>NC_136068.1:1342332612-1348242612 GCF_964261635.1 Lissotriton helveticus | reverse complement strand
ACCTCACAGACACACCCCACCATCCTCCACACACACCTCCCCCGTCCCCACACACATGGGGAAAACTCAGTGAAACAGTAAAATGATAATTTAAAGTGCTTAGAGGTAGGGTAGCTCTGAATAGAATTGTTGTGTTGTGTGGGCGACTTAAGTACCAACATGTAGGTACCAATGCAGAGTCATGTTGTTACAGAAGTTATTGTGGTATATGGAATCTATACTATAGTCTGTCAGGAAAGCAGAAAGAACATGGAGGCAGGAGATGAAAAAGAGATGTCAAATACACATTGGAGATAATATAGTGGGAGAAAGGAAGTATCTATGAGCAAAATTACTATGTAACATAAAAAAGTTGCATAGGATACTATAAGTCTGACTTTACATTATAATCAATTTGGTACTAGTTTAAGAATTACATATAAAAATGAATAATGTCTCAAACAATTTTAGAATTATTAAATATAAATTTATTTTTCAGATTCTTTTTCCAAATTTAACAGAACTTGTAATATTTGACTGTCAGAAATGTCCTCATTTTGAATCAGCAAATCTACTGATTCTACACATTGAAGTAGTTCATAGTCCCATGATTCATCCATGAATTCCAAGTTATCATTGGGTACAATAATTTCTTCATTGTTGCTCTCCAGAACAATTTCAAAGGAAATGTTTTGCTCTCCTTCCATTTTCGTGCTGTAATTTGCATAAAAAATAAATATATCAGTAGGGATAGGGCACTGTTGGGTTTAAGTTCAGACAGGTAGTTTGGATTTTTTAACAGTGAATTTATCTTTGGGCATTGTATGGTATCAGACTGGAAGTAGAAATATAAAAAAGTGTATGTGATGAAGCCTAAGTAAATTCATAATTATACAAGACAAGCCTAACTCCATCCATAACTATAATAGAGAACTCTATCTCAATCTATAACTATTACAGAGGGATAGTATATAACTATCAGAAAAAGTTTTCCAAATTAACTTAAAGTGCACAACATACTTCAGTTCCACCTAACTATAACTGGTGTGAAACCTATGTTTTTTTCAGTGAATATATATATATGCTTCAAGTTGCCCACACAGTTGAACAGCACACGAACAAGGTTGAAAGGTGGCAAACCTTTTATTACCAGGGTACAAGCTGGCTCTGGTGGCAGTTTCAATCAGACAGTCACTGGTGCGAGAGCCTGACGCGTTTTGAAATTCTCTTCCTCAGAGGCAATCGCAGGGTGAATGTGTGCTCCTGGACTCTTCACATAGCGCTGTAATCCCGCCCCTTTATGGGCCTGTCCAATGACAGCACTGCACTATGGGAAATGTAGTCCAGGTATTCGAACCTTGGATGGTAGCACTAATTTCTGTCCCAAATTCAAAAGCCCTGGATGGGCCACCGCCAGCAGTGTCCGATTTTAATCCCACAGCCGTGTTCCACATATCGACCCCGCATTGTTCGAAGCAGCGTGGCCCCCAGGGTACCGGGGTGGTGCAAGTTCGGAAGCTGGGGCAGCCGCCCTAAATATACGCTCCAAGTTGCCCACACAGTTGAACAGCACACGAACACGGTTGAAAGGTGGCAATCCTTTTATTACCAGGGTACAAGCAGGCTCTGGTGGCAGTTTCAATCAGACAGTCACTGGTGCGAGAGCCTGACGCGTTTCGAAAATCTCTTCCTCAGAGCTAATCGCAGGGTGAATGCGTGCTCCTGGACTCTTTACATAGCGCTGTAATTCCGTCCCTTGATGGGCCTGTCCAATGACAGCACTGCACTATGCGAAATGTAGTCCAGGTATTCGAACCTTGGATGGTAGCACTAATTTCTGTCCCAAATTCAAAACTGCCACCAGAGCCTGCTTGTACCCTGGTAATAAAAGGTTTGCCACCTTTCAACCGTGTTCATGTGCTGTTCAACTGTGTGGGCAACTTCGAGCGTATGTATATATATATATATATATATATATATATATACACTGAAAAAACCATAGGTTTCAGACATGTCATAATTAGGAATTAGCATTTAAAAAAGCTTAGAAATTCACAGAAAAAAACCATAGGTTTTAGGGGTGTTATAGTTATTAGTTAGCTAGACATTTCACTCGTATAAAACCATTGAAATTCCCTGTTTTAGTTAGTTGTACTAACTATAACTCCCGCGCCCGCAATCCACTGCTGATGATGTCACATATTACATCATTCATGGTATGGTCAGTGACATCACTGATGACATCACTGATGACATCTCAAATGACATCACTGATGACATCATCCTGTGATTGCGGTTTCCTTCGATATTTAAATAAGTATTTTATATATATATAGCAATCTGCCTTGAAGAGTGAGTGGATGTATAAGTGTCTGAATGGAGGATTTAGTAGCAATGTGATTGACTGTCTAAGTGCTGAATTTAATGTGTCTCACTAAATATATGGGATAGTGATTAAACTGTGTGAATACCTGCATCACTCTATCTCTTGTTGTGTAAACAACTACATAAGTTGGTTACTAGCTATGTGAAAGTCTATATTACTTATTAATTAGTTAAGTGAGTATTTGTATGGGGTAGTGAATGAATGTGTGTGTGACGTATATGACTGTCCAAAGATGTGTAAATAGTTCAATTAGTAGGTATATGAGGTTAAGACTGTATGTGGAAACAGTTGTTTGAGTGAGTGAATCTCTTTATGGGTGTAGTGATGAGTAAATATATTTCGAACCATATATGTCCAACAAACTAGAAATATAAAAGGCAGTGTATGTGACAGTTGTAGTATATAAATAAGTATACCTAAGACTCAGTGATTGTACGAGTGACTGTATGGATAACTGTATACTTGTAATAGTGATTTTATAACACACTAAGTATGACTTTCTAACTATATGAATAAATAAAGTGGTGTTTGTGTAAGTGTGTAGCTTAGTAAATAGAAGTATGATCAATTGTTTGCATAAGTGAGTAGGATGTCTCCATAAGTGAATAGGATGTGTGCTGGTGTGTAATATTGATGTAGGTGTATAAGTATATTTATGGTTTAAATCTTTATTATTGGTTTTCAAGACAAATGACACAACAAAGAGCAAGACGCCCAGCTCCCAAACTTATCTTAATACAGACAACAAGTGTCCTAGGTAGCTATGCTATTGTAGAATCTGCCTGGAGCGGGTCTGGTGAAGCCGGTGCAAACGGCGCTGCAGAAATAGTATTTTATTGAACTTTGTTAGCATGTATGACTGAATCTATACGTAAGTATTTAGATGTGTGTGTAGATGTAGGAATCACTAAGTGAGTTTTTAGAAACGTGTATTGGTTTGTCAATGGTTTCAAATATGGTACTCCATATTTTATGATGAGTGTTGAAAGGTTATGCTACTGTATGATGAGGTGTATCAGTTTGTCACATGGATGATGTCATCAGTGATGTCATCGGTGATGTCACTGACCATGTCATGAATGATGCAATATGTGACATCATCAGTAGTGGATTGCGGGCGTGTGAGTTATAGTTAGTACAACTAACTATAATGGGGCAATTTCAATGGTTTTATACGAGTGAAATGTCTAACTAACTATAACACCCCTAAAACCTATGTTTTTTTAGTGAATTTCTAAGGTTTTTTTAAAAGCTAATTCCTAACTATAACATGTCTGAAACCTATTTTTTTTTCAGTGAATTTCAAAGGTTTTTTAAATTCTAATTCCTAAGTATAACATGTCTGAAACCTATGGTTTTTTCAGTGAATTTCAAAGGTTTTTTAAATGCTAATTCCTAACTATAACATATGCAAAACCTAGTAGTGAATTGCAAAGGTTTTTTAAATGATAATTTTTAAATATATTTATTGCTGGTTTTTTATAATCTTAACTAAATTTTTTCAATCTTTTTTTTAGATATGTTATTTTTAAATTACATTACACATATTTTTTCATAAAAATGTTTTAAAATAAAAAAATGTTTTTTATTATTTTATATTGTTTATAATATACTTAAATTATTTTTATAATTTTTTTTCCTTTTTTTTGGAGTCGCATACCCAAAGCACACCCTGCTCGTTACTGCGCAAACCGTGTCCGCCTTTTTAGGGTTGCTGTCTAGTATCCGCGTAGGGTGTGCGACGGGTACAACTTTTCCAACACGGTTACTATGCGACTTGTACGCGACTTCTGGCGCATACGCGAGATATACGTATTTCGCGATGTGACGGACACACGGTAGCGGGTAACGCCTTCTGCATATTGGACACGGTGGGTGCGCGACTCCTGCAAAAAAAAAGTATGTTAAACAAGTTATATATATATATATTTAATATAAATATGAAGACAAGAGATTATCTGAGGTTATAATAAAAATAATATTCTTTAACTTTGTTAAAAAGTACATCACTTTTTAAAGCAATTTCGCGAAGTCACGCTAGGTGCGGGCACAGTGCGAGCAGGGTGCGTGCTGAGTGCGCGCATCATACGTGTACTCCCTGTGACCGCAAAAAGAGAGATTTGATTGGTTCAGTAGATTTCCTATTGGAACTATTGAAGGACCCCACCCATTTCAATCACTCTTCTTAGAACTTTTCTTAGGGAAAGACCTGCTGAGAAGAACTGCTGTTCCTTCCTGATTGGAGAAGAGATTGACCTGATTCTACTATGGCTGCAAATCAACCACCTTCCTCTGAATCAGACCATTCTAGGGAAGAGGAATTTGTTCCAGAACCTCCCCCTAATGAGAGGTACTCAAGTATTGTGTGGAAATTTGTCACATTTCCTCCAGGGTTGAAGAAGGTAAATGCGACTAAAGTGACTTGCCGAATTCGCAAGGCAGTGCTTTCTAGGGGAGACCCCACAAAAAATACTTGTGTGGTACTGCGAGTATGCGGAAGCACTTGCAAACATAACACCCTATGAACTTTGCTAGGGAGGAATAAAAAAGACTAAGGGAGACTCCTCCTGATCCATCAGCAGTGCCTAGTACAAGTGGAGCATCACCATCAAGCTCATCCTTGCCTCCAGACATCCGTCCCCAATTAGAGAAAGACCGGATGACATGCATAAAATGCGGATGGCTCATTGCGTATGGGGAGCAGTCGGTGGATCTGGTGTGTTGAGCCATTGACAACCACCATTGTTAGTTTTCTTTTTTCCTCTCCTCCCAGTTTTTAGTTCTGTTTCCCTTTTTCACATTTTTTCCCCACTTTAAAAAAAAGAAATAAATACAAAATCGTTCAAAAAATAAAAAACAAAATTACAAAACAACAAAAAAAAACTAACGACTCTGGTTAAAGAAAGAGGTAAACTAGTATGCTAGTGTGTGAAAATTTAGATGAATGTATGTGTAGTGCATATTTGAGTGTAAAAATACATTTGTGATGTGTGGTGAATGCATAAGTGCAGAATTTTAAGGAAGTGCTGCAGTATGACACTGTAAACTGTTTAACTACAGCATGCTGTAGTACTTCCGAAGCACAGGGATGCAACATATGTATATAAATATGTTGCAGGTCTGTGCTTCACTCTGCACAGCTGCTTAAACTACAGCCTTGTGGTGACAAAGGCACCCTTGCACCATGGTGCAAGGATGTCCGTGTCATGTGGAGATTGTTTTTGTGAGACACCTTCCTGCACAAAAACAATCAGTAAAGGCATTTTTCTCCTTCAATATATGCTGTGCATTGTAGCATATATTGAAAGTGAAAAATGAGAAGTGAAAACAATTTTAATCGTTATGCTTTGCGATTTCTGAAAAATCTGGAGATGTGTCTTTTTCTATGAGTGTTCTGTGCAAACACATACAGCAAAACCTATAGAATATCTTTTCAACGCAAAGTGGTGTGTATGATGAGATTATATTTACATGGAAAAGAAAAGGTATACAGAAAGCCTTTTCCTCACCTTGTAAATAAGAAAGAGAGTTAATGGCTAGGCCAATTGTTATTATAAGAGTACATTTCTGTACTGATAACAGAGAACAAGATACATTTACAATTACTTACGTTTTAGGGAACTGATAGGACATGTTTATATATTACTGAAGTGAAGGGATGCGGCCTAATATGACATGTGCAAAAACACTCAGTGATATGGTTTAAGTTAAAGAGTTTCATTTCTTTTAATTCTGAAATTACCAAGACCTGCAAAACAACCATATCAGTCTATACTGTACTATACCATGTATCTTGCAGACAGGTGTTCTGAAGCTGTCCCCTATTTCATACCTGTCTACATTTGACTTTCTGGCACAAATCTGGTCCATCCATCTTCCTTTTCTTCAACTGTGTGGAAACACAGTCCATTGTGCATTTTAAAACTTACCTCAATAGTAATACACCTTAAAAATACTACACTTACATTGTAAGTTGGGAGATTAAGTCCCCTTGAATCCTCAGGGTTCCTGGGGGCCAACTAGCCTACCAGGCACCACCAGTAAGTGCCACAGAGCTACGTTGCAGAGAGGTGTTCTGAGGCCACGCCCCTTTTTACACCACGCTGCAAAAGTGGCTTCTGGCACACTGCTGCTAGGAGGATGAAGTCCACTTGTGTCCTGAGGTCCTTCTGGCCCCAGGGACCCCATCCCCTGGGGCCTGGCATCATGGTTGGGGACCGTGGGGGGAGCCCCAATGCCCCCACGGTCCCGCCGGCTCCCAGTCTCTTGCAGGAGCCGGCATTGCTTCTGCGCAAGGGGAGCTGCTGACATGCAGCTCCCCTTGTGCAAAAGTAATCTGCTTTGCTTCATTGAAGCGAGAGTGGGTTTCCTGCTCGTGCTCAATGAAGCGAAGCAGAGTTTGCTATGGCAGAGGAGCCCTGCCATAGCAAACGGCAATGTCACGGGGGTGGGCGCCCTGGGACATTGCAGGAGCCGGCCCTGGGGGGTGGCAGTCCCCATGGTCATTGAGGGCTCCAGAAGGGGGTTGTGCTGCCCCCCTCCCTTCAAGTACAAAGCCCCTTGGAGGTGGTGCTCCCGAGGCTAGGGGGGCTTGCAGGGAGGTGGTGGTCCCAGTGGTTTGGGGGGCCCACGAGGCCCCCCGCATTTAATTAGGAATGCCCCGGGGAGGTGGTGGTCCCCGTGACAGCATGCGTTTTTTAAAACAAAGCCCCGGGGAGGTGGCGGTCCCCGGGGCCCACAAATTATTTACTGATTGCCCCCGAGACTAACTCATACAGTGACTCATATATATGCAGTCATTCATCAATACAGCCACTGATATATCCACTCATACACCCATATAGACACACACACTGTCACTCACCCAAAGAGTTACTTAAAAACGTTGTCCCGTGGAACATCATATACGCATGAAGTCGCCCCAGCTGCTACTTTGGTATGCGACAGGTACGCAGTACCAAGCCACGCATTAAATCATGTACGTTTGGGGTCGCACCCGCTGTGTGTTGCGTATGCGACCAGTGCACGCTGCCAGGCCCTGTGTTACGTCACAGACATATGGTGTCGCTCCGGGTACACTACTCCCTCTTTTTTTTGTCTCAAAAGTATATCTAAATAACTTTAAACAGTATATGACAGCAAGCGATAATCTAAAATATTTTAAACTTTATATATTTCTAACTGTAATAAACTCTCAAAATCGCGTCGGGTGCGGCCTGCTTGCATGCTCGGTGCACGATTGCCATGTGACCTTAAAAAAAAGCATTTGATTGCTTCATAACATTTCCTATTGTAACAGTAGGTCGACTCACCCATTTTAGTCATTCTCTCTACAGCGTTTGATGAGAGACACCACTTCACCTTAAACAGCTTTTTTGAAAAGTTTTTTTTCTGTGTACACATATCTTATACTACACACAACATGCAACGATCATCTTGATCAATATTCATGGTCTGTAGATTAAGCCTTCCACGTGTGATGGCTATGCATCTGAAACGTTACATCAAAAAACAAATGTGTGTTACACGATGCCCCTGGTGTGTGTGTGTGTACACATTATTGTGCTGCCTTTCGGCCTGGGTATTGGTGGCTCTAAGGAGTATCATCAGCCACGGGCAGAGTGCACATCCTAGATCACATGTGACAAACAGTAAACAGTAATGTGTAGATTTGTATTGCTGTACACTCTGTTGTCAGGCTTTACCAATATAGTAGTGTGTCATATATGAGACTTTCAGATTCATGTTTGACACTCATTGCTTGACTGTAATCACTGTGTATGACGTAGCCTCACTGCTGATCCTCCCTCTATCCGAGCACAATCACATGTGTACGCTTCGCGATACCAACACTTTGAATAATACCGCACACCATTGACATGCATGTCTGCACATATCCACAACCTTGACAATAACATGTAATGTTCGCCATTCAATCTTTTCGAACAGCATCTCATTAGCCATAGTTGCCGCCCTCCGGATACATGCTGCATTAATATAAATTGCGCATTCTGCGACGTCAAAACTGCAAAAGAAACACACATAACTACACTTCCTGGCCAGGCATAAACTGAACAATGCCCAGATCCCCGGAACATTTATTCACAACCCTCGCTGGCCTGGCATACGCAAGCCCAGCCCACTTTGTGTACGTATAAATAGGATAACGACGACGCCACATGTCCCAGTTCTTTCACACTGCCTCAGGTGATATGGCTGCATCCACCTCGCATTTCACAATACGTAATAAAAAAAGGGATCCATGAGGTGTACACCATCCTGGCAATCAACACTGGACATCAATTGTGAACCCTACTGCCCGTCGTGTTTCCAAAGGGATTCACGAGGTGTACACCATCCTGCAATCAACAATACAACTGAATTGTGAACACTGCTGCCCGTAGTGTTTGCACACACAACAATGACAGCAGGTGAGCAGTGGGGCCTGGGTGCACATTGACTCCAATTGAGCACGGTGCTGCGGGAGGGGTGGGATGCATCAGCCTGAGTGCGCAGGTGTGAAAAGCGAATTTCCCTGCATAATGATGTGATCTCTGACCTCATTCAGTCACATCTCTGTCTCATTTTAAAGACCTGCTGGGCCGTACTGTAGGCCTGAGCCTGCGGGCAGCGCTGCTCTTCAGACACATGTTGAGCACAGTGCTGCGGGAGGAGTGGGCTGCATCAGCTTGGGTGCGCGGGTGCGAAAAAGCGATGTTGCTGTGCGTAATGATGTGATCTCTCACCTCATTCAGTCACATGTCTGTCTCATTTTAAGATCCTGCTGGACCGTACTGTAGGCCTGAGCCAGCGTGCAGCGCTGCCCTACAGACACGTGGCGTTGGCTTTTAGGGCACTGTAGTGAGCTCATTATTAAGTGTACATGCACACACGCTTCTGCCACTGCATTACACACACACATTATGCTTCAATCATGCACTCTGTTCCTTTGTATGTGAATCTTTGTTATAACATATTATTATTTAACCTTGTGTATTGTCGTGCACTCCAACTCCTCTTTGAACCACGATTACCACTAACAGTTGGTTGATCGTATTTCAAAAACAAATGATGCACTCAACTGGTGTTTTATATTAAGCTTGAAATAAATCTTCATTTACCTCCAGACGTTTCCACTATTAAATTATCTCTCCCTTTTCAGACACTGAATTGATTGAGCCAAAATGGGCGGAGCGGGTGCTCACCCCGTGATGATGCCTTTGGCATTCTGACGCCTTCCATCGTGGTTTCAAGACACGTCCCCGACCGGAGTCCTGCTCTCCCACCCTACAAAGGTACCCCGGAGCTTGCACCGGCACGTTGTTGGACACACCGGTGGTGTCAGGTGAGCAGTAAAGCCTCGGTGCGCAGGACCTTCAATTAAGCTCAGTGTGGGAGGAGGTGCTGGGGTGCAGCACCCTGAATGCACAGGTGCAGGCAGCGATGTTCCCGTAGCTAATAATGTAATCTCTGGCCTCATTCATATGTTTCATTTTAAGGACTTGCTCGACCACAATCTTTATCGCGGACCCCAGCGCCCTAGACAAACGAGTGACGGGATGTAAACAATGAGGGCTGGGTGCAATAGGCCAACGCATTGTCTCCTCCTCCCTCTGTTCTTTTGATTCTCCCAACCCTTTTCCCTTGCACCCACTCCCTCTCCCTCCCATTCTCACTATGTTCCTTTCATTCGGACTACCTTTCTTTTCCTCTTCCACAAGGCACACATACTTATGTTTCATTTTTGTCTTTCAGGTTTTGTACGCTGCTTCCGGAGGAGTCCCACCCACGTATTTCATGTTATACTGTTGTTTGTTCTAATAAACTTGCGTTTCCATTTATTTGTGTTGTTTTAATAAAGATTTTTTTTTCCAATAAATAAGTGAGTGTATAGGTCTTCTTTTTCTGACAACACTTGTCTGTAGTTTATTGTGAAAATCGCCTGTTTATAGGAGGTTATGAGAGAAAACATTTGTAATTTTGCAGTGTACCTACCAAACATAAACCAATAGACCATTACATAAATGAAGCCTGCGAAATTCTACAGCTGCAAGGGTTCTATGCGTGTATCACTTTATAACACCATGAGTACTGCCCGTGTGATTACAGAACCAATAAGGCACTGCCTAGGACCACAGCGACTTCAGGGACTGCCGAGGCCAACCCTGAATATTTAAGTAAAGCGCCGGAGGGTGGCAATCCCCGGACTTCAGTTGGCCTCGAAGCCAACCGAACCATTAGTAAACAATACCCGAGAATGTGGCGATCCCCTAGGCTACGAAACATCTCTGTGCCCTTCCGCACCTAATTCACATGTGACATTAAGATGCCCAGTCCTACAGAGACCCCGCAATATAATAATAGGATTAGCCACGGAACATTACCTACAAGGAACCTAATTTAAATCAACGAGTAAAACCCTGCTTTTATTCTTTTCACCATTTTTATCATCCGGATCCGCTCTAATAAAGCGATACAAGGGTTTCCTCCTCTCATTTTAACTAGTCACACAAGGATTTGCTATCACGGGGTGGAAGCCATGCACCCACCCTCTAATAGCAAACATAAATGTCCCGCGGATGCACAACCCAGGACATTGTATGAGCTGCGCCTGGGAGGTCGCGCTCCCTAGGACCATGATGCATTGGTTAGTATAAAAGCATATTAACACTACTTACACAGGTGTAGTACAGCGTCCAGAGTGTAGTGAAGAGGCAGAGGAAGCGCAAAATCTAAAAATATAAATCCTACCAGAGGTCGGATGACATGTTTCAATGAGCCGACAACCCTGGGATGAGTAGAAACAGCTACAGGAAGAAAACGGGTCTTCAGCACAACGCAAGCAACTTTGAAGTATTGGTGAGTGCTGCCTTCTTTTTACCTTCTCCCACTCTTCGCCATATTTATGTAGTGAAGAGGCAGACAGCAGCGGATCCGATAAGTAGATTTATTGTAGGAAAACAAGACACCTTAAATACCCACCAACAGGAGCAGACAGCAAGGCAACTGTCTAATCCAGCACCATGTACAAACTCTGCAAGGTTCCCCTCATGGCAGCACTACATTCTAACATTACATACTTACATTCTAGTAGAATTACATACTAACATTCTATTATGTCTTACATTGGAATACTACACAGAGCACATGACTTTCCAGCAATGAGCTCATGGTTTCATTCAGGAGTCTTAAGACTGGTAGGGGTGAGTAGTTTGCATCCCACTCCCTGTATTATATAAACGCAAACTAACACTACTTCCAGAGGTACACTACAGTGCCCAGAGCATATCACTTTACAGCAATTAGCTCCCGATTTAGGCTCACTGTTTAATCCCTGAGTCTTCAGACCAGTAGGAGAAAGTTGTTCGCTACCCACTCCCTATATACTATAAACACATACTAACACTACTTACACAGTTATACTACAGCGGCTAGTATCATACAGCACCCAGAGCCCATCACTTTACAGCAATCAGCTCGGTGTGATCCCTGAGTCTTTACACCGGTAGGCGTGAGTGCTTCGCTTCCAGTATAGTATAAACACACAGTAGCGGTCAGTAGTTCACTTCCCACTCCCTGTTTAGTATAAACGCCTACTAACACTACTTGCACACGTATACTACAGAGCCCATCCCTTTACAGCAATCACCTCGGTTTGATCCCCAAGTCTTCACACCGCTAGGCATAAGTAATTTGCTTCCCGCTTCCGGTATCGTATAAACCCACGATTGCGGTCAGTAGTTCGCTTCCCACTCCCTGTATGGTATAAACGCCTACTAACACTACTTGCACACGTATGCTACAAAGACCAGAGCACATCACTTTACAACAATGAGCTCACAGTTTATGCTGTCGGTTTCATACCCAAGTGTAGCAGCATGTCATCTCAGCACCATGTCACTCTGAGCAACACCGCACTTTCAGACCGGTAGGAGTGAGTATCTCGATTCACACTCCCCCACAGTGCTTACAGTGCTCCTACCCTCCTTTCCTGCTTTTTTCACCCTTTTTTCCCCTTACTCGCTTCAACGGAATCACAAAATGGTGGCCAACCCTTCCTAGTTGCAACTGCTCGCAACCAATAAGCAGCAAGCTCGTGCTCGTAATGCCTCAACCAATCAGATGGCAGAATTCCCAAATATCGATATCTGTACATTTCGATATTTCTTAAAAATTACTGAACGGATTTAAACCAAATAAACAAAAACGTGCTTTCTAGACCAAGACCCTTCTCCCTGCCAAATTTGGGGTAATTCTGTTCACCGGTTCGACCTGCAGCCTTGTCTAAAGTTACCTATAGAAATTAACATGGAGAAAACACATTTTGGGACCCCCTTTTTTCTCAGCCCCCTCTTGACGAATCACCCCCAAACTTTCAACATAGGAGCTGATATGAAAAAAGAATTAGTTTGTGAAATTTCATGAAGATTCTTGAAATGACAACAATGTTATAAGCAAAACAAAAAATGCTCTTCCTACGGAAACTAGGTCCTAACTATAACTACCGACCGCCAGTAGGTAATATATATATATATATATATATTTATATATATATATATATATATTCACTGAAAAAACCATAGGTTATAGACCATATATAGTTAGGAATTAGCATTTAAAAAATCTTATTTTACTCACACAAAACCATTGAAATTCCATATATAGTTAGTTGCACTAACTATATATCGCGCACCCGCAATCCACTGCTGATCATGTCACATATTACATCATTCATGACATGGTCAGTGACATCACTGATGACATCACTGATGACATCTCAAATGACATCACTGATGACATCACTGATGACATCTCAAATGACATCACTGATGACTACATCCAGTGACTGTATAATTCTGTAAAGTTAAAGTATGTCTTACATATTGAAGAATGAGTGGATGTATAAGTGTCTTGATGAAGGATTTAGTAGGGGCATGGCTGACTGTATGAGTGACTGATTAAATGTGTCTCACTGAGTGCATGGGTTAGTGACTAAACTGTCTTAATTTGTGCATCATTATGTCTGTTGTTCTGTAAACTGCTGCATGTGTTGATCATTAGCTATATGATTAACTGTATGGGTTATTGATTGGTTGCCCAAGCATTTGTATGGGAGACTGAGTGTGTGTCTGGGTGGCTGGGAGGTGTATGACTCTCTGCATAGATGTGTGAGCAGTTGATTGACTAGATGTATGGGTTCAAAAGTGCATGTGGAAACAGCTGTATGGGCGGTTGACTGTGTGCATGAGTGTATTGGTGAGTGAATGGATATCTCAGTGCTACATGTCAAAGTAAGTACATATGTAAAACACAGTACATGTCAGAGTTGACATATATAAATAACTGTGCATAAGAGCCAGTGAATGTGTGAGTGGCTGTATGGATCATTGTGAACTTGTATCCAGGATTGTATAAGTGAGTAAATATGTTTTAGTATATGTTTGAATAAGTAAGGTGTGTATAACTGTATAGTTGAGGAAATGGAGGTGTGATTGATTCTTTGCATGACTGACTAAGTGTCTGAGTAACTCCATGGATGAGTGACAGTCTATGAGTGTCTGTTTACACTGAGTGTATCTAAGGTTATATTAGAGTCTGAAGAGGTTCATCGTATTATCACATGAATGATGTCATCAGTGATGTGATCAGTAATGTCAAATGAGATGTCATCAGTGATGTCATTTGAGATGTCATCAGTGATGTCATCAGTGATGTCATTTGAGATGTCATCAGTGATGTCATCAGTGATGTCATTTGAGATGTCATCAGTGATGTCACTGACCATGTCATGAATGATGTAATATGTGACATGATCAGCAGTGGATTGCGGGTGCGCGATATATAGTTAGTGCAACTAACTATATATGGAATTTCAATGGTTTTGTGTGAGTAAAATAAGGTTTTTTAAATGCTAATTCCTAACTATATATGGTCTATAACCTATGGTTTTTTCAGTGAATTTTCAAGGTTTTGTAAATGCTAATTCCTAACTATATATGGTCTATAACCTATGGTTTTTTCAGTGAATTTCAATGGTTTTTTAATAGCAAATATCATAAGCTGTCGAATGTCAAGTACGTGGTAAGTGAAAACATTTTCGTGTTTATGCACACTGATCTGCTTTGAATGGTGCCCCCCCCCCTCATTTCTATTAGGAGTACTCTCTCTTTGCAGATAGTGAAAGGTAGTTAACGCAGGCCTTTGCCCCCGTTGTAATCCGTCGTGCCTGCTTCTCTCTCCATTTGATTGATTGTTATCCAAGTATTTACTGTTTTAGAATTAGTTCTCTTTGGTTCATTCTCTATTTACAAACAAACACAGAGTCGCAATACTCTGTTTAGTCTTTGCAGATAACGAAAAATCGTGTAAAAAAAAAGAAAAGGAATCTAGCAAAATCAGTAGGCCACTAATGGGATCTCTTTTTGACCTCGCTAAAATAGAAACATTAGGAACAACCCCTCATGACAAATACAAAACTAGTGAGATGAACTGAACTCCACACAATGATGGCTGCAAAACAGCTCGGCTCCGCCACCCACCCCGCCCAAAATAACGATAAAGAGCGGCTGCCATGATTGGTTGCGGAATGGCCACGACGGAGCTACGAAATGGTGCTGCTCTCATGCTAACCCCAGCTTCAGTCTGAAACATCCAGAAACACTGTAGACTACCAATTCGATCAGTTCCGGTAGCGCCCCAATGTAACCCGGTAGAGAAGAACTAGCCCTCCCCTCTTTGACTGATGGTTCTTGTTGCCTGTCCCTTCTGTTGTCATTTAACAGAACTATTTAGCCTGCTGAAAGGGGTTGTGTTCCGACCGCTGGTTGGTGGAGACATTTTGACTATATTCTGTACCTGCGTTGTCGCGTAATGCGTCATATGACGCGCCGCGTTAGCGCATCCGGAAGTCATCCGGGGCGCGCAGCGCGTAACGTAAGCATAACAAGTCATGTGACTTGTTAATAAAACTTTTCATTGGTTCATTTTACTTTTCTTATTGTAATGATGAAAGGCTTGGTCATATGACCTAAAAATTACGCTTTTCATTACTTCCGAACATTATTTTTTCTTAAATATATGTTATAATGTTCCAGGCTAATGTACTTTCCCGGAAATTTTACAACTGTCCTGCAAGTAAAATATATTCTTTTTTCGAGAAAAAGAGCGTTTCTTCGTCCCATGACGGAGCCGTTGAGCAAAAGAGGGTCGACCTGCTGTCTTAGTCGCCGATACGCCTGAATATGAGATTCTTATCGATCACTTTATGTTGCAGGAATAGAAAACACAACAGCCCTTGACCATTTATCTTTACTGCGTTCCTTCGTATTATACCTTTTACCCTTCATGTAATTGGTCTGCTTTATTTCACTTGCCTTTTAATGATTCTAAAACAGTCACTATTATTAAAAACTTTACCAATGTATATACTACTACCATGTTTTCTTTTAAAAACCTTTATTGTGAAAATTTCATTATACAAATACGAGCCTATAACCACGTGGTCCTGCCACGGAGCAAACTGTAATCGTATATGATGAATAGACATTTACACTGTAGAGGAACGTAACGGGCGGGCCATTAGGTTGCAAGAACTAAGGTGTCTAACAGTTACGGAATCGGTGGACGTACATTTTATAATTAAAATACGACAGGGCCATTTACAATAAAATTATCTAGATATACATTTGCAGGCAAGTACCATGGGTGACGTTAATTCGAACTTTCAACAGTACAGTAATCAATAACACATCAGAACTTAATATCAATAGGGATGTCGAAATATTCAATCAATTCTCGTCCCCGCCCGCCATGTGCTTCAAAACTGCATACGTATCTCGTGATTTCAAGGTTCTGCAACCAGTACACAACAAGGAGTTACGAGTCCCATTTATTCCGACGCCATTTTGGGCGAGGACGGGCAGGTCCAGGATATAGTCAAAATGTCTCTACCAACCATCGACTATGATGATGTTCATATGCTGTATTTATTAGAGTAACACTCATCTGTCCACATGAAATTAATTTGCCACAATCTAAACATGTCATTTTAATCTTTCCAAAGTTCTTCTAAATATTTGGGACCGTTTCCCTTGCCTCTGAAGCTCTCAGTGCCACTTCTTTGATGAATGTACTAGCAGGTCAGGGGTTCTCCTCCAAATCTCTCTTTTATGCAGCACTATAATTAATTGGTGCCACCTCTCCATATGACGATGCATGGTATAGTTACCACAACTATATTTTTTTTCGGTTCCTCTGGAGAGTTCATCGTGGTAGATGAATCGTGTAACGTACCGGGCATTTACCTTTTTTTGCATGTACAGGAAAGGAAAAAAAAATCGAGCGTCCGAGTTCTAAGGTGTCCCAGGGCCATTTTAGTGGACCAGGCCCAAATCCAAAGAACAGGCCGCCATTTTGAGAGTCCTCTTGCAGCCGCCTGTCGCTGTAGCATCAAGAGCAGCCGAAACTCAGCTGAATGGCAACTGAAACGGTAAAGGGGCGCCCCACTACAGCAGACGAGCCTCCACCTAGGAAGGCCCATTCACGCCGGCTCCCCCCCCCTTCGGGCACCCCACGCCGTTATTCGGAGCAGTATTGTAGGATGGCCACACCAGTGCGGCAACTTGCTAGACATCACCTCGGTGGTAACCGAATCTCAACGCCTTGTGGTGTCTTCTATTCAGAAAACATTGTTATGCTGCCTTCGACCTATTCGCCGCAAGTGCGCACACAACTCAACTGCATAGCTTGCTAGACACCACCTCGGTGCCATCCGGATCTTGGAATGTCAGCACCTTTTGGTGTCTTCTCTTCAGAAAATATTGTTGCGCTGCCTTTGGCCCCATTCGCACATCAGTCCGCTACTGACGCAAACTCACAGGCTAATGGGGCGCCCCACGCCGACTTTCAGCATTGTAGAATGACCATACCAGTACAGCAACTTGCTAGACATCACCTCGGTGCCATCCGGATCTCGGCGCCCCACTGCAGATGAAGTGCCTCTCAACTATGAAACCACCACGGTGACATCCGGATCTTGGCGCGTTGTGCTGCCTTCGGCCTATTCGCACATCGGTCCGCTACTGACGCCATCTCACAGGCTAATGGGGCAACCCACGCCGAGTTTCAGCATTGTAGGATGACCACACCAGTACAGCAACTTGCTAGACATCACCTCGGTGCCATCCGAATCTTGGCATCTCAACGCCTAGTGGTATCTTCCATACAAAAAATATTGTTACGCTGCCTTTGGCCCCATTCGCACATCAGTCCGCAACTTAGACATCACCTCGGTGCCATCCGGATCTTGGCATCTCAGCGCCTTGTGGTGTCAGTCAGAAAATATTGTTGCGCTGCCTTTGGCCCCATTCGCACATCAGTCCGCTACTGACACCATCTCACAGGCCAACAGGGCGCCCCACGCCGACTTTTACCATTGTACGATGGCCACACCAGTGCCACAACTTGCTAGACACCACCTCGGTGCCATCCGGATCTTGGCATCTCAGCGCCTTGTGGTGTCTTCAAATCAGAAAATATTGTTGCGCTGCCTTTGGCCCCATTCGCACATCGGTCCGCTACTGACGCCATCTCACAGGCCAACGGGGCGCCCCACGCCGACTTTCAACATTGTAGGATGGCCACAGAAGTGCGACAACTTACTAGACACCACCTCGGTGCCATCCTGATCTTGGCGCGTTGTGCTGCCTTCGGCCTATTCGCACATCGGTCCGCTACTGACGCAAACTCACAGGCCAACGGGGCGCCCCAGGCCGACTTTCAGCATTGTAGGATGGCCACACCAGTGCACCTTACTAGACACCACCTCGGTGCCATCCGGATCTTGACGCGTAGTGAAGCTGCAGCAGCTGCAAATAAGCTTCAGACAGTGTTACAACCGCTGCTCAGAACTCTCAACTATGACACCACCTCGGTGCCATCCGGATCTTGGCATCTCAGCGCCTTGTGGTGTCAGTCAGAAACTATTGTTGCGCTGCCTTTGGCCCCATTCGCACATCGGTCCGCTACTGACGCAAACTCACAGGCCAACGGGGCGCCCCACGCCGACTTTCAGCATTGTAGGATGGCCACACCAGTGCGGCAACTTGCTACACACCACCTCGATGCCATCCGGATCTTGGCATCTCAGCGCCTAGTGGTGTCTTCTATTCCGAAAATATTGTTGCACTGCCTTCGGCCCCATTCACACATCGGTCCGCTACTGACGCCATCTCACAGGCCAACGGGGCGCCCCACGCCGACTTTCAGCATTGTAGGATGGCCACACCAGTGCGGCAACTTACTAGACACCACCTCGGTGCCATCCGGATCTTGGCGCGTTGTGCTGCCTTCGGCCTATTCGCACATCGGTCTGCTACTGACGCAAACTCACAGGCCAACGGGGCGCCCCACGCCGACTTTCAGCATTGTTGGATGGCCACACCAGTGCGGCAACTTACTAGACACCACCTCGGTGCCATCCGGATCTTGGCGCGTTGTGCTGCCTTCGGCCTATTCGCACATCGGTCCGCTACTGACGCAAACTCACAGGCCAACGGGGCGCCCCACGCCGACTTTCAGCATTGTAGGATGGCCACACCAGTGCTGCAACTTGCTGGACACCACCTCGGTGCCATCCGGATCTTGGCGCGTTGTATTGCCTTCGGCCTATTCGCACATCGGTCCGCTACTGACGCCGCCTCACGTGCCAACGTATTTTCTCCGCATTTTATACCCTATGCCGCATAACAGGTCATGTGACTTGTTTATAAAACTTTTCATTGGTTCATTTTACTTTTGGTTTCCTAATGATGGAAGGCTTGATCATATGACCTAAAAACAACACTTTTCATTGGATGAAAACTTTTTTTTTTTCCCAAACGATGAAAGCCCCACCTTGTTTCTGGATGTTTCAGACTAAACTGGCGTCAGCATGAGAGCACCACCATCTCGTAGCTCCGTCGTGGTCATTCCGCGAGCAATCATGGCAGCCGCTCCCCACCAGAAGCCTGCAGGAGTCGGGGCCCCCAAAACTTTTGATGAATTCTCAAGGCGGAGGGGACGCTTTCGAGAATGGGGTCCAAGACCTAGCAGACAAGCGTCCGATTTCCAAGGTGTCCCAGGGCCATTTCAGTGGACCAGGCCCAAAAAGGAAAGAGCCTGCCGCCATTTTGAGAGTCCTGTGACAGCCGCCTATCGCTGCACCGCAAGAGTGGACGCAACTCAGCTGAATTGCGGCTTTTGACACAGTGGACCAAAAACGGACGGAATGGCAACTGAAACGGTAAAGGGGCGCCCCACTACAACAGATGACACTCCACCTGGAGAGGCCCGTTCACGCCGCCTCCCCCGGGGCGCCCCACGCCGTTATTCGGAGCAGCATTGTAGGATACCAAAACCAGTGCGGCAACTTACTGGACATCACCTTGGTGCCATCGTTCTGCTGCCTTGGAACTATTCGCACAACAGTTTGCTACTGATGACCCACCCCCCGCGACTCCCCACGCCGTTACTTGCTGGGTGGCAACTTACTAGACATCACTTTCGTGTCATCTAGATTTCGGCGCGTTCTGCTGCCTTGGAACTATTCGCACAACAGTTTGCTACTGATGACCCACCCCCCGCGACGCCCCACGCCGGAAATCTGGACGTTGTGCTGCGTTGGGACTATTCGCACAGCCGACCGCTACTTCGTTGTTTTTCCCTAAAAATGTTTATATGTTATTATTATTTTTGTTTTCTTGTATATATTTATAAATTATTAAAGTTTTATAATCTTACTACTTTGTCGGAGTGCTATATATTTTTAATGTGACACATAATTGTAAAAACTTTGATGTACAAAGAGTCATCCCTGGAATCTTCCGCTTCACGCTCGGTCCCCTCCCCAATCACAATACAGGATGGTTTTCAGATAATAGCAACGCTTCTGCTGTGACGGATCTCATCGAGTGTGGGCCTTGATCTACTATAACTCCTTTGAAGAGGGGTGATTCTTTACAGCTGTGGCCATAAACTACATCTGCAGGGCTAGCTGATAGCCTAGGACCGGCCTGGACAATCGGACACAGAGGAAAAGGAGTGTCAGAGGGTGCGGTAGTGAATAGGGCGAAAGGGAGGTGTCGGGCGGGCACAGGGTGTGATTCTCAGGGAAGAGCAGCGCAGATGGGGGGAGGTTTATTACCCATGCATAAGACAGAGAGCGGGGGTGACCACTGCCTGGGTGAGATGCTTGCGAGGGTGGGGAGCCATGCTAAGGATCGACAGCGTGCACAGAGTGGGTCTGGTCAAGGCATCTAAAATGGCTGCCGTGCACGACAAAAGTGTGGCATTTGAAAAAAGACAAGATGGCGCAGACAATGTTTTTCAACACTTCCTGATTTCCTTCGAATCGAACGTTAACAGACGTTGGGGCATATTACCAAAGTTAAGCGATATTTATCCCTAACGATGCATTGCAAAGATTTTTTTACCGTCAGAAATTATCGCAGATAAACCTTGCTATTATCAAGGTTTATCGCAAATACGATAAAAAACGACCGCAATGCATTAATATCGCTGAAAACTCAGCGATATTCATGCATTACCGAGCTAATGCTCTTAGCCATGTTATCCACCTCCCATTGGATAACATGGCTAAGAACTGCTCAGGGCAGCTGTTACTTTTTGGAGATATTCGCGCTTATCTCGAATATTTCCAAAAGTTGATAATAGGAGATAGCGATGTTAGCGACTGTTTCCAGTCGCTAACATCTTGGCATGCCCACTTTGCATGTCATTAGTGATAAATATCACTCACATGCAAAGTGGGGCCCAAGATGGTCGCTATCTCCTACTAGCCGTCGCTAACTGGTGTTAGCAACAGCTAGGTAATACAGATATAATTTTATCTCCGCGAAGCGGAGCGCTGTTACAGATATATATCTTGTTTTTGAACGTTAATTTCTCAAAATGCACTGAAGCACATATATTGAGACCTAGCAAAGGCACATCGGGCTACCAGTCCCTAATATTTTACCAAGTTTCGTGCAAATCCATTCAGCCGTTCTATTATTATTATTTTTTTTTTTTTTTGCCCCGCGGGGCCCTTTTAAAACCTCCACATCAAACCTAGGGGGTCAGCGAGGATCTACTATGCCCCCTTATGGTCATTTGCCCCTTCGCTTTGGCCTCCTCTTGTCTCTCGATCCTACCGAGAGACAAGATGGCGGCCGCTACGGACTGTTTGGAATGTTTACAGACACCGGAGAGCCAATCAGCTTCGCTTCGCAAAGCTCCGTAACGCGAAAAGTACGCGAAGCGGTGCGCTGTTACAGATATATATCTTTTTTTGAACATTAATTTCTCAAAATCCACTGAAGCACATATATTGAGACCTAGCAAAGGCACATCGGGCTACCAGTCCCTACAATTTTGCCAAGTTTCGTGCAAATCCATTCAGCCGTTCGATTATTATTATTATTTATGTTTTTTTGCCCCGCGGGGCCCTTTTAAAACCTCCACATCAAACCTAGGGGGTCAGCGAGGATCTACTATTCCCCCTTATGGTCATTTGCCCCTTCGCTTTGGCCTCCTCTTGTCTCTCGATCCTACCGAGAGACAAGATGGCGGCCGCTACGGACTGTTTGGAATGTTGACAGACGCCGGAGAACCAATCAGCTTCGCTTCACAAAGCTCCGTTGCGCGAAAAGTACGCGTCCTGGAGCGCTGCCCGGTCCGCTGTTACAGATATATATCTTTTTTTAAACGTTAATTTCTCAAAATCCACTGTAGTACATATATTGAGACCTACAAAAGGCACATCGGGCTACCAGTCCCTACAATTTTGCCAAGTTTCGTGCAAATCCATTCAGCCGTTCGGGCTAAAAGTGAGGCCAACCGCCCTATGGAAAACTCAATGTTAAAAACACGTTTTGGGACCCCCCTTTTTTCTCGACCCCCCCTGGACGAACCCCCCCCCAATTTTCAGGGGCTGCTCAGAAACAAAATGTGCCATTTTCCTGAAAATTTCAGCCAATTCCGTCCACAAACGCCAAAGTTATTAGACATAGAATTTTCAAAAAACCCATAGAGAAAAAATCCTAACTATATATACCTACTGGCGACCGCCAGTAGGTAATATATATATATATATATATATTCACTGAAAAAAACATAGGTTTCAGGCACGTTATAGTTAAAAATTAGCATTTAAAAAACCTTGAAAATTCACTGAAAAAGCCATAGGTTTTAGGGAAGGTTATAGTTAGTTAGACAATTCAATTGTACAAAACCATAGAAATCACCCCGTTATAGTTAGTTCAGCTAACTATAACTCGCGCCCTTGCAATGCATTGCTGATGATGTCACATATTACATCACTCATGAAACGGTCAGTGACATCACTGATGACATCACTGATGACATCTCAAATGACATCACTGATGTTATTTGTGGCCCCGGGGACCCCATTCCCCGGGGCCTGGCCACTTTGTTGGGGACCATGGGGGAGCCCCAATGTACCCACAGTCACTGCCGGCTCCCCGACTCCTGGGGGAGCCGGCATTGCTTTCCACATGGAGAGCTGCTAACGTGCAGCTCCCCTTGTGGATGTTAGAAGAGGAAGCAGGTTTTCTGCTCTCTCTTTCAAAATCCAAACCAGAGCTTGCTATGGCAGGGAGAGAGCCACAAGGCTATGCGTATGCATAAATTCATGTATTTACAATGAGCTTTCTTTTGCCATGTATGCAATATAAGCGTGTAGCCACTCTAAGATGGCCGACATTTCATTTTCAGATATCGATGAGAACAAAGTGCCTCTTCTATGTTGATTGTTTATTTATGCACGGCTGTGGGTTACTGTGGCATTTGCGTGTCGAAACGCGTAGTGGTACACAGAAAATAAACCTTGGTGTTTGAAGTAATCTACTCCTGAGCGTGCATCTTCATTATACTTTTACGAGTGAAATATACATATATATATATATATATATATTTATATCAGAAAAGATATTTCATAAACACTAACAAAAATGGATATGAAAGGTCGCAACCTGAAAGAAAGTGCAATTGTTAGTTCAAAAGGTGTGAATTCAGCAGAAAGATAGCAGATATGTAAAAACAATTGTAAGAATTGACGGTGCCTGCATAAGCACATTGAGTCATTAACAAAGCTCAAAAAGAGCAATTGCAATAATTTACCAGCACCACAATATCAAGAATGCATCAATTAATAACCACATTGAAGAAAAAGAAAGAAAAACTGACAGAAAAAAAATTACGTTGTGAAAAATGCCTTAGCCTGCTCCTTAGCGAATGCTACCTGAAAACTAATGGGAGGCTTTCTGCGGTACAGGGGACTAAGTGAGTCTGATAGTCTGTCAATATTGGCTCCAGGACCAAGAAAACATCAATTTACATGGAAACAAAGAACAACTTGACAACCACAGGCCCTTCTTGGCCAAATGCAAGCTACACCTAATCGCCAAGTTCCAAATTGTCCATAATGTACAAATTACACCCTATATCACACCCAGGGATCATGTGTACCATCTGTATCAAGCCCAGCGGTCCAAGCTAATAACGCGCCTCACTTCTTTCCGATACCAACAGTGTTAAGAAACCGGTGGAACTGAGAAAACCCTTTCAGAGTAAAAATTAATATCAAATTGCTGGCCCCATTTCACACCCAGGGCCTATGCGCACCATCTGTATCACACCCAGCTGTCCAGGCGGTCAGGCCTCACCCCTGTATCACACCCAGGGGACAAGCGTACCATCTGTGTCATATCGAGCGCTCCAAGCAACTAACAATCTTCACCTCTTTATGGTACTGACTATCGACGATCGACTCGGATTCCATCTTGCGATTACTCAGTTCGGACACATAAAATAGGCAATATGTCCGATTTATTTATTTGCACCTTCTTATTTTCCAATATTCCATTCTAGCATAGTTCTTAAAGCAAGCAATTTATGATCAGAGCTGCCAACTTTTGAATTGAGGAACCGGGTTTTAGTGTCGGCATCCACTGAACACCCTCTGATCTTAGGTAAATCAGTTCATAACCATGAGTTTTAAAAAATTCATTGTGGCCTTGTGTAATGTAACTAGTACTTGTGTAAACTCCTCCAATACCTTGATCGAGTTAGCGCTATTATAAAAGAGTCGATTTTTTCATTAATAAAAATCTCTCTCAGGTCCCAAAGGAGAGACCTATTGGCTTTGCCAACACTTGTTTGTAGTAGTTGTCAAGTGCACTCTACAGATTGGGGTGTGGGTTGATAGCAGCCTACCACTAGAGGAGAGCAAATGCACGTCTCTGCCTGCTGAGCTCGCTGTGAATTGTGCCCTTGAAAGTTCCAACAATTCATTTCCCACGAAAATAACCAAAAGGCTGAAAGCAAAAGTGAAATGTCAGCCAAGAAATATGATACTCCAGTGTACGCAAGACATTTATTGCACCTCATAAAATGACAAACCAAAGAAAATATCTATGATGAGCTCCGAATGACATTTCTTTTCTGTTTTCTTTTCAGTTTTAGCTTTGTCGACGCTCGAATGACATTTGTGATTGAAACGTGGAGTATACAATTCAGCGCTCCGACCATCTTGTATTTTGGCAATGCTGTCGTGGCGCTCGCAGTCGCTCTTTGAGGCCTAATCCGCGCCACATAAAAAACACATAAAGAAATTGAAAGAAATAATACATACTTGGTGATCCTTTGTACGACCTAATGCGTTTGCTATCGGTGCTAATGTGTAAAAAACAACCAACTTTTTTTAAAAACAAAACATTATTGTATATGCCGTCGTTTCCCCGAAATGATCCTGCATCAGATTTTTTTTAATGAAAAACTGTTGGTGCGAAGATGAATGATAATTAAAAATGGTCCTATCCTGCTGTTTTCACCGACATAATCCCATTATCTATGGCCTTTTTAAATGCGACTTGCATCTCAAGATAATAGTTTACTAAATGAGCTGCTGCAAATCACAATTGTGTTGGCTGAATACAAACATATCATAGTTCTCATAAGCAAAAAGCCACTAATTCTGCTCTCGGTGAAAGCGAGTTCGCAGGTCTTCTGTCTTTTTTTGCAAACTACATTAATCTGCATCTGTGTGAAGGTGGCATGCATTTGTTTAGCAAATACAAAGAAGTGAAAATGACACATGATAAAAATAAAAAAAATACATTTCAGGTAGAGATTGCCCCACCAGACTTCGCACTGAAGTGCACTACATTTTATACAGATGTTCGCATTGTCACAAACAATTTCCCATCGCTCATAGTGAAGAGAACCAACAGCTGAAGTGGGTTAAACCATTGCCTTGCACTGCAGAACTGTACTGGATAGAAGAAAAATGTGAATGATGCTTAACAACACCACCGAATTATTAATTGTTTTAGGGAACATTAGGCTGGCGAGACAGCTGAAACGGTCTCTAAACTACATCAAAACGATAAAAAACAAAACAAAGGGAATGGGAAAGAAGGGTGCAGATCGGTAGGAAGTTGGCAGAGGAAAGTATGTACATTTCTAGCCAGAACAATGGTAGTACACGTGCTAGGGGCAACTAGGTGTTTGTATCAAAATCATGACTTTCCAATGCGTTTCAAAGCAAGATCATTATGTCCACCCCCTGATTGTATGTATAACACAATGCATGACTTTGTGGAAATAGAAAATAATGCATGACTTTCTGGAAATAGAAAACATGTCCACCCATCCGTTTTGTAAGTTCCACTTATAATGTTGCTAATGTATCTGATTTCACTGTTACAGCAAGACATTTGTGTTCAAACATTCTTTTAGCAACCCTACAAGGGGGGGGTAAGCATAACAAAAAAACAGAAAATTATGTGAAATAAAGGACCTAATCATTGGGATCTATGCAAGATTATGCCTGCATTAGTAAAAAACTCACAACCCTAGTAACAACATCTATGAAATTCAAAAATAACAGGTGGATCCCCTGTCCTCTCCAGCTTCTCTTCTCCATAACCCTTATGAACTCAGCCCTGCCAATTGATCAAACCCTTTTGACACTATGACCTCTGAATAGATTATCTATCTGTGTGCAGGAGAAGGGCTGCACCCTCACCCAAGCAGTGGAGTTTTGCCATAGTCTGCAACACATCTGATTACATCATTTTGGGGATGCCTGAACTCTACCCTGACTATAAAGTTGTTTTGGATAATCAAACATAGTCCCAACTACATACTTATGAAGGCACTACCAACATCACTAGTGGTGAATTGGTGTCGAGTTTGCCTGTCTGTGTTGGGGATTATGTGAACATGTAGCAAACCCCATTGATAGAGGATACTGGTTAAAAACATAATAATCAGCTAAACATAGTTCAGCCCAATCTAAAGGACATATGTGCATATGCTCCAGCAGCCTACCAATAACAGATACTCCAATACTCTGTCCATTTCAAGCACCGTATTAACTGTTGTGTCATGTAAAAATTGTGGAATTAAGGGTGTTCCCATTACTGTTGCACCTGGAGTGACCCTACTGGGTCCTTCTTGGTATGGTGGAGGGTTTTTAGATAAAATATCCTCCAACAATTCATCATCTGACTCACCATACCCTGTCACATTCATATGTTTTGTTTTCTCGTTACACTTCCTCCCTGTTTGTTCCTCACCCATCAACACTGGGTATAAACCTTCTGATACCAGAGTTCTTCTCCATTGCTTCATCTGACCTTCATGTGACAAACGCAAATAACAGGGAAAAAAATCCTTTATATCTGCCACCTCGATTTTTCTCTTGTTCATATGACTCAGTCTCACATTCTTCTAAAGTCTCATGCTGAGTTAACCTAGGTCTTGGGTCCAAATCGCTCATCCTCATCCTCAAATTCTGAAGAATTCTCCCTTTAAGTATACCATTTTAAAGGAAAGCTAGAACATCATCACCTTTCGTATATTCTATCCAATTTTCAAACCATACACAAGTATGATATCCTCTCTCCATCACCATAAATGAAGCAGGCGTCTTTGGTGGCCGAATAGGAATTCCTTCTCTAGTTAATATTGTCTTTTCTTCCTTAAAGACATTTTTAATTTTCTTTATTAATGCCATTTTTCTCTTTTCTCCATATATTTTAGAAACTTGATGCAAGAAACAATAATCCGCAAACCCTTGAGCTTTTCTGTCAGGGCGACTCACACTAGCAATCAGATCAGAATTCCACATAGAAATTCTTGTCAACCAATCCTAAAACAGTTTCTATTTAATCACCCAATCAGACTCAGGCTCACGCTCGTGGTCTGACCAATGACAGGCGTGGCCTTTTTGATGTTGTCAGTTCTGCTCCCTCCTTTACAATCTGCTTCTGTCTCATGCCCACTGCTTCAACCAATCCCAGCGTGGCTCCCTGTGACATCAGCACTACTCTGGCGACTGACCCTCTCTTCACAAGGTAATACGAAAACGTATTTCTTAATACTTTTCTTTAAAATAAAGTCTGTTAGTAACAACATAGAAACATCCGCAACTCTGCCTGTTCCGCTAAACAAAGGATAGCTTTCGACTTATTCTGGAGACTCAGAAGTGCTCCTCTTCCACTCCGAGTAAAAACCTCTGTTTACCCTTCATTCAAACTCAAGAGATCCTGCTACTCCTTCGGTGTTACCCTTACTAGGAAATATAAGGCCAAAGTTTCACCAGCAAACCTTTTGCTTTCACTCACACTCAACTTTTATTCAAAGTAGGCCCTAATTTAACAGTGCCAGACCTTCGTAGCTTCTCAGTACTATGCCAACAGACGAGTAACCTCACTGCAGTATGACTTCTGTCACCACCCACTATTCATTTCCCAGGAATTTTCCAGAAAACATAAAACAAAATGCTAACTCTTTTTGTTAAACATAAATCAATAATCAACACTTATCACCAAACCAGTCAATAATAACCATAACTCTGCTATCAGAAAACCTATCCAGCGGCGTACCAACAACAGATACTCCAATACTATATACTCACCCGGGCCCATAAACACACACAATTGAGTAAACCGCTGGAGTCAAAGTTTATGATTTTCCATAATTCAAGATTAGTTATTTCCTACGCTTAACTAACCTTTCACTGATCAAAAAGTTCTTTCCTCTGGTCGATGGATCATTAGTTGAACTAGTTGATGGTGAAAATTAACCTAAATCTAACTTTCTGTACCTTAAAGAAATTAACCACAGACTCTGGAAAGTTTTAAAACGTTATCTAAATTAATTGCATGTGAACCACTTCAAAAATAAAGTACTGGTGCAGTCACTCATAGGAGAAAAATTCAATTAATCAATCATCATTCACATACTTCAAACTTTGCAATGACTTATGCTCAGAAAGGAGAGGACAGAGAGAAAAGGACATCTGCAAATGCATGAGTTTATAGTTACCTAGAATGGTATGAAGACCAACCCCCTGGCCAAAGGGCTAATAAGTGTCCCCCGGGATAGTTCAGGAGGCAAATACTTCAAGACAGGATTCAGGACAGGATAGATGACCTCTCTAACACCGATGCTTGTGTCACACCCCTCTCTGACACTCTCTTCCTCCTCGAAATTCTTCCACGATCTTCAGTCCAACCCTAATTAAATTAGGATAGAAGGTTCTGCATTCAATTCTTCATCAGCATCTCTCGCTACTCCGACAGCATCCTGAGCTCTGCAGCATTCAGCAAATCTTCATCTGACTAACTAACTAAAACTATCTCAATTACACCTTTTATTCATCATGTACCACCCACTAAAGTTTCAATATGGCAAAAATACGAAATCTAATTGTACAGGCAAGGGGGGGAAGATCATCACACCATTCTTACATATCACTTTTTCTGTTATCCCATTGTTAATAAACCCACCCTCTTAATTTTTATTCCTATTTTATTTTTCCACCCGCCTTCACAATTCATCTGTAACAAATGTTTTTAAATTGAACATGTTGACTCATTCATTTTATATTTTCACTGCCTGTTCTCAGGCTCAGGCACATTGCGACCTTGTCCTCTTCCCGACTTCCGAATTGACTCAATTGTCATGCTCCATAAACACGTGACTTAGCTCACTTCGGCCATAAACAAGAGGCCCAAATACTCACTGTTGATAAAGTAAAAAAGACAGATGTTATTTTCAAAAATAAATGGTTTCACTGTACACCACCTATCTCTACTCTAACCCCCTTTACTTAATAATACTTTCCCCGCATTAGCATTAGCTAAATAGCTCAATTTTGCTTCAGCTAAGCAGGTGCCATGCACGCGAGTCTTCAAGACTCAATTTTAGTGCCTTCTGCTCATGCGCAAGAATTACCCTCCAAGCATGTCATATTATGTAGATGTAGATGAGGCATGTGCAGTAAAGATTTCCCTTTTAGAGCGGTTTTAGTAATTTGTTTGAGTAGTTAATGTTAGCGAACACATATGCAAGCTTCACTAGTTCATGTGCTTATGTGGTGCACGTTATTTTCACACAATACGTAATTATTAACATGTTAGTGAGTTAAACGAGAGGATTGCTTCCGAGCAAGTCTCTTTTCTACGAGTCCTTGCTCCATCACGTGCACCCAGGTGGGAAGAGGCTTTTTGCAAATATTCATTAGTTGTGTAGATGCATGTGGCTCTCCGCCCTAACTAGAGCAGATACTCTGATGTGCCTTTTTCCAGTTTGGGATCACAAGGTAAAATCTAGCAATTCCGAACTTCGGGAGCTTGTTTGTGAAAAACAAAGACGTATGCTGAGTGGCCACATAAAACATGGCTGCAGCTCAGAAAACTTTCAGTGCCTTCACAGAAGCAGCCATTTGTGGTGGCTCCTCTGAAGGCACAGAGATGTGTGCAGGACCAGTAAAGATGATCTCCAAGTTTGGTGCATGGTCGTCCGGACAGAGTGGCGGAGATAATTACCTCAACCACTCAGAGGGAATTACCTCCACCAGCCAATGAACAGCAGGCCATCCACCATACCTTTAATGAGGCCCTTACTGCTTCTTCTGTTGATAGCCCAAGAAATGTTTGCCCTATATAGAAAATAGCTTGGTGATTGGATCATAACTGATGACACATGCAGTTCATACAGAGTTTATTGTTTGCTTGGAGTTTATGTTTATGAACTCCATCACCAGACAGGGGAAGTACTCCAGTGCTATGTCAAAAAAGTTACATCAGCAACATTTAGATAACTAGCTCCAAGACCTGCATTACCCAATAGGCTCGTTGATATGAACCAAACTCTGAGAAAGTGTCATTTAACAAACCACTTTTCATTAGTGACTTGGAATCAGGTCTTTCTCTTTTGGATTCTGAAATGGATGAGATAGGGTCAATTCTTTCATGGTCATCGCAGTCAAGGGAAACCCCTCAATCCTTGTGGTGTGTATTGGTAACAGAGGCAAGCTAAAAGCCCTCTGTAATGCTGTTAGTAGCAACAATGAAGAGAATCAAAGTAGTGCCCCCATGTGCCTTTTACACAGACCCGGGCCTCCCTTGATTTTATCTAGCCAGCTCTATAACAGACCCTTGGAGGCTCTGCCTGGCTTCTCTAAGGCATTTATCAAAATAGCTCCTGCCCCTCAATGACCGCTGGAGCAATCATACTGTTACCTGCTCCTGCTTCTCCCAGCTATACTACCCTCATGACTTCTTGCAGCACAGTCCCACTATGACAAGCTGTGCAGTTTCCGTAGCTTTCTGCTTTAAACACTTCTATCCCGGCCCGTAGGAATGTGCTGATGGGAACAGAGGAAGTATTTACCACCCATTTGTGGAGTCTAACAGGATAAGTTGAGAGACCTTTTCTCGCTGTTCTTCTCCCTGAAAGCTGCATCCTTGTTCTAGATACTACTTCAATGCAGCGAAGATTATTAGACAGTATCCATACCTGGCAAAGAAGGCCCTTGAAGAAAGAGCATAATGCCAACAATGTTGCTAAGGTGCTAAAATGCTCACTGAACCTTTCTGAGTTGGTACCAACTCTTTGGGATCATTTCTGTATGCCACATGGCCAGCCAGTCCACTAGATCACTGGAGTCCCTGGTGGAGGACCACCCATTAAATTTAGAGAGTCCCACCAGCTGGTGCATTCATAGTATCAACTGAAGGCACAGATGACTGCCGAGCGGGTGTGATGTTTGTTTGGCCTAATAAAATACTTTTTTTTCTCTCTGTGCCTTGGGGCAATTAATGTTTTTTGTTTGTTCCGGTCCGCCATGCCTGGTATGGCAGACATGGGCAGAGAAAATCAGTGGCAATAACCTCGCCCTAAATACAGCTCACTATCACCATTGTGAGCTAACATCCCTCTGGTGAACAGGTCCCCAGATCAAGGGCTTTCGATGGTGGAATAGCTGAGGCTCCACTGTTGGAAACCCAATGGTTCACCCTACTCAAAATGAGGATGGTAAACTATGAGTTTTGCAGTCAATCAATCAATCAGTATATGTGTACAGCCCTTCTTGTCACCTGTGAGGTGCTAGCTCTAGCTTTTTATGATGAGCTCCCATTCACCAATGTTTAAATGCTGCCCTTTGTCTCTTTGCTTGATTACCTGCAAACCTGTTGCCAATAACCTACAAAAGGTCTTTCCAGAGATGTAAATATTATGTTTTGGAATGGACATAGCATATATTGAAGGAAATTTAAAAAGCATGATGAACAAACTGGCGGACCCGGTTTTCAAATATATTTTTTAGTGTGTCCCTGTTCCTTAATCAGAAGTTTATTTATTTATTTATTTATTTTAAGGTTTTATAGAGCGCGAACTTGACCCGTGAGGGTATCAGAGCGCTTTACATAGTCAAACGGTAGTATAGAGCGTAGTATATCATAGGACCTGTACATCATAGAACTTACAGCAATTGAGGGGTCATAAGGTAGGCTGAAGAATCGAACAATACTATACATTTGGGGAAGGAGAGACTGTACATCGGGGCATTTTACAGAGAAACAAGAGACATACAATAGGCAGGAAGTCACACGAGTACTGTACAAGTCGTAGGATGAGGCAATAGTCTCTTAGGTAGCTGAGGAGCAGGTTTAGCCAAGGAATTTACCCATGAGGAAGGATTTGGCCTCTTTTTTGAAGCGTGCAAGGGAGGGGATTGTTCTGATGTCAGGAGGGAGGGAGTTCCATATTCTTGGTGCTGATCCAGCGAAGGATCGATTGTAAGTTTTTGTTTTCCTAAAGCGAGCAGGCCGGAGGAGGAGGGTGTTGGCCGATTGTGAGTTTCTGCTTCCTCCAGATAACACAAGCTTCTGTGCCAGATACGCAGGGGAGTTAGAGTGTAAGGCCTTGTGCGTGATGCATGCCAGTTTGAGGTGGATCCTAGCCTCGATGGGAAGCCAGTTCAAAGCTTTTAGGTGAGGAGTGATGTGATCGAATTTTCTAGATCCTGTAAGTAGTCTGGCGGCTGCATTGAGGCATGTTTTTAAGGGAGCCAGCGAGATCTTAGGTAAGCCGGAAAGGGTGGAGCAACCATATTCCAGTCGAGAAATGACTAATGATTGGACTGCTAATTTTAGGCCAGGAGCGTCAAGGAAATGTTTCAATTTCCATAGGTAGCTCAATTGGAATCTGGCTGATTTGGCCATTGCGTTGACATGGTCTCGCATGTTCAAATTGTGGTCCAAGGTAATTCCCAGGGATTTGGCCGAGTCCACAATGGTTGGAGAACAGTTTAAAGCAGTGATGGCTTTAATCCATGTCTGGATCTCAGGATTGTTCTTGGGCGGGTGTAGAAAAGGTAGGGCCGAATTCGACCAAGAACCCTTCAGTATTTGCCCGGCGTTAGCCGCCTCACATACCATTCGAGATTACCAAACAAAGAGGCAGGCGCTGAAGACAGAAGGCAGGAAACAGGAGTTTATTCCGACGGAGCAGAACACGTCAAATCAGACAACAGGGTATCTTCTCGAGGTGCTCTAAACGCATCCTTGAGGCCTGGCCTCTTATACACAGGTTTATTGCTTTATTACATGAAACACATTCTTGTCAATACTTTGATGTACGGAAAGACATCCTCGGAATCCCTGCTTCACCCCCGTTGCCACACATATTTACAGTAGAGTTCCCACCTCAACCTCAGCATGTGGTGGTTGTCGCGCAGCTGGACATTCCGCTGGGAACGGGAAAGTGAGCGATCGGTCGGATCTGGAGGTGTGAGGGTATTGATTAACCACCGCTCCTTTGATGTGAGGCGAGGTCCTACTGTAGGGGGCAATAAACTGCATCTGTCGGGCTAGGTGATGGCCTGGGATCAGGCTGGACAATCGGGCAGGGAGGAAGAGGTTATCAAAAGGGCCTGTTCTTTGAATGAGATGAAAGAGCGAGGGGGTTCAGCACGGGATGTGGCTCGGAGACAGGGTCGCGCTAGAGGTGCGCTTATGGCCCAAGCAGGAGAAACCGGGGGCTGTCGGGGCGCGGGGGAATGCTTGCGAGGCTGGGGAGTGAGGGGGAGAGACGCGCAGGCTAATGGCAGTGGGCAGAGAGGTCGTGACACACAAAATGGCTGCCACCTACGTTCGCGATGGGGCCTAAAAGGGACAAGATGGCGTGGCTACTGTTTCATGATTGTCGCTTTACTTTCAACAGTGGCTGTGGTGAACATAAATGAACGCCGCTTATGTATACCGATTTTAGTCATTTTCCACAGTCCCCAGTTTTTATCATAAGTTAGTTCATTTCTGTTCATGTCTGAGGTAAGGACGTACAAGCTGACATCTAGTTATACTAATAAGGGAAGCATGTGGCTGGGCTGTCTATTGAGTTCTTTGGTAGCCCATATGCATTACGGGCAGATAGAAATAATCCTGCTATCAATGTTGACAGAATCGTACATAACCACATGTAGTCAATGCGATAGGCGAGGAGGCAGTGCATACAAAATTACATTAGCTGTGTCATATGTTAGACCTTGGAGACGGGGACATTATTTAGACGATGTAGGAAATTCATTCGAATACAAACATGATGTCATACAAAAATGTTCTGGCAGAATAAGGGCTATTATCACTTGAGGTCTGGACTCCATGGGGATCGAAACTAGACAGTATGCTCATGTGCATAACTGGTGTTCTACAATCATCATGATACAGAGTTAACGCTTTCCTAGTTATCCATGTACAGTTGAAAGTGACCGATGTAAGGTTTCGAAAGCTCAATTGGGTGATAATCAATACAAGTGGTTGGGAGAGGAATTCAACTTAATACAAGGGACAGTCAAGGGGTGGCAATGTTCAAAAAGGGTTCGTCTGTCCAGTGTCCAGTGTCTTTTTACAGCGAGCCATCACTGGTAGGCTCTCATTGTTTTTCTTCTTTCGTTGGCACTGTTGAGCACCGGCTATGCGTCCAGCTCTACTTCAGATCTCGCGTTGCAGGGTGTGGCCATTCTTTGCTCTTGGACCACAGTCCTGTGTTTGTCCTGTTCCCTAACTAATCTATCATAGGTACCTTAGGCGGGGTACCCGCATTCCGTTCTTCCTTCATGACAAACCCTATTCTATCTTTTGTGCTGTCTTTCTTCTCAGAGTCAAGTTCAAAAATTCCATATGAAAAAAGGGGTGGGGGTGATGGGGGCGTGTTTTGGGAGGCCGAGGGAAGAGAGGGTGGAGTGGGATCAGATCTGAAACGGACCAAGTAGGGCAGACATTTCAAGCAAGTGGGCCCATCAATCGGGCACAATGAGCTGGGACTTTCGGTACGAGCTCATCAACGTGCAGGGGCTTCTGGGCGGCCCTTCTTTCCTTCACTTTCCACGCTGAGAACGGTGCCTTGTCCCGCAACTCTTTGCTCCGTGGCTCCACCTTGGTCGAGGTCATAGATATTCCCCGATCTGCAGCCAGGCTGTGCGTCACATCCGGCCCCTCTCCTCCTCCGACTGCACGTTATCCTTAAATGAGTATAAAAAACAGTTTTTAGAGAATTGGCAGGGGAAGACGTTTACACACTTTAATTTCTCTCCCAACCCCAAGTAGTTGGGGAAACGTTCATTGGTCACGATAGGGTGGATGCTTAGTAATCCTTACATCGGTGTATTTTGTTAACTCATGCATCATTGCTGTAGCGCAGGTCGGCAAGCATTTTTTCTATTTTCAAACATCCTGTCTGTCTGGTTTTCTACTCCTGTTATATTTGCGAACGTGGCAAGAAGTCTGATATCTAAAAATTACATGGTTTATCGAATTCAAACCGGCTCCTTCAGTAGAGACTCGCGTTTGTCTAAAACAAATCCTGTTGAGCTATATGTTTCTTCAAGGTCTGTTAATTTATAAAAAAGTGTGAAATGCTGTTATCATGGGCCTATAGCTACAGTCTTTAAGATTTTCTGGGACGGCTGGTACAGAACTGGGACCATTCTGGAGAAACGGGGACGTATCGGACATTCTATTTTTGTGCAATGGGCGGTGGTAATCCGAACGATGAGGGTGATGTTACCAAAGTACTTAAAACAAAAGCCACTGACATACAGTTCCCTTTTAAGGGTCAGATTAGGGGACATCAGTCGTCTCACCTGTCCTTTCTTTCTCAGCCAATTAAGTTCCATCATTGTACAGAAAGGAGAGGTAGTAATATGGCTAAATATGATCGTTTTGTTTCTGTCAAATTGTTCAAACACCGTCGTGTCTAAAGCCAATTATACCTGTACCGGCGAGGTACAGTGTCGTCATTTATTTTTTTCACAAGGGAGCAAGAGAGCCCTCGGAGGGAGAGAGCGTTGTGCGTACCAAATAGGCTATTAGTACACGTACAACATAAAAAGAGAGAGAGAGAGAGACGTGTATAATAATAGGCTATTCAGTGCACACACATATAGATCAGTACGGGTCAGTTTCACGTATAAAACACAAGCTGAGGGAAAACATAAATTCATAGTTTACGTATACACAAATACCAGATAGGGTGCGACAGTACATACATCAAGTACGAAAACTTAAGATAAAACAGAGGGCTATTTTTGGCGAAAGAGCCTTTTCATGCGTGTTGCATATTTTCAGTACTCCATTTAATTCATTTGGGGGTCGAGCTCTTCGTTCTCCTTCCTTCCTAATAGCAGACAATTTCTGTTGGTAACCTCGCTTCAATAAGTACTTACTCCTTTTAATTGGTCGGACACTGGTCCAGTCGTGTTTATACTCACGGTGGGGTCTTCCAACATCTAACAAATGATGATCCAAGTTGAGGTAAAGGAGGGGTGTCTGTCGGACGTGCGATAGTGCAATTCTGACTTTTCTATGAGGGTGGAAGAAGAGGGGGTAAATCTAAAACATGACAATATCCCTAATTTCTGGGCTGAGGGGGGATTTTGGATGAACCCCAACCCGGGGTATCCTTAACTTTTCCCATCTAGTCCGCACATTAAGTTGACTCACTGGTGCGCGTCATTTAGGGCGTTCATTTGGGATATCGGTTGGGGTTGGGTTCGTCGTACTGAAATAGGCCTTCGAGTTTCTGGCATAGGCCACTCCCCCAGTCGTTAGCTCCAGAGAGAGTCGTTCCTAAGTAAGGAAAGTGCTATATCTTTATTCGTTTTTCACATGCAGGTACCATGTTCGGGCTTAATTTTCCTATCCCATTGACCGTTCGATCAACACCTTAGTCATACAAAAAGCATTCGTTCGTCAACCCAGATGTGCGCCACACATAAGCATTCATACCGTACAAATCAGGGCCCATGCGCACATTCATACCATACAATTTTCATGCTCTCAGAGATAGCTCCTGCATATAATGTACCACCTCACAGAGCTGGCCTATTTTCCTCGCGTGGAACATGGTGCGTTTTAGGTCCTCTCCATACTTCAGCTGAAATTCTCAGCTGAAAGAAAAAAAAAGGGGGGGGGGCGACAGCGTTCAAAGCGCATCAGCGCGCAAAAACACAAAAATGTTTTTACCTACCACGTGCCTAACTTATCTTCTTTGGGATGCAGTACCTTGCCTTTCGGCCTTGAAGCCCAGAGGAACTGGTCTATTGTCCTATTCATAGATATATCTAAATACCAGGATCTTTTACCTATTGCTTATGCTGCAGAAATGTAAAACACGACAGATCCTGACTATTCCTTTCGCATTATTTCTATGTACCATGTCTTTCTAATTTTTCATGACCAAAATTGCTTCATTTATCTTGTCCCTTTCTTTATTCGAGAACCTACCAATCTAAGTGACTGTTATGAGGCTAGTTCCATATATTTTAAAAACCTTTATTGTGGAAATGTCAGCATTCAAATAAGGGCCTCCAACCATATAGGTCGGTTACGGAACAGACGGGAAACGCATGAGGTAAGGAGAGATTACACTGTAGTATAGAAGCAAGTGAGTCATTTAATTGAAAAAAAAACCAACGTGACAAACGGTTGCAGGATCAGTGAAGGTTGATTTTATAATTGGAAATATAACAGGATCAGTTACAATAAAATCGTCCATACGTACACCAAGGGCGAGTATCATCAGTAACATTATTTCGGAGCTTTAATAATACAAAAATGACAAAGAAAACACATCGATAGGGTTGTTCGCATGTTCAGTCCGCACCCTTTCCCGCCCGCCACGTGTACAAAGACCGCATACATATCCCATAACATCAAGGTTTAGGCAACTAGAATGTCATAAGGAATTGCGAGTCCCGCCCATACTGGCGCCATTTTGGTCGAGGCCGGGCGGGCCCAGAGCATAGTCCAACTGCCTCCAATAACAAGTGGTCGGACCAGAATTCCTTTCAGTAGTTCAAAAGATTCCGTTAATGCCAGCAGAGAGGACAGGCGGCGAGGAAGGCAAAATCTTCCCTACCGGGTCACGCTGAGGTCCCACCGGAGCTGATCGAGTTGGCAGTCTACAGTGTCTCTTAGTAATTCGGACAAAGGCCGGTGTCAGCATGAGAGCACCACCATCTTGTGACAACGTTGTGGCCACTCCGGAGAGCGGGACAGCAGGTGTATCCCTCCACAGATACGTTGAATCAGTCTTTCCTTCGACACCAGATGTGGATAAGGTGGCGGTCGCCCGGGGCAGCGGCATATCCATGGGGGCAAGTCGAGCAACAGTGGCGGTGGCCCCCACCGGAAGCCTGCGGGAGTCGAGGGCCAGTGACTTTCGTAGAATTTTTGAAACTGGGAGGGCGTCTTCAAGAGTGGGGCTCATGCCCGAGCAGGCAAGCATCCGAGTTCCAAGGTAGCCCAGAGCCATCCTAATGGACCAGGCCCAAATCCGGGGTGTCGGCCGCCATTTTGAGCGTTCCGCAGCAGCAGCCGCTCTTCACCCCGGCCACCGGAGCGGGTCCCCCGGCCATCCAACCGAGTGGAACGCCAATGGCAGTCCTGGTGCAGCCGTCCGGCAGGTGAAATGCTAATGGTTGTCCTGCTGCAGCTTGCCGGCGAGTGAAACGCTAAGGGTCGCCCTGCTGCAGCTGGCCGGCGAGTGAAAGGCTAAGGGTCGCCCTGCTGCAGCTGAGGAACCCGTTCGCGTCGCCTCCCCCCCAGGGCACCCCACGCCATCTCTTGGCGCAGCATTATAGGATGGCTGGACCAGGCAACAAAGGGGGGAGCCATCAGCAAGGCATCCCCCGCACACAACTTGCTGGACATCACCTCTGGATGGTCCGGAGACAGGTCTTGGCGCGTTGGGTAGCCTCCGGCCTATTCGCACAACGGGCCGCCACCGACGCTACCTCGCCGGTTGACGGCTTTTGTAGACTTTTTTATAGCCCAAAGCCTACTAAAAAGTAGCTCAAAGTAGCCCAACAGGAACAGCGTCAAGCAGACGGCAAATGCATTTGGGTTTGTTGTTGCAGCCGGCTGCCATGTAAATAGTTGTTTAATAAAAAGTGTTAAATAGTTGTTTAATAAAAAGTTTTAACATGTTACTTTGCTGGAGTGTTGAATATATTTATAATATTTGCATTGGGTTTGTCGTTATTTGGGCGGGGTGGGCGGTGGAGCCGAGCTGTCTTGCAGCCATCATGGCGTCGAGCTCGATTCTTCTCACTAGTTTCATATTTCTCATGAGGGGTTGTTCCTAATGTTTCTATTTTAGCGAGGTCAAAAAAGAGATCCCATCAGTGGCCTACTGATTTTGCTCGATTCCTTTTGTTTTTCCTAACGATTTTTATGTTATTGTTTGCTAGCACGATACAGCGGCTAATCAGCATTTTTTTTTTATATTTATGTCCTTTTTATTAGGGGCGTCTTCCGGTGGAGCCGGATGATCTACTTCTAATAAACGGTCCGGGCTGAACCAACTACCAACAAACGGGGCAAAGATAGGCATGACGGGTTACAAAGGGGACAAAAGTCTGCACTACCTATCCTTCACTATCCGCAAAGACTAAACAGAGTATTGCGACTCTGTGCTTATTTGTGAATAGAGAATAACCCAAAGAGAACCAATTCCGAACGATCAATGTTCGGCCAAACAATCAATCAAATGAGGGATAAAAATAGGCACGACGGATTACAACGGGGGCAAAAGCCTGCGTTACCTATCCTTCACTATTCACAAGGACTAAACAGAGTATTGCGACTCTGTGCTTATTTGTAAATAGAGAATGATCCAAAGAGAACCAATTCCAAAACAGTAAATGCTTGGATAACAATCAATCAAATGGAGAGGGAAGTAGGCACGACGGATTACAACGGGGGCAAAGGCCTGCGTTACCTACCCTTCACTATCTGCAAAGACTAAACAGAGTATGGCGACTCTGTGCTTGTTTGCAAATAGAGAATCTCTCAGAAACAATCAAATGAGTAATACTAGTATTTTCAAACAATCAATTCGCAATTCGTCGTATTTACACGACCTTACCCGGACCGCATGGACAGTTTCTCGTCTTCCGCTTCCAGCGCCTGATCGTCCTCTATTCTCCGTAATTGCTGTGGCACTCCTGATGGTTCCCAGTCAGGACCATAGATCACTCGAGAGAGGTCTGCTCGGAACCGGTGAAGTTCGGATGATCGGCTGCCAGACGAGGGTCTATCGGGCAGGTGCACTTCCCGATCGTTGCAGTCGTTCACTCTGTCGTTGGGACCTCTCTCACTGGATCCACGCGTCGCTGATGGGCCCCACGTTTGGGACGCCAATTGTAGAAAAGGTAGGGCCGAATTCGACCAAGAACCCTTCAGTATTTGCCCGGCGTTAGCCGCCTCACATATCATTCGAGATTACCAAACAAAGAGGCAGGCGCTGGAGACAGAAGGCAGGAAACAGGAGTTTATTCCGACGGAGCAGAACACGTCAAATCAGACAACAGGGTATCTTCTCGAGGTGCTCTAAACGCATCCTTGAGGCCTGGCCTCTTATACACAGGTTTATTGCTTTATTACATGAAACACATTCTTGTCAATACTTTGATGTACGGAAAGACATCCTCGGAATCCCCGCTTCACCCCCGTTCCCACACATATTTACAGTAGAGTTCCCACCTCAACCTCAGCATGTGGTGGTTGTCGCGCAGCTGGACATTCCGCTGGGAACGGGAAAGTGAGCGATCGGTCGGATCTGGAGGTGTGAGGGTATTGATTAACCACCGCTCCTTTAATGTGAGGTGAGGTCCTACTGTAGGGGGCAATAAACTGCATCTGTCGGGCTAGGTGATGGCCTGGGATCAGGCTGGACAATCGGGCAGGGAGGAAGAAGTTATCAAAAGGGCCTGTTCTTTGAATGAGATGAAAGAGCGAGGGGGTTCAGCACGGGATGTGGCTGGGAGACAGGGTCGCACTAGAGGTGCGCTTGTGGCCCAAGCAGGAGAAACCGGGGGCTGTCGGGCGCGGGGGAATGCTTGCGAGGCTGGGGAGTGAGGGGGAGAGACGCGCAGGCTATTGGCAGTGGGCAGAGTGGTCGTGACACACAAAATGGCTGCCACCTACGTTCGCGATGGGGCCTAAAAGGGACAAGATGGCGTGGCTACTGTTTCATGATTGTCGCTTTACTTTCAACAGTGGCTGTGGTGAACATAAATGAACGCCGCTTATGTATACCGATTTTAGTCATTTTCCACATGGGGAGATTAAAAGGAACTCAGTTTTCTTAGCATTGAGTTTAAGTTGGTTTGAGGAGAGCCATCTGACGGTCAGCTTTAGGGTCTCATTCAGGGTGAGGATCTCCGCAAGGGAAGAGATTTTTATGTAGATCTGAGTGTCATCAGCGTACATATGGAAGGAGATATTTGCAGTGCGAAGGACTATGGCTAGGGGTTCGAGATAGAGATTGAGGGTGGGGGACAACGTTGATCCTTGCGGGACTCCCACCGTGACCATGGAGGGGGCGGACAGTTCGCCATTGACTAAGAACCGCTGAGATCGGTTTTGAAGGTAGGAGCTAAACCAGTCGAGGACTGTACCATCTAATCCCATTCTCAGTTTCAGGCGTTCAAGTAGCATCTCGTGGTTGACCGTGTCGAAGGCGGAGGAAAGATCAAGGAGGATCAAGAGACAGGTTTTGTCTTGGTCATGGCTAGAAGAGCATCATCGACAATGTGGAGCATGGTGGTTTCAGTACTGTGACCCGGTCTGAATTCGGATTGGCAGTTGTCGAGTAGATGAAAGTTGTTGATGTGGAGACTTAGCTGTGTCTGGACACACTTTTCCAGCACTTTGGCCAAGAGAGGAATGTTGGAAATTGGTCTAAAGTTGTCTGGGGAGGCTGGGTCCAATGATGGCTTTTTCAGAATGGGAAGGACTTGGCCAGCTTTCAGTGAGGCCGGTATTGATCCCTGCCGGAGGGAGGCGTTGATAATCGCAGTCCAGCTGTGAATAATAGATTTGGCAATGGTCGTGAGACAGTTCGAGGGGAGCGGGTCATTGAAATGGTTTTTAGGGTTTAGGGTTGAGAGGATTTTAGCGACAGTGTGTTCATCATAGGGTGTGAATTTGGACCAGTGTGCTTGATTCTTCGGTGCGGACCATGGCGGCAGGGGGAGAGATATTGGAGGGAAGGTTCGGAGGGGGGAGTGAGGCAGCTTTGAGTTCGATATATATTTAGGCTTTCATTTTGTTTGCGAAGAATGAAGAGAAGTCCTCGGAGGAGATGATAGACTTGGGCGTTTCTTTCGTTGTTTTGGACAGTTTGTTCGATTGAAGTTTGACCATTTCAAAGAGTTTGCGAGGTCTGTTCTGGGCATTTCCTAGTTCCGCTCTGAAAAATTCCTTTTTTGAGTTGATGAAGTTCTTGTTGTAAGTGTTTCTGGCCTGGCGAAGAAGTTTGAGGTGATCTGCCGAGGGGTGCTGTCTCCAGATTCTTTCGGTTTGTCGGAGGGATCTCCTCTCATCATTGAGGGAACCAGTGAACCATGGGTTACTATCTTTGACTTGAGTTCTTTTTAGTTTAAGAGGGGCTAGGTCATCAAAGATGTTCGACATTGTAACTGAGTAGTGATCGTTTAGGTCGCTGACCGAGCTGATGTGGTGGGGGGGGAGGTCGGATTTGCAGCGAGTCTCAAGTTCATTGAGGTCAATGTTTTTAGTGTCCCTGGCCCAGCGTTTAGGGAGCACCGGTTGTGGTGTCCATGTCCTGCGTGTGCCAGGTAGCAGGAAGGTGATAGCATGGTGGTCTGACCAGTCACAGGGGTCAATCGATATGAGCTTGACGGTTGTCTCCTTGGAGATGATCCAGTCTAGAGTGGCCCCTTTCAAGTGGGTTGGGAGTGGGCAAGCTTGGGTCAGGGCTAGATCAGACATGAGGTCTTTAATGGCGTTGACATGAGGGTCGTTGGGGTCGTTCCAGTGCAGGTTGAAGTCACTGAGGAAGATATCTTTGATATTAGGGGAGTGCTTGGTCGTGATGACTTCCATGAGGTAGTCGGTGAAGGATTCGTTAGTGCCCGGGAGGTGGTAAAAAAAGTGAAAGTTACATAGATGGGTGGTGTTACTATGGACAGAGAGGGCTAGGTATTCGCAGGAACCAGTGGAATCTGTTAGAAGCTCTGTGACAAGGAGGTTGGAGCGATGGATGCAGGCGATTCCGCCACCTTTTTTGTTATGTGGTCTGTCTAGTCTGGTAATGTTAAAGTTGGGGGGGATTAAGAGATCGAGGCATGGGGATGATGCGTCATCAAGCCATGATTCTGTTAGAATGGCAACGTCGTTGTTGTTGTTCAGAATGAGAGCAGCGACATCGGCTGCATGCTTTACTGCAGAACGGCAATTGATTAAAAGCCCGGACAGATCAGGGAGGGGGGTGGCAGCAGAGGTTGGGATGGACAGGGGTACGGGTGCAAGGTTGCTTGTGATCACCCTTCTATTGCGGAGGGGGCTGATCTGAATGGGTCAATAGCGACCGTGTAGATGGGGTAAGCGGTACTCACATCAGGTAGACAAGGAGAGGTTGGGCCTGCCAAGATCATTGAGAAGATCCTGGATTTCCTTTTCAGTGAGGTCTTGTGAGTTAGTTGTGAAGAGGGAAAAGCTGTAGGAGAGGGCGAGGTCAAGGGTTTCCTCATCAGATAGGCAGCTAGTGTGCTTGCGGGGGCGGAGATGTCTCAAGGCTGTCGGTAGAGGGTGTTTGGGAAGCTCTGGGATAGGAAGGGAGGGCAGCTGAGGCAAGAGGTTTGAGAGAGAGAGAGTTTGGCGAGATGGAGGAGGATTGTAAGATCGAGGATGGAGGAGTGGAAGCTTTGAATTGTTTTGGAGGCTCTGGAGTGCAGAGAGTGGATAGCTGCGGAGGGGGGGTTGGGGGGTGAGGTTGGGTGAGCGATGGGTCGTGGGGGGAGGCTTGGATGTTAGCAGGGCTCGCATGGTCTGCAGCAGTGGGAGTTGCTGGGAAGGGAGGGTTGCGGGGAATGGGAGGGTTGTGTTAAGAGCCGTGGGTGGGGTGATATGACCTCCTGCAGGAAGAGTCACTGAGGAGGAGGGGGTTGGAGGGCAGAATTTAGCGGGGCTGGCATGACCTGCAATGGTGGGAGTCGCTGGGGAGGGGGGTGGGGGGAGGGGAGAGGGTGGGCTGTGGTGGGGTGGGCTGTGGTGGGAGCTATGGAAAGGTGTCTATGGTGAAAGCGGGGTTGGCAGGACCTGCTACAGGAAGAATCACTGAGGAGGGGGACATTGTAGGGCAAGGGAGGGCTGAGTTGGGGGTCATAGAGCGGGTGATTTGAGTGTTAGCGGGGCTGGCTTGATTTGCCACAGGACAAGATGGAGATGACGTAATGGTCCGAGCGGGGAGCAAGGCGAGAGGAGACCAAGGGTCCGGCGTTTAATTCGCCCGGGGTGGTTGTGGGAGGCTTGGTGTGTAGGAGGTGTGCTGTGATGGAGGCCGTGGATTCCGATTGGGGATCAGGGACGAGTAGAATCACGGGTCTCAGGTCCGAAGTGTTAAGGAGGTTGGTAGGATTAGTGAGGGGGTTGCGGTGTTCCATGTTGGGCGGAGGTGCTGGAGTACGGTTAGGCTGTGAATTATTTGGCGTCCTGGAGACATGGTTACGGAGAGTGATAAAAAGATCTGAGAATTTTTCAAGATTTTTCGTAGAGGCTTGGATCAGTACAATGCCGCTCTTGTAGAGGGTGATTGTGAAGGCAGCTTGAAAAGTTGCTGATGGGACAATTGTGAGCTTGGTGCCATGTGGGGTGATCCTAGAATAGCGTACATTAAGGAGTAGTGAGAAGGTATTGCGTCATTAGTGATGAAGTCAATCTCCGCACAGAAGCGAAGGTCCAAGATCAGGGTTTCGGGGTGGTTTTTCAGGGTGAGTTGTTTGTACGCTTTTGAGGCACCTTTTGAGAGGTTTGGGGGGTAGACCATGGTGTGGGCGATTGTCCCAGAGGTGGTTAGACCAGGGCCCCCCATGTTGTCTTGGAATGGGCACACTTGTGGGGGCCAGGGATCTGGGATCAGTGACCGACAGTCATTGTGGTCATGGCCATACGGATAACAGTGCTTGAGGGGGGTGTTGGTTTGCCTTGGAGGATAAGGACAGTCAGTGCCACTTCAAGATGGCCACCCCAAGATTGAAGGGGTGAGCAGTCCTCTTTCAGTTTCAGTAGCTAGTGGATGAGTAGTCCTCTTACTGTTTCTGCAGTCAGTCTGTGCCACTACAAGATGTCCGACCCAAGATTAAAGTTTGCAGAACCTCTTTCAGTTTCCGTAGCTAGTGGTTGCGCAGTCCTCTTTCAGTTACTAGGGGCTGAAATTGAGTAGTTTGTTTAAAAGAGCAGTCTTCTTTCTATGGACTCTGTCAATGGGCTGCCATTTTGAGTCCCTTTTGTAGGGTCTAACTGTTTATTCAATTAGCTTGAATAAAATGTATTTATAGCGGCCATTTTATGCGGACCGGGATTATGAGTTTGTAGAGGCTGCCTTATGAAGTAAGGAGAGGTACATCGCTGAAGAATGCCAAGTTGCTGCATGTGGTGGTTATAAGAGAGAGGCAGCGCTCGAGGGTCAATAGCGAGCTCACAGTCGGCAGCCGAGCCTTACTTTGCATGCCTCGTAGCCGCTCAGCCCGCGTACAGTGTGGAGCCTGAAAGCGGCTGGGGCCCATGAGTTCAGCGGAGCGGGAGGCGAGGAAGCGGGAGAAGGCTGCGGTGCCCCAGGGGCACGGGCGAGGATCTCCGCAAAGGATTTGAGAGGTCCGGACTTTCGGGAGGGGTGGGGTCGGGCAAGTTCAGGCACCACAGTCGCAGTTAGTCAGGCGGCAATCTCCGCTTGTAGCGGGAGTGGGGGGCAGGGGGCCACCCTTAACTTGAGGATCGTTGGGCCGCAGCTCACAGTCCAGTCGATGAGGTCCGACCAGCGGCAGTCCCACCAGCGGCAGTCACGCTCATGCCGGGACAGGGGGGCAGGGGGCCGCCCTTGTCATGTGGTTCGTCGCGCGGCAGCTCCCAGTCCAGTTCAGTCGATGAAGTCCCATCAGCGGCAGGCAGCGGAAGTCCCATCAGCGGCAGGCACACTCATAACGGGTTTGGGGGGGCACCCTTTTCTTGAAAGATCGTCGCGCGGCGGCGCGCAGCCCAGTCGAAGAAACCTGGAAGAGATCGTGCTGGTCGGGTGGTATGCAGCTGACCCCACGGGACATGCAGAGGACGAGCCGGAGGAGACGGCAGAGTCCCAGGCTGGAGGGGGCAGCAGGCGACCCTCGAGGAGTCCGGAGCTCGAGCGGTTACGATGTAGAGGTCCGTGGGCTATGGTGCAAGGTAATGGCTATGATCCTTGAGTTCGCAGATATTCCGAAACAGTGCGATGCGCGAAGTTTTCAGGGGATTTACACAGATTGTGATCCCTAACCCCGGGAGCACTGTAGAGGGGCTCCTTCTCCGTCGGCCATTTTGGCCAAGTAGTTTACATTCACTAAGAACTCAAGCTTGAGATCAACACAACTGATTCACAGGCTTTCCAGCAACAACAAGACCCATATGAATGCAGCCCACGAGCTGACTTCATGGCTGTTGGCATAAACCTTTCTAAAATATGTGAATAAACAGGGTGTAGAAACTGGGCCAATCACTTCCTGCGCTAAGTATGCATTAGGCATGATTCATGGCCCATGTTCACCTGTGTTTGCCACGCGGCATGGAGTTGTGCTCCTACGAACTTCAAAGGTGCTTGAGCTTTCTAAAGTAGAGCAGGCCAGAAGTAGACCCCGAGTGTAGGCACTGCTTAGTGTGAGGCTTCAAAGCTGTGGTACCAGTACTACACAAACCCACAAGTGGTCACAAGGCAAACTAAATTTCCCAGAGCACCACATACATGGGTGGCACAGAGTACAAGGCAAGGCAAAACTGTATAAAGATTTCTCCTAGGCATAGACCCAGACTTTATCTGTGGGTATTACGTTGAGGAACAGGGCAGATGGCCTTCTGCTCTGCCCATTGTCCACTTTGTATAACTGTAGGTATGACATATGTTCAGTTAGTACAATGTAAATGATACACAATGGTTCTGTGGGCTTCATTTACACAGGTATGATGTGTGTACCCAACCTGTGAAGATTAACCAATTGCTTTAAACGTGTAATAAGAAGACAACTCCCGCGAGCCTCTTTGTAAAGTAAGCTGTTGTATTCTTACCAACTGATGGGTAATAAAAAAATCCACAAAATTGCAGAAAGGACAATGCTCAAAAAGTGGGATTATAATAATTACACATTATTCACCTATTAATTCAAGGTAGTGTTGGAAAAGGGCCCTCTCCGAAGGGTCACACCAAACCTTTTGCATTACTCCTCCTATTCTTTTTGTTGGCATTAGGACTCTGAGCACTCTACAACTGCTGACCAGTGCTAAAGTGAATGTTCTTCCCCCCTAAATATGGTTACATTGGTTTATCCTTAATTGATCTATTTAATGTATCTATTAGACTTTAGGAGACCTGTGCCCAGGGCCTGTAAATTAAATGCTACTACTGCGCCTGTCACAGCAGAGCCTGTGTGTGCAGTTTACTGCCATGTCGACTTGGCATTTAAAACCCTCTGTCAAGCCTTAAAACTCCCCTTTTATTACACATAAAATATTCCTAAGGTAGGCCTTAGATAGCCCACAGGGCAGGGTGCTGTGCATGTAAAATGTAGAACATGTACTTTTAAGTTTTGCCTGCCCTGGTAGTAAAAGACACCTAAATTCATGTTTCACTGCAGTGAGGTCTACTCCTCTCATGTGTTAACATTGGGAATTCCGTATTACAAGTTTAAGCTGTGATTCCTGATTGAGAAGAAGTAGCTCTGTACTGTTTTATGCCATTGGGATGGTAATAATAAATCCTCTTTGCTGGTAAAGTTGGATTTAACATTACTATTTTAGAATGCCACTTCTAGAAAGTTGGCATGTTTCTGTTCTTAAAGGTCTTTGTGCCTGCTGCCTGTCTCCAAGACACATCTGGGGTGGGTGACAGATTGAAGTTGTGGTTTCTGTCTAAACAGCCAGACACAAAGGAAGATTTGGTGTATCTGAGTGCCCATCTTCATCCGCATGGCTCATCCTGGGCAAGATGGAAGGGAGGAGCTGACACTTACACCTGAAAAGGCAGTGTCCTGTCCCCACACAAAGGACTGATTACCCACTTGTAGTGAGTCTTGAGCAAGGGCTAGGAAAAAGGACTTCTGTGGACTTGAAAACCCCTTCTTTGAAGTCACCGCAACTTCAAAAGCCCCACTGGGTATTAGCACTGGGTATCAGACCCCACCAAATTAGACACTTCTGGACCTGTAAAGAAACTCTGTCAGGAGGAAGGTCTGCTGTGCTGCTACAAGGACTGTAACTCTGCTGTACTGTTGCTTTGTAAGAACTGATTTTCTGCTCTGCTGCCCTGCTGCCTGCTACCTTCTGAAAAAACAGCACAGGTAGTGGTGGTATAGACTGTCGCACTTTCCAATCCTCTACTCTAATTTATTTTCAAAGTTTTCAATATGCCTCGTTTTTAGACCTCAAGGTAACAATTGACATCCCACTACCACAGATGTCGGCTTCCACTTAGATCCCAATAGGGTTAAATAGGAGACTATTAAACAGAGTTTGTCGTACCTCGGCACTCCAAAAAAGAAATGTCATAGAAGCCAATGATTCTAAGGGAGTTGTTCCCTGTCTTGGTCTAGTTAATGAATCAAGACCGCCTACAGCTTTAAATACACAACACTAATATTTAATCAAGTATGAAGAGAACATCTGAAAAAATACTGTGACTTAGAAATTTTAATAAATCATTTGAAAGATATATCTATACAGTCTTTCATAATGTTGAGACATAAGATGTTGTAGTCAAAGGATCCTTCTGTGCTGTAATCCCAGACGAAGGAAGATGAAGCGGGCAGCCGACACGCGTTTCGTTACTGAAAAGTAATTTTCTCAAGGCTGCAACAAAGAATGGCTAACATGAGGACCATCATTTTTTGTTGTCAATTTCACATGTGTTAGTGTGCACTGTTAAGTGACGTTTGAATGAACAAGACCCAGACTGAACCGAAATGTGATGTTCTCTTGTGAAACATTGTGCAGACAGAAAACACGTGAACAGAAGTTAAGACCAATGTGGAAGGAGATTTAGCAAAAAAGTGCCATTATTAGATCAGAGCCAAAAGAAGTGTAACATTTAGTTCTAAAGCTTTAAGCAGAAGAGTGCTCGAAATGCATCAGGTCATAGCGAGACGTGACATTCCTTTTTAGCCAAAAAGTACCAAAGATTACCAACCAAGAATTTCTTAAGATTATATAACCATAAGACTACTTTATAAAATCTGTAACTGGAAATTTTCAAGACCAGTCCTGGATTTCGCATTTGGTAAATAGGAAAATTTACCTAAAAGAAAACAGAAGCTTATTTACTGTTTCCAAGATGTGTCCATAAAATCTTAATTTGTATTGGCACCAGCAGCAATATGATTACCTTTAATTAGGTGAGAGAATTAGTTCCCCGTCTTAGAGGTAGGTCTGCTGTACTTCCAAATATCCTAGAATTCTTTTTTATTAACTTCGAAAAATAGACATCGAGAGTTGCAATATTCTATTAATCAGCGACCCCATTGGCGATTGTGTTTAATTAAGGAAAAAGATGTAAAATTGCTAGTTGCAAGTAATTACCTATTGAAAGGTTATTTCACTAGAGTGTCATGGTTTATTCATGTCCAATACACTTTATGTGAAACAATCATTCACCCTATATAGAAAAAGATCATAGTTAAAAAAGTGATCGACATTTTTATATATGCGTGCACAAAATTAAAGTGCACCTATATAATATTAAGATTCTTAATTTCTTGTATCTTAGATGAATATTGACATTGGTGGTGACCGCAAGTTTCTATGTGGCCCAATATTTCTAAAATTTGCCTAGCATAACAAATGTTTTTTTAATTGGTAATGGCTCAGATTTTCAAATATTTCCATTATCTAAGAAAAGATCCTTGCCGATAATTGTTACCTGAAGGAACGGTGACATTTAGCAGACTCAGGGCCAGATGTAGGAGGCCATTTACCGACCGGTAAATGAGTATTTGGGATGTAGGGGCATCATTTTACAGATTCAGTAAATTTACCGGATCGGTAAATTTACCGATTCTGTAAAATACCGAATCGGTATTTTTACCGATTCAGTAAATCCCAGATGTAGGTGGGACTCTTCTGAGTCCCAAAGGCCTTACAGATTCAGTATTTTACCACCAAATCCAATTGGGTGGTAAAATACCGGATCCAGGTGTGCATGCACAGGTGCATGCCCTTAGGGCATGTCTGTGTGCCACATGGCACACATGCCCGTCTTTGGGGTGCTAGAGGGTGTCAAAATGACACCCCCTGCACCCTTGCTGGAATCGGTATTTACCGAATCGGTAAATACCGATTCAGTAATGCCCATTGATTCCTATGGGCTTCAATGCCCATAGGAATCAATGGGCATTACCGAATCGGTATTTACCGATTCAGAAATACCTACACCCCCCCCCTCTATTTTACCACTTCTTAAATACCGAATCGGTAAAATTCGGTATTTAAGAAGTGGTAAAAGTAGAAAGTGTAACAAACTTAATACACCTACCAGCCCACTTATCAGACCATTCCGCCGTACAGCTAACTGTTCAAACAAAAGAAGTTAAAAGGCAAATTAGGTTTACAGTCGAAAGAGCTATGTTAGGAGACCAACAAATCATTCAGGAACTTAAAATTGAAACAGAAAACTTTTTTGAAAACAATAAACAAGGTACAACAAAACAAATTACCTGGAACGCATATAAGGCCGTAATAAGGGGCAAGCTCCTTAGCTTAGGATCATATAAATCCAAGAAATTGAAGCAAGAGATATCAGATCTGGAAAAGAGTATAAACACCTTAGATACCCAAATATTAGAGGAAAGAGACCAAGTTAAGAAAGAACACTTACAAAAGGATAAACAAAAACAGAAAGGCTCCCTAAGTGATATTCTCGAGGACAGAGTTCGAACAAAATGGGAAACAAGCAAGCTGGCAAACCACGAGTATGGGGAAGGATGCGGAAAATGGCTTGCATGGAAGTTAAAGACAGACATGGCAAAAAATAAAGTAAAGGGCCTAAAACAATCTGACCTTGCAAGTTTGATCACAGAAGAAGAAGCAATTAGAAGAGAATTTGCAGCTTTTTTCTCGGAACTTTACACCGAAGATATTAACCCATCGGAGGAACAGATAGAGGAATATCTAGGAGATATACCACTCTTAGCACTAACTGAAGAAGAGAAGGATGAGTTAAATAAGGAAATAACAATCACTGAAGTAAAGGATGTAATAAAAAATCTGAAAAAAGCTAAAGCCGCAGGTCCAGACGCATTGCCTAACGAGCTCTACATGACTTTAATAGAAATCCTATCCCCATATATAACAGAGTTGGTAAATCTATCCTTTCAACAACATGATAAGCTGCCTGATTCCTGGAACAACGCGGTAATAACCATCATCTTAAAACCAGGGAAAGATCCTACAAAATGTGAATCATACCGCCCAATATCTCTGCTTAACGCAGACTATAAAATATTCACAAAGATATTAGCAGCTAGATTGGGAAGACTTATGCCTCAACTTATACACACAGATCAAAAAGGTTTCACAAAAGGTAGACAACTACATGAACTTACACACGAACTTTTGAGCGCTATAGATATTGCCACACTGAAGAAGATCCCTCTAACGATATTAACTATCGATGCCGCTAAGGCATTCGATAGAGTAAACTGGACCTTTCTGAAAAAAATAATGATCAAAAATAATCTAGGTGACTCCCTTCTACATGCCATAGAAGAAATCTATAAAACTCCAAGATCTAAAATCTTGATTAATGGCTACCTTACAAATGATATCAGAATACAAAGAGGTACCAGACAGGGATGCCCCCTTCCTCGCTTACTTTTTAATATATACATCGAGCCTTTAGCAAATAAACTTAGAAACAACAAAGAAATAACCCCCTTTAAGTACCAGGGATGGGAAAAAAAGATTGCACTCTACGCAGATGATCTGATGTTATACACAGATAACTATACCAACTCTAAACCAGTCATAGAAAAAATCTTAAACAGCTTTGGGGAAGTTTCAGGATACCTAGTTAATCATACAAAAACAGAAATCATGACATGGAATACACACCTCAATAGTCCAAACGTCAGGCAAGAGATAAAATATTTGGGCATCCTAGTGAATCAGGATCTAAATAAAATCCCACAGAAAAACCTAAACAGAGTGGCACGTGAGGTAAGGAAACTACTTAAAGTATGGTCCAGCCTACCCTTAAGTTTTACAGGGAGATCAAACATTATCAAGATGACTATACTACCTAAATACACATACCTTTTTAACAACATTCCACTAGAATTTAAAAAAGATGAATTAAAAAAATTACAGGGGGAAATTACTAGTTTCATTTGGGCCTCTAAAGGAATAAGAATATCAAAGAAAAAACTCAGAAGGAAAAAGGAGAACGGAGGAATAGCAAGCCCAGACCTAATGGAATATCACAGGGCTTTCCACTTTAAAAACATGTGAACACTTTTAAAAATTCATCAATATTACCCAGAATATTTACAGGCAATGACAGAAGCTGATGACCATTTTCTTTTCAAGTTTGGAGACCCAAAATACTTCAAAAAAATCAAATTAAAGATACTAAAGGAGGCAGCCAAATTATGGTTCCAAATTAGAAAAATCCTAAATGTTTCATATTATAGCTCAATGGCACGGATATGGGACTCACCGGGAACCCCGGATTGCCTAAAAGACGCATTGGCTAGACCTCTGAAACAAGCCAACATCAAAATCTGGGGCCAACTTATAAATGGCTCAACACTAATCTCCTGGGAAGAACTACACACAATTTCCAACGGGACAGTCTCAAAATTCAAGTACTACCAACTAAACAGCTGGACAAAAACAATCCCGGTACACGATAAAGACACTAAAACTCATGAAAAGGAATTTATAAAAATCTTACCCATAAACAAGGAAATTGCAAAGTGGTATTGGACCTTTATAATGGCAGGAGACGAAAACATTCAGACTGAAGATCAAATTTGGGGAAGAGACCTGCCTATGATAGATCTAACAAGAATATGGGAACAGTCTTTAAAGAGATGTTGGTCAACACTAAAATCAGCGGCCTTGAAAAGAAACCATCTGTATACGCTTCACAGGGCATATTGGACACCGAAAAAATTATCAAAATTAAAAAATGCAGGAGTAAAAAAGTGCCCAAAGTGTGGAGAAGAAAAAGCAGATGATGTCCACATGTTTTGGAACTGCCCACTCCTGGAAAAGTTTTGGGAAGAAGTTGGTAAGACTTTAAGCTCGATCTTCCAAAGTCAACTAAATGTAAGTACAAGTCTTATTCTTTTTGGGATTGATAGTCCAGGAGAAGGGCGTGAACTAACAGTTAATGAAGCAAATCTACTTTTCGTATTAATGGTAATAGCTAGGAGGGAGATATGTATTAAGTGGATTAAGCCATTACCTCCAACACATGCAGAATGGATAAACTCAGCCATTAAGACAAACAGACTAGATAGGAGAGGGAAAGTCATCAAGAGATATAAATTCTGGGAAATCATGGAAAACTACTTGACCACAAATGTAAGGATAGAACATACGGTCCCATGATTAAAGCGAAAACCTTCTCTGGTTGATGAGTATAATACTCATAGAGTAGCCAAGGTGGCTAGCTCCCCTCCGTCTCTCCTCCTAACAACAGAAATGTCAAGATGTAAATGGATTAAAAGGGCTCCTCTGATACAACGAAACAAGGGAAACTCCCCAACCAAGAAAGACCTAGGGGTAGTGACGGTATTAAAGTACAGAGGTAAAGACCTGTTTTTTCCATTCATACTAAACTTTTGCAATATGAGGACAAAAAAAAAAATAGAATTACCTACATCTAGCCCTTAGTGACTCTAACTAGATTCGTTCACCAAGCGCAAAAGTAGAGTGCTTCTTTGACTTTCTATGAGATAAAGAACATGAAAATAATTAACAGGTGTCTAAAAATATATAATAGCCTAATCAACAATCAACATCATCAACATTTTGGTTATACTGGCATACCAGACCATTGATCTAATGTGCATTTTATAATAAAACCAAAGGTATCTTCTTCCTAGCGGTTCTGTTAAGTGAAGGTTTGTAAAATGCGCATTATACCTTACATGATTGACACAAAAAAGGAAGGAAAAATCTTCCTTAGGGAATCGTTGTGTTTTTGGCGATAACGGCTTTGATGGTCTTTAAACAATATTCGGGCGACATACATAAATATAAGTAAGCAAACCTGCTGAGGAAGAATTGGACTCTTCTTGAACCCAGAGAGATCTCAAAGGGCTTGTTGGCTTGCCTCCTGTTTCTGAGACTCAAGGATATCAAAATCTCACCCCCTGTTCCCGTCCCTGGTACTTTGTAGGTAGACCCAGGTGCTTGCTGCTGTCAAGCTGACACATCTCCTGTCTGTTTGTAGCAGAACAGACGCATCATCGTTGTTGTGTGAGCAAAGTCAGCACATTGCACTCGGCACCAGCACATAGCCTTAAAGAACTGATGCATCTGAACGAACGCATAGCTAATCCTGCAGTGTGGAAAGATTGACGCATCCCTCGACTGCGTGGCGAAACCTGGCGCATTGTCTACGGAACCAACGCCTTTCGGCTTAGCGCATTGTGTTCAATTCTGGCACATCGCCACCACTGCATGAAGAAAATTCGACGCACCACCTCGACTGTGGGATTGACAAAGACGCATCACTCAACTGCACCCCCAGCTTGCTGTTGTGACCAGGATCAAGGTACGTTTTTTAGTGGGCTTTGCATGGCTCTTGTATCCAGCCCCTGCTCCATCACGATCGGCCTCAACTCTTGACTTTGCGCAATCCAGCTTGACCAGATAACCCGCAAAGGTGCTTATTGCTTCTAAGCGTACATCTATAGAAATGAATTTTTCAACTTCTACTTATTGTTTTTTTGTTGTTTTGGTATTATTTTATGTATAAAATGATAATATATTTTCCTAACCAGGTGTGGAGTCTTTTTGTGGTGTTTTCATTGTGTTAATCTGTGCTGTGCTGCACAAATACTTTACACATTGCATCATAAGTTAAGCCTGACTGTTCTGTGCCAAACTACAAGGGGGTTGAGCATAGGTTAATTTATGGTGTGTATCTGACTTACCCTGACTAGGATTGTGGTTCCTTCCTGGGCAGGGTGCATACATCTGCCAACCAGAAACCCAATTTCTAATTTTGGTGGCAGCTATGTGATAGAACTTAATGTTTGTGCAGTGCCATACAGTGACTTAGTGTACACTACTACTCCATATCTAGACCAATTAGAACCCTTTTCAATTCTTCCTGATTGGCATTTTTCTTTTTCCTAAAATCATGTCTCTGTCCGGAGAAGCAGCATCTGCTCCTGCAAACAATGGGTTTGAGCTGGCAAGGCTGGAGCCCTGCAGGTCCATCTCAAGGAATTTTGCAAGGGGGTTGAGCTGTCTACTCAAGGCTTCACCAGGAAGGTGGAGCTATAAACGGCACGGAGAGCCTGAACAGAAGCTCACAACGCATGACCTGTGACCCCAGAGGTGGATGTTCGGGAAACGGAGGAGGATGAAGAGAAGGACCAGGGTTCAGTGGAGAACCTGGGACTGCCTATGGAAAGGTAAGACAGCATTCTGTCAGGAGCAGTGGTTGTCTCCAGGACAGGGAGCAGCATCTCATGCAGGACCCTGTCCTCAGACGAGCTGTAGGACGGAGAGAAAGCTGGAGCATGCTAAATTAGAGCAGGAGCAAAACTTGCCAAATTGGAAAGAGAGCAAGCTGTAGCACAGAAGAGGCTAGCCATGGAGGAAAAGACAATGGCTTATGAGCTAAAGCTCAGAGAGCTGGACATAAGAGCACTTCAGGTGGAGTTCAGCAGTAATGGTGGCAGTGTACCTACAGTGTCCACAGGTGAAGTAAGGATCTGCATTCCAAAAGACTTGGTGTACAATTATGTGGTGTGGGATGACATAGATAAATGGTATGCAGCATATGAAGTGGCTCTAAGGGTGCACAAGGTTCCAGAGGAGTTCTGTGGGGTTAGTTTGTGGAGGTACATGCCTACAGTGGGAAGGGACACACTCTTAACACTTGAGGTAGTAGAACAGACACACTACGCTGCAATGAAAGGCATTCTAGTCAGCAAGTTAGGTCTGACACCTGAGAAATATAGGCAGAGATTCAGGATCAGCCACAAGATCTCATCACAGTAATGGGTGAATGTTCTTGACTATGCCAGCAAGACAATGAAGGGTTGGGTGAGACATAGCAAGGCTGACAGTTTTTCAGGACTGTACAACTTAATTTTGAAGGAGCACATGCTTGATACTTGTTTTCCAGAGCTGCGCCAACACTTGGTTCATGGCAAGCTGACTGACCCCAGGGAGTTTCTGGAGGAGGAGGACATCTGAGTCAGCACCGGAGTCTCCAAAAAGATATCAAGGAGTGACTCCAACAAAGACACAAGCAGGGGGACTCTGGGATATGTTTACAAGGATTTAATACTGCTGTAGCATCAATTTTCTTATCACCATATTTACAAGTTACCTCAAAGCTCCATTAGCAACAGTTTTACAGATTTAGCAGCAGTTTCTCACAGCGCCCATTCGGTTAGTGTGATTTACAAAAAATGAGATGCAAGGTAGGTGTTCCCGCATAAGAACTCCTGCAAAACACATAACGAGAAATTTACAAATATTTCCTTGTACGTTGCTCAAAAAGAAAAACTGCTGCCGTTTTTCACCGCTAGTAATTATATGGTCTTAAAAATGACGCTAACACACTTGTATAATAGGGGCCTCATTTATAAGGTTTTGGAGCAGGGCAGCTCCGCAAGGATTCTTGCGGCACTGCCCTGCGGCAAAAGAAAAGGGAAGAAATGTGCCATATCTATAAGATATGGTTCATTTCTGCCCTTTCCCCTAGCGCTGGCGCACAATGGGCTGCCATGCGCCAATGCAGGCACCCATACACTATGGTGCAAGGGTGCCTGTGTTGCAGGGCTCATTGATTTCGTGCAGGAAGGGACACCTTCCTACAAAAAATCAGTTACAAGAGGCAATTTCCTCTTTCCATGTGTGCTGCAAAACATAGCACACATAGAAAAAGAAAAAAACAAGGAGAAATAAAAACATTTCTCCTCTTTGCGCCTCCCTAATGCCACCCCTGGGGTGGCGTTAGATTCGGTCGCATTCCAGGTTTACGATTTCTCATAAATCTGGGAATGCTTCAGATTCCATGGGTGTTGCATGGGCACACCCACAGGAACACCCACTCAATGCCCCTTTCACGCAGTGTTCTGCATGAAAGAGGCACATGTGTACAGGCCAGGAAAAGCAGCGTAAAGTGGTTTTATGTGGCCTTGTAAATATGCTATGGCACATTGCGCCACTGGAACGTCAGCAACAGGAAGTTGGAGACAGGGAACCACGGAAAGCCAGAGACTCTCGGGACTCCTCGGTAACCATGGAGGAAGGAGAGAAGCCCACCAGAAACCGTTGGGGGAGCAGAGATGCCGAGCCGGTAAGATCGTTGCCGAAGAGAAGAGGTGCTCAGGTCACGTAGCGTTGATGAGGGCAAGCGTGTGCAGATAGTCTGATCCTCTTTTATAGCCTTGAGTTCGAGCTGCCGCCAGTGGAGGTGTGTTGACAACGTGTCACTATCAATTAGGCCATGTGTGCGTGTCTAGGGTTGTGTGGATACATGCCTTGGTTGGACCTTACCATCTTTGAAAGCGCTGGCCATCTGTTGACCAAATTATACCGAAAACCAGCCGAAAGAAATTCTTTGCTACATTACGGCAGTCATCACCCTCGAGCATTGCGGGATAATTTGCCCTTTGGGCAGTTTTTACGCCTACGCCGCAATTGCTCTATGAAGGACCAATACTTCATTGAATCTGAAGAACTCAAACAGAGACTCCTTAGCCGTGGCTACCCCAAACAATTGGTCAAACGAGCAAGGAAGAGGGCCTGGTTTTATCCACGTGAGGAGTTGCTCATTCCTAAAAACAACAAAGATGAAACAGAACACAGAATAGTATGTGTCACAACCTTTAATACAAGAAGTAACCAAATCAAACGGATCATAAACAAACACTGGGAATTGATATCTGATGACATCCAACATAAAGACCCGCCACTACATGCTTTCAAGAAAGCAAGGAGTATCAAAGACCATGTTGTCCGCTCCCTCTTTAAGACATCAGAGGTACCCACCATCAGAACTATGTGGAACCTCCCTCCTATTCTGGGACACTCCCGTTGTGGGGGTTGTAAAGCCTGTGACAGCACAATACAGACTAAGCAGTTCACTTATCGCCACCACAAAATTCAGCTAAAGAGTCAAACCAATTGTAATACGGCCAACGTAATTTATGCCATTGTCTGTCCATGCAACTTGATCTACATAGGACAGACTCAGCAGAAAGCTAAAACAAGGATACTTCAGCACATGAGCAGAATTCGCTGCCAAGTACTAACCGCACCGTTGGTTGCCCATTTTTCCTCCGCAAGTCACTCACCAGAGAGTTTAAAGTGGGTTATCATTGAGAAAGCATCCTTGGGACCCCGGGGTGGTAGCATTTCCAGCATCCTCAACACTCGTGAACTCAAGTGGATGTTCACTTTTGACTCCATTGAATCAGGGCTCAACGAGCAGGACAGTTCCTTCTCACAATTAGCTACCTTGACTTGAGCAGTATCACAGTCTTTCTCACAATTAGCTACCTTGACTTGAGCAGTATCTCTATTTAATGTTCAGTGGCCTTTACCCGCATGCGCGAGGTACGCCCCGAACACTCTGAGATAGAGCAGTATCACAGTCTTTCTCACAATTAGCTACCTTGACTTGAGCAGTATCTCTATTTAATGTTCAGTGGCCTTTACCCGCATGCGCGAGGTACGCCCCGAACACTCCTAGATATCTTACTGCAAGTGCCAAGGGCCTTTACCCGCATGTGTGAGGTACGCCCGTAATGGCCATGATCCTATGTGGTTTGGCTTTGTCATCGGCCATCAGTTTACCATGTCTGTGCCCTTTACGGCCAAATTGTACATCATTCCATTTATATGCTACATGCAACCAAGCACACGGGGATTCCTCCTACTATGTACTTGATCTCACCTTGGTTTACCCTTGTAAATATGCTGTAATAGACTGTTTTTTTATGATGCACCTCTGCATCTGAATAAGTGTTGCTATTTGATCCTCATTTGTTGGCCTCCGAATGTATATGTTATTCAATTCCAATCAATGATCCACTCGATCCTGCTAATGCCCGCAGCTAGTTCACTGGTTACCCAGAAAGGGTACCGATTGTTGGTCCCTCTGTTGTTATTCAACCGTATATCACCTTTTACAATGCCATGTGATTCTCCGTTTACTCCCAGCCAATATATTTGACACGCAGGATGCGGACCACCCTTTGGTCTCCCCTTGCGCTAATCTACTCTACGTCATTCTTTATTGCCACTTGAAGTGTTTAACATTTGGATATGTTCACGCGTGCAATTGTGTGGGTTCAATGGTATTCTAGTCTTTCGACCACCTTTGCAGTGTTTTTACTATTTCTATGGCGTCCTTGTCGCTACGCGACCATCTGCCTCTCCCTATCCCCGCCCTCCCTGTCACGTGTCTTGGTTTCCAGGGTTACATCACTATACCCGGAACTAGGCTCTTCCACATTGACAGCCGGCCGCGATCACACACGGATTCAGTCCGCGAACGGTAAGCCGGTCTTTGGGCTGTTCCCGCGAATCCTTATCTTGCAACCACCCCACCGGTCTCTTGAACTCATTTGTATTTTTATGATTCACCATCCTCAGATCCCTGCCTGAGCACGGTTTTGCCTGATCCCGACGGACTCGTCTCTAAGCCGCACGCATTCGCACGGCGGCTTTCGGGTAAGTGGCTCCTCTGCCTACTTGCTTGCCCGTGTCTGTACTCATCAGCCGCATGAGTCTGTCCCAACGTGTGCCTCTTTCATTTATTTTTTCCAGATTCAATTACTGTGGATATATCCTTATCCGTTCCCACACCGTCACGGACTGGTTTCCCAGCCGGACGTTCTTCCATGACGGCAATCTGGTGAGTCTATGTCCCTCCGGCTTGCTCATTAGACCCGCATTCCCCTCGGCTAACCTAAACAACTCTGTATTCTATTTTTGTAGATTTTACCTTACTCGTTTACGTTTAACCTGGACCCTCACCACCAACGCCCTGACATCTATTGTTGCTCACACGGTGAGTTTTGCCTTTACCAGCATTACCATCCACCGAGGTAGTGGCAGCCATTTAGTGGTTCAATTTAATTAATTATTTATTTTATTTTATCTATTTTTTGACAATCACGTTTAATCCACTGAACCCTTTTGGTCACTATTTATATACCTTTTGCCTACTAGTGTGGGCATTCAGACCATGTTTCCCTGATTTTATGGTTGGTGGGTACTGTATTTTTCCGCAGCTCCAGTTGACCCGGGCCCACAACCCACGCGGTATCATTGTTAAGCAGTGGTGCGTACACGCCCACCTTGTTCGCTACGGCTTTTCTCCTCACGCCAATTACTAACCAATCTCCAATTCATCTGACATGCATGTAATTCAGTGTATTCACAGTCCCAATATATTCCATAGGACTGTAATGAGTGCCTTGATTTCTACCCCTTCTTTTGGGGTGATGTGCTTTTGCTTACTTATTCACTTACAGGGGCAAATGTCCCGTACTTACAAAATATATTTATATACCAAATAGGGTGTGTGCCCCTCCTGTCCTGATGAAGACCCTCTAGCAAGACAACCATTGATGTCTGCACCTCCGAAAGGGTCGAAACGTCGACATACGTCTACTTTCCATCGCCAACTCCACTCCCTACTATTCTCATTAATTGAACTTCTTGGAGGATGGCTTCCTTTGAATAATTCATGAACTTTTTTGTCTCATTTCAATGTACAATGTTTGTAACATTACTAAATGATTGACAACTGTTGATTTTACTGTCACTTTTGAAATCTCACTTCTTCCTTCACCATTTCCCCACAACCACCACCACCTCCCACCCCTTCCGCTCTTGGGGCACCATGTAAATTACCGATTTGTTATTGTGTATATTAATTGCATATTTAAATGCGCATTCCCATTGTGAAGTAAAACAGTGTGGATTCGAGTCATGTTTCTTTGATTATTTTGCATGGTTGTGTCTACATTTTCCACTGCTACTGGGACCCCTCTTTTTTCACTTCATAGCCAACCCAGGTCCCCGTAACTTTAACTGGGTCAACCCCCTTACTTATAAACTTGGTTGCGAATGCAGCGTGCTTAATGTCGTTTGCATAACTAAGGTTCCTAATTTATACAATCATTGTTGGACATATCCAGAGTGCACAAACATGTAATTGAGGGAACAACCACTGCCACCAGGGATTACTCAGATCAGTAGCACCCATGGGACAGTTGAACTACCAACATGTAGGACAGTTCCATAATACTAGCACTATTTGCACTCCAGATTGGAAGCATTGAGTGCGCTCAATGTGCAAGGACAGTGGGAGTCAGGGTCATGACAATCACCACCACATCAGTGCCATAGAAGGGAGCAGATCGACCACCAGATGATCACCCTCATTCACCTCTGGCACGAGGAGTTCATAGCTCATTACATGCTTAAGAAGGGGTAGATTGTCTGCCTCCTGAACCAGATAGCGCCTGGCCTGCAGCCCACATCTAGCGCTGCACCAACATCCCTCCACAGACCAAGCTACTCACTGTCCTTACCATGCTGGGGTCAGGAACTTTTCAACATACCACCGTATCACTGGCATCCTTTTTCAGGTTTCCCCCCACTGTCCTGGATGCCAACGTGTGACAGCTAACAAGGACGTCTCCAAGGGCATATCTTGAGTGTCATAGAGGAAAGCTGCACTGCTATTGTCAGTGCAGACACACAATGAATGGATACAAATGGAACAACCTCTTATCTGTCCTTTCTTATTTTCAGCATGGTAATAATTCTAATCATTACATTTCCTCACAGCATAGAGTCTCAACACACAGTTAAACTTTCTTTTTAGTTTTATTTATTTATCAAAAAATATGTTATATATTTGTTTTTTATTTTTTTCACACTCTTTTTTTAAATTCAATAATATAAGCAAACATATTTGTACATAAAATGAAATTTGCTGTTAGAAAGGAGACATCTTTTGGCTTTTCTAGACAGTACTGTATATTTCTAGTGACCCCCAAAGATGGAATATGTACTTTTTTTGTCCTGATGAAGGTGATACAAATCTGGTTTCACCGAAACATACGTAGGCCAGTAACACGTATCTGAGAGCCCCACCTAAGAACCAAGCCGAAAAGAAGAATTAACCAAAACTAAATTGATGGACTTGTGTTTTGTTGTTAAGCTGTGGAACCTATGGATATAATGCAAACAGAATTAGCGAGTAGGACTCTTGTTCAGATGTGTTTTTATTGTGAATTTGTTTGTGTGGTATGATAGTTGGTATGTATGAGTAGAATGAAAGGTGAGAATGGAAGAATGATGAGTAATTGTGGGGGTCACTAGAAATATACAGTACTGTCTAGAAAAGCCAAAGGATGTCTCCTTTCTAGTTGAAACAGTAATGTGATTTCATTTTATGTACAAATATGTTTGCTTATAATATTGAATTTAAAAAAAGAGTGTAAAAAAAAGAAATAACAAATATATAAAATATTTTTTGATAAATAAACAAAACTAAAAAGAAGGTTTATCTGTGTGTTGAGGCTGTGCTGTGAGGAAATGTAATGATTAGAGTTATTACCATGTTGAAATTATGAAAGGCCAGATAAGAGGTTGTTCCATTTGTATTTATTTGCTGCCCCCCCCTCTTAGGCCTTAAGGTAACAGTGGGATATCTTTGTGTCCACATTACACAATGAATGGATACCAAATGCTGTCAAAGCTATGGCCTACACTGGCCCCCAGGTGTCTTGCATTGCAGTGTACGCAGGATACATGTTCAATAGTTCTGTGCAACCTTACAGCATCTACTAACTTCTGTATAGTGTCCCTACAGTGGACACTGCACCACTATGTGTCGTAAAAAAATTGCAAGGTCACCTACATCCACTTTCATGTCCATGCCTCACATATTGAAACAGCAAATTCTCAATCAGAAATGTTAGAGGTAATCTATGATGAAAGGTCTGAGGCTGGTGTTGTGCAAAAATCAGTAGCACAGTGTTTTGTCTTGTCTCTACACACAGGGATGAAGCAAATGTACCATATTTATGTTGCATCCCTGTGCATGCCCTTGCGCTAGTGTCAACAGATCTGAGCAGTGCCAGTGCTGACACACTTTTTTTTGTAGCAAGAGTGTCTGCTCTGCATGGTTATTTATTTTGTGCATGAAGGGACACCTTCCAGCACAAAAATAATCTAGAAAGGTAATTTGCCTCAACCATGCAGCATGCAGCACACATAGAATGAGCTGAAACGCATGAGAACTAAATACGTCTCCTAGTTTTGCCTGTTTAACATCAAATTTTCAGAGCTGTAAAATTTGACACAGTCCCAGAAATGTGAATCTGGAGCCGCATCAAAAGCTGTGGATGTTGTGGTGGAACGTTCAACTCAACACCAATTACCCATCCCTTTGCTGTGGTGTACTGCTGTGGTAAGACTAATATGAGCAAGGTGGCATAAATCAAGGTTAACTGGCTTTGCGCAAACCTGTAAATATGAGGGTGTTTTTAACACCACAAGAACATAAACAAAAGTGGTGTCCCATTGGCGTTTGTGCCTTGTATGCATACTCCCAATTCTTTGACACGAGTAGTACATGCTTGGTTGACACATATGTGTGTGTCTCAACCACATGGCAGTGGTAGACACCTTACTGGAATGGGATAGGTACTTGCCACATATGTAGTCACACATACAACATATGGAAAACAGTGTAACTTGTAGCAGTGCATGCACTCCCAATCAAACATTGTAAAGTATGGCACAGCATGCATCTGTGAAGGTTTGCACGTTGAGAGCCCAGACCCATTTTGAAACAAAGACATCTGACCAATGAAAACCACATAAACATCATATGACACATGCCATAGTCATAGACTGTTGCCAGGCATGCAACAGCTAAAATAATGGTTCAAGTACAAGTCAAATACCACTTAGCATTATTTTATTAACTGCATTACAAGTTGGTGTGGCATTTTCATAGCCAAAATAAAAAACTCGCAAAGTACATGAGTTACCTATCGAAATTCAACTCTTAACCGTTTGAGGCCCAAAAATTCAAACAAACTACACTAGACTGCCGCCTCCAGTCTACAATGCTGCCTGTTGATTGCTCATCAGTTTCTGCTTAGTTTTGCGCTTGGCATCATGCAAGGGCTTCTTGCAGTCCATCACTGTCCTCTTGACTTCTGCGATGGACTTCCCCTTGTTGGCAATGGACTGCCATATAGAGTGTTTGGTCCTCAATAACACATTGGAGGTGAGGAAAGGCTGATGTTGATGCACCGCCACCTCCGAAATCAAGATCTCATTCTACTCCTGACTGAATCTGCATTTTCACTTCTTCCTCATCATGGCTGTTGGGGGGTGGTGCTGTTGGGTGGGTTATTGTCCTGTGCTGACCTTGCTCCAAGCTGCTCCATTCAGGTAATTCTTTTTTTTTCCTTAGTGGCATATTTGTAAGCTCCTTTTGCCGCTAGATGCTGAAAAGTGATGTTGGGCTGACTAGCGTGTACTTTTTTGCTGCTATTTGGCCGGCTGGCACTTTTTTCACACTAATGTGATTTTGTTTATTGCCTTTACATTAGAGTTAGTGTCATTTTATTTGGCCACTAGCTGAGCCTAATGCCACGCAGCAACATATTGTAAATACGTTGCAAACATAACGTTAGGATTTGGCGATCGGCAGCGGTAAAAATATTGCAGCTATACAGCGTGAAAACTGCTTAGAGAAAATTCTTGTAAATATGCCCCTCTGTCTGTTCAAATAAACCATCCGCTGGTAGGAACTCTACAGGAGTGCCAGTGTGGCCTTAGGAAAAGTAGTCCCCAGGGGCAGGTCATTGACCGTGCCATGATCTCCATCAGCTGGGATATAGACTCAGAGGGTGAGCTGGTGATCCCTGAGGGTTGGAGTCATCACTTCCACCAGGTGGATGTGAATGGGGTCCCAGTCAGTACTCTGAGGGATACCGGGGCTAGCCAGAGCATGTTTGTGGAAAGACTAGTCTCCCTGGAGCAGTAGCTAGCAGTTTAAGGTGCCTAAGTCCCAGGGACAGGACTCTTTCCGCCCAATGGCTCTGGTGTCCCTAGAGTGGGGTGGGGAGGTCACCCATCAGGAGGATCATAGCGAGACCCTAAATGCCCATTAACTTTATTCTGAGGAACGAGTTGTCCCCGGTGTCACGAGAACTAGGAAGGGTGGCCGCAACAGGAGCCCTGCCAGTTCAGTTTTCTTGGGGTACCACTCGCAAATGGAGGGTACACAAGCTCAGATGGAGGTACAAGGGGAAGAAGGACTCACTCCTGACTCCTGTTCAGGCCAAGGGCACAGACCCTGGGTTGAAGGACCTGTATCATCTCTTCAAGTAAACGACCAGTCAGAGCGACAGCCAGAAGCAACTGATCTTCACAGAGTTCCACATGCCACCATTCTAAACAAGAACAATGGTCATGGTGGCATGTGCTCACATTGAACCATAAATACAGTTGCCTTAAAGGTACAAAGACCCAACAATATTGAGCTGAAATGTCCGTTCCTTTTTCCTGACTTCCAGCTCCAATTTCTTTGCTTCCATTTTTGCCTCCAACTCACTTGGAGTATCATATCATGCAAGGTTCTGCTGTGGGTCTTTTAGATATGGCTGCTGTTTCTTGAGGGAAAAAGATCACAACATTAGAGGGACAATTCATGTTGTGATCTTCAGGGAACGTCTCATACTCCTCATCTACCGGATGCACTCATACCTTCTTCAGATGTGTTTTTTATGCACTAGAAAGAAAATAGGAGCTGTGACTCAGAGGTCCAAACAATCTCATTCTCAAAAGTAGACTAGTTTTATCAGTAATTCCTGGCTTCCCCTTGATAACACAAGCAATAGAGCATGCAGTGTATGTTCAACAACTTACCAAAAAATATTGCATTTAAGAAATAAAGAGCTGAAAAAGCAATAAAGCATATAAACTGTTAACATATAAGATAAAGCAAAATACAACCAGAAAGAAAATATATTTTGGCTAATAAAGCAGAAGGGGGACCTCATGACGTCTGCCACTAGGCTTGTCCCAAGTCACATGTAACTGGACCTGCAATCACCCAACCTTTTCAAACTCGTTAGATGGTGTGGTGGGATCAGTGAGCTTCGCGAAACACAAACCAAGTACATCTTTAGGAAAACAATATAATGAGATAAATGTTACAAATCTTGAGAAAATAATACATTTTTATAGCAATTCATATTACAACAATACTATTTCTAGGTGCTGTAAATAACAGATGTTACTGTTACTCAGTTTATTGGTACTAATTTAACCTACATCCCAAGAGTTGGTGACTGAGTTGACTGTGCTGGTATTAAAACCTGTGTGATGCAGATCACTGTGTGTTTAAATGTAATATGTTCAACTCACTGGGTCATTTTGCCTGCTGTAAATAAAGGGAGGATAGGAATGTCACTCTCGCTAGCACCTGCAACCACCTCCCCTATCCAACATCTTCAATACTAAATCATTGGAGCCATTTCCCAACACCAGCTGAAAATACTAACCTGGTACTGCCTTACTGCCCAGACAAAACCTTTCTGGTTCAGGTTTCCCCCTGTCTCTCAGAACTCTTCACCTCCTCCATTCTCATCCTAGTGGCATATTCACATGAAAATGGTGCAGCACGGTGCCTCAAGCAATTTGTCAGGCCGAGCTGTGCCATTTTCAAAGTGCAGGGATGAGCCGTACTAACAAAAATATGTCCCTGTGCTCACCCCTACGCTGGAACTAAAAAAAACTGACTAACGCCAATGCATGGTGCAAGGATGCCTGCGTTGCAGGGATGATTGCGTTTATGCACAAAACATCATTAATGGTGTTTTGTTCCTTCTATCCGGGCTGCAGAATGCAGTACACTTCGAAAGAGCATAAAACGAGGAGAAATAAAAATATTTCTCCTCCTTGTGCCAAATTAACACCTCATTTTGAAAGGAGTTAGATTTTGGTGCTGCCTCAGATTTACACTAACTTGTAAATCTGGGGCAGTGTCAAAAAGCTATGGATATTGCCACATTTACAAGGCTATGTTAAGCCATGGCCTCGTAAATATGGGCTTGCAGAGAGCGCCACCTCAGCGTCAAAAAAGGTGATGCTCCGGGGGCGCTAGGTGCATGTAAATATGCCCCTCAATCTTCTATTTAGAAGGTTACTCAATCTCATTCTACAGAGAATTAAAAAAAATATATGTGACACTCTCATACCTAAAAGACTTTTCCCTTCACACCTCCTCTAACATAGCTTGTAAATCTGCAATCACCCAGGTACAAAAAAACCCTGTTCAACATCATGCAACCATCCTCAAAATAGAAACAAAATGCAAAGCTCCCACCCTTTTCAAATCTAAGGAAGTGTATTTATAAAGTTACCAGAAGACCTCAACTAGGTACACGTTAATACTATCTGTTGGACTTTGCCCTTTTTGCAAGGTCATCCCTGAACTTTTTGCCTCCTCCTGTATTTTGTTAGACCTGTTGTTGGCTGTTTTATGACTCTGGGCACTTTACCACTGCTGATCAGTGCTAAAGTGCATATGCTCTCCCTATTGTAAATTGATGTATGGATTAGTGACTCCATGATTGGCTGGTTTGGTTTACATGTCAGCAGACGCCGTCGCATCACCGGAGAAGTGTGCCGCCTGTGTCGCCATCGCATCACCCGAAGCACGTCGCTTCACCGGAGAAGAGTGTCGCCGTCGCAGCAGATGACGTCTCATCACCGGAGATGCGTGACGCAGGGCCTGTCACGGCTCAGAAGAATCGTTGAGACGCCGCACGGCCGTCGGGTGTGCACGCATCGTTGTCACATCAAGAAGAAGACAGCATTTTGTTTCATTGCACCAGATCTTCATCGCATCACGGCGCTGCTGGTTGCATCACCACGGAAGCTCAGTAAGAAACCGAAGCATCACCTCCCCACGCAGAGAAGAACCGACGCATCCCCTATGGAGCAGCAGAGACCTGACTCATCACCACTCTTGCGTGTAAGGAACCGACGCATCACCTTCCCTGCAACACTTTCGTTATTTAGCGGTACGCATCCAAAGTACATTGAACTCAAAGTGTTGCATTTTACTTCTAAAGAGAACTAAGCTATTTCTACCATTTTTAAGTTCAGTATTGTGGATTTTTGTCCTTTGTGGTCTTGTGTGAAGTCTATATAAAAATACTAATTTTTATACTACAACCTGTGTGGTTTCCATCTGTAGTGTTGTCACTGGGTTACTTATGTGTTCACAAATGCTTTACACACTGCCTCTGAGATAAGCCTGCCAGCTAGTGCCAAGGTACCAAGGGGGTGAGTGCACCCCCTTATCTTGACTAGACGCAAGGGTCCCTATTTGGTCAAAGGTCCCTAACTCTGCCAACTAGAAACCCCCAAATCTAACACTATCCATTTTCTCCCTCGATAAATTTACCTCAGTGATCACAGTACAATGGAACAATGGAAACCTAGGAAGCTCCCATCCCCAGAGCGAAAAAGTAGACTGCAATACAGTCATTGGTTTATTGATATCATGAGCAAACTGTCGAATGTGTGTCATAAATAAGATAATGCCAGACTCAGAAAGCCCACCCCAAAAAAGCACTGAAACTCAAACACACAAAAACATCAAGGAAGGCAGCCATAGAAGGTAAAAAATAACTCTTCTTGGAACGGATTTAGAAACCATAACCAGCCCCAACAAACTTTTTTATAACCTTCTGCAGAAATGTGTCGCCCATAATGTACTGCTAATGCCATGACGTAATTGAGGAAGTCTACAAAGCCTAAACTTCAATTTCAAAGAAAAAGTCTGCATTAACCCTGGGGGAAGTACTACCCTAGGCTTGCGTAGTTTGCGAATTTTGAGCTACTTCGCGCTTTGCGAATTGCACGTAGCACAGTGCAAACACGCGTAGTGTAGCGGTCATTGTTTGCTTGCTCGCGGTCCTAAACATCAAGTTGGCGACCGCCAGCGAGCACAATGACATCCTGGCGAGACTTTTTCCTCATTCGCGATCAGCAACATCAAGTTGCCAAACGCGAGTGTGGAAAATAAACCTACCGGCGAGATTCTCAACGCGGGGAGGTCAGGTTTCTCATTGCGAGTAGTCGCGTATGCTCGTGACCTCTCGTGATGAGAAACTACCAGTCCGCATTAAGAAAGCTGCCCCTCGAGTAGAAATCTCCTCGAACAGTAGAAAACGACCACTTGCACTGTGCAAGATGCGGTTTGCACTGATTGCACAGTGCGGACACTCATCCAGCACTGTGCAATCAGTGCGAACAGCAGTTTGCACAGTGCACTACGTAGTTCGTGTAGCTACGCGTAGCTCACGTAGTTCGCAGTGCACTTCGCGTAGATACGCAAAGCACTATTATGCGAACTACGCCCAGGGTTAGTCTGCATAATCGGAACACCTATAGATCAGCTAACCAATAAGCATCCTACCAGAAAATCACTGACCTCGTAAAAACTTTTCTTTCACTAAAGTCAACCCCATGGAAACACTTCCTCCACTGACAAGTACAAGACCCAGTGAAGATTCTGCTTACCTCTTGCCCTAATTCCATTACTGAAGTGCATAAATAAACCCCATTTTCCCCAAAAACAACTTTAATTAAAGGCTCCATTCAAACAAACAAAGTAGCAAGAGACAAGAAGAACTCTCTGAGATCTCACATCCTTAAGACAGCCAAGTCGTACAGTTGGTACTAACTGCTATTCCCACAGTTGTCACCATCTTGGAAAATGCAGTGAATGCCAGTCGTGCATAGTTATGTTAACATAATCTGTTGTCCTAAAGAATCAGGAAGGACCCCTGACCCTGAACAGATATGACCCTGGTCAATGTCTGGAATGACCTGCTAGAATCTGCAGACCTGGCTTTCCCCATCCTGTTGTTTTTACGTAACATGGTAGAATTCTACATCCTCCTCATCCTCTCCAACCAATAGTACACGTCTTGGGTAGCTTTCTCAAGCAGCTCAAGCCCTTGTTTGGCTGATTGCAGCCAAAGGATAAGATTTGCAGACCTGTCCTGCCTCCCCTGCATCATCGAATGTTGCGTCTCCCCTTGGCTTTAACATCTGTGTAGAACCACTAAGGGGCAACTCTGGTCATACCTTCAACAATTCCTTGCTTCAGCTTACCAGGGCAAAATGTGTCCAATGTCACATGCTATGTCCCATGCAACGCCTGCCAGGCTCTACACACACACATATATACTTTGAGGATAAAGTTCAATGCCAATGGCCATCTCTTCTCATCTGATGTGCCGACGCTAGTCTCTTAGTGGTACACAGGGACACATGTATGGGAACAGGAGCCAGACACGTGGCTTCAGAGGTGCTGAAGGTGTAAGTATAGGGGTGGGCGGAATTTGCAAAATTGACTTTCGCAAACTATTGCGAAATTGCGCAAAATCTCCGTGAGCATGCGGACATTTTCGCAAAGATACGGAGTTTGCTTTTCCCGCCCGTTCGCGATGTGTTTTTGCGTGCTCGTGGGGAAATGTACCTCTAACTTACCCATGCGGTCGCTAATGGGTGCTCGCGATGATTATTTCCTCTTCCGGGTTGAATAATGTGTTTGTGATCGCAAACTCGCACGGGATAGCGCAACCGGTTACAACAATCCAACTTCTCGTGGTGCACGCGAACGGATAGGAAAACTCGTGGACGAACACAGGGACCCGGTAAGTCGCTACTGCGCGTGCAAGAACGCATTTTTAAAGCGCGAACATGAAAAAACTTCCGTTTCGCGACAGATTGCGAAAGTTTTAACATTTTTGCGCTCTCCGTGGAACTAAAAAATGTCAAATTTACCTCCCAGGCCTAGTAAGTAATAATCTTTCCGCAAACAGACACATGGCTGCAGCCTCCTATTCTTCAGAGCAATGCTGAAACCCCTCCTATACGTACCCCTTTACACACGTTTAGTGTAAAGTGATGCCTGCAGAATGTTAATCAGCTAACCTATAGTGAAAGCGTTACCTTTAAGAGGAATTCGTTTATCTTTGTAGAGCACCTAGAAACAATTCAAGTATTCCAATTCCTGCTATAAAGACACATTGAACATAACTACATTTTCCAGACAGCTGAAGATTTGGTTTGTTGTCGATCGACCGAACATAATAGAAAACAGACCTTTCTTCTATTTAAATCATTTCATAAGCCCACGCAACGCCACAAACCGGTACTACTCTATTGAACTTGTTATCAAAGCCTTGAAGCATACTAGTTGACAAGTTTTAATAGCTAGTCAATACTTATTCAAATACTTTTCTGGTTCATATCATCGCCATCGTGTGGGCAAAAATCATTTAGTAAAGGCTGATGTTTGACATCGCATTTGCATAACTTCATTATGAAGGTGCCTGTTATAATGTCACGCAAGAATAGGCAGCCATAGAATGGCATGCGATAGAAATAAATAATAGACATGGATTTAGAAGGCTATGCAAAGCTGTCAAAAAGGATTGACCTTGCAGAGAGAGGTCACATTTTCCTAGATTTTCTGACAGGTGTAGCATCATTCCCCAAATTTGAGCATAGAGGATTTGCGAAGCAGACATTCGAGATAACCCTGTGTGTCTCTGCTTGAAAATATGCGTTTAGGGCTTGCCACTTTCGTCAGCCAGCTTTTATTGTATGGTAATGTGTAAATCTCCACATTTTCACTGCAATAAGTCATTCCACATGTCTTCATGTCTTATTTTGTCGCAATTAATGTGCAGCATTGCGATTTTTCACCTCCCCTCGGTCATCTTCGGTTCTTAAATGTATTCCATTTTTTATTTAAAAATGCCACTCCAACATTTTGACAGGTAGGTAATGCCAATGAATATCTGACGAATAAACCATCCTTAACTGTTTTACAACTAACTCAATAATGACGTGTGATACAATTAGAGGATTGAGATATTTTCTAAGTAACTCATGTTTATCCTTCAGCCACGAGCCAGACACAGCACCCAGAAGGCACGATTCCTCAGAGACCACAATATCAATTTATCAAAAACTAACTATGAAAAAACTCCTATCGATATATATATATATATATATATATATTCACTGAAAAAACCATAGGTTATAGACCATATATAGTTAGGAATTAGCATTTACAAAACCTTGAAAATTCACTGAAAAAACCATAGGTTATAGACCATATATCGTTAGGAATTAGCATTTACAAAACCTTATTTTACTCACACAAAACCATTGAAATTCCATATATAGTTAGTTGCACTAACTATATATCGCGCACCCGCAATCCACTGCTGATGATGTCACATATTACATCATTCATGACATGGTCAGTGACATCACTGATGACATCACTCATGACATGACTGATAACAACATCCAGTGATTTTTTGTTTCTGTAAAGTTTAAATATGTCTTACATATTGAAGATTGAGTGGATGTGTAAGTGTCTGGACGAAGGATTTAGTAGGTGCATGACTAACTGTATGAGTGAGTGATTAAATGTGTCTCACTGAGTGCATGGGTTAGTGACTAAACTGTCTTAATTTGTGCATCATTATGTCTGTTGTTCTGTAAACTGCTGCATGTGTTGATCAGTAGCTGTATGAGTAACTATATGGGTTATTGATTGATTGCCCAAGTATTTGTATGGGAGACTGAGTGTGTGTGTGGCTGGCTGGGAGGTGTGTGACTCTGTGCAGATCAATGTGTACTTGTATCAATGATTGCATAAGAAGGTAAGTATGTGTTACTATATGTTTGAAAATGTAAGGTGCTCTATGTTTAACTGTATAGACAAGAAAATGGAAGTGTCATTGATTCTTTACATGACTGACTAGGTGAGTGAGTAACTCCATGGATGAGTGGCAGACTGTGAGTGTCTGTATAGGTGTATGAGTGCATATGATAGTGTTGTAAAGATGAGTGATTGTATGTATGAATGATTGTATGGGTGAATGAGTGAAGGTGTGTGTAGACGTAGGAATCAGTGAGTGCATATGTAGTAACTAGTATTGGTGTGTCAATGGTTTCAAAAATTATACTCTGTATTTAACACTGGGTGAAACAGAGGTTATATTAAAATGTGAGGAGATGCATTGTATTGTCACATGAATTATATCATCAGTGATGTGGTCATTGATGTCAAATGAGATGTCATCAGTGATGTCATTTGAGATGTCATCAGTGATGTCACTGACCATGTCATGAATGATGTAATATGTGACATCATCAGCAGTGGATTGCAGGTGCGCGATATATAGTTAGTGCAACTAACTATATATGAAATTTCAATGGTTTTGTGTGAGTAAAATAAGGTTTTGTAAATGCTAATTCCTAACGATATATGGTCTATAACCTATGGTTTTTTCAGTGAATTTTCAAGGTTTTGTAAATGCTAATTCCTAACTATATATGGTCTATAACCTATGGTTTTTTCAGTGAATTTTCAAGGTTTTGTAAATGCTAATTCCTAACTATATATGGTCTATAACCTATGGTTTTTTCAGTGAATTTCAATGGTTTTTTAATAGCAAATATCATAAGCTGTCGAATGTCAAGTACGTGGTAAGTAAAAACATTTTCGTGTTTATGCACACTGATCTGCTTTGAATGCTGCCCCCCCCCCTCATTTCTATTAGGAGTACTCTCTCTTTGCAGTTAGTGAAAGGTAGTTAACGCATGCCTTTGCCCCCGTTGTAATACGTCGTGCCTGCTTCTCTCTCCATTTGATTGATTGTTATCCAAGCATTTACTGTTTTAGAATTGGTTCTCTTTGGTTCATTCTCTATTTACAAACAAACACAGAGTCGCAATACTCTGTTTAGTCTTTGCAGATAACGAAAAATCGTGTAAAAAAACAAAAGGAATCGAGCAAAATCAGTAGGCCACTAATGGGATCTCTTTTTGACCTCGCTAAAATAGAAACATTAGGAACAACCCCTCATGACAAATACGAAACTAGTGAGATGAACTGAACTCCACACAATGATGGCTGCAAAGCAGCTCGGCTCCGCCACCCACCCCGCCCAAAATAACGATAAAGAGCGGCTGCCATGATTGGTTGCGGAATGGCCACGACGGAGCTACGAAATGGTGGTGCTCTCATGCTAACCCCAGCTTCAGTCTGAAACATCCAGAAACACTGTAGACTACCAATTCGATCAGTTCCGGTAGCGCCCCAATGTAACCCGGTAGAGAAGAACTAGCCCTCCCCTCTTTGACTGATGGTTCTTGTTGCCTGTCCCTTCTGTTGTCATTTAACAGAACTATTTAGCCTGCTGAAAGGGGTTGTGTTCCAAACGCTGGTTGGTGGAGACATTTTGACTATATTCTGGACCTGCGTTGTCGCGTAATGCGTCATATGACGCGCCGCGTTAGCGCATCCGGAAGTCATCCTGGGCGCGACGCGCAGCGCGTAACGTAAGCATAACAAGTCATGTGACTTGTTAATAAAACTTTTCATTGGTTCATTTTACTTTTCTTATTCTAATGATGAAAGGCTTGGTCACATGACCTAAAAATTACGCTTTTTATTACTTCCGAACATTATTTTTTCTTAAATATATGTTATAATGTTCCAGGCTAATGTACTTTCCCGGAAAATTTACAACTGTCCTGCAAGTAAAATATATTCTTTTTTCGAGAAAAAGAGCGTTTCTTCGTCCCATGACGGAGCCGTTGAGCAAAAGAGGGTCGACCTGCTGTCTTAGTCGCCGATACGCCTGAATATGAGATTCTTATCGATCACTTTATGTTGCAGGAGTAGAAAACACAACAGCCCTTGACCATTTATCTTTACTGCGTTCCTGCGTATTATACCTTTTACCCTTCATGTAATTGGTCTGCTTTATTTCACTTGCCTTTTAATGATTCTAAAACAGTGACTATTATTAAAAACTTTACCAATGTATATACTACTACCATGTTTTCTTTTAAAAACCTTTATTGTGAAAATTTCATTATACAAATACGAGCCTATAACCACGTGGGCCGGCCACGGAGCAAACTGTAATCTATATGATGAGTAGACATTTACACTGTAGAGGAACGTAACGGGCGGGCCATTAGGTTGCAAGAACTAAGGTGTCTAACAGTTGCGGAATTGGTGGGCGTACATTTTATAATTAAAATACGACAGGGCCAGTTACAATAAAATTATCTAGATATACATTTGCGGGCAAGTACCATGGGTGACGTTAATTCGAACTTTCAATAGTACAGTAATCAATAACACATCAGAACTTAATATCAATAGGGATGTCGAAATATTCAATCAATTCTCGTCCCCGCCCGCCATGTGCTTCAAAACTGCATACGTATCTCGTGATTTCAAGGTTCTGCAACCAGTACACAACAAGGAGTTACGAGTCCCATTTATTCCGGCGCCATTTTGGGCGAGGACGGGCAGGTCCAGGATATAGTCAAAATGTCTCTAGCAACCATCGACTATGATGATGTTCATATGCTGTATTTATTAGAGTAACACTCATCTGTCCACATGAAATTAATTTGCCACAATCTAAACATGTCATTTTAATCTTTCCAAAGTTCTTCTAAATATTTGGGACCGTTTCCCTTGCCTCTGATGCTGTCAGTGCCACTTCTTTGATGAATGTACTGGCAGGTCGGTGGTTCTCCTCCAAATCTCTCTTTTATGCAGCACTATAATTAATTGGTGCCACCTCTCCATATGATGATGCATGGTATAGTTACCATAACTATATTTTTTTTCGGTTCCTCTGGAGAGTACATCGTGGCAGATGAAGCGTGTAACGTACCGGGCATTTACCTTTTTTTGCATGTACAGGAAAGGAAAAAAAATCGAGCGTCCGAGTTCTAAGGTGTCCCAGGGCCATTTTAGTGGACCAGGCCCAAATCCAAAGAACAGGCCGCCATTTTGAGAGTCCTGTTGCAGCCGCCTGTCGCTGTAGCATCAAGAGCAGCCGAAACTCAGCTGAATGGCAACTGAAACGGTAAAGGGGCGCCCCACTACAGCAGACGAGCCTCCACCTAGGAAGGCCCGTTCACGCCGCCTCCCCCCCCCCTTCGGGCACCCCACGCCGTTATTCGGAGCAGTATTGTAGGATGGCCACACCAGTGCGGCAACTTGCTAGACATCACCTCGGTGGTAACCGAATCTCAGCGCCTTGTGGTGTCTTCTATTCAGAAAACATTGTTGCGCTGCCTTTGGCCCCATTCGCACATCGGTCCGCTACTGACGCCATCTCACAGGCTAATGGGGCGCCCCACGCCGAGTTTCAGCATTTTAGGATGGCCACACCAGTACAGCAACTTGCTAGACATCACCTCGGTGCCATCCGGATCTTGGCATCTCAGCGCCTTGTGGTGTCTTCTAGTCAGAAAATATTGTTGCGATGTCTTTGGCCCCATTCGCACATCGGTCCGCTACTGACACCATCTCACAGGCCAACAGGGCGCCCCACGCCGACTTTTACCATTGTAGGATGGCCACACCAGTGCCACAACTTGCTAGACACCACCTCGGTGCCATCCGGATCTTGGCATCTCAGCGCCTTGTGGTGTCTTCTATTCAGAAAATATTGTTGCGCTGCCTTTGGCCCCATTCGCACATCGGTCCGCTACTGACGCCATCTCACAGGCCAACGGGGCGCCCCACGCCGACTTTCAACATTGTAGGATGGCCACACCAGTGCGGCAACTTACTAGACACCACCTCGGTGCCATCCGGATCTTGGCGCGTTGTGCTGCCTTCGGCCTATTCGCACATCGGTCCGCTACTGACGCGAACTCACAGGCCAATGGGGCGCCCCACGCCGACTTTCAGCATTGTAGGATGGCCACACCAGTGCTGCAACTTGCTGGACACCACCTCGGTGCCATCCGGATCTTGGCGCGTTGTGTTGCCTTTGGCCTATTCGCACATCGGTCCGCTACTGACGCCGCCTCACGTGCCAACGTATTTTCTCCGCATTTTATACCCTATGCCGCATAACAGGTCATGTGACTTGTTTATAAAACTTTTCATTGGTTCATTTTACTTTTGGTTTCCTAATGATGGAAGGCTTGATCATATGACCTAAAAATAACACTTTTCATTGGATGAAAACTTTTTTTTTCCCAAACGATGAAAGCCCCACCTTGTTTCTGGATGTTTCAGACTGAAGCTGGAGTCACCATGAAAGCACCACCATCTTGTGGCTCCGTCGTGGTCATTCCGCGAGCAATCATGGCAGCCGCTCCCCACCAGAAGCCTGCAGGAGTCGGGGGCCCCCAAAACTTTTGATAAATCCTCAAGGCGGAGGGGACGCTTTCGAGAATGGGGTCCAAGACCTAGCAGACAAGCGTCCGATTTCCAAGGTGTCCCAGGGCCATTTCAGTGGACCAGGCCCAAAAAGGAAACAGCCTGCCGCCATTTTGAGAGTCCTGTGACAGCCGCCTATCGCTGCACCGCAAGAGTGGGAGCAACTCAGCTGAATTGCGGCTTTTGACACAGTGGACCAAAAGCGGACGGAATGGCAACTGAAACGGTAAAGGGGCGCCCACTACAACAGACGAGACTCCACCTGGAGAGGCCCGTTCACGCCGCCTCCCCCCCCCCCCCGGGGCGCCCCACGCCGTTATTCGGAGCAGCATTGTAGGATACCAAAACCAGTGCGGCAACTTACTGGACATCACCTTGGTGCCATCGTTCTGCTGCCTTGGAACTATTCGCACAACAGTTTGCTACTGATGACCCACCCCCCGCGACGCCCCACGCCGGATGCCGAAATCAGTGCGGCACCCAGGCAACATCACCTGGGTGCCGTCCAGAAATCTGGACGTTGTGCTGCGTTGGGACTATTCGCACAGCTGACCGCTACTTCGTTGTTTTTCCCTAAAAATGTTTATATGTTATTACTGTTTTTGTTTTGTTGTATATATTTATAAGTTATTAAAGTTTTATAATCTTACTACTTTGTTGGAGTGCTATATATTTTTAATGTGACACATAATTATAAAAACTTTGATGTACAAAGAGTCATCCCTGGAATCTTCCGCTTCAGGCTCGGTCCCCTCCCCAATCACAATTCAGGATGGTTTTCAGATAATAGGAACGCGTCTGCTGTGACGGATCTCATCGAGTGTGGGCCTTGATCTACTATAACTCCTTTGAAGAGGGGTGATTCTTTACAGCTGGGGCCATAAACTACATCTGCAGGGCTAGCTGATAGCCTAGGACCGGCCTGGACAATCGGACACAGAGGAAAAGAAGTGTCAGAGGGTGCGGTAGTGAATAGGGCGAAAGGGAGGTGTCGGGCGGGCACAGGGTGTGATTCTCAGGGAAGAGCAGCGCAGATGGGGGGAGGTTTATTACCCATGCATAAGACAGAGAGCGGGGGTGACCACTGCCTGGGGGAGATGCTTGCGAGGGTGGGGAGCCATGCTAAGGATCGACAGCGTGCAGAGAGTGGGTCTGGTCAAGGCATCTAAAATGACTGCCGTGCACGACAAAAGTGTGGCATTTGAAAAAAGGCAAGATGGCGCAGACAATGTTTTTCAACACTTCCTGATTTCCTTCGAATCGAACTTTAACAGACGTTGGGGCATATTACCAAAGTTAAGCGATATTTATCCCTAACGATGCTTAGCAACAAATTTTTTACCGCTAAGCATCGTCAGAAATTATCGCAGATAAACCTTGCTATTATCAAGGTTTATCGCAAATACGATAAAAACGATCGCAATGCATTAATATCGCTGAAAACTCAGCGATATTCATGCATTACCGAGCTAATGCTCTTAGCCATGTTATCCACCTCCCATTGGATAACATGGCTAAGAACTTCTCAGGGCAGGTGGTAGCTTTTGGAGATATTCGCGCTTATCGCCAATATTTCCAAAAGTTGGTAATAGGAGATAGCGATGTTAGCGACTGTTTCCAGTCGCTAACATCTTGGCATGCCCACTTTGCATGTCATTAGTGATAAATATCACTCACATGCAAAGTGGGGCCCAAGATGGTCGCTATCTCCTACTAGCGGTCGCTAACTGGTGTTAGCAATAGCTAGGTAATACAGAGATAATTTTATCTCCGCGAAGCGGAGCGCTGTTACAGATATATATCTTTTTTTGAACGTTAATTTCTCAAAATCCACTGAAGCACATATATTGAGACCTAGCAAAGGCACATCGAGCTACCAGTCCCTACAATTTTGCCAAGTTTCGTGCAAATCCATTCAGCCGTTCGATTATTATTATTATTTTTTTTTTTGCCCCGCGGGGCCCTTTTAAAACCTCCACATCAAACCTAAGAGGTCAAGGAGGATCTACTATGCCCCCTTATGGTCATTTGCCTCTTCGCTTTGGCCTCCTCTTGTCTCTCGATCCTACCGAGAGACAAGATGGCGGCCGCTACGGACTGTTTGCAATGTTTACAGACGCCGGAGAACCAATCAGCTTCGCAAAGCTCCGTAACGCGAAAAGTACGCGAAGCGGAGCGCTGTTACAGATATATATCTTTTTTTGAACGTTAATTTCTCAAAATCCACTGAAGCACATATATTGAGACCTAGCAAAGGCACATTGGGCTACCAGTCCCTACAATTTTGCCAAGTTTCGTGCAAATCCATTCAGCCGTTCGATTATTATTATTTTATTTTTTTTTGCCCCGCGGGGCCCTTTTAAAACCTCCACATCAAACCTAGAGGGTCAGGGAGGATCTACTATGCGCCCTTATGGTCATTTGCCCCTTCGCTTTGGCCTCCTCTTGTCTCTCGATCCTACCGAGAGACAAGATGGCGGCCGCTACGGACTGTTTGGAATGTTTACAGACGCCGGAGAACCAATCAGCTTCGCTTCACAAAGCTCCGTAACGCGTAAAGTCCGCGAACCGGAGCGCTGCCTGGTCCGCTGTTACAGATATATATCTTTTTTTGAACGTTAATTTCTCAAAATCCACTGAAGCACATATATTGAGACCTAGCAAAGGCACATCGGGCTACCAGTCCCTACAATTTTGCCAAGTTTCGTGGAAATCCATTCAGCCGTTCGGCCTAAAAGTGAGGCCAACCGCCCTATGGAAAACTCAATGTTAAAAACACGTTTTGGGACCCCCCTTTTTTCTCGGCCCCCCCTTGACGAACCCCCCCCAAATTTCCAGGGGCTGCTCAGAAACAAAATGTGCCATTTTCCTGAAAATTTCAGCCAATTCCGTCCACAAACGCCAAAGTTATTAGACATAGAATTTTCAAAAAACCCATAGAGAAAAAATCCTAACTATATATACCTACTGGCGACCGCCAGTAGGTAATATATATATATATATATATATATATATATATATATATATATATATATATATCCGACTCCACACCTCAACCGAAGCAAAAGTGAAGAGGCCACAGCAGGGGAACAGCTTGGAAACGGCTTTATTCACACACATGGGTAAGTCTCGGTCCTCCATCATCCCCACTCGGCGAATGCATTTCGGCGTATTCTCTGCCTTCCTCAGCGCCTGGGATGTAAATGATTCAGGAAGGTTCGTATGGCACAGATATATATTCTAGCCCTTCCTGATAGGTCGCTCAGTATCCAGCTCCTTAAAGGTATATACCTAACCGCTAGCAGCCCTGGTAGTTCGTTAAATGTCTTTACGCCTACCTGTCCAAGGATGCATTGTTCATGTTTGTGTCTGGAGGCTGTTGCGTGGGGCGGGTCCACAGAATTGCTGAGGGGAACCTTCCTTGTTTCCATGTTGATGGAACACGCCGTCTCCTCATGTCCCCAAACCGCTTAAACCCTGCTGACATCGGGAACTTTTTGGACGGGGGCAAGGCTGAAATCAAACCTCGCCCAACGTGAGGCTGAATGACCCCAACACCGCCATAACATGTCCCGAACTGGCAGGGGGGCTCTGGTAATTCCGGTAGCCCGGATTGAATCCGTTTTCTCCAGCTGTCCAGAACCAACTTTTCAAAGCGGGGGCCTCCTAGTGCGTAACTGGAACCCGCGCTGAAATATCCGACTCCACACCTCAACCGAAGCAAAAGTGAAGAGGCCACAGCAGGGGAACAGTTTGGAAACGCCTTTATTCACACACATGGGTAAGTCTCGGTCCTCCATCATCCCCACTCGGCGAATGCATTTCGGCGTATTCTCGCCTTCCTCAGCGCCTGGGATGTAAATGATTCAGGAAGGTTCGTATGGCACAGATATATATTCTAGCCCTTCCTGATAGGTCGCTCAGTGTCCAGCTCCTTAAAGGTATATACCTAACCGCTAGCAGCCCTGGTAGTTCGTTAAATGTCTTTACGCCTACCAGTCCCAGGATGCATTGTTCATGTTTGTGTCTGGAGGCTGTTGCGTGGGGCAGATCCACAGAATTGCTGAGGGGAACCTTCCTTGTTCCCATGTTGATGGAACACGCCGTCTCCTCATGTCCCCAAACCGCTTAAACCCTGCTGACATCGGGAACTTTTTGGACGGGGGCAAGGCTGAAATCAAACCTCGCCCAAAGTGAGGCTGAATGACCCCAACACCGCCATAACATGTCCCGAACTGGCAGGGGCGCTCTGGTAATTCCGGTAGCCCGGATTGAATCCGTTTTCTCCAGCTGTCCAGAACCAACTTTTCAAAGCGGGGGACTCCTAGCGCGTTACTGGAACCCGCGCTGAAATATCCGACTCCACACCTTAACCGAAGCAAAAGTGAAGAGGCCACAGCAGGGTAACAGTTTGGAAACAGCTTTATTCACACACATGGGTAAGTCTCGGTCCTCCATCATCCCCACTCGGCGAATACATTTCAGCGTATTCTCTGCCTTCCTCAGCGCCTGGGATGTAAATGATTCAGGAAGGTTCGTATGGCACAGATATATATTCTAGCCCTTCCTATATATGTGTGTGTATATGTATATATATATATATACATATATTTATATATATATTCACTGAAAAAACCATAGGTTATAGACCATATATAGTTAGGAATTAGCATTTAAAAAACCTTTATTTTACTCACACAAAACCATTGAAATTCCATATATAGTTAGTTGTACTAACTATATATCGCGCACCCGCAATCCACTGCTGATCATGTCACATATTACATCATTCATGACATGGTCAGTGACATCACTGATGACATCACTGATGACATCTCAAATGACATCACTGATGACATCACTGATGACATCTCAAATGACATCACTGATGACATCACTGATGACATCACTGATGACATCATCCAGTGACTGTGTGTTTCTGTAAAGTTTAAATATGTTTTACATATTGAAGAATGAGTAGATGTAGAAGTGTCTGGATGAAGGATTTAGTAGGTGCGTGACTGACTGTATGAGTGAGTGATTAAATGTGTCTCACTGAATGCATGGGTTAGTGACTAAACTGTCTTAATTTGTGCATCATTATGTCTGTTGTTCTGTAAACTGCTGCATGTGTTGATCAGTAGCTATATGAGTAACTATATGGGTTATTGATTGGTTGCCCAAGCATTTGTATGGGAGACTGAGTGTGTGTGTGGGTGGCTGGGAGGTGTATGACTCTGTGCATATATGTGTGAGCAGTTGATTCACTAGATGTATGGGTTCAAAAGTGCATGTGGAAACAGCTGTATGGGCAGTTGACTGTGTGCATGAGTGTATTGGTGAGTGAATGGATATCTCAGTGCTACATGTCAAAGTAAGTACATATGTAAAATACAGTACATGTGAGAGTTGACATATATAAATAACTGTGCATAGGAGCCAGTGAATGTGTGAGTGGCTGTATGCATCATTGTGAACTTGTATCCAGGATTGTATAAGAGAGTAAATATGTTTTAGTATATGTTTGAATAAGTAAGGTGTGTATAACTGTATAGTTGAGAAAATGGAGGTGTGATTGATTCTTTGCATGACTGACTAGGTGTCTGAGTAACTCCATGGATGAGTGACAGTCTGTGAGTGTATGTTTACACTGAGTGTATCTAAGGTTATATTAGAGTCTGAAGAGGTTCATCGTATTATCACATGAATGATGTCATCAGTGATGTGATCAGTAATGTCAAATGAGATGTCATCAGTGATGTCATCAGTGATGTCATTTGAGATGTCATCAGTGATGTCATCAGTGATGTCATTTGAGATGTCATCAGTGATGTCATCAGTGATGTCATTTGAGATGTCATCAGTGATGTCATCAGTGATGTCACTGACCATGTCATGAATGATGTAATATGTGACATGATCAGCAGTGGATTGCGGGTGCGCGATATATAGTTAGTACAACTAACTATATATGGAATTTCAATGGTTTTGTGTGAGTAAAATAAAGGTTTTTTAAATGCTAATTCCTAACTATATATGGTCTATAACCTATGGTTTTTTCAGTGAATTTTCAAGGTTTTGTAAATGCTAATTCCTAACTATATATGGTCTATAACCTATGGTTTTTTCAGTGAATTTCATTGGTTTTTTTAAAAGCTAATATCTATAGCTGTAAAGTGTATTCTTCTTTAAATCCAAAAATATATTTAATATGTTTATTAATAATTTTTTTAAAATATTTTTTTTGTTTCGCTCCCGGTCCGCGAACCGGGAAGCTTCCCGTTAGCTCAATTTAATTCCGCGACCCGGTCCGCGAACCGGTAAGAAATCAACATAGTGACGGTATCGCGTTGCCGCGTAATGCGTCTTATGACGTACTGCGTTAGCGCACCCGGAAGTGCCCCGGGACGCGGACCGAGGCGCGAAACGCTGCTCCCCGGAAGCGATCCGCGGCGCGAAAGCGCGACGTATCGCGTTGCCGCGAAATGCGTCTTGTGACGTATCGCGTTAGCGCACCCGGAAGTGTCCCGGGGCGCGGACCGGGGCGCGAAGCTTAGCGACCCGGAAGCTAACCGGGGAGCGTTCCGCAGCGCGTAACATGAGCGTGAGAGGTCATGTGACTTGTTAATAAAACTTTTCATTGGTTCATTTCACTTTTGGTTTCATAATGATGGAAGGCTAGGTCAGGTGACTTAAAAATAACACTTTTCATTGGTTGAGAAGTATTGTTTTTCCCAAATGATGAAAACCCCTCCTTCTTTCCTCACTCTGACTTTCATCATTGTGAGAGGAAGACCTATTTTGCTTGTTGGAAGACCTATTTTGCTTGTGTGAAAATGGCTTCATTGGTTGCTTCAGCTGGTGCACCCCCACCACCACCACCACCTCCTCATGGGAAGAGAGGACCACCTCCCCAGGTCCTTACCAACACTGAGGAGGAAGAGGAAGAAATGGATGAGGAGGGAGAAGAACCACAATTTTTAGAAGAGTTGCCCCGGGTTTCCAGAAAGAAAGCCAGTTTCATCTGGCAGTTTTTTTCAATGCCTCGTGGCCAAAAAAATGGTCAACGCAAGGTATGTCACCTGCCTGATATGCAAGGAACAATTGTCCAGAGGGACGGACCAAAAATATAGCTTTGGAAATCACACAATGCACAGGCACATGACGAGGAAACATCCCCTAAATTACAGCCGGGCAGAATTAAGGGATATGCACGACAATCCAAGACCAACTCCTGTGGCCAGACCAACAATACCGGTTTCTCTAACACCAGAAGAGGCACGGGAAACTGTGGCAAATATTCAAGAAAATTTTGGGCACATGATTCACTTATGTATGCACTGTCGTGCATTATTAGCTTGTGGCAACATGAGCATCAATGCACTCAACCTGGCATATGAACACCATGATTGCCCTAACCGCCCCCAGTAATTTTTTTTTGCTCCTGTTGAGCCATTTTCAACGCCTGTTTTTTGTTGTTTCCCCCCCCCAAAAAAAACCAAAAAAATTATAAAATCGTTCAAAAAATACAAAAAAAAACAAAAAATGATCAAAAAAAAAAAATATATATAAAACAACAAAAATATAAAAAAAAAAGTTCTTTTCAGAACTACCTTCCCTTTCCAAAAAAATTGCTAGAATGTTTAGCACTCTGGCAAGCTCTATTTCTTTTGGTTCGCTTCCGGGTTAGCTTCCCGGTACGCGGACCGGGAGCTAACCAAAAAAATTTAAAAAAATAAAAAAGTGTAAGTATAAGGAAAGGAAACAGAGAGTGATGTTAAAAGAAAGACAGCTATAGGGAGTAAAGAAGAGATACTGTTTAATAGATCTATTTACCGAAGAAAAGACAGAAGAGGGTATAATTGTGAAAAACAAAATAGATAAGGAAGTGAAAGAAAAAAAAAGAGAGTATAACATTAACAAAGAAGAGTTTCTTGGAGAATGTGAGTGAATGTTCAAAATAAGATTAAAACATGAGGAATAACAGAGAGAAAAAATAGAAAACAGAAAACAAAAAATAACAGAAAAAGATTAATTGAAACAGCAAAGAAATGTAATTAACATAGAGCCATATCATCAACATAGGCAATAAAAGTTTTGCAGCTTTTATTGGCAGAAATGTGTCGCTAAAGCTGCTTTTGTGGCAGAAAACTGCCACTAAAACCACTTTTGCACCAGTTTTCTGCCAATAAAAAGAGCAATAATTTTATTGGCTGTGTTCATAATATTCCCCTTAGTGTGCTTCAACTACACAGAGAAAGCATTATGAACAAGTAGTGATAGACTGATCAGTCAAAGACAGTAAGAGTAATAGAGACGCAGTGAGTGAACAAGAGTGAGGAACTATGAGAAGAGAGGGACTGAGAAAAAGAGTGGAAGGAGTTGAGTAAGTAGGTAATAGAGAAAGGAATGAGGGAAGTAGCAAAGGCAGGAAACTGAGGGTTAAAGAAATGAAGCAGTGGAACTAATAGTAGTTAAATGTGATATAAATGTAACGAAAACAGTACAAAATATTTACCTTATAATTGTCGTTAAATTACTCACTTTTTGTTTTTATACTTTCAATCTGTGAAAGAGAGAACAAACATTTGAAAAATATTAAAACATGTATTTAAAAATTTGAAAAGACAAGGGAAAAGATTGAAGGACAAACAGTTTTTCAAACACTTTGACACTTACAGAAGCTTCTGCTTCTCCAGGCCCCCTACACAGTCCTAAAGATATACATTTTAAACTAACAGTATCTTGATGCAGATGAAGTGAGGCCTATCTTAAAACATGGTGCATCTTTTGCATTGCTGTTGTTTCAGAAAAGTGTCGCAACACACTAAAATTTTAAATAATTGCTTCAGGATGCCAATAAGATGTCTACTATCCAGAGGTTTGTTTCAGGTGAGGCCTACTCAGGGTTGCAGATGAAATTTCGAGTTGTTGAAGAGAATAGAGGACATAATACATGTGAAGGTCTACCAATGAAGTGAGTCATGTCCACTGCACTCTTCAACAAAGTCCAAACCTCCTATGTTTCCCTTGACAGACCTAAACTTGATCTGCACAATGTGATTCGTAATGATAGGAAACACAGGTGATGTAATTGAAATACATGCAATTTATTTTGCTCATTTCACAATCACATCACTTGTGTTTCCTTTGCTTAGGTATCTCATTGTGCAGATGTAGTCTAGCATATGAAAGAATACGCAGAAGTGCAGCACTGCATGCAACAACTTTGACACTTACAGAAGCCTCACCTTCTCCATGCCTCCTACACAGTTCTACATATACATCATAAATGCAAACAGTACAGAATTAATTATACATGTTAAATGGTTTATTTTTGCTGTTCTCAGAATGTATCAAAATTCACTAAAAACAGTGACTTGAAGGTATTCATCATGTAACAGCGGGGAAAAAAAAACACAATCAAAATGATTGTGTTTAAAAAACCCATACAACATCAGAAATCAAAATTCAGAACTCCTTAAAGTTAACTTACTTTCCATGACGTCCAAGGATGTCCTATGAACAGCTTACACTCTTTTGTGCTGTTATTACTTTCAGCCCGCCACTTTCTGAAAGAAAATCTCCATCGTTTTTAAAAACACGTTACATGCAATAAATGACTTCTTGCTCTCTACCACAATTTTCCACAAGGCCAAATCTGGTCAGAGCCATTTATAACTCTTGGATTTCTTGTAAGCCAATCCCGTCATTTGGCATTTCCGCAACTTTCAGAATTAAAATGTTGAAGATCATTTTCACAATCCTGGAATAGTAATATCTTCCCCTTCTTGCTCAGTCATGTTCTACTTTTCCTATGACACTGATACAAGCAGACTTACACTACCTCTATGACTACTACAATTATTTAATTCTCTACATCACTTTTAATCACAAAGCAATGTAAAACAGTAGACAGCATTGCAGACTTACATTCCCTCTACTCCATGTTTTGATTGGCTGCTTCAATTAGCTTATAAAAAGAAACAGTTTTTCTGAACTCATTCAAAGTGCACGTATTTCTCCATAATGTCCAGTCCTATGGTTAGAAGTTATGTCTCTGAACTACACTTATCCTCAAGGCCAAATTGTGTAGGAGCCATTAGAACTTCTTGAAATTCCACAGAGCACATCCCGAGATTATTTCCCTAAAATTTTGGTTTTAAAAACACCAGGTAAGAGTTTTTAAGGTCATACGGCAATTTTTTTGTGAAAATTAAAACAGAATCATTGCAGAATGACCAGCCATTTCTAGACTTTAAATAAGCTGTGTAATGTCCTGATGTTATTGAAGGGCCGTCATGATATATAATTGCTGCAGTTACAAAAGTCCTTCCTGATATTGACAACTGCGAAGCTACAAAATTTTTAATTAAAGTTGTCAATTTTGTTCCATCAGGCCTACATCGTTGGAACATTAAAATGACATACTGGCCATATGTTCGTATAAATAATGTGGACATCACTTCAGATTTACATTGGCTACACTCCATGTTGTGATCAGCTGCTTTTACTAGCTTATTAAAGGAGACTGATTTACTGTCTGGCAAAGTTAAATATATAAATCTTTCTGAGTCTACACTAGTAGTACTTGATACCATACAGTTCTCGCAGTCATGCTGCCATTGATAAGAAAGCCCAAACAGCTGATCTACATCTACACCTTCAGCATGTAATACATCAAGCATATACATTAAAAACTCCTGACAATCTTGCTGAATATTTTGAGAGAATTGTGTTTGGCCTGAACATCTGTCTAACAGATTTCGAATTTCAGACACACTTTCTATGTTTCTTCTATCAGTGGTACATTTCTCTAACACAGAATTTAACAAACTGCAAAATCTTTGATCAGAATTGACCACAATCTCTTCTTTTACATTTTTTAGAGAAAACAAAACATTAACCACTACATTAGCATAGCAGTTGACACCAGAACTGTTTTCAAACTGAAAACCAACAACATCTTCAACAGAATCCTTTTTGTTTCTGCTTGTAATTTTAGGTTCATTGACTTTTTGTCTTTTTGCTACAACCTCCCCAGTATTGTTCTCATTTCTTCGTTTCCGGCCTACCACACGTTTCTCAAACAAAGGATACTGAGGCAAATGTGGCGCATACTCTCTTTTTAACCTATTGTATTCCTTAACACAATCTAGATCCGCACAAATGTTTGTGACATCACACTCAATCAAGTACAATCCCGATAAAGTTCTAACTCGTGACAATGCCACATATGCCATACCCTCCTTGAACACAGAACTGCCAATATTCACCAATGCACTGTCTACACTTAAACCTTGCGATTTATGAACTGTCACCGCATATGCCAAGCAAACAGGAAACTGCTTACGGCGAACATATAAGTCTTTTACAAGCAAAAATCTAGCAGAACAACGAGCAATTAGCTGTACTTCCTCAATGCCATCAAATTTAATTTTTAAAAATTCAATTCCATCTCTATTTCTGTATTTCACAAAATCAACAACATTACCCATTGATCCATTTACCAGACCTCTTTCAACATGTAAATTCCTTCTTAAAATTATACGGCAGTTCAAGCACACATTCAGAGTCTTTTCAAAACCTGCAGTTTTAGATATACTCTTCTCTAATGAATCCAATTTTGTTTTCAGATTCTCAGACAAAATAATTGTTGATCCCATATGCTCTACTCTATCAATAGCTTCCAGTTTCACAATCTCTTGCTTTTCTAAATGCAACATTTTGTTGTTAAATTTGGCACATTCTGCAAGAGTTGGCATCAAACATATTCCAGATTTCTTCTCAGTAATTTTCTGAAAAATATTCTCAGGCACAACATCTTGTTCTGGATATAAATTTGACAGTAATCGTGCATGTAAAGCTTCTTTCCCATGCTCGGTCACTTTTCCAATTCTAACATCTTGTAGAATAGTCTTGTAAACTTCATCCTTCGCCTGACGCATCTTTTCATGCAGTTCAGCATAATTGAAGTTTAACCATATATTGACGTTGCCAATGCTGCCTAGGCACTTCCTGGTATCTTCATGCGTGAGCATTTTGAACACAGGTTGCCCTTTCACTGGTGTAAGCTGCAGAAGATCTCCGAAAACAATGATGTGTTTGCCACCAAATAACACATCATACTCTGTTTTGAGAACTTCTTGCATCCTCAAATGCACAAAGGCAAGCATGACATTGGAAACCATGCTTACTTCGTCAATGATAAGAAGTTTCATTTTCCTCAAGATTCTTGAAACTTCAAAACAAGCATCTCCAGATAGCTTGTGATATTGTAATTTGTTGTCATGCTCCACTGGCAGCATCAGTAAACGATGTAAAGTAATCCCTTTAATATTATGTGCTGCCAGTCCAGTTGGAGCAGTGACAACACAAGACAGCGATGACTCTGTCCTTTCCTGCAAATAGCATGAAATTGCTTTAATGAGGAAACTTTTTCCAGTTCCCGCTTCTCCACTCACGTACAGTCGGACAGGCTTCAACGACGTACATGAGCACTCTTTCTTATCATGACTTAATCCATGATCAATTTGCATGGTAACTTCGTCATATATTTTCCTCTGCTCAACGTTGAGTTGTCTTTCCAACTCTTCTAAGTTAACCGCATCCTCTTGAGCATGTGCCATGGCTCTTTCCACTTCATTCATAGCAGTGGCAGCTTCATTTTCGATAACAGGTCCTCCTAGTGGATCCTGACTCAATGAAGCAGAACTCTGACTGTCCTGAGAACTGTCTCTGGCAATCTCGGCTGCAATCGTTGCTTCCTGCTCAATTTCCGCATTCAACATTTCTACATATTTGGGAAAAGCAGGACATTCTATGGTCTCCTTGGCGGCATTGAAAGAGTCTTCGTAACAGAGGAAATCTCCAAGCAGTTCCTCTTCTGCACGCCAAGGCTTGAAAAGTTGCAAAAGTGCTAAATAGAAAAACTCCTTTTTTTCAGGAGATTCACCACTCAATTTTCGATGGTTTACCAAGTGGCATTTTCTTTGCTTGACCAGACATCCCTCACTTCCTATTACAGCATACACTCCTTTCTCAGTATCTTCTTTGATGTTCCTCTTGAATATGTAATTTTGCAGAACCTCATACAGACAAACATTCTCGAGGTGACTGCTTCGATTTGGATAATATGTATCCAACATGTTTGTCTTCAAAATGTCGGTACTGTTTGGCTCCTTTTCCGCCAAATACTCAATTTCCCGCACAGGTTTGAGAACTCGATTACGCGTTGCTGCAAGACCAAGACTCGCCCAAACGATACTCCTGGACTTGGCATAGAGACTTGCTGAAGACAACCGGTCAGAACATTCGTACGCTCCGATTTCTCGATGCGACAACATCTTCAGACTGAAACTGTACAACTTCTTGCTGAGGCTCTTTTCATGGGAAATGTCCTCCCACATATCCTTCAATTCTGTCTTCTCTTTTTTGGTGATGTAAGACGTCACATACCGAGCCACAGCCATACAGTTATCAGCCACAAACTGTATATCCATGTTAGCATTCCACATGGACAAAATCATCGGGTTGTAGTCGTTGATGTACTTGGACTCTTGGTTCCTCTTCAAATTGTAAGTGTTTTTAGGTGATTTCTTCATGACATTGTGTCGCAGCGAAGACATCAAACTGTTTACTCTTCCTTTAGAAATCACCGGTCGTGGAAAGCCGAAACGACATTTAGTGTAGAACTTGTCCTTGTTTCGGAATTTACGACAGCAGTACTTTCCACATCGATGGCTTTGGAAACGCAGAACTTTTTCTCTTAGGCTTTTCTTCTCCTTTGCGTTTGGAACAGCACACGTAGAATACTGTTGGATGAAACTCATCACTGAGTCTTCTGGATCCGTTCCAAATTTAGGTGCATCCTTGATCCACAGCAACATATGTATATGAGGAGCACCTCTTGCTTGGTACTCCTTTCTCCAGAAGAAATCCAACACCTCTCCAAGAGGTGGATTCTTCTTATTCAAGATGAAAGACATCATAGCTTCAAATCTATGATTGAAGTACCTACATACATTGACTGGATCCAAAGAGCACAGTTCTCCAGGTGTCTTGAATTCGATGTTATCTACGTTAGCATTTGCCTCTCGTAGAAATTCAAGTAAGTCTTCCCAGCCATACTCGGCACAGCTCAGAGTGAGGAACCATGTGGGAGTACCTAAGTTCCTCAGCATACATTTTAAATCACCATGACGACGGTACCAGTACTCATTAGTACCACGCTGACACGCCATGAGATTAATCAGGTGAGAATCCAAAATACTGTCTTGGACATTGACTTTATCCATAAAGTCACTTGCCGAGATGTTTTGCATGTGTATACCACTTTTCAAGATGTGGTTCACTGCATATGACAGTCCAGACAGATCGCTTTCAAACAGGAGATGAAACAAATAAGGAATGCATTGTCGAAACCTAGCATCTCCTGCATACAATCGCAAAGTCCGGTATTCAGAAGCAGGAATTTGATGAGGTCGCTCATCATATCTTCCTCCCTGACCTGTTGGAAAAAGCTGTGGGAAACACCGAGCTTCCAAACTTTCCTCCCAAACACTAATGGGACTCCCTTTGGCTTGTTTCATTTGAAACAACTCAATAGCATTCCCCATGACTTCCTTGGAATGCAAAGGATGAACACTATAATGTTCATATATTTCTTCACTAGTAGAGGGTTCTACTTTCTCAATTTGACCACCACACAAATCGCTATCCTCTTCCTCACTTACTTCCTCTTCTGCAACATATACATTCTTATAGTATTTATTATTTTTTTTCAAATACAATGTTGCCTTTTTAACTTTCCTAACATCTACTAAATCTTGCCATATTTTCTTATTCTTTGTCGGAACCCCATTAACTAAGATAACCAGAGGTTCCTCTTCCACTTTTTCTACTCCAATTGTGTTAATGTTTTTCTTCAAATCTAGAGGCAAATAAACAACTCTTCCCTTTAATCCTCTCTGTAAATCTGATGGAGGCAATTTCCCTGTCTTTGGCTCCATTCTTACAATAGCCTGAAAGGGATGGATACTTTGAATCAAAATAGATTCATAAGTATTTAAATCCTTCAATTCAGAAGGAATCTCAACCAATTCCAGATTATTATGAACTGCTCTAGCAGGCATCTGGTTTTGATTTAATTTGCAACAACAATAAGTACACACACGTTGATCCAATCCCAAATCAAAACAATTTTCTACCATCAAGTATGTTGCAAAATCCTTCCATTCACTATTATTTTCCCTTTCACTTTTTGCATATAAATCCACTAACTTAGTCTGATTCTTATAATAAGTGCGTCGACAACACACACAAGTGAAATTAGGCCTCTCACTTGATTTCACCTGAAACGTGGCAATTTCCCTCTGAAAATTATCTGTACTGGAAACCTGTACACTATCTTCCACATGACCCTCTTCTTCTTGCTCAATTTCAACATTCTCCTCTTTACTTCCAAAGTAACAAAACTCAATTTCTTCACATATATTCTTCACATCTATTTCAGAACCATGCAAAAGAGCAGCGCATAATTTTTTAAGCATAATTGCTGGACTCTTAGCATAATACAACATTCTAACTAATTTCCTCACTTTATTATGATGCACTGCTAGCATCCTGAAATGATGAAAAACACTCTGGCATACTCTCCTGGAAAGACAAGCCAGTGAATGACCATGCAAACCTGTCACTTCTCTCACTCTGCAAGGATCTAATTCTTGCAACAACCTTATTTTCTGCTTCAAAATTTTCTTATTAAATGACCGTACAAAATCACAAAGCAAATTGATGGAATCCTGTCGCACACTGCAAATACTACTACACTTCCAGGTGTACACAGGACCCTTAGCACGTCTTCCTAAAACCTCATTACCTAACACCTCTTCTGCCTCTGTTGTCACAAGTTTTTCTTTTTCAACTGGACAACCATCTTTCACTTCATAAGCACGACCACTGGTGTCAACTGCATGCACCAAATCATTATCCTGGAAATAACTCTCCTCATTAAAAAATGCCTCACAGCTTGAACTATGCATCCATTCTCCAGAAAAAACTTCACAAAAATTACTACGATTAACTATTCTCTTCCATCTACTATTTCTTTTGAAATCATAAATTGCCTTGTTTAGCTTCCTAATTCTATTGATTATCAAAATAAATACCTTACGTTTAATTTCAAATGCCTGATCAATAACTTTCTCAACTTTTTTTTTCTCTTATAAAAAACCAGTTTCTGTTGACGTTTCTTAATATTTTTTAACAAATTGCCAATTATCCTGTTGCGGAACATTCGTTTACGAATCTCCCTAAACTGTTGTTTCCTTCTACTATCATGCACAGAGTTATCTCTTGCTCTAGCAGTAACATTTTTCATTGGCCTTTCCTTTCCATTTGATTTCCTTCTCGTTTTATGGACTGAAACATTTTCTGTAGTAATATTTTTTTTACTACACATATTTCTTATGAATTGTTTTGTGCTCTTACCCGGTGCTTTCTTCGTGACTTGACAAATCTTTTTGTTAGAGGACTGCTGCTTATTTTTTTTCACCTGCTGTCTTTGACGTTTTGCAGCCTTTCTCTGTCTTTCTATTGTAGGCATGGTGAAATCTTGAAATGATCTGCAGTTGAATCTGTGGTAAAATATAATAAAAAATGTTATTAACCATTATTACCAAACAGTAAAACAATAACAGTGATCAAAAACTTAACACACTACTTGACATTTTAAATAGAAGATTTTTTAGTCCTTGCAAATTTACAATACAGAAATACCAGAAAAGAAATGACATTTATATTTATGTTACCTATGCTATTTTATATGTGAATCTGATCTAATTTTATGAGCATATTTTAATATTTTATTGAAGACACTACACATAACCTGCTTTTGAAGGTGTCTTTATTTTTAAATTAAACGGTTTACCTTTTTACTTTTTATTAATTATAAATTTTAAAAATAAATGTTTATATTTCCATAGGCTCAAGCAGGTCAGCTTCCCATCCTATTTCATATAATTCCGACAAATCTGCATCCTCATCACGCTCTTCTTCATCCTCAGGATTTAAATCATCCAAGGGATCAACATCCACTGATGTTTCAATTACAAGTTCAATGATGAGGTCAAAATCAACTGATTGCAGATTGTCGCTCATGTTGAGGTTGTCTTTATCTTTAAAGAAAGATAACAACAATGAGATGTTGCAGAGTAAGAGACAAATCTCAGAGATTATAATAGTAAAATTGTTTAACAAGAGTAAAATTTTGCAGCTATTATTTAGCCATGTCCAGCGATGCTGAGCAGGTGAAGCCTATGTCTAATTTTTCACTGAACAGGACTCATCTCTTCTTAACCTTGGATAAGCCTCACCGACTCTGTGTCCCCTGCACATACTTAAATGTAAAGGGGCAGATTTATGTTAAATGGCACATCCCCAGGCATGCACCAGTTAACGTGCACCACTGCTCTGCCACCCATGGTGTGCGGCATTTACAATCAGATAGGAGAAACCTGCGTCAAAACCCTGCGCCTGCTTTAAGCAGGCATAGGTCTTGACGCAACATTGTGGAGATGGTGCACCCTTGAGCGTTGCTGGAGCTGCATTGCACTTGCGATACAACTCCAGCAATGCGCCACCTTAACGGCACAGATGCGTCACGCATCTGTGCCGTTTTTGCCCCATGCTGCGCCGCATTGTAAATGCAGCACACCATGGGTGGCGGAACAGCGGCGCAGGATGACTGGCACATCCCTGGTGATGCGCCAGTCATCATAAATCTATCCCTAAGCTTCTTATCTTGTTAGAGATGAACTGCCATATGTATCATCAAAATATTTAGCATTTCCTAAATAGCGAATTTTAAGGAATAAATAGCGATTCTTTACCATTCCTAATTTGCGATGAGCAAATTGCTAATTGCAAGTTACCCATTCATTTCCATGGGCTAGGAGGCTCATAGGAATGAAGGTTTAATTTGCGATTAGCAATTTGCTCATCACAAATTAGGAATTTTTTCCAAGGGTGCAGGGGTGTCTCAAGAACACCCTGCTGCACCCCTGAAAAAGAAATTTGGGGGCATATGGCACACATACATGCCCTAAGGGCATGTGTTGGCGTCATATGTGACCTTTTGTTTTTTTTAAAAAAAGCTTTTTGAAAAGAATTCACAAATTACCACCAATTTACCACAATAGTTTACAAATCCTTAATGTCATTTTTTACATATTTTTTGTTTGATACATTGCATTTAAGTAGTCTCAAAAAAATGTGCAAATCCTTCAGTGCAATTGCAAAATAAGGAATAGCAAATTTTGCTACTCCTTATTTTGCATCAAACTTGTTTGATACATACCATTTGTCTAATTAACATTCGCAAAGGCCGAAATTCGTAGAATTTTGATCTTTGCGAATGCTAATTAGCTTGATACATATGGCCCCAAGTGAGGCCTGTCTTGCGACATGGTGCATCTTTTGCATCACTGCTGCATCGGTTTCATGTGGTACGTTTTTTTTACACCATGACATATCTGCCTAAATGCATCAATTTGTAATGTTGTCGCCTCATAGCAAATCTTTTCCACCGCCGCTGCATCATAAAAGTGACGCACAGTGGCAGAAAAGAGGCATACACCTATCATAAATCTGTCCCTAGCATTTTAAATGATTAATCCAGGATGACAATAAGGTGTGGCCTATCCAAAGGTTTGTTTAAGTTGAGGCCTACTCAGGATTGCAGATTAAAGTTACGCTTGATGAAGAATACAGAGGAGATAATACATGTAAAGGCCTACCAATGAAGTAAGTAATGTCCACTTTATTGCGCCAGTCATCATAAATGTATCCCTAAGCTTCTTATCTTGTTACAGATGAACCACCATATGTACCATCAAACTATTTTGCATTTCCTAAATAGCAAATTTTAAGGAATAAATAGCAATTCTTTACCATTCCTAATTTGCAATGAGCAAATTGCTAATTGCAAATTACCCATTCATTTCCATGGGCTAGGAGGCTCATAGGAATGAAGGTTGCAATTTGCGATTAGCAATTAGCTCATCACAAAATAGGAATTTTTTCAAGCGTGCAGGGGTATCTCAAGAACACCCTGCTGCACCCCTGAAAAAGAAATTTGGGGGCATATGGCACACATACATGCCCTAAGGACATGTATGGGCGTCATATGGGACCTTTTGTTTTTTAGAAAAAAATGCTTTTTGAAAAGAATTCGCAAATTACCACAAACTAGAAGTTGGTGGTAGTTTCCAAATCCTTAATATCATTTTTTACATATTTTTTGTTTGATACATTGCATTTAAGGAATCGTAAAATTTGCAAATCCTTCAGTGCAATCGCAAAATAAGGAATAGCAAATTTTGAATTAAGGACATTTTAAGTCATTTCCATATGTGCAGTGTTTTGAAATTATGATTTGAAAATCGTTTTTGGGGAAAAGTAATGGTTTGCAAATTTATGACAAGGACATAATGGTGTATGCTTCTCTATAAGGCATTTCAGTGTCTCTGATGTCATTTTTCCCATATTACATTATAAGACCTTTCCCCATGGAGCACATTCCTTGTAAATATGCTCCCACCTGAGCATGGCGAATTTAGATTTTGACTGTTTGAGTCACATAACTATGTTAAAAGTGACCCAAAAAAATTGCAAACGTTTTAAAAAAACACATTCATGTGTCTTAAGGACATTTTAAGTCATTTCCCCATGGACAGTGTTTTCTAAGTGGCGCAAAAGAGGCATACACCTATCATAAATCTGTCCCTAGCATTTTAAATGATTAATTCAGGATGACAATAAGATGTGGCCTATCCAGAGGTTTGTTTAAGGTGAGGCCTACTCAGGATTGCAGATTAAAGTTACGCTTGATGAAGAATACAGAGGACATAATACATGTAAAGCTCTACCAATGAAGTAAGTGATGTCAACTTCATTGCGCCAGTCATCATAAATGTATCCCTAAGCTTCTTATCTTCTTAGACATCAACCGCCATATGTATCATATAACTATTTTGCATTTCCAAAATAGCGAATTTTAAGGAATAAATAGCGATTCTTTACCATTCCAAATTTGCGATGAGCAAATTGCTAATTGCAAATTACCCATTCATTTCCATGGGCTAGGAGGCTCATATAAATGAAGGTGCAATTTGCGATTAACAATTTGCTCATCGCAAATTAGGAATTTTTCCAAAGCTGCAGGGGTGTCTCAATAACACCCTGCTGCACCCCTGAAAAAGAAATTTGGGGGCATATGGCGCACATAAATTTTAACAACATTCCTTTACCTCAAAAACGATTTTCAAATCATAATTTCAAAACACTGCACATGGGAAAATTACTTAAAATGTCCTTAAGACACATAAAAGCGTTTTTTGATTGCCTTTGCAGCATGTTTGTATCACTTTTAACATGGCTATGTAACACAAACATTCAAAATCTAAATTTGCCATGCACAGGTGGGAGCATATTTACAAGCAATTTGCGCCACAGACAAAGGTCTTACACTAAAATGGGAAAAATAACATCAGGGACAATCAATTGCCTTATAAAGAAGCATACACCATTATGTCCTTGTCATAAATTTAAAAACAATTCCTTTTCCCCAAAAACGATTTTCAAATCATAATTTCAAAACACTGCACATGGGAAAATGACTTAAAATGTCCTTAAGACACATGAAAGCGTTTTTTGATTGCCTTTCCAGCATGGTTGGGTCACTTTTAACATGGCTATGTAACACAAACATTTAAAATCTAAATTTACCATGCACAGGTGGGAGCATATTTACAAGCAATTTGCGCCACAGAGAAAAGTCTTACATTAAAATGGGAAAAATAACATCAGGGACAGTCAATTGCCTTATAAAGAAGCATACACCATTATGTCCTTGTCATAAATTTAAAAACAATTCCTTTACCTCAAAAACGATTTTCAAATCATAATTTCAAAACACTGCACATGGTAAAATTACCTAAAATGTCCTTAAGACACATAAAAGCGTTTTTTGATTGCCTTTCCTGCATGGTTGGGTCACTTTTAACATGGCTATGTAACACAAACATTCAAAATCTAAATTTTCCATGCACAGGTGGGAGCATATTTACAAGCAATTTGCGCCACATAATTCATAATTTTCTCCTTAAAGCACACTATTCTCTATCTAAATTAAAGAAATATTTTCTCACCTTAGCAAATACTTTGAGTTTGAAAACAGTCTCAGAAACACACCAATTTGTCTTCAGCAGAGCAAAAGGTATGCACTCCAGAGTCTGCAGCTATCAAAAGCACAGAAATGCTGTAATTCTTCACACATATTTCTCATGTCACCCAATCAAAACTCTTCCCTCACTTTTTTTCAAATGAAAACCCTTCCCCCCTCTGCCCTTTCTGTCTTTTCTGCATGGCAACCACCTCTTGGAAGACTTCTGGTGTTTGCAAGTTCACACAACTTTGTTGCAATTGAACTCTGAACTCTCAGTGCACCTGCATATCCAGTGCATTCTTTCATTTAATGATTTTTTATTGACCATTCAAAATACATCTTTCAAAGAACACATCCTTGCACCCTAACTTTCTGTTTTCAGCAATCAAAATCCACCAATCACTGTTACTGCTTCATGAACACAGAAACTCCACAGTTTTTTTCATTTTAAACTCTCATTTTTTCAACTGCCATTTCATTGCCACACTTCATCTGACTGCAGGAGAACCTTCTCTCACCATGTTTTCTGTCTGGATTGTTGGACATTGTTATATTCACTGGGCTCAAAGGTACGTTGAAAACAGGAAATTACCTAACCTCAATTTACAAGATGTGGAAATTAAGTGGTTTGGCCACAGAGGATTAAAATGTCACCAATTGATACCATTGGTGAAAACCTTTATGCATTTGCCCAAACCTGACCTGTTAATTGTGCACTGTGGAGGTAAAGACTTGGGCACTTTGACTGGTGTAGGTCTGGAAATGCTTTTAAAGGACACCTTTGAGCAATTAATGGCACTTTTTCCTCAGACTGCCTTGGTATATTCAAATATATGCCAAAGACAGAAATGGAGGTGGTCAAACCAATTTTGTCCACAAATTGAGAAGTCGAGGAAGCATGTAAACAAATCTGTTTCAGCTTACATGAGAGACCATGGAATGGGCTCCCTGTACAACAATAACTTGCGTTACTACATGCAAGATATCTACAGAGGAGATGGAGTTCACTTCTCAGATGAGGGCAACAGAGTTTTCACTCTGAATTTAAGAATATGCATTGGTACCTACTTATAAGTACCTAAATGTACCATAAACCCAAAAGCTCTTCTCAGAGCTACCCTACATCTGATCACTCACAATTATTATTTTACTCTAACATTTTTCACTAATTTCCAACAAAGTACGCTCCCTGGGGCGCTACCCGGTACGCGAACCGGGAGCTAACCTCGCGAAATTTTTTTAAAAAATGTTTTTTTTTCGCACATATAAGCCTCCTCAGCCACCCTCAGAAAACCTAGGGGGTCAAGATAACTCTACCGTGCCCCCTTCTACCCATTCTGAACATTATTTGCCCTCCATCTTGTATCTTAATTCGACCGAAACACAAAATGGTGGACTCCCGGAACGCTTAAGGTTCGCGAACCGGGGCGCTCAACGGTTCGCGTACCGGGTCGCTCTCTGGGAAGCGCACCATCAAAAAAGGTGGGAAAGTAGTTCACAGAAAAGCCACTGGAGACAATTTCACCAAATATAGATTAGCTCATACTACATACCAATCCCTACCATTTTCACAAATTTGATTGGAATTCCATTTAGTCATTTAGCCTGTAGACCTCTCTAAATACCCTGAGGTAAATTACTTCACAAAACACATCTGAAGTGTTGGAATTGACAACCAATGAAAATGTTACTTTCATTTTCTATTTTTTTTACCTGACATTTCATTGGTTATATACCTGAATATATATAAAGGAAGAGAAGAAAACACAGCCATTTTGACTACTACTTCTTGCTGTACATTTCAATAGTATTTTCACTAATTCCTTCAACTTCTTTCTAAAGGTAAGTTTTTATTTTTAAAACTGAAGTATATTGTGCACTATAAGTTAATATGGTAAACTTTTTCTGATAGATATATACTATCCCTCTGTAGTAGTTATAGATTTAGAGAGACTTCTCTGTTATAGTTATGGATGGAGTTAGGCTTCTCTTGTATAATTATGAATTTACTTACGTTAAATCACATACACTTTTTTATATTCCTACTTCCACTCTGATACTATACACTGCCCAAAGATAAATTCACTGATAAAAAATGCCTATCTAAAATTATTCCCAACATTGCCCTATCTCTACTAATATATATTTTTTTAATCCAAATTTCAGGCAAAATGGAAGGCGAAAACCAAGTTTCTTTTGAAATGGACCTGCAAGAGAGCAGCCAAGAATTGATTGATACAATTGATCAAATTGACATTGAATTTTTCTATGAAACTTGGGACAATGAACTACTGCAATGTGTACAAGCAGTAGATAACCTCCTTGCAAATGAGGACATTTTACACCCTCAGAGACTACAATGTATATTCCATGATAATTATGAAATTTCTGACAATGAAATGTTAGAAAGTTTAATAAATTATGAAACACAATCACATTAAAAAAAATGCTTAAAAAATAAAGAAAATAAAAAATAATCAACAAAAACAACAATCAATTAACATACAGCATTTGAAAAGTCTATCATTAATTTTTCATTGCAGTACGCTGCCCAGAACGCTTCCCGGTTCGCGGACCGGGCGCTCCCCACGCAAAAAAACCAAAAATATTTTTTTGTTTTTTTTGCCCCGCGGGGCCCTTTTAAAACCTCCACATTAAACCTAGGGGGTCAGGGAGGATCTAGTATGCCCCCTTATGGTCATTTTCGCCTTTGTTTTGGCCTCCTCTTGTCTCTCAATCCTACCGAGAGACAAGATGGCGGCCGCTCCGGACTGTTTAGAATGTTGACAGACACCGGAGAGCCAATCAGCTTAGCTACGCGAAGTTTCGGTACGCTTAAGGTCCGCGGACCGGAGCGCTGCCCGGAGCGCGCTTACAGATATATATCTTTTTTTAAACGTTAATTTCTCAAAATCCACTGGAGCACATATATTGAGACCTAGAAAAGGCACATCGGGCTACCAGTCCCTACAATTTTGCCAAGTTTCATGGAAATCCATTCAGCCGTTCGGGCTAAAAGTGAGGCCAACCGCCCTATGGAAAACTCAATGTTAAAAACACGTTTTGGGACCCCCCTTTTTTTCTCGGCCCCCCCTTGACGAAACCCCCCCAAATTTCCAAGGGCTGCTCAGAAACAAAATGTTCCATTTTCCAGAAAATTTCAGCCAATTCCGTCCACAAACGCCAAAGTTATTAGACATAGAATTTTCAAAAATCCCATAGGGAAAAAATCCTAACTATATATACCTACTGGCGACCGCCAGTAGGTAATATATATATATATATATACACACACACATACACGCACACACACACACACACACACACACACACACACACACATATATATAAATATATATATATATATAAATATATATATATATATATATATATGTTAGAAAACAAACATTGGTAAAGTGGAGAGGACTGACTTTTGGTTAGTGTACTCCCCTGGACCACTCCCTACTCTCCCTGAGGCTACCAATCCAATTCCCAAAGGGACTCCTCCCCCTTTGCGAATCAGTTATGCCTCCTGTGAGAAGTAGGTAGGCAATGGTTTGTGACCGTAATTGCGGTTGCAAATCATTGATATAGAGGTTACCAAATTGCAATTTGGAAGAAAACGCCCCATCCAAATTGTTATTTGGTATGGGTCGCAAAACCCATTTTACAACTTGAAAAAACGTTTTTGACCCGTGAAATACGTTTTCAGTCCAATAAATTGTGTTTCTGCAGTGGCAAACCCACTTATTTTGTAATTCGCAAGGTTTGCAATCAAAACATATTTTTAGTACATCTGGAACCTAATGCCAATAATTAGTGAGTATTCATATACAATAAGTACAAATAGAAATGACTGTGCCTTCTTTGCAATTTTACATTAGGGAGATAGACGTTCCGGGGCCAATTTAAAAGTCTTGTAAGAGCATATGAAAGAGGACTCCTGTAATACTATTTCCCATACTCATAAATGCTTTTGTTAATCAGCCCCCTTTATTTATTTATTTATTTATTTATTTTCACATTTTTAAAGCGCGCTGTTACCCGAAGGTGTCCTGGCGCTGAATGGCCACTAGTATGCATGGGCTGAGGAGTTAGTGTGTAAAGAGCCATGTCTTTAAGGCTCTCCTGAATGACAGAAGATCTGATATCTGTCTGAGGCTCAACGGCAACGCGTTCCATGCGGATGTATGACATTACAACGCATGCTTTTACATCGCATGCTTTTACAACGCGAGTTTTTCAACGCATACCATTACAACGCATAGTGCTTTGGGGCGCTGGATAGTGAATAGTTTAATTTACTATTTCAACTCCAGTCCCCGTGGATAGTAGGGAAGGTGTTGGATAGTAAATTAAATCTATTCCCTATCCTAGAGCGCCCCCTAGCGCAATGCGTTGTAATGGTTTGCGTTGTAAATACCACGTTGTAAAGGCACTACGTTGTAAAAGTCGCGTTGTAAGTGTTGTTCACCGTTCCATGCCTTTGCAGCTCCCAGGGAAAAGCTCCTGCCCCCCCAGCGAGCTTTCCTGACTCTTGGGACTACAACCAGCCTCTGCTTGGCTGACCTTAAAGATCTTGCAGGCTTGTACCATTGGAAGAACAGAGTCATACAGTGGGGGCCTAGGCCATTCAGTGCCCTGAAGATCACGCAAAGCGTTTTAAAAGCTATTCTTTTGCGTACTGGTAGCCAGTGTAGCTTCACCAGATCCTGTGCTACCGAGGTGAGCTTGGGTGTACCCGTAATCAGACGGGCTGCTGCATTCTGCAGGATTTGGAGTTTGTTTAGCAGCCCCTGTTGGGCATTCAGCAGCAGGCTGTTGCAATAGTCCAGTCAGGACATCATCAATCCTGTTACCACTGTCTTCCTGTGCTCATCCGCTAGAAACGGCAGGACTTTTCGAATAGTTTTTAGCACATAGTGGGTTGCTGAAGTCAGCACGTTTATTTGTGGCCTGAAGGACAGAGAATCGTCCATCAGTACACCCAGGTTTTTGATCTTCGCCACCGGTGCTGGGGGGGTCCCCATTTCCTCTGGCCACCATGGTGGGGACCAGAAGTTATCTTTGGACCCAAACAGCAACACTTCCGTCTTTGCTGTATTCAGCTTAAGACAGTTTTCTGCCATCCAATTGCTGACCTCACGCATGCACCCTCTGAACCTATCTGCCGTGCTTTCCATTTCACCCGGTAGCAGTGACACCACTATCTGCGTGTCGTCTGCGTAAGATGTTAAGTTGAAGCCAAACGATCTAATAACTGGCACCAGGGTGGAAACGTACACGTTAAAAAGAGTCGGACTCAGGGAAGACCCCTGGGGAACTCCACAGGGGAGCACAAATGGGTCTGATTCAAAGTCCCCCAGAGCCACCGTCTGGGTCCTGCTGGATAGGAAGGCCTGCAAGATCTTAAGTGCCTTTACTTGAATCCCACAGACCCCCAGCTGGTCCACCAATAACTTGTGGTGTACCGTATCAAAGGCTGCAGACAGGTCCAGCAGGATTAGGGCGGCTCTGCCACCTGCATCCATCACTGTTCTTATGTCTTCGGCTGACTTGATCAGTGCCGATTCTGTGCTGTGCCCCGCCGGGAATCCATGCTGAGATGGATCTAGACGTTGTCCTGTCCCCAGGAAGGTACCCAGCTGCATGTTTAGTATACCCTCTATGATTTTGGCTGGGAGGGGTAACCTGGCAATGGGCCGATAGTTGTTCAAATCGGTCACATCTAAGTTAGTTTTTTTTAGAAGGGGTAGAATGGATGCTTGTTTCCCTGTAAGGGAAACTCCCCACTATCCAGCATGGCATTGAACAGTGGGGTGAGTCCTGAGGCAATGGTAGAGGGAGCTCATTTTGCAATGGCGGCTGGGCAGGGGTCACGAGGGGAGCCTGATTTTATCCTCTGTAATGGGTTCCCGACCTCCTCCTCGCTGGTTGGGGCGAAGTTAAGTAATCTCTCTTTTTTCCTGTCTGTCTCTGGGTTTGTTTCTGGGGCGCCAATCTTAACTTGGTTGTCCAAAGGGTGGAAAATCTTTTCCACCTTTCCCCGAAAGAACTTGGCCAAGTCTTCACATAATTCACGACTTGGGGGTATCTCCACCGGTTTGGGGGCTGACAGGGATGACACTGTACGAAATAGTTCCTTAGGGGAGTTACTCGCTTCCTTGATGCGTTTGGTGAAAAACGCGCGTTTTGCCCTTCGGATCATCTCTTTGTACACTCTCAGCTCTACGTTGAGTAGCTTTTTATCCACCTCCCTGTAGTTTTTCTGCCAAGATCTTTCCAATTTTTTACAGAGAACTTTGTGGTCCCTGATCTGTTCTGAAAACCAGGGAGCTGAGGGGTTTGAGTGTGTGGAATGATAGATTTTTGGGGGTGCTAGTTGCATGCATGCTGCCTCCAGCCAGTTCGTGTAGGCTGTGGCTGCATCCTCCACCTTTCCTGGAGGGGGCATCATTGAGGTTCTCAGTAAGTATATGTAATACTTACGATTAACCAGTGACTTAAAGGGTTCACTTTAATAAAGCTATCTAATAAGGGCAAGAGTAAATATTGACTAGTGATTACTTGCTAGATTAGTCAGGGCACTAATACTGAAAACTCTTATCACACATGAACTGTGTGTAATTTTTTAGTACTTTCTTATGCAAAATGGATTTATTTCTGCCAGCCCAGTTCTCAACTGGGGGTCCCTTTGTCGGTATCGTAAGGATTGAGGGGCATATTATCAAGGACAGTTTCCTGCCGATAAAAGCGGCGATAATGGGCTTGATAATATGCTCTATAGAATTCCTATCGAAGCCAATGTGAAGACATCTAACATGGGCTTCGTTAGGAATTCTATTGAGCATATTATCAAGCCCATTATTGCCGTTTTATCGGCAGTTTCCTGCTGTTAAAAGGGGCGAAAATGTATAGCCCGTCCTTGATAATATGCCCCTGAATGTCTAAAAACACAAAATTATGTTTCCAGTAATTCAGTTCCCCTGATACAATGGGCCTTTTTTTGTTTGCCAGAACCAAATACCATTGTAAAGCTTTTTGTTAAATTTCACCTCAGATCTAGCTCTTTCTTATACATGGTGAAATTACCTATCAGGCGTGGCAGACCAGTTGCGCTCCTGAATAACAGTACCGCACCATCTGAAAAGGGGGGGCCCTCGGCCCCCCCGCACGCATGGCGGCGCGGCGACCGTCTCACCCCCTTTCCCCTCGTGTCCTTCGACGGTGGGGGCGTGCCCTGGGGGCGCGGCCCACCGCCGATTGGCCGGCGCCCCTCCTGACCCGGATTCAATGGAGTGGTTCCGGGTCGGGGGGGGCGGGCGATAGGAGGGGCCACCCGGCCCCTCGGGAATAAGAGGTAGGGAGCGCCCAGGAGACCCCCTTGTCCCTGGACGCTCCCTCGCTGAACGTTGTGCCCCGCGTTCGGGGCTTCTTTGTTTTATAATCCTTTTGCTTTAATTTTTGCAGGAATTTCCGGAGCTGTGCGGAGGGAAACGTCGAGTGGACAGAGAGCGCCTTCGATTGGATTCAATTTCCCCTTTTCCTTTAGGCTTCCGAGGTGGCGAAGAGCACGTCGGGGCCAACCGCGTCGAGAGACACGGAGCGTCGCTTTAACTGGTGCGGGTTAGCCGAGGAGCGGCGGAGGAAAAGTGAGGCGGTCGGGCCTCGTAAGGTATTGTGTGGGAGCGGCGGGAAGGGGCAGGGCAAATACGTGCGGGAGGGCGTCGGCCTCTGATTCAGTCAACGTCCCCGCACGTGCAGCTCCGTGAGCAGAGGGTTTCTGTGTCCCTGCCCGCCCCACATTGTCTTGCTTTAAGAGGAGGGTGTCGAAGGATTGTGGCCTATGATAAACGAACCGCCGGTGATTGTTGGGCGGTTTGAAGGAGCTCTCGCTTCGGAACCTACCCGCTTCGCGCCCTTTTTCTCTGTTGTCTCACGCTAGTGCTCGTAGGGCAATTTTGTAGGGGGTGCCCCATATAAAAGTGTGTGCAAGAGCGAAGAGAGCGATTAGCGACCCCAGGGTTGCATTATTATTTTAAGAAAGAAGAGAGTTGTGCAAAAACGAGGTGGCAGCTATGTAAATGTTTTCACGCTACATTGCTATATTTAGTGATAATTCATTGTACTAATTGGGCCACAAAGTGTGCAATTTGAAGGAAGACGAAGTGACATTGCCTTGTGCGTTATAATACATTGTACTGATTGTTACACAGAGGGTGCAATTTAAGAAAACGAGGTGGCATTTCTTTAGGTGTTTGTCATTACTGTGTGGTATCAAATTGTGTCTGAATTGTTGTCCAAGTATACAGAAGAGGTGACATTGCTTAAAGTATTTTCCTACTGTGGTATTAATTACTTCATGACTTGTTGTTCAAGTAATGACACAAAACAGAGAATAATTGCAAGCCTTTGCAATATAGTGTACCGGCCTTTGGCATCAGTGGCATTTGAAAGGACGGTATTTAAGTGGGATTTCCTAAAAACTTGTTCCTGCTTTATTGCACAGTAGTAATACCTTTTTCAATTCCAGGCAACCTTAACAACACTTTCGGCACGTTTCACTCGCAGACAGGGCACGCAACATTGTGGGGGCTGTGACCGCAGATCATCATCGGCGGCGAGGACGCAGGACAGATCGGTAAGAGGGGTACGGGGGGCTAGCATTCATTGCTCCTGGTGGCCGCCGGGTGGGTCTACATTAGGTTTACTCACCCCTTACATAAGCGGACAAGCCGCTGGTGTTGCGGTCGCCGTTGCATGGTGCTGAAAGCCCCCTGGTGACCCTCCATCTGCAAGGTACACACAGTTGACCTGTTGGGAACTAAGAGAGTAGGCAGCGGGTGTTTTTTGGGGTAAGCGTCATGCCAGGCCCAAGGGGTGGTAAAAGGGGGTCCAACATGGAGGCTATGATGCGGGCTATGATGCGGGAGATGAGCGACATTAAGCAACAGCTAGGACAAATTAAGGAGCGGGAAGCTCGGTTGGATGACAGAGAGAGTGAGGCACCGGGCCCGTCCGGGCGACCGATCCGCAAGAGGGTGGCACCAGTGCCAAGAGGGGAATTTGTCACTCCACAAGGGAAACCTAGATCCAAAAGACCCAAGGAGGCGGTTCCCACCCCAGGCCCAGTGGATCCGTTACCCGCCGCACCGCCCGCGGTGGTCCCACCCCCGCATGTGCCTACACCCATTGCCCCTGTGGTGCCGGTGCCGGCAGGTCAACCAGTAGACGCTGGGTCTGCTCCCGCACCGGTGCCCACAATCCCGGGTACAGGCTGGCCACACCCGGCGCCCGCCCTGCCAGCTGTGCCAGGACCACTGGGCATAACCCCAGTGGTACCTGTTGTCCCGGGGGGTAATGTTGATTCAATGCCACCCGAATTGTTATCTCAGTTAACGGCCATGATGCCATGGCTCCAAAAAGGGGGAGCCTTCCCGAATTCTGCAGACCATGCGGCAGAGGCGGCAAGGTTTGTAGAAAAAATCAGATCGGCACCGGTCGCCGACAGTGTTGCATTGCCAATTTCTTCTCCCCTTGCAGGTCCAAGTGTTCCCCAGCTGGACGGAGTTAAAGGGCAGCCGCCCCCGGTGCCCGCACTTGGTAAGGAAGTGGCATTGCCGCTCTTGGGGGACGGTGTGATACCTTCCAGGAGCGAAAATCTAGCTCAGCATGTGTCATTAGCTGTGAAAGAAATGATTTGGGCTGATAAATACGTGTACATTTATTCTTTATTGTTGGATAATAGGGAAATGGAGCAGGCAAAAGCACTGAAAGAGTGGATGCTCCCAAGTGAATGGAGGGCGCAGTGTACTAGATTCAGGGTTGAGGAAAATCTCAATAATTGGATGCAAGCATGGGCTGTTTTCACTGCAATTAAGGCTGAGCGTCCTCCAGATCTGCAGGCTGCATTGGCTTGCTACTCGAGCAGGATTGTGGGGTGGAGTCAACAGTATTCTGGGGAAGCATGGAAGGGTTATGATGTCAATTTTAGGAAGGCATTGGAATTCAATAGATCGTTGCCATGGGACTCGGTAGATTCCATGGCTTGGCACAAACAGTTCTCTGACACTGCACCTCCCCCTCAGTTCGGTGCGGTCAAGGTGTTCACTAGACCGCAGCAGCCCTTTCGGCCCCCCCAAACGAGTGAAATACCTGGGAAATTTAGGGCAGGTGGGCCAGAGAAGAAAGGGGTGTGCTGGGATTTTAATAGGCGTACCTGCACAAGGGCCGCGTGTAAGTTTAGGCATGCATGTTCCTCCTGTGGGCACCCCTCTCATCCAGAAACTACCTGTAGGTCCAAGCAAGGTAACACAGGACAGAGGGGTAGGGGAAAGCCACTATAAGTCAGACAGGTTACGCCCCCCCACTCCAGTGGATGTGGTGGCAATGATTCCATTGTTGAACAGATACCCTGACCACAAAGCGGCCACCCTACTCCAGGAAGGTTTTTCTAAAGGTTTTAGGATCCCGGCCGGGGGATACACAGGCAGTGCGCACTGTAGAAATCAATTATCAGTCAAACACAATCCGGCTGTTGTGGCCGCCAAAATTGACAAGGAGCTTTCCTTAGGCAGGATAACTGGCCCTTTTCCTGCAGTGCCAGTACCCAATTTTGTGTGTTCCCCACTGGGAGTTGTCCCCAAGAAAGAGAAGGGGCAATTCAGATTGATTCATAACCTGTCAGCGCCAAAGGGGGCGTCACTGAATGATGCCATTGACGAAGGTATCTGTAGTGTTAAGTACGCCTCTTTTGATCAGGCTGTTACCTTATTGCAGGCCACTGGACCCGGGGCGCTGATGGCGAAATCAGACATAGAATCCGCCTTCCGCCTCCTCCCAGTCCACCCGGCGGACCAGCATCTTTTAGGTTTCACCTTTAGGGATAGGTTCTACATGGACAAATGCATGCCTATGGGTTGTTCTATTTCTTGCGCCTACTTTGAGATGTTTAGTTCATTTCTTGAATGGGCCATGAGACAAGTGACGGGCCATCAAAGGGTCATGCATTACTTAGATGATTTCCTCTTCCTCGGTACAGCGGGTTCTCAGGAGTGCGCACTGGCATTGCAGGAATTTTGCGTGCTCATGCGGGCTTTTGGGGTCCCGCTTGCGCCTGGGAAGACGGTGGGCCCGACCACCTGCTTGGAATTTCTGGGCATCGAGATTGACTCAATGGAGAGATGTTTTAGACTACCTAAGGACAAGGTGTGCAAATTCAAGACATCGCTACAGTTATGCCTCCGGAAGGAGAAGGTCACTTTGCAGCAATTACAGGAGGTGGTAGGGCAATTGAATTTCGCACTAAGAATCATCCCAATGGCTCGCCCCTTCTCTCGCTCCATCGCGCACGCGATGAGGGGGCTGAGGGAAAAGCACCACCGCACGCGCCTATCGTCTGAAATTCGCCAGGATATGCTTATTTGGATGGCATTCCTGGAGGATTTTAACGGTAGGGTGGTCTGGCCCGGCCCGCTCACGACATCGGCGGAGTTGGGACTATGGACTGATGCGGCCGGTAGTGTGGGCTTTGGTGCCATCCTAGGGAATAGGTGGGTCGCTCAACAATGGCCAGAAGAATGGAACACATGGGGTTTGCTCAGCAACATTGGCTTCCTGGAACTTTTTCCAATATGGGTGGCACTGATGGTTTGGCCCGAACACCTATGTAACCAATCAGTGGTGTTTTGGTCAGATAACATGACAGTGGTGGAATGTATCAATCAGCAGGGGGCGCGGTGTCCTTTCATACTTCGTCTGATCAAAGAAATTGTTCTGCGGTGCCTTAAACTGAATGCTAATTTTAGAGCCAAACATGTCCCTGGTGTTTTAAACAATGCTGCTGACTCCCTTTCTCGCTTCAAAATGCAGGTTTTCAGGGAACATCTCCCCACAGCAGACCCCTCGCCAGCACACTTCCCAGCAGTACTTTGGCAGATTGGTGCCCCAGATTACAGGACCTCGTGGTCGCTAGCCTAGCCCCCAGGACCAAGACGGCTTACGAAGGGGCGTTTCTGTCTTATTGTTCTTTCTTGGGGCCACAGTGGGAAGTGCTTTGGGCGAAGGAGGATGGGTTTGCAGCCTATTTAGAATGGATGCACAAAGAGGGGCGCTCAGTGGCAGCGGCAACCAGACATAGGGCAGCAGTGTCATTCTTCGCTCAAGCTAGGGGCTTCCGGGATCCCACTAATACCTTTATGATACGCAAGGCTTTAAGGGGATGGCGCCGTATTCAGGGACACCAGAAGGATAAGAGGAAGCCCATGGGGTTGGCCCGGCTAACAGCCTTACTGGGCATGCTGGAGATTGTTTGTAACTCGGAGTGGGAAGTGCTTCTTTTTAGGGCGGCATTCTCCCTGGCATTTTATGGGGCACTGAGAATTAGTGAACTTGTGGCAGGATCCAAGTCTGACATACTAGGTGGCTTGCAGAAGGCTGGGGTGACGATAAGGGGTGACACCATGTGGGTGATTATCCAGAAATCAAAGACCGATCAAGAAGCTAGGGGTCACACCATAGTTCTGCAACGGGCCCCCGCCAACCCGTGCTGCCCGGTGAGGCACGTAGAATCACTCATGGGACTATTGGTCGGTTCAGCAGGCAGGGCGTTGCTCTGTCACGCCGACGGGAGCCCCTTGACCAGGTATCAATTCAGGAGAGTGTTCGAAATAGGGGTTACAAAAGCGGGTCTTGATCCTAGAGATTTTGGATCTCATTCCTTTGGGGCAGCAACTGAGGCGGTGGCGGGGGGCCTCCCGGTGGAAAGAGTGAAGACGATTGGGAGGTGGTCGTCAGACTGCTATAAACGTTATGTTCGGATTGACATGCTATGATTACTTGTCACTCACGCTTGGTCTCTTTCCGCTCTCTTACAGTTTCTCAGACCTGTTACGCAGGGGAGGAATTTGTCGTCGGGCACCGCCAATATTCATCGGCACGGAGCGGCGAACAGGAAACAACAAAGAACAATGTCTGGATTGTCGGTCATTCATATGTGAAGCGAGCGGAATGTGTCTTCCTGTCAGGTGACAAGAAGGAAAGGGCGGCACAACTAGGGTTGAATATCACGTTCTTTGGCAGAGGAGGGTTGTGTCTTCACGAGTTTAGGGGATTCTTCCAAGGGCTGTTAGCACGCCAGCAGTCTCCACCGTCAGTGGTGATACTTCACCTTGGGGAGAACGACTTGGCAACACTGGGCAGGCGCATCTTGATTGAGGAGATTATCTCAACAGCGGGTTGGATAGCTAGGACCTGCCCCGGGTGCACACTAGTATGGTCACAACTCATACCTCGACTTCAGTGGCGGGGGGGTCATTCGGTCAGGGCGTTGAATCACTCGGTAAAGAGGATCAACACACGGTTGGAGAGGTTGTTTCGAACCCCCGTGTTACAGTCAATACCTCATGGGTGCATCTGGGGTCACAAGTATTACTTGAAGGACGGGGTTCATTTGACAGAAGAGGGTAATGTCCTATGGTCTGACAATATCTGGGCTTGGCTAGAGGGCTGGGATAGGAGGAGAGTGTCCTTAGGCAGGGGCTAGAGGGGGAGGCCAGATCGTCGGTTAACAATACTGGCCTGTGGCGGTAAGGTCATTATCGGTGAGCACATATTTGAGGTCTGAGGGGGCGGGCATCATCCTATGGTGGTTCCCGCCCGGGGGGAGGGGCCTGCGGGCCACTCCCAGTACTCCAGGGGCAAGGTAATATGCAAAGGAGCGCGGGTAGGAGTAGTTCACGCTTTCCTTAGGCTGGTAGCCACCCCGCGCGCGTGGACTCATGACGCCACCGGCGCAGAGTAAGGGCCCTCCTTTAGTGGGTAAATGGAGTTTAGGGCGTAGACCGGGCAATTCCCGGGGTAACACTGCGCATGCGCACTTCTAGGGGGGAGGCGCAGTTTGTAGGACCTGACACCGGTAGTGACCCTGCCATATGGCCAGAAATGTACAAAAATCAAGTGTAGGATGTTTAGTTTAAGCTAGGAACAACTTGTATTAGAGTTTTGTTAAGGTCAGGCTCTCAAACTTGTTGATAACAATTGTATAACTGAATGTCCTGCTGATTTTTGTATTCATTGTTGATTATGCAATTAAAACCTTTTTTAATTTCATACTTTAATAAATACGGCCGGGCGACTAGCGCCCGCCTTCCAAAGAATAAAACACGTCTCGTGTCCACGTTCCTGGGTGTTGGGTGCCGGATTGGGGGGGAGGCGGCAGCTAGTCGCTGACCATGTGCATATAGGAGGACTCAGATCGGCCGCTTACCTGCTCTCGGGACGTCCGCATTTACTTCTTACAGAACCTTGAATACTCAGTTTATGTATAGGGAGAACAAAAATGGAGCATGGACACAGACTTGTCTAATGCCTCTGAATCTAGGTGTACATTCCTCGTTTTTACTGTATTGCATACGTACAGTCAAAGAATAATACAGCCATGAAAGGTGCAAAAGAATATTTTCAGGGGCGCACATTTTTTCCATGGTGTGCCACAGTAATGTATGGTCAACAAAATCAAAGGCCAGCTCAGATCGAAGAAACAGAGATGCATGTGACCTTTCTTGGCTACTGTATATTTGCTGATAGGAAGGTTCAAATGTATACATTGTTCCACCGACCCTGTATCTCTCCTGAACCCACATTGTGACTCTGTTAGAACAAGATTATCAGTAGGCGAGGTTTCAAATTTTTCTAAGATTAGTCTTCCCATACGTTTAGCAGATGTGTCCAGGAGGGATGTTGTGCGGTAGAATTTCGCATCTTAGGGTGTATGCAATTGCTCTTGTTATATTTTCCAAGGCTACCACTATCTCGCCTGGGTCAGTGGCCCATTAGGTGCAGGTGAAAAAATCTAACAGATTCCCTTTCACAATCCTTTCAAGAAAGGCAGTTTTGTTTACCCCTGTCCATTTAAAACTTATATTTGAATATAATCTTTTTCATTCATGCCATTCACCATAAGATCTGCCCCTTCCTTACTTCAGTTTAGGAAACTTCTAAAATCCTGGCTTTTCAATCGGAAGGCTTTATTACTCTGTTTACGATCTCTCACAGAATCAGTGCCAAGACACCTAGGGGTATAGGTTGCGCTTTATAAATTGGGTAACAAAACATAACATGCAGGAACTAAAAAAAAATTGATAGAGGGTCTCTTTATAGTTAGGGGCTCTGTTATAGATATTAGTTCTGCCATACCTCCCTTGACCCTTCCACTATTTGAAAGCATTTCTGGCGAGAACCTAGTAGCGCAGCCGTTAACGTTAGAACCCCCTACTTTCCTGCAACCACACTAGCTGTAGTGTGTTTATAATGCTCAGCCATTCCTTATCCACCATTTTGTTTTTAGTTTCAGCCACAATCCACGAACCAATACCAAGTGTGTCACTATTATTTTCTAGTGTCTCAGGATCATCACACAATTTCTTCACACTCCCTGCTCGTTGACCAATCATTTCCATTGCTTCCCTATAGGCCGACCCATTACAGCTCACTACAGCTGGTCACGGTTTGTATGGAGTGGAAACAGGGGTCTTTGGGTGTGAGTGTCTAGTGCTGGTGATTTATAAAAATACCAAAGTGGAACAGCTGTAATCTTCCTCTCTGTGTTATCTGTCTAGGGGCTGATATCTTTGAACAAGTTTAACCAATAGAAAGTTAGCCACATTTGGATGCCCGAAGTTAATAATAACACATTCATCATGGTCTAACCTTTTCGAATCCCTGATGCAATTTACCCTCCTCACCGTTAATTGTATAGAAATTCAGTATTACATTGAGGGGCTGCCATCCAGTGTAGAACTGTGTTTTTCAGCTCGCATCAGTTTTCCACCAAATGTATTTAAACTTTTGGAGCTTCTTTTAGAATAATAACATAAGGGGTAGCATCTGAGAGCGGATGCAATGTATCTGGTGCAGTCAATTTTGTTCCTAGGCGCACTTCAGCTGTTCATCGTGGAATTGTAAACTTCCTGGGAGCTGGTAAAGTGGTAAAGTCTGCCCCTTGCAGTCCTTGAATTAGCTGATCGCTTTGCATATCATTGGTACGGGGTACTCTAATATTATCTTTTGGGGAACCAGTGGATACTGAATGTACAATTTCTGTAACATCATGCTCTCCTGTGGCCTGTGGGTTATTACTTACTCCTTTACCATCCAGAGTTGTACGTGACATATTTTTAACAGCTAATTCTAAAAAAGAGACACTTTCCTTAACTTCCCTATTTTCTAGCAAGAGTTTATTTTTTATATTGTCCAGCTTTGCATTAACTTTTTTGATCAGAGCCTCAATATTCCTGATTTGGGTGGGCTCATGCTCTTTATTGGATGAATTATTACGATTGCCTTTCTCACTCGGTCCAGGGCTCCGATATTCTGCTTAAAAGTGATGCTTGTTGTTCTAGATGGATGTCTGCACTTTTTCACTGGTGGTGGGCTAGACTTATGGCTTGATTAAAGCTCTGCTATTTCTAAAGAGTATTTGATACTCACGGCACCTGTTTAATTCTATTCATACTCATTGCCACAGGGACCACATCCGATATTTTTGGATACACAATTGTAGTTGGAATAGACTCTTCGAGGTCTTCCACAATTACACTAGACAAAACCTTATTAGTTGCACTCTTAGTGGCAGTAATTATTTTCTTCCACGTTAGCGATCTCATATTATTTTTAAACATTCCTTTTATTAAACAGTCGCTTAGTACACCATTACAGATATTGCAGAGACAGGGTACAGTCTAGTGGCAGTGAGCAGGGAGGAGTAATACAGTGACAAAGAAAAACTCACAGTGTCATCCCCTTGCCTCTCGGGGTTCCAATCCCCAGCTATTCCAACACATCCCTCACACTAAATAGTTAAATTCTGTATTCCTCCCATGAGTTTAAGATCTTTTCCCATTTTTGGGGGCCTCTTCTACTCTGGTAAACTACTGTTTCCACCTGCTGGCACCAATCCATATTGTGTTTCCAGTCTCTAATCCTAGCAGGATCAGCAGCCCCCATGCCCTCGCAATGTTTCTCTTTGCCATCCTAAGGTCATCATGAGCCAAGTTTAGGTATGTTTAGGCCAATTCTTCTCCCCATCATTCCCAGTAGGTGCAATGTAGCCTCCAACGGGCCCAGAAGAAGCATGACATTTGTCATAACCCGTGCCATCCTGGCCCAGTAGTGCTGAATTTTGGGGCAGGCGCAGATAATGTGAAAGAAGGTACCCACCTCTCCACAGCCCCTAACACACTGATCTGAGTCGCAAAGATCCAGTTGATGTTGGAGTGTCTTAGGTGCATACGACTTGTGTAGGATCTGAAGTTGGATCAATCTAAAATGTGTTCAAATAGCAATTTCCCTCGGGCTCTCTTTCCCCTCCACCTAGTCGTCATCCACCAGCAGCCCCAAGTCTTCCTCCCATGCCTCCCACAAGGCCCCATAGGGTGTGGGGCATTAGTCATGAGCTTACAATAGGTGAGAGAAACAGCCTTATCCACCATTGGTTAGAGGAGCAGTCAGTCGTCTAGTAAGGAGTATTCGGGTAGCAATTCTCCCTGCGGCACCTGATACCCCAGGGCATTTCTCAACTCAAGTAGCAGAATCGCTCGTCATCGGCATTTGTTATTCATTCGGTCGATCCTCAAATTTAATCATAGCCCCGTTACCCCAGACATCCCTTAGGCAGTCTATCCGAATGAGGCTCCACCTACGAAAACCCCAACTTGCGCAACAGGTCACAGTCCCAAAGCAGGGTTTGTTCTGTCAATTTGGTCTCCCACCCTAGTAATTTTATGGCCTTTCGCAATGCCTGTACCACTGTCCATGTGTGCGCCAGGAGAAGTTTCTCTCAGCCCCTGCGATATAGCGCAGCTTGATAGCCCCCAGTTCCCATGGTGTGGCAGTCCATCCGATACGCTGGTTCAGAGTGGAGTGCAAATACCCAGACCTCTATATTAATGATCCGGGATGCCAGATAATAACCCCTGATGTCAGGAACCACCAATCCACACTCATAAACTCCTCTCTGCAATTTGCGCAGCACTGTGCGCAAGCTACCTTACTCCCACAGCAAGCTATGAAGCTCCCATCGATCACCTGAAAGAACGCACTCAGAATTTTATATGGGGTGTTCTGTAACACATATAACAGGTGAGGGAGGGCCATGAGGGGGCGTGGCTAAGCACGCAATGGCGGAGGTCGCACTAGGGTAGAGCTCCGTGCTAAGCTCCCCTTCCCTGGGCCGATTCTCCGCCAAAATTAACCGTAGCTGCCCGAAATTGCAGGCTGACCTTCCCAGAGCAATATTCGGCATTCTAACTGACTTTGATTTTGGAGACCCGGCGCGGTCCGCACCGGCCTTTCCTGAGGCCCTCCTGTGGGACTTGCTGCTTTCTGACCGGCGGAAAGGTTACGAGAGGGCGCAGCTCGGGCCTAGCGTCCAGGCCCCAACCTGCGACACCCACTCTAGCCGGTGCGGCCTCCCCGACAGCTGCCACCGAACCACGAGAGCCCTTTGGCGGCCCTGAACCCCTCTCCACCTCACTGCTAGATACCTGCGGGGGGCCCAACTTGGGAGAAGAGCAGGCAACCGGCCCCAATCCCGCGGCTGCCACGCCGCTGATGGCCCAGGCGGGAGGCGTGCCTGCTTGGCTTCCTGACGACACGCCTGGTGACGACGCGACTCCTGAGACATTACCGGCAAATTACCGGTGGGTTGACGGGACCGGCCGACGGACCCCCCCTCCGAACCTTGCCAAGAGACCAGACCCACCCAGTAAGACCCCTCCGAGCCTACCCGCGTTGCCACGGCGAATGCTGCAGAGGACCTGTGTCGGACACTGGGGCACACACGAAGGAACCGCCGTACACCTGCTGGAGCTGTTCGCGCATTGCGAACCCCTCACGATGCTTATGGCGACGCTGCCCTACCCCACATGCTGACCGACGCGCACCTACTTTTGGCGATCTAGCCAGTTCTTGTGTCCAAGACCTACTCAGGTCCGCTCTGCGCCGGACTCTCTCATAGGCCTGTTGCGGGGCTATCTGCCGCCCGGCCGGCGGGGCAAACCACACAAAGCCGCGGCTTGGGCCTGGCGCCTGGGCCTCCACGTGCGGCCTACAGACCGGCTTGCTCTACCTCCCCACCTTTTCGGACACAGACCCAGAGAGCCCGCACACCGCCCTGGCCCCGGTTCCTCATTGCGCCTAGACCAGCGCGGAGGCCCTGCTACGGAGATGGGCGAGAACCTGCTTGACAGTCCTCGCCCGTCCAACCGGCAACGAAAACTACCACTCCAACCTTCTCAACGACCTGGACTGCACAGCGCGTGAGACGCCGACTGGCCACCCGTGTGGGAACTGGCGCAACCGGGGGCCGCGCTACACATCGCGGACGTTGCCTGACTTGCGCACCAGACGAAGTGTTACCCTTCCGCCGCACAGCCTGTACTGTTGGCCGGGCGGCTCTGCACATGTCCGGAGGGGTGCGGACCCGTACTGTGACTGGAGGAGCCCCGCCGAAGGGAAGAACGGACAAATCACTGAGCAAGATGGCCACCGATCAAGTGACCACGAGACTGGACAGCGTGATAGCGGCTATGGAGCGCATGGAACAGTCGCTCCAACTAACCAGAACCTCCCTGGAGTCCAAAATAGACAATGTCGCCATCGATCTCACCCACCTGCGAGACGACCACAGGAAACTGACTGATCGGACCAAGACTCTGGAGGGAACGGTGAAAGAACTCGAACCCAAAGTCACCCAGACAGACAAGCAGGTACAGGACCTCCTAAACAGAGTAGAATTCCTGGAAGACCATGCTGAGGACGCGGAAGGGAGGGCGAGACGCAATAACATCAGACTCGTGGGGGTCCCTGAAAAATGGGAGGGAAATCAACCTGCCCAACGTGTGGAGGACTGGCTCAGAAACTTGCTGCCTGAAGGTACGCTTTCGCCATACTTCGTAGTGGAGAGGGCGCACCGGGTTCCTACGAGGCCCCACACCACAGGCAGTAACCAGAGGCCGCTACTCTTCAAGATACTGAACTATAGAGACAGAGACACGGTGCTGCGGGAAACCAGACGACTCGGAGAAATTCGTATAGACAATGCTACAATAATGTTTTTCCCGGACTACACTGTCCAAGTGCAACGTCAAAGACACGATTTCTTGGAGGCAAAAAAGCGGCTCCGCGCTGCAGGCCTAAAGTATTCCCTCCTCTTTCCTGCAAAACTGAGAGTGGTGGCACGGGACAAGACCTACTTTTTTAACACCCCGGAGGAGGTCGGTGAGTGGCTGGACGGCGGTACGGACACAGCACCCAGACAGACGCAGGGAAATGAGGCGAGGCCGCGCTCGCGCGGGCCGCGGCGCCGCCGCAGAAACAAAGGCCACCAGGCCCAACGCCCGGAGGAAGTGTCGCGGCACTCCCCGCCAGCAGACCAAATGATTCAGGAACAACAGGATGCGCTCCGGAGAGTCTCCCAATTAAGCAATTCGCCATTATCGGAAGCTATCCCAGAAGACGGCCCACAGACAATCCCCAGCGATGATGACGCCATTTACAGGATACCGGACTCCCAGGTGTCCGTGGAACTACCAGACGTCACACCGCAGACGGCGGACATGCTCCACTGAAGACAACTGGACACTGTTAACGGCCCATATCTGAGTGATGGGGATGGAGCCGAGGACGAGATGACCGCTAGACACTTTGAATACTGGTCATCGGACGGAACGACTCCCACCGCCCCGGTAGTGGATGGAGTGACCTTCCTGCAGTGGGTATTCCCCCCAGACACATAGACACTGAGAAGGTAAGATGGTGGTGGAAACGTACTGCAATTTTATTTTTTTCCCCTTCTCTCCTCCACATTTGCTGTCCCTCCCGTCTTGAGACTTTCCTCTACCGAGGAGTTGGGGAATGAGAACTGCTTGCACTCCCCCTGCATTATTAGCCAAACGGGAGACCGCGCAGCACGGGGCGGCACTGCCCCCCCGAGTACGGACTTTGAACGCACAACACATTCGGCATAGGGCCCAGGGAAGGGCCATTGATCCCCTTCCCCTCTTCTGACTATATAACCCGCCGACTCTGTGATTAGCACATGATACCCCCTAGACTTGAATACTGAACTTTTGCCTCTTTGGTGTGTTTGGACGGCGACATGTTCTGTGGCCGACCTTATGGTATTTGTTACTGTTTTGCATTGTTTGACCATTCTGTTTCTTCCCCTACCCTTGCCCTTGGTGGATTACCCACCCTATTCCTTCATGAACAGGTGCCTGTGTCTGGGTTAAGCGGGGGGGAGAGCTGGAGGGCCTAGGGAGGCTCGCGCCAAGGGGGCGGAAGGTGGATGGGACAGGCGCTCCTTGCCAACACTGTGAATATGGCTGAAATCAGGATATGCACTTGGAATGTCAGGGGCATGCACACACCATCGAGACGCTACCAAATCTATTCCTACTTGAAACGTCACAAATTTCACGTAGCATTATTGCAGGAAACGCACTTGAATAAGGCAGAAATACACGCACTACGCCGCAGATGGCGCGGGCAACTTTACGCCACCGAGTATTCCTCCTTTGCTCGTGGGACACTCATATGGATCCGACCGGGCCCCCGTGGGTGGTCATGGACACACAGGTTGACTCAGAGGGTAGATACGTGATTGCCCGAGGCAGACTTGATGGACGCCCTGTGGTAATTGCCTCTATATACTCCCCTAACATTGACCAGGGTAAATTCTTTGATGGCCTCTCCACGGAACTGGCGGCCTGGCATGGGATCCCGTGGATACTTGGGGGCGACTACAATTGCATCCTAGATGTCAAGCTTGACAGATCATCCTCACCCATGACCAATGCCCAGACACACACTACCGCAAAATCTCTCCTCAATTGGGCCATGCCATGGGACCTCCAGGATGCATGGAGGGCTCGCAACCCCACTACACGGACGTACTCCTACTGGTCAGGGGCATATGCACTATATGTCAGACTGGACAGGTACATGATTTCTACTGAACTTCTCCCGCTGGTCTAAGACACACAATATATGGGCCGCACACACTCGGATCACAACCCGCATACACTAGCGATTGCTTGGGAGAACCCACACCCGCCTATTCCCACTTGGCGCCTCCAACCAGACCTCTTGCTGGATGCGACCTTCCGTGACTCCCTGCTCACGCAGACAGCACAATACTTTGAACTCAATGCTGACACGGCATCCTCCCCCCAGATCGAGTGGGACACCTTTAAGGTGGTGACCCGGGGACTCTGTTTGGGCACGCAGGGGCACATTAAGCGACAACTAGAAATCGAACTGACGCGACTGGAGACTGAGCTGTTAGCCCTCGAGCACGCTACGTAGGGGGAGGCGGACGCTCAGCTGACAGAGGCCAGGGCAGAACATGGGCGCCTCCTGGAGCGTTTACGCACCATCAACTTCGCGGCACACTCTGCCAGCGTGCATCGTCAAGGTGACAGACCTGGCAAGCTGTTAACCTGGCTGATTGCACAAGAGACTTGTTCGTCTTCCATCTCGGCGATTCGGGCAGAGGGAGGTGGTTTACTTTACACCCAACGCCAAATACACGAGGCGTTCACCAGTCACTACTCGGGGCTGTATCGTGCCCGTCTGCGCGCTTCGATGTCTGACATAGCCGAATATCTCCTGCCCATACCTCTGCCCACGTTAACGGTTGAGCAGCAGGATGACCTTGGAGCACCCCTAGACCCCGAGGAGCTCCGCGACACCATATCTAACCTTTCGAACGGCAAGTCTCCGGGACCGGATGGCTTGCTGGCCGAATTTTACAAGGCCGCTTCCGACATCCTTATTCCCCAACTGGTGAAAATGTACGCGGCAGCGACGGATGATTTTTACTTACCCCGACGCTTAATGAGGCTACCCTCGTGTCTCTGCTCAAACCTGACAAAGATAGCGAGCAGATGGGATCCTACCGCCCTCTAGCTCTCCTTAACACGGACTATAAAATACCTGCCTCCTCGCTCGCCCGTAGACTAGCCCCTATGGTACCCACACTGGTACACCATGACCAGAACGGGTTTGTACCGACGCGCCACACTTCCCACAATATCCGCCGCCTATTCCGAATTCAGGAATATGCCACGCGGCAGTGGCTGCGCGCTGGATGCCTGGTACTAGATCTGGAGAAGGCGTTCGATTCCGTGGAATGGCCCTACCTGCGAGCGGTCATGGACAAATTTGAGCTAGGAGACGACTATATGACCATGGGTGGCCTCTTGTACCGCAGACCTACAGTCCGCGTCCGCACTGGTACTCTACTATATGACCCTATACCAGTACAAAGAGGCACCAGACAGGGCTGCCCCCTGTCGCCCCTGTTGTTCTCCTTAGCTGTGGAACCCCTGGCCGAGACACTTAGGTCCTGAGGGGCGGAGTGGGGTATACCGATGGCGGATGGCCTACATGCGGTGTCATTATATGCTGACGATCTTCTCCTATATGTGAAAGACCTCAGTGATGTTCCGGAGTCCCTCACTGACATTTTCGGCACTTTTGAGGAAATGTCAGGCTTGAAGGTCAACTGTGCCAAATCGGGAGCCTACTCCTTTGACCCAAATACTCCAGAGAGTGAGATACGCATCGGGGGTGTGAGACTGCAGTGGTATCCCACGACATTCAGGTATCTAGGGATACATATCTACCGGGAACCTGCAGATATACTGGACGGAAATCTGCTGAGAGTGATTGCATCCATCCGATCGCACGTTGGGTTCTGGAAAACACTGCCACTGAACGTTCCTAGTCGCATGGCCCTGACGAAAATGATCGTCCTGCCACGGCTACTATACTACTTTGCTATTATTCCAACGTATGTCCCCAACCGGGTGTTTCGGGACCTCGAGGCCCTATTACGTGACCTACTCTGGAACAAAGGCCGGCCACGCATAGCTCTGGCGAAATTATATATGCCAACTGAAGCGGGAGGACTAGCTGTTCCCAATCTGGAACTATACTATCTGGCAGCGCAAATGCAGTGGGTGTCGGGTTGGCTGGGCGGAAGGGACTTGGGGATACGGCCACGGATGTCGCGATCTGGACACAGTTACAGGTCCAAGTGTTATTTCACCCGCTGACCCGGACCCCACGCCCGTCGCAGCTGCATCTTGCGGTAGCGCGCCGATGCTTCCTCCGCTGCCTGCGCCTAACGCGGGCGATAACACCATACGCCCCAGTACTCCCCCTATTGGGTACCCCGACTGCGACAGGGTCACTAACGGCTGTACAACTTGACAACTGGACCGCAGCGGGAGTGGAAACGTTGGGAGACCTATACTCTGACGGCACCCTCCTCCCCTTCGCCGCCCTCGTGGATGGCACATCTCTACCAGCTGGACAGTTCCTATTACATGCGTCCCTCACCCGCACGCTGACTGCCGCCTGGGGCGACATAACTGTCGAATTGCCCACCCATCACTTCCTGCAGTACCTTCACGACATGAGTAATGGCACACACATAATCCACTGGCTAGCGCAAGCTCTTCTTCTCCACACTTATCCCGCCACTGTGCAACTGAGGGAGAAATGGGCGACCGATAGAGGACGGGATTGGACGGATAAGGAATGGGCAATGATTCTAGCTGGCCCGGTTAATGTCCCTCGTAACCCTCGTTTTAAAATTATACAGCTCTACATACTACACTGCGCATACCTCACTCCGGACAAGATAAACAGATATTTCTCGGTCATAGATACGGCCTGCAATCGCTGTTCCCAGATAGGTGCGGATCTCCTACACATGCTCTGGCACTGTCCTACCCTTCAACAATACTGGGATGGGGTGACCATGCTACTGACACATTGCACTGACGAACGAGTGCGAAGGACTTGGGAGGCCTACATACTGGGATTATACAAACATACACGGCTGAATAAAGTCCAGGCTCGGTATTGGGATCTCGGGCTTATCACGGCCAAGCGACTGATCACCAAGCGGTGGAAGGCCGACACACCTCCACACCTCCGACACTGGAGCCTGTCATTGGTAAACTGGGCACGGGCAGAAAGCGCTGCCCTGAGACGAGAGGAAACAGCGGGCCTTAGAACATTCCCGATTGCACAATACTGGGACACTATCCTCCAATCCTTTCAGCAGAAATGCGTAGAGCAGGGGATCACGTGATAAGATGTAGGATACTCCCACTTCCCCACACAGCGGTTGACACCACAACACGTGATTACACCTGGCGGATCTTTCCCTTGTTCCATTTCCCCCCTCTCCAGCCCTGCTGCGATATTGGAACTTAGCCTGTGCTGCACTACTCACTACCTCCATGACTCCCAGGTCTTGGCTACTGTGTGCTATGTACCCGGCTGTCTCGTTGTGACGGGTGTATTGCCTCTCCCACACCCATGTCCCCACATACTTTACTATAGCCAGGGGTCCTCCCACCGACTACCTTAAGATCAATACTATCCTGCCAAGCCTACCATACCTTTACGCTGGGAACCCTCCCTTATAAGCCTGGCACACAGACGGGCCGCCTGCTGAGCCCCCCGAGCTATCCCGCCCGCTAGATAGCTACTGATATATTGACACCGCACCCCCCCCCCTCACACATGGCTACCTCCACCCCACTCCCCTACTCCCCTTCATTTGCATTTCTCAAGTTACTGTTATACATGTTATTGACCGGCTGGTCCCCCCCCTTCCTCTGGACCACACCCTTTAATACCGCTTCTCTTACACGCTACATCATGGAGACTTTGAGAATACCTGCCAGGGCCGAGGTGATCCTACCCGGATATGACTACGGACACCAGACACTCCCATAAGGTCAAATATGTTGTATACTCACCCACTGAACAACATGCTTACGAAGCTATGCAGCTTCATCCCTTCTTAATGCTGTCCCGCGCCCTCCTGGAGAGTGAGATAGCCTGTCATCCTTTATGTGACCTACGAGGGTTACAGCGGGCCACGGCTCACAAACTGACATTGATGAGCGCTAACATAGCACTGTGTTTATGGGTTTACATATGAACAAAAAGAGAAAAAACAGACCTACAGAAATACAATCATTCTTTTCATTTTTGTTTTCTTGCATTGCTGAATGTTCGCATGATTATAAAATTCTGAATCAATCACTTAAACGCTGCCGGACCCCAGGGTTGTCGGCCTTGTGGCTGTGTTCATTCAATGCATGTGATATGACTTTGATAATACGCGGCTGGCCCGGACGGGTTGTAAGCCGAATGCTGTGTACTGTACGCTTCCAACAATAAAGGTCTTAAAATATATTAAAAAAAAAAACAAGTGAGGGAGGGCCATCATCTGAAATAAGACTGCCTGACCCATTATAGAGACCGGGAGCCGCCGCCAGTGACTCACATCACCCCACAATCTCCCCAGTTACGAGTGTAAATTCAAAGTCATAAGGTCCTCCTCTGACTTGGTAATCTGAATACCCAAGCATTTGAATTCCTCTCGCTGTACCAAAGCTGTGCAGGTGGATGTGAGAGTGAAGATCTCACCGGCCAAGGGAAAGAACAGGGACTTGTCCCAGTTTATCTGATAGCCGGTGTGAAAATCATAGGGGAGAGAGGGCACCCATGGCATGTACCCCCTATGGAGTTTGAATGACCTGGCTACTGTCCCATTCACGCGATCGCAAACAGGTTTCGCAAACGCGATCGCAAACAGGTGACCGAGTGGACAGTCTCCTCTGCGGTTGCTCCCCTCGCCCTCTGCCTTCCCCAGACGCTGCATTCACTGCTGGCTGTATCCGCGCCTGCCTGCCTGCCTGCCTGCCTGCTGTTTAAGCGCACTCAGCGCTTGGTATCGTTTTTCAGTAGATTTAGTTATTTATCTCAATATTGTACTCGGCGCTTGGTGGTATCTGCCTGCTTGCACTATACTGATCTCCTGCTGCGCACTACTGCTAATTAATCAGGGGAAGAGTCGATTGTGTGGAGTGCATTTTACTGTGTTTAGAAACGTGTTGCCCACTCCGGCTGTGACCCAGTTTCGATTCAGGGTCCGGGCTCCATTGTAGCTCTGTTTACCCTCGGCAGCCCGTGACTCCTCCCAGATCCCGCCTCCCAGCTGCCCCTCCCACGCTCCGCCTCCCCACCACTCATTTATGGCTGATGCCTCAACGCTCAGCGTCCACGCGCTGCGGCCGCGCCGAAGGTGCGCCAAAGGTAAGCCTGTCTACGCCCGTCCGCGCCTGGACCGCGCCCAGCGCCAGACCCCCTGTTCCACGCAATGCCCAGCCCACCCGCATTACATACGACTCAGCCACCCTCCTAGCACTTAATCCTGGCCGACTCCCTAACTGCGCCCAAGCAGCACCAGGACACACCCATGGACCCTTCGCCTGCCACTCCTCCAATTTCGACGGCACCAAGTCCAACTCCACATCCACTAAAACCAAACTGAGACCTGACACCAACCACCTACAATGCATCCTGCTCAACACCCGCTCGGTCCACAGACATGCCATCGACCTTTGGAATCTACTAGACACCACCTCCCCGGACGTCGCCTTCCTAACAGAAACATGGATGAACGCCTCCTCAGCCCCAGACATCACCATTGCCATCCCGGAAGGCTACAAGATCATCCGGAAAGACCGCGCCAAGCAAACAGGAGGAGGCATCGCTATCGTCCATAAGAATTCCATCCGCATCTCAACCACCTCAGACGTCAACCTCGCTAGCGCCGAACACCTTCACTTCCAGATCCACATTGACCCCAAGACTACACTCAGAGGCACCCTCCTCTACAGGCCACCAGGACCCCGTGCTCAATTCAGTGAAGACATCACTGACTTTATCACCCCTCACGCCCTCCCCTCCGAGGACTACATTCTATTGGGAGACCTCAATTTTCACCTGGAAAAAAACAACGACAGCAACACAACCACCCTTCTGGACAATCTCGCCAACCTCGGACTCAAACAACTTGTTAATACCCCCACTCACGACGCAGGTCACACACTCGACCCTATCTTCACCTCCAGCAAACATATCTCCTTCAGTCACACCACAACCCTCCATTGGACGGACCACAGCTGCGTTCACTTTTTCTACAAAAAGCCCACAACCCACAACCATCCTCAACCTACTATGCGAAGAAACTGGAACAAAATCACCATCGACCAGATCTCCTCATCGCTTCTTCAAAACCCCCCTGCCCACTCTTCGAACCCCAACCAAGCAGCCATTAACCTCACTCAATGGCTAACCAACAGCGCCGACAACCTAGCACCCCTGAGAAAAGGTCAAATCAAACTAGGCAACAAAAACGCCCCCTGGTTCAACGATGATCTTAAGAAATCCAAGAAACTCTGCCGCTCCCTTGAGAGGGCATGGAAAAAGGACCCAAACACCAGTACCAGGGACGCCTTCAAAAACGCCACTCGCATACACCACCAACTGATACGGACTGCCAAGAAAGCCGCCTTCAAAGACCGACTCGACAATAACGCCCACAACAGCAAGGAATTATTCAACATCGTCAAAGAGTTTACCAACCCCGCCGCCAACTCTAACAACATCACTCCCTCCCAAGCCCTCTGCGACTCCCTAGCTTCGTTCTTCCACGACAAAATTGCAGACATCCACAACAGCTTCGTCAACCAACCCGGAGAACAACCCACCCAACCTTCAGCCGTACCTTCACCCCCCTTGAACATCCTTACTGAATGGAACACAATCTCCACTGAGGACACCATCCGCCTGATGAACTCCATCCACTCAGGATCCCCCACAGACCCATGCCCTCACCACATCTTCAACAAAGCTGATTCCATCATAGCACCACACCTCCGAGACGTCATCAATTGCTCCCTCAACTCCGCCACCTTCCCGGAAAGCTGGAAACACGCCGAACTCAGCGCCCTTCTGAAAAAACCCACAGCTGACCCCTCTGAACTCAAAAACTACCGCCCCATCTCGCTACTTCCATTCCCGGCCAAAGTCATCGAGAAAGCTGTCAGCTGCCTTCCTCGAAACCAACAAATCCCTCGATGCCTCACAGTCCGGCTTCCGAGCAAAACACAGCACGGAGACCGCACTTATCGCAGCAACAGACGACATTCGAACTCTACTGGACAATGGAGACACAGTCGCCCTCATGCTCCTTGACCTCTCCGCAGCCTTTGACACAGTCTGCCATATAACCCTGTTACAACGCCTCAGAAACATCGGAATCCAAGGAAAAGCACTGGAATGGATCACCTCGTTCCTTGCCGGAAGAACTCAGAGAGTCCGCCTCCCACCATTCAAGTCAGAGGCCACTGAAGTCAACTGTGGCGTGCCACAAGGATCTTCACTCAGTCCCACCCTCTTCAACGTATACATGAGCCCCCTCGCGGCCATCGCACGCCAACACAACCTCAACATCATCTCCTACGCTGATGACACTCAACTGATCCTCTCACTCACCAAAGACCCTAACACCGCCAAAACAAACCTACATGAAGGAATGAAAGAAGTAGCCGATTGGATGAAGCACAGCCGTCTGAAACTGAATTCCGACAAAACAGAAGTCCTTATCCTAGGAACCTCCCCCTCTGCCTGGGACGACTCTTGGTGGCCAGAAGCCCTTGGAAAAGCACCCATCCCAACGGATCACGCACGGAACCTAGGCGTCATCCTGGATTCCTCACTCTCGATGACCAGACAAGTCAACGCCGTCTCCTCATCTTGCTTCAACATTCTTCGCATGCTCAAAAAAACATTTCGCTGGATCCCCACCGAAACTAGAAAAACGGTCACCCACGCACTGGTTACAAGCCGCCTTGACTACGGAAACACCCTTTACGCCGGTACCACCGCAAAACTTCAGAAAAAACTCCAACGCATCCAGAACGCATCAGCCAGACTCATATTAGACATCCCGCGTAAAGAACACATTTCTGGTCACCTGAAAAACCTACACTGGCTCCCCGTCAATAAGAGAATAACTTCCCGCCTCCTCACCCACGCACACAAAGCTCTCTACGAACTTGGACCCGAATGCCTCAATTCACGTCTTTCCTTCTACACCCCCTCACGCCAGCTGCGCTCTTCCAACCAAGCCCTCGCTACTGTTCCCCGCGTCAACAAAACCACCATGGGAGGAAGATCATTCTCCTACCTAGCGGCCAAAACCTGGAACTCACTTCCCACGCACCTTCGCCTCACTCAAAACCACCTAGCATTCAGAAAGCAGCTTAAAACCTGGATATTCGAGAAGTAATTCCCCACCCCTCCTCAAGCGCCTTGAGACCCTCTGGGTATGTAGCGCGCTATATAAATTTATTGACTTGACTTGACTTGACTTGTTTGGCCATTTGATGCTGTTGAATGTCATACGGGCATCTAGCAAGGGCACAGCTGCCGCTTCAGACAGTCAAGTCGCTGTCACGTCCATGACTCCATATAAACATCAGAGATTCAGCCGGGTGCTCCTATGTGGCATAAACCCCGACTGGTGGGGGTGTATTACTGTGCAGATAATTGGATGTAACCGATTAGCCAATACCTTTGCCAGGATCTTAGCCTCGAAATTGAGCAGGGAGATAGGCCTGTAAGAATTACACAGTTCCGAGGGTCTACCCTTCTTCGGAATAACAATTGGTGGCCATTCTTAAGGCCTCTGGCAATCGCCCATCTTTCTGCTTAGTTTGAAACATATTTAACATCGGCTGAGCCACCTTGTCCCCCACACATGTATATAATTCCACAGGCAAACCGTTTGGGCCTGATGCCGTTTCGGACTGTATGTCAAGAAGGCCCCCCACTATCTCTTCCACTGTCAGGTCATGATCAATTTCCTTCCTGTCTTCCGCCAAGAGTTCTGGCAGGGAGATATCCTTGAGCAGCTTGGCACTGTTGTCTCCCGTTCTACTAGAGACCTAATGGCATAGTGCTTCATAATAGGCTGCAAAGGCCTCTGTTATGGCTGCGACAGATGTGCACAGAGGACCGTTGGACATCTGCAGCTCCAAGACCCAATTTCGGTCTCAGTCTCTCCTTTCCAGCCACCCTATTAGGTTGTTGGCCTTATCGCCCAGGTCATATAAACGCCTCTGCGTGGCTATCCCATGCAATTGGGCCGTGTTCTCCTCCAGATCTCCGAGTTCCCTCTGTCTGAGGCGCAACCGGTGCCCCCAGGGTAAAGTCTAGTGTCCCCTCCCGCCCCAGCCGTGCCTCAATAGTTGTGATTTCCTGTTCTAACTCATCGCACTAAGAGCGTCACTCCTTCCTCTTGCCCAAAACCACCGCTTGGACATAGCCCCAGGCCACAACTTTGTATGCCAGACACAGGGTACACTGCAAACCCATCGAACCAGAATTTTTAGTGAAATAGAGTTCGGTTTGTTCCCTGGATTTATCTCTAAACTCTCAGCCCTGAGCAATCTCAAAATTAATCAAACTCCATTGCATCAGTGAGATAGTTTGGGATGACATTTGCTGTTTTGCTATTTTTCTTTGCCGTACCTTGTGCTAACTTTAATTTGCCCTTGATTAAATTAGCGGACAGGTCCCCAAATAACCAATTGTTATTTGGGGTTAATAAAACAAGGTGTCTTACCAGGATGCCAATTTCCTAAGGTTCCTCAGGCACAGACAGGCCTGCTCTTGGCGTGGGTTGTGCCCGGGTCATGCCCGGGTGCGTCGCATGCATGTTTTTTGTGCAGCAGGTGTCAGGGAGTACTTTTCAGTGCCATTAGTCGCCAAGCCCCTCCGCCAGGATAGCACAGTGCACATGGAGGTTGTAGTCCCCCTGTAGCTCCTTCAAATATACAATGTCCCGCAAGCCGCAGTATAATGGCACACTTTTCAAGCGTTTTGAGTCTTCAGGCCCTTCACCAGGATAGCACAGTGCACACTGGGGGTTGTATTCCCCCTGCAGTTCCTTCAACCAAACAAACATGGGTAAATATACTTTGATTTCCGACCTTAGATTCTTCACTTTCACTGTCTTGCTTACAAGGAATTCAACCATTGTCATTCCCCGTTCATCATGCGCCTGCCCCTAGTACAGATTACTGTGTTAAGGGTCTGTTTTTGGGGGAAAGAGTGCGCCAAAGTGACAATTTGTTGTGTGAGAACAGATGGTTTTATGTTCATTGGTTTTGGTGAGCACTAAGCCCCACCTTGTGATTGGAATGGGTTTATGCAGGGAAGCTGTTTGGAACTCACCATGTTGTCCAGGCTTGTCAGTCTATTTAGTATGGACCCTGTGGTTCGAAATGTGCTCTCCCACAGAAGGATTGAGCTATGTTGTGATTGTTCTGTCTTCCTGAATGAATGAACTATGTGAATGGTCTTACTGGATGACCTGCTGGAAGTAACACAGGATATGACCAAACAATGAGTTTTTTAGGTGCGCAAGAGATAAAATGTGTATATGCTGCAGCTGACAAATCGTTGTATGTCTACTTTGACATACACATGCACAGACCCTACTGTGGTGCTTCCAGAACATGAAAAGGAGTACACCATGTTTCCACTTGGCGCATACAAGCCTGAAGTTCCTGCAGAAGCTCTGCTGACATGCCATGTTGCTGTGCCTGCCTAGGATTTTAAGAAATCTCTCTGGTAGCTGAAGGAATCCATTGACACCCCTACCCCACAGAAGCCTTAGAAGAGTTCTGTATTGCTCACCAGAGAATAGAGGAGACCTTCCTCAAAACTCAACTGCTACAAGTGCAGGAGAAATTAAATGAATGAAAAGTAGGATTTATAGATGCGCACTCCATACCCAAAGGGGTCTAGGCGCTAGTCTCTGGAAGGTAATTGCCAACAAGGGAAGCAAGTCTATTTACCAGTTAAATAGCCAGGTTTTAAGTGCTTTCCTGATGGCTAATAAACATGTATCCATTTTCAGTTCCAAGGGGAGGAAGTTGCAAGGTCTGGTTGTCCCGTCTCCGAAGCTTTTACCCCCCCCCCCTCCCTCCCATATCCCCCTCTCCAATTGGCTTTTTGAGATTTAGGAATAATAAGAGTGTGTGCTAAGGCAGACCTGAGGTGTCTGGAAGGGGTGTACCACATAAAGTTTTTCCTAAGGAATTTTGGTCCAGTGCCATGCAGAGCCTTGAAGGTAATGCACAGTGCCTTGCAGTTGATGCACAGTGCCTTGCAGTTGATCCGCTTCTTCTGTGGAAGCCAGTGCAAGAGATTTAGAGATGCAAATACTGATTGCGCTTTGGGTATGCCTAGGAGAAGGCGGGCAGCAGCGTTTTGAAAGACTTGAATTTAATTCAAGCAGTTTTTCCGGATTTTGAGAGAAAGGGAATTGCTGTAATCAATCCTAGAAAGTACTAAACCTGAAGTGACTTTTTTTGCAAGTGGGAAGGGATGAAACAAAATATTTTCCTAAGAAGCTTCAGCATGAAGAACGTGGATGAGGTGATGGCTTTAACATGTCCCTCAAACGAAGGTTTGTCCTAAAAAACCACGCCTAGATGCTTCACCTAATTGGTAGGATTTAGAGGAGAACCAAGTTCTTGTAGCCACCATTTTGGAGACCAGAAGGTGGTGTTTTTACCAAAAAGAAGTATTTCACTTTTATTGGAGTTTAGCTTTAAAAAAAGTAAAGACATGAGCAAGTTCTATATTCCCTAAAGACACTCCTCCCTGGACTACATTTTATTGTTTTTGTTGCCTTCTGAAAATAAGTCACCATTTACCTCCAGGCTTAATCTGCTTGCTCTTTGAATTTACATTAAAACATTTGTACAACAAAATGAATGGCAATGATTGGAAGTCTAGTTAATAGGAAAGGAAGACAAGAGGATCACTTTAATCCGTGCAAAAATTTACAAAAATGTGCGGAAACTGATTGGACCACTGCGCATTGTTTCTTTCAGTGCCCCTTTTTAGCTTTTTGTCTCATTGGTTTCATCGCTTCAAAGTCATGGCATCGGAGAACAGTGATTCAAGGTCATGTAATCACTAGGAAAGCTCCTGGGATGTCCATGAGAAAAAATGTTTAGTGAAGCCATTACCACTGATAATCCCAAATGCAAAAATACCGGTCGCAAAGGGGCGGATTCTGAGAATCTGCCCCTTTCCGAGCGGTGTTTAGCTTGATGCATCTATGCCTATATTCCCTTAGTTCCGGGGTGGACCACAGATGCAGCCAAAACAACAAGGGTTTTAATGCGGCCACATCGCCAACTCTCCTTAGCTCAAGATCAAGATACAATGGGGTAAGCGGGGTACTACCTGGAGACAAGGGATCTGGCTAATATGTTCTCACTCACCGCTCACCCCATAGTTCTGCTCCATAAAGTGCCACATGTTTGGCTTTCATCCTGTAGACATCTAAGGTGGGGTTATGGACCATGTCTGGGTCTGTTTGTGGAGTCTAATTGTGGGTTTAGATTTATGGCACAGGCTCAGATAACTTTTCTCGATCTGGGGAACCCACCCCAAATTGGCGGTCAACCTAACACTGAGATAATCAAAAGTGACCACCCACTCAAGGGGTTTCTCGGATATCTTCATTGCTGTTGCTCTGCCCTTACTCTTACCAACTACCATGAACGTAGTTTTCTTCACATTTAGTTCCAGGCCCCTAGCTACACAAAAAGTCAAAACTGTGTCTAATATTTTCTGGAGGGCCTAGGAAATAAGTAGAGACTCATCTGCGAACAGCAGCATTGGTGTTTTCTTGCCATTCAGCACCGTTGAGTCATTGTCATAGTTCCTCAACTCATTGACTGCTTTATATACATACAGGGAGAACAGTGTAGGTGCTAGAACGCATCCTTGGTGTACCCCACGTCGGCTAGGAATCTTTGTAGTTAATTCTCTCTGTCTCCCCCACCTAACTTGCGCATAGTTGCCCTAAAGTAGCAAATTAACCAAATTAGCAGGGGCACTCATCCCTAATAAAACTTTTCATAGCAGTTCCCGAGGCACAAGATGAAAAGTAGCTTGGAGATCGACAAAATCTACATACAATTTCTGCTTGTTTATTACTACATATTTCAAGGTGAGTAGAATAAACCTAAACACCTGGTTGCATGTACTGGTTTTTGTGCCGAACCCTACTTGATAGGGAGACAAGATCTCATTGTCCTCAATCCAAGTTAACAATTTATCCAGGACTTGCATAGCAACATCTTTTGCAAGTTGCCTTGTAGACTAATATGTCTATAGTTTGATGGGACTGAGATATCTCCTTTCTTGTAGATGGTAATTATCTGCACCCTTCTCCAGGCTTCTGGTTCTTTACCCCGATCAGCTACGGCGTTGGACAAAAAATGTATATAAGGGGCCCATACAAGCAGCCCTGACTTAAGCAGGCCGACTTGTTCTCGGGGGCAGTGGGATGGTGGTTATAGACAGACATGACTTGCTCACCTCCGCTGCCCCCAAAATAGGTGCCGCCAGGGATGGACAGCACATATCCTCCTGCCCCCAGCTACGCCACTGGTTACTCAGATCATACTCACTGATAATACACATTGGGGCATATTCACAAGGAGCTATGGCCGAATTAACGGCACTTTATCGCAGCTAAAGTCATGATAAATGTACCTCCCCTTTCACGAGCTGGTGTTAACAGCCCACATCACCAGTTTACCCTCAATAGCAGCCGCAAACAAATCGCCACAGGGGACCCCCGCAACTATCGCTAATGAGATGCAAAGAAGGCGTTCCCGTGCAAAAAGCCACGACAACACCACACCTCAACATTCTCAATGACCAGCCAGATCGATGATAAGAACACAAAACACACAATAAGGCGTGTTAGCAGCAGGAAATTAACACCTGCTCTGACCTGGTGTAAAGTCGGACGGCAGCCTGTTCCACAAAAGGGAGTCCAACCCAGGGCATCATCAGAAGGGCAACAGATGCCATCATTATGCAGCCCAGACACCCAAGAGGGCCACAACACCCACCGCCACCACCACAGGACCCCAATCCCCACCCGGATCCTCCCCCCCGGACCAACACAGAGGCAGCGCAGAAAAGAACAGCGCCCCCCCAGGAAACGCACCTGCCTCACAGACCCAACATCTGACAATGTCACTGTACACTACAGGCTGAAAGGGGCAACCATCCTACACATCCTAACCATCATCGCCTAACAGGCCTATGGCACCAACTCAGCGGACAACCAACATCCCACCCCAAAGCTACTGGCTGTGCGCACCTGTTGGCCCCTGGCACACCCCAACCAACAACTGCCAGAGTCGGAGGAGTCTCACAGCCAGCCACATCCAAGTCCCCTACACCTGTTCAGAACATCACCATCACCCTATCACCCCAGTCCCCATACATCCAACACAATGCGCAGGATCCGCTGGAGACCAAGCAAGGACTATACGCCACAGCCGGATGCACACACATGTTGGGGCAATCCACAGCACATATGTCCTACCTGTGCCCCCTGGTGACACAGCCCACAATCACCACAACAGGAAGCACACGTCACACATCAATGTGCAGGCAACATCAGAACACCGTGGGACCTTCACCAATGTCGCGTCCAAATATACAGCCAGTGTGCATGAACCCTTCATCCTCCGACAGTCCATCAGCAACCAGCATTCCCAGGATGGCACCAAGGGAAATGCACAGCCCCTGGGCAAGTTCCACATTAGCACCCCACTCACCTCAACTCCACAACCATGCAATTCACAACTGTTATGTTATGTTAAGAAAATTTCTATAGCGCCTATCACCGCCGGTCTCTAAGCGCTTAACAGAAGAACATAGCATAACTGTTACCTCGAGCCCTCAGCTGTCCCCCAATTAAGCCGGAGTCATTGCCTTTCTGAATAGGTGAGTTTTCAGTTTTTTCCTGAAGGGTAGTAGCTGTGATTCTTCCTTCAGAGTGGCCGGAAGCTCATTCCACAGTTGCGGGAGAATCACGGACAGGGCCCTGCCCCCTCTGGTTTTTAGTTTAAATCTGGGTTGGATCAGATTGGAAGTTTTACCTGAGCGCAGGGATCTACCAGGAACTTATCTCTTCAGACGTTGCTTAATGTACTCTGGTTCTTTCCCAAAGAGTGCTTTGTGGGCCACACAGAGACACTTAAACTGAACTCTGAATTTCACAGGTAGCCAGTGCAGCTTCTGGAGCAGAGGGGTTGCGTGCGAATTTCTGGGCACGGAGTAGATCAGCCTTGCTGCGTCGTTCTGTACCACCTGCAGCTTCCTCAACAGCTTCTGCGACAGGCCGAGATATAAGGCATTGCCATAGTCTAGTCTTAAGATAACTGTGGCAGATACGATGGGGACCAGCTTTCGTAGTTGCCTCAGCATACCCGTGCAAGAGCCAAACACACCTGAGACTTGAGGGGCCATCGAGAGGTCTGCATCGATCTTCAGTCCCAGACTTTTTACCACCATCCCAGGGGTAGGGGTTGTTCCTAGGTCTGGGGGCCAATACAGGTCACACCAAGGATTCCCTCGATTGGTGATCACCAGCACCTCCGTTTTCTCAGCATTCACTTTCAACAGATTGTTAGTCATCCAGTTGACCGTGAAACTGAGCAGGTTTCTTACTGATTCATGAGCCTCCTTAGTGTCTTCCAGCTGAACCAATAGCTGGGTATCGTCTGCGTAATTAAAGATTTCGCAATTTCTACGCATAAGCTCCTCCACCAGCGGTTGTAAATAAATGTTAAAGAGCAAGGGGGATAGTGCCGACCCCTGGGGCACACCCCATGTCACGTCACTAATCCCAGACAACTGGTCTCCCAGCTGCACCCTCTGAGTTCGTCCTGACAGGAAGGATTCCAGCCACTTAAGCGAATGGCCTGTGATCCCCAGCTTCGCGATACGCTCCAGCAGGATGGTATGGCTGACCGTATCAAAAGCCGCCGACAACTCTAAGAGAATCAGGGCGCATGGCTGTTTATTATCTGCTCTGACTCTCAGCTCGTCGGCGACCGAGGCCATCACTAGTTCTGTGCTGTGTTGGGGCCGAAAACCAGCCTGCCTGGCATGAAGTAGATGGCGTTCCTCCAGGTGACCGGCTAATGTGCCCCGGACGTGTTTTTCTAGAATCTTACTCAAGAATGGCAGCTGCGAGATAGGCCTATAGTTTTTTAGAGCCTTCGTGTCAGTTCCTGCTTTCTTTAAAAGTGGGGAGACCCTAGCTTCCTTCATCTGGGTTGGGAGATAACCTGCTTCCAGTGAGTTGTTCAGTAGGCTCAGCACCTGGGGCTGGATGCCTGGCAAGGCCATCTTAAAGATTCTCGGGGGGCAAGGATCAGTGTTAGAGCCAGATTTAATGTGTCCAACAAGCTCTGCTAAGCGCTTGTCGTCGATGGCTGGGAAACTGTTCATAGTCCTTGACGGCGCCTGAACCACCGGGATGGGCAGCATAGTTGTGACTGGACGTGCATTGATATCAGTAATATTATCCTGTACTTTCTGGAGAAAGTAACTTTGGAAAGTGTCACAGTCTGGTTGGTCGCTCACAGAGATTTTTCTACCCAGCTGCGTGAGTTCCCTTAGTATCACAAAGGTCTCTCGTTGTATGTTAGTCGCCTCCCTAATTCTTCCCTCATAGAAAGCTGACTTTCTCTCCAAGATGTCCGCCTTATATTTTGAGAGTAGAGTTTTAAAGGTTTCAGCCTCTGCTTGACAGTAATTGAGTCTCCACCTTCTCTCCGCCTTGCGGAGGACTCGCTTCTTCTCTTTCAGTGAAGCATCAAACCATGGTGCTCCCTTCCCTTTAGCTCTAGTCCTCTCCATCCGCTCAGGGGCTAGTTTACCTAGAGCGGCACGCATCCAGGTCTTTAATACAGTAGCATCCTGATCCAAGTTTATGCCACTCGTTTTCGGGGGGGGCGGAGGAGAGCAGGGCCACAATTAGAGAGTTAGCCTCAATCTTCTTCCAGGGCCGAACTTTCCTCCACAACTGATTTGGGACAGCCAGTACGGGGTCACCCGGAACCCAGCACTTAATCATGAAGTGGCCCAACCAAATGCAAGGACTGACCTCAATTAATTCTGTCTTAGGCAGCGAGGACTAGACAAGGTCCAAAGTGTGGCCCTTCACATGGGTAGGACCCACTACTAGCTGTTGCAGGTTAAGTGCTGAGAGATTGGCTTCAAACTCTGTCTCAGTAGGCTCTCTAGGTACCTTGTCCCAGTGGTAGTTGAAATCACCTACCACCAAAAGGGACTTGTATCTGGAGGCCAAATCCGACAGAAGCTCAAGAAAGATATCATTAAAATCCGGTGAGCTCTGCGGCGGGCGATATACTACCAGCATCGCAACGCATGAAGATTTAAGTGAGATTTTTATCCCCAGCAGCTCCGCACAGGCACAATTTTCTGCTATGATCTGTGTTACTGTAAGACTTTTTTTAAACAAAATGGCAACAACCCCCCTCTTCAGTCATTGGGGTGGTTATGGCACAGCGCGTCTGACTCAGGGGGTAGAGCGGCCAGAATGTCTGGCGTTGATGCCGTATCGAGCCATGTCTCTGAGAGGGCTAGGATATCTATTTCACCATCAGCTAGTAAAGAAAAGACCTCCAAATGATGCTTATGCAATGAGCGTGTATTGAGTGTCGCTATTGTTAGGCCATGAGACTGACGGGAAATGATTGTAGGGTTAATCTGGGGGCATGCACCCTCTGTCTGCACTAGGGCCTCAGCCTGTAATTTGGCCAGCGTTACCTCATCTAGCCCAGTGGAGCCTGTCTTTAGGGCCCGAAGGCTGTGCGGCGAATAGGTGCGTGGTCGAGCAGAGTTAGTGGCCCTTAGGTCCGTCCTGGCCCGGACGGGCACAGACGGGCTTTTCTCTGGCGCTCCTCCGGCGCGCCGCTGCGCACAATCGCTACGCGCTTGCATACTAGTAGCTTTAAGTAGTATGTGGCTGAGGGCACTCGCAAAGACTAGACCGCTAACCCCCAAAACGTCGTGTCAGCGTCTCTAGCCCACACCCAAGATGGCGGATGGACGTGAGGCGGTGAGGGAATCACCGAAATGGTGAGATGTGCTTCAAGTAATTATTATGGTGCGAGCAATGCGATCAATTGGGTGAGCAAGGGGTCACAAAATAATACTATGACAAGGATTCGAAAATTTCCAAATTACAATAAACAGATTTAAAAAGGAGCACGACTCCAAATTACAGTAAACAGATTTTAAAAAGGAGCACGACTCCAACAATGTTAAACAGCAAGAATTCGAATGGCAGCAGCAGCTCAGTAATTCTGAATCTAATCGGCGCGCTAGCCGAGTGGTCTCCTAAATACTCTTTGCCTAAGGGCACTCGCAAAGACTAGACCGCTAACCCCCAAAACGTCGTGTCAGCGTCTCTAGCCCACACCTAAGATGGCGGACGGGCGTGAGGCGGCGAGGGAATCACCGAAATGGTGAGATGTGCTTCAAGTAATTATTATGGTGCGAGCAATGAGATCAATTGGGTGAGCGTGGGGTCACAAAATAATACTATGACAAGGATTCGAAAATTTCCAAATTACAATAAACAGATTTAAAAAGGAGCACGACTCCAAATTACAATAAACAGATTTTAAAAAGGAGCACGACTCCAACAATGTTAAACAGCAAGAATTCGAATGGCAGCAGCAGCTCAGTAATTCTGAATCTCTGGAAAGGCACGTCACAAAATTACAGCCAACATGCACAACAACATGCCCACCCACCAGACACGACAGAACAACTTACAATGGTAACCTGGGCAAGCCGTGAACCTCAGCCATCAACGGCATGGCACCTCAGCCACACAATAACCGAATGTGGGGAGAGGTGGCAACCAGGCATGTGTGAAGGATGCAGTAGAACCATGATTGGGAAAGTACACAATTCCAAGAGTGGTGGCAATTTTCTGGACTGACTGCAGTATGCAGAACACACCCATATCCACGGCGACATACACCTCTGATGTATGGAGTGATGTGGACAGTGGACACAACCATGTCACCCCAGCCAGTGGGGATCCTCATGGAAATGTTGCCTGTTACGCCCCCCCAGTAACCATGAGCAGAGTGGGATGAAATGGCTACCCGGAGGCATCCCAGGATTGTAGCAGTAACCAAAGATGGACCCTGCCTCTACGGGAAAAGCCAGGTCTTTAAATGTTTTCAGAATGTATGGTGGTTGGGTTCTTTGCGGAGGATCAGAGGGAGGGCATTCCAGAGTTTAGCGGGATTGTAGGAAAAGAGCCATCCCCCGCTTCTGGCTTTCTTGATCATGGGTGTTACTGCTAAGTGAAGCTCATCTGAGTGTAGTCTTCTGTAGGGGCAGATCAGATTTTTGATAATAGGTGGTCTGGTTCCTCTCAGAGACTTATGTGGTACACACAGGGCCATCAAATGGATCCTTTCCTGCACCGGGAGCTAGTGGAGGGCACGCAAGGAAGGTCTTGCTGAGCAGGGATTGGGGGTCCCCATGCAGCCTTGCGACCGAGTTCTGCATGATCTGTAGTTTCATGACCGCTGAGTAGGGGGCACCTAAGTAGAGAGCATTACCATAGCCTATTCAGGACAGAATTAGTGATTGGACCAGCAGATTTTTGGCTTGGCTGGGAAAAAGGGGGAGCACCTTGCGTAGCATTTTTAACAGCCCATAGCACAATGCTGCGGTCTTCCTGGCTTGGGTTTTAAATGAAAGTTCTTAGTCTAACCAAACGGCAAGACTTTTGATCTCTGTTTTAGGGATGGTGCCGGGCCCATGCAGGATGGCCACATGCTGTTTGATTTAAAATTTAAGTGGTTGCCTAGCAGCAGCAGTCCGGTTTTCCAGCTGTTGAGCTTTAGATGAGATAGGCTCATCCATTTTGCCACTTCTTCGAGGCAAGAACAGAGGTCAGTAGGTGTCTTGACGCTCTGGTTGAGTGCGACGACAAGCTGAGTTTCGTCTGCATATGTCACTGTGTGGATACTGAAGGGGGGAAGTGATATCCCACAGTGGGAACATATAAATATTAAAAAGGGTTGGGCTCAATGAAGAGCCCTGAGGGACTCCACACTGGAGCAAGATGGGTTTGGAGCGGACGTCGCCTTCGAAAGACCTGGAAATGTCTGTCTTCTAAAAAAGATTGGAGGCATAGTAAGGCGGTCCCAGACACACCAATGCTCAGGAGACGCTGCATCAAAGTTTGATGGTTCACTGTGTCAAAGGCTGTGCTCAGGTTGAGGAGAATTAGGCAGTGGAGCCTCCTGTGTCCAGGAGCTTCCTTGATTCTTCCACAACCATTAGTAGGGCGGTCTCTGTACCCTGGCGGGTGCAAAAACCCATTTGTGAGGGGTGGAGCAGGTTGTAGGACTCAATGAATGTGCAGACTGATTAACATGTTTCTCCGCAATTTTGCTGATACCTGGGAGCAACGAAATGTGGGGGTAGTTTCGCAAGTCCGCCAAATCCAGGTGCGGTCTTTTAAGCAGAGCTTTTATCATTGCCTTTTTCCTCTCAGGAAGGACTATTCCTGACGTGGGGGAGGCATTAATCAGTCCCATGGAAGCGGGGGCAATTTTGAGTAACACCAGTTTTAAGAAATTGGGGGGCGCAGTGTCAAGTGGTGATGCAGATTTAACTGAGGAGAGAATGGCTGAAAAGGACACATTGGTCAGCGGAGCATAGGATTCCAAAAGATGTTCATTTTGGTGCTGGCTAAGGTCTGTGGGTGATGTTGTTGTATCACTATATATTTGTGGGAGTTGCTTGAGGATATTCTTGAGGATATTCTGTACTTTAGTGGAAAAATATTCCACAAGCTCGTTGCAGCGATTTCAAGAAGTATCGGCGTATGCCAGGCCAGCCTAGGGGTGTGAAAAAAAAGCACATAGCCCTGGACCTGATCCTCTTCTGGAAAGCACAACGTCTCTGCCAGGGTGTTTCCTCCCACCTCGCCAAGAGGCCGACGCCGTCCTTGAGTGTGGAGTTGCTTGCGATCCTGTGCGCCTGGTGTACCCCGTCCCGCTGGACCAAGAACACGTCAGGCCAGCCACTGTGCAGCCAGGCCACACTGACCACCTGCCGACACCGGCGTGTGTCAAGGAGGGCCCACCACGTGCCTGTGTAAGCTCCAAGCCCGAGGCCCGCGACCCTGCCAGCCTCTCAGACCGGTCCAGGGAAGGCATGGCTTGGCAGTTCGGGCTGGACTGTTCCCAAGAGGCACAGGGTCAGACTGATTTGCATATAGCCATGTCTGAACTGGGGTGGCAGAGTGGGCTAAAGAACGGTGATGGATCAAACCCAGATCTTTTGACTGGGTGTGAGTGTTTGATTGGTTCTAATGCTCCGTCCATCACCACTCCCTTTTGTACCGCTTTTGGCCGCCATAAGTGTGGCAGGGTATGCTCAGACGTGAGTCCCTTGCTCACTTTGCCACTGGATTCAAGCAAGCCGGGCTGAAGACGGCTGGAATGCAAGAAACCGTTCCTCGGAAGCTTGTTTCCGGTTCAGGGAAGGCATGGCTTGGCATTTCGGGCTGGACTGTTCCCATGAGGCACAGGGTCAGACTGATTTGCATATAGCCATGTCTGAACTGGGGTGGCAGAGTGCGCTAAAGAACGGTGATGGATCAAACCCAGATCTTTTGACTGGGTGTGAGTGTTTGATTGGTTCTAATGCTCCGTCCATCACCACCCCCTTTTGTACCGCTTTTGGCCGCCATAAGTGTGGCAGGGTATGCTCAGACGTGAGTCCCTTGCTCACTTTGCCACTGGATTCAAGCAAGCCGGGTTGAAGACAGCTGGAATGCCAGAAACCGGTCCTCGGAAGCTTGTTTCCGGTCCAGGGAAGGCATGGCTTGGCAGTTCGGGCTGAACTGTTCCCATGAGGCACAGGGTCAGACTGATCTGCATATAGCCATGTCTGAACTGGGGTGGCAGAGTGGGCTAAAGAACGGTGAAGAATCAAACCCAGATCTTTTGACTGGGTGTGAGTGTTTGATTGGTTCTAATGCTCCGTCCATCACCACCCCCTTTTGTACAGCCTCTCAGACCATGGTAGGTCCCCCGACACTGGCCCACATTACACGTGGTGCCACAAACCGTGGAATAAGCGGGATTAGCGATCTTTAGGTCCCATCCTCTTTCTATGTTCCTGTACAACCGGTCACCTGATGCTATGTAGGTGTGGCTATGGGGTATAAAGTGCTGCACCTACCTTCCTTTCCTTGCTTGGTTTTGTTTCTCGGTTGCCTTTGCCTGGAATTTGTATTTGGAACCTTCGCCTGTCGCCCATGGAGTTTTTGGGGATTCTCTCTTTCTTTTTTGTTGTTCTCTGGGTTTGACGGCTGTCGGACCCGATTTCCGGACTCCCATTCCAGTAATCCACTGTGGCTCTGTGGAGCATTGGTCCGGCATTTCCCTATTGAGTACGCTCCTTTCCGGTGCAGATCGGGTTCATACGCGGCTGCGTAGTGAATCCAAGAAAGCTTCCTGCATTTTTGCAGCCTCTTTTCGTCGTCGTCGTTGTGCACAGTTTCAGGTGCTTTTTACGGATTCTCGAGAGCAAGGAGGTTGCCTTGTTTATTTTTGGTGTGAGCTATTTCGGTGGCCATCGAATCGCGCTATCTTAGAGTTCAGTCCCCGTAATACTTTTGAACTGTCAAGAAGGTTTTTTTTCTGTTGTTTGAGTTTTTTCCCTAGACCCTACGGAGTTGGGAGAACTAGTATCTTTTGGATTCCCCGATGAAAGACTGTTATTGCTGGATTCCTGCTGTGTCCATGTCTACCATGCCTACCAGTTTGTGAAGAAGCTCAGAAGATCTAACTGGTAAGAGAGGGGCTCTAGAGAGTGGAGGGGGATCCGTGTTGTACATGATCAGAGAAATGGCTAAATAACAGTGATTCCCTGTACTAAGCACCTTTTGTGTGTCTTCTTGTCTTTGACTCCAGGTACACCTTCAGGTGTGGGGTTACACGACAGCTGGGGCCACCAAGTAGCAAGAGCACTAAGTCCAGAAGTCCAGTTTTTCTTTTCTTTTTGTTTCTCTCCCACCCTCTCCCTGCGCCCCAGTGAATGGTGTGCTGTATTTTATATCCAGTACACCGCATAGGGGTGTTGGCAGAGGATTAGGCTAATCTTCGCCTCTCCAGTGTTGGGCATAGCCGGATGGTAAAGGTAACAGAAAACCAAGCCCACAAATGTATACGCTGCCCGGGCGAAGATGAATGAAGATGGGAATACAATGGGTGAGGGTGGTGGCCCTTCTTTACAAGATTTGATGGCTGCAATTGCCTCTTTACAATCCCAGATGCAGGACTTGAGACAAGAGAACCTAGGCCTGAAACAGGAGCTTAGTGTTGTGAAAGCAAGGGATCGGGTTGGAGGACCGGGACCGGTGGTTCAACCTGCTACCTTCCAGTATGAGAGAACTCCAGGACAGACAGCTAGTGGAGGGGTTCCCACAGCTGTGACTGTGACAACTCCTGTGCCAGTGCCTTTGGTGGCGCCAGAACGTTTTTCTGGTGACTGCAATAAATATAGCACGTTTATGAACCAATGCCATCTGCATTTCATGTGTCGCCCTAATGCTTTCCCGGACTATTCTGCTAAGGTGGCATTTATTACTTCATATCTAGCAGGTACAGCGGCGTTATGGGCAGTCCCATTAGTAGACAATGATGATAGAGTCTTGTATAATTATCAGGCATTTAAAGATCAGATGCGATGCTTATTTGCGAAACATTCCTTTATGCAAGCCAGTGACGCGGAATTACTAAAGTTGAGGCAGGGTAAGCAGGATTTATTGATTTATATAGCCACATTCAATCGTTTGGTATCGGAAACACAATGACCAATGGAGAAAAGGACTTCTCTGTTTTATCAGGGGTTGTGCGAAGATTTAAAAGATGTAGTGTCTCAGGTTGTTGATCCTCCCACTGATTGTGTAGCTTTCATCGATTTGGTAGTGAAGCTCAATCATCGGCTGTTAGAAAGGCGTGGTGAGCGGAACAGGTTTCAGTCTTCACAAACTGCTTGGGTTAAACATGAAGGGAAACCTGCTGTTGAGTCCAAGCAGCCAGGACCTGACCAATGGAGATTGGCGGAGTCAGAGGTCTGTTGACTTTTGAAGAGAAAAAGAGAAGACGAGATCTGAACTTGTGTCTGTATTGTAGGGGTGCAGGTCATTTTGCCCGTGAATGCTCACTGAAACCCTCTAATGTGATTCCACCGAGAAACACAGTGGCATTTGTAGAGAAACAGGGAATAGCTACCACGGTAGAGGATTATAACACGTCACATGAGGTCATAGGGGCCGTGCAGAGAGTACCGCGACACTTCACTATCTCAGCTTGTTTAGTGATTTCCTGTACTAGTAGGGTTACGATATCAGTGTTGATTGATTCGGCACCGACAGGAAACTTTATGGATACCCAGTTGGCTGAGAGGTTGAAGGTTCCTTGTGTGAATAAAGAGCAGCCAGAACCTGTACGTGCTATCGATGGCACTGAACTATCATCTGGGTCCATAACACAGCAGACAGAACCGTCATGTTTGTTGTTCGATAACGGTCATTCAGAGGATATAAGTTTTGATTTGATTGATGCTCCTTCGTTCGGTGTGGTCCTTGGTGTACCCTGGTTGCAACTGCACAATCCTCGGATTGATTGGGTAAGGCGAACAGTGACTCTGGACTCTGTCCATTGTTTACAAAGTTGCTACAAGGTGGCTACTGATTGGATATCTCCTTTGACCTGTGCAGGTAGTGAGGGTGGAGAAGTCCCATTATTACCAACCCCTTACTCCACTTTCAGGGATGTATTTGATAAGGGACAAGCTGATAGTCTTCCACCCCATCGATCCTTTGATTGTCGAATCGATCTGGTACCAGGTGCTAATTTGCCGTGCAGTCGCATATATGCTTTATCTGGGCCAGCGGAAAAACATCTTAAGCAGTATGTTGATGACATGTTGGCCAAGGGTTTTATATGTCCTTCTTCCTCACCTGCGTCTTCAGCTATCTTTTTTATACCGAAAAGGGAAGGTAGTCTGCATGCTTGTGTGGACTATATGGCCCTTAACAAGGTCACAGTAAAGAATAAGTATCCCCTTCCTTTGATTCCGGTATTGTTGGACCAGCTAAAAAAAGCTACCATATTTACTAAATTAGACCTAAGGGGAACATACCATCTGATTCGTGTTTGACCCGGTGGTGAATGGAAGACTGCTTTTAAGACTAAGTTTGGTTTATTTGAGTATTGTGTTATGCTTTTTGGTTTATGTAATGCTCCGGCAGCTTTTCAGTTTTTTATTAATGAGGTGTTGAGGGAATTTTTGGATGTAAGTGTTATTGTTTATATTGACGATATATTGATTTTTTTCCCAGTCTTCCACAGTCTTCCATTGAGCACGAGTCACATGTAATCCAAGTCTTGCGGAAATTGAAGGAACATCAGTTGTTGGAAAAATGTCATTTTCATGCCACAAGTGTAGAATTTCTGGGGTTCATTATTTCATCAGATGGTATCAAGATGGATCCAAGAAAGATAGAATCTATTGTCACGTGGCGAAGACCTTCATGTGTCAAGGATGTGCACGTTCTATTAGGTTTTGCCAATTTCTATCGGCGTTTTATTTCGCATTTCTCGGATGTGGTGGCTCCCATGACGGCTTTGCTCAAGAAGGGGGTGCAGTTTGTTTGGACAGCTGAGGCACAAGCCTCCTTCAGTAAGTTACTAAACAACTTCACATCTGCCCCGGTTCTGGTGCATCCAGACCCTGCTTTGCCCTATTTTGTGGAAACTGATGCTTCCTTGTGTGCTGTATGGGAGTGCTCTCCCAGAGAGATCAGGAAACAGGTTTTATGCATCCTGTTGCGTTCTTCTCAAAAACTTTGTTGCCAGCTGAACGTAACTATACTGTGGCAGAACGAGAATTGCTGGCAATTAAACTATCATTCGAGGAATGGAGACATCATTTATGGGGAGCCAGGGATTTGATCACTATTTACACCGATCATAAGAACTTGGAGTTTTTCCGTTTTGCTAGAGCATTAACACCTAGGCAAATGCGTTGGGTTTTGTTCTTTAACGAATATGACTTTGTCATAACATATCTACCAGCAGCCCAACAAGTAAAATCAGATGCCCTGTCCCGCATTCATGTAGAACTGACTGAGGCAGAACAAGAGAAGGAAAGCCTTCCTATGATTACTGGAGAAAAGATAGTGGGGGCAGTGTCTGCTGATGACTTTTGTGCAATTGTGAAAAGAAAGATGCCGAACGTGGATTTGGTGCCTTGGTTATCTCACTCCTTGTTTAAGGAAAGAAATGGGCGGTTGTATCGTGAGAATCGCCTGTTTATACCTCCAGAATTGAGAAATTTGGTTCTTCAATGGTGCCATTCCTCGTCTTTGGTTGCACATCCTGGTATGCACAAGACTAAGGAGTTTTGTCTGAGATGGTTCTGGTGGGATACATTAGCACGTGATATTCAGGTTTATGTGTCATCATGTCCTGTTTGCGCCATTAGTAAGTCTTCGCATTTAAGTCCTTCTGGAATGTTACATCCGTTGCCTGTCCCTCCGGCCCCTTGGCACACCATTAGTATGGACTTTGTAACAGACCTGCCTGCTGTAGCCGGGTACACTGCGATAATGGTGGTGGTGGATTTATTTACTAAAATGGCTCATTTCGTTCCTTTGCCTAAGATTCCCACTGCCAGGGAAATGGCAGCAGTGTTTGTCAACTCAGTAGTGAAGCTTCATGTGTTACCCTCAGTCATAATATCAGATAGGGGGGCGCAGTTTGTATCCCATTTTTGGACGGAGTTGTGCTCAGTGCTACAAATGGAGATACGTTTATCATCTGCGTATCATCCGCAGACAGATGGCCAGACAGAACGGACCAATCAAATGATGGAGCAGTATCTCCGTTGTCTTTTATCTTCTTTATCGTGTGCATGGATTGAAGCTCTCCCTTTGGCAGAATTTGCCTATAATAACAGTGTGCATTCTGCCCTAGGAATGACCCTTTTTTTGTACTATGGGTTATCATCCTAGAGCGATACCTATACAGCCGTCAGGCCATGTACCTGCAATAGATGTTTTGAATAAGTCCTTGACACATATATAGTAGATGGCACAGTCACAATTGCAGAAAACCAAGGAGGTAATGAAGGCACAGGCTGACAAGCATAGGTTGCCTGCTCCGGCATATGCAGTGGGCGATCGAGTATGGTTGGCCACTAAGAATTTACGGATTAAAGGGTCTAGAAAGTTACAGCCCCGGTATATAGGTCCCTTTCCTATTTGCCACAAACCCTGTTCAGCGCCAGCCGGCGACACGTAGATGAGGGACCAGGAATACCCTGCGGACCAGTAGGTCTCACATCCAGCACCTAGTCATGAATCATGAATGGCAGAGTCCACACCAGTGGTTGCACGGAGAGGAGTGAGAGGAAGATACGGCTCAGTCTGGACGAAAGGCGGGTCACAGTCACGAAGGTGACTGAACATGTGGTGCCACTGAACCTGAACTACGCAGGCCGGTGGGGCTACCAACCTATGCCGGCAACACTCGGTGAATGGCCCGTGCTGACTGCTGCCACCGGCGTACACTGCTCTTGGCCTAAGCTGCGCTCGAGTAGGTCACCGATCTGGAACTGAACACCGAGTTTGCAAAGGTAGATTACATAACATTGCACGCAAGGAGAGGCGTAAGAGGATGACGTGTTGTATCTTAGCTGAAAAAAAGGATCATCATTACGGAGGTGATTGTACACTACCGACATTTTCCCTGGTGTCACTAACTCTGTGCATCGCTAGCCAACAGCACGTGGCTGTGGGCTACTGATGACCACTGCCTTCGGCCTACACTGCAGTCCAGTAGGTCACAGAGTCTTGATTTAGCAATGGTGGAGTTCATATCACTGTACCGGTATCATCGCAGACTGCATCCCCTCTCAGCCCCGGTGCCACTGAGTCTGTTCCCTGACATTCATGGACACTCACTGGTCGTGTATTGGTGGTGTCTGAGTCTATGGACTAGGGCTAGTTTTCATCATCATGTACCTGATATAGAATTGGTGGTAAAAACTAGGCTTGCGCTTTCCACCCCACAATTTGCTGCTTCCGGATAAAATCAAACCTTCCGCATCATGCCTTGAAGGACACATTCCACTGTCCCCGCAACCCTCCGCAACATACAACTTGGACATTGATGAGGACCCGCTCAGGTCGCAAGGCAAATCTGACTGCGCTGCAAATCACCGCCTCGTGGCTAGGTACCTGTGCTGGCCGCAGTGCATCCCGGGCCACTAACTTTGTGCTGGTCTGGGCTGGGACCCCTTCTCTGAAATATTGGATGGCCCCTGAAGTGGTGGCCTTGGGATTATCAATGCCATTTCTCTGTGGCCTTGCACTGTACGCAGCATCTGGGCCCAAATACGTCCCACCAGGGCTCACACACCAAAGCGAGTCCTGACCGGCCCGGATGTCGCATCTCCGCAGGAGACACACACCACCACCGCAAGGACTACCTCCAACCGCCATCTGTCAGAGTCGAAACGGTGGTCGTGACAGACTTACGGAGTTGCTCAGACCTGTTGTGGATGCCATCATCAGCCTGATACCCTGCTCACCACTCCAGGTGCAAGTGACTCAGTGTACCGCAGGCCATTGTCCGTTGCTGATCGAGTTTTGTGCTGTGAAGCGGTTGCACAGCTATGTCACCTCAAACAGTGTGGGGGCCCTGAGACGTTGATGGAGAAGAGGATGAAGGTCGAACACACCCCACTGCATCTGCATCAGGAATATATAGAAGGGACACAATCTGAGACATTTTCTTCACATGAGCGCGCTCATCTCTTGTGTCCCAACCCTAGTACACTGCAACTCATGGACACTTCTGTTTGCTTGTTAGCTGTCCTCTGGACTTTCTCCGGCTCACTCCATGTTGCTCAGCAGTTGACTCTGTTATGCAGGTGTTTTCTGTTTCCGTTGCACTGGTGTCCAATGTTCAAGTGGTTGCCAACACCAGACATTCCGTGCTGAATGGCTTACACTCACCCCACACACATCCAGCACAGGTTTCACTGTACATGTGGCCCTGCCAATAAAGGGGATGGGCGTATGTGCCCGGAGCCAGTTCATCATGATATATGCATGTGTCCCTGTGGTCTTGTTGTATGCATGAGGGCCCTGGGCCCTACGACATTACATTGTGCTGTGGACATCAGATGCAGACATGTCACCGCAGGCAGCGGGTTGGAGCTTGGACATGTAGCTTTGTCGTCACCCACTCAATTTGTAGGGGGAGTGGCCAGGGCCGTTGTACACAGAGAAAAATGGGTGTGTGACTGCTATGGACGTGGTTCTGTACTGTAAATGTGCAGCTGCATGTATCTCTATGGCATTGTGGGTCTCCTTAGTGGGGTGTGGGTGGGCCCTGAAGGGTGATAGACGCCTACGTATGTGTCCTAGTTCGCATTCCATATTTTTGGCCCCCCTCCAACACCTATTGGGCCACCTCCTTGTGGCGTGCTGGCACATGGCATTGGGGTGCCATGTGTGGGGGAGTGAAGTGTTGTGAGCTAGCTGTCTTGCGTGTGCTTCCTGCTGTGTGGTCTCTTGCAGGCTCGGTGTTCTCCTTTGAGTAGCTTGGCTGGCTGGGTCCTGGTGGGGGGTTGCGTGGGATATCCATGGGAGGTTGTAGGATGTCGGTGTCAACGGTGTGATGGTCCTCTCCAACATCACAGATGTGTTGTATTCTGTGCTCTTCTGAAGGTATTGTGTGCCCCTCTGCAATGTGATGGGGAGATGCATGTTGACATTGTGTTGACATGTATGTTGGTGCATTGTGCTGGTTTGCATGCAGACTGTGTGGCAATGTACATTGTGACTGGTTGGGGTGCTGGATTCTTCTGTGGGACAGTGTACATTTAAACTACATGGCGGATGTGAGGTTGTACGGGTACATTTCCATTTCACAGTTTCCGTCTCTGTCATATTTTGTAGGCATGTTTCTGTGCATGTGCGGAGGCAGTTGTGTCCTCTGTTCTGCAGTGTCGGCTATGGGCATTGTACCACGTTGTCGTCAATGTGGGTCTGCTGTTCTTGCTATGTGTGTGTGCTGCAGTGTGCCAAGGGGATCTGGGACATGATCCTGGGTAATTGTTGGTGTGCAGTGTGCTACACCTCGTTGTGCCTGTATGCCATTGTGCCCATCTCCCTCCGTCCCCCAGTCCCTGTTCGTTGCACTACCTGTTGATGTTATGCCAGGTCCCCGCAAGCTGTGTCTGTACTCCCTACTCCTTGCAACGTCTCCACACTCATGACTGTGGCATGGGTTTCCTCCAGCTCCTCCTGTGGCGCTGGACTGCCACCTCCTGTCACCGTTGCTGCCTTCCTGTTGGCAGCAGGTTTGTGCCTGGTTTAGGGTGTCACATAATGCTAGCGCCTATTGGCCTCCTCAGCACTCCAACTGCATTCCAGGTGGTCTGCTAGTGGGTCAGTTGCTGGTAGTGTTCTGCCACCTCCGTGACGCTAGTCTTGTTTTCCTGTGGTCTGCACCCCATCTTCCTCTCCCTCTTCTCCTTGGTCTTCCCCGACCCGGTTGTTCCTTGCTGGTACTCTGTGGGGTTGTGGGGTTAGAGTTGGCCTCTGCGCTAGGGCAGGGTGCCTCCATGTTGCTACGTGCGTTGGCTTATTTCTGGTGTGTTTTCACTGTGGTTTTTATGGTGCATTGTCCCGCCAGATGCATGGGATTTGCAGGATTGTGGCTGGTTTTTGCTACTTTTTGTACTGTGGTTGGCCTCATTGCATGTTTTTTAGCATTCGCGTATCAAATTTTTGTGGAGGGACGTTGATTTTCTCGCAGACATTTGATGCGTTATCTGGTGTCTATTGCATGCTACCGCCACGTTGTGAATTCCACATTGACACAGAGTTATTTTCCTGCGATAGGCTGCGATGTTGAAAGTTGCGTTACGCTACTCTTGTGGTAGTTATCACACGTTCTTGTGAATATACCCCATTGTTTCTAACTCAGTTTGTACAATCAACCTTTATCAGAACATTCACACATCATCCCAGTGCTATCTCTGCATCAGCTCATTCAAATCCAAAAAGGGTTATTACTTTGAATCAGTGCAATCAAACCAGGCACCAGTGCATCAGGTGGCTGACTATTTCGGCTCTTATTCTATATTGTTACTTTCTGCACTCTGTATTTGTCCTTTTAACTGAGTATCAGTGATTTTTAAACGACTGAGGCCCCATTGAAATAGCTGCAGCTTTGAATACAGATGTCAGCAGACATGTGCAATACCAGTGACACAAAACATTAGTAGTAAGGAATTATTATATCTACCCTGTTTGAATTACATTTAAGTAGCTACGTTTTTTGTTTCCTTGTGCTGATAAAGAGTTTCCAAAGTCACCTCTTTGAATGGTGACTGCAGCAATCTAAAGCTGAAAAGTGACCAGTTTAGTTTTGCAAGGTGTCTGGTGCAGCTTTATAAACAGGTGCGATTTATAAATGACTCTTGGTAATTTTGAGCGAAAAGTAAAATGTATTTTATTGCAATCTCCAAATTATGCAGCAGATGGTGAATTATTGGCATTTGCACTCATCCTTTATTTAGGAGGAAAAAACAGCAGTGGCACAATCGTTTTACTGCAGTGGCCTTAGCTTTTTGTTTCAAATCAAATACAAGCAGCCATACAGTTTTATAAAATTCGGAATCTGAAAATGAAATGTAAAGTTCTATCCACAAATTAAATATTTGGATATTAATTCAGTGAAAGTCACTTTGGTCAAACATAGTAGAGGGCACTGTCAAATATAAATCTGGACTTCTTGGAGTATGCAGACATGGGCCCTTATTAGAACCGGGCCATAAATGTTGATGGGTAACAGAAGCTATTAGGCCTATAGGAATTATGGCCTTGAGTTCAGGCGTTACTGTTACCTCTTCTATGCATTTTCCCAATACAATTACCTCCGGCGAAAGACTGTCGGCAATGGTGATGTGATGCCGAGGTACATCGAAATAAAATGCCTTAAGTTTCTTTTTATACATGTGAGCATCTGATCCTTCATGTCAAATTGAGTGCTATTCTCCTACGTGTCATTAAGTAGCTGCCAGGATGACTCAGTGAGATGAACGGTTGCAGCTTCACGTGTGTTTATCTGCAGGTTGCAAGACAGAAGTCCAAAAAGGCAGACTCATCCTTTGATTCCTCCAAGGTGGGTACCTTGAACTTGAAACTGTCTTTAATTCGCAGTGCCGACAAATTCCAATATGCAAGGATATCGGAACAATGAAGTTTATGACAAACATCAACAAATGAGACCTTTTTATATTTATTGGGGAGAAATGCCCAGTAGTTACTGTAGCAAACTAAGTTTGGTGCCGTAATCACCAAAATGCACCTGTTATTCCTCAGACGCTCAGATAGACGATAATTATTACACCATATCCAACAATTCGGTGTCAGTTTTTTTCGTATGTCATAATTATCGCATTAGATAATGGCCAACTCATAAAGAGCACCTATGCTTAGAAACATCAAAAGTGTGGTGTGAAGTGATAGTTAAAAAACAAGTTGCTGTTATTAACCATGCCAGTTGACTATGGAACTGTATGTGGTTTGAATTACTTCTGGTACAAACAGTTTTGGAAAAAAAACTAAACTGACAACATTTCAATAAGTAGACCCTGGAACTAGGCAATTTCAAGGATTTTAGGTAAATTTAGCGTCTAAAAGCACAATCCACACTTTGCAGTTATCTAGTTATGCAAGTTCAGCTGACTGCAATGGAGCGCAGGCCGGATATAAAGACCAGGCTTGTCCTGCCGATAATGTACCTCCTAAAGTCCAGCATGTAGCGTTCCATTCGCAGTGGAAGAGGCTGTGAGGAACAGACTGAGTGCTGAAGCTGGCTCTTGCTATAGTGCGTAGTGCAGGCGTCATGGCCGGTCATTTGCAGCTGCTTTGCGTTGGCAGTCACCGTGGGCTGTCAATGCTGTAGCAAGAAGTGCAGATCTCGCATTGCTGCTCGTCACTGGCTGTCGCTGTAGTGCAAAGAGTCAAGTACACCAGAGCATCGCTTTGGCGGTTGGCGCGGGTGTCAAGATCTTGGTGGAGCAGAAAACTTCAGCATTTCTTCTGTCTTCTAAGATGAGCTCAATTTATGCTACACCAAGGATTCAGAACCTGAGAGGCAAGTTTTGAGGAAGAGGCCAGCAAGGCTCAGGCAGGTCCAGTTGCAGGTCCAGGCAGGTCCAGTGCAGCAGATCAGCTGAGCAGTTACAGGGAGGCCTCTGGAGCTTGTTATGCCCCTGTAGCTCAATCCAACAGGAGGTCAGCTAACTAGCCTTTGGAGTCACTCACGTAGCCTGTGATGAAGGATGCAGGTCCAGATTTCTTTCTCAAGCAGCAGTGCAGTCCTCTTTCAGTAGGGTGGTCCTCCTTCTGTAGTGCCCACAGGTCCAGGAGTGTGCTGAAGAGTGGGTCTTTGGGTTCCTTTCTTATACCTGGCGCTACCTCTGAAGTGGAAGAAGCTTATGGAGTTAACACCCCTGCAGAGGTGTCTGGAATTTCCTGCCCTTCCCTGTCCTGGTCCCAGTCTGTCGGCAGTCATAATAGGCTAATGTTAAGTTCTTTGTGTGTGAACTAAGGCAGTGTCTTTCACATGCAAATGTAACAGATGACAGCTCCATCCTTCTTGTCAAGTTAAGAGGGACCATCCTGGCAACATCCAGGACCGCTACTGTGTGGCTGTCTGGAAAGAATACACAAAGCCCAACTGCCTAGTATACCTAGTCATGTGATCCAGGAATCAGACTGCATGTACCAAATGGTTAGGGAAAGAAAATGCTAACTCTCTAAAAGTGAAAACGAAAAAACCCGGAAATGTATCTGGGAATACCACAGTGCACTCACTACAATCAAGTCACTATAAAGTATACGCGATGTTATCAAAAAGTAGTGATGAATAATACCCTTTTGTTCTTTGGTAAAAAACAGTCCTCCAACCAATTTCCAAGGTATCATAAACTGCAAACCAAATCTTCAGACCATGAGGTTGGTATTAATCTGCTTTATTCTTGATAGTCGCAGATGACTTAAAGTTCAAAATAACGAAAATATAGTTCTCGTATTCAGCATATAACAACAGAAAACTTCACATGTCCCAATGCATTTCAGGATTTTCACATAAGCCCTTCATCAGGGGAATCTGCAATATATCAATAAACTGATTTTAATAAACAAATTCCCATAACATGGAGTTTGACATTAGTCATAAGACATATGGGTTCACAAGAGAGCAGGAAGACGTCTCAAATCATCATCTCCTTGTAATATGTGTACACCGAAAACACCATGACACCAGAAAGTAAGTAAGATAGCCAGAATGAAATAGTACCAAAACACAACCCAAATAGTGGCGTCAGTGAAAACGTACTCTAAAGATAAAGAATGGAGACCCATACTACTCATACCTCAAAAACGCTGGAGTGCACACTCACAGCGAAAACACAAGCCAATGGACTGCCGCTGTGATCTACAAAATAGCCAAACTAAAGATCAGACGTATACAGAAAATAGAGTGGAACGATATAACACCTGGGAAAGCTACGGTGCTTACCTGTGGCAGAGTAAGTAGCACCACTCTACTAAGGTGAACTACAGTGAATCATCGTCTAATTTAAAAACTGTGAAATGAAAAAAATGTCTACATAAGTGCAATGACTCCGCAGATTTCAAACCTGTTTCAAACAAGATGCAGAGAGCAAGCTGCGGCGCTTACCTTAAGCGAGCAAAGTACATAACTAGACATCGAGAAAGCCAGGATAATACTATGCAGTAACTAAAAAATGAAATGAATGTCACGGAGATAAATTTCATATTAAATGATATCTAGGGAAAACTAAATAAACCGTCTTCTTAATACGCAAAACTTACTGATGGCAAAAATTAACCAGGAACGCTAACTACTTCCGAGTAGACGCCAGTGCCAACGAGTGAGCCCGCACGTCTGCTACGTGTAAGTACGTGGAATGAACAATAATGGCTATAGAAATAGGACAGTCCGAAGTGCACGCATACCAACTCTCTAAAAGTGGCATTTTCAGAATGGTGACTTAAAATCCAACTTTACAACTGAAGAGGGTTTTAACTTATCAACTGTACTAAGGTAACCCAACATTATCTTATGGGAGAGGTAGGCCTTGCAATAGTGAAAACAGAATTTGATCGTTTTTTTACTACCAGGGTAGGTAAAACTTAAAAGTACATGCCAAACTTTTTTTAAAAGCAAAATACCCTGCCTAAGGGGTTGTTTAGGACTAGGCTCAGGTCAGAGCTCGCAGAGTTTAACTCTGCGGAATTCTGCAGAGTTATCAAAAAAAGCTCCAGCAAATTCCGCAGAAGTCCTTGAGCGGGTGGAGTATTGCTTTGCCAGCCCTAATAAAGTCTTGGATGCTGAGAGTAGTTGGGGGCCAAGAACCCTTATTGTTGCTACAAGTAGGTCCCCCACACCGGGTTTGCCGAAACCTCATCGGAAGACCCGCCCCCTTTCTCAACCACTACGCAAACGCGCCCCCTTGTGCACTACTGGTTCGGAAATGAACTCCCCTTGGCTGCCTAGGGTCATTGGGGGCCAAGAACCCCCATTGTTGCCACACATAAGTCCTCCACAGTGGGATTGCGGAGACCTTGTCAGAGGCCATCCCCCTTTCTCAACTGCTCTGCACATGTGCCTCCTGGTGCACTACACTTGGGGGATGAAGTCTCGGGGTCAGAGCACCGGTAAACCGCACTCCGCTGCGGGTTGGCAGAGTTTTTGCCAAACTCTGCATTCCAAGTAGAGTGCCAAAACTGCAAAACTCCACTGGCGAGAGCTGAGTTTACCACCCACCCCTATTTAGGACCTACCCTTGAGGTGACTTATATGTATTAAAAAGGAAGGTTTAAACCTGGCAAAAGGAATTTTTTGCCTGCTCGAAATGGTACTTTAAGACTGCACACAAAGCCGGCAATGGCAGACCTGAGGCATTTTTCAAGAGACCTATTTAAGTGGGTGGCACAATAAGTGCTGTAGGCCCACTAGCAGCATTGAATTTACAGGCCCTGGGTACATATATTACCACTTTACTAGGGATGTACAAGTAAATTAAATGTGCCAATTGGATATAAGCCAAATTTACCATGATTAAAGGAGGGAGCACAATCACTTTAGCACTGGTTAGCAGTCTTAAAGTGCACAGAGTCCGTAAAGCCAACAAAAACAGGTTTAGACAACAGGATGGGTTAAGGCAAGCTGTTTGGGGGATAACCCTGCAGAGTGGGCCAGGTACAACAGCATATTTGTTTAATCAGTATCAGTGTATACAATTTGCATTCAATACTTAACCTAATCATGGCAATATTAGAAAAACAGATTCCCTGTTATCTGAGCAAGTGAAAGAGAATTTGAGAGAGTGAGAGTATGTGTGAGATAATTGAGATGAGAAAAAGAAGCATTTTAAGAGAGACGTCGAAGTGTTAGGGAGGTTAAGGTTGAGAGAAAGATGGATTTGAGAGAAGGAAGAGTGTGTTTGAGAGTGAAGGAATATCTTAGTATGAGTTAAGTGTAAAGAGGTAGAGATGAGAGTCTGTGTAAGACATCAGGATGGTAAGAGGAGGCCCCAGGATATCTGCGTATCTTAGAGAGAAGGGTTTGAGAAGAAGGTAGATGTGAGTGTGTGTGTAGGACATCAGGTTGGTAAGAGGAGGGCACAGGAAATCTGAGGATCTTAGAAGAGTTTGAGAAGAAGACACGAATATAAGTTGCGGAAGAGGCATTGAGAAAGGAATAAGAAGGGTGAGAGGAGGGGTAGGCATGTAGTAAGTGAGGGAAAACTGTGACTAAGGAAGTGAGCACAGTTTGAGACATTGGAAAGAAAATAGAAGGAGATGGTGGCATGCAAAAGTAGCATGAGATAAGGAGAAAAGGTGTGATGGGAGTGACTCCATCGGCTCCCCGTGTATGTGTACCCTAAAGAAGGGTGAACTTGAATGAGATAAGATGGGGAGTGGGAAAAAAGGCGGAATGGAGTTGATCTCATGCTCCCTTCTGAAGCACAGAAGATAAAGGATTAGTGAAGGGGAGCTCCAGAAAGATAAGAGGAGTCAGAATGACTTCAGCAAGGCTTTCAGGATATGTACAAGGCTTCTCTGAGGGAACATGATTTGATGATATTAAGAATCCAAGTGACTTCTTTGGGATTAGTATGAAATAATTTACACCAGTTTGCTTCTGGCTTAATATCTTTAGATATTAGAGAGGCATAAAGAAGAGAGGTTTGCAGATTTTTTTTGTTTTCAAGTAGATGATCTGGATTTTAGCAACAAAGAAGCAAGACAGATCTTCGCAAAATGTTTGTGAAGAATAGGTTTGACAGAGTAAACAGTGCAAAGCTAAAAATAAATTCAAGGTTCTAAACACTCTAACTTTTCTGTGATCAGTGCATGCTTACACCATTCCTGCTGTGAAAGATCTGTTCCAAAATTAAGGGAACTATTAGACCTGTTAGCCTTAGGTTGGCCTTCCCACAAACGTTTCTACTTCTCCCCTCCTGTTTTGTTGAATATGTTTTTGTTGGCCTTAGGGCTCTGTGCACTTTACCTTGGGTATCCAGTGCTAAATTGCTCACTCCCGTAAAAAATGGTTAAATTGGCTTACACCTGATTGCATATATGATCTACTGACAAGTCCCTAGTAAATAGTAAACCATATACCCAGGGGTGGTAAATTAAATAAATGCTATTCGTGGGCCTGCAACATTTATTGTGTCACCCACTTAAGTATCTCCTTAAAACATGTCTCAGGCTCTCATTGAAACCTGGGTGCAGTTTTAAATTGCCCATTCAAATTGGCAAAATAAACCTTTTGAAAAACCTAGACCTTTCTTTTTAAGATATATACAGGACTCCTAGGGTAGGACCTAAACAGCCCATAGGACAAGGTGCAGTTGTAGTGTAGCTCCTATATTCCCAATAGGCTCTGCGTATTGGAATAATATAAACAGCAGTGTAGACGTAGGACTGAGGTCATCTAGGTCTCTAATGACTATATTAGACTTAATTAGTTTTGCCAGTTAGCTCAGAGGTCACTAGAAACTTTCTCGAATGTTCCGGAAAGAGTTAACTCTCCTGATTTAGACAAGAAGGGATTAGTTTCTGACAACCGCATAAACATGACAACTTTGCTCCCTCAGAATAAAGAGTATATCTCTAGAGTTGTGTGAAAACAATAGACAACTATTTCACTCAGTCAATCGTGCATGCTTAGTCTCACCAGAGTGCAGAGAAATAGAGAGACATGCGTTTTCAATAAAAGGTGTTATTTATTGAGCAGTGTTCTTTTTCATGCAAGAGAAATGAATTGCCACAATTGCAATACTTCTCATGAAGTAAAGTGCGTACAGTAAAAGTAGTATTATGAAATAATACTGTAAAAGCATTGATATGGTTTCTTAGCCATATGATACTTTAAAACGGATAAAATATATACATACATAAAAACATTGACTAACGTGCTCAACTGGTGCTTCTAATATACACCTACCTCGGTGTACCTGACCTAAGCCTAATACGTGGGAAGGAGTAAGTAAGTTGCAGTTTAAGTTAAGTTGTTTTTTTTGCCAAAAATCTGAATCAAGAATTCTCTTAAGGTTTTAGTCAGCTCCGTACCTTGGTTCTAGAATGTAGGAGGTCTTGTATCTCTTTCTCAGGACTCGATCTCCCAGCAACCCGCAAGGGTGACTGGAAACACCGGAGCTGGATTTCTCGGCTGGAGAAAAGACAGCGTCTCTCTCAGTGTGTCAAATGGGAGGGTCGGCTTCCTTCGGCTCTCGCATCAGCTGGGCGTCCGGCAAGTAGATAGCCGCTCCGCTCCAAACCACCGTGTCTTTGCTTAAGGCAACGTTGGTATATTTATACCTGAAAGGTGCCGTGTTTGACGTAAGTTTGGACATAAGACGTCAGTAAGAACTAACAGTTCTTTCTGGACTCCAGGAGTTCTTGTGCAAATCAAAACAAAAGCAGGTGGAATTCCCGGGCTGCTGGAGGCTTGGTTTGTTTAAAGAACGCGTTGTACTTTCTAGGAGTCTATGGGAGTAGCCATGCCGTATTTGGACTGCATGGGCTATGACTAGATATGGACATGATTCCTATGCCTTTATAAGGATATGTTTTATTATAACCACATAAGGGCATGAATCGGGGATATCTAATTAGGGTCCTAGATAGATTCACAACACAGTGTATTTAAAAAGTTGGACACTTAAATTTAAGTTTTACATGTCCTGGTTGTGGAAAACCCACACATTTGTTTTTCACCACCTTGAGGCCTGCCCCTCCCATAGGATAACAGTGGGTTAACTTATTACACTTAATAAGTGATAACTTATTTGGGGTAGCAGGTGGAAATGCCATGTTTGGTGTCTAAAGAATTGTAATTTAAAATCCTCTTTAATGATAAAGTCGGATTTCAATGCCGAATTTTGAAAATGTCACTTGTCAGACCCCCCAGGATATTGCGGCATGGATTAGGAAATTTAGCGGCACAAATATGGTAGTTTAGCGGCACAAATATGGAAATTTAGCGGCATTTTTGCGGCATTTTATTTTACTCATAATCATTCATTTTCAGTCTGAAATCACTGGAAACTGTTTTAGCAGAGTATTCCACTTTGAAATAGGTATCTGCAGCTCTACGGAAGCAAAACTCCAGTCCTAACCTTGTAGAGGGAGTTGTACTGAATCCAAGATGAGAGTCTGAGTCCACTCTCAGAGTGGGAAGATTCAAAACTCATCCAACTGCTTTCCTCTCGCACATGTATCCTCATCTAGTGTTCCCTGCAAACTACACGTAGAATAGTTGGCTCTCATCCCCGGGCTTCAACAGTCATGCCAAAGGCAGATGTCAAGGTGAGTGTCCAGTATCCGGGGACATGGCAAGCCGCCAATAAAGTGCAGGCTGTTGCCCCTAATTTCTAAATCCGGTCTAATTCTTGTTCTATCCCAATAGGTGGATGCCTACAGTTTGGACACAGTTGTTGCCTGCCATCACTAAGCTGGAAAGGCGTATAATTCTTAGGGCTGTAATTGATGGTGGTGGGTGCCCGGATCACCAGCAATGATCTCAAATGGTGCAGTAACGTTTTGTTTCAGCGCAAATATGCATGCTTACCTCTGTCACTCTGAAGCATTCAAAATGTAAACAAGAAAGAAGAGAGATCAATTTACAAGGGCCTATGTGAAGAAGAAATACTTTTCCATCTTGACCAAGCTCCGTTTCCCAAGAAAAAGTCCTTTGGTATTTTTTGGGAACAATACAATATAAAGTGCTGAGCTAAGTTCACAACCAATATTCAAACTTCACAAGCTGTAGTATCTCACGCAAGATTGTAACAGAGATATTAAATGATGCCATCCATAGGATGGAAATGCTTACTGCTCTCCCTGCCAAATGTTATATTTGTACCACAGCATTCTCTCTTTTTTAATAGGAGAGCTCATTGAATCTCCCACATCCTTAGGCATCTGCATGAAAACACGTTTTAACATCATCTTAGTGTTTGACACCCTGCCTCTTATTTAACACTGGGAAGACACCTTGGTCAGGTGAGGAAAGTCAGAAGCTCTACATTTGACTTCAAGTCTTTTGTGAGTAATGGGCACAAGGCACTAGCTTGTAACTACCACATCACATGCCTGCTGTTACTTTAGAATGAGGAATGTTTTTATTTTTTCCCTAAACTATCAGTGATAAGGGATGGAGTTCCAAATCTACAGCAACAGATAGGATGCTAAATTTCCTTGGTGTATACACATAAAGGGGATAATAACTGATGATGTAGATATAAGGGAACATATTATATTTGCTCCCTCCCACAACAATTTCTTAGCAAGTGAGGGTTTTATCATATTAATATCACCCCCAGGGTACAACTGTTGCAAATTAAATAGTGACATGTATTTCTATATACAGCCCAAATAGATTACACATTGCTACTTCTCTGATGGAGCGTAAAACTGCGCAGCAACACTCACTGAAGCACTACCCAAGTAAAACAACTCAAACATTTTGGCCTGTCCCACTCCCTAATCACCCTGTAATTGTTTGACTTTTGTGACCTTGAATGTCGGAATATCTACATTCCTGTCCCATGGTAGGCACAGACAGGGCCTCAGTTCCCCTCTCTCGTTCTACACGGTGTGCAGCATTTATTTTAACAACACAGTTAAGGAAGAAGTGCCAGATTGTAAGATGCACCTGTGGCAAGACACAAAGGCACCTGTTTCCGTCTTCCTATGAAGCTCACTCCACCGAACTTCATCATCCCATACAAACTCACCAGTCACCTGGCCTTGTCAGTGGGTGATGTTGGTGGAGCTGACCAAAGCAAATATAGAATGAGTCTGGGGGCTAAGATATTAAAAATAGTAGGACTAGGCTTTCCCATTATCTGAAAGTAATCTGGGAGACCGGGAAGCAGTTGACTTACCAGCTGCACGACCGGCCCGGACTGATTGCTTTCCTGTGTGAATGCTTCATTAATTCAAGTCGACCCATCAGATCCCGGGAACGGCTGCACTTACAATAACTTAAAAGTGAGCGCGTGCTCTCGGAGGCTAACTGCCTCACTGAATGAACTGACCCCTATAATGTTGCAAGAGGAAGCAGCTATTTAATGGCTGTACTACGGCACGTAGTGACGTGCATGGATACAGCCAGTAAGAAGGCACAATTTCTTTGTGGTCTGCGGGGAGGCCTTTTTTAGCAGCCAAAATAGTAAATATTGCGGCCATTGCCCTACTAAGCAGATTTCGCGATTTTTTCACGGATCGCAAAATGCTGAAGGGTCTGACTTGTAGAAAGTTGCCATTCTCTTATCCTAATCATTTGGTTCTTGCAGCCTATTTGCTGGGTCAAATGACTAGGTGTGCAAGCAGTTGACCGTAATGTATTCCTACAAGACAGCCACACAATAAAGGGACTGAGTGTTGGCAAGATGGGCCATTCTTGCAGGATGGTGGGAGGGCAGATCCGTGCACAGCCCCACTTGCACTTCAAAGCAGCTACCTCAGTTCACACACAAAAACTTCACATTTGCCTTTTGGGAAGGAAGGAAGGAAGGAAGGAAGGAAGGAAGGAAGGAAGGAAGGAAGGAAGGAAGGAAGGAAGGAAGGAAGGAAGGAAGGAAGGAAGGAAGGAAGGAAGGAAGGAAGGAAGGAAGGAAGGAAGGAAGGAAGGAAGGAAGGAAGGAAGGAAGGAAGGAAGGAAGGAAGGAAGGAAGGAAGGAAGGAAATAAATTCACCATTGTTGGAGGGAAAACAGTAGAAATGTCCTCTACTTGAAATCTGACCCCATCTCTAAAATGTAGACCCACTCTTGAGTTCATTTCTGGAACTGCAAAGGACTTTCAGAGGACTTCCCCACTGCTTGTGGCCTTCTGTGTACTCCAGAGGACTGTCCTGCTGCACCGAGAGTACTGCCCTGCTGTCTTAAGCCTGCCGTGTGCCCTCAGAGTACAGCCCTGCTGTTTGAGACCTGCTTTTCTACTTGAAACCAAGACTCCCAGAGTGACTCCAATAGCTACTTGGCTTTCCTCCTGATCAGAGCCTCAGTGAGAGAAAGGGCTCCAACCATTTTGAACCCACACCTGGAGCCAGCCTAAATGAGTCCTGACCCTCCAAGTGGATCCCTTCCAGTACTGAACCCTTGGAAGTGGTGCTAAAAGTGCCCAGATAACCCAAATCCAAAACTTGGTACTTGGAAAATTTTCAGCCAAAAGTGCTCTCAGAACTGAGAACAGACCAAGATCTATGTGCTGGCTGATCCACCCAAGATGCATCTACGGTAGGCCTGACTTCACAGTAGATTCCGCAAAGTTCTTCTCCGCAGCAACAAATCCTGTTCAGTGGCTTGTTGCAGACAAGATAACTGACCTCATGGAGCCCCCGTCTGGTACAGCCTGCAGCTTTGTCCCGCTGGGGATTTTCGACTTACAAAACAGAGATTTAGTAGCTGATTACGACTACGGCGGTCCTATAGATCACCGTAACCACGGTGATGGTGCAGGCACAGTCGGTCTAACCACCCTATTACAACTTTGCCGGTTAGATCACCAAAGGACCTCTGCAGCCGCCGAGGATACCAGATCCCTGGCGATGGTGCAGCGGTCTAAGAGCTGCAATATGCTTGGTGATGTCGATGTGGCACCACCAAGCATATTACGAGTTTCTTCACTGCCACCGTTTTTATGCCAGCGAGCCCGACTGTAATAATGGAAGGTTCAGGGGGGGTTCTCTTCCTGATGTTTTTCTTAAAAAGAGTGGGCAAATGTTGCATTTTCACGTAAATTTGAGACAGCAAGAAGGTTAATAAAGCAATTGTGAAATTGTAGTTATGACACCAACAAAGACATTTCTAATGATAATGACGTAGGTAGCTGATTAAACCGTATAACTAGAGAACCTCTAAAAACTTTCAGATAATAATGCAGTGAGTACTTCACAGATTTCTTTATTTATTGATATACTTTTACAAATCAAATTTACTTAGGGAACCCAAGTTATTGTGATTTGTCTGACTGTACACAATGAGACATCAAGCAATAATCATTAAAAGGCAGTATGGCACTCTACAAGGCACTTTACTTCTCATTCAGGACATGAAGAAATGGGATCATATCACCCCTATCCTGCTGGAACTCCCTTAGCTCCCCTTGCTGGTCAACTACATCGTCAAAACCAGCTGCATCATTTAAAAAAAATGTTGTAGTGGGCCAGCAAAGCCATTATGACCAGCAACACTTTACTTATCTTGTCTTCAATGGAACTTCCAACATTCCAATCTTTTAATATTGATTGCACAGTTCCATGCCTTAAATTGATACTGATGTGACCCACCACACCCCACCCATAGTGTAGACCACTTCTCATACATAGCCCTTAACTGCCATGTAAAAATAATGTAGCATATGTATGTATCCAGTATTTTTATGTATCCAGTATTTGTAAAGTGCAAACTAATCACATCTAGGGGTCTCAAGGCGTTGGGGGCCGTCGGGGAGATTAAGGCTAGATGTAGGTAAAAAGGTTTTACCGATTCTAAAATACCGAATTTTACCGATTCGGTATTTTATAATCGGTAAAACCTTTGTAGCTAATTATTCACTATTTTTTACTGAATCGTTAAGATTCGGTAATTACCGAATCGGTATTTACCGATTCGGTAATTGCCATTCATTCCTATGGGCCTGGAGGCCCATAGGAATGAATGTCAATTACCGAATCAGTAAATATCGATTCGGTAAAATTGTGAAATAGTCAAGAGTGGCAGGGTGTCACTTTGACACCCTGTTGCACCCCTGATTAGTGCTTGTGTGCCATGTGGCACACATACATGCCCACAGGTGTAAATGCACATATTTGCATTTACATAGTAATTCGTTATTTACCACCAACTAATAGTTGGTGGTAAATAACGAATCCTTAAAGCCCTGTAGCACTGTTTACAGTCTTACCTACATTTCAAAATACAGATTCGGTAATTTTACAGAATCAGTAATTTTACCGAATCGGTAAATTTACCGATTCGGTAAAATTACCGAATCTGTATTTTTTCATGCCCTACATCTCAGTATCCAAATACCGGTCGGTAACGGCCGAAAATCGGTATTTTCGGCCGTTACCGACCGGTATTTGGATACCTACATCTGGCCCCTAGTCAGCTATTGCCCTTAGTCACTTGGTGCTGAGCTGAGCTGCCGCGGGGATCGGATCATGAGCCTGTGCTCCGGAGTCAGCCACTCCAGTTACTGCACCACACCTTTCCCTAGTGTTAGTTTTCTTACCCTAAACACTGGGGTTGTGTTTGTGCAAGAGCAGCAAAGCAGGTTGAGGTTTGTACTCTCTTTTTTTTTTGTCCCAAAATTATGTACAGGCCTTCAGGTTTTACTAGTTGCTAAAAAAGAAAAATGTTACATAAATAGTATTGGCAACCAAACACATACATTTAACTTTAAAGCCAAGTTAATGCATACTACCCTTTGGAAGATTTAGAATCTAGTCCTCCAACCTGAGGGGTTTCGGGTCTCTGCAATGGTTCTCTCCAAGGAAAAGGCATATAACCTATGTAATTTGGGCCAAGCTTAAACAACTAAACTACATTCCAGTCATTCCTGTAGTGAACCACCCGACCGATATTTTGAATTCTGTCTGAGATTTCGGTTATTGAATCCAGATAAATAATCCAGCAACTTGCATGCATTTTAATACAGACAGGACTTTTGACGTTGTCAATGGTGGTTGTCAGCTGTTTAAGAAAAACGAGTGATAATGATTTTGTTGAAAGTAATATTGAAAATGTTTCAGTTCAGAAATTGTGAGACTGAATTAAGCACTACTGGGGCCTTTGGAAGGGGTAGTGATCTTCAGAGTGTCTCAATCATGTCCAGTATGCTCTTTCTGTTAGACATGTGCACCCTTTTCTCACCACATCCCGTCCACATGCATATCTTAACTTCAGCAGCCTCCTTTCACTCACAACCCCAAAACACACAATGCACCAAACTCACCTGTAAGCACTGTATTTTCATTTACTTTTGCCTTCTGAATATTTTGGCAAATGTGTACCTCATTCACACACAGTTACACAGAATCAGCATTGTAACTGGAATAAGTGACCATTGCTCAGTTTGGTCAGCAGAGAGGCCAAGGGTTGGATGACTAAGTATTCTGAACACCTTTTTGACACACTGACAGGCACTGTGATTCATTTGCACTGCCTTCAACCTTTACTCCAGAGCTCTTAATGACGGCACTATCTACACATCTTGTAAAAACATACATATCGCAATCGTTTATCTCCAAATGCTTTTTCTCACTCAGAAAGTACTTTAAAATGAAGATGTAATTTCTGTTGTGACCTCCTGTAACATTTGGCAGAGAAGGTTTGTGCTCTATGCTACAGCTCCCATGTGCAAACTGCAAAGACCCACCTCACAACAAATCAGGCCTGATTTATCCTGTGCTTCTGATTGTTAGGTTTATTATCACTACGGAAGAGTGTCTGAATCAATCATTCATGCGCCATCGAGCGGCCGCGGCGCTCATCGCCTTGACATCTGTGTGCCAGGTCTGTACTAGACCCCCCAGGATATAGCGGCATGGATTTGCAAATTAAGCAGCACAAAAATGGAAATTTAGCGGCACAAATATGGAAATTTAGCGGCAATTTTGCAGCATTTTATCTGGCCATTTTTCCTACAAAAAACACAGACATCTTAGCTTTTATAGTTATTTAACAACATGAAGCTATGTATATGTGGTTTAATTACAATGTAGACACTTTGTTTCCCTCGAAAAGCATGTACAGATATTCGAGTGTATCTCTGGATATGGTTTGGGAATTCTCAACGTGTCAAGTCCTGGTGCTGGTCGTGGGGAAATGAAGTGGTGAAGTATTCCAGGGGCGTGACGTCATTGGACAGTCCGCACCATTGGTCTCTTGAAGTGTGTGCTCTGCCTGTTGTTGAACCAGACCTGGAGTAGGTGATGGCGTGACCGAGCGAGATGTCAAATGCAGAGTTCACCCGAGTCCACCGTGAAGCACACCCTTTGGCTCACGGCCCTACTTATGCCTCATCGTGATGCACGGTGCACTTTCGGTTCTCTGCAGCTATATGTGTACTGTGAATGCCTCTCCTGCTTTTTGGTATTTTAATATGCTTCCTGCGTCTCGGACAGGGACATTTTGGCGCTACGTAATACATACAGAGAAATATAAACAGGAAACATGATTGCCACAGGGCCTAGGCCAGCTCAATGTGCCTGGACTAGGCCTCTGTGGTTCCATTTCTTCCTGCGCTTTCGTGTGTACCCTCTTCATTCATACAAAATGGAGAAAGAATAAAGAGAAAAGTAGGAAAGAAGTCACAAGATGGCAAAGAAGGGGTGAAAAAGAACATTTAAGAGTCAGATAAAGAGAGGAAGTGTAGGGTGGCGGAAGAATGAGGCATTGATTTATTGAAGACTAGACACCCTTAGTATTCTTCAGAAAAAGAGACAGGAAGTGTAGTGGTGGAAGAAAAAGGCATAAGGTGGAATCAAGACCAGGCAGCCTCAGTATTCATGAGATAAAGAGACAGAAAGTGCAGGGCGGTGGAATGAAGAGGCACGAGGTGGAATCAAGATCAGGCAGCTTTGGTATTCTCCAACCCTGGCAGCAGGCTACATAAAACAATTTTGGGCCCTTGCACTGGTTTATTTTTTCTTTTTACAAATTAAATAAATGCTACCCTTATCCTTGACCTGAACCCTAATCCTAATATCATTCCTTGCAGCTCCCCTTATGCCTCCCTCTGCACTTACGCTGGCTGATCCCTGACTTTACTTAACCTTAATGAACTCTCTAACCCTGTCCTCCACCTCGACAAATACCTCACCTTTCCTATTTTGAGACAAGACCATTTGTGGCACAATTGTTTTTTTTTTGTTTTTTTACTGTAAAATGAATGTTCATGAGGCCTTTGTTCCGGGTGTCACCCCCTCATACCTGCTAAGTTTCCATTGTCCTTGCCTGATGTGCTGCTCTTGTCCAGATTTTTTTTTTCTTTGAATTCTGGCACTTGTAGTCCCTGTTTTATAATGGCATAAACAAGACTACAAGTCCCAGAATTAAAAACAAAACATGGACTGGAGCTGCACTTCATACATGAACCTGGGAAACTTGTCAGGGCTGCCACCTGAGAGGCCCATCCAGAGTGGCATGGAGGTAATAAATAGCTAATCACGTAAGATGTTGTTTCTGTGCTCCATCAGTCCCTCCCCCGCACCCTCCCCTCCGAGACTCCTTCATCCTGCCTGTGCACACGGGCACCTGCTCCCCACGGCCTTGTTTCTCGCTTCCATAGAATCTCACACCTCTGCCTGGCTGCTGTGCCCCTCCCCCACCCTCCGCGGTGTAACATCTGTGAGGGGGGTGCTAATGAGTCAAGTAGCACATGTTCTTCCCAGGCCCCCAGGCGTCGGCTGCTGCCACACAGAAGCACAGAAACACTGCACTGCCCGTAATAACGCTGATTATATGACTCCCAGGGGGCTGGAAGCAGTTTTCTCTTGGGTTCGTGCCTATAAACTTCCAAACGTAAGATGCTTTTCTGCTGGAAGTAGGTGGTGAGAAAAGTAAGTACTGTTTTGTGTAATTCGCCTCGGAGCAGAGTTGTTGAGCTTAGCCCTCGGGGAAGGAAGAGCACTTGGAGCAGTAATATAAGCTTTTTAGTGCCCCTCAGTCAGACCCCCCAGGATGTGGCATGGATTAGCTTTTGTAAAAATACCGCGATTTCTACAAAAGTGCCGATTTCGCGGGCACTTTTGTAAAAATCGCGCCATTTTTACAAAAGTGCCGATTTCGCGGCAAAACGCAAAATCGCAAAATCGCGATATCCTGGAGGGTCTGTCTGTAGTGCTTGGCTAAGAAAGAGCGCTTTGCTATATGAGATGTATTGGAGACGTGCATCTCGGCCTCAGCAATAGAATAGCAGCGATGCAGGTCTGGACTGAGATGCCTCAAAAGAACTGGGTATGATCGTTTCTACCTGGATATTTGCTCACATTGTTGTCGTGCAGCGGCATAAAAGGGTAAGTGTGCACAGTGTGGCGCATTATTGGGTTTGTGTTTTTCTGAGCACCCAGCTGGGTTATCAGAAATGTGAGAGGTCTGTAGTGCTTAGCATTGCTTATGGTCCATGTATGCAAGTGCTTCAGTGCCCCACAGAGTGATAATAAACACTAGTACAATACAAGACATAAGATGAGTGGAGAAGCAGAGGATAGATAGATAGACAAAGGGCATGGTGAGGATAGAGAGTGAGTGAAGGGATAGAGCAGACATGCAGTGGTGGGCGCGGTAAGTGGTAGTGTAGTGGGAAGGCAGAGGGATACCAGAGGATGAGAGAATTTGGCATTGTGTGGTAGGTCTGTAGCCAGAAAAATGTGAACAGAGGCGTGCTGCAGGATGTGAATAAAGAAGCAGTGCAGAGGATGAAAGAAGGTGAATGGCGTAGGTTTAGTGGTTGGGATATCAGAGAGAAAAGTGGCAGGGCAAGGGGTACTCAAAAGTGCTTGTGTTACTATACAGACACAGGGGGAGCAGACAGCAAGGAAAAAGTGGGGCAAGCAGGGAGTGGGGAGAGTGGGAGGTCAGGAGAGGTTTGTGGCTAGTACTTAATTTAGGCTGCCTGGTGTCAGACTGTGGCTGAATAATGTAGTAGTCTCAGTGCTTGGGGTGAGCCTGAGAAGTGTCTACATCCTGTTGCCTTACTGGCTGGCATCAGTCTGAATGGTGACATGCTCAATACTTACAAAGCCTGGTATTCTAGTAGCCTGAAATCAGACCAGGTTTAAGAGCGCATGGCTGTCTCATTGCCTGAGGAAGCCTGGGATGCCCTTGTGCCCGATGATAGCAAAGCCTGGGAGAAGTCTGTGGTGTTAGTTTGCGGGCTTGCTAATGCCTGTGAGCCTGGCATTATAATTGCTTCAACTTATGCTCGTGAGGTCCCTCTGCTTTAGTTCAACACTGCTGCGCTCATCCTGGGTGTGTCTGTCTGCTATTCATTTTGTTGGTCTCTGCGGTATCTGCCTGTGGTAGCGTTCAGGTCCCTCCTGCCTCTGCTGACAAAGCAAGCTCCGCATTTTTTCTGTGGTTCTGCGAATAGATCTGTCACCCTTTTTACCATCATTACTGTCAACACGTGAAATAGCCTTAGTGCATGCTAGCCTCAGATGCCTGTTCTAGTTGCACAACTGCTGTGCTTGGGGCCTGGTGCCACCACTGTCTGTGGTAGAGCTCTGCCCCCTCCTGCCTCTGGTGACAGGGCCCAGCAAGGCACTTTCTCTATGAAATTCTGAAAACACCCATCCACATAATTACGGTCATTACTAAGCCTGGGCGTAGTTTGTGGATTTTTGCTCTGCGGAACTCCGCAAAGTTACAAAAAAACTCTGCAAAGTTCTTCAAGTGGTGGAGTGTAGTGCGAGCTGCTGTTAACGCTGGTCTTCCTGCAGCTTGGGTAGAAATTCTACCCGAGCGGCAGCCCACGCTCGCAAACTTACAGTTCACGGGCGCGAGCAGGGAAAAACTCTGCTGCACTCTGCAAAGCTGAGTTTTCTGCACTCTGCAAGTGCCGCGGAGTGCAGTAAACTCCGCAAACTCCAGGAACGGAGCAGAGTTCACCACCCAGGCCTAGTCATTACATGCAGTAGCCCTGGAACCTGTCCTGTTCTAGATGCACAGCCATCATCCAACAAGCCTAGGGCTCGGGTGCCACCACTGCCTGTGGTGGAGCCCGGGCCACTCTGGCCTCTGCCGGCAGAGCCCAGCCCGGCACACCCCTGTTGACCTTATGAACACACCCATCACCAACATTACAATCATCATTGCGAAACTGGGATGATGGTTCAGTGCTTATGTTAAACCCATTTGGTACCTGGATATTTGCTCACATTTTTGTCATGCAGCGGCATAAAAGGGTAAGTGTGCACAGTGTTCTGATTAATGTGGCAATGTTATTTAATTTGGTCATCGTACTTTCAGGAGAGGACGTTCTACGGACACAGGGCGCAGGGGGCTCACCCGCCGCCGCCGCTACTATGCTTATTACAGCGTATGCCGCATCTATCACAGTCTCACGCTCTGCGGCGAAGTTGATATCTTCAAACATCGATTAACGATTCCTCGCTCCCCCGTACTCACAGCACCACCCCGCGCTCGCCGTTCCCTGCGACTCCTGAGCATCAATTGCTTTTTATCAACACAGAGCTCCTGGGCCAGCTCCATCATACCACGTGTCTGCCGTCACTACCCTCACTAGGGCTCCCGGCTGGGATCCCTGTTAGTTTCTTTTTACATTTTGTTCACGTGCCACTGCATTTCACAGAGCAGCATAGGCCCCCCTTCAGGTGTCCCCACACTGCCAGGTCCTAAAGAGACCCAATATCCTAACTGGGTTGAAACGCTGTCGACAGTTCAAAGAGGCAAATCAAACAGCAACATTTTCCAATTGTCTAAATTGTTGTTGATTAATTGAATATAAGTTACATAGTCGCCCAAGTTTGAAAAGATTGAAACCTTCTTTATATGTCACTGTAAAGTCACTTGTTCAGCATAGGTTCAATTGTACTTTCACTGGGACACCAAACACCTTTTTATAAATGTTTAGCTTTTGTACAGTCACAATTGTTTATTTGAACATATATTGTGTTAATCATTTTGATTTCTACATAAACTATGCAATAATGTACTAAACCTTACTTGTGGGCAGGCAGCTTTCTTTCTGACATCCTTGCAACCCTTTGTATTGCCATTGTGCGTAATTTTACCATACGCTTTTACATATTATCCCACAGGAGCCTTTGTTTTCCTTAATAGTCTCCATACCCAGGCTCCCAGTGAGTAGGGTCCCCTTGTTCCCCCTTCCAATGTTATTTAATGAGGCACACCTTCCATGACACAAGTGACTCACCATCCGGTTCTGTTCCGTCTCAGAGAGAAGAACACTCCACTCATTGGGACTTTCCCTCCAGAAATGCATGTAACTTGCGACCACCAGCTTGGCCCTCAGTTCGACCCTCACGACTCCTGAGCCAATCTAGATCCTGCTCACTTGCTGTTTATATGAGGAAACAGCATGAGAGAGGCGCGCAGATTAGCTCGCTAAGGTCTTGCCAGCGCTCCTTAGGAGACTTGGGCACTATGGCAGCAATGCCCTGGGTTCGTACCTTTTTAAGGTAGGCGATGTATGACGGGCTGGTCAGAGCAAGGCACCCGTCCAATCGGACATGGGCACTACACCCCTAGAATGCTCAGCAGCTGACCTGTCAATTATTCAAGCTCCCACCCCGCCCCCATCCTTTCTCCACACACACTGCCCAGCTAACACTGCTTAAAAAAAATCAAACTTTGCCCGGGCCATGCTGCACCCTGTGGCTAAAATAAAATTGAATAATCAAAACTTATTTACAGTAAATTAAAAATGTAATATGGGGCCAAAGGCATTCAAACAAACAGACGGGCGAAGCAACCCCAATAAAGAAACCGCCACATCCAGACAAACTAAAAAGGTGCAGCAAACAACAATTATATTCAAGATATTAGAGTAACCAAACAATTCAAAGTGATTTTCAAAGATGTGTTCAAATCTTCATTTTATTCAGTCATATTCATGCATAAGCGATATGTGCAGCAGAAAAAAGTCAACGCGTTTCGTCCAAAACATTGAACTTCTTCAGGGCAAACGTAAAGACGATGTACATGATGGTGATACATCCGAGTCACCCATCCAACTGTAAGAGCTATGTGTGGTCTTAGCGCGTCTTGTTAACTGCTTTCCTAATTAATGTAAAGAGACCTATTCAGTTAAGGGTGAATTGCAAAGGGTGTTCAGATTGAGTCCACTCCCGGGGCTTCCAAATTAGGTAGGCCAAGGGTGCATTAACCTTAATAGCAGCACCAGAATCAGTGCCGAAGTTGTGTACATGCCTCAATGAAACCCACACAGGACGGTGGGCTCGAGTAACCGCCACTGCTTCATCTGCTTTTGCTGCTAACAGCTGACCTGTAGCTATTCCTTGTGTTTTGGAACCTTGCAGCTTGATACAAACTTTTTCAATAACCAAAAGGAAAAACAATTGGCATTGTGAATACATGTTTAAATGCACGATGTAAAAAGTGTACCTAAGGAGATGTCAATAAAGTTTGCCTTTGGTTTTCACATATAACACATAAACACGTTTTCACAGATTTTGAAGTGAAATTTAACATTTCTTAAACGATGTAAACCATAGCCGCTGGCATCGTTTTGCATGATACAATTTTGAGATATTCATAGTACAGTTCAATGTAAAACTACAAGTCACTGAATGCAACTACGGATGTAGGAAAGTTATGAGTGGCGGAAGGTATCAAGGACGACTTGCAACTATTTGAAAGCAGTTAAAAATGAATTTGTGATTTTTTCCACCTCACGTGGCAAAATTACCGATTCTGATTTCTGATCTCAACTTGTAAAATACATTGCGCTGCTTTTTCTGGCCCTGTCTCGTCCCCTCTCCCTGTGCTCACCCTCCCTCTCTCTTAGCCCTTACATGCCTGCTCCGAGGCATCAACACCAACCAGCTTGCCTTGCCCCTTTTTACGTTTCCTTTCCCTTTGTGCTGTGTGTTTGCTTGGACAGCAGAACGCTTCCTGTGCAGTGTTTTAGATTTGGCTGTAATGCATGGCTCCTGCGGTGCTTGCTTGGCACCGCAGGCCTGGGCTGCACATTTATGGAAAAAGAAATTATTCAACGCCACCCACAGAAACCACACCGCCATGGACACTCAAAAATCCATGTGTCGGTAAAAAACAAACAAAAACATAAAGTCTAAATATATGGTGTGTGTTTTATGCGCTTCATCTTGGGGGAAGAAGGGGTTATAAAGTGCTAGTAACAAATCAAATCAAATCAAATTGTTTATTATGTTTTGGCTCTCGACCGAGGGCCACATAAAATGTACACAAATACAAGCAATATAATGCATTATACAAATAAAATCTATCCAAAAAGTACCAAAATTGAAATCAGGCAACGTACACAACAGAACTGAGAGAATTAACAAGACAAAAGGCATCTCCATGGACTATTAATAAATAGCTAAAAAACCTTTAAAAATTTTAAAAATATAGAAGCAGAACATTTCATTGGGGGGACAATAAAGTGCATGAACAAAATCATTCAGCGTAAGAATGCCCAGACGGAGACAAATTACTTTTAACCATCGAGTGCGCAATTTACATAGCGCCGGGCAAATCAGTAAAACATGCATACAGTCCTGGGTATTCAAATTACATAGATTACACAGAGAGGAGGTGCCATACCATTTTGCTAACAAAAGATTTAATGGTATTAGGTCGTAGCGTAGCAAGAACCAAAATCTACGAATAACGTGAGGAAGGGACCAGCGCACATAAGATTGTGGCTGCTTCATCAGATAAGTGTCAAAAAGGATATCTGCATTCCTTTTTCCACGAATTAACTTTTTATCCGATTGGAAGCAAAGGTCCCACGAGGCTGTTTTTAGAACAAGTTTTAACTGTAAAGGGGAATACACAAAAAGAGTGGTTTCATCTAATTTTAAAAGGGTTACAGCTTTTCTAAAATTACGAACCAGTTGAGAAAACTCTTTGAAATTACCCAATAATTCACTTTTGAGGAGAGCTCTCAATGACCCAACTTCTGCTCTCGCAAGACAGGCCACCCATCTAACTAGGGCACATAATCCCTGTACCCAACTGCTCCTTAGACCATAGTCGAGCCTGCAGGCAGACAGAGAGCAAGCAGTATTTAAGGAAGAAAGCGATCTTAAGAGTTTCCCCTCAATTTTATGGCAAAAGTCCCACTTTTTCACCTCTATTAACTCAATACCATAGAGAATAGTTGCGGGGATTTTTGATCTGTACACTTCCAATAGAATCGGAAAGTGCCGTTTCCCCGTTGCGTGGTATAATGAGTTTAAGCCTTTGCCATGGGCTAGAGCTTTACGAGAGCAATGCTCTATATGCAGCTTCTCACTCAAATTAGCCGTAACAATTTTCCCCAAAAAGATATAAGACTTCACAACCTCCAATTTTTGCCCCCCAAGAAACCAGCCAAAATCTGCCGCTCGGCACCTCTTCTTGCCTACTATAAACATGACTTTACTTTTGGTTGTGTTAATCTTCATGCAATGAGCCACAGCGTAACTATGGAGAGCATGCAGCCGATTTGAAAGTCCTTTGGGAGTTAAATCAAGAATAAGAACATCATCGGCATACATCAAACAAGATATTGGGGTCCCCCCCACAAGTGGGGCGATGCCCTCTGTGGCAGATAGAGCGGCGGGCAGGTCAGCCGTATATAAGGAGAACAAGAGGGGGGCTAATAAACATCCTTGTTTAAGGCCATTACCCGATGGAATTGGGTCAGATAGCCCCCCTTCACCCCCGAGCAGGACCCTGCACCAAGTCTCTGTATGGAGCGCCCGCACCAACTCCAACAGATGAGGCGGAAGACCAAGCGCAGCCAATTTTCTCCACAGGATTCCACGATTCACTTTGTCGAATGCCGTGGAGAAATCTATAAAAGCAGCATACACTGCCCCACGCCTCACCTGTACATATTTGTCCGTGACCACCTGAAGAGCAGTTAGATTATCCAGCGTTCCGTGATTCCTACGGAAGCCAGTCTGTTCAAACGGCAGGATATTATTTTCCTCGACCCAGGCGGAAAGGGATACTAAAAGACACTTCGCGAAAACCTTTCCGATAGAGTCGAGGAGAGCAATCAAACGGTAATTACTTGGGCAATCCCTAGATCCCTTCTTAAAGATGGGGACCAGGATACTTCCCCTCCAGGAGGCGGGTACCGTTCTAGAGATAAAGCAAGCTTTATACAAAGGGTACAGAATTTTACTCCACCTTACAGGATCCTGTTTGAGCACCGTCATGGGGAGTTCATCTGGGCCCATTGCCCCGGAGACACGCATGTTTTTTATGGCTATCTCAATTTCCTTTTCAGAAGGATAGTTCATAGGGCCATCCGTAGTTAAACCAATAGTGATATCATCACCTACAATATCATTAAAGGCGATAATATCAGATGGACAATTCCCTGCATACAGGTCCCGGATATAGATGGACCATACCTCTTCCGCTATAGGAATAGGGGAGGGGCTCAATCTAGACCCGCACCCCTTACCAATTATTGCCCAAAAATCCCTAATCCTACCGTGAGCAACAGCTTCCCTTAAGTCAATCCAGACTTTGTCTTCCTTGCCCTTTTTTAATTTTGACTTAAGTCTGCTTCTCTTTCTTTTTAGCCTGGAGATCTCTTTTCCACGTTCCATACCTCGATCTAGATATTGTTCCCGAACTAAATTGTTAATTTCTTTGTTTAAGATACACAGTGTACTAGGAACCGCAACCCCTCTTCTCGATCTTGAAGGTTTCTTAGCATAAGAAATAACCTTCAGCAAAAATTCTTCAAAGCATACTATTTCCTTTCCATGCCACTCATTTAAAACTAAAATGGTATCAGATAGAAAGTCTTGCACCCCATTAATGGCTGATGGATTCCAAAAGCACTTTCCCGATGAAACATGAAAGGCAGGATCACCGCCTATAAGGGACCACGGTGCAGTGGGCAGGGAATTTAAAGATATGGATACAAATAGTACAGTATGATCACTCAGAGGGGTAGGTATAATCTTAAGGTCGAGAATAAAAGGGAACAGGCCGTAGTCAGCAATGACATAGTCTAAGATGGAAGATCCAAAGGGAGACTTGTGAGTGAATTTTGCAGGGACGTCCGACGGGAATCTCCCATTTAGTATGAGCCCATCGACAGCCAATAATTCTTTTAACAGGATCTTCCCTCTTTTATTTGTTACTGACTTTTCAGGAAAGATAGCTTGGGGAACAAAATAAGCCTCTTCCTTGGACTTATTCCTGAAGAGCTCCAGACTAGCGTTGGAAATCTTACAATTCAGATCGCCCACCATCATAACTTCCGGAGGAAGAGGGACATTTTTAATTTGGTCGACATAACGAAAGACCTGCTTCATTAATACGTTAAAACGCTCCTCTGGAGGAATATACACATTTAAAATCACAATGGGCGCTTTTATGCCAACGTTAAACAGGTTTTCAATAGTTATAGCCTGGAAAAGTTTACTGGAGTCAATATAATGGGAGAATCTCCATTGGAATTTGTTAGATAGTAAACAGGCGATTCCCCCCCTGGCGTGCCCTTTCTTGGAAGGGGCAGCAGGCACTTCCAAGACATAATAGTCCTTAGAGACATTCAACATATTGACACACCAAGTTTCCTGTAAACAAATCACATTAGCTCCTAACGAAAAAAGAAATCCAAATTTTTCTGGGCTACTATGAATCCCAGACGCGTTCCAGGAAATAATTTTCAGCGAGATGTTAAAGATGCTGAAACAATCTGGGGTTATCTTTAGTTTTTGTAGTTAAGGCACTATGCAGCCAGTTCCACCGATCATTATCCTCTGTAAGAGATGCAGTCTGCGTTAGCAGAAGCGGCTTTACTTGCAGGACCGAGCGTTTTCCCTTAGAGACCGGAATCTTCAGATCCTCATGGGAAGAGGCTACCCCCTTAATCTTATCTCTTCCTAGTGCCTCCCCAGAGGAGTAATTAATTTTTCCCAGATTACAGATCGGGAGAATATCGATACCTGTACGTTGAAAAAACTCAGCTTGCTGCAGTATCAGGTCTACAATGATAGGTGAATAAAATTTAACCCTTATACTAGTGACCTTAACTTCCCCAAACAGGGTGACCAACTCAATATCCCTAGTTTGGATATGATGGAGACTTTCACTCTCACTGAAGCGCTTGAGTAGCCAAGCTCTGTTTAGGGGAAGGTCCACATCAAATAGAGGAAGAAAGTCTAGAACTAGAGTGTCCACAGGCACTTTTAATGTTGTTTGGGGGCAATCCGCTATAAGGCCATCATCCGTCTCTAAAACTATAGAGAAAGGAGGAGCCAGGGGGTTTAGAGGGCCAGATGGACAATGATTAAGATCTCCACGCGCCAACGGTAGAGACTGACGCGGAGGGTGACCCCCTATTTGGGACAGAACTTCCCGAGATGTTGATGGACACAGTACACTATCACTTTTTAAAGGTGAAGAAATGATGGAGTTCCACTCAGCATCCGCCTTTGCGGATAATGAGCAGGACTCCAGAGCCACTACTTCATTCTCCTCTTCGGCCGAACAATTTTGGAAAATTATTCGACGCTGCCTTTTCTTCCTATACTTTCGTATTGGTTTCTTTTTATTCCCTTTAATGTTTCCATGTTTAGCAGTTTTTACCTTTACCTCTTGTTTAGTGTCAATCACGTCTTTTCTATTCTCAGACGTAAAAATGGGAAAAAGATCTTGAACCCCCTTAGACCCAGAGATGGATATATTTTCTTCCTCAATCTCTAAAACTGAGTTCTTAATACAATTTGGTGCTGCAGTTGAGGGGATAGCTACCGTATGCTTTTGCAGAGCTGCCTCCACATCCTTCATGGTAGTAACATCTAAAGGGGCAATTATTTCTCCCACATGTTGACTATGTTGAGTCGTGGGAGAAAGAACACCTCTCATATCCGATGATTTTTGCAACAGAGCCTTCAAGATTTGGGTAACAGAATCCAAGATGCAATCTGAGCTGCCAACAAATTTCCCCAATAGAGCTAAAATCGAGGATAATAATTGTTCCAAGGCAATCATGGATTCAGAAATAGGTTTTTCACACGCCTCCTGAGGGTGGCATATACCTGATAAATTAAGACCCAAAGACCCAGAAGCGTCTAACAAGTTAGACGTATCCTGACCATTTAAAGAGGGGGTACTGCTATACAGCATAAGCCCAGAAGGGGTCGCACCCCCCGACAATCTAGTAGGGGCCAAACTTGCCACTTTAGCTGTATTTACATACCGACCACAGAGTGCACGGTCGTTCGATAGACATAGCGAACCCCCGCCCGACCTTTCACTCTGCGGAGTATGAGACAGCAGTCGATGGTTCCTGGGATCCCCTTCAGTTTCAACCAGATCAACCCTACTTTCTCCCTTCCCCTCTGCAAGAACAAGAGGAGAAGACACCACTAGTGCAGATTGTAACACAGAAGGCTGCACCAATATGGGCGGGGGAGACGTAGAAGCTGAAGTAAAAACCTCCTGGGCCGTCACACCAGAGGCTTTATTCGTAGACAAGTTAGCGATCTTGTGAGTCGGGAAATCCCAGAGATCAAATAGTTGGCATTGACCCTTCAGTGGGGGGTTATTTACAGATTTGTTTCTTAAGCGAACCGGTTTTGGTTGTGAGGCTAACGTGCCTCCAACTTCCCTACCAGAGCGCAATTTTTTAGACATCTTGTAAGAAGATTAAATCACAAACTAGTAGAGCAGAAAAAATGCAAAGCCTCCAGTGGAGTTAATATAAAATAATTAAGATAATACGACACAATAAAACAAATAGACCTGGAGATCCAATAAAGACTGATGAAATAAGCAGTTCAAGAAGATGGCGGCCCAATTTCTATAGGTAACTCTTCCTCTAGCGAACCAGCCAGAGTCAACAAATCTCAAAAGGACACAATTTAAAATGGCACAGTCAAAGTTAGTTACCGGGCCCAGCCCAGCCTACCTCGGCCACTGAGGGCCACAGAGGGCCCGCCCTTTGCCCGGGCTTAGCCCGGCGTCGCCCGCGCGCGTTCCGCGATGCGCGGACCTCAGGCGCTAATGAAGGCAGGTGAGGGGGGCGTGTCAGGTGCAGTTCCTGTTACAGGAGGCTTCTGGTCAGTGAAGTCTCTTTGCCACCAGCCTTCTGCAGGCAGTCCCAGGCGAGTGTTTCCCGCGCAGCGGGAAACGCGAGCAGTAGTTTCAACAAGCGCTGCCAAAATGCGCTGACAGATGAAAGGCGCTAAGGCGGCTTCGGCGCTTTTCCTCCAGGGAACGCTCTGGTGCTTCAGGAGCCCACTACGTCGAGCGCGACCAACAGCAAACAGGAAAAAGTTCTCCACAACTCAGCGCACCTCAGGCGCTAATGAAGGCAGGTGAGGGGGGCGTGTCAGGTGCAGTTCCTGTTACAGGAGGCTTCTGGTCAGTGAAGTCTCTTTGCCACCAGCCTTCTGCAGGCAGTCCCAGGCGAGTGTTTCCCGCGCAGCGGGAAACGCGAGCAGTAGTTTCAACAAGCGCTGCCAAAATGCGCTGACAGATGAAAGGCGCTAAGGCGGCTTCGGCGCTTTTCCTCCAGGGAACGCTCTGGTGCTTCAGGAGCCCACTACGTCGAGCGCGACCAACAGCAAACAGGAAAAAGTTCTCCACAACTCAGCGCACCTCAGGCGCTAATGAAGGCAGGTGAGGGGGGCGTGTCAGGTGCAGTTCCTGTTACAGGAGGCTTCTGGTCAGTGAAGTCTCTTTGCCACCAGCCTTCTGCAGGCAGTCCCAGGCGAGTGTTTCCCGCGCAGCGGGAAACGCGAGCAGTAGTTTCAACAAGCGCTACCAAAATGCGCTGACAGATGAAAGGCGCTAAGGCGGCTTCGGCGCTTTTCCTCCAGGGAACGCTCTGGTGCTTCAGGAGCCCACTACGTCGAGCGCGACCAACAGCAAACAGGAAAAAGTTCTCCACAACTCAGCGCACCTCAGGCGCTAATGAAGGCAGGTGAGGGGGGCGTGTCAGGTGCAGTTCCTGTTACAGGAGGCTTCTGGTCAGTGAAGTCTCTTTGCCACCAGCCTTCTGCAGGCAGTCCCAGGCGAGTGTTTCCCGCGCAGCGGGAAACGCGAGCAGTAGTTTCAACAAGCGCTGCCAAAATGCGCTGACAGATGAAAGGCGCTAAGGCGGCTTCGGCGCTTTTCCTCCAGGGAACGCTCTGGTGCTTCAGGAGCCCACTACGTCGAGCGCGACCAACAGCAAACAGGAAAAAGTTCTAGTAACAGTTCTGACATCTTGAGAGCACAAACATTTATTTATTTTATTTATTTTATTTAAGAGGTTTTATATAGCGCTGTCTGGACCCAGGAGTATCAGAGCGCATTACAAGGTGTTTCCATACAGGTACAGTGTGTATAAGCACAGCCAATGGAATAATAAAAGAGCAAGTCCACATAGGATACATGACATCTAGATAAAAAAGTAAAAACAATTGCTAGACACTATGAGTCATACAAAATAGCGGTCACAGTTTGGCGGGAAGCCTCACTTAGGTATACAAAAAACATGCAAGAGAACTGACGGTCATGAGGAGGGGAGGTAAGGTGATCAGATAGAAGGAAAGGGAGTTGGCCAGGTGGGTGGTCACAAGTCATATGCAGAGCAGATAGGTGGGGTGATGCAGAGGGGCGAGGCTACCAGGGAGGGATTAGCAACCCCAGTATTTATTAAGGAGAAGAAGTTTGAGTTCTTTTTTGAAGCTGGGGTAGGACTGGTTACAGCGAAGGTCTTTAGGGAGGGCATTCCAAATAAGTGGGGCATTGCCTGAAAAGGAGCGTGACTGAGTGGAATTCTTTTTCTGAAGGGGGGGGATAAGTAGGAGGGTGTTGGAGCTTCTCAGTGAATGCGTGCAGCCTGCTTTGGTCAGTTTATTGGAGAGGTATGTCGGTGTGTTTTGGTGGGGGATTTTGTGCGTAATGCAGGCCGTTTTATATGTGGATCTACCTACAATGGTGAGCCATTTAAGGGATATAAGGGCGGGAGAGATGTGGTCAAATCGTTTACAGTCCGTGATAAGCCTAGCCGCGAGGTTGAGCACAGATTTAAGAGGTGCCAGGTGGGTTTTGGGAATTCCGGTGAGGATGGCATTGTCGTAATCAATGCGCGATAGAGCAAGCGATTGGACTGCCAGTTTAAAGTCATCAATTGGGATGAAGGGCTTAATTTTCTTAAGGTTACGGAGGGTAAGGAGGGCTCCTTTGGCAGAGTTGTTGATGTGAACGTTGAGAGTTAGGCGGTTGTCAAGGGAGATGCCCAAGGATTTGACTGAGGTGGCTAGGGACAGGGAGCAGTTGAGGGCGTTAAGGTCTGTGATCCACTTTTGAATGGGGAGCTGGTTATTTTTTGGGGGAGAAAAGAATAATTTCAGTTTTTTTTAGGTTAAGTTTGAGATGGTTCGAGTGGAACCAGGCTTGATGAGGGTGTTGTTGAGGTGGAGGATGTCAGCATGGGTTTTTATCTTATGGTAGAGTTGTGTATCGTCAGCGTAGAGGTGATAGTTAATCCCTGCTTGTTTGAGAATGAGGGTGAGAGGTTCCATGAAGAGGTTAAAGAGAGAGGGAGATAGTATGGATCCTTGTGGAACTCCTAGAGAGATGGGGGAGGGGTTCGAAAGGCAATTGTGGATTTTAATTTGCTGAGCGCAGTGCTGCAGGTATGAGACAAACCAATTATGAGTCATGCCATTAAGGCCGAATCGTTCTTTAAGGACTTTGAGAAGAACAGAGTGGTTAACGGTATCGAACGCTGCAGAGAGATCGAGGAGGATCAGTAGGCTAGATTCGCCATTGTCGAGGGAGTGGTGAATGTCATCTATAATGTTAAGCATGGCGGTTTCGGTGCTGCAGCCTTTCCTGAAGCCAGATTGAAGAGGGTCAAGTAAGTTAAAAAGTTCAATGTGTCTGTCAAGCTGAAAAAGGACACATTTTTCAAGGGCTTTCGAGAGGAGGGGCAAGTTGGAGATAGGACGGAGGTTGTTGAGGTCATTAGGGTCAGCCGTAGGGTTTTTAAGAATGGGGGTGATTTGTCCCAGTTGAAGGGAGGTGGGGACACAGCCGGTGGCTAGGGAGGTGTTAAGGATCGAGGTCCAGGCAGGTGTGATGATATGTTTGAGGTTTTGGACAAGTTTAGAAGGGAGGGGGTCTTTAGTGTGGGAGGAGGGTTTAAGTTTTGCAATGATGTCAAAGACATCTCTTTCAGTGACTGGCTGGAAATTATGCCAAGCGGCGTTATTTTTAGGGAGAGTGTTGGGGGATTAGAATCTTGGAGGGTGGAGGGAAAGGGGGGAGTGAGATCAGTATTATGGAGGGTCGTGGAGGGGGCAGGGGGGAGTGGGCAGGAAGCAGGTGTGGTAGGGGGGATGTGTAGTATGGAGGTAGGGGTCAGAGTCGGCAGGAAGGATTGCTCTATTTTTGTAATTTTTTCAGAGAAAAAGAGGGCTATTTCTTCGCATCTGGTCGTCGAGGCCATAAGTACAGTGGAGCGGCTGAGGTTTGATTGCGAACAATGTTGAACAGTTCTCTGGGTCTGTTTTTGGCTTGGTCAAGTTGTGTTCTGAAAAAGGATGCTTTTTGTTTAAGGATGTGTTTTTTGTAAGAGGATCTTGCAAGTCTGAGGCGAGCTAGGTGCAAGGGGGAAGGGTGCAGTCTCCATGTTCTTTCCGTCTGTCTCAGTGAGCGTCTTTCATTGTTAAGCTCCGTATTAAACCATGATTTGGAAGGGACGGTTCTTTGGTTTTTGAGCTTAAGCGGGGCCAGGAGGTCTAGGGTTTCAGTAACTGCTTTGTTGTAGTGTTCTGTAAGCTCATTTGCGTTAAGTGAGGGCGGAATGGCGAGAAGTTGGGCATGGAGTTTGGATTCCAGTACATCCGGGGGGATATTATTCAAATTTCTGGTCAGTTTCGAGGGTTTAGTGGTTTTCGTGGGCGGGGGAGTGGCAGAGACCGCTATAGAGAACAGTATGAGATGGTGGTCGGACCAGTCGATGGGAACAATGTTGGATAGGAGGGCTAGATCTTTGCTAGTAATTATTGCATCTAGGATAGCTCCTTTGGAATGGGTCGGGGAGTGACAGAGTTGCTCTAGGTCATTGATCTCGAGAAGGTTGGAAAGGAGGGTGATAGAGGGATCGCTGCGCTCATTCCAGTGGAGGTTAAAGTCTCCCAGGAAAATGTTGAGGGAATTCGAAAGTGAGGATTGTGTAAGAATGTTGGATAGTTCATCAACGAAGGGATGAGTATTGCCGGGAGGGTTATATATGTTGTGAAGGCGAATGGGTTGGGAGCCGTGAATTTTGAGTTCAGCTTCAAGATATTCAAGGGTGGAGTAATTAGTATTATTGACAAGGGAAATTTGTAGTTCCTCTTTGAAGATGATGGCAACACCACCGCCAATTCGGATGAGCCGGTCTTTCCTGAGAATAGAATAGCCCGGGGGGCTAGGAGGTCCAGGATGCTTGTCGAGTGGTCCTTGAGCCAGGTTTCCGTTAGGAATGCTATGTCGATGGATTCACTAAGGATAGTTTCTGATATTTCAGTGGCATGTCGCACAGCGGACCGACAATTAACAAGCATGCAGTGAAGAGGTTTCGGGGGAGTTTTAGGGAGTGGAAGGGAGTGGATGGCTGTGAGTTGGGGAGGAGGCCTAGGTGAGCAAGGTGAGCGGAGAGTTCGGCTAGTCCCCAGTATGACAGGGATGCTGGAGGCCGGGGGAGGCTGGAAATTAGTGGGTGAGCGGTGAGGGTAGGATTTGGAGAGGTCCAGGATCTCCATGGGGGAGAGGGGGCAGGAGGTGCGGAGAGGTCTGTGTGTGCGGCAGTGTAGAGGAGTCGTGCAAAACGGTTTGGGGGTAGCGGGATTCATATGTCTAGTACGAGCGCAGTTTAACCGAAGTGGGAGGGCTCTGTTTTTGAGGGAATAGAAATCAGATCTAAACATGCAGGGTCAGGGTTACTCGGTAACGTTTGCATAGTGCAAGAGAGAATTCTTATACTTCAAGCTCTGTCGTTCCAGTTTTTAGGTCGAGCATTTGAGACCTCTTGTATATACTTTAGTATATACTTTAGTATATACTTAAATGGTATGTACTTTGTGGGCTCAGGAGATCAGTCCTAGGACTTGTCTGCTTCCAGTTAGGGACTTTCTTTCTGTTCAGCTGCCTCTACCTAACTGTCTGAATAGAAAACGACCAGCGGAGGTCAGTAAAATACCAGAATTACTTTCTGCTAAGGGACTTTATTTTTCTACATTTTTCTGACAACTGCCTTTATTTAAACAATCACTTTAGCATTCTCTAGATTCCAGTCCATAGAAATTGTCTACCTCAAGCACCCGTAGACAATAATATTTTTTTCGAATCCTGTATTTTCAGATATATGACTGAGGTTCCGTGAAAATTGTAAGTGATGTTTTCGATTCGCACGAATATGGTCGAGTCTGGTATCTAAGAACCGCAAATGACGAGTTTAGTAAGTGTGCGCAGTTTCGCTGTGCTAACTTAAACTGGTCGTTTGATATGTGGGTTTTTTCATCTGTACCCACGGGTTCCATCTTAGATACGGCATCCATTTTGTCTCTTGCCCTCAAGTAGCCAGCGAACGGACACTGTCCGCTTCGTCACCCTGGGACTCTCAGGATATTTGTGGAAGACACATGTACTTTGTAAATATCTTTTACGATGAGGGGGATGATACTGTAAGGCAGATGGCCCCGCTCGAGGCTCATCTTGCCGTCCGGTTTATTGTCTCAGCCGTGCATCTCATTAGGCACGTCCCTTTGATGCCTGTATCTCGTGTTTCCCGATACCTCCCCTTTTACACTCTTTTCAATCCCCCACTGTCTCCATCTTCCTCTGCACCTGTCCTTGTCCCTATTTCGATCTGTTTTACTGCCGATTGGAATTCACTAATGTTGGGAAGATGGGTTTTTACAGTTGGGAACCGCCAAATGTTTCCGCACTTATGTTCCGGACCTTATGTGTACCAAAGTGACCAAAGCGACCCCTCTGGGGGATAATTATGGGAACCAGGTTGTAAATTTTTGTGTACCATGTTGTCCTATGAGTAAATTCTGTATAAAAGGAGCGATCCACAGAACCAATTTGAAGCAGTCTCCCCAAGTTGCACGTGTTGTACTTGTCGTGACTTCTGTGTTCCCTGCAGTAATAAACCTTGAATCTTTGACGCCGAAGGAAGTGTCCCGTGTCTCTGTAGTTTGTGCGCCGAAACAGGTATCCCATGAAGGTTATAGGTGTTGTTCCCTGGCACCGCTGGTACTGTTAAAAAGTCCAGTCCTTCAGTTGGCGCCCAACGTGGGGCGACTTCAGCGGTACCGGTCCGGTCCAAAGCCTGATGATCGTGAGGAACTTCGTGTGAAATCTCCGAGGGAAGGTGCACCCCGCTTCATCGATCCTGTTGTCGAAATAAGTGGCCCGAAGTTTTTCCCTGCGAAGATTCCCGCCTCCTGACGGCTGCGACGGACCGATGCCCTGACTGTCGACCTGTCTTCGACGCCCGGCGTAGACCTTATGTACAAGCGAGACGATAGACGGGCCTTCCTGGTGACGCCATTGAAGTTCTGAGTTAAGTATTTGTGGGTCGCTCCCAGTCCTTAGTAGTGGTTCTAGCTTTTGAAAGCTTTGTGGTCAGCCTTTAAGGCTTTGTGGTAATAGCTCTCCGAGCTTTGTAATAGCCTTAAGGCTTTGTTGTATTGCATGGTTCCATTGCATTTGTGGTTCTTAGTATTGGTTCTTAGTATTATTTGACAGTTGCAATTGCCAAAAACCGAGGGTTTTGACTTACACGAGGTTTTATTGCTTCGGTAATCCTTGAAGTTTGATACTAGGTTAGTGTGCACGATGCCTAGCCATAGTGATTTGTTTCGTATTTTCAAATGTTGCGCAATGGATTCCCGGTTGGAGGACTCGTGTCCGATACCTCCAGTTGGAACTCCAATACATGATCTTTATAGTCGACATGGGGTGGGTCCTATAATATATAATGATTACTGGATCCGCTATACAAAGAAAGACGGTGACCTTAGATGGCCGCCACATGGAACCTTTGAACTTTCGATTTTAGATAATCTTGAGGCTAAATTATTTTTAAAGAAAGCTAGGCCAGCTATGTTTGATTCCTTTCGGATATGGCGTAAAGAGGCCAAACAGAAAGAAATCAAACAACTTAAAAAAGATAAAAAGCAAGAGTTTGTTCCTATACTGCAAGCTATAAAAGAATGTAGACAAGACAAAGAAGAAAAAGACATGGAAATTGCTACTAGATTGCATCACATGAAAATAGATAAATGTTACCCAGTTTTACCGAATAATCTAGAAAAGAAAGAAGAAGATTTGAAGGAGGATTCCTTGTTATCATACTTGATGAAATCACCACCTCCTTATGTACAGGGGGCTACTGCTCCTGTAGCTCCTCCTATAGCTCCTCCTGTTGTTCCTCTTGTTGTTCCAGCGGCTGCGGGCCAGCCCGCTGTTAACCCTACGTTTGTTCCACCACCTGTCCTCGTTCCTACTGCTCCCGTACCTGTACCTTTGCAGACTGTTGTTTCTGCTACTCCAACTACCTTGTCCGTTCCTACTATGCCTTCCTTCACCTCTAGTGTTGTTGCCCCTGTTTTTCTTTCTCCTTCTGTTCGTAAGCGTGTTCCTAACTCTGTTGCTACTCTTTATTCACCTCTTTCTGGTCCGTTATTTTCGTCTGATTCATCTGACACTCCTCAGAGACGGAGTCAGATCCCTAGTGGTAGGGAGAAAGAGACGTTAGTAACAATGGCACATAGGTGGATAAGACATCCTGCTAATTACACTCCACGTGTGGTCTTCGACATGTTTTCTCAGTTTAATGAGCCTACACAGAGATTCGTATTTGAGGAAATGTGTAACTTTTTGAGGGAAGAATGGTACAATAATGATGTAGATGATGTACCGTCCGACATAATTGAACTCCAGAGTCACTTTTCGAACGGTATGATTATAGGAGACGATGTACGACGTGCTGTGGAACGCTTATTAGCATTCAGACCCACAGCACATTCTCGGGTGTCATTAGATGATACCACTGAGAACTGGAAAGCGGTTCCTGGTCAGTATCCCATGAGAGAAGTCCCGCCACTGTGGGTGCCTGGAGATCCGCAAGCTAACCCTGCGGTTTTACCACATTTTCGAAGGGTGTGGATACATCTTCCATGGAAACGATCGGAAGTTTTGCAAGTGAAGCAATCCTTACCCGATCCGCGTAAAAATCCGGCTGGTTATTATAAGGAGTTATCACAACTGATAGAAGCTTCTATTATGAATATTGCCGACATCGACATGTTGTTTGGCAATGTTGTACCGCAACCAGTTTGGGCTAAAATTCGTCAAGCCAATCACGCAGCTGAATTAGGGGGTGATTGGGCTGCACTACTAGCAGCTGATGCATTACAAGTCGGTGGGGCCAAGCCTGAACAGCTGATTTTGGATTTGCCTCAGAAAATCATTACGCTCATGAAAACTCTTATGCCAGCGATGAAGGTGAACTGGGATAAGTTATCAGCTTGTAAGCAAAAGAAAGACGAGAGTGTCTCAGATTTCTTTACAAGGTTTGAGGAAGCGTTTGTCGACCACAGCGGCCAGGACATGGGCGCTGAGGGAGGCCAGCGGTTATTCGTTGACAAATTTGTGTCAAATTTGCTGCCTGAACTAAGCAACAAATTGAAGAATTCAGAAAGTGCGTGGGCAGTTTCAACCCCTGCGCAAATACTAGCAACGGCTCAGTATTATGAGAATAGGGAAAAGGAAGAAAGTGATCGTGTAGAAAAGAAAACGAAAGAACTCAAAACAAAGGTTTTGTTGCAACAAGCATACCCTCCACGATCAAACCAAAATGATGCACAACAGCAGTATCGACCGCGAGCACAGCCCGATAGGACACAGCCGCGCTCTGACAACTTTGATTCCAGATCTTCACTTGGGTATAATCAGTGCGCATATTGTAGGAAAGAGGGACACCTAAAATATGATTGTCTTGCCTTACGGGACCGCTTGAATGGTGTGTCGACACGTGGAAACCGTGGTGGTGGTCCTCAACAGGCACCACGTGGTAGAGGTCGTGGTTCATCCCACAATCAGAGTGATCGTTATCAAAATCAATCAGATGCAAATAATTACTTTGACCAGCGAAATGCGGGGTCAGTTCGATCTGCACAGTATAATGTGGATGATTATTACGTAGAGCACGAGACTATTGTAAATGACCATTACTAGGACAGCCAACGACAAAGAGAGGGAGTAGTGTCAGTTCCGGTCGATCAGAGTGGGCCTTACGTTGCAGTGGCTACATCGGGTGTAGTTGAGCCTTTTCTGTTAGACACTGGTGCGACGAAAAGTTCCATCATGCATTCAAAACTCCCTGGCGCACCTTTGTCTGGCTTAACGAATGTTTCCGTTGGATTCTCTGGCGCCCCTGTTAGTAACCCAGTCTCTAACCCTTTGCCTCTTATGATTGGACCACGTAAGCTAACGGCTCCACTGATTCTATCTACAGGTTGTGGTGAGAATCTTTTAGGGCTGGATTTGTTGAAACGACTATATGCAACATTGTACTGTTCCCCAGAAGGAGTGGAGCTTACATTGGGACGGAGAGTGATCTCTCCCATGTATTTATCGGTTGATAAATTCCCACCGGAACTGAGTTCCCTCCCTGCATCCTTATGGGCCACAGGTCCCAATGACGTGGGCCTGTTAGACATTCCACCCTATGTGATTCAATTGAAACAAAATGCGCGATTACCGCGTTTACCTCAATATCGTATTTCTCTTGAGGGCGAACGAGCGCTGTTAGCAATCGTTCATGATCTCATTGGAAAAGGTGTTGTTGAAGAAACGCGTGGAAACGTGTGCAATAGTCCTGTATTGCCAATTTTGAAACGAACTGACCCAACTAAACCTCCTGTGTATCGTTTTGTAATAGATTTGAGAGAGGTAAACAAAATAGTGGTTCCGCAATTTCCTGTGGTCCCTGACATTACAGCCTTATTAACAATGATTCCGGCATCTGCCTCCTGGTTCACAGTGATCGATCTAAAGAATGCTTTCTTTAGCATTCCGATTGCAGAAGAAAGCAGAGACCTATTCGGATTCTCATTAGGAGGTCGCAGTTTTAGGCTAAAACGCGCTCCACAGGGCTACTGTGAGAGTCCGTCAATCTACAGCCAAGCACTTAAAGGTCAGCTTGATGCCTTTGTACTACCTAAAGGTGCAGCTTTGATTCAATATGTTGACGATCTTTTAGTGGCAGCTGATACGGAGGCTATTTGCAAAACGGCTACAGTATCATTGTTACACTATCTACATGAATTGCATCACAAGGTATCGCCTTCAAAGCTACAGTATTGTTGTCAAGAAGTTACCTATCTAGGTCACTTATTGTCAAGAGAAGGGAGAAGGTTGACCCCAGAGAGAATTGCAGCGATTTCCCGAATGACTGTGCCAAAAACCCAAAGAGATGTTCGTGCCTTTTTAGGTATTACGTCCTACTGCAGACAATGGATTCCAAATTTTTCATTGTTAGCGAAACCATTGATAGCCCTTACATGCAAAGATGTTTCATCCCCAGTACCCTGGTCTGAAGAATGTCAGAAAAGTTTTTCGGAATTGCGTGATGCGTTGTGTTCGGCTCCTGTGTTGGGCACTCCTGACTACAGTAAGCCATTTACACTATACGTTCACGAGAGGGATGGTTGCGCGTTGAGTGTTTTGACACAACCTTTTGGTGGTAAGCAACGCCCATGTGCCTACTTTTCTTCGACTTTAGACCCAGTAGCAAGAGCCTTGCCAAGTTGCTTAAGGGCAACAGCGGCAGCTGCGGCGTCCATTCGACAGTCCGCAGGTCTAGTCATGGATAATGTGCTCACGGTAATGGTTCCGCATGCAGTCGACACTCTATTGAACCGAACGAAAACTCAACATCTGACGAGCGCGAGATTGTCTGGATATGAGTTGACGTTGCTGGCCAGTCATATACGGATAAAACGATGTAATGTGTTGAATCCAGCAACATTGCTGCCGATCGACGCAGAATCAAGTGGTGAAGCAGTACATGACTGCTATCTCAAAACTGAAGAGGAAACTAAGGGTCGCATTGACCTAAAAGATACTCCATTGACAGATCCCGATGGTACTTTGTATGTGGATGGTTCTTGTTTCAAGTTACCGAATGGTGATGTAACAACTGCGTATGCTGTAGTTACATTGAGAACGATTGTGGAGAGCGCAAGGATAAGTCAGAATTCGGCTCAGGCTGCTGAGCTAATTGCTTTGACGAGAGCGTGTGTGTTGTCTAAAGATAAACGGGTGAATGTGTTTACAGATAGCCAGTATGCGTTTGGTGTGGCACATAGTTTTGGACGACTGTGGAGAGAGAGAGGATTCCTTACGTCACATGGTACGAAGATTCAACATGGACAACTTGTAAATGATCTTTTAGATGCACTCACATTGCCTAAACAGGTGGCCATAATCAAATGTAGCGCACATCAGAAAGTAATGGATGATGTTGGTCGTGGAAATGCGTTTGCGGATGAGACTGCTAAGGAGACTGCCCGGAACCTTAGCACTCGAATGTATGTGACGAGTTCGGTTAGGTGGCCTGCAGAATCAAGTATGTGTGAGAACACTATCGAGAGTGTGAAAGCAATTCAGAATGAGGCCACCGAGACTGAAAAGGCGAAGTGGAAAGAAAGTACGGGAAAGTTGGATGCAAATGGTTGTTGGACTGACTTATCGGAACAGAAAAGATGGATGTTACCTGATGCATATGTGCTGGCTGTTGTGACTATGGCACACGGGTTAGCACATATTAGCGCGAAAGGTATCTGTAAATTGCTGTTTCCTGTGTGGAAGAATGATGGTATTACGAAATGTGCTGAACGCTTGGTTAAGAATTGTATGGTGTGTTTGATGCACAATCCTGGTAAGGGCACTCCCACTCCACCTGGCCATTTTGCCCCTCCTGCGTACCCTTTCGAAGCTATCCAGTTAGACTTTATCCACATGGAGAGATGTAATAATTTGAAATATGTGCTGGTTGTGGTGTGTGCATTTTCTAGGTGGATTGAGGCCTACCCCCTTAAGGATAATACGGCTTTATCCACGGCAAAAATTTTACTCAAAGAGTATTTTTCCCGCTACGGAATGCCTCGGGTTGTGTGGTCAGACAACGGAAGTGAGTTTGTTGGGAGCGTGATGAAGAGTGTGTGTCGCGGGTTAGGGATTGTACAGAAATTTCATAGTGCCAATCATCCTCAGTCAGCCGGTTTGGTTGAAGGGTACAATGGCACCCTTAAACTAAAACTAGCAAAGATCCAGGCTACGACAGGTCTTTCGTGGCCTGACGCTTTACCCTTAGCATTACTGTCAACAAGGGCAACTGTACACTCCCGAGTAGGGCTCAGTCCCTATGAAATAGTGTTCGGTCGCCCTGCCAATGTTTGGGGGGTCCCTAGACCGGGTGCCTTTTGTGATCTTGAGTATCCAATGTTGATCGATTATCTTCATGACTTGACTGCTAAACTGAGGTTAATTCACCAACAGGTTCACGAAGCATTGCCGACACAGACGGAGGGTCCAGGCCATCAGCTCCAGCCCGGAGATTGGGTGGTAACGCGAAACTTTTCACGCAAGAACAATTTGGATCCCAGGTTCACTGGACCCTATCAGGTCCTCCTTGCCACGAGAACTGCAGTTCGTCTCGAGGGGCGGAAAAATTGGGTGCATGCCACCCATACCAAGAAAGTCCCCATTCCGTTGCCAGCAGACTCGTGGGTAAGGAAAGGCATTGCATCAACTGAAACCGAAGGATTGCCGGCGTTTGTACCTTTCAGCGACGCACAACCTGTCGGAGAATCCTCAGTGCAGCAAAAAGGCATAATTGAACACTTGTCATCAGAAAACTCAAGACCAGAACATTCAGCTGATCAACAGGGCGTTGTCCCTTCAACGGATCTTTTGTTTAACGAACAGACACGTCCTGGGAAAACCCGATATTTTTTAAGATCCAGCACTAAAGACTAATAAAACCCCATTCTGTCCCTTGACAAGTGCATTATCCCGTTTTCCATGATCAGTTTGAACACTCATTCTATTGTAATTATTTTGTACATATTCATTGAGCTTCGTTCCTTACATTTTTGTTTCCACAGCTGAGAGACATTGTTTTTATATATATATATATATATATGAAATAAAGGCCGTAGGGCCGCGCGTGTACTTCCTCCTGGTTAGTAGGTCTTGACGCTAGGTTAAAGACCGTCGGTTCCTGGGAACTCCTAGGAATTGACTATTGCTACACAGAACGAAGTGCGTCAAGAAACGTTGCGGACGGTCATAGGGAATGGCATTTTCGAAGCTGATGAACTTGGAAAGAGCTCAAGCACAAAGATTCAAGCTGCAGCAACTCAGTCGTACCAAATGTTTTGTGTTCCAAATATTTGTACTGTTTGTGACTGTTTCTGCGTTATTGGCGGGTGGGGTGTATTATACAATGTCTTACTTCTTGCCTTCTACTATACCTACTCCTACCCCTGATCTTAAACTCATCTCCACTGTTTCTCCTCATTCTTTTCACATCTTACCTGAACACGAGCAGGCTAGACGTGCAGAATTCCGCAACAATTCCTTTATTCAGCTCCTTCATCAGCATCAGTTAGTGGTTAACACTACTAATTGTTGGGTGTGTGGGTTGATGCCACATACTACGGATAAGGGAATTCCATATCTGGTGTTACCGTATAGCTCCCAAGGGTCTGCTCGAGCATTTCAAACAATGTTTCGAAGCGCACTGGGTTTCCACCCCATTCGAGAACCACGTTCCCCCTACTCTGGTCCTACCTCGTACCAAAAATCTTTGTCTATAGCAATAGAGGATTTAGATAGCGATATCTATGATCCCTCGCTTATCCCTGAAGAAGAGGTACAAGCCTATAGGGTCCTAAGTAGAGGCGAATATAGTGTGTTCACTGGTGAAAAACAGCTTAAAAGCTCGCCTCCGATATGGGTCGTACCCCACACTGGCAATTTTTGTTTAATAGGTCGCGGCCGTAGATCGAAAGCCCGACTTGGAGAGAGTGCTTGCACTGAAAATTATATTTTGCCAATGGTCTCGTCCCCTGTGTTTTTGGCTGCCAAGGGTACATACTTTATTTGTCATGATCGTGCGTATGCATGGTTGCCCTCTGACTTCATAGGCTCATGTTTTATCGCAAACTTGTTGCCTCCGACATTTACTGTAGATGCAGATTATCACAAAACTAGAGTTGTGAGGGGCGTAATTAGCAAAGAGGACACTGCCGGTCAAGAGGCAGGAGACTTTTTCAAGGGTTTCCTCCCATTTTGGGGACCTATGGTTAATAGTAGGAACCTGAGACAGTTGACTCGAGTGGTAGAATCGACAGCTAATATTACTGCCAGTGCCCTTGGTAATATCACCACAGAACTTCAGGCGGATAGACTTATGACGTTACAAAACCGTATGGTTTTAGACGTGATCTTAGCAGATCGAGGTGGGGTATGTAAGGTGATCCATTCGAGCTGCTGTATTTTTATTCCTGATAACGCTCCGACTGTCTATCAAGCCATCTCGAAGTTGCATAAAATCTCCGAATCCATACACGTGGATGTAGGGGATTGGACGCTACTTGGATGGTTTTGGGGCCTGATGTCGACTTGGGGTTGGAAGATTCTGATGATCATTGGAGTCGTTGTAGCGTTCCTGTTCACGTGTTGCCTTTGCGTGCAGTGCGGTCCTGCCTTATGTGGCCTCTGTGCTACAACGTGTATGAGACAACCACCTGTTACCAAAGGATCTCGGTTGGACAGAGCTATGCTACAGCAACATCTCGAGGATCTGATGAATATCGAATATGATTCCGACTAGTGCTTGCCTACATGAGGGCAAAAGGAGCGTCTGAGGTTCCGTGAAAATTGTAAGTGATGTTTTCGATTCGCACGAATATGGTCGAGTCTGGTATCTAAGAACCGCAAATGACGAGTTTAGTAAGTGTGCGCAGTTTCGCTGTGCTAACTTAAACTGGTCGTTTGATATGTGGGTTTTTTCATCTGTACCCACGGGTTCCATCTTAGATACGGCATCCATTTTGTCTCTTGCCCTCAAGTAGCCAGCGAACGGACACTGTCCGCTTCGTCACCCTGGGACTCTCAGGATATTTGTGGAAGACACATGTACTTTGTAAATATCTTTTACGATGAGGGGGATGATACTGTAAGGCAGATGGCCCCGCTCGAGGCTCATCTTGCCGTCCGGTTTATTGTCTCAGCCGTGCATCTCATTAGGCACGTCCCTTTGATGCCTGTATCTCGTGTTTCCCGATACCTCCCCTTTTACACTCTTTTCAATCCCCCACTGTCTCCATCTTCCTCTGCACCTGTCCTTGTCCCTATTTCGATCTGTTTTACTGCCGATTGGAATTCACTAATGTTGGGAAGATGGGTTTTTACAGTTGGGAACCGCCAAATGTTTCCGCACTTATGTTCCGGACCTTATGTGTACCAAAGTGACCAAAGCGACCCCTCTGGGGGATAATTATGGGAACCAGGTTGTAAACTTTTGTGTACCATGTTGTCCTATGAGTAAATTCTGTATAAAAGGAGCGATCCACAGAACCAATTTGAAGCAGTCTCCCCAAGTTGCACGTGTTGTACTTGTCGTGACTTCTGTGTTCCCTGCAGTAATAAACCTTGAATCTTTGACGCCGAAGGAAGTGTCCCGTGTCTCTGTAGTTTGTGCGCCGAAACAGGTATCCCATGAAGGTTATAGGTGTTGTTCCCTGGCACCGCTGGTACTGTTAAAAAGTCCAGTCCTTCATGACCACGGAAGGCCCTGCTTTTATATTAAAAACAGAGCTTTGGACTATACCATTTCCCGCTGAAAGGCAATATTTCTCTCCATGTGTTCCCATACCCGGCATGTCATGCAGTTTGGTGCTTACTTTCCCTCCATGTTAAAGAACAATAGATGTTTCAGCACCCAGGCTAATGTGCTGCATAGCTAAATATATATGGTCTCAAAGGTGAGACTGATTGCATTGCAAATGCTTGTTATTATTGTATTTCATTTTAGTTTACTTACAACACTCTGGCCTAATTACACTGTTGGTCGTTCAACTAACGGCAAAATCATATAAGGTTTCCTCCACAATGGAACTCAGGACCAGATAAAATCCTCTTTTGTGGACAGAATTTGGAAAGTGTTTTTTATACTTGGTTGTTCGAGTGCCAGCAGTTTGTGTTTGGTCGGCATTGGGCACATGCTCCATTTTCGTGTTTAAAGCATTCCAGAAACAGCAGCCATTACTTTCCACTTTTTTTTTTTGTGTATGTAACCTCTTACTCTGTTCCTGGCTTTGTACGTCATTTCACCAGTTGGCAATTAATACCTTTTCATAGCCTTCACTATTCGGAATTTCACCATCTGTTTTTCACAGGTGAATCTCGTTACTCCTTTCATTTCATTTCAATTACTCCGGAGCTCATTTCAGGAAACTACCTGTATTGAATCAAGCAGGATAAAGCTCTGTTTCCACCTCACGTGTCCGTGATTCCATACTCTAAGGTGTGTCTTTGCAATTTCTCCTCCAAATGCTTTTTGAGAAATGGGTTTTATCCTTATACACTTTAATTTCCTCCTTATTAAAGTATAACAATATTACAGTTCAGCAATAATATTATTCTGTTTAATCTTTTTGTTACAATAGGGTCGTTCAATTGTACATGTCATCTTGTTTTTGGCTTCCAACATTCAAATGAGTGACCCTCCCCCGAAACTAAAGAGACTGTAAAATGCAGACATTCCTCAGCCCTCTGATTCAGTATCATTCATAAATGTGCAATACACCAACGGAAATGCTGGATTTTACATGCACACATGCTACCTTCCTTATACCAACTCATACTGTGCACTGGTTCACCTCTCGCCTCCCCCTCTGGGTCCCCCTCTCACTCGTCTGTCTCTCTCTCTTGTAATCTCTCATGCCTCTCACACCTCTCACACCCTCTTCCTGCCTCTCACATTGGTTCACTCCAGGTCTTCAAGCACAGTTTCTTTCCTGTGCCTTTTCATGATTTCTGTCCCTCAAACCCATGCTCTCCTCCTTTTTTTGGGGTATCTTCTGCATACACAGGCGATCCCTCTTTATGCGTCTGTGGCCTGCTCTCCCCATCTTCTCTATTTCTGCTCCTCTGTACGGAGTTCATTCACCACTTCATGCACAAAGTATGTATCCCTCTCTATCTCCCTCTCTATCTATTCTGTGCAGCTCTCACCCCTATCTTTTCACCATGCCACATAATTCCACCACGCACCACACAATTCCATCCCACACAATTCCACAATTAACAATTCAAATTCAAATCACATAATTCAACTCTACGCCACATACATCCAGTCCACTCCAAACCAAAGCACAGGAGAAAAAGACAACTATATTACTAAGTATAATACTAATAGTACTAATACTATATCTACTATTTTTTTGTGCGGCTGAAATCTTTAAGTCACATATGTTGGTCCTTTTTAGGTCAAGCTGGTGTAAGCAGTGTGAAGCACTGCGTCCAGCGAAGCATCTTTTGTTACACACTTCCTGGGAATGTGAGACAGGGGATGGGCACGCGCAGGTGAATCTCCCATGTGAGCGCACACGTTCAGCCACACGCCGTGCACATCTCCTGTCCTACATTGCCAGGGAGTGGATAACACATACACACAGACACACACACGCGCACGCGCACACACACACAAACAGACACATGCGCACACACACACACAGACAGACACACACACAAACACACGCACACATAGACACACTCGCACACACTCAGACACACGTGCGCACACACACGGGCACACATTCCCCCCCACTCACCCCCACTCACCGGGCTCTTTCCGCGTGTCCCTCTCTCTCTCGGCAGCCAGCGGGTCAGTCTCGGCATGGGAGCCCCGCAGTGCTATCCGCTGGTCTTCACCCGGGCCCCCTCCTGGGACCCGGGACTTCACCTGCCGCACTTCGCTGTGGCGCCGGAGCTCCCTCTTCATAACAAATACCGCGCATGCGCGGGCAGCCCCCGCCCTCTCAGTCACAACCCAGTTTTTGGAATATGATTGCCATGCAGCGCTTCATTTCCTACTTTCTTTTTGACGTGGGAGGTAAGCTCTAAATGTTAGATACAAAAGCAGCATGTTGTTACATATTTTTGTCCGTACCAGCTTTTATTAAAGTGTCGTGCGTTCCCTGTCTGCAATCTGCTTGCTTGTATATTTATCTGGCTTTCTTTGAACACATCGCAAAAGTTCATTTTTTGGGAGAGCCTTTCGCGAACTTCTTGTTGACTTTGCAGCATTTGATTTTGAGGCTCATACTCGCTGCTTTTGCTTGCCCACAACGCAACATTTTATTTTCAGTTTGTGTAGCCACATCGCAGCATTTGATTCGCTGCTTTTGCTTTCCCACATCACAGCATTTTCTTTTGAGTTTGTGTAGCCATGGTAGAGTTTTATTTTATGTTTGTGTGGTGTTATATGTATGAGTTTTAATATTACCAAGTCTGTGAACAAAATGCCCAGACCTATTCACTTGCCACAAACGCATCCCCGCATGCCCACTGTAATGCGCTGATGTAATAATGGAACGGAGCAATTCTTTCTGGCTGTGCCCCCCCCCCCGGAAAGATAACAATAGGGGGGAGAGAGAGAGAAGGGTATGCAACGGTTTTACAATGCGGTACCGTTAGCACGCTACTTTTACCACGAAGGTCACTACAACGAAATGCGCTGGGGGGCGCTCCAGGATCGTAAATACTTTAATTTACTATCCAACTCCTTTCCCTAGAGTCCACGGGGACTGGAGTTGGAATAGTAAATTAAATAATTTACTATCCAGCGCCCCTCCACGCAAGTCGTTGTAACGACTTGCGTGGTAAAAGTAGCGTGGTAACGGTACGCGTTGTAATAGAACGCGTGGTACCGTCATACATCCGAGAGAAGTGTAATCAGTCTCCCTAGACGTCATGAATAAACAAAATAGAATCCACAAGGTGGTTATTCAGTGGTCCCTAAGGAATGGGGAGCACACCGTGTTTTTTAAATGCCCCTCACACACCAACAGGCCTCTTGGTGTCATGCTTCATCATCGGGGCCTTCGCATCCCTCTACGGGATGCGGCGTGCTACGACAGAACGACTACGCAGGAGCACTTGGTAGTGAGCTATGTGAGGGTGTGTATTTACGTGATGTGAGTGAGGTGAGGTGAAAAGGTGAATAAAAAATACCTGGCACTAAGGATAAAAAAATTTTTATTCCGTCCCTGGCTGGTATTAGTAAAAAGTGCAAAGACTGGTTGAAAAAATACGTGCTAGGGTATATCAACCAACAACAGTGTCAACATGTTTCGGAGCGCAAGACTCCTTCTTCAGGACAAGGATATGCACTATGATCCTCACCTTACTCACATGGAATGTGAAAGTGTTCAAAAATTTTTTTTATAAAAACAATGTGTAATATACCTAGTAATGTTTTAAGTGATGGTATGTTTGTTGCGCCCAATTGGCGTATGAAATACCTGTAAAAGAAAGACATAGTAAATAAACTAGTCGGATGTCCAGGAACATAATAAACTTGCTAGTCGGATGTCCAGGAAACATGAAAAAAAGGGAATTCCTATTATAACAATGGTAAGAATGCAGAACTCCACTGTGGATCTGGTACCTTGTGAGAGAAAGACATTTAAGGGGGACATACATACATGCAATCTCCCTGGTATAAATGGGAATGAAAAGTTGTTTTTTTTGCAGTGGTACAAGCTTACTTAAGTTCAAAAATGCGGATGGCCCCATGAGCCTTAGCGTAGTATTGGGGGTATCACTCCTCGTTGCCCAGTCAGCAACCTAAAAGATAATAAATAGCGGTATTCAGGGAGGTGAAATAGAGATTAACAAAGCCAGGTTACTAGTGAGTGGAATACACCCTCCGTCTCAACTGGCTTTTACTCACGGTGACTGCATGGACCGGTCGCCTGCCTTCCCCTCAACGCTGCTCCGCTGGAAATGAACCGTGTAGGCAGAGGTTCGCTTTTTATACCCTCAGGTGAGGTTAATTGGTTAGGGTAAATTGGTTAATTGTTAGCGGAAAGAGCCCATATAAGGGTGAATGCCTTGTTTTTGTTTGGGCGAGTCCCGGAGCTGCGCAGAGCATGGACGCGCTGGCTCCAAAGTGGAGAAAAGCCAGACGCGCATGCGCAGGGCCGCGCCGGTATCGCGGTAGTGGTATGTTAACCGCGCATGCGCAGACCTCGTTGTAGTAACCAGAGGTCTGTTGCATGCGACGCGCCGCGCATGCGCGAACGTGTGCACTGGCGAAGTTAAACATATTAAGTCATGGCAAATACATCAAGTAATATGGATATTTACTGTCTTACTCAATCGTTATTTTTAGGAGAAAGAGGCAAAGTACAGGTGAAATAGATCACCAAGGCAAAGTACAGGTGAAATAGATCACCAAGGTAATTTGTAGTATGGTGTTTATATACATATAATAGAGATAGTCAAGTAGCCCTAAATAACCCCCTCAGTGGTGGGAGGTGTACCGCTGGGGTCAAGTGAATACTAAAGGGGTCATAAATGTAAACACAATAGCGTGGGCGCTCCCTATGACATTTTAACCCTGAAGACGCTGGTTTGACAGAAATGGGTTACAGTATTGTGTCACTCATCATATCATTCATGCAGTGTTCAGAAGCTAACGTAATTGGCTCCAGGGAATTGAGTCATTAAGCCCTGTAATATCGGTGCCCAGCCGGAACACCCAGCGTTGCTCCTTTTCCAACAGACCAACGTCTGAGGGAAGTTGTTCAATCACTGTCCAATGTAAATCGTTGACACAGTGCTGAAGTTCCAGGAAATGAGCTGACATTTTTGTGGTTACCTTTTTGCATCTAATGTTGCTCTTATGCTCATTAATCCTGACTTTAACCTGTCTCGTGGTCATGCCCACGTACTCCTTGCCGCAGGGACAGGTGATCAAGTAGACCACATTCTTGCTATTACAATTTGTGAAAATCCGTTGTTCCCAGCTTGTCCCATTGGCGAAGGAGAGGGTCTGGCTCTTCTTAGTGAGGTGACAGCAGTTGCAGTTGCCACATTGATGGTGGCCCTTTACCCCTTGTAGTCTTGTTTGCTCCGCCTTTTGTGGTTTTGGCCTTGTATGGACTAAGATGTCCTTCAGATTCCTGCCACGTCTGTGGGCGAACATAGGTTTCTCCAGGGATAGTGTGCCACATGTGAGTGTGCGCCAATGCCTATTAACCAGTTTCGTCAATTGGTTGGTGACCGGGCTGTAGGTGGTTACACAGACCGTTCTATTCATCTGGTTATCGGGTGTGGGTTTGTCTTCAAGGAGGGCCTCACGATTGTTATTCCTGGCTCTTTTCATAGCCTTCTGAATAACAGGGATTGGATACTTCCTTTCTTTTAGCTTGGTGCAGAGGTCTTTTGCTTGGCATTTATATTTTGCCAGGTCGCTGCAATTCCGACGCAGGCGGAGGAACTGCCCATAAGGAAGGTTCTCCCTCAGGTGACGCGGATGAAAACTGTCAAACCTGAGGAGGCAATTTCTGGCAGTCGGTTTGAAATGGGTTTCTGTTTTGAGAAAACCAGCCTCATGATAGATATTGAGGTCCAAGAAAACCATAGACCTGTTTGACATCTGGTGAGTGAACTTGAGGAAACTGTTCTGATTGTTCAGCCATTGCATGAACTCTGTGATGGAATTCTCGTCCCCCTCCCAAATTACTTGGACGTCGTCAATATAGCGTCGCCACGTGTGTATCCTAGTTCTGTAGGGATTGTTTGGATGGAGGATTTTGGAGGACTCCAAATGATGGACATAGAGTCCCGCCAGACTCGGAGCAAAGGTGCTCCCCATGCTGGTCCCATGGCTTTGCCAGTATAGAGTTCCCTCGTGTTCAAAAAAGTTCTTTGTGAGAGCTAAAGAGATGCATTCCATTACTACCCCTCTAGGGGTTTGGTATTTCCAATGGGTGGAGTGGAGTACCTCTTCAATGATCAGAAGTGTCTCATCATGAGGGAGGCTCGTGTAGAGACTCTCCACATCCAAGCTCAGTAGCATTTGTGATTCAGGGTCAAATGGGTGACTCTGCAACAATTGGAGTACTGCCTTTGTGTCCCTCAGATAGGTATCTGTGGCCTGTACAAGGGGTCTCAAGAAAGCATCAGCAAACTTAGATAGGGGTTCCAGAATGGATGAGATGCCGGATACAATCGGGCGTCCAGGTGGGTTCTCAAGGTTTTTGTGTACTTTCGGTATGGTGTAAAAGTATGGCGTGCGCAGGTTCTTTTGGACCAGAAACTCTGACTCTTTTTTGGATAGCCAGTCATGTGCAAGGGCCTCTTCAATCATTCCTTGTATCCTCACTCTAAGGGACTCAGTGGGGTCTACAGCCAGGACTTGGTAGTTTCTGTTATCGGCTAAGAGCCTTCTGCATTCCCTGTCGTAGGCAGCGGAGGTCTGTATAACCACGGCTCCCCCTTTGTCAGCTGGTTTTATGACTAGATCCTTGTTCTGACCAAGTTCTTTGATAGCTTCATTTTCCACTTTGCTGATGTTTTGGAATACCTTCTGTTTAGTATCCAAATTCTTTAGTTCTTGCATGATTGCCTTTTCAAAAGCCAATACTTCAACCGGAAGTTGGCTGTCTAATGGTGTGAAGTTAGATTTTGGTCTTAACCCTGTATCTGTGGTCTCTGTGGGTGGTTCCTTATCCTTAAAGAAAGCCCTCAGTTTGATTGTTCTTATAAAGTCCTGCATCTCTTTGTGTAACAAAAAAAGGTCAGGTTTGTTTGTTGGGACATACCCTAGGCCTCTATTCAGTACTTTGTGTTGTACCTCAGTAAGTGGCCACGGAGTTATGTTAATCACTAGGTCCCCCTCTTGCTCGTTGACGCCTGGTTCGCTGTCATGCTCCTGGTTAGGACCCTGGGGTTTGTACCGTCCCCGGGTTGCCAGTTTACGTTGTTGCCTTTCCTGTTCCTTCCTCTGTTCGATCCCTGGCCCCAGGATAAAAAAGGCTGAGCATTTTGGGCTATATTCGATTGTTCCGGGACCCATTGTGGATACATCTGCCCCATTGGTGGGGGGACAAATTGGTATGATGGGAACTGAAATTGGTTCTGGTAGGGGTTAAACTGTGGTCCCTGAAACCTCTCCACCCTCGTTGGCGAGGGAATTGGGATCTCTGTTGTCGGTAACCGCCCCTTTGTTTTCTTTTTTGGAAACCACTTGAGTTTGTACTTGTAGTGCTCCCATCAGAACTTGCATTGTCTGAGTCGCTCCCTTTATCTTTCATCACATAGTCTGTTTTTGTATAGGGATACGCCCATTCCGGGGTAAAGCGATCTTTATTTTTTCATTTTGTTAAATTTACTTTGCTTTAGGGTTGCCTCAAAATCCATCATTTGCTGGTTAAGTTCATCTAATCCTTTTTTCAGATCGGCTGGTGAAATGAAAGCCTTCAACTTCACCTCTAGTCTGCTGATCTCAGTTTTAAGTTCCAGGGATTTTCTTGTGGCTGTATGCACTGTTAAGACCAGCCAGTCCCTAGTGCAATGCCACGAAATGAGAGACCATGCTTTTTTAAAAAACATATCATCCTGGAAAATGAAGGGTTTGTTTTTAACCAACAGGCCCTGAGGGGCTATTTTGTTTCTTAAATATTCCCTCATCAAGAGACCATGTAGGGCTGCTCTTATCTGGACTTTCCTAATGTTCATTAGCTCATCCCAGTCTGCTACCGCTGGGCTTGGGTCGCTACTGCTGAGACCTTCGAAGGGATTGACATCAGCCAGAATTCTATTGATGTCCTCCTCACTGAAGGTCAGTCCCTGATCGTCATCCATGATGGTATTCGGAGGACGTGCCGGGCAAAGCAAATGTACGTAAGGGAAAGTGTTTTTGGCATGTCCACAGTGTCTAACTCTGAATGGGAAAGGGGGCTCCCACAGCTGTGTGCGCTGTCTAGAACGGAAAGATAACAATAGGGGGGAGAGAGAGAGAAGTGGATTCAGTCTCCCTAGACGTCATGAATAAACAAAATAGAATCCACAAGGTGGTTATTCAGTGGTCCCTAAGGAATGGGGAGCACACCGTGTTTTTTAAATGCCCCTCACACACCAACAGGCCCCTTGGTGTCATGCTTCATCATCGGGGCCTTCGCATCCCTCTACGGGATGCGGCGTGCTACGACAGAACGACTACGCAGGAGCACTTGGTAGTGAGCTATGTGAGGGTGTGTATTTACGTGATGTGAGTGAGGTGAGGTGAAAAGGTGAATAAAAAATACCTGGCACTAAGGATAAAAAAAATGTTATTCCGTCCCTGGCTGGTATTAGTAAAAAGTGCAAAGACTGGTTGAAAAAATACGTGCTAGGGTATATCAACCAACAACAGTGTCAACATGTTTCGGAGCGCAAGACTCCTTCTTCAGGACGAGGATATGCACTATGATCCTCACCTTACTCACATGGAATGTGAAAGTGTTCAAATTTTTTTTTTATAAAAACAATGTGTAATATACCTATCAATGTTTTAAGTGATGGTATGTTTGTTGCGCCCAATTGGCGTATGAAATACCTGTAAAAGAAAGACATAGTAAATAAACTAGTCGGATGTCCAGGAACATAATAAACTTGCTAGTCGGATGTCCAGGAAACATGAAAAAAAGGGAATTCCTATTATAACAATGGTAAGAATGCAGAACTCCACTGTGGATCTGGTACCTTGTGAGAGAAAGACATTTAAGGGGGACATACAGTTCTTAACACATTCGCACATACATACATGCAATCTCCCTGGTATAAATGGGAATGAAAAGTTGGTTTGGTAACCACAAAAATGTCAGCTCATTTCCTGGAACTTCAGCACTGTGTCAACGATTTACATTGGACAGTGATTGAACAACTTCCCTCAGACGTTGGTCTGTTGGAAAAGGAGCAACGCTGGGTGTTCCGGCTGGGCACCGATATTACAGGGCTTAATGACTCAATTCCCTGGAGCCAATTACGTTAGCTTCTGAACACTGCATGAATGATATGATGAGTGACACAATACTGTAACCCATTTCTGTCAAACCAGCGTCTTCAGGGTTAAAATGTCATAGGGAGCGCCCACGCTATTGTGTTTACATTTATGACCCCTTTAGTATTCACTTGACCCCAGCGGTACACCTCCCACCACTGAGGGGGTTATTTAGGGCTACTTGACTATCTCTATTATATGTATATAAACACCATACTACAAATTACCTTGGTGATCTATTTCACCTGTACTTTGCCTTGGTGATCTATTTCACCTGTACTTTGCCTCTTTCTCCTAAAAATAACGATTGAGTAAGACAGTAAATATCCATATTACTTGATGTATTTGCCATGACTTAATATGTTTAACTTCGCCAGTGCACACGTTCGCGCATGCGCGGCGCGTCGCATGCAACAGACCTCTGGTTACTACAACGAGGTCTGCGCATGCGCGGTTAACATACCACTACCGCGATACCGGCGCGGCCCTGCGCATGCGCGTCTGGCTTTTCTCCACTTTGGAGCCAGCGCGTCCATGCTCTGCGCAGCTCCGGGACTCGCCCAAACAAAAACAAGGCATTCACCCTTATATGGGCTCTTTCCGCTAACAATTAACCAATTTACCCTAACCAATTAACCTCACCTGAGGGTATAAAAAGCGAACCTCTGCCTACACGGTTCATTTCCAGCGGAGCAGCGTTGAGGGGAAGGCAGGCGACCGGTCCATGCAGTCACCGTGAGTAAAAGCCAGTTGAGACGGAGGGTGTATTCCACTCACTAGTAACCTGGCTTTGTTAATCTCTATTTCACCTCCCTGAATACCGCTATTTATTATCTTTTAGGTTGCTGACTGGGCAACGAGGAGTGATACCCCCAATACTACGCTAAGGCTCATGGGGCCATCCGCATTTTTGAACTTAAGTAAGCTTGTACCACTGCAAAAAAAACAACTTTTCATTCCCATTTATACCAGGGAGATTGCATGTATGTATGTGCGAATGTGTTAAGAACTGTATGTCCCCCTTAAATGTCTTTCTCTCACAAGGTACCAGATCCACAGTGGAGTTCTGCATTCTTACCATTGTTATAATAGGAATTCCCTTTTTTTCATGTTTCCTGGACATCCGACTAGCAAGTTTACTATGTTCCTGGACATCCGACTAGTTTATTTACTATGTCTTTCTTTTACAGGTATTTCATACGCCAATTGGGCGCAACAAACATACCATCACTTAAAACATTGATAGGTATATTACACATTGTTTTTATAAAAAAAAATTTTGAACACTTTCACATTCCATGTGAGTAAGGTGAGGATCATAGTGCATATCCTCGTCCTGAAGAAGGAGTCTTGCGCTCCGAAACATGTTGACACTGTTGTTGGTTGATATACCCTAGCACATATTTTTTCAACCAGTCTTTGCACTTTTTACTAATACCAGCCAGGGACGGAATAACATTTTTTTTATCCTTAGTGCCAGGTATTTTTTATTCACCTTTTCACCTCACCTCACTCACATCACGTAAATACACACCCTCACATAGCTCACTACCAAGTGCTCCTGCGTAGTCGTTCTGTCGTAGCACGCCGCATCCCGTAGAGGGATGCGAAGGCCCCGATGATGAAGCATGACACCAAGGGGCCTGTTGGTGTGTGAGGGGCATTTAAAAAACACGGTGTGCTCCCCATTCCTTAGGGACCACTGAATAACCACCTTGTGGATTCTATTTTGTTTATTCATGACGTCTAGGGAGACTGAATCCACTTCTCTCTCTCTCTCCCCTATTGTTATCTTTCCGTTCTAGACAGCGCACAGCTGTGGGAGCCCCCTTTCCCATTCAGAGTTAGACACTGTGGACATACCAAAAACACTTTCCCTTACGTACATTTGCTTTGCCCGGCACGTCCTCCGAATTCCATCATGGATGACGATCAGGGACTGACCTTCAGTGAGGAGGACATCAATAGAATTCTGGCTGATGTCAATCCCTTCGAAGGTCTCAGCAGTAGCGACCCAAGCCCAGCGGTAGCAGACTGGGATGAGCTAATGAACATTAGGAAAGTCCAGATAAGAACAGCCCTACATGGTCTCTTGATGAGGGAATATTTAAGAAACAAAATAGCCCCTCAGGGCCTGTTGGTTAAAAACGAACCCTTCATTTTCCAGGATGATATGGTTTTTAAAAAAGCATGGTCTCTCATTTCGTGGCATTGCACTAGGGACTGGCTGGTCTTAATAGTGCATACAGCCACAAGAAAATCCCTGGAACTTAAAACTGAGATCAGCAGACTAGAGGTGAAGTTGAAGGCTTTCATTTCACCAGCCGATCTGAAAAAAGGATTAGATGAACTTAACCAGCAAATGATGGATTTTGAGGCAACCCTAAAGCAAAGTAAATTTAACAAAATGAAAAAAGATAAAGATCGCTTTACCCCGGAATGGGCGTATCCCTATACAAAAACAGACTATGTGATGAAAGATAAAGGGAGCGACTCAGACAATGCAAGTTCTGATGGGAGCACTACAAGTACAAACTCAAGTGGTTTCCAAAAAAGAAAACAAAGGGGCGGTTACCGACAACACTGGGCACACTATCCCAATTCCCTCGCCAACGAGGGTGGAGAGGTTTTCAGGGACCACAGTTTAACCCCTACCAGAACCAATTTCAGTTCCCATCATACCAATTTGTCCCCCCACCAATGGGGCAGATGTATCCACAATGGGTCCCGGAACAATCGAATATAGCCCAAAATGCTCAGCCTTTTTTATCCTGGGGCCAGGGATCGAACAGAGGAAGGAACAGGAAGGGCAACAACGTAAACTGGCAACCCGGGGACGGTACAGACCCCAGGGTCCTAACCAGGAGCATGACAGCGAACCAGGCGTCAACGAGCAAGAGGGGGACCTAGTGATTAACATAACTCCGTGGCCACTTACTGAGGTACAACACAAAGTACTGAATAGAGGCCTAGGGTATGTCCCAACAAACAAACCTGACCTTTTTTTGTTACACAAAGAGATGCAGGACTTTATAAGAACAATCAAACTGAGGGCTTTCTTTAAGGATAAGGAACCACCCACAGAGACCACAGATACAGGGTTAAGACCAAAATCTAACTTCACACCATTAGACAGCCAACTTCCGGTTGAAGTATTGGCTTTTGAAAAGGCAATCATGCAAGAACTAAAGAATTTGGATACTAAACAGAAGGTATTCCAAAACATCAGCAAAGTGGAAAATGAAGCTATCAAAGAACTTGGTCAGAACAAGGATCTAGTCATAAAACCAGCTGACAAAGGGGGAGCCGTGGTTATACAGACCTCCGCTGCCTACGACAGGGAATGCAGAAGGCTCTTAGCCGATAACAGAAACTACCAAGTCCTGGCTGTAGACCCCACTGAGTCCCTTAGAGTGAGGATACAAGGAATGATTGAAGAGGCCCTTGCACATGACTGGCTATCCAAAAAAGAGTCAGAGTTTCTGGTCCAAAAGAACCCGCGCACGCCATACTTTTACACCATACCGAAAGTACACAAAAACCTTGAGAACCCACCTGGACGCCCGATTGTATCCGGCATCTCATCCATTCTGGAACCCCTATCTAAGTTTGCTGATGCTTTCTTGAGACCCCTTGTACAGGCCACAGATACCTATCTGAGGGACACAAAGGCGGCACTCCAATTGTTGCAGAGTCACCCATTTGACCCTGAATCACAAATGCTACTGAGCTTGGATGTGGAGAGTCTCTACACGAGCCTCCCTCATGATGAGACACTTCTGATCATTGAAGAGGTACTCCACTCCACCCATTGGAAATACCAAACCCCTAGAGGGGTAGTAATGGAATGCATCTCTTTAGCTCTCACAAAGAACTTTTTTGAACACGAGGGAACTCTATACTGGCAAAGCCATGGGACCAGCATGGGGAGCACCTTTGCTCCGAGTCTGGCGGGACTCTATGTCCATCATTTGGAGTCCTCCAAAATCCTCCATCCAAACAATCCCTATAGAACTAGGATAAACACGTGGCGACGCTATATTGACGACGTCCTAGTAATTTGGGAGGGGGACGAGAATTCCATCACAGAGTTCATGCAATGGCTGAACAATCAGAACAGTTTCCTCAAGTTCACTCACCAGATGTCAAACAGGTCTATGGTTTTCTTGGACCTCAATATCTATCATGAGGCTGGTTTTCTCAAAACAGAAACCCATTTCAAACCGACTGCCAGAAATTGCCTCCTCAGGTTTGACAGTTTTCATCCGCGTCACCTGAGGGAGAACCTTCCTTATGGGCAGTTCCTCCGCCTGCGTCGGAATTGCAGCGACCTGGCAAAATATAAATGCCAAGCAAAAGACCTCTGCACCAAGCTAAAAGAAAGGAAGTATCCAATCCCTGTTATTCAGAAGGCTATGAAAAGAGCTAGGAATAACAATCGTGAGGCCCTCCTTGAAGACAAACCCACACCCGATAACCAGATGAATAGAACGGTCTGTGTAACCACCTACAGCCCGGTCACCAACCAATTGACGAAACTGGTTAATAGGCATTGGCGCACACTCACATGTGGCACACTATCCCTGGAGAAACCTATGTTCGCCCACAGACGTGGCAGGAATCTGAAGGACATCTTAGTCCATACAAGGCCAAAACCACAAAAGGCGGAGCAAACAAGACTAAAAGGGGTAAAGGGCCACCATCAATGTGGCAACTGCAACTGCTGTCACCTCACTAAGAAGAGCCAGACCCTCTCCTTCGCCAATGGGACAAGCTGGGAACAACGGATTTTCACAAATTGTAATAGCAAGAATGTGGTCTACTTGATCACCTGTCCCTGCGGCAAGGAGTACGTGGGCATGACCACGAGACAGGTTAAAGTCAGGATTAATGAGCATAAGAGCAACATTTGATGCAAAAAGGTAACCACAAAAATGTCAGCTCATTTCCTGGAACTTCAGCACTGTGTCAACGATTTACATTGGACAGTGATTGAACAACTTCCCTCAGACGTTGGTCTGTTGGAAAAGGAGCAACGCTGGGTGTTCCGGCTGGGCACTGATATTACAGGGCTTAATGACTCAATTCCCTGGAGCCAATTACGTTAGCTTCTGAACACTGCATGAATGATATGATGAGTGACACAATACTGTAACCCATTTCTGTCAAACCAGCGTCTTCAGGGTTAAAATGTCATAGGGAGCGCCCACGCTATTGTGTTTACATTTATGACCCCTTTAGTATTCACTTGACCCCAGCGGTACACCTCCCACCACTGAGGGGGTTATTTAGGGCTACTTGACTATCTCTATTATATGTATATAAACACCATACTACAAATTACCTTGGTGATCTATTTCACCTGTACTTTGCCTTGGTGATCTATTTCACCTGTACTTTGCCTCTTTCTCCTAAAAATAACGATTGAGCAAGACAGTAAATATCCATATTACTTGATGTATTTGCCCTGACTTAATATGTTTAACTTCGCCAGTGCACACGTTCGCGCATGCGCGGCGCGTCGCATGCAACAGACCTCTGGTTACTACAACGAGGTCTGCGCATGCGCGGTTAACATACCACTACCGCGATACCGGCACGGCCCTGCGCATGCGCGTCTGGCTTTTCTCCACTTTGGAGCCAGCGCGTCCATGCTCTGCGCAGCTCCGGGACTCGCCCAAACAAAAACAAGTCATTCACCCTTATATGGGCTCTTTCCGCTAACAATTAACCAATTTACCCTAACCAATTAACCTCACCTGAGGGTATAAAAAGCGAACCTCTGCCTACACGGTTCATTTCCAGCGGAGCAGCGTTGAGGGGAAGGCAGGCGACCGGTCCATGCAGTCACCGTGAGTAAAAGCCAGTTGAGACGGAGGGTGTATTCCACTCACTAGTAACCTGGCTTTGTTAATCTCTATTTCACCTCCCTGAATACCGCTATTTATTATCTTTTAGGTTGCTGACTGGGCAACGAGGAGTGATACCCCCAATACTACGCTAAGGCTCATGGGGCCATCCGCATTTTTGAACTTAAGTAAGCTTGTACCACTGCAAAAAAAACAACTTTTCATTCCCATTTATACCAGGGAGATTGCATGTATGTATGTGCGAATGTGTTAAGAACTGTATGTCCCCCTTAAATGTCTTTCTCTCACAAGGTACCAGATCCACAGTGGAGTTCTGCATTCTTACCATTGTTATAATAGGAATTCCCTTTTTTTCATGTTTCCTGGACATCCGACTAGCAAGTTTATTATGTTCCTGGACATCCGACTAGTTTATTTACTATGTCTTTCTTTTACAGGTATTTCATACGCCAATTGGGCGCAACAAACATACCATCACTTAAAACATTGATAGGTATATTACTCATTGTTTTTATAAAAAAAAATTTTGAACACTTTCACATTCCATGTGAGTAAGGAGGATCATAGTGCATATCCTCGTCCTGAAGAAGGAGTCTTGCGCTCCGAAACATGTTGACACTGTTGTTGGTTGATATACCCTAGCACGTATTTTTTCAACCAGTCTTTGCACTTTTTACTAATACCAGCCAGGGACGGAATAAATTTTTTTTTATCCTTAGTGCCAGGTATTTTTTATTCACCTTTTCACCTCACCTCACTCACATCACGTAAATACACACCCTCACATAGCTCACTACCAAGTGCTCCGCGTCGTTCTGTCGTAGCATGCCGCATCCCGTAGAGGGATGCGAAGGCCCCGATGATGAAGCATGACACCAAGGGGCCTGTTGGTGTGTGAGGGGCATTTAAAAAAACACGGTGTGCTCCCCATTCCTTAGGGACCACTGAATAACCACCGTGTGCCCCCCCCCGCTCCGCAAACACAGTGTGGGGTGGATGCATTGGGTGATACTTGTAAACAATGAGATGGCTTCAGGTGTCCGTAAAGTGCACTGTCTGCAATGCTGGCAGAGTTTAATGTCATAAACCCTCATGCAAGCAAGGAAAATATTATTGCATGGGAAGGTAAGCTCTATATCCTACATACAAAAGCAGCATCTTGATACATATTTTTGTCTGTCACAGCTTTTGGTAAATTGTTGTGCGTTCGCTGTCTGCATTCTGCTTGCTTTTATTTTTTGAGTTTGTGTGGTGTTATATGTATCTGTTTCAATATTACCAAGTCTGTGAACAAAATGCCCGGACCTGATCACTTGCTACAAAGCCATCTCCGCATGCCCACATTTCTGTGCTGATGTAATAATGGAACAGAGCAATTCGTTTTTGGGATGTGCCCCCCATCCGCAAACATAGTGTGGGGGGATGCATTGTGTAGAACTTGTTAACAATGAGATGGCTTCAGGCGTCCGTAAAGTGCACTGTTTGTAATGATGGCAAACTTTAATGTTATTAACCCTTGTGCAAGCAAGGAAAATACCTCCAAACCCGACGTTTCCCTCAACATGCAACCACTCCTAGGCCATTGTGACACTGCTCCTACTGCACTATTAGCAGTTTCATTCGTAATTGCGGTCTGTTTCAGTACCTGACCGCCCGTTCACTGATGGGTACCAAAGGGGTACAGCTCTCGTGCTATTTAAGTTACAGTTTTTACAGAAAAAGCCTTTTGAGGCTGCATATGATGGAATATCTCTTTTTGTCAAAAAGTCACACAAACACATTGCCTATTGAAAGGCGCGGGGATATGAACTAATTTGCCCACAATCACAGGTCGGTGAGCCAACGCCGTGACTCTAACATGGTTCTCTAGCTTCTTCGTCTGCAGCTCTGGTCATTTCGCCACATCCTTGTTTTTGAATCTGTCCGCTTCCACTGTCGTTTTCTTCACGCTATTCTTTCCCCCTTCATTTCCTCCTTCTTGTCTTTATTTTTCTTTAATTTGTTTTCCTTCCCTTCTTACTTTACTGCACCACTTTCTGTTTTACTCTTTTCTTCCAACTCTCCCCGCTTCTTTATATCTTAATCTGTTCATTGCTTGCTTCATTTCCTACCTTCAGTTTCAGTTTTCAGGCTCTTTCTTTCCCATAACTCATTTTCTTTTACCCTCTCTTTCTTTTTTCCCTTTCCTAACATTCTACCTTCATTCCTGCATCGTCCTACCTGTCTTTCGTAACAACCTCTAGCCTTTCCTCCTATTGCACGTCTTCATTTTCTTATGCTTTATTCTCCATAATTTCTCTTTCTCTCGCCGCCTCACTCTCTCTACAAGGAGTCATCTCAGGAAAATGTATATTTGTCTTTTGGATGGATGTTTTAGCTAATCAAAACTAATCCGAGCCACTGCAAACAATGACTTGAAACAGTGGGCTGATGTGCCAGGCGCGCTGCTGGAGCCTGCCTTGATATCGGCAGTCGGTCGAGCAGAGCCGCCGTGCCCCCTAGTGTCGCAGCTTGGGCTCCGATAACGCCACTGCGTATCTCGCCTACTTGGAAAAACAGGTACAGAAGGCAGCAGCCAGGAGCATGTCCCAGTATATATGATACTGTGGACTCTGAAGGCCCAAGTCATGGCTGATGGCATTTATCTTGACATGTTACACTGACCCATGCTGTAAGGCACAGTGAAGACGCAGCCTCGAAGCGACAGCGCCCTCTTATGTTAGGATCTCGGTAGAGCAGTGTCTCTCCCAAACACATGTTCATTCAGAGTGGACTTTTTTGGTGTTGCAGTTTTATATAGCGGGGAGTTTAAAGGATTTGCTCAAAATCACAGGGTGCTTGAGCCTCCCACCAGACTCGAACCTGGTTCCCCAGCTTGTAAGTCAGCTGCTCTAGCCGTTTAGCCACATCTTTAAATACTGAACCAAATATTTGCCTCCTAGTACATTATTCCCATTTTCCCCCTCCCCCTTGCACCCTTCTCCCCTCTGCCTTGCACCCTTCTCCTCTCTGCCTTGCACCCTTCTACCCTTCTCCATTGCACCCTTTTCCCCCTCCGACTTGCATCCTTCTCCCCTCCGACTTGCACCCTTCTCGCCCTCTGCCTTGCACCCTTCCAGCCCTCTGCCTTGCACCCTTCTCGCCCTCTGCCTTGCACCCTTCTCGTCCTCTGCCTTGCACCCTTCTCACCCTCTACCTTGCACCCTTCTCGGCCTCCCCCTTGCACCCTTCTCAGCCTCCCCCTTGCACCCTTCTCGCCCTCCCCTTGCACCCTTCTCCCCCTCCGTGTCAGGTTAGTAACCAATGTTCCACGGGAGCGAAGAAGAATCCCCACACCTCCAAGGCACAGAAGCAAGAATGCGAATAAAATACACACTCCTGTCTACTGTCCCCTAAAAGTTTGAGGGAATTACCCTTGGAGTGTCCACCACTCTCCTCATACGAGGGGGTAAGCAGGGTATAGCAGGAGTAGTCGTAGGTGGATGTCCAGGCTAGAAAACAAAATAGGCAGTACACATAATATATCATTCCTTCACTAACCTTCAAGCAGGAGTCATTGACATGCGTGATTATTCAGGTGTGCTTACCCCAATTGTAGATTAGGCAGGCTTTCTCGAGGAGTTCTAGGAATGGTAGCCAGGATAATGAGCCACGGGCTATGAGGAATAGAGCTCTCGAGGGACATACACACCAGACCAACACAAAAACAAAAATGGGGTATGTGAGGAGCACCGGCCGGCTGTTGTGGGCTGAAACAGCGGAGCAGTACACACACACACGAGGAGAGACACCCGGCCCTCAAAGGAGGTAAGGGCGGAGCGCTCACTCTCACAGGAAGGGTTTAAACAAACAAAGAACTCGCCATGTATTTCATTCATACAACAGAAGCGAGAAAAAGAATCCGAGCAAAATGACGCCCGCAAAATGCGTGAGAAAAGCAAGGGTAGTCGCGAGTAAACTCTTGCGTAGGAATTCAAGAAATGCCGAAGCTCGGCAAAGACGCTCTCACTCTCAAACAACCATCCAGCGGCTGCAGGGACAGGGGAATGAAGGCAAGGAAGCGGGGAAGGGTGCAAGGAGACTCGCAGGTTTCCACAAGACGCCACCGAACCTCGAGCCAGGAACCAGGAAGTGAAGAGGGGGCGTGGTACCGGAACAGTAAGCCAAGCAAAGGCTACGTTCTGCCGTGCCTCTTTTCACTGGTTAGGGAGCGTCTAAAAAGAACAGGCTGTTTGTTTGTAGGGACCTGGGTAAAAGACCACAGCCCAACAACCTCGCATGTCAAGGCTATTGATTCCTAACAGTACCCCTCCTCAAAGGCCTATCCAGGGGACCGGGCTTAGCAGGATGAAGTCTGTGGAATTGTTGAATCAATCTCGCTGCATGAATATCTTCTGCAGGTTCCCATGACCTATCCTCTGGGGGTATCCTACCCAATCTATCAGATACTGTAGTTTGCCTCTTCTTTTACGAGAATCTAGTATCTTTCTCACTTTGTATTCAGCTTCTCCATCAATTTGTATCGGTGGAGGAGGGATTTCAGGGACAACAGAAGGGATATGTTTCTTTAACAAGGAGCTGTGGAACACAGGATGTATTTTCATGCACGGGGGTAGGGTCAACTTCAGGGTGACAGGGGAGATGACTTTCTCAATGGGGAAGGGACCTATAAACCTGGGTTGGAGTTTTTTAGATCCTTCCATCTTTAGGTTTCTAGTGGACAACCACACTTTCTCTCCTATTGTGTACATGGGTTCGGGTCTTCGGTGTTTATCCGCCTGTTTTTTCATAGCTTCCTTGGCCTTACTTAACTCCGTCTTTGCTGTTTCCCATACTGACTTGATTTGGGCATGGTGTTCATCAAGGGAAGGTACTGAGGAGTCTTTGGGAGGGATGTTAATAGGGATCATCCTAGGGTGTTGGGCCTGGACAAAGAAAAAAGGGGATGTATGTGTAGCAGAATGGGTAGAATTATTGTAAGCGAATTCAGCCAAAGGTAAGGCTTGAACCCAGGTGGACGGAAGGGATGTCAACAAACAGCGCAAAAATTGTTCTAGTGTTTGATTTGTCCTTTCTGTTTGTCCATCAGTTTGGGGGTGATATGCAGTGGATAATCTGTGATCTATCCCCAGCTTGGAACACAACCCCCTCCAGAACTTTGAGACAAACTGTGGACCTCTGTCTGAGATGATGACCGAGGGTAAACCATGTAATTTGACAATGTCTTTCAAAAAGACAGATGCTAGATCTTTGGAGGAAGGTAATTTTTTCAAAGGGATGAAATGTCCCATTTTGGACAGTAAATCAACAACTACATAGATCGAGGTAAAACCTTGACAAGAGGGCAAGTCCGTCATGAAATCCATGCTAATAGTGTGCCAGGGCTGAGGAGGAATGGCTATGTTTTTTAAGAGTCCAGTGGGAGCACAATGCGACGCCTTTTGGCGAGCGCAAGTGGCACAAGCTTGTACATATACGGCTACCTCTTTGAACATAGACTCCCACCAAAACCACCTGTTACATAAGTCATGGGTTTTCTTAATACCTGGATGACCCGCCAAGGTGCTGCTATGACACCATTTGATGATGGTCTGTCTCAACTCTGAAGCAGGGACAAACAATTTGTCGTCATGATAAAATAATCCATCTCTAATGGAGTGTAGAGGATCATTCAACCAATCTTCCTGTGATACATATATGAGGAGATGTTTGATTTGTTCAAGAAGGGTATGATCTTTTTCACCCACTCCCAGGATCCTGTTCTCAGGTATTATCGGACGGGGTTGTTCTTGTACCACATGTTGATCATGACCTAGCCTTGACAAGGCATCAGCTTTTCCTTGTTGTATCCCGGGGCGATAAGTGATTATAAAATCATATTCACTGAAGAATAATAACCACCGCATTTGCCTGGGCGTGAGAGCTCTAGCTGATTTAAAAAATTGAAGATTCTTGTGGTCCGAATATATGGTTACAACATGGGGGGATCCTAGTAAATGATGCCTCCACTCTTGGAAGGATAATTTGATAGCTAACAATTCTCTTTCTCCTATAGTGTAATTTCTCTCTGCTGGTAATAGAGTTTTGGAGAAATATGCTATAGGATGCATGTGTCCAGTCTCGGGGTCTCTCTGTGAAAGTATACCTCCCACTGCATATTGCGAGGCATCCGCCTCTACAAAAAAAGGTTGAGTGTTGTCGGCGTGATGAAGGATAGGAGCAGAAGTGAACTGGGTTTTTTTGGTCACAAAAGGCTCTTTCTGCTTCAGTAGACCATTGAAAAGGTACTTCTTTTTTCAGGAGTCTAGTTATTGGTGCTATTGTGTCAGAGAAATGATTAATAAACCGCCGATAAAAATTGGCGAACCCGAGGAATGATTGTATTTCCTTCACTGAAGTAGGACTTTTCCAGTTCACCAAGGCCTCAATTTTCTTGGGATCCATCTGCAGGCCAGTAGGTTTGATAGTAAAACCCAAGAAATCCACTTCAGTGGTGTGGAACATGCTCTTGTCCAATTTAGCGAATAACTGATTTTCCTTTAACTTGGTAAGGATCTTACGCACGTGTTCTACATGGTCATTCTCGTTCTGCGAGAATATAAGAATATCGTCGATATAGACGATAACAAAGATGTCAATATATTCACGCAAAATGTCATTGATAAAGTACTGGAACGCAGCCGGTGAGTTGCACAGCCCGAACGGCATTACACAATACTCATAGAGCCCAAAGTTGGTGCGGAATGCGGTCTTCCATTCATCGCCCTGTTTGACGCGTATTAAATGGTAAGCCCCTCTGAGATCTATCTTCGTAAAGATTTTGGCACCTTTTATCTGTTCAAGAAGAACTGGAATCAGAGGTAGAGGATACTTGTTTTTTATCGTAATTTTATTTAAGGCTCTATAGTCCAGGCATGCCCTGAGCCCTCCTTCTCTTTTATCAATAAAAAACAAAGGAGAAGACGCAGGTGAAGTAGAGTGTCTGATAAAACCTTTCTCTAACATTTCGTCCAAATAGTTCTTTAGATAGTCGTTTTCTGCGGGAGTTAAAGCATAAATTGGACTACATGGCAAATCTGCGCCAGGGATTAAGTCGATTCTGCAATCGTAACTCCTGTGAGGAGGTAATTTAGTTGCTTCTTGTTCATTGAACACCTCTGCGAATTCTGCATATTGATCAGGCACTTTCAGGTCTAGTCCGGTCTGGACTGCACAGTATAAGGGACTTTCGGGTTCTCGGGCTTCAACATAACAATGTGTTTTACAATAGGGGGAGTTCAAGGTGACTGTTCTTTGAACCCAGTCTATAACTGGATTGTGTACTTGTAACCATGGGACTCCTAAAATAACCCCAAAATTAGGAGCGTCTATGAGATCAAAAACAAGACTTTCGGAATGTCCATTATTAAAAACAATGATCACAGGCGGGGTCTGATAACTGATCATTCCTGATGACAACTCTGACCCATCTACAGCCCATATGGATTCAGGCTGGGGTTTAGCAACAAAAGACATGCCCAACTGTTTAGCAAGTTTAATATCAAAGAAGTTTCCTGTTGCTCCGGAATCAAGAAGGACGGACATAGTGAATTGCTTTTTACCACTGTACGTGAGTGTAATGGGTAATGTGAAATGTTTGACTACGTGTATTTTATTGGTAGAGATCTGATGAGGGATGTAGCTTGGGGAAGTGACCTCTCTATTCCTCAAGCTTGCTAGTTTTCCGAACTGGAAATACTGCTAGCTGTTAGTCTGGGTGTCCTAGGACGGACTGGACAATCTTTAGCATAGTGGCCACCCTTTCCGCAGTACAGACATAAGTTTAATTTACGCCGCTTGTCTTTTTCTTCTGAGGATAACGGACCTCGTATGCCCCCGATTTGCATGGGTTCAGGGACATCTTTTGGGACGGGTTTCTCAATTTTAGGTAAAAAAACCCTAGGTACAATGTTTCGAGTTCGTTCCCCCTTCCTTTCATGCAAACGATGATCTAATTTGAGTACTAGATCAATGAAAGAGGCACAATCTTCTGGGGGGTTCACTATCTGAGAGAGTAGGTCTTTTATGTCATCCCCTAACCCACGATAAAACAAGGAAGTTCTCTTGTCCTCTGGCCAATGTGTCTCTGCCACCAACCGATTGAAGTTGGTAATGTAAGACAAGAGATCTTTGGAGCCTTGCTTTAGATTGAGCAATTCTGTATCACTGACTTGCATATATGAATGTTTGGCAAAGAGACTTCTCATCTTTTCCTTAAAAAGATCCAAATCATAAAGCGCAGGATCATTGTTCTGGACTAAGGGAACTGCCTTTTCTGCCGCATTCCCTGCAAGATAGGAGATTATGAAGGCTATCTTGGCTGAGTCATCAGGAAAAGAAGCTGTCCTACACAAAAACTGGAGTTGGCATTGATTCATGAATACAATATATTTAGTGCTATCCCCTGAAAATCGTTCAGGCATGGCCAGGGGAACAGGATTAGGGGTATTTACAGTGACTTGAACAGGGGAGCTGTGTGATTCTCCGCTAGCCCCTTGGTCTGTTTCAAGGGGGGGTAAGGTGAACCTAGCGGGGTGTATATAGTTTTTTCTGGTTTTGGGTATGGTGCTTGTGTCTCTCTCTCCTGATCTTAACTGCTGCACTTCTGCCATGAGTCTTTGATTTTCGACCCCCAATCTACCCACTTCTGTCTGAAGGGCTACTAAGGCTCAAGTAATGTCCTCAATGGAATGAGCCTGGAGGTCTACAGGGATTACCGAAGGGTCAGGATTCATCTTCGCTCAGGGGAATGGATATTCGTGGGCTTGGCTTTCTGTCAGGTTAGTAACCAATGTTCCACGGGAGCGAAGAAGAATCCCCACACCTCCAAGGCACAGAAGCAAGAATGCGAATAAAATACACACTCCTGTCTACTGTCCCCTAAAAGTATGAGGGAATTACCCTAGGAGTGTCCACCACTCTCCTCATACGAGGGGGTAAGCAGGGTATAGCAGGAGTAGTCGTAGGTGGATGTCCAGGCTAGAAAACAAAATAGGCAGTACACATAATATATAATTCCTTCACTAACCTTCAAGCAGGAGTCATTGACATGCGTGATTATTCAGGTGTGCTTACCCCAATTGTAGATTAGGCAGGCTTTCTCGAGGAGTTCTAGGAATGGTAGCCAGGATAATGAGCCACGGGCTATGAGGAATAGAGCTCTCGAGGGACATACACACCAGACCAACACAAAAACAAAAATGGGGTATGTGAGGAGCACCGGCCGGCTGTTGTGGGCTGAAACAGCAGAGCAGTACACACACACACGAGGAGAGACACCCAGCCCTCAAAGGAGGTAAGGGCGGAGCGCTCACTCTCACAGGAAGGGTTTAAACAAACAAAGAACTCGCCATGTATTTCATTCATACAACAGAAGCGAGAAAAAGAATCCGAGCGAAATGACGCCCGCAAAATGCGTGAGAAAAGCAAGGGTAGTCGCGAGTAAACTCTCGCGTAGGAATTCAAGAAATGCCGAAGCTCGGCAAAGACGCTCTCACTCTCAAACAACCATCCAGCGGCTGCAGGGACAGGGGAATGAAGGCAAGTAAGCGGGGAAGGGTCCAAGGAGACTCGCAGGTTTCCACAAGACGCCACCGAACCTCGAGCCAGGAACCAGGAAGTGAAGAGGGGGCGTGGTACGGAACAGTAAGCCAAGCAAAGGCTACGTTCTGCCGTGCCTCTTTTCACTGGTTAGGGAGCGTCTAAAAAGAACAGGCTGTTTGTTTGTAGGGACCTGGGTAAAAGACCACAGCCCAACAACCTCGCATGTCAAGGCTATTGATTCCTAACACTCCGCCTTGTACCCTTCTCCACCGCTGCCTTGTTGTGGTATGTTGTAAAGTCCGAGCCCCTCCACACTCTATCTATCTATAAATCGCACTCACTCTATCTATCTATCGCACTCTATCTATCGCCCTCACTCTATCTATCTATCGCCCTCACTCTATCTATCTATTGCACTCTATCTATCTATCTATTGCCCTCACTCCATCTATTGCCCTCCCTCTATCTATCGCCTCTATCTATCTATCGCCCTCACTCTATCTATCGCCCTCACTCTATCTATCTATCTATCGCCCTCACTCTATCGATCTATCTATCACACTCACTCTATCTATCTATCACAATCTATCTATCGCCCTCAATCTATCTATCTATCTATCGCCCTCACTCTATCAATCTATCGCCCTCACTCTATCTATCTATAGTCTCTACTGTAGCCAAACTTAAGGTCTGACCAAATCTAAAACGGCAGGATGGATAACTATATTGGGAGGGATGGGGCTCCATTGCAGTTGCATCAGAGTTACCTCTCTGCCAGAATATAGTTGGTCAAGCCTAAAAGTAGAAATCTTGGTAGGAATCTTGACCGGGCAAACAAGGACTTTGGCAGCCCCAAAACTAGAATTTCTCCCACTCAGTGCTTTTCCTGCCAGAAACAACAGCTTCAGCAGGACCTCGCCCAAAGGCTATCCAGCTTTGGGAACTCTTTGTCGTATAGATTCTGTACCCTTTCTCCAATGGAGCATTCCATCCTCCATTTTAGAGACCAAGTCAGAAGGCAATATCTTTGACTGCAAAAACCTACTTGGTTTATTTGACCAGCTATCTATCTCAGTTGTCCTAAAATCCCACCTAGGGTCCGGTCAACTACAAGCAATATCATCTGAGCTTTTTACCTTAATACTAAGAAAGTTATATCTCTGGTTCCCCTCATTGGATTTTTGTTGTTTTGCTGTAATATTGCACAATCCTAGAGAGTCACTGTTCCTATAGTGTATTCTTGCAGGTTTCTGTGAGTTTGGGGGCGGAATGATGGGCATATCCTTAATAGAAATTGGTGCCCTCACATATCTGTCAGGGTGTCATGCTTCATCGTCGGGCATAGTTCCTCGTGGGATCCGTGCTGCAATACCCTAAGGGCCCCGCAAAAGGGCTCTTTGGCAGAGATCTTTTGATAGTATCCCATGATGGTGAGTTAATACTACCTCAAGGATACCTCAATATCTTAATTGTATTCTGAGGTCCCCACGGTAGGGTTACAAAGTGATGTGCATAGATTAGAAATTTCTCGTGATGGAGAAAGACAATTTACTCATGTGTGTAAGATCTGGGTCAACATGTTTCATGTGACCCAGGAGGGATTCATAGCGTTTCTTCAGGAGCAAAAAATGGCACAGTCCCTACCCTTATTCTGGGCTGTGTTTGAGGGTACCGTGCCACGTGGCACAATTATTATTATTCCCACAATAATGTCCACCAGTTTTATAAATACCTAGTGGTCAGATGATCTGCATCTATATTGATTGCCTACCCTTATATGCAATGAAACGGGCACCTTAGGTCAAGGCTGGGACCCACAATCAATCTGCAGTTCAAGTTACTGTGGTATGTTCGCTGTGTCAATATCGTGTACCTATTGCACCGTCAGCTCGCCCGGATTGCTGTGATATTTCTCATGAAACATTTCTCTCTTTTAGAAATTAGTTGTGGGGTTTTATTGTGTTGTTTTTGACTTCTTACCTGTTTTTTTGGTGCTAAGTACCTTGCACGTTTTTTGTAATTTCTTTAAGAATTGGCTGAAAATCTGAGTTTTTTCAGGAAGTTCATATAATCTACTTAAAAAATTATTCATTATCTCACATCATACATCAGGATGTATCCCTTCCGTCTTCTAGGGTATTCCATATACCCACCATGTCCCTTCCAAGTATATTTTGACACTGATATTCTTCTTGATAATCCACTTGGAGGAGGCAGTTGGAAAAGCCAAATATGTCAATGATTTACTAATCTTAGTAAGTACGAAGTAGGGCAATTCCACATGTAAGACAGCTTTCATATACAAGTTCTAGATCTCTTTCTGGTTCTGGATGCAGACATATTGGCAAGGATGAACCAATCTTGTATGCTCTGGTCCCAGACAGTAGGAGTGTTGGCAATTTCACAAAAAAGCTTTATTAATATAGAGGATGACAGATTGCTATGCAGCATGTGCCTTCTACCAGGTGTACAAAACCTGATGTACTTCAATGTACCGGTAAGTAGTTTCCAGTGGCTGAAATTAATTCAGTCACTTTATCCATCACTTTTTTGTTTTCTGCTGAGTGACGCCCATGTGCGAGGCGTATGCCAAAATGTGCGTTCCTTGCTCACTTTGCTGCTTGAATCATGCTGCACCCTATTGAAAAAGTTCGAACAGACTGAAGGCAGTCTGGGGTTGATTTTCTTGCCATTAGGAGGGGACCTGACCTGGCACTTTCGACTTGACTGTTCTTAGTGGAGTATAAGCAAGGCTGGTTTACATATAGCTGGTTCTTGTCTGAGGTGGCATGGAAGTCGAGACACAGATGAACTGGATTGTTGCCTGAGTATTTACCATTGGCTGAGACTAATTCACGGATTCCACCCATCACTTTTTTGTTTTCCTATCTGAAACACCCTAAGGGGGACAGGTATGTCCAGATGGGAATCCAATGCTCACTGTGCCACTGTAACTAAACTGCCAGCTACCGAAGAGGCCCAAATAGAGTCTGAAGGTGCTTGTTTTGTAGTTTGTAGGCGGTCTGGCATTGTTTTGTAGTTTGTAGGCGGTAGGCTGATTTTCAGATAGATGGTTCCAGTCTGAGGTTGCATGTTAGGTAACAGAAGAAAGAACTAGAATGCAGCCTAAATAATTACCACTGGTAGAAATTGATTCAAGCATTCCGCCCATCACTTTTTTGTTTTCCTCAGATATCAAAAGCAGGTTATCATTTTGATCCAGCACTCATGTATATTTCTACCCCACATGACAGAATCTTTCTTGCAATCATACAGTGCCCATCATATGGTGGAGAATGCCTGTCTTATATCAAGATGCCCATTAGAATCCTTGTTATGAAGAACAATGGTCCCTATACGAAATTTAGTACACACAGAAAAACAATAATCATATCCACGACTGCAAGCCACACCCGCAGCAGTGCCGCCGCACTCTTCTAGAAGCCATTGCGCTCCTTTGCCATTGATGCCACTGAGTCCCGGCTCGCTACCTCTCTGCTGAATATCACTTATTGTGCAGAAACCCATCGGACAGATTAGATTAAACGATCCTCCGATCTTGGCTTTTCATCCTAAAACGGCCAGCGTCATTGTATGACGAATAAATGTAAATTAAAGGCATTATATACTGCTGTTGCTCAAGACAACAATAATGTTACCCCTTGTCCTGATGATGATGCCCTCATTTTTATAGGCATCGAAACGTCGTCGACCTTAAAAAAAACCCATATGCGATTTATTTATGTACAATTTTGCAATGGAGCGGTTTCATTATATTTTGTGCCTGCTTTACTGATGTACAAGTATGCAGACTTATTCTCTTGCCTTGTTCACATTTTCTTCGTGTTGTTTTTGTCTTGTATGTTAAGGGTCACGGATGTGCCCGCTTGACATTCTTCCAAAAAGTTTTTTATCTATGCACTCATTGATAAATAAACCCTGTCCAAACGGGCAGAAGACATATTACTTATCAAGTATATGATTATTGTTTTTCTGTGTGTACTAAATTTCGTATAGGGACCATTGTTCTTCATAATATGTAATGCCCAAGGTCCCTATAAATATACCTTAAGGGTTCCCTTGTTTTGTCAAAAGATCATTAGAATCCTTGGCCAGCTACCATATGCTAGGGTTAGCACAATTAAATTATCGAGGCAAAACATCGGTCCTCTTGATTCACACTGATCCCTGAACTAGGAATTATGTTTAGTTGCTCTTCAAGACGATTTAAAAGATTTCATTAAAGTTTTGTTCCACTACAGCAGCTTCTTAAAAAAATATCTCATTGTCCGAATATCAAAAACATATATCGATATTTATAAACTGCATAACTATTGGGTCAAAGGGCCACCAATCACTGAGTTATTTACCTCTCCAAAGTTATATACATTTTCAGTACATTTCAGAGCTCCGTGTTCCCATGCCAAATATGTTTCCTGGTAGATAATTGTTACTTGTAGGTGAGACTTTTTCAGAACGTGTCTGTACAGTACAGAGCCCTTCACTAATATTTTTGTAGATGTGTAGATTGATGACAGTTCTTGTTCAGAGCTATATAATCTACTAGAGTACAAAAGTACAATCCCCATATTGCGCCAATGTTTCATGTTTCATGTTTATTTATTTGTTTGATTAATTAAAATCTTACAAAACGGATATTCAATTTTTTATACAATACTAAAATATTGATGCATCGCTTATATTCAAATACTTCTTATAAAACAATAAAAAGTACTCTGACCCATTAAAATTATTCCATTAATCATCTTGAGAGTAGTTACACAAAATTCAAACACAAGCGTCCAACTTTTTCTTGGCCAATATAAGAAATTTCACAAATGCTGAATTAATAGCTAGGTCTTCGGGATCTAAGCTTGCCATGATAGCCTGTCTACAGGTCCTTATACCACGTTCATTAAATAGTTCGGGCCAAGGCACATTAGGTGTATGATGTTTTCTTGACCTGATTTACAAAGCGTACACGCCCCGAATTCTTCAGGTCTTTTCCATGGTGCCAAATGACATAAGCCTGGAAAGATACCAAACCTAGCATTCATAAAGATTTGTTTATTTTTTTTTGGTCCATGAGGTTTCCAAATAGGTTTGAATCTTCTTTTTCTTAAAACCATTTACTATTGGCCACGCATGGTGTCTTTTAGTGAAATTATCTTTGTCCTTTATCAGAGAAAGATAGTCCGTGATTTTGTTTACTGTCTTTTTGAAGCTCTCCTGTTTGACCGTGTTGTTCCAAATAGAAGCTAAACCATAGTCCTTGATTGCAGATTTTAAATAGGCGAAAATAGTTAGGGAACGGTTGGTGCTTACTTCTTGCCAAAGAAGGCGGGACATTTCGTTGTCATAATCATTTTTTATTCTGGTCCACACCTTCATTATGTTTCCTTTTCTTGCACAAGATTGGTCGTTCAGACCAAATTCCAACCTTACTTGTGATTGTGAGGCATTCTTAGGGAGTAAAAATAAATGACGATAGGTTTTTGCTACCGAAGTATTTATAATCTCTGCATCGGTCCCATTGAGCACCTCACTCCCATATGTTAGGGAAGGCAATAGTTTAGCTGATATTGATTTTAATAGGGGGCGATAAGACAAATCTCCAATGGATTTCGGGATAGATCTAAATGCGGCGGTAATGGAATTTGCTTTCCTTGTAATTTCACTTTTCTGATGAACGAATTTTCCATTATCACAGTAAGTTACTCCCAAGTATTTGTAATCATTTACTTGTTCCAGTTTTTTACCTTCCAAAAACCAGGTACGCGCATGCTTTAATCGAACATTTTTAGTGATTACCATCATTTTAGTCTTTGCGTCATTAATGTGCATACCATTTTCCTTGGAGTATTTAGATATGCAGTCGATCAGTCGTTGCATCCCCACCTTTGTATAACTCATTAGGACAACATCGTCCGCATATAGCAGGTTTGATATCGGAGTTTGAGCCAGCCTTGGTGGGTGGGCGTTGATATCATTAAGGTCAGAGGTGAGATCGGATAAAAATAAGTTAAAAAGTAGGGGAGCTAACACACAGCCCTGTGAAGGCTACCACAATTACCACAATAAGGCAATAGGACACCATAGGCAAGAGCCTCCACCATGTCTGGGTAGTGGTTGTCTGAACTAAGAGTGCATAGCTAAACTACGCGTGCCTCACAACATGGTTACAACAATGAATACGTCTTAACCATACATACCTTTACCATTCAAGCCTTTTCAGCTAATTTTGTTTTAAAGACATGATTGGTAAAGGTGTATCTGTAGTAAAACATCACACCTTAGCCCCAAGCCCTAAAATCCAGCCACATCCCTGCAATCTACCCACCCCAGCCCTAAAAACTACCCGACTCCCCACCCTAAGCCCTAAAACCCGCCACAGCCCCTGCCCAAAAAATGACCCAAACCCAGCCCCCCTGCACTGAGCCCTAGAAATTCCCTAGAGCCCTGAAAACTGCCCCTTCCCAGACCCAGTCCTAATAACTACACAGACCCCCAGCCGAAAACACTGCTCCTTACCCCACCCTAAGCCCTAAAATGCTGCCCATGCCCTAAAAACTACCATGACCCCAGCCCCCCACCCGCCCTGAGCCCTCAAACCACCCCAAGCCCTAAAAACTGCCCCTTCCCCTCCCCCCTGAAATCTACAAAAAAAGTATTAAAAAGTACACACCAAGCCTTCATTCCATCCGCCGACTGAAGGGTGTGTCCAACGCCCCCCACCCACTCGCAGCAACGCTAGATTGTAACCGCCTTAACTACGCATAGGCATGGTTAAGGTGTATGCGTGGTAAAGGAATATACGTGGTTAAGGCAAGTGTTGTTCCGCTTGTGTGGAAACAACATGTGTGGCTCAGCCCACATTATAAAGGCTGTTTCCACTGGGTAGTCCATAATATGCCAAGCACATTCCCCTTATGCCAGGACCTCCCTAGTTCTTAGAATGTTCCCAATATGGTAAGAAACTCCACCCTTTTCAGGGCCCAGTTATTGCCTAAAATATCCACGATATGCTAAGGACGGCCATCTTGTGCCACAGCCACAATATTGGCAAGAATGCTTATAATTTGCCAATCAGAGACACATTTTGCCCGGGCCATCTTATGCCTAGAATGGTCACAGTATTACAAGAAGGGCTCACAATGGTGCCTCGAACTCCCACAATGTGCCAACATGGCATATAGTGCCTGTGCTACCATAACGCCCAAAATTCCCGGAGTACTTCAAGGAGAACTATCTTGTGCCGTAGACACCATAATGCATGGAAAGTCTACCATATCTGAAGGAAAATGCCACCTTGTGCCAGATCCACATAATCACATAGAATGCACAGGTGCTCTGTGTCTGGGGCCACATGATGTCTGGAATGCCCACAATTTTCAAATGAAAATCACCTTAAGAGGGGACGGGCACCTAATCATTGACATCGTACGGATTTGTAGGGCCCCAGGGAAGATATATTTCAAGGCCTACTATTTGGAGCAATTTTGAATTTATTACCCCAATTCTGCTCATTCACGTCCTTGTGAGGCCAAGAAATACTGAATCATATTTTAAACCTTTAGGAAAGTGAGCATTTCAAACCAATCTAAAGCTCGAGCTGCTTGGCATTTGCAAGCCAAATAGTATGACAGAAAGCTTGAACACACATTGTTAAAGCTATTTTTTGAGTTTGGATATAGATTCTTATTTGTAACAGTATTTTATGTGGAATTCAGTGCCTAACCAGGTTGTTACTACCACTGTAGGTAAAACATACCTAGGTGACTTTTGAGATGTTTAGTGGAATAGTGTATAATAACATCAAAGTAAGACATATGCACATATCACTTGAAGTGTTATAATAAATGTATTCTTCTTCACAACTGGTGCTCTTGCTGCAACAATGAAAATCATACTGCTGCTCAGGATCTCCATCTTTCCATTGTTTAAAATCTAATAACTTTCTCCTAATTCCTCTTCTACTGCCTTGTCCCTCTTCTCCTTTTCTTGTGTGTCCACTTTAATGGCTAAACAGTTACTCATGACCCTGCTGAGTAGAAGAAATGAGACAGGGCAATATAAAGGAGATGGACAGAAACATGAAGAAAAAAGTAAAGCGAGAGATGGGAAGTAGAGAAAGAATATGGTTTCAACTGGGTCACCTTCCTAAGGGGAACAGACAACATAACGAAAAATCGAACACCACAAGTTGGATGCGGCAATGGGATGTGGCTCTCCCTGGACAAATACCTTGCCTCGCAGAAACTGCCGTGAATGCACCATCTGGCCTCACACAGACCCCCCCCTGGCGTAACTCGTCTGCAAACTCTCTGGCCATACAAGCCTCTATTAACCGCACCTGTGTCCGTCCTCTCTCTCTCTTCTTCTCGTCTCCGTCCTACTTAACTCTACACACGATCTCTTCCGACCGTAGGGGGCAATTCATAGCACCGGTATGTAATGACAAGGACCCAAACAGCCTATGTATAACCAGCACACAAGCGCCGTAACAAGCCCATATGTATTATTACCAATGCGTATGTTTACATTTACCAGTGTTGCTTTCGATCGGCTTACTCTGTACTGTTTTGTAAAAACTTCTTCTAATAAAATCTTTTGAAATAAAGAAAAAGAGAAAGAATATGGTAGAGCTGGAGATCACATAGCAAGATATGTGAGTTAGAAAGAGAAGGGAAGTAAATAGAGAAATGTGAGGTAGCCAGAAGAGCCGATTAGGAGAGATAGAAAGAGGGAGATAGATTAGAGAAGGAGAGATAGAGAAATGAATATAGTTTTGCAGCATGGTAGTCAGAGATATAGAGAGGGAGAAGAAAATGTATAAAGAAGCGGAGGAGTACAGTACAGAAAAAAGGGTAATGGGTAAAAGGTGGTGAATGGCGAGAGACTTGAGGAAAAACAAAGAAATACAAAGCATAGAGACAGTTACAGAAAAACAGGCCAGGTAAAGAAAGTAGTGTAGAAGAGAGAAAGGAAGAGAGAGGGGTTAGAGGTAAAAAAGAAGTGGGATAATTGTAGAAGTGAAGGAAAGGGGACAGAGGTAGAACAAGAGAAATGAGGGAGTGACCTATTGGCAGGGTAAACTGAGAGGTTAGGCAGTGGGAGAGAAAGGGGTAGGGTAGAGAGAGGTGAGGTAGTGAGGTGGATTGGAGGTTGAGAGAGAAATCAGTTACAGAGGTGAGGGAAATGGTAAGAGCTAAAATACACTGTTGTATGTCCAGCTCTACTCAGCTCTGCCCCTCGGGACCTCTTTGGTTGACTTGCTGGAATGAACGGAGCCCTAGCTCCCCTGCCTTGCTCAGGCCGAATCGACAGACCTTGATCGTCCCTTTACCCCAGAGGAGATACATGGAGCGATCTCCCTATTGCACTCTGGGAAGACGCCAGGCGGCTTCCCACAGGAATACTACATGACATACTGAGACTTACTGGTCCCCTACTTGGTGGACCTCTTCCAACATGTGGTTGAGACGGGCTCCTTCTCCTCAGAGACTGACGTGGCCACTATCGTTGTCATTCCAAAGACCCAGCCACCTCCTCTCTCCTGTGCAGACTGCCACCTGAATTCTCCCATTAATACCAAAATGAAAATCTTCGCCACTGTCCTGGCTCAACGTCTTCGTTCTTGTCACATGCATTGATCCACCCGGATCAATGTGGCTTTATGCCTGCCAGCAGCACTCGGCACTGCATACGGAGCCTCCACCTTGCCTTGGCCCATCACCATCTACTCACCCGGTACCTGGCCCTGCTGCTCATCGATTTTGAGAAGGCTTTCGATAAGGTTGACTGGAGTTACTTGGAGAACGCTCTCGCCATGATGGGATTCGGCCCCCATTTTAGACGCCTCATCCGTGTCCCTACTCCAATCCCAAAGCAAGAGTCCTGACCAGCGGTGGTTTCTCAGAGCCGTTCTCCATCCAAAGAGGCACCCGTTAGGGGTGCCCTCTCTTGCCGCTCTTTTTCACACTGGCGATGGAGCCCCAGGCCTGCTTCATACGTAATGATCCCCAAATCCGAGGGTGGTCCTGGGACCCAGACCGGGTCGATAAAATTGCCCTTTACGCGGACGAACTTTCTCCTTTTCTTGGCGGACCCTGAGAATTCCAGCCCATGCTGTCTGGAGGTGCTCCAAGTCTTTAAGAATGTCTTGGGCCGGCGGCTCAATCCGGCGAAGTCCACTCTGATCCCTCTCCATCCCTCAAGAGCCTGCTTTTAATGGTAATCTAACATCCCCCTACGGAGGCAATCGTTTAAATATCTTGGGATCTGGGTGACCCTTCATCTTGAGCTGGAATTGGCTTTCAACGTTACACCCCCTGTCATGAAAGCCAAAGCCGACCTTAAGCATTGGCAATCCCTCCCACTCAACCCCCTTGGAAGAGGGGCACTTTTTAAAATGATGATCCTCCCTCATTTTTTATACATTCTTCAAAATATCACCTTTCACCTCCTGGGTAGTTGATTCAGTGAGTTTGATGGGATACTTAACAGGTTCTTATGGGGGGGCAGAAGACCGCGTATGGCCTTGGCTCGCTGCCGAATACCTCCCTTTGATGGTGGCATGGGTGTGACCAAACTTCACCTTTACTACTTGGCCACTAGACTCTTTGTTGTCCACGACTGGTTTGCTGGAGGCTGGTCCTACCCGGCTTATCGAACTGAGCTTAGAACCAAGGAATTCCGACAAATACAGTCCTACTTGTATGGTGCCCCCATTCCTCAAATGATTCCACTTATCACTATGGCGGTCCTAACGACTTGGCGCTCAGCTCTGCGTTATTCGTGATGGGACAAGAGGTAACTCAACATACACCTCTGTGGTGCGGTACATGGCTGCTTGAAGCATCGGCCCCTCACGGATTTCAGCAATGGGATCGGGTCTGAATTTCACTCCTTGGGGACATTTGGGTGGGTGACCACGTCAGGGCCTTCTCTGATCTGCAGCAGCGCCACTCCCTTCACGCCACCCAATTTTACAAGTACCTGCAACTCCGTCACGCCCTCACCACGCATATTTCACCAGGCACCTCACTCCCTGAGTTTAGTCCGCTAGAAGCCCAGGTCATGATGGGAGGGGGTGTCGGGGATCTACCGCTCCCTCGTGAACAATGGCCCTACTATCTTTGACTCGCTGCAAACCTGCTGGTAGGGAATGTTGGGTCCCCTAGAGGAAGCAGACTGGCGAGACACCCTTATGGCTCCCAAATCTCTGATGACCTCTAAGCTACGTCTCATCCAACTTTATTATCTTCACACAGCACACCTCACCCCGGTGCGCTTACACAGGGCAGGACTATGCCCCTCCCCAGAATGTACACGATGTGGCCATGTCCCGGATGATTTTTACCGCATGGTCTGGCTGTGCCCTGGTCTAGCTCCATTCTGGTCGAGTGTGGAATCAGAGCTCACACAGACTCTGGGGTGGCAGGTCCCTCATGTTCCTTTATGCCTTCTCCTGGGAGTATTTGATATCCTGGACGACTCTAGAGCTTATAAACGCTTCTTGGGCACTACAGTGGCAGTGGCCAAGCGAGATATCACTGCAGCTTGGGCCCAGGCCAAACCCCCTACCATACGTAAGTGGCGGCGGGGAGTGTACTGGTGCACGGCCCAGGAGGAACCCCTCTTCGACGCCCGGGGATGTCCTGAAAATTTTGAAAAGTTTTGGGGCAAGTGGCTCAATCTACTGTTTTGAGTTTTGTGCTTATTTTCTCCCTTATCTTTGCACTGTCTTTACACCAGGTGGTTTGTTTGAGGTCCTTAAATTTAGGCCAAGTCTCCTGTTGTCCGCCGTTGATGGACTTGATATATTGTGCACTTCCATACTGTCTTTGTATGTTTTGTTATCTCAAATGCGAATAAATTTGATTATCAAAAAAATAAAAAGACACTGTTGTAGAGACATGAAGAGAGAGACAGGTGAAGGAAATATAACGATGGTGTGTGAGAGGTGAAGTAGATGAGAGACACATGCGGTCAGATGTCAAAAATCAGAGAGGTTAGAGAGAGGAATGATGTAGATAGAAAGTTGAGGTAGAGAGAGAGGACTGAAGGTGATATAGATGTAGGCACAGAAAGTAATAGGGTCATGAGAGAGTGATGAAGTCAACTGAAGTATATTGGGTATATTGAAATAGAAGTGAGGAAGGCAAAGACAAAGTAGAGAGAGGATGGAGGTACATAAAGAAGTGGAGATGAAGAAATAGGTTAAGTGAGAAGATTAAGTTAAAATAAGTGAGGTAAAGTAAGGAGAGAGACACAATACATAAATGACTGTCTAATTTAATTGCCTAAGGGTGTATGGGTTAAGGCTAGGCATACCAGGTATATGCACCAAGCAGCAAATGCATTGTTTTTCCATGCAGTGCAACAACCAAAGCTACTATGCTGTGCTGTGCAAGGGAGAGAAATCAGTACACAGTCATATTTATTGAAAAAGAGCCTGCTGCCGCTGACTTCCCCTGAGCTGGCGCACAGACAGACTGCCTAATGCCATACAAAACCTTTGCATCTAGTCTGTGTAGGATTTTTACAGGAAGCATTCTCTTCCAGCACAAAATACTATGCTTAAACAAATTCTGAAACATTCCAAACATTGGGGTCGATTAGGATGGCGGACGGAAATGGGTACTGTCCGCCATGGTCGGGGAAATTTTACTCCCGGCTGCGCCGCGGAGAATCCGCGGTTGCGATTAGGATATTCATGTCACGAAACTCCGACCGCGGCGGACGGATCATAACAAACATCGTCCGCGGTGGACGGAACACATCTAACTCCGTACGGGAATGACCGCGGAAAAAGACACATTTACCGCCATACCTGTGAATACTCCGTGTCCGCAATGAGGATAAATCCGCCTGTACCACGGTACGCACAAGCATCCACGTCCGCGGCAGAAAGAATGCAACGATAAACAGTGCATCACTGCGGAAGGCCAACACGCACAACATCCCTAACGTCAAACAAATGTCAGAAAGTGTACCGCAAGTACAAAGCAAACATACGAACATTGACAACGCCCCCCCCGATACACCAACACCAAGCACAAGCCACCATGACACGCCCCAAGTACCCAATAATGCACACTAGTCAACACGCCCACCTACCACCTGACTGGCAACAACCATTGAGACACGACTATAAAATGACACCCACACACTACCACAATCCTTTGCATCACAGCATTGCTGCTAGCAAGAGGCCCTAATCGATATACAGCTTACTCAAATAGAAGACACACAACCACCACCCTACCACACCCACCACACAAACACCCACCACACCATTCCTACACATCACACTCCACACACCTGCACCCCCCAACTCACTCAACCCACACCCTGAGCACCACACACCATGGCACCCAAAAAAAAAAACTAAATTCACGGAGACCGAGTTGAAGGTAATGGTAGATGAAATCATCCATGTTGAGCCCCACATCTTCGGGGCCCAAGTCCAGCAGACGTCCGTGGCGCAAAAGAACCACATGTGGGACAGGATCGTCAGTCGGGTGAATGCGTCAGGGACCGTGCCGAGGACGAAGCATGAAATTCAGAGGCGGTGGCATGACCTGAAGACCCGGGTGAAAGGCATCCGCGCAAAAAACTATGCAATAGCCAATCATACTGGCGGCGGAACACCCCTGGAGCCCATACCCTACACCGATTGGGAGGAGAAGGTGTTGGTGATACTTCACCCAGAGAGCCTAGACGGACTTGATGCAGGAGAAGAGGCTGGTAAGTACAAACCAAGCACCACTGTCAGTACGACATGGTCAGGCTCACACAACTGAGAAGACACATCTCCTACGCCCCAACCCATGCACGTCGGACACCTACTCACCAACATGTACATGGCTACCAACAAGCCCCAATGTTCACGGGGAGGGTGGTGGTGGTGGAGGGTGGGGTGTGTGAGAGCTCACAACTACAACACCTAACAGGCCCCCACGTTCACGGGGAGGGTGGTGGTGGTGGAGGGTGGGGTGTGTGAGAGGTCAAAACTACAACTCCCAACAGGCCCCCATGTTCACGGGGAGGGTGGTGGTGGTGGAGGGTGGGGTGTGTGGGGTGTGTGCGACAGGACACAGAAATGTGTACAAATCTATATGAACATGTAATGTCCACATTACTGACCAGCTCTATCTTGTCCCTCAGGTGATCGTGAACTGACTGGGGAAACCAGCACCCGGCCGCAAGCCTCGCCTCCCACACATACCGGACTCTCTGGGGACGATGACACAGGCAGCTCCGGTGCGGAGGATGGAGCGGGCCCAAGCAGACAGCCAGGGCCATCTGGCTCACAGGGACTCCCGGGCCCGACAACCGTCGCATGTGTGACTCCAGCGACACCTGCCTCAGTGATCTGCAGAGTCCCCACCACCACCAGTACCATCAGTACCACCAGTACCACAACTCCTGCCTGTGCCACACTGCCTAACCCAGCGCACGACGCAGGTCCATCGGCCTCACACCCAAGCAGGGTGAGTGGGCCACAAAGGAGAGAGGCGACAGCACATCAGGAAATCAGGCGACCCACACTCCGCCGCACTGAGGAAGGAAACCTACCCCATCCTGTGGCAGAGTCCCTTGAAGCCCTAGCCAGGTGCCAGGCTTCATACGACCGTTCCCAGGAACATGCAGATCGTGCACACCAGGACTCGGTGGACAGCACGAACATGTTGCGGGAAATTTCGGGGTACCTTGGCCAGATAGTGCACATCATGGGCCAGCAGACAACAATGTGGAGGGAATGGATTGGCCGGAACAACCCCACCCCCCCTCCACCAATTGTCGTAGCGCCACCGCTACCGTCACCTCCACCTCCACCGCCACCGTCACCTCCGCCTCCACCGCCGCCGCCACCACCACCACCTGTGCCCCTGGCGACGGATGTGGCCCATGAACAACCTGCACCCCCAGCTGACTCTGTTCCACCTCAGAGACGGAGGGGCCGCCCGAGGCTGGAAGTGGGTGAGAGCAGTGTTGGAGCGCCATCCACACGCTCCAAGAGGGGCCGCCAATGACTTTGTCACTGCCTGTGCCAGACATTCACCTTGCAAAGTATCCTGTCCCACATAGACAATCATTGCCACTGGTCTGCTGGACTAGCCTGACACCCCCCAATGTGGTGTCAGCACGGACATTTCATCTGCCATTACCTTCAACTCCAACTCCCTCCCCCCCCACTTACTTGTAAATAATCACCAGCACAAATGCACAACCTGTAAATAAATGTCACTTACACACTCAATGATGTTTTGCCTCCATGTTTATTCACATGATTGCCTTCAGAAACAGACGTAAACAGGTTCAGGGATCCTAGTCGTACATGATCATGGCGCTGTGGGAGTGACCTAGGGAAAATCAGAGACAGCAAACACACGTCAGGAAACAGATTCACACACATCACAACACACTGCACAGCAACATTACACAAACTACACTCATCACAAAAGCATGGGATGAGAGGACACAAATCATGGAGACTTGTATGTCCCAAGAAATGAAGACACACATATGCAACCATCACAAACAAGAACACACAGCTGATGCACCCCACATCCACACAACACCAGCAAACATACATAAGGCATTGTCAACTGGCACAAGAGGTAGTTACTCACATTCAAGGGAAGTAGCGATCAATGAGCTGGCGCCTCTGGTCCACACCTTCCTCCTCACCACTATCCTCATCAGTCGACATTGGTGGGATGGGAGGCCGAGGAACTTCTTCGTCTTCAGGGTCCAAGAGCAGTTCAATGTCATTGCGCACGGCCAGGTTGTGGAGCATGCAGCAGGCAATCACGATCCTGCATACTTTTCCTGGTGAGTAAAGCAGGGCCCCTCCGGTCTTATCCAGGCACCGAAACCTAGACTTTAGCAGTCCAAAGGTACGTTCAATCACTCTCCGTGTCCTTCCATGTGCATCATTGTAGCGCATTTCACCCGCAGTTGTTGGATTACGTATGGGACTCAGGAGCCAGGGCCGGTTTGGGTACGCCGAGTCGCCTATGTAGGGGGATGACAGACACAAACATCACAACAAGATATGGTGGGTACCCCATGCCACACAGAGATCACAAGAGTCCCCACTGCACACTCACCAACAAGCCACGCTTGACCGGGTCACAGATTTGCCATCAGTTGGGGGACAATGCTGCTCCGCATGATGTGGGCGTCATGTGCGGAGCCAGGAAATCTTGCACACACATGGGAGATGATGTTGTTTGCCAGGCACACCACCTGCACGTTCAGCGAATGGAAGTGTTTGCGATTCCTAAAAACCTTCTCACGTGCCCGTGGTGGAATGATAGCGATATGTGTGCCATCAATTGAACCCACAACGTGTGGTATGTGGCCCAGTGCATAGAAGTCTGCTTTGACTGCTGGCAACTCTTCCGGCCGTGGGAAATGGATGTAGTCATTCTTGTACAGCATCATAGCTGTTAAAACATCCTGAAGTACCGTGCTGAACATGGACTGTGACATCCCCCCGGCATATCCAACTGTGTACTGAAAGGTGCCAGTAGCAAAGAAATGTAGTGCCGCCATAACCTTTGCAGTGGGTGTAATAGAACCAGGATACGTCCTACGTGGCTGCAGATGAGGAGACAATTGGGCAACAAGCTCCAACAACCGACGTCGATCCAGCCGGAATTTCCTAATCACCTCCTCGTCAACCATATCCTCCAGCACAGTGTATGGCCGATGCACATTTGGAGCCCTCCTGTGTGGAAGAGAAATGTAACTTGAGTCAACTTACAAACGACGCATACGTGTGCAACTCCATCACATGTAAGCCAACATTAGCAAGAACAAAATTGTGAGACATCTCTGATAGTCTATACAATACGGAGTGGCCCTTTAACAAAGTGCAGCCACTTGCAACAGGAAGTGTGTCAACACGTACAACGCAACGTAGTCACATGTGAACCTTACTGACAATACGTGTGTCTTTACCCTAATGTTTAGTAGCCACATCACAGACACACATGCAAGTGCATGCACACAAACGATAATGATACACACACACCATGTCATCATGCACCAATGCCAACACCAATAATGTTGTGCATACGGTAATTACATGCATGGTGACACAACGTCCAAAACACATACACTGAATGCATGTGTACCACCACCATTGTAGTCACCTCGCCAGAACCACACACTGACAACAGATTCATAATTTGGCCATACAGCCGTGATGTACTGTGTAGTTGTGAAGATGTAATAACGTCTGTAGGGTCACACCCGACGTCAACACGTCCAAATGCACATCTGTTGCCCATTGTGTGCCCACCGATGGGCATAGTATGGACACACATGCAATAGTGAATGACATATGAACTTTCCCTATCACGCTCACAACCCTCATGACGCAACTGCAGACAACACATCACGGTGCAGCGTCTGACAAGATAACATAATTGGCACCGCCATGGCGGTGCACAGCTTCCGCTACTTCCCAATGGCCATACGCGGCCAGCGGCCCTCTTCCCATTGGCGGCATGTGCGCGGACCGTCACGGGCACACATCGGCAACCGCACGTGCAAGCTTTAGGCACGGATGCTTCAGTTGCAACAATGTTCTATCACTGGCGCCACCATGGCGGTGCACATACTCAGCGGGGGAGGTGCAGGCCTATACACCCTTTAGATGTACTCAATGGACATGCCAGTTCATGTCCCCTCTTACAGTCACATTGCATCATCCACCGTACACCGGCCGGAGCGGCCGGGGCTAGGACGGCTGTGCCGGCCATGTCCACAACCGCCGTGCCGGCCATGTCCACAACCGCCGGCACGGCTGTTGTGGACATGGCCTGGCACGGCGATTGTGGACATGGCCGGCACGGCGGTTGTGGACATGGCCGGCACGGCGGTTGTGGACATGGCCGGCACGGCGGTTGTGGACATGGCCGGCACGGCGGTTGTGGACATGGCCGGCACGGCCGTCCTAGGCCATGGTGGCGCCAGTGATAGAACATTGTTGCAACTGAAGCATCCGTGCCTGAAGCTTGCACATGCGGTAGCCGATGTGTGCCCGTGACGGTCCATGCACATGCAGCCAATGGGAAGAGGGCCGCTGGCCGCATTTGCCCAATCGAAAGTAGCGGATGCAGTGCACCGCAACACCAGGGCCAGTCATTGGCCCATTTCACGAACACGCATCCAGGGCTGACCAATTGCTGGCGACGTATGCCACTGACACGTGCTGAGGGCCCTATATATGTGTGTTGTCCAAAAGCACACATCCTACCCTGGGGACCAGTGCTGCCTGTTCACCTCGACCTGCTGCTGCTGCTGAGCTGACCACCCACTGTTGCCTGTGACCATCACCTCGACCTGCTGCTGCTGCTGAGCTGACCACCCACTGCTGCCTGTGACCATCACCTCGACCTGCTGCTGCTGCTGAGCTGACCACCCACTGCTGCCTGTGACCATCACCTCGACCTGCTGCTGCTGAGCTGACCACCGACTGCTGCTCTAGTGCCATACTCCGTGATCTTGCCATGTCGAGAGGCAAAGAGATCCGGTCTCGTCCCTTCACCGCCACGGAGCTTGATGTCCTCGTGGACGGTGTGCTCCGCAACTATGGACGCCTCTACGGCGCACCCGGACAGGTGGTAAGTGCAGTGTGGGACATGTTGGTGTGCATGAGGGGGCCAAATAATCCTGCCTACTGCAATCTTAGCTGTGTAGTGTGGGCTCGACATATGTTCCGGATTGTGCATGGCTGCTGACAGATACGTGTTGCCCCTATCTGTGTGACAGGCCAACTGTCCACTGACTTACACCCTTTTGTCTCCCATCATGGTAGGTCAAGCTGCACCTTCGCAAGGACGTGTGGAGGAGCATTGCACGTGAAGTACGGGCATTGGGGGTGTGCAACAGACGACATACACACTGCCACAAACGCTGGGACGACATTTCCAGGCTGAGCAAGAATGTAGCGGAAGTGACACTGGGGATGATTCCAAGGATGCCACGTCTGGCCCGACGCTCCATGACCCCTCTCATGCACCGTATCATTGCAGTGACGCATCCTGAACTGTCCGAACGTCTGAGTGTCGATCAACAGCAAACTAGTGGTGAGCATACTGTCTGTGTAGGAAACTTGTGAGTGCAATGCATGTATTGGTGCACAGACACAGTATTGAGTTCCGTGGTGCGTATGTATCTCTGTGATGCCATGTTGGTCCCATTGGGTGGGTGTCATTTGACATCCAGGTCCGCCATGTTGACACGCCACCTGCTTAGTAGTTGAGTGTTGAAGCACATGCCCTAATGGTCCGTGGCCCCATGGCAGGAAATGTGTGCAGATGTACGTGCTCCTGCCCTGTCCGCATGCTGTACATGTGACACGGCCACCAACGCTTATGTAATGTGAGGATGACTGGTAGAGGTGGGCCGTGTGCAGGATGGGTGCTACAAGAACTTTGTCAGCTATGGAATTTGGGAATCCTTGTCCTTCTGTACGTGAGTGTGCCCATGACTTACACCTCTTTTATGTGCATTTCAGCTATGACAGAGGACACTCAGCCACAGACGGAGGAGATTAGTGGAGGAAATGAGTCCGGGTCAGACTTCGCACACACGCAGACTGACACAGAGGAGGGCAGCGCCGGAGAGGGGGACAGGACCGTCCCTGAGGACTCGCATGTGGAGACACCATCGTCCTCATCTTCTGAAAATTTGGTGAGCCTGCACTGTTGTCACAGACTGGAAGTGGGCAATCATCACCTTCTGTCGGAACACAGCACACAGGGCCCACAATTCCGCCAACTGCACCATGTACTGTTCGTGCCCGCAGGAGTAGGGGGAGCAGAGTGGCGTTCGGTGCAGGCACCGCTGCCCCAGCCACGGTGAGCCAAAATGCACTGTGTGCTGAGGCCGTTGATCTGCTGCGACAGCTGTGTGTGGGGCAGACCAATATGACAAATGCTTTCCAAGACCATGATAGGAAGTTGGGGCAGGTGGTGGCATTCATGGAAGGGATGCATGGCGATCTTGCTGGTCTACACAGGACAGTGCAGTCATTGGCAAGCAGTGTGTCGTCTGCAATAGTACAGTCGCATGGACAGGGTGCTACTTCTGTTTCCCCATCTACACCACTGGATGTCTCAGGGGGTAGTGATTATTCTGAGCAGGACTCAAATACAGGTTATTGCACTAGAAGCAGCGTCAGACAGCACGTCAGGGCACGCAGGGCACAGACCCCATCCCCTAGGTCAGCAAAATCTGTTCACGAAGACAACGTCAGATACACTGGAGTACACACACAGGATCCACAAGTGTTGTTGGGGGACATGCCTTCAGGAGCTACACAGGCATTCAACACAAAAGGTACTCCCAAGGCAAGGGATACTCACAAGTCCATGGACAGTCCCTTGGACAAGGCCACTCAAAAGACAAAGGCACCTCAAAAGAGCAGGGAAAGTCCCAAGGGCAGGCCCACAACAGAGGAAAGGGCCACTCCTAAGGACACGGACAAGGACAGTCAAAAGACAAAGGCACCTCCTAAGAGCAGGGAAACTCCCAAGGGCAGGCCCACAACAGAGGAAATGGACCCTCCCAAGGACACGGACAAGGACAGTCAAAAGACAAAGGCACCTCCTAAGAGCAGGGAGACTCCCAAGGGCAGGCCCACAACAGAGGAAAGGGACCCTCCCAAGGACAAGGACAGTCAAAAGACAAAGGCACCTCCTAAGAGCAGGGAGACTCCCAAGGGCAGGCCCACAACAGAGGAAAGGGCCACTCCCAAGGACACGGACAAGGACAGTCAAAAGACAAAGGCACCTCCTAAGAGCAGGGAGACTCCCAAGGGCAGGCCCACAACAGAGGAAAGGGACCCTCCCAAGGACAAGGACAGTCAAAAGACAAAGGCACCTCCTAAGAGCAGGGAGACTCCCAAGGGCAGGCCCACAACAGAGGAAAGGGCCACTCCCAAGGACACGGACAAGGACAGCCAAAAGACAAAGGCACCTCCTAAGAGCAGGGAGACTCCCAAGGGCAGGCCCACAACAGAGGAAAGGGACCCTCCCAAGGACAGGGACAGTCAAAAGACAAAGGCACCTCCTAAGAGCAGGGAGACTCCCAAGGACAGGCACACAACAGAGCAAGGTCCATCTCCCAAGTCCAGGGACACACACAGAGAGCAGGTGTCTACTGGAGACAGGTACACCACAGACGACAAGTCTGCTGGCAGGAACAGGGCGCCGAGCAGGGCACAGGCAAAATCCAGAGACAACACTCCACCTAAGGATAAGGCACATCCTACGGACAAGGCTTCTACCATGGACAATGGCGCAATCAAGGACAGGCATACTTCACCCCTGGCTGCACTGAGGCTGATGTTTTCGACTGAACGCCAAACAGATGTCTCCGCGGCGGAGTCCCCCCATACCTCCACTCCCATCCAGGCCAGTCAGAAGCAGAGGAGGGAGTCCCATGTTGTTGCATCCCCCATTACACATGATTCTGAGTCCAGACGGCAGGCACACAGCAAACGACAAGCAGGCTCCAGCACGTCCCCAGAAACCCGATCCCCGGCTGCAGATGCTCCACCTATGGTGGGTGATATTTGTTTAGAGTCACCACCACTTGCCAGTCCTGTCCTGTCCAGGGTGCACTCACATATCCCAAAGAAACGCAGACACACACCATTGACACCTGCCCACCCCGATGTCGCTCAAGGTCAGCTATCCCCAGCTCCCAGGGCCACCCTGCCTCCTGGCCCATACAGCCCTGTGGCTCATCATTTCAGTGGTCCCAGTGGCGCAGGTGCAGTTGACTCTCATGTATCAGATAGTGGCACTGTGTCTGTTGTTTGCTGTCATGCATCATGTAGTGGCACAGTCTCAGTTGTGCCCTCTCCTGTTGCAGGTCCTGGCAGTGTATCTGGGTCTATGGCTCACGTGTCAGTGAGTAGATCTGTGGCTGTGTTGCACACTCCTGTTTCTGGTGCTGGCAGTCTGTCTGGGTCAGTGGCTCACGTGTCAGTGACTACATCTGTGGCTGTGTCTCACATTCCTGTTGCTGGTGCTGGCAGTGTGTCTGGGTCTGTGGCCCATGTGTCTGTCACTCGGGCTGTGGCTGTGTCTCACACTCCTGTTGCTGGTGCTGGCAGTGTGTCTGGGTCCGTGGCCCATGTGTCTGTCACTCGGGCTGTGGCTGTGTCTCACATTCCTGTTGCTGGTGCTGGCAGTGTGTCTGGGTCTGTGGCCCATGTGTGTGTCACTCGGGCTGTGGCTGTGTCTCACACTCCTGTTGCTGGTGCCAGCAGTGTGTCCGAGGCAGGTAGTTCACGCGGTCCACCTGATTCTGTGATGTGAGGTGCTGATCACTTCACTCACATGTTATTTCACATGGTGTGTCCATTGTCCATTGAGAACTGCGTTGCACTCTTGTGGTCCCTGGGACGGGTTGGTTGGGACACGTACTTGTGCTGCCTCTGATGTACCTGCTCTGTACTCCACAATGCCCTGTAGATGTTCTGATACTGCATTCTGCCCTCTGATGTGCTGCCTCTGATGTACCTGCTCTGTACTCCACAATGCCCTGTTGATGTTCTGATACTGCATTCTGCCCTCTCACGTGCTGCCTCTGATGGACATGTTCAGTGCTATGGACTGTTGATGCACTTGGCCCCTCTCACGTGCTGCCTCTGATGGACATGTTCAGTGCTATGGACTGTTGATGCACTTGGCCCCTCTCACGTGCTGCCTCTGATGGACATGTTCAGTGCTATGGACTGTTGATGCACTTGGCCCCTCTCACGTGCTGCCTCTGATGGACATGTTCAGTGCTATGGACTGTTGATGCACTTGGCCCCTCTCACGTGCTGCCTCTGATGGACATGTTCAGTGCTATGGACTGTTGATGCACTTGGCCCCTCTCACGTGCTGCCTCTGATGGACATGTTCAGTGCTATGGACTGTTGATGCACTTGGCCCCTCTCATGTGCTGCATCTGATGTACCTGCTCTGTACTCCACAATGCCCTGTTGATGTTCTGATACTGCATTCTGCCCTCTCACGTGCTGTCTCCGATGTACCTGCTCTGGACTCCACAATGCCCTGTTGATGTTCTGATACTGCATTCTGCCCTCTCACTTGCTGCCTCTGATGTACCTGCTCTGTACTCCACAATGCCCTGTTGATGTTCTGATAAGCATTCTGCCCTCTGATGTGCTGTCTCTGATGTACCTGCTCTGTTGTCCACAATGCCCTGTTGATGTTCTGCTACTGCATTCTGCACTCTGATGTGCTGCCTCTGATGTACCTGCTCTGTACTCCATAATGCCCTGTTGATGTTCTGATACTGCATTCTGCCCTCTGATGTGGTGCCTCTGATGTACCTGCTCTGTTGTCCACAATGCCCTGTTGATGTTCTGCTACTGCATTCTGCACTCTGATGTGCTGCCTCTGATGTACGTGCTCTGTACTCCACAATGCCCTGTTGATGTTCTGATACTGCATTCTGCCCTCTGATGTGCTGCCTCTGATGTACCTGCTCTGTACTCCACAATGCCCTGTTGATGTTTCTGATACTGCATTCTGCCCTCTGATGTGCTGCCTCTGATGTTCATGCTCTGGTGCCCACTTTGCCCATGCTCACGCATACACTGTGAATATACCCCTATTATGTGCAATAAAAGGAACTCTATCATGTCTCGTGGTTTGTCGTTGTCATTCATGTTTGCGTACTACAAATGTGTATTTCTATTTGCTTCTCATCAATGGTTTCGGTAACATGACACTCCCCCTCCCTACGTCACGACCCTTGCAGGTATTCCCCTCCATGCAGCCAATGGTTTGTGCCTTACCTGCGCCGGCGTCGATGGTGGGCCAAGACTAGGACGTGGTGGAACGCGAAGAGCATCGGGAAAGCGTGTAGCGCTGGGTCCATGGTGGCGAGCAGCTTGTGGTGGGTCTCTCTGCTATGTATCTTTTCTTCGCTGTGGGGAATCCGCCGTGTTCAGACAGGTTGTTTTTCCGCATCGGTTTTATGTGTATTTTCCGCCATCTTGATTTGGGGGACGGACGGTCTTAGACGTCAGTACGTACGGCGGAGCCTCCGGATGTGTTCCGTCCGCCGCGTGGACGTGTGTAGTTCGGCGGCGGTGCGTGCTTTTCCGTCGCGGACGGAAATTTGACACGTTTTCCTATCCTGATATGGCGGACGGAGTGTCCGCGGCAGGCGGACCCAGAAAAGGCATTTTCCGCGTACTCCAGGGCCGCGGTGGCTCTTCCGTCCTCCATCCTAATGAGCCCCATTATGTGTGTGCTGTTCAGTGTAGCACACATGCAATGTGTGTAACGTTTGGAGAAATGAAAATGCTTCAAGAAGGTGTTATTTTTTTGATGCAATGCCCGGTCTGGCTCTCGCAGAAGATTAGGCTTTGCGTCAAAAACTATAGGTGCTTGAACGAATCCACTCAGTTTAAACTCTCTGGACACACAGTGGTGCAAATCACTTATTTACACTGAGAAAAGGGCATCTTTCCAGAGTGAAAAACCCTTTGTACTTGAAAGTAAATAGCATTGCAAGAGTTTGCCCTGCTTTGTGTCACTTTGCATGACTCTGCCACATTGCAAACCCTTAATAAATCCGGCCCTAAGTTTCTGTTAAGTATGCTCTGCTGTCAAATTAGAAAAGAACAAGCTATGCTATTAAAGCAGAAATGTTGACTATCCACACTCACTTTACCCGGTGGGCATTTTGAAAGATTTTCCCATGCCTTAAAACGTCTCTGCACCCAATGCAAGTGGTAGCAGCCACTAGTCACATGCATACATGTAAAAATATGCAAGTGTGTGCACATTTGCAGGAATGGACAAACACTCCCCCTCACACATGAATGCACACTCACATAGTGCAACCTATCTTTGCCCCCAGCTTAAAATCGCCAGATAAATGCCCACCTAGTGATCAGACAGTGTTACCTCCACTGCTGATCACCTATCCGCCGCCTCCCCTCACACACAAATTCACCCACCCACTCTAGAGAGTAGCCAGAATATTTAAAAAAAATCCCCCCACTGTGAACCAAAGCTCTTATGGCACTAAGCAAACAAAGCAAGTCATCACCACCCTCCCCAGAAGGGCTCTCTTGTCTCTTCCATCGATGTATCATCCATTCATCCTTCCATCCACCTGATAATAGCCACAATTACATCTTTATATTCTGTCATGCATTTAAACCTTTCATCTATCCTTCAGTCTTTCACCATTCTGTCTGTCCACCTATCCATATCCAAACCTATGCATCCATCTCCAAGCCCATCCATCCATCAATCCACCCTCTCATGCATCCATCTCTCCATCCACCCTTTTTACCATCCATTCTTCCATCCAGTGTTTCACTACAACCACCTGAGCACTACATTCATCTGTCCTCACTTTCACTCCTCCATCCATCCACACTTTCACTCAGCCATCAAATCATCCATACTTTCACTCATCCTTTGACCCAAGCACTCATTCATCCATCTACTCACTCATCCATCCATGCTTTCGCTCATCCGTTCATCCACCCACCCTCCCTTTCACTCACTCATCGATCCATTCTTTTACTAATATATCCACCCTTTAATCCTTCCATCCACCCTGCCTTTAACTCATCCATCCACTCTTTATTTCATCCATCCTTTCATTAAATCATACTTTCACTCATCAATCCACCCATTCACGCAGCCATCCTTCTGTCCATCTTCCCTTTCACTCTTCCCATTCATCAGTCCATCGACCTTCTTTTTCACTCAGCCATCCATCCTTTCAATCTCTCATTCATCCAGCCTTTCATTCATCCATCCATTCCATTCTTTCATCCATCCATCCACCTTTTCACTAATGCATCCATTTTTTTCAGCCATCCATCCTTTTATGCATCCTTTAAGGCATTTATCCATCCATCTACTCATCAACCATCTTTTCACTCACCCATCCATCCACCATTCACCCACACATCCATCCACCCCTTCACTCAAACATCCATCCACCCTTTCACTGAAACATCCATCTTCTCGCTCCCTCACTCCCCTTTGTCTTCCAAGTTGCAGACAGAAGAGGCATATCAAACTCCATTCCACTGTAGCTTCCAAAGCTGGGGAGATCACAATGTCCCAGCATCCTACATTTCTTCCATCCATCCAGCCATCCATCCATCATCCACCTGTCTAACCATCCAACCATCCATTCATCCTTTTGTTCATCTATCTGTCCACCCTTTAACTTCACCCATCCATACATTCACTGTTTCACTTATCCATCCATTGTTTCTCATCATCCATTCTCCTTTTCACTCATCCTTCCTTTCACCTTTTCACTCATCAATCCATTCATTCATTCATCCATCCATCAATGCATCTACTCTCCCTCCCTCCCTCATTCATTCATCCATTCTTTTACTTATACATCCATCCCCACGTTCACCCATCCATTCTTCCACCCTCCCATTCATTCATCCATGCTCTCACCCTTCCATCATCCAACCACCCTCATTTTTATTCATTCATTCATTCTTTCATGTATGCAGCCATCAAACATGTATCCATCCATACAACCCCCTTTTACTCATCCCTGCATTCACTCGCCCATCCTTACTTTCATCTTTTCACTCTTTCCTTCATCCATCTATCCACCCTTTCACTTACATACCTATACATCAGTCATTTCGCTCACTCAACCAACCAACCAACCACCCACGCTTTCACATTAGAGCCTTTTTTCTGCCGAATTGTAGACAAAAGAGGTCTATCATGAACTCTATCCCTGCTTTAGCTGCTAAAGCAGGGGGTTCAAGATGCCCCTGCACTCACACACATGCAACCAAACACACACACACAAACAGGAGCACACACGTATACACTCATCCCCCCAGATTAAATAGTGTTCAGATGCCACGAAGCTGCAAGGCACATGTTGATTGGACACTCTGTTCCAGGCATGTGCTTTCTGTCAAAATCATGGGCCTCATTTATGAGGTTTGGGCGCAGGGCAGCACTGCAAGTAATCTTGCTGTGCTGCGTCAAAAGAAAGGGGCAAGAATGCTCCTTATCTATAAGATGCGGCACATATCTGTCCTTTTCCCCTGCGCTGGCGCACAATGGGGTGCCATGCTCCAACACAGGCACTCTTACGCCATGTTACAAGGGTACTTGCTATGCGGGGCTTATTGATTTTGTGCAGGAAGGAACACCTTTCTGCACAAAATCAATCAATTGAGGCAATGTCCTCTTTCTATGTGCACTGCACAATGCAGCACACGGAGAAAGAGGAAAAAACATGGAGAAATGAAAACATTTCTCCTCGTTGCACCTCCCTATCGCCACCCCTGGATTGGCGTTAGAATCTGAGGCAATCACAGGTTTACGATTCCTCAAAAATCTGGGAATGCTTCAGATTCCATGGGTGTTACGTTGGAACACTCACAGCAACACCCATGAAACGCCCCTTTCGCGCAGTGTTCTGCATGAAAGGAGCACATATTAACAAGGCCATTGAAAAGCCACGTAAAGTGGCTTTGAGTGGCCTTGTAAATATGCTGCAGTACATTGCGCCACAGGAGAGTCAAACAAGTGCTGTTCCGCCTGCACAAAAGTGTCACAAGGGACCTCGTAAATGAGGCCCTGTGTGCGAGTATGGCATCTGGAGTGCTTATACATTTTCCACCATGTAGAACATTGCCTGATAGGAGCTCCACTTTATCAGGGCATTGCTGATTTAATGGCTACATGAATTCAGCTCTGAATGGAAACTCTGAGGCCTGAGTCTAACTGGGAATACTGCAGTATTCCTGTAGTCAGAACACCACGAATGTTATGTTCACTGTTCATTTTGTTATTTAGAAACGTACTTGAGCAAAAAGAAATAACTTAACAGTGTGCATACATACATCATTTAGATTGACATGTAATAGGCAATCTAATTACAATGCATCTAATGATAAGGAGACATCATATTTCATCTAAAAATAATTGTAAATATTTTATATACAATGTTTAGAGATGAAAAATTGTGAACAGCATAATACAATATTTTCATAAACAGTGTCCTATATAATAATCGATTCATAAGGTAAATCACAAATGCATTTGAAGAGCTAGTTATTCAATACAACGGTCCACTTAATCATGTTCAGTCTGAAAAGCATAGATACATGTGACTGAAACCAGAAAATATTGATTCGTTGATGCAAAATATAATATTAATTTAGTTCATAATGTCTTAGGTTTTATGTGGCAGACGGTAAAATGACACTACGCTTGTTTCGGCGGGAATGCCTTCATCAGGGAGCCGTCACTTCATTTACCAGAAGGGACACAAAGAAACAAGGCAGCATGATATGTACTTTTGCAACTGGTGTATTATCAACAAACAATGAGATAACATAATCGTTAGAATCAACAGGTAAGTTTGTACCAAAGTGACCACAAATGATGCCCTTAACACCTGTCAATGTCAGATTGAATTGACATAATTTCATAAGAAGTCCAAGAATGAGAAAGGAAGGAAGGATAGGCAAAAAGGAAAACACAGATTGTTGTGAAAAGTAAAAAGAATTGTGGCTAACATACAAGATCAAGTGATGTGTGGCATGAGTCCAAATTAAATTGTGGAGTATTACAGGGCACCTAATACTCTCATAATATTTGGGTTTCAGGCCTGCCTAATAAACTTTTTTACAAAGACGTGTTACAAAATGAAGAAACCAGGGGCCCCTGCATACAAGAATACTTGCCAAGCGCAGGGAAAATTCAATTATTTAGAAACATACTTGACAAGAAACAATTAATGTAAGTGTGTACGCATACATATCATTGGTATTGGGTCATTTTTCTTTTTCGTGATATTCATTTAGTCATATTCTTTGCTGTTACATGCAATTTTCTTTCACCCTTCCACGCTTCTTTTGGGGCCTTTCATTTTTAGGTCTAGGTAGAGTGCATAGCTGTCTACATTACCTATTCTTACCAATTATTTGGAATATACAAAGAGTAGGCTTTGACTCAGCCCAGAGGACTATTACTATCTCATCACAATCTATTTGCTACTTAATGCAACATTCCGCCTTCTTTATAAAGGACTAATTCACATCTCAAAATTAGACTGACTCATGATACATTACATTCCTTATCCCATACCTACATTGTATACAGAATCCAATTAATGTTTTTTTGTGCTTTTTTCGCTACAGGAAGCTCTTTTAACACCTTGTTCCGAAATCAAAATGCAAAACAAACCTATTGTGTTTGTCAATGCTTGTTTTATATTCAATATCTTATACTGGGAATGTTGTTGGAATTGCTAAAGACAGAAATTATTCAAGATATTCAGTAACAAAAAGCAAATATTTGAGGGGTGCTGAGGTGGTTAATGCAATTTTTGGATCCAAAACCATTCTTCAGTAAAAGCCTACAGTGCTCAAGTAATAAGCAATGGTGAAGCAAATAGGTCTGGTGTTGACCGCGGGTAAAAGCCGTTTGGCTTTGTCACTGCATTTATTAGTTTCGATTAACATGAGAAAATGTAGGGCCCCTTTGAAAAAAGAGAAGATAGAATGTTTGAATTCTATTGTAGATCGCCATTTTTATCACGATTTTAAAACCCCCATGATTGTGTACTTTTCCTCACTCAATCATTTTTAGGTCTCGCCTACGCAGCGCGCGTACGCTGCATGAAAAGAGACCTGTAGCCATCGAGTGCCTTTTTCAGGCTAAAACACGCAGGCGTTCTATTGCCTTCAAGGGCAACGTGTGCATGTGTGGCTATTCACTTGCGGGAGCGAGCGCCACCATATGGTAGCAATTATCGCTCTTGCAAGGGAATCCCCCAGCCCCCCGCCTGCCCCCTGCTGCCCGTGATACAAAAGTGGATGATGGACGGAGCTGCCCGTGAGGCGCGTGCGCGCCTCCCCCTCCTGCCGGCAGCCTGCCTCGTGCTTCTCTCGCTGCTTCCCTTCCTCGCTTGTGCTTGTTTATTTTTCTATAGTACACCAGGAGTGCATCTGTTTTTTATAATTTTCTCCCTCGTCTGCTTCCCCCATCGCTCAATGCAAGGGAATCCCGCAGCCCCCCACCCCCGCGAGGAGCGCGCGCTCCTCCCCCTGCTGCCGGCAGCCTGCCTCGCGCTCCTCTCTCTGCTGCGCTGCCTCGCTTTTGCTTGTTTATGTTTCTATAGTACACCAGGAGTGCATCTGTTTTTTTTTACAGTTTTCTCCCTCGTCTGCTTCCCCATCCCTCATTGCTGCTGTCTCCCCAAAGTGTGCGCTCGCTCCCTCCTCTGATTTCCCCCTTGACCCACCGCCCTCCGGAGATCCATGGTATTCGGTCAGCTCGTGTGCTCCCCCCCCTGCAGTTGGAGTGCGTGATCCAGCACATGACATGAGGCTGGGATAGTGCTTAGTGATGCCGTAGGAATTTAGATCAAGACATCCCTATTATTTATATAGCATTTAATACTCTGTTGCAGAACGCCAAACCACCTTCTCTGTCGGGGAGGCTTTGTAGTCACTTTACACTTCCAAGCTTTACAACACTGAAGAAACATGCATGTGCTTCTTAGTAGCGTTGCTTCATCTGTGCATGTCCCTCATTTAATTCTGGGTGGTTACTTTTTGGTGGAGGGATTGGAGTCCCGTACCTACCATGCTTGCCAGGAAAGGGATTTCTGGAGTAAAAAACACACAAGTTCATTTGTTTTCTTTGGCGCAAAGTCTGCCCCTCCTATAACTTCCATTTCCCTTCCTTTTTTTTGCAATTTTATATAGCGCTAGCTCAAATTCAAGTTATTGGGTGGTGTACACATAAAACATTTACATTACACAAGGAGACGTGCACAGGGATATTAAGTGATTTGCTCAGAATCACAGGATGCTCAGCCAACGCCTACACTTGCACTTGAATTCCCAGTTTCAAGTAGGAAACGCTGGCCGTTACGCCACATCACATCCTCTAACCCGTCTCACCTCTGCAGACAGGTCTAACAATATGAGTAGAGATAGACTCTCCTGTGGCACAGAAACGTGTATGTAAAAAGGTCAGAAGGAAATGAAAACATGGCCATAGCTTGTGGCTAGTAATTAAACCCACACTTTTACAAGCTGTCATTGACTGATGCTGTGAGACTTCTGGCGAGAGGAAACATACAATGCTCACTAGTACGAAGACAAGTATTGGCAAAGCCAATAGGTATCCCTAATGTAAGAGCTATTGGCTTTGTCAATGTGTTGTAGCCATGCTGGGCAGAAGCTGTTCTGCTGTACAGTATTGCTGAACAAAATATTGACAAAGCCAGGAGCTCTTGCATAGACAAGGCCTATTGGCTTTGATAATGCTTGTTTACTGTGCCATTAGTGAATAATAGTGTTTTATTCATTATTAGTGAAATAGAAAAATAAAGTACCAGGTGTTTGGAACGGGACCTTTTCTGGCAGCTGTGGTAAGTAAAATAAAATGCATTCCTATGTATGTTGTTAGAGCACATGTGTGTGTGATAGAGAACGGGTGCATGTGTCTCTGTGTGTAAACATATGTGCACGTGAGTGAGTGGTAGTGAGCATACGCAGGAATGAGCGAGGTCAAGGGGTGGAGTTATTTAGATTTTGCACCCGAATAACGCACAGTGATGCAAACTGGCTCAAAGTGTTGATAAACTATTTGCTTTCCTGCACAAACCATGTTTTTTAGAACGCAGTGTCAAAGCAGCTCAAAGTATGCTTTGCACTACTTTGCATCAAGGTGGCGTGACATGCGCGTTACTTGAGTGTTCCTACGCTACTATCCCTGGTCTTCAACCCAGAACCCTTTCTACTAAAATTGTTGGCTACAGCGTTGCACCAACAATTAAGATCTCTTTGAGGCAGGTATTAAGTTGGAGAAATGTTTTCATTCCTCTTAACTTTTCATGCATTGCATGTGTGCTGCACTGCACATTGTGTATCTAACATGGGACAAGTTTTAAAGTTTGTCTAGGCATAATAGTTTGTACTGGAAGTGTGCCCTTCCAGTACAATCCTTATACTAGACATCCCACACACATCTTTGGTGCAAAGATGTGTGCATGGCGCTGAGCAGCCTTCTTGTGCACCGTGCCCATAGAAGAGAGCAGCAGCGCTTTATCTTAGTAGCTGAGGATCTGAAATACTCTCTCCCTTAAAGCAATGCAGAGAAGCACCTTTGGTTGCTGCATTGCGCTGTTCGTTAGTAAATGTGCCCCTGAGTGTCAGTAAGTATGAGTGAGAGGGCGAGTGAGTAAGAGATAGAGTGGGTGAGAAGGAATAATTGAGAATGTATGAGGGGGCATTATCGAGAATGAGAGGGAGCTGCAGTGAGTGTACGAAGTTTCTTGTACTAAGGGCCACCCTCTGCGGAGTTGATCATTTTTTAATTTATTTTTTAATTTTTTATTTGTGCGTTTTTATATATATATATATTCACTGAAAAAACCATAGGTTATAGACCATATATAGTTAGGAATTAGCATTTACAAAACCTTGAAAATTCACTGAAAAAACCATAGGTTATAGACCATATATAGTTAGGAATTAGCATTTAAAAAACCTTATTTTACTCACACAAAACCATTGAAATTCCATATATAGTTAGTTGCACTAACTATATATCGCGCACCTGCAATCCACTGCTGATCATGTCACATATTACATCATTCATGACATGGTCAGTGACATCACTGATGACATCACTGATGACATCTCAAATGACATCACTGATGACATCACTGATGACAACATCCAGTGACTGTATATTTCTGTAAAGTTAAAATATGTCTTACATATTGAAGAATGAGTGGATGTATAAGTGTCTGGATGAAGGATTTAGTAGGTGCGTGACTGACTGTATGAGTGAGTGATTAAATGTGTCTCACTGAGTGCATGGGTTAGTGACTAAACTGTCTTAATTTGTGCATCATTATGTCTGTTGTTCTGTAAACTGCTGCATGTGTTGATCATTAGCTATACGAGAGGCTATATGTGTTATTAATTGGTTGCCCAAGTATTTCTATGGGAGATTGAGTTTGTGTGGGGGTGGCTGGAAGGTGTGTGACTCTATGCATAGATGTGTGAACAGTTTATTCACTAGGTGTATGAGTTCAAGAGTGCATGTGGAAACAGCTACATGGGCAGTTGACTGTGTGCATGAGTGTATTGATGAGTGAATGGATATCTCAATGCTACATGTCATAGTAAGTACATATGTAAAACACAGTACATGTGAGAGTTGGCATATATAAATAACTGTGCATGAGAGCCACCGAATGAGTGAGTGGTTGTATCGATCATTGTGAACTTGTATCAGGGATTGTATAAGAGAGTAAATATGTGTTAGTATATGTTTCAATAAGTAAGGTGTGTTTAACTGTATAGTTGAAGAAATGGAGATGAGATTGTTTCTTTGCATGACTGACTGGGTGTGTGAGTAACTCCATGGATGAGTGGAAGTGTGTGAGTGTCTGTATACACTGAGTGTATCTAAGGTTATATTAGAGTCTGAAGAGGTTTATCGTATTAGCACAAGAATGATGTCAAATGAGATGTCATCAGTGATGTCATCAGTGATGTCATTTGAGATGTCATCAGTGATGTCATCAGTGATGTCACTGACCATGTCATGAATGATGTAATATGTGACATGATCAGCAGTGGATTGCAGGTGCGCGATATATAGTTAGTGCAACTAACTATATATGGAATTTCAATGGTTTTGTGTGAGTAAAATAAGGTTTTTTAAATGCTAATTCCTAACTATATATGGTCTATAACCTATGGTTTTTTCAGTGAATTTTCAAGGTTTTGTAAATGCTAATTCCTAACTATATATGGTCTATAACCTATGGTTTTTTCAGTGAATTTCAATGGTTTTTTAATAGCAAATATCATAAGCTGTCGAATGTCAAGTACGTGGTAAGTGAAAACATTTTCGTGTTTATGCACACTGATCTGCTTTGAATGGTGCCCCCCCCCCCCTCATTTCTATTAGGAGTACTCTCTCTTTGCAGATAGTGAAAGGTAGTTAACGCAGGTCTTTGCCCCCATTGTAATCCGTCGTGCCTGCTTCTCTCTCCATTTGATTGATTGTTATCCAAGTATTTACTGTTTTAGAATTAGTTCTCTTTGGTTCATTCTCTATTTACAAACAAACACAGAGTCGCAATACTCTGTTTAGTCTTTGCAGATAACGAAAAATCGTGTAAAAAAAAAAGAAAAGGAATCGAGCAAAATCAGTAGGCCACTAATGGGATCTCTTTTTGACCTCGCTAAAATAGAAACATTAGGAACAACCCCTCATGACAAATACAAAACTAGTGAGATGAACTGAACTCCACACAATGATGGCTGCAAAACAGCTCGGCTCCGCCACCCACCCCGCCCAAAATAACGATAAAGAACGGCTGCCATGATTGGTTGCGGAATGACCACGACGGAGCTACGAAATGGTGCTGCTCTCATGCTAACCCCAGCTTCAGTCTGAAACATCCAGAAACACTGTAGACTACCAATTCGATCAGTTCCGGTAGCGCCCCAATGTAACCCGGTAGAGAAGAACTAGCTCTCCCCTCTTTGACTGATGGTTCTTGTTGCCTGTCCCTTCTGTTGTCATTTAACAGAACTATTTAGCCTGCTGAAAGGGGTTGTGTTCCGACCGCTGGTTGGTGGAGACATTTTGACTATATTCTGTACCTGCGTTGTCGCGTAATGCGTCATATGACGCGCCGCGTTAGCGCATCCGGAAGTCATCCGGGGCGCGCAGCGCGTAACGTAAGCATAACAAGTCATGTGACTTGTTAATAAAACTTTTCATTGGTTCATTTTACTTTTCTTATTGTAATGATGAAAGTCTTGGTCATATGACCTAAAAATTACGCTTTTCATTACTTCCGAACATTATTTTTTCTTAAATATATGTTATAATGTTCCAGGCTAATGTACTTTCCCGGAAATTTTACAACTGTCCTGCAAGTAAAATATATTCTTTTTTCGAGAAAAAGAGCGTTTCTTCGTCCCATGACGGAGCCGTTGAGCAAAAGAGGGTCGACCTGCTGTCTTAGTCGCCGATACGCCTGAATATGAGATTCTTATCGATCACTTTATGTTGCAGGAATAGAAAACACAACAGCCCTTGACCATTTATCTTTACTGCGTTCCTTCGTATTATACCTTTTACCCTTCATGTAATTGGTCTGCTTTATTTCACTTGCCTTTTAATGATTCTAAAACAGTCACTATTATTAAAAACTTTACCAATGTATATACTACTACCATGTTTTCTTTTAAAAACCTTTATTGTGAAAATTTCATTATACAAATACGAGCCTATAACCACGTGGGCCTGCCACAGAGCAAACTGTAATCGTATATGATGAATAGACATTTACACTGTAGAGGAACGTAACGGGCGGGCCATTAGGTTGCAAGAACTAAGGTGTCTAACAGTTACGGAATCGGTGGACGTACATTTTATAATTAAAATACGACAGGGCCAGTTACAATAAAATTATCTAGATATACATTTGCGGGCAAGTACCATGGGTGACGTTAATTCGAACTTTCAACAGTACAGTAATCAATAACACATCAGAACTTAATATCAATAGGGATGTCGAAATATTCAATCAATTCTCGTCCCCGCCCGCCATGTGCTTCAAAACTGCATACGTATCTCGTGATTTCAAGGTTCTGCAACCAGTACACAACAAGGAGTTACGAGTCCCATTTATTCCGGCGCCATTTTGGGCGAGGACGGGCAGGTCCAGGATATAGTCAAAATGTCTCTACCAACCATCGACTATGATGATGTTCATATGCTGTATTTATTAGAGTAACACTCATCTGTCCACATGAAATTAATTTGCCACAATCTAAACATGTCATTTTAATCTTTCCAAAGTTCTTCTAAATATTTGGGACCGTTTCCCTTGCCTCTGAAGCTCTCAGTGCCACTTCTTTGATGAATGTACTAGCAGGTCAGGGGTTCTCCTCCAAATCTCTCTTTTATGCAGCACTATAATTAATTGGTGCCACCTCTCCATATGACGATGCATGGTATAGTTACCACAACTATATTTTTTTTCGGTTCCTCTGGAGAGTTCATCGTGGCAGATGAAGCGTGTAACGTACCGGGCATTTACCTTTTTTTGCATGTACAGGAAAGGAAAAAAAAATCGAGCGTCCGAGTTCTAAGGTGTCCCAGGGCCATTTTGGTGGACCAGGCCCAAATCCAAAGAACAGCCATCTCACAGGCTAATGGGGCGACCCACGCCGAGTTTCAGCATTGTAGGATGACCACACAAGTACAGCAACTTGCTAGACATCACCTCGGTGCCATCCGGATCTCGGCGCCCCACTGCAGATGAAGTGCCTCTCAACTATGAAACCACCACGGTGACATCCGGATCTTGGCGCGTTGTGCTGCCTTCGGCCTATTCGCACATCGGTCCGCTACTGACGCCATCTCACAGGCTAATGGGGCGACCCACGCCGAGTTTCAGCATTGTAGGATGACCACACCAGTACAGCAACTTGCTAGACATCACCTCGGTGCCATCCGGATCTCGGCGCCCCACTGCAGATGAAGTGCCTCTCAACTATGAAACCACCACGGTGACATCCGGATCTTGGCACGTTGTGCTGCCTTCGGCCTATTCGCACATCGGTCCGCTACTGACGCCATCTCACAGGCTAATGGGGCGACCCACGCCGAGTTTCAGCATTGTAGGATGACCACACCAGTACAGCAACTTGCTAGACAGCACCTCGGTGCCATCCGGATCTCGGCGCCCCACTGCAGATGAAGTGCCTCTCAACTATGAAACCACCACGGTGACATCCGGATCTTGGCGCGTTGTGCTGCCTTCGGCCTATTCGCACATCGGTCCGCTACTGACGCCATCTCACAGGCTAATGGGGCGACCCACGCCGAGTTTCAGCATTGTAGGATGACCACACCAACTTGCTAGACATCACCTCAGTGCCATCCGAATCTTGGCATTTCAACGCCTAGTGGTATCTTCCATACAAAAAATATTGTTACGCTGCCTTTGGCCCCATTCGCACATCAGTCCGCAACTTAGACATCACCTCGGTGCCATCCGGATCTTGGCATCTCAGCGCCTTGTGGTGTCAGTCAGAAAATATTGTTGTGCTGCCTTCGGCCTATTCGCACATCGGTCCGCTACTGACGCCATCTCACAGGCCAACGGGGCGCCCCACGCCGACTTTCAACATTGTAGGATGGCCACAGAAGTGCGACAACTTACTAGACACCACCTCGGTGCCATCCGGATCTTGGCGCGTTGTGCTGCCTTCGGCCTATTCGCACATCGGTCCGCTACTGACGCAAACTCACAGGCCAACGGGGCGCCCCACGCCGACTTTCAGCATTGTAGGATGGCCACACCAGTGCGGCAACTTGCTACACACCACCTCGGTGCCATCCGGATCTTGGCGCGTAGTGAAGCTGCAGCAGCTGCAAATAAGCTTCAGACAGTGTTACAACCGCTGCTCAGAACTCTCAACTATGACACCACCTCGGTGCCATCCGGATCTTGGCGCGTTGTATTGTCTTCGGCCTATTCGCACATCGGTCCGCTACTGACGCCGCCTCACGTGCCAACGTATTTTCTCCGCATTTTATACCCTATGCCGCATAACAGGTCATGTGACTTGTTTATAAAACTTTTCATTGGTTCATTTTACTTTTGGTTTCCGAATGATGGAAGGCTTGATCATATGACCTAAAAACAACACTTTTCATTGGATGAAAACTTTTTTTTTCCCCCAAACGATGAAAGCCCCACCTTGTTTCTGGATGTTTCAGACTAAACTGGCGTCAGCATGAGAGCACCACCATCTCGTAGCTCCGTCGTGGTCATTCCGCGAGCAATCATGGCAGCCGCTCCCCACCAGAAGCCTGCAGGAGTCGGGGCCCCCAAAACTTTTGATGAATTCTCAAGGCGGAGGGGACGCTTTCGAGAATGGGGTCCAAGACCTAGCAGACAAGCGTCCGATTTCCAAGGTGTCCCAGGGCCATTTCAGTGGACCACGCCCAAAAAGGAAAGAGCCTGCCGCCATTTTGAGAGTCCTGTGGCAGCCGCCTATCGCTGCACCGCAAGAGTGGGCGCAACTCAGCTGAATGGCGGATTTTGACACAGTGGACCAAAAGCGGACGGAATGGCAACTGAAACGGTAAAGGGGCGCCCCACTAAAACAGATGAGACTCCACCTGGAGAGGCCCGTTCACGCCGCCTCCCCCGGGGCGCTCCACGCCGTTATTCGGAGCAGCATTGTAGGATACCAAAACCAGTGCGGCAACTTACTGGACATCACCTTGGTGCCATCGTTCTGCTGCCTTGGAACTATTCGCACAACAGTTTGCTACTGATGACCCACCCCCCGCGACGCCCCACGCCGTTATTTGCTGGGTGGCAACTTACTAGACATCACTTTCGTGTCATCTAGATTTCGGCGCGTTCTGCTGCCTTGGAACTATTCGCACAACAGTTTGCTACTGATGACCCACCCCCCGCGACGCCCCACGCCGGAAATCTGGACGTTGTGCTGCGTTGGGACTATTCGCACAGCCGACCGCTACTTCGTTGTTTTTCTCTAAAAATGTTTATATGTTATTACTATTTTTGTTTTCTTGTATATATTTATAAATTATTAAAGTTTTATAATCTTACTACTTTGTCGGAGTGCTATATATTTTTAATGTGACACATAATTGTAAAAACTTTGATGTACAAAGAGTCATCCCTGGAATCTTCCGCTTCACGCTCGGTCCCCTCCCCAATCACAATACAGGATGGTTTTCAGATAATAGCAACGCTTCTGCTGTGACGGATCTCATCGAGTGTGGGCCTTGATCTACTATAACTCCTTTGAAGAGGGGTGATTCTTTACAGCTGTGGCCATAAACTACATCTGCAGGGCTAGCTGATAGCCTAGGACCGGCCTGGACAATCGGACACAGAGGAAAAGGAGTGTCAGAGGGTGCGGTAGTGAATAGGGCGAAAGGGAGGTGTCGGGCGGGCACAGGGTGTGATTCTCAGGGAAGAGCAGCGCAGATGGGGGGAGGTTTATTACCCATGCATAAGACAGAGAGCGGGGGTGACCACTGCCTGGGTGAGATGCTTGCGAGGGTGGGGAGCCATGCTAAGGATCGACAGCGTGCACAGAGTGGGTCTGGTCAAGGCATCTAAAATGGCTGCCGTGCACGACAAAAGTGTGGCATTTGAAAAAAGACAAGATGGCGCACACAATGTTTTTCAACAATTCCTGATTTCCTTCGAATCGAACGTTAACAGACGTTGGGGCATATTACCAAAGTTAAGCGATATTTATCCCTAACGATGCATTGCAAAGATTTTTTTACCGTCAGAAATTATCGCAGATAAACCTTGCTATTATCAAGGTTTATCGCAAATACGATAAAAAACGAGCGCAATGCATTAATATCGCTGAAAACTCCGCGATATTCATGCATTACCGAGCTAATGCTCTTAGCCATGTTATCCACCTCCCATTGGATAACATGGCTAAGAACTGCTCAGGGCAGCTGTTACTTTTTGGAGATATTCGCGCTTATCTCGAATATTTCCAAAAGTTGATAATAGGAGATAGCGATGTTAGCGACTGTTTCCAGTCGCTAACATCTTGGCATGCCCACTTTGCATGTCATTAGTGATAAATATCACTCACATGCAAAGTGGGACCCAAGATGGTCGCTATCTACTACTAGCCGTCGCTAACTGGTGTTAGCAACAGCTAGGTAATACAGATATAATTTTATCTCCGCGAAGCGGAGCGCTGTTACAGATATATATCTTGTTTTTGAACGTTAATTTCTCAAAATGCACTGAAGCACATATATTGAGACATAGCAAAGGCACATCGGGCTACCAGTCCCTAATATTTTACCAAGTTTCGTGCAAATCCATTCAGCCGTTCGATTATTATTATTATTTTTTTTTTTGCCCCGCGGGGCCCTTTTAAAACCTCCACATCAAACCTAGGGGGTCAGCGAGGATCTACTATGCCCCCTTATGGTCATTTGCCCCTTCGCTTTGGCCTCCTCTTGTCTCTCGATCCTACCGAGAGACAAGATGGCGGCCGCTACGTACTGTTTGGAATGTTTACAGACACCGGAGAGCCAATCAGCTTCGCTTCGCAAAGCTCCGTAACGCGAAAAGTACGCGAAGCGGTGCGCTGTTACAGATATATATCTTTTTTTGAACGTTAATTTCTCAAAATCCACTGAAGCACATATATTGAGACCTAGCAAAGGCACATCGGGCTACCAGTCCCTACAATTTTGCCAAGTTTCGTGCAAATCCATTCAGCCGTTCGATTATTATTATTATTATTTTTTTTTGCCCCGCGGGGCCCTTTTAAAACCTCCACATCAAACCTAGGGGGTCAGCGAGGATCTACTATGCCCCCTTATAGTTATTTCCCCCTTTGTTTTGACCTCCTCTTGTCTCTCGATCCTACCGAGAGACAAGATGGCGGCCGCTACGGACTGTTTGGAATGTTGACAGACGCCGGAGAACCAATCAGCTTCGCTTCACAAAGCTCCGTTGCGCGAAAAGTCCGCGAACCAGAGCGCTGCCCGGTCCGCTGTTACAGATATATATCTTTTTTTAAACGTTAATTTCTCAAAATCCACTGGAGCACATATATTGAGACCTACAAAAGGCACATCGGGCTACCAGTCCCTACAATTTTGCCAAGTTTCGTGCAAATCCATTCAGCCGTTCGGGCTAAAAGTGAGGCCAACCGCCCTATGGAAAACTCAATGTTAAAAACACGTTTTGGGACCCCCCTTTTTTCTCGGCCCCCACTGGACGAACCCCCCCCAAATTTTCAAGGGCTGCTCAGAAACAAAATGTGCCATTTTCCTGAAAATTTCAGCCAATTCCGTCCACAAACGCCAAAGTTATTAGACATAGAATTTTCAAAAAACCCATAGAGAAAAAATCCTAACTATATATACCTACTGGCGACCGCCAGTAGGTAATATATATACCCGAAGGTGTCAGAGCGCTTCACAATAGGAACAGAACTGATACATGAGAACATTACAGGTGAACAAAATACAAAAGCAAACGTTACATTAAATGAAGCAAAAATGACAATCGTGAGCCAACAAAATACAAGAGGTAGCAAACGGTGCATTACAAAAGTGACAATCGTGAACCAACAAAATACAAGAGGTAGCAAACGGTGCATTACAGGAGGAAAAAGTGACGTGTGCAGGTTACAAATGCGTCCAAAGTAAACATAAAGGTATAATACTGCAATATATGGAGGGCACTCAAGCACAAGAACAAACGTTACGTAGGCCATGGTGGAACTTGTGCAGGTATCGAAAATAAACAAATGTAAGAGGTAGAAAACAGTGTGTTACAAGAGAAAGTGATGGGTGCATGTTACACACGAGTGCCAAACACAGATAGAAAGATAATACTGCAATAAATGGCAGTATTATAAATAAATTACATCAGATCTACCGTGTGCACTATTTTCCTGAGACCGGACCGACCGTCGGGTCTCAGAGATGTCCTAGAGATGTCCGCTGGTAGAAATCCCTCTTTGACGTGGTTTATGGCTGATCGTGTTGGCATTCAGCATGCTGCTAGCACTGACAGATGGAAAGGACAGAGAGTGGTGATCGTCTTGACTCTCTGGCACATGCATCAACATTGGAGTTTGCGATTCCTTAATTGCGAAAAATAAGGAATCGCAAACTACAATGCATCAAGAAATCGCTAAATAAATTGCGATTTCTTAAAATTCCTTAATTGCGATTCTCAATTTAAGAATCACAATTAAGGAATCCCTTCCCATTCATTCCTACAGGCCCATAGGAATGAATGGGAAGACATTCTCATTTTGCGAATCGCAATTAAGGAATCGCAAAATGAGAATGCAATTTCAAGGGTGCAGAGGGGTCCAAAGGACACCCTGTTGCACCCCTGAAATTTGCCATTAAGTACATTTTTCACATGTGTGTGTGTAAAATGGCACTTTGAAAAATGCACTTTTGTGCATTTTTCACAGTTTTCGCAAATTACCATGAAGGTCAACTTCATGGTAATTTGCACCCCTTATTTGCGAATTCCAAATTTTAAAAGTTTGATGCATTGCATTTAAGGAATCTCAATTTGAGATTCCTCAAATGCAATCACAATTTAAGAAATCGCAATTTTGCGATTTCTTAAATTACGAGAACAACAAAATGAATAATGCATCCCAAAAATGGAAATTCGCAAACGGCCGAATTTTGCGATTCGCACCGTTTGCGAATGCAATTTACTTTGATGCATGTGCCCGTATCCAGGTTCGGGTTGTCAGCTGTTCCCTACTCTCTGATTCATCACCAGCTAGGGGATTTCTACAGCCACCTAATTGTTAACATGTGGCAATGTTTCTAAAAAATACTAACAAATACACAAGGTGAGGTATCTGCCACAGACCTGCACGCTCAACGGTCAGCCGGGGAAGAGCCAAAATCACATGGTGGCAGGGAAGGCAAGCTGAATGTGTTTCCCGCTCGTTTTTGGAGGCTTTAATAAGCAGTAGATGGCCGTTAAGGGCTTGAAAAAGCTCAGGACATCAAGCCGACATCACATGGTGGCAGGGAAGGCAAGCTGAGTGGGCTTCCAGCTCGACTTTGGATACTTTAAGCAGTCGATGTCATTAAGGGGCGTGAAAATACTCAGCAGCAACACTAGTAATCTTTTTTGTTTTTTTCTTCTAGAGGAAAACTGACTGAAGAGTGAAGAAGTGCCTCTCAGGGATATTCTGGCATGAAGCCCCTCTCCCTCAAGCCCTGCCCCCTCCTTAGACTGTGACTTTTTTAAAGTTACAGGTCTGCTGCCACAAACATCATTTAGGGTTTTTCAGGGGTTGCAGCTGCGATCCATAGCTTACTCCTTGTGACCCCTGTCCTAAGAGTTGGCACCAGTGCCATGATGAACACTGTTTACATTCTATTCTTCGAGCTGGGATCCAGTTAAATAAAATAGGTAAAGTCAGCAGAGTAATGTGCACTATTCTGAATAAACCAGTTTAAATAAAAACACACATTCTTAAACAACTTGCCATTTTATATGAAAAATGATCTGAACAATACTGTCACCTTTGTAGTTTGCAAGAGTGATAGTTCCTTTTTTGTAATAGTAAACCAAAACATTCTAGCAATAAAAAGGAATACTGAAAGCCAATAACATAGAGCGATTACATCATGACCATTTGTAGTATTAACTATTTTGGTTACTAGTATCATTGGTAATTTTGGTGCACTATGTCCTTCTCTTCCAACAAAAAAACAAGCATTGCATAGACAATAGGTCTCGCCTTTGGGACCTTTTTAAGTATTTAGCGGTGCAACAGTTGATGTTGTTGCACCAAGGATATTGTGCTGCATAACTAAATACTTTTAAGTTCCCAAAAGCGAGACCTATTGGCTATGCCAATGCTTGTTCTGTTCTTAGTGTGTAGCATTAGCAGTCCGTAGGGATGTGATTGCTGGATGTATTCATTACCATAGATGCATTCTTATTTTTTTTTCATCTTGCGGCATTATTTTCCTCATGTAGTATTGCCATCATATACCTTCTCTACTTCTGCCTTTTCGCCTCTTTTTGTTTCTGCCTTTTTGCAATTTTATGTGTCTGGGTAATACCATGCTGGCTTACACATTTGAGTATGATGCACGATTTTTGTGTGGCCACACCCTGTTGTACCCTTTTTTCCAATGACCTAACTTAAACATATCAATGCAGAAAAGCCATCACATTTGCAGATTCTACATTTTAGTAAATTCTATATGCTTACAAATTTAAATGAATTTTTGGCACTCTTAAGTTCAACTCAAGTGGTCATTGAAATTGGTGAATGAGGCAAACGTATCGTATGTAATATCAACAACTTTTTCCATGCCTGGCACATTTTCCTCCTTCCCATTTTATCAGGATGAGGTACTGGAGTTCACAGTGACATTGCTTACAGGGGAGAGAGGTTGGCAGTGGTTTGCAGGCTTCTGCCCTAGGCCAACATTATACTCACTGAGGGATGCTCCTCTGAGCTATGTTACCATAGATTTACTAAAGCTAATAATAGCTATTGAGATTTCCTTTCCGTGACATTCCATTTGATCACATTTAGATTCTCTGTTGTATTAGAAAAGGGGATGCATACCATATTTTGGTTTCTGGGTACCCTTGGTAGTCATTTTGTCAAGGGGCCTCTTGGTACTGCATAAGTTATCCGCCAGTATAGCGCCATGTCCTACAGATCACTGCGTAGCATAGCTGATAGCTATAGTCTCAGTTTCCAAACCTAATGTGCCAAATTCAGATACACATAGAAGGGGAACCATCCTTCAAACGAAAGCCGGAATCTCGCTGTGCCTTTACAGAGCCCGGCAAAAGAACGAACGCGTCTTTAGTACGTATTCGTTCAGCACACAAGTCATTATAACCACTTGCCTTAGGAGGCATATTGGTGGAATGGTGTTGGATTTAAAGTCCAACACCTTCCCTACTGTTGGCATATATGAGTTAATATAGTAAAATAACCATTCAAAAATCCAGCCTACCCCTAAGTCAAGTTGTTTTAATGACTTGCGTGCTGAAGGAATGCGTACTGAAGAGACATTCATTCTAATGACAGTGCTGTGAAGGCACAGCGTGATTCCAGCTTGCGGAATACCGTCACACATTCACGTAGAAGAACAGGACCACAGGTTGATGCTGTACAAGTGTCAGGAGAAAAACGCCTCTCCATGACTGCTGCTACATTTTATGGTTTAAACCTTTAAATAATAACATTTCGGAAATGCATAAAAAAAAAGAATACATGTTATATGCGATTTACTCCCCATCCCTTTTACGCAATTACGTTTGGTAGCGGGCGTCGCAGCAAATCTCACATAATTTTTATATAAAACAAAATGAAATATTAAGAACACTCTGCAACTAAATCCCCCGGTACTCCTACAGCGAGTCTTGTGTATGCAAGCTGTATAGAGGTGAGGCTGATCTATATTTCTACTATTGGTAAAGCGGTCTTCTCTACTTCGGTTAGTCAGAGGATGCAGAGGTAATGAATGCAGGTGAGTTCCCTAAATTCCACGGACAAGAGGGTAAGGAACGTTCTCCAGATTTCCCTGAAAGTGGACTTAGTTTGTGAAAGTGGCAGTCATTTGTTCCATCCCTAACATGTACTATAGTATGTGGAGCCAACCTAAGGGGCTCATTAGGATGGCGGACGGAAGAGCCACCGCGGCCCTGGAGTAGGCGGAAAAAGCCTTTTCCGTGTCCGCCTGCCGCGGATACTCCGTCCGCCATATCAGGATAGGAAAACGTGTCAAATTTCCGTCCGCGACGGAAAAGTACGCCCGCCGCCGAACTACACACGACCACGTGGCGGACGGAACACATCCGGAGGCCCCGCCGTACGTACTGACGTCTAAGACCGTCCCCCAAATCAAGATGGCGGAAAACACACATAAAACCGCAGCGGAAAAACAACCTGTCTGAACACGGCGGAATCCCCACAGCGAACATAGGTGACATAGCAGAGATACCCACCGCAAGCTGACCACCACCATGGACCCAGCGCTACACGCTTTCCCGATGCTCTTCGCGATCCACCACGTCCTAGTCATGGCCCACTATGGACGACGACGCAGGTAAGGCACAAACCATTGGCTGTCTGGAGGGGAATACCAGCAAGGGACGTGACGTAGGGAGGGGGAGTGTCATGTTACCGAAACCACTGACGAGAAGCATATACGAATACACATTTGTAGTACGCAAGCAGGAATGACAACGACAGACCACGAGACTTGATAGACTACCTTTATTGTACAAAATAGGGGTATAATCACAGTGTATGCGTGAGCATGGGCAAAGTGGGCACCAGAGCAGCTACATCATTGGCAGTTAACGAGAGGGCAGAATGCAGTATCAGAGCATCAACAGGGCATTGTGCAGTACAGAGCAGGTACATCATAGGCAGTTAACGAGAGGGCAGAATGCAGTATCAGAACAGCAACAGGGCATTGTGGAGTACAGAGCAGGTACATCATAGGCAGTAAACGAGAGGGCAGAATGCAGTATCAGAACAGCAACAGGGCATTGTGGAGTACAGAGCAGGTACATCATAGGCAGTAAACGAGAGGGCAGAATGCAGTATCAGAACAGCAACAGGGCATTGTGGAGTACAGAGCAGGTCCATCAGAGGCAGCACGTGAGAGGGGCTAAGTGCATCAACAGTCCATTGCACAGAACAGGTCCATCAGAGGCAGCACGTGAGAGGGGCTAAGTGCATCAACAGTCCATTGCACAGAACAGGTCCATCAGAGGCAGCACGTGAGAGGGGCTAAGTGCATCAACAGTCCATTGCACAGAACAGGTCCATCAGAGGCAGCACGTGAGAGGGGCTAAGTGCATCAACAGTCCATTGCACAGAACAGGTTGATAAAAGGCAGCACATGAGAGTGCAGAATGCAGCATCAGAGCATCAACAGGGCATTGTGGAGTACAGAGCAGGTACATCATAGGCAGTAAACGAGAGGGCAGAATGCAGTATCAGAACAGCAACAGGGCATTGTGGAGTACAGAGCAGGTACATCATAGGCAGTAAACGAGAGGGCAGATGCAGTATCAGAGCATCAACAGGGCATTGTGGAGTACAGAGCAGGTATGCAGTAAACGAGAGGGCAGAATGCAGTATCGGAGCATCAACAGGGCATTGTGCCCAACAGAGCAGGTACATCATAGGCAGTAAACGAGAGGCCAGAATGCAGTATCAGAACAGCAACAGGGCATTGTGGAGTACAGAGCAGGTACATCATAGGCAGTAAACGAGAGGGCAGAATGCAGTATCAGAACAGCAACAGGGTATTGTGGAGTACAGAGCAGGTACATCATAGGCAGTAAACGAGAGGGCAGAATGCAGTATCAGAACAGCAACAGGGCATTGTGGAGTACAGAGCAGGTCCATCAGAGGCAGCACGTGAGAGGGGCTAAGTGCATCAACAGTCCATTGCACAGAACAGGTCCATCAGAGGCAGCACGTGAGAGGGGCTAAGTGCATCAACAGTCCATTGCACAGAACAGGTCCATCAGAGGCAGCACGTGAGAGGGGCTAAGTGCATCAACAGTCCATTGCACAGAACAGGACCATCAGAGGCAGCACGTGAGAGGGGCTAAGTGCATCAACAGTCCATTGCACAGAACAGGTCCATCAGAGGCAGCACGTGAGAGGGGCTAAGTGCATCAACAGTCCATTGCACAGAACAGGTCCATCAGAGGCAGCACGTGAGAGGGGCTAAGTGCATCAACAGTCCATTGCACAGAACAGGTTGATAAAAGGCAGCACATGAGAGTGCAGAATGCAGCATCAGAGCATCAACAGGGCATTGTGGAGTACAGAGCAGGTACATCATAGGCAGTAAACGAGAGGGCAGAATGCAGTATCAGAACAGCAACAGGGCATTGTGGAGTACAGAGCAGGTACATCATAGGCAGTAAACGAGAGGGCAGAATGCAGTATCAGAACAGCAACAGGGCATTGTGGAGTACAGAGCAGGTACATCATAGGCAGTAAACGAGAGGGCAGAATGCAGTATTGGAGCATCAACAGGGCATTGTGCCCAACAGAGCAGGTACATCATAGGCAGTAAACGAGAGGCCAGAATGCAGTATCAGAACAGCAACAGGGCATTGTGGAGTACAGAGCAGGTACATCATAGGCAGTAAACGAGAGGGCAGAATGCAGTATCAGAACAGCAACAGGGCATTGTGGAGTACAGAGCAGGTACATCATAGGCAGTAAACGAGAGGGCAGAATGCAGTATCGGAGCATCAACAGGGCATTGTGCAGTACAGAACAGGTACATCAGAGGCTGCACAAGTACGTGTCCCTACCAACCCGTCACAGGAACCACAAGAGTGCCACGCAGTTCTCAATGGACACACCATGTGAAATAACATTTGAGTGAAGTGTTCAGCACCTCACATCACAGAATCAGGGGGACTGCGTGAACTACCTGCCTCGGACACACTGGCAGCACCAGCAACAGGAGTGTGAGACACAGCCACAGCCCGAGTGACACACACATGGGCCACGGACCCAGACACACTGGCAGCACCAGCAACAGGAGTGTGAGACACAGCCACAGCCCGAGTGACACACACATGGGCCACGGACCCAGACACACTGGCAGCACCAGCAACAGGAGTGTGAGACACAGCCACAGCCCGAGTGACACACACATGGGCCACGGACCCAGACACACTGGCAGCACCAGCAACAGGAGTGTGAGACACAGCCACTGCCCGAGTGACACACACATGGGCCACGGACCCAGACACACTGGCAGCACCAGCAACAGGAGTGTGAGACACAGCCACAGATGTAGTCACTGACACGTGAGTCACTGACCCAGACAGACTGCCAGCACCAGAAACAGGAGTGTGCAACACAGCCACAGATCTTCTAACTGACACGTGAGCCATAGACCCAGATACACTGCCAGGACCTGCAACAGGAGAGGGCACAACTGACACTGTGCCACCATCTGATACATGAGAGTCAACTGCACCAGCGCCACTGGGACAACTGAAATGATGAGCCACAGGGCTGTATGGGCCAGGAGGCAGGGTGGGCCTGGGAGCTGGGGATAGCTGACCTAGAGCCAAATCGGGGTTGGCAGGTGTCAATGGTGTGTGTCTGCGTTTCTTAGGGATGTGTGAGTGCACCCTGGACAGGACAGGACTGCCAAGTGGTGGGGACTCCAAAGAATCACCACCCACCATAGGTGGAGCATCTGCAGCCGGGGATCTGGTTTCTGGGGACGTGCTGGAGCCTGCTTGTCGTTTGCTCTGTGCCTGCCGCCTGGACTCGGAATCATGTGTAATGGGGGATGCAACTACAGGGGACACCCTCCTCTGCTTCTGACTGGCCTGGATGGGAGTGGAGGTATGGGGGGACTACCGTGGAGACATCTGTTTGGCGTTCAGTAGAAAACATCAGCCTCAGTGCAGCCAGGGGTGAAGTATGCCTGTCCTTGATTGCGCCATTGTCCATGCTAGATGCCTTGTCCGTAGGATGTGCCTTATCCTTAGGTGGAGTGTTGTCTCTGGATGTAGCCTGTGCCCTGGTCGCCGCCCTGTTCCTGCCAGCAGACTTGTCGTCTGTGGTGCACCTGTCTCAATTAGACACCTGCTCTCTGTGTGTGTCCCTGCCCTTGGGAGATGGACCTTGCTCTGCTGTGGGCCTGCCCTTGGGAGTCTCCCTGCTCCTAGGAGGTGCCTTTGTCTTGTCACTGTCCTTGGGAGTGTCCCTTTCCTCTGCTGTGGGCCTGCCCTTGGGAGTCTCCCTGCTCTTAGTAGGTGCCTTTGTCTTGTCACTGTCCTTGGGAGTGTCCCTTTCCTCTGCTGTGGGCCTGCCCTTGGGAGTCTCCCTGCTCCTAGGAAGTGCCTTTGTCTTGTCACTGTCCTTGGGAGTGTCCCTTTCCTCTGCTGTGGGCCTGCCCTTGGGAGTCTCCCTGCTCTTAGTAGGTGCCTTTGTCTTGTCACTGTCCTTGGGAGTGTCCCTTTCCTCTGCTGTGGGCCTGCCCTTGGGAGTCTCCCTGCTCCTAGGAGGTGCCTTTGTCTTGTCACTGTCCTTGGGAGTGTCCCTTTCCTCTGCTGTGGGCCTGCCCTTGGGAGTCTCCCTGCTCCTAGGAGGTGCCTTTGTCTTGTCACTGTCCTTGGGAGTGTCCCTTTCCTCTGCTGTGGGCCTGCCCTTGGGAGTCTCCCTGCTCTTAGTAGGTGCCTTTGTCTTGTCACTGTCCTTGGGAGTGTCCCTTTCCTCTGCTGTGGGCCTGCCCTTGGGAGTCTCCCTGCTCTTAGTAGGTGCCTTTGTCTTGTCACTGTCCTTGGGAGTGTCCCTTTCCTCTGCTGTGGGCCTGCCCTTGGGAGTCTCCCTGCTCTTAGTAGGTGCCTTTGTCTTGTCACTGTCCTTGGGAGTGTCCCTTTCCTCTGCTGTGGGCCTGCCCTTGGGAGTCTCCCTGCTCTTAGTAGGTGCCTTTCTCTTCTGACTGGCCTTGTCCAAGGTACCGTCCATGGACATGTGAGTATCCCTTGCCTTGGGAGTACCTTTTGTGTTGAATGCCTGTGTAGCTCCTGAAGGCATGTCCCCCAACAACACTTGTGGATCCTGTGTGTGTACTCCAGTGTATCTGACGTCGTCTACGTGAACAGATTTAGCTGATCTAGGGGATGGGGTCTGTGCCCTGCGTGCCCTGACGTGCTGTCTGACGCTGCTTCTAGTGCAATAACCTGTATTTGAGTCCTGCTCAGAATAATCACTACCCCCTGAGACATCCAGTGGTGTAGATGGGGAAACAGAAGTAGCACCCTGTTCATGCGACTGTACTATTGCAGACGACACACTGCTTGCCAATGACTGCACTGTCCTGTGTAGACCTGCAAGATCGCCATGCATCCCTTCCATGAATGCCACCACCTGCCCCAACTTCCTATCATGGTCCTGGAAAGCATTTGTCATATTGGTCTGCCCCACACACAGCTGTCGCAGCAGATCAACGGCCTCAGCACACAGTGCATTTTGGCTCACCGTGGCAGGGGCAGCGGTGCCTGCACCGAACGCCACTCTGCTCCCCCTACTCCTCCGGCCACGAACAGTACATGGTGCATTTGGCGGAAGTGTGGGCCCTGTGTGCTGTCTTCCGACAGAAGGTGATGAGTGCCCACTCCCAGTCTGTGACAACAGTGCAGGCTCACCAAGAGTGTCCGACGAGGAGGACGATGGTGTCTCCACATGCGAGTCCTCAGGGACGGTCCTGTCCCCCTCTCCGGCGCTGGCCGCCTCTGTGTCAGTCTGCGTGTGTGAGAAGTCTGAGCCGGACTCATTTCCTCGACTACTCTCCACCGTCTGTGGCTGAGTGTCCTCTGTCATAGCTGAAATGCACATAAAAGATGTGTGAGTCATGGGCAGACTGACGTACAGAAGGACCAGGATTGCCAAATTACATAGCTGACAAAGATTTTGTAGCCCTCATCCTGCACACGGCCCACCTCTACCAGTCATCCTCACATTTCCTGCCATGGGGCCATGGACCACTAGGGGATGTGCTTCAACACTCAACTACTAAGCTAGTGGCGTGTCAACATGGCGGACCTGGATGTCAAATGAGAACCACCCAATGGGACCAAAATGGCATCACAGACATACATACGCAACACGGAACTCAATACTGTGTCTGTGCACCAATACATGCATAGCACTCACAGGTTTCCTACACAGACAGTATGCTCACCGCTAGTTTGCTGTCGATCGTCACTCAGACGTTCGGCCAGTTCAGGATGCGTCACTGCAATGATACGGTGCATGAGAGGGGTCATGGAGCGTCGGGCCAGACGGGGCGTCCTTGGAATCATCCCCAGTGTCACTTCCGCTACATTCTTGCTCAGCCTGGAAATGTCGTCCCAGCGTTTGTGGCAGTGTGTATGTCGTCTGTTGCACACCCCCAATGCCCGTACTTCCCGTGCTATGCTCCTCACAAGGTCCTTGCGAAGGTGCAGCTTGACCTACCATGATGGGAGACAAAAGGGTTTAAGTCAGTGGACAGGTGGCCTGTCACACACATAGGGGCAAGACGTAACTGTCAGCAGCCATGCACAATCAGGAACATATGTCTAGCCCACACTACACAGCTAAGATAGAAATAGGCCTGATTATTTGGCCCCCTCATGCACACCAACATGTCCCACACTGCACTTACCACCCGTCCTGGTGCGCCGTAGAGGCGTCCATAGTTGCGGAGTACACCGTCCACGAGGACATCAAGCTCCGCGGCGGTGAAGGGTCGAGACCGGATCTCTTTACCTCTCGACATGGCAAGATCACGGAGTATGGCACTAGAGCAGCAGTCGGTGGTCAGCTCAGCAGCAGCAGCAGGTCGAGGTGATGGTCACAGGCAGCAGTCGGTGGTCAGCTCAGCAGCAGCAGCAGGTCGAGGTGATGGTCACAGGCAGCAGTCGGTGGTCAGCTCAGCAGCAGCAGCAGGTCGAGGTAATGGTCACAGGCAGCAGTCGGTGGTCAACTCAGCAGCAGCAGCAGGTCGAGGTGAACAGGCAGCACTGGTCCCCAGGGTAGGAAGTGTCATTTTGGCCAACACACATATATAGGGCCCTCAGCACGTGTCAGTGGCATACGTCGCCAGCAATTGGTCAGCCCTGGAAGCGTGATCGTGAAATGGGCCAATGACTGGCCCTGTTGTTGCGGTGCACTGCTTCCGCTACTTGCGATTGGCCATATGCGGCCAGCGTCCCTCTTCCCATTGGCTGCATGTGCAGGGACTGTCACGGGCACACATCGGCAACCGCACGTGCAAGCCTCAGGCACGGATGCTTCAGTTGCAACAATGTTCTATCACTGGCGCCTCCATGGCGGTGCACGTACTCAGCGGGGGAGGTGCAGGCCTATACACCCTGTAGATATACTCAATGGACATGCCAGTTCATGACCCCCCTTACAGTCACCTTGCATCATCCACCGTACACCGGCCGGAGCGGCCGGGCCTAGGACGGCCGTGCCCGGCCATGTCCACAACCGCCGTGCCCGGCCATGAACACAACCGCCGTGCCCGGCCATGTACACAACCGCCGTGCCCGGCCATGTCCACAACCGCCGTGCCCGGCCATGTCCACAACCGCCGTGCCCGGCCATGAACACAACCGCCGTGCCCGGCCATGTACACAACCGCCGTGCCCGGCCATGTCCACAACCGCCGTGCCCGGCCATGTACACAACCGCCGTGCCTGGCCATGTCCACAACCGCCGTGGCCGGCCATGTACACAACCGCCGGGCCTGGCACGGCGGTTGTGTACATGGCCGGGCACGGCGGTTGTGTTCATGGCCTGGCACGGCGGTTGTGGACATGGCCGGGCACGGCCGTCCTAGGCCCGGCCGCTCCGGCCGGTGTACGGTGGATGATGCAAGGTGACTGTAAGGGGGGTCATGAACTGGCATGTCCATTGAGTACATCTACAGGGTGTATAGGCCTGCACCTCCCCCGCTGAGTACGTGCACCGCCATGGAGGCGCCAGTGATAGAACATTGTTGCAACTGAAGCATCCGTGCCTGAGGCTTGCACGTGCGGTTGCCGATGTGTGCCCGTGACGGTCCCTGCACATGCAGCCAATGGGAAGAGGGACGCTGGCCGCGTATGGCCTTTGGGAAGTAGCGGAAGTTGAGCACCGCCATGGCGGCGCCAATTATGTTATCTTGTCAGACGCTGCACCGTGATGTGTTGTGTGCAGTTGCGTCATGAGGGATGTGAGCGTGATAGGGAAAGGTCATATGTCATACAATATAGCATGTGTGTCCATACAATGCCCATCGGTCGGCACACAATAGGCAACAGATGTGCATTTGTACGTGTTGACGTCGGGTGTGACCCTACAGACGTTCTTACATCTTCACAACTACACAGTACATCACGGCTGTATGGCCAAATTATGCATCTGTTGTCAGTGTCTTGTTCTGGCGAGGTGACTACAGTGGTGGTGGTACACATGCATTCCGTGTATGTGTTTTGGACGTTGTGTCACCATGCATGTAATTACCGTATGCACAACATTATTGGTGTTGGCATTTGTGCTTGATGACATGGCGTGTGTATAATTATCGTTTGTGTGCATGCAGTTGCATGTGTGTCTGTGATGTGGCTACTAAACATTAGGGTGAAGACTGAAGTTTTGTCAGTAAGGTTCACATGTGATGGAGTTGTACACGTATGCGTCGTTTGTAAGTTGACCTAAGTTACATCTCTCTCCCACACAGGAGGGCTCCAAATGTGCATCGGCCATACACTGTGCTGGAGGATATGGTTGACGAGGAGGTGATTTGGAAATTCCGGCTGGATCGACGTCGGTTGCTGGAGCTTGTGGCTCAATTGTCTCCTCATCTGCAGCCACGTAGGACGTATCCTGGGTCGATTACACCCACTGCAAAGGTCATGGCGGTACTACATTTCTTTGCTACTGGCACATTTCAGTACACAGTTGGACATGCCGGGGGGATGTCATAGGCCATGTTCAGCACGGTTCTTCGGGATGTCTTAACAGCTATGATGCTGTACAAGAATGACTACATACATTTCCCACGGCCGGAAGAGTTGGCAGCTGTCAAAGCTGACTTCTATGCACTGGGCCACATACCTCACGTTGTGGGCTCAATTGATGGCACACACATCGCTATCATTCCACCACGGGCACGGGAACAAGTGTTCAGGAATCGCAAACACTTCCATTCGCTGAACGTGCAGGTGGTGTGCCTGGCAAACAACATCATCTCCCATGTGTGTGCAAGATTTCCTGGCTCCGCACATGACGCCCACATCATGCGGAGCAGCATTGTCCCACGACTCATGGCAATCTGCGACCCGGTCAAGCGTGGCTTGTTGGTGAGTGTGCAGTGGGGACTCTTGTGATCTCTGTGTTGCATGGGGTACCCACCATATCTTGTTGTGATGTTTGTGTCTGTCATCCCCCTACATAGGCGACTCGGCGTACCCAAACCGGCCCTGGCTCCTCAGTCCCCTACGTAATCCTAGAACAGCGGGTGAAATGCGGTACAATGAAGCACATGGAAGGACACGGAGAGTCATCAAACGTACTTTTGGACTGCTAAAGTCTAGGTTTAGGTGCCTCGATAAGACCGGAGGGGCCCTGCCTTACTCACCAGGAAAAGTATCCAGGATCGTGATTGCCTGCTGCATGCTCCACAACCTGGCAGTACGCAATGACATTGAACTGCTGTTGGACCCTGAAGACGAAGAAGTTCCTCGGCCTCCCATCCCACCCATGTCGACTGATGAGGATAGTGGTGAGTAGGAAGGTGTGGACCAGAGGCGCCAGCTCATAGATCGCTACTTCCCTTGAATGTGAGTAACTACCTCTAGTGGCGGTTGACAATGCCTCATGTATGTTTGCTGGTGTTGTGTGGATGTGGGGTTCATCAGCTGGGTGTTGTTTGTGATGGTTGCATATGTGTGTCTTCATGTCTTTGGACATACAAGTCTCCATGATGTGTGTGCTCTCATCCCATGCTTTTGTGATGGTTGTCGTTTGTGTAATGTTGCTGTGCATTGTGTTGTGATGTGTGTGAATCTGTTTCCTGACGTGTGTTTGCTGTCTCTGATTTTCTCTAGGTCACTCCCGCAGCGCAATGATCATGTACGACTATGATCCCTGAACCTGTTTACGTCTGTTTCTGAAGGCAATCATGTGAATAAACATGGAGGCAAAACATCATTGTGTGAGTAAGTGCAATTTATTTACAGGTTGTGCTTCTGTGCTGGTGAATATTTACAAGTAAGTGGGGTGGAGGGAGTTGGAGTTGAAGGTAATGGCAGATGAAATGTCCGTGCTGACACCACATTGGGGGGTGTCAGGGTAGTCCAGCAGACCAGTGGGAATGATTGTCTGTGGGACAGGATACTTAGCTGGGTGAATGTCTGGCACAGGCAGTGACATTGTCATGGTCGTCCCCTCTTGGAGCGTGTGGATGGCGCTCCAACACTGCTCTCAGCCACTTCCTGCCTCGGCCGGCCCCTCCGTCTCTGAGGTGGAACAGAGTCAGCTGGGAGGGCAGGTTGTTGATGGGCCACATCCGTCGCCAGGGGCACAGGTGGTGGTGGCGGCGGTGGAGGCGGAGGTGACGGTGGCGGTGGAGGCGGAGGTGGCGGTGGAGGCGGAGGTGACGGTGGCGGTGGCGCTACGACACTTGGTGGAGGGGGGGGGGTTGTTCCGGCCAACCCATTCCCTCCACATCGTTGCCTGCTGGCCCATGATCTGCAACATCTGGCCAAGGATGCCAGAGATTTCGCGCTGGATGTTGGTGTTGTCCACTGAGTCCTGGTGTGCACGATCAGCGTTTGCCTGGGACCGGTCGTATGACGCCTGGCACCTGGCAAGGGCTTGTAGGGACTGTGCCACTGGATGGGGTAGCTGTCCTTCCTCTGCACGGCGGTGTGTGGCTCGCTGATTGGCTGATGTCCCGTTGCCTGTGTTTGTGGCCCACTCACCCTGCTTGTGTGTGAGGGCGATGGACCAGCGTCGTGCACTGGGTTATGCTGGGTGGCACCGGCAGGAGTCGTGGTGCTGGTGGTACTGGTGGTACTGGTGGTACTGGTGGTGGTGGGGACTGTGCAGATCACAGAGACAGGTGTCGCTGGAGTCACACATGCGACGTTGGTCGATCCCGGGAGTCCCTGTGAGCCAGATGGCCCTGGCTGCGTGCTTGGTCCTGCTCCATCCTCCGCACCGGAGCTGCCTGTGTCCTCGTCACCAGAGAGTCCTGTAGGTGTGGGAGGCGAGGCTGGCGGCCGGGTACTGGTTTCCCCAGTCAGTTGACGATCACCTGAGGGACAAGATAGAGCTGGTCAGTAATGTGGACATTACATGGTTATATAGATTTGTAGACATTTCTGTTTCCTGTCGCACACACCCCACCCTCCACCACCACCACCCTCCCCGAGAACATGGGGCCTGTTGGGAGTTGTAGTTTGGGCCTCTCACACACCCCACCCTCCACCACCACCACCCTCCCCGTGAACATGGGGGCCTGTTGGGAGTTGTAGTTTGGGCCTCTCACACACCCCACCCTCCACCACCACCACCCTCCCCGAGAACATGGGGGCCTGTTGGGAGTTGTAGTTTGGGCCTCTCACACACCCCGCCCTCCACCACCACCACCCTCCCCGTGAACATGGGGGCCTGTTGGGAGTTGTAGTTTGGGCCTCTCACACACCCCACCCTCCACCACCTCCACCCTCCCCGAGAACATGGGGGCCTGTTGGGAGTTGTAGTTTGGGCCTCTCACACACCCCACCCTCCACCACCACCACCCTCCCCGAGAACATGGGGGCCTGTTGGGAGTTGTAGTTTGGGCCTCTCACACACCCCACCCTCCACCACCACCACCCTCCCCGAGAACATGGGGGCCTGTTGGGAGTTGTAGTTTGGGCCTCTCACACACCCCACCCTCCACCACCACCACCCTCCCCGAGAACATGGGGGCCTGTTGGGAGTTGTAGTTTGGGCCTCTCACACACCCCACCCTCCACCACCACCACCCTCCCCGAGAACATGGGGGCCTGTTGGGAGTTGTAGTTTGGGCCTCTCACACACCCCACCCTCCACCACCGACACCCTCCCCGAGAACATGGGGGCCTGTTGGGAGTTGTAGTTTGGGCCTCTCACACACCCCACCCTCCACCACCACCACCCTCCCCGAGAACATGGGGGCCTGTTGGGAGTTGTAGTTTGGGCCTCTCACACACCCCACCCTCCACCACCACCACCCTCCCCGAGAACATGGGGGCCTGTTGGGAGTTGTAGTTTGGGCCTCTCACACACCCCACCCTCCACCACCACCACCCTCCCCGAGAACATGGGGGCCTGTTGGGAGTTGTAGTTTGGGCCTCTCACACACCCCACCCTCCACCACCACCACCCTCCCCGTGAACATGGGGGCCTGTTGGGAGCCATGGACATGTTAGTGAGTTGGTGTCCAACGTGCATGGGTTGGGGCGTAGGAGATGTTTCTTCTCAGTTGTGTGAGCCTGACCATGTCGTGCTGATCGTGGTGCTTGGTTTGTACTCACCGGCCTCTACTCCTTCGTCAAGTCCGTCTAGGCTCTCTGGGTGTAGTATCACCAGCACCTTCTCCTCCCAATCGGTGTAGGGTATGGGCTCCGGGGGTGTGCCACCGCCAGTATGATTGGCTCTAGCAAAGTTTTTAGCTCGGATGCCCTTCACCCTGGTCTTCAGGTCATGCCACCGCCTCTGAATGTCATGCTTCGTCCTCGGCACAGTCCCCGACGCATTCACCCGAGTGACGATCCTGTCCCACATGTGGTTCTTTTGCGCCACGGACGTCTGCTGGACTTGGGCCCCGAAGATGTGGGGCTCAACACGGATTATTTCATCTACCATTACCCTCAACTCTGTCTCCGTGAATTTAGGTTTTTTTTTGGGTGCCATGGTGTGTGGTGCTCAGTGTGTGAGTTGAGTGAGTTGGGGGGTGCAGGTGTGTGGTGTGTGATGTGTAGGATTTGTGTGGTGGGTGTTTGTGTGGTGGGTGTGGTAGGGTGGTGGGTGGGTGTCTTCTATGTGAGTTTGCAGTATCTCGAATAGGGCCTCTTGCTGGCAGCAATGCTGTGATGCAAAGGATTGTGGTAGTGTGTGGGTGTCATTTTATAGTCGTGTCTCAATGGTTGTTGGCAGTCAGGTGGTAGGTGGGCGTGTTGACTAGTGTGCATTATTGGATAATTGTGACGTGTCATGGTGGCTTGTGCTTGGTGTTGGTGTGTGGGGGGGGCGTTGTCAATGTTCGTATGTTTGCTTTGGACTTGCGGTACACTTTCTAACATTTGTTTGCCGCTAGGGATGTTGTGCGTGTTGGCCTTCCGCAGTGATGCTGTGGTTATCGTAGCATTCTTTCCGCCGCAGACGTGGATGGCTGTGAGTTCCGTGGTACGGGCGGATTTATCCTAAATGCGGCCACGGAGTATTCACAGGTATGGCGGTACATGTGTTATTTTCCGCGGTCATTTCCGTCCGCGGCAGTGGTTGTTCATTGGACTCCGTCCGTCCACCGCGGACGGTGTTGGTTATGATACGTCCGCCGCGGTCGGAGTTTCGTGACATGATTATCCTAATCCCAACCGCGGAATCTCCGTGGCACAGCCGGGAGTAAAATTTCCCCCACCATGGCGGACAGTACCCATTTCCGTCCGCCATCCTAATCGACCCCTAAGTGTGTAGGTGTTGTATGGGTCCCCCAAGGAGCAATAATGTTCTGAAGCCCGGCACCAGGGCTAATCCCATCACTCCCCCTTTGCTGGATTTAAGTGGATAGGTTAAGGGATTAGGCAATCCCAAAACTGTATATGCTGGGAACCATGGGATCTGTGTGTCAAATTGTTTATCTACATCATCTAGTATCCGGGCCCAGTAGGATGTCAAACTTTGGCAGTCCCAAAGCAGGTTTAAAAGGGTGCCATCTGCTCCGCAGGCACGCCAGGAAGTTGGGCTGCTTTCAGGGTTGCACCTGTTGAGGCGTACCGGGGTTAAGTGCCTATAAGTAGCTATTTTAGTGACTGTTTCAATACTCGATGTGTTGTGAGCTGTGTGCCTGGCCTTGTAGTAAATCTCTCCCCATTTCTTTCTTGATAATCCTCCCCCCAATTCTGTTGCCCACCGCTTTTGGGTGGGTGTTGGTTGGCGGAGCAATACGTAGAGTTTGGAGATAAGTCTTCTGTCTGTGTTTTTTGTAGCCAGCCACTTCTCATATTTTGATAGCCTTTGGCTAACTAAAGGAAAGTTAGTGGGGTGGATCTGCCAATTCCGCACCTGTGGGTATTGCAATCTTTCGGTCGCTGGTAAAGTGTACAGTTGTAGTTGTGCGAAGTCAAACATATGGCCTGCTGCTCGGCATGGTTGTCTGGTGCCACGCTTCGAAAGCTTTTCCTTCTAGTCCTGGGGAAAAGTCCCTATTCTCAAACAGGGGTGTCATGGGGAGGAAAATGTGGTGAGTTCTCCGCGAGAGGCTATGCTGTCCCACATCTTGAGAACTGTCTTCATGATAGGGGACTTCTGCAAGCTTCGTGATCTGTCGGATTTCTTTAAAAAGGGTACTTTCCTTAAGGGAAGCCTCACTATCGCCCTGTCCTGTAATAGCCAGTGTTTTTCAGATTCCTCCCTCTTCCATTGCACTGAGTCATGTATATATATATATATATATATATATGTTTCACCAATTTGTCCTTTGCAAAGAAATGCGCACTCTCTCACAGCCGGTGCGTGCTTCGAGGTCGGACCAGACCTCGTAGAAAATGCTTCACCAAACACGCCAAAGAAAACACGCACTCCACGGACCTTGAAGTTAACGATTTATTTCAGTGCCATTCCCCCTTCACCAGGTGAAGGGGGAATGGCACTGAAATAAATCGTTAACTTCAAGGTCCGTGGAGTGCGTGTTTTCTTTGGCGTGTTTGGTGAAGCATATATATATATATATATATATATATATATATATATATATATCACAATCACGAGCAGGTTTAGCCCCAAGGAGAAACCACCAGAAGGTACGTCGTTCACGGTTATTTATTGAACAACTTGCAAGCAGGCAGCCTTCAAATGTCATGCATCAATAGTTCAAATGCCAAACGCGTTTCGGGAGTCCTATCCTTCCCTTCATCAGTGGCAAATCATGGCGAATTAGAGCAATGTTTCTTGCGCCTCTTTTATTTCCAATCACCCGCCTTAGTGGGCGTGGCCTTTCCCAAAGCCTTCTGGTGAACGTAGTGCGCTAAGGTAATCCCATGTGGGTCTGCTCGCATCACTCATGCAGTTAAAACAAGGTTTTACCCATGTGGGTTTGTGCATTCACTTGCCGGTGTGCCTGCTCCGCTTTACAGAAGTCCAATGTGAACATCAGCTGGCACCCGTCCTGCACAAGCGCCAGCTCCTTCTTCCGTTAGTTGCAGCACCGGAATGGCGCCAGCACGGACCTGCTTTCAGGCATATATATATCATCTATACCGTCTGGAAGTAGCCTAGCAAATTTGGCATCCCCAACCCACCTTCGTCTGGGCCAAAGTAGCTCAATTTCTGCCACATACATGGTCGAATTCCTGCCCACACAAAGTCGAGTAGCTCCTTCTGCAGCGAGGCGAGCAACCCTGTGGGGGGGAGACTGGCAGAGTCTGAAATAGATACAGAGCCTTAGGTAGGATCGACATTTTAATGGTGTCAATGCGCCCCAGGAGTGATAAGTGGTGACGTTACCAGCTATTTAAGTCTTCTCTGATTTGTTGAGACAGGTTAGTATAGTTTAGCGTAATGGTACGCATGATCGTTGGGGCCAGCCTGATCCCTTAATATGGGAGAAAATCTGTAACCTGTGTCACTGGAAATCGTTTTCCTATCACCAACAGGCAGTCTCATGTGGTAGATCGATTGTTGCCTAGCCTTGCCTTGCCACTTCGAAAGCCAAGCCGCAGCCTGTGCAGTCGAGCGCCGAGCGCCGAGCCGTTCTACAGTGAGCCTAATAGATGGCCACGAAAATAAAGCAAAAATCGCGCAAGGATGAGAGCCCAGGGAGGAGTGAGCTAATAGAGGGCTCAGTGTCATTGGAAGAGAGCCAGGCCTCCGCCATAGACAACAGTAAGGGGCGACGCAAGAAAAGGAAAGTAAAAAGAGCAACCAAAAACGTCCCACAAGCCAAAGGGTATTGCGCTACAAAGCGGAAAGATAACACGGCAGCTTCCAAATCAATAAAGGACTTTGTAGGAAAACACTACAAATCTACAGAGATGGTAATAAACCTGGAACGCGAAGGAGATGTGGAGGAAAATGGCGCGGAGGGCATAGAAAATACGGGAGTAGAGGAGGGGGATCAGTTAAGGAAAGAATTGGGAGAATATCCCGAAGAAGAAACAGGGGAAGGAAGGATTGACCCAATAGTGATAAACCTCACCCTCCTGAGTCAAAACCTGCAAATAGCAGCACCCCACCTTTCATCATCGCCAAAAATGTGTTCGCTGCTGTCCTCAGAAAATGAAGGGCAAAAAGGAAACGAAAGTCAGTGCCAAAGTTTTGTCTGGGGAGGAGCATCAGATCAAGCCCTGCAGTATCTAAATGACCAGAAAACCCAAACCGAGCAGGACGTTATAAGAACTGGAAGTCAAGTCAATTCAGAAAGGAATAACCCTCAGGACTCGGTCCTCTCTGTAACGCCGTCTTCCTCGTTGATGGAACTAATACTGATGTTACAAAAGACATTACAAGGGATCCTAGAAGTCATTTTGTCAAATAATGGAGTGTTGAAAACTCAGAAATTGTTATTAAAAAAGATTGACGAGGAACTGGTGGGGATTAAGACCCAAATGCCAAATATGTTAAGACCTGTAGCCTCCCCCCAGTCCTTAGAAGAAAGCATAGTGAATGAACATGTAGAGGTAAATGTGGTAAAACTAGTAGCTTCTCCTCAACACATAGAACAAAGTATAGTGAATGAATCTGTAGAGGCATTAGATAATGTATATATTTCCAGACGCCCAATGCTGATAAAAAGGCGTGGTGTGTATACAGTAGCCCTCACTAGGAATAGGGCAGGAATGAAGCGGGCTTCAAACATAACAACAATGAGAAAAAGGAAGAATATGGAGGGGGGTGCACAGTTAAGCCTAAATGCATTGGCCCCGACCTTTGTACCGACAGGACCACCACAATTGGAGACTAAAATAACTAAGACCCCAATAGTATCAAGGAAAGGGCGGTGTAATAAGGAGCTTAGGGAGAAACCCCCAATAACCCGTCCCGTAAATCAGAAAGTAAAGATAAATTCAGGATTACCCAAAGGTTGCCAAAGAGTTGATAGCTCACAACATCGAGAACCAGCAGGAGGGGAATGTAGAGGGATAACCCCAGGGAGATCAAAGTGTAAACAGGTAAAACACGAAACCCCCAAGAAATTATCAGAGGTGGATAATAATAAATGGGTATACCTTGAACCGATACAGTCTGTACAAAGGGGAAAGATGGTCAGAAAAATGAATCCCCTAAATAGCTAGAAAATCCTGACCGCATTTGCCAAATGCAGAAGCCTGAGTGGGATCAGCACAAACGATCTGAGGCAGGTAGGCTTTGTTGAAAATAAAAAGGGTAAGGAAATAACAAAAGTGTCACTTCATTCAGACCTGGTAAAAATGGCAATTCTAAAAGCTACTAGTGAGATAGCCCAAGTAGGAATAAGGGTAATACCAGAGAGCGAAGTAAAAGTCCCCTTAGGTAGCACTTTTCTAAATTTCCATGCAGGTCTTGGGAGGAGACAAGTGAAGTTAGCAAGAGATAACGAAGACGACTGTAGCCGTATAAATATAGTGATAAATAATACAGAAATTGATGCCTCATGGGATAATTGGAGTCAAAATAGAAGCTATATGGGAGACCCCAATGAGGAAGGGGCTGAAGTGGGTGGCCTAAGTGAGGTAGAATAGGATTGGGGGGTGTCGCAATGTCTAGGTCTCTTAACATGGAATGTAAATGGTTTAGGCAATGAACTAAAGCGAGATCATATAAAGGAAGTAGTAAACGAAGTGGAAATTGCCTGCCTACAAGAGACCTGGACATGCGAGGAAACCACACTCATCGATGGATATCTACAAATGAGCCGCCCGGCCACGAGAAAAAGATTTGGCCGCCCATCGGGGGGGTTAATGACCCTAGTCTCAACAAAAACACTGAGAGAAGTAACACCCTTAAAAATGAAATGTAAACGGTTACAGGCCTGTAGCCTAGAATTATTGACCTCGGAAACTAAATATAAAATGTTGACTGTAATAAATGTTTATATGCAGTGGGAAAATGCAGTAGAATATGAGAGTGAGATGGGATATTTTAAAGAGGATGTCGACCTTTTATTAGAAAAATATGCATCTGATGTACTGATAATCATGGGAGATTTTAATCATAAGCTAAATCCAAAGAAGGCTGATCTCTGGAATAGAGAATTGTTAGATGTATTTGGAATAAACCACACTTGCTTTCCAGTAGGTGAGCTCTCGAAGCAGGAGACTGAACTAGTAAACTTTTCAGGAGGTAGGGGTCTCCTATATTTGAACGGCAGAATGAAGACAGACTGCCCAGCAGGGAAGACCTTTAAAATAGGTTCACAGAATTGTCCAATCGATTATATGTATATGCCAGCCTGGAATTTCACTCTAGTACGCGAATTCAGGATAGATCAAAAAGGACTTAGTGACCACAATCTATTGTATTTAATGATATCTGGGGGAAGAAAGATGCCTAGAGATAAAGTGATCTCACAGGATGTCGAGTACCCCAAACGTGTAACGACACGTCTCACTGAGGAATACCAGTAAAAACTGAAGGCTCTGCAAATTAAAGTTGAACCAGAAGATTTAGAGGGAAGGAACTTGGAATGGTTTATAAAGAAGATAGCCCAAGTAGTCCAGTGTCTAAAAATAGAATTAAAAAAGGACAAAAAGCACAACACAAAACCCCCGGTTAGTCGAGTTAAATGGTACTCTGTTAAGTGCCAATTAAAAAAAAGAGAGTTACGGGCAGTACAAAGAAAGCAAAAAAAGAAATTCACCCAAGAGAGAAATAAATGTATAAACAAGCTGAAAGCAGAACTTAAAAAAATGGTAAACGATGCAAAAAGGTCATATAAAGAGAAATGCTGGTCGAACCTGTTAGAAGCAATTGAAGAAAAAAATCTAAGACAATTCTGGAAAATGGTAAAGGAAGCGACTGGTCCAACAGACGGAGAAATGAAATGTGTCGTCAGTGAGGCAGCCTGGGAGGAGTACATAAGGGAATTGTATGGGGCACGAGTTCCTCAAGGCCAGGTAGAGTCCCGAAAGTGGCAGGAAATATCTGAAGAATTTAAATCAGACTTTAATGAAAAGCAAGTAGAGCTTATAATAAGAAAACTGAAATTAACTCGAGCGGCAGGCCCTGACAACCTCCCCGCAATAATCTTAAAGTCAGAGGTAAAGTGGTGGGCAAGATTTTTTGCACGGATGTTACATACAATACTATCAGAAGGCATAATGCCACCAAATTGGAAGGGCGCAGGAATCAGGCCAATCCATAAGAAAGGGAGTATGGATGCGCCACAAAACTATAGACTGATTAACCTCTTAGATATAGGTGAGAAGGTATTTTCTAAAATCATACTAAATCGACTTAAAGCATGGGTTAAGGAGTTTCAAATGATACCCATAGAACAGGGAGTATTTAGGGAGGGGCACTCCACGATAGATCATGGCTTCGCTTTGTGGGCAATGGCAAAGAAGTCAACGGAACAAAACGGCAAGTTATGCTGTTGTTTGGTTGACTTCCGAGCAGCCTTCGATTCAGTAGACCGGGACTGCCTATGGGAAACTCTAGTGAAGGAAAAAATTCCCAAAGACCTACTGATAATAATAAAAGAACTACACCGAGATAACTGGGCCCAAGTAATCAGGGATACTGGGGGGTCATTGACACAAAAAATTGCCATTGCAAACGGCCTGAGACAGGGTTGTGTTCTTGCCCCCCAGCTATTCTCCATATTCCTGTCAGATCTACCGGCGTATTTAGAGGTCGAGGGTAGCGCAAGTCCCAGAATGGACGGAAAGAAAGGTCCCCTGCCTACTCTACGCAGACGATCTGGTAATAGTAGACCAGACTGAGATAGGCCTCCAAAGAAAGTTGAACTTATTTAAGGTATACTGTGCTAGTAAATCCTTAACAGTAAACTTAGATAAAACAAAGATCTTATGCTTTGGTAAAAAGGCAAGTAAGTTTAACTGGTATTTGGGGGGTCTGAAACTGGAAACGGTCAAAGAATACCATTACCTAGGGCTGTGGTTCCCAAACTGTGCGCCGCGGCGCCCTGGTGCGCCGTAATGAGGTGCCAGGGGCGCCGCGCACAGCTAGGGTGACCAACCGTCCGTAAATTCTGTCATTCTGCCCATCACAGGGAGCAGGGCTGCTCCCCTGTGAAGGGCCTCACCCCTGCTGCTGGAGGCGCCTCGCACTCCTCCAGGAGCACGAGAGCAGCCCCTCCCGCCCCTTGTCATTCAGTATGCCGCTGATTGCCACTTACTAAATGTCAATGGGGCAGTCTGGGGGTGTGAAACCATGTGGCCTCCTCCTGCCTCGGGGTACGGAAGGGCAATCTGTACGATAAAAAGTAAAACGCCCATGCTGCAACATTAGAAAACACTTCATTCAAAGAAGCCTGTAAAATAAGTTTAAAAGAACAGGATATCGTTCTCTCACTGTCCTGTCATTTTAGAACTGAAGTATTTTCAATATTGTATTCAACAAAGCCATGGTTGCTCCTTTTTTTTTTTTTTAAGGAACTAGCAACCATTGACAAAGCCAATAGTCCTGGCTTGTTGAGGTGTAATGATACTTGCTGTATTATATATCTGGATGTAATGACAGAGACAACATAATACCAGTGAGGCGGAACACTATGCTAAGCGCAGATTTTTAGCCTAGGTGTTTTAAGCTGCGCTCTCAATTACGTCAAACACCCCCTTTGAAGAGACCCCCCAGTTTTTTTACACCGCTTAAAGCCCTGGAAACAACACCATGTTACAGTAACCTCACATCCTGGCACTGTGCATCATACATGACTCATGCCTTCTGCGTTTTCAGTCTGCCTATGTGCAGGGGCATTGTGAACTCTCCACCACCCGACCCCTTGCTGTAGTTCATTCTTGATGGTATCTCTTCTGCCTGCAACTCTGCAAACAAAAGCTTAGCTCATAATGTGAAAAGGTGGGTGAGTCAATAAGTGAAGGAATGTCTGACTGGCTGGATGGATTACTGAAAGGATGAATGTATAAATGAAAGGGGGAATGGATAGATAATGGATGGATGGATGAGTGAATGAATGGAAGTATGGATGAGAGAAAAGGTAAATAGATGGATGTATGGGTGGAAGGGTAGATGTATGGGTGGAAGGGTAGATGGATGGGTAAAAGTGTGGATGGGTGTGTGAAAGGATGGATGGATGGATGAGTGAAAGGGCAGCTGATGGGCGAGTGAATTGGTGGATGGGTGGATGGGTGTGTGAAAGGATGGATGGGTGGATGAATGAAAGGGTAGATGATGGGCAAGTGAATGGGTGGATGGATGAATTGATAAGTGAAATGGTGAATGGATGGATGAGTGAAAGGGTGGATGTAAGGATTGATGAGTTAATGAAAGGGGGTAGATGGACAAAAGGATGGATAGATGAGTGAAGTGAAAGGGTGGATGGATGAGAGAATGGATGGCTGGATGAGTGAACGGATGGTTGGACGAGTGAAAGAATGGATGAGTAGTAGGATCAATGGATGGATTCATGAATGGATGAGTAAACGGGTGTGTAGATGGATGGATAAGTGAAAGGGGGATGGAGAGATAAAGGGAGGATGGATGACTAAAAGGGTGAATGGGTGGAAGGATAAATGACTGGGTAAATGGATGAGTAAGTGAATGGGTGGATGGATGAGTAAGTGAATGGATGGCTGGGTGGAAGAATGGATGCATGGATGATTGTACAGATGGATGGGGTGAAAGGGTGGGTAGATGAATAATGGATGGATGAGTGAAAGGGTGGATGGAGGGATGGATGAGTGAAAGGATGGACGGAAGGATATATGTTGGATAGGTGTGCAAATGGTTGAATATGTTTGGATATAGATAGGCACACAGATGGAAGGACAGACCTTTTTAGTGTAAAAATAAGGCTGGGGATACTGATTACGACAGACCAAACTCAATGTTCCATTTTCTCAGAGCGAGTCTCAGTACCAAAAGGTACTGAAAGCAGCAGCTGGCATAAATAAGGGTTTGGGACCAGGCACTCTGTTGGGGAAAAAAACGATGGATTGGGATGCAGCCAAAGGGATTGCCAGTGGATGAGATTAATAATTCAAGCATTCCAACCAATATAATACCTTCATTGCGTCCCAAATACTTTAAGGAAGATAACAGGAGGTGCACACCACCCACCCACCCACCGGTAAAAAAATGGTGGGGAGCCACGGCCAACTGCCGATTAGGTCAGGGGAGCCACAGGTTAAAAAAGTTTGGGAACCACTGACCTAGGGATATGGTTCGATAAGACATTAAACTGGCGTACACATCTGGAAGCCCACAAAGCGAAAGCCTATACCTCAATCTGTGGACTAAAAATGTTTAACCGGGACTACGAGGATATGTCACATCGACCAGTATTAAAAGCCTTTAACGCAATGATACCCCCACAATTCCTCTACGGAGCAGAAATCCTTTATTTGAGCGGTAAGGGAGTCTGGGACCTGGAGGAAGGGAAATGCTTGAAAAGCCTGTTATCTCTACCACAATCATCCATGGTCCAAGCAATAAGAACAGAAATAGGAACAAAGTCTTGGGAGGTACACGTACAATCTGCGTTAATCAGACTCTGGAAACGATTGGACGATATAGAAAGGTCAAAAAGTTGCACAATGGTGTAGGAAAGAAATACAAAATAGTGACCTAAAATGGGCAAAAACATGTAGGGAAAGAATGGCGCAGGTGTGTGAAAGGCTAAAGGTGGAGGAGAACCAGGAAACGCAACAAATCATCTGTACAACGAGCGAGCTGAAATTTAATGGTAAAGAAGTATCCAGAGAGTATGATATGGGCTATCTGGTAAAGAAAAAATCAGGAGATTTTATGATGAGCTCCTGGTCAAAGGAAAACTGGTTTCCCTACTTAGATATTCTTCCAAATCACTGTTATAGGCAGGAGATATTAAGATTGCGGATTGGGATCAATCCATGGTTGATAAATAAAGATCTCAAATCAAAAATGTTAGATCACAAAGGGCGCTGTAGGTGCACTCTAGGCACCAAAGGAGACCTTGTGCACATCCTCCTAGACTGTTATGTTATGTTATGTTATTTATTTATTTCTATAGCGCACGGCTACTCAAAAAGAGTGTCCCGGCGCTTTAATGGAGAAAGAGACAATGCTGCAACATAAAAAACATAACACCACAATAAAAAAACTAACAGAAGAACGGGCCAGAGATTCGCGGAAAGACCGGCTACTGAGTGAACAGCCAAGTTTTGAGGCCCTTCCTAAAAGCCAGTAGGCTGGTCGCTCCCCGTAGGGCCAGTGGTAAAGAGTTCCACAGCTGAGATGCCAGCAGTCCGAAAGAGCGGCCTCCGAGGCGCGCTTTCTTTACCCGGGGGACAACCGCAAGGTGCAAGGCTTCCGACCTTAGAGACCTGGTCGGATGATAAAAGACCAGTCTCTTTTGGAGGTACTTAGCTCCCTCCTTGTGAAGGGCTTTGTAAGCCAAGGTCAGCGCCTTAAAGGCAATCCTCTTGCGGATAGGAAGCCAGTGTAACGTTGCCAGCAAACCCGAGGCCCTGGAGCGCCTGCTAAGGCAAAAGACTGCCCTGGCAGCGGCATTCTGTGCCACTTGCAGCCGCTGCAACAAGTACTCTGGGAGGCCCAGGTAAAGAACGTTGGAATAATCCAACCTGGACCCGATCAGAGCCTGGACAGTCAGCGTCCCATGTTCCACGGATAACAGAGGAAGAAACCTCCGCAACATCCTGAGGATGCCAAAGGAAATGCCCGACACCCCCAGGATCTGGGATTTCAAGGTAAGCCTGTTATCCATCTTCACCCCCAGATTCTTAGCAACCTGAGAGGAGCAGGACGGGGGGAACATATCCCGTGGCCACCAGGTCTGCCAGTCCGGTTCTGTGTCGCACCCAAAGAAGAGGACTTCGGACTTGTCGGAATTGCACTTGAGGCTGTTTAGATGGAACCAGTGAAAAACAGCCCCAAGGCAATCCCGAATACTCTCCCCATCAAAGTCACCTCCTCTCTTACAAGAGAAGAGGAGCTGGGTGTCATCCGCATAGGATACGATCTGGGCACCATGCGACTCCACCAACGCCGCCAATGGGGTCATAATGATGTTAAAGAGGGTCGGGCTCAAAATAGAGCCCTGAGGGACCCCGACTCCCAGAGGCGGCATCGTGGCGGAATCCGGCGGGGCCCAGATCGACTGCCGGCGGCCGGCTAGGAAAGAAGAAAACCAGTCGAACACCGTCCCCCGTAGGCCAATCTCGAAAAGTCTGGCGAGAAGACCATCATGGGGAACGGTGTCGAACGCCGCCGACAGATCTGACATCACCAGCATGACTTTGCCCCCAGAGTCCAGAACCCCTTTAATGGTTTCCGAGACCTCCAGGAGCGCTGTCTCAGTACTGAGATGGGGACGAAAGCCCGATTGGGTGGCGTGCAGAATCTCATGAGATTCAAGAAAGTTAGAGAGCACGCCTTGGACGTGCTTTTCCAGAATCTTCGTGAGGGCCGGCAGCAGAGAGATGGGCCTATAATTAACCGGGGCCTTCGGATCTAGGCCAGATTTTTTAAGCAATGGAATCACCATCGCCTGCTTCCAGGCCTGCGGGACCACGCCGAGCCTCAGCGAAAGATTTAAGAGCGGATTAGCCAACGGGTTGATCACCTCCGCAACTTTCGCCATAAATTTAGCAGGGCATGGGTCCAGAGGAGAACCCGATTTTAGATTGCCCATAAGAGCCAGAGAGTCCGGAGCAGAGATAGAAGGAAACACACTCAGCGTCGCCCCTGGCCCGGCCTGTGGCAGTGTGGTAATGTCGGGTTCAGTCTGGCCCGCAGACCCTGGTGCCAGGAATGACTCCTGAATGCGTTGGATCTTGCTCGTGAAGAAGTCAGCAAGGTCCGTGGCCCAGGTGCCAGATGGTTTTTGGTCCGAGGTGTTGGACCAAGGTGAGGTGAATTCTCTCACAATGGAGAAAATCTCCTTGCAAGAGTTGGACGCAGCATCAATTCTCCTGGCTAGATAAGCTTTTTTTTCCAGACGGATATCCCGGTGATAAGCCTTAACCACCGTTTTGTATGTCAACTTGGCGCCAGTGTCATATTGTGCCCGCCAGGCTCTTTCGGCTACCTTGCACTGCTGCCGCGTAGCCGACAGTGCAGCGGTAAACCAAGGCGCAGATACCCGTTTCGGTGTCGGGCGAGATGTTACTTCCGGGGCAAGATCGTTTAGCCTATCCAATAGCCAGTCTTGCATGGTCTGCAGATCCCTGTCTAGATCACCCACGAGAAGGCAGGGATGGGCCTCAGCTGCCTGGGCCAGCATCTCCGGGGTTACACGATGGAAGGCCCTGTGGACACGACCCTGATGATGTACCGGGATAGGCACAGATTTAACTATGCCCTTGATCACAAATTTTGCGAGAAAGTGGTCAGACCATAGGACAGGAGTGATCTCTATACCCTCGAGGGGGACAGACGAGAAGACCTGGTCAAGGGTATGCCCCTTCTCATGCGTAGGCTCCTGAAAATAGGGGATGAGCCCTAGCGGGGTCAGCGCCTCCGAAAGTTTAGCGGCCGCCGGGTCGGATGAATCATCCATCCGGAAGTTGAAATCGCCAGCCACGATGAAATGTTCGGCTTTCAGGGCCAGCTCCACCAGTACCATATCCAGATCTTCAAAGAAGGTGCCGGGAGAACCAGGTGGCCTGTATACAAGCAGTCCCTTAAAGGATTGGTGGGGCGACAGAGTGATAGAAAAGGCTAGGGTTTCTGAGCCTCGGATGTCAGTAGCTGGCAGGATCTCACAAGGGGTTCCTTTCCGGACCACTAGCGCTACTCCACCTCCCCTTCCGTTGGTTCTGTCCTTTCTAAAGATGTTGTAATCGGGCGGGATTGCCAGGGCGACGTCAGTGTTAGAGAAGTCACCCCACCATGTCTCAGTGAGCATGAGGCATAGTGGTTTATCTACATCGAGAAGCTCAAAGATGTCCTGCGCATGTTTGCAGGCAGACCTGGTGTTCAATAGCATGCACCCAAAGCCCGTTCTAGAGATGTTGTTGCTGGGCCGTAAGAAGAGCGAGCGGGTCGGGCGCCAGCCACAACCCGGGCAACGGGATTTCCCATGGTAACGACCAGGGAATACAGTGCGACAGCCATCGCCATGAGGTAAAAATGAGCGAAGTTCGCTAGGGGAATAGCGCAAGAAAAGGGTCCCAGGGGGACACATCCCTGGTGGTAGAGTCCCACCCGCCGCTCCGCCCGCCTCCGGGACGCTGACGGGCGCAGACGGGCAGGACTCTGGCTTGACTCCGGCGAGAGTCCGGCGCTCCCGCTGCGCGTCACCGCTGCGCGCAGGAGGCGAGCTTTAAATAGGGCTCACCTGTGTTGCAAATGAGCGCTAGAGCGCCCCCACAAGTGGCACACTCGCTCCACACCACCCCCAAGATGGCGCCCGGCGCCAAACACGAAGGCTAAGAAGAAAATGAAATAGCTCCGCGAAAAGCGCGGTGGGGGGCCCAATTTAGGGTGCAAGTGAGAGGGCACACAGAGATCGTACTAAGAACAAGGTAAATGCAATTTAAAAATCAAAATGCAAAAAGCGATATTTTAAAAGTTACAGCAGCGCTGAGAATAATATTTTCAGCAGAATAGCGCGCGTGCGTGCTACTCCCTTTCTCCAGGTCGAGCTACTGCCTAGCTCGCCTTAAGTAGGGCTCACCTGTGTTGCAAATGAGCGCTAGAGCGCTCCCACACGTGGCACACTCGCTCCACACCACCCCCAAGATGGCGCCCGGCGCCAAACACGAAGGCTAAGAAGAAAATGAAATAGCTCCGCGAAAAGCGCGGTGGGGGGCCCAATTTAGGGTGCAAGTGAGAGGGCACACAGAGATCGTACTAAGAACAAGGTAAATGCAATTTAAAAATCAAAATGCAAAAAGCGATATTTTAAAAGTTACAGCAGCGCTGAGAATAATAATTTCAGCAGAATAGCGCGCGTGCGTGCTACTCCCTTTCTCCAGCACTGCCTAACATTACTAGAACAGCGGAAACTGTGGCTGCGCCCAATATTTTTAAAATATGATTTAAGAACAAGGGCACAGGCGGTCAACCTCTTAACAGAAATGCTCACTATGGAGATCGCTATTGCCCTAAGAAAATATATAAAGGCGGTCCAGAGACTTCTAAGGAGTCAGGAGTAACTTTTTAAAATTTTATGAATTTTAAATTAATTAAACATCCGATCTAAAAGGAAATGAAAAGTGGTTAAATCTGAAAATAAGTCTTAGTATAAGTGTAATTTTATTGGTGCCGATTTGTAACGTTTAAGTGTATGTAAGATTTTTAAGATATAATGGATTACTTTGTACATGTTTTATCACCTTTTATAGGAATATTTTAAACTTGTGGTATTGCTTCTTGCTCTTATTTAAAGATTACGATCATAATAAACATAACCTTGACTTGGTAGATCGATTGAAGGCCTGTGATTTGCAGACGCTTACCTGGAATCCGGTGCCATTCCAAAGGTATAAAATTCTTCCAGAAAGGTTAGAAGTGACACCTCAGAGTTTTCCAGTGAGGCCAAGATGTTTTTCGTATAGAGACTAATCGAGTGCCTCTCCCCTCTAAATGGAATGCCTCTTATGTCAGGATTGTCTCTGATTCACTGAGCCAATGGCTCCATGTATAGAGCAAACAGGAGGGGCAAGAATGGGCAGCCCGTTCTGGTGCCCCAGTAAATGGGAAAGGAGTGTGATGAACTGCTGTTCGCTCTAACTGTGGCTGTGGGAGTGCTGTAGCAGCTCGTGACCCAAGCCCGGAATCGATCGCCCATGCCGAAGTGAACCAGCATCTGTTCTAGATATCTCCAATTAACTCAATCGAACACCTTTTCTTCATCGACCGTCAAGAGGAGGGTGTCCATGTCTGTGTGGTGTGCCTTATCGATTAAGTGTAATATTCGCTTTGTATTATCACTGCTTTGACAATTTTAGATAAATCCTGCTTGGTCAGTGTTAGACCAGGCACCATTGGCCTGGGTCTCCCTTCCTCTCTACTCTCCCTATCTTTTATATTGGCTGGATTTAGATGTTCTGGGCACTGTGCCACTGATACTCAGTGCCACAGCGCGAATGCTTTCTGTATATAAATGACTTTATGAATAAGGATAAATATAATACCTACATCAGTGTAGCCTGTTTCTATAATGAGTTACCCTCCATTTCACTGTCGCTACTGCAAAGCGATCCATTCCCATAGGCCAGGATGGGCCTGTTAAAGATTGCTGTCTATCATCCTATCGGGCCATAGGAACCTGACAGGAACCTTGAGTTTGATATGTATATGCTCAGGACATCGAGGGGCACCTCTTAGTAAGGACCGTTTATATATTACATGTTTTGAAATACCTTTCCCGAAAACGTGGTCGTTTCTTGCCTAAGCGTTACCGTAGGCTGTTGCGAGTATGTGTATTGGCCGTCTGGTTTTGGAGCAGCAGGGCCAGCTGGGTCAGACCTGGCTGGAGAGAGAGATCAGTACTCAGAGCATGGGGAGCGGTGACTCTTTGATCCAAGGGTTGTGCCTAGCATGGTGAATGATGGCTCCACTTCCCACTGGGTGTCTGTTAGCAGATCCCCTCATTCTAAAAAGGGCAGGATGTCGCCTCATAAACCAAGTGCTCCCCGACCCCACCAAACTAGTTCTGACTGGAGTCAGTGATTTGCGACCTTAGAGAACCAAGACTTTTTAAGTATAAAATGCAGTACTGGAACTTTGGCCAAGTGTGTTCCTTCGGATGTCAAGACGAAACTCTTTCTGAGTGAACATAGGAAAGGACTTTGCAACTTTCATCAATCTTGCTGAAGAAACTACATGAGGGCCTAAATCAAGAGCGCCTCCTGCAGAAGTATCAGGGACATTAGATTTCACCCAGTCAGCTGTCGGAATTCATGTGCGAGGAGTTTTGCTTGCAGGTCAGGCCTCCGTTGAGTAATCCGGAGCCTCTAGTTCTACTGCGAGGGCCGCGGACTGGGCACTTCTGAACCACTGCTAAATCTATGCAGGCCGCTGCAGCTAAGAGAGAGCTGCCGCTGCTGAGAGCCCACCTGAATCAAAATTGAGACTTTCTAAACTTTTGCTCAACCTGGACGGGCCGCTGCCACTAAGCGAGAGCTGCCGCTGCTGAGCGCCCGCCTGACTCTGAACCCGTGGACCTTTTTGCTAAACCTGCGTGGGCCGCTGCAGCTCAGAAGAGAGCTGCCGCCGCTGAGAGCCTGCCTAAATCTGCACCTTCAACTCTTTTGCTGGATCCGTGTTGGCCGCTGCAGCTGACAGAGAGCAGCCGCCACTGAGCGCCCACCTGAACCTGCACCTTCGGACCTTTCGCGGAATCAGCGTGGACTACTACAGTTGAGAGAGAGCTGTGGCCGCTGAGTGTCCACCGTGGTGCCCGCCTGGTCGAGATCACCCTTTGTGGTGCGGTCCGCCGCAGCTGAGAGAGAGCTGCATTCGCTGAGTCCCCGCACCCTTTGCTACTGTGCATTATTATGATTTGTCCCGCGGGCCACTGCAGCCAAGAGAGAGCTGTAGCCGCTGAGTGCCCACACCCTTTGCTACTGTGCATCATCGTGATTTGTCCTGTTGGCCTCCGGAGCCAAGAGAGAGCTGTAGCCGCTGAGTGCCCACACCCTTTGCTACTGTGCATCATCGTGATTTGTCCCATGGGCCGCCGCAGCCAAGAGAGAGCTGTAGCTGCTGAGTGCCCACACCCTTGCTCCTGTGCATCATCGTGATTTGTCGCGAGGGCCGCCGCAGTCCAGAGAGAGCTGTAGCCGCTGAGTGCCCACACCCTGTGCTATCTTCCATCCCAGTAATTTACCCCACAGGCCACTGCAGCTAAGAGAGAGCTGTGGCCGCTGAGCACTCTCCCCATTGATAACTTTGCATCCTCTTAATTTGCCCTGTGGGCCGCTGCAGCTAAGAGGGAGATGTGGCCATTGAGTGACCGCACCATTGACAACTTTGCACCCTTGGATTTGTCCTGTGGGCCGCCGCAGCTAAGAGAGAACTGCTGCCGCTGTGAGCCCACCACAGAGCTACAAGATGAGAGTCATCGCCACCCCCGGCCTGAGCCGCCGCAGCCACGCGCTGCTACCCCTGAACCCCCACCTGTCCCTGAGTGCCCGAAACACTGTGAGTGCACGCTGCGGACCTCAGCCTCCAAGTCTTGTGGTTGCTGGGAGTCCACCTGTCACCGTCTCCACTTCTTCACGAAGCTGCATGCTGATTCCCCCCTCCAACGACAGGTATCTGGTGCGCAACGGGCCGCGTTGGCCCCGGCCCTGAACTCAGTCAGTGTCACGCTTTGGGTGATAACGTTGTTATCTCTTTTGAGTCCCTACTGATTGACCTGAATTGTAGTTGTTGAAACGCTTTGAGAGTTTTGTGTTAAAACTGTTAGATATAGATATTATTTTTCTATATCTACCTGAGTTGTGCCCTTTTGTGGTGTCATTACAGCCTTATTGTACGTGGCCATGAACTCTTCACGCTCTGCCTCTGAGATAGGCCTAACTGCTCATGCTACATCACCGCAGGGTTCAGCAGGGGTTGTAAAAGGGGGTAGCTCACTTGCCCTGACTTAGGAAGAAGGGTCCCTATTTGGACATTGGTGCCAAACATTGCCAACTAGAGGCCCCCATTTCTAACAGTCAGGGTCTATAATACCCAGCATCAATGGTCCTATTTGCGCCACAAAGATGCTCGTAAGTAACTTAACGTCTATGTTTAATATGGATATAGGGCGGTATGAGCAACACAGTTTCTTGGCTTAGGTATGACTACAATAGATGCAGCCAACTTGTTTGAGGTGATTAACCATGGGACCTCAAAGGAGTTAAATAGTCTTGTCAATATAGGAGCCAATATCTGGCAAAACGGTTTGTAGAAGCCTGCCGAGTAACCGTCTGGGCTCGGAGATTTGAGAAGTTTAAGACGAGAAATCACCATGATAACCTCTTTGATCTTTATGGATGCGTCGAGAGAAGCAGCTTGATCAGTAGCTAATTGGGGAGTGTGAGTCCCTTCTAAATAAGAAGCTATATTCTGAACTTTCAGATCGTCTCCCTTATAAAGCTCTGCACAGAAATCCTGAAATTCTTTTGCAATGTGTTCATAGTCTGTCAGTTCCTCTCCCCCGCAAGCTTTAAGAGAATGACCCTTTGTCTGCTGTCTTCGTTCCCTTACTTCGCTGGATAATAGACACCCTGCTTTGTCACCTTCTATGTAATAAGAGTGTTTGAGTTAGAGGGCCCTATATTCTGCTGTTTCCAGGTCGAGGCCTGCTAGTTGGGCCCTTGCTGCTGGTAACTGGCGCCTGACTGTAGGCGCCCCAGTATGGCTGTGAACCTTTACAAGATCTCTAACCTGAGCTGTGAACAGTTTCTTTATTTCTTTGTGTGCTTTATTGTCTACTGTAGATGCTGCTATGAGTTCCCCTCTCGCCACTGTCTTCCATGCCTTCCACAGCGTGGAGATTGAGGTGTCTGGGGTGTCATTTAGGTCTAGGTAATCTTGTATGGTTTTTGTAAGTGGTTGTATCACTGGTGATCGGAGTAGCATGTGCTCTCTTAAACACCAGATCCTGAAGTGTTTCTTTTGGGGGAGAAAGTGTAGAGTGAGGGTCACTGCTTCATGGTCTGAAAGCGCCGCTGGTTCTATTTCGACCAGGATAGCTACTCCTGCCTTCTTATCTGAGGTGGAAGAGAAAAACTGATGGGGGAAGGCTCACAACCGGAGGCGGTGCCAGTCTTTGTGCAAACGGTGTGTTTCGTGGAGGAGGCAGGTGTCTACTTCCGAGTTTTCCAGTTCTGAAGTATGGCGCACCTCTTGAGGAGGTTATTTAGGCCCTTCACATTGAGAGTGAGGATCTTTATTATATGTGCTGTCATGCTAGGTGTGTTTATGTGCAGTTATATTAACTCCCCATTGTCTGCTCATCTCTCGTTCCCTGCTCTCTTTTGATGCCCAATCTCATCACTTGCTGTGTCTTCTCTACCTCCATCAGCATATTCCTGTGAGTACCGGTCCCTGAAAAAACTAACCCTAATCTAAACTGAAAGTTTAAAGAAACCCATTCTAGTGATCCCCAGGTTACACGGATAGGCCGTTGCTGGTCGAAAGTACCTCCTCCTCTGTAGAGTTATCATAGCTAGGTCCTGGTAGAGAGACGGAGAATAACCCTGAAATGTTAGAGGTTGCTTGACTCTGGCTTTGAGCAGGATTTATTCTTTTAGTTGAAGGTCTGGGAGGTATGCCAGGATGACTGGGGCGGGGCCGCCGAGCATCTTTGGAGGTCCACTCTATGTGCTTGTTCTATTTTGATCTCAGTTTCTGGTGGGGCCTCCAATATATATCTAAAAGGAAGATGCAAGTCGATATCTGGGGTGGAACTCCCTCAATGTGGATAATATTTATTTTAACTCTTTTTATTTTTAAAGCTATTGGCACAGCATATCACAGTACAAACTTGAGTAACACATCGAATCTTTACAGGTAATTGTCTACATTCACTGGACATACCATGTTCCACTCCCCCCTCCCCCTCCCACAACAGGACTTGTATCGTGCGTTAACCTTACTTGCCGGTTCCCTTGTCATAAAGGGGAGGTGAAGATATTGCCTTTATACACCTTAATGCTGATATTGTTCCTTTTAGAATGATTTTCGAGGTCCTTGGCATTAGCTTGGAGGTCGACTTGTTGGGCTCGTAAGTGAATAACCTCCTGTTGGAGCTGCTCTACTTCCCCGTCCCAGGTGTGTTGCTGGTCCTCTATGCTTGCCATACGATCCCCAATTGCGTCGAAATCTTGTCGAATCACTTTCATTTCCTTGGAGAACTCCCCTTTGGGAGTCTGCAGATCTTCAAGCAGGGAGGTGAACAATGCCTCCAGAAAGGAACACGTAACTGGTTGTGCAGCATTGTCGGACTCCTGCCCAATTTGAATAGTAGGCAACCACCAGCCACCACCTCCAGTTGCAGCTTGGAATTTAAACAACATATCTTTTAAGTTCATATCCTTCTTCCCCCTTGTTGAGGACATATTTCAAACAAAGAGTTCCAAATGGTGCTGTTACAGTCGCTGCCGCTTTATGTCGATGTTCCGAGGAGAGGGGTATGTAATTCAAGTGGCTTTGAGGTGTCGGTGTCTGGTATTCCAATGTCACAACCTAGCGGTCTGTAGCTAGATCATTCAATGGTTCAGGGGCCTCTCTCCTCCTTATCTCCTCAACCAGTTGCTCCTCTATGCCCCATTTCAAAAGTGCACTTTACCTCTCGAGATGTTCTCTTCTACCGGCCGTCCTCTTTCAAACCTGTTGGTAGTTGCCTCAGGAGTCAATCCGAGCATACAACCTCTCGCGGCTGTCTTTGGGCTCACCTGTCTCTACCCGAGGGCCAACTGCACTTGATTGGGGCCAGTGCCAGCTCCTCACCTGCCCCTCATCTAGTGCCACCGTGGGTGTCTGTCTCGCAAGTCCCTCTCAGCTTGCCACGCGTTTGGTGTTGCTCCGCCCTGTAGGGCCTGCTTCTTCAGGGTCGCTCCGATTCCTTTTTATGTTGAGGCCTCACTCCTTGGTTCCCCCTGCACCTCTAGGCCCAGCAGGCCCCTCCGGGGTCACTCGCCTCCCAGGCCACATCTCAACCCTCCTCTCCGCTGGCCTGTGTGATGCAGTAGCTGGCTTCTCACAAGTCGCTCTCCCCCGTATACTGTCGCACTGTGTGGTGTGCGGGGCAATACTTTCTTGGGCAGGAGGTTTCAGGGCTAGGCGGTGGTTTTGCTGATCTCTTTAGTTCACAGCCACACACCTACCCAGCAGGGCCCTGTTCTTTTCCAATCTGCCTCATGGGTCTGTCCCAGGTAGCTTTATCAATTTTTCTGGACTGCGCCGATCCAGCTTGGCCCAATGCTCTAACGATGTACGGCCTGCTTCCTCAGGGTCACTCTGACGTACCTCTATGCTCTGCGTCATTATTCTCACTTGGCCGCTCAGCCGGTTCCCGCCCCGGAACCGCTGTTCCGCCCTCTTTTTCCGCTCACCTCTGCCTCTGTTGCACTGTATTCGGCCACAGGTCGGGATGCTCCAGGCACATGGAGTATGTCCGTGTCCTTTCAAGTGTTCCCGGATGGGTGGCGGCTTTGTACATCTCTCTAGGCCACAGCCGCTTGTGTTTATGTCTGGACCCTGCTCATGGGCGCCAGCCAGTCATGCCTGCCTACAATCTCTGGGGCATCCATCTTGCCCCAGCCTAGACACTTGCAGTCTGTGGGCTCCTCGGCCCTGCACATGTCACCTCTGAAATCTAACCCCAGTTGGCAGCCCTTTGAGACACTTTAGGTCGCAGCTGTCCTCGTACTCAGCTGAGCTCGATCCCTCCTGCTGGCCTACTTTGCCAGTCGATAAATCGAGGGGTGGAGATTTTACTTCTGCCTTGGCTGTGTTCAGCTGTGTCTGCCTCCTTAGTCCAGTGGCGAGCAGTGTCGATGCTTGTATTAATCTTAGCCACTTGTTATTACTCTGGTTGTATACCAGTCCTCATTAATTTGCACACCATGCAAACTTAGTTTGGATCCAGTCGTATGCATATTAATCTTGCCCTAACTGCCAGGTCAGGTCCTACCGGAGCCGGACCACGAGCAACTCAAGAGGGCCCTTATTTGGGCTTCCATTGAAGTATACAAAACATGATGTTTGGAATACTTGAGGTAATCTCAGCCTCTGGTAATTATTTGGGCTTCATCCAGAAGTATACAGAAAAGCACTGCTCCAATCAGTGTAAAACCAGTCTTGGATTACTTGTTTTCTGTATCAGGGAGGACATGGCCTGCCGGTTCAAGTAAGACTTTTCCTATTGAAACTGGGCCAAGACTGTAGCTGGATCCAAACTGAGGTGGCATTGTGTGCAAAAGAATAATGGGTTGGAATACTACCCTGAGCGATTGCCAGTGGTTAAACTTATTTCAAGCCTTCCTCGCAACACTTTTTGAGTGTTTGTTTTATAACCAAGGTTTTTGAATGTTTGTTTTATAAGCAAGGGTATGCCCATGAGTAGGTTCCATGTTCAATATGGCACTGGAACTAATCTACAGCTTACTGAAGATTGGAACTAGTCTTGGGTTGCTTGTGTTCTAGTTCTGGGAGAACTTGGCCTGGCAGATCAGGCTGGACTGTTCCAAATGAATTGAGGTCAAGATTAATTTTCATGTGACTGGATCCAGTGCTTAAGTTGTGAAAAAACCTTTCATCCATCTATTGCGTATGAGCTATCAATACACACCTCAGGTTGATTTGTGCTCATGTACCTATTTATGTTTGCTTCATTTTGGCCCCCGGGGTTGCTTCTCGTTTATCTCATCCTACCTGTAAAGATGTTGTGAGAAAGAGTTTGAGAGTCGGTATGAGCACTTGAAATTGTTTATTTTGTGCTGCTTTTCCTAGCTTATTACCATGACCACCATATGGATAAGCAAATAAGAAGCTATAAATAGTTCTCTCCATGAAATAAATCAGTACGAGACTGGGTCGACATCTGTAAATTGTTATTCATCTAATATACAGCATGAGATGCTAACGATCTGTCACCAAAGCAAGAAAACATATCAGCCCTAACACAGGTCCACAGTGTGCAGGGTAACGATGACAACAAGCTACCCAGGGGTCACCAGGGTATGACTCCTCTCCTGATTGGTTCTGGCTGCATCCTGGTTTATTGGAATTGATAGGATAAACGTTTTGTTTCCGATTTTATATTAGTAATGCGTTTTTATTTGCTTGCTGAAAAGCTTTCCTGAAGAAGTGTCAGATCTAACATTTTAAAACTGATTTTCTTTGCTATCAATTCTTATGTATCATGGAATTAGGCAGTATTCAGTTTCTAACTGAATAAATCAAGCATTTTCTGCTAGTTCATCCTTTTGACCCGCCCTGGAACACAAAGATAACATTTTCATTTTTAATCCCATTTCATGCTTTTATTTTTATTTTTAACCAAGATCACATGAGTCAATTATGCTGGCTGACTGCCAAAGCTACTTTATGACATTTTCTATGTGACCTCTTTTTTAGCATGTAATTAGGAATGTGAATATAAAATTGTTTTTATCTGGTGCCATTTAAAAAATAATTGTCTCTTGTTTCCTAACCACTTGTCAACCATATGCAATGTGACAGGGAAATTTAATAGATTATGATAAATTATCTATTACAAAGTCGGCAATTGCGCCCTATCGTAAGTGTTCTATAGATTACCCTATATAAAGTTCTTTTAGGTTGGCTTAGAATGTTGGTGTTTTTTGACTATCTGAGCCAAATTGTTTCTTGGATATAAATTTACCGTAATTAAATGAAAAGACAAGAGACATTTTGGCAACACAGGAACATTTTGGTTTAATTAAATGCTGTGGCCAGGAGAGCATGAACAGAATGCATCTGCTCAAAATCTCTCATGTACAACGTTTTGGCCAAGAATGTATACAGTTCTTGAGGTACAATAAAATGTTCTCTACATTTCAAAGGGGTATCTGAGTCATAAATCAATCATCTGAGAGCCATCTGATAAGGATACAGATGGCTCTCGACCTCAGGGAGAGCTAATCTGGGTCAGTGTGTATAGTCCAGATGTCCAGTATGAGAAGTGAATGTATGGTGTTACAATGCGTACATTTACAACGCTTGCCTTTACAACACAGTTTTTACATCGCAACATCCTTTACAATGCATACATTTACATCGCATACCACTACAACAAATTTTTTAAAACTACATGTACAACGCATTCCATTACATCGCATTTTACCTTTACAGCGTATACCATTACATTGCATTTAAGGTAAGTGTTGGATAGTGTAGGGGTGAAAATTACTATTCTAACTCCAGGGGGAGGAACAGTAGGGTAAGTGTTGGATAGTGTAGGGGTACTATGCATTGTAATGGTATGCATTGTAATGACATGTGATGTAATGCCTGCATTGCAGTGACATGCGTTGTAGTGCCATCCGTTGTAGTTACATACAATGTAATGGATGCGTTGTAGTGACATGGATTGTAAAGGATGTTGCGATGTAATGACTACGTTGTCTATGTAGTACGATGTAATCACTGCGTTGTAAAGGTTGGTTCCCATGAGAAGTGCATGATTACTACGTGTGGTGTGCATGTCGTGTCCTGATTGGTTGAGTGTACTAATCTACATGTGGTATATAGCTTTGTGGTATTTCTGGGGAGCGCAAGCCTTTGGCCAAACATGTTTTATAGGGGCCAATTATCTCGGACTTCTTTGTGGTGCACCTATCTATGTGTGGAATCAATCAGGGTTTTCCCTGTGTGTGTGTTTGCCTGTGATTTATGAGGGACTCCACCGGTGACCTGTTATCGATAAGCGTGGGCATGGGTTGCAGGACCTGCCTAACCACGTATCTCTGACTCTGGGTTGTTGGAGCGGTCACCTTTGGTGAATCTAACAGCAATAAGGTGAGTTCATTGGAACTCCGTAAAGTAATAAGGCAGCCACTGGTGTCATGCTTACTGACATTATCTTTATTACGCATACAGTTTTCAATTTGCACATTGAAATAGTTTGTACTGGTATTAACCCTTTCGGTGGTTATGTGCACAAGCTTACTGAATCCCTTTGCTGTTTCCTTTTTTGGGGGGGCATCAGGGGGGTGGGGAAGAGCCCCCAAGCTCCTGAGACATTTTATTTTCCTTGTAATGATGATTGTGTGCATGGCGTGCTATCATCATTGGATTGAAAGCAGGGATCCACCCACTAGGCACCAGGGAGGGGGGAGCGAGCCCCTTGGGTAAGGGTCGTTCCTTCCCCATAAATGAAAGAACACATCTCTAAAACTGCCAAAAGTGCTTTCCTTAACCTGAAACTTCTCTACAAACTGAAACCCTTCCTCCCCACGAAAGACCTGAAACAGGCCACCCAGGAACTGGTACTCTCCAGAATTGACTATGGCAGTGCTACTCTGACTGGAACAGCCAAATCACACCTAGGACCTCTGACCACTACCCTCAACGCCGCAGCAAGAATGGTCACGGGAACAAAGAAATATGAACACATCACCCCGGCTCTTAAGGATCTGAGGTGGCTCCCTATTGACCAACGAGCCAGCTTCCGCACAGCTTGCCTCACACATAAAGCCCTGCATACAGGCAAACCAAAATATCTGGCCAACAAACTCAAAAGAGCCGGTCAGTCTAGGAACCTCAGAAGCTCCAACACGCTCCTACTCATTCCTCTGAAATCATGGAAACATAAAACATCTAGTAAGTCCTTTGCGGGTAATGCTCCCAAGATATGGAACTCCATCCCCCCCCACATCAGAATGACCGCATCCTTCCCGAAATTCAAGATGCTACTCAAAGCCCTCTTTCTTGGGTGGGCTGGATCGTAACAAGAACCCCTCGTTTGACTTTGATAGATCTCTATCTCTATGCTCCTAGAGAGAGCCGGATGACTCACCCTTGATCTTCGCCATGTAGTGCGCTCATGTTGCTATTGTACAGACTTTTACTTCCCCCTGTGCTCCCTGCCCTGTTTACACCCTCCTTGTCTTTTTGATGCTTATTTGTATTTGCTGTGAAGCGCTCTGATACCCTCGGGTCCAGCTAGCGCTATACAAAACTTAAATAAATACATAAAAATAAATACACCCTAGATACCAGGGATTTTTTTTTTTAGTTCAGGGGTGGGGGTTGCCCAGAATGAGTATGCCAATATAACCACCCTCCCCTTCTTAAAAATGCCAACGTCTTTCTGCCACCCCAAGGAGGCAGATGGGGGCAATTGCCCCTGATAAGAGCCCCAGGGGGCAGAATGCCCACTAAGGATTCATTTTTTATATACTATGGGGTGGGGGCTGCCCAGAATGGCATGGCAATGCCCCCACTCCCCCAAAAATTCCCACAGTCTTTAAGTCCCCCGGGAGCCAAATGGGGCAATAGCCCCTTATCTGTTCCTGGCAGGGGGTGGGGGCAGGAAACACACTAGGCACCAGGGATTATATTTAGTTATTATACATAAGGGTGGGGGCTGCTCAGAATGGGCACGCCAATGCCCCCACCCCCAAGTGGGGTACCATTTTTATCGGGAGACCAATAGGAATGCTGGCCGGAACAGTGATGGTTTTTAGCTAAGCTAAATTTGAGGTTTGCAGTGGATTCTGGGTTGGAAAAGTTTTGGGAATCCACACAAGCTACACCTCCTTGGACTCCCCAGGGTGTCTAGTTTTCAGAAATCTGTGAGTTTGGTAGGTTTCCATTGATGGCCGCTGAACCCGGGACCAAAAACGCAGGTGCCTCCCTTGCAAAACCAGGTTGTTTTGTGATAGATAATTTTGGTCTCCACAATACGTTTGGGGCCCTTGCCTGTCGCGGGTACTTGGTCCAACCACACAAGTTAGGTACCATTTTTATTGGGAGACCTATGGGAACCCTGGATGGTAGGAAATGGGTGTCAGTTCGGTTATCCCACAACTTTCTCACACAAAAATATGAGAGAAATTTGATTTATTTGAGGTTTGCAGGGGATTCTGGGTTGGAAAACATTGGGGGATCCACGCAAGTCACACCTCCTTGGACTCCACAAGGTGTCTAGTTTACAGAAATGTCACGGATTGGTAGGTTTCCCTAGCCTGGGATCAAAAACGCAGGTGACTCCCTCGCAAAATAAGGTCTTTTTGTAATCTATAATTTGAAGTCTCAACAGTACATTTTAGGCCATTCCTGTCAAGGGCACTTGGCCTACCTAAGCAAGTGAGATGACATTTTTTTCGGAAGACTTGGGGTCTTGCTGGGTTGGTGGAAATTTGTGTCTTCCCTTAGATTCCAGAACTTTCCATAACAGAAACGTGAGGAAACTGTGTTTTGTTTACAAAGTTTGAGGTTTGCAACAGATTCTGCATAACATAACCTGGTGAGAGCCACGCAAGTCACCCCATCATTGCCTTCCCTGGATGTCTAGTTTTCAGAAATGTATAGGTTTAATAGTTTTCCTTAGCTGCCGACAGAGCTAGGGTCTAAAATCTACAGCTAGGCACATTGCGAAAAAAGGGTACGTTTTCACTGGGAAAATGTGATGTGTCCACCCTGCTATTGGGCCATTTCCTGTCGTTGGTTCTAGCCCTACCCACACAATTGAGGTACCATTCTTATCTAGATACTTGGGGGAAAGCTGGTTGAGTAAAAATGTGTGGTTCCCTGCAGATTCCAGAACTTTCATCACACAAAGTGTTGAAAATGTCTTTGTGTTTTACAAAGCTACGGATTTGCAAGAGATTTCGGGTAACAGAACCTGATAAGAGCCATACAAGTCAACCAATCCTAGATTTCCCATGATGTCTAGTTTTAAAAAATGTATACGTTTGCTAGGATTCCTAAGGTGCAGGCAGAGTTAGAGTCCAAAATCCATAGCTAGGCAAATTGTTAAAAAGGGTCCATTTTTACTGGGAAAATGTGATGTGTTCATGTTGCGTTGTGGGCCGTTTCCTATCAGGGGTACTAGGCCTACCCACACAAGTGAGTTACCATTTATATTGGGAGACTAGGGGAAATTCTGGCTGGGTGGAAGTTATGGCTCCTTGCAGATTCCAGAACTTTCCATCAAAGAAATGTGAGAAAAATGTGTTTTGTTTACAAAGTTTGATGTTTGCAAAGCATTCTGGGTAACAGAACTTGGTGACAGCATCACGTCGCCCCCTCCTGGATTCCACTTGATGTCTTGTTTTTAAAAATGTACAGATTTGCTTGGTTTCCTGTTACAAATTCACTCCCCAGTCAGCAGGATAAGAAGAGGTAAGATGCATTATTCAATCGCCATCTGGCAAAGGACTGGTTCCCTCCTGGCCAGTAGTCAACTGACAAGTACAGAACGCTGGTTGTACAAAACACATCCAGTGCAATCTCACTAGGGTGAGATTCCACATGGAACAACTCAACAAGCCTAAGGAAATTACAGCACATCCCCTTTTCTTCCAATATGATAGAAAACTGTAGTTAATGAAATAAGTGCACTTATAGAACAAGGGGAAAGAAAGATAGGAAAACACTGAACAAAAAAGGTCCCACATAAGACTACAAAGGAGATAGGAAGAGAAAAAATGAAAGGATGTGTGAGCAAATAAAGACAAAACACAATGTATCAACAAAAATAATCTTTTAAGTACAAGGGGATTTTATGCTCTCTGGTTTGTTTTTCTTCACCACACCCGTCTTCTGCTTTTTCCCTCTCTAGAACCACAGAATTTGTAGTTACACTCAGAGCCACTTCTCCCTCCTTTTTCATGGCCGGAGAAAGGAGCTTCACTACATCCCACGCCTCCATCCCTCATGAACATAAACCCATCCACAGCTTCATCATAATTTCTTGAGCAAGCACCACCCTTCTGTAATAAGGCAACTCTGCATTTGTTCCAATGTTCTCCATTCTCCAAGACCACATGAAAATCAAAGGCCTGCTTAACCATGAAAGGACCCCTGAATTTGGTTAGCCCTAAAGTTACTCTACCTGCTTTAACTTTCACCCAATCACCCACTTCAATTCGTTCTTTGCTTATAATCTTTCAACCAGGCTGGTACCAATCTATCACTAGGAAACCTTTCTCTCATTACTTCCAACAGAGATTTACCCAAAGTGTCTTGTTTGGTGGTGCAGTAAGCCCACACCATATCATCAACAGCTTCCTCAACATCCTGATTAGACACACAAGCCATCTGAATGACTCCCTTAACCAACCTATTAGCCCTTTCCACTACGTCATTCCCTTCGGGATTGTACAGCGAGGTGCTCTGGTGTTTGATCCCATTTTTACATTAAAATGCCTCCATGACCTGGGAAGTAAGTTGTGTACCATTGTCCGTCAATAGGACGGAGGGAACTCCTTTCTCATGGAATACTTTTCTCAAGGCCCGAATAGTGGCACTTTTGGTAATATCACCCATTAATTTCAAATGCAACCACTTTGAATAGGCTTCCACGCATACCATGGCAAACTTAAAGCCACTGTGTACCTCATACATCGGAACTCTGAAATCTTTTCGAACTTTATGCCAGGGCAACCTTGGATTTCAAATGTGTCCCATGGTAGTTTGATTACCAACACGAAGATGCTTCTCACTTTCTTTACACACAACGCATTTCACCACCCAATCCAACACCAGAGCATCCATTCCAGGCCACCAAAACTGTGCCGCAATGTATTTCTGGGTAAAACCTTGTTTCCCAATGGCATCCATGAGCCATTGCTACCAGTTTCTGACTCAAAAAATACTAGTGGCACACATTTGTTTGCCCCTCATTAAAATATGACTGCCACATGTGGACAACTCATCTAAATGGTTGCACAGGACTGGCAACACAACTATCTCTCCCCCTGTAGCGCTTATATCCACCATCACAATGGACTTAAGATCAATGTCAAAAGGTACCAATATGCCAGCCTCACAGTTGTATTTTTTTATCATCACAAAACACTCTTCTTGAACATGTGACCATGCATAATTTTCCCCTTCAAGAGAACTCTCCAAGGCTCTGTCTTGTCTGAGAAACAATGGAAAACGTTTGAATAATATTCAATAAGGCCCTTATAGGACCTCAGCTGATCTTTGTATTGAGGAGAAGGCGCCAGACATAAGACTTCTAATAAGTCTTTTTTCAGTCTCACCCCTTCAGCCCACAAAGTATAGCCCAAATATTCAATTTGCTCCTGCAGAAAACTATATTCACTCTTTCCTCAAAGTGAGACCTACATCAGCAATCCTTTGCAGTGCAAGTCTTAACACAGCATTGTGTTCTTGAACAGTCTTGCCAAAAATAAGTATGTCATCCTGAAAGTAAATTACATTTCCCAACCGTTTGAAAACTTCAGGGATCATCCTTTGATACAAACTTGCAGCCTATTGCAATCCCAAGGGCACCCTCATAAATTGATAAGTTCCCTCCATAGTGATGAATGCTGTGAGCAATTTGGAGTCTCCATGGAGGTTTATTTGGTGGTAGGCGCTCTTTAAATCCAATTTCGAACAAAATCTCCCCCCATCAATAACAGAATCATTTAATTAATGTTGGGAAGCGGGTTTGTATCAGCCACAATGTTTTGGTTGAGCGACCTCAAGTCTACACAAAATCTAACCCACCCATCAAACTTTCACGGAGAGACCCAACTTGATGCCTCCACAGGCTCTATAACACCTTGTCACAACGTTTCGTGAATTAATGTCTTTACCTCCTTACGTACCAACACTGGGACCCTCCTTAGTTTTTGCCGGACAGGAATGGCCCCTTCTTCAAAATAATCCTATGGGCAAACGCCTTTTGTTAAAGACTGAGGTGTGGCGCCGCGGCCAGGGCGACTGACGCTGGAATCTGGGGACCACGGTTCGATCCCCGGCTCCGGCGGCAGGTCAGCCCAGCACCATGTGACTCTGGGCAATAGCTCGCTTAATCTTCCCGACGGCCCCCCAGCGCCTAGAGACCCTTACGGGTGATTGTGCGATTTACAAATGTGGACTTTACTTTACTTTACTATTTGAGAGAACGGTATCTTCAATAGGCTCCTGATCAACCACCATCACTTGAGAAGGTGCCCTAGGATTTTAACAATGATATGTAAATGATATTGGTGAAGCCATCCTAGAATTGGTGGTCTGCGTTCAGCTACATACACTTTACCCTCAGTAATTCTACACTCAACTTAATTTTGGCATCCATAAAGCCCAAGATGTCGATAGATTCCCCTTGATATCCTCCTGGAGCAATGTCCTTGGGTTTCAGGGTACATCCTGCCCACCTCGGTTCAAAAATATATTTTGGAATATTAGTATACATAGACCCAGTATCCACCATTAGTTCCACTTCACATTCATTTATGATAAATATCATTTTGGGTCTGTTTTCCCTTTGACTCTCTCGTACCATTTCTTCTACATCTCTTACCATGAGAATTCTGTTCCATGACGCAAGAGGGCACACCCCACCTTCAGACACCAAATACACTTTGTTGTGGATACCCATTTGACACATCCTTGCGAAATGGCCCATTCAGCCAAGCCTCCTACCTTCCTTGTTATTGGCACAACAAAATTTAGAACCCAAAATATGGGTAGTACTATCACACCGATTGCACAAGCTACCACCTTGCTTACCAGTCCCACCATATTTGTTATATTTGCCAGCGTGCTTCGGTGTTGTTGCAGTTCTACTGGTTTGCTAAAAGATACATCTCCCTCCTATTTCTTGCTCTCTAATTATCGCATGCATGAGGCAGACTGCTCCAAAACCTTAGCCTTATCAATGGCCTCCCTCAACGTGGGATATTTTGCTTCCCGCAAACGTTCTTTTTTCTTCTCTCTACTATCAACTGATCCCTTATTAACTCGTCAGTCATGTCTCCACACTTACACTTTGTAGACAGCTCATGTAACCTTGAAACAAATTCGTCAATCAATTTTTCTACTATTTGTGGTTGAGTATAAAATATAAAGCGTGTCATAACAAAATTTTCCTCCTTGACAAACCTAATCTCTAATCTGCTGTTAGCTTCTTCAAATGGGTCTAACATTGGTTGACCACTCTGCTTGGTAGCTTGGGGCAAATACCGGGAAAATCTTTGTCCTTCATTACCTAATATGCTCAATCATAACATTTTTTTCCTAGAAGGACAAAAATCTTGCCAATCTAAAGTCTCCAAGTAATTATCAAACATCATAATCCAATCATCCCATGGAACTGGTGGAGAGCCTGGTTGAGATAGAAAACAAGGCGGTGGTGTAACAGACACATCTGAAAGTGTTTGCACTGAGTGGAATTTCAGAGGCTTCACCCATGACCTCAATGAATATGAGTTGCTACGGGAAAGATAATAAAATAATAAATGCACACCCACCAAAGTTAAGTAAACCCTTGTAACTGGTGCTTAAAGGAAGAGATGTGGGTAACACTGGCTATGGAACTTGAGTGTGCGCTGACTAATATAAGGTGTGCGCATCACAAACACAATTAAACCTTTGACGAATCATGAAATATTTGCTTGCTGTGCTGTGGAAGCGTCAAAAATCACCACTTAATATGGATAAATTAAGGATGAAGTGTGCATGTCGCTGTGATGAGGATGGAGCACCACCAGTACATGAAAAACAGGGTTGTGCGTCTCACTGAAATGGAAATGACATGCAATAAGGTGTGCGTTGCACCGTACAATAGATCATCTGCATTAAAGAGTGCAATGCGTGCATATCACCAAAATCGAACAAAAAGTCACCTGGGTCTGACTGCTTACGTCGCTCCGCATCCTTCGTTAGGATAAATCGATGAGTTAATGCGTGCTGTTACATCCAAGATGGAGGCACGTTAGAGTGTGACATCACCAACTAGCTGGAGCGCTAACCTCCAGCCATTCCGATCACTCTATAAGCGATCCCTCAAAGCTTATACACACACACCACTGGTAGCTGGCCGAATTTGCCGAAATTGTGTCTTTTTGACGGCAAACATCCTGTACAACGACAAGGATTTTCATATAGCTTCAACCCTCGGCTTGGATCCAACCATACAGGATCTATGTGCAGGTCCGTTACGAGTCCGCAGCTCAGATAGTGACTGCTGGCCAGATCGTCTCCAACATGTTACAAATTCACTCCGCATACATCAGGATAAGAAGAGGTAAAATGCTTTATTCGAATGCCATCTGGCAACGGATCGGTTCCCTCCTGGCCAGTAGTCAACTGACTGGCAAAACATTGGTTGTACAAAACACATCCAGTGGAACAACTTAACAAGACTAAACAAATTACAATATTTCACTATGTGACAGCTGAGCTAGGGCCCAAAATCCACAGCTAGGCACATTACAAAAAAACAGTCAGATTTCTGTAGAAAATTATGATGTGCCCAAGTTGCATCTTGGGTCGTTTCCTATCATGGGCACTAGGCCTACCTACACAAGTGAGGTACCATATTTATCAGGCGAGTTGGGGAAATAACAGGGTGGGTGGAAATTTGTGGCTTTCTGCAGAATCCAGAACTTTCCATCACAGGAATGTGATGAAAATGTTTTTTGTTTTACTAAGTTTGAAGTTTGTAAGAGATTCTGGGTAACAGAACCTGGTGAGAGCAACACTAGTCACCTCATCCTAGGTTCCCCGGGTGTCTAGTTTTAAAAAAAGGTATAGGTTTGCTAGGTTTCCCTAGGTGCCGGCTACGGTCTAAAATAAACAGATAGGCACATTGCAAAAAAACAGGCAGATTTCACTGGAAAAATGTGATGTGTCCATGTTGCATTTTGGGCCATTTCCTGATGCGGGTACTAAGCCTACCTACACAAGTGAGGTAGCATTATTATCAAGAAATTTTGAGAAATGCTGGGTGGGTGGAATTTTGTGGCTCCCTGCAGATTCCAGAACTTTCCATCACAGAAATGTGAGGAAAAAATGTTTTTATTTACAAAGTTTGAGGTTTGCAAGAGATTCTGGGTAACAGAACTGAGTGAGAGCCACACATGTTATGTTATGTTATGTTATGTTATAAAATATTTTATAACGCGCTCTGCTACTACAAAGTATCCTGGCGCGATATGTGAGATTAAACAGAACCAATCCAAGAGAAAATTAAGTACTAAGATTAAAAAGATGGGTTTTTAACCCTTTCTTGAATCCCGCCAATGTGGCTGATGATCGCAAAGAAAACGGCAAGGCATTCCAGGACCGAGCTGTTTGGACAGAGATAGACTGCCCACCCAATCTTGCGTATCTGACTTTGGGCATAGACATCAGAAGCAGATTGGCCGATCGAAGAGCACGGCGAGGAGTATAAAAAATAAACCTCTTGTGCAGATATTGTGGCCCAAGTTGGTGCAAGGCCCGAAAGGCCAGGACCAGCGATTTAAACTCGATGCGATGGGCCACTGGGAGCCAGTGAAGCTTTCGAAGATGAGCATGTGCACTAGTTCTTCTCGGGAGATGGAACAAAAGTCGCACAGCTGCATTCTGAATGATCTGCATTCGTTTTATAAGGTATTTGGGGAGACCACTGAAGAGTGCATTGGCATAATCAAGCCTTGACAGGATCAAAGCTCGCAAAACAGTCTCTTTCGCTTCCCTATGGAGAAGCGGAAGGAACCTCTTAAGTGACTTGAGGGTCGCGAAGCAGGTCGCAGTAAGTTTTTTTAAGTGAACTTCAAACTTAAGGTCCTGTCCGAACCATACCCCCAAGTTTTTGGCCAGACCTCCGAGAGAGCTAGGACATGCAAAATCAGTCGGCCAAATAAGATCCTTGAAATTGGCCGGAAAATTACCATAAAATAACAACTCTGACTTGTCCTCGTTACACTTAAGCTGAGCTAAAGCAAGCCACCGAAAAATGTGGGACAAACAAGTACAGACCACTCGGGCATCCAAGCAGTCCTTTGGCCAGGTGAACAGCAACTGCGTGTCATCGGCATACGCCATTATTTTGGCTCCCCACTGCTCAGCCAGATAGATCAACGGGGTCATATAGACGTTGAACAGCAGAGGACTTAAAGTCGAGCCCTGCGGCACCCCGGTAGTGAGCTTCTTGGGTAGCGAGGCATGTGGAGGCATCCATACTTGCTGCGTCCGCTCTGACAGAAACGATGACACCCAGGCCAGAACCGTACCCGACAGCCCCACCTCTGCCAGCCTTGTCAACAGCTGAGTATGGGGTACCGTATCAAAGGCGGCAGATAGGTCCAGCAAAACCAGGACCGCTCTGCCGCCTCCGTCCAGACACTCCCTAATGACCTCTGAGACTTCCACCAGGGCCACATGCCACATACCACATGCCACCCTATGCTGGATTTACCTGGGTATCTAGTTTTAAAAAATGTATAGGTGTTAGATTTCGGGGTCTCTAGATGGCACAGGTAGGTGCTTGTGACAAATGGTGACCCTGGCCTCTACTCAGGGTAAAGGGGATACACTCTGCAGATAACCCCTGCTCAACACCTTGGTAGCTTGGCAGGAGCAGACAGGCTTATCAAATGCAATGTGTAAAGTATTTGTACCAACACTCACAGTAACACAGTGAAAACACCACAAATGGACTCCACACCAGTTTAGAAAGATAGAAGTATTTAATCTAAACTAAACAAGACCAAAAGGACAAAAATCCAACATACACAGTTGAAGGATATGATTTCAAAGGAGTTCTTAAGGTTGCGTTAAAATAATCCACAGTTGCATCACGTTTTAGCCAAAAGTACCTTTAGATGCGACAAAAGTTCCAATGAAAACCTGCAGCATTGAAAAACAAGCGATGCGTCACTCCTGAGATCCTGGGGAGGCGAAGCGACAACCCCGCTGGACGCAGCTGGCATGTTATGGAGACTCTGGTCTGTACGGGGAGGGATGCGATACCTTGTATGGATTCCAGTGCGCAATGCGCAGCGTAGCGTCAATCTTCTCCTCTCACGGCCCCTCGATGCGATGGCTCTGTGACAACTCTCGCAGCGCCGTGATGCGGTCCGCAAGCAAGTGGTGCGACGATCTCACCCAGTGACTTCAGGCTCTGCGACGATACTCGCAGCGATGGTACTCTTACCGCACCGGAGCGATGCGCACTGCAAGCGAAGGATGCATCAGTTCTTGCAGTGGCAAAAGGCGCTGCGACGCTCTCGATCTTTGCAGTGGCGGGAATTTCCTGCACTGACGGGGATGCGCTCCACAAGCGTGCGATGAGTGAAACTTTGCAGATTGTCTTTAGTTTCTTATTATCCAGCTTCCCAACAACAGGTACAACTTCCAGAGGCACCACAGCTGGCCCAACCACTCTAGGAAGGACAGAACTCTCTCAGCAGAGTTCAGGGGGGATGCTGGGGGTGAAGTTATTTTGTTCCTGGGACTTCTTAACAGGGAGCCAGCTCTACTCAGGCCCTTGGAGATCTCTTCAAGCAAGGGGACAAAGCACAAAGCAAAGTCATTTCCCTCTCCTTGGAAGCAAAGCAACTGCAGGTCAGCCCACAAACACACAGCAGGACAGTCCTTCCTCTTCAGTCTTCCAGCTTTCTCCTTGGCAGAGGCTCCTTTTTGATTCCAGGATGATCTAATTTTCTGTAGTCTGGGGCCCTGTACTTTTACCCCAAAAAGTCTTTGTTCCCTTTGTGCAGGAGGACTCTGAGCCGGGTCTGAACCAGTTCTGGATGTTCCTTGAGGACTTTGTTTTCCTGGCTTTTCCTTTCCTTTCAGAGAGAGGGGCAGGGTCGCCAGCCGCCCAGCAGGAGGTAGAGCCAGCATTGTGGAAGGCAGCCCTATTCAGGCCCAGGTGCTACTCCCTCCCACTACCCTAGATGCAGATGGAGCTATTCAGCCCAGGGATGGCCCACTCAGCCTCTGGGAGCCACCCAGCCCCTGTCACTCACAAACAAGACAGTCAATTCACAAACAGGCCAAGGCACACAGAAAGGTCAGACAAGAGAACAGCCACTTTCTAAAAGTGCTGTTCTCAAACACAGGATTTAACAACCACCTTTCCTAAAAGATGTATTATTAAATTCTGAGTTCAGGGATTCCAGACTTTTATGTCCTATATTGCTCCTATGGGAAGATATGCAGGTAACCACTGTACACAGCATTCCCCATTATAGCCTATGGGTAGGATAGCCTTACCATAGTGAAAAACGAAAATGGCTGTAATTCACTACCAGAGCATGTCACCTGCACTAGTACATGCTCTATCTTTCACATACACTGCACCCTGCCCAGGGGTGTCCAATGTGTACCAAAAGGGAAGGGTTAGGCCTGGTCAGTGGGGACACTGGCCAGGTTGACATGGAAGTCCACAGACTGCACACAGGCACTGCAGTGGCAGGCCTGAGACACCTTTTTAGGGCTACTCATGTGGGTGGCACAATCAGTGCTGCTGGCCCACTAGTAGTATTTGAATCACCAGCCCTGGTAGACTCAGTGCACTTTACTGGGGACTTCTTGGTAATACAAATATGCCAATCATGGATAACCAATTACAATAACAATTTACTCAGGGAGCACTTGCACTTTGACACTGATCAGCAGTGGCAAAGAGCCCATAGCATCTAAACCAGCAAAAACGAAATCCAGCACAGCGTCAAAAATACAGGAGGTAGAGGCAAAAAGTCAGGGGAAACCACGTCAAAGATGCCAGGTTTTCAAAGGTGCGGTTTGAGCTGGGATCCAAAATCCACAGCTAGGCACATTGCAAAAAATGGGTCAGTAGTCAAAGGTAAAATATGATCTGTCCATGTTGCATTTTGGGCTGTTTCTCGTTACATGCACTAGGCCAACCCACACAAATGAGGTACAATTTTTATTGGGAGACTTAAGAAAATACAGAATAGAAGTACAAGTGTTATTACCAATGGAATTTGTTTGCCTTTCTGCCTTCCAAACGTAAGACAATGTGTAAAAAAGAAGCCATTTTGAAAATGTTCTCTAATTTACATGCTTGTATGGGTACCTAAAATTTTGGAGATGTGTAAATAACCACTGCTTCTAAACTCTATATTTAGTTCCCATTTTGAAAATATATAGGTTTTCTTGGTACCTATTTTTCACTCTTTATATTTTACCAAATAAATTGCAATATACTCGATACACAATGAAAAACCATTGCAAGACGTAGCTCAATTATTGGCTCTGGGTATCTCGTTCTTGGTGAACCTACAATTCCTACATACCCCCGCAACAAGAAGAGTCCAGCAAATATAATGGCATATTGTGTTTTAAAAATGTGCCATACTTTGAAGAAGTTACAGGTGAAAACGATGGCACAAAGACTGTTTTGTTTAACTCAATTTCAATATGTTTTTATTTCAAATCTTTGTTTCTATTGGAAAAACCTTTTAAGGATCTACACAAACGACCCCTTGAAGAATTTCAAATTTTTAGACATGCATAGTTTTCTGGGATAAATTATTGCTATCACACCCATTTCTACCACTAACTGGAAGGAAGTTGAAAGCACAAAAATATGACATATAGGCTATGCCCCAGTAAAATGCCAACCGGGTGTAGAAAATTTTGATTTTCTGACAAAAGTCTGGCTTTTCCTGAAATCAGGAAAAATGGTGATTTTAGCACCAAAAACTCTTTGTTGGTACCTTTTGCAAGGACAAAATCAGACGCCTTCTTCTGTAGCATTTTTTTCCAATTTTTCTGAAAAAACTAAATTTAGGTGTATTTTGGCCAATTTCTCAGTCCCCTCCAAAGGAATCTACAAACCCTGGGTACCATTAGAATCCTCAAGATGCTGGAAGAGAAGGACACAAATTTGACGTGGATAACTAATGTGCACAAAAAGTTACCAGGGCCCAAGCGCAAACTGCCCCATAAAGCTAAAAAAAAAAGGCATAGCATGAGGGGGGCCTGGGAGGGAAGGCCTAGCAACAAAGGGCTTAATGATACAGCTGTCATTGTTTTTATTCGAGAAAATAATATCATCATATGAGCATGGTTTACTGAATACATTGGTATTATTATTGCTGATTTCTGGTTGATATAGTACAGCCGCCCTGAGGTTTTCCTGTGTGCACTTAGATTTTACATTATCCCTACTGTTTGGTGTTAAAGGTTTGAAGTTATCCCTACTGTTGATGATAAATGAAGATTTTGTGTTATTCTTACTGTCATGGTTTAAATTTAAATTTTTGAGTCAACACTGCAGTTATGATGTTGCTTTTTTCCTTTTATGGTGAGTTTTCGGAAGTGAGTGTGTAGTAGGTGCTAGTGCTCTGGATTCACTGCATGTACGGGGGTTCTGGGGTGTTCCCTGTGTGCAGGGATTCAGCGGGGGTTACCCTGATGACAGTTTATTCCATTCATTGTAAACCTTGAAGCGACAATGGGCAGCATAGTGGTTTCTTCGGAGGCAGTAGTCCTCCCTGGACTAGAAACAAGGATCCTGGGACTGGTTTCCGGGTTTTACCCCTCATCAGCTAGGCTTGCTTGACTCCACTTGACTCCACTGGCATGGCGAGCACAGACCCCACGTCTGGGCATACCCGTCCCATTCGGAGGGACAAATGCAAAAAGAACATGTGATGGATACAGAATGTTCAACAATGTCAAACATTCACCCCAGTACAGAGATCTGGGCCAATATCCACTGGTTGTTTGCTCACCATGCTATTCCAGTTCAAACCCAGCCAAATGCAAATCAGTCTTGACCCTATTCCCTATGGGAAGAGTCCAGTCCGAAGTACCAGGCCAGGTTTTTCCTTGACTGGAAAATAAGCATCCTAGGACCGGTTTCAGAGTTTCACCCCTCATCATACATTTTGAAGTTTTGGGGTGTAGTAGCTGCTCCCAGTGCGATGCTTACTCATATCTCCATGTAAGCGTGGTGGCCTCGGGAAAATGGAGACCCTTTCTTTTTATTTCTTTTTATGACTGTAAATGTTTGAAAACATCATCTATATTGGATTTGAAATCATGATCGCAGATATCAGGACATGTGTGAGCACAAGAATGATTGCGGTCACCTTTTCTACACTTGTCATCAGAATTACCCTTAGATAATGCAAATATCTTTCTGTGGGATCACTGAATGGAGGATGGAGGGTGCTTTTGCCCACAGAGCAACGGTCTGTTGCTCTCTGGGCCATCTCCCACTTGTTCTTAACCCTCACTCCTTTGTCCCCAAGACCTTTCGGTAGGGAATACACAGTCGCGGCTGGTGACATTTCAAAATGGTGAGGAAATAAAAGTTGGAGATGAGTGTTATATCGTGAAGCGAGCGACGCAGAGAAAAATAAAGGGGGTTCCCCCCCTCAGAGAAAAGTTTGAAAAAACATGTAGCAAATTGTCTTATTACCAATTCATTCTATAGCTTACATCTGACTAAAGCTGAATGAATAAGTCAACGCTGGAGGATGGGGAGGGGTGGTTCATTGCACATCAAAAAGTGTTGTTTTCATTTCACAGTTTCTCTTTTTACAAGGTATGTGGTAATGCTGCATGCAATGTTTTAAATGGGCCGGTTCTGTGCTTTACTGAGTACTGGCATTTTGTTAGTTTGAGAGAGAGAGAGTGCCTGCACTTCTCAAGAAAAGCTTCATACTTTTAATTGGAGAGTTCCAGCACTTCTCGGAAACTAGCAGGTAATCTGCTACAGAATTCCTGCACTTTCATTGTTCCATTTCAAGCTCTGGGCAAACCACTTAACCTTCCTGTGTCTTCAAAATGAATGTGAACTTCTGTAATGTAATACCATTAGGTCAGGTAAAGCACTTAAATACCTTTAGGTATGGTAGTTTTTTCACTATAAATAAATAGCATGAAAAAAGAGCTAGCACCTCAGTCACGGCGCGAGCAGTGGGTGGGCACTAATTAAGGCAAATTGAGCTGTACTTGCTCCATGTGCAACAAGAAGTGACGCTGACTTAGTTATTTCATTTAATCTGCTCACTGATGGCAATTTAAGCCGGCAAATCCACCAAATTCCATGGTGTCCTTGTGTGCTGATAGCTGTAGCCAGCAAGGTAGGCAGACACTAACTTCTCTTGCGTGCAATGCCGTGTTTGGGAGTCAGAGCTAAGGCCTGCCTCTCTACTCATATTTCCTGTGATACTGCCTATACAGACGCTGATCCCTAGATCTTTATATATTAGTAAACAGCGTCAGGATTGGCTCGGGCAGGATCACCAAGTGCTCCTCGGTTGCGATTTTCCAGGTTCCTGACAATGTGTAGATAAAAGAGGCTTCGAATGCGCATGTTAGGCTGGACACAGGATGGTAGCCTTCCAACCTGACATGCGCACCTGAAGACTAGAAAGCCTTCTGCCTATCGATTAAGCCGTCCACATGCAGACAAGCACCCAGTCTGATTTAATAGCAACGCAGAAAGAAACAAAAGGTAATTTAACATTTGTTTAATATGGGGCAAAAGATACAGGGGGGCAGCGCTCCAAACGCTCCAATAGAGCAACCGCCCCAGGGAATACATAAGGTTTCCTGGGAGGGCTAATACCTCGAGATTGTATGTGCCTTCTGTCATGTAGTAGAAGCCTGGGTAATGCATCTGGGAGCAGAGAAAGGCTTGCTTTAGCATCCTGTATGAGGACGGACAATCTGCCTCAGTTTCACTGTGTTTTTTTTGTTCACTCTGAGCGAAGCCTTGATGTGACTGGCACTGGGATGTTGCATAACAGCCAATGACTGAACGATTAAACTGGTGAACTAACCCTAACTGTAAAAAGGGACACACAAATGGTGCTCATAGTAAACAACTAAATAGCATTGGACTGCAAGCACTGAGAAACGTAACTTGATTTTTCTGTGCTAGAATCTTGTCACCTTTCCCCACAGGCTGCATTCGTCGTAGTAGGAGTTATGTTTAACAGAGCTTTTTAAAAACATAACACAGACGGGGGGCGTGGCTTGGATGGCAACGAAGGCGGTCGCCTAGGTTCGAGAGCTCCGTGACCCCGGGGAGAAGAACGGCGAGATAACCGGCGATAGCCCTCGGTCTCACACACGAAACGGAGAGTAGTGTGGGGGAATACGCTGAGCAGCGGATGAGAGGAGCCTGAGTGAGCAACACAACGACAAAGTTAACAAAATCCCACAATCGGGGAAGCGAAGACGAGCCCAAGATGGCGGTGCAATAAAAAGGACAAGGTGAAGCCACAACGTTTTGGGGGACCATAAGGTGCACCGGAGGCAGGACACACGCGGTGGATACGGGTGAAGGACATCCGCAGCGGAGGCGAAGCACGGCTGTATAGGAGAACGGGAGGCCGAACACGCACACAAAAGACACAAGCGGAACTCGAAGACAAATAAAAGCGGCCATCTTGACCGCAACCTGAAGCACAACAAGGGGGTGCAACAACGGAGGCAAGCCCAGCAAGCTCCCCACCGGAAAGCCCGCTGCCGCGAGAACTTGCAAGAGCGGAGCAAGCGGTCACACACGAAGGTGGTGCAGTAGGGCGGTAGTGAAGCGGGATACAACTGTACAGTGGGACACGGCCCTGAAAAAGAAGCGCGAGTGCAGCCCCAAGAGGCACAAGCGAAGCTATGCCTGTTCCACTCCACGCGGCGAGGCGCCAGTGAAGCAGACGGTAATTTTGAGGCAGTGCCCACCGGGAACGGGGGGGACGAACGGCGGCGGCCAGCTTGGAAAGGGCAAGAGACACAGCGCTGTAGAAGCGGGCCCAAGACCAGCCGGCGCAGGGCAGGGAGAAGCGTGGCATCGCTGGACTTCTCGCAAGCGCCGTCCACCGAGACCAGGGAACACCAAGGTAGCGGCCGGCGAACAGAGTGGCGACTGTCCTGAAAAGAGGTGAGCAAAAGGCGGCGGCCATATTGAGAGGGGCAGACCTAATCACAACACAGCGGTCTGGGGCGGGATGTGCAAGCAAGTCAACGCAAGCATACCGCAACAAGGCAGCGCTAGCCAGGTGGTCTTCTTGCGAGCGCCGTCCACCAAACAGGGGAGCACAAAGGAACGGCCCGTCCAGGGAGGAGGCGAACAAAGGTGGCGGCCATCTTGGAAGGGGCAGATCACACCAGATCACATCACAGCGGAAGAAAGGGGCAGGTTGTGCAACGAAACCAACGCAAACACACCGCAATAAAGGCAGCACTAGCCGGGCACGCACCAAGCTTTGGGCACGGAGAAGCACAAGCGAGACGCACGCGAGAAACGGAAGTGCGGCTCAAGGCACAAGTGGACTAAGGAAGCCAGCGCGGGAAGGGGGATCTGGCGGGGCACCACAAGAGAGTATAACCACAGGCAGAGACAGCAGAGACAGCGGAGCTTTCAGCCTCGGTGCCTTTCAGCCTCGGTGCGAGGGCCAACTAGAGCGCAACCAAGCACCAGAAACGCGCCATTGCAGCCCCCTAGCCATACAGGGCGGCCACTCCCTGCCACTGCCCATGCGAGGAACAGCGAAGCGAGCGGCGACAGAGAGGAGAGAGCGCTAAGACCAAATACCAGGTATCAGCACCTGGCTCTGAACGGTAGCCCTGGGGTCCGGGAAAACCAGAACAAGGTCGATTAGGTGGCCAAGCAGGTTCACCTTCGGTAGCACTGTAAAGGCTGACACAGCCACGAACACCAAAAACATCCCACCAAAGGAAGCACAGTCCAACCTGCAAAAGAAGGAGAGACTGTCCATATATCAAGGTAGAAGAGGCCTAGAGATGTTGAACGGTGATACCAAAAAAATTAGGAAAGATCTGGAATCACCGATCAAAATGAAAAACCTGCAATGCACAGAGACTGCGATGGACCTGCTCGTCAAAAAAATAACCGAAGCCAACGACCTGGCCAAGGCCACAAAGATCTCAATGGACAACGTCCAGCTAGAACTCACAGCCATACGAGCAGACCAGAACAAAATAGCAAGCAGAGTAGCGGAGACAGAGAGAAGGATCAGCGACATAGAAGATAAATCAGGCATCATGGATAAAGACATTTGCTACATCTCCAAGGTCTCCAGTGACATGCAGAGAAGGCTCGCAGAACAAGAGGACAAAAACCGGAAGGGGAACATCAGGATCCTAGGCATACCAGAAGACGAGGAAGAAGGGCCAGGCTCATGCGCGGCACTACTCGAAACACTGATACCCAAGCTGACTGGCATAAAATTCGAAAGAGCCTTGGAGATCGACAAAGCTTACAGGATCCCCGCCACAAAACAAGCGCACATGAAAGGACCAAGAACGATCATCTGCAAACCCCTAAGATCGAGCCACACCGATGCCATCTTCGCCTTCGCACGCAAAGGCCAACCCCCCATCTGGAAAGGCAAGAAGATAATCTTCACCCAAGACCTTTCAAGGGGCACGGTGGAAGCAAGGAAAGGGTTCCTCGCGCTGAGGGACACTATGAAGAGAGCAAGGTTAACGTTCAGCTTTGTGGGTCCAGCAAGAATGAGGGTAACAGACGGGCAGGACACACGTATGTTCGATGACCCAGCGGAACTACGCAGGTACCTCAGGAAGCCAGAACAGGAGGAGATGGAACAAACAACTCCCGGAACGGCAAAAAGAAGAGCCTCATCAGACAGCTCAGAGACGGAAGAGAAGGGAGCAGCAGGCGGCAAATAATACTCTACCTCGGAAGAACAACAACTACCTCAATGGAAAAGAGTCCTACCTCGCCGGAAGAAGGAACTACCTCAACAATGGGAATGAGACCCTTGGACAATTTTAGGAACACAGAACTCTCCTACCCTGCAGGGCAACACCGAGCTCATCGGAACAAGGACTACCGCACACTGGGAACACAGGGCCTTGGACACTTGATAACCAATATCCTTTGCCTAAATGCGCAGCACGGGGGGGCGGCTGAGAGGGTCTTCTTTTGACTTTTAGTGAACCGGGGGAGCGGAGGGCGGGAACCGTTGCTGTCGCACGTTTACAGTACGTTGACAGGGGGAGGGGGGAGGGGGGGAAGAGGGGGGGAGAGGGCCGGGGGGGAGGCCATGCAGCACGGACAATCTTAGCCTGGCGGAAGCACGCTTTTTTCTTTCTCTTCTTTCCTATATCCACACACAACCCCTCATCCCATCCCACACCCCAGGGGGGCACCAATGAGTGGTGGCAGTTAGCTAGCAAGCAAAGAACAAAGAGGAGCTACATAAACCCCTCACTAAGGTACAGCGACAGAACTATCACACCATGATGACACCCGACACTAGGGGCCAGGCACAGATAGCCTCGGACATAAAAATAGTGTCACTTAACGTCAAGGGACTCAACCACCCCGTCAAGCGACGGAAAACATTAGACTATCTAAACAGACTGAAGGCTGATATATACGTCCTCCAAGAAACTAGAGTGTCCTTAGAGGACGCGAACAGGCTGAAAGCCAACTGGATAAGCGAGGTACTATGCTCACCGGCAGTCAACAAAAAGGGAGGAGTCATCACCATAATCAGTAAGAAAGGGAAGTTCCAGGTTCACAACAATGCCGCAGACACCAAAGGGAGGAGGCTGATTACATCAATCAAAAGAGGTGACGAGACAATACACGTAGCCAACATATACGGGCCAAACACGGGGGACAAAAAATTCTGGGAGGATCTAGAAATTGAGCTTAGCAGGATCCCACTGGGCGAACTACTAATCACGGCAGGAGACATGAACCAGGCGATGGATAATGCCACAGACAAACACCCACACAGACCTAGCCACACCTCACAAGAACAGTACATACTTAAAAACCTATGCACCAAACTCGCACTAGCAGACCCGTGGAGGCTACAAAACCCAAGTGCCAGAGAATACACCTTCTACTCGCACCCCCACAACTCATACAGCAGGATAGACTACATACTCATGTCCGACACACACACACACACCTGACAGACACAACGGAAATAGGACCCATAACAGTTTCGGACCACGCACACATATCCCTCTCCTTGAGTGGCAAACATAACGAAACGCCTAGCAGGAGGTGGCGTCTTAACAGTGATATACTCGAAACCCCCGCCAACATCACCGAAATAGAGGTAGCGATCAAAGAATATCTCCAATATAACGACACAGCAGACACAGAGGCAGCAACACTATGGGACGCGCTTAAAGCAACAATAAGGGGGAAACTCATGAATATCAAAGCACGCATGAACAGGGGCAGGAACAAGAAAATTAAGGAACTGGAGGAGCAGATCAAGGAGTTAGAAAGGAACCACACGGCCAACTTAAAAGACAGGAATACACTCACAACGCTAACAACAAAAAAAAATATGAGCTAAACAGAATCCTAAGCGAGAGAGCATCCACATGGATCAACAAATATAAATCCATAAACTTATGCTCGGCCAATAAAGCAGGGAAAGCCTTGGCTGGTTACCTGAAAGCCAAGCAAAGGCAGCATTCAGTTGCGGCAATCACAGACGCAGATAACAAGACACACACAGCTAATAAACATATCCTCGAAACATTCAGGAAGTTCTACAAAGACCTATACACCGCGGACACATCGCTAGAGGCGGACGGCGGGGCGAGCCTGCTAGAGAAGCTCGATTTACCCAGAATAAGCGACGAACAAAGAGAGGCCCTAGATCAAAACATAACCAAAGCGGAAGTAGGGATGGCCATAGACTCACTAAAACCAAACAAGGCCCCAGGACCGGACGGCTTCACAGCCACCTTCTATAAACAATTCCAACCGTTACTCAAAGACACGCTTGTCAGAGTATTCCAAGCGTGTGCGGAAAAAGGCAATATGACAGACTCAATGGCAGAGGCAAACATTATTGTTATCCCCAAAGAAGGGAAAGACCCCCAGTTCCCACACAACTACAGGCCAATTTCCTTAATTAACGTGGACTGCAAAATCTATGCAAAAATCATGGCAGCGAGACTAAATGCACATCTCCCCTCTCTCATACACAAATCTCAGGTGGGCTACCTGGAAAATAGACTCTCGCAAGATAACACCAGACTGCTATGCCATTTAATTAACCGCACGGCCAACAGCGCGGAAAAGGCTGTCATGATCGCATTGGATGCAGAAAAAGCCTTCGATAGAGTCTCATGGCCCTTCCTTAACCAATGCATGCTCAAGTTTGGACTTGGCGAGAAGTACAGGGGCATGGTCATGTCCCTGTACAAAAACCCCCGGGCTCGAGTGGTGGTTAACGCAGCCACATCGGACACACTCACACTAGGGAGAGGGACAAGGCAAGGCTGCCCCCTCTCACCGGGACTATTCCTGCTCGCCCTAGAACCACTCCTCCACATGATCAGGTCAAACCCCCGGATCACGGGGGTGCAGATAGAGGGTCAAGCTTTCAAGCTAGCTGCATACGCGGATGATATCCTGATCACCACAAACAACCCACAAGAGTCAATTAAGGCACTCGTGCAAACAATAGAAGAGTATGCACATGTCTCAGGCTACAAGCTGAACAGGGAGAAATCCGAATGCAAACCTATGAACTGTCACACCACCAAGACTGTCCTGGGCTCGTCCGGCCTAGCATGGCAAACGAAACCCCTAAAATACCTAGGCCTCCTCTTCGGAAGGGACCTAAGATCGACACTAGACCACAATGAGGAGGCGATGTTAAAAAAAATTACGTCCAAGCTAGACACGTGGGGCCCCAAATTCATAAGCTGGTGGGGAAGAATTGAGACAATAAAGATGATGGTCACCCCCATGCTAAACTACCTGCTCTCCATGATGCCTCTCACACTCACATCCGATTTCCACAAACGCCTAGACAAAAGCATCAACAAGTTCCTCTGGGGAGGAAAAAAACCGAGAATCAGCTTAGCGAAACTCAGACTCAAAAAAGAACAGGGCGGACTGAACCTCACAAACTACAAAGCCTTCCAGACGGCATGCCTGGCCAAACAGGGACTACACTGGATAGCCCCCACACCAGAATACATGCCGGTATGGCTGGACCTGGAAAGGAGTATTCTTGGCGGCGCTGACCCAATTATGGCCCTCACGGCGCACAAGCACCCAGAGGCCAAAAACGCAATAATCCACAACACAAAGACAGCGCTGCTGAGAGTAGACAGGGAAATGGCAGTAAGTATCAAAGGCACCAAATGGGAATCACTGTGGCATAACACCAAAGTCACATACAAAGGGAAAACACTAGACAGCAAGGAATGGCGCAGCAGAGGCATCACAACGCCGTCACAACTAGAAGCAGGGAACAACCTACTCTCCTACAAGGCACTACAGCAGACAACCTCCCTACCTAACAAGGAGTTCTACGAATTCCTCAAAATCAAAGCAGCTATCACCAAAGCAGGCCTCACGAAACAGATACCCACCATCATACAATACGCGCAAAACTTAAACAAGATAGGCCACCAAACAGCACAAATTTACAGGCTAATTACACCACGCACCACAACTCTAAACAATAAGACACTGGCCTTTTGGGAGGAGACCATACAAAGACAGCTGAACGAAGAAGAAAGAGCCAAACTATGGACGGCAGCGTCCAAAAACAAAATCACGCCACAACTAGCACAAACCAAATATTGGTTACTCCACAGGCTGCACTGGACACCAGCGAAACTAGGGAAGGTTGGAGCCAGTGAGAGCAGCACATGTTGGAACTGCCAGATGGCCACAGGAGATCTATCTCACATGTTATACGAATGCTCCAGAGTCAAAACCTTCTGGAGCAAGGTCTACAACGTCATAGACACAGTAACGGGAAGTAAGACACAAAGAGGACTAGCGGGGATAGCCACTGCCTTCCTAGCAACAGAACTCCAGTCCAAAGAAGTACGAAACCTGGTCGATGTACTACTGACGGCTGCGGTGAAAACGATCTTGGGTAACTGGAAGGACACCAGCAAAGCCACCTTCAAACGCTGGTTCAATTGGGTAACCTTCCTCCGGGGGGCAGACAATATCACTGCCAAGCAAAAGACGGCGAATCATACTGCCAAAGATAACATGTGGGAAGCTCTCGACGCCTATCTGGAGCAGTGACCCCCCCCCCTCCTTTTTTCCCTCCTTTTTCTTCCTTTTCTTCTCTCTCTCAGGCCCCGCCAGGCCGCAACATGCAAGAACAGTACAAGTATTACGAAGGTTTTGCTTTGTAAATGGAAAATTTACTTTCAATAAAAATATTTTGAAATAAAAAAAAAAAAAACATAACACAGACTAGAAATTCATCAGCATTGGTATCCGTTAGTCTACCTTTTTGTCCATATGAGATAAGTACAAGGAAGTTCTTTACAAATGAAGAGAAAGTTTTGATACCGTTTCTCAAATGCTATATTTTTTAACTAGTAACTCTAGGAATTTTATCAAGCATGTCTGGGCCATGTTTGTTTGTATGCATATAAGTGATGTTGGTCTGAATAGTGTCGGTGAGGCAGTGGAAATAGCGTGGTAAAGAGCAGTGATTCCAACCTTTGTATGACTGAGTGGTGTTCGCAAAAAGTACAGGTGAATGTTTTTTTGTGTTCGAATGACGCGAGTATGAATGGTGTTTGTGAGTGTATGCAGTTGATTTGAGCATTAGTTGTGTGTGTCACTGGTGTGAATACGAATAGGTTGTGAGTATTGTATGTGCGCATTGTGTACACTGTGTAAACACAAGTTGTGTGTGAATATTTGAGAGTGAAAGTAGGGATTATATGTAGGCTTGGGCGGAGTTCGAGTTTTCCTCCGCAGAACTCTGCAAAGTGGCAGAAAAACTCAGCTACACTCCATGGAGTTCCTCCAGTGGTGGAGTCTGTTAAGTCTTGCAGCTCGCACAGTTTTTTAGTGCCAGGAGTTTTTCCTGCGTCGTAAAATAAGCCCGAACAGCATTACGGCTGCTTCTTTGTGCCCCTGGAGTAGACATTCTAACCAAGCGGCAGCTTCCTCAACGCGAGCGGCAGACTTCTCACTGCTAGCAGGCGCGACCTGCCTCGACCGCCCGCACTGAGAAATCTATCCGAGAGGAGGTCTATTGTGTGATTTTTTTCCTCACAATCGCTCTCCAACTAGCCGTTAGTGAGCCGTTCAAGAGAAAAAAGTCTGCTTTGCCCCACTTCGTGGAGATTTCTGAACTCTGCACAGGGCACAGGGTGGGCAAATAGTCTGAGGGGTGAGTGTGTTTGTATAAATGGTGAGATACATGTTTACCATCTCTTTCTATAACCGGGCATGAGTCCTGCAGCAGTGTGTATATGATTCTTGTAATGTGAACTTGTGTAGCAAGCTACCTTAAAATGGGCTCAACTAGATGTTGCTCCATAGCAGACTGTGCTGGAGAAGTGGTGTACACCAAGTGCATCATGCCCCTAGTAATAGTTAGTGGTCCATCTGACCAGACTGGCAGAGACTGGCGCATATGGTCATAGTTTAAGAGTACAGTCCTTTTTTCCTGCACCCGCAAGGGCAATCTGCTGGTTTTCCTTATGTAAATCTCCACAGTGCCTCTTCAGTGCTGTAGTGCTCAAGCATTGATCTATTTCTGCACGAGCACCCCCACCCCAAGTTCATAGAATCCACCATTATAAGTCTACTCGCAATGATTTATGTTGGTGAGATAGCATGGCATGGCATCAGTGTAAACCTTCTCCCAACAGTGTCCTTTAAGTGTGCAAGGAATTCGGCAATGTAGATTGTTCTGTCAGCTGTACTCACCCAGTGCAATAGGGCCTGGGCAGCAGAAGCATTCTCCTAGCTGTCTTAGGCAGTATAAGCTTTCTAGAATTGAGAGGCAATTTAATCTATTGTTTGACAAATTCCAGGCACAGTCTTTTATTGTAAATATTCCTAGGATGCAAAGATATATTATTTCCTGACTGCTTTTTATCTTATGCAAAGTTAAACGATTAGTACAGCTGAATGTACGCTGACAACTCAAACTGAAAAGATAGAAGTAGACACTAGTACAAAAAAATTAACTGCAGGTCACTATGTGATATTAGCTTGTAATCGTATTTTCTAAATGTAATCATATGCTATGTTCAGTTAAGGTAAATGTGTGTACTGCTTTTTTTTGTGTGGAAATTTTTTATTGAGATTTTTAATAAAATGCAGAGAAGATAACAAGGTGATACATGACAAAGCAGTAAGACTAAAATATAAAGAATAATAAATCTGATGTAAAGCAAAACAAATATGAGAAAAAGGAATAAGGATATAAGCAGCAGTATATATTCCATAGTCCGATACAAGGTAAAACGAGTAAGGAAAAGAATACGGAGAAAAGAAAAATAAAGAGTAAAGAAAGAAAACAGGGAAAAAACGTAATTGAAGGGAAAAGAAGGAAAGTGACAAATAAGTAAGAACGTACCTGAGTAACAATAAAGAAGAAACAGAAATGAAAAAGTGAAGTAAAAAGTAGTAGGGGAAGAATATGTAGAGTAAAGGAATATACAAGAGTTAAGTAAAGAAAAGTTAAGTAGGTATAGCACTGAAGGAAGAAGAAGGAGTAGATGTAGAGTCATCATCTATCGTAGTTTTCAAGAACGGAGACCAAGTTTGAAGAAAAATGGAGGCTTGGTCTTGAAGATTATAAATAGTGCGTTTGTGTATAGCCGTTTGCATCATTGCTACCAACCATTCTTCCTGAGAAGGAACCGAAGAAGATTTCCAGTGGTGTAAAATACAAATCTTGGCTGTGGCCAAAGCAGTGTGAAGAAGGCGAATTTGAGACTTAGAAAGCTTCGGGAAACCTCAAAAATCATGTAGAATAATGGTGGCAGACGAAAGGAGTAATGTTAATGACATTGAAGAATGTAATGTCTTCCCCACAAAGATCCAAAAGGGTCTGGTACGTGGACATTCGCAAATAATATGGGTTATATCACAACCTGGAGCAGAACACCTCCAACAGGAAATATGTGATAATAACTGAGCTTGATGTAATTTGACAGGAGACCAATGCCATTCATGAAGAATTTTAAAGATACACAATTTAAGACGAGCTTCTCAAACCCCTTTGTGTAAGCCCTCTAAGATTAGATCCCATTGAGTGTTTGAATACACAGTTGATAAACGAGATTGCCATTTCATCTGAAGAGCATATGAGAGAGGATGTGAAAAAAGAGGATGTAAAAACGTTTTATAAAGCCCAGAAGTCAGCCCCTTAAAGGTCCCCCACGATTGCAAATAGAACAAAATGGGAGATATATGAAGCAATTCGGGCGGGGAACCTAAATATTTTGTAAGACATTGTTGAAGTTGAATATATTTGGAGGATTGTGAAGTTGGGAGATGAAATTCCTCACAAATTTGGTCAAAAGGTTTGAGGTCTCCGTCATGGAAAAGCTGATCTAAAGAAGAAATGCCGGCCTCTTTCCATATAGGCCAGAACAAGGTACGACCACAAACACGAATAGCTGAATTGTGCCACAGGGGAGCTTTAATATGAATTCGCGAGTTAGACTTTAATATGCGATGACCTCTCTGCCAAGACTTGTGCATTGCAGATAATATAGGATTTTTAGGATCCAAAGAGCTAGTCCCAGTACCATATAAAAGGGATAATCCCATATTTTGCCCCAAAAGGTGACGTTCAATGTTTACCCATTGAGGAATATCTTTAGATTTGGGTAGAAAAAAAGGAGAGTTGGTAATTATGGAGGGCAAGTGAATAATGTTCAATAGAGGGGAGACCCATCCCTCCATGTAACTGGTGAGCTTTCAATTTGGCAATAGCAAGACGCGGCTTAGCTCTACCCCAAATAAAGAGTTTTATTTTAGAATCAATGGATCGAAGAGTAGTTAAAGGAATATGGAGAGAAAGCATTCCTAAAACATAAAGAAATCTAGGTAACGTAACCATCTTAACCGCTTGGACCCTTCCCCAGAGGGATAATGCCAGAGCTGACCATTTGTCAAAGTCTTTTTGCATTTGTATGAATAAAGGATTCAGATTATCTGTAACCATATTATCCAGACCTCTACTGAATAAAATTCCTAGGTACTTTAGACGTGACGGTTGCCAACGAAAAGGGAATCCAGAAATAGCTGCCTTCGTAGTACCAATCGAAAGGGGTAACGCTTCACTTTTATCCCAATTTATTTTATAACCTGAAAATGAGGAGAAGGCAGTGATAATGTGAAGAAGAGAAGGAAGAGAACGGGGGAGGTCAGTAAGAGTAAGAAGAACGTCATCCGCATACAAGTACATTTTAGAATGACCAATAGGGAGAGGAACACCTACAACTTCAGTAGATTGTCAAATTGCTGCATCCAGAGGTTCCATCGCCAAGAGAAAGAGAAGAGGAGATAGTGGACATCCTTGACGGGTACCTCTACGGATAGGAAAGGGGGTAGAAAGGAAACCCCCACAGTTAACTTGGGCGTCTGGACTATCATATAACAAACATACTTTATCAATAAATTGGTCTCCCAAGCCAAAGCGTTGCATAATTGTAAAGAGATAATCCCATTCTATACGGTCAAATGCCTTTTCAGCATCAAGCGAGAGAATCAAAGCGTCTTCAGTGAGGTGTTTAGCTGACCATAAGGTATGAGACAAAGTACGGAGGTGATTCAGGGAACAGCGACCCTGGACAAAACCCACCTGGGAATTATGGATTAAGGAAGGTAGAACTTTGCGTAGACGGGATGCAAGAATACTGGCTAGTATTTTAATATCAGAGTTCAAAAGAGATATATGTCGGTAACTGCCACACAACAAAGGATCTTTATCAGGTTTTGGTAGGACAGCTATAATTGCTTTGTTGGAAAGAGATCCTAAAGAGGACTTTTTCACCAGCTTCTAAAAACGCGGCATGTAAAGTATCTATTATACTCTGACCAGTCCATTTGTAAAATTTGGGAGGGAAACCATCTTCTCCTGTGGCCTTATGATATGGCAAGGCAGCAATATTTTCTTCAAGTAAGGCCCTGCCATCATCAGAGAGTCGTGGGAGATTTACATGATCCAAAAATTGGGAAATTTTAGTTGCATCTATCTGATCACTCGGAGAGTTAAGAGATCTATAGAAGGAAGCGAATTCTTCAACTATGTCTTGGGGCCTAGCAAGAATGTCACCAGTACTGGATTTAATAGCTGGTATTGCCATGGCAGCCTCTCTCTGACACAATTGAGCAGCTAATAGCCGACCAGCTTTTCCCCCTGTTCATAATGTCTTCCTTTCATCTTTTGCAAGGCATATTCGGCTTTAGATGTAAAAAGACTGTTAAGAGACATTTGCGCTTGCTCCAACTGCTTACGAGTCTGTAAAGTGGGATGCGAAATATACAAGTGGGAATAGCGTTGGATGTCCTGTTCTAATTCTATTAATAAGAGCAGCATCACGCATTAGTTGTCCCCTAATGGTAGCTTTAGCTGCTGCCCAAACTGTTCTCTTAGAAGAGATTGAATCCACATTGTTGGTAAGATAATCTTGAAAGTGCGATTGTAAAAGAAGTTTACCTGCAGGCATCTTATATTTATGAAGACTCATACTTCATGGTTTGCTTCCTGGTCTAGAAAGAACTAAGTCAAGAGATAGAAGAACAGGAGAGTGATCGGATATGGCAGCTTCCAATATTCTAGAATCTGTAACCAAGTGAACTGACTTCTGTGAAAGAGGAAAGTAGTCTAAACGAGAAAATGTTCTGTGTACTGAGGAAAAGACTGTATACTCCTTATCTTGTGGGTGACTAAGCCTCCAGTGATCTACTAGACCATTATCAGCGAGAATATCTTGCAAAATGGCTCTATCCGAGGCGTTAGCGTTATCAAAACGGCCAGTTTTGTCAAGAATAGGATCTTGAACCAAATTCCAGTCCCCCCCAAGAAGGTATTGGGAGGCATTGATCTCTGTAAGAAGCGGTTTAATCTGAGGAAAAACTGGTTTTTAGCACCAATTGGAGCGTAAATGGAGCCAAGACAGATGAAAGAGTTCCCAATTTTCAATTTAACAAAAACATAGCGGCCCTCTGGGTCAGACCATGTCTTGGAAATCGTGAAGGGAAGCGATTTCCGGATAAGAATTGCTACACCACACTTACGGACTGGATTAGGGTTGGTTGGGTCAGTCTTAGAAATACTACTGTGAATAACCTTCCCAACCCAGTCTATACTGAGTTTATTAGATTCTATGTCATCCAAGTGTGTTTCCTGCAATAAAGCTACATCCACATGTTTAGATTGCAAATATGAGAGAACTTTCTTTCTTTTGATATAGTGGGTAAGGCCATGAACATTCCAGGAAACCACCAAATGAGGATGAGTTTGAGACGTGATAGAAGAATTTAGCAGCAGAGAGGAGAAAAAGAGGAAGAATAAGGGCAAAGAAAGTAGTTAGAGAAGAGTGTTACTCTGGAAAACAGAGGATAGAAATCGAAAAGATCAATAGGGACTAATGGGGGAAGAAAAAGAGGGGAAGAGTGAAGTAAATAATGTATATGAAAGGTAAAAAGAAAATAAATAAATAGAAGAAAGAAATAGGGAAGGAAAGTTAGAAGAAATATATAAAGAATAAAATAAGTGAGTAGGAAGGGATCTAGACTGTAAACTGGGGCCTGGGCGCACCAAAGCAACGCCGCGGGATAGGACCCCATCCGGGGAAAGGAAAATATGGGTCAAATAAGCAAGTAAAGGATAGTATGGAATATATAAAAAATTGCCACAAATGTAAAGTACTAAATGCAATTCTAATACAATCATATTAAACATGGCAAACAATCATTATGATATAAGGCAGTGGAACAAAAGCAATTAAATGAGAGAATATTACTATACATGAGGACAAAAGGAATTGGAAATGTGGGAAAAAATATCACGCAACAGAAGGAAGATTGAGAAGGACAGCGAACATCCATGAATAAATGAGGACACAAGAGTAAGATAGAGGAGCAGTAATAACAAACGAAGATTAAAGAGGAATAGAAGACAAGAATACAAGAGGATAGAACATATAACAGAATGAAGTATTTAAAGAAAAAGGGAAAAAGGAAGAAGGGAAACAAAGAAAATAGGAAAGCATGTATAAGAAAAAATGTGAGCATAGAAAGAAAGAAGACAGCAAAGCTTATCTCTAAACATGTAAAACAATTACATGTCAATACTGACTATAACCCTCAAGATAATTCAAGAATGATTAAAAAAGAAAAGGCAGTGTCAAATAGAATAACATTAGTACACTCAAAATGAGGAGAACCACAGTGAAGAAAAGGGCATGCGAGATGCTAGTTACTATGTCTAATCATGCACTAAACACTGAAAAATAAGGGAGACGTGTGTTTCATAGGCAAGAAGCATTGCGAAATAGAAAGCATGCTAGAATATTAAAATAAGAACTGTAATATGAAAAAGGGAATATAAGTGATTACATTATATGATTGAAAACGCAAAAGGACATCAAAATAAACCTTTAAACAATAAAGTACTGATCAGTCAGCATCTGAAGGTGTTTTAAGAGGCAATCTAGATTTGTCCCTCTGCGGTTCCTCGGTGTGAATAGAGACAGGGCACAGAGCTGAGGCCTTATCATCTTGAGAACGGTGGAGTCTACTAAAATCTCTGCCCCGTTGCCTGGAGTTGCTAGTAACACGTAGATGTTGAGTCGATACAGTTGAGGAGGAGGAAGGAGATGATTGGAACTGCTCACAATAAGAAGACTGTGTGTCCATGTCGTGAGTTTTGATGTCATCCAAAAATTGCTGCAGAAGCGCAGGGTCATAAAACTCCTTGGATTCTCCATTTCTAGTGATGCGAAAACAAGCGGGTTCAAACAAACCATACTTGATGTCTAATTGACGTAATTGAGGTTGCATGGATAGAAACGCCTTCCTTCACTCATTCGTCTCTTTAGAGAAATCAGCCGCTATATGGATAGTGTTCCCTTGGAAAAGAAAGGAGCCTCTTGAGCGCGCCGCAGACAAAATCTGTCAAGCTTGTTCATGTCTGAGGAAACAAGCAATAATAGGCCTTGGGCGCGCATTGGTATCAGGACATGGAGGGCCAATTCGGTGAGCTCGTTGGATTTCCAAAGGTGGGGCGAAGGAAATGCCAGTCATTATTGGAGAGTACCACAGAGGAATGTTTTCATGCTTTGGCCCTCAATATTCTCAGGAAAACAAAAAAAACGAACATTATCTCTGTGACTACGATCTTCCAAATCAATGATTTTACTGTCAAGAAAAAGAAGATCCTGCCCCGAGCTTTGAACCAAATCCAGACGATTCTCCATTGCCAGTACTTTAGAATGAAGAGTTTCAATTTTCTTATGAAAAGTAGTGAGGTCCGCTCGAATCGATATAGTTTCTTCAGCTAAGGATGTGATTGTAAGATCCATACCTTCTAGTCGGCGATTGACCCCAGAAACCTCTTGCCACATTCTTTGCATAGTGTCTGTTAGTGTTTGGTCACTATGAGTTGGCAGAGCCTGCGGTACATTTGATGATGAAGATAAGCCCCCCTTCGTTGACGTATTAGTAGGTTGTTTCAAAACCTCAGCAAAAAGTGGTTGTTTAGGTCCTTTACTACCGTTCCTATTGGTAGACATTGGTGCTACCCGCTTCACAGACGACTTACAAAAGCGAATGGATGTGGTAGCGTGATATTAAGCAATGATGAGGGCAACGTCGCAATATATGAAAAGAAGGAAGGGTAGGATAATACAGCATGTGATATCGAAATAGAGGTGAGTGTATGTCACAAATGATCACCACACTAATATCTCCACAAAAGGTAATTGTCAAAGGGGAGAAATAATTCCAAAAGGAGTAACTATCCGTCACTCACGCTTCAGCAAATGAGTTAATGCAATAAACCTAAAGATGCAAGAAAATTAGTGAGCATGCGGAAGGAGCAGACACATAGCAGGCAGAAAAGAAAGTGAAAAACATACCAATGACATTACATGCCAACCTGACCTTGCCACTAATATATATACATATTACAATAATATACAGGGCATAGCGTGTCTTAAAGTATCATGAGGAGAAAATGTCAGAAATATCAAGAAATTATGCTCTGGTAACTGTAAAATACATTTGAGGTAAAAGACACTTCAATTAATTATGTTATAGGGAGAACTGGCCCAGGCAAGGAAAAGAGCACACTCCCAGCAATACATTTATTGCCATCAGTATTAAGAAATACAATGAAGAATAGAAATGACGTGAGGATAGTACTATTCATACAACATAAGCAATAACTTAAAATAATTATGTCACATAAGGACAATGCAGTTTAAATTATGCACCAAATAACCATAGTAATCATGGCAAAGCAGTAATGCAGGCACAATTATCATGAATGACATAAATGCCAGAAAACTGCTGAGTTCAGTTATTGAAGGAAGCCCTTCGTAAAATAAGCAGGATATTCCAGAAAAGCGTGAGACGCAACATTAATGTTCCAGAAAATAAAGAAATTCTATTGTACTTGAGGAGATCATAATGCAGGCCAAAGTGCGCGCAAAGTCTGAGGAAGCACGTTCTGACAGGTTGAAAGGAATGCAAGCTTTTATGGAAGGGATGCACAACGTTAAATGACTCATGAGTGAAATATTTTCTGCCGTAATGAGAAAGGCGGTACAAAAGGGGGTGCTTCCTAAGTACCAGAAGGAGACTGGCTGCAAACATGGGCGTGAACCATGCCGGAGGAGGTGCGGTCTATTGAGGAGAGGAGGTGCAGCGGAAGGCGTCGATGAAGAGCTGACGCACGTCCTGGAGCCTTCACCTCGGAAATAGCCAGGAACCAAGAGCCGTCACAGAATATCCGCCAAAAATGCCAGGGAACTCCTCTGAGGTAACGGGTATTTAAGAACCCGTTTGGTGCCAGGGGATAACACCCGAAGACCTCTGAGTTCTCCCTTGTTCCGGACCACAGAAACACTGAGTCTTCTAGTCGCAGTCAGAGATCGAATTTTATTGGTAGCTACCAAGTAACAGGTGTCCTAGAAGCACGACAAACACGGGTCATGTGTTCTCAGGAGACTGTTCATTTTTACAGAACCAGCCTTCTCCTTATATACAAAAATAATAGCTGCAAGCAAGAATTCTTGAGTTTATGATATGGCTATACACATATTTCTACAATAATACAAAAGAGCGAAGTCATGTAGGCAAGCCCGTATTTTAGACGTCCAATTCGTGATGGATTACCCAGCCAGGCCCGGAACTCCCATCAGATATCGATGAAACCCCAATAAAGGAAGGCACCTCCTAGTCATAAAACTGGTCATAAACAGGGAGCGTGGACAGGTGTGTCTGTGTGTAGAAAACATGATCTGGATGTAGTGAATGGTTTGTGGCATGTTATGTATTGATGCTATCGTATTAGGCCACTGGGCGAGGAGCTGCCCAAACAGGTTCGGCTGGAGGCAATGGAGTCAGTTGGGACGGGTCAGGGGGAAGTCAGGGAAGGTGGACGTGTCCTTTTAGATCAAGCTCGACCTTTAATTGACTTATCATGAGGGCAAGACACAAGATGGATACCGTTTACAAAATGGAGTCTGAGGGGTCGGGACGGAAACTACGATTCAGGGGTGTTAGCATACCTCGATCATGACGCAAATGCATAGGAATGATGTCCTAATCATTATCGGTTCGTCAACACCAAATTCGTCATGGTACGTTGATGTTTCGGGACACGGGTATTGGACCTCGATACCGGGACAACAGTAGGGTCCAGAATTTCAGAACCACACCTCCGCATGTCTTCAGGCATCAGCGGAGAAGAAAGAAGGAGACCTGGCGATATCATTAAGCTGAAGAAAGTCCATCAGGGGTCCGTCCCGCAGCGGATCTCAGCTATCAGACGGCCATCTTCCTGCGTGGCCAGACCACGCCCCGTGTTTTCTGCTTTTAATGTATCCCGAAGGCCTGTTCGTGACACAAGGCACAGCTCTTTTGGCAGAAGCAAATCTCCTATGCAGCTAACTTTATGCTTTCCTCAAAGGATTTGAGTAAGATAGTTGATAAATTGGTGATGGTCTTCGACTGTTTCAGGCAATGTATTTCAGAATTTAGCTCTCTGGAAGCTCACCATCTTTTCTTCTGAAATAACTCTCATATATCTTGGCAGAGTCAACCTAAGTTTACCATTCTCTCTTAGTCTGCTCTGTCACTGTTTAATAAAATGCTGCTTCTTATGTTGTGGTTCTTTTCTCAGGCTGCTCCAAGCAGAGTACCTTGAACTCAGTGGTCTGTCTGACTAGAAGCTAATGAAGGTGCATCAGGTATGAAGTAACATGGACTTAGGTTAAAGATGGTTGTAACTCTGTATTCTGCCAATTACGGAGAGTTCACTTCCATCTATCACACAAACAGGCATACATTCACTTTTCCCTCATTTCACTCTCCAAACTGTCCAAAAGCTAAGTGTGTTTTTATTTCATCTGAAAATGCCCACTGTAGGCCTTGACCATGGCTGGCAGCAGAGAATCAGTGAATGGGAAAAAGGTCATTATAGACCTTGGTTGACCCTAGAAATCAGTTGTCTATCTGGAAGTAAGAAACCACCTGTTTGTATCGTTTGGATGGACTCTTCTAAAATGATGTCGTTCTCTCTGACATCTAGACCATGATTATGCATCAGACAGATCAAGTGATAAATGGGCCACCAAATGCCACTGATCTCCTTTCCAAGCCAGTTTCTTGCTAATGTCAGCCAAAATTGACTCAATGCTCATGTAAAAAGTCTGATTTGTTATCAATCCTCACCAGTGGCACAAGTGCGGAAAGTTCTTCTTCGCATACAGATATCAGACAAGGGTATAATTGAAAAAAAGAGTCTCACAAACCAGACAAGAGGCCAGGAAGGCAGTGCATAAGACAGATTTCCAATTACATTAATGTATACATGTGCAATCTGTCAAATATAGCCAGAACAGCCAATTGCATCTGAAGAGTTATGAGAAAATGTTTTATTCCAATTGTGATCATGTTGCTCAGTCTTTGAAAATAGGAAATGATCTCCTTAATTCTAACCCTAAGATTAAGGGAAATCCTCACGGGGTTCCTTGGATATAGGTGCCAAGCTCTCTCTTGTAATAATTCCATCCATGGGGAGAACTGGCAGGGTAGTAAGGCTGGCATCATGAATACCACGGCAACCCCTTTATCCTTCCCCCAGGCCCCAGCTCTGCAGTCTTCCATTTTGCATCGAGTGCCCAAATACCTATGGGGAAAAATGTAGTGGAGTAAGTTTGACATCCTGAATACTCCCTGCAATCCCCATATGCTGGAGTTCTGTCCCTGAGTAGGTGACAGGACCTCAGGCAAGTTTTGATTAGGTAGAGGAAGGTCTGACACATCCCTTCAGCGATATGGCCATTTCTGATTGGTCCCTTGCTTGGAGAAGCACTGTCCTCATTGAAAGGCCAGAATACCCTCCTTTCCATGGGTTCTTCTAAGTCACTGCTGTGTGGCTGCAGGTGTGAAAAGAGTAAACTTGAATGAAGAGATCCAAAAAAAGATTGCTTTGAGTCCCTGTACCCAGTTTCCAGAGAGGAAGCAGTTATCCCCCAGTCAGGGAAATGAGGTGAGTGTTTGACAAGGCGGCAGGGAGAAAAACAAACTTAAGGCTGGGAAACATCAGGGTTAATACCAGACCATAGAGAGGTGGCTCGCAGCATGACATGGTGAGGTGGCCCACTGCAGGACAGACAGTTCATCCCCCATGCACCCAATAGTGTTCAACAGTCAACTGTGTATGGTTGCACCCATTTACACAGAGTGAATAGATTGTAACTGCCTTAACAACTCCCAGGTGGACACAAATAAATAGACAGTGAGTACTTATAGTGGAATTCAAGAGATTATGCATGATGCTAGTCCTCCACCCTGCTCTATCATTCGCCTGATCGCATAGTCTTAGCTTCAAACTATGACCCAGGCTAATCTGCTACTTTCTGGAGTACCTAAACATTTACTAAATGCGATTTATTTAAAAATCATGACTAGTTCAGAATTCTGACTGACCTATATGATTTGGTTGAATGGTACTCTTTTTTTACCTCTTTTTTAGGTTTTGCACAGGCAGCGCATGTGCTGCCTCTCCGAGGCATCAAGTAATATGTATGCGGGGTGAAACTCTGCCTATTGGCAGCTAAAATGTCCGGCTGCTTGCCATTTGTTTAACGTTGCATTGCTCTTTCTTATCTTGCTTACAGCGGCGGTGCGTCCATTGGGGCGTTGGGGTGTTGCCCCCCAATGCGCACTGCCCCATCCGGGACCGCCAGTATGCCTAGTAAAATACAACATTATGCATTATTCAGCAACTAGTTTCTGGCCGGCCGGTCACCGGGCCGGACCAGAAACCATCGGGAAAGGGGGGGGTGGGGCTGTGCAGGGGCGCTAGTGCGCGTGTCCTCTTTCGGACAGGTCATTTTTCTGCCCGGTGGGAACATGCGCACTAGCCCCCCCCTTTGCATACCGGGGGTTGCCTCATGCCACAGCCCCCAGCCTCCTAATGGGGCGGGGAGTTTGGCTGCTCTAACCAATCCATTCCATGACCTGCTTGATGACGTCTGGGATGACGTGACGTCACTCACCTCCTTGGTCACTCTCACCCCGCACCCGGCCGCAGCCACTTCCACACACAGTGCGGCTGCCCGCTTCAAACGTGGTGTGCGTGGCGTGCTCTTCCTGTCCTCCTGATGGTGACTCTTCCTGCTGCCTCCTGAGCTGGACTACTACCGTAACAACATCGACACGACAAGGAGAACTACTGAAGTGAGTCACAATGGTGATGGTGGTGATTACCGCCCTTTTGAACTTTATTTCAAACTCCCACCCGTTACGTATCACCCATGATCCCACAGCTGTACCCCCCTGAGAGTGCCATGGCGGGTTTGGCCATCCGGCATCGCTTCGGTCTGTGTAAGTATTTTTTTGTAAATACAGCGCCTTCTATGGCAGCCGGTTTGATGTTTTCACTAGTGCCACTGCCGCGACTCTTGAAGTCATGCCAGTGCGCAGGGAATTGAGGGGGGGGGAGGAGAGTGAGTGAGTGAGTGAGGGAGAGAGAGTCTGTGAATCTGCTGCATGCATCCGTGTGCAACCTGGCGGCCGTTAGTCCTCACCCGAGTGTGATGTATAATTCCGCCATTGTAGAGAGCTGCATGTAGGAATGAGAGCTCAGTAGGTCCATGCACCTTCTGCTCAGATTTGAGTCAGCCTTTATTTCGTTAGGAAGGTGTCCTGGTTAGTTTGCAAGCGAGTCGTGGTAGGGTGACCAGATTTCACGGATTTGCCTCGACATTCCCGGTGTTCAGAGGACTGTCCCGGTGTTCTCTGTAATTGTTAAAATACATGGTTTTGGGAACAAAGGCCAGGTCGTCCTGCAAATGAGAGTTGAAAGGTATACTCTCTTTAAGTAATGTATCTGTTTCAGGGGCGCAGGAGGACACCAGCTGCGTGCACGCGGCAGCAGAGGGGAGACAGAGGGGGGCTCAGGGTGAAGGACGTGCCATAGGTAATGTTATGTACGCCGCCGGGAATACACAGCTTTTCAAGGCAACGCAAAAATCGGGACAGAAGTAAGTCTATCTTTATGTCTGGACATTCATAGATGTTGCATATCAAAATCTGTTCCCCCTAGTCGTGGGCATAAAGTTTTAAGATGGCCCTCACATCAGTAATATCGGGAGGCACGTACATGGTTATTGATGACATCTACCAAAGGGTTTATAATTAACTACTTAGTCCCACAGTGTTGATTTTAGTACACCTTCCTGTGCGTAAGTGTGTTTGTGAAGCCCAGGGCATTACACATGCATCACAGCCTCTTTCATATATGCGCACATTTGGTTAAATGTGTTATTGACCACAATGCTAATTGAACGGTACGCCTGCTGGGGGCATTTCTTCGTAGTTGCCCTGGTTGGTCCTTTTTATGGTGATTATTAGATTGTATTTCTGCTAAATTTTGTGGTAACTTGCATTAATCCTATTCACAACTGCAGCGGGCTGGTCACATTGCAGCTTGTTTCTTTCTGCTTGTTACCTCAGTGAGGCAGTCGGCAGCATTGGCGGTGGCGGGAGCAGCCTATTTTGGTGTGGGCAATATCAGGGCGAGTAATTATATGGGGAATTCTGCTAGTTTGCGATCTGTTTACTTGTTTTTAAATAAAAAACCTCTGTGAGGTAGTCAGAAATGCATTGTATCTCAAAGTCTGTTATGAATCCACATATTGAATAAGCAGGTAGCTACCTATGTTGTATGACATCTCTTTATTACTGTCATATCTGCACTTTCACAATTTCTTTATTAACCTTCCTTCCTTCTCAAAATTGCTTGCAAATGCACCATTTGTCCACTCGATTTTCACATTTTTTTCGGTGGGGGGGGGGGGGGGGGGTTGGGTGGGGGTGTTCGGGCACACGCGCCGCGCTCGCGAGCTACAGTGCGGAAATCATTTTTCCGCCTCACCAGGTTCAAATGTCACCAGCCGCCACTGCTTGCTTATGGTAGGCTCACAATGCGAAAAGTCACTTCCGTTTTGCTCCCGTTTTGCAGGAAGCAGCACCGACCAACTACTGTGTAGTTACGCTGCTGGGCTGTTATTTTTCCATTAAGCACTACTTTTATTGCAGATTTCTACCAGCGTGTGCTTTTCCGCCTGTTTCTGCTTTGCGCCATGCACCCACTTTTGTATTTATACACCTGAGATACTTATTTACAGTACGGCACCCAAGGGACAACTTTTATTGCAGCTTTGTACCCGCGTGTGTTTTTCTGCCTGTTGCTGCTTGCGCCATGCGCCCGCTTTTGTATTTATACCCATGGCATACTTATAGAAAAAAAGCACCTGGCAGCCATTTGTTTTCTGTTTATTTATATTTGTTACAATTGTAGCAACCGCTCTTTAGCATAAAATGTTTAAAGCACAAGGGCCGCGATTTATTTACAATCATGGACTTGGTCAGCACTTCAGATCTGTATGCACCCCTGCCGTCTACATCACGCATTGCGCACAGGTCTTCATCCGAAAAACTTTCCCAGAAGATTTCCTCCTGCTGTCTACATCACGCGCACCTTCTTTCATTTGAAAAACTTTCCCAGCAGATTTCCATTCAAATATTTAATTTTGTTAAAGAACGCAGTCCACAGGAAACTACAATTACTGTTTGCAATAAAACAAAAGATGGACGGAGCCACCTTGTAGAGTGCTGGAAAACATTGCATTTTTTTGCGGGGTTTATCTCCGTCTTCGTCAGTCACCCTCCCACCAGGCACCCACCCTTAATCCCTTCCTCTCTTTTGTTTACCGTGTCTGAGCACTAAACTTGCAGAGCCTGGCATCCAGAGTCTCTCTTCTGGTGCTCCTCCCTGATAGCCCCCACAATCCACATGCCGAGCATAGCTTAACTCCCTCATTGGGCCATACATCATCTCAGGCTGCTCATTTGCTTTGTTCTCACGTCCTTTCTACCAGTGTCCGTGTGCTACAAATGCTTGTTTGTTTGTTTCTTGGTTAAGCATAAGCAGTCTCCTACATCCAGTTGTTTATGCTGGGACATCTCCCGGTTGGCAAGGCGGGCAGGAGATCAGGGCGCCGGTGAAAGTCTTTAAAATGTACTATTATGGTGACTCTGATGTCATTAGTCCATCCTCATTAGCACGTGCTCCTCGCTAGAAACATTACTCGGAGTAAGAGTACACAAGAAAAAAGCTGTGAAGATGCATGGCTGGATGTGGGACAATACACACTTAATACACGCCCATGCAGAAGGTATCCTTTAATTTAATTTAAAGTTATAGCCTCTCTTTAAAGAACAGTTCCCTGTTTAGCTGTCTGAAGAGGTGAACTTAAACAGTGCAAGTCACAGCACCACAGTACTTTTCATATTTCCCCTTAAACCTTTCCTCAAACCATGAGATGATCCTAGAGAAGAGATGTCTCAGTGGGGGCAGCCCGAACAGTACTATTTGGATGGATTGTGAGCTAAAGGAATTGAGATTTGCAGCAGTTTTCTTTGAATGACCATTGTAAGGACACAATGTTGCTGTAAAACATAAGTTTGCAATATGGAGATTGCTTTCATGATCTTTAGACAGCTGTGATATTGAAAAGCAATTTTAGCATTACTGCAAATTGAGTTAGTAATCTAGAATGTTGGCAGATGCCAAACGAGTGTAGTCCGCCTTGCAGTGGGAGGATATTAAAATTGAGGGGGAGGGGGAAAAGTTCCACTATTCTGTTTTGACCTCACTCTAGACCTTGCGCCTACTCAAATAGATGTGATATGTGTTTCAAATTATCGTGATATTTTCTATTATATTATTTTGTGCATTAAATATATTGAGAGTAAACTCTGACTCGACTAGTTTCTACAAAGCACTTTTTCTGGTTTTCTAAAGCAGTCAAGTCTACATTGAAGAAAAACACTGAGAAAGTTTGCAAATCATTTAAAATTCAGTTTGAAAGCTGTTCTAGTGTGTTACGTCACCACCCTCTCCCTGGATGCCATTGTGTTGCTGCTTGAAGTCAGTCATGCATTGTGCACAGTGATGTAGGAGGCCACAGTGTTTTTATAGTCTGTCAGCATGGGACACCTTTTAACAAAGAAAACGGTGGTTTGTTATGATATGGCTCTTACCGATGCTTACAGTGAATTAAGAGATATACTCTGCCATATGTGCCTGGCTGACATCAGCTTTTAAATGTTTTGAAGCTGTTCATTTTCCATTGGCTTTTGTGATTTGAGGAGGTGGGGTTGCACTATGTTACTGTGTTCAACAAGCACTTGCAATGCAATGGGTCTCGCATTTGCAAGCGTTTAAGCTATCGGCATGTAAATTACAATATCATGTTCCCTCATAGTCACTGCATGCAAATCTGATTGTATTTTATATGGATGCATGTTATTTTTCTATAGTGCAAACCTAGCCATAAGGCAGTGTAATCCTGTACAGGTCTGAAGTCAAGCATAAAGTCAATAAGTGAAAGAAGAGGGCTTTTGGTGGTTAAGGCATTTTGATGTAGTGTTCTTTAAAGAGGTGCACCTTCAACTCTTCCCTAAATTGGAGCACCGCAGGGGGAGTCCCCATGGATACATGGATGTTGTACCAGATCCTAGCTGCATGGAGGGAAAAGGCAGCAGCCTTTCTTTTCTGTTCGATCAGTAGCGAACTCATCCCCCTTAAGCGCCTTGAGACCCTCTGGGTGAGTAGCGCGCTATACAAATGTTTGACTTGACTTGACTTGACTTTTTCTTTCACATTTCTTAGTCTGCAGTATGATGGTGTACTGGTTGTGGGGGAGCTGAAAACCAGCAGAAAGGGGGAGCTTGTCTCCAAGACAAGCAGGGGTGCTGGTTGTGATGCCCTTTGGAAATAATGCAGTTGGTTTTGAAGATGGTGTGGCCTGATAAGCGGTGCCATTAAAGTTCAATGAGGAAATATTTCCCTTTTCTTTAGCATTGACAATTTTTTTCTTTCATTCAGGTGAGCCAAAGTTATTGTTACGTCATTGGTCTCTAGAAGTGATGTATCTATTACCATCAGATTATCTGCAAAAATGTGCACAATTTTGTTCAGCCATGTTATTATAATAATTGTGGGCCCTTCTGGATTCCTGACTTTAAGATGCCTTCTCCCTCCCAGAGACAGTAATACCCATCAGGCAGACAACAGACCTGTTGCTGGAGTACTTGGCATCAGAGGCGTTCCCTATTCCAAATTCCGCATACACTCTTAGTACAACTTACCGGAACACTAGTATCAGTTTCTAGACAGACAGTCAGTCCAAACCTGTACTGATCTATCAATGGCTCATTGTAATGCTGAGATGTTGGGCAATGCTCAGCACTTCTTGGTATTTCTTGCACCTACTGGGGCCACATATCCAACTAATACCTGATTCATCAGAGTTGGACTGACTGATCAGAGTTTGACTTAAAGGGCCAACTGTGGGTGTTTGACTTCTCCATAGGGTGATCCTCAAATGTTTTGCATTCCTCCCTCCTGTTTTGTTAAATTCTTGTTTGTTGGCCATAGGACTCTATACACTCTCACTGCTAGCCAGTGCTAAAGTATGTGTGCTCACTCCTGAATACATTGTAAGGTTTACATGTCCTGATAGTGAAAAACTCTGAAACTCGTTGTCATTACTGTGAGGCCTACCTTTCACAATGGATAACATGTGGCTACCTTATTACATTTAAATATTATGGGAGTAAGTAGAAATGTCATTTTTCATGTCTACAGAATTGTAATTTAAAATCCTCTTTAAAGATAAAGTCAGATTTTAAGTCATAATTTCAAAATGCCACTTTTAGAAAGTTGGCATTTTCGTGTCCTTTTTTTTTTTTTAAATTTAAGATGCTTTTTGAGTTTGTAAAAGAATGTAAAACATAATTACAAAGTCAAGAAAAACAGGAAGCTTAATAACGCGGATAATAGACAAAAAAAAACATGTTATACAATATCCTTATGAAATATACCTGTACAAAGTAAAAAATGCATTTTTAGAAAAGATTTGTGAAGAGAGCAAAGAAAAAAAGAGAAGAGGGAGGAGAAGAGGAAAGAAAGAAAGAAGAAAAAGAAAAGAAGAGAAAGAAAAAGAGGAAGAGTCCAAAAAGCGAAAATGAGCTAGAGGAATTAAAAATAGCGAAGACCAAAGTTAGAGTACATTAAATAACATTGCAAAGATAATAACAATAAAAGTTAAGTTGACTTTTTAGATAAAAAGTTGGTTAAAGGTAACCAAAGTAAGTCTCTTTTAATCATCAAAGGAGTGGAGGTAGCATAAGTTCTGTCTATTCTGTGATGGTGACATAATAAGTTCCACCATGCTTGAAAGGACATATTTGAGGTGTCCTTCCAATTAGAGGTAATAATCTGAAAAGTAATGGCTAAAAATAAATTGATAAAATTGCCAACATTTCTATAATTATCAAATACAGGGGAAAGATTGCCAAGAAAAACATATATATGCGAAAAGGAATATCTGACAAAAGAATGTCATTTAATTTAGACCATACATTAGACCATAAGTTGCACATTAGGGGACAGTGAAAAAACATATGAATAGGATATCCCAAAACATGAGGGCAGGACCAACAATTAGGAGAATCAAGTAAATTAAATCTATGAAGGTCACTGGGGGAAACAAATAACCTAATGTAAAAATAAAATAGGGTCTGTGTTGTGCTGGCCGAGCGAGATGTCGTGTGAATCTTAGACCAGAGAAGGTTCCAGGTGTCTACGGAAAGATCAAGACCTAAGTCCTTTTCCCATAGAAGTTCCCAGGAGGACTTTGTTCCAATAGAAGTGTGGTGGGAAATAAGCTTGTAAATGGCATCTGCTTTAAATTGGGTGGAAAAATCAATGGGTGTGGGAGATGGCGGTGAAGGAGCTGGAGAGGAAGTGGAAATGGGTTTGATAGGGTTAAAGAAACAGGTGAGGGTCTCCATTGAGGATACTGTAGTGAGAGGAATGGCTAGGGGAAATGTCATATAAGGATTGAAGCTCAGAAAAGGATAAGAAAGTATCATCTTTCTTCAGTTGCTGGGGGGTAATATTACCTTTATCGATCCATTCCTTCCAAAATAAAGCGTGATTATTATTCTTGAAGTTCTTATTATACCAAAGAGGGATATCTAAAGAAAGGGTGGTGGAAGGGAAGTGCGCAGTAAGCGAGGAGAAAATTAAAGCCTTAGAGTGGACAAGAGGGGGAAAGGACATGCGTTTCGGAGGTGAAGTGAGTTGGTTGGCTCAGAGAAGAGAAAATGGAGAACATTGGGCCTGTTCAAGGGCGCTCCACGCAGTGCAGGGTGAGGCGGTGGAATCACACAGAAAAGTCCAAATTTGTTTCAAAGAAAAAGCGGAATGATATCGCCTGAGGTTAGGAAAATTAACACCTCCTAAATGTTTAGGAGACTGAAGATGGGCTAGTGAGATTCTAGGTTTACGATTGTTCCAAAGGAATTTGATAGGAAAACTATTAATAGTGCGAAAGAAAGTCTTAGGAAGAGAAAAAGGAAGCATGGAAAGATACAAATTAAGAATGGGGAGAAGCATCATTTTTATTGTGGCCAATCTACCCCACCATGAAAGCAAAAGAGGAAAACATCTATCAGTGAGGGCTGTAATTTGTTTAAGAATTTCAGTATTATTGAGTTTAATGAGGTCTTTAATGTTATTACAGTATAAAATACCAAGACATTTAATGTGAGATGGAGACCATTCAAAACCAGAAACACTAAACATAGAGGGGAGACAGATTTTATTTAGAGGTAAGATTTCTGACTTGTCAACATTAAATTTGTATCCCGAAACACTAGAGTATGTCTTTAATAAAGAAAAAAAGGTTGGTAAAGAAACAGTTGGGTTAGAAATAAAAAGGAGAATATCGTTGGCATAAGCAGTGAATTTGATGTCAACGTTTTGGAAGTTAAAACCTGTATAGTCATTAGAACGTCTAATGGTCTCTAAGAAGGGTTCAAGAGCTAGAATGAAAAGAAGGAGAGAAAGAGAACAGCCCTGTCTGGTACCTCTGATAAGAGGGAAGTATGGAGATTGACAACCATTTACCCAGACCGATGTAGTAGGAGCAGAGTATATCATTTTTATGAAGTTAATGATAGTGGAACTGAAACCATGCCATTTTAGAGACCAAAAGATAAAATCCCAATTAACCCTATCAAACACTTTTTCAGCATCGGATTTTGAGGCTAAGTGTATGATATTGAAAAGAGTGTGTGAATTTTCTGTAATGGAGCGTCCCTTCACAAAACCAGATTGGTATATGTTAACTAATTTAGGAATGACCTTATTAATGCAGATGGCAAGAAGTTTAGCATACATTTTACAATCGGTGTTTATTAAGGAGATTGGTCTATAATTTTTACACAAAGAGGGATCTTTATCTTTTTTGGGTATTAGACACAACATTGCTTGTGTAAAAGAGCCATGTGACTCACTAGTGAGTAAAAAGGAGTTTATAAGTGACAAAAGATGGGAGATCATGAATGCTTTGAAGTGTAGGAAAAATCAAACAGAAAAGCCATCCGGCCCAGGCGTTTTATCTTTAGGTAATAAGGCTATAGCCTCCAAAAGTTCGGTAGCAGAAATGGGAGCATCAAGGGAAGTAAGATCAGGAATGCTTTCAGGGGATTTAGGGATGTTTTGGAAGAAAGAATCGATAAGATCAGATGATGGGTTAGTCTCGGGAGTATAAAGAGAGGAGTAATATTTTGAAAAGCAGTCAAGAATGGTAGAATCAGCCGCAGTCGGCAGTAGGAGTTCCTGCAGGGCGTTGACATGGGGAGGGGGAGGGGCAGGGTGGGGGTAGTAATGTATGGATTATGGAGTTTAACAGGTAAGTAAACATATAAATAAATAAAACAAATTTCGTTGCGTGCACTGCATCACCAAATGCGATGCAGTGCGCGCAACAAATTTTGTTTTATTTATTTATATGTTTACTTACCTGTTAAACTCCATAGTCCATACATTACTACCCCCACCCTGCCCCTCCCCACGTCACCGCCCTGCAGGAACTCCTACTGCGGACCGCGGCTGAGTAGAATCTGAGAAGTGAAGAATTCCTAAGTCATCTTGGGTAGCTGCAATTTTAGATTTTTGTTTCTTAATCTTAAAATAGTTTGCTAAATATCTGCTTGCCTCATTACGACCACCATACATTTTAGCATTGAATTTGAGAATGACATTGCTGGCCGAATCCCAAGAGAGTTTGGCCTGAATAAGAATAGGTAGAATATCTTGACCATTAGAAGTAAAGTATTTGTGCTCTAGGGCTTTCATTTGTAGCGATAGCGAGTGTGAAAGGGCCTTCTTTTGTTTCCGGGACACAAAGTCAATGATAAAACCCCCAGCAGAGGCTTTGAAAGCGCCTCAAGTAACGTGAAATTAATAGACGGAATCTAAGTTCTGTTGAAAAAACTCCTGGGCAAATGAGGGAAATTGATCAGAGAATTGCGTATCAAGAAGAAGGGAATTATTAAAGCGTCACCTCTTGGAAGCATGAGAAGGAAGGGGATAGTCCATATTGATAATTACAGGGGCATGGTCAGATAACAGTATAGAACCAATCTCGACTTTAATCATGAATTGGAATGCAGATTCTGTAAGAAAGATGTAGTCAATCCGAGAAATGACAAGTCACCATATAGCAAAAAAAGAAATAGAAGTAGCTAAAGACTAAAGGCAACCAAATGAAACAAATGTAGGGATCTTACCAAACACTAAGGAAAACAGCAGCGGGATGGAATGTACATTACAAACATCTGGAGAATACGGAAGGAGACCACCGACAACACGCCACACAAAGGAGACCTGTAAAACATGAATAAGGATGAGATTCAAATAAAACGAGACAGAACAAGAAGACATTAACAAAATAGTCAGGGTTTGCTCAGCTCCATGAGTTCTCCTTTGTGAGTGTGAATGTACTTCCGTAGGTCAGCAGGATCCTCAAAGCTAAAGGTTCTGTCTTTATAAGTCAATTTGAAGAAACAATGATGGATTAAACCGTAGCGTGCATTCATGGCTCTCAACGCGGGTCTAAGGTCAAGAAATTCCTTTCGACTAGAAGCAGTAGGTTTAGAAACATCTTGAGTGAAAAAGACTTTTTGACCAGACCAAAGCATCTGCTTATGTTGTTTAGCGGCATTAAGAATTGCCATAAGGTCTGAGTATAAGAGGAAGTAAGCAATTATACCTCTGGGCTTAGATGTAGAAGATGTTGTCTTTGGTCCCAAGCGATGAGCTCGTTGTATGTTAAAATCCGAAGACTTTGGAAGACCAACAATTTGGAGAACTTGAGTTTTCAAAAAGTGGATCATGTCAGAACATTCTGGAATGCCATAAATATGAAGGTTGTTGCGTCTGTTGCGATTTTCCAAATCTTCCGTGACCTTTTTGAGCTGACTAACTTCTTTGGTAAGTGTATCAACTCTGGCAGCAACATGCCAGAGTTTTTTGTTCAACATCAGAGAGTCTTGTGTCAAGGTAAGACCATTTGTCATCCAACTTCTGAAGGGTAGTGGTGGTGTCTGACATTAAGGGATGGATGAGGCGCAGTTCTTCCATAATGTCCTCCAGAGTGATAGGCAGAGGCAATTTAGACGGAGAAGGTGGGCCTTTTTTGAGGCGTTTGCCTGCAGAGGCATTAGGATTCTTACGATCACCTGCAGAATTCCCATGAGGTTTATTAGAATGCGTGGAATCCATTATGAAGACAGCAGCCAAGAAAAGTTGCAATTGAGGACCACAGGAAAGTAGCCAGCAAAACAATGTCCATGAAAAAAAACGCAGATGTACTGAGAAAAAATATAAGACGAGTGTTCCTTGGAATAAGTAAAAGTCAAATCATCAACAAGGCATAGCGGCAAAATGCGTTGGACCGTGAGGTACTAGAACGTGCACCACAGAAACAGCAGAATATCAATGGAAAAAATAATTCCCCAGCAACACTTAAGTGAGCAAGTGACAAAAAAATAGTACCATAGAGGCTGTGCAGCAAAATTGTGTGAATCTCTGAGAGTAGAGCATGGAAGACATTGAGGAGCAAGAAAAAACGAAGAAAAGTGGAGCAAAATAACTTTAGCAAAGAATTGCAAGAGCAGATGAGGAAAGCTCCTTCCATAAATAGGGTGAATACTCTCTAGGAATATCAAACAGCATCGTTGGTAAATGAGGAGAAAAAACGCTGCGTAGAGGCAAAATCAAAATGGCGGCCGCTGGCTGATGCAGAAGAAAAAGCAGCAGATAACTTGCTAAAAAGACCGCATTTCGGTCAAAGAACTTGCCATTGTGTGCCCTGCTACTTCCGACAACCAAAGCCGCAGTTTTTGAAGAGTAGCGCTGCGTGTACAGGAGCCCTTCTTCGGAAAGCCGGCTTGAATGAGTGGAGCTCTTCACGTGGCGGCCATCTTACTTCGCCGCGCGCTCCTCTGGCATTTTCGTGTCCTAACCATTAGGTCCTTGCAGCCTCTTTCCTGGGTGTCATGACTAGGTGTTGTTAGCAGTTGGCCATTGTGTTTTCCTCCCAAGCCGTGCTTAAAAATATACGTGTGCTTGGGAATAAGAACATGTCAGAGGGATAGGTATATCCATGGTAATATCAGCACAATTTGAGAAGACTAAGTCCAAAATATTCCCTGCTATGTGGGTGGGGCAGGAGATCCATTGTTTGAGGTTCGCCCCCTCTAAAGATGTAAATAACTGCAATGCCTGTGGGCAACTTCCATTATTTACGTGCAGATTAAAGTCTCCCAGGGCCACGAAATTTGAGTACAGGATTGATTTTTGAGCAATTAAATTGCAGATTGTATGAAGAGCACCCACTGTGCAATCAGGTGGTCTGTAAATAAGAATCCCCCCAAGGGCGGACATGGGGGGGTCGGTTTTAGACAGAAGTTTAAACCTTCTATGCCATGAGCAGCAACCGGAGCTGAGGACACTAGCTCCCATGTATCTCTAAATATAATGGCCTCCCTTTTATCTCCTTCTCTATTCCCATGGCATAACTTAAAACCTGGAGGGATCGCTAGCGAAATTGCTGACACAGTGTCCAGATTGAGCCAAGTTTCCGTCAGGAACAAAACATCCCAAATGCCATCGGATATAATTGACCAAATATCATCAGTGTGTTTAGGTAATGACCTACAGTTTATGAGGCAAGCCTTGATTGTAGCATAGCTTACCTTAACAGGGCCTTCTGAGCAAGCCTGTTTTTTCCTATCCATTGTGAAATGAGCTAGAACCTGCCCGCAACCCCCGCAGCTGGCAGGGAGTAGGGTAGTCGCCAAGTTGATTTGTTGAGAAGACGAGCAACCATGGCAGCGGAGATTCATAAGCTCATCTCGCGACCAGCGGTAAGGCACGCCGCTACTAATTTTGGCAGCCTGCCCAACGCCGGCCGCGTTCCGGTCGCGGACGGGCGCAGACGGGCTTGCCTTTGGCAGGCCCGCTGCGCACGTCCGCTGCGTGGCCGGTAAGACATCTGTCTGATAAACCCCATGGCCGGAAGTGCATCAGCCGGTGTGGGCGGAGTCGCGTCTGTCCCTCCGCTCAATCGGCACTGATTGCCGTGGCGGACTGGGGACGGCGACACACAAGGTAAAATGTCAGCGTTTACACAGTCCAACACATTCTAAAACAGGTTTAAAATAATCAAATAGTAGCAATTTATTTTAGCATTAGTTTTAAAAGGATCCAGGGGACGAGAGAAGTGCAGAGTGCAATCAACAGATGTGCAGTTTAAAAAAGACAAAGCTTTTTTAAAACTAAGTAGCAAAACTAGCAAAAGCCTTGCGGCGCTATTAACACACAGAGCTACAGATCCAAAGTGTTAGCAGTATGGGCTGTCCAAGGCAGGATGGGAAGCTAAGTCTGTCAATATGTAGCTTCAAAGGAACCCTGAAAAGCTTGAGAATCCCTTTGGCAAGTGTTGCCTGCTATCTCTCCATTCCAGGAGATGGGTACTAGTGCAAACTGCACTGAATGGCCAAGATACATTTGGGCTTTGACTAGTTCGGAATAACATGGCCAAACAGTCAGGGCACACGTTTATAGCATGATTTAGGTTTATACGCACAATATTTAAAATGTTCAGTCAGTGCTATATCTTTTAAGGAAAGAACATAACCTGTATTTGCATGAAGAGGATGGTAAAATGGCAAAGTAAAAAGTGATTATTGACTCGCAATGGCATATCTACTCAGGAGTGCAGCACTCATGGCAGGTCACTTTAAGTTTCTGCCCCCCGGCCACATTGTGTTCGAAAGGTTCTCTCTTCATCATAGAATTATCTTTCTGGATGACTGATTCTACTTATTTATATCACTACCAATTCATCAGTCAGGCACGCATGTGAACATGCTGGAGATCAATGAATGAGCAATAAAGAGCCCTTTAGATGTTTTTTTTCTCTTGACACATTTAATGTGCATTCAAATACCCAGGTCACATGTCAGATTATGTCTTCTGACAAACTGTTGTTTAATCTTTCAAAACGGGAGGTTGGTGTTTAGTTTTCTTTTTCTAACTGCAAAATGAGAGTATTTTGAAAAGCAAAATAAGAGACAATCTTACTGGGTACAGCAAGTGTGAAACGAAAGGCTTAATTTGAATACCTGGAAATGAACTGTGCAAAAAAATCATAATATCTCAGCCGTTAGGCAAGCAGAACTAAAGAATACATTTTTTGTAATTTGGAGATGTGATGGAAATAAAGATTTTAATAGGAACAAAACAAATCAATACACTTGGGCACAAATTATTCTCTGAAACCTGATTTCCACATTGTATCATTTCCAAGCTCCATAGTTTTCTTCAGTAAATCTGCATGTCTGTGTACATTTAGTGGTCATTTCAGAGGATATGATGATGATAAAAATGTATAATGCGCATAAACAATAACCCGCAGGTATCAAGGCGCCTAACAATACAATCAAAATTGAAGCAGACGTCCTTACATATAGGCTTGTCGAAAGAGGCGAGTTTTTAGGGCAATGCGGAAATTCTGTAAAGACGGAAGGGATCTCAAATCAAGAGGGAGGTCATTCCACCATTTGGGCGCTAGCGTGGAAAAGGCCCTGCCACCCCATTTAGCTCTTCGTACACGGGGGGCTGTCAGAAGTAATTTCCCGGAGGAACGCAAGTTCCTACCAGGGGTATAGTGGGAGATAATAGACCCAATACCCGTGTCGCTATTTTTAACGATGGCTCTGTAGGTCATGCATAGGACTTTGAACCGGATTCGAAGTTCTACCGGTAGCCAATGCAGCGATTTCCTGGCCGCAGTGGCTGAGGAGCGTCTGGGAATATCCAGGACAAATCTGGCTATGGCGTTTTGGACTACCTGTAAGCGCTGCAGGTGGCTCCGGTTTAGCCCAGCATACAGCGCATTACAGTAGTCCAAACGAGAGCCAATAAATGCAACAGCTATTGCTTTCTTGCCTGCAAGGAAAGATATTTCCTGATCCTTCGCAGGGTGTGGATCAAGCCCCAGCAGGTGGAGACAGTTCTACTCACCTGACTGCCCATATCAAGGGCTGGATCTATCATCACCCCAAGGTTCTTAGCAGATGTTGTGGGGGAGGGACATATTCCTAGTGAGTCAGGCCACCAATTGGCTGACCAGATGTTTTCTTTCCCCCCGAACACCAACACCTCAGTCTTCTCCCCATTCAGTTTAAGAGAGTTCTGAATCATCCAGTGACCAACCGCCTCCATACAAGATCTAAACTTGGAGGCGGTGAGCACATCTGAATGGGGAAGAGAGACGAGTATTTGGGTGTCGTCTGCATAAGAAACTACCTCCATCCCGAAAGATCTTATTAGCCTGGCTAGTGGGGTCACATAGATGTTGAAAAGGGTCGGGCTAAGCGCCGACCCTTGAGGGACCCCACATAGCACTGGTAGGGATGGAGATAGGAACTCCCCCAGCTTGACTCTTTGTTCCCTCCCAATAAGGAAGGAGGTCAAGAGATCCAAGGCTGCATTCCTCACCCCCACCTCCCTCAGGCGAGATGTAAGCACTGAGGGGGAGAGGGTATCGAAAGCCGCTGTTAGATCTAGCAGGACCAGGAGGGTGGTCTGGCCCCCATCTACTGTCGTGCGGATCTTATCAAGCACGATGGTGAGGGCTGACTCGGTGCTGTGTTCCCTCCTGAATCCATGCTGGGAGGAGTCCAAACATCCCGAGCTTTCCACAAAGATAGCGAGATGCTTGTTAAGATGTGCCTCAAGCATCTTCGCTGGGGCAGGAAGCAACGAGATGGGGCGGAAGTTTTTTAGGACCTCAGGGTCAAGAGATGCCTTCTTTAACAGGGGTTTGACTACCGCCTTCTTCCACTCCATAGGGAAAATACCATCTCTAATGGCTAGATTCATTATTTCTAGCAACGGTGGTAAGAGAGTCTCCCTACACTGCTTGATAATTTTCAGTGGGCAGGTATCCAGGGGAGATCCAGATTTGATCTTATTAAGCAGGATCTCCAGATCTTGTGAGGCCAGCAGAGGAAAAGAGTCCAGAGTGCGCAGTGGGGAGATGTCTATAGTGGTCATATTCATCTCAACCCGAGTGATGGACGCACTAACGCAGGCTCTTTGTTCCTCGAGGGCCAAATGGATATCCTGTATTTTGGTGTGGAAAAAGGAGGCAATCCTGTCACATAAGTCCTGCGAAGGAATAACAGGATCAGGGGCTTGTAGGTTGACTAAGGAGTCAACAGTTTTAAAGAGCTCCTTCGGCGAGGAAAGCGAGGTGGTCAGAGTTACAAAGTAATCTTGTTTGGCCTGCATAATCTCGGCTTTATATTTCCTAACAAGGAATTTATGAGCTTCCTTGTTCTTAAAGTCCCAGCTGGCGTGCCAGAGCCTCTCCTTTCTTCTCACTTCTTGCCTAAGAAGTCTGAGGGAGTCAGAGAACCAGGGGGCAGATGGTCTCTTTCTGGCTCGGCGGCGGGACTGTACTGGGGCCAGTGTGTTCAAGGCCTCAGTAGTGACCTGTTCGAAATGGCCGACTGCAGTCTGTACACTGTCCAAGCTAGTGACAGAAAGGCTTGCAGCCCATGGCGCAAAGGAATCACTGCTGAGATTCCTGAAATTTCTAGTAGTTTCCATAACATGATTCCCTCTTTTACAAGAGTCCAACCTATGGTATTCCAAAAGAAAAGGAACCGCCAGATGATCAGACCAAGATAAGTGCATCGGATCCTTGATAGTTAGCCGAGAGTCATTAGAGAAAATGCCATCGAGAGTATGGCCTGCACAATGGGTGGCTCCGCTAACTCGTTGCGTAAGTCCACATGACTCCAGAGCCTCGATAAGGCATGATGTGTCAGATAGATCATGTCGTTCTAAGTGATAGTTAAAATCACCTAGGATAGAAAAGTTTTGTTGGCCGAAATAAGGTTCCAGGGCCTGGAGAAGGTTGTGCGTGAAATGAGTTCTCGAACCAGGTGGTCGATATACTAGGATCCCATTAAAAAAGGGACATTGCGCTTCCTTTATTGTGAAATAAAGTGCTTGAAAGCTATCCGGGAAGTCGGGTATAGGTACAAAATGACATTGCAAGTGGTCTTTGTGAAGGATCGCTAACCCCCCTCCCACTCGACCCTGTCTATCAAGTCTGACCAAACAGTACCCTCTGGGACTGCCTCAATTAGATCAGGGTCAGAGGAATCCTTAGCCCATGTTTCTGTAATGAATACTATAGTAGACGTTTTCTCCAGTACCAGCTCTTTAAACATTATTTTATTCTTAACAAGAGAGCGGGCATTAAGCAAGATGCCCTCTACTCCTACTATCTTATGGCTGGAAATAGCGGGGTAACCAGAGAGAGGATTTTTAGGGACAAAATTGGGAAGCCTACGCGTGGAGTAGCAGCCGCAATGAAGGGGGAGAAGAAGATCATCCGGCTCGTATGAATGCGAGCATCGCAGTCGGTGCGGTTTCAGACCCAGCAGTTGCTGGTGTGAATAGCTATAGAGGGCCGGAAATGTATCGCCGGAGTTCGGAGTCCAGCCGTCCAGCGCGTCCTCAGCGCGGACGGGCGCAGACGGGCTGGACTCTGGCGTGACTCCGGCGTCACTATGGCGTCCACGCTGCGCGTATACGCTGCGCGCCATATCCCGCTATCTATGTAGGGCTCTAGTCAGACCACGTGTCTGCTTCAGCCAATGGCTGAGTAGCGCTAGTGACCCACCCAAGATGGCGTCCCAGACAAACAAAGCGCGGGGACCGAGCCGCCCGAATGGGCAAAAGTGTGTAAAGGAAAGTGTGTAATCTCTAAATGACACTGTGCAACCATATCATGCTTTAATAAAATATTTGCAACAATTTGCTCCAAAATGTACCACCAGCTACGTACTACAGTGTACAGCTCTCCTGCTCAATACATATGCTACACTTGTTCCTAATGTGACACATGTATATTTCACAATCCCTATGACTTCAGTAATATAACATTAATTGCTGAATCCCCCCTCTGTAAATTATTCAAGCACCACTGGTGCTTACCAATTGCAAAATGCCATTCGAGCATTAACCCTGGTTGGTAGACTTCTTTTCAATGATCCAGCTTCTACATAGGTCTTGAAGGAAGCAGTAAACTGTAATTTAAAAAGCATTGGCCAAATATCTAGCACACACTTCTCAGCTTTACTTCAGTGTTAATTGTTAACACACAAGTACTGAAAATCACTAGTCTTCATCAATGATGCATATATGCAGATTGCCCCAGTATTGGACTTTCATAGATTCCAATGCTTTTTATCATTACCCGTCATCGGAATGGGAGCCTCGGTAACATAAAAATACCATAGCAGTAGGTACAAAAGAGAAAAAAAAGGCCTAGGCCTCATCTCATTTTGTAGCCTATCAGCCTCTTTTTGTAAAAGAGACCAAAACATTGTAACAACCAACCAGAGTAGCCTCACCTCATAGAACCCACTTGAGAGAGCCTCAGAGCCTCAGGTTTTCTATTGCACGTTGTGCTTAGGGAGTCTCCACTGAGCTCTGCTCAGATTTCTCTTCAGTTTGGAATTTTTTCCATTTCTTCAACTTTACTATGTCTGACAAGGAGAAGAAGGCGTTATTTAGAGCTTGTGCTACCTGTTCAAAGAAGAGGCTGTTTGTTGAGGACAAGCATAAAGACTGTATCTACTGTGTGTACACAGATCACAAGGCCACAGATTGTATGAACTGCAGAACATTCTCTACGAAGACCTTGAGAGACAGGGAAGGCCGCTTGTTGACTTAGTTGCAGAAAATGAAGTCACGCAAGGAGGTTTCGTCATCTGACAGTGAGGATTCTTCCTTAGCTGCGTCCTCCAGAAGATCCAAGAAAATGGGTACGTCCTCCCCTTCAACTTCTACTGAGCCCCCTGTTAAAGCCTTACAAAAGACCTCTGATAGGTCTGAAAGGCCCAGTCTCAAACTATCTCCTCACCGAGATGTAAAGGAGAGGCTGGGACAGACTGAGGAGACACAGTCATCTAAGAAGGTACAGAAAAGCCTTTCTGTTGCTTCTCCGCCATCTGAAACGGAGAAGGGATTCAGGAAACCTTCTGATGTCCCTCAGGAAGGAAGATCGGCCAAGAAACCACGTCCGTCGATGACGAAATCATCTGGTACGTCGACGACAACTTCCAAAAAGGACTTGGGTTCAGGTACAGCTCCGTCGATGGGGCCGTCAACGGCGGCAGCTTTGTCAACGGCAGCTGCATTGATATCTTCGTCGACGTTTAAGGTACCTGTTTCCTGCTCATCGACGATGGTGTTTACATCTTCGACGTCGACGTTAATGACGGCGAAGATAGCGTCAACGGCAGCGACGATGACAACGACATCGACGACGACAACGTCGTCGACGACAGCTATGTTGATTCTGACGACGAGCTCGTCGACGATCAATCCTCCATCGACGAGGTCCATCTCTCCATTGACAATTCAAAGGGTCCACATCTCTATAAAGAGGCAGCAAATCACTCCAGAGATAACATCTCCTCGCCGTGTAACACCCTTACCTCCAACTCTGCTTCTGGAGGAGGAGTCTGATGATGATGAAGATGGTCCTTATGGGGATGCTTATAGCCCCTCCGAACTCCAAGTAAAATATCACGATTCAGATTCTGAGGAATACTATACAGAAGAACGCCATTTTGTTCAACAAGAGAGGCCTCCACAAAAATCACGACAGGATATGGTGGCAATGCCGTCCTCCCTTATAACGGACTTACAGATTATGCTACAAGACTACAGGTTTCCGTTACAAGCCTCAGACCAGCAAGAGCATCCTCCTTCTCCATCTGCTCCGGCAGTTGCAGTGACGCCTCTGGTTTCTCGAGTTTCGGAACCAGAACCAAGAGAAAGCCATTAGGAGGTTGTGACTATTCAGGATGATAATGTCTCATCTGATGAAAATCTTCAGGTAGATCCACCTCATTACCCGGATAGAGGTTGGGACGATGACGTTGTTCAAGATCCAGTTTCACCAGTGCCGGATACTGCAACCTCCCCTCCAGCAGACATTGGAGGTTTCCATACGCTTATGAAGAGGGCGTCCAAGAGATTTGGCGTTCCGATTACGACAGTGCAATCAGACTGTTTTCTTTACGACTTCAAAGAGCCTTATAGAAAATCCATCGGTTCAATACCGATAATTGAACATGTGTGGTCGGAAGGTACTAAGGTGATGCAAAATCCTGCTACAGTCATCCCTGTTCTTCCCCGGCTGGAGAAGAAGTATAAAGCTCCAGAAAGCAGTCCCGCTTGCCTGACTGGTCAACCGAAGCCGAACTCAGTTATTTCCCAGGCAGCGCAAAGTAAGTCCAAGAATGCATCGGCGCCCCTTATGACACCGCCAGACAAGGAAGGGAGACATCTGGACAATGTGGGAAAAAGGTCCACTTCTATGGCTAGCCTTCTGGTTAGAGCTGCTAATGCTCTTGCTATCTTGGGTAGATATGATCGCCAATGTGGTGCGATTTATCCCCGTTTGTTGACCAACTTCCGGATAGTGCAAAAGATGAGGCCAGAAAGATACTGATGGAAGGGGAGCATTCATCTTCAGAGGTGATAGATTGTGCTATGGACATAGCAACTACCGCTTTCCGAGCTCTAGCGGGTTCAGCAGTTTTAAGGTGTCAGGGCTGGCTGCAGGCAACCTGGTTTCGCCAGGAAGTTCAAAATAAGATCTTGGACTTACTTTATGATGGAGAAATGCTTTTTGGAAAGCATGTAGATGATGCCCTTCAAGACATCAAGAAGGACACGGACACGGCAAGGTCCTTGGGGACATTGCATTACCGCAAAGTTCCTTTCAGAGGTGCGAAAAGGAGAGGATTTTCATCGTACAGAGGGGGCAACCAACAGCGCTACTCTTCTTACTCACAGTCCTCTCAGTCATACAAACCCCAATACTCACAGCGCCAATGTCAATTGGCCAGCGCCAAGGTCAATCGGCGTCTTTCTCTCGTCAACCACCAAGAGGACGACAGGGCCGTCAGGGGAGAGATACGTCTAAACGTCAATAGCGGCTTCATGGCTATGTCTACTGTTCCTCCCCTCTAGTAACATCAGTGGGGGGCAGGATATCACAATACCTCCACAACTGGAAAATTATTACATCAGATCGGTGGGTGCACAACATCGTACAATTCGGCCACACACTAGAGTTTCAAGAATTTCCACCATCCAGAGCTCCTCACGCACGGAATCGAAACATCTAAATCTTCTACGTCTCGAAGTTCAACAGCTTCTCATCAAAGGGGCGATAGAATGGGTTCCTCAGAGCCAATGAGGGAAAGGATTCGATTCCAGGTTTTTCCAGGTTCGCAAGACGGAAGAAAAGTGGCGCCCAATTCTAGACCTGAGGGAGCTCAACACCTATCTCATAAAACTCTCTTTTTGGATGGTTTCTCTCCAGGATATATTGCGTCTCCTAAATCCTGGCGATTATATGGCAACTCTAGATCTACAGGACGCATATTTTCATGTTCCCATTCATTCGGCCCACAGGAGGTATCTTCTCTTTACAGTAGCCAAGAGCCACTTTCAGTTCAAAGTCCTACCTTTCGGACTGCACAGCGGATATTTACAAAGGTATTGGCACCAGTGGCAGCTTTTCGCAGAAGGCAGTCTCTGCAGGTGTTTCCCTACCTGGACGACTGGCTGATAAAAGCTCCTTCTTCTCAGAAAGCTTCAAAAGCAGTTGAGGATTGTATTCAACTATTCAGTCATCTAGCTCTGGGTCTAAACAGAAGCTAGTTGGTTCTTCTTCCGTCTAGGTCAGCAAGATTTCTGGGTGCCATTCTGGATACTGCTTTTCCTTCTCCCTACACTGCTTGATAATTTTCAGTGGGCAGGTATCCAGGGGAGATCCAGATTTGATCTTATTAAGCAGGATCTCCAGATCTTGTGAGGCCAGCAGAGGAAAAGAGTCCAGAGTGCGCAGTGGGGAGATGTCTATAGTGGTCATATTCATCTCAACCCGAGTGATGGACGCACTAACGCAGGCTCTTTGTTCCTCGAGGGCCAAATGGATATCCTGTATTTTGGTGTGGAAAAAGGAGGCAATCCTGTCACATAAGTCCTGCGAAGGAATAACAGGATCAGGGGCTTGTAGGTTGACTAAGGAGTCAACAGTTTTAAAGAGCTCCTTCGGCGAGGAAAGCGAGGTGGTCAGAGTTACAAAGTAATCTTGTTTGGCCTGCATAATCTCGGCTTTATATTTCCTAACAAGGAATTTATGAGCTTCCTTGTTCTTAAAGTCCCAGCTGGCGTGCCAGAGCCTCTCCTTTCTTCTCACTTCTTGCCTAAGAAGTCTGAGGGAGTCAGAGAACCAGGGGGCAGATGGTCTCTTTCTGGCTCGGCGGCGGGACTGTACTGGGGCCAGTGTGTTCAAGGCCTCAGTAGTGACCTGTTCGAAATGGCCGACTGCAGTCTGTACACTGTCCAAGCTAGTGACAGAAAGGCTTGCAGCCCATGGCGCAAAGGAATCACTGCTGAGATTCCTGAAATTTCTAGTAGTTTCCATAACATGATTCCCTCTTTTACAAGAGTCCAACCTATGGTATTCCAAAAGAAAAGGAACCGCCAGATGATCAGACCAAGATAAGTGCATCGGATCCTTGATAGTTAGCCGAGAGTCATTAGAGAAAATGCCATCGAGAGTATGGCCTGCACAATGGGTGGCTCCGCTAACTCGTTGCGTAAGTCCACATGACTCCAGAGCCTCGATAAGGCATGATGTGTCAGATAGATCATGTCGTTCTAAGTGATAGTTAAAATCACCTAGGATAGAAAAGTTTTGTTGGCCGAAATAAGGTTCCAGGGCCTGGAGAAGGTTGTGCGTGAAATGAGTTCTCGAACCAGGTGGTCGATATACTAGGATCCCATTAAAAAAGGGACATTGCGCTTCCTTTATTGTGAAATAAAGTGCTTGAAAGCTATCCGGGAAGTCGGGTATAGGTACAAAATGACATTGCAAGTGGTCTTTGTGAAGGATCGCTAACCCCCCTCCCACTCGACCCTGTCTATCAAGTCTGACCAAACAGTACCCTCTGGGACTGCCTCAATTAGATCAGGGTCAGAGGAATCCTTAGCCCATGTTTCCGTAATGAATACTATAGTAGGCGTTTTCTCCAGTACCAGCTCTTTAAACATTATTTTATTCTTAACAAGAGAGCGGGCATTAAGCAAGATGCCCTCTACTCCTACTATCTTATGGCTGGAAATAGCGGGGTAACCAGAGAGAGGATTTTTAGGGACAAAATTGGGAAGCCTACGCGTGGAGTAGCAGCCGCAATGAAGGGGGAGAAGAAGATCATCCGGCTCGTATGAATGCGAGCATCGCAGTCGGTGCGGTTTCAGACCCAGCAGTTGCTGGTGTGAATAGCTATAGAGGGCCGGAAATGTATCGCCGGAGTCCGGAGTCCAGCCGTCCAGCGCGTCCTCAGCGCGGACGGGCGCAGACGGGCTGGACTCTGGCGTGACTCCGGCGTCACTATGGCGTCCACGCTGCGCGTATACGCTGCGCGCCATATCCCGCTATCTATGTAGGGCTCTAGTCAGACCACGTGTCTGCTTCAGCCAATGGCTGAGTAGCGCTAGTGACCCACCCAAGATGGCGTCCCAGACAAACAAAGCGCGGGGACCGGGCCGCCCGAATGGGCAAAAGTGTGTAAAGGAAAGTGTGTAATCTCTAAATGACACTGTGCAACCATATCATGCTTTAATAAAATATTTGCAACAATTTGCTCCAAAATGTACCACCAGCTACGTACTACAGTGTACAGCTCTCCTGCTCAATACATATGCTACACTTGTTCCTAATGTGACACATGTATATTTCACAATCCCTATGACTTCAGTAATATAACATTAATTGCTGAATCCCCCCTCTGTAAATTATTCAAGCACCACTGGTGCTTACCAATTGCAAAATGCCATTCGAGCATTAACCCTGGTTGGTAGACTTCTTTTCAATGATCCCGCTTCTACATAGGTCTTGAAGGAAGCAGTAAACTGTAATTTAAAAAGCATTGGCCAAATATCTAGCACACACTTCTCAGCTTTACTTCAGTGTTAATTGTTAACACACAAGTACTGAAAATCACTAGTCTTCATCAATGATGCATATATGCAGATTGCCCCAGTATTGGACTTTCATAGATTCCAATGCTTTGTATCATTACCCGTCATCGGAATGGGAGCCTCGGTAACATAAAAATACCATAGCAGTAGGTACAAAAGAGAAAAAAAAGGCCTAGGCCTCATCTCATTTTGTAGCCTATCAGCCTCTTTTTGTAAAAGAGACCAAAACATTGTAACAACCAACCAGAGTAGCCTCACCTCATAGAACCCACTTGAGAGAGCCTCAGAGCCTCAGGTTTTCTATTGCACGTTGTGCTTAGGGAGTCTCCACTGAGCTCTGCTCAGATTTCTCTTCAGTTTGGAATTTTTTCCATTTCTTCAACTTTACTATGTCTGACAAGGAGAAGAAGGCGTTATTTAGAGCTTGTGCTACCTGTTCAAAGAAGAGGCTGTTTGTTGAGGACAAGCATAAAGACTGTATCTACTGTGTGTACACAGATCACAAGGCCACAGATTGTATGAACTGCAGAACATTCTCTACGAAGACCTTGAGAGACAGGGAAGGCCGCTTGTTGACTTAGTTGCAGAAAATGAAGTCACGCAAGGAGGTTTCGTCATCTGACAGTGAGGATTCTTCCTTAGCTGCGTCCTCCAGAAGATCCAAGAAAATGGGTACGTCCTCCCCTTCAACTTCTACTGAGCCCCCTGTTAAAGCCTTACAAAAGACCTCTGATAGGTCTGAAAGGCCCAGTCTCAAACTATCTCCTCACCGAGATGTAAAGGAGAGGCTGGGACAGACTGAGGAGACACAGTCATCTAAGAAGGTACAGAAAAGCCTTTCTGTTGCTTCTCCGCCATCTGAAACGGAGAAGGGATTCAGGAAACCTTCTGATGTCCCTCAGGAAGGAAGATCGGCCAAGAAACCACGTCCGTCGATGACGAAATCATCTGGTACATCGACGACAACTTCCAAAAAGGACTTGGGTTCAGGTACAGCTCCGTCGATGGGGCCGTCAACGGCGGCAGCTTTGTCAACGGCAGCTGCATTGATATCTTCGTCGACGTTTAAGGTACCTGTTTCCTGCTCATCGACGATGGTGTTTACATCTTCGACGTCGACGTTAATGACGGCGAAGATAGCGTCAACGGCAGCGACGATGACAACGACATCGACGACGACAACGTCGTCGACGACAGCTATGTTGATTCTGACGACGAGCTCGTCGACGATCAATCCTCCATCGACGAGGTCCATCTCTCCATTGACAATTCAAAGGGTCCACATCTCTATAAAGAGGCAGCAAATCACTCCAGAGATAACATCTCCTCGCCGTGTAACACCCTTACCTCCAACTCTGCTTCTGGAGGAGGAGTCTGATGATGATGAAGATGGTCCTTATGGGGATGCTTATAGCCCCTCCGAACTCCAAGTAAAATATCACGATTCAGATTCTGAGGAATACTATACAGAAGAACGCCATTTTGTTCAACAAGAGAGGCCTCCACAAAAATCACGACAGGATATGGTGGCAATGCCGTCCTCCCTTATAACGGACTTACAGATTATGCTACAAGACTACAGGTTTCCGTTACAAGCCTCAGACCAGCAAGAGCATCCTCCTTCTCCATCTGCTCCGGCAGTTGCAGTGACGCCTCTGGTTTCTCGAGTTTCGGAACCAGAACCAAGAGAAAGCCATTAGGAGGTTGTGACTATTCAGGATGATAATGTCTCATCTGATGAAGATCTTCAGGTAGATCCACCTCATTACCCGGATAGAGGTTGGGACGATGACGTTGTTCAAGATCCAGTTTCACCAGTGCCGGATACTGCAACCTCCCCTCCAGCAGACATTGGAGGTTTCCATACGCTTATGAAGAGGGCGTCCAAGAGATTTGGCGTTCCGATTACGACAGTGCAATCAGACTGTTTTCTTTACGACTTCAAAGAGCCTTATAGAAAATCCATCGGTTCAATACCGATAATTGAACATGTGTGGTCGGAAGGTACTAAGGTGATGCAAAATCCTGCTACAGTCATCCCTGTTCTTCCCCGGCTGGAGAAGAAGTATAAAGCTCCAGAAAGCAGTCCCGCTTGCCTGACTGGTCAACCGAAGCCGAACTCAGTTATTTCCCAGGCAGCGCAAAGTAAGTCCAAGAATGCATCGGCGCCCCTTATGACACCGCCAGACAAGGAAGGGAGACATCTGGACAATGTGGGAAAAAGGTCCACTTCTATGGCTAGCCTTCTGGTTAGAGCTGCTAATGCTCTTGCTATCTTGGGTAGATATGATCGCCAATGTGGTGCGATTTATCCCCGTTTGTTGACCAACTTCCGGATAGTGCGAAAGATGAGGCCAGAAAGATACTGATGGAAGGGGAGCATTCATCTTCAGAGGTGATAGATTGTGCTATGGACATAGCAACTACCGCTTTCCGAGCTCTAGCGGGTTCAGCAGTTTTAAGGTGTCAGGGCTGGCTGCAGGCAACCTGGTTTCGCCAGGAAGTTCAAAATAAGATCTTGGACTTACTTTATGATGGAGAAATGCTTTTTGGAAAGCATGTAGATGATGCCCTTCAAGACATCAAGAAGGACACGGACACGGCAAGGTCCTTGGGGACATTGCATTACCGCAAAGTTCCTTTCAGAGGTGCGAAAAGGAGAGGATTTTCATCGTACAGAGGGGGCAACCAACAGCGCTACTCTTCTTACTCACAGTCCTCTCAGTCATACAAACCCCAATACTCACAGCGCCAATGTCAATTGGCCAGCGCCAAGGTCAATCGGCGTCTTTCTCTCGTCAACCACCAAGAGGACGACAGGGCCGTCAGGGGAGAGATACGTCTAAACGTCAATAGCGGCTTCATGGCTATGTCTACTGTTCCTCCCCTCTAGTAACATCAGTGGGGGGCAGGATATCACAATACCTCCACAACTGGAAAATTATTACATCAGATCGGTGGGTGCACAACATCGTACAATTCGGCCACACACTAGAGTTTCAAGAATTTCCACCATCCAGAGCTCCTCACGCACGGAATCGAAACATCTAAATCTTCTACGTCTCGAAGTTCAACAGCTTCTCATCAAAGGGGCGATAGAATGGGTTCCTCAGAGCCAATGAGGGAAAGGATTCGATTCCAGGTTTTTCCAGGTTCGCAAGACGGAAGAAAAGTGGCGCCCAATTCTAGACCTGAGGGAGCTCAACACCTATCTCATAAAACTCTCTTTTTGGATGGTTTCTCTCCAGGATATATTGCGTCTCCTAAATCCTGGCGATTATATGGCAACTCTAGATCTACAGGACGCATATTTTCATGTTCCCATTCATTCGGCCCACAGGAGGTATCTTCTCTTTACAGTAGCCAAGAGCCACTTTCAGTTCAAAGTCCTACCTTTCGGACTGCACAGCGGATATTTACAAAGGTATTGGCACCAGTGGCAGCTTTTCGCAGAAGGCAGTCTCTGCAGGTGTTTCCCTACCTGGACGACTGGCTGATAAAAGCTCCTTCTTCTCAGAAAGCTTCAAAAGCAGTTGAGGATTGTATTCAACTATTCAGTCATCTAGCTCTGGGTCTAAACAGAAGCTAGTTGGTTCTTCTTCCGTCTAGGTCAGCAAGATTTCTGGGTGCCATTCTGGATACTGCTCATTGCAGAGCTTTTCCTTCAGAGGAGAGGAAAAACAAACTGATTCTTGCTGCCAACCGATTTCAAAGGAAATTCTTTCAGTCCGTCAGTACAAGTCCCTTCTAGGGTCGATGTCATCTTGCATTGCATTGATTCCGCACTGCAGGCTTCACATGCGTCCCCTGCAGGAACAACTGGACATGCATTGGCGTCAAGCAGAGGGGTCCTTCGAGGACAAGATAAAGATAACTCCTATCATGAAGAAAGCAGTCAAGTGGTGGACTATAGCAAGCAATATCGAGGAAGGTCTCTACTTCATGGTTCCTCCCTCTCCGTTAGTTCTAACCACAGATGCCTCTCTGGAAGGCTGGGGAGCGACATTACCGGATCTTCAAGTGAGCGATCACTGGTCTCCAGAGCTCCGCACCTTTCACATCAACTTACTGGAACTCCGAGCAATTCGTCTGGCTCTACAGGCTTTCCTTCCAAAGATTCAGTGTTCTACGGTTCTAGTGCGTACAGACAACACGACGGCCATGCATTATGTGAACAAGCAGGGAGGAACAAAATCCAAGCTTCTTTCAAGGGAAGCTCAAGAGATCTGGGAATGGGCTATTTATCACCAGATTTGTCTCTCTGCAGAACATCCTCCAGGTTCCTTCAATGTGGAGGCGGATTCATTGAGCCACCTAAGGTCGGTCTCCCACGAATGGGAATTGGATCAGAGGACTCTCGAAAGGATATTCTCTCGTTGGGGCACTCCTCTTATAGACCTGTTCACGACCCCAGAGAACAAGAAATGCCAACTCTACGCAAGCAGGTATCTCCATTGAGGGTCATTCGGGAATGCCCTTTCGATAGCCTGGTCAGGCGCATTTCTTTACACCTTTCCACCGATTCCTTTGATACCAAGGATACTGAGGAAACTCAAGACAGAACCCTGCACCATGATTTTAATAGCCCCGGCTTGGGCCCGCCAGTTTTGGTACACAGAGCTCCTCCTTCTGTCTCGGGGTCAACGGGTTCTCCTACGCCCCATTCCTACCCTGCTGACGATGTCCATGGGGCAAGTAATGCATCCAGACCCGAGCTCTTTGCAATTGATAGCTTGGCTCCTGAACACCGGGAGTTCAATGCGTTAGATATTCCTCAAGATTGCAAGGACATTTTAGCTCAAGCTCGGGCTCCTAGTTCAAACAGGACTTATCGAGCAAAATGGAAGCGTTTTTGTGCATGGTGCCAAAAGGAAAACCTTCATCCTTTTACTTCGGCTCCTCATAAGATCTTACCGTACATATTGTCTTTGGCAAAATCAGGTCTTCAACACTCTTCCATTAAGGTGCATCTGGCAGCGATCTCTAGGTTCAGGTGAAAAACCTCTGGTCCTTCTCTTTGGTCCGCGAGGGTGATCAAACAATTCCTGAAGGGTCTATTCAGAGCTTTCCCTCCGGTGAGACCTCCTCCTCCGATTTGGCAGCTCAAACTGGTCCTTGCCCATCTCATAAGGGCTCCTTTTGAACCAATCCATAAAGCTGACATGAAGTTTGTGTCATGGAAAGTTGCGTTTCTTCTAGCGATAACAACAGCTAGGAGGGTTGGAGAGCTTCAAGCTCTCACGATTGTTGAACATTTCTTACAGTTCAAAAAGGAGTCTTTGATTTTACGGACAAATCCATAATGTATCCCAAAAGACCCTTCGGATTTTCACCTAAACGGACCTATCATGCTGAAGTCTTACTTTCCTCGACCTTCATCTCTGGCGGAGAGGTCTCTCCACACTTTGGATGTCCAAAGATGCTTAAAGTTCTATCTTCAACGTACAAAGGCATTCAGGAAGACATCGCAAGTTTTTGTCGCTTTTGGCGCTCCAAGAAAAAGTTTACCCCTGTCAAAGCAGGGGATATCACGATGGATTGCCAGCACAATTCAGTTCTGTCACCAGGCGGCAGGGAAGCCGCTGAAAGGACGGATCAAGGCTCATTCTACGAGATCAGTGTCATCGTCTACAGCTTTGTTCTCTGGTGTCCCTATCAAGGACATTTGTAGGGCAGCTACTTGGAGCAGTGCCCATTCGTTCACGAGTCACTACTGTTTGGATTCTTCCACAAGAAGTGACGCAGCAGTCGGACAAGCAGTCCTGAGGAATTTATTCCAGTGAGCGGTGAGCTTTCCCTTCTATCCCTCCTTTCTTTATTGCACATTTTGTATTTGATGATAATGCTTATACTGTGTTATGCTGATATGCATGTAACAAAATGTGCATTTGTGGCTTACTGCTAGCTACTCTGATACAAAGCATGGGAATCTATGAAAGTCCAATACTGGGGCAAGAAAACAAGTTACTTACCTGTATCTTTGGTTCTCCAGTATTGGTACTTTCATAGATTCGCATGCGCCCACCCACCTACCCTGGGAAAGCTCAGCCTTCAGCAAATGTAATTACTTTTACACAACGGCTACGGAAATCTGAGGCTCTGAGGCTCTCTCAGGAGGTTTCTATGGGGTGAGGCAACTCTGATTGGTTGTTACAATTTTTTGGTCTCTTTTACAAAAAGAGGCGGATAGGCTACAAAATGAGATGAGGCCTAGGCCTTTCTTACCGAGGCTCCCATTCCGACGACGGGGAATGATACAAAGCATGGGAATCTATGAAAGTTCCAATACTGGGGAACCAAAGTTACAGGTAAGTAACTTGTTTTCTTGTTGCATTACAGCTGTAATTCACACATCAACAAAGCATTATAATGGGTGTTAATAGGACCAAGGACCTGCTGAAAACAACACGGGGACACTTTTAACAAGAATGTAACAATACACAGTGATATAATTGAAAGCAAAAAGAAAGTGTGTGCACAAAGCACAAACATTACAATCAACAATTAAAAGAACCACCCAATATGCTCCTTTCACAAGCAACACTACTAGTGCAAGTCTCAACAAAGTGGGCGATGTTTGCAAAGAGTATTCATAGCTCATGCTATTTTTATTGAGGCTGTTTCTAAACATTCCTAATGTTTACAGATAAAAGGTTTAAGCAATAAAGAGATTGTGAGGCCTAAAGTTTTATTTCATTTCAATTCTGTAAGCAAGTTACTTTCAATGCACACTTGACTCGCTAAAGGTAGCAATAGCAAGCAGAGAAAGTGTGGTAGATTGATGGCGACTAAGGTACAGGATTTCACAATATATTCATATCCATGTCTCTTCTTAGGACTAGGGAATTATTTAGAGGGTATTATGGAATGAAACTGTCAAAACGACCCCACGATTCACAGTCCACACCATGTACATGCTCCGCTCCATCAACGCCCACCTTACATCCACTTCTCGCTGGAACCTCACTCTACTGGCATCAATGCAGCCCTCAGCCACATAACATTCCATACTTTTTGGTCCCTGGGAAAATGTTTGTGAGTACCCATGGTGTACAGCATCGCTAAAATCACTGGGAAAACAAATAGGGCCCAAAGGCGAAAGCCATTGACTTTGCCAGTGCTTCTTTTCAAATGCAATGCTATGAAATTGCAGACTATTTTGCACAAAAAATTGTCAACATTACGAGAAATTTTCCAGTCATTCCTGTAAATAATGAAATCATAGCTCCAGTGAATAATTCCGAGATAATTAGATGGAACACCTTCACCACAATTGATTTGGCTGACATCTCGCAAACTATGTCAAAAATTAAATCCGGCTCGGCACTCGACCCCTGTCCCCCCACACTGGTCCATGCAATTAAGGATGAGGTGTATCCCATGATTAATGCCATTGTCAACGCATCACTCCAATCGGGAGAAATCCCCAGTGCATGGAAGACTGCGATTGTAAAACCATTGCAAAAAAAGATCCTACACGATCCATCTGTTCTAACAAATCTAAGACCCATTTCACAACTCCCCACTCTGTGTAAATGTGCTGAAACCTTGGTCAATAAGCAACTCTCAACATTCTTAGAGGAAAATAACATCCTACATCCAAATCAGGCAGGTTTCAGAGCTAACCACTCTACAGAGTCAGCACTATTGTCAACAACAGAAACCATAAGAGCTTCATTGGATCAAGGGAGGAAGGCAGTCCTAATTCTCCTTGATCTATCTGCAGCCTTCGACATGGTGTCCCATGCAATTCTATTACATCGCTTGGTTGAAGCGGGCATAGGGGGCACCGTGTTGAACTGGTTTAAAAACTTTCTGTTACACAGAAAACAGATAATCAGATTGGGTCAGTTCCATTTGGAGGAGAAGGAAATTGGTTCAGGGGTGCCTCAGGGCTCTACTTTGAGCCCCGCCCTTTTCAATCTTTATATGGCACCCCTGATCAATCTAATTGCCTCCTATAATGTAAGCACAGTTGCATACGCAGACGACACTCAACTGGTCCTAGTTCTGGACGATGATACAGATAGGGCAGAACAGGTCCTGAAAGAGTGTCTGACTGCGACCTTCAACTGGATGCATGATAATCATCTTAAATGCAACTCTGCTAAAACAGAGATCCTGCCATTCGGAAAAAACAATCTCTTTTTTCCATGCGGATGCGGAAGCTCCCCCAAATACCATCAGTGCAACTCGAAACCTGGGCATAAAATTCGACGACATGCTATCCTTTAAACAACAAACTAAGGAAGTAGCTGCCGTTTGTTTTAACATCATTAAGGGCCTACGCAAATTTTTCGACTACCTGCCTTTGCCTGCCCGCCGCACAGTAGCAATTGCTCTAATTATATCGAGAATTGACTACTGTAATAGTCTATATGCAGGGGTGGCAAAATCTACCCTGCATAAACTACAGCAGTCCTGCCAAGTGTCACGTATCAGGCGTGACTATAGCACATTTCAGTGTGGTGCTCCGCATCACCGCACTGAAAAGCATTGTCATGCTTAATGGCAGTCTCAGGTGTACATTTACTGATGGCTGCAAGCGTGAGTGTGAGTGTGGTCTCTGCTTGCACCGGCGTGCAGCGCTGCTTCCGTGGTCTTGAGGCTGTGATTCCCAGCTAAGCTAAAGCCTGCCAATCCCAGGCTCTAGCAATAATGTATCAACTGCGGCCGCCGCGTGCAGCGCACTTTAGAGTCAGTTGCTCAATAGCTGGGCTCCGTGGGGGTATGTCACATGACATCCTGATCCTGCTGGCTCCGAAAGCGGGAGTTTATTCTTCAGGAAGTTAAGGCTGTCGGTTTGCAGCCTGCTGGGCCCATGCCTTCCTAAGCCCCTAAAGATATACCTCAGATTGTTGTCAAAAAACGCTTTGCATCTCTTGCCCTTCGATCACATATTGTTTCAGGAACAGGGGCACAGTGTTTATTCTGCCGATCCCAAGCTGCCAACAGCCCCAGTCGAGGATTGTGACATGTGTAATGTAGAACCCGGGAGACAACTCAAACCAGCGTGAGGATGTGGCCAGCCAGCAGCAACAATTTGGTTGGGAGCAGTAATAAATGTGCAGCGCGCTCACTGGCAGATGGCAGCTAAGATTTTCAGAGATCAGAAAACTGCTGTCATTAATTTAGGTAATGCGTTTCAATTGCAAAACTGAAATACTAAACTAGTGTAACATTTTTTAACAATACAATGTATTTCTAATTTACAGATCAAAAGGGTATATACAGGCCGACACTGAGATAAGACAGCTGTTATTTGATATAGATTACCAGCTGAATTTTATTAAGCTGGTATGGTATGGTAGGAAAGGGTGCAGGGCAACCTCACAAATCACGTCAGGTGTGAGTGGTGTATTTAATCCAGGTACTACACTGCACTTAATAAAAAATAAAGATTTTCGTTTTCTATCATACATTTTCTTAAACCACTGCTCCCTATAAGGTATCACTGAAGGTGTTGCAGAAATGTTAATCGTGTGTACTGAAAACTTGGCAGCTATGTTTGGGCCGTGATGGTCGGGTGACACTGGTCAGTGGTGACTGAGATAGTGTCACTCATAATTACACTGAAATTATGAATATGTCACACATAGCAATCTGAAACCTTGGCAGCTATGCTACAGATGGTTCAAAATGCGGCAGCCGGCTGGTTTTGAGATGGCCCAGAAGGTCATCAGCATCAGCCGCCTTGGACACATTGCGCTGGCTCCCCATCCAGAAACGTATATTATTCAAAATCCTCGTGATCACATTTAGAGGCTTTCATAAACGCGGCCCAAAATATCTGGCCAATAAATTTCACAGATACCACCCGAACAGAGAACTTAGATCAGCTACGGCCAACTTAATGTCTGTCCCTAAGTTCAGACTTGCCACCAAGGGTGGTAAATCATTGGCAGTTCTAGGAGCCAAAGCCTGGAATATACTTCCAGCTTACCTCCGAGCAACTACATTAGAGCAAACCTTTAAAAAATCCTTAAAAACGTGGATTTATGGACTGGCCGAATCAAAGTGTAAAACTCTTGTCTAAACTACGTACAACACAAGCCCAGTTAAAACCATATGACAATCTACTAGCAATGAAATCGCAGCGCCAAGATGCTCCCTGGAGTGTTCGTGCGCTATATAAAAAAAAACCAAACATCAAACCAAACATCTAATCTTTAGAGCAACACTGAATTTAGGTCAAAAACTTTGTTTAAGAAAGTCAGACAGGAAATTATGCCATGTAGAAACCGAAGGTAATTGGTTGCTAACCACACTGCTGACCTCTGACTCCAGTAACAAAAAAAACATGAGCGTCCAAGGGAGAAATAATCTTTTCTATTGAAAGCACAACTCGCTGTAGTCCCAAAGAGCGCTAATGATGAAAAAAATGGAACCTCCATATTACCTTTTCAATGTTATTTCCTTTGAATTTTCAATGTGTCCCTTGCAAAAATGTTCAGTGCTTCAAATAGCAACAGAATGAATGGAACCCAGGTGCTCTCATGGATCTAAATTAGGTGCCATTAGGCCCCACTGCTCCTCTGGTGTATAGGCTCAATTACCCCTTTGTAAAGGTCATTCATAAATGCAGTGTGCCAGGAACAAAAAAAGAGCACTTCATTCGTATCCCTATAGCAGACGTGTTTAGAAACCGTGCATCACACCGCATTTAGTGACAATGCATCACACCGCATTTTTCGGATGCTATGTGTTATCCTGTTTTTTTATATTTGAAGATACTGTGTGTACGAAGTATTTGTGTGTATGTGACAGTTAAGTTTACCAGTGCATAGTGCATTGAGGCCTGGAAAGAGCTATCTAAAACATCAAATTAAACATATCTAAGGCTCTCATTTTTCTGTTTGTACTGATTTTTACAGGTTACCACAGACAGAAAACCAATGTACTTACTGCCTATATAAAAGCAGAAAAAAAGTTGTCGATTTGTGAGAGACTTTCCATGCTAATCCTTCATGAATTTCAGGCCGACCGCTGAGCAGATAGATAGCATTGGGAGTTAAAAAGCAGGATCAGATTTTCTTAGATATAGGCATTTGTTAACATATATTTGTACATAATGTTTATATTTATCAGTAGGTGTAGTGTTTTGCTATATTTGCTGCTTAATTTTCTAAAATGCGATAGGCATCAGTTTGAGTGCATGTTCATCAGTAAAATCAAAATGGAAATATACTATTTTATGACTTCATTAATTCTCAAAATAAATATGGATACTTTTGAGATGGCCCAAAAATATTTATGGATAAATGCAAACGGAAATGTAAAAAAAAAAAAAATACAATAAACCGGGAGCCCTAAATATATGTATACAACTCAATTTAGAGGAAGTTGCGAGCGGAGCAGTTATCATTTTCGAACCAGGAATGGTCAATGGCTGGTTCAGAAGAATAGACTGTCTCAGGTTTGAGTACATAGTAACTGCAGCAGGGCGAGCAAGGGAGATGAGGGAAGTCGGGAAATAAAGAACCTGCATGGGGAAAAAAACTTGACTCATGTGCCGCAGTACTCTTAACTCACTGCCAAGTGTAATGTAAAAAGAGTTGGTAGGCGTCAAACTTTTCATGCTTTTAAAGGTGGTCTGTATAATGGGTGAACACGGGCACCTTAATTTTCTTTTTAAGCAGGTGCACATTAACTTCAATATGGTGTGGTTTTAGAAATGTCTGTAGGAGGTGGATACACGTTTCTTAGAGGATTAGTAACATCAATAAGCTTGTGATAACCAATAGTAGTGAAGCAAATTTTGACTGGGGGTGACGGCCAATGGCATCAGCTCATTTAAATAATAGGGGTTCTGAAAAATTCTGCTGTTACTATAGAAACAATGCCAGTATATAAGCAAATCATGGGGAGCATTTTTGTGGGAGGGGAAGAATATTCAAAATATGTGTTATTTAATAGTGACCTTTAATAAATCAGAGGAATAGCCATGAGTAAACACAAAGACAAAATAAATGTGCATGTGTTTGTTTTCTCACCATACTCCAAACTAGCATGCCACCACATTCCACAATTAGAAGGCATAAATTATCCTTATTTTTAGAATTTGTCAAGTTTAACAAGTATTTGGTTGCTTTGCTGCCTTTAGCATGCATGATAAGGCTTGTTAGAACTAGCAGATGCCATCATTTTGATGCCACATAATATGAACTTAGATATACATGAAACACAAATGTGCATTTGTTTATTAAAAGCTTATCTCTGCGCTCTCCTTAATTGCCATTGACTGCATATGAGCACACAGATAATGTTGCATGAAAAGGAGTTTTTGTTTTCCTTCGTCTTTCATAACTATCCCCAGCTGGGGATACAGTAGCACCTGCCACACACCTAGTTAGTGGTTTGCAACTGACTTTAGACCAGAGCTGGGTCCCCTCTTGATTCTTGTCCAGCCAACATTGTGCATAAATCTCTGGAGACTTTTGATTCATTTATTGCTGCTCTACGTAACCTATCACTCTTGAGCTAGTGTCCCACAGGCCTCGAAAGAGGTGCTAGTGGTTCTGCGGTAAACATCTTCAGGTGACCCTTTTATTGTTAACCACTACAGACCTATTTCTCCGTTTTCTGCACAAATCATAATAATTCAGATTAATAGACAGCTTTCTGAATTTGTACTTTCACATGCTGTTAGATTTGGGGATCTCTAGTTGGCAGTGGTAGGTACTTTTGACAAATAGGGACCCTTGCATATAGTCAGGGTAAGGGGGTACACTCTTAAAATAACCCCTGCTCACCCCCTTGGTAGCTTGGCATGAGCAGGCAGGCTTATCTCAGAGGCAGTGTGTAATCATTTGTGAACACATACCGTAACCCAGTGACAACACTAAAGATGAACACCACACAAGTTGTAGTATAAAAAGAAGTATTTTTATATAGACTTAACACAAGACCACAAACGACTGTACTTTAAAAATGGTAGAATTAGATTAGCTCTCTTTAGATCTTAAAATGCGACACTTGGAGTAAATGTACCTTAAGATGCGTAACGCTACAGAACAAAAGTGTTGCAGGGAAGGTGATGCCTCAGTTCCTTACACGCAAGAACGGTGATGCGTCGGTTCTTATCTGTGAGGGGAGGTGATGCGTTGGTTCTTCTATGCGAGGGGAGGGGATGCGTCGGTTTCTTACTGCGCTTCCGTGGCGATGCGGCCCGCAACGCCGTAATGCTTTGAAAGTCCGGTGCAAAGAAACAAAGATGGCGTCTTCTTCTTGGTGCGACACGATGCAGACAGCGACAGGCCCTGCAACATGCTTCCCAGTGATGCGGCAGCATCTGTTGCAACGTCGATCCTCTTCTCTGGCAATGCACGGTGCTGCGATAATTATGCGAGCCGCGACAGACCCTGCAACATGCTTCCCTGTGATGCGGCAGCGTCTGCTGCGACGTCGATCCTCTTCTCCGGTGATGTGAGGTGCTTCGGGGGCACTGCAATGACTCAACAGTTCTTCTGGGCCACGACAGGCCCTGCAACACGATTTACTGTGATGCGGTGGCATCTGCTGCGACGTCGATCCTCTTCTCCGGCGATGCAAGTCGCTTTCGTGTTGTGAAGCGGCTGCAGCAGTTCGGCGTCACGCTTCTTGCTTGTGAGTCGTGCTTCCAGCTCCTTGCGACACGCAGTTCCTCAGAAAGCCCAACACAACTGCAGGCACTTCCAAAGAACTCTTGGGGAGCTGGTGGGTGAAGTCTGTTGTCCCTGAGACTTCAGCAGGAGGCAAGCTCTTTTCTCAAGGCCTTGGAGATCCTTACAAGTTGATGAAAGTACACACAAAGTTCCTCTCTCCTTTCTTTGGCAGTCAGGCAACCACTGCAGGCCAATTCCCCAAGCAGCACTTCAGCTTAGGGATAGTCTCTCCTCAGTCTTTCTGGTTCCTCTCCTCAGCAGAGGTTTCTTCTTCTTGTCCAAAAGTGATCTAATCCTCTGGGGTCTGGGTCCCCTCTTTTATACACAGTTTCTTTTTGTTCTCTGGAAGCAGAGAGGCCTTTGCCTAGTCCAAACCAGTTCTGGTCAATCCTTGGACACTCTGTCTAAGGACTCCTTCTTTCCTTTCGCAGTGCAGGGCAGAGACATCAGACGCACCACAGGAGGTGGAGCCAGCATTGTGGAGGGAAAGCACAGCCCTATTCAGGTCCCAGGTGCAAATCCTCCCTCCCATCTAGATGCAGATCTCTCTATTCAGCACTGTGCTAACTCACCCTGTCTCCTGGAATCCCCCATTCCCTGTCACTCAAACTCCAGACAAGGAATACACAACCTAGTGGAGGCAGGCTTGGGTAGTTAGACAAGAAATTACCTACTTTCTAAAAGTGGTATTTTCAAACACAGAATGTTAAAACCAACTTCACTAAAAAATGCATGTAATCATTCTGAGTTCAGGCATACTAAACTTGAATTTCTACCTAGTTCCCTGAGTCAGTTAGGATTATAAGATGTAATAATATACCTGCCCATTCTGGCCTATGGCGAATAGGTAGCCTTGCAATAGTGAAACACGAAAAGGACTGTAATTCACTATTAGGACATGCCACCCACATCAGGGCTTGTCCTACCTTATACTTCCAATGCACCCTGCCCTTGAGCCTACCATAGGGGTGTCTGATATGAAGAAAAGGGAAGGTGTAGGGACTGGCAAGTGGGTGCACTTGCCCAGTCAGCATGACAGTACCACTGCACACAGGCTCTGCAATGGCAGACCTGAGACACACTTTTACAGGCTGCTTCTGTGGGTGACACAACCAGTGCTGCAAGCTCACCAGCAGCATTTGGTTTACAAGCCCTGGGCACACTCAGTGCACTGTACCAGGGTCTGACAAGTAAACCAAACCAGCCAATCATGAAACCACTAATCCATACATTAATTTACAATAGGGAGAGCATATGCACTTTAGCACTGATCAGCAGTGGTAAAGTGTCCAGAGTCATAAAACCAACAACAACAGGTCAGAGAAAGTACAGGAGGAAGGCAAAAAGTTCAGGGATGACCCTGCAAAAAGGATCAAGTCCAACACATGTCATTCTGGATGTCAATTGGCACAGTGTTTGCAATTTTAATCTGCATCAGAGGACCTGCAGTCTATCTTGGATCATGGCTTCAGAGCAGCAATGATTTTATTAGATATTATTGTTGCTTATGACATGGTTTCCCGCCCTGATTTTATCATCTGTCTTCATTATTTTGATATTTGTGATAAAGCTCTTGACTCGGGTGCCTCTTTTCTTCTGAACATAAACCAAGAAGTTGATCTCACTCCTTATTCTCTGCAGAAAATGTCCACTTCTCTATTATTTATTTTTTTAAGAGTTTTATATAGCGCGAACTTGACCCGAACTGAATCAGGTATCAGAGCGCTTTACATAGCACCAGTTACATTACATGAGGACACATATTCATATTTGTTAGGCACGGGGAGATTAAGTGATTTGCCCAGAATCACAGGATGTTTGGCGTCATTACCAAGACTCGAACCCAGATCCCCAGGTCCGAGGTCGAGCGCCTTAGCCGCAAGGCTTATTATCCTTTTTGTTCCCAATAACACCCTTTACTGTTCTACTGTCTCCTCAGTATTTGTGCCCATTGTCAGAAGAGTGCTACAGGTTGGTCGGTCATCCTTCTACCTGGCAGCATAGTGTTGGAATAGGCTTCCTTTAGAGTTATACCTGGAAAAAAAATCATCTTTTTTCTGTACGAATCGATTTTCACCTAATGCTAAATGTTGTAATCTAATAAGTCAGCTATAGATTGTGGAGCACTGTGCCTAGTGCGTTCCACATTCTCTAGTAGCTGACTGTTCTATGCTCTGGCAGTTGACAGCTGACCAGCCAGAGGGAGAGCCACATATTTCCACTGGGATGAGTTATTCAAATAAACTAATCTTCCATCTTCCAGCAAGCCTCCAGTGTACTTACTTCATTTTGGCAACGATCTGGCTGTTGTCTCCGCAGTGGAAGTGGCTAAGACCCAGCGTGAAGATTCTCTCATCGCAACTCTCAATTTGAATTCCAGCGTAAATAGGAAGAATCGTTTGGAACTGACAAAGAGCTCTGTAGGCCATAGTCACGCACCGTGAGTACTGCTGTTTTCGTGAAAATCAGCGTTTTTCTTGGAATTAGAAATTGGTCAGTTAAACTTGCTGTGAAGCGCGAGCGAGTTGCCGTGAGGAGCGCGAGCAAACCCTGATGACGTGGAAGTGATCTTGCGCTTGCGCACTGGTGGACCATCTACGCCCGATCTCCCGTCAAAACAAAGCGCGAACCACGCTCACCACGCAACAGCAACAAGGCCAATTTCCCTCAGATAACACGTACAAACTACGTGACGGCCATTTTGTTTTCTGAAAGTCGGCTCCAGTCAGAAAAATTTATCGATTGGAATAAGAAGACAGACTTTAGATTGAAGGACTTCATGTTAAGAAGATTTTGAGAGGTATTAATTGTTTTTATGCATTTCTTAACTATAATGTACCAACAACTTGTGGAATATTGAATTTTTTTAAAAATTATTCTGTCATTATCAATTCGTTTCCATAGCAACCATTTAACTATTCCTATAAACACATGGCAAGTCAAAGCACTATAGTTACTCCACCTATATTCTTAGCTTCTCCTGGACCACTTGCAATAGAGTGGGAGGATTGGTTACCTATGTTTGAGAACTACATTGATGCAATAGATGGATAGAAATGTAGTGCTGATAGAAAAAAAGCCTTATTATTGAACAACCTTGGAAAAGAAGGACAACATATTTTTAAATATCTACCAGTTGCAACTTTACCCAATGAGAATGTGTTTGATAAAAAAAAAACGTTTAGAAATAAGATTTGCAAAAGAGATTAATATAGTGATGAATCGTCATCAGTTCTACACCCATAAGCAAGGTGAGAATCAATCAATAGATGAGTTTGTGTCTAAACTGAGAGAATTATCCTTGAAATGTAAGTTTGGTGCCATGACAGATGAAATGGTACGTGATCAACTAATCGTACAGTGCAAGTGCAGGAAAACACAAGAAAGACTTTGGGCAGCAAAAAACCCAACTTTGAAGGATGCCATTGAAATAGCAAAAGTTCTGGAACACTCACAATTTTGTATGCGTGAGATGAACAAAAAAGAAGAAGTTCTTCATAACAATGCTTCTTCAATACAGAGTGGAGAATCAGAAGTTGCAGCCATATCGAAACCTGGGAAGTACTTTCAAAAAACAAATTTTCAAAGAGGAAGACAACAGTTTAGGTCTTGTTACAGATGTGGTGGTCCTCATAATCCTGACTATTATAAATGTCCAGCCATCAAAAAAAATTGTTTGAAGTGTGGACGAAAAAGGTCATTTTTCCAACATGTGCAGGAAATCTTTCAAACAAAGGGTTGCGACTATTGATAGTAATAGTGATACTACTCATGTTGATATTGAAGATGCGTTTCTACCAGCAGATAAAATTTTGTGTGTTGATGATCCCAAAGACCAAGTTGGTAGGAAAAATCGACCTAAAGCAGAATTTAAAGTCAATGGTGTTAATGTAGACTTGATGGTTGACTGTGGTTTAATGTACACTATTATTCCAAAATGTATATTTGATAAACTTTGGCCTAACCAAGAATTGCATCCTAAAGACATCAATCCTGGAGGGTACCAGGGAGAAACCATTGATCTTATTGGCTTTATGAAGTCTATTATTGAGTTTAAAGTTAGAACAATCGATGGTAAAGTATATGTGGCAAAAGATGGACCACCCATTTTAGGATGGATGCATCAATTTGACTTATATATCATCATAGATCCTAGAGCCCCTACTCAAGTAATAGTAGTAGAAGATCCTTCATTAGAAGATATTTTGAAAGAAGCAAAAGATGTATTCAGGGAAGACTTAGGTTGTTTCAAAGGGTATGTACATAAAATAATGTTAAAACCCAATGCCATTCCAGTGCAGCATAAAGCACGTAGAACACCTTTGATAGCTAGAGAAGCGGTAAAAAAAATGCTCCAAGACATGCTTGATTCTGGTGTAATTGAACCGGTTGAGAGTTCTTCATGGGTTTCGCCAGTAGTCATCACTGAAAAATCCGATGGCAAATTTAGGTTCTGCATTGACCTCAGATCTCTCAATCAGAACGTTATAGTGGATACATATCCTCTTCCTAATATCAACAAATTAGTTTTAGCATTAAGTGGTGGGAAGTTCTTTTCAAAATTAGATCTTAAAAACACTTACCACCAGATAAAATTGCATGACGACTCCAGGCCGTTAACAGCGTTTATTACTACGGAGGGCATCTACCAATGTGTTAGAATGCCTTTCGGGTTGTGCTCTGCTGCTAGTATATTCCAAAGAATGATGAATGTTTTGTTTAAAGGAATCAAGAATATCATTTTCTTTCAGGACGATATTTTGATATTTAGAGATACAGTAGACCAGCACAACCATACTCTTCGTGAAGCGTTGTTTAAGATCAGGGAATCAGGTCTCACACTTAGACAAGAAAAGTATAAATTTCTAGTAGACAAAGTGGACTATTTAGGATATGAAATCTCAGAACAAGGAGTCAAGCCCAAACAGAATCTTTTGGATGCTATTCGATTGGCTCCCGTTCCTTCAGACAAAGATAAATTGCGATCCTTTTTGGGGTTAATCGAATATTACTCCAAGTTCATTAAAGATTTTTCCACTAAAACAGCTGACTTAAGATCTCTGTTGAAGAAGGGAGTTAGTTTTTCTCAACAAGCCTGTTTTGAGAACATAAAAAAGGATATTTGTTGTGCAGAGGTTCTTACGCCATTTAAAACGAAACTACGATCCATTCTTACTGTAGATGCAAGTGCTACCGGTCTTGGAGCAGTGTTAGCCCAGATTCACAATGGTAAAGAAAGAACTGTAGCATTTGCATCGAGAACATTAACTCCTTCAGAGAGCAACTGTTCTGTCATAGAACGTGAAACTCTAGCTGCTGCCTGGGCTTGTGAATATTTTAGAACTTATCTATGGGGGAACAAGATTTACACTCAAAACTGACCATAAACCCCTTATAAGAGTACTACTACAAGGGGGAGACACAAAGTGCTCAGCTAGATTGGCTAGGTTAGCCTCCCGTCTCCAGGAATTTTGCTATGACATTGAGCATATCCAAGGTTGGAGAAATATACAGGCCGATTGCCTCTCGAGATTGTCACTGGATTGGGAATTGGTTGATAAAGTTGCTGTTCTTAAAAAAGAGAATGAAGGGGCATTCGCATTTATCCAAGAAGCTTTGTACTTGTGCGAACCTCAAGCTTTAAATAGAGATGGGTGGGTCAATGCAATGCTTGCTGACAATGCCATGTTGGATCTTAAGAATTTGATAAAGAAAGGGTGTAAAAGGGAGAGTACTGTTTCCATCACGAATAGACCTTTTGTGAAAATTCTGGATGAATTGTCAATTTGTGAGGATATGGTGATCATGAGAGGAGACACATTCATTCCTCCAGTTTCTGTCAGACAGAATTTAATCAAATTAGCTCACAAACGACACTTGGGACAGACTCGTACAAAACAGAGGCTGAGGACAAATTGGTGGTGGCCAGGCATGGATTCTGATGTGAATCTTCATATTACAAATTGTCAAATTTGCAAGGAGAGTGATAAACGCTTAAACGTTGGTCTACAAACATTTTCTGGCCATATTTCTGATCCAGGCTTACCCTGGCACACTGTGTGCATGGATTTCATTGGTCCGAACAATGGCCTGAAGGAGAACTTACGTTTTGGTATTGTGTTAGTAGATGTTCACACAAAATGGTTAGTAGTAAAGTTTTCTAAAGATATAACAACTTCAACCACCATTAATGTTTTAAAAGAGATTTGGAGAGATAAAGGATTACCTTCTGTACTTTTAATGGACAACGGTACACAATTAACATCTTGAGAAATGAAAGCATTCCTGTCCTCGTGTGGTATCAGACACAGCCGTACTTCCTTATACAATCCGCAAGGGAACAGAATTGTTGAGAGAGCTAATCGTCTTATTAAAGGTGTCATCCAGATGGCCATTTCTAGTAGTAAGAATGTAGATTCTATGGTGTCAGACATGGTTTGGGCTTATCGCTCCAGCATACACAGTGTAACCAATAAAACACCCTTTGAGATGATGCGTGGGAGACTTCCCAACACAAAATTAGTTCCAACATGGTTAAAAGAAATGGTAGGTAAAGATATGTTTCCTACTAATTTGACCCAAATTGCTACACGTGACAAAGTGAATTGCAGAGGGAACTCAGCCAGAATAATTTGTCCTGGAGATTGGGTAAAGATACGCTCTGGAAGACCAGGTGTTTCGTTGAAAAAAATTTTGGGTCCATTTAAAGTAAAACTCACTTTACCTTATTGTGTAGTTTTGGAAAGTGGTGAAAAATGGAACTACAGGCGAGTGGCTCTATACCAGAAGGGTAATGTACATTCAGAGAGTTTTAGTGGTTCTAAAGTACTAGTGAAGAACAAGAGTAGCAACAATAGTAGTGACAATACGTTTTTGTCCATGTCTGACAGTGACCTTGTTTACAATTCCAAGCCTCATTCTTCTTAAAGAGTGTTACAGGGAGGAGGGGATGCTCCTGCTTCTGCTTCTGCTTCTGCTTCTACTTCTGCCTTTGCTTCTGCTTCTATTTCTACTTCTACTTCTACTTCTGCTTCTGTTTTTATAGATTCCAATATTGCGAGTCAACCTACTCGTGAGGTAAGATTGTACAGGAACCGTTATCCTCCTGGTTACTTGAAAGATTTTATATGTAAATAAATGAACGTGCTTATTTGTAGTCAATCTCATGTTCGATGAAATGTTATTGAATTGTATCTTTTACTTTGCTTGAGCATTATCTTATTATATTGACTTTTGTACCTTTGTTTTATTAAAGAGAGAGGATAAAAAATGAAGTAAGTACACTGGAGGCTTGATGGAAGATGGAAGATTAGTTTATTTGAATAACTCATCCCAGTGGAAATATGTGGCTCTCCCTCTGGCTGGTCAGCTGTCAACTGCCAGAGCATAGAACAGTCAGCTACTAGAGAATGTGGAACGCACTAGGCACAGTGCTCCACAATCTATAGCTGACTTATTAGATTACAACACTAAACTGTTAATGTAATGTGCTCTTTAGCACCAGATGCCCTCGTGGGTGTTTAAGTGCGCTGTAAGTAGTTAGGTAAATAAAAACACACGCAGAATTCTGGAGTAGAAAATATAGTCCAGAATGTGCCTACATTTGAGTGCAGGACTGTTAATCACTTGAATCATGTCATCGGCCTAAATGTGATGTGATGAAATCTTTGGTATTTTTACTTTTCTTGTTGTCATTATTATTATAAAGATTACAATTGCTAAGATTGATATATCTATTAATGTGTTTAATAAAACCTCTATATTTATTAGAAATAAAGAGAGAAAGGATGGTGGTGGGACTAGGAGGATGGTAGATAAACTGTCATGACTCTTTAAATAAATAAATAAATAAATAAATAAATAAATAAATAAATAAATAAATACATCTATGGCCAGCACTTACCTGTCTGTGCTTGGCTGGCACTTGGGTGGATGGCTCTTAACTGTCAAGTCATGCACGCCTTCAGAGAAAGGAAAGGCTCAGAGAGCCCCAGGTGTGTTGATGCCACTTGTGGAGAGGCTTTGCATCTTTGACAGATGCTCGGACATGGGAAACTACCGTTCCAATGAAGCCGCAGAACTCTCACAATGCTTGTGGCCATTTTTAAGTTATTAAGTGTAAGTATTCCTAGGTTCACGGTGTCCTTGTTAGGAAATAGAAATACATTTATGCTGCAACCAAGCTTTGCTGCCAAAACTCGTGGAAATCCTTGGCAATCATTTATTAACACTTTAGGAATGAAAACCAAGCTGAGTTACAAAGAAGGATTCTTAGGAAGAACGTAAAGGAACTCCCGTCCTTTACGTATTTAAAATACTTTTTTAAAGATATTATTTGAGGGTGCATAAAGTTATATTTCCTTTTGCGGATCTGTGCTTATCAACATGAATACTGTGAAGTATCTTCATATCTTTAACAGACTGTGATACTTTCTCATGGTGCATGTATTGTACTAAGGTAATGAGATGAGACTAGTGAAGTGATTATTTGTTTCAATATGAACTTTATATTTTGATTAGTGTTGTACTACCGTTTGAGAAAACAGCCTTAAATTTAAATGTGAATCAGACAGAGTTTTCTCACGAAACAGAAGGTTACTGGAAGAAACAAGATAATTCCAAACCCTTATGTCCTTGGTTTTCATGAATATTATTTATGTTTCAGTTTTTATGAATTTCAGAACTCCGCCAGAAAATAGAGAATCAGACAAATAGAGATATTCTGAAGGTAGATCATTTAATCTATACTAGCAAGTATTAGACGCTAAAATGCATTGAAAAGATACTATCATTTTATTGTTGCCTTTAGATATCCTATATTACTCTACATAAATCAGTGTTCAGCAGAATAACGAGTCAAAGTGACAGCATCCAGTGTTTTCTCGCTTTTTCCATTCTTTCTCTCCTGACTTACCACTAAAAAACATATCCCTTTTATGTATGGTCGGCTGTGTATTCATAAATGTCTGGAAACATTCACAACTCCTGTTGGATTTGGACAAAAAATGGATATTGGGCATCAAGACCATGGCTGTGCCCTATACCCTTTTCCTGTGACCACCAAATCTGCAAGGAACAGCATCTGGTCATGCTGAATATGCTCTGAGCTCAGAACTGGGCTTTACACCAATTTCTATGCACAGTACTTCTGATTCAAAGCCTACAGTGTAGGCGCAACCTCTGTTCTCAGTAGTGTGTGGGCAGAGGATGAGGCTATTTGCAAGCTCTGAACTTATTTTCTCTGTCTTCAGAGTGCAGTGGACACACATTAGCCTTACAATGTGAGCTTTCTGAACACTGCTGTCAGATATGCTCGGCGCCCAGGCCCCCTGTCCAAACAGCCCACATAAAATACATTTCAGCTATATCCATTGATTTCAGAGCATGGCACATGGTCAAGCTTAGTTGTCTGCGGGTGCTTATTGTATCTTACGGTCGCAACTTGCCCCTAGTACCCTTACCCCCATAGCTCACTGGGAATGGCAATTCCCTGTGGCCATTGATTTCTGTGCACCACGCTCATCTACCTCAGAGGCCAGTAGGCAGGCCTTAAGGACTTGACCTGTGGACACCTTTTGCAGGGTACAGCCTTCATGTATTCCCAATAACCATTTCCTCTGCCTTGGGAAACCTCAATCCTCTTGAGTGTTTTTTCATTTCTCCACTTCTCCCAATGGTATTTCTAACTTCCAAAGAGTGTCTTTGAAATAGGTTTACAAACCAGTTCATGAGATTTGAAAATCTTGAATTTGTCTATGTATTGGAGTAGAAAATAGAAAATTTCCACCAATCTATCTGAACTAAGTTTTTTCACTAAGAGAACTGCAGGACTGGACCGGTTGTATCAGGCACCGGGCGTTTTCCTGGTGTGCCAGAAGGGTGGGGGCGGTTTTGGACCAGTGGTGACCGTTTTTGTTACTGGGGGCTGGTTTTGCAGCAGTGCTGCAATATCGCCTCCCTGTAACAAAAGCATCAGCAGTGTTTCCCACCAGCATCCTCCAAACCCCCCTTCTCCTGCTGGGCCAGTCCCACTTAATTGCCAGTGCTGGTTTGCATTGTCAGTTCAGCCCTGGAGAGCTGGTTTACAAACTACTAGTAGCAGTAGGTGATCGGCCAAGAGAACCAGTGCACAAGCACGTCATGGATTAAGGTGTGCCCACATTGTCCCAATGTTAGAGAAGCATTTATTTTAAGGTGAGCTTGGTGAAGTGTTAGACCTTGTTCATGGCTGTGAAATCGCCATTGAGATTAGAATTGATATTCATTGTTTGGTTCATGAACTGGTTCACAAAATCACTATCAGTGTATCATAAATATTATTTTGTTAATATTTTAACATTCAATGGTTTGGTTTATACCAAAACAGGAAAGGTTTGCAACATGGACCAAGTGCTACTTTCTGGTCCACGTTTGATGTAAATCTATCCAGCATTCATAATTTCACAGGGACGTTCACGTACCAGACAGCCGGTTCATGAACTGTGGAATTACAAATGGGCAAAATGTCTCAGCCAATCAGATATAAGTTTATACTCAAGTTTCATTTCATAAACCAATTCACAATATCAACTCCTACTATGCCAAATTCACAAACTCACCCTCAGATCAGTGTCTAATCTACCTTAGCTAGAGAAAACAATTGAGAAATGCATCACTGCCCAACTGTCCACCTTCATCAATAAAAATGTGGGTTTTTGTACTAAATGTCACAATGAGAAGCTAGTCTATGAATTCAGGATGACGTTCATGATGATTGTTTTGATGAGGAATCCAGTCTACCTGCTTTACTTGTGCTTTCTTTCAGCAGCTTTTTGACAAAAGTTGAAATGGTGGGCAGCTGAGAACCATGGAGCACTGCATGGGCTCTCATGTTCTAATCCTTGGTTGGTTGTTTTCCTTCTTAACCAACTGTTATTCGTTTGTGAAAAAGGGAGACCACATTTCTTGAAGAGATGTGTTGCAGTGTGGAGATTCTCAGGGCTCTTCATTAATGCCAACATTGCCCAACTTTTATCTTGAAATGCTTAGCTAAATGCTTAGCTTCATCAATATACTGATGACACTCATATGTGTTTGAATCTTGCGCAAACATTTTCCTACCGTTTACTGCCAGAAATAAATGTGCGAGAATCACAAACTAACGTACACCCAAAAAATATCTGGTATATTATATATATATATGCAAAGATGCAGCAGTTTTGGAGGAAAGCACGCGGGAGTCCCAGAGATATTAGACAAAATTAAAATAAATTTTTAAGGTAAAAAAAAAAAACACAGTTTGAATCATCCTGGCTAAAGAAGGTGTAAAAGAAAACACAAGCACTTGTAATAGTGCATAGAAATCTAATATGTGTTTAAGGCAAAATAGCCAACAAGAATTCATAAATAAGCAAGACCAGATTTTCATCTCATATCAGTTGTAGAATGTCATTTTAAAATTGTTAAATTTTGCTGCTACATTTAAACAATTTTTCTCAAAGCAAGTGAATGGAAGAAGGACCATGTAATAAAATAGAAACCGACAGAGAGGCGCTAACGACCAAATGGCAGGCTGCTCTTGTGGAAAGAATGCAAGAAAGCCTTGCCAAGACGCCATAAGATTAGCCAACAAGAGCTGACTCTACTGCTTTCTGAAATCCTTGCTTCGGTTGGCAACTTCAGAATGAGGCTACGCATACTAGAACAATTTAGCTGAAACATGTAGTATAGAATAAAGGTGACAGAATGGAAACTCATTGAAATGCTTGTAAGTGTCCAGTAATCCTAACGCTTTAGAGCGCTTCATGGAAACACAAAACCGAAAAAGCAATTGGTTAATAAAATATAACAGCACACATTAAGGCACATATGTGGATTTCAATTACCGTAGTATATAAGCAAGCTAGAGGGCATGTGACTACATACAAAGTTATCTGAAAACTTCCTGGCTAAAGAAGGTACTACCGCTGTATATCTGTCTTATGAAACTCCAACAATAGATGCAAAGGGGCCCCTTGATGTTAAACCATCAAAAAACACTAATTTATGCGAATCACCATCAAACTTGATACACATTTTATCCCACCCTGTTAAATATGCTCAAGTTTAAGGTTTTCTCACCTTCCATGTTACCATCAACTAGAGATTCGGCATCACTCATTCTCATTAATGAAAATCAAGCATTTGCTATGCCACGCACAGTTGAGCTCTGCAGTCCTCACCTGAAACTGCACTTCACCCAAGCCTTCCTGGCGGCAGCACCACAGTTGTACATCACCTCACTGAAAGCCATTCAACCATCAACAGCAAGACTAATCACCCCTGCAAATGTGACAGTGTATCCCTAGTCCTGAAGTGATTACACTGGCTCTCATCGAGATAAAGATCAAATGTTAACCCCGCTGCAAGTCCTTCAATAACCTTCTAAACATTTCTGGAGGACAACTGGACCTTTGAAGTAAGAACTGCATGTTAACAGAAAGCACATCACTCAAGCATGAAATCAGTCCTAATCAGCCACAGAAGCACACAACCTCTGCCAACAAGTGGGCCACTCCTCCTTTGCGAACTCTCTGACAAGTCATGTTCTTTGTATTCATCCAACTCCTTGCCTTCTTGGCTCTTTGCATAACGTTACGCACCCTCATTCGTCATCTGTTTTCCTCTTACTGGTTCTTATTCTTTAATCACTTTTTTGTTATCTTTTTATAGCACACCTGCTGGACTTGGCCCTTTTTGCATGGTCATCCCTGAACTTTTGCCTTCCGCCTGTATTGTTTCTGACCTCTTTTGTTTGGTTTTGAACTCTGGGCATTTTGCCACTGCTGATCAGTGACAGAGTGCAACTGCTCCCTGTATAAAGTGTTATGGTAATTGGTTGTCCATATTTTGTATGTTTGTCTTACTAGTACAGTCCCTAGTAAAGTGCACAATATGTGTGCCAGGGCTGCTAATGCAAATGCTACTCGTGGGCCTGCAGCACTAATTGTGCCACCCACACAAGTAGCCCTAAAGAAAGAACTCAGGTCTGCCACTGCAGTGCCTGCATGCAGTTTGGTAACTGCCATGTTGTCCTGACAAGTGCACCCACTTGCCAGGCCTTACCCTTCCCTTTCCATGCACATCAGACATCCCTATGGAAGGCCCAAGGTACCCCACTGGGCAGGGTGCAGTGTCTGTGAAAGGTATGACTTGTACTGAGGTGTGTACCATGTCCTAACAGTTAAATACTCTCCATTTAGTTTTTCACTGTTGCAAGACCATCTTGCCAATAGGACAGAATGGAGAAGGATGTGTAATATGTTTCCAGCTTATCTTCCCATAGGATTAAGATGGAGAGGTGAAGTTTAGTGTGCCTGAACTCACTATTTAATAACACACTGTTAGACCTGGCACAATTGGCGTGGGTCTCCCTTCCATTTTTGCTGTTGCCTCATGTGTTTTTCTGGTGTTAGATGCTTTGGGCACTGTGCCACTGCTGTCCAGTGCCACAATGCGAGTGTTCCCTACTGTAAATTGATGTATTGATTAGTGGTTCTATGATTGGATATTTGGTTTACTTGTCAGACCCTAGTACAGTGCACTGGGTGTGCCCAGGGCGTGTAAATCAAAATGCTGCTAGTGGGCTTGCAGCACTGGTTGTGCCACCCACAGAAGCAGCCTTGTAAAATGTGTCTAAGGTCTGCCATTGCAGAGCCTGCATGCAGTCTGGTACTGTCATGCTGACTGGGCAAGTTCACCCACTTGCCAGTCCCTAAACCTTCCCTTGTCTTCATATTAGTCACCCCTATGGTAGGCCCAAGGGCAGGGTGCATTGTAAGTATAAGGTAGGACAAGCCCTGATGTGTGTGGCATGTACTAATAGTGAATTACAGCCATTTTCGTTTTTCACTATTGCAGGGCTACCTGTTCCCCATAGGATAGAATAGCTGCTGGATTGTTACATGTTTATAATTCTAGCAGACTCAGAGCACATGGTAGAAATTCGAGTTTAGTATGCCTAAAGTTTATTTTAATATTCTGTGTTTGCAAATACCACTTTTAGAAAGTAGGTATTTGCTTGCCTAACCATTTGAGCCCGCCTCTGCTAGGTTGTGGATTCCTTGTCTGGATTTGTGTGTGACAGGACTGGGGAATTCCAGGAGACAGGCTGGGACTGCCTGTTGGTGAATAGGGAGATCTGCATCCAAGATGGGAAGTAGGCAGTGGCGGTTTCTGGCTAAGGGCGTCGGGGCTCCGCCCCCTTTACTTTCACCTCCATTCAGCCATTCTCTTAACTATCCTAGTTTTTAAAAAACATTGCGCACACACTGCTTGCAGCTTGCCAGTCAGTGAAAGCTTCGTGAATGTGCTGGCGCTGCCTGTAGGCAGGGCCACAGCCTAATGTATTTGCCAGTCGGAGGATCCCACTGCCCTGGGGGTTGTGAGGTCATCAGCTCGGCAAATACATTGCCGAAAAGACCAGTCTCCACCCCCTGAAGACGTGCGTGCAAAATTAGCCCCGGCGTTTTATTCTTAAGCCCTGTAACACTGGGACTGCACGTCAGTCAGGGAGGGGAGGGAGGGGTCACCCCACCCTTTCCCCACACGTCACAGGGGGCTGCCCTGTGGCGAGTTGGGAGGGTGTGGCAGGCTGCTGGCAGGCGGGAAGCAGAGACATCGAGTTTGCGCAGTCTGTCAGGACTTCTAAAGACCACTGCAGACTCGAGTTGTCTGCTTCCTGGGGCGCTGTTGTTGATGGCAGGACCGTGAGAGGAGCCATTATTAGAGCTCCAGGTGGTCCCTGTGTTTCAAACTGGACGGCAAGAGCTGCGGAGCAGTGTCAGCCTCGATGGCCCCCTAGTGCAGCTCCCAATCCAGTAAATTGATAAGGGCACGCGGTAAGGAGAAAACAAAATAGCGTAGTAACTTAAGTTTACAGATTCTGGCGTGCTGAATTCATCTGTAGTGTAAATATTCACAGATGAGTCCTGGAAAACGCAAATGAATGAAGCTTGTGTTGTAAAGTTTACTCCACACTTACTGTGCTTTTACTGGCTGACCTTGGGTAACCCCAGTTCAATTGGTTCAGGTCCCTCGAGAGAGTTTCAATTTTCCTTTCCGACTAATATTGATAACTCATTGGAGTTGATCTATCGCTTTTAAAGATGTCTCTACAGTTTTCCTCTGCACTTTTGTTCTTTGTTCCCTCAAGTAAGCAATACACAATTAATTCACAGGAACTCTGTTAAAACCGGAGTCCGTAATCCGTAGTGAGAGATAATTGCTACAGTTTCATTAGATGCTCTAAGGAAAAGAGGCCTCTTGAAGTCAATACTTGACTGTACTTACATTTAAAATCCACCACAAGACAGCCGTTCTACAAGTCACATGTCAAGCTGTCGCAAGACTGGTTCAATCCCAGCCCTTCTGGCTTCTATAGATCGCCCAGGCTGTGCGCAAATAGCATTTTAAACCTCCCCCACCCCTATTTTTCCATCACTAGCTGTCCTCAAGATAATTTGGGCCGCATATCACAATTTTCTGCAGTTTAAAAACTGTAATTTTGAACACCCCATTCTTGCAGTCATGTATGTCAAGGTCACGACTGTCTTCCCACTAAAGCACCAGCAAATTACTGCAGTATGTTCACAAGGCTGAAGAGTGGAGAACCTGTCTGTTTTTTTAGCACTCCCATGGGTCAAGGATGAGTGCCCCATGCTCCTGTCCCTCTGGCAATCATTTACTAAAAGTTCTGGAAAGTGTGATATCAATAGAAAAATAAAGAAACGTTCGAAGACACCCCATGCAGCCCATTGAAGAAGGAAATCACAGCATTTCACACGAGTTAGGGCACAATGAAAAGAGCACTCGTGTTACTGTTTGTCAGGGCACAAGTCCTAAAAAAAGAAGTGGGGGGACGCTGACGTCACGACAGGAAGTGACGTCACGAAAGGTGGCTTGCACCATCACACTCATTGCCTCCCCTCGCTCACCCCTTAGATGCGATTGCATCAGAGAAGGCAGCGCGTGAGCAGCGCTCTGAATGAGCTCCGATCTCGCCCCAGAGAGGCCAAAGAGTGAATGTGTCGCTCCATTTGCTCCAGTTATTGAGCTCCCGGTAAAATAAGTGGGGGGACGCCGTCCACCCGCGTGGTACCCCGACTCGAGCCCTGCTGTTTATTCTATCTGTCGGCCATGCACACCCCAGAGGTCAGACTACAAACATAAAGACATATGATGACTATTTGTTTATAAGTTCCTGCGTCATTATATGGTTATATGTACAGAGCACCCTTGGTGGAAATCCCAGCTGATGGCAGTTGCAGATTAGAGCTGATTTGTAATGTCAATAATTGTCTAATTAGTTGATGTCTAAATGTGCCTATTGGTTTCAGCTTTTTATTATTAACAAGTAGAATTTCCATAATGTTTTTTTGCACAGTGGGCACATGCAGTGAAACGTCATTAAATCCATATGCTACAGGTAGGTCAGGAGAACCCATTTGTAACTTGTCAACTGGAATTTCCACAAGGGCTTTAACAAGAACTTTTTTGAAAATCATTAACACGTGATAGTTTTTTTCTATATTTAGAAAAGGGACTGGGTTGTAATAGACCCTGTACAGTGGCATAGAATGTGCAAATATTCTGTTCCTGGTGCTAAAACTGCATTGATTGTCACTCAGATTTTTTAATAGAAATCCTCTGACAAATGAAGTCATGTTGTTTATTTATGTTATTTCATTGCTGGCTGCCAAATAGAATTTCGCTCAAGACTAGGTTGCGTTGTCCCTCGGAGGAGGAAATAGTTTTATGATCAGGACATTTAGGCCTAATTACAGCCATGGTTCATGGGCTGGCTGAACGAATAACATTGAAGTAGTGGCGCAGACACACCATCTGCACGGGCGAAGCAGCTCTGCTTAATAAAAGTATCAGTGAATTAATCTGATCCGTGTCTATTTTTCGTAACGCTACATTTTTCGATTGCTGGTCGCTTCTTGCCGTCATACTGAATCCTGTCAAAAAAGAGACAGCACAGCGGCAGCAATGTGTAGTGTGTTTAGGAAATTAAAAGTGCCCAAAAGCCATCACTGAATTGCACATGTACAACACACATAAACCACATTTCGTACTGTTTTACAAGAAATTAAAAGTGTTTTGTTGTTATTCATCCACATTAAATTCGCAGTACCTCAGATTCACACCCCCTAAAATGAAACTCATAACGGCATAAAGTTGGTGCCTTTGCTGTGAATACATTTGTTTCAAAAATCCAGGCACAGATCAAAAGTAACCTGCCTCTGAGAGCTCGCTGCCTTCCTTGCTTGTCCTAGAATGCTTTAGTGCAGGTGAGTTTGCCAGGGGCTGTTACTGCCAGTGCAATCCACAGGTGAGATGTTCCATTACTTATTACCCCATACACAATTTCTCCTACAATTACAGTGGTCAGGCCCTTTGGCAGGTCATTAAAGCCCTATTAAGTGGGAAACGCCATCTCTCTCCCTGGTTCCATTTATTTGCCCTTATAACTGCAACAGCGCGGTATTGCTAGGTAAATAGTTAGAAATCACTATTGGAGGAAACATTTCTTAACTTATTCATAATTCAGGTGTTCTCCTGGAGTAAAACTACAGCTGGTGGTTTGTGCGCCTGTCACATCAGGGGTGCTGCATCACATTATCAGCTCGAGTGAATCCCCGTGTTGTTCATTACGTGCCCACAACGAGGCTCAGAAAGTTTATTTCCGTGACATGTGATGTGAAGGTGAATCAAGTAGTAAAGCCTGTTTGCTTTCGGCAGTCAGTGCACACTGCACACGCTGGCACTAATCTCCTTCATGTAGGAAATTTCCGTAATCTCACTTTTGTTTTCTTACTGAGACCTAGAAGAGCAAAAAAGCAGTGATTAGTTTGGAACACTCATAGGTGTCGGTGTCCAAAATGGTTCTAAGGAGTCCGCCACCCACTTTTAACCCCTGGTGTGGCTCACATTCAAATGGATCAATCAAACATGGCAGTCTCATGAACGCAATAACCTCTTAGTCCACAAAGGCATGTGGCCATCCATCAAGACATGAAATAAATAAGAAGAAAACATGCCACCCGCAAGGCTGTCTCTGTAGAACAAGCATCCGGTGCAATATCAAACCATACATCGAGGTTATGTCAATGAGATTGTGAGAAAGATTCTGATGCTACTTTTCTGATTGATCCCTTTAATGGGTTATTGCCCAAGGAGCTAGGGGGGTTTGATGCCAAATGCTGCTGTCTCAGCTGGTGATTTCTGTTTGAACAGCCTGTCGTCTGCTTTCTCTGCGAACTAATCCAGGATAAAACTACGAAGGAAAATTGAACATGAATTATATTAACGTGTGTACATTTCCTTCAACAGTGTGCATAAGAAAGGACTAGGAGGTAACAACTGGCAAGGTTTGTTTTGGACATAGTGCAGGGTAGGTGCAGGGTATTCCCACCTTGATTGGCTATATTCAAGGGCACTGGAATTATGCGACAGGGGAGGGCTAAATAATGCGGCGGGGTTAACTAAACTATGTGCCAAGAAAAAAAAAACTATGTGGCTTAATGTGGCACCTTGTCTAACAGTATTACTTCATACTGTGGTCATTTTTTGCACGTTAACACTGGGCGGAGGTTTGACCACATTAGTACCCAGATTACACACAAATAGAGCAATAATCACCTGAAGGGTGACCGGTCAACCTTTGTGTGAATAGCTTTCAAGTGTCACAAGCTGTTTCATTACGTTTTTAGTAGTGTGGAAGTGTTCCAAGTATTTACTTTCGTGCACTAAATAATAATGAATAATAATATTTTGATGTTACTATTGATTCTGAGTTTTGCTTTGCATTACCTTGACGTGCTGATTTACTAGTGAGTTTTGTTGTACAATACTTACTAAGATTCTGATTGTTATAAAAACAGAATGGAGCCTGAAACAGTACACCAGATACTGTGACGAGCTGTTCTGTGGTGGTGTGATGTGTCTTATGATGTTACAAGTTGCCTTGAGCTCTGATGTTGTGATGGGTTGCAGTGAGCTATGATGCGATGTAGATGCTTTGCTGGGTGCCATGTTCTGTCTTGTTGTGCTACATGGTGTCTAGTGATTTTTTTTATAGATTTGAGAATTGGCAAACATTTTTTCTATCAACCTCGAAATTTCTTTCCGAAAACTATAACTAGTGTGAAGCTTAAGAAGCTGTAAAGCTGAGCTTTTGCATGTAAATCAGGACTTTGGGACTATGTTGTGTATAATTGTATGTCTGATATGTAAACTCACTGATCACAGATGTCACTGCCTTATTGATGTCCCTGCATTGGCCTCCAGCCAGACAAAGGATCCTGTTTAAGACCTGCTGTATCCGCATTAAGGTCCTGAATGGCATGGCTACTTGCTTTGTGGATAGGAGAGTCAAGAAATACATCCCTAATCAGATTGGTAAAGAAAAGTAAAGGAGGCTGTAGCTTCTCTGTGCAAGTTCCTGTCCTGTGGAACTCTCTCCCAGATCACTTATGCCACGTAGGTAATTTTATTCGCTTTAGGAAACACTTAAAAACAGTGCTCTTCAAATAAGCATTTCACTGTTTACCATCTACTTTGGCTCCAAAATGCTTTATTTGGATCCCCCTTTTTTCAACAATTTGCAGTAAATATGTGGTGTAAAACCCACCATTTGAATGCATTGTTTTCAAAATTTTCTTGCAGGGGTAGAACCCCCCCGCACCCTCCTTTTGCAGTTCGGCCTCGCTCGCTTCGCTCGCTCGCTTATGTACAACATTTTGCGCCCACCACTTTCAAAATCCACCAGCCGCCACTGGAGCTAGGAGTTGCACTTGGGACCTGAATAGGTCTGGGCCTTCCCTCTACAATGCTGGCTCCACCCCCTGTGGTGTGTCTGATATTTCTGCCTGAAGAACATAGAAACCTTCTCAGGGGTCTCACTGATACTTGGTGCTTTTAAACCAACAAAGAAGAAATTGGTACAGAAGCTGTAATATAAAAAGAATGCATTTATTCACCACAGATGAGCGAGACTATGTCACACAGAAGCCTTAGCAAGTGAATGAGGCAGTCCAAGGAGTACAGAAAACAGAGGCCTTACATATGCTTAGGGTTACATAGTCAGCATAAGACCAAGGGGCAGTCCTGTTTCATGTAAGCATGCAAAATGACTAATATGGGCATACAAGATCTGCTTGCTCAACAAAGTGGGAGGAGCTAACAGTTGCTGATTCTGGTGAACACATCCTGACATTTACAGACTAGGAACAACTGCAAGCTCAACTGAGCATGTGCGAAGGTGGAAGTTGCTAAATATAGTTCGTTTCTAGGCAGATTACAAGAGCAGTCAACACTGAAGGAGGACAGAGCACATGGTGAGCACATGGCAGAACATGGCAAACAAGATGGCTGCCAGAAATACAAAATGGCTTTCAGCTCATGCTAATAAATCCCTCCAATCTTTAACAGAAGGTCCTTTTAGCATGAGCTAAAGACATTCCTATGATCCAGTAGGAACACAGAAAATATTTGCACATTAATTTTCATAAATGTATCAATATCCTAATTCATTGCTAGGTGGGCATTTTCCATTCTATTCTATTCTTTTGTCTGTGTCTCTCTTCTTCCCATTAGTGACATATAATACACCTGCAAGCAAAGACTACACCTAGGAATACAGGTGATCTTTTTTCATGTTGCAGTATGTCAATGATATAGTCATTTTGTAACTAATTTTTCACTATACCTTTGCAGTAGCACGATTACAAATCTAGGTCCTGATGAAAGCAATGGACACTTCGGTCCCTCTGTATTGCTGAAACATGTCAACCATTTTTTACATCTATGTAGATATTTGTTAAATCTACCTCCACTGCTCTTTTAATATTGGAGGAGCGAGCAAAACAACAGAATAAACTTTTTATTGTTGCTCCCTCACACAATTTTATCTTCACTAAGCACATTTCTTTACTAGCACTGCAAATCAGTCACCCCCAAATGTATCTAATGACATTTCTTGACATTCTAACCCTATCGGTCACTACCAGGTTAACAAAAGGTTATGAGATCTGACCTTTCATCTTTTCCGGTAGTGGACCCTATATATGGAACAGGAACAGGAATCCCAAATGATGAAGGGCCGTTCCGAGTGGTGACTGATGGGTATCCTGTTAGGGATCACAGGACACTTATTTATGTTTTTTCTTAGACTCCAAATGGGTTGACACAGTCCTCTTTAGTTTAATGTACCACACATAGTTTTTGCCATAGACCCTTTGACACCTTTGTTTTTTACATTTTCCATTCTAAACATTTCATTAAGCGGGTATATATGAGGTATAAGCACGAATACAAAGGGAACAAAGCATCGGGTCATAATTAACATTCAGATTGCAGGAGAGAGTAATGACCACTATTACAAACAGAATTATCATTTTTCTAGTCCTAAGCAAAAGCATATCCTAAAACCACCTAGTAAAAAACATTTTCATGGCTACTTGTCCATTTTCCTTTTATGAGGGCAAGAACATCAATTATTTGGGACCAGGAGGGCCACACAGGGCCATAGGAATTAGGACAAAGAGCTGCAAAGGGCTGCTCCTCCTTAAAAATAAGACATCCAAAGGGGTACATTATAAACAAGAAAAAGAAGAAGTCCTTGGGGAAATTGAAGCAGCTGTACAAGCAACCAGAGGGGAGTCTTCTCCCTGCGTCCGTTTGAGCTTCACAGGCAGGCTCTTGTTGTTTCCACGGTGGAGCTGCACAACTCGCAACTCAAGAATCACAGCCCAATTTCAAGGAAAAAGTCTCTTCTTTCAGGATGGGGCAGTCACCCACCAGGGCAAATGCTCTCAACGATCCTGTCCAGTGTCTCAGGCAGTGCACCAGTTTTCTTCACTTTAATATAACAGGTACCAGAGACACAGCACCTGTACCCTAAACTCAAGTCCTTCCCTAACTCCTGTATTGCTCTGCTGGCGCACTGCTCATTCAGTGGGGCCATACATTGCATCCAGTGTACCCAGGTATCTCTTGACCAACAAACAAAGGAGCAAACTTGCATTCACTTCAGCACCAGGATTCAGAGGCCTGATGCTAGGATCTCTGAAGCAACCCTTGTTTCAATAGGGGTCACCTCAAGCAAAGCTTCCTCGCCATTGTGGTCGGTCTGTGACTCTCACCTGGGCATCAAATACTTTATCCACAATTTCTTCTTTCTGATTTGTGACGCCGTCTTTCGTCCAAGACAGTGGCAGGGGGACACATTTGATCACAGGGCTTCTGCCTTCACTGAGGTCCTAGTTGCAAGCAATGCCTGTGCTGGTTACCTTCACTTTGGCTTCAGCTGGACTGGTGCTGACGCTGACTCCCCAAGCTGAATCTGATGTCCGGGCCCCTCTAGCAATGGTTATAAGGCAGCAAATATCTATTGGTGGACAGAACAAAAGGTCTTTAGACAAGGCACAGAATCAGGCTATCAACAGTGAGGATAGTCTCAGAATATTTCCTAGTCTTGGGACGCCCCATATATTAGCAAGGCACCCAAAAACCACTTTCATCTATCTATGAGAGAGTACAAAGAAAAGAACAGCCTGGACCTATTGGCAAGTATAAAAGGAACTCTTTGGTAAACTGACAAGAGTAAAACATCACCCAATCCCAAGCAGCCAAGGAAGTCTGTATTCATTTACTAAACTCAGAGGAAAAGAGAAAAACAACCCAGCTATACCATAAATCCTTACATTGGTGTATTCCTGTGTACTAATCTGAAAACCCTCAAAATAAAAAAAGGAAATGTTCTACACTTTTGCTCATAAACTTTACATTACTGGAACAGGACTGCAGACACTTCTAAAATGAGTCTTCCTAATGAAAGCACCTACATTGTATGCTTAGGACCATGCTCTCATGTGATAGGAGCAACAGGAAAATCTAAAACTGCTAATGTAACAGGGTTTCTTATCTATAAAACAACATTTCTTTCAAAAATATGTTTTGCTAAGGATCACATGGGCATCTTCCCTGCGTTCTACATTTCATGATCCAAACTATGCAACATCAGCTCTAATAAGGACTGTGAGTTTATTTACACAGACTAGCTAATAAAAAAGTAGAAATGCTCTTGCAAAACTATGTAGCATGAGAATAACATACAATAATGGTGTTATCACCTTAAGACTTGTAGAACAAAAACTACCCACATCTAGTTCCCCTTAAAGGTCAAAATAAGCGAACAACAATCTAGACTACTGATCCTCTCATCATTTCATCAAACAGGATGGGCAGTAACATAACATATACATTTGTTCATTTTATTAATGCTAACAATGTTTAAAATAGTATTACTGAATAGCCAATTAAATGTCGCATTGCTATTTCACAGACAGCTTAGACAGGCTAAAAGAAAATTGAGAAAAAGAGAGAGCAACGTACATTTTACCTAGCCTTAATTTGAGGAGAAGATAGCCTCCTTTCCCCATTTTGACAGCAGGAAACCTGAAACAGGTTTCACTTCTGTCAACACTATCAACCCCCATTTATAGCAACTGGGCATAAACAAAGTTATAGGAGGTACATAGCACTTTTGAGAGAGCTAAAAAAACATGAATACCCAAACCTCAATCCTTTTAGCAAATGTACAAGTGTAACATGAGGTCGAATTAATTCAAACTAAATTTCATTGTCTCAGCTTTTGAATCCTCAGACTAAAAGCATTAGTGCTGTATATATGTGGCAAAGCTTATCTGTTAACCAAAGTTCACATATACTATTATATAGTTTTCTATCATATGGGTACATAAAGTACTTGCTTTTGCCAAAAAAAGTAGAACTTCTCCTTCTCTCCACTGTTGTCTTTCAAAAGGTTTGAGAGGTCAAAGATTCTAAGCAGGCCTTGCTCTGGGAGCCCTGCCAGGCTTCAAAATATAGAACTGACATTTAACCCTTCCCAGCTGTCCTATTCTGTATTCAAGGGTTTCCATGCGGCTGTCCCAATTCAAAGTCACCCTAGAGACAGAGCAGGAAAGCACTCATCCCCATGTTTGTCAGTGTAGAGTTTAAGAGAATAACTTCTGCTGGTTTTTTATACATATTTTCAATTATAAGCAGTGTGCAATAGACTTGTCTAACAATATAGAAGTCAGCTATTTGTATTATACCTAAATGTATGCATTTAGTGAAGCCTAAGGCACTTTAAAAGCTGCTCTGAATTGCAGAATTTGTTTTTAAATTAGTGAATTTTGCCCAATTTCGACTTTGATATTTGGCGCACTTAAAAAGGAATATCCTATAATTTGTTTGCATAATAGTCATTCTCAGAATGTTCTCTAGATAGCCCATGAGTGGGAAATCAGAAATACATCATATATACCCTTATAAAAATGAGTTTTTTACGCCTGCGCAGAGTGATATTTCATATGCAAATTTCATCATTATGCGGTACAACACAGCTTAAATTTAATGTTGATGCTAGGAGGTCACAGTATGAGTATAAAGCTTTATAATTATTAAAAAACGAAATTAAAAGCACTTATTTTTTTAATAATTTTTTTTTATAAAACCAATCATTTTGATAATTCCACATAGGAAAAACAAGCTTCATTCCTTGCCTATCATACTTAGACGCATTCATTCATAAGCCTAAGCACAGAAGCCTAACTTGAAACATGAAAAGTTTTGCCCCACTTTTTTTAAAAGGAAAATCATTATTTAACATCAGAACCAAGAATGTGCTTATGTAAAAAGGCCTTAAGAAAGAAAATCCCTACTTTAAATGTTTTCCTGTCATCCAAAATAATGAACCTAATTTTTGTAACATTTTAAAACCTCAGTCTGAAATGCAGGATTTTACACCATGTTTTGTACTGACAAAATCGTAGCTGAGTCAACATTCCTGTCACTCCGTGGCCTACAATCAAAACAACAGCGGCTGCTCAGGGGCAGTTAAAACACAGCTGTTTTTAGTGTTGGAATGTAAGCATGGTGGCAGTCTATTTAAACTGAGGCATTTCAATGCATGTTCTATAATATGTGTTTTTCAGTTCAGCAACATCCAACTTTCTCAGATGATGTGTTTGCCTGTTTATATCTAACACAATGTATCTAAGGAAAATGTTGTTACATTTTATAATTGTTTATTTATTTGGCAAACACACAATTTCATTTTTGAGGCCTATTTTATTGCTATTCAATGTGAATTCAAATGTTATCTTTTTAGCATTGTGGCCATTTGTACATGTGCATAATTGCATACTCTATCAATTTAATAGTAACATGCAGTTATTTAGAATATCATATGGTTCATTTCGGGATTTTTATGATTTTTATTTAATATTAATTAAATGAAATTTTGCATAACAGACTGATGACAGCAAGAAAACACAAACAAACACATTGAGCTCATTCCAGACATATAGAGAAGGGGTCATACACTCAGAACACATGATACAGCGCGCTTAAGGCTAGCCATTTTTTCACAAATAGCGCAATCACTATTTACTCACAGAAGTTCTACTAATGGGAAAACCACAAACCACATAGACTTTTAAACACACGATTAACCCACAGATCAACACTTGGGACAGAAACAAAGGACAGCCCACAGACTGTGCTTAAACCAAACCATTTGTAAATACTAGTTGTAAGTCTTATTTACAAGAAGAGCTTCTCAATAGTATTCCAAAAGACTGCAAAAAAAACAGCCCAACAGACTGATTTATTTTCAAGAAGCCAAAATACACTCAATTCACTAGCTTTGGTTGGCAGAACACCATATCTCCATTTATAAAAGTGGGCAGAAAAGGATCCTTGTTTGTATTATTGTCATATTTTTATTCCATTGGGGTACAGAGTCACCAAGGAAGAAATATGTTTTTATACATAAACCTATTTAGGTATTCCCTCAGGGGAGCCGGCTAATTTAATTCACATCTCACTATGGTACCTCCAAAAAGCAACACATTCTTTGATGTGTGCTTGAAAACAGGCATGCCAAAATTATTGCAGAATATGCAAATATTATAACCAAAGTAGCGCTTAAGGTACTCTTCGTACGTTGCGCCGTTCAAATCAATTAAAAAAAAATTCCTCATCACCTGCCTACATAAATTGCAATTTATATATTACATACATACAAATACAAATATTGGCTAATCGTACAAATCAAAAGCCACAGTAAGTGGTCCTAAACTACCTTACCAATCCAAGGCATCAAAAACCAACAGCAAGTGTTGCATCAAAACAACCCTTACCAATCACTTGGTGTCCAAATTCTAAATGCCACGTTCTGAATGACCTAACGGTCGTTTTTTTCAGAATACTCACGCCAAAAAGGTTCTCAGTCAGGAGTGACATCATGTGGAGGATCAAAATCAGGAAGACCAGAAATATACTGGGCTGCAGAGACAGATAATCCCCAGAATCTCCATGCACAGAGTACCTCCTTAGTAGAGTCCGGTCCTGTCCTCCTCTGTAGATTTTTCAGTTTTGTTGCAAAAACTTGGGTCACAGGGTCAAGACTGATTTGCATATGGCTGGGTTCAAACTGGAATGGCATGGTGAGCAAAAAAACGATTGATTTAGGCCCAGATCTCTGTACTGGGGTGAATGTATGACATTGTTCTGCATTCTGTCCATCAACTGTTGGTTTTACATTTTTCACCCCGACGGGATGGGTATGCTCAGACGTGAGTCCCATGCTCTCCACACCACTGGAGTCAAGCTATCCTGGCTGAAGACGGCTGATAGCCAGAAACCGGTCCTAGGATGCTTGATTCCGGTCCACGAAAGACATGGCTTGGCAGTTCGGGCTGGACTGTTAACATAAGGCACAGGGTCAAGGCTGATTCGCATATGGCCATGTCTGAACTGGGGTGGTGTGGAGTGCAAAAAAACGATGGATTTAGGCACAGATCTCTGTACTGGGTGAATGTATGATATTGTTCTGCATTCTGTCCATCAACTGTTGGTTTTGCATTTGTCACCCCGAGTGGGATGGGTATGCTCAGACGTGAGTCCCATGCTCTCCACACCACTGGAGTCAAGCTATCCTGGCTGAAGACGGCTGATAGCCAAAAACCGGTCCTAGGATGCTTGATTCCGGTTCAGGAAAGACATGGCTTGGCAGTTCGGGCTGGACTGTTCCCATGAGGCACAGGGTCAAGGCTGATTTGCATAAGGCCATGTCTGAACTGGGGTGGTGTGGAGTGCAAAAAAACTATGGATTTAGGCCCCGATCTCTTTACTGGGGTGAATGTATGACATTGCTCTGCATTCTGTCCATCAACTGTTGGTTTTGCATTTGTCACCCCAAGTGGGATGGGTATGCTCAGACGTGAGTCCCATGCTCTCCACACCACTGGAGTCAAGCTATCCTGGCTGAAGACGGCTGATAGCCAGAAACTGGTCCTAGGATGTTTGATTCCGGTCCAGGAAAGACATTGCTTGGCAGTTCGGGCTGGACTGTTCACATGAGGCACAGGGTCAAGGCAGATTTCCATATGGCCATGTCTGAACTGGGGTGGTGTGGAGTGCAAAAAACGATGGATTTAGGCACAGATCTCTGTACTGGGTGAATGTATGATATTGTTCTGCATTCTGTCCATCAACTGTTGGTTTTGCATTTGTCACCCCGAGTGGGATGGGTATGCTCAGACGTGAGTCCCATGCTCTCCACACCACTGGAGTCAAGCTATCCTGGCTGAAGACGGCTGATAGCCAGAAACCGGTCCTAGGATGCTTGATTCCGGTTCAGGAAAGACATGGCTTGGCAGTTCGGGCTGGACTTTTCCCATGAGGCACAGGGTCAAGGCTGATTTGCATATGGCCTTGTCTGAACTGGGGTGGTGTGGAGTGCAAAAAAACGATGGATTTAGGCCCAGATCTCTGTACTGGGGTGAATGTATAACATTGTTCTGCATTCTGTCCATCAACTGTTGGTTTTGCACACTTCAAAATGATGGCACTTCCCCGTTTCCTATATGCCCTGCAGAATGCACCCTACACCGTCCTAATTCAATACTTCCAAACAATTGATTCCGAGGTCCGCTCACCATTATGGAACGTTAACACGACCTGAATTGCCCTGACAAAACTCACGTGCAGCTGGTATGACAGGGGTATTGCTCTTCCTGCTATTAAAACATATTACTGGGCCTCACAATTAGTGATCCTCAACTACTTGACTCACCGTCCCATTACAGACCCAGCGTACAGAATACAATATGGTACAATATGGTGGTGGGGCCTAAGCAGTTACCCATCTTTACCCCTACCTCCACCACGGTCTCGATCTGGCACGTGGCATCTGCCGCTTTGGGCTGGAAGGGTTAAATTACACCGTTTAATCCACTGCTGGAATCCTGCCACTTGGGTATGCTATTGAGTTAACTTGGATTTGATAAATGGGACCTGATTGGTCTTTCCGCAGTGGGGGACATGTGGGCAAAGGGTGCGGTGGTTCCATTCGGTGAATTGCAAGTAAAATACCAGTTACATGAGAGAGAAGCGTTCCGATATCTTCAGGCACCTAGTGCATTAATAAAGCCATCCCCAAGGGTTTCTATTTGTCTATATCTTCACCTCTAGAGGACAGGCTTCTCGACGACTACCTTCTGGACAAGGCCATCTCTTTGACCTACCGCAAGATAATCAATAACTTACCGGAACCTCTTTATAAACTCCACACAAAATGGCCGGACGATGTGGGGGATATACCTAATGAAGATTGGAGGGAGGCCCTAACATCTCTCAGGGAGCTGGCAATCCGGTCCCGCTTTAAGCTTATACAACTTAAAATACTACATAGGGCCTACTACAGCAACACAGCACTTGTTAAAATGGGTCTGACGATCTCCCCACTCTGTCCCCGAGACAGTGGCTCCTTAGGTACTTTCTTGCACCAGTGGTGGGACTATCCAATTCTTCAACAGTATTGGAGTGAGGTTATTTCCACTATGTCCCGAATATGTCAGAAATCAATAGAACCCTCCCCTCAACTCTGCATTTTAAACATTTGGGATGCCACTGACCTAAATCGCACTGAACAACTATGGGTTTCTCTGGGCTGTATCATAGCAAAACGCAATATAGCCAGAACATGGAAGGGGGGAGTTGTGCCCCGACACAAGGACTGGGTGGAGGACATGGACTGGTGCATGCAGGCCGAAAGGGTGATGTACGTGAGCAGAGGATGCCCAGGCAAATGGACTAAAATATGGGGCCCCTGGAACGAAAGCAAAGTTTTCAAGTTTCAAGTTTATTTTATTTTTGCATAGTTAATTAAAACCATTGCAATAATACCGTTACAAAATTCCTAAAACATCCGTGTTTAAAACCAATAAAAAAGTCAAAGAGAGAAAATGCATTACAGTTTAAAATCATAGTTCAGTTGTGCTGATTGGTGAACAGAAGCAGAGGGTTTTTGTGCACCCCCTTTGAAGATGATTCCCCATTCAACGTTGATAAGGAGACACTTTAATGATCTAATGTCACTGTGTGCCCGTACCATTATCTGTATTGTGTCTTTTGAGTTCATTGATTGTATGTATAATGTGCCTAGTTTTTCTGATATGCTCATTTTGACAACCGCTCTCTTTCTTTGCTTTGATGCTTTTATTGTATTATTGTTTCTTTAATAAAAAGATGTATAAAACAAAATACTGCAAGAACCTACAAGGGCTTGCTGGGTTAATAACCGGCAAGGTGAAATATTACAAATATGCATATGTTGGATTTTTATCGTGCGGTCTCATCGTCTAACTTTGTTTTATAAACATATTGCTTTTTTATGAAACTCGTGTGGAGTCCATTTGTGGTGGTATCACTGGGTTACTGAGAGCATGGTTGCAAATACTTTACACATTTGCCATGGAGATAAGTCTGGCTGCTCGTGCCAAACTACTCAGGGGGTGAGCAGGGGCTATCTGAAAAGGTGTCCTTCCTTTCCATTACTTAGAAGCAAGGGTCCCTATTTGGGCAAAGGTACCTACCTCAGCCTACTAGAGACCCTCAGTTCTAACAACACCAATACAGTTTCACTACATATATCATTACACATTGTTAAAACTACTTCAGTAATTGATGGAGTTTACTCTAAAACCAGAAAGGTTTCAAATTTGCCTAGTCCTACCTTCTGGTCCATGGTTGGTGTTTGGTTATATCAGCAGTGTCACCTCCACTGGAAGAGCAGCATACAAAGCAGTATTGGGTGCACTGAGGATAGATAAAACCATATTTCAAAATTCAGAATGTGAAAAGCAGGGGTGTGTAGCAAAATGTTTATGGGATTTTTGATTACATATTTGTTTGCATTATACATACTTACATTTGGAGATACAATCGTTCACTGTTTTGGACAGGGATTAGAAGGCAGGTTTGCAATATCCTATGTCAAAATGTATACATTCAAATAGGATAATAATAAAAGCTCTTCCTTGAATGGAGAGGTAGGACTCAGGATATATTGGGAAATGAACAGCGTACCTGGTTCCCTGCTCCACTCTGCAACAGTAGTAATGGCTGCCTTCCAACATTTTGCACAATGATTTTTTAGGAAGTAAAGAGAGACAGCTGGAAGCATTAGCAGATACACTAATGGCCCTAAGCACATTTACTCTTTCTGCCAATATAACATAAAACTACCAGGGGACATTTTAGTCACTTGTTTCCTGCTCTCACACTCCACCTCCCTCGCCCCTGCCAAAAAACACAGGAGCTGCCAAACAGAATGTCATTGGTTTTCCACTGTTTTTTCATCCCCTTAATACCAAAGAGATTTTAAGATTGTGTGTCTGTGAGTTTTATACTCCAGTATTTACTGTCAGCCTCAAGTAGTCAATGACAAAATAAACAAGTTAAAAAAATTTCAGGCGGAAAAGGTAAGAAGAATATTTATAAAACATGAAAGGGTTCAGTACAGAGCAATCTGGTCTCAATGTTTTTTATCGATTCCCTTTGTCCCACCTGTCCTTTGGCATGGGGTTAGGGTCCCAGAGGCTTGTCTTAGTACTGTAACGATTAATGACAATATATGCATAATTGTGTACTGCTGGTTCCAGGTGAAACCTGACACAGAACTACCACATCTAACTCGGAGTCCTTGGTTTCGACTTGAAATAATGAAAGAATGCATATATTGTATGGGTATGGCTGCATCCAGCCCCCCTACCCCAAACGTAAGCCCTAGTCTAGTGGTGTGTTAAATTTGTGTAATTGCTTCATCGTAATTAGACAACGTTTCAGCAACCATATGCAAAATTATGCATAATTACATTAAATGCAAATCTGTAATTTCACGCTACATTTTAGCATAAAATGCGTCCTAATGTATATTTTGGGTATGAGAATACATTTAAACGAAACCACCATGAACAACACCCTTTGTTCATGTGTGTTTGGTGTAAATTTTGTATGGCAAATGGTGCCATTCACAGTTATTTTTTACCCTGAATGGCGCTGAATTAGATGAAGTAGCATAAAAGCATAATTTCAGTATTTTTGTGTAACAAATTTAACTCAAATTTCCCAATATTACGTGAGTTACACTGGCATAAATTGCATTTTGGAAGAATTGATCTTTTAAAGAAGATCCAAAGGAAACAGTACACTCTTCTTCACTTCTTTAGCTCCACTAGCAACCACACCTATTCGTAATATGTTGGTTAGTGGTACCTCTGGGGAAAAGTAGTGGGATAAGAGAGAAAACACGGACACTGGATATCACCACTCTGATTCGTCATTCTGTTGGGCACTGGTGTCTATGGGTCATAGTAGATATATATAAATAATGTTTAATAGCTTTGGGGGATATTCACAAAGGTAAATCTACATGTGAATATACTCACATGTAAATCTGATACTTTACCTAAGTGTAAATCTATACTTTTTTGCTATTCACCATTTCCAAGTGTAGTCTTACACCTAAATGTAGATTTGCATGTCTCCACCTTCTTAGTTGAGGGGGTCGAGACATTTTAGATTGGATTTACGTATGTTCTACTAGTAACTTTACACACGTAGGGGAGATTCCCACCTTGGTGGAGCTTTCCCTATGGCAAACTATAGGGAGAATACTAATATTTATTATTCTTAAAAAAAAGATTACCTTTTTAGCCAGTAAGACCGTATTAGACATGCTCGCTAGAAGAATGAAGTTGAGAAGGGACTGGGTTCATATCTATACCGCATGCAAGACAGACATTAGCTGAATTCAGCAGGAGAATGCTGATTGAGTCGATGCCTTTCACAGTTTGTTGTCTGCAAATACATTCAGTTACTTTCTTCAGTACCCTTTTGTCTCATTAACATGCACAGCTTTTTGGAAAGTGGTTTATTAGTAGTGATACATAGGGACCTACCACTGGTAATAAGGCTAAAAACACAATAACAAGTTGAGTCAAAGTCTCAATAAAATATTATCTTGCTTAACCCTTAACCCCTACCGCGCTACCGCGTTTTCCCGCTGTGCGCAAAAATTTTAAAAATGGCTTGTTTATGACAAAGCCAGCTCGTCATCCGCGCAGCACAGGTAACGTTGATGACGAGCAGGCTTTGTCATCAGCGCCGAAGGGGTTAATAGCTTGCAACGAGCAGGCAGGCGTATCTTAGTTGACATGTGTGTAAAGCATTTAAAAACACAAATACATTAAATAAATAAGACACAATACACCATACAAATCCAACACCAATTTATGAAAAATATGCCCTTTTCTATGAACAAATAGACACCAAAATGACAAAAATCCAATGTAGGGAACCAGAGATATACATTTCTAAACATTAAAATTAAAATTAGAGCTTAGAAGCAAATAGCTCTCAAAGGGTTAACAAAGGTCATGCTGGACCGGGTCAAAGTTCAGGTCCCCCCATGGTGTAACACTTTTACACTTACTTTCAGAAGTGTTTCTTGATGCAGGAAAGTGGTCTACTGTACCTACCAAGGGTTCAGATGCTCTGGTTTGCCTCTTGGGGTCTGGGAATAAACTCGCACAATGCTCTCCTCTCCTCTATCCAATTTCTCTTACCTCTCTCCCTTACTTCTCCTTAACCCTTTCTTTCACTCTATGTCTACATCTCTTCTTTGCCACTATTTCTTCCTATTCATATACTCTCTTTCTTTTCTTTCTATTTCTCTCACATTTTCTAAACTTTCTCCATCTCACTTTACCCTATCTCCCGTTCTTCCTATCCTCTTACTGCCTTTTGCCTGTATTTCATTTCTCTCTCTGTTCCATCCTCCTGTTCCTCTCACTCTGTATGTATTCCCAAAACATATCTTCTCTGCACTGTCTGTAACCAACCTCTCTTTGTATTCAAAGTTTTCCTCTATTGTCTCATATTATTACTCAATGAATTCAGAGTCTGTTCTGCCATTTTCCATGATTGATTCATCTATCCTATTTTCCTGATTTTCAGAATAATTCCCAACTCCACACTCTTCCTCCAGGTGTTCCTGGTATCATGGCCCATTTCCATGCTACCGTTATCTCTTTGCTTCCGCCCTTTCCTCTCTCTACATTCTGTTTCCCCTACTCGCATTGCTTTCCCTCTTTAGCTCTGTCTTCTCTCTATCTCTCTTCCCCCACAATCCCAATGTAAAAACTAGCTCACCTTAAAGCAGTCCTCACTCAGCAGCCAGTTTGGTCTCCACTACATAATAATCTCAGTTCATCACCCCAGTCCTTTCTTTACTAGGAAGGCTCCCCATGAACCGTCACTCTAGCTGTAGGATTGCATGCATCACATAAGAGGTGATCCATCTTCTTAAACCTGAATACTTAACAGAGCCTACCTGCATTATCTTCACCAAGATGTCCCAAACCTGGAGTGCGTCCCGTGGACTTTTAAGTATTTGGCCCAGTGCATTGTGGGGGCTGTAGTCCCAGCATTCCAAGGACCATCAAAGAGCTTGTAGACCTTGGGACTGGTGATTTGGACACTTTGAACCCACAAGAGTATCATCAGGAAGAAATTCCAGAAGTGTAGAGAAGTTTGAAGCAACTTTTGTTAGCTTAGAGGCAATGCACAAAGTATATATGCAGCACTTCAAACACTAATAAAGTAAAAACATGACACCAGACCGATTAGAAGAAATAGAGTACATGTTAATAAATTATTTGATACCAAAATAACAAAAAATTAATCAGTAGTGTCAGAGTTATGCAATTTTAGGGAAGTCCAAGTTGCAAGCTCAGTCCAACTACAAAGGAGTGTAGGCCGGGTACCAGACTAAGGGCCAGATGTAGGAAGGCAAATACCGGTCGGTAACGGCTGATTTCGGCCGTTACCGACCGGTATTTGGAGTTTATGATGTAGGGGCATGTTAAAATACAGATTCGGTAATTTTACCGAATCGGCAAAATACCGAATCGGTATAATTACCGAATCTGTATTTTGACATGTAGGTGGCACTGTAATCAGTGCTACAGGGGTTTAAGAATTCTTAATTTACCACCAACTAGAAGTTAGTGGTAAATTATGAAAACCCCTTAAAAAGCATTCCTTTTTTTTTTAAGCTGTTCCATGTTGCAGACATACATTCCCTAAGGGCATGTATGTCTGCAACATGTGCACCCATGCACAATTGAGGGGTGCAACAGGGTGTCAAAGTGACACCCTGCCACCCTTCAATGTTTCCCCCAATTACCGAATTGTTATTTACCGATTCGGTAATTGACATTCATTCCTATGGGCCCATAGGAATGAATGGCAATTACCGAATCGGTAAATACCGATTCTGTAATTACCGAACCATTCCGATTCGGTAATTAAATCGGTAAAATTACCTACATCCCGATTGCCAGTTGTTAAATACCGAATTGGTATGATTCGGTATTTAAGAATCGGTAATCTGGGATTACCTACATCTGGCCCTAAATTCAGTCTGCTGAGAAAGCATCTTGTGGTTTGGGTGTTGAGAAGCAGAGTCCTTGTGCTGAACCGCTCTGGCTGGCATTGATAAGTCATCGACGAGGAGCTGCAATGCGAAGTCCAAGGTTGAAATGTGTCATGCATTGGCGGAGTCATGAAGCCACAAATGGGAGCTTGCGATGTGAGTCCTCGCACCATCGTCGAGGAAGCCATCAAAAGGATCTGTCGAGCACTAGCACTGTGCTGCGTTAGCACTGAGGACAAGCGTAGTGCTGGGCAGATGACACCGCCAAGCTTCGTCATCATTAAAGAAGCTGCCTGGGGTTGCAGGGCATTATGCTGCTATGCGTCGGCACCAAAGCCCAGATGCGTTGTTCTGGGCTGGTGCTGGTGGTGAGCTGCATTGCACTGTGCCGAGGTGCAAGGAAGGAAGAAGCTCATTATGTCCTTGTGGTTTGGAATAGGGCGGCAGTCGACTAATCCTTGGAGAGTTCCTGAAGTCCTGGGTCCTTACAGGCAAGCTGGGGTCAGTGGGGCAGCTCACAGCAGCAGAAAAGTCCTGGTGCAACAACAGCAGGAACTGGCCAGCAAAGCAGTGCTTGGTCAGCAAAGCAGAGCTTGAGTAACAGAGCAGATTTCACAACTGGGCAGTCCTTCTACCTGGCAGAGTCCATAGGTCCAGACGTGATCTGAAGAGTTTAGTCTAGAGGTCCACTATTTATACCTGGTGTCCACTTTGGTGGGAGAAGTTTTTTTTATTGCCCTACTGCTAAAGAGGTTTCTGAAATTTCCATCCTCCCTGCCCTGGCCCCAGCTTGTCTAGGGGCACAAAAGACTTGTATGAAATCCTTTGTGAGTGTTCTGAGGCAGAGTCTTTGTGATGTGCAAGTGTGGCAGGTGACAGCGCCTCCAGCGTGTCCTGACAGAGATGGCTTATCCTGACAACACCTATTCCCCCTTTGTTTCACTGAACAGAAGTAATACACAGAGACTTACTGCCAGTTACACCAAAGCCATGTGACCCAGGATACAGGCTGCAGGCACAAAATGGTTAGGACAAGGAAAAGCCAGATATCTAAAAGTGGCACATTTCTAAATTGTGACTTAAAATGCAGCTTTGCCATTACAGAGGGTTTTCAAGTACAAACCTTTAGAGACCAAACTCAACTTGACCCTCCTGCTCCCAATTGAAAGATATCACTCATTTAATATAATAAGGTAACCAAGTGTTATCCTATTTGAAAGGCAAATCTTGCAGTAGTGAAAAACCAATTTAAGAGTGTTAGAAATGGGGGTCTCTAGTTGGCAATGGCTGGCCACTGTCCAAGTAAGGACCCTTCTTCCTAAGTCAGAGTAAGGGGGCTATACCCTTTGATAACCCCTGCTCAACCCTGTGGTAACGTAGCACGAGCAGCGAGGCTTATCTCAGAGGCAGTCTGTAAAGCATTTATGATCATACACAGGAACACAGGGAGGAACACTACAAAGGGACACCACACAAGTAGGTATAAAAAATAAGTATCTTTATATATAGACTTAACACAAGACCAATAACGTTAAAAAGCCACAATACTGTAAAATAGGATGATTCTTGAACTGCGGTAAAAATAGTTCAGAGTGTGCAAATAGGAGTTCAGTTCAAGGCGGTGGTCTCTGCGACCCTTTTACTTACAAAGTACCTGGATTGTGTAGCAAAACCAACAAAATGTCGCAAACAAGCTGTAGCAATGATTTTCCTCATGCAAGGCCAGCGATGCATTGAATCCTTGCCGCCAGGGAGTATGATGCGCCGGTCTGCGGATGCGTGTGGGACAAAGCGACAAACTTATTCACGCTTGGCCAGCGATGTATTGAATCCTTGCCGCAATTGGGGATGATGCGCTGGACCTGTAGCATGTGCGATCCTGTTGGGATGAAAATGGTGGACGCACGGCGCTCGCACTGTGATGTCGTGATGCAATGATCTCTATGCGAGGATCCGGAGTTAGCGAGCACTCGAAAAGCCCGCAAACGTGTGATGCAATGATCTTTGGGTGTTAGCAAGCACTTTGTGGCCCGCAAGCGTGCGATGTGATGATCTTTGGTTTGCGAGCGCGCGGCAGCACAGTGATTTTTCTAACGCTCTTCAGCTGCGGCGGCTCGCAAACGGGCGTTAGCGACGATTTCAGCACTCTCTTCTCTGTAGTAGAACTAGAGGCCCTGGAACTCACAGGGGCCTCACCTGCAGATAGAAATCCTCGCTGGGAGGAATCAAGAGGCTGGTGTGGGAGTCAGATGTGCCTGTTACTCCAGCAGGAGGCTAGCTCTCTTCTAGCCCTTGGGTGATTGCTTTAGCAAAAATAAAAGTACTCTCAAAGTCCTTTTCCCTCTTCTTCCAAGTCCAGGGGAAACTACTGCAGGCCAATCCAAGAATAGCACACAAGCACAAGGACAGTCCTCTCCTACAGATTCCTTCAGTGAAATGGACAGAGGTTCTTCTTGACATCCAGGAGCAATACCAAAGTCAGGGGTTTGGGCACAGATATTTATACCCCAAAAGTCTTTGTTCTCAAACGTTTCTAGTCACTGAACCCAGCCAGAATCAGTTCTGCTCATGCCTCGAGCACTTTGTTTACCAGGCTGCATCCTTCCTTTCAGAAAGAGGGGGTCTGCCATCAGACGCACAGTATGAGGTGGAGCCAGCATTCACCTTGCCAGGCACAGCCCTATTCAGGTCAAGGAGCTACCCCACCCCAGTACTCAATGCAGATCTTTCTATTCAACCCAGGTCTGACTCAGCCTGCCTTGCCCCTCTAAACCCAGACAGTCAATACACATAACATCAAAGCACACTAAAAGCTTTGGGAAGAAAATACCTTCTTTCTAAAAGTGGTATTTTCAAACACAGAATATTAAAACCAATTCTGCTAAAAGGTGTATTTTATTATTCTGAGCTCATGCATACTAAAGTTGAATTATCACCATGTTCCCTGAGTCAGTTAGGACTATAAGATGTAATAGTCAGACTGCCCATTCTAGCCTATGGAGAACAGGTAGCCTTGCAGCAGGGAAAAACAAAATGGAGTGTAGTTCACTACCAGGACATGCTACACATATCAAGCCATGTCCTACCTTACACACACAATGCACCTACCATAGGGGTGACTGACATGATGCCAAGGGAAGGTTCAGGGGCCGGGAAGTGTGGGCACTTCACAGCCAAGATGGCAGTTCTGGACTGAACACAGACACTGCAGTGGCTGGTCTGAGGTACCATTTACAAGCTGCTTCTGTGGGTGGCGCAAACCAGCGCTGAAGGCCCACCAGCAGCATTTGGGTTACCAGCCCTGGGCACAAGTAGGCCACAGTACTAGGGACTAAGAGGTAGCCCAAATAAGACAATCAGGGATATACCAATTCACAGTTATATATACACAGGGAGCATTTGTGCTGTGGCACTGAATGACAGTGGCACAGCGCCCAGAGCATCTAACAGCAGCAACAACAGAGGAGAGAACATGGAAGGGTGGGGATGCTGGGATTCTCATCTAGATTTTACTTACCAATCTCTAGAATCCCAGGTCAGGTCGACTGGACCTTTTTTCCTGTCTTAGAAGTGTAGAGGGAAGGTTTCTACAACCATCTATACTAATATTATAAAGAGAGAGCCAAACCTTTGAGGCGGGTAAACTCAGGAACCACAGCACCATTCACAACACCCAATACAGCATTGGAAAGGGCAGTTGCAGCAGGAGGACATAGGCTATACAGATGCCCACCATATACATTTGAAAGGTAAAAGAACCTTACCAACAAAGTAGTCCCTTGTGGGCGGGGCGCGGCATGGCGACAAAAAAAAGCGTTCCTTAAACGTGTGCGTTGTGCTGGGGGCGTGAACAAGGCCAACGGGCTCGGCAATTGCAATTGCGTTGCACCTAGGGCTGTGGCCAATGGGCTCGACAACCGGCAACAATCGAGCAGCACATCCCAAAAAAAAAGCGTGCCTTGGGGCCTGGCCAATGGGCGTGGCAATTGCCGGGCTTAGGCGGGGGCAGACGCGACTGATCGTGCCCGCGGGGACAATAACTGCACAGTATCCTGCGCGCTGTCAGCTAGTCAACTCTCTGCAAAAAGGACCGTGCCTGCGGGGACACTAACTGCAGCATCTCCTGCGCACTGTCACACACTCAACCAACTCTCTGCATAAACGAATTGACACCAGGCGCACAACATCAACCAGGGCTAGAGCCGGGCTCAGGCGGCAGATGATGCGACTAAGCGCGCCTGCTGGGACACTAACCTTTGAACTGACTGCACTTTCCCACAAGCGCAGCATCTCCAGCGCACGCTGTCACCCACTCAACTCTCTGCATCAACAACTTTACACCACAAGCACAACATCAAACAAAACTGGAGCCGGGCCTCAAGCGGGGAATGACACGATTCAGCGTGCCTGCGGGGACACGAAATTTACAACTGAATGCACTTTCACACACGCTTACCTACGGAAGTGGAGTACATACACACTAGAGACATCTGCTGATACTTCTTACTCCGAGGTACACACAATATCTGCACACACATGCCTAACTATTGTGACACTTCATGTTAAAAATGGTCTCTACCACAAGATTTTAAAATAAATTCCCCTTGCCTATTACACACATTGCACACATTCTGTTTCATACACGGACAACGTCGGGACGGGCTGCTAGTAACTTTATAAACAGCTTTACAACCCAAATCCAATTTAGACTAAAAAGGACCACTGACTATGAACTGAAGTTTGAAGATTTATTACAAAGCCAAAAATAATTGAACATACAAACATCTCAGCAAAAGATTCAAGAAATAGACAGGCACTAATACAAACATAATTCTTTGCTGGTGTCTCAGACGACTCAAAATCAAAATCAAAATCAACTCAAGCAACATTAGACATGCTACAATGGTCCCTACTGAAAGTCAGGACTGCATTTACAGAAAGGAAAATAATTTGGTTAGACACTAACTTTAAGTGACATCCCTACATCACCCCCAGGCCAGAATTAAGGTGTCAGCTGTGAAGACTTCCTAAGAAGTACACTCACATTCCGATAAGTAACCTCTACTACCTAGCTCGTTCTCAGATGCTCCTTCTTACACCTTACTCTGCCCTGAGCCCGCAAAGTACCTACATATTGCCTTCCCCAAAGCCCACTCTCTGGCATCTAGTCTGCTCTTTACTCCAGACTGACCCTCCACCCTCGGGTGCTGTCCCTAATACAAAATCCCAAAAACAGTTGACACGCCCAGAAGCACGCCCCTCTGACAGGTACAGATCCGTGGATTTTTCCAGTATGGCACCTCTCCATCAAGCGTTCGTTGGAGTGTCCTTGGGTCCCACGCACCGTCTTCGCTGAATGTTGCACTCCCAAATTCCTTGGCGGCTCCTCTGCACTCGCGCCTAGTATCCTAACTTCTAAACAATGGACCTTTCTACCTAATGAGTCTTGTGGCCTTGCACCTGCAAACTGAAATACGTGAGGAGCGACCTTGCAAACATTCGAAGTTACAATTCAATATTCGCTGAGGACAGCCTTTCCCAAGAAGGAGAAATCATTTTCTTCAACTAAGGCTAACCAAGAAAATACAGTTAGGCATCTACTGGCTTCAGCATATCATAGGCCTTTGCACGTTTAAATGTTTTTCTAACACAACATGACACTACATTTCATCACTTTAAAACATTAATTCTATTTTCAATGTAAGCAGTGTACTTTTCATATTAAAAGCCTATGTTAATTCATTCACCAATAAGCACGTATATACTCTAATAAGGCACATCATTGCTAACACGACATTCCACATAAGATTACATTTCTATGTTATGCAACTTTTACATCTGATCAAGGCACTACATTAGTCTATGATTAATAAACACATCACTGCATATTGCACTGATCCCCGGCCTAATCTTACATTTCTACCCTACATTAGTAAAATCCTCTAAATATGTGGGTGCTGACTACTCGGGATTATGATGCACCCCTACATATTTTTCACTGTAACATGGCGCTCTCTCAGTCCCCCTCTTTGATGACCTGTGTCATCACATACTACATCATCCTTAGGGAAAAACCGACTTATACCTAGCTTGTTGCCACTTTCCCTCTCTTGAGCAACTCCATGTTTTTCAGATTTCAATATTGACTGTCCTGCAGTCTCTCCATTTGTCTCTCTTGCATTCTCATCAACCTCTCCAGTCTACTTGACATGTACCACTTGTATGCTCTACTCAATCCCCACAATCCAATCACACAACACACTACTATGATGATAGGCTTCAAAATGTAACCAAGAATTCCTTTTCCAAGGTCCGCAAACCAACTTCCAGCCTTACCAAAACCCTTTCCAATCTTTTCCCACACGGTTTCTTCGGTCAAGTCTTCAATGTCATAATGAATTGCAGTAATGTTCCTTATATATTTCTCCAGATGTTTGCTGTTATCTGGTATATAAGTACAACACTCTTGGACCTTTAAAAGTTTACAGACTCCTCCCTCTTTAGCTAGAAGGATGTATAAATGAAGACAGCTTTGTACAACCATAGTCCTTATTGATAACATCTCACCCTCGACCAACACTAATGACTTAGCTGTACTCATGGATAATTCACCTATAACCGTCGCCAATCTTCTGATCTTCACATCATTCAGAATCACTCCCAAGGTTGGCATCATTGCTCCAAAGATATCTCCAACTGTAGCTCCTGCACTTTCACCTCGCTTCACTCTCACATGTTGCCCTCCTTCTAGAAGTTCAAAATCTTCTGTATGATATATTTTGGGAAAATAATCGCCAAATTCACATGTTCCATACCATTTCTCAGGCAATCGCACATAAGCATTTCTCCCACAGACAAAATACACCGTCGGAATCACTTACACCACACTTTGCAAGAAATCCTTTGCATAATACTCCAAAGTAAAAGTATGCTCACACGTGGTGTGACCTACGTTAACATTCTCATAATATGTCTGTGTTCGGTGAATGCACAACTTCCTTTTCTGTACTTCATCTAGAGCTATTGGACCATAACTCCCCTTAGACGTGTGCAACTTCTCTTCATCTGTCCAATCCACTTTACCCTGTCCTGAATCTCGCAATTGCTTTTGTTTTGGATATCTATCTTCTACCTGATCAATAAATTTCATCTCTGTATATGACAACATGCACGTCAGATTATGGCGATGTGCATGAGCTGTATCCAACTCCTGGGTCGGAATAAAATGAGTTCCAAGCCTTTCCTCTGACTTGTAATAATCATACTTATTCAAATGTTTATATGCCGGCACTCCTGGAAGAACCGCATCATAATTCGAAAAGAAATACTCAAAATGATTGCGTCCATATGTTAATGGAAGGTGATGGTATCTAATACCCTCATCTACTGAAGCAGGCAATTGCATACACACATAGCAATCTTTTGCATCCATTGCATCAATATACTCATACAACAACTTCGCATATGCGCTAAGCTTGAAATTACCTCTAGACAGGTCTGCATGTAACCTACGACTCTTCTCTAGCAGCAATGCTTTCTCGTCGCCTATTTTGACCTCTTTCTTGCAAGGAGTAGTAGGTGTATGTGTTCCCTCAACCTCCACTGCCTGCTCATGTGGTGCTAAATACAAAACTACAACTACTAAAATAATGAAGAGTATCACCCCTCCTACCAATGTGCCTACAATGCACCTAGCTCTACGATTCGGATTTCCAGCCTCCATGGTCTCAGGACCTGTTTTTCAATATATATATATATATATATATATACAGCAAACAACTCATGAAGGGGGCAGGGCGGACTCTGACCAATAGGGGCCAGCAGGACATTTAAAAAGCGTGTGGTAAAGTCGCCTGAACATTGTTAGGCATCTGAGGAAGGCCGCCAGGCCGAAATGCATTATGCCGCATATCAAATAAAAGGGCTTCCACTGTCTCCCCTCTGTGGCCTCAGCTTCTTTGTTCAAGGAGGAGGTTTTGGAGTGATGTTATGCGCGGATTCCAGAAACGCGCTACAGGGGCCCCGTTCCTTAGGTTGGCCCGGGTCATACTGGTGCTCCGGCATGATTTTTCTTTCGTCCAAGGTATTGGGAAGACCCGGTGCCCGCCGCACAGCACAGATGACACAAGGGCAGCTGCAGCACGGTCCGTGACTTCACGGAGGGAAGATTGCATTGTCATATCTTCCCCGGCCCAGAGGAAACTGTCTGCTGAGGGGCTGGAACGTTTGGGGACCGGAGGAAGCTTTTTTCAGATCAAAATCACAGGATATAGACTATAAGCACATCGCAAACTGCCTGTATTCCGTCCAACCACGTGAAAATGTCCCCGTGCAACACTTACCAGAGAATGAGATTCTGGGACTCATGGTCTTCATCAGCGGCGAGTGGTGAGTAAACAACTCATGAAGGGGGCAGGGCGGACTCTGACCAATAGGGGCCAGCAGGACATTTAAATAGCGTGTGGTGAAGTCGCCTGAACATTGTTAGGCATCTGAGGAAGGCCGCCAGGCTGAAATGCATTATGCCGCATATCAAATAAAAGGGCTTCCACTGTCTCCCCTGTGTGGCCTCTGCTTCTTCGTTCATGGCGGAGGTTTTGGAGTGGTATATATATATATATATATATATATATATATATATATTCACTGAAAAAACCATAGGTTTCACACCAGTTATAGTTAGGAATTAGCATTTAAAAAACCTATTAAATTCACTGAAAAAACCATAGGTTTCACACCAGTTATAGTTAGCTGGAAGTTTTACTCGCATAAAACCATTGAAATTCCCACGTTATAGTTAGTTGTACTCACTATAACTTGCGCGTGCAATGCACTGCTGATGACGTCACATATTACATCACTCATGACATGGTCAGTGACATCACTCATGACATCACTGATGACACCATCCTTGTGACAGAGTGACAGACCTCCTTTCCCTGTAATGTAACCTTTGAAACACATATTCAAAAATAGAAACTACAATTTTCAAAATAATTGAGATACCCATACCAGTTACAACAACCAATTCAGTAATTCAACCATCTATATACACATCCACTGATTCATCAACAGTTCTATGTAGTCACTCATACATATACTCACTCATCATATATAGTGATACACCTATATATCCTGTTACACAACGACAGTCATCCAAAAGTTACTCACACACATACTCACACATGCAAATAAACTATTGAACATCCATTTATTTGCATATACAGCTATACACACACTACCACCTTACTTCTAAGAAAACATACACATATTTACTCTGTTAAAGAATCACTTATAGAAAAACATACTTATTTAAACAGGAACTCTTACAATCCCTCACTCTCACATATACTCACTTATATACATCAATATTCACATATACTACATTAAAACATATGTAGTTACTGATAAAGACACAAGTGAGACAGTCATTCACTCACTAACACACACATATACACACTCATCCACCCATACAGTCCTGCACATATGCAGTCTTCAAAACACATACAAACAGAGAGTCAGTCATTCATGCATCTATGTGCTAAGTAATACCCTCACCAAACCATATAGACACTCATACTGATATTAAAAAAAACATCTAATAACCCATATACATACACATGTAGCTACTCACCAACCCATGCAGCCACTTATACACAAAGTGAAACATTAATACATATATTTAAATATTTAAACATTACTCAGTAATATTTATTTTTCAGAAAGACAGACATTCACTGGATGGTGTCATCAATGATGTCATGAGTGATGTCACTGACCATGTTATGAGTGATGTAATATGTGACGTCATCAGCAGTGCATTGCACGCGCAAGTTATAGTGAGTACAACTAACTATAACGTGGGAATTTCAATGATTTTATGCTAGTAAAACTTCCAGCTAACTATAACTGGTGTGAAACCTATGGTTTTTTCAGTGAATTTAATAGGTTTTTTAAATTCTAATTCCTAACTATAACTGGTGTGAAACCTATGGTTTTTTCAGTGAATTTCAATGGTTTTTTAATAGCAAATCTCTATAGGTATGAAAAATAAAAAAAATTATAACGGATTTTATATTGTATAATTATGAAAATTATTATTATTTTTTTTCTTTTTGCCCCGGGGCGCTACCGGGGCGTGTACCGGTGAACGCACGGGTAAGCGCAATGATACGGCGCGCCCTGGGGCGCGTACCGGTGAGCGTCCCTTTAGCAATATACCCGCGAACGAAAACAACATCGTGACGTATCGCGTAGCCGCGTGATGCGTCATATGACGCACTGCGTAAGCGCACCCGGAAGCACGCGATAGCATACGATCGCGCAACGTCCTGACGCGCTTACGCTACGCGCCCCCGGGCGCGCCCCGGGGCACGTAGTTTAAGCGCGTCGGGTCATGTGATCTGAAAATAACACTTTTCATTGGTGCAGATTAGTTTTGGTTTCCAAATGATTAAAGCCCGGATCATGTGACTTGAAAATAACACTTTTCATTGGTCCAGAACAGTTTTGTTTTCCAAATGATGAAAGACCCCACCCTTTTTTGGGTCGAGGGACCATCCGGTTCTGCCGAAGGCAGAAAACCGGAAGTCCGGAGAACTTATGTTGTGGAGTAGGGCAATTTAAACCCGCCTCTCAGCTCCGTTCGCTTCCATTGGCTGGCTTCCCAAACAGAGGCCAGCCATTGGAAGAGAAGTGAGTCACTCCAAACAAGCCCCGTCTTTTTCGGATTCGGGGGCGTCATTTTTGCTGTTCTTTAGCTCGTGGCGTCGTCTGTCACTCAGGACAGCAAAACCACGCCCCCGAATCCGAAAAAAATCGGAGCTTCGTGGCAGCCATTTTTTTGGGGGGTTGTTGTGGTGAGGATCAGCGCAGTTGCTACTCCAGGTAAGTTTTCATTTGTTTCTTGCTCACTTTGTGTCATAGTCTTTTCAATGTCCTTTCCTCCCGCTGTCCGTGTTTGTTCCCGCCCTCCTCCCGCTGATTAGGTCGGCCGTTGTATTCTTTCCCTGCGCCCCCCCCTTCCCCTCCCCTTGTCCGTGTTTGTTCCTGCCCTCCCCTCGGGTCGCAATTAAACTTCAGAAGCGGAGATAGTAATGATCAGGCAGTGCGCTGTGCACGACCACATTACCAGGTGAACTTGGCCAGTATTGCCTTCTGAGGCAGGTGGCCAGTGGCATCCTCTGAATGCAGCCCTTGGGAAGAAAGACGGTCAGGCAGAGGATAAAGTGCGGACGGAGTTACTCCTTGCCCAGGAATCTGCCTGCAGAATGCCAGGCGCCTGGCAGGCTCGGCGCAGGGAGGGCCTCGTGATGAAAGAGACGAAAGTTGCCTTTTATCTGGCATGAGCATCAGACCTGCTCCCTCCCCGGCCAGGCAGTCGGCATGCTCGGAAGGTGAAGGTGCGAGCCGAGGGATGTGCAGGCGAGCGTCACACCGCACACCTCAGCGCCTCTGTCCGGGCACTAAGGCGCTTTCTGGGGGCTCGTTTCAAGGGGGCACGGGGAGGGCGAGCGGGTTATGAAAATGAGTTCAAAGACTTCAACGTAGGTTTTTTTCAGCTCACGGTTGCGAACTTTAAAGGTGAGTGGTCCGCCGTACTGTATCGTGTTTCAGTGCTGTTAAATATTACGCGGTGTGTTTCTGGGTGGAAGTGGGTGGGGCGTCAGAGTCTGGAAAGGGCAGGCTGCAACCAAAATGCGGGGCAGGCTTTTCGCCTTTGTTGGGGCGGAATGGGGTAGTATACCACAGCATGACACCCTCCATGTTTGTGTGTTCATTGTGAAATGCGGGTAGAGGGCTCTGCGTCTGTGTGTGTGTGTGTGCGGGATCGGATCATGTATACGGGAGAAAGAGTTGTGAGAAAGGACGGGAGGTGGGGCTCTCGGCTCTCAGGCGAGGAAACTGACAGGAATACGTGGGCTGCAGCCTCGGAGACGTCCCAGCTCCACGGAGTAAGTTCCCAGGTCGCAGCCATCATTCTCTCCTCGCGCTCACAGCAGCAGTTGCTGCTGTCTGCAGCGGGAAAGCAAAGTGGCAATTCGATCCCCTGGCAGATGACAGATTTTTTGCCCTGCTGTTGTTTTTTGGAGCAACTTTTAAAGGCCCTGTCTATCACTGTGGGATCGATGACAAAAGTAGTGGGCTGCGAAGGGAGGGGGCGACTGGAACAGACGGGCATGCAAAATGCAGGATGCTACTGTCAATAGTGAGGTGACAGGGAAAGAATGATCGGCTGCCGAAAATCTGCTGAACTAACGCTCGCCATGTAGCCGCGGACACGTTTCCTCGGTTTCAACATGGTGTCCGTTTCTGCACCCAGACTGGGTTTCAATAAAGGGGCAGAAGGCTTGCACTGCGAGGCGAGGCACACATGCGGCTGTCTCCGGGGCTGGACGGGGGCAGATGCGTCCTCACTGTAGGAAGACTCCTCCTTTATCCCACCCCGAGGACGAGGGACGCACATACAGGCACAAACACAGCCACAGACAGACACGACCAGACATATAAACACACACACTTGCGAACGCAGAGACACGCAGAAAAAATCATGCCCCCACAAATGCAATCGCGATTAAGCACATACACAGGCACACTCCCACAAACACATCCGTGATAGATACACACACAGTCTCACACAAACACCGGCGTTCACTCAATGCACGCTCTGACAAACGCCCACACATACACAATCACGATACATATATAAACAGAGGCTTACACACAGGAACATACAACCACCAACAGGCACATACACTCTCTGGCAGGCACACGTTTACACATACAAACACATAGACCACACGCAGGCTTACATGCAAGAATAAACACACACATGCATTGCAACAGGTTTGCAAACCGGCAATTACAATCACACATACGCATCCATGATAAACAACTAACAGGCGACCTTAGCAGGGGCATTGTCAGCAGAAAAGACAAACTGTTCAAAAAGTAAACCGCATGACTTGTAGGGATACCATCACGGTATAGGTATACTGCGTAAAATGTAAAGGTTAAGTAGTACAAGTAGGTAAGGTTTGTGGGGACCGGCTAAGGTTATTGGTAGCGGCTGGAGTGGGTCGGAAGCAGGCATCCAAGAGCACTGTGGTAAATGATTATGCAGAGTCCACTTAGTAGTTAAGATCCTTTATTGCAGGTTCCTTCCAGGTTAGACAGATAAGTTAAGTTATAAGGAAAACAGGAGAAACCCCACCAGGAGCTCGCTGTTGGTAGCTCAGCCTCAGATGACCAACTGCCACAATAGGTAATAGAAAGGTACAGTCAGCTATAGAGACACTCTGGCATTCTATGATGTCATAAGTATAATAGTATTGTCTAGCCAGAGAGGAACAGTGAAGATAGTATTTACTACACATCCTCTCTCTTTATGGAGTAATAGCAGAACAAAGGAATAATCAACAATAATACCTAATATGCCCCAAACAGTAATGAAGTACACAATTTAGAAGAACCAAAATTATTAGTAGTGTACAACAAAAAATGACTTTAGCATAAGGTATTATTTGGAGAGAAGAGAACAAAGAATCAGCATTATAATATAATATGCCACATCCTCTTCCCTTAACAAAAGAGTAAGGTTTTGAAACAAAACCAAGATTATTTTGAACATTACCCTTGTAGAAGATATGTCGACACTAAATGTATGATAAAAATACAACTTAAAATCTCACCTAAATGAAGCCCTGGCCAGTAGCTACAAGCAGGTAGACTCAGACAAAACACTGTGTACAAACATTTTCTATCAATATGAACCTCTCTTGAAAAGGGTACGTTGCAGGACAGCATGGGCGTTGACTACCAAAATTTTTTTTTTTGCTTCCCCTAAATAAGGTACACCACAGAGTAGACAAAATATCTCTGGGAAAAGGGCATGGACTACCCATAATTACTTATGGAACATGGGACTACCCAAAAAAACATTTAACCTCCCCTGAAAAGGGTACACCGCAGAGTAAACAAAATATCTCTGGGAAAAGGGCATGGACTAGCCATTAATACTCATGGAACAAACTATGGGTATTAACTATCCATTAACACCCCCAAACAACCAACCTTGGGCATGGACTATCTACTGATACCAATGTCCCCAGGAGAGGGTACAGCGTAGAGTAAAGACTATAACCCTGGGACAAGAGATGGGCATGGACTACCCTCAAACACCAACATCCCCAGACTAGGGTACACCGCAGGATAAACACCATAATCCTGGGACAAACGATGGGATTTGGACTACCCACAAACACCCACTTTCATGGGATATTATACTTCAGGATACCAACCCTGACAAAATAGAAGAATTTACACCACAATATGGGCATGGACTACCCAGACAGAAATTCCTAGAAAGAGTACATGGGCATGGACTACCTAGACAGAAACTACCTCCTCTAGAAGAGTACACTTCAGAAAACCAGCCTTGACAATAGAAGAGCATACACTATTAGTACAATGTATTTACCTCTGCTAAAAATACACTCCTAAACAAAACAAAACTGTGTTTAACTATACACATTTAAATGTAAAAGGACTATTAACAATACAAAATATTATGCTGAAAACAATGTGCAAGCTAAACACTTTAAAATAAAATTGTAAATAATGCCAGCTCCGGTGTGCGACCTCTCACCCGAGTTCCATGCACACAGCTTTATGTAGTCAGCGCTGAAAACTTGTACAAAAACGATCACGAAGTTGTCACAGATTTTCTTCAGAAAAGAAGAAAGTCATCCAATCTAGTCAGTAAGTTCCTTTCATACCGTTGCTGTGCACCCTTTCTAATCAATCCGCTTTGAATTTAACTTGTTGTTCATACAGTCGACATAGGAATGAAATGTGACACCAACCATGCCGGGAAACAAACAGGAACATGTTTGTTGAACGTAGTTGCTGTGATAGCTAGGTTGAAGGAACATGTCCGACAATCCGAAGTTTTGACTTAGAAATGGAGTGAACATGAGCTGAATACGAAATGGCAGGACGCATTCCATACGCTGTGCAGGAAGGCTCGCTGCAGAAGCGTGCGCCAAGACGTGAAGCACAGCAAAGATCTCGCGAAGAAGGCGTACGTCACAGAAGAGCTTCGCTAACTCCTGGAAGCATTCTAAGGACGTCATCAGAATGAAGGCAGGCGGGAAGGAGGGATGATTGCTGCCGGCCAACCGTCGACCAACGGACAAGGGCATCCAGGACTGTGAGTAAACGTGTCTGGAAAGGCGCAGATAGCAGAGACCGTCTAGTCTTTAAATACTGTCACAATATTGCAGCGCCCCATTGATTGCGCTAGCCAAGAATAGCGCTGGTGCCAGAATGCGCTAATCCGGACATGTACTTGCCAATTAAAACAGCAAAGGGTAGGACTCGTACGCTACTTTTGTTTCACACTTAAGCAAACACTCCGACTTGCGCTGATGAGTGAGAGTGCGTGAAACGGGACTCGCAGAGTTCTGAAGAAATCACTTAAACTTGGCAACATATTTCTTGAGTGTACGCTCGTATGAACACACAGGGTCGAAACGAGCAGAGCAGACAGGGGCTGTTGTAAACTGTCTTGGAGCACACAAGACCCAGTTTGCAGGTTGTCTACAGACAGATGAGCACGTCTAATAGGTAATCAGTACCTAAAGCTCATTGGTGCACCATAATATCTCACACGTAAATTAACAGCAGACATTAAGGTGAAACACATGTCCTGGGTGCAGGCTGTCCAGGTTGAATGGGACACTGGTGGGGTCAGCAGGGCGTTACCTTATGTGTGAAATTGAAGTCTCTTTGTAGATCTTGAATTCTTGGTTCCTTAGTTCCTTTGTTGACCTTTCTCCTTAGTTCACGCGTAGTTCATCCAGTTAAAATCGTCGCCAAATTGTGGTAAATGATTATGCAGAGTCCACTTAGTAGTTAATATCCTTTATTGCAGGTTCCTTCCAGGTTAGACAGATAAGTTAAGTTATAAGGAAAACAGGAGAAACCCCACCAGGAGCTCGCTGTTGGTAGCTCAGCCTCAGATGACCAACTGCCACAATAGGTAATAGAAAGGTACAGTCAGCTAGAGAGACACTCTGGCATTCTATGATGTCATAAGTATAATAGTATTGTCTAGCCAGAGAGGAACAGTGAAGATAGTATTTACTACAAGCACCACGTCATGGGCTGCGCAGAACACCTTATATGTGCGTCTCTGCTAGCGCCATCATGGAGTTTGGCAAAACGTAATATATTAATGTAGATGGCTCGTCCGGTCTGCGAAGGTGACAAAATAAGAATCCCTCAAGTTCTTCACATGTAATACGTTCGAGGTTGCAGCTATACTTTAAAATCTTCTATCCACCGTTGAAGGAACTCAGTTCTGACCGTGCGTGCAACTGAAAAGTTAGTTGTGGCTACTAAAAAGTGGTCGCAGACGCAGTTGGCAGCCCAGGCCTGCGTTGGAGCGGACCGTGGAGAAAGTTTCGGCTCTGCCTGCGCCCTCCTCCCTGCAGTCCCTGCCCTTCCACTGGCTGAGCCTCGCCCGATGGGAGGGGGCAGGGGACGCTCCCTCTTATCCCTGTTGTGCCTTTTGCATTTTCAAGGCCCAGGAAGAGGGTTGCCCTCCCTGTGGTGCTGGGTGTGAGCTAACGGAGATTCCCGATAAGTAAAACGGGATATATATATTTATAGTAGCGTCAAATTTTCGAATTACTGCCCCCCCCGCACCCCCCTCCCTGTGATGAGACATTGCTCTTTTATAACAAACTGTTAATAGTCCCAGAGAGTCCCTGGACGACTCCCGTGACTGCTGTTGGTATAGTGGAACCGCAGGTTAAATAATAAATGAAAAGCTTTGTGCGAGAGAGAAACCGCATAATTAACAGCTGCTTGTACAGGCTCATTGCACCAGCTGAAACACTTCACAACTCACTCTATTTTTGTACGAGGCGCCGCGGTTTATAACACCAGTTCATTTTGTTAGTCTTTTCTGTCTTCACGGCATATATATAATGTCTCCTTGCACGTAATTGCAGTTGAAGGGTGGTCGAGTAGCTGAGGCTGAGAAACATCCCAGTGTGTCCTAAAATTCTTAGTGTTTAGAAGAGTAGTCTGAACACCGGACGTCTCTATTTTGCAATGTTTCAATGCAAACTCACCTACGAAAACAGGAACATTTATTAACATGTCTGAGGTTTTGATTGTTGCTGAAGGTGGCAGTGCACACAGGGGCCGGCAGGTAGCTCAATTGTGCAGTGACAGCAACAGGTTCCCGGTGCCTTCCTTTCTTCCCTGGGGACATGACCTATACTACAGCATCATGTGGAAAAGCAATGAACACTGAGGGAGGCGCAGACAACAGCTCCTCGCCGGCAGCCAGGACCGCACTGCAGGGAGCCCTCAGACACTAGATGCGAACAGGTGAGCGAGCAACAAAAGAAGGGTTTTTTCTTTTTGCAGGTGTTATCCGTACCGCCCAGCTGCCTATGTTTAGGAAACGGATAATCACTTTTGGTGAAGAAAATAAATGGCAAAATTGTGTTTCCCTTTGGTGTAATACATCTGTTGTGCACATTTCACTGCTGTTTGTTGGTGATTGCATTTCGTGTATCCACAAAAAGTTAATTTGCTCAATTTTTCGGTGTTCCATAATAAATTAACCCCCCCTCCTCAAAAAGGAAAACGCTTACTGGTGCCGATGTCTTGGGGTTTTCACACCCCTTAATGGGCGTCCGCAGTTCAAAGCTAGGGAAAGCCACTATTCACAGTGGCACAGTGCTTCTCAGCTCGTTCTCCCCACCGTGTGATATCGGCTCCTCACCGGGAGACTGTGACACGATTTTGGCTCCCATCACTCTGGCACTGTGTGACACTTTTTTTCAGTCTGCATTTTAAAACAGCGCTTTTGTGTTACTGCATACTTCAAGTATACTATTATCAAAAAGTGCCTGAAACAGAGCATTGCTGGAGTATCTTTACTCACACTTGGTACTGTTTGTTTGTGTGAGTTTCTCTTAGGCCATCTAGCGCTTAAGAATGCATGTATTGTTTACTACCTGTAAGTGTGCCCACGTGTCCCAGCTCTCCCTGCTTTAGATTTTCGCGTGATATATTCTTTTTAATGAGCTGTAGGATGTAATTTATTTATTTTTTACAATTGGGGGTGGGGTCGCACACTACTCTCACACCAGCGGGGTCGCCCCTAAGGACTGAGGTAAGTGTAGTTCGTGTTCCGCGATGCATCTTCTTTCGATTCTCTGCTGTCTTCGCCATCCCTGGACACGTGTTTCGGGGTATTTACCCCATATCTGACGAGGGGTGATACCCCAAAACACGTGTCCAGGGATGGCGAAGACAGCAGAAGATCGAAAGATGATGCATCGCGGAACACGTAACTACATTAACCAGAGTCCTTAGGGGCGATACCGCCGGTGTGAGAGTAGTGTGCGACCCCACCCCCTTTTTGTAATTTTTTTTTTTACAATTCCCTTTAAGTCCACGTGGTAGGATGCGACCTGTCACCTTAATGTCACTGATATATTTTCAATTAAATTGAAGTTGTTTGGGTAGGCATTAAAGAGTGCTAGTGAAAGTGTCATTCTTGGCAAATAAAATGCATGCTCGCCTGCCTGTGTGTGTGTGTGTGTGGCTCTGTCTGTCTGTGTGTGTGTGTGTGTGTGCGTGGCTCTGTCTGTGTGTGTGCGTGGCTCTGTCTGTGTGTGCGTGGCTCTGTGTGTGTGTGTGTGCGCTGCTCTGCCTGTGTGTGGCTTTGTGTGTGTGACTCTGTGTGTGGGTGGTAATGCAATAGGTCTTGCATATGCAATCGATTAAGCTATTGGCAATGTAAATGACAATGCCATTTATTTATGATTTAAAAAAAAAATAATAATAATAAGCAATGCCTGTAGCTCTACCTTTAATAATGCCGAGACCATTGCATTGTAAATGCTTGTCTTAATTCTGACTTTGTCCTTTGACTGCGGAAGACCTGTTTGAACAACTTAGAGAAATATTTTGTACTTTAAAATGGCTACAGTAGCAGCAGCAGCTGGAGCAACTGCACCACCACCACTAAGAGGACCACCACAACATTACATTGGTGGTCAAGAAGAGGAGGAGGAGGAAGAGGAAGAGGAGCAGGGGAGAAGATGGCTGCATGAAGACAATACCCCATACCAGCCAAAGCCACACATTGTATAGGAGTTTTTTTCTATCCCAGAGGGCAAGTAAAAAGTCAATGCGGCCAAGGTGACTTGCCGAATCTGTGGCTCAGAACTTTCAAGGGGGAACCCTAATAAAAAATATTAATTTGGTAATTACACCATGATCAGACACATGATCCACAAGCATCCGAACAACTATTCTGCTGCAGAGATGAGGGAACTGGCTAGTAACCTCCCCCAATCTTCAAGGACCACCCGTAAAAGAAAGGAACCCACTCCATCAGGACCAGAGACAACGGAGACGATGCCTTGCATTCAACAACGATTTGAGGATTTCCGAATTACATGTATTTATTGTGGTAAGCTCATCTCCTACGGTGAAAAGAGCGTAAAGCTCATCGTCCTAGCTGGTGACAACCACAATTGCCCCAAAAACCCTAACTTTTTCCGTTTTTTGTTTTTTGCTCCAGTTGAGCCATTTTCAATTCCTTTTTTTTTGTTTCTCCCCATAAAAAATACAAAAACAATTTAAAACTGTTCAGAAAAGCCAAAAAAAGTACAAAATGTTCCAAAAAACATTAAAAAAATATAAAACAACAAAATGAAGAAAAAAACCAGTTCTTTTTAGAACTACCTTTAATTTATAAAAATAAACATATATTTTTAAAGAATCTCTGTCAATTTTTTTTTCTCAGGGTACGCGCACCGGGGCGCGCACCCAAAAAAATAAAAAATAAATTAATGAAGGAGTTAGCATGAGGGAAGAACACAAAGAGAGTAATGTTAAGAGAAAGAGAGCTAGAGGGAGAAACACAGAGGGATTGTTTATTACATAGTAAAAAACAGAGAAGGTGTAATAGGGTGAAAGTGAGAAAAGTAAAATGAATAAGGGAGCGAAAGAAGGGAAGAGAGAGGAAGAAGACTTAAGTAGAAATAGTGGGAGAATGTGAGTGGCTGTTGAAAGAAAAAGAAAGGACACTAGAAAATGGGGAATGAAGGGTAGTGACGGAACCGGGATAAATGAACAACGGTGAGGGAGGGTGAGAAAAGAACAGTGAGTGTAAGTAAAGAGGGGTGAAAGAGGGTGAAAAATGGAATTAGGATAAGACATGGGGAGTGACAAAGAGAAAGGACAGAGAGAGTAAAGGAAACAGTGCCTGAATGGGTCTGAGTGAAACAGCAAAGAAAGATAAGTAATGCAGTGTGTGTGACTTATAGGGAGTCAGTGCATGTAGGTCGGGGTGTGGGTGTGTAAGGTGTGTCTGTGGGTGTGGGTGTGGGTGTGTGGGGTGTTTCGGTGTGGGTGGGGGTGATGGTGTGTGAGATATGTGTGAGGGGTGTGTGGGGTATGTGTGTGGGATGTATGTGTGTGTATGGAATGTGTGTGTGTGTGTGAGGAGTGTGTGTGGGGGGATGTGTGTGTGTATGAGGTGTGTGTGGTGTGCGTGTGGGCTGTATGTCAGAGGTGTGTGTATGTGTTGGGAGGGGGATAAGGTGTGTCTGTAGGAGTGAAGTAAATAATTACGAAAAAGAGAATGAGTGAGGGAGCAAAGGAAGGGAACAGAGGGTAAGTGAACTAAAGAATGGGGACTGAAAGAAGTTGAATGTGAGAGGGGAAATAGGGAAAGGGGAGTAAACATGGAGAATAAGAATAAGTGAACGAAGCAGAGTAAGGAAACAGGAGTGAGGTTGCTTGAGAAATTATTAGTGAGATTAAAGCAAAGGGTGATGACAAACTACATTTTTCTAGTCACACTTACCATATAATAAATGTAACTTTTATCACATCTTTTACTACACTTTGTATCTGTGAAAGAGAGAAGAAAAAATAAGTTATAATTAGTAAAATATCTATTTTAAAATAAAAGATACAAATGAAGAGGTTACAAATCATAACAGTGTATTTAGAAATAAACTAAGAGTGAAGGACACAGAAAAAAAATAAAGTAAGGTAGAAAGACAAAAAGAGAGAAAAAGAAATAGAAAGAGAGCAAATTACTAAGAGTAAAGCATATAGATTCACTGACAGAGAGGAAGAGAAGAACAGAGAAATGAACTGAAGGTAAGAAAGATACTAAAAGAATGTGAGTTAGCAAAACTAAATCAGGAAACAGTAGTAAGTAAAAAGATAATGACTGAGACGCAAAAGAGTCTAATTAAGGATGCATTTAGAAGAATGAGGAATGGAAGATAACTGAGAGTAAGTGAAGAACAGTCATAGAGTGAAGGGATGAAGGGAGAGAGGATAATATAGAAGGACTGAGGGAAAAGCAGTGAGGAAGTTTGTAGACAGACAGACTAAGAGAAAAACTGAGTGAAGTGGAGTACAATGAGTGAGGAAAGGAAATGAGTAAGGGAGCAAAAAAAGGAAAGAGAGGAGAAGAGGACTAAAACAGTGGTACTGAGAGAAAATGATTCGGTGATAAAAGTAAAGAGAAGGACACTGAAACATAGGAAATGAGGGATAGTAATGAAACCAGAGTAAAAGAAATGGTATGAAGAACGATGAGAGAGGAGCAGTGAAGTTGTTGTAAGAGAAATGATAGAAGGTAGATAAACACAACTGAACATAACAGAAGGAGAGTGAGGGACTGAGGACATAGAGGTAGTGAACAGAAAATAGAGAGAAGAGGTCAAAAGAAAGGAGCAAACAAAGATAAGCGAGGGAGAGTGGGTGATTTATAGTGATAGAGTGCAACAATACTGCTGAGTGAGTAAAGAGGAATTACTAAAAGAGCAAAGGAGGAAAATACGGAAAAGGGAAGTAAAGCAGAGAGACTGAAAGCTGAAAAGTTATGCAAGGGAGAGAGGGGATGCAGACAGTTGAAATGAGAATGAGGGGTTGTGAAAGAAGTGGAGTAAAGGAACAGGGGTTACAGAGAGTGAGAGAAAGACATTATAAGTGAGTAAAAAGAGCTGAAAGAGGATGGAAAAAGGAAAGTGAGTGTCAGACAATGGGAATACAATTTAATTTACACAATCCAAAGTATAGAATAACTTGTACAACATGTTACATAATTTATTTTTGCTGTTCTCAGAATATATTGAATTTCACTTAAAACAGTGAGTTCAAATTACTCATCATATGACAGAGGGAAAAAAAACACAATCTAAAAGATTGTGTTTTAAAAAAAACTTAGATACTGACAAATGACAAATGTACACTAATCTTTGATTCACTTACTTTTCCTTTAGGCCAAATAGTATATCATTAAGGTCCTTTTCTCATTGGAAAGTACTCTGCTGTTCACTAAAAAATCCATTTCATTGACTTTCTAGAAGAAAAGCTCCAAGAACATCTGAAATATTTTCATTATTTTCATATACTCCTTTTTTTCAGTCATGACTCTTTACTCATTCCTTTACTTTTCCTTTTGGCCAAATAGTGTCAGATGTATGAGTATATTTTCAAATTAATTCTAAGAAACTCTAAAATTACTGTTTTTCCGATGTTCTGAAAGAAAGGCTCATACAACATTTTCACAATATTTAAGTATTTATAAAACCATCTCTGACTCACTCATGTTCATCATTTCCTATAATACTGATATCACTTACTATGAGATCCACTTACAGTACCTATATGACAACTCAATTTTTTATATTATCTTGATCACTTTTACTCAGAATATAATTTTAAACAGCAAACTAACCTTTATTAACTGTTCCCGTCTTCATAGGCCAATTATCTTTACTTAAATTTTGGTTCTAAAAACACTAGATAAGTCAAAAGGCAAACGTTGTTTGAAAGTCAAATGAGTGTCATTACAAAGGGTCCTACCTTTACAACTTTTTAAAATAGCATGTGTAATGCCCTGATGTTGTTGAAGGACCATCATGATAAATAATAGCTACAGTTGCAAAGGTTCTTCCTGAAAACGATAACTGAGAAGCCACGAAATTTTTAATAGAAGTTGTCAATTTACTTCCATCAGGTCTACATCGTTGGAACATTAAAATCACATATTTACCATAAGTTTGTAAAAATATTGTGGAGAGCATTGCAGACTTACATTGGGTACACACCATCTTGTGATCAGCTGCGTTAACTAGATTATTAAAAGGCAATGATTTGCAGTCTGGTAAACTCAAATATATAAATCTTTCATTATCTATTCTAGTACTACTTGATAAAGTACAGTTGTCACAGTCATGCTGCCATTGATAAGAAAGGCTAAAAAGATTTTTTATATCTACTCCTTCATCTTCCAATACATCAAAAATATACATTAAAAATTCCTGACAATCCTGCTGAATAATCTGTGAAAATTGATTTTGACCAGAACATATGTCTAGAAGATTTCTAATTTCTGAAACACTTTCTATTTTTGCTCTATCACTGCTACATTTCTCAAACACAGAATTCAATAAACAGCAGAATGTTTGATCCCGATTTTCAACAATCTGTTCTTGTAAATTTTGAAGAAAAAAAACAACATTAACCACTACATTAGCATAGCAGTTGACACCAGAACTGTTTTCAAACTGAAATCCAACAACATCTTCAACAGAATCCTTTTTCTTTCTGCTTACAATTACAGTTTCATCTACTTTCTGTCTTTTTGCTAGTACCTCACTGCAATTATTCTCATTTCTTCTTTTTCAGCCTACCACACGTTTTTGAAACAGAGGATATTGAGGCAAATGTGGAGCATACTCTCTTCTTAACCTATTGTATTCTTTAACACAATCTAGATCAGCACAAATCTTTGTTTCATCACACTCAATCGAGTACAATCCTGATAAAGTTCTGACTCGTGATAATGCCACATATGCCATACCCTCTTTAAACACAGAACTTCCAATGTTCACCAAAGCACTATCTACACTTAAACCTTGAGATTTATGAATTGTCACTGCATATGCCAAACAAACAGAAAACTGTTTTCGGCAAACATATAAGTCTTTCACATGCAAAAATCTAGCTGAACAACGACAAATTTGTTCTATTTTGTCAATGCCATCAAATTTAATTTTCAAAATTTCAATTCCATCCCTATTTTTGTAATTCACAAAACCAACAACATGACCCATTGCTCCATTTACCAGACCTCTTTCAACATTTAAATTCCTTCTCAAAATGATACGACAATTTAAACACACATGCAGAGTCTTTTCAAAAGCAGCAGTTTTAGATATAGTCTTCTCTAATGAATCTAATTTTGATTTCAAATTTTCTTACAAAATAATTGTTGCTCCCATATGCTCTATTTTATCTATAGCTTCCAGTTTCACTATCTCTTCATTTTCTAACTGTAACATTTTGTTGTTGAACATGGAACATTCTTTCAGAGTAGGCATCAAACATATGCCAGATTTCTTCTCGTTAATTTTCTTAAAAATATTCTCTGGAAGAATGTTTTCATTTAGGTACAAATTTGAAATTAATCGTCTATGTAAAGCTTCTTTCCCATGCTGACTTATTTTTCCTGATTCTTACATCTTGTAGAATATTTTTATAATCTTCATCATTTGCCTGCCGCATATTTTAGAGTAGTTCTGCATATTTGAAATTTTACCATATATTAACGTTTCCAATGCTTCCTAGGCACTTCCTGGTATCTTCATGCGTGACCATTTTAAACACTGGTTGTCCTTTCACTGGAGTCAACTGCAGTAGATCTCCAAAAACAATAATGTGTTTTCCTCCGAATAACACATCATACTCTGTTCTAAGAATTTCTTGCATTCTCAAATGCACAAAAGCAAGCATTAGATTTGAGACCATGCTTACTTCATCAATGATAAGAAGTTTCATTTTCTTCAGGACTCTGGAAACTTCGGAAAACGCATCTCCAGATAGCTTGTGGTATTGCAATTTGTTATCATGCTCCACTGGCAGCATCAGTAAACGATGTAAAGTAATCCCTTTAATATTATGTGCTGCCAGCCCAGTTGGAGCGGTAACAACACAAGACAGCGGTGATTCAGTCCTTTTCTGCAGATAAGTTGCAATTGCTTTAATCAGACAACCTTTTCCAGTTCCCGCTTCTCCACTCACGTACAGTTGGACAGGCTTAAATGATGTACATGAGCACTCTTTCTTCTCATGACTGAATCCATGTTCAACCTGTTCTGTGACTTCGTCATATATCTGTTTCTGCTCAAGGTTTAATTGTTTCACCAAATCTTCTAAATTAATTACATCCTCTTGACCTTGCTCCGTAGCTCTTTCCACCTCATCCATGGCAGGGGCAGCTTCATTTTGGATAATTGGTCCCCTAGTGGATCCTGACTCAATGAAGCAGAACTCTGACTGTCTTGAGAACTGTCTCTCGCAATCTCTGCAGCAATTGTTGCTTCTTGCTCTATTTCTTCATTCAACATTTGCAGATAATTTGGAAAAACAGGACATTCTATGGTATCCTTGGTTGCATTAAAAGAGTCTTCATAACAGAGAAAATCTCCAAGTAGTTCATCTTCTGTACGCCATGGTTTAAAGAGTTGAAAAAGAGCCAAATAGTAGAATTCCCTTTTGTCTGGATTTTCGCAACTCAATTTTCGATGATTAATCAAATGACCTTTTCTCTGTTTCACTAGACATCTTTCACATCCAATGACAGCATATATTCCATTATTGATATCTTCTCGGATGTTCCTTTTATGAATATATCTTTGCAGAACTTCATAGAGACAAGCGTTCTCAAGGTAAGGACTTCTATTTGGATAGTATGTATCCAACATGTTTGTCTTCAAAATATCTGTACTTTCTGGTTCTTTCTCCACCAAATACTCTATTTCCTGTACATATTTCAAAACTCGGTTTCGTAATGCAGCAAGACCTAGACTCACCCAAATGATGGTTCTAGATTTGGCATAGAGACTTGCTGACGACAATCGATCAGAACATTCATACGCTCCAATTTCTCGATGCGACAACATCTTCAGACTGTAACTGTATAATTTCTTGCTTAGACTCTTTTCATGTGAAATGTCCTCCCACATTTCCTTTAGATCTGTCTTTTCTTTTTTTGTGATGTAAGACGTCACATATCGAGCCACAGCAATAGAGTTGTCAGCAACGAATTGAATATCCATGTTAGCATTCCACATGGACAAAATCACTGGGTTGTAGTCGTTGATGTACTTGGACTCTTCGTTTCTTTTTAAATTGTATGTATTTTTGGGTGATTTCCTCGTCACAGTATGTCGCAGAGAAGACATCAAAATATTTACTCTTCCTTTAGAAATCACTTCTCGTGGAAAACCAAAATGACATTTTGTGTAGAACTTGTCCTTGTTTCTGAATTTTCGACGACAGTACTTTCCACAACGATGGGACTGAAAACGTAAAACTTGTTGCCTTAAACTATTTTCTTCAGTAGTTTTCGGAACAGCACATGTTGAATACTCTTCAATGAAGCTCATCACTGTTTCATCCGAATCTGTTCCAAATTTGGGTGCATCTTTAATCCACAACAACATATGTATGTGAGGAGCACCTCTCGCTTGGTACTCCTTTCTCCAAAAGAAATCCAAAACCTCTCCAAGGGGAGGATTTTTTTTGTTGGTAATAAAAGACATCATAAGTTTAAATCTATGATTGAAATATCTGCATACATTCACTGGATCCAAAGAACACAGTTCTCCAGGTGTTTTGAATTCTATATTTTGTATATTTGCATTTGCCTCGCGTATAAATTGAAGTAAGTCGTCCCATGCATACTCGGCACAGCTAAGAGTGAGGAACCACGTAGGAGTTCCTAAGTTTCTTAGCATACATTTCAATTCCCTATGACGACGGTATCAATTCTCGTTTGTACCACGCTGACATGCCATGAGATTGATTAGATGAGATTCCAAAATATTATCTAGCAGATTGACTTTCTCCATAAAGTCCCTCGCCGAAACATTTTGCAGATGTGCTCCACTTTTCAGTATATGGTTTACTGCATAAGAAAGCCCAGACAAGTCACTTTCATACAGTAGATGAAACAAATATGGGATACATTGACGAAATCATGGATCTTCAGCATATAATCTTAAAGTCCGGTATTCAGATGCTGGAATTTGAAGTGGTCGATCGTCATATCGTCCACCTCGACCTGTTGGAAATAGCTGCGGAAAACAACGAGCTTCCAAACTTTCTTCCCATACACTAATGGGACTTCCTTTTGCTGATTTCATTTGAAACAAGTCAATTGCATTCCCCATTACTTCTTTGGAATGCAAAGGATGAACAGTATAATGTTCATATATTTCTTCACTTCTAGACACATCAACTTTTTCAATTTGGCCAGCTGAACAATCACTGACTTCATCTGCAGCTGTTTCCTCTGCTCCAACACATACATGTTTGTAGTACTCATTGTTTTTGACCAAATACAACGTTGCCTTTTTGACTTTCCTAACATCCACTAAATCTTGCCCGATTTTCTTACTCTTTGTCGGAACCCCATTAACTAGAATAACCAGAGGTTCCTCTTCCACTTTCTCTACACCAATTGTATCAGTATTTTTCTTGAAATCTAGAGGCAAATAAACAACTCTTCCCTTTAATCCTCTCTGTAAATCTGAAGGAGGCAATTTCCCTATCTTAGGCTCCATGCGAACAATTGCCTAAAAAGGATGGACACATTGAATCAAAATACACTCATATGTATTTAAATCCATCAATTCAGGAGGAATGTCTACCAACTCAAGATTATTATGAACAGCTCTAGCAGGCATTCTGGTTTGATTTAATTTATCATAACAATATTTACAAATACGCTGATCAGTACTCAAATCAAAAGAATTCTCCACCCACAAATAAGTTGCAAAATCCTTCCACTCATAATTATTTATCTTTTCACTTTTTACGTATAAATCAACTAATCTAGTGTGATGCTTATAATGAGTTTGTCGACAACACACACAAGTAAAATTCGGCCTTTCACTTGATTTCACCTTAAACCTGATAATTTCCTGGTCAAACTTTTCTGTAGTTGAAATCTGTACATTGTCTTCCACATTACCTTGAATTTCTGTGTCAATTTCTACACTGTCCTCTTTTTCACTAAAATAACAAATCTCAATTTCTTCACAAATCTTCTTCACATCTAATTCAGTTCCATGCAAAAGAACACTGTTTAATTGTTTAAGCTTAAGTGCTGGACTTTTTGCATAATACAACCTTCTCACTAATTTCCTCATTTTGTTATGATGCACTGCTAACATCCTAAAATTATGAAAAACACTCTGACAGACTTTTCTAGAAAGACAAGCCAGTGAATGCCCTTGCAAACCTGTGTTTTCTCTCACTCTGCAAGGGTCTAAGTCTTGCAACATCTTCATTTTCTGTTTTAGAGTTTTCTTACTATATGTACGTAAGAAATTACAAAACAAATCGATTGATTCCTGTCGCACACTACAAATACTACTACACTTCCAAGTGTACACTGGACCCTTAGTACGTCTCCCTAAAACTTCTTCAGTTAACACCTCTTCTGGTTCTCTAGGCACAAGTTTCTCTTTTTCAATCGGACAACAGTCTTTCACCTCATATGCTCGACCACTGGTGTCAACTGCATGCACTAAATCATTCTCCTGAAAGTAACTCTCCTCATTAAAAAATGGCTCACAACTTGAACTGTGCATCCATTCTCCAGAAAAAACTTTAGAAAAATTAGTCCGATTAATTACTCTTTTCCATTTACTGTTTGATTTGAAAACATCAATTGTCTTGTTAAGTGTCCTAATTCTATTGATTATTAAAATAAAGAATTTTTTCTTAACTTCAAAAGCATGATCAACAATCTTCTCTACACTTTTCTTTTTCTTATAAAAAGCAGATCTCTGTTTACCTTTTTAAATATTTTTTAACAAATTTAAAACCACCCTATTGCGAAACATTCGTTTATGAATGTCCCTAAATTGATTTTGCCTTCTATTCCTATACATATTATTGTCTCCTGCTGCAGTAGTAACATTTTTTGGTGATCTCTCCTTCCTGTTCAAAATTGCTCTCTCCTTCTCTTTTTCTACATGCTGTCCAACATTTTTTTTTGGATCTACATATGTTCCGTAAGAAAGACTTAGTTGTCTTACCAGGAGCTTTTTTCCTGTTTTTTGAAGTATTTGTTCTAGGAGACTGTTTTAATTCTGTTGCTGTTTTTGATTTTTTCCGCTTACAATCTTTTCGTCTCCTTTCCCTTGAGGGCATATTTCCTTACTATTGAAATCTTGATTTAAATCTGTGGAAAACAAAAATAAAAATAAAATAATCATTATAGACCACTATTACCAAACAACAAAACAATGACAATAAGCAAACAATATAAACACTATAATACTTCTACATATGACCTTATCTCTGTTTTTTAAATATAATTCTAAAAAAATATTTCGGGCACATGAATTACTTTTATATTATTAATAAGGATTAGATAGTATCTGCATGTTTAAAAAAATGTATTTGCACATTTCACAATCATATCACCTGTGTTTCCTCAGATTAGTAAGCAGATTGTACACATGAGGTAAGGACTGTCCTGGGGAACATAGGTTGTGAGGCCGGTGTCTAAGAGTGCACTGGACTGCACTTCATGAAGCCTATCCCCCACTGCACTCTTAGACACAGCCCTCACCTCCTTTCCACCCCTGGACAGACCTCTCTTCCACTACACTCCTCAACACAGGCATCACCTCCTATGCACCCATGGACAATCCTCACTTTATCTGCAACCCAGAATAGACCTTAACTCATCTGCACCATTAGACATGCCTCAGTTCATTTACACCCCTGAACACGCCTCATCTCATCTGCACCCTGTTACCATCAATTATACTCAATGTATTGAGGCCTGTCGAAGGACCATAGATTACATAACATTTGTCTAAGGGTCAGAGGAGGTAAATCCTCTCAATTGCACTCATGGACACAGGCCTCAACTCCTTTGCGCCCCTGGACATGCCTCACCTCATCTGTACAATCCACTTCCTAATTTGAGGAAACACAGGTAACATACATTTCCTCTCTCTTGCAAACATTCCTACCAAGCATTACCATAAAAATGACACAAACCAACAGCAAACAAGGTCAGTCTGCTTCCTAATCTGAGGTAACACAGGTGACATGATTGTGAAAGGTTCAAATATTTTTATGTAATCATGCACACACTATTTATTCCTTCTCAAAAATGTAATAGCCATTGATTTGCCACAAAATCGTTTTTACAATAACATTTTAGAAACAGAGCACAGGTCCTATGTACAAGCATTCAATTTCACTACTGAAACCCATTGATTTGCCCTAAATTCGTTTTTTAAATAACATTTTAGAAACACAGCGCAGGTCCTATGTACAAGCATTCCATTTCAGTTCTGAAAACTCACTATTTTACAAAATACATTTCCTGCGTCAGGTATAATGTATGCAGAGGGGGCGTTCCCCCGTAAAAAACCTTGTAATAGTGACGCAGTGAAATCTATGAGATTTCACTGCATCACTTTTAGGACACTGTTATGTCAAAATCTTGTACCTGCCTCACAGCAGGCGTAAGACTGACGCAAACCCTTTCACATGGGGCTTTCCCCATTTGAAAAGACGCATTGCTGGAGTTACGTCACTTTTGTGACATACTCCAGCAATGCGTCACTTTTGCGCTTACAGATACGTCAGAAATACTGACTTATCTGTAACTCCTTGCGACATGATGCGTCATACATTAAATATGACGCATCATTGGTGTCGCAAGGAGTGCGCAGTGAAAACTGACCCATCGCTGTTTTCATAAATAAGGCCCTCAGTGTCCTTCCTAATCCGAGGTAACACAAGTGACATGATTGTGAAAGATTCAAATATTTTTATGTAATCATGCACACACTATTTACTCCTTCTCAAAAATGTAAAACCATTAATTTACCCCAAAATCGTTTTTTGAATAACATTTTAGAAACACAGCGCAGGTCCTATGTACAAGCATTCCATTTCAGTTCTGAAACCTCACTATTTCACCCAAAAAAACTCCTCTATCTTGCAAATGTAGATACCAAGCATTAATAAAAAGCATGACAAAAACCAACAGCAAAGAAGCTCAGAGCCTAATTTATGAGGCCCTGCGTTAGTTTTCCGCTGGTGATGCGTCACTTTTTGTGACGCATCGGCAGCATAAAACATGTGCCTTGTTGCGCCATATTTAAAAAATGACACATCTAGGTAGATGTGTCACTTTTTAAACCCCTGTGCCACATTATACGTGCGTCAGGTATAATGTATGCAGAGGGGGCGTTCCCCTGTAAAAAACCTTGTAATAGTGACGCAGTGAAATCTATGAGATTTCACTGCGTCACTTTTAGGACACTGTTATGTCAAAATCTTGTACCTGCCTCACAGCAGACGTAAGACTAACGCAAACCCTTTCACATGGGCCTTTCCCCATTTGAAAAGACGCATTGCTGGAGTTGCGTCACTTTTGTGACACACTCCAGCAATGCGTCACTTTTGCGCTTACAGATACGTCAGAAATACTGACTTATCTGTAACTCCTTGCGACATGATGCGTCATACATTAAATATGATGCATCATTTGTGTCGCAAGGAGTGCACAGTGAAAACTGACGCATCGCTGTTTTCATAAATAAGGCCCTCAGTGTCCTTCCTAATCCGAGGTAACACAGGTGACATGATTGTGAAAGGTTCAAATATTTTTATGTAATCATGCACACACTATTTATTCCTTCTCAAATTTGTAAAACAATTGATTTGCCCCAAAATCGTTTTTTGAATAACATTTTAGAAACACAGCGCAGGTCCTATGTACAAGCATTCCATTTCAGTTCTGAAAACTCACTATTTTACAAAATACATTTCCTCTCTATTGCAAACATTCCAACCAAGCATTACCCAAAAAATGACACAAACCAACAGCAAAGAAGCCCAGTCTGCTTCCTAATCGGAGGTAACACAGGTGACATGATTGTGAAAGGTTCAAATATTTTTATGTAATCATGCACACACTATTTATTCCTTCTCAAAAATGTAAAACCAATGATTTGCCCCAAAATCGTTTTTTGAATAACATTTTAGAAACACAGCGCAGGTCCTATGTACAAGAATTCCATTTCAGTTCTGAAAACTCACTATTTTACAAAATACATTTCCTCTCTAATGCAAACATTCCTACCAGGCATTACCCAAAAAATGACACAAACCAACAGCAAAGAAGCTCAGTCTGCTTCCTAATCTGAGGTAACACAGGTGATATGATTTAGAAAGGTTCAAATACTTTTATGTAATCATGCACACACTATGTATTCCTTCTCAAAAATGTAAAACCATTGATTTGCCCCAAAATCGTTTTTTGAATAACATTTTAGAAACACAGCGCAGGTCCTATGTACAAGAATTCCATTTCAGTTCTGAAAACTCACTATTTTACAAAATACATTTTCTCTCTATTGCAAATATTGATACCATGCATTTTCAAAAAGCATCACACAAACCAACAGCAAAGAAGCTCAATGTGCTTCTTAATCTGAACTCTCTATCTATATTGAATGAATCATAACTCACCTTTACAAATGCTTTGGGAGATTGAGAACAGTGTCAGACACACACACCAATATTTCTTTAGCAGAGCAAAAGGTATGTACTCCAGCCACTGCAACCATTAATGGCACAGAAAACCTCTAATTCTACACACATATTACTCATGGTAACCAATCAAAACTCTTCCCTCTCTATTTTCAAATCAACACCCTTCCCCCCCCCTCAGCCCTTTCTACCTGTTACCATAGCAACTCCCTCCTCACTGAGCTCTCGAGGTTAAAAGTTTATTCTACAATGTTGCAAATGAACTCAGCAAGGATATTTGACCTATCAATAAACCAGCTTATCAGGTGCAATATTTCTTTTAATGACTTTTTCTTGACCATTCAAATGACTTCTTTCACAGAACACAACCATGCACCCTAACTTTCACTTTTCAACTATCTGAATCCACCAATCATTGCTTGTGATTCAAGAGCACTGAAACTCCACAGTTTTTTTTTTGCAAACTCCTACTGTCACAACTGCCATTTCATTCCTACACTTCATCTGACTGCACCAGAACCTCCTCTCACCATGTACTCTGTCTGGATTATTGGACATAGCTACATTCACTGGGCTCAAAGGTATGCAGGTATCAGAAATTTTCACAACCTTGATTTACCAAATGTGCACATAAAATGGATTGGCCAAAGAGGATTGAGATGTCATTAATTGACACCATTGGTGAAAACCTTTCACCATCTGCCACACCCTGACCTTATAATTTTGCACTGTGGTTGAAATGACCTAGGCACTTTGACTGGGGTAGGTCTGGAAATGGTTTTAAAGGACACCTTTGAGCAATTGATGACACTTTTTCCACAAACTGCCTTGGTATATTCCAATATATGCCAAAGACAGAAATGGAAGTGGTCCAACCAATTTTGTCCACAATTTGAGAAAGCACGGAAACATGTGAATAAATCTGTTTCTGCTTACATGAGAGACTATGGAATGGGTTCAATATACAAGAATAACTTGCGTTACAACATGCAAGATATCTACAGAGGAGATGGTGTGCACTTCTCAGATGAGGGGAATAGAATATTCCTCCTCAATTTAAGATTGTGCATTGGAACCTACTTGTAGGTACCTAAATCAGCCCCAGAACCCAAAAGCTCTTTTCAGGGCTACCCTACAACTGATCACTCACAATGATTATTTTACTCTAACTTTTTTCACTAATTTTCACCAAAGTACTCTCCCCGGTACGCGCACCGGTGCGCGTACCGTGCGCTCCCCCGCGAAAATGTAAACATTTTTTTTGGGGCCTATATGGGCCTCCTAAGACCCCCTCAGAAAACCTAGGGGTCAGGGGGTGTGTACAGTGTCCCCTTTTACCCATTCCCAACGTTGTTTGTCCTCCATCTTGTGTCTCAAATCTACCGAAACACAAGATGGAGGACTCCCGTAGCGCTGCCGGTACGCGTACCGGGGCGCGCACCTGTAAGCGCTCCCAACATTTTTTTAAAGTTAATTTCCATAAAAACTTCTGAAGAGAAGTTCACCAAATATAGAATAGGCCATACTACATACCAGTCCCTACCATTTTCCCAAATTTCATGGAATTCCATTGAGCCATTTGGCCTGTAGCCCTGTCTAAATATCCTAAGGTAAATTACATGACAAAAACACATCTGAAGTGTTAGAATTTACAACCAATTAAAATGTTACTTTCATTTTCTACTTTTATTTCCTGACATTTGATTGGTTATGTACATGAATATAAATGAAAAATGAGAAGGAAACACAGCCATTTTGACTACAACTACCTGAGGTACATCTTGAAAGGATTTTCACATTTTTTCTTCTTCACCTCTCTCAAAAGTAAGTTGTTAATTTGTAAGGAGCACTTTAAATTAATTAGTAAAAACGTTTTCTGATAGTTATTTATTGTCCCTCTGTTATAGTTATAGCTTGAGATATGCTTCTCTATTATATTTATGGATTAAGTTAGGCTTCTCTAGTATAATTATGATTTTAATTAGTCTTCATCACATGCACTTTTTAATAGTTCTACTTCCTGCCTGATACCATACACTGCCCAAAGATAACTACACTGTTAAAAACTCAGAAGTACCTGTCTGAACTTAAACCTAACAGTGCCCTATCTCTACTGATATATTTATTTTTTATGCAATTTACAGCAACAAAATGGAAGGAGAACAAAAGAAATTTAATATTTCATTCGAAATTGACCTCAAGACCAACTCAGAGGAAGAGATTATTGATTTAGACTTTTTGGATCAGTCTCTTGATGAAGAGTTTCTTAAATATGTCGAAGAAATGGAATCATGTAATCCAAATGAGGACATTCCTGACGAAATAATGTTGGAAGTGTTATTACATTTTGAAAAATCAGAGCAATACATTTTTATTTAATAATTAAAAATTGTTCCAGACATTATTCTTTTTTATATATAATTCATGAAATAGTACCAAAATGAATATAATATAATGTGAGACTTATAGTATACTGTGCAACTTTTTTGGGTGACATAGTAATTTTGCTCATAGTTGCTTCCTTTCTCCCGCTTTATTATCTCCAATGTGCATTTGACATCTCTTTTTCATCTCCTGCCTCCATGTTGTTTCTGCTTTCCTGACAGACTATAGTATAGATTCCATATACCACAATACCTTCTGTAACAACATGCAAACTATCTACAGAGGACACAGTCTACATTGAATTTAAAACTCTGCATTGGTACCTACATGCTGGTACTTATATCACCCACACAACACAACAACTCTATGCAGAGATACCCTACCTCTAAGCACTTTAAATTATTATTTTACTGTTTCACTGGGTTTTCCCCATGTGTGGGGGGGTGAGGTGTGTGTGAGGGATGTGTGGGGTGTGTCTGTGAGGTGTGTGTGTGTGAGGGGGATGAGGTGCTTGTGTGGGTGTAGATGTGTGGGGTGTGTGGGTGTGGGTGGGTGTGTGGGTGTGTAAGGTGTGTGTGTGTGGGTGTGTGGGGTGTTTGGGTGTAGGTGGACGTGTGGGTGTATGAGGTGTGTGTGGGGGGTGTGTGGGTGTGGGGGGTATGTGTGTGGGATGTGTATGTGTGTGTGGGATGTGTGGATGTGTCTGTCAGGTGTGTGTGTGTGTGGGGGGAGGTGTGTGTGTGGGATGTGTGGGGTGTGTCTGTGAGGTGTGTGTGTGTGTGTGTGGGCTGGGGGGTGGGGGGTGAGGTGTGTGTGTGAGTGTGGGTGTGTGGGGTGTGTGGGTGTGGGTGTGGATGTGTAAGGTGTAGGTGTGGGTGTGTGGGGTGTTTGGGTGTGGGTGGAGGTGTGGGTATGTGAGGTGTGTGTGGGGAGTGTGTGGGTGTGGGGGTGTAGGGTTATGTGTGTGGGGTGTGTGTGTGTCAGATTTGTGTGTGTGTGTGTGTGTGAGGAGTGTGTGTGTGGGTGTGTGTGTGGTGTGTGTATGGGGTGTGTGCGTGTGGGTGTGTGTGGGATGTACTTGTAGGTACCTATATCAGCCACAGAACCCAAAAGCTCTTTTCAGAGCTACCCTACCTCTGATCACTCAAAATGATTATTCTACACTAATTTTTTTCACTATTTTGCCCCATGGTACGCTCCCCGGTACGCTCCCCGGTGCGCGTACCGGGAGCTCCCCCGCGAAAATCGAAAAAAAATTACATTTTTTTTGTCCCGCGGGACCCTTTTATGGCCCCCACATCAAACCTAGGGGGTCAGGGGGGGTCTACCCTGCCCCCTTTTGGTTAATTCCCCCTTTGTTATTGCCACCTCTTGTGTCTCCATCCTACCGAGACACAAGATGGCGGCCGCTCCGGACTGTTTCGAATGTTTACAGACACCCGAAAGCCAATCAGCTTTCCGCGCGCGAACTCGCGGTGCGCGCCCGGAGCGCTCACCGGTGCGCGTACCGGGGCACGCTTATAGATATATATATTTTTTTTAACCTAAATTACTCAAAATCCACTGGATCACATATCTTGAGACATAGCAAAGACACATCGGGGTACCAGTCCCTGCAATTTGCCAAGTTTCGTGGGAATCCATTCAGCCGTTCGGGCTAAAAGTGAGTCCAACCGCCCTATGGAAATTAACATGGGGAAAACACGTTTTGGGACCCCCCTTTTATCTCGGCCCCCGCTTGACAAATCCCCTCCAAACCTTCAGGGAACGAGCGGACCACCGCGAGGCAAATTTGAGGAAAATTACAGGCAGATCCCTCAATCTGCGCCAAAGTTATTCCCAATAGAATGTTGCGGATTCCCTATGGAAAACAATCCTAACTATAACTACCTACTGGCGACCGCCAGTAGGTAATATATATATATATATATATATATATATATATACATATATATATATATATATATAATAGTGGTGCAGCAACAGTGTTCAAAAAGTCTCTTTCCTCCTTTCTTTCTGTTGAAGCACTCAAACCACACCTCAGAGGCTGAAAGTCCCCTTTTTAATTTCAGTTCCTTATTTACAGCAAACAGCAGGCAACCCTCACCCTTCTCTGTCCTCTATGGGAAGTCCTTAAATTTCTTCATCTTCCGCTCGGACCTAGGTTATTTACAGCAAAGTATTTACAACAAAAGTCTTTTTAGTCCATAATCAGATTTGTTCCAACTGCTTCTAATACATGTTCCAAAAGTTCAAGACGAAGAACAATAGATTCATGAGATGGTATTTCAGGACCAAATGTAGAAAAAATCAATCTACTCAGAATCAGATGATGGATTCCACTCAACACTGGTTGATCTGGAACAGTGATGGTCAGTACACCTTCTATTTCAAGTCCCGGCATCAACAGAAGCACGTCCAACTTGATGTTAGGACTGGTACTGATCACTGTCACTGCCCTCACCCTCCCTGATCTCAGTATGCCTGCCATCAGTCACAGGGTAGGTCCACTCAGGAGTTGCGTATCATTGACAAGGCACCCTCGTTAGCCTCGATCTCCTCAGACCTCCTTGAGCTGGCCCTGCTCCCCCTTCGTCCGATTCAGACTCCTCAGACAGAGGAGCAAGATCTCTTTCAGAGACCAACCACAGGTTCAGTCGCCTCTGTCTTTCTGGCCACTGCTCCTCTGCTCCGCTAGGTCTTCTGCTTCTCTCTTGCTCACCCTGCTCACAACTTCTCTCAGCTGACTCTGACTCTGGACCACTTCCACAGCAACTTCCCCTTTCAGAGGCCTTTTCGATGTCGCTGTTGTCGTGACCCTCCTCAGCTTGATCTGGTGAGCAACCAGCTGCATCAGACACCCTCACGGCTTGGCTTGTCCCCTCCTGTGGCCCTGCTACCTCAGCTGGATCTTCATTTGGGAGAGGAGCTGTTTCTTCCAAGGATGCTGGAACTCGACGGGTGTGTGAAGCATGCACCCAATTCGGCAGCCCTCCACACTTCACATCAGTGTTCGTCTCAAGGATGACTTGATATGGTCCTTTCCAACGAACATCCAAGCAACTCTTCCTCACATGCTTCCCAACCAGTACCCAGTCCTCCGGACACAGGTCGTGGCACAGATCACTGGAAACTGGGACCACAGCAGCCTGATGGGACACAGAACGGATGACATCAGCAAGTCTCTTGCAATAATGAAGGATCAGATCATCTGTGATACTCAGCAAGGCTGTCGATGGCACCAACGGTAACCTCATTACCCTCCTCATCAGCAGTTCATGAGGTGAGAGACCTGTTCTCCTGTCTGGGGTACTGCGCATACTCATTAGCACCAAAGGCAAAGGGTCTGGCCATTTCAGGGACGTGGACGAACACACTTTTGCCATTCGATCTTTCAAAGTTCCGTTGATCTGCTCCACTATCCCAGAGGCCTCTGCACCATAACTACAATGGAGTCTCTGATCAATGTTTAGTGCTGTGCAAAGCATCTTCATGATCTAACTATGGAAATGCGTTCCTCTGTCTGATTCCAAAGAGGTTGGAATCCCATATCTAGGCACAAGTTCCCTCAACAATAGCTTAGCTACTGTGAGTGTGTTGCACCTGCGTGTCGGGTATGCCTCCACCCATCTTGAAAACACACAGACAATCACCAAGACGTACCTCAAATGATTCCACCCAGGCATTACAATAAAGTCTAATTGCATTCTGTTGAAAGGTCCTCCAGACCACCCAATGTGACTCATGGTGACTGCAGTTCTCTTTCCAACATTCATTTGTTGACACATAACACACCTCTGACACATGGTTTCCGCCACTGCACAAAACCTTGGATTATACCATGTCTGTCTGAAAACTCACACCATCGCATCTCTTCCCAAATCCACTGCACCATGAATTTGTCTTGCCATCGGGTTCAACAGATCATCTGGCAACACCGCTGTCCCATCTGTCGAGACTCAAATGTCCACATCTCCCTTCACACATCCTGAATTGATCCACACATTCTTCTCATGGTCTGACACCTGTTCCTGCATGCACTTGAGATCATTCCAAGTATCTGTCATGGCAAGCATCATGTTTAACTCGGTTCTTTCTTGGCATCCCTCTATGTCTTGTTCAGTGAAGGAATAGCCATGGTCGGCACAGAAACGTGCAACCTCATCTGCGTATCTATTTCCAAGTGACACAAAATCTGTCCCTTTCAATGAGCCATGCATTTCACAACAGCAATCTCTTTGGGATATTGCAAAGCTTCCAAGAGCAACCTCACAAATTCCCCATTTCTAATGGGGTATCCAGATGATGTCATGTAACCTCTGTGAGACCATAACTGTCCGAAGTCATGAACCACACCAAACCCATACTGGCTGTCAGTATAAATGGTGATCCGAATCTGATCTGCTGCTAAGCAAGCACAAGTTAGGGCAATGATTTCAGCCACCTGAGCGGAGTATACTCCTTCCAGGCATGCAGCTTCAACAACTCCTGTAATGGTGCATATAGCAAATGCTTCTCTCAACTGACCAACACCGTCTCGTATACATGAACCATCAACAAAGAAAATTTCATCAGGGTCAGTTGACCGTTCATCCACAATGTCAGGTCTCGGTTTGATGCAAAACTAAGTCACAATGAGACAATCATGGTCCTCACAATCTTCATCAAGCGTGTTTGGCAACGGCATCAAGGTAGCAGGATTCAAAACAGAGCACCTCTTAAGGGTCACATTCTCCGCAGCAAGAATAACCTGCTCGTTGCGTGTGAGCCTATTATTCGTCAAGTGATGTGTCTTGGTCCTGGTCATCAACAGTTGAACAGAATGTGGTACGTACAGAATTTGCTTAATTATCCTAATTTTTAGCACAGCCTAGACGGACTTCCATACAGTCAATCCTTCACCATGACAGCACAGTCAAGCTAATTACCATTAGAACTGTGTTAATACAGAATAGCTACCTTAGCTACCTGGGCCAGGCTGCACCAGGGAGTATCGCAGTGATGGCGGGATATAGCTTAGCGCACTGTGTGATGACGCATGCCCCCTTTTACTTGTCTGAGAGTAGTCTTATGCATATAAGTTGCTAATTTTCCCAAGCGCATGCCCTGGCAGGCTCCACTTGTGCATCCACGGCGTTAGGCCACTTTTCTCTCCTCACTTCTCCAGCCTATAAGCAGCGCTTTGGATTTCTCCTGTGTCTGCACCTATGAGCGTTAAACATTTGATAGGTATCGAACATATCTTATGGATGAGCCCAGTGAGAACAGCCTTTGGCTGTTTAATACGTGTTGTTGGCCGGGAATGTGGGCTACTTCTCCGAGGGGTTCCGGGGCCACATGGTGTTCCCAACCCTCCCTGCTGGTAGACAGGCCTACCCAGGATCGAATGGATACGCAGGCGTTAGTGTCACTGGTGCTTGTCAGGTAACCAATCGTTGCTTTAGTAGCACATAGCGGTTACAAGAGGTTAGTAATAAGTGTATGTCACTACGAGTTATTCACTGGTAGAAGATCACTTTACAAGTTGTCAGACTCTCTTACAACAAGATCTCACTGGGAAGACACTTCCACACTCAAGGCAAGTAGAATTACTAGAATGTAAGGTCTGCCATCAATTATGGAGAGGGCATGTAGTAGCAGTGGAAGCGTCTCTTTAGGGGGAGATCTTGTTGGTCAGTTTGTAGGCCCATGCCTTCACTTTACTTATGCAGCAGGCGCTGGAGGCACTCAAGCTCTTGCCATCTGTGACTTAGAGTGAAGTGACGCGTGCATGTTAGTTGAGAGAGAGTTTTCTCTGTACATGGTAGACTCTTTCCTCTGGGTAACAATGTGAGGACCCTTCCTTAGTAAAGGAGATTTTATATTATTAGGCCTTCTTCAGATGAGAGAGGGCCTGTAGTTTTGGGAGGTGTCTTTTAAGGAGAAGAACCTTGAGGTCAGCTTTGTTGGCCCGGGAGGAGGAGGTGTTCCGGAGTTGAAGTAGAATGGGACGGGTGCAGTAGTGTCTTTTCCGTAGTGCAGTGGTCATTATCATACTTAGCATGTGAATCTTGTTTTAGTGTCGCAACGCTTTACTTCTGCATCAGGCGCCGGAAGGAAGCAAGTTTGTGCCACACCCAACTCCTTCTACCAGGTATTGGGGGCGACCTAGTGCTCGGGCTGTACAACTAATCTGACCTCTGTCGTGTGGGGGCAGTATTGGCGGCCTGTGCCCTTTATGATTAGAAGACAGGGTGGCTTGTACTCACCTGCACCCTTTCCTGGGCTTTGAGATCTCCCCCATGACCGTACTTGTCAGCTGGACTGCATAGGCTTGCACAGCGTAGGTGCCCTTGGAACTATGGCATCTTGCGATGCAGCTAGGATACAATAGTCTGATGAGAAAAGCGGCATCCCAGTACACCAGGAAACACGCACTGCGTTGTTTAACATGTCCTTCGCATCGTCTATAGTTGGAGAGGCCGGCAAAAGGCAGCTAACGTGCCTAGTGCGGGCTTCCGCTGCCGGGACCACAGGGGATCTAGCAGGCTTTCTGGGATAATTCTCAGGTAAATGCAACTTGGGGCGTACAGGCTCCCCAGTATTGGAAGTTGTGTTCACTATTAAGCAATTGTGTTGAGCACTACTTGGTTCTCTACGCAGTGGTATGGCAGAAGGCTAGAACTGCGAGGTGAACAGAGTGCAAGTGGGAGCCTATCTTTCCTATAGACTAAGGAGTAAGATAGCAATGTCGCCTAACTATAAAGACCAGCTAAAGTCCGACATCCGGCATTCTTGAATGTGCTGCAGAATTATGAAAAAATTTCTTTTTGATAGTCATGGTATTTTTCCTCGTTTTCTAACCATAACTTCTTAATTATCAGAGAGATGGAAAGGTCAGGGCGAAGGCACGTTACTGATGTTGCTGATCCGACATTTAATCCATGGAGTAGCTGGGACAGCGTGCCCTGTAGCTTTCCCTACATGTTTTATTGCAGAATCCTTAAAGTGCATTCCCTGTAAAACAGAACTTCCGACAGCTTTCTCCCTATTAGTATGGACGCGCTCGATGCACTAATAATCCACTAGAGTTTTTGGACGAGCCTGGTCTAAAGGCTGTGCCAATTTGGGACATTAGGTTTGATGGCTGCGAGTAAGCAAGTAAAGCTACGATAGTCAAATTAAATTATGCTAGATACCTTAGTAGGGACACTGCTAACTGAGAAAGGTTATTGCAAGACATATGTACAAAGGTTGCAGGTAGGAAGGAGGCTAAGTAGTGGGGGGCCCAGCCGGCGACGGTTGCCGCCGGCTGGGCTGTGGCGGAGTTACTGGGCAATCCGGAAGCAGAGAAGTTCAGCACTGGACCTCAGCGGGCACATAGGGGTGCCAGAGCCTAAGACCTGCGGCCTCATGGGAGGTTCCGGGAACACGTGTCGGCGCCCATTTAGTCCTTCGGGCGGTTGTGGGCCTGTGCAACCGGGGATTTGCCTAGTACGCCCCGCAAGGGGCGTGAGTATAATGTTTACCATAAGGGGCAGCACATGGTGGTTTGCCACGGTGCTGCCTGGCTCATCAGGCGGGCAGGTAGCGAGAATGCGACCTGCCCTTGGATTGCCCGTAAGATAACCCACTATGATTACATAACGTTGTATGTAATAAAATAAACCTGCAGCAGTTTCTTCCCAATCTAACACTGGTGTCTAGTGTGTTATTTGCGGGATGCATGCAAAGTGTGGGGTGGGGGTCCTGTTGCCATGAAGTGTCTATGCGGCTGCCCGAGGCCACGCAGTGGCCATCAGGAGGGCGGCCCCTAGACACAGAGGGCTTCCCCCCCGCCCCTCTCTAGCCCCTCTCCTCCCCCGGGCAGGCGGAGTCCCGAGGGGAGCTAGGAGGAGCTGAGTGGTCACGTCCGGTGCGGCAGGCAGGGCGAGGGGTACTTAAGCCCCCCTCGCCATCTTCTCTGCCTCTGCCGCACCGGACGCGTCGTAGTGACCGCATGGCGGGGACACACATTTTCCCTCCCGACCTCCCACCCTGTGTGTCAGCTTGTGGGGGACAGTTTGAACGTTTTAATGTTCTCATTTTCGTTGCAGGCGGAGTTACAGGGCAATCCAGAAGCAGAGAAGTTCAGCACTGGACCTCAGCGGGCACATAGGGGTGCCAGAACCTAAGACGTGGGGCCTCATGGGAGGTTCTGGGAACACGTGTCGGCGCCCCATTAGTCCTTCGGGCGGTTGTGGGCCTGTGCAACCGGGGGTTTGCCTAGTACTCCCCGCAAGGGGCGTGAGTATAATGTTTACCATAAGGGGCAGCACATGGTGGTTCGCCACGGTGCTGCCTGGCTCATCAGGCGGGCAGGTGGCAAGAATGCGGCCTGCCCTTGGATTGCCCGTAAGATAACCCACTATGATTACATAACGTTGTATGTAATAAAATAAACCTGCAGCAGTTTCTTCCCAATCTAACACTGGTGTCTAGTGTGATATTTGCGGGATGCATGATAAGTGTGGGGTGGGGGGTCCTGTTGCCTTGAAGTGTCTATGGATGACGGAAATTACATTTTCATCTTCAAGTGAGGTAGGCACCTTGCTCAAGTGGTTGGCTGGCTTCCGTATCCCGTGGTCGTAATTAGGAGCTTGGAGGCTGAACGGCTTAATACACCCACTGACTTACCAGCGTTTACCGACTCATGCTTCTGTCAATTTAACGTTCTAATCGGCAAGCACGACTTTACATCTGTAATATGATGTGTAATTTATGGTGTGTTTTTATCGGGATTGTTCGATTTCTTTTAAATTATGATTTACTCAAGTTTTCCTTCGAATTTTTGACATTTGACACGCCTATTTGTTTTTCTTAACAGACACGCGATCGGCCTAATAGATTGTTAGTATAAGGATAATCATGTCTATCGGCAACTAGTTTAAGCACTACGGGGGGACTCTTGTATAGAGCCTCGGTAATAACACTTAAGGGAGAAAATGTACCATCAAGCCAAGTAGTGCAAGTTTCTCTGATTTCATACAGCGCTACTGCCGCTGTAAACTCAGTAGTTTACTGTGGTTTTACCAAATCACTATTCGAGCAATGTAACGTTAAATGATGAAAGGTTGTGTCGTTATGACTTGTATTTATTTGGCGGTAGCAGTGAGAAAATGTTCAAAAATAAGCAGTTTTTAATATCATCACACTCAACTTCCTATTTTGTTTCTGCACAAATAAAAATCTGGAGAAAATGCGGAGTGCAGCGCAATTGCTGCTATCAGGTACTGCGTCTAGATTTAGCGCTGCTCACAATGAAATAAAGCCATCCGACAGGAGACCAGCTCCTTCTTGCAATGAATGAACCCCGTTGTTTGGACCCTCAGAGAAGCACTTTGGGGCAGATTTACAATAACTGGCGCATCCCTGCATAGATGCGCCAGTTATTGTGCGGCGCAGCTCTGCCACCCTGGATGCGTCGCATTTACAATGCGGCTCACCATGGGGCAAAAACGGCACATTGTTGGAATTGCGTCGCAAGCGCGAAAACTCCCACTCGTAAGTCGTGTACTTACCCGAGAAACCGCTAACACTTTTTCCCCATAGAAACCCATGTTATGAGATGTTGGGCCTAAAATTGTTCTTAGTGTTAAACTGATGTTTGTAGGAAAAGAAAGTATCTCTGCTTTAACATAAGAATTGTTGTACTTACCTGTCAGTGACCAATCCTAGGGTATGGTATCGTGGCATACCACTTCAAGTACTCAAAGCAACTAACTAGTAAACCAAGAGTAATGAAATGGAATGTCTATGCACTTTAAACTGTTTCTAAAGCATATACAACCCTGTAGTGATTGCAGATTCTACCACAACTGCATTTACTTGAAATGTCTTGCATTTGTCAGCATATTTTACTTACCGGTGCCAAGTCCTGCTTGGTTCTATAATAAATCATGAGTATACCTTTTTTCCATACTTACCTAATTGGTCTGTATTCTTTCTCTGAGTGTGTGTAATCAGTTCTTGATTGAGTGAACACAATAAATGTTTATAACACCCTCTAGATAAGCTTAACTGTTTGCCCACACTGCCACAAAAAGAGCTGTTAGTAAAATTGTTCTTTTTGCATTTGTCACTCGAAGTGGGACAGGTATGCCAAGAAGTGAGTCCCGTACACGTCATGCCACTGGAGTCAAGCTAGCCAGGCTGATGAGGGTAGAGATCCCAAAGCCAGTCCCAGGATGCTTGTTTCCAGTCCAGGGAGGACCTGGCCTGGTAGTTTGGGCTGGACTGTTCCCATGGGGAGCAGGGTCAAGACTGATTTGCATATGGCTTGTTTTAAAATGGAATGGTATGGTGAGCAAAAAACAATGGATTTAGGCCCAGATCTATGTACTGATGTGAATGTTTGACATTGTTTAGCATTCTGCCCATCAATTGCTCTTTTTTTGCATTTGTCACCGAAAGTGGGTCTGGTATACCCAGTTGTGGGTCCTGTGCTCTCTATGCAGTCAAGCTAACCTGGCTAATGAGAGGGGACACCCCGAAACCGGTGATAGAATGCTTGTTTGGAGTTCAGGGAGGGCCTGTTCTGGCAGTTCGGGCTGGACTGTTTCCATGGGGAGCAGGTTCAAGAATGATGTGCATATGGCTGGGTTTAAACTGGACTGGCATGGGGAGCAAATAGACGATGGATTTAGGCCCAGATCGCTGTACTGGGCTGAACGTTTGACATTATTCAGCATTTTGTCCACCATTTTTTCTTTTTACATTAGTCACTCCAAGTGGGAGGGATATTCCCTGACGTGGGTCACGTGCTCTCCATGCCACTAGAGTCAAGCTAGCCTGGCTGATATGGGGTGATACCCTGAAACCAGTCCCAGGATGCCATTCCACCCAGGTGGGACCTGGCCTGGCAGTTCCAGATGGACTGTTCCCAGGGGGAGCAGGGTCAAGACTGATTTGCATATGGCTGGGTTTAGACTGGAATGTCATGGGGAGAAAAAGAATAATGGATTTATACCCAGATCTTTGTACTGGGGTGAATGTTTGACATTGTTCCGCATTCTGTCCATCAATTGTTCGTTTTGCATACAGGCAGCAATGGCAGGACTGAAACATGTTTAAAGGGCTATTTAAGTGAAACATACTATCAGTGCTGCAGGCCCGCTAGTAGCATTTAATTTGCAGGCCCTCATTACATGTAGTACAACTTTACTATGGATTATTAGGTGGATTAAATATGCCAATTGGGTTAAAGCTATTTTCCCCATGTTTAAAGGAGAGAGCACCAGCACTTTAGTTCTGGGTAGCAGTGGTAACGTGTGCAGAACCCTAAGGCCAACAAAAACGAATTCAGCAATAACAAGAGAAGTAAGGCAAAATGTTTGGGGGAAGACCACTCTAAGGCAGATAGGTCTAAAAGAAGGAAGAAAAAGAGATGGGCTGAAAAGAGCAAAGGAATAGAAAGGGGAGGAAAGATAACAAAAGAAAGAAATGGTAGTAAAGAAAGCGAAAAAGCAAGAAAGAGAGAAAGAAAAGGATGAGGAGAAACCCCCAGGGTAACTGTAATTGAGATAGATGGAGAGCAGCACTGGTTTCCCTTGAGATAATAGGATCAAGCATAAAATTAGCACGTAAAATGGAGTACCCTCAGGAGAAAGTACTATGTCGTCCCCCCCCATTGCATCTTGATGGCCCGTTTAGTCAATGGATTCTTTTAAATAACTTTTTATTTCGTGTATGTCTTTTTGTATTATTGTTGGAAACATTGGCCCGTGCGGGCAGATTCTGTTGGAACGAAAGAATTGGCGTGAATGGTAAAACTTCACACAGTAATCTGTGGCACTAAACCGTCATTGCACGTGTGTTACTCTGGATAACGGAAATTACCTTTTCATCTTCAAGTGAGGTGGGCACCTTGCTCAAGTAGCATGGCTGGCTTCCGTATCCCGTGGTCCTAATTAGGAGCTTGAAGGCTGAACGGCTTAATACACCCACTGATTTACCAGCGTTTACCGACTCATGCTTCTGTCAATCTAACGTTCTAATCGGCAAGCACGACTTTACACCCGTAATATGATGTGTAACTTATGGTATGTTTTTATCGGTATTGCGCGATTTCTTTTAGAATTATGATTTACTCAATTTTTCCTTCGAATTTTTGACATTTGACACGCCTATTTGTTTTTCTTAACAGACACGCGATCGGCCTAATAGATTGTTAGTATAAGAATAATCATGTCTATCGGCAACTAGTTTAAGTACTACGGGGGAACTCTTGTATAGAGCCTCGGTAATAACACTTAAGGGAGAAAATGTACCATCAAGCCAAGTAGTGCAAGTTTTCCGATTTCATGCAGCGCTACTGCCGCTGTAAACTCAGTAGTTTACTGTGGTTTTACCAAGTCACTATTCGAGCAATATAACATCAAATGATGAAAGGTTGTGTCGTTATGACTTGCATTTATTTGGCGGTAGCAGTGAGAAAATGTTCAAAAATAAGCAGTTTTCAATATAATCACACTCAACTTCCTATTTTGTTTCTGCACAAATATAAATCTGGAGAAAATGCGGAGTTGCAGCGCAATTGCTGCTATCAGGTACTGCGTCTAGATTTACCGCTGCTCACAATGAAATAAAGCCATCCGACAGGAGACCAGCTCCTTCTTGCAATGAATGAACCCCGTTGTTTGGACCTGATCCAGCGGCCTATAGAAAATATATCATAAACAACGCTACCCAACTTCATAACCTATAAATAAAATTCTATACTAAATTTTGGACCCATTTATAAACCTGACATATTTTGGGCCTACTGAATCAGGTGGTCTGATTAAATCTATATACACATTATCTACAAACTATATACATTTTATACATCTGCGGAAAGAATATTGTCATTAGAATAAACTTAACCATTTAAACGACCACCATTGGCGACGTGATCTAGCTAATAGTAACCTACACTCCTGAATAACCAAGACCAGCTTGTTTGTCAAAAGTAAGATTTTATTTACTAAATTATGGTATATAAGTTGATAGTTTTATAAATGAATTTTATTAGCAATAAAGCAAGCATGATTGTAAAGAAAAGTGAGTAAAATACAATTTAAGCAAGTGAATTAAAAATTAAAGTGAATATATAAAGTTTAGCATTTCTAAAACCTAATTCCCTAACTGAGCTAAATAGATAGAAATTAAAGTAAAGTTCTTTGAGGATTCTTACGTGCTCCACGCAAAGTTCGACAGCACTTCACCCTCATCGGAAAGTCAGAAAGCAGCAGCCAGCCCATCCCTAGGGGCATGACTTTTTATACCTTTCTACGCTAACTAAACTACGCAAAGGAAAGTTTTCAGAAATCTTCGACGTCCCATTGGCTGAGAGTGACAAGTGACATGTCACCCACTTTTCAAAACTTCCATTAAGTCACTTTTCTTAGAGACCATTGTCCCTTCCGAGTGCAACCAGGAGCTTCCTAGGATTGCAACATTTGTATAAAGTCATTCTCGCAGCGTCCATTGACTTCCAATTGACTTCCGCGGATGCCAAGTTAAGGGCTGACAAAATGTTCTTTTTCGACCTTGGCCATGTCCGACAGAAAGATGATAGCACATCAGTTTTTGCTCTGTGAACGCAGCTTTTGACGAACAATTTATTTCAGAATGGGCGTCTCAGCACTTTTGCAGGAGTAAAATTCAGCATATTGTAGTTCGGGCAGACAAGGCCCAAAAGCAGACAACTTATGTTTTCTAATATAAAACAAACACAAGAAAAGTATTAATGTAAGAAATAATGTAGATTCTGTATCCACCCCAAGATTTACTAATTAATTAACCCACCCGATTAATCAAAATGTTACCTAGCCAATGCAAACAAATAAAGCAGCGTTTATATCTACCAGTCTCCGTTATTCCATGAGACTTATATGCACCTAGAATAGTAGAAATGACATCACACAGACAAGGAAAAGCAAAACAAGCACATGCTTCTTTTAAGTTTGCAGCAGTTAGTAATGACAAAAACGAAAACAATAAATTATTTTATTATTTTGCACGAACAAAAAGATGCAACAATTATGCACGTTTATGAGCACACATGTTAGTCCCCCCATGTGTAAAGTTTAATCTAAGTTGTATTAGCACGACATATCACAAATCATTAATATTATTATTCATGTTATGGAAATATGACTTCACGAGTTTAAACAAAATTTTGTTTTCTATCTCGCTCCATCAACTCCCTCATCTGGTGATTAACAAATCACCACACCAGCACTCAAAATTTTGATTATTTAAATTTTTAAGAAATCGATTCAAATTCATTTGTATCAGTAAACCTAAAAGTCTGTTTCTGCATAATCTTTGGAATTAGCATAACGCTCTCTATGTAACTCCTGTAATTCGATCTCCCTTTCTTCTTCTTTTCTGAGTTTATAGATTCTTTTCTTTTCTTTCAACTGTTTCTTTCTTTTATGTAACAAACAACCTATTTTGGTCAAAATAAAAATGAATACTATTATAATCAAAGGTGCCAGAATCTTACCAAGAATTGAACTTCCAATATCATGAAACCAGTTTTTAATTGCTTGAAACCTTTTTGAAAGTTTCCCTGTAAAATCATCTTCTTCTAAAGGAATTATCTCTGAATGCATTTGTGTAATATTCTTAATATACATTTCAATATTCTTACTTTCATCAGGAATATATGTACAACAATGTTGTACATGTAAAATGCCACAGACTCCTCCCTCTTTTGCTAGGAGTATGTTTAAAGCAAGGCGGTCTTGAATTACCATAGATCTAATTGCAATAACTTCAACATTCACTAATTGAAACCCATCAGCTGTGTCAGTTGATAATCTATCAACTATAGTGGACAATTTTCTGATTCTCCCTGCATTTAGGGTTATACCAACAAAAGGTATTACAGCTTGAAAAATATCTCCCAGAACTTCAGTAAAAGTTTCTCTTTTAACTCTATTTACATAATTATGAATTTTAAACAATCCTTCTGAATCTCTGTCAACATGAAACACTTTAGGAAAAACAATTCCCACATAACAAGTTCCATACCAGTGGTCTGGAAGGTTGTAGTAGGCTTTGTCACCACAAACAAAATAAATCCCAGGAAAGATAGGATCTTTTCCACCTTTAAATCCCCAACCTCCCAAAATCTGATAAGTATCTTCACAGTTACTTGCACCTACAAAATAATTATCAAAAAGTGTATTATCTCTTCTAATGCAAAGTTTTCCACTAACTGGTTCGTCTATATGAATTGCAATATTTTCAAGCATTTTGCCATTTAACTTCTCATCCTCTTTTTGCCAGAAACTTGACTTAGTCTGCTTGACTAATTCATTCCTCTTATAAATTGCTCTTCTCTCTTCAACCATGTTCAAAAATTTCTTTCCTTCAGCACTTAATTTGCATGTTAGATTATTCTTGTAAGCATACTCGTAAGTGAGTTCGTTAGTAACAAGGAAAAATTCTCTCATTTGTTTTGCTTTCTTATGCTTATTTAAAGCATTATCAATCTTAATATTTGCAAAAATTTCATCATAATTTGAATAGTAATATTCTAAACGTCCAGTTTGATAAAATAAACTAGTTAACACACTACATGTTACAGCATAAGTGAGAGGAAGCATATTATATGTTACTCCCTCAGAAACAGAAGCAGGTAATTTAACGCAGACGTAGCAGTCTTTTGCATCCATTACCTTAACATATTCACTCAATAGCTTTGTGAATGTATTACTTGAGAAATCACCAATTGATTTATCTTGATGAATGTTAGGCTGATGATCAATAACTTTTGCAGACGCACTATGTTTAGTTTGGCTAACCAGAGCTTTGCTTGTTATGTTAACTTTGTGTAATTCTCTATTCATCTCCAAAGGGATAATCACAGCTAGAACCAACCAGAGCAGAATTAAAATGAGCAGACACACCAGAGTCATCTTACAGCATCTTTTAAACACAGAACACTTTGAAGTGCTCTCCTTAACATAAGGCATTCTTGGTTAATTTTAGCCTCAAAAAATAAAAATAAATTTTAAAATTCTAAATTTATATTTACACCCCCCTTTTAAAATATATATATATATATTTTTTTTTTTTTTTTTTTTTAAACCCTAGACAAGATTTCTTCGACCTTATGTCATACATAAGTTTTCTTCAACTAAACAGTTTTTCTTCAACCTTGTGTCAACTAACACATTTTCTTCAGCCTTTTGCCAATTTAATATTTCTGTACTTCAATCATTGTCACTAATTTCTTGGATTTCGTTTTCTTCTTCACTACTATCATATATGTCAATAACAGGTGGAATTACTAAGTAAGTCCACTCAGGAGACTTGTATTTTTGGTTTGGTCTTATTATTCTCTTCCCTTTTCTCGATATCACTTCAATTTTTCTTCCAACTCCAACTTCTTTTCCAGGACTCTTTTGACTACTTATTTCTTCAACTTGTTCTTTTGGCTTTTTGATCAATCTGACTCTCAATCTTCCACCTGGCCAGTAGTCTGCTTTTCTCACGTACTTCTTCTTTGGTTCAGAATTATTTGATTCTGACTTCCAAGTCCTTTTCTTTCTGTTTTCACTTTCACCTTCCACGTCACTTTCTTCAGTTTCGTAGTCTGAAATTTCAATTGACTCAGGAATTTCTCTATTCGGCAATTTCACTCCTTCAGGAACTTCACTTTGTCTTCCATCACTGGTACTCGGTAATTCGTCTTCCTCTTCTTCCTCAATTACCCCCAATTTCCCAGATTTCGGATTTCTGTTCCTTACTTCAGAATTTATTCTCTGCCTTTCGATACTCTCCTGGTCTGAAACTTCTTTTTGTTCTGCTTCTTTGTCTTCAATGGAGACAACCGAATCCTCAGTTATCTTTCCTTTTAACAGATTCTCTTCACCTTCAGAATCTATTTCAATTATTTCCAAGTCTTTTCTTGTCAAATTTCCATTCACTGGCACAGTTTCCAGATGTCGACTTTCTTGTCGATCTTCAGAATCTGGAATTATTTCACCTTCTGTTTCGCCTTCTGCTTCAGAATCAGAATCATCTGTGGTATCACTTTCAACATCAGAACTCTCAGGAGTTGGTACTGGAATAGTATGACTAGGATGAATCCAACGTTTCAATCCTCTGCACTTTACAGCATTAGTAGTGATCAAAATTATCTGCCTAGGTTTCTGCCATCTAGGAGCTAGACAATTCCTTCTCCGATGTACTTTCGTTCTGACCCAATCGCCAGGTCTCAGATCATGTGTCAAAACTTTTTCATCTGATTGAGCTTCAGTTCCCACCTGATTAGACACAGAAGTTACCATATCAGATAACCTTTTACAGTAATCCAAAATAGCACTGTCATTTATGCTCAACAGTTTACCTACAGGTACAAAAGCTTGCCTCATAACTCTTCCCATTAAAATTTCATGAGGACTCAAACCTGTCTTTTTATCTGGTGTACTTCTTAATGACATCAAAACAAGTGGAAGAGCATCAGTCCACTTTACACCTGTTTCAAGACACATTTTTCCAATTCTGTTTTTAATTGTTCCATTTATTTGTTCAACCACTCCTGATGCCTCTGGTCTGTATGCACAGTGTATTTTCTGCTCAATGCTCAAGGCTTCGCAAATTAACTTCATCAGTTTGTTATCAAAATGGCTTCCTCCATCACTCTCAATAGTGACTGGAAAACCGTACCTTGGGATGATTTCTCTGAGCATTAGTTTTGCCACTGTAATTGAATCACAATGTCGTGTAGGGAAAGCCTCTACCCATCTTGAAAATAAGCACACAATTACAAGCACATATTTTAAACAATTGTGTAAGGGCATTTCAATGAAATCCATTTGTAACCTGGTAAAGGGACCACCCTCTCGACCAATTATTCCTGTCCCCACCACTGATTTTCTGTTTGGATTCATTTGTTGGCATGACAAACACCTTTGACAAAAAGATTCTGCAATAGTTCTAAACTTGGTATTGAACCATGTTTCTCTGAAAAGTCTAACCATAGAATCTCTTCCCAGATGTGCTGGACCATGATATAATCTTGCCATGTCAGCAATCAAGCAATTTGGTAAAACTACTCTGCCATCTTTGTAAACCCACACTCCATCTTCTTCACGTGGTCTACAATCTGATCTTAACCACAAGTCTTTTTCTTCATCTTCTGCTTCATTTTGTAAATCTCTAATTTCATGCCATGTTTCTACAACAGTTGTTAGCATTAATGAATTTGAATCAGTTTCTTTACTCCTCTCCCGATTGTATGAATAATTTTTCCTTGCGCAGTATTTAGCTGTTTCATCTGCGAAGGCATTTCCCTTGGAAATATAATCAGTTCCTCTAGTGTGCGCTGCACACTTGACAATGGCGATTTCTTTTGGCAATTGTATTGCTTCAATTAATCTCCTAATAAAAACTGCATTTTTAATTGGTGATCCTGCTGATGTCATGTATCCTCTCTGTGACCAGAGTTGTCCATAATCATGCACAACTCCGTACCCATACTGACTATCAGTAATGATGGTAACTCTTATATCTTTTGATATTTCACATGCACGAATTAAAGCAATTAATTCAGCCACTTGTGCTGAACGAACTCCTTCAAGACATGATGCTTCTTCAACATCTACGACTGTACAAACTGAATATGAAGCTTTCAAGACACCTCCTTCGGATCTTAAGCATGACCCATCTACAAAGTAGACAAAATCCGATTCAGACAAAGGTCTGTCTTTGATGTCTTTTCTTGGTTTAGTGCAGAATTCCATGACATCTAAACATTCATGTTCTGTTTCAATGTCATCAACAATTTCAGAATCAGGCAGTAATGTAGAAGGATTCAGATTTAAACATCTTGAAATCGAAACATTATCTGCTCCCAGTATGATTTTCTCATACTTTGTCAATCTGCTACTTGTTAAATGTTGAGTCTTACCTCTTGTCAGTAATATTTCAACTGAATGAGGCACAAAAACTTTCACAGGAAATCCCATTATGATCCCCTCACTTTGTTCGAGGCTGATACTTGTAGCTGCAACTGCTTTCAAACAACCTGGTAATGCTTTTGCAATTGGATCAAGAACTGCAGAGAAGTATGCAATAGGTTTCTTCAAATTTCCATGTCTCTGAATTAACACAGACAATGCACATCCTTCTCTCTCACTGCAATACAGTTCGAAATCTTTCTCATAATTTGGCATACCTAAAGCAGGAGCTTGACATAAGCTCTTTTTCAGGTTCTCAAAAGAATCCATCTCAGCATCATTGAGAATAATTGGATCTTTTACATCTGACTTTGTCAGTCTTTGTAGTGGTTTTGCAATTACTGAAAATCCACTTATCCATTGTCGACAGTAACCAACCATTCCCAAAAACATTCTGACCTGTCTTTGTGTTCTTGGTGGTAACATTGCTTGAATCATTTTTATTCTCTCTATTGTTACTTGTCTTTTTCCCTTTGCAATTCTGTGACCAAGATATTTTACTTCTTGTTTGCAAAACTGTAGTTTTGCTGGGGACACTTTATGTCCTTCTTCTGCAAGGCGATTTAACAGAATTATTGTGTCTGTTACACAATTTTCTCTTGTCTTTGCAGCTATTAATAAATCATCAATATACTGCACTAGCGTAGACCTACCAGGTAAGTCTAGGTCTTCTAATGATCTTTTTAACAATTCGTTAAAAATTGATGGACTTTCTGTATAGCCCTGAGGGATTCTTGACCATCCGAGGGTCTTACCTTGGAATCTGAAAGCAAAGATTTCATAACTGTCTGGATGTAATGGAACAGTAAAGAATGCATTGCAAAGGTCAATGACTGTATACCATTCAGCATCATGTGGAATCTGGAATAGAATTACTGCTGGATTTGGAACCACAGGACAACATGGAACGACAATTTGATTAACTTTTCTCAAATCTTGTACGATTCTAAATGTTCCGTTAGACTTTTTAACTCCCATAATTGGTGAATTACAAGAACTACTCTCCATTTCCTTTAATACACCTTGCTTGATTAATTTTTCAATTATAGGTGTAATACCTTCAATTGTTTCTGTTTTCATTTTATATTGTGGAGTGTTTGGAAATTCTATTCCCTGTTTCAATGTAATTTTTACTGGATCTACGTTTTTCATCAGACCCATCTCATTTCCAGTAAAATCCCATATTTCTGATTTCACTGTTTCCTTGAGTTCTTCAGGTAAATCTTTTTCTTCAAATGCAGGAAACAATTTTGTTTCTTCTGCTTCTATCATCATCATTGTCATTCTATATAAACCATCTTCCTCCATTGTTTGTAACTCAACTCCATCAGGAGAACAATATATTCTACAATTCATTTTACATAGGATGTCTCTGCCCAATAGATTCACTGGACTACTATTACAAACCACAAATCTGTGTTTGTCTCTATAATTTCCAATTTCAACCGGTACTGGATCAGTTAAGTCAGTTTTAATTTGTTGATTACTTACTCCGACAACTTGGATGGTATCCCCAGAGAGAGGTAGGTTTTCAATTTCCACTGATCTAACAGTAGAATGGGTAGCACCAGTGTCCACTAGAAAAGTGATGTCTACATCATTAACTTTCCCGTTTACAAAAGGACCAGACTGGTCAACCTCAAGAGTGGCTCCAACAACACACTCTTCCTCCTCTCTCGGGCACCGTCAACAATAATCATCAGAATCGCTGTCTTGACTTTCTGCTAATAAAAATTGTTGTGAAGCATTTTGCATTTGAACCCTTTGCTGCTTTTGCTGTTTTTGTGGTTTTATTACCTGTTCACTTCCCTGAAATCCCACGTTTGGATTATATTTTTGAACTCCCCCACAATTCGGAAAAGGTGGTTGTGGCAATTGGTCTTGACGATTATTCACCTGTTGTTGTTGCTGTTGCTGTAACTGTCGCTGAATATTAAATTCGTTTAACCCCTGTTGCATCTGTAGCTGTCGCTGCAGGTCAACACCATTCTGCATCTGTGGATTCAATAAGGGATTCTTTAAGTTTTTAGGAGGATGAGGACACTCGTCTCTCCAATGTCCAATTTCGCCACAATTAAAACAAGGTAATCTTTGTTTCAACTCCTCAATCTTTGGGCTAAATTTCTTTGGGAAATTATTACTTTTAAACTTTCCTTGTATCTGGTTTGTATTTCCAGTTTGAACAAAATTTGTGTTCTTATTACCCATGCTGGCAATCTGTTGCTCAGCCACCTTTACCTGAGCCCACATGGCTTTCTCCTTGAGTTTCTTCTGTTTTACTTCTATTTCATCACTGCAATACTTAGCTTTTCTAAGAATATCATCTACAGATAGTGATTGCCATCCGACAATACTATTTCTGATCATTTCTCCAATTTCAGGTTTTAGTCCATAAACAAATCTATAGACAAAATGGCTCATGTCTTTTTCATCTAATTTTTCATAACCACTGTATTGTTTAAAGATTAACAGTAGTCTTTCATAAAAAGAATGAACTGATTCTTTTGTTTCTTGTTCTGTCCTTTCTATTTTAACCCAATCGACTTCTTTGGGTGGAATTTTGTTTTTCATCCAAACAATTACTTTCTCATAGAAATCCATTACAAGTGGATTTGGAGCACCTGTTTCTTTAATTCGCTCAGGTTCTGTTTTTGGCCAACTAATCGATATTTTGCATTCTGTCCAAAGATCAGATGGAACGACAATATCAAAAAATCCATCTAAATCAATCCACAGAACTTTTGACACTTTGATAAATCTATCGACTTACCTGTACCACTCAACTGGTTTCTCCCTCAATTTCGGAAAGTCATTTGTAAATAATAGAATGTCCTGTCTCGACCAAGGGACATGAACATATCCTCCACCTGCAATTTCTCTCATTGGAAATTGTTTTGACAATTTTTCCAATCTTTCATCTTCCTTCTTTTTCGTCCATTTTACTCTCCATTTATTCAGTTCTCCTAGCTTTTTGATATAGACAATCAAATCTTTAATATGAACTATTCTTCCCATTGAGTTCAAACTCTCAATGTCACTTTCTGAAAAGTCTAATCTGTAATGTTTCGCAAAATTCTTTTGTTTACTCACATCGATTTCAAGTTCTGCTGCTAGATCCTCTAGTTGATCATATTTATTTTTTGTTTTCCATTGTATGCTTTTGCAAATGAACAGTAGTTCATCATCTCGATAGTAATTTAAACTATCTGGACCAATTGTTCCAATTATTAATTCTTCGATATTCGCTTTTAATTTGGCCACATCAAGTTTTGGTGTGGTTACTCTGACTTCAGGACTCCCTATATCTGATATAGCACCCATTGGTGTTTTTGGAGATAAATCCTCATTAAAGGTTAAATCAGGCATTCTCGATTTAGAAGAGTTTATTTCAGATAAGTCTGAATAAAATTTTTCAGCAGCCTTTTGAATTTCTGTATTTAATGGAATAGTTAATCCAGTTTTGTTTGTTTCCTTTTGGTCAAATACGGGCTGAACAGGACCAATTGTTACTGGAACTGTCACAGCTTCCATGCCTTTTGTCATTCTTTTTATTAATTCTTCTTTAGATTTTAAATATTCATTATAATCAACATCTTCAACATTTCTTGCCTCTCTTGTATAATCTTTTGGAGCTTCTCTTGCTCTTGGAGCCATTGTAAAATGTCTACCTTCATTTCGAGCATTCTCGAATTCTGGTCTTCTAGGAGTTTCAATAATTTCACAATTATTTGGATAAAGTTTAGGAGCTTCATTAATTGGAGGTGCACTCGGTGAAGTTTCAGTAGAAACCACCGGAGTAGACCATGATCTAGGAGGTCTCAAAGGCTGATTCTTTCTAGCAGTTGTATATATTTCTTCCATAACTGCATCCTCAGATTCACTTTCCATAGATTTCCCTGTAGGAGTACCCATTACCATTTCATGAATTAAATACAATCCTTCACTCATGTTTCCCTGTCTCCACATTCGCAATCTATCTTCATGAGTTTCTCTTCTCCAAGGTGGATTTTTAGAAGGTCTTTTAATTCCACTAGCTTCTCTTTGTAACTGATACATTTCATCTTCCCACTCAACTAAAGCTTCAAATTGAGTTGGTCTCGGTTTCGGAACAAGAGCATTCATTTTCTCTCGTAAATTTCTCAAGACTTTTACATTAAATGAACCATCATCAGGCCAAGTTAAAACACCGTCGTTCTTAGTATAGCGTTTCCAACTATCGAACCATAAGACAGTATGATATCCATATTCACCTTCCATATACGCTGCAGGTGTTTTATACTTATGAAGTAGTTTACCACCTCGCGTTTCGATTTTCTTGTCAGGTGAAAATAAATTCTTAAACTTCTGAAATAATGTTGGCTTTTTCTCAACATGTTTAAAATGATAACTCATTTTTAAGAGTTAAATCTAATTCACAAATTCGTTTGTAAAATATTTCCGGGATGTTCCGTAAAACAACCAATCCGTGCGCGAAACACACCAACAAGCCAATGACAGTTGAGCTACGTCACTTTTCTGCTCAACCAATAAAATTGGAGTTTTTCTGTAGGACCAATCAGCTCACAGGTCGTCAGAGACTCAAGAGCCAATCAGAATGTAGCTTGTGACGTAGGTCACCCAATCCCAGCGCGGCTCTGTGACGTACACAGCAGCTGCGGTTTCTCGTTTCTCACTCCTGGCGCTTACCCCTCCTTCACAAAACCTTTTCACAGCGCCATTTTAAGGACACTTTTCAGTGTAAATTAATTCTTAACAATGACTATAAGGACAACATCTGTTCGTTTCACTATTTAGGATAGTTTACATACATTCAAGTATCCACACTTCGGAATAGACGGCGCTATTCACACTAAGGATAATATTCAATTGTTAGTAGAGTAACCTTACCCCACCCTTCTAACACGTATAATTATGAACTCGCTTTGCTCTGAACCCACCGCGAAGTGAAAGTTCTAAGAGTTCCACTTGAACATAAAATACAATTCAAACTCGCACTTTCATACTGAAAATTCCCTAATTTCAAACACACATGAAATCCGTACAGGACTTTCACCTGTTTATAGAGATCATGCACCGTTAGCAAAATAACGACGTTATCCGTACAGGGCTCTCACCTGTTTATAGATATGAAACATGTACCCGTACAGGACTCTAACCTGTTTATAGATAATCATGCACCGACGCTAATTTACCCTTCACTCAAGCTCGGATATAACTAATACTCTTATCACAGTGAGTTTTATGGAAGGCGCTTTGTCCCTATTCTCATGCTGCTTTAATTTCTTAGAAAACCCTCACTTTACAAGATTCAGACCTAGCCCTAAAGCTGTGCTGCTCGGCGACAACACTATGGTACACGGCGATACCTCTTGTGATACTCGGCGATATCACTACAAACAGAACAGATGGCTTGCGTGACTAATTTCTCGCCACACAATCTATACCGGTATAGCTTACAGATAGCACGAAAAACGAACTCAACATGTGTTAAAACATTGATCCTATTTCCATACCATAACGTTTTAGTAACCCTTAGCAACCAACATATTACCTTGGTTACCCTTAGCAACCATCCTCTGCTACCAGAGAATTGATCCAGCGGCCTATAGAAAATATATCATAAACAACGCTACCCAACTTCATAACCTATAAATAAAATTCTATACTAAATTTTGGACCCATTTATAAACCTGACATATTTTGGGCCTACTGAATCAGGTGGTCTGATTAAATCTATATACACATTATCTACAAACTATATACATTTTATACATCTGCGGAAAGAATATTGTCATTAGAATAAACTTAACCATTTAAACGACCACCATTGGCGACGTGATCTAGCTAATAGTAACCTACACTCCTGAATAACCAAGACCAGCTTGTTTGTCAAAAGTAAGATTTTATTTACTAAATTATGGTATATAAGTTGATAGTTTTATAAATGAATTTTATTAGCAATAAAGCAAGCATGATTGTAAAGAAAAGTGAGTAAAATACAATTTAAGCAAGTGAATTAAAAATTAAAGTGAATATATAAAGTTTAGCATTTCTAAAACCTAATTCCCTAACTGAGCTAAATAGATAGAAATTAAAGTAAAGTTCTTTGAGGATTCTTACGTGCTCCACGCAAAGTTCGACAGCACTTCACCCTCATCGGAAAGTCAGAAAGCAGCAGCCAGCCCATCCCTAGGGGCATGACTTTTTATACCTTTCTACGCTAACTAAACTACGCAAAGGAAAGTTTTCAGAAATCTTCGACGTCCCATTGGCTGAGAGTGACAAGTGACATGTCACCCACTTTTCAAAACTTCCATTAAGTCACTTTTCTTAGAGACCATTGTCCCTTCCGAGTGCAACCAGGAGCTTCCTAGGATTGCAACATTTGTATAAAGTCATTCTCGCAGCGTCCATTGACTTCCAATTGACTTCCGCGGATGCCAAGTTAAGGGCTGACAAAATGTTCTTTTTCGACCTTGGCCATGTCCGACAGAAAGATGATAGCACATCAGTTTTTGCTCTGTGAACGCAGCTTTTGACGAACAATTTATTTCAGAATGGGCGTCTCAGCACTTTTGCAGGAGTAAAATTCAGCATATTGTAGTTCGGGCAGACAAGGCCCAAAAGCAGACAACTTATGTTTTCTAATATAAAACAAACACAAGAAAAGTATTAATGTAAGAAATAATGTAGATTCTGTATCCACCCCAAGATTTACTAATTAATTAACCCACCCGATTAATCAAAATGTTACCTAGCCAATGCAAACAAATAAAGCAGCGTTTATATCTACCAGTCTCCGTTATTCCATGAGACTTATATGCACCTAGAATAGTAGAAATGACATCACACAGACAAGGAAAAGCAAAACAAGCACATGCTTCTTTTAAGTTTGCAGCAGTTAGTAATGACAAAAACGAAAACAATAAATTATTTTATTATTTTGCACGAACAAAAAGATGCAACAATTATGCACGTTTATGAGCACACATGTTAGTCCCCCCATGTGTAAAGTTTAATCTAAGTTGTATTAGCACGACATATCACAAATCATTAATATTATTATTCATGTTATGGAAATATGACTTCACGAGTTTAAACAAAATTTTGTTTTCTATCTCGCTCCATCAGACCCTCTGAGAAGCACTTTATTATTTACAATTTATTATTTCCAATACCTGGCGCATCCCTGCATATCAGCAGGGATGCGCCAGTTATTGTGCGCCACAGCTCCGCCACCCTGGATTCACCGCATTTACAATGCGGCGCACGATGGGGCAAAAACGGCATAGATACCGTAAAAGCGGTGCATTGCTGGAGTTGCGTCGCAAGCGCGGCGCAGCTCCAGCAATGCTCTGGGGGGCCATATCTCCACAATGCTGCGTCAATCATTACGCCTGCTTCAAGCAGGCGCAGGGTTTTGACTCAGCATGGGCCCAAAAGTGACTGAGTAAAATCTTGTAGATTTCACTCAGCCACTTTTGGGAAGCGTTCCTGCGCTGGAACGCCCCCTATGATGGAACGCCTCCTTCTGGCGCAGGGCTTTACAACGTGACGCATCTGGGAGATGCATCACGTTGTAAATACCCCGCACCATGGCACATCTTTTGTGGCGTAATAGAGGCATAGGGGGCTTGTAAATCTGCCCCTTTGAGTTTTTCAAGATGCCCAGAGAGCCATGACTAGGCCATGCTCACTTAAGATACAGTAGCTCTTTTCCAAATTGTAAACTTTTTTTCTTTAAATATTATTTCAGGAACGTTATCTATGGGCAGTGTCAGGAAGGAGGTCCAGTTTTACTGCTCCCAAGAGACCACGAGTGCTCCTCACCTCCATTAGCTCTCAGCCTCATCAGGTTTCAAGTGTAGTGCACCCTGCCGCTGGAGGACCTCCGACCTTTCTAATCAAGTCCCTATTGACTCTCTGCCTATCAGGTCTTCAGTGCCCAATCCTCTCCCATGCACTCCCAGCTGGTCTTTCACCAGCCACCAGTGCCTTGTCCTCCCTCTCCATACTTAGATATTCAGTGTCCCTCTCTCTTGGAGCAGGTTCCCAGCGATTCCCTCTCCATCTAGCCTCTGGACCCACATGCTGTCAATAATATCCTTAGATGCCCTGTAGGTTACATTAGGTCCTTCTGTGCCTGACTTCCTATCACATCATTTCAAATCATCTATGAGGTCCCTCAGTGACCTTCTCACAATATCATGTTGCATGTTCTACCTTTCCACATTAGTCTATCAGAGTCACTTCCACTAACAGTCCCAAATTGTTCAAACCCCCCAAACAAAGCAACACAAGGCTCCTGGTGCGTCTCTGTTCCCAAAAAGGTGCCAGGAGCTGCATTTCTGGCCCCAAGTGCCCTTTAACCTTCATCAGATACCCAGTGTTCCTTCTCTCTATTTATGTCCCTGGTGACCACCTCATGACATCATTGCTTTAAGGCTATCCAAGAACAGTGGACAGTGTATGACCTGGCACCCCTGTTGTTGTTTTCCCCCCTAACATTTTGCCTTCCACCCTTCTATTTGCTAATTTCATTTTTGCTGACATTAGGACTCTGCACACTTCACCACTGCTAACCAATGCTGAAGTGCTTGTGCTCTCTCTCCCAATCATGGTGGAATCGGCTTATACCCAATTGATATATTTAATTTACTTGCAAGTCCCTAGTGAAGTCGCCCTATTTGTGCCCAAGGCCCTTACATTTAATGCTACTAGCAGGCCGGCAGCACTGATTGTGCCACCCAGTAGCACTTTAAACATGTCTTAGGTCTGCCATTGCAGCCTGTGTATACAGTTTTTAAACTGCTATTTGAACCAGGCCAAATAAACTTTTTGCCAGGAACAAACCTTCCTTTTTAATATATATAAGTCACCCCTAAGGAAGTCCCTGCACAACCTGGTGCAATGTATTTAAAAAGAAGGACACATACTTTTAAGTTTTACATGTCCTGGTAGCTGAAAACTCCTAATTTATTAAAGGTATTTCCAAAGTATCAAACTACCTTATTTTTTACATATAAGACACCCCTAAGGTCTCCCCCAGGCTCCTCAGGGCTAAGGTGCAGTGTAGCAATAAGCAGAAACATTGTAAAATATGTTTTAAATGCACAGTTGAGGGAAACACAGCAAATTTAGTTTTTTCCCCATTGTAGAAAACTAGCTCTATAGGCTAATATGAGAATATTTTATTTAAGTATAAATATTGACAGTAGTGAGCAAGAAATGTCCTTCAACAACTCAAAAAGATAGTTATGATAAATCCAACATCTTGCCAGTGTTGGATTGATCATAACTATAATAGAAAAAAAGAGATAGAACGTTCTTTTCTGGAAGGCAAAATCAAGTCTTCCAGTTGCCCTCTCCTGATTGGCCAGTCTCTGCCAAGCTGAGTCAAGTTGTCTTAATGAGATTTCAATTGGCCTGCTAGAGGGACAAAGGATTTCCTCTGGGTAGAGAACTGCAGATGCGGAAACAAAAGGCAGGATGAGGATGGAGTGGACAAACTGGTCTTCAAAGGGAGAATGACACCTTAGGACAGCACAAGTTCACCTCCACAACCTGCACCCCCAGCCACACAAGAGCCCCTGTAATTAGATTAGCAACAGGGCTGGAAGGGGAGTGTTAGAGAATCTTAGCAACACCAGTGGGTTGGCTCAGCCAGTTCTAACCTTCCAGGAGAGAGTTTCTCCATCTTGGAATGTGGAAGAATAATGGTTTCTGGGACAAGAAAATGCCACCCTCTGGAGGAAGTGGGCATATTTGAGGGTGGCACCCTCCATCTCATTGGTCTTCGGCACTCCCCTGCTTAATGCCGAAAGGTACAGTGAATAAATGGACTCCACTTAGAAGGACTGCACCTGCTGCACAATCTGGTACCACAGCCCTTAGAATTTTGCCTGGCTTCACAAGGATTAAGGAGTGGACTCCCTGAAAGCTACAGGTTAACAGAGCCTGAATTCGTATCTCAAAATCATTAGCTCTCTAATAGAAACAGAACCAAAACCCTTTACATGCGGTGGACTACTGTTCAAATTTCCTTCATTGCTTCCCTAGTGCTTGGATGTGAACAATTAGTACACCAGGGTTGCCGTGGGGGAACCTCTGATACTTGCCACAGAGGCTTCCTCTAATTTAGAAAATGTATGGATGCCGAAGTGTATTTGTTCCTGTATTCGTCCTCGACCAGTCCCACAGCGATCAATGATGTCTATGCCATGCTGACATTATTAGCCCACAAGATGAAGAGCACCAGAAACAGATGAGTGGTGCTCAGCATGTCCTGTTGAACTCTCCCCCAAGAGTCCCTCCAAAACCTTGGAAGAGACCCAGGAACAGTGAATAAATATGGGAGAGTTGCCAATCAACTCAGATCTACTGCCTGAAATAACAAGGAGAAGGACAGCCCTGCTGGAACCCTGATCTGCACCCAAAGGACTGCACTCTGAAGGACTGCACCTGCTGCACAATCTGGTACTCTAGTGTCACGATTCGCTCCCTATGTTCTCCTGTCCACCACCAGGGGGCTGAACTGTGGGACTCTCCAGTGTTCTAATATGCTTCCTGACACTCCCCTGCATGCATATCTTGATTTCCAGCCATTTGGACACTATTTGGGAATTCACATCCATTCCCAATCCATGCCGGGTTTTGTGAAAGCCAGCCTGCTTAGACTTAAAGCCAGCCTACTCATGTCTAAAACTCCATTACCCAGAATTCCCTGCTCACTGCTTTGTCTCCACCCCTGCAGGCCAAATATGGGTGGAGGAATTCAGCTCACCTGTGGCTGGCTGCTGCTAGCCTGCTCACACCAGCTGCATGTGATTACTGTGAGCTCTTTTAAGCCCCCGCTCCCTTCAGCCAAAGGTTGATCATTGTAGCTGTTTCCGGTGAGACCAATCCTTGGTTCCAGAGTTCCCTGAGCTCTTATTATGCCTTGTTCCTGACCTGCTGCTGTTTTCCCTGTTCCTGAATTAGCACTGAAGCAGGGCTACCCTTACCCCATAGCCTTAGTATTCCTTGTTCCTGAACTGCAGCAGTTTCCCTTCTCCTGAATTAGCACTGCTTGCAGTGCTACCTAGTTTCCTGAGTTCCTGCGCGATAGCTATTCCCTTTACCTGAATTAGCACTGCCTGCAGTTCTACCTTGTTTCCTGAGTTCCTGAGCTATAGTTATTCTTTGTTCCTGGGCTTAGCTATTTCTTGTTCCTGATTTGCACTGCTTGCAGTGCTCTCTTGACTCCTTGTTTCCTGAGCTGTAGCTATGTCCTGTTTCCTTGAACCAGTATTGCCTACAGTGCTACCTTGACTCCTAAGCTCTATTAATTTCCCTGTTCCTGAACTAGCACTGCCTGCAGTGCTACCTTGACTCCTGAAGCTTTGGTAGTTCCCTGTTCCTGAACCAGCACTGTCTGCAGTGCTGCCTTGACTCCTGAGCCTTAGCTCACTTCTTGTTCCTGCCCCACCACTGTCTTCTCTGCTACTTTGTTTTCTTGATTCCTTAACCTGCACTATTTATACCCTTGTAGCCTCCCCTTCTGTATATCCGTTTCCAGTCACTGCCTTGCTTCCCATTTCCTTGGTTCCAGTTCTAGTTTGCTGCCATTCTATTCTGCTGTCTTACTTCTGTTACCTTGTATGTTTGTTACCTGCTTTCTGCCAAGTGTGACCTGTCATTTCCTTCCTTTCCTGTTAAGCACTCCTCCTTGCTAGCTCCTTGTCTATTGTGCTTGTGTTTAGTTCTACCCCTTTGCTGTTACTTCCTTGCGCGTTCCTGTTTGATCGCCAGGATCCGTGGGCTCAGCTGACTACCTATGTCGTGTTTCTTGTTCACTGTGAGTTTTGTCTTTGAGTTACATTTATAACATCACTATAGGTATAAGCGCCACAGACCCTGCCTTTGCATGCATATCCTACATGTGGGTATTTGCAGTCAGTATCTGTAACAGCAATTGCGGGTAAGAAACTTACTGAGCTTCAGTCTTACCATGTGGAGCTCCTGAGTGCTTTACCCCACACCCCCTTTATTGTTAATGTTGTATTATATATATATGTCTTGCACGTCCGTCCTGGGTGTAGTTCGTCTGAATGCTAAATTGCCTTGTGAGTGCCCTTCCTTTCTGAGTCGTACCCATCTTGTTAACTTGTACAGGCTTCCCCTTTGGATCCCTCTTTCTCCTCTGACTCCCTGTATGATCCTGGGCAGCACTGTACTCCTCCGTTCTGTGTACGTCTTCTACCCAGATCCCAGTCCTTGTCCAAGTCCCTGACTGTGTTCCCCACATAGTCCCGGACAGTCCCTGACATCCAGCCCTAAGGATTATGCCTGACTTCATAAGGATTAAGGGGTAGACTCCCTGAAAGCTACAGGTTAGCAGAGCCCACCTGAATGATCTCCACCAAGAAATCCAAATCCTGAAATTAGTCCAGTGGACTTTAAAGGATTTGGCCAGGTGCATTGTGGGTACTGTAGTTCCAGCATTCCAAAGACCATCTCAGAACTTCTAGACCCTAGGATTGGTGAATTGGACACGTTGAACCTACAAGAAGAACTTCAGGAAGAATTCACAAAAGTTTGGAGCAACGTTTCTAAAATGCTCCATAAGTTAACTAGGTGCATTGTGCGAGTTGTAGTCCCAGACACCAAGAGGCAAAGCAGAGCATCTGAACCATTGGCTGGTGCTGTGGACCACTTTTTTGCATCAAGAAACTCTTCTGGAAGTAAGTGTAAAAGTGTTGCACTATGGGTGGCCTGAACTCTGGACTTTGACCCGGTCCAGCGCAACCTCTGTTAACCCTTTGAGCACTATCTGCTTCTAAGCGCTAGTTTTGCTTTTAATCTTTAAAAATGTATATAGCTGGTTTCCTACATTGGATTTTTGTCATTTTGGTGTCTATTTGTTCATAGAAATATAGGCTATTTTCATAAATTGGTGTTGGATTTTTATTGTGTATTGTATCTTATTTGTTTACTGTATCAGTGTTTACACCTGCCAACTAAGTGAAGCCTGCCTCCTCGTTGCAAGCTACCAAGGGTTGAGCAAGGGAAAAATTAATTGACACCTTGACAGAACTTTTTTATTGTGTTTGTGGCCTTATTACTAGTGGTAGGTCCCTACTTATCAATACTAATAAACCACTTTTCAAAAAGCTGTGCATGTTAATCAGATAAAAGTGCAGTGAAGTAAGTAACTGAATGTATTTGCAGACAACACACTGAATGAAATGCATCAACTCAATCAACATTCTCCTGCTGAATTCAGTGCATGTCTGTCTTGCCAGAGGTATAGATATGAACCCAGTCCCTTCTCAACTTCCTCTCTGTATGTGACTCTTTAGACTACAACAGTCTTCTAGCGAACTTGTCTAACATGGTCGGACTGGATAATAGAGAAATCTTTTTTTGAAGAATAATAAATATTAGCTTTCAGTATTTTTCCTGCCCGGGGGGAAGATGGGCATTAGGGTTCCTAACAGGGTCGTGGTTGCCTCCCCCCCAGGAAAGAAAAATATGGCAACAATTAGTATTCTGGTCTTACCCTGCATGGAGCATTGGCCCACATGCATCAATATCGGCTTTTGCGAGTTCTAAATTGCGAAAAATAACGATTCGCAATTTAGAATTCGCAAAAGCCTATGCATGAATTTTTTCTTATTTTTTTTGCAATTCGGTAAAAATCGCTATTTTTACCGAAATGCATAAAAAATTTGAATTTTAAATTGCGAATTCACAATTCCCATTCATTCCTATGGGCCAAAATGCCCATAGGAATGAATGGGAATTGCGAATTCGCAATGTGCAATTGCAATTCATCAATGCATTTCAAGGGTGGAGAGGGGGGTCAAAATGACCCCCCCTGCACCCATGAAATGTACTTTTCAGCATAAGTTACATACACACATGTCCTAAGGACATGTGTGTGTGTAACTTTACAGTTTAAAAAATGCATTTTTGTGCATTTTTAATCAATTTTGCAATTTACCACGAAGTTGAATTTCGTGGTAATTTGCACTTCCAATTTTAAAAAACGCATATTTTTCTGTAATGATGCATAGCATTTAAGAAATCGCACAATTGCGATTTCTTAAATGCTAACGCAATTTTAGAAATCGTAAAAAAGATGCGACTTCTAAAATGGCATGATGCATCCCAACAAGCACTTTTGCATTCGCAAACGGCCGATTTTAAGGAATCGCACCGTTTGCGACTACAAAAATGCTTGATGCATGTGGGCCATTGTGCCTTCTCCCAGCTGGCATATGAAAATGTGGCGCACTATTGAAAAGGGGAGAGTCACCATTTTCCAATGGTGCTACCCTGCCATGCTTAGGGATCGCTGCAAGGACCATTGTACCTTACCAGGATTATTACTAGACCACGAAGGAGGCATATTTTCTTCTCACCACAGCATAAAGATTGGAGCAATGTGTCTGCCCACTGAGCCACTGTAAATTTCAATGTGAGTGAGGGCAATCTGCATATAGTACAGGGGTTTCTGTTCAGCCCACTACAGGAACTAGTATGGGGCACTTCAGCAACTGACTAACTTCACTGTGACCGATGGCAATTTATATATATCACAGAGGATTTCATCAAGCCCTCTTTATCCATTTCTCTATTGTTGCATCTTTCACATTTGTAGACAACTCATTACAGCCTGGGATAATGAGTAATTCAGGAGAGGATGTGGCCTAACGGCTAGGGCGGTTGACCTCAAATCTGGGGAACCGGGTTTGAGTCTCGCCAACGATGCTCAACATCCAGTAATTCTGGGCAAATCACTTAAGCTCCCCATGCCTAACAAAAATGAATGTGTCCTTATGTAATGCAACTGATGCCCATGTAAAGCGCTCTGATACCTCATACCTTCAGGTCAAGTTTTCGCTATATAAAACTCCTATCCAAAAAATGGCCATTGCAGCCATTGGCTACCCTCATCGAGAGTGAGGGAATTTTGCCTTTTTACAAGGAGCAAATGGATGGAGTTGCCCGCAGTTTTCTGCAGTTAGAGTCAGAGGAACTCCACGGGCGCAGATTTCATGTGTGAGCTCAGGACGAGAGCTCAGCGGCAGGCCTGTTCCTCTCTGACCACAAGGGAGTGAAAATCTCCAGATAGCCAGGCGTCCCAGTACCCAAGCAGAGTGTGGGCAAAATTAAAAGGCCCATCATACCAATGGCTCAATCCATCACTGCAGTTCCTGCCCCTTGTGCATGCCCTGTTTCCCGAAGCCTCTGTAAGCTGTAGAAGATTAGCAACAGCCATTATGGGATCTGGAGTGCATAATAAACTTCCGTCAGTGAGAAGAAAATGGTGCTAAGTAGGATCCCAGGTTGCATTGCTGCCTTATGGAGTTATTGTGTGCAGCTTCAATCTCTGCTGCAGAAGGAGCTCACTTCTCCAAGACTTAATTTTGGTATTTTTTCCCTATATCACTCCAGTCTTAAAGCCTTTTTAAAAACTCCAGTTGAATTGTGAGTTCCACTTCATTGCTTTCAAGATGTTGGGAGGGAGGTAGTGGTATGTCAGTTAAGCACTAAAGAAATCCAGCTAATATGTAAAAAGCGATATTGTTCTATACTACTGCGCAGGAAGACACAAGGGAGTCTGGAAGGATTTAGGCTATTTAAATGACTTTTTGTTGAATGCATGGTATATGCTCCTCTATAAGCTGCATTTGTCCAAATAAAGCACTACCGCTTAAGGAAATACCCACAGACGGGTAAGCCAGCTTCAAATTATTAAATGTCTAAATGCTCCTCCATCACTTCCGCTGAGCTGCATCAACGACATCTCTTGCATCCAAATCCACACTTATAAAAGGGCTACACAAAGATTCCCAATGGCCAGGTGTGGAAACTATCGATATTGGGCTTTGCTCGGATAGGGAAGCTGTAAGTACGCACCAGCAGGTTGCTGACCTGACCCTCGATAGGTCTCAGGAATTTGCAGCTAAGGGCATACAATATCAAATTTTTACTCAATCCAAGCGAATGGAGCAATTGGGTGTCATTGTTAATACTGCTACTACAGTTAGAACTGCTCTGGAATTCCCAGGGCTGGGTCCTGTTGCTTTAACTTTGGCTCTAACAATGTCTCAAGGCAACTTGACTATGGCTATTGATTCCATCTTTATCCCGTGTGACCAGGGTCAGACACAGACACTGAAATGAAATAAAAATGGGTTTTGTTAAGCGCAAATAGTTGCCCGGGGGCGTCCAAGCGCTGGCTGCTGATCATGTGTTGTCAGCTGGAGTAGTGAGCAGAACGAAAGCAACTATTTGTTAAATAAAAAAGTTTTAAACTGTTTCCTGAAAGAAGTGAGGTTAGAATTAGATCGAATCTGGAAAGGTAAACTATTCCAAAGTTTGGCAGCATTCAGGGAGAAGGAGTGACCTCCTGATCTGGACCTATTTACTCTAGGCACAACAGCACGTAAGGCTTTAGTTGATCGTAGCTGTCTGCCAGGAAGGTAAGGGGTGATTAGAGAGCGACTAATCACTGGTCCAGTATCCCAAAACGACTGGTGCGCCACACAAAGGGATTTAAAGCTGATTCTGTCTTTTACCGGGAGGCAGTGCAATCTTGCCAGTCCCGGTTTTACAGAGGTCCTGCGGGGAATCTTTAGCAGGGTTCTGGCAGCACAGTTTTGAACCACCTGCAGCTTTTTTAATGTAAGTTCTGGGGCCCCAAGGTACAATGCATTTCCAAAATCCAACCTGGAAAGAATCAGTCCTTGAACCACTATTTGTCTTGCCTCAAAAGGTAGCAGGGGTAGAATCTTCCTCAGCATTCTAATGAGGCCAATACAAGTGGCAGATAGTACAACCGCCTGATGGTCGAACGTCAAGGATTTGTCCAGCCATACCCCCAAGCTCTTGATGAACTCCTTGGGGACTGGGGCGGTTCCTAGACAGGCTGGCCAGATCTGATTGATAGTAGTAAGTGCAGAATGACCCAGCACCATGACCTCTGTCTTGTCCCCATTTAATTTGAGACAGGACAGGGTCATCCAGTTCTTAACTTCGCTCAAACAGCCCGCCAGGTCCACTGTACCAACAGGGTCTTCAGCCCGCGCCAATGAGACCACCAGCTGTGTATCGTCCGCATAGGTCACGATCTTAATACCATATGGACGGACGATCCCTGCCAGCGGCCTCATGTAAACATTAAAAAGCATCGGGCTGAGTGAAGAACCCTGTGGTGGTTTTGGGTGACAAACTATCTATGTCATCGCAAGTGACATTAGTGACCCATTCTCTGGATCCTTCACTTTATTCATTGTTGGGAACCATTTTTTCAGAAATTAGAGACATTAAAGCTTCCCAAAGTCAGCCTATGGCACATCTTGAGAGTAAGTTGAGTGGTATTTATCAAAAACTTAGTAGTATTACTTGCGCACTTGATGAATTTCAACAAAGGGTTTCTGATTTGGATGATCAGAAACACAAGGATGTGTTGGATAAAGTAGTAAGAACACTGAAAGATAAGTGAGAAGAGCTAGAAAGCCCCTCTCTGAGCTCAAACCTTAGGTTTGTAGGGATTCCAGAGAACTTTGAAAACAACTGTGGTATGAATCCTTGCATGAAGCTCCTAATGCAAAAGTATATCATGACCAACTGTACTGCTGATTTTACTATCATGAGAGCTCATTGAGTGCCTGCCTAAATTCGAAATCCCACTGCTAAGAATACATGTACAGTTTGGTTACATTTTTAGACTTTTGCATGAAGGAACAAACCTTGGCTAATGCATCATTTGGTTCATCAGAGGAAATCTCTGTTAGGACCCGTTTGGACAAACCCATCACACCAGCTAGAAGAGGAATGGATTTTTGCAGTATGTTTGATGTTTTTAAAACAACTGGGGGCCAACCTACTTTGTTTTGGCAGTCTGATCTTAGAGTAATTCATATGGGTCACTTTCATATCTTTAACTCAACTAAAGATGCAGAGATCATTTTTAAGACCCTACAGAGCGACCAGACTGGCTAGGAGATGACTTGTTTATCTTTGCACTGCTTCCTTCTTTTGGAGCCAGGTGCTAGGTACTGTTGTGGCCAATGATTATTACTGATTGACGGTGTGTTTTTACTAATCTATCTATTTATTGTTTTTTCACATATTTCTTAGTAGAGCTTAACTGGTTGCATTGGCAAGGGTTTGTCTCTGCTGGTTAATTAGCATTTTTTTTTATTTTCCCCCCGGTGGGGTGACTGGGAGGGTGCAAATCCATGGCACTTTTAGCTGTAGGATTGATCTCCTACTTCCCCAGGGTGGAGTCAGGCACCACTCTGAGGGAAGTTCCAGGGATAGGGGTGGGAGAGAAAAGGGGGAGGATATGGTGGTTAGTTTGGTACTGGTGGCTTAAAGGAAAAAAACTATAGTATTTTATTGGCCTCGTCAGATGTTAATGTTTACTTTGGACATTGGCATCATTTTAAGCATGGACGTTCAACATGGGGATAATTTGGACTGTGTCTTGCAATATTAATGGAGCAAAGAATAAGCATTAATTTTGTGCTGCCATGACCTGGTTAGCCACTTTTCCGCCAGATATTATATTTCTTCAAGTGACTAATTTTAAATCTAACCACCCTAGGCTCTTGCTGCCCAGTTTAGTATCACAGGCTCTGTTTTCTTTTGCAAATGTCGCTTGTAGGGGGGTGGCTATGTTTTTTAGACTTCAATAAAGGCGGAGATTATTAATTCAGTTAAGGACCCTTTAGGAAGAGGGCTCTGAGTCGCGATTCTGGTGAGGGCTGGCGTTTGCTATTTTGTGAATTATTATAGCCCAATCCCAGATCAGGTTGAGGCCATACAGCATTTATATTCCCTAGCAGTACTATTTAAAGGACCTTTTATTTTGGGGGATATTCATTTCCTTGAAGACCCATGCAGAATTGGATTCCTTAAGGAAAAATACTTGAAGGCAATTTAAACTCCAAACTGTGCATTTATACTTTTGAATCAGATTTTGGTCCTACATACCCATGGTGAATTGAAAAGCTGCTACTTAGTCAATGTACTTGCTATACAGCAAAACATAGAGCAGAGTCGAGAATTGACTTCTTGTGGTTTCCCAATTTTTATGAGGATTGATGTGCCAAATCAATATGAATAGTTTTTCTGACTATTTAGTAATCTGGTTGGATTTTAAGCAGGAGAGGTGTTAAACCCCCCGGAAAAGGTGGTATTTTGATAAAGTGTTGTTAACTGATCTTGAATGGGTGACATCAACACAGCAGTTTCTGATTGACTTCTTTCAATATTTCATATTGTCTGGAACAACTTTAAGGCAGCTTTGAGAGGTCTGGTGATTGCACAGTTGGCTATGATGGCACAAAACAGAAAGAGCCTAATTGTTACACTTCAGGATAATGTTGAACATGCAACTGCTGCTCTAAGTTCAGCTAGGAATTTAGACCCCTGAGCCCATCTCCAGGAGTTGGATTTGACACAGCAAAAACTCAAGAATTTCTATGTGGGTGAAGAATTGTTGAGGCAACAGAATATACACCACAAATGTTATGAGGAGAGTGAACATGCTGGCAGATTACTAGCATACTCTGGTAAGGCTAAAGCTAATGGTAAATGGAAAATGATTGAGGACACACTAACCTCATCCTATACAGTGTCTTTTTTTAGTTCACTATACAGAGCTTTATAATGCAGATGATACCAGGGATCCCAAAAGGAACTTTTTTACATAACATCACAACTCCTAAGAGGGCTTCTACCAAAAGCTCAGTTCGAACTGCCCCAATTTCAGCACATGAAATTGAGCCATGTTTAGACAGATATGAGAATGGTAAAGTAGAAATGGACTCCCAATAGAAGCTTATTATATCTTCCTCCCTGAGCTGCAAGGTATATTGATCAAACTCTTTAATTCAATCTTGAAGGGGGTCTGTTGCCCTCTTTTTTTACAGAGGTGATTATGATCAGCATCTTTAAGAAAGATAAATCAGCAGACCACCCCAGTTCATGTCAGCGAATTAGCCTTTTAAATGCAGAGTATATGTTGTTTATGAAAATTACAGCAGGTAGGGTCACGGTGATAGCTGCAACCCGATCGATTCAGATCATAGTGGGTTTTTGGTGAATTGATCATTCTCAGTGAATACTCATTATTTGATTCAGGGTATCAATTTATTTGCTCTGTGTGAACTGTAGGCTGCTATTTTAATGTTCAATGCCAACAAATCATTTGATCTGGTTAGCTGGGGGGCTTTCATTTGTATTCTGGGGGACTTTTCATTTCCCCGTCGGTTATTGACAATGTTGAAGGATCTCTATACGAATCCCTCAGCATTGATAATACTCAGAACTTACTCGATAAGATCAGAGAGTTTACCTCAATTGGGGGTACAAAATAAATCAAGGGAAAACAGAAATTCTCTTATTGAAGGCCTCCATCATAGACCTTGGCTATAAGTACAACCTCTTACACCCATTCAGATATTTCGGTATCTATGTTACTTCTTTTTATGAGTACCTCCACAAACCTAATTATAGGGGTGATTACAATGGTGGTGAAACCTCCACTGGCTGCCTGCCGGTGGCGGTTTCATTGCCATCCCGAAGCACTTCTCTGCTCGCCATATTACGATTGAGGGGGGTGTGCTGTTGGACGCAAAGTCCATCTGCCACTAGTCCGCCACAGGCAAACGTTACGATTGCCTGGCAGACCCACCAAGCACCTCTAAAATGGTGACGGTGCCTAGCAGGCACCGTCTGCATAATAAGGATGCTGCATCCCGCCAGCTTGTGTATGGCGATTCAACCGACATTCACAGGCTGGTGGGATGTACTTCAGGGGCACTCAAGTTTTGCACTTGGGGGCATCTATGGTGCTCCCCAACATTTCCCTGCCCCATGTGGCAGGCACAGAGTACAGAACATGCATTTTTACCATTGTGGTGGGTGGTGCTGCACGCATTATAATTCCCGCATTATAATTCCATATGCGGGACCGTCGCCATATAGGCGGACGGTCCTAAGTCCTGAGACGATGGTGGATGGACTAAACCCTGTCTGCATCGTAATCAGCCCCTATGTGTCTACATTAACCAAAGTGTGTAACCTTCTACTCAAATGTCACAGTTACCTATTTCAATCATTTCCCTTTTCGTCTTAATCTAAATGTCAATTTTGCCTCTTTTTATGTTATTATTTTCAAATGTTCTTATAAAAGCATTTGGTGGGGTATTGACTAATTAACATGTACGTTTATTGGGAAAGACTATCAGCCCAGGCTGAGTTTCCCAAACCTACAATTGGCTAAAGAACATGATGACCTTGCTTTGCCCAATTTCCGATCATATTTTTTGCCAGCACTTTTTTATGCTCTTTCTTGTCTCAATGATAGATTTTATTTTCTGCCCCCGACTTTGACAATTGCTTAGTCCAAGTCATGCTGGAGGATACAGGTGTTTCTTTGCCAGTATTTATGAAACTTTTTTAACTACCAAAAAATAGGTTTTATGTGATTTAGGACCTATTATGGTGTAAGAATGCTCTATTTAAAGAATTTAAAATCCCAGACTATCATGAATTTCTCTCACTGAAAGATTGTATTGGCTTGGGCTTAGAACTTTCAAGTGAGGATTTGAATTGTTGGGAAGGCATCGGCTTTGGAGAGGTTAATACCTTTAGGTGTATTAATGCATGGAGGTCTTGGGATAAATTAGGCATCACAATTGATATTTCGGGAAAGAAGCTACGGTTCAGCTTTTTGAAAATCAAAAATGTGTTAAAGTTGTATTCAGCACCTCTTTTAGGATGGGCTGCTTTTATTTACAAAATGTTGTTCAAGCATTCATTGAGAGGTGTTGGCAACTGGCACAGGCAGATTTAAGAAGGATGCCACGTTGATTAGCTTACTAAACATCTAACAGAAAATAGAGAGGGAAAATTCGTTGAGATGACGCCTAAGAAGTGGAAGGTATTGAACCAAGATAGTTATATGCCATTTAGAGCTTTTCTATCATTGGCTCCTATACTGTACCCCCCAACTGTGTGCACAGCTTCTTTAACATAGGTGTTTTAGGTGCTATGTGGAGGGAGAAGGAATTTGGTTTCATGTCATTGCACAGAGCCTCCCTCTACCTAATTTTTGGAATCTGTTGGCGGTCTATTTGATTACATTAATAAATAAGCCCTTTCTTTTAGAAACCTTTACTATTCTGTGTGTGATTATATACAACAACATCTTTATTCATGAATTCGGGTTGCAACATGTTTCATTATCTGAGCCTAGGTTTACATTCATTGCAATGCCGATTGCTCGCTCTCTGATCATGCAACGTTGAAATTCGACTGAAACACCCTTACTTAATAATTGGCAGAATACAATTAATAGAATAAACATTTTTGTGTATGTATATGCAAAAAGAATTAGTCAATTGAAAAAGTATAATTGTATTTGGTCAAAGTCAGACTCTGTATAAGCGTGCTCTTTTTTGTTTTCTTGTATTATGTCTATGCAGATTTTTTTCAGTGATTTGCTGGGATAATATTTTGATTTACTTTTTTATATGTATGATGCCATTTGTGTTTGTACTTGTATTTGTATCTGCTTGTGTATTTGGATTAGGAGTTGATTTATATTCATAATTATTTCCATTTATATGCCCTTTCCTATTATTATTTTTTTTTTTTAAGGTTGTAACCATTATGTAGACAACTTGTACACAGGAGGCATGCTGTTCAGTGAGCTGTATTTTAATGGCACTGTCACTTCCTGTATAATGCAAGGTCACCGCAAAGGTTTCCCACAAGAGCTTATTTCTAAGAAACTCCAAAAATTCAGAGCAGTGTATTGCATTGCAACAAATTACTAGCTATGAAATTGTCAGATAGGCTGCAAGTACAATTACTACAATTGGTGATGAGAGAACTTTTTAGGTCATCGTTTGCGGTTAGTTGGCTGACATGCACAAGCCCAACTATATATTTGATTACAACAAGTACAGGATCAGAATATTTAAAAATGACCAGCTACTTCAATCACACATTGCATGTCATAAAACTTCCAAATGGTTACTTAGTCACCTGATTCTGTTGGGATACCACAAGTCACATGTCTTACTGCTGTAGAATCAGTCAGTGCCTTTACTTTTCAGTTGTGGCAGACATTGCATGCAGAATTGGTATTTTGAGGAGTGATTTTTTATAGAAGACAACAATTATTATCTATATCACTGATGCAGAGTTTGCGATCAGCAAGGAAAGAGGCACTAGAGTTGTTAATACGTCCCTAGTGTCCATCGCAGTCAGGCATGTGTTTTCCAAGTTTCTTCACTTTGTACTACTCAAAAGTGAAATTCTGGTAATTGACTGTAGTGGAGAAGTCAACTTATTAGTTTATTTGTAAAATGTTCACACAGGTCCAATGAAACAAGCATGGCCTATTGGGCCACAGCGGCGGCTGGTGAGGGCATTTTCCTTTGATGTCATGGGGGTTGTCCTACTATGGCTGTGAAACTTTGGCCAAGTACAACATCTGCAGCACTTGTCTCTCACTGGCAGGGTTGGGAGGTTAGTGCAGGGATACAAGTAGAGCATTGAAGAGACAGCTAACAATATAGTAACTTAATATAAAATCACTTTAATCCACTATAAAACCTAAGACTAAACACTACAAGCATTTGGGCACTGAGAGTCTCTGATGGAAGGCCACTGTCCTTTCATGAGAATGGTCTCTCTGCGCCTCCTACATCGTGGTGTGTGTCTGAGGCACAGGTGCAGCACTCCCCTTCCTTTTAGACAGTATAGTGCACTTAGTCAAAATTTTCTCACCAATTTTGGAGTCTGTGGTAGACAGCAATCTGGCCCATCACACTTCAGTCCTGGTCCTTCCTCTTGGTAGGAAGATTTGCCAGTCGCAGATGTGTCAGCCTGTTCCTTCGGTCAGAGAAGCGGTTGTGGGAATGCATGTCAGGATCTGGAGATGGCGGCAGGAGTGCGAGTGTCTTTGGTCAGTGGCCATCTCCTGGGCACAAGCCATTGGCTGATGGCTGAGCTCCATAGATTTCAGCAAGGCCTCCTCCACGGATATGTCTTAGTGAGCCGGTAGTTCAGCTTGCTCTTTGCCAGGGCCGGGTTTGCTTCCCAGTCCGGCCCTGACAGTAATCTGCTCTGGCAATGGCAATCCTGTGACTTGGGTGCCTACACGTTAACTAGCAGCCCTTGCACATACCGCTGTGCACATGCTTCTCTCTCCACAGACAGATCTGCAAAAAGGCAGCCTTCGAACACTAGCATTGACCTAGTCAGGACAGCATTCGCCTGACCAGCCCCGTGCATTAAGCCACCCTGTGCAGAGAGAATACTGCAGGGAAAGAATTGCAAGCAGTATGACAAATAGCAGTCCTATAAAAAAAGCAGCCCCACACAGCACGGTCAACTACGTAGATACTCTCACATATAGATTGTCTTGTGCACAGCTAGTCCTATGCACAGATAACATTGCAGGTAGTAAAAAAAGTATTTTATGCACAAAGAGTGACATTTTTCATGCGCCTGGGAACATAGCCCTGAACAATTGTGCATGCTGCTTTACATACTTAACAGTTCTGGGGACTGTACCACACACCAACAGTTATGATGGTAGCTACTTGCATTGACTGTGATGCGCTTTGTGCACAAGCAATGCTGCACTTCTCCATTTCTGCACTAAAGTGTATGTCTAGCGAGGTATTCTCTGTGGTCTGGGCCGTGTGTTCCTTGCTGGTTGTAAATGTAAATGTAAATTGATACTTGTATAGCGCACTACTCACCCGCAAGGGTCTCAAGGCGCTTGTACGAATACCGCTGTGGAACCCATCCTGGCTTTCCCTGTGAGGTGTCCAGTCCTGGGCGCCCCCAAGGTGTAGGCCAGGCATCCTTAGCATTGTGGGGGCCGTTGTGGAGATTAAGCAAGCTATTGCCCAGAGTTGCAGAGTGGGACTCCATGATTGGAATAGGCACCGAGGCGAGAATTATCAGGTCCGTGGAATTTTTTAGCTCAAGACCCGCCGAGGTGGGGAATTGAACCCTGGTCCCGGGCTAGACCTCTGCATCAGGGTCTGCCGCTCTAACCATTGAGCCACACTTCTCCACAGAGTTGCAGGTTGCAGTTACTACGGGACTTTGTGCTGAAATATATATTTACTTTAAAACAATCAATAAACTATTCATTTTAATTTAGTTAATATTTTGAGATTATATAAAAATGTACAAATATATATTTATATATATATATATAAATACATATATACATATATATATATATATATATATATATATATATATATATATATATATATATATATATATATATATATAACTGCTCCACTTACTCCAAAATATCCCAGCCGGGATTGAAGGCAAAGTAAGGCACTCACGGGGTCTATAAATCTCAGCAACAGTATTTATTAAACAGACGCGTTTCGGGAGAGCGCTCCCTTCGTCAGTGTTTCACAGAAAACGCGCGTAGCAGCAGCATGTTATAACATTTCATTTCCGTCAAAGCGGGCATAGACATAAACATAGGACAGACTGTAAGTTCATAAATACACGAGTGCACCGTCGCCGAGGGTGAGGAGAGGACCTGAGAAGAGATCGGCCATCCCTACCAGATGACACGCTGAACTGAGACTGGACGATATAGAACAGCGGGGGCAGAGAAACCGCGAGGAAACAGCGGTAAGCCTACCTTTCTGATTTATCTATTCAGCCTTAAAGAGTCCAGAGCATACAGACAGTGTGGGACAGACGGCGCAGCGAGGGGTTTTGGAGAAATCTCAGCGGAGCAGTATTGTGATATTCCCGGGATCGGGTCATCACGTGGACATTGAATCATGTTTAACATGTCAGAACGCAAAGGAGCGGCAGTAGACATATTCAAAAATAAGAATCCTGACATTTCAAAACCTCCGAATAAAAAGACCACGGAAGTTACCAACGCTTTGACTATACAGTACAGGAAATTGGAAAAACTCTATGAGAGGGAGTTGCGCAAGTGGTGGGAGGGAACATCACTGCAGGGATACATAGAGGTTCAAAGGGTACCAAGGGGACTGCGTATCTTCACTGTCCCAGCCTATGAGAACCCGGATCCCCTCCTACTAGAGACTTGGGCTACACACATTGCATCCTCATGTAAAGGAATGCTTGAAATTCTGGTCCAATTCGCATGGAGCGACCGGGAGAAGGTTGTAAAGGAGATCGAAGAATTGGAAGAAGAACTTTCCAAGAATCCAGAGAAAGTAGAACAAGAACGACTACGGGCTGCCATGAAAACAAGATTGGGAAAATACGAGACTAAGATCAAAATGAGGAAACAGGAGAAATTTGACCGAGACGAACGTGATTATATGATGGGAAGGGTCCTTACCTTCTCCAAAAAGTACGATCAACCGCGCAAAGATCTGGCGAAGAAGAAACAATCACCAGGTGCGTCCACGGAGGGAAGAGTGGAAACCTCCGACTCGGACCTCACTGCCAGTGAGGCATCAGGTGATGAAGCAGCTGGCACCTCCATCACGACATCGGAGACTCCTTTTCAACGGGAGTTTGGAGTAATAAGAGAAAGCTGGCTGAGGGGTGGCAAAAACAAACCCCCGGAAGACACAGACAAACCAGACGAGGTGGATGGAATGGGAAGAGGCAGAGGAAAAACCAACCCAACGATGAGAGTGACAAGAAGTCAACGCAGAGGGAGATGGTAACAGAAACCAACCATCTCACCATTGTGAACCTGTCCGAACGGGTACTGACATCAGCGGAAGAGTCTGTTCTAAAATTGGGGCTGACATTCTGTCCCAATGCTAACTTTGAGTACACACAGACCAGAATAGACCTCTATAAATTTGTTCGGAAGGTCAAACTTCATAAATTCTTCAAAATAAAACCAACGGCCCTAGAAACTAAACATCTGAGACAAAACAAGAAAAATACAGATCTCCTCACGGTCAATGATTTGACTGCGTGTGAAATGCTGCAAAACCTCCGTGCTGAAGGGAACAGTGAAGTTAATGAAACTACACACACATTAACACAAAGACTGTCTAACGTGGATATTGCGCAAGAGGTTCCAAAGAGTGGACTGAAACAACCATCTAAATTTGTGCCTCAGACGGCTGTAGATGCGATAGACATCTTCTCGGATACAGTCATCAAGGATTTGATGAAATTGAGAACCAAGCAGATCCATCGACCCAAATCCTTCAACATCTCTAAGGAACAGAGGCTGGCAATAACGGCCCTATCCAATGATCAAACCATCGTATGTAAACCCTCGGATAAGGGAGGCAACATCGTGATCATGACAAAGGATCAGTATATATCGGAGGCAATGCGGCAATTGCAGGATGGGAATTGTTATGCCAAAATAACAAGAAAAGAATATGCTGAAAGCATAGAAAAATTACATGGAATCTTGAAGCATTGGCATGGAAAACAAATGATAGACCTGGAAGAATATTTGTTTTTAAAAACATTACATCCTATCCTACCAACATTTTATCACCTTCCCAAGGTCCACAAATGCATCAATAATCCGCCGGGCAGACCCATCATTTCGTCTATTGGTGGCCTAACTGAAAATCTGTCCAAATACCTTGACCACTACCTGTTTGAATTTGTGATCTCACTTAAGTCATACATAAGAGACACATCTGACTTTATTGAGAAAATTGAAAAAATCGAGTGGCATTCAACTTATACACTCGTGACTCTTGATATCACAAGCCTTTACACGGTTATTGATCATGAGAAAGGCCTGTCTGCTGTAAAATACTTCTTGGATAAGAAACCTTTAAAATTCGCAATGCACAACAAAATGTTGTTGGACCTTATCCAATTCTGTTTGTATTTTAACATCTTTACATTTCAGGATCAGATATATAAACAACTATCTGGTACAGCGATGGGTTCATGCTTCGCCCCCAGCTACGCGAACTTGTTCGTGGGCTGGTGGGAGGAGCAGGTAGCCTGGGCCCCACAACATGAGAGTTCCAACAGGAGGGTCATTGCTTGGTACAGGTATATTGACGACCTGTTCCTTGTTTGGGATGGGTCTACAGAAGAGGCCAAACAGTTTGTCCAATCACTCAATAACAATGAGTGCAATCTGAGATTCTCAGGGGAGATTAATAAGGAGCAGGTCAGCTATCTAGACTTGTTGGTCACCATAAGGGATAACAAAATCTGCACCTCCTTATACCGCAAGCCAACAGCGGGAAATAGCGTTCTACACGCCACAAGCAGCCACCCTGAAAAATTAGTGAGGAGTATCCCTTACGGAGAATTACTCAGATTGAGACGCAACTGTACTTTAGACAGTGATTTTGAAAAGTCTGCACGAGAGAGTATCGAGAGATTCTCTGAAAGAGGATATAAACGCAACCTCCTAAACAGTGCACTTGATCGAGTCAGAGGACTCTCAAGATGCTCTCTTTTTGAACCTAAGACCAAAACCAAGTCGAATGTGGCAAATCAATTTCGAATGATAACCCCCTACTCAGCTAACTCCTGGCAATTAAGAGCAATCATGCATAAACACTGGCACATTTTAAAAACTGATCAGATAGTTGGACCAGATTTGCCAGCTGTTCCTTTGATCACTTTTGGTAAGGCCAGAAGCATACGAGATCATTTGATCCACAGTCATCTTAGCTCTACTAAGAAGAGTTCTGGGACCCTTAATAAAACCAAAGGCTTCTTCCCGTGTGGCAAATGTAAGGCCTGCGCCTTCAGTAGGCGTACATTGTCATACGAGGTAAGAGGTGTCAAAGGGGGAAAGAGAATACAGAAGTTTATGTCCTGCCACACGGACCATGCAGTTTACTGTTTGGTATGTCCATGCCAACTTAGATACGTTGGCAGCACAATCAATCCGGTAAAACTGCGAATACTCGAGCATATGCGAGCGATCGCGAATAAGGATTTTTCTTATCCAGTCGCGCGTCACTTCGCTATCAAGCACAACAGCAACAGGGATCTACTTAGGTTCTTCTGTGTGGATTATGTAGTGGATAATCCCAGAGGAGGAAACAGGTTACAGATGCTCAGAAGGTTGGAATCCCGCTACATATTAGATATGGAAACGAAGGCCCCAGGGGGGCTTAATATGGGGGAGGAATTATCAACACACCTGGGCTAGACAACAAGAGATTAGTTTTTGCTGTGAAATGCTCATGAGAAAATCTCAGCAGAGCAAGCTGATATTGTTTGGCTCACACTGTTGTATGGACAAATTCTGTTTAGTTTGATTTTGATTTTGACCTTTGAATTGTCATTTGGTTGACTGAGTTACATCTGGTAAATGCTCAGGTCCTGTTCTGATAACTGAAGCTCTGGTACCGTTTAAAACAGATGATGTGTGTGTATTATGCAGTAACCTGCCTTTGAATTTAAAAGTGTGGAGTTATGGCCATGAGGCATACTGAGATATTGAGCAGCCGTATGGGCTGCGATGCCGATCCACGGCGAGATTTTGACAGGCAGACCTGTTGGTCTGTAGTCGTTATGCACTGCATTGGTGCTTGTAATTAAGGGGCAGTATGATTTCTGCCGAAGCCGATTCACGGCGGTAAATTGAGATCCCTTTATTTAGAGGGTCACTGAATACGCATTTTAGCGTTTTATAATGTTCGCGTTTAACGTGAATTACCAGTAAACCTCATGGCCAACAACATTGAATATAATGAATAATAATTACTATTCATGCGATAAGGTTGAAGGTTTAATGGGATCACACACTTATCTTTTGCAAATGAGGGTATTAGACACTACAAGATGGCGCGTATGACCAGACTTACAGTCTGTCCTATGTTTATGTCTATGCCCGCTTTGACGGAAATGAAATGTTATAACATGCTGCTGCTACGCGCGTTTTCTGTGAAACACTGACGAAGGGAGCGCTCTCCCGAAACGCGTCTGTTTAATAAATACTGTTGCTGAGATTTATAGACCCCGTGAGTGCCTTACTTTGCCTTCAATCCCGGCTGGGATATTTTGGAGTAAGTGGAGCAGTTATTTTGTATCGCGGTGCACCACCGCGAAAAACGGCACCCGCTGCAGGAGTGACTCGTGAATGGTGCAACAGGAGCGTTTATATATATATATATATATATATATATATATATATATATATATATATTCACTGAAAAAACCATAGGTTATAGACCATATATAGTTAGGAATTAGCATTTAAAAAACCTTATTTTACTCACACAAAACCATTGAAATTCCATATATAGTTAGTTGCACTAACTATATATTGCGCACCTGCAATCCACTGCTGATGATGTCACATATTACATCATTCATGACATGGTCAGTGACATCACTGATGACATCACTGATGACATCTCAAATGACATCACTGATGACATCACTGATGACATCTCATTTGACATCAATGACCACATCACTGATGATATCATTCATGTGACAATACAATGCATCTCCTCACATTTTAATATAACCTCTGTTTCACCCAGTGTTAAATACAGAATATAATTTTTGAAACCATTGACACACCAATACTAGTTACTACATACGCACTCACTGATTCCTACGTCTACACACACCTTCACTCATTCACCCATACTATCATTCATACATACAATCACTCATCTTTACAACACTATCATATGCACTCATACACCTATACAGACACTCACAGTCTGCCACTCATCCATGGAGTTACTCACACACCTAGTCAGTCCTGTAAAGAATCAATGACACTTCCATTTTCTTGTCTATACAGTTAAACATAGAGCACCTTACATTTTCAAACATATACTAACACATACTTACCTTGTTATACAATCATTGATACAAGTACACATTGATCTGCACAGAGTCACACACCTCCCAGCCAGCCACACACACACTCAGTCTCCCATACAAATACTTGGACAATCAATCAGTAACCCATATAGTTAATCATATAGCTACTGATCAAAACATGCAGCAGTTTACAGAACAACAGACATAATGATGCACAAATTAAGACACTTTAGTCACTAACCCATGCACTCAGTGAGACACATTTAATCACTCACTCATGCATTCAGTCATGCACCTACTAAATCCTTTGTCCAGACACTTATACTTCCACTCATTCTTCAATATGTAAGACACATTTTAACTTTACAGAAACATACAGTCACTGGATGTTGTCATCAGTGATGTCATCAGTGATGTCATTTGAGATGTCATCAGTGATGTCATCAGTGATGTCACTGACCATGTCATGAATGATGTAATATGTGACATCATCAGCAGTGGATTGCAGGTGCGCAATATATAGTTAGTGCAACTAACTATATATGGAATTTCAATGGTTTTGTGTGAGTAAAATAAGGTTTTTTAAATGCTAATTCCTAACTATATATGGTCTATAACCTATGGTTTTTTCAGTGAATTTTCAAGGTTTTGTAAATGCTAATTCCTAACTATATATGGTCTATAACCTATGGTTTTTTCAGTGAATTTCAATGGTTTTTTAATAGCAAATATCATAAGCTGTCGAATGTCAAGTACGTGGTAAGTGAAAACATTTTCGTGTTTATGCACACTGATCTGCTTTGAATGGTGCCCCCCCCCTCATTTCTATTAGGAGTACTCTCTCTTTGCAGATAGTGAAAGGTAGTTAACGCAGGTCTTTGCCCCCATTGTAATCCGTCGTGCCTGCTTCTCTCTCCATTTGATTCATTGTTATCCAAGTATTTACTGTTTTAGAATTAGTTCTCTTTGGTTCATTCTCTATTTACAAACAAACACAGAGTCGCAATACTCTGTTTAGTCTTTGCAGATAACGAAAAATCGTGTAAAAAAAAAAAAAAAGAATCGAGCAAAATCAGTAGGCCACTAATGGGATCTCTTTTTGACCTCGCAAAAATAGAAACATTAGGAACAACCCCTCATGACAAATACAAAACTAGTGAGATGAACTGAACTCCACACAATGATGGCTGCAAAACAGCTCGGCTCCGCCACCCACCCCGCCCAAAATAACGATAAAGAACGGCTGCCATGATTGGTTGCGGAATGACCACGACGGAGCTACGAAATGGTGCTGCTCTCATGCTAACCCCAGCTTCAGTCTGAAACATCCAGAAACACTGTAGACTACCAATTCGATCAGTTCCGGTAGCGCCCCAATGTAACCCGGTAGAGAAGAACTAGCCCTCCCCTCTTTGACTGATGGTTCTTGTTGCCTGTCCCTTCTGTTGTCATTTAACAGAACTATTTAGCCTGCTGAAAGGGGTTGTGTTCCGACCGCTGGTTGGTGGAGACATTTTGACTATATTCTGTACCTGCGTTGTCGCGTAATGCGTCATATGACGCGCCGCGTTAGCGCATCCGGAAGTCATCCGGGGCGCGCAGCGCGTAACGTAAGCATAACAAGTCATGTGACTTGTTAATAAAACTTTTCATTGGTTCATTTTACTTTTCTTATTGTAATGATGAAAGGCTTGATCATATGACCTAAAAATTACGCTTTTCATTACTTCCGAACATTATTTTTTCTTAAATATATGTTATAATGTTCCAGGCTAATGTACTTTCCCGGAAATTTTACAACTGTCCTGCAAGTAAAATATATTCTTTTTTCGAGAAAAAGAGCGTTTCTTCGTCCCATGACGGAGCCGTTGAGCAAAAGAGGGTCGACCTGCTGTCTTAGTCGCCGATACGCCTGAATATGAGATTCTTATCGATCACTTTATGTTGCAGGAATAGAAAACACAACAGCCCTTGACCATTTATCTTTACTGCGTTCCTTCGTATTATACCTTTTACCCTTCATGTAATTGGTCTGCTTTATTTCACTTGCCTTTTAATGATTCTAAAACAGTGACTATTATTAAAAACTTTACCAATGTATATACTACTACCATGTTTTCTTTTAAAAACCTTTATTGTGAAAATTTCATTATACAAATACGAGCCTATAACCACGTGGGCCGGCCACGGAGCAAACTGTAATCGTATATGATGAATAGACATTTACACTGTAGAGGAACGTAACGGGCGGGCCATTAGGTTGCAAGAACTAAGGTGTCTAACAGTTACGGAATCGGTGGACGTACATTTTATAATTAAAATACGACAGGGCCAGTTACAATAAAATTATCTAGATATACATTTGCGGGCAAGTACCATGGGTGACGTTAATTCGAACTTTCAACAGTACAGTAATCAATAACACATCAGAACTTAATATCAATAGGGATGTCGAAATATTCAATCAATTCTCGTCCCCGCCCGCCATGTGCTTCAAAACTGCATACGTATCTCGTGATTTCAAGGTTCTGCAACCAGTACACAACAAGGAGTTACGAGTCCCATTTATTCTGGCGCCATTTTGGGCGAGGACGGGCAGGTCCAGGATATAGTCAAAATGTCTCTACCAACCATCGACTATGATGATGTTCATATGCTGTATTTATTAGAGTAACACTCAGATGTCCACATGAAATAAATTTGCCACAATCTAAACATGTCATTTTAATCTTTCCAAAGTTCTTCTAAATATTTGGGACCGTTTCCCTTGCCTCTGAAGCTCTCAGTGCCACTTCTTTGATGAATGTACTAGCAGGTCAGGGGTTCTCCTCCAAATCTCTCTTTTATGCAGCACTATAATTAATTGTTGCCACCTCTCCATATGACGATGCATGGTATAGTTACCACAACTATATTTTTTTTCGGTTCCTCTAGAGAGTTCATCGTGGCAGATGAAGCGTGTAACGTACCGGGCATTTACCTTTTTTTGCATGTACAGGAAAGGAAAAAAAAATCGAGCGTCCGAGTTCTAAGGTGTCCCAGGGCCATTTTAGTGGACCAGGCCCAAATCCAAAGAACAGGCCGCCATTTTGAGAGTCCTGTTGCAGCCGCCTGTCGCTGTAGCATCAAGAGCAGCCGAAACTCAGCTGAATGGCAACTGAAACGGTAAAGGGGCGCCCCACTACAGCAGACGAGCCAGGCCCAAATCCAAAGAACTGCTATCTCACAGGCTAATGGGGCGACCCACGCCGAGTTTCAGCATTGTAGGATGACCACACAAGTACAGCAACTTGCTAGACATCACCTCGGTGCCATCCGGATCTCGGCGCCCCACTGCAGATGAAGTGCCTCTCAACTATGAAACCACCACGGTGACATCCGGATCTTGGCGCGTTGTGCTGCCTTCGGCCTATTCGCACATCGGTCCGCTACTGACGCCATCTCACAGGCTAATGGGGTGACCCACGCCGAGTTTCAGCATTGTAGGATGACCACAGCAACTTGCTAGACATCACCTCAGTGCCATCCGAATCTTGGCATCTCAACGCCTAGTGGTATCTTCCATACAAAAAATATTGTTACGCTGCCTTTGGCCCCATTCGCACACCAGTCCGCAACTTAGACATCACCTCGGTGCCATCCGGATCTTGGCATCTCAGCGCCTTGTGGTGTCAGTCAGAAAATATTGTTGTGCTGCCTTCGGCCTATTCGCACATCGGTCCGCTACTGACGCCATCTCACAGGCCAACGGGGCGCCCCACGCCGACTTTCAGCATTGTAGGATGGCCACACCAGTACCACAACTTGCAAGACACCACCTCGGTGCCATCCGGATCTTGGCATCTCAGCGCCTTGTGGTCTCTTCTACACCGGAAATATAGTAGAAAATATTGTTGCGCTGCCTTTAGCCCCATTCACACATCAGTCCGCTACTGACACCATCTCACAGGCCAACGGGGCGCCCCACGCCGACTTTCAACATTGTAGGATGGCCACAGAAGTGCGACAACTTACTAGACACCACCTCGGTGCCATCCGGATCTTGGCGCGTTGTGCTGCCTTCGGCCTATTCGCACATCGGTCCGCTACTGACGCAAACTCACAGGCCAACGGGGCGCCCCACGCCGACTTTCAGCATTGTAGGATGGCCACACCAGTGCGGCAACTTCCTACACACCACCTCGGTGCCATCCGGATCTTCGCGCGTAGTGAAGCTGCAGCAGCTGCAAATAAGCTTCAGACAGTGTTACAACCGCTGCTCAGAACTCTCAACTATGACACCACCTCGATGCCATCCGGATCTTGGCGCGTTGTGTTGCCTTCGGCCTATTCGCACATCGGTCCGCTACTGACACCGCCTCACGTGCCAACGTATTTTCTCCACATTTTATACCCTATGCCGCATAACAGGTCATGTGACTTCTTTATAAAACTTTTCATTGGTTCATTTTACTTTTGGTTTCCTAATGATGGAAGGCTTGATCATATGACCTAAAAACAACACTTTTCATTGGATGAAAACTTTTTTTTCCCCCCAAACGATGAAAGCCCCACCTTGTTTCTGGATGTTTCAGACTGAAGCTGGCGTCACCATGAGAGCACCACCATCTCGTAGCTCCGTCGTGGTCATTCCGCGAGCAATCATGGCAGCCGCTCCCCACCAGAAGCCTGCAGGAGTCGGGGCCCCCAAAACTTTTGATGAATTCTCAAGGCGGAGGGGACGCTTTCGAGAATGGGGTCCAAGACCTAGCAGACAAGCGTCCGATTTCCAAGGTGTCCCAGGGCCATTTCAGTGGACCAGGCCCAAAAAGGAAACAGCCTGCCGCCATTTTGAGAGTCCTGTGGCAGCCGCCTATCGCTGCACCGCAAGAGTGGGCGCAACTCAGCTGAATGGCGGATTTTGACACAGTGGACCAAAAGCGGACGGAATGGCAACTGAAACGGTAAAGGGGCGCCCCACTACAACAGATGACACTCCACCTGGAGAGGCCCGTTCACGCCGCCTCCCCCGGGGCGCCCCACGCCGTTATTCGGAGCAGCATTGTAGGATACCAAAACCAGTGCGGCAACTTACTGGACATCACCTTGGTGCCATCGTTCTGCTGCCTTGGAACTATTCGCACAACAGTTTGCTACTGATGACCCACCCCCCGCGACGCCCCACGCCGTTATTTGCTGGGTGGCAACTTACTAGACATCACTTTTGTGTCATCTAGATTTCGGCGCGTTCTGCTGCCTTGGAACTATTCGCACAACAGTTTGCTACTGATCACCCACCCCCCGCGACGCCCCACGCCGGAAATCTGGACGTTGTGCTGCGTTGGGACTATTCGCACAGCCGACCGCTACTTCGTTGTTTTTCTCTAAAAATGTTTATATGTTATTACTATTTTTGTTTTCTTGTATATATTTATAAATTATTAAAGTTTTATAATCTTACTACTTTGTCGGAGTGCTATATATTTTTAATGTGACACATAATTGTAAAAACTTTGATGTACAAAGAGTCATCCCTGGAATCTTCCGCTTCACGCTCGGTCCCCTCCCCAATCACAATACAGGATGGTTTTCAGATAATAGCAACGCTTCTGCTGTGACGGATCTCATCGAGTGTGGGCCTTGATCTACTATAACTCCTTTGAAGACGGGTGATTCTTTACAGCTGTGGCCATAAACTACATCTGCAGGGCTAGCTGATAGCCTAGGACCGGCCTGGACAATCGGACACAGAGGAAAAGGAGTGTCAGAGGGTGCGGTAGTGAATAGGGCGAAAGGGAGGTGTCGGGCGGGCACAGGGTGTGATTCTCAGGGAAGAACAGCGCAGATGGGGGGAGGTTTATTACCCATGCATAAAACAGAGAGCGGGGGTGACCACTGCCTGGGGGAGATGCTTGCGAGGGTGGGGAGCCATGGTAAGGATCGACAGCGTTCACAGAGTGGATCTGGTCAAGGCATCTAAAATGGCTGCCGTGCACGACAAAAGTGTGGCATTTGAAAAAAGACAAGATGGCGCACACAATGTTTTTCAACAATTCCTGATTTCCTTCGAATCGAACGTTAACAGACGTTGGGGCATATTACCAAAGTTAAGCGATATTTATCCCTAACGATGCATTGCAAAGATTTTTTTACCGTCAGAAATTATCGCAGATAAACCTTGCTATTATCAAGGTTTATCGCAAATACGATAAAAAACGAGCGCAATGCATTAATGTCGCTGAAAACTCCGCGATATTCATGCATTACCGAGCTAATGCTCTTAGCCATGTTATCCACCTCCCATTGGATAACATGGCTAAGAACTGCTCAGGGCAGCTGTTACTTTTTGGAGATATTCGCGCTTATCTCGAATATTTCCAAAAGTTGATAATAGGAGATAGCGATGTTAGCGACTGTTTCCAGTCGCTAACATCTTGGCATGCCCACTTTGCATGTCATTAGTGATAAATATCACTCACATGCAAAGTGGGACCCAAGATGGTCGCTATCTCCTACTAGCCGTCGCTAACTGGTGTTAGCAACAGCTAGGTAATACACATATAATTTTATCTCCGCGAAGCGGAGCGCTGTTACAGATATATATCTTGTTTTTGAACGTTAATTTCTCAAAATGCACTGAAGCACATATATTGAGACATAGCAAAGGCACATCGGGCTACCAGTCCCTAATATTTTACCAAGTTTCGTGCAAATCCATTCAGCCGTTCGATTATTATTATTATTTTTTTTTTTTGCCCCGCGGGGCCCTTTTAAAACCTCCACATCAAACCTAGGGGGTCAGCGAGGATCTACTATGCCCCCTTATGGTCATCAGCCGTTCGATTATTATTATTATTTTTTTTTTTGCCCCGCGGGGCCCTTTTAAAACCTCCACATCAAACCTAGGGGGTCAGCGAGGATCTACTATGCCCCCTTATGGTCATTTGCCCCTTCGCTTTGGCCTCCTCTTGTCTCTCGATCCTACCGAGAGACAAGATGGCGGCCGCTACGTACTGTTTGGAATGTTTACAGACACCGGAGAGCCAATCAGCTTCGCTTCGCAAAGCTCCGTAACGCGAAAAGTACGCGAAGCGGTGCGCTGTTACAGATATATATCTTTTTTTGAACGTTAATTTCTCAAAATCCACTGAAGCACATATATTGAGACCTAGCAAAGGCACATCGGGCTACCAGTCCCTACAATTTTGCCAAGTTTCGTGCAAATCCATTCAGCCGTTCGATTATTATTATTATTATTTTTTTTTGCCCCGCGGGGCCCTTTTAAAACCTCCACATCAAACCTAGGGGGTCAGCGAGGATCTACTATGCCCCCTTATAGTTATTTCCCCCTTTGTTTTGACCTCCTCTTGTCTCTCGATCCTACCGAGAGACAAGATGGCGGCCGCTACGGACTGTTTGGAATGTTGACAGACGCCGGAGAACCAATCAGCTTCGCTTCACAAAGCTCCGTTGCGCGAAAAGTACGCGTCCTGGGCCGCTGCCCAGTCCGCTGTTACAGATATATATCTTTTTTTAAACGTTAATTTCTCAAAATCCACTGGAGCACATATATTGAGACCTACAAAAGGCACATCGGGCTACCAGTCCCTACAATTTTGCCAAGTTTCGTGCAAATCCATTCAGCCGTTCGGGCTAAAAGTGAGGCCAACCGCCCTATGGAAAACTCAATGTTAAAAACACGTTTTGGGACCCCCCTTTTTTCTCGACCCCCCCTGGACGAAACCCCCCCCAATTTTCAGGGGCTGCTCAGAAACAAAATGTGCCATTTTCCTGAAAATTTCAGCCAATTCCGTCCACAAACGCCAAAGTTATTAGACATAGAATTTTCAAAAAACCCATAGAGAAAAAATCCTAACTATATATACCTACTGGCGACCGCCAGTAGGTAATATATATATATGTGTATAATATTACCTACTGGCGGTCGCCAGTAGGTATATATAGTTAGAATTTTCAAAAATCCCATAGAGAAAAAATCCTATGTCTAATAACTTTGGCGTTTGTGGACGGAATTGGCTGACATTTTCTGGAAAATGGAACATTTTGTTTCTGAGCAGCCCCTGAAAATGTGGGGGGGGTTCGTCAAGGGGGGGCCGAGAAAAAAGGGGGGTCCCAAAACGCGTTTTTCCCATGTTAATTTCCATAGGGCGGTTGGCCTCACTTTTAGCCCGAACGGCTGAATGGATTTGCACGAAACTTGGCAAAATTGTAGGGACTGTTAGCCCGATGTGCCTTTGCTAGGTCTCAATATATGTGATCCAGTGGATTTTGAGAAATTAACGTTCAAAAAAAGATATATATCTGTAACAGCGCTCCGGGCAGCGATCCGGTTCGCGTACTTTTCGCGTTACGGAGCTTTGCGAAACGAAGCTGATTGGCTCTCCGGTGTCTGTAAACATTCCAAACAGTCCGTAGCGGCCGCCATCTTGTCTCTCGGTAGGATCGAGAGACAAGAGGAGGCCAAAGCGAAGGGGCAAATGACCATAAGGGGGCATAGTAGATCCTCCCTGACCCCCTAGGTTTGATGTGGAGGCTTTAAAAGGGCCCCGCGGGGCAAAAAAAACCAAAGAAAAAAAAAATGTTTTTTATCGTGGGGTGCGCCCGGTACGCGTAACGGAAAGCGGACTGGGGAGCGTACTACAAGGAAACAAGAATGATAGACTTTTAACTTATTGTATGTTTATAGACTTTTTTTTTTTGCTGAGTGACGTCTCGGCCTATCTCCACGGGATGCAGTCCCTACCATCTCGGCGTTTAAGCCCAGGGGGACCGGTAGTGTGGGAGAGATAACGTCTGTTAACGTTCAATTCGAAGGAAATCAGGAAGTGTTGATAAACATTGTCTGCGCCATCTTGCCTTTTTTCAAATGCCACACTTTTGTCGTGCACGGCAGCCATTTTAGATGCCTTGACCAGACCCACTCTCTGCACGCTGTCGATCCTTAGCATGGGTCCCCACCCTCGCAAGCATCTCCCCCAGGCACTGGTCACCCCCGCTCTGTCTTATGCATGGGCAATAAACCTCCCCCCATCTGCGCTGCTCTTCCTTGAGAATCACACCCTGTGCCCGCCCGACACCTCCCTTTCGCCCTATTCATTACCGCACCCTCTGACACTCCTCTTCCTCTGTGTCCGATTGTCCAGGCCGGTCCCAGGCTATCACCTAGCCATGCAGATGTAGTTTATGGCCCCAGCTGTAAAGAATCACCCCTCTTCAAAGGAGTTACAGTAGATCAAGGCCCCCACCCGATGAGATCCGTCACACCACACGCGTTCCTACTATCTGAAAACCATCCTGTATTGTGATTGGGGAGGGGACCGAGCCTGAAGCGGAAGATTCCAGGGATGCCTCTTTGTACATCAAAGTTTTTACAATTATGTGTCACATTAAAAATATATAGCACTCCAACAAAGTAGTAGGATTATAAAACTTTAATAACTTATAAATATATACAACGCAACAAAAACAGTAAATACATTTAAACATTTTTTTAAAAAAAGAAGCAACAATGGTCAGTAGCTGTGTTTTGTGCGAATAGTCCCAAGGCAGCACAACGTGCTGAGTTCTGGACGGCACCCAGATGATGTTACCTGGGTGCCGCACTGGTTTTTGGTATCCTCCGAAAAACGGCGTGGGGCGTCCCGGGGGGTGCGGGGGGAGGCCTTGTCAGTAGCGGTCTGTTGTGCGAATAGTCCCAAGGCAGCAGAACGCGCTGAGATGTGGATGGCACCCAGGTGATGTCCAGTAAGTTGCCGCACTGGTTTTGGTATCCTACAATGCTGCTCCGAATAACGGCGTGGGGCGCCCCGGGGGGGGTGAGACGGCGTGAACGGGCCTCCCCAGGTGGAGGCTCGTCTGCTGTAGTGGGGCGCCCCTTTACCGTTTCAGTTGCCATTCCGTGGGGCGTCCCGGGGGGTGCGGGGGGAGGCCTCGTCAGTAGCGGTCTGTTGTGCGAATAGTCCCAAGGCAGCAGAACGCGCTGAGATGTGGATGGCACCCAGGTGATGTCCAGTAAGTTGCCGCACTGGTTTTGGTATCCTACAATGCTGCTCCGAATAACGGCGTGGGGCGCCCCGGGGGGGGGGGTGAGGCGGCGTGTACGGGCCTCCCCAGGTGGAGGCTCGTCTGCTGTAGTGGGGCGCCCCTTTACCGTTTCAGTTGCCATTCCGCCCGCTTTTGGTACACTGTGCCAAAATCCGCCATTCAGCTGAGTTGCGCCCACTCTTGCGGTGCAGCGATAGGCGGCTGCCACAGGACTCTCAAAATGGCGGCAGGCTCTTTCCTTTTTGGTCAACTTCTCAAACCAAAGTGCCTGCCCTTACAACAAGGTGAACTTTCCCTTTACTTCAGTTTTTTGAAACAATCAAAGTAGTGGGTGTATTTTACTCCTACTACTGCTTACAGTGTCTCATGTCACTCTGTCTTTACCTATGCATGTCTAAAAACACGTGTGTGTGTACCAATTAGTCCCTTGTGCTGTACTTCCCTGTTGCTCAACCCTTCTCTAGTGAAAAAAGGGGAGGGGGGGTTGGCAACGCCTCACGGGAGCAACCACCAAGGAGGATGTGTCAAACTGGTTCTCGCTTGACTCCCCACTATATCATCATCAGCAGTTGCCAACCTTGAAAATAAAGGGGATAGAAAACTGTGCTCAGAAAAGAAACTCTGTGTAGTGATGTGAATGACCCACCTAAGTGATAGGGCCTAACCTCCAACTTGTGAGTTATAGGACCTATTCAGTTAAGAAGAACTGGGCTCCACTAGCACTTTCCATTTTATTCTTTGCCGTGTGCCTGTTCTAATAAAAAACCAACATGTTTCATCGCCGCATTATACATTACCGGCGATTTCATCAGGGTTGTGTTAGGGTCAGCGTACTTCTTGCACGTATCATCGATTTTCTCCCTTTATTGTACCTGAATGCACATATGGAAAATAAAAAAGTAACACACACATCTACTGCAGTTCGGTCATCGTGACTTAAAATGGTATGCTCTGGCACCATTCCCAAAGAACCTTCTTATACATTACCAGGTAGCCTTATGTTGAGGTGCATACCAGGCTCCCGTAGAAGAAATTGCTGTTAGAAGAACCCCCTTTATCCATAAGTGGGTTTGCGTGTTCGCCCTTGGGTCGATATCTAAAAACCGAGTAAGTTATAATTAGTTGCTCATTATTCCCCTCAGAAAGTGTTTTCGCCGATTATACTGTGCTCCTCCTGTTTCTCGGTCTAGCTACCCTTGCCACTGCAATTACCGGCTACGCTATCCCGTGCACACAGGTTTGTCAACTGCCCCATCTGCTCGTTAGTTAACCCGAGCCCTATGTTACAGCCGCAATCGGCGGTCGGTCCTCTCAAGTATACCAAGGTTATTACCCAGTTGAGCTAGTTTTTATTCTATTCCCTCTCGTGCCTACGGCGTATATTTCCTCCTTACCGCGTGTGCAAGCTGATGTGGCCTCCGCTCACCCTTCTCGCTCGCGCTCACCGTGCTGGCGTTTGTATTTTAAGCACGCCTCAAGTGGCGCTTCCTGATCACGTGGTTGTTACTTTGCGTGAAGGTGACGTGATGAGATGTGTTAGCGGATCGGCCATATTAGAAAGGGTCCCTAAATGTGGTGTGTATCACCTCTGTGCATATCATTCTATCGTTTGTAACTTAGGTCTGGCCCATTTTTATTTGGGGACGTATGTTTTATTGGTCCCTGTGGTAGACTGGATTATTTCTTTCATAACAGCGAATCTGAGTTTATTGCGCATTCCACATTTCAATTAGATATTCTCTATAGGGATAGCTCATTGCTCTATGTTTTATTACTATGGACCACGTAGTCTGCGGTCATCTAGGGTCTTATCTCTCACTTTGATGTGATAAAGATAGTGTGTACTTATTTCTCTTGAGATCTGCTATCTTTATATCATCGCTCTGTGTCATGGCATCAGTAGTGTGGTCTAGTTCACTGGAATTTGTGCCATTCGATAGTATCGTTCAATCCCCGATCATCTGTGCATTCTTCAAATATCCAGCGGGCTTCCTTTTTATGTAGGATGTTGTCCATGTTGTATTGGTCCCCTCGTACTGTTTCAATTACTATCCACCGCAGATCCCTGGGTTGATGTTGATGGTTCACAAAATGTTGTACCAGCTTCGTTGTCAGTTTCGCCGTTTTCAGGGTACTAAGGTGCTCCTGGATCCTGATCTTTATTTTTCTAGATGTTAATCCAATGTAGTGTAGATTACATGGGCAAGTAAGTCTATAAATTACATTGGAGGTGTTACAATTACTGTAGGTGTTCAAGTGCCATTCTTTCCCGCTGGCTCTGGTGAATGATTTCACTTTGCTAGTACACCCGCAAACTGTGCAGCTACCGCACGGATAATGCCCTGGTGGAATATTAGTTTCTTTCACCACCGGAGCTGCACGCGAGTGGACCAGGCGGTCTCTCAGGCTTGAGGATCTTTTAAAGGCGAACCTGGGTTGTGGCATCGGCTTCAGGTTGGTGTCTAGTATGTGCCAATGTTTCTTGATTATTTGATGAATCTTAGTAGATTGGGGGCCAAAGGTGGTAACAACTGGTATACATTCTTTCTTTTCTCTGATGTGCTTCGTAAGTAAGGATTCTCTGGGGGTGCAAACGGGCATTGAACACCCCCAGAGAATCCTTACTTACGAAGCACATCAGAGAAAAGAAAGAATGTATACCAGTTGTTACCATCTTTGGCCCCCAATCTACTAAGATTCGTCAAATAATCAAGAAACATTGGCACATACTAGACACCAACCTGAAGCCGATGCCACAACCCAGGTTCGCCTTTAAAAGATCCTCAAACCTGAGAGACCGCCTGGTCCACTCGCGTGCAGCTCCGGTGGTGAAAGAAACTAATATTCCACCAGGGCATTATCCGTGCGGTAGCTGCACAGTTTGCGGGTGTACTAGCAAAGTGAAATCATTCACCAGAGCCAGCGGGAAAGAATGGCACTTGAACACCTACAGTAATTGTAACACCTCCAATGTAATTTATAGACTTACTTGCCCATGTAATCTACACTACATTGGATTAACATCTAGAAAAATAAAGATCAGGATCCAGGAGCACCTTAGTACCCTGAAAACGGCGAAACTGACAACGAAGCTGGTACAACATTTTATAAACCATCAACATCAACCCAGGGATCTGCGGTGGATAGTAATTGAAACAGTACGAGGGGACCAATACAACATGGACAACATCCTACATAAAAAGGAAGCCCGCTGGATATTTGAAGAATGCACAGATGATCGGGGATTGAACGATACTATCGAATGGCACAAATTCCAGTGAACTAGACCACACTACTGATGCCATGACACAGAGCGATGATATAAAGATAGCAGATCTCAAGAGAAATAAGTACACACTATCTTTATCACATCAAAGTGAGAGATAAGACCCTACATGACCGCAGACTACGTGGTCCATAGTAATAAAACATAGAGCAATGAGCTATCCCTATAGAGAATATCTAATTGAAATGTCGAATGCACAATAAACTCAGATTCGCTGTTATGAAAGAAATAATCCAGTCTACCACAGGGACCAATAAAACATACGTCCCCAAATAAAAATGGGCCAGACCTAAGTTACAAACGATAGAATGATATGCACAGAGGTGATACACACCACAGTTAGGGACCCTTTCCAATATGGCCGATCCGCTAACACATCTCATCACGTCACCTTTACGCAAAGTAACAACCACGTGATCAGGAAGCGCCACTTGAGGCGTGCTTAAAATACAAACGCCAGCACGGTGAGCGCGAGCGAGAAGGGTGAGCGGAGGCCACATCAGCTTGCACACGCGGTAAGGAGGAAATATACGCCGTAGGCACGAGAGGGAATAGAATAAAAACTAGCTCAACTGGGTAATAACCTTGGTATACTTGAGAGGACCGACCGCCGATTGCGGCTGTAACATAGGGCTCGGGTTAACTAACGAGCAGCAGGGGCAGTTGACAAACCTGTGTGCACGGGATAGCGTAGCCGGTAATTGCAGTGGCAAGGGTAGCTAGACCGAGAAACAGGAGGAGCACAGTATAATCGGCGAAAACACTTTCTGGGGGGAATAATGAGCAACTAATTATAACTTACTCGGTTTTTAGATATCGACCCAAGGGCGAACACGCAAACCCACTTATGGATAAAGGGGGTTCTTCTAACAGCAATTTCTTCTACGGGAGCCTGGTATGCACCTCAACATAAGGCTACCTGGTAATGTATAAGAAGGTTCTTTGGGAATGGTGCCAGAGCATACCATTTTAAGTCACGATGACCGAACTGCAGTAGATGTGTGTGTTACTGTTTTATTTTCCATATGTGCATTCAGGTACAATAAAGGGAGAAAATCGATGATACGTGCAAGAAGTACGCTGACCCTAACACAACCCTGATGAAATCGCCGGTAATGTATAATGCGGCGATGAAACATGTTGGTTTTTTATTAGAACAGGCACACAGCAAAGAATAAAATGGAAAGTGCTAGTGGAGCCCAGTTCTTCTTAACTGAATAGGTCCTATAACTCACAAGTTGGAGGTTAGGCCCTATCACTTAGGTGGGTCATTCACATCACTACACAGAGTTTCTTTTCTGAGCACAGTTTATCCCCTTTATTTTCAAGGTTGGCAACTGCTGATGATGATATAGTGGGGAGTCAAGCGAGAACCAGTTTGACACATCCTCCTTGGTGGTTGCTCCCGTGAGGCGTTGCCAACCCCCCCTCCCCTTTTTTCACTAGAGAAGGGTTGAGCAACAGGGAAGTACAGCACAAGGGACTAATTGGTACACACACACATGTTTTTAGACATGCATAGGTAAAGACAGAGTGACATGAGACACTGTAAGCAGTAGTAGGAGTAAAATACACCCACTACTTTGATTGTTTCAAAAAACTGAAGTAAAGGAAAAGTTCACCTTGTTGTAAGGGCAGGCACATTGGTTTGAGAAGTTGAGTGAGTAGGGGGCAGCCTGTACCCAGTCCGAATCCCCTTTGGGCCCCTTGTTGTTTGGAGTCTTTCCTTTTTGGGCCTGGTCCACTGAAATGGCCCTGGGACACTTTGGAACTCGGACGCTTGTCTACTAGGTCTTGGACCCCATTCTCGAAAGCGTCCCCTCAGCCTTGAAGATTCTACAAAAGTCATGGGGGCCACCGACTCCTGCAGGCTTCCGGTGGGGAGCGGCTGCCATGATTGCTCGCGGAATGACCACGACGGAGCCACGAGATGGTGGTGCTTTCATGCTGACGCCAGCTTCAGTCTGAAACATCCAGAAACAAGGTGGGGCTTTCATCGTTTGGGAAAAAAAAATGTTTTAATCCAATGAAAAGTGTATTTTTAGGTCATATGATCAAGCCTTCCATCATTAGGAAACCAAAAGTAAAATGAACCAATGAAAAGTTTTATAAACAAGTCACATGACCTGTTATGCGGCATGGGGCTATAAAAAGCGTAGAAAATCCGTTGGCACGTGAGGCGGCGTCAGTAGCGGACCGATGTGCGAATAGGCCGAAGGCAGCACAACGCGCCAAGATCCGGATGGCACCGAGGTGGTGTCCAGCAAGTTGCCGCACTGGTGTGGCCATCCTACAATGCTGCGCCGAAAGTCGGCGTGGGGCGCCCCGTTGGCCTGTGAGTTCGCGTCAGTCAGTGGGGGCTGTTTGAGGATCTGACTGCATTGGAAAGCAATGTGATGCTGTGCGTCGCCCCCAAGATGAGGCGGCGTCAGTAGCGGACCGATGTGCGAATAGGCCGAAGGCAGCACAACGCGCAAAGATCCGGATGGCACCGAGGTGGTGTCCAGCAAGTTGCCGCACTGGTGTGGCCATCCTACAATGCTGCGCCGAAAGTCGGCGTGGGGCGCCCCGTTGGCCTGTGAGTTCGCGTCAGTCAGTGGGGGCTGTTTGAGGATCTGACTGCATTGGAAAGCAATGTGATGCTGTGCGTCGCCCCCAAGATGAGGCGGCGTCAGTAGCGGACCAATGTGCGAATAGGCCGAAGGCAGCACAACGCGCCAAGATCCGGATGGCACCGAGGTGGTGTCCAGCAAGTTGCCGCACTGGTGTGGCCATCCTACAATGCTGCGCCGAAAGTCGGCGTGGGGCGCCCCGTTGGCCTGTGAGGTGGCGTCAGTAGCGGACCGATGTGTGAATAGGCCGGAACCAGCACAAGGCGCCAAGATCCGGATGGCACCGAGGTGGTGTCATATTTCAGAGTTCTGAGAAGCGGGGGGAGGCGGCGCAAACGAGTCTTTCCCTCCATGTGGAGGCACTTCATCTGCAGTGGGGCGCCGAGATCAGGATGGCACCGAGGTGGTGTCTAGCAAGTTGCCGCACTGGTGTGTGTTGAAAATATGAAAGATCCTCAGCAAGTCTATGTTACTTCAATGGAGCGCCGTCTAGCTGAGTTTAGCCCGCTCTTGCTGCTACAGCGACAGGCGGCTGCAACAGGACTCTCAAAATGGCGGCCTGTTCTTTGGATTTGGGCCTGGTCCACTAAAATGGCACTGGGACACCTTAGAACTCGGACGCTCGAATTTTTTTTCCTTTCCTCTACATGCAAAAAAGGTAAATGCCCGGTACGTTACCTGCCTCATCTGCCACTATGTACTCTCCAGAGCAACCGAAAAAAAATATAGTCATGGTAATTGTGGCAAATAAATTTCATGTGGACAGATGAGTGTTACTCTAATAAATACAGCATATGAACATCATCATAGTCGATGGTTGGTAGAGACATTTTGACTATATCCTGGACCTGCCCGTCCTCGCCCAAAATGGCGCCGGAATAAATGGGACTCGTAACTCCTTGTTGTGTACTGGTTGCAGAACCTTGAAATCACGAGATACGTATGCAGTTTTGAAGCACATGGCGGGCGGGGACGAGAATTGATTGAATATTTCGACATCCCTATTGATATTAAGTTCTGATGTGTTATTGATTACTGTACTATTGAAAGTTCGAATTAACGTCACCCATGGTACTTGCCCGCAAATGTATATCTAGATAATTTTATTGTAACTGGCCCTGTCGTATTTTAATTATAAAATGTACGTCCACCGATTCCGCAACTGTTAGACACCTTAGTTCTTGCAACCTAATGGCCCGCCCGTTACGTTCCTCTACAGTGTAAATGTCTACTCATCATATACGATTACAGTTTGCTCCGTGGCCGGCCCACGTGGTTATAGGCCCGTATTTGTATACTGACATTTTCACAATAAAGGTTTTTAAAAGAAAACATGGTAGTAGTATTTACATTGGTAAAGTTTTTAATAATAGTCACTGTTTTAGAATCAGTAAAAGGCAAGTGAAATAAAGCAGTCCAATTACATGAAGGGTAAAAGGTATAATACGCAGGAACGCAGTAAAGATAAATGGTCAAGGGCTGTTGTGTTTTCTACTCCTGCAACATAAAGTGATCGATAAGAATCTGATATTCAGGCGTATCGGCGACTAAGACAGCAGGCCGAGCCTCTTTTGCTCAACAGCTCCGTCATGGGACGAAGAAACGCCCTTTTTCTCGAAAAAGGAATATATTTTACTTGCAGGACAGTTGTAAATTTTCCGGGAAAGTACATTACCCTTGAACATTATAACATATATGTTTAAGAAAAAATAATGTTCGAAAGTAATAAAAAGTGTAATTTTTAGGTCATATGACCATGCCTTTCATCATTAGAATAAGAAAAGTAAAATGAACCAATGAAAAGTTTTATTAACAAGTCACATGACCTGTTATGCTTACGTTACGCGCTGCGCGCCGCGCCCCGGATCGCTTCCGGGAAGCTGCGCTTCGCGCATCGGAGCACTTCCGGATGCGCTAACGCGGCGCGTCATATGATGCATTACGCGACAACGCAGGTCCAGAATATAGTCAGAATGTCTCCACCAACCAGCGGTCGGAACACAACCCCTTTCAGCAGGCTAAATAGTTCTGTTAAATGACAACAGAAGGGACAGGCAACAAGAACCATCAGTCAAAGAGGGGAGGGCAAGATCTTCTCTACCGGGTCACGTTGGGGCGCTACCGGAACTGATCGAATTGGTAGTCTACAGTGTTTCTGGATGTTTCAGACTGAAGTTGGCGTCAGCATGAGAGCACCACCATCTCGTAGCTCCGTCGTGGCCATTCCACGAGCAATCATGGCAGCCGCTCCCCACCAGAAGCCTGCGGGAGTCGGGGGCCCCCAAGACTTTTTTAGAATCTTCAAGGCTGAGGGGACGCTTTCGAGAATGGAGCCCAAGCCCTAGCAGACAAGTGTCCGAGTTCCAAGGTGTCGCAGGGCCATTTTAGTGGACCACGCCCAATTCTGAAGAGCCGGCCGCCATTTTGAGAGTCCTGTGGCAGCCGCCTATCGCTGCACCGCAAGAGCGGGAGCAACTCAACTACATGGTGAGCGAAACGCTGTAGTCGCAAGAGCGGGCGGTAAACAGCTGAATAGCGGAAGAGGCACAGTGTAGCAAAAGCGGGCGGAATGGCAACTGAAACGGTAAAGGGGCGCCCCACTACAGCGTGTCTTCAGGTCAAACGGATTGTGTGACAAGGTCCAGAATGGAAGAGTCACCAAAAGGCAAAAAGTTCCGCTTAACCCCGGGAGCCGGCCACCTATGTCGGGGGCGATCTCAGGCCACACCAGGGCAACACGACTTGGGGAGGGGGCCGGAGCCAAGCGCCCCCTCCGAGTCCGCGCCATCACACCGTCCCTCGGGGGCCTGCGTCAAGCGTTTCAGGGAGGCACCGCATCACATTGTTTTCAAATGCAGTCACGTCCTCAAACAGCCCCCACTTACATTGAGAATAGTGAAGCTGTAGCAGGTGCAAATAAGCTTCAGACAGTCTAACAAGCACTCCTCAAAACTTTGAACTATCAGAGTGCATGAGTTTCATGCTCGATCGATTGAGCTAGCCGGATCGGGCAACAAAAAGTATAAAATAGTTATGTAAATAGTTATTTAATAAAATGTTTTACCCTGTTACTTTGCTGGTGTGTTGTATTTATTTGTAATATTTGCATAGAGTTTATCGTTATTTTGGGCGGGGTGGGTGGCGGAGCCGAGCTGTCTTGCAGCCATCATGGTGTGGAGTTCAGTTCATCTCACTAGTTTCGTATTTCTCATGAGGGGTTGTTCCTAATGTTTCTATTTTAGCGAGGTCAAAAAGAGATCCCATTAGTGGCCTACTGATTTTGCTCGATCCCTTTTGTTTTTTTACACGATTTTTCACTATCTGCAAAGACTAAACAGAGTATTGCGACTCTGTGCTTGTTTGTAAATAGAGAATGAACCAAAGAGAACCAATTCTAAAACAGTAAATGCTTGGATAACAATCAATCAAATGGAGAGAGAAGCAGGCACGACGGATTACAATAGGGGCAAAGGCCTGCATTAACTACCCTTCACTATCTGCAAAGAGAGAGTACTCCTAATAGAAATGAGGGGGGGCAGCATTCAAAGCAGATCAGTGTGCATAAACACGAAAATGTTTTTACTTACCACGTACTTGACATTCAACAGCTTATGATATTTGCTATTAAAAAACCATTGAAATTCACTGAAAAAACCGTAGGTTAGAGACCATATATAGTTAGGAATTTGCATTTAAAAAACCTTGAAAATTCACTAAAAAAACCATAGGTTATAGACCATATATAGTTAGGAATTAGCATTTAAAAAACTTTCTTTTACTCACACAAAACCATTGAAATTCCATATATAGTTAGTTGCACTAACTATATATCGCGCACCCGCAATCCACTGCTGATGATGTCACATATTACATCATTCATGACATGGTCAGTGACATCACTGATGACATCACTGATGACATCTCAAATGACATCACTGATGACATCTCATTTGACATTACTGATCACATCACTGATGACATCATTCATGTGATGATACGATGAACCTCTTCAGACTCTAATATAACCTTAGATACACTCAGTGTAAACAGACATTCACAGACTGTCACTCATCCATGGAGTTACTCACACACCTAGTCAGTCTTGCAAAGAATCAATCACACCTTCATTTCCTCAACTATATAGTTATACACACCTTACTTATTAAAACATATACTAACACATATTTACTGTTATACAATCCCTGATACAGGTTCACAATGATCCATACAGCCACTCACACATTCACTGGCTCTTATGCACAGTTATTTATATATGTCAACTCTCACATGTACTGTGTTTTACATATGTACTTACTTTGACATGTAGCACTGAGATATCCATTCACTCACCAATACACTCATGCACACAGTCAACCGCCCATACAGCTGTTTCCACATGCACTTTTGAACCCATACATCTAGTGAATCAACTGCTCACACATCTATGCACAGAGTCATACACCTCCCAGACACCCACACACACACACTCAGTCTCCCATACAAATACTTGGGCAAGCAATCAATAACCCATAGAGTTAGTCATATAGCTAATGATCAACACATGCATCAGATTACAGAACAACAGACACAATGATGCACAATTTAAAACAGTTTAGTCACTAACCCATGCACTCAGTGAGACACATTTAATCACTCACTTATACAGTCAGTCATGCACCTACTAAATCCTTCATCCAGACACTTATACATCCACTCATTCTTCAAAATGTAAGACATATTTTAACTTTACAGAAACATACAGTCACTGGATGTTGTCATCAGTGATGTCATTTGAGATGTCATCAGTGATGTCACTGACCATGTCATGAATGATGTAATATGTGACATCATCAGCAGTGGATTGCGGGTGCGCGATATATAGTTAGTGCAACTGACTATATATGGAATTTCAATGGTTTTGTGTGAGTAAAATAAAGTTTTTTAAATGCTAATTCCTAACTATATATGGTCTATAACCTATGTTTTTTTTAGTGAATATATATATATATATATATATATATATATATATATATATATATATATATATATATATATATATTCTCTACTGGCGGTCGCCAGTAGGTAGTTATAGTTAAAACCTAGTTTCCATAGGAAATCCGCAATATTCTATTTGGAATAACTTTGGCGCCGGTTGACGAATCTTGGGGAATTTCTCCAAGAAAATGGCCTGCTCCGCTCCGCTCCTCCCTGAAAGTTTGGGGGTGATTTGTGAAGCGGGGCCAAGAAAAAAGGGAGGTCCCAAAACGTGTTTTCCCCATGCAATTTTCCATAGGACCTTTAGCCAGGGCTACAGCCCGAACGGCTGAACGGATTTACACCAAATTTGGCAAAAAGGTAGAGTTCTGTTCGCAGATCACGCTTTTTGTTGAATGGTGTACATTTATTCAGTAGTTCCTGAGAAAATCATAAGTAAAATCATAAGTATATCTAGAGGAGCTTACCGTACTCTGTACTGTACTCTGTACAGTAAGCGTACCTTCCCGAGCACGAGCTGCATGCTGATGGGATGTCAACTGCTGTCAACACTCCAAACAAGGAAGTGCTGGCAGCCATCTTGTGCCTCGGTAGAACCGAGGCACAAGAAAGCAGAAAAAATTTGCGCAAAACACGCAAAGGGGGCAGGGTAGACACACCCTTACCCCCTAGGCCTGCTCAGGGGGTCCCACAAGGACCCCGAAGGCCCCCCCCAAAAAATATATTTTTTTTAATCGGGGGGTATGCGTACGTACGCGTATCCCGCGAAAAAAAGCAAAATCCCGGTCTGCTTTTTTTAAAATTAGCCCCCGGGGGGACCAAATCCCGGGGACATATTTAAAAAAAAAGTGTGGGGGGCCCAATCCCCCCATACTGCCCGGGGACAACCACCCCCGGGGCAAAGTCATTATGCTAGCGGGGGGCACACGCAGCCCCGGGGACCTCCACCCCCGGGGCAAAGACATTAATGATGGGGGCCTCTAAGGCCCCCTGAGCCCCGGGGACCACCACCCCCTGGGGCTTTGTTAGCAAGAATGCGGGGGGCTCATGGCCTCCCCGCAGCCCCGGGGACCGCCTAATATGCAAAATAGGGGGTTGGGTGATGGAACCCCCAGCCCCAGGGACCACCACCCCCCGGGGCTTTGTAGATGTTGGGAGGGGGGCCGTTCGGCCCCCCTCCTGGAGCCCTTGATGGCCATGGGGACCGCCACCCCCCAGGGCCGGCTCCTGCAGTGTCCCTGGGGGCTCACCCCCGGGACACTGCTGTTTGCTATGGTAGGGCGGGAACCTAGCGGCTCCCACCCTACCACAGCAAACTGCTTTGATTTTTGAAAGAGAGAGCAGGAAATCTGTATAGAGTATGCTTGCACTCTTCTATGTAGGTGTACATTTGTTTTTTATACATTCAATTGTCCAGTCTGTATCATTAGACTTTCCCAATCACTCTCACTCTACTGTTTCAATATTGTAGTGAGCCATTCAACAGTATTTCCTTATATATGTACTGTGGTAAAACTGAAGATCTTATAAATTCAGTCATGCACTCTCTTTGAAGAACTGTAATCATGCAATCAGTACCCAAGTAATTATGGAGCAAAGTAGGCCTTAGTATATGGACTGCTTCAAACTCCTATTTGCTATTCATGTACTGTTCTATGCACCTGCAAATTTTCCTTTTATATTTTGAATTCCCCAGTCTCTATCCTTACACTTCCAACAAACACTCTGTCATTCCTCTTATAGTTTTGTAGTGACTCATTGATCAGTGTGTAGTAATCCATTCTCTACATTCAAACAGTAATCAGGAGATGTACAATAAGTGGTACATTCCCAGAGATATGGCAGTTATTGTGCACTGTGATATCAGCACAATGGATGCACCGTATTTACAATGTAGTGTATTATGGAGCAAAAACGGCACAGATATGTGATGTATTTGTGTTGTGAATGTGGTGCATTGGTTGACTTGCGTTCCAAGTGCAAAGCAGCTCCAGCAATGCTCTTGGGGTTCTATGCTTACAAAGCTGTGTGAATCCTTACACCTGTTTCAAGCAGGAGCAGGGTTTTGATGTAGCATAGCAATAAAAGTGACTAAATGAAATATTATTGATATTCAGTCAATCACTTTGTAAATATGCATCACATTGTAAATATCAGGTACTATGGTACATCTTTTGCAACACTGCAGCATCACAAAAGTGACGGGAAAGATGTGTAAAAGAGGTACAAGGGGGTTGTAAATTCGCTCCTGACACATACAAATTCACCCAGGCAGTTTCACTAGCAGTTCAAATTGAAGTATAGACTTCTAACATATTTATATGGATGTGTTACATTAAAGTGATTCGGAGGTACTACAAGTATAGGTAAACACCTTATACATTTATGCTGTAGCACTCTCTTATACTTTTTGCACTTTCACATTCACCTTACACTACTAATTCATTTGTTCATTTATGCACTACACATTCATTCTGACAAAGTTTTACACACTAATATAGAAATATAGTTATTTTTTAAGCCAGTGCAGGTAGTTCTGGAAAGAAGTGTTTTTTTTCGTTTTGGTTTTCTATTTTTTTTGTATTTTTTCAGGAAGTTTTTAGTTGTTTTTTTTTAAACCAAAAAAATGAAACTGGATACAAAAAAACTGTGCAACAGGAAGGAAAAAGAAAAAAAAATATTATTGTTTTGGGCAACAGTGCTAATCTTTGCTCTTCACAATGAGGTGAATAGACTGCTCACCGTAACAAAGGAGTTCTCCGCAAAATTTACAGTGAATTGTAAGATTTGCAAACTGAGGCACAATATTAGGATGCGGAATGTTCGGAGGAGGTGGTGGTGCTTTTGCGGTAGAAGGAACTGCAGATTGAGGGTTTTCCTGTAACCTTTGTGTTGTCATCCTTCCATAATTATTCGGATGCAAATTTTTGACATGGTGAACCATTGAGGCTGTCCCAAAAGAGTATTTTTTAGTGGGGTCAGCCCTGGAAAGTGTAACCTCACAGATCTTGCATGTTACTTTCGGTACATTCAAGTTTTTCTGTCCTTCCGGAAATGAAGAAAACTTCCAAATGAAAGCTTATTTTCTCTTTTTCTGAGGTGGCTTAGTAACAAAATGTTTCTTAGAGGAATGTTCTGATGAAGTCTCTAAAAGAGCAGCCATTGTAGAGTTTGGTTGTAAAAGACTACAGCTCCACAGAATAGATGTTTTTCCTGGGAAAGTCGAAGTAGGATAATTAAAATGAGAGGGGTCTTTCAACAGTTGGAATAGGAAGTATTATGAACTAATCAAAACTCTCCTTTTATGGTCAGATGACTTTGCGTACGCTTACAGTGCTCTTACAGTGCTCTTAAGATGCGAGTATGTACGACGTACCTTTGCGATTTGCGTAATTGCTTTTAAAAGTAATAATTACTTATTGAAAGTAAAAAAAAAGTATTTTCATGTTTGTCCTAGATACTGCCTTCCCTTAATATGTACATTAAATACATAAATATATGTTTTTGAACAATTAGAAACTTTTGCGCCTTATGCTTATGGGGCGCCGTATATGGTGTCACTCAGAAGCGTTGATGCGATGCGCAAGGTCAAAGTGTATCTGTAACAAGTGCGTGGCTATGCGCAGAGGACCATTTGCCGTACAAAGTGTGGTGTGATCACTGTACGCGTACGGTACGATTATCCCCAAAACATATGAAAAAGGAATTATAGAGATTCTAATTGTAAAAAACTGAAGAAAAAAATTGGGATTTAGTTTTATTATTTTACATTAAGAATATGAAATATAATTAAAAAAAATAAAATTAATATAAATATTTTTCATAAAAATGTAAGAAATTTGTATAAAAAGAAAGAAATTTAATAATTTATACATTTAAAAATGATCATTTACTAAACCTTTGATATTCACTGAAAAAAACATAGGTTTCAGCCACGTTGTAGTTAGGAATTAGCATTTAAAAAACCTTGCAAATTCACTGAAAAAACCATAGGTTTCACACATGTTATAGTTAGCTGGACATTTCACTCATACAAAACCATTGAAATTCACCCGTTATAGTTAGTTCAGCTAACTATAACTCGCGCGCCCGCAATGCACTGTTGATGACGTCACATATTACATCTCTCATGACATGGTCAGTGACATCACTCATGACATCACTGATGACATCTCAAATGACATCACTGATGACATCACTGATGACATTATCCTTGTGAAAGAATGGCAGACCTCCTCTCACCCTAATATGACCTTTGATAGACACATTCAAAAATAGAAACTACAATTTTCCAAAAAATGGAGATACCAATACCAGTTACAGCAACCTATTCAGTAATTCCAACATCTACATCCACTCATTCATCAACAGTTCTATATAGTCACTCATATATGTACTAACTCATCATATGTACTCATACACCTATACATCCTGTAACACACCGATACTCATCCATAGAGTTACTTACACATATACTCACACATGTAAATAAACTATCAAACATCCATTTAGTTGCATATACAGCTATACACACACCACTACACTTACTTCTACAGAAACGTACACATACTTACTCTCTTAAACAATCACCTATAGAAACACATACTTATTTATACAGGAACTCTTCCAATCTCTCACTCTCATATATACTCACTTATAAACATGAATACTCACATATAGTAGTTTAAAAAATATGTACTTACTTATAAAGATAGTTTTGAGTAGGGGTGGGTGTAGTACGCGTAGTCGCGCTACACGAAGCTACGCGAAGACGTTCTTGCACTACACGAGCTTTGCGAGCGTGCGTAGTAGCTTGCTGGACCCGTTTGCGAGCCGTTTTTCTTGCTCGGGAGCGCGTTGTGCGTGTTCAGGGCGCTGTCTGCGTGTTCGGGGGATTGTAGCGTGCGACCTTACCCATGTGGTGGGCTATGGGCGTGGCCATCTTGTTTTTTCAATTGTCTCGCCCGCTCGCGTCCCCTATTTCCTCTTCAGGGTTGCGCATAACGTGTCCGCGTGGTGCACCTCTTGTTCGGGAACACAACTACTTGTTCACGCCGACAAAGTGCTTGTTCGTGTGAAATCGCATGCGAACATACCCACGTGGTCGCGATGGGCGCGGCCATTTTGTTTTTCACACTCTATGCTATGGTTCTGGGCCAAGTTTTCTATCCACCTTTTATCTTTGCAATCTTTACCTATTTTCACAGTTTTTCTTACTTTTTTTTACTTATCATCTATCTCTCTCTGTCCCTAAGTTTATATTTTGCATTTTATTTCTACTTTTCCACCTTTTTTTTAAACTTTTCTGCTGTTTTATTTTACTTCTTTATTTAAGCTCATACTACTTCCCCCTAACTAGTTTTTTTCCTTTTGTTCTAACTTTTCTTTTCCACCTCCACCTCCACCCCAGACCATGGCAAAGGGGAGCAGCAGAACCGGCTCGAAGGGCAAGGCGCCTGCGCCCAAGAGCCGGCTGCCGGCAGAATGCTACCTTCAGGGGTGATGGCCCGGAATCTTTTCAGGGAGGCGGATGTGGCCGCCCTTGTTTTTTTTATCCAGCGCCACCTCCCCTTGACCTTGGCGGCAGGCCAGGCTCCGATTACCTCCCAGAGGAGCGTCACCGCCGGTGGACGAAGGTGCGCTGGGCAGTCTACTGTTGCTCGGATATCCGGCGCACCCACCAGCAGCTGGCCCACCGGTGGGCAGACATTCTGGACAGGGAGCAGGACCTGTTGGAGCTGCTAGGTGTCGAAGTCGTGGGGCTTGGTGAGTAGCTAGTAATATTAATAATTTAATATATAATCTAGTAGTATAAGTATTGTGTATAATTCTTGGACGAATAAGTAACACGATTACTGGTGCGCTTAGTTACATTGCAGATCAATTCCGTCTCAAAATCTTCTGTTATTGTATGACACACGTGCTACTCGCCACCTCTTACTGGTTTGTAACTTTGCGCTAGCTTGGGCTGGTGATTATTGATGTTAGAGTTTTTAGAGAACTGAAGTTAGCTAATGCTATTGCTAGAGTCTAGTCCTTACCTTGTCCTTTAGTGAAATAGTGGTGGATGGATAGTATTAGTTCATATTTTTTTTAACGGTCTGCATGACGCCCCCTCTGTCACTGAATGCTTAGTTAGTTCTTATTCATCCCACCCCTCCATAGAACAGGTTTGAAGTTTGTTTACTGAGTGGTAGGCTTAGCAGCAATAGCATGGTCACGTCAGTCAGTAGCAGTTCATATGACGCAAGCAACCAACAATTCTGTGTATGCACAAATTTATGCATGTGTCCTCCATCTCATCTATGCATGTTTGCGGGCAAAAATAAAATGGAAATGCCGACTTACTGAAAAATCGGCCCGTCTGGATTCTGGAATAGGTGGTGTAGGTCAGGTGGTACTGGCTTCGTTAGTATATTCTGCAATCAGAATGTTTATGAAACATTTGATTAGTGTTCTATAAGTAGACGGTCTGTGAATCCTGCAAGCCAGTAGTCATTTATACTTCGAAGTTAATTTTATTGGAATTGTTGCTTCCTAAAATGTTTGAGAGGATTTTTTGAATGATGTCCTTGTTTCACAGCACTCAATGTTTCTCGGCGGGACAACCACAAGAGGAGCACTCCTCTATCGAGGATCCTGCTGCTGGCCCCAGTAAGTCCTTCAGTGCTTATATTATTAACAATTATATTTCCCTAACTTTTTAACGCACCTTATTTGTTCCAACCTATTAAGCCTCCTTCCTAATTCAATGTTAGCAAAACCTTCTTTGCTCTTCTATTGGTTTTCCAAATTTTGGGTATCCAATGCCATCCCTGACTTTCAGTTCCTTCAAACTGCCTCTGCCGTTTGACTCTCTGTGCTACTACTATTAGACTGTGTGTAGCTAAGCTTGCCCTGTTGGCCACTCTTTAGTTAAGGTATTCTTTTGAATAAAGCTGTGATAGAATAGCTGTAGCCACTTGGTCCACTTTTGCGTTGTCCTCTGTAATCTCTAGTCTGTCAATTCCCACCAACAAAATGCGCAACCAGATGTTTGCCTACTAATTTTTGTTCGGTTAGTATACTACTACTACTGTTGTGGTTATTATTCTCTGCACATACAGAACTATGCACAAGAAAATAGGATGTTGGTGATAGGGAGGTTGGACCTTACTTCTTACACCTTACACCCTAGTCACAGAACTCAGTCAGAAGAACCCACAATCCAATGACCGTCTACCTACCTAAGTGTCTCAGTCATAGTCATTTGTCCCACTCCCGACCCCCATTTGAAGATAGTTAGATATATATACCCAATGATTTTATCACACAACCCAGAACAGAGTTAAAGAACACCCTTTTGCTCACTCACCCGTTTCAGTCCACAACACCCCAAACACTCAAAAAATAATAACCACAGAGTCTATGTGCAAGTTCAAAAACTTTATTTTTTTAATAACAAGCTTTGTATTGGTAACTTGTAAGTATTTCCATGAAAAACATCCAGCTCCACCATGCAAAATGAAGATTAAATACTATACATTTTGTACATCTAGTACACGATAGAGAAATGTGTGAATTGTGTAAGACCCCTCAGCGTTGAACGTATACTGGTTACACATGCATCTTTCGAAAGCTCTGCAAATCTCTGGTTCGTAGAAGGCAATCTTCTCATCTGCCTATGCGAAAAATGTTGCACGTTAGACAGTGAATGCAACTATGCCAGTTTTTAGCAGTCATGGCAAAAAGTGCAACATGGATAAGCAAAAGGGACTAACAATACTGGTTTGTCAACCTCTTTAGTTGTATGTAACACTCATGTGGCCTCATAGGTGTCTTTCTTACTGTGAAACAAGCTGCGAGGTAACATGGGCAAAGCAGTAGACCCACATCTAAAATGGTTATATGGCTCAGGCTAACTTTCCAAAGATGAGATTGGGAGTAGAGATTAGATGACCCTAGGGACCATCTAATAAATTAAAACTAAACTCAGTCTAATGTGACTGCTGTACAGTAGGACGCAATTTGGACTAGTTACAACGATTTATGTTGTATGTAACTGTTTTTTCAATCTTCCTTCCTGGTGAAAAAAGTACAAGTAGTAAAATAGGGGGAGGTGTGCAGGCATTTAAAAAGGTGTACTTGCTTTTATAGCTGCACAATCACTACCAACCACCAGTGCTGACGGGGCCAGCGGCGATGCGATTGCTATCCAGGAGGGGACAGTGGCTGCGGCACCTGCAGGAGCATCAGTGGGGGAGGAAAGGTCAGCGGTGGGCGGTGGTAAGGTATATTCATTACTTATTTGCATTACTAGGTGGATGGGGAAAATTTCCCTCACTGTGCTATGAGACTTAAGAAAATATGAATTTGAAGTTATACTCGACAATATACAATGGTTGAAGAAGACACCCTTTGCAGCATTACCAGTGTGAGTTGAGTAAACAAGGCCCCTTCTAGCAGACTCCAACTCAGCTGTGAAAGTTATGGAGAAGACTAAAAGTCAGATCAGATGACGTTGAGGGATGTGTTGAACAAAAAGGGAAAGAAGTGAACTAGGGTGGAAGGACTAAAGAGATGTAATAATATTAATAAGACAACCATAGAAGGATACTTTGGGAGGTTCATGCACGTGGCTGATATGAATCCGATGCATGGGTTGTTGAAGGATGGGTAGAACTGGAAGGTGAAAGAAAATGCAGGCCTCGTTGGGCAAAACAACAATATGGGTGCATGGATATAGTGGATAGCAAGAATCATGAGCGGAGTTTGTGTCAATGAAACCCAAGCCAAGGAAGGAGTGGATGCATGGGTGGTTGCTGGTGAAAGTGAAACCAGCTAATGCGATAATAAAGAATGATAGATATTTACTTTTAATGGGTGGATGCCCCCTAAATGTATTGTATTCATCATAGGTGGAGACTGTCACTGGAAGCAGAGTCTTACTTTGAAAATATAAAAGGAGATACCAAAAAAGACTGGTGTTCTTCTGTGTACTCAAGTTCACCCATAGTACTAGGGCAAGTAGAATGCCGGAAAAAACTTCAACAAATGTTACAGGCAAGGGAAACAGGAGGATAGATTAGATAGATACTAAAAGGTGACACCAATTGTATGTACTGCGCTTGGTAGTGCTACTATGCCACAATGTACTGTTGAATTAATTTTGAAGAGTTTCACTTACAATTCTGTTTCTTTTTTTATAGATTCTCATACTCCTTCCCAAAATCCATCAAGGAAGGAGTTGGCAGCTAGGGCCCGGCAACGGAAACTGCAGGCCATTGTGGAAGAGTATCGCCGGCTGGTGGCTGAGGAGGAGGAGGAAGAGGCGGCGGCAGCAGCTGCTGCCTCTTCCACTGCGTCTGGCACCAGCAAGGCCCCACCTGCAGGAGTACGGTGCCGCGGCCAGGCAGCCGCTCACCGCCGGCATTTAACATCTGCCACCCCCTCACAGCATGGATGCAAATGTAGGTGCTGTGCATTTCGGCAACAACTTCTCCTCCGGGTGGCCAAGCTGGAGTACCAATTAGAGGAGCGCGTAAAGATCATTGTGGACAAACACCTCAAAGCCCGCCACTTGTAATGGACTCTGTTGATTTGCCCCTTTTTTAATACTTTTGTTGGTGGGTGAGATTTGGGTGTTGGGGTTATTTTTGTGGGACATTCTTTGGACTTGGACATTGGTTGGGGTTAGGGTGGGGATAGGGGTGGGATAGGAGGACTAGGATATTTTTTTACATGAATAAATGTTTTTTATTTTCAACTTACACATAGTCACGTATTTCTTATATATGATATGAATATGACTTTTGCCTAGGCTGTATGCCCTCTGAGAAACTGAAATACCTGCTGTAGCGGGCTGAAAGGTAGCAAAGAAAAGTAAGCAATAGTTTAAGTGAACAATCAATTAACAAACATAAGCGTAAAATAAATGAAGAGGAAAAAGGAATCTAAAAAAAATACGAAAATGATACTAAAGTTAATGTATGCCAACATTCATTTCATATACCTGTCTTTCTCTTCCTTGTGACTGTCAGATCACAGATGCAGCAGAGCCTTCTGAAAGTGATGACGAGTTTACTTTAATTTTGGAGCCCTGCTCAAGTTCTGACATTAAAGAGGTGTGTATGCCAGTGCAGACAGAGGTGGTAGCCTTAAGACAGTGATGCATTTCAGATTGGAAACAAAACAGAAGATGGCTATAGTCACGTACGTTTCACTTGTAATGGAGGGACTGTTAGGCGCTACATTATTGTACTATTCTCCATCTCCATCCAATGTATGGCCAGATGGAAATGTATTTAGGGTGAGTCAGGAAGATGGAGCAGGACTGAGGAGTGGAGTACACAGTTAAATGCACAGATGTGCAACTCCAATAGGTAATTAAAAAAGTAAAAGGAAGGATGGAGTTGGCTTTGAAGTTTGAACAAGAAAGACAGATACACACAAATAAAGGAAGGGAGAATGTAACAATTTAAAAGTCTAGTTGTCAGGGAAGGGGAGCTCGTCCTCAAACCCTGGTGGTTCTTCTGACAGAAGTAGGTCATGTAACCCAGTAGTTATGTCTTCCAACTCGCTCTCCTGTTCCAGGTGTGATTCACGTATTTTGTAGTCTGGTGGTATGAAGTGCTGATTCATTTTGATCATGGTTATTCTCCCCACGCTTTTGGGCGAGAGACTGGTCCTTATCACAGTTAAAATGGCACCAGCTGCACTGAAAACACGCTCTGAAGAGACACTTGCAACAGGGCAAGCCAGATACTTTATCGCCAGCCTGCTCAGCACTGGCCAGTCGTTTCTTTTCCTATACCAATACACCAAAGGGCTTTGCTCCATGAACACCTCTGTTGTGTCATCCAGATAGGCCTGTACCATCCGCTCAATGTTCAGTGGTGCTCCGGTTTGCTTGTCCTCTTTTTGCTTTGTGACAGCAACGGACTTACCCATCCCTTTCTGTAGAAACCAAGCAGCTATTTTTTGGTTGTGTCTGATTAATCAGATCCTGTTGGCGCTGTTGTTATTGGTAGTGTTGGTGACTGCTGGGAAGCAAACGCACTGCTCTCATGCTGTGAAGAGGAGCATGACTCTGTAAGATGCTCAGTAGTACTTGCACTGTCCTGGGCTGGCACTGGCAGGCCTCTAATTGAGAGCTGTTCGTTTTCTAAATCAGTGGCTACCTCAGCTATTACAGTTTTGTACTTGGCAACATCCCCTTTTGAAAAAGGAATTACTGCATTACTGTTCACAAATAATTTGTACCGTGGATCCAGAATTGTGGCAGTAATGTAATGTTGATGTGACAAAATCTTATTTTGAATCCTTGTATTCTCAGATAAGCGGCCGGCTAAGACCTTCGCCAAATAACATGCATCAACTTTTCCTTCAACACCTTCGTATGTTTCAGACACCTCCTTCAGCTCTTGCTCTAGCATGTACAACAATGGGATAGCTTGGCCCATAGTACAGTCCTCCCTGCTGACTGCTCGTGTGAAGACCTCAAAAGGAAGTAGCATCTCTGTAAGGCATTTAATGAGGTCCCATTGCCACATCTCAACGGTCATGACTTTAACAGTAGGATCCCCTGATCTTCTTGTCATTACATAAGCATTAAGTGGTATGTACTGCTCAAACAGCCGATCAAACATGTAATAAGTAGAGTTCCAACGTGTTGGGACCTCCTGGATGAGTGCTTTCACTGGCATTTTATGGTCACGTTGAATGACCCATAGCTGCTTCCGGGCTTTAAAAGAATGGTTGAAATACGTGCAGATTATTCTGCAAATGGTCAGTAAGTTGCTGATTTTGCTTTCATTTTTCAGAAAGTCCTGCACAACAATGTTAATGCAGTGTGCCAAACACGGGACCCTGAAATAGTCACCATCTTGCATGGCCTGAACTACATTACTACCATTGTCGGTGGCAACAAAACCAATGTTAAGGCCTCTTGGTCGCAGCCATTCAAAGACCTTGGTGTTAAACTCAGCCAAAATGTTTGCAGCAGTATGCGATTTCTCCATAGCAGACATGGCCACAGTTGCATGTCTGCGAGTGCCTTTAAAAATCTCAGCAGTGTCAATGCCTGCAGATACCTTGTCTCTAACACCTGAAAAAGAGATCCAGTGTGCAGTGATGCACATGCAATCAGTGGCTTGGCAACTGGTCCACATGTCTGTTGTCAGGTGGATACTATGAACAGCACACTGCTGCAAGGCTTTTCCAAGCAATTCCAGCACGTCGTGGTGTAGTGCTGGAACAGCAACTCTGGCAAAATAGTAGCGGCTGGGAACATTCCATTTTGGGCAGAGGGTTGTCACAAATTCCAGGAAACCAACCCCTTCAACAAAAGAAAAAGGGAGAAGATCCAGTGCTAACATGTTAGCAAGCTTAGCATTGTAAAAATGTGCTATTGGGTGGTTGCGCTCGTACTTTCCCTCCTGCCTAAACATGCTAATAATGGTACGCTGCATGGTATTTCCTTCAGTTATGCTCAATGCAGTACTTCACGTCGCAGACTTCGCACCCGTACTCCTTGGTGTCTCCGGGTTACTCTTACTCTGGTGCCACTGAGATGTTGCTGATGCGGAGGATGTGGGCTCTACCACTGCAGTGCTGGGGACAGGGGTACTTTGTGTACCACTACCAGATAGAATGTCTCCCTCTTCTTCCTGTTCGACCGTGAGTGGACCTTTTCCTACTTCCCCACCAACATTAATGGTTCCTGCTTTCATGCTACGTAGGTGGTCCTCCCACTGATTGGTTTATTTTTTTCAAATGGGTCATTTGGCCTCTGGTACCATAGTTTGTACCAAGCTTACCACGACTAACAGAGAAATGACAAAAGGAGCATATAGCAATGTTCTCCTCATTTGCGCTAACTGAAAAGAAGTCCCACACTGGGGAGCTTAACTTTTGTCTACTGCTAGAGGTGCCACTTCCAAAGCCAGATGAACTGGAGGTTGTGTGTTGAAATTCACTATGTGGCTGTGCAGTAGTACCACAACCTACTTCTGCTGAGGTGGAACTTGTGCTGGATGTAGGACGCTGCCGGCACCGTGCTAATGTAAAAATAGAAGCTGAAGGTAGTGTTGCTTTTGGTGTGGCCTGTGTTGGAGGTATGCGTGCTACACCCCTACTAGTCGCAGCCATTCTCGCTAGGGTTAAAATGTTGGTCTCCATGTTCCCCAGTCCCAGGAGTAATGCTTGTGATGACTGGGTCTGACTCGTTATCATCACCATCATTATCCGGCTGTTCAACATCGCACTCCATAAGTGTAAGGCTTCCTGGAACCTTCCTTTTCCCTAGCCTGGTCTTCTTGGGATGTCTCTCCCTCTCATGCTCAGATTGTTGTGGCTCCCAATTGAGATCAAGATCATCAGAAGGGATGCTTGGCGAAGAACTCGATGGACTAACCCTCCTTTTCCTTGGTGGGGATTTGGAAAACAGTAGATGTCCTGCATCAGGTGCTTCCTCTTCTTGCTCTGGATCAGGCTCAATTTCCTGAACTGTCCCGACTTCGGGAGGAACAACAACTACTATTGCGGGTGGTGGCTGTTGAACAACAACTATTGCAGGCGGTGGTTGTGGTTGTTGTTTTCGAGGAACATCTACTATTGAGGGCGGTGGTTGTGGAACAGCTACTATTGCAGGCGGTGGTTGTGGTTGTTCTTTTCGTTGAGCATCTACTATTGCGGACGATGGTTGTTGAACAACTACTATTGGGGCGGTGGCTCAGGATGAACATCTACTATTGCGGGCGGTGGTTGTGGATGCTGTTTTGGAACATCTACTATTGCGGGCGGTGGTTGTTGTTCACCAATTTTCTGCTGTGTTCCCTCTTGCATGGATTGTGTACTACTCTGAGACAGCGCTAAGTTTAGGTCAGGCTCAGTATCACTGCTTTCCACCATTAGGCTGGCTACCTCTTCCCCACTCATCTGCTTGGACCTGGGTTGGTGGCTTGGGCCCACTGATGCGGAGGTGTTGGCCCCAGCAAGGACCCCGGTCACCGCTGCTGCAGGCGTACTTTTTTTCCCAAAAAAGCTTTTCGGGTCAACACAAGACTTAAGTGTCACTTCCTTCTTCTGTTCTTCCTTCTTCTCAGCAGCTTTCTTGGTCTTGGAGGACCTGGTACCTGCTTTCTTTGGGCCCATCTTCTTCAGATGTCAGCACTGCAGCAGCACTCAGTTGCACAAGTTGCTGAGAATGATGTCTGGTCAGATGAGTCACACCACATGTGACATAGTACAGAAGGACGTCCGTCTGGCAGTAGAACAGGCGATGAATGATGACGGACACCTCCTCTCAGTCTTCAGTCTTTTGTGCACCTACAAGCAAAGAAGGCAGAATAACATCAGTCGAATGTGGAATTTGTTTAGCTTTAATTTTAATTACTACTAGAAGTATTAGTACACTCAGAAAGAGTAAGAATAGCAAAAAGCAAATGTAGTGGAAGTGGAACTTGTTTATCCTTAATTTGTGCATCATTTAGGATGGATGCAGCATCAGTGACCTGCAGCAGATAGCAATGGGGATGTGAATAGTAGTAAGCCAACAGGAACAATGGCAAGACACAGGCCAATTTGTCAAAAACAAAACAGCACACTACCACCACAGCTCCCAGCCACATCGGCACATATCACATTCACTGGTACATGGGTAAAGGCCAGAAAACAATAAACTCAAGCAGGCCTATATACCTATATGGCCAGAAAAAGGAGGATGCCTGTTACACATCACAGCTTAATGCACAAAAAAGAAAATCCCCATGGCTAAAAGGGTTGAAAGTTACACAACAACACAAACAACAAAGGCATTTACAGTTTTTTTACACATACCCAAACAGTTAACTACACCCCAAACACCACATTTGGGAATTCAATGTATTGCCATCCATGCCCTAAATGATGTTAAATTCAACAGACAAAATGGAAACCGCTACATCAAGCACCCCTGCTGCGCTGACTACCTCTGGGACTCTAGGCCTACTGGCAGAAGAAATGACAAGTTTGTAGGCCTGCGACAAAACTGAAGCACAATGGAAGGTCACACAAATGGCCGCCCCAACATGGCCTGGCCATCCCCAACAACATGAAAAGAAAGAGAAGACAGACAATACATGCCTACGGCAAAAGGACAATGCTTGGCTTCACAAAATGGCCACCACCCACATGGCCTGGCCATCCCCAACAAAATGAAAAGAAAGAGAAGACAGACAATACATGCCTACGGCAAAAGGACAATACTTGGCTTCACAAAATGGCCGCCCCGCCACCCACATGGTCAGGCCACCCTCAAACAACAAAGTACATAGAGGACAGAAACAGTAAAGTGGTCCATGCTCCAAAAACTACTACGAAATGACAACCTGAGGAGTTTCTTTAGCAAAATGAACAGCATCAACATTTTCGAGAAGGTTTTATGCAACTCGAGACATATTGCTTGCGAGATTGCAAAATCGGCGTCTTCGGCAGCGCGAATTGTACAAAACGTCGTTATCGCGTGCCCGAGCACGCACATTGAGCGCGCGAACAAGACAAAAACTGTAAGGTCGCGTTGTCACACTGTGCAAGTTACCAAAACTACACGAGCTGAATTCTAGGGTTACCTAGTGCGCAGAAAAAGCCATATTATTCAACACACACCCAAAACCTGCAATTCAACACCAAACACACATTTTGCAAATCAATCCAAAGCCATCTATTACCTACATGATGTTACACTTACAACTTAGTTAAAAAAAAAAAAAACATTTACAGTACACCAATTCTCAAACTTACTTGTAAAAGAAAAGTTCAAATCCAAAAGTCCTCAATAAATCCAATCAAATGCTATGATGCAGCAGACATACACAAAGAGTGATCCTTCCAGCTCCAAATCCAAATGAAAGTGAACAGCACATGGTCAAAGCACTGGGAGGAGCCTGGTGGACAGGAAGAGGAGACTCAGGGGCACTTCCTTTCTCTTGAAAAAAAAAGTAGAAACAAAAAGAGGACTCCTTGCCCAAAAAAATACAGCCAAATCACAATCTGAGGGGTTTTCCTGAGCAAAATGATCATTTTTTATAAGGTTTTAACATGCTCGAGAGATATTCTGTGCCAGATTGCAGTTTCTGCGTGTTCGGAAAAGCGATCTTACCAACATGGCGCTGCAAGGAAGATCGCACGTCCTAATGACGTATTCGCGCGTCTGAATGACGTTATCGCGTTCTCACAGTCGGGTTGGATTGTGCGGCGGGATTCCAAACATCGTAGCGAACGCGAACGGGAGAGAAAAGCGAGAAAGCGAACGCAGAACCACGGTAAGTCATTACCGCGCACGCGAGAATGCTATTGAGCGCGTGAGGAAGAAAAACTACTATGCTATGCTGTAGATTGCGAAGTAGTCGACAGCTTCGCGCTCACAGCGAAGTGCGAAGTTGCCGAAAATTCTCAAACTCCGCGAACGGAGCGTAGTTCTCCGCCCAGGCTTAGTTTTGAGACAGTCATTCACTCACTAACACTCCCATACACACACTAATCCACCCATACATTACTGCACACATGCTGTCTTCAAAACACATACAAACAGTGAGTTACTCATTCATGCATCTATGCGCTAAGTAATATTCCCCACCGAACCGTGTTTTTCGGAATATTAAATATGTTTTATATATGTATATCTCAAGGTCGATGGAAGAATAAATGGGTATATAAGTGTGTAAATGGATGATTTTTTTTGTAAAATTGATTATATAACGGACTGATTAAGTGTATCTTAGTGAATACAAGTATTACCAAGTAATTTTTAAATATTTAGATATCTGTATCAGTGTCTCACTTTGTGTATAGATGGCTGCATGGGATGGTGAATAGCTACATGAGTGTCTATATGGGTTATTAGTTGTTTTTTAAACTATCAGTATGAATGTTGGTATGGTTCAGTGGGGGGTATTACTTACCGCATAGATGCATGAATGGGTGACTCACTGTTTGTATGTGTTTTGAAGACAGCATGTGTGCAGGACTGTATGGGTGGATGAGTGTGTGTATGGGTGTGTTAGTGAGTGAATCACTGTCTCAATAGTATCTTTATGAGTAACTACATATGTGTTAAACTAGTATATGTGAGTATTGATGTTTATAAGTGAGTATATGTGAGAGCGAGAAATTGTAAGAGTTCCTGTATAAATAAGTATGTGTTTCTATAAGTGATTGTTTAAGAGAGTAGGTATGTGTACGATTCTGTAGAAGTAAGTGTAGGGGTGGGTGTATAGCTGTATATGCAAGTAAATGGATGTTTGATAGTTTATTTGCATGTGTGAGTTTGTGTGTGAGAAACTCTATAGATGAGTGTCCGTGTGTAATAATATGTATAGGTGTATGAGTACATATGATGAGTGAGTACATGTATGAGTGCCTATATAGAACTGTTAGTGAATGACTGGATGTGTATGTAGATTTTGGAATTACTGAATAGGTTGTTCTAACTGGAATTGGTATCTCCATTTTTTTTGAAAATTTTAGTTTCTATTTTTGAATGTGTGTATCAAGGGTTATATTACGCTGAGAGGAGGTCTGTCACTCCATCACAAGGATGATGTCATCAGTGATATCATCAGTGATGTCATTTGAGATGTCATCAGTGATGTCATCAGTGATGTCACTGACCATGTCATGAGTGATGTAATATGTGACGTCATCAGCAGTGCATTGTGGGCGCGCGAGTTATAGTGAGTCCAACTAACTATAACGTGGGAATTTCAATGGTTTTATGCGAGTAAAACTTCCAGTTAACTATAACTGGTGTGAAACCTATTGTTTTTTCAGTGAATTTAATAGGTTTTTCAAAGTGAAGAAATGATATAAGGTAGATAAACACAAGTGAACATAACACAAGGAGAGAGACGCACCGAGGACATAGAGGTAGTGAACGAAAAATAGAGAGAAGAGGTCAAAAGAAAGGAGCAAACAAAGATAAGCGAGGGAGAGTGGGTGATTTATAGTGATAGAGTGCGATAATACTGCTGAGTGAGTAAACAGGAATTACTAAAAGAACAAAGGAGGAAAATACGGAAAGGAAAGTAAAGCAGAGAGACTGAAAGCTGAAAAGTTATGCAAGGGAGAGAGGCGATGCAGACAGTTGAAATGAGAATGAGGGGTTGTCAAAGAAGTGGAGTAAAGGAACAGGGGTTACAGAGAGTGAGAGAAAGACATTATACGTGAGTAAAAAGAGCTGAAAGAGGGTGGAAAAAGGAAAGTGAGTGTTAGAGAATGATAATACAATTTAATTTACACAATCCAAAGTATTGAATAACTTGTACAACATGTTACATAGTTTATTTTTGCTGTTCTCAGAATATATTAAATTTCACTTAAAACAGTGAGTTCAAATTACTCATCATATGACAGCGGAAAAAAAAACACAATCTAAAAGATTGTGTTTTAAAAAAAACCTTAGATACTGACAAATGACAAATGTACACTAATCTTTGATTGACTTACTTTTCCTTGAGGCCAAATAGTATATCATGGAGGTCCTTTTCTCGTTGCAAAGTACTCTGCTGTTCACAAAAAAATCAATTTCATCGACTTTATAGAAGAAAAGCTCCAAGAACATCTGAAATTTTTTCATTATTTTAATATACTCCTTTTTTTCTGTTATGACTCTTTACGCATTCCTGTACCTTTCCTTTTGGCCAAATAGTGTCAGATGTATGAGTATATTTTCAAATTAATTCTAAGAAACTCTGAAATTACCTTTTTTCCGACGTTCTGAAAGAAAGGCTCATACAACATTTTCACAATATTTAAGTATTTGTAAAACCATCTCTGACTCACTCATGTTCATCATTTTGTATAATACTAATATCACTTACTATGAGATGCACTTACAGTACCTATATAACAAGTCAATTTTTTATATTACCTGGATCACTTTTACTCAGAATATATTTTTAAACAGCAAAATAACCTTTATTAACTGCTCCCGTCTTCATAGACCAATTACCTTTACTTAAATTTTGGTTGTAAAAACACTAGGTATGACATTTTTAAGCCAAAAGGCAAACGTTGTTTGAAAGTCAAATGAGTGTCGTTACAGTGGGTCCAACCTTTACAACTTTTTAAATAGCATGTGTAATGCCCTGATGTTGTAGAAGGACCGTCATGAAAAATAATAGCTACAGTTGCAAAGGTTCTTCCTGATATTGATAACTGAGAGGCCACAAAATTTTTAATAGAAGTTGTCAATTTAGTTCCATCAGGTCTACATCGTTGGAACATTAAAATGACATACTGACCATAATTTTGTAGAAATAATGTGGACAGCATCGCAGACTTACATTGGGTACACACCAAATTGTGATCCGCTGCTTTAACTAGATTATTAAAAGGCACTGATTTGCAGTCTGGTAAAGTCAAATATATAAATCTTTCAGTCTCTATTCTAGTAGTACTTCATGAAGTACAGTTGTCGCAGTCATGCTGCCATTGATAAGAAAGGCTAAAAAGATTTTTTATATCTACACCTTCATCTTCCAATACATCAAACATATACATTAACAATTCATGACATCCTGCTGAATATTATGTGAAAATTGATTTTGACCAGAACATATGTCTAAAAGATTTCGAATTTCTGAAACACTTTCTATTTTTGTTCTATCACTTGTACATTTCTCAAACATGGAATTCAACAAAGAACAGAATCTTTGATCCCGATTTTCAACAATCTGTTCTTGTATATTTTGAAGAAAAAAAAACAACATTAACCACTACATTAGCATAGCAGTTGACACCAGAACTGTTTTCCAACTGAAATCCAACAACATCTTCAACAGAATCCTTTTTCTTTCTCCTTACAATTACAGTTTCATCTACTTTTTGTCTTTTTGCTACTACCTCACTGCAAATATTCTCTCATTTCTTTTTCGGCCTACCACACGTTTTTCAAACAGAGGATATTGAGGCAAATGTGGAGCATACTCTCTTCTTAACCTATTGTATTCTTTAACACAATCTAGATCTGCACAAATCTTTGTTTCATCACACTCAATCAAGTACAATCCTGATAAAGTTCTGACTCGTGATAATGCCACATATGCCATACCCTCTTTAAACACAGAACTTCCAATGTTCACCAAAGCACTATCTACACTTAAACCTTGAGATTTATGAATTGTCACCGCATATGCCAAACAAATAGGAAACTGTTTTCGGCGAACATATAAGTCTTTCACAAGCAAAAATCTAGCTGAACAACGACAAATTTGTTCTATTTCGTCAATGCCATCAAATTTAATTTTTAAAATTTCAATTCCATCTCTATTTTTGTAATTCACAAAACCAACAACATGACCCATTGCTCCATTTACCAGACCTCTTTCAACATTTAAATTCCTTCTCAAAATGATATGACAATGTAAACACACATTCAGAGTCTTTTTAAAACCAGCAGTTTTAGATATAGTCTTCTCTAATGAATCCAATTTTGATTTCAAATTTTCAGACAAAATAATTGTTGCTCCCATATGTTCAATTTTATCTATAGCTTCCAGTTTCACTATCTCTTCATTTTCTAACTTTAACATTTTTTTGTTGAACATGGAACATTCTTTCAGAGTTGGCATCAAACATATGCCAGATTTCTTCTCGTTAATTTTCTTAAAAATATTCTCTGGAAGAATGTTTTCATTTGGGTTCAAATTTGAAATTAATCGTCCATGTAAAGATTCTTTCCCTTGCTGACTTACTTTTCCGATTCTTACATCTTGTCGAATATTTTTATAATCTTCATCCTTTGCCTGCCGCATTTTTTTTTTTTTTTAAGCAGTTCTGCATATTTGAAGTTTAACCATATATTAACGTTTCCAATGCTTCCTAGGCACTTCCTGGTATCTTCATGCGTGAGCATTTTGAACACAGTTTGTACTTTCACTGGAGTCAACTGCAGTAGATCTCCAAAAACAATAATATGTTTTCCTCCAAATAAGACATCATAGTCTGTTCTAAGAATTTATTGCATTCTCAAATGCACAAAAGCAAGCATTATATTTGACACCATGCTTACTTCATCAATGATAAGAAGTTTCATTTTCTTCAGGACTCTCGAAACTTCGGAACACGCATCTCCAGATAGCTTATGATATTGCAATTTGTTATCATGCTCCACTGGCAGCATCAGTAAACGATGTAAAGTAATCCCTTTAATATTATGTGCTGCCAGCCCAGTTGGAGCGGTAACAACACAAGATAGCGGTGATTCAGTCCTTTTCTGCAGATGAGTTGCAATTGCTTTAATCAGAAAACTTTTTCCAGTTCCCGCTTCTCCACTTACGTACAGTTGGACTGGTTTAAATGATGTACATGAGCACTCTTTTTTCTCATGAGTGAATCCATGTTCAATCTGTTCTGTGACTTCGTCATATATCTGTTTCTGCTCAAGGTTTAGTTGTTTCACCAAATCTTCTAAGTTAACTACATCATCTTGAGCTTGTTCCATAGCTCTTTCCACCTCATCCATGGCAGTGGCAGCTTCATTTTGAATAATTGGTCCTGACTCAATGAAGCAGAACTCTGACTGTCTTGAGAACTGTCTCTAGCAATCTCTGCAGCAATTGTGGCTTCTTGCTCTATTTCTTCGTTCAACATTTGCAGATAATTTGGAAAAACAGGACATTCTATGGTATCCTTGGTTGCATTAAAAGAATCTTCGTAACAGAGAAAATCACCAAGTAGTTCCTCTTCTGTACGCCATGGCTTAAAGAGTTGCAAAAGAGCTAAATAGTAAAATTCTCTTTTCTCTGGATTTTCGCAACTCAATTTTCGATGATTAATCAAATGACCTTTTTTCTGTCTCACTAGACATCCTTCACACCCAATGATAGCATATATTCCATTGTTGATATCTTCTCTGATGGTTCTCTTATAAATATAGTTTTGCAGAACTTCATACAAACAACTGTTCTCAAGATGACTACTTCTATTTGGATAGTATGTATCCAACATGTTTGTCTTCAAAATATCTGTACTTTCTGGTTCTTTCTCCGCCAAATACTCTATTTCTTGTACAGATTTCAAAACTCGATTTCGTGTTGCAGCAAGACCTAGACTCACCCAAATGAAAGTTCTAGATTTGGCATAGAGACTTGCTGATGACAATCGATCAGAACATTCATATGCTCCAAGTTCTCGATGTGACAACATCTTCAGACTGTAACTGTATAATTTCTTGCTTAGACTCTTTTCATGTGAAATGTCCTCCCACATTTCCTTCCGTTCTGTCTTTTCTTTTTTTGTGATGTAAGACGTCACATATCGAGCCACAGCAATAGAGTTGTCAGCAACGTAGTAATACATTCTTTATTTAGATATAAAACATATCTTTAAAAGATTCTTCCAGCACGTTAATACAATCTTACAGCTTACAAGAGATTAAAAAATAAAGAAAATAAAAACAGAATAAAATGTGACTTTCTTATCAGTGCTTACTGCAACATATCAATTTAAATATAGCACTCCTGGACAATGCAAATGGGGTTAGGTACACATTATGCTACACAGCAGTCCAATTTTTCTAGAAGCCTGTAGGCATACTGAACGAATTTGGCCAATTTTATGTTTAAGGCAGTGTTTTCTAAGGACAGAGCAGCAGTAATGGCGTGTCTGCAAGTCTGAACTCCCAGCCTGTTCCATTCCGGCCTGAGTAGGCGTCTGCGTTGGGAAATGAAGAAGGGGCATATGCAAAGCACATGCAAAAAAGTTTCGCTTGCAGACCCACACCCTCTACACGTTTGATCAGCCCTTTTTTGCCGCCATACAGGGAGATTTTGTAGGAAGCGCCAGTCTCCCAGTCTTAGGGCGATCAGACATCGCTTTAGATGGTAGGAGAATGTGATCGAAAGATAATTTGCCGGGTAAAGTCGTTTATAGGAGTTGGCTACTGCCCAAGCATGGCTGCGTTTCGCAAGGAGAGCTTTATCCATAGTCAGTGATTTCAGTCTTATAACTTTTTTGATTGTGTTTTTGAAGGCAGTCTGACTTGGGTTGAGGGCCCAGAGATCCGCAGCAGACGTTTGTTGGATGTAGTTATTTAGGAGGCGGCCGTATGTTCCTCCCGGATTGCTCATACTAATTTCGTTCCAGACCAGGAGTTCCAGGGTGCCAGCTTCTGCCTTCCTTAGTTTGTGGATCAGATTAAGATATGAGCCAACAGTGGAGGATTCATAATTAGTTAAGCCCAGCTCTAGTCTGACCTGTGCTGGCGAGGAGGTACTCGGCAGGTGAAGCAGTTTCTTATAGAGTTTGGTTGTCAGTTTGTTTAGGGATTTGTTCATTTTTCCCTTAAAGATCTCTATGCCATACGAACGTGTGGGCCCGATCTTTGCTCTAAGCACTTCCAGTAAGGGCAGAACCGTGGGGCCTGAGAGTCTCCTCGATAGCTTAGCCAGGGATATCATTAGCGCTGTTGCCTTGGCTGCAATCACGGTGCTCTGTTTGGTGAAGTTGCCCCTGGAGTCCAAATGGACCCCTAGGTATTTGTACGACTGGGCAATTGAAATGCTTTCATTGTTTATTGTCCAACCTCCACCGTTGTAGCGTTTTTTGCCAAACGGAACAACCATTGTTTTTTTCATGTTGATTTCTAACTGGTTGTCAGCAACGAATTGAATATCCATGTTAGCATTCCACATGGACAAAATCACTGGGTTGTAGTCGTTGATGTACTTGGACTCTTTGTTTCTTTTTAAATTGTATGTATTTTTTGATGATTTCCTCGTCACAGTATGTCGCAGAGAAGACATCCAATTATTTACTCTTCCTTTAGAAATCACTGGTCGTGGAAAGCTGAAACGACATTTTGTGTAGAACTTGTCCTTGTTTCTGAATTTTCGACGACAGTACTTTCCACAACGATGGGATTGAAAGCGTAAAACTTGTTGCCTTAAACTGTTTTCTTCAGTAGTTTTCGGAACAGCACATGTTGAATACTCTTCAATGAAGCTCATCACTGTCTCATCCGAATCTGTTCCAAATTTGGGTGCATCTTTAATCCACAACAACATATGTATATGAGGAGCACCTCTCGCTTGATACTCCTTTCTCCAAAAGAAATCTAAAACATCTCCAAGGGGAGGATTTTTTTTGTTGGTAATAAAAGACATCATAGCTTCAAATCTATGATTGAAATATCTGCACACATTCACTGGATCCAAAGAACACAGTTCTCCAGCAGTTTTGAATTCTATATTTTGAGTATTTGCATTTGCCTCTCATAGAAATTGAAGTAAGTCGTCCCATGCATACTCAGCACAGCTAAGAGTGAGGAACCATGTAGGAGTTCCTAAGTTTCTTAGCATACATTTCAATTCCCCATGACGACGGAACCAATACTCATTTGTACCACGCTGACATGCCATGAGATTGATTAAATGAGATTACAAAATATTATCTTGCAGATTCACTTTCTCCATAAAGTCCCTCGCCAAAACATTTTGCAAATGTGCTCCACTTTTCAGTATATGGTTTACTGCATAAGAAAGCCCAGACAGGTCACTTTCATACAGTAGATGAAACAAATAGGGAATGCATTGACGAAACCTTGGATCTTCAGCATATAATCTTACAGTTCGATATTCAGATGCAGGAATTTGAAGTGGTCGATCGTCATATCGTCCACCTCGACCTGTTGGAAATAGCTGTGGAAAACAATGAGCTTCCAAACTTTCTTCCCATACACTAATGGGACTTCCTTTTGCTGCTTTCATTTGAAACAATTCAATTGCATTCCCCATTACTTCTTTGGAATGCAAAGGATGAACAGTATAATGTTCATATATTTCTTCACTTCTAGACACATCAACTTTTTTAATTTGGCCGCCTGAACAATCACTGTCTTCATCTGCAGCTGTTTCCTCTGCTGCAACACATACATCTTTGTAATACTCATTGTTTTTGACTAAATACAACGGTGCCTTTTTGACTTTCCTAACATCCACTAAATCTTGCCAGATTTTCTTACTCTTTGTCGGAACCCCATTAACTAGAGTAACGAAAGGTTCCTCTTCTACTTTTTCTATACACATTGTATCAATATTTGTTTTTAAATCTAGAGGCAAATAAACAACTCTTCCCTTTAATCCTCTCTGCAAATCTGTAGGAGGCAATTTCCCTATCTTAGGCTCCATGCGAACAATTGCCTGAAAAGGATGGACACATTGAATCAAAATAGACTCATATGTATTTAAATCCATCAATTCACAGGGAATCTCTACCAACTCCAGATTATTATGAACAGCTCTAGCAGGCATTCTGTTATGATTTAATTTATCATAACAATAGTTACAAATACGCTGATCAGAACTCAAATCAAAACAATTCTCCACCCACAAATAAGTTGCAAAATCCTTCCACTCATAATTATTTATCTTTTCACTTTTTACGTATAAATCAACTAATCTAGTTTGATGCTTATGACTTCGTCGACAACACACACAAGTAAAATTCGGCCTTTCACTTGATTTCACCTTAAACCTGGTAATTTCCTGCTCAAACTTTTCTGTACTTGAAATCTGTACATTGTCTTCCACATTACCTTGAATTGCTGTGTCAATTTCTACACCGTCCTCTTTTTCACCAAAATAACAAATCTCAATTTCTTCACAAATCTTCTTCACATCTAATTCAGTTCCATGCAAAAGAGCACTGTTTAATTGTTTAAGCTTAAGTGCTGGACTTTTTGCATAATACAACATTCTCACTAATTTCATCATTTTGGTATGATGCACTGCTAACATCCTAAAATGATGAAAAACACTCTGACAGACTTTTCTAGAAAGACAAGCCAGTGAATGCCCTTGCAAACCTGTGTTTTCTCTCACTCTGCAAGGATCTAAGTCTTGCAACAACTTCACTTTCTGCTTTAGACTTTTCTTACTATATGTACGTAAGAAATTACAAAACAAATCAATTGATTCCTGTCGCATACTACAAATACGACTACACTTCCAAGTGTACACTGGACCCTTAGTACATCTCCCTAAAACTTCATCAGTTAACACCTCTTCTGGTTCTCTAGGCACAAGTTTCTCTTTTTCAATCGGACAACCATCTTTCACTTCATACGCTCAACCGCTGGTGTCAACTGCATGCACTAAATCATTCTCCTGGAAGTAACTCTCCTCATTAAAAAATGGCTCACAACTTGAACTTTGCGTCCATTCTCCTGAAAAAACGTTACAAAAATTAGTCCCATTAATTACTCTTTTCCATCTACTGTTTGATTTGAAAACATCAATTGTCTTGTTAAGTGCCCTAATTCTATTAATTATTAAAATATAATTTTTTCTTAACTTCAAAAGCCTGATCAACAGTTTTCTCTACACTTTTCTTTTTCTAATAAAAAGCAGCTCTCTATTTACCTTTCCTAATGTTTTTTAACAAATTTAAAACCACCCTATTGCGAAACATTCGTTTACGAATGTCTCTAAACTGATTCTGCCTTCTATTCCTATACATATTATTCTCTCCTGCTCCATTGTAGGATTCTTTGAGGGTCTCTCCTTCCTTTTCAAATTTACTCTCTCATTCTCTTTTTCTACATGCTGCCCAACATTTTTTTTTATCTACATATGTTCCGTAAGAAAGACTTAGTTGTCTTACCAGGAACTTTGTTCCTGTTTTTTGAAGTATTTGTTGTTGAAGAGTGCTGTAATTCCGTTGCTGTTTTTGTTTGTAACCATATTTCATTTTTCCTCCTTCTTTGCCTTGAGGGTATCTTTCCTCACTCTTGAAATCTTGATTTCAATCTGTGTTAAAGAAAAAAATAGCACATTATAGGCCACTATTATCAAACAACAAACCAATGACAAAAAGCAAACGGTCTATTCAGGGTTACAGATCAAGTGAGGATTCTCCAAGGGTGCAGAAGAGGTGAGACCTGTATTGAAGAGTGTAGTGGAAGAGAGGTATGTCCACAGGTACAAAGAAAGTGAGACCTGTGTCTAAGAGTGCAGTAGGAGATAAGCTTCATGAAGCCTAGTCCACTGCACTCTTAGACACAGGTCTTACCACCTACGCTCTCCAAGAAAAGCCTCTCTCCCACTACAGTCTTGAACACAGGCCTCACCTCCTCTGTCCCTCTGGACATGCCTCACTTCATCTGCACAATCTACTTCCTAATGTGAGGTAACACAGGTTACATGATTGTGAAAAGGTCAAATTTCTTTATGTAATCATGCACACACTATTTATTCTTTCTCAAAAATGTAAAAGACATTAATTTGCCCCAAAATGTTTCAGTAGTGCAATGAAAAGCTTATACATATGACCTTTTCTCTGTTTTTCAAATTATAATCTAAAAAAAGATTATGAGGCCTAAGCAAGAGTGCAGATGTGATGAAGCCTGTCCAACGGAGCACAAAAGGTGAGGCATGTGTCCAAGAGTGCAGTGGGCAGGACTAAACTGGAGTAGTGTGCAAAAAAAAGATGAGCCTCATTTATAAAGCCCTGCATCAGTTTTCCACTGCTGATGCGTCACTTTTTGTGACGCATCGGTGGCATAAAACATGTGCCTTGTTGCGCCATATTTAAAAAGTGACGCATGTAGGTAGATGTGTCACTTTTTAAACCTCTGCACCACATTATACCTCTGTCAGGTGTAATGTACACAGAGAGGTAATTTCTCCGCAGAAAGCCTCGTAATAGTGACGCAGTGAAATCTATCAGATTTCACTGCGTCACTTTTAAGACACTGTTACGTCAAAATCTTGCGCCTGCCTCACAGCAGACATAAGACTGAGGCAAACGCTTTCACATGGAGCTTTCCCCATGTGAAAGGATGCATTGCTCGAGTACAAGCATTCCATTTCAGTACTGAAAACTCACTATTTTACAAAATACATTTCCTCTCTCTTGCAAACAATCCTACCAAGCATTACCAAAAAAATGACACAAACCAACAGCAAAGAAGCTCAGTGTGCTTCCTAATCTGAAGTAACACAGGTGACATGATTGTGAAAAGTTCACATTTTTTTATGTAATCATGCCCACACTATTTATTCTTTCTCAAAAATGTAAAAGACATTAATTTGCCCCAAAAATGTTTCAGTAGTGCAATGAAAAGCTTATACATATGACCTTTTCTCTGTTTTTCAAATTGTATTCTAAAAAAGATTATGAGGCCTAAGCAAGAGTGCAGATGTGATGAAGCCTGTCCAGGGTAGCACAAAAGGTGAGACTTGTGTCCAAGAGTGCAGTGGACAGGACTAAACTGGAGTAGTGTGCAAAAAAAGATGAACTTCATTTATGAGGCCCTGCGTCAGTTTTGCACTGCTGATGCATCACTTTTTTTGACGCATCGGCAGCATAAAACATGTGCCTTTTTGCGCCATATTAAAAAAGTGACGCATGTAGGTAGATGCGTCACTTTTTAAACCTCTGCACCACATTATACCTCTGTCAGGTGTAATGTACACAGAGGGGGCATTCCCCCGCAAAAAGCCTCGTAATAGTGACGCAGTGAAATCTATGAGATTTCACTGCGTCACTTTTAGGACACTGTTACGTCAAAATCTTGCACTTGCCTCACAGCAGGCGTAAGACTGAGGCAAACGCTTTCACATAGGGCTTTCCCCATGTGAAAGGATGCATTGCTGGAGTTGCATCATTTTTGTGACACACTCCAGCAATTTATCACTTTTGCGCTTACAGATACATCAGAAATACTGACTTATCTATAAGTCCTAGAAACATGATGCATCATACATTAAATATAATGCATCATTGGTGTCACAAGGAGTGCACTGTTAAAAGTGACGCATCGCTGTTTTCATCAATAACGCTCTCAGTGTGCTTCCTAATCTGAGGTAACACAGGTAACATGATTGTGAAAGCTTCAAATTATTTTATTTAATCATGCACACACTTTTTATTCTTTCTCAAAAATGTAAAAGCTATTAATTTGCCCCAAAATCGATTTTTCAATAACATTTTAGAAACACAGTGCAGGTCCTATGTACAATCATTCCATTTCAGTACTGAAAAGTCACTATTTTTCAAAATACATTTCCTATATCTTGCAAACATTCCTACCAAGCATTACCCAAAAAATGAAACAAACCAACAGCAAAGAAACTCAGTCTGCTTACCAATCTGAGGTAAACCAGGTAACATGTTTGTAAAAGAATCAAATATTTTTATATAATTATGCACACACTATTTATTCCTTCTTAAAAATGTTAAAGCCATGGATTTGCACTAAAATCGTTTTTCAATTACCATTTTAGGAACAGAACACAGGTCCTATGTAAAAGCATTCATTTTCACTACTGAAAGCCACTTTTGCGCTTACAGATACATCAGAAATACTGACTTATCTGTAAGTCCTAGAAACATGATGCATCATACATTAAATATAATGCATCATTGGTGTCACAAGGACTGCACAGTTAAAAGTGACGCATCGCTGTTTTCATAAATAACGCTCTCAGTGTGCTTCCTAATCTGAGGTAACACAGGTGACATGATTGTGAAAGCTTCAAATTATTTTATTTAATCATGCACACACTTTTTATTCTTTCTCAAAAATGTAAAAGCTATTAATGTGCCCCAAAATCGATTTTTCAATAACATTTTAGAAACACAGTGCAGGTCCTATGTACAATCATTCCATTTCAGTACTGAAAAGTCACTATTTTACGAAATACATTTCCAATCTCTTGCAAACATTCCTACCAAGCATTACCCAAAAAATGAAACAAACCAACAGCAAAGAAACTCACTCTGCTTCCCAATCTGAGGTAAAACAGGTAACATGTTTGTAAAACAATCAAATATTTTTATATAATTATGCACACACTATTTATTCCTTCTTAAAAATGTTAAAGCCATGGATTTGCACTAAAATCGTTTTTCAATTACCATTTTAGGAACAGAACATAGGTCCTATGTACAAGCATTCATGTTCACTACTGAAAGCCATTGATTTGCCCCAAAATCGTTTTTTGAATAACATTTTAGAAACAAAGTGCAGGTCATATGTACAAGCATTCCAGGTCACTACTGAAACTTCACATTTTTACAAACTACAATTCCTCTTTCCAGCAACAACTTTTTATCAAGCATGTTCAAAAAACATGAAGAAAGTCACATTAAAAAAACACATTTTGCTTCCAAATCTTCTCCATAGAGTATACAAGTCTCTATCTATATTAAATGAATCATAACTCACCTTTACAAAAGCTTTAGGAGATTCAGAACAGTGTCAGATACACACACCAATATTTCTCTAGCAGATCAAAAGGTATGTTCTCCAGGCACTGCAACCATTAATGGCACAGAAAACCTCTAATTCTACACACATATTCCTCATGGTAACCAATCAAAACGCTTCCCTCTCTATTTTCAAATCAACACCTTTCCCCCCCTCAGCCCTTTCTACCTGTTACCATAGCAACTCCCTCCTCACTGAGCTCCCAGGGTTAAAAGTTTATTCTACAATGTTGCAAATCAAATCAGCAAGCAGGTTTGACCTCTCAATACACCAGCTTATCCACTGCAATCTTTCTTTAAATGACTTTTTCTTAACCATTCAAATTACTTCTTTCACATAACAGAACCATGCACCCTAACTTTCATTTTTCAACTATCTCAATCCACCAATTATTGCTTGTGATTCAAGAGCACTGAAACTCCACAGTTTTTGTGTGCAAACTCCTACTGTTCCAACTGCCATTTCATTCCTACACTTTATCTGACTGCACCAGAACCTCCTCTCACCATGTACTCTGTCTGCATTATTGGACATAGCTACATTCCCTGGGCTCAAAGGTATGCAGCTACCAGAAATTTTCACAACCTTGATTTACCAAATGTGCACATAAAATGGATTGGCCAAAGAGGATTGAGAAGTCATCAATTGAAACCATTGGTGAAAACCTTTCATCATCTGCCACACCCTGACCTTATAATTTTGCACTGTGGTGGAAATGACCTAGGCACTTTGACTGGGGTAGGTCTGGAAATGGTTTTAAAGGACACCTTTGGGCAATTGATGACACTTTTTCCACAAACTACCTTGGTATATTCCAATATATGCCGAAGGCAGAAATGGAAGTGGTCCAACCAATTTTGTCCACAGATTGAGAAAGCAAGGAAACATGTGAATAAATCTGCTTCTGCTTACATGAGAGACTATGGAATGGGTTCAATATACAACAACAACTTGCGTTACAACATGCAAGATATCTACAGAGGAGATGGTGTGCACTTCTCAGATGAGGGGAATAGAATATTCCTCCTGAATTTAAGATTGTGCATTGGAACCTACTTGTAGGTACCTAATTCAGCCCAGAACTCAAAAGCTCTTTTCAGGGCTACCCTACATCTGATCACTCACAATGATTATTTTACTCTAACTTTTTTCACTAATTTTCACCAAAGTACGCTCCCCGGTACGCTTCCCGGTGCGCGTACCGGACGCTCCCCCGCGAAAAATAAAAAATTTCTTTTTTTTTCTTCGCCTATATGGGCCTCCTAAGACCCCCTCAGAAAACCTAGAGGGTCAGGGAGTGCCTACCATGCCCCCTTATTCCCATTTCCCAACGTTGTTTGTCCTCCATTTTCTGTCTCAAATCTACCGAAACACAAAATGGAGGACTCCCGTAGCGCTGCCGGTACGCGTACCGGGGCGCGCACCGGGAAGCGCTCCCAAAAATGTTAAAAGTTAATTTACATAAAAACCACTGGAGACACTTTCACCAAATATAGAATAGGCCATACTACATACCAGTCCCTACCATTTTCCCAAATTTGGTGGAATTCCATTGAGCCATTTGGCCTGTAGCCCTCACTAAATATCCTGAGGTGAATTACTTGACAAAAACACATCTGAAGTCTTCGAATTTACAACCAATTAAAATGTTACTTTCATTTTCTACTATTATTTCATGACATTTGATTGGTTATGTACATGAATATATATAAAGAAAGAGAGGGAAACACAGCCATTTTGACTACTACTTCCTGAAGTACATTTCAAAAGGATTTTCACTGAGAACTTAAACTTCTTTTTCAAAGGTAAGATGTTATTTTGAAAACTGAAGTATATTGTGCACTTTAAGTTGATTTGGAAAACATTTTCTGATAGTTATATACTATCCCTCTGTAATAGTTATAGATTGAGATAGGCTTCTCTGTTATAGTTATGGATGGAGTTAGGTTTGTCTTCTATAATTATGAATTTACTTAGGCTTTATGATATACACTTTTTTATATTTCTACTTCCAGCCTGATACCATACACTGCCCAAAGATAACTTCACTGTTAAAAAATCAAAACTACCTGTCTGAACTTAAACCCAACAGTGCCCTATCTCTACTGATATATTTATTTTTTATGCAAATTACAGCAAAAAAATGGAAGGAGAGCAGAATTTTTCCTTCAAAATTGTTCTGGAGAACAACGCTGAAAAAGTTATTGAAGACAATGATGACTTAGATTTCATGGATGAATCACGGGACTATGAATTAGTTCAATGTGTAGAAGCAGTAGATTCTCTGATTGAAAATGAGGACATTTCCGACAATGTGTTGTTAGAAGTTCTGTTAAATTTGGAAAAAGAATCAGAAAAATAAATTTATAATAACCAAATTGATTATAATGTAAATTCAGACTTATAGTATACTATGCAACTTTTTTATGTTACATAGTAATTTTGCTCATAGTTACTTCCTTTCTCCCACTATATTATCTCCAATGTGTATTTAACATCTCTTTTTCATCTCCTGCCTCCATGTTCTTTCTGCTTTCCTGACAGACTATAATATGGATTCCATATACCACAATAACTTCTGTAACAACATGCAAGACATCTACAGAAAAAAAGATGTACATTGAATTTAAGACTCTGCATTGGTACCTACATGTTGGTACTTAAATCACCCACACAACACAACAACTCTATTCAGAGCTACCCTACCTCTAAGCAATTCAAATTATTATTTTACTGTTTCACTGAGTTTTCCCCATGTGTGGGGGGGAGGTGTGTGTGGGGGATGGTGGGGTGTCTCTGTGAAGTGTGTGTGTGTGTGTGTGTCTGGGGGGGTGAGGTGTATAGGTGTGTGTAGGTGTGTGGGGTATGTGGGTGTGGGTGGCGGTGTAGGTGTGTAAGGTGTGTGTGTGGGTGTGGGTGTGTGGGGTGTTTGAGTGTAGGTGGAGGTGTGGGTGTGTGAGGTGTGTGTGGGAGGTGTGTGAGTGTGGGGGGTATGTGTGTAGGATGTGTGTGTATGTGTGGGATGTGTGGGTGTGTCTGTGAGGTGTGTGTGTGTGGGGGGGAGGGAGGTGTGTGTGGGATGTGTGGGGTGTGTCTCTGAGGTATCTATGTGTGCATGTGTGTGTTGGGGGAGGGATGAGGTGTGTGTGTGGGGTGTGTGGGTAGATGTGTAAGGTGTTGGTGTGGGGGTGTGGGGTGTTTGGGTGTGGGTGGAGGTGTGTGTGTGTGAGGTATGTGTGGGGAGTGTGTGGCTGTGGGGGTGTGGGGTTGTGTGCGTGTGGGTGTGTATGGGACGTACTTGTAGGTACCTAAAACAGCCACAGAACCCAAAAGCTCTTTTCAGAGCTACCCTACCTCTAATCACTCAAAATGATTTTTTTACACTACTATTTTCACTATTTTTCACCAAAGTACGCTCCCCGGTACACTCCCCGGTGCGCGTACCAGGCGCTCCCCCCGCGGAAATCGAAAAAAAAATAAAAATAATTTTTGGCCCGCGGGACCCTTTTATGGCCCCCACATCAAACCTAGGGGGTCAGGGTGGGTCTACCCTGCCCCCTTTTGGTCATTTCCCCCTTTGTTTTTTGCCACCTCTTGTATCTCGATCCTACCGAGACACAAGATGGCGGCCACTGCGGACTGTTTCGAATGTTTACAGACACCCGAGAGCCAATCAGCTTTCCGTGCGCATACCGGGGCGCGCTTATAGATATATATATTTTTTTAACCTAAATTACTCAAAATCCTCTGGTACACATATCTTGAGACATAGCAAAGGCACATCGGGCTACCAGTCCCTACAATTTTGCCAAGTTTGGGGAAAATCCATTCAGCCGTTCGAGCTGAAAGTGAGTTTGACCGCCCTACGGACATTAACATGGGGAAAACATGTTTTGGGACCCCCCTTTTATCTTGGCCCCCCCTTGACGGATCCCCCCGAAACTTTCAGGGAAGGAGAGCAGCGAGGCAAAGTTACGGAAAATTACAGGCAGATCCCTCATTCGGCGCCAAAGTTATTCCCAATAGAATGTTGCGGATTTCCTATGGAAAACGATCCTAACTATAACTACCTACTGGCGACCGCCAGTAGGTAATATATATATATATATATCGCCAGTAGGTAGTTATAGTTATAGTTAGGTTCTGCCTGTAATTTTCCGTAACTTTGCCTCGCTGCGCTCCGCTCCTTCCCTGAAAGTTTCGGGGGGATCCGTCAAGCGGGGGCCGAGATAAAAGGGGGGTCCCTAAACGTGTTTTCCCCATGTTAATTTCCATAGGGCGGTCGGACTCACTTTTAGCCCGACGGCTGAATGGATTTCCACCAAACTTGGCAAAATTGTAGGGATTGGTACCCCGATGTGCCTTTGCTATGTCTCAAGATATATGCTCCAGTGGTTTTTACGAAAATTCACTTTGAAAAAATATATATTGGGCTACATTGGGCTATATATATGTTCGAGCCCAAATGTAGCCCAATGTAGCCCAATGTAGCCCAAAGATGGCCACCAGAGACAAAAAAAACAAATGTAGCCCAAATATCAGACAGATGTAGCCCAACTATAGCCCAATGACAGAATGTCCCAGAGTGTTCTAAAGAACAACTAGAGCGCTAACAGTCTTACTTATGACAAAAGTATGGCACACCTGAAGTCATCTTGATTGGAATAAAGTGTTAACACTTAAAACATTTAATTTGCAAAGGAACAAAATGAGGGGGTTCATTTTGCCATAGAAATTATGATTAGTGCTGAAGAAAGAAAAATTAGGGCACATTTTGAGTGACTTCTCAAATCCTCTTATATTTCATTAAAAAAATTCTGATATGCAGTCTCCCAAGATGGCCACCAGAGACAAAAGAGCCCAAATGTAGCCCAAATATCAGCCAGATGTAGCCCAACTATAGCCCAATGACAGAATGTCCCAGAGTGTTCTAAAGAACAACTAGAACGCTACCAGTCTTACTTATGACAAAAGTATGGCACACCTGAAGTCATCTTGATTGGAATAAAGTGGTAACACTTAATACATTTAATTTGAAAAGGAACAAAATTAGGGGTTTCATTTTGCCATAGAAATTTTATATATATATATATATGAAATCCAAACCTTTGTTACTGCAACGAAATAGGCGCTGACACCGTGGGATTCGACAAGGAGGAATTTTATTTACCTCGACGACAACTGCTTACGCGTTTCGGCGGAACAACCGCCTTGCTCACAACAACTCAAAAGTGCAAATGGAAAAGAATATATACACACCCCCATTCCTTCTTCTCATGGGTTTGTCAACGCCCCCTGGTGACGTCAGTCAGTTACTATGGTTACCATCCCCCTTGCCGTAGACATGGAAGAGATACATTACGGTAATTGAAACATTTGTATCTGGAATGGTTTCGGGCATTTACAAATCTGTTTACAAACTAATCAGCCGTGCTATACATCATTCTTATTTACAGAACCACCAATTTACATTTTTACACTTCAAGATATATTTACACTCTCGATAATTTTTTATGTGTTCCTGTGGTCATGTGCGCGCATGTAACGACTTTGCCCACATTCCTAACTGACTGACGACAGAATAAGGAAAAAAAACATTATTATTGAAACAGTGCAACACATTGATACAAAAATAAAATTTCATAATTCGTGACAATTTTAGAAACAATAATATTAATGTGATTGCCCAGAGTACTTTAACATTTCTCTAGCCATCAGTGTATAACCCCATGGTCCTACTGATAGCCCATGATATCCGCAGTATCTAGCATTTTTGCACTAAATGTCTGGCCCAAGTGGGCCTATTTAATCGCTTGTGGGCTATCATAAGAATCCTATGTGTCTCGTGGTAATGTTGGCCTCCAATATCTCTTTTTCCTTGTGTCATATTGGGACATCTCAGTACCCTGGCTTGTGACTTGACTTTGTGACTTTAAAGAAAATTTGCCTCAAAGACAAACCCAAAATATCTAATGGTGAAAATTATTAAAATATAAAGCGTTAATGCTGTATTTTTCTACATTTTCATCTCCCATTTACAAAATTTCAGAGGAGCGGGATCCGTGATATCTGCATGGAGCTTAGTAAATATTCAGTATATGGGTCTGAATACAGGGCTAAACTAATCGGTTTGCTATTTACAAATGCACACTTAGTGCTTCATCGGAGTTCAAGCCGTTAGGGGCCTTGGTATCGAGCAAAACAATGTATCTCGATTCCAATCTCCTAAGCGCTAGGAGTCTATTACCTCCTCTTGCGTTTTTATTGACACAGTCAATAACGAAGTATTGCAAATCTTCGACTCTCCCTCCATGAAAGGCATTAATGTGGCGAGCCACAGGGTAGCTTTGATCATTGTTGGCCACGGCTCGCAGATGCTGTAAGATCCTTACATGCACTGGGTGCAAGGTACTTCCAACATATTGTTTCTTGCACGTGCATTGCAAAACGTAGATTGCATAGTCCGTTTTGCAGTTGAAGTTCCCTCTCAGTACCAGAGGTGTTTTCCTAAGTGGAAGGTGTATTTTACTGAGATTGACACCATACTGGCACGCTTTGCACTTTGTGCACTTGAAAAATCCTTTTTTCTGCTGAAGCCAATTGGTGTTACTCATTTGGCTCGGAATGTTAGATACCAATTCTTGCTTCATAGATTTAGCCCTTCTGTATGTAATCTGCGGCAATTTAGCACATGATGGACCTAATGTGGGCTCACTGCGTACTATAGGCCAATGCCTATACAGGATTTTATATATATATTACCTACTGGCGGTCGCCAGTAGGTATATATTGTTAGGATCGATTTCCATAGGGAAATCACAACATTCTATTTGGAATAACTTTGGCGCCGGTTGAGCAATCAGGCTGAATTTTTCAGCAACTTGAGGTACTGGGTTTTTAAGAACCGGCACAGAACCGGCAACACAGCGGTGTCAGGGTACACCCAGAGACCTCGGGTTCTTCCTGATTCAGACCACAGAAACTCAGAGTCTTCTAGGTGAAGTCAAGGATCGATTTATTTGGCTGCAACCAAAGTAACAAGTGTCCTAGAAGTACAACACACGGGGAAGTATATTCTCAGGAGACTGCTCGAATTTACAAAGTCAGGCTTCTCTCTTTATACAGAATATTCAGCTTCAGGCAAACATTCTTCGAATTTGCAATATATCATTTACAGGTCTTTGTTACAAAAGAAAAGCAGAGTCATGATGACATGTACATTTTTCACTTCGTGCTGCCCACAACAAATCACCCGGCGAGGCCCAACATTTCATCAGATATCGGTGGACCCCCAATAAAACAGGTACCTCCCCACCATAAAGTAAGTGAAGCAAAAAGAGTAGAGACAGATGTGAGCGAGATACGGCAGGTGTGCGCACTGTAATGGTTTTATGGCTTGTTGAGCCTTGATGCTATCTTGTTCGGCCACTGGGAGGGGAACTGACCTAACGAGTTCGGCCTGGGGCAATGGTTCCAACTTGCATAGGTCATAGGAAAGTTGATTAAGGAGTGCGTGCTCTTGTGGAATTGAATTCAGCTGGATTAAGGCCTATGTAAAGGGCAACACATAAATGGAGGCCAAGGGTTCAGAACGAAAATGACGATTTCGAGGTGAAATCGTCACTCGAATATGCTGAAAATATTTATACATGGTGTGCTCGTCATTCTCCGTCTTTTGATACCAAATTCGTCATGTTTCGATGAAGTTTAATTCTCGAGTTCAGAATGATTGCACGATTCCAGAAGTTTCAGAACCACAAACTTTGCCTCGCGGCTCTCCGCTCCTTCCCTGAAAGTTTGGGGGGGATTCGTCAAGCGGGGGCTGAGATAAAAGGGGGGTCCCAAAACGTGTTTTCCCCATGTTAATTTCCATAGGGCTGTCTGTCGCAGTTTTAGCTCGAACGGCTGAATGGATTTTCACCAAACTTGGCAAAATTGTTGGGACTGGTAGCCAGATGTGCCTTTGCTATGTCTCAAGATATGTGCTCCAGTAGATTTTGAGTAATTTAGGTTTAAAAAAAATTATATATCTGTAAGCGCGCCCCAGTACGCGTACCGGGGAGCGCTCCGGGCGCGCCACGCGACTTGCGCACGGCAAGCTGATTGGTTCTCGGGTGTCTGTAAACATTCGAAACAGTCAGCAGTGGCCGCCATCTTGTGTCTCGGTAGGATTGAGATACAAGAGGTGGCAAAAATCAAAGGGGGAAATGAGCAAAAGGGGGCAGGGTAGACCCCCCTGACCCCCTAGGTTTGATGTGGGGGCCATAAAAGGGTCCCGTGGGACAACACATTTTTTTATTTTTTTTTCGATTTTCGCGGGGGGAGCGCCCGGTACGCGCACCGGGGAACGTACGAGGGATCGTACTTAGGTGAAAAATAGTGAAAATAATAGTGTAAAATAATCATTTTGAGTGATTACATGTAGGGTAGCTCTGAAAAGAGCTTTTGGGTTCTGTGGCTGTTTTAGCTACCTACAAGTGTGTCCCACACACACCCACATGCACACAACCCCACACTCACACACCCACACACTCCCCACACACACTTCACACATGCACACTTCCACCCACAGTCAAACACCCCACACCCCCACATCAACACCTTACACATCCACAGCTACACCCACATCCCACACACCCACACTCAAACACACACCTCACCCCCCTTCCACCACACACACACACATGCACATACACACAAATATCTCACAGACACACCACACACATCCCACACACACATCTCCCCCAACACACACAGAGACAACTCACAGACACATCCACACATCTCATACATACATACACATCCTAAACACATACCTCCCACACCCACACACACCCCACACACCTCACACACCCACACTCCCACCTACACTCAAACACCCTACACACCCACACCTTACATACCAATATCCCCACCCACATCCATATACCCCACACACCTATACACCTCATCCCCCCTAGACACACAGACACACACATACACACCTCACAGACACCCCTCGCACATCCCCCACACACACCTCCCCCACGCCCCCACATGGGGAAAACTCAGTGAAACACTAAAATAATAATTTAAAGTGCTTAGAGGTAGGGTATCTCTGAATAGAGTTGTTGTGTTGTGTGGGTGATTTAAGTTCCAACATGTAGGTACCAATGCAGAGTCTTAAATTCAATGTACACCGTTTCCTCTGTAGATAATTTGCATGTTGTCATAGAAGTTAGTGTGGTATGTATATGGAATCTATACCATAGTCTGTCAGGGAAGCAGAAACAACATGGAGGCAGGAGATGAAAAAGAGATGTCAAATACACATTGGAGATAATATAGTGGGAGAAAGGAAGTAACTATGAGCAAAATTACTATGTAACACAAATACGTTGCACAGTATACTATAAGTCTGACTTTATATTATAATCAATTTGGTAATAGTTTATGAATTACATATAATAATGAATAATGTCTCGAACAATTTTTGATTATTAAATATAAATTTATTTTTCTGATTCTTTTTCAAAATTTAATAGAACGTCTAACATTTGACTGTCCGAAATGTTCTCTTGTTGAGTGAACATAACTTCCAACATTTGACTGTCAGAAACGTCCTCATATTGAATTAACAAATCCACAGATTCTACACATTGTAGAAGTTCATGGTCCCGTGATTCATCCATCAATTCCAAGTCAATGGGTTCAATGATTTCCTCATTGTTCATCTCTAGGACAATTTCAAAGGAAATGTTCTGTTCTCCTTCCATTTTTGTGCTGAAATTTACATTAAAAAAAATCAGTAGAAATATGGCACTGTTGGGTTTAAGTTCAGACAGGTAGTTTTGATTTTTTAATAGTGAAGTTAACTTTGGGCAATGTATGGTAACAGGCAGGAAGTAGAAATATTAAAAAGTGCCTGTGAAGAAGCGTAAGTAAATTCATAATTATAGCAGAGAAGCCTAAGTCAATTTATAAATATAACAGAGGAGCCTATCTCTATCTATAACTATAGCAGAGGGACAGTAAATAATTATTAGAAAACGTTTTTACAAATTAACTTAAAGTGCCCCTTACAAATTATCAACTTACTTTAGAGAGAGGTGGAGAAGAAAAAATGCGAAAATCCTTTAAAGATGTACCTCAGGTAGTTGTAGTCAAAATGGCCGTGTTTCCCTCCCATTTTTCATTTATATTCATGTACATAACCAATCAAATGTCAGGAAAAAAAAATAGAAAATGAAAGTAACATTTTAATTGGTTGTCAATTCTAACACTTCAGATGTGTTTTTGTTATGTAATTTACCTCAGGATATTTAGACAGGGCTACAGGCCAAATGGCTGAATGGAATTCCACCAAATTTGGGAAAATGGTAGGGACTGGTATGTAGTATTCCCTATTCTATATTTGGTGAAAGTATCTCCAGTGGTTTTTATGTAAATTATCTTTTAATATTTTTTTTGGAGCGCTTCCCGGTGCGCGCCCCGGTACGCGTACCGGCAGCGCTACGGGAGTCCTCCATTTTGTGTTTCGGTAGATTTGAGTCAGCAAATGGCAGACAAACAACGTTGGGAATGGGTATAAGGGGGCACGGTTGGCACTCCCTGACCCTCTAGGTTTTCTGAGGGGGTCTTAGGAGGCCCATATAGGACAAAATAAAAATTATATTTTTAAATTTTCGCGGGGGGAGCGCCCGGTACGCGCACCGGAAAGCGTACCGGGGAGCGTACTTGGTGAAAAATAGTGAAAAAAGTTAGAAAAAGATAATCATTCGGAGTGATCAGAGATAGGGTAGCCCTGAAAAGGGCTTTTGGGTTCTGTGGCTGATTTAGGTACCTAAAAGTAGGTACCAATGCACAGTCTTAAATTCAGGAGGAATATTCTATTCCCTTCATCTGAGAAGTGCACACCATCTTCTCTGTAAATATCTTGCATGTTGTAACGCAAGTTGTTGTTGTATATTGAACCCATTCCATAGTCTCTCATGTAAGCAGAAACAGATTTATTCACATGTTTCCGTGCTTTTTCAAATTGTGGACAAAATTGGTTGGACCACTTCCATTTCTGCCTTTGGCATATATTGGAATATACCAAGGCAGTTTGTGGAAAAAGTGCCATCAATTGATCAAAGGTGTCCTTTAAAAGCATTTCCAGACCTACACCAAAGTGCCCAAGTCATTTCCTCCACAGTGCAGAATTAACAGGTCAGGGTGTGGCAAATGCAAAAAGGTTTTCACCAATGGAATCAATTGGTGACATTTTAATCCTCTGTGGCCAATCCATTTTATGTTCACGTTTGATAAATCAAGGTTGTGTAAATTTCTGTTACTAGCATACCTTTGAGCCCAGTGGATATAACTATGTCCAATAATCCAGACAGAATACATGGTCAGAGGAGATTCTGGTGCAGTTAGATGAAGTGTGGCAAAGAAATGGCAGTTGGAATAATAGGAGTTTGCAAAAAAAAAACCTGTGGAGTTTCAGTGCTCTTGAATCACAAGCAATGATTGGTAGAATGAGATAGGTGAAAACTGAAAGTTAGGGTGCAAGGTTGTGTTCTGTGTAAGAAGTAATTTGAATGGTTAAAACAAAGTTATTTAAAGAAACCTTACACCAGATAAGCTGGTGTATTTGCAGGTCAAACATCCTTGCAGAGGTGATTTGCAACATTGTAGAATAAACTTTTAACCCTGGCAGCTCAGTGAGGAGGGAGTTGCTATGGTAACAGGTAGAAAGACCTGATGGGGGGAAGGGTGTTGGTTTGAATATACAGAGGGAAGAGTTTTAATTGGTTAAAAAAAGGGACATCTGTGTAGAATTAGAGGTTTTCTGTGCCTTTATGGTTTGCAGTGGTTGGAGAACATACCTTTTGCTCTGCTAAAGAAATATTGGTGTGTGTATCTGACACTGTTGTGAATGTTCTAAAGCATTTGTAAAGGTGAGTTATGATTCATTTAATATACATAGAGACTTGTATACTCTATGGAGAAGATTTGGTAGAAAATTGTGGTCTTTACATGTTGCTTTGTGTCATGCTTTTTGATAATGCTTGGTAAAAAGTTTTTACTGCATAGAGTAATTGTATTTTGTAAAATTGTGAATTTTTAGTCGTGACATGGAATGCTTCTACGTAGGACTTGTGCTGTGTTTTGTAAATGTGATGTAAAAAACGATTTTGGGGGGAAAAATAGTTTTTACATTTTTTAAAAGGAATAAAAAATGTGTGCATGTTTAATAGACATACATTTGACTCTTTACAATGATGTTACCTGTGTTAACTCAATATGTTTCCTACACTGAGTTTGTTTGCATAGAGGAATTGTAATTTGTAAAATTGTGAAGCTTCATGTGAAAGCTTTTGCCTTAGTCTTATCATTGCTGTGAGGCAGATGGTTGTACATAGGATCTGTGCTGTGTTTCCTAAATGTGATGTTAAAAACGGTTTTGGGGAAATGAATGTTTTTTACATATTTGAGTATATTGTGGCACAGAGGTTTAAAAAGTGATGCATCTAATTACATGTCTCTTTTTAAATATGGTGCAAAAAGGTACATGTTTGGGCTTTCTTGGGGAGCGTAGGTGGTGAGGCTTGTGTCTAAGAGTGCAGTGAACTGTTCGAGTTGTGGGCTGACCTGTTTGAGTGCTGGGCTGCTCCCGTGAGGATTGTTGTGGAACTGGACCCCCTTTTGCTGCTGCCTCACATCAGGGATAAGACTGAGGCAAAATCTTGCACCTGCCTCACAACAGGAATAAGACTGAGGCAAACGCTTTCACATGGAGCTTCACAATTTTACAAAATACAATTCCTCTATGCAAACAAACTCAATATGATTCCTACACTGATTTAAAACACAGCTAACATCACTGTAAAGTGTCAAATTGACACCTGCGTCTAAGAATGCAGACAGGTATATGCTTCATGAAGCCTAGTCCACTGCACTCTTAGACACAAGCTTCACCAACTACGCTCCCCAGGAAAACCCAAACAAGTACCTTTTTGCTGCATATTTAAAAATTGATGCATGTAGGTAGATGCGTCACTTTTTAAACCTCTGCGCCACATTAAATTCAAAAATGTAAAAACCCAATCATTTTCTCCAAAATCATTTCTGACATCACATTTAGGAAACACAGCACAGATCCTATTTACAATCATCTGCCTCACAGCAGGGATAAGACTGAGACAAAATCTTGCACCTGCCTCACAACAGGAATAAGACTGAGGCAAACGCTTTCTCATGGAGCTTCACAATTTTATAAAATAAAATTTTATATAACTATATAACTCAATATTTTCTTGGGAAGCATAGGTGGTGAAGCCTGTGTATAAGAGTGCAGTGGAGTTAGACATAGGTCTGATCTTCTTTGTAGTTATGGACAGAGCTGTCTTCCACTATATTTTTCAATACACTCCTCACCTTTTGTGCACCACTGGAGAATCCTCACCTGATCTGAAACCCTGTATTGATCGTTTGCTTTTTGTCATTGCTTTGTTGTTTTGGTAATAGTGGTCTATAATGTGGTACTGTTTTTCTTTAACACAGATTGAAATTGTTATTTGAAGAAAAAGCAAAGATGCCCACAAAGGAAAGGACAAAGAAAGAACGCAACCGGGAAAAATCAAAAATAGAGACGGAATTACAGCATTCTTCCACAACAGATACTTCAAAAAACAGGAACAAAGCTCCTGGTAAGACAACTAAGTCTTTTTTACGCAACATATGTACATCCAGAAAAAATAATGGACACCATGTACAAAAAGAAAATGAGAGAGTAAAATTGAAAAGGAAGGAGAGAAATTCAAAGAATCCTAAAACTGGAGCAGGAGAGAATAATATGTATAGGAATAGAAGGCAGAATCAGTTTAGAGACATTCGTAGACGAATGTTTCGCAATAGGGTGGTTTTAAATTTGTTAAAAAACATTAGGAAAGGTAAACAGAGAGCTCCTTTTTATAAGAGCGCTTCCCGGTGCGCGCCCCGGTACGCGTACCGGCAGCGCTACGGGAGTCCTCCATTTTGTGTTTCGGTAGATTTGAGTCAGCAAATGGCGGACAAACAACGTTGGGAATGGGTATAAGGGGGCACGGTTGGCACTCCCTGACCCTCTAGGTTTTCTGAGGGGGTCTTAGGAGGCCCATATAGGACAAAATAAAAATTATATTTTTAAATTTTCGCGGGGGGAGCGCCCGGTACGCGCACCGGAAAGCGTACCGGAGAGCGTACTTGGTGAAAAATAGTGAAAAAAGTTAGAAAAAGATAATCATTCGGAGTGATCAGAGATAGGGTAGCCCTGAAAAGGGCTTTTGGGTTCTGTGGCTGATTTAGGTACCTAAAAGTAGGTACCAATGCACAGTCTTAAATTCAGGAGGAATATTCTATTCCCTTCATCTGAGAAGTGCACACCATCTTCTCTGTAAATATCTTGCATGTTGTAACGCAAGTTGTTGGTGTATATTGAACCCATTCCATAGTCTCTCATGTAAGCAGAAACAGATTTATTCACATGTTTCCGTGCTTTTTCAAATTGTGGACAAAATTGGTTGGACCACTTCCATTTCTGCCTTTGGCATATATTGGAATATACCAAGGCAGTTTGTGGAAAAAGTGCCATCAATTGATCAAAGGTGTCCTTTAAAAGCATTTCCAGACCTAAACCAAAGTGCCCAAGTCATTTCCTCCACAGTGCAGAATTAACAGGTCAGGGTGTGGCAAATGCAAAAAGGTTTTCACCAATGGAATCAATGGGTGACATTTTAATCCTCTGTGGCCAATCCATTTTATGTTCACGTTTGATAAATCAAGGTTGTGTAAATTTCTGTTACTAGCATACCTTTGAGCCCAGTGGATATAACTATGTCCAATAATCCAGACAGAATACATGGTCAGAGGAGATTCTGGTGCAGTTAGATGAAGTGTGGCAAAGAAATGGCAGTTGGAATAATAGGAGTTTGCAACAAAAAAAACCTGTGGAGTTTCAGTGCTCTTGAATCACAAGCAATGATTGGTAGAATGAGATAGGTAAAAACTGAAAGTTAGGGTGCATGGTTGTGTTCTGTGTAAGAAGTAATTTGAATGGTTAAAAAAAAGTTATTTAAAGAAACCTTACACCAGATAAGCTGGTGTATTTGCAGGTCAAACATCCTTGCAGAGGTGATTTGCAACATTGTAGAATAAACTTTTAACCCTGGCAGCTCAGTGAGGAGGGAGTTGCTATGGTAACAGGTAGAAAGAGCTGATGGGGGGAAGGGTGTTGGTTTGAATATACAGAGGGAAGAGTTTTAATTGGTTGAAAAAAAGGGACATCTGTGTAGAATTAGAGGTTTTCTTTGCCTTTATGGTTTGCAGTGGTTGGAGAACATACCTTTTGCTCTGCTAAAGAAATATTGGTGTGTGTATCTGACACTGTTGTGAATGTCCTAAAGCATTTGTAAAGGTGAGTTATGATTCATTTAATATACATAGAGACTTGTATACTCTATGGAGAAGATTTGGTAGAAAATTGTGGTCTTTACATGTTGCTTTGTGTCATGCTTTTTGATAATGCTTGGTAAAAAGTTTTTACTGCATAGAGTAATTGTATTTTGTAAAATTGTGAATTTTTAGTCGTGACATGGAATGCTTCTACGTAGGACTTGTGCTGTGTTTTGTAAATGTGATGTAAAAACGATTTTGGGGGGAAAAAATAGTTTTTACATTTTTTAAAAGGAATAAAAAATGTGTGCATGTTTAATAGACATACATTTGACTCTTTACAATGATGTTACCTATGTTAACTCAATATGTTTCCTACACTGAGTTTGTTTGCATAGAGGAATTGTAATTTGTAAAATTGTGAAGCTTCATGTGAAAGCTTTTGCCTTAGTCTTATCATTGCTGTGAGACAGATGGTTGTACATAGGATCTGTGCTGTGTTTCCTAAATGTGATGTTAAAAACGATTTTGGGGAAATGAATGTTTTTTACATATTTGAGTATATTGTGGCACAGAGGTTTAAAAAGTGACGCATCTAATTACATGTCTCTTTTTAAATATGGTGCAAAAAGGTACATGTTTGGGCTTTCTTGGGGAGCGTAGGTGGTGAGGCTTGTGTCTAAGAGTGCAGTGAACTGTTCGAGTTGTGGGCTGACCTGTTTGAGTGCTGGGCTGCTCCCGTGAGGATTGTTGTGGAACTGGACCCCCTTTTGCTGCTTGGGACACGGCTGTGCTGAGGGAGCTGCTGCCGTCAGAGGAGGAACCCGCCCTCACCGCCCACACCGCTGCGGGACTGCGAGGCAGCTCTCACACCTGCAGCCTCTTCCCGCAGCGGCCCCGCCCCCCGCCTGGTGCAGTATTAACTTTCGCAGCACCCGCTGCGCGGGTGCCACTCAGTTCGAGTTGTGGGCTGACCTGTTTGAGTGCTGGGCTGCTCCCGTGAGGATTGTTGTGGAACTGGACCCCCTTTTGCTGCTTGGGACACGGCTGTGCTGAGGGAGCTGCTGCCGTCAGAGGAGGAACCCGCCCTCACCGCCCACACCGCTGCGGGACTGCGAGGCAGCTCTCACACCTGCAGCCTCTTCCCGCAGCGGCCCCGCCCCCCGCCTGGTGCAGTATTAACTTTCGCAGCACCCGCTCCGCGGGTGCCACTCAGTTCGAGTTGTGGGCTGACCTGTTTGAGTGCTGGGCTGCTCCCGTGAGGATTGTTGTGGAACTGGACCCCCTTTTGCTGCTTGGGACACGGCTGTGCTGAGGGAGCTGCTGCCGTCAGAGGAGGAACCCGCCCTCACCGCCCACACCGCTGCGGGACTGCGAGGCAGCTCTCACACCTGCAGCCTCTTCCCGCAGTGGCCCCACCCCCCCGCCTGGTGCAGTATTAACTTTCGCAGCACCCGCTGCGCGGGTGCCACTCAGTTCGAGTTGTGGGCTGACCTGTTTGAGTGCTGGGCTGCTCCCGTGAGGATTGTTGTGGAACTGGACCCGCTTTTGCTGCTTGGGACACGGCTGTGCTGAGGGAGCTGCTGCCGTCAGGGGAGGAACCCGCCCTCACCGCCCACACCGCTGCGGGACTGCGAGGCAGCTCTCACACCTGCAGCCTCTTCCCGCAGCAGCCCCGCCTCCCCCTTTACCTAGGAGTATATAATTATTGTATCTGTCTCGCGCAGCGGGACACGCGCGGGACGGAGCTCGGGGCGAAGCCCGGGCAAAGGGCGGGCCCTCTGAGGCCCTCGTAGGCCTGAGTAGGCTGGGCTGGGCCTATCCCTTAACATCTGCAGTTCTGTGGTGTATCCCGTCAAACGTGGTAATGTTGACAGAAGAGGAAACCCCGGGTAAGAAAGGAAGACTACGCAATGGGTCTTTGGACAACTACTTCCCCAAGGTTCCGAGTGAGGGTGATAAGGACTCTATTCTAGCTGAGCGTAGGGCTGAGCGGTGTCGCTCAGTAGATAGTATGAAAAACAGACCCCTCATTGACAGTACTCCTCTTGGGTTGACCCGGGAGGGAGACTCTCTAGACATGAGTGGGGATATTGCTAGTCAAGAAGGTGTTTCTCTTTACTTGATCCACAGGGATCAGTCGGGCTTTATACCCACTAGAAATACGTCACATAACATTCGCAGGTTGCTGAGGCTGGTAGCGGACCCTCCGCCGTCCGCCAGAGCCCCTATGGTGATGGCGATTGATATAGAGAAGGCCTTCGACAGCCTGGGTTGGAGTTACTTATCCAGGGTGCTGCGGGGTTTTGGCATCGGGGATGACTATGTGCGATGGACGGAGGTACTGTATGCATCGGCGGGCGCTAGGGTGCGAGTGGGAGCGTTGATATCGGGTAGGTATGCAGTGCATAGGGGTACTAGACAAGGGTGTGCACTCTCTCCCTTGCTATTTGCCCTTGCGATCGAGCCATTGGCGGCACTGGCTAGGAAGGGTGACGCCTACCAAGGGCTGGAGGTAGGCGGGATTCATCACCACATATCGTTATATGCGGACGACCTCCTGCTGTTCTTGGATAATGCTGAGGAGGCGGTGGAGGGAGCGGAAACCCTACTGGCACGTTTCGGAGATGTTTCGGGACTGAAAGTGAATTGGGCAAAGACCTGCCTTTTTCCCCTCCGGAGGGCGGAGAGGTGCCCCATGACCCGTCCCAAACTCCGCTGGGAACCGTCCTGTTTGCCCTACCTGGGGGTATATATTTACCACGATCCCGCAGACCTGCTAGAAGGCAACATAAACCGTTGTATCCGAACGTTGCAGGGTAACATGACCTTTTGGGCCACCCTCCCTTTGTCCATGACAGGCCGAGTGTCCCTGCTTAAAATGATCGCACTGCCGCGATTATTGTACTTCTTCCGGACCCTGCCTGTGTGGGTACCGAGTGCCGTATTTCGACGACTAAAGTCTCAAGTGGTGTCCTTTCTGTGGGGAACTGGTAGACGGAGAATAGCTTTGGCGACCCTGATCCGCCCGAAGAACGAGGGCGGACTCGCAGTCCCTGACTTCGAGCTTTATTACTTGGCTGCCCAGCTGCAATTCCTCACACAAGAAGTGGCTAGGGTATACCGGGGCCCAGAGCAAGAGAGGGACATTGGCACCCCCCGCCATGTGCTGGCATATATCACCCTGCAGCAGAGGCTAGCACTCAGGGATCTGTCTCAGGAGGAACGAACACTGAGGCTATGCTGGAACCGCGTGCAAAAGCGTGCTGGTCCCGGACATCCGTACGCACCCGAAATCCCGTTGGGTATGCTTACTGCGTTACCGCATGGCGGCGACTGGTCGAATCTCCAAGGTTGGGAGGAGGCTGGCCTGCAGGTGGTGGGGGACCTCTACACTGACGGAGTGCTCTCGCCGTACCAGTCCTTACGGGAACAATACGACCTCCCGAGAGGGGACTACCTACTGCACGCAGCTGTGGTTCGAGTGATTCAGGCGCACTGGGGTGAGGGACTACTTGAGCCTGCGACGTCGCCTCCGTGTCAGTACGTGATGATGGCCGCAGGAACAGTCAAGGCTGTCACGTGCCTGCACTCCAGCATCCTTACAAGCACATTGCTGCCCCTAGCGCGCCTAAAGGCCCAATGGGAGACTGACCTGCAGCGAGAGATCCCGGATACGACATGGGCCCAATTGGTTCGGAGGCCCAGGAAGAGCACTAGAAACGCCCGATTCCAATTAATACAGCTCTATATCCTACACAGAGCCTACCTTACCCCGAATAAAATAGCACGATACTTTGGAGCAGTTGACGCAGCGTGTCCTAGATGCGCGCAGGTAGAGGCGGACTTGCTACACATGCTGAGGGACTGCCCGCACTTGCAGGACTTCTGGAGAGAAGTGGGTGACACCCTGAACGAGGTCACGGACAGGGAACTACATTACGATGGCGCAACTACACTCTTACACTGGTTCCCACACACAAGTAAGACTACCCTGACAAGCAAATTCATAGACATGGGTCTACTCCTTGCGAAGAGGGAACTCACCAGGGGATGGAAATCTAAGGTAGCGCCGACACACCGGAAATGGCTAGCTGAGTTTCAGAAATGGGCGGCAGCAGAGAGCACGATCAGGTATCAGCTGGCACGACGGAGACCTGACGGGAAGGCTCAGGAAGCGGCACTAGCATGGGAAATACTAGTCCAGGCACTCAGGGATAGTACAGTGGAGAGTGAAGAGGAGGGGGACGCAGAAGACCCGGGGGTACCTGAGGTAACGGTGCCAATCCCAGCGCCTACCACGGACACACACACTCATTGACCACCTACAGACTCCGCAGGTCACCAACACACTTTGGCATACTGCAAACCGGGCACGGGACGCCATAGAACACCAGAGGGGTGGGGGGGGTGTTGGGAGGGGGGGGGGGAGTGCGGCATCCCATCGACATCGTATTACGCAGATCACCCTGGCCGGAGGCTGGATGGGGGGGTGTGGGGGGAAAAAAAAAAATTAAAAGCAGACGGCGGTAGATCACTGGATACGCCATCGAGTAATGGCGGTTACGTTACACTATGTGAGACAATTGCCACCCGGCCCCAGGGATGCGGGTAATAAGGCTGTGTAAATAATTGGTAGCAGGAGTGTGAGACATTGGGATCCCGCATATACGTACTTGTATACTAACTGTACTGCTTAACTTGGAATCTGCAATAAAAATTGTTTTACAAAAAAAAGAAGGTGTTTCTCTTTTGCTCCGTGACCTTACTCCCACACCTTGCTTGCCTTCGGATACAATTACAATTGTTTCCCCCACCCCTAGCCCCGGTCGCAATGCTGTCACAGCCAAGTCTAGGAAACAGAAATCCAAGCAATTAGTTGTTGCCCAGATTCATCGCCCACCACCAAGTAAAAAAAGGCGGAAATCAAGGGTGGTCCAGGGTAAAGCTAAAATCCTGCACTCTGATTTTGGTAAAGGGCTAAAAACTCCCATTCTAATTGAGAGTGTCCTAGGCCGGATCTTCCACTGGCTGTAGCACCGCCGTTGGAAACTAGATCACCTGAAGTAGCTATACAGGCCGTGGATTCTGATAGCAACGTTGGTGTTGCAGCACTAGATATTCTATCTCCCCCCTCATTGATAGGGAACTTGGAGTTTCTGCTAAGATCTCTCCTTTTACCTATTAATGAGACCATCAAAAAGGTGGAAATTAGATTGACTATTTTGGAGACTGCTATAAACAGCATTGTTGCTCTTACCAAAGCCCAGGGGAGTGGGGTCGCGCTTCCTACACCTCCGGCCAGGCTTCTCGCTATTATTGCTGCCAAAACGCCAACTGCCCTACCCCAGCCGACCATACACAAGACACAGCCCCAGGGTAGGGCTGACCCCAACCCCCAGAACCCACCACCTCCTAAACACCTAAACACACCAGTAATTAAAACGGGTGGTGACCCTAAAGGGCCAGTTTTAACCCCTTCCACACTCATGACGAGCTGGGCTCGTCATGCAGTAGCCTCCCAGCACGCTCATGACGAGCCCAGCTCGTCATGAATAATGGGTTTTTGCATATTCCAGCACAGGGCTGGAACTCATCGAGCATCGATGTGGTTAAAGGCCTCGCTAAGTAATAAACAGAACGACCAAGGGGAATGTAGATATACTAGAGACCCACGGAAAAAGGTGCCGCAAGTGGAAATTCCCCCAGAAGCAGTGCCCTTTGTGGTGGTTTTGACTGGGGTCCCCCCATTAGCTGATAGTAAGAAGGAGGGATATGATGAACTCAAAAATAAAATCATTTATGGTTTTGAAAAAAAAAATAATAAAATCATTCATTGGTTGAGGACATATAGGCCCATAGCACACAATATAGATGGGGATATAGTCCATGTTAGATGGATTAACTGGCTGGGTAGCAGACGAAAAGATATAGAGGGGGACCTAGTGGTGGTTAACTTTAGAGACCCCGGGGCAGTAGATTACATCGTAAACTGGCCACCTGGAAATGGGGACACTCGTATCACCCCTCGGGCTCTAACGTATTTTTATCCCAGGACAGAGGCCCCTCCTCCTAAATACCCAAATAAGTTCCACTCCTATAGGCCACCCCCTACCTTGCCTTACAGCAACATTTATCCCCAGTATGGGCAGTATTTTGCCTTGGCGGCTGATCATTCTGCCTGGACTACAGTGCCCCATAGACATACGATGAGCCACAACGCCAGGATGGAACATCTAAGACCCTTCACCCCCCTGGATACTTATAACCGGTTTTCACAACTCTCTGGGCTGGAAGATTGTGATTGATGTTCACTGTCATGGGGGGAGAGAATTGATCTGCCTGGTGTGGAGGCTCTGCGATCTCGTGGTGGTATAGATATGGGGCAAGATAGACCCCACTTAACGCAAATTGCTATTACCAACATTGCTGTTGAGGCTCCTGCGGTGGCCAGGAGTATGGTCAGCACGGCTAGTTGCCCTGCTGACCCTAATCCTTTGGTTCAAGAGGTGGGCAGCCACATGACCGCGGTGGGTAATGATGGGGGGAACAAGGGGGTCTACACCAAAGTGCCCAAGGGTCGACGGGTAATATACCTGTTGTCTTGGAATGTAGCGGGGTTAAAAAGGAAGCTGGATATACCGGAATGGCACTCATTAATCGAGAAGTTCGATGTTTGCCTGTTTCAGGAAACCTGGAGCCTACTACCCATAAATAAATCGGGATATACCACCCACTTTTCGCCAGCAGTAAGTAGAGGGAAGGGTAGACCGGCGGGAGGACTCACGGTCTGGATAAAAATAGATCTGGACTGGGAGGTCACACGCCACGATTTGGAGTGTAGTGACATACTCCATCTCTCCTCCAGAGGACACGTAGAGGGATGCAGGCTTGATCTATTTAACGTGTATGCCAGAGGGGCACCCGGGGACACCGCCTCTTCAACTCTATCAGCTCTGGATTCAGCCTTAGCTAACTGCCCTCCAACAGCGAAAATCATTGTGGGGGGGGATTTCAACTGCACGTTTGAACCCCTCCTCGGAGATGATCCCTTGGGTATTGAAGATGAAGATTCAAAATGGTCCATTCCAACTCTGTCCCTGCCCCCTATTAGAAAATGGTCAGCTAGGGCAATCCAACTTAATGCACTAACTAGGGATCACAAGCTAAGAGCCCTCAACGGTGGGACTATGTCCGATCAGTCAGGTGCACTGACTTTCAATAGACTTACTGGGCCGTCCCGAATTGACTACATCCTAATGGATGTTAGTTTGTGGGCAGACCTTATTGATATGGAGGTGCTCCCAAGTCAGGATAGCGACCATAACCCCCTGTGTAGCAAATTTAACTGGGGCATTTCTAAAGATAGGAGGGTGAATGCCCTTATAAAGATAACTAAAGAAATTATCCCTTACAATAACAACCGCAGATTGAAATGGGACAAGGCAAACCTGAAGGAGGACGATCTAGGGACCATTAAATCCCTGGTGGATGGCTTGTGCTCGGATCTGGAGGGCTGGGATCGAGAAAATCAGATGAGTATGAATCCGCACACTTCCCTTGACTCAGCTTATAAAGCTACAATTGAGCAAGTTGGTCACTTCTTTACCTCCAAGGGGAAAAGTTATAGGAAAATCACCATACCTCCCATCTCAAATAAACCTTGGTATTCAGACCAGTGTAAGGGCAAAAGGAAAAATCTGACAAAAGCCCTACTCTCTAGGGATCCTTTGCTAGTTAGAGCGGCTAGGAAGGATTACGGGAAAGTACTATCGCTGGCTAAATGTGAATGGGAGGAACAGCATTGGCAAGACCTAACTAATGCTGTCAGCAGGAGGAACCCGAACCTCTTTTGGGATCTGATTAACAGAGCCAGGCAGGGGAGATCACAACCATTAGCAGCTCACATAACCAGCCAGCAATGGTTTAATCACTTTTTAGCCCTATATGGCGGTAACGAAGAGATAAATTGCCCCGGGGTTGCAAGTTTAGGTGGTGGGGATGCCACAGGGGTGGACAACCTCCCATTCACGGCCCCTGAAGAAGCAATGGCTATTAGACATTTAACCCCCAAGAAGGTGGCCGGTCCGGATGGGATCCCTGGGGACCTATTGATTGCGGATCCTCTGGCTTGGTCCAATTTAATCGCCACAATAATGAACTTGATTGCTAGGGGGCACCCGGTGCCAGAACCTTGGAAGGGGGACGAGGTGGTAACAGTGTTCAAGAAGGGGGCAAGAGATGACCCTGCCAACTACAGACCTATCAGTCTGATAGATATAATTCAGAAAGTGGCTGGCAGGGTCATCATTTCAAGGGTTGGCGATTGGATGGAGGAGGCTAGTATACTTTCCCACCTCCAAGCGGGTTTCCGAAGAAAGGTAGGCACGATGGACCAGGTCTTTCGCTTTTTTGTTATCTATTGGAAAGCAGTTACCATCAAAAAAGGCAGTTTATATATGGCCTTCATAGATCTCAAAACAGCTTTTGACCTGGTCCCCCGGGCTAAATTGTGGGAGATCCTAGGAGGGATGGGATTTCCCAGTGGACTCCTGAGTTTAATCGTAAAGCTCCATGAAGGGAATTATGCGAGGGTCAGATGGGGCACCAAGGGCCAACTGTGAGGAGGGGAGTACGCCAGGGCTGTGTTATGGCTCCGACTCTTTTTTCCCTATTTGTGAATGGAGTGGTGGACCATCTGAAAGGGGAAGAGTCGGATGCCCCATCCCTGGCGGGGGAAAGAATCCCCACTTTACTCTTCGCCGATGACACCTTATTGATTTCTAAATCCCCAGTGGGGCTCCAAAAACTCTTGAATCGATTTAGTTCCTTCTGCACTAATAGAGGCTTAATCATCAACACCTCAAACTAAACTGATGGCATTTTCCCCCTCTAAAAGATTTAAAAATAACTTTTTGCTAAATGGGGCTCCCCTGGAGATGGTCGACTCATTTGACTATCTTGGAGTTCGGATAAATAGTCGAATGACCTGAAAGGATCACCTGGCCAAAATGTTACTTAGCCACCAAAGAGTATCTGGGGTGACTCTGAGGGAGCTTCGGGAGTCAAGTAGCAAACCTGTCTCCCCGGCCATGGCGATTTATGAGGGCCAGATACTACCGGCGGCATTATATGGCTCTGAGCTCTGGGGGTTCGAAAATGTTTCAGACCTCTCCGTAGCGGAAAATACCTTTTTGAGGAAGGTGGTGGCCCTCCCAGCTTCCACCCCGTTGATCCCCCTGAGATTAGATTTGGGCAGAAGAGCCCTTAAGAACTTGGTGAGGCTACGCCCATTGCTTTTCTGGACTCGCTTAAGAAGGACTGAGGAGCTTGCTAAGTATGCTGAAGGGCTGGATGACCTTTTACTGCTCGACACCAGGAGAAAAATTGGATGGCTGAATAATGTGAGAGACCTAGTCCTTAAACTAGGTCTAAGAGATGCATGGGAGTCTCAAATGCCGCCGCCCAAGGAAGTGATTAAAAGGCTATATTGGGACTGGGTACAGAGTGTGGCACTGAATGGTTTGGATGGGGGTTCACTCACGGATCGGTTCTTGGAATTTAAATGGGTGAAAAAACGGGAACCCTTCCTTGACCTGATAACCAAACCCTTAGATAGAGCGCTATATCTAAAACTGAGGTACGGGACGCTACCGGTGCATGATTTCACGATGAGGTGGTCCAAATCTGGTGCCTCCTTGCGTTCGTGCCCAGGTTGTGCAGCACCAAAGGAGACTGTGGCCCACCTATTCTTTGCCTGCCCCGCCTACAAAGCGGCACGGAAAATCTGGCTGAAACCTGTATGTAGGGAGCTGGGGCTGAGGTGTCATAGCCTGGCACTACGTGTACTTACTACCGATTCATCATCCACCACCACGATATGCGGGGTGGCAACATTTTTGAGTAGTGTTTGGCTGACGCGCTCCCGGCTACTGAAAATGCATTCTAGGCTACCAATGGACTGATGCACGTAACCGAAGCTTTCCTTACTTAATTAATGACTGTGGAGCATTCCTTAGCCCAGGACACTTTTATGCTGTACATATTTTATTGTTTTAGTGGGGGAATTGAATATTCTTATGTATGTGTACTCTTTTATGGTGAACAAAATTGCCGAATAAAGATTATTACTACTATTTACAATCATCTGCCTCACATCAGGAATAAGACTGAGGCAAAATCTTGCACCTGCCTCACAACAGGAATAAGACTGAGGCAAACGCTTTCACATGGAGCTTCACAATTTTACAAAATACAATTCCTCTATGCAAACAAACTCAATATGATTCCTACACTGATTTAAAACACAGCTAACATCACTGTAAAGTGTCAAATTGACACCTGCGTCTAAGAATGCAGACAGGTATATGCTTCATGAAGCCTAGTCCACTGCACTCTTAGACACAAGCTTCACCAACTACGCTCCCCAGGAAAACCCAAACAAGTACCTTTTTGCTGCATATTTAAAAATTGATGCATGTAGGTAGATGCGTCACTTTTTAAACCTCTGCGCCACATTAAATTCAAAAATGTAAAAACCCAATCATTTTCTCCAAAATCATTTCTGACATCACATTTAGGAAACACAGCACAGATCCTATTTACAATCATCTGCCTCACAGCAGGGATAAGACTGAGGCAAAATCTTGCACCTGCCTCACAACAGGAATAAGACTGAGGTAAACGCTTTCTCATGGAGCTTCACAATTTTATAAAATAAAATTTTATATAACTATATAACTCAATATTTTCTTGGGAAGCATAGGTGGTGAAGCCTGTGTATAAGAGTGCAGTGGAGTTAGACATAGGTCTGATCTTCTTTGTAGTTATGGACAGAGCTGTCTTCCACTATATTTTTCAATACACTCCTCACCTTTTGTGCACCACTGGAGAATCCTCACCTGATCTGAAACCCTGTATTGATCGTTTGCTTTTTGTCATTGCTTTGTTGTTTTGGTAATAGTGGTCTATAATGTGGTACTGTTTTTCTTTAACACAGATTGAAATTGTTATTTGAAGAAAAAGCAAAGATGCCCACAAAGGAAAGGACAAAGAAAGAACGCAACCGGGAAAAATCAAAAATAGAGACGGAATTACAGCATTCTTCCACAACAGATACTTCAAAAAACAGGAACAAAGCTCCTGGTAAGACAACTAAGTCTTTTTTACGCAACATATGTACATCCAGAAAAAATAATGGACACCATGTACAAAAAGAAAATGAGAGAGTAAAATTGAAAAGGAAGGAGAGAAATTCAAAGAATCCTAAAACTGGAGCAGGAGAGAATAATATGTATAGGAATAGAAGGCCGAATCAGTTTAGAGACATTCGTAGACGAATGTTTCGCAATAGGGTGGTTTTAAATTTGTTAAAAAACATTAGGAAAGGTAAACAGAGAGCTGCTTTTTATAAGAAAAAGAAAAGTGTAGAGAAGATTGTTGATCAGGCTTTTGAAGTTAAGAAAAAATTATTTATTTTAATAATCAATAGAATTAGGACACTTAACAAGACAATCGATGTTTTCAAATCAAACATTAGATGGAAAAGAGTAATTAATCGGAATAATTTTTGTAAAGTTTTTTCTGGAGAATGGATGCACAGTTCAAGTTGTGAGCCATTTTTTAATGAGGAGAGTTACTTCCAGGAGAATGATTTAGTGCATGCAGTTGACACCAGTGGTCGAGCGTATGAAGTGAAAGACGGTTGTCCGATTGAAAAAGAGAAACTTGTGCCTAGAGAACCAGAAGAGGTGTTATCTGATGGAGTTTTAGGGAGACGTACTAAGGGTCCAGTGTACACTTGGAAGTGTAGTAGTATTTGTAGTGTGCGACAGGAATCAATTGATTTGTTTTGTAATTTCTCACGTACATATAGTAAGAAAAGTCTAAAGCAGAAAATGAAGTTGTTGCAAGACTTAGATCCTTGCAGAGTGAGAGGAATCACAGGTTTGCAAGGCCATTCACTGGCTTGTCTTTGTAGAAAAGTCTGTCAGAGTGTTTTTCATCATTTTAGGATGTTAGCAGTGCATCATACCAAAATGAGGAAATTAGTGAGAATGTTGTATTATGCAAAAAGTCCAGCACTTAAGCTTAAACAGTTAAACAGTGCTCTTTTGCATGGAACAGAATTAGATGTGAAGAAGATTTGTGAAGAAATTGAGATTTGTTATTTTCGTGAGCAAGAGGACAGTGTAGAAATTGAGACAGCAATTCAAGGTAATTTGGAAGACAATGTACAGATTTTAAATACAGAAAAGTTTGAGAAGGAAATTACCAGGTTTAAGGTGAAATCAAGTGAAAGGCCGAATTTTACTTGTGTGTGTTGTCGACGGACTTATTATAAGATTCAGACTAGGTTAGTTGATTTATATGCAAAAAGTGAAAAGATGGATAATTATGAGTGGAAAGATTTAGCAACTTATTTGTGGGAGGAGAATTCTTTTGATTTGAGTTCTGATCAGCGTATTTGTAAATATTGTTATGACAAATTAAATCAAAACAGAATGCCTGCTAGAGCTGTTCATAATAATCTGGAGTTGATAGACATTCCCCGTGAATTGATAGATTTAAATACATCAATACGTCTATTTTGATTTAATGTGTCCATCCTTTTCAGGCAATTGTTCGCATGGAGCCTAAGATAGGGAAATTGCCTCCTACAGATTTGCAGAGAGGATTAAAGGGAAGAGTTGTTTATTTGCCCCTAGATTTGAAAAAAAATATTGATACAATTGGTATAGAAAAAGTAGAAGAGGAACCTTTAGTTATTCTAGTTAATGGGGTTCCAACAAAGAGTAAAAAAATCTGGCAAGATGTAGTGGATGTTAGGAAAGTCAAAAAGGCAACGTTGTATTTAGTCAAAAACAATGAGTACTACAAAGAGGTATGTATTGCAGCAGAGGAAACAGCTGCAGATGAAGACAGTGATTGTTCAGCTGGCCAAATTGAAAAAGTTGATGTGTCTAGAAGTGAAGAAATATATGAACATTATACTGTTCATCCTTTACATTCCAAAGAAGTAATGGGGAATGCAATTGACTTGTTTCAAATGAAAACAGCAAAAGGATGTCCCATTAGTGTATGGGAAGAAAGTTTGGAAGCTCGTTGTTTTCCACAGCTATTTCCAACAGGTTGAGGTGGACGATATGACGATCGACCACTTCAAATTCCTGCATCTGAATATCGAACTGTAAGATTATATGCTGAAGATGCAAGGTTTCGTCAATGCATTCCCTATTTGTTTCATCTACTGTATGAAAGTGACTTGTCTGGGCATTCTTATGCAGTAAACCATATTCTGAAAAGTGGAGCACATCTACAAAATGTTTCGGCGAGGGACTTTATGCAGAAAGTGAATCTTCAAGATAATATTTTAGAATCTCATCAAATCAATCTCATGGCATGTCAGCGTGGTACAAATGAGTATTGGTACCGTCGCCATGGGGAATTGAAATGTATGCTAAGAAACTTAGGAACTCCTACATGGTTCCTCACTCTTAGCTGTGCCGAGTATGCATGGGAGGACTTACTTCAATTTCTACGAGAGGCCAATGCTAATATACAAAATATAGAATTCAAAACACCTGGAGAACTGTGCTCTTTGGATCCAGTGAATGTATGCAGATATTTTAATCATAGATTTGAAGCTATGATGTCTTTTATTACCAACAAAAAAAATCCTCCCCTTGGAGAGGTTTTGGATTTCTTTTGGAGAAAGGAGTATCAAGCGAGAGGTGCTCCTCACATACATATGTTGTTGTGGATTAAAGATGCACCCAAATTTGGAACAGATTCGGATGACACAGTGATGAGTTTCATTGAAGAGTATTCAACATGTGCTGTTCCGAAAACTACAGAAGAAAACAGTTTAAGGCAACAAGTTTTACGCTTTCAATCCCATCGTTGTGGAAAGTACTGTCGTCGAAAATTCAGAAACAAGGACAAGTTCTACACAAAATGTTGTTTCAGCTTTCCACGACCAGTGATTTCTACAGGAAGAGTAAATAATTTGATGTCTTCTCTGCGACATACTGTGACGAGGAAATCACCAAAAAATACATACAATTTAAAAAGAGACGAAGAGTCTAAGTACATCAACAACTACAACCCAGTGATTTTGTCCATGTGGAATGCTAACATGGATATTCAATTTGTTGCTGACAACTCTATTGCTGTGGCTCGATATGTGACGTCTTACATCACAAAAAAAGAAAAGACAGAACTAAAGGAAATGTGGGAGGACATTTCACATGAAAAGAGTCTAAGCAAGAAATTATACAGTTACAGTCTGAAGATGTTGTCGCATCGAGAAATTGGAGCGTATGAATGTTCTGATCGATTGTCGTCAGCAAGTCTCTATGCCAAATCTAGAACCATCATTTGGGTGAGTCTAGGTCTTGCTGCAACATGAAATCGAGTTTTGAAATCTGTACAAGAGATAGAGTATTTGGCGGAGAAAGAACCAGAAAGTACAGATATTTTGAAGACAAACATGTTGGATACATACTATCCAAATAGAAGTCATCACCTTGAGAACGCTTGTCTCTATGAAGTTCTGCAGAGATATATTTATAAGAGGAACATCAGAGAAGATATCAATAATGGAATATATGGAGTCATTGGATGTGAAGGATGTCTAGTGAAACAGAAAAAAGGTCATTTGATTAATCATCGCAAATTGAGTTGTGATAATCTAGATAAAAGAGAATTTTATTATTTGGCTCTTTTGCAACTGTTTAAACCATGGCGTGAAGAAGAGGAACTTCTTGGAGATTTTCTCTGTTATGAAGACTCCTTTAATGCAACGAAGGATACCATAGAATGTCCTGTTTTTCCAAATTATCTGCAAATGTTGAATGAAGAAATAGAGCAAGAAGCCACAATTGCTGCAGAGATTGCGAGAGACAGTTCTCAAGGCAGTCAGAGTTCTGCTTCATTGAGTCAGGATCCACTAGGAGGACCAATTATATGAAGCTGCTACTGCCATGGATGAGGTGGAAAGAGTTATGGAACAAGGTCAAGATGATGAAGTTAACTTAGAAGATTTGGTGAAACAACTAAACCTTGAGCAGAAACAGATATATGACGAAGTCACAGAACAGATTGAACATGGATTCAGTCATGAGAAAAAAGAATGCTCATGTACATCATTTAAGCCTGTCCAACTGTACGTGAGTGGAGAAGCGGGAACTGGAAAAAGTTTTCTGATTAAAGCCATTGCAACTTATCTGCAGAAAAGGACGGAATCACCGCTGTCTTGTGTTGTTACTGCTCCAACTGGGCTGGCAGCACATAACATTAAAGGGATTACTTTACATCGTTTACTGATGCTGCCAGTGGAGCATGATAACAAATTGGAGTATCACAAGCTATCAGGAGATGCGTGTTCCGAAGTTTCGAGAGTCCTGAAGAAAATGAAACTTCGTATCATTGATGAAGTAAGCATGGTGTCAAATATCATGCTTGCTTTTGTGCATTTGGGAATGCAAGAAATTCTTAGAACAGACTATGATGTCTTATTTGGTGGAAAACATATTATTGTTTTTGGAGATCTTCTGCAGTTGACTCCAGTGAAAGGACAACCTGTGTTCAAAATGCTCACACATGAAGATACCAGGAAGTGCTTAGGGAGCATCGGAAACGTTAATATATGGTTAAACTTTAAATATGCAGAACTGCTTCAAAATATGCGGCAGGCAAATGATGAAGATTATAAAAATATTCTACAAGATGTAAGGACCGGAAAAGTAAGTCAGCAAGGGAAAGAAGCTTTACATGCACGATTAATTTCAAATTTGTACCCAAATGAAAACATTCTTCCAGAGAACATATTTAAGAAAATTAACGAGAAGAAATCTGGCATATGTTTGTTGCCAACTCTGAAAGAATGTTCCATGTTCAACAACAAAATGTTACAGTTAGAAAATGAAGAGATAGTGAAACTGGAAGCTATTGATAAAATAGAGCATATGGGAGCAACAATTATTTTGTCTGAAAATTTGAAATCAAAATTGGATGCATTAGAGAAGACTATATCTAAAACTGCTGGTTTTGAAAAGACTCTGAATGTGTGTTTGAATTGTCGTGTCATTTTAAGAAGGAATTTAAATGTTGAAAGAGGTCTAGTAAATGGAGCAATGGGTTATGTTGTTGGTTTTCTGAATTACAAAAATAGAGATGGAATTGAAATTTTAAAAATTAAATTTGATGACATTGATGAAATAGAACACATTTGTCGTTGTTCAGCTATATTTTTGCTCGTGAAAGACTTATATGTTCGCCGAAAACAGTTTCCTATTTGTTTGGCATATGCGGTGACAATTCATAAGTCTCAAGGTTTAAGTGTAGATAGCGCTTTGGTGAACATTGGAAGTTCTGTGTTTAAAGAGGGTATGGCATATGTGGCATTATCACGAGTCAGAACTTTAGCAGGATTGTACTTGATTGAGTGTGATGAAACAAAGATTTGTGCAGATTTAGATTGTGTAAAAGAATACAATAGGTTAAGAAGAGAGTATGCTCCACATTTGCCTCAATATCCTCTGATTGAAAAACGTGTGGTAGGCCGAAAAAGAAGAAATGAGAGTAATTGCAGTGAGGTATCAGCAAAAAGGCATAAAGTAGATAACAGTATAATTGTAAAGAGAAACAAAAAGGATTCTGTTGAAGATGTTGTTGGATTTCAGTTTGAAAACAGTTCTGGTGTCAACTGCTATGCTAATGTAGTAGTTAATGTTGTTTTTTTCTTCAAAATTTACAAAGAGAGATATTTGAAAATCGGGAACAAACATTGTGCTGTTTATTGAATTCTGTGTTAGAGAAATGTAGTAGTGATAGAGCTAAAATAGAAAGTGTTTCAGAAATTAGAAATCTTCTAGATATATGTTCAGGTCAAAATCAATTTTCACAGAATATTCAGCAGGATTGTCAGGAATTTTTAATGTATATGTTTGATGTATTACAAGATGAAGGAGTAGATATAAAAAATCTATTTGGCCTTTCTTATCAATGGCAACATGACTGTGATAACTGTGCTTCATTAAGTACTACTAGAATAGAATCTGAAAGATTTATATATTTAACTTTACCAGACTGCAAATCAGTGTCTTTCAATAATCTAGTTAAAGCAGCGGATCACAATATGGTGTGTACCCAATGTAAGTCTGCAATGCTGTCCACATTATTTCTACAAAATTATGGTCACTATGTTATTTTAATGTTCCTACGATGTAGACCTGATGGAACTAAATTGACAACTGCTATTAAAAATTTCGTGGCTTCTCAGTTATCGATATCAGGAAGAACCTTTGCAACTGCAGCTATTATTTTTCATGATGGTCCTTCTACAACATCAGGGCATTACACATGCTATTTAAAAACTTCTAAAGGTTGGACCCAATGTAACGACAATAATTTGACTTTCAAACAACGTTTGCCTTTTGGCTTTAAGAATTCATACCTAGTGTTTTTACAGCCAAAATTTAGGTAAAGGTAATTGGCCTATGAAGACGGGAGGAGTACTCATATATACTCATACATCTGACACTATTTGGCCAAATGGAAAGGTGCAAGAATGAGTAAAGAGTCATGACTGAAAAAAAGGAGTATATTACATTTTTGAAAATATTTCAGATGTTCTTGGAGCTTTTCTTGTAGAAAGTCGATGAAATGGATTTCTAAGTGAACAGCAAAATACTATGTAACGAGAAAAGGACCTCCATGATATACTATTTGGCCTCAAGAAAAAGTAAGTCAATCAAAGATTAGCGTACATTTGTTGTTTGTCAGTATGCAAGTTTTTTTTAAAACACAATCTTTTAGATTGTGCTTTTTTTCCCGCTGTCATATGATGAGTAATTTGAACTCACTGCTTTAAGTGAAATTCAATATATTCTGAGAACAGCAAAAATATACTATGTAACATGTTGTAGAAATTATTCTATAGTTTGGATTGTGTAAATTAAATTGTATTCTCATTCTCTGACATCCACTCTCCCTCGCTTATCTTTGTTTGCTTCTTACTTTTGACCTCTTCTCTCTATTTTTCGTTCACTACTTCTCTGTACTCAATGCCTCACTCTACTTGTATTATTTTCACTTGTGTTTATCTACCTTCTATCACTTCTTTTACAACAACTTCACTGCTCCTCTCTCGTTGTTCTTCATCCCATTTCTTTTACTCTGGTTCCGTTACTATCCATCATTTCCTTTTTTTCATTGTCCTTCTCTTTACTTTCATCACCAAATTATTTTTTCTCAGTAGCACTGTTTTAGTCGTGTTCTCCTCTCTTTCCTTTTTTTTGCTCACTTACTTTTTTCTTTTCTCACTCTGTTTTTCTCTTAGTGTGTCTACCTTATAACTTCCTTAGTCCATTTCCTTCAATTGTTGTATATTATTCTGTCTCCCTTCATCCTTTCACTCTATGACTGTTCTTCACTTACTCTCAGTTATCTTCTATTCCTCATTCTTCTAAATGCATCCTTAATTAGACAGTTTTCTGTCTCAGTCATTATCTTTTTACTTACTTGTGTTTCCTGATTTAGTTTTGCTAACTCACATTGTTTTAGTATCTTTCTTACTTTCAGTTCATTTCTCTGTACTTCTCTCTCTTTTTCTTAGTGAATCTATATGCCTTACTCATTGTAATTTGCTCTCCTTCTATTTCTTTTTCCCTTTTTTTGTCCTTCTAACTTAGTTTATTTCCCTTTCTGTGTTCTTCACTCACTATATTTCTAAATAGAGTGTTATGATGTTTTTAGCTCTTCATTGGTATATTTTAATTTAAAATACATATTTTACTAATTATAACTTATATTTTTTTTCTCTCTTTCACAGATACCAACTGTAGTAAAAAAAATTAAAGTTACATTTATTATATGGTAAGTATGACTAAAAAAAATTTAGTTTGTTATCACCCTTTGCTTTAAGGTCACTAACATTTTCTCAATCTACCTCACTCCTGTGTTTTTACTCTGCTTCTCTCACTTATTTTTATTCTCCATGTTTACTCCCCTTCCATTATTTACCCTCTCATATTCAACTTCTTTTGATCCCTATTCTTTACTTCACTTACCCTCTGTTCCCATCCTTTGCTTATTTACTCATTCTCTTTTTCTTAATTATTTACCTTACTCCTACATATATACCTCATCCCTCTCCCAACACATACACACACCTGTAACATACACCCCACACACACACACCACACCTACACATCATACACACAAAAAAAACCTCCCACACACACTCCTCAAAAACACACACACATTCCATACACACACATACATTGAACACATATACACCCCACACTCATACATTTCTCATACATATTTCACACACCCTCATCTCTACCCACACCAAAACACTCCACACAACCACACCCACAGACACACCTTACACACCCACACTCCGACCTACACCCACTAACTCCCTGTAAGTCACACACACTGCATTACTTATCTTTTTTTGCTGTTGTACTCAAGCCCATTCAGGTACTGTTCCTTTTACTCTCTTTGTCCTCTCTCTTTGTCACTCACCATGTGTTATCCTAATTCAATATTTCTCCCTCTATCACCCCTCTTTACTTTTACTATGGGTAGCGCACCGGGGAGCGTAACAAGGGGAAAACAAAGAGAAACAGTAAAATAATATTTTAGAGTGCTTTGAGGTAGGGTAGCTGTTGTGTTGTGTGGGTGATTTACTTACTGCACTCCTTCCACTCCTTTTCTCAGTCCCTCTGTTCTCACAGTTCCTCACTCCCGTTCACTCAGTCCGTCTATCTTACTGTAATTGTCTCTGTCTCTTCACTCTTTCACTACTTGTTCATTATGCTTTCTCCCTGAAGTTCAAGCACACTACGTTATTTACATTTCTTTGCTGCTTCAATTATTCCCTTTCTGTTACTTCTTCTTTTCTTCTTTTATTTTTTTCTCTCTGTCAATCCACATGTTTTAACTTTATTCGATGTTATCCATCTTATTTCATCCCTCTTTAGTTATGCACACTACTTTTTTCTCTCTCTCCCTTACCAGTGTTATTTAAATCTGGTTCCGTTATTACCTTTTATTTGTACATCATTTTTTCTCTTTCCTTTTACTCTTTACAGCCACTCACATTCTTCATGTGCCTCTGCTTTAGTATTCTTCTTCTCTCTTTCTTTGTTTCACAGCCTTATATTTTTTACATTTTCTCTCTTAAACTTTGTTATATCTTTTACACTGTTTTACTATGTATTACACAGTATATCTGTGTTGCTCTCTCTTGCTGTCTGTCTCTTAACATTACTCTCTCTTTCTCTTTCTCTTATGCTCTCCTTCTCTTGTTTTTTTTTTCTTTTTTTTTGTGTTGCGCTAACGGGGCGCTCACCGGTGCGCGTACCGGGAAGCGCACCCATGAGAAAAATGAAGTGAAGAGTGCTAAAAATTTTAGTAATTTTTTTAAAATGGGAGGTAGTTCTGAAAATAACTTTTTAAAAATGTTTTTGTTGTTATATTTTTTTTTAGTTTTCTGATATTGTATTTTTGTTGTATTTTTTGAACAATTTTATGTTTTTTTTGGTTTTTTGGGGGGGGAACAACGAAAAACAGGCATTAGAAAGGGCTCAACAGGAGCAAAAAAAAAATCACTTTTTGGGGCGTTTTGAGCACTTGTGATTTTCAAATGCTCTGTTCATTAAAATCACACTCATCTCCCCGTGGCAAAGTAGTCCCCCACATTAAATACACACTAGCTTGATGTGTTGAAAATTGCTCTGGATATTGGGGACCGTCTCCCTCGCCTCTGGTCCCGAAAAACTTTCCTGTGTTGAGGTGGTGGCCACAGGAGTTCGTGGGTTTTCACGGAGGTCACGCATCTCAGCCACGCTGTAATTTATTGGATGCCACCTTTGCATGTGGCGATGCATAGTATAGTTCCCATAGCTATATTTTTTATCTGTGCCTCGGGACAGAACTTCTTTGCAGATCAGGCATGTGACATGATGGGCATTGACTTTTTTTTGGCTTTCTGGGAATGTAAAAAATTGCCAAATGAAACTGTCCTTGTGGTGGGATTTCCGGGGCTGTTCAGGCAAGAATACTCTCTCATGTACCTCCTCTTCCTCTTCTTCCTCCTCTTCCTCAGGGTTGGGAAGGAACTGGGTAGGTGGTCCTTCCTTCCTAGGAGGTGGTGGTGGTGGTGGGGGTGCACCAGCTGCAGCTACTATTGAAGCCATCTCTTAATAATAAAAATAGGTCTTCCTCTCACAAAGTTGAAAGTCAGAGTGAGAAAAAAGGTGGGGGCTTTCATCATTTGGGAAAAAAAATGTTCTAAACCAATGAAAAGTGTTATTTTTAGGTCACATGACCTAGCCTTACATCATTAGGATACCAAAAGTGAAATGAACCAATAAAAAGTTTTATTAACAAGTCACATGACCTGTTACGCTTACGTTACATGCTCCGCGCCGCGCCCCGGATCGCCTCCGGGGTGCTGCGCTTCGCGCCTCGGTTCGTGCTCCAGAGCACTTCTGGGTGCACTAACGCGGCGTGTCATAAGACGCATTACGCGGCAACGCGATACGTCGCGCTTACGCGACGCGTCACGATGTTGTTTTCTGACGCGGCAGTTGTGCTAACTGAACGTTTACCGGTTCGCGGACCGAGTCGCGGCACCAAATTGAGCTAACGGGAAGCTACCCGGTGCGCGGACCGGTAGCGAAACAAAAAAATAAATAAATAAATAAATATATACATAAAAAAATTATATTAAAAACATATAAAATATATTTTTCGATTAAAAGAAGAATACATTTTACAGCTTTTGATATTTGCTATTAAAAAACCATTGAAATTCACTGAAAAAACCATAGGTTATAGACCATATATAGTTAGGAATTAGCATTTACAAAACCTTGAAAATTCACTGAAAAAACCATAGGTTATAGACCATATATAGTTAGGAATTAGCATTTTTAAAACCTTATTTTACTCACACAAAACCATTGAAATTCGCATATATAGTTAGTTGTACTAACTATATATTTCGCGCACCCGCAATCCACTGCTGATGATGTCACATATTACCATCATTCATGACATGGTCAGTGACATCACTGATGACATCACTGATGACATCTCAAATGACATCACTGATGACATCACTGATATCAACATCCAGTGTCTGTATGTTTCTGTAAAGTTTAAATATGGCTTACATATTGAAGAATGAGTGGATGTATAAGTGTCTGGAAGAAGGATTTAGTAGGTGCATGACTGACTGTATGAGTGAGTGATTAAATGTGTCTCACTGTATATCTAAAGGTTGATGGAAGAATAAATGGGCAAATAAATGTCTAAATGGATGTTTTTTTTGTGTAAAATTGATTGGTTAACTGACTTATTAAATGTATCTTAGTGAATACATATATTAGCGAGTAATGTTTAAATATTTAAATATCTGTATCTGTGTCTCACTTTGTGTATAAGTGGCTGCATGGGTTGGTGAGTAGCTATATGAGTGTGTATATGGGTTATTAGTTGTTTTTTTGAGTATCAGTATCAGTGTCTGTATGGTTCGGTGGGGGATATTACTTAGAGCACAGATGCATGAATGAGTGACTCACTATTTGTATGTATTTTTCAGATAGCATGTGTGCAAGACTGTATGGGTGGATGATTGTGTGTATGGGTGGGTTAGTGAGTATGTGTTTTTATAATTGATTGTTTAAGAGAGTAAATATGTTTCCGTTTCTGTAGAAGTATGTGTAGTGGTGTGTATATAGCAGTATAATCAAGTAAATGTTTTTTTGATAGTTTATTTGCATGTGTGAATTTGTGTGTGAGTAACTATATGGATGAGTATTAGTGTGTAACAGGATGTATAGGTGTATGAGTACATATGATGAGTAAGTACATGCATGAGTGACTATATAGAACTGTTGGTGAACGAGTGGATGTGTATGTAGATGTTGGAATTACCTAATAAGTTGTTGTAATTGGTATTGGTTTCTCCTTTTTAAGAAAATGTTAGTTTCTCTTTTTTAATGTGTGTGTCAAAGGTTATTTTATGCTGATAGGAGGTCTGCCACTTTGTCACAAGGATGTTGTCATCATTGATGTCATTTGAGATGTCATCAGTGATGTCATGAGTGATGTCACTGACCATGTCATGAGTGATGTAATATGTGACGTCATCAGCAGTACATTGCACGCGCAAGTTATAGTGAGTCCAACTAACTATAACGTGGGAATTTCAATGGTTTTATGCGAGTAAAATTTCCACCTAACTATAACTGGTGTGAAACCTATGGTTTTTTCAGTGAATATATATATATTTATATATATATATATATATATATATATATATATATATATATATATATATATATATATATATATATATATGTTTACCTACTGGTGGTTGCCAGTAGGTAGTTATAGTTAGGACCTATTATGCATAGGAAATCCGCAACATTCTATTGCCAATCACTTTGGTGCCGATTGACGAATCTTCTCGAAATTTTCCAAACTTTTTGCCAGCTCAGTTCCGCTGCTTCCCTGAAAGTTTGGGGGTGATTCGTCAAGCGGGGGATGAGAAAAAAGGGGGGTCCCGAAACATGTTTTCCCCATGCAATTTCCCGTAGGACCTTTAGCCACGGCTACAGCCCGAATGGCTAAACGGAATTACACCAAATTTGGCAAAGAGGTAGTCCTCAGTTCAGACTTGTGCCTTTTGCTTAAATGGTGTTAATCTGTTCAGTAGTTCCTGAGAAAAATACGGTTAAAGTTATTTATATATCTATGGGTGCAGCAGATCCGCGGATTGTGCGAGGATTGGCATTGTACCATAAGCGCATCGTCCCGATCACGTACTCAATGCTAATTGGCTGTCAAGCGGTTGTAATCATTCAAAACCAGGAACTGTTTACGGCCATTTTGTGCCTCGGTGGAAGCGAGGCTGAGGAAGTCAGTGGATTATGTGTGGAAAACGGAGAAAGGGGGTAGAGTAGAAATAATTTTACCCTGTAGACCTGCTTAGGGGGTCCCAGAAAGACCCCCAGGGCCCATATTTAAAAAAAAAAGAGACCGGCAGGTGCGTGTAGGGTGCGCAGACTCTGCCGTAAAATAATTAAAATAAAACAGAGCTTTTTTTATAATTAGCTCCCGGAGGGGTAAATACCAAGGGCAAAATTATTTAATGTTATGTGGGGCCCTAAGGGGTCCCCCAGCCTCGGGGATCATCAACCCTGGGGCTAAAAAGAAAAAAATGGTGGGGGGAGGGGTCGAAGGTCCTCAAAGCCGTGGGGACTATTATCCCTCGGGGGTTTATGTATTGTGGGAGGGGGACTATGTGGCCCCCATCCTGGAGCACTTGAGTGCCCGTTACCCCCCGGGGCTACAAAACAAATCATGGCTGGGGAGGAGGGCTGTAATGTCTCCAAAGCCCCGGGGACCACCACTCCCGAGGGCTTTATATATTGTTGGATGGCCGGCTTTTGCAGTGTCCGGGGATGCCAACTCCGCCCTCTTATAGCAAGGAAATCTGTTCTCTCTTTCAAAATCTAAATCCAATTGCTTTTCCACATGGGGAGCTGCATGTTAGTAGCTCCTGATGTGGAAAAGTAATGCCGGCTCCCAAACGCGTAGAAGTTGTGCACCAAAGGCACTGGAGTTGCGTACCCTACAGATTATGAGCCGTGCATTTAGCGCGTGCACACCAGGGGGCCACACTGAGCGCTGTGCTGCGTGCACAACTCTTATTTTTTCCGTTAAAAAATAGCCCCTATCAGTACTTTCTAATATTCCTCGGGATCGTATCCCCCGGGTCTTATAAAAAATGTTGGGGACCGTGAGGGGAGCCACTATGCCCCCACGTTCTTTAGGAGCTGGCATTGATTTTCCGCAAGGGGAGATGCTAACTTGCATGTGGAAATGCAATCTGCTTTGGATTTTGAAAGTGAGAACAGATTTCACTACTCTGTCTTTCAAAATGCAAACTAAGTTTGCTATGGGAGGGTGGGTGCCGTGAGACTCCCGCACTCTCAAAGGAAACAGCAGTGTCCCGGGGGTAGGCACCCCGGGACAATGCAGGAGCCGGCCCTGGGTATGGCGGTCCCGAGGGCCCTTGTGGGCTCCAGGTGAAGGGCCACTCAGCCTGCTTCCCACAATACACAAATCCCTGGGGGTGGTGGTTCCCGGGGCTTGAGGGGCGTCATTGAGGCCCACACACTTCTAATTTTGTAGGGGGTTCATGGAACACTTACATGAGCACAGAGATTAGAAGTTTACCACACTATGTTGCTAATGGAAAAAGTTACTGTGCTGGAGGTTTAAAACTTTTCCATAGGAATCGTTAGTCATAGCTATAGACTCTGGTAAAGATCTGGTAAAGAGTTAGCCTCAGAATTATACTTCAAATTATAAATAATATTTCTATTGGGGACCGCTACTCCCCCCCAAAAAAAGTTGTATATATTTTTTTTATTAACTTTTATTAAAACAACAATAAATAACTGGAAACGTAACTTAAACATAACAATATAATAAATAACTAGAAACATAACTTGAACAAAATAATATATTAAACAAAATGTGATATGGACTCCAATAGAAGTACGGTAGGTAATCTGCAAAACAAAAAAGAAAATTAGTGTTTAAAATTGGATCGATGTGACTAAATAAGGTCAAACATTACAAGTCAAGGTAACACTATATGACATTTCCTTATTTTTATGTGTGCAGTGTGCCTGATACATTTCACTTGTCTTATAGGCCCACGTTCAAGCTGTGTCTGTATGGAAGTGCCTACTGCGTCAGATTTACATTACAGATCAACAGGTCTTTAAAATGATTCAGAGATGAGACAGAATTAGGTGATAGATCAAGTCATAATGCAGGACAATATTCTTTAGGGCTTAATTACAAGACTGTTGCGCCACTTTTGTGTTACTTTTCTTATGTTGAAAGCGACGCAAAAGTGGGGCAAGGGGCTTGTAAAAAAGGTCTTTTAAATCTAATGCATTTAATCTGAGGGATTGTACATGTAGGCCACTCTGCTTACCTTGTGTAAACACTGTGACCAAGACAGTTCACTACTTGAACTCAGCTTTGGTTCTACACGTCAGAGTGGACAGCAGCATCCATAACTTTAAAAGAGAAAGAGAAACGATGTGAGAAAAAATGAGCGAGAGAAAAAACAGCATTAAAAGTGTGAGAGAGAAAAAGTTATAGAAAGAGCAGTTAATACTGGAGAAAATACTCGTAGCTCACCTTTTGTCTCCGTTGTGTGTCCAAGGACGTGCTGCTTCATAGTGCACCCTCCATTTTAGTGATCTTAAAGATAGTACATAGAGTTAGTAATAGCATAGTATATACAAGTGCACAAGTACATTTTTGGTTTATTTTTTTGTACACTCAGGATACTATATTACAAGTTCCACTGTAAGGAGGTGTCTGTGCGGTGTTTTTTTCCAAAGTACTATATCCCATGCATTCCCACTGCATAGCGGTGAGTTGTCCATATTGTGTATCTAGACTGTTGCACCCCATTGACTCAGAGTCCGGAGGTGGGTGTTTTTCTCGGGAAGTCAGAGGTAGATTAAGAAGCTCCTTGCGCCAATTTTCCCATGTTAATGACACAAAAGTGGCGCAAGGGGCTCGTACATCTGCCCCTCAAACTGTTGTAACCTATTTAATCTCACTGGTCGGAGGTAATTGTACATTCCTTTGCAGTCAAGCTGTTGCACACTACCCACTCTCTCCTTTCACGGATGACTTGTCGTTGTTTCGGAAACAAGCTTTTTTGCTCACCTTGTGCCATTGGCCCGATTTAAAGAGGGTTCACCACGTGTCGCAGCAGCTTTCTCAGAAGTTGTTACGATGGCCACGCATCATCGCAGAATCCCCGAACGTTGAGTTTTAGAGGTGTTGTGGGGGGGATGCTAATTTGAGAAACACAACCTGTAAGATAAAAAGGAAGTTAACATTGTGTGTCCTTATTATCAAAGGAGAGAGGAATTGAGAGGGTGCCTGCAAAGAATATTCGCAGCTCAACTTTCTGTCACCAGTGTGTTTTTCACCACGTGCTGGGACATAATGCACCCTGTAGCTCTACATCTAAAAGATAGTAAAAGAAAGAGGTTATGATTGGTAATTGTTACTATCTTCTTAATGTGGAGTTTAATAACATCGCCCTTTCACACACGTTCCCTATCATATTTAAAAGAACTATTTGTATAGTTTGACCAATTATAAAAACGTTTCTGCTATGGGAAAAAAATACATACATGTAATTTGATACACTATATAGGACTGCGTTTGTGTAAATCGTTGCGTTGCTTTTTTGTATCCAGTCTGCTGCACCCCATCGACTCCCTCTGATGCGCACCCAGGCCTCACTGCTCACCTTTTCATGGACAAGACACCTTCTACATCATGTAGTCCCGATGTGCCACTAAGAAGTCTCACATATAGTGCTGAGTCTTGATATCTCTATGGCTAATGACATACTTGCGCTCCCATCATCATCATCGCAGGTTCTTTACCCGCTCAGTCCTTCCGGTCCCACCAACTCAGTAACCAAAGACGCAACACACGTGGTAGTGGACCCCCGGTTCGGTGGTTTGGGCCTACATGAGGCGTCCGAACCACTAGGACGGGCCATCACAGCGCTTGCGAGGGGAGCAACTCTAAAATAGCGTAGAGCACGTGCGTCCCGTCTTTTTTATTGGTACGGTCACGTATGTAGTGATGCATGTGCTGGATGGGTGTGGTGTGGGTGTATACCAGCCATGAGGGAGTGTGTGTGTGCTGTTTTCACAACTAGACCTGGAACTAAGAAGTCACTACAATGGAAATCTGGGCAATGTTGCATTTTTGTGTTTTCCTGGAAGAGTAAGCGGAGTGGACTGGAATGACTTACTCCAGTGCTGCGCATGCCTCTGAAGCATGATTCTGGAGTTATGGGCGTGGTCCCGTCGTGAGCTATATGAGAAAGCAAGTGATTCGGGTGTCCATTTTGTAGTGCTGACGTCACCCGGGTCTTAAAATCAAATGTGTCATTATATCTGTAAAGTCCCACAACTTGGCCAATATGGAAGGTACGGGGTATCACTGACTCTATATTCGTTCATACTTGCACACATAAAACATGATGGACATGACATATTTCTGCGATTATGAATGTTTATTGTACATTCAGTAGAGTGTTGTAGCTGTAGTAATACAGGGCTGTGAAAGGTTTAAGTTGCAGTTTTTGGCACATGAAGGGCAGCTAATATATATACATATGTGGTCATTCAGGTAGAGTGAAGAACTTGATGCTGGAAATCAGTGTTCGAGTCTCGGAGTTGCGTCCACATCCTGTTATTGTAGAGTAATGACGTAATCTACGTGTGCCTGAAAATGTACTGTAAATACGGTGCTTATTTAAATTGCTGATATACTTTTGGGTTGATTTTGCGCTATATAAATATGCTTTAAAAAAAAAAAGAGGAATAGCCCACAATGACTGCCACAGGTAAGATGGTTTCATACGCTATTTATAGTACAATATAATTTGGTAGGACCCTGGGCCAGCATTTTAGAAACATAATATATACACAGACACAGATAGATAGTGGATGTGGGTACGGGCACATGTGCTCAACTCCTTTTATTACGTTGTTGTTGGTAACAAGTAGAATAGTAATCATGATATAATACACAGATATTTAAACATAAACGGTTTATGACTTCTGTTGTACAAATGTAGGAGCATTGTATGTGAAATAATACATAGAACATTCTATCGTAAAGGATTCATGAGTTGTGGTGCACTGAGGTAGGGGCGGTTTGTGTGGAGCCTGCGATAATGCTTGGTCCAGGCAGACCGCACTGGTAAAAATGTGTTTTAACTATTGAATTTTGCCTTAACAAGGGCACGTGGCGATTATTTACGGTGTACTGAGTTAGTGGTACGTCTGGCGTTTATCGTGTGCTCACCCTGCAATGATGCGTGGTCTGAGGGGGCTGTACTGAAATCATTCATTGTTGTATACTGGACTATATGAACTTTGAGGGGGACAAAAAAAAGTAGCATCAATGGTTATCAATTGCTCTGCAAACTAGGTCTACTGATTGCTCCCCATAACAAATTAAATGATTGCACTTCACTCTGTGCATTCTAACGTTCTCAAATTGTGGATGTATGTCTGTTGGCGATGTTGAAGGTGATACCTCAGAGGTACTTGGTATTGTCGGTGGTGGAGGTACACTTTGGCGCAATCTTCTACATTCTTTGTTCTCATAGTTCACAGACTGCAACGATTGAAGGTGGTTGCGCATACTAGCAGTGCAACAGCACAATTCTTTTCTCTGCTTTAAATAAATCGAGGCTGAATTTAATGCTGTCTATAGTGTAGATGAAAAAGTAAGTTCAAGTTGTGAACCCTACTGTGCACAGTGTGCATGGAAGCTAGTAGTCAGTACAGTTATAGAACAATGCTTTTTTCACTTTTTTTAACAAAATCTGAATATGTACAGTATAATTGACTCTGCATTAAATAAATCAAGGTTGAATTTCCTAGTGTCTGTAGTGTATATGCAAAGGTGAATTCAAGTCGTAAACCCTGCTGTCCGCAGTGTACATCTTAGGGTGGAGTGCATCATATGCAATTATGATTGAAGTGGACGATATAATAAGTATGCAGCGTGCATTTTATTATTGAACTACATTTATAAGTGATATAAAAAAGGTTTTTCTAGGAAGTATAATACAGGGATATTGTGTAGGGTTTGATAGGTGTTACTTTGGTTTAAAACACTGAGTTAATGATATGTAAAACAAGAAGGTTCTGTGGAGCCTGCGATGATGCGTGATCCAAGCAGTCTGTATTGATAGTAATATTTTTTGTGTTGTGAATGGTGCCTTAGTAAGGGCACGTGATAATCATTTTGGTGCTAGTATCTTTGGTTCTTAGCGTGTACATATTCTGCGATGATGCGTGGTCTGGTTGGGAGGAGGGAAAGTAATTGAAGTAATGTGTTTTGTCGATTGGATTCTGCATGAATTCCACTTAAAAGTGATAGTATGGCTCATTGCTGACATAAAACTGAAAACACAGTACTATTTTTCTCCCTTAAATAAATTGAGAGTGAATTTTATGTTGTTTGTTGTGCTTATGCGGCACTGGTATGAAGCCGTAAACTCTTTTGATTGCAGTTTACATTTGAAAACAAAACTCACTGTTTTTTGTGGCATTCATTAACAAAATTGTCTCTGCTTTACATAATTCAAGGATATCCCGAATGCTGTCCATAGTGTAGATGAAAAGCTGAATTCAAGTTGTGAACCCTGTTGTACGCAGTGTAGATTTAAGGCAGTAGTCAACACAAAGATCGATGAATGCTATCTTGTCACAGTTAACAGAATCTGAGGACACAGTACAATTGTCTCTGCCTTAAATACATGGAGAGTGAATTAAATATTGTTTGTAGTGCTTCTCCGCTTCTGGTATCAAGTAGTGAACTCTGTTGATTGCAGTGTACATTTGAAGGCAGTACTTTGTACAGACATTGAGGAATGTTTTTTGTGGCATTCATTAACAAAATTGTCTCTGCCTTACATAAATGAAGGATATTTTGAATGCTGTCCGTAGTGTAGATGGAAAGCTGAATTCAAGTTGTGAACCCTGTTGTACGCAGTGCAGATTGAAGGCAGTAGTCGACACAAAGATCGATGAATGGTATTTTGTCACAGTTAACAGAATCTGAGGACATAGTACAATTGTCTCTGCCTTAAATAAAACAAGGCTGGATTCAATGCTGTCTGTAGTGTTGATGCAAATCTGAATTCAAGTTGTGAACCCTGCTGTCCGTATTGTAGATTGAAGACTGTATTGAGCACAGTTATAGATGAATGCTTTTTGCCACATTCTTTTACAAAATCGGAAGACATAGAATCCATTTGTCTCTACCTTAAATAAAGCAAGGCTGGATTCAACGCTGTCCGTAGTACAGATGCAAATCTGAATTCAAGTTGTGAACCCCGCTGTCCGCAGTGTACTGTGTAGATTGTAGACTGTAGTGAGCACAGTTATAGATGAATGCTTTTTGTCACATTCTTTTACAAAATCGGAAGACAAAGAATCCATTGGTGTCTACCGTAAATAAAGCAAGGCTGTATTCAACGCTGTCCGTAGTATAGATGCAAATCTGAATTTAAGTTGTGAACCCTCCTGTCCACGATGGGGATCGAAGGCAGAAGTTGATACAGACATAAGTCTGCGGTGCTGTGGCGCTGAGTTCGCAATGGGCCTGTATCGAGGAAACACGCCCAAGGCGTAGCCTAATTATTTATAGTCTTACGTTGATGTTGTGTACTTTGGAGTAGCCCACTCCGCTTCTGTTTCAAAGGGGGGAGGGTGAACACAGCTACATGAGCGAAATATTCCCCAGTGTCTGGGATAATATGGTTGCGTCCACTATTCAGTAGACTACACGTATCAATGGTATATGTACACACTGAAAAGTTTTTGTTTTCTATAGTGAATTGTGTATAGTATTTCACCGGTAATCTTAGCATTGTGAACATTAATGTTGATGTTCGAGTTTTTTCCCTTATACATACTTGGTTGCCACATCTTTATAGATTAAGGTAGTGTACTGTTGAGGAGATATATTATTTTTGACAGGTCAATAGTACTATTTTGCGCTGCCTCTGAGGTAGTAGGGTGAAGGGGTCCGTGGGGATGGTTGTGGTGATCGTAGCGCTGGGTATTGTGATTTTGTTGGGTGTGCGGAGTATAATTAGAAACTCTATTACATATTGCTCTTTAAACATGGGTGTGAGTTGAATGTAATTCACGCAGTACATATTCGACGTTCTTACAGTACTTAAATGTTGATGTCAATTTGTTAGTGGTAAGAGGAACTATTGCCTGATTTTTTAGGTAGCATTGCAGATTTGGTTAGTTGATGAAAATATGGGGAAGTGGTCTACATTATAAGTAGGAATTGTCATTTAGAAAACCTTCGAAATTCACTTAATAAACCATAGGTTTCAGGCAGGTAATAGTAGGAATTAGCATTTAAAAAACCTCAGAAATTCAATGAAAAAACCATAGGTTTTAGGGGTGTTATAGTTAGCTGGACATTTCACTCATACAAAACCATTGAAATTACTCCGTTATAGTTAGTTGTACTAACTGTAACTCTCGCGCCCGCAATCCACTGATGATGATGTCACAAATTACATCATTCATGACATGGTCAGGGACATCACTGATGACATCACTGATGACATCTCAAATTACATCATACACTAGTACAACCTTTCATCACTCACTGTAAAATACAGACTTTCATATTTGAATCCATTGACACACCAATACAAGTATCTAAAAACCCACTCAGTGATTCCTCGATCTACATACACATCTAATTAATTACCTATAGATTCACTCATACATGCTGTCAATGATCAATAGAACACTATCAAATATACTTATACACCTATATTGCCATTACACACCAGCACACATCCTATTTACTTATGCAGTCATCCTACTCACTTATGCAAACAATGGATCATACTTATATTTACTCAGCTACACACTTATACAAACACCACTTCATTTATTCATATAGATAGTAACTCATACTTAGTGTGTTATAAAATCACTATTACAAGTATACAGTTATCCATACAGTCACTCATGCAATCATTGAGTCTTATGTATACCTATTTATATATAACAAATGTCACATACACTGCCTTTTATTATTGTAGTTGTTGGACATGTACTAGTGAGATATATATTTGCTAACCAGCACATCTATATACATATTCAGCCACCCAAACAACTATTATAACATGTAGTCTTAACGTCATATACCTACTGAATCAACTATTGACACATCTTTGTGCAGTCACACACCCCCACCATACCACACACACATTCACTCTCCCATACAAATAATCAGTTAACTAATCAATAACTAATATAGACTTTCACGTAGCTAGTAACCAAATAGTGCAGCAGTTTACACAACAACCGAGAAAGTAATTTAGATAGTCACACAGTTTAGTCACTATTCAATATATTTAGTGAGACATATAAATTAGTCAAGTCAGTCAGTAAAACATCCATCCAGACACTCATACATCCACTCATTCTTCAATGTAGATTGCTATATGTATAATACATACATTTAAACTCTAATTTAATCGTTTGTTCTTCCATCGATGTTTAGGTACACATATATAAAATATTTTTTTTTATCAGAAAGATACACATTCACTGGATGATGTCATCAGTCATTTGAGATTTCATCAGTGATGTCACTGACTATGTCATGAGTGATGTAATATGTGACATCATTTGCAGTGCTTTGCAGGCGCGCCAGTTATAGTGAGTACAACTAACTATAACGTGGGAATTTCAATGGTTTTGTATGAGTAAATTGTCCAGCTAACTATAACTGATATAAAACCAATGGTTTTTTCAATGAATTTGCTACGTTTTTTAAATGCTAATTCCTAACTATAACGTTTGTAAAACCTAGGTTTTTTTTTTGTGAATTTCAAAGGTTTTTTAAATGCTAATTCCTAACTATAACGTGTGTAAAAGCTATGTTCTTTTTGTTAATTTTGCAAAGTTTTTTAAATGCTAGCCCCTAAATAAAATATGTGTAAAATTCTTTGTTTTTTTTACAACATCAAAACACTGAAAGTAGTTTTTTACTCCTTTCTTTATTGCCTTCCCTTAGTTCTTTAGATCCTTTAACTCACTCCCCTACTCTTAGTCCCCTTTTTTCAGTTACTCTTCAACTCCTCTTTTGTCACTCACCATACTTCCCTTTTCTCACTCTTTCACTCAGTCCCTTCCTTTCCTCAGTCATTTCAATCACTCATTTATGCACTACACTTTCATTCAAAAAAATGAACAACACAGTGTTTAAGAATATAACTCTTTTTAGAAAATTGAATGAGTTCTGAAAAGAACTGTTTTTTTTTCTTTTGTTGTTTTATATTTTTTTTCTTTTTTAAAAATTTTGAGATTGTTTTTTTTTTTAAGAAAATTCAAGAACTGTAACAAGGAAACTGTTCAACTAGAACAAAATAAATGAAAAATAGAAAAAAATGATCTCCTTTCAGAGCATTTATGACTCTGAATCATGCGTTCAATTATATTCAGGCTCTGTTCTCCATGAACAATAATATCAAAACATTTGATGCACCGCATTTGCACATGTCCCAAATATGGCCTAACGTCCATTTCTGCTGTTGCTGGCGATGGAGGTGGAGCTGTAGATGTGGTGGCCACAGCTGGAGGAATCTGCTGGGCCACAGCTCTTGTGGCTGCTTGGGCATATTGCAGAGGGTGCACATTTTTCACGTCTTAACATCGTATGTATAGAAAAATAGTATTTTTTAAGAGGGTTTCCCCTTGAAAGAACAGTACCACAAAGGGTACACGTTACTTTAGGAGCATTTACCTTTTTTTGATGCTCAGGAAAAGTAAAAAACTTCCAAATAAATGAAGATTTCCCTTTCTTAGCTGGCTGACGATATTCCATGTGGGAGTCAGAAGAAGAAGATGATGTTTCTTGTCTTTCTGTCATCCTGTTCTTTTTTCTGTCTCCAGCTCCACAAAGGGTGCTACTTCCAAGAGAATAAAGCAAATAGTGAGGGAAATGGGTGGGGTTTTGAAGATTCTAGATCTGTAACTAATATTAACCAATGAAAAATGTTGTTTTTGAGTCACATGACTTGACTTTTTTTTTTTTGTAATTCAATTGTGAGGTGCGCGACCGGGTGCGCGCACCCCGCCCGACGTGCGCGACCGGGTGCGCGCACCTCGCAACTTTTTTGAAAAAAATAAAGGATTTTTTGGGCTTTGGGGGTCCTTAATGGACCCCCTGAGAATACCTAGGGGGTCAGGGAGTGTTTACCATGCCTCCTTCTTATGTTTTGAAACTTTTATGTAAATCGAGTTGAAAGCCATTTTGAGACGGGGTGCGAGACCGGGTGCGTGCACCCCGCTATTTTTCAACAACAAAAAAACGTTTTTTTGTCCCGTCGAGATTCTTCTGGGACCCCTTGAGAAGGTCTAGGAGGTCAGGGTGTCTCTACCTTGCCTCCTTTTTACGTTTTGAAACTTTTATGAAAATCGGGCAAAACGCCATTTTTAAGTGACGTGCGCGACCGGGTGCGCGCACCACGTGCGCGCACCCGGTCGCGCACGTCAAGTCATGTGACTCAAAAACAATACTTTTCATTGGTTCATAGTAGTTTTAGTTCTAGAATCTTCAAAAAACCCACCCATTTCCCTCTTTATCTGTTTCATTCTCGTGGAAGAAGGACCCTCTCCAGCTTCTCAGAGAAATTATTGAAATGGCAGCCAGACAGGAATCATCGTCATCTGATTCTGATGGACAGTATCGACCTCCTCAACGGCGAGTAAAAGAATCTTTTATCTGGCAGTTTTTTTAATATCCTGAAGGACTAAAGAAGGTGAATGCACCTAAAGTCACGTGCACAATTTGTGACACTGTCCTTTCTAGGGGAAACACTTCAAAAAAATAATCATTTTCAATTCACACAATGATGAGACTTGTGAGGCTAGTGCACTCTGCGCAGTTTGCGAAGGCATCCACTAGAGCCCTGGCCACACAACTGCCACCAGCTGTGGCCAGCAATTCATCGGCACCACCTCCATCTCCTTCAACTGCTGAACTGGACCTGAGGCCTTTTTTGAAGAAGGTGCACATGAGGTGCAACAAGTGCAACAAAATTCTTGTATATTCTGAACAAAGTCTTGTGCTTGTGGAAAAGCGCATCAATTAGCATGTGTGCACAAGAAAGAGATAATTTTTTAAAATTCAGTTTTTTGTTATTCCTGTTGAACATTTTTGAAGTTCAGGATTTCAGTTTGCGTTTCAAAAAAACCCCCAAAAATATAAAACATTGTTAAAAAATAAAAATAAAATACAAAATAAGAAAACCCCCCAAAAAAAAGTTATTTTCAGAACTAACAAATTTTTCAAAAAAGAGCTCTATTTCTTATGCACTGTGTCATCTTTCTTTTGAATGAATGTGTAGTGTATAAATGGCTAGCTGAAATGAATGACAAAAATGGAGTAAGGGACTGAGCAAATGAGTGAGGTAAAGGAAGTATAGTGACTGAAGAAAGTGAAGTAGAAGAATGACTGAATCAATGAGGCAGATGTACGTTACATGGTGCATCTTTGCAAATCATCAGCGATGCGCCAAGTAACCTACGACAAGCATACCACCCAAGCACCACTACTGATGTTCCACATTTATAATGTGGCACACCATGGGACAAAAACGGCACAAATGTGTGACGCATCTGTACCGTAAAGATGTCGCATTGCTAGAGTTGTGTCGCATGCGTGATGCAGCTCCAGCAATGCTCCTGGGGGGCCCATTAAACTTATGCTGTGTCAAGCCTTACGCCTGCTTTATTCAGACTAAGGGTTTTGACATAGCATTGGCCTAAAAGTGATTGAGTGAAATCTTGTAGATTTCACTTAGCCACTTTTAGCAGGTGTTCCTGCGCAGGAACGCTTCCCTCCTGCACCATAATGCCTCATTAAGGCACAGGGCTTTACAACATGAGACATCTCCCAGATGCGTCACATTGTAAATAACATGCACCATGGTGCATCGTTTGCACCGCTGCTGTGTCACAAAAGTGACACAACAGCGGCGCAAAAGATGCGTAAAGGGCTTGTAAATGGGCCCCAAGATGTTTAAAGGTAGGTTAGTGAGTTAAAGGAAATTAAAAATTATTGGAAGAACAGTATGAAAAAGAAAGTAAAGGTGCAGGACTCACAGAAGGCAAGTGAGGATGACTATATGGACAGACAGTAAGGGGCAAAGAGAAATACATAGAGTAGGGTTAGGGGAGTGAAGGTAAAGGAAATGGAAAGATGATGAAGGAAGGGGATTTCAGGATGATAAAAGGGAGGTAAGTTAAAATGAGAATTGGTAAATTAGTGATTAAAAAATTGAATAAGAGAATGAAGGGACTTAGGAAAGCATAGAAAGGGAATGGAACAGAGGGATAGATTTATGTTACCCAATACATCTCTGCAAAATAGTAAAGATGCACCAGGAAAGATGCGATACACAAATTAATCCTTGCACCACTCATGATGTACATCACATCTAGGGCTGAAAGTTTGCACAGTATTGAAATTCTGTTGCATGCAGGACGCAGCTCCAGCACTTTTCCAACTTCCTCTATCTGTAATGTGCTATGTCAACCTTTACATCTGCTTCAACAGATGCAATGTTTTGACACATTAGTGTTGATGAAGTGACTCAGTGAAATCTTGTAGATTTTACTGAATCACTTTTCAAAGGAGTTCTTGTGACAGAATGCTTACACCTGCGTGGAAATGCCCACATGAAACCTGAGACTGGTTTCCTGTGGTGCAGGGTTTTACAACGTGATGCATCTCTCTGCACTATGGCACTTCTTTTGCACTGCCACAGTGTGAAAAAACGTATGCACAGGCAGTGTAAAACAGGCGCAATGGGTTTTTTAAATTTGCCCCTGAGGAATTAAATGAGTGAACGAGTGAGGGAGAGTAATGGAAAGAGAGAGGAAAAGAAAAAAGGGGTGAGATACAGACAGGAAGAGAAGTTAGACTGAGTTACACACAATAAAAGAAGGAGAAAAAAATATTCAAAATATGAGTGAGTTAATGAAAAGGAGGTAGCACAAGGGAATGAGAAAAATAAATTAGGGAGCAAGATTGACAAATGAAGTGAGGAAAAGAAAAAGACGGGTACTGAAGAAATTGGAGAAGAAGAAAAGGAATGGGAGTGATGCACAGAGAAGAGAACATGTAGTGGGATAAGATGAGTGAGATTCAGTCAAGGGCAGTGATAGTGATGGAAGGGATATAAGAGTGAGGGGAAAAGAGTAATGGAAAAAAACCAAGACAAACATAGTGATAGTAGAAGATAGGAAATACAAGTAAAGGACAGAGACAGAAAAAGGTAGTTAGACAAGGTGAGTGAGGCTAAAAAAACAGTAATAATGAAAGAAAGACTGTAAAGAAGAAAGAAGGGAAATAATGGGAATAAGTAAAGGAAACTAAAGGAAAGTAAAAACAGTTAAGTAAGGTGAATAAGAGATAAATTTAACAATGACCAAGACACAAAGAGAAGTAAGAGATTGATTAAAAAGTATTTCTGTTTTTCATACTTACTTTAGAAATAGTAACAAACATATAGTAAATTTAGTTTAAAAAGATACTATCTGTGGATGAAAAGAAAAAAGTTAAGTTATAATATACATTTCATAAAAGAAACAAAAGTAGGACTGCAGGAAACAGAAAGTAAAAGAAAAGAAGAGAAAGGGAGACAGAGAAAGGGACAGAATGTGTAGTGTATAAATGAATGACTAAGATGACTGAGTGAAAGAGAGGAAGGGACGCAGGGAATGACTGTGGAAAGGAAAGTATGGTGAGGGAGGAAAGGAGAGTGTGATGAGAAAATGGAAGATGAGAGAAACATTGTGTAAAACAAAAGGACTAAGGGTAGAGGAGTGAATTAAGAAGAGTGTTAATGCACTAAGAGAAATAGAGTTAAGAAGAGTGAGTAAGAGAAGGTGAATGGGGTATAGATAGGGAAGGAATGTAAGGGATGGGCAAACGGAAATAGAGTAGGCTAAGGGAACTGAAGTATGGATTGAAGTATAGAGAATGAGGAGAAGTGAAGGAAGCAGAGTAAGAGAACAGGGGTGAGGTTGGATAAGAGAAGGGGATTGAGATTGAGGAAACAGGGGTGATAGAGGGTGATTAAGGCGAGTGAGCATGAGACAAGGGGAGTGAGAAAGGAAAGAGACAGAGGGAGTGAATGAAACAGTGACAGAAGGGGACTCAGGGAAGGAGCAAAGAAAGGTAAATGACGAAATGTAGGAGAGTTAAAGGGAGTGACCGTGAGAGAAGAGGACTGACAAAGTGAGGAGATGAAGGGAGTTAGGGCAACAGAGAGGGAGTGAGGAAAGTATAGGAAGAAACAGAAATAAAAAACAAATGAAAAAGTATTTTTTATTAGTCGTACTTACCTTATAAATGTAATATCTGTGGAAGAGAATAAACAAAACAGTTATAATAAATATTTGTGAATACAAAATACAAAATAAATTGTACAATATGTTATATGATTTATTTTTGCTGTTCTTAGAATATATTGATTTTCACTATAAACAGTGAGCTCAATACTACTCATCATATAACAGCGGGAAAAAAAAACCACAATCAAAATGATTGTGTTTAAAAAACCCACACAACATTTGATTAGATAGTGTAAATATGAGAAAAAAACATGTCTTAAATGTTTTTCTCTAAATCGCAATTTCTTGTGGAAGTATGCTACATCTTCAACAATCACAAAGTAATAAAATAATATGACTTATTTTTAAATACCTCTCAAACGTCCGTGTAAGCATGTTTTACCAATATTTATCTGAAGTAGTCAATTTGTTCTCAGATACTATTCCTCACGGCCAAATAGTATGAGTAAAGTCCTTATTTTGCAAATTACTTAATTATACTCTTAAACATTCTTTTCCCGACCTTTAGAATAAAACGTTCCAATGTGTTCTGTTCCATTAAACATTACTTAAACCTGTACCTGATACTCTCAATATGCCAAATACAAGTTTCAGTTTTTAAAGTCCATCACCCCACTCGCATGATATTTCTGACCAACAGAGTATCTTTTCTTAACAGTAGTAATCTTCCTACGGCAAGTAATTGTACTGAAATTTGGGTTGCAAAAACACCAGATAAGAATTTGGTAAGTCAAAAGGCAAACGTTTTTTAAAAGTCAATTGACTATCATTACAGTGAGTCCAGCCTGTTGGAGATTTCAAATAAGCTGTGTAATGTCCTGATGTTGTTGAAGGACCATCATGGAAGATAATTGCTACAGTTACAAAAGTTCTTCCAGAAATTGATAGTTGAGAAGCCACACCATTTTTAATTGAAGTTGTCAATTTTGTTCCATCAGGTCTGCACCGTTGGAACATTAAAATTACATACTGTCCACATCTTCTGATAAATAATGTTGAGTTACATTGAGAACAGGCCATGTTTTAATGCGCATCTCTAACTAGATTATTGAAAGACACTGCTTTACAGTCTGGTAATGTTAAAAATACAAATCTTTCAGTGTGTATATCAGTAAAAATTGAAAATGAACAATTGTCGCAGTTATGTTGCCATTTATAAGAAAGGCCAAAAAGACTATCAATATCTACACCTTCATCTTGTAAAACTGTAAGCATATACATAATAAATTCTTGACAATCTTGCTGAATATTCTGAGAAAATTGATTTAGTCCAGTACATATGTCTAAAACATTTCGAAGTTCAGAAACATTTCCTATTTGACTATTATCACTGTTTCACAGAATTTAGTGAACAACAAAATGTTTGGTCCCGATTTTCAACAATCTGGTGCTGTAAGCTTTTAAGAAAAAAAAACAACATTAACCACTACATTTGCATAGCAGTTGACACCAGAACTGTTTTCACATTTAAATCCAACAATCTCTTCAGTACTAACTTTTTGCTTTTTGCTACCAATCACAGGTTCATTTATTTTTTTCGTTTCTCAACTACTTCAGTACATTTTTCCTCATATCTCCTTTTTCGACCTACCACACACTTTTCATTTAAAGGATATTGAGGTAAACTAGGAGCATATTCTCTTCTTAACCTGTTATACTCTTTCATACAATTTAAATCTGCACTAATCTTTGTCTCATCAAAATCAATCAGATACAATCCTGATAAAGTTCTAACACAAGATAAAGCTACATAGGCCATACCCTCTTTGAACACAGTACTTCCAATATTTATCAAAGCACTATCTACACTTAAACCTTGAGATTTATGAATAGTCACCGCATATGCCAAACAAACAGGAAACTGTTTTCGTCGGACATATAAATCTTTTACAAGCAAAAATCGATTTAAACAACGACTGACTTGTTGTACCTCTTCAATTCCATCAAATTTGATTTTTATAAATTCAATCTCATCTCTATTTGGGTAATTCACAAAACCAACAACATTACCCATTGCTCCATTCACCAAACCTCTTTCCACATGTAAATTTCTTCGTAAAATAATACGACATTTTAAACATACATACAGATTCTTTTCTAAACCAGCAGTTTTAGATATTGATTTCTCTAAAGAATCCAATTTTAACTTCAACCTTTCTGACAAAATAATAGTACTTCCTTCATGCTCTATTCTATCTTTAGCTTCCAGTTTCTTAATTTCTTCATTTTCTAACTTCAAAATTTTTTCATTGAACATAGAACATTCGTGTAGAGTTGGCATCAGGCATATATCATTTATCTTCTGCCTCTTTACTATATATTTTCTCTGCCACATTATTTTCATTTGGAAACAAATTGGAAAGTAATCGTGTTTGTAAAGTTTCTTTGGCATGTTCACTTAATTTTCCAATTCTTATATCTTGGAGAATATTTCCATATTTAGTATCCTTTGCCTGTCGCATATTTTGAATAAGTTCAGTATATTTGAAATGCGACCATATATTAACATTTCCAATACTTCCCATGCACTTTCTGGTGTCTTCATGTGTCACAGTTTTAAATACAGGTTGTCCTTCTACAGGAGTTAGCTGCAGTAGATCTCCCAAAACTATGACGTGTTTGCCACCAAATAACACATCATACTCTGTTTTAAGAATCTGTTGCATTCTTAAATGCACAAAGGCAAGCATAAGATTTGATACCATGCTTACCTCATCAATAATGAGAAGTTTCATTTTTTTAAGGATTCTAGAAACTTCACAACAAGCTTCTCCAGATAGCTTGTGGTAATGTAATTTATTTTCATGTTCAACCGGCAGCATCAATAAACGATGTAAAGTAATCCCTTTAATATTGTGTGCTGCCAACCCAGTTGGAGCAGTAACAACACAAGAGAGTGATGAGTCCGTTCTTTGCTGTAGATATGTATCAATTCCTTTAATTAGAAAACTTTTTCCAGTTCCAGCTTCTCCACTCACATATAGTCGGACAGGTTGAAATGACATACATGAGCATTCTTTTTTCTCATGACGAAAACCATGCTCAATCTGCTCTGTCACTTCATCATATATCTGTTTTTACTCCAGATTAAGTTGCTTCTCCAATTCTTCTAAGTTTATTACATCCTCTTGAACTTGTTCCATTGCTCTTTCCACCTCATCCATGGCAGTGGCTGCTTCATTTTGGATAATTGGTTGTCCAAGTGGATCTTGACTCAACGATGCAGAACTTTGACTATCTTGAGAACTGTCTCTAGCAATCTCTGCTGCTATTGTTGCTCTTGCTCTATTTCGTCCTTCAACATTTGCAGATAATTACTAAAAACAGGACATTCTACACTATTTTGAGATGCGTTGAATGAATCTTCATAACTGTCAAAGTCACCAAGTAGTTCCTCTTCTTTACGCCATGGTTTAAAGAGTTGCAAAAGAGCTAAATAGTAAAATTCTCTTTTGTCAGGAGTTTCACCACTCAGCTTTCGGTGATTAATCAGATAACCTTTTCTTTGTTTCACCAGACATCCTTCACATCCAATCACAGCATAAACACCTTTATCAATATCCTCTGTAATATTCCTTTTAAAAGTGTAGTTTTGTAGTATTTCATACAGACAAATGTTTTCAAGCAGATTACTTCTATTTGGATAGTATGTATCCAACATGTTTGTCTTCAGAATGTCTGTACTGTTTGGTTCTTTCTCTGCTAAATATTAAATTTCTTGAACAGTTTTCAAAACTCGGTTTCGTGATCTTGCCAGTCCTAAACTCACCCAAATGATTGTACGAGATTTTGCGTAAAGACTTGCTGATGATAATCGATCACAACATTCATATGCTCCAATTTCTAGATGAGATAACATCTTTAAACTGTAGGTATACAATTTCTTACTTAGGCTCTTTTCATGAGAAATGTCTTCCCACATATCCTTTAGTTCCGTCTTTTCAGATTTGGTGATGTAAGACGTTACATATTGAGCCACAGCAATAGAGTTGTCTGAAACATATTGAATATCCACATTAGCATTCCACATGGACAAAATGACTGGGTTATAGTCATTTATGTATTTTGACTCTTCGTTTCTTCTTAAATTGTACGTATTTTTTGGTGATTTTCTTGTAACAGTATGTCGCAAAGACGACATAAAATTGTTCACTCTTCCTTTTGGAATTACTGCTCGTGGAAATCCAAAACGACATTTGGTATAGAATTTATCCTTTGATTTGAATTTTTGTCGACAATATTTGCCACAACGATGGCTTTGAAATCGTAACACTTTCCCTCTTAAGTCCTTATCAATTGTACTTTTGGGTATATCACATGTTGCATATTCTTCACTGAAAGACAGTACAGTGTCATCTGAGTCTTTTCCAAATTTGGGAGCATCTTTGATCCACAATAGCATATGAAAAAAACAGGCCAGCTATATATATCAGCATATATATATACCAGACTTTTTAGCAGAAAACATTTGCTATACTAAATCGTTTTTAACTCATCTTAAACACATAAACACCATGTTGCATGTAATTTACTATCTCTGTCTCTACAAGCAGTGTGTGTAATTTTTTTGGCCAGTAGAGACGGGTAAATATTAGCAGCAGACACACATAGTGCTGGCAGAGACAGAGATGGTAAACTACACGGTAAACAACCTTTACAACGCAACTTTTACCACGCAGTTCCTTTAAAACGCAACTTTTACAACGCAAACCATTACAAAGCATTGCGCAGGGGTGCGCTCTAGGATAGGGAATGGGTTTAATGTACTATCTAACATCTTCCCTACTATCCACAGGGACTGGAGTTGGAATAGTAAGTTAAACAATTCACTATCCAGCACCTAAAAGCACTATGCGTTGTAATGGTATGCGTTGTAAAAACTGCGTTGTAAAAACATGCGATGTAAAAGCATGCGTTGTAATGTCATACATCCTTACACGGTAAACAACCTTTACAACGCAACTTTTACCACGCAGTGCCTTTACAACGCAACTTTTACAACACAAACCATTACAACACATTGCACTGGGATGTGCTCTAGGATAGGGAATGGGTTTAATGTACTATCCAACATCTTCCCTACTATCCACGGGGACTGGAGTTGGAATAGTAAATTGAAAAATTCACTATCCAGCGCCTAAAAGCTTTATGCGTTGTAATGGTATGCGTTGTAAAAACCGCGTTGTAAAAGCATGCGATGTAAAAGCATGCGTTGTAATGTCATACATCCGTCTGCTGCTAATATTTAACCGTCTCTACTGGCCAAAAACAGGCCAGCTATATATCAGCATATATATATATATATACCAGACTTTTTAGCAGAAAACATTTGCTATACTAAATCGTTTTTAACTCATCTTAAACACATAAACACCATGTTGCATGTAATTTACTATCTCTGTCTCTACAAGCAGTGTGTGTATTTTTTTTGGCCAGTAGAGACGGTTAAATATTAGCAGCAGACACACATAGTGCTGGCAGAGACAGAGATGGTAAATTACACGGTAAACAACCTTTACAACGCAACTTTTACCACGCAGTGCCTTTACAACGCAACTTTTACAACGCAAACCATTACAACGTATTGCGCTGGGGTGCGCTCTAGGATAGGGAATGGGTTTAATGTACTATCCAACATCTTCCCTACTATCCACGGGGACTGGAGTTGGAATAGTAAATTAAACAATTCACTATCCAGCGCCTAAGAGCACTATGCGTTGTAATGGTATGCGTTGTAAAAACCGCGTTGTAAAAGCATGCGATGTAAAAGCATGCGTTGTAATGTCATACATCAGTCTGCTCCTAACATTTAACCGTCTGTACTGGCCAAAACCAGGCTACCTATACATAAGCATATATATATACCAGACTTTTTAGCAGAAAACATTTTCTAAACTAAATCGTTTTTAAGTTATCTCAAACACATGAACACCATGTTGCATGTAATTTACCATCTCTGTCTCTCCAAGCAATATGTGTGTCTCTGCTCATTAATCCTTTTTAAGTCATCTAAAAACATGAGCAGCATGTTGCATGTAATTTACCATCTCTGTCTCTGCAAGCAGTGTGTGTGTCTGCTCCTAACATTTAACCGTCTGTACTGGCCAAAACCAGGCTACCTATACATAAGCATATATATATACCAGACTTTTTACCAGAACACACAGAGCACAACCCATTTAAATGACCACTACAAACCAAAACAGAAACCTAACTCATTTCAAAAATTCTTTTCCAATTTACACCAGACAAAAACACAATATGCTTTTTAATCTTCCCCATACTGCATACAGCAGTGTATCTTCATTAAATAAATCATATTTCAGATACCACACAGGCACATAGTAAGATGAGACACAGGCACAGAAAACCCTTTAAGCTAAAAGTGGCAAATTGTTACAAAGCACATGTGACATTATTGAAAATTATATAAATATAATTTCTGACTTTAAACAGACACTCAGAGTAGTCTTTGACCAAAATTTAAACACCACACTTTTTACCAGAAAACATTTTCCACAGTAAATCGTTTTTGACACAGAGCACAGCTCATTTAAATTACCACTACAGAAACAAAGCAGAAACCTAACTCATTTTGAAAATACATTTCCAATATGCACCATTCTATTTTAAACAGCATTACAACATAATATGACACAAAATACAAGAATAAATAAGCACAATAAGCTTCTAATCTTCCCCATAGTGCATACAGCACTCTATCTTTATTAATATAATAATTACTCACCTTTTAAAATGCTTTGGAAGATCTAGATAGTGTCAATCACAGTCAACAGATTTTCTGCAGCAGAATCTCTGAATAATGCTTCTGACACTAGAGCCTGATAATAATGGCACAGATTCTTTTTCATTTCAGACCCATATGCGTGTACATAGCCAATAAAAATTCTTCCCACACAAATTCAAAAGCAAACTGCACATATTAATTGGTTGTACATTAGAACACTTTGAAAGTCACATAACATTCACCCATCCCCCCAGTGCTCATTCCCCTGTAACCATGGTAACTCCCTCCTAACCCAGCTCACAGTGCAAAAGTTCATCATACAATGTTGCAAAATATTCCATCAAGGGTGTTTGACCTCTCACTGTACTACCTAATCATGTGCCATGTTTCTTTAAATGACTTTTTCTCAACCATTGAAATGACTTCTTTAAAAAAAAAAGCATGCACCCTAATTTTCAGTGCTGAATTTTAAGAAAGCACCAATCATTTCTTGTTTTTCAAGTGCACTGAATGTTAACCTGTTTTTTTCATAACTCCCACTTTCAAACTGGCATTTCATTTCCACAACTCATCTGAATACAAGCACACCTACCTTGAAGATGCAAAAAATCTGGTTTGTGGGTCATAGCTATGTCCACTGGGCTCAAAAATACGCAGCTAACAGAGGTAATTACAACCTTGATTTACCAAATGTGGACATTGTATGGATTGGACACAGAGGATTGAGATGTCACCAATTTATACCATTGGTAAAATCCTTTATGCATTTACCACACCCTGACCTTTTAATAGTGCACTGTGGTGGCAATGACTTGGGCACTTTGACTGGGGTAGGTCTGGAAATGCTTTTAAAGGACATCTTTGGGCAATTGATGACACTTTTTCCAAAAACTGCCTTGGTATATTCTAATATATGCCAAAGACAAAAATGGAACTGGTCCAACCAATTTTGTCCACAGATTGAGAAAGCAAGGAAACATGTAAATAAATCTGTTTCTGCATACATGAGAGAGTATAGAATGGGTAGTATATACCACAACAACTTGTGTTACAACATGCAAGGCATCTATAGGAGAGATGGTGTACATTTCACCGATGAGGGGAATAGAGTCTTCCTCTGTAACATAAGACTCTGCATCGGTACTTACTTGTAAGTACCAAAAACACCCAATAAACACAACAGCTCTTTTTAGAGCCATCTAACATCTTAACACTCAAACTTTTAATTTAACTCCACTTTTTTAATCTTCTTTTTGTCGCCGTGCGAGCACCGTGCGCGCACCCGTAACTTTTTGGTGACAAGAAAACAAAAAAAAATGGGTTTTTTTGGCTTTGGGGGTCATTAATGGACCACCTGAGAAAACATAGGGGGTCAGTTAGTCAGTTAGTCTCCACCCTGCCCCCTTTCGACGTTCTCCAATATAGTTTCTAACAGTCTTGTAAATAGAGGTGTGCGACCGGGTGCGCGCACCTCGCAACTTTTTAGAAAAAAAAAGATTTTTTTGGGCTTTGGGGGTCCTGAATGAACCCCCTGAGAAAACGTAGGGGGTCAGAGAGTCTCCACCCTGCCCCCTTTCCACGATCTCCGCTATAGTTTTTAACAGTCTTGTAAATAGAGGTGCGCGACCCGGTGCGCGCACCTCGCAACTTTTTAGAAAAAAAAGATTTTTTTGGGCCTTGGGGTACCTCAATGGACCCCCTGACAATACCTAGGGGGTCAGGGACTGTCTACCAAGCCTCCTTCTCATGTTTTCAAACTTTTAAAGAAACAAGTAAAACGCCATTTTGAGACGAGGTGCGCGACCCGGTGCGCGCACCCCGCAACTTTTTAGAAAAAAAAAAGGGTTTTTTTGGCCTTGGGGGTAATGGACCCCCTGATAATACCTACGGGGTCAGGGAGTCTCCACCCTGCCCCCTTTCCATGTTTGCCCCTTTCTTATCTACAATATGTGGACTCGCACTGACAAAATGGTGGTCAACACTTCCTGATTTCCTCCAAATCGAATGTTGACAGACGTCAAACACAAATCAGAATTCAGCTCGCGCACGGGAAGGTGCGCGCACCGGTGCGCGCACCCGTGCGCGCACGGTGAGCGCCTATAGATATATAATTGATTTTAACTTTCATTTTCTCAGGCACTACTGGAGGGATTTACAATATTTAACCAAAAGCGTGATCTGTGTACCAGACTCTACCATTTTGCCAAGTTTGGTGTAGTTCCTTTTAACCGTTCGGGCTGTAGCCGTGTCTAAAGGTCCTATGGAAAATAACATGGGAAAAACACGTTTTGGGACCCCCCTTTTTTCTCAGCCCCCACTTCACGAATCCCCTCGAAACTTTCAGGGAAGGAGCGGAGCAGAACTGGCCAAAATTTTTGAAAATTACACGCAAATTTGTCCACCGGCGCCAGAGTTATTCCCAATAGAATGTTGCGGATTTCCTATGGAAACTAGGTCCTAACTATAACTACCTACTGGCGACCGCCAGTAGGTAATATATATATATATATATATATATATATATATATATATATATATATATATATAAAATCCAAACATTTGCTTCCAAGCAGACGCGCACTCAGAGGATTAAAGTTGCTACAAAATGTATTCTTAGGAACCGCTACGCGTTTCGACACAAACTGTGTCTTGATCGTGTGATCAAGACACAGTTAGTGTCGTAACGCGTATCGGTTCCTAAGAATACATTTTGCAGCAACTTTAATCCCCTGAGTGCGCGTCTGCTTGGAAGCAAATGTTTGGATTTTATTGAAATTGACCGGCTTTGGGTTCGCCGGTGCACGCGCCACCTGACTTGGGAGCCAATCCCGGAAGGACTCTTCCTGCTCTTGAATATATACATATATATATATATATATATAAATATATATATAAATATTACCTACTGGCGGTCGACAGTAGGTCGTTATAGTTAGGACCTTGTTTCTATTCAAAAACATTTGTTCTTTTGCCAATATCATTGGCGCCATTTGACGAATCTTCGCGAAATTTTCAAAACTAATAAACTAATGGTTCACTCAGGTCAACTCCTGTCTTGAAAGTCTCGGCGTGAGTTGTCAAGTAGGGGCTGAGAAAACAGGGGGGTCCCAAACACTTTTCTCCATGTTAATTTCCATAGGAACTTTAGAGATAGCTACAGCCCAAACTGCTGAACGGATTACACCAAATTTGGAAAAAGAGTAGCTCCTGGTTCAGAAAGCGACCTTTCTTTAAATGGTGTAAATCCGTTCAGTAGTTCCTGAGAAATTCAAAAAATAAAGTATTGATATCTGAGGGCCTAGGAGGATTTGCAAACCTCCCCGAGCACAAGCTTCATTCTGATTGGCTGCCAACACTCAAAAACAATGTGTTGGCAGCCATCTTGGGACTCGGTAGAAGCTAAAAAACAAGAAAAGGGGGCAGGGTAGAAATACCCTGACACCCTAGGCCTGCTCAGGGACCCCCAGAACCCCCTCAAACATTTTCAGTATACTTTCGGCGGAATTAGCTCTGGGTGTGCAAATTCATCCAAAAATATTTTTAAAAACCAAAGCACGGACTCCCGCAATTTATTTCTTTGAGCCCCTGGGTGGGCCAAGTGCAGGAGGCAATGAGGAAATTATATGTCGGGCACTTTGGGGCCCCCAGAGACCGCCACCTCCATGGAACTTTTTAAAAAAAATGCATGCGGGCTCCTGCCCCCCCATGTTGCCCCAGAGACCGCCACCGCCCTGGGACATTTAATTATTTTAGGTTGGGGGACCGCCACCTCCCCTGGGCTTTGAATTATTTTGGACAAGGGGGCCTCACGGGCCACCCCAAGTCTTGGGGACCACCACCTCCCCTGGGCTACATGATTTAAATACAAGGGGCCACGCAGCCCCACGCAGCCCCCTGCCACACTGGGGACCGCCACGTCCCCGGGGCTACTTTAAAAAAGTGAGGGAGCTTGAACTGTTCAACATTTATATGGCCCCTCTGGAGAGTGTGGTGCTGCCACTGGGTATTAAGATCATCAGCTATGCTGATGATACCCAGTTGGTGGTAGGGTTCCCCCAGGCGGTAAACCAACCCGACCGGCTGCACACCTGTTTATCCCAGATCTTTACATGGATGTGCAGCTCGGCACTCAAACTTAACGGTTCGAAAACGAATTGATGATGCTAGGGAACTCCCCTCCCTCCCTCTCACCGAGCAGCTGGCCCAGCTGCCTGGGAATGGCACCCACCCCCAAACAGGAGATTAAGAGCTTGGGGTGTGGCTAGAGCAGGACCTTTCTTTTAGGACTCACGCCAAAAAGACAGCAGGCGTGTGCTTTGGTCTGCTCCGGTCTGCCCGGAAGATCCTACCTCTCCTCCCGATGGCCTCGAGGAGGCTGTTAATCCAGGGACTCATCATCTCACGGCTGGATTTCAGCAATGCGCTGTTTCTGGGGGCTCCAGAAACAACCCTAAACAAACTGCAGCAAGTACAAAATGCTGCTGCTAGGCTCTTGACGGATCTGCCCAGGCGCCAATCTGCCCGCCCGGCGCTTAAAGCGCTTCATTGGCTTCCTATCAGAGAGAGGGTGAATTTTAAAGCACTCTGCATGGCCCACAAAATCCTGCAGGGCAAAGGGCCACCGATCCTACGGGAGATGGTCCAACCCTATAAGGCCCCTCGTACCCTGCGCTCGGATCATCAACATCTGCTACAAGTGGCGAGAGGAAGGAAGGCCAGGACTGGCGGCAGAAGATTTTCCATAAATGTTGCAACTTTGTGGAACTCCCTTCCGTTATTCTTACGCTCTGAAACGAGTTCTTTACGGTTCCGCAAACTTTTAAAGACCCACCTGTTCCCTGTCTAATGTCTCTCTCTTCTGTTATGGTGCCTCTGTTTTTTGGAAGAGCGCGGGGATGCCCAAGGGTAACCAGGCGCGATATAAAACTAAAAAAAAACAACAAAAAAAAAAACATACTGCCCCGGGGATGACCACCTCCAAGGGGGTTTAATCAGTTGGAAAGGGGGCTGCCCCTCCCCTGGAGCCCTAGATGGCCCTGGAGACCACCACCCTCCAGGGCCGGCTCCTGCAATGTCCCGACTTGCCCATCCCTGGGACATTTGCAAAGTGCTATGGCAGGGTGGGAGCAGAGCTCCTGTCCTGCCATAGCAAACACTGCTTTGCTTTGCTTCTTAAAAACGAGAGGTCTCGCTTCCAAGAAGCAAAGCAGAATTGCTTTTTGGCAAAGGGACCTGCATGTCAGCAGCTCCCTCTGCCCAAAAGCAATGCCGTCTCCCGCAGGAGGCGGGGAACCAGCTGGGACCGTGGGGGCATTGGGGTTCCCCCGTGGTCCCCAATATGTGTCCTGACCCGAGGGGATGGGGTCTCTGGGGCCAAAAGTAGCCCAGGGGAGGTGGGCCATGCGCCCTTCTACTCTAATTTAAAAAAAAGAGGCCCTGCCCAGGGGGAAGGGGTCCCTGGGGCCAATAGTGGCTCAGGAAAGGGGGGTCACGCAACCTCCTCCCCTATTTAAAAAAATAAAAAGAGGCCAGGCCCCGGAGATGAGGTCCCCGGGCCAAGAGTGGCCTAGGGAAGGGGGGCCACATGGCCCCCATCCTGTAATTATTAGAAAGAAAGCAAGGCCAGGCCCTGGGGGATGGTATCCCCAGGGCCCAAGGACTAGTAAGAGAAGGGGGGCCAGACTGCCCCCATATAAAAATATTAAAAGTGTAGAAAAATCTGCATCTCCTCCCAGCCTGCACCACTCTGTAAATGCACCTCCTGATGCGTTCTGGGTTGGGGGATTGAGTACCCTCAAATATTAAGGGTCCTTATGGGCCAACTAGCCCACCAGGTACCTCCAGTAAGTCCCACACAGTGGTATTGCTGAGAGGTGGTCGGAGGCCTCGCCTCTTTTTATACCACTCTGCAAACATGCCTCTTGACGCACTGCTGCTGGGGCGACGAGGTCCTCTTGTGTCCTGAGGACCTTAGGACTAACGTGGACTTCATCCCCTGAGTACCAGTGTGCCAGGTGGCGCGTTTGTTGAGTGGTGTAAAAAGGGGACGTGACTTTGGAGCCCTCTCAGCAATCCAGCTGTATGGGGCTTACTGGAAGTAACAGGGGGGCTAGTTGGCCCCCTATCAGGAATCAATCTGGGAAGATAAATGTTGGAATGAGTTCTTCTCTCTGCTGGACACGCAGAGGCAGCTGGACCCCAACAATCCCCAGAAATCAACCGATGAACACTGAACCAGAGACACCAGTGCTCCTCCGATCATCTCAAGAAAAGGGAGTTTGGGAACAAACTGTAAACAAAAATAAATAGTTCAAATAAAAGGCTAAAATACAGAAAGAAACAACTGGTGCGCGTTTGTGCCGGTGGAGAAGCAAATTCTGGGGCGGAGAACAATCTGGGACATCTGTTCTAAAGCTGGGAATGAGTATGGATGCCAAGCTCCTGCAGCAGTAGTAAGAGACATCAAAAAGAACACAAATAATCAATGACATTAATCATGCATAAACTTCTGGATTGGGTCACGATAAAAGAGGTCTTTGAGAATGATTAGAATAAATCAGAACTGCACTCACACCATATGGCGCCAAAAATAAATGAGAGAAAAGAAGTGGGGTTGGAAGCACACACCAATTAAAGGTACTCAAAAGGTAATCAAATATTAATAACAAATAAACAATCTTAACACAATTGGTTCAGCAGTGTAACCCTCGCTGTCTAACAGGGGTCAATAGACAAAAGTAGAAAAATGCTACCAAGACGGTCGCAACACTGCACACTATCTACAAATGGTCACAAAGTCACCCTCTAGGTCATTGAATACAATTTAACAACCCTATATCAAAAATAAATCACAAGAATAGCAAATATACTTGTAAATGTAAATCTTTACAGGTAATTGTTGAAATCCAAAAAATGTTTTACATTGATATCATTTTTTTGTTGCATTCACATAGAAATCCAAAGCATGAATTCCTTATACATGTATCTTGAGAACATTTACAAAGAGACAGATAATCAATTGTTTAGGAAATATTTTTTAAACGTGGGCCTGATGCATTTCGGGACCTGAGAGTCCCTTCTTCATGGGCCAATCTACAAAGAAAACAATGAGCATATATCACTTAACATAATTGCGTGAATACGCAGTGAGAGGAAAAAACAGCAGAAAGTTGCACGTAAGTACATAAAAGTCCTTGGTTAAATGATGGTATTGTGATCAGATATTCCCAATGCTATAAAACAGCCATGTGTAGAACATATAGAAGGAACCAATATACTCCACATATCCAAAAACGTAATGATAATAAAAATAATGATAGTAAAGGAACACGTGAAAAAAAAAGAAAAAAATGGATAGAACCCTTCACCTAAAGTCTGTGGGTTGGAGAAAACAACAAGTGTGGAAGTAAACCTTATAATAACTGCACAGAGACCTCTGTACTATAAAAATACCTGTCTGTCCTGTGGGGAGACCTTCTGTAACACAAATGGGGATACTATTCAATAAAGGAAACCAGTGAAATGTAGTGGCTAAACACTACTGCACACCTTCAATGTTATCTAATGGCTACACACCTGAATAACCTCGGATAAGGTAGACAGTGGAGTCTTCGAAATCTATAACGGATACCGGCAATTTTCAGGTGATGCTGTGGGGAGCATGAAATATATGGATCACCATAAAACTAAAGCTGTATTGCAAAATTAATAACCAATGGTTACTACTAAGGTCAAAATAAAACACTCACCAAGTGAGAAAAACACGAACAGTCACACCTTTGATTCAAAGTCTTTTGTTGAAATCAGACTCCCTAAAAAAAGGAAATAATAGTAATTATTAGGCCTTCAGTACTCAAAGGCTTTAATGTCGGGCTATGGTTTTAAAGGAGGGTTTACTAGGGGGCCAGTAAACTTACCGGTTCTAACCGCGAGAAGAAACAACAGTCTGGGGGTCTTCTGAAAGAGAAACGCTGCTGGTCTCCACCTTGCACAATACTTAACCAGCGTTCCACATGGTGTTTGGAGATGGAAATAGGACTAGTACCAAAAATGAGGCAACGCCATCTTGGAATGGTGTTTGGAGATGGAAATAGGACTAGTGCCAAAAATGAGGCAGCGCCATCTTGGAATGGTGTGTAAACAGAGGGAAAAAAATTCTAAATGGGAAAAAGATACTGGGATGTGAAAGAGAAAGAAACCATGTATGCGGAAAGAACCAAATGCGCGGCGGACCTAAGGGAGCTGCTTAGGAGGGTGATGAAGTAAACTGCAAGTCAATAAGGTGATGGTCGGTGCAAAACAGACCGGAAAAAAGGATATAACTAATGAGAAACACGCAGATCAAAAAAATAACATAGGGTGCCACATTAATATGAAATAAAAATGTGAAAAGAACCTATAACAACAAATAATGAAAAGGTGACATGCATCGAATCTGTGTCAGAGAAGAAAGGTAAGAACATGTTAAGATGAAGAATCAGGAAACTGTACATGGTTATCCCTTAAACAACAATTAACTCCGTAGATGCATACAGTGATGATAAAATAATGACATGTGGGCATTCAAAATACATAGAAAACAACGGAATTGATAAAATGTATTAAAAAAACAGAAAAGTACATACAATCTATATATCACAAAAAGAAACCGGGACATTTACATACGATTGATACAATTGGTCCTCAGTATGAGCGCTTTACACATGTAGTGCTGGTGATCAATTAAGATGCTTGTGCTACAAAAAACAGCTCATATCGAGCCGATCATTGAGCCCCACTGGATGCATGGTTCCTAGAAATTGAATCCAATGTATCTCCCTTTGTAGTAATAATTTGTCAATGTCTAGACCAGTTCTAACCATGATTTGCTCAACCACTTGTACACTGCTGCACCAATTGTGTTAAGATTGTTTATTTGTTATCAATATTTGATTACTTTTTGAGTACCTTTAATTGGTGTGCGCTTCCAACCCCACTTCCTTTTCTCAAATTACTTCTGTCTAGTGGAAGCTGCACCCACTACTGGCATCATGTCATTTGATTCCATTACGAATTTAACTGATAACAGAGCTAATGTTAAAGCATACACACCTGATGAAGCAAGTGACATATATGCTCTTATTCAAGAGGTTAAAACAGCAGATACCCATGGTGGTTCTGTCTCACAGCAGTTACGACAACTCAAATTCATAACAAGACGACAATTGAACCAGAAGCTTCATGCTTCAACTCTTGTCCAATATCATAAGGCTAAGTGCATACCCGAGGCTTACGATTAGCCATTAAACTGTTGTTATTCTGGCTCCATTTAAATTCTAACTTTATGGATAAATGGTAAGCTATACTTAAGTATTATACACAACAAGGGAAAACCCAAAAGGAATAACACTAGGGTCCTTGGGCAGTAGTCTATTTCACAAAACAGAGGACCCTAGTAAATTAGGATCATGTAAATGATAGACATACACTGAATAGTATGTATGTCCTTTGTCCAGCCGGACAGGAGTTTATTAATTAGAATATTTTATACTGGTTCATAAAGTAAACATTTATACACAAGTGGGCACAACCTGTGACCCACAGAAAACAAGACAAAACAAGTGAAAGCAAGTTATGTTTGGGCGCACAAGGCGGTCTGTACTAGTATTCAGTTTTACAGACTTGGATTCGTTTTTAGCAAACCATTGTAAAAGACGTTTTGTGACTTTGTAAATAACATATGGTGCTTTTAGGTCGACGACGTTTCGATGCAATTAGAAATGCAAACATCATCATCAGGACAAAAATTATTATATCATGTTTGTCTTGAGAACATTTTGATAGTAACACAGCCTCTATGACATTTTACATAACGACATAAAATAGTAGTTGGAAGGAAGAAAAACTGGAAGAAAGACATAAGCAAAAATTGCGTTAAAATTCGGTTTGGCTAGGCATGAGTTCAGTTCATATTTTAGTACCGCGAGAAACTAACACGTTTTGTGGCACTACAGCGGAAAGAATTGGAAGTGGCTCCGAGTGTGAATATAGACGGAACTGATTTCAATTGTCATTAGTGATTTGGAATGCATGCTTTTCAAATGATGGGTAAGTACTAATGAATACAGGTGATGAGAACCGTGACAATATTTTACATTAAAATAACTTTTCGGCGCAGTGATATTTATCGGCGCAGTGTGATACGTGCATAGAAAATTAGAGAGGGAAAGATTGAGCCGCAGTGGTATACCTGCGTGGGAACCACGCATATTTCCAGATAGTGGTGGCAGGTGACGGTCTGTCATTCTGCTTATTTAAGCACTGCAGTGATTCTGTCAGGGTGGGTGAGAGAGGAGCATTAGATGTACTTAAGGTACTTAATGACAGTTGCGCTGACTACAACCGTGGTTTTAATAGAATGAATACTCACATTAACCGGCCAGACGGCGCGGCGCGGTTGGTAAAGTGGATGACTGTGGGGGAGAGAGAGAAGGAGATGGAGGGGATAATCGGTTGGGTGAAAATCACGAGTGAATAAACAAGTAACCGGCGAGCCTGGCAGGACTTACTTTATATTGCGAATTCCAGGGACGCTAGCACGGCAGCGCGATGTTCCGGCATACAAAGTTCTGGTGGATAAATAAGGGATCATGAGCTCTAGGGTCTAATAACGGCCAGCAGGTACAAAAGAGAATAGGATTTGAATCCTGCAGTTACTTACTCAATGTTGTCTTGCTCGATGGCAGGACAGATGGAGTTCTGGCGGTGATCGCTGCCGGGGTGTGGGCGGGGCATAGTATTTAAGAGCAATCTTGGAAACCGAGATGGGACTCGGCGGGTAAAGGGAGTCAAAACGAGGTAGTCGTGGGGGCGGCCATCTTGGAGTGGGGTAGGAGAACCCAGAAAATAGAAGATTGGTGACAAGTGAAAATTACAAGTGACTTATATGTTTATGTACAACAGAAACACTTAACCAAGGATTACATTGTGGTCTAGATGATCAGGAGGAATTATCCTTAATGATGGAATTTTCTTTATTTAAGAAATGTCACAACAGTGATGTCCAATCCTCAACCCTGTTCAGACCTTTTCGTATACTGTCCGTTCTCAGGATCCAGTGTAGCTCCTCTTTGTTCAGAATTTGTGAAATGTCTGCTCCCCGAGGTGGGGCTTTTATATGGACTGCCATCGAGCAAGACAACATTGAGTAAGTAACTGCAGGATTCAAATCCTATTCCCTTTTGTACCTGCTGGCCGTTATTAGACCCCTAGAGCTCATGATCCCTTTTTTATCCACCAGAACTTTGTATGCCGGAGCATCGCGCTGCCGTGCTAGCGTCCCTGGAATTCGCAATGTAAAGTAAGTCCTGCCAGGCTCGCCGGTTACTTGTTTATTCACTCGTGATTTTCACCCCACCGATTATCCCCTCCATCTCCTTCTCTCTCTCCCCCACAGTCATCCACTTTACCAACCGCGCCGCGCCGCCTGGCCTGTTAATGTGAGCATTCATTCTATTAAAACCACGGTTGTAGTCAGCGCAACTGTCATTAAGTACCTTAAGTATATCTAATGCTCCTCTCTCACCCACCCTGACAGAATCGCTGCAGTGCTTAAATAAGCAGAATAACAGACTGTCACCTGCAACCACTATCTGGAAATACGCGTGGTTCCCACGTAGGTATACCACTGCGGCTCAATGTTTCCCTCTCTAATTTTCTATGCACGTATCACACTGCGCGGATAAATATCACTGCGCCGAAAAGTTCTTTTAATGTAAAATATTGTCACGGTTCTCATCACCTGTATTCATTAGTACTTACCCATCATTTGAAAAGCATGCATTCCAAATCACGAATGACAATTGAAATCAGTTTCGTCTATAATCACATTGGGAGCCACTTCCAATTCTTTCCGCTGTAGTGCTACAAAACGTGTTAGTTTCTCGCCGTACTAAAATATGAACTGAACTCATGCCTAGCCAAACCGAATTTTAACGCGATTTTTGCTTATGTCTTTCTTCCAATTTTTCTTCCTTCCAACTACTATTTTATGTCGTTATGTAAAATGTCATAGAGGCTGTGTTACTATCAAAATGTTCTCAAGACAAACATTATATAATAATTTTTGTCCTGATGCTGATGCTTGCATTTCTAATTGCATCGAAACGTCGTCGACCTAAAAGCACCATATGTTTTTTACAACGTCACAAAACGTCTTTTACAATGGTTTGCTAAAAACAAATCCAAGTCTGTAAAACTGGATACTAGTACAGACCGCCTTGTGCGCCCAAACATAACTTGCTTTCACTTGTTTTGTCTTGTTTTCTGTGGGTCACAGGTTGTGCCCACTTGTGTATAAATGTTTACTATATGAACCAGTATAAAATATTCTAATTAATAAACTCCTGTCCGGCTGGACAAAGGACATTCATACTATTCAGTGTATGTCTATCATATACTTAATAAGTGCAGCTTGGATCTGATACTCCTAATCATTGAGGAGTTGTCCAAAACCATTAGGGAACTAGAGGAAGAAATATACACACTTAAAGGGGAACTTGAGACTAGGCTTGAAACTAATGCCTGGAAACTTCAACTTGAGGTCCTTAATCAGAAATTGGAAAAATATGAAAAAGAACTACAGGAGGGTAAACTACGCAAATATAAACGTGATACGATTGACGAATAAACTAAATGAAGTCTATACTTGGGCTGAAATTAATTCCAAAAGACGTTTTGTACTACGAAAAACCACCACAGCTACTAACTCCTCAGAAGAAAGCCTAGTATCTGATAAGGACATGACAGTCAATCGTACTTCTGCTCAACAAGTTATACAATCTCAAATAGCAGGACCTTCAACCGTTAGCATAGAAATATCTCAACCATCGGTTACTGCACCTTTTTTAGTACAGGGACAGGATCTAGACAGACCCCCCACCAGTCAGGCCGAAGGTGCCACATCATCAACAGAAAGACTAGGCGAGGACAAAGAAAAAGCCGGACGATCATTGCGCAGCGGCAAGATCGTGACTTAGTCATGAATATTTCCTCTCAACAACTTAATTCCCAACAGATTGCAGTACTTAACCGTGGGATGTCTTTTGCACCCACCAATACCACCACTCCTTTGCAGGTACAGGCCGACATGTTTAAGTTCATGCGACAATTAAAGCTACGACACTTCTTCACTAATGTGGTTCCACCAGACCCCCATCTTCCATCCACAAGGGTCAGCCCATTCAAACCTAAAAGCACTTTCATGCCACCAGTGTCCCACAAGACATTGGACACATTTGAGATACTTATTCACAACGACATTAAGAAACTGTCTTTTACTACCAAAACACACGATAATCTCAATCCACATGAACGCAAGATCATTACAGCCTTAGCTAATGATCCGACTTTAACCTTACAACCAGCGGACAAAGGGGGGGCCCTGGTTGTGATGGACACCCAATACTATGAATCCAAAGTTCAGGCTCACATCAATGATTCATCTACGTATATGGCACTGTCTTATGATCCTATTACGCAATTACAAGAAATGCTTGATACTCTACTTTTGGAAGCTCTCAACAATGATTGGATAGATGAGCCAACCAAAGCATTTTTGGTTACAACACATCCTAGACGCCCCAGAATCTATATGATTCCTAAAATGCATAAAGACGCTCAGAATCCCCCATTCCGACCCATTGTGTCGGGTTGTGGGTCCATTTTTGATCCTATCGAGACATTTTTGGACTTTTACCTACAGCTTTTTGTTAAAAAATGGCCCACTTACTTGAAGGACACCACCCATTTCCTGCAAAAATTAGCTGGTCTTGATATTGACCCCCAGGCTCAAATTTTGCTATGCACAATAGATGTGACAGCACTCTACACCTCGATCCCACACACGGCTGGGCTAGAGGCAGTAGAGTGGGCACTACTCCAGACTGACAGTATTGAGGTTGATAAAATCTTTATTTTACAACTTTTGAAATTTTGTTTACACATTAGCTATTTTCAATGGCAAAATAAGTTTTTTGTTCAGCTCACGGGGTCATTCATGGGCTTTTCTGGAGCCCCGGTGTATGCTAATACATACATGTCGCAGTATGAGTTTGACCATATCATTTCAAACAAAACATGGTGGGATAAAATACCCCTTTACTGCAGATATATTGATGATATCTTCTTGTTATGGCAGGACACTGAACAATCACTCATTAACATGATCAACACACTTAATGATTTGAATCCTCATATACGTTTAACGTTTAACATCAGCTCGGATTCCATTCATTACTTGGATGTTCAAGTCTTCAAAACACCTTTTAATCAATTTCAAACATCAATATATTCCAAACCGACAGACCGCAAAAGCACGCTTCTGCATACCAGCTTTCATCCTAGGAGTTTACTTAAGAATCTTCCTTACTCCCAATTTATCAGAATTCGCAGGATCTGTTTAGATTCTGCAATATGTCAGACAAAGATGCAAGAATACACACAGAAATTCCTCAATCGAGGTTACCCTGAGCAGATTGTGCAGGATTGTTTACAAAAATCCCTTCAGAAAACACGTGATGAGCTATTACAACCTACTATTAAACAGGACAATAAACGCATGGTTTATGTTTCCAAATATTCTACTGTTTCTAAGGCTGTCAAACAGATCATTATTAACCGTTGGGACCTTTTGCAGACTGAACAAGACTTTCAGGGTATCTTTAATGAGAGACCACTGTTCGCCTACACTAAAGGGCTTAACTTATGCTCCCTTCTAGGAAGACCTGCCATCACAGATAAGACAAGGCTCTTCACAGGGACCAAACGTTGTAACAACTGTACCCATTGTCACAACGTGACCATTGGAAACACCTTAACACATCCCACATCAGGCAAAAAGATGCACCTCAAGCACAATACAGATTGCAATTCGGCCAACATAATATACTGCATCAAATGCCCCTGTGGCAAGTCCTATATAGGTAAGACCACGCGTAAACTTAAGGTGCGAATCACTGAGCATAAGAGCCGGATTCGAACTAAAAGTACCACCTCAAGTTTGGCAACACATTGGGATGAAGCCCAGCACATGATATCCCAACTGCGAGTACAAGTGGTTGAGCAAATCATGGTTAGAACTGGTCTAGACATTGACAAATTATTACTACAAAGGGAGATACATTGGATTCAATTTCTAGGAACCATGCATCCAGTGGGGCTCAATGATTGGCTCGATATGATCTATTTTTGTAGCACAAGTATCTTTATTGATCACCAGCACTACATGTGTTTAGCGCTCATACTGAGGACCAATTGTATCAATCTTATGTAAATGTCCAGGTTTCTTTTTGTGATATATAGATGGTATGTAATTTTCTGTTATTTTGATCAATTTTATCAATTCCGTTGTTTTCTATGTATTTTGAATGTCCACATGTCATTATTTTATCATCACTGTATGCATCTACGGAGTTAATTGTTGTTTATGGGATAACCATGTACAGTTTCCTGATTCTTCATCTTAACATTTTTTTACCTTTCTTCTCTGACACAGATTCGATGCATGTCACCTTTTCATTATTTTTTGTTATAGGTTCTTTTCACATTTTTATTTCATATTAATGTGGCACCCTATGTTATATTTTTGATCTGCGTGTTTCTCATTAGTTATATCCTTTTTTCCGGTCTGTTTTGCACCGACCAGCACCTTATTGACTTGCAGTTTACTTCATCACCCTCCTAAGCAGCTCCCTTAGGTCCGCCGCGCATTTGGTTCTTTCCGCATACGTGGTTTCTTTCTCTTTCACATCCCAGTATCTTTTTCCCATTTAGAATTTTTTTCCCTCTGTTTACACACCATTCCAAGATGGCGCTGCCTCATTTTTGGCACTAGTCCTATTTCCATCTCCAAACATCATTCCAAGATGGCGTTTACTCATTTTTGGTACTAGTCCTATTTCCATCTCAAAACACCATGTGGAACGCTGGTTAAGTATTGTGCAAGGTGGAGACCAGCAGCGTTTCTCTTTCAGAAGACCCCCAAACTGTTGTTTCTTCTCGCGGTTAGAACCGGTAAGTTTACTGGCCCCCTAGTAAACCCTCCTTTAAAACCATAGCCCGACATTAAAGCCTTTGAGTACTGAAGGACTAATAATTACTATTATTCCCTTTTTTTAGGGAGTCTGATTTCAACAAAAGACTTTGAATCAAAGTGGTGACTGTTCGTGTTTTTCTCACTTGGTGAGTGTTTTATTTTGACCTTAGTAGTAACCATTGGTTATTAATTCTGCAATACAGCTTTAGTTTTATGGTGATCCATATATTTCATGCTCCCCACAACATCACCTGAAAATTGCCGGTATCCGTTATAGATTTTGAAGACTCCACTGTCTACCTTATCCGAGGTTATTTAGGTGTGTAGCCATTAGATAACATTGAAGGTGTGCAGTAGTGTTTAGCCACTACATTTCACTGGTTTCCTTTATTGAATGGTATCCCCATTTGTGTTACAGAAGGTCTCCCCACAGGACAGACAGGTATTTTTATAGTACAGGGGTCTCTTTGCAGTTATTATAAGGTTTACTTCCACACTTGTTGTTTTCTCCAACCCACAGACTTTAGGTGAAGGGTTCTATCCATTTTTTTTTCACGTGTTCCTTTACTATCATTATTTTTATTATCATTACGTTTTTGGATATGTGGAGTTTATCGGTTCCTTCTATATGTTCTACACATGGCTGTTTTATAGCATTGGGAATTTCTGATCACAATACCATCATTTAACCAAGGACTTTTATGTACTTACGTGCAACATTCTGCTGTTTTTTCCTCTCGCTGCGTATTCACGCAATTATGTTAAGTGATATATGCTCATTGTTTTCTTTGTAAATTGGCCCCTGAAGAAGGGACTCTCAGGTCCCGAAATGCATCGGGCCCACGTTTAAAAAATATTTCCTAAACAATTGATTATCTGTCTCTTTGTAAATGTTCTCAAGATACATGTATAAGGAATTCATGCTTTTGATTTCTATGTGAATGCAACTAAAAAATGATATCGATGTAAAACATTTTTTGGATTTCAACAAGTACCTGTACAGATTTACATTTACAAGTATATTTGCTATTCTTGTGATTTATTTTTGATATAGGGTTGTTAAATTGTATTCAATGACGTAGAGGGTCACTTTGTGACCATTTGTGGATAGTGCGCAGTGTTGCGACCGTCTTGCCAAAAATAAATAGACATATACAATATTGTGCCAATGAAGATTACAGAAAAGCACACCATACATTCTTATTTCAATGAGATAAGACATAATCTGTATCATTCATCTGAATTATGTCCAAGGCTTGAGAACATTACCAACACCTTCTTTCAGCAAGAACAAACAGGGTAACTATAAACACTGCAATAATAATACACACTTCTATCAGCAAGAACTATGCATGAATTACATCAATAATATTAGGAGGAAATGACCAAATTCCAGGTAGCATAAAGTAAGCTGAGTGGGAACAAGAGATAACTGTGATATAGGAAATAAAGTCAGGGAGTCTATGACTGCGAAGAGTTTCATGTGCAGTTACCAAAGATCTCCCCAAGAACCAGAAATGAGCCAGGAGTCAAAACAATGGACTTCCACTAAGCGCAAGAGTGAAATATAGCCCAAAAGAGTTAGCTGTGAGAAGCAGTAGCAACGATGGAACAGGACTCGTCCGACCAGCACCTGCAGAGAAGAGCCGTCACACCGCAGGATCTTCAACAGGAAACTCAATGCGAAGCACCAAAGACGAGCCTGGGTGAGGGTTAAATACCTTTTGCCGCCAGACCGATGAGCCATGTAGGCTGCTGAATCATGGAGGTTGCTGAGTCATGGAGACTTGTTGAGTCACGGAGGTTACTGAGTCATGTAGGTTGCTGAGTCGCGGAGGCTGCTGAGTCATGGAGGTTTGTTGAGTCATGGAGGCTGCTGAGTTATGCAGACTGCTGAGTCATGGAGGTTGCTGAGTCATGGAGGCTACTGAGTCATGGGGGTTGCTGAGTCACGAGACTTTGTTGAGTCACGGAGACTGCTGAGTCGTGGAGGGTACTGAATTGAGCTCTGGCATGACCTGGGAAACAAAGGTAAGGAAAACACCACCACATACCGGAGCAGAGAATAAAGACATATAAGTTTGATTTTCTTTCTCAGGGAACACAGGGAGTGAAAGAGGGGATGAGCCAAGGGTGAGAGGCATCTGTTGAGCACCTTCTAGGAGCCCCCACCTGACAGGCAGTCTTCCTAGGTAGAATGTAAGTGAGTGAACTGCACCTAGCGTCCTGGGGTTCACCCTGATTAGTTCCCCCACTGCTGTTGGAGTACAGAAGGTGGTGGCCAGTCTGATGGAACCTGACACCCCCAGGGACCCTCAGCAGGTAAGGGGACTTTCTCCCCAACCAAGAGCACACCAGGAGGTGCGTTTGCAGAATGGTAGACAAATTGGGTGTGGCCTAGGTCCACCTCTCAGCAATCCTACTGTGTGGGGCTTACTAGAGGTAACGGGTAGGTTAATTGGCTCCTAACCACCCCAGCAGCAAAGGGGACTTCACTCCCCGTCCAAGAGTGTGCCAGGAAGCACGTTTGCAGACTGGTGGGCAAAGGGGGTGTGACCTGCTATAAGAACTTACCAATGCTGTTGTGTGGGACTTACTGTAGGTAATAGGAGGGGTAGTTGGCCCCCAAGGTTGTCAGTGGGGGCCAACTACTCCTCCTGTTACCTCCAGTAAGTTCCATACAGTGGGATTGCTAAGAGGTCTTCGGAGGCCATGCCCCCTCTTTCTTCACCAACCTGCAAACGCGCCTTCTGGCACACTACAGGTTAGGGTTGAAGTCCACTTTTATCCTTAGGGAATTTGAGGCCCAAGAAGCCCTCCTAGTACTTCCTGTGATCCTTATGCAGCAACATTTCTGAGCGGTGGTCGGAGGCCCAGTCCTCTTGCTCCAATTCTTTGCAAATGGGACTAATAGTTAAAGAAGCATTTGCAATGCCACTTTCTGCACCTCTCCTGCCTATTTCTGCACCTCTCTTGCCTCTTTCTGCACTTCTCTTGCTTCTTTCTCCACCTATGTTGCTTCTTTCTGTACCCCTCTGTGGGACTTACTGGAGGTAATAGGAGGGGTAGTTGGCCCCCAACGTTGTCAGTGGGGGCCAACTACTCCTCCTGTTACCTCCAGTAAGTTCCATACAGTGGGATTGCTAAGAGGTCTTTGGAGGCCATGCCCCCCTTTCTTCACCAACCAGCAAAAACGCCTCCTGGCACACTACAGGTTAGGGTTGAAGTCCACTTTTATCCTGAGGGGCTTTGGGGGCCAAGAAGCCCTCCAAGTACCTCCTGTGAGCCTTAAACAGCAAAAGTTCTGAGCGGTGGTCGGAGGCCCAGCCCTCTTGCTCCACCTCTCTGCAAATGGGACTAATAGTTAAAGAAGCCTTTGCAATGCCACTTTCTACACCTCTCCTGCCTATTTCTGCACCACTCTTGCCTCTTTCTGTACTTCTCTTGCTTCTTTCTCCACCTCTGTTGCTTCTTTCTGTACCCCTATTGCCTATTTCTGTACCCTTCTTCCCTCTTTGTGCAACTCTCTTGCCTCTTTCTACACCTCTCTTGCTTCTTTTTGCACTTCTCTTGCTTCTTCCTGCACCTCTCCTGCTTCTTTCTGCCCACTTCCTCCCCTTTTTGCATCCCTCTTGCCTCTTCCTGTAGTTCTCTTGCTTGCCATTTTCTGGACCTCTCTTGCCTCTTTCTGCACCTCACTTGCCTCTTTCTGCACTTCTCTTGCTTCTGTCTATACCTCTGTTGCTTCTTTCAGCAATTCTCTTGCCTCTTTCTGCACCTCTATTGCTGCTTTGTGCACATCTCCTGCCTCTTTCTGCACCTCTCTTGCCTTTTTCTGCAGTTCTCTTGCTTTTCTGCACCTCTTTTTCTTCTTTCTGCACTTTCTTTTGCATCTTTCTTTACCCCTTTTCCCTCTTTCTGCACCTCTGTTGGTTCTTTCTGCACTGCTCTTGCTTCTTTCTGCACCTCTGTTGCAAATGCCGGCATCCCTATTGCCTCTTTCTGTACCTCTCTTCCCTCGTTCTATACCTCTCTTGCCCCTTTTTTCCTACCTGTTCCCTCATTCTGCACCCCTTTTGCCTGTTTCTGTAACTGTCTTGCCTCTTTCTGCAGTTCTCTTGCCTCCTTCTGCTTCTTTGTGTACCTTTTATTGCATATCTCTTTGTTCTTTCTGTACCTCTCTTGCCTCTATCTGCACATCTCTTTGTTCTTTCTGCACTTCTCTCTCCTCTTTCTGCACCCCTCTTGCCTCTTTCCGCACCTCTTTTGCTTCGTTCTGCACTTCTTTTGCCTGTTTCTGTACCCTTCCTTCCTCTTTCTGCAATTTTCTTGCCTCTGTCTGCACCCCTGTTCCCTCTTTCTCCACCTCTTTTGTCTGTTTCTGCAACCCTCTTGCCTCTTTGTGCAGTTCTCTAGCCTCCTTCTGCACCTCTGTTGCTTCTTTCTGCACCCCTCTTACCTCTTTCTGTACCCCTCTTACCTCTTTCTGCACCCCTCTTGGCTCTTTCTGCACCCCTTTTGCTTCATTCTGCACTTCTATTGTTTCTTTTTGCACTCCTCTTGCCTCTTTCTGCACCCTTCCTCCCTCTTTGTACATCAATCAATCAATCAGGGGTTATTAAGTGCACTACTCACCCATGAGGGTCTCATGGGGCTCCGGGTGGGGGGGTTACAGATCCGTTAGTCAAAGAGCCAGGTCTTGAGGGCCTTCCTGAAGGTGTTCAGGGAGGGGGAGAGTCTGATGTCTGCCGGAAGCTCGTTAGAGGTTTTGGCTGCAATGTGAGAGAAGGATCTTCCACCTGCTCTGGCTCTGCGAATGCACAGGGTTTTGGCCAGTGCAAGGTTGGAAGATCCGAGGTTTCTTTTGTGTATGTGTAAGTTGATTCTGTCATTGAGGTATTTAGGTCCGGTGTTGTGTAGGCATTTGTCGGTGTGGGTGAGGATTTTGAAGGTGACTCTTATCTCCACGGGGAGCCAGTGAAGCCTTCAAAGGTGTTGGCTGATGTGTTCGTGATGGGGGATGCTGAGGACGAGTCAGGCGGTGGTATTCTATATCGTCTGGAGTTTTCGGAGTAGGGACTTGTTTATGCTGGCCTATATTGTGTTTCCATAGTCCAGTCTGCTGGTGATGAGTGCGTGGGTGACTGTCTTGCTTGACTCTGGGGGATCCCTTTGAAGGTCTTGAGGAGGATGCAGAGGGTGTTGAAGCAGCTGGAGTTGACGACGTTGATCTGTCGGTTCATGGTGAGGGATGAGTCGAGTACGATGCCAAGGTTTTTAGTGTGGTTTGAGGGGGTCGGTGGGCTCCGAGGGCTGTCGGCTGCCAGGTGTTGTTCCATGTTGAAGGGTGGTTCTGAGGATGAGGACTTCTGTCTTCTCGGCATTGAGCTTAAGGCAGCTGTTGGTCATACAGACTGCAACATCCAGCATCCCTTTCTGGAATTTGAGTCTGGCGGTGGCAGAGTTTTTGGTGAGGGAGAGGATGAGCTGGGTGTCGTCCGCGTAGGAGACGATGTTGAGGCCGTGTTGTCTGACGATGGCGACGAGGGGGACCATGTTGATGTTGAAGAGGATTGGGCTCTGTGATGATCCCTGTGGGACTCCGCAGTGATTTCCATGGGATTGGAGAGGAAGGGCAGCAGTCTGATTCTTGGCTTCTTCCGGAGAGGAATGATAGGATCCAGTCTATGGCTGTTCCTTGTATGCTGGTGTTGTGTAGTCTGGCAATGAGTGTGCAGTGGGAGATGGTGTCGAAAGCAGCTGATAGTCGAATTGGATGAGGGCTGCGGAGTGGCCTTGGTCCTGGAGGGTGCAGATGTCATCTGTGGTGGTGAGTAGGGCGGTCTCTGTGCTGTGGTTGCTTTGGAATCCGAATTGGGATGGGTTGAGGATCGCTTTGTCAGTTCCCTGTTAACTGTTTTCTCTGCAACTTTGGCTGCAAAGGGAGGAGCAAGATGGACCGATAGTTCTTGAAGTCAGCCGGGTCGGCTGTTGATTTCTGGAGCAGGGGCCTGACTTCTGCATGTTTTCAGTCATCTGAGAAAGTGTCTGTTTCGAGGGTGGTGTTGACGGTACGGTGTAGTTCGGGTACGATGGTGGTGGTGGCTCTGTGGTAGATGTATGGTGGCAAGGGTCAGTGGTGGTCCCTGAATGGATGCCTTGCATGGTTGAGGTGGTGTCTTCAGCTATGATCAGCCTCCAGGTGGAAATGGTGGGCTGGCTGGTGCGTCTGGGTGCGGGCTGGCTGTGGTGTCAGGTGGAAAGTCGACAAAGTTGTCGTAGAGGTTTTTGACCTTAAGGTGGAAGTAGGTTCCAAGTTTGTCGCAGATATCTTGGGACTGGGTGATGTATGTGGCTTTGCTGCAGGGGTTGATGAATCCCTGGATGACAGTGAAGAGTTCCTTGGAGTTGGTGGAGTTGGCGAGGATTCCTATGCAGATGAATGTCCCCTTGGTGGTTCTAATTATGTTGTGCTAGTCCGTCATGGCATCCTTGTAGGTGGCATGGTTTCTGGGTGTCTTGGTGTTCTCCGGTTCTTCTCCAGGTGTCTGCAGGTGCATCTGGGTTCTTGGAGATTGCTGGTGAACCAGGCGGCTTTCCTGGGGCGCTGTTTGTCGGGGTTGTGTAGTGGGGCAAGCTCATCCGGGCATTTAAAAATCCGGGTGGGGAGTTCTCTGCCTGCGCTGTTGAGGTCAGATGCCGAAGTGTGGTTGTTTCGGAGGAGGGTGGAGTTGAATTGGTCGGCAGTGACCTTGCTCCAGTTACTTTGTGGTGGGCGTGGGGCTGATTTGAGTGCCCTGGGTTTGTCAATGGTAAAATGTACCCAGTAGTGGTTGGTCCATGGGGGTTGTGTTGTGTGGTTGAAGTGAATGCTGTTACCCACTGCCAAGATGGGGTTAAAGGTGTGTTCTGCCATGTGGGTCGGTGTGGAGACGAGTTGTTTGAGTTCGACGTTGGTGAGGTTGTGACAAAGGGTGCCTCTTTCTCCGCATCTCTTTCCTCTTTGTGAATCCCTATTGCCTCTTTCTGCACCTCTGTTTGTGCACTTCTCTTGCTTCTACCTTTTTGTACACAAATTTACAAAGTTTACTGTTTGAAACACAGGTATTCAAGTATTTGTATATATATATATTTTTATGTAACCTGTCACAAGGTAAAAGCAGAGACACACGCATGCTTAGCTTCACAAACTTGGTCAGACTTACAACAGTGATATGCATAGGATTGCTGTTTTATGTTTGGTAGACCTAACATTCTGAGCAGTGGATAAATATTGAACCTCTGTTGCTGCTTTCTGCACTAACCTTACCTATTTCTGTACCCCTCTTGCCTCTTTCAGCACCTCTGTTGCTTTTTTCTTCACTTCTCTTGCTTCTTTCTGCAGCCCTCTTGCCTCTTTCTGTACCCCTTTTGCCTTTTTGTGCACCCCACCTGCCTCTTTCTACAGTTCTCTTGTCTTTTTCGCAGTTCTCCTGCCTCTTTCTGCACCTCGTTTGCTTATCTATGTACTCTTCTTGCCTCTTTCTGTACTCTTCTTGCCTCTTTCTGCACCTCTGTTGGTTCTTTCTCAACTGCTCATGTTTCTTTCTGCACCTCTGTTGCAAATTTCTGCATCCCTCTTGCCTCTTTCTGTACCCCTCTTTCTTCTTTCTGCACCTCCCTTGCCCCTGTCTGCACACCTGTTCCATCTTTCTGCACCCTTTTTGCATGTTTCTGCACCTCACTTGCCTTTTTTGTGCACTTCTCTTGCTTCTTTCTGTACCCTTCTTCCCTTTTTCTGCACATCTCTTTCTGTACCGCTTTTGCCTCTTTCTGCACATTTCTTTGTTCTTTCTGCACTGCTCCTGCCTCTTTCTGTACCCCTATTGCCTCTTTCTGGACCCCTTTTGCTTTTTCTACACTTCTCCTGCCTCTTTCTGCAGTCTCTTCTCTCCTTCTGCAAATCTGTTGCTTCTTTCTGCTCTTATTTTGCCTCTTTCTGCATCTCTCTTGATACTTTCTGCACCCTTCTTCCCTTTTTTGTATCCATCTTGCCGCTTTCAGCAGTTCTCTTGCCAATTTATGCGCCTCTCTTGCCTCTTTTTGCACCACACTTGCCTCTTTCAGCAATTCTTCTGCCTTTTTCTGTACTTCTCTTGCTTGTTAATGTACCTCTCTTGCATCTTTCTGCACCCCTCTTTCCTCTTTCTGCACCCCTCTTCCATTTTTCTGCACCTCTCTTGCCTCTATCTACACCATTGTTACTACTTTCTGTTCCTTTCCTGCCTGTTTATGTAACTCTCTTGCCTCTTTCTGTACTTCTGTTGCTTCTTTCTACACTTCTTTTGTCTCTTTCTGTACCCTTCGAGCCTCTTTTAGCATCTTTGTTACTTCTTTCTGTACTTCTCTTCCTTCTTTCTGCACCATCCTGCCTCTTTCTGTATCCCTCTTGCCTCTTTCTGCTCCTCTCCTACCTCTTCTACACCCCTCATGCCTCCTTTTGCACTTCTGTTGGTTCTTTCTGCACAGCTCTTGCTTCTTTCTGCACCTCTTTCGCAAATTTCTGCATCCCTCTTGCCACTTTCTGTATCTCTTTTCCCTATTTATTCACCTCTCTTGCTTATTTTCTGAACTTCTCTTGCTTCTTTCTGCACTGCTCTTGCTTCTTCCTGCACCTCTCTTGCAAATTTCGGGATCCCTCCTACCTCTTTCTGCATCTCCGTTCCCTCTTTCTACATAGTTCTTACCTGTTTCTGCACCTGTCTTGCCTCATTCGGCACCTCTGTTTCTTCGTTCTGCATTTCTCTTGCCTATTTCTGCACCCCTATTTTCTCTTTCAGTAGCTCTATTGCTTTTTTCTACACTTCTCTTGCTTTTTTCTGTGCCCCTCTTGCCTCTTTCTGTACCCCTTTTGCCTCTCTGTGCACCTCTCCTGCCCCTTCCTGCACCCCTTATTGCCTTTTTCTGCAGTTCTCTTGCCTCTTTCTGCACCTCTTTTGCTTCTTTCTGTGCTTTTCTTACCTCTTTATTTACTCAACTTGCCTCTTTCTGCCCCTCTGTTGCTTCGTTCTGCAATGCTCTTGTTTCTTTCTGTACCTCTGTTGCATATTTCTTCATCCTGCTTGCCTCTTTCTGTACCCCTCTTCCCTTTTCTGCATCTCTCTTACCTCTGTCTGCATACCTGTTCCCTCTTTCTGCACCCCTTTTGCATGTTTCTGCAACTCTCTTGTCTCTTTCTGCAGTTCTCCTGCCTCCTTCCACACCTCACTTGCCTTTGTGTGCACTTCTCTTGCTTCTTTTTGCACCCTTCTTCCATTTTTCTGCACATCTCTTGCCTCTTTCTGCACCTCTCTTGCCTCTTTCTGCACATCTCTTTGTTCTTTCTGCACTGCGCTCTCTTTGTTCTGAACCCCTCTTTGTTCTAAACCCCTCTTGCCTCTATCTGCACCTCTTTTGCTTCTTTTTGTACTTCTCTCTCTTCTTTCGGTACCCCTCTTGCCTTTTTCTGCACCTCTGTTGCTTCGTTCTTCACTTCTTTTGCCTCTTTCTGTACCTATCTTGCCTCTCTCTGCAACCTTCTTCCTTCTTTCTGCAATTCTCTTGCCTCAGTCTGCACTCCTATTCCCTCTCTCTGTACCTCTTGTGTCTGTTTTCTGCAACTCGCTTGCCTCTTTGTGCAGTTCCCTTGCCTCCTGCCATACCTCTGTTGTCTCTTTCTGTACCCCTCTTTCTGCAATGCTCTTGGGTCTTTCAGCACCTCTGTTGCTTCATTCTGCATTTTTCTTGTTTCCTTCTACACTCCTCTTGTCTCTTTATCACCCTTCTTCTCTCTTTGTGCATCTTTCTTGCCTCTTTCTGCACTTCTCTTTCCTCTTTATGCACCCATCTTGCCTCTTTCTGCACATCTGTTGGTTCTTTGTGTAGCTCTCTTGCTTTTTTCTGCACTCCTCTCACCTCTTTCTGCACATCTGTTGGTTCTTTCAGCACTCTCTTGCTTCTACTTTTTTGTACACACATTCACAGAGTATGCTGTTTGAAACACAGGTATTCAAGTATTTGTATGTCTATTTTTATGTAACGTGACACAAGGCAAAAGCAGACACACACATGCTTAGCTTTACAAACTTGGTCAGACTTACAACAGTGATATGTTTAGGATTGCTGTTTTATATTTGGTAGGCCTAACATTCTGAGCAGTCGATGAATATTGAACCTTCAAGAGAAAAGTGAGGTTTAAGACATCTTGGGATACGGATTAGTGATTCAGCTACTTTGTAAGAGTCTGTTGTAAGGTACAGTCAAAGTAAACCTCTTTCTGCACCTCTATTGGTTCTTGCTGCACATATCTTGCTTCTTTCTGCAACTTTCTTTGTCTTTCTGGACTTCTGTTGCCTCTTTCTGCATATCTGTTGCTTCTTTGCGCACCTTTCTTCTTCTTTTTGCACCTCTCTTGCCTCTTTCTGCACTTCTCCTGCTTCTTTCTGCGCCTTTCTTCCTCTTTCTGCACATGTCCTACCTATGTAGGCATAGTTAGAAATGAGCTTTTAAAAACCTTAGAAATGCACTGGAAAAAGCAGAGATTTCAAGGAAGGTATAGTTAGGGATTAACATTTAATAAACGTTATTATTTCACTGAAAAAAAACCAGGTGTCAGGGACATTATAATTAGAAATTTTCATTTAAGAAACCTTTGAAATTCATCTAAAAAACCATAGGTTTCAGGGACATTATAGTTAGAAATGATCATTTAAAAAACCTTTGAAGTTCACTGAAAAAACCATAGGTTTCAGGGACGTTATAGTTAGAAATTAGCATTTAAAAAACCTTTGAAATTCACTGAAAAAAATACAAGTTTCAGGGACGTTATAGTTATTACTCTTACAAAACCTGAGAAATTCATCTGTTATACTTAGTTGAGCTAACTATAACTCGCGCCCCCCCGCAATGCACTGCTGTTGACATCACATATTATATCACTCATGACATGGTCTGTGATATCACTGATGACATCTCAAATGACATCACTGATGACATCATCCACGTGATAATCTGATGCACCTCCTCACGCCCTAATATAACCTTTGATATACCCACTCTAAGATACAGACACCATTCTGACACACCAATACCAATTACTACATACCCACTTACTTTTTTCTAGGTCTACACACACATCTACTCACTTATGCATACAGTCACTCATATATGTAGTCACTCATCAATATAGCCACTATCATATGCGCTCATACACCCATACAGACACTCACACATTGCCACTCATCCATAGAGTTATTCACACACCTAGTCAGCCATGCAAAGAATCAATCATACTCCCAGTTACTCACCTATACAGTAATACACACACCACCTCACTTATTTATACAGAAACTAACATTTACTTACTCTCTTATACAATCACTGACAACAGTACACACTCATCCATACAGCCACTCCCACAATCACTCACTCTCACATATAGTCAGGTATATACTCCAACACTCACATATACTGCCTTTCACATATGTAGTTACTCACACATATACCACTGAGTCATTGATTCACCAACACATACATACACACACTCACTCACCCTTACAGCCGCTCACAGATGCACTCATGAACCCAAAACCCACTGAATCACCCACCCACATATTCATGTGGTGAGTTATATCCCCACCCACCCACACAGGTTCTCAGGCAACCATTCAGTAACTCAGATAACCAATCATTAACCCATAGAGACACTCATGTAGCTACTCACTAACTCATGCAGCAACTTACACAGCAACTGACAGACTAAAAAAAGACATTCACACAGATTAATCACTCTCCCATGCATTCACAAAGACATGTGTAATCACTCACTTAAACAGTCAGTCATACACCCACTAAATCATCCATTTGGACACTCTCACACCCACTCATTGTTCAATACACCTTGGCGTATATAGATATAAAACATACTTAAACTTTTCAGAAACACACAGTCACTGGATGATGTCATCAGTAATGTCATTTGAGATGTCATCAGTGATGTCATTTGTGATGTCACTGACCATGTCATGAGTGATGTAATATGTGACGTCATCAGCAGTGCATTGCGGGGCGCAAGTTATAGTTAGCTCAACTAACTTTAATGGGAGAATTTCTCTGGTTTTGTATGAGTGAAATGTCCAACTAACTATAACCTTCCTGAAACCTGTGAATTTCGAAGTTTTTTTAAATGCTAATTTCTATCAATAACGTCCCTGTAACCTATGGTTTTTTCAGTGCATTTCATAGGTTTTTAAAATGAACATTTCTAACTATAACAACCCTGAAACTTGTGGTATTTTTCAATGAATATATATCTACCAATAACATAAAAGCTAATAAAAAATTATATTCTGAATTAAAACATGAAACTATTTAAAAATCTCTAAACTTAAATTTCCCACTCCAATCAGTGCAACAGTAGGGAAAGTGTTGGATAGCGGAGGGGTAAAAATTACTATTTCAACTCCAATCAGTGCAGCAGGAGGGGTACCAATTAATATTCCCAGTCAGTTCAAAATTAAAAACAAACAAACAACAAAATATTTAAAAAACAAAATAAATTAAAATATATCTAAATATGTTAAAAATTCAAATTCAAATATATTTAGTATGAAAAATATAAAACATAAAAAAATAAAAACATATTATAATGTTAAATACATATGCCAAATACCTATACATATTATATTAAATACACTTGAAAATAATTTTCAGGGAGGGCAAGGCCGCCTTTAATCAACCTCCATTTTAACTTCTTCCAAGGGAGCCTGGAGTTTTTATTGGCCCATATAAAGCTCCCTATCTTACTTTGAATGTTTCTCAGTAACTTCCCAGGAAAATCAAGTGGTATAGCCCCAAACAAAAATATAAACTTTGGCAGGATGACCATTTTGACCAAGTTTACTCTCCCGTAGATGGTAAGGGGGAGATTCTGCCATTTCAAGAAAAGATGGTCGATTTCTTTATATACTTTCTTCAAATTGATAGTTGGAATATCCTCTATATTATGGGTTATAATAATCCCCAAATACCTATACTCCCCACAGTGTCTCCCAACATAGTCTTCGACTCCCCAGCACATAACATCAATTTTAGATGGATTGACCGAGTATCCTGAGAGCGGACCAAACTCTTCCAAGATATTTTCTACCCTGGGAAACACCTCTACTGGATTACTAGTATACACCAGCAGGTCATCTGCGTAGAGGGCTAACTTACACTTAAACTCAGAAACCCGAAAAGGGGTGATCCTCTCATCGAGTCTCAAAGCCTGAGCCAGAGGTTCAATGTAGATATCAAACAGCAGGGGTGAAATAGGACACCCCTGTTGTGTATCCCTTTGCATAATAAAGCTTGGAGTCAGTAAACCATTAAGAAGGATAACAGCAGAGGCCCCTTCATAGCATTTAATTAGAACATTAATAAACGGAAGACCAAAACCCATTACTTTTAAAGTCTCCCAGAGATACACCCACATAACACGGTCTAACGCCTTGGCGGCATCATAAGCAGCTACCGCCGAGGGTTCCGACCGTGCCACCGCTAGGTTGATACAACCTATTAGTTGTAGAGTTTGTTCCTGAATGTATCTTCAAGGCAGGAAACCCTTTTGGTCCTCGTGGATCAGTTGTGGAGTGACCCTCCCCAGTCTCCCTGCCAAAATGCTAGTAAAGATCTTATAGTCTGCATTCAGCAGGGAGATAGGTCTAAATGACTCAGGTCTATGGGGGTCTTTACCAGGCTTCGAAATCAATACAATTATTGCTTCCTTCCATGAAAGGGGAATTCTACCCTCAGGGCTGAGGATAAAGTTAAACAACTCTCTGAGTCTGGGCACGATAACTTCTTCCAAGGTTTTGTATATCTCTCCCGGGAGCGCGTCTGACCCTGCCACTTTATTGTTTTTGATCTTCTTTAAACAGCTTCTTATCTCCTCATCAGAGAATGGACGTTCAAACAAATCTCATCCCTCCCTCGACAAGCTGGGTAGGGCTTTACTGTCCAACCAAACTTGAATTGAAGCAATAGATGGAGCCTTGTCTTCTTTATAAAGAGAGGAAAACCAGGACAGGAGACATCTCTGCATATCTTCCTGATGACAGGAAATTGTACCAATCTCGTCTACCATTAGCTTATTAATATTATTTCTAACTCTATCACTTTTGATCTTCCGAGCTAGGGTAGCCCCTGCTTTTTCCCCACATTCGAAGTTTTCCATATTATAGACTGCCGAAGTTAAAACGGAGGTTGATTAAAGGCGGACTTGCCCTCCCCGATATTTCTTTATATTCTCTTGTTTTTTGTTTAAAAATATCCGTTGCCTACTCTCTTGTCCCCATAGTTCCAATTGGGGATTGATTCTGGATGCTATGGTTCATTTCGAGGGAGGTAGTACCGGGTTTTTGTATAAGTTTGGTGCTCCCAGATTTTTCAAAAAGGTACGACTAAAAGTAATGAGGTCAGCTCTCAGAGTGTGGCAAAACTTGAAAACAAAATGGGGAATAAGATATTATTCCGATTTTGCCCCAATCTGGGACTCTCCAGGACTCCACGCCTGCCTAAATGACACCTTGGCTATCCCTATTAGGAGGGCAGGAATTGGCATCTGGTCTGATTTAATATCACAGGACGGAGTTCATCCATGGGAAGTGTTAAAAGCTAAAAATACCTGCAAATATGCTCTTGGTTCACAGCTGAGAGAGACCTTATTGGCGGAAACTGGGAGATCGAGAATATCCTCCAAAATGTAAACCCCCCAAAAAAGGAAGTAGGGACTTGGTATAGAGCGGTAATTGTGTAGAGGATATAGCTCTTCCTCCTCCTTATAAGGTATGGATTGTTTCACCTGTGGAAGACGTCTCTGTTGATTTGTTTTTTCCCTCTCTTCATAATATATATAAATATGTTAAATCAGCTTCTTTAAAGAAAAAAGATTTCTTTGTGGTAAATAGATTTTATTATACCCCCCAAAAAATTGCTAGATTTGTTTCAACATTAGCTCCTAAATGTCCTAGGTGTGGTTTAGTAGAGGCTGATGATACATATATGTTTTTTGATTGTATATTCTTAAGAACTTTTTTGGGAAATGTGGGGAGGGCGTTGGAGGGAGTTTTTAAAGTTAGGATTAATCTTAATCTGACATTAGTTGTATTTGGTACTGAGAATAATCATATATACCAATTATCTAATAAGTTGACTGGTTTATTCCTGTGTTTGATATTAGTTTTAGAGATCTGCAGGCTGTGGAAAGATCCTGAGCCACCGCAATATGAGACCTGGTTAAGAGCAGTATTGTGCATGGCGCGATAGGACCAAGAGGAGGGGAACATCTGGGGGCCATTAATAACTTGGGGTACTGAAATGAGGCTAGTCTAAGTGTACATGGTCCAATGATTACTCCAAGCCTCGCACAAATGAAGCTGGCCTGGTCGGCCTAAAAGCGAATGCAAGAGCATAGACCCAGGGCGCCCAGTTTGGAAGGTGGAATTTCCTATGCGAATTTGCAGATGTTTAAGGTGAAATGAGGACAAAAAAAGAAAAAAGAAAAAGAAAATAATTTTCAAACGAATATTTTTAATTAGAAAATATTTAGAAACAAAAGCATCAAGTATTACATAAATGTTGTTTTTTTATTCCCTACCCTATAACATCACTCAAATCACAACCTACACCGAGGTAAACAAAATGTACTTCCATAATTAACATAATTAATTACCAATTAAAGAAATATTATTAATTAAAAACACAAATTAAAATTCATAAAAATGTATTAACTTCCCACTCTTTACCCCTATAATGCCCCCTACCCACACCTAAAATTAAACTGTAAAAAAATAATTACACAATTAAAACTTATTTTCAATTAAAAAACTAATAGTATTTAACAACTAATTATAAAGTAAGTACAATTAATGTATTAATATTAACTAACAAACAGTTAATATTTAATTATTAATATATGACTTCTTATAATCAAAGCTGTACACTCTCAGTTAGATACATTTGAATAAATAAAAAATAATCTTTCATTTATTATAATTAAATTACTTCCCACCCTATTCCCCTATAAACCCAGTAGCTACAGAACATAAAAACACAAAATGTATATTGATAACTACTAAAAATTTAACACAGATATTAAAAAACATAAGCAATTCTTATGCAAAAAAATCACATACACTTAAAATATATACTAAAATACATAAAACTAATTGTTTGATATCTTAAACAATTATATTTTTGCAAACGATATTAATGACTTCTATTGTCTATCTATGATATTTCTTACCTGAAAATTGATATTCTCGACCACGATATTCTTGCTGTCGATATTTCAGACTCACTATATTTAGGTCTCGATATTTCTGTAGTTCGACATTTCCAACTCAATATTTTTCTGCATACCACTGCATGCGGTATCATCTTTGGAAGAAAATGCCATAAACAAGTTTTGGGAAGCATCCACAGCTGCTGGTTGCAATTTGTCATATAAAGATATATGCAGAAAGGACTTTTGGTGGGATGGAAATACCGGGGAATCTCCAAAAATGATCATTGACAATGAAAAGTGCAGCACGTACAATAAGTTCAGGGCCCAGGATTGAAATGGATGGGGGGCATTGTAACCCAGTTGTGGCTGTTCTTTACTTCCCAGCTGAGGGAGGGTAGTTTACATATATTGACGCAAGGCTTACGTCACCCTGGCCACAACACTGCACTTGGCAGATTCTCATTAGTTGTTTTGTTGGCCTAGGTCTGGTGTTTCTCACAGGTAGGCAGTACTGATGTGGCTGTCTGCAGCGCTCCTATGGCCTTGCTTCAGGTACATGTGACTGGTCCTGCCCTTTTCTTCGGTGCCACCATCTGACACCATCACCAAAACCTTAATGGAAGTGAAGTAAAGGATCTCAAGTAATGGGGGTGCACCTCCATTAAATATAAAGATAAACACTGCCACCTACACCCCCATCTGCCCTCATCTGGGTGGGAAAAGATGAATTACTAATTGTAACAACATATTTGCCTTTTTCTCTCCAGAACATTTATCCCCTATACCAAAAGCACAGGAAAGTAAGGAGGCGCTTTACTCACACGCCTCGAGGTGAAGAATGCTCCCATTGAAACCAACCTGTAAAATTACATCTCAGACATTGATATAAGTGACGTCTCTCACTCTTCTCGTGAAATATATATCATGGAGTGTCAGAGGAAGCAATTAGCCTCTCAGAATTGAAGCAGCGATAAAGTTGCATATTTAAGGAATACTGAAGTACGCTCTTGTTAGGGTGTTTTCCATTTGCCCGTGCGCGCAGGATAGCATAGTACCTTTGCAGTGCATGGGAAAAAATAATCCATAAAATGTTATAGGCCACTTGTATGGAGTTTGGGTCAATGAAGGGGACCACACTCAGACGCAGTTAACAACTTTGAAATATTCACAGCTTTGAATATTTTCATTGCATGCCAATCTCGCAAAGGCAACAGCACCTTAAATGTATTTGACCCTCATGCATTTTCAATATCTTGGTCAGCCTGAGAATATGTGGCATAGTTTAGTGCTACAAGCTAATATGGTAGGGCTGAGCCACAGTGAATAAAAACAAATTTTATTGGTATAGCGCATTAGCGCTTCATGGGGCTAAAACCTGTATTCAGGGCGCATGTGCGCACCACTACTCAGATATAAAGCTGCCAATATACTTTTAGTTGCGCTTTTGTCTCAACCTCTGAGATGGTTTCACAACTTTTGGGTGCACATCAGTTCTCTCCTGGCTGTGCTCGGAGTCACTTCACTCAAGTGTGGGAGCAGGAAGTACAACGACAGGTGACGAGTTCTCTGTCAAGGGAAGTTCAGTCAAACTGTATTCTATCAGTGGTGGCTGGTAGGTAATGGGGACGGGAGGGGGGTTGTCTATTAGACACCGCCACCATATTGGACCTTTTTCACCCCGGTCGCAAAGTGACCGGGGCAGAAAAGCGGCGGACGGTCTTTCCGTCTGCCACGGTCCCCCCGCCATACTAATATGGCGGGGGGTCATTTAGCTGAGGATGGCGGGCGGATTGCCCCCGCCAGGCCGGCGGTGGCTACTGCCAACCTGGCTGGGGCAATCTACCCACCATCCTAATGGGCCCCTTAGGGTCTGATTCTGATGCGGTTTGGAAATCTTCCAGATCGAATCGGTTTGGAGAGTCCTACCGAACGAGTAAGAGGCATCCGGATGCTTCCAGATGTGATTTGGTTGGACTCCCATTGACATCTATGGAAGCCTATGTTCCTCACTGTATCGCAATCTGGTCCTCGGTCAGGAAGCGACGTCCCGATCCGATTTGGAAGGAGCAAATGCCGTTAGGAGGCCTTCCTAACCACATCGTAATCGTGCCCTAGGTGGGAATGCTTTCCTAACCACATTGGAATTGGGCCCATAGTGTGCACAGTCCTCTCCTCCTTGAGCTACCAGCCCGCCCTAACCCAGCCTAGCAAAAATCAAAAATAACCTTGTTATTCCCTTTTCCCCTGCTCTAGGAGCAGTGAAGCGACTCTCCTCTCCCTTAACAGAGGAGCCGCCCCTTTGCAGGGGCCCTAAGGTTTTTCCAGGGGTCCACCACAAGATTTGGTAATATACTAGTGCTGCTTAGTCATAACTCACCCTGAAGCGTGCTCCTTTCAGCACCTTCCTCTTCCTGACTTTTATCTCATCTTTGCAGGTGATTTTGTTAGTTTTTGTTTTCTGCATTTCTAACTGTTTCCTTATCTTTCTCATTCATCCTTTCATTTTTTTTACTTTCTCTCTCGCTCTGGGTCAAAGTTTGATGACAGCTAAGTTGCAGTCCCAGAAAGGAGCATAATTTCCCACCTCCTGCAACCACTTGTACTAACTAAGTACTGCTGCCAGCTTTCACACTATTTGCCTACCCAAGAACATCAAGCTCTGTGCTCTGCCAGCCATGCAGATCTTCACTTTCTCTAATTAAATTGTTGGTCCTTTGCCGAATAATGTCAATAGTCTTGATGTGGTTTAGAAGGTATAGTCTTCCACTGGAAATGTACTTAATTTAATAGGTGATCTACTTAGTCTCCATGATTGTAAATGACCCAATGTAAATGTAAATAAGCAACAAAAAAAATGATGGAGTAATCACAGATCTGTAACTGTGATTGAATATTTGATTTGTTCAGTATTCCATCCATCATTTATTCTTTTTGCTTGTGTTGCATGGTAAGGGTATGCCCAGACGTGGGTTCCCTGCTCTCTGTGCCATTGGATTCAAGCTAGCCTGGCTGATGAGGGGTGATACTCCGAAAACTGTCCCAGGATGCTTGTTTCCGGTCCAGGGAGGACTGGCCTGGCAGTTAGGTCTGGACTGTTCTCATGGAGAGCAGGGTCAAGACTGATTTGCATATGACTGGGTCCAACCTCAGGTGCATGGTAAGCAAAAGAACAATGGATTTAAGCCAGAGTGGGGGTGAGTGTTGGAAAAGTGGCAGCAGTCCGTCCATCTTATTATTGTGCTTTCCACAGATTCAAGCAATTTTCCACACGCAAATGTGAGGAAAATGTATGTTTTTAGCAAACGTTTGAGGTTTGCAAAGGCTTATGGGTAAGAACACCTGTTAAAAGCCACGCAAGTGACCCCACCCTAGAAAACTCCCTAGGTGTCTAGTTTTTAAAAATGTATAGGTTTTCGAGGTACCCTGAGGTGCCGGTTTAACTAGAACCCAAAATGTACATCTAACAACATTGCAAAAACAGAGGCAGTATTCAGTGGAAAAATGTGATGTGTCCATGTTTAGTTTTGTGCTGTTTCCACTTGCCCCCTTAAGCCTAACCACACAAGTGAGGTAGCATTTCTATCAAAAGACTTGAGGGAATATTGTGTGGAAGGAAATTCGTGGCTTCCCCAGATTCCAGAATGATTGCCTCACAGAAATATGAGGAAAGTGTGTGTTTTTAGCCAAAGTTTGAGGTTTGAGAAGACTTTTAGGTAAGGAAATCTGGCAGGAGCCATGCAAGTCACCTCGCTCTGAAATCCTCTAAGACCGTTTTGGTCATCTTCTTGAAAGCCAGCTCCGTTAAAGGGGCCACAATGGTGCCATAAACCTCCTGCAGTATCCAGCAAAGCACAGGAAGGCCCTCACATCTCTCTGAGATTTGGGGGGCTCTTAGGCCAAGATTGTCTCAGTCTTGTCCTGGAGAGGCTTCACCTTACCCCTGCCCACAAGATGTCCCAAGTACACCATGGAATGCTGCCCTTTCTGGCACTTACTGCTTCCTGTAGGTGAAACAAATGTCCTTCCAGCTGCTACTGAAGATAGCTATATCATCCACATAAGCAGCACTGAATGTCTTCATCCCAGCTAAGACCTGATTCACCAACCTCTGGAAGGTGACAGGAGCATTCTTCAATCCAAAGGGCATCACTTGAAATTGAAAGTGGCCCTCTGGGTTAGAGAAGTGTGACCTCTCTCTGGTTGCTTCAGTTAGGGTTATTTTCCAGTACTCTGACATCAGGTCAAAAGTACACAAGAACTTGGCTGTCCCTAATCTGTCAATGAGCTCAACAGCTCGGAGATGGGGTGAGCATCAGTCTTGATGACTGAGTTGAGCTCCCTGTAGTGCACACAGAACATGAGTTCTGGGCAGCTTTGTGTACCAGCACCACTGGGCTGGACCATGGACTACTGGAGTTCTTAATCACTCCTAATTCCAAGATTTTGAAGACATCCTCTTCAGTTCTGGCCCTCATTTTGTCCGACAGCCTGTATGTTTTGTTTTTGACAGGAAGACTGTCCCCTGTATCTATATCATGGGTACACAAGTGTGTAAGGAGTAAGGGAATACAGTGAGGCAAACTGTCCCAACCAAAGACGACAGTCCCTCTACTGTTCTGGAGTCACTGTAGAATCGAGGTTGACACCTTCCACTGACTCATCCTGTTCTTTAGATGGCAGGAAGTAGGGGAGAGGTTCCCTCTCCTCTTAATTATCTGGCACTAACAACATGGTGACTTCAGAGCTCTCGTCAGGAGTGGTCCGTGCAGGTAAGAGCAGTGGGGCAGTGGGGGATTCACCAGACAATGACGAGGGAAAATTAACTATTTATTTAATTTTCCCTCATCGTCGTCTGTCTAATCTCCTCCTCCACACGCCACCACCTCAGCATTCTTGCCTGCATGGGCCGCTCCTGCTTTTCATATTGGAGTTTGAAGCAATTGATGTGGAGAAATTTTAAGGGGTGTTTGGCGGTCTTGAGGTACACCTAGAATGTGGTCTCCCCCTTCCTCTAAATCTCCTCATAGGGGCCTGTCCAATGGTCTTGGTGGGGCCTGGCTCCACATGCTACAAAACCCAAACTTTCTGGTCAGGCTCATACTCTACCAGAGTGGCCTCCTTAGTCATACCAGAGAAGACCTTCTGGTGAGCTTCAAAGTTGTCAGAAGCTTTCTTTCAGAACTTGTTCACCTGGCTTCTGAGGGCTAGCGTGGTGCTATCAACATCCTGGGGGCTTCTTGGAAGCTTGCTCCCACCCCTCCTTCAACAGGCTGAAATGTCCCCTTACAGGGTGTCCATGAAGAAGTTTGAATGTGCTAAACCCAAATCCCTGCTGTGGCACCTCCCCATGGCCAAAGTGCAGGCATGGTAAGAGGCTCTCCCACTTCCATCTCATGTGCCAAGGTAGGCCCATAATCATGGCTTTTAGGGTTTTGTTGAATCGCTGATTGGTTTGAGGATTATAGGGTGTGAAGAACTAGGTTACTCCATACACTTCCCACATGGACTTCATGTAGACAGACATGAAGATGGTGCCCCTGTCAGACACTACTACCTTGGGCAACCCTGCTTGGGTGAAAATCCGCAAAAGGAGCGAATCCAGAGCAGGTGCAATCACAGACCTAAGAGGGATTGCCTCTGGGTATCTAATCGCATGGTCCATCAAAATCATGGTAAACCTGTTGCCGAAGGCAGTTTTGGGGTCCAAGGGTGCAGCAAAGATCATGCCCCCCTTTCAAAGGGAGTGTCAAATACAGTAAAAGGATTCCGGGTAGTTTCAGCTTTTTCCCTGTTTTCCCACTTGCTTGGCAGGTGAGACATGTCCTGCGGAATGCATATGAAGATATCTTCATCGGGGCCAATAAAAGTGAGAGATAGGCCTGGCAAAGGACTTGTCCTGTCTCAGATGTCATGCCAGGGATATTTGCATGAGTGACTTCCAGTAGAAAGGCCCTGTAGCATTGGGGGACCATCTACACATCACTTTCCCCATGTAGAGGCACCTTAACTTCACTAGACAAGAGGTCATTCTCCGGATTGATGAGGTGATCCGCTGCGGTATCACCAGCTGCCTGGTCTTCAGCTTGCCACCTCCTTCCCTATAGTGTTGGTCACTTTTTCTGTGCCTTGCAGATCCCCTCCCTGGAGAGTCTACCCTCCACTTGCCATCCAGCAAGCTCAGGTAGGTCTCCTATGGAGGCAAGGCCCGCCCCCTCAGGCCCTGGGGCAGCCTCTTCTGTCACTGCATCCCCCTGTACTGTGAGAGTTCAGGGGCTGGATTTCCACACTATCTGCTCTTCCTTTTGTTGGCAGCTGCCTAGGTGATCCCTCCTAGACCCCAACATTTCTAGGTGTGACCTGAGCTCCACTTTCTTTTAGGCAGTGTGCTCCCGATCATCCAGCATGAGAACCTGAGACCACTCTATTCAAAGGGAACTAGAGCCACTGGGTAGTGGCTCTTACAGTTATCTGCTAATAGAACCTGGTGGAATGTATTAAGTATCACTTGCTCTGAGGATTTCAGATGACACCGATGAACAGATGAGCGCGAGCGAGGAAAAAAACAGGTTCCAATATGCAGAGTTTTTTGGAACTCTGCGAGCTCCATGTAACGCAGAGTGCGGACGACTCTGCAAACTCCGCAAGCGGAGTGGAGTTCATCGGTCAGGCTTAGTTTTTAGCCCAAAATATTTTAAGTCTCAAGTTGGGAAATTTGGCTACCTGGGCACCTTTAGCACCACCACCAACGAGCCAGGTCTGGAGAGGCACACCTGGGGGTGTTAGGACTAGGGCTGGGCGTAGTGTGCGTAGTGGGGCTACGCGAAGCTACGCAAAGTGGGTGAGAAACTACGCCCACCTGCGCACTTCGCGTAGCCCCACTACGAGCGGCATGCCCCCCTCCCCTACATAGCTAAATTTAATTAAATGGGCCCATATAATAAATAAAATACACTTACCTTGTCCGCGGCGTCTCGGGGCTCCCTCTGCTCGTTCACGGCGCTATCTTCTAACCAATGCGCATGCGCGGGCAGACGCGCATGCGCATCTCTCACGAGGCATGCGCGGCCGCCCGCGCATTGGTTAGAAGTTGGTGCCGTGAACGAGCAGAGGGAGCCCCGGGACGCCGCGGACAAGGTAAGTGTATTTTATTTATTATATGGGCCCATTTAATTAAATTTAGCTATGTTCGGGAGGGCGGGAGGGAGGCGGGTGGTGGGCAACTTCGCTACGCCCAAGGAGTGGGCGTAGTGTTGCCTACTTCGCCTACTTTGCAAAGGGCGAAGTAGGCAACACTACGCCCACTTCGTGGGCGTAGCAAAGTTGCCCGCCCAGGGTTAGTTAGGACTCACTCAGGCTGGGTCCAGGTACGGATTTGAGAAGGTGGGAGACTTTTCTATCACTGAGGCTTTGATCAGGAGGCCTGCCACCTAGCCCTTGGATTTACTCTGGCATTCCTTTATCTTATCACATTTACTGTCAAGCTAGTCTTCTGATGGATTGCTGCTTATTCTTTTAACACAGACTGTGTTTACTTTTCTTTCTCTAACTGCAAAGTGTGAGAATTTTGTAAAGTGAACTACGTGACAATGGTGCCGGTGTAAAAGGAAAGGCTGTAGGATGTTGTTTTTTCCGAACACACAAGCAGAATTACCATGCCTATAAGTATTCAAAATAAATAAACTGTTAAAAAAAACAAATAAAACACATTTTTTGATTAAGAAGAGTGATGGAAAAACATTTTAATAGGATCAAAAGAAATCAAGACACTTTACTTGGTGATGTGCAAATGATAAGTGTTCGCTGAAGCTAAATTTCCAAACAAATTATTTGTGTGTTATATAGATTTATCAGTAAAACTGCATGTCTGTGTAAATTTAGTGATTATTTAAATGGATATTGTGCTGTATTTAACTAACAATATGCTACTACACCATGCATTAATACAGTAGTTAAGCTGTAAAAAAATAAGTGCCAGGGCTCTCGTCAGGAGGCAGTTTGCACCAGCCCATTTCCCTTGTCAGCTCAGAATAAAACAGAACCAGATTCTAATCATGAAAGTGGGGAGAGGATGTGGTGTAATGACCAGAGCTGCAGACTAGAAGCTGATGAACCAGGTTCGAGCCTCCGAATTGGCTCAACATCCTGTGATTCTGAGCAAATTTCTTTATGCTCCCTGTAAATGAATGTGTCCTTAACTGGTGCTCATTGAAATCGTCAATGTTGATGATTAACTGCCAGTGCTGAGCACCGGCAACCACCACCTCAAATTAAGCAGTGATTAGTAATATATTTGTGACAGAGTGCTCCTAAATGCAACACCATCTACACGCTATTCCCTTACAACTATCCTGCTAAATAGGCATTGATAATTTGTGACACTTGTTCTTTGTGTGAAGCTTGGAGTTTTCAGAATCCCACGGGGTTCAGTGATATAACAATGATGGCAGTACCTCCACTCTAAACCTTGTTCCAGCACCACTGCCTACTAGTTCCACAAGACAGGAGCTCTTACAGTGCTGAGAGCTTGCTGTTAGCTCCATCCACTCCCTCAGCTGTTGGAGTAAGACTCTGAGCAGCAGAATCCACTGAGGCACCTATGGGACCTATGAATGCCTCATTACACATGCACTGAATAACCTACCAGTGCGCATGCTCACTTTTGTAAATGCAGCGTGCGCTATTCAGCAATGGCTACTGTTAAAGAAAAAGTTATGACCATGCTGCTGCATGACTTCTGAAGAGAATATACTCAAAGTAAGCACTAAATTCTGCCTGATCAGGTGGACGACAGACGATGTGTTTATTAAAAACATAGACTAAGGCCCTGATTATGATACTGGGTGGTCAGGCCGCCACCCGCTATCACGTTGGTCAGGAGACCGACCTACAGGCAGGCCGAGGTCCGACTATCCAATTGTAATGCATCCGCTGGACTGGTGGCCTAAAGAATGGTCTTTTACACTGCAGATTGGGCTGCAGCCCTGGAATAGGGCCTCAGCACATGTCGCAGTGTAAAAAAGAACTTTGGGCACATCCAGGCACTGTGTGCCAGGCACCATTGGTTGCCTGGTACAGAGTACATGGCCCACAGTGCATGGATGTTTGTGGGGACACTACATGCAGCAGTGGCCCACGAGGGAAGGGCCTTGTTTGGGCCCCCCAAAGTACGTTTCCAACAGCCTTTTGATGGTGGTCGGACAGCCATGAAAAGGTTGTCGGGAAGGGGAATTGTAATCCCAATGGCGGTGCCTGCCTCGGCACTGCCATCATTGGAATTCTGATTCCAACCAATACCCTGTCTGGATCAGTAGATCCTGTCAGAGATGACAGTCTTTCCTCCAACGGCTGACCGTCCGACCGCATGCATCTAAATGTGGCAGTCGGACCCAAGGGCTGTCTGTCGGACAAACTGCCACCGATGGCCTGTTGGTGGTGGTCCGCCTGGGATCCTAATCAGCCCCTTATTTAGAACAGAATGCTGGAACTTCAAAACTGAATTATTTGAGTTCTGTTTGTTTCATGTTATGCTAAAAATAAAAAATGCACAAGTAACTTTAAAATACTAATGCACAAGTTTTCCTTTATAAAACCAGAAGTAGGAATAGTTATACTCCTCACACATATGGAAACCAGCCAGAATCTCAGAAAACACAATGTTGCCTACAGGGCGAAGAGGAACTCAAGTAACTGTTAAACACACCACATAGTAGATGTGGACAAGCCAACAAATTATGAGGGAGAGATTTGCCAAGGGTCTGTCTTGGCTCTAATAGCCCAACTTGGCTGTAAGTTTCGAGGCACGAGCTGTGCCATGGGAATATTTAACATGGAAATCATGCAACAAATGTTATGTAAAAATATGATAAAGCGTCTTCAAAATTCTAAAATGTATGTCTTTAACAAGCGTTTCACCTCAATACAGCAGATTATATCACTACATTGAAAGGCATGTATTATAAGTAATAGTTTTTAATGATAAACTTAGAAACATTCATGCACTCTGCCGCCACCGCGATGACAAATATCATTTGTGAACTAAGAGGAAAATCACTTGGCTTGGGCACCCTATAATATGGGTTTATATTTTTGTTTTACATGGAGCAACATTGTAGTCCATTAATTAAAACACAAGAGAGATTTTAATACAGTACACATGCTGATGGAATTAAAGATTTTCTAATTGCAAGAATGAAAACATTAGAAGGCACAGTTTGGTCAAGTGGCAAAGCTGCTTTGAGCTAAAAGATGAGAGGAGAACAGTGAGTTCAAGCAGATATGAATGACTAGCTCCAGTCCAAAGCTACTCCCCTGATTTCCAGCTCTCCCACATTACCACCAGAGTGTCCTAACACACGGTGTCAAATGCTGAAAAGAGGTTGAGGAGGATAAGCTGCAAGGCACTAACCTGAAGCAACCTTTTATTCTGTGAAGTAATTAAAAACCCACCTGCACTTGCTGGAGCAATGTTGTTTCATATAAACTCTAAACTTTGTGCTTTGAACCAATGCTTACTTTGTAAAATAATAAGTGCCGGGGACCAAGTAATTTCTCAGAAGCTGCCGCCACCAATGCAGAAAGTCATGGTGCCATTTTTCATCTCTACTTTCTGCCTTTGTCACTATTTTTCTGTCTTTCTCTTACTCCTTCTTTCCCCTTTTGTGTTTTCTCTCTCTTGTTCTTGGTCAAAGCTGACGGAGGAAAAATAATTGCCGTTGGGCCTGGCATGGAACTGCTGGATCAAATTAAGCACTGTTGACCACTTTTTAGGTCAGCTTTAGTGCAGAAGGGCTGATATGTGTCTATATTTGTTTAATACCTTATTGTCCAGTATGAACTTTTTCAGCAGTGGGAGAATGGAAGCCATTTTCGAATAGTGTGGAGCAGACCTGCTTCAAAGGATGTGCTGTCATAGTCACACAGCCCTGCAAAATACCATTCAGTCATCACTGTGAGACATAAAAGATGATATATATAACAGAAGGAAAGAGTCAGGGAACTTACATAAACTATGTGAGGTGGGAACTCCTGGTCCCCAGATTAAATTGTAACAACAATGGAGGAGTACCCCCTCAGTAAAGAAGGCAGAGCAGTTTCTCTGTTTCTAGAGCTTCCAGCTCAGGTCAGCACATTGTGCCCCAACCCGTTACCGGACAGTACATGTCCTTATAGAAGACCCCTCACTCACCAACCTAGTTGGTGACATGCTTCATCATCGGGGTCCCACCCCATAGGCCGAGTGCCCACAGGGTGTGCTGCGACACCTGACTACAGTGGAGCTGGTTAATTTTTCTTTTATATGTGCATAAAAATTAAGATGACAGGTGTGTTAAAAAGGGGCCAGAACTACTCACTTCAAGTATTTATTCTTGAGTGCTTGAACCCCTGTAAAAACAGTGTGGCACCCGTGCCTAATTAGGTAGGCTTTGGTGTCTCAAAACGTGTGGTGCGTAAAAAATAGCGAAGTGTGCTATGTGAGATTTAGCAAGGAAAGATAAGGTCTACATGTTTCAGCCAAAAATATAATTCAAAGGTTTTCGTCAGGACCGTGCTAATTGAACTGGGTGGTCCGCACATGCTAAGGTGCGCCCTGCCCTCGTTCAATTTGGAGATTGCAAAATTGCGATCTCATGTAAAAGGGTTTGTCTTTTCCTTAATCGGGAAAAAAACCTGTAAGACAAACGGGGGGGGGGCAAGGTTGGGATCACGTACCAGGGTAGACAAAACAATGGAGTACATTTAAACACATATTTTGCGTGAAAACCTGCCCTATGGCCATTTTCTGCGTATTCGTAGAAACTGCAGCGAACTTGACGACTATAAGAGGCAAGCCCACGATCTCACCCAAAAATTGCGGAATCGGGGATATCCTGAAAAAATCTTGCACAAAAGTCAGAAACGAGAACGCATTCAGCCTAGAGCGGCTCTACTGGAGAACGTACCAAAATCAATGGATGAGACCCCCCTGACCTGTGTTACCACGTATAACGCTATTTCCAATGAAGTAACCAGAATAATAGGGAAACACTGGAACATACTAAATACAGGTAACTTGAGATGGGAGAAACCCCTTTTCTCGTACAGAAAGGCACGGAGCATTAAGGATGCGATAGTCAACACCAGACCAAAGAAGGAGATGCCAGAGAGAGAAACGATAACCAATATATGGGGTTTATCGAAAGTGACAGGCCACTATAAATGTGGGAACTGCAGCGTTTGCCCATTCACCAACCATACCAAGACATTACAGTTGGAACCCAACAAGACCTGGACAATTAGAGGGCAAACTAACTGTAACAGCGAGAACGTCGTCTACAGATTAACATGTCCATGCAACCTACATTATGTAGGAATGACTAGCAGAAAAGTCAAACTACGCATTGGAGAACACAGGAGCACTATCAGGTGCAAAAAAAACAACACAAGGCTCACTGAACATTACTTGTCGGTTGGGCATACACCTGATGAGTTACAGTGGACTATTATCGAGCAGGTCAAACCAGGAGCCAATCTTAGTCAACGCCTGTTCGAGAAGGAACAGAGGTGGGTGTATAGACTTTCTACTCACAAGACTGGCCTGAACGATAATATCCCTTGGAACACAGTGATGGAGTAAACTTTTTCTCCTACAGACTTGATTTATAAGCAGAGCATGCTCGCATGAACCAGCTGACCAATCTGCGCCACACTGTACAGTTAAATACCACGATAATACCTATCGGAGTCCCTTGTGAGCTACCTGCCACTCCACATTCCTTTTCCTTTTCTGTCTTTATACCCCCACACCTAATTACCTCAACTGCAGGGAATGGGTTCTCTGCACCAATATGCCTGAACTTCCCAGAGGAGCGGTTTCCTCCCATCCATACGAACTGGTTGAGCGTGATTGCCATACTAACGGGACCGCTCCGCGTCACACCCTAATCATTACGCAATCGGGAGAGGAAGCAGTCCCCCCCCCCTTACCGCACTCCGATTGGCTCACCGAGGGTCACGAGCCGACGCCACGCCCAACCAGGAAATTCCGATCGGCTTACTTTTCCGGCATTTCGGAGACAGCCAGTCACTCCACGGGGCATCTCTAGCAGTAACCAGGTAGGTTTACCGCGAGACGATTAGAAGTCGCAAGTAAGTGTAACAATGCTGATTTACGTGCGGGGCAGCTATCCACCGCACAGCTCTTTCATCATTCTCTATCAAATACGGGCAGAACCCTGCTCATCCATTGCCTCTGTTTCCTAACTGATACAGGTGACGGACACTTGCCGTCTTGGAAATGCAGATGCCCATGAAGCGGTAGTTACCGCCTCGAGTGTAAGCCTCACTGTATCGTTGTTATGATTCACTATAGTAACGCTAGCACTACACGTAATACTCACCAACGCTGTGTATACGTAGCCGCCCACCCGGGTTGCTTCTGACAACGATATCACAATGCTCCACATCACAGCATGATAGAGATCACTCTCCCGCACATCTGTCTCTTCCCACAATATACCCAGTCGCCAAGCCAGACCGACACCTCAACACGGCACTGGTTTTTTAATTTAAGCACGTTCCGGCTACTAGCACTGGAGCACCCCTATTTTGATTGTATTAGATGGACCCTACCATTTTAACAAGACGTTGGCATGATTATTCCATCTATTGATCCTTTGTTTGTGATTACGACCAGCAAAATATGTGTTTAAATGTACTCCATTGTTTTGTCTACCCTGGTTCGTGATCCCAACCTTGTCCCCCCGTTTGTCTTACAGGTTTTTTTCCCGATTAAGGAAAAGACACACCCTTTTACATTAGATCTCAATTTTGCAATCTCCAAATTGAACGAGGGCAGGGCGCACCTTAGCTTGTGCGAACCACCCAGTTCAATTAGCACGGTCCTGACAAAAACATTTGAATTATATTTTTGGTTGAAACATGTAGACCTTATCTTTCCTTGCTAAATCTCACATAGCACACTTCGCTATTTTTAATGCACCACACGTTTTGAGACACCAAAGCCTACCTAATTAGGCGCGGGTGCCACCCTGTTTTTACAGGGGTTCAAGCACTCAAGAATAAATACTTGTAGTGAGTAGTTCTGGCCCCTTTTTAACATACCTACCATTTTAATTTTTATGCACATATAAAAGAAAAATGAACCAGCTCCACTGTAGTCAGGTGTCGCAGCACATCCTGTGGGCACTCGGCCTATGGGGTGGGACCACGATGATGAAGCAAGTCACCAACTAGGTTGGTGAGTGAGGGGTCTTCTATAAGGACATGTACTGTCCGGTAACGGGTTGGGGCACAATGTGCTGACCTGAGCTTGAAGCTCTAGAAACAGAGAAACTGCTCTGCCTTCTTTACTGAGGGGGTACTCCTAACATTTAGCTTCACAAAAGGTATAGTAACTTTGAAGAACCTGTTCAATGTATAGCACAAACGCCAGCAAAGCATGCTCCAGTAAAAACACAATGTTATGAAATATAAAGATAATGACTACTTATGATAGCAATGATGAATTGAAATATAACATGTGTGTGTTATTCCCTGTACTGGGGTGATGTCTCTTATACCTTCACCTTAGTCCTTCACCAGTCATCTCTTCTTTTCATAATGAAGAACAAGATGTACAGAATTCACAAATTATATGTCAGCAAACCTTTAGAACTAAATGAATTCCCTTCAATTTTGGCAAATCACAAAACACACCATGAATTTTAGGACACTGAAATGCTCTGTGCTCCATTGAAGACAGCTAAGTAGCTCCGGGCTTATAATGGCTGATGTGAGCCTTCAGCTCCAACATTGCAATGTTTGTCTTTATGTTTCTACCTTTTTATTTATTTATTGTACCCTTAGTGGTTGAAATGTTCTAATAGCTTTATATCCCTTCAGCCTCAGGCTATACATGTTGTTAAAGGCCCTCACCCTTTTTATAGACCCTTACCTGTAGCTTGGATTTATAACTCTGGTTCAAGGCCTTTAACAACTGGTATAGCCCTCAGTTGTGGTCTATGAGGCTAAAATAATTCCCCATTGCTCACTAATTATTTTGTCAACCAAAGAACTGTGAAAGACTTGAGTGGCAAAAATATTAATGCAAAGGTTGAATGACCTAAATAAAAGGATACTCGTTCCTAGAAGCTTCCTCTCCCAAGCTATCTCGGCTGATGCCTAGAGGCACCTACCAGGGGTTCTTACAAAGGGGAGGGTGACAGTGCTGCATTGGGCTATAATACCCTCATATCACTGTGATTCACAGCTTGCATAAACATGCCTGCTGCTGTAGTTGAAAAGAGGCATGCAGAGGCCGATACAATCATTTCACTCCAACTTACAGCCAATGGAAGGTTCAGCCCCAGTACCTCAACAATAGGATAAAAGGAGTGACTCTTGGCCAAAAGACAACAAGATGGATGCGGACATTGTAGTATCCTCTCATCCTCTTCAAAGAGGCATAGTTTTGTTTCCAGGTGTACAACAAGAATAAAGGGTGCACAGTCCTCAGACTTTTCCAGTATACTGATGGTGCAAGAGTCAAGTGGGAAAGTAAAAGCAACAAATAGGGAGCAAGTCCAGCTGTCAGAGAGTAGCATGGAGAGTATATGGAGTTTATATGTGTAGATAGCCTGAACTGCATAAGCATTCCAATCATACCGCTTTTTAGGTCTTTTCTCGACTACCCCGGGTGGGTAACTCCGTTCCGTCAACGGAGTTTGCACATTTTTGCCTACTGCGCGCTCTGTTCCAAACACAGAGTTTAGGCAAGCCCCTCCGTGGCAGAGCAGAGTTAGCCAGCCCCTCCACCCTCCCAAATTAATAAAAAAATGAAAAAGTAGGCAGTTACCTGCGAGGCTGCCTCCTACTCTGGCTGGCCGCTCTCCTTCCTGCTCCTCGCTGTCCTTTTTAATTTTTTTATTAATTTGGAAGAGGGGAGGGAGCATAGCATATTTCCACTGAGTTTTTCTCAAACTCTGTGGAAATATGCGCAGAGGCACTACACCTCCTACGCCCACCCTTAGTCTAGACAGCGCATGCACTGTCTCGAAGAGACATGATGAGTTATATCTATGGGCTTACAGGCTGCCCATCCCTTATCATTGGGAAACTTCAGCGTCGCTCACATTTTCTTTCATTCCATTTGTCATGGCATGCGAGCTTCATGCCCTCTTCTTGTGGTTGGCCCTCCCATAGCACATGGACCAAGAACATTTATCCTTACACTGCTCACGGTTTGCAGGGCTATTTTCTTCTTGGTTTTCAAGGACTCCATAGCAGTACCTGTGTTTTCAGGCAGTTTCCCTTGTATACATAAACACATACCACTGAAAAGCATGCACATTTACATAAACAAACGTGTTTCTTAAAAAGTTGTTAAAACATGAGCAGTAGTGGTTTATTTTTGTTTTTGCACGCGCCGATGGTATTGGAGCCCTAGCTCCATAATCCATCTTGCCATAGTGAGAACACAAGCCAATGTAATTGGAGTACATTAAGGGGGTCAGTAGGATAGCGGAAGGACCGCCATTGTCAGGCCGGCGGTGGAGGTCCTTTCTCCATCACACGTATTAGGATGGCGTTGGGAATCCCACAATGTCTCCGGCAGATGGAAAGTCTGTCTGTCACGGTTACGCAAGGTGATCCTTTTCTGCCCATCTTGGGGATCCAAAACACAAGCCAGCATTGCGGCGGTGCCTTGCAGGGACCGCCATAGGGATTAGAAAATACCTTTCCGCCTGTGGGATGACCACCACGAAAACACAGGCGGAGGCTGAATTTGGGGGCCCGTTGTGGGCCCCTTCTGTGTTGGGGGTGGTCCACTGGGGGAGTACCCATGATACCCCCATGCATTTCCCTGCACTGCATGGCAGGCACCTTGTGGTGCCTGCCACGCAGTGTAAGGAAATGCAGTGCAGGCCAATTTGACATCGCGAATGGTGCTGCATCCGGCAACACTGTCCACTATGTTTTTTCTTTTAACAAACTTTATTGCATCTTGGTATGTTCATTTTGTTTTTTGTTGAAACATCTCCGTTGAACATATTCTATCTGAAATGGTTATACAATTGAGTGCGACTCATGAGTCAGCAGGATGCAGGCTAGTCATGTGCCCGGCCCATAATATTCGCTTGAATACTACGTAAGTATTGCCTATGGCTGTTACAAGTGAAATGCAATTTAAACTATTACCTTTGCAGAACAATCCCACCCTCTCCCCCCTCCCTCCTGGTCTGCCTTTCGGTATTGTGTCCTACAGCCTATTACTGTACCTTTATCTAGAATCCCTGGGTTCCTGTTGTTGGTGCCGCAGTGTCTGGGCATCAAGATAACCTCAATTGATTGGCATTGCGTATGTTAGGGCCTTATGGGTGTGCTATGGGATAGGTGTGACAGGCCCATGTGTAAGATTAAATTTCGAAACTTCTAGCATGCGGTCCCAGTCTTGGGAGATTGGGTGTTTTCGTAGCCCTCTCGCCTCCTCATGTCTAATAGCCACGCTCTCAGCCCCACACCATCGTATCACATCCTCCTTCCATAATGTTAATGGGGGGCAGCAGGGAGATTTCCACCTCATGGGGATCCCTCATATAGCTAAGATGAGAGCTAAATCAAGAAATCGCAACTGGACCTTAAGGGCGCCAGTATGTTTGCGCAGCCCCAGCATTTTACAGCATTGTCGTGAATCGTTGACTGTGTGGTCTCCTCAAGTGCCCTCCAGATTCTGCCCCAATAAGTGCAGAGGCGGGGGCAAGCCCACAACATATGGAGGAAGCCCGCTTCCTCAGCCCTACTTCGAGGGCAACTATTCTGGCCTCAGGGAACATACGTTGGATTCTACTCAGGGTTAAATATGACGTATGTCACACCATAGTTTGTATGAATTTAAGGCGGGCATTCCGGGACACCCATTTGGGATGCTCCAAAACACTTGTCCATCCTTTGTCAGTTATAATCATGCCTGTGTTGTCTGCCCATTTTGTCTGGAGAGCAGTGAGTGTAATAGAGACATGTGCCCTAATACCAGTGTACAACCATTTCACTAGATGCCCTACCCTCTCCATGTAATAAAGCAGATGGACTAGTTCATGTTGAGGTGGTTCAGTGCGCTGAAGTGCCCATGTCTCTTTAGGGTAATGTGCGACAGCAGCATACAACAGGTAGTGGAGGTCTGTTACACCTGCGGTCTGCACAAACATATCATGGCTCCCGGTCAACAAGAGAATCATCCTCCGTCTCCTCACCCACGCACAGAAAGCCCTACACAACCAAGGCCCAGGATACCTCAACAGCCGCCTCAACTTCTACGCTCCCAAACGCCAGCTTCGATCAACCGGCCACGCCCTCACCGCCGTCCCACACATCCGAAGAGCCACCACAGGGGGACGGTCCTTCTCCTACCTCGCCGCCAAGACTTGGAACTCCCTCCCGACCCACCTCCGCCTGACCCAGGACCACCTCGCCTTCAGGAAGCAGCTCAAGACCTGGCTGTTCGAGCAGTAGCGAACCCCCCTCTAGCGCCTTGAGACCCTCTGGGTGAGTAGCGCGCTATATAAATGCTGTGATTGATTGATTGATTGATTGATTGTCATCCCCAATGAGCGATCCCACTTCTTCCACTCCCACCTCCTTCCAGTCGTGTAGTCTCGCCTGTGTTAGTCTCCCACCCAGGAGTGGCATGCCTAATAATGGGATATTTCTCGAATAAGGGACTGCCCCCGATGTATAGTGTATAGCCTTCTTCCAGCATTGAAGGGCGGTTGTCGGCAAAGGGGGACCCCATGGCAGGAGTTTGATTTTAGGGAGTAGGATTCTGTGGAGCATCCTGCTTTCTAAGTCCCTACGGCCATATCCTATTTCCTGTAGGTTCCTATCCGCCGTCCAAAAGGATAACCATTGCAGTTGGCATGCATAATAGTAAGCCCTGAAGTCTGGGACCCTCAATCCTCCTTTGCGGCTTCTAACTGTAGTTTGTGAGGCTAATCCTACGCCTACCCTTCCCCCATATTAGCTCTAGGAGAAGCACATCCAACGTTCAGCGGGACTATTAGGGGTAGATTTACAAAAAAGTACAGGAGACGGGGAAGCACTACCGTTTTGGAAATGGCAATCCGTCCCATCGCCGAGAATGGGATGGAGGTACAAAAAGATATACTTGAGCGTGTGGCAGTTATTGCCCTCATTAAGTTGCCATCAAGTTGATCAGAATGGGTCCTGTATACTTGGATCCCTAGACATTTAAAGGTATTGTGCGCAATCGGCAAACTATAAAAGCCAAGGGAGAGCATGTCTGGGTACGGTCCATCTTTGAAGTAGAAGGCATTTGACTTACCTTCATTAATTGTGAGCCCCGAAACCCACTCGAAGGCAGAGAATATATTGGGAAGGGGTTCCGCATTAGCTGACAGATTGAGCAAGTAAATAAGGATGTCATCCGCATAAATTTAAATTAAGTGCGTGTTACCATCCAGCGAGATCCCCAGTCTGTCGGCCGATTGCCGCAGTGCTATCGCTAGGGGCTCTAGCGCCAAGATGAACAGAATAGGGGAAAGGTGGCATCCCTGTCGTGTGGTCCTATATATGCTGTATTCACGAGAGATATGCCTCCCCGTACGTGCTCTGGCGGTGGGATTAGTGTAGAGTAGGAGTATCCAGCGGAGGTACCTTGGAGGGAATCTGCATTAATGTCATCTGGCGGTGTAGTCGTCTGGTGTTCATGGGACGTACTACGGGCCAGGAAAAATCCACATTGGTACCTGTGTATAAGGGTATTTAGGGTAGGTATGATGCGGTTGGCCTAGGCCTCACTAAGGATTTTGTATTCAGTCACTAGGAGCGATAGAGGCTGGTAACTGGATAAATCAGTGCCATCTCGTCACGGCTTAAGGAGGGAAACAACCAGAGCTTGCATAGTGGAGTGCGATAGGTGACCAAATACTAGGGCCGTCCTATATAATTCTTCCAGTTTTGGAACTAGAATGTCTGAGTAGGTTTCATAAAATTCTATGGGCAAGCCATCAAGTCTGGGAGATTTATTTTGGTTGAGGACTTTAATTGCCACTCTTATTTCCAGTTGTGTAATGGGGCCAGAGAGTTCTTTCTTTGCGTCATCTATGACGGTGAGAAATAGCAGGTCTTTTAAGAAGTCCTCCAACAGCGTGTCATCATGGAGTGTGGGGGCTGCATAGAGTCCACCAAGGTAGTCACTAAAGGTCTCATTAATCTCATTTGTGTGTATGTACCATATTCCCGGTAGGTGCCATAATACTGGTGATCATAAGCAGTTCCGGGGTGTCCCAGAGAATTCAAGCCAGTAATGTGCAAGACTTGTTGGCCTCAATGTGTTTCTGCTGTGTGAAGGCTTGATAAACTATGACCCAGAGGCCTTCTAGGACCTCCGCGTGTTGAATACGGGCTTCCTGCAAGGATTCCCATTTGTCTGGATCTGACACAGCCCCCTGCTCCAGATCTGTCATCTGGGCTTCTATCTCAAGGAGACGTTTATGTATTTTCTGTCTAGCCCCTACAGTAGCCCCAATTACTGAACCCCGCACTACCACCTTGAGCGCGTCCCAGTCAATGAGATTAGAAGAGGCTGTATTCCAGTTTTCAGAAAAATAATTTGTGATGGCCGTGGATAGAGTTGCATGGAACGGGGTATCTTCCAGGAGCTGAGGCCACAATTTCTAAGTGGGGACTGGGGTGGAGACCCTACCCCATGTGAGTGTGATGGGGTTGTGGTCAGAGAAGGTCTTAGCTAAGTAGGTGGAGTGGTGAATTTGTGTGGTGAGCATACGGGACCCCAAAAACCTGTCAGTCCTGGTGTGGAGTTGGTAGACCGCTGAATAAAAGGAGTATTCCCTATGTGTGGGGTGTAAGAATCTCCAGATATCCATCAATCCCCAACCATTCAACCAGGCTGTAAGGAGATCCGCTTGTTTGCGTGTGCCAGCGCCGTGTAATTGTGAATGTGATCTATCTAAGTCCACATCAAGAACCATGTTGGAATCCCCACCCAGGAGCCAGGGAATTGTATCCCACCCCACTAGGGCCATGCTCATCCGTTGGAAAAATGTGTCCTGATCAAAGTTCGGGGCATAGATGTTCCCCAATACCACTGGTAGCCCGTCTAATGTACCCTTCAGCAGTATGTACCTGCCTTGATCATCTACGCGGCGATCTCATTCCGTAAAAGGGATCCCATGGTGAATCCATATTGTTGCCCCACATGCACAAGCCGAGTAGTTAGTGGAGAATACGTGACCCCGCCATTTTTTGCGAGTTTTCAAGGCTTCAGAAGCAGTGAGGTGCGATTCTTGAAGGAAAATAATATGTGCCTTCCGCCTGAGTAAATAAGCATAGACGCAATGCCTCTTATGGACTGACCCTAGACCGCGTACATTCCAGGTCAACAGGTTATAAGAACCCAACGTAGTAATGCAATTGGGCATAAATGTGTAATGTGGACAGGATTTCCCTCAACTCGGAGTCTAATAGTGCTTGCAGACCAGGAGTACCCTTTCCCCATCAAACCAACAATACTCGGCACAGCTGTTGAACAGTGCTGTGCCAAACGATTAGCAACAACATTTATATACAATAGTGTGGTGCGTTCGCAATGTGGGGTGATGTCGCCACCAGCCATGACAGTAGTGGTCAGTTATCGAGCTCCGGCAGCTCGACAGGACCTGGGGATAATAAAACGACTTATCAATGAATACTGTTGTAGCCTAGTAGGGGGTGGGAACCCCCCTATAGGTGGACCTGTTAGCGGTACGCTCCATCCAAAGTGAGGATCGATTGTCATTATCATTGCCTGGTAGGTTTCGGCTACACAACATTGGGGAGGAGCAATACCTCATGACAAGCCATAGTCTCATGTAAAGTTCGGACTTTCAACACATAACATAAAAGGACTAAAACAAAAAGGATACAAATATTCTGTATAGTCCTGTTACAGTTTGTTTATGGTTCTTTCCATCTTGTTCCGACGAGATGACGTAGTGTGTGTTGCCAATTATCTATCAGACCATCCCCGGTTAGGGGTGTAACAGAGGGGAATAGGGTGATACTATGTTCAGAATCCGAATGGATGGTATTACTGTCTTCCGAGTACGACAGGATCTTGGTGGAGTCTTCCCTAAAGGATCCAGCTAGGTCCAGCGCCTCCGCTCTACCCGTCAACCTCTGATCACACGTTGGGCACACCATCCCGGAGCCGGATTTGCCCGTCGCGCGGCGCTGTGTACCACTTTTATGTGATTGCGTGAGGCCACACCGTGATAAGGCGGATTGTCTGTCCATCACCTCCAGCCATTCCTCCGTGTCCGATGAGATGTCGAAGAAATACGTTTTACGGTCATGGATGATTTTCACTCGTGCCGGGAAGAGGAGAGCGTATTTGAGTTGGGCATCCCGTAATTTCTTCTTGACTGCTTGATAGGAGGCCCGTTGGTGTTGTACTAGCATGGTATAGTCAGGGTAAAGCGAGATCTTCTGGTTTTCGAATGGTATTTGTTGTTTTTCCCTCGCCTTTTGCAGGAGTACATCTCAATCTCTGTAATTAGGTATTTTTATAATAAGCTGTCTGGGGGGCGCTCCCACCCTTGGTGCTCCAGTAGGAATCCTGTGTGCCCGTTCTATGCAGAGGTACAGAGACAGACCATCTTTGGCCACATAGTCTCGGAACCAGGTTTCCACATAGTCTGCCGGTTTAGTACCTTCACTGTGTTCTGGGAGACCAATCACGCGTATGTTATTGCGTTAATTTCTTCCCTCTGCATCCGCCACTCGTTCCTGCAATCCTTCCACCTGTTGCTGTAACTGTGTTATTTGTGTATCATGTTCTGCAAGTTTAGGTTCGAGGGTGGACAATATTTTCTTCTGATCATGGACTGTATCGGCAAGTTTCCCATGGTCCGCTCGGAGGAGATTGAGACCAGTTGTGAGCGACCCAATGTGCTGTTCTTTCGCTCTACGTGAATCTCTGACTTCCTTCAGAATCAGATCAAGCTTGTCCGGGGTGGTGGGTCGAACTCAGAGGAGGAGGCACCAGGCGATAAGGGCCTAGCCGTACCCCCGGTTGTTTCAGGGGTCCCCCTGCAGTCATGGGAGCGTCTGAATCAGTGTGTGTCGTCTGCACTTGAGGGGCGACAACAGTAGAGAAGACACAGGTCTACGTAGCACCAATCTAATGCCACAACCTGCCAGGGGATTCTCTGTAAATGAAAGTGGAAGTCTGTTGTTCGTCGTTCACCGTATGTCTCCGCACTTGGCAGTCTCAGCGGATGACAATGGTAGGCCCAGTGGTCTAGGTGGCCATTCAGGCAAGCGACCCTCTATCTGCAGCCACACCCAGAATCTGTCCGCAGTACTCCACCAGTCCACTCTCCCGCAGTCAGCACCTTCAGGAAAGGCCAGGTTGGGCCAGCACCTTTCCGTCCTCGCCAACCTATAGGTCTCAGTAGTACCGTCTCCGCCACCCACAGCAGAGTCCAGCTACAGCATGCACAGGTTGGTATGTTGAGCAAGTTTATGGCCCCCTGGCGATGCAGTCCTTGTATCCCCCACACCTCTGGCGGACACTTAATCCGGTATGAGAGGAGGGGGGGTTTGTGTTGGGGCCCTCCGCTGATTCTGTTCCCGTAACTCAATGGAGGTTGAGCAACCATGGGGGGGGGGGAAAGTGTCTCCGGGCTCCGCTCAGTTCCGCCCGATAGAATTAGGCACCCCCCACTGCACTCAGTCCATCGTTTTGCCCAGTAGGGGCAGTCCCAGGGTATTACGGGCCACCACTCAGTAAGCCTTCACCCCGTGGGGCCATTGTACTAGCAGCTCCTCCGCCGCCACAGGGCCAGCCGCAGAGAACCACCTCACCGTCTCACTGGCAGTCATCCTCCACCACAGGCAGCACCGCACTGGTGAGCCAGCCTCGCCGCAGAATTCTTCAGCGTGGCTCCTCTAGAATTCTGGCTCCAGTCATTTGGCGGGCAGAATCATCCGAGGGCCCCGGCTGTCCGTAGAGCACCCAGGATGCAGGGCGCGGCCTTCCACCTCTAATGCACTTTCCAAGAAGACCGCGATTACCACAGTTTCCGCCCATGCAGCGTCCGACCGTCCCAGCGCCTCTCGATTACTCAGAGATCCCCAGATCTCCTTCAGAGGCCGCGGTGGCAGCCCTCCCGCTTCTTGGACAATGTTATCCGCACCAAAGTCGACAAACCACAGGATAGTTCCCCCCGAGGTCCAGAGCCTCACCGGCTTGCATCTGCCATTTTAGGCGGCTAGCCATGCCCCCCTACTGTCAGCTATGTTAAGGGCCCGGGATGCACCTGCCAGTAAGGCAGGCGCATCCCAATATGTGTAGTGGGACCGCCGCACGTCTGGCGGGTGGTCCCAGCACCGCAACAATGGCGGGCGGACTAATGTTCGCCCACCATCGCAATGAGCCCCTAAGTGCTCACCAGTTACATTACACAGTGACATATTATGTTTTGTTTCTGATCCTGCTTCGATCCTGCTTTAATTAAAGTTTTCTTCCTGTTGTTGCTTGCCTATCTCCCATCCCCTCCTTCTTCCCTGCTTGTCCCATCCCCCCACTAACTCCCTCCTTTAAAAAAAAAAATAGAATTTCACTTGTTCTGTCCCCCATCTTGCCATAGTGCTAACACCAGCCGATGGTTTTGGAATGCTTTGTGTGCTCACCAGTTGCATTACAAAATGACACATTTATTATCATAGACAGGAGGAAGCATAAGTGATTTGACCAGAATCACGAAATGTTGAGCCAAACCCGAGATTTAAACTCCAGTTCTCCTGTCAGCAGCTCTGGCCATTACGCCACATCCTCACTTCACTTCGAAGCTCCTCAACTGTTTCTCACTTTCACTTCAACATTTGTTCAGCAAGACTTTGTCAAAAGCAAACCAGCATTGGCAAATCCAATAGATCTTAGCAATTACTGAGCTATTGGCCTTGTCAATGTGAATGTATTTTAGCCAGGTAGTCTAGCAGCACATCTTGCAGATGTGCTGCTAGGCAACATGAATAAAAGACATTCAAATTGACAAGACCAACAGCTCGGGCTTTGCCGAGACCTATTGGCTTTGTCAATACCTGTTCCCAAGTAGTTGGTGGGTGAGCAGACCAGCCTTTGACTGTTTGACTGTGGTGGTGCCAGGTGAATCATCTAGTTGTAAAGAAGTGTGGCTCAATGGTTAGAGCGGCAGACCCTGATGCAGAGGTCTAGCCTGGGGCCAGGGTTCAATTCCCCGCCTCGGTGGGTCTTGGGCTCAAAAATTCCACGGGCCTGATAATTCTCACCTCGGTGCCTATTCCAATCATGGAGTCCCACTCTGCAACTCTGGGCAATAGCTTGCTTAATCTCCACAACGGCCCCCACAACGCTAAGGATGCCTGGCCTCCACCTTGGGGGTGCCCAGGAGTGGACACCTCACAGGGAAAGCCAGGATGAGTTCCACAGTGGTATTCGTACAAGCGCCTTGAGACCCTTGCGGGTGAGTAGTGCGCTATACAAGTATCAATTTACATTTTTTTTTATTTACTCCTTTGATATGTGAGAAGGTATAGGTGACGCCAACTGAAGGTTATAGTTCCAGGGTGAAAGGTCTCAACATCCCCCTTCAATAAAAAAGTTACGTACCTGACTCCAAGTCAGTGTGCAGTGTAGGGCACAAAACACCCACACAGCATGCTCCAGTAATGAACAATAAGTTGAAAATGTAAATAAAGACATTACCTACATATAATAAAAATGATACATTGTACTACAATATATCTGTGAGGCATTTCCAGTATTTTGGGATTCTGGGGATGTGGGTTAATTCCAAACCAAGTTTTCAAAGCAGGGTAGTTCCACCAAGGACTACATACCTGACCTCTTGACAGACACTATGGGGGCTATTATAATTGCGGGGCGGATTTCCACCACCAGGCCGGCGGTGGTGATCCGCTTGCCATACCAACTTGATTTACCCCCGTCCACCGCTTTTCCGCCGGTCGGCAATCGTTACGATTGCCAGCCGGGCGGACCTGGGGCATAATATAGTGGCGGTGCCTGGAAGGCACCAACACCATATTATGATGCCTAGTTGAAAAGGACTTTCATTGGCGGCAATGCCACCATGGAAAGGTTGGCGGGATGTGCTTTGGGGGCCCAATGCGGGCCCACAGGGGGGGTTGGAAGGTGCACATGGGGTGTACCATTCCCATGCACAAGGTGGCAGGCACAGTGCGGTGCCTGCCACGTTGTGCATGGGAATGCACAACATGTGAAATTGGCATTGTCAAATATGCGGACTGCGACTGCCAGGGTGGCGGTCGCATCCTAATCAGCGGTGTGGAACTGCCGCATGTATGGTGGCCGGTCCCATTACAGTGAGGATAGCGGGCGAACTGAAGTCCGCCTGCCATCTTAATGGGCCCCTATACTTGGTGTCATGTGTATCAGGTGCACGTCTGGGGGTTTTCCCTTGGGACAACTTGTGAATATTTCATTAACTGTGTTACAGACATTTTTAAGGTAATCCAAAGTAACAGTGCCTGTTTCGTCTTGTCTTTCAAGTCCAGCTATTGCATGTCTCTAAATTATTGTGTGTGCATGATCTATGATGCTTGCCCTGGACCCTTGGCGGCACAAGAGGGCTAGAAGCCTGGAAATGGTTTGCTCTCCTGCCAGCACAATTACTTCCTTCCTGACCACTCGAGTTGAGAGCCTCTTTTCTATTCTTATAGGCAAAACCACCTTCAGTCCTTTCTAGATCAATGTTTGCAATTAAGGCAAAGTGCAAGCTCATGGCTTCTGTTTCCAGCAGCTTGCACCTGTCAAGCTTTGTTTCCAGTTCAACCTACAGTAATGATTGCAGGCAGCTGCATTACTGAAAGAGCATAGACATAACTATCAACTAATAAAGAGAAAAACAAGACCAGAAGCAAGTCACTTGGCATGATTATGGCGCAATTAGCAAAAGGAGTGTGGTTCTCCATAGTTTACAGCTCTCTAATTGCTGAATCGTTATTTGTTGGACCGAAATCATTTCAATCCTCGGCATATTTAAAATAATAAATACTGTTTTCTAAAACAGCATTTCATAACTTGTGGATTTTTGGAATTTTCCTGCATGACAGCTTTGGCATTGCGCATTTAGTACTAAAGAAAATATGGGAGGTGCTGGCATAAAACACATTTGTTACAAAGTAGAACATCCTGTATTTGGAGCACGAAAATCAAGGCACACAATTGCTCTCCAAAATTAATGATTGCAGTTAAACTCTAAACATTGTCAGAATGCATCCTTGAATCTGCAGGAAAACATGGAAAGGCAATTCATGTATCCTTATATTTTTATTTTCTGGTACATATTATATAATATATGCCAACCTTAACTTAATGGTGTTTGGACAAGATATTGAAAAGAATATTGTGATGTCAAAATATTGTGACAAAAATATCAGATGCCAGAAATATTGTGGACAGAAAAATCGAAGGTAACAATATCGTTTTAAGTGTTATTTTGAATATTGTTCTAAAAAATATAATTTTAGAAAATATTGTTGAATACAATATCATTAGTATGTCTCTTTTTCTATGTATTTGATTGTAGGTTTTTGATTTAATGTATTTAGAATGTTTTTTATTTGTGTGTTTAGTAAGAAAATATGTAACATTTTGATATTTTCACATTTCTATTTTCAGCTGTATTAAAGTGTAAAATGTATGTATATGTAACTTTCTTCAGTAGTGGGATGTTTGGAGTTTAGGGTATAGGTGTGGGGAGATTTTTAAAAAGCAAATATTTTTAATCTAAAAACTTAGGGGCTTATTAGGATAGCGGATTTTCCGCATCCTCTGGGCCGGCGGAAGCCACCGCCGGCCCGGAGGATGGGGAAAATCCGCTGCGGACCCACCAAAGACCCACCGCCACATTAGGATGGCTGGTGGGTCCTGGTTTCCGTCCGCTGCTTTTCCGCCGCGGTTTGGTTACAACCGCGTCGGAAAAGCTCTAATATGGTGACGGTGTCTCTCAGACACCGTCAGCCAGATTAGGATGGGATGTGAAACATGCTTTTCCGCGGCGGCTTTTCCGTCATGGAAAAGCATGTGTAACTTCACTGCGGGGGCCCGTTGCTGGCCCCCTAGGTGAAGGGGGTTGGGGGTGCACATGGGGGGTACCTATGGTACCCCCCTGCATTTGTATGCGGAAAGCGGCAGGCACCGCGCGGTGCCTGCCTCTTTCTGCATACAAATGCAACACCTGCATTTTTGAAATTGCTGCGGGTGCAGCTTGAAGCCGCACCCGCCGCAATGTTAGTAATAGAGGATGTGACCGCCAGGGTGGCGGTCACATCCTAATCGCACAGGAGGGAACGCCGCAGCCCATGCGGACGTTCCCTCCTCCTCAGTGATCGCGGACGGACGAAAGTCCGTCCGCGATCATAATCGGACCCATAATGTTTATTTTATAATGCTGTGCAAATTAATATTGTAAAATGAAGACATTCATGTTTTCAATTAATTTATGATAAAATATTTATTACTAAATTTTAAGGTGTTACTAAATTAAATTATCTTTAACAAATGTTTCTTTATTGTATATATTAAAATAATTATTTAAATTATAGAGATTTTGAAAATAAATAAACTTTTAAATGTAAATTGTATAATGTAAATATTTTCTAAATTTACTTTTATTACATATTTTTTATTTAATACATGTATTGTTATGATATTTTTCTTTGAAACTTTATAATTGTTTTATGTTTTTTTTAAATGTTGAAAATTATACTGTCATTCTTAGTAAATTGTTTAAAAAAATATAATTGGTACATTCTAATGAAGTGACATTACTTCCGTGTTTGTAATAATATGACAAAACAGTTCCACAATCCATTCCAGTGCATTTCAAGCATCTGTGTGCCTTTTTTTCGTGGAAAAGGATCAGGAAATAAATGAAAAAAGTAGCTTTAATAAAGGAAGCCCATTCAAAGCAGTTTATAGTGCTTAGTGACTGTCATGCTCTGTGCGCCAATTTTTCAGAGTGCCTAGCATGGAAAAAACAACTTTTTGCAATATTTAATTTAACATTTTTAGAGATACATTTCTTTGTTAAAAAGTATTTCTATGTAGTAGAAGTAGTTTGTCATTTTTTAATTAGTATTGATGATATTTAGAAATATAATTAACAAAAGGTTGTAGTTGGTTGTATATTTGTAATAAATATCATAATTATTTACATATTTTCATAGAAAAAATATCTTTATCAAATTTTTCAAAATGTTGTTTTTTTTTTACATATATATTCCTAGTTATAAAAACATGTATATATTGATAAATAAAAAAAGGCTTTTTAATTAATAAATAAAAATGTAAATCATATTTAAATAGTATTAAATTACATTTTCAATTTTTTTGTATTGTTGAACTTTTTTCGAACAATATTTGAATTGTTTCATAAACATATTTTTAACAAATATTTGACATAATTGTTTTTTAATACTATTATTTAATTTATAATTTACCTTTTTTTTACATATGTTTTACATGTTTAATAATACAAAAAGATTATGAGGCTGATTACGATGCAGATCGGAAGGCTCCGAACAATGGTCAGAGCCTTCAGAGCCACATCGTAATACCTAATTAAGATAGAGGCAGTCGGGAAGTAAACCAGCCAGTCATTCTGGTTGGCTTATGACGGGCTTGCAGAGCCCGTTGGCCAGTCAGAATCCAGCCAGTAATCTCAGGGGTGGGTCTTTTGCCCTTGAGATTACAATGCACGGTTTCCAGCATGGTTTCCAAGCCGGACTGTCTGACGGAAACCATGTCAGAAAGCGTTTTGCCCCCTTTGGTGCATGGCCTCTTGTAGGAGGCAGACAAGGCCTATGGTGCCCACCTGTTGATCCCTGAAGCTTGTGGCAGGCACCTAGAGGTGCCTGCCATGGGGTGCATGGATGAACCATATCTCCCATCTCTCTATAGGAGAATTACGGCGGGTTACGGCTGTAATGCATGCGCCCAAAGTGAAATATAGCAATGCGACCGAAAAGTGTTCGGTCGCCTCATAATGAGGCAGTCCCAGGACCAAGTCAGTGTGGAGCCTGGGATCGAAATCAGGCCCATAGTTGTAGTAATTGTAGTGTTTGTCACTAGTGTGTTGATTGAGGTTTTCATTTAGTGTTTTAGGCAATGTATTGATGTGTTATGTAATATTGTGTTTTGTTACATGCTTCTTTTGTTGATTAAATATAATGTATATGCAATTTTTTATTGTACTTGTTTTACCATTAGGTATTCTGTTTTACTTTGGATGTTTTTCTTTAAGAACGTGTCCTATGAACATTTGGATTTAGCATGTTTTTTTAAAACAAAATATGTATTGGTTTGTAATAAACAGATCTGTGACTGGCGGTGAGTGTCTGAAAAGTTTCAGCGCTCTGTCCATCCTCTCCTTGTGTTTGCATTGTAATAAACCAACATGTTTTACTTTGATTTCATATTTATTGGGTTTCCAGGAGTGTTTTACTTTTTTAAACAGGTAATATATGGTTCCTGGATACGATGGGTTGCGTCAATGGATCTCTATTTGATTGGTTTTATTTTTGCATTTTTTAGTGTGGTTTGGAATTTATTTTTCAATTTGTTGGTGGATTATACTTTTAACAATGTGGATATGGAGGATGATATACAGCACAGACCACTAAGCCATATTTTAACTCTTTTGTTTTGGGTAGAACATGTTCTATTTTATCATTTTATGTAAGTGGTGAGGTTTAGTTTTTTATGTAAATAACATACATATTATTTTCTTTTATCAGTCTTATTTAAAATTAGAGAATTATTTAATGTTGTGACTGATGTCATAATTTATAATGTTGGTTAAGAGTATGCAATTTTTGAGGAAGTTTTGTAGGCCAGTATTTATTTTATAATATGCTATTATTTTTAAGTATCCACTCCTTTCATCTGAATGAAGAGTTGTACTTTAAATTGTAGCATATTGTACATTCATTTGGTTTGTTTCCTAATTTTGGGAGCAATTTGTGGTACAAATTGCTCCATTCGTAGTTGGGAGCTTTGCTCTTTTGTAGGGCTTCTGTAAATATATAGAGTGTAGGAGTGTAGGTTGGGTTCTGTCTAGTGTGGTTTGGAAGGCATCGTGCCATCCTTCCACTGTGTGGACTTCCTGTGACAAGGTGCTTTCACAGACATTCCAAAAGGGTATTTGGAATTTGGGATTGCATCTGTGACTGGCGAGATAAAATCTGACAACCCAATTCTCTTCAAAATAATCCATTCGGCAGGCTTAGTCTGAATTTATTTTGTTGGTAGAAAGGACTTTGTATTAGTATGTTGTACAGGTTAGCTACCTCTGTGACATGGCAATAGGTTAGTGCTATCATATGTTTCTTTCAATGGCAAATTGACTGTTTGTAGCATATTCCACACAAATGGCCTTATTCCGACTTTAGTATTCTTGGGACCTCCGTAGCGTCGGTGTTAGATTCACTGCTAGCCGACTTGGAGCTCCTCTCACTGTAGTACGATGTTTTCGGTTTGAAGAATGAAAGGCCAACAGAGCACCAACACCAGCCACTTGCAGCCCACTGTGACGGAGGTAGAGGAAAAGCAGCTGTCAGAGGGCAGTACAGGGAAGTTCACCGATGTCCGAATTACCAATTGATTTTCCGACAAGCCAATTGTGGTGGGAAGACAACATGTAAAAAACACAGTACGAGGTTCAGGGTGTGAACGGAAGATAGCAGATTCACTCGGCCAGCAAGAAAACGTCAATGGAACTCTCTCTCTCTCAAGCGATGCTAATGAACGGAATTGAACTGCTTTCTCCCGATATTTAGCCGGAAATAAAAATCTCTTGAAACCTTTGTGGCAATAACACTAACCTGATCGATGAAGCTCTGGTGTACTCAGCCACTGCACCGTCTTTGGAGACTTTTCTTGAGCTCTCCACAGCTGATCTGCTTCAGTGCCAGCTTCTCTGTTCTGCTCTGGCCCAGCCTGCCCTCAACTCAGGACATGTCTCCTCCCAAGATCAGCTCCTTGAAGGGGGTTTGTTCTGCTTGGAATTCTGCAACTGGGTGTGCTGGGGTCATGTCGACCAGATCGACCTCAGCTGACAAATTTACAAAGACTGGCTCTCAGGAGCTGCAAGCTGGGATGATAAAAAAAAATGATATGTAGGTAAACCGATTGTGAAGCTGCTTCAATCTGTAAAAGCATCTGGTATTTTTTCAGCGGTCCCTGAAACAGCTATGGTGGGTATAATTCTGGATGTAGTCCTTTCAGGCGGTGAAGAGAAGCTTGACAACAAGGGTGAGAGCGCTGGTGGTTCGCATGATGCACTGGCTACTACAAACCTGTACTCAGTGTATAGTTGACCGGAAGAGATGCCACAGCTACACTCACAACTACAGCTATCAGTATCGCCCCTCCAAACTGCCACTCAGCCTATTCCCAATGAAGAGGTTAGTTGTGATGTTACTGCCTCTAGTTCTGGCACTGTTAGTGATACACTGATGCAAAAATACCCGCTTTCTCTATTGCCAGCTTGTATGGAAGTGCTGGGTAATACTGTAACCTGTCCTACTCCAAGTGCTGATATGGGGTCTACAGCTTTAATTGATTCAAAAGACGGACCAGATACAGCTGCCACTGGGGGGAAACATCCTTTCCAAAAAGATTCATCAGACATATGGATCTGGCTGGGAAATCGCAAGATACTGGTACTATACTGCCTGATGAGGTCAATGTCTCCCCTGCTACACTTTCACTACTACAGAGTGGGCATTATCCAATGCTCGATCTTTTTGAGAGCTCTAATGATCTGAATAATGTTTCGTCTACTTAAAAAAGTGCAACATAGTTGTAAAATAAATACAGACTCTCAAAGCAAATTACGACCATATGGCATTATAGCAGCACATGGGAAGGGAGCCCCTTGCGCAAATGGGTTACCTCTAAGGGGGAGTTCAAAGCAATCATATCAAGACTCTCAAACTGTGGCCTTGAAGGCAAACCTAATATTATTTGGAATTCAGTCCCCTCTTCTGGAGCACTTAATAATATTATATGCCATATATTGCAAGATCCTTTGCATGCTCCCAATCCCTCCTCCATTGACAATGAACCAAGCTACTATAATTACGACATCTGAAAGTGAATGGTCAGAGCTACATGAGCCATCACTCTGCTCTATTTGTTAGGCCTTGCCCAGGAGCACTACACGCAGCTCAGGACAGACAATTTATTGATACAGCAATCACTCTTGGAAGTGACTAGTAAGGTGGCCTCACTTACCAATGACATTGTGAAACTACAGCAGCGTCTTGCAGAAAATGAAGAAGCTGTGACAGTGACCACTCGCCTAGCACACATTCATAATGATCAGCTATCTATTCTACAGGGGAAAATTGAGGTTATTGAAAACCGACAGTGCCTGAACAATTTAAAACTGTTTGGAGTTCCTGAGGGAAAGGAGGGCTCTGACCCACAAGCATTTATAGTGCAGATGTTTCAGACTGGGACTGGGACTCCCAAATACAACGGGCTCACAGGCTACCAATCGTCCAAAAACAACCTGACCAGTCTAATTTACGTAAACCTAATCCAATCCTCATTTACATTGGTACCGTTTTCTATGACAGGCAGTCTCTATTAAACCTCGGCCCTCTACACCAGTGGTGGCTGAATCAATTTATTTCACTGTGAGGTCAGATTTGTGTAAGGGTACAATGGAAAAGAGGCGGGCAGCTTATTGACCCCTTGAAGGCTACCGGGGTACAGGTGTTTCTGCAGGAACCGACTAGCCTGAAGGTTATTAAGGATGGGCAGTCTCAGATTTTTCAGTTGGACTTGGAAGCTAAACAAGTTCTTAACCGCTGGCAATAATACTCCAGAAAATAACTGACTTACTCTCAAATGAAAGTTTCATTAAGCGGGTTTAAAGTGAAAAAAATGGGGAAAATAAGAGAATTATTAATCTTAAGTCAGTCACAAAATGTCCCTCTTTTCTCTTTTTGCTTTAAGTTTTTTGTTTAAATGTTTTTAGTACTGATTTCACTTGAGGAGGGGGTTCTGAGACACTGGGTTCCTTGGTGGCTGTCATCCTTCGACAGCCATAAAGAGGGTGATTCCTTTCCAGGATCACTGGGAGGGAGGGGGGAAGGTTTTGGAAAGGGAGAGAGTGGATCAAAGGAGGGACTCTGCTCAGGCCAGAGGTGGGGATTGGGGGAAAAATCTAAAGGGTACCAAGTAAATATGATACAAATACTACAAAAGTTGCTAATTTGTACATGGGGCATCTTTGTTTCTCAGACTTTTTAGTAGAGCACTATTATAGAGAACTGGGTACGGACTTAAATGATGTTCCACTATACCGCTTGCATTTCTTGGGAATTACTAATGTCTAATGACGAATGCAATTAAATGTATGTTTAGGAATGTCGCTGGGCTGAACGTGACAACTAAGCAGCTGTTAGACAGAGAGGTACAGAAATTATACAAGCGTCACATTGTGCTTCTCACAGAAACTAATTTGGCCTATAAGGATAGGGGCCTGTTTAAGCTGCTGCGTTTTGAGGTAGTAAACTGCACATCCCAGGGCACTGCAATCAGAGGGCTATCTTAAAAGAAAAATGGGTAAGATGCAATATCCTTAAGGTCTCCTCTGATCAATGTGGTAAATTAGTAATTTCACAATTGGAAATTTACAACATCAAATATGTATTCTGCACAGCGTATGGGCCCAATGTTGATGATCCCACTCTTTTTAACACTTTAATGTTGAAATTGTTAGACTGGCAGGGTGAACTAATAATCATGGGGGATTTCAGCTGTATTTTCAACTATAGTATTGACTCCACTAACAGGGCGGCCTTTCCGAGAATTTTAAAAGTTAGAAGCTCAATTTTGGCGATGGCTCGCCTACACTGTCTGTTTGATGTGAGGCAGATACTGCATCGTACATTACCCGGGTATCCTTACTATTCTCCCCCTCACAAGCAATACTCTAAAATAGATCTGTCCTTTGCTAACAGTAATATTCTAACAGCAGCTTAAATAGAGGTATGGCCCCGGATTACTTCAGATCACAACTGTACGTACGTTGCATACTTTTCAATCAGGGCCACCAGATAAAAGCAAATGGCCCTTTTCATTTCCTAGGCACCTGCTGATCCACAAGGGGTTTATCTTGTTTATTCAAACCTCTTTAACTGAGTTTTTACACTCTATCACAGGCTCTGCCTCTCCCTTTGTTGTTTGGGATACAGTGAAGGCCTATGTACACCCAACAGTACATTTTTTGTCAAAATAAAATAAACGAGAATGATGTGAAGGTAGCCTGCCCGGCGCTAACACAGCTAGAAGTCCTTCATGCTGTGGAGATCAGACTTGGGGGCTTAAATCAAGAGCAGCTTGATAGATTGATAGATAGATAGATAAATGCTCACTGATGAGCAGGGTGCTAAAAGAATGGATTCAAGTTGCTATTAATAAAAATCGAAGTATGCAATACAAATACGGGGATTGGGTCAGGAAAGTCTTGGCATACCAATTGGAAGATAATTAATCTAAAGGGCAGATAACAGGGGAGAGGATGGAACTATATATGCATCCCCTCATCTAATAATAGATCAAAATCTCCCAATTCTATGAGGCTTTATGCCCTGCTCACCTAATAAAACAGAGCTTGATAACTATTTAAAAAGCTGCAATCTTCCATGCCTGAGTGAAGAAGAAGCTGCTTTCTTCAAAGCAATATCACTAACGAAGAGATCTTGACAGCTTTGGCTGCCCTACCCTCGGGCAAAGCTCCAGGGGATGATACTCTGCCAACTGAATTTTCTAAAACTTTCAAGGATCCTCTCTTATCACTGATATGCAAGGTTATACATCAGATTGGGATTCGAATGGATGTTCCTAATTCTTGGGATATGACTAACATTGTTTTCTTTTTTAAAAAGGGGAAGCCAGATGATGACTGCGGATCATACCACCCTATATCTCTTACTAACAGTGATGCTAAAAATGTTGCCAAAGTTTTGGCTAATTGGCTAACTCCTCTTATGCCTGGCCTAGTCTCAGGCCAGCAACAAGGTTTGATAATAGATAGAGATACCACTGCCCATGGTAATACAGCGATTACTGCCTTCAGTGTGGACAGTAAGACCACACTCAACATAGGGATGGTGTTATTAGATGGTGAGAAAGCATTTCACTGAGTGGTATGGAAAGATATATGGGTCACACTAATGGCTAATGGGTTGGATGGCCGATAGAGTAAATGGATTTGTGGATTATACAGTAATGCACAAGCAAAATGAATATATGCTCCTTTTGAGGTACACTGCAGCACTTGGCAGGTGTGCCCACTTTCCACAATGCTATTTGCACTGTATTTCGAGCCATTTATTAGATCACTTTACCTAAATACTTGCATTCCTCCATTTATTGTTGGGTCACATGACTTGAAGGTTACCTCCTATGCTGACGACATCGCAGTTTTCTCTTCTGACCCGGTGATGGCACTTGTCTCAATTCAAGAGGAGGCAGATAATTTGGCTACCTTTCTGTTTACAAACTTAGGGGGTCATTAGATTAGTGGGGGGATCGCCACCACCCTAATGGTTGTTGCGATCCTCCCGCCAAAAACCTCCACCCACCTAGAATTTCTCCCCGCCACATTACCATGGTGGGGGGGACCACGGTAAACGGAAAGACCGTCCACCGGTTTTCTGCCCGGTCGAAGAGTTAACCGAGCGGAAAATCAGCTAGCATGGTGGCGGTGTCTGGGAGACACCGCCATCCATATTAGCATTGCAGCGGGGACATGCCTTTACGTGGCGGCAATGCAGCCACGGAAAGACACTGGGTTTTTGGCATTGGGGGCCCATAGCGGGCTCCCAGGGATTCTGGGGGGTGCACATGGGGAGTACCTATGGTACCCCCCTGCAGTTCCATGCACAACATGGCAGGCATCGCACGGTGCCTGCCACGTTATGCATGGAAGTGCAAAACATGCCTTCTTGGCATCGCGGCGGGCGGTCCCATTCCACCCGCCATCCTAACGATCCACCATAATGCTCATAAAACCCAAGTTCTTCTTAACTTTCATCCGGCTGCACCAATAGCAGGGGGCTGCACGATCACAACTTATCTTGGGGTATGTATCTCTTGTTGGGCCGAACAGATATGGAGGCTTAATTATGAGCCATAGTTGCAGTCTGTCATCCGAAGCTTAAAAAATTGGAATAAACTTCCAATTACAATAATTGCCAGATGTAATATTATTGAAATTACTATTCTACCTAAGTTTGTATATTTGTTTCAGGCTTTCCACTTATGCATTCCCAACTTTTATTTTAAGAGACTGGAAGGTTCGATTGATAGTTTTTTATGAGGATATTAGCAGGAACGCCAAACTATTCAATCACTTAAGTTTCCCTACAAACAAACAAGGAGTGCTTCAACTTACTGATTTTTAAATTATATTATTGGGTGGCATTCACTGGACACCTTCTAAGCCTTTTGTTTACTAAGAATCACTATTTTTGTTTTTATCATGCACTTGGGTTGGATACTAGTATGTTTTTGTACAATATTAACCCCTTGCATGCGGCGCGAATTTTCGCGCTGTGCGGACATTTTAATTTGTGGGTGGGATTCAAATGGCCAGGGGCCGTCCTCTGCACACGCCCACCATGACGCGTGATGTCTCCCGGCCCTCACAAGCATGCATGGGGGTAATGACCCAAACTATTATAAAAGAGTTTGATTTAAAAGACAATTAGAGACATAGTGCATATATAGCACGAAATTCTCAACTTTTGCTCGCTGTCCCCAAATGACTTGCTGTGTGACTCTAATCTCCCTCTAAGGGATAATTCTTTCTTCCCGGAAGTATTCCATGATGCTGTTGGACGACATTGGGCAAGCTATGGGATTGCATGGCTTGGGCAACTATACAATCTTAACGGTTTTCGTTCTTTTTGACGTTTACAATCTGCGTATAACTTCCCACAACATTTTTTTTAAGTATTTACAGTTAAGAGATTATTTTTTCAGACGACCAATGATTCAGATACCGCACAATTCTGACTTAATGTTGTGTTTATTACATACTAATCAAAAATCACGAATTAGTACAATGTATCTACAACTTTGCCAATATAGGAGGGATGATAGGCAGCAACTGGCCACTAAGTAGAGTCAAGCTTTAGGCCCAGCCATTACCCCTGTAGAAATAACCTCTACTTTAGATACTTTGGATAGGGCCATTCGCTACCAGTTTAAAACAGTAGCAGTTTTGCACTACTTATATGTTGTATTATACCCCTGAAAAGACAGCAAAATGAGCACAAACGGCACAGGGAGACGGGGGCGACAAGACTTTCTGCCTGAAATGCAGGATGGTTGCCGCTAATATTGTACATATTTTTGCACCTGCCCCAAGCTTGATACTTTTTGGTGGAAAGTTACTCAAGTTATTGAGAGTCGTTTGTGGTTGTATTTCTCTCCCACTACCAAAGAAATTATTCTAGGACATAAAGAGGGAGATAACAGGGGGTCTAGATCTCTTTTTTCTATTAATTTAGTGGCAGACCCCCTCTGTATCCCAAGAGCATGGTTCTCGTCGAATCCTCATGTCGTATTAGAATGGTGGGCAATCATGAAGGATCTTAATGAGACAGAGCGTGCATTAGCGATAACTAGAAGCACACGCTCACTTCAGAAATTGGATCGCATATTGAACAAATTTGCTTGATTCTATATACTAGATTATGACTTAAACTGATTTCCTTTTCCTTCCTTTTTTCTTTCTATTGTTATAGAGATTGCAGTGTATAAGTGAATGCACGTTCATGTACTAATTTTTTCTTGTTACTTAATTTAAGGTTCCTTTCTTTAGTACCCTTTGGATAAAACTAATAAAAAAAAGCTTTAAAAAAAAGGAAAGACCAAGGGCATCACTAGGATGGAAGGCGGACTTGGTCCGCCCGCCATCCTGTCATAAAAAGGAACCGCCCACCATAAGTGCGGCAGTCCCGTGGGGGTTAACAGGATGCGCCCGCCACAATGGTGGGCGCATCCTGCATTTTTAACATTGCGGTGGGTGGTGCTTTCAGCATCACCCGCCGCAATGCCAAAAATGCATGTTGTGCATATGCATGCACAACGTGGCAGGCATCGCGCTGTCCCTGCCATGTTGTCATGTTGCCATGTTGTCCATAGGTACTCCCCTTGTGCCCCCCCACTCCCTCCTACATCCTGGGGGCCCTCAACGGGCCCCCAATTTGAAAACCTGCATGCCTTTCCCACGGAAAGGCTGCTCCCGCCTGCATCCTCAAATGGACGGCGGTGTCTAACAGAGACCGCCACCATATTATACCCTTTTCCTCCCGATCAACTTGTCGACCGGGCAGAAAAAGCGGCGGACGGTCTTCCCGTCCGCCACGGTACCCCGCCATACTAATATGATGGGGGGAAATGGGTGGTGAGCGGAGAAGAATGCAGGGCAGATCGCCACCGCCATGTGGGCGGTGGCGATCCGCCCTACATCCTACATCCTAATGGACCCCCAAGTGTTTCTATTCGGCTGAATCGAAGGAATTGGGGTCCATACTCATACTCATTAGCTTTTCTTCACTTTAATCTCCCACGTGGATACCTTCATCCAGGTCCCCTCTTGACAGCAGCATCTTGACTCCCCCCAAAAATGCCCTATTGGTGCCGAAATCCAGGTAGGTACATTTTGCAGTATTTATCTATTGACTGGATTGGGCACATTAGGCCAGACTCCAGTAATGGGAAACATACTTGTTGTAGGTATTTTTCACATTTGTCATGCATATGTATACATTTAACACTTGTGCACTCAAAATATACACACGTGAAAAAATATACACCACCGCCAGAAACACAGCCGCTCGGCCAGCGGTGGCATCTTAGTAGCCCAGAGCCGGCGGTCTTCTTGGGACTGCGGCAACTGCGGTACAACAGTAAGACCGCTAAACTCATAATCAGACCCTTTTTGCAGATTGCTGGAGATGTCTTCATACATGTTAATTGAAATGGTAGTTGAAACCTTTTATGTCTGTTTGTGGGTGAACATAAAAAATGGTGTGAATCATGACTTGTTTAGAGTCTATGATAAATGTTTGTAGGTAGTAGTTATTTGTTTTATGTTTAATGCGGTTTTAGAGTTTGTAAGAAGGCTACTTTATTTATTTGGTAGGAGGGAATGAATAAAAGATATTTACGATGTGATGCTCATCAGGTAAGATGTATACATAAGTGAATTTTTTGGAGCTCATTATGAATGTCCCATCCATCATCCAGGTTTGACAATGGCTTAGTTTTAGTAAGTTATCTGTTATAGAAAATATTAGGATTTATTAATCATTGTTTGAGTTGTCATGTAAGAGAAAGGGTTCAATATGTGTGATTTTTAAATGTTGTTCAGGTATTTCAATATCTTGGTACCTTTTAGGGGCAGGAGGCGAATTACTTGTTGCTCTTTTAGTTCATGCAATTAGGCGTTTTAAGATGTGTATAGGTGGCAGTCAGCCTGCGATGTGTTCGGAGACTTTAGGGAGTATATCTTTTGGGATTTTTATTGTGGGCTCCTGGTAGTTAGTGCTTGCCTCTCTTATATCCTGCAACTCCTCCCTTACTTCTATTTCAGTCGCATTTGGGGGCTGGTGTGTTCCCTTTCTTTAATTGTTACTCCTGGAAAGGGAATACATATTGTTCTCTTTTTAATAATTTAGCTTCTTGTAAATGACAATATTCTTGAGTTTTTTCTTTGTATAAAAACATTCATTTTTGACATATTATGGGGCTTATTACCAAGGAGGGGATATGAAATTATCGCCGCTTTTGCGGCCGTTTTCGGTCACAAAGCAGCGATAATTTCATCGCCTTATCAGCAAAGACACGCTATCGCGTGTTTTGCTGATTCAGCGAGCCTTTCAACAACACCCAGCTTTGCATCTCTAATGAGATGCAAAGTGGGCGTTCCAGAGCAAAATAATAGGAGAAATGTCGCTAAGCGACATTTCTCCTATTATCAAGCTGCACACTAACAAGCAGAGCGTTAGGTAAAGTAGCGCTAACCACAGTTAACGCTACTTTCCTAACGCCTGCTTGTGACCTGACTTAGCCGTGTAATCCAATGGGAGGTGGATTACATGGCTAAGATTACCCTGCCCTATCAATAGGTTATCACCATTTTCAATGGAATATCGCTCGAAAACCAGCCATATTCCATTGAAAACTGCTTTAATCACCGTCATCGCTGGGATTTTTATTTCCATGTCGTTAAGCATTGTTAATACAACGCTAACATGGAGATTATAGCCAGCGATAGCTGGTGATAGATTTTCTCACGCTTACAACAGTCAGCAATAACAATCGCTGCCGCTTGTTAATATGCCCCTTTTTTTTTTTAACAGAGCACATTATTTTTATTTTGAGGGAAATAGCTATATTTGGTCATTTTGGTTGTTTAATACAATGTTAACATTGTTTTAATCCTTTTTCTGCTAGGCCTTTTCTCTTCCAGTGATAAGCTTTTTTTTGGCTATTTGAGGTACTCTGGTCTTAGGCCTCCGTAACCTTTTGTCCACATAAGCTATCAACGCCAAGTTTGCGTCCTTTTTTTCCAACAACCTTTGTATTCTAAAGGTACCCAGAGTTAGTGGATTCTTCTGGAGAGAACTTAGAAAATAGTCAAAATATAGGTAAGGTTTGAGTTTTTTGAGAACAATAGGAAAGAAGTCTTCTGGATAAAAGTGTCTGTTTTTTATTAAAAAGCATCAACAAACGCTTTGATGTGCTAAAGTCACCATCTTCCCAGCTTTTGGGAACATGCAGAGCTGAATCAAAAAACCTACATATTTTACCACAGTTTTGTCATTTTCAAAGAGGTAGCCCATTTATTCCTCTTGTTGTGCTTTCAACCTACTTTCAGTTTGTGGTGCAAACCAGTGACAAACCAATGAGTAGGAAATAACAGCCATTTGTGACAATGTTTTTATCTGTAACTTTTTGTCACCATAGCTGATTTATAAAAACAATGTGCCATCATGTTTGCTAGACCTTTTTGGCTGTGGGGATATGTAGAGTTTGTAGGGTGTATACATAAGTGAATTTTTTGGAGCTCATTATGAATGTCCCATCCATCATCCAGGTTTGACAATGGCTTAGTTTTAGTAAGTTATCTGTTATAGAAAATATTAGGATTTATTAATCATTGTTTGAGTTGTCATGTAAGAGAAAGGGTTCAATATGTGTGATTTTTAAATGTTGTTCAGGTATTTCAATATCTTGGTACCTTTTAGGGGCAGGAGGCGAATTACTTGTTGCTCTTTTAGTTCATGCAATTAGGCGTTTTAAGATGTGTATAGGTGGCAGTCAGCCTGCGATGTGTTCGGAGACTTTAGGGAGTATATCTTTTGGGATTTTTATTGTGGGCTCCTGGTAGTTAGTGCTTGCCTCTCTTATATCCTGCAACTCCTCCCTTACTTCTATTTCAGTCGCATTTGGGGGCTGGTGTGTTCCCTTTCTTTAATTGTTACTCCTGGAAAGGGAATACATATTGTTCTCTTTTTAATAATTTAGCTTCTTGTAAATGACAATATTCTTGAGTTTTTTCTTTGTATAAAAACATTCATTTTTGACATATTATGGGGCTTATTACCAAGGAGGGGATATGAAATTATCGCCGCTTTTGCGGCCGTTTTCGGTCACAAAGCAGCGATAATTTCATCGCCTTATCAGCAAAGACACGCTATCGCGTGTTTTGCTGATTCAGCGAGCCTTTCAACAACACCCAGCTTTGCATCTCTAATGAGATGCAAAGTGGGCGTTCCAGAGCAAAATAATAGGAGAAATGTCGCTAAGCGACATTTCTCCTATTATCAAGCTGCACACTAACAAGCAGAGCGTTAGGTAAAGTAGCGCTAACCACAGTTAACGCTACTTTCCTAACGCCTGCTTGTGACCTGACTTAGCCGTGTAATCCAATGGGAGGTGGATTACATGGCTAAGATTACCCTGCCCTATCAATAGGTTATCACCATTTTCAATGGAATATCGCTCGAAAACCAGCCATATTCCATTGAAAACTGCTTTAATCACCGTCATCGCTGGGATTTTTATTTCCATGTCGTTAAGCATTGTTAATACAACGCTAACATGGAGATTATAGCCAGCGATAGCTGGTGATAGATTTTCTCACGCTTACAACAGTCAGCAATAACAATCGCTGCCGCTTGTTAATATGCCCCTTTTTTTTTTAACAGAGCACATTATTTTTATTTTGAGGGAAATAGCTATATTTGGTCATTTTGGTTGTTTAATACAATGTTAACATTGTTTTAATCCTTTTTCTGCTAGGCCTTTTCTCTTCCAGTGATAAGCTTTTTTTTGGCTATTTGAGGTACTCTGGTCTTAGGCCTCCGTAACCTTTTGTCCACATAAGCTATCAACGCCAAGTTTGCGTCCTTTTTTTCCAACAACCTTTGTATTCTAAAGGTACCCAGAGTTAGTGGATTCTTCTGGAGAGAACTTAGAAAATAGTCAAAATATAGGTAAGGTTTGAGTTTTTTGAGAACAATAGGAAAGAAGTCTTCTGGATAAAAGTGTCTGTTTTTTATTAAAAAGCATCAACAAACGCTTTGATGTGCTAAAGTCACCATCTTCCCAGCTTTTGGGAACATGCAGAGCTGAATCAAAAAACCTACATATTTTACCACAGTTTTGTCATTTTCAAAGAGGTAGCCCATTTATTCCTCTTGTTGTGCTTTCAACCTACTTTCAGTTTGTGGTGCAAACCAGTGACAAACCAATGAGTAGGAAATAACAGCCATTTGTGACAATGTTTTTATCTGTAACTTTTTGTCACCATAGCTGATTTATAAAAACAATGTGCCATCATGTTTGCTAGACCTTTTTGGCTGTGGGGATATGTAGAGTTTGTAGGGTTTTTTTTTTATTGAGAGGATTTCCAGCCTAACCATTAATACAAAAAGGGAAGAAGAACCTCTAACACGATTACATAAAACAACTCTTGTCCAAAATCACCACTAATTACGAAATATATTAGACAAAGAAAGTGCCAGTGCGATGAAAATACACTATTGATCATGGACTCTAAGATAAAATGCAAAATATCACCAAAATCGAGAAGAGCAGCAGTCGCAATTGATTACCTTACTAGCTGAAAATTAATTTACATCATCTTTAGATACAGCACTAAAGTACAGTTGATATAAAACATACAAGTACAGTACTGATAGCGGAATACCAAATATAGTGGAAATATCGCAAATATCAATAAAAACAACCAATAACATTAATTATAGCGATAGCAGCAAATTATTTTACATCATTTTTAAATCCAGCACTGACGTACCATTAATATGAGAACTTAACTCCCATTGCAGCCTAATCGTATTTCTAAAATGAATTATTAGAGAACCCCGACCACATCGCTATATATTTACGAAGGAACCCTATGCGTTTAGCGTATGCTTCGTCCCAAATAAGAGTCTTAGCCATCTTTTCTTGCCAATGAGGAATCGAGGGTATCTTATTAGATTTTCAATTCTAAAGGATCAGGAATCTAGCCACTGCAACAGCAATAGAGCAAAAATATTGCTGGTGTTTTGAAAAGTGCTGAACCTCTGAAGAAAAACCCAAAATAACTAATTTAAGAGAGGAAATGATATGAACTGCCAATGCTAATGATTGATTGATCATTTGAAATACGTCTGACCAAAATTGGTGTTGTTTACGACAATTATAAAAGATGTGGTTCCAAGGCCCCATCTCTAGATCCTCGCATCTAAAGCAATACTTAGAAGAAGTCGCCAACAACTTATGCAGTCTTTTCAGTGTGTATAATAAGTTAGCCATCTTGAGAAGAAGGCCATTCTTTTATAGTTGGCTGCTCATAGTGCTCTATGGCCTACTTTGCATATGGAATGCCATTCAATTTTGCTAACATGGCACCACTTTCTCTTAAATGTTTAGCTAAAATGTTATCTATCACTTCCTGTTCACCAAGTTATGCTAAGCAAGAATACTAATTGCCAACGCCGCTTAAACCCTAAACATATAATTGGTTTAAAATCCAAGAGGCTAGATTATTGGTCATTACATAATTAATTTTTTTAAAGATAGAAATGTGATCAAAGCTAAATGAAAGAGCTGTGAACACGGCATCCAGCTGCTGGGAAAGCATCTCGTGGGTAATCAAATTTGAGATGTTAAAAAATCCCCCAAATATTCAAAACCCACCTTTTTCCATATTCGGAGAGCCCCCCGTGAAAGCTGTAGACCAAAGGGCGGACATTCACCAATTTTAGAATATAAATAATAACTAGGAATATTATATGTTTTTAAAAATGTTTGGACAAGACAGGCTAATTCTGATATTGTCTTGTATCTCGATTTTTTTAACCATTTTAGAGGAATGAAGAAACACAGGTAATTGAATTGAGCTCTTGTCCAGCATGGTATTTAACATAAAATTGTCAAATGTTGATTCTATGATTGGTAATTGAACCAAAACGTTCAGTACTGCTGCCTGATTGTACAGCTCAAAATTAGGGAGACAAAGCCCTCCCTCAGTTGGATTTAATTGTAGAATTGCTAATGATGTTCTGGGCTGTTTTTTTGCTCAGGTAAAACTCCAAATTATTTTATGACCCTCCCTAAAATATACTTCAGGAATTTTAATAGGGAAGTGAATAAACAAAATTAAAAATAATTCTAGAATAGACATCTTAACCAAAGAAACACGACTGATTAAAGTTAAAGGAGGAAGAGACCATCTACCTAATAAACTCTTCACTTTTGTGAGTGTGTTTCCGTAATTTAATGTAAATAATTGATCATACTGGTTGGTCATAAATATACCTAAGTATCTAATAGGTTTCGAAGCTGACTGTGGGGGAAGAAAAGGCAATGATGCAGGAGGAATATTAAACCACAGTACTTTTGTCTTAGCTTGATTCAACCTATACCCTTAAATTTGTGTAAAAGCAAGGATTTCATCAAATGCTTTGAGAGTATTGTTTGGCTCTGCTGAAAGATAAAGAATAATGTTGTCTGCAAATAATTTATTATTTGGCATGGCCACTAAAGGGGCACTATCTGGGGATTATTATGGATATTTATTGCCAAAGGTTCTATAAAAAGTGAAAATAAAATAGGGTAAAATGGGCATCCCTGTCTAGTCCCATGACGGATCTTATCTACGCCTGCCTCTTCCCTACTAATCAAAATCTTTGCCTTTGAGCCCTTATAAAGTTCTTTTAGCATTTTGACCTGTTTTATGTGAAAACCAAACTTTAGCAAAATAAAAAACAAATCCTGCCCGTCAACAAGGTCAAATGCTTTTTTCTGCATCAAGCATTAGGATCGCTGCCTTGACCTTGTTGGCTGACTGCTAGTAAATTGCTTGCGTTAAAAAGTGTGTATTATAGGCCATAGATCTATGGGGTATGAAACCTGTCCGATCCCAATGAACCACCAGTTGTGCAAGCGGGGCCAGCCTTACTGCCCAAATTTTCACTAACATTTCGTATCTATAAACACCGGAATATGGACAATTGCAGGTAAGTAAACAATTTAAAAAATAAAACGAATTTCGTAGGGCGCGCTGCATCGCATTTTGCGATGCACGGTGTGCTACGAAATTTATTTTATTTATTAAATTGTTTACTTACCTGCAATTATCCATATTCCGTTATTTACCACTGTCCACCCTGCCCCTCCCCAGCACTGCCTCCCTGCCCCAACCGAACTCCCTCCACGGGCCGCGGCTGGTTGGCAATAATATCCGACTCTCCCCTGGAAAGCAAATTATCAATCAAAAAGAAATCTATACGAGAGGCAGTCTTATGCCTGGAAGAAAATCACGTATAGTGTGCTTTCCTTGGATGACTTTGACGCCAGGGATCCAGCAGGGCAAAATCTTGTTTCATCTTATTTATCATTTTAGTTGTTTTAGGTTTTAGTTGCTTCTTGGCTTCATTTGAAGTGTCTAAATGAAGGTATTGAATACAATTAAAATCTCCCCCTCTCCCAAATTACTCAACCCACAGAACCCACCAATAGGTCATGGATCTGAGCCAGAGCTGTTGTATCATCAAATATAGGGCAATAGTAATTTAAAAGATCGAACACTGCACCTCTCCAAATCATATTTAGATACATCCATCGGCCTTGAACATCATGACTGATCTTTAGTAATTCACAGTTACAATTGTAAGCCAATATAATTGCCACCCCACGAGCAGACACATAAGCAGAAGCAAAATAGGCTCGATTATACCCCTTGGGTAGCGCCAATTTAGGTTAATATGCCTTAAAATGAGTTTCCTGCAAATACAACACCTGTGGAAAAAAGGAACGTAGCCAAGTCAACATAGTATTTACTTGTCTTACATTCAAAAACCCATTCGCATTGCACAAAATTATTTTGCCACTACCCATTTGTTACCTGAATTACACCTTTTTTTATCACAGGAGAGACGTATGAACTTTGATAATACAAACCAAAACAAAAAATACTACCTATGTATAAACCACAATAGACTTTGATCCACTCTTTTTTTTACTGCTAACCCAAGCAAGCCCCTCCTCAACCCACAATACCCATCCACCTGTCAGGGGACCTGCTTGCACCATGCCGTGTGGGATCCCTATCTGAAGGATGCCACGGAATTGCAGCCTGTCCTGTCAGAAATCAGAATCACCTCCCCCAACCATTAACCCCACTCCCCCACAGGAGCCCTGCAAAAAAGATAGTGACAAGAGAAGACACACAAAAAACAAAACAAAAAAGATTGGTAAAGATCCTAAATGCATCTTTAGGTTCTAATTGACTTTAAAAGGGCTTGAGCCTCAGAAAGATCATTAAAGATCTTAAATTGGCCTTTTCAAATAATTTTGAGTTTTTTTTTATTGGACCAAAGGGGCTTGAGCACCAATGGATCTAAACTCAAAGGCTAGTTGCTTAAATGCCTTCCTGCAGCTTGCTTTCATCACGGATAGATCGGAAAAATCTTCAGGGAGATGTTTTGCACGACTGTAAATGTCTTCTGCTGGATTGCTCTTGTAAGAATTTGCTCCTTGATCCGATAGTTCGAGAAATTAACCAGGATATTTTGCAGGTATTTAGCCTGAGGTGACTGATGAAAAGGAACTTTATGTGCTCGCATAATCGGCAAATCCTCGGTAGCAGATGGTAATATATGATCTTTAATCAATATTTTGATAAGTTGAGGAACTGACTGTACTTGACCTTGAGACTCACTCCCTTCCGGGATTCCCATGAACCGAAGATTAGAGCATCATGAATGGTTCTCCAATGATTCTAGTTTTAGCTCCAGGTGCTATATTTTTGCATATTCCGATGAGGAACGAGATTGCAAAAGCTCCAACTTGTCTTTAATCTCTGAGATTCTTTGCTCCACCACCTGAAGCTGTTTTGGAAGTGCCTGCAGAGTCTCTTCCATCTTACTGAGTCTTTGATTGAGGTCTAAGTCTTGCTGAACCTTTAGGCCCTGGATCTCCACCAAGATTGTATCAAGAACTTTTTAATTGATTCTGGCAGAAGGTCCTGTGGCGTATTGGAAATTTCAGAACCAAATGCTTGTGCAGAAGCCTTAGGTTCAAGCAAAGCAAGCACTTGAGAGCTTGCGCTGGAGGAGGGAAAGTAGGGGAGAAGCTTTGAATAACAGGGAGTCTGGAGGAAGCATCATCCAGGCTTGCAGGAACTATTTAACCAGATGGAGCATCGAAGTGTAGCTTCTCCTGTTGATTAGAGTCGCTCCCTGACAGTGACAACAGTGTTGGTCCAGCTATTGTCAACTTGCCCTGCGACAGCCCAGTGCTTATCCCAACATGGCCCATCTCCCTGGCAGACTTAAGACCAGGATTTTTGAAACATAGGAAAAGTCTTTGTTTTTTGGGGAGGTCGACTCTCTTTATTTTTATCAAGCTACCGATCTGGCGTCAACAGAGCTGAAGCTGGGAAAGTTGAGATCTCTGAGCCAGTAGAGATTAGAGAGGCAGTATGAATTGTCTTGACTAGGTTCTTCACCATGCTTGGCTTGTGCAACTTATGCAGAGGTTAAACCACCACCCTCCCCCTTCTCCTCCTCAACCAGTGGCTAGCACTGCTGAAAAGAGAAAACGGAAGCAGCTGCCAGGGGCTCCATCTATTTATCTCGCCAGCCAGCTACTCTGCTTTGGGAGGGCTTCTTGCATTGTTTGGGGGGAACGGGAGGAACCGGTGAAGGAGTTTTAGTATGAAGCTGTCGCATGACAATAGGATGCAGCTAATATTAGCAAATAGGAGAGAGTGGTAGGAGAGAGAGAAACCAAAAGAGGGGAAGAAAATATATATATATATACCTGCAGTGGATGTTGACAGTGCTTGTAGAAAGAAAAAAAGAAAAAAAAACCACCAACAATGCTGGTGAACAAAAGTCACGATCGCTCTACAGAATGTAAGTGCTCTTTTCTTACTTCCTTACTTCCTCTTCTTACTCCCTTTGTTTCTCCTTCCTCCCTTTTTTCCCTTTGTTCCTCCCTCCTCCTGTCTCTGCACTGCAGTCACAAGGAACATAAGAGCTCCATTCTCTCCCCTTTTACTCACCTCCTTTACCTCCCTCCTCTTGTATTGGAGGAACATCACTGGCATACTCGAGGATAATGGAAGCTCCAGAAACCACCATATTTTGGGCTGGGCTGCTTGGCCGCCCTCCAGTCATGAAACACAGGCAGAGGTAAGGAGAAGCCCGGACAGAAGCTTAAGCTGCAGTGCTCCAAAAGGCTCCCTATTTCCAATTCCCAGCCAAAAAAAAGTCCCCTCTCCACAGTCCCAAGAGTAAATCTATACTTGCTGCAACTGGCTCAAACTCCATTACAAGCAAAGTCGCAGCATCACCGTGAGAAAACTGTGTTCAAGAACACCAGCATGTATGTCTGCCGATGGATCAACGTGGCGGGCCGGGAGAGTCAATTCCACAGTCGTCAGCTGCGGAACATGGGGGCAGCTGCTGTCGATGAATATGTAGGTTCTTCAAGAACCTGAGGTCCCCAGAGCCAACAACTGAGCTGTAACGTGCAATGTTTTTTCTTTGTGTTTGGAGTATAGACCAATTCATATAGTAAAATATGGTAAAGTGAAAACCGCTCCACCTCCCCGTTGGCTTCCGGCCAGCGAGGTGTGATCCGTTGATGCTTAACGCCCTGCAAGGCTAGATAGGTAGCTAGCTCCTGGCCTTCTTGAAAAATGCTGTGCGTTGCTATCACCTTTTCCAACTTCGGGATTATCATGGCGGCACTTAGTGCATTGACGATCTCAATCTCCTGATATTTAGAATAATCATCAATGGCTACAAAGGTGTGTCTCCCATCCGGCAGGCATTCAAAATCGAGGCTGACACTTCCCCATGGACACGGGAGCCTTGGCTCTGTGATCACTGGCGTAGGCTTGGGACTTCCTCTAGTTGCCTGGCACCACTGGCACTCCCGGACAGCAGATCCAAGAGCTCGTCCATTAAAGGAAACCACTCTTTAGTTCGCAGCCTGATTTTGTTTTAACCATCCCTTGATGCCCACTATGAGCCAGTTGAATGACTCTGGCAGTCAATGAGGAGGGAACCACCAGCCGGTGTCCTCGCATGAGACATCCTGTGGCTTCTTCCGTCAGTTCTTCACAGACATGATACAGACTCTTCAATATTCGGCGTGCTTCCACTGTGAGCATTTTCCATTCTTTCCTGGCTTTGTGCCAGTTGCCATGTTTCACTGCTTACTCGACTCTTTGCAGGCATTCATCCTTGTCATTTTTCATTCTTCAGATCATCCATTGAGAGGGGAATAGGAAATGATCTTTCCGTGATGCATGGTGTCTGTGGCATCTTCCTCCTCTTGGGCCGTAGCCTTCCTAGGATATTTTGACAGGTAATCAGCTGGATTTCGGATCCTAGGCTGGTATTCAGTTTGGCAGTTATAATTCTGCAACTGGAGCATCCATTTTTCTATCCTCGGCGGAGGTTTCGATGAGGTGCCGGAGAAAAGAGACAGCAGGGGCTTGTGGTCAGTGGCTACAACAATGGCTTGCCATATACGTGGAGGTGGAAATGGCGACATCCTCAGTGAATGGTGATAGCTTCCTTTTCAATCTGGGAGTACCTCTGCTCGGTGTCAGTGAGCGAGCGGCTACCGAAATGCACCGGGGCCCAGTCCTCTTCAGCAGTGCAGCGTCGCATTAGCACTGCGCCCAGTCCCTTTGTGCCTGCGTCTACCACAACCAGCGTGAGTTTCTGTGGGTCAAAGAATGCCAGGGTGGTGGTGGCGGACAGGGCATGTTTAATGTCCTGGAATGCCTTGGTCTGTGGTTCTCCGCACACCCATGGGACTGAGTCCTTGGTGAAATCCCTCAGGGGATGGGTGAGGGTCGTGAGGTCTCTGTTGAAATGCCCACAGTAATTCACCACGCCAAGAAATCTGCATACTTCTGTGACATTGCCCGGGACAGGTGCATTCTTGATGTCTATGACCTTCTCGGTGTCAGGATTCACCCCCTCAGCCGAGAAGGCATATCCGAAGAATTGCAACTAGTTTTTCAGGAATTCGCATTTTTTTTAGTGTAATGTTATTCCAGTGTCTCTGATCCTCTGGAGGACTTGCACTAGGCAGTAGTGGTGCTCAGGGATGGACTTGGCATGTACCATGATATCATCACTCACGTTGATGACTCCAGGAATATCCATGATCAGCTTGTGGATTACATTCTGGAACACTTCTGCGGCACAAGATATTCCAAAGCTCAAATGGGTGTATCTACAGAAGCCTACATGGGTGGAAAATGTCATAATGTTCCTGGAGGCCTGATCGAGGACCAGCTGGTGATTCCCCGACCGCAGGTCGAGCTTCGAAAACCAGCACGCCCCTGCCATCTCTCAGATGAAATCATGGATGGTCGGGGTGATGTGTTGCTCTCTTTTGATGGCTGCATTCGGTAATCTCATGTAGACACATATTCTGATGGCAGGTTGCTTCAGTTTTCAGGCAATTACTATTGGGGAGACCCAAGGCGTGGGGCCGGACACCTTTTTGATTATGAAGAAAAGATGGAGGCAGCACCAGTCGCAAAGTAAATTGAAAGAGACCAAAGTTTTGCAAAAATAGATTTTTCTTTTTATTTTCGTTTTTTCAAGGTGCACAAGACAGCCAACGCATTTTGCTCCCCAACCATGGGAGCTTTGTCAGGGCTGTAAACAACGTGAGATATACATATATATTAATAACATATACTAACATATACAAACAAGAAAATATACATCACAATATATACATAATTAAAACCAGCTTATACACAGTCTAAGAGCACAAGAAATGGCACTTGAAGCAATAAGGTCACATTTTGCATATATGCAGACAAAAGGACTTCATGTGAGCAAGGGTAAGGGGGAGTCGTTACTCCAGGAGCAGGAGCAGTTAGGTTACCACTTGATTAATTTTAGATCAAAATAGCACAGGGCAGAAACATTACTTGAATAGTGAAATAATATATTGAAAAGAGTTGTTGATGAGGAACAAATGCTATTTGTAGGGGAAGAGAAAGAGAGAAAAAAAGGAAAGAAGAGAGAAGAGAAGAGGAGATAAGAGAAGAAAAGAAAAGAAAAGAAAAGAGAAAGAGGGGATAAAGATGCATATATCTGTATACATAGCCAATCTCTTAATCAAATAGAAAAAAGTCAAGTAATAATGAACAATTGAAACGCATATGATTCTCACCGAATTTTAATCGATATCTTTCCTCTATCTGTGCAGTATAGATGAAGAAAGCAGAATGCACCAATATAATGGTACAGGTACTGATGGGAGAAGAGGATAATAAGTTTTAGCATGAATCCCAAAGGATAAAAAGTGCAGCACACAAAAAACAAGCTCTCAGTTGACATGTGTGAAGCCAACGTTCCATAGCATCCATAACTTGTAAGCAAGCATCCTATTTCCTCACCTAATTAAAGGTTCCGTGATATAACTGTGTATTCTAAGACGTGGAGGGCCGTGAAGCTTGACGCGCAAGTCCGATAGCGTCACAATATCCTCATTAAAAATATCTATAATGGGAAAATTACAAACGATAAGCATCACTAAGTGTAGGAACAGATAAGTACGTTCCATGTTGGACTAGATAAATATGCCTGTATGCAGGGAACCAAATAAAAACAATGTCCCCACAATGTCCGAAGTGAAGAGGCTCTCCCATCTATTAATTAAAATAAGAGACGCAAATCGATGACACAACGCTCTTATAACAGTTTCTAATCACTTATAAGGTTCCAAATGGCTAATCTATGATCTCAAGGAAATTTCAGCACAGTCTAAAAATATGCGTGATCAGATTAGGTTGTGTCAAACACTGTGTGAAGCACAGTGTCAACTCAACAAGTGAATAGAATTAATAATAGTAATCAGTATAAGTAAGGCAACTCACTTTCAAATCCCTTGAGATATCACCAATTATCGAAACGGAAAAGCAGTCCTTGATAAGCTGCTATCCCAAGTAACTACAACAGAAAAAGAGGGTAGGGGAACAAAAGGGTATGATGTAATCTTATATCTATTGGTATAATTCAAGAACACGAAAACTATATGCACCGTACTACAAGGTAAAAAGTACATGCAAGTGGTGAATAGGGGCTACGATGGAAAGTCTACAAAAGAAACCCCGACCTCTTGCTTCCTTTACATGGCCGGAGACCCATATATAAAAGGCGGTCTCAACCCGATAGATACCCCCGCAAAGCAATTAACTGAAAGATTTCAACATCCAAGTCCCCTCTTTCCCCGGATACGATAGGTTAAGCCAAAGTTACAAGATAGGCACCGGAGATCAGTTAACATACCACCGAAGGCTGAAAACCAAATATAAATAACGAAGACAGGCAAAAACTTGCTTCGTACATTGTACCCCTTACAATCAAGCGCTTACCTCAAACGGAGTAGTATGCACGTAACGACCCTCAGCGAATTTCGACAAGCAGAATAATGGACCGGAGCCAACTTTTTAAACCTGGCATGCCGATCACATGATCCAGCTACCCGGTGTGAGTAAGAAAAGGGACAAGGTGGAAATAGGCAATGCAGCGGCCATGATGTAATGGCCAAGGTGTGATACGAGGAAAGTGAAAATACACCTAAAGCGCTGTATTTTTATGCTTAACAATAATTTGAAAATGAAAAAATGACATAAATATCTACAATCCATAACTGATTCAAGTCTCGAAATAGTATGGAATTAATTGGCCAAAATGTATATATTTAGGTTAATACCCATGAGTAAAATGCAAATTGTCTAAATAGCGTGTATAAATAAAATCTGAGGGTAAGCCAAGCGGAAATGTAAACTGGACCATATACGAAAAAGGAAGATAGAGAAAATATACAGCAAAAACCATAGAGAAATATCCGAAAAAGTACTCATAGGGTGGACTTTTGTACGAAAAATCATTCCTAGAGCACTCATATGACCCAACTAACCTATTGATATAGAGGAAGTGGGTAAATTAATCAAGAAGCAAAACGCATATGCCAATAAGGCCCAATATGAAATATACTGTCACTGACAAATATAACACAAATATAAATAATGAAAACCAAAATAGACCTGAAATTATTTAAACATTTGATCAGAGTAGAACATATAATCCAATAGTTTGGTATAGGATGTGCTGTTCTGCATCACACATTGTTCTGACGGAATTATGTTGCAATAAAAAAACATACTACATTGTGGTGAATACAGTTAAACCATGCAATGAAAGACTGGTTAACCAAAAACTAAAAACTGTCCATGCTAACAGAAAATTCATTAAGGCAAGGAGAAAATTATAAGAAATGGTGCATTTCATTGTCAGAATTATGTCCATAATTAATCGCCCGAAGACGACAAATCCATTTCGCTTCCTCCCTCCTCAAGACCAACTCCCTATTTAAACCTCTCTTGTTATAGGGAATGTGTTGTATTGCATGGAACCAAAAGGTGTCATCATTGGCATGTTCAGAATTATAATGTTCCTTTTCGATTATGCCAGTCTGTTCCAACTTGAGCAGTTCCTGTTCCACTAATGGGCATAGATGAAAGGCCACTCGTTGTTGTCGCAGGGCTACGGGTTGAACCGTGAGGTCAATATGGAGGTGTATTTCCTTTCCTCAATACTTTCTGATGCCCCAAAAAACCAACGCGAACTCAGTGAGTATATACTGGACCGATTCTTGATGGATACCGATTGCAAAAGTCACAATTCCTAGGTCTTCCGCTGCTCGACATTCCAGAAGCATGCCTTGTCCGTCGTCGGTGACAGACACCATGGTGGTGACCGACCTGTTCTCAAGGGTCAGCGTGGTCTTGAATTTCCCTCTCATCTCCAGTGGTTTGTCCTGCCCATAAGCGAAGACAGTGATCTTTGTGGGTTGTAGAGTGGGTGCCGGGTGCATGGATTTGTAGAGAGCGGCTGCCATTATGTTTATGGTGGCCCCTGTGTCCACGACAGCCATGACGTCTTGTGCTCCTACTTGATTGGGGCATTGGGGCAGCCGCCTGCGTTGACTCGATGCTTCTCCGATCATGTGCACCATGTGTACCGCTCTTTCTTCCTCTTCATCGTTGTCCATGTCACTCGATTCACCGCCTCCCTCGGGTACCAAGTTGACTGTTGGCTTGGGTTTTCTGTACTGCTTCGAGCGGCATACCTTTTCGAAATGGTTGAACCTGCCGCAGCCGGTGCATTTCTTGCCCTTCACTGGGGAATCGGCTGCTCTGTGAGGTGGGCCTCCACAGTATCCGCATTATCGCTGGGTACCCTGCGGGCTGCTTGTGGACTGCTTCCTGTTGCACCGGTCGGCCGGTCTCGTTGTGACTGCGTTCACCGGTTCCACTTTGACAGGCGAGTGCAGTACCACCGCCATGTGCACTGCTCTGGCTTTGGACAACTCTTTCGTGCGTCCAAGGGTTAGTATTTCCATTAGTGGCTTGCCTGACTCTTCCAGGATTCGTTTGCGAACCTTCGCCATGGCACATCCTTGGATAATTTGCCCACTGATCTCTTCTGTCTCATCCCCCAAATCACACGTGGATGCCAAGTTCTAGAGTCAGGCATGGAATGTGTTGAGTGATTTATCAAGCAGTTGTCTGGCCTGATGGAAGATAAAGCGTTCATAATCCTGGTTGGCCATAGGTTTTAAGTAGCCTGTGAGAGTATTAATGAGGGTGTGCTGAGTCTTGGGTGTCACATCCCCAAGCGTATTCGTGATGCGATGGATGTCTTTCCATCCTAGGTGTAATAACGTAGCCCTCTTCTGGTCTTTGTGTACTTTCGTGGCCTCAAAGTAGATGATAAGGTGTTCTACCCACTCCTCCCATTTCGGAGCCTGGGCAGATGGAGGCCCTTCCATCACGAACAGTTCAGTTAGCGGAATGATGGACATGTTGAGACTCAGCAGTGCAGTGTGCTGCAGGGACACTGTGCACTACGACAGTTGACCTTCTCTGTGGATTTGAGGCACTGCCTTGTAACAGGGGAAAACTCCTGCAGTAATGGCACTCTGCGGACCCTGGGCGCAGTCTCCCTGAACAATGGGCGTTGACCAGGCTGATGACACAGCTGTCCAGTCAGTTTCAGGATGACTGGTCAATTACAGCTTATGCAGGCACAGCAGGACTTCTGGACGGCAGCGCAGCGTCAGTTACAGCACATGCAGGCACAGCAGGACTTCTGGACAGCAGCGCCGTGTGTATTATGAGAGCCAGGAACAGAATGGGACGGGCCGCCATTATGGTGGTCGCCCTAGCCCCGGGAAGAGTTGCGAGGAGGGTGGGGGGGGGACGCGTCATCCATGACGCTGCCCTCGACCTTCCTCGCATCATGGGCCGGCAGCCAATCAGCGCCGCGCTAAGTCCTAACGAACCGGAAGCACTTCAATGCTTCCGGTTCAAGAACAACCCCCGGAAATGCCCCCTGGCTCCCCAGCCCTTAAAGGAAGGAGCCTGCGTGGGAGTCAGCCTCTTGGTGACCCGGCTGCCTCCCTCGTTTCATCCACGCGCGGGCCGGCTGCCCGACACCCCATCCGTCCCTTTTAATCTTTTGCCCACCCACCATCCCCTAAAGCAGGAAATTGAAGTTTGGGAAATTGTTTTATCCCTAGTTGTACATAGCTAATTTTTCGACCGAATAAGGTCTGTTCACAAGTTGTGCTATTTAAATGTAATGATGTAAATAAGTGAACGGTAATTTGCATGCTTTCAGCTATTCTATTGTCGTATTTGGGTGTCCTTGGTCAGGCGGTAAGGTCAACACTGGTAAGCATAGTCTGCGGTCTTAGCGGTCAGCACCATCTAACTCCGGGGTAGTGACAGCCGGTAAGTAGGCTGTCGGGGTATGGGTGCCGGGGGAGTCATCCTTCCCAATGTGCCTGGGGCCACCCCTGTACGCGCATGCGCAGCAGTCTGCGCTCCCCCTTTTATGGAGTTCAAGGACCGGGCGAAGGTGAAGCCCGGGGGAAAAAGATCCGTCCGATAAGCTGGACCCCCTGCGCAACCTTGCTCCAGGAGTAATAGTGACAGTACCCCTGGGACTGAAGGAGGGAGGGGAGAGAAACTTGCCAGACGTTGACTTTGCCGTCAGGCTCAAAGGGACACGCAGAAAGTCATATTGTCCATTGCTAGATTTACGATAGGAGTGCCTTCTGTATTAGCACGTGTTAAGGTTAGCTTAAACACACGCGGCTGTCCCAGCACAAGACCACGGCGGGAACACGCCCTCCCTCATCGCCAGTGTTATGTTGGTGGCTTAGGCCCCGGTACAGGTGGGAATGAACCCGGGGGTGGAGCTGGGGCCTGTTTTAAATAAAGACACGGAGGTCTAGTGCGTCTAATTGCTACCGCGTACGCACATCTCCTGACGTCACGTGCGCGGTAGTAGCTTTATTAATCTACCATCACGTGACTGGGGCAAGACTATTTGGCCCGGTCAGAGCAGGGATGTAGCCCTGGGTTCCCCTATTGGGAGTTACACATCAGGGTACCCTTTCAGTCGCAGCTGTTACCGCACAGTTGAGACATAACACCCTGGAGGCTCTCTCTGGGAGAGCAAGAAGTGACAGGTTGCTACGAAAGGCACATGGTCCCATGTTATCAGGAAAACATCTTTCCTCTTATGGGATTTACTTCAACAGCTTCTTCTATTGTTGGAACGGTATTCCTGAGCCACATCAGCTAAACGTCTTAGACGAGCAGACACAATGACCTGAAAGGAGAAGCCCCGGATTGGAACATGTCACTGATGACATGGAGTCATCAGCTAAACTTAGAGAAGAAGTGGGACGGTCGTCGCACCCTACCAGGTCTTCATATGTCATACCCTTCCTAGGTAGGGTCCAGCTTACCCAGGGCTTTCAGTAGGGATGAAAAAACTGGAGGGTCGGGGTGTCTCAAAGGGGCGTGGCCAATGCAATTAAGGGCGTCGCTTAAAAACACGCATGCTACAAATCTGTGCTTAACATAGTGTGCCGTCTGACTTGAATTTTGCTGCTTCTGTCATTGCATCTAGATTTATGATTCAACAAGTAACATCATACCTACAACAAGTCAGGGCTATTGCCTTTGTTAATGGTTGTTAGGTGCATAAGATAAATAAGCAGCAACTATGGCTTGCATATAATATTGAAAAAGCTTCCACTTAAAGCCCTGCTGACACTACAACTGTTGCTGCTCCTGAGTTTCAAAAAGAGAAGGGAAATCCAGAGAGAAAGTGACTCTCTTTAAAGGATTTCCCTTACCCTACAACGCTCACCTGGCATATAGTCATGCGTAACTTCTCCACTGGTGAGAAGTGAGCAGTGTGAGCAGGCGCGCACGTCAATGTGCCTGCTGTCGTTGCAGTCCGGAAAAAACGGATCGCATGTGCGAGGGCACAAAACAGAGCCCTATAAGAGACCCCTGTTGAGGCCTCGTTTAAAAAAAAATGCTGGTGCTTCAAACCAGGTGAGTCCTGGCCCACTTAAAGCCCTGAACTTACCTCAACAACGACGCAAGGACGCCAGCGCGAGATAAAATATCCAAAGACAAAAAGAGAAGGCTTGCAGAATGCGAAAATTTTCCAGAATTCTTCATGCTGAGAGACTCAGGTGGTGTGCTCAGAAATAATTGAAGTATTTCGAGTTTGCAGCACAACAGGTGTTTTCTCTTTGTATAGTGATACAGGTAAACAAAAGAGTGGATTTCAAAAATAGGATTTGGACAGGACGCACATAAAGAGAAGCAGTTATGGATTCCTGCAGAGTCCGACCTCAAAGCTCGTTATTCGTGTATTCCACCCCCGCCGAACGTCTGCGGTCCTTGATAAACATGATTGTAGATTGTGCTTGACAACACAAAGCCTCACCACGTTTGTCCCCGCACAGCAGGCACTGACTGCCAAAACCTTTCAGTTCCTTTGAAATGTACATCAAAAAACAGAGTTAAATTCGCCAACATCCGACTTCACCTACTAGGGAGTGTTACATAATTTATCTCTGCATCCAACATTATAATTGTGCAGTTTTAATGTTTTCATGTCTCCAAAAACACCCTTATTTACCCTGCTTTCACTTCTTGCTATGGCTGGTGTGACGGCACTTGGCAGCCCGGCCGCACAATTATAGCCAGTGCATCTTTTGTAAACGAATAAATGCCAGAGGCCAATGTGTTGCTCATAAACCCGAGGCCTGGGGCTGCTGCCTTTGAAAGTCGAGGCTCCAAATACCGAGAATTCGTAGTCTGGATTCTTTCGAATGCCTCTTTAATCCCACCACCAGTTTCTCCTTGATGTTTTATCTTACTCTTGCAGGTTCTTTTCCATTCCTGCTTAATCCCTTTCCATACTGTTTTCCCCACGTTCTCATCCTCCTTCTTTCCCCGTTTCCTGTTTTTCTCTCTTTTGATCAGAATCAAAGGCTATTGAGTAAAGAAGTGCAGGTCCCTAACAAATGATGCTGGTGGGCTCACCTGCAACAACCAGATCAAATGAAACACTAATTATATCACTGCACCGCGTTACTCAAGCACAATCCGAATGCTATGTACATTGGCATCTCTCTGCTGCAAAGTGATCTTTATTAACTTTTGTATTATAACTTATATGGTCCCGAACCACACACCACATCAAAAAACCTGGCTTGCATGCTGAACAAGCTCTTACAAACCCAACGCCTCTGGCTTTTTGTGCCAATGCTTGTAAACACGTGCATTGATAAATATTGGTTACATGTGTTGCCTGCACAAATGCTGTTTATCACAGTAAAGCTTGCCATATTTATTTTTCCAATTCTCCGGAGAAAGGTAGCAAAAAGATTGCATTCTTTATAGAATACATATAGGTGATAAAAAACGGAATGTAGCAAAAACCATGTTGTTTGATTGGGTGTACTTTTCATATAGATAGTAGTCTCTCATCCATTTGGATCAAATAACTAATTTGAAGGCAGAATAATACACCAAGGAGCCCACAGCATGAGGTCAAAGAGTAATACTTTATTAGTACTCATACCGTGCCAAGAAGAATCTTCAGGTTTATTAGATTCACCCACGCATAAGAGCACAGCACACTCACCCGCCCCCTTCCTGACCCGGTTTTCTGTCACATTCCACTAAGCCTTATGGGACAGATATAGCACAGACGTGGAATTTCCAGTTTACAAGGATGCTCCTCTGGTTGGATCCAAAGCCGCTATCGACGTATAGAATTGGTAACACTGTGTCCTGCATCAGAAGCGCTGTCAAGGCGGACCTAACAATCACATAATCCCCATCTTCCCTCAAAACAGGATGTTGACACTGAGAGAAGTAGTAATTAACCCACCTGACCTTCCTTCTGATCTGCACCATAACACCCTTCTACTTAAATTTGAAACCTCAGAAAACAAAAGATTTTTTTTTTTAAATGCCCCTTTTGTTTGGCGCCAAGAATCCAGTATTTTAGTGTAAAACGTGTTAAACTGTACTTCACCAACAGAGCTACATGCGTGGTAGGCCATTCTATGTGAGAAAGTCCTAGGGCATCAAGTCAAGTCGCAGGCCACATTCCAGTAACAGATATTATTTTTTAAAAAACATAAAAATAAAATAAAAAATTGGGTGCGCTGAGAAAGCATGGTTTGCCTTGGGTGCTGGCGGCCTGTCTAGATCATTCGTCGGAGAACAGTGTGGCAAGAAATGGAATGCTTGAGATTGACAGATTCAGTAATTATAGGAGGGATGGGAGAAAAACGGAAAACTGCTATAAGATTCAAAATAAAATAATAGAACATTGATTTCAAAATACACTAGGGAAGAGACAACCACCTCATTAAAACACACAAAACAGAAAAACAAACTTAGAAAATCAATGTTTTGCACATAGATGTTTTAACGTTATGGTGTTGTCATCGACACACACTCAGCTCTGTATTTCCCTTGTTATCTGTACAATTCCCAACCAGATGTCTATTTTTTTGTTTTATGTTCAATTACTTTTGAAGAACACAACGTGCCGCCAACGGCAGTGTCATTTCTTGAGGGCTTTAGTTAAATAGAGGCGAAGCAAACAACATCATGAGAAAATAGTTTGGAAAAGCCACTTCTTGAATTCTTACTGTTGATCCTCCAGACTGAAGTTCTTTAGTGTAAACATATGTCACTTTAATATGTTTAATTGATGAAACGCAATTGTGACAGCTTTAAGAGGCATCTCAGGTGGCATGCTGCTATTGGAAGAACTCACAGGTCACTATTATGAGAGGTCGTGGCTGGTAATGTACAATGTAGCCAAAAATTGTTTTTGAAATACCAAGTGTTAGAAATTAGGTTATTGTTTGACAGGGTTCTTAGAAATGGGGTCTCTAGTTGGAAGTGGTTTGCATCCTGTCCAAGTAGGGACCTTCACTCTAGTCGTGGTAAGGGGATTATACAGCTAAAATCACCCCAGCTCACCTCCTTGCTAGGTTTGCAAAAGCAGTTAGGCTTATCTCAGAGGCAATGTGTAAAGCATTTGTGCATACACACACTGTAACACAGTGAAACTCTACAAAGTGAGTCCACATAAGTTTACAAAAATAGCCAAAATTTATCTGAATAATACAAGACCTAATTGAAAAAAAATCCAACATCCACAAGTAATGATATTACTTTTCGAAGGTTAAATCAATTCAGTCCATAGAATTCTATGGATGTGTTACTTTTAGCACAAAGTACCTTGAATGCATCAAAATCAAAACACAGTTGAAGGCGCAGGAGAGGTGAGGCGCTGGAAAAGTAAAGCGATGCATCAGTTCTTTACTCTCAGGGGAGGTGATGCGTCCTATCCTTACTGGAAGGGGAGGTGATGCGTCGATCTCCAGAAAAAATCGGCGCCCAGGATGATGAGTTGAAAATCCACACTGTGTCAATTCCACACTGATGAAACATGCACTGCATCGGAGTCGGAGCGGTGCATCATGGACTTCAGTGATGCAGTGCTCGAAACTCACGCTATGGAAGTTCTGATCTGATGTGATGCAAAGCTGGGGCCTGCAGTGAAAGCCGTGGTCGATGCGCCGATCGAGGCCAGCACTCCGGTGCTACGGTGGTGATGCATCAAAGTTTGAAGCGATGTGTCGATAAAAACAGACACTGAGAGTCGATGCATGGATTTTCTCCATCAGTTCACCAGATTTTACGTTTGATGGCCAAGGGATTTGATTTTCAGCTACTTGGCAAGACAGAACATTCAGCAGAAGAGCCCAGGTGCTGGTAAGTGAAGTATTTGATGGCCTTGAGACTTCTTAACAGTAAGCAAGCACACCCTTAGAGAACCTTGGAAGAAGGATAAAGAAAGCAAAGTCTAGCCCTTTTTACTCCTAGGACAGAAGCAGCAAGCAACAGGTCAGCAGGACAAAGCAACAGGCAGTGGCAGTCCCTCCCACAGTGTCCAGCTCTTCTTCCTGGCAGATTGTTCTCAGTCAAGAAGTGTTCTGATTTGAGAATGTTAGAGGTCCATATATATGTCAGCAGATATGTTAATTCATCTTCCCCTCTCTGTTACTGATTATATATCAGTGAAATATCGAGCAAATGTGGAGTTTCTCACTCCACTTCAATATGGAGGCGATGTATGCTTAGTCATTTACATTACACCATTGGCCGAGCATGCATGATGCATGCGGCCGCTGTTTATTTTTTAAATGCACGCCGGCTTTCGTTGGGGGATGCCGTGCTGCGAGCACCGTGAGTGCGAACGATTGTTTGAGTTGAGGTAAGCTACTTATGCTCTGTCTAATCTTTGATTTTACACGAAGCGGGCTGCATTGTGGAATTCCAACTCCGCTTTCTTGTTGATTCGATCTATATATGACGGGTGCTTTTATGCTACACGTCGGGACATTGGTTATGTCTTTTGCCCCAATATCGGTCAAATGGAGACTGCCATTGATAATTACGTACAATAGTGCCTATATGTATTCTAACTTTGAGCTATCTATTTTTAAATATGGGACACATACGTCATTGTCTTGATTGACGTTGTCCTTTATCATCAATAATATATCTTGGACATATTGATTTTATGTATATAGTCCTCTGACACTGTGTTTAGAATGATATGTGGCACAGTATTAGGTCATTTATTTGCCTCACTCTGTTTTTTAGCCAATTCAATTGCATAATGAGCATAATTTGAAGACGCCACCTGTTGAACCCACAATTCGAGATAGCATTTAGACGCCTATCTTATACATTTTTGTGTTTCCCGTGGAATCCACTAAGTAAGTGGCTGAGCGTAACCTCTTAAATAATCCCATTTGGTCTTGCCATAGGTTGCGTCCATGGTTATTAAGTATACATATATATTTCATTCACAGAGTCTGGAATTCCGTTCAAGGGCCATCACAATTTTTGATCGGCCGATTGCAATTTAAGGTGATTTTTACCCCCCTTTTTTAATCTTTGGGATGCTGGTAGCACAATTGGTGTGGTGGTAGCTTTCTTAATTTTTGATACATTATTTCTCATTTGGTGGTTTCTCTTTTAGCCTTTTTCCATTGAAGAAGCCTAACTTTTAATATGTGACTGATAGATATCTATATCTATATCTTTTATTGTATACAGCATAAATTTCCTTCGCTCAAGTAAATTCTTGTCCTGATGATTACCGCGTAGCTGGTTAATGATTTAAGTACAACCGGTTGATTGTGAGGGCTTTGCGCCTTGGTATTTTCCGTGTATATGATGGCAAATACCGAAGCTCCTACGTATTCAGAGGAGTATATTGCACGTATTAAGAGTGGTCCATCCCTGCTAGGTGTTGCATTGACAACACCTGTTTTGAATGATGGACAAGCACTGTTAGACGAACTTGAACAGTGCCGTAAGAAGCATGTAAGAACTACTTTACATGCCCTAATGATGACGGACTACCTTAAAAAAGATGTTATCCCCATGGGATTGCAGGTACGCAATGTGCCTGTGATATTTACAAATGACCCTAAATTCCAAAAAGGATTTAGCCATATCGGTGTTACATGTTCCCGCCATTGGCTGGTACATGGCATCTATACGGCTTTAGAACATAGCAAAAAGGAATAAGAGATTATAGCTGATTTGGAAAAGAGACTCATGGAAGGTAATGTAGTTACTGATGCAAAGGCAACATTGGACAAAGTTACCAAAACCATAGCTGAATTTGAATATATCGAGAAGACAAAGAAAACAAATAAAATCGAGAAAGATATTGCTAATTTTAATCAAACGCGGTTTCATCCCTATCTATTGGATGAGTTCTTTTCCCTACCAAGACAACAGTATTCAGATAATTACCCTACTTGGGGACGGTTTAAGAGAAACACAGATGTTACATTTTCTGATTCATCAGCCAGCTCGTGTGATGACAGCGACTTAAGCCCTGGTCCCCATCCTGGCCCCTCTAATCTCAACTATCCACCACCGCCTTCTTTTTTAAAATCACGCGGGGGGAGGGCGATGGGGAGGGGCAGAGTCAAAACACGAACGCCACTACCCAACCCACAAGTGCAACCTTGGAACTTTCAATCAGGGAGAGGCAGAACCGCAGGAAATTTTATCAGTGGGGCCCACCCCCCAATGATTGAACAGGATGTCTCTGCTGTCAATGCTATACCTATTTTTAATCTCTCTGAACATCTGTTGTCCTCAGCTGAGGTCTCATTACTATCTAAAGTACTCAGTTTTGCGCCCACAGAAAAATCTTGTTTGTTCAACACTCAATTGGAACTATTGCAATTCTTTAGGAAATTGCGGATTAAGGCGTTTTTCCTTCGGAAGGATAATAACATGAAAGAGTTTTTCTGGATTAAGGCCACCATCTACCTTTAATCCACCAATGAATCAGGTACCTGCTAAACTCTTGGCCTTTGAAACAATGGTTTTAAAAGACACGCTTGCTCTGAATAAAGATTTTGAATACATTCCATACAACATTTCTTTATCAGAACGGCAGGCATTAACCAAATTGAAACTCAAGAAAGAGGTCATAATAAAGCCGGCCGACAAGGGTGGTGGGATAGTGGTGCAGTCAAAAACTGTTTATAGAACTGAAATTAAACGTCAACTTACCAATCGTGACCACTACCTCCCCTTAAGGATTAGTCCTTTGGCTGATATCCAGCATATGATCCTTACATTGACTACAGTAGCCAAAAGTGAGGGCTTTATAACACAGAAAGAATTTACATTTCTCAACACCAAATCGCCGCGAACACCGGTGCTATATACACTTCCGAAAGTGCACAAGAGTGTTCTTTCTCCTCCAGGCTGACCCATTGTCTCTGGATGTGGGTTGGTCCTGGAACCGCTATGCAAGTACATTGATGTATTTATCAAGGACTTTGCATATGCTCCTCGCAGCTATATGCGCGATAGTGGTGACATTATTTCTCAAGTTTAGGCTATGCAATTTTGCCCTGAGACTGAGTTATTGATGTGTATGGACCTTGAGTCCTTATACACAAATATTGCCCAGCGTGAGGGTATTGAAGTGATCCGTAAAGTTTTGGACACACGGGCCGCTCCAATGACTGTCCCTACTGACTTTATTGTTGACCTTTTGACTATTTCATTGACTAAGAACTTTTTTGAGTTTGACGGACAATATTATTTGCAGGTTAAGGGTACATCTATGGGGGCTTCTTATGCCCCCAATTTTGCTATTTTATTTGTTGACGATTTTGAAAAACGGTTTATTTTTGATAATAACAACAACCCTTTCTTTGATAACGTTCGCAATTGGCGACGTTATATTGACGATGTTTTTTTCATTTGGACTGGGACTAAGGACTTGTTGGACAGTTTTCTGACTTGGCTGAATCTGTGTTCTAATGACCTCAAATTCTCGTCGAACTCAAGTAACTGCATGGTAGACTTCCTAGACCTTACCATCTTCCCCCATGAAGGGCGTTTATCCACGAGACTCTTCACTAAGCCCACGGCACGCAATACTCTTTTAGAGTACTCCAGCAATCATCCCCGTGGACTAAGGGATGGTCTCCCCTTCGGCCAATTTTTAAGGATCCGAAGAAATTGTTATTTAAAAGATGATTATTTTCGTAAAGCAGAGATTCTTTCTAGGAAGTTACAGCAACGGGACTACCCACGGAAATTAGTAAAACGCTCTATGAAACGAGCGTGGTACAATCATCGTGACCTTCTCTTAATCCCTCAGATCAGGAAACCCATGACACGCATCCCTTGTGGGACAACTTTTGGGACACGTAGTAATAAATTGTCTGGTAGCATTAAGAAGCACTGGCCACTTGTTGTGGCCACCGGTATCACAAATGAGTTACCATTGTTTTCCTTTAAACGTGGGAAAAACCTTTGTGACCATTTGGTACGAGCAGCTTTTCCCCGTGATGAAAGTCCCACTTTGTCATCAATGTGGGGGCTTAACAAAACTCTAGGGCATTACAAATGTGGCGGCTGTCTCATGTGTGTGTCCAGTTTAAACACAACACAATTTGTACATGGAAATATCAAACATGATCTACAAGACTTTTCCAATTGCAACACGGCGAATGTCGTGTATGCTATTTGGTGTCCGTGTGACCTGATTTATATCAGTCAAACTACACAGAAAATGAAGACACGATTAGGTCAGCACAAAAGTCGCATACCTTGCCTGAGCGAGAATGCACCCTTAGTGGCACATTACCAACAGTTCAATCATGGCCCAGGAGATATGCGTTGGCAGGTGATTGAGGTACTCAAAATTCCAGAACGAGGTGGGAGCATCTCAAATATCTTGAATAAAACTGAGTGTCGGTGGATGCTCGGCTGCAACAGTGTTAATCAAGTACTTAACTCTATGGAGGAGTGCCACTCTATAGTAACCAGCTGAATCTGACACTTGTCAATTGTCCCTTTCTGAGGATTATCTAGCTGATCCTTTATGTTAAGATTGTAAATTAAATGAATCGGTTATGTACCATTTGACGTCATTTTTCTGTATATGATAGCTGATCCTTTATGTAAACATTGTATATTATATGAATCGGTTATGCATAATTTGACGTCATTTTAATGTTTTTTTTGTACTCGATATGGTTTTGCACAGATATGACATGTGTATGAATTATAGCATATGTGTACCTAATTATTATGGTCTCACTGACATATTCACAGTTATGAGTTTGCATGGAACATTGACACATTTGTATTTAGACTTGTTTCAAGGAAAATACTTTCTTAGTCACATCTTTCACTTCCTCCTTTTATTTTTTATTATCCCCTTTTTCCTCTGCATACAGTTTTACATGAATGTAGCTATGACACATTGATGTACACTGGATGGAAGATCGAAATTTTTTAACTTAATTTTCTCCTTTTCTATTTAGTTATGTTTTAGTAATAGGCATTATAAAATCTCTGGTTGTAATAATTCTGAGCCCTTATTCCGGAAGACATCATTATTTTGAGTGAGCAGTGCAGCCCATCTCATGATGGTGCTTGCTTATATTCATTTATGATATTCTCCATGATTATGTCTTTCCACCTGGCTCCGGTCACAATCAATATGGCGAAGATGCCTTTTGATTAAAAAAAATTATAATATTGTGTACATTTTCGGTATGTCAAGAATCCTGTTTTTGATTTATTCATTTTGACGCTAACGCACTACAATTCCCTTAACATTCTTATTTTGGTCCATTTTTGCGATATAGCATATATGTCAGCAGATATGTTAATTCATCTTCCCCTCTCTGTTACTGATTATATATCAGTGAAATATCGAGCAAATGTGGAGTTTCTCACTCCACTGCAATATGTCGGCGATGTATGCTTAGTCATTTACATTACACCATTGGCCGAGCACGCATGATGCATGCGGCGGCTATTTATTTTTTAAATGCACGCCGGCTTTCCTTGGGGACTGCCGTGCTGCGAGCACCGTGAGTGCGAACGATTGTTTGAGTTGAGGTAAGCTACTTATGCCCTGTCTAATCTTTGATTTTACACGAAGCGGGCTGCATTGTGGAATTCCAACTCCGCTTTCTTGTTGATTCGATCTATATATGACGGGTGCTTTTACGCTATACAGTCGGGACATTGGTTATGTCTTTTGCCCCAATATCGGTCAAATGGAGACTGCCATTGATAATTACGTACAATAGTGCCTATATGGATTCTAACTTTGGGCTATCTATTTTTAAATATGGGACACATACGTAATTGTCTTGATTGACGTTGTCCATTATCATCAATAATATATCTTGGACATATTGATTTTATGTATATAGTCCTCTGACACTGTGTTTAGATTGATATGTGGCACAGTATTAAGTCATTTATTTGCCTCCCTCTGTTTTTTAGCCAATTCAATTGGACATGCCGGTGAGCATAATTTGAAGACGCCACCTGTTGAACCCACAATTCGAGGCAGCATTTAGACGCCTATCTTATACATTTTTGTGTTTCCCGTGGAATCCACTAAGTAAGTGGCTGAGCGTAACCTCTTAAATAATCCCATTTGGTCTTGCCATAGGTTGCGGCCATGGTTATTAAGTATACATATATATTTCATTCACAGATTCTGGAATTCCGTTCAAGGGCCATCACAATTTTTGATCGGCGATTGCAATTTAAGGTGATTTTTACCCCCCTTTTTTAATCTTTGGGATGTTGGTAGCACAATTGGTGTGGTGGTAGCTTTCTTAATTTTTGATACATTATTTCTCATTTGGTGGTTTCTTTTTTCTAGCCTTTTTCCTTTGAAGAAGTAAAACTTTTAATATGTGACTGGTAGATATCTATATCTTTTATTGTATACAGCAGAAATTTCCTTCGCTCAAGTAAATTCTTGTCCTGATGATGACCGCATAGTAACCCAGCGGTCGAAACACCTTCGACGCCCCTCTGTGGCCATAACTTTGAGTAGGACACATTATCTTGTTTTTGTTGTTCCTTGTAGATATCATGTTTGTTTGTTAGCCACGTGGTTGGCATGTGAATTGTGTTTTTTTGTTCTGCCAACATTTTTCTTGAGCGTTATGTTTCTAGGATTGTTTTTATAAAAAATGAAATAAATGCATAATAAATTTTTACTGCTTTTGTAAATTCATTTATGTGTATTTAGGCTTCTTTTCTTTTCTCCTTCTTTTTCTTTACCTTGTGATTCATTCACGTCACAATTGTTCACCTGAACCAATTGTTTGTTGTTATAACACTTTCTAAAAGTGGCATTTTCACACATTCAATTTAAAAAACAATGTCACCAAAATATGTATTCTTAAATTGTGAGTTCAGAGACCCCAAAGTCCAAATCTCCATCAGCTTTTAATGAGAAATTGCACTCAAAAGCTATTTTAAGGCAATCCCCATGTTACCCTATGGAGGAGATAGTCCTTGCTATAGTGAAAAATGAGATTAGTAGTATTTCACTATGGACATGTAAAACACAACAGTATGTGTCCTACCTTTTAAATATATCAAACACAAGTAGATGATGGACACAGCGCTGAAACTTTTCAGACACTCACCCCCAGTCACAGATCTGGGTTAAATCCATCATGTTCTTTAGCTCACTTTGCCAACCCAGTTCAGACACAGCTATATGCAAATCAGTCTTAACCCTGTTTCTCATGGAAACAGTCCAGCCCGAACTGCCAAGCCATGTCTTCCCTGGACCGGAAACAAGCATTCTGGAACCGGTTTAGTGCTAACAGCCCTCATCAGCCAGGCTAGCTTGAATCCAGTGGCAAAGTGAGCAAGGGACCCACGTCTGGGCGTACCCTGCCAACTTAGGATGAACAAAGCAAACACAAGGAGATGATGGACAGAGCACTGAAACTATTCAGACACTCACCCCCAGTCTGAAACTCAGCTTACTCCTGTGCACCCACCATCACAAGGCACAACTTCTGAGGGTCTCAAGCTGCAAATGCACGCGCACACAGCTTTGCTTGGGACTTCTCCAGAAACTTTTATGTTCCTGTGTTTCCAAACAGGGAGCCAGATCACGTCGGTTCCTTGTGGTTCAAGACACAGCACAAAGCACAGTCTTCATCAAGCAGGGGGACCCAGCGCCTCCAAGCACAGTCCCAACAGCCTTTCCCTTGGTTAGAGCAGCAAACTGCAGATCAGTCCCAGATGACGAAGCAGGTATTGGTCTTTCCACATCAGTCTCTTCAGTTGCTCCTTCTTTAGCAGAGGTTCCTCTTGACCACAAAATGGGTCCAAGCCTTTTCAGTCTCAATCCATTTCTGTTTCATTCCAACGGTCAGGGGTTTCAGCTCTCATAGTTATACCCCTTAATGTTTTTGAGGTTTTTTGTGCTCAGTGGGCCCTGACCCCTTCCTAAATCAGTTCTGACTGTCTCCCTCCTAGTGTCACCTTTCTCCCTTTGATACTGGGGGTCTGAATTCTTAATCACTCAGCAGGCGATGGGTCAATTGGTTTTATATCACCAGCCCAGGCATTTTCACCTCCCGGGCTTCTCCTCCCCCCACTCCCCAAATGCAGGGCAGGCTGGTACCATCTCAACCCCTCCCTGGGACAAGACCTCTCCCAGCTCCTCTTAGCTCTCAGATCCAGATAGTCAATTCACATTCAAGAGACACACAGAAATTCTTAAAGCACAAAACTCAGCCACTATCTTAAAGAGTGGTTTCTGAACACACAGTGACAAAACCACTTTCACAGAAAGTTGTGTTATGACACTGTGAATTCATACATACTAATCTTCACCTCTTCATTTTAAACTTACAGGAAACTATGTTAACAAACACAACACCAAGCGTCCCCCATTCTGTCCGTTGGGCAGGATGGCCTTTCAGCAGTGAAAAACAAAATGGAGTGTTTTTCACTGTGAGGGTATAACACACACCTTAGTATATGTCCTGCCTTTTACCAACACTGCACCCTGCCTAGGGGTTACCTGGAACCTACCACAGGGGGTGCCCAATGTGTATGCAAAACGAAAAGTAAGGCCTGACAAGTGGTTGCACTTGTCAGTACAACACTCTAACTTAGCAAACTGCTTGCAGGCCCTACACCGCAGGCCTGAGTTCCCTTTTCCATGCACCTTTGCATTACTAGCCCTGGCACACACATCCAAATCATTGGGACTTTACTAGTAAGGCAAACATACCAGTCATGGCCAACCAATTACCATTACACTTTTCATAGGGAACACTTGTACTTTGACACTGATCAGCAGTGGCAAAGTACACAAAGCATCTAAATTGGCAACTCTGTGTCAGTAAAACGGTCTAGGGGGAAAGCAAAATGTTTAGGGAACTTTAGCCAAAAAGGCCAATTCCTACAGGGTGATTGAACGTGAATCTGGTGCACAACATTAGTGGCATGTCCCAGTTCTACGTCTCCCTGAACATAGTTGGATCTCTTTGTCCATACTCTCAGGGCCCACTAAGGTAACCCATGGGAAATCCTTCTCCTCACCTGTGGATCACATCTGTACAGCACCTAACCTTACTTTGCTTACAGATGTCTCCCAGTAGGCGGACAGTGCCACCATGGCCAACACAGTGATGTGGTCCATTCCACCGCTAGGGTGTGACTCCTGTCCCCAACGCAAGGGCAACACTGTCCATAACGACAGCAACCCACAGTGGCCACTGATAGCTGTCAGCTCCAAGAGCCTGACGATAACGGGGTCTCCAACGTCTGTGGATTCTCAAAGTAGGGTATGAAAAGGGACTGGAGAAAGACCATTGATCCTCTACTTAAAGAAAAATGTAGACAAGTGATTAGAAGCTACCATATGAAAATCAAAGAGGCTTACACAGTGTTCTTCGAGAAAAAGATCACTCAAGCGCACAATTCCTCTAAAGAGTTGTTTAGAGTGGTAAAGTTCCTAACCATGATCAATCAAGATAATCCCTACAACCAAGCCTCAAAAGAGAAAGGTAACGAGGGAGCCACTTATTTCCACAAAAAGGTCGCAGATAGCTACAGCTCCCTACAGGGGAAATCAACTTTGAACAACCCAGCCATTTCAGAATCAGGTCAGCAGAAGGCCGTAACTCCTGTCCCACCCTTCTTCACAGATCTGGAAACTGAAACAGGTCAAAAGATTATCAAAGGGAACAGATAAGGCTCCCCTTCAGATACGGCTCCTCCACACATCCTTGCAAAGGCCATGGAGGTCCTCCTGCCTTCTATAGTTGATATGCTAAATCTTTCCCTTCAAACAGGTAAAGTGCCTGCTGCATGGAAGCAAGAAATAGTTAAGCCGCTGCGAAAGAAACCAAATTTGGATGTAGCTTTACCAGAGAATTTTCGTCCAATATCATTGCTCCCATTTAATAGTAAAACCTTGGAGAAGAATGTTAATAAAACTTTGTCACAATTCCTGGAAGATCATCTCCGGTTACACCCCAGACAGACGGGATGCCGTCCACAGCACAGCACTGAATCGGCTGTACTAGCGGTAACTAAAGAATTAAAGATGACTCTTGATCAGGGGGGATCTGCTGCAATACTTCCACTAGATCTAAGTGCATCATCCCATACGGTGGATTATGAATTTCTGGCACATAGACTAAGTAAAACAGCCATCCAGGGCAAAGCATTGGAATGGCTAAAATCCTCCTGGAGGAGAGGTCCTTTCAAGTCAAGGAGGCCAATTTCTTGTCAGATAGAAAGCCTCTGACATGTGGCGTGCCACAGAGCTTGTTACTGAGCCCCACATTGTTTAACGTTTATATTTAACCCTGGGCATAGTGCTACAATACTCTCGCAGAGTGTGAGCATTAAGCGCTACTATGCACTGTGCGAATTGCACGTAGCACAGTGCAAAAACGCGTAGGATAGCATAGGTGGCATTTTTTGCTTGCTCGCAGTCCTCAACGTCAAGTTGGCGACCTCGAGCGAGCAAAATCAACATCCCGGGGTGACTTTTTCCTCGTTCGGGATCAGCAACATCAAGTTGCCGATCGTGAGTGTCAAAATTAAACCTCCCGACGAGTTTCTCAAAGCAGGGAGGTCAGGTTTCTCATTGCAAATGATCGCGTATGCTCGCGACCGCTCACGATGAGAAACTACCAGTCTGCGTTGAGAAAGCTGCTGCTCAAGTACAAATCTACTCGTGCGGCAGAAAACGACCGCCTGCACTGTGCACGATGCTGTTTGCAATGATTGCACAGTGCGGACAGGCACCTGGCACTGTGCAATCAGTGCGAACAGCATTATCCCTACCGCACTACGCAGTTTGTGTAGCTACGCGAATCGTGTGTAGTGCGAAGTGCACTCCACGTAGCTACGCGTAGCACTACTATGCAAACTACACCCAGGGTTATTTGTATGCAGCCGTTAGCTGATATAGTACAGGAACATGGGATCTCCGTTACTTCTTATGCTTAAGATACCCAGTTGATGGTGTCATTGGACTCAAGGACCAATAGGGAGTCAGGTCAGCTGGCCCCTTGTCTAGAACAAGTAGTTAAATGGATGACAGGAAGCTGTCTGAAATTAAACGGGTAAAAGACCAAAATGATGGTCCTTGGTAATGTAGGGATACCTAGGCCCCTAATGAACTGGCCTGGCTGTTTAGGGACTGCCCCAACCCCCAGGGCAGCCATTAAGAATACTGGCTTTTGGTTAGATCAGGAGCTGACCATGGAGACCCAAGCAGGGAAGGTGGCAGGCACGTGCTTTGGGCTATTAAGAATGCTCCATAAGATTCTCTTGCTTCTCCCTGCACAGCTAAGGAAAATGGTCATTCACTCCTTAGGTCACCTCACGACTGACTATGGGAACTCGCTCTCATAAGGCTCACCCATATAAGTTATTAGGAAGTTATAGGTAGTCCAGAACGCAGCGGTCAGACTCCGGTGTCAAATCCCCATGAAAGAATCAGCTTTGGTTCACCGCAGAAACTTTACATTGGCTTCTGATTGAAGCAAGAATTAGGTTTAAAGCGCTTTGCCTAACTCATAGAGCTATAAACAACAAAGGGCCCAGCAAGATTAGGAATCTGGTGTGTCTACAACTTCCCATCAGACGTCTGAGGTCAGGCTCTGAGCGCCTGCTAAAAACCACCAGAATAAAAAGTGCCAGATGGGGGAAAGAGCTTTTTCCCACCTGGCACCTAAGCTGTGGAACTCACTCCTGCGGGAGATTAGATTCACATCCTCAGAGGTAACATTCAGAAAAAAACTATAAACATGGTTGTTTACCGAGGTCAACTAATTGCCTGTTCTCCTGCTGTCAATTTATTAGTCCATTGCTTAGCGCTGGGAAGCCTTTGGGTAGCCATGTGCTCTATAAATCCTTTTAACATTAACATTTAACATGGTAGCTTGAGATGACGGCACCCTTTGTCCACTCTTCCTCCCACCAGTTCAGGGTTGGTATCCTGTGACTGGTCACTTGAAATTGAACAGGAGACAGTGGTGGACTCTCCCACACCCCGTCCTCCCCTCTGGGGTCCCGTACTTTTCACTGTGGTGAGGAACCCCCAGACTCAAGAACTATCAAGGCACTTGTGACAGGTGTCTGCACAATTCTCCCACCAGTCCAATCGTGTTATCCTGCAACTAGTTCCCCAACCCAGGGTCTGTAAACTAAGGTTGAGCATGTGCCTGGCAATAGAGAACTTTCAAGGGAGTACCCCTACACCCCAAGGGAAACCCATGCTTCATGTGTTGCATGAGAGTCTGCATGGCTCTGGTCACCCAACCCCTATTCCTCTGACAGAACATGAAGACCTTCCTGGCAAGAAGTGGCATCACCAGGGTCATTCCTAGGGTACTCAGAACTCACATCTGGCTGCTGAACAGCTGGTCTTCCCACTGGCGACTGTCTCCCCCTCTCACCCCTTCATATGGACTTCTGCACTCTCCTCTCTGGAGTGGTACTGCCAGACCCCACAACTGGTGGGACGCTTGTGTCAGCTGCCCCCCCCCCCCAGCTCTCCTGTTAATATGGAGTCCCTTCAGCAGATGGCCTCCCAGTACAGACTAGGCCCTCCATTTGATGCTCCCTCTGAGAACCATCCATGCTTTGGGACTGGGTTTTGGCCAGCCTGGGCCTCGGCCCACCTCCAACTCTCCACCAATCCTGAGAAGGGACATGGGGCCCTTTACCCATCCCACTATGCTGAGACCTATCTTGGCTACTGCAAACCTCCCCTGCCTCTCTCTGTTGGGATAACATGAGTCAATCCCTTCAGGATCACTCCCAAATTCTTCTTCAGACCCTCTGGCATCTACGAAAAGGTCTGCCTACAATGCAAACTCCCAGGGGTCAGGGAAACCACATTCCACTGGGTGTTGATGCAGCTCTGGAATACAGTGACTCAACATATGCTCTCCAACACTCAAATTGTACAGCCCCTTCTGTGTGTTCCCCATACTACCCTTGACTCAACCATCCAGTGCTTTGAAAAAGTATCCCACATCATCCCCCATCTGCTGAGAAAGTGTCAGAGTGCCCCATAAATTCAACCTATCATCCTCTGGGTTGACTCCATACTCCCCAACCAGGGCTTCATAAATGGAGGTACACTTCTCCTTGTCAATCCATTCTACCTCCAGTAGAGTGTCATTCTCACTACCAGGAATATTACTCCCTGTTCCAGTTCCCAAATCCTTCTCAGGGACAATGAGCACCTCTGAAGCAACCTCATACTCCTGAAACCCTTGTTGTAAGTCACCCCCTCCATGAAATTAGAAACCAAGTCTCTGGTTGTCTGAACCTCTCCTTCAATACTAGATATTATCAGTTCGCTGCCACCATCTGAGTTGGACCCAGCTCTCTCATTCTTAGCAAAACACCCTTTTCTCTCATCCATAGCCAACATATCTTTCTCAATGGCCAAGGTATCCTTTTCTGCCTCTTTCTTGAGTTTAGGTAGTTCCAACTGGAGCTCTCTCTCTATTTTGAGCTTTTGCAGGTATTACTTTGTAGCTTCCCACCTGTCCTCCAGCTCCTCTGGGACAGACCTAGGGTGGGAACTCTACTGCTAGCTCTGGAGGCAGCTCTTTCACTATTCAGGCTGGCCCCTCTCCCCATATGCAATTCTGGCTCCTCTAGCCATCCCAGGGGCAGCCTTTGTTCCGCTTCCTCCACAACCTCCCCTTCTGAGTGCTCATCAGCCTCCCTGGGTTCCAGTCAGACCCTCAGTCCCTTTCGCAGCTCCTCCTCACTAGTGAGGACTATAAAATAACACTTGGAATCCCTGTAGCACTTTTTAAGCTGATGCACCAACCTCTCCTGCTTAAACTCGAAGGGGTCTATTAGGATGTTGGGCAGTGGCACCACCGCGGTGCTGGCTGTGCATAAAAACTCATTTTTCCGCCAGCGAGCAGCTGAAAACACATCCGTCATATTAGCATTGCCAAACATAGGTCAATTCCCATCTGACGCGGTGCGACGCGTACCGCCATCAAAGTGTGCCCGCCACCGCAGCGGTGTGAGCCAATGGAGACTCACCACTGTGTAGAATGACGTCTGCCCCACTCCACAAATTAGAATGCCCCTAACAAGCAGAAGCACCGCAGCGGAGACACCGCATAATCAGAGATGGCAGAAGCTCGACAGCAGAGCGTGAAACCAGAGTCCCGGTCCCCTCCACCCGGTCACGACCGCCATGGACCTCGCTCTACACGTGTTCCCGGTGCTGTACCTGCTACATCACTATCAGCTCATGACTCACCGCAAATGCCGCGGCAGGTACGCAACTACACAAATACAACACACAACACCTGGGATGAGAAAGGGTCCAAATCCACAACAGACGCCCTGCTGGGGGCAGTAACACATCCACAAGGGCACCCACACATGACCCACCTGCCACCAAGTCACCCCTCTGCATATTGGACACACATCCACTGCGACCTTGCAGCAATGTTCCAGTCACGTCACCGCAGTGCTGAATACAAGGGAATACATGCGCACAATGCAGAAGGTATGGCCAGTCCAAGGCACAGGGCAGGGCACAAGACCCCAGGGACACACCTCCTCCCACCACACATCAGCACACCCCATGAAGGCACAGGCCATGTGCCCATCTTGTGCACTCACATGCACAACAAAAAGACAGGTGAATCCACACCCTGCATCACACAACAAACAACCAGGGAGACAGCCACTGCTGGCGTGGCTGCACAGGAACACACAACACAGAGCACAGTGCCAGGGAAACACACACACCACAACACCACCACACACATGGAAACAAACACCAGTACAAGCACCAAATGAAAACATATAAGGAACAAACATACAAATGGAGACATAGCCAGCATAGTCACACATACATACCACACACTGACACACACACACCCAAAATGCCAACAGCAATGGAGTACAACAAATCAGCAAGCTAAAGTGGGATGTATACAAATGGAAGGCCATGGAGACACACAACAAGCATGTGCACATCACATGCAAGACCAGGAACACAGGACACCCCCCAGACCATAAACCACAAATGGCTGGTACAGTCAGAGAAGTCAAACCACAGGCACCACAGTGCAACAACACAGGGAGACAGCAAGGCGTATCGGGTAAAGGTACAAGGAAGAAAGGAAGGCCTGGAAGTCAAGCTGGGAACAGACACATGTGCATACAACCACCTCACAGGAGTACACCACCAGCACAACACACAGGGCCCATATACATACTCCATTATTGACAAACACCAGGAGGAATGTACACAGATACCCATCCCCCAGCAGCAGCACACAACACCAGTGCCACACACACTGAAGACTGCCAATATCTGCCAGTCGATACCCACTCAAACAAACATACACCCTGGGTGTAGCCACAAACATCACACATAAGGGATGCCACAGCAAATGTCTGCTAAAAAAATCACACAAACACATAACCCAAATGAAACACGCACAGAACCACAACAAAAGCAGACATACCCTGTCAGCCAAACTGTGGCAAGGCAATTGGAGGACAGACACAACAGGACTGCACAACCTCATCACTCAGGAACAAAGCACACACAACATACCACAAATCCCCCAAGAAGTGCCCCATCACAGAACAACACAGCCACATCAAACCAACTACAGATGCACAGGCCAAAACAATGAACAAACACTGCAGGACATCAGAGGATGCACATCAGGCAATGTCAAGGCCACATACGCACAGCACTGTACGCACAACAAGCAGTGTGTGCACACCAAGCATACCAGTAACACACAGACATGAGTGACACAACACCAACCCATACAACATAAATCAGCACAGTACAAACACAACAGCACACCTAGGAAGTGAAGCAACAACACAGCCAACACACATACATCCAACACAACCACAACAGATGCAGAGATCTGGGACACAATGGTGGAATCAACTTGAACATAGCGCTGTCCAACACACACAGCTGAACTGCAGATGAGCAACTATGACTGCCAAACAGCACAAGAACACCAAAAAGAAACAATTAGGGGAAGGACCTGAGTGGTACATAGCCCCAGCCCAAAGAAATGCACCACACAGCACAATGTCACAAATGAAGTGATGAGGAGGCACACACACTCACACAAACCAAGGGGACAGCCGACATCCAAGTGAAGTGTACTGCATGTCATTAGTGGACATGGCAGGACTGCACAAAACACAATCAGAGGGAGTCCAGGCCCACACAGAGTAGGCACAAGAAGCACACATAGGGGATGGCATTACACCACACACACCATGCCATACAGGAGGATAAAAGGCACCATGTGCCTGCAATGCATGAGAAACACAACCACAATGGCAGTGTGAAGCAGCAGGTCTGCACAGTCTACACAAACAGACACAAGACACGGATGATCAAACAAACACAATACTGATGTGCCAGTCACACACTCTGCGCACTCACAAGTGACTAAAACAACAAGTAGGAGTCAGACAGAACAGCATGGACATACCAACACACTGCACACCTCTTCAGAACCCAAGAGCACACATCTCATGTAGTCCATGGGACCAGGATGATGGGCCATCACAAGATGACCATATACATACCCAGCTGGGCACACATAACGGAATAACACACATACATGATTACATTGCCCAGCCTGCATGCAAACCTGTGCACAGAGTCACACTCAATCAATCAGTCAGTCAATCAGTACATTTATAGAGCGCACTACTCACCCGTAGGGTCTCAAGGCGCTAGGAGGGGGGGTGCCTTTACTGCTCGAACAGCCAGGTCTTGAGCTTCTTCCTGAAGGAGAGGTGGTCTTGGGTCAGGCGCAGGTCGGTCGGGAGGGAGTTCCAGGTCTTGGTGGCCAGGTAGGAGAAGGACCTTCCTCCTGTTGTCGCTCTTCGGATGCGGGGGACGGCGGCGAGGGCGTGGCTGGTTGATCTGAGGTGGCGCTTGGGAGCGTAGAAGTTGATTCGGTTGTTGAGGTAGCTAGGGCCTTGGTCGTGTAGGGCTTTGTGTGCGTGGGTGAGGAGGCGGAAGGTTATTCTTTTGTTGACGGGGAGCCAGTGCAGGTCTCTCAGGTGCCTGGAGATGTGGCTGTTTCGTGGGATGTCGAGGATGAGTCTGGCTGAGGCGTTCTGGATCCGCTGGAGTCTCTTCTGGAGCTTGGCAGTGGTTCCGGCATAGAGGGCGTTGCCGTAGTCCAGTCGGCTGGTGACGAGGGCCTGGGTGACAGTCTTCCTGGTCTCGGTGGGGATCCACCAGAAGATCTTCCGTAGCATGCGCAGGATGTTGAAGCATGACGAGGAGACGGCGTTGACTTGTCTGGTCATGGAGAGGGAGGAGTCCAGGATGAAGCCCAGGTTGCGTGCGTGGTCCGTCGGTTTGGGTGCGGTGCCCAGGGCGGGGGGCCACCAGGAGTCGTCCCAGGCGGAGGGCGAGGAGCCCAGGATGAGGACCTCCGTCTTGTCTGAGTTCAGTTTCAGGCGGCTGGTCGACATCCACTCGGCTACATTTCTCATCCCTTCGTGCAGGTTGGCTCTGGCGGTGGCGGGGTCGTTGGTCAGGGAGAGGATCAGTTGGGTGTCGTCGGCGTAGGAGATTATGTTGAGGTTGTGTTGGCGTGCGATGGCCGCGAGGGGGCTCATGTAGACGTTGAAGAGGGTGGGGCTCAACGAGGATCCTTGAGGGACGCCGCAGATGACTTCGGTGGCCTCTGACTTGTACGGTGGTAGGCGGACTCTCTGTGTTCTTCCGTCGAGGAAGGAGGTGATCCATTCCAGTGCCTTCTCTTGGATTCCGATGTTGCCAAGGCGCTGCACTAGGGTGCGGTGGCAGACAGTGTCGAATGCCGCGGAGAGGTCCAGGAGGATGAGGGCCGCTGTTTCTCCGTTGTCCATCAGGGCTCGGATGTCATCGGTGGCAGCGATGAGGGCGGTCTCGGTGCTGTGGTTGGCTCGGAAGCCAGACTGTGAGGGGTCGAGGGATCCATTTGTCTCGAGGAAGGCGGCCAGCTGTTTGTTGACGGTCTTTTCGATGACTTTGGCCGGGAACGGGAGGAGCGAGATGGGACGGTAATTCTTGAGTTCGGTGGGGTCCGCTGTAGGTTTCTTGAGTAGAGCGCTGAGTTCGGCGTGCTTCCAGCTCTCAGGGAAGGTGGCGGTGTCGAAGGAGGTGTTGATAATGTCCCGCAGGTGGGGTGCGATGACGTCGTCGGCCTTGTTGAAGACGTGATGAGGGCAGGGGTCGGTTGGAGATCCGGAGTGGATGGAGTTCATCGTGCGGATGGTGTCTTCGGTGCTGATTGGGGTCCAGGCGCGGAGGGTGGTGGTGGGTGGCGTTGCTGCGGTTGTGGCGTGCATTGGTTGGATGCTGAAGCTGTTGTGTATGTCCGTGATCTTGTTGTGGAAGTAGGAGGCGAGGGAGTTGCAGAGGTCTTGCGATGGGGTGATGTCGTTGTTTCCAGCGTTTGGGTTGGAGAGCTCTTTCACTCTGTGCTGGCAGTGTCCACCAAATTGACATGTGAACAATGTAAACAAAACACAAAAAGAGTAGATCAAGTCAGGGAGAAGTGGGTGTCTGCACTAGCTAAACCGTGGTGCCAATGGTGAGTTCGTGAAACAAAGAGTGCCACACATAAAGCCTATTGGCGGCAGGAGGCTGATAGAATTCCCATCAGACCACCCATGTGGTGGAGTTTGCGTCACGTGGGAGTTCATAATCATGCCATCCAAAGTCCGACCAAATAGTGCCGGTGCAGAAATTGATGATAAAAAACGTGATCATTATGTACATCCTGAAAGTGATGTAAACTAAAAAAGGTGCAGTGCTCAAAATTAAATTGAAATAAAAATAAAAACTGGCTTCCCAGACTCCAGGTGACATGTCGTACTGGAAGTCCGAGTGTCCAAGATTAAAAACTCGCTGGATAGTTAGACTACCCTATGGCGCTAGGTAGTGTGGTCGACATGTTTCAGCCTTCAGGGCATCTAACCCGGCTTTCTTCAGGACCTCTGATAACAAATCTCGCTACTGCGACTTTAGATAGATTTCATTCTAACAACAAACATGTACTTAAAAAGTTACATATATATCAAAACTTTGAATACTTAATTGTCCACTGATGGAAAAGTAATAAATCTTCTTCCTATCAAAAAACCAAAAAGACAAAATGTTGAGGCAGCACCAAGTACCACATAAAAACACCAAAACACACACACGTAAAGATAAAACAGACACACCTGCATGAATAATTTACATTCTACATATAAGAAAAGCATAATAGCTTAATCACATTGAGGAATTGCCTCACAGTGATACTCACCCAGCTTTGTGTGGGTGATGGCCTCACCTCACCCGGCAACCGCTCGGGAGTATGAGGCCCCGCTCTGTAGTGTAGAAAAAGGCACAGTAAGCACACAACTTTACCGTGCCTGACCAATTGCCCTACACATAAAATCCAACAGACATAAGCTAGATGCACCTCTGTCAGAATTGTCACCAACACACATTAGAGCCTGCACGATGGATATGATGTGCAACACTAGAAACTAATGCATGCCTCTAGGTGGCTCTATTTGACGTGGTCTATTTACAACCATGACCCATTGTTAGACCAACGTGCCTCAAAACAATGTAGCCAACAATTGTAAACCTTGAAGACGATACCTGCATCACAGGTTAAACTGACACCACAGATGCCACAAGTTTCAGTGTCAGAAAGAACTGAAGTCCCTGTCACCCCTGTGAAAAAGAGTAGGCGAGTAAAGACCTTGGCAATGTTGAAGTGCCACATAGAGCATGGGGCACAGCCAAACATATGCACACACAAAAATAACTTTATTCAGTAAGGACACTGACAAAACAGACAACAGGAGTAACTGTCTTTATTCACATGTTGCATAGATAGGCACCAACAGAAGAGAAGAGCAAGGCACACAATGCACAGCATATCCATGAGAATCTGCAAAGGCAAGGGCAAAACAGCAAGGCCAGTGGCCAGTCCAGGGTGCAGAGTGAGTACATGAGAATCTGCACAGGCAAGGGCAAAACAGCAAGGCCAGTGGCCAGTCCAGGGTGCAGTGTGAGTACATGAGAATCTGCATAGGCAAGGGCAAAACAGCAAGGCCAGTGGCCAGTCCAGGGAACACAGCATCTCCATGAGAATCTGCACAGGCTAAACCAGAACAGCAGTGAATGACAAGGCCAGTGGCCAGGGCAAAGTGCAGAGTGAGTACATGAGAGGCTGCACAGGGAATATTCCAACTCAGCAGAGCAACAGGGCCAGTGTCCAGGGCAAGTGCACCACGAGTACATGAGAGGCTGCACATGGAAGAGTCCAACACAGCAGAAAAACAGTGCCAGTGTCCAGGGCGAAGTGCACAGCGAGTACATGGGAGGCTGCACAGGGAAGAGTCCAACACAGCAGAGCAATAGGGCCAGTGGGCATGGAAAATTGCAGAGTGAGTACATGGGAGGCTGCACAGGGAAGAGTCCAACACAGCAGAGCAACAGGGCCAGTGGGCATGGTAACGTGCAGAGTGAGTACATGAGAGGCTGGCCAGGGAATACTCCAACACAGCAGAGCAACAGGGCCAGTGTCCAGGGCAAAGTGCACAGCGAGTACATGAGAGGCTGCACAGGGAAGAGTCCAGCAGAGCAACAGGGCCAGTGGGCATGGCAAAGTGCAGAGTGAGTACATGAGAGGCTGCACAGGGAAGAGTCCAACACAGCAGAGCAACAGGGCCAGTGGGCATGGCAAAGTACAGAGCGAGTACATGAGAATCTGCACAGGCAAGGGCAGAACCGGAAGGACAGTGGGCATGGCAAAGTGCAGAGCGAGTACATGAGAATCTGCACAGGCAAGGGCAGAACAGGAAGGCCAGTGGGCATGGCAAAGTGCAGAGCGAGTACATGAGAATCTGAACAGGCAAGGGCAGACAGGAAGGCCAGTGGGCATTGCAAAGTGCAGAGCGAGTACATGAGAATCTGCACAGGCAAGGGCAGAACAGGAAGGCCAGTGGGCATGGCAAAGTGTAGAGCGAATACATGAGAATCTGCACAGGGAGTGTGTGCGACTGTACCCATCCATGGGCAGCAACACAGTCAGGGGTAACTATGGGCAGAACAGGCATTCGTTGCTCCCTAGCACACGTAAAAGATTAATACTGTCAAATACAGGTGTTTCCACATTACATTTCATACAGTAATACACTCAATAAAATTTTCCAGTTCCTTTTGTTCAGGGTTTTGTTGTTGTTTAATGAGGAGACGTCACAGCCAACACGTGTTTCGTCGTACTGGGGAATGTAACCCCCGACTTTTTCAAGGCTGTTTAAAGAAAATTATGATGTTGTAGTACATTACTACTGATCAAAACAGTCAAATTAAATTAAACACATTGCTTGTCTGATGTGGTAAGGTGGTAGTGCATGCATCCAATTTCACCATAATATGCATGTTTAATATTCCGTCTGGTTACATATCTCAGTTTTGTGCTATATTAATCAGATTTAATAATTTATGACATCATTTAGAGAGATTATGAGCCCATTAGGAGGTATGGAGAGAACCCGGTGCGCGTGAGCATATCTTTATCGTTGGGGTGACATGCAAACTTATAACCTGTGATTGTTTGTGTTTAGGTTTTAGTGGGAACATGCTTATAAAGAACCATTCCACTTAGATACCTATTCTCCGTTGCTGTAGTTCGTTCTGTGGGGGCAAATATTGAAGCAGTATGTAAGCATAAAAACTCAGCCTGCTTTGAACATTTTAAGTTTGAGAAAGCCACATGTAAGGTCTGGATTCCAGAATTTACTCACGTTGTTTGAGGTGATACTTCCAACCCTCAAAGGGGTTCTGGTGTATTTGTCGTGGTTATTTGTTGTTCCAGCTTCTTGTGGTGTGAACACCATATATTGGTTCACTTTCTGCAAATTGTGAACAATATCAGACTTTAGTTATTTGTATTTGCCTTTCTTATTTGTATACTTCGTCTTACAGACGCTATCAGTTTTGCTGAGATATATAGATATAATCTATATGGGAGTGCTGCCCTTTATATAACCCAAAGTGTGCTTCCTTGGAAGTGGCTTATTTTCTTTATCATTATTGCCATGTGCTCCCCTCGCAACTATCACCGTTTATTCACATTTTTATTATTAGTGAGACCCGCTTCGTTTAGCTTTCGTTAACGTGTTTAAACTCGCCGCGTTAGTGTCTACCCCTTCTTATTGCGCTCCAGTGTTCTTATTTAAAAAGCGCTTTGGTCAGCTAACAGTTGTGGCATATTTTCTTTATCATTATTGCCATGTGCTCCCCTCGCAACTATCACCGTGTACTCACAAGGGCAGAACAGGAAGGCCAGTGGGCATGGCAAAGTGTAGAGCGAATACATGAGAATCTGCACAGGGAGTGTGTGCGACTGTACCCATCCATGGGCAGCAACACAGTCAGGGGTAACTATGGGCAGAACAGGCCCACCTGTGAGAATGACAGGTGTGTGATGGGGACAAGCACTCACACTTGGCTGTTAGGCAGACTGGGAGCTGGCTGTGTGTCCGGGAGAGCAGGAGCACCTGACTGGGGAGAGAGTGGGCCAGGTGAGGTAGGGCTATCAGTGGCTTGGCAAGCCTGAGGGCTGCTTGGACCAGGTGGTTTAGTGGCACGTGGAGGTGGAGTCATGCAGACCTGAGACACAGTGTGGGTGGGAGATTTTTGAGGGGTGCCCTTCCACTTCTTGGGAATTCGAAATTGCTTCCCTGTACTGGGGTTAATGGGAACTGGTGTGGACACAACAGGCACACACACCAACAGAGCCGCATCAGGTGCAGACACTGGCACTCCATCTGGTGACGCGCTGGATCCTGCGGAACGCTTCGTCTGGCTTCGCCTCTAGCCCTCCTTCCCCTGTTTGCCAGGTGTACTCCCTATAGTGCCCTCCTTCCCCTGTTTGCCAGGTGTTCCCCCTACAGTGCCCTCCTTCCCCTGCTTCACTGGGCTTGGAATGGGAGTAGAGGTGGTGGGGGACTGTTCCTCTGAGCCCTTTCTAGGTGTACCCATGCCATACACCACCTCCTCAGTGGGCACAGGAACTACATGCCTTGCTTTGTGCAAAACTTTAGGGACAGGAGGGTCCTTAGCTGGGGATGCCTCTGAGGCATGTGAGCCTGAGGTCTGCTTTTTTGCTTTTTGGACCTTGCTTTTCCCTGATGGGCTTTTGTCTTTGCATTCTGGGCTGGCTTTGCTCTTCTGTGGGAATGGTGTCTGCGGGCGGGCCCACTTAGGTTGTTTCTGCTGGGTGCTTCGTGTGCTGTATCATGACTGTAACACATGCTCACCGTGGTCACTATCATCAGAGGTGGCCACTACCTGGGGGTGGACAAAGGCCCTGGAGCAGGAATGGGAGTAGTTGCCTGTTGAAGGGCAGACATCACTGTGGAGGACAAGGCCTGGAAAGTACGGTGCAGCCCACCCATGTCAGAATGTATGCCCTCCATGTAAGCAACCACCTGACCTAATTTCTTGTCATGGTCACTGAAGGCATTGAGTAGATCTGTCTGGCCCACACAAAGCTGGCGCAGAAGCTCAACTGACTCTGCACTGAGGGCAGCAGGGGGGACAGGTACAGGGGCTGCGGTGCCATGTGTGAATGAAACTCGTCCCCTCTTACTGACACAGACAACGGCAGCACCAGAGGAAGTGGATGGGAGGGCAGGCACTGGCCTCTGTGTGGTAGAAGATTATGCTGAGTCTCCATTCCCTGTGCCCGCAAACATGGATGCATCCCCGCTGGCATCAGATGATGTGGTACTTTGCATCACAAGCTGGAACTCCACCTGCAGACTCCGGTCACCCTCTGAGGCGCTGATGACATCTGTGTCACTGGGCTCCTGTGCAGCTGTAGTGCTAGTCTCACCACCACAGGTGTCTGGCCCCTGTCCCTCCGCGACCACTGGTGAATCTGCATGAGAGAGATGCAGGTTCAGGTTAGTGGCAGCAACAGAACAAACCTATGCAATCAAACAAGTTCAAAAGTACCAAATCGACATGTTGCACACCACACTCTGCAATCGAATTGCAGACACTCACTACATAGACCCCAAAAGTAGATGTAACTCTGATTATCTGTCATCACTTAGCCATGTCATGGCCACACAGGCGTCGCAGCACACAGGGGGGGCATTCGGTCCCTCCTGTGGGAACCCCAATATGAAGCATGTCACTACTAGGGTGAGTGAGGGTTCTTTCAAGAAATTAGTTTTTTTCTTTTTTTCTTTTCCAGTCTGTTGACCTCATTTGTAAGCACATAACTTTCTATATTGTGGTTTTCTAGTAAGTAGGGACACTGTCACTTGTATATTCACAGTCCATAATAATAGGCACTCTTGTGTTGTTGTAACACACAGCACAACACCCTGCCTGTGACGGAAGTCTACCAGACACACAACTACCTCTGCGCACACCTAGGGACATGATGTGGGGACACCACTTGTTACCACTGACAGATCTGGATGGAACAGGAGGGGACGACACAGACACCAATTACGACATGAAAGTTCACAATGGCAAATAGCCAATGCCAACCACCATGTTGTACTCTGGGGCCCAAAGACTAGTGCACATTGTTGTCAGATGTGTAGGCCTCAACATTCATGGTGCATGGAGAAGTGTGGCTCAGGGGTTAGAGGCAGCAGACCCGGAAGCTGAGATCGGTCCTGGACCAGGGTTCAATTCCCCGCCTCGGCGGGGTCTTGGGCTAAAAATTCCACGGACTCGATAATTCTCGCCCCGGTGCCTCCTCGACTCACGGGTTCACACTCTGCGACTCTGGGCAATAGCTTGCTTAATCTCCACAACGGCCCCTCGCGGCGGGATGCCTGACTTTCACCTTGTGGATACCCTGCTATCTCACAGGGGAATACCAGGAAGGGTTCCCTAAGCAAGCGCCGGGAAACCCACTGCGGGTAGCTGTGCGCTATATAAGCTCAACTACATTTACATTTACATGCAATGTATGCATAGATGAAGTCTCCCTCAGATTGGTAACACTGCTGTTCACTCCCAATTCAATTTCCCTAGACTACCCCAATGCTGAATAACCACGAAGAGCACAACACAGACGGCAATGTCAATGCACAGCAGGGGTGATCACCTTTGTAAGAACAGTTTGGGCAACTGCATAACACTGGCCCCCGTCCCAGCAGCCACTTACATGAAACCGTACTGGACCACTCCACCAACATCACATGGGCCACCGCTGGCACAGGCCCTGCACATATGCATCCGCTCACAGCCAAAGTCACCCTCCCCAAATACTCACGCCTGCCTTGCTGCTGACACTCCTTCAGACGTGCATCCAGCTCAGGATGAGTCACTGCCAAGATGCGACCCATCAGTGGTGTCATGCTGCGCCGTGCCAACCGCCCAGTGCAAGGGAGCAGCCCCAAGGTCAAATTCAAATTCAAATTCAATACTTTATTCGGTTACAAAATGTATATAACCATGAAATCACATTATAAAAAACAGTTGATTAAAAATATTAAAACAATAAAAATACACAGAGCAAGGCGGTGATACCATAAACAAAGATGAAAATTCATTTATCACTTTGTCACATCATGATAGTTTTCCTGCATCTACAAGCATTTTTTTAAAAAGCTGTTACAGAGGCTACAACGAACACAGACTCTAGTTGTTGTAAATGAACATAAGCTGGCCGGCACTGCCTTATACTTAATGGTTTTAGAATCGGGACAAGCCATGTCTTCCTCTGTACAGAATAAAATTTGCAGAAAAACAAAACATGTATGGTGGATTGGTCAGATGTATCATCACAAGGACATTTACACATCTGTTTTGCCCAATCATTTGTAGTAGGAAAACTGAGTAATCTATGCAGGGTACTCAATCTGAAGCGAATCAATAAGAATCTGTCATAATCACTCGTTATGAGACGTAAGTATGGCTGTAAGCTAAGAGTAGTTTTGATAGGTTATGTGCTTGTACCATGGTTTTACTCATTTCAATGCACACTCCGTTCATTCAGAAATCTCAGGCAGTTTCTTTTAAGATCTTTCCTACTGATAGTGGTCATGGTCAATGGGTCATCATAGATTTCGTGGAGACCTATATTATATAAGAATGTTTTGACATACAGTAATCATTTAATACCATTCACCCCATCCAAGGCCCTACAGTCATCAAGAATACCACGGGAAAAACTTGTTTCATCGGTTGTCCATATCCTGTGCCACAACCGAACCGGTTGAATCTTTATAGTGTCTTCCAGATATGTAAGTCCCAGTTCCGTGTGGCAGATAAAAGAAGAGATACTATTTGCAACCATCAGCAAAAATATTAAAAAGATATTTTCAGCCCCATATGCCTGCCCCATATGTGGCAACAGTGACAGATTTTGCCTCATAGAGGTTCAGTACCTCTACAGTGGGACGCCTACCCAGTCTCCTACTAAAGTTTTATAATGTAGAGAGGGTCTTAATATACAACAATCTCCTGGTTTTAACAGCCTGGACCCATGTCCCTGTATGGTCGAACAGGATTCCAAGGTATGAAAATAACGTAGTATTTTCTATCTGGTTTTTATCAATAAATATGGATTTCATCTTTGTACAACCTGGCCCACAATTCAATACAAATGTTTTTGATGAATTGATAGTAAGACCTCTTTCAGTCATGAAATTTGCAAAACTAGTTACCACCCTTTGCAATCCCAGGGGGGTTCGGGCCATTAGGACAGCATCGTCCGCATTTAACAATGCTGGAATGGGACGCTTACCGGCCACAGGGAAATCCTTACATTCATTTACCAGAACATTTTCGAGATTATTTATGTACAACGTGAAAAGAAACGGGGCAAGGACACAGCCTTGCCTCACACCTTGTTATACTTTAAAGTGCCCCATGCATTCCCCGCCCATCCCAAACCATACCCGTGCCCTTGCCCCTAAATAAAACTCTCTTATATAAGCAATTAAGGCTAAATTGACTTCTTCTAAAATCGTCCACAATTTATTATGCCTTACCCAATCAAATGCCGATGATAGATTGACGAAAGCTAAATACAGGGCTCCCTTTTTTGCTGAGATACATTTACTCAGCAGAATATTTAAATTAAGACCCTGCTCGATTGTTCCCAGCTTTTTGCGGAAACCAAACTGGAGGTCACTTATCACTGAATATTCCTCTGCCCACTCCTGTAGTATGTTTAAAATGACCCGACCCACTATTTTCACAGTCGAATCCAATTTTGATATTGGTCGATAACAGGCCGGCTCACTTCTATCACCTTTTTTGTAAATTGGGACAAGTATGGACTCACACCAAGTTTCGATCAGACGCCCAGAAATGGTTGCATTAAATACTTGTGTTAAAAGGGGGCCCCATAATAGGATATTGGCTTCAAAAATGTCGACTGGGACACCATCCAAGCCAGCAGCCTTTCCTCCCCGACTTGCAGCAATAGCCATGTTTACCTCACTCAACTCAAATACGAGTGCAGCCTGGTGATTCCTTAGGACTATGGCATATTCACCTTCGACACCCCTAGACAGGGTACCATTGTCCACCACATGACCCCCCCTTTCCAGTGTGGCTAAAGGTGATTCATCATACAGCGCCGAAGTGCTCAACCCATCTATGTTCCGGGATTGCCAATTCTATAGTGGCAACGTCCTTATCTCTTAGGAAAGGTAAGTTAACTACTTTCCAAAATGCACTTGAGTCTTTATTAATAGAAGCATCATGGAGGGCTGTCCAGGCTTCCGCCCTCAAACTTTCTCTTGTACACTTTAGGGCAAGGCTATAGTCCCTTCTTACCTTTCTGATCTTGTCCCTATCTATAGGATCGTTATGTAGTGCAAGCTTAAGATTTCTGTAAGCCTTAGTGCAGCTAGAGTCAAACCACCCCTTTTTTCCTTTATATTTAATTTTGGAGTTTACACTAATTGTCAGAGCCCTCTTAACCCCTTGGCCACGGCGGTAATTCTGCCGCGGCGCTGGGTGGGAGGGGGGGCCGCACGGCACCGACATGCTGGCGATGGAACAACTCCGTCACCAGCCACGGGTGGGCTGTGCTAATGATGGAGTGGTTCCGTCATGGCCCCGCCCGCCTAACAGAACGTGCCGCACAGGCGCAAAATCAACGGCACACAGGCGCGGCGGCTGGGCCGTGACGGAACCACTCTGTCATTAGCACAGCCCACCCGTGGCTGGTGACGGAGTGGTTCCGTCACCAGCATAGAAGGGGTTAATGTAATCTGTAATTGTGTTGAAGCTGTTGATAATTTCCTTAGATGAAATATGTTCGTCCAAGCATGCTTTAAAGTTGTCATAGCAGTTTGTTACTACTCCAGCCATAAAATCTATGGGTACCACTTTTTTCCCAGCTTAGGGCATAACCATTTTGTCTGGACAATAAAATATTGTCCAACATCAGATTAGGGGTCCTTGCCTTACTTGCATTTTCTCTAAATAGCAACATGCTCACACTTTGGGCGAAATGGTCCCCTAACACAATTTGATGGTTACAGAACTCCTCAACCAACGATCCATAACGGTTAGATACCAAGATGAAATCTATTGTGGTGAGAGCTCCACGGCCATTAAACATGGGGCAAAAAGGTACCGGAGGGCTGCATAAAATGTTTGCGAACCACAAGTCAAATTCAAATATTATCTCGTTCAGAGAATCACCATACCCAGTATATGGAAAATGGGAAATAGTGGACTCCGTATCATATGAGATTCCGCAGTTCCCATTGTCCGAATATTGACAACGAACAGTGTTAAAATCTCCCCCAAACTATAATTAAATCTTTACTACCCAACTCCTGCAACTTAAGCAAATGTCCCCTTAATGTTTTCACCACCTCTACTACCATAATATGAGGGCTATTATTATAGTAGTTCACAAGTATTACTACACAAGATATGTCTACCACTAACCTAATGATTTGAAAAAAGCAATCCTCAACCATCATATCTGCCTTTACAAAATTTACTAGATTTGAGACATAAGTACATAGCCTGCCTTTAACTCGTCCGTATTTGGAGGCTATAGCAGTGGTGTGCAGGGTCTTATATCCATTAATGTGTATAGGTTCCAATGTCCAGGTTTCTTGAACACTAAAGACGTCAAATTGTTGTATGAATTTATGCCACAGCACATTGGTCACCTTGGATTTTACACCTGCCACATTCCAAAACATAAAGTTACATCTGCCCTTTCCACTGGTGATTATGTTAGATACAAAACATTTGTCTAAGCTCAGGGTAGGGGTATTGTCTCCCACTGTTGTAATAGGCACTTCCTCAGTAAATACGCAATTTATATTATTAAGCGGAACTATCTGGACCCCCTTCGTAATATCCTGCTGCGCTACTGTGCCATACATATTGGGTAAAACTTTGCCCCTCATTACAGACTCAACGTTGAGTACGCTGATCGTGTGAGTGTTATCCTGCCGCTATAATTCCATGCCCTCCCCCGTGTCTACTATGGCCTGTCTATGAACCTGGGTTAGGCCAGAAAATATTTCGGACGCCCATAATCCAGATTTATAAATATAAAAAACTTCCGGGCCATTCAGTCAGTCTACTTCTTCCAAGGGGGGGAACTGATTTGACACCGGGATACTAAATATGGACGGGACATTTGAAGGAATCAAGGAAGGGTCTTTACGCCATCTGCCACAGTCACAAGGAAAATAAGCTTCACCAGCATTTTGGGGAATGGGATAAAAAGAGTCCAGAGGGAGTGCTTTGTGGCGGTTTGTTGACCCACAATGCGGTAGGGATGGATTATCAGCCTACGAACGGCCTCAGGGTATTTAAAGTGGATAATCACACAGTCCCCTGGTATAGTCTTATTTGTAGGGCCCACCCAAGCCACCCTACGCACCATCAGGATCTCACCAGTCCTAACATAAGGGAATTGTTTATGTGTAGCCAACCAGAACAGTATCTTGTTTCTAAGATCTAATTGAGGCGCATTTTGGCCATGTTTAAGTTCGGGAATACCGGCCAAAATAAGGACATATGGTGCTGCCGCTGGAGGTAAATTAATATTCGGAAGGGACTGTTTTTGGATTTCCCTATATGGGATGGTCCCCCTCTATTCCCTTCCTCAGATATGTTACCCAATTCTGCGTTACTGGTTGGCTTAGCCCCTGTGCCCTGGTTTTGTTTTTGGACCTCCATCCTTACTTTGGGATGGATCTCCATCGGGGCATGCTCATCCATTTGAGGAGTGGACTTATCAGCTATTCCAGAGATGGGGGCTGTCTTTTTGGGGTTTGCCGTGGCCAAAATCCTTTCGGGATGGAATTGGGTTTGTTGGTTCTCGGAAGGATTCTTGTGAACTTCAGCCCTTATTTGATGTCTAGTTGGTGGATTAGAATTAAAGCTCTGTTGCCTAGTGGCCTGAATTTGACCCACGCTAGTTGCTATATTTTAAACAAGATCATATAGTAGAGCAATCTCCTCCTTTACAATATTCTACATTGAGGAAGGAGGTCAGATAGTAAAATTTGAGCCCAAGGTGGATATGGGTGGGATACAAGAGACATATCATTACTATCTAAACAATTCTCTGGTCTCGAGCCCGTTAAAGTATCTTTATCAATACCGATCCCTACCCTTTTCCCCTTAGACCCCTGTTTTTGCCCTGTTTTCTCTTCCTATCTTTTTTAGGTGCTTTAACTGCACCCTCTCTAACTGGATCGGCTTTAGAAGGATGAGTTAACACAGAATCTTGCAGAGGGGGGCATTCAAGTACAGATGAATCAGAGAGATTTACAGTAATGGATGGAGTCAATGCCACCAGGGGGGTAAAGTCAGGTGTAACGGATAGACGTCTTTCCGTAAGTTCGATTTCTGTGGTGACTACCCCAATCGCCTTTTGTAACATTTAGTCAATTGCTGTAGGCAAGCAGGCTGCGGGAATGTCTGGGTTAGTACGAGGCCCTTTGACAGTACATGAGCGCTTTCTTTGGATGCGCCCTGGAGCATTAGTTAAAGGCATCGTAAAACAGTTACCTTACTCCCTGGAATGGAAATCCAAGAGGGGAGACCCAGCCCGGCCACCTCCGGTCAGTGACGGGCAAGGACGGGCCCGCCCTTGGCTCGGGCTTTGCCCGGGCGTGGCCCGTGCGCATCGCGCATCGCGGGACTGCTTAAGCGCTTATGTGCTTGTGGATGCTACTCCCCCAACAGCTGTGGCCAGTTGTAACTAGCGCTGTGCACCCTGGGACATAGAGTCCCACCAGGGTCAGCGCTACTCGACCACTGCGTTGATGGCACGGTGGGAGGACGGGAGTGGCAGGAGTTAAACCCTGGGACTAGGGTCCCACCAGGGTAAAAGAAATCGGCAGAAGAATGGCCCCCAGAGCATGTATCTTCAGTGTGCCCCGCATCCCGGGACTGCTTCAGCGCTCATATGCGTGTGGAGGCTCCTCCCCCAACAGCTGAGACCAGTTGTAACTAGCCTGTGCACCCTGGAACATGGAGTCCCTCCAGGGTCAGCGCTACTCAACCCCTGCATTTATGGCACGGCAGGAGGACGAGAGTGGCAGCAGTTAAACCCTGGGACTAGGGTCCCACCAGGGTAAAAGAAATCGGCAGAAGAATGGCCCCCAGAGCAGTTATCTTCAGTGTGCCCCGCGTCGCGGGACTGCTTCAGCGCTTATGTGTGTGTGGAGGCTCCACCTAACAGCTGAGGCCAGTTGTAACTAGCGCTGTGCACCCTGGGACATGGAGTCCCTCCAGGGTCAGCGCTACTCGACCACTGGTTGATGGCACGGCGGGAGGACGAGAAAGGCAGCAGTTAAACTCGGATTAGGGTCCCACCAGGGTAAAAGGAATCGGCAGAAGAATGGCCCCCAGAGCAGGAATCTTCAGTGTGCTCCAAGGTCATCTCTGCCACGTTCTTTGCCAGCTGGCTGATGTTGTTCCACCTCTTGTGGCAGTGGGTGCGCCATCGGTTAGATACCCCCAAAGCTCACACCTTTGCTGCAATGGCCCTCCACACAGCCTTACGCTGGTGTACCTTGAGCTGTAGGCATGGGAGACAAGAGGGGGAAATGATCAGTGACACGGTGTCCTGTGCCAACATCTATCAGTACAGTAGCAAGACACAAACTCATTAACAAATGTAATCTCTCTCCATCCCACCCTGGGGTACATCTCACATGGGCACTCTGCATGGGCTAAGCTGATGTGACTGCATGCATTTATGAGGGCGTACACAGTCCCTGAACATCTCACACACATGCAGGATGACAGCACTGAACCCCCTATGTGGCTTGCACACATCGCCAGTCCTTTGCTTCTCTGGCCACAACATATATCACATATCGACCTGTGTCTGTGGGTAGACTCACTGTGTGCAACACTGTGCAGCACTCATTGTTCATGCCCTGTGAATATATCAGTATGTCATGTGTGTGGCATTGAGGGACATGGAGTCACTATCAATATACAGTTTTACACAAGTGTGGTTGTGTGCAATTCTACAGAGCTGAGAGGGTGCATATTTGGATTTAACTGTGAAAAAACAATAGTAAGGACACAGTAAGTGAAGTGATGTGACCTGGTCTTGTTGGGGGGGCACTGTGCTGACCATCTGGGCTCACACTGAGATGGACAACAGGGGCACACACAGCCATTCAGCCAAGCAATCACTGTCCTGGCACCTGCATGGCCAACATACGGTGTCACTGTAAGGCTGCCAATGCAATACACTTCACTCATATCTATAACTGCAGGCAGGGAAACCTGTGACATTGGGACACACAATCCTTTCCCCTGGAGACAGCATGCTTGTCAGTGAATGACACAACTCAATACCCTCAGGTCTATACTACATCAGTCCAACTACCTGTGTGCCCCCCCCGTGCTACACCTCCACACTTGATTACTTACCACGACATTTGGGGCACCATACAGCCTTAGCTACTGTGCGAGCACCTTGTCCACCAGGACCTCCAGCTCCTCGCTTGTTTTATTTTATTTATTTTAAGAGTTTTATATAGCGCTGGCTAGACCCGGAGGTATCAGAGCGCTTTACATGAGGTTCCACAAAATTACAAGATTACATCAGTTGCTAGATAAACAATTACAAGAGCATAGAAAACGAGATAAGTGAAGTGTAGAGGGTAAGGGGGTAAGGGTAAAGGGGTGGGAGGGAGATACGGCAGAAAGACGAAGGAAAGTCTGCCCAATGTCCGGCTGGGTAGGTGACGGTCGAGGGGGAAGTCCCAAAACCCATCTCCTCTCTAGATATCAGGTAGCTCCACTGAGCTTTGGCCAAAAAGCTAGGTCTCAATGGGAAACATTTAAAGAACATGGAGGGCAAAATAAATGGAGCGTAGAGGGGAGGGGACAGGGAAGGTGAGAAAGCATTCTAGTAATATTCTAGTATTACACATCTTCTTCCTTCCCAAACAATGAGAGTGAAACAATTAATACAACAATAGTGTAAGATGTAAAAAAACCAAAAGGAAAAAAAATCACAATATGATTTAACAGACACAGTCTTTGAGATACACAGGCGGTTTGCGACATCTACTCAACCGTGAGGAAGCAATGCTCTCCAAGTTGGGCATGGTAGACTGATTGGAATTCACTAGAATGAGAGAATCACCACCACCAAGAGTAGAGCCTGAGACCCTGGGTTGAGTAAAGTCTACAGGATCCTGGGCTAACATATAACCACTGTTACAGGAAATACAGTTGTGTTTGTTCTGGACCAGCTGATCATTGGCTTTTTGATTCCAACACTCTCCGTTATTCAGAATAACACAGTGATTCAGGACTTTCTTAACAGTGAAAGGATCTTTAAATTTAGAAAGACCTCTCCTTATTCTGACAGTTTTAATCTTAACCTGATCACCAATGCTGAAGCGACTGGCTTTGATGATAGGTTTGGGTGGTGCAAATTTAACATAATGTAAAGAAACTAACTGTTTCTTCCAAGATGGAAACAATTTTGTTCCTGGGGACCTGCCCCTCATCAACTCAATAGGAGATTTTCCACTCTGAATATGTGGAGTGGAACGATATGCCATAAGCATATAATCAACCGATTTCTGTACAATACACCCATTGGCTGAGGCCATTTGAATAATTCCTTTAACAACTTTTTTGGCTGTCTCACACAAACCATTTCCTTGGGGGTTGTAGTGAGAAGTGCTATTATGAGAGATTCCACAATTTTTTAAGAAAGTATGCATGTCATTAGAGACTAACTATGTACCGTTGTCTGTAATGAGAACAGAGGGTATACCCTTGTCTATGAACAATTTGCTTAAAAACTTTATGGTAGTCTCCGTGGTGATGTCATTGGAAAAAGGAACGACAAGCCATTTAGAGAAAACATCAACCACAACAATACCAAACCTATCAGACTCATGTAATTCACCCATAGGACCGATGAAATCTCGGCACTCCGTGTGAAACAGGTACTGCACTGTTACGTTCAGGAAGCTTGTGAATGGACTGGCACGGATCTTCTCTGCCCTTGCCATCCCTGTGGACATTGAACACCTGTGGTGGAAATGGGTGGTGAGTGGTCTCAGGCAGCAGTCCCTGGAGGCAGCAGCAGATGAGGGGTCTCTGGCAGCAGTCCCTGGAGGCAGCAGCAGATGAGGTCTCTCAAGCAGCAGTCCCTGGAGGCAGCAGCAGATGAGGGCTCTCAGGCAGCAGTCCCTCAAGGCAGCAGCAGCAGGTCAGAGGTCTCTGGCAGCAGGCTCTGTGAGCAGTGGAAATGTGAGGCTCACTCCATCACATATATAGCCCCCTGGGGTCGTTTCAAAGGTGCCAAGCTGCAACAATTGGTTGTCCAGGTCTGCTTCATTCAAAAGCATCCAATGACCACCTCCACGGTGGCGGTGCATGCCTACCGCAATTTTCGAATTCACATCTGCCACCGCAATCATCATTCCCATTGGTTCTAGGGCATGCTTCATGGCGGTGATGCACCGCAGGGTCCCGGGGTGCGCTACCGCAATGGTGCATCTTTCAAAAGCATCCAATGACCACCTCCATGATGGCGGAGCACGCTTACCGCGATTTTCAAAATTGTATCATGCCACCGCAATCATTGTTCCAATTGGCTCTTGGGCATGCTACATGGCAGTGACACACCGCCGTGGCCAGGCTGTAGCTACCGCGATTTGGGGCACATACAATGACATGAGGCACCGCGATTTGGGTGGCGGAGCATTTCAACCGCCATTTGGGCATGTCTCCCTGACAATAACTATCGCACCTGTGTCAGGGGGGGTGCTGGTGACACACCGCCGTGGCCAGGCGGTAGCTACCGCGATTTGGGGCACATACAATGACATGAGGCACCATGATTTGGGTGGCGTAGCATGCCAACCGCAGTTTGGGCATGTCTCCATGACAATGACTACCGTACCTGTGTCAGGGGGGTGCTGGTGACACACTAACGTGGTTAGGTGGTAGCTACCACAATTTGGGGCACATGCAATAGCAATGTCCATCGGGAACACTTCAACAGTTCACAGTGGCCACATGGTGAAGGGCACATCATCGTGCACACAATGCCAATGTTCCATTGACTCCACTGGTGCCTACACATGCCATGGTTGTGTATGTGTGACGTACATTGGTCTGTAGTCCCTAACATGTCACAAATGCATTAGATGGTTGATGAGGCAGGACAGTGTTGTAGTGGACTCCATAATGTGTACAAAAATCTATGTGTTGAGGGGCAGTGATGACCTCGGCAAGGCTTGTCTCACTGAATGATGTAGTTACTCACTAGTGCTCTTCTGTCTGCTCATACATGCAATTGTCTGTTCACCTACAACTCTGTTCATTGTGTTCTGGATGTGTGCCAAGTTAGGATGATGCATTGAGGTGTGACAGGTACAGCAGATGAGTATGAGACAGTGGTGTTGATTTGTCTCACAATGGCTGGATGCCATACTCCCAGGCGTTCACATGTGAAATATGGCCTAATAACTATGTGCATTCACATTGACCTATGTGGTGTTTGAGGCGCTTGTGTGTTGTAAATAGGGAGATGTGCCCTCTGTGTGGCCCAAATGTCCACCCTTGTAAGCAGGTGTGTCACTCAATTATCAAGTCAGTGTTTGTTTTTTCTGTGTCATCCAGAACGGGATATGCTGTGGCCATCTCATGATGGATTTCATTGACATGTGTTGTGTTAGACGTGGCATCATTGGCGTGAGTCTTCCTTCCATTTTGACGGATTGCCTCCTCTGTTTTGATATGTTTTTGCTGGATTTATGCTTTGGGCACTGTGCCACTGCTAATCAGTGCCACAGTGCAAGTGTTCCCCATGTTAAATTGATATACTGATTGGATTCCATAATTGGGTTATTTGATTTATCTATCAGCTCCTAGTACAGTGCACCATGTGTGCCCAGGGCTTGTAAATCAAATGCTGCTGGTGGGCTTGCAGCACTGGTTGTGCCACCCACAGAAGCAGCTTGTAAAGTGTGTCTCAGGCCTGCCATTGCAGGCCTGTGTGCAGTCTAGCACTGTCATGTCGACTTGGCCAAGTGCACCCACTTGCCAGTCCCTAAACCTTCCCTTTGCTGCATATTAGACACCCCTATTGTAGGCCCAAGGGAAGGGTGCATTGTAAGTATAAGGTAGGACATGCTCTGATGTGTGTAGCATGTTCTAATAGTGAATTAACAATAAACATCTGTTATTCAGCTCCAGGACACCTTAGGGTAATTGTGCGCTTTACAAATACACCTGTTATGTTATGTTATGTTATGTTATGTTAATTACAGCCATTTTTGTTGTTCACTATTGAAGGCTACCTGTTCTCATAGGCCAGAATGGGCAGTCAAGATTATTACATTCTTATAATCCTAACTGACTCAGGGAACATGGTAGAAATTCAAATTTAGTATGCCTGAACTCAGAATAATAAAATACATCTTTGAGTAAAGTTTATTTTAATATTCTGAGTTTGCAAATACCACTTTTAGAAAGCAGGTATTTGCTTGCCTAACCATTTGAGCCTGCCTCTGCTGGGTTGTGTATTTCTTGTCTGGGTTTGTGTGCGACAGAGCTGGGAATTCCAGGAGACAGGCTGGGGCAGCCCAGTGGTGAATAGAGAGATCTGCATCTAGATGGGAGGGAGGAGTTTCACCTGGGACTTGAATAGGGCTGGGCCTTCCCTCTACAATGCCGGCTCCACACCTGTGGCTTTTATGATGTCTCTGCCCTGCACTGTGAAAGGAGAGGCGGAATCATGTCAACAGAGTGCTCCAGAGCTGTATCTTCCCTCCCCTGTGCTGGCTCCACCTCCTGTGGGGCGGCTGATTTCTCTACCCTGCACAGTGAAAGGAAGAAGAGAGTCATGTAAACAAAGTGCTCAGGAACTGGTTTGATGCCTTCAGAGAACAAAGGATTTTGGGGTATAAATATTGGGTCTATGATCCCAAGAAATTAGATCACTTTTGGAACAAGAAACCTTTCTGCCAAGGAGAAGAACCAAGGAAGCTGCAGGAGTTTGGACTGCCCCTCTGCCAGTGTGCTGTTTGCTGGGTTGGCCTGCAGTGGTTGCTTCATTGCCAAGGGAAAGGAGAAGGAACTTTGTAAGGACTTTCATCTACAGAATATTCTCCAAGTTCTTGAACTGTGCTTGCCTCCTGCTGAAGTCTCAGGGACAAAAGACTTCACCTCCAGCTCCCTCCTGAATTTCATTGCATGGAATTCTGACTCCAGACACTTGTGTGCCGCTGGGATCTGGAAGCGCGATGCATTGAGAAGAAGCGTGTCACTGCTGCAGCTGAAATCGTCGCATCGCCGGAGAAGCGAGCCTTCGTCGCATCTCCCTGGAAGCGTGTGTTCATCGAAGCTGTCTGCTGTCGCATCACCGGAGAAGCGTGACGCCATTGTGAGAGTCGCCATCGCATCGCTGGAGAAGCATGTGGCGGGGCCTGTCGTGGCTCCAAAGTACAGAGTCGTCGCAAGGCTGCCGGGGCGTCATCACATCACCATCGCATCGCTGCATCAAGGGCGTCATCTTCTCGCATCGCAACCGGATCATCACATCAAGGCGCCATCTTGCGCACCGCAACGGGCCCGCAGGCCGAGAATCTACACATCATCTCCGCACCGGTAAGGCTCACGATGAGTCCCCTACTCTGCGCAAGCATTGAGGAAGGACGCAACCGTTCCCCCGGGTCACGGAACTGACGCATCTCCCCTTTTGCAAGCCTTTTGTTCACTTTGCGTTACGCATCCAGGTATGTTGTTGAGAACTTTGTCGCATTTACCAACAATTTGAACTAAGAGACTTTAATCATCTTGTGGATTTTCGTTGTTTGTGGTCTTGTGTTTAAGTCTATATAAAGAATACTTATTTTTATAAAACCTGTGTTGAGTCCATCTGTAGTGTTATCACTGTATTACTGTTTATATTCACAAATGCTTAACACACTGCCTCTGAGATAAGCCTGTCTGCTCGTGCCAAGCTCCCAAGGGGGTGAGCAGGGGTTATTAAGGAGTGTAATCCCCTTATCCTGACTTAGAAGTAAGGGTCCCTATTTGGACAAAGGTGAATACCTTTGCCAACTAGAGACCCCCAGATCTAACATGTCCACTTTCACCTCAACTAGGAAGAGTGCCAAATCTGATTCGTCACTTGACACTGCTGGAGGACATGGAGGATCTGGCGATTATTCGCAAATTCCATCTAGATAGAGCCACCCTGAGGACCCTTTGTGATATGTTGGAGCCCCACCTGCAGCCTCGCCGGACATATCCAACAGCTTTCACCCCAACTTATAAAGTGATGGCAGCCCTCCATTTTTTTGCCACTTGATCGTTCCAGGAGACTGGGGCCAGCGCTGGTGGGATGTCTCAAGCGATGTTCAGCATGGTGCTGCGTGATGTTCTGTCCACCATGATGATCTACAAGGACAGATATATCCATTTCCCAAGGGGTGCAGAATTGCCAGCTCTGAAGGGAGACTTCTATCCCCGTGGGCACATCCCCCATGTTGTTGCTGCCATTGATTGCACACATGTCAGTCTTGTGCCACCACAGGCAAGTGAGCACATTTTTTGTAATGGCAAACATTACCAATCCATCAATGTGCAGGTGGTGTGCCTGGCAGATATGATCATCTTGCATGTGTGTGCCAGATTCCCCGGCTCAGCCCATGACTCCTACATCCTGAGGAATGACTAATCTGCTTCCTGAGGGTGAGTATGCCTAGTCATATGTCGTGCTGGGTGTGTGACCTGCTGCCCTCTCCCTGTGCAACATTGCAAGGTGTATTTGTCATACCTATGTGACTCTGCATATCCCAGCCGTCCATGGCTGCTTAACCCACTGTGGAATCCCAGGACCCCGGCTGATATCTGATACATTGAGGCCCATGGGAGGACACGTTGTGTGGTGGAGCGTGCATTTGGTCTGCTCAAGTCACGTTTTCGCTGCCTGGACAAAACCGGAGGTGCACTGGCATACTCGCCTGGGAAGGTGTGTCAGATCGTAGTGGCATGCTGCATGCTCCACAACCTTGCCATTCTCAAGGATATTCCCCTGCTCCTGGATGAAAATGAGGACCCATGGCCCCCACCTGCACAACAACCTGAGTCCAGTGATGAGGACAGTGGAGAGGAGGAAGGTGGTGACATGCGTCAACAGCTCATCACTCGCTACTTCACTTGAAGGTGGGTGATGAAGTCCAACATATTCATTGTCTGGTGAGATTGCTGTTGTCCTGAAGGTCTATGTGCAAATGGTATGAACAGCCAGATGTAAAGTCACCTGTGTGTGGATATGTGACTGTGACATGTCATCTGTGAACATATACGGGATGTTCATGTTGACACTTTTTGCCTATTGTGTTGTCTGCATGTTGGCTTCTGTAGATGGTTGGTGTAGTGTAATGTCTGTGATGCCACACTCACACCAATGAATGTTGTTCTTCCTAGGTGCCTCAAACTGATCCTTACCTACATACAGAACATACTTCGGATACATTATGTACCTTTTTGTAGACTGCACATCCTGCACTAAAGACAAAGCTGACGCAATAAAAGTGTTTAAGGTATTTTATTTCCAAAGTTGACATGTGAGGGGGTGGGTAGATTTACATAGAGGTGGTGATGGAGCAGTGAGTTGTCAGTCATGGTAAATTAGAAGAAAGAGTAGATACCACATTGATGTGGTGACCGAGTCCAACAGACATGTGCCATACACAAGGTAGTGTGGGGAAGGACTGTCCAAACAGTCAATGCAGTGGGGAAGAGGGTTGCCATCAGGGCTGGCTCCGTGACTGGTGTTTGGCTGGTGCTTTGCTTCCAGAGACTCCCAGGCTCTTCTTAGAACGGCCCCTTGGTCGCTTGGCTGTGGTGCCAGGGCGTCTGGGGACTCACCCCTCTCTGTGGCTGCAGGGGAGGATGGTGAACTGTCATCCTGCGTCCCACAAGAGGGGGGTGGAGGTGTTGATTGGGACACAGGCCTGTCCCTCAGTAACGCCACTTGCTGGCCCATGAGGTCCACCAATTGTCCAATGCGTGTGCCGATGGACCTCAGCAGCAGGATGACCTCGCGTAAAATATTGTCTGACCGGCCAGTTTTTCCCCGGGCCTCTTCATAAGACCTAAGGACTCTGGTGATGTGTTCCAGGGATGGGGTCCCAGCCTCCTGGTGTCTACCGGTGACCCTGGCCCTCCCACCTGCCCAGCTGCCACGGACCTGTCGCCTCGCCACTGTGGGTCCCCGCACACTCTCCCTGCTGTCCTCAGTTGTTGGTGTGGGGTGCTCATCCCCTGGGACAGAGAGGGGGTTGCAGGTGGCACTGGTGGTGGTGGTGGTGGTGGTGGCGGTGGACGCACAGGCTATAACAGCAGGGGTCTGCTGTGTAGTTGGTATTACAGCAGAGGTGGTGGTGGGGAGGATGGGGTCCTGGGAACTGGTACTCCCTGGCACACCAGATGGGCCGGCCTTGAGCTCATCGTCTTGAAAATCCTGGGAGTCTACATCCGAGAGTCCATGTACCGGGGTGGAGGGGGGGAGACTGGCTCTGCTGGTTGTTGGTGTTGTCCTCAGCTGTTCCTGGTCACCTGTGGATTAGATGGGGAATGGTCATTGTTGTGCACCATGCAAGCATGATGTTAGCTGTGTGTCATCTACTGTCTGTACACTACACAATTGACTGTAATTGTAATTGTGAAGCTTATAAAGCGCATGGTTACACTTACCAGTGTGTACCCGCACTGAATAAACCGCTGAGGAACCCTGGCCTGTTCCTGTGAGGCGCCCAGCTCCTGGGCACCCCCCTGGTGAAGCCAGGCATCCTTAGCGATTAGGGCTGGTGTGGAGACTAAGCAAGCTATTGCCCAGAGTTGCAGCGTGGGACCCCATGATTAGAGTAGGCACCGTGCCGAGAATTATCAGGTCCGCAGACATTTGAGCCCAAGACCCTGCCGCGACGGGAATTGAACCCTGGTCCTGGGCCAGACCTCTGCATCAGGGTCTGCCGCTCTAATCAGTGAGCCACACTCCTCCACTGTCCTTCACATCGTTTTCTATGTGCACTACTGTGCCTCCTAACATGGTGTAGAGGTACATACATGACTTGTACATGTGAGGTATCAATGCATACCATGCAAATCGTGCAGAAATCATGTTCACAGGGACCTGTTGCCATGTAGGGACCAGCTCAACATCTTTTCATTGTTGTCTCCTTGTTGATTAGTCTGACCTGGCAGACATCACATCTTGCCATGGACAGGACATTGTATTGTACTGCATGACTTTGTCCTGTCATGTACATATTTTCAATTCAATTCAATTCATCTTTATTTCGGCACTTTAGAGCCATAAAAGATACATGAATATAACAGTACAATTTTTAAAAAAAGGGGTAATTCCCGTTAGTTCATTACAATTTACACAATAACCACAGAATAAATACATTCAAAGAGGGATATAAGATTCATAAGATTAGTAAAAGACATAATTACAATTTACATAATGTAATCCTAGAATACAGTTACAATTTGCAGCCATTTTTTTTGCAGGGAAAATATATGGAACAAAGGAATCTACTGATACTAAACACAATGGTTCTACTAGTATCGGACTTAATTATTCTCATGGCCTCCCGGCAAGTTCTTATAACCAGGAGGTTACATGGGGTTTAATCCATTTCCTTCTTGCTTGCGCATAGACAGGACAGAAAAAAAAGACATGCTGATCGTCTTTCTTAACATTCCAATCGCACAAGGTACAGACGTCACTTAACATAAGGGCACTTCGTTCCGTATTGCCCTTCACAGCCCATCTAGTCAGAGTAGTGTTATACAAGAGATTGCCATACCTAAATTTCATGAATAAGCTCTTAGCTAATGGTGGTTCAATCTCATCAAGAAAAATCTCAAACAGGGGGCTATCCTTGAAAGACAGAAAGTTTTTAGATAAAGACCCACCCTTATCCTCATTTACCAGGCTATTCGCAAAATAGTCCCAAAACGTGGACTTTTCTAGCATTCTTGGGCATTTTCTCCGGTTTATCCCAAAACTGTGACAGCCCAATTTTTTTGAACCAATAGCAAACGTGCTTGAACCAAGGATTAACATTTGCCACATCCAAAATCATTATTTCTTTTAGATTGTTCCTGTAGTCTTCAAGTTCTGGGGTGCACCATAACCTTACCCAATAAGCTAAGGGCCGTAATATTACATGATGGTCTGTACGCTTGACATCCAAATCCAACATCAATGGAATTAAGGGGGTGCCTTGCGGCATCTTCACTAAATTTCTCAGAAATTTGTTCTCGGTAGTTGAGAATGCATTTTTGGACATAGGCCCCCAAATTTCTGCCCCATGTAGAGCAGCAGACTGAGCTTTAAATTTAAATAATTCCAAGGCGGGTGTTACTACTTTACTCGTACTCCCACCATGTTTCTTTATAATTGGAATTATATTCTGGGACAGCGTCAGTTTGCTCTTTTCTACTTGAGTTTTCCATGTAAATTTGGAGTCAATAGAAACTCCTAAATAGATAAAACTCTGTACAGCTTCTAATTTTTGTCCATTCAATGCCAAGTTCATCGTTTGAGATTTGTGCGGATTTAAGGCCATGTATTTTATTTTTTTTACATTTATTTCCAACCCCTTTTTGTCACAATACTGCTTAAAAGAGTTCAGAAGTGCCTGTAAACCTTTGGGAGTTTGGGAGATCAGTATGGTATCATCTGAAAAAAGTAATGCGGGAACCTTTTCACCATTCAATTTAGGGAAATCATTAATACAGTTTAGCAAATGTGAAGGAATATCATTCACATATAATGAAAATAGCGTTGGGGCCAGCACGCAGCCTTGCCGGACCCCGCGCTCAATTGGTATATTTTGTGATAGTTCCCCATTTATCCCCCACCGTACCCTTGCAAAATTATTTGCATGCAATTTTATTATCTGGCCTAACAGGCATGATGGCTACCCTTGAGCATGCAAAGAACCCCACAGAAGATCACGTGGAACCAGGTTGAACGCTGCTCTAAGGTCTACGAACGCAACATAGAGATGACCTTTCCTTATGTGCACGTACTTCCAATAGAGACAGCAAAGTCTAAAGACCTGGTCCACGGTACTTATGCTACTTCTGAAACCTGCTTGGAACTTGGTAAGTATCAAGTTATCCTCCATCCATATATTTACTCTATCCAAAATATGTCTGAAGTAAATTTTCTGCAATATGTCCATTAAGCTGATTGGACGATAGTTGGATGGATCCAACCTATCGCCCTTTTTAAAAATTAAAACAATCTCAGCTCCCCTCCAACTATCGGGAAAATTTGCCCCATGTGCCATAACATTGCGTAAATAATTAATGTACGGTGCCCATACTACCAGCTCGTGTTTTTAGAGATCGCCAGGAATTTTATCAAGACCCGGTGCTTTACCACCCTTCACAGCATTAATATCTTTCTCAGTCTCCTCTTGACTAAATTCTAGTTTAACATCACAGGCAATAGACCACAGGGCATCCTCACTTACGGGGGTTATCATACTGGGCTTTTTAAATAAATCTGTAAAATGGGTAACCCAAGTAAGTTCATCCAAGTAAACATCTTTTACTACCTTCCCTATATGGTTTCCATTTGCCACCAGTCTCCAGAAACTAATATTATCCTTTGACTTGGCAGCCACCAAAAGGTCAACCCAACTAGATTCTTCCCAAGCTATTGTTTCATCATTTTGTATTTGCTTGTAGGTTTTCCCGGCCTCCCTAATTTCCACTGGGGTCTTTGTTTTTATTGCCTCTAATAATCTAGTTTTTGCTTGCCTACATGATTTACCATATCATGGTTTGCTGTGAGAAAGATTGCTCAAAGTTTGATGGACTTTTTTCGTCATTTTTGTTACTAATGCTTTTAATTGGGTAAAAAATTCATTATGGGTATTCATGAATTTGACCGGGTTCACCGCCTCCAATGGAACCGTTACATACAAGGAAAATGTATTAGCGAAAAGGTGGTAAATATTTAACAAAATATGGCCATGTTCCAATATATGGGCCCATTTTAGCGCACACCTATTATTGCTTACTAAGATTTCCTCACCAATTCCCATTACATCAGCTGTATTATTACCTAGGACGACCCAGTTGAGCAAACTAGAATGAAATAGCAGTTCCAATGGGTAGTGGTCGCTTCACAACCTCCATATCAACCATATATGGCCAGATATCCAAGGAGACTATTATAAAATCAAGATTGCTTTTCGATTTGTTCCTTACAAAGGTTGTTTTTTTCCCCAAATCAGCAGGAAGGCGTCCATTACAAGCCCTTAGACCATGCTCTACCGACAGCTTCATTATTTGGACTGCCAAAACAGAGCAATAAACAGTATCCAACGTGGGGATGTTATTTGCACTGTCCTCCTCTTCCAATATATCCTCCAGGCCTAAAATCGGCTCGTAGTTACAATTTAAATCCCCCGCCAGTATTACAGGTTGTTTATTTACCATTCTATTAAGAAAGGAGTCCAATTCCCCCAAGGTCGCTGACTCCTTTGATAATGCAGATGGATGGTTGTAAACATTAATTAAATATATTACCTTCCCATCGTATGTATTAACCGTAAGAGCCAAAATATCCATGGAGTTAGTATCTATTACCTCAATTTTTATTTTCAGAGTGACACTAACCCAAATGATGAGGCCCCCCAAAGGTCTTTCTCTTACAGAAGGCAGTGCATTAATACTAAAAGTCTTGTATCCTACTCTATGGGGACTATTAAGTGACCAGGTTTCTTGGAGAAAGCAACACACGCTTGTCACTATATAGTTAGACCACTCAGGGTCGCGCAAATTTTTCCCCAGCCCAGCTATATTCCAGGATATAAGTTTATGGTTATGTCCCTGAATATTATAATTAAGTTGGTGGCCCTGCGGTTTTATGACATCCGTCACATGTCTAGCTTCTGATGAATATTGCCAGATAAATCCTCGCTAGTTACAACATCTTTGGACACACCTGTATTGATAGCGCATGCAGCCATTACTTGAAATGTATCTGGAGTTTCTCTACATATACCCTTCTCAAAAGTACCAGTAAGTACGTCGTCTCTTTGGCAACAGTTGGCCTTATATCTGATTCTGGCAGAGTCAATAGATAAATATTGGTAATGTTCCAAGGGGTCTGGAAGATTAGGTGTGCAATGACCAGAGTTAATCTCTTTGATTCCACCCAATCTGGTACTATTATTGCTCATAGAGTTTTTTGGGCTCAAATTATTTTGAATATCAGTTTTACCCTTCTTGTACTAGGGCAGTCAATCTACTGCCTCTAGGCAACTAAATCTATTAAATGTATCAATCCCTCCCCAACTGTTTGTATTCAATGGCCTATAGCCCCCATGCCCCATCCCACCCCTTGCATGGTTGGTAACCCTTGTCCAACTCCTTCCATTATTTGGTTGTTCCTCTGGAATATAAAAGTAAGATAGTGGTCTAGCCACTATCACATTACCATTATATTGAGGGCCCCCGAGCAAATTTAATCCACTGTTCGTGGGTCTTTAAAATTTACGACCTCACAATCGCCCTGTGATCTTTTTCTATTGTATTCCACCCAAGGAACTCTCCGTACCATTAAGATGTCACTCGTTGTATTTGGTGGTAGAGGGTAGTTAGTATTTAGCCAGTGGGATACCTTATTTTTCAATGCCCAGAAGGGTTCCGTAGTTGATGGAGCCAATTCCGGAACCCCTGTCAAAACCACCACATAGGGGCAAACTTCCGGGGGTAGATTAATGCTTTTACGTTTTAGTACCATCTCTATAGGGACTTTGTCAGAATTTGGAATGGGAGTATTAGGACCAACCGGTTTTTGTTTGTTATGTTCACTGCTTGCCGGGGGTTTGGCACATAATTTATTGCCTTCAGTATTTAGAGCGTTTGGGGTGGGATCTTAGGAGTTACTTTTTTGGGCACTGCTGGACGTTTATTCGATACCTGGGGTATACTAGCTGATGGGGCTGCTGAGGCAGCCTTTTTCACCTGATCACTCTTCAGAAATCTTATATCCTTCTGTAGTTCGTGGAGCTGATTTTCTATACCTTGAAGCATTGCTTCCAGGGGAGTGAGGAGAGTTTTAAGTAGCTTCCTCAAGGTGTCTGTTAACAAGCCCACCATTTCATCTCTTATACCCGTACTATCAGCTATAGTGCTATCAGCTATGGATTCAGCTATGGTATCATCTAAGATGGTATCATCTAGAATTCTTAGAGCAGAAGTTTCAGGCAATATCTCTTCCTGCCCTGTCGCTTGCCCATGGGTTTCCTTCCCCACCTCTTTACTACTAATATCATTTGTGTGTCCTGCTTTTATTTATTTAACTTTTCTAGATCCTGGGGCATTATTATTTGCTCTCTTACGTTTAGGAATTGCACCCTCCCGTCTCCCTCGCAATTGACTACTGCAATTCCCATCTTGCATGTCTACTAGTGTAGTTTCCGGAATAATTTCCGGGGGACTCAAAGTCTGGGGGTCAGAGATGGTCAAAACTTGAGGATCTAATTGGGCAGTGGGGATATTATGCACCACAACTTGCTTTTGCACAACATTAGGCCTACTTTTAGTGCTATCAGGCGTACGTGCGGATGTGATATGTCCCATAGACGACCTTTTAGCTAATGCTAAGTCCTGGGACACCCTTCTTTCCATTAATATAATTCCTTGGTCAATCAAAGAGTTAGTTCGTATAATGAAATTGTCCAAGGTTTCTATAAACTGCGACCCACCTAGTGCAGTTTTACTTCTAGTCTCACGTGTGCACATCTCCCTTACTACTTATACAACCATCACCAGCCTTTACAATTCATACATACAGTAAATGAGCGGTGTAAGAGGGGGGGGCGGTCTGGTCTTCTTTGGTCTTTAACAGGCTTAAACGTGCCTGCCCTTGGCCCGGGCTTGGCCCGGCGACCGCCTGCGCGCGTCCCGCGTTCGCGTTTATGGGTGTGGCTAAGTAGGGAGTGCTGGTGGGCGTGGCGTGGCGGGAAGAGGACCCATTGCGGCCGGTGTCTCTGGCGCTTGGCTACCTGGTCCTCGCAGTCCCGCAGTGGAGTAGAGGTAAGCTCCCAGTCAGCTTAGTCCCGGTAAAGTTCAGGCAGGCGGCGTCTCCCAGCAAGCAGGGCAAGAACAAAGCACAGTCCTTAGCCTCGAGCGGCTCCCGCGGAGCGGGGGCCGCGAGGCACTATGTAGTGCTGGTGGGCGTGGCGTGGCAGGAAGAGGACCCAGGTGCGGCCGGTGTCTCTGGCGCTTGGCTACCTGGTCCTCGCAGTCCCGCAGTGGAGTAGAGGTAAGCTCCCAGTCAGCTTAGTCCCGGTAAAGTTCAGGCAGGCGGCGTCTCCCAGCAAGCAAGGCAAGAACAAAGCACAGTCCTTAGCCTCGAGCGGCTCCCGCGGAGCGGGGGCCGCGAGGGGCTATGTAGTGCTGGTGGGCCTGATATGGCGGGAAGAGGACCCAGGTGCAGCCGGTGTCTCTGGCGCTTGGCTACCTGGTCCTCGCAGTCCCGCAGTGGAGTAGAGGTAAGCTCCCAGTCAGCTTAGTCCCAGTAAAGTTCAGGCAGGCGGCGTCTCCCAGCAGGACGGGCAAGAACAAAGCACAGTCCTTAGCCTCGAGCGGCTCCCGCGGAGCGGGGGCCGCGTGGCGCTATGTAGTGCTGGTGGGCGTGGCGTGGCGGGAAGAGGACCCAGGTGCGGCCGGTGTCTCTGGCGCTTGGCTACCTGGTCCTCGCAGTCCCGCAGTGGAGTAGAGGTAAGCTCCCAGTCAGCTTAGTCCCGGTAAAGTTCTGGCAGGCGGCGTCTCCCAGCAAGCAGGGCAAGAACAAAGCACAGTCCTTAGCCTGGATCGGGGGCCGCGATGCGCTATGTAGTGCTGGTGGGCGTGGCGTGGCAGGAAGAGGACCCAGGTGCGGCCGGTGTCTCTGGCGCTTGGCTACCTGGTCCTCGCAGTCCCGCAGTAGAGTAGAGGTAAGCTCCTAGTCAGCTTAGTCCCGGTAAAGTTCAGGCAGGCAGCGTCTCCCAGCAAGCAGGGCAAGAACAAAGCACAGTCCTTAGCCTCGAGCGGCTCCCATGGAGCGGGGGCCGCGAGGCGCTATGTAGTGCTGGTGGGCGTGGCGTGGCGGGAAGAGGACCCAGGTGCGGCCGGTGTCTCTGGCGCTTGGCTACCTGGTCCTCGCAGTCCCGCAGTGGAGTAGAGGTAAGCTCCCAGTCAGCTTAGTCGCGGTAAAGTTCAGGCAGGCGGCGTCTCCCAGAAAGCAGGGCAAGAACAAAGCACAGTCCTTAGCCTCTAGCTAATAAGCCTACACATGCTTTCCAAGTATTGAAATGGTCCTTGCTGATTGGGCCACAAAGCAATGTACTCATCAGTGTGTGCTGTGTATGGTTGTGCCCAGTCTTCCTTGTGCATGTGCATTGGTGTGTGACTCTTTGGTGGCTGTGATAGTTCCCTTTGCTTACCTGTGTGCACACTGCGTGTCAAACAGGGTTGGTGTGCATATTTGTGCAATGAGAGGCCTGGTGTTGCCGTATGGCAGCATTTCATTTGTGACAAATGTGTGGGTGCACGTACAGGCTACCTACCTTTTAAGTGAAGGTGAACAATGCAATGGCTTCCAACTGCTTCTGGGTGGTGTGGGGGGATGCTCCATCCTGCTGGGGTGTGGGACGGGAGTATGGCGGGAGTAGTGGTACAGGCCTCCCTCCCCAAAACAGACTTCCCAGGTAGGGTGGCTACCTACCTGTTATGTGAAGGTAAACAATGCAATGGCTTCCAACTGCTTCTGGGTGGGAGGGAGTGCTCCATCCTGCTGGGGTGTGGGACAGGGGGCATGGTGGGAGTAGTAGTGCAGGCCTCCCACCCCCAAACAGACCTCCCAGGGAAGATGGCTACCTACCTGTTAGGTGAAGGTAAACAATGCAATGACTTCTAACTGCTTCTGGGTGTTGTGGGATAGTGCTCCATCCTGCTGGGGTGTGGGATTGGGGCATGGTGAGACTAGTAGTGCAGGCCTCCCATCCCCCTAACAGACCTCTCAGGGAAGATGGCTACCTACTTGTTAGGTGAAGGTGAACAATGCAATGGCTCCCAACTGCTTCTGGGTGGTAGGAGGGAGTGCTCCATCCTGCTGGGGAGTGGGACAGGGGGCATGGTGGGAGTAGTGGTACAGGCCTCCCTCCCCCAGACTTCCCAGGCAAGATGGCTACCTACCTGTCAGGTAAAGGTGAACAATGCAATGGCTTCCAACTGCTTTTGGGTGGGAGGGAGTGCTCCATCCTGCTGTGGTGTGGGACAGGGGGCATGGTGGGAGTAGTAGTGCAGGCCTCCCACCCCCAAACAGACCTCCCAGGGAAGATGACTACCTACCTGTTAGGTGAAGGTAAACAATGCAATGACTTCTAACTGGCTCGTGGGTGGGGAGGGGGAGGGATCCATCTTGATGATGCTGGGGGACAGGGGGCATGGTGCTACTCCCACCATGCCCCCTGTGCAGGTTGCCTGTGCTCATGCTCCCATGGTAATATTGATAGCTACGTTTAGGGTAAATGGGAGTAAGTGAAGGTTGGATCTGTGAGACAGGTTTTTGTGGGTATGTGGTGCAGATGGATGGGATTTGTCTTGGGTGGTGTGGGTTTTTGGTTTTGCAAGACAGTACATATCAGTGTGTTGGTTAACATTTGTTTGTACTTACCAGCCTCCACTTCCCCGGATACTCCTGTGAGACTCTCGGGATGCAGTATGGCAAGCACCTTCTCCTCCCATGGTGTGAATGTTTTCAGTGGGATGGGAGGGCCACGCAAGTCCGGTTAGCCAGCTCCCAGTTCTTGCTCCTCCTCTCTTTGACAACCCTCTTCTGATCATGCCACCGCTTCATGATCTCCTTCTTGGATCGCAGGGTGGTTCCTACTGCATTGACCCTTTGTACTATCCTCTCCCACATCTGGGTCCTTGTGGCTAATGGTGTCTGTTGGACCAGGCTACCAAACATTTGTGGTTCCACTCTGACTATCTCATTTACCATGACTGTCAACTCACTCTCTGTGAATTTGGGCATTTTATGAGTGGACATGGTGTGTGGTGTGCAAAGTGTTTGTGGGTGCAGGGGTGTGGGTGGTGGGTGTGATGTTGGTGTGTGAGGTGTGTTATGTGCTGGGGGCTAGTTGGTGCTGGTGTGATGGTGGTGTTGGTGTTGAGTGTGCTGTGTTCTTTTGCCTCTCCTCTCAAATCTTGTGGATGCCCTTCTCTTCTGGAGGGTTGCAAAGGATTGTGGTCAGTGAAGGGGCAGGTTTTATATTCAGCTATGTGGGTGTGTCCAAAAGGGGGTTTTGCTGTCAGGTGTGTTGTGGGTGTTGTCCTGGGAATTGTATGTTTCTGTTTGGCATGTATTTGTTTCATTGGGATGTGTTTGGTGTATTTGGGGGGCATGGTTACTTTGATGCTTGACATTATTGTGGGGTTTTTGCATAGTCTGCCATGTTTTCAATGGATCGTCCGCTGCGAGGGCAATGCTGCAGCTCTTCCGCTGGCTCTCCCATTCACTCCAGTGTGTGACAGCGGGGATATCCTAATTTCCCGTGCCATGTCTCCACTATGCTTGCAACGGGTTGTAGATTTTCTGCTGCGTTTCCGACCATCTCGGTCGGATTTTGTACATCACCGCCCGCGATAGGTGGTTTAATTTGCCCGCTACCGCGGCGGTTGGTCTTTTTGGTGGTTGATCCTAATTTAACCACCGGTTTATCCACCATCCCAGAAGACGGTTGTTTTCCGCTTCCATGGCGGTTGGGGTGGTTTTCCGACCGCCATCCTAATAGGCCCCTATGTCTGCAGGTACTGCTGCTGGCTCATTAGACTGAGACATGTTTGTGGATCAAACTCAAGAGTTGCAAAGATAGAAGGCTTGCACCCTTCCCAAGTAGAGACCCTTACTCTAGTTAGGGTACGGGGATTACACAGCTAAAATAACCCCTGGTTACCATCTTGATAGCTTGGCACAAGCAGTCAGGCTTATCTTAGAGGCAATATGTAAAGCATTTGTATATACACACAGAATAACACAGTGAAAACACTACAAAATCAGCCCACACCAGTGTTCCCTTTAGGGTGCATGTGTGCACACGCAGCTCGGTGCCCCCGAGCGCGCAGTACCGTGTGTGTGGTGCGCACACACATACCCCGGGAGCGGGGCTCATTATGTGCTTTTGTTTAAGCATTCATGTTAATTGCAGCGCCCTTCACAAGCTGTGATTAACATGAATACTTTAAACAAAAGCACACAAGCCTGGGCTGGAAGGGGCGGATGTGGGACAAGTCTGACATTGCTGCAGCCCCTTGTAGGTCACGAGCCGGGGACCGACTGGGACGAGGGGGGTGTAGTGTCTGTAGTGGGTCCATCTCGGGTCCCTTCTGAGTCGTTTGATCATCAGTGAGCTGTACTGATTGTGACGTCCAAAGAAAGCTGTGCAGCCGAACAAAAAGAGACTTTTCTGAGAAAAAAAGATTTGAAACGGTAGGAGCTCGCTTCATACCAGTGCATTTATCTACAGCAACATAATACAATAAACCTCCCAGAAAGAAAACAAAAGAAATGCACCACCAAACACAGCGTGCTTTCAGAATCACCTGAAAGCACACGCTGTATTTGTAGACTTGTTGCATGTCTTCTCTTAATAGCGCTGTGCTGCGTGGTGATTGTGTGCCTTTTTTTAGGTTTTCATGTGAATTGCAGCTCATGACGGGCGCTGTGATTAACATGAAAACGATAAAAAAGGCACAAAATCACCTTGCAGCTGCACTCTATTAAGAGAAGAAATAAAGCAAGCCTACAAACATGGCATGTGCTTTCAGGTGAAATACACTTAAAAGTGGAAGCACAAACCATTTGTCTCTGAGCCATGCAGCTTCTGTCATCAGCACCTATCCTCCCTTTTTCCACAAGAGCAGTTCAAGTATGTATGCAAAATATCCTAGTTTGCATATGTTGTCAATATAATTCTGGCTCTGCAATATTTTCTGCATAATGCATCATGTGCTGCATAATTTGACTATTTTAACTAATAAATTGTTTGTTGCTCAAACGGATCAAAAGTTACAAAAAAATGTGACTTGTCTTTCTGTAAATTGGACGCCCCTTTGCAAAGGTTGACTGATGACCTTCATCACTGCTGGATTTTTATGTTCTACTGGTACTAATAAGGAAAAATCTTTCCAAAGACTGTTAGCATGTGTAAAAAGGTAAAAATATTAAGGGGGCATATTATCAAGAAACTGCGTTAAAATTATTGCCGCTTTAACGGCAGAAAACTGCAGCTAAAGCTGCGATAATGGGCTTGATAATATGTCCTTGAGAATTCCAATAGAAGCCCATGTTCTTGTGTCAACATGGGCTACTTTTGGAATTCTCCAGGGCATATTATCAAGCCCATTATCGTCGCTTTAGCTGCAGTTTTTTGCTGCTAAAGCAGCGATAATTTTAATGCCGTGCTTGATAATATGTGCCAAAGTATCAGAAAATATAACACATTACGCTGCAGCCTTATTTTTTGCTTCATAATTTAGTCAACACTGCAGCATAATTTTGTCCTCAAATGCTGCATAATTCCAGTGGCCCCAAAGCAGGCGCTAAAGCAGGCAGCACATGTTAAATGTGCTCGTGCATGAATCAGAGAGACCATGACGTTTGTGAAGTTAGTTTGGTGTGCTCGCAAATCCTACATTTCTGACCCCTGGTGAGTTACAGTTACTACTGCTGAAACAAGGCCAATGGAGGAACCAATGGGTGAGGTGGTCTGCCTCAAGGGCAGGGCCTGCTTAATCGCTGGGGGAGCCCTGTGCGACAATATATGTTGGTGCCCCCCCATGACTCCCTTCACCACTGATTACCTCAGTCTCACCCTTCAATGGCGACCCTCTAGTCTCCATTATGACACTCTAGCTCAGATGAATTTAACTTGATTTACAGCACCACTGATACCAGTGTAGGGTATCAGAGCATTTTACATCACAATCATTACACAGAGACAATTAATCATATGTGTGTAAATGTCTTTATAGGAAATGTTACATAAGAAAAAGGACTACAAGGTGTAGGAGTCACATGACATCCATACTAGTAGGCAGTATAATTTAATAGTGATTGGTCTGGAGAAACACAAACTCTTAATGTAGATATCATGATTGGGGGTTCTCTTTAATAACCAGAAATGATTTATATTCAAATGAACCCTATTTGCAACATTAGAATCATCAGACTGAGGAAAAAACATGCCTCTCTTAGATGACAGTTCATAGCTCACTGTTCTATGTTAGGATTTTGACTTATAAAGTGCACGTAACAGAAGAATCTCACTGACAAAAGCAGTAACCCACTGACCCATTTACATGATGTGCACTTTGAGATCTCTATGGTACATGTTCTTTGCAGCAGGCAAATTAGCCATCTGTGCTACCTTTCCACGAGTCAAAACATCCACTTGACAAAACTCAATTTCTCTCTAGGAAGAACATTAATCACCGGAGTTATCATGAATTTTTTATTGTTGCCTAAAATTGCTGGAGTCCAGGAAGGAGGCAGCAAGTGCTTTTAGAAACATAATATACTTGCAATGGTTCCATGTTAAAATATTGATTACAAAAATATTGAATACCTATACTTAAACAGGTAAGTACAGTATAATATCGACCCAAAAATATTGATGTAAAAAACATAGATGTAAAAAATATTGACTTAAAAAAAATAACATAAATTAAAATAAATTAATTAAATAATATTAATAATATTAACACAATAAATTAAATGTAATATAAATTTAAACTGATTATAACAAATAAACTTAATTTATTAAATTTAAACACAAAAAAATGTGTACATATACATATATTTACTTAAATACATTTTATTAACTATTATCTTTATTTATTTTATAAACTTTTTTAATTATGTAAAAATAAAATAAACACATATATAAATAATTTCAAATAAAATATTCTATATGTATTTAACACATTAAACTATTTAAAAAAAAATAATACATACATTCAATAACAAAATAAAAACATTAGTAGTTAAAACGTTGGATAGCGAAGGGGTAAAAATTATTATTCCCACTCCAGTGAGTGCAACAATAGGGAAAGAGCTGGATAGCGTAGGGGTAAAAATTACTATTCGCACTCCAATGAGTGCAGCAGTAGGCAAAGCGCTAGATAGAGGAGGGGTAAAATTTACCATTCCCACTCCAGTGAGTGCAACAGTAGGGAAAGCGCTGGATAGCGTAGGGGGAAAAATTAGTATTCCCACTCCAGTGAGTGCAACAGTAGAGAAAGAGCTGGATAGCGGACGGGTAAAAATTACTTTTCCCACTCCAATGAGTGCAAAAATAGGTAAAGCACTTGATAGCGGAGGGGTAATAATTACTATTAACACACTACAGTGAGTGCAACAGTAGGGAAAGCGCTAGATGGCAGAGGGGTAAAATTTACCATTCAGTGCAACAGTAGGGAAAGCGCTGGATAGCGGAGGGGTAAAAATTACTATTCCCACTCCAATGAGTGCAACAGTAGTGAAAGCGCTGGATAGCAGAGGGGAAAAATTACTATTCCCACTCCAATGAGTGCAACAATAGGGAAAGCGCTTGATAGGGGAGGGGTAAAAATGACTATTTCCACTCCGGTGAGTGCAACAGTAGGGAAAGCGCTAGATCCCAAAATAATAAAAAAACAAAACCATCAACATTTTTATTAAAGCTCCCCTGAGGCGGAAAGTCGGGGGTTCTAGGTTGCTATTGCATTTTTTAAAGTTGTTACTTGTATTTATTAAATTTGGGTGCATTGTGAAAATGTATGTTCTAGTTCTATTTTTAATCAATTTCGCCGGCACTGCACCGCGAACCCTGCTCCCCACTTTGACAAAACAGGCGCTGAGGCGCTTTCACAGAGGGTAACCACCATCTTGGGCGGATTGCCGGGTAGCGCTCTAGTTGGTCGCTGCCTCCCGCCCTGCCTTATATTTAAATCGCGTGGAAAGCGCGCGCGCACAGAATAAGTGGATTGAAGCTCCCCTGAGGCGGAAAGCCGGGGGTTCTAGGTTGCTATTGCATTTTTTAAAGTTGTTACTTGTATTTTTTAAATTTGGGTGCATTGTGAAAATGTATGTTCTAGTTCTATTTTTAATCAATTTCGCCGGCACTGCACCGCGAACCCTGCTCCCCACTTTGACAAAACAGGCGCTGAGGCGCTTTCACAGAGGGTAACCGCCATCTTGGGCGGATTACCGGGTAGCGCTCTAGTTGGTCGCTGCCTCCCGCCCTGCCTTGTATTTAAATCGCGTGGAAAGCACGCGCGCACAGAATAAGTGTATTGAAGCTCCCCTGAGGCGGAAAGCCGGGGGTTCTAGGTTGCTATTGCATTTTTTAAAGTTGTTACTTGTATTTTTTAAATTTGGTTGCATTGTGAAAATGTATGTTCTAGTTCTATTTTTAATCAATTTCGCCGGCACTGCACCGCGAACCCTGCTCCCCACTTTGACAAAACAGGCGCTGAGGCGCTTTCACCGAGGGTAACCGCCATCTTGGGTGGATTATCGGGTAGCGCTCTAGTTGGTTGCTGCCTCCCACCCTTCTCATTCACTATAAAATGAACACTCGACCTAGACAGCGCAGCGGACGCGCCGGCGGCGCACCGAAGGCACGCCAAAGGCAAGCCCGTCTGCGCCTGTCCGCGCTAAGTCCGCGATAGGCGCAAGACACGCTGCTCACTTCGGGCTCACCATTTTAACTTATACGGGAAATGACCTGCATAAGCTCAATACTCTTGGTAAGTGTCCTTGTGGCGCTCCTATGGTGCAGATCTGGGGTCCTTTCACCTGTAGAACCTGCAGATGGACCACACCGTGGCCCACCCTCGAGTTCGTTTCTGGGAAAGACAATATTGGGATAGGTTCCACTCAATTGAAGGGAGGGCTGATCAATGCGCGTTCGTTGGGTTGTCACAGTCAGGATATTAGGGACCTAATCCTGGATCATGACCTGGATGTTCTTTTCATAACAGAAACGTGGCTAAACGACACTTGTAATCCAGACTTAGTTTCTGCCCTTCCTTCCGGATTTACCATTTTGAGGCAGGATAGACAGAATGGAAGAGGTGGAGGCGTGGCTTTAATCCTTAAAAGCTCTTTGAAGTGCCACACATTTGATCTAGGGCCCCTGAAGGGAGTGGAAGGAATGGGTTTCTCTATTATGTTAAACTCATCCTCCTCTTTTTCGGGGGGTCTGGTCTACCGCCCTCCGGGTAGTGCTTCCACATTCCTAGACTTCCTCAGTGAAAGCTTAGGACAGCTTCTGTTGCGATATCCACAGTTCACACTTCCGGGTGACTTCAACCTTCAGTTGGAATCTAAAACCGATACATTTGCGATCAATTTCCACCAGACTCTGGATATTTTCGGTTTGCATCAATATGTGATGCAACCTACTCATTCTGCCGGGCATACCCTGAATGGGATATGTTCCAACTTTGCTGCATTGAAAACTTACTTCCCGGTACCGCAAATTTGGACAGATCACTGTTTGATCCCTTTCAATATACGTGTCTCCTGCCTAGGGAAAAGAACTAGGGTCAGCCAGCAACCCGTAACCAATTTAAATTGGAAAGGTGTTGCTCATAATATCAAGCTTAATCCACCGCGGCACTCACAGGCGCCTAGTTTGTCAGGTGATGTGTCCCAGGACTCTATAGATTTCCATTCTTGGATGCAACAAGTCATTACAGACCGCGCCCCTCCCAAACGCCCCCGAGTAAAGGTAAAAGGGGAAAAATTCATGCCCCCTGGTACTCCCAGACGCTGGCTGATAAGCATTTATTATGCAAAAAGAGTGAACGTAAATGGAGGAAATCTTATGATCAAACAGCTAAAACTCTGTACATACAGCATAGGAAATCCTACCTTGCCAGTATTAAAATGGCCAAGAAGGACTACTATGTGAATGCTATTAATGAGGCGCAGCAAAAGCAGAGAACGGTATTCTCCATAGTGAGGTCCTTTACCCACCCTAAAATGCTCCAGCAAGAAATTCCACCATCCTTAGGCTTTTGCAATCAGATTGCCGATTTTTTGAAGAGAAAATCGAGCTTTTACAGAAGGAGTTCCCAACTCCCTCTTCCTCTTCCCTACCTAGTCATCAGGATTTGCGAGAGACTAAGGATCACACCTTAAGTACTTTCCAATCGGTCTCCCTCTTTCAAACTCAGGAGATCATCTTGGCCTGTAAATCAGGAGCACCTACGGATTCTTGCCCTCCCCAAATACTACATCTGATAATCGATGTAGTTAACCCTCTCATTAATGCGATTGTCAATGCTTCACTCAGTCAGGGGATAGTGCCTTTTGAGTGGAAAAAAGCAACTGTTAAACGCTTAATGAAAAAAACTAATAAATCCCCCACTGATCTTTCCAATCTCCGGCCAATTTCTCTCCTTCCGGTTTTGTGGAAGATAACGGAACCAATGGTATATTTAGAATTAAAAAACTTTGTTGAAACTTATAACATCCTTCACCCTCAGCAGTCAGGCTTCCGGCCCAGACACTCAACCGAAACGGCCCTTATGGAACTTACTGTCTCCTTTAAATTCTTGCAGGATGAGGGTAGGAACGCGGTCTTGATTTTATTGGACCTCACAGCAGTGTTCGATACCATCTCGCAATAAATCTTGATTGAAAGGCATAACAGGAACTGCCTTGGCCTGGATAATATCATTCCTGTCAGAGAGATCCCAAACGATCTCTCGGGGTCCCTTTCGTTCTAGGGAAAAACTGGTGTCATCTGGAGTCCCACAAGGCTCTATTTTGAGTCCTTTATTGTTCAACGTTTATATGGTCCCCCTTATTGCATTGATAGAGTCATACGGCATACTTGTGACATCGTATGCCAATGACACTCAATTGATTGTCTCTATGGATAAGAATTCTATCAATGCAGAACAAAACTTAAAGAGTTGTTTGACAGAAGTCTTTAAATGGATGGACAATAACCACCTAACGTGCAATGCTAATAAGACAGAGATTCTACCTGTAGGTAAAGATGTCCATTTTTGCCCTAAGGAGTGGTGGCCGGAGGACTCACCTGCACCTCCTCACTCAGTTGAAACAGCTAGAAACCTGGGAGTCTTGTTTGACTCCGCTCTTTCTTTTGACCAACATGTAAGGAATGTGGCAGGAAGTTGTTTTAGTATTATTAAATCCCTGAAGAAATTTTTCGATTTCCTGCCCACTGATTCAAGAAAGACGGTGGCAGTGGCCCTCATTCTTTCACGTTTAGATTACTGTAACGGCCTGATGGCCGGGATCAAAAAATCAACGTTGAAAAATTACAGATTGTGCAACATGCAGCGGCTAGATTGGTACTTAAATTACCAAGAAGGTCCTCTGCCTCGGCTGCACTTAAGATTTTACATTGGCTGCCTTTGCACAAGAGGATTTTATTCAAAATCCTTTTAACAACATTCAGAGCCCTTAATAAGACAGGACCTAAGTACCTCTCAAGACGCTACACCCGTTACGACCCCCCAAGAAGTCCGAGATCCTCAGGCGGAAATCTAATTACCATCCCCAGATTTCATTATAAAACAAAAGGGGGAAAGACTCTTTCCGTGTTGGCATCAAAGGCTTGGAATGTCATGCCGAAAGAACTCAGACTCATAACTTATGAGAATGCTTTTAGGAAACAACTGAAGACATGGATTTTCAATCTATCTGATGTCTTTGTAATGGCCTCTATCTAGTTCCCAGCACTGCACGATACATTATTTTAGCACCAGGATGCTCCTTTCAGAGCGACAGCATGCGCTTTACAAATACACAATACAAATACAAATACAAATACAAATTTAATTTCCAATATTAACATAATTAATATATAAATTTAAATATATTATTATTAACAAAGATATTACAAAATAATTACCCATTATTTAACACTATAAAATCCACAACACACACCTACAATTAATTACACAATTAAATTTAATAATTACTAATTAATAAATGAAAATTAATGTATTAATATGTATCAATTAATCAATAAAAATTAACTACTTACCACCTTTCACACCATTTACACATATTAACACCAAAACACGCACCGAAATTAATTACACAATAAAAATCACTAATTACTAATTAATTAATGGTAATTAATGTACAAGTCTTTAATAATTAATCAGTAAGAAAATGTCATTACTTACCACCCTTCACACAATTTACACATATAAACACCACAATATACACCTAAAATTAATTAAGCAATTAACCTAATTATTTATTAATTGACTATTGGAAATTAATTAACAACGAATTTTGAAACTATTATTAATTAATCAATGAACACATTAATTATTCAATACATTTTATAAAAAGAAATTGCTTCCCACCCTATTCCCCTATAAACCCACAACCCGCTACGGAACTAAAAACGCAGAATTAAACTTAAAATAAATTGATAACTAGTAAAACTCTAAAACGTTTAATAAAATGACAAATAAATTGCATTAAACTAAAATACATACAATTATTAATTAATTGATATTTTTGTAAACTATATTTTTGTAAACGATATTTCTTACAAAGATATTCATGTAATCGATATTACTTACCTCTAAGTCGATATTCTTGTCAACTATATTTTTGTTGTCGATATTTCTTCCCCACAATATTTATGCGGCGATAGTTCTGTCCCACAATATTTTTGCGGCAATAGTTCTTCTCTGCACCACTTGCAAGCATTACACCCCAGCGGAAGTCAGTGCCCGGTGCGATCGCACCTCCTATAGCCACCATGCTCAAGGGTCCTGTAACCTCAGTGACAGTCACTGTTGCGCTAGGATGTGCTGGTTCATAGGCCCGCCCGCAAGACTGGAGGTGAACCTCGGTATGAATTGTGGTTGACAGGCCTTTAATGTTAACCCACAATTACAATCACTAGGGTCCACATGCTGCTGCTAAGACACCGGAGCTTCTAAGATCTAGCGGGGTCTTCTAAGGTCAAGCAAGGGAATGTGCTCCCTCAGGAGAGTGGTCTGGTGCGCTGATCATGAAGGCTTACCTTGGTTCCACAGTTTCAAATTCTCTGAACAGAGTGTCACATCCTCTCCTCTACTGAACACCAAACTGCCCCACTGAGAGAAACTTGCACTGCCTTCAGCTACAACCCAATTGTGCCCCGCTATAAACACCTGGATGCGACACAATTCAAATTACGAATTAGACAAGAGTAATATGCTGCCTAAAAAAATAAAGTAACACCTTCCTGGAAAAAGCACTCATAGGGAATGCAAGTTTAAGTAAAGCATGTGAAATTAAAGCAGGAACAACATGGTTACCTTAAAACTTTTACACACATTATTCAGAAATCAGTGAGTGCTTTTGCCAGCGGCAGAGCCAAAGTGGATACTGTCCTTGTCTTCTCTGGGCAAGAAGGAAGACACAGAGTCCTTTTCCTTCTCTACCTGCCCACCCTGAACAGCCACGAACACAGAGCCTTATCTGTAGGCCTTGGCTATTTCTGCCATCCTGGGACAACTGTTTAAAATAAAAAAGCAGGCGAACAGAATCTATTTAATTAAAGAAGTAGGGGCACGCCGTGCCCTGACGATCCCGCCCACTTCGACTACTGCATGTGTGGTGCTTTTAGGAAGCAAGCAGACTACTTCGAGGGTTAATAATCATCTTGTTACTAGAGTGGCTGAGCATGTGTGCATCAGGGGAATCAACATGATTGGACAGAGTCACTACAGAAAATGTTTGTGCTTGGAGTCGGAAAACAAATGGAATCTGATGGACCTAGTTTGTTTGGCAGTGAGGGGAGAAAACCCAGATAGAGCTGCATTTTCATTCTATTGCTGAAAGATGTTTCATTCCCTTCTCTGTGCAGCATGCAGAGTATTTTAATGAAAGCTCTACGTTTTACTCTTGGGGTCCTGAATCACGTACATTTGGAATTCCCATTCCCTTTCCCTGAAAACTGAATTCTTGACCCTTGAAATGATGTGCCCTCACCAGCAGCTACAGTGTGACAAGGCAGTAAGACTGCAGCACCCTATCTTTGGGGAGAAGGTGGTAGCCGAGGTAAGGGTTGGGTAACAATATGAATCTCACGAACTCCAGTTTCCCAGTTTTTGGGGAGGTAAAGCAAGATTCATTGACGGTGACACTAGTTAAACGACGATGATTCAAAAAGTGTGGCAAAGCAGATTATTTCCAAAGCAAAGTGTTTTGAAGTATATCAGTGATTATTGCTATAAAAACAGATCATAAAAACAGAATGTTTGAAAATATAGATTATAAGCTTGTTTTTAAAAACGCCTCCTACCTCTGCCCGCCGCACTTAAACACTTGTGTGCTGCTCTGACGACAATCAAGTTCTGGGATCAATATACAAGACCAATACTGTGCCTCAGGTTTACGGAAGTACACATGTCCAGAGGGCATGGTAGGGGCTGAGAAGGTGACTGTTGTCAACAATCCTTGTCCAGGCTGACACGGGGGCTTAGGAGGGAATGGGCCCAACAGTCTGTAAAACTATAACATCCTGCGCAAGAGGCTCAGGTAATGTGACTTCTCTGCTGGAAGGAAAAGCAAAGCTACCGCCCACCAGTGTGTCCAATCTTCAAAGCATGCGTGTGCTTTTAGTGACCAAAAGGGTGGTGTGATTTTGGGAAAACAGCAGTCAAGACCCGCCTCATAAATCACCCATGTGATGGCTGGTACCCCCTGAGTAGACTCACGGGAAGGCTGGTTGGAGCACAGCTAATTTATCTGTTAAACTCTGGCCTGCCTGCTCTGTGCTGTTCATGAATATTCTATCTCTGTCGCATAGCATTTTAAATTTGAAGGCACAGTTGCATGCTCATATATGTTAGACAATTTTAGCGTGCTGGTGCTGCCTCATTGGCATTGGCATTGTGCATTAATTGCAGTATTGTCAGAGGGGCGCTAGAATGCATGACTAGTGCATTTTAATGCGGTGATGCGGACACTAGCATTAAAATGTGTTAGTCTAATGCCTGATGTGGCCCTAACCTAACCCAGCCCTGAAACTGTCAACAACTAAATTATAATAACTAAATTATTATAATTTTATTCATCCTGCTCAAAGAGATAATTTGTTAAAGTTTTCATGTTAATCGCATTGCCCATCATGAGATGAAATTACCATGAAAACTTTAGCAAATGCACACAATCACCCGCAGCTCAGCTCTATTAAGAAAAGAAATGCAGCAACATAACTGCCAAGGTTTCAAGTTGCTATGTGGGACGGTTTCAAATCTGCCTTAATACTGTCCACGTGGATCTGTATGTGAGGAAATGGCTTGTCTTTTCACTTTTTTAAGCAAAGGTTTGGGGTGATATTTGGCGTTGCACCCACACGAGCGGTCAGGTTACTGGTGCACATAATCTTGGTTGCAGCGCACATAGACCTTACACTGCTGCACACAGAGGAAAAAAATTAAATGGAACATTGGTCCACACCAGTTTAGAAAAGTAGCCAAATTTTAACTGACAAAACAAGGCCAAAATAATAAACGATCCAACAAACACAGGGAAAGATATCATTTTTCAAAGGTTAAATCAGTTCAGTCCATTGAAATCTATGGATGTGATAGTGTTAGCACAAAGTACCTTGGATGTGTCAATATCAAACGACTGTGTGAGGTGCAAGGTAGGTGAGACACCGGAAAAGCAAAGCCATACTTCGATTCCTTACTCCCAAGGGAGGTGATTCATCTATTTCTTACTTCAAGGGGAGGTGATGCATCAATATCCAGTCAGGCTGCCTCGGTTCCTTTCTGCTGGGCAACATCGATGTAGAAATCAGCGCTCAGGGATGATGCGCCAAAAATCCAGACACGCTGTGTCGATTCCATAGTGATGAAGCAAGCTCTATGTCAGAGTTGAAGCAGTACATCACAGACTTTGGTGATACAGTGCTTGAAACTCATGCTACTGCAGTTCTTCTCATGAGCAGCAACGGAAAGGTGAGTCTGCAGTGCAAGCTGTGGCTGATGCGCTGATCAGGAACCACTCTTCAATGTTGGAGGCAGTGATGTGTCGAGGTTTGTAGCGATGAGACAAAAAAAAAACGACACTGGGAATTGATGCTTGGATTTTCTCCTTTAGTTTACCAGATTCCACTTCCATGGGCCCAGGGACTGGATTTGAAACCACTTAGCAAGTCAGAACATTCAGCATAAGAGTCCAGGCACTGGTAAGTGAAGCCTTTGATGGCCCTGAGTCTTCCTAACTGGAGGCAGGCACACATAAGCCCTTGGAGAACCTTGGAAGCAGGATACAGAAAGCAAAGTCCAGTCCTTTCACTCCCAAGACAGAAGCAGCAAGCAGCAGGTCAGCACAACAAAGTAACAAGCGGGCTACCAATCCCTCCTACAACCTCCAGCTCTTCTTTCTGGCAATATGTCCTCAGTCCAGCAGTGTTCTGATTTGAAAATGTCAGAGGTCCAATACTTACACCTTCTTCTACTTTTAAAGTAAGAAAGCTTTAAGGAAAGTCTCTGTTGTGCAGAAGACCCTGCCTTTCTCTGACCTGCTTCCAGACGCACTATAGCGGGGTGGAGACGGCTTTGTGTGAGGGCAAGCACAGCCTTAATCAGGCGTCAGTGACAACTCCTCCCACCACTCTAGCTCAGGAAGGCTCATTAGCCTGGTGATGGCCCTTCAGGATATGCAAGACATACCTCTGTTCGCTTTGTGCGATTTGCTAGAGTGAATGCACAAGAGCCCAACTGTCACCCTAACCTAGACGTTGATTCTACAGAAAGGCAGAGGCACAGTATGTTTAAGCAAGAAAATGTCCTCTTCCTTAAAGTGACCCTTCAAAGACATTATCAAAAACAATTTCACCAAAATATGTATTCTCTAATTGTGAGTTCAGAGACCCGAACTCTACATCTCTATCAGCTCCTAATGGAAAATTACACATAAAGGATATTTCAAGGAAATTCCCATGTTACCCTCTGAGAGATATATTCCTTGCTAAAGTGAAAATTTAAATAAGCAGTATTTCACTATTAGGACAAGTATAACACAACAGTACATGTCCCACCATGTTAATACACTGCATCCTGCATGGGGCTGCCTTGGGCCTACCTTAGGGGTGTCTTACATGTAATAAAAGGGAAGGCTTGGGCCTGGCAACTGGGTGCACTTTTAAGTTCGAAGACACCTTGTATCTTCAAGTGTCAGGGACGAGCATGGGCAGCGTTTTTGCGCCGAGCCTAGCTAATCTTTACGTCCACACATTCGAGCAAACACATATCCTTACCAACACGAATCCATTCTTAGATTCCATCCGTTGTTGGAAAAGATATATTGACGATGTCTTTGTTCATTGGTGAGGTACTCTACAATCACTGTCAGAGTTCAAGAATTGGCTAAATAGTAGGAATGAATTTCTACAATTCACAATTGAAGTTGATAAAAAAAGAATTGCATTGCTGGATCTTTCTATTTATTATGAGTTTGGACAATTACAGAGCGAGTTATACCGAAATCCCATGGCTCGCAATTCACTTTTCAGATTTGACAGTCAACATCCAAAGTCACTTCGTGAAAACCTGCCCTACGGGCAGTTTTTACGAATAAGAAGAAATTGTTCTTTGCCAGAGAAATACACTGAACATTCTGCGAATCTCTATCTACAATTACAAGAGAAACGGTATCCAAAGAAGATAATCAGACGAGCTCAAAAACGCACAAAGAATAACAATCGGGTTGCTCTGATTGATAAGTCTGAAAACAAACAGTCAAACGGGCCGAATAACGTCTGTTCATACCTTCAGCACTCTCACCAACAACATTCAAAAAAGCATAAGGAAACACTGGCGCATTCTAAACAGCAGTGCAGACAAAATACCAGTACCTTTATTTGCACTAAAAAGGAGCTCTAATCTTTGGGACAGACTGGTCCACACACGACCCGTAAACACCACACATGACAACACTACTACGCTGTGGGGCCTCTCAAAAGGTCAGGGTCACAATCCCTGTGGATCCTGTGGGGTATGTACACAGACCAGAGGATTCACTAATTGTAATAGTGATAACCTTATTTATCTCATTACTTGCCTGTATGAACAGTACTACGTAGGCATGACCACGCGTAAGGTAAAATTCCGAATGATGGAGCACAGAAGCACATTTCGTTGTAGAAAATAAATAACCAAACTGACAAAACACTTTTTAGAGAAGGAACACAGACCTGAAGACTTCTATTGGACGGTCTTAGAAAAACCGGTGATCCCGACACATGTCAGTGATATAACAACGTATTTATTTGAACGTGAACAGAGATGGGTATTCAGACTTTCAAGTGACATTGTGGGTCCTAATGACACCATTCCTTGGATGTCGCTAAATGCTAAGTAATGGACCAAACATATTTACTGTGAAGAATCTTTACAATCAATTACTATGTAATGAGTCTGCACATTCTGGGGTAGACGCCATATTATTTGAGTGTGTAATGTGACCACATGGATGAGAGATTTCTGACACTCGGTTGTGCACCTCCATGCAATTCTTACTGTTATCCCAACAGATAATAGCATTCATAGTCTGACACCACGACCTTTACTCTGTCTAGCACGATAGTTATGCTAGCTAGAGGTGTTTGTCGCATGAAAAAAACACGTCCCAGAAAGGAGATAGCCTAATGAGAACACGGCGATCATAGGAGAAAGCCTTACATCAGTCAATGTCTGACTTGTTTACTCTTGAATGTTTTAGCAGATTCAAAATTTGAACATTCTTTCAATAATTAACGAACATTCTAAATGGAAGGACATTCAGTGTCAAGGATTATTGATTAACAATAGTGCAAACAAGGGAATTATTACGAGCCCGGTTTAGACTGTCACTACAGTGAGGTAGGGTGTACTACATATCCCACGAGCATTATGTTTTATTGTAGTTCTAAGATCGTGATGTTCATATGCCCATCAAGATATAATCCAACGTTCCAGACCAGAATTGAGAATCTGTAGTGCACATTAGTAGAAACATGTGTCCAAATTATTTAGCGTAGACTGTAGCGAGACAATATTTGAGGGCCTTATACTACATATCCCATGAGCCCTCGTGACTATTTATAGTTCTTACGAAATGATGTCAACTAGTCGCGTAAGGGTGAAGCCGAGGAATGAACTCCCGATATTATTACCTATACATGCCCGATACCGGCTCAGTTAATTTACCAATTGTAGTTTTTGTTCATACGCCCATCACGTTATATAAAATCTAACGCATTAGATCAGAATTAATAATTTGCAGTGCACACTAGTAGAAACATGTGTCCAATGAGTTTCATAAAGACTACAGCGAGACAACAATCAAGGGCCTTATGCTACATACCCCATGAGCCCTCGGGAATAATTGTAGCCTTCGTGAAATGACGTCAATTAGCCGCGCAAGGGTGGAGTCTAGGAACGATCTCCCAGTAGTTTTAGCTATATATGCCCGATACCGGCTCGGTCAATTCACCTCTCCCCCAGCGCCAGCCCAGGTGCTGAGGTACAGATGGATAGGAATGTTCTTCTACACTCTGTAGTGCCTGTATTGGAGTTGGGAGTACTTTTTAGATGGACTGGTGGGTAATGGCGATGATCTGACATCTCGTCTCAAGCTCCGTATTAGAGTCACCGTTTTAATGTGGTGATTCTCTGAGTATCTCTCGTGGTAGAACCGACATACTATGAGAGTGTAGTCAGGATGCAACATTTTAGTTACTGACTTGGTAAAAGAGTTTAAAGACTGAAAGTCTTAGTACTGAAAGCGTAATTTTCAGCAAAACTCAATCAGTTGCATATGATTGAGATTTTATACCATCACCGCGCTACTGGTAGGAATAGCGGTTTGAGAATCTAGCCTCTAGATTTAAGTATCATTTAAATGACACATTTACTGACATGTTTCACCATCTAATAGATACATGGGTAGATTGCTTTCCACCAACCCAGGTATACGTTATGGCAAAATGGAGAATTTTTAGAGGACAGATTGTACGTTAAAGTAAGGATATTCTCGCACAAAACTAAGGAGAGTCTGGATTTAAGACTTTTTCTTGTTACTGTTTCAGAGCGGGGCCTCAAATATATGCACTCGAGCGGGGTGCCAAAAGCGGTGAGGCTCACTACAAACAAGTATTGGTAAGCAGGTTTATTTTTGTATTTTTTGTCATTTTTTGATTAAGCCCGATTACGAGGCTCACAGGCACAATTAAATGTGGATTGCAGGAGACTACTTCCTTGTTATTATCTCTTTTTGTTTTTTCTTCTTTAGAACACTACTTGTTTCAAGAAGTTACAACAGAATACCAAGTAAGTAAAAATGTTATACTAATGAAAATGCAGTGACATTGGAATTATTAAGTCCTGACGAAAGCCAGAGGAATACCCTCTTTCTATGGCTGAAACATGTTGACCATGTGTACAGTGAATGGGTTATAACTGTCCTGCACTCTGGTTTTATTTCGGAAGACTACTTACTTAGTATTGAATGGTAATCTAGGAGCCTATCCGATTTTATTCACACTTTTCACTATATGCACTGCTTTCTTACTGTAAGCTTGGAAGAAATCTTTTTTACTATCTTGCTTTTCTCTTCTTGTAAACCACAAGAGGATACAACTATAGTCGGTGTCTTTTTTGAGGGAGCTCGACTTAGTTGTTTTGGTAATACCCAGATGATGACACTGGGCACGCTTCTCTGTGCAATGATGGGACACCATATTATCCTGGAGTGGGTACGACTCATCGTAAAGCCCATAAAGCCTGCAGTGTGCCCAGCCTGGGGGGCTGCTGCTATACCCTGCTGCTATATGCTGCCTGACTCGAGGGATATTGGCTTTGTTGCCTCTGGTGCCCTCCAAGGGGCTATCTAACCATATTGAGTTAGACACTTGGAGTCTCCTGCTGGGCAATGCAGGGCCGCACATAGTGTCTCCTTCATTGCTCTACTGCAATGATTGACACAGGTACTGTTAATTAACAAACGCGATTGTCTGAGGGAGATGGAAATTATCCCCAGCTTGTACGCTTACATTTGTTTCCTGTGTTAGGCATTTCTTGGGTCTGGAACAATAGATAGTTCGAATATTTGCCGTTTTAATTGATTTGGTGTATATGAAATGTTACTTTTGAATTACTGCACCCAATGATGTCGCACGTCACTGTTTATCTATGAATGTTTCTCGAGAAACTGTTTAAATGTATCCTGTGTAAATGTGATTTGAACATTAGTGTTTCCTTTTTGTCGCATTTCACATTTCTTAAAAATATACAAAAATAATGTGAAAAAGAATGGTTAAATAAAAACCCATTCAAACAGAAAGGGTTTGAGTGTTGCTCTAAAGTAATAGGAGCAGAAGCTACAAAGGAGTCAGGTCCCTGTCTTATAGTTGATAACTTTTAGAAAGTTGGCATTCTCTTGTCCCAATCATTTGGTGCCTACAGGCTGCTCCTATGTTAAATGACTAGACGTAGTTGGCAGTTGGCCTTTGTGTATTTTTCCTAGATAGCATCACAGACAACATCACAAAAGAGGGTCTTGATGTTGTCAGGATGGACCGTGTCTGGCTTGATAGGGTAGTGGAGCTGCCACCTAACACATTTGCACTTCAGAGGCACTGGCTCAGCCCACACATTAATGTCTTCACCCTAGTTTATTTGCCCCCACACAGACTGGGAACAGGGGGGCAGGAAATTCCAGACACCTCTGTCGGGGGAAACTCTAGAAGCTTCTCCCACTTTAAAGCTGATACAGGTAAAAATATTGTACCCTCTGACCCAACTCTTAAGATCACTTCTGGATCTGTGGAGAACTCAAAAGAAGTACTGATCTGAAGCTCTGCTTCAAGAAACACTGCCCAGCTGCTCTGCTTCTCTGCTGCGCTGCTGCAAGAGGGACCGCTCTACAGCCCTACTGCCTGAGGAAGAAGGACTGAATTCACAACTTGAACCGAGGTCCACCAGAGCGTTTCCAAGAATTAGTTAGCTGACCCCCTGTTCTGAGCTACGGGGACATGTCTTCTCTGCACCTTTGCAACCCAACTGTTCCTAATGCAGAACCATGCATCTCAGCTTCTGTTCTGCAGCTCTACAAGCACCAACCCAGCGAGATGCATTTCAATGCTGACAACCAGCCTAGCTTGACACATTTCAATGCCGAGCCGCACATTACATGTATAGCAGGTGATCCAATGGCCTTAATTTTACTTGACACAGAAAAAGCCTTTGACAGGGTCTTCTAGCAATTTTTGAGGGCAGCCCTGTCAAGGATAGGTATCGGTGAAGGTTTCATTCAACCAATTAAAATGCTATATCACTATCCGATGGCTATGGTATATGTTAAGGTGCACTGTCAGTCCTATTCTCAATATCGTGGGTGACTCTGCAGGGCTGTCCATGCTCTCCGCTTCTGTTTGCTATTTACATCGATCCCCTGATACGTAGGTTTGAAAACAATGGTGTGATCTTACCGATCCAGATACAATGGTGGGAAATAAAGGTGCTGGCTTATGCCAATGATATTTCCCTCATGACTATTAATCCCTCAAATGCGCTCAAGTAGTTAGAAGAAGAGGCTGAAAAGTTGGGGGAAATGTTTGGGCTATGCCCTTAACCTAAAAAAAACCCAGGTTGTCATTAATCGGAAAATAATAATACAGGATGCATGAATCATAGAGAAGGCAGTATATTTGGGAGTTAGTGTTTCGGTAGAAATAGATATCATAGATAAAGATAACATAGAACCCCTTTTAAATAAAAGTCAACGGGTGTTAACTAGATTGAACATTCTTCTTTTATGCATAGTCAGCAGATGCAATATTGTTAAAATGCTTTTTTCCCCCAAATCCTTTATTTATTTCGATCAATTCCACTGGATTTTTCAGCACACTGGCTAAAGAAAATGGAAGATCTATTTTCACTTGTTTGTCTGAGTCTATACCAGATCTATTAGAGCATTTAAGTTCTTTACGCTACAAAAAGGGAGAAGGGGTTTGGACTTTCCCTAATGTGAGACTATAATACTGGGCTACCTCTCTGCTGTATTGTGCTAATCTGTTGCAAGAATGTACCAAGGAAGTGGGTGTATATTCCCTCATCACATGACCTTACAATGGGGAAGGAGGCGTGGGGATGTCTATGGCACCAGCTAAACGACAGCTATTATAAGAAAGTACATTTTAAGACTTGGTATGTGGCCTATAAAGTATGGAGTACTGTTTGAAGATTATTGGGCATTGGTAGGCTCAATTTTTATATGCCTTTGGAATAATCCAAGTCATTACTTTTGATACATGGATACAGAGGAAGACCTGCAGCTACAGATCAGTAAGTCACATTGATGGGGAATGTAATATTTTATTGCTTGTGTAAATATGTGATTGTTATTTAATCTTATATAATGCTTTTATGATTTTCTGTGCAAAATCGAATAAAGCTTGTATTAATTGATTGATTGTTATTTGGAATTGTGTGGTTTATGTGTTGCATTTATTTTATGTAATGGGTTGAGTTTGTTGAGTTTGTTTGGTAAGATTTTCATTTTTTGTGTGAATAATTTATCTATTATTTTCTTATCTCAGTCTCATTTAACAATGGGAGTTGTATTCAATGTTTATACTGATGTAATAACATATTATGTTTATTATTTGTAAAATGATTTGTGATGTTGGTTTAGAATTTGTGACAGGTTTTTTGGGACTTTTGTAAGGTACTATTTATTTTAAAATATGCTTTGGGCTACTATTTCTAAGTAATCTGCTCCTTTGTTGTTTATGAAGAGTTTGACCTTAAATTGTAGCATGTTATACATTCTTTTGGTTTTTTGTGGCCTAATTTAGGTGCAAGTTGGCTTACTTATTGCTCCCTTCCTAGTTGCTTTTATAAATTTCCAGTGTGTAGATTGCGTTCTATCTAGTGCGGATTGGAAAGGATTGTGCCATCCTTCCACTGAGTTGTCTGTATTAGCTTCCTATGCCAAGATGGTGTCATAGACATTCCCCCCTTGGTATTTGGAATTTGAGTTGGCGTCTGTGTCCCGAGCAATGAAATCTGCCAACCCAAGTGTCTTTGAAATTATCCATTTGGGGACATATTTCTCTTCATTGTGTTGGTAGATAGGGCTTTCTATTAGTAAATTTCAGTTGTTAGCTACTTCTGTGACAGGGATATAGGCTAGTGCTATCATCTTTTTTTATTTCAAAGGCAAATTGGCTATTTGTAGAATGTCCTACACTTAGGCCCTAATTACGAGTTCGACAGTCCCAAAGTTACTGTGGCATCAGCGTCAGACTGACTGCTGCTGTGCTCTTGGTACCAGTGCCATATTATGAGACAAGCGGTTAAAAAGATGAAAGAGCACCGCTAGCCCGTCGCAACCACAATGCAAAGCTGCACTTAACCCCTTCCACGCTCATGACGAGCTGGGCTCGTCATGAGGTAGCCTCCTCGCACGCTCATGACGAGCCCAGCTCGTCATGAAACATGGGAATCAACAAATCTCAGCACAGGAGGGGAAAATGCATAGCATCGATGTGGTTAAATATGCTATTGGTTGTCCTTGATACACTTCAGTTCACAGGTCCTGTGCACATTGAGCTTTTGAGGCAAGTGCAAAATGTACTGTGCCCCAGGGCCTCGGTCTTGCCTTTAACCGCATGCGCGCTAGCGGTTTTTCCGCTGTGCGCTGCGATTTTAAAAATCCCGCGTTACATGACGAGCTCAGCTCGTCATCCGCATAGCGCAGGTTATGCTCATGACGAGCTGAGCTCGCCATGAGCGTAGAAGGGGTTAAGTGTTCCCCCTGATAGAGGCATACCTATTCTGCAGAGAGTGTTTGCATTGTGCCCTTTGAATACTTCTGACACAGCTTATTTTCAACCCCATTTACCGACATTGCCTTTACATGTAGGTGATGGGCGAGAGTCCAATACAGAGTTGTAGCAGAGAAGGTGTGTTTCACTTTAATTACATATCCATACAGATCTATCTTTGACATGAAAACAGGATCTCGGATGTGTGCAATGTGAGTGTGTCACAGAGATTAATAGGTATGATATTGATGAGGAGGTGCTCTTGTTTGACACAATTTAATGCACACCTCATTATCATTGATTATCAGTTGTAATCACATGCCCATGTCTGTGCAGTGTCAGTGACTTAGCCAAGGAGGGCATCCTACACATGTATTTGGGTTTTACATTTTAAACAATCCCAAACAGGATCCCAGTAAATATGTTTGACTAAGGGACCCAACACCCTTGCCTGGTCAATGGGCGAGCATTATTTTGCTGAGGAGTCTATGGAAAGAGGTAGTAGTATGACTTACTGTTGGTTTTGTCCGCAACGGTGTAGGTTTTGGACTTGATCAAGCAGGTACAGCGGTGACAGGATGTCCTTCAATAACTTCAGAATCCATATCTAGACCGAGGATCCCTGGACCGTCCGCTCTTCCCCGAGACTCACACAGCCGTGACCGAATGTGTGCGATCTGCACAGGAATTGTAAAGGTAGGTAGAGGTGAGTTTTGCCCTTATATCCCTCACTTTCTTCCTGCTCAGATGTGGTGGTTGGACTGCCACGGTCACGTCATCTGTAAGGCAACTCATAATAGGCCCAGCCATTACACTCGCAGTCTGAGCCTCTGACAGACTCATTGGCCTCTTCTAGCATCAACACAACACCATCAAGCAAAGTAGTCAGACATTATCTGAGTAGATCATTGTATGTACATTGCACAGTCCATGATTAGTGAACACCAGTTGTGACATGGCAGACAAGTGAGAAAGTGCAAAATAATTATGGCATCTTGGTTAGAATTACATTCACAGGGCCTCGTGGTAGTTGTAGTGATTTCTATGTAGACTTGCCAACACTTGACAAATGGTAACCTGCATGATAAGTGAATATTAGTTGCGCGAGGGCAGACAAGTGAGAAGGGGTGAAAGGAGTATGGCATCTTGGTTAGAGTTACAGTCACAGGGCCTCATGGTAGTTGTAGTGATTACTATGTAGACTTCCCAACAATTGACAAATGGTAACCTGCATGATAAGTGAACATCAGTTGTAACATGGAAGACAAATGAGAAAGGACAAAAGGAACATGGAATCTTGGTTAGATTTACTGTAAAAGGACCTCAAGGTAGTTGTAGTGATTTCTAAGTAGACTTGCCAACACTTGACAAATGGTAAACTGCATGATAAGTGAATATCAGTTGTGAGAGGGCAGGCAAGTAAGAAGGGGCAAAAGGAGTATGGCTTCTTGGTTAAAGTTACAGGGCCTCCTGGTAGTGGTAGTGATTTCTATGTAGACTTCCCAACACTTGACAAATGGTAACCTGCATGATAAGTGAACATCCGCTGTGACATGGCAGACAAGTGAGAAGGGGCTAAAAGAGCACAGCATCTTGGATAGAGTTACTGTTAGAACTGGCTATTTCTGGTAGGCTAAGGCTGACGCCAAAGCCAGGCAGAAACTACCATTCTAGTCAGGGCAATGGAGTCACACGCCAAGATAACCCCTGCTCACCCCCTTGGTAGCTTGGCACGAGCAGTAAGGCTAAACTCGGAGGCAATGTGTAAAGCATTTGCGCCAACGCACAACAGCAACAACATCCTAGGCACACCACAAAAGGAACTCCACACAAGATTATATTAAAATAACCTTTATATTGTCAAAACACATTAGATAGAAATCACACATGTACATTGTGCCAACTGGCACGGACAATATTCATAAGGGATTATTTACAAGACAGGGCCACATAGGCCACTGTCAGAATCAACACTTTTAGAAATAGAAATACTGTCAGAAATTAGAATAAAAGGATATAAAATAACAGTTATAAATCACAACCAGTAACTACTGGTAAAGGTAGGTACACACTACGCAATACTAATAACCATAGGCCTAGAACACGCATGGACACATAACCTCTCTAGTATAAACTATACTAGGCAAAACACAACCACCTAAGAATAAAATACATTTAGGGGTAGAAGCAACAACACATTACACATGATGCATCAAAAACACATTCAGCGGTGTAGGGAAAAAGGTAAACACATGATGTATAAAAACACATTCAGCGGTGTAAGGAAAGAAAACACATGATGCCTAAAACATTCAGAGGTGCAGGGAAGGAAGAACACATGATGCATAAACCAACACATTCAGAGGTGTAAAATCCAGGAAGACACATGATGCATAAAAACATTCAGAGGTGCCGGGAAAGAAAACACAACTCAATAGCGCAAAGACACATGATGCCCAAAAACATTCAGACGTGTAAGGTCAAGGAGCGTAATCATATTAAATGCATTACATTTCCTAGCACCGTATCACATTGCACAAAACTCACATTAGGCAATTACCATCACATAGATCACATTGCGCCTAAATAAAAAAATCACATACCAGCCACCATCTAATAAAGGGACTAAGGAGCCCTGTGTCCAGAATGTCCGGGCGCGCTGCCATGCAGCGCCAGTCAGGGGTGCGCCACGGCGCAAAACGTAAACGGTGCAGGTGCCCACTACTTGCTGGGCACCTGAGGTCAATCACAAGGGCCTAAACGTTGCAGCTGCCACTAAGTGCTGCGCAGCTGTAGCAGGCCGGGCACCTCTGTGCCATCTCTGTCCCTCTCAGGGACTCACTCTCCATCTTGCGCCTAAACGGTGCAGCTGCCCACTAATTGCTGGGCAGCTGGAGACAAACTGCGACAGGGCTCTCAGTAGCCCTTCAAGTAAATTGCGCCACATGTTGGAGCCACACAGGCTCTGGTACTCGGCACACGTGGGAGCCATACAGGCTCTGACATTAAAATATGCCACCAAGAAATATGCCCCTAACCGGACAATCACGGGCCTTCTAGCCCAGGGAATGTTTCTCCCCACGTTGGAGCGGCCCACTGACACACGGGGCCGCTCTGATGTAGTGCCTCGCACCGGCACCGCACCAATCCATAGGCTCCCTCGTGGAGCAGAAACAGAACTGCCCACAGGAGCCTCTCGGGGCTCTAAAACAATGCTCCTTAGCTGCTGGAGTCCCTCGCTGGGGACTAAAAATGCAAACAATGCTCAGGAGCCTCTCGTGGGCTCTAATTAGCACAATGCCCCACTTAGCAGAGGAGCGACCCGCTGCCATCCGGGGCCGCTCTTCAATCGGGGCCCCCTCCCGCACTCACCAGTCTGTTCTCTTCCAGCGGGGCTCCATCGGGTAGGCGGAAGACATCTGCTGCTCACGGTGGGGGGCAGCCTCACGCCCCCTTCGCCTCGGCTCACCACAGCTGCGGGGCTCTCCCCGCCGGTCTTCTTCCTTCTCTCGGTCTGTGGAGGCGGGGTAGGCTCCCGACCTCCTTCCGTGCAGTCTCCCTCGTGGCCGCAGCGTCTCCGGTCTCCCTCTCCGCACAGGAGACCGGCCAAGCAAGAAAAGGCTTCCCCCAGGCAGGGGGAAGCGGGAACAACTTCCTCCCGGCCTCTTCTCTTCCCGGGGCTCCCTCAGCACACGGGAGCCCCGCAGCAGGCCACGCTTCCTCTTTCCTGTCCCGGGCCGGCAGCCAATCAGAGCACGGCCCGGGGAATGATTACACGGGGTGTCCCTCAGTCCCGCCCCCGGCCTGCCTGACTTCCTGGTCGCGGCGCGAGGGCTGCGGCGGTAATTCAAAGGGGCATAATGAGGGGTGGGCACCCTCGGTTGCCAAAATAAAAGTAGAAACGGGGTGAGCACCCGTTAGGCACTTAAATAAATGGGGTGACACCCATCAATAAAAATAATTAAATAAAGGTGCCGGGTGGGCACCGGCACTCGTACATAAAGCGCTCCCAAGCGCTAAAGGCCAATCCACAGCGCTCCTAGCGCTAGAACAGCAACCAAAGCGCTTCCAGGCGCTTTAGGCCATAATAAGCCCTGGCAAAAGCAAGAAAAAGTTCTCTGAAGGGAAATGCAGCTTCTCCAGGCTGCCAAAGGTCCCAGAGTTTCCAAGGGGCAAAGCAAAGTCCCCCCCAATCAGCCCAGGCAAGGCAGAGGGGTCACCCAGAAGTCTTCCAGGCATCCGCGAAAATCCATCAGGTGTCCAGGGGCTGTCAGGGCCCAGGGATTCCCCTGGGCCCAAGCAGCAGCACGCCCCTGGCAGATTCAAGTCCAAAAACAAGAACATTTTGGAAGGGGACACAGCCCCTTCTTATACAGAGAAAAGTATTTGAAGTCTAAAGGGTGCAGGCAGTGTGAGAACCAGCTAGAACTGGTTATAGGGAATTCCTTTCAGTATCAGGGACAGAGGTGACAGTCGCCCAGCGGGGAGGTGGAGCCAGCATTGTGGCAGGCAGGCACAGCCTCATTCACTCCCAGGTGCTATCTCCTCCCACTTCCCTGGCAGCAGATGCAGCCTTTCATCCACGGGCTGACTCAGACAACCTCCTGGGGCTCCCCAGCCCCTGCCACCCTCAAACCAGACAGTCAATCCACAAGCAGGTCCAGGCACTCTTGGGCCAGGCTCACCAGCCAATCACACGCCAGGCACATATTACACAAATATGCCAACTTTTATGGCACTTCTCCACTAGACACAATCATGCCGCATACACCATTACGCAGCATTCAATCTCACGAGTTCGCACATATCAAACTCGACCCTGCACTCCCCACACATCAGGAACTACCATGGGCATACATATTCCCCATTCATTCCTATGGGAGGGCAGGTCACTCACCCCACATACACAGAGAGCTCACACACTTTACACTGTACCACAGTGAAAAAGTGCGCAGAGGCCTAAAATCACCAACACCAGGTCACAGAAACAGGCTAGGAAAAAGCAAAAAGTTTCGGGGTGAACCTGCCAAAAGGGCCAGGTCCAACAGTTACTATCACAGGACCTCGAGGTAGTTGTAGTGATTTCTAAGTAGACTTGCCAACACTTGATAAATGGTAACCTGCATGATAAGTGAATATCAGTAATGACAGGGCAAACAAGTGAGAAGGGGCAAAAGGAGAATAGCATCTTGGTTAGGATTACAGTCATGGGGCCTCATAATAGTTGTAGTGATTTCTATGTTGAATTACCCTCACTTGAGAAATGGTTAGTGTTACATACTTGTTGGCAACATGCATTTGGGATCAATCACACATTCCCATTTTTACACACATGATGGGTCCTGTGATGACAATTTTCTATTTATACACTTACAAACAGCATCCGAACATGTGGAATGTTGTGGATATTGATACTTGTGATCTTATAAGAAACACTCCACATGAACACTGACAAACCAACATCTCTGATACTTTGTGGAATGCATGTCTAGAAAGTATATGGACAAGATAATAGCAATGGCAGAGTTGAGAAGCAACAGGACGTTAAGGTATTGTGACAGTTATTGAAGTGTATGGAAAAACAAAAGAAGGAGTATTTTCCGACGTATAGACTGGAGGTCTTTCAAAATTGGAAAATTAATCCTTTTCTAAAAAACCCCTCACTCACCACCTAGTGGTGACATGCTTCATCATCGGGGTCCACCCTGGTGGCCTAGCGTCACCAGGGTGTGCTTCGACACCTGTAGTACAGTGGAGCGGGTTGTGAGATGTAAGTGCAAAAAAAGTGATGTTAAAAATTGTCCTGGTTTAACTTTGAAAAACTGAATTTTATTAAAAAGTAACTGGACAATGTTAAAATAAAGTGCGAGATACTGGAAGGGAAAGTTACGACCTACGTATCTATGTATGTGTTTATAGTGCATTAGGTCAACATGTTTCAACCATTAGGGAAAAATTCCCGGTATTCATCAGGACCAAAGGAGATGGACGGTATGAGTCCCCTAAAAGACTCACCCTATCCTAAATCCTTATTTGACCTATGGTAAAATTGTACCAAAGGTGGGATGCTCTCAAAAATAAGGAGCAAGAACAAAAACAAAAAACCTGTGGGGAGAGAAAATAAATGGGCGTCAGGCGCAAAACATTCTTACTGGCCTGTTACGTCGTGCAGATTCTCAGTGCATACATTCTGCATGCCACAGTGGTGAATGGAGACCTCTGGTAGACGATGAGCATGGTGATATATAGTGGGTGAGCGCTTATAATTAAAGCCAAAAGGTAATATATCAATATACATTGAGTGCGTGCTAAATTGCATGCAGTAGTATTATGGTTATCGCCAACAGTAGGAGGGATTGCATAGTTACAGCGCAAGTCTATTATGATGCGTAATGTGATTTCTCACTAGCCACTCAGTGGTAGCCATTGGTAACTATAAAGTGAAAAAGACAGACTGGACTGACAAAAACGAGTAACACAGAAGAGTTCACATATACTTCATGGCAGAGGGCAGGCTTACTAATTGTGGTTTGTTTTGTGCTTCGTCGGGCAGGGGGTAGGCACATCACGCGGTACAACGTATTCTAGATCAAGAAATGTTGTGCCCGTGATTAGTAACATACATGTGGAGCGGGTCATTGCCATTTTTTAGGTACGCGGTAAATGATCTGCGCGTATCTGCATCCACAAGAAGCCAAGGACGTTTACTTACAGTTTACTGGCGTGGCAAGTGGCCCATAACCTACTTCTACCTTCCGCTGCTCGGCTGCAAATGTCGTGCGGTCCGGTGTAGGTAATATTGGGCAGAAGCTTCCGGGTGCGGTCACTTGGGGCCGCGTCACCGGTAGGGCGGGGTTGCGCTATGGCAAGTCTCTTGGGCCGCTCGTTGTCATGGAGAAGCGACGCTTAGGCCAATGCGTTCAAGAAAAAACTGCACTATTAGTCGGTGCCTCGATTAACGATGTTGTTAAAGGTGCATAAATACGGGGTTTGCCGAGTTGTTCAGTTTGTTACATGTTAAATGTAGAACAATTACTCAAAACTTCAGAGGGACATAGGTAGCGTTAAACTGTATTAAATAACACCGGGCAAAGGCTCAGTGGTCATAATGGAGTAAGGTGACTCGAGCTCCTTTTTAAATATTGCCAAATAAGGTAGTACAAAAGGGAAGACAATGCTCGTTATTAGATAGCGTGGGACTATATGTTATATTATAAACAACGGGCTGAGACTCAAATGGAGAGTCTGTGGTCATGTAGGAGTCTGGTTGGGTTCAGTGCCACAAGGCAAGGAAGCCCAAAGGGGTTGTTTGGACAAATATCCAAGGAGTGTGGGTGAACCAAGGGGTTCTTCAAGGAAAAAGGAAAAAACTGCTCATTTTAACACAGAAGCCCATGGAATATTATCGTTCAATCCCCATTTGTGGGTCGAAAGTCTGTAAATCCAACGTTGCTCTTTTTCAAAGAGGCGGGATTGTATATTGGGGCCTGGTTGCAATTGTTCAATCACGGTCCACCTCATGTCATTTGGAGTGTGGTGGGCTGTGAGAAAATGGTCAGTCAATTTTGTAATATTTTTCTTGCAGCGTATTGTGCTTCTGTGTTCAAGGATACGTTGTTTTATTTTGCGGGTAGTCATTCCCACATAGGGCTTTCCGCAAGTGCATGTGATTAGATAGACAACATTGCTGCTGTTGCAGTTGGTATGGCTTCTTTGTTCCCAGACCCTGTCCTTTTCTAGATTGAGCGTTTTGGTGTTGTCAGTGAGGTGGCAGACACTGCAGTCACCACATCGTGAGTGTCCCGTTACTGGCGGGAGCCCCCATATCTGTGTGAGAGTGGGGTTGCTGTTCTCGATGGTCTTTTTGGGTCTGGTGTTCACCAGGCTATCTTTTAGTGTGGCTAGTGAGAAATCACATTACGCATCATAATAGACTTGCGCTGTAACTATGCAATCCCTCCTACTGTTGGCGATAACCATAATACTACTGCATGCAATTTAGCACGCACTCAATGTATATTGATATATTACCTTTTGGCTTTAATTATAAGCGCTCACCCACTATATATCACCATGCTCATCGTCTACCAGAGGTCTCCATTCACCACTGTGGCATGCAGAATGTATGCACTGAGAATCTGCACGACGTAACAGGCCAGTAAGAATGTTTTGCGCCTGACGCCCATTTATTTTCTCTCCCCACAGGTTTTTTGTTTTTGTTCTTGCTCCTTGTCTTTGAGAGCATCCCACCTTTGGTACAATTTTACCATAGGTCAAATAAGGATTTAGGATAGGGTGAGTCTTTTAGGGGACTCATACCGTCCATCTCCTTTGGTCCTGATGAATACCGGGAATTTTTCCCTAATGGTTGAAACATGTTGACCTAATGCACTATAAACACATACAGAGATACGTAGGTCGTAACTTTCCCTTCCAGTATCTCGCACTTTATTTTAACATTGTCCAGTTACTTTTTAATAAAATTCACTTTTTCAAAGTTAAACCAGGACAATTTTTAACATAACTTTTTTTGCACTTACATCTCACAACCCGCTCCACTGTACTACAGGTGTCGAAGCACACCCTGGTGACGCTAGGCCACCAGGGTGGACCCCGATGATGAAGCATGTCACCACTAGGTGGTGAGTGAGGGGTTTTTGAGAAAAGGATTAATTTTCCAATTTTGAAAGACCTCCAGTCTATACGTCGGAAAATACTCCTTCTTTTGTTCTTCCATATCCTTGTCCAGGGGAACAGGAGTATTCCTCGTCCACCTGCAGTGGGCACGATCCCTTACTCTCTCCTTTGTTTTCCAGTTATTGAAGTGTAACATATCAGACTCCACTACCCCAGATATTCCTCTCATGCCCTCACTATGCGCAAGACCTTCTCCTCCCAGGGAAAGAATTGCAATTGGGAACTGGGAGGGCCACTGCCAGTCCTCTGGGCCTCCAGCTGGTGCTTGGAGGCCAGGGTATACACCTTGGACCTCAGGCTGTGCCACCTCATCCGAGTTTATGCACAGGGTAGTATCAACATTATTCACTCTTTCGAATATCCTGTCTAATATTTCCGTTTTCCTACTGAGAGGAGTATTTTTGAATTGGGATCCAAAAATGTGTGGATCTCCTCTAATGATTTCATCCAACCTGACTGACAACTCAGCCTCTGGGAAATGTGGATTTTTAGGCTAAGACATGACAATAAAAAAATAGGAGTAACAAAGCGTAAGGTAACAAAACAAGGGATATTGGTGAATAAGTGAAAAAGAAATTAAAGTGTGTGAAGGGTGCTAAATGGGATGATGGAAGATGAAAAAAAGGGCTGCCTTAGCTCACAATGGTCTAACCGGTCTGTCTTGTGTGCTGCAGGTGAGAAGCAAACGATCCTGGTCAGGGATGAGTTGTGTTTTATATTGTGGTATGCAGATGTGTCCACTTGGTAAAAGGACATCAGCTGTGCAGTTTTCCAATTCAACCTATAGTATCTGTTGTGGTATTTTGCTGCGATCATACCGTGGCGGTCGACTGCCATTGGGTAATCGTCGCTGTATGACTGTGTGGGCTCAGAGGAAAACCATGCCCTGATGGTGTTGGAATACACATTGGCAACTTTGCATACTGAATTGGCCCAGGTGGGAACCACCCCATCAATATGGTACATCTAATAATACAGCATGTGGAAGACCGCAGGTGCTGCGGTTTTCTAGAGGCCATAGTGGTCGGGTAATTGGATCGCCAAACTCGTAATCAGCCCCTTAGTGCAGATTGTTGGAGGCGTCTCCATATGCTTTGATTGAAATGTTAGCAAAAGCCTTGTATGGCTGTTTGAGGGCAAACTTTATAAAAGGATTTGAATCATGACTTTCTCAAAGTCTATAATGATATTTCTGGAAGTGGTAGGTATTTGTTTATGTTTAATTTAGTTTAAGAGTTTGCAGGAAGTGCTGCTTTGTTTATTTGTTAGTAGGGCATATTTAAAAGGGATATTTGTGTTTTGCTCTTCAACACCTATGCCGTATATCTGAGTGAATGGTTTGGGACAAATTAGGAAGATCCCATCCATCATACAGGTATGACAATGACTTAGTTTTAGTAAGTTATCAGCTGTAGAAAATGTTAGGATTTGTTTATCATTGTTTAAGTTGTCATATAAAAGGACAGATTACTCATTATGCGCCATTGTTAAACAGTCAGGTATTTCTATGTCTTGGTATCTTCTAGGTTTATGGAAACAAAAGGTTCCTAGCTTATTTAAATTCTTAACAATGCAATATAGCACACAATGGACTACTATATGGTAACATGTTCCTGTCCAGCCGGACTGGAAGTTTATTTTCAAACAATGTCAATTTTACCACAATATTTTCAAACAATTAGTATGACACAAGCCTGTGCCGTACTTAGAAGAGAAGAAATTAGAGAAAGGTGAAAGGGGTGTCTTCAGGCAAGGAAGAAGAGCAGAACAGGGCACTTTATAGTAAAGAAGAAATAATAACAGTGTCGCCTGGAGTGAACCATACAACCTCAATTTATAAGATGCTACATGTATGTACACTCATAAGTGTCGACGTTTCGATCCCTTCGCTCAATTAATTAATTGGGATCATCATCAGGACTTAATAAAAAGGATTGCCTGAATGTAACAAAGCCTGTTGAGAGAATGAGAAAACAAGCACAAGGAGAAAACTTTAGAGAAATTTTAAAGAAATTTTGAAGAATTTTTGTAAAAAAAGAGCAGTAAACACATGCCTTAAAATACCTTTTTCCAACTGCGATCGCAAGTTGTGACAAGTGCTTGGTGAATGTGCCTTCGTGCCAAAATTAGGTATATAATCCATATTTTCATTTATACATTTATTTACATACTAGTCCTCGGAATCGCAGTGATTCATGTGCAGAGAAAGCTAGAGGTTTGTGCTCAACTAGTGACTGTGGAGATTGTGCAGTAGTGTGTATCGTGACTATGGGGTCCACCTGGCTCAGTGAACTGGTGTTAGAGCCAGGGCACATGCTCGTTTGGGTTTGTTTTAATGTTGGGCATTACAGGCACTGCTGGTCATATAAGCACATACCTCTATATTTAGAAGAGGTTCTGAATGAGGCGTCAACCTTGTTAGGGGCGCCTTAGGGGAGCATCCAGCAGCTCTATGCACGGGGGCTTTAATTATTTCCCATTTGCGATTTTTGGTCGGTCTGTGGGAAAAAGGTATATGTTTTAATGACCGTTGATGGGTGGGGCAATCAACTGGTAAGCTAGTCAGGGTACCTACCCATTGTGGGCTCGTTTTTAGAAACACGTTGGTTTCCAACCGAATCTGTGGGCGAGGGCGCTCAGAAGTGGAGGGTTGTCACTTAGAACGTGCTGAAAAAGATAATGTTGAGGTTTTAATGCTTCAACCGTTTAGCTTGGGAGGTTAGCAGGGCCGTGGTGAGGGGCATTATTACCTTGTAACTCGATTCTTAGAGGCCTCTAGGGGCTCAGTGGCCAAAGCTGACGAATGGGTTGATGTCCACTTCATGTGCGAACAATGTCGCAAATACTGAAATACAAATGGAGGCGCGGTTTGCAAGACGCCTAATTCGGAAATTTTCGGTCAGAGTAAAGAGACAGCCTGCCGTTCGGGAGCCACTTACCGATTTCAGATGAACCTCGCGCTTGGTCCGAGTCTCCCGTGTCAATGCCGGTGAACGCTGTTGTACACGGGCTCGTTTATCCAAGAGTAGCGTCCGGTCACGTGGGTGTGACAATGAGCGCCATCTTGGAGCGGAGTACCAGTCATGCCTGGCTGTTGAAAGTGGTAGAATGATCGGGCGCTACCATGGGCGCCATTTTGAAAGGTCCCGGGGTCGTGAAGTTTTTAGGTTAAATGGACATCCCTCCATGGTTTTAAGTTTAGATCGAATTCCGAAGAAATTGGTATTGGAGTTTAAGGTTTAAAGTTAAAAGGCCATACCTCCATAGTTTGGAGTTTAGAACAATTTCACAAAAATTGGTAGCGCAGTATGCTTACCGACGGAATTGCTTTGTGCAAAGCCTGGAGTCAAGCGGAATTAGGGGCTGCTAACGGGGTAGTTCAGCATATAAAACCAATGGGGATATAAACAACTACTGGGGCAGACGGTGAGGTGAAGGGTTTGCATGCATAACAGTGAAACATTTGTGAAAAACTATATGTTCATTAAAAACTAGTAAAAACCATCAGAAGGGAACACTGAGTATTATCCTTTAAGTTCCATAATTAAGTATTGTATATTCACAGTAGAGTGGTCCAGTCCTCACTCCGGTTCAGGCCAGTGTGGATGGTGTTGAACTGTATAATGGATTTCAATTCCTCACGGTTCAGAATTTGTTGCAGGTTGCCGCCTCTTTGTGGTAGTTTCACTGATTTCAAGACTGTCCATCTCAGATCTTCAGCCGTGTGTTTCATGGATGAGAAATGTTCCACTAATGGGGCATTAAGAGTCCCACATCTTTTGCGGCTCCGGTGTTGGCTTATGCGAGTCTTCACCTTCTGTGTGGTTTGCCCCACGTACATTTTTGGACAGGGGCATAAGACCGCGTAAATTACATTGTAACTGTTACAGTTTGTCAAGGTTCTCATTTCATTAGTGACATTATTGTGAGTGAACGTGCGCCCCTCCAGTGTCAAATCACATACAATACATTGTCCGCATTTCACATGCCCTATCAAAGGTGGTAAGCCCCAACTGGACTCAATCGTATTACTTATAGGTGTTGTGGGTAGGGCCGCCCTAACAAGATGGTCTTTTATATTTTTACTTTTTTTGAATGCAAACAATGGCTTATCAAATTTTAATTCGCCTGCGTTCAAGATTGGCCAGTGCTGAAGGATTGTCTTTCGAATTTGATTCGAAACTGGGGAGAAGGTGGTTACACAGGCAATTCTGTCAGATCTCTCTCTGCTTTTAGGTTCAAGTAAGACGTCTCGGGGGCAGTACCAAGCTCTTTTTGCAGCATTCTTGACTAACCTTTTTGGGTATCCCCGCGCTTTAAGTTTAGATGACAGAACATCTGCCTCTCTGAAATAGTCGAGTTTTGATGAGCAGTTACGTCTTATCCGAAGAAATTGTGAGTAGGGGAGAGAGTCTTTGAGGGCTTTTGGATGATTACTATCATACCTCAACAGTGTGTTGCGTTCAGTTGGTTTCCTGTACAGTCGGGTTAATAATTCACCTTTTTCATGGTAAATTGTCAAATCCAGGAAAGGGACCTCTCTGTTGTGATGAGAGAGGGTGAACTGTAAGTCATCACAATTGTTATTCAACCAGTGTAAGAAGGATTCTAGGGTCTTCACATCCAACTTCCAAATTAGAAAAATATCATCTATGTACCGTCGCCAGATGGCGATCCCAGAGCGGAATGGGTTGAAATCCGATAGGATCGTGCCTGTCTCAAGTGCGTCCATAAACAGAATTGCCAGGTGGGGGGCAAAAATGGCCCCCATAGATGTACCCTTTATCTGCTTGTAGAATACCCCATCAAAGACAAAAAAGTTTTTAGTGAGACACAATTCCAAAAGCTGGAGTATGAAAAGTGTCGGTACTCTATGGGGTCTGGGCCTGGTGTCAAGGATTTTCTGAATGACTAGTAGAGCCGCTCCTTGGGGGATATTAGTGTAGAGCGACTCTACGTCCAGGGTACACAGTGTCTGGGAATCAGGGTCAAAAGGGTAGTGCGCAACTAAGTTAATCATTTCCATGCTGTCACGGACATAACAGCTGGTAGATGGCACAAAATCTTTGATGTGAAAATCCACATAGGAACCTAATGGTTCCAAGATGGAGCCGCAAGCAGAGACTATCGGTCTTCCCGGGGGCTTTTCAATGTTTTTATGTACCTTCGGGAGGGTGTAGATTACAGGCAAGCGTGGACATTTGACATTCAAGAAGTTACACTCCTTTTTACTGAGGTACCCTTCATCTCTGGCATCTGAGGTCAGCTTTTTGATTTGCACTTGAATGTCATTAGTTGGATTGCGCCCTAATCTCAGATAGTGCTCCCTGTTGTTTAATTGTCGATTAATCTCATCTTTATATGAGTCAATGTTTTGCAGTACAATACCTCCGCCCTTATCGGCACTTTTAATAATCAGATCAGCATTAGATTTAAGAGTGCTTATTGCTTCTTTTTCACTCTTAGGGATGTTGTAAGGTACAAATAGTTTTTTCTTTTCCAAGGACTCTAGGCCTTTGATGATTATTTTTTCAAAAGTTACTATCTCCGATGGGACCATGCTGGCAGACGGCAAAAAGGTAGAAGGAGGGCTAAAGGGTGTGTTGCGATTTGATTGAGGCGGAGGGTGCAACTGAAAGAAAGCCTTGAGACGAATAAGTCTAAAGAATCTAAGCAATTCAGTATGCAGTTCCATAAAATTTGGACGTATAGTGGGGACAAAGGATAATCCTTTTTTCAAAAGTTCCAATTCAGAATGTTGTAGTATATGATCAGACAGGTTGAAGATTGGAATTACCTCAGGGGCATTTTGTAGGGAGGGGGCTACCATTGGTAAAAGTTGTTGCGGGTCTTCCGCTCTCCTGGGGCGTTGAACCATCTGCGCGGTTTTTTCACTCTCCCTCTCTGAGGTGTACCTGATTGGCCCCTGGATAAAAAATTTCCTTGCGGTGCTCCTCCACCTCTTCTTGAGTTACTCCCTCCTTCACCAGGGTCTGAGTGATCAGATGAATCTTCCGAAGTATCGGAGAACCCAACTATGTTTTGCCGTTTATTGAAGCGTCCCCACGGTCTATTATGAGGATTAAAGTTGGGTCTATTAGTATAAAAGTCTTTATTGAGATACGGATAGGTATTCTCAACACTGTAGTTCTTAATATCTTTTTTGACTTTATTTGCTTTTTTATTTTGTTCTATGTAATTAAACTCTGCTACTGCCTTCTCGACTTGTTCAAGCAGTTTTTTGCACTCAGGAGTGGGGTCTGAGTCATTAATCTGTTTCAGGAGGTCACTGATCTCAACCTCCAGTGTTTTTAATGTCTCAGTGGCAATATCAATTCCCAATGCTAGCCATTGCCTGGAACATGTGGTTCCAATATAGCTAAAGTTTGTCGTGTACTTGGGATTATCCGTAAATATGCCTGGGATGTTCCGCACCTGTAATCCTACTGGTATGACATCTGATTTGAGATAGTCTGTAAGCATAAGTATCATAAGTTGGAGCCTAACCTGCTTTTTCTTTAGTTTTTCTAGCTGCTCAGGTAAACTGGACGCCGCACCCAGAGGGGCGTCCGGAGTCTCTGAAAGCAATGATGGTAGTGAACATAAGTGTTTGATGTGATCTACAGTGTACAAAGGGGCATGGTCTGACATCTCCTAAAGAAGAAAGAGTATGAGGGAGGGGAGATGAGAACAGATTCTGAATCTGTAAGTACTGTGGCACTAGGATGGCCACCCTCAGGGATGAGGTATTTCAGGTTTAGAATTCATCTGATCACTCAGACCCTGGTGAAGGAGGGAGTAACTCAAGAAGAGGTGGAGGAGCACCGCAAGGAAATTTTTTATCCAGGGGCCAATCAGGTACACCTCAGAGAGGGAGAGTGAAAAAACCGCGCAGATGGTTCAACGCCCCAGGAGAGCGGAAGACCCGCAACAACTTTTACCAATGGTAGCCCCCTCCCTACAAAATGCCCCTGAGGTAATTCCAATCTTCAACCTGTCTGATCATATACTACAACATTCTGAATTGGAACTTTTGAAAAAAGGATTATCCTTTGTCCCCACTATACGTCCAAATTTTATGGAACTGCATACTGAATTGCTTAGATTCTTTAGACTTATTCGTCTCAAGGCTTTCTTTCAGTTGCACCCTCCGCCTCAATCAAATCGCAACACACCCTTTAGCCCTCCTTCTACCTTTTTGCCGTCTGCCAGCATGGTCCCATCGGAGATAGTAACTTTTGAAAAAATAATCATCAAAGGCCTAGAGTCCTTGGAAAAGAAAAAACTATTTGTACCTTACAACATCCCTAAGAGTGAAAAAGAAGCAATAAGCACTCTTAAATCTAATGCTGATCTGATTATTAAAAGTGCCGATAAGGGCGGAGGTATTGTACTGCAAAACATTGACTCATATAAAGATGAGATTAATCGACAATTAAACAACAGGGAGCACTATCTGAGATTAGGGCGCAATCCAACTAATGACATTCAAGTGCAAATCAAAAAGCTGACCTCAGATGCCAGAGATGAAGGGTACCTCAGTAAAAAGGAGTGTAACTTCTTGAATGTCAAATGTCCACGCTTGCCTGTAATCTACACCCTCCCGAAGGTACATAAAAACATTGAAAAGCCCCCGGGAAGACCGATAGTCTCTGCTTGCGGCTCCATCTTGGAACCATTAGGTTCCTATGTGGATTTTCACATCAAAGATTTTGTGCCATCTACCAGCTGTTATGTCCGTGACAGCATGGAAATGATTAACTTAGTTGCGCACTACCCTTTTGACCCTGATTCCCAGACACTGTGTACCCTGGACGTAGAGTCGCTCTACACTAATATCCCCCAAGGAGCGGCTCTACTAGTCATTCAGAAAATCCTTGACACCAGGCCCAGACCCCATAGAGTACCGACACTTTTCATACTCCAGCTTTTGGAATTGTGTCTCACTAAAAACTTTTTTGTCTTTGATGGGGTATTCTACAAGCAGATAAAGGGTACATCTATGGGGGCCATTTTTGCCCCCCACCTGGCAATTCTGTTTATGGACGCACTTGAGACAGGCACGATCCTATCGGATTTCAACCCATTCCGCTCTGGGATCGCCATCTGGCGACGGTACATAGATGATATTTTTCTAATTTGGAAGTTGGATGTGAAGACCCTAGAATCCTTCTTACACTGGTTGAATAACAATTGTGATGACTTACAGTTCACCCTCTCTCATCACAACAGAGAGGTCCCTTTCCTGGATTTGACAATTTACCATGAAAAAGGTGAATTATTAACCCGACTGTACAGGAAACCAACTGAACGCAACACACTGTTGAGGTATGATAGTAATCATCCAAAAGCCCTCAAAGACTCTCTCCCCTACTCACAATTTCTTCGGATAAGACGTAACTGCTCATCAAAACTCGACTATTTCAGAGAGGCAGATGTTCTGTCATCTAAACTTAAAGCGCGGGGATACCCAAAAAGGTTAGTCAAGAATGCTGCAAAAAGAGCTTGGTACTGCCCCTGAGACGTCTTACTTGAACCTAAAAGCAGAGAGAGATCTGACAGAATTGCCTGTGTAACCACCTTCTCCCCAGTTTCGAATCAAATTCGAAAGACAATCCTTCAGCACTGGCCAATCTTGAACGCAGGCGAATTAAAATTTGATAAGCCATTGTTTGCATTCAAAAAAAGTAAAAATATAAAAGACCATCTTGTTAGGGCGGCCCTACCCACAACACCTATAAGTAATACGATTGAGTCCAGTTGGGGCTTACCACCTTTGATAGGGCATGTGAAATGCGGACAATGTATTGTATGTGATTTGACACTGGAGGGGCGCACGTTCACTCACAATAATGTCACTAATGAAATGAGAACCTTGACAAACTGTAACAGTTACAATGTAATTTACGCGGTCTTATGCCCCTGTCCAAAAATGTACGTGGGGCAAACCACACAGAAGGTGAAGACTCGCATAAGCCAACACCGGAGCCGCAAAAGATGTGGGACTCTTAATGCCCCATTAGTGGAACATTTCTCATCCATGAAACACACGGCTGAAGATCTGAGATGGACAGTCTTGAAATCAGTGAAACTACCACAAAGAGGCGGCAACCTGCAACAAATTCTGAACCGTGAGGAATTGAAATCCATTATACAGTTCAACACCATCCACACTGGCCTGAACCGGAGTGAGGACTGGACCACTCTACTGTGAATATACAATACTTAATTATGGAACTTAAAGGATAATACTCAGTGTTCCCTTCTGATGGTTTTTACTAGTTTTTAATGAACATATAGTTTTTCACAAATGTTTCACTGTTATGCATGCAAACCCTTCACCTCACCGTCTGCCCCAGTAGTTGTTTATATCCCCATTGGTTTTATATGCTGAACTACCCCGTTAGCAGCCCCTAATTCCGCTTGACTCCAGGCTTTGCACAAAGCAATTCCGTCGGTAAGCATACTGCGCTACCAATTTTTGCGAAATTGTTCTAAACTCCAAACTATGGAGGTATGGCCTTTTAACTTTAAACCTTAAACTCCAATACCAATTTCTTCGGAATTCGATCTAAACTTAAAACCATGGAGGGATGTCCATTTAACCTAAAAACTTCACGACCCCGGGACCTTTCAAAATGGCGCCCATGGTAGCGCCCGATCATTCTACCACTTTCAACAGCCAGGCATGACTGATACTCCGCTCCAAGATGGCGCTCATTGTCACACCCACGTGACCGGACGCTACTCTTGGATAAACGAGCCCGTGTACAACAGCGTTCACCGGCATTGACACGGGAGACTCGGACCAAGCGCGAGGTTCATCTGAAATCGGTAAGTGGCTCCCGAACGGCAGGCTGTCTCTTTACTCTGACCGAAAATTTCCGAATTAGGCGTCTTGCAAACCGCGCCTCCATTTGTATTTCAGTATTTGCGACATTGTTCGCACATGAAGTGGACATCAACCCATTCGTCAGCTTTGGCCACTGAGCCCCTAGAGGCCTCTAAGAATCGAGTTACAAGGTAATAATGCCCCTCACCACGGCCCTGCTAACCTCCCAAGCTAAACGGTTGAAGCATTAAAACCTCAACATTATCTTTTTCAGCACGTTCTAAGTGACAACCCTCCACTTCTGAGCGCCCTCGCCCACAGATTCGGTTGGAAACCAACGTGTTTCTAAAAACGAGCCCACAATGGGTAGGTACCCTGACTAGCTTACCAGTTGATTGCCCCACCCATCAACGGTCATTAAAACATATACCTTTTTCCCACAGACCGACCAAAAATCGCAAATGGGAAATAATTAAAGCCCCCGTGCATAGAGCTGCTGGATGCTCCCCTAAGGCGCCCCTAACAAGGTTGACGCCTCATTCAGAACCTCTTCTAAATATAGAGGTATGTGCTTATATGACCAGCAGTGCCTGTAATGCCCAACATTAAAACAAACCCAAACGAGCATGTGCCCTGGCTCTAACACCAGTTCACTGAGCCAGGTGGACCCCATAGTCACGATACACACTACTGCACAATCTCCACAGTCACTAGTTGAGCACAAACCTCTAGCTTTCTCTGCACATGAATCACTGCGATTCCGAGGACTAGTATGTAAATAAATGTATAAATGAAAATATGGATTATATACCTAATTTTGGCACGAAGGCACATTCACCAAGCACTTGTCACAACTTGCGATCGCAGTTGGAAAAAGGTATTTTAAGGCATGTGTTTACTGCTCTTTTTTTACAAAAATTCTTCAAAATTTCTTTAAAATTTCTCTAAAGTTTTCTCCTTGTGCTTGTTTTCTCATTCTCTCAACAGGCTTTGTTACATTCAGGCAATCCTTTTTATTAAGTCCTGATGATGATCCCAATTAATTAATTGAGCGAAGGGATCGAAACGTCGACACTTATGAGTGTACATACATGTAGCATCTTATAAATTGAGGTTGTATGGTTCACTCCAGGCGACACTGTTATTATTTCTTCTTAACTATAAAGTGCCCTGTTCTGCTCTTCTTCCTTGCCTGAAGACACCCCTTTCACCTTTCTCTAATTTCTTCTCTTCTAAGTACGGCACAGGCTTGTGTCATACTAATTGTTTGAAAATATTGTGGTAAAATTGACATTGTTTGAAAATAAACTTCCAGTCCGGCTGGACAGGAACATGTTACCATATAGTAGTCCATTGTGTGCTATATTGCATTGTTAAGAATTTAAATAAGCTAGGAACCTTTTGTTTCCATAAACTTAGTTATACCCGTGGTTCTTAGCTACCCGCTGGGTTTCCCTTGTTTGTCTAAAAAACTTGGTATCTTCTAGGGGCAGGAGGAGTATCACGCATGGATTTTTTAGTTCGTTCAATTAAACATTTTAAAGTAGGCATAGATGGTAGTTGGCCTGAGATGTGTTCAAGAAATTTCGGTAGTATTGGGCAGATTTACAAGAAACTGACGCATCTGTATAGATGCATCAATTTCCCTGCACCAGCCTGCGATACCCTCGCGCCACCATGGATGCGCCGTATTTATAATACGGCGCACCATGGTATAACGCTTGACAGAAATTCTGACAGATCTGTTGGCCCAAAAGTCACCATTGCTGGAGTTGTGTCGCAAGCACGATGCAACTCCAGCAATGCATGTTGAGGCCTATACATATTGTACTGCGTCACTCCTTGAGCCTGCTTCAAGCAGGCGTAAGGTTTTGACGCAGTGGCGTCCTAGAAGTGGCACAGTGAAATCTTGTAGATTTCACTGTATCACTTTTACAAGGCTTTCCTGCATGGGATTGCCCACCCTGCATTCATTATACCTGACAGAGGTATACTGTGACAGGGGGTTTTACAACGTGACACATCTCCCTAGATGCGTCATGTTGTAAGTTGGCCGCATTGTTTACGCCGCTGCTGCATCATAAAAGTGACACAACGATAGCCCAAAAGTGTCGCAAGGGCTTGTAAATCTGCCCCTATATCTTTTAGGATTTTGGTTGTGGGTTCCTGGCAGCTAGTTCTTGCCTCTCTTTCATCCTGCAATACCTCTCTTACTTCTATTTCTGTCACATTTGGGTGGTGGTTGTATCCTCTTACATGAATGACATCATCGTTTGTAGTGGCCCTCCCATAGCATATATTAGAATAATATTTGGTACATTTCATATTTACATTTTCTGTCAATGCACTTTTTTGGTTGTAGGTATAGCCCATGTTACTTAGGGCCAGGTTACGAGTTTCGAGGTAAGGTTACCGCCGTCAAAATACTGTTGAATTCCATGTCACCCAGTTGGCAGTCCACCTGCCCTATTATAATGCACGCGGTTCCATAGATGAAAGACCGGTGTAGCACTGCGTCTGAGGAAATCCTGACTGCGGTGTTATAGGCCAATGTGTCTGTTGGAGGGCAGATCACCAGTGTTTCTGTCGGCCCAAACACGTTGTGCCTTCACACCGACGTGACTGTGCACACCTTAGCTGGCAAATAGGGATGGATATAAGGCTGAAACTCCCCTCTACTCAGCTTCACACGTCCTGTGGACGCAACCCGTGGTAAGTCACAATCAGACCCGTTTTCATTGACTTCCCAGTTAACAGATGCACAGACAGGGACATCTTAAGATTTTGGGTGCCCTGGCCCAAACCTATTTTGTGGGCCCTATTCGGAACAGCTTTGAATAGATGATCTAAATTCCCCTCTTTGATGCCCTCTGAGGCCAGGTCCCAACACAGCACAGGCACACCCTTCAAAATTTCAAATGTGTTTACATCTAATATCCATTTATAGTGATGCATGTTTTTTTAATTTTTACCCCAACAGCGCTCCTCACTAACATTACATCAAATAAGCTTTGTGACACCCTCCCCTTTCTCACATGCTAGGTCCTGTTTTTGTAAGAAATCAAGTTAAGTATGGATGTTTCATCAAACGGAAACACACCTATCTACAAAGTATCTGTAATAGACTCTTGCACATCAACCACATTAAAAAGTAATTTTTGTAGAATGTTAATCAAACCAATTTGTTGAAGTATTTCAAGATCATCAGTGCAAGACTCTCTATAGAATGGGTTAGCTCAGTCTATGAAAGTCTGGCTCACAGGGCCAGAGCCCACTTTTCCCATGCCCCGAAATGTCTCTGTGCACAAGCTCCCTGGCTTATTTATTTATTGAGTTTTATATAGCGCTGGCTGGACCCGAAGGTAAATGTGTATGTGTAAATGTAGTGTACTTGTATAGCGCACGAATCGACCCCAGCTGGGGTATCTCGGCACTTGTACGAATACCGCTGTGGAACCCTTCCTGGCTTTTCCCTGTGAAGTGCCCACTCCTGGGCAGCCCCAATGTGAAGCCAGGCATCCTAGCGTTGTGGGGGTGGTTGTGGAGATTAAGCAAGCTATTGCCCAGAGTTGCAGAGTGGGACCCATGATTAGAATAGGCACCGAGGCGAGAATTATTAGGTCTGAGGAAATTGAGCCCAAGACCCGCTGAGGCGGGAATTGAACCCTGGTCCTGGGCTAGACCTCTGCATCAGGGTCTGCCGCTCTAACCATTGAGCCACACTTCTCCACATCAGAGCGCTTTACATTGTGAGAAACAGCAAGTTACAACAATCGTCATTAATACATTAAACAAGCAAATTTCAAGGTGAAAGCAAAGATCATGGGCGGCAGAGAGGGGTAAGGGTGATTCAGGGAAAGACTAGAAGGATAGAAGGGAGGGGGAGAACCAGAGGTGTGAGGGGGTATAGGCAGAGCTGGCAGAAAGAGAAAGATGTTACCTCTAGGGAAAAGAAAAACATAGTGACGAAAAGGGTGAGTTCAGGGTATAGTAATTGGGAGCGAGATTAGCGTGGAATTAATAGGTATGGTGGCTCCGGATCCCTGGGGCATCGGCGGTGGCAGTCCACCCAGCGTAGCTCTCTCTACCCCATACCTGTAAAGGGCTCCCAGGTCAGAGCAGACAAGATCAAAGTAGAGAAACCTCTGCAAGTACTGCCAGCATGGTGGATAGGGAGGCAGCAGCGTGAAATAGGAGCGAGAGTTTTCCGGGATGGCAGACTGCAGGCAGGAAAGCAGGTACAACGGGGCAAGAAGCGCCATAGCACTCATCATCGGAAAGGCAGGAAGTTGCGGCCCGGTGGAAAGAGGGACTGTACCATAGAGAAGAATCTCGTCCCCGTTCAAATATCCGCTTTTAGAGGCCTTCGCGATGGTAAGAAACGCTGCGTCCTGGCTGGTAGGAAGATCAGGAATCCACGTAAATTATTTGTGAGTGAGGCAGTAGGGGGAGAAAAACGGAGGTAATGGGACAGAGCCTGACTTGTCCCGGTGTCCAGAAGGGTAAGAGACGGCCACAGGAGGACCCGGGCCAGCCTCCTCAATAGCTGAACCAGGCGGCTCCTCTGGGCATCGGCCATTTCGTCTGAGAGTCCTGGAGGTTTGGGGATCTCGTCCCCGGATCAATCGGTTGCCATCTGGAGCCTGCCGATGTTTACAGATCAATGCGCCGAGGCTGATCTTACATCAGCAGTCCATGCCAATTCGATTCCGAGGGCAATAGGAGGGGTGGAGAAATGATAGCAGTGGGACTGGTGATGCCATGATCCAATGTCCGGCTGGGTAGGTGTTGGCTGCGGGACAAGCCTGGGCCAAACACCTGTTTAGCCGAACCAAGCGGCTCCATCGGGCATCGGTCATGTCCTCACGCCGTCCGCTGTCGATGGAGCAAATTACAGGGAAAAAGAGGGCTTTTGGGTGAAAACGGCATTCCCTGTCCGGGAGCTCCCGACCGGAGCTCCACTCCTGGCTTCAAGTATATAAGGGATAACTAATAGCATCAACAAGTGCTATGCGTATGTGGGTAATGTGTATGCACAAGATGTAAAACCAAACACATCAGTAACAGCATTTTTCTCATATAACTAAAGTAGGTGTAAGGTACACACAAAATAATGGACACCGGTACAAAGACATAACCTAAAAAGGTATGACAACTAACCATCCTCTAGGTGTGGACAAACAAATAACTGCACACATGAAACACATATCCAACATACATCATAGAGAGACATTGCTCAAGACAAGCTGAAACCTTTACCTTGTGAAATACAACCGCAAACAATGTCTGGTCCAATTTGGAATCATCCCACATATCCATCCATGGAACATTTTCCTTTGTCCTGTGTGACTCCTGTCATCAATCAGGATGAAGCAAACACACCTGTAGTCAAACATTCTCATGTATCAAATCACATCAATAAGGTTGTGCAAGTGGTGAACATTATGATAAATACCTGCCCATAAAAGTAATTACCATCACATACCATATCAAACCGTGCATATACATAACAAAGTACACTCTAAAAATATTTGCAGAATAACCTGCCAAAATAACATTGCGTCACAATTTAACCTCTGTGACATTGCTAGGTTCCCAAATTTAGATCCCAAATTTAGCTAGGGAAAAGTAATGCCAGGACTAAGGTGTTAAAAAATCAAAGCAGATTTTAATTAGTCCAAATAAACAAAAGGGACAAAACATAACAAAAGGTCAATGGCCAGTCTATAGTCAAATGGTGTGTCTTAGCACATTGCAGTGCCACAAAACGTGCCCGGACTGATACTGCTAGGGTAACCTCTTCTAAAGGAGCCTCCATTGGGCAGGGCAGGCACTTCAAAGATGTTATTTGGGATGGGGACGTTTAGTTTTGGAGGGGTGTCTTTGGGTTGGGAATTGGGTTCGTTTTAAATGTTTAAACATTTATTTGTTGGTAGTTTGTAGAGGTTAGGGTCATTCGGTTTATTTTTAATCACTATTAGGATGAGTTTATATTTTTAAATACTTTATGTATACTTACTTTATTATATCTTTTTGCTGGATTGTGATAATTGTTTTTCTTCTGGCACTTTCTCACTTTTTGAACTCTAAGGGTCTTATTACCATGTTGGTTGGATTTGCCTCTGATCGACATCATATCTGACTCGGGACTGACTGACCTGAGGCCAGTGGTCCGACTTTCTGATTACGATGCGATTGAACACTGTTCAGTTAGATTCCCACTGTTTTGTATGGGAGATTATGTTACGGCCATAAACCGGCCGTAATACAGGCTTCTTTAGAGAAATGGGTGGGTGTGTGTGTAAAACCCTGCATCCTTTGGCAAGCATCCCATGGTGCCTGCTACACAGTGCAGGGTTTTACAGGGGGGTACCCTAGTTACCCCATTGACCACCAACCGTAATCGACAGAGGCAATGGGGCTCTGCTATGGTCCCCCAAAACCACTTTCCGACATCCTTTTGGTGTTGGAAAGGCCGGCATGTAAAGGCTGTGGCAAACCGACATCGTAACACCGTCCATATGGCTTTACGGTGCGGTTCTGACCAACAGGAACACTCTGAGAGCTGGTCGGAACCGAATCGGATTGACTGGCCGGTTTACATTTCGATCGCCAACATCGTAATCGCGCAGTCGAACTGCAAAACGAGCGATATAGCTACCAACTAGCAGTCGAAGGCTTTCCGACCGACATCGTAATCGGCCCCAGAGTATTTTCTTTTAGGAAGTACATGTAAAGAGGTTGAAGTTGAAGAGTGTTTTGCCAATTATTAGTCATTTTATATTTGTAAGTGTATTTATAAGTATTCAATATAAGTTTTACTTACTTGGTTAGGTTGATGTCGAGATGTTCCTATGTATCAAGGAACGAAATGCTTTGGCTGAATTATAAGAATATTTTACTACTATACTGAGGAATAATAAAAGAAGATGATGGACTCAATCATGCAACATTGAAGTCCTGGTGCGCCTTCCTTTTGAAGATTTTCCTGTTTTTGATCTCCAGTGGCACTGAACGGAGGAAAGTGCCCGAAGTGTTAAGCAGAGGTCACTAAATTTCATTGTACTGGGTTGAGGTGCAATGCCTATGGTCCGCCACTGTTAGCGCTTATGTGTATCTACTGTTTATGAGTGACCAGCACACATGAGTTATGCAGTGTCTTTTCAACTTAAGAAGAAAAATTGGCATATAAAGAATGTGTGCTCATTTTTGCCCCCCCCCTTTAAAAGTCATATTGTAAAGTATGCCCACAGACGTTTTGAGCATGCTTTTACCGCCTGCTTTTTGCTGATTGGTGCAACGCATGGAAGCTTGTAAAAATGATTTTTTGCATTATTAACCATGTTGTGTCTTTAGCAAAACAGGTGTCTAGAAGAATATTGTACATTGTATAGCTATTATATACTAGTCTCACTGAGGTGCTCTTTAAAATTCAAAACATACTTTAAAAAGTTATATGCAGGCCAAACTTAAACAGAGGCTATGTGTTTGGGATTTTTCAGATTTCTGGCTGTCCTGTTAAAATTCTTGCTGCTGTGAGAATGGTGCCAATGAAATAAATAATGTTTTAAAAATAGTTTCTGTGAAATATCTTAAACTTTCTTAAAAGTTTAGGTAATGAACACAAATTTGCATCAAAAGGAAACAAAACAATTTCCTTACAAAGATTATATTTTTTGCCCGGTGGTAATTGCATTCAAGTAATTAAGGTTTTTGCTGCTGCTGGTAAAATAAATCCCTTCCCAGTAGAGATGTTACTACTATCTGTATTGAAAAGAAACTTGTTGTAAGAGTTGAGGAAGCGCTGCCACAGATCTGCAATGCACTTCTGCATAACAAAAGTGCCAATAGCTTCATGTGAATACAGTTTTATTTTAATAAATAGAGAAAAGGTTAATGTGCATGAAAAGTATATAGATAAGCACACGATATGGAACTTTTCCTTTCAAATGTCAGTCCTTTCTGCTTTAGTATGTGTTTCTGGTGAGCAAAGGTTGTTTAAATGCAGTGTTTTTAAGACTGCAGTACCGCTTCCGGTCTACAGGGGCAGAGCTGAGAACAAATATAAACACACTTGATGAAACACAGGCCCCCACAAGGTAATTTTTTAAAAAGTTGTAAATATTGTTACAGATGTTCCTGAACCCATTTTTTTATTATGTAGAGGACATTGCCTTGTGGGGCTCTTGGTTTAGGTCCCCAGAGTGCAATCAAGTCCCCACAGGGTTATCACACTCAAGTCACCACAAGGATAGTAACAAACACACACACACACACACACACACACACACACACACACATATGTATGTATAAGTATATACAATTCAATGTAAGAGTAGACATTGCACCAGTTGTCATTGGCACAGTAGAGAACTACTTGTTGTGCAGATGTGAATGCCATCACTCACAGTCAGGTAAGCCAATGCTGTAGTGGTCTGACTCAGTCCCCCATACTGTATGCTTTGGTGGCCAGAAGCCAAATGTGAATAACACTACAGCAACCCAATGAATAAACAGAGCTGACTGAGAGCCCCAATAAGTATGTATAGTATTTATTTAAACAAAAGGTCTGGGCTAAATTCAGACGTTAAAAAAGTTGCTGGTTAGAATAATTAAGAAATGTAAAAGTGACGGAAAAGCAAGTAAAAAAAAATCTAGAGACTGGAACGATTAATTAACCAGGCAGCTCAAAAGTGCCCGCGTCAACGAGAGGTGGAAGACTCAAGGTCGGCTCTGCGAGAGAGTTACTGCGCTTCAGTGCAGAGGATTATTGACGTTACACAGAAATCCGAACGGCAAGCAAAAGAGATCCGACACTCGTTCATGAAGAGAGACCACGTTCTTCAAAGAGTCACTTATCACTGCACTGCGCATCATCAGAATCCAAGGAGTACAGCAACAATAGTTAATAGTTGCAAAGCCGCATTAAAACACCCATGCAACAGCTGTCACTGAACATGGGGCACCCGAGGGCAAGTCTAGCCTAGTTTTCAGTGTATATAATTGGCTTAATGTTTTCCAATCTCATTTAATGCATTTTTATTGCTGTGGTTTATTGACTCACGGTATGAGTTTCTCTAAAACATTGATTTGTTTTGTTAATGGTAAATAGTTTTTTTTTCTTTTTGATAAGGTCAATTATGGTTATTCCTAGGGCATGGAGCGGGAGGAGGGTGCACACTAGGTAAGGTTAGGGAGAAACACATTTTCTAGAATTGTATTACAACTGAATGTATGAAATGTATGAAAACTTTACCTTGTCAAAGAGGAAATGGGTCCCAGATTGAAAACAAATTTGAACACATAGGATGAGGTAACGGGCGATCTTAGTTTTAAGGTAGTGGTTATAAGTGTCACCACTTTGTAGCAGACAGCCACAGAAAGGGTGATTTGAAACCTTACACATTCGTACAGGTTTCTACCCATAGCAGGGAATTTGGCTTAGTTACATGGGACCTTATTTATGGACTTTTGCCATAGGGCAGCACCGCAGGCCTCCCTGCGGCGCTGCCCTACGGGCAAACGGAAAGGGCAGGTATGTGCTGTATCTATATGATACATGCATTCCTGTCCTTTTCCCCTGCCCCGGTGCACAATGGGCTACTATGCGCTATTGCAGGCACCTTTGCACTATGGTGCAAGGGTGTCTGCGTTGCGTGGATTATTGATTATGAGCAGGAAAGGCCCTTCCTACCCAAAACAATCCATTCAGGCACTTTCCTTTTTTCATGTGTGCTGCATAATGCAGCACACGTAGAAAAATGAAAGCACAAGGAGAAATGTTTTCAATTCTTTTCCATGCACCTCCCTAACCCCACCCCTGTAGTGGCTTTAGGTTCTGAGCATTCCCAGGGTTATGATGCCTTGTAAATCTGGGAATGTGTCAGGTCCCATGGATGTTGCGTGGGAACACCCACAGCAACAGCCATGGAATGCCCCTTTCATGCAGTTTTCAGTGTGAAAGGGGCACATATTTACAAGGCAATGAAAAGCCACGTAAAGTGGCTTTACCTAGCCTTATAAATATGCGGCGGCACATTGCGCCACCGGAACGTCAAAAAAGTGATGTTCAGGGGGAGCAAATGTGCCTTTCATGATTTTTAGAAAGACACTCTTTCTTGGTAGTTTTTCATTAGAAAATGCATTTAGGTTCAAAATGTAAAAGCACTGCAGGTGGAGTAATTCTTCATTTATTCTGTTATTTGCTACCCAGGAGAGTGCATACATTGGTCAATTAAACTCTCTGGTCCATTGCTGTGAGCGCTCGCTGGTGAATAATTCATGGGACTCGAGGAGATCAGAGACAAAGCACATTAATAAATGGAACTATACATTATGCACAGCCTGCTCTTAAAGTTGCAAGTGCAATATGGAGTGCGCCATACACAAACGTGTCTACTTCACACTTTCTGCATCACCTCTCGTCGCTTCAGTAAAACAACCTTTCCCATATTTAATTGTGTAATTCTGAATGACATGCATACCAAGAGGCTTATTTATAAGGCCCTTGCACCACTGGTGCGTCACTTTTAATATAGAAAAAGTGGCGCACCGGTGTCGTACGGGGCTTGAAAGAAAAGCCCCCTAGGGAGTGTTCACAAAAAGTCATGGCAGTGGTGAATGCCCAGCATCAACATCAGGTTGTTCACAAATGTGTTTACCTAGATGACTGACTGATCAAGGCCACATTCCTGACGGAGCTGATTGAGTGTGTTATATGGAGTCAAGGTACTTCATCAACAGCAGGAGCTTGAGCTCATCAAGAAGATACAGTTATCTGGACTGAATCAGAACTCTGTTCAAGAAAAGTGTTATCGTCCTTTATGAGCATATCCAGGCAATGACACATCAGTTTCTTCTGAATGTATGTTAGAAGGTATGGTCAGCATTTCAGCTGTTGTGGCTAATGGTATTGTGAATCTTTGTGGTGCCTCGGGCAAAGCTGTGAGTGAGGGCGCTTCAGCAATTTTTGATTGGGGGTTTTACCAATTTTTACAGAAGCCCTAGATCAAACAAGGAGAAATTCCAATTTGTTGGCATTCAGGACAGGACGGCCCTCCTGCATTCAATCCTGCATTTTATCCAGGTGATTGACTATTAAAGGTGTTGGCATGATCTTGGGGTTGTACAGCAAATCTAGGAGAATGCCCCAGGCTTTGGCGATGACAATGTCCCTGAGATGAAATTTTCTAAACACATTTCTATAGCCCCCTTTAACAGGAGTCTGTGCAGCTTATTATTCATGCACTTAAGTTGGGATTTAAAAGCCCACCAAAGCCTACACCCTGCATAGTAGGACCACTTTGGTGTGATTAGGAAGGTAAGGCAACCCACTGTTGCAAAGATCCTGAATATAAAACCTATTGCTGAGAGACTTTAGCAAAGGCTTCTCCTACACTACCTACTGGCAGTCACCAGTAGGTTGTTATAGTTAGAACAATGTTTACATGGAAATGAGTTTTTTGACTTGCCTATATCTTTGGTGCCCTTTGACAAATCTTCATGAAATTTTTGAAAAAAGATCGTTGGTAATGCTTGCTGTGCATGCAAAGTTTAGGGGCTGTCCGTCAAGCGGGGGCCGAGAAAAAGGGGGGGGGAATCAAAAACAGTGTATTTCCCATGTTAATCCCCATAGCGATTTGAGTTCAACTAGAGCCTGAACCGCTGGACAGAATAACACCAAATTTGGCAGAAAGATAATTATTCGTTGGAAATCCATTCAGCAGTTTTTGCTTTATTGAAATAAATACACTTTTGGATATCTAGGGCAGCAAGCCCTTCACAAACCCTCCCTCTCTTGTTCAGAGATCTAATTGCCTGCCAACACTTCAACCAGGAAGTGTTGGCAGCAATATTGGGATTCGGCTTCAGCCGAGATCCAGAAACAACATTAAAAAAAGAAAAGGGTGCAGGGTAGGACCCCTTAGCTCTGGACACTTGTGGGACACCCCCGCGCCGCACGGCCACCAGCTGCTGCGTGTGCCCCATTGCCTTGCGACTGCCTCGCTGCCTGCCTCGCTTCCGCTGACCACGCCCCCCTCCTCCGAGCGGCGTGGTCCGTGCTCGCCTGCCGGCTGCCTTAACTGTTGTTATTTTTGTTTTGTTTTTCTCTCCATTTGTGCCTGTTTTCCTGTAATTTTTTGCCCGTGTTAGCGTTTTCCTTCCTGTGTGCCCGCCTACCTCGCCGCCCTCCGCTCTCCCTCCCCGCTTCCCGCCACCGCCGATTACCCCGCCCCTTTTTCTCTTCTGTACCCTCCCCGCTCCCGCCTCCCAGCTGCTCCGCCCACCCGCGCACTTGGCCTTATATGGCGACCGTGCGACGCAGGTGAGTGTGACCCACTTGTGGGACACCCCCGCGCCGCACGGCCACCAGCTGCTGCGTGTGCCCCATTGCCTTGCCACTGCCTCGCTGCCTGCCTCGCTTCCGCTGACCACGCCCCCCTCCTCCGAGCGGCGTGGTCCGTGCTCGCCTGCCGGCTGCCTTAACTGTTGTTATTTTTGTTTTGTTTTTCTCTCCATTTGTGCCTGTTTTCCTGTAATTTTTTGCCCGTGTTAGCGTTTTCCTTCCTGTGTGCCCGCCTACCTCGCCGCCCTCCGCTCTCCCTCCCCGCTTCCCGCCACCGCCGATTACCCCGCCCCTTTTTTTCTTCTGTACCCTCCCCGCTCCCGCCTCCCAGCTGCTCCGCCCACCCGCGCACTTCGCCTTATATGGCGACCGTGCGAACGCGCAGCGGGCGCGCCGAAGGCGCGCCAAAGGTAAGCCCGTCTGCGCCTGGACCGCGCCCAGTGCCAGGACCCCTGGCCCCCACCGACGGAAGCCGCCCCGACGAACCTACAACGCTGCCGATCTCTTCGCACTCAACACCGGCCGCACCCCAGGATGCCACCGAGCCGCCCCGAAGCACACCCACGGACCCTTCAGCTGCCACGCCTGCAAGTTCACCTGCACCCGGACCGACCCTGCACCAGCACCCGCCAAGCCGATCACCAGCAGCAACCACCTCAAGTGCATCCTGCTCAACACCCGCTCCGTCCACAGACACGCCATCGAACTCTGGAACCTCCTCGACACCACAGCCCCTGACGTCGCCTTCCTCACAGAGACCTGGATGAACGCCTCCTCAGCGCCCGACATCGCCATCGCCATCCCAGAAGGCTACAAGATCACACGGAGGGACCGCACCGCCAACCAGACGGGAGGAGGCATCGCCATCATCCACAGAAACACCATCCGCATCACGACCAACACCGACGACACCCTAACCACCGCCGAACACCTGCACTTCCAGATCCACACCGACCCGAGGACCACCCTCAGAGGCACCCTGATCTACCGACCCCCGGGACCACGCACACGATTCAGCGAGGACATCGCCGACTTCATCAGCCCGCATGCCCTCCCCTCCGCCGACTACATCCTCCTGGGGGACCTCAACTTCCACCTGGAGAACAACAGCGACCGCAACACCATCACCCTGCTCGACAACCTCGCCAACCTTGGACTCAAGCAACTGGTGACCACCCCCACCCACCTCGCCGGACACACACTCGACGCCGTCTTCTCATCCAGCAAAGACATCGCCTTCAGCCACGCAACATGACTCCACTGGACGGACCACAGCTGCGTCCACTTCACCTTCAAAAGAACGACGATCCACCACCACCAGCAACAGGCTGCCCGAAGAAGCTGGAACAAGATCACAGCCGACCAGCTCACCGCCTCCCTGAGCCAGCACCCTCCCGCCGGCTCAACGAACCCCAGCCAGGCCGCCGACAACCTCACGAAGTGGATCAGCAACTGCGCGGACGAACTCGCCCCTCTGAGGACCCCGCCCAGCAGTCCCGGCAGCAGAAAAGCCCCATGGTTCACCGACGAACTCAAGAGCTCCAAGAAGAACTGCTGAGCCCTCGAGAAAGTGTGGAGAAGGGAACAAACAAGGGACAACATGGCTAACCTCAAGCTCGCCACCCGGAAACACCACCAACTGATCCGCGCCACCAAGAAAAATGCATACAAGGACCGGCTTGACAACAACGCACACAACTGCAAGGAACTCTTCAGCATCGTAAAAGAGCTCTCCAACCCCAACGCCGGAAACAATGACATCACCCCATCGCAAGACCTCTGCAACTCCCTCGCCTCCTTCTTCCACAACAAGATCGCGGACATACACAACAGCTTCAGCATTCAACCATCGCACACAACGACCGCAGCAACGCCGCCCACCACCACTCTCCGCGCCTGGACTCCGATCAGCACCGAAGACACCATCCGCACAATGAACTCCATCCACTCCGGATCTCCAACCGACCTCTGCCCTCACCACGTCTTCAACAAGGCCGACGCGGTCATCGCACCCCACCTGCGGGACATTATCAACACCTCCTTCGACACCGCCACCTTCCCGGAGAGCTGGAAGCACGCCGAACTCAGCGCTCTCCTCAAGAAACCCACAGCGGACCCCACCGAACTCAAGAATTACCGTCCCATCTCGCTCCTCCCGTTCCCGGCCAAAGTCATCGAAAAGACCATAAACAAACAGCTGGCCGCCTTCCTCGAGACGAACGGATCCCACGACCCCTCACAGTCTGGCTTCCGAGCCAACCACAGCACCGAGACCGCCCTCATCGCTGCCACCGACGACATCCGAACCCTGATGGACAACGGAGAAACAGCGGCCCTCATCCTCCTTGACCTCTCCGCGGCGTTCGACACTGTCTGCCACCGCACCCTAGTACAGCGCCTCGGCAACATCGGAATCCAGGAGAAGGCACTGGAATGGATCACCTCCTTCCTCGACGGAAGAACACAGAGAGTCCGCCTACCACCGTACAAGTCAGAGGCCACCGAAGTCATCTGCGGCGTCCCCCAAGGATCCTCGCTGAGTCCCACCCTCTTCAACGTCTACATGAGCCCCCTCGCAGCCATCGCACGCAAACACAACCTCAGCATAATCTCCTACGCCGACGACACCCAGCTGATCCTCTCCCTGACCAACAACCCCGCCGCCGCCAGAACCAACCTGCACGAAGGGATGAGAGACGTAGCCGAGTGGATGACGACCAGCCGCCTGAAACTGAACTCGGACAAGACAGAGGTCCTCATCCTGGGCTCCTCGCCCTCCGCCTGGGACGACTCCTGGTGGCCCCCCGCCCTGGGCACCGCACCCAAACCGACTGACCACGCACGTAACCTGGGCTTCATCCTGGACTCCTCCCTCTCCATGACCAGACAAGTCAACGCCGTCTCCTCATCATGCTTCAACATCCTACGCATGCTACGGAAGATCTTCTGGTGGATCCCCACCGAGACCAGGAAGACCGTCACCCAGGCCCTCGTCACCAGCCGACTGGACTACGGCAACGCTCTCTACGCCGGAACCACCGCCAAGCTCCAGAAGAGACTCCAGCGGGTCCAGAACGCCTCAGCCAGACTCATCCTCGACCTCCCACGAAAGAGCCACATCTCCGGACATCTGAGAGACCTGCACTGGCTCCCCGTCAAGAAAAGAATCACATTCCGTCTCCTCACCCACGCACACAAAGCCCTACACGACCAAGGCCCGAGCTACCTCAACAACCGAATCAACTTCTACGCTCCCAAGCGCCACCTCAGATCAACCAGCCTCGCCCTCGCCGCCGTCCCCCGCATCCGAAGAGCGACAACAGGAGGAAGGTCCTTCTCCCACCTGGCCGCCAAGACCTGGAACTCCCTCCCGACTGACCTGCGCCTGACCCAAGACCACCTCGCCTTCAGGAAGAAGCTCAAGACCTGGCTGTTTGAGCAGTAACGGCACCCCCCCCCCCCCCCCAGCGCCTTGAGACCCTACGGGTGAGTAGTGCGCTCTAAAAATGTCGTGATTGATTGATTGATTGATTGACATGGGGTCTCAGAGTGACCTCTTAGGGCATTTTTGTGCCCTGAAGACCAACACCTCCCCGGCGCGGGTATTGGGGGGGTCATGGACCCCCCCCCTGGTTCCCAAGGACCGCCACCTCACCGACGCTAACTACACAGAAATGGGGGCGTCTAGCTGAGCCAATTGTGCCCCGGAGACCACCACCTCCCGGGGCTAAATTGTTCATAATGTGATCCTTCCAGATCCCCATGGGTCACAGGGACCACCACCTCCCTGGGGTCAGATTGTGAACTACAAAGGAGGGGGGCACGTGGACCCCTTCCTGGCACCATATATGGCCCTGGGAAACATCCCCCCCCCCCCCAGGTCCTGCTACTGCTATGTCCAGTGGTGCCCGTCCCCGGTACATTACTGTTTACTGTGACTTGGCTAGAACATTCAAGCTCCTGACAAGTTAGAGCAGACACAAACCCTGCCCTAAGCAAGCGGGAGCTCTAAAACTGCTCCAGCTTGCTAATAGAGGAGTTTTCTTCAGTTTTCCTGCTCGCTGTCAAAGGGGCAGGGAAACAGATGAAAGGATTGCTCTCACAGACAGGGAGCTGCATATTTAGCAGCTCCCTGTCAGTGAGAACGCTGCCGGCTCCCACAGGGGGCGGAAACAGGAACGGACGGGGGTCTTTGATGCTCCCCTGCAGTGCCAATGGGGATCACTGGGTGCCCTGGATAGGACAAAATTACCCACAATCAAAGGGCCGGGCCCTAGGGTTTGGGGTCCACAGGGCCAAAATCGCCCTAGGGAGGTGGGTTGTATGGCCCCTTTCCCCCATATCTTTATGGATGAGGATGGGGTCCACAGGGCTGAAATCGGCCCAGGGAGGGGGCTACACGGCCTCCCTCTCCCATTCGATTCAGGCCAGACCCAGGGCAATGGGGTCCCTGGGGCCGAAAATGGTTCAGGGAGGTTGCATGGCCCCTCTTTCCCATTGTATTAAGATGGGCCCAGGGGGGATGGGGTCCCCGGGGCTAAAATCAGCTCATGGAGGTGGCCACACAACCTCCCCATTGATATTATTGCGGCCCCTCTCCCTTAATTTTAGGCAAGGCCGTAGCTCGGTCAGTATCATTGTGGGGGTGAATAACAGATTTTCCGATAATCACACTGTCATATAATGTTAAAATACATTAGGGGACAAGCAGGGTGCAATGAGGGGCTTAAGGGACAGGAATGCAGAAACGGTATGATTACCAAGTGAGAAAAACATACATTTTTGCAAAATAATCAATTTAGGACATTGGGAATAGAGATGAGAGAGAGTATGTGTGTGTGGTTTTGTCAGTGTGTGCATGCACACATCCCAGGTGAAATACGACAGACACCTCACCATACCTGACTGAAAGGACCTGTACCCACTCATAGGCCCACTCGGAGACTGATGCATTCACTCACCGTCCGACTCAGAAACGAATGCTCTCACCTACACACCAACTCAGGAACTCATACACCCACTCACAGACCTCCGCAGACACTCATGAACCCACTCACCGACCCACTCAGACTCACGCACCCACTCACAGAGATTCACACACCCACTCACAGGCCCACTCAGAAACTCATGCACTCACCCACAGACCTCCTGAGAGATTTATTATAGGATGCTGGCTCTCTATATAGTGCACTAAAATGAAGTACACTGTGCAGAGAGTCTAGTGAGACCGAAATTCGTACACAGAGGCAAAAGTAGATAATATGAACTTTCTATTTTTGGTAGTGAGAGCAAGCACTTAGGCTTATGAGAGGGTAGTGCTGAGCATTTGTTGTACTCACAGTGGCAATAAATGAGACACACACTCAAGAATAAATCTGAGACCAGTTTGTGAAAATAGCATTGATTTTATACAATTATTCAGACGAAGAACTTCATTCTAAGGTAAGTAGTTTTTTAGTAATACATTTTTAAAGTTTCTAAAAGAAATCCCTGTTGTACCCAATGACGCACATTAGAAGGTAATAGGAGAAAATATGAAAAACACGTAGAAAATCACACAGTGGGTACTTGAGGTTCACCTTCTGGATTCGAGTAAGGAGCAAGACCAGGTCCAATGTTCCCACAGCAGAAGTTCAGGAGTGTCTCAGATTCGACCAGGAGCAGGGTTCTAAGGTCGTTGGTAGAAGACGCTATGAAGAAGGGGGGCACCTGAAAACACACTGCACAGGAGGACGGCAACGTAAGTCATTGGGATACCAGTCAAAAGAGCAGGTGTCTCAAGGGCCTCAGGACCACAACTGGTTGGTTGTCACCCTGGACGAGAGGGCTGGGTACAGAGCAGATAGCACAGCCAACCATCATGTGTTGAGAAGGTCCACATGGTCAAGGGCAGGCCGGTTGCAAAGGTGAATCCGAGACAGCTGGGCCACTCACAGATATGGTGTAAGGGGCCTCACAGTCCCTAGGCAGGTCTCAGCATCCTGTGTTGTGGGAGTCCAGATTGGACTCTTTCTTCTCAGTCTTCCGTATGGGGGTCCAGTTCTCCAGGTATTGGTATGGCACAGCTCTGGCAGGTCCTGGTGTCCTCCCACATGGTGGAGGGACATTTCTGACCCTTCGCAGCACATGCACCTCTCCTTACTTGGGTGTGCCAGGGAGCAGCTGATTGATAAATTGGACTTTGTGGTTTAGTGCCAGCAGGGGAGTAGCTCCTTTACTCCAAGGGAGGTTCTCTGCAATGTGTTGAAGGCTGGAGGTGCTCCAGGGTTCTTTGAGGTATCACAGTTGCAGGACGAGACAGCAGACGATGATTGTTGAGTCCTGAAAGCAGCAGGTAGGATTTGGTGCCAATTTTCTGCAGCAGGTCTTGGATCAGCAGCTTTTATTTGTCCACTGCTCATCTTGGGTCCATTGAATCTAAAGTTCAGGGTCCAGGAATGCCATCTAAATACTTTATTTAGAGACGTTAAAGGGGGAGGCAGGTAGCAGCCAATAGGCTACCTACCTTTAGGGTGTCTACACCCTCAAAGTGACCACTTTGTGTGGGACTGAGCACTACCCTAGCCCTGATAGGTTATTTTCCGACCATCTCTAGATGAAGGATTTGCGAGAGTAGTATCCACATCACCTGTCACACGTTAGGGGTGGTGCTGGGTGAATGTAGGCACACCTCCTCATCTAACTAATTGTCCCATCTTTCCTCCCGTTGGGGAACAGGAAAGAGGGATTGGCATCCTCTACTGTCTGGAGATGCCTAGGTTGCATTTGAAATGTGACTTCACCTTTAAAACTTCCTACCTCTGAAGGCTATCCTGTCCTGGGGGTAGTGTGTAGCACCTCCCCCCATATCAGGCTTTGTTCCTGACCTCTGAGAGCGCTAGCCCTCAATCTATGAGGTCAGAAAAATGTCTAGTGGTGTTAGACTGGCTAAGACTAGTCATAGACCCGACCAGTGCTTGGGAAGTTTTCAGGGGACCCACTAAAGGCTCTCCTGTGTGCATTGATTATTAAATCCTACACTGGCATCAGTGAGGATTTATTCAGACAAGATGTTTGGTATCAAACATCTTAGAGTACAGTGAAACCATCATGGAGCAATGAAACTCGTAATGACAAGTATCCAGCCATGCACTCTCTATGCCTTCCCAGTGCACTTACAACATCCAAGGATGGACTTGATATTGTGGGGTCATATCTGCTCAAGTGAATTGTTTCCACACATGGGATATAGTGCACCCTGCCTTGGGCTATAAGGTCTGTAGTTGGGGTGAATTACCTGCACCTCATGCAGTGTATGGGGGCATGGCAAACAGGGCTGTGTGCTATGTCAACTCTTCAGTTTTCTCTGCACCAAGACATGCAACCTGCAATGGCAGTTTGCATGTTCTTGGTGATGGGTCTCTGGGGTGGCACAATTCGTGCTGCAACCCCAGCAGATAATTTTCAGTACACATGCCCTAGGTCCCAGGGATACCATTTAGGAGGCACTTACAGGGTTTGTTGTAGTTGTGCTAATCACAGTACAGTGTTGGTAAAGAGATCTGGCACTGGAAATCTGGTAAGAAGGAGCCGATTGCACTTTCAATTCAAAATCTCATCAGGCAAAATGTGGTGACTAACCATGCTTACACTAATGCACTCACTCACAGACCCATTCAGAGACACATTCACTCACTCACAGACCCACTCGGAGATTTGTGCGATCACTCACAGACCCACTCAGAGACTCACACACCCACTCACAGATCTGCACAGATATTCATACACCCACTGACAGGTCTACTCAGAGACTCACACAGTCACTCACAGACTTACTGAAACTCTCATGCACTCACTGTCAAAGGTTAGTGGTTATAGTTAGGGAATAACATTAAAAAAAACTTAGAAATTGGCTTAAAAACTAAAGGTTGTAGGGACTTTATAGTTAGGAAACAACATTCAAACAACCTTATAAATTTGCTGAATAAAATGAAGGTTACAGGGACCTTTTAGTTAGAAAATAGAATAAAAATACCTTATAAATTCACAGAAAAAACAAAGGTTTAAGGGGTGTTATAGATAGGCTCATATTTCACTCATACAAAACTAGTGAAATTCAGAAGTTATAGTTAGCTGAGCTGACTATAACCTATGCCTCCACAATGCACTGCTTACATATTACATTACTCATGACATGGTCAGTGACATCACTGATGACATCCCTGATGACATCTCAAATGCCATCACTGGTGATACCACTACATCCCTATAAACCTCTCATACACCCACTCACACACCCACACAACCTCTCAAAAACTCATTCACAGACCCAAACAAGTACTCATACAAGCACTCACTCCTCGATAGAACCATTCACACATATCCTCAGTCACTCATTTAGCCACTCATACAACCACTCACTTACTCATATAGCTACTCCTATAACCAGTCACTTACCCATACAGCCACTCACACAGGCACACACTCACCCATACAGATACTCACATACCGACCTATATAGCTACTCATACATCCACTCTCTCATCCATTCACACATACACTTACTCTGAAATACAGCCACTGACAAATCAACTCACCTAACCAAGTACCCGCTCAAACAGCCACTCACTCACTCACATAGCCAGTTACAAAGCCAGCCACTCACTCATGCTGCCAGACACCTTCCACGCAGGAAGCGGTCGCTCCCCTTGCACCCTGCCCGACTGCCACAGCACTTCGCAGAGCCTGCTATTGGTATCGTAGCGCTATACGCCCGCCTGCCAGTATTCTGCCTGCCACTGCTGCCGCTTTGCTTACCTGCACTCTGTGTGTTCGAAAATTGTATTGGGTATTTAATTGGGATTGTGGAAACGGACACCTCGTCATTGTATCAATCATTGTGAGCTAGCGCTCAGCTTGCATTGTGGATTGGCTGCACTACGCGCTTTTCATATTTAGCGTACTGCCCTCAGCGCCTCTCCTCCCTGCGCCCCAACCTCGCCCAGGCTGAATTTCGATCCCCCCACCATTTTGTTTGTTGACCTACAACCCACCTCCCGCCTCCCAGCTGCCCCTCCCCCGCTCCGCCCCCTCCACTATCCATTAATGCCTGATGTCCCAACGCGCAGCGTCCACGCGCTGCGGCCGCGCCGAAGGTGCGCCAAAGGTAAGCCCGTCTACGCCCGTCCGCGCCTGGACCGCGCCCAGCGCCAGACCCCCTGGCCCCCGCATCACCCATCCTCCCCGCATTACATACGATGCCTCCTCCCTCCTTACACTCAACCCCGGCCGACTCACTAACTGCGTCCAAGCAGCACCAGGACACACCCATGGACCCTTCATCTGCCACTCCTGCAAATTTACCTGCGTCAAGTCCCAACCCAAATCCACAAACACCAAACAAAGAACCAACACCAACCACCTAAAATGCATCCTTCTCAACACCCGCTCGGTTCACAAACACGCCATCGACCTTTGGAATCTACTCGACACCATTTCTCCGGACATCGCCTTCCTAACAGAAACCTGGATGAATGCCTCTTCAGCTCCAGACATAACCATAGCCATCCCGGACGGCTACAAGATCATCCGTAAGGACCGCCCCATCCAAACAGGAGGAGGCATCGCCATCGTCCACAAGAACACCATCCGCATCTCAACGAGCTCAGATGACAACCTCGCTATCGCCGAACACCTCCACTTCCAGATCCACACCGACCCCAAGACAACACTTAGGGGCACCCTCCTCTACAGGCCACCAGGACCCCGTACAAAATTCAGCGAAGACATCACTGACTTCATCACCCCACACGCCCTCCCTTCAGAAGAATACATTCTACTGGGAGACCTCAATTTCCATCTGGAAAAGAGCAACGACAGCAACACCTCCACCCTTCTGGACAATCTCGCCAATCTCTGACTCAAACAACTTGTTAACACCCCCACACGCTATGCAGGACACACACTCGACCCTATCTTCACTTCCAGCAAGCATATCTCCTTCACTCATACCACACCCCTCCACTGGACGGACCACAGCTGCATCCACTTTATTTACAATAAGACCGCGACCCACAACCACCCTCAACCAACTCTGCGAAGAAACTGGAACAAAATCACCTTCGACCAGATCTCAACATCGCTTCTTCAAAAAACCCCTGCCTATTCAGCGAACACTAACCAAGCCGCCATCAACCTCACACAATGGTTAACCCAAACCGCCGACAAATTAGCACCCTTGAAAAAACATCAAACCAAGCAAGGCAGCAAGAACGCCCCCTGGTTCAACGATGACCTTAAGAAATCCAAGAAGCTCTGTCGTTCCCTTGAGAAAACTTGGAAAACAGATCCAAACAATATCACCCAAGCCGCCTTCAAAAACGCCACCCGCAAACACCACCAATTAATCCGAACAGCCAAGAAAACAGCACTCAAAGACCGACTAGACAACAACGCCCACAACAGCAAGGAACTTTTCAACATCATCAAAGAATTCACCAACCCCACCGCCAGCTCCAACGACATCACCCCCTCACAAACCCTCTGCGACTCCCTTGCTTCATTCTTTCACGACAAAATCGCCGACATCCATAATAGCTTTGACAACACACCTGTAAACCAATCCACCCCACTCACCTCCGAACAGTTACCTCCCCCGAATATCCTTCTCGAATGGAACCCAATCACCACAGAAGAGACGATTCGCCTGATGAACTCCATCCACTCAGGATCCCCTACAGACCCATGTCCCCATCACATCTTCAATAAAGCAGACTCCATTATCGCACCCCATCTCCGAGATGTCATCAACTCCTCCCTTAACTCCACCACATTCCCAGACAGCTGGAAACACGCCGAACTCAGTGCCCTTCTGAAGAAACCCACAGCTGACCCCACCGAACTCAAAAACTACCGCCCCATCTCGCTCCTCCCATTCCCTGCCAAAGTAATTGAGAAAGCCATTAACAATCAGCTCGCCGCCTTCCTCGAAACAAACAAATCACTCGACTCCTCACAGTCTGGCTTCCGAGCCAAACACAGCACCGAAACCGCCCTCATCGCAGCAACAGACGACATCCGAACACTACTGGACAACGGAGACACAGTCGCCCTTATCCTCCTTGACCTCTCCGCAGCCTTCGACACAGTCTGCCATAGCACCCTAATACAACGCCTCAGAAACATCGGAATTCAAGGAAAAGCACTGGACTGGATCATTTCGTTCCTCGCTGGAAGAACTCAGAGAGTCCGCCTCCCCCCTTTTAAGTCAGAGGCCATTGAAGTCATCTGCGGCGTCCCGCAAGGATCATCACTCAGCCCCACCCTCTTCAACGTCTACATGAGCCCCCTCGCAACCATCGCACGTCAACACAACCTCAACATCATCTCCTACGCTGATGACACTCAGCTGATCCTCTCACTCACCAAAGACCCAACCACCGCCAAAACCAACCTACACGAAGGGATGAAAGAAGTAGCCGAGTGGATGAAGCACAGCCGTCTGAAATTGAACTCGGACAAAACGGAAGTCCTCATCTTAGGCTCATCCCCTTCCGCCTGGGACGACTCTTGGTGGCCAACGGCCCTAGGAAAAGCCCCCATACCGACGGACCACGCACGGAACCTGGGCATCATCCTGGACTCCACACTCTCGATGACCAGACAAGTCAACGCCGTCTCATCTTCATGTTTCAACATCCTACGCATGCTCAAAAAAACATTTCACTGGATCCCCACCGAAACAAGAAAAACGGTCACCCACGCACTGGTTACAAGCCGCCTGGACTACGGAAACACCCTTTACGCTGGTTCCACCGCAAAACTACAGAAAAAACTTCAACGCATCCAAAATGCGTCAGCCAGACTCATACTAGACATCCCCCGCACAGACCACATTTCCGCTCACCTGAAAGACCTTCACTGGCTCCCCGTCAACAAGAGAATAACGTTCCGTCTCCTCACCCACGCACACAAAGCCCTATACGAACTTGGACCGGATTGTCTCAACACGCGCCTTTCCTTTTACACCCCCACCCGCCAGCTACGCTCGTCCAACCAAGCCCTCGCCGCTGTTCCGCGCATCCACAAAGCCACCATGGGAGGAAGATCCTTCTCCTACTTAGCGGCCAAGACCTGGAATTCCCTTCCCATCCACCTCCGCCTTACTCAAAACCACCTAGCCTTCAGAAAACAACTTAAAACATGGATATTCGATAAGTAAACCTCCCCCCCTCCCTCAAGCGCCTTGAGACCCAATGGGTATGTAGTGCGCTATATAAATTTTTTGACTTGACTTGACTTGACTCACTCATCCATAAAATCACTTGCACACCCACTCACCCACCCATACAGCCACCCACTCACCAGTAAAGTCACTCACACAGCCACTCACTCACATACACAGCTACTCACATACCTACTTATGCACCCATACAGCCACTGACACACCTACTTACACACCCATACAGACACTCAGACGCCCACTCACACACAGATACACACAGTCACTCACATCATATATGTTAGGAATACTATCACTCATTAGTAGTACAGAACATATACTATTTTAACTGTTGTAGTACCTTGGTATATATGTTTAACACTCATAAAACTGTATAAAATGCTAATCGCTCAGTGATGCCATTAGTGATGCCACTGATCATGTCATGAGTGATGTAAAATGTGAGGTCATATGCAGTGCATTGCGGGGGCATAAGTTCTAGTTAGCTGAGGAAACTATGACTTGCAAATTTCATTGCTTTTGTACAAGTGAAATCAGAGTATAACTAGAAAGTCCCTGTAACCTTTGATTTTTTCAGAGAATGTGTAAGGCTTTAATTGTATTTCCTAACTTAACATCCCTGTAACCTTTGATTTTTATATGAATATTTATATTACCTTGTTACTTTGCCTTCAATGTACAAATTAGGTTTATTAATTTCTGTCCTTTCAGAAGATGTTTTAGCATTGGAAATAGCTTGAGTCTAATTCTCAATGATGATAAAGTGCTTTACATAGAGCATTGATACTGCAAAAGGAGATTCTTGACCTCAAAATGTTTTACACAGAGTAATATATTCCGTGTATTGACCTATTAAGGTCAGAATATTTAAAGGATAATATAATGTGCCAGGGTGTACTTAACTCAAATACCAACAAAGTGCCAATGCTGATACTCAACTCCTACCCTATTCGCAGTGCATTGAAATGTAACAATGCCACAAATAACCTCTTTTTCCGTTCGATTTAATTAAGAATTTTGGAAAGATTCACATGTAAAAAATGACCAACACCTAACTACAAACATATTCGTTTTTTTAGAAAAAGAACATCCAGGCTCCCTGAGACAGTCACACTTACAACACGGACCTAGGCCAGGTTATTGGAAAATGACTGCCAGCCCAACGGTACTCCACCACACAGACATGCATATTAAACGCTTCATGTACCATTTAGCTTAAACATACAACACCATTGCCTGAATGATAATGCGTATTAGCAGCGAAGAGTTGGCTCTAATCAGCTAGGCTGAGCACTTATATCTAAACAGCAAAAAGAAATGCCTGAACTGATACAGCTAGTTATACGTAATTTAAACTCGCAAAGGAAGAAGGTACGTTTCAACCCTGGGTTTTGCTAATTAATATCATTATTATTTATTCATTTTTTGGACAAAACAAAGAAAATTTTTTAGAAAGTTTGTATACGTTATACACAATAGGACACTACACCATTACACTATACAGTATTATAACATTATAAAAATGCATTCACACTGATCAAACACATCACAGTCGTTCAAAAGTACATGCATCCATTTTAACATAAACTAAAGAAAGAAAGTGAGAAGAACAAAAATTGAGAAGAAAAATGGAGGTTGCTCAATAAATCAATACATCAGATGTGATACATCAATGCGTATCAACCTGGAACAAAGTACACTTGGAATTCAATACAAAACCAATTATTTGATAAGAAACTTCTATATCAATGTGTACAAAACAAAAGTGCAGTGTTTGTCAACACTTGTGTTTTTAAGAGCAGAGCAACGCTTAATACAAGGGCCTACGCGTTTCGAATCCCGGACAGAGTCAAGGGGGGGATTCTCCTCAGGGCCAATGGAATATCTGGAAAAGAAAATAAATGGGTCTCTATGTAAAGAAGTTCATAAGTGTCTCAGTGAAACTAGGTGAGTGAACCACCACCAATTCAAAACAGCTTACCCCACTGGTCTACAAGGCGACTTGGAAGGTGAAATGGTGCAGAGGTATCTGCAGAAAAAAGGGAATTAGAATAAGGAAAACAGGAGTCCTCAGACCGGCCAGCCAGTGTGTGCAGGGGAAGGACAAAACGCTGTACCTGTCTAGTGCAGTTGAAGGTCAGCACATCAGGAATCAATCTTTTGGACGGGCGCAGACGAAAACGGTTCGGGGAGACGGTCTCACTGGGAAGTGAAAAATGGGAATATTGAAACCCATCTTATGGCAGCCTGTGATAACCCCAGTTTATTTAGGTTATACAATATCTTACCGGGCTGTGTGGCAGTACTGATCCTGGGAGGTCAGGGACGGGAGGTCTTCGTCTAGTTTGGTTTAAGCATCCTGCAAGACCAAAACGGGGATTAATCGTCACCCCGATGGAAATTAAGGAGGGTTGGCAGATCTGTTCACATGGCTCTCACAAATAGCTGGATCAATAGAGCATTCTATTGAAAAACAGCATAATTACAAAAGTGGGGTCAATTACCTGCCCTGAGGCGGACGCTTGGCTTAATCGAGTGGATTGATCGAGTGGATTCAGCACCCCTGGTCAATCATTGGAATAGACTGAACCACCAAATCAAAGATCTAAAATGGACTATCATCTCCAGGGTCGAGCGCGACCCCCGAGGAGGCGACTGGGATGCCAGACTCTCCAAAAGGGAAGCGCTCCTTATAGTAAAGTTTAACACGGCCGTCATAGGCCTGAATGAATTGTCAGAGATCTTATAACTTTTTTTTTCCCCCTCGCGCCAGTGAAGGGTCCTGTCCTGTTGACAATGTCAACTATGCCAAGCCACATTTGCACTCACATCGCTAATGCGCAAATGCGGGCGAGTAGTGTCTCCCCAGCTCGCCTGTCCATTTAAAACAGACACCGGCCGGCTCCGCGCATGCGCAGAAGATTAGTTCTGTGCAAACGCCTGAACGACTTGTCGGCTCCCTTTTGCGGCGCGCTACTAATTAGACATCAGGTAAGAACAGCGAGTAGGTCCATTTGTCTTTTTGTTTCCTTACAATCCTGGCGCCACGATTACAATCTTGTTTCTCTTGCATCCTTAGGATTAACTCCCTCCCGTGACGGCAACTCACGAGTCTCCCCATTAAGCCAAGCGTCCGCCTCAGGGCAGGTAATTGACCCCACTTTTGTAATTATGCTGTTTTTCAATAGAATGCTCTATTGATCCAGCTATTTGTGAGAGCCATGTGAACAGATCTGCCAACCCTCCTTAATTTCCATCGGGGTGACGATTAATCCCCGTTTTGGTCTTGCAGGATGCTTAAACCAAACTAGACGAAGACCTCCCGTCCCTGACCTCCCAGGATCAGTACTGCCACACAGCCCGGTAAGATATTGTATAACCTAAATAAACTGGGGTTATCACAGGCTGCCATAAGATGGGTTTCAATATTCCCATTTTTCACTTCCCAGTGAGACCGTCTCCCCGAACCGTTTTCGTCTGCGCCCGTCCAAAAGATTGATTCCCGATGTGCTGACCTTCAACTGCACTAGACAGGTACAGCGTTTTGTCCTTCCCCTGCACACACTGGCTGGCCGGTCTGAGGACTCCTGTTTTCCTTATTCTAATTCCCTTTTTTCTGCAGATACCTCTGCACCATTTCACCTTCCAAGTCGCCTTGTAGACCAGTGGGGTAAGCTGTTTTGAATTGGTGGTGGTTCACTCACCTAGTTTCACTGAGACACTTATGAACTTCTTTACATAGAGACCCATTTATTTTCTTTTCCAGATATTCCATTGGCCCTGAGGAGAATCCCCCCCTTGACTCTGTCCGGGATTCGAAAAGCGTAGGCCCTTGTATTAAGCGTTGCTCTGCTCTTAAAAACACAAGTGTTGACAAACACTGCACTTTTGTTTTGTACACATTGATATAGAAGTTTCTTATCAAATAATTGGTTTTGTATTGAATTCCAAGTGTACTTTGTTCCAGGTTGATATGCATTGATGTATCACATCTGATGTATTGATTTATTGAGCAACCTCCATTTTTCTTCTCAATTTTTGTTCTTCTCACTTTCTTTCTTTAGTTTATGTTAAAATGGATGCATGTACTTTTGAACGACTGTGATGTGTTTGATCAGTGTGAATGCATTTTTATAATGTTATAATACTGTATAGTGTAATGGTGTAGTGTCCTATTGTGTATAACGTGTACAAACTTTCTAAAATTTTTTCTTTGTTTTGTCCAAAAAATGAATAAATAATAATGCTATTAATTAGCAAAACCCAGGGTTGAAACGTACCTTCTTCCTTTGCGAGTTTAAATTACGTATAACTAGCTGTATCAGTTCAGGCATTTCTTTTTGCTGTTTGAATGATAATGCATCATAGCTATTTACCTAGGGAGGGAGATTGCCTAGAAAGTATCTGCATAAGCCAAACTATGGACCAACAAAGAACCGGGTGAATGAAAAACCACAATGTCCTTCAGTACATATGCCAAAGAATATTACACACTACAAAAATCTTCGATGGTACCAAGGTAATTCTATGTTCAAATGAACCAACAGGAACTGTTACTAAACTAGACACTTAACAATATACCAGCAGACACAACAAAACCACCATACATAACAAATAAATATAATCACAAATTAAGAAAGTGGTAATATACATACCTATTCTGGATATTTTAAACAAATTATCAGAACATAACAAAGCATATGATGACGGAGTTGTGGCTGAATTTTGAACTGGGTGGCCCAGGTTGAACCACCTGCCTCAGCTAAACATCATGCGATTCGGGGCAAATCACCAACTCTCCCTATGCCCAAAAAGGGAGAATGTGAAATGTTCTAATGTCCTTGAGCCAGGCTTGTGATATATGAACCGGCATAAATGCAGATGGATGTGAGAAACGGAAGTTCTGGTTCAGAGAGAGAGAGAGCATTGACCGCTGCAGCGTTGGAGTTGGTGCGTCGGTCTGCCCGAACAGCTTCTGACCGTGTCCACGGCAAAGAACAGCCTCCACCCGTGGCCAGGAGCGGCAAGGAGCAGCAAAGGGTGGCGGCAACAACCCGCACCCTAACTCCACCCAACCTCACCCAACCTGACTTCACCTGGCTTTACCCGACCTTTCATGTGGCCCGCTAGGGCAGAGTAGCCGGTGAGTTGAGTGGAAGGCTGTTCTCCATCTCCCCGCCTCTCCATGCCTCCGTCTGCGTAGCGCCACTCATCGGCCACACTTGAGCCAGGTGGACCCCAGTGTAGTATCTTGGGATACATTCTAGTGTTCCAGTATGTTGTATCACACACTGAACACCCACCCATCACAGGTGTCATCAGTCAGATGACCCTGCAAATAAAAGGGGCTTAGCGCACGTGCTCAGGGCCAGTTATCCACATATACCAACTGTGTCCATGTCACCTCATTTAGTTAGTATGAGGGCCTAGGCTCAAATACCACATTGGCAAGGAGGCAGAAGCTGTGCCCTCGCGTGCCACAGCTGAAAACCTGGGAAAAAGGGAGGGACAGCTGCCCGCCTAGAGGGCACCCCCTGTGAACGGCGCTGGCTGCCGGGAGGCCGCGGGGCATTTGCCGCGCCCCGGCCTGCTTCAAGACACCAGGTGACCGGGAGCCTACCCTGCACTTCACGAGCCTGCTGTGAGCCGCCCTGCGAAGAAATGCCCCGGGGGTGAAGTGCGAACCGATCGGAGCCCACCCGCATCGGTTGTGATGACCAGCCGGGCAGAAGGTGAGCCCATGAAGGTGTAAGTGCAAGGCGAGCGAGACCGGACTGAGCTGATGCCAGCCGCTGAAGAACTACCACAAGGGGCGTGAGGCTTGGCAGGGCACCCACCGAAGGTGAGCTACTGCAGGGACCCCCCGAAGCGCAAAGGGAGCGACCCTGAACATCATGAGGCCAGCCAGGCAGCAGCTCTGACCCCTTCCCCGCGCAGCACATGGATTGAGTGAAGCTGTCGCGGGTGGGGAGGAAGCCAAAGAGAAAAGGTGGCGTTAGGGCCGCTGCTCCTAATGTGTAAGGGGACGCTGGAGGGGAAATAGCGTTTGCCCCGACACCCACTGACGTCCACCATGCATAGTGACTGGAGAACACTGAGGGTGCTCAGGGACAATTCCAGGCTGCTGTGGACCTGCACAGGAGTCAGGGCACGGAGAGCTGCCCAAATACCAAGGGGAGGCAACAGTAAAATAAATATGTACTAGGAAAGACAGCAGCATGAGGAGGCTGCAAAGATTGCACCCAAGACACTGGGAAGAGTGTGCAGGAAAGCGTCAGGAGCACCACAGGACAGATGAGGGAGAGTCAGGAACTCCGCACCAAACAAATGCACACCAGCACAAGGTGACTGCGGAGTGAAAGCACAGGCCTGCAAGAAGGGAATAGTTTAATGCCGCCACCAACCAACTCCCTCCAGGAGTAGCAAAGAGGAAGCAAGCAACCCACCCCTTCGGAAACAGAAACCGGAGGTGCCTCGGGATATCAAATGGAAGAATGAAAGCTAACGCACAGCTGAACAGAGACTGCCAGGGCCGAAGACGGAGAGCGCGGCGATGCCTAGTGGCCACAGGTAATCACCACAGAAGCAAGACTACAAGACAATCGCCCAAAGCAGTAAATCACGGAAGGGACCGGAGAGCGCAGTCAGAAGCGCGCCAAAGCACTACAACAACGGAGGAAAGTCTGAGCGATTGCGCTGACCATCAGAAGCATGAAGAAGCTGACCACCCAGTCTGGTCGCAAGGGAGAAGAAGCCGACCACCCAGTCTGGTCGCAAGGAAGAAGAAGCTGACCACCCAGTCTGGTCGCAAGGAGGAAGAAGCCGACCACCCAGTCTGGTCGCAAGGGAGAAGAAGCCAACCACCCAGTCTGGTCGCAAGGGAGAAGAAGCCACCCACCCAGTCTGGTCGCAAGGAGGAAGAAGCGGACCACCCAGTCTGGTCACAAGGAGGGAGAAGCCAACCACCCAGTCTGGTCGCAAGGGAGATGAAGCCGACCACCAAGTCTGGTCGCAAGGAAAGAGCCGACCCGCCAGTTTGGTCGCAAGGATGATGCTGACCTGCAAGAAGTCAGCGAGCAAGGAGATCTACCAAAGACATCCGACAAGAAGAACGGAGAAGACATCTGTGAAGAGAATGTCCCTGGTGATGTCTACTAAGAGGACCAGGAAGAAGACTGAAGCAAAGTCTAACGACATCAAGTAAAAGCCATAAGTAATCAAGTGAAAGAAGATCGCGACGACCGGTCCAGTCACAGAGCGAGGTGAAGACAGGGTCCGAATGCTTGGACAAGGCCAGAGGGAAATGTGTGGAGTGCACGCTACATGGAGAAGCCTGGTTAGAGCGAACAACCAGATGGAAGACCAGACCGAGTCACGAAGATAGAAAGAAGACCAATCCTGAGTGACACTACGCCATGATGAAGGAAGAGGAGAGGAAAGGAGAAAAGCAAAGAAGTGTGCATGACGGAACACGCACCCGAAGGGGAAAGTGGAAAGATGCATGGACATCCGAATACAGTACCTGGAAAGCCTCAACACCACTGGGAGTACACATCTACGTGCAAACCCGAAGGTCACCCCGACAGAAGATCACCACCTCTGTTTGTCCACCGAAGAAAACCAACATTCTGCTATCACTATCCAGGTGCATCATCGCCAAGGAGCATCTCACCACCGAGTGAATCCACACATGCCCCAAACAACCAGAGGTCAAAGAGGCGAATCACCCAAGAACCTTCTGTGCACCCCCGTGAACTTACAGCCTGCCGAAGTCAAGCACACACGGCCATTGGAAGATCCGCCCTTGGGGACTACACAAGACTTGGCCGTGGCCCTGTTGGGAGTTCCGCAGCGACCCCTAAGCGCGGCCTACACAAAGGCCCGCACAGCCCACGCGGTCACGTGGCAGTCCAGGAGACAAGGGCCTCAATGGAGTTCCCGTGCAAAGGGAGGCCGAGTAGGAGAGATGGCTCGGGGAGCATGGAGGTTACTGTTGAAGACTGGTCACCCATAAGACTGCCAGAGGAAGGTGCAGAACCCGAGTCCAGACGGCGACGACGCCCAGATAACGACACCACCCTCAGGGGCTACGAGTGACTTGGCTGTGAATCCGTTGGCAGTTCCTCCGTGACGCCTTTGCGCCGCCCACGCAAAGCCCCGCACGATCCACACGGTCCCATGACAGCCAGCAAGGAAGGCCATCCAAGAGGCTCCAGTGGCAGAGGAGTCCAGGCGAGATAGGCAAGTTGGACGTCGCTCAGCAGTCTGGAGTAAGGAAGGTCACCGAGCACGTCACCCCACAGGAAAGCCTCACTCACAGAGAACGTCTCTGAATCCAAAGTGGAGTTCACCACAGCTCCAGATGCATAGACACCGCGAGACCAGGCCGTTCTAAAGAACATCGCCAAGGCGGGTGAAGGCATCCCGACCATGCGGTTCGAGACTCTGGGTCGTCTAGTGAGAGGGGACACCCACGAGAAAGGGGTATCAGTGAGAGTGATATCCTGCAACTGCAGATCCGGTCAGAGACAGACACCAGTTGGAGAAAACACCTCAACCAGGAGTATACAGTGGACAGAAGAACACCAATGATCCACCATCATTCCATTTGCACTTTTCACCGACTGCGATGTCGGAAGAAAGAAACTGGAAAGCACACTTTTACGGCGCAAGTACACAAAGGAGCACATCCACAGAGCTCCAGAACATTGTGCCAAGGAGGGCTAATGGTCCCGGCTGCAAGGACACCCTCGCCGGCAGGTGACCAGCAGTGAAGAGACTATGTGGAAGTCGTCCACATTGAGTTATGTTTTGGTTTGCAATTTTGTATTCTCTCCCACAGGTTCAGACTTCATTTTGTTTGGACCTTCATTAAAGTTTGGGAGAGATGTAGTATCGTGGGATACATTCTAGTGTTCCAGTATGTTGTATCACACACTGAACACCCACCCACCACAGGCGTCATCAGTCAGACCCTGCAAATAAAAGAGGCTGAGCGCACGTGCTCAGGGCCAGTTATCCACATATACCAACTGTGTCCATGTCACCTCATTTAGTTAGTATGAGGGCCTAGGGCCCAAATACCACACCCAGGAGTGGGGGGTGCAAGGAGTGACCAACCGGGTCAGGTGGGGGGGTTGAATTTTTGACACCGCTCTTAACTGCCACTTTGAACAGCCACGAGGTCGGAGGCAAAGCGATGAGGAAGCAGCCAATTAAGTCAGCGAGGTAGTAGGCAAAACTCATCTTACGATCCATCTATCCATCCAAGCAGACGTTGCCAGAAGTGACAATTTGGGTGAGAATGAGAGCAAGTGAGCAGGTGGGAGCAGGCGGGAGACGCGCTGCTCTTTGCTGCACTTCGTTGTTTTCCTTTTGTGCTGCTTTCCTATTCCCTTGCATCGCCCACCTGCCTGCCTCACAAAAGCCCCGTAAAAAATTCTCCGCTCTTTCAGGGAAGTTTCCTGTGACTATCTTTGCTTATTAGCCTATAGCTATGCTGAGGAGTGAAAGAGTGGGAGCCAGGATCATGAGTAGAGGGCATTGAGGCACTGAAGGGGAAGAGAATCTGAGGTGCTGTGGACCTGTGCTTCTTGGGCAGCATTTCCCCAGGATTTCTCAGCTGAGGGCACTTTCTCAGGATTTCCCAGGACTTCCCAGTTAAAGGCACCGACCCCTAAACCGCCGTTTCCCTCATGCGGCCCGGTAAGTTATGAGAAACTGATATTGGGCATGGCTAGTGACTGTGGGTGCGTTTGCAGGAGCCCTGGGGGTGAATCCCCTTTTAAAGAGTCTGTGGAACCTGTGGAGAAAGTAGAGCAGTTGCAGAGGAGCAGAGAATCAGACTCCCTATCCTTTACATCTCCGGCCTGCTCATCTGTCCGCTTGGAGCCAGCACCAGTGCCCGAAAAAACACAGCGGGATTATAATAGATCATAATAGTCTATAACAGGGTGTTTTGTAATGCCATCTAGTTGCTTGCACTCAAACGCAACAGTAGAATCAGATACAGGACGGCTAGGGCTACCTGCAAGCTCAGCAAGTCACTCCATGAACCATTGCAGTCCCCTCAAACTCCCAAAAACTCTCCGGCGGAGGAGAAATAGGGAAGACCTCTTAACTCTGAAAACATATCCATCAGTGATGTTAATGCTCACAAAGGGTGTAAGGTGCTCCAAATGTGGTAAGGGGGCAAAAGAAGTGAAAGAGGAAGCCCGGGAAGTCCAATAGATGGACACGCATGTAAAAACCGAGGACATGGAGGGCATTCAGTCCACTCTCCCAGTGTATAAAGCGGCGGCCCTTTACCCCGTCGTAATTATTAACCATCAGAACAAAGGCGCAAACATTCAGTTGTTGACATTTACTCAGCCACTAGGTGGAATTGTTTTACAAACAAGAGGGGAGGGCAGTAAGATGGATACAGATCCAGCTGAGGGCAAAGTAGAAGTCCTTCATAATGAGAACTCGAACATAAGGGAATTATCATCATTTGCTCCATTAGCAGGGCTGGTATCCCTGTTTGATAATCCCCAAGTAACCTCAAGAAGCATTATCGGATGCAGTTCAGGTCCCTCTCTGTTGAATTTGTGCGAGCCGGCCCAACGGTGCCACAGTTTATAGATCGTAGTCCAGCATTGGCTAGAATGTAGGACTATACTCTACCGGACATTGCTATACCACTGGGAAAAAAACAAAGAACTGAAGGAGCACTTGAGAAAAACAAGTACCAAGGATTTGGACCTGGAAATGGGACTGTATCCGGTTTTTATTTTCTGGTCAATCACATATGTGTATCGTCAAAGTCAAAGTCAAAAAAGTTTTATTTGTATTGGTACTCAGCAGAGGACCACAAATTTTACATTTTACACAATCTAAAAATTTGCAAATTTAAAAATTTCATTATTTTTCAATACAAAGGTAGAAAAAGTTTTTAAAATTTGTAAAGATTGTAGCATACAAATTCATTCGGGGGCTGCTTACACAGTATCATAAATTCCTTCACCGTTGTAATTCTACAGGTACGATAGATAGAATCTAGGTATCTTGCACGGGCTATGGTTACACTAAGGTTAGGGCATACGAATAATAAATGCTCAACATTCTGAACGCCCCCTTCACATAGTGTACATTTTGGCGATCTTTCAGGTACCCATCTCGATGTAAATGCTAATACAGGTAGGATGCCCAGTCTAAGCATAGTAATCACCCTCCTTGCTCCATGCATTAAAGTATACCCAGTGTACGGCTGGATTTGTTTGTATTCCAGTGAGTCTGCATAGAGTTTATAAGTAGAAAGTTTGTTACAATGTTCAATATCTAACTCATAACTCAGTTTTGGAGTGAAACATTTTAGGAAGAGTTTCATTTGCGCTGTTGACCAAGTGAGTAGAATATCTGGATTAATTTTTGCTAATTGAAATGCAATAATCATGTTGTTTTGGAAAGTTTGTTTTTTTGCTTCTAACCCAAAGGTCTCATCTTTCAGCAATGATCTTAGAGTATTCTCTTTAGCGTGTTGTAAATTGTAGGCCCACCTGATTACATTAGCCACGGCTGTAGCATAAGCGCTTGTGATGGATAATTCTAATCTCAGTGCTTGGACAGGTACAGAGACTGAGACCTTCATCATCCTTCTTAGAATATTTCCTTCTTTGCGATCCATAAAGCCCCATTGCTTTATTGGGATATACTCTGTCGCATAAGATAGTACTGGTGGTATTTTTACTCTGTAAATTTTTAGCATCGATGAAAAATGCCTGTTCCCAGTGGCACTGTATAATCTTGAAAGTGCTGCGGCATGTAGTTCAGCTTTCCTTTGGAGATTTTTTATCTGGGTTGTATTTGTGAGGTTTTTCGAAAAAATCCTGCCGAGGTAGGGATATTCATTAACCTCTTCGATCTTTTCTCCTCCTAGACACCAGCGGTATTTAGTGCTTTGTTTCCTTCCTGAAAAAGCTACAACTTTTGTTTTCTTTATGTTTGGAATTAAGAAGTTTTCTTTGGAGTATTTGTGCAAAATATCAAGGGATCTTTGTAGTCCGAAAGGTGTTAGATCTAACAACACTATGTCATCCGCCAATCACATATGTGTATCGTAGTACCCCCACTAGTTTTTCACATGTTCATTCATTAGAATTGTCTGATGTAGGGACATCAGCAGCATGTCTGGATAAGGGGTGGATAACATCCTGAATTCAGTCGAGAATATACGGGGGGTACCGTAGAGATTTTTTTATGCATTGGCGAGAATCCTCACTTCAATTGTATCTTCAATTCTGATCATATATTGGAAGTTCTCTCCCCTATATGAAAGGGGATCCAAGAACTTTATCAGGTTAATCAAGCAACAAATAAATTAGCAAAGGTCCCTGATGTAGCTTGTCACCCATGCCAGTCATGTAATGGGTGTCTAAAAGGGGAATGAAGATAGAGGATCAGGAAGCGAAGGAGGATTTTATAGCTGCACCACACAGAAGTACCCCCCTGGTAAGTTCATCCCCAGATGTAGCTTGTCGCCCATGCCAGACATGTAACAGGGTGTCTAAAAGGGCAATGAAGATAGAGGATCGGGAAGCGAAGGAGGAATTTATAGCATTACTGGCCAGAGGTACCCCCCTGGTAAGTTCATCTCCAGTTAAGCAACATATAGAGCGTGCCCAGTCTACTAGTCAAGGGTGAAATTTAAATGTAAAAGTAAGCGTGGTTGCGCCCCATTAAAGCTATTTCCCTTTTTTTTAAAAAGTATTTTGAATGACTCACGCGTGACAGGTCCCAGGAGCAAATTACAGCTAACTGAAGAATCTGCTAACATTTCAGTCACTGCACCCTTAGGGGAGGTCCCCACACCAAGAGAATGTAACAGCAGACTTGGTCGGAGGGGAAAGAAGAAGAACAGGATTTGACGCATCCCAAAACGGAAACATAAAAAATTGCGGTTCCCTTCTGTAATAGAGGAGTTAAATTGCACAAAATCACCACCAAGTAGAAATGTTCCCGGGATCCTAGGGCAACCTACATCAAATGGGGGTCATAAAACAGGGTTAGATAATGGTAATCAGTCGACCTGCTCAAACCCGGTGTTGATAAATCCACAGAGCCAAGAGGGTCAGGAAGAAAGTGGGACTCCCACAGTCAATAGGGGTGACATTGAGAATCAGAGCCTTCCCCGCAATATTAATTTAGCTAATTATGAAACAAGTAGAGACCCTACACCAGGAAACATATTTCCAAACTTATACGTCCCTGTATTTGAGCAGGGCTTAGTTAGGGGAGGTGCCCCCCTTCTTCCTTGTGGATGGGATACTTTCCCAATAGGGTTTGATCCCGGCCAGGGGAAAGTTGGGGAGGGGGAAATAATCACAGTCTGCAGCAGTAAGGGGGTTATGTCAGAGAGGGGACCGGTCATGGGGCTGATTGGTAAAAGGCCAATAGGGCATACAGCGCCGGGTGTCGGGCAGATGAACAGGACCTTATTCTATGTTTCCCTGTTTGAGACTGACGCAATGTTACTGCATAGAAGTGCCCTTCTTCAGTTGTATCAGAAATAAAGAACTTGGGACTGATAACAAGCAAAGACCTTGAGCTGGTCTACTTAGATCTGAGTAGTGCCCCTCCAAGTACTAGAGTCACATTTACGTCAGGGGTTGTCTCAATGCCAGTACTAGCTATTGTAGGTTCCTTTAGGAAAAGAGGTATAGACATGCCCGCTTGTGTGAACCCTTGCCCAGTTTCGTCTGAAAGCTCAGGAAGGACTCAACAGGTGCAAGGTAGCTGGTTCTACACCGACATGGGCGCTACAATCCCTATAAACACAAAAGACATTGAAATAACAGTAGGGAGAATCCAAGGAAACAGAGTAATTAACTTGATAGGTCCAGAAGTTCAAAGGCCCGGTAGTACCATTGTGGAAGATGAGATGGCCCAGTGGAGCTGGGTGGCCGGTGCCCTGAATGGGTCAAAAGTAACAACAAAAATGTCCATATTGCAGGGGTAGCCAATTGCGAAGAATCCTTTCCTGGAATTTAGCGGGGTAGGAAAAACTGACTGTAAGCTTAAATCGTTATTAGAATATGACCCTAAAATAATTTGCCTCCTGGAAGGGTAGGGATTTTCATTTTCAGAATTTTTATGTGTATTATTGCGCTGCAAAGACATCTGTAAAAGGGCATGCTAGTGGTGGTTTAGCTATTTTACTTAGCTGTACTATGAGATGGGATCCTGTGATTTAAATTCATCCCTCAAAGTGTTGTATGAGAGTGAAGTTGAAGATTGGTGAAGATAACTTAGGGCAAGCAGTTTTTCTTTTACTGGTAAATGTGTATGTCCCCCCAGGGAGAGCATCAAACTCATTGGTTGATTCAATCTGTACTTGTTTGCAAAGGATATGTAATGTTGAAGAATGCTCACAGATTATGATGGTGGGTGACTTTAATGCCAAAATATCCAGTGGTTCAGTCAGGTCTTTTTCAAACCTGGAATTGGAGGAAGTATGGCCCATTCCAGATTCTGTTATGCCCGATCACTTAAGACCAGATAAACAGGGCTTGTTACTTTTGCATAATTTGAGAATGTTCAACTTTGTAATGTTAACTGGTAGATTTCCAGAGGATTCCCAGACCTCCTACACTCATCGGGGCGTACATGGTCACTCATTAACAGATTACATTGTGCTTTCTTACCAACTATTTAGTGTATGTACACAATTTAAGGTATTTTCTACATGTTTGAGTGACCATAGCATTTTGGCTGTTAATGTAGATATAGAGATTGAAAAGCCTGAACTCTGGAACCATAGGGATGAGAAGGTCTTACATAATCGCAGTAATGGGTGCACTTGCTGGTCAAATAACTTGCTCCCAAACTTTGGGAGAGTTTTTGAAAATACAGCTTTTATTTATACCCAAGAAACCCCTATTGATAGGTTTTAGAGAATCTTGGTTGCAATAAGAACTTATGGAAGGACAAAGCAAGTTGGCAGTTCTGCACCATTAGTAAATAGATCATGGGAAATTAAAAAATTTAACTGGGAAATTAATGCTTTAATTAGAGAACAATTTAGGCTGTCTATGATTCCAAGGCAAAGGGAAATTAACAGTTTGAAACAAGTACAGAAAAGGAAAACGGTATCAGAATTTGAGAGGGTTGAAGACTCAAGTTGGGTTAAACTTTGTGAGGTTGCCCAATCTGGCGACACTAGGAAATATTGGGCATTGATACGAAAATTTTGCGATGGGAGAGAGAAGTCAAAACCTTGATTCTGGAAGCAGAATGGTCTATGTATATTTCCCAGCTGTATGCTTTAAATTCTGCAGCTGGATGGAATTAAGATGTTAGCTCTGCCCCGTTCACGGAAAGAGAATGTGGTGCACCATCATGCTCTGAAATAGAGGGTTACATTAAAGGGGCAAGATACTCTAGTGCGATGGGCCCAGATGATGTACCAATAGCTATATTAAAACAGGACGGCGAAGCATGGGCAACCCTTTTGCATCCACTGTTTGCCATTTGTTATACTCATGGTGTTATCCCACCATCCTGGATCCTCCTGGAAGGGAAGTGTAATCGCTCCACTATTTAAAAAGGGTCCAAAAATTTCCCCTGCCAATTTTAGACAGATCTCTCTCCTGAATGCAACTGGGAAATTATTTGGGAAGAGCATCCTTACTCATCTGCAAAAGACGGGTCATTCAGAAATAATTTTATTCCCTTAGCACAAACAGGATTTCGTAACAATAGTGGTACCTTGGATAATATATATCACCGTCCTCCAAACTTGAACCCAAAAATAGCCAGTGAGTCGGGGAATGCCTTTATATTCGGCTTTTATAGATTTATCCGCGGCGTTCGACCGGATAGATCAGGGGACGTTGTGGAGAAAATTGGTCACCATGGGGATACTAGGGAACTTATTACGAATGGTGATTGATCTCCACACCTCTACTTGGATGCAAGTTTTATTAGGGGGAACACAGGGCCTGTCAAGAAAAATAGAAAATAATAATGGCTTGAAGCAAGGGTGTCTTCTGGCCACTCTTCTTTTTTTCTATTTACATTAATACTTGCCAAGAAGAGTGGGGCTCAGCAAAGGGGATTCCCCTAAATTAGGAAATTTAAAGCTGAGCTGTCTGCTATATGCAGATGAAGCCATAATAATGGATTTAACCCTGAATCGGACTTCAAAGACGCCTTGCTGAGTTGGTTGGTAGAAGAGTATTATTTAAAAATAAATATTTTAAAGAGTAAAATTATGATTTTTAGTTATCAAGGATGTAAAGTCAGGAAAAACTTGCATTGGTTCCTGGGAAAAGAGAAATTGGAAGTAGTTAAGTTTTATCCCTATTTAGGAAAATTCTTTGCAAACCGATGCTCTGCTAGCAATCCTATGGACCACTGTAAAGGCAAGGCAATATCACAGGCCTTTGCAATCAATCGTTTGCACACACATTGCGGGAAAAGACACTTCACACATATGTTATCAGTCTATGAAATAAAGTCACACCAGCACTGAGCTTTGCTTGTGAAACAATAGATGCACAGGAGTGGGATAAATTGGATAAAGTGGAGGGCAGATCTGGCGCCAAATATGCAATTTGAACTGTGCTGCTCCTATTGCAGCAATTAGGCTTGAAGTTGGTTTACTCTCCACTAATGTGCTATCTATGGCTGCGTGCTTAAGATGGAGCAATGCACTATTCAATAGCTCAGAGAATTTGTTACGGGTAGCACTATACGAGGACATTTTTGTTAATATGAAAGAAAAGAGTGCTCTTTTTGGAAATTATATAAAAGCCATAACAATGTTCGGCTTAGATAAGGATAGTGCGGCGGATCTTTGTAAACGGGCTTTGAAAATCAGAATTAAGAAAACAATCTATGGGACCTCCCGGGAAAGAGACATTAACACAGGCACAGAGAAAAGTAATGATTGTATTGTGGGGAGTAGTATTTGCAAAAAAAAACAACCTTATGTTTTATGGAATCTTAAGCATGGAGTATGTAGGGTCATTCTGTTGCTTGGGCTGAATTTATTACCTCTAAGAATTGTAACAGGAGCATGGGAGGGCACCGCTAGACAGGAAAGACTTTGTATTTTATGTAACTCTTGTATACAAGACCTAAATCATGTCCTATTTGTTTACCCCACAATACAACCAGTATGTCGAATATACTTAAGGAATTGTTTTTTAAAGTATAATATCACTACAGCAGAAGAGGCCCGTAACTGTCTGCTGGTGCCCCCATCTGAACTCATGTGTTTTACATTTTTTAGCTTTTTAAAACAATTTTTAAATATATATTAGAGTAGTATTGAGTGATTCATTTTGTATGTTTCTGAGCACTTCCACTTTCTCAACTTTTTCCTCTTTAGCTGCTTGGAGCAAAGGATGCTGAATTAATATGTATACATCCAAGCACATGCCATTTCTCAACTTTTTTGGCTGCTAGTTTATGAGCACTGTGTGCTGATTTACTATGTACTCATTGAGCACTTGCACTTTACCAACCTTTTTTGCTGCTAGCTCTTAAGTATTGTATGCTGAACATTGCTCTGTGAAGCTTGAAATACTCTTGCACTGCTATTTAGCTGTTGGTTACTTGTACTGTTTAGTGTAGTGACAAATTCCAGTTTTTCACTACATGGTTATGCTGCTCGTTATCTAGTTCTGTTTTGCAATTGTCAAATTCCGCATTTTATTATAAGGTTTTACTTTTGAAGGTTTTATAATAGCATTAGATCATAATCTTCATACAAGTCTATAAGTATCAATCTATGGTAATGTGATTTATTATGGATTGTAGCTTTTGCTGCTAACTAAGGAGAAAAGGATGCTGAGTTACTATGTACGCACCTGAGCACGTGCACTTTTTAAACTTTTTTCGCTGCTAGTTTACGAGTGCCCAATGCTAATTTACTATGTATGCATCTGAGCACTTGCACTTTTCTAACCATTTTTGTTACTAACTATCAAGTAATGTACGCTGAAAATTGCTCAGTGAAGGTTCAAATACTCTTTTACTGCTATTATGCTACTGGTTATTTTATACTGTATAGTGAAGTGACAAATTCCCGTTTTTTAAAATATGGTTTCATTATTTTTATTAATTTATAAAGTTTTATATAGCGCGAACTTAATCCTGAAGGATATCAGAGCGCTTTACAATCTGAGGGGAATGAGGTAACAGATCAGTACAAAAGTCAAATAGGGAATATACATAGGTTTTGAATCAAATTGTGCACATAAAAAAGACCAAATACAAGCCTTCGCTAGGCGTATAATGGGCTAGGTATTAAAACATAATGACAAGGGGAGCCAATACAATAGTAAAATACCATATTGATAGCCATTCTTGTAGTGTGTCCGATGCGCATAGAGATGACATTCGCTCCTCTTATTAAGGTAAGAACTTGTTCATGAGGAATCTTTTTGTTTCCAGTTTGAAAACAACATTGGAGGACATTCTCCGGATTTCCGGTGGAAGAGAGTTCCACATTTTTGGAGCTGAGCTAGAGAAGGCTCGTTGACATGTTCTCTTTTTGCGGAGGATTTGGGGTTTCAGGAGGAAGAAATTAGCACTCGACGGTCTACCCCCTCCAGATAGTTTTCACTTATCAATATTAGAAGTGTGTTTCGGGGGAGAAATGAGGAGGAATTCTGTTTTGGAGGCGTTTAGCAGGATGTGGGTCTCAGTTAGCCAATTTTGAGTAGTGACTATGGTGGAGCTGAGTGAGATGATGTTGTCCGGGGAGAAGATTTTCAGGTAGAGTTGGGTGTCGTCTGCATACATATGGAAGCAAATGTCCATGGATGTTAGTACATTAGCTAATGGTTCCAGAAACAAATTGAAGAGAATGGGAGATAAAGATTATCCTTGGGGAACCCACATGGTGACTGGGGATGGCTGGGAGAGGGAGGGGTTCGCCTTAACTCTTTGGGATCTGTGCTGGAAGAAGGACGAGAACCATTGCAGTACCTGACCAGAGAGGCCCATCCTTTGCTCCAGAATACCTAGGAGGTTGTCGTGATTGACAGTGTCAAAAGCAGAGGAAAGGTTGAGTAGGATAAGGAGGCAAGATTCATTTCTATCAAGCATTATTAGGATGTCATCCATGACGTGAGTGAGAGCCGATTCAGTGCTGTGCCCATTAAGAAAGCCAGATTGGTGTTGGTCCAGGAGATGGAAATGTTCGATGTGCGCACATAGTTGAGGCTGAACTTATTTTTCTAGGAGTATGGTTAGTGTGGGGATGCTGGAGATGGGGCGGAAGTTGTTAAGATCTGTGCTGTCGGCTGTAGTTTTTTTAAATATAGGTGTTACCTGGGTCTCTTTTAGGCAATCTGGGATCGTGCACCGTGACAGAGAAGCATTGACAATCTTTGTCCAGATGGGGGAGATTGAATCCTTAATTACTTTGAAGATGGTGGGTGGTAAAGAGTTACTGAAGAGATTAGATAGGTTGATACTCCGAAGAACCTTATTGATATCATTTTCGTTTAGTATGGTAAAGGTGTCCCAGGAAGCGTTGTTCTTGATACCCCAGCTAAATGGAGAAGCCTTGTCTGTTGAGGCCAGGAGGGGTGCCGGGCCGTTGGATATTAATAGAGCCCTTCTGGTTTCTAGATCAATGTTAATAAGTCTAGTTTTCTCAGTAAAAAAGTCCGCCAGGTCATCACATGAGGTAGGACTGACATTCGAAACTGATCGGTAGGGGGCTATGACAGATTGTTGTTTAACCAGTTCAAACAGTTTATTGGGTCTATTGGCCGCTTGGTTAAGTTGAGATCTGAAATATTCCTCCTTGGCTGTCTTGATTTGTTTGTTATAAGAGCTTCTAGCTGATCTAAGGTTTTTTAGTTGGTCCGCTGAGGGAGTGGATCTCCAGGAACGCTTCATGGCCCTTAGATTGCGACGTTCCGAGTTTAGGTTTCTATTGAACCAAGCTTTAGATATTTTTCAGAGTGTATTGTTTTGTTGGAGTGGAGCAATATCGTCGAAGATGCTAGAAATAGAAGAGTTATAAAAGTCTGTGAGTGCATGTACTTTGACTAAGTCTTTTTGAGCAGAGAGGGAACTCTTACAGCGGGTCGCTAGGTCTAATGTATTGATGTCTCTGAGGTCACTTCTCCAGATCTTTGGTTTAGTAGTTTGAGACTTAATCTGAAATACCTCCGAGTTGATATGGAAGAAAATTATGTGATGGTCCGACCAATCGTAGGGTATGATGGAATCCAAAGTGATAGTATGCCCTTTGGAGATGATGAGGTCAAGAGTTTCCCATTTACTGTGGGTAGGCTGGTCACAATGTTGAACCAAATCGTGATCCTTCAAGAAAGAATTGAGGCATGCTATGGCTTCACCATTAGGGTTTGATCAATGAAGGTTAAAGTCTCCCAGGTAGATGTGGGACTGTACTGAATCCAGATTGTCAGCTATGATTTCCATTAATTGTTCAATGAATGGGATGCTTGTTACTGGAAATGTTGAACGTTTTATGATAGCATTAGATTATAATTTTCATACAAATCCACTAGTATCCATCTATGGTAATCTGGTTTTATTATGGATCAACCCCCTTGGCACTCAAAAGTTGGATTCCAATTATAGGTTTTTCTGTGTTTGTACATATGCTAAGATGAATTTAGCACTCTGCTTCTATCTCTATGGAGTGTAATGTTGAATTTTAGGTGTACTTTTATGTGGAACTCTTCGGAGTTCCAAATCATAATAAATAAATAAAGGATGTGGTAACCTGCATAAAAAAAATTACATCTTCTCTAGCACTGATTTTGAAAACTACAACCTTTTTGTGCTGCGGAAGATACCAGTTCCACAGTGTGTCACTATGCGGCCTGAGTGTACTAGAGGAAGTCTGAAAGATGCCCCAGGTATGATTCAAATAGATGTGCCAACCCTGCATCCTGGAGGTCATGTGCACAGATATACTAGTTTACTTCCCTGAAAGGTGACTCACCTCCATTGTCTTTCTCATGGTACGAGAACATTGGAACCTGTGAGTTCTGCTCCTGCATTAGCTACAGATCGGAAAATTCTCACTTTCAGGAAAGGAGGTTTAGAAAAAGAACGTAGGGTATCCATAAGGTGCTTGATCCTCAGGATTCCTGGTAGACCTGGCTTTTAAACAGCGGGTTTATCCCCAGATTTTTTGCTTTGTGGCCTACTGTTTCTGACCTGTGTTTGTTGGTTTTAGGACTCTGGGCACTTTGCCACTGCTAATCAGTGCTAAAGTGCATATGCTCTCCCTGTAAATTGTATGTATGGATAGGTGTTTCCATAATTGGCTGATTTGATTTACTAGTCAGTCCCTAGTACAGTGCACTGTGTGTGCCAAGGGCCTGTTCCCAGAGGATAGAATGGGGAGTTTGCTTATAACATCTTATAAGCAAAACTACCCCTGGGAAAAAGGTAGGAAAATAAAGTTTAGTATCAATGCATGAACTCAGAATGTTAAAATGCATCTTTTAGTGGGGATGATGTTTACATTCTGTGTTTGAAAATAATTTTTTTAGAAAGTAGGTATTTTCTTGCTTAGCCTTCCAGTGTGCCTCTGGTAGGATGTGTATTGACTGCCTGGCTTTGGAGTGACAGGGGCTGGGGATGTGCAGTGGCTCCAGAGAGTCTGGATGAGTCAGCGCTAGGATGAATAGGCCTAGTCTGCATTTGGAGTGGTCGGAGGAGTAGCAGCTGTACCTGAATAGGGCTGTCCCTGCCTTACAGAATGATGGCTCTGCCCCCTGTGGCATGTCTGGAGCAAGGGCTCACGCTGACAATGGAGGGTGTTGTGCACTTGCAAAGTGCCCCCCAGAACTAGTTTGGATTGGGCTCAGAGCCCTGGGCCAGGAGAGAACACAGAGATTTACTGTATAAAAAGAGGGGCCCAGACCCCAGAACTTTAGATCACTTCTGGGAAATCAAGAGGAACCTTTGCCAAGGAGAAGAGCTAGAAAAACTGATGAGGAGAACTGCCCCTGTGCTGTTTGCTGTCTGGTGTTGGCCTGCAGTGGCTACTTTCTGCCAAGGAAAAATACTTTGCTGTGTCCCCGTCTTGAGGAAGATATCCAGGGGCTTTAAGAAGAGCTTTCCACCTGTTCCAAAGTCTCAGGAACACAAGGGTTTCACCCCCAGCTCCCCTGAACCTCCTTGCCGGGAGTTCTGACTAGCCAAGAGGTGCCTTTAGCTGTACTGGGCCTCTGGAGGTAGTTCTGGGTGTTGGAAGCTGGAAAAGCAATGCAACACGAAGAAGCGTGAACCATCTGCACCTGTTTCTGATGCATCGCCGAAGAAATCATCGCAGCGCCTGCCCGTGCCTCGAAAAATCGCCGCATGCCACATCGAGTGCATCGGTCTCCGAATTCCGAGATTGCCGCACTGATTCTGACACAAGTCTTGCTGTGCGGCTGCAAGAACCCATGCATCATCCCGGATCGTCGTACCGATGAATGACCTCCATACGCAGTATAAAACCGGCGCATCACCTCCCCTGCGTAGCAGTAAGGAACTGACGCATCACCTCCCTCGGAGCTAAGAACCAACGCATCACCTTCCCTGAGTGTAAGGAACCGACACATCACCTTCCCTGCAACCCTTTTTGTTTGTGTGCGTGAGGCTTCCATGGTACTTTGTGTAAAAAGTGTTGCATCTGCAATGTGCTTTGAACTGAACTATTTCTAGCATTTAAAAGTCTTATTTTTATTTCTGTATTGTAGATTTTTGTCGTTTGGCTTGTTTGGTTTAGATAAAGAGTACTTATTTTTCTAAACTGGTGTTGTGTCCATTTTTTGTGTTTTCACTGTATTACTGTATGTGTTCACAAGTGCTTTACACACTGCCTCTGACGTAAGCCTGCCTGCTCGTGCCAAGCTACCAAGGGGCTGAGCAGGGGTTATTTTAGAAGTGTATCCCCCTTACCCTGACTAGAAGCAAGGGTCCCTATTTGGACAATGATACTACCTCTGTCAACTAGACCCCCAATTCCTAACAGTTCCCGTCTAGTTAGCGACCGAGGGGTCTTGGAGACATTCACACAGTATTATACTGAATTACCCAGACAGGAATACCAAACATATTGCTGAGAGGCTTTAGCAAAGGCTTCTCGTTGAAAATGTATATTACAATGTTACTTTGCCTTCAATGTACATATTAGGTTTATTAATTTCTAAGATTCCAGAAGATGTTTTAATGTTTTATACAGCTTAAAGTGTAACTCCCAATGAGCAGTAAATTACAGAGAGCATTTGTTAGATCCCTACCGCTGCCACCAATGTTAGATCTGGGGGTCTCTAGTTGGCAGAGGTAGGTACCACTGTCCAAATAGGGACCCTTGCTTCTAGTCAGGGCAAGGAGATAACCCTCTGAGATAACTCCTGCTCACCCTCAAGGTAGCTTGGCACGAGCAGTCTAGGCTAACCAGAGGCAATGTGTAAAGTATTTGTACCAACACTCACAGTAACACAGTGAAAACACCACAAACTGACTCCACAACAGTTTAGAAAAATAAAGGTATTTTTAATCTAAACTACACAAGACCAAAACGACAAAAATCCAACATACACAGTTCAAGAATATGGTTTCAAAAGAGTTCTTAAGGTTGCGTTAAAATTCTTTAGGTTGCGATAGAATTCTCTACGTCGCGATAGAATTCTCTACTGATGCGTGAAAAGTTCACAGTTGCATCACGTTTACTCACAGTACCTTTTAGTTGCAACAAAGTTCCAAAAGCAGAAGCTGGTGCGGTGGAAAACAAGCGCTGCGTTGCTCCTGAGACCCTGGGGAGGCGATGCGACAGCCCCGCTGCAGCAGCGGGCGTGTTGAGACGAATCCGGTCTGTATGGGGAGGAAGGCCACTTGTATGGATTCCGGTGCGTAGGTTCCGTAGGAAGTCTGTTCTCGCAAAGGCACAATGCGACGATCTCGAAGGGGCTGCGACGATCTCCGGGGCGACGATGCGCGGTCCAGTGGTGATCCTCTCTCTCGCAGCTCCTCGATGCGATGGTTCTGCTTCGATGCTCGCAGTGACGTGATGCGGTCCGCAAGCAAGCGGTGCGGCGTTCTCACCCAGCGACGACAGGCTCTGCGACGATACTCGCAGTGATGTTCGATTCTCCCGCACCAGTCTGGTGCGTCACGCAAACGAAGGATGCGACGTCCGATCTCGACCTCCGTAGCGGCGGGAAACTTCTCGCACTGTCGGGGATGCGCTCCGCAAGCGAGCGATGCGACACTTTTCAGCTTCAAAAGTCACTCAAGCTTAGCTTCAAGCTTCCCAGCTCAGGTACAACTTCCAGAGGCCCCACAACTGGATCAAGCACTCTAGGTAGGACAGAACTCTCTCAGCAGAGTTCAGGGAAGCTGGGGGTGAAGTCCTTTTGTTCCTGGGACTTCAAAACAGGGAGCCAGCTCTTCTCAGGCCCTTGGAGATGCCTTCAAGACAGGGGACACAGCTCAGCAGCAAAGTCCTTCCCCTCTCCTTGGCAGCAAAGCAACAGGTCAGTCCAGCAGAGCAACAGCAGGACAGTCTTCCTTCTTCAGTTTCAGCTTTCTCCTTGGCAGAGGTTCCTTCTTGATTCCAGGATGATCTCATTTTCTGTTGTCAGGGGTCCTGTACTTATACCCCTAAAGTCTTTGTTCTCTTGGTGCATGTGGGCTCTGAGCCCCGTCTGAACCAGTTCTGGGTGGTTCCTGAGTACTTTGTTTTGCTGGCTGCATCTTTCCTTTCAGAGTGAGGGGCATGGTCCTCAGCCGCCCAGCAGGGGGGTGGAGCCAGCATTGTGGAAGGCAGGCACAGCCCTATTCAGCCCAGGTGCTAACTCCTCCCACCACTCCAGTTGCAATTGCAGTCATTCAGCCTGGTGCTGACTCATCCAGCCTCCTGGGAAATCTCCCAGCCCCTGTCACTCTCAAACCAGACAGTAAATACACAAACAGGCTCAGGCACACAGAAGGGTCAGACAAGAGAACAGCAACTTTCTAAAAGTGCTGTTCTCAAATACAGGATTTAAAAACAACCTTTCCCAAAAGATGTGTTATTAAATTCTGAGTTCAGGGATACTAGATACTTATGTCCTATCTTGTTCCTATGGGAAGAAATGCTGTTAACCACTGTAGCCAGCCCAGCATCCCCCATGTTAACCTATGGAGCAAGATAGCCTTACAGTAGTGAAAAACGAAAATGGCTGCCATTCACTACCAGACCATGTCACCTGCACTAGTACATGCTCTACCTCTTACATACACTCCACCCTGCCCAGGGGGGTACCTTGGGCCTTCCATAGGGGTGACTGATGTGCACAAAAAGGGAAGAGTTAGGCCTGGTCAGTGGGGACACTGACCAGGAGGACATGGCAGTTCTAAACTGCACACAGGCACTGCAGTGTCAGGCCTGAGACATCATTTTAGGGCTACTCCTGTGGGTGGCACAATCAGTGCTGCAGGCCCACTAGTAGCATTTGTCATCACCAGCCCTGGCACACCCAGTGCACTTTACTAGGGACTTCATGGTGATACAAATATGCCAAACATGTATATTCAATCAGAATAACAATTTACACAGAGAGCATATGCACTTTAGCACTGATCAGCGCTGGTAAAGTGCGCAGAGTCCTATTGCCAACAGCCACGGGTCAGGAAAAATAAGGGAGGAAGAAGCAAAATGTTTGAGGATGACCCTGCAAGAAGGGCCAGTTCCAACAGCATTGTTACTGCAGTTGGAGATACTTGACCACAAAGTGTTGTCCACAGAGTACAAGAATACAAAGTATCATTCCTCAGAGGCCCAGGATGAGTATCTGGCAGCGATTACTCTCTCAGGTTTGAACTAGGAGACCAATGAGGAATCAGTGAAGGAGCTATCGAAGAAGTAGAAAGTACTGTTAGCTATAAAATCCCTTCCAAATAACAAGGTCCCTGGTCTGGACGGGTTCTTACATTTCTTTTACAAGGCCTTTGCTTATATAGTGGTGACACACCTCACAAAAGTCTTTTACTTGTTTTTAGTTATGCAAGAGGTGTCACCCTCGGTGGTGGAATCCCTTCTCACGTTAATTCCTAAGCCGGACAAAGAACCCAGTTGTTTAGGTCTTTCCACCCCATTGCATTGTCGAATTGGGATGTAATGATTTTCACTAATATTCTGAACCATCTACTGTGTGAGATATAGCTACGGCTGGTGTGTCTGTATCAGGTGGTCTTTGTTAGAAATAGACAAACAGGTGATAACAGTAGATTGGCCCTCAACGTGAGCGATGAAGCGCAGGCTACTGGAATGCAGTTATTTTCTCTAGAAGCAGAGAAGGTCTTTGACCACATTAATTGGTCATTTCCGGTGAGCACTCTTGACAAGACCACTATTGGACCACAGATGAAAACGTTTATACTGACCAATATTGCTACCCCTCAATGAGGCTTGAAATACAGACTTGTTTTTCTTACTCAATTCCCCTGATGAGGGGCACATGGCGGAGCTGTCCCCTTTCACCCTTGATTTTTTCTTTAACAACGGAACCATTGTACCACATGAGTATGGCCAACCCGCTGATTACAGGTGTGCCAACTAACTAAGGACTGCAGAAGTTGACGCTTTTTGGGGATGACGTATTGTGTTTTTTTTATAAACCCTGCAAGTTCACTATCGGCACACATGGAAGAACTAGACCATTCCCACATCATGGATGAATTGCCAGAAGTCCATGATGATGAAAGTGGTGGGGGAGGAGCCATACCCTTGAGGAAAAACAGAGCTCAACAGGGGCTGCCATGGTCCCCAAGACAGATTAGGTACTTAGTTGTTGCAATTCTGCCCACCATAAAAGATGTTTTCTCTAGCAATGTCCCTCCACTCTTGGATACATTGTTGAAGGACTTATACAGATGGGGCAGACTCAAAATCTCTTGGGTGGGTAGGATTAACGGTGTTAAGATAAACCTGCTCCCTAGACTGCTGTATCTCTTCCATTCGCTTCTACTATGGGTTCCCTCGGAAACCCTAAAACAGCTACGGCAGAAAATGTAGGCCTTCGTATTGGGAGGGAAGTCACCCCAGGTGGCCAGGCTATTGTTAGTGAGGGATCCAGTGGAGTGGTCACTGGGGGGTACCAGGTATTAAACATTGTTTCCTAGCAGCCCAGATTAGCCCAGCAATGGAGTAGTGCTCACCAGATGTGGATATGCCCTGGTGCAGGATGGAACAGGAGTGCAGTCCAGTACCCTGTCAACAGTTGCTTCGGCTGCCACCGCGAACACTGGACTTGAATTCTGGCCTCTGGTGGACTATGAAAACAACTCTACACCACTAGGTATGTCCCCAAAGGACAAAGGCGATAACAAGGTGTTGGAATGTGGCTTATTAGTAGGTGCAGGTGGGTACCTACCGCTAGTATAATACCACAATCACAAATATGGTCTCATGTGCTCAGTAACATAATCCTTACTCAACCCTTGGTAGCTTGACTGCAAGCAGAGAAGCCTAACTTATGAGACAGGTGTGTAAAGCATTTAAAAATGCCACTATAGTAAATAAGTAAGACACAGTCACCATACAAATCCAATGCTAATTTATGGAAATAGGAAATATTTCTATGATTAAAAGGACAAAAAACAACAAACATCCAATGTAGGGAACCGGAGATATACATTACTGAGGATTAAAAGAAAAACAGGCACTTAGAAGCAAATCTTCCTGGTGGTGAAGGAATTCACAATGCCGGCCTCCATCACTCCTAAGTGTTCCTTTTCGGAAGCCTGGGTCACCCAATTGGTAAGCTTTTTTGCTAATAAAATCAAAAGTATCCAGGCTACTTTTCCATCTGTAGGGATATGGGGAGTGTTTGACCCAGGGCCACTTTCATCTGTGCCGGTTGCCGGACAGCCCAACTTGTTGAATTTTCCCCCCATAGAGCCTCAAACTTCACTAGAAATTCTATCTAAAATGAGATCTGGCTCTCCGCTGGACCCTTGCCCCGCCAAGTTTCTTCTAGCATGGCATATGTTGTTAACCCCTTTATCAACTCGAACTTTAACCGTTCTTTAGAAACAGGGGTAGTGCCGCAAGCATGGAAACAGGCGTTGGTTCTCCCACTTTTAAAAAAGCTATCTTTGGACCCTAGGTGCCATGCTAATTATCGACCTATTTTGTTGCTCCCGGTCCTTGCAAAGGTGGCCGAAAAGCATGTGCAGTCCGTCCTTTCGGACTTTGTTGAGTCACATGGGATTTTGCATTACACCCAGTCCGGTTTCCGGGCGAATTTGAGCACTGAAACGGCACTGTTGGAGGTGTCAGAGGCCATCAAGGAAGTCTAGGACAATGGAGGGAAAGCACTGCTGGTGTTGTTAGATCTGTCGGCAGCGTTTGACACCGTTCCCCATGTCCGCCTCCTAGCAAGACTCTTAGAGATTGGGGTCCGGGGAACGGTGTTCAGATGGTTTGAGTCCTTTCTCTCCAACCGACAACAGAGAATCTGGGCTTCTCCGTACTCTGCCGTAGTGCCGCCCTTGGAGGTGGGAGTCCCCCAGGGGTCGATTTTGAGCCCCACTCTTTTTAACACCTATATGTCCCCTCTTGCGGCACTGGCAGAGTCATTTGGCGCCCAGATTGTCTCTTACGCCGACGACACCCAGCTTCTCTTCACCTGCGGAGGGAACTCGGACTTTGATGGTGAGAGCATTAAGTGTTGTCTGGGTGCGGACTTTGACTGGTTTCAACTTAACCAGCTGAAATGTAACTCAGACAAATATGAGGTCCTCTTCTTTGGTTTCTCTCCGGACCTGGTGGCCAGCAGGTATGTATCCCCCTACTGCTGACACTATGGTGGCTAAGAATCTTGGAGTCAAGGTGGACAATTTTCTCTCATTCAAACTACAGATTCTGGGTCTGGTTGGACAGTGCTTTGGGATACTAAAAATGCTAAGGAAATTCCTTACTCTCCTCTCTATTGCTCATAGGAAAATCACGGTGCAAGCGTTGGTCGGATCAAGGCTAGACCACGCTAATGTACTCTATCTTGGCCTGCCTGAGTACCTGCTATCACGCTTGCAGGTAGTGCAGAATTCGGCTGCCTGGGCAATTTTTGGCCTCGGCCGTAGATCCCATGCCGCAGGACTGTTGAAGTCCCTTCATTGGCTGCCAATCCGGAAACGCATTATGTTCAAGGCCCTTACCATCGCATTTAAGGCTCTCCATGGCCCTGGTGCACTCTATCTGAGGAAAAGAGTTGGCTTTCACCACCCGTCCAGAACCTTCACGGTCGGCTTCATTGTTACTGGCCACGATCCCAGTAATTAGGCGTGCCCGGATTGGGGGTCGGTCTTTTAAATATCTTGTGCCACGGGCCTGGAATGCCCTGCCACTCTCGTTAAGAAAGAGTGAGAACTTAATGTCCTTTAGGAAAGAGCTCAAAACGTGGTTGTTTTCTCAGTAACCCTCTTCCTGGCTGGGGTTATGCTGTGTATGGTCTGATAGCACCGGGACACTCTGTTAGAGTAGCTGAGCGCTCAATAAAACCCCCAATAACATAACATAACAAGCAAATAGTGCTCAAAGTGTTAAAAGGATTCTCCAGCTGGACTGGGACAAAGTCAAGAGTTCAAGTTGCCTGCCATGTAACGCTTTAACACTTACTTCCTGAAGGGTTTTTTGATGCAGGAAAGCGTCCACAATACCATCCAAGGGTACAGAAGCTCTGGTTTGCCTTGTCAATTCAAGTAAAATCCAGGTGAAACTTGTCAGCTGGAGTTGTCCTCATTGTTGATGTTGCAGGTAGCCCTTCCAGAACTTTTTTAACTGTTGCTGATAAGGGAGTCCACTCCTTATCCTTTAAGACAGGCAAAAACCTTTCGTTATGAAGCATTGTGCAGCAGGTGGGGCCCTTATGAGTGCAGTCATCTCTTGAGCAGTTCAGCAGGGTCCCGCTTGTAGACTTTTCTTCCTGTCTACCTTTTACCAGTCCAAAGGGGACCGCAACGCCACCATCTCCTCTGCTACCGCTGCACTGCTGCCACCAACGCTGGGACTGGGGAGGACTTCACTGACCAGCATTCCTTCTGTGGTGCTCGGTCACCACGTATGCAGGAAGGGCGAGGAGGTTCTTCATAAACGGATGCGGGCTCCTGCAGTGTGGGACGCAAGCGGGCCAAGGCTTGGCCTGTCTGCACCCGTCAGCGACCGGAGGAGGCCGGGCCAGTCCCCTTCTCCGAGATATGCTACAATTAAGGTATAGTGGATGGCTCCTCTATTACAAACTTTTAAGTCAACTTATTCCCCAGCATCTAGCCCCTGTTGATTCTAATTGATACCGGTTAGACCAATTACATGTTAAAATGAACAAGTGCGAGGGGAAGGGGAGGGACGTGCTGCCGAGTGGAAGCATTGGTGGGACCCTTGACTCATTTTTGATCAGGGCTACCTCAGTGTTGGAAAATGAAATAGTGAGGACAGAACGCCGCCTATCCCTGGAGCCGCTTGCAAACAAAAGATCCTCACTGGGGGGCTCAGCTTCTTTTGTTACTCCGGACCGCGGATATAAAATTGACCAACTGAGTGTACTCGTATTGGCTGTAGCCCCAGAGACAGTCCTCAAACCTCCCATCGAACTGTCACCCTGTGATACCACTCTAGAAGTAGAGCCCTATTGTACCAACCTTAGAGCCACAACCGGGTATTAGGAAAGACAAAGCCTCCGAGTTTGGGCCCAACCCCAGATCCAGTGGTGAAGAGGAAGAGGGGCGGGGAACCACAGAGACCCAAACCAGCAAAACTGGCTAGACAATCTAGAAGAGGCGGGGATAATTCATCTGATCACCCAAATGACCAAGGTACGAAAACTCAGAGTCTTGCGAAAACACAGATCATCGCTATTTCCCAAGCATCATACTTGACTATGGAAGAAGTTTCATGGCAAAGATTGGAAACTTTGGTTTTTACTATTTTAAACCCCCTTACAATGAGATTGGCCCAGATAGAAGATAAATTAAATGGTCTTGAATCATTGACTAAGTCAAACTTTCGCTCAACAGAGGCATTACTAACTTAGATTGGGTGTTCTAACACAACCAATGAAAATGCCCTGACTACGGAAGCTACTCATCAGAAAACCAGCAAACAGAAACTCCTAGTTAAACTACCCACCTTACCTCTACCTATGAGGCCTAAGCCTGTAACCCCAGCACCACCAAAGAAAATTGAGCCTGTTAAATTCATGGATGAACCTGATAAATCAACTGATTCCCTCTTTGAATTTGCACAAACAATCACAACCCCATTGGCTGCTAAAATACCGGACAGCATAACTGCGATAAATATTCCATCAATGGCCACTAACGACCGTGAAGCTACTGGACAAGCCCTAACATCCATGGGGCAGGGATGCACAGGTGCCAATAGAAGGATTGAAGGACAGGCATGAAGGCCAATGAAAGCAGAAAGCCAGTCCATAACTTTGCATCTCCTACCAGCGGCTGCTCCACTGGTGGTGGTATTAGGTAACGTGCCTCGACTGCGGGATGGTCATGTTGAATCCACAGCTCAATTAATGACTACGGTCTTGCACTGGACGGAACAAAAGTTGAGAGGGGCTGGGGTGTGGGACATGAACATACAAAGCCCATTGATTATGGCTAGAAGAGTAACCTGGTTAGGGCCATCAAGGAAAGAAAAGGAGGGGGATTGTGTAGTCTAAAATTTTAATAATCATTCTATTGTAACATTTTTACTGGATATGACGTGCACCGATTTAGATATGAATCTGAATACTATCAGGGTGCTCCCTTTGGGCTTTTTTTACAGACCACCGGACATAATAACATCACCGATTCATCAACACAGTTTTGTGCGGGGGAGACATTCTAGGGCTGCCTTAGAAGGTTCAACAAATGAATATAACCTAATTAGTGAAAATAGATTTGCTCCTCTCTCTGACTTAGAAGCTTGTGATTGACTACAAGCCCCACTATTGCTTTATAATGAGAGTAATTTAAGTCAGTCTCCATCAATCTTGTTTAATGGGGTTAATATACCGGATCTAACATCAATCCAACCAAAGAATAGCGGAAACCTTTTGTCTTTGGCGTCTGCCGCTGTGGACATCTTACCGTCACCTATTAGTTTGCTGGGGTCTCACAACACGGTATACAATGTAGACTCTAGGATGACTCTGGTAAATGACCCAAGGCAATGTAATGGAAAAAGGTCAAATACACAGCAAAATAATGACTGTCTAGAGTCATTCCCCTCTCAACTATCTTCAGGGGCTGTAAGAGTAAATCAAACACTATCTAACGAAACCCCAAGTATCCTGGTAAATATAAACCATGAGGGCATTAACCTCCAAAATGGCGACTCCGTAAACCAAAGACCATTAGGCATTGCATCGTGGAATATAGCCAGCTTACAAGCGAAGATTGCATCCTCTGATTGGACTTCTTTTGTAGAGGGGATTGAGATTTTGGAATTCCAAGAAACCTGGTCACAGAATCCCATTTACCGGCAGGGATTCCTTAACTTTGCAAAACCCGCCATCCCTAATCAAAAGGGGAGACCTTCTGGGGGATTAACTACATGGGTAAAACAACACTTAGGTTATAGGATTGAAGAATTACTAACGGACAGCCCAGATATTTTAGCTATCATACTGAAATCAAAACAAGATTTAAACATAATAGTGATTAATGTTTATGCAAGAGGGTTGGCGGGTGGAATATTTTCAGACACAGTTGCCACAATAGATAATTTTATTAAGAATTTCAGGGGGAATAACTATACAGTTATTGCAAGCGATTTTAATTGTACATTTGAGCCCCTAGGCTACGAAGATAGTGGTCTTAGTAGTGATGAGAACTCACTCTGGGGTATCCCACTGCTAACATTATCACCAACTGAAAAATGGACAGAGGCAGTACTCCAGTTGAAAAGCCTGTGTCTGGAATGTGGTGTCAGGGCTGTAAACGAAGGGAGCTTATCAGACTGTGAAGGTCAGCACACATTTAATAATGGGATGCAAAGTAGTAGCATTGACTATTTTCTTATTAGTGTGGAGCTTTGGCCCCGACTTATAGATATGGCAATACAACCGAGAACAGAGAGTGACCATAACCCCTATTGTTAACTCTACAGCTAATAGGATTGGGTCGCCAATCAGAGCATATGGAGATAGCAACACCTGATGTAATTATGACCAATGACATAAAAAGGGGAAATGGCTGATGTTATTGGGAAAATGCCCATAATTTAGAGCTGATGAAGACTGCATTGGAAAACACAATATTAATTATTTCAGCTCTAGATCCCAATGCAGATAGCAATCATGCAATTATAAAAGCACATGAAGATCTCTTCGCTAAACTTAAAGGGGTATATTACCAACAACTAGCGATAATTTTTGTCTCTAACTTGTTTAGAGACAAAAATTATCGCCGCAAATCGGCGATTTTTATCGCAGATAAACCTTGCTATTAGCAAGGTTTATCGCAAATGCGATAAAAAACGGCCGCAATGCATGAATATCGCTGAAAAGTCAGCGATATTCATGCATTATCGAGCAAATGCTCTTAGCCATGTTATCCACCTCCCATTGGATAACATGGCTAAGAACTGCTCAGGGCAGATGTTAGCTTTTGGAGATATTCGCGCTTAGCGCGAATATCTCCAAAAGTTGGTAATAGGAGATAGCGATGTTAGCGACTGTTTCCAGTGGCTAACATCTTGGCACGCCCACTTTGCATGTCATTAATGATAAATATCACTGACATGCAAAGTGGGGCCCATGATGGTCGCTATCTCCTATTAGCTGTCGCTAACTGGTGTTAGCGACAGCTTGGTAATAGGGAGATAATTTTATCTCCGCTTTCTTGGCTTTTAAAGCCAAAAAAGCGGAGATAAAACCCCTTGATAATATACCCCAAAGTTTTTATTATTAAGACTAAAAAAAACAGTAATCAAGCCCCAAAAAAATCTGCCAAGTGGTACAACAAGGACTGCAGAGTAGCGTATAGGAATCTGTCTCATGCAATAAGGGGGAAGGTAAAGGAGGAGGTTAGAATTGCACGGACTGCTTACAAAAAAGCCCAACATATAGCTAAACAGGAGTTTGATGAACTAAGATGGAAAGAATTGACGCAAGCTAGCTCTGGGAAAGATATACAGAATATCTGGCATATTGTAAAATAGGGGAGTGGTGACATTTTGCAAACCCCGGTCAACAATGCTGCACCGGAACAGTGTGTTTCTTATTTCGAGGCACAATTTTTTACCCCACCAAACATCTTAAAATCAAACCTGCTTTTAGTCCCAGAGACCACACTGATAATTGAGATTAGAGAGGTTGAAATAGCCCTGGATCTAATCCAAGCTGGAAGGGTAGCTTGTCCGGATTGCATTCCTGCTGACCTATTTAAATTCGATAAAGCAAACTGGACCAAATACATACATCTATTAGCAAATGCTATGGCAAGAGGGGCAACTATCCCGGACTCTTGGCATGGTAATGAGATAATACCGATCTATAAAAAAGGGGATCGTACCAGCCCAAAAAACTTAGGCCAATAAGTCTATTAGACACAATGCAAAAGATTATGGCCCGGCTCGTGTTGAGCCGTATAAATGTTTGGGTAGATGAATATGAGATTTTATCAACACTACAGGCTGGTTTTCGTCCCCTTGTTAGTACTATGAATCAAGTTTTTAGAGTTATGCTGATTCATTGGACCACAGTAATTCTGGCAGGGGGAACTATATATGCAGCTTTTATTGACTTAAAATCTGCATTTGATCTAGTCCCTCGAAAAAAACTAAAGGAAGCATGGATGCCTCTAGAACTTCTTTCTGTGCTGATCAAATACCGTGAGTCTAATTATGCTCAGGTCCACTGGGGATCCCAGGGGGAAGGTTACTGAACGATTCCCTGTATGCAAAGGGGTATGACAAGGGTGTGTTTTGGCACTTACACTTTTTTCGCTTTTTATTAATAGGGTTTTTAATTTTTTTTATCATATCCAACAGACGCTCCCTCACTCGCAGGCACTAAGGTATCATTACTGATGTTTGCGGACGATACCTTAATTCTATCTAAGACACAAATGGGCCCGCAACGGACGCTGGATAGATTTAGGTATTTTGCAAAGACTATGATCTAGTGGTGAATGTAGATAAAACATAATTTATGGTTTTACACAGATATAAATCAGTAAAAGGAAGAGTAGTAATGGACAATGCCATACTTGAACAAACAGATACATTTACTTATCTGGGTGTGACCTTTGGAAAAAGGCAAAATTGGAAACCACAGATTGATATATTGGCCCTAAGGCATGCCCAACTTGCTGGAGTCCTTATAAAAGATTTTCGGCTCTCACAAACTAAGCCTATAGGCCCAGCTATAACGATTTACAATGCAAAGATCAGAGCCTCTATACTGTATGGTGCTGAATTGTGGGGCTTTGAAAACATAACATCGCTAACAATAGCCCAAAACAAGTTTTAACGAGCATTGTCAGGCCTTCAAGAATCCACGCCACTCAAACCTCCTACCTTAGATTTGGGTTGTACCACATTGGGGGAGCTAGCACCATATCGACCTATAGCTTACTGGAGAAGGCTCTGAACTATGCCAGAGTTACTACCATATGCGAATGCATTGAAACATGTTAAAGAAATTGACTCAGCATGCAAAATCAAATGGCTACAAATGATAAAGAGCACATTGGCCAATATGGGTTTTAGCCACCTGTGGGAGGATCCGATGGGTAGTATGTTCCCATCTAAAAAAGACTATAAGGAAGCTTATTGGAACATGATGAACACTAAGTCGTTGTCACTAGTACAAAATTCCTCCCTTCCAGGTATCTTCCTGGAACACAAAATAGAACTGAGATTTGAAGCTTATTGGATTTTTATTACGAAACCGAGTGACAGGAAACTGTTCCATCAATTTAGAGTAAGCTCACTGCCCATAAAAACTTTTACTAGAACATTGCAAAATGAAATAGATACCAAATGTCCCTCATGTAAATTGATGGACGAGTCCATTATGCATATTCTATTTGTATGCCCTGCATATAAACGCCCAAGAAATAAATGACTAAAGTTGATTTGCTTTAATCTGGGCACAAGATCAAGTTTAACTGCCTTCCGCGGGAAGACATAGCTATTGCAATGGCTAAGTTCTTAAACTGGATGTGGGCCTTTCGCAGAAATAACATCAATAAACTTGTGGAACTTGAATAGGGTTTTATGGTATCTGAGGTTCAGTACCTTAGCTGTATAGTTTTAGATAACCACTACATTCATGCTGCTATATACATGGGTATTACATGTGCTTTGTTATGTTGTGCTTGTTATGAAATGTTTAATGTTTTTTATAAATATATATTTTTCAACTTTTAAACTATTTTTATGTTTTTACTCAATTTTTTACATTAATCTGCTGCTAGTGGTGTATGAGGAATAATGTATTGTATTTTTTATTGTGTCATTGGTGATTGAAATTATTGAAATAAAGACTACTTTGACTTTGCGCTCAGCAGGGCAGTACTTCTTCTCCAGATGCTTCTTTTAGGTCTTTGAGGGTGTACAGCACCAGCCGATGGTCCAGAAACTCTGCTTGGCCTCTTGGATGTTTGGGACTACAACTCCCACAATGCACCTGGTTGATTCCTTTAAAGTCCTTGTGAAGTTGACCTGTTGAGCTTGTCTTGGTGGAGTTGATGCAGTTATCTTTTTGAAGCTCTTTCCTACCTGTTGCTTTCAGGGACTGTACTCCTTAATCTTTTGAAGCAAAGAAAAGTCATTTTTTGTGAAAACCAGAGTGTGCAGCAGGTGAGGTCCTTGTGAGTGTATTCCTCTCTTGGTGCAGACCAGGGGTCCATCAGGGCAGTCCTTCTTCTCTTGATATTGCCAGGCAGGGATCTGAGTTGCTGGGCAGCTCTCCCATTTTATCTAGGTTTTGGGCTTGCAAGCAGGGGGGCACCCCTGACCAATGGGGTGCAGGGTGCTACCCTTTGTGATGTCCACTTCCCCTGAAGTGTGGGGGTTTCATGCCTCAGAAAGCATTGTTCCTCAACAATCAAAATGGAGAAAATCCCTCCTGGAGCTTCAAGTCTGGCTATACACACCCACAGGCCACTTCACACCTAATCAAGAGTGCTTGGCTCAGCCTGTCAAAGGCTGGCCAATCAGTAGAGGCTTCTAAAGGGCTGAATTTGAGAACTTTGGGAAAGGAGTTCTATAACATATTTCCTACAAAATTTACATAAAATCCAACATTGATACGCTGCTCGATGTATTGCAACTATTAATTTGACACTTTGAAATATTATTTTAGCTCACTCCTGTCAATAGTTAGACTTTATTAATGCTAAATAAAGCCTTCTCATGTTAGCCTATGTAGCTAATGTACTGCACTGGGGTAAAACAAAATTGGCAGTTTTCTCCTGACCAGGGCATATAAAAAATATTTTACAATGTCCATGCTTATTGTAACATTGCAGTATCAGACTACATACGGTAGCCCACACACCCTAAGGAGACTAGGGCAATCATCTATAACATACAACAATATCTCAAAAGGGTATTAATTGGATGTCAGTAACATATAGCACAGTTAATTGCTGAGAGTTGAATCAAAAACGGAGAAAACCAGGGAGACAAATTTCTTTTGTAACATATAATTGTATTTCAGTGAATATACATATTTGACATAATAAAGTTTCATATAATCAAACATATGGAAGGGTGGCACTGTGTTACATTGACTGACATGTAACCTGTGGGATACTGTGCACTAGTACTCGTGAAGCATTGTGACGGCGCAAGTGACACATGAGGAAGTATGTACAGCGATAGAGAAGGGCACAACACAACAAGGAAACAGTGAAAATAACATAGGTAGGATACCCAAACAATAAATGGTAATCAATACAAAATTAGTCAAGTGGGGTATCCTTGAGGGGAGCGCAGAGAGTTCCGCTGTAAAAGTCGATTGAGTTTCGGCCTGTAGGCTTGTTAGGCCATTATCAGGACCAGGATACTGTTACTTATATGGCAGTGCTGGGGATAAAGGGATACACATATATCTGTATACACATGATCATTCTGTGGTGAACCAAGAAGAGAGGAACAGAAAGGAGAAAGTGAAGGAATTACTATAAAATTGAGCCCAATTAGGGAAGGAAAAAAGGGGGGGAGAGAAGGAAGACAGGGGAGAAATTGGTCACCGCTGATAAATGCTGAGAGACAAGGCTCAGAGAAGGATTGTGCAAAAAAGCGCTAGTCCCAACACGGGAGAAGACTTACGCTAGAGGGCTCACTGTCAAAGATTCAGGTGGGTCACGGTCCAGGGCAGGGATGCTAGGACCTGCAGAGGTACTGTCTGGGGGAAGAGAAGGAATAATTGAGCGAGGGAATGAAGGGGGCAGTGGGGTAGGAGTTTGTGAATGAAGGGAACTAGTTCCAAGAATGTACTGGCAGGGACATAATTTAGGGTCCCATGTAGTCCAGCAAAAGTCACAGGGTATCGCTCCCAGTTGAAAGAAACCCAGAAGCTGCTTGTCAGATTACCTAAAAAGCAAAGGAGCGTCATGGACCCCTAACGTGTGTGCCCTTGCTGCTTGTGTGGGCGGGCTAAGGCGATTAATGTGGGTCAAGCCCTCCGGCCTGAGGGAGACAAGAAGAGTCCTAAACTTCGCTGTGTCGGTGGCAAGGAACCACCTGGCTGTCTGGGAGGTCGAGAGGCATAGAGCCAAATGGTGGGCAAGACGGACCTCCATTTCGGTGAACGAGAGTCTGCGGGCATTAAACTCGAGCGTAGGCACTCATGGGGTGGGGAACTGACGGGCTACTGCGGAGACTCATGTAGCCGTCAATGAAAGAATGGATTAGGTGGAGAACCGGCCACGGGGGCCATGGTCAGTGAGGAAGGCACTCGTAAGAGTGTGATGGTAAAGTACAATTACTAGTTGGAGTCAGCTTGAGGCATGGCGAAGCACATCACAGGGCCAGCAGGAGTCAGGCTCTGTGTGAGTGCTCGGTGTGTACCGGCTAAATGCATGAGTCCGGTCATATGGTGCGCTCTGGCTGAGAGAACACTAGAGTGCACGCAGAGAAGCCAGAGGTAGTGAAGGATAGACAGAGAGAAAAGACTGCGGGTATTCGCATTTGGAGTTGCGAGTAAACCACCCATATGCATCTATGATTTTCATACAGTAATCAGTTGTGTCAATCATAAAGGTGTTTAATACATTTTAAATTAAAGCTGTTACCAAAATTAGTTGGTAGGTCAACACGCCCAGTGAAAGGTATTACAGGGCGGAACGGTAGGCTTCAATTGAGGGAACACATTAAGTACAGACAGTATAGTTTAAATAGCATATAGGTGATGACAATATTGCTTAACTGGTCTCTGAAAAGTAGAGGATGCAGGCACATACATGTAAAGAAAAACAATGGAGTGTTACTACCTGTATTGCCTTGTGATTTAATGTTCCTTTTCAAATTGACTCAAATGAATGCACTCATAGGCATGCTCGCCATCATTATTCTTTATACGTATGTGCCTAAATCCTCTTGATGTGTTCCCTCAATTGAAGCCTCCTGTTCTGCCCTGCACTGTAATACCTTTCAGCGGGCGTGTTGACCCACCAACTAATTTTGGTCACAGCTTTAATTTAAAATGTATTAAATACCTTTATGATTGACACTACTGATTACTGTATGAAAATCATGGATACATATGGGTGGTTTAATCCCAACTTCAAATGCGAATATCCCAGTCTTTTCTCTCTGTCTATCCTTCCGCTGGCTTCTCTGAAGTCGCTCTAGTTTTCTCTCAGCCAGAGCGCACCACGTGACCGGACTCGTGCATTTAGCTGGTACACACTGAGCACTCGCACAGAGCCTGACCCCTGCCAGCCCCGTGATGTGCTTCGCCATGCTTCATGCTGACTCCAACTAGGAAGTGTACTTTGCCACCACAGTCTTATGAGTGTCTTCCTCGCTGACCACGACTCCTGTGGCCAGTTCTTATATCTACAAGAAGATCTTATAGTAAGTCTCTTTCATGTCGAGATACAGACATCCTGCAGATAGAAAAACCTAAAATAAAATCATCAGGTAACTGATAGAGAAATACACTGAGACGGATCCCTGACGAAGGCTTTGCTAAAACGCGTTGTTTCTTTGTCAACCATCCGCCAGTTTTTAAATGTTCATAATTTACCTTGTTTGATCATACATAAATAGAATGTACAATTTGAAAAAGTGATGTATGTATTAATGAATTAATTTTATGTCTTATAATCAAGTGACAACAGAAAGTTAATAAATCATTATATCTGTACTATTTGATTTAAAGAAGTGAATATGTGTGGCCATGAATGGCATCTAGATATTTTAAAAAATTTTGTATATTTTTTATCCAACTAAGAATATTTTGGTATCTTGAAAAAAAGAAATTAAAAAATTAAAAAAGAGAATTTATCATATAAACAACGTGGTTTGTGTATTGATGAAAATGTTGTTAATATCAATTTAAACCACATTTTCTAGAGTGCAAATGCGATTCTTAGATTATATACACTGTGCCCGGTGTCCCCCCATTTTCTAAATAAACAGTTCTTTGCCCGATCCATTCTTTCATTGACAGCTACATGAGACTCCGCAGTAGCCCATCATTTCCCCACCCTTTGAGTGCCCTCACTCTAGTCTAATGCCCGGGGGACTTTAGTTCACCCAAACGGAGGTCCATCTTGCCCACCATTTGGCTCTACGTCCCTCTACCTACCAGACAGCCAGGTGGTGCCTTGCCACTGACACGGGGCAGTTCAGGACATGCCAGCCAATGCATGCCCTTCTTCTCTCCCTCAAGCCGGAGGGCTTGACCCACATTAACCGCCTCACCCCGCTCTCACGAGCAGCAAGGGCACACACATTAGGGTTCCATGCTGCCCCTCTCTCCATCTTATCAGGCTCCTTTGCTTTTTAGGTAATTTGACAAACAGCGTCTGGGTTTCTCGCAACTGGGAGCGATACCCTGTGTCTTTTGCTGGACTCCTTGGGACCCTGAATGACGTCCCTGCCAGTAAGTTCTGGGAACTCGTTCTCTTCATTCATCAACCCCTGCTCACCCGCCACTTCATTCCCTTCATTCCCTCACTCAATTATTCCGTCTCTCAGACAGTACCTTCGCAGGTCCTAGCATCCTTGCCCTGGACTGTGCCCCACCTGGATCTTTGACAGTGCGCCCTCTTGCGTAAGTCTTCTTTCCACGTTGGGACTAGTGCTTTTTCTCACTATCCTTCTCTGAGCGTAGTCCAGCGGTATTTATCGATGGCGACCCATTTCTCCCCTGTCTTCCTTCGACGCCCCCTTTTTCCTCCCTACTTGGGGTCATTTTTATAGTAATTCCTTCACTTTTTCCTTACTGTTCCTCTCTTCTTGGTCCACCACAGAGTGATCATGTGCATACAGATATATATATATATATATATATATATATATATATATATATATATATATATATATATATATATATATATATATATATATATATTACCTACTGGCGGTCGCCAGTAGGTATATATAGTTAGGATTTTTTTCCAATGGGATTTTTGAAAATTCTATGTCAAATAACTTTGGCGTTTGTGGACGGAATTGGCTGAAATTTTCAGGAAATGGCACATTTTGTTTCTGAGCAGCCCCTGAAAATTTTGGGGGGGTTCGTCAAGGGGGGGCCGAGAAAAAAGGGGGGTCCCAAAACGCGTTTTTCCCATGTTAATTTCCATAGGGCGGTTGGCCTCACTTTTAGCCCGAACGGCTGAATGGGTTTGCACGAAACTTGGCAAAATTGTAGGGACTGGTAGCCCGATGTGCCTTTTGTAGGTCTCAATATATGTGCTCCAGTGGATTTTGAGAAATTAACGTTTAAAAAAAGATATATATCTGTAACAGCGGACCTGGCAGCGTCCCAGGACGCGTACTTTACGCGCAACGGAGCTTTGTGAAGCGAAGCTGATTGGTTCTCCGGCGTCTGTCAACATTCCAAACAGTCCGTAGCGGCCGCCATCTTGTCTCTCGGTAGGATCGAGAGACAAGAGGAGGCCAAAGCGAAGGGGCAAATGACCATAAGGGGGAATAGTAGATCCTCGCTGACCCCCTAGGTTTGATGTGGAGGTTTCAAAAGGGCCCCGCGGGGCAAAAAAATATAAAATAATAATAATCGAACGGCTGAATGGATTTGCACGAAACTTGGCAAAATTGTAGGGACTGGTAGCCCGATGTGCCTTTGCTAGGTCTCAATATATGTGCTCCAGTGGATTTTGAGAAATTAACGTTCAAAAAAAGATATATATCTGTAACAGCGCTCCGCTTCGCGTACTTTTCGCGTTACGGAGGTTTGCGAAGCTGATTGGTTGTTCGGCGTCTGTAAACATTCCAAACAGTCCGTAGCGGCCGCCATCTTGTCTCTCGGTAGGATCGAGAGACAAGAGGAGGCCAAAGCGAAGGGGCAAATGACCATAAGGGGGCATAGTAGATCGTCCCTGACCCCCTAGGTTTGAGGTGGAGGCTTTGAAGGGGTCTCGCAGGGCAAAAAAAAATATACCGTTTTTTTAGTTTTTTTGCGTGGAGTGCGCCCGGTTTGCGAACCGGGAAGCGTTCTGGGGAGCGTACTTTCTTGAAAATTAGTGAAAAAAGTTAGAGTAAAATAATAATTGTGAGTGATCAGATGTAGGGTAGCTCTGAGAAGAGCTTTTGGGTTTATGGTACATTTAGGTACTTATAAGTAGGTACCAATGCACATTCTTAAATTCAGAGTGAAAACTCTGTTGCCCTCATCTGAGAAGTGAACTCCATCTCCTCTGTAGATATCTTGCATGTAGTAACGCAAGTTATTGTTGTACAGGGAGCCCATTCCATGGTCTCTCATGTAAGCTGAAACAGATTTGTTTACATGCTTCCTCGACTTCTCAATTTGTGGACAAAATTGGTTCGACCACCTCCATTTCTGTCTTTGGCATATATTTGAATATACCAAGGCAGTCTGAGGAAAAAGTGCCATCAATTGCTCAAAGGTGTCCTTTAAAAGCATTTCCAGACCTACCCCAGTCAAAGTGCCCAAATCATTACCTCCACAGTGCACAATTAACAGGTCAGGTTTTGGCAAATGCATAAAGGTTTTCACCAATGGTATCAATTGGTGACATTTTAATCCTCTGTGGCCAAACCACTTAATTTCCACATCTTGTAAATTGAGGTTAGGTAAATTCCTGTTTTCAGCGTACCTTTGAGCCCAATATATGTAACTATGTCCAACAATCCAGACAGAAAACATGGTGAGAGAAGGTTCTGCTGCAGTCAGATGAAGTGTGGCAATGAAATGGCAGTTGAAAAAATGAGAGTGTAAAATGAAAAAAACTGAGGAGTTTCTGTGTTAATGAAGCAGTAAGAGTGATTGGTGGATTTTGATTGCTGAAAACAGAAAGTTAGTGTGCATGGATGAGTTCGTTGAAAGATGTATTTTGAGTGGCGAAGAAAAAATCATTAAATGAAAGAATGCTCTGGATATGCAGGTGCACTGAGAGTTCAGAGTTCAATTGCAACATTGTTGTGTGAGAGGTCTTGCAAGAGGTGGTTGCTATGCAGAAAAAGCAGAGAGGGGGCAGAGGGGGGAAGGGTTTTGCTTTGAAAAAAAGTGAGGGAAGAGTTTTGATTGGGTGACATGAGAGATATGTGTGAGGAATTACAGCATTTCTGTGCTTTTCATAGCTGCAGACTCTGGAGTGCATACCTTTTGCTCTGCTGAAGACAAATTGGTGTGTTTTTGAGACTGTTTTGAAACTCAAAGTATTTGCTAAGGTGAGAAAAGATTTCTTTAATTTAGATAGAAAATAGTGTGCTTTAAGGAGAAAATTATGAAGAAAGTTGTGTTTTTCAAATGTTGCTTTGTCTCAAGTGTTTCACAAATAGATTTTGTTTCTTTGAGAAATTGTAATTGGAGAAAATGTGAAGTATTAGTACTGACAGGGCTTTTATGTGCATAGGAGCTGTGGAGTGTTTTCAAATTATGACTTGTAAATCGTTTTTGAGAAAAAGCAATGGTTTTAATATTGATGAGAAGGACATAATGGTGTCTGCTTCTTTATAAGGTAATTGAGAGTCTCTGATGTTATTTTTCCCATTTCAATGTAAGAAGTTTGTCTGTGGAGCAAATTGCTTGTAAATATGCTCCCACCTGTGCATGGCAAATTTAGATTTTGAATGTTTCCGTTACATAGGCATGTTAAAGGTGATTGAAATATGCTGCAAAGGCAATCAAAAAATGCTTTTATGTGTCTTAAGGACATTTTAAGTCATTTCCCCATGTGCAGTGTTTTCAAATTATGAGTTGAAAATCGTTTTTGAGGTAAAGGAATGTTTTCAAAATTTATGTGCGCCATATGACCCCAAATTTCTTTTTCAGGGGTGCAGCAGGGTGTTCTTGAGACACCCCTGCACCGTCGGAAAAATTCGTAATTTGCGATGAGGTAATTGCTAATCGCAAATTGCACCTTCATTCCTATGGGCCTCCTGCTGCATGGAAATGAATGGGTAATTTGTAATTAGCAAATAGCTCATCGCAAACTAGGAATGGTAAAGAATCGCTATTTATTCCTTAAAGTTCGCTATTTAGGAAATGCAAAAAACTTTGATGATACATATGGCGGTTTATCTCTAACAAGATAAGAAGCATAGGGATAGATTTATGATGACTGGCGCATCACCAGGGATGTGTTAGTCATTCTGTGCCGCTGTTCCGTCACCTATGGTGTGCTGCATTTACAATGCGGCGCATCATGGGGCAAAAACAGCACAGATGCGTGACGTATTTGTGCCGTAAAGTTGGCGCATTGCTGGAGTTGTATCGCAAGTGTGATGAAGCTCCAGTAAGGTTGAGGGGTGCCCCTGTCGCAGGGTTTCTGTTCTGACACAGAACTGTGGACAGAGGATTGGAACCTCGGCGAATTAGGGTGTCCCAAAACTCACCTTAGTAATCAAAACCCCTTAGCAAGCTAGGTACAGTGTCACATTGGATATAACAAACTCTCAATGTTTAGACAATCCAGAATATGAACTTATAGTACCTCAGGATACGTGGAACTCATGAACAGTCGGTCGTTATATATTTCTTAGAAACGAGAACATGGAGTTAAGAAGAACACATGTGTATTTGAAATGTTTATTTACTAATGCCGTCTTCTCAGGCGTAGTATCTTAGATTATACAAGTACACATATTATCAGTAGCAAAATTACCAGCATAGTTACTAGTACATAAAAAGCGAATGGTGACAGTATGTTAACATGCTGTAAATGAATAAGAGTTAGCAACACTTATAAGCAGCCGCGGGCCGTGGAGGGAGTTACGGTGGGGCAGGGAGGCGGGGAGGGGGAGGGGCAAGGTAGAGAGGGCTCCACCCTGCTTCTCCCCCTCCCCGCCTCCCTGCCTCACCGTAACTCCCTCCACGGCCCGCGGCTGCTTATATCTCACCCTCCCTAATACACATATTATATTATTTGCTAAGAAGGTCTCTTTGTGTTGGTTTAGGGCGTGCCGATACTTTAGTGTCTTAGATTTGAAGGAATCACATCAGCATAGAAAAGATAGTCCATATGCCGTGCTTAATATCGCCAACGGCATTGTGCCATAATATTCTAGCATGCGATTGCGGAACAGTGTCAGCAGCTGCAGGGCGGGAGCTTGCACAGGAGGGACATCCATATTTAAAAATGTAAAAAAGCACAAGAGCGTCCGCTGGTAATGCAAGTAAAAATGGGAATCCACGAAGCACAGTGGAAAAATATAGAATGAAAGAAAGCAGGGATGACTCCAAAGATTTTCTCAAATGAAGTCACGAGACCACTGGTAACAATTTTAAAAAAGTGCGCCAGGCCCTTTGTGGAGGACGCGTTAGAGATAGTCCGAACCATCTTGCTGAAATGGAAAGGCGAATCTGTATTTAAAAGGGTCTGCACCTCTGTACGTGTGTTCGCTGTGTGAAGCACGAAAGTTTCACGGGCCGAACTCAAGGCCACCTCTCTCTGAGACAAAAGAGCTCTTATTCTTGCCATGCCGTTGAAATCTGTTCCCAAGGTTGGTATTTGTGGCCAGATTGAAAACTCCCTATGTTCATGTGTGGGAGGAAATAGAACATTTCTGCAGCAAATAACCCGTTCATTTACTGTTACGATAAAATGAATACTTTTAATTAACCCAGAACAATCTTCATTATTGAGCATCAAATAACTACCATTTTCCAAGAACTTGAACGTGGGGATGATAGCAGAAACTGGTGTGCCTTGCAACACGCAAGCCATATTTGGTCGGTGTTTGTTGCATGAACCGTGTAACTGTATGTGCCTACACATTAGTGAATGATCTGGCGTCTCTCCATTCAGATAAAGTTCTTGATCATCTTTGAAAATCTGTATGTGTATGGAAGCGACCAGACTTCATGAAGAAAACCACTACCTAAAGGTTAATAACGACCTATTGGTATATATTTCATACAATTTGAAAACTTATATAAAGCAAAAGGCAGCGTTATTAAACCGTGGATAAGGCACGTTGCCAAAGCAGTCAACCTTTTGGATTTATACTGGAAATGTTAAAGGAAGAGTTACGGAGTAGGGCCTGTAAATCTTTAATAGACAACGAGTAAAATTACTCCAACCATCATATTCCTCTAACTCCGGGATAGTAGGGGTGTTTAATTTTTTAGAAGTAGCCAATCCAAAGCATTTGGTCTGGGAAATTGTTTCATTCACAAACCACATATGTTTTGGGATGAGACATGCACGGTGGAAAGCCTCAGTGCCTTGTACCTGCCAGGTTCGTGAACCCCAAACTGATGTAGATCCTGGATATTTTTACTCTGTATTACGTTAGCATGGTCTCATTACTGGTTTAAACGCCATTTTTCCTTTTTTGTAACTTCTGCACACGACACTTAGTTGTTGCTTTAGCTTTCAGCCTACCTGCGTCAAGATCTATGCCTGCTTCAAGCAGGCGCAGGGTTTTGATGTAGCTTTGTCCTATCTGATTGTAAATGCGGCACACCGTGGGTGGCAGAGCAGCGGTGCACGTTAACTGGTGCATCCCTGGGGATGTGCTAGTTAATATAAATCTGCCCCTTTACATTTAATTATGTGCAGGGGACACAGAGTAGGTGAGGTTTATCCAAGGTTAAGAAGAGATGAGTCCTGTTCAGTGAAAAATTGGAGATAGGCTTCAGTATATTATATACTTAAGTAGTGTGTTAAGTTTTTGATGACTGTTATTAATTTACTGTTGGGTAATAGTGGTTAATAACATTTTTTATTATATTTTACCACAGATTCAACTGCAGATTATTTCAAGATTTTAGGATGCCTAGCAAAGAAAGAGTAAGAAAGGCTGCAAAACGTCAAAGACAGCAGGACCATGGAATAATGCAGCAGTCCTCTAACAAAAAGATTTGTCAAGTCACCAAGAAAGCACCGGGTAAGAGTCGAAAAACAGTCATAAGAAATATGTGTAGTAAAAAAAATATTACTACAGAAAATGTTTCAGTCCAGAAAAGGAGTAAGAATTCAAATGGTAAGGAAAGGCCAATGAGAAATGTTACTGCTAGAGTAAGAGATAACTCTATGCATGAAAGTAGAAGGAAACAACAGTTTAGGGATATTCGTAAACGAATGTTCCGCAACAGGATAATTGGGAATTTGTTAAAAAATATTAAGAAAGGTCAGCAGAAAGTGGTTTTTTATAAGAGAAAAAAAATAGTTGAGAAAGTTATTGATCAGGCATTTGAAATTAAACGTAAGTTATTTATTTTGACAATCAATAGAATTAGGAAGCTAAACAAGGTAATTTATGATTTCAAAAGAAATAGTAGATGGAAGAGAATAGTTAATCGTAGTAATTTTTGTGAAGTTTTTTCTGGAGAATGGATGCATAGTTCAAGCTCTGAGGCATTTTTTAATGAGGAGAGTTATTTCCAGGATAATGATTTGGTGCATGCAGTTGACACCAGTGGTCGAGCTTATGAAGTGAAAGATGGTTGTCCAGTTGAAAAAGAAAAACTTGTGAGAACAGAGATAGAAGAGGTGTTAGGTAATGAGGTTTTAGGGAGACGTCCTAAGGGTCCTGTGTACACCTGGAAGTGTAGTAGTATTTGCAGTGTACGACAGGATTCCATCAATTTGCTTTGTGATTTTATACGGTCATTTAGTAAGAAAAGTTTGAAGCAGAAAATGAAGTTGTTGCAAGAATTAGATCCTTGCAGAGTGAGAGAAGTGATAGGTTTGCATGGTCATTCACTGGCTTGTCTTTCCAGGAGAGTATGCCAGAGTGTTTTTCATCATTTCAGGATGCTAGCAGTGCATCATAATAAAGTGAGGAAATTAGTTAGAATGTTGTATTATGCTAAGAGTCCAGCAATTATGCTTAAACAATTATGCGCTGCTCTTTTGCATGGTTCTGAAATAGATGTGAAGAATATATGTGAAGAAATTGAGTTTTGTTACTTTGGAAGTAAAGAGGAGAATGTTGAAATTGACCAAGAAGAAGAGAGTAATGTGGAAGATAGTGTACAGGTTTCCAGTACAGATAATTTCCAGAGGGAAATTGCGACGTTTGAGGTGAAATCAAGTGAGAGGCCAAATTTCACTTGTGTGTGTTGTCGACGCACTTATTATAAGAATCAGACTAAGTTAGTGGATTTATATGGAAAAAGTGAAAGGGAAAATAATAGTGAATGGAAGGATTTTACAACATACTTGATGGTAGAAAATTGTTTTGATTTGGGATTGGATCAACGTGTGTGTACTTATTGTTGTAACAAATTAAATCAAAACCAGATGCCTGCTAGAGCAGTTCATAATAATCTGGAATTGGTTGAGATTCCTTCTGAATTGAAGGATTTAAATACTTATGAATCTATTTTGATTCAAAGTATCCATCCCTTTCAGGCTATTGTAAGAATGGAGCCAAAGACAGGGAAATTGCCTCCATCAGATTTACAGAGAGGATTAAAGGGAAGAGTTGTTTATTTGCCTCTAGATTTGAAGAAAAACATTAACACAATTGGAGTAGAAAAAGTGGAAGAGGAACCTCTTGTTATCTTAGTTAATGGGGTTCCGACAAAGAATAAGAAAATATGGCAAGATTTAGTAGATGTTAGGAAAGTCAAAAGGGCAACATTGTATTTGAAAAAATATAATAAATACTATAAAAATGTATATGTTGCAGAAGAGGAAGTAAGTGAGGAAGAGGATAGCGATTTGTGTGCTGGTCAAATTGAGAAAGTAGAACCCTGTACTAGTGAAGAAATATATGAACATTATAGTGTTCATCCTTTGCATTCCAAGGAAGTCATGGGGAATGCTATTGAGTTGTTTCAAATGAAACAAGCGAAAGGGAGTCCCATTAGTGTTTGGGAGGAAAGTTTGGAAGCTCGGTGTTTCCCACAGCTTTTTCCAACAGGTCAGGGAGGAAGATATGATGAGCGACCTCATCAAATTCCTGCTTCTGAATACCGGACTTTGCGATTGTATGCAGGAGATCCTAGGTTTCGACAATGCATTCCTTATTTGTTTCATCTCCTGTTTGAAAGCGATCTGTCTGGACTGTCATATGCAGTGAACCACATCTTGAAAAGTGGTATACACATGCAAAACATCTCGGCAAGTGACTTTATGGATAAAGTCAATGTCCAAGACAGTATTTTGGATTCTCACCTGATTAATCTCATGGCGTGTCAGCGTGGTACTAATGAGTACTGGTACCGTCGTCATGGTGATTTAAAATGTATGCTGAGGAACTTAGGAACTCCCACATGGTTCCTCACTTTGAGCTGTGCTGAGTATGGCTGGGAAGACTTACTTGAATTTCTACGAGAGGCAAATGCTAACGTAGAAAACATCGAATTCAAGACACCCGGAGAACTGTGCTCTTTGGATCCAGTCAATGTATGTAGGTACTTCAATCATAGATTTGAAGGTATGATGTCTTTCATCATGAATAAGAAGAATCCACCTCTTGGAGAGGTGTTGGATTTCTTCTGGAGGAAGGAGTACCAAGCAAGAGGTGCTCCTCATATACATATGTTGCTGTGGATCAAGGATGCACCTAAATTTGGAACGGATGCAGACGACTCAGTGATGAGTTTCATAGAACAGTATTCTACGTGTGCTGTTCCAAACGCAAAGGAGAAAAAAAGCCTAAGAGAAAAAGTTCTACGTTTCCAAAGCCATCGATGTGGAAAGTACTGTCGTCGTAAATTCCGGAACAAAGACAAGTTCTACACCAAATGTCGTTTCGGCTTTCCACGATCGGTGATTTCTAAAGGAAGAGTGAACAGTTTGATGTCTTCGCTGCGACATAATGTGATGAAGAAATCACCTAAAAACACATACAATTTGAAGAGGAACGAAGAGTCTAAGTACATCAACGACTATAACCCGGTGATTTTGTCCATGTGGAATGCTAACATGGATATACAGTTTGTGGCTGATAACTGTATGGCTGTGGCTCGGTATGTGACATCTTACATCACCAAAAAAGAGAAGACAGAATTGAAGGATATGTGGGAGGACATTTCCCATGAAAAGAGCCTCAGCAAGAAGTTGTACAGTTTCAGTCTGAAGATGTTGTCGCATCGAGAAATCGGAGCTTACGAATGTTCTGACCGGTTGTCTTCAGCAAGTCTCTATGCCAAGTCCAGGAGTATCGTTTGGGCGAGTGTTGGTCTTGCTGCAACGCGTAATCGAGTTCTGAAACCTGTGCGGGAAATTGAGTATTTGGCGGAAAAGGAGCCAAACAGTACCGACATTTTGAAGAGCAACATGTTGGATACATATTATCCAAATCGAAGCAGTCACCTCGAGAATGTTTGTCTGTATGAGGTTCTGCAAAATTACATATTCAAGAGGAACATCAAAGAAGATACTGAGAAAGGAGTGTATGCTGTAATAGGAAGTGAGGGATGTCTGGTCAAGCAAAGAAAATGCCACTTGATAAACCATCGAAAATTGAGTGGCGAATCTCCTGAAAAAAAGGAGTTTTTCTATTTAGCACTTTTGCAACTTTTTAAGCCTTGGCGTGCAGAAGAGGAACTGCTTGGAGATTTCCTTTGTTACGAAGACTCATTCAATGCTGCCAAGGAGACCATAGAATGTCCTGCTTTTCCCAAATATGTAGAAATGTTGAATGTGGAAATTGAGCAGGAAGCAACGATTGCAGCCGAGATTGCCAGAGACAGTTCTCAGGACAGTCAGAGTTCTGCTTCATTGAGTCAGGATCCACTAGGAGGACCTCTTATCGAAAATGAAGCTGCCACTGCTATGAATGAAGTGGAAAGAGCCATGGCACATGCTCAGGAGGATGTGGTTAACTTAGAAGAGTTGGAAAGACAACTCAACGTTGAGCAGAGGAAAATATATGACGAACTTACCATGCAAATTGATCATGGATTAAGTCATGACAAGAAAGAGTGCTCATGTACGTCGTTGAAGCCTGTCCGACTGTACGTGAGTGGAGAAGCGGGAACTGGAAAAAGTTTCCTTATTAAAGCAATTTCATGTTATTTGCAGGAAAGGACAGAGTCATCGCTGTCTTGTGTTGTCACCGCTCCAACTGGACTGGCAGCACATAACATTAAAGGGATTACTTTACATCGTTTACTGATGCTGCCAGTGGAGCATGACAACAAATTAGAATATCACAAGCTATCTGGAGATGCTTGTTTTGAAGTTTCAAGAGTCTTGAGGAAAATGAAACTTCTTATCATTGACGAAGTAAGCATGGTTTCCAATGTCATGCTTGCCTTTGTGCATTTGAGAATGCAAGAAGTTCTCAAAACAGAGTATGATGTGTTATTTGGTGGCAAACACATCATTGTTTTCGGAGATCTTCTGCAGCTGACACCAGTGAAAGGGCAACCTGTGTTCAAAATGCTCACACAGGAAGTGCTTAGGGAGTATTGGCAACGTCAATATATGGTTAAACTTCAATTATGCTGAACTGCATGAAAATATGCGTCAGGCAAAGGATGAAGTTTACAAGACTATTCTACAAGATGTTAGAATTGGAAAAGTGACCGAGCATGGGAAAGAAGCTTTACATGCACGATTACTGACAAATTTATATCCAGACGAAGATGTTGTGCCTGAGAATATTTTTCAGAAAGTTACTGAGAAAAAATCTGGAATATGTTTGATGCCAACTCTTGCAGAATGTGCCAAATTCAACAACAAAATGTTGCATTTAGAAAAGCAAGAGATTGTGAAATTGGAAGCTATTGACAGAGTAGAGCATATGGGATCAACAATTATTTTGTCTGAGAATCTGAAAACAAAATTGGATTCATTAGAGAAGAGTATATCTAAAACTGCGGGTTTTGAAAAGACCCTGAATGTGTGCTTGAACTGCCGTATAATTTTAAGAAGGAATTTACATGTTGAAAGAGGTCTGGTAAATGGATCAATGGGTAATGTTGTTGATTTTGTGAAATACAGAAATAGAGATGGAATTGAATTTTTAAAAATTAAATTTGATGGCATTGAGGAAGTACAGCTAATTGCTCGTTGTTCTGCTAGATTTTTGCTTGTAAAAGACTTATATGTTCGTCGTAAGCAGTTTCCTGTTTGCTTGGCATATGCGGTGACAATCCATAAATCGCAAGGTTTAAGTGTAGACTGTGCATTGGTGAATATTGGCAGTTCTGTGTTCAAGGAGGGTATGGCATATGTGGCATTGTCACGAGTTAGGACTTTATCGGGATTGTACTTGATTGAGTGTGATGTCACAAACATTTGTGCGGATCTAGATTGTGTTAAGGAATACAATAGGTTGAGAAGAGAGTATGCGCCACATTTGCCTCAGTATCCTTTGTTTGAGAAACGTGTGGTAGGCCGGAAACGAAGAAATGTGACCAATACTGGGGAGGTTGTAGCAAAAAGACGAAAAGTCGATGAACCTGAAATTATAAGCAGAAACAAAAAGGATTCTGTTGAAGATGTTGTTGGTTTTCAATTTGAAAACAGTTCTGGTGTCAACTGCTATGCTAATGTAGTGGTTAATGTTTTGTTTTCTCTACAAAATGTAAAAGAAGAGATTGTGGTCAATTCTGATCAAAGATTTTGCAGTTTGTTAAATTCTGTGTTGGAGAAATGTAGCACTGATAGAACAAACATAGAAAGTGTGTCTGAAATTCGAAATCTGTTAGACAGATGTTCAGGCCAAACACAATTCTCTCAAAATAGTCAGCAAGATTGTCAGGAGTTTTTAATGTATATGCTTGATGTATTGTATGCTGAAGGTGTAGATGTAGATCATCTGTTTGGGCTTTCTTATCAATGGCAGCATGACTGCGAGAACTGTAGGGTATCAAGTAGTACTAGTGTAGACTCAGAAAGATTTATATATTTAACTTTGCCAGACAGTAAATCAGTCTCTTTTAATAAGCTAGTAAAAGCAGCTGATCACAATATGGAGTGTAGGCAATGTAAATCTGAAATGATGTCCACATTATTTATACGAACATATGGCCAGTATGTCATTTTAATGTTCCAACGATGTAGGCCTGATGGAACAAAATTGACAACTTTAATTAAAAATGTTGTGGCTTCACAGTTGTCAATATCAGGAAGGACTTTTGTAACTGTAGCAATTATATATCATGATGGTTCTTCAATAACATCAGGACATTATACAGCTTATTTAAAGTGTAGAAATGGCTGGTCATTCTGCAATGATTCTGTTTTAATTTTCACAAAAAAATTGCCATATGACCTTAAAAACTCTTACCTGGTGTTTTTAAAACCAAAATTTTAGGGAAAGAATCTCGGGATGTGCTCTGAGGAATTTCAAGAAGTTCTCATGGCTCCTACACTATTTGGCCTTGAAGATAAGTGTAGTACAGAGACATAACTTTTTACCATAACACTGGACGTTATTGAGAAATACGTGCACTTTGAATGAGTTCAGAAAAACTATTTCTTTTTATAAGCTAATTGAAGCAGCGAATCAAAACATGGAGTAGAGGGAATGTAAGTCTGCAATGCTGTCTACTGTTTTACATTGCTTTGTGATTAAAAGTGATGTAGAGAATTAAATAATTGTACTAGTCATAAAGGTAGTGTAAGTCTGCTTCATAGTAAGCAGTATCAGTGTGATAGGAAATGTAGAACATGATTGAGCAAGAAGGGGAAGATATTACTAGTCCAGGATTGTGTAAATGATCTTCAACATTTTAATTCTGAAAGTTGCGGAAATGCGAAAAGACGGGATTGGCTAACAAGAAATCCAAGAGTTATACATGGCTCTGACAAGATTTGGCCTTGTGGAATCTTGTGGTAGAGAGAAAGAAGTCATTTATTGTATGTAACATGTTTTTGAAAACGATGGAGGTTTTCTTTCAGAAAGTGGCGGGTTGAAAGTAATAACAGCACAACAGAGTGTAAGCTGTTCATAGGACATCCTTGGCCGTCATGGAAAGTAAGTTAACTTTAAGGAGTTCTGAATTCTGATTTCTAATGTTGTATGGGTTTTTTAAACACAATCATTTTGATTGTGTTTTTTTTTTCCCCGCTGTTATATGATGAATACCTTCAAGTCACTGTTTTAGTGAAATTTGATACATTCTGAGAACAGCAAAAATAAACCATTTAACATGTATAATTAATTATGTTCTGTTTGCATTTATGATGTACATGTAGAACTGTGTAGGAGGCATGGAGAAGGTGAGGCTTCTGTAAGTGTCAAAGTTGTTGCATACAGTGCTCATATTCTACGTAGTCTTTTATATTTCATTACTTTCACTGTTTCTGACTGATCTAAAAAAATTTTTTATAAAAAGAACAGTAAGTATAAGGGAAGGAAACAGACAGTTATGTTAAAAGAAACACAGCTATAGGGAATAAACTAGGGATACTGTTACCCGCAATCCTCTGCTGATGATGTCACTGAGCATGTCATGAATGATGTAATATGTGACATCATCAGCAGTGGATTACGGGTAATAGTATCTCTAGTTTACTCCCTTATAGCTGTCTTTCTTTTAACATAAGTGTCTGTTTCCTTCCCTTATACTTACTGTTCTTTTTTTAAAAAAAAAATTTGGGGTCCGCTTCCGGTTCGCGTACCGGGGAGCGAACTGGGAAGCGAACTAAGAGAAATAGAGGTTGGCACAGTTGCAAATATTGTACCAATTTTTTAATAACGGGGAGGTAGTTCTGAAAAGAACTTTTTTTAAAATTGTTTTTGTTGTTTTATATTTTTTTTATTATTTTTCTGAACATTTTTTTACTTTTTTTGAATTTTTCTGAACAGTTTTATATTTTTTTTGTTTTTTTTTCGGAGGGGGCAACGAAAACGATTCATTGTAAAGGGCTCAACAGGAGCAAGAAAACAAAAAAAAAGAATTTATTGTTTGGGGAGTTTCGGACAAACATGAGCATGATTGTCAATAGCTCTGTTGATCAGAGTGATGCTACTTTCTCCGTAGCAAATGAATTCACTGCAATGTACGCAGACTTGTTTTACTTCACGAAATCTCGTTTGTATATTTGGCACCATCTCCCTGCCCTCTGGTCCCGTTACTTCCGGTACAACAGATCTTCTGGCCATAATAGGGAGATTATCTAGGTCGTCCTGTTCCTCTTCTTCCTCTTCTTGCTGAATTATAACTTTAGCAGGTGGTCCACTCTTCCTTGGATGTGGTGGAGGTGGTGGGGAAGCACCAGCTGAAGCTAGTAAAGAAGCCATTGCTCACTGGTAACAAAGGGTCTTTCTCTCACAATGATGAAAGTCAGAGTGAGGAAAGAAGGAGGGATTTTCACCATTTGGGAAAAAAAATAGTTCTCAACCAATGAAAAGTGTTCATTTTAGATCATATGACCTAGTCTTACATCATTAGGAAACCGAAAGTGAAATGAACCAATGAAAAGTGTTATTACCAAGTCACATGACCTGCTGTGTGTATGTTACGCGCTTTGCAGGGCCTCCCGGTTTGCTTCCAGAAACCTGTGCTTTGCGACTCGGTAAGCGTACGAGTTCGCTAACGTAGCACGTCATATGACGTATCACGCGACAACGCGAAACGTCATGCGGACGGGAGGCGTCACGATGTTGTTTTCTAACGCGGCAGTTGCGGTAAAGAAACGTTTACCGGCTCGCGGTCTATTTCGCGGCATCAAGGTCAGCTAACGGGAAGCTTCCCGATTCGCGAAGCGGGAACGAAGAAAAAAAAATATTTAAAAAAAAAGTTATTAATAAACATATAAAATATATTTTTGGATTTAAAGAAGAATACATTTTACAGCTACAGATATTAGCTGTTAAAAAACCAATGAAATTCACTGAAAAAACCATAGGTTATAGACCATATATAGTTAGGAATTAGCATTTACAAAACCTTGAAAATTCACTGAAAAAACCATAGGTTATAGACCATATATAGTTAGGAATTAGCATTTAAAAAACCTTATTTTACTCACACAAAACCATTGAAATTCCATATATAGTTAGTTGCACTAACTATATATCGCGCACCCGCAATCCACTGCTGATCATGTCACATATTACATCATTCATGACATGGTCAGTGACATCACTGATGACATCACTGATGACATCTCAAATGACATCACTGATGACATCTCACTTGACATCAATGATCACATCACTGATGATATCATTCATGTGATAATACAATGCATCTCCTCACACTCTAATATAACCTCCGTTACACCCAGTGTTAAATAGAGAGTATCATTTTTGAAACCATTGACACACCAATACTAGTTACTACATACGCACTCACTGATTCCTATGTCTACACACACATTCACTCATACAATCATTCATACATACAATCACTCATCTTTACAACACTATCATATGCACTCATACACCTATACAGACACTCACACTCTGCCACTCATCCATGGAGTTACTCACACACCTAGTCAGTCCTGAAAAGAATCAATCACACTTCCATTTTCTCATCTATACAGTTAAACACAGAACACCTTACATTTTTGAAACATATACTAACACATAGTTACTCTCTTATAGAATCACTGATACAAGTACACATTGATCTGCACAGAGTTACACACCTCCCAGCCAGCCATACACACACTCAGTCTCCCATACAAATACTTGTGCAACCAATCAATAACCCATATAGCTACTTATATAGCTACTGATCAACACGTGCAGCAGCTTGCACAACAACAGACATACTGATGCACACTTTTAGACAGTTTAGTCACTAACCCGTGCATTCAGTAAGACGCATTTAATCACTCACTCATACAGTCAATCACGCACCTACTAAAACCTTCATTCAGACACTTATACATCCACTCATTCTTCAATATGTAAAACATATTTAAACTTTACAGAAACACATAATCACTGGATGTTGTCATCAGTGATGTCACTGACCATGTCATGAATGATGTAATATGTGACATGATCAGCAGTGGATTGCGGGTGCGCGATATATAGTTAGTGCAACTAACTATATATGGAATTTCAATGGTTTTGTGTGAGTAAAATAAGGTTTTTTAAATGCTAATTCCTAACTATATATGGTCTATAACCTATGGTTTTTTCAGTGAATATATATATATATATATATATATATATATATATATATATATATATATATATATATATATATATATATATATATATATATATTCACTGAAAAAACCATAGGTTATAGACCATATATTATTAGAAATTAGCATTTAAAAAACCTTATTTTACTCACACAAAACCATTGAAATTCCATATATAGTTAGTTGTACTAACTATATATCGCGCACCCGCAATCCACTGCTGATGATGTCACATAGTACATCATTCATGACATGGTCAGTGACATCACTGATAACATCACTGATGACATCTCAAATGACATCACTGATGACATCACTGATGACATCTCAAATGACATCACTGATGACATCACTGATGACTACATTCAGTGACTGTATAATTCTGTAAAGTTAAAATATGTCTTACATATTGAAGAATGAGTGGATGTATAAGTGTCTTGATGAAGGATTTAGTAGGGGCATGACTGACTGTATGAGTGACTGATTAAATGTGTCTCACTGAGTGCATGGGTTAGTGACTAAACTGTCTTAATTTGTGCATCATTATGTCTGTTGTTCTGTAAACTGCTGCATGTGTTGATCAGTAGCTATATGATTAACTGTATGGGTTATTGATTGGTTGCCCAAGCATTTGTATGGGAGACTGAGTGTGTGTGTGGGTGGCTGGGAGGTGTATGACTCTTTGCATAGATGTGTGAGCAGTTGATTGACTAGATGTATGGGTTCAAAAGTGCATGTGGAAACAGCTGTATGGGCGGTTGACTGTGTGCATGAGTGTATTGGTGAGTGAATGGATATCTCAGTGCTACATGTTAAAGTAAGTACATATGTAAAATACAGTACATGTGAGAGTTGACATATATAAATAACTGTGCATAAGAGCCAGTGAATGTGTGAGTGGCTGTATGGATCATTGTGAACTTGTATCCAGGATTGTATAAGTCAGTAAATATGTTTTAGTATATGTTTGAATAAGTAAGGTGTGTATAACTGTATAGTTGAGGAAATGGAGGTGTGATTGATTCTTTGCATGACTGACTAAGTGTCTGAGTAACTCCATGGATGAGTGACAGTCTATGAGTGTCTGTTTACACTGAGTGTATCTAAGGTTATATTAGAGTCTGAAGAGGTTTATCGTATTATCACATGAATGATGTCATCAGTGATGTGATCAGTAATGTCAAATGAGATGTCATCAGTGATGTCATCAGTGATGTCATTTGAGATGTCATCAGTGATGTCATCAGTGATGTCATTTGAGATGTCATCAGTGATGTCATCAGTGATGTCATTTGAGATGTCATCAGTGATGTCATCAGTGATGTCACTGACCATGTCATGAATGATGTAATATGTGACATCATCAGCAGTGGATTGCGGGTGCGCGATATATAGTTAGTACAACTAACTATATATGGAATTTCAATGGTTTTGTGTGAGTAAAATAAGGTTTTTTAAATGCTAATTCCTAACTATATATGGTCTATAACCTATGGTTTTTTCAGTGAATTTTCAAGGTTTTGTAAATGCTAATTCCTAACTATATATGGTCTATAACCTATGGTTTTTTCAGTGAATTTCATTGGTTTTTTAAAAGCTAATATCTGTAGCTGTAAAATGTATTCTTCTTTAAATCCAAAAATATATTTTATATGTTTATTAATAATTTTTTTTTTAATACTTTTTTTTTCTTCGCTCCCGGTTCGCGAACCGGGAAGCTTCCCGTTAGCTCATCTTGATGCCGCGACCCAGTCCGCGAACCGGTAAACGTTCCGTTAGCGCAACTGCCGCGTTAGAAATCAACATCGTGACGCGTCGCGGAAGCGCGACGTATCACATTGTCGCGTAATGCGTCTTATGACGCGCTGCGTTAGCACACCCGGAAGTGCTCCGGTACGCGAACTGAGACGCGAAGCGCAGCTCCCCGGAAGCGATCCGCGGCGCGTCGCGAAAGCGCGACGTATCGCGTTGCCGCGTAATGCATCTTATGACGCGCCGCGTTAGCGCACCCGGAAGCGCTCCGGAGCGCGAACCGAGGCGCGAAGCGCAGCGACCCGGAAGCGATCCGGTGCGCGTTCCGCAGCGCGTAACTTAAGCGTAAGAGGTCATGTGACTTGTTGATAAAACTTTTCATTGGTTCATTTCACTTTTGGTTTCATAATGATGTAAGGCTAGGTCAGGTGACCTAAAAATAACACTTTTCATTGGTTTAGAACTATTGTTTATCCCAAATGATGAAAACCCCTCCTTCTTTCCTCACTCTGACTTTCATCTTTGTGAGAGGAAGACCATTTTTGATAGTTGAGCAATGGCTTCAATAGTTGCTTCAGCTGGTGCACCCCCACCACCACCTCCACCTCCTCATGGGAAGAGAGGACCACCTCCCCAGTTTATCAGCCAGACAGAGGAGGAAGAGGATAAACTAGAGGAAGAGGAGACCGAAGGACCACAGTTCTTACAGGAGGTGCCCCGGGTTTCCCGTCGGAAAGCCAGCTTTATTTGGCAGTTTTTTTCACTCCCTCGAGGGCAAAAAAAAGTAAATGCTAGGTATGTCACCTGCCTGATTTGTAAAGACCGGTTATCTAGAGGCACTGATAAAAAATATAGCTACGGAAACTATACAATGCATCGTCACATGACCAGGTGGCATCCATTGAACTACAGCCAGGCGGAGATACGTGACATGCAAGATAACCCAACAACAACTCCTGTGGCCAGGTCAACATCACTAATATCGTTGACAGGAGCAGAGGCACGGGAAACCGTGCCAAACATTCAGGAGAACTTTGCTCATATCAAACATACCTGTATGTATTGCGGTGCATTGCTGTCATGTGGTAACATGAGCATTAATTTAATCAACCTAGCTTATAACAATCACAATTGCCCTAACCGCCCCAGACAGTAATTTTTTTTTTTGCTCCTGTTGAGCCCTTTTCAATGCCTGTTTTTTGTTGTTTCCCCTCCATCAAAAACAAAAAAAAAACATAAAAATGTTCAAAAAATACAAAAAAAAGAAAAAATGTTCAGAAAAATAAAAAAAAATATAAAACAACAAAAACATTAAAAAAAAAGTTCTTTTCAGAACTACCTCCCCTTTCAAAAAAAAATTGCTAGAATGTTTAGCACTCTGGCAAGCTCTATTTCTTTTAGTTCGCTTCCCCGTTCGCTTCCCGGTTCGCGAACCGGGAGCGAACCAAAAAAAAAAAAAAAAAAAAAAGAAGAGTAAGTATAAGGGAAGTAAACAGAGAGTAATGTTAAAAGAAAGACAGCTATAGGGAGTAATCCAGAGATACTGTTTAATAGATCTATTTACCGAAGAAAAGATGGAAGAGGGTATAATTGTGAAAAACAAAATAGATAAGGAAGTGAAAGGAAAAAAAAGAGAGTAGAACAATAACAAAGAAGAGTTTCTTGGAGAATGTGAGTGAATGTTCAAAATAAGATTAAAACATGTGGAATAACAGAGAGAAAAAACAGAAAACAGAAAAGAAAAAATAACAGAAAAGATTATTTGAAACAGCAAAGAAATGTAAATAACATAGAGCCATATCATCAACATAGGCAATAAAAGTTTTGCAGCTTTTATCGGCAGAAATGTGTCGCTAAAGCCGCTTTTGCGGCGGAAAACTGCCGCTAAAACCACTTTTGCAACAGTTTTCTTCCAATAAAAACAGCAATTATTTTATTGGCTGTGTTGATAATATGCCCCTTAGTGTGCTTGAACTACAGAGAGAAAGCATAATGAACAAGTAGTGAAAGAGTGATCAGTCAAAGACACTAAGAGTAATAGAGACGGAGTGAGTGAACAAGAGTGAGGAACTATGAGAAGAGAGGGACTGAGAAAAGGAGTGGAAGGAGTAGAGTAAGTAGGTAGTAGAGAAAAGAATGAGGGAAGTAGCTAAGGCAGGAAACTGAGGGTTAAAGAAATGAAGCTGTCGAACTACTAGTAGGTGAATGTGATAGAAATGTAACGAAAAGAGTACAAAACATTTACCTTATAATTGTCGTTAACTTACTCACTTTTTGTTTTTATACTTTCAATCTGTGAAAGAGAGAACAAACATTTGAAAAATATTAAAACATGTATTTAAAAATTAGAAAAGACAAGGGAAAAGATTGAAGGAGAAACAGAGTTTCTTTTCCTCATTTCACAATCACATCACCTGTGTTGCCTTTGGTTAGGTATCTCATAGTGCAGATGGAGTCTAGCATATCAAAGAGTACATAGAAGTTGAGCAAAATATACAACAATTTTGACATTTACAGAAGACTTAGCTTCTTATCTTGTTGGAGATGAAGTCAGGCCTGTCTTGCAACATGGTGCATCTTTTGCATCACTGCTGCATCGGTTTCATGTGGCACGGGTTTTTTACAGCATGACACATCTGCCTAGATGCATCAATTTGTAATTTTGTCGCCTCATAGCAAATCTTTTGCACCGCCGCTGCATCACAAAAGTGACGCACAGTGGCGCAAAAGAGGCATACACCTATCATAAATCTGTCCCTAACATTTGAAATGATTGATTCAGGATGACGATAAGGTGTGGCCTATCCAGAGGTTTGTTTAAGGTGAGGCCTACTCAGGTTTTTAGATGAAATTTACGCTTGTTGAAGAGTACAGAGGAGATAATACATGTGAAGACCTACCAATGAAGTAAGTCATGTCCACTTCACTCTTGAACAAAGGCCAGACCTCTTCTGTGTCCATGGACAGACCTAAACTTCATCTGCACAATGTCATTCGTAAACTTAGAAAACACAGGTGATGTAATTGAAAAATGTGGAGTTTCTTTTCCTCATTTCACAATCACATCACCTGTGTTGCCTTTGCTTAGGTATCTCATAGTGCACATGTAGTGCAGCATATTAAACAGTACCCAGAAGTGCAGCACTGCATGGAACAACTTTGACACTTACAAAAGCTTCAGCTTCTGCATGCCCCCTACACAGTGCTAATTATATACATTTTCAACTGATGGTATCTTGCTGGAGATGAACTGAAACCTATCTTGCAACATGGTGCATCTTTTACACAAAAGTGACCCACAATGGAGCAAAAGAGGCGCACGGCCACCATAAATCTGACCCTCACATTTTAAATGATTGTTTTAAGATGCCAATAAGGTGTAACATATCCACAGATTTGTTTCAGGTAAGTCCTACTCAGGGTTGCAGATGGAATTTAGGTTTGTTGAAGAATACAGAGGAGATAATACATGTGGAGGCCTACCAACGAAGTGAGTCATGTCCACTGCACTGTTGAACAAATGTCAGACCTCCTCTGTCTCCAGGAACAGGCCTAAACCTCATCTACACAATGTGATGTGTAATGTTAGGAAACACAGGTAATATAATTGAAAAACGTGCAATTTTTTTTGCTCATTCCACAATCATATCACCTGTGTTTCCTTTGCTTAGGTATCTCATTGTGGAAATGTAGTCTATCATATGAAAGACTACGTAGAATATGAGCACTGTATGCAACAACTTTGACACTTACAGAAGCCTCTCCTTCTCCATGCCTCCTACACAGTTCTAAATGTATATCATAAATGCAAACAGTACAGAATTAATTATACATGTTAAATGGTTTATTTTTGCTGTTCTCAGAATGTATCAAATTTCACTAAAAACAGTGACTTGAAGGTATTCATCATATAACAGCGGGGAAAAAAAACACAATCAAAATGATTGTGTTTAAAAAACCCATACAACATAACAAATCAGAATTCAGAACTCCTTAAAGTTAACTTACTTTCCATGACGTCGAAGGATGTCCTATGAACAGCTTACACTCTGTTGTGCTGTTATTACTTTCAGACCGCCACTTTCTGAAAGAAAACCTCCATCGTTTTGAAAAACATGTTACATACAATAAATGACTTCTTGCTCTCTACCACACGTTTCCACAAGGCCAAATCATGTCTGAGCCATTTATAACTCTTAGAATTCTTGTAAGCCAATCCCGTCATGTTGTATTTCCGCAACTTTCACAATTAAAATATTGAAGATCATTTTCACAATCCTGGACTAGTAATATCTTCCCCTTCTTGCTCAGTCATGTTCTACATTTCCTATGACACTGATACTGCTTACTATGAAGCAGACTTACACTACCTCTATGACTACTACAATTATTTAATTCTCTACATCACTTTTAATCACAAAGCAATGTAAAACAGTAGACAGCATTGCAGACTTACATTCCCTTTACTCCATGTTTTGATTGGCTGCTTCAATTAGCTTATAAAAAGAAACAGTTTTTCTGAACTCATTCAAAGTGCACTTATTTCTCCATGACGTCCAGTGTTATGGTAAGAAGTTATGTCTCTGTACTACACTTATCCTCAAGGCCAAATCGTGTAGTAGCCATTAGAACTTCTTGAAATTCCTCAGAGCACATCCCGAGATTCTTTCCCTAAAATTTTGGTTTTAAAAACACCAGGTAAGAGTTTTTAAGGTCATACGGCAATTTTTTTTTGAAAATTAAAACAGAATCGTTGCAGAATGACCAGCCATTTCTAGACTTTAAATAAGCTGTGTAATGTCCTGATGTTATTGAAGGACCGTCATGATATATAATTGCTGCAGTTACAAAAGTCCTTCCTGATATTGACAACTGTGAAGCCACAAAATTTTTAATTAAAGTTGTCAATTTTGTTCCATCAGGCCTACATCGTTGGAACATTAAAATGACATACTGGCCATATGTTCGTATAAATAATGTGGACATCATTTCAGATTTACATTGGCTACACTCCATGTTGTGATCAGCTGCTTTTACTAGTTTATTAAAGAGACTGATTTACTGTCTGGCAAAGCTAAATATATAAATCTTTCTGAGTCTACACTAGTAGTACTTGATACCCTACAGTTCTCGCAGTCATGCTGCCATTGATAAGAAAGCCCAAACAGGTGATCTACATCTACACCTTCAGCATGCAATACATCAAGCATATACATTAAAAACTCCTGACAATCTTGCTGAATATTTTGAGAGAATTGTGTTTGGCCTGAACATCTGTCTAACAGATTTCGAATTTCAGACACACTTTCTATTTTTGTTCTATCAGTGCTACATTTCTCTAACACAGAATTTAACAAACTGCAAAATCTTTGATCAGAATTGACCACAATCTATTCTTTTACATTTTCTGGAGAAAACAAAACATTAACCACTACATTAGCATAGCAGTTGACACCAGAACTGTTTTCAAATTGAAAACTAACAACATCTTCAACAGAATCCTTTTTGTTTCTGCTTATAATTTCAGGTTCATCGACTTTTCGTCTTTTTGCTACAACCTCCCCAGTATTGGTCACATTTCTTCGTTTCCGGCCTACCACATGTTTCTCAAACAAAGGATATTGAGGCAAATGTGGCGCATACTCTCTTCTTAACCTATTGTATTCCTTAACACAATCTAGATCCGCACAAATGTTTGTGACATCACACTCAATCAAGTACAATCCCGATAAAGTTCTAACTCGTGACAATGCCACATATGCCATACCCTCCTTGAACACAGAACTGCCAATATTCACCAATGCACTGTCTACACTTAAACCTTGCGATTTATGGATTGTCACCGCATATGCCAAGCAAACAGGAAACTGCTTACGGCGAACATATAAGTCTTTTACAAGCAAAAATCTAGCAGAACAACGACCAATTAGCTGTACTTCCTCAATGCCATCAAATTTAATTTTTAAAAATTCAATTCCATCTCTATTTCTGTATTTTACAAAATCAACAACATTACCCATTGATCCATTTACCAGACATCTTTCAACATGTAAATTCCTTCTTAAAATTATACGGCAGTTCAAGCACACATTCAGAGTCTTTTCAAAACCTGCAGTTTTAGATATAGTCTTCTCTAATGAATCCAATTTTGTTTTCAAATTCTCAGACAAAATAATTGTTGATCCCATATGCTCTACTCTGTCAATAGCTTCCAGTTTCACAATCTGTTGCTTTTCTAAATGCAACATTTTGTTGTTGAATTTGGCACATTCTGCAAGAGTTGGCATCAAACATATTCCAGATTTCTTCTCAGTAATTTTCTGAAAAATATTCTCAGGCACAACATCTTGTTCTGGATATAAATTTGACAGTAATCGTGCATGTAAAGCTTCTTTCCCATGCTCGGTCACTTTTCCAATTCTAACATCTTGTAGAATAGTCTTGTAAACTTCATCCTTCGCCTGACGCATATTTTCATGCAGTTCAGCATAATTGAAGTTTAACCATATATTGACGTTGCCAATGCTCCCTAGGCACTTCCTGGTATCTTCATGCGTGAGCATTTTGAACACAGGTTGCCCTTTCACTGGTGTAAGCTGCAGAAGATCTCCGAAAACAATGATGTGTTTGCCACCAAATAACACATCATACTCTGTTTTGAGAACTTCTTGCATTCTCAAATGCACAAAGGCAAGCATGACATTGGAAACCATGCTTACTTCGTCAATGATAAGAAGTTTCATTTTCCTCAAGATTCTTGAAACTTCACAACAAGCATCTCCAGATAGCTTGTGATATTGTAATTTGTTGTCATGCTCCACTGGCAGCATCAGTAAACGATGTAAAGTAATCCCTTTAATGTTATGTGCTGCCAGTCCAGTTGGAGCAGTGACAACACAAGACAGCGATGACTCTGTCCTTTCCTGCAAATAACATGAAATTGCTTTAATAAGGAAATTTTTTCCAGTTCCCGCTTCTCCACTCACGTACAGTCGGACAGGCTTCAACGACGTACATGAGCACTCTTTCTTGTCATGACTTAATCCATGATCAATGTGCATGATAACTTCGTCATATATTTTCCTCTGCTCAACGTTGAGTTGTCTTTCCAACTCTTCTAAGTTAACCGCATCCTCCTGAGCATGTGCCATGGCTCTTTCCACTTCATTCATAGCAGTGGCAGCTTCATTTTCGATAACAGGTCCTCCTAGTGGATCCTGACTCAATGAAGCAGAACTCTGACTGTCCTGAGAACTGTCTCTGGCAATCTCGGCTGCAATCGTTGCTTCCTGCTCAATTTCCGCATTCAACATTTCTACATATTTGGGAAAAGCAGGACATTCTATGGTCTCCTTGGCAGCATTGAAAGAGTCTTCGTAACAGAGGAAATCTCCAAGCAGTTCCTCTTCTGCACGCCAAGGCTTGAAAAGTTGCAAAAGTGCTAAATAGAAAAACTCCTTTTTTTCAGGAGATTCGCCACTCAATTTTCGATGGTTTACCAAGTGGCATTTTCTTTGCTTGACCAGACATCCCTCACTTCCTATTACAGCATACACTCCTTTCTCAGTATCTTCTTTGATGTTCCTGAATATGTAATTTTGAAGAACCTCATACAGACAAACATTCTCGAGGTGACTGCTTCGATTTGGATAATATGTATCCAACATGTTGGTCTTAAAAATGTCGGTACTGTTTGGCTCCTTTTCCGCCAAATACTCAATTTCCCGCACAGGTTTGAGAACTCGATTACGCGTTGCAGCAAGACCAAGACTCGCCCAAACGATACTCCTGGACTTGGCATAGAGACTTGCTGAAGACAACCGGTCAGAACATTCGTAAGCTCCGATTTCTCGATGCGACAACATCTTCAGACTGAAACTGTACAACTTCTTGCTGAGGCTCTTTTCATGGGAAATGTCCTCCCACATATCCTTCAATTCTGTCTTCTCTTTTTTGGTGATGTAAGATGTCACATACCGAGCCACAGCCATACAGTTATCAGCCACAAACTGTATATCCATGTTAGCATTCCACATGGACAAAATCACCGGGTTGTAGTCGTTGATGTACTTAGACTCTTCGTTCCTCTTCAAATTGTATGTGTTTTTAGGTGATTTCTTCATCACATTATGTCGCAGCGAAGACATCAAACTGTTTACTCTTCCTTTAGAAATCACTGGTCGTGGAAAGCTGAAACGACATTTGGTGTAGAACTTGTCCTTGTTTCGGAATTTACGACGACAGTACTTTCCACATCGATGGCTTTGGAAACGTAGAACTTTTTCTCTTAGGCTTTTCTTCTCCTTTGCGTTTAGAACAGCACACGTAGAATACTGTTGTATGAAACTCATCACTGAGTCTTCTGGATCCGTTCCAAATTTAGGTGTATCCTTGATCCACAGCAACATATGTATATGAGGAGCACCTCTTGCTTGGTACTCCTTTCTCCAGAAGAAATCCAACACCTCTCCAAGAGGTGGATTCTTCTTATTCATGATGAAAGACATCATAGCTTCAAATGTATGATTGAAGTACCCACATACATTGACTGGATCCAAAGAGCACAGTTCTCCGGGTGTCTTGAATTCGATGTTTTCGATGTTTCCATTTGCCTCTCGTAGAAATTCAAGTAAGTCTTCCCAGCCATACTCGGCACAGCTCAGAGTGAGGAACCATGTGGGAGTTCCTAAGTTCCTCAGCATACATTTTAAATCACCATGACGACGGTACCAGTACTCATTAGTACCACGCTGACATGCCATGAGATTAATCAGGTGAGAATCCAAAATACTGTCTTGGACATTGACTTTATCCATAAAGTCACTTGCCGAGATGTTTTGCATGTGTATACCACTTTTCAAGGTGTGGTTCACTGCATATGACAGTCCAGACAGATCGCTTTCAAACAGGAGATGAAACAAATAGGGAATGCATTGTCGAAACCTAGCATCTCCTGCATACAATCGCAAAGTCCGGTATTCAGAAGCAGGAATTTGATGAGGTCGCTCATCATATCTTCTTCCCTGACCTGTTGGAAAAAGCTGTGGAAAACACAGAGCTTCCAAACTTTCCTCCCAAACACTAATGGGACTCCCTTTGGCTTGTTTCATTTGAAACAACTCAATAGCATTCCCCATGACTTCCTTGGAATGCAAAGGATGAACACTATAATGTTCATATATTTCTTCACTAGTAGAGGGTTCTACTTTCTCAATTTGACCAGCACACAAATCGCTATCCTCTTCCTCACTTACTTCCTCTTCTGCAACATATACATTCTTATAGTATTTATTATTTTTTTTCAAATACAATGTTGCCTTTTTAACTTTCCTAACATCCACTAAATCTTGCCATATTTTCTTATTCTTTGTCGGAACCCCATTAACTAAGATAACCAGAGGTTCCTCTTCCACTTTTTCTACTCCAATTGTGTTAATGTTTTTCTTCAAATCTAGAGGCAAATAAACAACTCTTCCCTTTAATCCTCTCTGTAAATCTGATGGAGGCAATTTCCCTGTCTTTGGCTCCATTCTTACAATAGCCTGAAAGGGATGGATACTTTGAATCAAAATAGATTCATAAGTATTTAAATCCTTCAATTCAGAAGGAATCTCAACCAATTCCAGATTATTATGAACTGCTCTAGCAGGCATCTGGTTTTGATTTAATTTGTTACAACAATAAGTACACACACGTTGATCCAATCCCAAATCAAAACAATTTTCTACCATCAAGTATGTTGTGAAATCCTTCCATTCACTATTATTTTCCCTTTCACTTTTTGCATATAAATCCACTAACTTAGTCTGATTCTTATAATAAGTGCGTCGACAACACACACAAGTGAAATTTGGCCTCTCACTTGATTTCACACTAAACGTCGCAATTTCCCTCTGGAAATTATCTGTACTGGAAACCTGTACACTATCTTCCACATTACCCGCTTCTTCTTGGTCAATTTCAACATTCTCCTCTTTACTTCCAAAGTAACAAAACTCAATTTCTTCACATATATTCTTCACATCTATTTCAGAACCATGCAAAAGAGCAGCGCATAATTGTTTAAGCATAATTGCTGGACTCTTAGCATAATACAACATTCTAACTGATTTCCTCACTTTATTATGATGCACTGCTAGCATCCTGAAATGATGAAAAACACTCTGGCATACTCTCCTGGAAAGACAAGCCAGTGAATGACCATGCAAACCTGTCACTTCTCTCACTCTGCAAGGATCTAATTCTTGCAACAACTTCATTTTCTGCTTCAAACTTTTCTTATTAAATGACCGTACAAAATCACAAAGCAAATTGATGGAATCCTGTCGCACACTGCAAATACTACTACACTTCCAGGTATACACAGGACCCTTAGGACATCTTCCTAAAACCTCATTACCTAACACCTCTTCTGCCTCTGTTGTCACAAGTTTTTCTTTTTCAACTGGACAACCATCTTTCACTTCATAAGCTCGACCACTGGTGTCAACTGCATGCACCAAATCATTATCCTGGAAATAACTCTCCTCATTAAAAAATGCCTCACAGCTTGAACTATGCATCCATTCTCCAGAAAAAACTTCACAAAAATTACTACGATTAACTATTCTCTTCCATCTACTATTTCTTTTGAAATCATAAATTGCCTTGTTTAGTTTCCTAATTCTATTGATTATCAAAATAAATAACTTACGTTTAATTTTAAATGCCTGATCAATAACTTTCTCAACTATTTTTTTTCTCTTATAAAAAACCACTTTCTGTTGACCTTTCTTAATATTTTTTAACAAATTGCCAATTATCCTGTTGCGGAACATTCGTTTACGAATGTCCCTAAACTGTTGTTTCCTTCTACTATCATGCACAGAGTTATCTCTTGCTCTAGCAGTAACATTTTTCATTGGCCTTTCCTTTCCGTTTGAATTGCTTCTCTTTTTCTGGACTGAAACATTTTCTGTAGTAATATTTTTTTTACTACAGATATTTCTTATGAATGTTTTTGTACTCTTACCCGGTGCTTTCTTGGTGACTTGACAAATCTTTTTGTTAGAGGACTGCTGCTTTTTTTCATTGACCTGCTGTCTTTGACGTTTTGCAGCCTTTCTCAGTCTTTCTTTGGTTGGCATGCTGAAATCTTGAAATGATCTGCAGTTGAATCTGTGGTAAAATATATTTAAAAATGTTATTAACCACTATTACCCAACAGTAAATCAATAACAGTAATCAAAAACTTAAAACACTACTTGACATTTTTACATAGAAGATTTTTTAGTGCTTGGCAAATTTAGAATACAGAAATAGCAGAAAAGAAATGGAATTTATATTCATTTTACCTGTGCTGTTTTATATGTGAATCTGATCTAATTTTATGAGCATATTTTAATATTTTATTGAAGACACTACACATAACCTGTTTTTGAACGTGTCTTTATTTTTAAATTAAACGGTTTACATTTTTACTTTTTATTTATTATACATTTTTAAAATAAATGTTTATAGTTCCATAGGCTCAAGCACGTCAGCTTCCCATCCTATGTCATACAATTCTGACAAATCTGCATCCTCATCACGTTCTTCTTCATCCTCAGGATTTAAATCATTCAAGGGATCAACATCCACTGATGTTTCAATTACGAGTTCAATGATGAGGTCGAAATCAACTGATTGCTGATTGTCGCTCATGTTGATGTTGTCTTTATCTTTAAAGAAAGATAACAACAATGAGATGTTGTAGAGTAAGAGACAAATCTCAGAGATTATAATAGTAAAATTGTTTAACAAGAGTAACATTTTGCACCTATTATTTAGCCATGTCCAGCGATGCTGAGGAGGTGAAGCCTATGTCCAATTTTTCAGTGAACAGGACTCATCTCTTCTTAACCTTGGATAAGCCTCACCGACTCTGTGTCCCCTGCACATACTTAAATGTAAAGGGGCAGATTTATGTTAACTGGCACATCCCCAGGGATGCACCAGTTAACGTGCACCGCTGCTCTGCCACCCATGGTGTGCCGCATTTACAATCAGATAGGACAAAGCTGCGTCAAAACCCTGCGCCTGCTTGAAGCAGGCATAGGTCTTGACGCAGCATTGTGGAGATGGAGCACCCCTGAGCCTTGCTGGAGCTGCATCGCACTTGCAATACAACTCCAGCAATGCGCCACCTTTACGGCACAGATGCGTCACGCATCTGTGCCGTTTTTGCCCCATGGTGCGCCGCATTGTAAATGCAGCACACCATGGGTGGCGGAACAGCGGGGCAGGATGACTGGCACATCCCTGGTGATGCGCCAGTCATCATAAATCTATCCCTAAGCTTCTTATCTTGTTAGAGATGAACTGCCATATCTATCATCAAACTATTTTGCATTTCCTAAATAGCGAATTTTAAGGAATAAATAGCGATTCTTTACCATTCCTAATTTGCGATGAGCAAATTGCTAATTGCAAATTACCCATTCATTTCCATGGGCCAGGAGGCCCATAGGAAAGAAGGTGCAATTTGCGATTAGCAATTAGCTCATCGCAAATTAGGAATTTTTCCAAGGGTGCAGGGGTGTCTCAAGAACACCCTGCTGCAGCCCCTGAAAAAGAAATTTGGGGGCATATGGCGCACATACATGCCCTAAGGGCATGTATGGGCGTCATATGGCACCTTTTGTTTTTTGGAAAAAAAGCTTTTTGAAAAGAATTCGCAAATTAGCACCAACTAGAGGTTGGTGGTAATTTGCAAATCCTTAATGGCATTTTTTGCATATTTTTTGTTTGATACATTGCATTTAAGAATTTGCAAAATTTGCAAATCCTTCAGTGCAATCGCAAAATAAGGAATAGCAAATTTTGCTATTCCTTATTTTGCATCAAACTTGTTTGATACATACCATTTGTCTAATTAGCATTCGCAAAGGCCGAAATTCACAGAATTTCGGCCTTTGCGAATGCTAATTAGCTTGATACATATGGCCCCAAGTGAGGCCTGTCTTGCAACATGGTGCATCTTTTGCATCACTGCTGCATCGGTTTCATGTGGCACGGTGTTTTTTACACCATGACACATCTGCCTAAATGCATCAATTTGTAATTTTCTCGCCTCATAGCAAATCTTTTGCACCGCCGCTGCATCACAAAAGTGACGCACAGTGGCGCAAAAGAGGCATACACCTATCATAAATCTGTCCCTAGCATTTTAAATGATTAATTCAGGATGACGATAAGGTGTGGCCTATCCAGAGGTTTGTTTAAGGTGAGGCCTACTCAGGATTGCAGATCAAAGTTACGCTTGTTGAAGAATACAGAGGAGATAATACATGTAAAGGCCTACCAATGAAGTAAGTGATGTCCACTTCATTGCACCAGTCATCATAAATGTATCCCTAAGCTTCTTATCTTGTTAGAGATGAACCGCCATATGTATCATCAAACTATTTTGCATTTCCTAAATAGCGAATTTTAAGGAATAAATAGCGATTCTTTACCATTCCTAATTTGCGATGAGCAAATTTCTAATTGCAAATTACCCATTCATTTCCATGGGCCAGGAGGCCCATAGGAATGAAGGTGCAATTTGCGATTAGCAATTAGCTCATCGCAAATTAAGAATTTTTCCAAAGGTGCAGGGGTGTCTCAAGAATACCCTGCTGCACCCCTGAAAAAGAAATTTGGGGGCATATGGCGCACATAAATTTTAAAAACATTCCTTTACCTCAAAAACGATTTTCAAGTCATAATTTGAAAACACTGCCCACAGGGAAATGACTTAAAATGTCCTTAAGACACATGAAAGTGTTTTTTTAAAGCCTTTGCAACTTTTTTGGGTCACTTTTAACATGGCTATGTAACTCAAACAGTCAAAATCTAAATTTACCATGCACAGGTGGGAGCATATTTACAAGGAATTTGCTCCACGGGGAAAGGTCTTTTAATTAAATATGGGAAAAATAACATCAGAGACACTGAAATGCCTTATAAAGAAGCATACACCATTATGTCCTTGTCATAAATTTTAAAACCATTCATTTTCCCCAAAAACGATTTTCAAATCATAATTTGAAAACACTCCACATGGGGAAATGACTTAAAATGTCCTTAAGACACATGAAAGCGTTTTTTGATTGCCTTTGCAGCATGTTTGGGTCACTTTTAACATGGCTATGTAACGCAAACATTCAAAATCTAAATTTGCCATGCACAGGTGGGAGCATATTTACAAGCAATTTGCTCCACAGGGAAAGGTCTTACATTAAAATGGGAAAAATAACATCAGAGACACTCAATTGCCTTATAAAGAAGCATACACCATTAAGTCCTTGTCATAAATTTTAAAACCATTCATTTTCCCCAAAAACGATTTTCAAATCATAATTTGAAAACACTCCACTTGGGGAAATGACTTAAAATGTCCTTAAGACACATGAAAGCGTTTTTTGATTGCCTTTGCAGCATGTTTGGGTCACTTTTAACATGGCTATGTAACGCAAACATTCAAAATCTAAATTTGCCATGCACAGGTGGGAGCATATTTACAAGCAATTTGCTCCACAGGGAAAGGTCTTTTAATTTAATATGGGAAAAATAACATCAGAGACACTGAAATGCCTTATAAAGAAGCATACACCATTATGTCCTTGTCATAAATTTTAAAACCATTCCTTTTCCCCAAAAACGATTTTCAAATCATAATTTGAAAACACTCCACATGGGGAAATGACTTAAAATGTCCTTAAGACACATGAAAGCGTTTTTTGATTGCCTTTGCAGCATGTTTGGGTCACTTTTAACATGGCTATGTAACGCTAACATTCAAAATCTAAATTTGCCATGCACAGGTGGGAGCATATTTACAAGCAATTTGCTCCACAGGGAAAGGTCTTACATTAAAATGGGAAAAATAACATCAGAGACACTCAATTGCCTTATAAAGAAGCATACACCATTAAGTCCTTGTCATAAATTTTAAAACCATTCCTTTTCCCCAAAAACGATTTTCAAGTCATAATTTGAAAACACTCCACAGCTCCTATGCACATGAAAACCCTGTCAGTACTAATACTTCACATTTTCTCCAATTACAATTTCTCAAAGAAACAAAATCTATTTGTAAAACACTTGAGACAAAGCAACATTTGAAAAACACAACTTTCTTCATAATTTTCTCCTTAAAGCACACTATTCTCTATCTAAATTAAAGAAATCTTTTCTCACCTTAGCAAATACTTTGAGTTTCAAAACAGTCTCAGAAACACACCAATTTGTCTTCAGCAGAGCAAAAGGTATGCACTCCAGAGTCTGCAGCTATCAAAAGCACAGAAATGCTGTAATTCTTTACACATATCTCTCATGTCACCCAATCAAAACTCTTCCCTCACTTTTTTTCAAATCAAAACCCTTCCCCCCTCTGCCCTCTCTGCTTTTTTTGCATAGCAAGACCTCTTGGAAGACCTCTGGTGTTTGCAAGTTCACACAACAATGTTGCAATTGAACTCTGAACTCTCAGTGCACCTGCATATCCAGTGCATTCTTTCATTTAATGATTATTTCTTGACCACTCAAAATACATCTTTCAAAGAACTCATCCATGCACCCTAACTTTCTGTTTTCAGCAATCAAAATCCACCAATCACTGTTACTGCTTCATTAACACAGAAACTCCACAGTTTTTTTCATTTTAAACTCTTATTTTTTCAACTGCCATTTCATTGCCACACTTCATCTGACTGCAGGAGAACCTTCTCTCACCATGTTTTCTGTCTGGATTGTTGGACATAGTTACATCTATTGGGCTCAGAGGTATGCTGAGAACAGAAATTTACCTAACCTCAATTTACAAAATGTGGAAATTAAGTGGTTTGGCCACAGAGGATTAAAATGTCACCAATTGATACCATTGGTGAAAACCTTTATGCATTTGCCAAAACCTGACCTTTTAATTGTGCACTGTGGAGGTAATGATTTGGGCACTTTGACTGGGGTAGGTCTGGAAATGCTTTTAAAGGACACCTTTGAGCAATTAATGGCACTTTTTCCTCAGACTGCCTTGGTATATTCAAATATATGCCAAAGACAGAAATGGAGGTGGTCAAACCAATTTTGTCCACAAATTGAGAAGTCGAGGAAGCATGTAAACAAATCTGTTTCAGCTTACATGAGAGACCATGGAATGGGCTCCGTGTACAACAATAACTTGCGTTACTACATGCAAGATATCTACAGAGGAGATGGAGTTCACTTCTCAGATGAGGGCAACAGAATTTTCATTCTGAATTTAAGACTGTGCATTGGTACCTACTTATAAGTACCTAAATGTACCATAAACCCAAAAGCTCTTCTCAGAGCTACCCTACATCTGATCACTCACAATTATTATTTTTCTCTAACTTTTTTCACAAATTTTCAACAAAGTACGCTCCCCGGGGCGCTACCCGGTACGCGAACCGGAAGCTAACCTCGCGAATTTTTAAAAAAAAATGTTTTTTTTCGCACATATAAGCCTCCTCAGCCACCCTCAGAAAACCTAGGGGGTCAAGATAAGTCTACCGTGCCCCCTTCTACCCATTCTGAACATTATTTGCCCTCCATCTTGTATCTTAAGTCGACCGAAACACAAAATGGTGGACTCCCGTAACGCTTAAGGTTCGCGTACCGGGGCGCTCACCACTTCGCGTACCGGGGCGCTCCCCGGGAAGCGCTCCATCAAAAAAGGTGGGAAAGTAATTTACAGAAAAACGACTGGAGACACTCTCACAAAATATAGATTAGCTCATACTACATACCAATCCCTATCATTTTCACAAATTTGATTGAAATTCCATTTAGCCATTTAGCCTGTAGACCTCTCTAAATACCGTGAGGTAAATTACTTCTCAAAACACATCTGAAGTGTTGGAATTGACATCCAATGAAAATGTTACTTTCATTATCAACTTTTATTACCTGACATTTGATTGGTTATATATCTGAATATATATAAAGGAAGAGAAGGAAACACAGCCATTTTGACTACTACTTCTTGTTGTACATTTCAATTGGATTTTCACTAATCACTTCAACTTCTTTGTAAAGGTAAGTTGTTATTTTTAAAACTGAAGTAAATTGTGCACCAAAAGTTAATATGGTAAACTTTTTCTGATAGTTATATACTATCCCTCTGTAGTAGTTATAGATTTAGATAGACTTCTCTGTTATAGTTATGGATGGAGTTAGGTTTCTCTTGTATAATTATGAAATTACTTACGTTAAATCACACACACTTTTTTATATTCCTACTTCCACTCTGATACTATACACTTGCCAAAGATAAATTCACTGATAAAAACTGCCTATCTAAAATTAATCCCAACAGTGCCCTATCTCTACTAATATATATTTTTTTTAATCCAAATTTCAGGCAACATGGAAGGCGAACAGAAAGTTTCATTTCAAATTGTCCTGCAAGAGAGCAGCCAAGAATTAATTGATCCAAATGATATAGAATTTATGGATGAAACTTGGGACCAAGAACTACTGCAATGTGTGCAAGCAGTAGATGACCTCCTTCAAAATGAGGACATTTTACACCCTCAGAGATTACAAACTATGTTCATGGAAAATGACGACATTTCAGACAGTGAAATGTTAGAAATGTTATTAAATTTTGAAACACAATCACAATAATAAATAATTGCTTAAAAAATAAATAAATTAAAAAATAATCAACAAAACCAACAATCAATTAACATACAGTATTTGAAAAGTCTATCATTCTTTTTTCCTTATAGTACGCTCCCCAGTACGCATTTTTTTTTTTTTGCCCTGCGGGGCCCTTTTAAAGCCTCCACATCAAACCTAGGGGGTCAGGGAGGATCTACTATGCCCCCTTATGGTCATTTCCCCCTTTCTTTTGGCCTCCTCTTGTCTCTCGATCCTACCGAGAGACAAGATGGCAGCCGCTCCGGACTGTTTAGAATGTTGACAGACACCGGAGAGCCAATCAGCTTCGCTTCGCGAAGTTCCGTTACGCGTAAAGTACGCGAACCGGAGCGCTGCCCAGAGCGCGCTTACAGATATATATCTTTTTTTAAACGTTAATTTCTCAAAATCCACTGGAGCACATATATTGAGACCTAGCAAAGGCACATCGGGCTAACAGTCCCTACAATTTTGCCAAGTTTCGTGCAAATCCATTCAGCCATTCGGGCTAAAAGTGAGGCCAACCGCCCTATGGAAATTAACATTGGAAAAACACGTTTTGGGACCCCCTTTTTTCTCAGCCCCCCCTTGACGAACCCCCCCAAATTTTCAGGGGCTGCTCAGAAACAAAATGTTCCATTTTCCTGAAAATTTCAGCCAATTCCGTCCACAAACGCCAAAGTTATTAGACATAGAATTTTCAAAAATCCCATAGGGAAAAAATCCTAACTATATATACCTACTGGCGACCGCCAGTAGGTAATACGACTGCCAGTAGGTAATATATATATATATATATATATATATATATATATATATATATATATTCACTGAAAAAACCATAGGTTATAGACCATATATAGTTAGGAATTTGCATTTACAAAACCTTGAAAATTCACTGAAAAAACCATAGGTTAGAGACCATATATAGTTAGCTGGACATTTTATTGACATAAAACCAATGAAATTCCATATATAGTTAGTTGCACTAACTATATATCGTGCACCCGCAATCCACTGCTGATGATGTCACATATTACATCATTCATGACATGGTCAGTGACATCACTGATGACATCACTGATGACATCTCAAATGACATCACTGATGACATCACTGATGACATCATCTAGTGTCTGTGTGTTTTTGTAAAGTTTAAATATGTTTTACATATTGAAGAATGAGTGGATGTATGGAAGACTGAGTGTGTGTGTGGCTGGCTGGGAGGTGTGTGACTCTGTGCATATCACTGTGTACTTGTATCAGTGATTGTATAAGAGAGTAAGTATGTGTTAGTATATGTGTGAAAAAGTATGGTGTTCTGTGTTTAACTGTATAGATGAGGAAATCGAAGTGTGATTGATTCTTTACAGGACTGACTAGGTGTGTGAGTAACTCCATGGATGAGTGGCAGTGTGTGAGTGTCTGCATAGGTGTATGAGTGCATATGATAGTGTTGTAATAATGAGTGACTGTATGTATGAGTGAATGTATGAGTGAATGAGTGAATGTGTGTGTAGATGTAGGAATCAGTGAGTGCGTATGTAGTAACTGGTATTGGTGTGTCATGATGTCATCAGTGATGTCATTTGAGATGTCATCAGTGATGTCATCAGTGATGTCACTGAAGTATGCTGTTCTGTGTTTAACTGTATAGATGAGGAAATCGAAGTGTGATTGATTCTTTACAGGACTGACTAGGTGTGTGAGTAACTCCATGGATGAGTGGCAGTGTGTGAGTGTCTGCATAGGTGTATGAGTGCATATGATAGTGTTGTAATAATGAGTGACTGTATGTATGAGTGATTGTATGGGTGAATGAGTGAATGTGTGTGTAGACGTAGGAATCAGTGAGTGCGTATGTAGTAACTGGTATTGGTGTTTCATGATGTCATCAGTGATGTCATTTGAGATGTCATCAGTGATGTCATTTGAGATGTCATCAGTGATGTCATCAGTGATGTCACTGAAGTATGGTGTTCTGTGTTTAACTGTATAGATGAGGAAATGGAAGTGTGATTGATTCTTTACAGGACTGACTATGTGTGTGAGTAACTCCATGGATGAGTGGCAGTGTGTGAGTGTCTGCATAGGTGTATGAGTGCATATGATAGTGTTGTAATAATGAGTGACTGTATGTATGAGTGATTGTATGGGTGAATGAGTGAATGTGTGTGTAGACGTAGGAATCAGTGAGTGCGTATGTAGTAACTGGTATTGGTGTGTCATGATGTCATCATTGATGTCATTTGAGATGTCATCAGTGATGTCATCAGTGATGTCATTTGAGATGTCATCAGTGATGTCATCAGTGATGTCACTGACCATGTCATGAATGATGTAATATGTGACATCATCAGCAGTGGATTGCAGGTGCACGATATATAGTTAGTGCAACTAACTATATATGGAATTTCATTGGTTTTATGTCAATAAAATGTCCAGCTAACTATATATGGTCTCTAACCTATGGTTTTTTCAGTGAATTTTCAAGGTTTTGTAAATGCAAATTCCTAACTATATATGGTCTATAACCTATGGTTTTTTCAGTGAATTTCATTGGTTTTTTAACAGCTAATATCTGTAGCTGTAAAATGTATTCTTCTTTAAATCCAAAAATATATTTTATATGTTTATTAATAACTTTTTTTTTAAATATTTTTTTTTCTTCGTTCCCGCTTCGCGAATCGGGAAGCTTCCCGTTAGCTGACCTTGATGCCGCGAAATAGACCGCGAGCCGGTAAACGTTTCTTTACCGCAACTGCCGCGTTAGAAAACAACATCGTGACGCCTCCCGTCCGCATGACGTTTCGCGTTGTCGCGTGATACGTCATATGACGTGCTACGTTAGCGAACTCGTACGCTTACCGAGTCGCAAAGCACAGGTTTCTGGAAGCAAACCGGGAGGCCCTGCAAAGCGCGTAACATACACACAGCAGGTCATGTGACTTGGTAATAACACTTTTCATTGGTTCATTTCACTTTCGGTTTCCTAATGATGTAAAACTAGGTCATATGATCTAAAATGAACACTTTTCATTGGTTGAGAACAATTTTTTTTCCCAAATGGTGAAAATCCCTCCTTCTTTCCTCACTCTGACTTTCATCATTGTGAGAGAAAGACCCTTTGTTACCAGTGAGCAATGGCTTCTTTACTAGCTTCAGCTGGTGCTTCCCCACCACCTCCACCACATCCAAGGAAGAGTGGACCACCTGCTAAAGTTATAATTCAGCAAGAAGAGGAAGAAGAGGAACAGGACGACCTAGATAATCTCCCTATTATGGCCAGAAGATCTGTTGTACCGGAAGTAACGGGACCAGAGGGCAGGGAGATGGTGCCAAATATACAAACGAGATTTCGTGAAGTAAAACAAGTCTGCCTACATTGCAGTGGATTCATTTGCTACGCAGAAAGTAGCATCACTCTGATCAACAGAGCTATTGACAATCATGCTCATGTTTGTCCGAAACTCCCCAAACAATAAATTCTTTTTTTTTGTTTTCTTGCTCCTGTTGAGCCCTTTACAATGAATCGTTTTCGTTGCCCCCTCCGAAAAAAAAACAAAAAAATTATAAAACTGTTCAGAAAAATTCAAAAAAAGTAAAAAAAGTTCAGAAAAATAATAAAAAAAATATAAAACAACAAAAACAATTTAAAAAAAAGTTCTTTTCAGAACTACCTCCCCGTTATTAAAAAATTGGTACAATATTTGCAACTGTGCCAACCTCTATTTCTCTTAGTTCGCTTCCCAGTTCGCTCCCCGGTACGCGAACCGGAAGCAAACCCAAAATTTTTTTTTTTAAAAAAGAACAGTAAGTATAAGGGAAGGAAACAGACACTTATGTTAAAAGAAAGACAGCTATAAGGGAGTAAACTAGAGATACTATTACCCGTAATCCACTGCTGATGATGTCACATATTACATCATTCATGACATGCTCAGTGACATCATCAGCAGAGGATTGCGGGTAACAGTATCCCTAGTTTATTCCCTATAGCTGTGTTTCTTTTAACATAACTGTCTGTTTCCTTCCCTTATACTTACTGTTCTTTTTAAAAAAAATTTTTTAGATCAGTCAGAAACAGTGAAAGTAATGAAATATAAAAGACTACGTAGAATATGAGGACTGTATGCAACAACTTTGACACTTACAGAAGCCTCACCTTCTCCATGCCTCCTACACAGTTCTACATGTACATCATAAATGCAAACAGAACAGAATTAATTATACATGTTAAATGGTTTATTTTTGCTGTTCTCAGAATGTATCAAATTTCACTAAAACAGTGACTTGAAGGTATTCATCATATAACAGCGGGGAAAAAAAAACACAATCAAAATGATTGTGTTTAAAAAACCCATACAACATTACAAATCAGAATTCAGAACTCCTTAAAGTTAACTTACTTTCCATGACGGCCAAGGATGTCCTATGAACAGCTTACACTCTGTTGTGCTGTTATTACTTTCAACCCGCCACTTTCTGAAAGAAAATCCTCCATCGTTTTCAAAAACATGTTACATACAATAAATGACTTCTTGCTCTCTACCACAAGATTCCACAAGGCCAAATCTTGTCAGAGCCATGTATAACTCTTGGATTTCTTGTTAGCCAATCCCGTCTTTTCGCATTTCCACAACTTTCAGAATTAAAATGTTGAAGATCATTTACACAATCCTGGACTAGTAATATCTTCCCCTTCTTCCTCAATCATGTTCTACATTTCCTATCACACTGATACTGCTTACTATGAAGCAGACTTACACTACCTTTATGACTAGTACAATTATTTAATTCTCTACATCACTTTTAATCACAAAGCAATGTAAAACAGTAGACAGCATTGCAGACTTACATTCCCTCTACTCCATGTTTTGATTGGCTGCTTCAATTAGCTTATAAAAAGAAACAGTTTTTCTGAACTCATTCAAAGTGCACGTATTTCTCCATAAAGTCCAGTGTTATGGTAAGAAGTTATGTCTCTGTACTACACTTATCCTCAAGGCCAAATCGTGTAGGAGCCATGAGAACTTCTTGAAATTCCTCAGAGCACATCCCGAGATTCTTTCCCTAAAATTTTGGTTTTAAAAACACCAGGTAAGAGTTTTTAAGGTCAAACGGCAATTTTTTTTTGAAAATTAAAACAGAATCATTGCAGAATGACCAGCCATTTCTACACTTTAAATAAGCTGTATAATGTCCTGATGTTATTGAAGGACCATCATGATATATAATTGCTACAGTTACAAAAGTCCTTCCTGATATTGACAACTGTGAAGCCACAAAATTTTTAATTAAAGTTGTCAATTTTGTTCCATCAGGCCTACATCGTTGGAACATTAAAATGACATACTGGCCATATGTTCGTATAAATAATGTGGACATCATTTCAGATTTACATTGGCTACACTCCATGTTGTGATCAGCTGCTTTTACTAGCTTATTAAAAGAGACTGATTTACTGTCTGGCAAAGTTAAATATATAAATCTTTCTGAGTCTACACTAGTAGTACTTGATACCCTACAGTTCTCGCAGTCATGCTGCCATTGATAAGAAAGCCCAAACAGGTGATCTACATCTACACCTTCATCATACAATACATCAAGCATGTACATTAAAAACTCCTGACAATCTTGCTGACTATTTTGAGAGAATTGTGTTTGGCCTGAACATCTGTCTAACAGATTTCGAATTTCAGACACACTTTCTATGTTTGTTCTATCAGTGCTACATTTCTCTAACACAGAATTTAACAAACTGCAAAATCTTTGATCAGAATTGACCACAATCTCTTCTTTTACATTTTCTAGAGAAAACAAAACATTAACTACTACATTAGCATAGCAGTTGACACCAGAACTGTTTTCAAATTGAAAACCAACAACATCTTCAACAGAATCCTTTTTGTTTCTGCTTGTAATTTCAGGTTCATCGACTTTTCGTCTTTTTGCTACAACCTCCCCAGTATTGGTCACATTTCTTCGTTTCCGGCCTACCACACGTTTCTCAAACAAAGGATACTGAGGCAAATGTGGCGCATACTCTCTTCTCAACCTATTGTATTCCTTAACACAATCTAGATCCGCACAAATGTTTGTGACATCACACTCAATCAAGTACAATCCCGATAAAGTCCTAACTCGTGACAATGCCACATATGCCATACCCTCCTTGAACACAGAACTGCCAATATTCACCAATGCACAGTCTACACTTAAACCTTGCGATTTATGAATTGTCACCGCATATGCCAAGCAAACAGGAAACTGCTTACGACGAACATATAAGTCTTTTACAAGCAAAAATCTAGCAGAACAACGAGCAATTAGCTGTACTTCCTCAATGCCATCAAATTTAATTTTTAAAAATTCAATTCCATCTCTATTTCTGTATTTCACAAAATCAACAACATTACCCATTGATCCATTTACCAGACCTCTTTCAACATGTAAATTCCTTCTTAAAATTATACGGCAGTTCAAGCACACATTCAGAGTCTTTTCAAAACCCGCAGTTTTAGATATACTCTTCTCTAATGAATCCAATTTTGTTTTCAGATTCTCAGACAAAATAATTGTTGATCCCATATGCTCTACTCTGTCAATAGCTTCCAATTTCACAATCTCTTGCTTTTCTAAATGCAACATTTTGTTGTTGAATTTGGCACATTCTGCAAGAGTTGGCATCAAACATATTCCAGATTTTTTCTCAGTAACTTTCTGAAAAATATTCTCAGGCACAACATCTTTGTCTGGATATAAATTTGTCAGTAATCGTGCATGTAAAGCTTCTTTCCCATGCTCGGTCACTTTTCCAATTCTAACATCTTGTAGAATAGTCTTGTAAACTTCATCCTTTGCCTGACGCATATTTTCATGCAGTTCAGCATAATTGAAGTTTAACCATATATTGACGTTGCCAATACTCCCTAAGCACTTCCTGGTATCTTCATGCGTGAGCATTTTGAACACAGGTTGCCCTTTCACTGGTGTCAGCTGCAGAAGATCTCCGAAAACAAGGATGTGTTTGCCACCAAATAACACATCATACTCTGTTTTGAGAACTTCTTGCATTCTCAAATGCACAAAGGCAAGCATGACATTGGAAACCATGCTTACTTCGTCAATGATAAGAAGTTTCATTTTCCTCAAGACTCTTGAAACTTCAAAACAAGCATCTCCAGATAGCTTGTGATATTCTAATTTGTTGTCATGCTCCACTGGCAGCATCAGTAAACGATGTAAAGTAATCCCTTTAATGTTATGTGCTGCCAGTCCAGTTGGAGCGGTGACAACACAAGACAGCGATGACTCTGTCCTTTCCTGCAAATAACATGAAATTGCTTTAATAAGGAAACTTTTTCCAGTTCCCGCTTCTCCACTCACGTACAGTCGGACAGGCTTCAACGACGTACATGAGCACTCTTTCTTGTCATGACTTAATCCATGATCAATTTGCATGGTAAGTTCGTCATATATTTTCCTCTGCTCAACGTTGAGTTGTCTTTCCAACTCTTCTAAGTTAACCGCATCCTCCTGAGCATGTGCCATGGCTCTTTCCACTTCATTCATAGCAGTGGCAGCTTCATTTTCGATAAGAGGTCCTCCTAGTGGATCCTGACTCAATGAAGCAGAACTCTGACTGTCCTGAGAACTGTCTCTGGCAATCTCGGCTGCAATCGTTGCTTCCTGCTCAATTTCCACATTCAACATTTCTACATATTTGGGAAAAGCAGGACATTCTATGGTCTCCTTGGCAGCATTGAATGAGTCTTCGTAACAAAGGAAATCTCCAAGCAGTTCCTCTTCTGCACGCCAAGGCTTAAAAAGTTGCAAAAGTGCTAAATAGAAAAACTCCTTTTTTTCAGGAGATTCGCCACTCAATTTTCGATGGTTTATCAAGTGGCATTTTCTTTGCTTGACCAGACATCCCTCACTTCCTATTACAGCATACACTCCTTTCTCAGTATCTTCTTTGATGTTCCTCTTGAATATGTAATTTTGCAGAACCTCATACAGACAAACATTCTCGAGGTGACTGCTTCGATTTGGATAATATGTATCCAACATGTTGCTCTTCAAAATGTCGGTACTGTTTGGCTCCTTTTCTGCCAAATACTCAATTTCCCGCACAGGTTTCAGAACTCGATTACGCGTTGCAGCAAGACCAACACTCGCCCAAACGATACTCCTGGACTTGGCATAGAGACTTGCTGAAGACAACCGGTCAGAACATTCGTAAGCTCCGATTTCTCGATGCGACAACATCTTCAGACTGAAACTGTACAACTTCTTGCTGAGGCTCTTTTCATGGGAAATGTCCTCCCACATATCCTTCAATTCTGTCTTCTCTTTTTTGGTGATGTAAGATGTCACATACCGAGCCACAGCCATACAGTTATCAGCCACAAACTGTATATCTATGTTAGCATTCCACATGGACAAAATCACCGGGTTGTAGTCGTTAATGTACTTAGACTCTTCGTTCCTCTTCAAATTGTATGTGTTTTTAGGTGATTTCTTCATCACATTATGTCGCAGCGAAGACATCAAACTGTTCACTCTTCCTTTAGAAATCACCGGTCGTGGAAAGCCGAAACGACATTTGGTGTAGAACTTGTCTTTGTTCCGGAATTTACGACGACAGTACTTTCCACATCGATGGCTTTGGAAACGTAGAACTTTTTCTCGTAGGCTTTTTTTCTCCTTTGCGTTTGGAACAGCACACGTAGAATACTGTTCTATGAAACTCATCACTGAGTCTTCTGCATCCGTTCCAAATTTAGGTGCATCCTTGATCCACAGCAACATATGTATATGAGGAGCACCTCTTGCTTGGTACTCCTTCCTCCAGAAGAAATCCAACACCTCTCCAAGAGGTGGATTCTTCTTATTCATGATGAAAGACATCATACCTTCAAATCTATGATTGAAGTACCTACATACATTGACTGGATCCAAAGAGCACAGTTCTCCGGGTGTCTTGAATTCGATGTTTTCTACGTTAGCATTTGCCTCTCGTAGAAATTCAAGTAAGTCTTCCCAGCCATACTCAGCACAGCTCAAAGTGAGGAACCATGTGGGAGTTCCTAAGTTCCTTAGCATACATTTTAAATCACCATGACGACGGTACCAGTACTCATTAGTACCACGCTGACACGCCATGAGATTAATCAGGTGAGAATCCAAAATACTGTCTTGGACATTGACTTTATCCATAAAGTCACTTGCCGAGATGTTTTGCATGTGTATACCACTTTTCAAGATGTGGTTCACTGCATATGACAGTCCAGACAGATCGCTTTCAAACAGGAGATGAAACAAATAAGGAATGCATTGTCGAAACCTAGGATCTCCTGCATACAATCGCAAAGTCCGGTATTCAGAAGCAGGAATTTGATGAGGTCGCTCATCATATCTTCCTCCCTGACCTGTTGGAAAAAGCTGTGGGAAACACCGAGCTTCCAAACTTTCCTCCCAAACACTAATGGGACTCCCTTTCGCTTGTTTCATTTGAAACAACTCAATAGCATTCCCCATGACTTCCTTGGAATGCAAAGGATGAACACTATAATGTTCATATATTTCTTCACTAGTACAGGGTTCTACTTTCTCAATTTGACCAGCACACAAATCGCTATCCTCTTCCTCACTTACTTCCTCTTCTGCAACATATACATTTTTATAGTACTTATTATATTTTTTCAAATACAATGTTGCCCTTTTGACTTTCCTAACATCTACTAAATCTTGCCATATTTTCTTATTCTTTGTCGGAACCCCATTAACTAAGATAACAAGAGGTTCCTCTTCCACTTTTTCTACTCCAATTGTGTTAATGTTTTTCTTCAAATCTAGAGGCAAATAAACAACTCTTCCCTTTAATCCTCTCTGTAAATCTGATGGAGGCAATTTCCCTGTCTTTGGCTCCATTCTTACAATAGCCTGAAAGGGATGGATACTTTGAATCAAAATAGATTCATAAGTATTTAAATCCTTCAATTCAGAAGGAATCTCAACCAATTCCAGATTATTATGAACTGCTCTAGCAGGCATCTGGTTTTGATTTAATTTGTTACAACAATAAGTACACACACGTTGATCCAATCCCAAATCAAAACAATTTTCTACCATCAAGTATGTTGTAAAATCCTTCCATTCACTATTATTTTCCCTTTCACTTTTTCCATATAAATCCACTAACTTAGTCTGATTCTTATAATAAGTGCGTCGACAACACACACAAGTGAAATTTGGCCTCTCACTTGATTTCACCTCAAACGTCGCAATTTCCCTCTGGAAATTATCTGTACTGGAAACCTGTACACTATCTTCCACATTACTCTCTTCTTCTTGGTCAATTTCAACATTCTCCTCTTTACTTCCAAAGTAACAAAACTCAATTTCTTCACATATATTCTTCACATCTATTTCAGAACCATGCAAAAGAGCAGCGCATAATTGTTTAAGCATAATTGCTGGACTCTTAGCATAATACAACATTCTAACTAATTTCCTCACTTTATTATGATGCACTGCTAGCATCCTGAAATGATGAAAAACACTCTGGCATATTCTCCTGGAAAGACAAGCCAGTGAATGACCATGCAAACCTATCACTTCTCTCACTCTGCAAGGATCTAATTCTTGCAACAACTTCATTTTCTGCTTCAAACTGTTCTTACTAAATGACCGTATAAAATCACAAAGCAAATTGATGGAATCCTGTCGTACACTGCAAATACTACTACACTTCCAGGTGTACACAGGACCCTTAGGACGTCTCCCTAAAACCTCATTACCTAACACCTCTTCTATCTCTGTTGTCACAAGTTTTTCTTTTTCAACTGGACAACCATCTTTCACTTCATAAGCTCGACCACTGGTGTCAACTGCATGCACCAAATCATTATCCTGGAAATAACTCTCCTCATTAAAAAATGCCTCAGAGCTGGAACTATGCATCCATTCTCCAGAAAAAACTTCACAAAAATTACTACGATTAACTATTCTCTTCCATCTACTATTTCTTTTGAAATCATAAATTACCTTGTTTAGCTTCCGAATTCTATTGATTGTCAAAATAAATAACTTACGTTTAATTTCAAATGCCTGATCAATAACTTTCTCAACAATTTTTTTTCTCTTATAAAAAACCACTTTCTGCTGACCTTTCTTAATATTTTTTAACAAATTCCCAATTATCCTGTTGCGGAACATTCGTTTACGAATATCCCTAAACTCTTGTTTCCTTCTACTTTCATGCATAGAGTTATCTCTTACTCTAGCAGTAACATTTCTCATTGGCCTTTCCTTACCATTTGAATTCTGTCTCCTTTTCTGGAGTGAAACATTTTCTGTAGTAATATTTTTTTTACTACACATATTTCTTATGACTGTTTTTCGACTCTTACCCGGTGCTTTCTTGGTGACTTGACAAATCTTTTTGTTAGAGGACTGCTGCATTCTTCCATGGTCCTGCTGTCTTTGACGTTTTGCAGCCTTTCTTACTCTTTCTTTGCTAGGCATCCTAAAATCTTGAAATAATCTGCAGTTGAATCTGTGGTAAAATATAATAAAAAATGTTATTAACCACTATTACCCAACAGTAAATTAATAACAGTCATCAAAAACTTAACACACTACTTAAGTATATAATATACTGAAGCCTATCTCCAATTTTTCACTGAACAGGACTCATCTCTTCTTAACCTTGGATAAACCTCACCTACTCTGTGTCCCCTGCACATAATTAAATGTAAAGGGGCAGATTTATATTAACTAGCACATCCCCAGGGATGCACCAGTTAACGTGCACCGCTGCTCTGCCACCCACGGTGTGCCGCATTTACAATCAGATAGGACAAAGCTACATCAAAACCCTGCGCCTGCTTGAAGCAGGCATAGATCTTGACGCAGGTAGGCTGAAAGCTAAAGCAACAACTAAGTATCGTGTGAAGAAGTTACAAAAAAGGAAAAATGGCGTTTAAACCAGTAATGAGCCCATGCTAACGTAACACAGTGTAAAAATATCCAGGATCTACATCAGTTTGGGGTTCACGAACCTGGCAGGTACAAGGCACTGAGGCTTTCCACCGTGCATGTCTCATCCCAAATCATATGTTGTTTGTGAATGAAACAATTTCCCAGACCAAATGCTTTGGATTGGCTACTTCTAAAAAATTAAACACCCCTACTATCCCGGAGTTAGAGGAATATGATGGTTGGAGTAATTTTACTCGTTGTCCATTAAAGATTTACAGGCCCTACTCCGTAATTCTTCCTTTAACATTTCCAGTATAAATCCAAAAGGTTCACTGCTTTGGCAACGTGCCTTATCCACGGTTTAATAACGCTGCCTTTTGCTTTATATAAGTTTTCAAATTGTATGAAATATATACCAATAGGTCGTTATTAACCTTTAGGTAGTGGTTTTCTTCATGAGGTCTGGTCGCTTCCATACACATACAGATTTTCAAAGATGATCAAGACCTTTATCTGAATGGAGAGGAATGCACTGAGACGCCAGATCATTCACTAATGTGTAGGCACATACAGTTACACGGTTCATGCAACAAACACCGACCAAATATGGCTTGCGTGTTGCAAGGCACGCCAGTTCCTGCTATCATCCCCACGTTCAAGTTCTTGGAAAATGGTAGTTATTTGATGCTCAATAATGAAGATTGTTCTGGGTTAATTAAAAGTATTCATTTTATCGTAACAGTAAATGAACGGGTTATTTGCTGCAGAAATGTTCTATTTCCTCCCACACATGAACATAGGGAGTTTTCAATCTGGCCACAAATACCAACCTTGGGAGCACATTTCAACAGCATGGCAAGAATAAGAGCTCTTTTGTCTCAGAGAGAGGTGGCCTTGAGTTCGGCCCGTGAAACTTTCGTGCTTCACATAGCGAACACCCGTACAGAGGTGCAGACCCTTTTAAATACAGATTCGACTTTGCATTTCAGCAAGATTACCCATTCATTTCCATGCAGCAGGAGGCCCATAGGAATGAAGGTGCAATTTGCGATTAGCAATTACCTCATCGCAAATTACGAATTTTTCCGACGGTGCAGGGGTGTCTCAAGAACACCCTGCTGCACCCCTGAAAAAAAAATTTGGGGTCATATGGCGCACATAAATTTTGAAAACATTCCTTTACCTCAAAAACGATTTTCAACTCATAATTTGAAAACACTGCACATGGGGAAATGACTTAAAATGTCCTTAAGACACATAAAAGCATTTTTTGATTGCCTTTGCAGCATGTTTCAGTCACCTTTAACATGCCTATGTAACGGAAACATTCAAAATCTAAATTTGCCATGCACAGGTGGGAGCATATTTACAAGCAATTTGCTCCACACACAAACTTCTTACATTGAAATGGGAAAAATAACATCAGAGACTCTCAATTACCTTATAAAGAAGCAGACACCATTATGTCCTTCTCATCAATATTAAAACCATTGCTTTTTCTCAAAAACGATTTACAAGTCATAATTTGAAAACACTCCACAGCTCCTATGCACATAAAAGCCCTGTCAGTACTAATACTTCACATTTTCTCCAATTACAATTTCTCAAAGAAACAAAATCTATTTGTGAAACACTTGAGACAAGGCAACATTTGAAAAACACAACTTTCTTCATAATTTTCTCCTTAAAGCACACTATTTTCTATCTAAATTAAAGAAATTTTTTCTCACCTTAGCAAATACTTTGAGTTTCAAAACAGTCTCAGAAACACACCAATTTGTCTTCAGCAGAGCAAAAGGTATGCACTCCAGAGTCTGCAGCTATCAAAAGCACAGAAATGCTGTAATTCCTCACACAGATCTCTCATGTCACCCAATCAAAACTCTTCCCTCACTTTTTTTCAAAGCAAAACCCTTCCCCCCTCTGCCCCCTCTCTGCTTTTTCTGCATAGCAACCACCTCTTGCAAGACCTCTCACACAACAATGTTGCAATTGAACTCTGAACTCTCAGTGCACCTGCATATCCAAAGCATTCTTTCATTTAATGATTTTTTCTTCGCCACTCAAAATACATCTTTCAACGAACTCATCCATGCACACTAACTTTCTGTTTTCAGCAATCAAAATCCACCAATCACTCTTACTGCTTCATTAACACAGAAACTCCTCAGTTTTTTTCATTTTACACTCTCATTTTTTCAACTGCCATTTCATTGCCACACTTCATCTGACTGCAGGAGAACCTTCTCTCGCCATGTTTTCTGTCTGGATTGTTGGACATAGCTACATCTATTGGGCTCAAAGGTACGCTGAAAACAGGAATTTACCTAACCTCAATTTACAAGATGTGGAAATTAAGTGGTTTGGCCACAGAGGATTAAAATGTCACCAATTGATACCATTGGTGAAAACCTTTATGCATTTGCCAAAACCTGACCTGTTAATTGTGCACTGTGGAGGTAATGATTTGGGCACTTTGACTGGGGTAGGTCTGGAAATGCTTTTAAAGGACACCTTTGAGCAATTGATGGCACTTTTTCCTCAGACTGCCTTGGTATATTCAAATATATGCCAAAGACAGAAATGGAGGTGGTCAAACCAATTTTGTCCACAAATTGAGAAATCGAGGAAGCATGTAAACAAATCTGTTTCAGCTTACATGAGAGACCATGGAATGGGCTCCCTGTACAACAATAACTTGCGTTACTACATGCAAGATATCTACAGAGCAGATGGAGTTCACTTCTCAGATGAGGGCAACAGAGTTTTCACTCTGAATTTAAGACTGTGCATTGGTACCTACTTATAAGTACCTAAATGTACCATAAACCCAAAAGCTCTTCTCAGAGCTACCCTACATCTGATCACTCACAATTATTATTATACTCTAACTTTTTTCACTAATTTTCAAGAAAGTACGCTCCCCAGACCGCTTCCCGGTTCGCGAACCGGGCGCACTCCACGCAAAAAAACTAAAAAAATGGTATATTTTTTTTTTGCCCTGCGAGACCCTTTCAAAGCCTCCACATCAAACCTAGGGGGTCAGGGAGGATCTACTATGCCCCCTTATGGTCATTTGCCCCTTCGCTTTGGCCTCCTCTTGTCTCTCGATCCTACCGAGAGACAAGATGGCGGCCGCTACGGACTGTTTGGAATGTTTACAGACGCCGAAAAACCAATCAGCTTCGCAAACCTCCGTAACGCGAAAAGTACGAGAAGCGGAGCGCTGTTACAGATATATATCTTTTTTTGAACGTTAATTTCTCAAAATCCACTAGAGCACATATATTGAGACCTAGCAAAGGCACATCGGGCTACCAGTCCCTACAATTTTGCCAAGTTTCGTGCAAATCCATTCAGCCGTTCGATTATTATTATTATTATTTTTTTTGCCCCGCGGTGCCCTTTTAAAACCTCCACATCAAACGTAGGGGGTCACCGACGATCTACTATTCCCCCTTATGGTCATTTGCCCCTTCGCTTTGGCCTCCTCTTGTCTCTTGATCCTACAGAGAGACAAGATGGCGGCCGCTACGGACTGTTTGGAATGTTTACAGACGCCGGAGAGCCAATCAGCTTCGCTTCGCAAAGCTCCGTAACGCGAAAAGTACGCGAAGCGGTGCGCTGTTACAGATATATATCTTTTTTTGAACGTTAATTTCTCAAAATCCACTGGAGCACATATATTGAGATCTAGCAAAGGCACATCGGGCTACCAGTCCCTACAATTTTGCCAACTTTCGTGCAAATCCATTCAGCTGTTCGATTATTATTATTTTTATTTTTTTTTGCCCTGCGGGGCCCTTTTAAAACCTCCACATCAAACCTAGGGGGTGAGCGACAATGTACTATGCCCCCTTATGGTCATTTGCCCCTTCGCTTTGGCCTCCTCTTGTCTCTCGATCCTACCGAGAGACAAGATGGCGGCCGCTACGGACTGTTTGGAATGTTGACAGACGCCGGAGAACCAATCAGCTTCGCTTCACAAAGCTCCGTTGCGCGAAAAGTCCGCGAACCAGAGCGCTGCCCGGTCCGCTGTTACAGATATATATATTTTTTTAAACGTTAATTTCTCAAAATCCACTGGAGCACATATATTGAGACCTACAAAAGGCACATCGGGCTACCAGTCCCTACAATTTTGCCAAGTTTCGTGCAAATCCATTCAGCCGTTCGGGCTAAAAGTGAGGCCAACCGCCCTATGGAAAACTCAATGTTAAAAACACGTTTTGGGACCCCCTTTTTTCTCAGCCCCCCCTTGACGAACCCCCCCAAATTTTCAGGGGCTGCTCAGAAACAAAATGTTCAATTTTCCTGAAAATTTCAGCCAATTCCGTCCACAAACGCCAAAGTTATTAGACATAGAATTTTCAAAAAACCCATAGAGAAAAAATCCTAACTATATATACCTACTGGCGACCGCCAGTAGGTAATATATATATATATATATATATATATATATATATATATATATATATATATATATATATATATATATATATATATATATATATATATATATATATATATATTCACTGAAAAAACAATAGGTTATAGACCATATATAGTTAGGAATTTGCATTTACAAAACCTTGAAAATTCAATGAAAAAACCATAGGTTATAGACCATATATAGTTAGGAATTAGCATTTAAAAAACCTTATTTTACTCACACAAAACCATTGAAATTCCATATATAGTTAGTTGTACTAACTATATATCGCGCACCCGCAATCCACTGCTGATCATGTCACATATTACATCATTCATGACATGGTCAGTGACATCACTGATGACATCACTGATGACATCTCAAATGACATCACTGATGACATCACTGATGACATCTCAAATGACATAACTGATGACATCACTGATGACATCTCAAATGACATAACTGATGACATCACTGATGACATCTCAAATTACATCACTGATAACATCTCAAATGACATCACTGATCTGATGACATCACTGATGACATCTCAAATTACATCACTGATAACATCTCAAATGACATCACTGATGACATCTCATTTGACATTACTGATCACATCACTGATGACATCATTCATGTGATAATACAATTAACCTCTTCAGACTCTAATATAACCTTAGATACACTCAGTGTAAACAGACACTCACAGACTGTCACTCATCCATGGAGTTACTCACACACCTAGTCAGTCATGCAAAAATCAATCATACCTCCATTTTCTCAACTATACAGTTATACACACCTTACTTATTCAAACATATACTAAAACATATTTACTCTCTTATACAATCCCTGATACAAGTTCACAATGATCCATACAGCCACTCACACATTCACTGGCTCTTATGCACAGTTATTTATATATGTCAACTCTCACATGTACTGTGTTTTACGTATGTACTTACTTTGACATGTAACACTGAGATATCCATTCACTCACCAATACACTCATGCACACAGTCAACCGCCCATACAGCTGTTTCCACATGCACTTTTGAACCCATACATCTAGTGAATCAACTGCTCACACATCTATGCACAGAGTCATACACCTCCCAGCCACCCACACACACACTCAGTCGCCCATACAAATACTTGGGCAACCAATCAATAACCCATATAGTTACTCATATAGCTACTGATCAACACATGCAGCAGTTTACAGAACAACAGAAATAATGATGCACAAATTAAGTCAGTTTAGTCACTAACCCATGCACTCAGTGCGACACATTTAATCACTCACTCATACAGTCAGTCATGCACCTACTAAATCCTTCATCCAGACACTTATACATCCACTCAAGACATATTTTAACTTTACAGAAAAATACAGTCACTGGATGTTGTCATCAGTGATGTCATCAGTGATGTCATTTGAGATGTCATCAGTGATGTCATCTCAAATGACATAACTGATGACATCACTGATGACATCTCAAATGACATAACTGATGACATCACTGATGACATCTCAAATTACATCACTGATAACATCTCAAATGACATCACTGATCTGATGACATCACTGATGACATCTCAAATGACATCACTGATAACATCTCATTTGACATTACTGATCACATCACTGATGACATCATTCATGTGATAATACAATTAACCTCTTCAGACTCTAATATAACCTTAGATACACTCAGTGTAAACAGACACTCACAGACTGTCACTCATCCATGGAGTTACTCACACACCTAGTCAGTCATGCAAAAATCAATCATACCTCCATTTTCTCAACTATACAGTTATACACACCTTACTTATTCAAACATATACTAAAACATATTTACTCTCTTATACAATCCCTGATACAAGTTCACAATGATCCATACAGCCACTCACACATTCACTGGCTCTTATGCACAGTTATTTATATATGTCAACTCTCACATGTACTGTGTTTTACGTATGTACTTACTTTGACATGTAACACTGAGATATCCATTCACTCACCAATACACTCATGCACACAGTCAACCGCCCATACAGCTGTTTCCACATGCACTTTTGAACCCATACATCTAGTGAATCAACTGCTCACACATCTATGCACAGAGTCATACACCTCCCAGCCACCCACACACACACTCAGTCGCCCATACAAATACTTGGGCAACCAATCAATAACCCATATAGTTACTCATATAGCTACTGATCAACACATGCAGCAGTTTACAGAACAACAGAAATAATGATGCACAAATTAAGTCAGTTTAGTCACTAACCCATGCACTCAGTGCGACACATTTAATCACTCACTCATACAGTCAGTCATGCACCTACTAAATCCTTCATCCAGACACTTATACATCCACTCAAGACATATTTTAACTTTACAGAAAAATACAGTCACTGGATGTTGTCATCAGTGATGTCATCAGTGATGTCATTTGAGATGTCATCAGTGATGTCATCAGTTATGTCATTTGAGATGTCATCAGTGATGTCATCAGTGATGTCATTTGAGATGTCATCAGTGATGTCATCAGTGATGTCACTGACCATGTCATGAATGATGTAATATGTGACATGATCAGCAGTGGATTGCGGGTGCGCGATATATAGTTAGTACAACTAACTATATATGGAATTTCAATGGTTTTGTGTGAGTAAAATAAGGTTTTTTAAATGCTAATTCCTAACTATATATGGTCTATAACCTATGGTTTTTTCATTGAATTTTCAAGGTTTTGTAAATGCAAATTCCTAACTATATATGGTCTATAACCTATGGTTTTTTCAGTGAATTTCATTGGTTTTTTAAAAGCTAATATCTGTAGCTGTAAAATGTATTCTTCTTTAAATCCAAAAATATATTTTATATGTTTATTAATAATTTTTTTTTTAAATATTTTTTTTTCTTCGCTCCCGGTTCGCGAACCGGGAAGCTTCCCGTTAGCTCACCTTGATGCCGCGACCCAGTCCGCGAACCGGTAAACGTTCCGTTTGCGGAACTGCCGCATTAGAAATGAACATCGTGACGCGTCGCGGAAGCGCGACATATCACGTTGTCGCGTAATGCGTCTTATGACGCGCCGCGTTAGCGCACCCGGAAGTGCTCCGGTACGCGAACTGAGATGCGAAGCGCAGCTCCCCGGAAGCGATCCGGGGCGCGTCGCGAAAGCGCGACGTATCGCGTTGCCGCGTAATGCGTCTTATGACGCGCCGCGTTAGCGCACCCGGAAGTGCTCCGGAGCGCGAACCGAGGCGCGAAGTGCAGCGACCCGGAAGCGATCCTGGGCGCGTTCCGCAGCGCGTAACATAAGCGTAACAGGTCATGTGACTTGTTAATAAAACTTTTCATTGGTTCATTTCACTTTTGGTTTCATAATGATGTAAGGCTAGGTCAGGTGACCTAAAAATAACACTTTTCATTGGTTTAGAACTATTGTTTTTCCCAAATGATGAAAACCCCTCCTTCTTTCCTCACTCTGACTTTCATCTTTGTGAGAGGAAGACCTTATTTCATACTTGAGCAATGGCTTCAGTAGTTGCTTCAGCTGGTGCACCCCCACCACCACCACCACCTCCTCATGAGAAGAGAGGACCACCTCCCCAGGTCATCACCAACACAGAGGAGGAAGAGGAAGAACTAGAGGAAGAGGAGAGAGAAGGACCACAGTTCTTGGAAGAGGTGCCCCGGGTTTCCCATAGGAAAGCCAGTTTCATTTGGCAGTTTTTTTCAATCCCTCCAGGGCAGAAGAAAGTAAATGCGAGGTATGTCACCTGCCTCATTTGCAAAGAGAAGTTATCAAGAGGGACTGATAAAAAGTATAGCTATGGGAACTATACCATGCATCGGCACATGAACAGGTGGCATCCATTAAATTACAGTCGGGCAGAGATACGTGACATGCAGGAGAACCCAACAACAACTCCTGTGGCCAGGTCAACTTCTCAAATATCGTTGTCAGGAGCAGAGGCACAAGAAACCGTGCCAAACATTCAAGAGAACTTTGCACACTTCAAGCTCACCTGTTTGTATTGTGGAGCATTGATTTCCTGTGGAAACATGAGCATAACATTAATAAATGTAGCTTATGAAAATCATAATTGCCCTAAACGCCCCAAAAAATAATTTTTTTTTTGCTCCTGTTGAGCCCTTTTCAATGCCTGTTTTTTGTTGTTTCCCCCCCAAAAAAACCAAAAAAAACAAAAAATGTTCAAAAAATAAAAAAAATATATAAAACAAAACATTAAAAAAAAGTTCTTTTCAGAACTACCTCCCCTTTCAAAAAAAATTGCTAGAATGTTTAGCACTCTGGCAAGCTCTATTTCTTTTGGTTCGCTTCCCCGTTCGCTTTCCGGTTCGCGAACCGGGAGCGAACCAAAATTTTTTTTTTTAAAAAGAACAGTAAGTATAAGGAAAGTAAACAGAGAGTGATGTTAAAAGAAAGACAGCTATAGGGAGTAAACCAGAGATACTGTTTAATAGATCTATTTACCGAAGAAAAGACGAAAGAGGGTATAATTGTGAAAAACAAAATAGATAAGGAAGTGAAAGAAAAAAAGAGAGTAGAACAATAACAAAGAAGAGTTTCTTGGAGAATGTGAGTGAATGTTCAAAATAAGATTAAAACATGGGGAATAACAGAGAGAAAAAATAGAAAACAGAAAACAAAAAATAACAGAAAAAGATTAATTGAAACAGCAAAGAAATGTAAATAACATAGAGCCATATCATCAACATAGGCAATAAAAGTTTTGCAGCTTTTATCGGCAGAAATATGTCACCAAAGCCGCTTTTGCGGCAGAAAACTGCCGCTAAAACCACTTTTGCACCAGTTTTCTGCCAATAAAAACAGCAATAATTTTATTGCTTGTGTTCATAATATGCCCCTTAGTGTGCTTCAACTACACAGAGAAAGCATTATGAACAAGTAGTGAAAGAGTGATCAGTCAAAGACACTAAGAGTAATAGAGACGGAGTGAGTGAACAAGAGTGAGGAACTATGTGAAGAGAGGGACTGAGAAAAAGAGTGGAAGGAGTTGAGTAAGAAGGTAATAGAGAAAGCTATGAGGAAAGTAGCAAAGGCAGGAAATTGAGGGTTAAAGAAATGAAGCTGTCGAACTACTAGTAGGTGAATGTGATAGAAATGTAACGAAAAGACTACAAAACATTTACCTTATAATTGTCGTTAAATTACTCACTTTTTGTTTTTATACTTTCAATCTGTGAAAGAGAGAACAAACATTTGAAAAATATTAAAACATGTATTTAAAAATTAGAAAAGACAAGGGAAAAGATTGAAGGACAAACAGTTTTTCAAAAACTTTGACACTGACAGAGGCTTCTGCTTCTCCAGGCCCCCTACACAGTCTTAAAGATATACATTTTAAACTAACAGTATCTTGATGCAGATGAAGTGAGGCCTATCTTAAAACATGGTGCATCTTTTGCACTGCTGTTGTCTCACAAAAGTGTCGCAAGACACTAACATTTTAAATTATTGCTTCAGGATGCCAATAAGATGTGTCCTATCCAGAGGTTTGTTTGAGGTGAGACCTACTCAGGGTTCCAAATGAAATTTCGAGTTGTTGAAGAGAACAGAGGACATAATACATGTGAAGGCCTACCAATGAAGTAAGTCATGTCCACTTCACTCTTGAACAAAGGCCAGACCTCTTCTGTGTCCGTGGACAGACCTAAACTTCATCTGCACAATGTCATTCATAAACTTAGGAAACACAGGTGATGTAATTGAAAAATGTGGAGTTTCTTTTCCTCATTTCACAATCACATCACCTGTGTTGCCTTTGCTTAGGTATCTCATAGTGCAGATGTAGTCCAGCATATTAAACAGTACCTAGAAGTGCAGCACTGCATGCAACAACTTTGACACTTATAAAAGCTTTTGCTTCTGCATGCCCACTACACAATGCTAATTATATACATTTTAAACTACTGGTATCTTGTTGGAGATGAACTGAAACCTATCTTGCAACGTGGTGCATCTTTTACACAAAAGTGACTCACAATGGAGCAAAAGAGGCGCACGGCCACCATAAATCTGACCCTAACATTTTAAATGGTTGTTTGAAGATGCCAATAAGGTGTAACTTATCCACAGATTTGTTTCAGGTAAGTCCTACTCAGGGTTGCAGATGGAATTTAGGTTTGTTGAAGAATACAGAGAAGATAATACATGTGGAGGCCTACCAACGAAGTGAGTAATGTCCACTGCACTCTTGAACAAATGTCAGACCCGTCATTTGGCATTTCCGCAACTTTCAGAATTAAAATGTTGAAGATCATTTTTACAATCCTGGACTAGTAATATCTTCCCCTTCTTCCTCAGTCATGTTCTACATTTCCTATGACACTGATACTGCTTACTATGAAGCAGATTTACACTACCTCTATGACTACTACAATTATTTAATTCTCTACATCACTTTTAATCACAAAGCAATATAAAACAGTAGACAGCATTGCAGACTTACATTCCCTCTACTCCATGTTTTGATTGGCTGCTTCAATTAGCTTATAAAAAGAATCAGTTTTTCTGAACTCATTCAAAGTGCAGTTATTTTTCGATGATGTCAACTGTTATGGTAAGAAGTTATGTCTCTGTACTACACTTATCCTCAAGGCCAAATTGTGTAGGAGCCATTAGAACTTCTTGAAATTCCTCAGAGCACATCCCAAGATTGTTTCCCTAAAATTTTGGTTTTAAAAACACCAGGTAAGAGTTTTTAAGGTCATATGGCAATTTTCTTTTGAAAATTAAAACAGAATCATTGCAGAATGACCAGCCATTTCTAGACTTTAAATAAGCTGTGTAATGTCCTGATGTTATTGAAGGACCGTCATGATATATAATTGCTGCAGTTACAAAAGTCCTTCCTGATATTGACAACTGTGAAGCCACAACATTTTTAATTAAAGTTGTCAATTTTGTTCCAACAGGCCTACATCGTTGGAACATTAAAATGACATACTGGCCATATGTTCGTATAAATAATGTGGACATCATTTCAGATTTACATTGGCTACACTCCATGTTGTGATCAGCTGCTTTTACTAGCTTATTAAAAGAGACTGATTTACTGTCTGGCAAAGTTAAATATATAAATCTTTCTGAGTCTACACTAGTAGTACTTGATACCCTACAGTTCTCGCAGTCAGGCTGCCATTGATAAGAAAGCCCAAACAGGTGATCTACATCTACACCTTCATCATGCAATACATCAAGCATATACATTAAAAACTCCTGACAATCTTGCTGAATATTTTGAGAGAATTGTGTTTGGCCTGAACATCTGTCTAACAGATTTCGAATTTCAGACACACTTTCTATGTTTGTTCTATCAGTGCTACATTTCTCTAACACAGAATTTAACAAACTGCAAAATCTTTGATCAGAATTGACTACAATCTCTTCTTTTACATTTTCTAGAGAAAACAAAACATTAACCACTACATTAGCATAGCAGTTGACACCAGAACTGTTTTCAAATTGAAAACCAACAACATCTTCAACAGAATCCTTTTTGTTTCTGCTTATAATTTCAGGTTCATCGACTTTTCGTCTTTTTGCTACAACCTCCCCAATATTGGTCACATTTCTTCGTTTCCGGCCTACCACACGTTTCTCAAACAAAGGATACTGAGGCAAATGTGGCGCATACTCTCTTCTTAACCTATTGTATTCCTTAACACAATCTAGATCCGCACAAATGTTTGTGACATCACACTCAATCAAGTACAATCCCGATAAAGTTCTAACTCGTGACAATGCCACATATGCCATACCCTCCTTGAACACAGAACTGCCAATATTCACCAATGCACTGTCTACACTTAAACCTTGCGATTTATGGATTGTCACCGCATATGCCAAGCAAACAGGAAACTGCTTACGGCGAACATATAAGTCTTTTACAAGCAAAAATCTAGCAGAACAACGACCAATTAGCTGTACTTCCTCAATGTCATCAAATTTAATTTTTAAAAATTCAATTCCATCTCTATTTCTGTATTTCACAAAATCAACAACATTACCCATTGATCCATTTACCAGACCTCTTTCAACATGTAAATTCCTTCTTAAAATTATACGGCAGTTCAAGCACACATTCAGAATCTTTTCAAAACCTGCAGTTTTAGATATACTCTTCTCTAATGAATCCAATTTTGTTTTCAAATTCTCAGACAAAATAATTGTTGATCCCATATGCTCTACTCTGTCAATAGCTTCCAGTTTCACAATCTCTTGCTTTTCTAAATGCAACATTTTGTTGTTGAATTTGGCACATTCTGCAAGAGTTGGCATCAAACATATTCCAGATTTGTTCTCAGTAATTTTCTGAAAAATATTCTCAGGCACAACATCTTGTTCTGGATATAAATTTGACAGTAATCGTGCATGTAAAGCTTCTTTCCCATGCTCGGTCACTTTTCCAATTCTAACATCTTGTAGAATAGTCTTGTAAACTTCATCCTTCGCCTGACGCATATTTTCATGCAGTTCAGCATAATTGAAGTTTAACCAAATATTGACGTTGCCAATGCTCCCTAGGCACTTCCTGGTATCTTCATGCGTGAGCATTTTGAACACAGGTTGCCCTTTCACTGGTGTCAGCTGCAGAAGATCTCCGAAAACAATGATGTGTTTGCCACCAAATAACACATCATACTCTGTTTTGAGAACTTCTTGCATTCTCAAATGCACAAAAGCAAGCATGACATTGGAAACCATGCTTACTTCGTCAATGATAAGAAGTTTCATTTTCCTCAAGACTCTTGAAACTTCACAACAAGCATCTCCAGATAGTTTGTGATATTGTAATTTGTTGTCATGCTCCACTGGCAGCATCAGTAAACGATGTAAAGTAATCCCTTTAATCTTATGTGCTGCCAGTCCAGTTGGAGCGGTGACAACACAAGACAGCGATGACTCTGTCCTTTCCTGCAAATAACATGAAATTGCTTTAATAAGGAAACTTTTTCCAGTTCCCGCTTCTCCACTCACGTACAGTCGGACAGGCTTCAACGACGTACATGAGCACTCTTTCTTGTCATGAATTAATCCATGATCAATTTGCATGGTAACTTCGTCATATATTTTCCTCTGCTCAACGTTGAGTTGTCTTTCCAACTCTTCTAAGTTAACCGCATCCTCCTGAGCATGTGCCATGGCTCTTTCCACTTCATTCATAGCAGTGGCAGCTTCATTTTCGATAACAGGTACTCCTAGTGGATCCTGACTCAATGAAGCAGAACTCTGACTGTCCTGAGAACTGTCTCTGGCAATCTCGGCTGCAATCGTTGCTTCCTGCTCAATTTCCACATTCAACATTTCTACATATTTGGGAAAAGCAGGACATTCTATGGTCTCCTTGGCGGCATTGAAAGAGTCTTCGTAACAGAGGAAATCTCCAAGCAGTTCCTCTTCTGCACGCCAAGGCTTGAAAAGTTGCAAAAGTGCTAAATAGAAAAACTCCTTTTTTTCAGGAGATTCGCCACTCAATTTTCGATGGTTTATCAAGTGGCATTTTCTTTGCTTGACCAGACATCCCTCACTTCCTATTACAGCATACACTCCTTTCTCAGTATCTTCTTTGATGTTCCTCTTGAATATGTAATTTTGAAGAACCTCATACAGACAAACATTCTCGAGGTGAGTGCTTCGATTTGGATAATATGTATCCAACATGTTGGTCTTCAAAATGTCGGTACTGTTTGGCTCCTTTTCCGCCAAATACTCAATTTCCCGCACAGGTTTGAGAACTCGATTACGCGTTGCAGCAAGACCAAGACTCGCCCAAACGATACTCCTGGACTTGGCATAGAGACTTGCTGAAGACAACCGGTCAGAACATTCGTAAGCTCCGATTTCTCGATGCGACAACATCTTCAGACTGAAAATGTACAACTTCTTGCTGAGGCTCTTTTCATGGGAAATGTCCTCCCACATATCCTTCAATTCTGTCTTCTCTTTTTTGGTGATGTAAGATGTCACATACCGAGCCACAGCCATACAGTTATCAGCCACAAACTGTATATCCATGTTAGCATTCCACATGGACAAAATCACCGGGTTGTAGTCGTTGATGTACTTAGACTCTTCGTTTCTCTTCAAATTGTATGTGTTTTTAGGTGATTTCTTCATCACATTATGTCGCAGCGAAGACATCAAACTGTTCACTCTTCCTTTAGAAATCACCGGTCGTGGAAAGCCAAAACGACATTTGGTGTAGAACTTGTCTTTGTTTCGGAATTTACGACGACAGTACTTTCCACATCGATGGCTTTGGAAACGTAGAACTTTTTCTCTTAGGCTTTTCTTCTCCTTTGCGTTTGGAACAGCACACGTAGAATACTGTTGTATGAAACTCATCACTGAGTCTTCTGGATCCGTTCCAAATTTAGGTGCATCCTTGATCCACAGCAACATATGTATATGAGGAGCACCTCTTGCTTGGTACTCCTTTCTCCAGAAGAAATCCAACACCTCTCCAAGAGGTGGATTCTTCTTATTCATGATGAAAGACATCATAGCTTCAAATCTATGATTGAAGTACCTACATACATTGACTGGATCCAAAGAGCACAGTTCTCCGGGTGTCTTGAATTCGATGTTTTCTACGTTAGCATTTGCCTCTCGTAGAAATTCAAGTAAGTCTTCCCAGCCATACTCGGCACAGCTCAGAGTGAGGAACCATGTGGGAGTTCCTAAATTCCTCAGCATACATTTTAAATCACCATGACGACGGTACCAGTACTCATTAGTACCACGCTGACACGCCATGAGATTAATCAGGTGAGAATCCAAAATACTGTCTTGGACATTGACTTTATCCATAAAGTCACTTGCCGAGATGTTTTGCATGTGTATACCACTTTTCAAGATGTGGTTTACTGCATATGACAGTCCAGACAGATCGCTTTCAAACAGGAGATGAAACAAACAAGGAATGCATTGTCGAAGCCTAGCATCTCCTGCATACAATCGCAAAGTCCGGTATTCAGAAGCAGGAATTTGATGAGGTCGCTCATCATATCTTCCTCCCTGACCTGTTGGAAAAAGCTGTGGGAAACACCGAGCTTCCAAACTTTCCTCCCAAACACTAATGGGACTCCCTTTGGCTTGTTTCATTTGAAACAACTCAATAGCATTCCCCATGACTTCCTTGGAATGCAAAGGATGAACACTATAATGTTCATATATTTCTTCACTAGTAGAGGGTTCTACTTTCTCAATTTGACCAGCACACAAATCACTATCCTCTTCCTCACTTACTTCCTCTTCTGCAACATATACATTCTTATAGTATTTATTATTTTTTTTCAAATACAATGTTGCCTATTTAACTTTCCTAACATCCACTAAATCTTGCCATATTTTCTTATTCTTTGTCGGAACCCCATTAACTAAGATAACCAGAGGTTCCTCTTCCACTTTTTCTACTCCAATTGTGTTAAGGTTTTTCTTCAAATCTAGAGGCAAATAAACAACTCTTCCCTTTAATCCTCTCTGTAAATCTGATGGAGGCAATTTCCCTGTCTTTGGCTCCATTCTTACAATAGCCTGAAAGGGATGGATACTTTGAATCAAAATAGATTCATAAGTATTTAAATCCTTCAATTCAGAAGGAATCTCAACCAATTCCAGATTATTATGAACTGCTCTAGCAGGCATCTGGTTTTGATTTAATTTATTACAACAATAAGTACACACACGTTGATCCAGTCCCAAATCAAAACAATTTTCTACCATCAAGTATGTTGCGAAATCCTTCCATTCACTATTATTTTCCCTTTCACTTTTTGCATATAAATCCACTTAGTCTGATTCTTATAATAAGTGCGTCGACAACACACACAAGTGAAATTTGGCCTCTCACTTGATTTGACCTGAAACGTCGCAATTTCCCTCTGGAAATTATCTGTACTGGAAACCTGTACACTATCTTCCACATTACCCGCTTCTTCTTGGTCAATTTCAACATTCTCCTCTTTACTTCCAAAGTAACACAACTCAATTTCTTCACATATATTCTTCACATCTATTTCAGAACCATGCAAAAGAGCAGCGCATAATTGTTTAAGCATAATTGCTGGACTCTTAGAATAATACAACATTCTAACTAATTTCCTCACTTTATTATGATGCACTGATAGCATCCTGAAATGATGAAAAACACTCTGGCATATTCTCCTGGAAAGACAAGCCAGTGAATGACCATGCAAACCTGTCACTTCTCTCACTCTGCAAGGATCTAATTCTTGCAACAACTTCATTTTCTGCTTCAAACTTTTCTTATTAAATGACCGTACAAAATCACAAAGCAAATTGATGGAATCCTGTCGCACACTGCAAATACTACTACACTTCCAGGTGTACACAGGACCCTTAGGATGTCTTCCTAAAACCTCATTACCTAACACCTCTTCTGCCTCTGTTGTCACAAGTTTTTCTTTTTCAACTGGACAACCATCTTTCACTTCATAAGCTCGACCACTGGTGTCAACTGCATGCACCAAATCATTATCCTGGAAAAAACTCTCCTCATTAAAAAATGCCTCACAGCTTGAACTATGCATCCATTCTCCAGAAAAAACTTCACAAAAATTACTACGATTAACTATTCTCTTCCATCTACTATTTCTTTTGAAATCATAAATTGCCTTGTTTAGCTTCCTAATTCTATTGATTATCAAAATAAATAACTTACGTTTAATTTCAAATGCCTGATCAATAACTTTTTCAACTTTTTATTTTCTCTTATAAAAAACCACTTTCTGTTGACCTTTCTTAATATTTTTTAACAAATTCCCAATTATCCTGTTGCGGAACATTCGTTTACGAATGTCCCTAAACTGTTGTTTCCTTCTACTATCATGCACAGAGTTATCTCTTGCTCTAGCAGTAACATTTTTCTTTGGCCTTTCCTTTCCATTTGAATTGCTTCTCTTTTTCTGGACTGAAACATTTTCTGTAGTAATATTTTTTTTACTACAGAGATTTCTTATGAATGTTTTTGTACTCTTACCCGGTGCTTTCTTGGTGACTTGACAAATCTTTTTGTTAGAGGACTGCTGCTTTTTTTCATTGACCTGCTGTCTTTGACGTTTTGCAGCCTTTCTCAGTCTTTCTTTAGTTGGCATGCTGAAATCTTGAAATGATCTGCAGTTGAATCTGTGGTAAAATATATTAAAAAAATGTTATTAACCACTATTACCCAACAGTAAATCAATAACAGTAATCAAAAACTTAAAACACTACTTGACATTTTTACATAGAAGATTTTTTAGTGCTTGGCAAATTTAGAATACAGAAATAGCAGAAAAGAAATGGAATTTATATTCATTTTACCTGTGCTATTTTATATGTGAATCTGATCTAATTTTATGAGCATATTTTAATATTTTATTGAAGACACTACACATAACCTGTTTTTGAAGGTGTCTTTATTTTTAAATTAAACGGTTTACATTTTTACTTTTTATTTATTATAAATTTTTAAAATAAATGTTTATAGTTCCATAGGCTCAAGCACGTCAGCTTCCCATCCTATGTCATATAATTCTGACAAATCTGCATCCTCATCACGTTCTTCTTCATCCTCAGGATTTAAATCATCCAAGGGATCAACATCCACTGATGTTTCAATTACGAGTTCATTGATGAGGTCGAAATCAACTGATTGCTGATTGTCGCTCATGTTGATGTTGTCTTTATCTTTAAAGAAAGATAACAACAATGAGATGTTGCAGAGTAAGAGACAAATCTCAGAGATTATAATAGTAAAATTGTTTAACAAGAGTAACATTTTGCAGCTATTATTTAGCCATGTCCAGAGATGCTGAGCAGGTGAAGCCTATGTCTAATTTTTCACTGAACAGGACTCATCTCTTCTTAACCTTGGATAAGCCTCACCGACTCTGTGTCCCCTGCACATACTTAAATGTAAAGGGGCAGATTTATGTTAACTGGCACATCCCCAGGCATGCACCAGTTAATGTGCACCGCTGCTCTGCCACCCATGGTGTGCCGCATTTACAATCAGATAGGAGAAAGCTGCGTCAAAACCCTGCGCCTGCTTGAAGCAGGCATAGGTCTTGACGCAACATTGTGGAGATGGGGCACCCCTGAGCCTTGCTGGAGTTGCATCGCACTTGCGATACAACTCCAGCAATGCGCCACCTTAACGGCACAGATGCGTCACGCATCTGTGCCATTTTTGCCCCATGCTGCGCCGCATTGTAAATGCAGCACACCATGGGTGGCGGAACAGAGGCGCAGGATGACTGGCACATCCCTGGTGATGCGCCAGTCATCATAAATCTATCCCTAAGCTTCTTATCTTGTTAGAGATGAACCGCCATATGTATCATCAAACTATTTTGCATTTCCTAAATAGCGAATTTTAAGGAATAAATAGCGATTCTTTACCATTCCTAATTTGCGATGAGCAAATTGCTAATTGCAAATTACCCATTCATTTCCATGGGCCAGGAGGCCCATAGGAATGAAGGTGCAATTTGCGATTAGCAATTAGCTCATCGCAAATTAGGAATTTTTCCAAAGGTGCAGGGGTGTCTCAAGAACACCCTGCTGCACCCCTGAAAAAGAAATTTGCGGGCATATGGCGCACATACATGCCCTAAGGGCATGTATGGGCGTCATATGGCACCTTTTGTTTTTTGGAAAAAAAGCTTTTTGAAAAGAATTCGCAAATTACCACCAACTAGATCACTGATGACATCACTGATTACATCATCTAGTGTCTGTGTGTTTTTGTAAAGTTTAAATATGTTTTACATATTGAAGAATGAGTGGATGTATGGAAGACTGAGTGTGTGTGTGGCTGGCTGGGAGGTGTGTGACTCTGTGCATATCAATGTGTACTTGTATCAGTAAGTATGTGTTAGTATATGTGTGAAAAGTATGTTGTTCTGTGTTTAACTGTATAGATGAGGAAATCGAAGTGTGATTGATTCTTTACAGGACTGACTAGGTGTGTGAGTAACTCCATGGATGAGTGGCAGTGTGTGAGTGTCTGCATAGGTGTATGAGTGCATATGATAGTGTTGTAATAATGAGTGACTGTATGTATGAGTGATTGTATGGGTGAATGAGTGAATGTGTGTGTAGACGTAGGAATCAGTGAGTGCGTATGTAGTAACTGGTATTGAAGTGTCATGATGTCATCAGTGATGTCATTTGAGATGTCATCAGTGATGTCATCAGTGATGTCATTTGAGATGTCATCAGTGATGTCATCAGTGATGTCACTGACCATGTCATGAATGATGTAATATGTGACATCATCAGCAGTGGATTGCGGGTGCGCGATATATAGTTAGTGCAACTAACTATATATGGAATTTCATTGGTTTTATGTCAATAAAATGTCCAGCTAACTATATATGGTCTCTAACCTATGGTTTTTTCAGTGAATTTTCAAGGTTTTGTAAATGCAAATTCCTAACTATATATGGTCTATAACCTATGGTTTTTTCAGTGAATTTCATTGGTTTTTTAAAAGCTAATATCTATAGCTGTAAAATATATTCTTTATTACGTGACGTATCACGTAGCCACGTGAGACGCCTCATGACGCGTCGCATAACCGTGACGTATCGGCTCTGCAGCGCAAACAAAACCCGTAACGTAAGCGTGCCAGAGCACGCTTACAGATATATATATTTTTTTTAACCTTAATTAGACAAAATCCACACGTGCACATATCTTGAGGCCTTGCAAAGGCACATCAAACAAACAGTCCCTACAATTTTGCCAAGTTTGCTGGAAATCTATTCCCTTAATTTTTTTTTTACTGTTTCTCTTGGTTTTCCCCTTGTTACGCTTACCGGGACGCTACCCGGTACGCGAACTGGACGCTCCAAAAACACAAGATGGCGGACTCCCGTTACGCTGCCGGTTAGCTGCCCGGTTCGCGTACCGGGAAGCGCCTCTACCGCGAAAAATCGCGGGGGACTTTAATATCCCCCTCATCAATCCTAGGGGGTCAGGAGGGGTTTACCTTGCCCCCTTTCCTTCATTTCCCCCTTCTTTTTTCACCACATCTTGTCTCTCGAACCTACCGAGAGACAAGATGGCGGCCGCTCCGGACTGTTTACAATGTTGACAGCTACGCTGCTGGTTAGCTGCCCGGTTAGCTGCCCGGTGAGCTGCCCGGTGAGCTGCCCGGTTCGCGTACCGGGACGCGCCTCTACGGCGTAAAATCGCAAAAAAAAATTATTTTTTATTTTTTGCCCCGCGGGGCACTTTAATATCCCCCTCATCAATCCTAGGGGGTCAGGAGTGGTCTACCTTGCCCCCTTTCCTTCATTTCCCCCTTCGTTTTTCACCACATCTTGTCTCTCGATCGTACCGAGAGACAAGATGGCGGCCGCTCCGGACTGTTTAGAATGTTGACAGACACCGGAGAGCCAATCAGCTTTGCGAAGTTCCGTTACGCGTCAGGTACGCGAACCGGGGCGCTAACCGGAGCGCTGTCACAGATATATATATTTTTTTAAACGTTAATTTCTCAAAATCCACTGGAGCACATATATTGAGACATAGAAAAAAAAAACGTCGGGCAAACCATATCTACAATTTTGCCAAGTTTCATGTAAATCTATTCAGCCGTTCGAGCTAAAAGTGAGTCCAACCGCCCTATGGAAAAATGAATGGGAAAAACGCGTTTTGGGACCCCCTTTTTTCTCGGCCCCCCCTTGACGAAACCCCCCCAAATTTTTAGAGGCTGCTCAGAAACAAACTGTGCCATTTTCCTGAAAATTTCATCTAATTCCGTCCACAAACGCCAAAGTTATTAGACATAGAATTTTCAGAAATCCCATAGAGAAAAAATCCTAACTATATATACCCACTGGCTATCGCCAGTAGGTAATATACATATATAAACATATATAATCTGCATATCTATATAAATATAAATGCATGCATACATATACATATATGCATACATATGCATGTTATTTACATGAAAGTTTTAAAAACACTAATAAAAGCAAAGCTAAAAAGCCACCTCATTACAAACAGAATGGCTTTAACTTAAACGAGGGCGAGATCTATTGCATTTTCAATGCTTGTTTACTTTGGTTCTATCAAGAAGGCATTCAGATGTGTCACACATTTGCCATAAATTCTGAATGTTAGCACTCTAGTTGCTCATTAGATCACTGTAGTAAAGCTAGTGCTCACCAGGGAAGTCTGCTGCTAATCATGGTTTGCAGCCATTTTCCCGCATTTTTTATCCCGCAGACTTTCAGTCCGCATACCATTATCCCGCAAGGTCATTGACCTCGCATACCATTATCCCGCATTTTTTCAAAATGCATGTGCATTTATCGCGCATGCCTTTACAAAGAATTACGTTTTAAAGGCATGTATGGTAAATGCATTTGCGTTGTGAAAACCACGATGACGAGAGAGGTAAGTGGGTTTGTGTTAATTTTTTCGTGGGTTAGTGATTGTGTAGTGTAGTGTAGTGTTGTGTAGTGTAGTGTTGTGTTAGTGTAGTGTAGAGTTGTGGTGGTTGTTTAGTGGAGGGTCATGCTGGGGGTAGTATTTTAGGGTTTAGGGTTGTGTTGTAGTGTTTGCGTAGTGTAGGGTCATGCTGGGGGTAGTGTTTTAGGGTTTAGGGTAGTGTTGTAGTGTTTGCGTAGTGTAGGGTCATGCTGGGGGTAGTGTTTTAGGGTTTAGGGTTGTGTTGTAGTGTTTGCGTAGTGTAGGGTCATGCTGGGGCTAGTGTTTTAGGGTTTAGGGTAGTGTTGTAGTGTTTGCGTAGTGTAGGGTCATGCTGGGCGTAGTGTTTTAGGGTTTAGGATAGTGTTGTAGTGTTTGCGTAGTCTAGGGTCATGCTGGGGGTAGTGTTTTAGGGTTTTGGGTAGTGTTGTAGTGTTTGCGTAGTGTAGGGTCATGCTGGGGTGTAGTATTTTAGGGTTTAGGGTAGTGTTGTAGTGTTTGCGTAGTGTAGGGTCATGCTGGGGGTAGTGTTTTAGGGTTTTGGGTAGTGTTGTAGTGTTTGCGTAGTGTAGGGTCATGCTGGGGGTAGTGTTTTAGGGTTTTGGGTAGTGTTGTAGTGTTTGCGTAGTGTAGGGTCATGCTGGGGTGTAGTGTTTTAGGGTTTTGGGTAGTGTTGTAGTGTTTGCGTAGTGTAGGGTCATGCTGGGGTGTAGTGTTTTAGGGTTTTGGGTAGTGTTGTAGTGTTTGCGTAGTGTCGAGTCATGCTGGGGGTAGTGTTTTAGGGTTTTGGGTAGTGTTGTAGTGTTTGCGTAGTGTAGGGTCATGCTGGGGGTAGTGTTTTAGGGTTTTGGGTAGTGTTGTAGTGTTTGCGTAGTGTAGGGTCATGCTGGGGGGTAGTGTTTTAGGGTTTTGGGTAGTGTTGTAGTGTTTGCGTAGTGTAGGGTCATGCTGGGGGTAGTGTTTTAGGGTTTAGGGTAGTGTTGTAGTGTTTGCGTAGTGTAGGGTCATGCTGGGGGTAGTGTTTTAGGGTTTAGGGTATTGTTGTAGTGTTTGCGTAGTGTAGGGTCATGCTGGGGGTAGTGTTTTAGGGTTTAGGGTAGTGTTGTAGTGTTTGCGTAGTGTAGGGTCATGCTGGGGGTAGTGTTTTAGGGTTTAGGGTAGTGTTGTAGTGTTTGGGTAGTGTAGGGTCATGCTGGGGGTAGTGTTTTAGGGTTTAGGGTAGTGTTGTAGTGTTTGCGTAGTGTAGGGTCATGCTGGGGTGTAGTGTTTTAGGGTTTTGGATAGTGTTGTAGTGTTTGCGTAGTGTAGGGTCATGCTGGGGGTAGTGTTTTAGGGTTTAGGGTAGTGTTGTAGTGTTTGCGTAGTGTAGGGTCATGCTGGGGTGTAGTGTTTTAGGGTTTTGGGTAGTGTTGTAGTGTTTGCGTAGTGGAGGGTCATGCTGGGGGTAGTGTTTTAGGGTTTAGGGTAGTGTTGTAGTGTTTGCGTAGTGTAGGGTCATGCTGGGATAGTGTTTTAGGGTTTAGGGTTGTGTTGTAGTGTTTGCGTAGTGTAGGGTCATGCTGGGGGTAGTGTTTTGGGGTTTAGGGTTGTGTTGTAGTGTTTGTGTAGTGTAGGGTCATGCTGGGGGTAGTGTTTTAGGGTTTAAGGTAGTGTTGTAGTGTTTGCGTAGTGTAGGGTCATGCTGGGGTGTAGTGTTTTAGGGTTTTGGGTAGTGTTGTAGTGTTTGCGTAGTGTAGGGTCATGCTGGGGGTAGTGTTTTAGGGTTTAGGGTAGTGTTGTAGTGTTTGTGTAGTGTAGGGTCATGCTGGGGGTAGTGTTTTAGGGTTTAGGGTAGTGTTGTAGTGTTTGTGTAGTGTAGGGTCATGCTGGGGGTAGTGTTTTAGGGTTTAGGGTAGTTTAGTTGTTTAGTGTATGCTAAAGGCATATTCGTTCTAAAAGTTTTCGTTATTTTAATTTGCGGCCTAATAGTACATGCGGGATTTTTTTTGCGGACTGATGGTATGCGGGATTTCGTCATATATTCGCTAATCATACTTTCTATGGCAAAATGAACCCCCTCATTTTGTTCCTTTTTAAATTAAATGTTTTAAGAGTTACCACTTTATTCCAATCAAGATGGCTTCAGGTGTGCCATACCTTTGTAATAAGTAGGACTGTTAGCACTCTAGTTGTTCTTTAGAACACTCTGGGACATTCTGTCATTGGGCTATAGTTGGGCTACATCTGGCTGATATTTGGGCTACATTTGTTTTTTTTTGTCTCTGGTGGCCATCTTTGGGCTACATTGGGCTACATTGGGCTACATTTGGGCTCCAACATATATATATAGCCCAATGTAGCCCAATATATATTTTTCAAAGTTAATTTTCGTAAAAACCACTGGAGCCTATATCTTGAGACATAGCAAAGGCACATCGGGCTACCAGTCCCTACAATTTTGCCAAGTTTGGTGTAAATCCATTCAGCCGTTCAGGCTAAAAGTGAGGCCAACCGCCCTATGGAAAATTGCATGGGAAAAACACGTTTTGGGACCCCCCTTTTTTCTCGGCCCCCCCTTGACGAAACCCCCCCAAATTTTCAGGGGCTGCTCAGAAACAAAATGTTCCATTTTCCTGAAAATTTCAGCCAATTCTGTCCTCAAACGCCAAAGTTATTCGACATAGAATTTTCAAAAATCCCATAGGAAAAAAATCCTAACTATATATACCTACTGGCTATCGCCAGTAGGTAATATATATATATATATATATACATACCAGGGCTATCTTCTTTTCTCGAAGTAGAAGAGGCGACACTGCGGGGATTAAAAACAACCATTTATTTAAACAGGCATGACGCGTTTCGGAGTTCAACCTTTATCAAATGCCTTTAAGTTTCAAAAAGTTCCTCTGGTGCTGGCAGCTTCTAAGTAAGTCTCTTATTGGCTCAATCACTGAAGTAGTGTTGAGTGCACCTGGAAAACGTTGCACGGAATCACCGATGTCTCCACTATTTGGACTGCATTACCCAGCATGCAATGTATCCATCTTGCTGGTTGGTGGTTCCGTTCAGTTGGTATTCACTTCATGTTCCCGATTGGAAAGCCGACTAGTACCGTAGCCAGATTGAAGCTGTGGCACTTGTACAGGGCTAGATGGAGTTCGCATCCCTCACTCCCAGCCTCACAGTTCCATTGGCAGCAGAGTCGGAAACATCGGTAAAGTAACGCGTCTCTCCATGAAGGTATGGACTGCCATTTGGCAGCGTTCTGTTGTCTCCGTTGTGCGAGGTGGTCCAGGAAAGAACCATTGACTCCCTTCTTAGGACACTTGCAGGAGGGCCATCCTCGTGTGTCAATGGGAACACGCAATATATACCAGGGCTATCTTCTTCTCTCGAAGTAGAAGAGGCGACACTGCAGGGTATAAAAAGAACAATTTATTTAAACAGGCATGACGCGTTTCGGAGTTCAACCTTTATCAAATGCCTTTAAGTTCAAAAAGTTCCTCTGGTGCTGGCAGCTTCTAAGTAAGTCTCTTATTGGCTCAATCACTGAAGTAGTGTTGAGTGCACCTGGAAAACGTTGCACGGAATCACCGACGTCTCCACTATTTGGACTGCATTCCCCAGCATGCAGTGTATCCATCTGGCTGGTTGGTAGTTCCCTTCAGTCGGTATTCACGTCATGTTCCCGATTGGAAAGCCGACTAGTAACGTAGCCAGATTGAAGCTGTGGCACTTGTACAGGGCTAGATGGAGTTCGCATCCCTCACTCCTAGCCTCACAGTTCCATTGGCAGCAGAGTCTGAGACATCGGTAAAGTAACGACGTCTCTCCATGAAGGTATGGACTGCCATTTGGCAGCGTTCTGTTGTCTCCGTTGTGCGAGGCGGTCCGGGAAAGAACCATAGACTCTCTTCTTAGGACACTTACAGGAGGGTCATCCTCGCGTGTCAATGGGAACACGCAATATATACCAGGGCTATCTTCTTCTCTCGAAGTAGAAGAGGCGACACTGTGATAAAGGGATATATACATATATATATATATATTACCTACTGGCGGTCGCCAGTAGGTATATATAGTTAGGATTTTTTCCCTATGGGATTTTTGAAAATTCTATGTCTAATAACTTTGGCGTTTGTGGACGGAATTGGCTGAAATTTTCAGGAAAATGGCATATTTTGTTTCTGAGCAGCCCTTGAAAATTTGGGGGGGGTTCGTCAAGGGAGGCCGAGAAAAAAGGGGGGTCCCAAAACGTGTTTTTAACATTGAGTTTTCCATAGGGCGGTTGGCCTCACTTTTAGCCCGAACGGCTGAATGGATTTGCACGAAACTTGGCAAAATTGTAGGGACTGGTAGCCCGATGTGCCTTTTGTAGGTCTCAATATATGTGCTCCAGTGGATTTTGAGAAATTAACGTTTAAAAAAAGATATATATCTGTAACAGCGGACCGGGCAGCGCTCCAGTTCGCGTACTTTTCGCGCAACTGAGCTTTGTGAAGCGAAGCTGATTGGTTCTCCGGCGTCTGTAAACATTCCAAACAGTCCGTAGCGGCCGACATCTTGTCTCTCGGTAGGATCGAGAGACAAGAGGAGGCCAAAGCGAAGGGGCAAATGACCATAAGGGGGCATAGTAGATCCTCGCTGACCCCCTAGGTTTGATGTGGAGGTTTTAAAAGGGTCCCGCGGGGCAAAAAAATAAAATAATAATAATAATCGAACGGCTGAATGGATTTGCACGAAACTTGGTAAAATATTAGGGACTGGTAGCCCGATGTGCCTTTGCTAGGTCTCAATATATGTGCTCCAGTGGATTTTGAGAAATTAACGTTCAAAAAAAGATATATATCTGTAACGGAGGTTTGCGAAGCTGATTGGTTCTCCGGCGTCTGTAAACATTGCAAACAGTCCGTAGCGGCCGCCATCTTGTCTCTCGGTAGGATCGAGAGACAAGAGGAGGCCAAAGCGAAGGGGCAAATGACCATAAGGGGGCATAGTAGATCCTCCTTGACCTCTTAGGTTTGATGTGGAGGTTTTAAAAGGGCCCCGCGGGGCAAAAAAAAAATAATAATAATAATCGAACGGCTGAATGGATTTGCACGAAACTTGGCAAAATTGTAGGGACTGGTAGCTCGATGAGCCTTTGCTAGGTCTCAATATATGTGCTTCAGTGGATTTTGAGAAATTAACGTTCAAAAACAAGATATATATCTGTAACAGCGCTCCGCTTCGCGGAGATAAAATTATATCTGTATTACCTAGCTGTTGCTAACACCAGTTAGCGACGGCTAGTAGGAGATAGCGACCATCTTGGGCCCCACTTTGCATGTGAGTGATATTTATCACTAATGACATGCAAAGTGGGCATGCCAAGATGTTAGCGACTGGAAACAGTCGCTAACATCGCTATCTCCTATTATCAACTTTTGGAAATATTCGAGATAAGCGCGAATATCTCCAAAAGCTAGCACCTGCCCTGAGCAGTTCTTAGCCATGTTATCCAATGGGAGGTGGATAACATGGCTAAGAGCATTAGCTCGGTAATGCATGAATATCGCTGAGTTTTCAGCGATATTAATGCATTGCGGTCGTTTATTATCGTATTTGCGATAAACCTTGATAATAGCAAGGTTTATCTGCGATAATTTCTGACGATGCTTAGCGGTAAAAAAATCGTTGCTAAGCATCGTTAGGGATAAATATCGCTTAACTTTGGTAATATGCCCAAACGTCTGTTAACGTTCGATTCGAAGGAAATCAGGAAGTGTTGAAAAACATTGTCTGCGCCATCTTGTCTTTTTTCAAATGCCACACTTTTGTCGTGCATGGCAGCCATTTTAGATGCCTTGACCAGACCCACTCTGTGCACGCTGTCGATCCTTAGCATGGCTCCCCACCCTCGCAAGCATCTCCCCCAGGCAGTGGTCACCCCCGCTCTCTGTCTTATGCATGGGTAATAAACCTCCCCCATCTGCGCTGCTCTTCCCTGAGAATCACACCCTGTGCCCGCCCGACACCTCCCTTTCGCCCTATTCACTACCGCACCCTCTGACACTCCTTTTCCTCTGTGTCCGATTGTCCAGGCTGGTCCTAGGGTATCAGCTAGCCCTGCAGATGTAGTTTATGGCCCCAGCTGTAAAGAATCACCCCTCTTCAAAGGAGTTATAGTAGATCAAGGCCCACACTCGATGAGATCTGTCACAGCAGAAGCGTTGCTATTATCTGAAAACTATCCTGTATTGTGATTGGGGAGGGGACCGAGCCTGAAGCGGAAGATTCCAGGGATGACTCTTTGTACATCAAAGTTTTTACAATTATGTGTCACATTAAAAATATATAGCACTCCGACAAAGTAGTAAGATTATAAAACTTTAATAATTTATAAATATATACAAGAAAACCAAAATAGTAATAACATATAAACATTTTTAGGGAAAAACAACGAAGTAGCGGTCGGCTGTGCGAATAGTCCCAACGCAGCACAACGTCCAGATTTCCGGCGTGGGGCGTCGCGGGGGGTGGGTCATCAGTAGCAAACTGTTGTGCGAATAGTTCCAAGGCAGCAGAACGATGGCACCAAGGTGATGTCCAGTAAGTTGCCGCACTGGTTTTGGTATCCTACAATGCTGCTCCGAATAACGGCGTGGGGCGCCCCGGGGGAGGCGGCGTGAACGGGCCTCTCCAGGTGAAGTGTCATCTGTTGTAGTGGGGCGCCCCTTTACCGTTTCAGTTGCCATTCCGTCCGTTTTTGGTCCACTGTGTCAAAAGCCGCAATTCAGCTGAGTTGCGCCCACTCTTGCGGTGCAGCGATAGGCGGCTGTCACAGGACTCTCAAAATGGCGGCAGGCTCTTTCCTTTTTGGGCCTGGTCCACTGAAATGGCCCTGGGACACCTTGGAAATCGGATGCTTGTCTGCTAGGTCTTGGACCCCATTCTCGAAAGCGTCCCCTCCGCCTTGAGGATTCATCAAAAGTTTTGGGGGCCCCCGACTCCTGTAGGCTTCTGGTGGGGAGCGGTTGCCATGATTGCTCGCGGAATGACCACGACGGAGCTACGAGATGGTGGTGCTCTCATGCTGACGCCAGCTTCAGTCTGAAACATCCAGAAACAAGGTGGGGCTTTCATCGTTTGGGAAAAAAAAAAGTTTTCATCCAATGAAAAGTGTTGTTTTTAGGTCATATGATCAAGCCTTCCATCATTAGGAAACCAAAAGTAAAATGAACCAATGAAAAGTTTTATAAACAAGTCACATGACCTGTTATGCGGCATAGGGTATAAAATGCGGAGAAAATACGTTATTTACAGCAAGGGGTGGTGATGGACAGAGTCTCTGAATTAAGCAGAGTACTCTCACCCAGTCAAAAGATCAGGGCTAGATCCAACACCGTTTTTTAGCTCATTGCACCATCCCAGTTTCAGAACCTGGCTGTATGCAAATTAGTCTGTCCCTGGCCCAGTGCATCATGGGAACAGGGCAGACCAGACTACAAAAGCCAATTCTTACACTGGGAAGGAAACAAGCTTCCGGGGACCGGTTTCTGGCATTACAGCCGTCTTCGGCCCGGCTTGCTTGAATCCTGATGGTGCAATGAGCAAGGGACTCACATCTGAGTATACCCTTCCACGCTTAGGGTGGACAAAATTATTTACAGCAAGGGGTGGTGATGGACAGAGTCTCTGAATTAAGCAGAGTACTCTCACCCAGTCAAAAGATCAGGGCTAGATCCAACACCGTTTTTTAGCTCATTGCACCATCCCAGTTTCAGAACCTGGCTGTATGCAAATTAGTCTGTCCCTGGCCCAGTGCATCATGGGAACAGGGCAGACCAGACTACAAAAGCCAATTCTTACACTGGGAAGGAAACAAGCTTCCGGGGACCGGTTTCTGGCATTACCGCCGTCTTCGGCCCGGCTTGCTTGAATCCTGATGGTGCAATGAGCAAGGGACTCACATCTGAGTATACCCTTCCACGCTTAGGGTGGACAAAATTATTTACAGCAAGGGGTGGTGATGGACAGAGTCTCTGAATTAAGCAGAGTACTCTCACCCAGTCAAAAGATCAGGGCTAGATCCAACACCGTTTTTTAGCTCATTGCACCATCCCAGTTTAAGAACCTGGCTGTATGCAAATTAGTCTGTCCCTGGCCCAGTGCATCATGGGAACAGGGCAGACCAGACTACAAAAGCCAATTCTTACACTGGGAAGGAAACAAGCTTCCGGGGACCGGTTTCTGGCATTACAGCCGTCTTCGGCCCGGCTTGCTTGAATCCTGATGGTGCAATGAGCAAGGGACTCACATCTGAGTATACCCTTCCACGCTTAGGGTGGACAAAATTATTTACAGCAAGGGGTGGTGATGGACAGAGTCTCTGAATTAAGCAGAGTACTCTCACCCAGTCAAAAGATCAGGGCTAGATCCAACACCGTTTTTTAGCTCATTGCACCATCCCAGTTTCAGAACCTGGCTGTATGCAAATTAGTCTGTCCCTGGCCCAGTGCATCATGGGAACAGGGCAGACCAGACTACAAAAGCCAATTCTTACACTGGGAAGGAAACAAGCTTCCGGGGACCGGTTTCTGGCATTACAGCCGTCTTCGGCCCGGCTTGCTTGAATCCTGATGGTGCAATGAGCAAGGGACTCACATCTGAGTATACCCTTCCACGCTTAGGGTGGACAAAATTATTTACAGCAAGGGGTGGTGATGGACAGAGTCTCTGAATTAAGCAGAGTACTCTCACCCAGTCAAAAGATCAGGGCTAGATCCAACACCGTTTTTTAGCTCATTGCACCATCCCAGTTTCAGAACCTGGCTGTATGCAAATTAGTCTGTCCCTGGCCCAGTGCATCATGGGAACAGGGCAGACCAGACTACAAAAGCCAATTCTTACACTGGGAAGGAAACAAGCTTCCGGGGACCGGTTTCTGGCATTACAGCCGTCTTCGGCCCGGCTTGCTTGAATCCTGATGGTGCAATGAGCAAGGGACTCACATCTGAGTATACCCTTCCACGCTTAGGGTGGACAAAATTATTTACAGCAAGGGGTGGTGATGGACAGAGTCTCTGAATTAAGCAGAGTACTCTCACCCAGTCAAAAGATCAGGGCTAGATCCAACACCGTTTTTTAGCTCATTGCACCATCCCAGTTTCAGAACCTGGCTGTATGCAAATTAGTCTGTCCCTGGCCCAGTGCATCATGGGAACAGGGCAGACCAGACTACAAAAGCCAATTCTTACACTGGGAAGGAAACAAGCTTCCGGGGACCGGTTTCTGGCATTACAGCCGTCTTCGGCCCGGCTTGCTTGAATCCTGATGGTGCAATGAGCAAGGGACTCACATCTGAGTATACCCTTCCACGCTTAGGGTGGACAAAATTATTTACAGCAAGGGGTGGTGATGGACAGAGTCTCTGAATTAAGCAGAGTACTCTCACCCAGTCAAAAGATCAGGGCTAGATCCAACACCGTTTTTTAGCTCATTGCACCATCCCAGTTTCAGAACCTGGCTGTATGCAAATTAGTCTGTCCCTGGCCCAGTGCATCATGGGAACAGGGCAGACCAGACTACAAAAGCCAATTCTTACACTGGGAAGGAAACAAGCTTCCGGGGACCGGTTTCTGGCATTACAGCCGTCTTCGGCCCGGCTTGCTTGAATCCTGATGGTGCAATGAGCAAGGGACTCACATCTGAGTATACCCTTCCACGCTTAGGGTGGACAAAATTATTTACAGCAAGGGGTGGTGATGGACAGAGTCTCTGAATTAAGCAGAGTACTCTCACCCAGTCAAAAGATCAGGGCTAGATCCAACACCGTTTTTTAGCTCATTGCACCATCCCAGTTTCAGAACCTGGCTGTATGCAAATTAGTCTGTCCCTGGCCCAGTGCATCATGGGAACAGGGCAGACCAGACTACAAAAGCCAATTCTTACACTGGGAAGGAAACAAGCTTCCGGGGACCGGTTTCTGGCATTACAGCCGTCTTCGGCCCGGCTTGCTTGAATCCTGATGGTGCAATGAGCAAGGGACTCACATCTGAGTATACCCTTCCACGCTTAGGGTGGACAAAATTATTTACAGCATATAGCCAGGTTCTGAGCTGGGATGGGGCAGTGAGATAAATAACGGTGATGGATCAAGCCCTGATCTTTGGACTGGGTAAGAGTGGTCTGCTTAATTCAGACACTCTGTTCATCACCACCCCCTTTTCTGAATCGTTTTTGGCCACTATAGGTGTGGCAGGGTATACTCAGACATGAGTCCCTTTCTCACTGCTCCATCAGGATTCAAGCAAGCCGGGCCGAAGAGGCTGAAATGCCAGAAACCGGTCCCCGGTAGCTTGTCTCCTTTCTGGTGAAGAATTGGCTTGGTAGTTTGGTCTGCCCTGTTCCCATGATGCACTGGGCCAGGGACAGACTAATTTGCATATAGCCAGGTTCTGAGCTGGGATGGGGCAGTGAGATAAATAACGGTGATGGATCAAGCCCTGATCTTTGGACTGGGTAAGAGTGGTCTGCTTAATTCAGACACTCTGTTCATCACCACCCCCTTTTCTGAATCGTTTTTGGCCACTATAGGTGTGGCAGGGTATACTCAGACATGAGTCCCTTTCTCACTGCTCCATCAGGATTCAAGCAAGCCGGGCCGAAGAGGCTGAAATGCCAGAAACCGGTCCCCGGTAGCTTGTCTCCTTTCTGGTGAAGAATTGGCTTGGTAGTTTGGTCTGCCCTGTTCCCATGATGCACTGGGCCAGGGACAGACTAATTTGCATATAGCCAGGTTCTGAGCTGGGATGGGGCAGTGAGATAAATAACGGTGATGGATCAAGCCCTGATCTTTGGACTGGGTAAGAGTGGTCTGCTTAATTCAGACACTCTGTTCATCACCACCCCCTTTTCTGAATCGTTTTTGGCCACTATAGGTGTGGCAGGGTATACTCAGACATGAGTCCCTTTCTCACTGCTCCATCAGGATTCAAGCAAGCCGGGCCGAAGAGGCTGAAATGCCAGAAACCGGTCCCCGGTAGCTTGTCTCCTTTCTGGTGAAGAATTGGCTTGGTAGTTTGGTCTGCCCTGTTCCCATGATGCACTGGGCCAGGGACAGACTAATTTGCACATAGCCAGGTTCTGAGCTGGGATGGGGCAGTGAGATAAATAACGGTGATGGATCAAGCCCTGATCTTTGGACTGGGTAAGAGTGGTCTGCTTAATTCAGACACTCTGTTCATCACCACCCCCTTTTCTGAATCGTTTTTGGCCACTATAGGTGTGGCAGGGTATACTCAGACATGAGTCCCTTTCTCACTGCTCCATCAGGATTCAAGCAAGCCGGGCCGAAGAGGCTGAAATGCCAGAAACCGGTCCCCGGTAGCTTGTCTCCTTTCTGGTGAAGAATTGGCTTGGTAGTTTGGTCTGCCCTGTTCCCATGATGCACTGGGCCAGGGACAGACTAATTTGCATATAGCCAGGTTCTGAGCTGGGATGGGGCAGTGAGATAAATAACGGTGATGGATCAAGCCCTGATCTTTGGACTGGGTAAGAGTGGTCTGCTTAATTCAGACACTCTGTTCATCACCACCCCCTTTTCTGAATCGTTTTTGGCCACTATAGGTGTGGCAGGGTATACTCAGACATGAGTCCCTTTCTCACTGCTCCATCAGGATTCAAGCAAGCCGGGCCGAAGAGGCTGAAATGCCAGAAACCGGTCCCCGGTAGCTTGTCTCCTTTCTGGTGAAGAATTGGCTTGGTAGTTTGGTCTGCCCTGTTCCCATGATGCACTGGGCCAGGGACAGACTAATTTGCATATAGCCAGGTTCTGAGCTGGGATGGGGCAGTGAGATAAATAACGGTGATGGATCAAGCCCTGATCTTTGGACTGGGTAAGAGTGGTCTGCTTAATTCAGACACTCTGTTCATCACCACCCCCTTTTCTGAATCGTTTTTGGCCACTATAGGTGTGGCAGGGTATACTCAGACATGAGTCCCTTTCTCACTGCTCCATCAGGATTCAAGCAAGCCGGGCCGAAGAGGCTGAAATGCCAGAAACCGGTCCCCGGTAGCTTGTCTCCTTTCTGGTGAAGAATTGGCTTGGTAGTTTGGTCTGCCCTGTTCCCATGATGCACTGGGCCAGGGACAGACTAATTTGCATATAGCCAGGTTCTGAGCTGGGATGGGGCAGTGAGATAAATAACGGTGATGGATCAAGCCCTGATCTTTGGACTGGGTAAGAGTGGTCTGCTTAATTCAGACACTCTGTTCATCACCACCCCCTTTTCTGAATCGTTTTTGGCCACTATAGGTGTGGCAGGGTATACTCAGACATGAGTCCCTTTCTCACTGCTCCATCAGGATTCAAGCAAGCCGGGCCGAAGAGGCTGAAATGCCAGAAACCGGTCCCCGGTAGCTTGTCTCCTTTCTGGTGAAGAATTGGCTTGGTAGTTTGGTCTGCCCTGTTCCCATGATGCACTGGGCCAGGGACAGACTAATTTGCATATAGCCAGGTTCTGAGCTGGGATGGGGCAGTGAGATAAATAACGGTGATGGATCAAGCCCTGATCTTTGGACTGGGTAAGAGTGGTCTGCTTAATTCAGACACTCTGTTCATCACCACCCCCCTTTTCTGAATCGTTTTTGGCCACTATAGGTGTGGCAGGGTATACTCAGACATGAGTCCCTTTCTCACTGCTCCATCAGGATTCAAGCAAGCCGGGCCGAAGAGGCTGAAATGCCAGAAACCGGTCCCCGGTAGCTTGTCTCCTTTCTGGTGAAGAATTGGCTTGGTAGTTTGGTCTGCCCTGTTCCCATGATGCACTGGGCCAGGGACAGACTAATTTGCATATAGCCAGGTTCTGAGCTGGGATGGGGCAGTGAGATAAATAACGGTGATGGATCAAGCCCTGATCTTTGGACTGGGTAAGAGTGGTCTGCTTAATTCAGACACTCTGTTCATCACCACCCCCTTTTCTGAATCGTTTTTGGCCACTATAGGTGTGGCAGGGTATACTCAGACATGAGTCCCTTTCTCACTGCTCCATCAGGATTCAAGCAAGCCGGGCCGAAGAGGCTGAAATGCCAGAAACCGGTCCCCGGTAGCTTGTCTCCTTTCTGGTGAAGAATTGGCTTGGTAGTTTGGTCTGCCCTGTTCCCATGATGCACTGGGCCAGGGACAGACTAATTTGCATATAGCCAGGTTCTGAGCTGGGATGGGGCAGTGAGATAAATAACGGTGATGGATCAAGCCCTGATCTTTGGACTGGGTAAGAGTGGTCTGCTTAATTCAGACACTCTGTTCATCACCACCCCCTTTTCTGAATCGTTTTTGGCCACTATAGGTGTGGCAGGGTATACTCAGACATGAGTCCCTTTCTCACTGCTCCATCAGGATTCAAGCAAGCCGGGCCGAAGAGGCTGAAATGCCAGAAACCGGTCCCCGGTAGCTTGTCTCCTTTCTGGTGAAGAATTGGCTTGGTAGTTTGGTCTGCCCTGTTCCCATGATGCACTGGGCCAGGGACAGACTAATTTGCATATAGCCAGGTTCTGAGCTGGGATGGGGCAGTGAGATAAATAACGGTGATGGATCAAGCCCTGATCTTTGGACTGGGTAAGAGTGGTCTGCCTAATTCAGACACTCTGTTCATCACCACCCCCTTTTCTGAATCGTTTTTGGCCACTATAGGTGTGGCAGGGTATACTCAGACATGAGTCCCTTTCTCACTGCTCCATCAGGATTCAAGCAAGCCGGGCCGAAGAGGCTGAAATGCCAGAAACCGGTCCCCGGTAGCTTGTCTCCTTTCTGGTGAAGAATTGGCTTGGTAGTTTGGTCTGCCCTGTTCCCATGATGCACTGGGCCAGGGACAGACTAATTTGCATATAGCCAGGTTCTGAGCTGGGATGGGGCAGTGAGATAAATAACGGTGATGGATCAAGCCCTGATCTTTGGACTGGGTAAGAGTGGTCTGCTTAATTCAGACACTCTGTTCATCACCACCCCCTTTTCTGAATCGTTTTTGGCCACTATAGGTGTGGCAGGGTATACTCAGACATGAGTCCCTTTCTCACTGCTCCATCAGGATTCAAGCAAGCCGGGCCGAAGAGGCTGAAATGCCAGAAACCGGTCCCCGGTAGCTTGTCTCCTTTCTGGTGAAGAATTGGCTTGGTAGTTTGGTCTGCCCTGTTCCCATGATGCACTGGGCCAGGGACAGACTAATTTGCATATAGCCAGGTTCTGAGCTGGGATGGGGCAGTGAGATAAATAACGGTGATGGATCAAGCCCTGATCTTTGGACTGGGTAAGAGTGGTCTGCTTAATTCAGACACTCTGTTCATCACCACCCCCTTTTCTGAATCGTTTTTGGCCACTATAGGTGTGGCAGGGTATACTCAGACATGAGTCCCTTTCTCACTGCTCCATCAGGATTCAAGCAAGCCGGGCCGAAGAGGCTGAAATGCCAGAAACCGGTCCCCGGTAGCTTGTCTCCTTTCTGGTGAAGAATTGGCTTGGTAGTTTGGTCTGCCCTGTTCCCATGATGCACTGGGCCAGGGACAGACTAATTTGCATATAGCCAGGTTCTGAGCTGGGATGGGGCAGTGAGATAAATAACGGTGATGGATCAAGCCCTGATCTTTGGACTGGGTAAGAGTGGTCTGCTTAATTCAGACACTCTGTTCATCACCACCCCCTTTTCTGAATCGTTTTTGGCCACTATAGGTGTGGCAGGGTATACTCAGACATGAGTCCCTTTCTCACTGCTCCATCAGGATTCAAGCAAGCCGGGCCGAAGAGGCTGAAATGCCAGAAACCGGTCCCCGGTAGCTTGTCTCCTTTCTGGTGAAGAATTGGCTTGGTAGTTTGGTCTGCCCTGTTCCCATGATGCACTGGGCCAGGGACAGACTAATTTGCATATAGCCAGGTTCTGAGCTGGGATGGGGCAGTGAGATAAATAACGGTGATGGATCAAGCCCTGATCTTTGGACTGGGTAAGAGTGGTCTGCTTAATTCAGACACTCTGTTCATCACCACCCCCCTTTTCTGAATCGTTTTTGGCCACTATAGGTGTGGCAGGGTATACTCAGACATGAGTCCCTTTCTCACTGCTCCATCAGGATTCAAGCAAGCCGGGCCGAAGAGGCTGAAATGCCAGAAACCGGTCCCCGGTAGCTTGTCTCCTTTCTGGTGAAGAATTGGCTTGGTAGTTTGGTCTGCCCTGTTCCCATGATGCACTGGGCCAGGGACAGACTAATTTGCATATAGCCAGGTTCTGAGCTGGGATGGGGCAGTGAGATAAATAACGGTGATGGATCAAGCCCTGATCTTTGGACTGGGTAAGAGTGGTCTGCTTAATTCAGACACTCTGTTCATCACCACCCCCTTTTCTGAATCGTTTTTGGCCACTATAGGTGTGGCAGGGTATACTCAGACATGAGTCCCTTTCTCACTGCTCCATCAGGATTCAAGCAAGCCGGGCCGAAGAGGCTGAAATGCCAGAAACCGGTCCCCGGTAGCTTGTCTCCTTTCTGGTGAAGAATTGGCTTGGTAGTTTGGTCTGCCCTGTTCCCATGATGCACTGGGCCAGGGACAGACTAATTTGCATATAGCCAGGTTCTGAGCTGGGATGGGGCAGTGAGATAAATAACGGTGATGGATCAAGCCCTGATCTTTGGACTGGGTAAGAGTGGTCTGCTTAATTCAGACACTCTGTTCATCACCACCCCCTTTTCTGAATCGTTTTTGGCCACTATAGGTGTGGCAGGGTATACTCAGACATGAGTCCCTTTCTCACTGCTCCATCAGGATTCAAGCAAGCCGGGCCGAAGAGGCTGAAATGCCAGAAACCGGTCCCCGGTAGCTTGTCTCCTTTCTGGTGAAGAATTGGCTTGGTAGTTTGGTCTGCCCTGTTCCCATGATGCACTGGGCCAGGGACAGACTAATTTGCATATAGCCAGGTTCTGAGCTGGGATGGGGCAGTGAGATAAATAACGGTGATGGATCAAGCCCTGATCTTTGGACTGGGTAAGAGTGGTCTGCCTAATTCAGACACTCTGTTCATCACCACCCCCTTTTCTGAATCGTTTTTGGCCACTATAGGTGTGGCAGGGTATACTCAGACATGAGTCCCTTTCTCACTGCTCCATCAGGATTCAAGCAAGCCGGGCCGAAGAGGCTGAAATGCCAGAAACCGGTCCCCGGTAGCTTGTCTCCTTTCTGGTGAAGAATTGGCTTGGTAGTTTGGTCTGCCCTGTTCCCATGATGCACTGGGCCAGGGACAGACTAATTTGCATATAGCCAGGTTCTGAGCTGGGATGGGGCAGTGAGATAAATAACGGTGATGGATCAAGCCCTGATCTTTGGACTGGGTAAGAGTGGTCTGCTTAATTCAGACACTCTGTTCATCACCACCCCCTTTTCTGAATCGTTTTTGGCCACTATAGGTGTGGCAGGGTATACTCAGACATGAGTCCCTTTCTCACTGCTCCATAAGGATTCAAGCAAGCCGGGCCGAAGAGGCTGAAATGCCAGAAACCGGTCCCCGGTAGCTTGTCTCCTTTCTGGTGAAGAATTGGCTTGGTAGTTTGGTCTGCCCTGTTCCCATGATGCACTGGGCCAGGGACAGACTAATTTGCATATAGCCAGGTTCTGAGCTGGGATGGGGCAGTGAGATAAATAACGGTGATGGATCAAGCCCTGATCTTTGGACTGGGTAAGAGTGGTCTGCTTAATTCAGACACTCTGTTCATCACCACCCCCTTTTCTGAATCGTTTTTGGCCACTATAGGTGTGGCAGGGTATACTCAGACATGAGTCCCTTTCTCACTGCTCCATCAGGATTCAAGCAAGCCGGGCCGAAGAGGCTGAAATGCCAGAAACCGGTCCCCGGTAGCTTGTCTCCTTTCTGGTGAAGAATTGGCTTGGTAGTTTGGTCTGCCCTGTTCCCATGATGCACTGGGCCAGGGACAGACTAATTTGCATATAGCCAGGTTCTGAGCTGGGATGGGGCAGTGAGATAAATAACGGTGATGGATCAAGCCCTGATCTTTGGACTGGGTAAGAGTGGTCTGCTTAATTCAGACACTCTGTTCATCACCACCCCCTTTTCTGAATCGAGAAAATACGTTGGCACGTGAGGCGGCGTCAGTAGCGGACCGATGTGCGAATAGGCCAAAGGCAATACAACGCGCCAAGATCCGGATGGCACCGAGGTGGTGTCCAGCAAGTTGCAGCACTGGTGTGGCCATCCTACAATGCTGAAAGTCGGCGTGGGGCGCCCCATTGGCCTGTGAGTTTGCGTCAGTAGCGGACCGATGTGCGAATAGGCCGAAGGTAGCAGAACGCGCCAAGATCCGGATGGCACCGAGGTGGTGTCTAGTAAGTTGCCGCACTGGTGTGGCCATCCTACAATGTTGAAAGTCGGCGTGGGGCGCCCCGTTGGCCTGTGAGATGGCGGCAGTAGCGGACCGATGTGCGAATGGGGCCAAAGGCAGCGCAACAATATTTTCGGAATAGAAGACACCACAAGGCGCTGAGATGCCAAGATCCGGATGGCACCGAGGTGGTGTCTAGCAAGTTGTGGCACTGGTGTGGCCATCCTACAATGGTAAAAGTCGGCGTGGGGCGCCCTGTTGGCCTGTGAGATGGTGTCAGTAGCGGACTGATGTGCGAATGGGGCCAAAGGCAGCGTAACAATATTTTCTGACTGACACCACAAGGCGCTGAAATGCCAAGATCCGGATGGCACCGAGGTGATGTCTAAGTTGCGGACCGATGTGCGAATGGGGCCAAAGGCAGCGCAACAATATTTTCTGTATGGAAGATACCACTAGGCGTTGAGATGCCAAGATCCGGATGGCACCGAGGTGATGTCTAGCAAGTTGCTGTACTGGTGTGGTCATCCTACAATGCTGAAACTCGGCGTGGGGCGCCCCATTAGTCTGTGAGATGGCGTCAGTAGCGGACCGATGTGCGAATAGGCCGAAGGCAGCACAACGCGCCAAGATCCGGATGTCACCGTGGTGGTTTCATAGTTGAGAGGCACTTCATCTGCAGTGGGGCGCCGAGATCCGGATGGCACCGAGGTGATGTCTAGCAAGTTGCTGTACTGGTGTGGTCATCCTACAATGCTGAAACTCGGCGTGGGGCGCCCCATTAGCCTGTGAGATGGCGTCAGTAGCGGACCGATGTGCGAATAGGCCGAAGGCAGCACAAAGCGCCAAGATCCGGATGTCACCGTGGTGGTTTCAAAGTTGAGAGGCACTTCATCTGCAGTGGGGCGCCGAGATCCGGATGGCACCGAGGTGATGTCTAGCAAGTTGCTGTACTGGTGTGGTCATCCTACAATGCTGAAACTCGGCGTGGGGCGCCCCATTAGCCTGTGAGATGGCGTCAGTAGCGGACCGATGTGCGAATAGGCCGAAGGCAGCACAACGCGCCAAGATCCGGATGTCACCGTGGTGGTTTCATAGTTGAGAGGCACTTCATCTGCAGTGGGGCGCCGAGATCCGGATGGCACCGAGGTGATGTCTAGCAAGTTGCTGTACTGGTGTGGTCATCCTACAATGCTGAAAGTCGGCGTGGGGCGCCCCATTAGCCTGTGAGATGGCGTCAGTAGCGGACCGATGTGCGAATGGGGCCAAAGGCAGCGCAACAATATTTTCTGAAGAGAAGACACCAAAAGGCGCTGAGATTCCAAGATCCGGATGGCACCGAGGTGGTGTCTAGCAAGCTATGCAGTTGAGTTGTGTGCGCACTTGCGGCGAATAGGTCGAAGGCAGCATAACAATGTTTTCTGAATAGAAGACACCACAAGGCGTTGAGATTCGGTTACCACCGAGGTGATGTCTAGCAAGTTGCCGCACTGGTGTGGCCATCCTACAATACTGCTCCGAATAACGGCATGGGGTGCCCGAAGGGGGGGGGGGAGGCGGCGTGAACGGGCCTTCCTAGGTGGAGGCTCGTCTGCTGTAGTGGGGCGCCCCTTTACCGTTTCAGTTGCCATTCAGCTGAGTTTCGGCTGCTCTTGATGCTACAGCGACAGGCGGCTGCAACAGGACTCTCAAAATGGCGGCCTGTTCTTTGGATTTGGGCCTGGTCCACTAAAATGGCCCTGGGACACCTTAGAACTCGGACGCTCGATTTTTTTTTCCATTCCTGTACATGCAAAAAAAGGTAAATGCCCGGTACGTTACACGCTTCATCTGCCACGATGAACTCTCCAGAGGAACCGAAAAAATATATAGTTATGGTAACTATACCATGCATCGTCATATGGAGAGGTGGCACCAATTAATTATAGTGCTGCATAAAAGAGAGATTTGGAGGAGAACCCCTGACCTGCTAGTACATTCATCAAAGAAGTGGCACTGACAGCATCAGAGGCAAGGGAAACGGTCCCAAATATTTAGAAGAACTTTGGAAAGATTAAAATGACATGTTTAGATTGTGGCAAATTAATTTCATGTGGACAGATGAGTGTTACTCTAATAAATACAGCATATGAACATCATCATAGTCGATGGTTGGTAGAGACATTTTGACTATATCCTGGACCTGCCCGTCCTCGCCCAAAATGGTGCCGAAATAAATGGGACTCGTAACTCCTTGTTGTGTACTGGTTGCAGAACCTTGAAATCACGAGATACGTATGCAGTTTTGAAGCACATGGCGGGCGGGGACGAGAATTGATTGAATATTTCGACAGTCCTATTGATATTAAGTTCTGATGTGTTATTGATTACTGTACTATTGAAAGTTCGAATTAACGTCACCCATGGTACTTGCCCGCAAATGTATATCTAGATAATTTTATTGTAACTGGCCCTGTCGTATTTTAATTATAAAATGTACGTCCACCGATTCCGTAACTGTTAGACACCTTAGTTCTTGCAACCTAATGGCCCGCCCGTTACGTTCCTCTACAGTGTAAATGTCTACTCATCATATACGATTACAGTTTGCTCCGTGGCAGGCCCACGTGGTTATAGGCTCGTATTTGTATAATGAAATTTTCACAATAAAGGTTTTTAAAAGAAAACATGGTAGTAGTATATACATTGGTAAAGTTTTTAATAATAGTCACTGTTTTAGAATCATTAAAAGGCAAGTGAAATAAAGCAGACCAATTACATGAAGGGTAAAAGGTATAATACGAAGGAACGCAGTAAAGATAAATGGTCAAGGGCTGTTGTGTTTTCTATTCCTGCAACATAAAGTGATCGATATGAATCTCATATTCAGGCGTATCGGCGACTAAGACAGCAGGTCGACCCTCTTTTGCTCAACGGCTCCGTCATGGGACGAAGAAACGCTCTTTTTCTCGAAAAAAGAATATATTTTACTTGCAGGACAGTTGTAAATTTTCCGGGAAAGTACATTAGCCTGAAACATTATAACATATATTTAAGAAAAAATAATGTTCGGAAGTAATAAAAAGCGTAATTTTTAGGTCATATGACCAAGCCTTTCATCATTAGAATAAGAAAAGTAAAATGAACCAATGAAAAGTTTTATTAACAAGTCACATGACTTGTTATGCTTACGTTACGCGCTGCGCGCCCCGGATGACTTCCGGATGCGCTAACGCAGCGCATCATATGACGCATTACGCGACAACGCAGGTCCAGAATATAGTCAAAATGTCTCCACCAACCAGCGGTCAGAACACAACCCCTTTCAGCAGGCTAAATAGTTCTGTTAAATGACAACAGAAGGGACAGGCAACAAGAACCATCAGTCAAAGAGGGGAGGGCTAGTTCTTCTCTACCGGGTTACATTGGGGCGCTACCGGAACTGATCGAATTGGTAGTCTACAGTGTTTCTGGATGTTTCAGACTGAAGCTGGGGTTAGCATGAGAGCAGTACCATTTCGTAGCTCCGTCGTGGCCATTCCGCAACCAATCATGGCAGCCGCTCTTTATCGTTATTTTGGGCGGGGTGGGTGGCGGAGCCGAGCTGTTTTGCAGCCATCATTGTGTGGAGTTCAGTTCATTTCACTAGTTTTGTATTTGTCATGAGGGGTTGTTCCTAATGTTTCTATTTTAGCGAGGTCAAAAAGAGATCCCGTTAGTGGCCTACTGATTTTGCTCGATTCCTTTTCTTTTTTTTTTACACGATTTTTCGTTATCTGCAAAGACTAAACAGAGTATTGCGACTCTGTGTTTGTTTGTAAATAGAGAATGAACCAAAGAGAACCAATTCTAAAACAGTAAATACTTGGATAACAATCAATCAAATGGAGAGAGAAGCAGGCACGACGTATTACAACGGGGGCAAAGGCCTGCGTTAACTACCCTTCACTATGTGCAAAGAGAGAGTACTCCTAATAGAAATGAGGGGGGGGGGCACCATTCAAAGCAGATCAGTGTGTATAAACACGAAAATGTTTTCACTTACCACGTACTTGACATTCGACAGCTTATGATATTTGCTATTAAAAAACCATTGAAATTCACTGAAAAAACCATAGGTTATAGATCATATATAGTTAGGAATTAGCATTTACAAAACCTTGAAAATTCACTGAAAAAACCATAGGTTATAGACCATATATAGTTAGGAATTAGCATTTAAAAAACCTTATTTTACTCACACAAAACCATTGAAATTCCATATATAGTTAGTTGCACTAACTATATATCGCGCACCCGCAATCCACTGCTGATGATGTCACATATTACATCATTCATGACATGGTCAGTGACATCACTGATGACATCACTGATGACATCTCAAATGACATCACTGATAACATCTCAAATGACATCACTGATGACATCTCAAATGACATCATTGATGAAATCACTGATGACATCTCATTTGACATCAATGACCACATCACTAATGATATCATTCATGTGACAATACAATGCATCTCCTCACACTTTTATATAATTTTTGAAACCATTGACACACCAATACTAGTTACTACATACGCACTCAGTGATTCCTATGTTTACACACACATTCACTCATTTACCCATACAATCATTCATACATACAATCACTCATCTTTACAACACTATCATATGCACTCATACACCTATACAGACTCTCACACTCTGTCACTCATCCATGGAGTTACTCACACACCTAGTCAGTCCTGTAAATAATCAATCACACTTCCATTTTCTAATCTATACAGTTAAACATAGAGCACCTAACATTTTGAAACATATACTAACACATACTTACTCTCTTATACAATCATTGATACAAGTACACATTGATCTGCACAGAGTCACACACCTCCCAGCCAGCCACACACACACTCAGTCTCCCATACAAATACTTGGGCAATCAATCAATAACCCATATAGCCACTCATAGAGCTACTGATCAACACATGCAGCAGCTTGCACAACAACAGACATACTGATGCACACTTTCAGACAGTTTAGTCACTAACCCATGCATTCAGTAAGACGCATTTAATCACTCACTCATACAGTCAACCACGCACCTACTAAAACCTTCATTCAGACACTTATACATCCACTCATTCTTCAATATGTAAAACATATTTAAACTTTACAGAAACACACAGTCACTGGATGATGTCATCAGTGATGTCATCAGTGATGTCATTTGAGATGTCATCAGTGATGTCATCAGTGATGTCACTGACCATGTCATGAATGATGTAATATGTGACATCATCAGCAGTGGATTGCGGGTGCGCGATATATAGTTAGTGCAACTAACTATATATGGAATTTCAATGGTTTTGTGTGAGTAAAATAAGGTTTTTTAAATGCTAATTCCTAACTATATATGGTCTATAACCTATGGTTTTTTCAGTGAATTTTCAAGGTTTTGTAAATGCTAATTCCTAACTATATATGATCTATAACCTATGGTTTTTTCAGTGAATATATATATATATATATATCCCTTTATCCCCAGCACTGCCATATATGTAACAGTAACCTGGTCCTGATGATGGCCTAACACTCCTACAGGCCGCAAAGCCGTTGACTTTCACAGCGGAACTCTCAGCGCTCCCCTCAAGCATACACCACTTGACTAATTTTGTATTGCTTACCATTATTTTTTGGGTATCCTAAATATGTACATTTTTATTTTCACTTGATGCTTGTTGCGCCCTTCCCTATCACTGTACATACTTCCTCACGTGTCACTTGCAGCGTCACAATCCTTCACCAGCACTTGTGCACAGTATCCCACAAATTACATGTCATTTAATGTAATGCAGTGCCACCCTTCCATATGTTTGATCATGTGAAACTTAATATGTCATATATGTATATTCACTAAAATACAATTTATGTTACAAAAGAAATTTGTCTCCCTGGTTTTCTCCCCTTTTTTATTCAATTCTCAGCAATTAATTGTGCTATATGTAACTGACCTCCAATTAACACCCTTTTGAGACACTGTTGTATGTTATTGTAACATTGCATCACACCCTTGGGGTACCTAGGACATATCTTAGGGGTGACTTATATGTAAGGCAGTTTAAGAGTTTTGAAGTTCCTTTAATTCCCAAGTCGAAATTTGGATATAGTTTTATTTTAAAAGCAGCCTGCAAGGCGTGGCTGGCTTTTAAAATGACAGCCGGCAGTATAGTAGTGCACACTTAAATGCATTAAATAGACTGGGCCTCTAAACCTACATGCCCTACCACATGCTAGGGACTTACAGGTAGGTTGTCCATACCAATTGTAATTACACCTAATTACATGTACCTTTTAACAGGCAACTTGCCCTGGGCCTGGTTAGCAGGGTCCAGGGCACAATCACAGTCACTAAACACCAATATTGGTCAAAAATAGGAGCAAAAAAGTGGAGGGACACTGCAAACAACCCTGTTTTCTCACACAACGTTTCCCTCCCCACTGATCCCAATTGCTTGGAATCCGGATTTCCAAACCAGGAATTACAGACAAACACTACCAGACATGGGTGGAGGGAAACCATTGTGCCTGGGACAGTTATACATGGAAGGGACCCCTAAGATCCGCGATCAGTGTACCAATGATTTTTTTGTTGGGTCCAAAAGACTTAAATCGGATCACTCAGCTACACCATTGGGCGCAACAGCCACATATCTGAACATTAGGGGCAAGTGACACCACCAAAATTGAATATATATTCACAGAGGAGGCTGGCTCTCTATAAAGTGTACTAAAACGAAGTACACTGTGCAGAGAGTAAAGTGAATCATTACTGGTTTTCAGAGTCAAAAGTAAATAATACTAAGGCTCCAATTGTGGTAGTGTAGGCGAGCAGTTAGGCTTATCAGAGGGTAGTGCTAAGAATTTGTTGTACGTACAGAGGTAACAAATGAGACACAGGCTCAAGAAAAAGTATTGATTTTGTAGGAGAGTAGGGTCAGCTCTTATGGTTATCCACCCTTCTAGAGGGAGAGACATGTACACATCGGTATACCCGGTACAAGTTTAAAAGAGCCCTGGCATCACAAAATGGATGCTGTAGCCACAGACACGAGTCTGGTCTACTGTTGCTGGATGAAACTCTGGCAAGGGAGGCCTGGACAATAGGTTTCCTGTCACAGGGAGGTGTAACCACCTCCCAGACAGGCTTTAGTGTATTGGGGCTCGGTGGGTGCACTTCAAGAATGCTTTGAAGTCTGCACTGGGGTCACATTTGGTGTTCCTGTGCGTGGCCCAGTTCAAACCGGTTGCAGGGGATACTACCCCTGCTCTGGCGTGAAACTGGACAACGGAAATTGGTGTAGCCACCCTCTCTTTCCAAACCCGCCCATAGGTGGGTCCCCAGAGTATGTCCAAACCCTTCCTTGGATATAAGAAAGGAACCCCTGGCTACAGGACTTTAGATTACACCTGGACGAAACTCTGCTACAGATATCCTGGAACTTCGACAATCTACACCACTAGATGACTGAAGGATCTCCCTTGGAGTAAAGGAGTTAGTCCCCTGCTTGGCAGGCACCAAAGACGCATCTGACCGGTCTGCATCTCCGAAGCTCCAGCTGGATTCCAAAGTAATTGCAGCCCAGGAGGTGGATTCCCAGACTTCTCCACGGTCCAACCTGAGTCCCCAGCAAAGCTGAGACTTGCAGCCCTCATGAGTACTGTGGAACCCTTGGACACCATGCACGTTTGCAAGTGCATTAGCTTCTCGACGTTCCTTGAGGCTGTGCATTGGGTTACTTGTAGCCCAGACCCCTAGCACCTTTTCCACCGAAGATTGCAGGCCTACACTCCACGAGTGTCCCGTGAGCCAGCCCTTTGTGTTTTCGCTTGAGGTACCTTCGTGATCCATGGTCTGTTTACTGGTGGGTCCCTGAGAAGGCAATTTGGTCTTTCATTGGGTTTTCCTGGTTGCTCCAGATATGCCCTGACTCTCCACCACTTGGTGAGACCCTCGGACCTTGCTGGTCTGCACCAAAGCATTTCTTCACTTTCTGTATGGGTTGCTGTTGCCAAGGCTTGTTGGGTACAATCTGGTCACCGACACCCCAGCACTCAACAGCCTTTGTGAGATAGCTCAAATCCAGCTCCTGTTTGTCATTGACACCTCCTGGTCCTCGTGGCTGCAGAGTCAAGCTTCACCTCTTCTACATAAAAACACCCAACATCGGTGGGCATTTGTCTATAGTGCCCCTGGTCACTGGCAAGTGACCCAGACTCTGTCCCCTCTGCTTTCAGGTTCTTCTCATCTTCGATCCAGGCTTGGATCACACCGGACACTTTCCACTTCGATGGCAGCAGCACTTTGCAGCAGATCGCCATTGAAATCGACGACGATTCCCGACACCAAAAGACACCTATGCACCCGGCTTCCCTTGGTGAGGTAACTCGAGCACTCTGGTGCTCCCGTGGGTGTTGGCCCTAAAACCCCTTAAGTCTAAAGGAGTTTGCTCAAAGTCCTCTCCTAAGTGTCGTTAATCTTCATATTTCCAACCGCGACTTTCCCCTTAGAAGCTAATGGTGATTCGCGGCTGTGTTCTCACACATCACGCGTCCCCCATGGATCCCCATGTCACTATCTTTGGTGGTTCCTTGGGGTTCCAGCGATTCTACAGGCTCTAGGTCTTGTGTCTAATCAAGTCGTGGTTCTTATACCACTTTTTTAATATATGCTTTGACCTCTAGCCTCATAAAGAGACTAGTTAGGTGTGTTTAGAATAAATACATATATTTTATATATATACCTGATGTGGTTGTCCTTTCATTTAGCCATTCAAGAGATTATAGACTGGTAAAACAAGCTTCTTTACATTCCTTCAAGGCTTAGCCTGAAGGCTTTTTTCCTTCGCTACCACTAGGATAGCTTTCAAATAAGGTTTTCTTTAACCTATCACCTCTAAGGGGCTGTTTAGACTGGTACATGGTGCCCACTATAACTTGTGAACAGAATATACCAGGCCAACTTCTCACAGATTTATAAAAATAGTATCAATGTTTATATAATGTTTTAAGACCAACAACTTCAATTTACAGTAAGTACTTTTGAAGTTAGGATTTTTCAGAGTTCGCAAAATATATTTCTTTTGTGCGCAATTACACACCATTAAGGTCAATGGAGAAAAGTAGAAAAATGCATATGAAATCAGGCAATCCTTTCACAATAGTCACTTTTTCATTTAAGGTTGACATTAGGACCAGACCCAATGTTCTAGTAGCAGACGATATGGAGTGTCCCTGATTCAACCAGGAGCAGGATGCTGAAGTTGTTGGTAGCTAGTGCGCTACGACTAAGGAGGCCACTTGAAAAGACACTGCACAAGAGGACTTAAAGGTAAGTCTGGGAGGTCCCACTCAAGGGAGGACGTTGCAAAGGTTTCAGGACCACGGGTGCACAGCTGGTTCGTCATTACCGGGGCTGGTCGGGGCGGATGCAGAGCAATTATGTCAGCCAGGCACCGTGTGTCGAGTTGTCCTCGTGTTCAGCAGCAGGTAAATTGAAGAAGCAATTTTGGGATAGCTGGATCACTCACAATGTGGGTCTCGGGTATTGTCATCCCTTGATGGGTGCTTGCATCTGGAGTAGTTGGAGTCCGGAATGCAATTCTTTGTGTCACTGTTAGCTGAAGGGGGTCTGTTACCCCAGGTATTAGTACAGAGCAACTTCAGTAGGCTTTGTGCCTCCCAACTTGTTGGGGAGACAGATCTAATCTTTTGGAGCTGATCTACCTCTTTTGGTTTGAGTGCTGCTTTGGAGTTGCCCGGGAGCAGCACATCAACAAACCGGACTTAGTGGGTTCAGTGCCTGCAGTGTGCAGGGGAGTGATACCTTCACCTCAAGGGAGGTTCTTGGCAATTTCTTGAAGGCTGGAGGAGCTCCGAGGTTCTTGGAGTCCTCACAGGTTCACAATGAGACTAGACCACCACAATTGTTACGTTCTAGAGGAAGCAGGCAGGGTTTGGCCCCCAATTTCTTCTGCAGCAGGGCTTTAGTTCTCGGGCAGGAGCTCATCTGGCATCAGTGAGGATTTATTAAGACAAGATATTTGGTACCAAACATTTTAGGGTACAGTGAAGCCACCATGGAGCTAGGAAACTCAAATTGACAAGAATCCAGCCCATGTACTCTCTTTGGCATTCCTGTGCACTTACAATATCCAAGAATGGCTAAGATATTGAAGGGTCATATCTGCTCACACAGATATGTCCACACATGAGATATAGTGCACCCTGCCTTAAGGCTGTAAGACCTGCAGTAGGGGTAACTTACCTATCCCTCATATAATGTATGGGGTCATGGCACCCAGGACTGTGTGCCATGTTGACTCTTCGGATTTATCTGCGCCAAGACACACAGCCTGCAATGGTTGTGTGCATGGTCTTGGTGAGGGGTCCTTGTGGTGGCACAATTTGGGCTGCAGCCCCAGCGAACCCTCTTCAATACCCACGCCCTAGGTAACCGTGGTACAATTTACCAGGGATTTATAGGGGTAGCCAATTGTGGTACATTTTTAGGGAAAGAGCACTGGTACTAGGAACCTGGTTAGCAGGGACCCAGTACACCTCAGTCAAAGTTGCACCAAAAACCAGGCAAAAAGTGATTGGGCACTGCATCAGACACACTGTTTCTCATAGTGTGACACCGCAAAAGTAGTTCATGTAGGGCGCTAGATGGTCCTGCTCCTGCACAATGGCTTTCATGCTCTCAAAAATGGGCTGATGACCTTGGCCTAGAACTGACTGAGGGGGACTGGATTCTCACTTGAAGACAAGCTGCACACTCCTCACTGTACCTCTACAATAGGATAATGCCATTAAAATAATGCTCCCTTGCTACATAATGCCCCTTTGATTAAAAGTCACGGAGTACGTGCCTGATGCAACGTTGGAGGGAGTTGTGGTGCGAAAGACACATACTTGCATATGTGGCGGGAGTACACATGTAACCAGCAGTTCTGGGGTCCAGTGGAGGAGGTTTTACGAGATATTTCTATTCTATCCCTCCCCATGCTGCCGCGGCTGGCTTTGCTGGGAATGTTGGATGATGATGCACTATCACCACTCTTCCCCTCTGTGTCCAGACTTATTGCATCGCCACTGTTGGCAGTGCCTTTGGTAATAGCACAGTGTCGGAGAGCTTTGATGCCACTCGCCCTGGACATGTGGTGGACTAAAGTCTGGCACATTCATGCACTAGAAAAACTAACTGCATTTGTACGGGACCCCATGCCGATATAACAAAATATCTTGACCCCATTCCATGCATATATCAAACGCAACCGAGGATTCACCTTCCCACCGGATCTGATACGTTTGAGGGGAGCACGGGTGCTGATGACTATGGTGGTGACTGAAGTGGAGCTTTGTGTGGGAAGGAGACTAGGATTGGAGCCCCTTTGCCTGTCCGTTTTTACTGGAATGTCTGGCCTTGAGGTTGTTGATTGAGAGGGGAGTTATTCTGATTTGTTTTATATTGGTGCTGCTGTAGAATGCCATCATTGTTTTACCCCTGCCTGTGTCTGGGATTGGAAAATGTTAACGTAAATGGTTTAAAAAACAGACAAAGAACCCAAGGAATACTGGAATGCCCTATTTATCAAGCAGTCCCCCTAGAGATCCTCACATGAAGGCAGAACGTTGTATTGGGTTGTGCCAGGAGGGCAGGAATTCGCTTTTTTGCATCATTGACCTGGACGAGCTTCTTTTTACTTTGAAGACTGTCCATATCATTTGAGCTGTTTTTTACTGTTTTATCGTATCTAAATACAGCAGAGACATCTCTGCTCCAATAGGCAGACAAATAACAAAAATAAAAAAACATCCAAACCTCAAAAATACCCTATCATTGTTCGCAGCTGACACATTAGGTATTTCTAATTGTCCGACTTGTTTTAACCAGTTCTTGTGCTGAGATTGATTTTCTGTCTTCAAAACTGTGCTGTAAAAACCCAGGGATTTTTAATACTTCTGTTGACCTGGAAGCTGAGCCGTTGTCTGACTTACAGGTCTACGTGTTTAGTAAGCTTTTTAGTAAATCGCGCGGACATTTTAACACCTTGCTTTTCAGAAACATTCAATATGCCATCCACTGAAATTATTTTCTAAGACTTCTGCATGACTGAAAGCCCCAAACGGGAGTTAGCCACCTTTTTTTTAATACTTTTGAAATGCTCCCTTCTGCTGGAAATGAGACCTATGCTTTCATTCGGAAGGAACCCAGCAGTAATGTACTTGTGCGTTGCAAGGAGACATTCTTCTGAACGTTGCTGCAAAAGGAACTCTGAGAAGTCAGGGTGCGTTGTCAGGAAGTCAATACAAAGGTGGCAGTTTATCAAAGATACTGGAGGTCGGGGGGGGGGGTGTATTCAAACACCTCATCTCCGACTTACTTATATCAACCCCATTGCACTGTTAATATTTAACTACGCGGTCTCGGGAACACACAAAATGTCATCCTCATGATGTAGAGCCTTATTCAGAGATTGACAGACGGGGTACTTTGCCAAACGTGGATGATATTGCTTCCTCCTTGCTAGTCCAGCAGCCCATATGACGAATGAAGCTTGAACACAAAATCTGAAATTATGTTCATGGAATATAAACGGGTTGGGAGGCAAAACAAAAGACGCTGAAATAAATTTGACATCATCCTACTCCAGGAGACTTAGTCAATCACTGCGGAACAAATTGATGGCTTTAAAGAAATTCAACTACATGCCACCAGAAGAGGCAACACAGGCAGGGCCGCAGGAGGCCTATCGATTTACCTGAACACTAGCATTCCCTGGTCTCACGCTACCATTGACACAGGACAAACATGGATCCAGTGTATTAAAATCAAGTTACCTCCCGATCCGTTTTCAAGCACATCTGGCCCTCAAGAGTCTCGGCAATTGGTAATTTGTAACACCTACATACACCCGGATGTAAACAAGAAACCAGAGAAAATCCTGACCTTAAAGGCGCTAATTAAATCATTGCAATCCACTTACCCACAGGCGGGGCTGGTGGTGTCAGGAGATCTGAATATGTTCCTTCTATTTAAGGACTACGCCCTCAACAGCATCCAAAACAAACGGAAAGACAAATCTATCCCTCCATTGGTATCAAACCATCATAAAAAGGATAAGCACGGCCAGCAGTGCGCGCAAATGCTCACCGACGTCAGACTTATCGTTCTGAATAGCCGATTTCCCGAAATCAACCGGCGTCCCTAACCAGAATAACCAAACAGGCTCAAGCTGTTTTGGATTATACCATAGTGGACTCAGAGGTCTTACAAATAATAGTTTCCTTCAGCATAACTCACCGGTTGGAGCGCGACCACAGCCCACAATCAATCAAACTCAGTCACCAATACATTAGGGCATCAGCATGCAATGATTTGACCGAACCTTCGTGTCTATACAATCTCAAGCGATTAGTATGGAACTGAAAGAACGCTGAAGAAATCATGGCACATGCGAAAAGAGTGCATGGGGAGGCTACCGGAAACAGTCAAACGTCTCTTCAGGACAACTGGGTAAAGATCATCATCACCCTAATGGAAAGATTTGGCCACCAAATTCACACAATCAAAAGGAAACCAACTAATGCTTTCCAGGCGCTCTCGGGCTCAATACTGAGCATAAAAAGGTTTCTAAATCAAGAAATAAGAAAGTTATCAAGAAAAGACACGATAAAGGGTGACGACACCAAACGTCAAATCTACAATCTACAGCAAAAATACAAAAAAGACGTGTGGTTTGAAAAGTCAAAACAACAAATAGAAATTTGGCAACAACTATTAGAATCTAGTAAATCAAATAACAACAGGAAATTTTGGGCAGACATCAACAAAGTAGCAAACGGAACCGCCCAGACCATCAACTCAAACATTCTACAGGAAGATTGGATCCAGCATTTGGAGCAAACACAACAGACTAAACCTCAATCATGGGATTCAAATCATTTTGCGCTCCAACAATTTGAAAATAATGAAGCGGCCCGAAACTGTGAAGAACATCGGATTATGCCATCTCAAATCCATATGGTCATCAAAAAACTAAGGTCAAAAAGTGCGCCAGGCCGAAACGGTTTGCCAAATGGCCTCTTTAAATCTGACCAATCCTTCTGGGCGGAATACCTTACTCCCTTGTTGAACAATGTCTTCCAAACAGGAAATATTCCTACATCATGGAGAGGGAGCATTTTGCACTCAATATTTAAAGCAGGTGCAAGAACAGACCCAGCCAACTACAGGCTGATCGCCCTAATTGACGTTGAGGCAAAAATGTATGCATCTAATCTCCTGAGAGATCTGGAAGAGTGGGTTAGTTCCAAACATATCCTCCCTATTACCCAGACGGGGTTTAGGCCCGGAACCAACACCACGTGTAATCTTCTAGCACTAAATCTCTTTGTCGAATGAGCAAAGGAAAGGTCTACAAAATTGTACACCTGTTTCGTAGACCTGAAGGCGGTGTTCGACACTGTCCCAAGGAAGATTCTATGGCAAAAGATGGACAATTGGGGCACTCCTCCGAACCTGTTACGAGCAATAATAGAATTATACACATCCACCTGGGTCAAGATCAAATTAGGCAATAGAGATAGAACAACAAAAAAAATCCCCACCCTAATTGGCCTGAAGCAGGGATGTGTATTAGCCCCAAACTCTTTTCAACATCTTTACCGCCGACCTTGACAAGTGCATCGCGGAGACACAAAGTGACCCGCCAAAGCTAGCTCAATGCAAAATAAGGAGCTTACAGTATGCCGACGACATTGTTCTCTGCAGCCAGACCCCATTGGGTCTTCAACGCTCCATCACAAGACTGCATGATTACATCTCAGCGAATGGCTTGCAAATTAACTACAATAAAACAAAGATTGTGTGCTTCTCATCTCGGCAAGGGCAACAACCCTTCAAATGGCACATCGCGGGCAATACCATAGAGTCAAGTAACTTGTACAAGAATCTGGGGGTAGTGGTCGACTCAAGTTGGTCACTTAAAACTCACCAACCGCATAGAACAGCGCAGTCAAATAAACTACGGTTTGCTCTAAAGTTACTGAAAACAAAACTGAAATGCCCATCCAACCTGTACCTCTTGAAAGTGATTGAGGCAAAGTTTCTACCTTCCCTTACGTACGGTTCGGAGCTATTCAGAGGCAAAGATGCAAACTTCTTGAACTTACAACAGTCAAATCTGTTCAAATACATCTTTCACATACCAAGGTTTGTATCACAAGCGCAAATACGCCTGGAATTCGGGCTGTCAAACCGGCATCAAGTTAGGCAAGCCGGGATACTAAAAATGTGCTGGAAATTAAGGGCAGCAAGTGAGGACACGCTGATGGGCCATTGCTGGCGCGAAATTAATAACCGAACAAATGCAAAAAAACGTATGGAAAACATCCTTGGAAGACGCACTAACACAACTCAACATGCGAGAGGCATGGAATATAAACCTCCCCTTCACGGCCTTCAAAAAAAAATCCAACAGTATAGCAAAACAAAAATCGAGGATTGTCGACAAAGCTGCCCTCGCAAAGAAAAAACATGGCTGGACGGTGCTAGCCACGTATGAGAGAAGTGCCCCACATGTGGAAAATTAGTACGGTTTGGTAAACATTATCTGCGCCATCTTGCCTTTTCCCCTGATGCCACACTTTTGTCGTGCGCGCCCGCCATTTTAGGTGCCTCGATCAGGACCATCCCTTTTTCATGCCACTGGCCCCCCCCAGCATAGCCCTTCGCCCTCACCAAGCCTGCACGCTGACCAACCCCCCGCTCGCACATGCTTTGGGTCATAAACCCCTCTCCAACGCAGCTCTGCCTCGGAACCCCATCCTGTTCCCAGCGCGACACCTCCCTTCATTCCTTTCATGGTCCCAGATCCCTTGATGCAAAAACCCCCCTTTTCCTGTGCCCGTTTGTCTTCCTCGTTCCCAGGCCGACACCTAGCTCTGCCGATACTGTTTATTGCCCCTCCCCGTACAGTAGGAAGGCTTCCCTCTACAAAGGACCCCCGAGCTGATCAAAGCCCCCACCCTATGCGATCCGATCAAACCCCCCACATTCCGTGGATCGGCGGAATGTCCAGCTGCGCGATAATCATCACCTGTTGTTACCGGGGTGGGACTTCTACTGTAAATGTGTGTGGGAACGGGCCCGAAGGGGAGATTCCAGGAATGTCTTTTCGTACATCAAAGCATTGCCATGAATATGTAATCTATAATAAAGCAATAAAACATGTATATAAGAGGCCAGGCCTCAGAGATGCAGTTAGAGCACCTCAGAACGATACCTGCTGTCTAACTGTTGTGTTCTCCTCCGGAGAGAATAAACCTTGTTTCCTGCCTTCCCGCCTCCAGCGCCTGCCTCTTCATTGATTAATATTTCATGGGTCTAAGAGGCGATACCGCCGGGCAAATATCGATAGTCCCCTGACCTTAGGTTCTACAATTGGCGTCCCAAACGTGGGGCCCATCAGCGACTCGTGGATCCAGTGGGAGAGGTCCTGACGACAGAGTGAACGACTGCAACGATCGGGAGAGCTCTTGCCCAATGGACCCTCGTCTGGCAGCCGATCATCCGAACTTCACTAGTTCCGAACAGACCTCTCTTGAGTGATCTACGGTCCTGACTGGGAACCATTAGGAGTGTTGCGAGGAATACGAAAAAAGAGGACGATCGGGCGCTGGATTCGGAAGACAAGAAACTGTCCATACGGTCCGGGTAAGGTCGTGTAAACACGACAAACTGCAAAATAATTGACTGATTGTTCAGAAAATACTAGTATTACTCTTTGTTAACTTATTTGGAGATTCACTGTCTGCACGCGGAGAAACAGTAGGCTCTTTCCCTTTTGCAAACAGTGAAGGATAGGTAACGCAGCCGTCGTGCCTATTTTTCTCCCCCACTGAATCCTATTATTTATTAACGGTTTTCGGGAGATTCCCTCTCCCACACTGATTAACTGGGTTCTTTGACCCCGAACTACTGTTCACGGATTGTTTTCTGGAGATTCTCTGTCTGCAAACAAGGAATAACAGATTCCTCTTTACGGATAGTGAAAGGGTAGAGGACGCAGACTTTTGCGCCCTACTTATTCTCCCCACTGACTTTATTTTTTTTTTTTTATTGGTTGTTTTTGTTATTGGTTCATGAGGTATTCACTGCCTGCAAACAACGTAGAATAGAAATATTCTGTCTAGTCTTTGCACACAGTGATAAGATAGGCAGTGCTGACTTTTGTCCCTCGTTGCGAGCCGTCATGTCTGTCTTCTCCCCACTGATTGATAACTGGTTCAGCCCGGACCGTTTATTAGAGGTGGATCATCTAGCTCCGCTGGAAGGCACCCCTAATAAGGACATGTTCATAAACTATGGATTAGTTACCATAGCCTATAATAAATTGTGGCACAGGTATACCAAAGAAAGTCAAGACAAACAGTGGCCACTGGTAGGATCCTTCGATCTTGATAAAATAGAAACGTTAGAAATAGCCCTTCGTAATAATAAGACAACGCCTATTATGCTCGACAGTCTCGGTATGTGGCGAAAAGAGGCAATGCAACGAAAGAGAAGAGACGAGGACAGAGCAGGTAGAGGAATATATCAACAGGACAACCCCTGGACACCACGACCCGAAAGTTATCCCCCGACACTACGCACAGGACGGCCAGACTTAGGGCAAGACCAATGTGCTTTTTGTAAATGTATCGGACACTGGAAAGCCCAATGTCCGACTTTACTGAGCGAGAGTAGGAACAGAGGACCGACAGGAATAGCGGCCCGGAAGAAAGGGAAAAAGCGCGAGACAAAGAAGAATCAGACTGACATGGTCAGGCCAGATAGAACCACCACGTTTGATTATGCCCGATGGCACAGATTTCGCCAGACTGATTTCAGCGACATGTTCGAGTTTTCATAGATCGAACAACGTTAAGACGGGAACCCGGTCTAGCTCTAAATTAACAGACGGAGAAGGATAATTATGGCCAATAACTGTTTTATATTTGTCTTGGGTCTTTGTATGTCATACTTGCACTGTCTCCCCGTCTGAGTTTGTGTGTACGTAATGTATGAATCTGCGTCATCCCTCTGCATGTGCTTCCGTGTTACATAAACTCTGTTTACAGAAATTTTAGCATGAAACAACCTGGAAAGAAAGGAATGGGAAACGAAATCAGTAAGCCACTGATGAACACGAACTTTTATTTAACATGACAGGCAAGAACAATAACGTTAGAAACAAGAACAGTAAACTGTAGAAAACAAAAGTCAGCAGAACCCCCCCATTCTGGAACCTTCCAAGGTAGGGCAGGGTTACGGCTACGCCCAACCGGCGGCAACCCATATAAGGCGGGCCCTGCTGCCAACACTCGGTCAGGAAATCTTAACATATGGGGGAGCCGAAGGAGAGGCAGGGGCCAGCGGAGTCCGGCCGCAGCGGCCCTGGATAGTTGCAGGCAGTCCCGCCACATGTCCCCCCGGTCCGGCCACCAATGGCCAGGGACCGGGGCCAGCTGGATCCGGCTGCAGCCGATAACCTAAGGAAGCCCGGCCCAGAAACGGACAGGACACTTCTTCCTTTTCTCCTCCGTGACAGCCGCAGCAACACGCCAGGCGCCACTTCCATCACGAACAATGGCCGCAACAACTCTGGGCGGCGGGATGTCTTGTACATACCTCCACGAAAGTCAGTCCTGGCCGGGCTGGGAGGGAGAGGCGACGCGGACGAGCCTCTCCCACCTCCATGGATAGGAGGTCTCCCAGCCCCGGCCCAACGCCGAACTCCCCCAGCCAGGCGGTGGTACAAATACCTGCGTAGCACCGAACATACCATGGTGGCGCCCCAGTACTTGCGCAGCACCGAACATGCAACGGTGCCCATATTTTCGGAGCACCGAATATGCAATGGCTGCACCGATACTTGTGCAGCACCGAATGTGCGCCGCAGGTGGCCATACTTCCACAACACTGGGCATGGGCCTTGTGGAGCACAGGGTGTGGAGAAGACCATCGTGCATGCCCATGAAAGAGAGCGGCCTGGAGTGCACCGGGAGAAAGAGACGGCGTGAACGAGTCTCCCTCGCCCCCCCAGGTGGGGGCATCACAGCTGCACCCCAGCCGAACGTCCCGCTTCCGCAACACAAAGTTCCATTCCCTATTTGTCCTCAGAAAGGTCTCTTCCACTCTTGCAGACTCGACGAGAGGGGACTGCTGCAGGGCCTCAAAATGGCGTCTGGGCCTGCTGAAAGGCGTGTCTCGGCCGCTAGAGTAACTTTGAACGGCAATGTAACTCGATCGCTCGCCCACCGGAGCACGAGCCCCCACCTCCGACAGCATCTCCACAGCCTTGAAGATTCTACGAAAGTCCCCGGAGCCCTCGGCCCCTGCAGGCTTCTGGTAAGGGACAACTGCCTTGATCGCTAAACGAAATAAGCATGGCATAGCCACTCCTTCTGTTAGCATGAATTCTTGAACTGCCGAAAAGGACTCTGGTCCAACTGCCAGTTGTAGGGAACATTTCCTTCTCTGATGCTACTTCCGGACTAACCCGGCCCCGTCCAAAATGGCGCCGGTATCAAGAGGAACTTACGAACACCTCGTGGTGTTCCTTCGCACTAATACAAACTTGATGTTCCAAGACATATATATGATCCTTTTGTACACTTAACAAGAAAGAAGGAGAGCTCACTCGACGAACACGTAAAAGGATCCCGTTAAAAATGTTGGTTACAAAATGTACGATGTATTATATTTTTATTTATAATTGATGTATAACCTCGCTTATGACGCACGCACACGGTATGCATATAGGAAATCTGATTGCAGCTAGTCTGACTATGCTTCTAAATTATGAAATAAATGCCCCCGGCCCCCCCCAACCCATTGATGAACGTTTTAGTTACCTACGAATGACTGAATAACCGTTTCTAAATGTTTTTTATTGCTGCAAAACAACACCCCCACTGTACGCACTTTCGCCATTGCCGTGTCCGGCCAAATATGACTCCACCCTCATAATCTACGTACTGAAATGATTTTGCAAAAATAAAGGTTTTCGAAACTATGAATGGGTATTGCATGCTTTATTTAAAATATGGGATCGGCGGGAGAGTTTTTGTGCACCCTACTTTGTTCTCTCTTTAAGGTTATTAGAAGGTGGTTGCCCAGCCTCGAATGAAGGATCGGATCTAAGACACGATACTCTGCCTTCGGGCACACGACTGACCCATGAACTCGCGCATGGAGGAAGACCTCGACTTCTGAGGATGGGTAAAACGAAACGGTATAAATGATGGAATGTAAAAAATGGGTAAAATGAAACGATGTAAATGTTATAAAATACAACGCTCAAAGGTACTGGGGAACAGAGTTAATCGAAGAACTAGTAAACCTTAGAACACCACTGCGTTGAAAGAGATTTAAGGACCCCGATAGTTAAATACACCTACCAACTAGAAACTTCGCGCTAAGTACTTCTGATTCCCTAACGTTTTCCTACTCACAGCCTATAAGGACACACTGCTCCCCCCCCCCCTGACTCCAGAAACCACAACCTCAGGGATTCTATCCCGAGGAGATAAGACGGGTATGAGGTAAGTAAAGGACTCTTGAATCCATGTATTTGATATGCGCGAATGTTGTCCCCCTCCCTCCCCCTCTTTTCCCTCCCTCTGCAGGTTACATCGGAGATCACAACCGAGGTGTGGCGAAGATCTGAAGCCTTGCTGTGTCTGATACGCGAAGCAGACTAGCGCCGCAAGGTGGCACCTAAGCACACCCACCAACTGCTCATGTAACAAACGAGCCAATCAATAGTATGACTTGTTGAGAAATGATCACCCTTAATCCCGGTTGCGCGAGTGGACACATGCCACGTATGTCTGAAACTATGAAAGAATGTTTGTGTGTGACTGAAGCGTCGACTCAACTGGTCAAAGGACCAAGAATGCAAGGAGTACGACAATGGTGCCCTTTTCCTTTTTTCACAATGCATGTCCCCCGTACCCGACCTAATGCTCGTCCTTCCTGAACCGCATGCTTTCAAACTACTAACACAGACCTGCGATGTCTTGTATCGAGTAATGCGTTGAATAATCTATCTTAAATACACGGCCGCTCCCTATGTTGCACGTGTACTATCTAGCCTATTGTTGCACATCTCTCTCTCTCTCTCTCTCTCTCTCTCTCTCTCTCTCCTCCACACTCTCACTCTTCCGAACAACTAGCACCTAAATTGGCAGACCGCCACCCCTAGCACACCACCCGATTGGCTTCAAATACCGCCAGTATTTGCATAAAACTTGTCTTTAATACAATCACCCTGAGACCGTGTCATTGCCTCTCCTTTCTGCTAAATTAACGAAACCGAGAGTTGGCGATGAGGGAAAGGACAGGTAAGACGATTGAGGTTCCCTAATCTGATCCGTAATAAGGGAACTACATGTCAGCGGCTCCTATGATGAAATAAAAATGCCTCAGAATACGCGACTCTCCCCGTCCCGAATTGTCGCAATACCCAAACCAGTAAAAATGATCGGAACATCCTCATATTCCAGGAACGCCCCCTGTTTCGTATCAGCTGCCCCAGACGAGAGTTATAAAACTGTCCCTCACCCCCGGTCATAAGAGATGGGTCTACTTACGCCCTTACCTCAGTTTTCTATGTCCCTAGTTGTTTCCCATAAGACCCCTGTCTTTTCTAATTTAGTAACCAGACCATAAGAGGTCACATAGGAACCAGAATGATGTTTTACAAGGTTAAAGGATTAGACCGAAGCGAAGAAAATCATTGCAATGAACACCGTTGAAAGCGAAAATGTTTAATTGAAAGGCAAGATGCATTGATAGAATGAAAAATGTTTTTCCTATGTTCGTCCCTCAGCAAGATACCTATTAGTACCATATTGATAGCTCACAGCACCCTTTATAAATATAAAGCCCTAGAGAACGGTATAGCTTTGTCAGGCTCGTATTACGAAGGGGGGGTCTCCATCAGACGAACTGTTGTAACTGTAATAAATAGTTGTGAAGGAAAGTCAAAGTAAATCCAACAGGCCCATCATCGGTCATTTATATGTTAGTTGTGAACCCTAATATAACGGACGTTTTCATTTTGTGCCTGGAGCTGGGAGAGAAATGGACTTATGTGATTACCTTCCTCTACCAATTCTCTAAAGACTGTCTTTTCAAACTCATTTTAAGGGTACGACTGTCGGAGGAAAGAAGGACCGGATGTGGGAGCACGTGACCTGACTACAGACTATGGAACGTCTGCGACATTGGCCAAGGCGAGACCGCGACAGAACGGAGTTGCAGGACGAGGCACTATTTCCGACAAAACGAGAGGAGAGGGCTAACCTGATGCCCCTGCCCAATGTTCAAATGTGTGCCGAAAGGTCCCCGCTCCCTAAACTCGGTCATGAGCCCGCCTACCTGAAATTTTCCGTTCCCCTAGTCTGTTCCCGATCTGGCCCTGCTCCATCCCCCCTTTTTTCTACGACTTACCCTATGGACTATTTATACACTCTTCTTCCATCTGAACTTTTTGACTATCGACTCCAAAAGACACAGGGCGAAAAAGACCTTTTTGACCAGGAACGCGAGGAAAAGGTCGTGCCCTGCAACACGGGACCTAGAATAGAGCTGGACCCTTAGCTCCACCGCCGGTGCTCCACAGCGCCAACAAAAAAAAAACGACAAACAGTACTGAGAACTCATTAACTTCGAACATTGAAACCCTCAATCATCGTTTCTGCTACGTCTCATTTCTCTCCCAGCCACCATTGTATTGATTATGCTCCAACCAAATATATATGGAGCCTGTATATAATAACCTGTATGCAATGTACTCACTGCTCCCACTACAGAATCGTTTTTGTATTGCATTACTATGACTTTCCTGCTACCAAGTTTATCAAAGTTTATCAATAGGCCCGCCTCCTAAAACTAGAGATCTTAAATGTAATGTTTACGACTCCTTCACCTGGGTTACTGTTTCTTATGCCCACCATAATAGACCTGAATAGGAAATAAACCAGCAAGATGTCTTGAATATGTTAAAGGGAGGACTGTGGAAAATTAGTACGGTTTGGTAAACATTATCTGCGCCATCTTGCCTTTTCCCCTGATGCCACACTTTTGTCGTGCGCGCCCGCCATTTTAGGTGCCTTGATCAGGACCATCCCTTTTGCATGCCACTGGCCCCCCCCAGCATAGCCCTTCGCCCTCACCAAGCCTGCACGCTGACCAACCCCCCGCTCGCACATGCTTTGGGTCATAAACCCCTCTCCAACGCAGCTCTGCCTCGGAACCCCATCCTGTTCCCAGCGCGACACCTCCCTTCATTCCTTTCATGGTCCCAGATCCCTTGATGCAAAAACCCCCCTTTTCCTGTGCCCGTTTGTCTTCCTCGTTCCCAGGCCGACACCTAGCTCTGCCGATACTGTTTATTGCCCCTCCCCGTACAGTAGGAAGGCTTCCCTCATCAAAGGACCCCCGAGCTGATCAAAGCCCCCACCCTATGCGATCCGATCAAACCCCCCACATTCCGTGGATCGGCGGAATGTCCAGCTGCGCGATAATCATCACCTGTTGTGACCGGGGTGGGACTTCTACTGTAAATGTGTGTGGGAACGGGCCCGAAGGGGAGATTCCGGGAATGTCTTTTCGTACATCAAAGCATTGCCATGAATATGTAATCTATAATAAAGCAATAAAACATGTATATAAGAGGCCAGGCCTCAGAGATGCAGTTAGAGCACCTCAGAACGATACCTGCTGTCTAACTGTTGTGTTCTCCTCCGGAGAGAATAAACCTTGTTTCCTGCCTTCCCGCCTCCAGCGCCTGCCTCTTCATTGATTAATATTTCATGGGTCTAAGAGGCGATACCGCCGGGCAAATATCGATAGTCCCCTGACCTTAGGTTCTACACACAACCATACCTAGTCAATTATATAACACCGTCCACACAACAAATTCTTCTACGCATACGCCTGGGCACCTACATCACAAAGGATCAGACCCCAGCATGGAAGCAAACATGGCCAACATCGCTATGCACACTATGTGGCCGTTCTGAAGAAACACTGATTCACATCCTGTGCATTTGTCGATCATTGGCTAGTCTGAGACGTTACTATCTATTACAAATATTCTGTTTCTATCAAATCAGAACATGCAGGCCTGCAGTTATGTTAGCACTGAACAGTTTCCAGTTGCAAACGGCCTGTAGGGCCTCCAAATTCTTACAGAAGGCGAGCCTCCTAATCCAGAAAACTGAGTAAATGGTGCGGACTTAGTCCGAAGTACTGACATGTTAGGAGAGGCTCAGGCCGCAGATGACGTAACACTGTTTTTAAAAAAAAGAATTTGTTTTTTAAAGTGCGCAAATGCATTTTAACCAAGGCTAGTTCGTATACTATTTTGTACTCAATTTTGTAAAGGTTTTAATTAACCATATGCAATAAAATATTTACTGTGCTTCCTCCTTATTACAACTACCATAGACTACAATGAACTTGTAGTAAGGTGGACGAGAAATCCATTGCGTTTATGATGGGGTTTTTCCGTAGGCTAAATGTGGCATCTGGAGCTTGATGTGCTTCAGATGCCATGGTAACCTGGTAATGCATTCTCTACCAGTGGTATCCTAGGTACATGGAATGTTATGGTTCAAATGAAGAAAACGTCTGCGTGCAACCACTGGCTGGGACCTGGATGCGTTCTTCTTACAATTCAATAAACCTGAAGATAAACCTCTAATTTGCTTTGTGTGATCCTTTCTACTACAAATAAGGCTCTTACACTGGGGTAGTCGGCAGCTTTATTGGCAAGAAGATCCCAACAAGCCTCAACAACAACAAAAGGACTACATTCTACTGGAATTCCTCATCACAACAAGTCGTGACTACTCATGTACTCTTTTTAGACTCATCTCTCTTTCTGCTTTAATTGCGCTGCTTACACTTTGTATAACTTTTGGGAAACCCGACTCGTTTTAGGAGTGAACTTTTAAATGAGGGGTGCCAACCTTTATCTTCTCCTTGTTTGAGTGAGGCAATCTTGCAGACTTCATCATTGCACTACATAGCTCTGGGATTGGAAAAAGCATATTTTGGATGTCAGTTACCTGAAGTTCAGCAGCTCGTGCATCCTCAAAACAGTGCATGAACAGCTCCTGCATCTTGACAGAAGTGCGTGCCTTGAAGTCTGCTTTCTTTCGAAACTCCGGCCGCATGCTCCAATCCTCTCGAGCTTCATTGACAGTGGCTTGTGTCTTGGAGTCTGCTTTCTTTCGAAACTCCGGCCGCACACTCTATTCATTTCCTTTCGGCGCAGGAGCATTGTCTCCCTCCACATTGTCTTAATCACACATTGTCACATCTTTCACCTTGCGTGACCCAACGTGGTGGCCATCTTGGGGGTACTATCTACAAAGCTGCAGCACTTAGGAACGTCATTTGCTTTACAGCCTTTAACCATGCGTGTCACGACTGTGAGACGCACACATCTTATTAAAAGTTGATTTCATCTGTTGGCTTTGCGGGTCTTTTCTGTGATGCGCCTACATATTATCAGATGACTTTCTTCTATTTACATTTATAGGAAAATGCCCTGGTTACTTACCGGTAAACTTCATTACTCCGAGTATAGTCTTCCTCGCCACATGACTTACAAAGTGAGCTTCAGCTCCACACCAGAACCCACCAAAGCAAAAGAAAAGAGTCAGCCTCCCATGCCTCCCATCCCTTCCCAATATGGCTGACCCATCACACCCATGACCTCTATAAGAGGCGGGCCGGCCCAACCCATCAGCCTGAAACTACCAAGCAGAAACATGAAGCCGATAGCCAGACAGGGAGGGAGGGATGGGAACTCATGTGGCGAGGAAGACTATACTCGGAGTAATGAAGATTACCAGTAAGTAACCGGGGCATTACCTCCTCGTTAGTCTTCCTCGCCACATGACTTACAAAGTGAGCACATACCAAAGCCAAGCGGCTGCATGGAACCTCACAAAGCACCAATGGAACAGAAGGGGATGCCCAGGAAGGGGGCAAACCCACAGAACAGAAGAATGGAAAAACCACTCAAGGGAGAGGCAACCGCGAACAGGAAAAAAACCAGCCCGGGACAGAAAAACACCGGGAAGCCCGAAAACCCGGACCCCCGAGAGACGAAGGGCCGACCAAGAAAAAATCGTCCCGGCCAAGGCCAAAGGAGAACAGAGAAGGCACGGAACCAGACCGCACGGAGCCAACAGCAACAGCCAACAGGCCCCAGAGAGAAGTCGTAAGCCGGTCAAAAACACACCAAGACCGGCCATAGGCAGCCAAAAGAGAGAGGGGAGCCACAAACACCGCAAGGGTGACCCGCCCGGAAGGATGCGACACCTACCACAAAAAATAGGCAGGTACAGGGCCAAACAGACCCAGAAGTGCCGGAAGGAAACCGAAGAGACCCGCCAAGGGAACCCAGGGCCGCCTACCCACCGAAGGGCGGAAGGGACCAGGCCCAAGGCCAAGACACCAGACGGAAGGGAAAAACGCACTGAAGGAAGCCCCACACAGGAGCAAACCGTGAAGCGCAGGGACCCGAGACCGCCCACGGACCCAGGGAGACGAAAACCAGGTGGCCAGCACCCCTGGGCACCCACAAGGGGAAGCCGGGGCAGAACACAAAACCGGCACCCACAGACGAGCCAAAAGGGCGGTACGGCCGGAAGCAGGGGAAGCGACCCAGGACCCCATGAAGATGTACCACAACGGGACACCTCGAAACACAGGCAGGCCCTCGGCCAGTGTAAGACGGAACCACAAGAGGTACCAGACATACCAAAGAGCCACAGCTCAGAGGCGGAAGAACAGCACAACTGTGCCAAGCCAATAAGGGCGAACGCAGCAAACACCCCGTAGAAAAAACAGGGGAGAAACAGCCCAGAAGGGCAACAGGAAGTCCCCACAGGGCCGGCGCCAAGGAACGGGTGACCGAAAACGACCAACCGAGCAACGCCGATCGGGTCCAAACGCCCACCCCAAAGGATGGGAAGGACCCCAGCAACCGGGAAGGGAAAGGGACAGACAAAAACACAGGTCCCAAAGCACCAGGAAGACCCCGGTCCCAAGGTGCAAACCAGTCCAGTCCCGGCCAATTATCCAGAGCAGACGAGAACAGAGGCAAACAAGGGAAGACCGGCCAAGGGGCACAGGAATACCAAGGACAGAAAAAGCAGAACCCGCCCATGCAACCCGTGCCCCCAGAGGCAAAAGAAGAACGACAGAGCCAAGCTCCACAGTGGTACGAGGTCAAATGGCAAGGCGCAGCACCACAATAAGGCCGCAGCAGCCAGGAAGAAGAAAAAAAAAAACAAGAACACCGCCAGCACAGGCATAGCCGGAACGGCCAGATAGTCCCAAAGGGCAGAGACCAGCCGGATGCCAATGGACAGACAGGGCAAGCACCCAACCGGGCACAAACCAGGCCTGACCATGCCCAACGCATGAGACCAGACGAGAACAGGAACCAGCAGGGCGCAAAAGCCGCAGGTCCCAGAGAAAGACGGACAATGAATTCCGGCCAGACGAAAGGCAGAGCAGACCCACCAGGATCCGAACCTGTGACCAAGCGGCTGAATCACAGGCCCCTGCAGGGGAAGCAATAGACCACCGAGACCAACCACATGGCCACCCTTGAGTCCAAACAGCACCCCGCAGGAAGAACATAACGTGAGTATGCGTAAAGCACACGCAGAACCCAAGGCCCACAAGGCAACGAATAAAACAGAGCGACTGACAAGCAGCCACGCATTGCAAAACACAGCATACAAACGGATACCACGACAGGGCTTGAACCCTGGTCGACCGTGAGCCCGTGACAACAGACACACCACTGAGCAATAGGCACATGGACACAGACACACTGGAAGCACACGCCGAACCACTGAATCACATCCACACTGAATAACAGATGCAAATGTATATTCAACCCAATGCAAACTCCACTGAATAACCCAAAAAAAGTCGAGTGGAGCCGCCGCGCAGTGAACCCTGCGACTACGAGGGCAACCACAGAGTACCGGAGTGGAAACAATATCCAGTGAGCCATTAAGCCCAGAGAATAAGCAGAAGTGCCAGAACATGCGCTCGGGGGCCAGGGGAGAGGGAAAACCGAACTGCCGGGAGAGGAGCGCCGAGGACACCCGCCGCAACGCCCCAGGGACAGGTGGCGTGAAAAAAAGGAAAACCAAGCGCCCTCCCCAGCGGGGACGCGGGAACCCCAACGTGGTAGAGAATAGCAGCTGACTGCTGCAAAGCAGCGCTGAGGGGCAGGCAGGGGGCAAGCGACCAAAGGCGGGCAGCCAGTTAAAGGACTACCCAAAGGCATACCAGAATCCCGCACAGAGGGAAATAGAGAGTGACAACTCCTGCCATGCCATCCACGATGGACCTCCAGGGAAAACAGCCGCGCAGCACTGCCGCCGCCCGCCGCAAAACCACGAGGGGCAGGCGGGCGGCACGAGCAAACCGCAGGCAGTGAGAACCGTGAGTCTCTGGGCGCCAGCGCCATGTAAAAGGGAGAGCGGACGACCAAACCACTGAACTACTGTCAAAAGCACAGAAAGAACAGCACTCCCACCAGGAAATTTAGAAAGAAAGGGTAGGAATAGAACCCTTAGCAACAGCACCCGGGAGACATACCAGAAACGACCTAAAAAATGCGACAAGCAGTCCATGATAAACAGGGAACTCCAGGAGCACCCATACCTGAAGGGCATGCAGGTGCGTAAAGCCACAGGACCCAGCACAACCGAGCGGCCCGACGAGAACTGAACCAGCGTGGAACAGAGGCCTCAACCAAGTACAACCACACCACAACACAAACTAAGGCATTGATAATGAAGAACAAAGTCAATCCAAAATGACTTGAAACATCCCACGTGAAACGCAAAGCAGAAATACAACATGCGCCGAAACCTGGGTTCAAACAAAGGATCTCAAAATCTTCAGTCTGCCACGCTCCCAACTGATATATCGCAGCCCACACCCATGAGCGCAGGGAGAGCAGGAGAGCCGAACAGAACCAGGGTGCCCAAAGGATGCGTCCTACCCCATAAAAACATGGAGGGAAACCGGGACCCGCAAACAAACACATACACAGACCCCGGGCGACGAAAAGTACAAATAACGTCCCCAATGAGCCAATTACAGTACAGCGTGCAGCATCGTGAAATAGCACACAAGCGAACAAGACCTGACCCGACGCCGAATCCCTGCCCAGGCAACGGCCGTAATTATCTGGTGACACAACCACCAGTGAATGGAGGCAAACCAGAAGGCAAACATCCAGAAACACAGAAATAGTGCCTCACATCGCAATAAGTGCAATACAGGTATATATAAAAACAGTACAAGCACCACCAAGTAATACAAATGCACATCAAGAACATGCTGGTAAAATCACCAGTCAGATCACAAAAAAAAACGGTCAACACACCTGACCTTGTCCCACCCCGGCAACGGCCGCATCCAGCTGGAGGAATCCAAGCTGACACCGCCAATCCCGAAGGAAGCCAAGGGCGGCCGGCCCCGCCCCCGGACCGAGGCGAGGAAAACATGGAGGCCCACAGCCCGGAGAGCAACGGCCGAGCTCTTGACTTTATGGCGGGGACCAGAAACTGAACCCAGCCGCCCCCCAGGAATGGAGCCGGGGGCAGCCAACACCCACCGCGCGGAATCCCCAGGCCGCTGAAGGTAAGCCCGTGAGAGCGGGAACATGCACAAACAGCCTTGTATCAGGGGAGCAGAGCCGCCGGCGGTGAAGGAGTATAACGAAGTGCGGATGTCAGCCCCACAGGTGGAGAGAGGGGGGCTGGAAAAAAGAGAGTCTTAGCGGAGCCCAGAGTGAATAAAAAAAAATCGAAACTCTACTTGTGCTGAAACCTCGGTATCAGGCCGTTAGAGCTACAAAAAAACACTCCCCCATTGTAAAAGAGGGCCGAGGGAAGCAGAGCGTCAACACAAGGTGACAATCATTCTCGGGTAACCCAAGAAAGAAACTGAGCGAAATGCCCATAATCATAAGGACTCTGATCCGACAACAGGGACTCGAACCCGGGCCGTTAGCACTGAGTCCCACATTTCCCCTTCTCACTACAGCCATCTCACAACATGAATATGCAAAATATACATATATTCGAGCCATCACGTCCCTAAATAGGAGACGCAGAACAAGCGCCCGTTGACCCCCTCAAACACTCAAGAAATGGCGGGAAGTGTCTGCCCTCCCCAGGTATACATACAGGAGGGCCCCAACACTACTGTGAGGGAAGGGACCGGCGTGAGACAGACCAATAACTCTGACACTGTGCGAGGTGAGGTGCAGAAAGGGCGCACAAACTAGAGCCCCAGACCCCACCCGCCCCCCCTATTGACCCATGGCCCGCTAAGGCAGGGCCTAACCGGGCCCCAAAAAGGGACCGTGGGAAGGAAGGGGGGAGGTCCAAAAGCCCCAGAGTCCGCTAGCGCAGGACCACCAACCAAGGACCTACGCTCCCGCTACAGCAGGAACCACTTACCTGAAGACGCATCTGGCGAGTAATGACGCGCAGAACTAAAAAAACAGGCTGATGGGTTGGGCCGGCACGCCTCTTATAGAGGTCATGGGTGTGGTGGGTCGGCCATATTGGGAAGGGATGGGAGATATGGGAGGCTGACTCTTTTCTTTTGCTTTGGAGGGTTCTGGTGAGGAGCTGAAGCTCACTTTGTAAGTCATGTGGCGAGGAAGACTAACGAGGAGGTAATTCGTATTTCTAAGAGCTAAAGGTTAAGCCTCATGACCACGTATTGTACCATTTATCCAGAGCTAAGGTAAAATAATTTTTTAGTATTCTCTGTGTGTCACATCTGTGATACACACACATATACTCTCAGTAACATTTTCCATGCTGATGAGCACAGCCTTCTCATTGAAAGCTCAATCGCTCATGGTGATGAGCATAGCTATTTCAATTGTTTGTTTATTCTTCAAACTGATGTGCATAGCATAGCACATATTTAAAATGTTTGTTTACCATTCACGCTGATGTGCACAGCTATTTTGATTGTTTGCTTATTTTTCACGCTGTTAGGCATAGGTTTCTTTATTGTATGCTCATTTCTCAAAGATGCTGGGTAAAATTTTTCCATGCATGCTTGTAATAACATTTGTGGTTTAGTTGTGAGGAGTCCATATTAAGAAACCTTGCATTCCCCACATCTTCTTCAGGATCTAGTGGGTGTGTCATATTTCACGCTTGTAAGCACAGTTGGTGTTATTATCTAAGTATGCAAAATGTTACTGACCCCCCCCCCCTTTTTTCGTAACCTGTCCTGGTGAACTTTGGTTGAGGGATGAACCCTCCTTAGACAAAGTAATTCAGGTTGCAAAAAGGGTTGAACGCTCGTTGAATTGTGTAGACACCATCAAAAGAGACACACAGGCAACTGTTCAAGTAGTGAGGAAAGATTCCAAAACCATATCTAAGTTTGAAAGAGGTGGGAGTAAAGTTCAAAGTAAGTCCACCACTCTTAAGTGGTACAGGTGTGATAAGCTACGGCATTTGGCTAACGATAAGAAGTGTCCAGCTTTGAGTGTGGTTTGCCCTAAATGTAAGAAGAGAGGTCATCTTGCCATTGTTTGTAACACTGAGGGGTCTTCCGCTAATGTCAAATGTATTGAAACTGAGGATCTCAAAGAGGATTTTGTTTGTGGACAAATAGTGGTTCAAGTTGACACAGATGTCAGAAACAAAACTTGCCCCATTGATACCATTTTGGTAGATGGTGAACCCACCAAGGCTCTATTTTGATTTCAGTGCAAAGATTACCATTATCTCCAGAGTGTTCTTCCGAAAGAAATTGGTCCATAAGATCTCCTTACCTAATCCTGACATACACCCTTTAGCCTATGGTGGAGAACTAATACCTCTGCAAGGTTATTTTGTAGGCCTGAATATGAAGAACGCTATACTTCTGGGAAGATTTATGTCTTGGAAAATAGTGATCGCATAATTAGTTGGTTCCACCAAGGCGATTTAGGGTTTATGCTCAACCCAGGTAGCACTTCACCTATCAAATTGAAGGATAGCGTGTCCATGGTTCAAGGGAATGTTGATAGCAATGTTGAAGCTCAAATTAAACAGAAGTTTCCTAATGTTTTCAGACAAGAGCTTGGCTGTCTCAAAGTGTTTCAGCATGAAATACTGTTGTAATTAAAAAGGTCCTAGAGCCAGGTATTAAACAAGCTGGATTTAAAAAAAGCTTAGTACAAGTTCCAGTTTCAAGTAAAAGAGTTAAGTTGACAATAACCCCACCAGGAGTGGCTTCCCTGCCACTCAGCCTGCCTGCCATCAACTGCCACTCTACACACCAGCCAGGCACCCAAGATTCTATGATGACATCAGGCATTCCAAGACCCACACCAGCTGAGCCGCGCAGTACATGATAATTTTTTATTTTTCCCTGCGCAGTACTTCGCATTTCAACTGTCATTCTATTTTTAAAGAGAGCGCGAGCATTGTAATGTGATGGAATTTACTGAGTGTGTCTGCCGAGAGGAGGAATCCTCTGTTTCTTCTGACGTCGTGGGAGGAACGCTGTTACAATGCTGCTCTCTCATGTTCTTCAAGCACTGACGTGCCGAGAGTAAATATATGGAAGATTTGTCGGAGACTTTGTTGTTTAGCAAGTCACCATTGAAACAAACAAGCAGAGTGACTGTCTTTCTGGTGGAGTTAATCGGAACGTCGGGGGAGATCGTAAAGGAACTTTTGGCAGCTGACTGGCAGTGAATCTTTTATACCCTGTGAGTCGTTCTGGAGAAGATGATACTACGAATGGAAGGCATGTGTTTCTAGGAGTTCACGTTTGGAAGTCTCTAGTGAATGTCCAGTCAGCAACTCAGCGGAGCTATCCCTTATATTAACTGTTCCCTGGTGTTGTGCAACTAGTTGGGAATACTACAGCTACTGGCAAGTTTAGGACAGCGTTTTTACTGCATTGGAGACCTCGGGTGAGAGACCGTTCGCCGGAGCATGGGACTTTTCATTTCATTATATTGCTGGTCATTATAATGCATGTTTCGTGTTGGTTGTGTGTGTTTTTTTTGAAGGTCCTTGTTTGTGCTTTGGTGAGGTCTGGGTGGTAGTGTATGTGTCCTGAGGTAATATATTAGTTTCTGGGTGGTTTGTGGCCAATGCACTTTATTTTAGGGTGATGAGTACCTTACGGTAGTGAGTTGGTGGGGTGGAGAGTTTCCCAGTGCTGTGTATTTTGGCGTGGTAAGTGCCTCATTTATTTGTGTAGTAGTTGGTGTTGTGTGCAGTAGTTTGGTTTATTTCTGAACAGATTTTGGGTGGTTAGTGCCCTACGGTGGTGAGTTTTTGGGGTGGTTAGTACCCCAGCACTTGTTTTTAGGGTGGATAGTGCCCTACGGTCGTGAGTGCCCCGTGAAGTTTGTTTTAGGGTGGTGAGTGCCCTATGGTGGTGAGTTTTTGGGGTGGTGAGTGCCCTGTGTGGTTTGTTTGAGGGTGGCAAGTGCCCTATGGTGGGAGATTTTGGGGTGGTGAGTGCCCCGTGCAGTTAGTCTTTCGGTGGTGAGTTTCTTTGGTGGTGAGTTTTTGGGAGTGGTGAGTGCCCTGTGCAGTTTGTTAGAGGGTGGTGAGTGCCCTATGGTGGTGAGTTTTTGGGGTGCTGAGTGCCCCGTGAAGTTTGTCTTTGGGTAGTATGTTTCTTATGGTGGTGTGTGTTCTATGCAGTTTTCGTAGGGTGGTTAGTGCTCTGTAGTGGTGTGTATTAAACAAGCTGGATTTAATAAAGCTTAGTACAAGTTCCAGTTGCAAGTAAAAGAGTTAAGATGACAATAACCCCACCAGGAGTGGCCTCCCTGCCACTCAGCCTGCCTGCCATCAACTGCCACTCCACACACCAGCTAGGCACCCAAGATTCTATGATGCATCAGGCATTCCAAAACCCACACCAGCTGAGCAGCAAGGAAGTCACCCAAGCTAAGTATAAAAAATACGTTTGTGCGCTGATTCTCAACCCTCAAGTTGTAAAGTAAGGAATGTACCATTGGAAGTTAGGGACGGAATGAAGAAAGAATTGGAGGAGCTCAAACAAGGTGGTATAATTGAGGAAGTAGAAGGAACTGAATGGTTGGCTCTGGTGGTTGCAGCTTGGAAGGCCAATGGGTCCCTTCGTCTATGTGTGGACTTGAGACAGCAGAACAAATGTGTCATCGTGGATCCCTATCCACTTCCTAATATATCCAAATTGTTGGTTTTACTGGGTGGTGCCAAAGTATTCAGCACCATTGACTTAGCCTCAGCCTACCAGACTATACAGCCTTTATAACTCCCTTTGGTACTTTCAGGTTTGTGCGGATGCCGTTTGGCTTAGTCTCTGCAGCAGCTGTTTTTCAACGTGCTATGGAGAAAACTATCAAAGGTTGTGAAGGGGTTTGTGTCCACCAGAATAATATTGTTGTGTTTGGGAAGGACGAAGAAAAGCATAAGTATCGTCTTGATGAGGTATTTATTAGGCTTGATGGAGCAATTCTTACCATAAAGTCTGAAATTGTCAATTTTGCACCACCACCAATCAATTACTTGGGTCACACCATCTTAAATGAAGGTATTATGCCCAAAGCTAGTTTAGTAGATACTATCTCCCGCAAGTGTGCTCTCACCTGCAGAGAAGAGCTTATGACATTTTTTGGGATGGTTGAATATTACAATAGGTTTCTTGAGAACTTTGCTGAACTCAGTGTCAACATGAGGACACTCTTGAAGAAAGGAGTTGAATTCAAGTGGAACGATGCCTGTGACAAATAATTTGTTGTCCTCAAAGATAAACTCAACTCTGCGCCCAAACGTAAAGGTTTTGACCCCTCAAAGACATCTATCATTACAACAGATGCGAGTCTTAAAGGTTTTAGGGGTCGTTTGCCAACAAGAAGGTGAAGGGGGATGAGAACAATGATGTTTGTGTCTCGAGGTCTCAAGGATGCTGAGTCATGCTACTAAGTCCTTGAGCGAGAGGCATTAGCCGTGTTTTGGGCCATCAAGAAACTTAAAAAGTTTCTCTGGGGTACTAAGTTTATAGACGAAACAGACCATAAGCCTCTCTGTGGGATTTTCACCAAGACGGGTATTGATATGGTTTCGAGCAGGATAACTAAATGAGTAATTGCACTTCAAGAATATGATTTTGATATAAAGTACATCAAGGTAGCAGAAAATGGTATAGCAGACATGTTATCGCGATTAGTTGAAACAATTGATGAGAGTGTGTTTGATGAAGATTGTTAAGAGAGTGATATCTATGTGTGCATAATTGGTGAGGAAATTATTTCTGAAGATCAGTGGCGTCTGGAATTATCCTCTGATCCAGTCCTCACTGAAGTTCAATCTTTTGTGCACGAAGGGTGGCATTCAAAAAACAAGCATCTGAGGAGGCTGCTAAGTTTTGCAGAGTGAAAGATGAGTTGACTGTTTGTGAAGGTTTGTTACTTTGTGGGACTAGATCGATTCCTCCCCTCAAACGTCATAGCAACTTGATTGATCTGGCTCATAGATCTCATTTTGGGATGTCCAAAATAAATGAGAGGCTTTGCTCCTCTTATTGGTTGCCAGGCATGGATTTGCACGTAGAAAGGGTTATCAGAGATTGTATGGCATGTGCTTTGTGCAAAGAGTCCAAGGCAGTGAGAGTGCAACCCATGGTTGTACGGAAGTTACGCTGTGGATCGTGGATAGAGATAGCTTTAGATATCCTTGGTCCTGTTCACTCTGAAGGACAACAAGTATTTATCTTGGTAGTCAAGTTTTCAAGATGGCCTGAGATTCACTTAACAAGTGGGATTGAGACTGCAAATGTGATAAAATATTCAGAAAATCTCATGGCTAGAGAGGGTTTCCCTGACACCATCCTTACAGATAATGGAGTCCAACTGGTTTCACAGGAGATGGAGGCATTCCTCAACAATCATAGAATCAAGCACAAAAGATGCTCTCTTTATCACCCTGAAACCAACGGCATGGTTGAAAGTTTCAACTGGATGTTGAAGGAAACCATCTCCTTAGCCAAAAGTTGGGGTCTCAACTGGAAAAGGGAAGTTTTGAAAAAAATAGGGGTTTATTATAGGTTGACTCCTCATAGTACAACAGGGAAGTTTAGAGGAGTCTACGTTTGTGTCAATGTCTGAGAATGTTTGTACTGAGTGGCACAACAGTGAAGTGGAGATAAGCCTAGCAAGGAAAGCCTACTTTGACTCCAGAAAAGCCACCAAAGATAACGTGGTTGTGGTTGGTGGCATGGTGGTCATCAATCAATCTGGTCTTAGTGTCAAGTTTTCCAAGCCCATTTGTGTGATTAATGTTGTTCAAGAATTCAATAAAGACCCAGGATCATAGAATTTGGAACTTGGGTAGGGTTGCCCTGTACAAAGGGTTTGTGTGCCTTACTGATTCGTCTGTGGGAGAGAACACTGATTCTTCTCCTATGTCACATCCACGTTTGTCCTCTAGAGTCATCAAGAGGCCGTCCTACTTGAAGGATTATGTACAGTAAAGCTTAATTGTGTAGGTCTTTATATAATAGCTTATTTACAGTAACATTTTACTTGAAGGTCTTTGTATATAAAATGCTCTAGTCTCTCTGTTCTATTGTGTTTCTTTTACATTTGATCCTTTTCCTTCCTTTTCTCTCGTCTTCTTCTTTCTCCCTCTCCCTTTCTGTACCTTGTTTTTTATGGAAGGGGGAGGTGTGTGGCATCTGGAGCTTGCTGTGCTTCTGATGCCATTGTAACCATGGTAATGCATTCTCTACTGGAATGTTATGGTTCAAATGAAGTAAAGCTCTCTTTGCAACCACTGGCTGGGACTGGATGGGTTCTTCTTACAATGGAATAAACCTGAAGATTAACCTCTAATCTGCTTTGCGTGATTCTTTCTACTCCTACCAAGGATCTTACCCTAAAATGTACTTGTAGTAGATAGGACATCCACTGTGTTTATGACGGAGTATTCAGTCCACCAAACTCAAAATAAGGCTCTTAGTCATTGGTTTTGTTTAATAAATTCTAATATTTGTGTTCACATAATATTAAAATCACTTGTCAAAGCAATTATGGCCCCACTGTAACTATGGATTTTAAATGGAATTATATTTGAGTAACTCTTTGCTTTCCAACTTTAGAGGAGGCAGACCATGAAGCAGAGGTCAGACCCGGGACCAGGTTTCAATTCCCGACGCGGCAGGGTCTTGAGCCCAAATGTCCACGGACTCAATAATTCTCGCTTCGGTGCCTACTTGAATCACGGGTTCTCACTCTGCAACACTGGGCAAAAGCTTGCTTAATCTCCACTACGGCCCCCCGCGGCGGGATGCCTGGCTTTCACCTTGGGGATGCCCAGTAGGGGTTATCTCACAAGGAAAAGCCAGGACGGGTTCCCAAAGCAAGCGCCTTGAGACCTTGCGGTGATAAGGCGCTATATAAGAACCTTTGACTTGACATGACATGACATTAGCGTGCTTGGGTGTGAGTTAAATAGTTTCTTCAAAGTGGTCGGCTACGGCAAGAGATGGGGTCTGATGCCCAGCTTAAGCACGAGCTGATCTTTGATAGCCTTTAATAACTGTGGAAGACTTCCCCATAGTTATGTCCTGCATAGCTATAAAAATTGCAATTGTTATTTTCCCTCACCTCTATTGCTGTGAATGAAGGCGCAGAGGGTTGTGCTCTTTTTTAATGGAAAAAGTGTCTGGGCGCGACCAGATTTGTAATTGTCCGTAAATGAGGCCAGTGGACAACACATTGGAATATGCTGTTCATCCACTCTATGTAGAGGATCCAGTGAGACCCAGATTGGTATACAGAGGCAAAAGTAGATAATACGAAAACTTTAATTGTGGTAGGGTGGGCAAGCAGATAGACATATCATAGGGTAGTGCTGAGAATTTGCTGTACTCACAGAGGCAATACATGAGACACACTCAAGAATTATTCTGAGGCTAATTTGCAAAAATAATACCCATTTTATATAATTTTTCAACCATAAACGTAGTTCACATGTAAGAACTTTTTTTGTTATGAATTTTCAAAGTTCGGAAAATAACTCACAGTTGTGCGCAATTGCGCACAATAGAAGTCTATGGAGGAAAATAGCATAATTTATAGACAATCGTACAGTTCATTCTCAGGGTTCACCTTCGGGGGAGGGTAGCAAGGCCAGGTCTAATGATCCACCAGCAAATTGTTGAGAATGTCCCGGATTCGGCCAGGAGCAGGGTGCTGATGTCGTTGGAAGCAGGCAGCTAAATAGAATGGGGCCACCTCAAAACACACTGCACAAGGGGACTTACAGGTAAGTCTGGGGGACCCAAACAAGGGATCTGGTCACAAGGGCCTTAAGACCATCACGACCATGGGAGCCCAGCTGGTTCATCTGTAAACAGGTCGGGCGTGCTGAGTGCAGAGCAAGTAGAGCAAATAGATCAGCCAGGCTCTCTGCATCAAGATGGTCTTCAGAAGCAGGCAGGTTGCAAGGATGATTCCGGGACAGGTGGGCCACTCACGGAGTAGGTCTCAGTAGTCTCAATGTCCCTTGACTGGTGCTTGCTTCCTGGGCAGTTGGAATCCGAATTGGACTCTTTGTCTCTGTGAAAGTTGCAGGTGGTCTGATACCTTGGGTATTGCTTTGGCACTTTGGCGCTGCTCTGGTAGGTCCTGGTATCCTCTGACATGGTGAGGGGACAGAGAGGACCCGCTGGAGCTAGTGTACCTCTTTAGGTTCAATTTCTGTGTTGGCCCGGAAAATAAGACCCTAAGCTGGACACTGCAGGTTCGATGCCTGCGTAGTACAAGGTAGTAGTTCTTCTACTCCAGTGTATTGCTCTGGTAATTGTGATGGGGTTGGAGGTGCTGTAGGCTTCTGGAGTCCTCATAGCAGCAGGATGAGACAGCATATCACAAAGGTTGAGTCCTTGAGGCAGTAGGCAGGGTTCTGCACCAAATGTCTGCAGCAGGAGCTCTGTTCTCTGGTCAACAGCTCTTACTTGTCTATTTTCTTCTTAGGTCAGTTGAATTAGAAGTTCAGGCTCCAGGGGTGCAACCAAATTCTAAATTTAAGGGCGTTAAAGGGAATACCAAGTAGTAACCATTGGCTATCTACTCTTAGGGTGACAATCAATGAATCAGGGTTTGTATAGCATGGCTACTCACCTGTGAAGGTCTCAAGGCAATGGGGTGGGGGCTGCTTATCCATCTGCTTGTGAGGGTTCAGTCAGGTCTTGAGGTTTTTCCTGAATTGGGTCAACAGCACGGATTGGTGGGGGGGTAGGGTGGCAGCTGCGCTATATTAGAACTCAATTCAATTCAATTCTAGATCTTGGTGTCAAGGTAGGAGAAGGATCTTCCTCCACTTCTGGTCTTGTGGATCTGTGGGAAGGAGGCCAGGGCAAGTTGCGCAGAGCAGAGTTGTTTGGTGGATGTTTGGAATGGGAGGCAGTGGTTCAGATATTCTGGTCCTGCATTATGGAGAGCTTTGTAGGTCTGTGTGAGGAGCTTGAAGGTGATACTCTTGTTTATTAGGAGCCATCGGAGTTGTCGGAGGTATTGTGTTATGTGGCTGTGGCAGGGGATGTCGAGGACCAGTCTGGCTGCAGCATTTTGGACTTTCTGTAGTTTCCTGAGCTGTTTCTGGGTGACACAAGCATAGAGTGCATTGCCATAGTCAAGTCTGCTGGTGATGAGTGCATGGGTGACCGTCTTTCTGGATTCTGTGGGGATCCATCTGAATAGCTTTCAAAGTAGGTGGAGCGTGTGGAAGCCGGATGAGGATACTGCATTGATTTGGTGTTTCTTTGAGAGTGAGGAGTCCACTATGATGTAGAGTTTGCATGCATAAGACGTTGGGATGAGAGGGGGTTCCTAGTGTGGCTGGCCACCAAGAGTCATCCCAGGCTGAGGGTGTGGGTCGCAGGATGAGTACTTCGGTCTTGTCCAAGTTGAGCTTGAGGCATTTGTCTTTCATCCAGGCTGCAACGGTCTTCATTCCACTGTGAAAGTTGATTCTGGAGGCTGTTAATTTCATTGGTGCGGGAGAGGATCATTTGGGTGTCGTCGGTGTAGGAGACAATGTTGAATCCGTGGCTTCTGACAATGGCTGCGAGGGGGGACATGTAGATGTTGAAGAGGGTGGGGCTCAGGGAGCTGATCTGTAGGTTCTGAGAGGAACGGGGCAAGTCTGACTCACTGTGTTCTGCTGGTAAGGAAAGAGTAGATCCAGTCCAGTGCCTTGTCGTGGATGCCAGCGTCGTGGAGTCTCATGATAAGACTCGGTGGGAGATGGTGCCAAAGGCACCCGAGAGGTCTAGTAGGATGAGGGGTGCAGTTTTGCCCCAGTAGAGGAGGGGGGATGTTATCGGTGGTGGCGAGAAGTGCGGTCCCGGTACAGTGGTTGGTTTCAAAGCCGGATTGGCAGGTGTCCAGGATGTGGTTTTCTTCGCTGAACTCTGAGAGTTGGGTGTTGATGGCCTTCTCAATTACCTTGGCTGGGAAGAGGAGGATGGTCCACTTACGACTTCACCCTTGTATGACCACTTCCATTGGGTAGTGGGAATAACCCTGAACCTGGTTGGCTAATTCTCTCCAACACAAGATGGAGGAATTGGAAAAGTTAGGTCCACATTACTGCCCCCACCTTAAGGGTGGTGCTGGCTGAATGTGGACCCACCTCTTAATCTAACACATTTTCTGACCTGTCCGCCCGCCAAAAGTGGAACAGGGCAGTGGGGTTGGTATCCTCTACTAACTGGAGATGCCTGGGTTGCATTATCATCTTTAAAACTTTCAGCCTTGAAATGCCATTCTGGCCCAGAGCAGTCATTGTTCCTGGCCTCTGAGAGTGAAGGCTCTCAGCCCATGAGGTCAGAAACATGTCTGATGGTGGCAGCTGGGCTGAGACTAGTTAGAGACTACCCCATTGTTTGGTAGGTTTTCAGCGAGCACCTAGAAGGTGCGCTCTGTGTGCATTTATTAATAAATCCAACACTGTCATCTATATGGATTTATTAAGATGAGATGTTTGGTCCCAAACATCCTTGGGTACAGTGAAGCCATCATGGTGATGGGGAACCTGTAAAATAAGGTTTCCAGCCTATGTACTCTATATTCCATACCTGCGCATTTACATTTTCCAAGAATGGACTTAAATATTGTATGGTCAGATCTGCTCAGGAAGATACGACCACACATGGTACAGTAGTGGTCACTTACCTATTCCTCATGCAGTGTCTGGGGGCATGGCACACATGGAGGTGTGCCATGCCGACACTTCATTTTTCTCTGCATCAAAACTCACAGCCTGCAATGGCAGTTTTGCATGATTTTGGTGAAGGGTCCCTCGGGTGGCACAATTTGTGCTGCATCCCTAGTGGACCCTCTTCTGTTTAAATGCCCTAGGTACCAGGGGTGCCATTTACTAAAGATGAAAGGGTTTGCTGATGTTGTGCCAATCGTGGTGCAGTTTCGCTTAAGAGCTCTGGCACTGGGAACCTGGTAAGCAGGGACTCTGCATACCTTTATTCCCAATCGTATCTTGTTCCGGGGAAAAAGTGAGCGCAAACACTGTCAAAAGAGGCACTTTCCTATGATACACCATACCTTCATGGTTCAGTGGAGTTCTTATAATTTTTTCCTGCTCTAGACTTTGAGCATCCATCTTAAGAAAAATAAGGAACCCATCACTTTTCGTCATGCATGGTACACACATCAGTGCCACAGAAACAGTACAAGTGTAAATGAATACATGAGCACAGTTGCTTAAATATGGTAGACTGTAAGAAATTGGGTTTCTGGTTGGGGGATGAAACCCTACTCAAGCAGGAACCATAATCCTTGTCAGGGTGAAGATACAAACAAACTCTAAATTAACCTGCGCTTAACCCCATGTAGCTTTGAAGAGAGCAGTCAGGCTTAATTCAGAGGCAATGTTTAAAGTATTTGTGCAAGCCTTCAAACAGTAATACAGTGAAAACACACCACAAAAGGATCCCATCCCAGTTAGAAAAACAGAGTATTTTTAATAAGTCAAACAAGAACAAAATGACAAAAATCAAATCAGTGGTCCCAGAGATATGCATGTTTAAAGATTTCAGTGAAAATAGCAAAAAAGGCAAGAAGTATCAACCATGAACATCTGGTTGTGCCAGACTAAAATAAAGTCACAAGTTCAGGCCGACCGCCATGGAGCACCGGCCAGCTACATGGACCTAATTTGGACCAGTGAACAAGAGTTCTTTACATCCTGGTGTGCGGAGTGTTGAGATCTTCAGCGCTGAGGTGATGTGTTAATTCCAAGGTAACGCCTTGCTGTAATGCAAGGTCCTGTATTATTATCGAGGATCCCGTCAACAAGTGCTTGTGGTGCAAAGTACAGCATTGAGGATGCACCGCACAGTTGAAGTGATGCATTTGTTTCGGGGAGCTGTGAGGCTGTGGTGCAAGAGCCTGCATTGTTGTCAAGGCTGCCATCGACTAGAGATGCGAGATCCTGCATCAAGGAAGCTTTGCACAGGCAGTGGTTCTGATGTGGCTGCAGGGTTGATGCAGAGTTCCTTGCATCGGAAGACCCCTCGCAGCAGAGGCAATGTGTTTGTTCAGAAGACAATGCAGCAAACAGCAGAGACGATGCACCGGTTCTGCTGGATTCACATATGGGCTGGCAAAGCACCTTCAGTTCCACTACCAAGGGTCCAGGAGTGGGGTATCACCACCTTGCAGGGTAGGGCTCACAGTAGGCAGAATCCAGGTGCTGGGTTTAAGGTTGATGGAAACAAAGTAAGATGATGGACGGAATGCTGAATCTTTTCAGACACTCAGCCACAGTCACAGATCAGGGTTTAATCCGTCATAGTTCTTCTGCTCACTTAGCCACACCAGTTTAGACCCATCCATATGCAAATCAATCTTGACCCTGTTCCTCGTGGGAACTGTCCAGCCAGAACTGCCAGGGCTACTCTTCCCTGGACCAAAACATGCATACTGGAACCGGTTTCAAGGTATCACCCCCCATCAGCCAGGCTATCTTTAATCCAGTGGCAAAGTGAGCAAGCGAACCACGTTTGGGCATACCCTGGCCCATGCCACCTAACCTGAGCCCAAATGAGTCTCAGGGACCATGCCCCTGAAGCCATACCTTGATTATAGGTGAGACTGTACATGGCCTGCTGCCAGAGTCTTAATAGGCCCCAGGGACCCCCTCCCCAGGGGCCAAATGCCATATTAAAGGGAAGGGGGCTGTGTGGCCCCCTCCCAAAGACTTAACAGGGCCCCATCATCTGGGTTGAATGCCATAAATGGGAAGGGGCACATGGTCCCCCCTCCTAGAACCTTAGAAGGCCCAGGGCCCCACACCCCAGGACCAAATCAAATGTATAAGGGAAGGATGAAACTCAGCCCCCCCACCAACCCTTGATAGGGCCTGGGTACTCCATCTCCAAGGACCGAATGCCATATTAAAGGGGAAGGTAGCCACGTGGAGCACAAGAGCATGGGCAGGGAAACAAAAGTCTGCTCCCACTCGGTGGGAGTATTTTGTAAAGCTCCCACCAAGTGAGAGCAGATATGACTTACCTGCCCACCTTCTAGCAAGCAGGGAAGGCATGTTTGATACCATCAGGTGGAAGATATAAAAATGTTCTAATCGAGAGCTAAACCATGTTTCCCTGCCTGAGCTGTTGCAGGCAGGGAAACTACTCTATCCCAGAGATGGACATCCCGGAACACAGCCTGACTGCAAGCTGGCCCAGGGGATGGTGTCCCTGGGCCTTAACGGGCTCAGGGAGGAGGGCTACGTGGCCCCCTCCCTCTAAAGTTGTTTGACCCCACGGGATGGGGTCCCTGGTGCCTTTTATGGCTAGGTAGGGGGGCTGCATTGACCCCTACCCTTTTTATGCAGTTCGGCCCCGGGAGATGGGGTCTCATGTACCTTTTAAGGCTTGGTAATGGGGTGCCATGCACCCCCTCCCCTTAATTAATATAAAAAGCCCTGGGGGGTGGAGTCTCCAGGGTCTTTAAAGGCATGGGGTGTGATCCTTGTGCTCTCTTACCTTATTTTCAAAAATGGCCTCATGAGATCGGGTCACCCGGGCTCAAATGGGGAATGATTATTATTATAAATAATAATTTAAAAAATGTCTGACCACCATTTTCTTTTTTTTTGCAACCCCATTGGAGTCTTGCAGGATCTGGAAAAACCAACTGACTTTTCTACTTTTTTGGGCTTAAGCAAGGTCCCTCTGGACTCCCTCCACAATGGCCATAGGGACAGTACCCCTACCATGCCCCCATATATGATTTTTTTCATTGCAGGACAGGGGACATAGGGGCATATGTATCAAGTTATTTGTAGGTCATAAACACTGCAAATCGCTACAAAACATTGTTTGCGATCGCCAAATAGCTCCCCGCTATATATGACCTTTTTTGCAAGTTAGACATTCTGCAAATTTCCTTTGCAACTTCGCAAATACCGACACACTATTTATGATCATCGCAAAAAGTGTTGTTGCAAAATGCGAAATCGCAAATCTATGCATCAAAAGTTCACAAATTGCACATTCACGAAATTCACAAATTTGCACATGATTATTACCACCATTTCCGAGCAGGTGGTAACCGGGCGCAACCTATTTAAACAGGCCCACAATTCTACATTGCTTTCAACAATGGCAGCCCTCTACGTGCTAGCCAGGAGGATGCGGATTCAAGCAGCAGCACAGAGAAAGAGGCGACAGGAACAGGTCTTCAGAGTGCACATCACTCTGTTGCAGCAGTCAGAGTAAGAGATACATGAGAAGTATAGGCTGGACTCAGCTACCATACTGGACTTGATTGAAGGGCTAAAACATATGCTTGAATACCCCACCCGAAGGACCCAAACCATACCACTACATGTGCTGGTCCTCTGTTCACTACACTTACTGGCATCATGGAGCTTCCAGGCGGGTGATAGCGACAGCAGGAGGGGTAACCCAGAGTTGCCTGTTGCGCTTCTACCATGCATTCCTGGATGCAATGGTACAGAGGCTACATCTTCGCATCACATTCTTCTCCACACAACAGGCATTGCAGCAAACCAAACTGGACTTCTACCAGATTGCCCAATTTTCCCATGTCCTTGGTGGCATAGATGGTACCCATGAGGCCTTCTTACCCCCCTCCTGCAATGAGTATGTATTCAGAAACCGCAAATCATACCATTCCCTCAAAATTCAGATCATCTGTAATGCCAAATATATCATAACTGATATAGTGGCAAAATACTCTGGCAGTACACACAATTCCTTCATTTTCAGACACAGTGGGATATACAGACGTCTCACTACAGGAGAATTTGGCGAGGGCAACCTGCTAGGTAAATGCATGTAAAGTACTCTTACATACAGTTAAGGGCTGAAGTGAGAGTACAGTGAATAACCATAAGTCGTTCATCCTGAAGGCGACAGTGCATATGAAGTTCGTGAATTTATCCTTACACCGTACCTCAATCCGGCTAATCCAAGAGAGCAAAGACACAATTGTGCACGCAAGTCAACGCGCTGTGTAATTGAGCGGATATTTGGTATTCTGAAGAGCAGGTTCCACTGCTTGCATAAAAGTGGACGAGCACTACAATACAGCCATGAGACCTGCTGCAAGATTGTGGGTACTTGCGTAATGCTGGACATCATTGCGACTAGAAAAGGCATACCAGTGGAACTGACAGATACAGAATTAGATGAGGATGAGGTACCAGGCAAACAAAGAGGAACCGGGATAGGTCCCTACACAAGATGCACAGCCCATTGTGGATGAATCAAATGAATCAAAATCTCATTTTTAGTCCTCTATTACTCTGTTTTAATCTGTTACTTTTCAACTCTTTCTTGAATATTTTCAATTAATTTTAAACATTCAACTTCTTTTGACGACATTTTTTGGAGCACAGAAGAGTGAAGCGTTTCCATAAGTCACAATATTTTTATTAAAAATCCAATGCATTTCGGGAAATGTTCCCTTCATCAGGGATATCTAAAATACAAACAATTCAAAAAGACAATCAGTGTCATTATCACACTCCTCACCCGGTTACCAAGCATAAAACACTTCATAATTTATATAAACACTGTCTCGTGTGTTCCCCTTAGTTTAACAGAGAGCATCATGCACTTATAGCCAACTTTTATTCCAGTGAAAAAATACTCTCAACGTCAAGCTCCTACATAATACGGCCTTCCTGTGAATGTTATCCATCACAACCCCATGTGTTTTCCTTCATCTTTGCCACTGCATTCGACTGCATCTTTCTTCATATGTGCCGTGAATACCTTTCTATCACAAACTATGCTACCTACACCCTCCAGTAGAAATGTGCTTACTGTGAATCAGTTTCTCATACTACCTCGTTCTTCATTTCAAGATTAAAACCAACAGGGCTCGTGAGATTAGGCACTTCAGAGGGGGGAAATCTTGATGCATGATGGGAAACGTAGTGTATGTGGGCAAAGTGCAAGGATTAGTTGGAGAAAGAGGAGTGTTGCTTTAAATAAACACACGTGTGGTGTGAAATAAATTGTGCGTGCTCAGAATAGAAAAACGTCAATCACTATTGCCAATGGGGTTGTATGCTAAGGGTAAGCTGTAATGAAGGCACGCAAGGTTAAGCTGAAATGAAGGCACGCAAGGAAGCGCTGTAAGAAGTTGGTTTTTATCTCGAAATGAAGGATGAGGCAGCATGAGAAACTGAGCCACGGTAAGCGTATTTCCACTGGTGGGTGCAAGCAGTATAGTTAGTAACAGAAAGGCACTTATGGGACAGAGGGAGAAAGGAGTAGCCGAATGCAGTGGCAAAGATGAAGGAAAACATATGGGGTTACGATGGATAATATTACTGAAATGTTGCAATATGTAGGAGTCTGGCGTTTAGAGAATATTTTTTTCATCGGAATAATAGTTGGGCACACGTGCATGAAAGGAGTTGGTTTTAATCTTGAAATGAAGGAGGAGGTAGTATGAGAAACTGATTCACAGTAAGCACATTTCTACTGGAGGGTGTAGGTAGCATAGTTTGTGATAGAAAGGTATTCACGGCACATATGAAGAAAGGTGCAGTCGAATGCAGTGGCAAAGATGAAGGAAAACACATGGGGTTGTGATGGATAACATTCACAGGAAGGCCGTATTATGTAGGAGCTTGACATTGAGAGTATTTTTTCACTGGAATAAAAGTTGGGTATAAGTGCATGATGCTCTCTGTTAAACTAAGGGGAACACACAAGACAGTGTTTATATAAATTATGAAGTGTTTTATGCTTGGTCACCGGGTGAGGAGTGTGATAATGACACTGATTGTCTTTTTGAATTGTTTGTATTTTAGATATCCCTGAGGAAGGGAACATTTCCCGAAATGCATTGGATTTTTAATAAAAATATCGTGACTTATGGAAACGCTTCACTCTTCTGTGCTCCAAAAAATGTCGTCAAAAGAAGTTGAATGTTTAAAATGAATTGAAAATATTCAAGAAAGAGTTGAAAAGTAACAGATTTAAAACAAAGAGTAATAGAGGACTAAAAGTGAGATTTTGATTCATTTGATTCATCCACAATGGGCTGTGCATCTTGTGTAGGGACCTATCCCGGTGCCTCTTTGTTTGTATGTACATTGAAGCGCACCGGGCGTAGCGCTATTGAGTTTGCACGCCGTCACAGTGCTGATGAAATTGAGTATTGAAGTAAAGAGGAAGTTTTTTCTTTTTTTAAATACATGGTGTGCATTCCACCACCTATATTGTTGTTAGATGAGGTACCAGGCCCACGTTGCAGATGAGCAGGTGGTATAGGGGCAGCTGCAGGACAACACAGACGTGATGAGATAACACACAACTATTTCTAGGTAAGTAATGATGATGCAATACAAATAATGGTTTGACAATGAGTGTGTTTTATTTTTCCTTTAGCTTCAGGAAAATATCAGTCACACAGCCTACAAACACACTTTATGTGTGGCACAATCTGTTGCACATGTCATGCCCACAGTGCATGGATGAAGGGTAAACAAAACTCCCTATATCATGGGTTTCTTCACCTATTGGCATTCTGGTGTGGTGACAGTTTATTTTTTGTGTGCACGTCCTGCTGTTGCATGTTCAGGGTGCTGACTGCTCTCCCTTGAGGAATCCAATGGTGTTCCCTGCCTCACACTACGCTGTCTGGGTTCGGCAATTGGTGAGGTGATTCTGCTTCGGCTTGAGAGCTCCTCGCTGTCCCCTGAGCCCAGGAGACCTGTGCCACCTATGGTAGCTGTCTGCAGCTGGTCTACTGCCTTCGTCACCTGCATCAACCCTTTGGCCACATCCTGGCTGCAGTGTGCCATTTTGACTTGCATGGTCACTGTCCGGCGTGACAGCACGGAAGTGGCATTTGGCAAGCGGTTGACCGCCTTGCTATAAGTGTCCAGAAGGGTGTAGAAATGTTGTTTCCCCCTGCATCTGGATGCCTGGTCTCTTTTCATGGTGGCATAGAGTTCTTTTATTGCTCCCATCAGAAGTTCTGCTATTGGGTAAAAACGCCAACCTCTGGGGTGAACAGTGGTGGCCGAATACACTAGTTAAAATCCCGGATCCGAAAACAGAAGTTAAAAATCTTGTGGTATGGATAGACTCCTCCCTCAGTCTCTGCACCCATACTAAAAAAATGGCAGCTACGTGTTTAGGGCTTCTACGAGGTCTCAGGCTCATTCTGAATTTTTTTTGACCCTCCTACCCGCCAGCTAATAGTGCAATCGACTATCCTCTCTCGCCTGGACTATTCTAGCTCCTTGCTGCTAGGGGCTAACCAAGCAGAGATCAGGAGAATGCAGCATATACAAAATGCGGCAGCGAGAACCCTGATAGGACTCCCACATTTCCATCCTATTGCTGATACTGTTAGCAAACTTCATTGGCTCCCTGTGGCAAAGCGGATCCAATTTAAAGCTCTTTGTCTTTCTTTTAAGATCCTAAAGCTCGCCACTCCATCGATGCTCTGTACGCTACTGACCCCGTATGTTCCCCTGCGAGCACTGCACTATGAGGGTCAGCACTTGGTAGCAGTTCCACGGATGAAACGTTCCCGGATGGGCGGCCGCTCGTTCCGCTATCTTGCTGCTAAATTATGGAACGCTTTGCCGACCCAGATCCATGGCTTAGAGGACCTGCTGACTTTCAGAAAGGCCATTAAGACCCACCTTTTTCCTTTGAAGTAAGCTCCAGACAGCTGTTATGTTGAGTTTTGTTGTGATTCCTGCTTGGGGCAGCTTGCCCTTCTTGTTAGTGACAGCGCCGGGACGCCCCTTGGCTGGGGCAGCTGAGCGCTATATAAAACCATATAACATTTCCCTGATGCTGTCCGTACAGGCCTTATGTCCCTCATCTATTTTAACATTCAGCTCTCTGATGCCCTCCTTCATGTCAGTCAGGTTATGGTTCACAGACAGCAGCTGCCTGTGTATTGACTTCATGCTTCTTGTTTGAAGGCCCTGTACCTTCACCATGGTGCCTTCCAGGCCGGAAAACCGTAGGATCCACTACAGCGTCTGTGCTGGTGTGTGCCCTTGGTCTGTGTCTCCTGCAAGTTTCTTCCCTACGGTGCACAGGGGGATAATCGTGGACCTGTTGTGCATGCTGTTCCTGGTCTGGCTGGGCCTCATCACCTAGGGACTCTGGTTCTCCTTCCAACAGTTGGAGTGGAGGCACAATCTGACGGTGTCTCCGTGGGACAGGTGTTGGCAGTGTTGTCTGCTCTGTGTCCTCTCGCACTGCCTGGTCCTCTCTGTGTGCCGCCTCCTCAGCTTTAATATTGTCAGCCTGTGTTTCAGGTTCAACTGTAAATGAAAAAGCACTTTTTACTTTGTGTTCTGTTTCACATTGTTCACTGAATAAAGTTTCCGTATTTATGTTAGCCAAATAGTGTCTAGCATTTTTTCCTTCACTAATTTGCTTCAACTCCTTATACAGTGCTGTGTCTCATTGCTCCACTTTATTATGTGTGTGACTACATCTCAAATGATGCATTGCTGGGTGTGCTGGAAAATGTGGAATGAAGTTGCATTGTTATTTTTTAGTTGGGGCATTCCTGAGTATGTGATTAAGTTGGTAATGTGTAAGGGCTGATATGGCATCTTTCTTACCTTGTCTGGTGATGGGAGTGTTGGAGCTGTCGATGTCAGCCACACCATGGATACTTTCAGGCTGTAGGGTGGACTCCACCAACTCCTAAAGGGGCGTGAATTCTGACTCAGTGGATGCACCCCCACCAATCTTGTTCCACCTCCACAAACCTGGTTACCACCTTGTTCTTGGACCTGGAGCACGTCATACCAGTGATTGCATAGGTCAGCAATGGAGCGCTGGGTTACACCGATGGCATTCCCCTTTGCCTGTATGTCCAGCCATATTTTTATTTTCTGTGATTCTGGGCCGTGAAGGGATTTTTTCCCAAACAGCAATTCATGGCTATGGACCATCTCTTCAATGAGTGCCTCCTGCTCCCTCTCACTGAATGTGTGCTTCCTTTTCCTCCCAGCCTCCTCCTTATACTTATCCTTCTCCTGTGTATCCATTTGGTTTTGGTGGTGTTACAGTCCAAAGTGGTTTGCTTCTCCTCCCGGCCTCTCACACAGCCTCAGGAAATCAGGAACAGCATGGGCAGTCACACTTCCTGGGTGTGATGTCATCAACTGCACATGAATTGCAGATTTGCTAAAATTGAGATTTCTTATATGCAAATTCCCAAATAAGGAATCGCTATTATGGAGTTCACAAATTAATTCTGCGATTTTTAAGGAATCGCTAAATTATTGCGGATATATATTTACATCCCGGTTTGTGATTCTCAAATTGCGATTGCTAAAAATCACAATTTCAGAATCGCAAAAAGCTTTTTTAATACATGTCCCTGAGTCCTGTAATGGCTGCCAGTAACATTTTTCTTCATGTTGATCGCTGCCAATCAGCAGAGTTAGACTCTAGCGGGAGCAAGATGGCACAAGGGATGAAAAGCCCCCTAGGACAATCAAACCGTTCCATTTTTCAAAATTGGGTTTGGGGTATTCTGATGAAAATCACTCGAACTCAACTGTTTAGATAGTCTTCATAGTTCTAAAACAGATTTACACCAAATCACAAAAAACATGCCTAGACTAAGATCTAGCTCCTGCCAAATTTGGTGTAATTCTGTTCAGCAGTTTTTTTCGTTAGTGCTTCTTAAAAAACTATTGAAAATGCATTGTCACTTTGCAACTCCCCTTTTTTCTCAGACCCCGCTCCAAGGATCACCCTGGAACCTTTCATGCATAAACTAGGCAAAAAAGGGAACATTTTCGGAAGGTTTTGTGGAGATGGCGCCAAAGTTATCCGCAAAACAAAAAAAGCCTTAAATATATATCCTAAAACCTCAGTTAAACGTTAGTTACAATATTTGCCAATGGCACATGAAAAAAAGCTGTCTACAATGCAGAAATCATGGTGGGGCACGGTGTCCTGAGGAAGAGGGTTGATGCACATGGATCAGTTATGTGGGACTATATGTGTCGTGGATGCATATTTTAGAATTTCAAAATACTGAAGTGGAGAATGCAGAGAAAAATATTAACAATGTTTAAATACTACAGTAAACAGGAGAGCGTAATGAATAATTGAACAGCAGATGGTATTATCTGAATAACAGCGGATGCTACTATGGAGGAGGAAAAAGGTGTACTGGCTTCTGTTTTCACTCAGATCTCTGCAAAACATTCAGTGACAATGCTAATTGATTTGATTTTCTTATATTGAAAATACGTACACAAGCTTGGCTAATACAACAAAGAGTTACTGCATGGGTAGCAGTAGCAATGATTATTCTCCTTAAATGTATATTGTACTTCCGCTTCACATGATTTTCATATTTTGCATGTTTAAAGGGTGCCAAGGTGATAGTGTCTGGTGAAAGTGGGATCTCAAAATTCAAAGAGGAGTTCAGGATGCAATGAGAGTAAGGTTGGTGAAGAAAAAGGCAAAAGGGAGGTGGAGCCCAAGGTTAAAGAAGGAGCACAAGGGGGGCATATTTACAATAATTTGGTGTGGGTCAGCATCACAAGCCTTTTTGTTGTGCTGCCCTATGTCAAAAGAAGAGGGCAGGAATGTGCTGTATCTAAAAGATACGCACATTCCTGTCTGTTCTGCCAGCACCCTCACACAAATTGCAGCCGAGCGCCATTACAGGTACATGGTGCAAGGGTGACTGTGTTGTTGGCATGATTGTTTTTGGGCAGGAAGGGACACATGATTGTTTTTATGCAGTAAGGCACACCTTCCAACACAAAAAGAATCAAAGGAAGCGTTTTCCTCATTCTATGTGTGCTGCACAATGCAGCACATGTGGTAAGAGGAACAAACGTGGAGAAATCCTCGATATAGCTGCTTTGGGAAGGCGTGAGTTTTGGCACTGCCCCAGACTGACTCTATGTTGGCAATTTGGGGCAGTGTCCAAAACCATGGGTGTTGTGTGGTAACACTCACAGCAACACCCATAGAATGTCCCTTCCACGAGAGTGGCATTGCCATACTCCTTATTTACAAGGAAATGAAAAGTCATGCAGGGTGGCTATGTGTGGACTTTTAAATATGGGCCAACACACTGCAACTCCAGAGCGTCCCTTTTGTGAAGATCCGGTGGCATAAAAGTGCCAAAGAGGCATTGTAAATATGTCCCAGAGTTTAATGGAAGATGTAACATACAGGGAGGAGGAATACAGGATGCAAGGAGGTAGCGCATGAGTTGTTGGAGTAGGAGCATAAGATACTGGCTTCATTGCACATATTAGCTACAGCTATCGTCACAAAATCACACACAGAGACAATGTTGCACAAGTATCAGCAGTGCAAGCTTTACACATAGAAACACACACACAATGCAGGCAACAGCAGGGCAATGGAAAGGGGGCGCACAGAATAGGTACAACCTAAGTACGTAGGGGACAAGTTACCCTGACACGCACAAAACGGTTACCCAGGTACTACATGGACATCAGTGTTGCAAGCTTCCCTCACAGGCACACAAAGACAACACTGATATAGTATATTGTAGGCAGTGAAAGTGTCTCACAATCACAGCACAGGTGGCAGAAGTGAACACACAGACTTCAGTAATGCAAGTTTCCCTCAACAGAATAGGTACCAAAGAGGCAGTCAAAATGCCAACCTCTTTTCAAAAGAAGAATAGCCTGCAAAGCGCACTAGCAGTATCTCAGATATTTAACATAAAAAAGAACAGTACAACCTGAGCGGTAACAGTGCAAGCTTCTTTCAAACAGAAAGAACCATTAAACCAAAGGTAGATTCCATGCAACAGTGGGAAGTCACACTCATCAAGTGAGTCGGAGAATTAGTAAGATGAGTTATACATCATGCATTCCGCCATTATTGTCTTCCTATCAGTAAGCAGTGTGTGTTTGAAATTAAGGGCTGGAAATGCAGGAGAGTTGTCAGCCAGGGGTGAGCCTTAAAAGTCTTCTAAAGCCCTGTTTTAAACCTGTAAGAAATTACGAGACTGTGGGGCATATTTGCATGTCTTCTAGCTGCGCTGCCCTACGTAAAAAGAAAAGGGCAGGAATGTATCATCTACAAGATACGACGCATTCCTGTCCTTTATGCCAGCACAAAAACTTCAGCTGAGAGCCAACGCAGGCACCCTTGCACCATGGTGCAAGGGTGTCTGTGCTGTTGGCATGATTGTTCAGTTTCAGTTGTGGCCTTTTCTCCACAGTAGGTCCGTTTTCCACTCGTCACCAGTAAAATAATGCAAAAATGAGGTCAGGCATGGATGATAATGACACAAGGTGAAGGTTTTTCTTCAGATTAAAGTAGGCACCTTAGGTTACAGGAATAGTAGGTTATAAGAAAGTAGAAGTAGCAGCCCCACCAGGAGCAGCATGCCAGCTGCTCAGCCCTCAACTCCCATTCACTCATCCAGGAATACAAAAACATTCTATGACATCACACACACGATGGCTGAGCAGCAGAGCACAGAATATCAAAGAAGAAGTACATATCAACAAGAACAGGTTACGACACATCTCCCTCCTTAAAGGAGACAGTAACAAGCAACACTTAAAATAACAAGAGCACACTCATCATAATAAAAATAGACTCTTAAGGAAAAGAGAGGTAAACATACACAAAAGCACACCCACACTCTCTCTTCCCCAAAGGGTGCAACACAAATGCCCTAGAAAAGAAAGAATGGAGCAAGAAAGATACACATACACACTCATACACACTTTCCCTTCAGCACAAGGAAATAAATGTACCCCATAGGAAGCAACATAAATTTCCTGGATAAGACAGAAGGGTGCAAGAAAATCCCTCATATGAAGAAATCACACAGGGAGAACCAGAGTGCAGGAAACGCCCCCCCCCCGCAAAATGTAACCGTACCATGGTTTGGGCACAAATGCTCATTACCAGTAAATGCAAGCAAAGTTTGAGGTAGAAAAAAAACCACGAATTGGTTTGAGTTAAACAATGTCACCAGAAAGAAATGCAAGTAAGAATTGAGCCAATCAACAAAACACACTTAAAGTTTGAGACGTCCCGCTTCCCCAATGGTTTCAGCACAAACAAAAACATGTCTCACCACCACAAAATACAAGATAAGCTCTAGGGCAAAGTGGGCACCAACAAAATGGTCAGAACTAAAGAACATGCCCATCACCATAAAATTCAAGTACAGATGGGGATCTTAACATACCCACTCAAGTTTGAACAATACAAAGTGCTCACCAACATATGCAATTTGGGGTCGCAAAACGCCCCATCAAAAATGGTTTGAGTGCAACCTTGCATCCTAACACCATAAAAAGACAAAGTAAATCAAGTTCGGTATAAATCAAATTTGGGTCGAAATCTCCTAACACTACCAGCACACAAACTAAATAAGGTTAGGAACACTGCCCCATAACCACCAACAGCATGAATATTTGGGATGCGACAACTGAAATCCCCGTACTATTGAAAGCACATAAAGTATGGGTTAAAAAAACCATAACCATAAGGGCCTTCAAGTAGCTATTGCATGAGGTACATAATTAAACACTTTCTCCCAAATCACACACAGCATCTAGTAATACATTAAGGCCAAAACTTAACAGCACAAAATCAGCATCAATAAAAAACATGGCCAAAAAGAGCAAGCAGGCAAGGAAGTAAAATCCCAGCCTAGTCAAAACACGCACCATATCACCATAAAAGAAATGCATCCACACACATGCAAGAACAAATTCAGCTTGGCAAAAACACCAACAGGCAGGCATTAAAACTAGCATAAAACATAATAAATCACACATTTAAAGTTCAGTATGGCAGCATTGTAAAGGTTACACATACAATTTTTCACCACCTAATTATTCTTATTTGCATATGCAGAAAGAAATGATAAATGCAATTAATAATGCATGCTGAGAAATAACACCTGTACTCAAACCTTGTACCCAAGCGTCCACCTACTGGGAAGGACAAGGGGTAACAAAGTCATCTTTCTGTGTTGCCAGATAAATGTAGAAGGATCCCATGAACCTCAAGTTTTTTTTTTTTTTTTTACTTATCCTGTGCTGAGTGCATCTCTCAACAGCGATTCCCAACACATTAGATTAGATCATTGCAAAGATTTTTATTAATCATGCTACAAATAAATAAACACATTAGATACATATCCAAGGAAGTAGTAGTTGCAGGCCGGGGGCAAAGTAGGCCAGAGTCAGTCATGGAGGAAAAGAGGAATTGTGTCCTCCTTCAGGCACAGTACCTTCATAAACAAAGCATTGCCCAGGAAACCCTTTGCCTATTACACAACAGGTCAGTACCGTCACTCATAGAGACGTCATCATGTATTCCATCAATGTGTCTACGTCCTCCTGGACATTCCAGCTCCAGATGATTCTGTATGTGCAGAAACAAAATGAGCCTTAACTTCAAAAGTAAATTCAAGGAATTTGTGAAACATGTTGTGTTCATGTCCTCGCTGCCATATGACCTCATTGGATTCAACTCATTGCATTCTGTAACCAAGGAATCCAGCGAGAACACATTGAGGCAGATGGAGTCTAGAAGAGGAGTGTTCAGACTGTTCTCCTCAACTTACAGCTGGGTTCTTGTATTAAACCCTTTTCGAACGCAACACTTCTACAAGTGATTACTTTGCAACATTGGCGACGAGGATGGGATCAGGGTAAGTTGGGAATATTGTTAGATCCCAACAGCGCTGATCCAGTGTTAAGTGTCGCAGCAACTAACAACCTTATTACTTCTAAATTTCCTAAAGTATGTTCGGGTAAAGTTGGAGAACTGAAGGGTTTTTCACATAAGATTATACTCAAAAAAGATGCCCGTCAATGCATTCATAAAGTTAGGAATATTCTTATGGGCATTAAGGAAGAAGTTATTAAAGAGTTAAATAAACTTGTTCAAAATGGTTTAATTGAACAAATAGAATCATCCGATTGGGTCGCCCCATTAGTGGTCGCACGCAAGGCCAATGGCCGCATCCGCCTATGTGTGGACTTGAGAGAACTTAACAAGAACATTTTCATAGACATTTTTCCATCACCCAGGATTTTCGAGTTACTCTCTGCCACCAGAAACAAACAGTTGTTTTCCACTATCGACTTAACCTCCGCTTACCATCAGGTTCCTCTTCATTTAGAGAGCAGACACCTAACATCTTTTTTCACCCCTATTGGCCTTTTTCAATTCAAGCGAGTACCTTTCGGTTTGGCATCTGCTGATGCAATGTTTCAGCGATTAATGCATCGGATTTTTAATGACACTAAAAATATGATATTTTTTCAGGATGACATACTGGTCATGGGTTCTGACAAAAGTGAACATGACAGTACCCTGATTAAGGTTATTGAGGTTTTAGATCTTAAGGGACTTACAGCTGAAGAATCTAAATGTAAACTGGCTAGAAGTAGTGTTACTTATTTAGGACATGAGATTAGCTCTAAAGGAATTTTTCCGAAATATGAACTTGTTGACGCTATTAAGAATGCTCCAATACCCCAGAATAAGGACGAAGTTAGATCCTTGTTAGGATTAGCTGAATTTTATTTGAAATTCACACACAATTTTTCAGGAATAATGTATAGTATCAGACAGCTTCTAAAGAAAGGTTGTAAATTTTTTTGGTCTCAAGAATGTCAATCCAGCTTCGAATGTATCAAAAAAGATATATTTTCTGCTTCTGCACTCAAGGGTTTCTCTCCTAATCACAAAAGCATCATCACCACTGATGCTAGCGGAAAAGGCCTGAGTGCAGTATTATCTCAAATCCAAGAAAATGGCAATGAATGTGTTGTGGCATTCGCTTCTAGAGCTCTCACTAGCACTGTGGAAAAATACTCAGTAATAGAACGAGAGGCTCTAGGTTGTGTATGGGCTCTTAGAAATTTTAGGCAATACATTTGGAGTTTATGTGTACCTGTACGCACGGACCATAAACCCTTGACCAAAGTACTTATATCGGAAGGTCTTAACAATGTCTCACCTAGGATTTCACGAATGTCTATCCAATTACTTGATTATGTTTATAATGTAATTTATGTTCCTGGTGTTCGAAATAGGATAGCTGACTTTCTCAGCAGGTGTCCTCTTCATAATACCATAGAGGAAAAAAATGAATGGGATGATTGGATGGTCACCTCTGTTTATGGGAATGAGTTGCAAAGCATTTCTTACAATGAATGGACACGAAGTCTAGCTAAAGATTTGACCTTGGTTTCTGTTATTGAGCATGTCCACAAGGGTTGGCTAGCAAAGGCAATGTTACAGAAGAATCTCCTTGCTTTTTGGGACGTTAGGAATGATTTATCTGTCGAAGATGACCTGTTGATTAGAAATGAAAGACTTGTTCCTCCTTTAGAATTTCGGAATAATATATTCAGCTTATGCCATGAGGGTCATTTAGGGATTGTTAAATGCAAGTCCAGAATCAAACAATCATATTGGTGGCCTGGCCTTGATAAAGACATCGAAAGAGAAATCAGAAATTGTGTTCAGTGTATTAATTCTGATAAGGGTTTGACCACTTACAATGCTCCCTTGCACCCCATAATTGTCCCTCACATGTCTTGGGAGAGAATTGGCATCGATATTTTTGGCCCTGTTAGGGATGTCCATATTTCTTCAAGGTACATAATTGTTGCAGTTGACCACTTTTCAAAGTGGCCTGAATACAAAATAGTTGACAAACCTGATTCTGAATCTATACTCATGTTTTTAGCAGATGTTTTTCGTCGTGAAGGTCTTCCCAGAGACATTATTTCTGACAATGGTGGACAGTTTATTAGCGAATCATTTAATAAATTCATTAAAGAAGCTAGCATTAACCATAGAACCACTTCTTTGTACCACCCAGTAGGAAATGGTTGTGTAGAACGCTTTAATAGAGTAATCAAAAGTGTCATCGAATTGTCTCTTAGTAATTGTTTAGATTGGGAAGATGAACTAAGAAAGACTGTCAATGCATACAGAATAACTCGCTGTGAATCTTCGGGGTACGCCCCGTTTGAACTTATGAGGGGGAGACTTCCCGTACCAAAGACAATATGGGTTGATTAAAATGTACTAATTCTGTAACTTGGTCTGCTAAAAAAGTAAGGGGATCTTTGGAATATAGCCAACAGAAACAAAAAGAAACTTTTGACCAGACTCATAACGTAAAAAAAGTACATCTCTGTATCAGAGATGTAGTGAAAGTGAAAAAAGGCAGATTGACACGTAAAGGAGAGAAAGTAAATTCTCTGCTCCTTTAACAGTTATTAAAGTAATGTGTAATTCTGCTTTATTGAGTGATGTAAAAGTGTGGCATGCAAGTAGAATTGTCAAATTCAGAGATGATTGTGAACCTAATTTAGCTCAAGATATTTACCTCATCATCACCCAATTAAGTATTATTGGATTCAAGATTATCCTTGTAATTCTGAATCTATTCCAGGTGTTGCAGACGAAGGAAGCTATGGTTCCATTCCCAATTCTCCTGGTGTTGCTGAAGGGGAAAATAGTGATGTTAATTTATGTAATACTCCCAACATTGACAACGACCTTTCTAGTTCTAATTTGGACATTTCTGGTGTAGGTAGCGCTAATGTTGCTTTCAAGGATGGCTTAATTCTTGTAAGAGATCCTGAAGTAACTAGAGCTGGTAGAGTTTGTGTGAAACCTCTTTATTTAAAAGACGACATCACACATGTTTGTTCTTCTTAACTTATGCTAGCAAGGTTTGTATTATATCGTTTATTAAAGGATTATAATTGTTCCTCCTAATTCATGCTAGCAACTTGTTAAAAAAAATAGTATATGTTATTGATTTATCTGTGTTATTTCTTTTAGTTTTATTATTCTTTTGTGTTCATGTCCTCGCTGCCACATGACCTCATTGGATTCCACTCATTGCATTCTGTAACCAAGGAATCCAGCGAGAACACATTGAGGCAGATCGAGGCTGGAAGAGGAGTGTTCAGACTGTCCTCCTCCACTTACAGCTGGGTTCTTGTATTTAACCCTTTTCAAACTCAACACTTCTGTGAATGATTACTTTGCAACAAAACACACCGCTCACACCATGGGAGCAGCAGCGTCCGCACGGGTTAGTTTAAACCCAATACGCTTAGTTTTAATGCCACATTATAGCATACCATGCCGCCCGAGAATATTGTAGTGGCTTACCAGTCATGTGGTCACCAAAGGCTCTGTTGATCAGTACAAGGTGAAAAGGATCAAGAATCCTTTGAATGTCACACTGCAGAATCGCTGACACAAAATGCTCACCGCCAATCTCCTGAAATATTTTCCACTCTCCGCTAATTCCTGTTATTTGCAAAAGAGTCAGTTTTATTCCACATGAATCGCTGATAAATTAGAATAAAGTAAACGTTGCAAAGGCGGTCTGCTGGTTTGCATGAGATAAGAAAGCCCCAACTTGCAGGCTGTAACACAATTGGTACATAGAACTCATAGCCAGGGGGCGTGGCTTGCGCGCCAGCTGCAAAGGACGGACTTCCCGTGAGCTCCGCTCTGGACAAAACCGCGGATGCTGTGAGGTCCTTTCCAGCCGTTTTTCGAGCGGCTTTTCTCAGCGGCAGTGGCGTCAGTAGGGGTACAGAATATGGCGAAGCAGCTGTGCAGTGTCTACCAACGACAGACAGGCAGATATTTCACCCGGTAATTTGAGCTGTCTACTCAACTTGGGCGGCCGCCATTTTGTTTCCTGTTTGCCGCGAGTGTCTCCTTACACCTGCATTAATGCTGCGCTTCTTCCTGCCTACTTTTGGTGACTTTGACGAATCTTTATGGCATGGCTTCATTATTTTTAACAGCGCTTTAACCCTTTTTGAGTACCCAATGCATTCTGCTTCTGGTTTTTTGCTGTTAATTCACTCTCTCTGACGAGATATGGCCGCCATTTTAGGTTCCATTTATGTGCAGTGCTTCACGTCTTTTTGAGGGTCTCTCATGTGCCTGCTTCTGAGACATTGTCCTTGGAAGTCTTTGCTCTTATTTTCCAATTGAGCTCACATCCTTTGCCTCCTGTGTCTTCCAGCTCTCTAATTTTATATTGGACTTTTTTTTTCCTTTTTGTGTGGAGAAACCACGGCCACCATTTTAGGAGCTACTGGGTTAAGTCTTCATTGTGCCTCTGCTATTTTCCTTTGGTGACAACATCTTTCAAGTGCCTTTACCTTTACGAGCTACCGACATCTATCTGTACTGGCTTACATTGATGCTCTCTTTTTTTATGCTGTGGTTCTTTTTACACAGTATTGCTGGTTTTCTCTTGATACTCATAATCCAGTGAGGGTATTAGCACTCAAGAGTAGTGCGTTTTTGGATGCTCCTTTTTGCGGCTTCATTTTAAGCCACGCCCTGTATGCCCGTCTTACTGCCTGAGTATCTCTAAGCCAGTTCTTTGGTCCTTGCTGTTCTTTGTTGGTACCTATCGGCTTACGGCACTTTCACAGGTGTCCATCAAATATGGCAAATAATTCCACCTCTCCTAAAATGTCACAAACTGGAACCACACCTAAGAGGCCTAAGACTAACCCGCCTTCTCCTATTCCATCTTCTTCTAATCCAGTGTTGGACTCCATTCTTGAAGAGGTGCGTGGTCTCCAACCTTTTATGTCCGCTACTAATGCAAAACTTCAACAAATTGAAGAGCGCTGGGCTGTTATGGAGGGCAAAGTTTTGAATTTGGAACAACGTGTGAGCGATATTCAAGATGTCTCAACTAAAATTCCATTGTTGGAACAGGAGATCCTCAAATTCAAACTCCATACCGAGGATTTGGAGAATCGTAACCGTAGGAACAACCTACGCGTTTATGGTGTTCCGGAAAATTTGGAGGGCCTGATATGGTATCCTTTATACGTAAATTTCTTCAGGAACTTTTGGATCTTCAACCAACTTCGCACCCTCTTAATATCCAGAGGGCCCATCGTCTTGGGCGTATTAACTCCAACTCCTCCAAACCACATGGCATCATTCTACTGTTTCTCGAATTCACAGAATTAATGTCTGTCCTGAAAGCTGCCAGGATCAAATGTCGTCTTCAGTGGTCTGGTCATAACATTTTTATCTCACAGGACCTTTCCTCGGCTACGAACGCACGACGCAAAGGTTCTGGAATCTGCGACCTTTAAAGCGACAACTGAACATTCAATATGGAATCCTACATCCCTGTTTCTGCAAGATCACGCATAATGGTCGTACCAGATCCTATGATGATCCGCAAAAACTGCACGAATATCTTCTGAGTGTCTCTCCTTCCAATATGGACACTGCTCATTAGTGTTTTCTTTTCTTCCATTTGTTCACTGTTGTTCTTTGACTCTTTTTGACCTCTTTTGCTTCATCTCCTTTATTCTGGATCTATTCCTTGAGGTTCTGTCCTCACATCCTTGTGTTTTTCCTTTTTGTAACCGTCCTCTCTTTTGGTAGCTCATGGGCTGAGTTCTCTCGCTGACGCATCTTCGCCTCAGATGTTTTGGTTACTTTCTCCTTTTCCGTTCAGGCCTTTGTGCCTTGATCTGTTTACTTCTTGTCTCTCTGCTCTCTTCTATTTTTTCTCTCTCTTTCTTTTTTTTTCTGTTTCTTTTTGTTTTTTTTTGCTTTTCTTCCCATTTTCCATGTTGTGCTATTCCTGAGTGATCTCTACTTCTCTTTTTCATATTGTCATTTTTTATATTCATGGTTTTATATGGTCTTAGTGTCGTGAGCATTTTGGGAGTCCTTTCTTTTGATTACTCATGCAATTTTTGTCTTTCCTTATGTAGTGACCTCCTTACCAAGTGTTTCCTTCAACTGTCACCCATCCTCCCCTCTCACCACCATGTGTAATTTTGTCTCGTGGAATGCGCGAGGTCTTGGTCATCCTGTCAAGCGTCAAAAGGTAATGTCTCATTTATCTAAATTGCATTCACAGGTTGTTTTTCTTCAGAAAACGCATTGTTCTGATGTTGAATCTCTTAAGCTTAAAAGACAATGGGTGGGCCAGGTTGTATTTTCACCTGCTATTCAAAAAAAGGGAGGGGATGCTATACTGTTTTCATAAAGCTTTAAATGTTCAAATTGTTTCTTCTAGTAATGATGCTGAAGGACGTTGGGCAATGGCTAAGGTTGTTATTCAAAATAAAACGATGGTATTACTTAATATATATGGTCCTGTTCGCCCTGATCCAAAATTTTGGAAAGATATAAAAGTTTTAATTTCGTCCATAGACTGCCCTGATTTTATCGTTGCTGGTGATTTTAATCAATGGTTAGATCCTTTTTCAGATAGATCATCCTCCAGTAAATTTCAACCTGATAAATCCCACAAGAGTTTTCAATCTGCCATTGCTTATCGTCCTTTATATGATTCTTGGAAGTTGTGCAACCCAGATTTGCTTGAATATACTTTTTTTTCTACTGTTCATCACACCCGCTCAAGAATTGATTATCTACACATGGTTAGTAAGTCTCTTTTGCCCTCCATTCAAAAGTCTGTCATTGGAATAGCTCCTATGTTAGGGGGCTCTGCGATTTCTAGTTTACTTTACGCCGATGATATCTTAATATTGGATCTAACCCCTAAGGGCTTAAAAACCGCTTACATGCCCTCCATTTATTTGCTGAATCTCATTTCCTTAAAATAAACATTTCTAAGAGTAAAATAATGTGTATTGCTGGCAAGAAAAAAAAAACCAAAATTGGATGGACTGTTGGGGGACAAATGTTGGATATTGTACATAGTTATGTATTTTTGGGGAAAATAATAACTAGTAATTCTAGTGAGAAACCCCATATTGATAATAATATGCGGAAGGCGGTGGCCCAAGGCAAAAGTTTACTATCCCTTTACACTGCCACTGGGAGGCGACATTTTTGCTACCTGCTGGAGGTATTTCGTGCAAAAATTCCGTCCTCCCTACTCTATGGACTGGAAACAGTGGATTTGGGGCAATGGGGTTTTTTGCAGCAGGCCGAGGGGAAGATTTTCCGGTATCTAACTACTACTAATAACGCATGTACAGCAGCGGCCTTCAGACTTGAGTTTGGAGTACGTAGTAGTTGGGCCCAGGGCCTGGTGGGATTGGTGCGATGGGTTGTATGTCTGGCCAAGGGGGAAGTGGGGACCCTACGATGTCTTATGAAAAACGAATTATTGGGGTCTTTTAATGAATTCTCCCTTCTCGTAAAAAACTTTAGAAAGGCGGTGTCGTTTTTAAAATTAGATGAGACCTCCCTTTTTTCACTATCCCAGGGCCAATAGAAATCAGTCCTGAAACGGGCCTCGTGGGAACTTAGTTTCTGTTTAGATAGGGAGTATATCGTGACAAGGAAAGGAGTCACTCCATTCATTTCATCTTGTGCAATCAAATACAGGCAACCCTATATATCTTGGAACCTATCTCATGGTGTCCGGCAGTTCTGGTTCCTGCTAAGACAGGATCTTCTACCTTTAAACATACTTTTGGCCAAATGGTACGGTACTTCCGCAGCCTGTAATTTTTGCAACTTCCCTATGCAAGATTTGACACATGTATTATTTGTATGTCCCTCTCTGCTTCCTTCCCGACGCAAATGGTTGCGTCACATCTGTTTGAAATTGAGTATTCTAACCGTCAATGCTTTTGTACTTGCTCTTAATAACCCTCCTAACGAGATGTTCTGTTTTAACATTTTTAACTTTTTTAAATGTTTTTTAAATATTTATTGACGGGTCTTTCTTTGCAATGTATGAACTAAGGTATTATGATTATGAAATCCGTATTGGTTTTTCTGCACAGATAAATGGTACTTTGTAATTGTGTCCTTCTATTATATAACCTGTAATTCTGTGACTATGTACTTTCATTTTGTGGATCTCTTCGGAGTTCCAAATAAAATAAAATAAATTTGAAACTTGAAACTGTCATTGGCTCTATTTTTATCTCTGATCATGCTCCTGTATATACTATCCTGGATCTTTCCCTCATCTCCTCTAAATTCAGTCGTTGGAAATTTAATTCTTTTCTTTTATCTGATGCTGCCTTTATGAAAGAGAGTACGACCTTTTTCAAAGAGTTCTTCTCCTTTAATAACCCTCTGGACACTTCCATTCCCATTACTTGGGATGCTTTTTATATCCTATGTTTCCAAACAGAAGAAACTCAATAGACAAAAATATGAAGACCAGCTCAAAATGATCAAACGTCTTGAACATTCTTATTCTTCCTCTAAGTCCTCCTCGGCGCTTCAGGAGCTAATCCTAGCCAAAACTAACCTTAACAAAATTATCACCAATGAAGCTTGTCACACTCTTCTTAAAATTAAATCCAAATTCCATGGAGGCCAGAATAAAGCTGGGAAAATGTTGGCAAATTATTTGAAAATTAAATGTGAACGTAAAATGGTAGGTCCGATCTTTAATGACTCTTCAAACAAACTAGTCACTTCTGACGAAGACATTGCTGAGGTATTTCATAATTATTACCAGGCTTTATACTCAGATGATACACACCCCTTAGGCAAACTTATCGTCATTTTTTGAGGGCCTCCCAGCTCCCCCTTCTCTTCCGATGGATTTCACTCTATTGGAACGGGAAATCACTCTTCATGAAATTATTACAGCCATTAACCATCTTAAAAAATCGAAAGCCCCCGGCCCTGATGGTTTGCTAGTTGAATTCTATTCTTCTTTTCAATCCTTTTTTGCACCTAAGCTCCTTCAATTATTTAATTCATTTATCTCTGATGCCAAAGCCTCTGGGTCCTTTTTGGACGCTCTCATTGTCATTATTCCTAAACCTGATAAAGACCGCTCGCAATGTAAAAACTACCGACCCATTTCATTAATTAATTATGATTGCAAAATTTTTGCTAAAATCCTTGCCTCTCGTCTAGATTCTATTATTCCTTGTTTAATTAAAACAGATCAAGTGGGTTTTGTGAAGGGCAGTCTCGCTGCTGATAATTCTCGTTTGTTTTCCAATGTCATTGCGCAAGCTAAACATGTTAAAGTCCCATTAGCGGCCCTTTCCCTAGACGCTGCAAAAGCTTTTGATCGTATTAATTGGCAATTCATGTTTCGTACTCTCAAATGGTTTGGTTTTGGTCCCTCTTTCATCTCCCTGGTTCAACTACTTTATTCTTCCCCTCGTGCCAGTATATTTGTCAATAACCAATTTTCCAGGTTTTTTTCATTGAATAGAGGCACGAGACAAGGATGTCCCCTTTCCCCCTTGGTATTTATTTTATGTCTCGAACATTTTTTAGAGCGTATTCGTTCCAACTCTAATATTACTGGCCTTACGTTCTCCTCCACAGAAACCAAATTGTCTGCTTATGCGGATGATGTTCTGATATATATGTCCAACCCAGAATCCTCCCTTCCTCATTTTTTGAATGAAGTTAGTTTGTACTCCTCCATATCAGGTTATAAGCTTAAATTATCAAAAACAGAAGTTCTACCCCTTAATCCACTTTGCTTCCAATACATGTTTCAAAATACTGATTTTGCGTGGTGTCCCACCAAAATTAAATACCTTGGCATTTGGTTTTCCTCCTCACTGAAAGACACCCTTAAATTAACCTTTGATTCCTTACTTAATAAAATTCAATCCCTCCTTCAAATTTGGTCCCCATTATTTCTTTCCTGGTGGGGTAGATTAGATACTATTAAAATGATGATTACCCCTCATGTTCTATACACTGTTTCCATGCTCCCTTTTAAAATTCCTAAATCCTATTTTACACGTATCAATTCTCTTTGTATAAAGTTTTTATGGAGTAACAAACATCCACGCATTGCACTACACAAGTTAATTTGACCTAAACAAGAAGGTGGGGTGTTCGCTTTCCTGATTTTAAATCATACCATTCTGCCTTTCTTATTAAACAGTCCTTTTCCTTAGCTTATGACTTTGTTGACATCCCTGCGCCTAAGTGGGTTCTCCTGGAACGCTCCCTTCTCAAAGATTTCTCATTTCAGCATATTGTTTTCATGTCCAATTGTACTTTTCTGTCTAAATGTCCCATTTTGAAATATTCCCAATTTCTACTTCACTCTGTTTTTTCTTCTACTTTATCCCCTCTCCAATGTTTCCTAGCCTCTGTGGTGTGGTACAACAAATTCATTAGATACAAAGGTAAATCCTTTTACTTTATACACTGGAAAGAAAAGGGTATCCTATTTGTACATCAGTTTTTTACTGATTCTTCCCTTATTCCCTTCCCGCAATTGCAAAATGTATTTCATTTGCCTTCATCGTTTGTTACTGAATATACCATTATCACATCTTCTATCCAATCCCATCTATCTTCCCTCTCCCCATCTCTTTCCTTTTCTCCCTTCACCCCCACCACTCCACTGTACCCATTATTCTCTACTCACCTTCCTAAAGCTGCACTTGTGTATTCAATTTTGTTGTCTAATGTTTCAGAACGTTCTAAATCTAATGTAGAGATTGCTTGGGAGACTGACTTGGATGTCTCCTTATCTATTGCATTGTGGGATCGTTTATGGTCCAAACTTTTTTTTAAATATCTGTTGCTGCACGTATTACGCAATCTTTATTTTTTATTTATCATAGAGTGGTTATTACCCCGGTTAGTATCCATAAGTTCTCTCAAGTTTCCTCACCTCTATGTTGGTCATGTTCCAAGGAACCTGGTACTCTCAAACACCAACTATACGAATGTTCCCCTGTTGTATCCTTTTGGAATGAAATTTGGAACATCTGCATGCCAATGTTTTCCTTTTCCGCCCGTTATCTCTATTGAATGTGTTTCTAGGTTCCTTATCTGATGATATTGACATTGTATCTTCTTCCGCTAAGTTATTAGACCTGTTTATTGCTCTTGCGTTTAAAGTTATTTTATCGTGTTGGAAGGATAACTCTAAGCTTTCTGTCCACGCTTGGTGGAACTTTATCTGTGATGAACACAGAATCTCTATTGCATCATCCACCTCTGTCCCTTTAAAAATTAAATCTGATCTACTCTGGCTTCCTTTCACTTCTTACCTTTCTTCTAATCCTCCACCCTTAGGGGCCGATTAGGATGACGGACGGACTTGCGTCCGTCCGCCATCCCAGAGGTGGAGGGACCGTCCGCATGGGCTGCGGCGGTCCCTCCGTGCAAATTAGGATGTGACCACCACCCTGGCGGTCACATTCTGGATATTTAACATTGCAGCGGGTGCTGCTTCAAGCAGCACCCGCCGCAATGTTAAAATTGCATGTTTAACATTTACATGCACAAAGCGGCAGGCACCGCGCGGTGCCTGCCGCTTTGTGCATGTAAATACTGGGGGGTACCATAGGTAACCCCCATGTGCACCCCCCACCCGCCTACACCCTGGGGGCCCGCAACGGGCCCCCAAAATCAAAAGTACACATGCCTTTCCACGGCGGAAAAACCGCTGCGGAAAAGCATGTTTACAAATGCATCCTAATTTGGCTGGCGGTGTCTGATAGACACTGCCAGCCAAATGAGAGCTTTTCCGCCACGGTTGTAATCCGACCGCGGCGGAAAAGCAGCGGACAGAAACCAAGACCCACCAGCCATCGTAATGCGGCGGTGGGTCTTTGGTGACTCCGCAGAGGATTTTCCGCCTCCTCCGGGCCGGAGGTGGCTTCCGCCGGCCCGGAGGAGGCGGAAAATCCTCCATCCTAATCGGCCCCATAGTACGTGCTTTTAATCCCACGTAGTAATTCTTGCTCATCTTTTTCTTCTCTCTTTCTCCTTTTTGCTCTTTTCTTTCTTTCTCTCTTTTCTTTTCCCTTTTCCTTATCTTCTCTTTCTTTATTCTTTCTTTTCTTCACCTCTAGCACTTTTTTCTGATTATTCATGTCATTTAATTGCTATTTACCATTGTACTTTTCACTTATTATTCATGACTTGTTTTTTGTATTACTTACTAAATGCCTAATAAAAATTTCTTAAACAAAAAAAAAAGAACTCATAGCCAGCTCACTGTAAAAAATGATTTAATGAACTGCCAGCACAAGTCTCTTTTGGTTTCAACGTTAAGTTGACTAAGCACTGCATCTTCAAATGCCCTGGGCTGAGGTTGTCTGATGGAAATAGACACCAGTGGGGCTGCCAGGTGCATTTCCTCTTAGCAGGCTGTTAAATAAGTATCCTCCAGACACTGGTTAGCAGAGATGGTTTATTCAAGACATCAGCACAGCACCAACTTTACAGCAGGATGCCCAGGCCTGGAATGCTTGATTCATGGCATGCATCACTACATTCCATGACATAGGCAGGGTTCCATAAGATCATCCGATTACAACACATCCCCCTCACAATAAAGGGGAAAAGCAAACTAGCTAAAAAGGAACACAAGATAAAGAGAACATGTAAAGTTAGCAAGAAAAAAACCAAGATTAAAGTTGTAAGATCCTGCAGATAAAAAAACATTGCATTTAGTATAACACATAATCCCTCAGCTTTATAGGCAGCATTCTGCACCTTCCAGAAGAACTTCCAATTAATATGTCCCGAGTATTTTTACCCGAGGGGTCGCAACCATCAGGGAAAAAAGAAGCATGAGCATTTTGAGTTTTTTCCAGTATATCTGACCAGCCTGGACATGTTCCACGTGCAATCAGAGTCAACCTTCACAACATTCTTCCTGATGGCAACAATGGTATACAGAACCATGAAGCTCGAATTTCCTTTACAGGTATGTCTTGCATTTTTCACCAGAACTTGATTACATCTTACTTCTTACATGCATCCTAGAGTCATAACTCGATTTGTATTTCTGCTGATAATCACCAATTTTGGAGTGTCTCGCTTCAGCAGAAATACCCACATTACTACATGCAGGCAACCAAGACGGGTTTAATTTGGAAGAAGCCTTCCTCCCTCTCAACCCTTCAAAAGTGGACCTCTGCGTGATCACAAACTCAGTACCTCTTTCCACCACAAAATCAAAAGCATCTACGACAACTTCGACAAAGACAACCAACACACTGAACCCTTACCAACCACCCCAGATACCCTGAAGCCAGCGAACGTTCGACAACTGGACTGCCCTCATTACCGAAGATACACTGAAGACAATGAAGTCAATCCACTCCGGGGTGCAACAAACCCCTGCCCACCACTTTTTCAACCGAGCCACCGACACCATCGCACCCATGCTCTGCCACACCAGTAACCGCTCCCTGGCAACCGCCTTAGTCCCTGATGACTGGAAACACGCTGAGATCAACCCCCTCCTGAAGAAACCCTCGGCGGGCAAACCCCACCAAATTAAAAAACCACAAACCCATCCTCCTGCTCCCGTTCACAGCGAAAGTCATCAAGAAAGCCATCAACAGCCAACTCGCTACATTCATCGAAGAGCACAACATCCTCTACTCTTCCCAATCCGGCTTCAGAAAAAACCACAGAAGGGAAACCGCCCTCCTCGCCGCAACAGACGACATCCGTACCTTACTGGACAAAGGAGAAACAGCAGACCTCATCCTCCTCGACATCTCAGCGGTGTTCGACACAGTCTCTCACTGCACGCTAATATGCAGACTCCGCAGCACAGGGATCCAAGACAAGGCCCTCGACTGGATCCGCTCCTTCCTCTCTGGCAGAACGCAGTCGGTCAGACTCCCCCTTTCCTCTAGGACCCTGTACCTACCATCTGCGGAGTCCCCCAGGGGTCCTCCCTCTGCCCTACACTCTTCAAGGTCTACATGGCTTCACTCGCCCCCATCGTCAGAATCCACGGACTCAACATTGTGTCATGCGCAGACGACACCCACCCCATCCTCTCCCTATCCAATGAACCCAACACCGCCAGACACAACTTTCGAGAAGGCATGGAATCCATCGCCAAATGGATGAAAAAACAGCTGCCTACAACTAAACACTAACAAAACAGAAGTACTCATCATATGCCCAAATCCTGATGCCTGGAACAACACCTGGTGGCCCCCTGCCCTCGGAAGCCCGCCCACACCCACGGACCACGTAGGGAATCATCCTGGACTCAGAGCTCGAAATGGATCCCCCTCGAACACTGAAAGACCGTCACTCACGCTCTGGTCACCAGCAAGCTCGACTACGGCAACTCACTTTATGTCGGAATAAACAAAACCCTCACCCACAAGCTACAGAACATCCAAAACACCGCTGCAAGACTGGTCCTCAACCTGCCAAGACAGTGCCACATCTCCTAGCACCTGCGCACACTCCACTGGCTCACCATCAAAGCTAAAGTCATCTTCAAGATGCTAACCCACACTCACAAGGCCATCCACGACACTGGACCAGCATACCTGAATAGCTGACTCAAATTCCACGCACCCCAAAGGACCCTACGATCAGCCCAGCTCTCCTACGCAGTGGTCCCCCACACCAGAAAGACCAGATCGGGAGGCCGCTCCTTCTCCTTTAGGGTGGCCAGAACCTGGAAGGACCTTCCGCTCCACCTCAGACAGATAACATTGCTCCCCATCTTCGCAAGAAACCTCAATACCTGGCTCTTCGATAGACCCCCTCCTTGATGGACTGGAACCTGCGAAACCCCCCCACCCCCCAGCGCCTTGTGACCCTTACGGGTGAGTAGTCGCTCTTAAAAAACACCTGATTGATTGATTGATTGATTGATTGAGTGCAGTGAGCCCACCATGTATCTCTTAGGACACTGCTGAGAGACAACCTTAACTAAAGAGCACGTTGAACACAACTTTTGACCACTCTGTTCATTCTTTCTCATAAACCGTTGCCTGTGGTGTATACAGGGCCGTCTTCTTGTGGACTATGTTAAGATCTTCAAGGATCTCACGCATTTCTTGGAACACAAATTGTACAGCATTGTCCGTTACTAAGAATTAGGGGTGGGCGGAATTTGCTTAATCGCATTACGCAAATCTCTGCGAAATGGTGAAAAATCTCCACGAACACGCAGAAATTCTGCGAACATGCAGGATTGCTTGTTCGCGATGCTTTTTTACTGTTCGCATTTTCTGTTTGCGTGCTCGGGGGGAAATATCTCGCTAACACGCATTTGAGAACGTGAACAAGCAAAAAATTTCGCAAAGTCGCGGAACGCAGAATTTTGGCCAATTTCGCATTCTCCGCGGAAACGCGAAATTACCCAAATTCCGCAAATTCTGCAAATTCCACAAGCAGAACTGAATTTACTGCCCAGGTCTACTAAGAATCCAGGCACACCTTCAGACACAAATACATTCCTGAGGAAGTCAATGACAGTTTCAGTGTTAGCCACAGATACACATTTAGTTATCACCCACTTTGATGTATAATCCACCAACAGGAGGGCAAACCTTTCATAGGAGGGCAAGAGTTAAAAAGGACCAATGATGTCCAGACCCAATTTTGTCCACACAGTATCTGGGACCTCAACAGGAGATAGGGGCGTATGGTTGGAAATGTGAGACTTGTCATTGGAGGCACAGGACACACAATCCTTAACAATATCCTCAGTCATGTGGTCCATGCCAGTCCACCAGTATCTCTCCCTCACACAAGCTTTTGTGAGGCTTCTTCCCAAATGGACCTCATGGGCAAGGTTAACTATCCGGTCCGTGAAATATTTTGGAGGAATTATTCTGTCCCTCTCATGAGATTGTTACAATAGAACGGAAATCATCTCTCACAGACCAATATGATTTCATTTCCTGATCCAAGGTCTTGTAGTCAGGCCACCCCTGAGTTGTCTACGGATGATGCAGTCGCCTCAGAGAAAGGTCATCGGAGTTGATCCACACACCGATGCTAGGCCCCTCCTTACCTCCCTTGCAGCCCCTTCCCGATTGGACTACTCTCACCCTCCCACACATCCTCTCACACAATCTCTGGGTTGCTTGGCAGCGTTACAGGGTGGAAGCTGGACAAAATAAATACGACCTTCAAAACAAAAACAAACCAAGCTGAAGGGAGGAGAGACACAGACTGAGAGTGGGGACTGGGCAAGAGCGACTTCAAAGGCGTAGACCAAATCCTGAGCATACTTGAATTTCTCTAACAATGGAAATAGAAAGTCAGACTACAACTAATTCTGTAGAACCCAATAATCTGAGTAGAAAGCACCTTGTCCTTTCTCACGCTGTCCAGCCATTCACCACTGGACAGTGCCGGTTCTGCAACCCAACTCACTCTCTCCCTTTCAGCCTAATGTTGATCATATTCAATTGGCAATTGGGAAAGGCAATCAGCAGACTTGTTGCTTCGACCCGGTATATATTGCACACGAAAATTACATTCCTGGAGACCTTCACTCCAGCGCTTGAGCCTAGGTGTGGTGTGCTCACTGTGGCGGCACGAGAAAACTTGCACTAGGGGGCGATGATCAGTCCTGACCAGAAATGGAATTCCCCAAAGATAGATTTGAAAATGCTGCACAGCCCAAAATACACTCAAAGCCTCTCTTTCAATACAGGAGTAATTGGTTTCCGCTTCTCTAAGTGCCCTGGAAGCAAAGGCAATTGTTCTTTATTCACCATCCACAACCTGTGAGAGCACAGCCCCCAACCCTTTGAGGCTGGTATCAGTGGCCAAGATGGTTTTGTGATTGGCATCAAAATATCCTAATGTGGACATCTTACCAATTTCATACTTGATGCTGTCAAAAGCTTTCTGGCACTCATCAGACACTCGAAATGTACACCTTTCTTAAGCAAAGCCCTAATGGGCTCAGTCACATTAGCAAACCCTTGCAGAAACTTAGAATAGAACTCAGCGAGACCCAAGAACGATCTCACTTGTTCCCAGTCTTTGGGAGTGGGAGCCTTCATGACACTCTCTGCAAGTTCCATCGTGGGTTGAATCTCCTCCCCCGAGATGACATGTCCTAGATATGTAACAGACCTTAACCCAATGCAACACTTTTGTCTTTTTACAGTGAGCCCCTTCTCCTTCAATTTCTCCTGCGTACACATCAGAGTCACACAGTGTTCTGTTTCATTCTTCCATAAACCAGAATATCGTCCTGGAAGAACAGGGTGTTGGGAATCCCGCCTTGGACCATCTTCATGACTCTCTGGAAGCATGATGCGGCTGACGCCCAACCAAAGGGCATGAGAAAGACGTGAGATACCTGGAGCCTTTGTGTAGAACAATCTGGTGGTAAGCTGATGACAGATCTAACACACTGAAAAATTGGGCTCCCTTGAGCATGCTAATGGATTCAGAAATGTTGGGTAGGGGTTGGCGATCCACCCAAATTCATTCATTTAGCCCTCTTAAGTCCACACACATTCTGACGCTGGCACCACCATCCTTAGGGGCCAAAACAATGGGGGCCGGCCATTCTGATCTCTCTATATTTTCTCAATGACCCCCAACTTAAATAACCTCTCGAGCTCAGCTTTCAAGGACCCCATCATCATATTGGGAACTCTTCTCACCTTAAGCACACAAGGTACCGCCCTCTGCTTGAGAACAATTTGGTGTTCAAAACCCTTGAGGCAACCTAAAGCATCTGTGAAAACTTCAGGAAATTTGCCAAAGTATTCGCTACCCTAATTCTCAGTCTACTAACATGACCTGATCCCTAGGATCTCTTGAATTAGGATTAAGTATGATACCCAAATCACGCGGGTGCCTCCATCCCAGTAAGTTCTCACCCCTCTCAGACACGTAGCCCTTGTCAACCGCATGTCTACTCTTGAATTGGATCTTGGCTTTGACACACCCCAGGACATTAATCTTAGCACCACCATAACTGACAGGATTAATGTCAGGAGGCAAGAGTGTCATACTGTCTAATCCCACACTCTCATCCCATTGTTTGTTCCCAATCATGGTGAAAGGCAAACCTGAGTCAGCCAACACCACAAAATCATGACAGTTCACCACAATGCTGCACTCAGGCATTGTTATCTTCCCTGTATCAATCTCACTCCCACCATCCTTGACATTGAAAATAACAATGTGCACTATTTCAAAACCCTTCTCTGGGTTGTGAGCCATCCCGGAAGACTTGCAACCCTGAGCATAATGCCCCTTGATTCCACATGTGTTGCCCACTGACTCCCTGGCATAACAATTGGGATAGTTGGAAAAATGTGAAAAACTCCCACACCTAAAACACTTCGGTTTGGGAAATTCCCCCACAACCCTTTCATTTGTGTTGCTATCAGCATTGGGAAAACGGGCCTCTCGTTCAGTTATCGCCGGAAGTCCTTTGGCAAAACCACCATACTATTATTATTATTATTATTATTATTATGCTGTTTTGTAACGCGCTCAATTACTGCCGGAGTATCCTGGCGCGGAAAGAAAAAGAAGGAACTTTGACAGCAAACACTAGACCCACCAAAGGAACTAAACAGCCAATCCAAACAAATGAGTTTTTAACGCTTTTTTAAAAGCAGCAAAGTCAACAATAGCACGCAGAGAGAGAGGGAGCTCATTCCAAGCTGACGCGGCTTTCACCGCCACTGAGTGCCCTCCCAACCGGACACGCCGGAAGCGGGGAACCTGCATCAGATGTTGAGCAGCCGAGCGCAAGTCACGGTTGGGAGAGTACCGAATGAATCGTTTCTTCAAGTAGGCGGGACCCAGCCCATTGATGGCTTTATGAGCCAGAGTCAGAATTTTAAAAGTAATCCTACGAGGAACTGGCAACCAATGCAGGCTCTTCAGGTAATTCCTAACGCTGATCCGCCTGGAGATATTCCCCAACAATCTAGCGGTCGCGTTTTGGATTACCTGGAGCCGCCTTACCAAATAGGCCGGAGAGCCACTTAGCAGGGCATTGGCATAGTCCAGGCGCGAGAGGATTAAAGCTCTCGCTACTGACTCACGTGCCGAGGCAGGCAGATAGGGAAAGAACTTTCTGAGCGACTTCAGGGTCCCAAAGCACCCTCCGGTTAGCTTCTTGATGTGCCCCTCAAATCGGAGGTCGTCCCCGAACCAAACCCCCAGATTCTTGGCAAGGCTATTAGCAGTACAGGGCATGGGGAAGCCAGCCGGCCAAAGTAAGTCCCTGAAATTAGGGGGGAACTGGCCATAGAGCAGAATTTCGGTCTTGTCCTCATTGCATTTCAATTGCGATGAAGCTAACCAATTGAAAACTGAGGACAGACAATTCTGGATCTGCTCTGTCTCCAAAACCGCACCCGGCCAGGTGAACAACAGCTGCGTATCATCAGCATACGCTATAATTTTGGCTCCCAGATGTTCGGCTAAGTCTATCAGGGGGGTCAGATAAACATTAAAGAGCAAAGGGCTCAAAGTCGAGCCCTGGGGAACCCCTGTCATGAGAGATCTAGCCGACAATGAAAAAGGGGGGAGCCAAACCTGCTGAGATCTCGACGTCAAAAAGGAGTGCAGCCAATCTAAAACGAGGTCATTGACGCCAATGTCAGCGAGCCGAGCAAGGAGGCGCTGGTGAGGTACCGTGTCGAACGCGGCAGAGAGGTCCAATAAAATTAGAGCCGCTCTGCCGCCACCGTCCAGACACTCCCTGACTGCTTCCGAGATTTCCACCAAGGCCGACTCCGTGCTGTGGGCTGCACGGAACCCAGATTGGGCCGCGTGAAGGGTTCCTGATCTTTCCACAAACTCATTGAGCTGCTGAAAAGCCAATTTCTCGCCAATTTTGGCCAAAGCAGGAAGCAACGAAATAGGCCGATAATTGGCCAACACTGCAGGGTCCGCTCCTGCCTTTTTAAGCAGAGGTAGAAGCTTAGCCTGTTTCCACTCGGCGGGCACTTTGGCTGATTTAAAAGAAAGGCCGACCAAATGTGTCACTTCCTGCACAACCACATCAGCAACGCCTGCCAAAACCCTTGCCGGTCATGGGTCCGATGGTGATCCAGATTTCAGAGATTTGGTCACAGCCAGGGTATCAATAGTTGTAGGAGGAACAAACTCAGTCATCTTGGCCGATAGATCCCTCAAAGGGGGAGAGAAGTCAGGCATGGCATCCGAAAGGCTGATGGCAACAAAGCTTGACTGAATAGCAGCTATACGTGTGTCTTTTTCCTTAGTCTTATCCTTGACACTAGATGAAACTTTGGGCACACTGTCAGAAGATTCCAAATAATCAGAATCTAACAAAACATGGAAGTCTCCCTGTTGATCATCTTATCCTCATGGTTCTTTCATATCTCCTTCACCCATGTGGAAGTATTCTCATTCCCTCCACAATGGCAACAGCCTCAGACAAGGATGGATTCTTAGATAATAGTTTTTCCTGAACACGGGTATTCTTGATGCACCTCACCAATTGTTCTCTAACTAGGGAGTCAGACAGTTCTCCAAATTTGCAAGTACGTGCCAAGGTTTTCAGGGAGGCAACATAACTTCCCACCCGCTCAACTGGACCTTGAACCCTGATAAAGAATCTGTGTTGTTCTAAGACCACATTGATACGGGGACCAAAATATTTCTCCAACATAGTCATTGTCATTTTGTAAACAGCTGGCTGCCCATCACCATTGCCAACCGGAATCAGATCCATGCTACTGTAAATGTTCCTCCCTTCTACGCCTAAATTGTGCAGGAGAATAGCTTGTTTCCTGAAGGCTGAATCCTTTTCTCCCCCAATAGCTACTATGTAGGAATTGAAAAGAATCCTCCACCTCTTCCAAGGAAGAATTGGTTCACCCTTTTCTGACAGGAAAGCAGGGGGCTGGGACACGCTTGCCGTAGAAGCCATTGTGAAGATATACAAAGTACTGGTGACTTCCAATTCCAAACAAACCAACTGTGAGGTTAGCTAGTAAATAGAAAACATCAAAAAGACAAACCACATGAAGTACAACAGTTAAAATTCAAAGGTGGCAGTTTAGTTTCCTTCACAGTCCCATCAGTTTAGTTTCCTTCCCTGTAAGTCATTTTGATTTGAATACAAAACAATGTCACTGGTATACTCAGGACAATCCTAGCACATAAGGACAGTGCCACACATTGCCAACTATCACCGTGATCATCAAAGGAAAAGGGAAAAAAAACAGAAGGATTTCTCCTGTGCTCTGTGTGAAAAGCTATGTTTGCCTGATGAGGTTAAGTGGGTCACAAGTCAGTAAAATAATGTCAGCAAAATGGCTGCACGCCACGTAGTCACAACTTGATTATGTAGGCGTTGGAGTGTAGCGTGTGTTTCAGCTTGTACGGCCACATGCATCAATGTTGCCGTTTGCGAATCCTTAATTGCGAAAATTAAGGAATCGCAATTAAGGATTCGCAAACGGCAATGCATGAATAATTCGCTTTTTTTTAGCGATGCGGTAATTTTCCTTAATTGCGATTCACAATTTGCGAATCGCAATTAAGGAAAACCCTTCCCATTGATTCCTATGGGACAAGAGGCCCATAGGAATCAATAAGAAGGCATTTACAATTTGCGATTTTCAATTTGCGAATCGCAAATTGAAAATGCAATTTCAAGGGTGCAGGGGGGGTCCAAAGAACCCCTCCCTGCACCCCTGAAATGAAACTTAAGTGCAATTTACACACACACATGTCCCAAGGACATGTGTGTGTGTAACATGCAACTTTCAAAAATGTATTTTTGAGCATTTTTGAAGGTTTTCGGTAAATTAGCACGAGGTTCAACCTCATGCTAATTTACCCCTTCCAAATTACTAATTCGCATTTTAAAAATGATCATGCATTGCATTTCAGAAAACTGAAATTGCGATTTCGGAAATGCAATCGCAATTTTAGAAATCGCAACATGATTGCCATTCCTAAAATTGCGAAATACATGATGCATTCCACATTTGATCATTGCATTCGCAAACGGCCGAAAATTGCGATTCGCACCGTTTGCGAATGCAATTATCGTTGATGCATGTGCCCGGTAGAGTGCGCACGGCTGAAGCAGAGACTCGGGTGATGAGCACGAGTTGAAACGCTTCAGTGAAAGCTTGCGGCGTGACAGTTGAACAGGTAAGCCTCGTGCATGTCTCGCAGCAGCCTCGCGCTTGTTCAGAGCCTTAAACTTCCTTTAATTTAAGCAATAAACTCACGGTTTTCATCGGATTTTTCAAATGTAACAGGCTTATAATTCTGTTTTCAGAGAGAAGTCAATCCAAAAGCATGAAAGTCCAAAAGTCCAATATGCAGGAAAATAGACACAACAGTAAACTTCTTTCCCTTCCATTAAAACTGATTTTACTGCATTTATTAAAAGTGACGCATCGCTGCGTGAAAACAGCGATGCGTCACTTTTCATTGCGCCCTCCTTGCGACACCAATGATGCGTCATATTTACAGTATGACACATCATGTCGCAAGGAGTTACAGATATGTCAGTATTTCTGACGTATCTGTAGGTGCAAAAGTGACGCATTGCTGGAGTGTGTCACAAAAGTGACGCAACTCCAGCAATGTGTCCTTTCACATGGGGCAAGCCCCATGTGAAAGGGCTTGCTTTAGTCTTACGCCTGCTCTGAGGCAGGCGTAAGATTTTGACACATTTGAGTCCTAGAAGTGGCGCAGTGAAATCTCATAGATTTCACTGTGTCTGTTCCATGACCCTTTCTTGCATCAATACGCCCCCTTGCATACATTATACCTGGCGCAGGTATAATGTCGCGCAGGGGTTTACAAACTGACGCATCTATATAGATGCGTCCCTTTGTAAATATGGCGCAACAAGGCTCATTTTTTATACCACTGGTGCGTCACAAAAAGTGAGGCACCGGGGGCGTAAAAGTGACGCACAGCCTCATAAATGAGGCCCTATGTTTGTATGGATCTGCATAAATGAATCTAGGGGTTATACTACGATCGATGCCTGGAACATTGACCGCTGGCGTCGTTAGATGGAAAGCTGAAGGCTGCATGAATGTTGCAGGATATATACAAACATACTTACAGTGGAATCAACAAATGTCAATATTTTGACAATCAGGGAGGGCATGTTCCCAGTGTGTTTACAATGAGTGGGCGGGGGAACGAAATGAAAAAAGAAATACATGACACACACGAAGACTGCCGAGTACGTGGCTGCGGGTTTTTCTCTTTTTCTTTCTTTTTTAAAGTGGGCATAAATGAAGTGAAGATCGTTTCCCATGAAAACAGTGGCATACTTGTCTGTTTTTCTCCCCATCATAGTGTGACGGCGGGAACCTAGCTCCACGCAGTCCCGGGGTCAGAGAAGTGCTTATGAACTCGTGTGAGTACTACTGAAATAATAAATATGACAAAGAGGAGCTTACCAATTCACTGGAGATGCAATGAACTATACAACCTAGTGATTTTTGGATGACGAGTGTGGTAGTCTCCGAGTGTGAACGGGGACTAGTACTATTTTGGCTGCTTTCATTTGTTGGCTGTGGTTTTTAAATAAAAAATTATGGAAGATGCATGTCGCTAACCTGGAAAAATAATAACGGACATAAAGAGAGTGGGTAGGAAATTACCCGAGGGGCACTGATAACATGTGCTTATAACTCCTCTCTCTCGTTTTGACTCTATAGTAATTTGTTCCCTCGCAGAAATCCTGGAGAGGAGCAGGTATATGAGATATGATCTACAGACAAAAAGACTAAGGTAATAGATACCCAACTTGGGGAAGTAATTGGAAAATAGGGACCAACACCCTGATGAAAGCCAGTGCCACCCTTATGGGGCTCATTAGTGGCAGAAACATGTTGGCAAATGCAGTGGGGGTTTATGAATCGTTGCCTTCCCTCTATACCCCAAAATATACACTTTTAATCCTTCCAGAGGTCCACAGACAGAATAAAAGGATCATTGTCGATCCCTAGGTTGTTTTAAATGTAATACTGCACTTTTTTGGTCCCAGCATAGAGGGGAAGAGACCTCCCTTCTTTTTTGTTGTGTTACGTTTATATGTTGTATGTGTATTATCACATCCCTTTCCTTTTATCTTTCTACCCTCACCACTTGTCTTCGTCTAAAAAAGATTGCGCTCCATCTAGTGTGTTGTTCTGCACCTAGATGTATGATGCGGCCCAATGATGAAGCATGACACTGCAAAGTGTGTGAGGGCAGTATTATGTCATGTGTTGTATTCCCCTGTTTTGTCTTAGGGAACAGGATATATTCTATTTTCTGCCTTCCTTATTTGGATCATTATAGGACCAAATCTCTCAATCTGTGGCTGGACACTATAAAGATGAGAGTGTTTTTTATGAAGGGTTTCTCTGTTGGGTGTGTTCACATTGTGAGTAAGGGAGCCAGAGAAGCCTCAGTCCCTTGTCTCTTTTGGTGTGTTTTTCTTTCTCTTTGAAGAGCCATCTTGTAAGGGGCTTTCTGAATTGAAGAATATTAGGTGCATTTTTCAGATCATGTGGAAGAGTATTCCATGGTTTGGCTGTTCCAACCATAAAGCTTTTGCCTTCCAAAAGAGATTTTTTTAAAAAGTGGGGACAATAATGTTCTTTGATGTTGAGAATAGTAGTAATCTGTTAGGGATATACCATGAGAAGTTTTGAATGAGATATTTAGGACCTGAGTTGTGTAGTGCCTTGAAGGCAATACAGAGGGCTTTGAAGGAAATTATTTTTGTTATAGGCAGCCAATGTAGCTGAGGTTGCTATTTGGAATGTGGGCAGTCTATATATACAAGGCTAACTGCAGCATTTTGGAGGTTCTGTTATTTGTTCAAAAGATTTTGCTGCATATTGATGAACAGTTCATTGCTGTAATCTTATGTGGACAGGACTCTGGCTGTAACAACTGTTTCCTGGAAAGATTAGATGGAATGAAAGGAGGGATTTTCCAAATGATTTTTAGTGTGTAGAAGACTGAAGAGGCTATTTGGTTGACTTTGCTGTTAAAAGTCTGCCTATAAAGATGACACCTAGGTTTCTCACTTTTTTTTACTGGTTTGGGTAGGGTTCCCAAATCGTTGGCTCACCAACTGGTTGACCAGAGCGCATTGTTCTTAACAAAGAGGACAATTTCTGTTTTTCCTGAGTTGAGTTGTAAGTTTTTTTTTTAATTTTCAAAAACCTTTATTTAGCCAACTTACAATTCACACAGCTTGCAGCCTACAACCGTGGGGCCGGCAGCGAAACATATGCAGCTAGGTCGCGCTATCTGCGTGGAACATACACAGCCAATTAGCCGACAACCCGGAGGTCCGGCGGCGTGCAGTAATATGAAATGCAAACATCTCCAGTTCTCATGTAGTTTCGCTGCCCTGCTCCCTGTTCTGCCCCCCAAGGGCGGAGGCAGTCTCTCTTTTGTAAATCACTGTTGTGGCTACTCTGCTAGGAGGTATACCAGTATGATCCCTTCGTGCTAAACAATGTATAAACTAACCCCCACAAACCCCCCCTTGCAACGTACAAACTGCCTGTCTCCTCGCCACGTCCACCCCAGAAATTAGACTTTCACACAGCTTCTCAAAGCACCCTTCACGAATCAACCCGCATTCCATTGCATATTCTGTCCCTTCCTACTGCTAGACCAAAACCACCCAGAACACCCACTGTTTTAGCGTACTCCCGGATTCAGTTAGGCGGAGCAATGCTCACTGCCCCCGCACCCCCATGCATCTAGTTCCAGTGTGTCCAGGTCCCTCCCCTTATCCATGTAGTGCTCCTAGCTCAGGTAATTGCTTTATACATCAGGGCCAACTATCTCCTCCAGTAGTTCCTAACTATTATCTGTCCCATCCTGTATCGTTTCTTCACGATCCCCAGTGTTCAAATATGTCTGGTACAGACCCCAAACATTTTTTGGCCTACTCACAGGCGGGAGCAGCTCACTGTAAGTTTGCGATTGGGTGCAGCAGTACAGCATATCCCTGGCCCATCTACTTTTAGTCGGCAACGGGCCTCTCATCCAGCATATGGCGACAACTCGTCTGGCTATTAGCAAGCCGATATCCGCCAGGCGACGTAATGCCACAGGGAGTGCCTTGGAGTATCCCAGCAATGCCAGTGCAGGATTAGGCGGCATGTCCGTGTTCAGTATCATACTCATTTCCGAAAAAACTTAATTCCAAAATGTATTAATACCAGGGCAACTCCACGCCATATGTATAAAATCTGCCACTGGGGCATGACAACGTTCACACTCGGCAGATTGTCTAAGCCCATATCTATGCAGCCGTTCAGGTGTGATATATACACGCTGCAGGTATTTGAAATGGATCAGTCTGTGTCTTCCGTTGAGAGACAGTTTCCTCGTGTTTTGACAACAGTATTTCCACATTCCATCATCAATCTGCATTTGCAGATCGTGCTGCCACGCCAGCCTGGCCTTCGAGAGTTGATGTTCCTTATGTTGCGCCCTTATTTTAAATAAATTTGTGACCAATTTGTGTGGCGAGGACGTTTTGATCACATACGTAAGCTGCGGGATTTCCGGGGGCTCCACCAGGTCAGGGCCCAAAAGGTCCAGCAGTGCAGTGCGTACTCTGTGGAACTGGAAGCGCATCAATAGTGTGGTCTCAACAGCCAAGGGGGCAATCTGCTCCCAGGTTTTCGCCACACCGTATGTAAATAGGTCTCCCATCTTTATGACGCCCAACCGGGTCAGTGCGCGCGTGACCCCTTTCTCCGCCAGCGGGGTAAGCCATACCGCCCATTCTATCGGCATAAGTGGGGAGTACAGCAGTTCACATCCCTGCTCCCACAACAGCGCATGCCATGCATGGTTTGTGGCCTTAATCGAGTCCAGCATACCTATGCTGCGGTCAACCGGTTGAAACACCGTAGCTGGAGGGGGGCGTGGGTCTGTGAACAAACGTTCTAAAATCACGTGAGGAATATTAGGATCCCCGTGTATCCATGTATGCAGATGAGTCACCTGAGCCACTCGATAGTATCGTTACATGTCCGGTGCACCCAGCCCCCCCAACTCATATGGGAGCATAAGAACTTTCCATTGAACTCTGGGCTTTCCACCCCAAGCAAGCCTAATAAGAGTTTGTGTCAAGTTTTTGAAAAAGGCCTTAGATAGGACCACCGGGATGTTATTGAACAGGAACAGGAATCTAGGCAAAACCACCATCTTCATGATGGCGATCCGTCCCATTAAAGATAGTGGAAGCTTACACCATGTATCCATATCCTCAACTAACTTAGTAAATGCAACCCCATTATTTTCCCGGACCAAAATGTCGGTATCCGTATGAAGTTGGATCCCTAAGCACCGAACCGGCTCCGTTGTCCATTGCAATGGATATTCCATGTCAAATTGCAGCGTCACAGGTGTTAACGGGAACGCCACTGATTTGGTCCAGTTCACCTTCAGCCCATACAATTTGGCGTCCACATTTATCAGGGACAGCGGCCTGTAGGAACCGCACGCATTAGGAGGCTTCCCAGGCTTCAGAAGTGTGATAAGTAGAGCCTCCATCATAGAGCTAGGCATACTGCCCTCCACACAGATGTCATCAAAGAGGGTGGATAGGAGCGGTACAAGTTTGTCCTTAAAAGCCTTATAAAAGCCCACTGTTAGCCCGTCTGCACCAGGGGCACTGCCAGAGCGCATCCCTTCCAACGCCTCCCTAATCTCATCCCTTTGAATGGGCATCATCAGGAAATCTCTCTGGGAGTTGGATAGTAGGGGCATTTTAATATAGCTCAAGTAATCGTCAATTTCCTCTTCTACCTGGGAGGATCTGGACTTGTACAGTCCAGAATAGTAATCTCTGAACTCCGCAATTATCTCTGTTTCTGCCGTGAGTACCATCCCCGAATCCGTCACCAGCTCGCCTACCACCAGCGGCCATCTGTCATTCCGTATAAATCTAGCCAGCAGAGAGCCGGGCCGCTCCCCCTCACCATACGTACGCGCAGTGGTGTATTTACCCATGTGTTGCACTTCCCTGTCTGCCTCCTCGTTATATTCAGTAATTAATAGTTTGATTTGCGCAGCAGTGTCCACATCTGACTTGTTCTGCTGCTGTGATTCGAGGTTCGACAATTGGGTTTCAAGATGTTTCAACCGCTGCCTTATCGATTTAAGAACACGTGAGTGCTTGGACATGGCAGTACCACAAATGAATACATTGAACGTTTCCCACACTGTTTGAAAGCTTTCGACAGATGCGACATTGGTCTCAAAGAAGTTATCAATTTCCTCTGCCAATTCTCCTCTGAATACCTCATCCAACAGTGAATATGGGGGAAAGCGCCATGTGAATGGAGGGATTCTCTTTACCGGTGTCTCCAATATCAGAAGCAATGGCGAGTGGTCCGAGAGGGTACGCGGCAGTACTGCACACCCCTTAATGTTTTCGACGACCGCCCAAGAGGCCAGCCAGTAGTCTATTCTGGTATGGATATCATGGTAGGCTGAGTAGTGTAAGTGCCCGCCTCTCAGGGGGTGTCGACTTCTCCAAACATCAATGAGATTTAATTTGATAAGTACCGCCTGCATGGACAAGGCTGCAGGCAATGGTCGTCGGGCTGGCCCCGCGGACCTGTCCAATTCTGGGTCAAACACTAGATTAAAGTCTCCCCCTAAATCATCCTGGAGGAAACGTGAGACCTACAATGCTGGGCTAGTGTATCATAAAAGTCTGGGGAGTCATAGTTAAGGCCATAGACATTTTCTACTATAAGATCGTGCCCCTTGCCTACACATCTGGAAATTAAGTAACGACCTTCAGAGTCCACTTCAAGCGCCGTCAATTTTAATTTGGATTTAGGGTTGACCCACGTGACCACCCCCCTGGAATGTGTTGTAAACCCTGCTGCTACACTGTTACCCTCTAACCCCTTAGCAGAAAGCATTTTGCTTGTGAAAGGGAGGTGAGTTTCCTGGATAAGTGCCAGATCAATGTGTTGTCTGCGTAGGTAATTTAAAACCTTTCTAAGCTTCTGATAGTCATTTAGACCTCTCACATTCCACGTCAACGCTCTCAGCGATTCAGTGTCACTTTCTACGCTCGGTGCACTAGTATCAGTCATCCCTGAAGTGAGGATGTGTATACATCAAATTGTATTCGCCAGTCTCTGGGTACAATACGGAAATGTGCATCTGCTAACACAGGTAATCTTTGACAAGGAGGATCGAAAGGCGCGGGCCACCCAGTGTGCAGTAGACATCTTAGCAGTGTGACAGGTCTACAGACAGTAACAGGAAGTACAAGACCAGCGCAGGCAGTGCGAGCAGGCAAAAGGCATAACATTGTACCAAAAACATTCCCCAAACCTCCACCCCCCTCCCACAGCAGACCCTCCCCAACTTGGCCTCCGCCAACTCTCCATCTCTTCAGTCAGGCGGGAAATTACAGCAAGCGACTATTGTTCCCCCTTAGATCAGTCTGCCGCAGAAGTCATAATCCTGGGTCACTCCTGTTCATCTAGACGGCTGTTGTCCCCATTCTCCTGGACTCCCGCATTGCCAGTTCTCTTCTCTCTTGACCATTTTTTCAGCGATTGCTGCAGTTCGTTAGGGTCCGTAAAGATGTGCGAATGGCCCTGTCTGTTGACACGGAGTTTGGCAGGACATCGCGTAGTCTAGTCCCAGTTGCCTAAGGCGTTTCTTGTGTGGGGTGAAGTGTTTCCTTGCTTCCTGCACTCTGGCTGTAAAGTCAGGGAATAGAGATATCACCGACCCTTCATATTGTAGATCCGCTTTGGCTCGAGCCAGCCGGAGTGCCGTGTCTCTGTCTCTATAGTTGAGCAGTTTTGCTATGATTGGGCGGGGGGGCATCCCCCGACGTGGCTGGGGGCCCAGAGATCGGTGCGCTCGTTCAACCACGAACATCGTGGAGAACACCCCCTCACCCAGTAGGGTAGTGAGTAGCTTCTCGATGAATAATTCCATCTTGCCGGTCTGAGTGGATTCCGGCAGGCCCGTTATGCGGAGGTTACAGCATCGCGAACGTGCCTCCAGGTCTTCCGTCTTGTCTTGGAGGGATCTCATCATGTTCTCCACCCGCTTGTGGGCCGCGTCTAGATCTGTATGCGCTTCCTCAACTTCCGTTATTCTCCTTTCCGCCATGTCGTGTCTCTCGGCGTGTTTGTCTAGGCGTTCGGCCATGCGATCCATCCTGTAGGTCATAGCGTCCATTTTGATGCGTAGCGCAGAGATGCTAGATTGCAGGCTCTGCTCCATGGATCGGAGAATGGTCTTGATGTCGGAGTCTTCCGCTTGCTCCTCTTCCTGGTGCGGGATCTCCCTGTGTTGCGTAGGGGAGCTCTGTACCTGCAATCGTCTCTGTGCAAAGGGGAGTTTGCTTTGTGTCTTGTCTCCCTTCCCCATCGCGATCGGCCGGTCATTTCCCAGCTACCAGAACTTTGGAGCCGGCCTCACCGAAGACTCACGCTTGGCGTCCAAACTTCTCACCGCAGATCAAGTCGCTCCCGAGCACAGCCCGAGGTCTGGCGCAATCCACTTGGCTTGGTGTTTCCAGGTAAGCGTCAAAGGCCAACACCGGTTCGTCGCAGCTCTTCCCGCTAGGTCTGGCAAGGTTCTACCTCCACCTAGGGCTAGACACCATAAGCACGTTCAGCGGGTCCACTGACTTGGTTCCACGCACTCAGCACTGCTGCACATATGTACAGGTTACCGTCTCTTCCACCCCACTGGATCAACTCAGAGTGTGAGCCTCAATCTAGGGAGCGCCGCCACAGCGGTTCCTCTGGCATCACGAAGCGGGCCGCGGCACGGAGAACCACACTCCGGGTATCTTGGCGTAATTTGCGGCCACTCGCCCTATAAATGTCCCCGCTGTGCTGAATTTATTCTTATGAGAACTCGCAGTGTCCACCAGGTGGGTTCCGATGTGCCCCCAGTCTGGTCACTCAGCTCCCGGGCCCGCCGAAGGACAGCCTCACTCCTCGCTGGGCCTACCTCCAATAATGGCGCCTCCATGCAGAGTTACCTCTTCTCCGCCACCCGGGGCTTCTACGGTGCCTTCAAGAGTAATACCTTCCCTGTCAGAGCCGTGTGATCGGCCCCTCCAAGCGTGTCCCCGCCGGGGCGGTCCAGAATCAGTGCACGTAGAGCCGTCCCAGACTCCCGGGACAGACGCACACCCCGCGGCCGCACGTACAGGCACGTCGCCCGGATGGAAGGACTGCTGGGGGTCGCGGCTTTCGGCCCACCGGCTCGCGGTTCTCTGCAGCCGCAGACACTCGTCTCCTGGTGTCGGACCACCACCGCTTTGGGACTGCCGGTGCCACCGTCTATTCCGCCGTCCGAAGAGGGGGGTGAGGGGTCTAAGCAGCAGGTCTGTGTGAGGATAAATGCAGGATGTTTGGCGGTGCCAGACGGAGCTCCGGGATTAGGCGGCCATCGTGGCGACCAGCAAGCTCCGCCCCCTAGTTATAAGTTTTTAATTATTCAGAGTGGTATGTACCAATCGTTCGTGATCACATTTGAGGTTACAAATCATTGTAAAGTTCATCACACCTCAAAGAAGATGCCAACTGATTTTCAAAGGGGAGTCTGCCACCATGGAGAAACCTCACCTTAGGGAATTACCTCAGAGGCCCTGAGTGTGCAGGCAGTAGTCCAGAGGACTAGTGCCTAATCTCCCTGATGCCTTCCCAGTAGGAAACAATTTATTTTCCTATATATAAGATGAGCTCTTCAAAAACAAAATAAAACGTATACTGTTTGGGAATGTAAACACGGGGATGGAGATCCTCTGCCCCTTGCCCGTCACCATTCCTTCATTGTTTTTAATCATTGGGGAAAGTAAATAGTGACCTGTTTAATTAATATGAATTAGCTATCTTATTCTATAAACTCTTTTGTGTGGGCATTTTGCAATGCAACATATAAATATATACACACAAAATGATAGGCAGATCACCAATCATGTTGTATTTGTAAAACAAATTCACACCAATACTTGGTAAAAAAAACAATAGAAAAACACATTCACACTTAAATTACGTCATGGGAGTAAATATTTAATTTCACATATCCATCAATTTCAGTAAATTGAGACCAAAGCGACTTGGATTTTTGAAGCAGCTACAGGGACATTTTACAAAGACCTCAGAGAAGAAATAAAGGAGGCCTTATCACTAGTGGTGAACTGACTCATCGCATCAACTGTACTGATATATATATATTCACTTTTATGTATTGAATTGGTGGATATGTGAGGTTCATGTGGGATCAGTAAGCTCAGCCTGCAGGACCAAAGCCTGACAATGAAGTGTGGGCAGGCTGGGCTTTGGCATAGCCTGGGCCAGAGTTACTGTATTTGGAGAAGTGATGCACAGAGTATTGTCCTTGTAGATCTGCTGATGCATGGATGTTCCCAGAAAGAGTTATCTGTACCAGTAGTAGCCCTGATAGCTGTTACTTGGAATATATAAGGAATGGTGAACAAGGTAACCCCCTGACCTGATAATTCTTTCCATTGATCCACAGTATCAATGTGTGTCTGTCAATAATGACGGTCACCTTACTCACACAGGTCTCTTGACAATTCTCCGATGGTATACAACAACAGGATATAAACTGTCACTCCTAATATTTAGAATTCAAATATATGACACTATTTAGTCAAAACAAATGATGCTAAGGTTATCTTTTGCACAGGAAACACAAGAGACTTACTTATCAAACAATTAATTGATTTATTCTGTATATCTTCAAAATAAGCTAAAAGCGTTTTTTACAATATTTGTCGAGACTTAGAAGAAAAAAATGTGACTTGATATAGATATGTAATAGAAAAGAGGATTTACTTGTTGGAATAGACACATTTTAAGACTCTGACCCCTGAAAAAAAGTATTTTATTAAGAGAAGATGGTAGTTCGCCAACGATTTCACGTCGTGGAATTGGAGTTTCAAGTTCAAGGTAGATTTAGATGGCTAGAATATAAGAGCAGGATAAGTTAGCACTGCAATAGATTTATGTGCTAGAGAATTATACAACCACTGCATTATGTGCTTACTTCAAGGTTATGTCGAAAAACACTTATTTGACCTGATCTAAATCACAAATTATACATTCAATAAGACCTTCAAGACAACACACATAGAATCCGAATGGTCTATGTGGAGGGAACAAGGTCATATTACTGACATTGAATTCAATTATCTCTATAATGCTACACCTAGGGCACCATGCCTATATATTTTACCTAAAATTCATAAACCCAACCTCTCTCCACAAGGCAGACCCATTGTTTCCGGTATCGGTTCTCCCATGGAGCACATATCGGAATACATAGATGTGTTTTTGCAGCAAACAGTACATAATCTTCCCTCCTATCTTAGAGATACAGGAGATATTCTAAATAAATTGGAAGACATCAAGTTGGCTAATGAATTCTCCTTTGTCACTTTGGATGTCTGCTGTCTTTATACCTGTATACCTTTGGAAAAGGGACTACAGCCCTGGCTGATTTACTCTCCCAGAAGGATGCGACATGTAACAAACAGATGCAGATGCTATTAGACCTCACTCGCTTAACCCTTGAAAACAATGTATTTATACATCAGGGAAACTGGTTTAGACAAGCTGTAGGAGTTGCCATGGGCTCAAGATTTTCACTCTCCTATGCAAATTTGTACATGGGCAATTTTGAACAAAAACATCTGTGGAGGGCTGCTGATTCAAATATTACAGAGCCTATCATATATTGGGGTCGCTACATTGTCAATATTTTTGTCATCTGGTCGGGTAGCAAGACATGTTTACTAGAACTACTAGAACATCTTAACCGTAATTTATGTAACTTACGCTTCACACATAAGATTAGTAAGTTAGAGATAGATTTCCTAAATGTGGTGCTGTATGTTAAGGATAATCATATCCTTTCCAGGCTTTTCAGAAAACCGACAGCATGCAACTCAGTGCTATATGCCTCTAGCGCACATCCCAGTTCACAGATAAATTCCGTCCCATTGAGAGAGATGACAAAGATTAGATGGAATTGTAGTGAGGACTTTGTTTTCCTCATGGAACTGAACAAATTGAAAGAATGTTTTGTTAACGGGCTATTCACAAGAAGTACTTGACAGTTCGAAAAAGAAAATTCTGACCAACTCAAGACAGTCTCTCTTATGTAAAAAGAACAAGAACACAAAGAGTAACAGGGACAGAAAACTAACTTTTGTTACTGGGTACAATACACATAGCCACCGAATTTACAAGACTCTACATAAACATTGGTATTTACTGAGATTGGAGAATTCAGTGGAAAAATCTACATTAAAAAGACCCCTAGTGTCACACAGAAGAGGTGCTACCCAAAGGGAGATGTTATGTCTGAACTACCCCCACTGGTACAGATACTACTTGACTTTCTAGCAAACCACATTGTTTTTACAAATGCACACCATGCAATATTTGTCAATTTGCAAGTAACAAGCTTAGGGGGTTTCAGTACAATACTCCAGTGAAACACTGCATACCACAATTTATAAACTGCCTGACTAGGTTTGTAGTTTATTGCATTATCTGCTGCTGTGGACTTATTTGCATAGGAAGTACTCTATACCCTCTTAACCCCTTCGATGCGGATGACAAAGCCAGCTCGTCATGGGCGTTACCTGCCCTACGCGGATGACGAGCTGGCTTTGTCACAAACCGCGCATTTTTCAAAATTCAGCACACAGCGGGAAAACCCGCTAGCGCGGTAGCGGTTAAAGAAAGAATACAAGAGCATATTAGGGTGATTCAGTACAACAACTCAAACTACCCTTTTGCAGTTCACTTCAAAAACACACACTCCTCAGTCACTATGATTGGCATTAGATTCTACGGAATCACACACCTACAGTGCAATCCTAGAGGGGGATGGACTACTTACTCTGAGGAGAACTGAGGCACTGTGGATTCTCAAATTACGAGCTGCGGAAAGAGGTCTGAATATTGATAAAGCGCTACATGTGTTTTTAACTGAGTAATCTGTAGATTAGTAACATCAGAATGTATTTTTGTACAGCTTTGGCCAGCTAAAAAACAACTCTATGGTAGAACATAACACTGGGTAGCTACACTGTGTATATATCACATGTTGGTCCAGACAGAGTATAACAATGAACAAAAGGGAACCTACTTGCTATGGTTAGATAAGCACTGCCCCACGATTAGGACTGCTCATTTCACCTATTGCAAAGTATTACTGTATTGTACATCTATACGGTTATTCAGAGCCTAGAAGAATTTACCCCCTACGATGTATATGTCACACTAACAAGTTTTTTCTTGTTTTGACAGAGAGGTTTTGTAAGAGACTATGTATTTTGCCTACATACATGGATGTTAAGGGTAGGTAAAAAGATATCACCAGTATGCTTACTGTTAGGATTGAATGTTATATCGTTGCCCGCTTGCTTCTTAAGTTTTGCTTGTCATTATAGCTATTGAAAAGTGCAGAAACTGACATGTGATTGTCTGTTTCATATCAAGATACTATGATCTTCTTAGCGGCTTTAAGACTACTACATGTGACATTTAATTGTCTGTCCTGTATTTAGGTATTATGTTCTTTTCCCATGATATCTATTATGTTTTTGCCATAATAGGTTTATACAACACTTATTGTGGGTTTAATTACTTCAGGGTCTTCGAGATCTATTGGTCTGTAACATTCTTCCATGTTATATAAACCTCTTTCTTTTCTCGGGACACTGCATGTATGGTTGGGTTTCTCAATGCTCCTTTTTCTAGTTTGGTCGCTACTACCCCATGGACTGTGAGATTCAATCAATGTTTAAGGCTAGTGGACATCTATAGCAAAAACAACAAATTGATGGACAGAATGCAGAACAATGTCATACATTCACCCCAGTACAGAGATCTGGGCCTAAATCCATCGTTTTTTTGCACTCCACACCACCCCAGGTCAGACATGGCTATATGCAAATCAGCCTTGACCCTGTGCCTCATGGGAACAGCCCAGCCAGAACTGCCAAGCCATGTCTTTCCCGGACCAGAATCAAGAATCCAAAGACTGGTTTCTGGCTATCAGCCTTCATCAGCCTGGATAGCTTGACTCCAGTGGTGTGGAGAGCATGGGACTCACGTCTGAGCATACCCATCCCACTCGGGGTGACAAAGGCAAAAACAACAATTGATGGACAGAATGCAGAACAATGTCATACATTCACCCCAGTACAGAGATCTGGGCCTAAATCCATCTTTTTTTGCACTCCACACCACCCCAGGTCAGACATGACTATATGCAAATCAGCCTTGACCCTGTGCCTCATGGGAACAGTCCAGCCCGAACTGCCAAGCAATGTCTTTCCTGGACAGGAATAAAGCATCCAAGGACCGGTTTCTGGCTATCAGCCTTCATCAGCCTGGATAGCGTGACTACTCCAGTGGTGTGGAGAGTATGGGACTCACGTCTGAGCATACCCATCCCACTCGGGGTGACAAAGGCAAAAACAACAATTGATGGACAGAATGCAGAACAATGTCATACATTCACCCCAGTACAGAGATCTGGGCCTAAATCCATCGTTTTGTTTGCACTCCACACCACCCCAGGCTGATGATGGCTGATAGCCAGAAACCGGTCCTTGGATGCTAGATTCCGGTCCAGGAAAGACATGGCTTGGCAGTTCGGGCTGGACTGTTCCCATGATTATTAACAACAGGGGGTACCCGGTAAACCAAAAGGCATCTGGGTGAATACAGCTAACTAAAGAAAAAAGGATGCCAACGGTGTTTTCTGAAGGAAGTTTATTTATAGGGACAGATACTACTAATTATCTGTCTCATCACATCATAAATTGTATAGTATCAATCTATCATCAAATATAACGTTCATCTAATGGCTATTAACACCAACTTAAAATAAAGGAAAACACACAAACAATAAATATGATTTGTAATTTTCTTTTAGAAATCCTTTTTCATTTTTGCATCATAAATACAAATCAACTCCTCACGCAATATTTAATCTTGTGTGAAAGTACTTTTCAAGATCCAAGAGGCAAAATATCTTATTGTTGTGGACCCTTAATCCATGGGTTGTGTAAGAAGCCCAATAATTTATATACACGGAAAATACTGGCAATGTCTTTTCTTGGCCTTATTTCCTTTTCGAACACCAAAGTAACAAGGAGCATACGAAGCAAACAACAGTGTCTTTGTGGCTTCTAATCACAATAATGCTCATAGAGATTATATCCAAGCATCCAAATCAAAAGAGGTGTCGAAATTGGTGATAACTGTCGACGCGTTTCTGCCTGTCAAACAGTTTCAGGCCTCATCAGGACAATGGGCAACAAAAATCATACAAGTAATCCACAGAATCGTATCACAAATTTTTAAGCCGATTTCAGCTCGGGTGGTCGGGGGCTGCAGATTTAATACTGGAAATAAATAGCTAAAGGCAGGAAGAAATTCCTTTGCTGGGCAACGCCTGTGCTTATCCGAATTTCTTATGTCTCACCAACCAGGTTATCCAAACACCTTGCTCACCGCTTTTAAGAATATTCAAGGTTTAACTGAGTCCGCCACAAGACTCGACCAACACCGATATTCCAAAACGCGCCCGAGTCTTCTACTACTCGGCGCTCCTCCCATGAGGCACAGGGTCAAGGCTGATTTGCATATGGCCATGTCTGACCTGGGTTGGTGTGGATTGCAAAAAAACGATGGATTTAGGCCCAGATCTCTGTACTGGGTGAATGTATGACATTGTTCTGCATTCTGTCCATCAATTGTTGTTTTTGCATTTGCCACCCCGAGTGGGATGGGTATGCTCAGACGTGAGTCCCATGCTCTCCACACCACTGGAGTCAAGCTATCCAGGCTGATGACGGCTGATAGCCAGAAACCGGTCTTTAGATGCTTGATTCCGGTCCAGGAAAGACATGGCTTGGCAGTTCGGGCTGGACTGTTCCCATGAGGCACAGGGTCAAGGCTGATTTGCATATGGCCATGTCTGACCTGGGGTGGTGTGGAGTGCAAAAAAATGATGGATTTAGGCCCAGATCTCTGTACTGGGGTGAATGTATGACATTGTTCTGCATTCTGTCCATCAATTGTTGTTTTTGCATTTGTCACCCCGAGTGGGATGGGCATGCTCAGACGTGAGTCCCATGCTCTCCACACCACTGGAGTCAAGCTATCCAGGCTGATGAAAGCTGATAGCCAGAAACCGGTCCTTGGATGCTTGATTCCGGTCCAGGAAAGACATGGCTTGGCAGTTCGGGCTGGACTCTTCCCATGAGGCACAGGGTCAAGGCTGATTTGCATATAGCCATGTCTGACCTGGGGTGGTGTGGAGTGCAAAAAAACAATGAATTTAGTCCCAGATCTCTGTACTGGGGTGAATGTATGGCATTGTTCTGCATTCTGTCCATCAATTGTTGTTTTTGCATTTGTCACCCTGAGTGGGATGGGTATGCTCAGACATGAGTCCCATGCTCTCCACACCACTGGAGTCAATATATCTAGGCTGTTGTCGGCTGATAGCCAGAAACCGGTCCTTGGATACTTGATTCCGGTCCAGGAAAGACATGGCTTGGCAGTTCGGGCTGGACTGTTCCCATGAGGGACAGGGTCAAGGCTGATTTGCATATGGCCATGTCTGACCTGGGGTGGTGTGGAGTGCAAAAAAAACGATGGATTTAGGCCCAGATCTCTGTACTGGGGTGAATGTATGACATTGTTCTGCATTCTGTCCATCAATTGTTGTTTTTGCATTTGTCACCCCGAGTGGGATGGGTATGCTCAGACGTGAGTCCCATGCTCTCCACACCACTGGAGTCAAGCTATCCCGGCTGATGACGGCTGATAGCCAGAAACCGGTCCTTGGATGCTTGAATCCGGTCCAGGAAAGACATGACTTAGCAGTTGGGGCTGGACTGTTCCCATGAGGCACAGGGTCAAGGCTGATTTGCATATGGCCATGTCTGACCTGGGGTGGTGTGGAGTGCAAAAAACGATGGATTTAGGCCCAGATCTCTGACTGGGGTTAATGTATGACATTGTTCTGCATTCTGTCCGTCAATTGTTGTTTTTGCAATTGTCACCCCGAGTGGGATGGGTATGCTCAGACGTGAGTCCCATGCACTCCACACCACTGGAGTCCAGCTATCCAGGCTGATGACGGCTGATAGCCAGAAACCGGTACTTGGATCATTGATTCCGGTCCAGGAAAGACATGGTTTGGCAGTTCGGGCTGAACTGTTCCCATGAGGCACAGGGTCAAGTCTGATTTGCATATGGCCATGTGTGACCTGGGGTGGTGTGGAGTGCAAAAAAACTATGGATTTAGGCCCAGATCTCTGTACTGGGGTGAATGTATGACATTGTTCTGCATTCTGTCCATCAATTGTTGTTTTTGCATTTGTCACCCCGAGTGGGATGGGTATGCTCAGACGTGAGTCCCATGCTCTCCACACCACTGGAGTCAAGCTATTCAGGCTGATGACGGCTGATAGCCAGAAACCGGTACTTGGATCCTTGATTCCGGTCCAGGAAAGACATGGCTTGGCAGTTCGGGCTGGACTGTTCCCATGAGGCACAGGGTCAAGGCTGATTTGCATGTGGCCATGTGTGACCTGGGGTGGTGTTGAGTGCAAAAAAACAATGGATTTAGGCCCAGATCTCTGTACTGGGGTTAATGTATGACATTGTTCTGCATTCTGTCCATCAATTGTTGTTTTTGCATTTGTCACCCCGAGTGGGATGGGTATGCTCAGACATGAGTCCCATGCTCTCCACACCACTGGAGTCAAGCTATCCAGGCTGATGACGGCTGATAGCCAGAAACCGGTCCTTGGATGCTTGATTCGGTCCAGGAAAGACATGGCTTGGCAGTTCGGGCTGGACTGTTCCCATGAGGCACAGGGTCAAGGCTGATTTGCATATGGCCATGTCTGACCTGGGGTGGTGTGGAGTGCAAAAAAACAATGAATTTAGTCCCAGATCTCTGTACTGGGGTGAATGTATTACATTGTTCTGCATTCGGTCCATCAATTGTTGTTTTTGCATTTGTCACCACGAGTGGGATGGGTATGCTCAGACGTGAGTCCCATACTCTCCACACCACTGGAGTCAAGCTATCCAGGCTGATGACGGCTGATAGCCAGAAACCGGTCCTTGGATGCTTAATTCCGGTCCAGGAAAGACATGGCATGGCAGTTCGGGCTGGACTGTTCCCATGAGGCACAGGGTCAAGGCTGATTTGCATATGGCCATGTCTGACCTGGGGTGGTGTGGAGTGCAAAAAAACGATGGATTTAGGCCCAGATCTCTGTACTGGGATGAATGTATGGCATTGTTCTGCATTCTGTCCATCAATTGTTGTTTTTGCATTTGTCACCCTGAGTGGGATGGGTATGCACAGACATGAGTCCCATGCTCTCCACACCACTGGAGTCAATATATCCAGGCTGATGACGGCTGATAGCCAGAAACCGGTCCTTGGATACTTGATTCCGGTCCAGGAAAGACATGGCTTGGCAGTTTGGGCTGGACTGTTCCCATGAGGGACAGGGTCAAGGCTGATTTGCATATGGCCATGTCTGACCTGGGGTGGTGTGGAGTGCAAAAAAAACGATGGATTTAGGCCCAGATCTCTGTACTGGGGTGAATGTATGACATTGTTCTGCATTCTGTCCATCAATTGTTGTTTTTGCATTTGTCACCCCGAGTGGGATGGGTATGCTCAGACGTGAGTCCCATGCTCTCCACACCACTGGAGTCAAGCTATCCCGGCTGATGACGGCTGATAGCCAGAAACCGGTCCTTCGAAGCTTGAATCCGGTCCAGGAAAGACATGGCTTGGCAGTTGGGGTGGACTGTTCCCATGAGGCACAGGGTCAAGGCTGATTTGCATATGGCCATGTCTGACCTGGGGTGGTGTGGAGTGCAAAAAAACGATGGATTTAGGCCCAGATCTCTGTACTGGGGTGAATGTATGACATTGTTCTGCATTCTGTCCATCAATTGTTGTTTTTGCATTTGTCACCCCGAGTGGGATGGGTATGCTCAGACGTGAGTCCCATGCTCTCCACACCACTGGAGTCAAGCTACCCAGGCGGATGACGGCTGATAGCCAGAAACCGGTCCTTGGATAGTTGATTCCGGTCCAGGAAAGACATGGCATGGCAGTTGAGGCTGGACTGTTCCGATGAGGCACAGGGTCAAGGCTGATTTGCATATGGTCATGTCTGACCTGGGGTGGTGTGGAGTGCAAAAAAACAATGGATTTAAGCCCAGATAACTGTATTGGGGTGAATGTATGACATTGTTCTGCATTCTGTCCATCAATTGTTGTTTTTCCATTTGTCACCCCGAGTGGGATGGGTATGCTCAGACGTGAGTCCAATGTTCTCCACACCACTGGAGTCAAGCTATCCAGGCTGATGACAGCTGATAGCCAGAAACCGGTCCTTGGATGCTTGATTCCGGTCCAGGAAAGACATGGCTTGGCAGTTCGGGCTGGACTCTTCCCATGAGGCACAGGGTCAAGGCTGATTTGCATATAGCCATGTCTGACCTGGGGTGGTGTGGAGTGCAAAAAAACGATGGATTTAGGCCCAGATCTCTGTACTGGGGTGAATGTATGACATTGTTCTGCATTCTGCCCATCAATTGTTGTTTTTGCATTTGTCACCCCGAGTGGGATGGGTATGCTCAGACGTGAGTCCCATGCTCTCCACACCACTGGAGTCAAGCTATCCAGGCTGATGACGGCTGATAGCCAGAAACCGGTCCTTGGATGCTTGATTCCGGTCCAGGAAAGACATGGCTTGGCAGTTCGGGCTGGACTGTTCCCATGAGGCACAGGGTCAAGGCTGATTTGCATGTGGCTATGTCTGACCTGGGGTGGTGTGGAGTGCAAAAAAAACGATGGATTTAGGCCCAGATCTCTGTACTGGGGTGACTGTATGACATTGTTCTGCATTCTGTCTATCAATTGTTGTTTTTGCATTAGTGGACATCTATGTCCTGTGCTTTTTGTGAGATTTTTTAAACCTGAATATGCCTCTAAAATTATTTGGCATTGAAGGTATACAAGACGATATAGACAATATGCTCTATTCCAAGATGGCCGCTACCAGATCTTGAAATGTATTGTTCGCAATGTATTTTTTGCAATGTATTTTTGGGTGATGTCTCTTTGAACCTCCCTACACCCTTTACAATAGTTATGACACATTGTATACTGAAGGATATCAAAACAAATGCTCCCTTCTTTGATGGCCGGCAGAGGACTTTGGAATATTAGCTACACTCCTTTCTCATCTTACATGGTTGTCTGTGTTTATTTATTTATTTTTCATCACATCAAGTTTCCATTCAGGGCGTACTGTATAAACGAAAATATTTTTGTGTTTAAATAGACCTTTTGCATCAGTTGATACTCACTTTGTGTGCTGACATACACACAATGCACCCTTCCAAGATGGTCGACACCGGACCTTGGAATATCAGAGTTAGTTCATGTTTCACTCTGTAACCCATGTTCATTTTCCATCTTGTCTTGTTTTCCAGTTCTTGGAGCACTTCAAATATAAAATCCGTGTCTAAACACCTGTTTTTAGTAACGATACAGACGTATTTGGGTCCACGACTATGGTCTGTTTTGACTGCGAGGTGAATGGTGAGAAATGTTTTGTCTTTCTCTGTATGTTCCTGGCATTAAAGTATGCCTTTTGTTTAGACTTATGTGTACTTTATATTCCAAGGGATAGACCTAACTATTGATGGTAATGGTCTCTGTTATGATAATAGCAGATAGTCTACATAGAGAGATTGAGACAGTGTCCCCTTTCCATTCACGGGGTCCTTTCTTGTCTCAGGAGGTTTCCTCTGCTCTGGCTAGCTTACAATTTTTATAAATGGGTGTTGAGTAGGAGACTTTTTCACATTATATAGTGGTCTCTGTGATAACATTAACAGTCAGCCCTTGTAGGGAGATAGAAAAAGGGTCTTCTCTTTGGTTTTAAACACATCTACAGTCCTCTTACTTATGTCTTACACCAAAGGGTATAGAGTTAGGTACTATTGTGAAGCAACTATGCTTTGAATATTTCTGCTCAAATTCAAATATAGATACTGATGGAGTGTTTTGTGTATTTTCAGGAATTTATCATAGTCCTCCAAGAAAGCCGTATTTTACTATACAATACAGCTCCACATTGGTTTGCTCACCATTAACCTTCAAGACACGTAAGTGTTTGCATCTACACAGTTCACGTGGGCAGTGGGCATTATCCATTTATTTCTTAGTGAACGGGTCATTGGAGACAAACACCTTTTTTCCTCTCCACATACTAGGGGCTTATAATAGTTCATCAGAAGCCACCATAATTCTGTGGTTGTGTAATTTTCGAGCACATAACTTTATTGCCTTGCTAACTTATCCTGCTCTTAAATTCTAGCCATCTAAATCTACCTCGAACTTGAAACTCCAAATCCACATACGTGAAATCATTGGGGAACTACCATCCTCTCTTAATAAAAAACTCTTTTTCAGAGGTCAGAGTCCTAAAATGTGTCTATTACAACAACTCAATCCTCTTTTCTCTCACATATCTATAACAAGTCACATTTTTTGTCTAAGTCTCACTGTGCATGATGGTCTTGGATCCCTCTGGAATATCTTATTCTCATTCTGTCGAATTGTTTCTATTTTCTTTATCTTTAAAAAAAACCTTGTTCATTGCACAATATGTCTTTTTCACTAGGGTTAAGCACTGTTAATTTCTTTGCACAGTTGTTGGACCTTCTTCTTTCCTATTTCCTTACCTATATATTCCTTAGTCTCAAGCAGACAAGATGTAGTATGCAACAAAAAGTATGTATTTGTCTGTATTATTGTCTTTACAGCCTTGAGAAAGTCATGGATGTGACGAAACACATTTTGTTCGTTATTACGATCTTAGAGACTTCATTGTTTTATCGTATCTTTGAACTTTAAGTGTTTTCAGTCCTGACAAATATTGTAAAAAATGCTTTTAGCTAATTTTGAATATTTATTGATTAAAACAGTGAATGTTTTGATAGGTAAATCCCTTGTGTTTCCTGTGTTAAAGATAGCCTCAGCCTCATTAGTTTTGACTCAACATTGTCATATATTTGAATTCTAAATATTAGGAGTGTTGGGGTATACCCTGTTGTTGTATATGAGTTTCACAGGTCACCTTTGGGTTACCTGTGCTTTCTGCACCCAAGGTAGTGGGGTGTTTTCTACCCTGAATGGCACCTTCTCACTTTTTGTTTCTTGAAACATTTAACATTTATCTCTATTTGTTCAATCATTGATGTGTGACCCATTTATCCACCACTACCGTTCTCTGATCGGTATAACTTTTCCAATAGTGTTTCTTCCACTGTACAGGCCTATTGCACAACTGAGGCATAAACAGTTTAGATAGTGGGTTATTTCAGAATATATTTTGAAATGTGAAACATCTACTTGGTTACAATATTCCTATGACACAACACATGCAATGGTATGTTGAATACCATCCCAGTTACAGTGCCTCAAATGGCAAAAGCTGTGTCCTCAATAAGTAGTCCACATGTCCACACATCCCCCAGAGAGGAATCTTTCAGTGTCACACATACCAGCCCATCCATTGTGACCTTAGTCTTAGGCTGTTGTGTATACTATGGTACTCACCTCTATGGACCATGTTCATCAATGCAATGGGCCTTGCAGGAAAGGTGTCTGGACAGTCATGCACCGGTAGTTTACCCTTCAGAAGGTCCAAATGGTGTGCTTTGCGTCATGGTACCTCACATCACATTCCATGTAGGATGGGCCTGGCCTACATGATGTTAGTGGGCTGCCTTAGTCAGTGTAGGTCATGACCAGGGTTAATGTTAGTCATCAGATGACCACAAATGTGTGTATCCATGCTTTGGTTGTGCTTAGCATGAGACATGGACACATGTATTATGTTGACTCATGATGAATGCCTGTTCTTGATGTCAACACGATGTATATCAACCCTACAGCTATCCTCAAATGCCCAGTAACATATAGTTCCTACATGTATACATACAGATCAACACCTATCTGAAGAAGGTCATTTGGAGAGCCATCATCTGGAAGGTGAGGACCCTGAGGGTCTTAAACTGGTGTAGCTTCCACAGCAGAAAACATGGGAAGTCGCTCAACCTGGAAGATCGTGAGGCCCAGCTGGGTTAGTCTTCCCAACATGGAAGGGGCACATGCCAGACCCTAACCCCCCTGGTGGCCTATATAATTACGGTGGCCTTCCCTAAGCTGGATTGGCAGTTGAGGGCCTAACAGCAGCTACTAGGGGTGAGAACTGGCAGGAGTAATATATGTTACATTGCCAACTTTGAGTGTTATAGACAGGTACTTCACCAACCATATTCGTGGTGGCCCATGTGCCATTGGTAGTGTAGGTCTGCTAGTAGGTGCATGCTTCTGTGCTGTGCCTGTTGTCTTTCTGAACTGGAACACGGCAGAGTCCTGGCCACACCCAATGTTCTCCTTTTGAGCAGATACCTGGCTGAGTGAAGTGAGTACTCATCTAATGTTCTTAGTACATCTGTTTTGACAATTGTACCACAAAGGTAACTTGTCTTCCTTGTCCGAGGAGTGATGTTTCCTCACTACTGTCACTCATGTGATGGTGGCCCTGCTACATGTAACAAAACATAGAGTGCACAGTACTAGCAGTGAGTGTACAGCACTTCCCATTGGTAAGTACAGGTTATACAGTGAAATGTGAAATGAGAGTGCAAACATCACTGGGGCCATCAGCATTAGTGCTTACATGTTTGCCAGTGTGCATTTGCCAGTTGATGGTTCATCTGCAATAGTGTTTCAAAACACTCATTCACTGACTGGTGACATGCATGAGGGAGTGAGATGTAGAAGTGTAGGGATCACATGTGAGTGTCTACACTGATCCTTACAAGGAAATCTGAGGATGCTCTTGCCCAATGGGACTCTAGTGAACCCACATCTTCATGCCATAGTTAATCAGGGACACGCAAAACCTTCAAAGGTGAATTGGCTTGTGGATACACAATCTATGACTGGCGTTATCACCTGTACCAAGCAAGACTGGGGATGTTCATGTGGATTTATTAAGTATTCTGCTGTGTGAATTCTGAGTATATATCTCTCAAATATTTGGACCTCAATGTTTTCAATTAACTTTATACGCAAAATGTGATACAAAGCTAAACTACATGTGGTTCCGGACGTGAGACTTCAGACACAGAGGAAGCCAGTGACCAGGAGGGTGTGGGGAGTGCATTGGAGGACAGCAGCTCTAGCTCATCATCTTCTGAATCATTCTCCGGTGGACGGTCCTGGTGGCGGCGGTCCCGCCAGTTTTATTACCACCTTTGTGCTTGTCCGCCACCCACAGTTCCATTGCCACCCTCCCTGTTGTCCCTCAATAAGTTGGCGGGTCCTGTTCCTCTAAGAGGGGAACAATCTCCTCAGCTCCTTCCTCTGTTAGCCCTGCTGCCCTGAGTAAGTAGGCTATCGACCTCCTGGGGACCATCTCTGTGGGCCAGAATGCAGTCCTGAATTCCATCTAGGGGCAAAGCAACCAGCTGACCCAGATGTTGGCCTACTTGGACGGCCTTCCCACAACAAATTTCTAGCTATTCAGACTCTGGGCTCCTCCCACACAGCAGCCCTCCATCCATCTCAAATTTCCACCTCACCTCCTGCCCCTTTCCCATCCAAATTCCCTATTCCCAGTACTTTCCCAAGCACATGTGCACCTAAGCAATCACACAATTCATCAGACATAAGCATCACACACAAACGTAAACCATCCAAAAAGGTCATATATGCACACATGCAGCCCCCTCAACACCCCCAGCACACCCACAGACAATACAGCAACACACGCAGACTCCTCCACAGCCACAACCATACCTGCAGACAAATCAGCAACAGACACATACCCCTCCACAGCCACAACCATGCCCCCAGACAACACAGCAACAGACGCAGACCCCTCCACAGCTACAACCATACCCGCAGACAACACAGAAAACACACACAGCACACTCTACAGCCACACCTATAACTGCAGACAAAACAGCAACACACACAGACCCCATCACAGGGACAACCATACCCACCGAACATCCAGCAACACAAACAGACACCTCCACAGCCATACCCACAGACAACACAGCAATACACACAGACCCCTTCTCAACACCCAGCACATCCACAGCACACGCAGGCACGAAACACAAACAATCACAGCCACCCAAACAACAGACACCAACACAACACACCGTGCAGACAGGAGACACAGCTCACAGTTCCACTCCTTCTTCCTCCCAAACCGAAATCCATACCAAACATGCTACTCATTTTCCCAATGGTGATGTCTTGTTTGCCCTCGCCCTTTCCCCTGTGAAACAAGACCCCCACTACCAAAGTCCCAAAAACCTCTCCCACACCCAAACCCAAACCCATGTCTTCCACTTCCCACTCTACCCCTGAGAAACAGCATCCCAATCCCCATCCCCTCGAACCCAGCACCAAAATGAAAACAAACAAGAATACCCTTCCCAAAGACAAACCCATCCCTTCCACTTACTACTCCACCTCTGAGAAATAGCATCCCCACCCCCTGAACCCAGCCAAAAACCCCAAAAATCAAAGAAGACCCCTCCAAAAAAGAAACCCACCACCTCCCTAAACCTCCGCACCCACTCCCAAGTACCATCTTTGAGGTGCCTGCTGTGCCCACTGTATGACCCTGTGTGAGGAGGTTCACAAGCAACTCATAATATGCTTGGTGTTGCCACAGTGGCACCACCGGTACAAAAGGGGATGGTGATGGACGGAGCATCTGAACCAATCAAACACTCACACCCAGTCAAACGATCTGGGTTTGATCCATCACCGTTCTTTAGCACACTCTGCCACCCCAGTTCAGACATGGCTATATGCAAATCAGTCTGACCCTGTGCCTCATGGGAACAGTCCAGCCCAAACTGCCAAGCCATGCCTTCCCTGGACCGGAAACAAGCTTCCGAGGACCGGTTTCTGGCATTACAGCCATCTTCAGCCCGGCTTGCTTGAATCCAGTGGCAAAGTGAGCAAGGGACTCACGTCTGAGCATACCCTGCCACACTTATGGCGGCCAAAGCGGTACAAAAGGGGATGGTGATGGACAGAGCATCTGAACCAATCAAACACTCACACCCAGTCAAAAGATCTGGGTTTGATCCATCACCGTTCTTTAGCACACTCTGCCACCCCAGTTCAGACATGGCTATATGCAAATCAGTCTGACCCTGTGCCTCATGGGAACAGCCCAGCCCGAACTGCCAAGCCATGCCTTCCCTGGACCGGAAACAAGCTTCCGAGGACCGGTTTCTGGCATTACAGCCGTCTTCAGCCCGGCTTGCTTGAATCCATTGGCAAAGTGAGCAAGGGACTCACGTCTGAGCATACCCTGCCACACTTATGGCGGCCAAAGCGGTACAAAAGGGGATGGTGATGGACGGAGCATCTGAACCAATCAAACACTCACACCCAGTCAAAAGATCTGGGTTTGATCCATCACCGTTCTTTAGCACACTCTGCCACCCCAGTTCAGACATGGCTTTATGCAAATCAGTCTGACCCTGTGCCTCATGGGAACAGTCCAGCCCGAACTGCCAGGCCATGCCTTCCCTGGACCGGAAACAAGCTTCCGAGGACCGGTTTCTGGCATTACAGCCGTCTTCAGCCCGGCTTGCTTGAATCCAGTGGCAAAGTGAGCAAGGGACTCACGTCTGAGCATACCCTGCCACACTTATGGCGACCAAAGCGGTACAAAAGGGGATGGTGATGGACGGAGCATCTGAACCAATCAAACACTCACACCCAGTCAAAAGATCTGGGTTTGATCCATCACCGTTCTTTAGCACACTCTGCCACCCCAGTTCAGACATGGCTATATGCAAATCAGTCTGACCCTGTGCCTCATGGGAACAGTCCAGCCCGAACTGCCAAGCCATGCCTTTCCTGGACCGGAAACAAGCTTCCGAGGACCGGTTTCTGGCATTACAGCCGTCTTCAGCCCGGCTTGCTTGAATCCAGTGGCAAAGTGAGCGAGGGACTCACGTCTGAGCATACCCTGCCACACTTATGGCGGCCAGAACGGTACAAAAGGGGATAGTGATGGACGGAGCATCTGAACCAATCAAACACTCACACCCAGTCAAAAGATCTTGGTTTGATCCACCGTGGTGATGGATTAAACCCAGATCAGTTGACTGGGGGTGAGTGTTTGATTTGCTCAAACGCTCCGTCCATCATCCCCTTTTGTATCGCTTTGTTCGCCCTAAGTGTGGCAGGGTATGCTCAGACGTGAGTCCCTTGCTCACTTGGCCACTGGATTCAAGATAGCCTGGCTGATGAGGATTATGAATCCGAAACCGGTCCCAGGATGCTTGTTTCCGGTCCATGGAAGACATGGCTTGGCAGTTCGGGCTGGACTGTTCCCATTAGGCACAGGGTCAGACTGATTTGCATATAGCCATGTCTGAAATGGGGTGGCTGAGTGGGCTAAAGAATGGTGATGGATTAAACCCAGATCAGTTGACTGGGGGTGAGTGTTTGATTTGCTCAAACGCTCCGTCCATCATCCCCTTTTGTATCACAGTGGCACCACCAGCATATTACTGCCCAATTCCTGACTACTGGTGCAGCAGGATCCTTGATCCCAGCAGAGCCGGCAGTCTGATGGTAGGCTGACTGCCACACTCATAATATGGCGGGCGGACCACCAGTGTGGCAGTGGTCGAACAGCCACCATGAGTACGGCAGTCCTGTGGACCGCCGTACTTGTACTTAGGCCCTAATTCAGGAAAATAATGGAATTATATTGATGGAGATTTACATCTCCACCTCAAAATTGTTTTATGTTTTCTTCTATGCAGTAACACTCAGTATTATGTCTAGAAAGCAGCACCAGATAGAGGTTTTTAGGTCTACCACTGGGAATCTGATGTCACATGTCCGGCCAGGTCATATTTCTCCTGTTTTTAATTCTACAAAGTGTAAATGTCCACATTGGGAAATGGAGCTTCCCATGCAAAGGAACATTTTTTCCTTTTTTATGGGGAAAACAGTTTCCTTGGTGGAGAAAAATCCTTCACTGCACACCAAGCAGTGATCCGTTCCCCTTTCCAACCAGGAATGCATTAGCACTTGCCAGGAATTGTTTTAAGGATTCCTGGCAGGTATAATTAGATTTCCTCAACTGTTAACATATACATTTAAGGCCAAAGATTCCTTTCTGAAAACGGCCCGAAGAGCTGCAATTCTATTCAGACAGAGCATTGATCTTTTAATATAAAAATAATAAATATTTAGTAAGTACAATACTTAGTTATAGATTTGCTGCAGGAGTTAGAAAAAGATACATAATTTTAACAGTTCAATAAAATAGTCAGTAAAACTGTAATAGATTAGCCAGCAGATTGTGAACACATAAATAAAATTTCTTTAATTATAGTAAATGAATGGAAAACAATTGATATTTGTTAGAAATTGTGTTTCTGGTTGGCAGAGGTATGTACCCTGTCCAAGCAGGAACCACAACCCTAGTCAGGTTAAGTCAGATACACACCATAAATTAGCCTGTGCTCACCCTCTGGTAGCTTGGCACAGAGCAGGCAGGCTTAACTTAGGAGGCAATGTGTAAAGTATTTGTTCAACACTTCAAAGACTTAAACTTTCAAAACAGAACAAAAAGACTCCAAACCGGTTTGGAAAATGTATTATAATTTTATAAATAAAACAAGACTTAAACGACAAAAATCCATTAGTTCAAGTCAAGATATGTGAAAAATTGTGCTTAGAAGCCTATGGGGTTATCTGGTTGCAGTGGGCCGGGGCAAAGTCAAGAGTTCAGGCTGACCACGATGGAGCGCAGGCCGTATACAAGAGGCCACGCATGGCCCGCAGAACAAAAGAACCTTGATCTGGGTCGTAACAGTGAGAGGCACGGTGCAATCAAGCAATGCATTGGTGTCCATCCCACAATCAAAGTGATGCATCGATTTTCTCCATGCAACAATGGCAATGTGCTGCTTCTGAAGATGAAGGACTGGTTCCAAGATGCTATGGTTCCGAAGCTGATGTGCCGGGTTTCTCCACTCAATCGAGAGGATGTGTTGATTGTCTCTCACTGCAGTGGCGGGGGTGCAGTGGTTCCAATGTGTTGGTTCTGATGATGATGAGCTGTTTCCAAGTGCGATGCGCCGGTTCAGTTCCCGCAACAGCGGCTATGTGTCAATTCCAATGGAGCGACCCTTGACCCTGCTAGGTAGGTCGCTCCCCCTCTGCACAGCAACGCCTGTGTATCCTTGCCCCAGCTGCCGCTGCTGAGGAAGTTCAAGGCCCTCCTCCACCTATGCCTCATTCCTGGTGGCCAGTGATAGGCCGTAGGTTTGTATCATCATCTGTATCTTTATTGCATTGCCTTATTGTTATTTTGGTTTCTGTGACTGCTGTTGTCTGTTTTTCCCTGGTGCCTGTATTTATTTATTTTTTTGCAGAGTTTTATATAGCGCGAACTAGACCCGAACCGAATCAGGTATCAGAGCGCTTTACATATTTTCCAGTTACACTTTCATTTTAGGCACGGAGAGATGAAGTGATTTGCCCAGAATCACAGGAGGTTTTGACGTCGTTACCGAGACTCGAACCCAGATCGCCAGGTCCGAAGTCGAGCACCCTAGCCGTTAGGCCAGCTCCTCTCCCCATCTGTATTTGGTCTGTGCCCTCTATTCCTCCTGTTCCCCTTGCTGTCCCCGTGTTTCTCTGCCCGTTTTTGCCTTCTGTTCCCTTCGTTGCCCCGTTTTTCTCTACCAGTTCTTGCCTTCTGTTCCCTTCGTTGCCCCCTATGTTCTCTGCCCGTTTTTGCCTTCTGTTCCCTTGTTGCCCCCGTAATTCTGTACCCGTTTTTGCCTTCTGTTCCCTTGTTGCCCCCGTAAATCTGTGCCCATTTTTGACTTCTGTTCCCTTGTTGCCCCTGTAATTTGGTGCCCTTCTGCCTTTTGCTCCCTTCATCGCCCCTCACCGCTCCCACTCTTGCTCCAGCCCTGCATCCCCTGCGGCCCCTCCCCCTGACCACCCATTCGCTGCCCCTGCCCTGCCTCCCGCCTCCCAGCTGCTCCTCCCTCCCACGTCCCCATATATGGCGGGCGCTGGCGCCCCAAAGGCGGATCTAAGGGAAGCCCGTCTGCACCTGTCTGTGCCTGGGCCGCACCCAGCGCCAGAACCCCTGGTCCCTGTGCCCGCCACGACGACTGCCACCGCTACAATGCCAACACACTCCACGCTCTCAACCCCGGACGGACCCACACCTGCTTCAAAGCCGCCCGAAATGCACACAGGGCCCCTTCACCTGCCGGAACAGCAGCTACACCAGCCTCAGAGCCGCCAAGCCACCCGCCAAGAAAGGCCACAATCACCTCCGATGCATGCGACTGAACACCCGCTCCGCACGCAAGCATGCAGTCGAGCTCTGGGACCTGCTCGACACTTCATCTCCGGATGTCGCCTTCCTGATAGAGACCTGGATGAATAACTCTTCCGCACCCGACATTGCTATTGCCATCCCAGACAGCTTCAAGATCACTCGCAGAGACCGCACCAATGGAGTCGGAGGAGGAATAGCCATCGTCCACAAGAACAGCATCAGGGTCTCGACCAGCACCGACGACACTCTCAGCACTGCTGAACACATGCATTTCCAGATCCACATAGACCCCAACTCCACCCTCAAAGGCACCCTCGTCCACAGACCCCGCGGACCCCGACCCCATTTCAGCGACTCCATCGCCGACTTCATCAGTACGCACATCCCTCCTCGGAGACCTGAACTTTTACCTTGAGAACAACAATGACAGCAACTCCATCACCCTGATCGATAACCTTGCCAACCACGGACTGAGGCAACTATTCACAACGCCTACCCACTCCGCCGGCCACACGCTCACCCCCGTCTTCTCCTCAAGCTCCCACGTCTCCTTCAGCTACACCACTGAACTCCTCTGGACCGACCAACACTGCATCCACTTCACCTTCCAGAAACCCACCACACACCATCGCACCCAACAGATCCCCCACCGCTGCTGAAGCAAAATCACTGAAGCCCAACTACACGCAAACCTCGCTCTCAGCTCACCCACCAAACCCTCCAACTCCGGCGATGCTGCCCACAGCCTCAGATGCTGGATCGACGACTGCACCAACACCCTTGCCCCACTGAAGAATCCCTTCTACAGAGACACCAGCAAGAGGGCCAGCTGGTTTACCCCAGAACTCCTAGCATCCAAGCGAGCTTGCCAGAAACTAAAGAAGAAATGGCACAGTGAACAGCCACGCAGCCCACAAGGACACCATCCGCAACCACCATCGCCTTATCAGGACTGCCAAGAGGACCTCCTTCAAAGACCTCCTCGACAACAACTCCCACAATAGCAAGGAGCTCTTCAACATCGTGAAGGAACTCTCCAACCCCAGCTCCAATACCAACGACATCCCGCTGTCGCAAGCCCTGTTCGACTCATTCGCCATTTTTTTCCACTGCAAGATAGCAGACATCCATGACAGCTTCAACACCCAGACAGCTCCAACAGACATCAACACAACAGACTCTCCGGACACCATCGACCATGACCCCCTGCTAGCCTGGGTCAAAGGGAGCATCTATGACACCATCAAGACCATGAGCACAATCCACTCCAGCTCCCCGTCAGACCCATACCCGCACCACATCTTCAAAACCAGCCACTCCATCGCAGCCCATCTGCGCAACATCATCAATCTTTCCCTCGAGACCGCAACCTTCCCAGAGAGCTGGAAACAAGCCGAGATCAACGCCCTACTCAAAAAAAAACAAGAGACCTCAAGAACTTCCGGCGCAACTCTCTGCTACCGTTCCCGGCCAAGGTCATCGAGAAGATCATCAACAGACAGCTAACCCGATACCTCGAAGAAAATAGAATCCTGGACCCTTCCCAGTCAGGGTTCCGCAGCAACCACCGCACCGAGACTGTTCTCATCGCCGCCACCGATGACATCAGGACCCTTCTGGACAACGGTGAGACCACAGCCCTCATCATCATGGAACTCTCAGCCGCCTTCGACACCGTCTGCCACCGCACACTACGCACACGTCTCCACGCCATAGGGATCCGAGACAAGGCTCTAGAATGGACCACCTCCTTCCTCTCCGGCAGAACCCAGAGGGTCCACCTCCCACTCCGATCCGAAGCCTCCGAGATCATCTGCGGTGTACCCCAGGGATCTTCCCTCAGTCCGACACTGTTCAACATCTACATGGCCCCGCTCGCACACGTCGCCCGACAGTACGACCTCAACATAATCTTCTATGCCAACGACACTCAACTGATCCTCTCCCTCACCAAGGACCCCATCACCGCCAAATTCAACCTCCACGAAGGAATGAAGACCGTCGCCGGCTGGATGAAGCTCAGCCGACTGAAGTTGAACACGGACAAGACAGAGGTCCTCATCCTCATCCTTGGTTCCAACCCTTCAGCCTGGGACGACTCCTGGTGTCGACTGCCCGGGGGGCAGCTCCGACACCCACTGACCACGCACGCACGCAACCTGGGAATCATCCTCGACTCAGTGCTCTCCATGACAAAGCAAGTCAACGCCGTCTCCTCCTCCTTCTTCAACACCCTCCGCATGCTCAGCTAGATCTACAGGGTGATCGCGACATATTCAAGAAGAACAGTCACCCAGGCCTGCGTCAGCAGCAGACTCGACTACGGAAACGCCCTCTACGTGGGAGCCCCGACCAAGCTCATCAAACGAATGCAACGCAATCCAAAAAGCCTCTGCACGACTGAACCTCGAGGTACCACGCCACAGCCACATCACCCACCACCTGAGAAACCTGCACTGAATCCCCGTCAACAAGAGGATATCCTTCAAGCTACTCTTCCACGCACACAAGGCACTCCACAAGACCAGCTCAGCCTATTTCAACAGATGACTTTCCTTCTACTTCCCCAACCGTCAGCTCCGCTCCACCGACCTCACGCTCAACACCATCCCTCGCATCCGAAGAACAACCACCAGCGGGAGATTCTTCTCCCACATCGCCGCCAAGACCTGGAACACCCTCCCACTGAGCCTACAACAGACCGTAGACCTGCTGACCTTCAGGAGGCTACTCAAGACCTGGCTGTTTGACCAGTAGCACCCCCTCCCAGCGCCATGATACCCTCGCGGGTATGTAGTACGCTCTACAAATGACTGATTGATTGATTGATTGACCATGCACAGGAGCAGGGGGTAAGGCTTTAATATACCTGACTATTAAAAGACAAGCCAGCATGGCCTTGGAGATTACTCTCCGTTCAAGTATATTCGTTCAGTTCATCCTCAGCAGGGCAGAGGTTAGCAGGCAGCAGGTCAGCACAATAGAAAAGTATTGCTGCCAGAGCAGCAGCCCGGCATAATGGCAGTTTTTGTAGCAGTACAGCAGTCCTTCCTCCTGGCAGAGTTTCTTCACAGGTCCAGTAGTGTCTGATTTGGTATGGTCAGAGACCCAGTACTTTTACCTTGTTGTTCCTTTGAAGGGGAGGTGAGTTTAAAGCGGGGCTCCTGGGAGGGGCCCCTCCCAGCTCTTGTTCCAGACTCGCTACAGGGAGGTATGCTATCCTTTGTATAGGGACAGGACATAGCCTATTCAGGTGTAAGAGTCAGTTAATCTCTCCCATCTTCCCCAAGATGGTACATCAGGATGTGGATGGCCATTTATTCACACATAAACTTTCTTTGTGTGTGGTTGTCTAGAGGGTGCACAAAGTCCAGCTGTCATCCACCCCAGACTTGTATTTGAGACAGACGCACACAGATCTAAGACCAGAAACATGCCATCTTTCTGAAAGTGGAATTTTTAAAAGGGTAGTGATAAATTCATCTTTACCATTAAAGAGTATTCATCATTATCATTACAATGATTTGTAACACGACAGAGCTACTCCTTCTTCATCAAGTTTTACAGCTTATAAGTGTAATATGGAATTCCAAATGCTAACTTACGAGAGGGGTAGGCATCACAATAGTGAAAAACTAATTTTTTTTTTTTCTCTTCCCGTCCATGTAAAACATAAAAGTACATATCCAACCAATTTGGTTACACAATCGTGGGCTACCTAGGTTCTACCTTAAGGGTGACTTATATGTAATAAAAAAGGGAATTTAAGGCTTGGGAAGGGGCTTTAAATGCCGAGTTCACATGGCAGTAAAACAGCACACACAAGCTCTGCAGTGGCAGGCCTGAGACATGTTTAAATTGGTACTTGTGTGGGTGACACAATCAGTGCTGCAGGGGCACTAGTAGCATTTAAATTTCAGGCCCTGGGTACATGTAGTGTACTCTACCTGGGGCTTATAGATAAATGAAATGTGCCAAGTGTGGATAAGGCAATCAAACCATGTGTTAGGGGAGAGCACATGCACTTTAGCACTGGTTGGTTCAGAGTCCTAAAGCCACAAAATGAAATCAACAAAAAGGTGAGGCAAACAGGCAAAAGGTTTGGGGAAGATCACCCTAAGTGTGTCAGGTCTAACAATATGTATTGAAATACATTCCAAAAATGTAAATATAGTATATTACAAATACACTTAAATGGTGTATTGTGTCATAAGTGGTGTTTTTAAAAATGTATTCCATATTTAAATAAGAATTTCAAATGTTATGAAAATTCTGTGGGATGTCTGGCGTGCATTTGCAGTTGTTGATGCTTGCCATTCAAACGGCTCATTTAAAGATGGTTGCTACTTTCACACATTTCTTTATTTATGATATTTTTAAAGTGCACACTCATACTCCAAGGGATATCTCAGAGATTAACACAGTTCTGACTGAAGAAGCTCTAGAGTATACAAAGACGTAATAGAAGGAATGATTAATTTCAGCCACTTGTAATAGATCAGGTCACATCCCAAACCATCATTATTCTACACACCATGCCACCTCAATTTGGATGCAGCTTAATGCAAATCAGTCTTGACCCTGCTTCAATGGAAACAGTTCAGGCTGAATTGCCAAGCCAGATCCTCCCTGAACCGGAACATAAGCAACCCAGGACAGGATTCGTCTGGACATCTCTTTGCTTTTTTTCTAATTTTTGCTCTCACTCTAGTGACTGCATCTTTCCTAACGAGCCAGTAAAAGGGCTCCCCACTTTATCTTCCATTACTTAGACTGTATTCTGTGAGTCAGCCAGAGAACGTGACAGCTTCTGTGACCAAGCTTCTAAGCTTGAGCATTGTCCACTCTAAGGCCCATATGAATCAAAGCTCTTTGCATTTCTTAACTGACCTAATCACAATTTCGTTAAGAAATGCAAAACAGTCTTTTTTAATGTACTAAGGCAGATAGAGAATATCAAAATGTGATTTCCACCACATAGAAGTCGCATTTTGTTATTTCCTAAATAGGAGATCACAAACATGTGTTTCTTATTTGCGATTTCTTAAGCACATGTACAAATCATTTCCTAAATGTGAAATGGGCATTTAGGAAATGCTATTACCATTGACTTCAAGTTGATGGTAACAATGTGCAGTTTTTTAAAAAAGCATCCCAAAATGCTTTTCTCTAAAGTGCCATAAAGCGCACACTTTGCCCTTGGGGCATTTTTGCACTTTACATGGGCACCACTTTTTTGGGAGTGCATCAAGGGGGGACTTAGGCCCATAGGCACACTTGGTTTTGCATTTCCAAATTTGAGATTTCCTATTAGGAAATCTCAAATTTGGAAATGCAAAACCATTTGGACCTATGGACCTTTGGCCCATAGTAATGAATGGTTTAGCATTTCCGAAGTAAGGATTTCCTAATAGCGATTCCTACTATATAGGAATGCTATTAGGAAATCCCTATGTTGTACATTCCATTTTGAATTTCTTAAATAGTAATTCTACAGGATTTGCAATTTAAGCAATGGAAACACGGAATTTCGTACGTATTGCCCTAATGTCCTTAACGTGGCTGTGTCTTTGGTGAGAAAGTATTGCTTTTCCAGAGATTTTGGGCCACATATACGAACACACAATTTTGTGACTTGCAATTAGGAAATCGTAAAATGGAATGTATGTCCCCATGCCGGCCTGATTTAGCAACTCAGTAATGAGTCGCACGCCAAATAGGAAATTGCAAAACGTGAAGGATGAAGGGCTGAGTAAGAGGAAATTAGAGTTCTCTGAAAGACAACTTGAGATATTGACTGAAGAATGCTACAGCAATCACAACCAGATTTTTGGATGTGCCTCCATGACTGTGCCAGAGTTCCAGAAGAGAAAGATCTGGAAAGACATGCACCAGAGGATAAATACTGTGGGAGTGGTAGAACGCTCAGTTGAGGAAATGAGGAAAAGGTGTTGTGACGTGTAGCCCCGGATAAAAGAAAAGGTACGACATGCCTGTGGGACTCTCAACTGAACCCCCACTCTCGACAATGAAGTCTATGTACTAGAGGTTGTAGCAGGATTTGGGACACATCTGCGCCTCTACCATCATTAAATAAGTGCTAAATTCCAACAATGCCAACGTGTTTGCCCTTAAACCTGATGACATAATGCATGTAATACAACCATAAACATACCTATGTGGATGGTCCAGATACATGTTGAAAAGATCACACACGGTGCATGTTAGAAACGGGGTAGTGGGGTGCGGAGCTGGTAGTCTAAACTCTCGGGGATTGTGTAAAACATCCGCACAGCAACTCACAAGTGACACACTAGGCACACTAGAAAAAGAGACTTCACACCAGGTTGCATGAAAAATAACTTGTGTATTAGGTAAAACACATTAGAATGCAATCACAGGTACAGGTCTACTGTGCCAGCTGGCACTGGGTAGCAATTCACAGGGGGACTATTTACAAGGCAGGGCCAATCGGGCTGCTGCCAGAACCATCACAAGCACAATTAGGATAACTGTACGAGCATCAGTAATAAATGTTCAACAGCCAGTAGTAATAGCCAGTACCTACTGGTGAATAAAGGACCTCAGCACCACACCCTTAGCAAAAGAAAATCAAATTAGGATTAGGCATAAATCCCCTTTGCATGAAGCGTAAACTTAGGCAGTAGGCATCCAACTGAGGCAGGAAACACATCCTGCAGAACGTTGGGCATCACCATATGCATTAGACATGAACTGAAAACATCCTGGCATAATCGTGACCATAAATCACATTTGCCTAACCACCAGAGTAGGCCTAAACATATGCATGGGACATAGCACAGTAGGCAGAACTATCACACTATGCATAAGCATGTGAGCACCGGGGCATCATCAGCAACCAAACATTAGACATAGAATGCAAACATCATTGTATGGCATTAGGCCTCACTTCAGAGCAGGTAGGAGTACCTTATACTTAAACCACCAGTGTAAGCATTAGACATAAGCCTCATCAGCAGTGGCATAGCCCTAAAACATCATGGCATGAATACATTAGGTATTGGAATACGTTAGGCATGACCCTATGATATTAGGCCGAACACTTGAGGCATAAAGTATCAAACATATTCGGCCCAACCTCAGGCCTAATCATATTAGCAGGACATATAAGCACATTATGCATCCTATCAACCCAAGTACGTTGGGCATCTCATCACTGCGAACATTAGGGCAGAACATTAGCATAGTGGTGCATCCATTGTAACACCAAACATTATTAGCCCCTACACTGCAGATTAGTCTCTGGCGTCACGGCGCCTAGGGAGCCCCTCTCCTGGGACTCTCAAATTGGAAATGCCCCAATGGTTCCAATGGTGCAGCGGCCCGCTCTCAAAAATGCCAGCCATCACAGTCACCAAACACGGGCCCTGTAACGTTCAAGATGCCCCCTCAGTGCAGCTGCAGCTTCGGTGGTGCAGCTGTGTCAGGCAAAATAAGGAACTGGCCATAAAAAGGGGAAAAATCATGTGTGGTGCATTAGGAGCCCCTCCTTTCCGGGCTCTGCACTGTAGGTCCCTGGTGCCCCTTAAATCAGCACCCGCGATGCCCTTCAGAACCCCCACTCACCGGCAGTCCAGGGCCTCTCTTTGGGTAACCGTTGCAGTCTCTGGGCACCGGCAATGGGCCCCGACAGGTCCTGCTGCTTGGACCTCTTCTGCTCTTCCCCAGCGTGGCGGGGGCAGGCACCGATAGCGTGCCTCGGGCCCCCTCCGCTGCAGGACTCCTCCAGGCATCAGCTGCTGCTGCGGGTCACCACCACCACTGCTCTCCACCCGGTCCCTCTTCCAGGGCCGGGACTTCGGTATGGAGCTGGCGGGCTCCGTACTCTTCTCCTCACCACTGTGGGGCTCTCCCAAACTCACTGGAGCCCCCTCGACCACACGACAACTTCCTGCCTCTACCCCTGATTGTTCCAGGCAGTCTACACACCTGCGGGGTTCGCCGCGGCCAGCGCGGCGCTTCTTTCCTTGCCCTGGCCCGGGCAGCAACGGTGATTTGGCTGCAAACTTGAAGTGCAGGATGGGCTTCCGCTAATTTGGCACCAGGATCGCGGGGTGAGCTCCCGCCGGTCGGAACAAGCCAACGGGCAGCATAAAAGACGTGGTAGGCACCAGCTTAGTCAAAACCTCCAAAAAGCGACCCACACGTGGGGCGGGCTCCCACGTACCGTAAATAAGCACAGTGTGGCCCAAATGCGGGGTGGGCACCCGCGAAGGTGGCTAACTGCGGGTAGGCTCCCGCTTGGAGTAAATAAGCAAAGTGCAGCAAAATAATGCGGGTGGGCACCCGCTCCTCTTCTCCTGGCAATTTGGATATAGTGCTGTGACAGTACAGCGCTGCAGGCGTCTGCCCCTCTTCTTTATCAATTTGAAAATAGCGCTCATGAGGAGCTAGAGACCTGCCACAGATTTAGGGTTCCACACAAGGAAGTAGCACCCGTGCTCCTCACCTCCTTCGAATGCTGGCAAACCATTTATAGCGCTCACGAGGTGCTAGGGCGGGTGAGCTGGCAGGCAATTCTGGGCAAGATCAGCGGACAGTGGGCACTCATCGGTACAGGACAGCAGTTCCTAGAAACGGTCAACTCCCATACAGTGGCACTCCTCCTGGCATAGCAGTCTTTACTCGAGCAAAGGGCTCTCACTTGCCCGGTGGACAGCAGAGGGATACAGATGGGCACAGGAGCCAGCACAGAGGCCCTTGCTGCGGTACCTCATGGCAGAGTGTCCCCTCTCAAAGTCCACGTACAGTCTAGCACATGGAGTTACAGCCCCCTATATATACACCCCTCACCCCACCTACCAGGAAGGGCCAGAGCCTTCTAGTAGGCTCTCTGGGGAAACCGGTCCCAACTGGTTTTGGGGGAGGTGTCAAGCACCCTGTCTGACAGGCTTCCCTCCAAAAGCTGGGGGTGTGGGCGACAAACACACCCCAGGTGGCGGAGTCAGCCTTGGTCACTACGAACACTAGACCTGCAGCCCACTTCAGGCAGGCACAAGCGCACAGACAGGGTGCCATTTTAAAAGTGAAATTTTCTTTAATGGTGAAAATAAGCCTCTGCACACCATTGTGCAGCATTCAATCACACCCATACAGCAAAAAGGTTAGGGGGAAGGCAAGAAGTTCTGGGATGACCCTACAAGCAGGGCCAAGTCCAACAGTGCATTATGGGGAAGATTGTCGTAGACATAAACAGTGTAGCCAGTGAAAAAAAAATTCTGAATAAAGTAGTACTACCAATGAGAATGTGGATCACATGCAAAATACATTGATATTCCCAGTATCCAATTAGATACACCTGTGGATGAAACTGACAGGCTGGCAGATGAGGGAGATTACCAGAGCCAGATACAGGAAGACCAGACTGAAGTGCCTGACAGTATGCTCTCCACATCACATGTCCAGTCCAGCACTTTGCCTATCTCCCCATAGCCATCAGTAATAGAGGGGCAGGATACCCAACAGCCACTGACTCTAAGTCGGCATCCAGTCAGCAAGTCCCGACAGCAATGCTCCACTCGGCTGGGAGTAGGCACCATCACTCAAGGCTTGGATCTGGGTACCAGGTTAGTTCTGAGCAACATGCGTTTTATGGCGGGCTGGAGGAAGCAATGCTGCATATTCAGCACCCGCGGCAAAAGCAAATGAGGTTGATCAACCGAAAATTGACAGTTGGGTTCAGCACCCTTTCTAAGCTGTTAGCAGATTATCAGGCCTGCATGGACAGCAAAATGGATGACCGAATAGGTGCCATTATCAGACTCTGCTCCGAGCTGTTAGAGGACAGGAGCCTGCAGGGTGACAAGCAGGGGTTCCTGGATGGATGCCACGACAAGGGCTATAAGGAGGCTTGCACAGGTCAACACAACACTATCCAAGCACATGGTCGTCCTACTGGTAGAGATGCTACAGTGGGGATGTCTCACTGGGCCTTGCTCAGATAAATGCAGCAGTGGAGGCAATCTAAACTGCCCACATTGCAAGCTATGTGGGTGCAGAGGCTCTGGACTGTGAGGTATCAAGCATCATCAGTGTCTATGCCTCAGATGCTAGTGTGCTGTGGTGCAGTGGCAGCAGGGCCAGACTGGCCGTAGCGGGCACCGGGCAATCGCCCGGTGCGCCACACGGGTTGGGGGCCGGTTTGGGGGCCGTTTTTGTTACAGCGCCATTTTTGTAGCATAGCTGTAAAATCGGCCCTGTAACAAAATCGGCCGAAAACCGGCCCTGGCAAAGAGCTCTGCGGCACCCCCAATCCCCCCCGGGAGGGGAGGGGGGCTGGCCGAGCACTTTGCCGGGGCCGGTTTTGGTTCCCATTCCGGCCCTGAATGGCAGCCACACTCCGGCACTTGCACATTACCAGCTCACATACTGGACACACTTCCAAGAAGTAATTGATGGGTGCAAGTCAGGGTTTGTTATTTTCTGTCCTTCACTTCAGTTGGTGGTGATGTAATCAACCTACATTTTCACTCAAAGGACGCTTGATTTCTGGTGATGGACAGGTTGTCTGTCAATGTTTGTCAAAACCTGCCATTAAAGGGAGCTTAAGTATGAGCAATCAATCAGTTGGTATGGCATTTTCTCACAGCATTGTGTATATGTAATGTCTTAAGATGCGAAGTAATGTCTGGCTATATGGTCCCTGCACTTCCCCCCTCCACTGCTCTAGGTGCCTCGAATGACTGCTGTGCAGGTGGGCCGGAATCCTCTTTTTCGGAGTAACTTCTGGTGACCTCAATGGGTAGGTCTCTCTTGCAGGTAATGTTGGGGAGTATGGCACAGGGTGCCACAATCTTGCAAGCAGTCTCGAGTGCATACTGCAAGGTACCCCCACTCTTGTGCAGGCACCTAAAGCAGGTTTTGAATCCCGAATTTTCGCTCGATCACTAACCTGGAGCACCTATGTGCCGTGCTAAATCTCATTTCATGTTGGTTAGTGGGAGGCAGGTAGGATGTGAGGATCCATGGCCTTATGGCATATGCACTGTCATCTGACAAAGCAAATATCTGTGTGAGACAATGTACAAAGACTGTAATCAAACTACCCTCTTTCCAGTCGGTGGTAAATCCTAATGTGCCTGAACATGTAGGAGTCATGTGTGCTCCCTGGATATTTTTCCGCAATATCTGTGATGATATTGTATATATTGCAGACTGCTTAGTTGTTCAGGGAATGGGTGTTGTTGCTGTTCCTGAATAGGTATTTTAGATGGAATCGGTGACATATGAGCACATGGGTCCTGTCTATACACCATATGACCTGTGGGAATCTGGCTATCTGGTAAAATTGCAATTTTTCAGTTTTCATTTCCACATCTTTCCTGGGCATAGAAATGTGGCGGTATATGTGGAGGATTATGGCATCTCGGAAAATGCAAAACACCCGCAAATGCACACTCTGCACCACCCGTCCAGCCACAGCTATCACATTTTGGTAAGTGCCACTGGTCAATAGTTGGAAAAAGCAAAAGACCTGAACATGGGTGGGAGTTGTATTGCGGTGCTAACTACTGCTTTCAAGATGAAGCTTTAAGAGGGCTATTAGCTCCAAGATTACAAGTCTGTTTTGTTCATATATTTCTCCCTCTGTGTTCTTAAACATTGTCAGCCTGACTCAGAATATCCTCTCCTGTCTCTGCCTCCTCAGCTGAGCAGCCAGTATGTGCATGCTCCTCGCTATCACGTACATGCCGGCCATTGTGGAAGCCCCTAATGCATTTTGTGGCTGCTTTTATACTTTGGAACCTCTTATCACCTGAATTGAGTTGGTGATAAATTACATGTGCAAATGAGCAACTAGTTGCAATTTGCGATTTACTTATACATTCAGTTTGTAACTCACAAGTAGCGATGTTCTAATTGTGACTAGCAATTTTTGGTCGCAAATAATATCAGATTGCAAATCAACCATATTATTTACGTTTTGTGAATAGCTATTGTACATCACGTACGGCCCTTTTTGCATTTGCAAAATGATTTGTAATTGTTTTGCAAGACGTAAATCGATTGTACACATGACCCTATTTTTTTATAGGTATCGCCTGTTCTTTTCTTGTGGACTTTCATGCCCTGTGGCTGTGGGTATGCCTTTGCCCACCCTCCTCACACAGCTTCATACACCTCCCACCACAACACCTATTGCGTCATCACTGATCCTGCATTGTGTTCAAAGTAGATATGAGTTTTGTTTTGTCAGGAGGAAAAGTTAAACACAAGGAATTTATATATCATATCTTTTGTCTCTTCTTCAATGGGCGTCCAAGACACAATTCTAGTGGATGTGATTGTAAATGTTCTGTGACAGGACGCATATCCCACTAACATGGCTGATGTTCCTAGCTAGCATTAAAAACAAATCCATATGTGAAAATTACCTATGTTCCCCTTAATAAAAAGTATACGCCTATTCCAACGGGTGTCACTCCCTCCAGACATCGAATAGCCCCAAAGGTTATGTCACTGTGGGAAGGCACACTTTTCTGTCTGTCAACTGAGTCTCTCCATCCTTGCATGGATCCATGTTGCTCTTCATGATGGTGGTTAAGTCTCCACCAATAACGTACACCCTGAGGCAGTTTGGCCTAGTTTCCAGAGAGATCACCCAGGCAGCCTTCCACGAGATGAGGAAGAATCTATATACCACAGAGATCACACCTGCCCCTCAAGTCAACCAAAAACAACTATGAATCTGTCTAATATATTCAGTACGTTCTGGTCGACGCCAGTAGAAGGTTTTTGTGTAGCAGTATGGCAACCCTCTGGATCCCATGGTGAAACTTCTGTAATAGACCATTTCACAACCATATCATCCAAGAAAGCTGAATCTTGTACCAAGGAGGTGTGTCTGTGTAACAGTCGCACACCTGGATTATAGCACCTCACATTGTGTCCTCTTTAATTTTCCTATTAAAGTTGTTTACACTCCAAGAGATACGTTTGAAGGAAAGGGACCTTTTACTTATGTTACTCTGTGCCATCATGGTCACATCTTGAAGGGGATCACATGAAGGCCTGGACAGGCTAGATCAGGCTTCTCTAATGAGTAGCTCGTGAGCTGCTAGTAGCTCTCTAGCTACCTGTGAGTAGCTCTCCTGTGTGCAGCCCATCCTGCTTAATTGGAGGCTTTTGCATAGTTTAATTAATATATGTGTATCAAAAGTGAAAATCATTTATTCAAGATGAAAATCTGTGTATTTTCAGAACTTTTGCAAGAAACGATTGTTAGAGAAAAATAGTTGAATTTGCAAAGTATATTTAAAGCTGGTATTTGAGTGATAAATTGGTATAGAAAGTAAACTGTCACTTGTGGACTATAGCACATGTTGTGCTTTCTACTCAGCTGAAAAAGAAAACATGACTTCAGGAGTGTAGCCTGACTCCTGCAGCTTCTACAAATCTACAAAATAACCCTTTTTCACAGGTAAGAGTCCTACTTTTTAATATTAAATAACTAACCCCTAAGTAGGCATTACACCCACAAGGTAGGGCGCCTAGTATTTAAAAGTGTGCATACAAGTATTTAGTGTTGGCGTGCACCTACAGTGATTAACCCTGAAAAGCAATTTCCATTGTAAAAGGGCAGTAGCTATCCTATGAGGATAGCCAAAATTCTAATTCAAATTATAACTTTGCTATCTTTGGTTTGGGACAAACTACTGGAATAATTCAACTATTTTTAATGTTTATAAAAAATCCAATTCAGTGGTGAACTTGAATTGAAATGAAATAAGGTAATCGTATTGGGCGCACGTAACCAGCGAAGGGATGGAGTGAGAAAGCCCTCAGCCTTGTGATTAAACAACCAAGTTTTCAAATTTTTCCTGAAGGAAAGTAGGTCAAAATTAAGTCTCAATGGTGCGGAAGACTATTATACAGTTTTGCACCTAGGAAGATGAAGGCTGTGCCGCCTGTGCGGGTCAGACGTACCCATGGCACGCTGACCAGGTTGGCTTTGGAGTAGCGAAGCGGCCTCAGATTTGTGTATTTATTGACCCGCTTCTTTAAATAGCCAGCTCCAACATTGTGGGACACTTTAAAAAAGATGGTCAAGACTTTGAAGTCAATTTGGTTCTTGATGTGGAGCTAGCGTAACAATTTCAGAATCAGAGTTATGTTAGCTCTGAATATCGGTTTGCAAATGGCTCTGGCTGCCGCGTTTTGAACCACCTGTAGGCACTGTATCAAGGATTTGGGAAGACCAAGGTAAAGGCTGTTGACATAGTCAAGTTTTGAAATTACCATAGACTGCACTACGATCTCCCTACTTTCGAGCGGAAGCAGTAGCAGGAATTTTTCTAGCATACGTAGGATGCCAAAACGTATGCCAGTGATGTTTTGTATCTAGGGACGAATAGAGACAGTTTTATCTATCATAATTGCCAAATTTGTGGCCTTCTCTTTTTCTGCGGGTGGCGGTGGCAAGATCGCAGGTCATCAGGAGCACCAGCCAACCGTTACCAAGTTTCCGAAGAAAATCATTTCCGTTTTGTCCGGATTGCCATTTAGCTGGTTGATCTTGAACCAGTTAAGCACCTTTGTGAGACAGGCCCGATTTTGGCACGATCAAGGTCAGAGCCCTTGTCACAGGAGAAAATCAGCTGAGTGTCATCAGCATAGGAGATAATGTTTTGAGCCTTCAGCCTCTAAATACCATGAATACAAGAGGGGATAAATAACTGTTGAAAAGGGTAGGGCTGAGAGAGGAATGATGTGGGACACCCACAGCAGATATAGGCACCAGGGATGTAAACGGAGGGAGCCAAATATCCTTAGATCTGTCCGCCAAAAAAGAGGACTTCCAAGCCAGGGCGGTCACACATAGGCCGATGTCTTTGAGCCTGGTTAAGAGTCTCTCATGTGGGACTGTATCAAAGGCCACTAACAGATCGAGCAATATCAGAATAGCCTTTCCTCCCAGGTCAAGTATGCCCATGATGGAGTCTGTCACCTCCAGCAGGGTGAAATTTCATTTCTGATCAATGTTGTGTTGTGTGAAGATTATCTTTTAAGCGCGCGTACACCAGTTGGTTTCTTGGCGCTAGTATAGGGGTAGCTGAGCCCTGGTAGAACTAGTCATATGCCTGAACAAAGAGCCGTGTCTTGAGAAGTCTTCTGAATACAGGTAGATACGTGCAGGATAAGATTTCATAGGGGAGGACAATCCAGAGGTTGGGGGGGGGACAACACTGCAAACCTGCTGCTACTTAGTCTCTTCCGTTTACATGGAGGTATGACCAGCAAGTTCATGTGGGCAGATCTCATATTGCACATGGGTACAGATCTCTTGATAAGGTTGGAGACAAATTTTGGGCCCACATCCTGTTGAGATTTAAAGATAAGGCACACAATTTTAAAAGTGCAGCATTGTGGTATTGGAGCCAGTGTAGCTGCCACATAAGAGGGGTGGCATGTTGCCATCTTGGTTGATGGAAGACAAATCTGGCAGCCTGGTTCTGCACTAGCTGCAGTTTCCTGACCAAATACGCTGGAAAACCGAAATACAGGGAGTTTGCGAGGTCTATATTGGGAATGACCAGGGCTAGGACAACCTGCATAAGTGCTTCTCCATTAAGGAATCTACTGATTTTCCTAATCCTCCGTAACTGGAAGAATCCGGTGGAGACTACTGTTCCAATCTGGGACCTCATTGACTAGTCATTGTTGATTGTGACATCAATATTTAGTATAAGTGCCTAGACGTTGTACAGTGCTTACTGTGCCACTGGAACTAAGCTATGCTTAACTGATGAGTCCTAACCTGGGTAAAATTTGTCTTGAGTACCTTATGCTCCAGTTCAGAGAGGACTTGACCTGGCAATTCAGGAGGCTGTATTGTTCCTTTTGGAGCAGGGCCCACACTGATTTACATATGCCTGTGTCCGCACTGAGGTGGCATTGTGAGCAAAAGAACAAAGGGTTGGAATGCATTCTTGAATTATTTCCAGTGGTTAGACAAATTGCAAGCAGTCCTCTGTCACTTTTGTATGCCTGATGTAACTTCTTAAGTGGCAAGGGAATGGCCCGGAGTGGGTCCAGTGCTGGCTGTGCCCCTGGAACTAAGCTATACACCACTGTTGAGCCCTAATCAGGGAGAAACGGTTCTTGAGCTGCTTGTGTTCCAGTTCAGAGTGGGCCGGGCCTGGCAGTTCCAACTGGACTGCTACTATTGGAGCAGGGTGAGGACTGATTGGCATATGATTGGACCAAACTGAAGTGGCATGCTGAGCAAAATAATGATGGGTTGGAATGCAACCCAGAGCGATTGCCAGGGGTTAGACAAATTGCAGACAGTCCTCCCATAACATTTTGTGTTTAAACACTTGGCCTTAGACCATACTGCATTGACAGAGTCTCATGGAAGGGCACATTTCTAGATTTTATGTGCATGCTTTTTGGCTCATGAGGCTGTCTTTGAGCCAGAAAATATGCAGAAGCTATGGTTGAACCTATCTCACTGGGGAATTATTTCAGGAGTAGCATCATTAATGATTAACTTGTAACAGTGTGGGTAATGGTAAAGCTGGACTCTATGGGTACTGTGAGGGGGCTTTGTAAACACTGTTCACAAGAAGTAATTAATTCAAACAAAGGTCTAGCAAGGCCTTTTTTCTTTTTCACTAGTTTATGGCTCAGAGGAAATGAGCTCCTTGTGGAACTGGAAACATCAGCTAAATATTATAATGCAGGCTGGTGATCTAGTTATTTGTGTTGGAATAAAACATTTAATAGGACTCATAAAAATGTATAAGATGAAATTTGTTGTACCATGTACATAGAGACACAGGTAGCCTTGTAGTTTTTTCAAGTCTTCTTTATTGGTTCAATGTCCAGTTAACAGCTCTCTTAGCTCAGCTCTGGTCAGGTACCAGCCCACCAGGAGCAGCCTGCCTAGCTGCTCAGCCCATCTCTAACTATCACCACTCATCCACTCAGTCACCCAGGCATTCCATGCATCACAGTCACACCAACATTCCATTACCATCTCTCACTCTGGCTGAGCAGCTAGAAGGACCTAGGCTGATTACATGTAAATGTAATACTGAGGATATAACATTATCCCTTTCCTTTAAATAAAACCAAAAACATCAATACTAAAGGAGAGAACTATGCACAAGAAAGATGGAAGGTTCTGAACTCAGGGATGCACTTAAAGCAAAACATCACGAGAGAGTGAACAGTACAAATCAAGAAAAGATGGGCAAAATACGACATCAAAAATATGAACATAAATAACCCCCATTTTCCCCTCATGAAAATTAGCAAAACATTTCCAAGCGTAAGCTTGCTGAGATTCAAGTTCAAATTGTAATACTTTGCAATATAAACTGTAAAATTATGTACTGTAAGGCAAAGAGTAAAACACCCCGCAACACCAATCTCAATAAACATAAAAAAGAAGAGAGCAAAGGTTAACACACCACGCAACCAAAACCAATGAAGATATGTGGAGTGACGCAAAGGGTAAAACACCCCGCAACACCAATCCCAACTGCAAGGGAACTAACAAGTATATGGGACAGTGACCCATGGAAACTGTGTAAGGGGCTAGCACCCATACCACACACACTATGTAGGGTTGTACCTTAGTACTGCACGCAACAAGTAAATGGGGTCTAAACCCATGTCCCAACCCTGTGTAAGGGTAACACTCAATAACGATTCTATGTGGAAACTAACCCATGGCCCAAACCCCATGTAGAGGTCACTAACTGGGACTCAAACCCAACCCCATCCCTGACGTAAGGGATAAAACTGTGATGGGACTATTACCCAAACCCATCCCACATGTATGGATGTACTATGGCCAAAACCTATCCCTCAAGTAAGGGATCAACTGAGATGGTAAACAACCTTTACAACGAAACTTTTACAACGCACTACCATTACAACGCGGTCATTACAACGCAAACTATTACAACGCATTGCGCTGGGGGGCGCTCTAGGATAGGGAATAGGTTAATTTACTATCCAATAACCTTCCCTAGTGTCCGCGGGGACTGGAGTTGGAATAGTAAATTAAACTATTCACTATCCAACACCCAAAAGCGCTATGCGTTGTAATGGTATGCGATGTAAAAACCGCGTTGTAAAGGTATGCGTGGTAAAAGTATGCGTTGTAACATCATACATCCAACTGTGATGTCCACCTACCAAACACAAGGACGACCCCTCCATTAAACAGTGTAAAACAGTGGCATCACTCATACTAAACTGTTGGAAAGAAAATACACATACAATACCAATACTTGTAGAACATTAGCGAGCTGTGCATCACACCGGTGAGCGATTTCTCACCCGAATACAACTACTCTGAATACACACTAAACTTGTGCACCCCACCTGAAACTTGTTTAAAAAATGTAGATACACGTGAAATATAGACAACTCCAAATACCCCTTGCATGTGACGACTAAAGTTCACTGTATTAACCTAGAGATAGAAAATCACAAAAAAGTTGCTGAAGAGTAACATACAAAGCACAGAACAATTGAATGCAAATAGTGACTCTTCACATGTAAAATAGTGTGTAACTAGTTAATCCATAGAGTCACACCACAAATCTCAACAAGAGTGTCCTAATGATGATTGGAGCTGCAAGCACAATCTTGTAAAACAAGCTGAAGACGACATACAACAAATGTCTCCTATGTATACTTTTCTCTGACTCCACAAGCAGCATGACACAGAAAAATACAACCAAAGCTGGGCGCTGGGACAACCAACTAAACTGCCATGAGTATAAATTAAAAGAGAATAATTTTCATTCACGAGTGTGTAGAAACCTCAAAATGGCAGGAGAACATACCCAAACCGGAGGGCTTCACAACAGGAGGTTCCAGAGAGAAAAAATATATACTATGAAACAAACCCTCCCACACCACACCACACTTTCCACATGTGAATAAACGCAGAGAACTTGGTTGGCCAGAAAAAGCCATGCACCAACTTGCTGCATGTGCCGTAGCCAACTAAAGATGGCGGAACGCTTTCGCCATCTCTGCAGAGTGGCTCACGGTGCGTACCTGCACCAAAACGTGAAATGCAAACCCTGTCACTGAGACTTCATCAACGTCACAGATGAAGGCTCAATGCTTGAGGAAGAGGAAGAGAGAAGACGTCATCGAAGAAACAACGCGCGATCGCCAAGGTGAAGGTAGGGGAGTTCGCGCATTCCATTTTAAAAACTCGGTTGCAGTTGAACAGTCGATATTACCACAAACGTGAAAACCCCACGAAAACCACAAAAAGAGTGATAATTGCATTGCTGAAAAATGCGCAAGAACAGTTTCGTGCCACCATTAAAATAAATCTATGCACAAGAGAGTGGAGAGGTGTGGCTCACTGGTTAGAGGCGGCAGACCTGCAAGCAGAGAACGGCCCGGGACCAGGGTTCAATTCCTGACGCGGCAGGGTCTTGGACCAGGGTCAACGGACTCGATAATTCTCGCCTCAGTGCCTACTCTAACCAGGGAACACACTCGGTAACTCTGGGCATTAAGCTTGCCTCATCTCTACAACGGCCCCCCACAGACGCCGGGGATGCCGATTTCACCCTGGAGATACCCAGAAAGGGACCATCTCACAGGGAAAACCAGGGCGGGTTCCCCAGCGGTCTACAGCGCCAGGACACTCGGGTAGAGTAACAGTGCGCTTTACAAGTATCCCACATTTACATTTACATCCACGTGTCTCCCTGAGTGTTTGCAAGACATTTCACGTGATATAAAAGAAAATCAGCATAAGTCTCACTTTGATGAACACAACATGCTGCAGGCAGCGAGAATAAAACACAAAACATGTCCTTAAATGCCTGACGATCCATACTTGCAAAAACAGTGCAGGGCTTTTAGAAAATGAACACACATTGTGGAACCACTCCATGTAGTAGGAACATCCCAATCCAGGGCAAAAACTGTACTTGTTCACCTCCAGACAGCAGCAGACAAGGATATCCTTAATTGTGCTTTCCATGTGACACCTAGACACAATCTAGGCAGAACCACACCGCTCCTGTGTGGCGCTGAGAAATACTCACATTAGTTCAGATTCCCAAGAGATGGATTCACTTTGAAATTACTGTGGTCTTTGTAGAACAATGTGGTTGAAACACCAGAAGAGACTGTAGTGTAACTACTCCTCCAACTCACTGAATCATAATTTTTTTTTAAAACACCTCCATGTGGCTGTAGTTTAGCTACACCTCCAACTCATTGAAACTTTTTTTTTTAAATCCTGAGTATTACCAGGCTGCAGTGTCAGTTTGTAATGAGACTTGTCGGTGGGGCTGTCCATTGACAAGGACACTGGTGGGGCTGGCTTGCCTGGAACTCCAAACTACTTCATATAGTTGCTTAAGTTTCTTGAAATTTCGCTGGTTACTGTACTTTCTTATAGTTACTTTGATTCTTGGCTTTACTCTTGGTTTTTGTACCATCCTTAAGTACCCTTGGGTCCAGGTCCGCTTTTCAACCAAAATAATGTTGTACCATGTACATAGAGACTCAGCTAGCCTTGTAGTATTTCCAAGTCTTCTTTATTGGTTTTATGTCCAGTTAACAACTTTCTTAGTCCAGCCAGCTCTGGTCAAGTACCAGCCCCACCAGGAGCAGCCTGCCTAGCTGCTCAGCCCTTCTCTAACTGTCACCACTCATCCACCTCAGCACCTAGGCATTCCAAGCACCAGAGTCACACCAACATTACCATCTCTCACTCTGGCTGAGCAGCTACGAGGACCTAGGCTGATTACATGTAATACTGAGGATATACCAAAACTACGTGATGATATTAAGAAGGCTGTAGATAACTGTATTCGGCAATAGAATACATATTGTTGACCTATGATGGGAAAGCAATTGGAAAGAATATCCACTTTACGTGGGGGAAATTAAAATGTCATCTCTGAACTAGTCAGCCCACAATGAAGCATGGGAAATGTATCTTCAATTGTAATGAAAAGGGGAACAAAAAATATGTTATGTGTATGGAGGGTGCATAATGACTGCAATATTTTTTGTGGCTTCACCACCATTCATACTACACACTATTTGTCTTTATCTCACTTCACTGAAAACCAAGATCAATTGAATCTGTTAGATCATGTTGACTTTAAGAATGTTAAGTTCTTGGTAGCCGTCTACAAATTTACAACTCAAGCTAGCCTCTGCCTATAAACGGGCAAAATGTAGGATATCCCCAGAGAAACACCTACGTATTCCTTATAATTAAGGCTCCTGGTTTTCCGTTTAAACGGATGTTTGCATATATAAACAGATGGAAAAACAATTTTTCCATTGTCTGTATTTATATATATAAACAGAAAAATGCTAGTAATTATGTTAACAGAGAGATTTTTTGTAGCTACAATAACGTAGCATGTTTGCATTTGTGGATTGGTCAGCCAGGTTTCAGGTGCTTCGGACGCTAGCTTTTTGGATACAAAAGAGAAAGAAACAGTTTTGCTGGAAATATCGTCTTTGTCTGACATTTTTCTCTTGCAAAGTGCAGCCTCAGGATGGAGAAAACAACAGTTCGAAGCATGTAAAAATGAATAAATCAAGGCACAGCGGACACAAAGTGGTCAGATTGAGTTTATTCACACTCAAACACATTGGCACCTCTTTACAGAGTTTGCCAGTTAAGCGCTACTTTTGTTTTCTTGTAATTCTTTGAATAGCGTTAAAGTGCACCATTCTTGGAGGTGCCATAACAAAGGCAGACAGTAAGGGGCCATCAGACCTCCTTTTTTGTAGTATCCTGGCTGGGGCTTTGGGGATGGGGAGGAGATGCACACCTAAAAGCAATGGGACATTGCTGGGGCAGCTGTGCGCTATAAAAGTGTTGATAACATAACATAACATAACATGTAGGGAAAACAAACGCACACAGCTTATCACTTTTCAGGCACTTAAAAGAGGCACGCTTTTCATTCTCTGTGGAAAAAAAATAGGCATGCACTGTAGGAATGTTAGGTTTGCTGGTCTGTCCCAGTATTTACACAAATAACAAGTTAAATACCTTTGTTTTGCTTTATTTCTTTTATTGTGTTATAGTGCTACTCTTCCTTAGGCAGGGCGTCGGAGCGCTTTATATCACAGTTACCCATTATACATTGACAATAAATCATATGTGTGTAAATCAATGTGGAGGATGTGTTAATTATGATAGTTGGGGTTACAAGGTGTAGGTGTATGTCGTTCATAGCTCACTATGCTATATTGAATTAAAATATACGAACTGCAAGTAACAAAAGGACCTCTTTGTTCAAAGCAATAATCCATTTACCCATCGACATAAATCTACGAAAACCTATAACAACCAAGTGCCCATTGTATATTTAAATAAATGTGAAAAAATACTAGCTGCAGCATCTTTTTTTGTTTGTGACAAAAATAAATGTTGATAAATACAGATACAATTACAAAAAAATAAATATGGATAAATACATACAGAAATGTTAAAAAAATAAATACCATAAAACCGGGAGCCCTACTTATAACGGTCTACATAGGTAGTTTTTGTTATTTGAGACATTATAAGGGAAAGCTCACTTTCTTTATTATAGAGAACAATCTGAGAAAATGTCCATATTTGCAACCTGGGATGACAAATTGACTATGAAATATGTTGTAAAGGAAGATGCACAGTCCAGCTGCATAGTTAAGTAATCCTTTATTGTAACTTGGTTCCAGGATAGGAGAGCAGGATAAGATAGATAGTAGAAACACAGCCCCACCAGGAGCAGTCTCCTGCTGCTCAGCCTGGTTCACCAGCTGCCTTTCCAAACACAGACTGGCATGCAGGCATTCTATGATGTCACCATACATTCTAGATGAGCGGTGCAGTGGGAACAGCTAAGAAGTAGTTTACTACAAAATACAACTGAAAGTTGGTTGTGAAAAGCGAGATCAATCAAAAAAGGTCCCTACAGAAGGATATAGCGAAGACGTAGTCAACTGGTACTGATTATGTGCTTCAGTAGAATTTCAAACTCAGAAAGAGTACATAAGTTAACCATATTATCGGTATGTCAAGGCCCGTTTTATGAAATTTTATTTTAACCATGTAATGCGCTGAAGGTAAGTACATCAAGGGAAAACGAGTTCTGAAAAATCAGCAGTACGAGCGGTAAGAGATGCTTTTCATTGCATTCTGAAATGGAAGGCAATAGAAATCTGATGAATGGCCACGATATTTTAAGATTATGAAATTAAATGTTCAAGTGAGACTGATTTATTGATCTTTTAATAATTAATTATGAGGAATGTGTTTTTGGTATTACAGTGAAAACGGTTAACAATTACAAAGACTAGTATTTAATTGAAAATCTTTAATACTAATAAAACATGTAAGTCCACGCTTGCAGAAATAATTACCTCAAAACCACTCTAAAGCCGCCTTGCAGATACACGTTTACAAATTACAAAAGTTGCATTTCTGATAAGATTTCACCCCATTGTTGAAAAGAAGGCAGCTATTTCAGGTCTGGTTAGGTATGGTTAGGAAATATTATAGCTCACACATGCTCTGAAAACAAAACCAGGTCGGAAGTGCAGAGCAACATGTAAATAAAGCATACAGTGAGTGCGTTAGAGTGACCAGGACTTCATACAGGTGTATGGAATGTTACCTTTATAAATGCTGCAAACCAGACACCTCTGGGTTCACCTCGTAGGTTGCAACACTGATTCACTAGCCCGGATTCTTGCAGCAATTCCCTTCGACCAGTGAGTGCTCCTACGACAATCCTTCTCTGGATACCCTCCATCCCAAAGTTTAACGAGACAGAGAGTGAAGAAAATGCCGTCTGCCATGATGACAGTGCAACAACCTGTATGGAATCTAACCGACACAAGTGTACCAAACCAAATCCTGTAGAATTTGCCTTGCAAGTTGTGGCGCTACATGTTTCGTTGCTACAAACGCTCACTAAAGGCCAGAGCTCAGTCTGTTTACTTGATAACTTTGATACCAAAATACATATACACATCTGACCCGTGTTGTTAGCCTCCTTTTCATAGTCATTTTTTCTACATGGTCACACAGGACACCCTATTGATTTGGCAGTATTTTGCCATCCACTGGTAGGAGAGCTCAAGTGAACAAGTTTAATACATTTGTACAAGTTCAGGTACAAGCTCAAGTTAGTTTATTTTGCACAAAAGCCGACAGGGAGCTAGGTTAGAATGCTGATCATAATGAGCTTCCTGATTAACTGCTGGAGGAACAAGCACATGCACAGATCAGTCTGCAACACACAGCCCATCTCAGTCAACCTATTAATGATTGTTTCACTCACACCCCAGATTCCTCACACCTATATACCAATTATTCCTCAAGGGTCCTTCTTTAGCAGTATTTGTTCTTTCCTTTGTCTTTATTTTGTACGTATGCACATTGGGAGAATCACTAACCCTACCCTGTCTTTTTTACTTAATTGAACGCTGTCTCCCAGCAATGTTTTTTCATCCTTATACTTCCATTCACCCTGTCATCTTACAGTCTCTCTCTAAACCAGCGGTTCTTAACATGTGCTCCGAGGACCCCTGGGTCCATGAGGGTTACTCAGGGGGTCAACGACTGTGTTGCAAAAGAAATATGATTACAATTAATACATTTAAATTAGTAAAGCATATACAAATAAATTAGCAAAATCGAAAATATGAAAATTGAAAGAACATTTTCAATATTTGATTGTGAACAGAATATTTCCATATTTGAGCATTTGTTTGATGTATATTTGTTTTTGTATTGTTGTGTATTATTTTGAGGTTCATATCATAGAACTTACTTAGGCCGGGGGTCCCCAGGTCTCAAAAATGACCCACTGGGGTTCCACGGATTCCAGTAATGATTCAGTGGGGTCCACAGAAGTCAAAGGAGTAAGACCCTCTGCACTAGGTATTTCTCTCTCGCTTCATGTTGCTTATTCTCTCAGTAATCCTGCTGCACCCACTCCATGTGTGTCTCTATAGCCCGTGCCCCCTGCTCTTGTATCCTGATGCGACCAATATTTAGTAGCACTGGAGCTCCTGCCCAGCTGCCTGTTTGGATTATCGATTTCATGTTGCAATTGGAATTTTAATAGGAACCACTGTGTCGACATGGGAGGAGACCACTCTAAAACAGTTAGAACGTTTACAATGCCATCAGGTAGAAAAACACAAAAAGACACAAACACACCAAATAGGCAAGATAGACTGCCATCCTGCCAGTGTGGGTGCTAGAGTAAGTCTGTGCCAACCAATAGCACAGCTTGACTAGGAAGAGGAGTAATGAATTAGAGACACTGCAGATAATGAAACGAATATTCTGCCCTACACTTATGTGTCTTAAAATAAAAAGGATCAAGAAATTGTAGCAGTTGAAGAAGTGCAGTTTCCGACTTGATGGTAGATTCTACACAAGTATTAACATATGATGTAATTTCGTTCAGCCGTTTGAGCGTAGCATTTTTCAAAAATCCATATGGAGAATACGTTTTGGAACAACACAGCGCCCCACCTCCCCCCCTGTTTGCATGGCCCCCGGATAGCCTCTGAGCTTTCCAGGAAGTGGCTGAAGAAAAAAGATCACTTTTTTGGGAAATGTCGTGAAGATCCATCAAATGGTGCCAAAGTTATTAGCAAACCAAATACGCCTTTTCTCATGGAAACATAGTCCTCGTAACTACAACTACAGAGTAGTTCAGAATTCACTCAGTGAATTTCTGAGTTTCTTTAAAAGAAAAGTAAGATATTATTAACATACATAACTATAAAATAATCGTAACCTTTTTTTCTAGTGTTCTAGTGTTTTTTTATTTAATTTTTTATAAATTCTTTATTATAATTTTTCAAAGTATAGTTCATAAAAAAGATATATGAATGAAAAATGCCTTCGCCAGAAGAGTTTACCCCCCTCCCACCCCCTGTCAACCTCCCCCAACCCACCCGTGCTGGCCCGGTTCACTTAACAAAAAACTCAGTTCTTACACTGACATGAGAAAATAAAAATACCAATATCTATAAGACCAAAGATAAACAAATTAATTGCACAGAATTATGTAATCGGTGCAGGATCATATAGAATACAGACACTAATATTTGTGAACAGAGAGGCACATACTGGTAATTCCTCCAAGTACTCAAGAGAAGAGTACTCTTTTACTTCTAATATCGCAAAAGATTTTCAAAAACTACTTTATTTATTACTTTACTTTTCACTCATTACCCCCTCTTCTCTATCGCACAATCATCTTCTCAGAGGAGCTCAGATTTCCATCCCCTCTTCTCATGCCCTGCGCCCCTTTCTAGCATATACTGCAGTCTCTAGTCTGTATACTGCCAAGAATTTACCTAGCCAATGTTGACCTGTTGGTGGAGCTGGATCAAGAGGGTGGCTAGACAGAGTCCGAATACTGTCATGGCAATGAATAGAAAAGCCTGAACCCGCCCCGGAAGTAGAGAGTTGCTCACTCCAAGTACAATCAGCTGTGATGACAAATCTACTTTCTGACCGAAATGAGATTCCAAAATAGTACCAACATCTCTTTTAATTGTATCCAGATCGAGGCAGTAAGCAAACATATGTACAATGTCTGCAGCTGGACAGCCACATCATGGGCAGGCCGAGCCCGCAACTCCTCCCCATTTTGCAATTTTCTCCGGGGTTATGTAAAGGTTAAATCTTGTTTTAAAACACTGCAGTTGCAAATTAGCTGCAATAAATGAAGTTCGAGCCAAATATAATGAATCTTCCACTTCACTCAAACCCACCTGTAATCAATCCTGCCACCGGTCACAGCGTTTAGTTAAGTCACTCGGCATCATCTTATTCAATTTTTTATACATCCCTCCAAGTGTAGTTGAACTTTAAGTAATGTCTCGACCAGCATCACCCTAGCAAACCCCTGTCTTTCTTGCTAGAACATCTCTTATCTGGAGATATTTAAAAAACTGTGGGGAATATTATCAAGACAGGCGATAAAATTATCGCCGTTTTAGCGGCAGAAAACTGCAGCTAAAACGGCGATAATGGGCTTGATAATATGCTCTATGGAATTCCAATTGAAGCCCATGTTAGATGTCCTTCACATTTAACATGGGCTTCAATTGGAATTCCATAGAGCATATTAAGAAGCCCATTATTGCCATTTTAGCGGCAGTTTTCTGCCGCTAAAACGGCGATAATTTTATTGCCTGTCTTGATAATATTCCCTTGTCTGTTCTCAACCCTAAATGTATCCTTAATCCTATCAAAAGCAATCACCCCTGTCTCATCCATAACATCACCAATCATTCTGACACCTTTGGTGTATGTTTTTCATATGTTCGTCATTAAAAATACTAGGAGGGACTTATTGCTGTTCATTGCGGTATAAGCATTAATGAGCCCCAGACCGAGCATTTTCCAGACTGAGGTCCAGACTTGGAACGAGCAAATCAGGGTCTTAAACTTCACCCTTTTATTGTAGTTGAAGTCTGTATGCCGCAGGAGACAACAACTAAACATTTTCCCTAATAGCAATTCTTAAATTGAGACGGGGCAGCCATCTGTAGTTGGTCTATTTCACCCTTCAGTAAAATACCCATTTTACATAATATTGAAGCCCAGTGATATAGCTGGAGATTAGGTACAGCCCAACCACCTCTTTCTCTAGGAAGCATTGACAATGCCAGCGCTCTATGAGGGCGACAGTTACCCCAGAGGAATTTCTAAAACATCTGATTCATAGACTTAAACCAAGAGCTATCGATGGTCAAAGGAATTGCCCTAAAGAGATATAACATTTTCAGAAAAAACAGAATATTAATAACATTGCACCTCCCCACCAACGTGAGTTTAAGATTATCTAATTGATTAAAATCTGTTATAAAGTTAGTGAGTAATGGGCCCAGATTAGTTTCCACAATTTATGACACGTCCGCCATTATTTTGACCCTGAGGTATGTTGCCTTCATTACGACCCATGGGTCATTTAACTGAAGTCCCATACTAACCACAACTAGGGTTTTCTTGGGATTAGGTCGATAGCCCGATATGTCCGCTTCTTTTTCAATTTCCTCTAGTGCGCCCAGAGGGTACGAGTCTCAATTACTAGATTGTCAGCATAAGCCAGGATCCTAGTGCTCCCCCCATTACTATGTATTGCTAAAATCTGATTATTGCCTATAATCTTCCTAACTAATGGGTCAATACACAAGGCAAATAATAGGGGGGTGCATGGACAACCCTGACGAGTCCCCCTGCTAATCAAAACTGGGCCTGACTATTCCCCCATTAATGCCACTCTGGCCACCAGGTTGCTACACATTATTGCGATGGCCTTGATAAAGCCTTCCCCTAGCCCTCTACTCTCAAGCGTCGCCCACAAGAAAGGCCTGGAGACCCTATCAGAGGCTTTCGCCACATCCAGCAGAGTTAGCCCTATAGGGTCTCCGGGGATCCCTGCAGCATCAAAGAGAGCAATCACCCATTGAACATGATCGATAGAGCTACGGCCGGGGACAAACCCATGTTGAAGTGGTGAAACCAATTTCTTGATCATGACCGCTAGCCGGTTGGCCAAAATCTTAGCATATATCTTAGCGTCACTATTAATTAATGTGAAAGGTTGATAGGACCCCAACTACTTAACTGATTTCCCTTTTTTGGAAAATACCACAATATTGGCCGATCTTCATGAGTAGGGTACCCCAGACCAGATTGGGCCTCTAAAAAAGACATTTTTCATTAATTCCAGTAGGCAGGGAGCCAATTTTTTATAAATTCCCCCGGGATGGAATCTGTTCCTACCGCCTTCCCATTTGCCAGTGACCTAATATCACCATCAATTGCCAATGCCGTAATGGGTACAGCCTCCAGCAACTCTCGTTCTTCCATTGATAACTTTTCCCCTGGAAGCCCCGCTATATAATCATGAATTTCCTTTTCACTACCACTAGTTTCTTCAATATACAGCTGTTGATAGAATTGCTGAAAGGCAGTCTGTATATCTGAAGGCTTGGAAACTAGTCAGTCCCAAGGATCTTCAATTTCAAGTATTCCCCCCGTGTCACCTCTTGTCTAGTGCGCAATGCAAGCAAGTGTCCCACTCTCCCACTGCATTCATACATTTTGGGTCATCAGGCGGCATATTTTCCTGCTGCCTTACTCGCCGAGACTTCTAAAATTGTAGACTTTGCTAATGTCACTTGTATTTGTGCCCGCCCCACATCCCCTAACTCGTAATTACTTCTTCTAATTATGTTTCTACTTCAACCAACTTTCTTTAGCGTTCCTGCATGCACTGTTTCCCCTTCTTCTGGGATATCCAGCCATACCTTGATGTTTCCCCTCTTATCCCAGCTTTCAGAGCGTCCCAAACAACTTCTAGGCGAGAGGAATATCGCGTTGCAATGAGGGGCTATAAATCCGCTCTTCGGAAGGCTAAAGCCCAATGTTTTGAAGAGCGTATAAAATCTGCCTCTAGCTCTGCCAGAGAGACTTTTAAAGTGGTCAAAGAACTCCTCAAAGTCCCTGAGCCCGTGGTTATCCATGATAAACAGAAGTGTATGGAGCTCGCAGACTTCTTTCATACGAAAATTGAGAAGATTTTAATTACCCTGCCTCAGCCCCAGTTGCCTCATTACAATCATAAGCCAAACATAGCAACACAGCCTAGCGAGGCATCTATCCATTTAGATACTTTTGGCCCAGTAGCAGTGGCGGAAGTTTTGAAAGCCCTTGGATCCATGAAAAGTGGCTCTCCTATGGACCCGGTCCCTACGAAGTTCCTTAAACTAGTAGCAGCTTCCATCGGGGCCCCCATCACAGATTTAATGAATGCTTCCTTTGCTTTGGGTTCGGTGCCACCAAGCTGGAAAACAGCGGTTGTAAAGGCACTCCTAAAGAAGCCTAGTCTAGACCCTGTAGACCTGCAAACTTTAGGCCCATCTCCTTGTTGCCGGGTCTCGGCAAAATGGCGGAAACGTTGGTGAATCAACAACTGTCGGGCTTCCTGGAGTCCAACGGACTGCTTCGAGATTCACAAACCGGATTCTGCCCAGGCCAGGGCACTGACACAGCCCTCTTGGCAGTCGTGGATGAAACTAGACGCATTTTGGACTCAGGAGGGTCAGTGGCAGTGATCCTCCTGGACCTCAGTGCGGCGTTCAACACCGTGAACCATCAGGTGTTGATTCAGCGGCTGTCAGAGGTAGGCGTGTCAGGGGTTGCCCTGAAGTGGCTGAGGTCATTTCTTACCGGACGCACATACCAGGTTTGGGAAGGCAGTCATCGGTCTACATCTATCCCCCTCCAGTGTGGAGTGCCACAGGGCTCGTCTCTCAGCCCGACATTGTTTAATGTTTATATGGCCCCCCTGGAGGATGTGGTGGCCCCCTACGACATTAAGATCGTCAGTTATGCGGATGATACGCAGTTGGTGGTCACCTTATCCCAACTGGTAGAGAATCCCGACCTACTGCACTCCTGCCTGTCGGAAGTTCACACTTGGATGGATGAGTCAGCTCTTAAGCTGAATGGCTCGAAGACAGAAATAATGCTGTTAGGGAGTAAAATCTCTTCACTCCCCCTGACCAGCTGGCCGAGTTGCATGGGAGACCTCCCTAGCTCGAAAGAGGTGATCAAGAGCTTAGGGGTCTGGTTAGATCAAGATTTATCGTTTAGGACCCATGCCAAGAAAACTGCAGGAGTGTGTTTTGCCCTGCTACGGTCAGCTCACAAAATGTTTCCTCTTCTGCCTGTAACATCAAGGAAGCTGTTAAACCAGGGTCTGATTACATCGAGACTGGATTACAGTAATGCAATCTTTTTGGGCGCCCCGGAATCCACTTTGAACAGACTCCAGCAGGTCCAAAATGCGGCAGCAAGGCTGCTCATGGGCATCCCCAGGACACAGTCTGCCAGACCTGCTCTAAAGGCGCTGCACTGGTTGCCAGTGCGGGAAAGAGTCAAATTTAAAGCACTCTGTACAGCCCACAAAATCCTCCTGGGGAAGGGCCCCCCAATACTGAGGAATTTAGTGGTCCCATATAAAGCGAGCAGAACGCTGCGCTCTGATCAAAAACACTTTCTCTTAGTCCCCAGAGTTAAAAGGGCCCGTACCGGTGGGAGAAGGTTTTCAGTTAACACAGCAAAGCTATGGAACTCGCTTCCTTTTGAATTGCGTGCCGAGACCTGCACTTTGCGAATCCGCAAATGTCTTAAAACTCACTTGTTTCCTGCTTGACTGCACTAATCCTGCCATTTTTATTATCTGATGGTGCCTGGAAAAGCGCTGGGATGCCCAAGGGTAACTGCGCGCTATATAAAATTTTAAATAAAATAATACTCAGCTATGAATCTGGGAATCCATATCCTCATATTTGTGATAAGTTTCTCATTGTAAAGGAGTGCCTTATGAAAGGTCCACGTGGTGCCACAGGCTTTGAGGTTTGACATTTTATTTCAAGGATTATCAGATTGTGATCAGACATTATGTGTGGAAATTTGAAAATCCGGCAGCTTGTAGATAGCCCCTGAGACACAAACAATAATCTAACCTGACTTCTGACTGGTGTGGGGCAGAAAAAAAGGAATGTCCTACGTCTTGGGGTTCTTGCGTGACCCAGACATCAATGAGTCGGTGTGTCATGAATAAATTAACCAGGGACTTAAAGACTTTAGGTTTAAGACCATGATATAGACTAGGGCCTAGCTTGATATTATTAGTGCTCATATTTATATTGAAATCTCCACCAATAAAAAAAAGGCAGCAGCCACCCAACTAGTTCCGTATTTAGCCAATTAGAAAGGCCAGGATCATCAAATACTGAACCATACACAGAACACAGCGTAAAAGAATAATTATTCACATAACATTGAGTAATGACCCATCTGCCCAGCTGATCAGCCTTAGAGTGTGGAAATCTCAGAGGTTTTCTGTGAGCCATAATTGCCACCCCTTTTGTACGTGTTCCTTGAGTTGTGGTGGAAACCAGCTGGTATCCTGCTAGTTCAGCCAACTTATGTCTACCTACTTCTATGTGTGTCTCTTGCAGACATATTATGTACGCCTTCAAATATTCAATGTCCTCATTAACCCTGCGCTTTTTTTGAGGATTATTTAATCCAAAAGTTTTTACAGATGCGATTCTTAGCTTACCCATTCCCATTTGTCTTAATCAATATTTTAAGTGAAAACCTCATTGCTATCGATGCCATATTGTAAAATTTGACCTGCTGGACCAGCCCTTCACCAAATCTTTTCCCCACCCCCCAAAACCCCATCCTCCCCTACCTCTAGGCAAAAAAGGTCAGAATACCCTTGTGATGCATCCTGCATGATACTGCTTCCCACCGCTACCCATCAAGCTCCACCAAACAAACAACAAGGAAAAAAACATTTAAAAATGTGTCCAAGTTCCTCACCCCTCAGGTTCTTTCTGTTTTGAAATCTCTGATATTTCTCGTGAAAAATCCTGTGCCTGTATTTCAGAAGAAAATACCCTAATATTTCCGCGATTAATGACTTTGAGCCGAGCTGGACTCAGTAGATAGACCTCACACCCTATCTTCTGGAAGGGAGTAATTAGTTGTCGAAGGCTCCACCTTCTTTCCACTGTAGTGTGGCAGGAATCCGGCTGGCAAAGAAGGAATGTCCCTCGGCTGAACGTCTTGCTTCAGGCCGAGCCTTATCAAAAACTGCTTGTCGCAGAAGAAAGTTTCCAAATAATATTAATATGACTCTAGGTTTATCATTCACATCGTTCTGACCCTTTCTTTTTCTAAGCATGGGTGGGAAATAATGCACTCGCTGCACCTCTGTGTCCCAATCCCAAAGCGCTAATTCAGGGAAACCGCCCTTCAACAGGCGCAGCACAAATCCTCTGATGTCCTTTCCTTCTGCCTTTCTGGTATACCCAATAGCCTCAAATTGTTGTGCCTCTGTCTATTTTCAAAGTCTTCTAACTTCCACATGAGATCCGTTATCCGTGATTCATATGCTGTGACTTATTGGACAGTGCTCTCAGCTGCAGCCTCTAGTGCCACGACTAGCTCTTCCAATGCCGTAGATCTTTCTGCGATTTAGCTGCATGTTTCATTTACTTTTCTAATGGCCCCTTGTAACTTCTTCATTGCATGGCGGGCCCTCTTGTGCTCCTGTCTAGCTTTCATTTGGATCTGTTTGAGAGTGAAGTATATCAGACCCATTGAAGAGGATGTCTCCATCGAAGACTTTGGTTGAGAGAGCATATTATATTCCCCCTGTGCGTTGTCATCTGCTTCCAATCCTCCATCCTCAATTCCAAAATGTGTTGTTGAATAATTGCATTTTAAATGGCTAGACCGGGTATGATCTGGCTCAGATTTCCTGGCCTCCCGCTCCTTTCTGCCTTTTATTTCTATTTCTTTGTGTTTGAGAGGAAAATCGCTTTTGCGTGCTGGGGTTAGACAATGAGCTGTCGGAGTCCATCTCTGAGTCCTCCAACTCTGAAACCTCATTTTCACTGGCATTAGATAGCTCAGAGTCTTCATTGAGGGAAACAAGATCCCCCTCCTTCTGGGGTCCCCCCGATCTTATGTTGTATCTGAAAATGTTTATGGATAACTGGTAAGGCTTCATTAATGTCCTGTTCCTTATTATCTTGCTTGCTGGTCATAATGGGGTGCAAGGCTATTGTTACCAGCAGAAAGCACCAGCAAAGTCTCATCGTTGACAGCATCTCCCTTGTCCTCCATTCTCCCACGGCCAGCGAACATCCCTGGAATCACTTGTAGCTTGGTAGGGCTCCCCTCCTCACTTAGATGCTGATCTCTGTTTTTCTCTTTCCCCACCTCTGCCTCCTTGCTTCCTGCACTTGCGGGAGTAGTGTCCCCTGCTTTCCTACAGATCTGCGTCTTCTGATCCATAAGGGGGCTGCGCTGGGTCCCCCGCAGCTCCAGTTTCAGCGACGCCACTCTCCCCGTAGTCTTGAGGGGGTCAGAGCTGCTTGAGAGGCATGCTGTTGAATTAAAGCCGGCGTCCGCCATTGCACCAGCCGGACAGGACCTTCAGAGCTGTCAGAATCACCAGGTGAGCAAGTTTGGTAATTACCGCCTGTGTTCTTCCTAGCTGCTGTTTCCCACTATTCTTTTTGCAAAGGCTGAACATTTAGAGTGGATTAAGACGAGTTTTCACAGTTCTACATGGAGCGACCATCTTGCCCCGTTCACTAGGGTTTTTTCGTTTTACTTAAAGTAAATACAGACCTATTGGCTTTGTCAAAACAGCCAGGCCTATTGGTGTAACAAGAGGCCAGCACATATTCCAAAATAATCCTTATAAATACACACATGGCAATGCTAAATATTTATTTTTACAAAAGATTTAATATAATTTTTTTTATTCCAAGCAACTTTGAAGGTGTGCTTAACTCTTTCTTTAACACTTTTCAGGGCACAAATTGCAACTATAGAAACAACCACAAGGCGTCTCCTCACTCAAGCTCAAAAGCAGCAGCTCCAACTCAGATTGTTTTATAAATTAAAAAATATTAAGCTCTCATGGGATCATGCATTTAATAACTCTGGAGACTCCTGAGGGGCTGCTATGCTTCTGGAAGCCCCCCCCTCAACAATTATAAAATTGAATGTGATATCTTGTCTCTTCTTGGAGCACCAAGGCAGCCAAAATTTCTATAAACAAGCAAATGCATGGCAATATGGTGTGCTCCTGGGAGGAAGCAATGAAATTATATTGGCAGCTTCTTCGCTTCAAAAATGAAGCTGCAAGACCGCTTCCTTTTGTATTTACTTGTGTGCCCTGGTCTCACCCAAGGTACCCGCAGCCTACATATTTTGTTCTTTAAAAAGGGCTGTGCAGGGAGCCCACTCCAGCACTGCCCATGCACTTTTTTTCAATGTTCTTTTTTTTATTGGGTGACCGGTCTTACCCAGGGCACCTAAAGGAATGCCCACATTGGAGACCATGGGGGAGGGTGCATGACCCCCACCCCCCCAGTATCGCCGGCTACTCTACCAGCACCAGCTATTTTCCCTGCCCCTACCTCGAGGGAACAAAGCTGTGTCACTTGTTTGTGAGAATGCAGGTAGAGAATTTGATTTATTTTCCCTGTCCTGACTCTCCAAAGCAGGGAACAAGTTACTCGGGCCACTGGCTCTCTTTAGGTCACAGGGGATGAAGTCCACAGGCCATCAACCGGTTTTGGAGTGGGATCTCACGGCCTCTAATCAAATTACACATAAGGACGAAGGGAATGGGATTCCTGGGGCCTTTTAATGGCTCTTTCAATTGGGTTGCAAATCCCCTTTGCCCCGAAAAAGATAATATATGGCCCTGGGGATGGGATGTTCGGGCCTGCTATTGGCTTGGGAAGGGGCAGCTTGCCTCCTCCCCAAATACTAAACTTGGGCCAACATCCTGGGCCCTGGCCCACTCCATGGGGGGTCTTAAAGTTGAAAAGAAGCTGGAGCCTAGGTTTTTACAAAATGTTATTGTGGATCCATGGTTCCATTTAAAACAAAAGCATTTTGACCAGACCTGGGGTCAGAGTATCCATATTCTGTCCTCTGTATGTTAGTTTCATTTTTTTCAGGACCCTGGGACTGAGTCACAAAATGTTTGCCATTACATCTTTGTTGATGTTGTGGCAGCCAATCAGATTCTCTTTGATCTGTTAGGTACATAGATCCTCTGCAGTGTGAAATAAACATTCATTTTAAACCTTAATTTCTACAACACTACTAAAATATTTAGACCAAATCACAAAAAAGTAAAGATCATTCTTTCTGCCAATTCCATTCAACCATTTTGGCTGTATCTGTGTGTATTTATCCTATGGAAATTGTTTGGGATTCTCCCTTTTTCTCAGACCCCACTAGATGGATTGCCCTGGAACTTTTGTAAAGTTTTGTGAAGATCTGTCAAATGGCACCAAAGTTATAAGCAAACCAAATAATCAATTTCCTATATGTGTGTGTATGTGTGTGTGCACACTTGCACATACACACACACACACACACACACACAAACAAACACACACTTAGGGGCAGATTTACAAGCCCATTACGCCACTTTTGCGTCACGTTTCCCATGTTAAAAGTGACGCAAAAGTGGCGCATGGGGCTTGTAAATCTGCCCCTTAGTGTGTGTGTTGACTTTATTTTCAAACAATGGCATTCAGTCATCCAGATCAAGACCCACTGGAAGAGGAAGATGAATCGCGAGTCAATAAAAGGAAAGTGCTGTTTTGGCCTTCTTCACTGTGCCGGAGTGTGAGAAGAAGGTAAATGTAAGAAAGGTCATATGCAAGATCTGCAAAAGAGTACTCTCCAGAGGATCAGAGAAAAGTTCTCATGTGGAATGTCATCCATGAAAAAGCACTTGGAGACAATACACCCTTTGCATTCAGCCAGATAAATATCTCAGAGGGAGAGAAATGAAGCGGCTGCAAGACCCAAATGCTCCATCAACATCTTCAGCAGGAGTTCCACCTACAGCGAGGCCACACATTGTTCCTGAACTACTGGATGCCACAATCAACTGCAAGAAAAGCGATGCAAAACTCTGAGTTCGGGAGCAATGCTTTGACATCACAACCAATTCAATAAAAAAAACATAAGTGTTAATTTTGTTTTTTCATCTGCTCCCAAATTTTCTTTTCCTTTTTTTTGTCCAAACGGTTATATTGGATTCTTCAATTTTGTTTGTTTAAAAAAATAGTCAAAAACAAAAAAAAATGAAAAAGTTGTTAGAAAATATATATTTTTTTACATTCTTTATAACAACGGTTCTTAAGGAACCACATATACTGGTTAAGAATAGAAAAATTACGTGAGTGATTGCAGGACTACTTGTATAGTGTCTAAATGATTGCATGAATGCATGGGTAATGCCTGGATGATTTCATAAGTGCATGGGTACTGCCTGAGTGATTGTTAGAGTGCATGGATAGTGCCTGGATAATTTGAAGAGTGCAAGGGTAGTGCCTGGGTTATTGCAAGGGTACACAGGTAATGACTGGGTGATTGCATGAGTACATCAGTAGTGCCTGGGTGATTGGAGGACTGCAAGTGTAGTGCCTGGGTTATTGCATGAGTGCATAGGTAGTGCCTGGGTGATTAGAAGAGTGCATAAGTACTACCTGGGTGATTGCATGAGTACTGGAGTAATGCCTGCGTGATTGGAAGAGTGCATGGGTACTGCCTGAGTGATTGAAGGAGTGCATGAGTAATGTGTGTGTAGTTGCATGAGAGCATGGGTAGTGCCTGGGTGATTGGAGGACAGCATGGATAGTGCCTGCATGATTGGAGGACTGCAAGGATAGTACTTTGATTATTGCATGAGTGCATAGGTAGTGCTTGGGTGATTGGAGGAGTGCATGAGTAGTACCTGGGTGATTGCATGAATACACGGGTAGTGCCTGGATGATAGGAAGACAGTATGGGTAGTGCTTGTAAGATTGCAAGAGTGCAGCAGAAGTACCTTAATGCATGTATGAGTGCATGGGTAGTGCCTGAGTAAATGGATGAGTGCATGGGTACTACCTGGGTGATTCAGGGAGTGCATACCGAGTGCCTGGATGATTTTATGAGTGCATGGGGAGCGGCTGAGTGATTAAAGGAGTGCATGGTTAATGCCTGGGTGATTGTATGAGAGCAGGGATAATGTCTAGGTGAGTGGAGGGCTGCATACACACTACCTGGGTGTTTGGAGGACTGCATTGATAGTGCCTTCATGATTGGAGGACTGCAAGGATAGTGCTTGGGTTATTGCACGAGTGCATAGGTAGTGTCTGGGTGATTGGAGAAGTGCATGAGTAGTACCTGGGTAAATGCATGAATGGACAGGTAGTGCCTGGATGATAGGAAGACTGCATGGGGAGTGCTTCTATGATGCATGAGTACAGCAGAAGTATCTCAATGCATGTATGAGAGCATGGGTAGTGCCTGAGTAAATGCATGAGTGCATGGGTAGTGCCTGGGAGATTGGAGGAATGCATACCTAGTACCTGGGTGATTTTATACATGCATGGGGACTGGCTGGGTGATTGAAGGAGTGCAAGGGTAATGCCTAGGTGATTGTATGAGTACAGGGATAACGTCAGGGTGATTGGAAGAGTGCATACGTACTACTTGATTGATTAAAGGAGTGCATGGATAATGCCTGGGTGATTGCATAAGTGCATGGGTAATATCTGAGTGATTGGAGTAGTGCAAGGGTTCTCCCTGAATGATTTGAGGAGTGCATGAGTTATGTTTGGGTGATTTCATGTGTGTAGAAGTAATGTCTGGGTGATTGTAGGAGTGCATTGATACTGCCTGGGTGATTGGAGAAGTGCTTAGATAATGCATTTGCGATTGCATGACTGCTGGGATAATGTCTGGGGAATTAGAGCAATGCATAGGTAATGCCTGGGTGATTGCATAAGTGTAGGGGTAATGTCTAAGTGATTGGAGGAGTGCTTGAGTAATCTTTGGGTGATTGCGTAATTGCAGGGTGTAATGTCTGGGTGGTTGCATGAGTATAATGGTAGTGCCTAGGTGATTGGAGGAGTGCATAAGTAGTGTCTGGGTGATTTTATAAGTGCATGGTACTTGCTGAGTGATTGGACAAGTGAATAAATACTGCCTGAGTGATTGAAGCAGTGCATGAGAATTGTCTGGGTGATTGCATGACTGCATGGGTAGTGCCTGGGTGATTGTAGTAGTGCATAGATAGTGCCTGGACAATTTCAAGGGCTCAATGGTAGTACCTGGGTTATTGCACAAGTGCACAGGTAATGAGTGGGTGATTGCATGAGTGGATAAGTACTAGGGATGACGCCAAGTGCCAGAGATGCAGTGTGCACGGGCGACGTTCATTCACATGAAATGGAGTTGCCCATCCTTGATGCACTACTGGCAGGAAGTGACTCAGGAGACAACTAGTATACCAGATAGGGTAATCCCATGCACACCGGCACATGTCCCGCTCAGCCTGTCCCCCCACGCCACCAAATCTTAAAACACAGGCAGGTTCCAAGATCTCACCTTCATACTTCAGAAGAGAGAAATTACTAGCAGATGGAAGAACCCAGATGGCCCAATGTTCCCAGATGGAAACAAGGGCTGGTGAAATGGGCTGGACTCGAGGGCAGGGTATTACATCGCAACGTGAGACGAAGGATAGGCAAGATTGAAAGGGCTCAGGCATGGGAGGTTTTGATGGAATCTGAGGCCTCCACCCCTAAAAAACCATCACAACACGAGGATTCCCAGAGCCAAGGTCAGGATGGGGGCATAGTACAGAACCCGATAGATGGAGCCTCCTAATCCCCTTAGCCATGGGAGGGTTTAGACCTGGAAAGGAGGTGACTGGGAAAGCAAACACACACTGCCAGATACAGGAGAAGTGAACTATTGAGCTTCCTAGATGAGTTTTGAAGACAGCAGTGAGGGGCGGGAGGGGGGTCTCAATGTTAGTTACCTTGTTATGGAGGGGTGGGGGTAATTGGGAATTGTATAGCAGATTCCTGCCATTCTAAAGATGAAGCTGAGGACACCAGGAATAATACGGATTTGTATATGCATAATATGTACTAAGACTTACTAACCATGCTAATGCTATGAAAGTACCTGTACCACCATTAGCGAAATTGCTGACTGTTATGAAAAAGGCAATAAAATATGTTAAGCAAAATAGAATGAGTGGATAAGTACTGCTTGTGTGAAGGGAGGACTGCAAGGGTAGTGCTGGTTATTCCAGGAGTGCATACGTAGTGCCTGGGTAATGAAAGGAGTGCATGAGTAGTATGTGGGTGATTGCATGAGTGCTGGGGTAAAGTCTGGGTGATAGGAAGAGTGCAAGGGTACTGCCTAAATGATTTAAGGAGTTTATGAGTAATGTCTAGGTGATTGCATGTGTAGGGGAAATTATTTCTGGGTGTTTCGGACATGTGCATGGAAACTGCCTGGGTGATTAAAGGAGTGCAAGGGTAGTGCCAGTCTGATTGGAGGAGTGCATAGCTAATATATGGTTGATTGCATTAGTTCAGTGGTAATGTCTGTGTGATTGGAGGAATGTATAGCTAATGCATAGATGATTGCATGACTGCAGAGGTAATGTCTGGCTGATTGGAGTAGTGCATTGATAGTGCTTAGGTGATTGGAGAGGTGCAAGAGTACTGCCTGAGTTATTGTATGACTGCATAGGTAGTGCCTGAGTGATTTCATGAGCACAAGAGTAGTGCTCGGGTGATTGGAGGAGTGCAAGGGTACTGCTTGATTAATTATATAAGTGCAGGAATAGTGCCTGGGTGATTGAAGGAGTTCATGGATAATGCCTAGATGATTGCATGAACTTAAAGGTAATGTCCGGGTGATTGAAGGAGTGCTAGAGTAATGTTTGGGTGATTGCATCATTGCAGAGGTAATGTCTGGGTGATTGGAGTAGTGCATTGATAGTGCTTAGGTGATTGGAAGAGTGCAAGACTACTGCTTGGGTTATTATGGATCACTGAAATTATATCGACTACCAAAATATCGAGTAGCTAAAATATCGAGGAAAAAATATCGAGGGACATAATATCGAGTTCCTATCTTTACAAAGGTAAGTACAAAAATATCGAGTTCAAAATATCGAGTATTAAAAATATAGACTGTCAAAATATCGTTTTTTTTATGTCTTTAAAATAATTTGAAAAGTACTATAATAATAAATATATTTAATATAAACATTATTAAAATTATTAAAGAAATGTAACATTATTAAATATTTAATGTAACTTTAAAAAAAATAAAAAAAATATAATACATCTATATATATATATAAATACACATTTATATGCCTTTAAATTAAATTACAACTAATATATTAATAAATATATTTAATATAAACATTATTAACATTATTAAATACATGTAACATTATTAAATAATTAATGTAACTTTAAAAAATATATATAAAAAAATTAATACATATATATATAAATACATATTAATTAATATAACATATATAATAAATTTACTGTAGCATAGCAAAAGGTTTAAATTTGATGTAACCACTCCAGTGGGTGCTAAATTAGGGAGATCATTGGATAGCGTAGGGGTAAAAATTACTATTCCCACTCCAGTGGGTGCAAGAGTAGGGAAAGCGTTGGATAGCGTAGGGGTAAAAATTACAATTCCCACTCCAGTGGGTGCAACAGTAGGGAAAGCGTTGGACAGCGTAGGGGTAAAAATTACTATTCCCTCTCCAGTGGGTGCAACAGTAGGGAAAGCGTTGGATAGCGTAGGGGTAAAAATTACTATTCCCACTCCAGTGGGTGCAACAGTAGGGAAAGCGTTGGACAGCGTAGGGGTAAAAATTACTATTCCCACTCCAGTGGGTGCAAGAGTAGGGAAAGCGTTGGATAGCGTAGGGGTAAAAATTACTATTCCCACTCCAGTGGGTGCAGCAGTAGGGAAAGCGTTGGATAGCGTAGGGGTAAAAATTACTATTCCCACTCCAGTGGGTGCAACAGTAGGGAAAGCGCTGGATAGCGTAGGGGTAAAAATTACTATTCCCACTCCAGTGGGTGCAACAGTAGGGAAAGCGCTGGATAGCGTAGGGGTTAAAATTACTATTCCCACTCCAAAGAGTGCAACAGTAGGGAAAGCACTGGATAGCGTAGGGGTAAAAATTACTATTCCCACTCCAGTGGGTGCAACAGTAGGGAAAGCGCTGGATAGCATAGGGGTTAAAATTACTATTCCCACTCCAAAGAGTGCAACAATAGGGAAAGCACTGGATAGCGTAGGGGTTAAAATTACTATTCCCACTCCAAAGAGTGCAACAGTAGAAAAAGCGTTGGATAGCATAGGGGTAAAAATTACTATTCCCACTCCAGTGGGTGCAACAGTAGGGAAAGCGTTGGATAGCGTAAGGTTAAAAATTACTATTCCCACTCCAGTGGGTGCAACAGTAGGGAAAGTAAATACTTCATATATATATATAATTAATATAAATATAAATAGCAATTAAAATTAATTACCAATACCAATTAATTTGTATTACCAATTATATTTTATTTAATTAACAATTCATAATTAACAGTTATAATTAATTTACATATTTAATTAATTATAATTAAATTACTTCCCACCCTATTCCCCTAAAAACCCACAACCCACTACAGAAAATTATTTACTAAAAATTAATTTTTTATCAATTATTCAATTATAATTAATTACCAATTATATTTTATTTAATTAGCAATTATTAATTATTTAACAATTATAATTAATTAATTGTAATTAAATTACCTCCCACCCTATTCCCCTATACACCCACAACCCGCTATATAAAACAATGTACTAAAACACTTTTTTTTATCAATTAATCAATTAAAATTAATGACCAATTATTTTACAATTATTTACAAATTAATACTTAATTAACAATAATTATTATTGTACATATTTAATTAATTATAATTAAATTACTTCCCACCCTATTCCCCTATAAACCCACAACCCGCTATAGAAAATAATGCACTAAAAATTATTTATTTATCAATTATTCTATTATAATTAATTACCAATTAGATTTTAATTAATTAACATTTATTAATTAATTAACAATTACAATTACATTACATGATTAATTAATTATAATTAAATTACTTCCCACCCTATTCCCCTATAAACCCACAACCCGCTACAGATTTATATTACACAATTTTTAAAAAATATTAAAAACGTACCTTATTTTCTATCTAGTCGATATTATGTCTAGTCTATATTTTTGATTCGATATTTTTGCTATTATTATCGATATTAATCGATATTTTTGTAGTCTATATTATGTCTGGTCGATATTTTGGCTAGTCTATATTTTTTACTCGATATTTTGTCCAAACGATATTTTGGAATCGATATTATGTCTGTTTACCGGTTATTATATGACTGCATAGCTAGTGCCTGAGTGATTGCATGAGTACAAGATTAGTGCCTTGGATGATTGAAGGAGGGGAAGGGTACTGCCTAATTGATTATATAAGTGCAGGAATAGTGCCTGGGTGATTGAAGGAGTGCATGGGTAATGCCTAGGGGATTGCATGAGTTGAAAGGTAATGTCTGGGTGATTGGAGGAGTGCTTGAGTAATGTTTGGGTGATTGCATGAATGTGGGGGTAATGATTGAGTGTTTGCTTGAGTGTGGTGCTAGTGATTGGAGGAGTGCATAAGTAGTGTCTGGGTAATTTTATAAGTACATTAATACTGCCTGGGTGATTGGCAAAGTACAGTGGTAGTGACTGTGTGATTGGAGAAGTGCAAATGTAGTCCCTGGGTGATTATATAAGTGTATGGGTAGTGGCTGGGTGATTCCAGGAGTGTATTGGATAATGCCTAGGTGATTGCATGAGTATAGAGATGATGTGTGTCTGATTGCACACATGCTTAGGCACTGCCTGAGTGTTTGAAGAAGTGCATGAATAATCCTTGGTGATTGCATCAGTGGAGGGGTAATGTGTGGGTGATTGGATGAGCACATGAATACTGCCTGTGTGATTGTATTAGTGCAGGGGTAATATCTGGGTGATAATATAAGTGTATAGGTACTGGCTAGGTGATCGGAGAAATACATGGATGTTGCTTGAGTGATTGGAGTGTGGTAACAGTGCCTAACTGTATACATGAGTGAATGGTGAGTGTTTAAAGGAATGGATGAGTGGAGTAAAATCAACTGTACACATTATTTCACATTATCATGCTTTTACATTAATTCATCTTACCTTTTTTACTAATGTAGATACAAAACTCCGTGGAACTATTTTACTGTAGTTTTGTTGTAATCTGAATTTAAAATCTTTTCAAACTTCACCATTACCTTCTGTAAAAAAGAAGAAAACTGTTATTGAATGTAATATTATAGTTTTAAGATCACAACATAATTTTGGAATTACATACTGTTGAAAATATAGAAATCTCCAGAGACCAAGATAAGAGTAAACAGGTCTGTTTATTAATCATCCACTCCCCTCACTGGAGAGCTTCTCAACATTCCATGACAAGCTCAAGGGCCGGCCATACCAACAGGGTCAACAGGGTAGGGGTGATGGGACATACCAATAAGGAGATTAAATTACAAAACATCTCCCTTCCATGGGGTGACACAGAATAAAACTGGGCCCACCGCGGTGGGATAGCATATATCATAAGATTATAAAAAGAGAACACAAGATTACAGGACATGCTATACACTTTTACAAATCTTGTCAAAGCTCCACCATTGACCATTCTCAAGTTGAACAACATTCTTAAGCACTTTGGCAATTTTGCATGGCATATGGTATTTACTTTGGGTGGCTCCCACTTTGGTGTTCTTCCTGACTTGAACCCTGTCACCTACTTCCCACTTAGGGTCCTTCACCCCATGCTTAGTATCATACCACAGCTTTTACTTGTCTTGGTGGAGTCGTACCTTCTCTGCCCTTGCCTCCTGATCCACTACTCTGGGCTCACCCCCACTCAGCCAACTGGGATTGAACTTGGTGCATGGTTCACGACCACGCAGTGCCACGAAGGGTGAGATGCCTGTGACATTATTGGGAGAGGTGTGGTAAGCCCACAGACACTTCCTAATAGACTCTTCTACATCATGCCCATTGGTTGCAGCTAATTGGATGTGTTCCTTGATGATTCTGTTTGCTCGCTCCACCAGCCCATTGGCCTTAGGGCAGTATAAAGCGGTGGTTTCATGTTTAATGTCCAAACCCTTGAGGAAAGTACGCATTTCATCCAAGCAAAACTGCTCCCCATTATCAGTGACCAGAGTCACTGGTATGCCTTCCTCAACAAATACTCCGTTTAAGAACTCTATCACTGTCCTCGTCGTGACAGAATGGACAAATTGTTGCTTGATCCAATGGGTCGTGTAATCAATTAAAACCAGCATGAATTTCCTCCTTTCTCCTAATTCAAGCATGGGGCCAATAATGTCCATAGCCAGCTTGCTCCATGGCTTGATTGGCGCTTCTACTGAAGATAATGGTGCTTTCTGAATTGTCTTTGATGTGTCGCTTTTTGCACATGCCACACAATCCTTAACAGCTTGTTCGGCCATGGCATCCATCCTGGGGAACCAGTAGCTGGATCTGACTCTAGCTTTTGTAAGGCTACATCCTAGATGGCCTTCATGCGTCAATTCGATGACCTTCTTCCTGAGGCCCTTAGGTGGAACTGCTCTCTGGTTGTGATAGATTCTTCCGTTGATGAGGCTTAGTTCATTCCTCACTTCCCAAAACTCCTCTATATTAATTTCAAGTTTGCTCTTCCTGCTCGGCCATCCTTTCTCCATGTATTCCTTCAGGGCATTTATTTCCTTGTCTTCCTTAGTCTCCGTTTCCCACTCTTCTTCTGTGATGGCAGACGTCTCCATCATAAGTACCGGACTGTCAAGAGCTTCTTCTTTTTCTCCCACCTCCGGTAATGGTGATCTTGACAGGAAATCAGCGATCTTATTCTCCTTACCTGGCACGTACTCCACATTGAAATTATACTGCTCCAGGCCCAAAATCCATATGCTGATGCGAGGAGTACAATTCTCTAGTCCCTTCACAGAAAATATGAAGGTGAGGGGTTTATGATCTGTCCGGATGGTGAACCTTAAACCCCATAAGAAAAACTTGAAATGTCTTACAGCTCAGAAACAGGCCAGGGCCTCCCTTTCGATTACGGAGTAGTTATTTTCTGGGTTAGTGAGACTCCTGGAAGCAAACGCGATGATTTTCTCCTCTTTACCATCCTTTTGTATTAAGGTTGCTCCCAGGCCTTTGTTGGAAGCATCTGTGGCTAGTATGGTTTTCTTTGAGGCATCAAAAGTTCCTAATGCTGGGGAGGTTAACAATTTTTCTTTTAACGATTTTACCACAGCATCATGCTCCTTGTTCCATAGGAAATCCTTGTCCTTATTCATCAACTCTATCATAGGCTCGCACTTGGCTGAAAAGTTATTCACGTACTTTGACATATACTCTAAAAGCCCTAAAAAGGATTTCAGTTCTTCCTTGTTCTTGGGGCTAGGTGCTTCCTTCACCGCTCGGATTAAACTGCTCTTCGGCCTGAAACCTTCTTCAGTGATCTTGTGGCCTAGATACTCAACCTCCTTCACGTTTATTTTACATTTTTCTTTTTTCAGAGTCAGGCCTGCCTCCATAAGTCTGCTGAACACCTGTCTCACGACTCCATCATGTTCTTCCTCAGTCTGGCCGTATACTAGGATGTCGTCCTGGAAACACATGGTGTTTCCCACTCCTTCCAGTATTTTCTGCATCGCCTTCTGGAAAATAGCTGCTGCAGACGCCAGGACAAATGGCATCCGTTTGAACATGAATGCTCCTATTGGGGTGATGAACGCCATGAGGGGCCTAGATTCTGGATGGAGTTCTATTTGGTGATATGCCATGGACAGGTCAATCACACTGAAGTACTTAGCTGGTCCCATGGTACTCAGCATTTCATTGATTATGGGTAATGGATGTCTTTCCACCCATATACTGTCATTTAGGCTGCGCAAATCCACACAGAAACGAATACCCTCTTCATTGGCCTTGGCCGCGATGACAATAGGAGCCAACCACTCTGTGCAGGTTACAGGTTGTATTATCTCAAATTCACACAGCTTGCTCAATTCTTATTCTAGAGGTGCCTTCAACTTGAGGGGTACAGGGCGAAGTTTATGTACAACTGGTTTTGCATTATACTTCAATTTAATTCTGTGCTGGAACATGTGCAAGCACCCAAGCTCATCTCTGAATAGTTGCCCAAACTCCTCACAAATGTTTCCAGATCCCTGGTACTTGTCAGTGAGTAACACCTGTTCTGCACTATTAGGATCTAGGATGATTCCCAGCTCTTTTTGGTGAACCCAACCCAACAAATTGGATCCTGATTCTACTACATACTCTGGACCAAAAGTTTCTCTGTCTTTAAAACATAGTTGAACATTTTTCATGCCCACCAAAGGTATTTTCCCCTTGTTATACCCTGTGGGAGAAATATCAGGCATCTTTAATTGTTTAACATTGCAATTTTCCATGCAGACAAAATCATCTCTGTTCAGTAAAGAATAAGGAGAGCAAGAATCTGCATACATTTCTACATGTTGGCCATCGAGGAAAACATCACATTTTGGATAAATAGCATTTACTGTTACTTCAATATCTTTTACCTGCAAAATAATTTTCTCTAATCTTTGTCCTATGCACTTTACCTCCCTGGCTGTACTCTTCTCTGTACTCTTACCCTCACTTCTAGAATATTGTTCACCATCCCTACATACTCTCGCAAAATGCCCTCTCCTATTACATTTTTTGCATGTGACAAACCTGGCAGGGCACTGGTAAAAAGTTGCAAAATGATTATTACTTCCACACCTATAACATTTCGGTCCCCTCTCTTTGGCTTCTCCTCTGATGCTGTGACTATCTTTAGATCTTATCTTACATATTTCAATGACCTCCTCTTCATCTTTTATAGAAGCTACCTCCTCCCCATTAGTTTTCATCTCCTTAATGCATCTGGCTGTGTGTTCGACAGACTTAGCTATTTCAATAGCTTCTTTTAACCCTGGGTTCTTCGCTAGTAACTTCTCCTGGATGCTGGGGTTATTGGTACATCTCACAAGTTGATCCCTAATAAGTGAATCTGTCAGACTACCGAACTCACATAACTGCGTTAAACCCCACAAAGCAGCAATAAAATTCTGTACAGACTCCTGCTTCCCCTGACTCTTTTTGAAAAACTTATGGCGTTCTAACACCACATTTACCTTGTCTCCAAAGTGTTTCTCTAACTTTTCCATGATTTGCTCATACTCATCCGCTACTGTCTCATCCTGTCCTTCCTGATCTATCATAGGTAAAGACTCATATACCTTGCGCCCATGCCTACCTAAATTGTGTAGTAAAATATGTTTTTTTCTGCTTGTATTTTTCTCCTCCTACAGCTATCAAATACGACTCAAAAAGTTTCACCCACTCCTTCCAACTTATTTCAGGTTCCCCTAACTCATTCAGGAAAGGCGGGGGTTGACTCATGCTTGCTGCTGCCATAATTAATCCTATGCACAGTACACCTTGAGAACGTAAATGCAAAATATTCAGAGGAAAATAAACAGTAGTGAATACAAATACGAGCAATCCTTAGAAGGAACAAACTCTAACATTGCATTGGCTTCAAAATTTGGAAGAATACCGTAAATGACAATTTCCAGGGGTCAGTGTAATGTTCCTCATCCGCCACACAAAGGCAGTCAGGTGGCACGGCGGTTTTATAAATAGAGGATAACCCTCAAAGTTGTAATCATAAAGCAGTCAGAAAACTGTGGCAGCAAAGAGTTAACTTCCAAACAGAATAGCCGGCCCTTAGCTACTGGCGCGCCGGGAACATCCCCGATATCCGGTTACCAAGAATCCTGACGCTGACTGAAGTTTCCGGCTCTTCCACACCCGTTGGCTCTGGAGAACAGCTGCCCTCGTCCCCGAAACACACTTGGAACAGCAGACAGCGGGTGTCTGCACTGAAAAGATGACGGAAGGCCTTCCACAGCTCCACACACGCACTCCAGTCGACTGCCTCGGGACCACAAAATCGGACGTCAGCAACCGCGGGAAGCTTTGTCCAGACGACACCACAAGCCAACAGCACGCTTATTAAACAGGACAGGCTCACCTCACAACGGTAGGTTCTTCCCTTTATTGCTTTTACTTCCTTAAGGTTGCTAGGCTTAATAGCGCATTCGCCCGATTCCTTCCACGAAATTAGAATGGCAGCCGATAGCCTGCTAGCAACAGCCCAAAAGTTAAACTCTTGTGGATAGGCGCTTAGCTCTGATTTTTTTTTTTTTTTTGAAGCTGCTAACACCCAGAGTCACACGGATGCATGCTCTCACCTCCACAGAATGGAGACTTGACTCGATAGCAGTAGCCAGTAGCATGAAAACAAGATGAGGAGCAACAGCTTACTTCCCTTATTCAGCTGAATTCGACTCCCAGTACGATCCTCTTAGTCCAAATCTTCTTTGATTCTTCTTCTACTTCTTCCAATTTGTGTGGAGAAAGTACTCAAAGGGGAGATGATTAATTTCTGCCCCCTGCGCAGTTCCGTCGCCAGTGTTGAAAGTATAGAAATCTCCAGAGACCAAGATAAGAGTAAACAGGTCTGTTTCTTAATCATCCACTCTCCTCACTGGAGAGCTTCTCAACATTCTATGGCAAGCTCAAGGGCCGGTCATACCAACAGGGTCAACAGGGTAGGGGTGATGGGACATACCAATAAGGAGATTAAATTACAACACATAACATTTTCACTTTCACTTTTTTTGCTGTTCTCAGATTCTAGTGAATTTCACCATACACAGTGATTTCAATGTAGATCATCATACAAAAGCGGGAGGAAAAAAAAACAATCAATGAGATTGAAAAATCTTTTTATACCTGTCTTACGCTCTGTGTTTGCTTCTCTCTTTGATTTAGTAAGTTAGTCTTTTTAAATAGTTCAGTATCACCAGCACTATGCCCTAACTGTTCCTCTTCTTTTCTTGCTCTTGGAGAAGTAGTTGGTAACTGCGCCAGTTAGAGTTGTTAAGTAGAAATATCTATATTTTTATTTGCTTGAAGTCTTCTGGTTAGGTGCAGCACTATTAGTGCAGCGTGGTTAAAGAGAGTTTAATGAGAGGCAAGGCGCTGGTAGAAACACTGTCTGGAGACAACTTGTACTGCGAAATAGTTCTGCAAGTTGCAAGTTGATTCAGTCTAAATGACACTGTAGAAGAGTAGTCTCTAGTTTCACTATTGTAGACTGAAAGTCTAAAGATTTTATATATTCACCTCCATGCACTTTTAACTTCACTTGAAACCTAAACTGTTTTACTTTTCTCTGAAAACTGGTTCATCACAAAATTGAGTAAGAACTATGACAGAGAACAGATGCAAGAACCCCCAGGATAGAGACTATCTCACTGCCTGAGAAATATCTGGTTAATCCCTTGATGGCAGCCTATGGAAAACCGCTACCAAACCTCAGAAACTGCTGTAGAGATGATTGGCCACTGGAAATGCGAGCAGGGAAAAATACTTGCAGCATATCCTGACTGGAAATGAAGCGCTCACAGAGAACGCTGCTTCACATGAACAGATAATGGTTGAAGTGCAACACACCACAGGTGCGCGAGCACGATAACCAGCAGTTCAGGAAAATGTGCAAAAACAATAGAGCGCTAACTTATGAGCATTGTAGTCCGCCATCTTCAATTTTCCGTTGCTGCGAATCATTGCATTTCAAGCAATGGAATGAACCCTCTGGCCACCAGCTGACTCCAACCTAATGGACCTAATTTGATGCCTAAACCCCGCATAACTCTATAACCGGGTAAAGAACGTTTTGATTTAAAACAACGCTGCTCAGACCTGACACAACCGCGACGTCAGCCGACCGTCCGGGGGCCGTCCGGTGCATGGTGAGGTTAAATCCTGCAGATCATGTGTTATACTTTTTACAATCTTTCAATACATTTTGAATTACTCTATTACGAAACATACGTTCACGTAAATCCTTAAATTGTTGTCTTTTTGTCACATGTGCTTCTTTTCCATTTTGTTTCTTTATTTGGTTCTACTTTGTTATTTGGTTCTCCTTTGTTCGTAAAATGTATTTCCTCCTTTGGTTCATATTTTGATCGTTCAATGGATCCACAACTTTTTAAATAAATTGTTTAGTTCTCTTACCAGAAGCAACTCTATCCTTAGCATCCTTTTGGTGTTTTTCTACTCTACTCATTTTTGATCTCATTAAGTACTTCTGTTTCCTCTGTTAAATTCTCTTTTCATGTTTTGTTGCTATCTTTTATTTCTAATCCAAATAAAATATCTTCCTAAAAAAAAAATAACAGCTTAATTATTTTAGTACATTAAATTAAAATGTCAACATTATTAACATTTCAGTTTTGAAAATAACAACTAAGCACAAAAATACAATAACATATCTATTGCATTTATAACTCATAAGAAGAGAAAAGTATCAAAATGAGCAAAACATCTACAAAAACATAACAATAGGTGGTTACACAGTTAAAAGGAGAAAGGAAAAAAAGGTCTATAAACAATAAAATGAAATACTCAAACATCACAGCTACTGAACAATACAAAAAATGCAGAAAGAAGCAAGACGTGCAGAAAGAGGCAAGAGAAGTGCAGAAAGAGGGAACAGGGATGTAGAAAGAGGGAAGAAAGGTGCAGAAATAGAGAACAGGGCTGCAAAAACAACAAAGATGGGTGCAAAAGAGACAAGAAGGGTGCAGAAAGAAGCAAGTGAAGTACAGAATGAAGTAAGAGAAGTGCAGAAAGAAGCAACAAACATGCACAATGAGACAAGTATGGTGCAGAAAGTGGCGACAGAGGTGCAGAAAGAAGCAAGAGAGGTACAGAAAAAGTAAAATGGATACAGAAAGAGGCAAAAGAAGTGCAGAAAGAAACAATAGAAATGGAAAAAGAGACAAGAGAACTGCAGAAAGAGGCAAGATAATTCCAGAAACAGGCAACTGAGGTACCAAAGAAACAAGAGGGATGCAGAAAGAGGCAAGAGAAATATAGAAAGAGGGTGGAGGGGTATTGAAAGAGCCAAGAGGAGTGCAGGAAGAAACAAGTAAGGTGCAGAAAGAGGCAACAGAGGTGGAAAAAGAGAGAGGAGGGGTGCAGAAAGAGGTAAGAGGGGTACAGGAAGAAGCAAGAGAGGGGCAGAAAGAAGCACTTTTCAGCTGCATCTTCACTACTCAAGAATTACTCAGCCTACCAAATACAAAGCAGCAAGTTTTTCAATATGTCTCTTAAACGACTCACAGTGGAAATCCATCCTAAGGGAACAAATATTGAAAGAGAAAGACAAAACAAGGGCAAATAAAGATGAGAACAATACCACAAGAGACATCCTCACCTATAACACTGATTCCGATAAGATCTTTAAGATTAATATCTTAGTGTGCATTATAGGATATAGCTTACCTACACGCCTCTTGGTCACCTACAGGAAAGGTAAGAGTCTTAAAGTCTTTCTAGTTAAGGGAGACATCACACAGAAGTCACAAGGACTGCAACACACACTACAGGAATTTTTTCCATGTGGCCAGTACAAGGCTTGCATGAATAGCCCCACGAACAAAACATACAAAACCCCGAATGTGGAGAAAACGAACGAACAATTACTGACGTGCAGTACAAACTTTGTTTTCTATGTACTCGAGTGCCCGTACAATCTGAAATATGTAGGAAGCACAACATTTGCAGTGAAAAAAAGAGTGCTCGAGCACATGAGGTCCATTAACAACAAGTATATGCACCACCCAGTTGTTAGGCACTTTGAGGAATACCATCTGTCAATAGTTCCCTTCTGAGGTACTTTATACTAGAACAAGTGAAACAGAACCCCAGAGGTGGAAATAGGTTACTCCAGTTAAGACAAAGGGTTTCTAGGTATATTTTAGACTTACAAACCAAAACCCCATGGGGCCACAATCAGGACGAGGAGCTGGGGATCCACTTACATACTAACTAATTGAAGGACTATTAAAGTAGGCGTATGGCCCTTGCCTTCATTAGAGACATCAGCAGACATGTCCTTTCTCGTTGGCTTTGAGATATATTTTGAGGTACCTTGTGTAAATAATATTTTTTCTTCCATGTTAAGATTCTCCAGATTATGTGTATACATTAGTAGTAACACACTGGACTAGTACCATTTACAACTTATACCATAATGTGATAATGCTTGAACGATTTTAACTCCAGTAATTAATTTTAACTTTATATTTTCCTTTTTCAAGAGAAAAGGAAGGGGTCTACTCCGAGAAGGAGAGACTGCTAGAGATTCCTACCCTTTTCTTCAGTTTCACACCAATATGGTATAGAATAAGATAAGACCGTTCTTTTTTTACTTAACATTTAACTATGGTTTTAGCTTTTACAAATTTTGGAACAATGGGAATACAATGTGTTGTGTGCACTAGGTTAAGGAAGAGAGCGAGTGTACATTTTGGTTACCTTAAACTACATATACTGTTGTTTCTTAGGGAGTGGCCAGCTTTCTGCCATTATCAGCACTGAGCATATACAACAGGTGCATTGATGGTGACACACAGAGAACTAGTGACTGTAGAGGTACCCGGACAAGTTGTCTTTACTCTCACCATAACATTGTTAAGCCACTAGGCAAAAGCAGAATCGGTTAGGAGGAGATAAGCAAGGGCAAATATCTCCAGTGTAGTTGGAGAAAATAGAGCACAAGTTGGTTAACTTTAGCTGTATCAATGAGAAATCTACTCTAGTTGTACAAGCAAGTAAACTTGCATAGCCATTGGACAATCACATTTAAATAATATGGGATTTTCCCTGTTACCAGGAAGAATGTGTGCCCACATAGAGAAACGGTTTGAATTTGAGACAACAAATGAAATATTGTCTGTAAACAACTACTTGCCAAAACAGCCTGAGAAACTCTCGGCTATTTTGTATTATTTTAAAATTTGTTAAGTTTCCAACCACAAATGACCCGTTACAAAATGCATGCCATGGTAGCACCATGAAATGACAGTGTTACACTGTTGTCTGTTTTTTTTGTGTCTACTCACCCATATATAAATGTGTGGTTTGAAACAATACAGATGTGTGATTAAAGACAGCCTTGATAGTCGAAAAGCATAGCTGGTCAATAAATCATTTGGTTCAGCAATTTTCCCCTGAGTGTGCGCCTATTTGGTGTTCCTCGGATTATATGGTGACCCGCGACTCCGCTGATAAAGTGCACCAACTACTCATGTGAAGAAATTGTGAATGTCCCTTCGGAATATTCCTGCTGCCTAAGACATTGTTGCGTCCGGTGTCAACAGCACGAAAGTCAATCATAAAGGGTCCATGAGTTGGGATGCACAGAGTTAGTGGCACCTGAAGAGCTCAGCGTGTGCGCAGCCAGCGATGATGGCGTGTCCTTGCAGGTCAGGATTGGATTGGATATGTGTGAGACCTGCTGATCGCAGTGTAGGCCGGAGGCAGCGGTCAGCAAGGACCCACAACCACATGGTGTTGACTTGTGGTTCACTGAGTTAGTGGCAACAGTGGCGATCAGCGTGTGCGCAGCCAGCAATGATACGTGGCTATCCCAGTGCACTGGGAGCAAAATTATTTTTCCTAATTAATTCTGCCTCAGTAAGGCCAAGTGGTGGTGACTTGTGGTGCACTGAGTTAGTGGCATCAGAACTTCAGAAGCATTCAGTGTGTGCGCAGCCAGCGATGATGCGTGGTGCCGGCGGGCCACACTGGGAGAAATTTTTGTTGCCTACTGGACTGTGTCATCTGCAATCGCAACTCGATCTAAATTGTCATTGAGGAATGCTTTTTGTCACTTCCTCTTGACAAAATCCGAGGACATAGAGTATAATTCTCTCTGCAATTAATAAATCAAGACTGAATTCGAAATGTGAGCCCTGCTGATTGAGGTGAAGGCGTATGGAACAAAAGATGAAATAATATGGAATTCATTGTCAAAATATGTAGGTTTCAGGGACGTTATAACTAGTTGCCTACTAGACTCTGCAATTAATGAATCAAGACTCAGTGTAGGCCGGAGGCAGTGTTTAGCAAGGGCCCACAGCCATGTGGTGTTGACTTGAGCTGCACAGAGTTAGTGGTACCTGAAGCACTCAGCGTGTGCGCAGCCCGCGATGCAGCATGGTCCGGGCGGCTGCACTGGTAGCAATGTCTGTTGCCTACTGGACTGCGTCATCTGCAATCGCGACTCTGAATTTTCAGCCCTGCTGATCGCAGTGTAGGCCAGAGGCAGTAGTCAGCAAGGGCCCACAGGCATGTGGCGTTGAGTTCAGCTGCACAGTTAGTGGCACCAGAAGCATTCAGCGTGTACGCAGCCTGTGATGATGCGTGGTTCGGGCGGCCTGCACTGGTAGCAATGTCTCTTGCCTAATGAATTGTGCCTTAATAGGACTACGTGATGATGACTTGTGGTGCACTGAGTTAGTGGCACCTGAAGCACTCAACATGTGCACAGCCAGCGATGATGCGGGGTCCGGGCGGACCGCACTGGGAGCAATGTCTGTTGCCTACTGGACTGCGTCATCTGCAATCGCATTCGATCTGAATTGTGAGCCCTGTTGCCCGCAGTGTACATCGTAGGCAGCATTCTGTACAGACATACCTCTGCAGTGCTGTGGTGCTGGGTTCGCAGGGGGCCTGTGTCGAGGAGGCCGGCGGTCACTTCGGCAACCTCGTGGCAGGGTGAGGGCCGCCGCTCTGGCTGACGCGTTATCTTCCCAGAAGTGAACCACACCCAGAGCCCCAGTCTATTTACTCACACTCCTACGCTGGAGTGGTGTATGTTGAATGAGCCCACTCTGATTCCGCTTGCATGACCGAGATCTTCCCCACTGCCTGAGGTAACATGGTTGCGCCCACTGTCCACAACAGTACAATCACCAGAAGTATATGTACACATGGAGAGGTATGTGGTCTGCATTGTGAGGTCTGTCCAGCACATCACCGCTACACTTGCCATTATATGCATTGGTATTGATGGGCGACTTGCCTCCTTCACACATAATAGGTTCCCATGTCTCCCAACATTCAGGCTATTGTGTGGCTATTGTGTGGGTGAGGAGCCATTCCATTTTGGGAAGATCCACGGGTCTGTTTTGCGCTGCCTCTGTGGTAGAAGGTGGGGTCCGTGGGGAGGTCCTGGGGTGGTGGCGGTGGATGTTGTGGTCTTCTTGGGTGTCAGAGCTGCATGATCAGTAGCTCTATGACATATGTTGGTCTTCAGAGAGGCTCTGGGCTGGGCTCCCTTCCATACTGTAGGTAGTCGTCCTGCTTTACACCAGTAAAAGTCATATGTTATATTCTTACTGCCAACATCACCTGGTTTTGGATTGCATCGCAGATTTGGCTGGTCGTTGAAAATATCGGGAAGTGGTTTTTTCATGTTTTTTTTGTAACGGATCGCCTAGTCTGCATATCATTAGTGCTAGTTGTTGCTCTCATTGGTGGCGATGTTTTTTGCGTAAGCTATCGCTGGAAAAATGGCGATATCGGCAGTTTTTACCAGGTTGAGAATGGGATGACAATTTCTTTGCTGTGCTTAAGTGCCGGTAACTCAGAGATAAGTCCTTGAGAATACACCCCATCGTTTCTTTTAATTTTTTCACCGGATTCGTGCACCCAGCTCTTTTAAAAAAAAGAAATAGTCATAATTGTTTGGCCCTGGGGCTTTTTGTGGGATCCCCTGAGCAGGTCTAGGGAGGCATGGTGTTTGTACCCTGCCCACTTTTCTTTTTTGTAATCTTTTTTCTTGTGATTCGCATGTAGCTATAACAAAGTCGTAATAAACACAAGGGCTCATTTTAGGGTCACCCTATAACCCAACAGTTGGGACATATCGCTGGGTTATCTGCACTTTAGCACAGCAAAAGTGGTGAACGAATTATCGCCCCATTCTCAAGTTGTGCACACTGCCACATTGCCCATAGGCTGACGGTAAAAACACAGCGAATAAGCATCATCCTTACACAGACAAAGCTGCTGGCTGTGCTGTACCTGTTGGCTTCTGATGCCTTCCAACTAACAACTGCAAGAGTCGGAGGAGTCTCACAGCCAGCCCTATTAAACGTCCTCAAACGTCTTGGATGCATGTCTACAAAAGCAACATAGGGCCCCTGTATCCGCACCACCCGCTCATCCCAATTCATAGTATTCCTGCACAACCAACCCCAACCCCAGCCGTTGCTTGACACCTCTGTGCTCCAGATCCAAGATTATAGTCACTGAAATGGGGGTGCACCAGGTCATGAAGTCTAGTAGTCAACAGTAGTGGAAAAACAGTACTTTATTAGAAAAACATAAATTAAGAACACAAAAACATCAAACAATGGGGAACATTAACTTGTGGATCGAAATAACTGTAGAACGTCTTGGAAATCCCAAAACTCTGTATTCAGAAACCTGTTGGATAAATGAAAACAATGGTCAAGGTTAGTATGGTCATAAACGAAATATGGTACAATGTATTGCACTTGGACAAACCAGAATGCTTATAGGTACGATCAATCCTGCACAAAATGACTGTAACAGAAGTTTGTATGGGCGTAGCCTTAGTAGGAAAGAAAAGGAACGTTACAACCACACAAACTTCTGTTATGGTCTCATTATGCAGGATTTATCACACCTGTAAGCATCACGATTCCTTTCAGCTTGATACACCTGCATGTTCACTTCACCCACATTGCACAGGAACAGCTGGAGCCCAAGCAAAGGAACTACTCCATAGCTGGCTTCCTGCACGTGTTGGGAGCAACTGACTGCACACATGTACTACTTGTGCCCCCTGCCGACACTGCACACAATCACCGCAACAGAAACCACACGCATTCCAACAATGTGTAGGCAAAACTGGACCACCTGTACACTAATGTTGTTGCAAACTTCTCAGGCAGAGTGCATGATTCCTACTTCTTTCTCAAGCATCCCAGCCCTGCTCCCCAGACCAGTCCGCGGCACAGCAATGACTGCCCGACCCTGCGCATCGAGACCTCAATGCTCACCTGCCGCCACCGGTGTTTCTCGAAAAGGGCCCACCACGTGCCGGTGCAACCTCCTCAGCCGTCCCTGGATTCCGTGGAACAGGCCCCTAGTGCATCCTGCTGCGCCGTACCGAGGAGTAATGTCTGTACAGACAGCTGCCTTTGGCGTACACGTGGTCCAGTCGAGCTCACAATTCGAATCGGGTCTTGAGTGCTAGGATGATGTATCGAGGCCTACGCATCATTGCTGGCTGCACACCCACTCAGCTCTGGTGGCACTAACTCAGTGCAGCTCAAGTCATCGCCACGTGGCGGGAGGTCCGTGTCAACCCAAATGCCTTGGCTGCCCCCAACACTGTGCACCTCAAGTCATCGCCATGTGGCAGGAGGCAAGTGACCGCCAAAGTGCCTTGTCTGCCACCAATTCTGTGCACCTCAAGTCATCGCAATGTTGTGGGAGGCTGTGTCGGCCAAAGTGCCTTGGCTGCCACCAACATAATAGGCACACAGAACACCCAGGTAGAGAGTGGAAATGGCATCGAGCACTTTCGCCCGGCCGTTTTTATTGGCAGGGTCACATGTCATGTGACGCCTGTGCTGCATTGGTGTGGTTTGGATGTAAACCAGCCATGAGGGAGTGGCTGTGGCATGCTGACAACTAGACCTCTGATCAGCAGTTCACTACAGGGAAGACCTGGGACATGCAGCATTGTAGTTCCCTCCCTGTAAGCGTAAGAGGAGTGGGCTGGCTGAAAAGCGCATCCTTCACGACTTTACCAATATGGAGGTTTGAATCTGCACACCCACCGAGATAGGTACACAATGGGTGCGCAAACCCACTTTTTTCTCCCCCAAAAAAATAATAATATTTAAGGAAACAGAAGACATTATGGGCCAGATGTAGGTAGCCAAATACCGGTCGGTAACGGCCGAATTCGGCCGTTACCGACCGGTATTTGGCTTTTGAGATGTAGGGGGCAGGAAACAGGCCATTTCGGTAATTTTACCGATTCGGTAAATATACCGGTCGGTAAATTTACCGACCGGTATTTTTACAGAATCGGTAAAATTGAGATGTAGGTGGGACTCTTCTGAGTCCCACAAGCCCTACAAATTCGGTATTTTACCATCAAATTCAATTTGATGGTAAAATACCGATTCAGGTGTGCATGCACATGTGTGCATGCACACCTGTGCCATATGACAGGCAGACCTGCCCTTAGGGCAGGTATGCCTGCCACATGGCCCCCGAACCTTTTTTGGGGGTGCTAGAGGGTGTCAAAGTGACACCCCCTGCACCCTTGTCAAAATCGGTATTTACTGATTCAGTAAATACCGACCAGTAATGCCCCATTCATTCCTATGGGCTTCAAAGCCCATAGGAATGAATGGGGCATTACCGGTCGGTATTTACCGAATCGGTAAATACCGACTTTTAAAGATTCGGTAAATCCACATCTGGATTTACCTACATCTCGGTACTTCTATTTTACCGATTCATAAATACCGAATCGGTAAAATTCGGTATTTATGAGTCGGTAAAATAGAATTACCTACATCTGGCCCTAAATTATTTTAATAACAATAAAAAAAATAACAACATTTTTTTAGGATATTAAAGGTACAAAATATCAATAACAAAATTCTAAATGACTGAAAAAATCATAGGTTTCATTAACATTATAATTCAAACTTAGCATTTAAAAAAACCTTTGAAATTCACTAATAAAACATAGGTTTCAGGCACATTATAGTTAGAAATTAGCATTTAAATAACCTTAGAAATTCCCTGAAAAAAATCATAGGTTTCAGGGACGTTGTAGTTAGTTGGACATTTCACTCGTGCAAAACCAGAGAAATTCGGCCTTTATAGTTTGATTAGAAAACTATCACTCATGCCGCCGCAATGCACTGCTGAGGACTTTACATATTACATCATTCATGACATGGTCAGTGACATTATCCTGTGCCCCCAACTTTTTGCTGACGGGTACTGGTGGTAACTGACTCTGACTAACCAGGCCTGGAGCCAGTGCTATGCAGAAAGACACTTAGAAAACAATGAAAACACACACATACACTAGGGTTCACTATGGGTTGGGGTACACCTATGACTGGCATTATCTCTCATGGATAGCCCTAGTACATAATAGGGCAAGTGAGGTGCAAACAGAAGCACGAGCAGTGCAGCAAGAACCAACAGAGATGTAAAAAGAAGCAAAAAGGGGTAGGAGAGGTGCAGAAAGAGGCACAAGAGCTATAGAAAGAGGCAAAAGGGGTGCAGAAAGAAGAAGAAAAGTGCAGAAAGAGGCAAGAGAATTGCTGAAAGAAGCAATAGAGGTATAAAAAGAAGCAAGAGAAGTGCAGAAAGAGGTTAGTAAGGCACAGATAGAAGCAAGAGCAGTGCAGAAAGAACCAACAGAGGTGCAGAAAGAGGGAAGAGGGGTGGAGAGAGAGGCAAGAGAGGTGCAGAAAAAGGTAGGATGGGTGCAAAAAGAGACAAGAGAGGTACAGAAAGAGACAGGAGGGATGCAGAAAGAAGCAAGACAGGTGCAGAAAGAAGCATGGAAAGTGCAAAATGAAGCAACAAAGGTGCAAAAAGAGGCAAAAGAAGTGAAGAAACAGGAAAGAGAAGCACAGAAAGAGGCAAGAAAAGTGCAGAAAGAAGCAAAAGAGGTACATAAAGAGACCACCGGAGTGCTGAAAGTAGCAAGACAGGTGCAAAAAGAATCATGGAAAGTGCAGGATGAAGCAACCGGGGTGCAGAAAGAGGAAGAGAAGTGTAGAAAAGAGCAAGTGAGGTGCAGAATGAGCTAACAGAGGTGCAAAAAGAGGCACGAGAAGTGCACAAAGAGGCAAGAGAGTTGCTGAAAGAAGCAACCAAGGTGTAGAAAGAAGCAAGAAAAGTGCAGAAAGAGGCGAGTAAGGTGCAGATAGAAGCAAGAGCAGTGCAGAAAGAACCAACAGAGGTGCAGAAAGAGGGAAGAGGGGTGGAGAGAGAGGCCAAAGGGGTGCAGAAAAAGGTAGGATGGATGCACAAAGAGGTAAGAGAGGTACAGAAAGAGACAGGAGGGGTGCAGAAAGAAGCAAGACAGGTGCAAAAAGAAGCATGGAAAGTGCAGAATGAAGCAACAAGAATGCAGAAAGAGGCAAGAGAAGTGCAGAAACAGTAAAAGACAAGCACAGAAAAAGCACGAAAAGTGCAGAAAGAGGCAAAAGATGTACATAAATAATTATGGGCGAATTGTGTGGATTTGCGGTCTGCAAATTCAGGCAAAATCGCAAAAAAATACGCGAGTTCGCGAAAAAATTTGCAAACTCGTGGATTTGCACAAATAGACTGTTTGCCACTGTCTAGTGGCAAATCAGTAAGTGCTACCTCGTTGTGTAAATGTATCGTGCTTTTCCTACACTACAGCTGCGTAAAGGGACAGAAGAGTTATCTCCAGTGGGCACGTGTTTCTGTGACTTTGCCACCGCGCCGATAGGCGCCGAGGTCCCTTGAGTGAGCTGTCCATCTTAGTGGGGAAAAGGGCGGGAAGATGTTGAATACACTAGTGAGTGTGTGGCGGGGCCAAATGGGCGGGGCATCTATGCGAGTTCACATGCCTCTTGTTTATAAAGGGTCAGAAACCGATCAGAGCAGCAGCTGAGGAGAAATCAGCCTCCTGGTCACAGGAAGTACAGGGGATTGCGCTCAAGAAACTCATGGATGCAAAGACCTCCTCAATGATGAGAGCTAATTGTAGACGGTAGATCTGGGGAGAAAGCACACCTGCCTAGCCTCGACAATGCTCACTAGTTTTTTGTGCTGATTATAATGCGTTACTGAATTTGAGCTTCAACTCGAGCACCTGCTTTATTTATATCTGTAAGTGCTTCCTGTTGAGGTTTAATTTTTGTGACAGGTGCATCGTGCCAGAATGTATCCTGCCTGCATATTTATCCACAACGATGCCACTGTGTTGTGCCGTACCTCTACTCAACTGGAGTATCAGTAAGTGCAACCTCGTTGGGTAAATGTATAGTGCAAACAAAAAAATATACGCCCGCGAGCGGATTTGCGGATTCTTCGGCAATTTCGCGGGATTCGCGGATCGCAAAATTGCCGAAAATCCACAAATTCCGCGAGCGGAACGTATTTTCGGCCCATACTTATACATAAGGAGATAACAGGAGCGCAGAAAGAAGCAAGACAGGTGAAGAAAGAATCATGGACAGTGCAGGATGAAGCAACTGGGGTGCAGAAAGAGTCAAGAGAAGTGTAGAAAAGGGCAAGTGAGGTGCAGAAAGAGCCAACAGAGGTACAAAAAGAGGGAAGAGAAGTGCGGAAACAGGCAAGAGAAGTGCAAAAAGAGGCAAGAGAATTACTGAAAGAAGCAACCAAGGTGTAGAAAGAAGCAAGAAAAGTACAGAAAGAGGGAAGAGAGGTGCAGAAAGTACAAGACATTTGCAGAATGAGGTCAAGGGTAGTGCAGAAAAAGAAAGAAATGTGCATAAAAAAGCAACAGAAATGCAGATAGAGGCAAGAGAGGCGCAGCGGGAAGCAAGAGTGGCTTGTACACCATTAGTACCAATTCAACACCCACATTTAGCAATAAGTAACAGGTGACCATTCTTGGTTTACAAAGGACCTTCCAACACGCTGTAACACTTTTCACTGCATTTTTGGTAACGTTTGACCCATTTCAGCTAGAAACAAGGCTTTTTTTGTTCAAATCTGCAGATTAGGGTGCAGATGGTGAATTATGTGGCTAATGCAGAAAATGTATAATTGTGCGAAAGTCGGTGCAGCCAAACAGTCACATAATTGCAGTGGTCCTGCTCATACCTCTGACTAGGTCCACAAGTGCTCCTCAGTGATTCCATCTTTTTTAGTCTGACTGAGTTCATAGTTGAGCTTCTATGGACATGAGGAATACTAAACCTGAGGTTACCACTCCACAGCACAGCTCTTGAGGCCAATTTTGGCCCCGGGGACCTCATCCCCTGGGGAATGGCCACATATTTATTTATTTGAAAATTTTAAGAAGTGGAGCTGTGTGGCCCCCCTCCTGAGGCCTCTATTAGTCCCAGGGACCCCATTCCCCTGGGCTGTGACTCTTTTCTTTAGAAAAAATTTATTGACGGAGGGGGGCCACGTGGCCCCCTCCCAGGCCACTTTTGGCCTTGGGGACCCCATCCCCCAGGGCCTGGCTGCGCCATTGGTGACCGTGTGGAACCATGGGGGAGCTCCAATGCCCCCGCGGTCCTGCTGGCTCCCCGCCTCCTGCGGGAGCCGGCATTGCTTTTCCACAAGGGAAGCTGCTGACATGCAGCTCCCCTTATGGAAAAGCAATTCTGCTTTGCTTCATTGAAGTGAGAGCAGGTTTCCCGGCTCTCGCTTCAATGAAGCAAAGCAGAGTTTGCTATGGCAGTGTGGGGGAGCAGGAGCTCCCCTCACACCTATTTCTATTGATTTTAGCCTCAGGGAGGTGGTGGGTCCCGGGGCTGTGGATGGCCACGTGCCCTCCCGCACCTAATCAAATAAAACCCTGGGGAGGTGACAGTCCCCAGGGCTTGGGAGGAGGTCTGGGAGCCCCTAACCTCAAATGAATCACGCCACAGGGAGGTGGAGGTTCCCAGGGCTGCGTGAAGCTACTTGGCTCCGGAATTTAATTTCATAAGCCCTGGGGAGGTGGTGGCCCCTGGAGCTGTGCTGAGCTACGTGTCCTCCCGCACCTAATCAAATTAAGCCCCAGGTAGGTGACAGTCCCTGGAGCAAGCCGTAAATTTGAAGGCCCGATGGCAGGCAAGCTGCGTGTGCCCTCGGAAACAGCTTTTGGGCATTTGTGTGACACATTAAGTGCGCGGTTGCCGAAACCGCGAAGAGGAGCACCATCTCAGGATTGCACAAGAGAGGCTGCAGTTTGAAACTACTTTGAGCATTTAGCAGCGCAGTGAGCCAAAGGTGAAATAATTGCTCCCCAAATTCTTGGACCTTACTATAAGGAGTGTAAATAAGTTTTATGCATAAAGTTGGCAAGACACCCACTCAGGGCAAATTATTGCTTTCCAAACGAACTACAAATCCCAGGATGCTTGGGGTAAATGACAAATCATCCAAAAGCCGGAAGCACGATTGAGAAAGCCCATCTTGCATCTTTTCAAAGAAAGCCCATGGGTAAGAGGCTGAATGCCTTGAAACGCGTCGGGACCGAAATTTCCTGGAACAAAGGAGTAAGCCACAAATGTGAAGGCCGGATGGCAGGCAAGCTGCGTGTGCCCTCGGAAACAGCTTTTGTGCATTTGTGTGACACATTAATTGCGCGGTTGCCGAAAGCGCGAAAAGGAGCACCATCTCAGGATTGCACAAGAGAGGCTGGAGTTTTAAACTACTTTGAGCATTTAGCAGCGCAGTGAGCCAAAGATGAAATAATTGCTCTCCTTATAAGGAGTGTAAATAAGTTGTATGCTTAAAGTTGGCAAGACACCCACTCAGGGCAAATTAATTCTTTCCAAACGAACTACAAATCCCAGGATGCTTGGGGGGTAAATGACAAATCATCAAAAAGCCGGAAGCACGATTGAGAAAGCCTGTCTTGCATCTTTTCAAACACAGCCCATGAGTAAGAGGCTGAATGCCTTGAAACGCGTCGGGACCGAAATTTCCTGGAACAAAGGAGCAAGCCGCAATTGTGAAGGCCGGATGGCAGGCAAGCTGCGTGTGCCCTCGGAAACAGCTTTTGGGCATTTGTGTGACACATTAATTGCGCGGTCGCCGAAACCGCGAAGAGGAGCACCATCTCAGGATTGCACAAGAGAGGCTGCAGTTTGAAACTACTTTGAGCATTTAGCAGCGCAGTGAGCCAAAGATGAAATAATTGCTCTCCTTATAAGGAGTGTAAATAAGTTGTATGCTTAAAGTTGGCAAGACACCCACTCAGGGCAAATGATTGCTTTCCAAACGAACTACAAATCCCAGGATGCTTGGGGGTAAATGACAAATCATCAAAAAGCCGGAAGCACGATTGAGAAAGCCCGTCTTGCATCTTTTCAAACAGAGCCCATGAGTAAGAGGCTGAATGCCTTGAAACGCGTCGGGCCGAAATTTCCTGGAACAAAGGAGCAAGCCGCAAATGTGAAGGCCGGATGGCAGGCAAGCTGCGTTTGCCCTCGGAAACAGCTTTTGGGCATTTGTGTGACATATATATATATATATATATATATATATATATATATATATATATATATATATATATATATATATACGTATATATATATATATATATATTACCTACTGGCGGTCGCCAGTAGGTATATATAGTTAGGATTTTTTCTCTATGGGATTTTTGAAAATTCTATGTCTAATAACTTTGGCGTTTGTGGACGGAATTGGCTGAAATTTTCTGGAAAATGGAACATTTTGTTTCTGAGCAGCCCCTGGAAATTTGGGGGGGGTTCGTCCAGGGGGGGTCGAGAAAAAAGGGGGGTCCCAAAACGTGTTTTTAACATTGAGTTTTCCATAGGGCGGTTGGCCTCACTTTTAGCCCGAACGGCTGAATGGATTTGCACGAAACTTGGCAAAATTGTAGGGACTGGTAGCCCGATGTGCCTTTTGTAGGTCTCAATATATGTGCTCCAGTGGATTTTGAGAAATTAACGTTTAAAAAAAGATATATATCTGTAAGCGCGCTCTGGGCAGCGCTCCGGTTCGCGGACCTTACGCGTAACAGAACTTCGCGTAGCGAAGCTGATTGGCTCTCCGGTGTCTGTCAACATTCTAAACAGTCCGGAGCGGCCGCCATCTTGTCTCTCGGTAGGATTGAGAGACAAGAGGAGGCCAAAACAAAGGGGGAAATAACCATAAGGGGGCATACTAGATCCTCCCTGACCCCCTAGGTTTAATGTGGAGGCTTTAAAAGGGCCCCGCGGGGCAAAAAAACAAAAAAAATTTTTTGTTTTTTTTGCGTGGGTAGCGCCCGGTACGCGTACCGGGAAGCGGTCGGAGGAGCGTACTATGAGGAAAAAAGAAAGACAGGGTATAAACATTTTGGCAATTTTGTTATAAATGGAAGGTAGTTCTGAAAAGAACTGTTTTTTTATTCTTTTTCTTTTTTTTCTTTTTTTTAATGAATTTTCTGAACAATTTTTTGATTTTTTTTTGGATTTTTGAAAACTATTTTGTGTTTTTTTTGTGTTTTGTAAGGGGGAAATAACAAAAAAGCAGGGTTAGAACATGTCTCAACAGGAGCAAAAAAAAATAAAAAGGATTCATTGTTTTCTCATCTTGTAGCATTTATGATTTTCTCCAGCTCGGTTAATCAAAGTAATACTCTTCTCTCCATAAGCAATAGTTCCTCCACAATATATACAAACTATTTTGTAGTGTGCAAAAGGAGCTTGAATATTGGGGATTATTTCTCGGCCTTCTGGTCCGGCGAATGAGCTTTGTCCCCTGTTGGTGCTGGGGATGACATCTGGGGGGTTGGCAGCAAGATCCCTTACTTGTGCTTGGGAAAGATTATTAGGATGCCATCGCTCCATGTGGCGAATCATTGTATGATTGCCAAAGCTGTATTTCTTGTTGGGGTTGCCACGAGAAAGTATATTTTTGCAAATCAAACAAGACACCTGGGGTGCATTGACCTTCTTTTGTCCAGGTGGAATTTTAAAGAATTGCCATATGTAGTGCTCTTTAATATGGCTCTGCCTTGGTGTTTCTGGCAGGAACTGCCTTACTTGCTCTTCCTCCTCCTCCTCCTCTTCGTCCTCATTATCTTCCTCTCTACCAAAGTCCAGTGTTGGTGGTGGTCCTTTTGGTGGTGGTGGTGGTGGTGGTTGCTGAGAAGCACCAGCTGCAGCTATTACAGAAGCCATTGTGAAAAATAGGTCTTGCTCTCTGGAAATAGAAAGTAAGAATGAGGTAAAAAGAAGGAGGGGTTTTCATCATTTGAGAAAAAAAAATAGTTCTAAACCAATGAAAAGTGTTATTTTTAGGTCACATGACCAAGCCTAACAACATTATGAAACCAAAAGTGAAATGAACCAATGAAAAGTGTTATTAACAAGTCACATGACCTCTCACGCTTATGTTACGCGCTGCGGAACGCGCCCCGGATAGCTTCCGGTTCGCTGCGCTTCGCGCCTCGGTCCGCGCCCCGGAGCACTTCCGGGTGCGCTAACGCGGTACGTCATAAGACGCATTACGCGGTAACGCGATACGTCGCGCTTTCGCGCCGCGCCGCGGATCGCTTCCGGGGAGCTGCGTTTCGCGCCTCGGTCCGCGCCCAGGAGCACTTCCGGGTGCGCTAACGCGGCGCGTCATAAGACGCATTACACGACAACGTGATACGTCACGCTTCCGCGACGCGTCACGATAATGATTTCTAACGTGGCAGTTGCGCTAACGGAACGTTTACCGGTTCGCGGACCGGGTCGCGGCATCAAATTGAGCTAACGGGAAGCTTCCCGGTTCGCGGACCGGGAGCCAAACAAAAAAAATATTTAAAAAAAAATAATAATAAACATATAAAATATATTTTTGGATTTAAAGAAGAATACATTTTACAGCTTTTGATATTTGCTATTAAAAAACCATTGAAATTCACTGAAAAAACCATAGGTTATAGACCATATATAGTTAGGAATTAGCATTTACAAAACCTTGAAAATTCACTGAAAAAAACATAGGTTATACACCATATATAGTTAGGAATTAGCATTTAAAAAAACTTATTTTACTCACACAAAACCATTGAAATTCCATATATAGTTAGTTGCACTAACTATATATCGCGCACCCGCAATCCACTGCTGATGATGTCACATATTACATCATTCATGACATGGTCAGTGACATCACTGATGACATCACTGATGACATCTCAAATGACATCACTGATGACATCACTGATGACATCTCATTTGACATCAATGACCACATCACTGATGATATCATTCATGTGACAATACAATGCATCTCCTCACATTTTAATATAACCTCTGTTTCACCCAGTGTTAAAAAGAGTATAATTTTTGAAACCATTGACACACCAATACTAGTTACTACATACGCACTCACTGATTGCTACGTCTACACACACCTTCACTCATTCACCCATATAATCATTCATACATACAATCACTCATCTTTACAACACTATCATATGCACTCATACACCTATACAGACACTCACAGTCTGCCACTCATCCATGGAGTTACTCACACACCTAGCCAGTCCTGTAAAGAATCAATCACACTTCCATTTTCTTGTCTATACAGTTAAACATAGTGAACCTTACATTTTCAAACATATACTAACACATACTTACTTTCTTATACAATCATTGATACAAGTACACATTGATCTGCACAGAGTCACACACCTCCCAGCCAGCCACACACACACTCAGTCTCCCATACAAATACTTGGACAATCAATGAATAACCCATATAGTTAATCATATAGCTACTGATCAACACATGCAGCAGTTTACAGAACAACAGACATAATGATGCACAAATTAAGACAGTTTAGTCACTAACCCATGCACTCAGTGAGACACATTTAATCACTCACTCATACATTCAGTCATGCACCTACTAAATCCTTCGTCCAGACACTTATACATCTACTCATTCTTCAATATGTAAAACATATTTAAACTTTACAGAAACACACAGTCACTGGATGATGTCATCAGTGATCTCATCAGTGATGTCATTTGAGATGTCATCAGTGATGTCATCAGTGATGTCACTGACCATGTCATGAATGATGTAATATGTGACATCATCAGCAGTGGATTGCGGGTGCGCGATATATAGTTAGTGCAACTAACTATATATGGAATTTCAATGGTTTTGTGTGAGTAAAATAAGGTTTTTTAAATGCTAATTCCTAACTATATATGGTGTATAACCTATGGTTTTTTCAGTGAATTTTCAAGGTTTTGTAAATGCTAATTCCTAACTATATATGGTCTATAACCTATGGTTTTTTCAGTGAATATATATATATATATATATATTCCAAATAAAAAAAACAGGGTCCTTCTGGGATCCTTTCTCCCAAGTCAGGTGGCACACAAGATTCGGCGGACCTCCCACAGCCGAAAATTTGTATTATTCCAAAGTTCGTTTCAAAGCAAGAAATGCGCACTCAGGAAGTTTTGCAGCAAAGATGGTTTATTTTCAGTTACACGCTACGCGTTTCGACACTCCTTGTGTCTTGATCACACGTATATATCTATATTACCTTCTGGTGGTCGCAAGTAGGTAGTTTTGGTTAGGATCTAGTTTCCGTAGGAAAAGCAATTTTTGATTTGCTAATAACTTTGGCGTCGTTGACAAATCTGTGCAAAATTCTCCCCAAAAAATGTATATCCAGGTAAGTTCCTATCCTGAAAGTTTGGGGCCCGAACTGCCAAACGGAATTACACCAAATTTGGCAAAAAAGTAGTTCTTGGTTCAGAAAGCGACCTTTTGTAAAATGGTGCAAATCCATTCAGTAGTAGCTGTGAAAATCAAAAAAATAAAAATATTGATATCTATGGCTGCGGTGGAGTACTGACCCATCCCGACCACAAGCTTTATTCTAATTGGCTGTCAACACTCCAAACCAGGAAGTGTTGGCAGCCATCTTGTGACTCGGTAGAAGCGAGTCACCAGAAAACAGAGAAACAGAGAAACAAAGCTATAAAACAAGAGAAGGGGCAGGGTCGAAACACCTTGACCCCCTAGGCCTGCTCAGGGGGTCCCAGAAGGACTCCCAGGGCCAATAAAAGCATTAAAAAAGGCGCAATTAGCGCTGGGGTTGCAAATTCTGCTGATTTTTTTTAAAACAATGAAGCGCGGGTTCTGGCATTTAATTTTGATAATGGGTCACCGGGTGGGCTAGGTCCCTGGGGCATTTCTTAAAAAATAATAGCCGGGACCTGCTGGGGCCCCCACAGCCCCGGGGACCACCACCCTCCCGGGGCTTCACACATGTTGGGGGGGCGGTGCGGACCTCCTCCTGGAGCCCGTGATGGCCCTGGGGTCAGACAACCCCCAGGGCCGGTCCCCTCACGGTCCCCAATGGATAGGGCCAGCCCCACGGGATGTGGTCCCCGGGGCTAGGGGTGGCCTGGGAGGGGGCCACACACTCCCCCTCAAATAAAAAATAAACGACGCGTCCCTGTTTTCAATAATGAACATGTTGTCATGCTTTGGGGGATGGGGTCCCCGAGGCGAATGTAAATTAGTGAAAGTGGACGTTTAAAAAACAAATTGAGTCGCGACTCTAGCGTGGCTCTCAGGTCGGCCCCCGTGTGAAAGCGATGGGTGCGCGGCTCTCAGCCTGAGGGGTTATTCTCAAAGACACATCAGCGAATTAACGGCACATTATCGCAATCAAAATGGTGATAAATTTAATGCACCATTCACAAGCTGGAGCAAACAGCCCATATGACCAGTTTACCAGCGATAGCAGCCTCAAAAAGCATTGTCACGGATAACCCCTGCAAATATTACTAATGAGATGTAGAGTCGGCATTCCTGTGCACAAAGCAGCAAACACATCACTTTGCATGTTTCCCAACCACCAGCAAGATCATCAAAGAGAGTACAAAACAGACGATAAGGTGTGTTAGTAGGAGGAAGTTTATACGTGGTCTGACCTGGTGTAATATCGGACTACAACCTGCAACATGAAAGGGAGCCCAGCCCAGAGCCACACCTGAACAACAACAGATGCAATGGAGCCAACGATCATGCAGCTCGGACACCCAACACTGCTCCAACACCCCCCGCCACCAGCCCCTTGTCTGACATCCCCCCTCGCCCCTCCACAAAGAATTGTGACAGCAACCGTAGGAAATCTGGAATGTAACAAATAGGCTGATGTCGCACAATTGTAATAAAAAAGATGCATGTGAGTTTGGACAAATAAGAATCTCAGTCATCTATGGATTTACATATAAAACATTTTATTTAAACAAAACAACAAAATAAAAGTAGGTATAGGCATGGCGTGTCGTCCCTCGACAATTTGTGAATCACAGCCTGCAAGACAATAAGAAAGTTAAGATTGTGCGTTATGCGTCCATCAAAGGAGAGAGAGAAAGAGAGAAAGAGTGAGAAAGAGCAATAGAGAGAGAAAGAAAGAAAGAGTGAGAGAGAGAGGAAGACAGAGAGAAAGAGAGAACGAGTGAGATACAAGGAAGAGAGAGAGAAAGAGAGAAAGGGTGTGAGAGAGAGAAAGGAAGAGATAGAGAGTGAGAGAGAGAGAAAGAGTGTGAGTGACAGAAAGGAAGAGATGGAGAGGGTGAGTGAGTGTTGACACTGTGGAGAAAATCCTCACCTCAACTTTCTGCCACTGGTGTGTCTCCAATCACGTGCCGGTACATAGTGCAGCCCTCAAGCTTAGTCATCTGAAACATTGTATGGAATCAATAATGGCAGAGTACATACAACTGCACATGCCTAATTCTCTGTTCTGCTCCTGCGCACCCAGCCGCTGTACCCCATCCACTCCCACTGCCCATACATGTCTCTCCGCAGCTGAGCACCCAGGCTGTTGCACCCCATCCACTCCCACTGCCCAGAGGTGACTGCCCATTCCTGCGCACCCAGACTGCTGCACCCCATCCACTCCCACTGCCTAGAGGAATGTGCCCCTTCCTTGAACACAGGCTTCTTGGACCCCAAAGTCCCTCAGGAGTAAATTGGACTTCATCCCCCATCCCGTAGTCTGCCAGGAGGCGCGTTTGCAGAATGGTGGAGAAAGGGGGGCATGGCCTCCGAAGACATTTCGCAAGCAAGCGCCAATGTGTCAATCTGTGAGCCAAGTCCCACAACATGGCCAACATGGAAGGTACTGGGAATCACTGACCCTACATTCATCCATAGTTGTACACATGAAAGATGGTGGACATGACACATCTGTGTGGATATGAATGTTTATTGTTAGGTTTAATGTTAATCATGTCTCAATTTAAATTGTGAGCTCTGCTGACCACAGTTTAGGTGTATGGAACAAAAGATGAAACATTTATGGAATACACTGTCGAAATATGTAGGTTTCAGGGACGTTATAGTTAGTTGCCTACTGGACTCTGAAATGAATCAATGAATTTGATTTGTGAGCCCAGCTGAGCACAGTGTAGGCCGGAGGCAGCAGTCAGCAAAGGCCCACAGCCATGCGGCGTTCATTTGAGCTGCAGAGATTGGGAGCATTTGGTTTTCTTAACTGATTATAGTCTCTTACACAATTTGCATCGGTAATAATCTTGAATTGAGAACCCTGCTGACCTCAGTGTAGGCCGGTGGCAGTGGTCAGGAAGGGCCCACAGCCACTTGGCATTGACTTGAGCTGCTTAAAGTTAGTGGTAGGTGTGGCGCTCCGTGTGTGCACAGCCAGCGATGATGCAATGTCTCTTGCCTACTGGACTGCGTCATCTGCAATTGCGACTCAATCTGAATTGTGAGCCCTGCTGTTCGCAGTGGAGATCGAAGGTAGTAGTCAGCACAGACATCAAGAAATGCTTTTTGTCAAAATCCAAGGACATAGAGTACAATTCTGTCTGCAATTAATACATCAAGACTGAATTCCAATTGTGAGCTCTGCTGTCCGGAGGTGTAGACTGCCATTCAGTGTTCCTTTCAACTTGCAAGATGAATTTGGTCAATTTACTAAAGCTATAACTGATACAAAACAAGTTCTTGAAGCAAGGATACTAAAAGGATATTATGTAGGGTTTAGGGACGTAATACTTAGTTGCTTACTGGACTATGCAATTAATGAATCAAGAGTCAATTTTGAATGTGAGCCCTGATGACCGCAGTGTAGGCCGGAGGCAGTGGCCAGCACGGGCCCACAGCCATGTGGCATTGAGTTGAGCTGCACAGTTAGAGTCACCTGAAGTAACCAGCATGTGTGGAGCCTGCGATGATGCGTAGTCCGGGTGGGTCGCATTGGTGGCAATGTCTTTTGCCTAATGAATTTAGTGTGTGCCTAGTCTGTGATGATGTGTGGTCCAGGTGAGGTGCACTGGGAGCAATGTCTCTTGCCTACTGGACTGCGTCATCTGCAATAGCAACTCGATCTGAAATGTAAGCCCTGCTGTCCTCAGTGTAGATCGAAGGCAGTAGTCTGTACAGACTTAAGTCTGTGGTGCTGTGCTGCTGGGTTCGCAGGGGGCTTGTGTCGAGGATGCTGGCTGTCATAGCGGAGGCCTCGTGGCAAGGGGAGGGCTGCTGCCCTGGCAGGCACTTTGGCCTTCCCACAAGTGAACCACACCCAGAGACTCAGCCTAGTTATTCATACCCCTACCCTGGAGTGGCGTACGTTGGACCAGCCCACTCCGCATCCGCTTCCCGGGGGGACAACACAGCTACATGACCGAGATCTTTCCCAGTGCCTGAGGTAACATGGTTGCATCTATTGTCCACAACACTACAAGTACCCGCAGTATATGTCCACATGGAGAGGTTTGTGCTCTGCATAGTGAGGTATGTCCAGCACATCACTGCTACACTTGGTATTATGTGCATTAATATTGATGGGTGACTTGCGTCCTTCACACATACTTGGTTGCCACATCTCCCTACATTCAGCTATTGTGTGGTTGAGGGATCATGCCATTTTTGGAAGGTCCACTGTCCTGTTCTGCACTGCCTCGGTGGTAGTAGAGAGAGGGGTGGTTCGGGGGGAGGTCCTGAGGGCGGTGGCAGTGGGTGTTGTGGCCTTCTTGGGTGTCGGAGCTGCATGATCAGTAACTCTATGACATGTGTTGGTCTTTAGCTGTGATTCTAGGCTCGGCTCCCTTTCACATCGTAGGTAGTCGTCCTGCTTCACACCAGTTCCTACTGCTAACGCAGCTAATCGCCTGTTTTTGGGTCGCACCCGAGATTTGGCTACTGAAAATATCGGGAAGTGGTGTTTACATGTTATTTTTGCATGGGAACGCCTACTCTGCATATTATTAGCGTATCACAGAGGACTACAGCTCCCATCATGCAATAGTGAGGTAAGTACCCTGGTGGAGTCCTGGCTCAGTGAGCACTGAATTACCCAGCAAAAGGGGGGATGTTGTAGTTCTTGGCCAAAGCCCCAACGCTCTGCCTCAGCGGACCAGTGTTGGGTAGGGCCATAAAGCGTGGATATAATAATCCCGCCTTCACGTGCAATCACAAGCTCCTCCTGGCAGTGGCCGCTTGCCCAGCCTGGTGTCCAAGGCGGTCCTGCGGTATCTGATCCCTTGGAAAACAAAGAAAGTGTTGCCACTTGAGTCAGCATGGCCTCAGCACACTTGTAGAATTGGGCCTCTTACACGTGCTGCCGACAACCACGTGAATACATCATACACAGACCACTCCAAATTAAGAGATCAGAGGCCACAACAGGGAACTTGTGGAGGAATCTTTAATAGGACATCTTGCAAAGCGTTATATATTTCGGCGAGTATGCCTTCTTCAGACGCTGTAGCAAAAACCAGGGTAGCACCAAGTCACTCATTTTGAACCCCTGCGGCCCTCCCCCAGAAGAGAAGTCAGCTGTATCCACCAAATTGCATGCAGCTGTAGTCAGATCACAGAGGGCTACAGCTCCCATCATGCAATAGTGGGTTAAGTAAACTAGCAAAAGGGGGGTGTTGTAGTTCTTGGCAAAACCTGTGATTGAAAGTCCAGATCCTCCTCGGGTCCCCAACTCTCTGCCTCAGTGCACCAGTGTCGAGTAGGGCCATAAAGTGTGGATATAATAATCGCGCCTTCATGTGCAATCATGAGCTGCTCCTGGTAGTGGCCGCTTGCCCAGCCCGGTGTCCCAGGCGGTCCTGCGGTATCCGATCCCTTGGAAAACAAAGAAAGTGTTGCCACTTGAGTCAGCAGGGCTGCAGCACACTTGTAGAATTGGGCCTCTTACACGCGCTGTCGACAAGCATGTGAATACATCACACACAGACCACTCCAAATGAAGGGATTAGGGGCTACAATGGGGAACTTGTGGAGGAATGTTTACTGGGACATTTTGCAAAGCGGTATGCATTTCGGCGAGTATGCCTTCTTCTGACGCTGTAGCAAACACCAGGATAGCAGCAAGCCTCTCCTTTTGAACTCCTGCGGTCCTTCCCCAGAAGAGAAGTCAGCTGTCTCCAAGAAATTGCCTGCAGCTGTAGTCAGGTCACAGAGGACTACAGCTCCCATCATGCAATGGTGAGGTAAGTACCCTGGCAGAGTCCTGGCTCAGTGAGCACTGAATTACCTGGCAAAAGGAGAGGTGTTGTAGTTCTTGGCAAAACCTGTGAATGAAAGTCCAGCTCCTCCTCGGGTCTCCAACTCTCTGCCTCAGGGCACCAGTGTTGAGTAGGGCCATAAAGCGTGGATATAATAATCCCTCTTTCACGTGCAATCACAAGCTGCTCCTGGCAGTGGCCACTTGCCCAGCCTGGTGTCCGAGGCGGTCCTGCGATATCCGATCCCTCGGAAAACAAAGAAAGTGTTGCCACTTGAGTCAGCAGGGCCGCAGCACAATTGTAGAACGGGTCCTCTTACACGTGTTGCCGACAAGTATGTGAATACATCACACACAGACCACTCCAAATGAAGAGATCAGAGGCCACAACGGCGAATATAGGCCAAGGTGTATTGAAGAATGAGTGGGTGTACAAGTGTGTGGGTGGGCAGAAATTGGGTAGTTGCGCTACGCAAATCTCCACCAAACAGTAAAAAATCTCCACGAGTACGCAAAAGTTCCGCAAACACCCGGAATTGCTTGTTCTGCCCGTTCACAATGCTTTTTTCCTGTTCGCGAACGCTGTTTGTGTGCCCGGGGAGAAATTGCTTGCGAACACGCATTTTAAAAGTGCGAACAAGCAAAAAATTCTGCGAAGCCGCGGATCACGGAATTTTGGGCTATTTCACGTTCTCTGCGGAATGCAAAAGTACCCAAATTCTGCAAATTCCGTGAGCGGAACGGAATTTACAGGCCAAGCCTTGTCTGAATTGATGATTTTGTAGGTGTGTGACTGACTGTATAAGTGAGTGAATAAATGTGTCTTACTGAATGCATGGGTTAGGACTGATTCAGACATTCACACAGTTTAGTTTGTCAGTTGGTGTGTAAGTAGTTGCATGGGTTGGTGAGTAGCTAAATGAGGGTCTATATGGGTTATTGATTGGTTGTCTGAGTATCTGTATGGGTGCCTAAGTGTCTTTGGCTGTGAATCTGGGTTATTCACTGGATGTATTGGTTCAAGAGTACATCTATGAAGGGCTGTATGGGTATGGGTGTATGTATGGCTGTCTTGGTGAATGAATAGATGCCTCAGTGGTACATGTGTGAGTAACTGCATTTGTGAAAGGCAGTATATGTGAGTGTTAGAGTGTATAAATGACTATATGTGAGAGTGAGTGATTGTGAGAGTGGCAGTATGGATGAGTGTGTGCTTGTATTAGTTATTGTATGCAAGTGTAAGAATGTATTAGTATATGTTTGAATAAGTGAGGTGGTGTGTGTATAACTGTATAGGTGAGCAAATGGGAGTGTAATTGATTATTTGCATGACTGACTAGGTGTGTGAGTAACTCTATGGATGAGTGGTGGTGTGTGTGTCTGTACAGATATGTGAGTGCATATGATAGTGCCATATTACTGGTTGATTGCATGTATGAGTAACTGTATGGGTGAATGAGTGGATGTGTGTGTAGACCTAAGAATTAGTGAGTGGGTTTGTACTAACTGGTATTGGTGTGTCTATGGTTTCGAAAATGGTAGTCTGTATTTTAGAGTGGTTGTATCAAAGGTTATATTGGGTGTGAGGAGGTGCACCAGATCATCACGTGGATGATGTCATCAATTATGTCATTTAAGATGTCATCATTGATGTCGCTGACCATGTAATGAATGATGTAATATGTGATGTCATCAGCAGTGCATTGCGGGGCGTGAGTTATAGTTAGCTGAACTAACTATAACAGTGGAATTTCTCTGGTTTTGTACGAGTGAAATGTCCAACTAACTATAAGGTCCCTGAAACCTATGGTTTTTTCAGTGAATTTCTAAGGTTTTTTAAATGCTAATTTCTCACTATAATGTCCCTGAAACTTATGTTTTTTTCAGTGAATTTCAATGGTTTCTTATATGCTAATATCTAACTATAATATTAATTATACCTATGGTTTTTCAAATATTTATCAACTTTTTTTAGAGATATTTTGTAATTATAATAGCCTAAAAATACTTTCAAAAAAGTCTTTGTTATTAAAATGATATAATGAGTGCATGAGTAGTGCATAGGGGATTGCATCAGTGCATGTGTTTGTGACTGGGTCTTTGCAAGAGTACATGGGTACTGAGTGGATGATTGGAGTACTGCAAAGAGAGTGTGTGGTAAATTTGTAAGTGCTTGGGTATTGGCGGAGTGTTTGAATTAGTACATGGTAGTGGCTGGGTGACTTGATAAGTGCATGGAGAGTGACAGGGTGATTCCTGGACTGGGGAATAAAGGAGCAAATGAGCAAATGAGAAGTATGTAAGTGGTTAGATAACTGCATGAATAGTGCAGAGGAGATTGCAGCAGTGCATGTGTTAATTACTGGGTCATTATATGAGTACATGGATAGTGACTGGATGATTAGAGTACTGCAAGGAGAGTGCATGGTGAATTTATAAGTGCTTTGGTTTGGCAAAGTGATTGGATTAGTACATGGTACTGGCTCGGTGATTGGAGGAGTGCATTGGGAGTGACAGTGTGATTGCTGGACTGCATGGGTACTACCTGGGTGGATCACTGACAAAATATCGATTACACAAATACAGAATTACAAAAATATCGAGGATAAAATATCGACTACAAAAATATCTAATTCCTATTTACAAACAGGTAAGTACAAAAATATAGAATCAAAAATATTGTTTAAAAAATATATAGTTAGTCATAATATGGAAGTTTTTTAAATCTCTTTAAACTAATTTAAAATTAATGAAATATACAAAATAATTAACTAAAATATACTTTAAAATACTTGAATAACCGTAAAATTATTAAATCATTAATTTAAGTTATACAAAAAAACATACAATTTAATTTTTTTAAACATATATATATATATATATATATATATATATATATTAACATAATATTAATAAAAAATATACAATATTCTTACCGTAGGATAGCGGGAGGGTAACATTTACTATTACCACTCCAGTGAGTGCAACAGTAGGGAAAGCTTTGGATAGCGTATGGGTAAAGATTACTATTCCCACTCCAGTGAGTGCAACAATAGGAAAAGCATTGGATAGCGTAGGGGTAAAAATTACTATTCCCACTCCAGTGAGTGAAACAGTAGGGAAAGCGTTGGATAGCATACGGGTAAAAATTACTATTCCCACTCCAGAGCGTGTAACAGTAGGGAAAGCGTTGGATAGCGTAGGGGCATAAATTACTATTCCCAATCCAATGAGTGCAACAGTAGGGAAAACATTGGATAGCGTAGGGGTAAAAATTACTATTACCACTCCTGAGAGTGCAACAGTAGGGAAAGCGTTGGATAGCGTAGGGGTAAAAATTACTATTCCCACTCCAGTGAGTGCAACAGTAGGGAAAGCTTTGGATAGCGTATGGGTAATGATTACTATTCCCACTCCAGTGAGTGCAACAATAGGAAAAGCATTGGATAGCGTAGGGGTAAAAATTACTATTCCCACTCCAGTGAGTGAAACAGTAGGGAAAGCGTTGGATAGCATACGGGTAAAAATTACTATTCCCACTCCAGAGCGTGTAACAGTAGGGAAAGCGTTGGATAGCGTAGGGGCATAAATTACTATTCCCAATCCAATGAGTGCAACAGTAGGGAAAACATTGGATAGCGTAGGGGTAAAAATTACTATTACCACTCCTGAGAGTGCAACAGTAGGGAAAGCGTTGGATAGCGTAGGGGTTAAAATTACTATTCCTGCTCCAGAGAGTGCAACAGTAGGGAAAGCATTGGATAGCGTAGGGGTAAAAATTACTATTCCCACTCCTGTGAGTGCGACAGTAGGGAAAGCGTTGGATAGCGTAGGGGTATAATTTACTTTTCCCACTCCAATGAGTGCAACAGTAGGGAAAACATTGGATAGCGTAGGGGTAAAAATTACTATTACCACTAATGAGAATGCAACAGTAGGGAAAGCGTTGGATAGCGTAGGGGTTAAAATTACTATTCCTGCTCCAGAGAGTGCAACAGTAGGGGAAAGCGTTGGATAGCGTAGGGGTAAAAATTACTATTCCCACTCCTGTGAGTGCGACAGTATAGAAAGTGTTGGCTAGCGTAGGGGTAAAAATTACTATTCCCACTCCAGTGAGTGCAACAGTAGAGAAAGTAAATATTTAATATATTAATAAAAATAAATTAAATATCAATACCAATAAAAAATAATTAATTAAAAGTAATTATCAATTTAATACAATATAATAAATAATCAATTAAAAATACAAATAAATATTAATTATTAAAATTAATTACCTATTAATACAAATAAATAACCAATTACCAATTAATAAATTAGCGATTAAGAATTAATTACCAATTAATTAAAACTAAATACCAATAAATACATTAAAATATTTAATTAATTACAATTAAATTACTTCCCACCCTATTCCCCTATAAACCCACAACCCGCTATGGAAAATAAATTAATTAATTTATTTATTTATTTTTGACACTTGTAAAGCGCTACTTATACCCGTGGGCGTCAAGGCGCTGAAACCATTATAGAAGACAGTGGGGAAAGAGAGAGTAAACAGGTTTGACGGAAGAGGAGGTTACTGAGAAAAAAGCCAGGTTTTCAGGAGTTTGCGGAACTGGAACAGAGTAGCACTTTGTCTGATGTTCAGAGGCAGGGTGTTCCAGAGTCTGGGGGCCGCCACCAAAAAGCGCCGGTCACCCCAGGACACTGTTTTGGTGCGAGGGACGACCAGTTGGCTAAGAGTGGCTGAACGCAAAGCTCTTGTCGGTTTGTACAATTGAAGTTTGTCTCGTAGAAAATATGGTCCTTGATTATTGACTGATTTGAAGACTATACAGAGGGCTTTAAAATGAATTCTCTTTTGTACAGTCAGCCAATGGAGATCTTTTATGTTGTTGGCAATAGGTTCGAACTTTGTTTTGCCGGTAATGAGACGGGCTGCTGCATTTTGTATAGTTTGAAGTTTTGTGGTTACGCGGGTTTGTGCATTGAGAAATAAGCTGTTACAATAATCCAAAGATGAGAGGACAAGAGCAGAAACCAGTGTCTTGATAGCAGAGTCGGGAAGAAAAGGGCGTATTTTACGAATCATTTTCAGTTTTAAGTGCGCTGTGGAGACTGTCTTGTTGGCATGATCCATGAAGTTAAGTCCATCATCGAAAATAACCCCCAGATTCCTGACCTTCGAGGTCGGCATGGGAGGAGTACCGAAGATCTCTGGCCACCAACTGGTGGGCCAGGCTGGGGATAATGGACCAAAAACGAGTACCTCAGTTTTTTCTGAGTTTAGCTTTAAGCAGTTAGTCGCCATCCAATCTCCTATGTCTAGGAGCCCTTTCTTAAATTTTTCAGCTACTTGCTCTCCGTCACCTTTGATCGCCAACACTAGTTGGGTGTCGTCGGCATACGAGGTAAGGCTCATCCCATGTGCTTTGATGGTCTTAGCTAGGTCCGACACATAGATGTTAAAGAGTGTCGGACTAAGGGATGAGCCTTGAGGAACTCCGCAAGGGGAGGAGAGTTGTGCTGATTGAAAGGGTCCTAGGATGACCGCCTGCTTTCTGTTGGCAAGGAAAGAGGCTATTAGGTTTTTGGCCGTATGACAGATGCCAAATCCTTGGACACGGTCGACCAAGGTGTTGTGGTCGACCGTGTCGAAAGCCGCTGACAGGTCTAGCAGAACCAGTATGGCGGTGCCACCCTGGTCCCTAATGACCCTGATGTCATCAGCGGCCTTGATCAAGGCTGTCTCGGTCCCGTGATATTTCCGGAACCCAAACTGCGTGTTGTCAAGGAGCTGGTGAGCTTCGATAAACTCAGAAATTTGGGTGTTCATGATCTTTTCAATTGTCTTTGCGATGAAAGGTAGACTGGCAATTGGTCGATAGTTTTTTAGCTCACTTTTGTCAAGCGATGGTTTTTTTAACAGAGGTTTTAGCAGGGTGTTTTTGAGCAAATTAGGGTAGTGGCCTGACTGCAATATCAGATTGCAGACCTGTGTGAGTGCCGGTATGATAACGTCCAGGACTGGTCTGAGGACAGATAGTGGGCAAGGGTCTAGGGGTGAGCCTGATTTGATGGTCATTAGTGTGTTTTTTATTTGATCCTGGGTAACTGGTTGAAAGCACGGGAAGGCATTAGCTGGGGAGGGGGTGACGGATAATATGGAAACCGGAGGTGATTTGGAGGAAAATGCTTGATAAATGTCATCTACTTTGGTGTAGAAAAAAGATGCAAGAGAGTCACACAAAAATTGTGAGGGGGGGGGCGTAAGGTCTGGGGAGTTGCCTGATAATGCTTTGGTGATGGAAAATAGTTGTTTACTGGAGTTCCTGGCTTGCTCGATTTGGTCAGTGTAGTATTCTCTTTTAGCTTGTGCTATCATATTTTTGTATAGGGCTAAGGATTCCCTATAGGCAGACTTACTACCGGCATCGTAGTTTTTTCTCCAGGTTCTTTCCTTGCTGCGGTTTATCTGTTTTTGTGTCCTAAGTTTATCGTTATACCAAGGAGCGGTGGGTTTAGCTCTGTTACTGGAGTGTTCCTTAGAAGGGGCTGATTGGTGAGATGCCTGACCTATCCAGTCATATAATTGCTGGAGAGCTGAATTGGGGTCTGCAGCGAACTCTGGGCAGGTTTGTATAAGTGTGAGCTTAAAGTTTTCTTGATTTATATTTTTCCAGTCTTTAAACGGTAATTTGGGTACAGATTGGGGATTGATGTTACGGTGATTGCTAGAGGCAATATTGGCAAAGATTGCAAAATGATCTGTCCACGGCATGGGCAAAATATTAGTAATTTGGAGTCCTTCTAGATTGGAAAAAATGGGGTCCAAAATGTGGCCTGCTTGGTGGGTAGCAGACGTGACAAGCTGTTTTAGCCCTAGATTGCCTAAGTCAGCGGTAAGGGCAACAGAGTCGGCTAGGTGATCCAAATCTAAATGAAAGTTCAGGTCGCCGAGAACCGTGAAACTGCTTTCTGTGGCTACAGATTCCATAATGGTGTTTATGTTGGACAAAAAAGCAGTTTTTGATCCCGGGGGCCGATATATTAATATACCCTTAAAATTGGAGGAAGGGGAGATATTAATAGAAAATTGCATGGCCTCACAGGCAGTGGAAGGAATAGAGGTTGTTCTAACAGGGTATTCATCTCTGGCAATTATGGCCAGCCCACCCCCTCTTTGTTTAGGCCTGTCCTGACAATATGCCTTGAATCCTGGTGGCACAGCGATGACCAGATCTGGCTGTGAGGAATCATCTGTCCAGGTTTCGGTAATGAACAACATATCCAGAGCATAGTCAGTAATCAGATAAGAAATTTCATGCCTGTGCTTACCAAGAGAGCGCGCATTTATGAGGGCTATAGAAGTGGTAGCCCCTGCATCATGGTTAATTGAAGTGCTAATGGTTTGTTGGGGACGAAGAAGAGGGATAATGTGAAGACAGTGCGGACAAGTGGTTGCCATGTCTTTATGGATTTCTGAGGGATTGATTTTTGGACATTTGGACGTGTCAGGTGGACGTAAGGCAAGTAAATTGTGGCTGGAGTAAGTAGTAGCGCTTCCTAATAAATTTTTGGCAGGATTTATGGCCCTGAGCCCGATCCCGGCGCGGACGGGCGCAGACGGGCTTGCCTCTGGCGCGCCTCTGGCGCGCCGCCGGCGCGCCCGCTGCGCCCGCCCGCTGCGCGGACGGGAAATGCCTTTGCTTTTATGCATCAAAGGGGCGGGAAGGGAGGGAGCGCTCGATAGACTGGAGCGCCGCCCTTCCCTGCTCAAGATGGCGGGTGAGTCAGGAATAGTCACGTGACCGCAACCGAAAGTGCAGCGCTGATGTAAATGATGCTGCAGTCGCGCAATGCAGCGCGCGATGATTTCCAGAAAGGTAATCACAGGATTTAGCCCCCAATAATGTATTTAAAAATACATCTGCAAAGTTATAGCCCTATGCGCGGACTGTAACCACAATTAGTGCAAAATACAGATTTTAAAAGCAACAACAGGGATAGAAGGAAGATCCCCCGGCTTCCGCCTCAGGGGAGAGCAAAGTTAAAAATAAGGTTTTGCCGAAGTAAGGGAAACACGCCCCTTAAGTACACACTGAAGGCGGGAGCGCTCGATAGACTGGAGCGCCGCCCTTCCCTGCTCAAGATGGCGGGTGAGTCAGGAATAGTCACGTGACCGCGACCGAAAGTGCAGCGCTGATGTAAATGATGCTGCAGTCGCGCAATGCAGCGCGCGATGATTTCCAGAAAGGTAATCACAGGATTTAGCCCCCAATAATGTATTTAAAAATACATCTGCAAAGTTATAGCCCTATGCGCGGACTGTAACCACAATTAGTGCAAAATACAGATTTTAAAAGCAACAACAGGGATAGAAGGAAGATCCCCTGGCTTCCGCCTCAGGGGAGAGCCTCAGGGGAGAGCAAAGTTAAAAATAAGCATAATTATCAATTAATCAATTAATAAAAATTATTTACCAATTAAAAATTAATTAATTACCAATTAAAAAGTAATTAACAAATAATTCAAAATAAATTCCAATAAATACATTAAAATATTTAATTAACTACAATTAAATTACTTCCCACCCTATTCCCCTATAAACCCACAACCCGCTACAGAAAATAAATTATTAAAAAAACATAATTATCAATTAATCAATTAATAAAAATTATTTACCAATTAAAAATTAATTAATTGCCAATTAAAAATTAATTAACCATTAATTCAAAATAAATACCAAAAAACAAATTAAAATATTTAATTAATCACAATTAAATTACTTCCCACCCTATTCCCCTATAAACTCACAACCCGCTACAGATTTAAACTATGCAAAAATTAAATAACATAAAATTCATTACTTAAAATAAATTATAATAAAAATATACACTTTTCTCACATCTACTAGCATAAAATACACTTCAAGAACTTCGATATTATTAAAAATGTGATATATTTTAATACCTATATTATCTACTTCGATATTTTGACTTTCTATATTTATAAAAATTGATATTAAATTACTTACATTAAATTCGATATTTTTGTTGACTATATTCTGTCCATTCGATATTCTGTCCATTCTATATTTTTACTTCTATATTAATGTAATTCAATATTTTGAAATAGATATTTACTGTAGTTACCACCAGGATGATTGGAGGCGTGAATCAGTAGTGTGCTGGTGGTTACAGGACTGCATGGATAGTGCACATGTGATTGTAGCACTGCATGTGTAAGTGCCTGGGTCATTGAATGAGTACATGGATAGTGACAGGATACTTAAAGTGCTGCAAGGAGACTGCATGGTGAATTTATAAGTGCTTGAGTTTTGGCATAGTGATTGGATAAGTACATTGGACTGGCTAGGTAATTGGAGGAGTGCAGAGATAGGAACAGGAAGATTACTAAACTGTATAGGTAGCACTCAAAGGATTGTAGAAATGCATGAAATAGTGCCTGGGGAATTGTATGAGTACATGTGTACTGACTGGATGATTGGCGTACTGCAAGGAGACTGCATGGTGAATTTCTAAATGCTTGGGTTTTGGCAGAGTGATTAGGTAAGGACATGGGACTGGCTGGGCAATTGGAGGAGTGCATAGGAAGTAATAGGGAGATTACTAAATTGTATAGGTAGAGGTCAAAGGATTGTAAAAGTGCATGAGTTAGTGCCTGGGTAATTGCATGAGTACATGGGTACTGGCTGGATGATTAGAGTACTGAAAGGAGAGTGCGTGGTGAATTTTTACCCACTTGTGTTTTGGCGGAGTGATTTGATTAGTGCATGTATTGGCTGGGTGATTGGAGGAGTGCACGGGGAGTGACAGTGTGATTGCTGGACTGCATGGGTACTACCTGGGTAAATGGAGGAATGAATCAGTAGTGTGTAGATAGTTACAGGACTGCATGAATAGTGCACATGTGATTGTAGCACTCCATGTGTTAGTGTCTGGGTCATTACGTGAGTACATGGATAGCAACAGGATACTTAGAGTGCTGCAAGGAGAGTGCATGATGAATTTATAAGTGGTTGTGTTTTGGCACAGTGATTAGATAAGGACATGGCAGAGTGATTAAAAGAGTCCACAGGGAGTGACAGGGGGATTGTTGGACCACCATTGTACCTAAAATTATATGGCATCATTCAACTATACCTTTGCTCAGACTACAAAAAGAAGCATAATTAACAACACCTTATTTCAGCATTCTATCTTAAAACATATGGCATCATTTAACTTTACCTTCTGTACAAACTAATAACAGAAACTTAATTATTAACACCTTATATGATCATATTTCAAACAGCACAGTTGGGCTGCATTTTACCAAACTATCTATAATTATGCAGTATCATTAAACTATACCCTTGTAGAGAGAAGACAAAAATAGGCTATGGCATAGCCAATAGGTCTTGCCTTTGGGACTTTATAAGTCTTTATTTTTTATGTACATCTGGTACCTGTAGTTCTTCCTTAAATCCTTAAAGCCGCACTGGAACTGTAGGGAAATAGCCAGAGTGAGCTACTCAAATTTGTCATTGGAGATAAGATGATATTGCTGTTGTCTGTACTATAGCTCGTACAAATTGAATGAAGCATTGCTGCTCCTTGTACCAAACCTGCTTGTTTGAGCAAAGCTTACACTGCTGTCATTTTTGCTCTTTCTTTCTGTGGGACTATTGTTCACCTTCTTCCCATGCTGTAACCATTGTCAGTGTTAGAAAAGCTTGCACTTATTACACCCTTGTTAATCAAACTTGCTTTTTGGTGTACTCGGGTAGTTCATACTGCATGTCCATTCAATGATTTTTTTGCTGACACTGCATACTTTCTGCATTGCATTATTTAAATGTTGCAACCCTGCTCTGATGTTCTCATTAAAAGAATAACGGTCCATCTGAGCAGTTCTGATATGTATCATTAAAATACATCATCTCTGTTTAGAGGTTCTGCCACCGGTAGTTATAACATAAAACCCTTCTATACAAGAGTTCTGATAGTGTCACGTTGCATAACTAACATGCCCTTTGAAACGTGTCTATACAGTTCCATTCACATTATAGCAGCACTTCCGTGTGGAGATAGGAATCCCTTCTCATAAAAAAAGTGCAGCTGACTGAAAATGTCACATTAAAACATTTGATTCCTGCTCAAACATTCATGAACTGTGGCATTGAGGCATTCCGGCGCTGCAGTGTAGGGCAGGTCATGACCCACAGTAAGTACTTAACAGCTCTGCGGACTAGACCTCTCACAAGAAGTGTTGGTACTGTCTGATTTAAAGTATATTATACATAAATCATCAAAATATATTTTCCGACAACGTCCGTGCCCCTTTCTCCAACCCTATCTCCAGATTCACCGTGTGGGAACATGCACAGAATCCTGAGCCGCTCCGCTCCGTGAGGGGTGCGCTGGGAGCCATAGCGTGGCTTTCGGGAGCAAACAGACGAAAACAAGTGCAGCCGTGCCCGTGTGGTGGCAAAAGTGAAAGCAGCTGTAGCGTCCCGCGAGTTACTCGTAACCGCAAGCCCTTGGCCTTTTCACACGCACAAGCATGTGAAAAGCCCAGAACGATTCCAAGAGGTCTTTTTCCTAGAGCAGCACATGCGCGCTGCGCTAGGCTTGACCTAACGATGCCTAATAAACTACACCTTTTATGAACATCTTTCAAAATACACATTTGTAGTGCATGTTCAACCAACTATCTAAAGATATGAGGCATCATTCAGCTTACCTTTGAACAGACTTGAAAATATATATATTACCATACAGACTGTTTTTTAAACAAACTTCTAGTACTATAAAACTAATTGCAATATGCATCTCTACATTTAATAATATATTTCAAACAACACAGTTTTAGAATAAGGTCAAATCTTTTTAAATAAACCTCAAAAATATATAACTCACCTTGCAAATATATCTGTTGTATGAAAAATATCACACAATCAGACCGGATTTTCTTTTACACACAGTCAATATAAATCACCCGACTCTGCAAGATGAAACAAGTAATGGAAACGTTTCTCTGTCTTTTTCCATACAAATACACATAAACAACAAATGACATTAATTCCCAGAGATTTTCAAATTGTAAAACACATTTCCATTGGTCACAAATAATATGCCTTATCAACTGACTTCTTCACCCCTTCTGCTGAATGTCAGTTTCCATAGCAACAGGTCATGCAACATTCAACTTAACTGACAGGTCACAAGTTCTCCACAGAATGTTACAAATAAGAACAGCAGGTGTGGTTGCCTTTGTAAAACATGATCTTCATTTCCTGTTCCCGGGACTTTGCATTCGCACTCACCCACTTCACTGCAACACCGGGTCAACCACAGTCAGCGCCGTAGTCCTCCCGCCGCTGCTCCTGACACCTGCGGCTGCCGAGCGGAGACTACGCTTCCCTTGGCCCATTGCGGCAGGAGCCGCCACCGCTAGACACCGCCCCCGGAGGCGCTACTAAAGCGCGCGTTACCGGTGGAGCGGGTGTCTTCCTTTCCTGTTCCCGGGACTTTGCATTCGCACTCACCCACTTCACTGCAACACCAGGTCAACCACAGTCAGCGCCGTGGTCCTCCCGCCGCCGCTCCTGACACCTGCGGCCGCCAAGCGGAGGACTACGCTTCCCTTGGGCCATTGCGGCAGGAGCCCCCACTGCTAGACACCGCCCCCGGAGGCGCTACTAAAGCGCGTGTTACCCGCGTCGCGGGACGCCGGGCGAAGCCCGGGCAAAGGGCGGGCCCTCTTAGGCCCTCAGAGGCCAGAGGAGGCCGGGCTGGGCCACCCCCCTGACGTGCTGGACTCTGATTCCATCATTTAGGTATTTGTACTTTGCTCCTTTACTAATTCATGTGATAATTTGTACCGATTTCTCTGTTACATTATGGTTCGGCCATCTAGGAGGGACCGCAAGGTCACCATTGCATCTACTGGGGGGGTGGCAACTGGTACCATTGACCAATTCCTGACACGGGCTAAGGTGGTCATATAGAAAGAGATAGCACTAGCAGAGAAGCTCTTGTCGCTAGACCTTTTGACAGGGAAAAGATTGGATCATCTGTTACAGCTGAACCAGTTTTAAATTTAACACCACTAGTTATTCTGAGGCCAGTATCTAGCCACACACAAGGGGAAACTGATATTGCCGAGGCATGTTGACTACTAAATTCAACACCAACTAGTTTGGTCTCTCGTGCCTCTTGTGTCTCACCACCTCTATCAGCCATTTCAGCCCAGTCGTCATCCTTACCTGTGATTTCTGCACCTGCTAATACAATGACACCAGAGACCACCAATATTAGCACTAAAGATCCACAGGGTAAAAGGAAAAGAGGAGCTAGCCCACTAAAGAAAGTCACAGTAAAGCGGCGCAAAAAGGTGCCGAGAGCACACCAGTCCACCTTTAGTAGTTATTGACAAACAGCAACCAGTCTTACAAGGTTTTAGCGAAGAAAGGCTTATGGAGAAAATGGAGAAGTTGGTTCGATCATTAATGTTACCATTAATTGAAAGGACAAAATTAAGTAATTCCAAATTAGATCACCTGGAAAAATTAGTTTCTGGAAACACAACCAGACTAGACACTGTAACAACAGTTTTAAAAAATTTAAAGGCCTTACCTCCTCCCATTCCTGCACCAACTACTGTTCCCAGTAGCAACAGTGTAATAACGAAACCCCAAGCCACTGCACTTCCAGCAACCCAATCTGCCATAACCATTGCAAACAAAAGTATGGCAAACACTAACTCAATGGGGCCTGCTAGAAGTAAAGCTGTAAGGACTGGCGCCACGGCCAAAAATCAACCCGAGACGCGCGTCCAAACAGTAGACAACCAGTCCAAGGGGCAGGGTCCTATGTCTAATAAGTATAAGTATATCCCCCAACGTGCTCCTTGTGTAAACCTTCCCCCAGAGACAATACCCTACACAATCATCATGGTGGGAGTTCGTGGGATTGGTCCTGAGAAACGGGAAACACATAGTGACTTGAGGAATAAAGTCATTTATTGGCTTAATTCTAACAGAACACTTCCCCCCTTCTCTAACCCAGAGATACTCAATGTTAGGAGGGTAAGTTGGGTAGGGAACACCACCAAGGACCTGGAAGGTGACTGCGTTATCGTGAGTTTTAAAGATCCCTGGGTGGTCGACTTCATCCCCAGAGAACCAAGGGTCGGTAGAGAGGGAGATATTCAAACACTAGACTTAAATTACTTCTACCCAGGTATAAAATATGTCCAATCCCTCTCCCCACGCCATGTATATAGAAGGGAGCCTTATGTAACGAACCCCTTTAGAAGGGATATGTTTCAATTACCATTATCAAATCGATTTGAGCCATTTTCCACTTTAGAGGGGGTAGATTGACTGTGTTGTAATGCCGACCCCGTTGAACCTTATAGTATGAATTGTGGGGTGACTTCGGAAATACCCAAAGTAGTCCAATTTTTAAATGATGGCGAGGATGAGGGGCATGACGAAGGCCAGGAAGCTGGGCTGGATGTGGATATGTTACACCAGCACACTGTTGAGGGAAAAGTAGATAATTGTAGAATTATCATGAGTGATTCAGCCCAGAATGTAGTTTCCCCGCTACATTTGGATAAAAGTCAAAGCGAGTTGGAAACCATTCTTAGTATAGAGTCGAATGTTTTACCAAATTACACTAATACGCCTGTAATTGATACCATTCGCATTAGTAGTCCTAGGTTACCACTTTCACATCAACCAGTACATGAAATTGGAAATGGCCTAAATATTATAACCTGGAATATAGCAGGCATAAATAGTAAATTTAACACTCCTTTTTGGAACGATTTTATTACTCAAGGGCATGACATAATATGTCTCCAAGAGACATGGTACAGAGATCCAATTACTGTTGAAGGATACACATCTCTTTATATAAATGCTGAAGATTCTGTTGCCGGTAGGGCCAAAGGTGGTTTGTTGACCCTGATCTCTACTAGGCTTACAGAATTTAAACTAGGAAAACGTATAATGTTGGCCCTCATGCTCTTATAATCTGTCTCGAGCATCAGAAAACTAATGATTTAATGATTGTCAACTTTTATAATAATATTTTTAATGCCAATAGAGAATCTGTGGTACAGGATATTGAAACTGCAATAGATAAACTACTCGCAGATTATAGAGACTGCCCAGTTATACTCTTGGTAGGGGACTTTAATTTGCAAGTTTGTGTAGATGCCTGTAAGGGGATCTGCGGTACCATCTACGATTATGAGGATAGAAGTACCATAACTTATAACCATTTTTCACCCGATAAATATGGGCTGGCACTGAACAGTTTAGCCGCCAAATTAGATTTAGAACTTTTGGATTGTTCCAAAAAGAGGGGAAACGTTAGATGTCCTACATTTAAGGGTAGAAATGTTAGTTCTAATATTGATCATATACTAGTTTCAAGCGCTACTGCGTATTGTGATTTATGGATAGAGGAGCAAGCAGTGAGTGATCACAATAGTATCTCATTGACATTACTCGGCTGGGGCCTTAAAACTCAAACCTATAGTAATCCAACACAAGAAATTATGGCCTCTAGACCAAACGGACCCAGAATTAAGTGGGCTAAAATTAATCCTAACAAACTCCTAGCAGAAATAAATGGCAAATGTGGCGCCGAAATAAGCTATTGTCTCCGCGAGGCGACTAATCCTGAAACTATGCTAGTTATGATCAAAAAGATTCATGCAACAATAGAGGGCCTACTAACTGGCAAGAACCACAAACATAGAGCCAAACAACAGGGCTGGTTTGATAAAGATTGCACAGAAGCCCTATCTTTACTAAAACATGTGTTGTCAATCAAACCAAGGGACCCGGAACAAATCAGGGAAATGCGGCATGCTTATAAAATCAAGTTAGCATCAAGGAAACAACAGTTACAAGATGAGGCATGGCAAAATTTAGATACGGCAGTAGTCACAAAAAATAGTAAACTACTATGGGAGACAATTAATTGCCCATTTCTGAAGAATGACACCATACCTACAGTAACCTCTAATGTTAACTGTAAAGAATGGATAGAACATTACTACAAGGTTTTTAATTCAGATACTTCTAGCTCATGGCCGACCATTCCATTATCTATTACTTTAAATGAGGTACAGGCAGGACTTGAGAAGAGTAGTGGTGGCAAGGCCCCTGGTCCGGATGGTGTGCCCATAGACCTGTATAAACATGAAATGGAATTATGGGCACCCATCCTAACACGCTTTTTTAACACCGCTATTGAGTTTGAACTTCCTCAAACCTGGGGGCAATCAATTATTGTACCACTTTTTAAGAAGGGCTCAAGGTCAGAGGCATGCAACTACAAACCCATCTCCCTCCTTGATTCATCAATTAAAGTACTAAGCAGAGTCCTCTTGGATAGACTGGAAACATGGACGGAAGAGGAATCTATGTTATCACCAATACAGTATGGATTCATGAGGGGGATGGGTACGATGGAGCAATGCATTAACCTCGACCTCATCATCAATAAATATACAGGAAGGAAGCCTTTTTTTATGTTTTGCCGACCTTAGCTCTGCTTTTGATTTGGTCGAACATTCACTTTTATGGCCAATTTTAATAGACATGGGTACACCCAAAGAGATCATATATTTCCTTGCCAGATTATATGACATACTAACATGCAAGGTACGTTATGGGTTGGCTGGCGAGTGCACCCCTTTTTTTAAAGTCAACAGAGGCATAAGGCAAGGATGTGTCTTAGCACCACTCTTGTTTTCCTTGTTTATCAATGAGGTAGATATGATACTCAGAACGTCTGCTGTGGATGCACCATTCATTGACGGCAAGCCCATCCCAATTCTGCTCTATGCAGACGATGCGGTCCTTTTATCGCGTACTCAAAATGGACTGCAACACCTCATTGACAATTTCTCTTTATTTTTTTTCTAAACGGAAATTGGTAATTAACAAAGGTAAAATTTTTACAATGGTGTGTGGAAAAAAGACCAACCCAAATAGGACTTTCTTTTTAGAAAATGTTAGGCTAGAGCCCGTTAAAAAATTTTGCTATCTAGGGATAACCTTTTCTGGAGATGGGGGATGGACCAGTGAACAGGAGTGTGTACATCTAAAACTGTCCAGGAACATCAATAGCATCTTTAGATTCGCAACTAAACTGGGGAATCGTAGACTAAAAGAAATGGTCAAAATTTACATCGCAAGGTGTCTGTCATCCGCACTGTATGGGGCCGGTGTGTGGGGACATAACACTAACAGTTGTAGGCTGATTCAACAGCAAGAAAATCATTTTTTGAACCGCCTATTATGTACCCCAGCATCTGCTTCCATTGAGATTATACATAGAGAAGTAGGTCTACCCTATATTGGAGATCTGGCTGCTTTACGCCCTCTTTCCCTATGGAGATCTATATGGTCCAAATTAGAAACAGAATTTACTCAAACTGTAATTATGGACTGTTTAAAATTAGAACATTATATGCGTATTCCCTGGTTCAGGCACATCCGGTTCTGGTTCAAGGCAGTTTTTGATTACGACTCATTCTTGAATCCAGAACTGGGCGTCCCTTTTTCAAAAAAAGAGCTAAAAGATCTGTTCCTGAAAAATGAAGAGAAGGTTAGGGTCGCCAGATATGCAAGTTAACGTACATTTATATTTTATAATGGACACAACATCATAGAAGGCCTTCAGCAATATCTGATAACTGTTACTAGAAGTTCCCATCGTTTCGTACTGGCACGGCTGAGATTAGGTACAGTGCATCATCTAGTGTCTTTTCCCCATATTGGAAGGAACAGATTTCTACCTTGTCCATGCGATGGGACATCTAAACAGAGCTACTGCCATTTTATGCTTTTCTGTAAATTTTATCTCTCTTTTAGAAAAATATATTTAAAGCCTATGTTTTTAAAATATAACAAAATAACTACCATTGAATCTTTGGGGTTAATGTTCGAACTGAATAGCACAGATATTTGTTTCTATGTAGCCACCTATATTTTAAAATGTGTCGCCAGCAGGAAATTGATCATCACATGATTTAGAATATTTTGATCTTTCTGCAAAACTTTTACATTGGTTCTGGCTTTTATTATTGAACATTTTCTTAAAAACTTTAACTGAATATTTATTTAAGATGAAATTTGTACAATCGTTATACATCATCATTTTAAATGGTAATTTGAACAAGCATAAACTGTATATCATTATGAAATATGTGTTATTTTTAATGTTTAAATTTAGGATGTGTATTTTTGACACAATACCCAAATGGAAATAATATAAATCTTACCTGTAAGATGTCATGAGCGAAATACTGCATTCCTTGTACATTTTAAAAATGTTTACATTCACCTTATTTGTGGAGACATAGTTTACGCTTCTGCACAATATGGTAACTGCACTTTATCAATATTATAATGTATAGTTTGTATTTTTTTCTGTCTGCTATATGGTTATATTTTATATGCCGAATAAAGCATTTGAATTTTGAAATTTTTTTGTCCTTATCCTTTCTGCTCTGCCTTTCAAAATTGTTTTACTGATCAATAAAAAGCTTGCATTTTAAACAAGCTAAACTGCACCCTATTTTTGAATGTATCATATTCTTAAACAGCCAATCAAACCTCTACTTTCTTAAAAACAGCATCTTTTCCACCATTTTAGATATCTCTCATTCTACCAACTGACTACCTCAGCTAAAGACATCTTTTGATTACCTACAGACATCCCTTCAAGATGCTTTCAGTGTGGATTGTTGGGCACAGCTATGTATTCTGGTGCAAAAGGTATGCTGAACACAGAGGTATTGACAAAGACCTAACTTTGCAAAATGTAGACATTAAATGAATTGGACAGAGATGATTAAAGTGGCACCAATTGATGCCTTTGGTTAAAACCTTTTTACATCTCCAACCCCTTGACCTCAAGATTGTGCACTGTGGTGCCAAAGACCTAAGCACTTTGACTGGGGTAGGTCTGGAAATGGTAATGAAGGATACCTTTGCAGAATTGATGTTGCTTTTTCCCCAAACTGCCTTTGTATACTCTAACATATGCCAAAGACAGAAATGGAAGTGGTCCAATCAATTTTGTCCTCAAATTGAGAAACCCAGAAAGAATGTCAATAAGCTATTTCTGCTTACCTCAGAGACCATAGAACGGGCTCCATATATAACAACAATTATGTTTCCATATGGAGGGCATCTACAGAAGTGACGGAGTACACTTCACTGATGAAGGGAACAGAGTGTTTCTCATAACCTAAAGCTCTGCAGCCGCACTTACATGTAGCTTCAAGAAACTCATTATAAACACAAGGGCTCTTTTTAGAGTGATCCAATTAGCCAACATATAACCTAGATTTTTATTTAAAAAATCTTTATTATTTTTGCTCAGAGTTGCGCACCCAGCGTGACTTAGAGCCGCGCACCCATCGCGTTCCCACTAGGGGGCCGTGCAAATGCACCACGCACCCATCGTGTTCACACTAGGGGCCACGCTGAGTGTCACGCACCCATCACGTTCACACTAGGGGCCCGCTGAGCACCACGCACCCATCACGTTCACACTAGGGGGCCGCGCTGCGCACCCATCGCGTTCACACTAGGGGGCTGCACTGAGCACCACGCACCCATCGCATTCATACTAGGGGCCGCGCCTAGCGCCGGACTAGGGCCATGACTCCAAATTTTTTTCATTAAAAAAATTGTCCTCTTCCAATAATTTACATTCGCCCTGGGGACCCCATCTCCGGGGCATGCCCAAATATAATTTTTTTTAATTGTTTTAAAAGGAGGAGGGGGACTGCCACCCCCCTCCCGGGCCATTATGGGCCCCGGGGACCCTATCCCCTGGGACCTGGCCTCATGGTATAGGGACCATGGGGGGAGCCTCAATGCCCCCACGGTCCCATTTGCTCCCTGTCTTCTGCGGGAGCAGGCATTGCTTTTCCACGCAGCGCCCATTGTGGAAAAGCAATCTGCTTTGTATTTTGGAAGCGAGAGCAGGAAACCTGCTCTTGCTTCCAAATTCCAAAGCAGAGTTTGCTATGACCGGGCGAGAGCCGTGCTCATGCCAGGTCAAAGCAACAAGCAGTGTACCTGGGATAGGCTCCCCGGGACACTGCAGGAGCCAGCGCTGGGGGTGGCAGTCCGCAAGGTCATCAAGGGCTCCCGGAAGGAAGACGTGCAGCCCCCCTCCCAGCATGTTTAAATCCCTGGGGAGTTGCTGATCCCCAGGGCTTGGGGGGGCCTTGGAACATTAAAACACAAGCTCCGGGGGTGGCGGTCCCGCTAATGAATTTATAGTGCCCCCGGGACCTGGCCCACCCGGGGGCACTAGTGACCCCAGCGCGAATACCGACAAAAATATTTTTTTTAAAGTATCTTTCTTTGGCCCTAGGGTCAGGGTGTTTCTACCCTGCCCCCTTGTCTTGTTTTTCACCTTTATTTCACTGTTTTCTTGTGACTCGGTGCTGCCAAGTCACAAGATGGCTGCCACAATTCCTGGTTTGGAGTGTTGGCAGCCAATCAGTGTGAAGCTCGTGCTTGGGAGGGTTCGCAAACCCACTGCTGCCCTAGATATCGAAACTTTATTTTTTGAATTTCTCAGCAACTATTGAACGGATTTACTGTATCGGTGGAGGGATTTGATTAGCGGCAGGAAGAAATGGCGCTCAAGCAAGTACGCAAGGAGTGAAGGATACAGACGAATAAGCATGGTGCTGACAGGTCAGGGGGAACAAACCCAGACAAAACAACTCCTGCGAGTGTGTAAGTCAAGACCTACACTGTGACTATATAACCAAGTCCTGTGCACACGTATGAGGGTGAAGGTTTTAGTGTAAAAAACAAAATTAAAGAATTTTTCTTGCGGAAATTATGAAGGCCGACATCAGGAGTATCTTAATGGGGATTTTTATATCAATCCAGATCAATTCAGAAACAAAGGACCAACCGACACGTGTTTCATCCCAACGTGGTACAATTGTGACTCTTCCGGGCTGTATTGTGGCAAAATCATGGATATCGCAGTGCCGGTGATACTTCTCTCCCGGTCGCGATGCTGGTTTATTCAAAATTAAGATTGGGAAAGATAGGGTGGTCCTTCCAGGTGTCTCATTAATTAAAGAGACATGAGCGAGCGCACGTGTAGGTCCGAGTCAAACGGAGATCTCTGCTTTTGAATCCTGGCGTGTGAAGTACGCGTCTCAATTGAGAAGGTTTTAGCGTAAAAAACAAGATTAAAGAACTCTTCTTGCAGAAATTATGATGGTCAACATCAGGAGTATCTTAATGGGGATCTTTATATCAATCCAGATCAATACAGAAACAAAATCCCGAATCCTGGTGTGTGAAGTACGCGTCTCAATTGAGACGCGTACTGCACACGCCAGGATTCGGGACTAGAGATCTCTATCAGGATAGTGAAAAATATACAATTTCAAGAGGACATATGGAGACAGGGTGTGTTTGAACACACCATCCAAAACAAACAAGAGCTAATCCAAATTACTTCTCTAAATTATAGCATAAAATGCCTAAACAGCCAGGAAGAGGCGGGGAGAAATAAATTCCTTAACAGCCAGGTGGGGCAAGGGAGAAAATAGGAAAATGAGGAAGGAAAAAACAAATAGCTAATATATCCATGTTGATCGTCTCAACATGTTATACCAATGCAAGAAGTCCTGGTAGGAGAGGTACACGCACAATAAAATCTAATTTTCCATCTTTTCAGTGAGAAGATACAATGATAAATCATTCAAATGTGTTGCCACAGTTATTACCATGAGAGAACACCACAGAAAAACACCACCAAAAAGCATACATTATGGGGATCCTCTACTGGTTATTTCTTTAAAAAAATGAATCCCATTATCAGTTTTGCACCCGAGGTGTTATGTGGCTCTACATTAGAAGACAAAAACATATACAACAGTGTATGTGTTACTGAGAAACGATGTAGGGACTGTTCATAAAAAATAATGTAACACTTCATCAGTATTCTGTCCCCTGCCTTAACTGCATAGGCAGCATATCCATGCATCCTCCTCACTTCTAAGTACCAATTCCCAATTGCCCCCCTCAGGTCTCGGGGGATGTGGTCAGGGCCCAGGAACCAAATACTGTTGTCTTCCATGTGCTGTTCTCTCATATGGAATGTCATAGGGTACCTCAAGTCTTTATTTTTATGGCAGAAACATGTTCCTGTATGTGAAGTTTTAAAGGTCCCATCGTGCTACCCACATACATCTTGTTGCATTCACATCCAATAATGTAAACAACAAACTTAGTTTTGCAATTGATGTGGTGCCTGATGTCATACTCTCTGTTTGAGTTATAACTGAATCGTTTAGTCCTGTTCTATCCCAATGGGTATATGTTACATTTTTGACAGGTATACAAACCATGTACTGTGAATAGTAACCATGTTTTCTCTTTCGTAGTTATTAGGTAACTGGGGCATAGCTAGTTCCTTTTTGTTGTTCCCCTTCGATAGGTCACTTTGGGGAATTTAGTTATATTTTCCTGAGCCCAAGGAGCTCAGTGAGTGGACCTCAGTGTTTTCTCAAAATCCTATATATTTTGTCACTGTGTGTGGTGTACTGTGTGATAAAGGAAAGATGTGTCTGTGTGTCCCTTCTCTTTTCCCGATTGGGTCTCCTAACTAGTGTATCCTGTCTGATTATCCATCCAATTTTTGTTTCTGCGTATGTTAAAATATCCTTGTCATATCCTCTGTTCCTAAATCTCAGTTTCATTTGAGCCAACTGGGGTGGCTGAGTGGGCTAAAGAATGGTGTTGGATTAAACCCAGATCAGTTGACTGGGGGTGAGTGTTAGATTTGTTCAAACGCTCCGTCCATCATCCCCTTTTGTATCGCTTTGTTCGCCCTAATTTGGCAGGGTATGCTCAGACGTGAGTCCCTTGCTCACTTGGCCACTGAATTCAAGATAGCCTGGCTGATGAGGATTATGGATCCGAAACCGGTCCCAGGATGCTTGTTTCCAGTCCAGGGAAGACATGGCTTGGCAGTTCGGGCTGGACTGTTTCCATGAGGCACAGGGTCAGACTGATTTGCATATGGCCATGTCTGAACTGGGGTGGCTGAGTGGGCTAAAGAATGGCGATGGATTAAACCCAGATAGGTGACCCGGTCGACTACTTTCGTGAGAGCTCCGCCATACCTGACGAGTAAGTTCCTTCCATGCAGCGAGTCCCAAATTTTAATTATCTATCTCCTTTTGGCTGTTGGAATTAAACTGTCCGTCCTGTATTTATTTTTTTAAAAACTATCTTTGAAGCAGATATCCTGTTTCCACCGGGCTGGGCTCAGCGTGTGTAATTTCCATCGGTCTGTTTCACTTGTCCATACTCATGTGAAAGTTCGAAGGTAATTATTTCTAATTGGTTATTCGATTGGCCTCTGGATACGTATTCCTAGCTGCTTTATATACTATGCATTGCAGCATTGTATAGTCTTACTCCTTGTCTGATAGCTCCCTTTCAATACGAGCCCCCCTTTAATGCGACCCTACTGTATCTGTGATCTGGTGGTCGCTTAATACACCATTCTTTATTCTGAGATGGAACGGGCAATGCTATATTCTTTGTCTCTCCTCTACAGTATTCCCACTAATGTACGTGTCCACAATTCACTGGTATTGTGATTGCTGCACCTCTGTCTTTTCATTGAACAACCGCTCCCCTGAATATATAGGTGAGCAGTCATTATTTGTCATCTTCATTCAGACTTTGCTAAACATTTAAGTGAATAGGATCGGATGTATTCTTAGACTTGTTAAAGCACTCTTTCTTTTTTAGATAGTCTGATTTCAGCCCTCCTATTTTATTTTATATTATATAAAAAAAAAATTATTTGACATGTGGTTATGGTCGCTCTTATTTTAAATACCTTGGAGTATATATGGACTATACGACTGTTATTTCCTTTCCATACACAGTCCACAAAGTCTGTTTATTCATCGCCCTCTTCCGTGTCAGCGGCCATCTACTGAGTGATCTGCCGTTTTCCGTCTTGAAGGCTTAGACGCTGCTCTTCCCTCCAGTATGTGAATAACGAGAATGTGTCCATGCCACCCTTTTTATTTATTTTTCTGTAACATTGAAGTTAAAAGGTTTTCTCCCCCTTCATCTTTTTTCTACCTAGGTTAACTGAGACTGCCCCCCCGGCCTATCTTTTTTAGTGTGTGTTACCCTTATATAGGAATATTTTTCTCTTTTTCACTGCTAGAAAGTTGTTTGTCTGCAGGTATGTTGTTTTAATGTACTGTGACTGAATTATGTCCTTGTTGCACTCCAATATTTACCTTTCCCCCCCCCTTCCGTTCTTTAGTATTATGGAATTATGGTTGATTTATTCTGTTTTTGCCCACAGATACGCTGGGATATTCTGTTGTTCGCCCAGAAACCTTGGAATTGAGCTGAAATTTCATCCCTTTGATAAATCGGAGGATCTTGATGGCCACATATAACTGAATGACTTGCGCCCTGATGAAGGAATTTCCCATGGTGGCATTTTTCCGAAACGCGCGTCAGCGCTTTCTTCTGTTTGTCTGCTGAGAATGTGTTTGCAGTTGACGGTATCTTGATGTATGTGGTGATTTTTGGATGTGTGTATGCTTGAGGGTATGAGTGACTATTGTATATAAAATGTTTTTATTGTTCCTTGTTGCTCTGGTCTGACGTTACATGAATTACATATGTCAATAGAGTCTCTGAAGTAATGAAGTCTTCTTTTTTATAAATATATATGTACATGACAATAAAATGATTTAATATCACCAGCTGTTCTGTGGGCAATTGTTTATATTTGAACTTATTGGTCCTTTAGAGTAATGGGAACTTCCCTTTCATGTTGTTACAATTATTGGCGATGGATTAAACCCAGATCAGTTGACTGGGGGTGAGTGTTTGATTTGTTCAAACGCTCCGTCCATCATCCCCTTTTGTATCGCTTTGTTCGCCCTAAGTTGGCAGGGTGTGCTTAGACGTGAGTCCCTTGCTCACTTGGCCACTGGATTCAAGATAGCCTGGCTGATGAGTATTATGAATCCCAAACCGGTCCCAGGATGCTTGTTTCCGGTCCAGGGAAGACATGGCTTGGCAGTTCGGGCTGGACTGTTCCCATGAGGCACAGGGTCAGACTGATTTGCATATGGCCATGTCTGAACTGGGGTGGCTGAGTGGGCTAAAAAATGGTGATGGATTAAACCCAGATCAGTTGACTGGGGCGAGTCTTTGATTTGTTCAAACGCTCCGTCCATCATCCCCTTTTGTATCGTTAAATAAAAATATGTCACTTGAAATGCAGTTGCATCTGATGTGTACCACTTCATCAAATTGTATATTCTTAATGACAGACGTAGGGTGGGCACCAGTTGCCTGTAAAGTGCTACTACAAGCAGTCGGTTTTCTGAACATACTACTCTGTATGGTGTTGTCCGTCCGTCCGTCCATCCGTCTATCTATCTATCTATCTATCTATCTATCTATCTATCTATCTATCTATCTATCTATCTATCTATCTATCTATCTATCTATCTATCTATCTATCTATCTATCTATCTATCTATCTATCTATCTATCTATCTATCTATCTATCTATCTATCTATCTATCTATCTATCTATCTATCTATCTGTCTGTCTGTCTCTCAGTCTGTCTGTCTGTCTGTCTGTCTGTCTGTCTGTCTATCTATTTTACCTACTGGCAGACACCAGTAGGTAGTTAAATTTAGGCCCTAATTTTCATAGTAAAAACTTGCCTTTAACTCTGGCGCCATTTGACAAATCTGCACACACTTTCCCCACAAAAAAGTTTTGGGTGATCCGTTAAGCAGTAGCTGAGAAAAAGGGGAGGGAGTCAAAAAAGTACATATCCCATGTTAATCCCAATGGAGATTTTGAACACGAATACAGCTCAAACTGCCAGATGGAATTACATTAAATTTGGCAGAAAGCTAGCTCTCGGTCCAGAAAGAGTGTTTTTTGTTATTTCATGTAAATCCATTCAGTAGCTTTTGAAATATTAAAAGAAAACCACATTTGTATATTTGGCTAAGAAACCCTCTGTGAATCCTCCTGATTTCCTGCATCTGATTGGCTGTCAAAACTTCAACCAGGAAGGGTTGGCAGCCATCTTGGGGCTTGGCCTCAGCTGAGTCAAAAAAAAGAGTAAAAATAAAGGCAAGGGGCAAGGTAGGAATACCCGGACTCCCTAGCCCTGGGGCAGGGGTCCCCAGGTACACCACCAGGGCAAAAGACATTCTTTCAAAACGTTTTGCTGCAAAATCACGCAGATTTGTGAATTTGAAGGAAATATAAATGCTGTTTAATGATTAGTGCCCTGGTGGACCAGGTCCAGGGGGTTCTTTTCATAAAATGGGGAGAGGGGCACACTTGGTCCCCCTCCCAATGGCCTATATTTCCCCCAGGGACTGCCACCTCCCCAGGGCAGGCTGATAGTAATGTATCTGGAAGGAGCCTATGCATTCCCTTCCTGAGGCTTTTTGGAGCACCATGGACCACCATCTCCCTGGGAATTGATAAAGAAAATGGAAGGGGGTGCATGGATCCCCCTACATGGCATTTAAGGGCCCGGAGACCACCACCTCCCTGGGGCCATGAATTAAATTTAGAGGGAGAGGAGGCCTCCAGGACCCACCCACCCCGAAGGCTTTTAAGAACCCTGGGTATCATCACCTCACAAGGTTTTATCCTCCAATAGAAATAGGATCACACATATAACTGAGAGCTTGTTGGAGGCCCTCTCCCCTTTATCAAACACCCTGCAAACATGCCTCCTGGCGCAACACTCATTGGGATGAAATCCCCTTGAATGCTAAGGGTCATTAGGGGCCAAGAACACCTCCTGTTTCCACCAGTAAGTCCCACACAGCAGGATTGCTGAGAGCTCCTCGGAGGCCTGTCTCCCTTCTCAACCACTCTCCAAACAGGCCTCCTGGTGCACTACCGGTTGGGGGATGAAGTAAACACAAGGAGATGATGGAACTTTTCAGACACCACCCCTAGTCATGGATCTGGCTTAAATCCATCATCCTTCTTTATCTCACAACGACACCCCTGTTCAGACACAGCCATAGGCAAATCAGTCTTCACACTGGTTCTCCAGGGAACAGTCCAGCCTGAACTGCCAAATCAGGTCTTCACTGGACAGGAAACAAGCATCCTGGGACCGGTTTCGGGGTAACACCCTTCACCAGCCAGTCTAGCTTGAATCCAGTGGCAAAGTGAGCAAGGGGCCTATGTCTGGTCATACACTGCTAACTTAGGGCGAACAAAGCGAACACAAGGAGATGATGGACAGAGCACTGAAACTTTTCATACACTCACCCTCAATCACAGATCTGGGTTGAACCCATCATCGTTCTTTAGCTCACTTCACCATCCCAGTTCAGACCCAGCCATATTCAAATTAGTCCGGACTCTGTTCCTCATGGGAACAGTCCAGCCCATACTGCCAAGCAAGGTCTTCCCTGGACAGGAAACAAGCATCATGGAACTGGTTTTGGGGTAACACCCCATATCAGCCCGGCCCTATCCCCACTCTCCCGGGGGCCACCAAGTCCATGCAGCACATGACCTACAGCAATGCACAGCGGGGGGTTTGCTGCAGGGCGCATGCTGCAGACAGCCAGCCCCTTCTTTGCACAGCCATTGACTCTTCAAAGATGGCTGCTGTCCATGAGGCCTAGTCCCTGGACAGGCCCTCTGCCCAACCCGCTATTGACCTTCATCCATCAAAAGATCCCCAACCCACATTCTTCTTTTATTTGTGTTTTTAAATATTTGTTATGATGTCACTTCCGCTGCACTGGTGCCCAAGTTTTACCACCACAGTGCAAAACCTTCCATCACACCTAACCCCTGCTGGCATCCACCCCCCCCACCCCCCACTGTGTACAGCCATAGACCATGCGTAGCCTACAGGGCCTGCCTTCTGCCGACCCCCTGCTACTGAGGCCAGCCCCTTCCTGTGTGGGTAGCCAACAGGCTCACGGACTCCCACCCCAAATTTGATCTGTTTACCTTTAATTTTTCCCTGGACTGTGGAACACCCGCAATTCCACTGCGCAAGGATCAGCCCCATGTTATTGCTCAATGAAGCTAGCACAGTCCCTATGTACCATTGTAGAAAATAGAAACCTTCTCAGGGGTCTCACTGATAAACCTGGTTCTTTTACCAACAAAGATGAGATTGGCACAGAATCTGAAATATAAAAAGAATGCATTTATTAACCTCAGATGAGGGAGACTACGTCACACAGTACACTCAGAAACTGTATAAGGCAGTCTCAGGAATACAGAAAACAGGAGCCTTATATATGTTTAGGGTTACATAGTCAGCATAAAACCAAGGGGAGGTCCAGGCTCATGTAAGCATGCAAAATGACTAATATGGGCATGCACGATCTGCTTGCTCATTAAAGTGGGAGGAGAGTTACTTCTCCATACATCAGCAAAAATAGTCTGACAGTTCTATAAGAGGGGCAGGTGCATTCTACCTAGCTAGGCCCTTCTGAGCATGTGCAAGGCTCTGAAGAGGGAAACATAACATGGCGAGCACATGGCTACCTAAAATGGCTGCCAAGTACAAAAATGGCTTTCAGCTCACGTGAACAAATCCCTGCAATCTTTAACACCATGGAGGTGAAACTTGAGTAGCAACTCCTGTGGGAGTACTGAGGTGCTTCATAGCAGAACCGCACTGGGTCCCATGGGAGTACCACTATACCTACCTACCCATGGCATGAAAAAAAAGTGAATTTGCAGGTCTCATCAGGACAGTGGATATTTGTCTATACACCCAGGAGAAGAAGAAAGGTTCTTAATCCTCTATATCCACAGTAACTGAGTCAATATGTGTGGTATTTAGTCTTAAACCATACCTTGAGTGGTTTTACGAGTAGGAGTGGGCTGTATTCCAATTGCACGCTTTCACTAACTGCAAATAATCTGTGCAAGCCAAAGGAATTACTGCTTAACTGATAACCAGCTGAAAAGAGTTAAAACAGTGATGGCATGCAACAACTCCAAAGGGCCTTATTATGAGTTTGGCGGACCTGTGGACCATTGTACAGGCGGTCCGATTTGGAGAACACAGCACTCTGACTGCCGTATTACAAGTTGTGTAGACTGCCTTTCCGAAGACCGCTACTGAACCTCCGAGACCACCAGCAGACTGCTTCCTTTGCGGTTGAGGAAAGGCAGCCAATGCAGTGCAGTACAGGGGAGCAGCACCGCCATCCGTATTACGAGCAGCCTTTTCCACAAGCTGACTGCTTCAAGGTGGCGGACACAAAGGATTTGGCACCCTTGGCTGAGGGAAATATTCTTCCAAATGGGAGGCGGCAGGCAAGCCACCAATTGAACTCTAGGGACCAGATGTATGAAGCAATTTTCCCCTAAAAATAAGTTTGCAACTTATTAAAATGCTTTTTGACATGTACCAACCCTATTTTGCGAGTTGGCAACCTATTACTGACTCACAAAATAGGGTTTGCGATCGCTATTAGGTAGGGGCATGTTAACAGTTTACCATCCTAATAGTGAGTCGCACTGGTATGTAGAAATGTTTTGCAACCGGGACTACAGTCATTAAACATTCGCAGTTACCATCAACTTCAAGGTGGTGGCAACCCATTTCTAAATGAGAAGGGGTCCCCAAGGGATCCTATCCCCTGTGTGAATGTGGGCACCAACAATATTTAAGAGCAGGCAGTGGCCCCACGGACTACTGCCTACTCTTTAAAAAATGAAAGGGTATTTTTTCATTTTTATTTTGGAAATGCATTCTGTTTTCCTTTAAGGAAAATGGGCTGCATTACAAAAAAACATTGCTTTATTTAAAAAAAAAACAATCACAGACATGGTGGTCTGCTGGCCAAAGCAGGCTACCTTCCCTGTGATTGTAGTCATTCACAACAGGTCGCAAATTGCAAGCTGCCTCAGGAATAATAATGAGGCAGGTCCATCTGGCCAGGAAGGGCATGAATAAATTTCAGGAGGATCTGGCAGCTATAGCGGGGTGGATGGAGGCAAACTGCCTTCAATTAAATTCATCCAAAACTGAGATCCTCTTGCTTGGCAGAGACTCACACGGGTGGGCAACAACTGGTGGCAGCCAATGTTGGGTAATTCCCCAACGCCCAAAACCGTGGTAACAAATCTCGGCATACGGCTAGAGGAACATGCTAAATCTGTTGCAGGGACCTGTTTTGGTACTCTGCGCGGCCTTAAAGGGTCTGTTTGACCCTTATATGCGCCAGCTGGTTGTTCAAGCCACGATCCTGGCTAGGCTGGATTATTGCAACAGCCGTGTTAGGTGCTAACAAATGTGTGATAAATGGGCTCCAACATACCATGAGTGCAGCAGCTCGCACTTTATTTGCATTTCCTAAGTACAGCTCGTCTCAGGGGTGCTGTGCCGTCTCCACTAGCTTGCCATGGAGCAAAGAGTCTGGTTCAAAGCACTTTGTGCCATTCATAAAGTTTTGGGACAGCCATGCGCTTTATATATCACATAACATAACATTTGCGACTCACTGCGAATCACTAACAGTGTCGAATACACTGTTGTACATCACAGATTGCAATTTCCTAATAGCGATTTGCTGAAATTCGCTATTAGGAAATCGAAAACACGCAATTTCGTACATCTGGCCCTAAGTCATGCATTTAGCCCTACTTTTCTAAAAGGTCAGAAAACCAAAGTTCTACAGTAAAAAGTAGAACACATTTAAAATGTAACCCTTTTGATTATATGAAGATTATGTGGAGTCACGCACTGGACATAGGGCCATATGGATCATGAATTTTACCAGTAGCAAATGGCCCAATTGACAGAATGCGTTTTCATACGTATGAATTCCAATTTGTGATTCTGTAACATGTTACCAAATCCCAGTTTGGAATTGAGAATACATACCAATAATGACACATATGGCCTATAATTACACTTTCATACCAAGTTTGGGGCTATCTGTTAATGGAACTATGAAGAATATATTATTTTGGTTCAGAGAGTATTGCATGGTAAGCAGAGGCATGAAAGGCTTTGCACCATCACAAAGCCTGGGCTGTGCAAGGCTACAGACTTTGTGAGGGTAAAATCCCATAGGATTATAGGCTACAATGCGGCTTTCTCTTTCTTGTAATTGTAAAGAGCGCATCACTGCTTTGTGACCTCTCATGCAGTCATGCATCACTGAAATGTTTACAACTGCCACGCCAGTTATTACCCATCTGGACAGTGGGAGCTGTCTGTGAGGAACAAAGGTTACAATTATGAAACTTTGTGCCGCTGAGTTGAAGGACTGGACCTTGAAGTCCTCCATCTCAGAATTCAAGTCTCGATGCCTCCTCCGGCACAGTACAACAAGTTTGTCAGGTGACACACAGCACTGCAACCTGGCCAATGACACACCTGGGACCAGATCATCTGTAAAATATTTAACATGGATGAAAATGAAAAAAAGTAAGGTAAATCCATATAAGGTTAAAAGCAAAAGTGGATTTAAACTGTTTTATTTTATGCGGCCAGGATACTATCAAGCAGTGCAAGAAACATTGGGGTCCTATAAACTCAGGAAAGAAACTAAGGGTCTGATTGAAATGTTGGCACGACCCTTTAAGTCAACTTGAAGATCTAAAGATCACCTCATTTAGAGTCGGGCAGACCTTCACTATATAATAGGCAGAGATTACTCCCCCTCATCCACCTATACACACCTCTGACGGTCCAACGAAGTAAGGGCTGACAGAGGTTTGGCCCTGTGTCTGCCTGCCATATTTCGATTGTGCGGACAAATGGCCGGTTATCACTGCCATGAAAAACATGGCAATAAGGGGTAGTGGAAACTTTTAAATTACCCCCACACAATGAGGGAATGGTCCCATGGTTGGGACATTGTTTCTTTTATTTTACAAAAAGATAATGCGCCCATGGATGGGACATTGTTTTGTTTTTTTGAATTACAAAAAGAAAATTCCACTTTGGGTTTTCTTTTTGGAAGAAAAAAAGTTTTAAGTTTGATGTATAGCTCGATCATGTTGACAGAACCGTCCATCAAAGTTACAATGCATTTCCAGGAACCACCATGACACTAGAGGTATCCTCAGGGACAACAGACATCTCGAAATAAGGTGGGCAGAGTATCCTCGTCATGGTGGGAGCAAAGTACTCTGGGACGGTATTCCTCCGTCTACCAAAAATTAAATCAGCCCCTAAGTGTTTTAATACAGATTATCCAGAGCCTTACTTAGAGTTGCGTAGTAACAGAAAATTCCCTGATTTGTGAAGAAGGCCTTAAATCTGCAACTGAACAATTCACTTGCAGAGCTTCCTTTAACAAACTCTAAATTAGACCCTTAATGTGAGATTGACCAGAGAAACAGTGGTATGCAGAGATCACTGCCTTTCTACCCAAGGCATGAGTAGCTCATCCAAGTCTGGTTTTTCCTTTGCATTCTGGTATTTGTAGTTTGGCGCTTATAAAGGAAAAACAGATCTTCAAGTTCAATAAAAATCAGGACGAATTGAGCTGCTCGAATCTTTAATGGAGTGATTTATGATGTGTTGTTTTTGCATCACTCAAGTGATCCCAATGCCGGTGCAAAACCTGGCGAGCACCGGTGCCGCTCTGGCATCTATATCTCACTGACCACTGGCTGTCGAACAGATTTCATAGGTAGCAGCAGGTGCTGAGTGTTAAGATGTTTGCTGCCGCTGAGCGAGCGGAAGGACGTAAAAAGTACAACATACATCAATAGAATGCAAATCCAACACATGTATTCCGTTTTATGTGCACCTCGGCCTCGGCTGTATTTCTATGCCCTTTCCCTGGGGCCTTCCCTTTGAGGTTATGTTGTGATCGCGCCGTCCCTCAAGCGCGTATGATGTATATTTGAGCAAACTGCTAAATGATGAAAGTACAGTTGCATTCTTCCCAGGTGCTCCTTGACTAACTAATAGATCCAGGAAGTGTATACCCGAGGGGATATGACAGATTCACTTTTTCGTAGAAAGTTCTAGATCTGCCTGTCTAATTTGTCAAGGCAACCAGCGCACTGAAGGTATTTATTGGCTACTGATGTTTTAGTGCTCACTGGAACACAAGTTGCTGGTCTATGGAGGCCGCAGGCTTGAAATATTATCATAGAATGATACACACTATTATGGGAAAATATAATATTTTCATTTAAAATTTAGCATAAAACTCATCACTTTGAAAACAGATAAAATACATGCTGGGGTGAGTGTTGACACCTCTGCCTAACATAAATTTCAGTCCCTAAAGTGAAGTGTTAAAACAATGTACAGTATACATATAAATAAATTGCCAATTAAAGGCCATAAAATGCACATTTCTGATACTCTTTTAGTATTGTGATGGATGCTATCTAGCCTCATTCGTTTGGGACACCAAGTGGCATCATGGAACGTAAGAGAATCTCAGAATGGTGGAAGTAGAAACGGTAAGTATTGGCCTGTCCCTTACATGAGGTGCGCCCTGGTTTTCCCACGAGCACAGGTTTCACTAGGCAGAGCTGGGAACAGAAGGTCTCTCAGAAAGAATGGCCACGGGAAGTTTGATCATATTATTTTAACTCAGAGTAGGTACGATTTGATGTCTAGAAACGTACTGGTCTTTCATGTTGTGCACCTCTCAGAAGTTGGATGCATAGATGACTTCAAGAGTGATTGTACCCTACAACTAGATTAAAATGTCTAGCTGTCTCTTACTGCCAGGGCTGCGCGCTGTTTGTTCCTTGTTTTAGAGTACCCTTGTATGTGAATGGCATACCTCTATGACAACTGCAGGCTCTGAACAGAAAGTGGCAGACAGTGGAGCAGGACCACGGAGGGTTTCTGCCTTCTAAGTAGTGCACATTGGTTTTTATTAGAGTTTTCTGAATAGGAAAACACAAAACAAAATACCACAGCATACAAAAAGATAGTATAATTGTTTTGAAGCATGTAAACGATTAGGAAGGCAGGTATATACACATGAAACATCAACTCACTCAGTGTTTACCTACAATATGTGTAGAGCAGAAAAGAATGGGGTTTCGACAAAATATCGGAAAAAAAATATCCTGATACAAAAAAATTGTGTCAAGAATATTAGGAAGTCAGAAATATCGTCTACAATAATATTGAAGGTAAAAATTAGTTTTTTTTGTTTGGAATATTGTTGTAAAACATATCGATGTAGAAAATATCATTGCATGTAATATCCTTTGTAAGCATTAATTAGTATGTCATTTATTGTAGTATGTTTGATTGTGTACGTTTACTTTTTTTAACTTGTGTTTTGAGTAAGATAATGTATTAGTTATGAAATTGAAGACATTCGTTATTTGTAGTTGTATTAATATATAAATCATGGTTTTATATATTTTTTTCAGTAGCAAAAGATTAGGTTTTATGGGGATAAGGGTGGGGAGAAATTATAAAGTAAGTTTTATGGAGGTAATTTTAATAATAACCAAACTAATATGCTGCTATTTTTTAGAGTATTTTGTTACATTAATGTTTGTAATACATTTTAATTTAATGATAAATGAAATATATATTAATGGTATTGCAGTTAAAACATATTTTCTAAATATCAAAAATTAAAATAATTTAAGAAATACAACTATTTGAAAATGTATTTTAATAAAGTAAAATAATTTGATTTTTTTTACATAAAAGTTTAGAATTTTATGAGTTTTCCGGGAAACACATTTTAATAATACAAATATTGTTTTTTAGTTATTGTGATATTTTTAACACAATTTTATTTAATATTAAATACAATATATATTGATAGTATTAAATGATTTATAAAAAAAAAACTTAAAAAAGTATTAACTTATTTGAAAATTTTAAAATATTTATAAATCTATTTTATTGAAGTGAAATATTTGGAAATTGTTTTTATGTTAGCGTTTAACATTTTGTAATTTGTCTGAACAATATCGTTACATAATACAAATATTTAAAACTCTGGTTTAAAATTATAATTTTATTTTAAAATTATATTTTACCTTTTTTTAATCAAAAATTGGTTTTAATTCATTTCCAATTCCATAATTGTTAAATTTGGATTATGATTTAATTTGTTTTATGGCATAACATTTTGAAGTGGTAGTAAATACATTTATATTCTATTACATATTAATTGTAATAAATGTACTTTTATGTTTTAATATGTATATTTTGGTTTGTAGTTTTGAATAGTGTTTTTATAAATAAACATTTATTGTATTTTTTGTTAAATAATTGTGTGTTAGAATGGATTAGTAATTGTGTATATAAAACATTTATTTAAAATGTTTTGATTGAAGTGTATAAAGTAAACTTCAGCTCTTAAGGCCCTAATTAAGCGTCTGGCAGTCCAAAAACCATAAGACACTTGGTGGAGTGTGGTGGTGGACCAGCCACCGCCTCTTCGGCAGTCCGTCCACCCCATTACGAATTGGACTGCCATGGGCCTGCCATTGACAGCAAAAAACTGCCATTCCCTGGCGGTGGTACAGTGTATTTGAGGCCACGGCGGAGCAGAGTATAACGGCACGCTCTAGGCATATTGAATGATAAAATGAGGAGAAGGCGTGAGCTCAGCTCCAGGGCTGCTTCACTGGATTCTAACATCAGCAGACTGGGTATGAGTGCTAATGTGCTCAGCACTGCCACACAGGTCTGACTGATGGAATGGAAAACCATGGACCAAGCTAAAGGAATGGAAGTGAGAAATAAGTATGTGTCCCGGGCTGTCTGAGCTGTACATTTAGTGCTGCTTCCTGGCCCACCATTAACGAATCATCAAAGTCATTGCTCAGCTTCAGACAATCAATGGTAATGTTGCATGCATTTTTCCTTAACCGCCATGTTGAGTGTGACACAACATTGCAGATAAGGGTACATGCATGCAACATTGCCGGTGATTGGCTGAAGCTGAGCAACGACTTTGATGGTTCATTAATGGTGGACCCAGAATCAGCACAGTACACAGCTGATCTGCCACACCACGTACCAGGCATGGCCCGTGTAGTGCGTTATGCCGGGGCGGTGATGTCAGGCGGGGGAGGGTCAGGGTGGGGGCGTTGTAAAATGCGGGTTATGGACCATTACAGGTAAGTACCGAAAAAAAAAAATTGTTGCCTGCGCTGCATCACATTTGGCGATGCAGCGCAGGTAACGAAATTTGTTCTATTTATTTTTTTCGGTACTTACCTGTAATGGTCCATATCCCACATTTTACAATCCCCCACCCTGACCCTCCCCCGCCTGTCGTCACTGCCCCGGTATAACGCCCCGCACGGGCCGTGCCTGCCACGTACGCTTAAGCATGTCGGCTCACTAACCTTCTTGGGCATGTTGCGCAGAGCAGTGAACAGGTACTCCATTCTCTAAGCTGTTGTGTGCCAGAGATCGCTGCCCCTGTAAAAAAGAACTCGGGGCAGAATCCCCCACCGTCTCAGCTGCTGTGCACATCCAGTATTGTTGTTCAAATCCAGGGTACTGGGCACTAGAATTCCCAGACCGTGACAGGCTCTTGTGCACCTTGGTGGTGAACTTCGAAAGGGAGCGCGGCAGAGTGTGTCGAACTGTGTGCTGCCGTGCTGCAGATGAAGGACTGTGGGACCTCCCCATCTTCTCTGACCCCGGTACTGGCTGGTCAGTGCTCTTCAATCTTCATGCACCTCAGTGCCAAGCCTGGGGGGTAGAATTTTTACTGTACCTGAGGGTCGAACAGCTGGGTGGTTTTGCTTATTGGAGCTGTTAAATATGCCAGTGCTACAAATGTTATTGTATATAGGTTATAACCTCAGAATCAAATCACACTCCTTGAATGTGGAAAATGATCTATTGTTTTATCCAATTACAATTGTAAAGGCATTCAATAAAACTGACGTGTTTTATGATGTAATGTTTATTCTTCTAATTTAGGTGCTCTGAGTCCCTGCCAACGTGACCACGAGCATGTAAATGACTAACTGTAGGGCGGAGCAAAACTCTACGCATGCTTGCTGAGGATTCAGGCTCCTACACTGTAAAACTCCGTGAGCTCCACCCACCTCTACTCTTTATTGTCCAACACTTTCCCCCAATATGGTTAGATTGGAGTGGAAATAGTAAATTTTCCCCATTCCGTGTCCAACACCTTCCCCCAATATAGTTTGATTGGGGTGGGAAGAATCGATGAAACCCTTTTAGTGACTAGTTTGACGGTCTGAGGACTGTCAGACTCATGGGGGTTTGGTGGTGGCCGTCCAGCCACTGCTGCACCGGTAAGCCAACTACCCAAGTACAACTTTAGGGCCTGGACCGCCATTGCACTGCCACAGCCACCAGGGAACCTCCATTCCCTAGTGATTGTGCTGCAGTTAGGGGCACAGTAATATGCTGGTGGTGCTGCTGCAGCACCGCTATGTATATTATGAGTTTCAGGGCTGCCTGCGGTGTCATGGAGGTCTTTACTCCATGATAAGGCTGGCAGTCCTAAAACAAAGGGGGCCCTCCAGTTGTTGCCCATATGCGTGGGGGTGTGTGCAGGGGGCACAACATGTACCCCTTGTGTGCATGCACCGCAGCTCCAGCAGAGCATAGACTTTACAGTCGATGCTGTGGTTTTGACGTTCCCATTGTGGTGTCCATTTTGGGGGCACCACCCAAAAAACCCAACCTTGCACAAGGAAACTTGCAATCTGGCGAGCAAGGTGCCCACAGGGTTGGCAGTGCAGGGGCGGGCCACCAAACTCGTAATCAGGCCCTAAGTATCTAGCACTTTCTTTTAAATGGTTTATGTTGGAGTCTTAGGGCCTGATTATGAGTAAGGCAGACCACAGAACCACCGTACTGGTGTTGGCAGCCTGACCACTGCCAAATTGCAGGTCCGCCCACAGTATTTTGAACATGGCGATTGGACTGCCACAAGATCGTTGCTCCGCTCGGATCATAGATCCCATGCAGCAGAAGCGGTGCTGGCAAGGACAGCAATATGCATGCGGTGCCGCTACGGCCCCCCCAAGCATATTTCAAGATGCCTGTCCACCACCTATTTCATGTGAGCCCACCATGAAAATAGTGGCAGAGAGGCAACTAAGGGGGCCCTAACAGGGCTCCCTGCCACTCTGGGGACTGGGGGGAGCATGCCAGGATTTATGCCCCCAGTTCTTGCGTGGAGTGGCACATATACCACACTGTGTACGAAGGTGCAGTTGGCGCTCTGTTGGTGGTAGTCGGGATGTTAGATTCTTCTTTGAGCCTAACAGCAGTCACCGTCAGACTGCAGCAGGACTGCTCACCAGACTAGGATTGAACTCCTAATCTGGCAGGATGTCACACCACGGCTTTGCCCGGCCTACAGTGGACAGCGTATTGCGGACCCTACTGTAGGACAACTGAAGTCATAATCAGGCCCTGTATTTAATTTTATAATTTTAGTCTGAAATCCTTTATTGCAATTGTATTTACATTTTGTAGAAATAGTTTGTGTTTTTTATTAGTATTGTTGGTGTTTAGAAATATAACAAAAACCAGTTAGTTGTATGTATGTAGGTAATGATATCATTAATGAAATTTTTCTAAAGGACATGTGACACATTTTTCTCATTTGGTTTATTTTATAGTGTTACATTTTAAACATTTACAGTTCAACTTAAAAATAAACATTTATGTAAAGTTAGGTAAAATATTGTTTTCATGTTTTTCATTAGAAAAAAAGTAAATTATATTTAATTATTAATGCATGTCGTAAATTTTCCACATTTATTTTCCATTTTTTAACAGTTTTGTAACATTGTTTTATATACATATTTGAAACATCATTTTGACATTTTTTTAGTATATATTAAAAAAGTGTATATACATGTTCATTCATTTTTTAAAAACATTTTTTCATACATTTATTTAACGGTTTTATATTATCTCCCAATCATTTCTTTGGGGATATTTATTTTTACTGCTACCTTCTATTTTATAATCTATTTGTGTTATTTTCAGTCTATTTTCCCAGACCAGGATGCAGTAGGGAGCTGGAACAGGTAAGTCTGTTTTCTACTGATTTTTAAACTGTTTTGAGGGTGGGAAGGGTTTAAGGGGGAGTTCTACAAGTTAGTTATAATGTTGTTTGTGACTATTATGTGCATTTAGATGTACTAATAGTAGTATTTTCCAATAGTTTGTAGTTTTGGTTTTTCGTGCTCTGTTTTAGTAATGTATTGTTATGTTAAATTGTGCTATGGTAGTTATATTTTGTTGTTTAAGTGTGATGTGTATATATTTTTGAGAATGTAATGTGTTTTGTGGGTGGGCTTTCTAATTAACTTTATAGGTTTTTGTCTAGGAACGTGTCCGATGAGCGTTGGGAGTTTCTGTTTTATTTTTTAAAACAAAGTCAATTTCGGTGTATAATAAACAAATTCTTTGTACTTTGATTTCCATTTTTCTGGTTTACTGGACTGTTTCCTTTTTAGAACACTTTTCACGTTTGTTATGATTACTGCATAATTTGGATTGCTTTAAGGGATCTCTATTAGATTTGTTTTATTTTTGCAATTGTTTTTTGATTTTGGTCAATATTTTCCTATTTTTGGTGGATTACTACAGAGGAAGATCTGCAGAACAGTAAGTTGTATGCATTTTTTTCTTTTGGGTGGGAATTGTGATATTTTTATTGTTTGTGTAAATACAATGTGATTGTTATATGTAATTTTGTGGTTTAAATGTTGTAATTATTGTATGTGATGGATTGAGTTTGTTTTTCGTTTCTTGGTTGGTGATGGTTACATCTTTTACTTAAATTATATATATATATATATATATATATATATATATATATATATACTTTTATCATCTCCGTTTTGATTAAGAATGGAATTATATTAAATGTTTTGACTGGTGAAATAAAATATTTACTTTTTTATAAAAAATGATTTGTTATATTGGTTTAAATTTGAGATAATATTCTAGGTTTATGGTAGGTTTAAATGTATTTTATAATATGCTTTTGGTTATCATTCTAAGTACTATACTCCGTTGCTATTTATGAAGAGTTTGACTTTAAAATGTAGCATGTTGTGCATTCTTTTGGTGTGTTTGTTAAGTTTAGGGGCAATTTGGCAGATTACTCCATTTGTAGTTGTTGGTAGCTTTTCTTTTTTTGTAATGCTTCTAGAAATTTGGGGTTCTGCCTAATGTGGATTTGTTTCTTCCTAGTGTGGATTGAAGGCATTGTGCCATCCTTCCACTGCATTATTTGTTTTCACTTCCTGTGGCAAGGAGCTGTCATAGACATTCCACTATGGTATTTGGAATTTTAGTTGAGATCTGTGTCTTGAGCAATGCAGTTGGCCAACCCAAGTGTCTTCAAAATAATCTACTAGGGGGCTTAGTTTGTCTTCATTTAATTTTAGAAAGGGCTGTCTATAAGTAAATTGTAGTGATTGGCTACCTCTGTGACATGAACATAAGATAATGCTATCATTGTTTTTATTTCAAATGCAAAGTGGATGTTTGAGGCATCTTCTACACTTACAGCACAATTTCGAGTTTGGCGGTCTAAATGCTGGACCGCCATTGCAGTGATCAGGAGAACGCCATCAAGCTGGCGGCTTCCAGACTGCCATATTAAAACAACACCACTGGGCTGGCTGTGCTGTGCCAGCAGTGCAACAACAATGGAATGCTTTGGCTCATAAAGAGCCTGAAGCATATGCCACTGCCGTAGCAGCACCACTTGCATGTTGGGGGCTATATGTATCATGCACCTTGTCAAGCATGGCACACAGTGCACGCACAATAGTGCAAGCAGAGGGGGACACAACATGTGCCCCCATGGACATCCCCTTTGGGCTAAAACACAGCCGCGGTCAGTAGTAGGTGTACCTGCAGGGTGGTGACGTGGGGAGGGGCAGTGCAGTGCACGCAACGAAATTCGATTTATTTATTTATATGTTTACTTACCTGTAAAGCTGCGTAATCCATAGATTACTGCCCTCCACCCTGCCCCTCCCCCTCCCCACGTCACCGCCCTGCAGGTACACCTACTACTGACTGCGGCTGCTAAAACACACTGGGACCTGGTTTGGGGCCCCTTACCCTGCCTTTTGTCTGACCTGTTCATGGTGAGGTCCCTGCCATGAACAGCTCGTCAGATAGGCAGGTTGTAATCTGTATGAAGGTGCCGGCATCTGCACCGCCATCGAAGACCACCGATTTCCCCACTGCTGCCCCTTTGGAATCTAGGATTGTGTCAGGTTGGTGGCGGTCTGACCACCAAACACATAATCGAGCAATCGGACAGTCACCGTGGGTATGGCGGTCTTGGGACCGCTGTTCTCATAATCAGGCCCTTAGAGCAGATTGTTAGAGGTGTCCCCACATGCTTTGATTGCATCAATAGTAAAAGCTTTGGATGGCTGTGTGGGAGTAAATTGCTAAAATGGTTTGAATCATAGCTTGCTCAAAATCTATGACTATTTTTTGGGGGTAGTAGTTATTTGTTTTATGTTCAATGTGGTTCATGAGGTCTTCATAAGTGCTGCTTTTTTTATTTGGAAGTAAGGCATCTATAAAATGGATATTTGCAGTTTGATATTCACCATGTAGGATGTAAAATGGATATTAATAGTTGACAATTCACCATGTAAGATGTATATCTGACTGAATGGTTTGGATTCCATTTTGAAGGTCCCATCCATCATCCACGTTGGACGTTGGCTACGTTTTAGTAAGTTACTTGCTGTAAAGAATATTAGGATTCATTTCTCATTATTTAGTTTTCATGTAAAAGGAAAGATTCAGCTTGGTATTTTCTAGGGGAAGTATCTCTGGAGGCTTTTTTAGTTTGTGCAATTAAATGTTTTAAAGGAGGTATAGGTAGTTGTTCGCATGTTATTTGTTTGGGGACTTTAGGCAGTATATCTTTAAGGATTTTGGTTGCTGATTCCAGGTAGCTAGTGTTGCCTCTCTTATATCCTGCAATATCTGCCTTACTTTTACTTCTGTCACGCTTGAGGGCGGTTGTGCTCTCTTACATGAATTACAACATCATCTTTTGCAGTTGCCCTCCCATAGAATGCATTAGAATAATATTTGGCACATTTCCAATTTATATTTTCTGTTGATGCACTTTCTTGATTGTAGGTGTAGCCTACGTGATTCAGTAACTGCTTTCCTTTCTGTGAAGTTATTTACTTTGCATTATGTCTGAAAGTAGTGTAATAGTACTAGCATATAGAATATTTTAAAATTTGTACGTTTATAATTTACATGTGAAAATATGCAACTACTTCTATTTTGTTTAGCTACATTTATGTTCTGTTTGTATGTTTCAAACAATTTTGCAGCTTTGCCATTGAGGTGTGAAGCAGGAAGTTATTTTTCTGTTGGATAGAAAAAAATGTCAGTTTCTTTTTAACTGTTAATTTGTTGGTAGTTTGTAGAGGTTGAGGTCTTTATTTTTGCTTGCTTTTTGCGTGAGTTTAGAGATTTTTTATGTCTTTTTGATGGTTTGTGGTAAAAACAATTCTCAGAGTTGATTGGTTTTTTAAGTTGTAGTTTTGTATTTTAAGAAATCTATGTAAAGAGATAGAAGTTTGAGGCTGTTTTATTATTTGGTATTTTATGTTTTTAAGTTTAATAACAAGTACATTTAATTTAAATATAATTTGTACTTACTTCGTTAGGTAGTTATTGAATTATAAATGTTTCTTCTTTAATGGTTTAGTGACAAAATCCAGCAGAGGTTCAGGGGAGCGTGGCTTGGGCAGGAAGCATGATGGCTGCTGAGCAGAGAGCTCCGTTGTGGCTTAACATATATCCTGCCATTACAGCCTGCTGTCAGAACTAGAGCAAGACTGCCTGATGCCGCTGGGGAGAGGTGACAGAGCTGCGAACAGCAACGTGCCATCCGATAACAAAGACGGCTTGGAAGCTGCGGACTAGCGGTGACGTAGAGCCCGGGGGAGGTTGCCGGAGATCGAGGTTGCCTGCTGGAATGCAACACTGAGGAGAAATTACTGTGGTGTGCTGAGACGCCACTCTTCGTTGCCTGCTTCACTGGGAAGGCCCAACCAGTGTGCTGGGGGCTGGTCGTGGAGCCCGGTGAGTGGTGATGCCATTTGCTGATACGGACGGTTGGAAGACCACAGCCTGGTGGTGACACCACGCCCAAGGAAGGCTGCGTGGGACCCGTGACAGCCACTGGAGGACTGGCCTGCACTCCAGCAAGGAGAGATAGCTGCAGTGCACTGAAGTACCAACTGTGAGGCCCTGGCTGAATTGGGACGGCCCGAGTGGTATGCTGGGGGCTGGTTCCAGGCACCCAGTGTGGGCCGCACGGGACCCACCCAGCATAAGCAGCCTGTAAGGTAGGCCTGAAATTGAGAGATTGTACAGATGGGCTCCGTATGAGCTGGAGATATAGGCTCCCTGGGGTCAGAAAGCTTTGAACAATTGCCCACGAGTTGTAAGAGCTACCCACGCAGAAGTGAGACAAGAACATGCAGTAAATTGGAGGAAAGCACCTGGAGAAGCGGTGTAGAGTGCAAATGGCTGATACACCAATTAGGCCCCGGGGAGAGTAGCTCCATCTACTGGATGCCACACACTTGAAGGTCCGGACGAGGCATAAACATTGAGTGAGTGCCTTGTTGCTGAGCGCGAAGTGGTATTGGAGTGCAAAACACAGAAGGCACAATCGAACATTGGGAGGCTACTGAGGGAATTGGCAGGATGCCCTACCTAGATGCCATGGAAGGATATAGTGGGCAATGTTGACATTTGAATAGGGCAATACAACCCTTGACCTGGGACAGATGGCAGACGAGGCCATTGCAGCATACCCTGCTGGTGGCCGGTTGCAGATTCAGGTGGGACCTGGTGCCATTCCCTAGCGTGGAGCGTTGTGGGATGGGCTCCCTCCAGATTTCAGATACTCTTCCAACAAGAGCAAGCGACAGCAGAAGCAAGGAGACTCACCCACTGAGGAGGGGGAAGCCCACACCCCACCTAACTCTCTGGGAACTGAGGAGTCAGAACAAATGGATCAAGCCCTTCACAAACACCTTGATCAAATATAAGCAGCAATCGTAGACACGAAAACAGCACTGCAGAAAGATATTGGGACGGTGTCTGTCAGCCTGTGTCTATTGCAGGCAGATCATCATAAGCCAGTGTAAAGGACGAAAACAATTGAACAGACACTTGAAACGATAAAACCATATCACACAACCATGTCCAACAAGCTGGAAAATCTGACCGCCAGAGATTTTGAAACACGAGAAGAGGATGCTGAAGGGTGTAACAGACACAACAATATACACTTAGTGAGACTGCCAGAAACCAAAGAAGGCACAGTTATGGTGGCTTATCTGGAGGAATGGTTCAGAACAACAGTGGCACCGGGTCTGCTAACTCCTTTCTTTGCTCTAGAAAGAGCACACAGAGTACCATCATGCTCACCGGCTCTGGGGCAGCCACCTCGGCCTGTATTGGCACGCCTATTAGACTGCAAGGATCATGACATCTTGATACAATGGGACCGTACCAATGGACCTTATCTCGTGGACAATAACAAGGTGTCCATTTTGCCAGACTTCACTGCTAAAGTGCAAGCCCAACACACTTCCTTCCTGGAAGCTAAGAAAGCATTGCGAACAGAGGGAATCAGATACTTTTTAATATTCCTGGCAAAGGTACGGATCACGCTAGATGAAACCACACATTTTTATGATTCACCAGAAGAGGTCAGGGCATGGTTGGAAACCTACAGACAAAATGGATATACGTTGCAGGTGGGGACCCACAGCTCAAAACCTCCCAAATCACAGCAAAAGCAGCTATGATGCTCATCCAGATGGATATAGTTACAGAAGCTATCCGCATCACAGACCGCACAAGAAAGGAAGACGGCGCTGCTGGCTGTGGCTGAGGTACTGACTCAAACCACAGAGAAGGGTTGCTTCGGGAACACTTCGGAACACAGCGCAGAGGAATCTGAACTAGGGACATCGGGCAGTAGTGAAGTAGAACTGCCAGATGTGACCCCAGAGACAGCTGATAACAGAATTTAGATTAGCTACAGCGACCCAGACACAGGAACATATGAGTACAAAGCGAGTGAGGCACAGGGATTACCGACAGCAAGAGGGATTTATTGCCCTGTCAGAAAATATTGAGGCCTAGGAAGACCAGGGAAGTGGTGTCCAATACCTCGCACACCCCCACCATGATAATCTCTAACAGGTGGATACCAGGGACAATCTTTCAATAATGTTTTTTCTCTTTTTCAGGTTTGGGCGGTGAGTTGTTGTGAAGCTGCCCTGGGTAAAGGGAGCTAGCTTCTTGTTGGGACAATGCGGCAGTCTCTAAGACATTGATGCTCTCACATTTAGTATTAAATCTGTTTATTAAGCAGAAAAAATAATCACACTGCACCTCACAAAGAGAATTAGCATCGACGCCGAGGGGCGGCTGTCTGGGCCAGTGGCATAGTACACGCCCAACATAGTGATACCAGACGGTCATAGTTAACACAGCAAGCCGCCTACAACCCATCCGGGCCGGCCGCGTCTAAAGAGGTGCTCGGAGGATGCAAGTGGAGCTAATGACAATGCGAAGAAACAAGAGTCTGCAAAATGAAACAAAACTAACCCCAAACTCCCTGCCCCCCCCGCCCCCCCCCTCCTTGTCCAGTAGTCAAGCACAGGGTATCACATCTACGCCATCTCATCTACGAACCCAGTGGAGCCGCCGTCACCGGGCCCTTGCGTTTGCGTGTACGCGCCTCAGGCTCCGGCAAAGGGGTATCTGCGAGGCGTAACAGTCGGAGATACCGGGGACAGCTTACCTCCCGGAATTCCCCGGTCAGCAGGGAGAGGAAGGGCTGCCACAAAGCCGCAAAATCCACCCCCCTCCCTGTCGCGGTTAGTGAGAGCTTTTCCATACCCAGTATTGCCCAACGCCTATGTAACCAGCCCAGTTGCAGTGGAGCCTGCGCCGCCCTCCAGTGAGCCACAATGTTCTGTACCGCCGCCCCCAATGCCAGTGCAATCAGTCTACCCCTCCAGGACTTCAGAGGGTACATGAGGGCGTTAGGGAGACCAAGTATGATGTAGGCAGGGAAACGGGGCAGTTGTGTATCTAGGTGGGAGTCAATGAGGTCCAGGATGGGGGTCCAGTACGGACGGAGCTTATCGCATCCCCACAGCAAATGCTCCAGTGTCCCCAATTCCCCACACCCCCTCCAACAGCGATCGCTCACTCGGGGGTCCCACTGATGCAACCTCTCGGGGGTGTGATACCAGTATGTGGCAATTTTGGTCATCGTCTCAGTGAGGCCTGTGTGATGGGCCGAGTGTCTGGCCCTGTAGTAGACACCCTCCCATTCCTTCCTCGTGAGTTGGCGCCCCAGGTCCCTTTCCCACCCAATCTGACCTGCGTTGTATGAGTGAGTATTGGTGAGGAGAAGCTGCTGGTATAGATCCGAAATGATTTTCTTATCTGATGTGCGGGTCCATAGCCACTTCTCATAGTGTGTGAGATGTCGTTGGGCGCCCGGTGAGATGGAAGGGTGAAGGACCCAGTGCCGCACCTGTAGGTATCGCAGTCGGTCTGCCTCAGCAACACCATAGTCCTGCTGCACCTGGTGAAACGGAAGTATCCCTTTGAAGTCAAACATGTGGCCCACCGCCCTGCAGGGGGTCGCCCGCCATGCCTCAAAAGCCTTCGTGTCCAGTCCCGGTGTGAAATCTGGGTTATCAAAGATCGGCGTCATCGGCGACGGAAAAGAAGTCAACCCCTTCTTCACAGCAACCTTGTCCCAAACCCCAAGGACGGTGCTCGTGATGTCCGAGGCGTATAAGTTGGGGGGTCTGTGGCACCGTGGGAGAAATGGGACTCCCTGTAGTGGACGACCGGCCACTGCCTGGTCCTGAAAGAGCCAGTGCTTGCCCGATTCTAGTTGATGCCACTCCACCAACGTGCGTAGTTGTGCCGCCTGAAAGTATAGCGCGAGGTCGGGTATCCCCACTCCCCCATGTTCCGGTGGCAGGGTCGCTATAGTATGCTTGAAACGCGGACGTCGCCCATTCCAGATAAATCTCGATAAGTCCGACTGTGTGTTCTTGAGCCACTCATGTGGTGGTCGCAGGGGGAGTGTCTGGAACAGGTACAAAATCTGTAGGAGCAAGGTCATCTTGACCCCCGCGATTCGGCCAAGCCACGACAGCGTGAGAGGCCTCCAACGCCGCAGCTGGTCACGGATCTTTCCCGTCAGAGTCGCGTAATTGGCCTCTGCAGTGGCCCGCACTGTCGGCGCCAAGTGGACTCCTAAGTAGGAGATGGAGGAGGCCGACCATTGCACCTGAAACTCCGCCTTGACCTCCGTCAGGACGTCGGGGGCCAGTGAGATATTCAGGGCCTCCGATTTCGCCTCATTGATTTTAAAGCCCGAGGCTTGCGCGAAGGTGTGGAGTTCCACGAAAAGCGCTCGCAGTGATTGCATCGGGTCAGTGAGGGATAGCAGTATGTCGTCCGCATACAAACTAATTTTGTGAGTGTCACCACCAAAGCGGACACCCGAGATGCGATCGTGTTGTCTCACTCTCTGCGCCATCGGCTCCATATAGAGGGCGAACAGGAGGGGAGAGAGCGGGCAGCCCTGTCGAGTACCCCTGCCGATTTCGAACCTCGGGGAGGTATGGCCATTGACCCGCACCGCGGCATTGGGACGCCGATAACAGTTGAATATGCGGTGACAGAGAGTTTCCCCAAACCCGAAGCGCTGCAACACCTGTTCCAGATAGGGCCAATGCACCCTGTCGAACGCTTTTTCTGCGTCGATGGTGAGAAGCATGCAACCCGGTCTCGTGCGCGAGCCAGCCTCGATGAGATGGAGGACTCGCCGAGTATTGTCGCTGGTCTGCCTCTGGGGGATGAATCCCGACTGGTCAGGGTCTACCAGCTGCTGCATATACGGCGCCAAGCGGCTCGCAAGGATGCCGGTGTAAAGTTTCAAATCCACATTTAGCAGGGAAATGGGCCGATAGGAGCCGCATTCCGTCGGGTCACGACCAGCCTTAGGGATCACTGATATGGCCGCCTCCAGCAATTCAGGGGGAATGGCACCGGGTCGATCAAAGGTGTTAAACAGGTCGCGCAGAATGGGGGCGACCTGCTGGCAGAATGTCTTATAGAAGGCCGCCGTATAGCCATCCGGTCCCGGTGACTTCCCCACCTTGAGGCGGGATATCGCCGATATGACCTCCTCCAGGCCAATGGGCCGGTCTAGGAAGTCCGCTTGTGCTTGCGTGAGGGTGGGGAGCGTCGCGCCGTGCAGATAGTCCAGGCCCACCTGGGGGTCAAGGTGATCCGCGTCGTAGAGGCCGGCGTAGAAGTCGCCAAAAGCTGCCGCTATATCTGCGTCTTCCGTAACCTGCGTCCCGCGCGTGGAGTTGAGGGCGCCCACTTGGCGTCTCTGCTCCTGTGCCCGCAGCCTACTCGCTAAAAGCTTCCCGCAGCGGTCACCACCGGTGTAGTACACGTGCTTGAGATGGATGGCGGCGTATTCTGCCACATCCTGGTCTAGAGCCGCGAGCATCTTCCGCTCCGTGCATAACTGGCGCCACGCCCGCGCGGCCCCAGTGCGTTGGTGCATCTGTTCCAATTCAGCCACCCGCTGAGTGAGTTCGGCTCTTTTCAGTGCTCTGTCCTTGTTATCAGCGGAGGCGATAGAAATGATCTCGCCTCGCAGGACTGCCTTGAGGGCCGCCCATTGAGTGGCCTTGGACGTGTCGTCGTTGGCATTGTGGGCCAAGAATTGCGCGAGCGCGATCTTGAGCCTATCCTGTGTTGCGGGAGACAACAGGAGTCCGTCCCGAAGCCGCCAGTGGCGCCGTGGTGTCGGCGTAGGCGCCATCCGGAGAGTCGCCACCACCGGGGAATGATCAGACAGCGAGGCTGGGAGTATCTCTACGTCCTCGGCCTGCGCCATCAGCTGTGCGGAACACAAGAAGTAGTCCAGTCGCGCGTAGGTCTTATGTGCCGCTGAGTAGTAGGTGTAAGCCGCCGAATGTGGGTGGAAATGTCACCATAAGTCAGTGATGGCCAGGTCAGAAAGATGTGCATGCCCCGATTCTGAGAGTGCCCCCATCTGTCCAAACCTCTGGCCGGTGCGGTCAGCCGTGTTGTGAAACACCAGGTTCAGGTCTCCCCCAAGCAGTAGGTGTGGATGTGTAGTGGCTGTGGCAGCTTCCAGTGCCGTGAGAAGGAACTTTTCCTGCCCCTCATTAGGTGCGTACACCGAGCCCACCAGCAACGTCTGCCCCGCCACCTGGAAGCTGTGGAGGAGAAGCCGCCCCTTGATCTCGGCCTCTTTCTGCATGACCCGCCCCTGGAAGGACCTGGCAACCAGTATAGCCACCCCAGCAACCTTTTGTGTGAGGAGGAGAAAATTTGCCACGGGAAGGCGCGCAACCGCAGCCTAAGGTGGTCCTTGGGCACCAAGTGTGTCTCCTGTAGGAGGCAGATATCTGCCTTCGAGTGGTCTAGGAAGGACAGGACTGCTCTGCGTTTGACCGGGTTGTTGAGGCCTCGCACATTAAGGGAAAGTATCCTCAGTGGGCGTGTCATGGTGGGCGTAGTGAGTGGTAAGCTATCGTTATGTCTGGTGCTCGCGATGTGGCGGCATGGCGCGGAGCAGTCCCCTGGTCAGCGCCACCCCAGTTCGTGACCCCCAGTAAAGAGCCCACAGGCCCTGGACAAGGAGAGTGCCCTCCCCCCTCCCTCCCTTCAACCAACTCCCTTCCAACTCCCTCTTGCAGAACACCCCCCTACCCACCCCCTCCCCCTCCCCCTCTCCCCAACTGACCCTTCCCCCACTCCCCCCCCCTCTCTAGCCCCAAAAATGAACTGTCCCCTGCGCCCCCACCATCGTTTCCCCCCCACCCCAATCCCCAAAACCCAACCAAAGAAACCAGAATGAACATCATAGTCCCAGGTCAACCTAGTGAAGGAAGGACCTGTGGAGTAGTCAGTGTTCAAAGTGACCCAAGCCAGTTGGAGTCAAAGTACAGATAGGGTACGTGGTGGTAGCGACCGTCGTGGCTCCCCACCCCGCCACCCCTCATGATGCTACTGTCTCTGCATGCCCCCGCAAAGAGTGACTCATGGAGGTCCAGCGGTGTCCTTTGCTACTTCCTGAACAGCGTCAGCCTGCTCCTTGGCAATTGTCAATGGGTCCGGTCGGGCCCGCTGCTTGGGCTGTCTCCGTCTGCGGACCTTCTGCCAGCCGTCGCGACGGGGTCTTGATGAGCGTTCCTGTGACGACTCCGTATTAGTGTCGTCGCCGACATCCTGCTCCGGGAGCTCGATCCCCAGCAAGGTGCAGACGTCCTGGAGGGAACGCATCTGGTGGAGAGAGCCATCCCAACGGAAGATTAGTCGAAATGGATGGCCCCAGGAGTAGGGCACCTCCTTGTCTCTCAAGAAAGAGGTGACAATCTTGAATTCCTGTCTCTTTTGGAGTGTGATCGCTGAGAGGTCCTGAAAGAGCTCCACTGATGCATCTCGGAAGCGGAGGGGTCGAGACTGGCGCGCCTCTCTAAGGATTCTCTCCTTCAGGGGGAAGTCTGGGAGGAACGCCAGTATGTCCGGGGGAGGTGCAGGAGCCCGGCGGGGCAGGCCCACTCGGTGTGCACGGTCAACGCGGATGGGGAAGTCCGCCGGCTCCTTGAGGATTTCCCGGAACAGCTCCTGGAGATATAGGGTGACACTATTCCCCTCCATCTTCGATGGCACGCCCCGGACCCTGATGTTGTTCCGCCTGGAACGGTTCTCCAGGTCCTCGGCGTGTGTCTGTAGACCTATCTGCTGTTCACGGAGCCGCAGGACTTCTTGCTGAAGATGCACCATCTCCTCGCAGCGGACCTGGTTCGAGTCCTCCATCGCGGCCACCCTATCCCCCAAGCCGTCCATGTCTCTGCGTAGTTCCTTTTGTTCGCTCACCAACTCCTGCTTGAGAGTCTGGAAGTCCTCTCTCAGCGATCCGAAGAGGGCCTCGAGGAAGGATCTCGTGACCGGGGCCTCCTCCTGGTTCCCACTCTTACTGGACGCGGGTATGGGCGACAACGACGCCGGTTGAGCCTTGTCCCCTTTCTGGGATTGTTTCCCCAGCAGGTCGGCGATAGAGCGGCCTCCTCTTCGATTGGCATTTGCCATCTTGGTGTGGTTCGCCGAGCCCTCTCTCTACGTTCACGTTCCCGGGTTGACGCTCCGGCAGGACAGTCACTACCCCCCGGGGGATCGCTGTGACTTCGGGGTTCAGGGATTATGCAGTGTCTCTGGGGGGCCGCCGGGTCTGACAGATCGCCACTCGCCAATGGCCCAATGCCCCTGTTGTCCCGTGAGTGCTCCCCGGGCGTCCGCGGTCGTCGCGGCCTAGTCCGTCCAACGCTAGTCGTGCCCCCACTCACCGCCAGTAATGCTCAGGGCTCCTCCGGGAGACACCGCTCCTTCTGAGATTGCAGACGTCTCCAACCCCCTGGCTCCTCTCCGCTGGTCCGCCTAGTCCCAGACCGGGCCCTCTATTCTGGCGATGGCCGCCTCCCGCCCGGCTGCCGGTCAGGGTGCGCGCTCGTGGGTAGATCCTACGGCGATCAGGGCCGCAGGTGTCACTATCGCCTCACAGCCGCCTCCGGGAGCCCCGATCACCGCCCTCACTCGCTGCTCCCGAATCTGTGCGCTCCTCCAAGTGGCGCAGGTGAGTTCCTGTCCACAGCCGGCCCTTTTCCCGGCCGGTGAGTAGGCCCCGACCGGGCCCTCGATGCCAGCACTGCCGGCCTCCTACGTCGCAGGGTGGCACACCTCGGGGACTCTCAGCTTGCCAGTCAGTGGCGACCGGGCCCCGAGCGGGGAGGCGCAACAACACTCAGCTCGGCCGCCAGCCACCCGGCGCTCACCTTTCAAGCCTGCTCAGGCCCAAGCCGGGGCCTCGATTTGGCCGCCGGTGTCATCCGCTCCCGGGGCCGCCCAGCCGGGACCAAGGCTGCCGCGGGCCCCGCCGCTTCTCCGCGGCTCCCTCACCGGCAATCCTGTGCTGTGGCTACGCCTGCCGCTCCACTTGCCGCCGACGGCGAACTCGCCGCCTCACTAGCCACCGGGGACCACGGCCTGGGTTGGGCCCCCCTCTCGACTGTGCTGTGGAGCTCACCGGCCGCCGTCAGGAGCCAGGTACTCCAGGTCTGAATACAGGGCCATCCGCCCACCAGGGGCCAAGGCGGGCGGGCGAGGCGACTCCCGGCCAATGCTCCAATCTCCCAGGGTCCCGACTCTGCACCCGCTCAGCCCACGCTATCCCGCTAGGCCCCGACCGGGCCCTCGATTTATAAGCTCCCGGCCCACCTTGTTACTCACTGCCGGGAGCTCCACGGGCCGCTCGAGTCTCTTCTCTCCCTGCCAGTTGCCTCAGGGGCCAGGTGCTTATACTGCGTGGGCCAACTCCTCCAGTGCTCCGCCGTTGCCCAGTCGCATAGGCCCAGACCGGGCCCTCAATTTCCGCGCTCCCGGCGTATCAGATTTCAGCCGCCGGGAGCTCAGTGCGCCAGGCCAGCCCCTTGCTCACTCGGCGCCTCTTGAGGTTGGGGGGGTGCGCGGCGTCCCCCGATAGGGTCCCTGGCCGCCCAGCCCCTCCTCGGTCAGTCCGCTTAGGCCCAGCCCGGGGCCTCGATTTGGCGCCTTCCGCACCTCTCGCTTCTCTCGGTCGGGGTCTCCCCCGGGCGGGACCAATCTCCGGCTTCCCGGTGTTTCAGGGGACGCCACCGGCCTCTCAGTCGCGTCGGGGGTACTTGCGGCGGTTGTGGGGAGCAGGGCCTCTTGAAGGTCGATGTTTGGGGGCAATTCGCTATGTTTATGGGTGCTGAAGGGGAATTAGGGCAGGGAGCCACGCAGACCTGCGACTGTTCAGGTCGCCATCTTGGCCACGCCCCCATGCTCTCACATTTAGAAGTACCAACAGGAGGTGGGGAAAGTGGGGGGAGGAAGGGGGTTATAATGGATTGAGTTATTTTATGACATGCCGCATTTACACTAAGAAGTTCAAATGATCTTCTGGAATGTACGAGGAATGGGGTCCATGTCTAAACGGCACAAAATTCAGTTACCTCACACGCCGAGGCATACAAGTGGTGAAACACATCTTACACTAGAAGAAAGTGCTAGGCTCAGGTGTAGGTGGCATGGTCAGTTATACACCACCACCTAGTCTGCATTCTCGAGGGGCACACTAATATGGATAAGGGCGGGTACTCCTATCGCTGTGAGTATGGTCCACACAGACCCAGAAGGCAGATATGTTCTGATACAAGGTAGGATCCTGGGTAAAGTGATCCTTCTGGGGAGCATTTATGTTCCAAATTCTGAACAGGTCCAATTCCTTCACCAATTATTGACACAGCTTTTTACTTTTGACACCTCCCACACCTTGCTTGGGAGAGATTGTAATTGTGTAGCTGACATCATATTAGACAGGTCAACACCTCTGCTGAATGACATCCCAGTAGCTAAGGTGACCAAGGGGTTTCAGGAATGGTTGGAGGGATGAGACATGGGAGATATCTGGAGATTACAGCATGGAAATACACAGGATTACTTGTACTATTCCCACTTGTATAAATTACATACCAGACTAGACATGTTCATGTCCTCAGGTGGACTGGGATCATCTATTAAATACAAAATGTACTTGGAGCTCACTATTTCGGACCATAACTCACTGCTACTGCACATCCGTCCTATACCTGATCCCACGATAACCACTACATGGAGACTTGATCCTACACTCCTGGAGGACACTCCATTTCGATCACTATTAAAGGGGGCTGTCATAGAATACTCTCATTTTAACCATGGCGTAGTTGGGTCAAGGGTGACCGAATGGCAGGCCTTCAAAGTGGTGTTGAGAGGGAAATGTATGGGCCGTAAGGTCGGAATGAAGACGGCAACATTGAAGGAACTCACCAACTGAAACCCAACTGCACGAGGGGGAGGCTCACCTGAGTAAAGAGGCTGAGGCTTATGAGTAGCTACACGGCCAACGGCAAAATTACAACAAAGTGCTAGAAAGACTGAAATGCTTCGATATGCGGGAATACCAGATGCGGGTGCATTTGGAGGGAGGTAGAGCAGGTAGATTACTTGCTTGGCTAATACGCCCTGAATATGGGAGAGCTCCCATCTCCCAGACACGATTATCAGAGGAAGTGATTATGCACCACCCTAAAGAAATAAATAAATCATTCCGATCTTATTATGTCAAACTATATTCTCAGCCATAGGCACTAAGGCGAGCATTCGTAAATAATTATTTAACACCCTTGCTCCTAGTAATCCTATCTCCTGACAAATGTGAGCTGCAGGGGGGACCAGTTACAGCGATGGAAATCATGGAAGCACTTAAGGGGATAGCCAGAGGGAAAACGCACTGCCCGATGATCTGCGAATGGAGTTCTATGCCACTTACGCCTAGATCGTAGCACAAAAATTAGAGAAACTATATACAGAAGCCTGGGACAAAGGGGAACTGCCCTCTTCAACCAGAGATGAGTTGGTCGTGCCCCTTCCCAAGACTAAAAAATGCACCCACACATGTCAGGCTTTCGCCCCCTCTCGATGCTCAACATTGATTTTAAAATCTTGAGCAAAGTATTAGCCATGTGGCTTTTGTCTTATATGACCAGACTAATACATATAGACCAAAACGGGTTTGTACCGACAAGATCCACCTATGGGAACCTACGAAGGCTGTTCCATATATTGCATCATTCCGACTGTGACCAGTACCTGGACGCAATCATACTATCTATAGACCTGGAGTAGGCATTCGACTCAGTATGTTGGGGTTTCCTAGAAGACACGATGGAACAAATGGTATTAGGGGAAGATTGGATCATGTGGGTGAAAGTATTATACAAGCAGCCATCCTGCATGAGTTAGGGCAAATGGGGTAATTTCGGAACCCTATAACATATACCGAGATACTAGACAAGGGTCTCCATTATCCCCGTTGTTATTTGCTATAGCAATAGAACCACTAGCGACAGCATTTTGGCAACAGGAATGCCATATTGGCATCCACTTGGAAAGGAGGCCCCATGTGATTTCTTTCTATGCGGATGATCTGTTGCTCTATTTGGGGGATGGGGTTACAGGAACACAACAGGCCCTGGCCATGTTAGAAGAATATGCAGACCTAGCAGGATTTAAGATTAATAAATCCAAGACCAATGCCTTCCCGCTTCTGGAAGGCCACACACAACCTGGGAATTTCCCATCGGGCCTGACATGGTCACCCCGCTACTTCAAATATCTGGGAGTCCAAATTCTACATATGGTAGATAAGTATGGGCGAATTTAGCGGATCTGAGATCCGCAAATTCGCGCAAAATTGGCAAAAGAATTAGCAAGTTTGCAGGATTTTTAGAGTAGAGTACTTTCTGGCTAATCAGTAAGTGCTACCTCGTTGGGTAAATATACAGTGCTTTTCCTAACACTACAGCTGCGTAAAGTGCCAGAAGAGTTGTCTCCAGTGACCAGGTGTGTGTTACTATGCCATCGCGCCGAAGAGTGCAGGGGTCCCTTGAGTGAGCTGTCCATCATAGTGGGTAAATGGCGGGAAGATGGTGACACCGCGAGTGTGTGGGCGGGGCCAAACAGGCGGGCCAACTATGCGAGTTCACATGCCTCTTGTGTGCAAAAAAGGTCAGAGACCAATCAGAGCAGCAGACGAGGAGAAAGAATCTCCTGGTCGCAGGAACTGCACGGGGATTGCGCTCATGAAAGCCAAGGATGCAAAGGCCTCTATCTAGCATCACAGCTAATTTTTAACGGTAGATATGAGGAGAAAGCACACCAGCCCTGCCTCGACAAAGCGCACAATGGTTTTTGGGCTGATGAATGCATTACTGGCCTTGAGCTTCAACTCGGGCACCTGCTGTAAGTGCTTCCTGTTGAGGTTTAATTTTTGTGACAGGAGCATTGGGCCAGAATGAACCCTGCCCTTCATATTTATCCAAGAAGATGCCACAGTTTTGTGCGATACCTCTACTCACCTGGAGTACTTTCTACTGGCTAATAAGTAAGTGCTACCTTGTTGGGTAAATGTATAGTGATTTTCCTACACTACAGCTGTGTAAAGTGCCAGAAGAGTTGTCTCCAGCCACCATGTGTGTGTTACTATGCCATAGCGCCGAAGGGCGCAGGGGTCCCTTGAGTGAGCTTGCCATAAAAGAAAAAAAAAATCCGCCCGCCTACAAATTTGCGAATTTTCGGCAATTTTGAGAGATTCGCGGATCGCGAAATTGCCGAAAATCTGCAAATTTTGCGAGCGTAACAGAATTTTGGCCCATGCTTAATGGTGGATGATTGTCGGGAAGGCAACTTGAGCCCGATTGTTAGATCCCTAAAATCGTCCATACAGTTCTGGCAGTCTTAAAAATTACCTCAAATGGCATGCATAGTACTCTCAAATATGATCATGGTGCCCAGACGGTTGTATCATTTTACGAAGCTCCCCGTGGTGATACTCCCACAATGGTTCTCAGACCTGAACCAACTACTTCGGGAACTGGTTTGGGACGGAGTTTGGAATAAAGTGGCACTGGAGATAGTGGAAAGGGCACCTGAAGATGGAGGGATAGGTGCCCCAGACTTTGAACTATTCTATCTGGCAGCCCAACTCAGCGGTAAGCTCAGTGGATAGATGGCCAGAACATAGAGCTACGAGATGAGATGAATGGGAGAAACAATTAAGGATGGTTGGTAGCCAAGCTACTGCACCAGAAAGTGTTCCCCCTGAACCCCAAAATACTTTTGAAGACACAACTATATTACTGGAAGAGATCCCTTAGTTGCACAGAAAACACCCACCCGTATACACCCAAAATACCGTACCCAAGACTTCAGATAGTGGATTGGACAATGGCTGGGACTGCTTCGACATGGGAGCCTTGATACCCATAGATGATTTAATGTCGCAACACGATTTACCTCACAGGCAATTCTTGATTTACTATTCACTGACACGAACAGTCTGAGATATGTGGCAAAGTGGCTCTACAGAGCCCGACACACATACAGTGCTTCAGGTGCTGCTGACCCTTGGGACAGCTAGGCACTTGATAAACTGGTTATATAAAGCACTCCTGGAATCGGTCAAAAACCACTTGACCGTACCAGAGGGAAATGGGAGGAGATTATAGGGAAAACACTAACAGATAAAGAATGGTCAAGAGCATTGCTCGAAACAATTGTCAAGAAACTCTAACTTTAAAACAATCCAATTCAACTATATGCATATGGTGTACCTGATGCCCCATAGAATGAATGACATGAGAGGAGACACTGACCAATCCTGGGCTAGGTGCATAATAAGGATGCTGGCTTTGTAGATATGACCTGGGACTGTACACATTTAATAGGATTCTGGGAGAAAGTCCTGACTGAGATTAGGAAAACTTTGGTCCAATCCCTCCCAAACACACCTGTGACTTGTTTATTAGTACTATTCCCTACACCAAAGGCCAAAAATAGGAAACAGATTTGTAGAGCTGGCACTGGTATAGAAAACAGATAGCCCAATACTGGAAGGCACACACTGCACCCTTGATAAAGGCATGGGAGAAAAAGGTAAAAGCCTGGTCTGAAGCTGAACTGAGGGCCCTCCAGAAAGATGATGTATGGAGAACACAAAAACATTCCATGGCGGAGTTATGGGAAGAGGTGCTGCGGGATTGGGAGACTAGAAACATGACAGACTTAGAGGGAGGGGACGATGATACAGAAGAGCCAAGAGAAGACATTGCCAGCATGAGAGTCCTAGATCCTCCACAGGAACCTCCCACTAACACACAACGCATAACTGTATATACAGATATATTATCCTGACTTATACTCCCCCCTACTCCCCCCACCTCGCCGAGAAGCATGAGGGAACCCTTGCAACCTATAATAGTAGTGCTAGAGACAGGCCACAACAAAGTTTATTATAGAATGTTCAGCATTAATAGAATAGAGTGAGTTGATATTGTAAACGTGGCTAAGTGTGGAAGTAACTCCCTTGATTACACATTTGCTGTGTTACAAAATCCTGAAGTGAAAAACATAAGACTAACCGTTAATAAGAATGTACATTAATGTGCAATCTCTGTTTTATTAATGATTTCTAACATCCAGATTTGTATGGGTTAGCAGGTATAGTGAAAAGATATGACTTAATGTACATGTAAAGAATGTATAATCCGATTTAAAATGCCAATAAAAAAAGTTAAAAAAAAAAAAGAATCTAGCAGAGTTTCCTAGTTGTGCAGCTTTTGCCATTTTTGTTTAGGAAGCATGGGCGTAGTTTGCAGAGTTCCGCATAGCAGAACTCCGCGAAATGCAAAAAAACCTGCTGTACTACGCCGAGCTCCGCAAGCAGCGGAGTGCATTAGATAAATGCCGTTCATGGTGCTTTTCACTGCCGGGTGTTTGTCTGCACTGTGCAATCATCGTGAATGGCACCATGCACAGTGCAAGCGGGTGCTGCTTACTTTCTGCTGCTCTAATAGATTTTTTACTCGAGCGGCAGCTTTCTCAACGAGAACAGACAGTTTCTCATTGTGAACGCTCACGAGTAACGCGAGCACTTGCAATGAGAAATCCGACCGCCTGTGTTAGGTAAATTCACCGGGAGGTTGATTTTCCTTGCACCCGCTCGACAACTTGACCTTGACGGGTGCGAACGAGGAAAAACCTTCGGAACTCCGTGAGCTCTGCGTAATGCGGAGTGTGGAAAACTCCACAAACTCTGCGAGCTGCATGGATTTTCTACCCAGACTTAATATTTAGTTGTTTTAATTAGTGTGATTTTATATACATGGTTTATTGTTTGTATGATTTTATTGGTTAAAGTTGTTTATGCTTTTATTTACTTGGTTGGTTTGGTTTTAGTTTGATTCTTTTTTATCAGTTATATCCCTCTATGGTACTCACTAATTTAGGTTTTAATGTATGATATATAGTTTAATAGTTTTTAATCTAAATGTATTCATATATATATTTATTATTATTTAGGTTGTTGTTTAAATGTTTGTAGTTAATGGTAGTATTGCTTTGAGTTGATTTGTTATGATTTTAGCTATATAATTCATTGGGGTGAATGGTAAAGCCTTTGTTAATGTAATATATTTATATTTAATTTAAACATGTAAAGAATGTTTTAGTTATATTTCCAATGATTGTTATATGCAAAAAGTGATTTTTAAATTATTCTTAATAATTAATTAATTACTTTGGGGATAATATTGTAGTCGATATCATGTGAATCGATGTTTTTAATAAATGATATCTTTATTGAAAGGCAACAATATTTTTGTTCATAATATTTTATTTTTTATTTTTATAATTCTTTTTATTTAACAAACAAGAATCAGCACTGTAACATGAGGCATGTGCCTAGGATACAGGCAGGAGGAGTTCATTCATTGACATTTAGACAACACATAGCAGCAGTTAGAGTGGATCCTTTTTACATTAGGTTGTGCATTTCTTATGGTGCGGGCAGGTCATCTAAGCTAGCGCCACGTGGCGAACTACAGATCTCCTCACAATATGTATTCCAGGCCCCCCAAATTAGGGATCATTTCTTCGGGCTTCCTCTCGCGATGTAAACTGTCTTCTCATGGAACATGCACCAATCCATGTTCTTCTTCCAGTTAATGTTTCTGTTTTTGAGACAAAAACAGGGAAAAATTCCGGCCTCCAGCTTTTGAAAGGCAGACCATCGGGACAGTGGCACAATATCCTAGTGGACAGATATCTTGGGCCAGTGTGGTGCAGAGCTTTGTCCATCAGGAGCAGAATTATCAGTGTACATAAACACCAATAACCTTCTGGCAGTATAGGCAAAGATTCTGTCGGAATGATGTGGACACAGCCTAGCCACTAGGGGTGCCATCGCAATGGCGAACAAAGTAGGTGACATAAGGCATCCCTGTCTGATGCTCCTGGTTATTGAAAAAGGGCGGATGATCACCATTTATGCATAGCCATGCACTGAGGTGCATGTAGAGTAGTTTAATCCACCAGATAGGGTAAGATTTAAAACCGAGACATGCAAAAATTTCCACTCTATGGAATTGGCCACTTTTGTGGCATCCAAGAGAATTTCTCCAGCATGGATTTGATGGTCTGTGGAGTAGTGGACCACATACCTATTAAGCATGCTATGGGCTTATGGAGCAGCCTTGAATAAATCCAGATTGAGCAGGTCATATGATATCAGGCAGAAGTGGGAGCAGTTGGTTTGTGATCAATTTAGCAAGGATTTTATTATCTACAATAATTATCGAGAGTGCTGTATATGAATGCCATCCATCTTTCCAAGTTTGGGGATAGTAACAATGACCGCACTTTTAAGTAAAGGGATGTCACACCAGTTTGTGCTACATCCCCGTATACCACTAAAAAATGGGGCATGGGTATGTGGGCACATTGTTAATAGAAGGAGGTGGCAAGCCAGTCCGGTCCCAGTGCTTTATACCCAGGCATGCTCTGAACGGCCTATACTATGTTCTTTCTGAAATGGGCACATAGAGGTACTGGCTACGTGCATCTACCAGCATGAGAAGCAGTAGCAAATTTTTAAAAAAGCAGGTAGGGTGTCAGGGTCAGGATCCACAGCCAACTTGTATATGCAAGTGTAAAAGTCAGTAATAGTATGTATGATGTTGTCAGTGCTGGTACAGACAGTATTTTGGTTATCCGCCAATTCCAATATGTTTTCACTAGCCCAGGGTTTACGGAACATTCTAACAAGTGTAACAAGTGTTCTGATGGCCATGTCCCCCTCCTCATATCTTTTGGCCATGGATTCCCTGTCCACCACAAGTTTGCTCTTTAGAGCGGCGAGTATACTCATGCCCCCAAATCTGCAGTAGTTAAGTTCAAGTGTATGAATCCCTTTCTGTAAAGCAGTAAGATGTACTTGCAACCCTCAATACCCAGACCTGCTTGGACATGCACGCACCACAAATGGCAGCTTCAAACACCTCCCAGAGGATAGAAAGAGATGCCACAGATTGTGTGTGTAGTACTCGAGAATGTCCGATTTGCCTTTGTTTGGGAAGATGTGGTTTATGGGTGCATTTAGCGCCGAGTCCCAATACAAATCTCTGCTGCGGGCAGCAGGGCATTTGGGGTGAACTTCAATAAGACAGTGGCGTGATCTGACAATATCCTAGGGAGGTGTTCTATTGTAGAGGCCCAAGTGAAGACGTCTGTAGTGACTAACCAGAAATCTATTCTGGATCACGTGTTAATTGTGTATGTGATACATGGGCCCTCAGTAGGCTGAAAGTTTGTTGGTTTCCATATTGCTACAAGTTCATTGTCCTGCCTAATAGTGTGTATCTGAGTAGCAACACCAGGGTGGTCAAGTCAGGTATGACTAGACCTATCTGCTGACTTATCAAGGATCTCATTGAAATCCCCACCCCAAAGCACTCTACCCAGACCAAAACTTAGGATCTGACGCTAGACTTCTGCAAAGAAGTGGGGGCTTTCCACATTGGGCCCTTCTAGGGAAGCAAGGGTGACTGACTGGCCATGCAGAACACCATGCAGGAGTACAGGTCTGCCTTCTTACTCACATATAACCTTGGATATGTGCCTGAGCATACCTCTGCGGTTAATCACTGCAACACCCCAGGAATAGTTAGAGTATGTGGCAAAAAGCCTCTCCACAATCCAACCAGTGCACAGTTGGGATTTAAGGAAACCCCTCCCTTAGCGTGCACTGCCCATACATATCTAATATATTCCAAGCCAAAGGTTTAATTGTGGTCAGTCAATGTAAGGCAATCCGTGCATGGCCATGTCTATGAATAGCGATTGTGTGTAATGAATAAGGTCTACACAGTAATCCTGTTAGTAGGAAATGGGGTTACTGGTGGGGGGGAGTGAAACCATACTCAATTAGCAACCACAACTGAATCACAAGCAAACCCTATAGTAAGCTGTTCTCAACCCTCTGGTAGCTTGGCACAATGCAGTCAGGCTTAACTTGGAGACAATGTGTAACGTATTTATGCAGCATTTCAAGCAGTATTAATGTGAAAGCACAACACAAGAAAATCCCACCCCAATATAGAAAAATGGAGTACAATGTGATGAGTTATTTAACACCAAAACAATAAAAATACAATTGGCAGAACCAGAGTTATGCAATTTTAAAGATTTTGGTAGAAATAGTGCTTACAAGCAAAAAGCTGCAAATGTGATTATCTGGTAGTGTCAGAGAAAGTCACAAGTTTAGGGCAACTGCAGTGGACCATGGGAGGGCAACAGGGACCAAATTAGTCACATTGAACAAAGTACCTTAAACCCTTTTGTGAAGCGTTGTGAGGTCCTGTCTCGACAATGCATTGTGCAGAGATGATTTGGGGCTGCAATGTGAGGTCCTGCATCGAGGATGCATCGCGCAGTGGTGGTTCCAAGGATCAGCAGGGCTGTGATGCAAGGTCCTGCATCAAGGAAGCATCTCAGAGCAGTGGCTTAGAGGAGCTGCAGGGTCCTGTGCCAGGATGCATTGCGCAATGGCCATTCCGATGCGAGGCAGCCAGGTGATACGTCACGCTGAGTCGGTTCAGCTTAGACTACAGCTTGTCTGGCAGAGAATCTTCAGGCCCACTTCCAAGGGTAAAGCACTGGGTGGAAATTATTGGGGGGCAATACTCACCGCAGACAGAGTCCAGGGTCTGGCTTCAAGGTTGTTGGAGCCTTTACAGTCCCTGAGCCTATGTTCAGAGGCCAGCCAACTAGAACTTTGCTACACTCTGGGTCCTCGGTTCAAGATGCAGGTCCAGTCCTTCTCACTAAGGCAGCAGGGCAACAGAGTAGGTGGCAACAGAGTGGTATTCCTTCATGTAGTAGAGCAGCACAACTGTACTTTTAGTCTTCCAGAGATCCAGAGTTGTACTGAAGAGCTGGTCTGAGGGTCCATTATTAATACCTGGTACCAACTTAAAAGTAGGAGAAGTTTTTAGAGGGGTCCACCCCCATAGTTGTTTCTAATTGTCTTCTTCCCTGCCCTCATCCCTGCTTGTCTGGGTGCACAAAAGGCTAGTGTGAAACCCTTTATGAGTGTGCTGATGCAGAGTCTTTGTGAAGTGCAAATGTGGAAGGTGACAGCTTCGCCTGCCCATCAAGTCAAAGTTGGCCAATCCTGCCAACACATATTATCTCTTTGTCTTACTGTCTGGGAGCAATGCACAAAAAGCAACTGCCACCTACATCTATTCACATGATCCAGGATACAGGCTGCTGGCACCAAAAAGCTGGGGCAAGAACAACATGCTTTCTAAAAGTGCCATTTGTATAATTGTGACTTAAAATCCAACTTTACCTTTAAAGAGAGTTTAAACATATTATTCTTTAGACACCAAACTTGATATTCCTACCTGCTCCCAATTGATACTTAATAAATGTAATAGGGTAACGCAATGTTATCCAATGGGAAAGGTAGGCAATGTAGTAGTGAAAAACTAATTTAAGAGTTTTTCACTGCAAGTACATGTCCTCAAGCTATTTAGAGTCTACCATAGCGGTGACTTATATGTATTAAAAGATGAAGGTTTAGGTCTGGCAAAAGGTTCATTTTGCCGGGTCAAAAAAGCAGTCTGAGACTGCACTCACAGGTTGTAATGGCAAGGTTGAGACACGTTTGACCAGGCTACTTTAGTCGTTAGCACAATAAGTGCCACAGGCCCATTAGTAGCATTTAATTTACAGGCCTGATTACATAGTACCACGTTTCTAGGGACTTACAGATAAATTAAATGTGCCATTTGGAGCGTAAACCAATTTTATCATGTTTAAAGGGGAGACCACAAGCACTTTAGCCCTGGTAAGCAGTGTTAAAGTGTGCACAGTCCTAATGCCAACAAAATGAATTCAGCAAAAACAGGACAAGTAAGGCAAAAGGTTTAGGTGATGACCACCCTAAGGCTGACATGTCTAACACTATTGAACTGTAACCACTGCTCCTCCCTGTGGAAGGCTAAAAATGTAGAACAACACAGAAGACTCCCCCAACCCCCTTCATTGCTTCCAACTGGTTGACATCCCACCTACAACCCCAACTCACCATCCTAACATATGATTGTCACAAATGGTTTCATTCCATAGGCAACCAAACAGACAAACGCTCAACCTGGCTCTGTGCGAGCTGGGAGCCAAGGGCGATGAACAACAATAGGGCATAAGTAGAGAACAGCAAAAGGCAAATTAAAAAGGGAAACATTCTTTGAATTATATAATAGTGCAAGCTGCAGTCCCACCACAGCTGCCAGAATATAGAATGACAATCACAGTGCCAGGTACCCGACAGGCCCCGTCAGAGAAACCACTTGCCAACACGTGATGAGCTGACAGTCTGCGCTCATCATGAAGTGAATTTGAAGGCTTAGATCTGGTACTGTCATTAGTTGTTTTCAGTGAAGTGCCATCCAAATTCGCCCTTTAGCAAGGCTGGGCCCCTGGTCACAGAAGCAGCGAGCTTTCTCGAAAACGTTTCAACAGCTTTTGGATTGCTGAAGTAATGGACTTTACCATTAGGTTGACAGGCAGCTTGGCCGAGTCCATAAGTGATCACATGCACCTGCTTTCAGAAGGAGATGTTTGGCTGGCAGAAATTCTAGATACACTGCCTGAACCGTAAGGGTGAAGTTTAGATACAAGGCAATGGCATTGCCCTGATATTGGACATCCTTCTGTTCTTTAGCCATTCTCAGGATGGTGTCTCTAGCTGTAGTGTTGAGAAAATGGTCAACTATCAGCCATACCAGTGTGCCTAAGGGAGGCTGCTGCCCCAAAGAGTGGTGCACCTGCTCCTTCATGAATACAAACAACAGTGCATTGTCAAATAGAGAGTGAAACATAGTCTCAACATAGTTCTCCATTTGTTCCTTGGCAGAGGATTCTAGACTGCCCAAAATGCAAATACTGTTGTGCCTGGATCTAGCGTTGAGAGGGTTTTTGTTTTTATGATCTCCAAGACTTTCTCCATATGTAACAAGGGTTCATTAGTGGCTGTGCGGCTGTCCTCAACATCAGACACGTGACTCTGAAGGTGTTCAAAGCGAGACGTGGCACAGCAAGAGCTCCCGGCCTAACTAAATCATCCTTCTAAATCCTGCCACTCAAGGGGGCCTGCAGAGACTCTGACCTCATCCCTTTGGAGAGGTATGTGCGAGGGTTGCCTTGTTGGCCTCTGACACCTGATTAAAGTCCTGTAAGACCGCAACTGAGAAGAGGTGCCTCCAGGGTGCAACAGCATTAACAGAGGCCTTAGCATGGTTCATGCACTCTGGCTGAGTGCAGCAAGTGCTCCCGTGAAGTGCAGTGACCTTTCCTAAGACACACTAGCCATGTGGTAAGACATGCCACTGGAGACAAGACTTGGACCCCGGGCCACAGGCAAACTTTGACGAAAGCTGTGCTGCAGCGGGCTGTCTGAAAATATCGGAGGGCCAGTGGGCCCACTCTAGGTGACATGTAGGGTCATCGACAAGTGTGCAGCATCAGGGGCTCCCGATATGTGACTGCCCCCCTCCTTGCCTGGCCACATTAGCAGTGCAGTGAAAAGCACCACTGCAAATGGGACTTACTCCCCCGGGCCAGAGATAAAGCTTGCAAAGCAACTGCACTGCAGCAGGCTGACTAAGAGCACTGGAGGGTCTGCGTTATCCCGCAGCAGATATCCCATTCATCACCTCCAATCTAAGCCAATGGCACTTCGCCACCTAACACTTCAGCACAATTTAATTCGCTGCTGCAGTGCAGGTGGTGCAATGTGCACCTGCGGCAACACAGCGAAGTCTGCAATGAACAAACCGATGACAAGGTGTGTTTCCCAGTGCCCATTCAGTCACCTACTAGCAATTCACTTCATCAGTCTTTCTTTCATCCCAGCCTACGCAAAGATGTAAATTCTATCTTGGCATGTGCCACATATTTCTGCCCAAGTGACTTATATTTCATGACTTTCATTATGTATTTAAAGTTCTAATGTTTTCCTACCATCAACCAGTGTGACTAAGCAAAATCGTAGTGCATGATTAGTGATACCCAACCTTTCCATAGCTAAACCTCTACCCAGCCCAATCCCTATATTTACCTTCCTGTAGACTAACATTTCCCACTGCTAAGTTAAGGGTTTGTTGAAAATAATTTGTGGTGGAGGCTAAGGTATAATGTGAGACTAAGGGCCTACGTTAGAGTTTGGTGGATTGGATACTCTGTAACAAATGTGACGAATAAAATACTTCATGTTTTCTGTTCTACAGTGCATCATTTATATTCTGTGCACTGCCTACTGCAATACAGAGAATGGGTTACCTGGTATCCGCCACATGCTTGACGGAGTGTCCTATCTGCTAGACTCTATAATCCCTTACATTTGACTTAGGGCAGAATTGAAGAGGGAGTCAGAGAAGAGCACGAACATTGGAATTATAAGTTAACAACATAACATGCTATAGCTGCCCCAAATACATGCAGCAGAATAACTAGATCCACCAGTATAACTCTGTTATTGTTATATAGTCAAGTATTATTCATTGCACAGCATATATATGTCTTAACCATTAATGGAAGCTAATTTATTTATGCACCTAAAGTGGCTTTCAGTTTCACTATGAAATCCTTTCATCGAAAATCACGTTTTGAATATGTTAGTATTCTGACTTTATCGATTCCTTACAGCCAGTGCTATTGCATTATGTGCTGCATGTGTTTGAAAAACTTGGCCCAGTCTGTTACTAATTATTCCAGTCTAATTACATTTCAATGGACCTAGTGGACCAGCAATGTTCTGCTGCAGTGCCACTGTTGGAAAATCACCCTCTCTGAATGGTCACCCCAAAATGTTTGCCTTCCTCCTCTTTTTTCTGACCTTGTTTTTGTTGGCTTAGGACTGAGCACTTTACCACTGTTGAACAATGTTAAAGTGCATGTGCGTCTCTCCTAAACATGGCATAATTGGGTTACACCTGTTTGGTATATTTAATTTAATTTTAATTGCCTTGTAAAGTGGTATGCCATATACCCAGGGCCTGTAAGTTAAATGCTACTACTGGGCCTTAATGGAATGGCATGGTGAGCAAAAAAACGATGGATTTAGGCCCAGATCTCTGTACTGGGGTGAATGTATGACATTGTTCTGCATTCTGTCCATCAACTGTTGTTTTTGCATGTGTCACTCCGAGTAGGACGGGTATGCTCAGACGTGGGCCCCGTGCTCTCCATGCCACTGGAATTAAGCTATCCAGGCTGATGAGGGCTGAAAGCCCGAAACCGGTCCTTGGATGCCTGTTTCCAATCCAGGGAGGACCTGGCTTGGCAGTTCAGGCTGGACTGTTCCCATGGGGAACAGAGTCAAGACTGATTTGCATATGGCTGGGTTCAAACTGGAATGGCATGGTGAGCAACAAAACGATGGATTTAGGCCCAGATCTCTGTACTGGGGTGAATGTATGACATTGTTCTGCATTCTGTCCATCAAGTGTTGTTTTTGCACTAGTGGGCCTTAAGGTACTGATTGTGCCACCCCACACAAGTAGCCCTATAAACATGTCTCAGGCCTACAATTGCAGAGCCTGGGTATGCCACTTCGACTTGGCATTTAAAACCCTTTGCTAAGCCTTTAACTCCCCTTTTATTGCAGACAAGTCACCCCCAAGGTAGCTTCTTGGTAGCCCATAGGGCAGGGTGATGTGTAAGTAAAAGGTAAGACATATACCTTTAAGTTGTGTATGTCCTGGTAGTGAAAAACACCTAAATTCATTTTTGTCTATTGTGAGGCCTACTTTTCTCATAGATTAACATTGGCATCCCTTAATACACTTTTAAGCTGTAATTTCTGATTAGAAAGGACCTGCTGTATCTTGTTTCATATCTTCAGAACGGTAATGAAAAACCTCTTCTCTGGTAAAGTTGTATTTTTTTAACATTACTATTTTACAAATGCCACTTTTATAAAGTGGACATTTCTCTGCTATTACAGCTCTGTATGCCTGCAACCTGTCTCCAATACATGTCTGGGGTGGGTGCAGTGCTTAATTTGTAAAATATTAAGTACAGGTGCTCACATTTCTTTGGAGGCCATACCCACTTCCCGGCACTGCTCACTTCTTCTACTGGCCCCACCCACTTCCGTTATTGGCTCTATCCACATCCAAGAGCCTCATGTTTATGTTTATTTATGTTTAGTTAATTTGTTGAGCGCGCGAAAACGGAAAGGTCTCCTGGCGTTAAGGGAGGTTGGGAGCCGTCCCAAGGTCAGATCGAGCAGTAAGCTTGGGTGAACAGCCAGGTTTTCAATTTTTTCCTGAACCCCATGTAGTCCGGTTTAATCTAATAGCGCACGGAAGAGAGTTCCAAAGTTTGGGACCTAGCATGGAAAAGTGTGAGCCACCCATTCTCTTGCGCTTGAATCTTGCAATGATCAACAGCTTCATTGAGGCTGATCTTAGATTCAGATTGGGGAGTTATGGTGAGATCTAAGAGGAAATGAATTTAGGGCCCCTATTGTGGAGTGCATTGAAAATTATGCAGCCTGTCTTGAACATAGAACGCTGAACCTCTGGGAGCCAGTGCAGCTGCTTCATCAGTGGCTTAGTGTGGCAGTGTCTTGGTTGCTCGAATATTAATTTGGCAGCCTGGTTCTGTATCAGCTGAAGTCTGTGAATTTGGCTAGCTGGTAGCCCCAGATAGATAGCATGAGCGTAATCCAGCCTGGACATGATCATGGCTAGCATGATCACTGTACTTGCCTCCCTAGTGAAGAATCTCCTAATTTTCTTGATATTTCTTAACTGATAAATACATGAAGATGTAACCAGGTTAATCTGTGCATGCATAGATAGGTTGGCATCAATTTGAAGGTCCAGGCTCTTTACAGAGGTCCTAGGCGGGGGTGGAGTGCCCTGAGTAGCTGGCCAATGGCCTGATGTCCAATGGTGGAGTCTGTTGTTGGAGATGATTATCTCTGTTTTATTAGAGTTCAACTTGAGGTGATTATGACACATCCAGTCTTTAATAAATTGCATGGTGCTATGAAAAAATACTTTAGAGTCCTGAGTCTCGTCTATTTGAAAAATCAACTGCATGTCATCTGCGTAATTATAGACCCTAAACCTCACGCGTTGGAGGGAGTGGATCAGGGGCTGATATGAAGGTTGAAAAATGGGGGGATAGGGACGAGCCCTGAGGTAAACCACAGGTAGTATTGACCCTGGCCGAATTAAAGGGTGAATGCGGCCTTAACACACCAGAGCCACCTCTTCACTTCTTGAGTATTGCAAGAAGCTGAAGACATGGCTCTTCATACAAGCACCTCAGGAACCTCACAACTACACACATGCCCAAGTGCCTGGATACCCCCTTGGGTGACTAGTGTGCTCTACAAATCAATGTAACATCTTATAACCTATGCAAAATCTATGAAAACAACTCAAAATTGAACTCAAATTAGAGAATTTGTGTACATCTCAAAATGCAGCTTTAGGAAAGGTCACTTGAGGCAGCTTTGCAAACTAAAGAGAATGTGCTTATACAGTGCTGTTTAAAAAAAGGAAGGGATGAAGTAAGGAATACATGAAAGATGGCAGCAACAAATGTAAGCAGAAAGGGGAGTGCTGGAGTGAGGAAATGGATAAGTAATGGATAATAGAAGAAGGAAATGAGAAAAGAATGTCAAAGGAAGAAATGAAGGGATAGAGAAAAACTAATTGAAAGATGTGTGATAGATGATTAGAAAGAAGAAAGCAAAATATGAAGAAAAGCAGAAGGAAGGGTTTAGGATAAGAAAGGAAGAAATTAAAGAAGGGATGAAGGAAGGAGCAGAAAAAATGAAAGTGAGGAATGAATGGAGGAAGAAGGTACGAAATGCACCAAGGGGGGAAGGCTGGTGAGTGAATGAGGATGTAAGGAAGCAGGAATAGAAAGAAGAAAGGAGGCATTGCTGTAGGGTCTGACAAAGATAAAATTGAATGGAAAAAGATAGGATGAGGGAAAATAAGAGGTCAGGGGAATGGATGCAAGTATGAAAGGTGCTGGGTCAAGGAAGGGACACAGGGAATAATGACAATTAAGCATGGGCGGATTTTGCGGATTCGCGATCCGCGAATTTGCGGATTTGCGTATTCGCGGATTGCGAAAATACGCGAAATCCGCGAATTCTCGCGGATTAGCGGATTTTTTGGGGGTGTGTGTGTTCGCACGGGTTTCTGCAAGTTCGCGAGGGTTTTGTACTATTTCGCAAATTGCGAACTTACTTGTCGGGTCGCCAGTTTAGTGAACTTGTTGTTTGTACGTGCCCAGTCTGTTTGCTAAGCTTTCTTCATCACTGCCACTCTCTGTCACCACTGGCACTCTCTTTGGTCACCCATGCCACCCTCTGGCTCACCCATGTCACCCTCTGTGTCATCACATCACCCTCTAGTTCACCAGTGTACATTATTGGGGCAAAGCAAAGCACTGCCATCCTCTGTCAACACTGGCACTCTGGTTCACCCATGCCACCCTCTGGCTGGCACACCCATGCCACCCTCAGTGTCATCACAACACCCTCTGATTGACCACTGAGTGAACAAACACCTGCTAAGTGCCTTAAGTTTTGCAAACAACAACACCTGCCCTGCCCCAACTGACATTAATGAAGGCTGGCACCTGCTTGTCTGCTCCCTTTCCTTTTTGTTGCAAATGCAAAGTAAATAATTTTTTTTAACAGGATGCAATGGCATACTTGTAACTATTCTGTGACTGATAGAGCAGGGTCACACAATAGTTGCAAGTAGGCAACCGGATTCTGGAGGGCCCCTTCAGGAAGCACTACAGGTAAATGGTTACAAATGAATAGCTCGAACTTTTGCACCTGCTCGTTCGTTTTGCTTTTGCAAAACTCGTTTTTCGGTAATTTCGCCCTATTCGCGGGGCGCGTCGTAGTGCGAACTCGCCCGTGGAAGCCGCGAACTCGTGCGAGTTACCTCAAGGTTGAGTATGGGCGCCGCCATTTTGTTTGCGTGACGTATTTCCGTTTCCGCCCGCTAAGTGTAATCTCGCCCGACTCGCGCCTTGCGAATACAAGTTCGCACGAGTTCGCGAGAGAAATCGCGTGCGAACTTACTTACTCGCACGTGATCGGGCCGCCATCTTGTTTTTCATTCATTCCTATGTGTCTGGGTATGGTGTTTCTATCCTCTCTATATCTCTGCCATCCTTTGCTTGTTTTACTATTTTTTTGATCTATTTAACTTATTTTCTATCCCTGTATTTTTCTAGATCTATATTTTTGTGTTTTAGGCTATTTTTGTTTACTTTTGAACTACTTTTTTAAACTTTTACTTTCCTTCTTCCCTACTCTTATTTTTTTTCATTTTGTCTCTTCTTTACTGCTCACACCTGCCCAGAACAAGAACATGGTCAAGACAGCTGTGAAGCTGCCCAAGACGGGCACCGCAGCCCGTGCCCAGCTCCCGTGTGGTCGATTGAGGGCGGAAATGGTGGTGCCTCGGGAGATTTTCAGCCCTGAGGAGGTGGGCGCACTTGTTTTTTACGTGCAGCGCCGTCTCCCCAGGACCATCGCGGCAGGCGGCAGGATTGCTGCTGGTTACACCAACAGCCAGGAGCGACGGAAGCGGTGGGCGCAGGTGTGCCGGGCCCTTTTTAAGATCACGGGGGTCCAGCGCACCTACAATCAGGTCACCCACCGCTGGACCGACATCCTTGACCGAGAGCGTGACCTGCTAGACGTGCTGGGAGTGGAGGTCCCCGGTCTTGGTGAGTAGTAGTAGCAATTTTTTCATTAATATTTCAAAATCTTCTGTGCATTTCATGTGCACTGTTCTCCTTCTCTGTGCCGGTGCCACTGCTTATTTGTTATCTATTTTGTGTTCATTTAATTGGGCTGAGTATGAGTGTATTTTACAGAACTGCGTAATGCTAGACACAAAGGGGCAGATTTACAAGCCCCTTGTTCCACGTTTACACTGCCTTACCTGACGCACAGCGACGTAAACGTGGCGCATCCCTGCGAGTCATGCACAACGTGATGCATCTAAGGAGATGCGCCACGTGAATGCCTGGGCCTGCGCCTCAATGGGTGCGTTCCCACGCAGGGGGGGAGTGGGGGGTGGGTGGTGCCGGTCAGGCAGATGTGTGCCTCGCAAAAGTGCCTGCGTGAAATCTACAAGATTTAACGCAGGCACTTCCGCGACGCTGCTATGTCAATTCTTTATGCCTGCTTGCTTGAAGCAGGCGTAAGGACTGATGCGGTATGTAGAGTATTGGGCAGCCCTGAGCACTGCTATAGTTGCATTGCGCCCGCGAAGCGACTCTAGAGATGCGCCCCTATTTCGTCACGAGATGCGTTACGCATCTGCCTACCCTTGCGCCAGGGTTTGCCGCATTGTAATAGCGGCGCATCTGCCGTGACGCAAGGTTATTTTTGTGTTACGTATTTGTTCTGGTGCACATCTGGAGGTGTGCAGCTCAGAACTCGTAAGTATGCCCGTAAGTGTCAGATTAGCAATTACCTGCGCATCCCTGCAAAGTGTGTGGCACGGCAGCACCACCCATGGTGCGCCGTATTTACAATGCGGCACACCATGGTCCCAAAACGTCACCGAAGCGTTACGCATCGGTGCCGTAAAGGCGGCTCTTTGATGGAGTTGCGTTGCAACGATGGCGCAGCTCCAGCAATGCTGCGTCAAGCCGTAAGTCTGCTTCATGCAGGCGCAGGGTTTCAGTGACCCATCATTGTCCTAAATGACTGATTGAAATTTTATATATTCCCCATAGCCACTTTTAGCATGCGTTCCTGCGCAGGAACGCCCTCCCTTGCGCTGGAACGCTCCCTAATGGCGCAGGGTTTTAGAATGGGATGCATCTCCCATATGCGCCACGTTGTTAATATACGCCACACCATGGCGCCTCTCTTGTGGCGCTGCGTCACAAAATTGACGCAAGAATGGAGCAGAAGAGCTGCAAGGGGCTTGTAAATCTGCCCCTAGAGTAGAGGCTCAGGTGCAGTCCTTCCTTTGTAGCCCTCTTTTTGGATGAAATAGTAGGTTCTTGTTCTTTCTAAATGTTTGATTTGGTTGACAAGGACATCGGCAAGCAGCAATCATCAATGTTTTCTGTTATTTCTTTCATGTTGTACGTTAGGTCCGCCCAGGGGCAAGCGGACCGAAAAATCTGCTGCAGCAGTGGCTCCAAAGGAGGAGGATGCAGGCCAGGGCGGCGAGTGCTCCTTTGCTGGCCCCAGTAAGTTTTCTTTTAAATATAGAGGACCTATTGTTGTCCAAGCATTCCTAATTTAATTGTTTCGAAATAGTGTTTAGATAGGAGCAAAATCAATAATCCTACTGTTGCAGGGACAATTCTCCACAAACCGAACTATGGACACCAAAGACCAGAGTAATAATATTTCAGAGGGGCGTGTTTGGCACACTGTATAAATAAACCTGGTAGTGTCAGCAGCACAGATTCCTCCTTCCAAAAATTGCTAAACTTTTCGCTCAGTCACTCTAGTCCGGACTCTCTAGAGGAAAAACTACAGAGTCAATTCAAGTTTAAAAGCTTTATTAAAAGTTTAAGTAAACACATATATTAAAATAAAGTTAGTTGGAAATGGAAAAGTGCTTGGTGCTGATTTGATGAGTTCTGGAATGGTACACATTTCTTGTGGTCGAGCCGAGCTTTCACCTGGTTTCAAGTTGATGTTCCTCTCTTGTCATTAGAAGTCCAGTTTCTGTCTGTTCAGAGAAAAATAATGTGTGTTAAAAAATTAAGCAAGCATTCAACAATTGTGACAAAAAAATTAAGCAAGACAACAGCTTTCCCTGGAAGGAGGGACATTTACTTTAGACTAGAGTAGACAGTCAATTAATTTTTCAGTTGTTTTCACATTTTTTCATTCATAGACCAAATACTAGTGGAGTGGTGTAATCTAACATTCTTAAATCTACTTTGTAGGTGGAACATCTGGTGGCGGGGCCAGCTCGGATGTGGTCATCATTGACTCTGAGTCCGAGGGTCGATCTGGGGAGGAGGCGGCGCTAGAGGAGTCGGACCAAGAAGAAGTACAGACTGTGAGGAAGGAGACAGTGGCGGTGGCGAGTACAGGTAAGCTGGATCATGGTACTATCTGACTCTTAGATAGGATATGATGTGTATCCAGTGGTGGCCCAGTGACAAATTACAATATGGTAATTACAGCAGGCTGGGACCGAAAGACAGATAGAGGCAGAGACAGAGAGAGAGGAAGACAGAAGGAGAGATAGAGAGGGAGGGAGCCAGAGGGAGGGTGAGGGAGGGAGACAGAGAGAGAGAGACAGCGAGGTAGAGGGAGACAAAGGGAGACAGAAAGAGTGAGACAGAGAGAGAGAGAGAGAGAGAGAGAGAGAGAGAGAGAGAGGGAGGGAAACAGACATATCGCCTGGGCCTGGTGCAGATGATACGGTTGCTGGTGTGGTTAACGGCTCAGAGGAAAAATCACTCACTTCTGCCAGATCTCTTTCATATGAAAGAGCACCAAACCAAGGATACAAGAGAGTTGTGGGAAGGGAAATGGTGATTCAAGCGCCCCTCCCTGCGGACGCCCATGATACTGGCCTGAATAGTTTTGTACTGCCCTGGCTAGTTGCTAGTTGTACTGTGACACAACTTCCTGCTGAATCATTTTGTGTTAATCATATTCCTAAAGAGCATTGCTTACAGATTATGTCTTTCTTTCTTCATATAGTTGGCAATACTAAAACCTCCAAACCAACGAGGAGTATGCTGGCTGTACTGGCCCGGCAACGGAGGCTGGAAGCAACTGTTGCGGAATATCGGCGACTGGTGGAACTCGAGGGGGATGACACGCACTCCAGTGCATCCAACTTAACATCGTCTACATCCTCCTCTGTTACCCCACGTTCTGCCGGTAAGCACAGTGCTCCAGCGAACCGGAGCCGTGCCGGAAGACGCCACCGCCGAGCAGCAAAAGCTGCACCTCGCAGCACTGTTAAAGGTCGCTTGCGCCGTGCACTCCGCAGAGTGTCAGACCTAGAGGCGGAGGTCCAGAAATGGCACAAATTTCAAAATGTGGTGGAGGGCCTCCGCCTAGAGCAAGCCATCCTCCAAGAAAAATATGATGCCCTGGCCCTAAAGCATGATGCCCTGGAGGCCAAACTTACCAGCTTGCATCCCTAGAGTGTCCCTTGCCCCTTTTTTTGAGACTTTTGGGGGGTGGGAATTGGGAGTTGGGTTTTTTGGGGACTTTTGAGGACTATTTGTTGGGGTTAGGGAGGGTCTTGCGGGAGATTATTTTGTTAGGGATATAAATATACTTTTTCAAACTTTATCTGAGCATACCTGTTTTTTTACTACTTTTGAGCTGGGTGGGTGGTGGTTTTGCAGTAATTTCATTTAACAGAACACTGTCATCGTGTTGGTTCACGTTCAATAGGCCAAATTTTTTCCTAAGTAAATGCCTGTCACAGACTTTGTCAATTCAAGAGCCCTAGGACTTTGCTGCTAGTACCACTGTCACTCTCTCGCCTCTCCGAATACTCCATTATACTACCTCCCATCCAAAAGCTTATCTTACCTGTAATTTGTGTTTGAGGGCTGGCTCCACCTGGAATTCACAGAGTCCTAACGCGTTCTGCAGCAGGGCCACAACTGGAGTTTCCCGGCGTGGATTTTCTGCAAATCAAAAGCAATCAACATTAGAAATGTGGTAGCGGTGCTGACACAACCCTAAAACCTAGAAACCCCAGAGACAGCACCCCTGAGACAGGCAAGCGAGCAATAGAACGCCTACACGTTCACGTGCAATAGGCCACATTTTTTCCTAAGTAAATGCCTGTCACAGACTTTGTTAATTCAAGAGCCCTAGGACTTTGCTGCTAGTACCACTGTCACTCTCTCGCCTCTCCGAATACTCCTTTATACTACCTCCCATCCAAAAGCTTATCTTACCTGTAATTTGTGTTTGAGGGCTGGCTCCACCTGGAATTCACAGAGTCCTAACGCGTTCTGCAGCAGGGCCACAACTGGAGTTTCCCGGCGTGGATTTTCTGCAAATCAAAAGCAATCAACATTAGAAATGTGGTAGCGGTGCTGACACAACCCTAAAACCTAGAAGCCCCAGAGACAGCACCCCTGAGACAGGCAAGCGAGCAATAGAACGCCTACACGTTCACGTGCAATAGGCCAAATGTTTTCCTAAGTAAATGCCTGTCACAGACTTTGTCAATTCAAGAGCCCTAGGACTTTGCTGCTAGTACCACTGTCACTCTCTCGCCTCTCCGAATACTCCATTATACTACCTCCCATCCAAAAGCTTATCTTACCTGTAATTTGTGTTTGAGGGCTGGCTCCACCTGGAATTCACAGAGTCCTAACGCGTTCTGCAGCAGGGCCACAACTGGAGTTTCCCGGCGTGGATTTTCTGCAAATCAAAAGCAATCAACATTAGAAATGTGGTAGCGGTGCTGACACAACCCTAAAACCTAGAAGCCCCAGAGACAGCACCCCTGAGACAGGCAAGCGAGCAATAGAACGCCTACACGTTCACGTGCAATAGGCCAAATGTTTTCCTAAGTAAATGCCTGTCACAGACTTTGTCAATTCAAGAGCCCTAGGACTTTGCTGCTAGTACCACTGTCACTCTCTCGCCTCTCCGAATACTCCATTATACTACCTCCCATCCAAAAGCTTATCTTACCTGTAATTTGTGTTTGAGGGCTGGCTCCACCTGGAATTCACAGAGTCCTAACGCGTTCTGCAGCAGGGCCACAACTGGAGTTTCCCGGCGTGGATTTTCTGCAAATCAAAAGCAATCAACATTAGAAATGTGGTAGCGGTGCTGACACAACCCTAAAACCTAGAAACCCCAGAGACAGCACCCCTGAGACAGGCAAGCGAGCAATAGAACGCCTACACGTTCACGTGCAATAGGCCAAATGTTTTCCTAAGTAAATGCCTGTCACAGACTTTGTCAATTCAAGAGCCCTAGGACTTTGCTGCTAGTACCACTGTCACTCTCTCGCCTCTCCGAATACTCCTTTATACTACCTCCCATCCAAAAGCTTATCTTACCTGTAATTTGTGTTTGAGGGCTGGATCCTTCATTTCTTCATTTCTTCATTGTGCAGAATCCAGGCATCAGCATTATGGGTAATGGATAGGGTGAGTCTGGAGGAGGAGGACTCAGGATAGACGACCAGGACTGAGTTCTTGTCAACTAACTGTTGTGAACCGGAGGAATGCTGCGGCATCAAAATCAAGACAGTTCTGCTGATGTGCTTGTTGTTTGATTGGGTGATTACAGTTTTGTTGGGAATGTGATGAAGCACTTGCTAAAGAAAGACAGACATACAGGAATAAAAGTGAATAAGGAGGACTATTTACAATTAATGAATGAATGATTGAGTCATTTTCAGAACTCGCTGTCAGGGAAGCAGAACTCGTCCTCATACTCTGCTAAATCATCAGTCGGGGTTACTTCTGGTAACTGAGGAGAACTTTCCTCGGGTAGGGCGGTGTCCTCTTCTTCCTGCGTGCATTCTCGTACTCTGTAATCTGGTGGTATGAAGTGCTGGTTCATCTTTATCATGGTGAGCCGCTCCACATTTGCGGGCAAGAGGCGGGACCTTTTGGAAGTCACAATGCCACCAGCAGAACTAAAAACACGTTCTGAAGACACGCTTGCGAGTGGGCAAGACAAGTAATTGATAGCCAGGTTGGTGAGCTCTCGCCATATTTTTCTTTTCCCATGCCAATACGCCAATGGGTCCTCAGTAATATTGACCTCTGTTGAGTCATCCAGATAGGCCTGCACCATTGAAAGAATGTCCTCCCGGATTCCTGTACTTTGCACTTCTGTGTCCTTTCTAGGACCAGGAAACCCTAGCTGAGTTAGCCAACTCGCTTCAGACATATCGCATGCGCCTGGTGCAGATGATACGGTTGCTGGTGTGGTTAACGGCTCAGAGGGAAAGTCACTCACTTCTGCCACAGGCACAGATGGTGAAGTGCTTTTTTGGGACGCCTGATCGCCTGCTGATTCACTAGTAGTACTGTCTTCTCCTACAGTTTCCTTCCGTTCTATTTCAAAACGAATGGCTGACTGAGCTAGCCAACCTTTGTACTCTGTAACATCCGATGTTTCAAAAGGAATTATTACTTTGCCAAACAATGGCTTTTTGTAACGTGGATCCAGAATAGTAGCACAAATGTAGTGCTGTTGTTTCTTGATATTTACAAGCCGTTCATTGCTAACTAGGCGTTGTAATAATCTCTGCGCCAACTCATGTGCTTCGTTCTTTCCAACGTCCTTTAATTGTGAAGACACCACCTTGACTTGGTGCTCGAGCTTCAGCAACAGTGGGATAGCTTTGCTCAAAGAACAGTCCTCCCTGCTCACGTCACGCGTGAAGACCTCAAAAGGCCGAAGCATGTCTGTCAGGCTTTTAACTAGCTGCCATTGCTCCACCGCTAGCATCATTCCTGTCGTATCACCACCCAGGTTGTAGAAATACTCATTGACTACTGGAAACAGCTCATGCAGACTCTCAAGCATGTAGAAGGTTGAGTTCCAACGTGTTGCTACCTCCTGGATAAGTGCTTTCACTGGCATTCTACGTTCATTTTGCTTGCGCCTCAGCTCCTTCCGGGCCTTAAAAGAATGGTTGAAATGTGTGCATATTCTTCTGCAGATGGTCAGTGTTTTGTCGACTGCAAGTTCTTTTTTCAAAAAATTTTGCACAACAAGGTTGATACAGTGCGCCAAACACGGCACTCTGATATAGAAACCGTCCTCCATGGCCTTAACTACATTCCTGCCATTATCTGTAGAAACATAACCAACCTTGCAATTTCTTGGGCGCAGCCATTTCAAGACCTTTTTGTTAAAGTCAGCCAAAATGTTGACTGCAGTATGACTTTTCTCCATGCCAAACATGGCTAATGTTGCATGTTTACGAGCACCCTTAAAAATCTCGACCAAATCACCACCTGCATTTATCTGTTTAATAACCCCTGAAAAAGAGACCCAGTGTGCAGTGATGCACATGTAATCAAGGGCTTGGCAACTGGTCCACATGTCTGTTGTCAGGTGTATAGTGTGAACAGCACTCTTCTGCAAAGCTGCCCCCACCAACTCAAGCACCTCTTTGTGTAGTGCTGGAACAGCAACCCTGGCAAAATAGTACCGGCTAGGAACCTTCCATTTAGGGGCCAATGTTGCCACGAGTTCAAGGAAACCCACACATTCGACAAACGAAAAAGGGAGAAGGTCCACCGCTAGCATTTTTGCCAGCTTAGTGTTATAGAGGCGTACAGTTGGGTGGTTGCGTTGAAATTGCGCATCTGAGGAGAACATGCCTGAAATGGTGCGCTGGACAAATTTACGGGATGATGCGGATGCCTTCTTCGACCCACTTCTGATCAGTGTTGACATTTTCCGCATTGGTGTGTCTCCCAGACTCTCAGTGTGCCTGTTATGTGTTACGGAGGGTGTGATGCTGCAAGGGGTACTGGGTGCAACCGGACACATGTCTGACGCTTCTTCTACCTCCCCATCATCTTCAGATGAAACACCTACTATGGGTATATTTTGGCCACTTGCCCTTTGGGATCGCTTTCCCTTGACGTTTGCTAGGTGCGGAAACCATTCGACAGCGTGCTTTCTTTCAAGATGACCTATCTGGCCTCCGGTTCCATAGTTGGTACCAGTCTTACCACGGCTAACTCTAGTCTTACAAATGCAACAAACGGCTATGTTATCATATTTTTCATGGACACTAAAAAAGTTCCAAACTGGGGACTGGAAACTTCTGGTTTTGCCGCACGAGGTGATACTGCTGCCAATGCCAGATGAAGCAGTGGTGGATGAGCCTTGCAGACATCTACTGGGTTGTGCAATTATTGCAGCAACCTTACTTGAGGGAGTCGAGCGGGATGGAGTCCCCCTCCGGGGAGAAAATATGGGAGCTGTAGGTTTTGTTGAACTTGTGGTACTACTTGACTGCGTTGGTGGTGCTACCAGTGGCACGTCGCCAGGGTCACGCTCAGCATGACGTCGGGATAGGGTGTAAATGTCTGTCTGCTGCATGGCCGGTGTGGCTGGACTGACATGTGTGATGACTAGGTCATTGCTGTCATCCTCTTCAACAACATCAGAATGCACCACTTCATCAAGTCCGACGTTCGGATCCATAAGTATAAGCTTTCCGGGGCCCTTCCTTTTAACATTTGATACCTTTCGCAGCTCATGGTGTGCCTCCCTCTCAGTCGTCGGAGATGGTTGCCAATCCAGATCCAGATCATCGTCTGATGGAGCGGGGCTTGAAGAGGAACTTCTACACATCCTCCTTGATCTTTTCCTTGCTGGGGAGCTGGGAGAAAATGAATCATCAGGAGGAGTGGCTTCGTCTTCCTGACATGATACCCCGGCTCCAAAGTCAATTTCCTCCTGTGCCCCTACTTCTGGAAAAACAACCATTGTGGGAACTTGCACCGCTCCATGGCCATCTTCACTGACCTCTACTTGCAAGTCTCCATGGACCTCTCCTTCTCGGCCTTCTCCTTCTCGGCCTTCTCCTTCTCGGCCTTCTCCTTCTCGGCCTTCTCCTTCTCGGCCTTCTCCTTCTCGGCCTTCTCCTTCTCGGTCTTCTCTTTCTCGGCCTTCTCCTTCTTGGCCTTCTCCTTCTCGGCCTTCTCCTTCTCGGTCTTCTCTTTCTCGGCCTTCTCCTTCTCGGCCTTCTCCTTCTCGGCCTTCTCCTTCTCGGCCTTCTCCTTCTCGGACAGCTCCTTCTCGGACAGCTCCTTCTCGGACAGCTCCTTCTCGGACAGCTCCTTCTCGGACAGCTCCTTCTCGGACAGCTCCTTGCGCATGTACTTCTGCTTGTACTAGTAGCCCATGCAGTTGTTGTTGCGGCTTTGGTTGTTGAATAGTACTTGTGAGATGAGTTAAAACCTGTGTTGATGGCGTGCTGCTACTTTCTTGCGATGATCCAACATCACTGGTCGTTGGTGATTCAACAACTAAACAGGCTACCTGTGCAGCACTCATGGTGGGCCTTTGTTTTTTTGGTTGTTGTTGCCCAAAAAATGTCTTGGTTGAGCAACCAGTCGCCTTGGTAAGTGGTGCCACTTGCTTCTTCTTCTCCTTAGTAGAGACATCTTTCTTGGAAGAGGACCTACGGGCACCTCTTTTTGGAGCCATCTTCTTCAGATGTCTTAACAACAGGCCGCAGCAGCACTTCTTCCTGGCACTGATGCTCAACGATGATGCGTAGTTTTGTGCACCTAAACGCAAATGAAGACAGAGGAACATCAGTAAATATAAATGTTGCATATGTAGCGCTTGAATAAACAGTTAGCAAGTAGGCATTTATGAATACACACGTGCACACCACACAATATGGAATTTTCAAAATTAGGATTTGCTAAATTTTTGGGAAACAGGAATTTAACATTGATCCAAGAGAGCACACACACAGAGGGTTGTGCTTTCATGTACCCCTGACTCCGCCTGGGCACCATGGGTGAAAGCAAGGCACAATGGGTGTAGGCCTATGTCTCATAGCTCACTGCCTGCCTTCAAAATGGCCGCTTGACCCCCCCATCCACATGGCCAGGACCATGCCTCAAAATGGCCACCACCAACATAGCCAGCACCCAACCCCTACTCCAAAAAGTGAAAACACACAACACAAATCAAATCACCACAATCCAATGCCATCCATCCATTTTCAGAAGGCTTATGCTGCCTGCTGGTGGTTTTCCGGTGCAAAATTGCATTTTTTACAATTTCGCGAGTGCGAGATTGTTGCTTCACGGCGCGAACGTGGCAAAAACCCACAAAATCCGCGAACAGACCGATTCTGGGCCCCCCTGGGCATAATGGATGACATCAGAGCACAGAATCATGTTAACAAAAATAATTTCAACAAAACAGTTGTATCATCCATGCACCCATAAATAAGCCTGGTGGTTTTCAATTCATGTGCAGCAGAATTGTAATTTTTACAATTTCGCGAGTGCGAGATTGTTGCTGCGCGGGACACGAGCAGTGCGAACACAAGCAAAAACATCCTCAGCTCGCGAACTTGCAGATTTTCCCCCCAAAAAGTCGAAAAAAAAAACACACACAAAAATCACCACAAACAAACAACATCAACTTACTTCTTTGTGAAATCAAAATTCGAATCCAAAAGTAATCCAAAAAGCCTCAAATCCAAATATCCAGCAGCAACCACAAAAAGTAATCCTTCCCAGTCAAGAATGATCGAAAAGTGGCCAGGAAATGGAGGAGCTTGCTGGACAGGAACAGGAAGTTGGAGACTGGGGCACTTCCTTCACCCCACCCCTATGGGAGGAGCTTGCTGGACAGGAACAGGAAGTTGGAGACTGGGCCACTTCCTTTACTAAGTAATTTTTGTACTTTCGCTAGTGCGAGATTGTTCCTGCCCGCGCCGCGGACCGCGAGCAGCGCGAGCAGTGCGAACACAAACAAAAAATCCGCTTCGCGCGGATTTTGCGTATTCTCGCCGCATCCGCGAGAGTTCGCGGATTGCGGATTCCCCGAAAATACGAAAAATCCGCGAGCGTAACGGATTTTACGCCCATGCTTAATGACAATGTAATATTGCAAAGAAACTGGGAAACAAAAGATTAAAATACATTTCTATGTCATTAATACACCATGTGTGCTTGTTCAGTATATATTCACAAGAGGGGCCTTGACACCAAATAATGAATGTAATTTAACTCAATGGCACTCATTTTATCAACCTCAGAAAGATGAAAAACTGAGTAGCCACACCAAGATTTAAATGTATGACCCTGAGATAAAACAAAGATTCCTGGAGTGGATATGAAGAGATATGTGTAAGAAAGAAAAACATAAATGGGAGAGTTAGGAAGGAGGAGAGGTCTGAAGGCAAAGATAGATACAAAGATAGACGTAGAATGTGAAGAAAAATGGGGAGAGCAGAGATCGGGAGTTCAAGATTGGAATGGAACATAATGAGAATGAAAAGTAGAAAGAGGAGAAAGGCAAGGGGAGAAGAGCAGACAAAGGGGAGGCAATGAAAGGAGAGTGGAAGGGAAATATGAGAAGGCGAAAAATGAAAAGCAATTAATGGAGGGAGGCAGCATCATGCTGATGTAGAGCAGAGAGTGATGCAATGTGGACAAGGACAGAAAGTAAAGGAAGAATGGAGACAAGGGAAGAAGTGAGGTGTGACGGGAAGAAATAAAAACAGATACTGAGAGAGAGCAAGAAAAGAGTACAACTCTGCTTTATTATATACAGTAAATAATTATGCAAAGTTGAGGGGTGACAGGACAGTATCGTTCTTGGTCTGTCTGATCAATGCATAGCTGTACTGTCCAAGGCACAGAATAGTGATTGTTTAACTGTGTTAAGGTTTTATGCCATCAAAAGATGTTTTGTACCATCACAATAGGTATTCCTGATAAAAGGTAATACAGTGTCAGTTAGATCATCGGAAATAGGGTTTGATGGAGAATTGGGCTGCCATGCTTCAAAGAAGGTTTTATTATGCAATCAGGCTGTAAGACACAAAATGCCACTGCCACCTATTTCAAAATGAAGTAAGACATTCAACTCCATTTGGAGAGGCTTCCACACTGCCTTTTGAACTAATAAAGCATAACATTCAACTGAGTCTGACCGCTGTTGCTGAGATGTGAGCATATGCCCCCCAATCTCCAAGCCTCCATCCCAAATGTAGAGCCACATTTGCTGCACTCTCTAGTGTTGCCACCTGATAGGTTTCTAATGGCATCAATGGTATTTAATATTCTGGCCATTACAAAAATAAGCAGAATCTCCTAAAGCTGGTATTCTTAGCCCTTATAGTTACATACGTTAACTAGCAAATATAACTAAAAAGCACTTTTAGAAGAGTTGAGTGCTGAGTTAAGTATCCTTGACTAATAATTCAGTAATAAAAGACAAGAGTCAAGTTACAAATATTTACATACAAACGGTTGGTATTTTACTGTTGCAAATGTAGCTAGAAACCCACGTGTTTGACAGAAAGTTTCCCAGCCATGCAATCTAATTCACAGAAGGTTATTTCTACCTCTCCATGAAGAAAGCCAAAAGAGGAGAAGCTGAGCCCTGCTTCCACCTTTCTCACATAAAGCACTACCTTTAAGCAACGCATATCAAAGAATGAAGGTTCCTACCTTTGAAAAAAGCACAGAGTTTGTGGAGAACTTAAAGTGCAAGGAGACGGCAAACATCACACCAGCCTATCTTTGTCCCAGATTCTTTATAGGTATGTCAATTCAAATTTTGTTAACGTTCATCATTGACATATGGGGTGAAGAGCAGCTCTAAGTAACACCTCAAGTTAAAAGTCCAATGTGTTGCAAGAAGAGATTGTTTTCCGTGCAAGTGTTCTCAAGTCTTGCAGAATATAGGAGTTTTTAGGAACAAAAACTGCGAGTTTAAATATGTTATTAATTCCTGCCTTCCTCTTTTATGGTACTATGAAGCAAGCCATTGCACTTTGCATTTATGTTTTTTTTATCCAAAACGGTAAAACTGTTTAGTGGCTCTTGCCCAATAAGGCTTCAAAGAGAACATGTGGCACGTTTACTTACCTGTTAGGTGTATCTTCTAAATTTAACCTGTTTTTACCCCCTGGAAGAGCAGACTATAGATGCAATATTGTTTACTCACCACCTGCACACGCTGCATAGACTCAACTGTCTTTGTAAGACCATGAGCTCACACAGTATGTAATGTAATTGGGTATTTGTAAAGTGCTCGGCTACTCCACGGAGTGTCCCGGCGCTAAAGACCGCTAAACAGGCAGAGTGCGCTCCAAGAAACTGACTAGTACTACTGTTGAAATAGCCAGGTTTTTAATTTCCACCTGAAAGCACCTAAATAAGATGTCTGTCTTAGAGAAGGTGGCAGACCGTTCCACAAACGGGATGACACCACTTGAAAAGAGCAGCCACCTATGCGGGACCGTGAAAACCTAGGGATGGTCACCAGGTACTGCATCGAGAACCTTTGTGTCCATCGGGGGAGTAGTGCAGGATCCTTTTCCTAATATAATGGGCCCCTGAGTTGTGTAGGGCCTTAAAGGCCAAGGTGAGAGCCTTAAACTGGTCCCTCTTATGCACGGGAAGCCACTGAAGAGATTTTAAGTGGGGGGGTCATATGAGCCCTGGGTCCTACCATAAGAATAGCTCTGGCCATCGTATTCTGGATCACCTGCAGACAACCTAATAGATATTCGGGTAAGACTAAATATTGGACATTTGCTTAGTGCAGACTTGATGCAATTAGGGCCTGAACTACTGTCTTTCTGAGGGGGACCAAGAGCAGTGGGAGGAAGTTCTTAAGCATTTTTAGCAGCCCAAAGCAGGTGCCATCAACAGTTTGAATTTGGGTCTTCCTGGACATGTCCGAATCCAGCTTCACCCCGAGGTTCTTTACGGCGGTAACAGCGGACGTTGGGGGGGACATGTCCAGTGGCCACCACTGGCGCCACGCCTCACTTGAATTTGAACCCAAAAAAATAATCTCCGATTTTTTGGGATTACACTTTAATTGGTTCCCTCTAAGCCAGGAAAACACCTCCTTTAGGCAGATGTTTATCTCACTGCCCCTGAACACGGAACCCTTCTCACAGATGAACAGAAGTTGCATGTAATCGGCATAAGATTTGATTTTAGCACGTATTCTTCGGCTAAGAGTGCAAGGGGGGCCATATACACATTAAACAAGGCTGGACTTAAAATAAAACACCTATATCTAGAGTAGATCTTCAGGCACAGATAGTTATATCTTTTAAAGACGTTGCTACATTAAGATGTGTTTTGTTTACTAACATGTGTACACCACAGATGCACGCGGTTGATCACCAGTGGAGAGTCACACCTTCAACAGCTGGGACAGGGCTGCCCTATTTTTGCAGAGTGAAATAGTGAGAGTCATGTCACCAGAACCACAGGCTGCACACTTTGTAGTAACGTACATTTTATGTTCCACTACTTGCTTCAGAGTAACCTTAACACACTACTTTTAGCAAGTTACACAATCATTACTTATTGCCTTTCAGTTTGAATTACTCTGAGGCCTGCCTGCTGTATCAGACGCTCGTTGTTTCTTCTTGGGTAGAATAGGCTGTAGCTGCGCAGTGTGCTGGGGTGGGCGGGGCCAGGGTGAAAAAAAGTCGGGACAGACTTGCTGTCGTAATTTGGCAGTAATCAGGTTAGCATTTGCTTCAGCTACACGAACTTTCACTGTTAACTTGACCATGTTTGCGGAGGCCATTTTGTATTCCTGGCTTCCATTTTAAGTGAACGCGCTGCCTCGTGGTCAGCATGCCCTTTTGTCCTTTCTCTGTACCGATGACCATTTAACTTGCCCAGCAACTGGCTATTTTTACCACTGGTCAAGCTTGCGCATGCATACTCGAGCATTTTAGATTAGTGAACGGTCACCTCTCAGGAATGTTCTCCAAACTGACCAGTGGTGCTAAACTCCTCCCACAAGTTGGCTGTGTTCCAAAAATGCCCTTATATGTACCTAAACTGTGTAAAAAGTATACCGCCTACCCTTTCCGTTTCTGTCAAAATGTATAAAAGAGGCCACGCACCGATGTCCGGTGTGATACTTCTTGCATTACCGAAGGGTGCTGTAGGATTGTACCACCACCCCATGGGGTCCTAATAAACTTGTCTTTTGCATTTCCAGTTTCCGTGCCAACTTCTATTCTATGGTGATCGAGAGTTTTTTGCAGAGTATGTAGATCTGTTGAAACCCAATACCACATTGCCTGGACCTAATGGGTTATACCTGCCCCATTAATGTGTTCCATACAGAATGATGGTGCCTGTGCTGGGGCACGTCTTCTCTCAGTGCAGTAACAACAGGGCCAGGTCTGGGCACACTTCTGCAGGCTGCGTTCTGCCAGGTGGCCCCCTTAGAGATCATTGTTGTTAGTGCCACCACCATGCAGCTGGATAGGCAGCACACTGTCATGTTTCCGGAGCTGAGCTCATACCGGGCAGAACAACATTGATCTCCACCAGCTACCCACCGCAATGCTTCCTGCACACTCAGTGCCCGCCCTTGTGCAGTGTGGATTCAACACCTGTCCTGAGCCACAGATGTGGAGAAACAAAGTTATCCAAAAACATTCTTGTCTCTGCAGACCTGTGCAATCGCTTGGCTGGGCCCTCAGGCATCCTTTAACAATAAACTGTATGCTGTTTGCAGCATTTCACAGCCTTGACTGGGCTTTTCAAGTTCCATGTGATATGAAAATACTGAACTGGAACATTTAAATTGTGTCCAATTTGAAATATTTTAGCACACAGTCAGTCACATGCAATTATCACCTGTTCACCGGGGAGACCCGGCCCCGGTGCTAAGCAGCGGAAACCACCGGCACAAATTAAGCACTAGGTGGGTGACAGCTGCTTTTGTGCATTCTCTCTAGACAGCCACAAATACAGGAAGGTTAGGTGTGTCTGAGCACTCAACCGCATTCTGAGGGCTCTTCCTGGGCAGGAAAGGAGGGAGGGGCTGACACACCTGAATAGGCAGTGCCCTATCCCCGCTCAAAGTGCTGTTACTTACTGATAGTCTGGATCCACGGCTGGGAAGAAAGGATCTGTGTGCACTTCAAAGACCCTTCTTTGAAGTCACCCCCACTTCAAAGGCACAACTTGGTATAAGCACTGGGTCACTGACCCCACCAAATCAGACATTTGCGGACCTACAACTACACCCTGTCAGAAGAACTGTTGTGCTGCATCAAGCACTATCATTCTGCTGGACAACTGACCTGGAAGGCTAGCTTTTCTGCTGTACTGCCCTGCTGCCTGCTGCTCTCTGACCCTGCTGAGGAGAGCTGGACTCTGTCTTGCAACTGAAATGATATCCAGGGCTTACCTCCTGTTGCTTGAGACATAGGGCTATCAAAGTTTCTACCCCTGCACCTGTGCACCTGGGTCACTGGAAGTGGGCCCAGACACTGGCACCAGAGAAGTTGACATATCTCCAGTCTGCGTGTAGCATAACCAGCGCATCGACCCTGTTGAGGAACTAGAACCCTTCACATCACACTCGGAACAACTGCATCTTGTCGGGAACCATTGCTTCAGAAACAGCGCATCGCAGACACTGCGTGGAGAAGATCAACGCATTGTCCCCCCAGCATGAATCAACCCGGCACATCATCTTCAGAACTGCCGTACTCACAACCCCTTGGCAAAGAACCCAGCACATCACCATCACTGTGTGAAGAAAATTGATGTATCACCTTGACTGCAGGCCCGACATCAACGCATCACTTGCCTGGACCCCACATCTCGCTGTTGCGACCAGGATTAAGGTACTCTGTTCTCCAAGCCTGCATGGCTGCTGTCCCTTGCCTACGCCCCATCATGGTCCGTTTGTACTATTGACTTTGTCCTGGTCCAGCGTGACCAGCTAACTCCCATAAGCACTTATTGCTTCTAAGCGCTAGAACTATTTTTATTCTTTAAAATTTCATAACTCAACTTCTATTTATTAGATTTTCGTAATTTTGGTCTTGATTTATTTATACAATTATTCTCTATTTCTCTAAACCTGCATGGAGTCTTTTTGGGATGTTTTCAGTGTTTTACTGTGTATGTGTGTATGTGTGTTGCACAAATACTTTGCACATTTCCTTTATATTGTCCTTTCTCTCAAGACACAACTTTTTAAAAACAATTTTTTTAATCTCTTTTTCTTTTTCTGAATCTCTTGCACGTTTTTGTAATTAATCTCTAAATGGCAATGTACCTGCTTAGAATAATAAATCACACCATCATCCTATCGGTTTCTCTCTCCTGACACAACTTGTTAAAAGACTTTATATCTCTCCCTTAATTTCTCGCTTGGGATTGGAGTAAGTCTCTAAATGTTAACGTAACTGCTGAGAATAATAATTCAAATCATGGTGTTAGGTCAATATTGGAGGTTGATAAGAGTTCACAATATTAAACATATGTCTAAAAAAGTATTAATAGGATTTACGTCATGTGAAACCTTTGTATATTAGTTTTGTCTTTGTAGTGTCATTTTATGTATGAATAAAAATGTAAGGATGAACGCCATTAACTCATGAAAATAATTAAATGAAATGAAAAGAGCATTTGTAGAGCACAGGGCTACCAGAAGGCCTCCCAGCTCTAGAAATGGCATCATACACAGAAGGTAAATTATCTGAATCTGAATAGATGGACCAGAATAATTTAGGGGAACAGAAGGGTTTTAAGATGTTTCCAGAAGACGGGATGGCTGGTCTCTTTCCGGAGGTGGAGGGGTAGTGCGTTCCACAGCTTACCAGCATTCAGAGAGAAACGCCTGCTGCCACTTCTGGATTGTTTGGTTCTGGGGGTGTCAATTAAGTGAAGTTCATCCAAGCTGAGCTTTCACCGTGCTTTATATGGGTGAATTATGGCTGAGATAAGAGGAGGGCCCATCCCCTGTAAGGATATATGGACGATACAGAGGGATTTAAAGGTGATTTGCTCTTTCACCGGAAGCCAATGTAGGAGGCGGATGGCCGGTTTTGTGGAAAGGAATTTGGGTGTTCCCGTCAGCAGTCTAGCTGCGAAGTTCTGGAAGTCTGCAATTTGTTGATCACTGAAATCGGTGCTCCTAGGTAAAGCACATTGCCATAATCCAACCTCGAGAGTACGAGAGATTGGACCATCATTTTCTTGGCTTGTGGAGGGAGGGAAGCACTTTACTGGCCATTCTGATCAGGCCAAAACAGATTGCGACTGTCTTTCTAGCGTGTGCTATGAATGTCAGATTCTGGTCAAACCAGATGCCCAGACTCTTTATTTCTGGCTCAAGGGTTGACACCGGGCCCATGCATGCTGGCCAGATAGTCTGAGTATCGTATTGTTCAAATTGCCCAGACTCATAATCTAGGTCTTTACTCCATTTAGTTTCAAATGGGATGACCCCATCCAGTTTATGACTTCCGTGAGGCATGCTTTCAGGGTCATGGAGTATTGTGTGGATTGGTTTAAAGCTACGACCAGTTGGGTGTCGTCGGCATAGGTAACCATATGGATCCCGAAATGAACAACGATCGAAGCCAGAGTGGCCATATACGCGTTGAAGAGCATAGGGCTCAAATGAGAGCCCTGCGGTATGCCACACCGAAGAGGCTGGGGTTTGGAGTTCACACCCTCTTCAAAAACCTGGAAGGAGCGAAGCCAACTGAGAGCAGTTCCGGCTACTCCCAAGTTGATGAGACGATGGATCAAGACTTGGTGATTCACTGTGTCGAATGCCGCACTCAGGTCCAATAGTAAGATGGCTGCTGAGCCTCCAACATCTAGGATTCTCCTGCTTTCCTCCATAACTGCTAACAGGGCTGTTTCTGTGCTTTGCCGAGGCCGGAAACCTGTTTGGGAGGGATGTAGCAGATTAAAGGTTTCAAGGAAATTCGAAAGAATATGGTTGACATATGTTTCAGTGATTTTTGCAGTCCCAGGCAGAAGGGAGATAGGGCGATCGTTGCCAAGGTCTGCGGCATCCAGTTGAGGCTTCTTAAGAAGGGTTTTGACCATTGCCTCTTTCCACAGGGGGGGGAACTACTCCTGTGCTAAGTTAGGCCTTGATAACATCAGTGATCGTGGGGCCAATTGTGGATGCTGCCTTTATTAGGATGTTCATGGGAGCTGGGTCTCTTGGCGATCTGCTGTTTACTGTGGACATTAAGGTCAGGAGCATTTCCAGGGGGAGAGGAGGAAAAAGCTCCAAACGGTGATTGGTGGAGGGGGGGTCAGGAGCAGAGCTCATGCATGCAGGGTCGATTCGAGGAAGTCATGTTAATATATATGTCATAATTGTGTAAACTATTAGCCATGTCCGTCGGTCAGTTGTTGTATCCTATATGTCTTTTATGCTATTTGTTACAACCCTGATTAAGTTCGACTAGTTTTGCTTTGTGAAAAAGACATGTTAGCAGTTTTTATGAATGAATATGAATTTTGGAATAAAGAAAGAATTTGGAGAAATCATAATGGACTTGATTCATTTCCTTCGGTGCACCTCCTTTTGCTCTTACTTAATAAATCATTTTTTTTTTACTTTCTTGATATAGCTACTTCTGCTGCTGGAGCTGGCTAGTATCCACCATCCTGGTGTTAGCCTCCTAGCTGTGGTGCCCAATGTTGGAGGCTAATGCAGTGGAATATCTCCTGCGGGTGGCCTTAAAGTAGGAAGAGGAGGTGGCACAGACGTCCAGTTCCTTGGGCTGCAAGTCAGGCCAACCCGGCGATGCCAACACCAGTGCCACCTGCAGCCAGCGTCCACTGCGGCTCGGAACACCACCAGCTCCCCTCAATTGTATCATCGGACTGCCTTCTCCACTGTGCCCTATGCGAACTTGAAACCCTCATGCTCAAGATGGCACTACTCAGGGTCAGGCATCAAAACCTGGCCTGGGAAGTGGCCGGCACTAAAACGGAACTGGGTGCCCTCAAAGGACTTTTTTATTGAACATATTACATGTTTTGGGTGGGAGGGCCTGTTGTGGGTGGAAAAGGTGGAAAGGAAGTTAAAGAAAGGGTGAATAGGAGATTTAAGGTTTTTTGCTGGGGGAGTGGTGGGCCTGTTGTGGATAAAGAGTAACCCTTGGCGAAGTACTACGCTAAGCTTGCGTAGTTTGCGAAGTTTGCGCTACTTCGCACTTCGCGAATTGTACGTAGCACAGTGCAAACATGCATAGAGGTCATTTTTTGCTTGCTTCTGGTCCTCAACGCCAAGTTGGCGACCGTGAGTGAGCAAAATGACATCCCGGCGAGGCTTTTTCCTCATTCACGATCAGCAACATCAAGTTGCCGATCGCAAGTGTGGAAAATAAACCTCCCCGCGAGATTCTCAAAGCGGGTAGGTCAGGTTTCTTATTGTGAGTGGTCGAGTATGCTCGCGGCTGCTCGCAATTAGAAACTACCAGTCCGCGTTGAGAAATCTGCCGCTCGAGTAGAAATCTACTCGAGAGGCAGACAACGACTGCTTGCACTGTGCAAGATGCGGTTTGCACTGATTGCACAGTGCGGAAAAGCATCCAGCACTGTGCAATCAGTGCGAACAGTATTTTGCACAGTGCACTACGCAGTTCGCGTAGCTACGCGTAGTTCGTTTAGTGCGAAGTACACTTCGCGTAGCTACGCGTAGTGCTACCATGCCAACTACGCCCAGGGTTAGTAAAAAGGGTGGGATCTAAATGTAAACAAAAAAAAAGGGCTTTAGTTTTCTCTTTGTCACAATCTGTATTTGCTTTGCTAGTTAGTGTAGCACAGCAGTGCTTTCTTTAGTGACGAGAGTGAGACAAGAAGATGTCCTCTTAAATTGTCACACATTATACTGTACCTTGACGTTTTTCCTTCCTAGACTTTCCCTACCTGAATTCCCTTGCCATCTATTTATTCTTCAGTTGGTTACTTACGTTTTCCTGTAGGTCACTAATTATACCCTACCACTAGAGTGGCACTGGGTAGAAAAAATTAGTTAACTGAATTCTTATTTCACTTTATTGCTTGATGAGGTTTTGCAGTACCCAGTCACCCAAAGATACTGTATACTAACTAGTTTCTTCCTTTCCCCATCCCTCTGTAACTATGGACCACTAATGCGTCTACTAACAACATGCACACAAATATCAATCTTGATTATCTCTCCCTACCAAGAACAACTTCAGTACTAAGTTATGAACTACCTCTTCTTACCTGAATCTATTGAGCAATGTCTGTTACCTCTCTCAATCTTCCCAAACCTTATTGCACGGTTTCCCAAAGGGCCTTCGTAATGCTGGTGGTGGTAGTGGCTACACTAACAGGGAAGACATCAGAAAGCGAGGTCCGACTCCCACCTATTCCGAATGAGGTGAACTCCAACTGTAGGAATATTCAAAATGATTATCCATCACAGGCAACTTGACTGAAAGGAAGCACAGAGTTAATGGGTAATCATGGAATGAGACTAGACCACTTGACAAAAATGTCATATTACAAACAACAACTAGCAGTAGTAACTTCTAAGCAATCTGGGAAGCTATTACATTTATTTGAAAAATTAAAACTAATCTTACAAAAACCTTGAGTCAGGACTAGAGGAAGGAGTCAGGAGTCAAGTTTCAGAATCAATCGTTTTTTATTGCGTGGTGAAAGATCATTGATACACAGCTTAGCTGCCTAAATCAGGACGCCGGCAGAGCGTAATTTTAAAAGCATTAAACAGCGTTTGGGTCTACATCCTAGCGGGCGACCCCGCGGTAAGTTTCAATCCACAGCGTAATGATAAGGCACTGGCTAAGAGACCACTTTTATAGAACGTAAGAAACAGAGAATTAGACAAACAACCCAACCTCCCAAACAAACCCCCCCTCCGCATCAGTTCATAACCAACACTTCCACCCCTACCTAGCAGCCAAGCCCCGGCTAGTGTCTTTCAGATTAGTTATCGGAAGCACCAGGTGGTTCTAGTGGTCTAAGTTGTAGGATTTGCAGGTATTTCGGGCATGTAACTTCCCTCATGTCTTTGGTAAGGAGTTGAAGGAATTTTCGCAGATTCCACGCCCTTCCCACCTACACTGAGCGAAAGACGTTCCATTGCTAAGAGGTACCAGAGCCGCTGAATCCAATCTCGAGGGTCTGGAGTTAACGAGGACCCCCAATGCGCTAGTAGAACCTGTTGTTCCACATGCAGTGCTAGTGCTAATTGCTTACCCCTCAGGAATCTCAATGGGAAGGACCGTGGATGGGGAAGTCCTAGCAACGTGTGCTCAGGTGCTCGTGGAAATGTAATTTGAAATGCAGTATCAAGATCATCGAGGATTGCCATCCAATACCACCCCAGTTTCGGTCAATGCCACAGCAAATGAAACAATGTGCCAGTAAGACCACACCCCCGCCAGCAGAGGTCTAACTTAGTTCTATCCCAGGACCTGATGCGCTCTGGGGTATAATACCAGTAAGTGACTACTTTATAGGCAGACTCCGCACCTGAGTTGAAAGCAGTGAGATGGGCCCGATAAAAGATGTGTTCTCATTCTTTTTGCGTTAAGGGCCTCCCTATTTCAGTCTCCCACTGGACCTGTGCCTTAGTGAATTGTTTCTTAGGTTATGCAATGATCATAGCGTAAAGTTTAGATATGAGTTTACGGTCATCCTTTTTACAGACCAGACAGTTTTCAAAAGTTGTCATGGGGCGGGACATGAGAGCGAAGTTTGAGGATTGTGTCACCCAATGTGCAAGCTGTGAATAATGGAAGACATCCGCCGCTGGTAAATCATAATCCTTGCGAAGTTGGGGAAAGGGAATCAGACCATCCAAATCAAAAAGAGATCCCACTCTTTTACAACCCTCCTCCCTCCAGCGGTGGAAAACTGGGGACGTGCAATCTGGCGGAAAGTCGGGGTTGTCCACAATAGGGGTCAGAGGGGAGGGGGACGTAGTCCATCCCCTTTGGCGCGCTAGCTGGTCCCAAACCTGGAGGGTCGGCGATGTAACCAAGGAAGAGTATAGGCCCCATGCTCTGTGTCTGCGCGAAAGCCACAGTTCACGCCAGATATTGCAACCGGCCACTGTTTGGTCCATAAAGTTCCAGTGCTTACTGGACAAGGGCCTGTTCCATTCCGTGATGTAGCGAAGGCAAGATGCTTGGTAATAAGCCCCCATGAGCCCACCGCTAGCCTTCGAAGAGGTGACTAATGATAATGCAAACCGCAGTGTCTTATTACCCCACAAGATCTTATTAAGTAGCCCCTGAAGCTTCCGAAGGGTGCCAGGCGGCGGCTTCACAGCAAGCATTTGAAAGATGTATAGGATGCGTGGGATCACAGTCATCTTCACTGCCGTTCACCTTCCGTACCACGCCAGGTTGAGGCTGGACCAGTCGGATAACGCCTTGGCCGTTTGGTCCGGCAATATTTTGAAGAAAGCTGGGAGCGCAGCTCCATGATATCCTCTTTTGTGGCTGTGAACAATTCGACCATGAAAGCCTTAATCCCTGATGCTTCATCTTCGTCGAGGTGCTGCGTCTTGGAGTAAGACTGAGAGGCAGAGTGGCCCTACACTTTCTGGACTAGCTCCTTCAAGGGTTTGTCCTTCCTACCTCTGGACGTAGACATGGTGCCACAAGCAGGGGTCTGAGCATGGGTGGGCGCGCTCAGTACGGGCCAGCAGCAAATAGTGTCAAAGGTGCTTTAGTGTCCACCTCTCATAGGGCAAGCTGAGCTGGAGCACAAGGGGGCGGGCGGTGGCAAAGTCCGCGGGGCAACACAGTTCAGGACCAAGTGGAGTGAAGCAGGGTCATGGGACCTAGGCGGTGGTCTGTAAACTTTCAGCCCCTCATGACAGACCAGCAATAGCAGACCCGCGCACAGGGCAGGGTGAGCAGGCCGCCGGGGTGGAGACTCCAGACCCCCGAGGCCACAGCCTAAACCCTGGTGCTTGAGTAATGCTTACAATCGTCCCTCAAGCCCTGGGTGGGAAGCCAGATCTCACGGGCACCCACGGACAGGGCACACAACCGTATCTTCAGCGGTGCAGCAGTGTCTCCCCAGGTCGAAAACGAAGAGCCCGCAGTCCCACCGGGCCAATAGATAGTGCACCGCCACCCGCCGAACCGTGGGCTGAGGGTAAGCCTCCTGCAAGTCAAGCCACAACAACGTAAGATCACGAGGCCCCCACAACAAAAATGAGGCCTCGAAGGGAACATACACAATGAGGGAAGGACTCTACACTCGTCGCCGCCTCTCCCGCACTCCACTGCCAATATATCACTGTGCTCCTTGATCAACTCCGGGTCGAGCCCCCACCTGCCAGCCCAATAGCAAGTGCCGCTCCTCACCTCCCCATAGCTAGGCATCAGTCGTCTCGCTCCGGAGCAGCAAAGGCAGGTCAGAGTGCAGGGTCCCACAGGGAGTCCGCTCACATCGGTGGCCTCAGGGAGGAACGCAGGCTCCGAGCCCCACTGCCTTCAGGGTTCCGGCTCACTGCAAGCAGTCCGCCTCTCTCTGCTTGACAAAATGGCGGTATCCGTGTGGGGTCCCCTGCAGTACTATCACTGGCAGCTACCGCGGCTCGGGTCTCTTCCCATCCGGCTCCTCAGCAACCGCGAACAGACTCCTGGACACCTCTCCCGGCAGGCAAGATCACCTCACAGCCAAATCCCAGGGCGGTAGCCGAGTCCCGCCAGGTGCACTGGGCTGCAGCAAGGCCCGGGCCAGGCAGCCTGGTCGGTCTGCAAGATCCACCGCAAGATTAACCAAGAGGTACCCCGCTGGTGGCTGGGCAAATCTGGTGCAACTAAGGCATGGCTGCGCGCAGGGCCCGTGGGGAGACCGCTCACAGCAGTGGCCACAGGGAGGATCTTCCGTAGGCTCCGACACCGATCCTCACCTCCTTCAGGGTCCAGGATCACTGCAGGCAGGCCGCCTCTCCCATCTGGACGAAATGGCGACCGACGCGCGGGGCCTCCGCAGTACTTCCACCGACAGCTGCCTCGTCTCGCGTCCTCTCATCTGGCCTCACAGCAGCTGCCAACAGTCACCCGGTCACCTCTCTCTACAAGCAAGATCGTCTTAAAGTTACAGCCCACGTCGGAAGTTGAGTCTCGCCAGGCATACCGGGCCGCAGCAAGGCCGGGACCGGGCAGCCCGGTCAGTCCGCAGGATCTGTCTAAGAATCAGCAAAGAGGTACAACAGCGGCCCCCTTCTACGCTCGGTGGTAAGCGCGGATGGGTAGCAGAAGGGCAGATAGAACAAGGCTTATGGCAGGCGGCACCGGAGGGATAGGGAAACCTGTCCTATCTCGCCGCCATCTTGGCCACGCACCAGGAGTCAAGTTTCAGAAGAAGGTTAGGTTACTTCAAATCGCTTAGATTTTGTAAGCAACAAAACCCAAGGCCTGATTCATAAAGGTAAAGTAAGTCACACTTCTGGTAATGACTGGTAACTTTTCCATCAGTAACTTTATGAGATGTAACTTTGTGAGTAGCTGGGACCCTCCTAGCTGAAGGGACATGTGCTGGTTCTCGGATAAGCCGTTTGATGCTGGCATCTTGCAACCAGCGCTCCCTCTGTATGACCACAGGCTTTTTTTGTCAGCTTCTTGTGGTTCACAGTACTTTCTAGACCTCATTAGGTACAGATTTCTTTGCACGTCCCGAACTCCATTTATATTCCCCATTTTTCTGCTTACACGTGTGCCAAAACATTAATAGGCAGACGCCTTTTGAGTGTCATCATATAGTCTTCAATGTCATTTCTAATGAACTTAGATAGCACAGGCCCACCGCACAGAGGCCATTTATCGGACTTCATCCCGTTCATGGCCCAACGTCTGCATTTTTATTTTTCTATATGATGGTCCTTGGGGCAGACATTTGAGGCTGTACTGAATATGCCCTTAAGGATTTTGCTATTTGGGTGTGTCATCACTTGCACAAGCTGGTATTGACAGGATAAAGGAATCAAGACACATTACTTTACTTTATTTATTGTCCTTCCCCCTGCTTTAAACACGCTTCTGCTCCATCCTGGGTCTGATGTCCTTAACGATGGAGATAAGCTTGATTACCCTAAGCTAGCTTTATTTCTTAACACTCTGCACATTATCTTGATGATGTAATTTATCAGGTTATCTTGACAAATAGCAAAAGGCTGTTGGATGAATGCTTTTCCCTATGATTCTCTCCTATCGCTATGCTTCTATGCCTTCCTTCTAGCCGTGTACAGAATGGGGTACCTATAAGGCTGAAGAGATGTAGTACAACATCACCTATTAGATAAGATTACCTGATAAACACATGTTAATTTTGAGTCCTGCCTGTTTTGTATTGTTTTGGATATTTCAATGTATGGAGGTAAACCTGCTCGTGTTTCTTGTGCTTCTATTTTACAGATGAAACAGTGTATCTTCCTTTCTACAATATCTGGGCCATCATTCACATTTACAGGCTACTGTTATCTGGACAGTATACATTTATACACATTTGTAATGTTATCTCAATTACCTGAGTGACTTACCTTTTGGTCTTGAAGAACGCCCCTAAACCCTGCCTGGGGTCGGTGATAGACAGAAATATGTTGACCTAAATTAGGGGTATATGTGCTAATAACCCCTAGTCCTCTTTCTTTCAATCCTGTCCTAAGAGACTGCATAATAAAGATATTTGGTCTCCTAGATTCAGTTTTAATTCCTTTATACCTATTTCTGCACTCTGCCCCTACCCATCCTTATCTTTTGTCCCTTCCTCAAAACACCTCAGCTCCTCTTCAAGTCCAGAAGAGTTGTAGCCCACATCAGGGACCTTGTGGCCCTGGTTTGAGGAGGGAACCCTATGATAAAGCATGTAATTCTTGGGTGAGTGGGGGTTCTTTTCCTCAGAAAGGTCTCTCGCCCCACGAATAGGGCACATAATTTATTGGTACACCACCTCAGGGATTTCTCCTTTTCTTGCCCCCCCTCCTTTTTGATTTTTGAGAACATACTTTCAGTGAGTTCATATTCAGGTAGGGAGTAGTACGTTCTCCCATTAGGGCCTCTCCCTCTGATTCTTTGTGTGCATTAATAACATGTGTGTCCAGTGACAGTGCCCCAGACCACAACCACTTAAGTAGAGGAGTTAGACATTTGATCCAGAACACTACTTAGGATTTCCCAAATCAACACACCTCTTCCTGCTGACCCACAGGCCTGAGTAAAATTTTTTGAGTCTTGTTGTTTCACATTCAACAAGATATGTATTAACTTCCTTGCTTCAGCTTGTGGGGTAGTCCTGTCCTGATGCCGAGTCCTAACCCAAATGAGATTGACAGAGATAGACCTTTAGTGTTGATAAACAAGAAAGCAAAATAATTTGAGTAGTTTGTGTAGTTTTGCTAACTAAATGGACTGGTCTCCGAAGAACCTGAAAAAATACATATAGGAAAGAAGTGGACCATGTAAGTAAAATTACAGTGAAGTGTGACAGCAAGGCCCTGCTAGGGAATGAAAAAAGAATGATAGGGATGGAAGATATTGCCTTCATGTCATTTAAGCAAATTGGGGAAAAATATTCAGGGCACAATGGTCCAACTCCGTTCCACACATGTGAATAAATGGTGGGGCTGCATAAGTCAGACATCAAATAAATGTATGTATGTTCTTCTATACCTCTTTTTTTTGTAAAGAAGTTCAACAATAAGTATGAAAGTTCTGTTGTGGCGTATCTAGTCATGGAAGTAGAATTTGTTCTCAAACTCCGGGGGTTCACCCAGAAATTGAACAGGTAATGCACTTGATTCTGACCAATCATCCTCATCCTTCTCCTGTGCTTATTCAGAAACAGTGCAATCTTGTGGTGTGCAGTGTTGCTTCATTTCTGTCATGGGCTCTCCATGTTTTGAAGTGAAAAACAGGTCCTTCTAACTGTGTCAACTGCACTGGCTGCACTGAACACATGCTCCGAAGATACCCTGACTACCGGACAAGTCAGATGCTATTTTGCCAGCCTGTTGCGCTCTGGCCAATGTTGCATCTTCCCATACTAATAGGCCAATGGGTATAGTTGCAGGTAGACCTTTTTGGGTCATCCAGATAGTCTTGGACCACCCTCTGATGGTCATTGGCGCTGTCACTTGTTCTATCTCTGTTGCCTCCACCAATTCACTTGGCTACAACCCTGCCACTTGAAGCCAAGCCTTTGCGTTGGGTTTGAAACTTCTGTTGGTGGTGTTTCTGGTGATGATGTGATAGTTTTGAGACAACAGCACTGACCTTGACCAGGGAGGCTACACTCCAGAGCGGTTGCCCGAGCTTCTTCTAGATCTCTCGCTTGAACAACTATCCGTCTTGCAAAAAGAAACATCCCCTTCTAAAAAAAGTAACGAAATTGGTAAGTATTTTTTTGTACCATCGGTCAAGTATTGTGCCGCATATATACTCTTTGGAGGACACAATCTTGCTTTGCAGCCTTGTATTACCAGCCAAGTGAAGGATTAAGCTCTGAACCAAAAGATACGCTTCTTCGTTCACACTGGAGAACTTTTGTGACACCTTTTTGTCTGATCCTGTAACCTCGGAGTACAAATTGACAATACTCTTTTGTTGAAGCCCCAGATTCTTGGCCTAGTTGGGAAATGTTTCGGCCTTCTTAAAATGCTCCGAAGTTGAAATCCTGGTTGTTTGTTCAGGAGTGCCTGCCCCCTCTCTTTTTTGCCTGTCTGTGTTTGTCTTAGGTCAGAAGCGCCGGGACACTCCCTGGAGTAGCTGAGCGCTATATAAAACACCACCTAACATATGCAATAACAGGATTGCTTTACTCATCGTACTATTCTCTTTGCTGGCTACCTGGGTGAAAACCTCAAATGAAAGCAGCATTTGTGTCAGGCATTTGACTAGCCCTCATTTTATCAACTCATTGTCATGCTTTTCCTCTTTGTATCCCCTCCTCTTTGTAGGCCACAGTCAGGCATCAGTCTGTAAGGCTCAAAGAGATGTTGCAAAATGTAGTAGATCGAGTTCCAATGTGGTGGCACCTTCTGTATGAGGGATTTAACCAGTACTTTATTAACATGCTGAATGATCCTCAGGTGGTTCTGGGCTTTAAATGAATGTCTGAAATAAGTACAGATTCTTCGGCATTTGGCCAACATGCTACTGACTATGTCTACTTTTTTGAGAATGTCCTGCACAATCAGGATGATGAAATGTGCCAAAAACAGGACCCTGAAATGTCTATATTCTGCCATGACCTTTACTATATTACTGCCATCATTCAAATCCATTCAAACACTGTGCTGTTAAACTTTTCCAAGATGTTTGCAGCTGTTTAGGATTTCTCCATGGCAAACATCACTACTGTTGCATGCCGCCGCATGCCCTTAAAACTTTCCTCAGTGTTGGGACCTGAAGATAGTTGATGCCTAAGCCCCACAAAAGATATCCAATGCAGTGGTATATATATATATATATATATAATCAGTTGATTGATAACTGGTCCACATGTCTGTCATCAGATGGATAGTGTGAACAGCACAGTGCCGCATAGCTTGGCCCACCAGTTGCAGCAGATAATGATGGAGGACTGGAACAGCAACTCTGGCAAAATAGGTCTGGCTGGGAATATTCAATTTTAGGCAGATGGTCACCACATATTTTAAAATTCCCACTCCTTCCACAAAACAATAAGGGAGGAGATCCAGTGCAAACACTTAAGCCCCCTTCCCAATGTACAAGCATGCCATTGGGGGGCTGCTTTCCTAGGGCCCCTCCTGCCTTAACATGCCCATAATAGTAACTTGTTTTTTTTCTTTTGTGATGCACTGGCACAAACGACTTTCAGAGAGAACCAGGAGGTGGTAGACTCAATGTGCTTCTATTGGAGGAATCACTGTATGTGGCAGAGTTGTCTGCATATGAGTCTTGTGCCATTTGGATGTTGCTGATGCAGGTAATGTTGGCAAACTACAGGAGACAAGGCTGGCTTGTGTAATGATGTCATCCACTTTTACCTCATGCTCACCTTCTTCTTTTATCACTGTGCACTCAGCTGCTCCCCTCTCTCATCACCAGCACCACCTATCTTTTTAAGGTGCTCCTCCCACCGCATTGTGCAATATTTTCTCAGATGGGACACTTGGCCTTGAATTCCAGTGAGAACCTGGTTTAGCTCAACAAACACTCACTTGGCAAAAGGAAGATATTGCGATGTTATCTTCCTGCTTGCTAATCACAAAGAAGTCCCGAACTGGGGAGGATGACTTTTTCAGTGTGCCACTGCCAATGCCGGAAGAACTGGAGGTAGGTGGCTGTGTCCTTTGCCTCTCTGTAGGGCATACTTAGACTGTGGTTGTGGTGGGTGCATGTCTTGATGGGGGTCTTACAAATAAGGAAGCCAGCAGTGGTGGTGGTGGTGGAACCACATCCCTATGAAAAGGTTGAATAGAAGGGGTAGGCGTGGTGTCCTCTGAGCCTCCTTCCATACTGACAATCACTGGCTCATCATCATCATCATAATTTCCATAATTCTAAGGCTTTCAAGAATTTTCATTTTCCCTTATCACTCAGTGATGGTCTCCAACTCGGCTGGAGTCCAATCCATGTCCAGTTCATTAGTAGGGGAGTTTGGAGAAGATAATGGAGTACCCTTCCATTTTTCTTGCTGGAGATTGCAAAGCCAATGATTGAAGAGCAACATGGTGCTCAGCAGGAAGCACAACCTTGTGTTCTGCTCCTACTTCAGGAAGAACTGTTGCAGGCTTTAGTTCCTGTTGTTCACCTTTCTGCAAAGATTGGGTACTAGTTTGTGGCAATGACAAATCCAGTTCAAATTCACTGCTCGTTGCCATGACGGCATTGGCTGCATCTCTGAAAGAGATGGGCTTGGGCTTGGCCTTAGGTTGGGATGGTGCTGTTGATGACACAGGAATGCTAATCCCAGCCTTTTGCTGCCCGGAGGAGGGTGCAGCTGCAGCAGGTACACTACATTTCCTGAAAAAGGTGGAGACCAACATGCCATTGGTAGCAATATCCTTCTTATTCTACTCTTAACTGGCCACTTACTTGGCTGAAACACCCTTCTTTGGGGTCATATTCAAGTTCTATCTTAGCTGTGGCAGTTGCAACTGAGCTACAGAAGCAAAGCAGGACTCAGCTGGTGTGCATCACTGCCGGCCTTCTGTCCGGCTGCACTGTGTGTCATGATGTCTCTTGTGCACCTAAAAGCAAACAAATAGTTAAATAAAATAAAGATTGAAAAGTTTACTTGATGTGCCTCTAACACCTATGATACATCTATAACAGGCTCGGGGTGTAGTGAGAAAATGGAATAATCCTAAAATTAATTGTTGCTTTTGTGCGCCTATGGTCTATGGTAGGCGGCGGGTGCAGGTCAGGGGAAAATGGAATAACCTTTAAGAAAACTATTGCTGGTGTGTACTTATGGCCTATGGCAGGCGGCAGGCACATGCCAAGGGAAAATAGAATAATCATTAAAAAAAATATTGCTAGTGTATGCCTTTGGCCTATGGCAGATGGTAGGTGCAGGGGAAAATAGGATAATCCTTTAACATTATTGCCTATGGCAGGCAGGGGGTGTTGGGAAAAATAAAATAGTTGAAAAATATATTGCTGGTGTCTCCCTAGGTACTATGAGACATCCTATGGGAGGCAAGGAGGCCAAGGAAAATTGAAATAATGCATACAAAACACTGTGCATACATACTGCAGATATCCTCAATCATATTAAACTCACATCAGGGAGAAAACTGGAGAGAAGAAAAGGTAGAGGCCTCTCCTATCATTTCCCCTAGAAAATAGCTTGGAAGAATAGGAACACACTGGCTACACAAAATGGCCGCACTGGCACATGGCCACCAAGGGAAAAGACATGGACAACAAGGAACACATATAGGCCAATGGCAAAAGCAAAGCACACTGACAAAAGAAATGGCCGCCAGCCACAAGACCACCAAGGGCATAGCATAGACAAGAAAGCACACATGCAGGCCTATGGCAAAAGCAAAGCACACTGACTCCAAAATGGCCACTGGCCACGTGGCCACCAAGACAAAAGCAAGGACAACAAAGAACACATGCAGGCCTATGGCAAAATCAAAGCACACTGATTACAAAATGGCTACAGGCCACCTGGTCACCGAGGGCAAAGGCATAGACAACAAAGAACACATGCAGACCTATGGCAAAAAAACACACTGAATACACCAAACAAAATGGCCACCCTGCCACATGGTGTGGAAAACAATGACAAAATGGTGGACACACACGCACACTGGCCACTCAAAGATATTGGCCACTTGGACAGTGTTGGACCTGGGATTACCAGTCCACATAGGGTAGCCTGGCACAGAGTGGGTTTGACAAGACTCAGAGGCAAATTTTGTTAAGCTTGCATCACACTTCCCACAGTAACTCGGCGCCCATCCACTAAAAATTACACTACACCAGTTTAGAAAAATACGGTTTGCTTTATAAAAATCTTTAGGATGACTTTGTCTTTTAGCAGGGTTTAAAATTCAGTACATCTAATATTTCCACATTTGCTTATCGGCATCCACAAAGCTTTACATTGCTTTTACTAATACTTTTTCTCCCAAGAGGAAAGAATCTCAGCAATTACCCTTTTACCTTCACTTTTCTGCAGTAATATCACAGTTCAGATGAGATAAATAACCAGAATAAGGCTTCCCTATGAGGAAGCTGATAGATACATTACCCTTGGGAACTCAGGGTCAACAAGAGTTAGAGGTTACAGCTGTTCAGCAAACCTTTCCCCCCACTGGCACACTTGTAAATTGACTCAAGCAGCTGTATATCTGAAAGAAACCAGGCAGGTTATTTATGCATTTCATATAGCCATATAGCTTGCTCTACTCCTGCAGGAGATGACCTGGATATTACAAGAACATTTCCATGCCCTGAGTGTTCTACACAAAGATATTCCCTGAGTACCGACTTTCCTGACTCCTGAGTCAACCCTATTGCCCTGGCCTCCAGTGGCCAATGACTGAACTATTACTCGGAACTCTCTCTCCCTCACAAATCACTTCTGCTCAGGAAGGAAGTCACTGGAATGAATAAGTCCAGTACTTAAAGAATACTGTTTGTGGTGCAGATTGTCTGGTTTGCGACGTCTCAGGCTTGTGTGTCACAGCCTAGGCCTCATTCTCTGCCACCAATTAAGGCCTAGACATGATTGTCTCTATTGCCCCCCTCCCGGAGTAGGTTCCCAGCTTACTTCTTTAATGTAGGTCTGTCATTCAGACTCCAGTCAGCACCCGTTCTGTGTCCCCGATCTGGGGAAGGCTCCGCTGCTGGCTGGTTTGACTTGCCTTTCTTTTACTTGGGGCTGAAATCAGGCATTCTTCACCCCGCTGGCCCTTAGAGGCGTTTGGCAGAGCTTCCGCAGCCCTCCTCTCGCTGGCTCCACCCGCGATGAGCTCCGCCTTCGCCCGGCCCTCTCCAGCGTCTCTTTGCCTCTTCCAACGTTGCCGCTGGCTTCACACGCGAAGTCTCAGCCTTCGCCCGGCCTCCTCCAGCGTCTCCACGCCTCTTCCAACGTCGCCGCAAACTTGCCTTCAGAGTTCAATGAACCTCCGCTGTCCTCAAACGGCGCCTGCCGGGTCCCGCTTCCACACCACAGCAGGAGGAATCCGCGTCAGGGGGGACCCCCACACGGAAGGGGTCGACAGCAGGCACAATGAGTCTTCCACACGGTGAGTCCCGCTTCCCGTTTACAGGGCCAGATCCTCACTTCCCTCACACAGTGTGTCCGCAATAATTTGGGCTCACAGCACTGCCGGTTAGAACTCTACAGGCAGTATTAGGGAAGAGCCTGGTATCACCTCTGTAGTTGAGGTCCCTTCAGGGCTAGATTCCTTCAGCTTTCCAGCAGTAGCACAAGTTCGTTTTACCAGGGGCAATAAGAGTAAGAAGGGGGGGGGTTTATGGAGCTAGTGGTGGTACCACAATGGCAGGGTTTGGTCAACAGGAAAGGGGGTCACGTCAATACCGAAGAGCAGCTGGACCGCAGGTCGATGTAACCCCTTACAGTGTGCCTTCCTCCCTACTATGTCGCCTCAGTCCTCACCAGGTCCACCCCCAAAACCCTCTGGTCGCTCTAAAATGGCCTCCCTGGTTCTGGCCTTATATAGACTGGGCTCTAATTGCTAGAACTAGCTGGAAGGTTCTAGAGCCTTCTCATTGTAGTCCTATGGCTCAAGATCCTGAGGTAAAAAAATGTGGCAGTTACAAGCCTCCATTTTGTGTCTCCCTATTCTCCATCTTAAAGGAGCACCTGTGCCTCAGGATGATGTAGGGATAAGGAGGCACCCAGAACCCTAGGGACAACACCAAAAATTATAGTGGACACAAAAATAAAAGAAGGATAGGAGGCAAAAAGGGGACAAAATGAATAAATAAATAGGAGGGACCACCCAAAGGGCTGACAGGTCTAACAGGCGTCCCCCCCAGCTGAAAGTGGGGAGAGCTACCCAACCCCTTGGGAGTTCTCATCACTAAGGCGGAAATACCTAGAGAGACCGTCTGCATTGGCGTGGTCCACTCCAGGCCGATAATCCACCCAGAAGTTCATTCCCTGTAGGGAGATGGGCCATCTCAACAACTTGGGATTCTCTCCCTTCATTTGCATCAGTCAACGAAGGGGACGGTGGTCGGTCTGCACAAGGAAGTGCGAGCCAAACAGGTATGGCCGCAGCTTCTTCAGAGCCCATACCACCGCAAAGGCTTCCCGCTCAATCGCACTCCACCTCTGTTCCCGGGGAAGCAGCCTCCTGGACAAGAAGACAACAGGTTGGTCAAGACCCTCTTCATTGAGTTGCGATAACACTGCCCCAATGCCATGCTCTGATGCGTCCGTTTGGACAATGAATTCCTTAGAAAAATCAGGGGCCCTTAGGACTGGAGCTGCACACATTGCTTGCTTCAAGGTGTCAAAGGCTCGTTGGCAGGCCTCTGTCCAGACTACCCATCGGGGTTGTTTCTTGGATGTGAGTTCAGTTAGAGGTGCCACAATTGTGCTGTACCCTTTCACGAAGCGACGGTAGTATCCTGTGAGGCCCAGGAAAGCTCAAACCTCGGTTTGGGTCTTGGGGGGCTCCCAGGCCATGATAGCTTCAATCTTAGCCTGGAGGGGCTGCACCGTTCCCCTGCCCACCAAGTGGCCTAGGTACACCACCGACCCCTGCCCAATATGGCATTTGCTGGCCTTGATTGTCAAGCCAGCCTGTTCCATGGCTTGGAGAACAGTCTGTGTGTGACACAAGTGGTCCTCCCAGCTGCTGCTGAAGATGGCAATGTCGTCTAGATAAGCAGCAGAAAAGGCCTCCATCTCGGAGAGGACCTTGTTCACCAGCTGCTGAAAAGTGGCAGGAGCGTTCTTGAGCCCAAAGGGCATCACACAGAACTGGTAGTGGCCCTCAGGCGTGGAGAAGGCTGACCTTTCCTTTGCTCCATCTGTAAGGGAGATCTGCGGGTACCCTGATGTGAGGTCAAAAGTACTCAGATATTGGGCAGCTCCCAGCCGGTCAATGAGCTCATCCGCCCTAGGGATTGGATGAGCATCTGTCTTAGTCACTGAATTCAGTCCCCGGTAATCCACACAGAACCTGCTTTCGGGAGTGGTGCCCGGCGAGGCAGCTTTTGGTACCAGAACCACCGGACTGGACCAGGGGCTACTTGAAGGTTCAATCACTCCTAGCTCCAGCATCTTAGTGACTTCACTGTGGATGCTGGCCTTCACCTTATCTGACAGCCGGTAGGTCTTAGACTTCACAGGTGGGCTGTCTACTGTGTCCACATCATGGGTACACAGATGGGTCCTTCCCGGGATAAGGGAGAACAGCGAGGAATACTACTCCAGGACTTGGCGGCAGTCCCTTTGCTGTTCAGGAGTTAGGGATGGTGAGAGAATCACTCCCTCCACAGACCCATCCTTCTCTTGAGATGAAAATAGATCAGGGAGAGGCTCACTTTCCTCTTCCTTTGCTCCATCAGTCACCATCATCAAGATGACCTCGGGCCTCTCATGGTGGGGTTTGAGGCGGTTGGCATGGAGCACCCAATGGGGCTGCCGGAGGGTCTTAAGGTTCACTAAGTAAGTGGCCTTGCCCTTCTTCTCAATCACCTCAAAGGGGCCTGTCCAGCAATCCTGGAGGGCACTAAGCTCTCCAGGCTCCATCACCCACACTTTCTGGCCAGGCTCCAACTCCACAGGGTGGGCATTGTGGTCATACCACTCTTTCATCACTGCCTGGCTGGCTTCCAAGTTGTCAGAAGCTTGCTTCCACTACTTAGCCATTTGGCTCGGGAAGGCCAGCATGTAGCTCACCACATCCTGAGGAAGCTTCCTGGGAGTCTTTTCCCATCCGTCTTTCACCAGGCTGAGAGGTCCATGAACAGGGTGCCCATACAGAAGTTCGAAGGGGCTGAAGGCCACTCCTTTCTGTGGCACTTCCCTGTATGAGAACAACAGGCAGGGTAGGAGGACGTCCCATTTCCTCCGCAGGCTCTCAGGCAGACTTCTGATCATGCCTTTCAAAGTTTTATTGAACCTTTCCACTAGACCATTGGTCTGGGGGTGTTAAGGAGTAGAGAACCGGTAGGTAACCCCACACTCCTTCCACATAGCCTGCATGTAGGCTGACATGAAGTTGGTCCCCCTGTCAGACACAACTTCCTTGGGGAAACCCACTCGGGTAAAAATCCCCATCAGGGCCCTAGCCACCGCAGGTGCAGTAACGGTCCTCAAAGGAATTGCCTCGGGGTACCGAGTGGCGTGATCCACCAGAACCAGGATAAATCTGTGACCAGCTGAAGTGGGTGGATCCAATGGCCCAACAATGTCAATGCCCACCCTTTCAAAGGGGGTGCCAACGTTAGGTAGTGGTTCCAGGGGAGCTTTTAGCTTAACCCCTGTTTTCCCACTGGCTTGGCAAGACACACACGTCCTACAATAAGTGTCGGACTCCACCCTCATTTGAGGCCAGTAAAAATGGGGGACAAGCCGGGCAAAGGTCTTGTCCTGACCCAAGTGTCCTGCCAAGGGTATTTCGTGAGCCAATTCGAAGAGAAAGGTTCGGTAACGTTGGGGGACTACCAAGGCCTGTGACGAACCCTGCACTGGAGCCTTGGGTTCACTGTAAAGGAGTCCATCCTCCCAGTAAATATGGAAGTTCCCTACCATGTTACCTGCTGCCTGGGCTTTGGCCTGTCACCTCAGACCCTCAAGGGTAGGGCACTCGTTCTGGCCCTGACAAAACTCTTCCCTGGTAGGCCCCCCCCCACGTGCCATTCGGCAGGGATAGGTAGGTTCTCCAGGGAGACAACATCCCCCTCCGTGGACTCCGGGTCCACCACCACAGGTGGCCTATCCATCTCATGGGGCGTGGATGCCGAGGCAGGTGTCTCCTGTCCCCGGATCTTTCCCTTTTTGGCCGCTGGCTGTGCCTTTGTTCCAGGCTCCAGCCCTGGCGAACTCCCCCTCCGGGTAGTCGCGGACCTTGTGCTGGCACAAGTCCAGTCAGGTGTACCCAGCATCTCTGAGTGAGTCCGGTATTCCACCTTCTTCCAAGCATTGTGCTCCATATCTTTCCCCAACAGACAATCAACTGGCACGGCAGGGCTTACGGCAACTCGAAGAGAACCTGCGACCCCTTCCCACTCAAAGGGAACTTCAGCCACAGGGTAATGACCTAATCTGCCGTCAGCCATCGTGGCGGGGTGGAGTACGTTGGGGATCACCTGCTCTGGGGACACCAGATGACTCCTTACCATAGTCATACTGGCTTCTGTATCCCTCAGAGCTTCCCCTCTTTGGCCATTGATGGTGACCCACTGCCCATACTTGGTAGTATTTGAGGGCACCTGGATCTTAGGAACCATCTCCCGATCTCCCAGGGACACTAAGGTGACTCCCGCCCACTCCCCTCCGTTATCTAAGGGCAACTCCTCCCCGAGCACTACACTAGCTACTCCCGGGGCTTTTCCTCCAGTGGGAGGGGGTGGTCTCTTTGGGCACTTGACATCTCCTTTGTAGTGCCCAACCCCACCACATTCATAACAGCGGACAACCCTTGGCTGCTGACTATGGTCAGGATGAGGGTTTTTCGGCAGGTTGGCCCTAGGAATGAATCCTGATCCCTTTCATTGGAAACTGTTTTGGGGGCCTTTTGAGAACTCCCTCTTTTTATCTCCCCCCTCTTTCTTCTGGGGAGCGCCCAGTCCAGTCCTTTGGGAATCCCCTCCAGTCCCCTTTGAGGACACCCGGGTACTAGCCCAGATGCCCGCCTCCTCAGCAAGCTTCCTGGGACTGGTCAGCTTGCTGTCCACCAGGTGTTGTCGCAGCTCTGGAAAACATTTCTCGAGTAGGTGCTCTTTTAGGATTAGATCATACAACCCCTCGTAGTCCCCCACCTAGGTGCCTTGCACCCAACCCTCTAGGGCCTTCTTGGCATAGTCTAGGAAATCCACCCAGTTCTGTGTAGCCAGTTTGGGGCTGTTCCTGAATTTCTGTCTGTACTTTTCAGGAGTCAGCCCAAACTTTCTGATCAGCGTCACTTTCATGGTGGGGTAGTTGGTCTGTTCCTCCTGCTCTAGGGCTAGAAGTGCTTCCCTTCCCACTGGAGGCATATATTTGTACAGGCCACCCCCCCAGTGACTTTCTGATGTCCCATGGGCTCTTAGTGAGACCTCATAGGCAGCCAACCATTTTGCAATATCGTCCCCCACACTGTAACTGGCGACTACGTCTTTTGGCAGGTAGGGTCTGGGCTCCCTGATGATTTCTTTGGGTATGCTGCCACCATTAGGAGTACTAGGAGTCCCCATTTGTAGGGCCTTGAGGTCTAACTCCTTTAAACTCAATTCAAGAGCCAGCCTCTTTTCCTCCCTCTCCTTCTCCAACCTAGCTAACTCCCACTTCAACTCTCTTTCTTCTCTCGGTCAGCTAACTCGGCTTCGGTCAAGCTCCTTACAGAGACACTACTGCCCTCCCTCGAAAGTGTCCTAGGACCTTGTAGTAGTTTCCCCCCTTCGGTTTGGTACAGTACATCCACTCCAATGACAGTGTCCCAATCCCCCTCTTCCTCCTCCTTCTTCCCATCTGGATGAGCTGCCATCCATGCTCTCAAGCTGGTTTGGAGTTCCCCCTTTTTCACACCACGCTTGAAAAACACCCCCTTACTTTGACAAAATTCCCTGAGTTGGGCCGCAGTGTAGGTCTCCAACTCCTCCAATACAAATTCCATTTTGCCAACAGGGTCTCAGACAGTCACTTTGAAGAATTCAAGAAAAAGGCGTTAATTAAGGGCTACCTCCACCAACCACCAGAAAAGAATTTGGAAAAACAAAAACTGCTAATTAGGGAGTCCGCCAGGAGAAAACTCCAGGTGTAGGTACGTGGTGCACACTAAGCTACTGCTAAGTCGATGCAAGCACAAGCTCTAATCCCACTATTGATCACAAATTATGTTGGACCTGGGTTTACCAGTCCACATAGGGTAGCCTGGCACAGAGTGGGTATGATTTCTATAAAAAGGGGTGGTCCACAGGAAAATCCAAGTCCATATCAGTTTTCACACATTTTTTGTGATGGAAGCACACTCAAAAAAACTCTGGACCTCTTGAGTTTTTGAACAATAAAGTTTTGAAGGGGGTAATGAGTGTGTTTGGTGTCAAATCCAGACTTCCTTAGGTTCAATCCTTCATTATATAATCAGAGTCAGAAGTCCTTATTTTGTAGAAAGGTTGCTCTTTATTTTTTGATAAAAACATGAACAGCCGACACGTGTTTCGCCCCTGTGGCAAATTGCGCCAGGGCTTTTTCAAGGCTATTTACAGTATATATTATTCTTTACAGTTCATCATCATTTAGTGCAGATATCGGAATATGAGTCCGGTCTTCAATTAATGAGGGTAGAATCCCTGAAGTCTTTCGTCACGAGTGTCCTGGTTTAATTCCTCCGCTGTATGACTAGACTCAGAGGCAAATTGTGTTAAGCTTGCATCACACTTTGCACAGTAACTCGGCGCCCATCCACTAAAAATGACACTACACCAGTTTAGAAAAATACGGTTTGCTTTATAAAAATCTTTAGGATGACTTTGTCTTTTAGCAGGGTTTAAAATTCAATACATCAAATATTTCCACATTTGCTTATCGGCATCCACAAAGCTTTACATTGCTTTTACTAATACTTTTTCTCCCAAGAGGAAAGAATCTCAGCAATTACCCTTTTACCTTCACTTTTCAGCAGTAATATCACAGTTCAGATGAGATAAATAACCAGAATAAGGCTTCCCTATGAGGAAGCTGATAGATACATTACCCTTGGGAACTCAGGGTCAACAAGAGTTAGAGGTTACAGCTGTTCAGCAAACCTTTCCCCCCACTGGCACACTTGTAAATTGACTCAAGCAGCTGTATATCTGAAAGAAACCAGGCAGGTTATTTATGCATTTCATATAGCCATATAGCTTGCTCTACTCCTGCAGGAGATGACCTGGATATTACAAGAACATTTCCATGCCCTGAGTGTTCTACACAAAGATATTCCCTGAGTACCGACTTTCCTGACTTTCCAATGACTGAACTATTACTCAGAACTCTCTCTCCCTCACAAATCACTTCTGCTCAGGAAGGAAGTCACTGGAATGAATAAGTCCAGTACTTAAAGAATACTGTTTGTGGTGCAGATTGTCTGGTTTGCAACGTCTCAGGCTTGTGTGTCACAGCCTAGGACTCCATCTCTGCCACCAATTAAGGCCTAGACACGATCGTATCTACCGCCCCCCTCCCGGAGTAGGTTCCCAGCTTACTTCTTTAATGTAGGTCTGTCATTCGGACTCCAGTCAGCACCCGTTCTGTGTCCCCGATCTGGAGAAGGCTCTGCTGCTGGCTGGTTTGACTTGCCTTTCTTTTACTTGGGGCTGAAATCAGGCATTCTTCACCCCGCTGGCCCTTAGAGGCGTTTGGCAGAGCTTCCGCGGCCCTCCTCTCGCTGGCTCCACCCGCGATGAGCTCCGCCTTCGCACGGCCCTCTCCAGCGTCTCTCTGCCTCTTCCGAATGTTGCCGCTGGCTTCACACGCAAAGTCTCCGCCTTTGCCCGGCCTCCTCCAGCGTCTCCACGCCTCTTCCGATGTCGTCGCAAACTTGCCTTCAGAGTTCAATGAGGCTCCGCTGTCTTCCAGCGGCGCCTGCCGGGTCCCGCTTCCACACCACAGCAGAAGGAATCCGTGTCAGGGGGGACCCCCACACGGAAGGGGTTGACAGCTGGCACAATGAGTCTTCCACACGGTGAGTCCCGCTTCCCGTTTACAGGGCCAGATCCTCGCTTCCCTCACACAGCGTGTCCGCAATAATTTGGGCTCACAGCACTGCCGCTTAGAACTCTACAGGCAGTATTAGGGAAGAGCCTGGTATCACCGCTGTGGTTGAGGTCCCTTCAGGGCTAGATTCCTTCAGCTTTCCAGCAGTAGCACAAGTTCGTTTTACCAGGGGCAATAAGAGTAAGAAGGGGGGGTTTATGGAGCTAGTGGTGGTACCACAATGGCAGGGTTTGGTCAACAGGAAAGGGGGTCACGTCAATACCGAAGAGCAGCCGGCCCGCAGGTCGATCTAACCCCTTACAGTGCACCTTCCTCCCTACTATGTCGCCTCGCTCCTCACCAGGTCCACCCCCAAAACCCTCTGGTTGCTCTAAAATGTCCGCCCTGGTTCTGGCCTTATATAGACTGGGCTCTAATTGCTAGAACTAGCTGGAAGATTCTAGAGCCTTCCCATTGTAGTCCTATGGCTCATAATCCTGAGGTAAAAAAATGTGGCAGTTACAAGCCTCCATTTTGTGTCTCCCTATTCTCCATCTTAAAGGAGCACCTGTGCCTCAGTAGGGATAAGGAGGCACCCAGAACCCTAGGGACAACACCAAAAATTATAGTGGACACAAAAATAAAAGAAGGTTAGGAGGCAAAAAGGGGACAAAATGAATAAATAAATAGGAGGGACCACCCAAAGGGCTGACAGGTCTAACAGACAGCAAAGAAAGAAGGCATGGTAAACAAAGACACGTGGTTGGGGCCTGAAATCTTCCCAGTGTTTAAGAGAGGCTCACCCCTATTGCCCTAACTACAGGCCAATCAGCCTCATAGACATCACCTAGAAATTGTTCCCCAGGATTCTCCTTGAGCGACTCCATTTCTGGATGGAAGGCCATGAAGTCTTGAGTGCCCTAAGTTGGCAGGGTATGCCCAGACGTGGGTCCCTTGCTCACTTTGCCACTGGACTCAAGCTAGCCTGGCTGATTACGGCTGATTAGCCAGAAACCAGTTGCAGGATGCTTGTTTCCGGTACAGGGAAGACATGGCTTGGCAGTTCGGGCTGACCTGTTCCCATGAGGCACAGGTTCAGACAGATTTGCATTTGGCCATGTCTGAACTGGGGTGGCGGAGTGAGCTAAAGAATGATGATGGATTAAACCCAGATCAGTTGACGGGTGTTGAGTGCCTGCAATGTTCAACGCTCCGTCCATCATCTCCTTCGGTTTTGCATGATAAACTAAGACACGTGGTTAGGGTCTGAAATCTTCCCAGTGTTTAAGAAAGGCTCACCACTCTTGCCCTCTTACTACAGGCCAATCAGCCTCATAAACGTCTCCCAGAAATTGTTCACCAGGATTCTCCTTGAGCGACTCCATTTCTGGATGGAAGGCCATGAAGTCTTGAGTGCGTATCAGGCTGGATTTAGGAAGAATCCCTCCACCACCAATCAGCTCTTCAGGCTCCATCTTTTATATTGGAAGACAGTGTCAATAGAGGGTGGCAGTCTCTATTTGATATTCGTTGACCTCAAATCGGCCTTTGATCTGGTCCACCGAGCCAAATTGTGCCAGGTTCTGGAGCTTCAGGGTATTCAGCCCTACCTGTTGTCATTGTTAATGCGTTTACATACAGGAAATTTTTCTCAAGTTAGGCATAGGAAATCTGGAGAACTGCCCCCCGCTTCCCAGTAAACAGAGGTGTGAGACAGGGGTGTGTGCTGGCTCCCACTCTGTTTTGTCTTTTTATCAACGCACTGGTGGCTCAATTAAAGGAGGTGGCTAACAATGATGGCCCGAAGCGGGAGCAAGGCAGGGTACCAGCAATGCTGTTTGCAGAGGACTCCTTGCTCTTGTCCAAATCTCCCATGGGCATCCAGAGGATCCTAGATAGTTTTTCTCTAGTCTGTAAAAATCGAGGGCTAGAGATTAATACCACAAAGACCAAATGTATGGTTTTTAATCCAGCCAAAACATTTCACCCAAAACCCTCCCTAAATGGATCCTCCCTAGAGAGGGTGGCTGTCTTCAATTACTTGGCGTCACGCTGTCCGAAACATTTGAATGGGGCCCACAACTAGCCAAGGCAGGCTTGAGGCTAGCGCAGCTGGCGGAGGGAATTACTAAATCCTATAGGAACTCCTTATACAAACCACCAGGTCCTGTAGTCGACATATATAAAGTGAAAGTGAGAAGTGCTGCAATGTATGGGGCTGAACGATGGGGCCAACGCCTTTCTGGTGGATTGGCCAAAATAGAGAACCAATTTATGAGAAAGCTCCTGGGCCTTCTACCTAGCACTCCCCTCATCCCTCTGCGCCTGGATTTAGGAGTCAAACCAATTGCAGAAGAGATAGGTTTAAGACCACTGACCTTCTGGCGCAGAGTGTGGGCAACTCCTTAATTAGCAACCTACCGAAATGAACTTAAGGGGGTCTTGGGTTTACCGGGTGGGAAAATTGCCTTCGTTCAAGCACATAAAAGAAACTTGTGCCAGAATAGGGATGCCCAATCTGTGGACCAATCCGGAGGTAGTGTCCCTAACAATATCATGACTACAACTTGTCAGAGCCTATAGGGCACACAAATTAGTCGATCTGCAGGTGAACACCAAACTCGGGCATCTAACGGCTGGATTTCCTAACATAAAAACCGAGTACCTCTTTGAGTCTGTTTTGGATGACATACATCCTCCTATGGCAAGGAAGCTGTATGTCCAGTTTAGAACAGGGACCCTCCCGGTCAATGCTTTTGTGAATAAATGGACAAATGATCCCTCTGTAGGTTGTCCTGCCTGTAACAGTCCTGATGAGACCGACATTCACGTTCTTTTTTTCTGCCCAAGCTATAAATCTGCCAGACGGTGTTGGCTTAAACTATTATGCAGAAACATGGGATGCACACAGTGCTTGGAGGCGTATAGAATGTTAAGATCTGATACACACACCCCTATAGTCTTTGCTGTGTCTCCTTTCCTTGATTCCATGTGGCACAGGTGAAGGGCCTTTTTTTAACACATTTCAGCAATTATAAATAAAAAAATTCTCTGTACTTTTGTTCTTTTTTGCCTCTAAATTTATATAGTTTTTATTTGGTTTTAATCATTCTTGTTTTTAATTGGCATAAAGACTTTGGACATATTAAAATTTATTTTTGGGATGTACTGCAATATTTAAACAACGAACTGTCAAAATATGTTTAACAATGCTATATTGTATATGAATTTCTACTTTTTATGGCCTTTTATGACCGAAATACAGTTTGTTGAAATGGAAATGGATTAACAAAGAAGGAAATGGAACCATTAATTCAGCAATGCCAAAAACGAAAATGATATGTCAACTTTAAAAATTCACCAACCACAAACAGAACAAGGCATCAAAAAAATTCCCTCGCCAAAATACTTCAAAACTATGTGAAAAAAATGTAAAATACCGAAAAATACGTTTTGCATTTGATCCAAGGTCATCCCTAAATCATTTAATGTTTAAAAACAAAGCATATACCTCATAAGCAACAGTTGTTTAATATATATATATATATATATATATATATATATATATATATATATATATATATATATATATATATATATATATATATATATATATATATATATATATATATATATATATATATATATATATATATATATATATATTACCTACTGGCGGTCGCCAGTAGGTATATATAGTTAGGATTTTTTCTCTATGGGTTTTTTGAAAATTCTATGTCTAATAACTTTGGCGTTTGTGGACGGAATCGGCTGAAATTTTCAGGAAAATGGCACATTTTGTTTCTGAGCAGCCCTTGAAAATTTGGGGGGGGTTCGTCCAGTGGGGGCCGAGAAAAAAGGGGGGTCCCAAAACGTGTTTTTAACATTGAGTTTTCCATAGGGCGGTTGGCCTCACTTTTAGCCCGAACGGCTGAATGGATTTGCACGAAACTTGGCAAAATTGTAGGGACTGGTAGCCCGATGTGCCTTTTGTAGGTCTCAATATATGTGCTCCAGTGGATTTTGAGAAATTAACGTTTAAAAAAAGATATATATCTGTAACAGCGGACCAGTTAGCGCACTGGTTCGCGGACTTTTCGCGCAACGGAGCTTTGTGAAGCGAAGCTGATTGGTTCTCTGGCGTCTGTCAACATTCCAAAAAGTCCGTAGCGGCCGCCATCTTGTCTCTCGGTAGGATCGAGAGACAAGAGGAGGCCAAAGCGAAGGGGCAAATGACCATAAGGGGGAATAGTAGATCCTCGCTGACCCCCTAGGTTTGATGTGGAGGTTTTAAAAGGGCCCCGCGGGGCAAAAAAAAAAAATTATAATAATAATCTTACGGCTGAATGGATTTGCACGAAACTTGGCAAAATTGTAGGGACTGGTAGCCCGATGTGCCTTTGCTAGGTCTCAATATATGTGCTTCAGTGGATTTTGAGAAATTAACGTTCAAAAAAAGATATATATCTGTAACAGCGGACCGCTTCGCGTACTTTTCGCGTTACGGAGCTTTGCGAAGCGAAGCTGATTGGCTCTCCGGTGTCTGTAAACATTCCAAACAGTCCGTAGCGGCCGCCATCTTGTCTCTCGGTAGGATCGAGAGACAAGAGGAGGCCAAAGCGAAGGGGCAAATGACCATAAGGGGGCATAGTAGATCCTCGCTGATCCCCTAGGTTTGATGTGGAGGTTTTAAAAGGGCCCCGCGGGGCAAAAAAAATAAATAATAATAATAATCGAACGGCTGAATGGATTTGCACGAAACTTGGTAAAATATTAGGGACTGGTAGCCCGATGTGCCTTTGCTAGGTCTCAATATATGTGCTTCAGTGCATTTTGAGAAATTAACGTTCAAAAACAAGATATATATCTGTAACAGCGCTCCGCTTCGCGGAGATAAAATTATATCTGTATTACGTAGCTGTTGCTAACACCAGCTAGCGACGGCTAGTAGGAGATAGCGACCATCTTGGGCCCCACTTTGCATGTGAGTGATATTTATCACTAATGACATGCAAAGTGGGCATGCCAAGATGTTAGCGACTGGAAACAGTCGCTAACATCGCTATCTCCTATTATCAACTTTTGGAAATATTCGAGATAAGCGCGAATATCTCCAAAAAGTAACAGCTGCCCTGAGCAGTTCTTAGCCATGTTATCCAATGGGAGGTGGATAACATGGCTAAGAGCATTAGCTCGGTAATGCATGAATATCGCGGAGTTTTCAGCGATATTAATGCATTGCGCTCGTTTTTTATCGTATTTGCGATAAACCTTGATAATAGCAAGGTTTATCTGCGATAATTTCTGACGGTAAAAAAATCTTTGCAATGCATCGTTAGGGATAAATATCGCTTAACTTTGGTAATATGCCCCAACGTCTGTTAACGTTCGATTCGAAGGAAATCAGGAATTGTTGAAAAACATTGTGTGCGCCATCTTGTCTTTTTTCAAATGCCACACTTTTGTCGTGCACGGCAGCCATTTTAGATGCCTTGACCAGATCCACTCTGTGCACACTGTCGATCCTTAGCATGGCTCCCCACCCTCGCAAGCATCTCCCCCAGGCAGTGGTCACCCCCGCTCTCTGTTTTATGCATGGGTAATAAACCTCCCCCCATCTGCGCTGTTCTTCCCTGAGAATCACACCCTGTGCCCGCCCGACACCTCCCTTTCGCCCTATTCACTACCGCACCCTCTGACACTCCTTTTCCTCTGTGTCCGATTGTCCAGGCCGGTCCTAGGCTATCAGCTAGCCCTGCAGATGTAGTTTATGGCCACAGCTGTAAAGAATCACCCGTCTTCAAAGGAGTTATAGTAGATCAAGGCCCACACTCGATGAGATCCGTCACAGCAGAAGCGTTGCTATTATCTGAAAACCATCCTGTATTGTGATTGGGGAGGGGACCGAGCGTGAAGCGGAAGATTCCAGGGATGACTCTTTGTACATCAAAGTTTTTACAATTATGTGTCACATTAAAAATATATAGCACTCCGACAAAGTAGTAAGATTATAAAACTTTAATAATTTATAAATATATACAAGAAAACAAAAATAGTAATAACATATAAACATTTTTAGAGAAAAACAACGAAGTAGCGGTCGGCTGTGCGAATAGTCCCAACGCAGCACAACGTCCAGATTTCCGGCGTGGGGCGTCGCGGGGGGTGGGTGATCAGTAGCAAACTGTTGTGCGAATAGTTCCAAGGCAGCAGAACGCGCCGAAATCTAGATGACACAAAAGTGATGTCTAGTAAGTTGCCACCCAGCAAATAACGGCGTGGGGCGTCGCGGGGGGTGGGTCATCAGTAGCAAACTGTTGTGCGAATAGTTCCAAGGCAGCAGAACGATGGCACCAAGGTGATGTCCAGTAAGTTGCCGCACTGGTTTTGGTATCCTACAATGCTGCTCCGAATAACGGCGTGGAGCGCCCCGGGGGAGGCGGCGTGAACGGGCCTCTCCAGGTGGAGTCTCGTCTGTTGTAGTGGGGCGCCCCTTTACCGTTTCAGTTGCCATTGCGTCCGCTTTTGGTCCACTGTGTCAAAATCCGCCATTCAGCTGAGTTGCGCCCACTCTTGCGGTGCAGCGATAGGCGGCTGTCACAGGACTCTCAAAATGGCGGCAGGCTGTTTCCTTTTTGGGCCTGGTCCACTGAAATGGCCCTGGGACACCTTGGAAATCGGACGCTTGTCTGCTAGGTCTTGGACCCCATTCTCGAAAGCGTCCCCTCCGCCTTGAGAATTCATCAAAAGTTTTGGGGGCCCCGACTCCTGCAGGCTTCTGGTGGGGAGCGGCTGCCATGATTGCTCGCGGAATGACCACGACGGAGCTACGAGATGGTGGTGCTCTCATGGTGACGCCAGCTTCAGTCTGAAACATCCAGAAACAAGGTGGGGCTTTCATCGTTTGGGGAAAAAAAAAAGTTTTCATCCAATGAAAAGTGTTGTTTTTAGGTCATATGATCAAGCCTTCCATCATTAGGAAACCAAAAGTAAAATGAACCAATGAAAAGTTTTATAAACAAGTCACATGACCTGTTATGCGGCATAGGGTATAAAATGCGGAGAAAATACGTTGGCACGTGAGGCGGCGTCAGTAGCGGACCGATGTGCGAATAGGCCGAAGGCAACACAACGCGCCAAGATCCGGATGGCATCGAGGTGGTGTCATAGTTGAGAGTTCTGAGCAGCGGTTGTAACACTGTCTGAAGCTTATTTGCAGCTGCTGCAGCTTCACTACGCGCCAAGATCCGGATGGCACCGAGGTGGTGTGTAGGAAGTTGCCGCACTGGTGTGGCCATCCTACAATGCTGAAAGTCGGCGTGGGGCGCCCCGTTGGCCTGTGAGTTTGCGTCAGTAGCGGACCGATGTGCGAATAGGCCGAAGGCAGCACAACGCGCCAAGATCCGGATGGCACCGAGGTGGTGTCTAGTAAGTTGTCGCACTTCTGTGGCCATCCTACAATGTTGAAAGTCGGCGTGGGGCGCCCCGTTGGCCTGTGAGATGGTGTCAGTAGCGGACTGATGTGTGAATGGGGCCAAAGGCAGCGCAACAATATTTTCTACTATATTTCCGGTGTAGAAGAGACCACAAGGCGCTGAGATGCCAAGATCCGGATGGCACCGAGGTGGTGTGTAGCAAGTTGCCGCACTGGTGTGGCCATCCTACAATGCTGAAAGTCGGCGTGGGGCGCCCCGTTGGCCTGTGAGATGGCGTCAGTAGCGGACCGATGTGCGAATAGGCCGAAGGCAGCACAACAATATTTTCTGACTGACACCACAAGGCGCTGAGATGCCAAGATCCGGATGGCACCGAGGTGATGTCTAAGTTGCGGAGTGATGTGCGAATGGGGCCAAAGGCAGCGTAACAATATTTTTTGTATGGAAGATACCACTAGGCGTTGAGATGCCAAGATTCGGATGGCACTGAGGTGATGTCTAGCAAGTTGGTGTGGTCATCCTACAATGCTGAAACTCGGCGTGGGTCACCCCATTAGCCTGTGAGATGGCGTCAGTAGCGGACCGATGTGCGAATAGGCCGAAGGCAGCACAACGCGCCAAGATCCGGATGTCACCGTGGTGGTTTCATAGTTGAGAGGCACTTCATCTGCAGTGGGGCGCCGAGATCCGGATGGCACCGAGGTGATGTCTAGCAAGTTGCTGTACTGGTGTGGTCATCCTACAATGCTGAAACTCGGCGTGGGTCGCCCCATTAGCCTGTGAGATGGCGTCAGTAGCGGACCGATGTGCGAATAGGCCGAAGGCAGCACAACGCGCCAAGATCCGGATGTCACCGTGGTGGTTTCATAGTTGAGAGGCACTTCATCTGCAGTGGGGCGCCGAGATCCGGATGGCACCGAGGTGATGTCTAGCAAGTTGCTGTACTTGTGTGGTCATCCTACAATGCTGAAACTCGGCGTGGGTCGCCCCATTAGCCTGTGAGATGGCGTCAGTAGCGGACCGATGTGCGAATAGGCCGAAGGCAGCACAACGCGCCAAGATCCGGATGTCACCGTGGTGGTTTCATAGTTGAGAGGCACTTCATCTGCAGTGGGGCGCCGAGATCCGGATGGCACCGAGGTGATGTCTAGCAAGTTGCTGTACTTGTGTGGTCATCCTACAATGCTGAAACTCGGCGTGGGTCGCCCCATTAGCCTGTGAGATGGCGTCAGTAGCGGACCGATGTGCGAATAGGCCGAAGGCAGCACAACGCGCCAAGATCCGGATGTCACCGTGGTGGTTTCATAGTTGAGAGGCACTTCATCTGCAGTGGGGCGCCGAGATCCGGATGGCACCGAGGTGATGTCTAGCAAGTTGCTGTACTTGTGTGGTCATCCTACAATGCTGAAACTCGGCGTGGGTCGCCCCATTAGCCTGTGAGATAGCTGTTCTTTGGATTTGGGCCTGGCTCGTCTGCTGTAGTGGGGCGCCCCTTTACCGTTTCAGTTGCCATTCAGCTGAGTTTCGGCTGCTCTTGATGCTACAGCGACAGGCGGCTGCAACAGGACTCTCAAAATGGCGGCCTGTTCTTTGGATTTGGGCCTGGTCCACTAAAATGGCCCTGGGACACCTTAGAACTCGGACGCTCGATTTTTTTTTCCTTTCCTGTACATGCAAAAAAAGGTAAATGCCCGGTACGTTACACGCTTCATCTGCCACGATGAACTCTCCAGAGGAACCGAAAAAAAATATAGTTGTGGTAACTATACCATGCATCGTCATATGGAGAGGTGGCACCAATTAATTATAGTGCTGCATAAAAGAGAGATTTGGAGGAGAACCCCTGACCTGCTAGTACATTCATCAAAGAAGTGGCACTGAGAGCTTCAGAGGCAAGGGAAACGGTCCCAAATATTTAGAAGAACTTTGGAAAGATTAAAATGACATGTTTAGATTGTGGCAAATTAATTTCATGTGGACAGATGAGTGTTACTCTAATAAATACAGCATATGAACATCATCATAGTCGATGGTTGGTAGAGACATTTTGACTATATCCTGGACCTGCCCGTCCTCGCCCAAAATGGCGCCAGAATAAATGGGACTCGTAACTCCTTGTTGTGTACTGGTTGCAGAACCTTGAAATCACGAGATACGTATGCAGTTTTGAAGCAAATGGCGGGCGGGGACGAGAATTGATTGAATATTTCGACATCCCTATTGATATTAAGTTCTGATGTGTTATTGATTACTGTACTGTTGAAAGTTCGAATTAACGTCACCCATGGTACTTGCCCGCAAATGTATATCTAGATAATTTTATTGTAACTGGCCCTGTCGTATTTTAATTATAAAATGTACGTCCACCGATTCCGTAACTGTTAGACACCTTAGTTCTTGCAACGTAATGGCCCGCCCGTTACGTTCCTCTACAGTGTAAATGTCTATTCATCATATACGATTACAGTTTGCTCCGTGGCCGGCCCACGTGGTTATAGGCTCGTATTTGTATAATGAAATTTTCACAATAAAGGTTTTTAAAAGAAAACATGGTAGTAGTATATACATTGGTAAAGTTTTTAATAATAGTCACTGTTTTAGAATCATTAAAAGGCAAGTGAAATAAAGCAGACCAATTACATGAAGGGTAAAAGGTATAATACGAAGGAACGCAGTAAAGATAAATGGTCAAGGGCTGTTGTGTTTTCTATTCCTGCAACATAAAGTGATCGATAAGAATCTCATATTCAGGCGTATCGGCGACTAAGACAGCAGGTCGACCCTCTTTTGCTCAACGGCTCCGTCATGGGACGAAGAAACGCTCTTTTTCTCGAAAAAAGAATATATTTTACTTGCAGGACAGTTGTAAAATTTCCGGGAAAGTACATTAGCCTGGAACATTATAACATATATTTAAGAAAAAATAATGTTCGGAAGTAATGAAAAGCGTAATTTTTAGGTCATATGACCAAGCCTTTCATCATTACAATAAGAAAAGTAAAATGAACCAATGAAAAGTTTTATTAACAAGTCACATGACTTGTTATGCTTACATTACGCGCTGCGCGCCCCGGATGACTTCCGGATGCGCTAACGCGGCGCGTCATATGACGCATTACGCGACAACGCAGGTACAGAATATAGTCAAAATGTCTCCACCAACCAGCGGTCGGAACACAACCCCTTTCAGCAGGCTAAATAGTTCTGTTAAATGACAACAGAAGGGACAGGCAACAAGAACCATCAGTCAAAGAGGGGAGGGCTAGTTCTTCTCTACCGGGTTACATTGGGGCGCTACCGGAACTGATCGAATTGGTAGTCTACAGTGTTTCTGGATGTTTCAGACTGAAGCTGGGGTTAGCATGAGAGCAGCACCATTTCGTAGCTCCGTCGTGGTCATTCCGCAACCAATCATGGCAGCCGTTCTTTATCGTTATTTTGGGCGGGGTGGGTGGCGGAGCCGAGCTGTTTTGCAGCCATCATTGTGTGGAGTTCAGTTCATCTCACTAGTTTTGTATTTGTCATGAGGGGTTGTTCCTAATGTTTCTATTTTAGCGAGGTCAAAAAGAGATCCCATTAGTGGCCTACTGATTTTGCTCGATTCCTTTTCTTTTTTTTTTACACGATTTTTCGTTATCTGCAAAGACTAAACAGAGTATTGCGACTCTGTGTTTGTTTGTAAATAGAGAATGAACCAAAGAGAACTAATTCTAAAACAGTAAATACTTGGATAACAATCAATCAAATGGAGAGAGAAGCAGGCACGACGGATTACAACGGGGGCAAAGGCCTGCGTTAACTACCTTTCACTATCTGCAAAGAGAGAGTACTCCTAATAGAAATGAGGGGGGGGGCACAATTCAAAGCAGATCAGTGTGCATAAACACGAAAATGTTTTCACTTACCACGTACTTGACATTCGACAGCTTATGATATTTGCTATTAAAAAACCATTGAAATTCACTGAAAAAACCATAGGTTATAGACCATATATAGTTAGGAATTAGCATTTACAAAACCTTGAAAATTCACTGAAAAAACCATAGGTTATAGACCATATATAGTTAGGAATTAGCATTTAAAAAACCTTATTTTACTCACACAAAACCATTGAAATTCCATATATAGTTAGTTGCACTAACTATATATCGCGCACCCGCAATCCACTGCTGATCATGTCACATATTACATCATTCATGACATGGTCAGTGACATCACTGATGACATCACTGATGACATCACTGATGACATCTCATTTGACATCATTCTTGTGCTAATACGATAAACCTCTTCAGACTCTAATATAACCTTAGATACACTCAGTGTATACAGACACTCACACACTGCCACTCATCCATGGAGTTACTCACATACCCAGTCAGTCATGCAAAGAAACAATCTCACCTCCATTTCTTCAACTATACAGTTAAACACACCTTACTTATTGAAACATATACTAACACATATTTACTCTCTTATACAATCCCTGATACAAGTTCACAATGATCGATACAACCACTCACTCATTCAGTGGCTCTCATGCACAGTTATTTATATATGCCAACTCTCACATGTACTGTGTTTTACATATGTACTCACTATGACATGTAGCATTGAGATATCCATTCACTCATCAATACACTCATGCACACAGTCAACTGCCCATGTAGCTGTTTCCACATGCACTCTTGAACTCATACACCTAGTGAATAAACTGCTCACACATCTATGCATAGAGTCACACACCTTCCAGCCACCCCCACACAAACTCAATCTCCCATAGAAATACTTGGGCAACCAATTAATAACACATATAGCCTCTCGTATAGCTAATGATCAACACATGCAGCAGTTTACAGAACAACAGACATAATGATGCACAAATTAAGACAGTTTAGTCACTAACCCATGCATTCAGTGAGACACATTTAATCACTCACTCATACAGTCAGTCACGCACCTACTAAATCCTTCATCCAGACACTTATACATCCACTCATTCTTCAATATGTAAGACATATTTTAACTTTACAGAAACATACAGTCACTGGATGTTGTCATCAGTGATGTCATCAGTGATGTCATTTGAGATGTCATCAGTGATGTCATCAGTGATGTCACTGACCATGTCATGAATGATGTAATATGTGACATGATCAGCAGTGGATTGCGGGTGCGCGATATATAGTTAGTGCAACTAACTATATATGGAATTTCAATGGTTTTGTGTGAGTAAAATAAGGTTTTTTAAATGCTAATTCCTAACTATATATGGTCTATAACCTATGGTTTTTTCAGTGAATTTTCAAGGTTTTGTAAATGCTAATTCCTAACTATATATGGTCTATAACCTATGGTTTTTTCAGTGAATATATATATATATATATATATATATATATATATATATATATATTACCTACTGGCGGTCGCCAGTAGGTATATATAGTTAGGATTTTTTCTCTATGGGATTTTTGAAAATTCTATGTGTAATAACTTTGCCGTTTGTGGACGGCATTGGCTGAAATTTTCAGGAAAATGGAACATTTTGTTTCTGAGCAGCCCCTGAAAATTTGGGGGGGGTTCGTCAAGGGGGGGCCGAGAAAAAAGGGGGGTCCCAAAACGCGTTTTTCCCATGTTAATTTCCATAGGGCGGTTGGCCTCACTTTTAGCCCGAACGGCTGAATGGATTTGCACGAAACTTGGCAAAATTGTAGGGACTGGTAGCCCGATGTGCCTTTGCTAGGTCTCAATATATGTGCTCCAGTGGATTTGGAGAAATTAACGTTCAAAAAAAGATATATATCTGTGACAGCGTCCAGGGCAGCGCTCCGCTTCGCGTACTTTTCGCGTTACGGAGCTTTGCAAAGCGAAGCTGATTGGCTCTCCGGTGTCTGTAAACATTCCAAACAGTACGGAGCGGCCGCCATCTTGTCTCTCGGTAGGATCGAGAGACAAGAGGAGGCCAAAGCGAAGGGGCAAATGACCATAAGGGGGCATAGTAGATCCTCCCTGACCCCCTAGGTTTGATGTGGAGGTTTTAAAAGGGCCCCGCGGGGCAAAAAAAAATTAAAAAAAAATCGAACGGGTGAATGGATTTGCATGAAACTTGGCAAAATTGTAGGGACCGGTAGCCCGATGTGCCTTTGCTGGGTCTCAATATATGTGCTGCAGTGGATTTTGAGAAATTAACGTTCAAATAAAGATATATATCTGTGACAGCGTCCCGGGTAGCGCTCCGTTTCGCGTACTTTTCGCGTTACGGAGCTTTGCGAAGCGAAGCTGATTGGCTCTCCGGTGTCTGTAAACATTCCAAACAGTACGGAGCGGCTGCCATCTTGTCTCTCGGTAGGATCGAGAGACAAGAGGAGGCCAGAGCGAAGGGGCAAATGACCATAAGGGGGCATAGTAGATCCTCCCTGACCCCCTAGGTTTGATGTGGAGGCTTTAAAAGGGCTCCGCGGGGCAAAAAAAAAAAATCCTTTTTTTTGGTGGGGTGCGCCCGGTTAGCGTAATGGGAAGCGGACTGGGGAGCGTACTACAAGGAAACAAGAATGATTGACTTTTAAGTTATTGTATGTTTATAGACTTTTTTTTCTTCTTTTTTTTCTGCTGAGTGACGTCTCGGCCTATCTCCACGGGATGCAGTCCCTACCATCTCGGCGTTTAAGCCCAGGGGGACCGGTAGTGTGGGAGAGATAACGTCTGTTAACGTTCGATTAGAAGGAAATCAGGAAGTGTTGATAAACATTGTCTGCGCCATCTTGCCTTTTTTCAAATGCCACACTTTTGTTGTGCACGGCAGCCATTTTAGATGCCTTGACCAGACCCACTCTCTGCACGCTGTCGATCCTTAGCATGGCTCCCCAACCTCGCAAGCATCTCCCCCAGGCACTGGTCACCCCCGCTCTCTGTCTTATGCATGGGCAATAAACCTCCCCCCATCTGCGCTGCTCTTCCCTGAGAATCACACCCTGTGCCCGCCCGACACCTCCCTTTCGCCCTATTCACTACCGCACCCTCTGACACTCCTCTTCCTCTGTGTCCGATTGTCCAGGTCGGTCCCAGGCTATCAGGTAGCCCTGCAGATGTAGTTTATGGCCCCAGCTGTAAAGAATCACCCCTCTTCAAAGGAGTTACAGTAGATCAAGGCCCCCACCCGATGAGATCCGTCACACCACACGCGTTCCTACTATCTGAAAACCATCCTGTATTGTGATTGGGAAGGGGACCGAGCCTGAAGCGGAAGATTCCAGGGATGCCTCTTTGTACATCAAAGTTTTTACAATTATGTGTCACATTAAAAATATATAGCACTCCAACAAAGTAGTAGGATTATAAAACTTTAATAACTTATAAATATATACAACGCAACAAAAACAGTAAAAACATTTAAACATTTTTAGGAAAAAAGAAGCAACAATGGTCAGTAGCGGTCGGTTGTGCGAATAGTCCCAAGGCAGCACAACCTGCTGAGTTCTGGATGGCACCCAGGTGATGTTGCCTGGGTGCCGCACTGGTTTTGGGTATCCTACAATGCTGCTCCGAATAACGGCGTGGGGCGTCCCGGGGGGTGGCTCATCAGTAGCGGTCTGTTGTGCGAATAGTCCCAAGGCAGCAGAACGCGCTGAGATGTGGATGGCACCCAGGTGATGTCAAGTAAGTTGCCGCACTGGTTTTGGTATCCTACAATGCTGCTCCGAATAACGGCGTGGGGCGCCCCGGGGGGAGGGGTTGGGGGGGGTGAGGCGGCGTGAACGGGCCTCCCCTGGTGGAGGCTCGTCTGCTGTAGTGGGGCGCCCCTTTACCGTTTCAGTTGCCATTCCGCCCGCTTTTGGTACACTGTGCCAAAATCCGCCATTCAGCTGAGTTGCGCCCACTCTTGCGGTGCAGCGATAGGCGGCTGCCACAGGACTCTCAAAATGGCGGCAGGCTCTTTCCTTTTTGGGCGTGGTCCACTGAAATGGCCCTGGGACACCTTGGAAATCGGACGCTTGTCTGCTAGGTCTTGGACCCCATTCTCGAAAGCGTCCCCTCAGCCTTGAGGATTCTACAAAAGTCTTGGGGGCCCCCGACTCCTGCAGGCTTCCGGTGGGGAGCGGCTGCCATGATTGCTCGCGGAATGACCACGACGGAGCCACGAGATGGTGGTGCTCTCATGCTGACGCCAGCTTCAGTCTGAAACATCCAGAAACAAGGTGGGGCTTTCATCGTTTGGGAAAAAAAAAAAGTTTTCATCCAATGAAAAGTGTTATTTTTAGGTCATATGATCAAGCCTTCCATCATTAGGAAACCAAAAGTAAAATGAACCAATGAAAAGTTTTATAAACAAGTCACATGACCTGTTATGCGGCATAGGGTATAAAAAGCGTAGAAAATCCGTTGGCACGTGAGGCGGCGTCAGTAGCGGACCGATGTGCGAATAGGCCGAAGGCAGCACAACGCGCCAAGATCCGGATGGCACCGAGGTGGTGTCTAGCAAGTTGCCGCACTGGTGTGGCCATCCTACAATGCTGAAAGTCGGCGTGGGGCGCCCCGTTGGCCTGTGAGTTCGCGTCAGTAGCGGACCGATGTGCGAATAGGCCGAAGGCAGCACAATGCGCCAAGATCCGGATGGCACCGAGGTGGTGTCTAGCAAGTTGCCGCACTGGTGTGGCCATCCTACAATGCTGAAAGTCGGCGTGGGGTGCCCCGTTGGCCTGTGAGTTCGCGTCAGTAGCGGACCGATGTGCGAATAGGCCGAAGGCAGCACAACGCGCCAAGATCCGGATGGCACCGAGGTGGTGTCTAGCAAGTTGCCGCACTGGTGTGGCCATCCTACAATGCTGAAAGTCGGCGTGGGGTGCCCCGTTGGCCTGTGAGGTGGCGTCAGTAGCGGACCGATGTGCGAATAGGGCCAAAGGCAGCGCAACGCGCCAAGATCCGGATGGCACCGAGGTGGTGTCTAGCAAGTTGCCGCACTGGTGTGGCCATCCTACAATGCTGCGCCGAAAGTCGGCGTGGGGCGCTCCGTTGGCCTGTGAGTTTGCGTCAGTCAGTGGGGGTTGTTTGAGGATCTGACTGCATTGGAAAGCAATGTGATGCTGTGCATCGCCCCCAAGATGAAGGTTCCTCGGCTGCAGTGGGGCGCCCCTTGGTGTTTCACTCGCTATGCAGCTGAGTTGCGTGCGCTCTTGCGGCGAATAGGCCGAAGGCAGCACAACAATATTTTCTGAATAGAAGACACCACAAGGCGCTGAGATTCGGTTGGCACCGAGGTGGTGTCTAGCAAGTTGCCGCACTGGTGTGGCCATCTTACAATCCTGCTCCGAATAACGGCGTGGGGTGCCCGAAGGGGGGGGGGAGGCGGCGTGAACGGGCCTTCCCAGGTGGAGGCTCGTCTGCTGTAGTGGGGCGCCCCTTTACCGTTTCAGTTGCCATTCAGCTGAGTTTCGGCCGCTCTTGATGCTACAGCGACAGGCGCCTACAACAGGACTCTCAAAATGGCGGCCTGTTCGTTGGATTTGGGCCTGGTCCACTAAAATGGCCCTGGGACACCTTAGAACTCGGACGCTCGAATTTTTTTTCCTTTCCTCTACATGCAAAAAAGGTAAATGCCCGGTACGTTACCCTCATCTGCCACGATGTACTCTCCAGAGGAACCGAAAAAAAATATAGTTATGGTAACTATACCATGCATCGTCATATGGAGAGGTGGCACCGATTAATTATAGTGCTGCACAAAAGAGAGATTTGGAGGAGAACCCCCGACCTGCCAGTACATTCACCAAAGAAGTGGCACTGACAGCATCAGAGGCAAGGGAAACGGTCCCAAATATTTAGAAGAACTTTGGAAAGATTAAAATGACATGTTTAGATTGTGGCAAATTAATTTCATGTGGACAGATGAGTGTTACTCTAATAAATACAGCATATGAACATCATCATAGTCGATGGTTGGTAGAGACATTTTGACTATATCCTGGACCTGCCCGTCCTTGCCCAAAATGGCGCCGTAATAAATGGGACTCGTAACTCCTTGTTGTGTACTGGTTGCAGAACCTTGATATCACGAGATACGTATGCAGTTTTGAAGCACATGGCGGGCGGGGACGAGAATTGATTGAATATTTCGACATCCCTATTGATATTAAGTTCTGATGTGTTATTGATTACTGTACTATTGAAAGTTCGAATTAACGTCACCCATGGTACTTGCCCGCAAATGTATATCTAGATAATTTTATTGTAACTGGCTCTGTCGTATTTTAATTATAAAATGTACGTCCACCGATTCCGCAACTGTTAGACACCTTAGTTCTTGCAACCTAATGGCCCGCCCGTTACGTTCCTCTACAGTGTAAATGTCTACTCATCATATACGATTACAGTTTGCTCCATGGCCGGCCCACGTGGTTATAGGCCCGTATTTGTATACTGACATTTTCACAATAAAGGTTTTTAAAAGAAAACATGGTAGTAGTATTTACATTGGTAAAGTTTTTAATAATAGTCACTGTTTTAGAATCAGTAAAAGGCAAGTGAAATAAAGCAGTCCAATTACATGAAGGGTAAAAGGTATAATACGCAGGAACGCAGTAAAGATAAATGGTCAAGGGCTGTTGTGTTTCTACTTCTGCAACATAAAGTGATCGATAAGAATCTGATATTCAGGCGTATCGGCGACTAAGACAGCAGGCCGAGCCTCTTTTGCTCAACTGCTCCGTCATGGGACGAAGAAACGCCCTTTTTCTCGAAAAAGGAATATATTTTACTTGCAGGACAGTTGTAAATTTTCCGGGAAAGTACATTAGCCTGGAACATTATAACATATGTTTAAGAAAAAATAATGTTCGAAAGTAATAAAAAGCGTAATTTTTAGGTCATATGACCAAGCCTTTCATCGTTAGAAAAAGAAAAGTAAAATGAACCAGTGAAAAGTTTTATTAACAAGTCACATGACCTGTTATGCTTACGTAACGCGCTGCGCGCCGCGCCCCGGATCGCTTCCGGGAAGCTGCGCTTCGCGCACCGGAGCACTTCCTGATGCGCTAACGCGGCGCGTCATATGACGCATTACGCGACACGCAGGTCCAGAATATAGTCAAAATGTCTCCACCAACCAGCGGTCGGAACACAACCCCTTTCAGCAGGCTAAATAGTTCTGTTAAATGACAACAGAAGGGACAGGCAACAAGAACCATCAGTCAAAGAGGGGAGGGCAAGTTCTTCTCTACCGGGTCACGTTGGGGCGCTACCGGAACTGATCGAATTGGTAGTCTACAGTGTTTCTGGATGTTTCAGACTGAAGCTGGCGTTAGCATGAGAGCACCACCATTTCGTAGCTCCGTCGTGGCCATTCCACGAGCAATCATGGCAGCCGCTCCCCACCAGAAGCCTGCGGGAGTCGGGCCCCCAAGACTTTTGTAGGATCTTCAAGGCTGAGGGGACGCTTTCGAGAATGGAGCCCAAGCTCTAGCAGACAAGCGTCCGAGTTCCAAGGTGTCGCAGGGCCATTTTAGTGGACCACGCCCAAATCTGAAGAGCCGGCCGCCATTTTGAGAGTCCTGTGGCAGCCGCCTATCGCTGCACCGCAAGAGCGGGAGCAACTCAAGTACATGGTGAGCGAGACGCTGTAGTCGAAAGAGCGGGCGGTAAACAGCTGAATAGCGGAAGAGGCACAGTGTAGCAAAAGCGGGCGGAATGGCAACTGAAACGGTAAAGGGGCGCCCCACTACAGCGTGTCTTTAGGTGAAACGGATTGTGGGACAAGGTCAAGAATGGAAGAGTCACCAAAAGGCAAAAAGTTCCGCTTGACCCCGGGAGCCGGCCACCTATGTCGGGGGCGATCTCAGGCCACACCAGGGCAACACGACTTGCGGAGGGGGCCGGAGCCAAGCGCCCCCTCCGAGTCCGCACCATCACACCGTCCCTCGGGGGCCTCCGTCAAGCGGTTCAGGGTGGCACCGCATCACATTGTTTTCAAATGCAGTCACGTCCTCAAACAGCCCCCACTTACATTGAGAATAGTGAAGCTGTAGCAAGTGCAAATAGGCTTCAGACAGTGTTACAAGCACTCCTCAAAACTTTGAACTATCAGAGTGCATGAGTTTCATGCTCGATCGATTGAGCTAGCCGGATCGGGCAACAAAAAGTATAAAATAGTTATGTAAATAGTTATTTAATAAAATGTTTTACCCTGTTACTTTGCTGGTGTGTTGTATATATTTGTAATATTTGCATAGAGTTTATCGTTATTTTGGGCGGGGTGGGTGGCGGAGCCGAGCTGTCTTGCAGCCATCATGGTGTGGAGCACAGTTCATCTCACTAGTTTCGTATTTCTCATGAGGGGTTGTCCTAATGTTTCTATTTTAGCGAGGTCAAAAAGAGATCCCATTAGTGGCCTACTGATTTTGCTCGATTCCTTTTGTTTTTTTACACGATTTGTCACTATCTGCAAAGACTAAACAGAGTATTGCGACTCTGTGCTTGTTTGTAAATAGAGAATGAACCAAAGAGAACCAATTCTAAAACAGTAAATGCTTGGATAACAATCAATCAAATGGAGAGAGAAGCAGGCACGAGGGATTACAACGGGGGCAAAGGCCTGCGTTAACTACCCTTCACTATCTGCAAAGAGAGAGTACTCCTAATAGAAATGAGGGGGAGGGGGGGCAGCATTCAAAGCAGATCAGTGTGCATAAACACGAAAATGTTTTTACTTACCACGTACTTGACATTGGACAGCTTATGATATTTGCTATTAAAAAACCATTGAAATTCACTGAAAAAACCATTGGTTAGAGACCATATATAGTTAGGAATTAGCATTTAAAAAACCTTGACAATTCACTGAAAAAACCATAGGTTATAGACCATATATAGTTAGGAATTAGCATTTAAAAAACCTTATTTTACTCACACAAAACCATTGAAATTCCATATATAGTTAGTTGCACTAACTATATATCGCGCACCCGCAATCCACTGCTGATGATGTCACATATTACATCATTCATGACATGGTCAGTGACATCACTGATGACATCTCAAAATAATAATAATCGAACGGCTGAATGGATTTGCACGAAACTTGGCAAAATTGTAGGGACTGGTAGCCCGATGTGCCTTTGCTAGGTCTCAATATATGTGCTCCAGTGGATTTTGGGAAATTAACGTTCAAAAAAAGATATATATCTGTAACAGCGCTCCGCTTCGCGTACTTTTTGCATTACGGAGGTTTGCGAAGCTGATTGGTTTTTCGGCGTCTGTAAACATTCTAAACAGTCCGTAGCGGCCGCCATCTTGTCTCTCGGTAGGATCGAGAGACAAGAGGAGGCCAAAGCGAAGGGGCAAATGACCATAAGGGGGCATAGTAGATCGTCCCTGACCCCCTAGGTTTGATGTGGAGGCTTTGAAGGGGTCTCGCAGGGCAAAAAAAAATATACCGTTTTTTTAGTTTTTTTGCGTGGAGTGCGCCCGGTTCGCGAACCGGGAAGCGTTCTGGGGAGCGTACTTTCTTGAAAATTAGTGAAAAAAGTTAGAGTAAAATAATAATTGTGAGTGATCAGATGTAGGGTAGCTCTGAGAAGAGCTTTTGGGTTTATGGTACATTTAGGTACTTATAAGTAGGTACCAATGCACATTCTTAAATTCAGAGTGAAAACTCTGTTGCCCTCATCTGAGAAGTGAACTCCATCTCCTCTGTAGATATCTTGCATGTAGTAACGCAAGTTATTGTTGTACAGGGAGCCCATTCCATGGTCTCTCATGTAAGCTGAAACAGATTTGTTTACATGCTTCCTCGACTTCTCAATTTGTGGACAAAATTGGTTCGACCACCTCCATTTCTGTCTTTGGCATATATTTGAATATACCAAGGCAGTCTGAGGAAAAAGTGCCATCAATTGCTCAAAGGTGTCCTTTAAAAGCATTTCCAGACCTACCCCAGTCAAAGTGCCCAAATCATTACCTCCACAGTGCACAATTAACAGGTCAGGTTTTGGCAAATGCATAAAGGTTTTCACCAATGGTATCAATTGGTGACATTTTAATCCTCTGTGGCCAAACCACTTAATTTCCACATCTTGTAAATTGAGGTTAGGTAAATTCCTGTTTTCAGCGTACCTTTGAGCCCAATATATGTAACTATGTCCAACAATCCAGACAGAAAACATGGTGAGAGAAGGTTCTGCTGCAGTCAGATGAAGTGTGGCAATGAAATGGCAGTTGAAAAAATGAGAGTGTAAAATGAAAAAAACTGAGGAGTTTCTGTGTTAATGAAGCAGTAAGAGTGATTGGTGGATTTTGATTGCTGAAAACAGAAAGTTAGTGTGCATGGATGAGTTCGTTGAAAGATGTATTTTGAGTGGCGAAGAAAAAATCATTAAATGAAAGAATGCTCTGGATATGCAGGTGCACTGAGAGTTCAGAGTTCAATTGCAACATTGTTGTGTGAGAGGTCTTGCAAGAGGTGGTTGCTATGCAGAAAAAACAGAGAGGGGGCAGAGGGGGGAAGGGTTTTGCTTTGAAAAAAAGTGAGGGAAGGGTTTTGATTGGGTGACATGAGAGATATGTGTGAGGAATTACAGCATTTCTGTGCTTTTGATAGCTGCAGACTCTGGAGTGCATACCTTTTGCTCTGCTGAAGACAAATTGGTGTGTTTCTGAGACTGTTTTGAAACTCAAAGTATTTGCTAAGGTGAGAAAAGATTTCTTTAATTTAGATAGAAAATAGTGTGCTTTAAGGAGAAAATTATGAAGAAAGTTGTGTTTTTCAAATGTTGCTTTGTCTCAAGTGTTTCACAAATAGATTTTGTTTCTTTGAGAAATTGTAATTGGAGAAAATGTGAAGTATTAGTACTGACAGGGCTTTTATGTGCATAGGAGCTGTGGAGTGTTTTCAAATTATGACTTGTAAATCGTTTTTGAGAAAAAGCAATGGTTTTAATATTGATGAGAAGGACATAATGGTGTCTGCTTCTTTATAAGGTAATTGAGAGTCTCTGATGTTATTTTTCCCATTTCAATGTAAGAAGTTTGTCTGTGGAGCAAATTGCTTGTAAATATGCTCCCACCTGTGCATGGCAAATTTAGATTTTGAATGTTTCCGTTACATAGGCATGTTAAAGGTGACTGAAACATGCTGCAAAGGCAATCAAAAAATGCTTTTATGTGTCTTAAGGACATTTTAAGTCATTTCCCCATGTGCAGTGTTTTCAAATTATGAGTTGAAAATCGTTTTTGAGGTAAAGGAATGTTTTCAAAATTTATGTGCGCCATATGACCCCAAATTTCTTTTTCAGGGGTGCAGCAGGGTGTTCTTGAGACACCCCTGCACCGTCGGAAAAATTCGTAATTTGCGATGAGGTAATTGCTAATCGCAAATTGCACCTTCATTCCTATGGGCCTCCTGCTGCATGGAAATGAATGGGTAATTTGTAATTAGCAAATAGGTCATCGCAAACTAGGAATGGTAAAGAATCGCTATTTATTCCTTAAAGTTCGCTATTTAGGAAATGCAAAAAACTTTGATGATACATATGGCGGTTTATCTCTAACAAGATAAGAAGCATAGGGATAGATTTATGATGACTGGCGCATCACCAGGGATGTGTTAGTCATTCTGTGCCGCTGTTCCGTCACCTATGGTGTGCTGCATTTACAATGCGGCGCATCATGGGGCAAAAACAGCACAGATGCGTGACGTATTTGTGCCGTAAAGTTGGCGCATTGCTGGAGTTGTATCGCAAGTGTGATGAAGCTCCAGTAAGGTTGAGGGGTGCCCCTGTCGCAGGGTTTCTGTTCTGACACAGAACTGTGGACAGAGGATTGGAACCTCGGCGAATTAGGGTGTCCCAAAACTCACCTTAGTAATCAAAACCCCTTAGCAAGCTAGGTATAGTGTCACATTGGATATAACAAACTCTCAATGTTTAGACAATCCAGAATATGAACTTATAGTACCTCAGGATACGTGGAACTTATGAACAGTCGGTCGTTATATATTTCTTAGAAACGAGAACATGGAGTTAAGAAGAACACATGTGTATTTGAAATGTTTATTTACTAATGCCGTCTTCTCAGGCGTAGTATCTTAGATTATACAAGTACACATATTATCAGTAGCAAAATTACCAGCATAGTCAATAGTACATAAAAAAAGCGAATGGTGACAGTATGTTAACATGCTGTAAAGGAATAAGAGTTAGCAACACTTATAAGCAGCCTCGGGCCGTGGAGGGAGTTACGGTGGGCAGGGAGGCGGGGAGGGGGAGGGGCAGGGTGGAGAGGGCTCCACCCTGCCCCTCCCCCTCCCCGCCTCCCTGCCCCACCGTAACTCCCTCCACGGCCCGCGGCTGCTTATATCTCACCCTCCCAAATACACATAATATATTATTTGCTAAGAAGGTCTCTTTGTGTTGGTTTAGGGCGTGCCGATACTTTAGTGTCTTAGATTTGAAGGAATCATATCAGCATAGAAAAGATAATCCATATGCCGTGCTTAATATCGCCAACGGCATTGTGCCATAATATTCTAGCATGCGATTGCGGAACAGTGTCAGCAGCTGCAGGGCGGGAGCTTGCACAGGAGGGACATCCATATTTAAAAATGTAAAAAAGCACAAGAGCGTCCGCTGGTAATGGAAGTAAAAATGGGAATCCACGAAGCAGAGTGGAAAAAATAGAATGTAAGAAAGCAGGGATGACTCCAAAGATTTTCTCAAATGAAGTCACAAGACCACTGGTAACAATTTAAAAAAAGTGCGCAAGGCCCTTTGTGGAGGACGCGTTAGAGATAGTCCGAACCATCTTGCTGAAATGGAAAGGCGAATCTGTATTTAAAAGGGTCTGCACCTCTGTACGGGTGTTCGCTGTGTGAAGCACGAAAGTTTCACGGGCCGAACTCAAGGCCACCTCTCTCTGAGACAAAATAGCTCTTATTCTTGCCATGCCGTTGAAATGTGCTGCCAAGGTTGGTATTTGTGGCCAGATTGAAAACTCCCTATGTTCATGTGTGGGAGGAAATAGAACATTTCTGCAGCAAATAACCCGTTCATTTACTGTTACGATAAAATGAATACTTTTAATTAACCCAGAACAATCTTCATTATTGAGCATCAAATAACTACCATTTTCCAAGAACTTGAACGTGGGGATGATAGCAGGAACTGGTGGGCCTTGCAACACGCAAGCCATATTTGGTCGGTGTTTGTTGCATGAACCGTGTAACTGTATGTGCCTACACATTAGTGAATGATCTGGCGTCTCAGTGCATTCCTCTCCATTCAGATAAAGTTCTTGATCATCTTTGAAAATCTGTATGTGTATGGAAGCGACCAGACTTCATGAAGAAAACCACTACCTAAAGGTTAATAACGACCTATTGGTATATATTTCATACAATTTGAAAACTTACATAAAGTAAAAGGCAGCGTTATTAAACCGTGGATAAGGCACGTTGCCAAAGCAGTCAACCTTTTGGATTTATACTGGAAATGTTAAAGGAAGAATTACGGAGTAGGGCCTGTAAATCTTTAATAGACAACGAGTAAAATTACTCCAACCATCATATTCCTCTAACTCCGGGATAGTAGGGGTGTTTAATTTTTTAGAAGTAGCCAATCCAAAGCATTTGGTCTGGGAAATTGTTTCATTCACAAACCACATATGTTTTGGGATGAGACATGCACGGTGGAAAGCCTCAGTGCCTTGTACCTGCCAGGTTCGTGAACCCCAAACTGATGTAGATCCTGGATATTTTTACTCTGTATTACGTTAGCATGGTCTCATTACTGGTTTAAACGCCATTTTTCCTTTTTTGTAACTTCTGCACACGACACTTAGTTGTTGCTTTAGCTTTCAGCCTACCTGCGTCAAGATCTATGCCTGCTTCAAGCAGGCGCAGGGTTTTGATGTAGCTTTGTCCTATCTGATTGTAAATGCGGCACACCGTGGGTGGCAGAGCAGCGGTGCACGTTAACTGGTGCATCCCTGGGGATGTGCTAGTTAATATAAATCTGCCCCTTTACATTTAATTATGTGCAGGGTACACAGAGTAGGTGAGGTTTATCCAAGGTTAAGAAGAGATGAGTCCTGTTCAGTGAAAAATTGGAGATAGGCTTCAGTATATTATATACTTAAGTAGTGTGTTAAGTTTTTGATGACTGTTATTAATTTACTGTTGGGTAATAGTGGTTAATAACATTTTTTATTATATTTTACCACAGATTCAACTGCAGATTATTTCAAGATTTTAGGATGCCTAGCAAAGAAAGAGTAAGAAAGGCTGCAAAACGTCAAAGACAGCAGGACCATGGAATAATGCAGCAGTCCTCTAACAAAAAGATTTGTCAAGTCACCAAGAAAGCACCGGGTAAGAGTCGAAAAACAGTCATAAGAAATATGTGTAGTAAAAAAAATTATTACTACAGAAAATGTTTCAGTCCAGAAAAGGAGAAATAATTCAAATGGTAAGGAAAGGCCAATGAGAAATGTTACTGCTAGAGTAAGAGATAACTCTATGCATGAAAGTAGAAGGAAACAACAGTTTAGGGATATTCGTAAACGAATGTTCCGCAACAGGATAATTGGGAATTTGTTAAAAAATATTAAGAAAGGTCAGCAGAAAGTGGTTTTTTATAAGAGAAAAAAAATAGTTGAGAAAGTTATTGATCAGGCATTTGAAATTAAACGTAAGTTATTTATTTTGACAATCAATAGAATTAGGAAGCTAAACAAGGTAATTTATGATTTCAAAAGAAATAGTAGATGGAAGAGAATAGTTAATCGTAGTAATTTTTGTGAAGTTTTTTCTGGAGAATGGATGCATAGTTCAAGCTCTGAGGCATTTTTTAATGAGGAGAGTTATTTCCAGGATAATGATTTGGTGCATGCAGTTGACACCAGTGGTCGAGCTTATGAAGTGAAAGATGGTTGTCCAGTTGAAAAAGAAAAACTTGTGAGAACAGAGATAGAAGAGGTGTTAGGTAATGAGGTTTTAGGGAGACGTCCTAAGGGTCCTGTGTACACCTGGAAGTGTAGTAGTATTTGCAGTGTACGACAGGATTCCATCAATTTGCTTTGTGATTTTATACGGTCATTTAGTAAGAAAAGTTTGAAGCAGAAAATGAAGTTGTTGCAAGAATTAGATCCTTGCAGAGTGAGAGAAGTGATAGGTTTGCATGGTCATTCACTGGCTTGTCTTTCCAGGAGAGTATGCCAGAGTGTTTTTCATCATTTCAGGATGCTAGCAGTGCATCATAATAAAGTGAGGAAATTAGTTAGAATGTTGTATTATGCTAAGAGTCCAGCAATTATGCTTAAACAATTATGCGCTGCTCTTTTGCATGGTTCTGAAATAGATGTGAAGAATATATGTGAAGAAATTGAGTTTTGTTACTTTGGAAGTAAAGAGGAGAATGTTGAAATTGACCAAGAAGAAGAGAGTAATGTGGAAGATAGTGTACAGGTTTCCAGTACAGATAATTTCCAGAGGGATATTGCGACGTTTGAGGTGAAATCAAGTGAGAGGCCAAATTTCACTTGTGTGTGTTGTCGACGCACTTATTATAAGAATCAGACTAAGTTAGTGGATTTATATGGAAAAAGTGAAAGGGAAAATAATAGTGAATGGAAGGATTTTACAACATACTTGATGGTAGAAAATTGTTTTGATTTGGGATTGGATCAACGTGTGTGTACTTATTGTTGTAACAAATTAAATCAAAACCAGATGCCTGCTAGAGCAGTTCATAATAATCTGGAATTGGTTGAGATTCCTTCTGAATTGAAGGATTTAAATACTTATGAATCTATTTTGATTCAAAGTATCCATCCCTTTCAGGCTATTGTAAGAATGGAGCCAAAGACAGGGAAATTGCCTCCATCAGATTTACAGAGAGGATTAAAGGGAAGAGTTGTTTATTTGCCTCTAGATTTGAAGAAAAACATTAACACAATTGGAGTAGAAAAAGTGGAAGAGGAACCTCTTGTTATCTTAGTTAATGGGGTTCCGACAAAGAATAAGAAAATATGGCAAGATTTAGTAGATGTTAGGAAAGTCAAAAGGGCAACATTGTATTTGAAAAAATATAATAAATACTATAAAAATGTATATGTTGCAGAAGAGGAAGTAAGTGAGGAAGAGGATAGCGATTTGTGTGCTGGTCAAATTGAGAAAGTAGAACCCTGTACTAGTGAAGAAATATATGAACATTATAGTGTTCATCCTTTGCATTCCAAGGAAGTCATGGGGAATGCTATTGAGTTGTTTCAAATGAAACAAGCGAAAGGGAGTCCCATTAGTGTTTGGGAGGAAAGTTTGGAAGCTCGGTGTTTCCCACAGCTTTTTCCAACAGGTCAGGGAGGAAGATATGATGAGCGACCTCATCAAATTCCTGCTTCTGATTACCGGACTTTGCGATTGTATGCAGGAGATCCTAGGTTTCGACAATGCATTCCTTATTTGTTTCATCTCCTGTTTGAAAGCGATCTGTCTGGACTGTCATATGCAGTGAACCACATCTTGAAAAGTGGTATACACATGCAAAACATCTCGGCAAGTGACTTTATGGATAAAGTCAATGTCCAAGACAGTATTTTGGATTCTCACCTGATTAATCTCATGGCGTGTCAGCGTGGTACTAATGAGTACTGGTACCGTCGTCATGGTGATTTAAAATGTATGCTGAGGAACTTAGGAACTCCCACATGGTTCCTCACTTTGAGCTGTGCTGAGTATGGCTGGGAAGACTTACTTGAATTTCTACGAGAGGCAAATGCTAACGTAGAAAACATCGAATTCAAGACACCCGGAGAACTGTGCTCTTTGGATCCAGTCAATGTATGTAGGTACTTCAATCATAGATTTGAAGGTATGATGTCTTTCATCATGAATAAGAAGAATCCACCTCTTGGAGAGGTGTTGGATTTCTTCTGGAGGAAGGAGTACCAAGCAAGAGGTGCTCCTCATATACATATGTTGCTGTGGATCAAGGATGCACCTAAATTTGGAACGGATGCAGACGACTCAGTGATGAGTTTCATAGAACAGTATTCTACGTGTGCTGTTCCAAACGCAAAGGAGTAAAAAAGCCTAAGAGAAAAAGTTCTACGTTTCCAAAGCCATCGATGTGGAAAGTACTGTCGTCGTAAATTCCGGAACAAAGACAAGTTCTACACCAAATGTCGTTTCGGCTTTCCACGCTCGGTGATTTCTAAAGGAAGAGTGAACAGTTTGATGTCTTCGCTGCGACATAATGTGATGAAGAAATCACCTAAAAACACATACAATTTGAAGAGGAACGAAGAGTCTAAGTACATCAACGACTACAACCCGGTGATTTTGTCCATGTGGAATGCTAACATGGATATACAGTTTGTGGCTGATAACTGTATGGCTGTGGCTCGGTATGTGACATCTTACATCACCAAAAAAGAGAAGACAGAATTGAAGGATATGTGGGAGGACATTTCCCATGAAAAGAGCCTCAGCAAGAAGTTGTACAGTTTCAGTCTGAAGATGTTGTCGCATCGAGAAATCGGAGCTTACGAATGTTCTGACCGGTTGTCTTCAGCAAGTCTCTATGCCAAGTCCAGGAGTATCGTTTGGGCGAGTGTTGGTCTTGCTGCAACGCGTAATCGAGTTCTGAAACCTGTGCGGGAAATTGAGTATTTGGCGGAAAAGGAGCCAAACAGTACCGACATTTTGAAGAGCAACATGTTGGATACATATTATCCAAATCGAAGCAGTCACCTCGAGAATGTTTGTCTGTATGAGGTTCTGCAAAATTACATATTCAAGAGGAACATCAAAGAAGATACTGAGAAAGGAGTGTATGCTGTAATAGGAAGTGAGGGATGTCTGGTCAAGCAAAGAAAATGCCACTTGATAAACCATCGAAAATTGAGTGGCGAATCTCCTGAAAAAAAGGAGTTTTTCTATTTAGCACTTTTGCAACTTTTTAAGCCTTGGCGTGCAGAAGAGGAACTGCTTGGAGATTTCCTTTGTTACGAAGACTCATTCAATGCTGCCAAGGAGACCATAGAATGTCCTGCTTTTCCCAAATATGTAGAAATGTTGAATGTGGAAATTGAGCAGGAAGCAACGATTGCAGCCGAGATTGCCAGAGACAGTTCTCAGGACAGTCAGAGTTCTGCTTCATTGAGTCAGGATCCACTAGGAGGACCTCTTATCGAAAATGAAGCTGCCACTGCTATGAATGAAGTGGAAAGAGCCATGGCACATGCTCAGGAGGATGTGGTTAACTTAGAAGAGTTGGAAAGACAACTCAACGTTGAGCAGAGGAAAATATATGACGAACTTACCATGCAAATTGATCATGGATTAAGTCATGACAAGAAAGAGTGCTCATGTACGTCGTTGAAGCCTGTCCGACTGTACGTGAGTGGAGAAGCGGGAACTGGAAAAAGTTTCCTTATTAAAGCAATTTCATGTTATTTGCAGGAAAGGACAGAGTCATCGCTGTCTTGTGTTGTCACCGCTCCAACTGGACTGGCAGCACATAACATTAAAGGGATTACTTTACATCGTTTACTGATGCTGCCAGTGGAGCATGACAACAAATTAGAATATCACAAGCTATCTGGAGATGCTTGTTTTGAAGTTTCAAGAGTCTTGAGGAAAATGAAACTTCTTATCATTGACGAAGTAAGCATGGTTTCCAATGTCATGCTTGGCTTTGTGCATTTGAGAATGCAAGAAGTTCTCAAAACAGAGTATGATGTGTTATTTGGTGGCAAACACATCATTGTTTTCGGAGATCTTCTGCAGCTGACACCAGTGAAAGGGCAACCTGTGTTCAAAATGCTCACGCATGAAGATACCAGGAAGTGCTTAGGGAGTATTGGCAACGTCAATATATGGTTAAACTTCAATTATGCTGAACTGCATGAAAATATGCGTCAGGCAAAGGATGAAGTTTACAAGACTATTCTACAAGATGTTAGAATTGGAAAAGTGACCGAGCATGGGAAAGAAGCTTTACATGCACGATTACTGACAAATTTATATCCAGACGAAGATGTTGTGCCTGAGAATATTTTTCAGAAAGTTACTGAGAAAAAATCTGGAATATGTTTGATGCCAACTCTTGCAGAATGTGCCAAATTCAACAACAAAATGTTGCATTTAGAAAAGCAAGAGATTGTGAAATTGGAAGCTATTGACAGAGTAGAGCATATGGGATCAACAATTATTTTGTCTGAGAATCTGAAAACAAAATTGGATTCATTAGAGAAGAGTATATCTAAAACTGCGGGTTTTGAAAAGACTCTGAATGTGTGCTTGAACTGCCGTATAATTTTAAGAAGGAATTTACATGTTGAAAGAGGTCTGGTAAATGGATCAATGGGTAATGTTGTTGATTTTGTGAAATACAGAAATAGAGATGGAATTGAATTTTTAAAAATTAAATTTGATGGCATTGAGGAAGTACAGCTAATTGCTCGTTGTTCTGATAGATTTTTGCTTGTAAAAGACTTATATGTTCGTCGTAAGCAGTTTCCTGTTTGCTTGGCATATGCGGTGACAATCCATAAATCGCAAGGTTTAAGTGTAGACTGTGCATTGGTGAATATTGGCAGTTCTGTGTTCAAGGAGGGTATGGCATATGTGGCATTGTCACGAGTTAGGACTTTATCGGGATTGTACTTGATTGAGTGTGATGTCACAAACATTTGTGCGGATCTAGATTGTGTTAAGGAATACAATAGGTTGAGAAGAGAGTATGCGCCACATTTGCCTCAGTATCCTTTGTTTGAAAAACGTGTGGTAGGCCGGAAACGAAGAAATGTGACCAATACTGGGGAGGTTGTAGCAAAAAGACGAAAAGTCGATGAACCTGAAATTATAAGCAGAAACAAAAAGGATTCTGTTGAAGATGTTGTTGGTTTTCAATTTGAAAACAGTTCTGGTGTCAACTGCTATGCTAATGTAGTGGTTAATGTTTTGTTTTCTCTACAAAATGTAAAAGAAGAGATTGTGGTCAATTCTGATCAAAGATTTTGCAGTTTGTTAAATTCTGTGTTAGAGAAATGTAGCACTGATAGAACAAACATAGAAAGTGTGTCTGAAATTCGAAATCTGTTAGACAGATGTTCAGGCCAAACACAATTCTCTCAAAATAGTCAGCAAGATTGTCAGGAGTTTTTAATGTATATGCTTGATGTATTGTATGCTGAAGGTGTAGATGTAGATCATCTGTTTGGGCTTTCTTATCAATGGCAGCATGACTGCGAGAACTGTAGGGTATCAAGTAGTACTAGTGTAGACTCAGAAAGATTTATATATTTAACTTTGCCAGACAGTAAATCAGTCTCTTTTAATAAGCTAGTAAAAGCAGCTGATCACAATATGGAGTGTAGGCAATGTAAATCTGAAATGATGTCCACATTATTTATACGAACATATGGCCAGTATGTCATTTTAATGTTCCAACGATGTAGGCCTGATGGAACAAAATTGACAACTTTAATTAAAAATGTTGTGGCTTCACAGTTGTCAATATCAGGAAGGACTTTTGTAACTGTAGCAATTATATATCATGATGGTTCTTCAATAACATCAGGACATTATACAGCTTATTTAAAGTGTAGAAATGGCTGGTCATTCTGCAATGATTCTGTTTTAATTTTCAAAAAAAAATTGCCATATGACCTTAAAAACTCTTACCTGGTGTTTTTAAAACCAAAATTTTAGGGAAAGAATCTCGGGATGTGCTCTGAGGAATTTCAAGAAGTTCTCATGGCTCCTACTCTATTTGGCCTTGAAGATAAGTGTAGTACAGAGACATAACTTTTTACCATAACACTGGACGTTATTGAGAAATACGTGCACTTTGAATGAGTTCAGAAAAACTATTTCTTTTTATAAGCTAATTGAAGCAGCGAATCAAAACATGGAGTAGAGGGAATGTAAGTCTGCAATGCTGTCTACTGTTTTACATTGCTTTGTGATTAAAAGTGATGTAGAGAATTAAATAATTGTACTAGTCATAAAGGTAGTGTAAGTCTGCTTCATAGTAAGCAGTATCAGTGTGATAGGAAATGTAGAACATGATTGAGCAAGAAGGGGAAGATATTACTAGTCCAGGATTGTGTAAATGATCTTCAACATTTTAATTCTGAAAGTTGCGGAAATGCGAAAAGACGGGATTGGCCAACAAGAAATCCAAGAGTTATACATGGCTCTGACAAGATTTGGCCTTGTGGAATCTTGTGGTAGAGAGCAAGAAGTCATTTATTGTATGTAACATGTTTTTGAAAACGATGGAGGTTTTCTTTCAGAAAGTGGCGGGTTGAAAGTAATAACAGCACAACAGAGTGTAAGCTGTTCATAGGACATCCTTGGCCGTCAAGGAAAGTAAGTTAACTTTAAGGAGTTCTGAATTCTGATTTGTAATGTATGGGTTTTTTAAACACAATCATTTTGATTGTGTTTTTTTTTCCCCGCTGTTATATGATGAATACCTTCAAGTCACTGTTTTAGTGAAATTTGATACATTCTGAGAACAGCAAAAATAAACCATTTAACATGTATAATTAATTCTGTTCTGTTTGCATTTATGATGTATATGTAGAACTGTGTAGGAGGCATGGAGAAGGTGAGGCTTCTGTAAGTGTCAAAGTTGTTGAACACAGTGCTCATATTCTACGTAGTCTTTTATATTTCATTACTTTCACTGTTTCTGACTGATCTAAACATTTTTTTTTAAAAAGAACAGTAAGTATAAGGGAAGGAAACAGACAGTTATGTTAAAAGAAACACAGCTATAGGGAATAAACTAGGGATACTGTTACCCGCAATCCTCTGCTGATGATGTCACTGAGCATGTCATGAATGATGTAATATGTGACATCATCAGCAGTGGATTACGGGTAATAGTATCTCTAGTTTACTCCCCTATAGCTGTCTTTCTTTTAACATAACTGTCTGTTTCCTTCCCTTATACTTACTGTTCTTTTTTTAAAAAAAAATGTGTTGGTTCGCTTCCGGTTCGCGTACCGGGGAGCGAACTGGGAAGCGAACTAAGAGAAATAGAGGTTGGCACAGTTGCAAATATTGTACCAATTTTTTAATAACGGGGAGGTAGTTCTGAAAAGAACTTTTTTTTTTATTGTTTTTGTTGTTTTATATTTTTTTTATTATTTTTCGGAACATTTTTTTACTTTTTTTGAATTTTTCTGAACAGTTTTATATTTTTTGGGGTTTTTCTTGGAGGGGGCAATGAAAACGATTCATTGTAAAGGGCTCAACAGGAGCAAGAAAACAAAAAAAAAGAATTTATTGTTTGGGGAGTTTCGGACAAACATGAGCATGATTGTCAATAGCTCTGTTGATCAGAGTGATGCTACTTTCTCCGTAGCAAATGAATCCACTGCAATGTACGCAGACTTGTTTTACTTCACGAAATCTCGTTTGTATATTTGGCACCATCTCCCTGCCCTCTGGTCCCGTTACTTCCGGTACAACAGATCTTCTGGCCATAATAGGGAGATTATCTAGGTCGTCCTGTTCCTCTTCTTCCTCTTCTTGCTGAATTATAACTTTAGCAGGTGGTCCACTCTTCCTTGGATGTGGTGGAGGTGGTGGGGAAGCACCAGCTGAAGCTAGTAAAGAAGCCATTGCTCACTGGTAACAAAGGGTCTTTCTCTCACAATGATGAAAGTCAGAGTGAGGAAAGAAGGAGGGATTTTCACCATTTGGGAAACAAAATAGTTCTCAACCAATGAAAAGTGTTCATTTTAGATCATATGACCTAGTCTTACATCATTAGGAAACCGAAAGTGAAATGAACCAATGAAAAGTGTTATTACCAAGTCACATGACCTGCTGTGTTTACGTTACGCGCTTTGCAGGGCCTCCCGGTTTGCTTCCAGAAACCTGTGCTTTGCGACTCGGTAAGCGTACGAGTTCGCTAATGTAGCACGTCATATGACGTATCACGCGACAACGCGAAACGTCATGCGGACGGGAGGCGTCACGATGTTGTTTTCTAACGCGGCAGTTGCGGTAAAGAAACGTTTACCGGCTCGCGGTCTATTTCGCGGCATCAAGGTCAGCTAACGGGAAGCTTCCCGATTCGCGAAGCGGGAACGAAGAAAAAAAAATATTAAAAAAAAAAGTTATTAATAAACATATAAAATATATTTTGGGATTTAAAGAAGAATACATTTTACAGCTACAGATATTAGCTGTTAAAAAACCAATGAAATTCACTGAAAAAACCATAGGTTATAGACCATATATAGTTAGGAATTAGCATTTACAAAACCTTGAAAATTCACTGAAAAAACCATAGGTTATAGACCATATATAGTTAGGAATTAGCATTTAAAAAACCTTATTTTACTCACACAAAACCATTGAAATTCCATATATAGTTAGTTGCACTAACTATATATCGCGCACCCGCAATCCACTGCTGATGATGTCACATATTACATCATTCATGACATGGTCAGTGACATCACTGATGACATCACTGATGACAACATCCAGTGATTATGTGTTTCTGTAAAGTTTAAATATGTTTTACATATTGAAGAATGAGTGGATGTATAAGTGTCTGAATGAAGGTTTTAGTAGGTGCGTGATTGACTGTATGAGTGAGTGATTAAATGCGTCTTACTGAATGCACGGGTTAGTGACTAAACTGTCTAAAAGTGTGCATCAGTATGTCTGTTGTTGTGCAAGCTGCTGCATGTGTTGATCAGTAGCTATATAAGTAGCTATATGGGTTATTGATTGGTTGCACAAGTATTTGTATGGGAGACTGAGTGTGTGTATGGCTGGCTGGGAGGTGTGTGACTCTGTGCAGATCAATGTGTACTTGTATCAGTGATTCTATAAGAGAGTAACTATGTGTTAGTATATGTTTCAAAAATGTAAGGTGTTCTGTGTTTAACTGTATAGATGAGAAAATGGAAGTGTGATTGATTCTTTTCAGGACTGACTAGGTGTGTGAGTAACTCCATGGATGAGTGGCAGAGTGTGAGTGTCTGTATAGGTGTATGAGTGCATATGATAGTGTTGTAAAGATGAGTGATTGTATGTATGAATGATTGTATGAGTGAATGTGTGTGTAGACATAGGAATCAGTGAGTGTGTATGTAGTAACTAGTATTGGTGTGTCAATGGTTTCAAAAATGATACTCTCTATTTAACACTGGGTGTAACGGAGGTTATATTAGAGTGTGAGGAGATGCATTGTATTATCACATGAATGATATCATCAGTGATGTGATCATTGATGTCAAGTGAGATGTCATCAGTGATGTCATCAGTGATGTCACTGACCATGTCATGAATGATGTAATATGTGACATCATCAGCAGTGGATTGCGGGTGCGCGATATATAGTTAGTGCAACTAACTATATATGGAATTTCAATGGTTTTGTGTGAGTAAAATAAGGTTTTTTAAATGCTAATTCCTAACTATATATGGTCTATAACCTATGGTTTTTTCAGTGAATATATATATATATATATATATATATATATATATATATACATATTTCAGCAAGCAATCCATTCGTAAAATAGACATAGACGTACTCGAAACACTGGAGTTGCTGGTGCACGAAAATGTATTTGGCAGGAAACAACGCGTTTCACCTTTCGGCTTGATCACGTTTCAGCTGTGAAACCAAAAGTGTGTCCTTATAATTCATTATACAAAATAAAAATAGGACTAATCACCCTAGTGTATACAAACAAGGAATCATCGTGGCGGCCATGACAGGCTGATTATGAATGCATGATGGAATATACACTTCTCATTTGTGAATCAATTTTTCTACGGTTTTTCCACTCGTAGAAATAAACATTATAAATTCTAGAAATATTAAACAGAATTTCATGTTTTTTAACATATTTAAAATATAGTCAAAATATTCCGGAAATATACATGAACATAGCGCAAAATTATCACTTTATTTTTTATTTTATTTATTTTTGCGGGTTTATAACGCGCTTGAATCGACTCTTTATCAGAGTATCTCTGCGCCCAAAAAACACCAGAAGCATAGTCAACAGTCTATGGATAGTAATTTAGTTCTGAAACAAGAATGTTTTGAGCTTCTTTCGGAAGCTCAGGTGTTCCGAACATTGCCTCAGCTCAAGGGGTAACTTATTCCATAGAGTCGGCCCAACTACAAATAAGGCCTTACCACCCTGTCTGGTCTTTCTCACAGCAGGAACTCTCAAGGGAAGTTGGTTACTGGACCTAAGAGACCGGGCCGGGTTATATGGAGTGAATTTATCTCTCCAGTGCAGTGGCCCTAGTCCGTTTAGGCTCTTGTGTATTAAACAACAGGTCTTAAATTTTACCCGGTTACGGACTGAGAGCCAATGCAATTTCTCCAAGAGAGGTTTAGACGGTGTTCTAGGGGGGGCATTTAATATTAGCCTAGCCGCGGTGTTTTGAATCATCTGGAGTTTGGCCAGTACCCCATCATTGGCCGATAACAGGAGTCCATTACAATAGTCAATACGACTGAGTATCAGAGCTTGCACCAAGGTTTTTCTGGTGTAATCTGGCAGCAGGGGGAAGACCTTTCGCAACATGCCGATGACATGGAAGCAGGAACCCACAATGATGTTGCAATGTTGCTTAAAAGAGAGTTCACAATCCAAGCGAACTCCTAAATTTTTCACAACCATTTTAGGGTCTGGGACCGGGCCAAGGTCTTGCGGCCACCAGTCCGGGGTCCATAGGATCTTTGCTTCCCCAAAGAGTACAACTTCTGTTTTGCCTACATTGCATTGTAAGCAATTAGAAGTCATCCAATTTGCTACCGCCTTCATGCCTTTGGAAAAAGAAGTTTTCACTTCGTCGGTTAGAGTTTTAAAAGGAAACAGGAGCTGGGTATCATCCGTGTATACACATAGATGTTAAAAAGAGTTGGGCTCAGGCAAGAGCCCTGTGGCACCCCCTTAGTAATCTCAGTTTCTGCCGAGCAAAATGTACCCATACTAACCGATTGAAACCGGTTGGATAGGAAACTTCTTAACCAGGCCAGTGCTGCGCTCACCAGACCGATCTTAGCAAGCCGCTCGAGCAGAATATTATGAGATATAGTGTCGAACGCTGCCGACAGATCTAACAGTACCAGGACTACCGAATTACCCTTGTCCTGGTACATGTGTAGATCATCCGTTACTGACAATAGTGCCGACTCGGTACTATGCTTCGGCCTAAAGCCAAATTGCGAATGATCTAGACTGCCGGTCTGTTCGATATAGCTCGAAAGGTGCTTATCTTTCTGTGAGCTTTCCCATGAATGGAAGTAGGGATATCGGTTTAAGATTAGACAAATCCGTCCAAGGGATTGTAGTATTCTTCCTAATAGGTCTTACCGATGCCTTTTTCCATTCCATGGGCACTCGGCCTTCAGTCAATGATAGGTTTATCAAACATTGAATCCCTGTGCCCAGTGTATGAGCCACCACCGGCATCATTCTGGCTGGAATCGTGTCCGAAGGGCTGCCACTCTTGGTTTGACTCACCAAGCATTGCACTTCTTCCAAAGAGATGGGAGGGAATGCACTTAGAGTGTCTGAATAGGTTTCTTCTTCGACTAAAGGAAGTGAAAAATCTGCCATAGAAGATCGGTTGGCACTCATGATGTTATCATAGATCTTATCAATCTTAGTTCTAAAAAATTGCGATATTTTATCGCATAACTGTTGTGAGGAAAGTTCAACACTCTCACAAGCCACTGGCTTAACAAAGGATTGGAGAATTTGATACAATACCCTGGGAGCATTTCCTGCGGCCGAAATAAGGGACGCAATGTGATTCTTGTGAGCAACCCGAATAGCCTTGTGATAGACAGTGAGAGCTAACCAATAGTTTTTCCGGTCGCCCACTCTGTGTGATGTTCTCCAGATCTTTTCCAGCTTTCTGGCGGCCCGTTTTAGGGAGCGTAGGTGTTCAGAAAACCACACTTCCTGTTTGTGTGCAGGACGTGGATCAAACACTTTCATAGGGGCAATAGTATCTACTGCCGTGCGGACGGCTAGATCATATTTGGCCAGCGCCATTTCAATTCCCTCTGTAGGATTGAATGAGGGCTCAACAAACCTCTCTAGGAAACCTTCAGGGGTCACCTTATGCCATTGTCTTCGTCTATTAGGCAATACTACAGGTCGAGGGGGCAGTTTACTTAGATTTAGTGTGTTAAATTCAATAATAAAATGGTCTGTCCATTTTACCTGGGTGGGAGGGAGACAATTAATATTTGAAGTATTCGAAAAAATAAGATCCAGAGTATGCCCTGCCTGATGGGTTGGACCTATATTTTGCTGCGTAAGACCAAGTAGAGCAAGATCAGTCAGTAATGACTGCGCATCACCATTCTCTTTCAACTCACTATGGACATTGAAATCTCCAAGGAGTAGGAATTCACTTCCAAGGTCTATATGTGGAGCCAATGCCTCTAACAGAGGGATGGAGAAATTTACGCAGGAGCCCAGGGGGCGGTAAACTAAAGCTCCTTTACGGCCTATTTTGTTGTATTAATCTTAAAAATCATCAGTTCTAGCTCGGGGTGCAACATTCTTCCAGAATTGTGATGGAAAGATGATTTTTGAAAACAATAGCTAGACCTCCCCCAGTTTTAACTGGGCGGTCTAATCTTAACATCTTATAGCCATCCGGGATCCCTAGTGTAATTATTGGTACTGAGTGTGGTTTTAACCAAGTTTCGGTAAGGAAACATAGGTCTGGCTTTCTTGAGGAAATTAGATCCCAAACTTCAGGATAATGTTTGGATAGCGATCGAATGTTACATAGAAGATTCTTGCAACCTAGTTGTGTGTTTTGGATCAACCCTTTGGTGGACATATACTGTATATCATCCAATTTCCTATCACACAATGCCTGAAAATGACAATTTTTACATGAAAAAGGGCCCTCTGGGGGGGTTCCCCCCTCCCCAGTACATCCTGGCCAGAGGGGAGTCCGTAAGCCTAATAAGTCTCGTGCAGTGTACCTTACCCGAGTTGTAGCATGACAAACAGAGACAGCAGATGAAAAAGCCATAGCCCCTAGCCCCGTCCAGTCGCGGACGGGCGCAGACGGGCTTCTCTCTGGCTTGTCTCAGGCGCGTTCTCAGGCGCACCCCTGCGCGCGACCGCTGCGTGCTCGAGGCGATGAGAGGGCTAAGTAGCCTTTCTGAATGGGAGCGTAGACCGCTACCCACTTGTACTAGCGGAAGTGGAGTGTGTGTGTCTGCCTCTTACCTGTCCGCCCTCCGCTCTACGGCGCTAATAGCCGAGTCGGACCGAGGCGGGGAGGCTAAACCATCGAGTGCAGACTCCCTTGAGTAAGTCAACTTTGATACCCTTTTGACCCTAAGCAGCGTGGGAGGTTATTTAAAATAAAAATGAAACAGTTGTGCTTTTAAAATTTCCAACTCGTGCAAATTATAGCAACATCAAACATCCAGGATTTAGGATTAAAAATACTTTGTCCACATTTACTGTGCTTGAGGAAGCTGTCTGGCGTCAAGCGGGTCGGGGAGACTCTGCCACCGTCCTCCCTACCGCAATCCACCGGCAGCTCCTCCCTGCCTCAGTAGCCTTTCTGAATGGGAGACTAGACCGCTACCCGCTTGTACTAGCAGAAGTAGAGTGTGTGTGTCTGCCTCTTACCTGTCCGCCCTCCGCTCTACGGCGCTAATAGCCGAGTCGGACCGAGGCGGGCAGGCTAAACCATTGAGTGCAGACTCCCTTGAGTAAGTCAACTTTGATACCCTTTTGACCCTAAGCAGCGTGGGAGGTTATTTAAAATAAAAATGAAACAGTTGTGCTTTTAAAATTTCCAACTCGTGCAAATTATAGCAACATCAAGCATCCAGGATTTAAGATTAAAAATACTTTGTCCACATTTACTGTGCTTGAGGAAGCTGTCTGGCTTCAAGCGGGTCGGAGAGACTCTGGCACCGTCCTCCCTACCGCAATCCGCCAGCAGCTCCTCGTTGCCTAAGTAGCCTTTCTGAATGGGAGACTAGACTGCTACCCGCTTGTACTAGCGGAAGTGGAGTGTGTGTGTCTGCCTCTTACCTGTCCGCCCTCCGCTCTACGGCGCTAATAGCCGAGTCGGACCGAGGCGGGCAGGCTAAACCATCGAGTGCAGACTCCCTTGAGTAAGTCAACTTTGATACCCTTTTGACCCTAAGCAGCGTGGGAGGTTATTTAAAATAAAAATGAAACAGTTGTGCTTTTAAAATTTCCAACTCGTGCAAATTATAGCAACATCAAACATCCAGGATTTAGGATTAAAAATACTTTGTCCACATTTACTGTGCTTGAGGAAGCTGTCTGGCGTCAAGCGGGTCGGGGAGACTCTGCCACCGTCCTCCCTACCGCAATCCGCTGGCAGCTCCTCCCTGCCTCAGTAGCCTTTCTGAATGGGAGACTAGACCGCTACCCGCTTGTACTAGCGGAAGTGGAGTGTGTGTGTCTGCCTCTTACCTGTCCGCCCTCCGCTCTACGGCGCTAATAGCCGAGTCGGACCGAGGCGGGCAGGCTAAACCATTGAGTGCAGACTCCCTTGAGTAAGTCAACTTTGATACCCTTTTGACCCTAAGCAGCGTGGGAGGTTATTTAAAATAAAAATGAAACAGTTGTGCTTTTAAAATTTCCAACTCGTGCAAATTATAGCAACATCAAACATCCAGGATTTAAGATTAAAAATACTTTGTCCACATTTACTGTGCTTGAGGAAGCTGTCTGGCTTCAAGCGGGTCGGAGAGACTCTGCCACCGTCCTCCCTACCGCAATCCGCCGGCAGCTCCTCGCTGCCTAAGTAGCCTTTCTTTAATGGGAGACTAGACTGCTACCCGCTTGTACTAGCGGAAGTGGAGTGTGTGAGTCTGCCTCTTACCTGTCCGCCCTCCGCTCTATGGCGCTAATAGCCGAGTCGGACCGAGGCGGGCAGGCTAAACCATCGAGTGCAGACTCCCTTGAGTAAGTCAACTTTGATACCCTTTTGACCCTAAGCAGCGTGGGAGGTTATTTAAAATAAAAATGAAACAGTTGTGCTTTTAAAATTTCCAACTCGTGCAAATTATAGCAACATCAAACATCCAGGATTTAAGATCAAAAATACTTTGTCCACATTTACTGTGCTTGAGGAATCGGTCTGGCGTCAAGCGGGTCGGGGAGACTCTGCCACCGTCCTCCCTACCGCGATATTGATAATATATCAGTTGGTTCATTTCATGAGTTACAGGTCTTTGCAAATATTTCATTTTGCTCAATGAAGTTGACATATTCAAAACCACGTGATACTCTCATTTTTGGCTATACATTATCTCCAAAACCAAATAAAAGATATTTGTGATGTTAGCTGCAATAGTTTCAATGAGTCCTTGCCCAAGTGGGTATATATACAACAACTCATTCGGAACACAACCATTATTTCAGTGTTCAATCCAAAACTGCCTTGGAAAGGAGAAATATAGCCTGGCTTCCAAGCCCAAGTGGGCGTTTGAGCCAAATCCCTGTAGTATCACTTCGTTCGAACAAGCGCTAGGTTTTTATTTCCAGGATTCAATGTTAGAAAGATAAGTTCTAATCCACTGCCATGGTCCAACCGATTCCATCAATCATACCTAGAAAAGTTAAAAAATATTAAAATCAGACACCTGTAGAGGCAACTGCAGAATTTCTCGTAGAATGTCATACTCTCTTATTTCATTCAGCAAGGTGCACAGCCAGTTCTTCATTTGAATTTAACCCATTCGGAGTCATACATTAAAAATCAATTATATATCTTGACTCCAATTTGCGTAGTACCAGTTTTCTATCCCTGCCTCGAATTCCCAAGTCCACCATATCTATAACCACCATCCATAAAAGATCTACAATCTGGAAATGATGGTCAAAGAAGTGACGTGCTACAGGGTACTGTTGATTGTTATTTTTTATTGCCCTTACATGCTCCATCACTCTCTTTTTGGCTCTATGTATTGTGCTACCCAGCTACCACCTGTCACATGGACAGATGAGTACATAGATGCAATACATAGAGTTAAAGGTCAGGGACTTGCGGATTATGAATTCTCTCCCAGATGTGGGAATTTGTAAGAGTATCACAATCTATGCTCTTCCGGCACGCCTTGCAGTTTTTACAGCATTTAAAGCCAGCCTTTGCTTTTTCCGGCTCTTTGCTGGTTACTGAGTTATGGCTTACATCACCTTTTATGGATTTACATTTTCTAAATGTGATCTGAGGGTTGGTATTTAAGTAAGGTTTTAGATATTGGTCTGTTAAAAGAACATGCCAATGTTTGTTAAAAATCCTTTTAATTTCATTTGCCTGTCCTGAGAATGTTGTTATAAATCTTACTTTATTGTCTTCATCTTTTATCCGATTGGGGTTCAACAGTTCATTCAAAACAGTGGCGTCCGCCCTGTTGCATGCCTCTTTGATGGTCTTATTTTTGTAGCCTTGTTCCCTGAAGCGATTGCACATTATTTCTTTCTGACGTTCATAAGCTGAGTCTGTGTTGCAATTCCTCTTTGCCCGTATCAATCAATTAACACTCCAAGATGCATGAAGGCATCACAAAGAGAAAACGGACTCTTCAATACGCTGATTACTGCTTGTCAGGATATTGTTTTTATTTTTGAAAAGCTGTCATAACGCGTTTGGGCCAACGCAGTGGTCTTGATCACATGAGCGCATGACGGGTGAGTAAAACACATTTATTTGATACCAGGGTACCATATGATGAGCTGACACTATGAACATAGTAAAAATACTGCGTGTGCGTGATTGTAAACAAAGCATGCACTTGCGACAATATTACTAGTTGTCAACATGTAAAATGTCTGCTTGAATGCTTGAACCAGGTCAATTGTAAACACATGTAGCATGACGACGTTTGTCAAATATCATATAGACAAATCCATCTAGTCATGGGTGTTGGGTCTAAAATCAATCACCCAGACAGACTTAAGATATAAAATGCTCAAATGCAGGAATACATTAAGTAAAACTCAAATACATGTGGAATTTACTACAGAATTACAAAACAATTGATGTTTTACAAATTCTGAGAACACCTGGAATTAATATGTGCAAATATAGAAGGTACAAATACTTCATATGATATAGCAGCAAACATTATATGTCAGAAATTCATTTGCATTTCAATTTAAAGTGCATGAATAATAAGACATATTTAAACCATTGCTTAAGTGCATAAAGCTGACAGTATCACTGTGAAAAGTGCATAGTGCAAAAAAAGTGCAAAGATACTTTCTTGTGAAAAAAATCTAATGAAAAAGCAGTATAAAATGATTAATGTAGACCGACTTAATATATATTCCAAATATGATTGTGTATTTTCTGTCATTTCTGGATACTGTGTCAGCTCTATCCAAAACCTGGGAGCCCCCAGATATAATCACGAAGTCAATCCCGATCATATCCAACCTGAAAGTAGAAGTGATGCTACAAATTCTCGTTCAAATGTTGGAACTCGTATAGTGACTAGATCAATGTTACATCTGTGCAAATACGCCAATAAATAACTTAAAACCAAAAACTCAGAAGGAAACATGTAAATGAATGGTAAAAAGCCATAAAACTGGATGTACTGCAAAGATTAAAACATATGCTCTGTGTAAAACCATTATAAACAGACAAGTAAATGTGGTGGTTATGTGACTAGGCAACTACAGGTAAAAATGCAAATCTTCACAAATATTCAGACCTCGGGGGCTTTGGTGTCAAGTTCAATGATGTACTGTGTTTCTAACTGTCTGAGCCTCTTTTCCCGATTTCCTCCACATTTGTTAACCCCTTCGGTGCTGGTGACGGAACCGCTCCGTCACCAGCGTCGGCTGAGCTGTGCTCATGACGGAGCGGTTCCGTCACGGCCCGCTCGGCACGCCTGCGCGGCGCGAATTCCGCGCCTGCGCTGAGCGTTCTATTGAGCGGGGCGGGCCGTGACGGAACCGCTCCGTCATGAGCACAGCTCAGCCGACGCTGGTGACGGAGCGGCTCCGTCGCCAGCATGCGGCCGCCCCAACGGCTTAGCACTGCGGCGGAATAGCCGCCGCAGCGAAGGAGTTAATGGGTACACTGTCAATGACAATATATTGGAGCACATTGGGATTGCTATTATGCTCCAATTTAATGTGTCTTGCTACAGGATAAGTAGGATCTGAATTGACAGTTGCCGGGAGGTGTTGCAATAGGCGTGTGAAAACCTGCAATTTTGTGCTTCTGACATACTGTAACCCGCAGATACATTTCAATACGTACATAGCGAACCCTGTGTGTTATTTGAAGTTTCCATTGAGATTAATGGGAGTATCCGAAAAAGCAGTGGAATAAGATGTAGTGTTCACCCCGAATTTACAAGCACAACATGTGCTACATTTGTAAAAACCTTTTTTTTTGGGGGGGGGGAGGGGTGAGCCAACTGCTTTTGGTGTTTAGTTGCGGACTAGTTTTGACTAGATCACTCCGCATCAAGTAGGCCTTGCGGTACATGAAATTAGGTGTGCTAGCTAGTACCTGTTGCAATGTGGCATCGGCAAGCACTATTGGCCATTGTGTATTGATGATGCTCTTGATGGCATCCGCCTGTTTGCTGTAAGTTGTGATGAACCTACATGCCACTTCTCCTGTCCAACCCTCTCCTGCAATGTCATCGATGTTTAAAGATGGGGACGTGGCTGCAATGTAGAGATTATTGGCAGGTTTCAATAGCTCTAGTCTTTCTTTACTATTGGCTTTTTTCAGGGCTATATCCAGTTATTTAGGATCGTAACATCCCTCCATTATATATTATATATATCTGGTTGGCCGTGGCCCAAGGTGTGGGCAGACCAGACACCACAGTAACATAAAAAAATAGTAGTGCAAAATTCCCAAACAACACGCAAGAAAATGGAGAAAAAGTACTTTCACATTTTTTAAATCAGGCCCCCATACCTCCTTAACCTGTGCAAACATTTTCTTTAGAAATGTATTTTAAAGACAATTCTGAATAGGCCCCTACTGCAACTTCATACCACCAACAATCAAATTAAAAAAGGAAGAAAAATAGTGGTAGGTGAAAAATATTGTTGTGCATGCCCTCAATCAAACAATTAACTTATCCAAAAGTTCTTTAACTTACTTGATTCCTCTATTTGGGTGGAACAGTTACTCGCAAGCCCAAATTTGAGTTGATTTTGCTGCTTCTCGAGTAGAAAATATACTCGAGGAGTAGCCCTCTGAAAGTGACTGCTCATGACCGCCTGCGTTAGAGAATGGCACTGGAAGCCTTCCTAGCGACCAGAAATCTTGCTAGGATACGCTAAATCTTGCATGCACCCGCCAGTTTGCTTAGTGGAGCCTCGCGTTCTTCCCGTTATCATTGCATTGCTCAATGGGAACAATATTTCACCATATGATGATTGGCGGAATTGGTTGGAACTCCACGTTAAAGACCAATAGTCAGTAGCATAATGGTGTGAGAGAAATGCTGTTCTAGGCTGGGCCAAGATGTGATTGATACTATCTCAAAGCATTTGCTGAAAACTAGGTGACACAAATAAACCAATGATTGTTGACTGAAAGCCCATTATCTGTTCATTGTACACATTGCACATGATAGCTTGCCACACCTAAAAGCACCTGGGGGCATATTACCAACCAATAGAGATCATTTTTGTCTCTAACTTATTTAGAGACAAAAATTATCGCCGCACATCGGCGATTTTTATCGCAGATAAACCTTGCTATTAGCAAGGTTTATCGCAAATGCGATAAAAAACGGCCGCAATGCATGAATATCGCTAAAAAGTCAGCGATATTCATGCATTATCGAGCAAATGCTCTTAGCCATGTTATCCACCTCCCATTGGATAACATGGCTAAGAACTGCTCCTGGGCAAGTGTTAGCTTTTGGAGATATTCGCGCTTAGCGCGAATATCTCCAAAAGTTGGTAATAGGAGATAGCGATGTTAGCGACTGTTTTCAGTCGCTAACATCTTGGCACGCCCACTCTGCATGTCATTAGTGATAAATATCACTGACATGCAAAGCGGGGCCCAAGATGGTCACTATCTCCTATTAGCTGTCGCTAACTGGTGTTAGCGACAGCTTGGTAATAGGGAGATAATTTTATCTCTGCTTTCTTGGCTTTTAAAGCCAAAAAAGCGGAGATAAAGCCCCTTGATAATATGCCCCCTGGAGTTTTAGTCTGATCTGAGATGGTCTCAGATAACCAGATCTGCTTCCTGCTATCTAGGCTAAAAGATTCCAGGGTTAGTTCACTTCATTGGAGTAAAAGGACCTACCCATTTAGATATAAACATTTAATACACATTTGGTATATGACGGTTTATATAACTATCATTTCATTCTAAATTAACTACAACACTGGTCATCTGTTTTACAATTGTTATTGTTCTGTTATGATGAGCATCTCCAGAAAAAATTATAAAACATGTAAAACAGTTTAAATTGTTACTCTCAAATAGTGGTTTAGTTATCAGGGTATACTACTCATACTGCAAAAGAATGAGCCCAACTCTACAGGGTATACAATGGAATTTATTTTACGGAGCTTTCAATTTTGACTTAATTTTTCTATCCTTAGTAAAGTGATGTGATCCTGGTAGCAAAACGCATGTTACTATGTTTGATCAGGAAAATTGCTTATTTTAAATATGTTTTAATGTGATTAGTTTTCAATGTAGTGGTAATTATAAAAACACACTTTTCAAGCTGCTCTTTTCAATTAGAAGTAGCCTGCATGTCTGTCACTGATTTGCCACCTTATGTCCCTTGAAGATTAGGGGTACACTGACTTGCATATGGTCTTTGAGAATATGTGATGATGGGTAGGGGCATCGGACACAGTGAATTTGGTTTTGTGGCAGGTTTGGTGTAGCACTGGATTTGATAAAGCAGCCTAATAGTTTTGTTAGTTGGCATCCACAGAAGCATCTCAATTCATTATTTGTTTCTTCTCAAGTGATTAACACCGCATAGTAGGTGTGTATGTGAGTCTTTTTATGTTTATATGTCTTTGACATTAAAGTTGAGTTACTGTGTGTGGTTGAGTGAACACATTTCTTTCTTATTTGTTCACAGTAATCTGTAGAATAAATAATGTTCACAGTAATCTTTAGAATAAATAAAATGAATAACTTTGCGCGCCATTCGGCGATGCAGCACGCACAATGTAATTTGTTTTATTTATTTATTTATTAACTTAACACTGTTCGGTCGTATGCCGGAGTGTACTACCCCCCACCCTGCCCCTCCCCTGCCCCGCCCCACCGCCCGCAGCACTCCCTCGAAGAGCCATCACTGGATCAGAAATATGATCATATCTAATTAATAAAAAAGAGGGGAGCACCTTCGGACCCATTTTACTAATCCATTTGCTTTTAAGTACCTAATTGATTGATTCTCTACTCAAAACATCATTGTTAATAATAATAGCTTAAATACTCATAGTTGATTAAAAAAATGTATACAAGTTTTGATAATTAGGGAAAACGTTTATAATTTTACATTGAAATATCTAATTAGGTGGTCACCAATTTGCTAAGGAAAAGTACGTATCACATTCCTGGTAAATTTAGAAATGAAAAATGATTCAGAGGAAGGGCATTGGCCCAAAATGAGTCGGCAGTGGAACTAAGGGGATGATGTTTGAGGGAGCTGCTTTTGCTCATCAGCCTTTGCCTTCTGCAAGTGCAGTCCCAATGAGGGGCAACCTTTGTATTTTGGATGTTTGTGGCGGGCCTGGTCACGGGACAACAACATGGCGAGACCCGAGCGGGTCAGTTGCTGCGTATTGGAGCAGCTGGTACACGGAGCAGAAGGGGTTGATTATTTGAATGAGGGTCTCTGTGGAACATTGTTTGCCTCATGAAAAGCTTTATCCATAGTTTTGACTGGCAGCACCCACATGGGTAATATAATTGACTACCAGTCCCAGAATCCAACTTTGTGACTCACCTGAGTAGAATTTCAGCAACAAAATAAATGAGGGATTTTTCTGGTGAGCTCCTTGTCTGCCTTTTATTTCCATAAGACTGCCCGGAGCCCTGGTACTCATAGTACGGCCCACGGGGTGCCAGCGGCCCGCAGGCCATCCTTGGTGGCCAGTGGACCGAGCAGGTAATGTACCCATTGCCCCCCCAGGGAGAGTGGAGATCGAGAGTGAGGAGAGAGTGGAAAGAGAGTACAGAGAGAGACTGACTAACTGACTGAGAGATTGAGATACTGACTGATTGACAAAATGTGACTGACAGAGAGAGAGACTGACAGAGAGACAGACTGACAGGGTGAGATAAAGAGAGAGAGACTGACTGACAGAGAGAGACTGGCAGCCTGACTGAGGGAAAAAGAGACTAACTGACTGAGAGAGCAAGAGACTGACTGACGTAGAGAGAGAGACAGAGAGTGACAGAGAGAGAGAGACTGACTGACAGAGAGAGACTGATAGAGAGAGTGACTGACAGGGAGAGAGAGAGAGAGACTGACTGTGAGAGAGAGAGAGACTGACAGAGAGAGAGACTGACTGACTGAGACTGACTGACTGAGAGAGACTGACTGACTGAGAAAGACTGACTGACAGAGAGAGATTGACTGAGAGAGAGAGACTAACTGACTGAGAGAGATACTGACTGACTGACAGAGAGAGACTGCCTGACAGAGATAGACTGACAAAGAGGCTGACTGACAGAGAGAGACTGACTGGTAGAGAGAGAGACTGACTGAGAGAGAGACTTACTGACTGAGAGACTGACTGACTGAAAGACTGACTGACTGAGAGAGAGACTGACTGACAGAGAGAGACTGACAAAGAGAGACTGACTGAGAGAGAGGGACTGACTGAGAGAGAGAGACTGACTAGGAGAGAGAGACTGACTGACTGAGAGAGAGACTGACTGACAGAGAGAGACTGACTGATAGAGAGAGAGAGAGACTGACAGAGGAGAGGGAGACTGACTGAGAGAGAGAGACTGACTGAGGGAGAGAGACTGACTGACTGAGAGAGAGACTGACTGACAGAGAGAGAGAGAGAGAGACTGACATAGAGACTGGCTGACAGAGAGAGAGAGTGACTGACGGACAGAGAGAGAGAGTGACTGAGGGACAGAGAGAGACTGAGTGACAGAGATATAGAGAGAGACTGACAGAAAGAGAAAGAGATACACTGACTCAGGGAAAGATAGACTGACTGACTGAGAGAGAGAGAGAGAGAGAGAGAGAGAGAGAGAGAGAGAGAGAGAGACTGGCTGACTAATAGAGATAGATACTGACTGACTAAGAGAGCGAGATAGAGAGAGAGTGTGACAGAGAGAGAGAGAGACTGACTGACAGAGAGAGAGAGAGACTGACTGACAGAGAGAGAGAATGACAGAGAGATAGACTGACTGACAGAGAGAGATAGACTGACTGAGAGAAAGAGAGAGAGACTAACTGACTGGCATAGCGAGACTGACTGACTGACTGACTGAGGGAAAGAGAGACTGACTGAGAGAGAGAGAGAGAGAGAGAGAGAGAGAGAGAGAGAGAGAGACTGGCTGACTAATAGAGATAGATACTGACTGACTAAGAGAGCGAGATAGAGAGAGAGTGTGACAGAGAGAGAGAGAGAGACTGACTGACAGAGAGAGAGAGAGACTGACTGACAGAGAGAGAGAATGACAGAGAGATAGACTGACTGACAGAGAGAGATAGACTGACTGAGAGAAAGAGAGAGAGACTAACTGACTGGCATAGCGAGACTGACTGACTGACTGACTGAGGGAGAGAGACTGACTGACTGAGAGAGAGACTGACTGACAGAGAGAGAGAGAGAGAGACTGACATAGAGACTGGCTGACAGAGAGAGAGAGTGACTGACGGACAGAGAGAGAGAGTGACTGAGGGACAGAGAGAGACTGAGTGACAGAGATATAGAGAGAGACTGACAGAAAGAGAAAGAGATACACTGACTCAGGGAAAGATAGACTGACTGACTGAGAGAGAGAGAGAGAGAGAGAGAGAGAGAGAGAGAGAGAGAGAGAGAGAGAGAGACTGGCTGACTAATAGAGATAGATACTGACTGACTAAGAGAGCGAGATAGAGAGAGAGTGTGACAGAGAGAGAGAGAGAGACTGACTGACAGAGAGAGAGAGAGACTGACTGACAGAGAGAGAGAATGACAGAGAGATAGACTGACTGACAGAGAGAGATAGACTGACTGAGAGAAAGAGAGAGAGACTAACTGACTGGCATAGCGAGACTGACTGACTGACTGACTGAGGGAAAGAGAGACTGACTGAGAGAGAGAGAGAGAGAGAGAGAGAAACTGATTGACAGAGAGAGACTGACTGGCAGAGTGAGAGACTGACAGAGAGAGAGAGAGACTGACATAGAGACTGACTGACTGACAGAGGGAGAGACTGATTGACAGAGAGAGAGAGACTGGCGGACACAGAGATACAGAATGACAGAGAGATAGAGAGAGACTGACTGACAGAAAGAGAAAGAGATAGACTGACTCAGGGAAAGAGAGACTGACTGACTGAGAGAGAGAGAGACTAGCTGACTAATAGATATAGACACTGATTGACTGAGAGAGCGAGACAGAGAGAGAGTGTGACAGAGAGAGAGACTGACTGACAGAGAGAGACTGACTGACAGTAGAGCCAGACAGAGAGAGAGAGAGAGAGAGAGAGAGAGAGAGAGAGTGACAGAGAGAGAGACTGAATGACAGAGAGAGACTGACTGACAGAGAGAGAGAGTCACTGACAGAGACAGACTAATTGACAGAGAGAGACTGACAGAGAGAGAGATACTGAGATACTGACTGACTGAGAGACTGGCTGAGAGAGAGAAAGAGAAAGAGACTGACTGACTGGTAGAGAGAGAGACTGACTGACTGACTAAGGGAAAGAGAGACTGACTGAGAAAGAGACTGACTGAGGGAAAGAGAGACTGACTGAGAGAGAGACTGGCTGCCAGAGAAAGAAAGAGAGAGACTGACAGAGAGAGAGAGACTGGCAGAGAGAGAGAGCTTGACTGAGAGGAAGAGACTGACCCGTCTGGGAGAGAGAGATTGACTGATTGAGAGAGCGAGACAGAGAGAGAGAGTGTGTGACAGAGAGAGAGACTGACTGACAGAGAGAGACTAAATGACAGAGAGAGCGAGACAGAGAGAGAGAAAGAGAGTGTGACAGAGAGAGACTGACTGACAGAGAGAGAGTGATTGACAGAGAGAGACTGATAGACAGAGAGAGACTGACATAGAGAGAGACTGACATAGAGGGAGATACTGAGATACTGACTGACGCAGAGAGAGACTGACAGAGAGAGAGACTGACTTACAGAGAGAGACAGACTGACAGAGAGAAACAGAGAGAGACTGACTGACTGACTGGCAGAGAGAGAGAGAGATAGACTGACTGACTGAGAGAGAGAGACTGACTTAGAGAGAGAGATACCCAGAGAGAGAGACTGACTGACAGAGAGGGAGTCTAACAGACAGAGAGAGACTGACTGAGAGGAAGAGACTGACTGACTGACTGGGAGAGGGAGACTGACTGACTGAGAGAGAGAGACTGACAGAGAGAGACTGACTAAGAGAGAGACTGACTGACAGAGAGAGACTGACTGACTGACTGAGACTGACTGACTGTCTGACATAGAGAGACTGACTGACAGAGGGAGAGGGACTGACTGAATGAGAAAGAGACTGGCTGACTGAGAGAGAGAGAGAGAGAGAGAGAGAGAGAGAGAGAGGGACTGACAGAGAGAGAGACTGACTGACTGGGACTAACTTACAGAGAGAGAGAGAGAGACTGACTGACGGAGAGAGAGAGAGACTGACAGAGAGGGACTGACTGAGAGAGTGACTGACTGAAAGAGGGAGAGAGACTGACTGAATGAGAGAGAGACTGCCTGACTGAGAGAGCGAGAGAGAGAGAGAGAGAGAGAGAGAGAGACTGACTGGGGAGAAAGAAAGAGACATAGAGTAACAGAGAGGGAGACAGACTGACAGAGAGAGAGACTGACTGATTGAGAGAGACTGAGTGACTGACTGAGAGAGAGAGACAGACTGAGAGAGACTGACTGACTGACTGAGAGAGACTGACTTACAGGGAGAGAGACTGACTGACAGAGAGATAGACTGACTGACAGAGAGAGAGACTGACTGAGAGAGAGAGACTGACTGTCAGAGAGAGACTGACAGAGAGAGAGAGAGAGAGAGCGACTGTGATTTAATTGGGGTCAAAGTGTTTATGAAGCTATGAAGTGCCTTTTAAGATTGCTATTCTCTGCTAATAAAAATCTATTATCTAAATGTGCTCTTTATAGTTATATCTGCTTTTGAAATACAGCATGGTCGCATTGTCTAATGTTTTGAAACAGGTTTGATTTTTTTTACTCCTTTTACTTTAGCCCTGCCCCCACTGACCCCACTCCTACCGGTGCGGCTATCAGCCACAATCCACACCGTAGTTTTGGCTCCAGACAGAAAGTCTGTGAGCCCCATGGTCCAGAGGAAGGGCGTTGGCCCGAAACGTGTATGCATATATTGCGATAGATGTGAAGGACATCTAACATGAGCTTCGATTGGAATTCCATGGAGCATATTATCAAACCCATGATCCTCACTTTAGCGACACTTTCCTTCCGATAAAGTGGCGATAATTTTGTCACCCAGGCTTGATATTATGGCCCAGAGTGCGTAGTGTACAGCAGCTTCTCTGTAAAATCTATAATTACCTCAGAGACAGTGACAACAGATAGGTTGCAATAGTCTGACAAACAGTTCCACAACCTTATTACGCTACTTTAGAGTCACATTTAACATGGGTAAAGTGATGTAAGGAGCTAGTAAGTCTACGTCTGACTTTTCAAGAAAAAATCTCAACTCCAGACTCTGCGACACAGTTTTAATGTTGTTTTCTCTCTCTTTCTCTCTCTCACTCTCTGTGACATAATTTCTCTTTCTCTCTTAAACTTAGACACTGCTGTCTGCTTGGACGTGTATAAGATGTGTTGAAAACAAGTTGTGACACCAACTGCCTGAAATGTTTAGCCGCAATGTTTATACAACGGTAAGCATAGAGGCCTAGATCTACAAATCCTTCATAGCAATGCATTAGAATTAAGTCGGCATAACGGGCGTCAATGACGCAGTAGGAACTTCCATATAGACACCACTTGAACACGGCACTATAACAAGTGAAATGTACCAAGTACACTGCACTCGTAAAACTGTAGTGTAACCTTTATTTGTGAAAGGAGAGAGGGCCATATTATCAAGCCTTGGCAACAATATTATCGCTACTTTATCGGCAGCAAAGTGCCGCTAAAGTGGCGATAATGGGTTTGATAATATGTTCTATGGAATTCCAATCAAAGCTCATGTTAGATGTGAAGGACATTTAACATGAGCTTCGATTGGAATTTCATAGAGCATAATATCAAACCCATTATCGCCACTTTAGCGACACTTTCCTTCCGATAAAATGGCGATAATTTTGTCACCCAGGCTTGATATTATGGCCCAGAGTGTGTAGTGTACAGCAGCTTCTCTGTAAAATCTATAATTACCTCCGAGACAGTGACAACAGATAGGTTACAACAGTCTGACAAACAGATCCACAACCTTATTATGCCACTTTTGAGTCACTTTTAACATGGGTAAAGTGATGCAAGGAGCTAGTAAATCTACGTCTGACTTTTCAAGAAAAAATCTCAACTCCAGACTCTGTGTCACAGTTTTAATGTTGTTTTTTTTCTCTTTCTCTCTCACTCTCTGTGACATCATTTCTCTTTCTCTCTTAAACTTAGACACTGCTGTCTGCTTGGACGTGTATAAGAATTGTTGAAAACAAGTTGTGCCACCAACATGCCTGAAATGTTTAGCCGCAAGGTTTATACAACGGTAAGCACAGAGGCCTAGATCTACAAAGCCTTCATAGCAATGCATTAGAAATAAGCCGGCATAACGGGCGTCAGTAACGCAATAGGCACTTCCATATAGACACCACTTGAACGCGGCAGTATATCAGAACTGGAATGTATAAGTCACGCTGCACACGTAAAACCGTAGAGTTACCAAAACTTGTAGGGGCAGATTATCAAGAACGGCGAAGGTGTTAACCTGGGCTACTATGAATTCCCATAGTAGCCCAGGTTAACACGAGAACCTGGGCTGCTATGGGAATTCACAAGAGCATATTATCAAGCCCATTATCGCTGCTTTAGCTGCAGTTTCCTTCCGCTAAAATTGCGATAATTTTATCGTCGTTCTTGATAATATGCCCCGTAATGCTTCAGCTCATTTACTCACATCTAAATAATTCTAAACTCTAATTTTCTTTTTTCTTTTGCAGATTATCAATCGGACACCTTTTGGAATCCATTTCACAATTTGTTTATAACATTGTTTGTTAAAGTTATTTTTCTAGTTCTAATATAGTTATAATTGAGTTTTGTTTATATTTATTGTTTAATAAAAGTTAATAAAAAAAACTACATACTTCTTTTACTTTGTGGGGGAGGGGTATGACGGTCCACAATAAAAATAATGATGAAATACTATAGTAAGATATTCAAGACTAGGATTGAAAACTACTGAGTTCTAATTAACAGATATAATAAAAACAATGGTGAAAAACTACTAAAATGGCGGTGGACGAAGTACATAATCAACGTTTGGCGCCTCGGCACTACCTTTCAAATAAATATAGAAAACATATGATTATGAATACTGTACAAAAGTACAGCAGCGGATGACACACACGAACCGGGAAAAGAAAGCGACAGATTTACTACCTGAAATAAAGAAAGGTTTGCTTGTTGAACTTGAAGAAAAAGAAAATGTGGGCTTTGAAACAACGCTGCGCATGCATAGAGAGTACAACTGCTACACAAAAAAAAGAAACCTTTACATACTATCATAGAAATGAGGGAGCATATTATCAACAAAAGGCGATACATTATCGCCGCTTTTATCGACAAGAAACTGCAGATAAAGCGGCATCAATGTGCTTGATAATAGGCCCTTGTAACTTCCCATAGCAGCCCAGGTTCTGGTGTTAACCTGGGCTGCTATAGTTATTCACAAGCACCCCGAGTGGGCTGGGTATGCTCAGACGTAAGTCCCAGGCTCTCCACACCACTGGAGTCAAGCTATCCAGGCTGATGAAGGCTGATAGCCAGAAACCGGTCCTTGGATGCTTGATTCCGGTCTGGGAAAGACATGGCTTGGTAGTTCGGACTGGACTGTTCCCATGAGGCACAGGGTCAGAGCTGATTTGCATATAGCCAGTGTCTAACCCAGGGTGGTGTGGAGTGCAAAGAAACGATGGATTTAGGCCCAGATCCTTGTACTGGGGTGAATGTATGACATTGTTCTACATTCTGTCCATCAACTGTGTTTTTTGCAATTTTCACCCCGAGTGGGCTGGGTATGCTCAGACGTGAGTCCCAAGCTCTCCACACCACTGGAGTCAAGCTATCCAGGCTGATGAAGGCTGATAGCCAGAAACCGGTCCTTGGATGCTTGATTCCGGTGTGGGAAAGACATGGCTTGGTAGTTCGTACTGGACTGTTCCCATGAGGCACAGGGTCAGAGCTGATTTGCATATAGCCAGTGTCTAACCCAGGGTGGTGTGGAGTGCAAAACAACCGAAGGATTTAGGCCCAGATCCTTGTACTGGGGTGAATGTATGACATTGTTCTACATTCTGTCCATCAACTGTGTTTTTTGCAATTTTCACCCCGAGTGGGCTGGGTATGCTCAGACGTGAGTCCCAGGCTCTCCACACCACTGGAGTCAAGCTATCCAGGCTGATGAAGGCTGATAGCCAGAAACCGGTCCTTTGATGCTTGATTCCGGTCTGGGAAAGACATGGCTTGGTAGTTCGGACTGGACTGTTCCCATGAGGCACAGGGTCAGAGCTGATTTGCATATAGCCAGTGTCTAACCCAGGGTGGTGTGGAGTGCATAAAAACGATGGATTTAGGCCCAGATCCTTGTACTGGGGTGAATGTATGACATTGTTCTACATTCTGTCCATCAACTGTGTTATTTGCAATTTTCACCCCGAGTGGGCTGGGTATGCTCAGACGTGAGTCCCAGGCTTTCCACACCACTGGAGTCAAGCTATCCAGGCTGATGAAGGCTGATAGCCAGAAACCGGTCCTTGGATGCTTGATTCCGGTCTGGGAAAGACATGGCTTGGTAGTTCGGACTGGACTGTTCCCATGAGGCACAGGGTCAGAGCTGATTTGCATATAGCCAGTGTCTAACCCAGGGTGGTGTGGAGTGCAAACGATGGATTGAGGCCCAGATCCTTGTACTGGGGTGAATGTATGACATTGTTCTACATTCTGTCCATCCACTGTGTTTTTTGCAATAGTTATTCACAAGGGCATATTATCAAGCCCATTATCGCCGCTTTATCTGCAGTTTCCTGCTGATAAAAGCGAACGATAATGTATCGCCTTTTGTTGATAATATGGCCCATTGCTCTTTTTTTGACCAGCAAACCTAGGTGCATATTATCAAGGACCGGTGTTAAAATTATCGCAGTTTTATTGGCAGGAAACTGCCGATAAAACGGCGATAATGAGCTTGATAATACGGCCTTGTTATTTCCCTTAGAAGCCCATGTTAACACCAGAACATAGACTTCTATGGGAATTAACAAGGACGCATTATCAAGCCCACCCTCCCAATATTAATAAAAAACTCCAGACAATGCAGGTACCCGGAGCTGGAAGGTCATTTTACAAATCACTGCCCCAGAAAGGTGGCGTTCCCCGCGACGTGTACGGGGAGGGAGAGAGAGAGCTCAAAACATTTTTTTTTTTAAAAAAGACCCGAGGGTTGCCGCTCACCGAGACTGCGGGGAGTTGGACCTTAACCCCCCGTGCATACTAAAAAATTAAACCAGAGGATTGCCGTTCCCCAGTGCTCGGGGCACCTTACAAGCCCCCATTATATTATGCAAAAGAAATTGCCCCCGTAATTTGCCCCCCCCCCCGGAACCTAATGAATAAAACTGACTACTAGGTTTTTTCCCACCTTTTCCACCGCGTACAAGTACTGCACGAGTAACCCGCCATTTTTTATTTAAAAAATAAATAAAAATTGAGCCTAAAGATCCATGTACCACCCCCTGACCAAGAGTATAGGGTCAGAATGTTTCTACCCTGCCCCCTTTCCTTATTTCTCAACTTTATTTTACTGTTTTCTTGTGACTCTCCTCTCCCGACAAACAAGATGGCTGCCGACACTTCCTGGTTTGGAGTATTGACAGCCAATCAGCATGCAGCTCTTGCTCGTAATTGGACGTATTTCCATACGCGTACGCCGTGATTTTTCTTTAATTTAAAAAAAAAAAATAGAGCCTAAACATCCATGTACGACCCCCTGAGCAAGCCTAGAGGGTCAGAATGTTTCTAGCCTACCCCCTCTCAACTGTGTTTTACTGTTTTCTTGTGACTCGGTTCTAGCGAGGTACAAGATGTCCGCCAACACTTCCTGGTTTTGAGTGTTCACAGACAGTTCACAGACAATCAAGATGCAGCTCGCGCTCGTAATTGAACAGATTTACGTACGCGTGCTGAACTCCGTCTCTAGATATCGCTATGATTTTACTTGCAATTTTCTCAGAAACTACTGAACGGATTTACACCATTTAACAAAAAGCACAATCTGCGACCAGAACTCTACTTCTCTGCCAAATGTCGTGTAATTCCGTTCAGCCGTTCGGGTTGTAGCCCTGGCTAAAGGTCCCTATTGAAAATTGCATCGGGAAAAACATGTTTTGGGACCCCCCTTTTTTCTCGGCGCCCACTTGACGAATCACCCCTAAACTTTCGGGGAAGGAGTTAAACCAAGCAGGCCATTTTCTTGGAGAAATTCACGAAGATTCGTCCACCAGCGCCAAAGTTATTCCAAATAGAATGTTGTGGATTTCCTTTGGAAACTAGCTCCTAACTATAACTACCTACTGGCGACCGCCAGTAGATAATATATACATCAGGCGTGTAACACCCATTGGACTCAAAGGGCTTCAGCCCCCCCGTCGTGTGTGGCAGCCCGGCTGAGACAGCTTCCCGGGCACTCACACAGCCACGCCCGAGTACTGCGCAGGTCTTTAAAAGACCCTTTGCTTGTTAATGAGGCCTTGCTGTTGTTTCACCCATGCTAAGAGCCCCTACAGCTCCAATCTGTATGTTGCTTAAAGATTCAGCCCCCCCGAAATTTGGCTCTAGTTGCGCCTCTAATATATATATATATATATATGGGAGGTGTGCAGAGTATGGGAGTTGCGAGCAGATAACAACCCTGACGTTTATTATTAGCTCAGAAAATGTCAGCTGACGCGCTACGAGGCAGGGAGGAGGCAGCAGATGAAATGTTCTGTGATACCCCAACAACAGAATTGCTAGCACTAGCAAGCAACAGTGAAGTCAGATGGTCATCGACCAACATAAGGGAGTTGTGTAAGAAATTGGCCCGAGCATGCTAAGTGGTATGAGCACAAGTCACTGTCTAGGTACCTAGACGTGGGCAGTATCCGGAGGGGGCACCAAATCATGATTACGCCCAGTTTCGAGAACCGCCAACCCAAATATGCTACGGGAAGGGGCAGAATGCAATTTGGACTCTTCCAGAAAACTTGTAGAAATACTAGTCAAGTATGCAGAGAGTGATAGGATTGACCTTCAAAAACAAATAGAGGAACTCAATGAGCAAATCAATGGAACGTAATGAAGCAACATCAAAATATCAAGAGGAGATGCTAATCAGATTACAAATAATGGAGGATATAATAAAGAAAAGAAAGGCTTTCAAATTTCAGATTGATAAACAGGATTATGAAAGCGACCCTTGACCCTTCCAGGTAGGTCGCTCCCCCTCCGCACAGCACCCCCTGTGCCCTTTCTCTCCCTCGCTGCCCCCGTGTCTCTCTGCCTGTTTTCCCTTCTGCACCCCTCCCTTTCCCCGTGTCTCTCTGCCGGGTTTTTCCTTCTGCTCCCCTAGTGGCCCCCGTGTCTCTCTGCCCGTTTTTGCCTTCTGTTGCTCAGCTGCCCCTGCATTTCTGTAACCTTTCTACCCTTTCTTGTGACCTTTGTGCCCTCTGTGCCACTCACTTCCCTCCGTTTTTTGTGACCTTTCTACCCTTTCTACCCTTTCTTGGGACCTTTCATCCTCTGTGCCACTCGTTTCCCCTGTTTTTTGTGACCTTTCTGCCCTTTCTTGTGACCTTTCTGCCTCTGTGCCACTCATTTCCCCCCATTTTTTGTGACCTTTCTGCCCTTTCTTGTGAGACCACAGACCTTGGTCCACGATCGTCACTCTCCCCACAGTGCTGCGGCAAGCTGCTTGCTTTCTGCCATACAACCCTCTGCCTCAGGGTTCGAGCCTCCCCTCAGCCCGATCCCACCCGCTCCCGCCCACGCCAGTTGCACTTTAATTTAATTTATTTCTCCTTCTCATATCTCATCTCAGTCTGCTCTGCTATTTCTATTAATTTGTTTCTTATTTTGATTCTGCCCGCACTCCCTGCATACTTTCCTGCCGTGTCTTCCCCCTTCCATCCCGCGTCCCGGCCCACCTCTCAGCCGATTGCACCTCCTCCCTCCCCTTCATATGTCGGCCGTAACGCGATCGCTCAGCGGATGCGCACATCGGGCACGACGCTGGCGCGCAGAAGGTGCAAAAAGCTGTGCCCATCCGTGCCAGGACCGCACCCAGCGCCAGAACCCCTGGCCCCCGGAAACACCATGACACCCGTCTGCACTACGACATCAACACCCTCCACGCATTCAACCCCGGTCGACACACCTGCTACCGGGCAACCCCGAAGCGCACCCAAGAACCTTTCACCTGCCAGAACTGCAACTTCTCCAGCATCCAGCCAGCCACACCGCCCACCAAGGAACCCAACTACCTCAGATGCATCCTCCTTAACACCCGCTCTGCCCGCAAACACGCCGTCAAGCTCTGGGACCTCCTCGACTCTACCTCCCCTGATGTCGCCTTCCTGTCAGAGACTTAGCTGAACCCTGCCTCCACACCCGACATTGCCATCGTCATCCCAGAAGAATATAAGATCAGGCGCAGGGACCGCACCAATGGAACTGGAGGAGGAATCGCCATCGTCCACAGGAACACCCTCAAAGTATTGACCAACGCCGACGACACCCTCAGCACCGCCAAACACATGCACTTCCAGATCCACACCGATCCCAACACCACCCTCAGAGGAACCCTCATCTACAGACCCCCCGGACCCCGACCACATTTCAGCGACTCCATCACAAACTTCATCAGCACGCACGCCCTCACCTCCACGGACTACATGCTCCTAGGAGACCTGCACATTCATCTCAAAAACAACGACACCAACTCCACCACCCTGCTTGACAACCTCTCCAACCTCTCCAACCTCACCACCGAAACCCACTGGACCGACCACTACTGCATCTACTTCACCTTCAGGAAGGCCACCAACCACCACTGCGCCCAACTACTGCCTCGATGATGCTGGAGAAAAGTCACCGATGACCAGCTCACCACCGCCCTCGCCCAGAACGCACCCGCCGACACCTCCGCTCGCAACCTCAGACAATGGATCGACAACTGTGCCAACACCTTCGCCCCACTCAAGACACCGTCCAACAGCCACACCAGCAAGAAAGCCACCTGGTTCACCAAACACCTCCAGGCCTCCAAAAGAACATGCCGAAAACTGGAGAAGAAATGGCTCCGTGAACGATCACCAGACAGCAACACCGCCCACAAGAACGCCACCCAGAAACATAACCAACTCATTAGAGCCGCCAATAGGGCCTTAGTCAAGGACCGCCTTGACAACAATACACACAATAGCAAGTAGCTCTTCAACATCGTGAAGAAACTCTCCAACGACAACAACATCCCGCCGTCACAAGACCTATGCGACTCTCTGGCTACCTTCTTCCACAGCAAGATCACCGACATCGACGACAGCTTCAACACCACGACCGCCCCAATGACCACCGCCTCCACCACCACCACACGCACCAACCATCTACTCTCCTGGACAAGCGTCAACGACAAGGACACCATCGATATCATGAAGACCATCCACTCCGACTCACCCCTAGACCCATGCCCCCACTACATCTTCAACAACGACAGCGTATCCATTCCACCCCATCTCAGCAAGGCCATCAACATCTCCTTTGAGACAGCTACCTTCCCGGAAAGCTGGAAAAACGCCGAGATCAACGTCTTACTCAAGAAACCAAAGGCAGACCCCAAGGAGCTCAAGAACTTACGGCCCATCTCCCTGCTCCCATTTCCGGCCAAGGTCACTGAGAAAATAGTCAACAAACAGCTGATCCGCTACCTTGGAGACAACAACATCCTGGACCCATACGAGTCCAGTTTCCTCAGCAACCACAGCACCGAAACCGCCCTAATCGCAGCCATGGATGACATCAGGACCCTGCTAGACAACGGAGAAACAGCAGCCCTTATCCTCCTGGCCCTATCAGCAGCCTTCGACACAGTCTGCCACCGCACCATACCCACATGCCTACACAACGCTGGAATCCAAGGGAAGGCCCTGGACTGGACCACATCCTTCCTCACCGGCAGAACCCAGAGCGTCCAACTCCCCCCTTCCACTCCAAAACCACCAAGATCATCTGTGGCGTTCCTCAGGGCTCGTCCCTCAGCCCGACGCTGTTCAACATCTACATGGCACCCCTCACCCATGTCGCCCGTTGAAACGACATCAACATCATCTCATACGCCGACGACACCCAGCTGATCATCTCCCTCACCAAAGACCCTCACACGGCCAAAACCAACCTCCACGAAGGAATGAAGGCCGTCACCGACTGGATGAGGATCAGTCGACTGAAGCTGAACTCGGACAAGATGGAGGTCCTTATTCTAGGGTCCACCCCCTCGGCCTGGGACGACTTCTGGTGGCCGACTGCACTACGAACCGCGCCGACTCCCACAGACCACGCACGCAACCTGGGGGTCATCCTCGACTCCACCCTCACCATGGCTAAGCAGGTCAATGCCATCTCCTCCTCCTGCTTCAACACCCTCTGAATGCTATGCAGGATCTTCAAATGGATCCCCACTGAAACAAGAAGAACAGTCACCAGCAGGCTAGACTACAGTAACGCCCTCTATGCAGGAGCATCGGCCAAACTCCTAAGACGGCTGCAACGCATCCAAAACGCTTCAGCACATCTGATCCTCGACATCCCCCGCTGCAGCCACATCACCCCCCACCTGAGAGGCCTACACTGCCTCCCCGTCAACAATAGGATAACATTCAAGCTCCTCATCCATGCACCCAAAGCCCTCCACAACACCGGCCCAGCGTACCTCAACAGACGACTCAGCTTCTACACCCCCACCCGCAAGCTCCGCTCTGCCGAACAACAGCCGGAGGCAAATCCTTCTCCCACCTCACCGCTAAGACCTGGAACACCCTCCCCACCAACCCACGGCAGACCCAAGAGCTACTGGCCTTCAGAAGACTACCCAAGACCTGGTTCTTTGATCAGTAGCAGCACCCCCCCCCCAGAGCCTTGAGACCCTTACAGGTATGTAGTGCGCTTTACAAGTGTCCTGATTGATTGATTGATTGATTGATTGAAAGCGGGCAGGTTTTCACATTCTAAAAAAAATACAACACACTTGAAGGCACCAAGAAAGGAGTTGGATTTGGAACAGGAGACGCTGTCTTAATTGCCTCCTGTAGGGATACGCAGGTAACAACATCTGCATCCGATTTAAGTTCAGCTATTGAAAGCGAATCCGACACAGAAGAGAATTCAGGCGCAACAGGACAAAAGAGAATAAAATTATCTTTGGTGGAAGAACTTTATTTTATACACCAGGAAATGGCATCAAACATTGTGCCCAAGGAATCCACACTACAAATAAGACAAAGGAGGAATACAAATTGGCGAGAAAGACAATGGCAACAACGCTATCGAGAGAATAAGGACAAACAGAATGGTGGCCAACAGGAATTGGAAACGAAAGTGAACCAAGATGCCGCAAAGACCAACACGATACTCAACCTGTCTCAAATCACCCTTGATAAAGCAGAACTACAACTGCGCTCTCTTGGATTGTCGTTCTGCCCGGAGAGTAATTTTGATTATCCCCAAACAATAATAGATATTTACAAATGTATCTGTAAGCTTAAATTGAAAAGGTTTTTCCTTGCTACAAAAGCCAAAAAATGCACAAACAATAGAGGGGGCACCTCTGACTAGCCCAAATATCCAGCAAGCCAGGCCGAAGACGGCTGCAATGCCAGAAACCAGTCCCCGGGAGCTTGTTTCCTTTCCAGTGAAGAATTGGCTTGGTAGTTTGGTCTGCCCTGTTCCCATGATGCACTGGGCCAGGGCCAGACTAATTTGCATGTAGCCAGGTTCTGAACTGGGATGGTGTAGTGAGCTAAAAAACGGTGATGGATCAAGCCCTGATCTTTTGACTTGGTAGGAGTGTTCTGCTTAATTCAGATACTCTGTCCATCACCACCCCCTGTTATGAATTGTTTTGGCCACCACAAGTGTGGAAGGGTATACTCAGATGTGAGTCCCTTGCTCACTGCACCATCAGGATTCAAGCAAGCCGGGCCGAATACGGCTGCAATGCCAGAAACCGGTCCCCGGAAGCTTGTTTCCTTTCCAGTGAAGAATTGGCTTGGTAGTTTGGTCTGCCCTGTTCCCATGATGCACTGGGCCAGGGCCAGACTAATTTGCATGTAGCCAGGTTCTGAACTGGGATGGTGTAGTGAGCTAAAAAACGGTGATGGATCAAGCCCTGATCTTTTGACTGGGTAGGAGTGTTCTGCTTAATTCAGATACTCTGTCCATCACCACCCCCTGTTATGACTCGTTTTGGCCACCACAAGTGTGGAAGGGTATACTCAGATGTGAGTCCCTTGCTCACTGCACCATCAGGATTCAAGCAAGCCAGGCCAAAGACGGCTGCAATGCCAGAAACCGGTCCCCGGAAGCTTGTTTCCTTTCCAGTGAAGAATTGGCTTGGTAGTTTGGTCTGCCCTGTTCCCATGATGCACTGGGCCAGGGCCAGACTAATTTGCATGTAGCCAGGTTCTGAACTGGGATGGTGTAGTGAGCTAAAAAACGGTGATGGATCAAGCCCTGATCTTTTGACTGGGTAGGAGTGTTCTGCTTAATTCAGATACTCTGTCCATCACCACCCCCTGTTATTAATCGTTTTGGCCACCACATGTGTGGAAGGGTATACTCAGATGTGAGTCCCTTGCTCACTGCACCATCAGGATTCAAGCAAGCCGGGCTGAAGACGGCTGCAATGCCAGAAACCGGTCCCCGGAAGCTTGTTTCCTTTCCAGTGAAGAATTCGCTTGGTAGTTTGGTCTGCCCTGTTCCCATGATGCACTGGGCCAGGGCCAGACTAATTTGCATGTAGCCAGGTTCTGAACTGGGATGGTGTAGTGAGCTAAAAAACGGTGATGGATCAAGCCCTGATCTTTTGACTGGGTAGGAGTGTTCTGCTTATTTCAGATACTCTGTCCATCACCACCCCCTGTTATGAATCGTTTTGGCCACCACAAGTGTGGAAGGGTATACTCAGATGTGAGTCCCTTGCTCACTGCACCATCAGGATTCAAGCAAGCCGGGCCGAAGACGGCTGCAATGCCAGAAACCGGTCCCCGGAAGCTTGTTTCCTTTCCAGTGAAGAATTGGCTTGGTAGATTGGTCTGCCCTGTTCCCATGATGCACTGGGCCAGGGCCAGACTAATTTGCATGTAGCCAGGTTCTGAACTGGGATGGTGTAGTGAGCTAAAAAACGGTGATGGATCAAGCCCTGATCTTTTGACTGGGTAGGAGTGTTCTGCTTAATTCAGATACTCTGTCCATCACCATCCCCTGTTATGAATCGTTTTGGCCACCACAAGTGTGGAAGGGTATACTCAGATGTGAGTCCCTTGCTCACTGCACCATCAGGATTCAAGCAAGCCGGGCCGAAGACGGCTGCAATGCCAGAAACCGGTCCCCGGAAGCTTGTTTCCTTTCCAGTGAAGAATTGGCTTGGTAGTTTGGTCTGCCCTGTTCCCATGATGCACTGGGCCAGGGCCAGACTAATTTGCATGTAGCCAGGTTCTGAACTGGGATGGTGTAGTGAGCTAAAAAACGGTGATGGATCAAGCCCTGATCTTTTGACTGGGTAGGAGTGTTCTGCTTAATTCAGATACTCTGTCCATCACCACCCCCTGTTATGAATCGTTTTGGCCACCACAAGTGTGGAAGGGTATACTCAGATGTGAGTCCCTTGCTCACTGCGCCATCAGGATTCAAGCAAGCCGGGCCGAAGACGGCTGAAATGCCAGAAACCGGTCCCCGGAAGCTTGTTTCCTTTCCAGTGAAGAATTGGCTTGGTAGTTTGGTCTGCCCTGTTCCCATGATGCACTGGGCCAGGGCCAGACTAATTTGCATGTAGCCAAGTTCTGAACTGGGATGGTGTAGTGAGCTAAAAAACGGTGATGGATCAAGCCCTGATCTTTTGACTGGGTAGGAGTGTTCTGCTTAATTCAGATACTCTGTCCATCACCACCCCCTGTTATGAGTCGTTTTGGCCACCACAAGTGTGGAAGGGTATACTCAGATGTGAGTCCCTTGCTCACTGCACCATCAGGATTCAAGCAAGCCGGGCCGAAGACGACTGCAATGCCAGAAACCGGTCCCCGGAAGCTTGTTTCCTTTCCAGTGAAGAATTGGCTTGGTAGTTTGGTCTGCCCTGTTCCCATGATGCACTGGGCCAGGGCCTGACTAATTTGCATGTAGCCAGGTTCTGAACTGGGATGGTGTAGTGAGCTAAAAAACGGTGATGGATCAAGCCCTGATCTTTTGACTGGGTAGGAGTGTTCTGCTTAATTCAGATACTCTGTCCATCACCACCCCCTGTTATGAATCGTTTTAGCCCAAATATCCAGACAGCATCTGACATCCACTTGATATGTGACTTACAGGTACGACAAAATGAACAGCCCACTCAAGCACAGCCAATGTCCATACAGAAAACAATAGAACATCAGCAAATAAATGTCTCTGAAACTACGAATACAGGGTTCAAACCCAAATCTACTTTCCAGCCAATCATGCCTAGGGATGCAATAGATATATTTAACGAACAGATAAAAGCACAAATAAAGAAACTTAACTTCAAAATTCAAGCATCCTTCAAACATCAGAATGCAAAGTAGCATAAATGCCGCCAATTAATAAAGAAACTGCGTGACAATGACCAAATCGTCATCAGAAATTCCGATAAAGGCGGAAATACAGTGATATGGCCTAAAACTCAATACTTTACAGAAGCTATGCAGCAATGAAATGATCGCAATTTCTACAAAATGAGTAACAATCAAAATGTTAATGTCATCAAAAATGAATTTTACTGTTGGCCTTGAAAAGTGCTGGAGAATTAACCAGGATGAGTATAAGTTTCTAAAGAATGATCATACAACGATGCCGGTTATCTATTTCATCCCAAAGGTACATAAAGACATGTTCAAGCCCCCAGAAAGACTGATTGTTTTGGCAAAAGGATATCTGCTGTAAAATACATCATGTTACATTGATTACTTTTTATAGGAACATGTGCCTTTCCGAGAAACATCTACAACTTTCAGTGGAAAGAGGACTGTCTATTAATGACCTTAGATGTGTCTGCTTTGTATACTAGTATATACCACAAAGATGGGATCAGGGCATTGGAGCACTTTTTGGGTACTTGAGGAACAGGTCTACACCAACATAACAAAATGCTAATTAGTATCACCAAATTCTGTTTAGAAAGCAATGTTTTCATGTTCCAACAACAAATTTTCCAGCAGATCAGAGGGGTGGCAAGGGGGGGTAGTTTTTCACCAAGTTATGCTTGCCTCCATATGGGATGGTGCGAAGAATTGATTCTCAACACCTCCCACAAGGAGACACTTGATAAACATGTGGTCACATGGATGAGGTATCTAGATGACTTCTTTGTAATCTGGCAGGGCAGTATGGAAAGTGCAATAGAGTTTGTCACATGCATTAATTACAGTAACATCAATCTGCGTTTTACATATGACATCAGTGAAACATCAGTTAAATTCGTGGCTGTGGAAGTTTTTATAGCCAACAACCAAATAGAAACCAAACTACACTGTAAACAAATGCTGGCAATACCATTTTGCATGCTACAAGCGTCCACCTTAGACACACCATAAACAGTATTTCTTACGATGAAATTTCTCAGGGTGAGACGAATATGTAGCAGAGACGTGGATTTAATCAATGCACAGGCAGAGAGCAAATAAAGATTCTTAGCCAGAGGTTACTCGGTGAGTACCTTCAACACAGCCATAAAGAAAACAAGAGATCAATGCAGAACAGACTTACTTTTGAAAACATCAGATAGTAATTTAAGACCAAAACAAGTAAACTTTCCAACACAAGACACAGGAAATACAAGGTTAATCCTTACGTATAGCAAACAGAGGAATAACCTATGTGATATAATCAAGAAAAATTGGCCTATTGTGTTAAATGATCCAATAGTAGGAGAAAAGTTGCCAAAAAATCCAACGATAACCTTTAGTAAGGCAAAATCCATGAGTGACCTTCTAGTAAGCAGCAGCCCGGAAGTAACAACTAATGCCAGTTGGCTTACAAAAGAGAAATTATTTGTAAGATGCTCACATACCGAGCATGCAAGATTTGCATGAATACAACAACCTACTCTACACCCTTCAAAGATCAACCTATCAGAATTCAGAAACTCTTGACATGCAAAACTGAATTTGCAGTCTATGTGCTTGAGTGCTCTTGCGAACTGCGCAACGTCGGTAGCACAAAGCTGCAGATTCACAAGAAGATTCTCCAGCACATAAGATCCATTACCAATTTTGATCCAACGTACCCAGTGGCTTGCCACTTTAGAGGACTGCATGGCAACAACTTACATCATCTAAAGTTCTATGTGGTAGACGCAGTCCCACATATGAGACAAGGCCGAAATAGAGAGGCTACAATGAGATGTCTTGAGACCCAGTACATACTTGAGTTCGACACCAAAACCCACAAGGGCTAAATACAAGTGAAGACCTATACACTTGCCCACAAGTTCTAAAATATATAAAAGGTGTACATTCTTGTGTGCAAGGGTCAGCACTCTTATCTCCAGAAGTAGAGACATATACAAGCAGAAACTCCCTAAAAGATATATATATATACATTAATGCACTTTACTATAAGGCATCTGCACTTTATCTTCCCTTCAGTTAATCCCCTTTCTCGTTTTGTCTTTCCTCTTTTTTTATGAGAAACTCAAGTAGGCACAAATAGGCAAGTTTGCACAGTAGAGTGACATCAAGAATGGGTGTTTTACGTCTTTGCACTATGCACTTTAACAATGCACTTTACAGTTTTAGCAGAAAAATGTGCCCACTGGGGCAGTATTAATCCAGTATTACAACTCTGGCATACACAGTAAATAATGTTCATGACAGCTGACTATAACTAACCCTTGCATAGAAATGCAGCGAATAGAATTGCAGTATTAGTTGCAACTATTTTTTAGTTGGTTTTAGAAATTTTATGTGCTGTACAGATTGATTAAAAATTAATTTTCATTATATCAAAATCAATACATTGTGTACAGGAATAAAGCCGGATGGAAATAAGGTGAATATGCTGCTATCTGCATTGAGACGTTAAAATGGAACAGAAGTCTGTCTTCTCTATCTATGTTGCTTTAAAAATAAGGAGGGCTTCGTAGGCGCGTCATGTGATCAAGGCCTGTGAAGGCCGAAACGCATCATGGTGGTGAGCTAAAAATAAAGAAAAATTGCACAAAGAAAGTGGAGTCCGTTCCTGTTTGTTCCGTGTGTAAATCACTCTCTCTCTATATATATATATATATATATATATATATATATTACCTACTGGCGGTCGCCAGTAGGTATATATAGTTAGGATTTTTTCCCTATGGGATTTTTGAAAATTCTATGTCTAATAACTTTGGCGTTTGTGGACGGAATTGGCTGAAATTTTCAGGAAAATGGAACATTTTGTTTCTGAGCAGCCCCTGAAAATTTGGGGGGGGTTCGTCAAGGGGGGGCCGAGAAAAAAGGGGGTCCCAAAACGTGTTTTTAACATTGAGTTTTCCATAGGGCGGTTGGCCTCACTTTTAGCCCGAACGGCTGAATGGATTTGCACGAAACTTGGCAAAATTGTAGGGACTGGTAGCCCGATGTGCCTTTTGTAGGTCTCAATATATGTGCTCCAGTGGATTTTGAGAAATTAACGTTTAAAAAAAGATATATATCTGTAACAGCGGACCGGGCAGCGCTCCAGTTCGCGTACTTTTCGCGCAACGGAGCTTTGTGAAGCGAAGCTGATTGGTTCTCCGGCGTCTGTCAACATTCCAAACAGTCCGTAGCGGCCGCCATCTTGTCTCTCGGTAGGATCGAGAGACAAGAGGAGGCCAAAGCGAAGGGGCAAATGACCATAAGGGGGCATAGTAGATCCTCGCTGACCCTCTAGGTTTGATGTGGAGGTTTTAAAAGGGTCCCGCGGGGCAAAAAAAAAGAAATAATAATAATAATCGAACGGCTGAATGGATTTGCACGAAACTTGGTAAAATATTAGGGACTGGTAGCCCGATGTGCCTTTGTTAGTTCTCAATATATGTGCTCCAGTGGATTTTGAGAAATTAACGTTCAAAAAAAGATATATATCTGTAACAGCGCTCCGCTTCGCGTAACGGAGGTTTGCGAAGCTGATTGGTTCTCCGGCGTCTGTAAACATTGCAAACAGTCCGTAGCGGCCGCCATCTTGTCTCTCGGTAGGATCGAGAGACAAGAGGAGGCCAAAGCGAAGGGGCAAATGACCATAAGGGGGCATAGTAGATCCTCCTTGACCTCTTAGGTTTGATGTGGAGGTTTTAAAAGGGCCCCGCGGGGCAAAAAAAAAAATAATAATAATAATCGAACGGCTAAATGGATTTGCACGAAACTTGGCAAAATTGTAGGGACTGGTAGCTCGATGTGCCTTTGCTAGGTCTCAATATATGTGCTTCAGTGGATTTTGAGAAATTAACGTTCAAAAACAAGATATATATCTGTAACAGCGCTCCGCTTCGCGGAGATAAAATTATATCTGTATTACCTAGCTGTTGCTAACACCAGTTAGCGATGGCTAGTAGGAGATAGCGACCATCTTGGGCCCCACTTTGCATGTGAGTGATATTTATCACTAATGACATGCAAAGTGGGCATGCCAAGATGTTAGCGACTGGAAACAGTCGCTAACATCGCTATCTCCTATTATCAACTTTTGGAAATATTCGAGATAAGCGCGAATATCTCCAAAAGCTAGCACCTGCCCTGAGCAGTTCTTAGCCATGTTATCCAATGGGAGGTGGATAACATGGCTAAGAGCATTAGCTCGGTAATGCATGAATATCGCTGAGTTTTCAGCGATATTAATGCATTGCGGTCATTTATTATCGTATTTGCGATAAACCTTGATAATAGCAAGGTTTATCTGCGATAATTTCTGACGATGCTTAGCGGTAAAAAAATCGTTGCTAAGCATCGTTAGGGATAAATATCGCTTAACTTTGGTAATATGCCCCAACGTCTATTAACGTTCGATTCGAAGGAAATCAGGAAGTGTTGAAAAACATTGTCTGCGCCATCTTGTCTTTTTTCAAATGCCACACTTTTGTCGTGCACGGCAGCCATTTTAGATGCCTTGACCAGACCCACTCTGTGCACGCTGTCGATCCTTAGCATGGCTCCCCACCCTCGCAAGCATCTCCCCCAGGCAGTGGTCACCCCCGCTTTCTGTCTTATGCATGGGTAATAAACCTCCCCCCATCTGCGCTGCTCTTCCCTGAGAATCACACCCTGTGCCCGCCCGACACCTCCCTTTCGCCCTATTCACTACCGCACCCTCTGACACTCCTTTTCCTCTGTGTCCGATTGTCCAGGCTGGTCCTAGGGTATCAGCTAGCCCTGCAGATGTAGTTTATGGCCCCAGCTGTAAAGAATCACCCCTCTTCAAAGGAGTTATAGTAGATCAAGGCCCACACTTGATGAGATTCGTCACAGCAGAAGCATTCCTATTATCTGAAAACCATCCTGTATTGTGATTGGGAGGGGACCGAGCCTGAAGCGGAAGATTCCAGGGATGACTCTTTGTACATCAAAGTTTTTACAATTATGTGTCACATTAAAAATATATAGCACTCCGACAAAGTAGTAAGATTATAAAACTTTAATAATTTATAAATATATACAAGAAAACAAAAATAGTAATAACATATAAAAAATTTTAGGGAAAAACAACGAAGTAGCGGTCGGCTGTGCGAATAGTCCCAACGCAGCACAACGTCCAGATTTCCGGCGTGGGGCGTCGCGGGGGGTGGGTCATCAGTAGCAAACTGTTGTGCGAATAGTTCCAAGGCAGCAGAACGATGGCACCAAGGTGATGTCCAGTAAGTTGCCGCACTGGTTTTGGTATCCTACAATGCTGCTCCGAATAACGGCATGGGGCGCCCCGGGGGAGGCGGCGTGAACGGGCCTCTCCAGGTGGAGTGTCATCTGTTGTAGTGGGGCGCCCCTTTAACGTTTCAGTTGCCATTCCGTCCGTTTTTGGTCCACTGTGTCAAAAGCCGGAATTCAGCTGAGTTGCGCCCACTCTTGCGGTGCAGCGATAGGCGGCTGTCACAGGACTCTCAAAATGGCGGCAGGCTCTTTCCTTTTTGGGCCTGGTCCACTGAAATGGCCCTGGGACACCTTGGAAATCGGACGCTTGTCTGCTAGGTCTTGGACCCCATTCTCGAAAGCGTCCCCTCCGCCTTGAGGATTTATCAAAAGTCTTGGGGGCCCCCGACTCCTGTAGGCTTCTGGTGGGGAGCGGCTGCCATGATTGCTCGCGGAATGACCACGACGGAGCTACGAGATGGTGGTGCTCTCATGCTGACGCCAGCTTCAGTCTGAAACATCCATAAACAAGGTGGGGCTTTCATCGTTTGGGGGGGAAAAAAAGTTTTCATCCAATGAAAAGTGTTGTTTTTAGGTCATATGATCAAGCCTTCCATCATTAGGAAACCAAAAGTAAAATGAACCAATGAAAAGTTTTATAAACAAGTCACATGACCTGCTATGCGGCATAGGGTATAAAATGCGGAGAAAATACGTTGGCACGTGAGGCGGCGTCAGTAGCGGACCGATGTGCGAATAGGCCGAAGGCAACACAACGCGCCAAGATCCGGATGGCACCGAGGTGGTGTCCAGCAAGTTGCAGCACTGGTGTGGCCATCCTACAATGCTGAAAGTCGGCGTGGGGCGCCCCGTTGGCCTGTGAGTTTGCGTCAGTAGCGGACCGATGTGCGAATAGGCCGAAGGCAGCACAACGCGCCAAGATCCGGATGGCACCGAGGTGGTGTCTAGTAAGTTGCCGCACTGGTGTGGCCATCCTACAATGTTGAAAGTCGGCGTGGGGCGCCCCGTTGGCCTGTGAGATGGTGGCAGTAGCGGACCGATGTGCGAATGGGGCCAAAGGCAGCGCAACAATATTTTCTGACTAGAAGACACCACAAGGCGCTGAGATGCCAAGCTCCGGATGGCACCGAGGTGGTGTCTAGCAAGTTGTGGCACTGGTGTGGCCATCCTACAATGGTAAAAGTCGGCGTGGGGCGCCCTGTTGGCGTGTGAGATGGTGTCAGTAGCGGACTGATGTGCGAATGGGGCCAAAGGCAGCGCAACAATATTTTCTGACTGACACCACAAGGCGCTGAGATGCCAAGATCCGGATGGCACCGAGGTGATGTCTAAGTTGCGGACCGATGTGCGAATGGGGTCAAAGAGAGCGCAACAATATTTTCTGTATGGAAGATACCACTAGGCGCTGAGATGCCAAGATCTGGATGGCACCGAGGTGATGTCTAGCAAGTTGCTCTACTGGTGTGGTCATCCTACAATGCTGAAACTCGGCGTGGGGCGCCCTATTAGCCTGTGAGATGGCGTCAGTAGCGGACCGATGTGTGAATAGGGCAAAGGTACCGGAAGAATATTTTCTGAATAGAAGACACCATAAGGCGCTGAGATGCCAAGATCCGGATGGCACCGAGGTGGTGTCTAGTAAGGTGCACTGGTGTTGTCATCCTACAATGCTGAAACTCGGCGTGGGGCGCCCGATTAGTCTGTGAGATGGCGTCAGTAGCGGACCGATGTGCGAATAGGCCGAAGGCAGCACAACGCGCCAAGATCCGGATGTCACCGTGGTGGTTTCATAGTTGAGAGGCACTTCATCTGCAGTGGGGCGCCGAGATCCGGATGGCACCGAGGGGATGTCTAGCAAGTTGCTGTACTGGTGTGGTCATCCTACAATGCTGAAACTCGGCGTGGGGCGCCCCATTAGCCTGTGAGATGGCGTCAGTAGCGGACCGATGTGTGAATGGGGCAAAGGTAGCGCAAGAATATTTTCTGAAGAGGAGACACTACAAGGGGCTGAGATTCGGTTACCACCGAGGTGATGTCTAGCAAGTTGCCGCACTGGTGTGGCCATCCTACAATACTGCTCCGAATAACGGCGTGGGGTGCCCGAAGGGGGGGGGGAGGCGGCGTGAACGGGCCTTCCCAGGTGGAGGCTCGTCTGCTGTAGTGGGGCACCCCTTTACCGTTTCAGTTGCCATTCAGCTGAGTTTCGGCTGCTCTTGATGCTACAGCGACAGTCGGCTGCAACAGGACTCTGAAAATGGCGGCCTGTTCTTTGGATTTGGGCCTGGTCCACTAAAATGGCCCTGGGACACCTTAGAACTCGGACGCTCGATTTTTTTTTCCTTTCCTGTATATGCAAAAAAAGGTAAATGTCCGGTACGTTACACGCTTCATCTGCCACGATGAACTCTCCAGAGGAACCGAAAAAAAATATAGTTATGGTAACTATACCATGCATCGTCATATGGAGAGGTGGCACCAATTAATTATAGTGCTGCATAAAAGTGAGATTTGGAGGAGAACCCCTGACCTGCTAGTACATTCATCAAAGAAGTGGAACTGACAGCATCAGAGGGAAGGGAAACGGTCCCAAATATTTAGAAGAACTTTGGAAAGATTAGAATGACATGTTTAGATTGTGGCAAATTAATTTCATGTGGACAGATGAGTGTTACTCTAATAAATACAGCATATGAACATCATCATAGTCGATGGTTGGTAGAGACATTTTGACTATATCCTGGACCTGCCCGTCCTCGCCCAAAATGGCGCCGGAATAAATGGGACTCGTAACTCCTTGTTGTGTACTGGTTGCAGAACCTTGAAATCACGAGATACGTATGCAGTTTTGAAGCACATGGCGGGCGGGGACGAGAATTGATTGAATATTTCGACATCCCTATTGATATTAAGTTCTGATGTGTTATTGATTACTGTACTATTGAAAGTTCGAATTAACGTCACCCATGGTACTTGCCCGCAAATGTATATCTAGATAATTTTATTGTAACTGGCCCTGTCGCATTTTAATTATAAAATGTACGTCCACCGATTCCGTAACTGTTAGACACCTTAGTTCTTGCAACCTAATGGCCCACCCGTTACGTTCCTCTACAGTGTAAATGTCTACTCATCATATACGATTACAGTTTGCTCCGTGGCCGGCCCACGTGGTTATAGGCTCGTATTTGTATAATGAAATTTTCACAATAAAGGTTTTTAAAAGAAAACATGGTAGTAGTATATACATTGGTAAAGTTTTTAATAATAGTCACTGTTTTAGAATCATTAAAAGGCAAGTGAAATAAAGCAGACCAATTACATGAAGGGTAAAAGGTATAATACGAAGGAACGCAGTAAAGATAAATGGTCAAGGGCTGTTGTGTTTTCTACTCCTGCAACATAAAGTGATCGATAAGAATCTCATATTCAGGCGTATCGGCGACTAAGACAGCAGGTCGACCCTCTTTTGCTCAACGGCTCCGTCATGGGACGAAGAAACGCTCTTTTTCTCGAAAAAAGAATATATTTTACTTGCAGGACAGTTGTAAATTTTCCGGGAAAGTACATTAGCCTGGAACATTATAACATATATTTAAGAAAAAATAATGTTCGGAAGTAATAAAAAGCGTAATTTTTAGGTCATATGACCAAGCCTTTCATCATTAGAATAAGAAAAGTAAAATGAACCAATGAAAAGTTTTATTAACAAGTCACATGACTTGTTATTCTTACGTTACGCGCTGCGCGCCCCGGATGACTTCCGGATGCGCTAACGCGGCGCGTCATATGACGCATTACGCGACAACGCAGGTCCAGAATGTAGTCAAAATGTCTCCACCAACCAGCCGTCGGAACACAACCCCTTTCAGCAGGCTAAATAGTTCTGTTAAATGACAACAGAAGGGACAGGCAACAAGAACCATCAGTCAAAGAGGGGAGGGCTAGTTCTTCTCTACCGGGTTACATTGGGGCGCTACCGGAACTGATCGAATTGGTAGTCTACAGTGTTTCTGGATGTTTCAGACTGAAGCTGGGGTTAGCAAAAGAGCAGCACCATTTCGTAGCTCCGTCCTGGCCATTCCGCAACCAATCATGGCAGCCGCTCTTTATCGTTATTTTGGGCGGGGTGGGTGGCGGAGCCGAGCTGTTTTGCAGCCATCATTGTGTGGAGTTCAGTTCATCTCACTAGTTTTGTATTTGTCATGAGGGGTTGTTCCTAATGTTTCTATTTTAGCGAGGTCAAAAAGAGATCCCATTAGTGGCCTACTGATTTTGCTCGATTCCTTTTCTTTCTTTTTTTACACGATTTTTCGTTATCTGCAAAGACTAAACAGAGTATTGCGACTCTGTGTTTGTTTGTAAATAGAGAATGAACCAAAGAGAACCAATTCTAAAACAGTAAATACTTGGATAACAATCAATCAAATGGAGAGAGAAGCAGGCACGACGTATTACAACGGGGGCAAAGGCCTGCGTTAACTACTCTTCACTATGTGCAAAGAGAGAGTACTCCTAATAGAAATGAGGGGGGGGGGCACCATTCAAAGCAGATCAGTGTGCATAAACACGAAAATGTTTTCACTTACCACGTACTTGACATTCGACAGCTTATGATATTTGCTATTAAAAAACCATTGAAATTCACTGAAAAAACCATAGGTTATAGACCATATATAGTTAGGAATTAGCATTTACAAAACCTTGAAAATTCACTGAAAAAACCATAGGTTATAGACCATATATAGTTAGGAATTAGCATTTAAAAAACCTTATTTTACTCACACAAAACCATTGAAATTCCATATATAGTTAGTTGCACTAACTATATATCGCGCACCCGCAATCCACTGCTGATCATGTCACATATTACATCATTCATGACATGGTCAGTGACATCACTGATGACATCACTGATGACATCTCAAATGACATCACTGATGACATCACTGATGACATCTCAAATGACATCACTGATGACATCACTGATGACATCTCAAATGACATCACTGATGACATCACTGATGACATCTCATTTGACATTACTGATCACATCACTGATGACATCATTCATGTGATAATACGATGAACCTCTTCAGACTCTAATATAACCTTAGATACACTCAGTGTAAACAGACACTCATAGACTGTCACTCATCCATGGAGTTACTCAGACACTTAGTCAGTCATGCAAAGAATCAATCACATCTCCATTTCCTCAACTATACAGTTATACACACCTTACTTATTCAAACATATACTAAAACATATTTACTCACTTATACAATCCTGGATACAAGTTCACAATGATCCATACAGCCACTCACACATTCACTGGCTCTTATGCACAGTTATTTATATATGTCAACTCTCACATGTACTGTGTTTTACATATGTACTTACTTTGACATGTAGCACTGAGATATCCATTCACTCACCAATACACTCATGCACACAGTCAACCGCCCATACAGCTGTTTCCACATGCACTTTTGAACCCATACATCTAGTCAATCAACTGCTCACACATCTATGCAGAGAGTCATACACCTCCCAGCCACCCACACACACACTCAGTCTCCCATACAAATGCTTGGGCAACCAATCAATAACCCATACAGTTAATCATATAGCTAATGATCAACACATGCAGCAGTTTACAGAACAACAGACATAATGATGCACAAATTAAGACAGTTTAGTCACTAACCCATGCACTCAGTGAGACACATTTAATCAGTCACTCATACAGTCAGCCATGCCCCTACTAAATCCTTCATCAAGACACTTATACATCCACTCATTCTTCAATATGTAAGACATATTTTAACTTTACAGAATTATACAGTCACTGGATGTAGTCATCAGTGATGTCATTTGAGATGTCATCAGTGATGTCATCAGTGATGTCATTTGAGATGTCATCAGTGATGTCATCAGTGATGTCACTGACCATGTCATGAATGATGTAATATGTGACATGATCAGCAGTGGATTGCGGGTGCGCGATATATAGTTAGTGCAACTAACTATATATGGAATTTCAATGGTTTTGTGTGAGTAAAATAAGGTTTTTTAAATGCTAATTCCTAACTATATATGGTCTATAACCTATGTTTTTTTCAGTGAATATATATATAAATCAGTCCACTTCCTCCATTTACACCGGGACCTTTAAACTGCGGTGCAATCCAGGGGCGGAGGTCGCCCTGTATAAATTGTTTGCCACCAGACACAGCGTCCGCTGTGTGTATGCAACTCCACTCCAGTAAATCCAAAATTAATTACCATCAAACAGCACGTTTTGCTAAAGAAAATTTATTCCATCAAGGTTCCAGCATGTGATACACGGCAAGTGTGGAACAAACCCAACGCGTTTCGGCGATAACTCTCGCCTTGCTCACGGGTAACTCGTGTGTTTCAAAACAACCATATAAATAAAGTTTAACCAGAGTGCATACGTGGTCAGTGAACCGGCCATGAACATAGAAAACGGACATAGTCATTCTCGCTTTGGTGGCCATCTTTGCATGGTATTTTAGTATATGGTAAACAGAGTAGTGTTAACACATTGCTTCATGTGGACATTACTACATCATTATAAGAAAAACGGGTCGAGTAATACATGCCAAGTGGCTAAATAAAAACCAACCAGTCAAATTGTGTACATGATCAGTTTTCCAGGCCATAAACATAGAAAAGGGACCTAGTGGTAATCACCATGGTAGCCATCTTTGCGTGGGTTGTCGCCAAAGATTCTCATATGACCTCATCTTATTATAAAGTGTTAGCAAGGAATTCTCCCATGTCCAATGGATAAGTTGATAGCACCATGATGCAAACTATGCATGAACTAAAGATACAAGCCAAGTGGCAAATATAGGACGGCCCATCTGGGGCCCATGCGACACAGTATGTAAATGTTCTGCTGTCAGAGCATAGCTTGAAAATAGCTAATATAAGCCAATAATAATACAAATGTTAAATAATCAAGGCCAAGTGGCCAATTGCAGGTCAAATCCAATTAAGGTAAATCAAAAAGGACAAAATTGCTTCCTTTAAGCCATATGTGGCTTGTGGACCTCGCTACGCTCATTTTTTCTCATCTTTTCTTCCCCAGTGGGAAACCATCTATTCTCTTCTGGTGACAAGTCTTCTGGAACCTGTACATTTGGTAAACAAAACAAAATACAGCCTGTCAGCTCATGCATACTATATACAATCAATTATAATAACATTCCAAACTATGTTCAACAGGATCGGTTACAAAACCTAAGTGATACCAGTGTGATTAAAAAGGTTTAAAAATATTATTGCAGGATATAGGACACACAATGTCAATTATCATGATAAGTTTCTAACGACAAGACTCAAAAATTACAGAAAATCAGAGACCTGAAACCCCCAGTGTCATGATTGGTCTACTCGCCCAGATGCCAGACCATTTCCTCCTCAGAATTCAGGCCCCCCGGGATCAGGCTATCTAGGTCTACAATATACCTGTTCTCTAACTGTCGTAGCTTGCGGATCTTATCACCCCCTCTCTTCATTGGTGGCAATTTGTCTATCACAAAGAATTTCAGGAGATTACGGTTCCCACCATGCAGATCTTCAAAATGTCGAGCGACAGGGGAATTCTGTTCCTTATTTTGGATTGCCCTCATGTGTTGTAGAATACGGGTCTTTGCTGGGAACATGGTACTGCCTACGTACTTTTTGTGACAGGGACATGTCAGCACATAGACACAGTATTCTGACAGACAGGTGAGATGTTTTTCAATGATTCTCTCTTTGTCCTCAACAGGGAAGTATACTTTCTTGACATTAGAACTATACTTGCAGGCTTTGCATTTCATGCAAGTATAGAAACCCTGGATCCTAGAGGTGTTAGGTTTGATCATGCTCACCTCATTGCGGCTTACTTTACTCCTTAGGGTGTCTGCTCTACGGTAGGTACTGCTGGGCCTTTCCTTAAGGATATCATTGAGAGTGGGTTCAGTCTTGAGTACTTTCCAATGTTTTTGTAGACTCTTTTGCACTTTCCATGATTTAGAATGAAAAGTGGAAATAAATCTTATCGACTCATTCCCCTCCTTTTCTTTTCTCTGTTCCGGGTTCAGAAGGGACAAATGGCTAACCTTACTGGCTTTGTCAAAGGCACAATCTATGATATCCTGATTGTATCCTCTTTCTTTGAAACGCTTTTTCATACATTCTCCTTCTTTAATGAAGTCGGAGTCTCTGCTACAATTCCTCCGAGCCCGGAGGAATTCCCCGTAAGGAATGCTCTTTATCAGTGCTTTGGGGTGGCTACTTTCCGCATGAAGTAGGGTATTTCCTGCGGTCTTTTTGCGAAATAGTTTAATCGCAAGTTTATCTGCTGCCACTTCCACAGATAGATCAAGGAAGACTGCCCCATTGTCACTAATGTTACCCTCTAGGGTCAGGTTCAGATCATTCCTGTTGAGTTCTTTGATGAATAGCTCTGCAGTGCTTTTTGGACCTTCCCAGATGATAAATAGGTCGTCTATGTATCGCAGCCATACTCTCACATGGCTGTACTACAGACGGTTGGTCCTGGCTACCTGCTGCTCCCAGCTCGCCATGAATAAATTAGCGAAGCTGGGAGCAAAACAAGTCCCCATCGCCGTACCCTGGCACTGACGGTAGTACGTATCATTGAACACAAAATAGTTGTGCTCAAGACAGAACTCCATCATTGTGATGATCATATTTGTATGTTCAAGATAGGAGATAGATCTTCTCTTCAAGAACATACGGCAAGCCTCAATGCCATTAGCGCGTCTGATTGACGTATATAGACTACATACGTCGAGTGTAATGAACAAGTAGTTCTCTTTCCAAACACAGTCTTTCATCTTGTTGATGAAGTCCCTACTATCTTTGAGGTAGGATGGGGTGTCTTCCACAAAGGGGCGTAGGAAATGGTCGATATATCTGGATGTATTCTCCAGCAAGGATCCAATTGAAGAAACAATTGGTCTTCCTGGAGGATTATTAAAATCCTTGTGGAGTTTTGGCAACAGATATAGGACTGCTATCATGGGATTACGATTCAGAAGGAATGAGTACTCATTCCATTCAATAAGACCTTGATCTTTCCAACATTTCAACATTTCAAAATATCTTATATTCGTTTCTTCAATCTTTTGTAAAGACGAAACCTCATAACAGTCAGTACAATTTAGTTGCCTCATACCCTCAGCAATATACGCTGTAGCATCCATTACCACCACGTTCCCCCCTTTGTCCGATTGTCTTATTACAATTGATGAGTCCTCGCGAAGTGTTTTTATGGCAGTCCATTCACATTTGGTCAGATTGTCTTCCGACCAATGTTTCTGTTTTGCCAATTGCTTGAAATCAGTAATCATAAGAGATTCAAATATGTCAATACCACATGTAGGTAACGAAGGGTTGAAAGAGGATTTCTGTTTGAACGAATTAGGACAATTTAAGTTTGTATCAAAACCCAAAGATTTGGCATCAATCATTTCATTCATAGGTGTACCCCCTTCTAAACCCTTCAAAGTGATCAAAGCTTCTACTTCAATTATACTCTCATTCGCAGGTTTTGTGCTAGAGGGAACCAGAGTAGTGTTTTCTACTTTTAGTTTGTTCCATTTGTGAAGTCTTAACTTCCTTGTAAATTTAAAAAGGTCTATACGCTCCTGTGAATAACAGAAGTTAGTGGTAGGGCAGAAAGAAAGGCCAAATTGGAGTACCTCATATTCACTCTTGGATAAGGAGCGAGACGACAGATTTATCACATTCTGTAGATTCATTTTCCTCTTCTTTTCTGGCCCCGTGTTTCCACTCCCATAGGGGCTGTGTTTCCTTTTGCCGCTTCCGCCCCGCCTGTCTTTTGGTTGGGCTTGTTGTCGCTTTTTCCTTGATTTCCTCTGCCTCTGCCTCTTCCTCTGAATCCTTGGGCCCTTCCTCGGCCCCGATCTATTTGCCAATTCTGTGGTTGTTGATTCTGGTTCTGGTAGTTAGAGAACAGGTATATTGTAGACCTAGATAGCCTGATCCCGGGGGGCCTGAATTCTGAGGAGGAAATGGTCTGGCATCTGGGCGAGTAGACCAATCATGACACTGGGGGTTTCAGGTCTCTGATTTTCTGTAATTTTTGAGTATTGTCGTTAGAAACTTATCATGATAATTGACATTGTGTGTCCTATATCCTGCAATAATATTTTTAAACCTTTTTAATCACACTGGTATCACTTAGGTTTTGTAACTGATCCTGTTGAACATAGTTTGGAATGTTATTATAATTGATTGTATATAGTATGCATGAGCTGACAGGCTGTATTTTGTTTTGTTTACCAAATGTACAGGTTCCAGAAGACTTGTCACCAGAAGAGAATAGATGGTTTCCCACTGGGGAAGAAAAGATGAGAAAAAATGAGTGTAGCGAGGTCCACAAGCCACATATGGCTTAAAGGAAGCAATTTTGTCCTTTTTGATTTACCTTAATTGGATTTGACCAGCAATTGGCCACTTGGCCTTGATTATTTAACATTTGTATTATTATTGGCTTATATTAGCTATTTTCAAGCTATGCTCTGACAGCAGAACATTTACATACTGTGTCGCATGGGCCCCAGATGGGCCGTCCTATATTTGCCACTTGGCTTGTATCTTTAGTTCATGCATAGTTTGCATCATGGTGCTATCAACTTATCCATTGGACATGGGAGAATTCCTTGCTAACATTTTATAATAAGATGAGGTCATATGAGAATCTTTGGCGACAAACCACGCAAAGATGGCTACCATGGTGATTACCACTAGGTCCCTTTTCTATGTTTATGGCCTGGAAAACTGATCATGTACACAATTTGACTGGTTGGTTTTTATTTAGCCACTTGGCATGTATTACTCGACCCGTTTTTCTTATAATGATGTAGTAATGTCCACATGAAGCAATGTGTTAACACTACTCTGTTTACCATATACTAAAATACCATGCAAAGATGGCCACCAAAGCGAGAATGACTATGTCCGTTTTCTATGTTCATGGCCGGTTCACTGACCACGTATGCACTCTGGTTAAACTTTATTTATATGGTTGTTTTGAAACACACGAGTTACCCGTGAGCAAGGCGAGAGTTATCGCCGAAACGCGTTGGGTTTGTTCCACACTTGCCGTGTATCACATGCTGGAACCTTGATGGAATAAATTTTCTTTAGCAAAACGTGCTGTTTGATGGTAATTAATTTTGGATTTACTGGAGTGGAGTTGCATACACACAGCGGACGCTGTGTCTGGTGGCAAACAATATATATATATATATATATATATTCACTGAAAAAACCATAGGTTATAGACCATATATAGGTAGGAATTAGCATTTACAAAACCTTGAAAATTCACTGAAAAAACCATAGGTTATAGACCATATATAGTTAGGAATTAGCATTTACAAAACCTTGAAAATTCACTGAAAAAACCATAGGTTATAGACCATATATCGTTAGGAATTAGCATTTAAAAAACCTTATTTTACTCACACAAAACCATTGAAATTCCATATATAGTTAGTTGCACTAACTATATATCGCGCACCCGCAATCCACTGCTGATGATGTCACATATTACATCATTCACGACATGGTCAGTGACATCACTGATGACATCACTGATGACATCTCAAATGACATCACTGATGACATCTCAAATGACATCACTTATGACATCTCAAATGACATCACTGATGACATCTCAAATGACATCACTGATGACATCTCAAATGACATCACTGATGACATTACTGATGACATCATCCATTGACTGTGTGTTTCTGTAAAGTTTAAATATGTTTTACATATTGAAGAATGAGTAGATGTATAAATGTCTGGATGAAGGATTTAGGTGCGTGACTGACTGTATGAGTGAGTGATTAAATGTGTCTCACTGCATGGGTTAGTGACTAAACTGTCTTAATTTGTGCATCATTATGTCTGTTGTTCTGTAAACTGCTGCATGTGTTGATCAGTAGCTATATGAGTAACTATATGGGTTATTGATTGATTGTCCAAGTATTTGTATGGGAGACTGAGTGTGTGTGTGGCTGGCTGGGAGATGTGTGACTCTCTGCAGATCAATGTGTACTTGTATCAATGATTGTATAAGAGAGTAAGTATGTGTTAGTATATGTTTGAAAATGTAAGGTACTCTATGTTTAAATGGAAAATGGAAAAAATAGAAAATGGAAGTGTGATTGATTCTTTACAGGACTGACTAGGTGTGTGAGTAACTCCATGGATGAGTGGCAGAGTGTGAGTGTCTGTATAGGTGTATGAGTGCATATGATAGTGTTGTAAAGATGAGTGATTGTATGTATGAATGATTGTATGGGTGAATGAGTGAATGTGTGTGTAGACGTAGGAATCAGTGAGTGCGTATGTAGTAACTAGTATTGGTGTGTCAATGGTTTCAAAAATTATACTCTGTATTTAACACTGGGTGTAACAGAGGTTATATTAAAGTGTGAGGAGATGCATTGTATTGTCACATGAATGATATCATCAGTGATGTGGTCATTGATGTCAAATGGGATGTCATCAGTGATGTCATCAGTGATGTCATTTGAGATGTCATCAGTGATGTCATCAGTGATGTCACTGACCATGTCATGAATGATGTAATATGTGACATCATCAGCAGTGGATTGCGGGTGCGCGATATATAGTTAGTGCAACTAACTATATATGGAATTTCAATGGTTTTGTGTGAGTAAAATAAGGTTTTTTAAATGCTAATTCCTAACGATATATGGTCTATAACCTATGGTTTTTTCAGTGAATTTTCAAGGTTTTGTAAATGCTAATTCCTAACTATATATGGTCTATAACCTATGGTTTTTTCAGTGAATTTTCAAGGTTTTGTAAATGCTAATTCCTAACTATATATGGTCTATAACCTATGGTTTTTTCAGTGAATTTCAATGTTTTTTTAATAGCAAATATCATAAGCTGTCGAATGTCAAGTACGTGGTAAGTAAAAACATTTTCGTGTTTATGCACACTGATCTGCTTTGAATGCTGCCCCCCACCCCTCATTTCTATTAGGAGTACTCTCTCTTTGCAGATAGTGAAGGGTAGTTAACGCAGGCCTTTGCCCCCGTTGCCCCCGTTGTAATCCGTCGTGCCTGCTTCTCTCTCCATTTGATTGATTGTTCTCTTTGGTTCATTCTCTATTTACAAACAAGCACAGAGTCGCAATACTCTGTTTAGTCTTTGCAGATAGCGAAAAATCGTGTAAAAAAACAAAAGGAATCGAGCAAAATCAGTAGGCCACTAATGGGATCTCTTTTTGACCTCCCTAAAATAGAAACATTAGGAACAACCTGTTGATAATACCAATGTGTATGTACATAAGCGGCGTTCATTTGTGTTCACAGTACCCCTTGTTGATCGTTTGAATCGAGCATTGAATTGTTCGAAGTTGATTCTCTTAAGAATCTTCTCTGCCTGCAAACGAGGAAGAATAGGAATATTCTCTCTCCCTTTGCAGATAGTGAAGGGTAGGTAACGCAAACCTTTAACACGTCGTGCCTATTTCATTCCTCATTGATTGATTGTTTCCCCAAACATTGACTGTTTGGGAATTGGTTCTTTTTGGAGGTATTCCCTGTTTGCAAATATACGTAGGAAAATCTTTGCAAATAGTGAAAGGGTACGTAATGCGGACCTTTCTCCCCCGTTGTAATCTGTCATGCCTATCTACTCCCCACTGATTGATGCACCTGTTTCACCCGGACCATTTACTAGAGATACGTCATCTGGCCCGACCAGAGAGCACCCCTACTGAAAAGGACATATGCAATAATAACGAAGTGATCACTGTATCCTGTTAACAGAAACTTTAGCATGAAACAACCTGGAAAGAAAAGAATAGGAAAACGAAAATCAGTAGGCCACTGATGAACATGAACTTTTATTAAACAACGAACAAAGAAACGATAACATAACGTAATGATAAAACCTATTAATGTCCTAGAAACAAGAAAACGTTAAAATATGCCAGTGGTGAGAGACCAGAAAAACAGTAAGAGAAACCAAATCACCCCTCGCTGTCCCACCGCCTGCCACGCCAAAAAAATCGATAGACTAGGGAAAATGCAAGTCAGTAGAACATCCGCCCCCACTCTGGAAACTTCCAAGGTGGGGCAGGGTTGCGGCTACGCCCAGCCGGGAGCAGCCCATATAAGGCGGGTCCTGCTGCCACGCCTCGGCCAGGAGATCCTAACGTAGGGTGTAGCCGGAGGAGAGGCCGAGGCCGAGGCCAGCGGGACCCGGCCAGGGGATTGCCTTTACAACGCTGAAGAGTTGCAGGGAGGGGAATATCTCCTCGACCCTCCCCTCTCTCTCCCAGTCCGGCCGCGGTGGCCCTTGACAGTTTCAGGTAGTCCCGCCACATGCTCTTCCGGTCCGGCCACCAACGGTCGGGGGGCCGAGGCCGACGGGATCCGGCTGCAGCCGATAAACCAAGAAACCCGTTCATGGGGCCAGAGCCAGGGGCGTCCGGCCGACATCTACCGGAAGCCCGGCCCGAAGACGGACGGGACACTTCTTCTTTCTTGAATAATGGCTGCGCCAACACTGGGGAGCGGATGTCTTGCACATGCCTCCGACCCCCCCCCTCGTCCTCATCGCCTGGTCCGGCCATAACAAATCTCAAGCGAGACGCCGTGGGGTGCACTGGGAGGGAGAGACGGTGCGAACAGGCCTCTCCCGCCTCCCCAGGTGGAGGCTTCCCAGCTGCACCCTCAGCGCTCCAGGCGCCCGGAAAAGTGTTCTTCCACTGTGGCCATGCTGCAACGTCTCGCCCGGCAGGGTGGAGCCCGTCCGCTCATTTGACCCCGCGATCGCCAGTAGCTACCGAACTCTCAAAATGGCGGTCGACCTGGCAAGAGCGGGCCCAGCATAAAGAAATGGCCCGGTCACTGGTTGACTCCATCACCGTAGTCCTCCACGACCTTGAAGATTCTAGAGGAGCCGCGGGAGTCTCCGACCCCCGATGGGGAATGACTGCCATGATCGCCCGTGGAGTGACGAAACTGTATCCGCGGGACGTCGGCGCTCCCATGCTGGCGCCAGCCTCACTTTGAATTACTAGAATCCTGCAGACCTCAGTTCCGGTGAAAGCACAGTGTGACCCGGTAGGAAAAATTGTTGCACCCCCTCCCCTTTTTGACTGATAGTTCAAACCACCGATCCTTTCCTTTGCCCTTTTAACGGAACTTTGGACTGCCTCCCCCTCTTTTACATTTTCTAGAGAAAACAAAACATTAACCACTACATTAGCATAGCAGTTGACACCAGAACTGTTTTCAAATTGAAAACCAACAACATCTTCAACAGAATCCTTTTTGTTTCTGCTGTGACCCTGCTACAGCACAGGCATTGTCCCCAGCAGTAATTCTGCAATGCCGGTAAGAATAGCTGTGGTGCCTACTGGACTCACTCACCCCCGCGGCGCCCCACGCCGTTATTTGCTGGGCGGCAACTTACTAGACATCACTTTCGTGCCATCTAGATTTCAGCGCGTTCTGCTGCCTTGGAACTATTCGCACAACAGACTGCTACTGACGACCCACCCCCAGGCAACATCTTCTGAATTTTCATAATTTGAAAGAACTAGTAACATGTCCTCATCAGGAATTCAAAAGAAATTGCCACGGTCTCTTCGTTGTTTAAATGTTTTTACTGTTTTTGTTTTGTTGTATATATTTATATGTTATTAAAGTTTTATATTCCTACTACTTTGTTGGAGTGCTATATATTTTTAATGTGACACATAATTGTAAAAACTTTGATGTACAAAGAGTCATTCCTGGAATCTTCCGCTTCAGGCTCGGTCCCCTCCCCAATCACAATACAGGATGGTTTTCAGATAGTAGGAACACGTGTGGTGTGACGGATCTCATCGGGTGTGGGCCTTGATCTACTATAACTCCTTTGAAGAGGGGTGATTCTTTACAGCTGGGGCCATAAACTACATCTGCAGGGCTAGGTGATAGCCTGGACAATCGGACACAGAGGAAGAGGAGTGTCAGAGGGTGCGGTAGTGAATAGGGCGAAAGGGAGGTGTCGGGCGGGCACAGAGTGTGATTTTCAGGGAAGAGCAGCGCAGATGGGGGGAGGTTTATTGCCGATGCATAAGACCGAGAGCGGGGGTGACCAGTGCCTGGGGAAGATGCTTGCGAGGGTGGGGAGCCATGCTACGAATCGACAGCGTGCAGAGAGTGGGTCTGGTCAAGGCATCTAAAATGGCTGCCGTGCACGACAAAAGTGTGACATTTCAAAAAAGGCAAGATGGCGCAGACAATGTTTTTCAACACTTCCTCATTTCCTTCTAATCGAACGTTAACAGACGTTGGTGCATATTACCAAAGTTAAGCGATATTTATCGCTAACGATGCTTACCAACTAATTTTTTACCGCTAAGCATCGTCAGAAATTATCGAAGATAAACCTTGCTATTATCAAGGTTTATCGCAAATGCGATAATAAACGGCCGCAATGCATGAATATCACTAAAAAGTCAGCGATATTCATGCATTACCGAGCTAATGCTCTTAGCCATGTTATCCACCTCCCATTGGATAACATGGCTAAGAACTGCTCAGGGCAGGTGTTACTTTTTGGAGATATTCGCGCTTAGCGCGAATATCTCCAAAAGTTGGTAATAGGAGATAGATATCTTGCATGTTGTAATGCAAATTATTGTGGTATATGGAACTCATACCATAATCTCTCAGGAAAGCAGAAACTGATCCTTTTGGGACCGCCTAAAAAGGCCTAGGGGGTGAGGGGTACTCTACTTTGCCCCCTTTTCACGTTCCGAACTATTTTATTTTACTCTCTTCTGTAATTACACAAAATAGCAGCGATAAGATGCATCGGAGACACACAGTGAGAGAAAGGAGGCCGGAGATGAAGAAGAGATGTCAAATACACATTGGAGATAATATAGTGGCAGAAGGGAAGTAAATATGAGTAAACTTACCATGTAACATAAAAATGTTGCACTCTATACTATAAGTCTCATTTTATACTACAATCACTTCGCTACAACCTCATAAATTAAAAATAAAAATGAATAATGTCTCAAACAATTTTTGATTTCTAAATATAAATTTATTCTTCAGAATTTTCTAAATTTGAAAGAACTAGTAACATGTCCTCGTCAGCAATTTCCTCATGAAAAGTCTGCAATGATGATTCTTGTAACTCTATGGTCTCCAAACATTCGATAAATTCGCCATCAACAGATTGATCAAAAAAATCATTCAAGTCATCTCCTCCTTGTGACAATATTTCATTATTGGTGCTGTCAATTTCAATCAATGTAGTGGAATCATTCAAGTCATCTCCTCGTGACAATATTTCATTATTGGTGCTCTCAATTTCCATCAATGTAGTGGAATCATTCAAGTCATCTCCTCCTTGTGACAATATTTCATTATTGGTGCTGTCCATTTCAATCAATCTAATGGAATCATACAAGTCATCTCCTCCTTGTGACAATATTTCATTATTGATGCTCTCAATTTCAATCAATGTAGTGGAATCATTCAAGTCATCTCCTTGTGACAATATTTCATTATTGGTGCTGTCCATTTCAATCAATCTAATGGAATCATACAAGTCATCTCCTCCTTGTGACAATATTTCATTATTGGTGCTCTCAATTTCAATCAATGTAGTGGACAATTCAAAAGAAATTGCAACGGTCTCTTCATTGTGAGCCATTTTATTTTGAAATTGCTTGCTGTAAATTGCAGAAAAAAATAATCACTTTCATTTATCGTTTTTAGTAATACATAATATAAAACTAACTTTATCAAGTATTTAGTATAACAGAAGGACTGCAAATAAATAACAGAAAACATTTTTCAAATTATCTTCAAGTGTACAACATAGTTCCCCTTACAAATTAACAACTCACCTTTTTAAAAGTAGGAGAAGTGTTAGTACTGTGTAAATCAAACACCAGAAATTCACCACCAAAAATTCCTCACAAATGTACCTCAGACAGTAGTATCACAAAATGGCTGTGGTTTCCTCTCATTTGACATATATACATAACCAATTAACTTTCATCACACACAAATACAAAACCAAAGTAACATTTTAATTGGTTCTAAATTTCAACACTTTCAAATGTGTTTTCCCCATGCAATTTTCCATAGGACATTTACATACGTCTACAGCCTGAATGGCTGAACGGAATTACACCAAACTTGGCAAAATGGTACATCAAACCTAAGAGGTCAGGAAGGATCTACTATGCCCCCTTATGGTCATTTCCCCCTTCGCTTTGGCCTGCTCTTGTCTCTCAATCCTACCGAGAGACAAGATGGCGGCCGCTACGGACTGTTTGGAATGTTGACAGACGCCGGAGAACCAATCAGCTTCGCAAAGCTCCGTAACGCGAAAAGTACGCGAAGCGGAGCGCTGTTACAGATATATATCTTTTTTTGAACGTTAATTTCTCAAAATCCACTGGAGCACATATATTGAGACCTAGCAAAGGCACATCGGGCTACCAGTCCCTAATATTTTGCCAAGTTTCGTGCAAATCCATTCAGCCGTTCGATTATTATTATTATTTTTTTTTTTTGCCCCGCGGGGCCCTTTTAAAACCTCCACATCAAACCTAGGGGGTCAGCGAGGATCTACTATGCCCCCTTATGGTCATTTGCCCCTTCGCTTTGGCCTCCTCTTGTCTCTCGATCCTACCGAGAGACAAGATGGCGGCCGCTACGGACTGTTTGGAATGTTTACAGACGCCGGAGAACCAATCAGCTTCGCTTCACAAAGCTCCGTTGCGCGAAAAGTACGCGAACTGGAGCGCTGCCCGGTCCGCTGTTACAGATATATATCTTTTTTTGAACGTTAATTTCTCAAAATCCACTGAAGCACATATATTGAGACCTACAAAAGGCACATCGGGCTACCAGTCCCTACAATTTTGCCAAGTTTCGTGCAAATCCATTCAGCCGTTCGGGCTAAAAGTGAGGCCAACCGCCCTATGGAAAACTCAATGTTAAAAACACGTTTTGGGACCCCCCTTTTTTCTCGGCCCCCCCTTGACGAACCCCCCCCAAATTTTCAAGGGCTGCTCAGAAACAAAATGTGCCATTTTCCTGACAATTTCAGCCAATTCCGTCCACAAACGCCAAAGTTATTAGACATAGAATTTTCAAAAATCCCATAGAGAAAAAATCCTAACTATATATACCTACTGGCGACCGCCAGTAGGTTATGTATATATATATATATATGCATTAAAAAAAAGAGATAGATATATATATATATATATATATATGTCCACACTCCGGTTCGACGTTCCCCGGCCATTAAGCGCTCATTGTGGGTGCGTAGCCTTATGGCAGAACCACGCCATTTTCTATTCCACACTCCTTCACTTGCCAGCAAAGAAACTAGGCGCACACCTTCTGAAATCCACAATTAGATTTATTTCAATCCATTTAGCACAAAAGCAGATGATCTACGCGTTTCGATGCTACAAGCATCTTGCTCACGATCAACTTTCCCAAGTTGATCGTGAGCAAGATGCTTGTAGCATCGAAACGCGTAGATCATCTGCTTTCGTGCTAAATGGATTGAAATAAATCTAATTGTGGATTTCAGAAGGTGTGCGCCTAGTTTCTTTGCTGGCAAGTGAAGGAGTGTGGAATATATATATATATATATATATATATATAAATATACATTTTACCTACTGGCGGTCGTCAGTAGGTAGTTATAGTTAGGACCTATTTTCCATAGGAAATTCGCAAGATTCTATTTGGAATAACTTTGGCGCGGTTGACGAATCTTCGCAAAATTTTCAAAACTTACGGTCAGCTCCGGTCCGCTCCTATCCTAAAAGTTTCACGGTGATTCTTCAAACAAAGGCAGAGAAAAAAGGGGTTCCCAAAATGCATTTTCCCCATGCAATTTCCCATAGGACCTTTAGCCACAGCTACAGGCTGAACTGCTGAACTGAATTACGCCAAATTTGGCAAAGATGTAGTCCTTAGTACAGACTCATGCCTTTCTCTTAAATGGTGTCAATCTGTTCAGTAGTTCCTGAGAAAATTACAGTAAAAAGCATTTATATATCTATGGCCACGGTGGATCTGCGCACCCTAAGCGCACCATGAGCGCACCATAAGCGCACCCTTCCGATCACGCGCTGAATGCTAATTGGCTGTCATGTGGTTGTCAACATTTGAAACCAGAAACTTTTGGCAGCCATTTTGTGCTTCGATAGAAGCGAGGCTGAAGAAGTCAGAGGAATATGTATGCAAAACCTAGAAAAGGGGCAGGGTAGAAATACTTTTACCCTCTAGGCCTGCTTAGCGGTCCTAGAAGGATCCCCAGGGCCCACAATTTTTTTTAAAAAGACCCGGCAGGTACGTTTAGGGTGCGCGGACTCTGCCATAAAAAAAATTAATAAAATAAAACAGAGCTTTTTTTATAATTAGCCCCCCGGGGGGCTAAATATCAGGGGCAACATGATTAAATTTTATGGGGGCCTAGAGGTGCCCCCCAGCCCCAGGGATCGTCACCACCCCCGGGGCTACAAAAAAATGGAGGGTGGAGGGGTCCAAGGTCCCCAAAGCCCCAGGGACCACCACCCCCGGGGCTTTATGTCTTGTGGGAGGGAGACTGCGTGGCCCCCTCCTGGAGCACTCGAGGGCCCTGTCAACCCTGGGGCTACAAAAAAAATGGTTGGGGGGCTGCAAGGTCTCCAAAGCCCCGGGTACCACCACTCCCCGGGGCTTTTACTTATTGTGGGAGGGCCGGCCCCTGCAGTGTCCCAGGGTGCCCATCCCACCCTCCCATAGCAAGGTAACCTGTTCTCTCTTTCAAAATCTAAACCAGATTTCATTTCCACATGGGTAGCTGCATGTTAGTAGCTCCCCATGTGGAAAAGCAATGCCGGCTCCCAAACGCGTAGAAGTTGTGCACGAAAAGCACTGGAGTCATGCACCCGACAGATTATGAGTCGTGCATCCAGCGCATGCACACCAGGAGGCCACACTGAGTGCTGCACTGGGTGCGCAACTTCTAATTTTACCGTAAAGAAATAGCCCCTATCAGTAATTTCTAATATCCCAGGGACCCAATCCCCCGGGTCTTGTAAAAAAGTTGGGGACCGCGGGGGAGCCAAAATGTCCTCACGGTCCCGCCGGCTCCCCCGCGTCCTTCGGGAGCCGGCATTGCTTTTCCACATGGGGAGATGCTAACATGCATGTGGAAAAGCAATCTAGATTGGATTTTGAAAAAGAGAACAGATTTTCCTGCTCTCTCATTCAAAATCCAAACCAACTTTGCTATGGGAGGGCCGGAGCTGCGAGACTCCCACCCTCTCATATGAAACAGCAGTGTCCCGGGGGTAGGCACCATTTATTTTATAGACCCGGGGGTTAGCTCTCACTCTTGCATTGCAAACAGTAATGTTGAAAACATCTTCTGGTAAGATAACAAAGGATTTTGAAGTCCATTTTCACAGTTTTTGTTGTAGTTTGCTGCCGTTGAAGCGACAGCAATTTTAACACCGTGTTTGTAAATATGCCCCTACGTTTTGTAATGTCGACAATCCTGTCTCCCATTTAAATAGGCACAAAGTATTTATTGAAGTGCATTGTGAATCGTGAAGCAACACTGTCTAATTGTGATTGATAAAGAATTGAAATAGTTGTGTACTTCCATTGCTCGTAATGTGCATAGGGGCAGATTTCCAAGTTTATTGCGTTACTGTAGCATCATTTTTAAGATAGGAAAAGTGATGCGAAAGTGGCTCAAGGGGCTCAAGGGGCTTGTAAATCTGCTACACAGTGTTCTGTCTTAGTTTGCTATCCTCTCTGTCATGTTGAGGATCCTGGGTAAATATAACGGTTTCTGTACAGCCAGTACCTCTCAACTCTACCCCCAAACTGCTTACTGCCTGTTACCATAACAGTTCATGGAACACTTAAGTGAGCACAGAGGTTAGAAGTTCACCACACTATGTTGCTAATCAAAACAGTTACTATGCTGGAGTTTTTAAAGTTTTCCATAGGAACCGTTTGTCGTAGAAGAAGTCAGTGGAAAATACTTTTATGAGGGAGAGGTGTGATTGCGCAGCAAAAATTTCAGTCTATGTTTGAAACAGTTTTTATTTAGCAAATACAAATAAACTTACTTCAGAAACTGACGCTGTATATATGAAAGGGGTGACAACTAAAAATGGAATTTAATAAAATATCAGTTAGGCGTGGCCATACCCTCCTTTTTTCTGCTACAGTTTGTAAAAGTGTTGCCCCATATTCTTGATAATGTAAGAGGGCATCAGTTACTTTTTGATAATGTAAAATAGAATTGCTACAACAAACGCTCCGCACTACATTATCTGAGGTCAGGAGAACAAGTAAAAAACAGTTAAATACAAGTGATTTCATATTAAATAGAAATGTATGCATTATTATTTTTCTAATTTGTATTCTGTAGAATTCAGGAACGTTCTGTGGTAGTGCTAAGAGATCGCATACTGTTCCGCTAACAAATCACATACTCACTTAATAGTATTTAGGATAGTACTATTATAATATTCAGAACTGGTCCTATATGTTCTTTAGGGAGAAGGTGAATAGGAACCGCAAATGAGAAGAATAGAAATTAGAAAATAAAATTCAGAAATGTAGGGTTTATCAAATATTTAACGTAATAAAGTATGTATGAAAGCTATATTTTTTATTTTTTATTTTGTAAAATATGCTCCCTGAAAAAAATATCTGATGAAGTACGTTCTAATGTTTCGTAAGCTGAATTACTGATGGCACCGAAAAATCTCCTATTCCTCTTCGGTAACAATAGGACAATCTACTACAATATAACGATTGATACCATTGTGACAGTAAAATGAAAAGGAAAATAAAGTTATCTATTTAACAGAACATCCATAACGAAATACTTTTGAGCGGTAATTATTTTCTGAGCCTCTTTTCTCCGGGAGGACAAAAAGTTTGATCTTCGTGGTGGCAGGTCATAAACTCCACTGAGATCATGACTGTGAAAATTATAATATATATATTCACAGTATATGATCAAAAGGGGGGAACAGACTAAAAACCAGAAGCTGGAGACGCTGCTTATATATCTTTACTATTGGTGCCGAAGGGTCATGAACTCCACTGAGATCAGCATAACTGTTAATATTATAATATACATATTAACAGTATATGATCCCTAGGGGAAAACACACTAACAACTGGAAGGTGGTGAAGTTGATTGTAAATGTTTAGGGTTTGCGCCGACGGGTCACCAACACCTCTGAAGCGAAGTACAGTGTCAATATTATTACATAGAAAGCCACAATATATAAGCTGAAAGGAGCCAGAAAAGGAGCAATGTTTGTTGTAATCTATCTGTTTTTGAAAACAAGCTGCTGACGTTACAGAGAAAAAGGGAAAACCATGCAATAACTCTTTTTTCTAGATATACATTTTTAAATATTGACAAATAGCCACAAATGATACCTATCTACTATGCCATAATAAAACAACTTACGACTCCGGAATGTGTTTGTTGAAAGCAAAACAAGAATCCGATGCTAGAAAAGGGAACCTGCATCACAGTTTGGCGACGCAGAAATAACTCAAGAAAACACAGTTTACACTTGCTCACATTTTAACTGTTCACTTGTGCACGGGTTGGTAAACGTTACAAACTGTGAAGCTGTAAAGGTTTCTATTTCCATAGTCACACGTATAAGGTCCTTATTATCAACATATGTTGGAGAGTTTAAAAAGTGTTACCAGATAAACTGTGTCCTTTACATTCTCATGACTAAAAACTTCTAAATAGAAGACATTAAAAATATATTGTTTACAATAGAAGAAAAAAAAGTATTAATATTTGTTATCACTATGCTTTTTAATTAAAAAAATGCCAGCATTTGTAAAGCGTAAAGCTACCCCCGGAAAGGTGTGCCGGCGCTTGGGGCGTTGGGAAGATTAAGGAAGGTGTTACCTACAGTGAGATAGTGGTGGGCTAAGATGCTGATGGACTTTGGAATCAAACTGTGAACTCTGGTCTTGAAAGTCAGGTATTATAGGTGCTGCGTCATACTTTTACCACACTAATATGTTAATTACTGCTAATTAAGTTGAAAATATTCTTAAATTAAAAGTAGGGCTCCTTGATTTATGTTTTTAATGATTTTTACAGTTGAATACAGACAGAAAAGTATTTATTTTCCTCTCTATTTATTTTAAAGTGTGGATAAATACGGAAATTGGGTTATTTTTTGAGTGTTTGTAAATGCTGTCAATGATGAGTGGTAGGCCAATAGGTCTGTCATTCTAAAAGTAAAAGGGTAAAAACAATAAAAGACTTTTAGTAAAGAGCCTTAAAGAGCAATATATATCCTCGTATAAGAAAATGTGCACATTTTAATATGAAGGTTGTGTATAGTTTATCATCTAAGAGTGTTTACAGAGTGAAAACGGCCAGTCTTTCAACCATGAGTGCATATTTATCAGTAAAATAAATGTGGAAATATACTAATTTCAGGTTAATTTCAAAACGCGAAATATATATGGGTAAATGCACATACAACTATTTTTTTAAAAATATGGATAAATATAGATGGAAATGTCCCAAAAATAAATACCATAAAACCAGGAGGTATAATTATAAGTTGTAAAAGACTATTGTTAAGTTTGTTTTTACTATAAAAAGTATACACGTGTTTTTAAATTTTACTTAACAAACACTATAGGTTATAGGTGTGGTATTGGGTTTCAACAGATCTACATACTCTGCAAAAAACTCTCGACATCATAGAATGGAAGTTGGCACGGAAACTGGAAATGCAAAAGACAAGTTTATTAAGACCCCATGGAATGGTGGTACAATCCTACAGCACCCTTCGGTAATGCAAGAAGTATCACACCGAACATTGGTGCGTGGCTTCTTTTATACAGTTTGACAAGAACGGAAAGGGTAGGCGGTATACTCTTTACACATTTTAGGTACATATAAGGGCATTTTTGGAACACAGCCAACTTGTGGGAGGAGTTTAGCACCACTGGTCAGTTTGGAAAACATTCCTAAGCGGTGACCATTCACTAATCTTAAAATGCTCGAATACGCATGCGCGAGTTTGACCATTGCTAAAAATAGCCAGTTGCTGGGCAAATTAAATGGTCATCGGTGAAGAGAAAGGACAAAAGGGCATGCTGACCACGAGGCAGCGCGTTCACTTAAAATGGAAGCCAGGAATACAAAATGGCCTCCGCAAACATGGTCAAGCTAACAGTGGAAAGTTCGTGTAGCTGAAGCAAATGCTAACCTGATCACTGCCAAATTACGACAGACGGCCCTTTTAGCATTTAGCTGAAGCTACCTCATAACGGAAGTAATCAGGATACTCATCATCAGTATTAATCAACATTATATTCATTATCTCTATGCTAATCATTTGCTCATTTTTGGCAATAGCTCGTTTGGACGGAATGCAAGCAGTAATACATACAGAGCATAATGTAGGGCCACATTGAATACATAAACAAAGGAAGAAGAGTATTCCAATGATCATACACAGAATAGTCAATAGTTTCCAACCCCAGGTACTAAGCAAAGTCCAGAACCAATTTGAGAATGTCCATGTACCATTTTCAGGATGGATTTCAGCAGAAATGTTGTGTAATTTAGAAATGGCATCATACACAGAAGGTGAATTATCTGGGACGTATACACAGCAACTACTACCGATAATGCGACATGCACCCCCACGATCAGCTAATACTACGTCTAAAACCATTCTGTTCTGGAGCGTTACAATCCTAGTAATTTGGAGCTCCTCAGTCAAGTTCCCTAAAGCAGAGGCAGTTTCATTAGCAACAGCTACCACAACACGTGTTAGTCGTCTTATTTTCCTACTATTTAGGGCAGCACCTACAAATGAAAACAGGCCTAAATTGAAGTCTACATATTGCTGCAAAGAAGTGTCGGTTTGGTCAATGTCATCAATTTCAAATGCCCTCTTTACTCTATTTAATATAAAATCATGATATAATACAAAATCGTTATGATACATGGGCGGAGCAATAAATACAGGGGGTAATACAAAAGATATATAACAAGTTCCTAGCCACCCAATGGGAAGACGGTGGTAGCCCTTATTTCCACAAATAAAGTAAGTATTTCGCGAGGCTACAAAGGCAATACCATTTGGTGTGGTTCGAATGTTAGAGTAGTAGTACATTCACTTTTCCCTACCGGAATAGTACCTTTATTTCTTACACATAGGTCAGCCTTGGTATCAATAACCGTAATCACATATAAACTAGACATATTTGCAGTTCTTTGATTAGAAAAAATACGAGGTGAAGATACATTGTCCGGTCGATATTCTTCCCATTCAACTTTAGTTCCTTCCGCTTGTGGGTAACCATCTCTGTCATTGTAACAAACTTTATTAAGTCGGAAAAGTAGTCCACCTTTTGTTGGCCATCTCAAGGTAAAAAGAAGAGTGTACCAAGCATTACAAGAACCATTATGAGAGAACGGAAGAGGAATAAGTGGAGTTCCTCTTTCTTTTGATGTCCAGGCAACATTCCACATACCCAACAGTTTGGGGTGTTCGTCATATTATGGGTATGATGTAGAGTAAAATGAAAATGTTTAGATGGGATTGGAGTGGTAGGCAGTAAATATTCTCTCGCCGGAATCAATCGTTCTACGATCCAGGCTATTACTGCTATTACCACTATGGTCAAAACAAAAATCACAGCACCAAGATTTTTTTGTTTCTCATCGTAGTAGGTGCCATAGTCTCAAAAACAAAATATTCAAAATAAAGCTAAAAATAAAATGAGTGCTGAGCTCCGAGGTAGCCGCTGGTTTCTTCTCCGAGATTCAAGACGGGTGTCACTACACTGAACAGAACTGATCCCCCCCCCTCTTGATATTCTCGGCTTCCGTTTTCACAAACCTCAGAACGGTAACTCAACCAGTCTCGCACAAAACAACTGCTTTCCTTGACCGTAAATTATACTTCGCTGCACCAGAAACAGTGTGGTCCTGGAAGGCTCCCTCTGATTCGCTAGGCGTAGTGGCTGGGCTCTTCTCTGTATCCAAGATGTCTCGATAATCAGACAGCACAGCAGGATTCACCAGATCCAGAGAGACCCGACGACAATGAGTGGAATGCACCCACCGCTTCTTGTTCGTGACTCGCACAGCCGTCCGAGTTGCCAGCAACACTTGTTCAGGGCAAAGCCACCTCGGCTCTAAGCTGCTGGATCTCTCGAACGATCGGATCATCACGTGGTCCCCAGGACGGAGATCATGAGCCTCTCCAATAGAGTTATCTGGGAGCGCTTCTCGAACCTGCTGATGAACAGAAAGCAAATCATTTGTTAATCGTGCCAAATAATCGTTCATCATTATACAAGGCACATCATGTACTGAGCGAGGTTTAGGAACTCCCCAAATATTCATTGGCCTTCCAAACACCACTTCATAAGGTGTGAGGCCAGATCGGGAGTGTGGCACTGATCTAATAGACAGTAATGCTAAGGGCAAGGCGTCCGGCCATTTCAAAGACATGGATGCCACGATCTTTGCTATCTTCAGCTTCAAAGTAGCATTATATCTCTCCACCAAACCTGCTGACTGCGGGTGAAATACAGCATGGAACATTTGCTTAATCCCAAATCCTTTCAGGACGTACTCCACTATTTTGCCAACAAAGTGGGGACCATTATCATTCCACAAAAATGTACAAACACCGAATCGCGGGAAGTACTCCTTGAGTAACACCTTAGCTGTTGTCAATGCTGTATTATCCTTCGTGGGGTAGGCCTCTATTCATTTACTGAAGGCACACACCACCACTAAGACATACTTGAGATTGTTACAGCGCTCAAGCTGGATGTAATCCATTTGCAGTACTTCGAATGGTGCAGTAGGTGGAACGAACCGTCCTTTAGGAGTATAAGTCCCTTTGGCAGGATTGTACTGTAAGCATATCAGACAGGTTTGCACTACTCTCTTAGCCGTGCTGGCAATCTCAGGATTCTCCCAAACTCGTGTAAGCAATTTAGTAATTGCAAGAGCTCCAACATGTGCCAGCCCATGTGTCATTCGAACCATTGCTTGCAAATAAGCGGCAGGCAATTTCCATCTCTCCATATCTTTACTACGCCAACAACCCTCATCATCCACCACTCCCTCTGTTGCCCAGGTTGCAAGTTCTGCTTCAGACGCTGATTTCTGTATGTCTAATACTTCTTCTCTAGCATCATGCCATCGCTCAGCCTGCGATTTCACCACATACATAGGAGAGACATTCTGAACATTGCAGTATCTCTCGCTATGCGATCTACAAAAGCATTTCCTTGTCCTATTTTGTCTGTCACCTTCTTATGTGCACTACATTTGACTATCGCTACTTTCTTTGGACATAATAGTGCATTCAGGAGATCACGCACCAACTCTCCATGCATGATTTGTACTCCATGCGAAGTCAGAAACCCTCGTTCCTTCCAGAGTAGGCCGAAATCGTGCACTACTCCAAAAGCGTAACGACTATCAGTGTAGATATTCACACATAATTCAGCATATCTTGCATGCTTTCGTTAAAGCTATCAATTCAGCAGCTTGGGCCGATTTTTGCGGTATTCGTGCTGTTTCTACCACTGTCTTAAGTGTCGTGATTGCATAGGCTGCGGAAGTCGTACCATCAGGCAACTTTAAACATGATCCATCAACCCACAGTTCCCCATCTACATCTGGAAGTGGCGTATCCTGTAAGTCGATACGACCCTTTGTTTGTTCTTCGGTCAGAAAAACACAACCATGTTGTTCTTCCGTTCGGGGATCAGCAACAGGATATGGCAATAAAGTAGCAGGGTTCAAAGTGGCGCACCTCTTCAGTGTGATATGTGGCGCCAACAGCATTAGCTCGTATCCTGTTAAACGAGCGCTAGTTAAATGCTGTGTTTTCGTTTGGTTCAATAAGGCATCTACCGCATGGGGCACTAACACCAACAATTTGTGTGACAAAACTATTCCCTCACTCTGTCGTATACCACTGCTGTTGCTGCAACTGCTCGAAAACACCCAGGTAATCCTCGTGCCACAGGATCAAGTACTGCTGAGAAGTACGAACAAGGTCGCTGTTTATAACCGTGTGTCTGCAAAAAGACTGACAATGCACACCCATCCTTCTCATGTACATATAATGTAAAGATCTTTGTATAATCCGGTGCACCTAACACTGGTGCAGAACAAAGGGCTTGTCTCAATTGTTCAAAAGCATTCTGACATTCATCTGTCCATTCAAGAGGAGTCGGTGTAGTTTTGGACAACAATGCTAACAAAGGTTTTATAATATGTGAAAATCCTAATATCCACTGTCTACAAAAGGACGTTAAACCTATGAGAGCACGAACATCTTTCTGAGTGCAAGGGACTGGCGTATCTAATATCACTTGAATTCGATCTGATGTCAATGCACGTCCCTCCTTAGACAAAAGATGACTGAGGTAGGTCACCTTTGGTCTACAATATTGCAACTTCTTCCTCGAAACCTTGTGATTATTCTTGGCAAGGAAAGAAAGCAGGGAAAGAGTACTCTCCTCACATTTTTCCTGCGTGTCTGCTGCTAACAAAATGTCATCAACATATTAAACAAGATCCACCCCAGACTGTAGCTCGAAAGAATCAAGCTGCCTTTTCAAAGCCTGACTATAAATGCTAGGGCTTTCTGTGTAGCCTTGAGGAACCGGACAAAATCTATATGATTTGTTATTTAATGTAAAGCCGAAAAGAAATCGGCAATTGGGATGAATGGGAATCGAGAAGAAAGCATTTTTCAAGTCGATAACAGAGAAGGTAGTGGCTGTAGGTGGAATAAAAGTAAGTAAGGTAGTAATATCAGACACCACTGGATACTGGGGCACTACTATCTTATTGACTTCCCTCACATCAATAATAAAACGATAGATCTTAGTGTCTGTGTCTTTCTTTAGGATAGGAAGAATAGGGCTGTTACAAACATTATAGGGGACTTCCTCCACCATTCCTGCAATAATCAAGTCATATACGATATGCGTCAAGGCAACTTCACCTTCTCTAGAGATTTTGTACTGTGGTACGCGAGGCAAAGACACTCCCTCCTTTACAGTAATACGTACCGGAGGGATAACCATCTGTCCTACATCAGTATCAGAAGTAGCCCACAAAGTACTTGGAAGAGAGGCTAACGCATCGGCTCCTGAAGGAGGCACGATCTCTCAACTTCTAGGTAATTCTCATTCAAAATAACCGGCACCCCTTCAGGGGCACAGCGTATAGTTGCTCGAAAATGGTTAAGCATATCAAGTTCCATAATATTATCTGGTGTGTTTGGAGACAACAAAAACGAACATGGGGTAGTAAACTTATCAATGTGAAATGTGAGGGGCTGAGACAATGGGCTAAGGGAAGGTGTTCCATCGAACCCTATTGATGTAATCGTTTCGCCAGACAGGGTAGCCCTTGGAACCAAGTGTTTGGACAGAGCGCTACGAGTAGCTCCCGTATCAACCAGAAACTGATCAGTAGAACCCAAAACATGCGCTGAAATATATGGACCCCTGTGATCTACTGGTACTTTGACCGATTCCACACCCCATCCTACGCAATCCTATGCATATGTATTATCCTGAGACTCAGAAGACTCACCCTCAGCTATCTGATACTGATTCCGTCGATCAAAAGCATTATGATCAGCCTGACCACGACCCCTAACTTCAAACCTACCACAATCATTCGCTCCACCCCTCGACCCTGAATAACTATTCCGAGACCTTCCATTCCCTCAACCACGCTGATTACGCTGTTCTCGAAGCACCGGACAATTGATCCCAATGTCCAAACTGTTTACAGTATGCACACTGATCCTCAGAAATATCGGAGCGGGCAGAGGACGTGCCATACGATCCACGTCTACCCCTATCATTTCCTCTCGACTGCGTAGCATAAACCTGAGCCAACATCACCTTCGTCGTCAAATCCTTCGCTTTCTTATCACTACTTTCCTTAGCCTCCAATTCCTGTCGTTCATAATACTGAGCCATAGTTAATAAAGAAGCAGGAGTTGCAGTGGTCCACGAACTTTCACTAGTCTTTAAACGCTTTGCAATCTCCGGTAGGAGATTAGCCACATACTTATCAACTAACAAATGCCTGCCCGTGTCCTCTGTTAATAATTGACCACTGTAATCATGAAACGCTTCGTCGAAACGTGAAAAAAAGTCAGAGACCGATTCATCTAGCTTCTGTTTGCAAGAAGCCAACATCGTCCAATCAATTTTTTTAGGGGGAACAAGCGTTTTTAATTTATTCAAAATAGCCACCGGGAGATCTAAAATCAGTTGACAGGGTTTACATGCGGGTTCTCTATCCAAATCAGCTCGGGCTAATTCCTTCCAATCTGCACCTAAAAGCGGTCGATCATCGAACTTACGAATCACCCTCCACATATCAGGAGGCAATATTAACCCAAAGAAAAGATCAATATCAACTAATGTCATAACACACGAAGAAATAGCTCCTTCCACTCCCTCATAGAAAGCTGCCGGATTTTTGTGAGGGTCAGGCAAAGCATTTTTAAGCGCCATAACATCCGTTCTATTCCAAGGAGTATAAACCCAATTATATATGAAATAACCCATCGCATCCACAGACGACTTATTATCATCTGTACCTTGCCCTTTAGGAGGGACATACAAAGGTGCAGCTTCTCGCATAGGCATAATATGAACTGTAGCACTCTTATCTGCTCCAAAGATAGGACATTCTTTGGACTCAGCCGTCGATCCAGACGCAGTCGAACCCGATGTCTTTTTCGCCAACCGTAGTCTTAACGTCTCATCCCGTAGCTGAACCAAACGCTGGAAAAAACTATCTGCATCTGTAAGAACAAAAACACCTTTACGTAAATTATCACGACCAACTGATATATCCTTAGATTCCAATTCAGATGAATACTTTCTAAACCGTTCAACAACCTCGTCTCCAAAATATTCCTGAAAATACAATTGTTCTTTTTCAGACCACTTACGCATAAGTTCATCAATCTCTGAAATAGTAATAACATTAACATTAAGTTTACGAGCCAACTCGCGTAATTCCGCAGATCGTTCAACACTAATCCTAGAACGAGTATCCCTCTGATCATCCTCGTCTGAGTCCTCATCCGGGGCCGTAGGCAGAACATACGGAGGCGGGCAACGATCTAGCAATGAAAAATCATCAGACTCATTAGTAAGGACAGGATAAAGAGGGCGTCGAATAGGAAACTGACCATTAACTTGCAAATTACCTTCTCGTGTCTCCCTCTCTTTCTGTTCCTGCAATTCTTTTTCCTGCAACTGTAAAGCTTTATCACGAGCAGCCTTTCGCTGCTCCTTGTCCGCCAAGGCTTGTTCACGCTTCATTCGTTCACGCACCGCTTTCTCCCACATACGCACACAATCAAACATATCCTGTCTTGACCTGCGCTGAAACAAACACTGCTCCACATATTGAACCTTTCGTAAATCAAACGACCCATGTAGTGGCCATTGCAATTCATGATCAGTTTTCGTGTATTTGTGCCATAATGTACTATACATAATAGGGGGAGGCCAAATTTTATGTACATTTCACGATTAGGTATCCCCTCTGGGGGAGCTGGCTGAGAGTCATTTAATCGATAACTGGTACCTTTTCCAAGACAGCACATTCCTCGAAGTGTGCTGAAAGCAGGCATGTCAAATATATCATGAAAACGCAATATTACATAAAATGGCACTTAATATGTTTTACACATGGTGTGCCGTTCAAACAAATACAAAGTCAGAGAAATATCTCCGCATTACCTGCCTATGTGAGGTGCACTTCACATATAATCCAAATCATAGATCCAAATGTTAGCTAACTCAAACAAATCCAAAAAGCCACAGTAAGCGTCAGTAGACTACCTTACCAATCAAAAGCTTACCAAATATTCTCAAATGTCCAGGTCCCAACTGCCAAGTTCCTAAATCGAATCAGCCAAACGGTCTCTGCGCGACAACCCAACCGATCAGGATCTCAGTCGAGGACCGGCGCCACCTGGAAGGTCAGGTCGGAAGGAAAGGAAAAAACCACCGTGGGTGCCAAGACTCGGGTCACTCAGTGGCATGGAGAGTTTCCAATCCTTCGTCACGACCACTCCTTCGAGCATCCGAGTCGCCGATGAGTCCCTTCGTGGTCGCCAATTTGTGGTATTGGGTTTCAACAGATCTACATACTCTGCAAAAAACTCTTGAAACCATAGAATGGAAGTTGGCACGGAAACTGGAAATACAAAAGACAACTTTATTAAGACCCTATGGGGTGGTGGTACAATCCTACAGCACCCTTCGGTAATGCAAGAAGTATCACACCGAACATTGGTGCGTGGCTTCTTTTATACAGTTTGACAAGAACGGAAAGGGTAGACGGTATACTCTTTACACATTTTAGGTACATATAAGGGCATTTTTGGAACACAGCCAACTTGTGGGAGGAGTTTAGCACCACTGGTCAGTTTGGAAAACATTCCTAAGCGGTGACCATTCACTAATCTTAAAATGCTCGAATACGCATGCGCGAGTTTGACCATTGCTAAAAATAGCTAGTTGCTGGGCAAATTAAATTGTCATCGGTGAAGAGAAAGGACAAAAGGGCATGCTGACCACGAGGCAGCGCGTTCACGTAAAATGGAAGCCAGGAATACAAAATGGCCTCCGCAAACATGGTCAAGCTAACAGTGTAAAGTTCGTGTAGCTGAAGCAAATGCTAACCTGATCACTGCCAAATTACGACATAGGGATATTGCAGTTAGATATTGACATTTAAAAAATCTTTGAAAGTCACTGAAAAAAACCATAGGTTTTAGGGGTGTTATAGTTAGCTGGACATTTCACTCATACAAACCCATTGAAATTCCTCTGTTATAGTTAGTTGTAGTAAGTATAACTCGCGCGCCTGCAATCCACTGCTGATGATGTCACATATTACATTATTCATGACATGGTCAGTGACATCACTGATGACATCTCAAATGACATCACTGATGACATCACTGATGACATCATCCAGTGGATGTGGTTTGGTTTTTATTTATATAATTATATATATATATAGGAATCTGCATTGAAGGCTGAGTGGATGTAGAAGTGTCTGGATGGAGGATTTAGTACTACTGTGATTGACTCTATAAGTGAGTAATTTAAAGTGTCTCACTAAATATATGGGATAGTGATTTAACTGTGTGCATATTTGTTTCACTCTGTGTCTTGTGTAAACTACTGCATAAGTTGGTTACTGGTATGTGAAACTCTATATTAGTTGTTAATTAGTTAAGAGAGTATTTGTATGAGAGAGTAAATGTGTGTGTAGTTGGATGGAAGGTGTATAACTGTCTAAAGATATGTAAATAGTTGATTAAGTACACATATGAGGTTAAGACTGTATGTGATAACAGTTGTTTTGGGTGAGTGAATCTCTTTATGGCTATGTTGATGAGTAAATATACTTCTCAATGATATATGTTCAACAAAGTAGAGGCCTCCCCCAAAGACTCAGGCTTGAGCTTTGAGGTACCGACGGATAGAGCGGGGCCTCGTGAAACCTGAGCACGGTCCAGGTGAGGTGAGGTCCAGTCCCTGGTCAAGCTGGATGTGCTTATACATCCACTGATCAGGAAGATTCAGTATCCAACAGGTTGTATTTGTTCCAACCTAAGATATTTGTGGTTTATATATGATATATCACTTTCGATAGCAGTAGCAATATACCAAGAGCAGAGGCCCTGATGAAAGCCGGGGGACTTTTTTGCCCCACTAGGCAGAAACATGTTGGCCTTATTTAACAACAGTTATTTGTTTTCACTGTCGCCTGCACTGTTCTGATTTTAATTAGGGGGTTTGTCCTTTACCTCATAAAGTTTTTTTAGGATATCCCACTCTATTATACATTCACCACCTTTTTTGTTTGCACTGCTTTTTCATTAATGTCACAACCATCAATGATCAGTCATTGTATGTCCGTCCATAAGTGCCTATGAACTCAATTTTGCTCCACTATCAATTCCGTGGGTAAGTGGTCTCGATGATCAAGGGACCAACCACGTGATGTTGGTGAACCAGATGATAGGACTGATCACAAAGTTAATTTTGATGGTGATCCACTCATGAGCTATTGGTATTGAGTAAATTGGCACTGTATGTACGTGATCTCATGCACACAGACCCATTGTAATTCTGCACTTCATTTCTCAGGCTATCTAGGGTGATAAGGACACCGACTCGTAAGCTTTATTGGAGTCAAGGATAACTAGCCACACACAGTGTTGCTTTAGACCCCCAGTGTTCTTTTTGTGTATCATGTTTTGAGCTGGGGACTCGAATCTGGAGTGGTCTCTAAATATTTGTATGTCCCTCTGACCCTCTTTCCCCCCATTTGTTATGAGATAAATGAGTGATTGAACATGTCTTACTGAATGCATGGGTTAGTGACTAAACTGCGTGAAAGTCTGTATTAGTTTCTCCATTAGTATGTAAGCAACTGCATGGGTTGCTGAATATCTACATGAGTGTCTATATAGGTTATTGATTTGTTGTCTCAGTATCTGTATAGGTCCCTGAGTGTCTGTGTGGGTGGGTGGGTGAATGAGTCTGTGCATAGATGTCTGAGTGGGTGATTCAGTGGTTGTATGGATTAAAAAGTGCATCTGGGAAGGGCTGTGTGGATGAGTTAGTGTGTCTATGGGTGTGTTGGTGAGTGGATAAATGTCTCAGTGGTATATCTGTGACTAACTAAATATTTAAAGCCACTATATGTGAGTGTTGGAGTATATAAATGAGTATTAGTGAGAAAAAGTTATTTGAAGAGTGGGTGTATAAATGAGTGTCTGTTTCTATCAGTGATTATATAAGACTGTAAATATGTGTTGGTATTGGTATACATAAGTGATGTGGTATGTCTGAAAATAATGACGTTGGTGTGTATAACTGTATACATGATTAAATTGGTATGTGATTGATTCTTTGCTTTACTGACAAGGTGTGTGAGTAACTGTATGGATGAGTGGCAGAGTGTGACTCCATGTTTAGATGTATGAGTGCATATTATAGTCCTGTATTAATGAGTGACTACATGTATAAGTGACTGGATGTGTGTGTAGACCTAGGAAATAGTGAGCGCTATGTAGTATATGGCATTCTTCGGTGTATGGTTTCAAAAATATATTTCTAACTGTAATAAACGTATATTATGATAAATATATTTTGTCAAAATCACGTCGGGAGTGGACTCCTTGTGTGCTCGGTGCGTGATTGCCATGTGACTTTAATAAAAAAGCATTTGATTGATTCATAACATTTCCCATAGTAAATTTTGGACGACCCCACCCATTTTACTCATTCTCTCTACAGCGTTTGATGAGAGACACCTCTTCTGCTTAGTAAGCTTTTTTGAAAACTGTTTTCCTGTATATATATATTTTATACTACACACAACATGCAACGCTCATCTTAATCAATATTCATGGTCTGTACATTAGCCTTCCACGTGTGATTGCCATGTATCTCAAACGTTCCATCAAAAAACAAATGTGTGTTACACAATGCGAATGGTGTGTCTGTGTGCACATTATTGTGCTCCCTTTCGGCCTGGGTATTCGTGGCTGTTAGATCTGACATCATTGGCGTGAGTCTCCCTTCCATTTTTGACGGATTGCCTCCTCTGTTTTGACCTATTTTTGCTGGTTGTATGTTTTGAGCCCTGTGCCACTGCTAATCAGTGCCACAGTGCAAGTGCTCCCTATGTTAAATTGATATACTGATTGGATTCCATAATTGGCTTATTTGATCTACTGTCAGCCCCTAGTACAGTGCACCTTGTGACCCAGGGCTTGTAGAGCAAATGCTGCTAGTGGGCTTGCAGCACTGGTTTTGCCACCCACAGAAGCAGCTTGTAAAATGTGTCTCAGGCCTGCCATTGCTAGGCCTATGTGTAGTCTGTGACTACCATGTCGACTTGGCCAAGTGCACCCACTTGCCAGTCCCTAAACCTTCCCTTTGCTTTCTATTAGACACCCCTATGGTAGGCCCAAGGCCAGGGTGCATTGTAAGTATAAGGTAGGACATGCTCTGATGTGTGTAGCATGTTCTAGTAGTGAATTACAGCCATATTCGTTTTTCACTATTGAAGGCTACCTGTTCTCATAGACTAGAATGGGCAGGGAAGCTTGTTATATCCCTACAATCCTAACTGACTCAGGGAACATGGTAGAAATTCGAGTTTAGTGTGCCCGAACTCAGAATAATAAAATACATCTTTTAGTAAAGTTTATTTTAATATTCCGTGTTTGCAAATACCACTTTTAGAAAGTAGGTATTTGCTTGCCTAACCATTTGAGCCCACCTCTGCTGACTTGTGTATTCCTTGTCTGGGTTTGTGTGTGACAGGGCTGGGGAAATTCCAGGAGACAGTCTGGGACAGCCCAGTGGTGAATAGGGAGATTTACCTCCAGATGGGAGGGGGAGAGTGCACCTGGGACCTGAATAGGGCTGGGCCTTCCCTCCACAATGCTCGCTCCACCCCCTGTGGCTTGTCTGATGTCTCTGCCCTGCACAGTGAAAGGAGAAGGGGAATCCTGTCAACAGAGTGCTCCAGAGCTGCATCTTCCCTCCCCTGTGCTGGCTCCACCTCCTGTGGGGCGTCTGATGTTTCTGCCCTGCACAGTGAAAGGAAGAGAAGAGTCATGTAAACACAGTGCTCAGGAACTGGTTTGAACTAGGCAGAGGCCTCTCTGCCTTCAGATAACAAAGGATTTTGGGGTATAAATATTGGAACCCAGTCACAAAGACTTTAGATCACTTCTGGAACAAGAAACCTTTCTGCCAAGGAGAAGAACCAAGGAAGCTGCAGGAGTTTGGACTGCCCCTCTGCCAGTGTGCTGTTTGCTGGGTTGGCCTGCAGTGGTTACTTCATTGCCAAGGGAAAGGAGAAGGAACTTTGTAAGGACTTTCACCTACAGAATATTCACCAAGGGCTTTAACTGTGCTTGCCTCCTGCTGAAGTCTCAGGGCCAAAAGACTTCACCCCCAGCTCCCTCCTGAATTTCCTTGCTGGGAATTCTGATTCCAGTCACTTGCGTGCCGCTGGGAGATGGAAGCACGACGCATCGAGAAGCGTGTCGCCGCCACAGCTAAAATCATCGCAACGCCGGAGAAGCGAGAGTTTGTCAAATCTCCCTTGAAGCGTGTGTTCATCATAGCTGTCAGCTGTCTGCTGTCGCATCGCCTAAGAAGCGCGACACATCGAGAGAGCTGTCATCGCATCACCGGAGAAGCACATCGCAGAGCCTGTCGCGGCTCCACAGTACAGAGTCGTCACAAGGCTGCCAGGGCGCCATCGCATCCTAATCGCATCGCTGCATCAAGGGCGCCATCTTCTCGCATCGCAACTGGATCATCGCATTGGCATCGCATCGCATCAAGGCGCCATCTTGCGCACCACAACAGGTCGAGAATCTACGCATCACCTCCGCACCGGTAAGGCTCACGACGAGTCCCCTACTCTGCGCAGGCATTGAGGAAGGACGCAACCGTTGCCCCGGGTCACGGAACCGACGCGTCTCCCCTTCTGCGAGCCTTTTGTTTACTTTGCGTGCCGCATCCAAGAACTTTGTTGAGAACTTTGGCGCATTTACCAACAACTTGAACTAAGAGACTTTTATCATCCTTTAAGTAACCTTTAGTATAGTATTGTGGATTTTTGTCATTTGTGGTCTTGTGTTTAAGTCTATATAAAGAATACCTATTTTTATAAAACCTGTGTTGTGTCCATCTGTAGTGCTATCACTGTATTACTGTGTATATTCACAAATGCTTAACACACTGCCTCTGGGATAAGCCTGTCTGCTCGTGCCAAGCTACCAAGGGGGTGAGCAGGGGTTATTAAGAAGAGTAATCCCCTTGTCCTGAAGTAGAAGTAAGGGTCCCTATTGGGACAAAGGTGATAACCATTGCCAACTAGAGACCCCCAGATCTAACAGTGGCTCTAGGAAGTATCAGGTGCCATGGGCAGAGTACACATCCTAGATCACATGTGACAAACAGTAAACAGCAATGTGTAGATTTCTTTTGCTGTACGCTCTGTTGTCAGGCTTTACCAATATAATAGTTAGTTACATGTGAGACTTTCAGATTCACATTTGACATGCATTGCTTGACTGTAATGAGTGTTATCACTGTGTATGACTTAGCGTCACTGCTGATCCTCCCTCGTGGTGGCAGGTGAGCAGTGAAACCTAGGTGTGCAGGACCTACAATTGAGCACAGTGCAGGAGAAGGGGCTGGGGTGCAGCACCCTGGGTGCACAAGTGCATGCAAGCGATTTTCCCGTAGCTAATAATGTTGGAACAAATTATCAAAGAATGGCAATAACATTATCGCCGCTTTTGCGGCAGGAAACTGCTGCTAAAGCGGCAATATGGGGCTTGATCATATGCCCTTGTGAATTTCCATAGAAGCCCAGGTTCACACCAGAACCTGGGCTTCTATGGGAATTCACAAGGGCATATTATCAAGCCCCTTATCGCCGCTTAAGCGGCAGTTACCTGCCGCTAAAGCGGCGATAATGTCATTGCTGTTCCTTGATAATATGGCCCCCAATCACTGGCCTCACATTTTACATTTTAAGGACTTGCTGGACCACACTCTTTCTCACGGACCCCAGTGTCCCAGACAAATGGGTGACGGGAGGGTAAATACTAAGGGCTGGGTGCAGTAGGCCGACACTCTGTCTTCTCCTCCCTCTCTTCTTTTGACTCTCACTCCCCTTCTTCCTTCCACCCACTCCTGCTTCCTCCCATTCTCCCTATCGTCCTTTCATGTGGACTACCTTTCTTTACCTCTTCCACATAGCACACAAACTTATGTTTCATTTTTGTCTTGCAGGTTTTCTATGCGGCTTCCACTGGAGTCAAACCCACATTTTTATATTATACTGTTTGTTCTATTAAACGTTTCTAATTATTTGTGTTTTATTAAAGGTTACTTTTTTTTCAAATAAATAACTGAGTGTATAGGTCTTCTTTTTCTGACAACACTTCTCTATAGTTTATTGTGAAAATCATCTGTTAATAGGAGATTATGAGGGCAAACCTGTAATATTACAGTGCACCTACCAAGCATAATCTAACTGATTATTACACAAATGAAGCCTGGGTAATTCTACAACTGCAAGAGTTCTATGAGAGTATCACTTTATAACACCATGAGTACTGCCCGTGTGATTACAGAACCAATAAGGGACTGCTGAGGCCCACCCTGCATATTTAAGTAAAGCCCCTGAGTGTGGTGATCCCTGGACTTCAGTTGGCCTCGAACCCCCTGAACAATTAGTAAACAATACCCGGGAAGGTGGCAGTCCACTAGGCTGCGAAATGTCTCGGTGCCCTTCCACGCCTAACTTACATGTGACATTAAGATCCCCAGTCCTACAGAGACCCTGCAATATAATGATTGGATTGGCCATGGAAGATTAGCCACCAGGGGCCTCATTTTAATTAATCGGTGAGACCCCGCTTTTTTTTTTTCCCTCCATTTTCACCATCCGCATTCCTTCTATTATAGTGATGCAAGGTTATACACCTCTCGCTTCAAGTAGTCAAACAAGGATTTGCTATCACAGGGTGGAAGCCATGCACCCGCCCTCTAATAGCAAACACAAATGTCCAGCAAATGCACACCCCGGGACATTGTTTGAGCTGCGCCTGAGAGGTCGCCCTCCCTAGGACCATGATGCATTTGTTAGTATAAACGCATACTAACGCTACTTACACATGTGTAGTACAGCAAACAGAATGCAGTGAAGAAGTAGAGGAAGCTCACAATCTAAAACTATAAATCCTACCAGAAGTCGGATGACATATTTCAATGAGCCGCCAACCCTGGCATGAGTAGAAACAGCTACACATAGAAAACGGGTCTTTAGCACTACGCAAACAATTTTTAATTATTGGTGAGTGCTTCCTTCTTTTTACCTTCTCCCGCTCGTCGTCAAATTTATGTAGTGAAGAGGCAGACAGCAGTGGATCGGATAAGTAGATTTATTACAGGAAAACAAGACACCTGAAACAGCCACCAACAGGAGAAAACAGCAAGGCAACCGTCTTCTTCAGCACTGTGTACAAACTCCGCAAGGTTCCCCTCATGACAGCCCTACATTCTAACATTACATACTTAGATTCTAGTAGAATTACATACTAACATTCTACTATGACTGACATTGGAATACTACACAGAGCACATGACTTTACAGCAATGAGCTCATGGTTTCATCAACGAGTCTTAAAACCGGTAGGGGTGAGTAATTCACTTCCCACTCCCTGTATTGTATAAACGCAAACTAACACTACTTCCACGGGTATGCTACAGCACCCAGAGCACATCACTTTACAGCAATGAGATCACAATTTAGGCTCACGGTTTAATCCCCAAGTCTTCACACCAGTAGGGGTGAGTAGTTCACTTCCCACTCCCTATATGCTATAAACGCATACTAACACTACTTACACACTTATTCTACAGCGACTAGTATCCTATAGCGGCCAAAGCCCATCAATTTACACTAATCAGCTCTGTTTGATCTCTTCACACCGGTAGGCATGAGTTCTTCACTTCCCGCTTCTGGTATAGCATAAATGCACAGTACCAGTCAGTAGTTCGCTTCCCACTCCCTGTATGATATAAATGCCTACTAACACTACTTGCACACGTATACTACAGCATCCAGAGCCCGTCCCTTTACAGCAATCACCTCGGTTTCATCCCCAAATCGTCACACCGGTAGGAGTGAGTACTTCGCTTCCCATTTCCGGTATAGAATAAACGCACAATAGGGGTCAGTAGTTCACTTCCCACTCCCTGTACGGTATAAACGCCTACTAACACTACTTGCACAAGTATGATACAAAGACCAGACCATATCACTTTACAGAAATGACCTCACAGTTTAGGCTATCGGTTTCATACCTGAGTGTAGCACCATATCATATCAGCACCATATCACTCTGAGCTACACCCCACCTTCAGACCGGTAACAGTGACTACTTCGCTTCACACTCCCCCACAGAGGTTACAGTGCTCCTACCCTCCTTTCCAACTTTTTTCCACTAACTCGCTTCGACAGAATCACAAAATGGCGGCCAACACTTCCTAGTTGCAACCGCTCGCAGCCAATAAGCAACAAGCTTGTTCTCGTAACACCAATCGCCAATCAGATGGCAGAATTGACAAAAATCGATATTTGTAAATTTCGATATTTCTCAAAAAACTACGGAACGAATTTACCCCAAATAAACAAAAGCATGCTTTCTAGACCAAAACCCATCTCACTGCTAAATTTGGGGTAATTCCTTTCACCCGTTCGACCTCTAGCATTGTCTAAAGTTTCCAATGGATATTAACATGGAGAAAACACGTTTTGGGACCCCCTTTTATCTTGGCGAATCACCCCCAAACTTTTAACATAGGAGCTGATATGAACAAATAATTAGTTTTGAAAATTTCATGAAGGTTCATCAAATAATGCCAAAGTCATAAGCAATTTTTGAGATGTCATCAGTGATGTCACTGACCATGTCATGAATGATGTAATATGTGACATCATCAGCAGTGGATTGCGGGTACGCGAAATAGAGTTAGTACAACTAACTATATAGGAGCAATTTCAATGGTTTTCTATAGGTGAAATGTCCAGCTAAGTATAACACCCCTAAAACTTATAGTTTTTTGAGTGAATTTCAAAGGTTTTTTAAATGCTAATTCCTAACTATATAAGGCCTGAAACCTATGTTTTTTTCAGTGAATTTGCAAGGTTTTTTAAATGCTAATTCCTAACTATATAAGGCCTGAAACCTATGTTTTTTTCAGTGAATTTCAAAGTTTTTTTTAATGCTAATTCCTAACCATATAAGACCTGAAAGCCCACCAGGAATCTCCAGTATGCGCCAGGGGACTGCATTGCAGAGAGGTGTAATGAAGCCACACCCTTTTTTACACCTCTCTGCAACGCAGCCCCCGTGCATGCTTGAAGAGGGGGAACTAATTCCCCTTGCATACTGGGGGCCCCTGGGGGCCAACTAGCCCACCTTGAACCTCCAGTATGCGCCAGGGGGCTGCATTGCAGAGGTGTAATGAGGCTATGCCCCTTGTTACACCTCTCTGCAACGCAGCCCCCTGGCGTGTTTGCAGAGGGGGAACTAATTCCCCTTGCATACTGGGGGTCCCTGGGGGCCAACTAGCCCACCAGGAGCCTCCAGTATGCGCCAGGGAGCTGCATTGCAGAGAGGTGTAATGAGGCCACACCCTTTTTTACACCTCTCTGCAAGGCAGTCCCCGTGCATGTTGGAAGAGGGGGAACTAATTCCCCTTGCATACTGGAGGTCCCTGGGGGCCAACTAGTCCACCTGGAACCTCCAGTATGCACCAGGGGGCTGCATTGCACAGAGGTGTAATGAGGCTATGCCTCTTTTTACAACTCTCTGCAACGCAGGCCACTGGCGCGTTTGCAGAGGGGGGACTAATTCCCCTTGCATACTGGGGGTCCCTGGGTCATATCTGCCCAAACGCCGAAATTCCGATTGATGGAAAATGACTTTTCTTGAGAAACATTTGGATTTGGATTATCATGTCCTATACTTTGGAATTTTTGAAAGACTGACTTTGAGGATGCTATAAATTACTCAAGTCTGCCCGAATTGTGTGGGTAAAATTGATACCTAGTCACTTTGAATAAGAATGTACTTACGTCTCGTCTAACATTTGGAAGAAATATCTAGTTGTATGACAACAGGATACCGACATAACTTGAAGGAAATAAGAACGCCCTGAAGAAGTTCTGTTGTACAGAACGAAACGCGTCAGCTGGCTGTGGTACATAAACTTAAGGAAAATAAAAGCATTTGAATATACACCAAGATTCAGCGCTTCAATAAGGACTCTAAGTGATATGATTTGATTGGACTTATTGTGCAAGTGGTGCTGTGCCAAACTTTGGAATATTCTCAAATACTCTCTACTACTTACTCTCTACTACTCCACTACTCTCTAATACTCACTCTCTACTACTCATTCTCTACTACTCTACTACTCTCTACTACTCTCTCACTACTACTCTCTCCCTACTACTCACTATCTACTACTCTCTACTACTCACTCTCTACTAATCTCTCTACTACTCACTCTTTACTACTCACTATCTACTACTCTCTACTACTCACTCTCTACTTCTCACTCTCTACTACTCTCTACCACTCACTCTCTACTACTCTCTCTCTACTACTCTCTACTACTCACTCTACTACTCACTCTCTACTACTCTCTACTATTATCTCTCTCTCTGCTACTCACTCTCTACTACTCTCTACTACTCACGCTTTACTACTCTCTACTACTCACTCTCTACTGCTCTCTACTACTCACTACTACTTGCTCTCTACTACTCTCTACTACTCACTCTCTACTCCTCGCTCTCTACTACTCCCTACTACTCACTCTACTATTCACTCTAGTACTCTCTACTACTCACCCTCTGCTACTCTCTCTACTGCTCTCTACTACTCTCTACTACTCACTCTCTATTATATTACTCACTCTCTTCTCTCTACCTCTCTACCTCTCTCTACTTCTTTCTCTACTAGTCTCTACCTCTCTACCTCCACCTCTCTACCTCTACCTCTCTACCTCTACACCTCTACCTCTCTACCTCTCTCTACACGCACACATATACACATATATATATATGCATATATATGCATATGCATTTATGTATGTGTATATATATATATATATATATATATACATACATATATAAACATATATAATCTGCATATCTATATAAATACAAATATAAATGCATGCATACATATACATATATGCATACATATGCATGTTATTTTAATGAAAGTTTTAAGACCACTAATAAAAGCAAAGCTAAAAAGCCACCTAATTACAAACAGAATGGCTTTAACTTAAACAAGGGCGAAATCTATTGCATTTTCAATGCTTGTTTACTTTGGTTCCATCAAGAAGGCATTCAGATGTGTCACACATTTGTCATAAATTCTGAATGTTAGCACTCTAGTTGCTCATTAGATCACTGTAGTAAAGCTACTGCTCACCAGGGAAGTCTGCTGCTAATCATACTTTCTATGGCAAAATGAACCCCCTCATTTTGTTCCGTTTTAAATTAAATGTTTTCAGACTTACCACTTCATTCCAATCAAGATGGCTTCTGGTGTGCCATACTTTTGTCATAAGTAAGACTGTTAGCACTCTAGTTGTTCTTTAGAACACTCTGGGACATTCTGTCATTGGGCTATACTTGGGCTACATATGGGTGATATTTGGGCTACATTTGGGCTCTTTTGTCTCTGGTGGCCATCTTGGGAGACTACATGTCAGAATTTTTTAATGAAATAGAAGAGGATTTGGGAAGTCACTCAAAATGTGCCCTAATTTTTCTTTCTGCAGCACTAATCATACTTTCTATGGCAAAATATACCCCCTCATTGTGTTCCTTTTTAAATTAAATGTTTTAAGAGTTACCACTTTATTCAAATCAGGATGGCTTCAGGTGTGCCATACCTTTGTAATAAGTAGGACTGTTAGCGCTCTAGTTGTTCTTTAGAACACTCTAGGAGGCTGCAGTAGAACACAAAGGAATCAACTGACAGTCGCTGTCCTTGTTGGATGAACATGTTTTACTGAGAATGTCAGACTTCATTCTCACATGACTGAGAAAGATAATGTGAATTTACAGAAAATATGCTTTCAGTTTAGCTTATAGATCCCCTTCCAAACCACTGTGGGAAAAGCATGAGATAATAGTTTTCTTTCAAACATGATTCATGATATCCCAGCAGAAGGCTTTTAAACATGGTAAAATCACCTTAGAACACACCACAATTCCTAAAATTAGTATGGTACCATCAACAAATGATTTATAATGTAACTAAAGTCCTAAAACCCTCTATTAACTACAATGCTTTTTAATGAGGTGCTATCTTGTATATTGGTCCCAAGATGGCTGCCAACACTTCTTGGATGAAGTGCTGACAGCCAATCAGATCTCACGATGAGATGTGTGGTTAGGCTCCGCCCAGATATATATGTGTTTTGAAGTTTCATTTTCATACAAACCACTGGAGCAATTTTCACCAAATATAGCAAAGGCACTTCTGCGTACCAGTCCCTACAATTTTGCCAAGTTTGGTGTAATTCCGTTCAGCGGTTCGGTATGTAGCCTTGTCAGAACGTCCTATGGAAATGAACATGGGGAAAACACGTTTTGGGACCCCCCTTTTTTCTCAGCCCCCACTTCACAAATCTCCCCGAAACTTTCAGGGAAGGAGCGCAGCGGGGCTGGCCAAAATTCTGGAAAGTTACACTCAAATTCCTCAACCGGCGCCAAAGTTATTCCCAATAGAATGTTGCGGATTTCCTATGGTAGCTAGGTCCTAACTATATATACCTACTGGCTATCGCCAGTAGGTAATAAATATATATATATATATATATATATAGATGTCATAAGTGATGTCATCAGTGATGTCACTGACCATGTCATGAATGATGTAATATGTGACATCATCAGCAGTGGATTGCAGGCGCGCGAGTTATAGTGAGTCCAACTAACTATAATGTGGGAATTTCAATGGTTTTGTATGAGTAAAATGTTCAGCTAACTATAAATGGTGTGAAACCTATGGTTTTTTCAGTGAATTTCAAAGGTTTTTTAAATGCTAATTCCTAACTATAACGAGTGTGAAACCTATGGTTTTTTCAGTGAATTTCAAAGGTTTTTTAAATGCTAATTCCTAACTATAACATTTGTGAAACCTATGGTTTTTTCACTGAATTTCAAAGGTTTTTTAAAAGCTAATTCCTTCCTATATCGAGTTTGTAACCTACGATTTTTTGTTAATTTTTATTTGCTGTTTTGTGTAAGTATTCATTTTTAATAATTTGTTTAAAATAAAAAAAAAATTCAAATGTTGGTTTTTTTAAATAATTTTTTCCTGGGGCGCTCAGGGTGCCCGCACCGGTGAGCTTACCCGTATCATTTTGTCTTGTAGCGCTCAGAGTGCGCGCACCGGTAAGCTCTTCCTAGAGCGCAGCGAGAGCGCTAATTCTGCGTTCGTAAAAAAAAATATGTATGAAAACTAAATGATAATGCAAGACATTCAGTACCATACTTAAAAAAGCATTATTTTAGAAAAATGAAAATGATTTTGCATTTCCGTAAAGCTAGCACAACGTCACTCAGGCGCGCCGCGTAAGCGCCCCCGGAAGCGCCCACGTTCGTGCCGCGTAAGTGCCCCCGGAAGCGCCTACGCTGGTGCCGCGTAAGCGCCCCCCGGAAGCGCTCCAGTGCGCGCAGCGTAAGCGCGTCAAGTCATGTGACCTTAAAATACCTCTTTTCATTGGTTCCTAACAGTTTTTTTTACAAAGAATGAAATCCCCACCCATTTCCTTCACTTCTTCTTTCACTTTTGTGACTGCAAGACCTGCCTTTTTGCTGTCGGATCTTTGTGGGAATAAAATCTTGGATTATCATGGCTGCCAGACCATCCAGCAGTGAAGATGACTCCAATGAATTTCTTGATGAAGAGCCTCCTCAGCCGAAAGTAAAAGAACACTATATTTGGAAGTTTTTTTCTATTCCTGATGACCAGAAGAAAGTAAATGCTCCAAAAGTGGAGTGCAGGATTTGTCACACTGTCCTGTCACGGGGTGACCCCACTAAGAAATATTCTTTTGGTAACTCCACAATGATTCGCTATGTGGAGAGGAGGCACCCCCAGAATTTTGCCCTGGAAAGTGTCAGGGCTCTGGCACGAGAGGTTCCCAGTGATGGGGCCTCTACTTCAACCGGAGGACAAACTGCATCAGGAAGGGAGCAATCATAAGAGCTGATCCCTAACATTCAGCCTGCTTTTAATAAAGGTGTTATTAAATGCAGATATTGCGATCAGCTACTTCGCTATGGGGAACAAAGTGTTCGGCTCATGGCTCGAGCATTGGAGAACCATTGCTGCCGTTCCCAGCCCTAATTTTGATTTGTTTTTTTGCTCCTGTTGAGCAGTTTCCCATTCCCTGTTTTTGTTTTTGTTCTAAAAAAAGAAGGAAAAAAAAGTTATTTTCAGAACTACCTCCAATTCTCATCAAAGAGCTGTGTTCTGAAAAAGAGTAAGTGAAGTGGAGTGCAGTGAGAGAGGAGAGGAAAATGAGTGAGAAAGCAAAAAAAGGTACGAGAGGAGAAGGGAAGTGAAGTAGGGGGACTGAAAGAAGGTGAGTGTGGGGAAGGAGAGTGAGGAGAAGGAGAGTGAACATGGGGAATGTGGATATGCAAAGAAAATGTAGTAAAGGAACGGGGGTGTGGAAGGGTAAGAAAAGAGCAGTGATGTTTTGGAAAGAGTGGAGATACAGACTGGATAAAGACAAGTAAGTGTGAGACCAGGTAAGTAAGGCAGTGAAGAAACAGAGAAAGTGAAAATAAAAATAACAGTAGAGACTGAAGGCCTCATTTTTGCACCTGCCTCACAGCAGGCGTAACACTGACGCAGGTCCTTTAACATGGGCCTGGCCCCATGTGAAAGGAAGCATTGCTGGAGTTGTGTCACTTTTGTGACACACTCCAGCAATGCATCACTTTTGCGCTTACAGATACGTCAGAAATACTGACGTATCTGTAAGTACTTGCGACATAATGCATCATAAATTAAATATGACGCATGAGTAGAAGACTGAAGGCCTCATTTATGTGGCCATGCGTCACTTTTACGCCACCGGTGCGTCACTTTTTGTGACGCACCAGTGCTGTAAAAAAATACACCTTGTTGAGTCATATTTACAAAGTGACGCATCGATGTAGATGTGTCACTTTGTAAACCCCTGCACCACATTATACCTACGTCAGGTGTAATGTATGCAAAAGGGGTGTATTGACGCAAGAAAGGGTCGTAGAGGTGACGCAGTGAAATCTATGTGATTTCACTGCGTCACTTTTAGGGTGCCATTGTGTCAAAATCTTGCACCTGTCTCACAGCAGGCGTAAAACTGATGCAGGCCCTTTCACATGGGACTTGCCCAATGTGAAAGGATGCAATGCTGAAGTTAATAATAATCCACATTTGTAAAGCGCACAATCACCCGTAAGGGTCTCTAGGCGCTGGGTGACACACTCCAGCAATGCATCACTTTTGCGCTTACAGATACGTCAGAAATACTGACGTATCTGTAACTCCTTGCGACATAATGCGTCATAAATTAAATGTGACGCATGAGTAGAAGACTGAAGGCCTCATTTATGAGGCCATGCGTCACTTTTACGCCACCGATGCGTCACTTTTTGTGACGCACCAGTGGTGTAAAAAATGCACCTTGTTGAGTCATATTTACAAAGTGACGCATCTAGGTAGATGCGTCACTTTGTAAACCCCTGCGCCACATTATACCTGCGCCAGCTGTAATGTATGCAAAGGGGACATATTGACATAAGGAAGAGTCGTAGAAGTGACGCAGTGACATCTAAGAGATATCACTGCGTCACTTTTATGACGCTGTTGCGTCCAAATCTTGCGCCTGCTTAACAGCAGCCGTAAGACTGACGCAGGCCCTTTCACATAGGGCTGGCCCCATGTGAAAGGATGCATTGCTGCAGTTGCATCATTTTTGTGACACACTCCAGCAATGCATCACTTTCTTCTAAACACTCTACTTTATTTTTTTACTCTATTTTTTTACAGTTTTTCCCCGTGGTGCGCTCAGGGTGCGCGAACCGGAGAGCGCACCGGTGAGCGCAGCCAGCGCTTACCCCGCGAATTTTTTAAAAAAAAAAAATGTTTTTGCCCTTTAGGGTCCTTCTAGGTCCCCCTCAGAAAACCTAGGGGGTCAAGGGGTGTCTGTTGTTCAGAGTCACAAGATGGCGGACTATGCAGACCATTTAGAATGTTTACAGACACCCAAGAGCCAATTAGCTTTTGAAATTTACAACCAATTAAAATGTTTCTTTGGTTTTGAATTTGTGTGTGATGAAGTTTCATTGGTTTTCTACTAATGAAATGGTTCTCTAATGAGAGGGAAACACAGCCATTTTGTGATAGTACTCTTTGAGGTACATTTGTGAGGAATATTTAGTTATCTATTTCTGGTGTGAAATTTACACAGTATTATCTCTTCTACTCCTTTCTAAAAGGTAAGTTGTTAATTTGTAAGGGGAATTTAATACTTGTTAAAGCTGGTTTCATATTATCTATTACTAAAAACGATAAATTAAAGTGATTTTTTTTCTGCTATTTACAGCAAGAAATATGACAAGAATATGAATCTCAATGAGGACACCGTTAATATTAATTTTGAAATTTCTTCAACCTGAGTTTGATTGAGGTCTCAAATGATCCTATTCATAACACTATCCATGTAGAAGACCTTCTTTTGAGAGAAGATGGAATGGAGGATTTTAATGATGAGACTTTGGATGCTGAATTAATGGAATGTTTGGACTATGTTGAGTTCCAGGAGTCATTTATGAAGAGTTCTGATGAGGAGATTCCTGATCAATTAATGCTAGAAGTACTTCTAAATTATGAAAATTCTGAAGAATAAATTTATATTTATAAATTATAAATTGTTTGAGACATTTTTCTGTTATTGTACTTGAAATTTATGAGATAGTAGTGAAATGATTGAGCTATAAAGTGACACTTATAGTATAGAGTGCAACGTTTCTGTATTACATAGTAAGTTTACTCACAGTTACTTCCCTTCTCCCACTATATTTTCTCCAATGTACATTTCACATCTCTTTTTCATCTCATGCCTTCTTTCTCTCACTATTTCTCTCTAATGGACACTATCGCCGCCATTTTTTGTATTTTCAGAAGACAGTGAATTGTAATACTCCAAAGGTGGAGTTCAATATGACCCATACTATGTTTTGCAGAAAAGACCCCAGAATGAAGTACAATTTTGGCAATCCAACTATGATTTGGCATGTGCAGAGGAGGCACCCCCAGAACTATGCACAGAAGAGTGTCAGGGCTCTGGCACGAGAGGCCCCAAGAGATAGTGCCTCTACTTCAACTAAAGGAATAACTGCATCGGTCAGGGGGCGACCAGAGCAGCTGATCCCAAATATTCAGCCTGTATTTAATGAGGCCTCAATCAAATGCAAAAATTGTGATGCCCTACTTTGTTACGGGGAACAAAGTATTATGATCATTGTTTGAGCATTAGAGAACCACCGCTGCCATCCCCAGTCCTAATTTTAGTGAGAGAGGAAAGGAAAATGAAAGAGGTAGCAAAAAAAGGGACGAGAGTGGAAGGGAAGTGAAGTAGGGGGATTGAAAGAAGGTGAGTGTGTAAGTATAACTAAGTTATAGGGAGTGAGCTTGACAGAAGAGGAGCGAGAGACTAAAGAGACGGAGAGAATGAGACTAACAGAGAGAGAATGAGGTAACGGGGAGTGTAGAGAGAGGAAGGAAAGTAAAGGAGAAGGTCTGAAAGAAGAAGAGTGTGAGAGTATGGCTCAGTAATAGGGAGTGAGCATGATAGAAGAGGAGTGAGAGGACGGAGAGAATGGGGGTAACACAGAGAGAGTGAGAAAAGGGGAGTGAGTAAGTTAGAGGACAGAGGGATTGACAGAAGCAGTTACTGAACTGTAGAAAGAGGAGTAAGGGAAGAGAAAAGAGTGAAGGAGTGAAGGATGGGAAAAGAGAGGAAGGAAAGTAAAGTAGAAGGTCTGATAGAAGGTGAGTGTAGGAGTATGAACGAGTTATAGGGAGTGAGCGTGATACAAAAGGAGTGAGAGACTGAGAGTACAGCGAGAATGAGGCTAACAAAGAGAGTATGAGGGAAGGGGAGTATACAAATAAGATTACAGACTAAGTAAGAGAAGGAGTTACTACAGTGGAATAAGAAAGAAAGTGCAGAGAAAAGAGTGAAGGAGCAAAAGAAGGAAAGAGAGAGGAAGCAAAGTAAAGGAGAAGGTCTGACAGAAGGTGAGTGTGGGAGTATAGCTGAGTTATAGGCAGTGAGCGTGACAGAAGAAAAGTGAGAGACTAAGTGGATGGAGAGAATTGGCTAACAGAAAGACATTAAGGGAAGGGGAGCGTAGAACTAAGAAGACAGACAAAGAAAGAGAAGTAGTAATTGAACTGGAGTCAGGAGAATAAAATAAGGGAAATATATAAAACAATAAATTAAAACAATAGAAATAAAATAAAAAATGTGTCACTTTTACGCCGCCGGTGCATCACTTTTTGTGACGCACCAGTGGTGTAAAAATTGCACCTTGTTGAGTCATATTTACAAAGTGATGCATTTAGGTAGATGCGTCACTTTGTAAACCCTTGCGCCACATTATACCTGCACCAGGTATAATATATGCAAAGGGGGCGTATTGACACAAAGATGGGTTGTACAAGTGACGCAGTAACATCTAAGAGATTTCACTGCGTCACTTTCAGGACGCCGTTGTGTTAAAATCTTGCACCTGCCTCACAGCAGGCCTAAGACTGACGCAGGCCCTTTCACATGGGGCTGGCCTAAGCCTGGGCGTAGTAGGCGTAGTGGGGCTACGCGAAGCTACGCGAAGTGGACCAGAAACTACGTCCACCTACGCACTTCGCGTAGCCCCACTACGCGCCACCCCGCCTCCCTCCCTCCCTCGCTAAATACCACCCGCCTCCCTCCCGCCTCCCTCCCGCCCTCCCTAAGTCAATACTTAAATAATGATTTTATAAACAATAAACACCACTTACCTTGTCGGCTGCGTCTCCGGGGCTCCCTCTGGTAACCGCGCCGCCATCATGGATAGTAATGCGCATGCGCGGCCGCCCGCGCATGCGCATTACTCGTGAGAAATGCGCATGCGCGGGCGGCCGCGCATACGCATTACTATCCATGATGGTGGCGCGGTTACCAGAGGGAGCCCCGGAGACGCAGCCGACAAGGTAAGTGGTGTTTATTGTTTATAAAATCATTATTTAAGTATTTAGGGAGGGCGGGAGGGAGGCGGGTGGCGGGCAACTTCGCTACGCCCACCGAGTGGGCGTAGTGTTGCCTGCTACGCCTACTTCGCAAATGGCGAAGTAGGCAACACTACGCCCACTCCGTGGGCGTAGCGAAGTGCTACGCCCAGGGTTAGGCTGGCCCCATGTGAAAAGATGCATTTCTTGAAAAAAAAATTACTATAATTTTTTACACTGTTTTTCTCTGTGTTGCGCTTCAGGGCTTCATTTATGAGGCCATGTGTCACTTTTACACCGCCGGTACGTCACTTTTTGTGACGCACCAGTGGTGTAAAAATTGCACCTTGTTGAGTCATATTTACAAAGTGACACATCTAGGTAGATACGCCACTTTGTAAAGCCCTGCGCCACATTATACCTGCGTCCGATGTAATGTATGCAAAGGGACATATTGACGCATATTGACGCAAGGAAAAGTCTTTGAAGTAACACAGTGAAATCTATAAGATTTCACTGCGCCACTTTTAGGACACCATTGCGTGAAACTCTTGCATCTGCCTCACAGCAGGCGTAAGACTGATGCAGATACTTTCACATGGGACTTGCCCCATGTGAAAGGATATATTGCTGGAAATTATTTGAGGGTAATAGAAAAATACTGAGAAAAGTGGAGTGAATAAATTAGAAGACAGAGGATTTGAGAAAAGAAGTTATTGAAGTGGAGTAAGAAGAGTAAGAAAAAGGAAAAGAATGAAAGAGCAAAGGATGGAAAGAGAGAGGAAGGTAAGTAAAAGAGAAGGTATCAAAAAAGGAGAATGTGTGACTATAACTAAGTTATAGGGAGTGATCTCGACAGAAGACGAGTGAGAGACTAAAGAGACGGACAGAAGGAGGCTAACAGAGAGAGAATGAGGTAAGGGGAGTGTAGAAGTAAGAGGACAGAGGGAGTAAGAGAAGGAATTGGTGAAGTGGAGTAAGGACAGTAAAGGAAGGGAAAAAAATAAAACAAAGAAGTAAGAGAAGACAGAGGAAAGAAAGTAAAAGAGTACACCTGAAAAAAAGTGAGAGTAAGAGAAGAGTGTGAAAAAAGAGAGTAAATGTTGGGATTTGGAATAAGTGAGGCAAGCGCTATAAGGAAACAGAGGTGTGGGAATATCAAAGAAGAGTACTGAGGTTATGGAAAATAGTATAGAGAAAATAAATATTCTACTTCAAACTTACCTTAGAAGTAATATCAACTTAGTTTTATATTTTCATTTAAATTTATATCTGTGAAAGACAAAACAAAATAAGTTACAATATTTATAATATATATTTTACAATAAAAGAGACAAAGTAGGAGATTAACAAGGGTAAGTGAGGGTGAGTGAAGGGCAGGGAGGTTGATGAAAAAGGAAAAATAAAGAGAGGATAAAAGCAAGTAAGCTTGAGACAAACGAAGTGAAGGAGTGAGAATATAGAGCTAGTAAAGGAAAGAGTGACACAAAGGAAGAGAGCAAAGCAAGGTAAGGAAGGGAGTGTGGGTCATTTTTAGGGAGTAAGCATGACGGAAGACGAGTAATAGATTGAGAGAATACAGAGACTGAAGCTAAGAGACAGGCTGTGAGGGAAAGGGAGTGAGGATGTGAGAGGATATAGGAAGTGAGAAAAGAAGTGAGTGAAGTGTAATAAGGTGAATGAGAGAAGGAGCATTATTGAGGGAATAAAGAAAAGAAACAAAGGGAAGGGGAGTGAAGTAGAGTGACTGACAGCTGGAAATTGGTGGATGGGAGAGAGGTAATGAGCCGTGAAGGAGTGGTTAATGAGAATAAGTGTGGAAAATGGAATAAGGGAAGGGAGGTGAGGGAAAATCAAAAAAGGCCAGTGAGGTTGAGTTAAAAAGAGTGATAGAGGGTGTAAATAGGTAAGTGAGCAAAAGAGAATGGAAAAATAATATATATTTAATAATAGAAAATACAAAATAATTTCAACAACATGTTAAATGGTTTATTTTTGCTGTTCTCAGAATATATTGAATTTCACTTAAAACAGTGACTTCAAAAGTACTCATCATATAACAGCGGGCAAAAAAAACCACAATCAAAATAATTGTGTTTAAAAAACCCATTGAATAATTACTTAAATAATGTAAGTTTTTTAAAAACCATATCTAAACTCACTTTTGATCCATCCACTTTTCCACGAGGCCAAATTGTATATGGAAAGTCCTTTTTTATGGAAATTAGTCCACTGTTTTCATAATGTCTCATTTACCCGACTTTCTGAAAGAAAAGCTCCAACATCACGTTATGAAAAAATAGTTTTACTTTCATCTCTAGCTTACATTTAATAAATAATTCCTATAATACTCACAGCACACTTTATATAATAAACATATACTATCTCTATGAGAACTACATATTTTTTATTACCTTCATCACTCTCATTCAGAAAGTAATTTTGAAGAGCAAACTAAGTTATATTAACTGCTGCAATCTTCATAGGCCAATTACCTTCCCTAAATTTTCGGTTGTAAGAACACCAGGTAAGAATTTAGTAAGTCAGAAGGCAAACGTTGTTTGAAAGTCAATTGAGTATCATTACAGAGCTGCCAACCTTTTTCACATTTTATATAAGCTGTGTAATGTCCTGATGTTGTTGAAGGACCATCATGGTAAATAATTGCTGCAGTTGTAAAGGTTCTTCCTGAAATTGATAATTGAGAAGCCACAACATTTTTAATTAATGTTGTCAATTTAGTCCCATCAGGTCTACATCGTTGGAACATTAAAATAACATACTGTCCATATCTTATTAAAAATAAACTTGATAGCATTTCAGATTTACATTGACTACAGACCATGTTTTGATTTGCTGCTCTAACTAGATTATTAAAAGACACTGATTTGCCATCTGGTAAAGTCAAATATATAAATCTTTCAGTGTGTACTGTAGTACTACTTGAAAAGGAGCAATTGTCACAGTCATGTTGCCATTTATAAAAAAGGCCAAAAAGATTTTCTACATCTACTCCTTCATCTTGTAAAACAACAAGCATATACATTAGAAATTCCTGACAATCTTGCTGAATATTCTGTGAAAATTGATTTAGACCAGAACATATGTCTAAAACCTTTCGAATTTCAGAAACACTTTGTATTTTTGTTCTATCACTGCTACATTTCCCAAACACAGAATTTAATAAACAACAAAGTGTTTGATCACAATTTTGAGCAATCTGTTCTTTTACAGTTTGCAGAAAGAAAACAACATTAACCACTACATTAGCATATCAGTTGACACCAGAACTATTTTCAAACTGAAATCCAACAACATCTTTAACTGAATCCATTTCCTTTCTGCTTACAATTACTGGTTCATCCACTTTTTTCTTTTTGCTACAACTTCACAAAAATGTTTCTCATTTCTTCTTTTTCAGCCTACCACACGCTTTTCAAACAGAGGATATTGAGGTAAATTTGGAGCATACTCTCTTCTTAACCTATTATATTCTTTTACACAATTTAGATCTGCATTAATCTTTGTCTCATCAAAATCAATCAAGTACAATCCAGATAAAGTTCTGACTCGAGATAAAGCAACATATGCCATGCCCTCCTTGAACACAGAATTTCCAATATTCACCAAAGCAGTATCAACACTTAAACCTTGAGATTTATGAATAGTTACTGCATATGCTAAAGAAACAGGAAACTGTTTTCTGCGGACATATAAATCTTTCACTAGCAAAAAGCGAGCAGAACAACGAGTGATTTGTTGTACTTCTTCAATACCATCAAATTAAATTTTTATAATTTCAATTCCATCTCTATTTCGGTAATTCACAAAATCCACAACATGACCCATTGCTCCATTTACTAAACCTCTTTCCACATGTAAATTACGTCGTAAAATTATACGACAATTTAAAGATGCATACAGAGTCTTTTCCATACCAGCAGTTTTGGATATTGTCTTCTCTAAAGATTCCAATTTTGTTTTCAACTTTTCTGACAAAATAATAGTGGCTCCTTCATGTTCTATTTTATCAATAGCTTCCAGTTTCACAATCTCTTGATTTTCCAACTTTAACATTTTGGTGTTGAAGATTGAACATTCTTGCAGAGTTGGCATCAAGCATATGACAGATTTGTTTTCAGGAATTTTCTTAAAAATATTCTCTGGGAGAATATTTTCCTTTGGAAACAAATTTGAAATCAATCGTGCATGTAAAGCTTCTTTGCCATGCTCAGTTAGTTTTCCAATTCTTACATCTTGTAGAATATTTTTATAATCTTCATCCTTTGCCTGTCGCATATTTTTAAGCAGTTCTGCATATTTGAAATGTAACCATATGTTAACATTTCCAATGCTTCCTAAGCACTTCCTGGTATCTTCATGCGTAAGCATTTTAAACACTGGCTGTCCTTTCACTGGAGTTAGTTGCAGTAAATCTCCAAAAACAATGATGTGTTTGCCTCCAAATTACACATCATAGTCTGTTTTAAGAGTTTCTTGCATTCTTAAATGCACAAAAGCAAGCATTACATTTGATACCATGCTTACTTCATCAATGATAAGAAGTTTCATTTTCTTTAGTACTCTTGAAACTTCACAACAAGCTTCTCCAGATAGCTTGTGGTATTGTAATTTGTTATCATGCTCCACTGGCAGCATCAATAAGCGGTGTAAAGTAATTCCTTTAATGTTGTGTGCTGCCAACCCAGTTGGAGCAGTAACAACACAAGAGAGCGATGATTCCATTGTTTTCTGCAAATATGTTGCAATCACTTTAATCAGGAAACTTTTCCCAGCTCCTGCTTCTCCACTGACATATAGTCGGATAGGCACAAATGATGTACATGAGCACTCTTTTTTCTCATGTGATAAACCATGCTCAATTTGTTGTGTGACTTGGTCATATATTTGTCTCTGCTGAACGTTTAGTTCTTTTTCCAAATCTTCTAAATCAACTCCATCCTCCTGAGCTTGTTCCATGGCTCTTTCAACTTCATCCATGGCAGTGGCAGCTTCATTTTGTATAATTGGTCCTCCTAGTGGATCCTGACTCAATGAAGCAGAACTCTGACTGTCTTGAGAACTGTCTCTAGCAATCTCTGCTGCAATTGTAGCTTCTTGCTGTATTTCCTCGTTCAACATTTGCAGATAACTTGAAAAAACTGGACATTCTATGGTATCTTTGGTTGCATTGAACGAATCTTCATAAGTAAGAAAATCTCCAAGTAGTTCCTCTTCTCTACGCCAAGGTTTAAAGAGTTGTAAAAGGGCTAAGTAATGAAATTCTCTTTTGTCTGGAGAATCATAACTCAATTTTCGATGATTAATCAAATGGCCTTTTCTTTGTTTTACTAAACAGCCTTCACATCCAATTACAGCATATACACCTTTATTGATGTCTTCTGTGACGCTCCTTTTAAAAATGTAGGTTTGCAGAACTTCATAGAGACAAGCGTTCTCAAGGTGAGTACTTCTATTTGGATAGTATGTATCCAACATGTTTGTCTTCAGAATATCTGTACTGTCTGGTTCTTTCTCCGCCAAATACTCAATTTCTTGTACAGACCTAGACTCACCCAAATAATGGTTCTAGATTTGGCATATAGACTTGCTGATGACAACCGATCAGAACATTCATACGCTCCAATTTCTCGATGCGACAACATCTTTAGACTGTAACTGTATAATTTCTTGCTTAGACTCTTTTCATGTGAAATTTCTTCCCACATTTCCTTCAGTTCCGTCTTTTCTGATTTAGTGATGTAAGACGTCACATATCGAGCCACAGCAATAAAGTTGTCAGCCACATATTGAATATCCATGTTAGCATTCCAACTGGATAAAATGACTGGGTTGTAGTCATTTATGAATTTGGATTCCTCATTTCTTCTTAGGTTGTATGTATTTTTGGGTGATTTTCTTGTCAAAGTATGTCGCAGAGAAGAGATAAAATTGTTGACTTCCTTTCGATGTTACTGGACGTGGAAATGCAAAACGACATTTCGTGTAGAACTTGTCTTTGGATTTGTATTTTTGACAAAAGTATTTCCCACAACGATGGCTTTGAAAGCGTAAAACTTGGTGTCTTAAATTGTTTTCGTCTGTACTTTTGGGAACAGCACATGTAGAATACTGCTCAATGAAACTCATCACTTTCTCATCTGAATCTGTTCCAAATGTAGGTGCATCTTTAATCCATAGCAGCATATGTATATGAGGAGCACCTCTTGCTTGATACTCCTTTCTCCAAAAGAAATCCAACACCTCTCCAAGCGGAGGATTTTTGTTTGTTTGTAATAAAAGACATCATAGCTTCAAACCTATGATTGAAATACCTGCATACATTAACTGGATCCAAAGAGCACAGTTTCCCAGGTGTCTTGAATTTTATTTGCCTCTCGTAGAAATTCAAGTAAGTCTTCCCAAGCATACTCAGCACAGCTAAGAGTGAGGAACCATGTAGGAGTTCCTAAGTTTCTAAGCATACATTTCAATTCCCTATGACGATGGTACCAATACTCGTTAGTACCACGCTGACATGCCATGAGAATAATTAGCTGAGATTCCAAAACACTGTCTTGCAGTTTCACTTTATCCATAAAATCCCTTGCCGAAACATTGTGTAGATGTGCTCCACTTTTCAGTATATGGTTTACTGCATAGGAAAGTCCAGACAAGTCACTCTCAAACAGTAGATGGAACAAATATGGAATGCATTGACGAAACCTTGGATCTTCTGCATATAATCTTGAAGTCCGGTATTCAGATGCAGGAATTTGAACAGGTCGGTCGTCATATCGTCCACCTTCACCTGTTGGAAATAATTGTGGAAAACAACGAGCTTCTAAACTTTCTTCCCATACACTAATGGGACTTCCTTTGGCTTTTTTCATCTGAAACAAGTCAATAGCATTCCCCATTACTTCTTTGGAATGCAATGGATGAACACTATAATGTTCGTAAATTTCTTCACTTCTAGAGACATCAACTTTTTCTATTTGTCCAGCAGAGACATCAGTGTCGTCTTGTACAGTTGTTTCCTCATCTCCCACATACACATTTTTATAGTACTGATTATTTTTTACCAGATACAACATTGCCTTCTTGACTTTCCTAACATCCACTAATTCTTGCCAGATTTTCTTACTTTTTGTCGGAACACCATTAACTAGAATAACCAGAGGTTCCTCTTCTACTTTTTCAACACCAATGGTATCAATATATTTCTTAAAATCTAGAGGCAAATAAACAACTCTTCCCTTTAATACTCTCTGTAAATCTGAAGGAGGCAATTTCCCTGTCTTAGGCTCCATGCGAACAATAGCCTGAAAAGGATGCACACATTGAATCAGAATAGACTCATAGGTATTTAAATCCATTTAAAATCATCAATTCAGAAGGAATGTCTACCAACTCCAGAATGTTATGAACAGCTCTAGCAGGCATTCTGTTTTCATTTAATTTATTATAGCAATATGTACAAATACGTTGATCAGAGCCCAAATCAAAACAATGTTCAACCAACAAATAAGTTGCAAAATCCTTCCACTCATTATTATTTATCTTTTCGCTTTTTACATATAAATCAACTAATCTAGTCTGATGCTTATAATGAGTCCGTCGACAACAAACACAAGAAAAATTAGGCCTTTCTCTTGAATTGACCTTAAACTTTATAATTTCATTTTCAAAATTTTCTGTACTTAAAATCTCTACATTCTCTTCTACTTACCTTCCATTACTGTATCAACTTCTGCACTAACCTCTTTTTCACCAAAGTAACAAAACTCAATTTCATCACAAATGTTTTTGACATCTAATTCAGTTCCATGCAAAAGAGCAATGTTTAATTGTTTTAGTTTAAGTGCTGGACTTTTTGCATAGTACAACCTTCTCACTAATTTCTTCACTTTATTATGATGCACTGCTAACATCCTAAAATGGTGAAAAACACTCTGACATACTTTTCTTGAAAGACAAGCCAGTGAATGCCCTTGCAAACCTGTTTTTTCTCTCACTCTACAAGGATCTAACTCTTGTAAAATCTTCATTTTTTGTTTCACAGTTTTCTTATTATATGTCTGTAAGAAAGTGCGAAACAAATCAATTGATTCCTGTCGGACACTACAAATACTACTACAATTCCATGTATACACTGGAGCCTCAGGACATCTCCCTAAAACTTCATCAGCTAACACCTCTTCTGTATTTCTAGGCACAATCTCTTCTTTTTCAACCGGACAACCGTCCTTCACCTCATATGCTCGACCACTGGTGTCAACTGCATGCACCAAATCATTATCCTGAAAGTAACTTTCTTCATTAAAAAATGGCTCAGAACTTGAACTATGCTTCCATTCTCCAGAAAACACATCACAAAAATTAGTTTGATTAATTACTCTCCTCCACTTACATTTTGATTTAAACACATTGATTATCGTATCAAGTGCACGAATTCTATTAATTACTAAACAAAACAATTTATTTTTCACTTTAAATGCTTCATCCACGATCTTAACTATGTTTTTTTTCTTGTAAAAAGCTGTCTTTTTTATATCTTTTTATATTTTTTAATAAATTGGAAATAATCCTGTTGTAAAACATTTGTCTACGAATGTCAGAAAATTGTTTGCTTCTTCTATTGCTTTTCAAAATATTGTCTCCTTGTACACGTCTAACATTTTTAGAAGGATGTCCTGTCTTTTTTGAATTTACAGGTGTTTCATTTTTCAAAGGTAAACAACTTTTTTTTGCTTCACATTTCAATAACTTCTGAGAAAATTTCTACTTTGCTTACCAGGAGCATTTTTCTTTTTCTCTGAAGATTTTATTTTGGTTGGTTCTTGATTTTCTTTTTCCTTAGACCTTAATTTTCTCTTATAATTTTTTGCTCTTCTTGCTTTAGAAGGCATCTTTCTCTTTGTTTGTATAGATGATTATAATCTGTGGAAAACAAAAAATAACATATTATAGACCACTACAAACATATTACATAGCAATTACAATAAATAAACAATATAAACACTAGTATACAACAAAAGGCTCATTTACATTACATGTGCTTTAATTTGTGTCAAAAACGATTTACTAATTAATGTTATATCTTGTTTATATATAGATGGTCTGTTTTTGGCCTGTAGATACAGAGAAATAATTAGTGCAGAGACACACATACTGCTTGCAGAGACAGAGATGGTAGATTACATGTAACATCGTGCACATGTGCCTAAGATCACACCAAATCTATTGTATTTTCAATGCTTGTTTACTTTAGTTCCATCAAGAAGGCATTCAGATGTGTCACACATTTGCCATATATTCTGAATGTTAACACTCTAGTTGCTCATTATATCAAGCTTCACTCACAGTGTGATTTTAAACAGATTAATAGGATTTTAGTTATAATGTACCATGTCTATCCCTGCCGACAGTATATGTGACTTTGCCTAACATCACAATAATGGGTGAATCAAGCTTCAGTCACAGTGTGATCTTAGGCACATAATCAGAATGTTAGATTAAATGTACCGTGTCTGTCTCTACCAACAGTATGTGTGACTCTGCTTAAGATCACAGTGATGTGTAAATCAAGCTTCAGTCACAGTGTGATCTTAGGCAGATGACCAGGATGTTACATGTAATCTACCATGTCTGTCTCTGCAAGCAGTGTCTCTGCTCATATTATTTCACTGTCTCTACTGTCCAAAAACAGGCCACCTATATATATGCAACACATAACATTAATTGCTCATTACATATAACATCCTGCTCATGTGCCTAAAATAACACTATGACTGAAGCTTCATTCACCCATCAGTGTGATGTTAGGCAGATGACCAGAATGTCACATGTAATATACCATGTCTTTAAAAAACATGTACTTCCATATTTTTTAAGACATCAAGTAAGCATATTATTCAGCCAGATCAATTTTAAATGAAGCTTGACTCACAATGTCAACTTAAACACATAAGCAGCATATTAGATGTAATTTACCATCTCTGCCTCTGCAAGCAGTATATGTGTCTCTGCTCATAAAATTTCACTGTCTCTACTGGCCAAAAACAGGCCATCTATATATAAGCATATATATATACCAGACTTTTTACAAGAAAACATTTTCCATACTAAATCGTTTTTAACACAGACCACAACCCATTTAAATGACCACTACAAAGCAAAGCAGAAATCTAACTCACTAACAAAATTCATTTCAATTATATACATCATACAAAAGCACAATATGCTTCTTAAAAACTCAATATAAATATTTATAAAGTAGACTCTCACAATGTTAACATCTCTCACAGCATTGGTGGGCAGATGACTAAACACACAACTATGTCAAAGATTGCGCACACATATTGTAAGTATGTTTCTCTTTTTTGTATATTCTATCTCAATTTATGCCATTTAAAAAAATAATTTCCAAAAATGCATCCTTTCACATGGGGCAAGCCCTAAGTGAATGGGCCTGCGTCAGTCTTACACCTGCTGTGAGGCAGGCGCAAAATTTTGACACAACAGCGTCCTAAAAGTGACGCAGTGAAATCTCATAGATTTCACTGCGTCACTTCTACGACCCTTCTTTGCGTCAATACGCCCCCTTTGCATACATTACACCTGACGCACGTATAATGTGGCACAGGGCTTTACAAAGGGATGCATATACCTAGATGCGTCACTTTGTAAATATGACTCAACAAGGTGCAATTTTTACACCACTGCTATGTCACAAAACGTGACGCACCAGTGGCGTAAAAGTGACGCATGTCATCATAAATGAGGCCCTCAAGCGCACCACAGGGGAAAACAGTGTAAAAAATTGTAGTAAAAACATAATTTCCAGCAATGCATCCTTTCATATGGGGCAATCCCATGACCTTACCTTATGTAATGTGATAAATGTTAACATTGTGAGAGTCTACCTTATAAACACACAGCTATGTCAAAGATTGTGCACACAGCTTGAAAATATACACCCAGACAAGAATATGAAATGCCATGAGAGATCTTATCACTGTGAGAGTCTACCTTATAAACACACACCTATGTCAAAGATTGCTTTGTCTGCCTGCATATTTACAAGTTGCATGCACAATCTTTGACATAGCTGTGTGCTTATGCATCTCCCCACTATTTCATATGGTTTTCTATCTGCTCTTCTTATCCCTCTCCAGACATTTACTCCTTCTACCCATGTTACAGGTTGCACAATATGCTTCAAAAAAATAAGCATATTTACAACTCCAATGAAACCATTACACAATTTCTAAACCAGCATTGAATCCAAGCATAAAAAACAATTTATAAAAAATTCTACCTTATAAACACACAGCTATGTCAAAGATTGCGCACGCAGCTTGTAAATATGCCTCTCTTTTTTTTGTATATTCTATCTCAATTTATGCCATTTAAAAAATTAATTTCTAAAAATGCATCCTTTCACATGGGGCAAGCCCTAAGTGAAAGAGCCTGCGTCAGTCTTACACCAGCTGTGAGGCAGGTGCAAAATTTTGACACAACAGCGTCCTAAAAGTGACGCAGTGAAATCTCATAGATTTCACTGCGCAATTTGTACAACCCTTCTTTGCGTCAATACGCCCCCTTTGCATACATTACACCTGACGCACGTAAAATGTGGAACAGGGCTTTACAAAGTGACGCATCTACCTAGATGCGTCACTTTGAAAATATAAGTCAACAAGGTGCAAATTTTACACCACTGCTGCGTCACAAAGTGACGCACCAGCGGCATAAAAGTGACGCATGGCCTCACAAATGAGGACCTCAAGCGCACCACAGGGAAAAACAGTGTAAAAAATTGTAGAAAAAAATAATTTCCAGCAATACATCCTTTCACATGGGGCAATCCCATGACCTTACCTTATGGAATGTGAGAGATGTTAACATTGTGAGAGTCTACATTATAAACACACAGCTATGTCAAAGTTTGTGCACACAGCTTGTAAATATACACCCAGACAAGAATATGAAATGCCGTGAGAGATCTTATCACTGTGAGAGTCTACCTTATAAACACACAGCTATGTCAAATATTGCTTTGTCTGCCTGCATATTTACAAGCTGCGTGCACAATCTTTGACATAGCTGTGTGTTTATGCATCTCCCCACCATTTCATATGGTTTTCTATCTGCTATTCCTATCCCTCTCCAGACATTCACTCCTTCTACCCATGTTACAGGTTGCACAATGTGCTTCAAAAAAATGAGCATATTTACAACTCCAATGAAACCCTTACACAATTTCTAAACCAGCATTGAATCCAAGCATAAAAAACTATTTATAAAGAAGACTACCTTATAAACACACAGCCAACATTATGGAAAAAGGTAAAAATATCATTCCTTAATTCAAAGAGACACACACTATGATACTTGCAAAAAATCTTTAAACTCTCTATCTTTTTTAAAAGAATCATTACTCACCTTTAAAAATGGTTTGGAAGATGTCAAACAGTGTCATTCACAGTCAACAGATATTCTTAAGCAGAATCTCTGAACAATGCTTCCTTCACTGGGAGCCTTTCAATAATGGCACAGATTCTTTCTGATTTCAAAACCATATTCTAGCACATAGCCAATAAAAATTATTCCTCCACAAATTCAAAAGCAAACTGCACATTTTAATTGGTTGAAGATTTCAAGACTTTGAAACTCACATAACATTCACCCATCCCCCCAGTGCTCATTCACCAAGTAACCATGGTAACTCTCTCTAAAACCAAGACAAAGTTCACAAGTTCATTTTACTATGTTGCAAAAAAAATCCATCAAGCCTGCTTGACCTCTCAATCTACTAGCTAATGAAATGCAATGTTTCTTTAAATGACTTTTTCTCAACCATTAAAAATGACTTCTTTAAAAAAAAAGCATACACCCTAATTTTCAGTGGAGATTTTTAACAAAGCTCCAATCATTTCTACTTATTCATCTGCACTGATTCTCAAACACTTTTTTTTCATAATCAAACTGCATTTCATTTCCACAACTCATATGACTAGAAGCACGCCTATCTTCACACACCTACCTTCAAAATGACAAAAGTCTGGTTTGTGGGGCATAGCTATGTCCACTGGGCTCAAAAATACGGAACTAACAGAGGTATTTACAACCTTGATTTACTAAATGTGCACATTGTATGGATTGGACAAAGAGGATTGAGAAGTCACCAATTGATACCATTAGTAAAATCCTTTATGCATTTACCACACCCTGCCTTTATAATTATGCACTGTGGTGGCAATGACTTGGGCACTTTGACTGGGGTAGGTCTGAAAATGCTTTTAAAGGACATCTTTGGGCAATTGATGTCACTTTTTCCAAAAACTGCCTTGGTATTTTCTAATATATGCCAAAGGCAAAAATGGAACTGGTCCAACCAATTTTGTCCACAGATTGAGAAAGCAAGGAAACATGTAAATAAATCTGTTTCTGCTTACATGAGAGACTATGGTATGGGTTCCATTTACCACAATAACTTGCGTTACAACATGCAAGACATCTATAGGAGAGATGGTGTGCATTTTACAAATGAGGGGAATAGAGTTTTCCTCTTGAATATAAGACTCTGCATTGGTACCTACTTGTAGGTACAAAAAACACCCACTTAACACAACAGCTCTTTTCAGAGCTAACTTACCTCTAAACACTCTACATTATTTTTTTACTCTATTTTTTTACACAGTTTTTCCCTGTGGTGCGCTCAGGGTGCGCGTACCGGAGAGCGCACCGGTGAGCGCAGCCAGCGCTTACCCCGCGAAAATTAAAAAAAAAAAAAAGTTTTTTTGCCCTTCAGGGTCCTTCTAGGCCCCCCTCAGAAAACCTAGGCGGTCAGGGGGTGTCTACTCTGCCCCCTTTTAATTATTTCCCCCTTTCTTTTTCACCTCTTGTGTCTCGATTCTACCGAGACACAAGATGGCGAACCCTCCGGACTGTTTAGAATGTTGACAGACACCCGACAGCCAATCAGCTTTCCGCTCGCGCACTCCCGTAGCGCACCGGGTGCGCTCCCCGGTACGCGCACCTGTGAGCCCTCGAAGCGCGCCTATAGATATATATGTGTTTTTGAAGTTAATTTTCAAAAAAACCACTGGAGCAATTTTCACCTAATATAGCAAAGGCACTTCTGCGTACCAGTCCCTACAATTTTGCAAAGTTTGGCGTAATTCCGTTTAGCGGTTCGGGCTGTAGACTTGTCAGACCGTCCTATGGAAATTAACATGTGGAAAACAACGGTTGGGACCCCCCTTTTTTCTCAGCTCTCACTTCACGAATCCCCCCGAAACTTTCAGGGAAAGAGCGGAGTGTAGCGAGACCATTTTAAGGAAAATTACAGGCAGATCCCTCAATCAGCGCCAAAGTTATTCCCATAGGTTTCTGGGACGTTATAATTAGTTGGACATTTGACTCATATAAAACCAGAGAAATGTGTCTGTTATAATAAGTTGAGCTAACTATAACTGGCACACCCGCAATGCACTGCTGATGATATCACATATTACATCACTCATGACATATTCAGTGACATCACTGATGACTTCTCAAATGGCATCACTGATGACATCACTCTTGACATCACCCACGTGATAATCTGATGCACATACTGATGCCCTAATATTAACTTTGATACACCCTTTCTAAAATGCAGACTACTATTTTTGAAACCATACACACAAGAATGCCATATACTACATACCACTCACAATTTCCTAGGTCTACACACACATCCAGTCACTTATACATGTAGTTACTCATCAATACAGGACTATAATATGCACTCAAATATCTATACATGCAGTCACACTCTGCCACTCATCCATAGAGTTACTCACACACCTAGCCAGTAATGCAAAGAATCAATCACATACCCATTTACTCTGTATACAGTTATACACACCAACTCCATTATTTATATACATACCACATCCCTTATTTATACAGATACTAACACATATTTACTGTCTTATACAATCATTGATAATAGCAGACATTTATTTATACACCCACTCTTCAAATAACTTAGTCTCACGTATAGTCATTTATATACTCCAACACTCACATATATTGCCTTAAAACATATCTAGTCACTCACAGATATACCACTGAGACATTCATTCATTCACCAACACACCCATACACACACTAACTCACCCATACAGCCCTTTCCAGATGCACTTTTTAATCCATACAACCAGTGAATCACCCACTCAGACATCTATGCACAGACTCATATAGCCCCCACCCACCCACTTAGACACTCAAGGACCCATACAGATACTCAGACAACAAATCCATAACCTATATAGACACTCATGTAGCTATTCAGCAACCCATGCAGTTGCTTACACAACAACTGAGAGACTAACACAGACTTTCACACAGTTTAGTCAGTAACCCATGCATTCAGTAAGACACGTTCAATCACTCAATTATACAGTCAGTCACACACCTACAAAATAATCCCTTTAGGCACTTGTAAATGCATTCATTCTTCAATACACCTTTGCATATATATATAAAACATATTTAAACTTTACAGAAACACACATTCACTGGATGATGTTATGAGTGATGTCATGAGTGATGACATTTGAGATGTCATCAGTTATGTCAGCAGTGATGTCACTGACCATATCATGAGTGATGTAATATGTGACATCATCAGCAGTGCATTGCGGGCGCGCGAGTTATAGTTAGCTCAACTAACTATAACAGGTGAATTTCCATGGTTGTATGAGTCAAATGTCCAACTAACTATAACGTCCATGAAACCTGTTTTTTTTTGTGCATTTCAAAGTCTTTTTATATGCTAATCCCTAACTATAACGTCTGTAAAACCTATGTTTTTTTCAGTGAATTTCATATGCGAATTTCAATTGCTAATTTCATATTTTAATGTTTATAAAACCTATATGTATTCTTTTTTTTTGCAATATTTTGGAACTCTATTATACTTCTTTTTTAACTTTAAAAATTATGTAATGTTTCATATCTTCCCCAAAATATGTATAGCTTTTCTTGTTTTTTTTTAAAACTCCACTACCATACTGGTAGTGTACCAAGCTCCATCACCACGCGAATCCTATCCACCATATTGCTAAACTCGTAAATGATGCGCATTTCGTATCCGACGGGTTTGTGGCACCGTGTTCCGCGTAACATCACATATGTATGAGGTCGCGCCAGCTGCTACTATGGTATCAGACGGGTACGCAGTACCAAGCCGCGCGTTACGTCATGTACGTATGGAAAGGGGCGACCGCTCGGTCCCCCCGAACGTATGGATGGGTGACCCGAACCTCCCGGGAAGCCATTTTGGGCGGGGTGGCGTAGCCCGGCTGGTATGCCCGAAGCGGCGTAGCCGGGGCGCGCCTTCCCCCGCCCGAGAGGGGTTGTCCTAGACACCTCGACGGAAGACCACGCCCCGTAGGCGTATCGGGGACGGGTACACGCCCTCCCGCAGAAGGATAAAGGAGCGGGAACTCAGAAGATCGTCCTCTTGTTCCTCGGATCGGAAGGCTGCACCCACTCGTGCTCGTGAGCCCTCGACGGAACAAGCAGCAATTTTGAACGTGGTAATCCTGTTTTTTCTCTTTCAGTTTCGACACAGATTTCAGGACCTCGTGGATCGACCAAAGGCGGAGGACTCGAAACCATGCCTAGCAAGCAAGCAGGAAAGGGTTCCGAGATGGAGAAGGTGTTACGCCTGTTGTCGAACAGGATGGCTTGTATGAACCGAAAGCTCGGTCAAGTCCAATCGCTCGGTAGAGGTTTGGCGGAGGTGAAGAAGCAATTGGCCGCATTGAACGACCCAGGTCAGCCGAAAAAGGTAATAGGCCCGGCCTTGCCGGGGGTTGCCCCCAAGGTTGGCGGGAAGAGGGTCAAAGAGAGGGCGGTTTCGGGGGGGGTCACGGTCCCAGAGGTACCTCCCATCACCCCCCTTATACCGGCTGAGAACCCAGAGTTAGGCCAGCCGATCCCAAGAGTGATCACCCCGGCCGAGGACGATGAGATGCCCCCAGAATTGGCCGCACAGTTGACGGCATGGCTCAAGACAAAGGTGGGGGGCACAGTGACCCTGGGAGATCCGGCCAAAGATGCCAGGGTACTAATAAAGCAGTTATGGCAATCGAGAGATGCCGCAAGGGCGAGTGTTCCTCTTGTTCCCCCACAGGTGGCGCCTGGAGTACCAGCAGCTGGTCAAGAGAAGACGGCGGCAACAACAGCCGATCCGGGTAAGCTTGCATTGCCGATGGTGGGGGAGGGCTCGATACCCTCAAGGCGGGAAAAGGTTGCACAGCACATTCCCATGGCCACGAAAGAGTTAATATGGGGAGACAAGTATGTCAACATGTTTTCATTGTTAACGGACCATCGTGAGATGGAGTATGCTAAAACGCAGAAAGATTTGTGGCACCCTGGTGTCTGGCGCGCCAAGATGGCCGAGTTCAGGGTGGACGAGACAGTGACGAACTGGGTTAAGGCCTTCTCTATATTTACCGCAGTTATGGGGGAACGTAAACCTGAGGTTATGACTGAGTTGGTTTGCTATCAGAATCGCATTATGGATTTTTATTCAATGTATGAGGGGGAAGAATGGAAAGGCTATGACATGAAGTTCCGTAAAGCAAAGGAATATGATGCTTCGTTGTCTTGGGATTGTTTGGACTCGGTGTCATGGCACAAGCAACTCCTGCCAGGGGCGATAGGTACGTCCTCGCCAGGCGGGAGCGGGTCCGGAGTGGTTCGCCAAAAGCCTGGGGTGCCCTTTCGAGCAGGGAAAGGCGGGGGTTATCAGCCTAGAGTTGGCGGGAATGGCGGAAAAGGGGGGGTCTGTTGGGGCTTCAATCGAGGCAACTGTAACAGACCGCAGGGGACATGCAAGTTTAAGCATGTGTGTGCCGGCTGTGGGAATTCCTCACACCCGGAAAGTGCATGTAGATCAAAAAATGGCGGGACGGGAGGAAAAGGTGGGTCTAAGCAGGAGTGAGGTGGACCTTTGTGATCGATTGCCTACACCCGTTGATCTCATGGTTATGATTCCGTGGTTAAACAAATACCCTGATCATGTATCCGCTGGGGTGTTGAGGAAGGGATTCTTACATGGCTTCCACATCCCGGCGGGGGACTTTCGGGGGAACTCCTTTTGTAGAAACCAGTTATCGGTACGACACAACCCAGGCGTGGCAGAAAAGAAAATAGCAAAAGAGGTCAGTGTGGGGCGAGTGGCTGGCCCCTTTTCTTGCCCGCCGGTGGCCGAGTTCATCTGTTCCCCGTTAGGGGTTGTCCCGAAGAAAGATCCGGGGGAGTTTAGGCTCATACATAACCTTTCTGCTCCTAGGGGTTCCTCGGTGAATGACGCCATTGACCCAGAAGTTTGTTCAGTACGATACGCATCGTTCGACGATGCCGTGGCCATGTTGAACCACCTAGGCCCTGGGACGCTGATGGCGAAATGTGATATTGAATCAGCATTCCGGTTGCTGCCGGTGCACCCGCAGGATCAGCGCCTGCTAGGTTTTGCATTTCAGGGAAGTTATTACATGGATAAATGCATGCCCATGGGTTGCTCCATTTCATGTGCATATTTTGAGATGTTTAGCTGTTTTTTGGAATGGGCATTTACCGAGGCTACAGGACATAGACATGTTATGCATTATCTGGATGACTTTCTGTTTTTGGGGGCAGCCGGGGATACGAACTGCGCACAGGCACTGTATGATTTCTGCATCCCCATGAATGAATTTGGTGTCCCATTGGCACCAGGTAAGACGGTTGGACCATCTATTTCACTGGAGTTTCTGGGAATTGAGCTTGATTCTGTGGAGGGGTGTTTCCGATTACCAGTTGAAAAAGTGATCAAGTTCCGGGCTTCCTTGATGCAATGCCTGGGTGGGGAGAAAGTGACCCTGCACCAGTTACAACAAACAGTGGGTCAGCTTAATTTTGCCTTGAGGGTGATTCCTATGGCCCGCCCATTTTCGCGCTCTATCGCGCAAGCTATGGGAGGTCTCAAAGAGGGTCACCACCGTACGAGACTGTCTGGAGAGGTTCGCCAGGATATGCGTATTTGGTTGGCATTTCTGGCGGACTTCAACGGTCGAGTCGTCTGGAACTCCCCGCCAGAGTCTTCGGAGGAATTAGGTCTATGGACCGACTCGGCAGGGAGCGTGGGTTTTGGCGCCATCTTAGGTGATCGATGGTCGGCACAAACATGGCCAACATGGTGGCACTCCAACGGTCTCACAGGTAACATTGGGTTCTTGGAGTTATTCCCCATCTGGGTTGCTCTGATGACATGGGCTGACGACTTTAGGGACCGCTCAGTGGTGTTTTGGTCTGACAATATGACTGTTGTCGAGTGCATTAACCAACAGGCAGCACGCTGCAAAATGATCTTGAGATTGTTGAAAGAGATTGTGCTACTTTGCATGAGACTGAATGTACTGTTCAGGGCGAAACATGTGCCAGGTGTACTGAATCATGCGGCTGATGCACTCTCTCGTTCACAAATACAGGCATTCAGGGGTTATCTGCCCACAGCAGACCCAGAGGCAGCACCATTCCCAGAAGCAATGTGGCTAATCGGTGCCTCGAATTACAAGACCTCGTGGCAGCGAGTCTAGCCCCCAGGACAAGGAAAGCATACGAAGGAGCATTTCGTTCCTATTGCACATATTTAGGTCCCACAGGGAGTCAGAATTGGGGTCAGGAGGAATCCTTCCTGGGGTACCTGGTAGCACTACACAGGGAGGGCCGATCAGTGGCAACGGCCGGTAGGCATAGGGCGGCCATTTCCTTCATGGCCCAGGTACACGGCATAAAAGACCCTACAGGTTCTTTTTTGGTGAAGAAAGCCCTTCGCGGCTGGCAGCGCCTTGAGGGTTGCAAGAAAGATACGAGGCACCCGATTGGCTTAGACAGACTGTCTCTGCTTTTAGCAAAGCTGGATGAGACGTGTTCCTCCCATTACGAAGCAGTTCTGTTCTGGGCAGCGTTCACACTGGCATTCCATGGGGCCATGAGGGTGAGCGAACTTGTCGCAAAGAACAAGAGAGATATGGAGGGAGGTTTGTGCAGGGATCACATCCAGATAAGGGGTGATTCGATGGTAATCATGATAGCCAGGTCCAAGACTGACCAGGGGGCTATGGGAGATAGTGTTGTCGTGCAGCGCAGCCGTGGGTCCCCCGTCTCCCCGTTGAAGTGTGTGGAAGACTATTTGGCGCTAAGAGCGGCCGCTTGGGGGGGGAGCATGCTCCGACACAAGGATGGCACCCCACTGACGAGATTTCAGTTTCAGAGGGGGCTAGCACTGGCAATCGCTGACGCGGGCATGGACCCGTGCGATTTTGGGACCCACTCCTTTAGGATAGGGGCTGCTACTGAGGCTACAGCCAGGGGTCAGAGTGCTGAGGAAGTGAAACAATTGGGCCGTTGGTCCTCGAATTGCTTCAAGAGGTATGTGCGCTTGCACATGTTGTAAGTGATCAATTGACATGCACTCACGTATTCTGTCTTTTGTTTACTTTGCAGTTTCGCGAGCCTGCCACGCAGGGCGGAATTGGAGGTCGACCCAGCATCAAGAGACCAGCGGTCAGAGGTCACCGTCTGGAGAGAGGATGGTATGGGTCGTGGGCCACTCATACGTGAGGCGCGCCGGTGACGTATTCAAGGAAGGTGACGCGATTCACGCACCTGGGGAATACGGGTTCAGAGTGGCCTTCCATGGGAAGGGTGGGCTCGTTTTTGACAACTTCGAGTCATTTTTCGAGGGACTTCTAGGGCAGCATAGGTCACCGCCATCTGTAGTCATAGTACACCTGGGAGGCAACAACTTGGTGGCACTGGGTAGACGAGTGTTACTTGAACGTATCTTGTCTGCTGTTAGCTGGTTGGCTAAAAGAGTCCCGGGGTGCACGATTGCCTGGTCCCACATGATTCCTAGAAGGAGGTGGCAGGGGGGCCTTTCGGTGTCAGCTCTGAACCATTCAGTTAAACGGGTCAATAATAAGATTGGTAGATTGTTCCGTTCTGCACAGTTGCATGTCATTCCTCATGGGTGTATCCGGGGTGACCATATGTATCTGAACGATGGGGTTCACCTGTCCAGGGAGGGGAATGATTTACTTATAGGAGACTTTGTTGCATGGCTAAGAGGTTTGAGGAAGCATGACCTATAGGAGGAGTAGGGGGGGACCAGATCGTCGGTCAACGATCCGGTCTGTGGCGGTAAGGTCATGATCGGTGAGCAGTAATTTCAAGGTCCCTAGAGTGGGGCGCCACCCACAATGGATGGGAGCGCCCGGGGGAAGACGGCCATTGGCTCCTTCCACGGGGAGGCGGCACCCACTAAGGATGGGGCGCCTATGGGGAGATGGCCATGGGCCCCTCCCAGGGGGGGAGGGGGTTAGATGCCCCTCCTTATTAATTTCCCGGGGGCCGGATATCCGCGATGGCGGATAGAGAGTGTGGGGTTGGGGGGAGAGTCCACGCTGTCCTTCCTACAGAGACCTCATACGGGAACTCGGACGACCCTTAAGATGGCGTCGAGTAGAAAGGGGGCCCCCACCACGACAAGGGAAGTTACAGTTGGCAATGAGGGTAGAGCCCTCTGCGCATGCGCCACTCACACAGTGAGGGCGGGAGTTTGGTAGTAGGGATCTGACACCGGTTAAGACCTTGCCGTTGGCCCTTAATGCTAGGATGTACAATTTGAGTTAGAGTGTATGCATTTTCAGGATGTTAGCCAAAAGTACATGACTGCATCTAAATGTAATAAATGACAAATTGTACATAATGCATAATGATGAAACTTTTATTTAATGTTTTAAATTTTGTTACATATTTTAATAAATACGGCCGGGAGGGTGACTCCCTCCCGCCTTCCAAAAGTTCAACTATTGTCCGACTTCCCATCCTTGGGGATATGTGTTGGGAGGGGGTGGCGGGCATCCCGGCCATATGGAAAGGGGCGACCGCTCGGTCCCCCCGAACGTATGGATGGGTGACCCGAACCTCCCGGGAAGCCATTTTGGGCGGGGTGGGCGTAGCCCGGCTGGTATGCCCAAAGCGGCGTAGCCGGGGCGTGCCTTCCCCCGCCCGAGAGGGGTTGTCCTAGACACCTCGACGGAAGACCACGCACCGTAGGCGTATCGGGGACGGGTACACGCCCTCCCGCAGAAGGATAAAGGAGCGGGAACTCAGAAGATCGTCCTCTTGTTCCTCGGATCGGAAGGCTGCACCCACTCGTGCTCGTGAGCCCTCGACGGAACAAGCAGCAATTTTGACCCACCCACCAGCCCCTTATAGCAAATGTCTAGAGGAAATAAAGTTTTGCTGAGTGATGAAAGTATAGGCCTTCTTTTTTTTTTTTTAAGATTTGGTTTGTATTGGAGAAATGTCTTCTTGCAGGAAAGATCAGTGGATAACACAGTAAGATGATGTGGAATTTTCTTTTTAGTAGGTAAACAACTGTCGTATTTATTTGTCGGGCGGTAAGGTCATGATCGGTGAGCAGTAATTTCAAGGTCCCTAGAGTGGGGCGCCACCCACAATGGATGGGAGCGCCCGGGGGAAGACGGCCATTGGCCCCTTCCACGGGGAGGCGGCACCCACTAAGGATGGGGCGCCTATGGGGAGATGGCCATGGGCCCCTCCCAGGGGGGGAGGCGGTTAGATGCCCCTCCTTACTAATTTCCCGGGGGCCGGATATCCGCGACGGCGCATAGAGAGTGTGGGGTTGGGGGGAGAGTCCACGCTGTCCTTCCTACAGAGACCTCATACGGGAACTCGGACGACCCTTAAGATGGCGTCGAGTAGAAAGGGGGCCCCCACCACGACAAGGGAAGTTACAGTTGGCAATGAGGGTAGAGCCCTCTGTGCATGCGCCGCTCACACAGTGAGGGCGGGAGTTTGGTAGTAGGGATCTGACACCGGTTAAGACCTTGCCGTTGGCCCTTAATGCTAGGATGTACAATTTGAGTTAGAGTGTATGCATTTTCAGGATGTTAGCCAAAAGTACATGACTGCATCTAAATGTAATAAATGACAAATTGTACATAAATAATGCATAATGATGAAACTTCTATTTAATGTTTTAAATTTTGTTTCATATTTTAATAAATACGGCCGGGAGGGTGACTCCCTCCCGCCTTCCAAAAGTTCAACTATTGTCCGACTTCCCATCCTTGGGGATATGTGTTGGGAGGGGGTGGCGGGCATCCCGGCCATATGGAAAGGGGCGACCGCTCGGTCCCCCCGAACGTATGGATGGGTGACCCGAACCTCCCGGGAAGCCATTTTGGGTGGGGTGGGCGTAGCCCGGCTGGTATGCCCAAAGCGGCGTAGCCGGGGCGCGCCTTCCCCCGCCCGAGAGGGGTTGTCCTAGACACCTCGACGGAAGACCACGCCCCGTAGGCGTATCGGGGACGGGTACACGCCCTCCCGCAGAAGGATAAAGGAGCGGGAACTCAGAAGATCGTCCTCTTGTTCCTCGGATCGGAAGGCTGCACCCACTCGTGCTCGTGAGCCCTCGACGGAACAAGCAGCAATTTTGACCCACCCACCAGCCCCTTATAGCAAATGTCTAGAGGAAATAAAGTTTTGCTGAGTGATGAAAGTATAGGCCTTCTTTTTTTTTTTTAAAGATTTGGTTTGTATTGGAGAAATGTCTTCTTGCAGGAAAGATCAGTGGATAACACAGTAAGATGATGTGGAATTTTCTTTTTAGTAGGTAAACAACTGTCGTATTTATTTGTCGGGCGGTAAGGTCATGATCGGTGAGCAGTAATTTCAAGGTCCCTAGAGTGGGGCGCCACCCACAATGGATGGGAGCGCCCGGGGGAAGACGGCCATTGGCCCCTTCCACGGGGAGGCGGCACCCACTAAGGATGGGGCGCCTATGGGGAGATGGCCATGGGCCCCTCCCAGGGGGGGAGGCGGTTAGATGCCCCTCCTTACTAATTTCCCGGGGGGCGGATATCCGCGACGGCGGATAGAGAGTGTGGGGTTGGGGGGAGAGTCCACGCTGTCCTTCCTACAGAGACCTCATACGGGAACTCGGATGACCCTTAAGATGGCGTCGAGTAGAAAGGGGGCCCCCACCACGACAAGGGAAGTTACAGTTGGCAATGAGGGTAGAGCCCTCTGCGCATGGGCCGCTCACACAGTGAGGGCGGGAGTTTGGTAGTAGGGATCTGACACCGGTTAAGACCTTGCCGTTGGCCCTTAATGCTAGGGTGTACAATTTGAGTTAGAGTGTATGCATTTTCAGGATGTTAGCCAAAAGTACATGACTGCATCTAAATGTAATAAATGACAAATTGTACATAATGCATAATGATGAAACTTTTATTTAATGTTTTAAATTTTGTTTCATATTTTAATAAATACGGCCGGGAGGGTGACTCCCTCCCGCCTTCCAAAAGTTCAACTATTGTCCGACTTCCCATCCTTGGGGATATGTGTTGGGAGGGGGTGGCGGGCATCCCGGCCATATGGGATTGTGCCTGCTGCGCATTGCGTATGCGACGAGTGCACGCTGCCAGGCCCTGTGTTATGTCATAGACATATGGTGTTGCGCCGGGTACGCCATTCCCTTGTTTTTTTGTTATGTCTCAAAACTAAATCTAAATGACTTTAAATTGTATATGAGAGTGAGCGATAATCTAAATCATAATCTTTCCAATACTGATGTACGCACCAGACGGAAAAACAAAAAATCGTGTATTCACATGCACTCGAATAAATAAATAGAATTGAAACAACACTTTGAAATGTTTTCCATATTAAAATGAATAAGTTTCAATAAAAATAACACAATGTAAATTGAATGTTATCATAACCAGTTTCCTTGAATTTCCTTTCTTCGGAGATCGCAGCAACGCGCGACGGGTAAGCTAGTTCAATAATAAATAAAACTCCCCTATAGCCAAGACTTCTCTTTGTTCAAATGCCTGGAAGTATTATTATTACGGGTTGTGTTCTTAACCTCTTGAATTACAATCCACATTATTATATCCTCATTAGAGCCACTAGAAATAAAATGGGTGACCATAGATGCCGAAATTGTTTTATTATGGATCCATAATCTAAGTTCTGTAGTCCTGGTTCACACTTGCCTTTTTGTTTGCTGCATGAATGTCAAAAAACTGAAACATCTGACCATGTATACAATGTATCTACAGTTAATGTTCATAATATCTCGGAATTTGATCGATATTTATTCACCACCAAGCTACCAATATTATCACTAACCTGTCATATACTTCAACTTTCACATTTAGAAAGTTCCCTTACTGTAGGAAAGCGCCCCTTTTTGCATGGTTACCCCCCACTTTTTGCCTGGCATCTGATGCAACCTGAGTTCATGTGCCCTTGGTCCCTGCCAAACAGGTTCTCAGGGCCTGGGTTCTTTCCGAAAACTGTACCTTTATGTCAATAATACTTTTATTTGATTTCGTTAAAAATCATAGAAGAATGGAAAAGACACCTAATACAAGATGATTTTAAATGAAGATTTTTAAAATACGAGAGACAAAAAACTGTGAGGTCATATTCTCAACCATCCTCAATGGTTAGGATAAGATATGTTGAATTTGTAATCAGAGCAATTTATAAAAGGTGCAAAACGGCTCAGGAATAATAGACAAATAGTGCCAGTGCTGATGGAATGTGTCCAGGCAGGTCGTATAAAACAAACTCATGTTAATTCATCTTTTTTGTCCAATTATTTGGCCACCATTTTCCAAAATGTAATGGCTCTGCAGGACTATTCGATCTACAGGCCTCGGAGGCATTGTATGACTGCAGCTCTGCATGTCCTTATTTGTTTTTTCCTATAATTTTTCAGGTTTCTAGTAGTTAGGAGCATGTGCTTAGGAGGTGTAGTAGTGTCTCTTCTCCTTGTCCGCATAGGCAGCATTCTTTTGTCGGCCATATAAACTTCCATTTCTGGGTCAAATTCTTTGTGAGGAATGACCCCAGAAGCAACAGCGTCAGGTAATGCTTTTTATAATGTGCAAAGTGTTCAGACAAATACGATTGGGGTTTCAGCGTCTGATAAGATTGAATCACTGCCCACGCATTCACATGCACTCGAATAAATAAATAGAATTAAAACAACACTTTGAAATGTTTTCCATATTAAAATGAATAGGTTTCAATAAAAATTAACACAATGTAAATTGAATGTTATCATAACCAGTTTCCTTGAATTTCCTTTCTTCGGAGATCGCAGCAACGCGCGACGGGTAAGCTGGTTCAATAATAAATAAAACTCTCCCATAGCCAAGACTTCTCTTTGTTCAAATGCCTGGAAGTATTATTATTACGGGTTGTGTTCTTAACCTCTTGAATTACAATCCACATTATTATATCCTCCTTATAGCCACTAGAAATAAAATGGGTTACAGAACCTCAATTGGGCTAGGTTGAGGGAAGCGGCATATTTTGTGTTCAAAATGTTCTACCCATATGATATAGCGGTAGGAATTTTTCTGCAATTACCTTAAGCAGGTGACCAGCATTTGAGCTTCTTCTGTAGGATTTTGAAGGCAAAGAGAAGTTGTTTTGCTTTTGTTTTTCCTTGGTCGAGGTGTTGCTTGAAATTAGGATTGTGATCGAGTTGAAACCCTAAATATTTGTACGAATCCACCTGGGATATTGGTTTCTCATCCAATTTCCAAGTGAAGTTGCCTTCTGACCTTGTTTTGTAATGTTTGGAAAAGCATAACACCTTGGTTTTCTGATGGTTAATTGTTAGTTGGGCAGAGGTGGTATAAGCTCCTAGTTGGGTCATCGATCGCTGCAGACCTATTGGTGTTTGGCCTTGGAGAACAATGTCGTCCGCATATTGGAGGCTGGGGATTGGTGTTTTTCCCAGTTTTGGGTGATCAGTTTGTACTAATTGGAGATGCTTAACAAGGTCAGTGGTGTAGATGTTGAATAGACAGGGGGCCAACACGCACCCCTGTTTTAGCGCATTTTTGGTTAGAATCATGTTTGTTATGCTGTGCCCATCTCCTTTCCTTATTTGAACCCACGTATGTGAGTAAAGGTTGATTATCGCCTCCAGAAGTTTTAGTTGGTGCCCCCCAACTTTGCATTTTGGCCCATAGCTTAGCTCTCGGTACTTTATCAAATGGTGCTTTAAGGTCAATAAGGCATGCGTACAGGGTACTGGATTTTGCGTAAACTTGATTAACTAGAAGGGTGACAGCGGAGATGTTTGTAAGAGTGCCCATTCCTGCCCGAAATCCGGTTTGCGTGTTTGGCATCAAGTTTGTTCGGCTAACCCAGTCCTCTAAATCTACCAACAGATTTAATGCATACATTTTTGCCTCAACATTGATTAATGCTATCATTCTGTAATTTATTCAAAGGATAAGGGATGGACACCTAGTTTTTTACAGTTTTTTTCTTTCTTTTTCTTCCAACTTCCTTGCCCTTAGGTTTGTGATAGCGTGCAGATTGGTATGTGGCTTGCCCAAATGCCACCAGGTACGACCTAGACAATTACAAATGGGACACATTCATGCCCCAGCCAAATGCACAGCATTACGTCGCCCTTGCAGCATAGAAAACTTTAACCATTGTCATCTGAATCTTCATATTTAACCATTGCTTATTTCTCCATTTAACTAAATTCTTCATACTCCTTATTTTTGAAATCCACGTCTGGAATGTTTTTTGGCTTTTTTTCAAGTTTCTTATATTCATTCAGTGCCCATCCGGACCTCTTCAATAAATACGATTAATGCCAGGGTCATCTCAGGCAGTGTTTATTTAATAAAAACCCACACAGGATCCAAAGAGACACAGCTTGAGGCGGATACCACTTGACGGGGAGGGGGTCCGTTACCGGAAGCAAGCTCACTTCCGTAGTAACATGTGCGCAAACTCCAAACACTACCTCCGATCCCAAACTCGGAACGGCGAAGTAAACAGGAGACGGACCACCAGGATAATTACAGGTTTTCTTTATTGCATTTCTCAGCTGGGTTGAGGGGCAAGACGCGTTTCGGGCTGGAAAACCCAATGCAACCCAGGGGGTCACTAAAAAATTATGAAACATTTACCAATTAATCATCCAATTCACGGAAGTGCATTTTACATAAAGTGAAATCAACATACTGGTTGCTACAGAAATATAGCCTAATAATCATCCATAATTTCTACACTTGTGGCTCGTGGTAATCTTACCTAAAACTCTTAGAGCTTTTACCAATTTAGTTCATAAATCACCCCTCCCAATATAGTTCCGACCTGAGCACTGGGCTGTCTGCATGCATATCTGTCCGTTCCCCGCAACCCTCTGCACCCTTTCACTTCTCCAACCCACATGTTATCTTAACATTTAGATTATCGTGCCTGCATTCAAACCTTCTGACTTGTTTTTCACAAAGATGTTTACAAAATTAAACGCCAGCCTAATAGCGCACCTTCCATCCCTGTCTCACTCTTAACTTCCAAACTACTCTTATCCCTTGTTTTTTATCCACGCGCTGAAGAAGTCCCACGGTGCCTTATGAGTACCATCTGTCTGCATAAAATTACTGCATAAAATTACTAATACATGAATGAGCCACACTATCGATTAAGTGAGAACTGGGAGAATTGGTTAAGGTTTTTATGAGCACGCAAGTGTGCTAACATGTGTCTCTAATCAAAAAACGAGCATAGCCGATAATTATGTTGTTTTGTCTTGTATGTGTCTTTCAGATTGATGATTACAATCGTATGGGCAAAGATTGCACTAAGAAAAAACTCACTTTAGGAGTGCTATGATATGCTTATTTCCCTCTTATTTCCCTCTGCAGCTGGTATGATATGGCAACTTACATAAGGATTTGAAAGGCGGCGCATTGGGTGCTTTCAATGTTGTTATTATTGTGCTTCCCTCTTCTTGACAGTCGACATAGAACGAAGTGTCCAACAGTGGTGCAGTGACAAGGTGTGTAGCCCTGACGAATTTGCCGAAGCTTTTGAGGCAGAGAAACATGTTGGCGATAGGTAATGGTATGCGATGGTAGCTACCAGCCTTTTTAATTCAACAGATCACGCCTGATAATTAGGAATAAAGTTGCGAAGAGGTGTGCCTGTTGATTTTAATCACTTTTTTGTCACAAGCAGAGTTACAGTTTTTGCTTTTGCGCACCTTCTCACTTCTTGGTTGTTATTGTTTGGACACATCCTTGTTCCTGTGAGGTGTCATTCTGTTCGCCACACATTTTTTGCAATTTTTTGCAACCTTTTAATTTCATTTGGTGTACGGATGCACTGTGCAGACTAAGGTTTCAGATATTCTGTACTGTTCTATGTGACTGTCAAGAGACGTTGGCCAATATATTTCAAGAATTTTTTAAGATATTAAACGTACTGCAGAAAGATACCCCAGAAAAAACGGTAGTGGATAGGGGAGTGGAACAGTGATCATTGATATGAGACTTATCTGTCGCAAGGCATACTGACATATTTTACGTCCACAAGACAGGGTTTTGTGGTTTTTGATGATTTATGAGTGGAGGGCAACCCTGGTCTTTCTCTTCCCTCTGGGCTCCTTTTTTGGATAGAATGCTCGAATGCCTGCCAGGTTTCAGTGATATGAACACCCGTAGAAGATAAATCAATGCACCTATATGAAAACATGCACATTTCAGTATCAGCCTTGTGCCTAGCTACTGCTGTGTTAGCCTTTTTACTAAAATTCCTTTCTTTTTTAAACCCCTTACCTATCAATCCACACTCTAGTTGGCCTGACAGTCATGGCAAAGTGTATTTAGAATCACTCAAAAATCACCCAATTTATATTTTCATCCACACTCTTAATACGGTGAACAGGACATCCACCAACTTTTGGTGAATGGCTACATCTGCCAAACTCTAAACTCCCTTTCTGCACATTTGCCTATACTAGTTAGATCATAATTCTTATTTTTCTCCTGTAATTGCCTTTCTATTTCACATGTATTCCTTACTATTCTTTTGTAATATGATTTTCTTAGTATTTCCAGTAATATGAATGCGATTTATTTGTAATATCTTAGTTACTCCTATGCATTTTCTTTCTTTTCCCTTTCTCTATAACAACCTGGCATGTCCTATTTCACAGTTGGTTCCTTAACGTTCTATTGCCTGATTATTCCATTCAAATTTCAAGGCTATTATATATATACAATTACAGATTGTTCTTATCATGCACTTCAGCACTTTATCCCGCTTTATCTTGCACATGTAATATAGCGTCTTGCACTTTAGGCATTGACTAGGTGTCACCATTAGTATCACTATAAGTTCCCCCGTCCTGCCCGAGTATCATCTTGTACTGTGGATACAGTCTAGGAACATCTATTTGTGTTTTATACAATAATATAACGCCTTGTCAACTTGATCAGAAAAGTAAGGATTAATCCTGTTATTTTCAATTGGCATGATTTAATTAAATTATGTCTCTTATAAGAATGTTAACACTTGAGAAGTTTTTCATGTAGTGTGACTATTGGCATATTTTGCACATTAGATAGTATGTTTTCTATCTTTATGGTCACATGACCAGTTTAGAGGCGGGTCATATGAGGATCACTAGTATTATAAAAAGTAAACAATTACATCTGGTCTATTGCATGTGAACAAGGGCTGTTCCAGCCCGAAACGCGTCTTGCCCTTCAACCCAGCTGAGAAATGCAATAAAGAAAACCTGTAATTATCCTGGTGGTCCGTCTCCTGTTTACTTCGCCGTTCCGAGTTTGGGATCGGAGGTAGTGTTTGGAGTTTGCGCACATGTTACTACGGAAGTGAGCTTGCTTCCGGTAACGGACCCCCTCCCCGTCAAGTGGTATCCGCCTCAAGCTGTGTCTCTTTGGATCCTGTGTGGAACTCTATCGGATACCCCCTTTGCAACCAGTAGATGATTCAAGACAGCGTGCGACGAAGACAATAACCGGCGGCAGGCTCGGAGGACTATGCCAACGTTTTGATGTTGTCTTAAACACCGTGAGTCATATAAAGGCAGTGCAAAGGTGGGGAGGTGTTTTCCCTGTTGGGAAATTGATACCGTACAAAGCACCGTAAATCTATCTGCAGCGCTTTGTTTACGATTATTACCACAGGCAATCTCAGTTGAGGTGAAGGCATGTCTACGGAAGCTTTCCATGCAAGGGAAGAGGAAGCCAACAAACTGTTTGGTCAAGTCTCTGCTTCGGGAAGTGTACCTAAAAAAACACCGGCACTTACAGAAGTACGGGAAGATTCTAATATCAAGACTCTGTATAAAGACCTCGAAAAACAAAAGCGTCTTGAGATTACAAAATGGTGGGAGCATTACTCCCTGTCTAAATATGCTGAGGTAAATCGAGTGCCGAGAGGCTTACGAATTATGCTCGCACCAAGTTTCGAGAACCCAAACCCCCAAATGTTAAAGGAATGGGGTAAACACAATTTGGATGCGTCAATGAATCTAGTCCATCTACTTATCAAGTACGCAGCCATTGACAGTGCAGAGATTTTGAAAATGATCGACAAAATACAGGAGGAAATCGACAAAATAAAAGAAACGGATATCAGTAAAAAACTAAAGGAGTCCATGCTGGAAAGGCTTAAAAAACATGAGGAAAAGATCAAAACGAGAAAAGTGAGTAAATTCGCACGCGACCAAGCCGACTACACAAACGGCCAAATTTTTACTTTTGCAAGAAAGTATAATGACATTAAACGCCAACAATATAGTGACAAAGGAAATAAACAAAAGCGGCAGCGAGACAACTTTCCGAGAAAGATGATGAAACATCGAGCCTGAGCTCTGTTTCACACACCAGTGAATCAAGCTATGAATCAACAAGCCATGAACAACCTGCAACTATTCGAAATCTTGGGGAGGAACTTGATTTTTTAGTCACGGAAAGACTGTCAACTCTAAGACCGCGACAAAGAAATGCGGCAATAAACGAAGGAACAAAAAAAACGAGAAAGAAGGAGAAAACAAAAACAAAAATACACAGAAAAAGAAGACGAATCAACAATGGCAGAAGAGGAAGTGAAAAACGAAAGATCCATCATAAATCTCTCTGATGTCATATTATCTAAAGCTGAACAGCAACTCCTAACTCTCGGTCTGAATTTTTGTCCTGGGCAACCCTTCAAATATGCCTCCACACGTGTGGATGTATATTGTTTCATTCGCAAACTGAAATTGAAAAAATTCTTCGCTTTGCAAAAATTTAAAACCAGCGATGACAAAATGGGTGGCTCCAGTCTCGACACGACGAACGAAGATCCACAACTTTTGGTGGCGGCTATTCCTGTTCACCTGGAGATGCACGATCTTAATCAGGCAACTAATTCACAACCCATGGGACCTGATTCCGATCTAAGTACCCAGAGAAGATTGCAAACAATAAACATGACACAAAAAGGAGCGGGCGTAATTCCCTTTAAAGGCAAATCCAAATTTGTCCCACTCATGGTTAAGGACACTGTGGACACTTTTCATGATTGTATCACGATGGAAATTAAAGAACTATACAAAAAGACTAACAATCGCAAGAGGCAGCAATACAATCAAAAGCAGGCAAACTACCATGCACTAATGAAGAAGCTAAGTAACAATCCGGATATTGTGGTTAAAATGGCAGACAAGGGCGGCAACATCATTATATGGCCCAAAAAAGACTATATCACCGAAGCTCATAGACAACTGAGTGACAATGCTTGTTATATCAAATCAAGCAATAAAGAATACCTAAGGGCCAACGACAACTTGAAAAAACACTTAGCAAGATTGCGCAGTGAGGGCCTCATCTCATCAGATGAATATAAATATATGTATATTGAATTTCCAGTCCTGCCAGCCTTTTACCTAATACCCAAGGTCCATAAAGGAATTTCACCCATACCTGGGAGACCAATTATCTCAGCGATAAACAGCATGGGAAAAAATATTGGACAATACATCGACTTTTTTCTTCAAGACCTGGTAAGCAACCTGCCTAGCATTGTACGGGATACAAGTGACTTTTTGAAAACAATAGAAGACCTTGAGTGGCAAGAAGACATGCTGCTCATAACTTTGGACAGTGAGTCACTTTACACTTGTATAGAGCATAATCAAGGTCTCTTAGCAGCAGGACATTTTCTTGGTCACCGACCAGCAGAATTCTATGAACACAACAAGGCATTATTGAGTCTGATGGAATGGTGTTTACACAATTATTATTTTGTATTTGACAAACAAGTGTGGAGACAACTAAGGAGTGTTGCGATGGGAGCCTGCTTCTCCCCCAGCTACGCGTGTTTACACGTGGGCTGGTGGGAGGAGCGGGTTCTCAACATAACACATCAAGTGTGAGTGAAGGAGAAGATCATAACATACCTCCGCTATATAGATGACATTTTTTTAGTCTGGCAGGCTGATGCACAAGAAGCCTCTGCCTTTATTGAGGATCTTAATAACAACTCTCTCAATTTAAAATTTACATCCCTCGTGAATGCTAAGCAGATTGAGCTTCTTGACGTCAAAATTTACATTGACGAGTTCAATAGAGTGCAGACTACTCTACATAGAAAGCCCACAGCAGGCAACATGACTCTGCATGCCTCAAGTCTTCACCCAAAGCACACCATCCACAGCATTCCTCTAGGTGAGATTCTAGGACTCAAAAGAATATGCAGCTTCATTGATGAGTTTGATAGATGTGTTAAAGAATTACGTGTGAGGTTAAAAAATAGAGGCTACTCGGACAGAATGTTTGAGCAAGCTTTGAATAAAGCCAATCTAAGAACAAGAGCTAGTCTTTTTCCATCTGACACTCCTAACAGAGAGGTGATTACATCCACCCCAGTCACTGTTGACTCACAAAATGATTGTCCCAGGTTCATAACGGCCTTCAGTGATCAATAATCTAAGATCAAACAGATCATAAACAAGAACTGGTCCATCATTCTTACAGACAACATATTAGGACACATGCTTCCCAACAAACCAGTAGTAACTTTCCGCAGAGCGCACAGCATGGGAGCTGTTTTAAACACCAGTAGTCCGGAATTAAAAGATAAAGCGAACTGGCTGCAGCCCGCAGCCGGTTTTCGCAAATGCTCCAGCTGTTGAGCCTGCAAGTTTGGTATAAATAAAACTCATTACCGCACCCCTTTGAACAGTACTGAAATTCCTATTATAGGCAATTATTCCTGTAAAACGGAGTTTGCTGTTTATGTCCTGACGTGCACCTGTGGCCTGAATTATATAGGCAGTACTAAACAACAGGTGCACGTCAGGATCTTACAGCATCTCCGAGCGATCCTACACAGTGATCCTGCCTATCACGTGGCCCGCCACTTTCATAGTAAACATAATAAGGATGTAAACTGTCTCACCTATTATGTAGTGGCTGCGGTGCCGAAACCTCTAAGGAGCGGTAACAGAGAATTGAAATTGAGACAATTAGAGTCCAGCAGGTTCCTCGAATATGACAGTAAATGGCCAAATGGTCTTAATAACACCGAGGATCTCCACAATTTCTTATGATCTGCATTATCTGGACTGTATTTATGAACTCATTATTGTGCTCAATTTCCCAGCATGTACCCTTAACCTTCAGGTAGTCAGGTTCCCTGTTGCCTGAAGGGATTGATTGGACAATAACTGTTTTCATGATGCCCATTGCTGATATTTTTGTACTATATGTTATTGACTAGTCAGGTTCCCTGTTAGTCTATAGATCGTTCCCAACAGCGTCACAGTTTCCTCTAGTGTATATAGTTATGTGTATATATATTAATTATTCTGTCTTTTATCAGCTTTTGACTATAACTGTTTTTGCACATCACGTATTTTATTCACTTTTATCATGATAAATTATTTAACCGTTTTTTGTAATGTTTTAAACCCAATTTTAACCAATAATATGAGGTTCTGTTAAAAAAAACCAATTGTTGAGAAGGTATTTATACATTACAATTACAGGTTGATCTTATCATGCACTTCAGCACTTTATCCCGCTTTATCTTGCACATGTAATATAGCTTCTTGCACTTTAGGCATTGACTAGGTGTCACCATTAGTAGCACTATAAGTTCCCCCGTCCTGCCCGAGTATCATCTTGTACTGTGGATACTGTCTAGGAACATCTATTTGTGTTTTATACAATAATATAACGCCTTGTCAACTTTATCAGAAAAGTAAGGATTAATCCTGTTATTTTCAATTGGCATGATTTAATTAAATTATGTCTCTTATAAGAATGTTAACACTTGAGAAGTTTTTATGTAGTGTGACTATTGGCGTATTTTGCACATTAGATAGTATGTTTTCTATCTTTATGGTCACATGACCAGTTTAGCGGCGGGTCATATGAGGATCACTAGCATTATAAAAAGTAAAAAATTACATCTGGTCTCTTGCATGTGAACAAGGGCTGTTCCAGCCCGAAACGCGTCTTGCCCTTCAACCTAGCTGAGCAATGCAATAAAGAAAACCTGTAATTATCCTGGTGGTCCGTCTCCTGTTTACTTCGCCGTTCCGAGTTTAGGATCGGAGGTAGTGTTTGGAGTTTGCACATATATATATGTATATATATATATATATATATATACATATATTTATATATATATGTATATATATATTCACTGAAAAAACCATAGGTTATAGACCATATATAGTTAGGAATTAGCATTTACAAAACCTTGAAAATTCACTGAAAAAACCATAGGTTATAGACCATATATAGTTAGGAATTAGCATTTAAAAAACCTTATTTTACTCACACAAAACCATTGAAATTCCATATATAGTTAGTTGCACTAACTATATATTGCGCACCCGCAATCCACTGCTGATGATGTCACATATTACATCATTCATGACATGGTCAGTGACATCACTGATGACAACATCCAGTGACTATGTTTCTGTAAAGTTAAAATATGTCTTACATATTGAAGAATGAGTGGATGTATAAGTGTCTGGACGAAGGATTTAGTAGGTGCATGACTGAATGTATGAGTGAGTGATTAAATGTGTCTCACTGAGTGCATGGGTTAGTGACTAAACTGTCTTAATTTGTGCATCATTATGTCTGTTGTTCTGTAAACTGCTGCATGTGTTGATCAGTAGCTATATGAGTAACTATATGGGTTATTGATTGATTGCCCAAGTATTTGCATGGGAGACTGAGTGTGTGTGTGGCTGGATGGGAGGTGTGTGACTCTGTACAGATCAATGTGTACTTGTATCAATGATTGTATAAGAGAGTAAGTATGTGTTAGTATATGGTTGAAAACGTAAGGTGCTCTATGTTTAACTGTATAGAGTAGAAAATGGAAGTGTGATTGATTCTTTACAGGACTGACTAGGTGTGTGAGTAACTCCATGGATGAGTGGCAGAGTGTGAGTGTCTGTATAGGTGTATGAGTGCATATGATTGTGTTGTAAACATGAGTGATTGTATGTATGAATGATTGTATGGGTGAATGAGTGAATGTGTGTGTAGACGTAGGAATCAGTGAGTACGTATGTAGTAACTAGTATTGGTGTGTCAATGGTTTCAAAAATTATACTCTGTTTTTAACACTGGGTGAAACAGAGGTTATATTAAAATGTGAGGAGATGCATTGTATTGTCACATGAATGATATCATCAGTGATGTGGTCATTGATGTCAAATGAGATGTCATCAGTGATGTCATTTGAGATGTCATCAGTGATGTCATCAGTGATGTCACTGACCATGTCATGAATGATGTAATATGTGACATCATCAGCAGTGGATTGCGGGTGCGCAATATATAGTTAGTGCAACTAACTATATATGGAATTTCAATGGTTTTGTGTGAGTAAAATAAGGTTTTTTAAATGCTAATTCCTAACTATATATGGTCTATAACCTATGGTTTTTTCAGTGAATTTTCAAGGTTTTGTAAATGCTAATTCCTAACTATATATGGTCTATAACCTATGGTTTTTTCAGTGAATTTCAATGGTTTTTTAATAGCAAATATCATAAGCTGTCGAATGTCAAGTACGTGGTAAGAATTTTTTTTTTCGTGTTTATGCACACTGATCTGCTTTGATTGCTGCCCCCCACCCCTCATTTCTATTAGGAGTACTCTCTCTTTGCAGATAGTGAAGGGTAGTTAACGCAGCCCTTTCCCCCTTTGTAATCCGTCGTGCCTGCTTCTCTCTCCATTTGATTGATTGTTCTCTTTGGTTCATTCTCTATTTACAAACAAGCACAGAGTCGCAATACTCTGTTTAGTCTTTGCAGATAGCGAAAAATCGTGTAAAAAAACAAAAGGAATCGAGCAAAATCAGTAGGCCACTAATGGGATCTCTTTTTGACCTCGCTAAAATAGAAACATTAGGAACAACCTGTTGAAAATAGCAATGCGTATGTACATAAGCGGCGTTCATTTGTGTTCACAGTACCCCTTGTTGATTGTTTCAATCGAGCATTGAATTGTTCGATGTTAATTCTCTTAAGGATCTTCTCTACCTGCAAACGAGGAAGAATAGGAATATTCTCTCTCCCTTTGCAGATAGTGAAGGGTAGGTAACGCAAGCCTTTAACACGTCGTACCTATTTCATTCCTCATTGATTGATTGATTGTCCGAACATTGACTGTTTGGGAATTAGTTCTTTTTGGAGGTATTCCCTGTTTGCAAATAAACGTAGGAAAATCTTTGCAAGTAGTGAAAGGGTACGTAATGCGGACCTTTCTCCCCCGTTGTAATCTATCATGCCTATCCCCACTGATTGATGCACCTGTTTCACCCGGACCATTTACTAGACATACGTCATCTGGCCCGACCAGAGAGCACCCCTAGTGAAAAGGACATATGCAATAATAACGAAGTGATCACTGTATCCTGTTAACAGAAACTTTAGCATGAAACAACCTGGAAAGAAAAGAATAGGAAAACGAAAATCAGTAGGCCACTGATGAACATGAACTTTTATTAAACAACGAACAAAGAAACGATAACATAACGTAATGATAAAACCTATTAATGTCCTAGAAACAAGAAAACGTTAAAATATGCCAGTGGTGAGAGACCAGAAAAACAGTAAGAGAAACCAAATCACCCCTCGCTGTCCCACCGCCTGCCACGCCAAAAAAATCGATAGACTAGGGAAAATGCAAGTCAGTAGAACATCCGCCCCCACTCTGGAAACTTCCAAGGTGGGGCAGGGTTCCGGCTACGCCCAGCCGGGAGCAGCCCATATAAGGCAGGTCCTGCTGCCACGCCTCGGCCAGGAGATCCTAACGTAGGGTGTAGCCGGAGGAGAGGCCGAGACCAACGGGACCCGGCCAGGGGATTGCCTTTACAACGCTGAACAGTTGCAGGGGGGGGGGAATGTCTCCTCGACCCTCCCCTCTCTCTCCCAGTCCGGCCGCGGTGGCCCTTGAGAGTTGCAGGTAGTCCCGCCACATGCTCTTCCGGTCCGGCCACCAACGGTCGGGGGGCCGAGGCCGACGGAATCCGGCTGCAGCCGATAAACCAAGAAACCCGTTCATGGGGCCAGAGCCAGGGGCGTCCGGCCGACATCCACCGGAAGCCCGGCCCGAAGACGGACGGGACACTTCTTTCTTTTATAATGGCTGCGACAACACTGGGGGGGGATGTCTTGCACATGCCTCCGACCCCCCCCTCGTCCTCATCGCCTGGTCCGGCCATAACAAATCTCAAGCGAGACGCCGTGGGGTGCACTGGGAGGGAGAGACGGTGCGAACAGGCCTCTCCCGCCTCCCCAGTGTAGGCTTCCCAGCTGCACCCTCAGCGGTCCAGGCGCCCGGAAAAGAGTTCTTCCACTGTGGCCATGCTGCAACGTCTCGCCCGGCAGGGTGGAGCCCGTCCGTTCATTTGACCCCGCGATCGCCAGTAGCTACCGAACTCTCAAAATGGCGGTCGACCTGGCAAGAGCGGGCCCAGCATAAAGAAATGGCCCGGTCACTGGTTGACTCCACCACCGTAGTCCTCCACGACCTTGAAGATTCTAGAGGAGCCGCGGGAGTCTCCCACCCCCGATGGGGAATGACTGCCATGATCACCCGTGGAGTGACGAAACTGTATCCGCGGGACGTCGGCGCCAGCCTCACTTTGAATTACTAGAATCCTGCAGACCTCACTTCCGGTGAAAGCACAGTGTGACCCGGTAGGAAAAATTGTTGCACCCCCTCCCCTTTTTGACTGATAGTTCAAACCACCGATCCTTTCCTTTGCCCTTTTAACGGAACTTTGGACTGCCTCCCCCTCTTTTACATTTTCTAGAGAAAACAAAACATTAACCACTACATTAGCATAGCAGTTGACACCAGAACTGTTTTCAAATTGAAAACCAACAACATCTTCAACAGAATCCTTTTTGTTTCTGCTGTGACCCTGCTCCAGCACAGGCATTGTCCCCAGCAGTAATTCTGCAATGCCGGTAAGAATAGCTGTGGTGCCTACTGGACTCACTCACCCCCGCGGCGCCCCACGCCGTTATTTGCTGGGCGGCAACTTGCTAGACATCACCTTCGTGACATCCAGATTTCAGCGCGTTCTGCTGCCTTGGAACTATTCGCACAACAGACCGCTACTGACAAGAATATTTCATTATTGGTGCTGTCAATTTCAATAAATCTATTACTGTTTTTGTTTTGTTGTATATATTTATATGTTATTAAAGTTTTATATTCCTACTACTTTGTTGGAGTGCTATATATTTTTTATGTGACACATAATTGTAAAAACTTTGATGTACAAAGAGTCATTCCTGGAATCTTCCGCTTCAGGCTCGGTCCCCTCCCCAATCACAATACAGGATAGTTTTCAGATAGTAGGAACACGTGTGGTGTGACGGATCTCATCGGGTGTGGGCCTTGATCTACTATAACTCCTTTGAAGAGGGGTGATTCTTTACAGCTGGGGCCATAAACTACATCTGCAGGGCTAGCTGATAGCCTGGACAATCGGACACAGAGGAAGAGGAGTGTCACAGGGTGCGGTAGTGAATAGGGCGAAAGGGAGGTGTCGGGCGGGCACAGTGTGATTCTCAGGGAAGAGCAGCGCAGATGGGGGGAGGTTTATTGCCCATGCATAAGACAGAGAGCGGGGGTGACCAGTGCCTGGGGAAGATGCTTGCGAGGGTGAGGAGCCATGCTACGAATCGACAGCGTGCAGAGAGTGGGTCTGGTCAAGACATCTAAAATGGCTGCCGTGCACGACAAAAGTGTGGCATTTCAAAAAAGGCAAGATGGCGCAGACAATGTTTTTCAACACTTCCTCATTTCCTTCGAATCGAACGTTAACAGACGTTGGGGCATATTACCAAAGTTAAGCGATATTTATCGCTAACGATGCTTACCAACCAATTTTTTACCACTAAGCATCGTCAGAAATTATCGAAGATAAACCTTACTATTATCAAGGTTTATCGCAAATGCGATAATAAACGGCCGCAATGCATGAATATCGCTAAAAACTCAGCGATATTCATGCATTACCGAGCTAATACTCTTAGCCATGTTATCCACCTCCCATTGGATAACATGGCTAAGAACTGCTCAGGGCAGGTGTTACTTTTTGGAGATATTCGCGCTTAGCGCGAATATCTCCAAAAGTTGGTAATAGGAGATAGATATCTTGCATGTTGTAATGCAAGTTATTGTGGTATATGGAACTCATACCATAATCTCTCAGGAAAGCAGAAACTGATCCTTTTGGGACCGCCTAAAAAGGCCTAGGGGGTGAGGAGTACTCTACTTTGCCCCCTTTTCACGTTCCGAACTATTTTATTTTACTCTCTTCTGTAATTACACAAAATACCAGCGATAAGATGCATCGGAGACACACAGTGAGAGAAAGGAGGCCGGAGATGAAGAAGACATGTCAAATACACATTGGAGATAATATAGTGGCAGAAGGGAAGTAAATATGAGTAAACTTACCATGTAACATAAAAATGTTGCACTCTATACTATAAGTCTCATTTTATACTACAATCACTTCGCTACAACCTCATAAATTAAAAATAAAAATAAATAATGTCTCAAACAATTTTTGATTTCTAAATATAAATTTATTCTTCAAAATTTTCTAAATTTGAAACAACTAGTAACATGTCCTCATCAGTAATTTCCTCTTCAATCATCTCATCTGGAATCTCCTCATTAAAAGTCTGCAATGATGATTCTTGTAACTCTATGGTCTCCAAACACTCGATAAATTCGCCATCAAGAGATTGATCAAAAAAATCATTCAAGTCATCTCCTCCTTCTGACAATATTTCATTATTGGTGCTGTCCATTTCAATCAATGTAGTGGAATCATTCAAGTCATCTCCTCGTGACAATATTTCATTATTGGTGCTCTCAATTTCAATCAATGTAGTGGAATCATTCAAGTCATCTCCTCCTTGTGACAATATTTCATTATTGGTCCTGTCCATTTCAATCAATCTAATGGAATCATACAAGCCATCTCCTCCTTGTGACAATATTTCATTATTGGTGCTCTCAATTTCAATCAATGTAGTGGAATCATTCAAGTCATCTCCTTGTGACAATATTTCATTCTTGGTGCTGTCCATTTCAATCAATCTAATGGAATCATACAAGTCATGTCCTCCTTGTGACAATATTTCATTATTGGTGCTCTCAATTTCAATCAATGTAGTGGACAATTCAAAAGAAATTGCCACGGTCTCTTCATTGTGAGCCATTTTATTTTGAAATTGCTTGCTGTAAATTGCAGAAAAAAATAATCACTTTCATTTATCGTTTTTAGTAATACATAATATAAAACTAACTTCATTAACTATTTAGTATAACAGAAGGACTGCAAATAAATAACAGAAAACATTTTTCAAATTATCTTCAAGTGTACAACATAGTTCCCCTTACAAATTAACAACTCACCTTTTTAAAAGTAGCAGAAGTGTTAGTACTGTGTAAATCAAACACCAGAAATTCACCACCAAAAATTCCTCACAAATGTACCTCAGACAGTAGTATCACAAAATGGCTGTGGTTTCCTCTCATTTGACATATATACATAACCAATTAACTTTCATCACACACAAATACAAAACCAAAGTAACATTTTAATTGGTTCTAAATTTCAACACTTTCAAATGTGTTTTCCCCATGCAATTTTCCATAGGACATTTACATACGTCTACAGCCTGAATGGCTGAACGGAATTACACCAAACTTGGCAAAATGGTACATCAAACCTAAGAGGTCAGGAAGGATCTACTATGACCCCTTATGGTCATTTCCCCCTTCGCTTTGGCCTCCTCTTGTCTCTCAATCCTACCGAGAGACAAGATGGCGGCCGCTACGGACTGTTTGGAATGTTGACAGACGCCGGAGAACCAATCAGCTTCGCAAAGCTCCGTAACGCGAAAAGTACGCGAAGCGGAGCGCTGTTACAGATATATATCTTTTTTTGAACGTTAATTTCTCAAAATCCACTGGAGCACATATATTGAGACCTAGCAAAGGCACATCGGGCTACCAGTCCCTAATATTTTGCCAAGTTTCGTGCAAATCCATTCAGGTGTTCGATTATTATTATTATTATTTTTTTTTGCCCCGCGGGGCCCTTTTAAAACCTCCACATCAAACCTAGGGGGTCAGCGAGGATCTACTATTCCCCCTTATGGTCATTTGCCCCTTCGCTTTGGCCTCCTCTTGTCTCTCGATCCTACCGAGAGACAAGATGGCGGCCGCTACGGACTGTTTGGAATGTTGACAGACGCCGGAGAACCAATCAGCTTCGCTTCACAAAGCTCCGTTGCGCGAAAAGTACGCGTCCTAGGACGCTGCCCGGTCCGCTGTTACAGATATATATCTTTTTTTAAACGTTAATTTCTCAAAATCCACTGGAGCACATATATTGAGACCTACAAAAGGCACATCGGGCTACCAGTCCCTACAATTTTGCCAAGTTTCGTGCAAATCCATTCAGCCGTTCGGGCTAAAAGTGAGGCCAACCGCCCTATGGAAAACTCAATGTTAAAAACACGTTTTGGGACCCCCCTTTTTTCTCGGCCCCCCCTTGACGAACCCCCCCCAAATTTTCAAGGGCTGCTCAGAAACAAAATGTGCCATTTTCCTGAAAATTTCAGCCAATTCCGTCCACAAACGCCAAAGTTATTAGACATAGAATTTTCAAAAAACCCATAGAGAAAAAATCCTAACTATATATACCTACTGGCGACCGCCAGTAGGTAATATATATATATATATATATTCACTGAAAAAACCATAGGTTATAGACCATATATAGTTAGGAATTAGCATTTACAAAACCTTGAAAATTCACTGAAAAAACCATAGGTTATAGACCATATATAGTTAGGAATTAGCATTTAAAAAACCTTATTTTACTCACACAAAACCATTGAAATTCCATATATAGTTAGTTGCACTAACTATATATTGCGCACCCGCAATCCACTGCTGATGATGTCACATATTACATCATTCATGACATGGTCAGTGACATCACTGATGACATCACTGATGACATCTCAAATGACATCACTGATGACATCACTGATGACATCTCATTTGACATCAATGACCACATCACTGATGATATCATTCATGTGACAATACAATGCATCTCCTCACATTTTAATATAACCTCTGTTTCACCCAGTGTTAAAAACAGAGTATAATTTTTGAAACCATTGACACACCAATACTAGTTACTACATACGTACTCACTGATTCCTACGTCTACACACACATTCACTCATTCACCCATACAATCATTCATACATACAATCACTCATGTTTACAACACAATCATATGCACTCATACACCTATACAGACACTCACACTCTGCCACTCATCCATGGAGTTACTCACACACCTAGTCAGTCCTGTAAAGAATCAATCACACTTCCATTTTCTACTCTATACAGTTAAACATAGAGCACCTTACGTTTTCAACCATATACTAACACATACTTACTCTCTTATACAATCATTGATACAAGTACACATTGATCTGTACAGAGTCACACACCTCCCATCCAGCCACACACACACTCAGTCTCCCATGCAAATACTTGGGCAATCAATCAATAACCCATATAGTTACTCATATAGCTACTGATCAACACATGCAGCAGTTTACAGAACAACAGACATAATGATGCACAAATTAAGACAGTTTAGTCACTAACCCATGCACTCAGTGAGACACATTTAATCACTCACTCATACATTCAGTCATGCACCTACTAAATCCTTCGTCCAGACACTTATACATCCACACATTCTTCAATATGTAAGACATATTTTAACTTTACAGAAACATAGTCACTGGATGTTGTCATCAGTGATGTCATCAGTGATGTCATTTGAGATGTCATCAGTGATGTCATCAGTGATGTCACTGACCATGTCATGAATGATGTAATATGTGACATCATCAGCAGTGGATTGCGGGTGCGCAATATATAGTTAGTGCAACTAACTATATATGGAATTTCAATGGTTTTGTGTGAGTAAAATAAGGTTTTTTAAATGCTAATTCCTAACTATATATGGTCTATAACCTATGGTTTTTTCAGTGAATTTTCAAGGTTTTGTAAATGCTAATTCCTAACTATATATGGTCTATAACCTATGGTTTTTTCAGTGAATTTCAATGGTTTTTTAATAGCAAATATCATAAGCTGTCGAATGTCAAGTACGTGGTAAGAATTTTTTTTTTCGTGTTTACGCACACTGATCTGCTTTGATTGCTGCCCCCCACCCCTCATTTCTATTAGGAGTACTCTCTCTTTGCAGATAGTGAAGGGTAGTTAACGCAGCCCTTTCCCCCTTTGTAATCCGTCGTGCCTGCTTCTCTCTCCATTTGATTGATTGTTCTCTTTGGTTCATTCTCTATTTACAAACAAGCACAGAGTCGCAATACTCTGTTTAGTCTTTGCAGATAGCGAAAAATCGTGTAAAAAAACAAAAGGAATCGAGCAAAATCAGTAGGCCACTAATGGAATCTCTTTTGACCTCGCTAAAATAGAAACATTAGGAACAACCTGTTGAAAATAGCAATGCGTATGTATATAAGCGGCGTTCATTTGTGTTCACAGTACCCCTTGTTGATTGTTTCAATCGAGCATTGAATTGTTCGAAGTTAATTCTCTTAACGATCTTCTCTACCTGCAAACGAGGAAGAATAGGAATATTCTATCTCCCTTTGCAGATAGTGAAGGGTAGGTAACGCAAGCCTTTAACACGTCGTACCTATTTCATTCCTCATTGATTGATTGATTGTCCGAACATTGACTGTTTGGGAATTAGTTCTTTTTGGAGGTATTCCCTGTTTGCAAATAAACGTAGGAAAATCTTTGCAAGTAGTGAAAAGGTACGTAATGCGGACCGTTCTCCCCCGTTGTAATCTGTCATGCCTATCTACTCCCCACTGATTGATGCACCTTTTTCACCCGGACCATTTACTAGAGATACGTCATCTGGCCCGACCAGAGAGCACCCCTAGTGAAAACGACATATGCAATAATAACGAAGTGATCACTGTATCCTGTTAACAGAAACTTTACCATGAAACAACCTGGAAAGAAAAAAATAGGAAAACGAAAATCAGTAGGCCACTGATGAACATGAACTTTTATTAAACAACGAACAAAGAAACGATAACATAACGTAATGATAAAACCTATTAATGTCCTAGAAACAAGAAAACATTAAAATATGCCAGTGGTGAGAGACCAGAAAAACAGTAAGAGAAACCAAATCACCCCTCGCTGTCCCACCGCCTGCCACGCCAAAAAAATCGATAGACTAGGGAAAATGCAAGTCAGTAGAACATCCACCCCCACTCTGGAAACTTCCAAGGTGGGGCAGGGTTCCGGCTACGCCCAGCCGGGAGCAGCCCATATAAGGCAGGTCCTGCTGCCACGCCTCGGCCAGGAGATCCTAACGTAGGGTGTAGCCGGAGGAGAGGCCGAGACCAGCGGGACCCGGCCAGGGGATTGCCTTTACAACGCTGAACAGTTGCAGGGGGGGGGAATGTCTCCTCGACCCTCCCCTCTCTCTCCCAGTCCGGCCGCGGTGGCCCTTGAGAGTTGCAGGTAGTCCCGCCACATGCTCTTCCGGTCCGACCACCAACGGTCGGGGGGCCGAGGCCGACGGGATCCGGCTGCAGCCGATAAACCAAGAAACCCGTTCATGGGGCCAGAGCCAGGGGCGTCCGGCCCACATCCACCGGAAGCCCGGCCCGAAGACGGACGGGACACTTCTTTCTTTTATAATGGCTGCGACAACACTGGAGGGGGATGTCTTGCACATGCCTCCGACCCCCCCCTCGTCCTCATCGCCTGGTCCGGCCATAACAAATCTCAAGCGAGACGCCGTGGGGTGCACTGGGAGGGAGAGACGGTGCGAACAGGCCTCTCCCGCCTCCCCAGGTGGAGGCTTCCCAGCTGCACCCTCAGCGCTCCAGGCGGTGGCATCCTAACAACTACAGTGCTGCACAGTTTCGGAACGACCTAGATAACGGTTCTTCCACTGTGGCCATGCTGCAACGTCTCGCCCGGCAGGGTGGAGCCCGTCCGCTCATGTGACCCCGCGATCGCCGGTAGCTGCCGAACTCTCAAAATGGCGGTCGACCTGGCAAGAGCGGGCCCAACATAAAGAAATGGCCCGGTCACTGGTTGACTCCACCACCGTAGTCCTCCACGACCTTGAAGATTCTAGAGGAGCCGCGGGAGTCTCCGACCCCCGATGGGGAATGACTGCCATGATCGCCCGTGGAGTGACGAAACTGTATCCGCGGGACGTCGGCGCTCCCATGCTGGCGCCAGCCTCACTTTGAATTACTACAATCCTGCAGACCTCACTTCCGGTGAAAGCACAGTGTGACCCGGTAGGAAAAATTATTGCACCCCCTCCCCTTTTTGACTGATAGTTCAAACCACCGATCCTTTCCTTTGCCCTTTTAACGGAACTTTGGACTGCCTCCCCCTCTTTTACATTTTCTAGAGAAAACAAAACATTAACCACTACATTAGCATAGCAGTTGACACCAGAACTGTTTTCAAATTGAAAACCAACAACATCTTCAACAGAATCCTTTTTGTTTCTGCTGTGACCCTGCTACAGCACAGGCATTGTCCCCAGCAGTAATTCTGCAATGCCGGTAAGAATAGCTGTGGTGCCTACTGGACTCACTCACCCCCGCGGCGCCCCACGCCATTTTTTGCTGGGCGGCAACTTACTAGACATCACTTTCGTGCCATCTAGATTTCAGCGCGTTCTGCTGCCTTGGAACTATTCGCACAACAGACCGCTACTGACAAGAATATTTCATTATTGGTGCTGTCAATTTCAATAAATCTATTGGATAATTAAAAAGAAATTGCCACGGTCTCTTCGTTGTTTAAATGTTTTTACTGTTTTTGTTTTGTTGTATATATTTATATGTTATTAAAGTTTTATATTCCTACTACTTTGTTGGAGTGCTATATATTTTTAATGTGACACATAATTGTAAAAACTTTGATGTACAAAGAGTCATTCCTGGAATCTTCCGCTTCAGGCTCGGTCCCCTCCCCAATCACAATACAGGATGGTTTTCAGATAGTAGGAACGCGTGTGCTGTGACGGATCACATCGGGTGTGGGCCTTGATCTACTATAACTCCTTTGAAGAGGGGTGATTCTTTACAGCTGGGGCCATAAACTACATCTGCAGGGCTAGCTGATAGCCTAGGACCGGCCTGGACATTCGGACACAGAGGAAGAGGAGTGTCAGAGGGTGCGGTAGTGAATAGGGCGAAAGGGAGGTGTCGGGCGGGCACAGAGTGTGATTCTCAGGGAAGAGCAGCGCAGATGGGGGAAGGTTTATTGCCCATGCATAAGACAGAGAGCGGTGGTGACCAGTGCCTGGGGGAGATGCTTACGAGGGTGAGGAGCCATGCTACGAATCGACAGCGTGCAGAGAGTGGGTCTGGTCAAGACATCTAAAATGGCTGCCGTGCACGACAAAAGTGTGGCATTTCAAAAAAGGCAAGATGGCGCAGACAATGTTTTTCAACACTTCCTCATTTCCTTCGAATCGAACGTTAACAGACGTTGGGGCATATTACCAAAGTTAAGCGATATTTATCGCTAACGATGCTTACCAACCAATTTTTTACCACTAAGCATCGTCAGAAATTATCGAAGATAAACCTTACTATTATCAAGGTTTATCGCAAATGCGATAATAAACGGCCGCAATGCATGAATATCGCTAAAAACTCAGCGATATTCATGCATTACCGAGCTAATACTCTTAGCCATGTTATCCACCTCCCATTGGATAACATGGCTAAGAACTGCTCAGGGCAGGTGTTACTTTTGGAGATATTCGCGCTTAGCGCGAATATCTCCAAAAGTTGGTAATAGGAGATAGATATCTTGCATGTTGTAATGCAAGTTATTGTGGTATATGGAACTCATACCATAATCTCTCAGGAAAGCAGAAACTGATCCTTTTGGGACCGCCTAAAAAGGCCTAGGGGGTGAGGAGTACTCTACTTTGCCCCCTTTTCACGTTCCGAACTATTTTATTTTACTCTCTTCTGTAATTACACAAAATACCAGCGATAAGATGCATCGGAGACACACACTGAGAGAAAGGAGGCCGGAGATGAAGAAGACATGTCAAATACACATTGGAGATAATATAGTGGCAGAAGGGAAGTAAATATGAGTAAACTTACCATGTAACATAAAAATGTTGCACTCTATACTATAAGTCTCATTTTATACTACAATCACTTCGCTACAACCTCATAAATTAAAAATAAATAATGTCTCAAACAATTTTTGATTTCTAAATATAAATTTATTCTTCAGAATTTTCTAAATTTGAAACAACTAGTAACATGTCCTCATCAGTAATTTCCTCTTCAATCATCTCATCTGGAATCTCCTCATTAAAAGTCTGCAATGATGATTCTTGTAACTCTATGGTCTCCAAACACTCGATAAATTCGCCATCAAGAGATTGATCAAAAAAATCATTCAAGTCATCTCCTCCTTCTGACAATATTTCATTATTGGTGCTGTCCATTTCAATCAATGTAGTGGAATCATTCAAGTCATCTCCTCGTGACAATATTTCATTATTGGTGCTCTCAATTTCAATCAATGTAGTGGAATCATTCAAGTCATCTCCTCCTTGTGACAATATTTCATTATTGGTGCTGTCCATTTCAATCAATCTAATGGAATCATACAAGCCATCTCCTCCTTGTGACAATATTTCATTATTGGTGCTCTCAATTTCAATCAATGTAGTGGAATCATTCAAGTCATCTCCTTGTGACAATATTTCATTCTTGGTGCTGTCCATTTCAATCAATCTAATGGAATCATACAAGTCATGTCCTCCTTGTGACAATATTTCATTATTGGTGCTCTCAATTTCAATCAATGTAGTGGACAATTCAAAAGAAATTGCCACGGTCTCTTCATTGTGAGCCATTTTATTTTGAAATTGCTTGCTGTAAATTGCAGAAAAAAATAATCACTTTCATTTATCGTTTTTAGTAATACATAATATAAAACTAACTTCATCAAGTATTTAGTATAACAGAAGGACTGCAAATAAATAACAGAAAACATTTTTCAAATTATCTTCAAGTGTACAACATAGTTCCCCTTACAAATTAACAACTCACCTTTTTAAAAGTAGCAGAAGTGTTAGTACTGTGTAAATCAAACACCAGAAATTCACCACCAAAAATTCCTCACAAATGTACCTCAGACAGTAGTATCACAAAATGGCTGTGGTTTCCTCTCATTTGACATATATACATAACCAATTAACTTTCATCACACACAAATACAAAACCAAAGTAACATTTTAATTGGTTCTAAATTTCAACACTTTCAAATGTGTTTTCCCCATGCAATTTTCCATAGGACATTTACATACGTCTACAGCCTGAATGGCTGAACGGAATTACACCAAACTTGGCAAAATGGTACATCAAACCTAAGAGGTCAGGAAGGATCTACTATGCCCCCTTATGGTCATTTCCCCCTTCGCTTTGGCCTCCTCTTGTCTCTCAATCCTACCGAGGGACAAGATGGCGGCCGCTACGGACTGTTTGGAATGTTGACAGACGCCGGAGAACCAATCAGCTTCGCAAAGCTCCGTAACGCGAAAAGTACGCGAAGCGGAGCGCTGTTACAGATATATATCTTTTTTTCAACGTTAATTTCTCAAAATCCACTGGAGCACATATATTGAGACCTAGCAAAGGCACATCGGGCTACCAGTCCCTAATATTTTGCCAAGTTTCGTGCAAATCCATTCAGCCGTTCGATTATTATTATTTTGTTTTTTTTTTGCCCCGCGGGGCCCTTTTAAAACCTCCACATCAAACCTAGGGGGTCAGCGAGGATCTACTATGCCCCCTTATAGTTATTTCCCCCTTTGTTTTGACCTCCTCTTGTCTCTCGATCCTACCGAGAGACAAGATGGCGGCCGCTACGGACTGTTTGGAATGTTGACAGACGCCGGAGAACCAATCAGCTTCGCTTCACAAAGCTCCGTTGCGCGAAAAGTCCGCGAACCAGAGCGCTAACAGGTCCGCTGTTACAGATATATATCTTTTTTTAAACGTTAATTTCTCAAAATCCACTGGAGCACATATATTGAGACCTACAAAAGGCACATCGGGCTACCAGTCCCTACAATTTTGCCAAGTTTCATGCAAATCCATTCAGCCGTTCGGGCTAAAAGTGAGGCCAACCGCCCTATGGAAAACTCAATGTTAAAAACACGTTTTGGGACCCCCCTTTTTTCTCGGCCCCCACTGGACGAACCCCCCCCAAATTTTCAAGGGCTGCTCAGAAACAGAATGTGCCATTTTCCTGAAAATTTCAGCCGATTCCGTCCACAAACGCCAAAGTTATTAGACATAGAATTTTCAAAAAACCCATAGAGAAAAAATCCTAACTATATATACCTACTGGCGACCGCCAGTAGGTAATATATATATATACATATATATAAAATGGTTGCCACCTTGCCACCTTGAATCTCATTCGTTTCACTGTTGCCTGTAACATTTTTGTTACCTCCCTATAATCCTCTACTATTCTGCCCTAATTGCTCACTATTTGACTGTGTATTCCTTACTATTCTATATATAACGTAAAAATGTGACAGAAACTTGCTACTGTCAGCAAATACTTGTCTAATAAGCAGGTGTCAGGATATTCTCCCATATGAAGCACAAAACGTCCTTGAGGGGAAAATATAATTCTTAAATACAATGTTATGCTTGTTATTCTCCAACAATTGCTCTTCCACTTGCCACGTTGGAAAGCGAGGTTACACTTCTTGGAACTATGTAAATAGGTATGTGTCGCTCACGACCTTCCGGGGTGTTTTCTTACAGCGCGGATGCTTTGATATCCTTGCGCACTCATCCTTTGGGTTGCAAATGTCTTTTCCCCGGAGGACGCCTTCTGGGGAAAGGCTGTCCTGTTTGTGGTTGGCGCCCAACGGCTTCGCCAAATCCTGTTCTTCCATCTACCACCCTGCACTATCAGTGTGCTCTATTGAACACCAGGTCCCTGGCTTGTCACTCTACGGACATCTGGAATTTTCTTGCAGACTCCAATATATCATGTCTATTCCTAACTGAGACATGGTTGGGGGCAGGCTCTGAACCGGATGTTGCCTGTGCCCTTCCGTCTAATTATACCATCTTAAGGAAAGACAGAATTGGGGGTAGAGGAGGAGGAGTGGCCTTGATAGTGGACAAGGCCTTGGGTTGTTCCTCTTTTCCCGTGGAGAACATCGCAGGATGTGAAGCTTTAGGCTTTACACTTAGTTTCTCGGCCTCCCAGACGTGCACAGGCATTCTTGTATATAGACCACCTGGGCCCATAGGTTCCTTTATTGAAGACATGCAGGCGGCTCTCTCCGTACCCTGCATGCGTTCAGCACATTGTATGTTGCTGGGTGATTTAAATTTACATATGGACTCAATATCAGACGCCAATGCGTCGAAGTTGCGGGATATTACTGCACTGCTGGGGCTCGCCCCTTTTATTGATAGTCCTACCCACGTTAAAGGACACACGTTAGATTTAATTTTTTCTACCGTGCCGATCGAAGTGTCCTCGCCGCTCCCAGTCCTTTGGTCTGACCATTTTTTAATAAAGTTTGTTATCTCATATGAGACTAGGCCCAGGCAAAGAACACAGAAGGAGGTGACTCGTCAATCCAGAGCATTCCATTTAGTGACAGCAGATATGCCATCGGCTGCTCTCTGTCAACACCCATGCAAACTTACAGGGAACTTAGATACTGATCTGATTTTGGTTCAGGAATGGCTGCAAACAAGATTTGAGGAGCTAGCCCCAGTGAAGTCAACTAGAACTGCTTCCTGTCATGATTCCGCTCCTTGGTTTAACTCCACACTACGTATAATGCGCCAAGACTGTAAAAAGGCGGAAAGACTCTGGCGTCGTAAATACGATCCAGTGGAGAAAATAAAGTACCGTGATGCCATAAAACGATACCATAAAGATATTGCCGAAGCCAAAAAGGAATATCTTGAGCACAGGATAGATCGAGTGGATAACACGAGTAGGGAACTCTTTAGAATTGTTAAGGAGTTTGTGGATCCTGCTGCAGGTGCCCTCTCACACTCTCATACCGAAGGGTGGATTAGGCAGCTTGCTGACTTTTTTGTCACAAAGATTAAAACTATTCAGGATTCCTTTCCTCCCGTGGACTCTTCCAGGGTTGCCGACGACTTCGCCAGCAATGGGCCGATACCATCTTTAGAGGCAGAGCCTGAACCCACACTATCGGTCTTTCCGCAGCTGTCCTGTGCAGCATCGCTGGAGCTACTGTCTCGGCTTCAATCTGGCTCACCCCTGGATGCATGTCCAGCAAGGTGCTTGGGCAGGGTGGCATCGGCAGTAAACAGCTTGCTGAACCCCCTGCTCAACCTGTCTTTGAGCTCCGGAGTGGTGCCTCGGGATTGGAAACACGCACTCATTCTGCCGCTGATCAAAAAGCCTCTGTTAGATCCTTTGCTGCTGGCTAGCTATAGACCGATCTCCCTCCTCCCTGCTCTGGCGAAGGTGGTTGAGAAGCATGTTCAGTACACACTCACCACCTTTATTGAGAATAACAACATTCTCCATGATTCTCAATCCGGTTTCCGTGCTAATTATAGCACGGAGACTGCCCTCGTGGAGGTGACCGACGCCATCAGGGAGACGCTCGATCTAGGGGGAAAGGCTATGTTAGTCATGCTGGATTTGTCGGCGGCTTTCAACACCGTCCCTCATGCTGGTCTCCTTTTAAGACTCAGGGAGATCGGACTGCGGGGGACGGTGTTGGATTGGTTTCAATCCTTTTTATCGGGCCGCCGACAGGTGATCTGGGCTCCTCCGTTCTCCGCTGAAATGCCATCGCTAGAGGTTGGGGTTCCTCAAGGGTCCATTCTGAGCCCCACCATTTTTAACATCTATATGGCCCCTCTGGCGGTGGTAGCGGAGGCTTTTGGGGCCCGGGTCATCTCATACGCTGATGACACCCAGCTTCTGTTTACATGCAGCAAAGGAGAGGCTTTTGACGGCGACAGGATCAAAGACTGTCTGAGTGCAGTCTTTGCGTGGTTTCAGCGGCACAGCCTGAAATGCAACTCGGATAAGTCTGAGTTGCTCTTCTTTGGCTGTGCCCCTGATCCGGGTTGGAAGTCCTGGTGGCCCCAGGATATGTTCCCCCCTGAGAAATCATCTTCCCAAGTGAAAAATCTGGGAGTGGTATTTGATGATGACCTCTCTTTCCGTCCCCATATTATGGGGATATCGGGGAAATGCTTCGGCATCCTTAAGATGCTGAGGAAGTTTCTTCCTTTGCTCTCCCTACAGTATCGGAAGACAGTAGTTCAGGCGCTAGTGGGATCTCGGTTAGATTACGCTAATGCGCTTTTTGCTGGTCTGCCCAAGTACCTCCTGGCCAGACTGCAAATTGTCCAAAACTCGGCGGCCAGAGCTATATTTGGCCTGCCAAGGAGAGCCAGCGCCCAACTGCTTCTAAACAGGTTGCATTGGCTACCTATTTCCAAAAGAATCAGGTTTAAAATCCTCACGCTGGCCTTCAAAGCCCTTCACTCTGTCGGTCCTAATTATATCAGAAAGCGTATTGCTTTCTATGTGCCGCGGAGGATGTTGCGGTCAGCCGATTTGGCTAAAATGGAGGTGCCTACTGCCAAACGAGTTCGGCTGGGAGGACGGTCCTTTCAATTTGTGGCAGCTCGCCTTTGGAACGAGCTCTCTCTCTCCCTCCGCAAAGCTAAGAGTCTCTTAGCTTTTAGGAAAGAGCTGAAGACCATGCTCTTTTCCGCGTAATCACTGCGACTGTGGTGTTGCTGCCTCTGTGTTTTTAGGTTTCAGGTCTCTTTGCCAAAGCACCGGGACACCTCTTGGGGTAGCCGTGCACTCTAAAAGTACGGCCTTAACATAACATAACATAACATAACATAACATAACATATACAGCCTTAAATAGCATGGGTCCGAGCCTACTTGAATCATGAAAATTATCAAGCATACTCAAAGCTACTGGCTGTGCCAAACCACTGCAAAACATCAGTAAATTATTGGTCATAGATGTAAAACAACAATACTGTAATGCATAAGAATATATGAGTATGATACAAACAATTTGTTTTTACAACAGTTGAAATGACAATTGTCTTTGATTATTTTGCTGTGTTGCTTACTATTTTGATATAAACATTAACTGGACTGTAGGCTTCTCAACATGTTGTGTTTTATTTTTCCAGATGGTATATGTTGCATCGCAAAAGACTCAACATAAAGAAGGAAGAGGAGCACTGGATCAAACTCCACAAGATGACGCAGGGTGATGGAGGTAAGGCGGGAAAATTTTCCAATGGAGCTGGGGTGGATAACAACCCAGCGCAGGACCTGGTGAATTGACTAAAAGTATGCGCACAAATTGAACCAAGACTTTAGTTAAAGTTTAACTGAGCTAAACTTTTGATCATTGATTGCTTGTATGGCTTATACTGTTTTGTGGCTGCTTTGTCAAAAAAAGGTGTGTAAAAGTGTCATCCAGTTCAGTGACGATAGAGAATATAGAAGGAAAAATTATTGGGTAGGTAGGATTGGGAGGAGTCCAGAAGATAAAGAAAATTTGTATGAGTGTGACCTCACTATATAGAGTGAGCGGGCTGTAGGATTGCTAGGACCCAGAACACAGACCCTTGAAGGATGAATGTGTGAGAAAATGAGATCCACTGATCTAGGAGCCTGACCCCGTAATGAGCACCTGTAGTTATTGACTGAAAATTCATCAGATGCAAGGAGAACTTTGAGTGTGAGTTCACAATACCTTCTCTACCTTCATCCATGAGATCAGTTAGAACAAATAAGTGAAGGTAAGCCTGTCCTGTTTTCCGTAATCTTCCCCACTTCTTACCACGGGATGAGCTACATGTATTTATTTATTTGAAAGGTTTTATATAGCGCTGGCTAAACCCAAGGGTATCAGAGCGCTTCACATCAGCATTGAATATAGGGAGACGAAAATAACAATAAACAGTTTATGAGGAAAATTACATCATAACTCATATGAAAGTAAAGGCATACGTAAAATAACAATAAGCAGAGTATGGAGTAAAATACAACTGATATCATATGAAATAGAGGGCAAAAATAGAATACCATACTGAGTGTCATGCATACATCATAATAGGTGGTAGAAATTTATGAACAGTATGTCAGTGGGGAAGGTAAGCTATACAATGTAGAAGGGAGGACGTGGTATACAGGTTCCTGGGGGGGCGACGGTATGCAGCGGGGGGATCAAGGATCAAATGAACCCAAATATTTAGTGAGGAGGTGGATTTTGAGGTCTTTTTTGAAGCTGTCAAAGGAGGGGTTGCATCAGAGGTCTTTGGGGAGGGTGTTCTAAATGGTAGGGAACTTGCTTGAGAAGGATCGGGATTTAGATGCACTTTTTTTTAGAAGAGGTGGAATGAGCAGAAGGGTGTTAGTGCTTCTCAGCGATCTGGTGCTGCCAGCTTTTTTGAGTTTTGATGAGAGATATGTTGGAGAGTTCCGATAGAGGGCTTTGTGTGTGATACACGCAATTTTGTAGGAAGATCTGCCTTCGATGGGGAGCCATTTGAGGGTCTTGAGGGTAGGGGAGATGTGGTCAAAATGTTTACTGTTGGTTGTTAATCTAGCTGCTAGGTTGAGGATGGATTTGATGGGGGTGAAGTGGATTTTGGGAGTACCGGACAGAAGGGCATTCCACTAATCAATCAATTGGATAGGACCAGCGATTGGATAATTAGTTTGAAATCATTGGCTGGGATGAAAGGTTTGACTTTTTTAAGGTGGCGAAGAGTGAAGAGTGCACTTTTAGCTGAGTTCTTTACATGAGAGTTGAGTGTGAGTTTATTAGTGATGGTGATACCGAGCGCTTTGACGGACTTGGCAAGGGAGAGAGAGTATTTAGGCCGTTGAGGTCGGTGACCCATGTTTGGATGGGGAGGGAGTTGTTTGTGGGAGAGAAGATGATGATCTTGGTTTTGTTAGGGTTGAGTTTAAGATGATTGTTATGAAACCAGGTTTGGATTTTGTTTACTGTAGAGTTAAGGTGAAGGATATTGGCATGTGATTTAATTTTATAGTACAGTTGAGTGTCATCCACGTAAAGGTGGAAGTTAATATTTGCTTGTTTAAGTATAATGGTGAGGGGTTCCACAAAGAGGTTGAAGAGGGCAGGGGAGAGGATGGATCCTTGAGGGACACCTTGGGAGACAGGAGTAGGTTTAGAGAGGCTGTTCTGAATTTTAATTTGTTGTGTTCTGTGCTGGAAGTATGAAGTGAACCATGAAAGGATAGTGCCATTAATGCCGAAGCGATCTTTGAGAGTGTTGAGTAAGGTAGGATGGTAGACTGTGTCAAAAGCAGCAGTAAGGTCGAGGAGAATAAGTAGATAGCACTCCCCTTTGTCCAGGGCTAAGTGAATGTCGTCTACTGTGTTTAGCAGTGCGGTTTCGGTGCTGCAGCCTTTGCGGAAGCCAGATTGAAGGGGGTCAAGAAGGATATTGGAGATAGGGCGGAGATTGTTAGGGTCATTGGGGTCAGCTTTAAGGTTTTTAGGGATGGGGGTGATTTGTTCGAGTTCAAGTGTGGTGGGAACATTTCCTGTAACAAGGGAGGTGTTAATAATGTTGGTCCAGTAGGGGACAATAACATGTTTGAGATCTTGGACGAGTGTGGACGGGAGAGGGTCTTTAATGTGGGACAATGGTTTGAGTTCAGTAAGGATGTTGAAGACTTCATGTTCAGGGACGGGGAGGAAACTGTGCCAAGAGGCATTATTTTTAGGTGGTGGGATAATGTGGAGTGGATCCGGAAGGATTAGAAAAGGGAGGGGGAGTGGAGGTATCCGTGGTGAGTTTGTAGGGAGAGGAGGATAGAAGTTGGGAATCCGGGGGAATTGTGGGGTGGGTGGGGGTAGAGGGTGGAGGAAAGCGTGGTCGATTTTGGCGATTTGTTTGCTGAAAAAGTTAGTGATTTCTTCGCATTTACTAATGGAGGCCACCGGGTTAGGCAGTGCAGGGGAGGTTTGAATTCTAATAATGTTAAACAGGTTCCCTGGGTCGATTTGTGGCACGGGAGACCCTTTCTCCTGGTACTGGTGTCTGAGTGAATCGCAAGGAACAATAATAAGAACTAGACAATGGAACCACAATAAACCCCCAGCAAAAGGGACTACTACCCATACTGTGTCCCAACGATATGGTAAATGTATGTGCAACTATTTGCAAGATGGGTGGTACTCATAAGTGAGAGGAGGAAGAAGTCCTTTCCATAACATGGTACCTTCGACATGGAAAGATTAGCTAATTTGCAGTAAAATTGAAAGATACTAAAAATAGAAAAGATTCCAAGTAACGGCCACTCTTCAAAAATGGCATGATGAGGCACACAAACGCAAACATGAATCCCAAGTCCGGAGTATGAAAGATAATCAGGAAAATTAGGAATAACAAAATAGAGACCTTAGGGACAGTTGGGGCTTCTGCTACAACAGCTCTGTCTCCTCTGTATCTATTCTCAAAGATCATTGAACCACAAAAGAAGGAGATGGAGAGCGAGGACCCAAGGAAAGAGGGTTTGTTGAGTATGTGGTCCATGTTGGCCAATGGACTTGGGGGGGGCACAGCTGATAATGTGACTGGAAACAGAGCAGCATCTCTGGGACTGCCAGTAGCTGAAGCTTAAGAAGGTAATGTGCAAACGAGTGCTGCAATGCCACTCCCTCACCGTACAGCGATCAAGTTAGAGGCTGGCTCCACTACTGCCACATTGCACTGCAGAACATAGATGCTAATGAGAAGGAACTTAGAATGCTTGAGACACGCTTCAGGACGACTCTCTAGAAGACGTCCCCTTCTCCCCATCCTAGTAACTCTGATGATGAGGGTCCTTCATCTTCCACCCTTCTTCCCAGAGGGCTCACCCTGAGTTAGAGTCTTGTTCTACGTGCCTTGGACCTCCTTCAATTTAATGACTCGCAAGAAACAGTTCTCCAATATTCAGGAAATTCCAGTCAGTTCTGAAAAGAAGTGCAGACCCAATCGGGCAGATACGAATCAGTTATTGAGGCTGGTGGTGCTGAGTAAGGGGGGAGAAAGTCAACGTCTACATGAGCCCCCTCGCGGCCATCGTACGCAAACACAACCTCAGCATAATCTCCTACGCCGACGACACCCAGCTGATCCTCTCCCTGACCAACGACCCCGCCGCCGCCAGAGCCAACCTGCACGAAGGGATGAAAGAGGTAGCCGAGTGGATGACGACCAGCCGCCTGAAACTGAACTCGGACAAGACGGAGGTCCTCATCCTGGGCTCCTCACCCTCCGCCTGGGACGACTCCTGGTGGCCTCCCGCCCTGGGCACCGCACCCAAACCGACAGACCATGCACGCAACCTGGGCGTCATCCTGGACTCCTCCCTCTCCATGACCAGGCAAGTCAACAACGTCTCCTCGGCGTGCTTCAACATCCTACGCATGCTACGGAAGATCTTCTGGTGGATCCCCACCGAGACCAGGAAGACCGTCACCCAGGCCCTCGTCACCAGCCGACTGGACTACGGCAACGCCCTCTACGCCGGTACCACCGCCAAGCTCCAGAAGAGACTCCAGCGGATCCAGAACGCCTCAGCCAGACTCATCCTCGACATCCCACGAACCAGCCACATCTCCGGACATCTGAGAGACCTTCACTGGCTCCCCGTCAACAAAAGAATCACCTTCCGCCTCCTCACCCACGCACACAAAGCCCTACACGACCAAGGCCCGAGCTACCTCAACAGCCGAGTCAACTTCTACGCTCCCAAACGCCACCTCCGATCAGCCAACCACGCCCTCGCCGCCGTCCCCCGCATCCGAAGAACGACTACAGGAGGAAGGTCCTTCTCCTACCTGGCCGCCAAGACCTGGAACTCCCTCCCAACCGACCTGCGCCTGACCCAAGACCACCTCTCCTTCAGGAAGAAGCTGAAGACCTGGCTGTTCGAGCAGTAGCGGCACCCCCCCCCCCCCCCCCCCAGCGCCTTGAGACCCTACGGGTATGTAGCGCACTTTATAAGTGTCACTGATTGAAAGACTGGTACAGAAAGTGCCATGGATGAGAATGGCCCCAGGGAACGATGGAGAAATGAATGTGGCCAAGGATGCATTGTTAAACCTACTTGCGGAGGTATGCCCTGTGAAAATCAATTACACTAAGATCTCGAATTGCATACAAAACAAGGGTGAGGCACCAGCTGATTATATTTTTCTGACTTAAGAATATGTCTCAAAGGTATTTGCACAAACCCCATCGGCCACAGATGACTCAGGAAGCTGTAGCCATTCATTTTGTACTGGGGTTATTACCAAATGTTAAGAGTCAGCTAATCACGATGCCTTTTTGTTAAGCCAACTTCCTCAACACTTTTGTTAGGCAGAGATATATTGTGGATGTTGAATTGTATTGTGTTTTGCATCCCAGAAGGGGGGTTCTGGAATACAGCTCAATGGTAAGAAAGTAATGTACTTGCATTACTATGTGAGAGTTTTAGATATCCAGAGGAAGCAAACAAGGTTGTTGCGCCCCTTCATTAAACAGAATTACTTTTACAGGTACCTTCCCACAAGTATGCTTGGAAAACTGCACCGAGGGTAGCTTTCAGCTCTGTTTCCTGGAAAACAACTGTGAATTCCACAAAGTAGGAAAAGTTTGTTACAGATGTAGACTTCTGCCTGTACCGTTTCTACTTTTTTTGTGAATCAGTTCAGCACAAGTGGCCACCATGTGTATCCGACCTGCAGAAGCAGATTCAACGTGTGGGCTTAAATACTTCCCCCCCAAACCTGGGTCTCCAGCAATTCATTGTGGCTGCTGTGAGATAAATATCAAACACATTCAGATACTGTTAAAATGTATATCTTGTTATATAGGTAACCATATTAAATGGCTTTGAAGAAATCTCTTGTTAACTAACATCTGTTAGGGAGAGGGAACTGCCTGAAAGGCGAGGGTTGCCACTGTCACCCAACGAGAAATGCAGCGTTCACCCCGATTCATTTATTGCGTGGACTAAGCTGGGACGTGCAGAATTGTGTTGGCGGGCATCGCTCAGCTCGTCTCCACAGTGTTTTTTTCAGCAGGAAGACACTTGAGAGGGCACAGAGGGCCTAGTTAATTGGTGATAGTTATCAGTAAAGACACTCGAAGCCTAATTTCGGCAACATCCCGCTTGGGCGCAGTGACTAGGAGGTAAAAGTGCGTTCGTAAAACAGTTTATTTAGTAGCAAAACAAGGGTCATTTACAAGCCCCTTGCGCCTCCAGTGCGTCACTTTTAATATGGGAAAAAGTGACTTACCGGTGGCTCAAGGGGCTTGTAAGAACACCCAAAGTGTACTGCAAACCCAATTCACATTTGTAATCACATTCTCAAATCTCAACTTCATTTCGCTGGCATCTTTGTCTCTCCGATTTTGCCATTTCTTTTAAAAATGAGTGTGATCTAGGACCTATATGCCAAATTAATGAATAGTTCAATTCGTAGGTTGGGCTTGATTTTCAGCGAGATGATTTTTCTCTATGAATAGACCTGGCAAAATGCCATATCTGAATATTGGACTTTAAGAAGGAACTATAATTTACATTTTCAGCACGAAGTGTGAAAGCGAAGCCTTGCTACACTCTGTAGGGACTCTAGCACAGCTCGTGTTGTTCTACTGTGCGGGTACACAACGTTTCTTGGTTGCTTTGAAGGAATAGCGATTACTTGGCCTTCTCTTCAGGGACAGTGAGTCAGAAAGCACCTGTTCCTCGCTGCAGACAGGATAAACACCTCAATGGATGGAGAAAATAGTTACTCTCCAATGTTCCAACAGTCACAAAATCAGGTTTAAATAAGGTAACACACAAAGACCTCGCTGTGGCTTCTCCTTAAGGACAGCTGTTCGAGAGGCATTGCGTCATTTAGCTGGCGCATGCGCACGAGTGTTACTCTAGGCAGATGCTCTAAAATATGACTCTACTGCGACGAACCTGAAGAGGACAGAAAAACAACCATAAACAGACTGGACAAAGCGGCCTGGGGATCAAACTCCACGGAACGGAGCATTTCAGCATCTCAGAAACATGGAGCTCCGTTTCAGCATCTCAGAAACATGGAGCTCCGTGCAGTCCGCTCGCCTTCAATGCTGACCTGAAAATACGTGCCGTCTCCTCTGACACGCACATCTCCAGACCAGAAACCGGATGCGGACTCGAAATACCAATTAGTTCCGAAGCTTCTGCAGAGCACAGCTCAAGCCACAAGGCATCATACGGATTTGATTAGGAGGCAATCTCCCCCCTCCAGCCCATAGCGAAACACGGAGAGGGATGCGTAGTAAAGCCATGTGATTCGCTGCAATATTAATATTTTAAAATGCACTTATTTGGCATCTCCGAGATGAATTCTGCTTTCTCTGTCAGTCAACATCTTGCTCTTAAGCGGGGTGTCAGAACACAAATAATTGTTAAATCGATCTTCTGCAGTGAAAAATCCCACTTGTGCTGTATTTATGCCTTTAATCAAGCAAAATGAAAAAACATTTCGTTTTCTCTAAAACACAAAGTTAATCGTAAGATGTAGGACTTTGGGGCATATGTAGGTAATTTCCATTTTCCGATTCCCAAATAGCGATTTTTAAGGAATCGCTATTTGGGAATAGCAAAATGGAATGTAGGTAAAAATTCGCAATTTTTTTGCGAATCTCTAACATTCCTTAATTGCGATTAGCAAATTGCGAATCGCAATTAAGGAATGAGTGTCCCATTCATTCCTATGGGCTAGGAGGCCCATAGGAATGAATAGGGATACATTCTCAAATTGCGATTTTCTATGAGAAAATCGCAATTTGAGAAGCGCAATTCCAAGGGTGCCAGGGTGTCCAAAGGACACCTGTTGCACCCCTGGAATGTGCCTCTAAGTACATGTAGCGCACATACATGCCCTAAGGGCATGTTTGTGCGCCACATGGCACTTTGAATTTAAAAACATTTTGAAAGGGAATCGCAAAATACCATCTACTTGGAGTAGGTGGTATTTTGCGATTCCTTACGCCAAATTCGCATTTTAAAATTGACTCCTACATATCATTTAAGGAATCGCAAAATTGCGATTCCTTAAATGCTTGAGCAAAATAAGGAATCGCAATTTTTGCGATTCCTTATTTTGCTAATGTGCACGTACATACCAAAGGGGCGTTTGCGATTCGCAAACGCCAAAATTTGGCGAATTTCAGCGTTTGCAAATCGCAAACGCCTACCTACGTATGCTCCTTTATCCATTAAGATCCAACAGAAAAAAACAGTGTTTTCTTCTTTTGTCTTGGCTATAATGCAGCCAGGAGGTATTGGCTCTTACCACTATGCAGGAACTTGGGGTATAGGCAGTGTTTGGAGGCCCTTAGAGTTTTGAAAACAGACACCCATCCTCCGATTGTTTTTGCTGTGTCCCGTTTCCTCATTTCTATGTGGCATAGGCGCGTACGTTTTTAAATTCCCCCCGCATATGTTAAATATCCTTTTTGTATTTTCTACTGTTTTAACACTATCAATTCATAAAATCATTGTTTTACCTCTTTTTAAATTTTAACATATTTTCAACTGTCATGATACTGATTAACTTATTTGCATACTGGTCATATTTTGTAATGTTTACTGATGTTTTAATTGCCCAAATCCAGTGATGTGTGATGTATGTATTTTATTTTCTGCTTTTATGGTCATTAAGGACCGAAATAAAGCTTGGAAATGGAATGGAAAAAAGCTGTTTAGAAAACATTTGAAAACAAGCATTGGCAAAGTCAATAGCTCATACATGTACAACACATGACAGACTATGCAATGGCAATTGATGTTTTGTAAAGCATTGTTTAAAAAAGCTAAAAGTAAAACTTTCAAAATACTGCAGATACAGCAAATAAATATATCACAAGGTATCCAAAAATGTACATTGAATTCAATATTTTCAATATTTATAAGTTGTGTTGGTCATTTTTCAAATACATTTCAGTCAGGGAACAGAACAGAATTTAAAAGGCCTGTTGTATGTATCCAGCTTAAAGGTAAGACAAAGGGTTCATTACAAGTTCTTAAAAGAAAATAACAGCCATCCGAGGACATGATTAAGGAAGTGCCACAATGGAAAGGAAAATGCTTGTCACAGCCAATTTACTTTCTATATGACCTGGAACAAATGCTCAGGCCAATTGGTGTTATGCAGTAGCCCAGGAAGATGATTTAGAGGTATCAAGGAGAAGAGACGTGTCCAGTTTCGGAAAGTGCAGCAGCCCACCCCGTCCTCAGTGTAAAAAATGCTGCCTTTGCGTGCCATTTATGTAAACATTCAAAAACAGGAGATAACTCTGCTCTTTTGTCAAACTCCTGCACAAATATACCTGAGGCTCTGCTTTCATGGAAGAGTGGGGAGTTCTGATAAAAAACATGCACATTGGCATGGAAATGCCAATTTCAGAATGTTACTCCTCAAATCTTGCCTTGCCTGTAATTTCCTAACACCCGAAATAACCAGGACTCCCGGTAGTCAGGGGCGTAGGAGACACTAAAATTCTGGGGGGGACAGGGACAACCTTTTGGACTTTCCAGTGACCTTTTAAAAATCGGCCATTATCTGAGAGCCGTACGCTCTGTTAAAAGAAGACAATCGCATAGTTTTGTAGTGTAACATTGATAATTGCAGGCATGTAGTCACAGTTTGCAAATATGCTTTAATTGTTATTTACATTCATAAAGTAATTAGACCAAATGTGAAAAAACATGTTTTTGAATCTTACACCGTCATGCACCAAGCAAACAAAGGTGGGACGAAAAAAAGGAAAAATAAACTGAATGCTCTTTGCAACATTCCTATTCTCAAAATGCAATTGGACTAATATTGAAGTGTACTGGAGACAAGCTGCATGCACACAGAGCTGTAAGAGCAGATACATGTCTACTTTCTAAAAGTGGCATATCTTAAATAGTAATGTGCACTCCATCCTTACCAGTAAAAAGGATTTATCATTGCCATTCCAAAGTTATAAAACATGCCTCTACTACTCCTTTCTAACCAGGAATTACACTTTAAAAGAGTGTATTAAGGAATTCCCAATGTCAATCTATGAGAGGAATAGACCTCACATTAGTGAAAAAAGAATATAGATGTTTTTCACTACAAGGACATGCAAAACATACAAGTACATGTCCTACCTTTTAGCAACATAGCACCCTCCTCCATGGGCTACATAGGGCCTACCTTAGGGGTGACGCATGTGTAATAAAAGGAAGTTTAAGGCTTGGCAAGGGGATTTTAATACCAAGTCAACCTGGCAGTAAAAGTACACACACAGGCTCTGCAGTGGCAGGCCTGAGACATATTTAAATGGCTACTTGTGTGCGTGACACAATCAGTAGTGCAGATCCACTAGTAGCATTTAATTTACAGGCCCTGGGTATATAGTGTAACACTGTACAAGGTATTTACAAGTAAATATAAAAGGCCAATCGTGTATACACCAATGTTCACATTTTTGAGCAGAGGTAAACTCCTCAGAGTCCTAAGGCCAACAAAATGTATCACAAAAAGAGGAGGTAAGCAGACAAAAAGGATTGGGGAAAGTCCGTCCTAAGGCTGACAGGTCTAACAGTATGGTGTAGGATTCTGTGTGTCTGGTTGAGTATTGAAGTCAGTCGGATCCTTTTTGGAAGTCCCAGGTTTAGCATGGCACTAGAAGGAGCGCAAGAATAGTTCCACAAACACTAAGTTTATCGCCTGCATTCCTGAGGCTGGATGGTGGAAAAACCCTCAATGCTTCACAAAGTATACAACACAATACAACAACATTTGTTGGCTAATCTATGTGAAGCGCTATTGCAGATGGATGAGATAAGTTTAGAGTGCACTCAAACCACATTATCTTGCATAGGAATGTAAGACACCCTATAAGATAAATTTGCAATAAGAATTATCCTTGTGTCACAAAAATGAGATTTACAGTGTTTGTGTGGAAGAGAGATGCTTACCAATGTAAAACAGCCTGCTGTGAGAGACACAAATGAGATTCTCACAGAAGATAGATATAGTTAGATATGCAGAATGAATTGTGTGGCAAAGCTCAGATATGAGGTGTTAGTGATGAACAACAGAAACAATGTTTGTGTGTGAAGCTTACACATGAATACAGCAGGTGGAAGGTCACAAATGAGAAGTGAGTGGGATGCAGTAAAGCACAAAAACGTTGTTATATGAGAGACTCACAAAAACTATAAAAATGACCAAACTAGTAAATATGCCTCATGCTAGGATTTTTCTAGCCAACATATTGAGCATTTAATTGATACAATAATTGAAGGTGTGGAGGCCTTGCTCAAGACGATGATGATTTATTTACAAGAGACATTTGGAGAGTTGGGTATTAACAGTGAACTCATCTTTGGGGAACAGTTATTGCGACCAAGAAAAAAGGTCAGATTGGCAGGGATGGGGATGCTCCTGAAGATGCTCCTGAAGATGAGCCAAACTCTGCTTCTGAACATATCCAGGAGGAGTCTGGAGGCCCCTTACTGGAGAACTCTAGTCCCCCAGGGAATAGTTCTAGTGACACAGAGGGAGGTCCTAGAGGTATGACCCCCGTTATTCCTCCTGGGAGGGTGCAAAAGGTTCAGGGGTAGTCCAGGTCCTCCTCAGTTAATTCAGCCTCCCCTGCCACTTCAATAGGGACTTCCATCTCTGGCAGGAAGTGGTAAATGTTTTAGAAAGGAAATACCACCTGCTCAAACTTTAGCGAGACAAGCTCAGAATCAAGAAGGAGTTAGCCCTAGATAAGGACACCCTAGAAGTTCAGAGGGCTAGGACGAATTTAGTATTAGAATCCCAAGGTGGCAGGACTAGTGAACCTAGAGTTAGGGAAGATCCCTTTGACACCTGGAACTGGAGCAGGATAGTCCCTCCTTACCAGGAGGGTGATGACATCCATAATTGGGTTACTGCTTTAGAGAGGGCCTGTAAAGTTCAGGAGATTCCTCAGGGGCAGTAGGCAGCTATCCTTTAACTTTCCTTTGCTAACAAAGGTAGAGACAAACTCTTGACTGTAAAGGAGAAAATGCAGCTTTTCAAGACAAGTGGAGTGCCCCCCACAATATACTGGAACAGAAAGGTGAGGTCACCTACTTAGTTGACCTAGGTACTCCAAGAAGTCCCCACAGGGTGCATCATGTGAATCACCTGAAAACGTTTATTGATCAGGCTGACATGAGGATGCTCATGGCCTCTGATGATGGACAGGAGGAAGAAAGTGACCCTCTCCCTGATCTTCTCTCTCGGACCCTATTGATGGATCAGTTGAAGGAGTAGTCTTGGCAGACAGACTCACTGATAAACAGCAAGCTGATTACAGACATGTTCTCAATCAGTTTCCTGGTCTCTTTCTCCGACATCCAGTCAAACCACCTGGTGTAGCCATGAAGTGGACACAGGTGACAGTCTGCCTCTGAAGAGCAACATTTACAGACAGCCTGACCATGTCAAAGATTGCATCAGAAAAGAATACCAAAAGATGCTGGAGTTGGAGGGGGTCATTGAGCCTCAAGGACATCCCTGGCATCTGCAGGCACTGCAACGAAGCTGCCTGGGCCGCTGCTCCTGTTGTTCTGCGGGCTTCCCAAGGCCCAGCAACACAGGTGGTGGTTCCGCAGCTCTCTCGAGTCCTGACCTGCCTTCTCTGCAATTTTGAGGACACTATCCCTTGTCGGAGCCGCTGGGACTGAACCCCTGTGCACCCTGTGTACTTGCCATTGCCACTGGTTGTTGGCTCTGTATTACAGAGAGCTTCGGGATACAAGAAGCTCAAGCCTCCAGACCCTCATCCATTGAAGATCAGCGTCCTCATTGCATCCTCTGCAACCTGCGCCTCCATCTTTGCTGAGGTGCCTGAGGTCCTCTTGCGACTCCTGTGCCTTCAGACTGTGAGTCCTCTCAAGGTCTTTCTTTGCTGAAGTGGGCTCTCCTGCTTGCTCAGGGCCTGCTCTGATTATCCTGCTTTTGGTGAGTCCCTTGGACCTTGCTGGTCCCAACGTTTGCATCTTTTTGCTTTCTACGCCAGTTGCGGCTACCAAGGCTTGTTGCTGCTCTGTCCCGCCAGACACCAGACACCTGGACACTGACTCCTGATGTGGGCCAGCTCATGCACAGCTCCTGTTCTTCTTCAGCATTGCCTGGTCCTTACAGCTGCAGGGACAAGGTAACGGTCTTCACTCCTAAACCTCCAGGCATAGGTGGGCATTGTGCTTCCATGCCTCCTGGTCACTTCCGAGTGCCATAGACTCTGTCCCCTCTGCTTGCAGGTTCTCCTCCCGAAGAGTCTACTCTTGGATTCCACCGAACTCCTTCACAGGCTTCTCCAGAGTCATTTTCAAAGTCTTCTATTGTCGTCTACGGCAGGTTCCGACGTCACTTCACCCTATGCACCTGGCTTTCCTAGTGCAAGTAACCTGATTACAGGTGGGGTGGTTCTGCAACTTCCCAACTTCCAAAGGGTTTCTTCTGAGTCCTCTGGGATGGGTTCTTCTTCTTTAAAACGGCAACTGTGACTTCTCCATTGACTTCCATTGGGCACGTGGCTGTGTTTCCACTCTGCACACAGCCTCCAGGGAGTCCTGGGTACTTACCTTGGGTGTGTCATTTTGTCCCCAGCTCCTCTGAGTCTTCTGGTTCAAGTCCCATTCTCCTTTGCAGTTTATATTCCACTTTCTTAGTATATGGGTTGGTCTTCCCCTGGAGACCACTGTATATTTGTGCTACTGACTTCATTATTTTGAAGTGTTCTTGTGTGTATTATTGATATCTCTGTGTAGGAGATATGCCAATGTGTTAGTGATTGTGTTGCATAATAAATAGACCTATTTTTATAAACACTGTGTGGTTCTTTTTATTTTATTTTTATTTATTTTTAGAGTTTTATATAGCGCGAACTTGAACCGATTATGTTATCAGAGCGCTTTACATAGCACCAGTTCCGTTACATGTTATCAAAGCACTTTACATAGAATCAGTTACGTTACATAAGGAACACATTTCTTTTTGTTCTAGTGAATAGGGTTATCTCTTCACACGGGGGAAGGGATACACCTGGCTATACTTAGGATTACATGCGTTATAAAACAGGTACAACAGAAAAAAATTGCAAATGTACAAGAGATAGTCACACAAGGAGAAGGTGCAAAAGGATAAACTCTAGGCATATACTAGTGATATCTCTATCTACTTAGGGAGGGGATACACATGGATATACTCTAAGAGTCACATAGGAATGTTAGAGAGCCAAGCGGACTCCTGCATAAACTAGTGATTAGAGTTATCTCTATATATATAGGGAAGGGGTAAAACTGGATATACTCTAAAAATCACATAGGAATGGAAAAGAACAAAGCGGACTACTGCATGTTCAAGTGATTAGAGTTATCTCTATATACATAGGGAAGGGATACACATGGATATACTCTAACAGTCTCATAGGCGACTAGTCGTTAGAGTTATCTCTATATACATAGTGAAGGGATACACATGGATATACTCTAAAAGTCACATTGAGACTAGACATTAGAGTTATCTCTATATACATAGGAAGGGATATGACCGGAAATACTCTAATGGTCACATAGGAGTGGTAGAAAATACAAAGGTCTACTGCATACACTAGTGATTAGAGTTATCTCTATATACATAGGGAGGGGATATGACTGAATAATCTCTAAATCACATAGGAATGGTATATGGTGCCAGGTCTAAAGCAAATACCATTAATTAGAGTTATTACAATAAGTCAAAGAGCAGAGTTCCATAAGTGTGGATGCTGTCACTGCACAAAGGGAGGGTGGGAGGGATGCAAGGGTATGGAGAGAAGGGGAAGCACAAAAGGGAGGAAACATTTGAGGATCATCCACGGGGAAAAGGGTTAAGGCCGAGGGCATGGTAGGAGGGCTAGAGTCCAGAGAAACTGTCCGAAAACAGCAGCCAAGTGTCGGTCAGGACAGAACAAAAGTCAATAAGTCCAGGAGAGAAGGTGGGAGCCCAGGTGAGAGATGACGCTGGAGGCCAGCCGCAGGCACGTCGCCATCTAGGAGAGCTTGTAGTCATCCGGCACGGTGGGCGTTTTTCATCTAATCTTTACACTCCTTCAAGATAAGCCTGAAGGTTGCTCTATGCAGCTACCGCTTAGAGAGCTTTCTATGGTTATCAAAGACCACTAAAATCACCATAAGGGTTGTCTGGATTAGTGCAAGGTGCATCACTCCTGAGCATACACTGTATACTAAACCACCCTCCAACAACCACCAACACCAATTCTCCATTGTACTTTTCCCACCAGGATGCAAGTCCTAAAAAAAGAAGTGGGGCACTAACCAAGTTAGGTAGTATGTAAGTGACATTACATCATGTGACATCACAACCCACAACCTCACAGGAAGTGCTATCACAAAAAATGACATCAGATTTTAAGACCTCATATATGTTAAGTAGGTCTGTCATGAGTACATTTGAGTATATTACAATATTTAACATATTAGATCTTGCGTCAGAGTTGTACCAAAAAAATGTGTTGCAACCCCAGCGCAAGATCTAGGCGTCAGATTACACATGTATTTATTAAAACTCTCCCAGAAAAAAATTGGCAACAAGAAGAAACGTGGCAGTGTATCTGTTCTGCTTAATTGCTTGCAAAGTCTGCATTCTAAAATAGCTTATGGCGTTAAGGTGCCTGCTGCATAGATCTTTAAGTACCCAGTAAATCTGAGGGAATAATAATGGTGAGATAACTCTGGAGGTTATGCACTTGCTGGAGAGACAGGTGTTTTGTCTAGTTATAGTTTTGTCAAAGTAGCATGGAGGGTTAATGTGCCTCCCACAAAGAACATCATGTGACACGCAGATGACGGATCTTTGTTTTATATGGATGGGTAAGTAGGTTATTGCTTTTAACACAGAGATCCTTTTGTTACTTACAGTTCATAAATTGTAATCCTTCAATTATAGCACATTGAACTATGAAGGAAAGGAAATGTGACTCCTCAAATTGTAACCCTGTCTTATTTAGCACATCCAGTAAATTGATTTTAAAACATATGCGTTATTGCCAATGTGCATGTGTGATGTAAGGGGCTCTGACACCCTGGATTGGTTTGAGTGGTGCTATAAAAAAAATCAGACAAAATAGTGGTATCTAAATTGTTATTTACGTAAATATTAAGACAGACTAAAACATCTCACACCCAACAGAAGTGGGCTAAGACGGTGTCTGATACTAATTGTTTTTCATGTTCCCTGGCGAGGTTCAACAACTCAAAATATACATTTCACCAAACATTAGCCTTTGAGCGGCTAAATTACGCAGTCAAAATAACTTGGGTCGGGGCTGAGGAGGTGCAGCATGCAGACAGCAATTAACATACTGTCTCTCCTCCTTTGTCCTAGAAGTGCAGAGTGTAGGCATTCACTGCGGGGAGGACGAGGTGAGAAAATTCCTGGAGGTTTGCAGCACAACAAAAGGGAAGGGCCATCGGCACGTGAAAGGCTTTGACAAAAGAATTTCCCCTCTCCGGTCTGTCAGTCGCAGGGCCATTGGCACCTCAAAGCACTTTTTGGCACCTCAAAGCACTAGTGCTTTGAGGTGTCGATGGCCCTGCGACTGACAGAAGGGAGAGGGGAACTTCTTTTGTCTCCTTGTCCCCCCCACCCTTGTCCCCCGTGTCCCCCCCACTACAAAATCTGGGGGGGATATATCCCCCGCGTCCCCCACACTTCCTACGCCCATGCCGGTAGTGGTAATACTAAGGGGGGAAAACTAACGGGTTTTTCTGGGCCCCACAGACAGATGGCCTTAATAGAAGTCACAGTGTATAAGCCTGGATGTGAGGAGATGAGAGTTGAGGGGTTGACTTGGTTGATTGAAGATTGAAAGGTTTGGAGTTGCTGACTAGTTTCTCCTTCAGAAGCCTTGATGAATGTAGTCCCAGTGTTGCCTTCCTTTAATTTAAACTTACCCTGGACACCCTGGATGTTACTATGTTAGTTCTTGGCAATGGTCCCAGGTGTCATGGTAATCCTATCCCAGATTCAGATGACAATCCGTTACTATGGTCTGGCACTACAGAGGGGAGAGGGTGTCTTGTGCATCAGTGGATGCACTCGCTACCGACAGGATATTCTCTTTAAGTGGCACCAGAGAGAGGTTTAAGCTTTTTTCACGGTATACTGACTGAAGCCAGCAGATAGAGCATGATGACTGAGGACCACGAATGCTGTAGGGCAGTGAAGTTTGCATAGACAAAACAATAGTGGCATAATATCTCAGAAGGGATAAGGAAGGGAATGGTTACATTTACCAGAGGTTAATCATTACAATGTAAGGCATATCTCGAGATAATACAGTAGCTCTAAGCAGACAGACGACCCTGGGGATGAAGAAACCATGCAGGGTTTCCTAAAACTAGCTACATTTATAATTTATGAAATGAGAAAAACAGGGAGCATTTTCCTATACAAATCATGCATAAATGATGCGGACACAAGAAATGACTTCAAAGCACCAGTGACGTTATGTGATGTATTGTTTAATATAGGATGTAAACATTGGGACTGTGAAGTTGCAACCAGTATACAAGTAATGTTAACATTTTTTATGTGATGGAGCTCTTGGCAGATATATAGTGGGATATGTACAAGGAGGTGGCGGAGCGCAGCGTTAGCCTCCTTGACTTGACGCCACGCCTGGCCACTTCTGAACCACAAGGCTGCACCATATTTACAAGAATGCGCTGCTGCCTTGCGTTTCCCGCTGCGATGGCACTAAGTTTAGCAACTTAGCGCCAACGCAGTCACCCTTGCACCATAGTGCAAGGGTGTCTGCATGTAGGGGAGGACTGTTTATGTGTCAGAAGACGTACCTTCCTGCACATAAACAATCCTAAAATGCCATTCCGCCACTTTTGTGTGCTGCTCCTTGCAGCACACATGAAAGTGACAAAATGGCATTTTTAAAAAAAGTGTGTTTATTTACAGGAAGGGACACCTTCCTGTACTTACACAAACCATGGCATTTTGCTTTTTCCATGTGTGCTGTACAAGGTAGCAAACATGGAAAAAGCAAAACCGAGGAGAAATAACACATTTCTCCTCGTTTCTCCAATTTAAGACTAGGATTAACCTGGTCCTAATTTTGACGCTGCCTCCTATGTACGCCACACTTGTACCTAAGGGGCAGCATCAAAATGAATGGGTGTTGCAGTGGAATGCCCACTGCAACACCCACTGCCCACCCCTTTCACGCTAACCATCGCGTGAAAGGGGGCCTTATGTACAAGGTAGCATTAAGCCACGCTAAGTGGCTTAACACTGCCTTGAACATAAGGCGCAGCCCTTATCACCACCATGTTGGTGAAAGTGACGTTGTGGTGGCGATAGGGGCTTATACATATGCCCCATAGAGTTTTCTGACCATTGGTGAAATATTTTAGTATGATTTCCTCAGTTTAATAAAAATCTGTTAAAGGGCATAATGTCAGATGTTTGCTGGTGGTGTGTTTCAACAATGAAAACAGAAGTGTCATTGCTTCAGATCTGTCAAGAGTTTCTGACAGTCAATGACCTAATATGTTAATCTGTGTGATTCGAAATAGCTGAATGAAAAATGCTGTGAACGGAGAAATGCAGTGAAGCATAAGAAATTCGACATTTGAATCAAACAAGTCAGAACTGACATAATGATGAAACTTGGTAAACAATGAGTGAGTAAGATAAAGACGTCCTAGGTATTTGCAGACATCTGCATCGAAGACTTAGAGGATCATTCAGCATTTATAGGAGCCGGTGAACCTCCTCTATACATTGATGGTTTAGCCGAGCCGCCAGATCCGCGCTTCCTCATTTAATGGTGAGGCCTCCCATTGGCCTTGCAGCACCCAAGCCAGAGGTCTCCCAGGTCATAGTGATGATTGCACAAGTTTCAGGCAGGAAAACCAATCCTTGTCCGCAGCAAGTAAGGAGAAAACACCATGCATGTCAGAGCCACTGTATTTTTTTCCCGAAACAAACTCACGCTTTCGTCTGGATCTGATCCATAGTGGTCGCTCCCCCACGCTCCCTGACCACAGATTCTGGTCGTGATCCTCCTTCCAGCGCCCACAGCTGTTGCGCATTGGTGTCCTGGTTGCTGGGACTGGTATCGTAGCCTTTTAAAAACTAGCGCTTTCACCTGAATATAGCGCCGAGCCTCGCCTTCTGCTCTGCCTAGTAGAGCGACATTGTAACATTGTATCTGCTGTGACTTGCATATTTTACTTGCGTGCTGGTTTCATTCGGTGCATTATTTGTGTTTATTCGTGATTACCGGACTCTTGTTGCCTCTGCCCCCGTTTCACTTTCTATTTCGACCTCCATTTTAGTTGTTGTGCATTCCCCTGGCCCGCCTCTGCTCCCCGCTACCGCCTCCCAGCTGCCCCTCCCACCTACGAATAGAGAGCTCACCTCCTCCTTTATCAAGGTTCCGCTTTGTCCCCACTCCTTTTCAACCTATACCTGCAGCCACTGATAAGCTCCCTGGCAAAGATGGGATGTCGCGTATTCAATTACGCTGACGACACCCAACTTTTATTGAGCATAGAGAACACAGTGCCGGCACAGACCTACGCGCAAGATGTTCTAAGATTTACAGTGAGCTGGATGACTAGGAACCTTTTGAAGATCAACCCTGAAAAAACAGAGGTTCTAGTTATATCATCTACATGCTCCCCATGGAGTGATTTGTATTGGCCCCAGGAATTAGGTCCAACTCCCATACCAGCGGATAAGGTGAAAAGTCTGGGTATCAAGATCGATAGCGAACTTTCAATGTGCAGTCAGATTTCCACTGTAGTAGGTACTTGCAATGGTCTAATCAGACAATTGCGTAAGCTAGTCCCTCTCTTATCCCAGTCTATGCTTCGTACCGTAGTCTCTGCCACAATAATCTCAAGGTTGGACTACGGCAACGCCCTTTACTTGGGCCTTCCAAAAATCCTGATCAGTAGACTGCAGGTGGTTTTAAATGATGCTGCACGTCTTATTTTTAAACTCCCAAGACGATCCCATGCCTCTCCACTGCTGCAGAGCCTCCATTGGCTGCCCATTGGACAAAGGTCTGTTTTTAAAAGCCTGTGTATAGCCCATAAGGCAATCTATGGGCAAGCACCCGTTTACATAAAGGAACGGTTGGAGATATATAATCCGGAACGGAGACTAAGGTCCTCAGATGCACAGCTGTTGGTTTGCCCCCGGTTTAAGCTGGCCACAAAAGGGGGGAGATCCTTCTCTGCTCTGATCCCAAAAATCTGGAATAAACTACCTGAAACCCTCCGTAAAGAAGGTAATCTCCTCCGTTTCAGAAAAACCTTAAAAACCTTTTTGTTCAGGGATATGTTGAGCTCGGTCTAAACATGATGTTGCTTTTTTCTCTGACAATCATGTAATTGTTGCCTTTCGGTCATAAGCGCCTTGAGACCTGCCGGTGAGTTGGCGCTATAAAAGCCCGAATTAACAATAACAATAATTAACAAGCTGTGACCGTCTGGATCTGATCCATAGCGGTCGCTCCCCCACGCTCCCTGACCACAGATTCTGGTCGTGATCCTCCTTCCAGTGCCCACAGCTGTTGCGCATTGGTGTCCTGGTTGCTGGGACTGGTATCGTAGCCTTTTAAAAACTAGCGCTTTCACCTGAATATAGCGCCGAGCCTCGCCTTCTGCTCTGCCTAGTAGCGCAACATTGTAACATTGTATCTGCTGTGACTTGCATATTTTACTTGCGTGCTGGTTTCATTCGGTGCATTATTTGTGTTTATTTGTGATTATCAGACTCTTGTTGCCTCTGCCCCCGTTTCACTTTCTATTTCGACCTCCATTTTAGTTGTTGTGCATTCCCCTGGCCCGCCTCTGCTCCCCGCTACCGCCTCCCAGCTGCCCCTCCCACGCTCCGCCCCCCTCCACTCTCCATTTAAGACAGATGACTCAACGCGCAGCGTCCACGCGCAGCGGTCGCGCCGAAGGTGCGCCAAAGGTAAGCCCGTCTACGCCCGTCCGCGCCTGGACCGCGCCCAGTGCCAAACCCCCTGGCCCCCGCAAACAGCACTCTGGCCGCATCAAGTATGATGCAGCCACCCTCCTAGCCCTTAACCCCAGGCGCACTCCCCAATGCTTTGAAGCTGCCCCAGGACGCACTCATGGGCCCTTCGCATGCCACTCCTGCAAATTCACCAGTGTCAAGACCCCTACCACAACCACTATCCCCAAACACAAGTCCGACCCTAACCACCTGAAGTGCATCCTACTGAACACCCGCTCGGTCCACAGACACGCTACCGAACTCTGGGATCTACTTGACGTTATATCACCAGACGTCGCCTTCCTCACTGAAACATGGATGAATGCATCATCAACACCCGACATCGCCATAGCCATCCCGGACAATTACAAGTTCATCCGTAAAGACCGCCCTGTCCAAACAGGAGGAGGCATCGCCATCGTCCATAAAAACACCGTCAAAATCACGACCAGCTCCGACGCTAACCTTTCCACCGCCGAACACCTCCACTTCCAGGTCCACACTGACCCCAGAACCACACTCAGAGGCACCCTCATCTACAGGCCTCCAGGAACACGTAAACAATTCAGCGAGGACATCACTGACTTCATCAGTCCTCATGCCCTCGCCTCCGAGAACTACATCCTACTAGGAGACCTCAACTTCCACATGGAAAAGAATAACGACAGCAACACCACCACCCTACTGGATAACCTAGCCAATCTCGGACTCAAACAACTTGTTGACTCCCCCACCCACATAGCCGGACATACGCTAGACCCAATCTTCACTTTCAGCAAACACATCTCCTTCGATCGCACCACAGCTCTCCATTGGACGGACCACAGTTGTGTTCACTTCAGCTACAAAACCACCTCGACCCACAACCCCCCACAACCTATTCCCCGAAGAAAATGGAACAAAATCACCACCGACCAACTCCTCACATCGCTCAACCAAAACCCACCCGCCCTCTCATCTGACCCTAACCAAGCTGCCATCAAACTCAAACAATGGATCACTCACAGCGCCGACGAATTAGCACCCTTGAAAAACCATCACACCAAACAAGACAGCAAAAAGGCCCCCTGGTTCAACGATGACCTTAAAAAATCCAGTAAACTTTGCCGTACTCTCAAGAAAACATGGAGAAAAAACCCAACCACCGACAACATGACCACCTTCAAGGCAGCCACCCGCAAACACCACCAGCTGATTCGGTCCACCAAGAAATCAGCCTTCAAGAATCGACTCGACAACAATGCCCATAACAGCAAAGAACTATTCAATATCATCAAAGAATTTACCAACCCCACCGCAGCCTCAAACGACATCACCCCCTCCCAAGACCTCTGCGATTCGTTATCCTCCTTCTTCTACAACAAAATTGCGGACATACATAACAGCTTCGAAAACAATACCAACGAACAATCCTACCCACCCCCCTCAGAACCTATACCACCCTCCAACAATCTCAACGCCTGGAACCCAATCACCACCGAAGACACCATCCGCCTCATGAATTCCATCCACTCTGGCTCACCAACCGACCCATGTCCCCTCTACATCTTCAACAAAGCAGACTCCATCATCGCACCCCACCTCCGTGATGTTATCAACTGCTCCTTCAACTCTGCTACATTCCCAGAAAGCTGGAAACATGCCGAAGTCAGCGCCCTCCTGAAGAAACCCACAGCAGACCCCTCTGAACTCAAAAACTACCGCCCAATATCCCTCCTCCCTTTCCCGGCAAAAGTCATCGAGAAAGCCGTCAATAGCCAACTCGCCACCTTCCTCGAAGCCAACAACTCCCTCGATCCCTCACAAAACGGCTTCCGAGCCAAACACAGCACCGAGACCGCCCTCATCGCAGCTACAGACGACATCCGAACACTACTAGACAACGGAGAAACAGCGGCCCTCATTCTACTCGACCTCTCCGCCGCCTTCGACACAGTCTGTCACAGCACCCTCATACAACGCCTCAACAATATCGGAATACAAGGAAAAGCGCTGGACTGGATTGTCTCCTTCCTCGCCGGAAGAACCCAGAAAGTACTACTTCCCCCATTCAAATCTGAGGCTACCGAAGTCATATGCGGTGTACCACAAGGATCATCACTCAGTCCCACCCTCTTCAACGTCTACATGAGCCCACTCGCTTCCATCGCGCGTCAACACAACCTTAACATCATCTCCTACGCTGACGACACCCAGCTGATCCTTTCCTTTACCAAAGACCCTATCTCCGCCAAAACCAATCTTCACGAAGGTATGAAAGAAGTTGCCGAATGGATGAAAACCAGCCGCCTAAAACTTAACTCAGACAAAACGGAGGTGCTCATCCTAGGATCATCCCCCTCTGCCTGGGACGACTCATGGTGGCCTTCAGCTCTGGGCACAGCACCCACACCCACAGATCACGCACGCAACCTGAGCTTCATCCTAGATTCCACACTCTTGATGACAAGTCAACGCCGTCTCATCCTCCTGCTTCAACATACTTCGTATGCTCAAAAAAATCTTCTGTTGGATCCCCTCCGAGACAAGAAAAACTGTCACCCACGCACTAGTCATGAGTCGACTGGACTACGGAAACACCCTCTACGCCGGAATTACAGACAAATTACTGAAAAAACTCCAACGCATCCAAAACGCATCAGCGAGACTCATCTTGGACATCCCTCGCCAAAATCACATTACCGGCCACCTGAAAGACCTCCACTGGCTCCCCGTCAACAAGAGAATAACATTCCGTCTCCTCACCCACGCACACAAGGCCCTCTACAAGCTAGGGCCCGAATGCCTCCACACTCGACTATCCTTCTACACACCCACCCGCCAATTAAGATCTTCCGATCAAGGCCTCGCCGCAATTCCGCGCATCCAAAGATCCACCATGGGAGGTAGATCCTTCTCCTACTTGGCGGCCAAGACCTGGAACTCACTCCCCACCCACCTCCGCCTTACACAGAACCACATCTCCTTCAGAAAAGAACTTAAAACCTGGCTATTCGATAAATAATGAACCCCATCCCCAAGCGCCTTGAGACCCTCTGGGTGAGTAGTGCGCTATATAAATTCTTGAACTTGAACTTGAACTTTTGGAGTTTGTTTTATGAAGAACAGAAAGAACAGTAAAGGTTTCCAATTGAGGCTAACACAGAATGACACCCGCGTGGCGCACTCTCCTGCCACACCACCTGAGACGTCGACATGTCAGCTCTTCACACGCTGTGCAATAAGCAAAGGTAAAGGTATTAGATCATGAGGTTATATCTTTAAACACACACATGGAGTGGTTATGCATGGATGTATATGAGTGGTTTTAAGACCATAATCAGTTATATACCATGAACACATTTTTTAACATCTGTTTTGTCCATTTAATTCCTCTTTTACAGTATGATTGATTCCACTTAAAGGGGATGGTGTAAGTTCCTAGGTGTGTGAATAATAGTAATAGTATATTTCTAACAACTTTCAGTTCAACTCTTTTACAAAACATTTTTTTATTGTTTTTACAGGCATGTCATATACATATAAGACAATATTTTGTTGTAATCACATATATGACACGATCCTAGCTTTGAGAGAAATCTCCCGCTCCCACGGGCACACGTTATTCGGTTATCGTAACCCACAAAGCATACAGAAATAAAAGACATATATTCACATTCCATAATAATCACATGGATTAAAGATACATTTTAAATAGGTTTAAAGACACGGCTCACTTTCATACATATAGAGCAAATCAATAAATGCAGTGTTACATTGCAAATCAGTATCGCCAATCCACTGACTGCAATATTATCTGTGTGCAATATGTTTAGATAACAATTGATACAATACCAGAAGGTACTGGATTTACTTGAAAAAATATTGTAGCACAATACGAATCATCATATCTCATTCAGGTTGCTACGGAGTTAGATAGTCTAAATACAGAAGGCAATCAGTGCAATAGCAGAGAGTGCAAAATATGCATAGTGCAAGATATCACTAAAACACGATCCTGACCATAGACAGTACATAGACAGCAATATTAGAAGCAGTTTCACTATTCAGACAGCTGAGTGAGATAAAAATTTTGCACGCTTGTATCACACATTAGTCAAGTAGTGGCTCACAGCAAACACATTAGGAATAGAGAATCTTTAGTATCCTCAGAGCTGTTACATAACGGGTCATCCCCAAGGATTATGAGATCAGGAAAAATGCGACAAACACCTCAGAGGAAACCTAAAAAGAGACTGTTAAAAGTAGATCAAAATTCTACTACAGACACAAAGAGAAGGAAAGAAAACCCTTCATTTCAAAAGGAAAAGTTGGTTTCAGCTTTAACACCAATAAGCGATTTTTTTAAATTTGGAGGAAAGAACGAGAACCAGAGATTTCAATTTCTCAAGGATCCAATGGCCGCAATCTATACCACAGATGGGGCTCAGGGATTGCCGAGCCCAATAACACAAAAAACACAAGTCAATAAAAGCCAACAGTGGTCAGGATGCCCAAATACAAACACTAAAATAACACAACCCAGCCCTGTAACGGAAATATCTGAACATATAAGAATGCGGGATCATGAAATAAATAAATGTAAAGATGACTTAACCAAGGTAAATAAAGATGTTAAAAGTGAGACGGCCAGAATGGATGTTCCACCAAATAAAGCTCTGATAACAACTATAGCGCAGGTGCACCTGTCCAAGGCCCAACTCAAAGATCAGCTCGAACAGCCTGTTCAAAATAAAGATGGGAAGTTTGAAGAGTATCTAAAGGATAAAGGAGACCTCGGAGTAGCAAAAAATAAAGAATATAATAAAATTCAATCCGATGAATGGTTTGGTTCCTTCTCCATATCAGATGATATGGACCTCATTAAATCATTGAATTTCAACATAAAATTAAATGAGGATGTATTTACTCAAGAAGGGGTTAAGAGTTCAGCTATAGGTACACCTCAGGTTCAACAAATTGGTGAGGAGGGAGGGGCTGCCTCCACCCCAATTAAACAATTAGTATGTACCGACAAACAGGAGGAGAAAAACATCACGCTAAACTCTAGTCCTATGAGTAGTAAACCATTCCGGTCACCCCCAATTACAATCTCTTCAGTGAGTGGAATCGATCTAATTTCAGAACTCCCGTCGCAATCGACTAACTCAGTAAAATGGAGTGACAATCTACTGAGATCTTTACAGCGAGTCATAGATGTATTAAATTTCCAATCGGACAAACTTGATGTTCAAATTGAGTTAATGAATTTGATAGCAACTTATATTGCAGGAATTACCACCAAACTGGATTCATTAGCCGGATTGTTCAGTAAGGACAATCAGAGTAAAGCTCCAGGTAGTAGATTCCTAGTTAAATCAAATTGTGGATGCAGCCAGATAATCGATAAATTGGCATCTCTTCCTGCAATACTAACGGAAATTCTACATGTCGTCAAGCCAACTGAAAAAATGGCTGATAAGGAACACTCAGACATGATTGATAGAAAAGACGTGAAGAATGACAAGATAATTGTAGAAGTAAAGTCTCAACGCCCCAAATATGATGGAAGTTGTAAAAAAGAAAAAATCAAGGAATCTACTCATCCAGGGGAATTGCAAATTGTCCAGGAACCAATCTCTACACCTAACATATCAAATTGTGGATTAACAAAAAGACAACGAAAAAGAGCTCGTAAGGCCCGGCGAAATGTGAGTAAGCAAATTAGTCAAGAATCAAAGCAAAATTATCCAATATTTTCACAATTGTATTGTCAAAAAAGCAATCATCTGTGTAACAAAAACCCCCCCGGGGTCATGGAAGGAGCAATGTCTCTTTCGCAAGATCCAATTGCAAGTTTGAATAAATCCCTCCAAAGTAATATATCTTCATACACACAATCAAGTAATATACACTTACATGAAGACGCCAAACCAATAAAAAGTAATAAAGAGTGCCTTACTGTTGCAAATAAGCAAGACTTCCCAGTAAATTTAAAATCTTCTGTGAGAGACAACATCACGGAACAAAAACAAGAAAAAATTAAGGGTCCCCCAAGAGAAGGATACAAACAAATAATTGTTAATGGGGATATAACGAATTTGAATTTACGGACTGATGTTAAAACCGTCCCTAATAGACAAGATGGTAAAAATAGAACCGTACATACTTTAACAACTACATCAACAAAGTGCGTGGAAATTTTCAAGGACCAAAACATGGTTAAAACTCAAGATAAAGTACAAGCAGATCAAAATAAACAAAAATCAGATAGGTGTTTAAAAAATAATTCGGAAAAATACACCGGCCTTTTGAGTGAATATATGGAAAACTCAGATTGGAATGACTTGAAAATTTACATGGATAAAAAGGGAGGAGTCTGCGAGTTTTCTAAAAACAAAACTATCCCACAAGACCTTACAAACACGGAAGTAGGTCAAAAAATCGACAAAACTGTAAGTACAATAATGAGTGATGGACAAGAAAATATATTAAAGCAGGAAAGGGAGACCACGGATAATATTGTACAAATTAGAAACAGAGTTGGTAATACTCAGATAGAACAGAATAGTTCCATCCAAACGGGTATTCAACAAAGTAAACCAGGAGTATCAACAAATAAATTGATCTTCGAGCCAGAATATCAAACAAAGGGAAGTTTGGACTCTTTAAATAGGGGAAACTTAATGAGATTATTTAAGGAGATACCAAAACTGTGTAATATTACAACAGCAGATCTCCTGTCGGTGGAATTTTTGCAAAAGGAAAAAGGATCAGAAAAAGAAATTACTCTGACAACTTGGTCCTCAAAGGAAATAACAGCTCTGATTTTCCCTGAAAGGGAAAACTTTGATGCATGGGGTATTGATCTATCATATCCAAAATCTTTAAAATACCCGTTCCCACTTTTACCTGATACAATGATTGCGATTTTACTTGGTAAGGAGATTCGCCCTAAAACTTGTCTAAGGGGGGCTCGAAGTACTACTCCTAAAATCACCGAGCAGGTAAATACCATATTAGAGACAACAAATCAGAACCGAGTTTGTGTAAACCAACCGTCAGAAGGAGTTTATGATTGGTCATGGGTGCCCTATTTCTTAAGCCAAAAACAATCCTGATGAATTTGTTAAATCACATGGGTTAAATCCCTCAGTGACACACCCGGATACGCCAAAGGAATACAAAATAAAAATCTGCTCATGGAATATCCACGGGTTTAAAGAAACGGGCCAAGATCTGGATACTCGGTTGTTTTTACAAAGTTTTGACATCATCCTTTTACAGGAAACTTGGAACCTGAATCCTAAACCTATCATTGGATATGTGGAATTCCATGTTCTGGCAGAACAAATTTATAAATATGGGCATCCAAGAGGTGGGTTGTCCATCTTTGTAACAGAAAAATTAGATTGGCAAATGGAAGAACTCGATACGGGAGAAAGCTGGATACAGGTTGTGAAAATGGAAAGCAAGAACTCTGGAAATAAAATGCCCTGGCAGCTGTTGATGTTAAACATATATGTTCATCCAGTTAAAAAGCTGAAAAAAGAAAAGTTTGTATGCCTGATCAACTTAATCAAGGTTTTACAGAAAAGTTATCAAAATTGTGAGTTGATAATCACAGGTGATTTTAATTCCAACTTAATATGGAACAAGTCAAATAAGAGTTTGCGTCAAAAGGAAACAGAGGCTAATGAATTTAAAAGCAATTTGGACACTTTAGGATTACATATTCTTAATGGGACAAGAAAGGAAGATCAACCGGCAAGGATCACTTTTTTAAGTGGGAAGAACCAATCAATTATTGACTATACTATGGTCAGTAAAGAACTTTTCACCTCAGTGGACGCATTTTTCATACAATCCCGCCCGGAAAGTGACCATTTGCCGCAAATATTGACCATCAATGCAAAGCTGCTTGCAAAAGACAATATATCTGCTCTAACAACAATCCCGGTAACATACAATCTGAAGAAATTAAAAGGGCGTGGTACTAATGTTGCACAAATAATGGATGCTGCTCAACAATTTATAACCAATGGTGGGGAGCAGTGTACAAAGTCACCAGAAGATTTTTGGGAACAATTAGGAAAGTTTCTTCTAAATAAATGTCCCGTCATACCGGGACGTCGAGGCCAACAAAATGAAATATATGAACCTTGGTTTGATATCAAGCTGCGAAACCTGAAGAGGGAAATTACACGAGAATCGAGAAAAGTACTTATGGCAGTAAGATCTGGAAAATCCGTTATAAACAACAATATTAAAGAAATGAAGAAAAACTTTAAAGAGAAATGTAGAGTGGCAAAAAATAAACGTAAGGAAAAGATCTGGGAAAAATGACTCTGGGCCTGTAAATTACCTAACAGTTGTGACTTCTGGAGCAAAATAAATAAGCTAACCAAAGGAATAGGAATGTCACAAAAAGCGGGAATAAGTGAGAAAAGTTGGGAATTACATATACACAATGTATACAATAATATTATTCATGAGGTGTTGAAGAAACCGGAACCTGGGCCAGACACTCCGCAGGAGGATAAAAATACAAAAATTGGCCTTGACCCCTTTTCAGGGAAAATATCACAACATGAAGAAACTTTAGTTCAGCTCAATAAGGTTCTATATTAAAATAGTTTACATGATTCAATTTATAACAACTCAAACATTTTAATTGACAATAACCGGCTAAAAGAAATAATTAAAAAATTGAAAACAGAAGGAGCAGCAGGGCCTAATGGACTTCCGAATGCAATCTTTAAACACGATGTAGAATTTTGGGCAAATCTTTTCACTCCACTTTTTAATTACTTGTACATACAAAATAAGATCATTAATTCGTGGAAAGGGAGCATTTTTCATCCTATATATAAAAACGGTAATCGCAATGAGCCTAGCAATTATAGGCTCATTGCTTTAATGGATGTTGACGCAAAACTCTATGCCTCCTGCTTATTATTACATCTACAGGACTGGATGGAGGGGAAAGGTTTAATTCCCAAATATCAAACTGGTTTTAGGCAAAGAATGGGCACAAGCACAAACCTGTCAGTGATTGCACTCCTTACAGAGAAAGCAATTTTAAGGAAATCTGGTTTATTTGTATGTTATATTGATTTAAAATCGGCTTTTGACAGGGTTTCACGAGAACGACTATGGTCAAAATTAAAAGGATGGGGGATACCGCAACAACTGATAAACTCTATAATATCCCTCCATAGTGAAACCTGGGCCCGGGTGAAGCTGGGAGATGGTAGTATAGCATCAGCCAAGATAAATATAACAAATGGGCTGAAACAAGGGTGTGTCCTGGCCCGAGCCTTTTTAATTTGTTCCTTGCCGACCTAGATAACCACTTGTCAAAAGTTAATGGCCATCCTCCGAAATTGGCAGAGAATCACATACAGTATCTGCAATATGCAGATGATATAGTGGTCTTAAGCCAAACCCCTATTGGTTTGCAAAGAGTCATCGACCATCTGATTATCTACTTAGACCAACAGGGGCTGGAGCTAAACAGGAAAAAAACTAAGGTGGTGCATTTAGTCGGCCCAAGACCTAAAAGAAAATTCAAGTGGTTCGCCAATCTAAAAGAAATAGAGGAAGTTGGCAGCTATAAGTATCTGGGTATCAATTTAGGGCGCTGCATGTCCTTTAAAGATCAAAAAAGTGCAATAAGAGCAAAAGCCCAAACTTTAATTTTTGCCTATAAACAGCTCCAATTAAAATTGAGTTGCCCATCTTATAGTCATCTTTTAAAAACAATGGCAGCGCAATTACTCCCTGCATTGGCTTACGGACTTGAAATATGGCATGGTCAGGAATCTGGAATTTTAAACGATTTACAAACAAAAGTGTACAAAGCCGTCTTTCATCTTCCAAGAGCAGCGTCACCAGCACAGATTCGCCTGGAATTTGGACTCCAAAATCAGAAATTCCAGAGGCAATCTGTCTTTGTGAAATTATGTTGGAAATTTCGCTCTTCGGAACACGGCACCCTGAATAATCTATGCTGGTCAGTAATAAAGGCCCAGTTTGATGAAAAAATCCTGTGTTCATGGGGTGAATACCTAAGAATAGCTATCGAAGAACTGGGCATTCAAGAGGCATGGGATAGCAAGATGGAGAGGGTGACGTTCAACAAAGTGTGCAACGGCTCCGCAAAATAATTATCTTTTTTAGAAGACAAAAACACGATGGTAAAAAGGCGACATTCCTGGACAGTGATACATTCATATGTAAATTTAAAACCTCAAGCCTATCTAGCAGCTCATTTTAATTTATTCCTGAAAAAGAAGTTTATGCTGTATGGGTTTGGGGGATACGAAACAAAGGATTTGCAACCAAGTTGGAAAGGGAAATACGATAATGCAACTTGCAGATTATGTGGATATCACAAGGAGTCCCTTTGTCACATGATGTGTGTCTGTCCAGCAGTTGGTGAAGCAAGAAAAACGATCTTAAAAACCATCCTAACAGAACTTAAAATACGTACCTGCAGGCAGACCGTTACCTGTTGGGCAGGGGGGTCATCAAACATCTTAATCTGTAGAGGGGTAAAGCTTTTAAACATGATTGACTCACTTTTAAAAAAAAGTGGATATTGAATCAGAAAATACGGTTACTAATGAATTGTAAAATCTCGTATTTATCCAGACGCCATGATTCACTTTATCGTGAATACGGATACTAGATGAGTGGAATCATTTTCCTTTTCTATTTATTAAGATTTTATGATATATATTTTATTTCGAAATTGTTTTTTAACATACTTTGTAGTCAATTTTAAAGTGTTACATGGTATGGTTGTAAAAAACCAAATAAAGATTTTCTTCTTCTGATTGGAGTGATTGGGTCATCCCCATGTTCAAACATACTGGTCAAATCCATTCCCGACTGGAACCTATTTTTTCCGGGTAGAAGAACAAAACATATTCCTCTGTCTCAGGAACCAGCCCACAGGCAGGGCACAGGTAAGCACCCAGATTTTTCTTCCACCTTCTTGTCACAGCTTTCATTGTTAGGTTGCCTAGCTGGTAGAGCATTTATAAGCTCTTGGTCAGTTGTGGTGTAATTGTGCCCAAAATGGTTCAAAACATGGGGCAATCTTAACATCAAGAAACAAATTAGTCAAGTACCTTTGGAGCCACTTACAACATACTGTTCATAGGCATAAACCCAGTAGTTAGACTTTAGCCTGTCAATCCCTGCTTTACAAATAATTCTGGGGTTATTTCACCATTTTTGCACACCCACCTTTTGGAGCCCATTAGATACAAATTTAAGCCAGGGAATCTGCATGGCATTACTCAAGCTCAATATTTCATCAAGGGAATCCCTATAATCACTTAGTTTTGGTGTAACCCAAAGGCGTGGCCAGTAAACTAAAGGCTTTAGAGATAACAGATCTGAGATTCTTTTAATGCCTAGATCAAAAAAGAGTGAGATAAGGGGGTAACTGGCAGGTACTAAGACAAGTGCTCTGACAAAGCTATTTTCCACAGTAGTTAATTGCTATATGTAAGCATATCCCCACACCGCAGCTCCAAAAAATGCCGCACTTTGAGCATTGGCAAGATAAATTTCAAGTGCAGGGGTAACCGCGCCAGAGCACGTTTTTTTTTGTAGTCGAAGAATGGCATTACCTATGTGCTGGATCAATGACAAACCTTTGTTGAGTTGGGGTTCCCACTTTAATTTGTCTGATACTTTTTTGACCCCTAAATAGTCAAAAGTGTGAACTCTTGCGAGAGGTTCAGAGCCTGCTCTAAGTACATAATTCTTAACTGCTCCAGTCCCAAACACCATATATTTAGTTTTTGTGACATTCATCTCGAGACCTCTGGATTTGTAGAACCTCATACATTTATGTATTAGAAGCTGGAGCCCCATAGGGGTCTTAGAAATGAGCAGTGAATCATCTGCAAATAGAAGAATGGGTGTCTTTGTACCACTTAGCATGGGTGAACAATTTCTAAAGTCCATCAGTTTAGTCACCATCCGTTTATATACAGGGTAAACAAGGTTGAAGCAAGGACTCACCCTGATGCGCGTCCCTTGGAATTGGGATATGATCCATCAATTCCCCCATACTGCCCAGGCGGACCTGAACATAGGTCTTGTCATGCAAACTTGCCATAAGTTTGACCACATTTCCCGGAGGGCTCATATCGATCAAAAATCTCCAAAGATTCTCATGGGGTACGAGATCAAACATAGCCCTCAGATTTACAAATGCTACACATAGCTTTTGTTTCAGCAGCATATTTCCAGTAGTGCAGTGGAAGTCTAAACATCTGATCAGAGGTACTTGTCTTCGGGCGAAAACTAGCTTGAAATAGGGATAGGATATGATCTTTTTCTACCGATGTTAATAATTTTTCAAGCACTTGCCTTGCAAAGATTTTCTGTACATTATCCATATGGCTAAAGTTAGACCGAATACAGGGATCACCCTTTTTTAAAAACCGGGATATTCTCTGCTCCCTTCCATAAGTCAGAAATATCCCCCTGGCTGAAATAGCATTGGACAAAAGATGTACATACCAAGCCCAGATCTGAGGTTCTGATTTAAAAAGGTCACCAGGGATTTTGTCAGGCCCTGGGGCTTTTGCTGATTTTAGGAGACAAAATTGCATTAACAGTATCCTTCAAACTGAAATATACTGTGTCACTAATCTCGACTCCTGCTGAAGATGCATCCTTGTTAGAGACGATCGACCCTCTGGTCTGGTTGAGGTCAGCAGGATTTTCCTTTGTGTACAGCGTAGTAAAATGGGTAATCCATTTTTTCGGTCTGGATATGATGATTACCTGTATTCTCACTCCTGATACTTCCCTGTGATACTAAGCACCAAAATCATCTATTATCCTTTAATTTGACAGTCTGGAGCTATTCTTGCCAGACTATGTCATCCCAATGTCTTTTAGCCTTCCTAAAAGCAGATGGGTAATTCCACCTGACCTCAACGATTTTAGCCCGTAAACAACTTTTAACAGGTGCACTTAATATTTGCTTAGCTTGGTTACAGTCTGAATCACACCAATCAACCTCTAGCGGGGGACGGGGTGGGAGATCGGGGGGGGGGGGCTCTCTGCTTTTGGCCAGTTTTTTGGTAAAAGATATCTTGCAACTTTATGAAAAAAACATTGTGAATGTCTAAGATCGGAATGAAAGTACTAGGAAAACCTTCACAGTCAGATAAAAAGGCAATAAACAGGTTGCCTATTTCTGAGTACTGTATAGGCTGGGATATTACATGTGGCCAGGAGACTCACCCACGATTATTGGCTAATAAAGGCTCCCACAGTGTATTTGGCAGTATGGGCCCTTGTTAAAGCTTCCTACAAGAGCAAAACAACCAGAGAATTATGATAACTGTCCATTTGGGATTCAACTCTTAGGTCCACCAATTCAGACCAAAGCCTAACCTCTAAGAAGATGTAACAGATAGAACTCAAGTAAGAGCCTCTTTTTAAAGTGGCCGCCCTCTCGCAATTGAATGAGTATGACCGTTACAAGAACTTAAGCCCGGGCCAGCAGATATGGAGATTAATTAAAGTGTGATGCCAGAAAGATTACGCTAGTATTTTCCTGTTAATTTGGGATTGTTCCATTGTTCGTCTTCTAGTTCTATTAGCTCACTAATTTAAGGCGAGGGCTCAAAACAGGTATTAAAATCCCCTATAACTATTATCTTTGTATTCTGTTCGTGGATCTTGATTAACCTATCTAAAAGGATTAAAGTAGGGGACTTACCACTGGCAGGTACAGACCTTACATTTATAAACACCTACTTTATACCCAAAGGTAATCTAAGAATAATCCCTAAAATATTAGGGGGTCCACCTTTGATGCAGAATTTAGGCTTGAAAAATAATGTTTTACTAAGATTAACAATACCCTGATGGCTCTACCAAATGTCACTGGTGGCTTGGTCTCTACATTATGAATCAAAAAAACATTTATACACACCCTGTTCATGGCCCATGTTTCCTGCAACATGCAAACGTCATAATCCCCGATTAAGTCAGCCATTTTTGATCAATGAACTTGGATTTAATACTGGAAATAGTAGCTCAAGATTGTGGGGCACCTCCAGGAAAAGCATCATTGCAAGGCTGTATACCTACATCGAGACTGGAAGCAAGTAGATCACCAATGGTATCCCCTACATGTGTCTCTACGCCATCATGCCTAGTTGTTATGACAATGCTAGCAGGGTCGAAATGCCCTGGTAAAACACACTTGTCATATATAGCAGCCGTAATTTGAAGGGTCACTCAATACATTTCATTCAGGCTGCTTACCTCTATTTGGGTAACAGAGAAAGACTCTTGTAAACACAGATTTGTTTTTTTTTTCATGCTAGTAGAAGTAGACCTGATTATTGGAGGTGATACTTTAAGCCAAGTTCCAGTCCTAAATCCTGGAACAGCTGAGCAGCAGTGGAGTGAGAGCTGGCGGCAGTCAGCAGTCACGCTGAACAGTGGCAGAAGAGAACATAGGCAGAATCAAGGCACCTGCTACTTTACCTACTTAATGGGGTCGTTCTGCGTGGGGGGTGTGGTGCTGGTTGGCAGGAAGTGGGAGGGCAAGGGGCAGGAAAAACTGCGGCTTTTGGAACAGCTGAGCAGTGGTGAAGGGTGAGCTGGCAGTAGTCAGCAGTCAGTGGCAGAAGAGAACGTAGGCAGAGTCAAAAGACCTGCTATGTTAGAAGCTGGCCGTGACCTATAAACAGTTTTCTCTGCTGACGCACAGATGTCCATTCTCATTTGCCAGTCCACCAGTGTAGGGGAGTTACTGTTCCTCCTGTAATATCATGATTCACCACCATACCCACTAGCAGTACCATCCCAGGCATCCATCACTCCTGGGATCACAACTTTTGGATCTGATACCACTTAAGGTCCACTACTGTTATTATCTCCCTGTGAATCTGCTACCCATCCCCTGCAATTATTAAACAATCCTATGTAAGGTTCAGAACATACTGTTAGCTTTGGCACAGAGTGGAAAGCTGTGGGTGAGCGCCCTAACCATATGCTGTAGACTAATGGGGTAGTATTATACTCCATACAAATACTTGATTTCTTTGATCCTTAAATGTGAAGAAATGACTACGGTGCAGGGCCATCCTTGCCTTTGTCCACACTATGTCTTCAGGTGGGGCCACATCTTACTCCCAATGCTCCCTAAGTGCCAAAAAGAGGTCCGGGATATTAGGCATTAGGACTTGTACGCCCTGGACGACCCTTAATCATTTCCTCCTTGGTGACTGATAGACATTCCCGCCTTATGATGGTATTCCCCCAAACCTTTTGCCTACTTACCTCTATTCTGCTGAAACTCAATTTTGTTGGCCTTTAATGCACATTAACCAGTGCTAAAGTTTGTGTGCTCACTCCCCTAGACATAGTTACATTAGTTTACCCTGCTCAGCATATTTAATGTATTTATAACTCCCTTGTTGTGCAGTATACCATATACCTTACTGCAGTTCTATACTGCCAATGCGACTTGACAATATAAACCCCTTGCTGAGCCTTAAACTCCCCTTTTATTGCATATATGTCACCCCTTAAGTAGACCCCAGGAAGCCCATAGTTTAGGGTGCATTGTAATTAAAAGGTTGACCATGTACTTTTACGTTTTACATGTCCTGATAGCGAAAAAACCCTAAATTAGTTTATCACTACTGTGAGGACTATCTGTCCTATAGGATAACATTGGGTTGCCTTAACGCATTTAATAAGTGCTAACTTTTGATTGAGAACAGATGAGCAATTCTTGTCAGGCATCTATAAAATTGTAAATAAATATCCTCTGTAATGGTAAAGTCTGATTTTAAATCACAACCTCTACATTGTCTAAGCACTGCAGCCAGCTTGGAGCCAGGACAGGGGAGTCAGTCACTTTAAATTGAAGCCTCCAGAAACTTCATCCAACTTCAAAGGAGGCACCAAATATAAAAATAGGGCCCTCAGAACCACTATTTATTTCACTTTCTGGACCTGGAGAAGTAATCCCAGAGGACTGCCTGATGTTGCTGCCTGCTATGTACTCTACAAAACTGTTTAGCTGTGCTTGGACCAACTGCTTTGAGGCCTGGAGCCTGCTCGAACCCTAAGAGGCCAGCCCTGCTGTTTGAGCCCTACATCTTCACCTGTAGCCAGTACTACCAGAGTGACTCCAAGGATTAGTTTGCAGGCCTCCTGTTCAGTGCCACAGGGATTTTAGGTTCCCTCCATCTTGCACCCTCACCTGGACCCAGCCTGAACCACCAATCAGTGTCCCACCAGTCCTGGATCCTTAGGTGTAGGGCTAAAGGTGCCCAAATATCCAAAATCATAAACTTGGGACTTAAATAACATTTTGGGCCAAAAACTGCTCAGAGAACTGAGGAAAGACTGGAACCAAGCTGCTTGTCGATCCGCCCAAGGTGCATTACTGATTGGCCTGACTTTGCTGCTGCTCCTGCTACGTTTTTCTCTGAAGCAGCAATTCCTGTTCACCGGTTCTACCCTAAAGGGGTATCAGATCTCCTGGAACTACCTTCAGCTACAGCCTCTTGCCTCGTCCCCAGGAGATTTTTGAATTTCAAAAAAGTGATTACGTCGGAACGTAGAAATCTTACCTTTGACTTCATCCTGAGGTGCCCTGTTGGTGATGGTCCCTCCTTGGACAAAGCATGCAGCCCTGCCACACTGAACTTACTTATAGCATTTTTTTAAAAAGTCCAAAGGTAAGCACTGACTGGGCTCAATACACTTCTTGAATCTGAACCTTGCTCCATTGCGGTCAGCCAGATTTTTTCCAAATGACTAAATGTGTGCGGGTGGCTCTTTGATCTTTTAGGCACCAGTTGTTACTAAAAACATAAAAAAATGTATACTTTTGGTTCTACTGATTGGATATTTGTATTACTGGTATCAAATAATGTATACAAATGTACTCTATGTTTCTAAATTAGTGTGGTACTTTTCTTGTGTTGTGTTTTCACATAATTATTGTTTGTGGGCTGCATAAATACTTTACACATTGCCTCTAAACTGAATCTGGCTGCTTTTTGTGCCAAGCGACCTAAGATTAAGCATAGGTTAATTTAGTGACTTTTTGTGGTTCACCCTGTCAAGGATTGTGGCTGTTGCTTGACCAGGGCTCACACCCCAGTCAACCAACAACCCAATTTCTCACAGTTACCTTAACTTCAAGCGAATGAAGTTTGGCACTGCTAACAGTTTCTCCTTGTATGATTCCCACGCCTGTCTGAATTGCAAATAGTTAAAAAAAATCATTGTGGTAAGTGCAAATTTATTAGTAAATTGCTGGAATCTTTTCATGCGATTGATGGCCCACACATCCCCCAATGTGGAGATGCCTATAAGACCCCATGAATGAAAGCCCAGTAGGGCAATCACCTGTGGAAGGCATGTTCCATTACACAGCAGAGTTTCTTTTGTTAGTCTATTTAATACTTTTAAGTGCAGTGTTCCAACATAGCAACAGGGTATGGTAATGGGTGGGAGAGCATAGGGAATGGCTGCCCCATATAATACTGCATATAAGCCATGCCGGTTCAGCAGGTCTATCTGCAGCTTAACTGCAGGGTCAGATCTATCACAGAAAATAAAGTCATTGAGATATACTAGTTGTGAGGCCTGAAGGTACTTTTTTATACCTGGCACTCCAAGCCCACTTCCATGTGTACGTTGTGCACATTTGTTCAAAAGCAACCAGTGGAGTACTACCGGCCCCAAGTGAGCTAGCAAGGATTGATTGTACTAACTGGAAGAATTGAGTACTTAGTGGATATTGATAATGCTCCTAAATAAAGTGAAGAAGTGTTATCATCTTGAATAATACCCCTTCCATTAAGGATAACAGAAGGGTCACCCAATTTTCAATGTCTTGTTTCTCTCTGGATAACAATGTTGCCCCAGGTGGCTCCCTTTTGAACTTTTGTAATCATTATCCTTTGGTACCAGAAATGGCCAATAGTTAGCAAAGGCTAATATTTGGCATTTCCTGTGGGATCATGCCCATCATGACAAATAGATGGATTCCTACCAATTAGTGCAGAGACCACAGGAGGCACCAGACAACTTGAGCATATGCATTATGCATGTCAGGGATACAGCCTGGTGTATATCAAAAGGTTGTCTATATATAATAATATTTCATCTTCAGCACTGTTTGGCCACTGAAAGCACATTATTTGTGCATCTTGCCTCATCCACTCCTCCTCAATTATAATTGCAAAGATGAGCAGCAACAAGGGGGGGGGGTGCTCTTGCCACAGTGCAAGGGTCCAATAAGACTCAGTTCACCTGAACCCAGCTTGATAGTACGACTCGAGCCTAAGATCTTTCTCGAGGACAAACAATTTCGGGTGGATTGGAGTTGCATTGCGAACAAATGCACCCGAGATTGGTTGATTTTAATAATCAACACGGCTAAACGGCTGAGTGAGGCTCTACTCACAGAAATCTTGGAGTTAGAGGACAGCCTTAATAACAACCAGGCCCTTACCGATGCTAAAGAACAGCTAGCACGCATACAGGCAGATTTGGCTGAATATAGAACATACATGCTCAATCAGAAAATCAAGGGACTCAAAAAGAACCTTGAACGATACACCCATACTTGGGCTTTCCCTTACACAGAGGATGAGTACTATGATAGACCAGTAGAGCAGGCAAGGACTCAACCATACCAGAGAAGGGGACAGTTCCATCAGAGAGGAGGCAATAGGGGACAAGGGGGCAACAGACGAACCCCCAACAACTGGCGGTTTGATAATACGAGCAGTGAGGACGAAGAGGGCCCAGCTCGCCAAACAGCGCCAACAAATAACAGGGTCAACTTTGCACCTGATAGCAGATCTGACGAGGACTTGGGCGCACTACTCAGGTCTTTTTTAGGTCACCCTCAGAGAGGGACCCGGGGGGGCAGAGGCCAACCACAGGGGCGAGGCAGAGGGACTCAACAAACATGGCAAACATTCTCCCCCCGCATCACACGGAGCAGGGCCAACACATTCCGCAACTAGGGGAAATAAATATTCCATCTCCCACAGTTGCCAATGACATAGTAGTAAACTTATCATCTTACGAACTATCACCCATTGAAAGGACTGTGTTAAATAAAGGACTTGGTTATGTTCCTACACCCAGTCATGACCCTTTTGTATGTAGAACAGAGGTGTCTGAAATGATGAGGAAAATAAAACTCCATAAATTCTTTGAACATAAGGAATGTACGCCTCTTTCCCTCTTCAACACCAACCTACGTAGGCCTTCCAATTTTTGCCCCCCAACATCAGTTCTGGGACCCGAGGTCGCGGTTTTCGAACAAAAAGTCATTCAGGAGATTGAGGCTCTGGAACATACTTCTGGACATAAATCTAGTCATAATATGACGAAGACAGAGTGGCAGGCGGTTGTTACTTTACAAAAGAACTTGGCCATCACCATCAAGCCGGCCGATAAAGGCGGGGCCGTGGTAGTACTCAACACCGTTGACTATGAGACGGAAGTACTCAAATTGTTGGGTGTCCGCACAAATTACCATCCTCTCACACGGGACCCCACACCTGAACTTGCTAACACCATCAAGCAATTGGTTGCAGACGCCGTCGCCAAAAAATGGATCTCACCAAAAGAGGCGGACTTTATCATCAATAGCAACCCCAGGGTGCCGGCATTTTACATCTTGCCAAAGATCCATAAGCCCCAGCGGCCACCCCCTGGACGTCCCATCGTTTCGGGGATCCAATCCATCTTGGAACCCCTCTCCCAGTTCGCCGATTTCTTTCTGAGAGAGGTGGTGGTCACCCAGGAGTCATATGTACAAGACACAACGGACATCCTCAACATCTTGAAAGACATATCCTTTGACCCTGAGAACCAACTCCTGGTCACAATTGACATTGAGTCATTGTATACCAGCATCCCCCAGGACGCCACGCTGGTGGCAGCAGCACGGGCCCTGGGGGCGATGGAGTGGTTTTACGACACCCCCCAGACCTTCGTCATGCAATGTATTGAGCTAGCACTCACGAGAAATTTCTTTGAGTATCGGGGACAACTATACTTGCAGACATCTGGAACATCGATGGGGGCCACATTCGCTCCGAGCCTGGCCTGCATTTATGTGGGTCAGGTGGAAAAGAACGTGGTCCTCCGTGAGTCCAATCCCTACAGAGAAAATATCTCTTTGTGGAGACGCTATATTGACGACGTCCTCTGTATCTGGACAGGTACAGGGGACCGGCTCAATATATTCCTACAATGGCTTAACCAGGTAGACCCTAGCTTGCGATTCACCTGGTCTATCAGCAATGCCTCTGCGGTATATCTGGATGTAGATATTACTGTTACTGATTCCAAGTTGGTTACCAGTGTTCACCATAAGGCCACGGATAGGAATTCCCTCCTTCATTACCACTCTTTCCATCCGAGGTCGTTACGTGATAACCTCCCGGTGGGACAATTTTTGCGCTATCGCCGGAATTGCTCATCCACAGAAACCTTTCTGGAGCAGTCCTCGGAACTTGTGACCAAGTTACAACAGCGGGATTACCCAGCCAAAGTCATCAGACACGCACGGAAGAGGGCTTTGAACACCCCCAGAGAAGCCCTACTGGAGCGGAATACAAAAGAGAAGCAAGTGTGCTTACCAGTAGTGACTACCTTTGATCCTCTATCTAGTAAAATCAGACAGATCATACGAAAGAATTGGTCCATCCTTGACACTACTGAGAATAAGATGCCCTTGCCACGATTTGCCTTCAGGAGAGCCCCTAACCTACGGGATAAATTGGTTCACACACGTAACAGGGACGTTGTCAACACCAGCACTGTACCTGCTGGACACTACCCCTGTGGAAACTGCTCGGTCTGTGGGCTCACAGAGGCAACCAAGACGGTTAATCTACGTGGTGGTAGGACATGGTTCCTCAATAGATTCAGCAATTGCAATACGACACATGTCATTTATAGATTGATGTGCAGTTGTGGTCTCTACTATATAGGCCTGACGACTCGGAAAATAAAAATACGTGTGCAGGAACATTTGAGCACCATCCGTGCCAAGAAGTTGACCACGCGTTTGGTGCAACACTTTAACACATCTGGACATGACCTTAGGGATCTGAGGTGGACTGTCCTGGAAAAGGTGGTGGGTGACTCGCATAATTTAGAAAACATCTTGGCGAAAAAAGAGGCCAAATGGATATATTTGGAAAGGGCAGATCGGGAGGGACTCTGTGGTAAATAAATAAATAATACCCTATTTTTGACTAAGCATATAGCATAACAGATAGCTCAATAAATAAGAGTCAAGATTCGAGGTAGTAGGAGTTTCTGCAGGTTTATTACAGCATAAGGACAGGATCAGGACAACCTGCATAGGAACAGAGTGACAGGGCCCGGCAGCTGCCGGGGCTAGGTCTGGGATGAGCGCGCTAACTTTTAATAACAATACATCAACTTATATACATAACGCAAACACATAGCATTACATTGCAGTAGGCGTAGCAGTGGGTGGAGCAGAAGGCGTGACGCGTAGTAGTCGCGAGAGATAAGAGTAAAAGTAGGTGTAACTGGGCGTATACATAGACATGTGGTGCAAACGTAACAGAATATGTCATGAATGGGGCGGAAACATAGGAGGGGGCTACCTAAGGAGCCGGGACCTCTAACCTGGTGGTGCGCGAAAACTGGCAATGACGTGTTACTAGGAGAAGCTGGGGGCTATGAACTCTGTGCTAGGAGCAGAGACTAGAGTCTGGAGGGTCGGAGCGACATGTACCTAAACCCTATCTGGTATCTAATGTTTAGAGAACATGTTGATATAAACTAGGAGTCATAAGGGGAAAAGCTAACTTGATTCTAAGACTGGACCATACATTATTCTACATGAAATGCGTGATGAGGAATATTAAATGACCAGTAAATGCAGTATTTCTCTAACATGGAGACGAGAAGGCTAGACAATGACGGAAACTATTGATGCAGTTCAGTAGCTTAGGAATGTAGAGAAGGAGGACTGAACTGATAGCTGGAACTATAACATACTTTTGGCAGACTCAGAGGCAGAGCCAAGCTGCACCGGGCACTGCGAGGCAGGAAGTAAGTGAAGGGTCGAGGATACAGGTGGGGGCTGTATCGCTCCTCAGCGAGGCTTCAGGAGACAGGAGCTGAATCTGATGTCCGGGCCCTTTTGAGGCCTAGAAACGGGGACTTTATAATGGAATAACGTGCACACTGAGAAACGTGGCAACATAACTTTACATAGGCCTGATATTCGTAGTATTCACGAAGACTGGAAACTGGCATACTAGAGGTGGACACAACTGTAATTGCGTCATTAATCGGACATGGGGAATAACATATGCATATTGGTCATGCACACATATCATATGATGGATAAGGCGTAGGGACACAGAACATGGCAAAATTTACTTTTCCACATTCCCTCCTTGTCACTACGTTTCCATCAGGAAACATCAATTTTCATGATACCATCTATCATTTCATACAGTATCATCTGCTCGTCTCGAATTATCCTAGAACGGGACTTAGAACGGGGCTTGGGACTAGGAATACAAGAGGTAGCACAAATGCCGCAAATCGCAGGGCCACATTGTATACAGAGGCAGCAGCTAAATATGATCGCTACTGCAATACCTAGAAAGGACAGGACTTTCCATCCCCATGCGGAAATTATATTCCAGAACCAACCGGACCATGTCCAGGTGCCTGGATCTTGGTGTAACAGATGGGCAATTTTATGGAGTCTGGTTATAGCTGAATAAACAGACGGCGCGTTATTTGGAATGAAAATGCAGCAACTAGATCCGATGACTCTACAGGCCCCGCCCCTATCGGCCAGTATGACGTCAAGGACGAGACGATTTTGCAAAACGACAAATCTCATAGCAGATTGTTCTTCGGTTAAGTTACCTAGGGCAGAGGCAGTCTCATTAACTACAGCTTCAAGGGTTCTTGTTAACCTACGGATTAGTTTACTATTCTGGACAGGTCCTACGAAGAAGAAGAAACCTTTATTGAAATCTGTATACTGTTCTAGAGTAGTTTCAGTATAATCGACAATTGGGGACTCCCTTCTATGTCTAATGTGTACTAGATGTGTGTTTCTGTGATAATCAGATGGGGCTAGGAAAACAGGTGGCAGTAGGAAGGCAATATAACAGGTTCCCTCCCAATCGAGGGGCAGACGAACATATGCAGTTTGACCACAAATAAAATAAGAATGGCGTGAAGCTTTAAAAATAGATTTCCTACTGTCACTATATTTGACAATAGTAGTACAATCGCTATGTCCTACATGTACGGAACCATTATTTCGGACACATAATTCACCTTTGACTGGTAGTACTGAAATAGCAGGTAAGTCTGGAGTAGTATCAGACTGAACATTCAGGACCATGAAATTCGACGAATAATTACCTAAATTATACACTTCGTTTTCTAGATCTAAACCTGTTCTGTGGGGGAGACCTTGCTTGTCTGGGAAACATGTACTGTTAAGAAAAGACATATCTGTTAAGGATGACGTTAACGTGGACCATGCTCCACACGAGCCATTGTGTGAGAATGGATAAGGAAAAAGTGGCAGAACTCCCTTCGGTGTCTGGAAAGGGGGGAGTCGACCACACACCCAACAATTAGTGGCATTGCTGGTCTGGTGTGAGTAATGTAACATACGGATGAAAGAATTGTTGCGCATAGCGAGGCGGTATGAATATTCGTGAGGAGGCAGATCACTAAACGTGTGCTCTACTGTAGCATTAGCAGACATATTAGCATGAGGAACTGGAAAATACAGATAGAATGCATAGCTGGTGCAGGAAATCATAATGCTGATGAATAATATGAAACTCAGAAAAACGATACATTTGATTGAACTTTGACTGACTCTCTCACTATGGGGGTCTATTTTATACATGTCAGAAACAGTCTAACCGTTTCACCTAGGGGAGGACTTATACAATCAAACTGACTGACTTATTTTACTAGACCGGAGCTTGAACTTATACTCCTGTTGCGGAGTTTTCTCTACCAAGGGAGGGGTTGTAACAATGTCTTTTGCGGGACAGTCCTTAAGAGAAATATTTGGGCAATGTTTCAAATCCTGGGAAATGTTTTTAGAAACTGGTTTCAGTCCTTTGAAAAGTTTAACGTGAGAAAGGTGTAGCCATCCTTTTCTGCCTTCCAACTTCACGGCTGTACGGGTGGTGAGGAGGACCTGACGGGGCTCCTTCCATCGGGGCTCCAGCGGACTTGATCTGTCAAAATTTCGGACCATCACAAGGGAACCTGGAACGATTTCATGCGGTGCCACCTCGGTGTTGTCTGGAAAGGCGGCAGCAACCTGTGAACGACATGAGTTGAGGGCAGACATCAAGGAAGCTAGGTAATCTGTCAGCATATTACATGAAACATCGGTAATACTTCGGGGTCTAGGAGTACCCCACATGTTAGGGGGGCGGCCGAATACGACCTCATACGGGGACAGACCTGATCTGGAATGTGCAACCATGCGCATATAAAACAAAGCGACTGGCAGAGCTACTAGCCAGTCCACACCTTTTTCTTTACAGACTTTTGCAATGCGGATTTTCAGAGTCTGATTATGTCTCTCGACCAGACCGGCTGCTTCAGGATGGCGTACACAATGGAACTTCCACTGGTACCCTAACAACAGGGAAACGTGCTTCATGAGTTCAGATGAGAATGGCTGACCGTTATCAGAATATACGACTCTAGGGAGTCCGTATCTAGGGAAAAATTCACGAACCAACTGCTTGGCAGTGGTCGTGGCTGTGTAATCTGGGACTGGATATGCTTCTGTCCACCTGGACAAAGCGCATACAACTACAAGGACATACTTGAAACCTCGACATCGCTCCATTTGAATATAATCCATCTGGAGGACCTCAAAAGGGTGGTCAGGAGGCTGGAAACCACCTTGTTCCACCGGGACACTTTTACCTGGATTAAACTGACAACATATCATACAGGTACGGACTTTCTGCTTGGCTGCAGCTCGTAAATGCTTGTTGAACCAAATGTTCTGGATACTGTCTAACATAGCTTTTTCTCCTAAATGTGCTGGACTATGTGCGGTATTGATGATGACTTGAACCATAGAGTCGGGGAGAAACCATGTGGCTCTACCCTTCGTTAACCATCCTTGATCTGTCTGGACCCCTCCTTGTTCAGACCATTTCTTGATTTCATCGGGAGTAGCATGTAACTGGATATCTATGACATCTTGTGTAGGGTCCTTAACTGTCATGCATGTAGTCAGATCTGGAGTATGTGTCTGATTAACTGGAATGTCTGGAGTCTGTGCTGTAAGCTTGGCTGTGCGATCTGCTAGATCATTACCTTGGGAAATAATGTCAGTGACTTTCGTATGTGCTTTGCACTTCATGATAGCGATAGATGTCGGTAAATGTATGGCATCCAACAGAGCTTGAATAAGGAGACCATGCTGAATCTTGGTTCCATGAGAAGTCATAAAACCTCTCTCCTGCCAGAGCACTCCGAAGTCGTGTACAACTCCGAATGCGTAACGTGAATCTGTGTAAACATTAACTTTCAGGTTCTTGGCGTGTATACAGGCTTGTGTCAGAGCGACTAGCTCTGCTGCTTGAGCGGACAGGGTATCAATACGGTGTGTTTCAATAACTTCGGTGTCGGTAGTTACTGCATACGCGGCGACTAGTTCTCCTGTACTAGTTCTCATACATGAACCATCCACATAAAGTGTCAGGTCAGGATCTGGTAACGGAATATCTGTCAGGTCTTGTCTTGGCTTTGTCGTAATATTAACTACTTCCACACAGTCATGTGGGTCAGGATTTGAATTAACTGATGGTAACAGTGTAGCAGGATTCAGGACGATGCAGCGTCTAATTTCTATGTGTGGCTGGAACAGTGTCAATTCATAACCTGTTAAACGTGCAATTGTCAAGTGCTGAGTTTGTGTTCGGTTTAAAAGAACTTCTACTGAATGTGGGACTTGTACTGTCAGGGAGTGTCCTAAAACTATGGAATCACTTTGTCTGATAGCTAGTGCTGTGGCTGCAACTGACTTGAGGCACGCCGGCAGGGCCTGGGCGACTGGATCTAATGTGCTCGAAAAATAAGCACAGGGCTTGTATTGTCCTGCTTGATCTTGTGTGAGGACAGATAATGCTGTACCTTCACGTTCAGTAACAAAAAGTGTAAAAGGCTTACTGTAGTTCGGTGTAGCTAGAACTGGAGCTTGGCATAGGGCTTTCTTTAATTCATTGAAACTAAGTGTATGTTCAGATGTCCAAGGGAGGACAGTCGATACGGCTGCCTCCTGTGTCGTTAACTGTATCAGTGGCTTGGCTAGAAATGCATACTGGGGAATCCATTGTCTACAATAAGAAGTAAGGCCGATAAAGGCACGTACCTCCTTCTGGGTTCTGGGCTGGGGAAGACTCGCTATTAACTGGATACGGTCTGGTGTCAACTGCCTACCCCTCTTGGACAGCAAGTGTCCTAAGTATACCACTTGCTGAACACAGAATTGAAGCTTCGAAGGTGACACCTTGTGCCCCATCTCGGCTAGAAAATACAGAACTGTAAGGGATGCTCGCTCGCAAGCACGTTCAGAACGGGCTGTGATCAGTAGATCATCGACATACTGGAGCAGGGCAGTGTCAGTTGGCATGTGAATATTGTCTAGTTGTCTCTTAAGTGCTTGACTGTAAATACTAGGACTTTCTGTGAAACCTTGAGGAGCGCGTGTGAACATATAGCTCCTTCCATTTAAACAAAATCCGAAAAGAAACTGGCTATCTGGATGAATTGGAACACTAAAAAATGCATTCTTGAGGTCGATGACAGTGAAAAACGTGGCTTCGGAATCAATGGCTGTTAATAGGGAAGAGATGTCTGGGACAACTGGGTACTGCGGAACAATACATTTATTAAGCTCTCGTAAATCAATCACTAATCGATATACTGGGGGTGCATTTGGATCAGTACGTTTCATGACTGGAATGATCGGAGAATTACATACATTGGAGTCAGTTTCTACAACTACTCCTTGAGCAATGAGTTCGTCAATAATTTTGGATAAGGCTGCTACAGCCTCGGGTGGCAATCTGTACTGCCTGATTCGTGGTAACACTACACCTGGTTTGAGAGTCACACGATGGGGTGTGATTTGCATGTAACCTACATCAGTTGGACCTTGCGCCCATAAATGCTGCGGAACATTAGACAATCTGGAATCAAAATCTCGTAATACATAGTGACCCTTAAAGTCACGTAGGAACAGACGTATTCCCTCTGGGGAACAGCATATGACTGCACCCAATTCTTTCAGTGTCTTAATGCCTAACAGATTTTCTGGACATGACTTAGTAAGTAACAGATCAGTAGTGCGGGACAATGGACCTACTTCTAGAGTAACTGGCTTTGATATCTCGTTAACTATTGGTTTTCCTGAAAATCCAAGGGAAACATTTCTTGAGCCTGAGAGCGGAGCCCCTGGAACTTCGGCATGACTAATTGTGGTCCTACTTGCCCCTGTATCGATCAAAAACTTTCTGTCTTTCCCTAATACTTGACTGTGAACATAGGGACCTTCTTGGTCTACAGGTATCTCGATGAGAGGCAAGCCTACCTCCCTCTCTAGGCTGTTTCATGAATATGGCTGATATTCTGGATACTCTGTCTGAGCATACTGGTACATCTGTGATGTGACATGCTGTGTTGCAGCAATAGGCTGCGGAGCTGTAACTGTCTGTTGTGCATTCTGTGGCTGAGGAATCTGTGAAACTTGTTCTTGTCTAGGCGGACGTGGTCTTTCTTTAGTCTTACCAGTAGCTATGTTGTGTTTCAGGACTGCACACTCGTTTATAAAATGACCTGGCTGTTTACAATAATTGCAATTCCCTTTAACGGGAGCTGCAGGATGACTGGCTTGATTGGCTTGATTTGGACCCCTCTTCTGACTGTCTTGAGGAACAGATTGTGCAACTAGCACTTTCATTTTCGTGTCTTTCATACGTTTTCTTTCGTGTTCTTGCTCTTCCCTGATTCTATTCTGGTGGTACTGGAGCATCTGGAGCATCTGGGACGGAGTATTTGCTTGCCAGGTGCTTTCGACTTTCAAAACTCGATTTTTAATTTGTGGACTTGAATTCTCGACTAATTTAGTAACAAAAAGATGAGGGTATGACTCACTACTTGTCTTGAGACCACTGTTGATACTGAAACATTTTTCAAATCTAGAATAAAAATCACTAATATCTTCGTCTTGTTTCTGTTTACAGGCTGAGATTGCATCCCAGTCTTCTTTTCTCGTTGTCAATAATCGGGGTAAAACTTGAATCAATAATTCTGGTAATTCTTTACATTTATCTCCAAGACCGGTACCTGGTACTCGTGCCTTGTCTTCAGCTTCTAGAGCTGCCCAATCGATCTTTTTCTCTCCCACCTCCCATTCTTTTTCCTTTAACTTTTCATACACCCCTGCGGGTAACAGAACCTTTAACATTTTAATGATATCTGGGTAAGTGTATTCTCCCATACGGAGCATGTCCTTTAATTCTCTATGGAACCCCGCTGGATCTTTGTCATGACAGGGAATTAATTTCTTCATTTCAAGAAGTTCCATCTTTGAAATCGGAGTGTATACAAACACTCGTTGCATATCGCCACCCGCCCCTTGGACTGGGTGGACCTCTCGTAACGGATTCTGTCTGTCTATGTAAAACGGTTTACTTTCTGGGGGTGAGACATGAACAAAATGCGGGTTCAGAAACGTTCTATATTTGTGGCGCTGTTCTAGAATGACACTAATTAAATCGGTTCCTAGACCTCTCCATCTATACTGGAGTAACTCGTTCAGGACATCGTGTAACGGGCCTGGATCAGAATGTTGACCCTCATACAGAGTAATGAGGTGCTGGATCATATACATACCCACCAGTCGCTGCTCGGCTGGGGGCAATTTCAGAAACATTTGTGCCACTATTTCGTCTGGAAAAGTGGTAGAATCAGTAATCCATCGGACTGCTGATCGGACTAGTTCTTGTTCATGCATAGTACTTAATTCGCTATAACCGATTCGTGATTTCAGAATGTGATCGGTAGCTTGAAATACTTGTTCTAGGGAACCTTGTTCTGGTGCTTGATGATGGAAAATAGACTTGGGTTCTAGACGTAAATGGCGATCTGGAAATCTAGATTTTCCTACATACGCTATTCTGGCGGAATTCTCGTCGTCTTCCTCTTCAGGTTCAGAGGTACTTTCTTTCTCGCTTACTTGTGCTGCTTTACGCTGTTCGTGTATCTTTATTATCTCTTTACGGATTTTCTTGTACATACTTTCCATGGCACTGACGGTCTTGTGCTTACCCTCGGCTATATTATCACTCCACCTTGTCAGGATTCTCATTTCGGCCGGATCTTTAGACGGGTAATCTTGTTCTCTTATTAGGCAATTGATCAGGAACTTTAATATCATGAGCTGGATCTCGGCTTTCCTTTGAGACATGGCATCACTAATACTTTCTGGATCATCCCCTGTACGGATGAAACGATATATTCTGTCTAGATATTCTTTCATATTCGGCAAGGTGACTAGATACTCGGTCACTCTCCTTACACGTAAGGAATATAAAACCATATTATATTCGCCTGGAACTGGATCATAGACACATTCGGTAAGGGTTTGCCTGATCTCTGTAACAGACTGATGTTTGGGCGTACGCTGTAACGCTTGAGCATGTAATTCAAGTAATGTTAAACGTTTGTGTGGCGGCGGGGTTTGAGGAAGACCTCCTCCCGCGGCCCCTAAACCAGTATCATCAACTGATGCTTTCCGACCTGGCAGGGTCGGTAATTGTAACGTGGGCTGGACTTGTATGGCGGGCTGACCCGGGGGAGCTGTTAAGGGTACCCCGGTGTCTGGAGGCGCAGGAACTACCTGATTTACAGGGATGGGCGGAGCGCGAACAGGATTTGCATATTCGGGGACTGTGTCGTCCAAATAGGACGAAATAAAAATATCAGCTGCGGTCGGTTTGTGACGTAGCTTGGTCGGAACTAATGGTGGCGGGAAATTACTGGATGCCTCTGGGGTCGCTTTTGGCAAGCCCTCGGCAAGAAGAGGATACATACCCTTAATAAGGGCATGCCTCTGTCTGTCTGACTGTTCGGCTTTGACTCGTTCACCTATCTCGATTAATTCTCTTTCTTGGGCTCGTTCTTGGGATTCTCTACTTAACTCTGACTTTCTGACTTCCTTTTCGGTTCTTTTATGAGCTTCTTTACGCCATAACTCGATGGCATCTTTCTGTGACTGTCTGGCTTTCTTTTTCCATAATGCTTCTTCTACTCGCATGATACATTCGGCATCCCATGTACCCGATACGGGCCATCTATACTTTTCTTCTAACTGTTTGGTATACTCTACCCATAAATCTAGATACAATATGGCGCTTATGCCATGTTTCTGATACATAAAATGACCTGGACTGTCCCTGGGCGGGACAGGAACTGCTTCCTCTAATAAACCCTTTCTAGTTTTTAACTGACGTAATCTTGAAAAGAGCGGCATTGTAAACTTGAATCGGAACACAATACAATACACGAAAAACAATAACAATTGGGAAAACAATTCAGGCATACCACGACATTGGAAATACATTGAACAACATTATAAATAACAGTTCGAACAGAATATTACCTGGAATACTGAGAACAGAAACAGAACAGAATTTCTCGAGAACGGAACAGACTAGAGTTACTGGATGCACTGCTATAACAGTACGGAACATACCGGTCCCATAAAGGGACGCATCAAGACCCGTATCCACCTAGGTGAACACTTCGTTTGTGGGCTTGGGTACCACCAACCCACGGACCAGAGTCAATTTAGACTGACCCTGTCTAGATACTACCCCAGCAATGGTACTCACCGGGCAGCAAGAACGGAAGGCCTCGGACTGGACTAGACTGACGACGACGGACTTCGGACTTCAGTTACGGGTGGGCCTCCGGATACCTCGGACCTTGGACTCTTGGCTTGGGCTCTGGTCGGGACTCGCCGCGTTCCTCCACCGTCTCGTTCGGATGCTGGACCGCCTCCTCCGTCTCCTCCGTGGGCCTGAGGGATACTTGAGCAGAAATATCTGCCACTGCGCAGAAGAGTTCCGTCACGACTGCAGAGGGTCAGGGGGTCGGCGTGGCTTCACCGACGCGTGGGGAAAGGGCAAGTCCCTATTCGGGCGCCATTATGTGGTAAATAAATAAATAATACCCTATTTTTGACTAAGCATATAGCATAACAGATAGCTCAATAAATAAGAGTCAAGATTCGAGGTAGTAGGAGTTTCTGCAGGTTTATTACAGCATAAGGACAGGATCAGGACAACCTGCATAGGAACAGAGTGACAGGGCCCGGCAGCTGCCGGGGCTAGGTCTGGGATGAGCGCGCTAACTTTTAATAACAATACATCAACTTATATACATAACGCAAACACATAGCATTACATTGCAGTAGGCGTAGCAGTGGGTGGAGCAGAAGGCGTGACGCGTAGTAGTCGCGAGAGATAAGAGTAAAAGTAGGTGTAACTGGGCGTATACATAGACATGTGGTGCAAACGTAACAGAATATGTCATGAATGGGGCGGAAACATAGGAGGGGGCTACCTAAGGAGCCGGGACCTCTAACCTGGTGGTGCGCGAAAACTGGCAATGACGTGTTACTAGGAGAAGCTGGGGGCTATGAACTCTGTGCTAGGAGCAGAGACTAGAGTCTGGAGGGTCGGAGCGACATGTACCTAAACCCTATCTGGTATCTAATGTTTAGAGAACATGTTGATATAAACTAGGAGTCATAAGGGGAAAAGCTAACTTGATTCTAAGACTGGACCATACATTATTCTACATGAAATGCGTGATGAGGAATATTAAATGACCAGTAAATGCAGTATTTCTCTAACATGGAGACGAGAAGGCTAGACAATGACGGAAACTATTGATGCAGTTCAGTAGCTTAGGAATGTAGAGAAGGAGGACTGAACTGATAGCTGGAACTATAACATACTTTTGGCAGACTCAGAGGCAGAGCCAAGCTGCACCGGGCACTGCGAGGCAGGAAGTAAGTGAAGGGTCGAGGATACAGGTGGGGGCTGTATCGCTCCTCAGCGAGGCTTCAGGAGACAGGAGCTGAATCTGATGTCCGGGCCCTTTTGAGGCCTAGAAACGGGGACTTTATAATGGAATAACGTGCACACTGAGAAACGTGGCAACATAACTTTACATAGGCCTGATATTCGTAGTATTCACGAAGACTGGAAACTGGCATACTAGAGGTGGACACAACTGTAATTGCGTCATTAATCGGACATGGGGAATAACATATGCATATTGGTCATGCACACATAACATATGATGGATAAGGCGTAGGGACACAGAACATGGCAAAATTTACTTTTCCACAACTCAACGAAAATATTGAGTGGAATAAGATCAGCAGGCGCTGACAGGGCTCTGTCATAGCCCCCTGCCTCAATCTCGAGTCCCCCGGTAACATTGCCGTGGGCTTCAGTAATATGGAAATTCCAGACTTTATGAATAGCAGTCTTCCATCATGGGTCGCCCTCCTATGGAAAGTGTCAGTCTTTTCCGCTGGTGTAGTGACACATTTACAGGCATATATATAGATGTACATATTAGTGTCCTTCCTAACGCAAGTATTCTGCATTCAGCCTGCCTATTTTTCGTGCTTTTATGCTCTGCAATTGGTTAGTGGTTCACTAGTTCCATCTTGCAATTTACCATCTTATGCACAGTGCAGTGCAGATTGGGTTTCCTTTGTGCACAGTTTTACGACCCCTTTAATAACTGCAGCCATTGAAGATGCCAGATTTGTTATTGAAATGCATATGCTCTAAGTTTAAACTAACCCGTTCCAAGATGGCCGCCATACACAGGCGCGAGGGGCGGGGTTCCGCCCTCGCTGTTTATATCCTGCCCGACATGTAGTCCGCTGTTGTGGACCGTCGGAAGCGCCGGAGGGACGCGGCACAAGTGAGAGTGTGGTTGTGTTGGAATGATTGAGTGCGGGGAGTGCTGGCCGCGCTACAGATCCCTTGACAAAGTGTTCCTAGCTTGGGCACGAATGCGGTATTTACCGCGAGCAAGGCTTTATGTGTGGGGATGAAGTTCGGTCTACATTACTCCCAGTATATTTAAGTACAGAGAAGCCCACGAAAATAGACGCGACGTGAGTTGTATGAAAGTGCGGGGGATGGTGAACGGTTATGACAACAAGGGGCGAGATGTCTGCTGTGTGTGTTTACCTTACCGCAATACAGCATTGACATAGCCATATAAACGGAATAGGTTGGTGTTCAGATTACAGGGCGTGAATGCCTGGTTGGTGATAGACATGATCTGTATGTACACACCTATGGGGACTCTGTAAATGTTGCTTTTGTCTCTTTTTAACTTACATAGGTGACTGTGAATTGTCCAGGTCACGGTCACGGACACGTGGACAATTGGCACGGTGTCCTGAGGAGTGACGCTGGTATGTGCTGACATAGCGCACTCCAGGTAAAATAGTCTGAAAATGTGTGTCTAGACTTGCTGCATCAGTAGTATTCCTTGGATAAGGAATTGGTAGCACGCCCTGAGCGTGTTTTTGTTTCACACAGGTCCATTTTTAAAGTGAAAAGCTTGAGAATAACGAACCCCTCAGTTGCCCTGATGAAATCGCCACAAGAAGGAGCGATGAAACATGTCGGCTTGAGGAGATAATCTGTGTTGGTATACAAATAACCAATTTTACTTGGTAGTGCTTTGCTGCATCAGAATAAAACGGTACTAGCAAGCAAAGCACCACCACTCACCTTATTTGTTTATGGTGTGGTTTGTTGGGGTTTTCGTGACGTGTATGTGGACACTTTTCTTTGTTGAATCACTATTTGTGTCTGTTTGTTATATTTTCTCACTATTCTCAAGTCTGCACTATCTTTCTGTCAAGTGCACGTTTGTTTTTTCACAAATAGAGAGAGGCGCCGATGATGAGAAGTGGGTAAACCGGGAATCATTGACCGGGAACCCCCTCGGGTTGTTCTACCGTGAGGTACTCTCTCTATTCTTCACTACTTTTCTGTTGGTGAATGATTTGGTCCTGTGTGATGCATTATTTTTAAGTGAAAAGAGTACATCCAGACCTTATTTTATATGTTATTGGACATATTCAAGGTAGGAGTGAGAATTTATATCCCTACCCGGTCTACGTTAAATAAGGATGTCTACATGGGCGAGGCACTAATTGTTTGAGAGCTCTGTATAACAATGTCAGATATCTCAGGAAAAGGACTAAAAGCTCCCTATGTCAATATTTGCTGCAATAAAAAGCCAATGAACAGAAGCTGCAATATAAAAGACATCTTTTATTCATCTCAGATGAGGGAGAGTACGTCGCACAGTACCCTCGGGAACAGTAGGAGGCATTCTAAGGAGTACAGAAAACAGGGATCATATATATGCTTAGGTTACATAGTCAGCATAAAACCAAGGGGAGGTCCTGGCATGTACCAGCATTCAAAATGACTAATATGGGCATACAAGATTTGCTTGCTCAACAAAGTGGGAGGAGAGTCATTTCTCCCTACATCAGCAAGAATAGCCTGACAGTTATAACATAAGAGCAGGTGCATTCTACTAGCTATGCCATTCTGAGCATGTGCAAGGCTCTGGAAGAGGGAAAAAGCCCATGGCGAGCACATAGCTGACTAAAATGGCTGCCAAGTACAAAATGGCTTTCAGCTCATGCAAACAGATCCCTGCAATGTTCAACAGATAGTCCTTTTAGCATGAGCTAAAGACATTCCTATGATCCAGTAGGAACATAGAAAATATTTGCAAATGTATTTTTATAAATTTATCAATATCATAATTCATTGCTCGGTGGGCATTTTTCATTCAAAACATTTCAGTAAGCGGATATATATAAGGTATGAGCAGGAGTACAAAGGAAACAAAGCATTGGGTCATAATTAACATACAGGTAGCATTAGAGAGTAATGACTATTATCCCAAACAGAATTATCATTTTTTACAACCCTAAGCGAAAAGCAACTCCTAGAACCATCTATTAAAAACATTTTCAGGGCTCCTATGCTTTTCAGTGACCATCCATTTCAATTTCAGAATAGCCAACAGCACATATCTAATAAAAACATTTTCAATAAACTTTTCCAGTTTTTCTTTTATGAGGGCTAGAATATCAATCATATTTCTAGGGGAGGGCAAAGTAACATTGGTAAACTGTTCAGGAAAATGATTTTATTGTAGAATAAACATGATAAGAAATACGAATATTAAGGAAGTTAGACAGGTTTTTCCAAAAACAATTTAGGCTGCAAGGGACCAGGAGGACCACACAGGGCCAAAGGAATTAGGACGAAGAGCTGCAAAAGGCTGCTCCTCCTCAAAAACGGGATGACCAAAGGGGTACGTTATTGACGAAAAAGAAGTCCTTGGGGAAATTGAAGCCTCTGTACAACCAGCCAGAGGGGAGTCTTCTCCCTGTGTCCATTTGAGCCTCACAGGCAGGCTCTTTTTGTTTCCACAGTGGAGCTGCAAAACTCGCAACTCAAGAATCACGGCCCAGTTTCAAAGGAAACGTTTGTTATGTCAGGATAGGGCAATCACCCACCAGGGCAAATGCTCTCAGTGATCCTGTCCAGTGTCTTAGGCAGTGCACCAGTTTTCTTCACTTCAATCTAACAGGCACCAGTGACACAGCACATGTACCCTAAACTCAAGTCCTTCCCTAACTCCTATCTTACTCTGTTGGCGCACTGCTCTTTGTTGGGGCCACACATTGCATCCAGTGTGCCCAGGTATCTCTTGACCAACAATCAAAGGTGCAAACTTGCATTCAGATTCAGAGGCCTGATGTTAGGATCTCTGAGGCAACCCTTGTTTCAAAAGTGGTCACCTCAAGCAAAACCTCCTTGGAGTTCTAGTCGGTCTGTGACTCTCTCAGCTGGCCATCACAAACATGATCCACGATTTCTCCTTTCTGATTTGTGATCCCGTCTTTCGCTCAAGGCAGTGGCAGGGGTACACAATTTATCGCAGGGCCTCAGCCTTCACTGAGGTCCTAGTTGCCAGCAATGCATGTGATGGTTAACTTAACCTTGACTTCAAGCTGGACTGGTGCTGACTCCCAAAGCTGGATCTGATGTCCGAGCCCCTCTGGCAATGGTTGTAAGGCAACAAATACCTATTGGTGGACAGAACAAAAGGTCTTTAGACAAGGCACAGAAACGGTCTATCAACAGAGAGGATAGTCTCAGAATGCTTCCTAGTCTTGGGACGCCCCATATATTAGCATGGCATCCAAGAACCAATTTCATCTATTGTGAGAGTAAAAGAAACACCAGCCTAGACCTATTGGCAAGTATAAAAGGAACTCTTTGGTGAACTGACAAGAGTAATACGTCACCCAATCCCAGCAGCCAAGGAAGTCTGCGTTCATTTACTAAATTCTGAGGAAAAGAGAAAAACAACACAGACATACACTACATCCTTACATTTGTGTATTCCTAATCTGAAGCCCTCAAGAAAAAAGGACATGTTCTACACTTTACTTATAGATTTATATTACTTGTACAGGACTGAAGACAATTCTAAAATGATTTCTCTTATTAAAAGCGCCTACATTGTATGCTTAGGACCATGCTCTCATGTTATAGGTACAACAGGAAAATCTAAAACTGCTCATTTAACAGGGAATACATTTTCTCCAACAGAACATGTTGTGAAAAACAAACTCCTATAAAACAATATTTTCTTCAAAAATGTTTGCTAAGGACCATATGGGCATCTTCCCTGCATTCTACTTTTCATGATCCAAACTATGCAACATCAGCTCTAATACGGACTGTCAGTTTATTTACACAGACCAGCTAATAAAAAACTAGCAATGCCCTTGCAAAACTATGTAGCATGAGAATAGCATACAATTATGGTGTTATCACCTAAGAATTGTAGAACAAAAACTACCCACATCTAGTTCACCTTAAAGATCATATAAGGGAAGAGCAATCTAGACTACTCATCCTTTCATAATTTCATCAACCAGGATGGGCAGTAACATAGCATATTTATATATTCATTTTATTAATGCTAACCATGTTTAAAACAGTATTACTGAATAGCCAATGAAATGTCTCTTGGCTATTTCACAGACAGCTTAGACAGGCAAAAAAAGCTTGAGAAAAAGAGAGAGAAAACATAAATTTGCCCACCCTTAATTTGTAGAGGAGATAGCCTCCTTCCCCACTTTTGACAGTAGGAAACCTGAAACAGGTTTCATTCTGTCAACACTGTCAAGCTGTATTTGTAGCAACTGGACACAAACAAACTCTGAGGAGGTAAATAGCAGATTGAACTAGCGAAAGAGCATGAATAACCAACCACCAATCCCCACAGCAAGTATACTAGTTATAACATGAGGGCACATGAAGTCAAACTAACGCACATTGCCTCAGCCCTTGTACAGTATTAGTGCTGTATATATGGCAAAGCTATCCGTTAATCCAACTCACATATACAATTATGTTGCCGTTTATTCATATAAGTGCATAAGAACTTGCTTTTGCCAAAGAAAGTAAGCAAAACTAGTCCTTCTTTCCCTGTCTTGCCATCTTGTTTTTCAAAAAGTTGCAGAGGTCAAAATGTCAAAGGCAAACCTTGCTCGGGGGCCCTGCTAGGCTTCTAAATGTAGAAATCGACCTTTAACCCTTTACCAGCTGTCCTATTTTGTGTGCAAGGCTTTCCATGCTGCTTTTCTCCAATTCAAAGTGATCCTGGAGACTGATAGATGAACAAGCAGACCCACTCCATTCCTATCTGCCAGCAATTCAGAGGTGAGCTTAATAACTTCTGCTGGTTTTGATACATATTTTCAACTGTAAGCAGTGTGCGGTATACTTTTCTAGCAGTATGGAGGTCAGCTATTTGTGTTATACCTAAATATGTGCATTTACTGAAACCTGAGAGCAGTTTAAAAGCTGCTCTGAATGGCAGAACTGCTTTTAAATAGTGAATTTTACCCAATTTCGACTTTGATGTTTGGGGCACTTAAAAATGAATATCCTACAATGTTTGTGTATCATAGTCATCCCCAGAATTAGTTCCCCCTCTGCAAACGTGCCAGGCGGCTGCGTTGCAGAGAGGTGTAACAAGGGGCATAGCCTCATTACACCTCTGCAATGCATCCCCCTGGCGCATACTGGAGGTTCTAGGTGGGCTAGTTGGCCCTCAGGGGCCCCCAGTATGCAGGGGGAATGAGTTCCCCCTCTTCAAACATGCACAGGGGCTGCGTTGCAGAGAGGTGTAAAAAGGGCCGTGGCTTAATTACACCTCTCTGCAATGCAGTCCCCTGGTGCATACTGGAGATTCCTGGTGGGCTTTCAGGTCTTATATAGTTAGGAATTAGCATTAAAAAAAACTTTGAAATCCACTGAAAAAAACATAGGTTTCAGGCCTTATATAGTTAGGAATTAGCATTTAAAAAACCTTTGAAATTCACTGAAAAAACCATAGGTTTCAGGCCTTATATAGTTAGGAATTAGCATTTAAAAAAACCTTGCATATTCACTGAAAAAACCATAGGTTTCAGGCCTTATATAGTTAGGAATTAGCATTTTAAAAACCTTGCAAATTCACTGAAAAAAACATAGGTTTCAGGCCTTATATAGTTAGGAATTAGGCACAAGAAAGCAGACAAACAAATGTGTAGAACACAAAAAGGGGGCAGGGTAGAAACACCCTGACCCCCTAGGGCTGCTCAAGTGGTCCCACTAGGATATTAATATATTTAAACCTTATCCGCTAATAGAATTAGCATTTAAAAAACCTTTAAAATTCATTTAAAAAACCATAGGTTTCAGGCCTTATATAGTTAGGAATTAGCATTTAAAAAACCTTTGAAATTCATTGAAAAAACAATAGGTTTCAGGCCTTATATAGTTAGGAATTAGAATTTAAAAAAACCTTTGAAATTCACTGAAAAAACCATAGGTTTCAGGCCTTATATAGTTAGGAATTAGCATTTAAAAAAACCTTTGAAATTCACTGAAAAAAACATAGGTTTCAGGAGTTATATAGTTAGGAATTAGCTTTTACAAAACCTTTGAAATTCACTCAAAAAACTATAAGTTTTAGTGGTGTTATAGTTAGCTGGACATTTTACTCATACAAAACCATTGAAATTGCTCCTATATAGTTAGTTGTACTAAGTATATATCGCGCACCCGCAATCCACTGCTGATGATGTCACATATTAGATCATTCATGACATGGTCAGTGACATCACTGATGACATCTCAAATGACATCACTGATGACATCACTGATGACATCATCCACGTGACAATCACATACACCTTTTCATACACTATTACAATTTTTCATCACTCTTTTTGAAATACAGAGTAACATATTTAAATCCATTGTCACAGCAATACAAGTATCTAAAAATCCACTCAGTGATTCATACATGTATACACACATCTAATCCCTTACCTATGGATTCACTCATACATGCTGTCAATGAACAATAGAGCACTATCAAAAATACTTATACATCTATATCGACATTAAACAACAGCACGCATCCTATTCACATATGAAGTCATCCTACTCACTTATGCAAACAATGGATCATACTTACATATTTACTTAGCAAAACACTTATACAAACAACACTTCTTCTATTCATTTAGATAGTAAGTCATACTTAGTGAATTATATAAAATCATTATTACAAGTATACAGTTATCCATACAGTCACTCACACAATCAGTGTGTCTTATGTATACTTATTTATATACAACAACTGACACATACACTGCCTTTTATTTTTCTAGTTTGTTGGACCTGTACCTTTGAGAAATATATTTGCTCATCACCACATCCATAAAGAGATTCCCTCACCCAAACTGTTAGAACATGTAGTTTTAACTTCATATATCTACTGAATAAACTATTCACACATCTTTGGACAGTCACACACCCTCCACCGAACCACACACACTTTCACACTCCCATACAAATACTCAGTTAACTAATCAATAACTAATATAGACTTTCACATAGCTAGTAACCAACTGTAGAATCAGTTTACACAACAACTGACAAAGTGATACAAATATTCACACAGTTTAGTCACTATCCACTGTATTTAGTGAGACATTATAAATTGGTCAAGTAAACAGTCAATTACACTGCTACTAAATCCTCCATCCAAATATTTATTTATATATATCCACTCATTCTTCAATGCAAATTGCTATATATATAATGCATATTTAAATAACGAAGCAAACCACATTCACTGGATGATGTCATCAGTGATGTCATCAGTGATGTCATTTGAGATGTCATCAGTGATGTCACTGACCATGTCATGAATGATCTAATATGTGACATCATCAGCAGTGGATTGCGGGTGCGCGATATATACTTAGTACAACTAACTATATAGGAGCAATTTCAATGGTTTTGTATGAGTAAAATGTCCAGCTAACTGTCTGAATAAAAGCAACCTTTGAAAATATACCCCAGAGTGCGGAGAATTCTTTGTTTTGCAAAACGGAGGAATTGGAGCAGTAATATATATATATATATCCAAACAAAGTTTCTGCTACGAAACAAAGGAGTCCAAACCACGGGTTGGTATTGCTGTTTTTTTTTCGCATCAGGGCTGCAGGCACAAGTTGGTGGGATAAAAGCAGTTTTTTTCAGAAGCCGACTCGTTTCGGGACTTTTTCCCTTCTTCACAGGCTTATATCGATTCATACTGCCACGGCAAAAGATGCACTTAAATATTCTAGAGCACCGTGCCCCAGTGGGCGGAGCTGCGTTGCAGCGCTTGCCGCCTCTCAGCATTCTGGTACTTCAAGTGCATCTCAGTTTTGCTTCAGTGAGCCGCCATGTAGGTAGTCTGTACAAAAATGTTAGCCACAGTGGGTTAGCTTGAATCTTCCTTTACTAGTGCGAGCACCTCGTTGCCCTGGTGCCAGCACCCGTCCTGATGCGATGTCGTTTGATGACGGCATCCAGGTCTGCTACCATGCAGCGGGTCCCCTTCACGGCCTGGCAAACGGCCGTCAAACATCCAAACAAAGTTTCTATATATATATATATTCCCATATATTCTTATCACTTTATCACTTGGTATCACTTTGTATCACTTTATCACTTTGTATCCCTTTATCACTTTGTATCACTTTATCACTTTTTATATCTCACTGTTCATATCTCACTGTATATATCTAAGTTTTTATATCTCCCTTTTATATCTCACTTTATATATCTCACTTTGTATATCTCACTTAATATCACTTTAAATCTCACTACTTTATATCACTTATCACATGTTATATCACTTTAAATCTCACTTTAAACTCTCTCTTTGCAGCCGGCGCACTTCTCTCACTGTCATGTTCTGAATGACCTAACGGTCGTTTTTAGAATACTCACGCCAAAAATGTTCTCAGTCAGGAGCGGTAAACATGTGGAGGATCAAAATCAGGAAGACCAGAAATATACTGAGCTGCAGAGGCAGAGAATCTGAGCGCGCAGGTTACTTCCTTACTAGATTCCTGTCCTGTCCTCCTCAGTAGATTCCTGTCTCCTGTCAAGACCACTTCCTTAGATAGCGACTTCTGACGAGGTCCACGTTGAGGCGCCATTTGTTGAAAACAGAAACCTTCTCAGGGTCTCACTGATACACCTGGTTCTTTAAACCCAACAATGAAGAGATTGGCGCAGAAACTGTAATATAAAAGACATCTCTTATTCACCTCAGATGAGGGAGACTACGTCACAAAGTACCCTCAGGAACTGTAGGAGGCATTCTAAGGAGTACAGAAAACAGGGGCCTTATATATGCTTAGGTTACATAGTCAGCATAAAACCATAGGGAGGTCCTGGTATGTACCAGCATGCAAAATGACTAATATGGGCATACACGATTTGCTTGCTCAAGAAAGTTAGAGGAGAGTCATTTCTCCCTACATCAGCAAGAATAGCCTGACAGTTATAACATAAGAGCAGGTGCATTCTACTAGCTAGGGCCTTCTGAGCATGTGCAAGGTTCTGGAAGAGGGAAAAAGCACATGGCGAGCACAAGGCTAACTAAAATGGCTGCCAAGTACAAAATGGCTTTCAGCTTATACTAACAGATCCCTGCAATCTTCAACAGTGTCAGGAGTGCCTCCATGTCTCCAATATGCCCCTCAAGATCGTCCATGTCAAGCACCTTTTCCTTATCTTTGCCACTGCAGTAAGACATTGCTAGCCCACTGATCACTATGTTAAATGCTCCCCATAATGTGGCCTATCTGAACCAAACTCACCCTGCTCTTAAAAAATTCAGTCACAGCGTCACACTGTTGCTCGGAAAGGTATTTATTTTTAAGCCACCGGGTATTCAGTCTCCCACTGTGGATCCATGTCAGTCTCTCGAAGACACACCTCCACTTGGGAATGAGTTGAGAGCCCATGTGGTTGGATGCGTACCTGTAATATATTAATTTCTGCTGGTGGGACAAAAACATACTAAATACATGCGTGGGAACAGTGTACATTGGAATTAAAAGTATATTGAGTACCTGTGCTATGCCAGAGTCGCCACGTTTCCACAAGACCCAGTGAAGCCACCCATTTGCTCAGTGGGGTCTAAATATAGTCACAATGCTGCATATTCTACTGCCACTAGTGTCACCCTTGGTGGTGCAACAAGCAGGCACCCATGCCAGGGTATTGTCCATTAGGCTTTGAGAGCGGTAAAGACTAACCAAAGGTCATAGATGTCCCTCCATCTACCCGTTCACAGTGATGTGACTGTCCAGTGGGTCAGTCTATTTGTCTGATACTGCAAGTGGGAATGTCTTGTCTACATGGATAGCCACATTGAGCTTGTCATTTAATCCTTTCACATTCCAGGGCAAAATGCAAAATTAGTCATGCATTCTATCTGGGCAATTTTTGGCGCTATGCATGAAACATGAGCTTGGGGTGTAAAACCGCTGAGGTGGCAACCCACATGGGGGGATGTCACTATAGTGTTCATCAATTTATGGCCAAGTGGGTAAAACTCCTGTGCGTGTAGTCTAAATACATCATGTAATAAGCCCCTCAAGCTGGGGTGTACTAATGTATCCATCTATCTGCCTGCTAGTAACCTGTTCAGACCTGCAGCAAGATAAATCATCTAGCAAGACAAAAGCAGTCACCAGTAGGTAGTTATAGTTAGGAGGTTGTTTCCATAGGAAGAGTGTTTTTTGTTTTGCAAATAATTTTCGCACCGTTTAATGAAGCCACGTGAAATTTTCAAAATTAGTAAGAAGCTCACTTAAGCTGCTGTCTTGAAAGTTTTGGGGTGATCAGTCAAGCAGGGACTGAAAAAAAGGGTGTCACAAAACGCTTTTCCCCATGCAAATTCCCATAGCGTTTTTAGACACTACTACATCCCAAACTGCTGATCAAAATTACACCAAATTTTGCATAAAGGTTGCTGTTGTTCAGAAAGTTACCTTTTTGTGAATTGGTGTAAATGTGTTCAGTACTTTTCCAAATTTAGATATATAGGGACTCAGATCCTCCTAGGATCAGTCAGTCTCCATGCTGAAATTTGATTGGCTGCCAACACTTCAATCAGGAAGTGTTGGCAGCCATCTTGGGACTCAGCTTCAGCTGAATCCCAATAAAGACATTTAAAAAAAAGAAAAGGGAAAGGGTAGGAATACCCTGACCCCCAAGCCATGCAAAAAAACTTTTTTCTTACACTTTTGCTTTGGCAACTTTACAGAGCCGTGAATCTGTGGCAAACAGAAAAAAGAAAAACAAGTGCGGTCTCCAGTGCTTGTTTTTAAGAAAGACCCTGGGTAAGCCAAGTCCCGGGGGCATGCTGCATATAGTAAATATAAAAGGAGGAGGAGTGCACGTGGCCCCTCTCCAAGGGCATTTTTATGCCCCGAGGACCACCGCCTCTCCGGGCTTTTTAGGTTTCACCTGCTGTGCTTATGAAATCTTTTATATTTAATATATCTTAAAAGGGGGCTCTTCATTCGCTCTATTGTGGAACTTTTTTGTGCTAACTTTCCCTGGCAACACACATTTACGATACTTCTACTAAAGCAGTTCACACTGTTTAATCCCCATTTATTTGTAAGATACGTTCTCTTCCCATTGTAAAGGCAGACAGCTTCTAACAGTATGCAGTTATATTGCTACATTTTACTACTAAACAAGCAGTCACAAATGCAGTCATCTAGCAGGGACCAGGGCCCTGATTTTAATTGTGCATCAGGTGCAGTGTGACCGGACCCAACAGTTGTCAGAACTCTGCTAAACACATATTATTGCTATTACATCAATTAATTCTATTATTTCCCTCTTTTAATTTTTCAAAATTGTGCTATTATTTACCCGCACTACACCACTAGTAACAACAAAAAAGATTGACTTTTTTTACATAAAAAATTCATAAATCATTTAACAGACTTTCTGAATCTCATATTGTTCAACTACTCAGCATGCTGCAACTTACAACAAAAAACAGCTTACTATTAACAACATGGACGTAACCTAATGCAATTATCAGTGCTTGTTTAAAAAAGTAAGGAGGATGTACAGACCCCCCTCGTAGGATTTTTTAAAGCCCCAGGGACCACCATTTCTCTGGTGCTATGGGGATAAATAAACAAAATAAAGGGGACCACCATCTCATTGGGGCAAAATAAATAATTTACACATGAAGGGGGGCTGCCTGCCCCCCCCTCCAGTAACATATATGGCCCGGGAACCACCACCTCCCTGAGGTCAGCCCATGCATGTCAAAGGAGGTGGGCCACGGAGCCCCCCTCCTGGTGCCTTTCCACCAGCTACCTCCGAGCAGCAGCAATGCCTGCTCCCGCAGAAGGTGCGCTGCCGGTAGGATCACGGGGGCCCTGAGGCTCCCCGGCCCCCGGTCTCAGGTAAAAGAGAAGAAAGAGGCAAAACAAAGGCGAGAAATGAGCAGGAAAAGGCAGAATAAAGGTGAGAAATAATCAGAAAGAGGAGAAATAGAGATCAGAAGCAACCAGAAAGAGGCAAAATAGTGATCAGTAATGAGCAAAAAGAAGCAAAATAAAGGTCAGAAATTAGCAGAAAGTGGCAAACTAAAGGTCAGGACTGCACAGAAAGAGGCAAAAGAGAGATCATAAATGAGCAGTAAGAGGCAAAATAAGGGTCAGAAACTAGCAGAAAGAGGCAAAATAGAGGTCAGAAACTAGCGGAAAGAGGAAAGTAAAGGTCAGCAATGAGCAGGCAGAGGCAAAATAAAGCTCATAAGTAAGCAGAATGGCTGAAAATTAACAGAAAATGAGCAGAACCCACTCATTCACTCATGCACCCACTTACAGAACAATTCACACTCACACACCCATTCAGACACCCAATCAGATGCTTATCCACTCATTCACAGACTCATTTAGACACACACACACCCACTCACACACCCAGTGAGACACTAACACACTCAATCACACACCCACTCAGACACTCATGCAGTCACTCACACACTCACTCTCAAAGGTTACAGGTTACAGTTGGAAATAACATTAAATAACTGTAGAAATTCCCAGATAAAAACAAAGGTTACAAGGATATTAAAGGTAGGAAATGGAATTTAAATAACTCCTAGAAATTCACTGAGAAAACCAAAGGTTACAGGGACATTATTGTTAGGAAATATGATTGAAAAAAACTTTAGAGCATATAATTAGGCTCAGATTTCATACCACAGAAATTCAGCTGTTATAGCTACCTGAGTTAGCTATAACTTACCCCCCAGCAATGAAATGACTGGTCAATGACATCACTGATGACATATCAGATGACATCACTGATGACATCATCCACAGAGCCGTTTACACACCCACTTACACCACCGATGCAACATCTCATAACCCACTTACACACCCACACAACCATTCACTTACCTATTCACAAACCCATACACTCACCAGAAGCGGAGGGGGGAGGCGAGGAAGCCCTCCATTGTAGCCGCCACCGCCAGGAGTCATTCACTGATGTGGATAGCGCCGCTGCCCCGGGACTACATCACCCGGCTGCCTCAGCGGCGGCGTTGCTCTGTCACGCCACGAGAGCGCCAGGAGGCGCCTTTAAACTGCACTCTGCCCGGCGGAGCGGGGGGACACTCACCAGAAGCGGAGGGGGGAGGCGAGGAAGCCCTCCATTGTAGCCGCCACCGCCAGGAGTCATTCATTGCTGTGGATAGCGCCGCCTCCCCGGGACTACGTCACCCGGCTGCCTCAGCGGCGGCGCTGCTCTGTCACGCCACAAGAGCGCCAGGAGGCGCCTTTAAACTGCGCTCTGCCCGGCGGAGCGGGGGGACACTCACCAGAAGCGGAGGGGGGAGGCGAGGAAGCCCTCCATTGTAGCCGCCACCGCCAGGAGTCATTCATTGCTGTGGATAGCGCCGCCGCCTCGGGACTACATTACCCGGCTGCCTGAGCGGCGGTGCTGCTCTGTCACGCCACGAGAGCGCAAGGAGGCGCCTTTAAACTGCGCTCTGCCCCGCATCGCGGGACGCCGAGCGAAGCCCGGGCAAAGGGCGGGCCCTCTGTGGCCCTCAGAGGCCAGAGGAGGTCGGCTCGGGACACTCATCTTGGTCGGTCTCCCGGGACTACTGACATGAAGTAAGGTATGCCCAATCAGAGACTAACCATCTAAAGTGTAATAACGATCGTCCTTGTTTACTTTTATCCAGTACCCTCTTAGTCTACCTAGATACTCACTGGTCCTGTACTAGGTGTGTGTAGGTGGGACCCAAGCTTGTTGCACCATGACCACTAAAGGGCCATCTAAACAATCCGCCTCTCAAGGAGGGTCACTCAAGGGGACATTGGACCTATATTTAACTAGGGTATCTTCGGCTTTTGAGACAATTGAACACAGCCTATCCAAGGACACCATATGTCACGAACGATCCCCCCCAATCTTAACCGACTCGCCGAACTCTTTACTTCAGAGGGAATTAAATGCTATTTGCAACACCAGGTATATACCCATAGAACAGGGAATTGAACAAAGTGGTTCCCCATCATGCCCTATGGGTATCGGAAGCCTCCAGCCCAGGAATCTGAATCAACCTAATAAAAGCCCTCTGGAGACTCCCGCAGTAATAACAGATCAATTTACCCCTCAGGGGATAGCACATCCTCAGGCCCCTACCCAGAGTACAAAACGCAAGGGTATTAAACTCAAGGGAAAACCAGCTAAATTTCAAAAAATTAACTAAAGCTCCCCTCTGGTTACTGCCACCATCACCCCCGAGACACCCAAAGAATGTCAAATACTGGAAACCCCTATACTCCTTTTACCATCTATTTTGTTGGCCCACTTTGAAGAATTGGTAAAAACCCTATTATCCCCGCTTATTGACAGGATAGAGAGAATTGGGGAAAAGCTCTCAATAATAGATGAAAACACCAAGCCAACCAAGTTAAACAACCAATCCCAGAGAGCAGTTGCCTTAAAAACATCTGACTCCACTGTACACAGCAAAATTGCCCAGATCAAGCCACCATATCCTGTACCAGCAGTCTCTAAAAATAAGGAGGTAGTCAAAGAACCGACAATGGCCCTTAGCTCTGTCCCCCGAGCTGGGTGGTCGAAAGTAGGCAAACGTTCTGAGGGGTTAGCTGCGAGTAATGAATCCATAAATTTACCACCAGAGGCAGCACCCTACGTGTGTGTCCTCTCGGGAGTCCCTGAGCTCACTACCGGAAAAATTGAAGGACACCAGGACCTTAAAAACAAAGTCCAGTTTTGGATGACAAAGAACAGACCGCTTCCATCCGATATTAACGGGACAATCCTAAATGTGAGAAGGGTGGGGTGGATAGGCTCCCTTCCCAAGAACACAGCGGTAGACCTGGTTATTGTTAACTTCCCGGACAACCAGGTCGTCCCTTATTTGCGAAGCTGGGAGCCACAAAGAGGAGATGGCCCTATAACAACACTTGAACTGTGCGATTTTTACCCTAGACCTGCGTATTCGCCAATTAAAAGGTGGAGTGTGGAGGGATGCCAACGGGGGGGGTAGAAGGGGGCCTGCATCATTTAGTTACCAGCAGATACCCACCTATGATTACCAGAACCTACTCCCTGGCTCAGATCTATTACTCAGATAAGACAAGGATATCGCTCCCACCAATTCTGTATTGTCTGATTGTAGGGAAAACTGAAGTACTTTTATTTTAAATTTTACTGTTATTCCAATGTTAATGATTTTTTGTAGTTTGTATGCTTTGATAGTTAATAATTGTAACCGAATAAAGTACCTTTGATTGATTGATATTGACCCTGCATCATGCACTTTAGATTTTGTACCTTCTAAAGCCCATGTGATTCGATCCCTCGTAATCATAACCATGCTATGCTGCTATGAGTCTATTGTTTACATCTAGAGTTATGTTATAATCTATGCACTTTAAACCGCACTTTGTGAAGCTCTGGTGTTACTCTTAACCCTAATTATTAGAAGCTGCAATGTGTTTAATGTTTAGGGAAGTTTTATTGATCATGCACCGTACATTTTAAATCTTGTACCTTCTAATGCCCATGTGATTTGATCCCTTGTAATCATAACCATGCTATGCTGCTATGAGTCTATTGTTTACATCTAGAGTTATGTTACAATCTATGCACTTTAAACTGCATTTGGTAAATCTCTGGTGTTACTCTTAACTCTTATTATGTAAAGCTGCAATGTGTTTAATGTTTACATCAAGAGAACTGATGTAACATAGGACGAATAATGGAAACTTGTAACTGTATGCCCTTTTAACATGTATGTCGATTTATATCAATTTTAAACTGTCATGTGTTATAAATTGTGCTTTTATGGTTGTATGTCCCAACCAAATAAAGCTGTTTTGAATTGATTGATTGATTGAACAGAAAATGAGCAGAACCCACTCATTCACTCATGCACCCACTTACAGAACAATTCACACTCACACACCCATTCAGACACCCAATCAGATGCTTATCCACTCATTCACAGACTCATTTAGACACTCACACACCCACTCACACACCCAGTGAGACACTAACACACTCAATCACACACCCACTCAGACACTCATGCAGTCACTCACACACTCACTCTCAAAGGTTACAGGTTACAGTTGGAAATAACATTAAATAACTGAAGAAATTCCCAGATAAAAACAAAGGTTACAAGGATATTAAAGGTAGGATATGGAATTTAAATAACTCTTAGAAATTCACTGAGAAAACCAAAGGTTACAGGGACATTATTGTTAGGAAATATGATTGAAAAAAACTTTGGAACTTATAATTAGGCTCAGATTTCATACCACAGAAATTCAGCTGTTATAGCTACCTGAGTTAGCTATAACTTACCCCCCAGCAATGGTCAATGACATCACTGATGACATATTAGATGACATCACTGATGACATCATCCACAGAGCCGTTTACACACCCACTTACACCACCCATGCAACATCTCATAACCCACTTACACACCCACACAACCATTCACTTACCTATTCACAAACCCATACAAATACTCATGCACTCACTCAGTCATGGATAGAGCCACTCACAGATTGACTCACTCATGTGTACAGGCACTTGCACAACTGTTACTCACTCATACAGATACTCATAAACCCATTCACTTACTCATACAGATACTAACTCATGTACTCAGTCACCTAAACAGTCACTGAGCCAACCACATATGCTCCCCTAAAGCCTCTCTCACACTCACTTACTCAATCATACAAGCACTCACATACCCACTCACTCACCCATACAACCACTCACACACCCACTCACTCACACATATACCATTTATACACTCATTCATATACTCACATAGCTACTCATGTACCCTCATAATCACCCATACAGACACTCATGCATCTGGTCACTCACCCATATAGCCAGTCATGCACTCTCTCATTCACTATTTACAGCCACTCACAAGCCCACTCATTCACCCATACAACCACTCATCCACCCTCGCATTGACTATTTACAGTGCCTTACACACCAAGTCACTGACCCATATAGCTGCTCACACAGGCACTCATGTACTCATACAGCAACTGACACAACCATTTGCTCACCCATACAAAAACTCATAAAACCACTTACTCATCTATACAGTCTATCACATACCCATTCACTCATCCATACACCACTTACACACCCACTCACTCACCCATACAGCTACTCACACACCATTCACACACAGAGATACACAGTTACACAGTTACACAGACAGTCACATAATCTATGTTTTAAAATAGAATCACACATTAGTAGTACACAAAGTAAACTAATTTAACTTTTGTATTACCTTTAATATATATGTTTAACACTCAGAAGCTGGATGATTTTACCAGAGATGTTATCAGTGATGTCATCAGTGATGTCACTGACCGTGTCATGGATGATGTAATATGTGAGGTCACAAGCAGAGCATTGCAGTGGCGTAAGTTATAGTTAGCTCAGGTAACAATAACGGCTGAAATTCTATGGTCTTGTACATTTTTTATTGTCAGCACAACTATAACGTCGCTGTAAACTTTGGTTTTTCAGTGAATTTCTATATTTAAAAAATGTTTATTCATAATAATAATAATAATATAATAATAATATTAATCCACATTTGTAAAGCGCACAATCACCCGTAAGGGTCTCTAGGCGCTGGGGGCCGTCGGGAAGATTAAGCGAGCTATTGCCCAGAGTCACATGGTGCTGGGCTAACCTGCCGCCGGAGCCGGGGATCGAACCCTGATCCCCAGATTCCAGCGTCAGTCGCCCTGGCCGCGGCGCCACACCTCTCCCTCATAATTATGATGTCCCTGTAACCTTTGTTTTTTCAGTGAAATTCTAAGTTTTTTTTAAATGTGTTTACGAAATATAATGTCTCTCTAATCTTTGTTTTTTTTCTGTGAATTTCTATGGTTTTTTAAACCCATTGTGTTCACCCTCACCCCATGCTTGCAACCCTATGCTATAATGGAAAGACAAGCAGTAACTTAATATAAAACATGGGAAAAAGCACAGAGAAAACTTAAAACCTGGAGTAAGCAAGAAAAAAGCACTGAAAAATAAGGGAAATAGGAAGGTGAAAGCACTTAAAAGAACGCAAAAGGAAAGAGAGGGCACATAAAAAGCAAGGAGAAAGTAGTAAGAATAAAGAAAAACCAAGGAATAGTCATTTAAAGTGAGAACGAGGGGAAAGCAAGGCATAGGCACTGAAGTAATATGTGAAAAAGGAACAAGAGAACTGTATGAACAAGGGAAATGCCACAACAAAATTAGGAATAAAACAATGAGAATGCTGTGAATAATGATTGAAACAGCAAGCTAAAAGCAAAAAAAGACAGAAACAAAAGGAATAGTGGGTGAAATTTGGTTGAAAAAAAGAGAAAGTACTGAGCATTTAAATTTATCATTTTAATAATTACTTTTAGTTCCCCACTTCTCCCACAGAACAGCAAACACAGATGGCCAATTAACTGTATGAATAAGTGTATGTATGAGTGTGTACTGGGTGCTTAACTGTATGAATATGTGTATGCATGAGTGTCTCAGTGTATGAATGAGTGTGTAACTGGGTATGTCAAAGTAGTGCATTAGTGTTTCTGTGGGTATCTCAGTGTATGCATCAATGTGTTCCTGGTTATGCTATTATTTGTATGAGTGCGTGCTTGAGTTTCGCAGTGTATTCAGCAATGTCTGCCAATATGTTTTCTTTGATGTGTTATATATAACTTAACAAAGTAATTAGTCAATTACATAATTGCAAACAATGGGTCCATTGATCTCTGTAAAAGGAGAGAAAACTAAAATAGAATTTATTGTTACATGCTATGAACTTGCACAGTAAAGATTACGTTTGTGAAATTCAAATGTTTATGTTATTAATAAAGCGTTACACAGCTGTAACACTATGAATGGCTTATACTTTGTAGAGATTAGGCTTGGACCGATGCCCAGGCGTGCTCCTTGAGCCTGTCGGAGGTGGTGGTCATTTTCCCTGCTGAAATTGCTCTTGCCACCATAATTGTAATTCGGCAGTCTGACCAATACACTAGATGCCAGGCGGTCTGCTCAATATCAGAATGAGGCTCACAGTTTTGGAATCCGGTAGTGTTAAGTAGAATTTCTCTTTACTGGTAAATTTGAATTTAACCTTACTATTTTAGAAATGCTACTTTTTAGAAAGTGAACATTTTTATGCTCTTACTGCTCTTGTTGAGAGATTCAGCAAGACCCTGAAAGGCATTTTTAAAGGTTTACCTGAAGAATAAGTGAAACATCTTCTTGCCACACCTGTTGTTTGCCTACAGGGAGATACCACAGAAAGAAGTTGGCTCCGGCCACTTTGAACTTCTGTATGGGCACACTATCAGAGGACCTCTGAGTTTGGTTATGGAAGGATAGGTGCAAGCTCCCATGAAGATTTCCCAGGTTGTAGTGATCTACATGCTGGCCTTCAGGAGCCAAATGGCTAAGTTGTCGAAGCAAGCTTCCAAAAAATTAGAAGCCAGTCAGGCTGTGATGAAACAGTGGTATGACTAAAATGCTACTAGTGTGGAATTGCAGCGTAGGCAGAACATATGAGTTATGGAACATGTGGAGCCCAGGACCCTCCAGGAACATTAGACTTGTCCCTATGAGGTGATTGTGAGGAAGGGTAAGGCCACCTACCTGATGGACATCGAAGCCCCCAGGCAACCACAAAGGGTGCTCCATATCAATCTCCTCAAACCATACTTTGAGACGTCTGAGCTCACAATTCTGCTCATGACAGACGAAGAAGAGGAGGAGTAGAGTGAACCTCTCTCGGACCTCTTAGGCTCCAAGGATAAAGATGGGTCTGTGAAGGAAATAAACCTTTCCCTCAGTCTAATTCCTGAACAGCAGAGTGACTGACATCAAGTGTGGGGACAGTACCCTTCTCTGTTATCCATTGTTTCCCTTATTCCTGGGCTACCCAACTGGGAACACATGATGTGGGCACAGGGGACAACCTCCCTGTTAAGAATAAACCTTACAGGTTGTTGGACAAGGTGAGGGCAAGGATTAGGAGTGAAGTCTCTAAACGTCTAGAATTGGGGGTGATAGAACAAGGGGTGGGCGGAACTTGCAGAGTTCTACTCCAAGAAATTCCACTAAGTATCATAAAAACTCAGTAAAGTTCTGCGGCGTTCCACCCACTTCCGATTCAGCCAAAGTGGTTCATTATTTTGCCCTCACAATGCAAATGCCATCAGAGCTGCTGCTTGTTGGTTATCAACTTCCCTAAATCCAAAGTTTACTTTAATTTGGGAGGCTGAGGTCGATGGTGCTGCATGTGCAAAGCATTACGGATAGCAATGTAATCAGAGCTAACAAGATTGATTTTTAATGTGTTCTCTGTGGCTGTAGAATGTTATCTAGCCGGGGCAGCTTCCTCCGCCCCTAACCTTCCAAATGAAAACATACTTCGTGAAGTCTTCCCCTTCACAAAGCTGTTGTAATGCCTGCATGAAACCACAGGCTAATATTTACGCCTGCCGCAAAGCCTGGAGATCCTAGGATTATAAGTTCTGCAGACTTTTGCACCATTAATTCCTAGAAGTATTTTCTCATTAGCTTGAAAGAAAGCAGCCCTTCACTACCAGCAATTATGAGCATCTGGCCCTTATGGAATTGCTTGTAGTCTGGAATAAGCTAGTGAAGTCATACTCTGTCAGAGACAAGCTCCCATCGAGACAATGACAATAAATGAAGGTAGTAAGTGAGGTCTGTGTTGAAAGGAAGACTTTTATAAATTAGTAACAGAACAGAGAACACATTCATCAAGTCAAATGAATTTGTTTTTCAAAAACCAAGGTTTATTTTGAGAAGAAACATCTATGTTGTGGGATGCATGAGACCTGTCCTGCAGGCATTGTCAAAGTGACAGAACACAACATTTTTCAAGGCTGTGTAGAGATAGCCACTGTGCGAGGCTGCAATTATCTTCAGTGGCGTAACAAACCATAACACTCACACAGTACACTGACATCACCCTCTCCCATGGAAACCTTTACCAGCCAGCCACGGCCGGGGGTAGGTGTAATTGCAGGGCGGTGACGTAGGGAGGGGAGGGGCAGGGTGGGGGGTTGTAATGTATGGATTGCGGACTTTAACAGGTAAGTAAACATATAAATAAATAAAACGAATTTCGTTGCGCGCACTGCATCGCATTTGGTGATGCAGTGCACACAATGAAATTCGTTTTATTATTTTATATGTTTACTTACCTGATAGAGTCTGTAATCCATACATTACAACCCCCCACCCTTCCCCTCCCCCTCCCTACGTCACCGCCCTGCCGTTATACCTACCACCGGCCGTGGCTGTTACCAGCACCTCCTCACAAAGTTTCGGGCAGCCTGCTGGTCGGGATACTGCACAACTCTTCCAACCCTGACTGCCAGCTCCAGGGCTAGGTCAAGCTCCATATGGCAGCACCTGGGCAGAGAACCGCCTATCCCTTATTGTAAGGAAAGGAATGCAGGTTCTGACTGCCCTTCATTACCACTGTCAGAAGCTCTGTGTGGTCCAGCAGTACCTTCCCTGCTGGAAGCTTCTCCATGCTGTGCATGGCTATGGGCTATGCATTGAATAGACAGTGGCAAGGGAAGATCTCGGGTCACAAGTATTCAAGCGCTCTGTGGGTCTCAGAGTCTGAGCTGGAGATGGAGTCGGCCAGATGTCAACGAGAGGGTCCAAAAGCCCTTTGGGTCCTAAAACGACACAACACATTTTCATATACAAATGCAACCAATATAGGCAAATTAAAGGGTACTTTGGCCCATAGTATTGCCCTTTTTTGATGTACATTTTTCAGAAAGACCAGCATCATTTATAGGCACTGACAAGCTATTTAGTTTTTGAGCCTGAACGCCGGTAAATTCCGTCCCGTGGCATAGGCTGAGTTTTTTGCCAACCTCCACACTCCAAGCAGAGTGGGAAGTGGCAGCACTCTGTGAACTCCACCCACAGAGCAGTGTTTACCTCCCAGGGTTAAACAGAACTTTCCCGCAGCCCCATGTGCAGTCCTGTGATTCTGGTACAAAAACCTGCTACACCGAGCACCACACGTGAACTGAGGTTCTGTGTGAATTATGGAGGGCTAAACTCAATGACTTAAATAGATGCTCATCCCATCTCCCAGGCTGCTGAGCTTATTGACAGGCTAGGGGCTTTCCCATGTTTAAGTTCCATTGATCTTACATCAGGGTACTGGCAGATCACCTTAACAGAAGGAGCAAAGGAGAGGTCAGCCTTCTCCACTCCAGAGGGCCACTACCAATTTTGTGTGATACCCTATGGACCTAGGAATGTCCTTCTACCTTCCAGAGGTTGTTGAACCAGGTCCCTGTTGGTATGGAGGCCTTATCAGCTGCCTATCTGGGTGATATATCTGTCTACAGTAGCAGGAGGACCACATCTTTCACCTTTGGGGAGTGCTTTAGATTCTGCAACAGGCAGACCTAACTATCAAAGCCAGTAAGTTCCAGATCAGATAGGGCAGGGATCTGTGGTGTACTTGGGACACCTGGTGGGCTGGGGTAAGGTGCAGCCCTTATAGGCCAAGATAGAGACTATGGGCCCGATTCACAGAACTAACTTAAGACAAAATCCTAAACTTACTACCATTTTGGTATTCACAGAAGGCACTTACTCATTTCGGTATTCACAGAAGGCACTTACTCATTTCGGTATTCACAGAAGACACTTACTCATTTCGGTATTCATAGAAGTTAGGAGTCCTAACTTTAGAGCTCCTAAGTGCCTTCTGTGAATACCGAAAGTCTTAAAGTTAGGATTTTTCTCAGTTTAGGGGTAGTAAAGCTAACATTAGGAATGTAATTTGGACAGGTCCATGCCAAAAAGAATTTGACTTCCTGAAGCCGGCCATGTGCATGGCCCTTGTGTTCAGAGCCCCTAAGCCCTCCCATTTTTATTGTTTAAACAAATGTCTCAGAACATGGCATAGGGGCAGTTTAATCACAGCTCAATGAAGAGGGCCTAGAGCAATCTGTACCCTTCATCTCAAGGAGGTTACTCCCCAGGGAACAGAGGTGGAGTGCTATGGAAAGAGAAGCTTTTGCTGTGGTTTGGGAACTGAAGAAGTTGAGGCCATACCTGTTTGGTATTTACTTCCTGATTCAGAATGAACATAGGCCCCTCAGGTGGCTCATACAAATGAGGGGCGTGAATGAAAAACTGTTGTGTGGGTCCATTTTCTTACAGAAATTGGACTTCAGGGTGGAAAAATGACCTGGGTAGACCCCCACCAAAGCTGATGGGCCGTCCAGGGTATTCTACCTTGGTGATGAGAGTATCCAGGAAATTGGGCAGATCTCCTCACTCTCTCTGCTGAGGGGGGCATGTCTTAGACCTGTCATGCTTAGGGTGGTCTACCACCAAACCTTTTGCCTGCTTACTTCCTCTTTGCGGTATCTTTTTGTTGCCCTTAGTACTCCGAGCATTTTACCACTACTAACCAGTGCTAAAGTGCAAGTGTTTCTCCCCTAAACATGGTGAAATTGGTGTGCACCCAATTGGCATTTGCAATTTTACTTGCAAGTCCCTTTTAAAGTGGTATACCATATACCCATGTCCTGTAACCAAAATGCTAGTAGAGGTCCTAAAGCACTGATTGTGCCACGCACACAAGTAGGCTTTCAAACTTGTCTCAGGCCTACCATTGCAAGACCTGTGTTTGTAGTTTATTCCCACTTCAACTTGGCAAGCCTTAAACTCCCCTTTTATTGCACACAAGACACCCCTATGCAGACCCTAGGTAGCCCTAAGGGCAAGGTGTTGTGTAAGTACAAGGTAGGACATGTGGTCTTATGTTTTATACGTCCCGCTGGTGACAAACAGCTAAAATTAGTTTCTCACTACTGTGAGGCCTACTTCTCCTATAGGCTAGCATTGGGACTTCCTTAACACACTTTTAAGCTGTAATTCCTGATTAGAAAGGAGAAGCTGCAACATGTTTCATATCTTTGAAATAGTAATGATAAATCCTCTTTATTGGTAACGTTGCATTTAACATTACTATTTTAGCAATGCCACTTTTAGAAATGGTTATATTAGTTGGGTAACCCAATATTCCCCTGAGAGCTTGAGTAGCTAAATATTGTCAGGTAAAGGTGCCTACATGGGATTTTATTTCAAAATATTTGAATCAACTTTATAGATATCATTTATGAGTATCAAAACGAATGACCTACAACATGAGAAGGTTTTGATTCAATTAATATAATAAAAAATAAATGAATCAATCAATTACAGGTGTATACATTTTTGTAAAAATATATACTTAAATAAATTAATTTAAAACAAAATGCATGGGTTGCACAACTGAAGTGATTGAGAGTAGAGACCATAGAGGGAGACAGGTTGTATCCAATGTTGGTGAGAGAGAGAAATTCTTAGAATAGGAGTGCTGGGGAAAGTGGAAATGATGAGAGTGATAAGGACGACAGCTTGTTAGAGAGGTTGTTGTTGGAGTGTCCATCTCCTTACAGCCCACATTCAGAGGAGGGAAGACGAGAACTGGAGAGTACAGGGAACATGGAAGGTGCGGCATTTTAGACAGGTCCTATTTCCGGGGTAGTGGGAAGGATCTCAGCAGGTGGAGGGGGGGCGGAACTGTCCGTTTTGGGAGGTGCAGAGACCAGTAGAGTTAATGCCGGTTCAGGGCTACTGGAAGCTCTCACAGTTCTGGTCACAATTGGTCCTGTTGTCTCTGTGTATGACCCCAGCCCACTGGGAAACACTAGTCAGCAACAGCTATTGTTGGTGGAGGGAACTAGATTGGGAGGAACTGGGAACATGAACCAAAATGGTCCGTCCTTAGTGCCTGTGGAGTTTAGTACTTTTTTACGAGCGACTGCTGACCCTTCGGGAATTTGAATTGGTTCCAGTGCAGTACAATTTATAGCCATGGTGAACACAAGCTTAGATTTGAGGATGAGAAAAACTCTAGTGAGGGGACCTGTATGTGTGACATTGGAAACAAGTACCAATCAGGGAATCCCTGGAACCCAACATGTCCTAGATGCCACAGATTTAGAAACTTTCCTAAGAGGTTACAATAACATGAAGGAAGGACAGAACAGTACCTCGAGTCAGGGAATGATCAGGATTGAGGCAAAGGCAAAGTTGGTAGATGTGATGAGGTTGACGGCTGAGGTAGACAAAATAATTAGTGGGAACTTGTCTATGGAAAAGATGGAGACATATGAGCCAGACGAACTGTTATTCGTAGCAAAGGATGTAACTTGTAAGGTGAGACGAGCACATTAGAAATTAGCAGAATTGGCCCAGAGATATGATGTAGACTTGTCTCAGATGAAAATGCTGTAGGGAAATCATACGCTTAGCTAGTGACCAAGAGCTAGAGGAGAAGAGAGCAACAAGATTAAAAGCACACATCCAGGAAATGATAATCGGAATACAGGCTTGGAGAATGCTTGATAAATGAGAGGGAAGATGGTAGAAAAATCAAAGTGTCAGGAGTGTCACAGGAGAAATGCCACTTCAAGAAGAGTTGATGTTTATCCACTGTGAGAAGTGCATAGTGGAGGGTATGTGCATGTTCCTTGGAGTAGGGGTGATCTAGCTGCATTCACAAATGACTTCCCTAAATTGAGGGAGAAGCCTGGTGAATGGTATAAGCAAGTTGATCGGTTTATTAAGAGTTCAAATGTGTTGTGGATTGATCTGAATACACTGTTTAAAATTGTGTTTCCTATTGACTTAAGATTTGTATGTAAAATTGCTATTGATTGGCCTGCTGCTAAGCGAGAGAGGGATCCTATAGCCCCTGGTATTTTGCCCTTGGTCATGAAGAAGTACGAACAGGTGATTACATGGTTGCAGTCCAAAATAGCCCCGCAAGACATTGATTGGGTTAAGATAGATCGAACGACCAAGGTGCCTAAGGAGTCAGTACATAACTATTATGAAAGACTTTTGTAAGCCTTTAAGCAGTATAGTGGACTGGATACACTCGGCCCAAAAAACATGGACCAATTTGTTTCAAAATTTGTGATGTGAATAAGGCCGGAGATTAGCCTCATGGTCCAACAATATTTGATCTGCTGGCAGAATAAGTCCTTGAATTAAATTCTGCAGTATGCCAGATATTGTAGTGACGAGGTGGATTCCAAGCAAAGGAGGATAAAAGACAAGTTGATGCTGGTTCAAATGCAGAATGCGGAGAGGATAGACCAGACCCAGACAAATGGAGGAATATTGGGTCAAAATCAGGGGAATACCCAAGGAGGGGTTCAGAACACTTGAGGTGCAGCTGGACAGTGAAGAGGGAGACTTGTCTCTATAGACCTCAAAACAGGAGTAGACATGGCCACGCTGAAAAAGACAACCGCTTGGCACTTCTGCCACAGGATCAGGCATTGAAAGTGGGAATGTCAATTGAATCCAACAAATCAAATACAGTAAGTAGATTTAGTGCAAGTGCCAGATGTGGTAAATACTATGATGAGGCCAAGATCTTACAATAGATGGAATCAGAATCAATTAGTGCAAGTCGCCCAGCCTCCGAGGATTCTGCAAAATAATCAAACATATCGTCAAATGCCCCTTATAGAAGCCTTATATGGATTCAATCAGGACCATCTCAATGACGGTGCCTGAAGGGGGAGGAAGACTGTACTCTTGGTGCAGTCTTAGAGGTAGACCAGAGTGGACTGCATGTGGAGGCAGATGTAGGTGGTCATCGCATTACATTCTTGATTGATACTGGTGCTACCCATTACTCTGTGAGATCTGCAGTAGGCCCAAATCTACCACCCTCAGGAAAGTCAATCCAAGTTTTTTGAGTTACCAACAAAAGAATGACAGACCCTTTGACGGAAGAGGTACGGGTAAACATCAGAACCTTTCAGGATCATCACCAGTTCGTGGTGTGTAATTCGAGTCCAGTCTGTATATTAGGGTGTGATCTCATATGGAAACTGAACTGTACTATTTATGGACACCAAAGTGAATTGAGCTGCAGACTATCGATGATGACATCGACTTTAAGTTAGGAAACCAGAAACATTACATGGACCTGTTTCCTTTACTGATAGTGAAACACATGCCGTTGGCATTGAGAGATGCTGTCTCACCAGTGGTATGGGATTTCACATGGGAAGAGATAGGACTGATTCGAGGAGTCGAGCCGGTCTGTACACAGATTAGCCCAAATGCAGAATCTCCGAGAACTGGAAATGGTGTTTTCTGTCTGGAGAACCTTGTCTTACCGTGGTATCGTATCCTTCAAGGGTATACTGAAAGTCCATTCATCTTTAATGAAGTTTTGAAAGTGAATCTCGAAAGCTTGATATTGCACCAGAATTCTGTGCTAGTCCACTATACAGACAATCTCTTAATTGCATCTGAGACATGAGAAGCTTGCAGGGATGATACCATTGCCTTACTGAATAAATTTGCTGAAAATGGACACAAGGTGTTGCTGAACAAACTTCAGTACTGTTTGAATGAAATTCAGTACTGGGGTCATCGCATTAAAAGGGCCAAGAGGATGGTGTCCCCAAAGCGAGCAGAGGCTATCATGAAAATGAATCTACCTACTACACAAAGCGAAGTCAGGATGCTTTTGGGAATGGTTGGCTACTGCTGACAATGGATGCAGAACTTCTCTTTGAAGGTGAAGCCTTTGCAAATGCTAACACGCAAAGATGCGAGTGATCTGGTACCCAGGGATAACAACTGCTTTATTGCCTTCTTGGAGCTAAGGGAGTGTCTTTGTCACACTCCAGGTTTAGGAATGCCTGATTACAATAAAGCGTTTTCACTGTTATGCTGTGAACGGAAGGGTTGTGCTCTTTCTGTACTCACCCAGACACATGGGGCTGTCTAGAGACCAGTGGCCTATTTCTCAGCTACATTAGATCCTGTAGCTTCAGTATTTCCCAGATGTCTCACATTTGTTGCTGTAAAGGGTGTCAGCATTGAAAGATGTGAAAGCATTGTGATGGGCCATCCACTTACTGTATACTACACTCAGTTGAGCTTCTGATGGCGAGAACCAAAATTCAACTTCTGACAACTTCTGTACAGGACATCTAACCTGGGCTTCTATTAGAATTATATAACGCATTTAGCAAGCTCATTATTGCCGTTTTAGCGGCAGTTTCCTGCCTCTAAAACAGCGATAATTTTAACGAGGTTCTTGCTAATATGCACCTCACTTCCACGGCGAGATCATGATTAATGAAGTTGCTGTGTACCGTCTCAAACGTTGATAAGCCACTGCATTGTAGCTATAGACCAGAGGTGTCAGGAATTGTGGAACAGATTAATGGGACACTAAAGATAAGAATAGCAAAAGTGTGTGCTTGGACATCTTTTATTTGAGCTACCTCTGCACGAGACAATCTTGGGGAGAGCGATACGCTTACCTGCAGTGCAATCTACAGAATTGTTTAACATCACAGATGATTTGGTCCTTGATTACTGCAAGGGATTGGCTGATGCGGTTTGTTCTTTGTCTCACCAGGTTAAAGCGGCGACTGCACCAACCTCAAAAGACCTCTGCCACGACTTAGGCCCAGGGGACTGTGTGCTGGTCTGAAAGCACGACAGAGAAAACTGTGTTGATTCACAGGGGAATGGCACTTACCAGGTGATCTTGGTGACAAATACTGCTGCGAAGTGTGGAGGCCTGCTGAACTGGATAACTGCCTCATACACCCATCGTGTCCCAGGGTCAGCAGAAGAAATAGCTCCTCTCCCAGAAGTAACTGCAGCCGTGGTCACCGGAGAGAACGAGCCAAGCTGTGAGAGTTCCTGAAGAGGCTGGGTACTCACCAAGTCGAGCTCAGTGGGGTCCAGCTACACAAGGCCCAAGTACTGACTCTGAGGGAGATTGTAATGTTGTGAGTGTATTAGAGTCTGACTCAGCAGACTGGTGAGGACATTGATCATGTGATGTCAATGAAGAAAGAGGTTGCAACCGAGTCGTGGCCAGTGAGGCAGAAAAGACAAAATCTGAGATTGCAGCTGGAAAGTAACTTGCACCTATAAATGAACCATCTAAATCTGATCAAAGTAAGTCAGAGCAAGCTCAAGGGAGCAAGAGTGCCTTGTCAGAGAAATGCTTCTCCTGAATGGACTTATTTAGCGATGCCTGGGAGAGTGAGATCTGAGACATCGATACTGACAATCAAGAATCAGCTGAAAGTTCTTGGAATAGAGGCTAAAATAATTCAGTTAATGACTGTGCCTTATCCACCAAGGTTGAGTGGGTTACGGACTCTAGTTCTCAACATAGGTTTGGGAAATCAGCCACCGCCTCAGGAGATTGCAGTATTTTAGGCTGAACTACTATAGTGAGTCATCGACGAAATTGGCTCTAATCTCATAAGGGATGTAAACTGAACTTAGAACTGTAAATAAAAATTCTTGCTTGTAATAAGATAACCTAGGCCAGAGTGGAAAAAAGAATAACAATAGGGATTTTATGTGACAAATATTGTGACAAAGACTGTTAAAGAATTTTCACGATCCCTAAGAAGCTGTTTAGGGACGTTGTTGTTCAGAAATAAGAGGCAAAATGAAAGAGACATTGTGTTGATCCTCTTACCGACACAATCCAAACTGATTTGAAAATGGAGCCTGGAAATTCAAACCGTAGAAACAAATGTATAATAGGTACACTTATTGTAGAAGTGATCATAGTGATAGCTGTAGTCATTGTTGACTCCATTATAAACGCACATAACTATGAGGTTAAGGGTGTGGGGGGTACATGGGACATCCACAACTACCACTATACCCATAAAAGAGGGAATATTAGGATCTGATTGAGGCTTAATAGAGCAAACCAGTCGCTTGCTACATGTCGATTTGTCTAAAGGTGATTGTACACTGAAATGCTTACGCAAAATTATTGTATGAGTATGTGGACAGTACAGTTGTGAGAGACTACTATGTGTGTATGTAATTTCCAGCTTTGGTCGAAGAAGGTATAAGGTACACCATCTGCCCATGACGTATGGAATTAGCTGCAGTCTGCTTCTTAGTATGTTCTATGGGAAGGGTCACTATGAGTACTATTTCTCAAATTATGGTTTGGTGCTTTCAGAGATTCCAGTTTACAAACATCTGAAGAAGTATGATTACTACAAGCAGGAAGAGAGAATGGGAAAGTATTTTGTACCCGCAGTCACACTAGATATAGCTTATCTTGTATTTAACTTGTAACTTGTAGATAAACAATTTAACTTGTACATAAACAGATATAGAGAATTTTTTTAGATAAAGCAGAAGACAGACATATGGGACTAAAAGTCAACTTAATGGTAGGGAGGAAACTTTTCAATGGGCTAAGGAAGAATTACTTCAGAGCGCAAAGGGCAGTTATGGCCCTAAAGCTCTAGATTGAGAACCGCAAGGTAAGCTTTGCATTTGGCAAATATAGACATGTTATGACACCATATTTGTGGGACAGAGTTCGCGCGAACACATATTTCTGATTGATGCTTCTTTGAAGAAATTCTTGCTGGAAGCTATTCAAGTGGTGCCAAGTGTGTACTTTGTATGTAGGAGAAAAGTGTATGTTCGTCTTCCAAGTAATTTGTATGGTACTTTTTATGTGGTTGTTGTGTTTCCAAAGATATACCATGTAGAGGATTTGGAGAGTTTGGAAGGAAAGTCAGCTCATAGAGGGAAACGTGGTACAAGTGCTGGTGAAATTATGGGGGATATATTTGGAGCAATGATACCTAGTCTGGGAGGGGTTTTGAATGACATTAAGATTAGGAAATTATCAACTATTGTGGCTACGTTGTCAGTTAATACAGCTGAGTCACTTTAGCTTGTTGATGGAGAGATGGTTTCGATAAGAAATATAGTAATGCTAAACCGTCTTGCTTTAGATGTGTTATAAGAAAAAGAGGGCAGAGTCCGAAAAATGTTGAAGGTCCAAAAGTGTTGCACCTACATACTGGATAACAGTAAGGGCCCGAGGAAGTATATAAGTAATATCACTGAGATACAACATGAGATACATGATCAGGCAAACAAGAGAATTTGGGATAAAGTTGGAAAAGGATTTTGAAAAAGTTGGAAGTTGGTTTACAAATCTAGGCAAGTGAATTCTTGGGTATATCTTGAAGCCAATAGTAATTGTTGTGGTCTATGTTATCATCCCGTTGGGCATAGTGAGGGAATACAATTGCCACAAGTCGAGACAATTGGAAATTTCCATTAGAGAGAGAGGAGAACAGGAAGACTGCAGGACAGTCACTATGAGAATCTTGAGCATTTGGAGTAATTTAGACAGAGGCATTAGCTATGACATTGGTTTAGGTCAGTCTACTCTGCAGGAAGTTAGTGGATGTTGTAATGACACGGGTCATCCAAGATGGGATTGATGTAGCGCAAAATCCAATTGTCTTTGTAGCGGTGCATTATATTCACATGCATAGACTGCATCCACATGTAATCTTTTGTCATGTTAACCTGAGTGTTGGGATCCTGCAATTTAATAACATGAATGTGACCTGTGTAGGCAAAAATTCTGAATATATGAAGAATCATGTATAAAATCAAATGTAAACCACAGGGAACACTAACAGAAAGCACTCAGCTTGTGCAAGTCACAATCATTTTATTATTGAAAGGGTTTAATGATCGTGTCATCATATATGTAGATGAAAATATTAAACACGAATGTTTTAGTTTCTATGTAACTTCATAAAGCTCATGCTTATTTCTCTTATGTTAGCTGAACATTGTAGGCTTGAAAAGCATTTTCCCTGGAAGCTCTCACATTAGAAAATAATGGTTGAATTCTGAATGCATGTTAGATTATGTTCTTTCTCACATTTATGATGCAGGTGGAAGAAGCACCCTTGTTAGCTAGAATAATGTCTTTGTTTTATGAGTTAGGCATGGAGAGAAGAGGATACACGTGGAGCTAATGCAGATAAGGAGAACTGTTTACTTTCTCACTGGAGAGGGCCTGGGAATTAAGGCCTTCATACTAAATCATCGTCCCATGGAAAAATACCTATGAGAATGTGACCTGATCGGATGGCTTGATCCGAAATGCATCTTGGGAAGATACCTGAGATATTGGAAATATTGTAAGTAGGGCAAGAGCTTACTTCTTCTCTGCCCTTCGGAGAGAGAGCATCTTAGAATGAGCTCTGTCTTGTAGTTTCAAGCTACTAGACCCAATAGAACGGAGAGCCTACTAAGGAAGATCTTTAACTGATCCTGGCCATAAAATGCTTAACTAGGGATGTCACATCAGTGCTAGTGTAGGGATAGATTAATGCTTTATAACCATGAACCTTCATTGCAGGGACATTTGGACTCTTGTTCCATGATATTTTGTATCCTGATTCTTGAATTAATTGTCTTGTGTATGCTGCATCGCCTTAACTTTATTTGTAGATTTGGCTTTGTATTAGTCCCAATGTATTTCTATATCCTCGTCTGAGGTACCTGTATATCCAGTTGTCTTTGGCTTTGTAATAAATTAACTAACTTTATTCAGTAGTTTGTCATTCTTAATTGCCCTGGAGAACTGCAACTGGATTTATTGACATTACTAACATTTTCTCTCTCCTCTACGTTTTTAGGCTGAGAAAAAGTACCATCGACTCGAGGTTCTAGAGCCAATCCAGAAAATGTTCCTCTGGCTCTTTTACTCTGACAATCGGAAACCCCATTTCTAACCGTGTAGCACTTGGACTGTATTTTCACATATCTTTTAAAATTATCATTAAAGTTTTTGATAGAGAGTCTAGTTTTAATTGCGGTGTAGCCTCGCCTAAACTCAGTCAAATCCTTGTACCACGTTTGTCACTGTAAATCACTAGAAGTATTTAGCGGCTCATGTGAAGCCTAAATTAGGATAGAAAGAGAATCTTCATTTTTGATCTCACCTCTGCCAGCTTTAGTATTCTCTCAAGATCTACTGTCATCACCTATTATCTCACAAAAAAACACATATCACATAACACACACTGCACAGCATACTATACAATTTGGCTTTTTCGCACATTCCACAGGAATTTTGCAGATGTATATATGTTTCTGCAGTTGGAGCTTGAAGCAGTGATGGGGATAAATAGTGAAGTATACAAAAAAGTGATGGATGGAATGCTTGAATAAATCTAAGCCACTGGCAATTACTGCATAGCAGTCTATCCTGAACACCAGGCTATCTCAAATTGGACCAGACATATGCAAATCATTCTTGACCATGCTCCAGTAGGAATAGTCCAGCCCAAACTACCTGACCAGGGACTCCTTGAAACAGAACAGAAGCAACCACAGCACCAAAACTGTCTCATTGCCGCCACCCACGACATCAGAACCCTGCTTGACAGCGGAGAAACCGCCACCCTCATCCTCCAGGACCTGTCATCCGCCTTCGACACGGTCTGTCACCACACATTAAGAGCACACCTCCACAACGCTGGAATCCAAGAGAAAGCCTTGCACTGGACCACCTACTTCCTCTCCGGCAGAACTCAGAGCGTCGCCTCCGCCCCTTCCGCTCCAAAGCCACCGAGATCATCTGCGGCGTCCCCCAAGGCTCATCCCTCAGCCCAACGCTGTTCAACGTCTACATGGTACCGCTCGCCCACGTAGCACGACGACACGACCTCAACATCATCTCCTACGCCGATGACACCCAGCTGATCCTCTCCCTCACCAAAGACCCCCACACCGCCAAAACCAACCTCCACGAAGGAATGCAGGCCATCGCCAACTGGATGAGAAACAGCCGACTGAAGCTGAACTCGAACAAGACGGTGGTCCTCATCCTCAGACCCACCCGCTCGGCCTGGGATGACTCCTGGTGGCCGACTGCACTGGGAGCACCCCCTGCACCCACCGACCATGCACGCAACCTAGGGGTCATCCTCGACTCCACCCTCTCCATGAAGCAGCAGGTCAATGCCGTCTCCTCCTCCTGCTTCAACACCCTCCGCATGCTTCACAGGATCTTCAAGTGGATCCCCACCGAAACGAGAAGGACGGTCACCCAGGCCCTCGTCAGCAGTAGACTGGACTACTGCAACGCACTCTACTCAGGAGCCCCGGCCAAACTCCTGAAACAGCTCCACCGCATCCAGAAAGCCACCGCCCGCCTGATCCTCAACATCCCTCGCCGCAGCCACATCACACCCCACCTGAGAGACCTGCACTGGCTCCCCATCAACAAGAGGATGACCTTCAAGCTCCTCACCCACGCACACAAGGCACTCCACAACACCGGACCAGCGTACCTCAACAGCCGACTCAGCCTCTACACCCCCACCCGCCAGCTCCGCTCCACAGACCGCGCCCTCGCCACCATCCCCCGCATCCGAAGAGTGACAGCCCGCGGCAGATCATTCTCCCACCTTGCCGCCAAGACATGGAACACCCTCCCCATCCACCTTCGGCAGACTGAAGACCTCCTAACCTTCAGGAGACTTCTCAAGACCTGGCTCTTCGAACAGTAGCAGCGTCCCCCCCTCCAGCGCCTTGAGACCCTCACGGGTTGGTAGTGCGCTTTATAAATACCATGATTGATTGATTGATTGATAGAATCCAATACCAGTTTCGCCCTGATTGGAGCCAGTCAATTGAGTGCATCTTTGCCCCAATAGCACATGGAGCACATCTGGGCAAACTGATTGCATTTAAGTCATCACACTGAAGCTTACAGAACACTGATGAATGGAATTCAGGAATTCATCTTAGGCACTGGTACTTACATGGGGCTGCATCCCAGTCCATCATTATTGTGAACAACATGAAACCTCAGTTTGGGCGCATCCATACGCAAATCAGTGTTGAGCTAACTGTTTAATTGATTGTTTGCAGGAAAGCTACATTCAGGGATGAATAATTCTAATATATTATACATTAGAGTGCAGCTTGTAATAATTGTTTTCTTCACTATTTTTCACAACAATAACATTTCACAGTTTTTTCTACAGCACCAGCTCAAAAACTATAAAGTGCATTCACTTTTTTTTATTGCTTCCTTACGTAAAGGACTTCTGAATACAGTTTAAAATGATCTGTGCATTTGTGTTTTCATTTTAAATAATATGCGCATTGCAGCACTAGCATCAAAAACAGTTTTCACTTCAGAACTCTATATAACTGTCTAATAAGTTATAGGTGAAGCTCATCCTTTATTAATTCTGGCCTCAAGGCTGAATTTTTAAGAAAGTAAATACTCTTCAAAATCTGTTTAATGTTTTACCTGAAATTTTCCATACTTTCATGTAACTTTGTGTCCTCTGGCAAAATATGTTTTCCTGTCAGCAAGGCCCGTAGCCATAGGTGGGAATTTTGGTATGGGGGTGGGTGCAATACATTTTTTTAAATGGCATAACGCGATGCTATTTTAAAGATGTAACATATTTTGCAGCTTTTTTTAAGAATGAATATTAATCTATCTATTTAACTGTTTGTGATAATTAGTAGAAAATAGTGTCTTTTGAAGGACACCGACAGAAAAACATTGAGACTTTTTTTCAAGATGTGTGTCATTTGGGGGCACATGCATCAACCCAAATACCATTCGCAAACAGGCCGATTCGCAGAATTGGCTCCTTTGCGACAGGTATTTAGGCAATTTGGATGCATCAACCCAAAACCCATTCGCAATATATGTAATCGCAAATGTTCTGATTAACTAAATTGCGAATGCTTTTAGAGACTCGCAAATTGCGATTCCCTATTTGGGATGCACCAAAGCCTTTCCTAAATGCGACTTCGCATTTAGGAAATGCAAATTACCATCAAATCTAAAAAATACACAAAAGTGCATTTTTCAAAGTGCCATGTGGCAAACACATATGCCCTTAGGGCATATGTGTGCGCCACATGAGCATACATGCCAAATGTGGGGTTGCATCAGAGTGGCCTTTAAGACCCCTTGCACCCTTTACATTGCATTCGCAATTTGCGAGTTCCTATTTGGTACTCGCAAATTGCGAATGGCTTCCTATTCATTCCTAGGGGCCTCTAGGCCCATAGGAATGAATGGGAAGGCATTCCTTAATTGCGAATCGCTATTTGTGATTCGCAATTAAAGAATGTGTAGGAATTGCAAATATTTTTGCAAAACCTACATGCATAGGCATTTGCGATTCCTTAAAAGCGATTATTAAGGAATCACTATTAAGGAATCGCAATAGCCTAGATTATGCATGTGCCCCTTGGTGTTTTTAAAGCCAGTAAATTGATAAAAAAATAAATAGAACATACACACAATTATGGGTGAGGTTGTGCTTACCATTGGAGGAGATTTGTGGTAAATGCTGCATTTTTAGAAAGATTTTACTAACAGGCATTGATAATACTTGAATGGGTATTAAAGACAGTTCTAACCACATTGGCACATAGTTATGAGTATATAGGACTTTATGCATGGGACATATGAAGACATGGAGCCAGACAGTTCTAACCACATTGGCACGTAGTTATACGTATATAGGACTACAGGCATGATACATACCAAGACATGGGCCCACTGTGAGTAACTACTACACTTACTGTATCTGTCGAGTGCAGGAGTGACAGGGAGTGTAGGGTGGTTGCATAAAGAGACATGAGATTGAATCAAATCTAGACAACCTTGGCATTTGGCAAACTCTTCATGTAGTATGGCTAACCTGATTGAAGCTTCTCCTTTTCTGCACTGTGGCAACAGAATGCATGCAGCCTTCTTCCAGTGCTGCAAACTGAAAAGTTATTACTGGGAATTTACACTGACACATGTATGGTTTAGGGAAATTGTGGCAGGGCCGATGGTTCATTTTATGTGGAATTTGATAAGCTCAAAAAACCATCAAACAGCATTCGGAAAGCACAACACTGTCACCCCTAGGGGTATCTGAGCGATGTGTCTCTGTCGAAGAGCCATGTCTTGAGTATCTTTCTGAAGTCTGCCAGTGAGGGCACTGTATGGAGCTGGAAGGGGACAGTCATTCCCGGTCTTGGCAGTGGTGTAGGAGAAGGGACAGCTACTGCTGCAGCTAAGACAGACGTGGGGTGTTTGTGTAAGGCTAGTGAAGAGGAGCACAGGAGTCTAGAGGGTTGGTTGAAGTTCAGCCTATGGTTGATGTAGGCAGTTCCTAAGTCATGGAGGGCTTTGTAGGTGTGTGTTTAAGGATCTTGAACTGGCATCTCTTCTGTATGGGGAGCTAGTGGAGGTCTCTCGTGTGGGGGCAATGCGGGTTCATTTGGGGAGGTCAAGGATGAGTCTGGCTGCGGCCATCATTAGTGTCTGGAGTCTTCCGAGGAGCTGGGTGGAGATGCCAGCGTAGGGGGCATTGCCGTAGTTGAAGCAGCTGGTGACAAGGGCCTGAGTGATGGTCTTTCTGGTGTTGGTTGAGATCCATATGAAGATTCTGCGGAGCATGTGAAGATTGTGGAAGAAGTAGGAGGCAAATGCGTTGGTTTGTCATTTGATAGTCATTTGGCTGTCGAGGATGATGCCGAGGTTGCATGCATGGTCGGACGGTGTGGGCGTAAGTCTGAGTTCTGCAGGCCAACAGCTGTGGTCCCACGTGAAGGTGTTCTTCGCAAAGATTAGTACTTCAGTTTTGCTGGAGTTGAGGCAGTTGTCTCTCATCCATTACGTTGGTCATGGCATTGCATAAGTTGGTTTGTTCATTGGAGGGGTCCGCGGTGAGGAAGAGGATGAGCTGAGTGCCTCATTATCTCAAAAATAATGTTAGGTCAGGGCAAGTGTTGCTGGAGAGAAAATGTTATATCCTATTGGTGTTGAAGTTTGTTAACTCTTTTAATTAAAGGGATGAGTTGTGCATGTACTGGGCTGTACCCCACCCCATAATGGGCTCAGCAGTCTTCCAGCCTCTGTGGAGAGCATAGAGGGGTAGCTGCCCCTAATATGCCCCTGGGCTACAGTAAGCCCTCCATGGCACCAGGAAATCCTTGACTGAAATAATTGATTGGGGCTGGCTGCATTAGATTATCTACACCACCCGCAAATCATCAAGTGTATTTCTGTACCTTCCTCATGGAGAGGATTGGAAAATTCACCCTCAAATCTGTCCCTGGGAAGCAGAAAGCCCACTGGGTGTCAGTGATATTTTCCAAAAAAAGCATGGGTTTGGGGCCAGCCTCTCCTAATATCAGGCTGCACTCCCACCGCTAAAGACCCAATATTCTTTCTGCCCTCTGGAGCCTAAAGCATCCTCGTCCTCATAGCAAGCAAGAGGAAATGTGGTTTACTTTGGTGTTTGTTTTTACATACAGACTGGTGGAGTGGGGGTAAATCCAAATTTCCTCTCACATGTTGTGGGGAATGGTCACAATTTTCAATTGCCTCAAAGCCATTGATCAGTGGATGACATTCAGCCATCTCAAATTGAATGCTTCCAAAAGGGAAATACTCACATGTGGCGATTGGAAAAATTATGACCTACTCGCAGCCTGGCAGGTCAATCTGGGAACACTACCTAAAGTATCAAAGGAAGTAAGAAACCTCGGAATTACCACGGACTCCAAGCTATCAATGAATGCCCAAGTGTACAAACTAGCAAGAGCAAGGTTCATTACTATAAAAAATCTGCGAAGCATCTTTCCCCACCTGGGATTTCCACACAAGTTCCAGGCTACTATTTCTCTTGGTCTGTCTAAACCTGATTATGCCAATAACCTCTACCACATCTTTAACAACTATGAAAAGACTACAATATATTAAGAACACTGCTGTCAGACTACACTTACATATAAAGCCACAAACCCAAATCTCCCATGCCTCAAAGACCCTACATTGGTTACTGGTTGCCAGAAGATCCGCATTCAAGCTGCTTTGTTTCACCCATAAATGATACATGGAACATGACCACTCTTCATCAGGAATACAATCACCAAATACATTCAGCCAAGAAACCTCCGTTCTAGAATTACATCACACCTCAAAATCCCACCATGCAAGAAAAAAACCCTTAGGTGGCACATCCTTCTCTGTTCAAGCAGCCAAAATATGGAACTCTTTACCACTGAACATAAGATTCACAGATAACTACCTTATCTTCAGAAGACCACTCAAGAGTTGGCTCTTCCCCATATGACCACGATACTCAAACATAAATATACAGCATATCCCTGTGTATATAAGCATTTCTTTGGATTAAATATGTGTACCTACCTAGATATGTTTATTCCTTTGTATAAAGGTGCATGATAATGATGTCTGCTTATGAAATGTACAAACTACTTATGGTTATATTATTCAATGTTTAACATGTATATACATCACTGCATTAATAGGTACATTTTTATCATCATAACTATCTACAATTGCTTCACTATTGAATTAAATATATGTATATCTATCTATCTATCTATCTATCTATCTATCTATCTATCTATCTATATATATCCCTGTCCCTGCCCGGTGGAGCCTGTGTCTTGGCGGCTGGTACGGTTGGGGACTGAAGGAGGTTTCTGGATTTCATTTTAACAGGACACAGGCTTCTGATGACACCGCTGACAGTCCTGCACCTTCGCCAGCCCACATGGGCAAACCTACTTTTCCCTGCGCAGCACCTACCTGGTTAATGAATTCTGGGACTGGTAGTCCCGACGGACTTCCTTTGGTGAGCAGTAATTGGATGGGGGAGGAGCGAAATCCCGGCATTGGGATTGGTACAGGACTGATTATAAACAGGTGACAGGAGCTGCCTGAACATTGAAGGCATCTGAAGAAGGCAGATTGCGGCCGAAATGCATTATGCCGTTTTCCATTACCACATTGGTGCTAAGGCAATTCCCGCTGGGTGCTGATATTTTTATTTCCCATTGTTCATGACAAGGTCAGCTCGTCATTAGCACAGCTCCAGTGTACTGCATGACGAGCTGACCTTGTCATGAGCATGGAAGGGGTTAAAGAGCTTCCCTTTGATCCCCTGCGTGGTCTCTGCTCTTTTGTGTGAAGAGGTTGGAGTCATATATATATAATTGCTACATTCCCTGCCTACCTACACAGCCTATCGGTCACTTACCTGACAAAATGCACCGATGGATGGGGTCGCCGCCAGCATGAGAAGGACGTTGCATGCTGGGAAATGTGGTTCACTTGTGAGAACGGAGGCGACTCCAGACAGTGTTTTTGAAGCAGCCCACACTACTTCAGGCGGTTGGATGGATACACTCTCTTTTAAAACGGGATTGTTAGCAACAGTGGCGACCTACCAACCAGGGGGGCATTTTGATAAAGGAAAGTAAACCCCCGAAACGCGTCAATGCCCATGGTTGAAAACTGAAAATAAAGGATCGAACGAACCTCGAGTGCCGCCTCAAGTCTTCTTTTGTGGCAGACTTTCTTGGGAACTTATGGCATGTTCAGCTACGCGATCCTCAGTGTGGCTGCGCGCTGGGCTGGCACCCCCCGCAAGTGTTAAGGGGGTCGCTACATGGAAGACCCTCTGACTGCCCCGCACGAAATCTGAACTGGATGCAGCTGCGGATGCGCAGTCCATACCTTAATGGGACCACACCTTTACTTTAACGGTGTTCTCTGCCCCACAACGGATGGAAGTGCATGGCAGGGGGAGAGGACCGTGATTGACTTTGAAAATGCCCAGAACAATTGCTACATTCCCTGCCTACCTACACAGCCTATCGGTCACTTACCTGACAAAATGCACCGATGGATGGGGTCGCCGCCAGCATGAGAAGGACGTTGCATGCTGGGAAATGTGGTTCACTTGTGAGAACAGAGGCGACTCCAGACCGTGTTTTTGAGGCAGCCCACACTACTTCAGGCGGTTGGATGGATACACTCTCTTTTAAAACGGGATTGTTAGCAACAGTGGCGACCTACCAACCAGGGGGGCATTTTGATAAAGGAAAGTAAACCCCCGAAACGCGTCAATGCCCATGGTTGAAAACTGAAAATAAAGGATCGAACGAACCTCGAGTGCCGCCTCAAGTCTTCTTTTGTGGCAGACTTTCTTGGGAATATATATATATATATATATGTTTTGAAAAGGAGCAGGCCCAGTCCGTTATTCTTGGTAAACACCGTGGGAAGGTGAAGCACATGTGTCCTTCACGCACAGACTTCAGGAATGCAGGTACTATTGAATACTGAAAAATGTTTAATAACAGCCATAAATACGAGCAAGGAATACAACTTCAAATGGACTAATTTTTTAACATTTGCACTGTGAAAACACCAGTGAATGACAATATAATGGGAAAGTGATCAACAGAAAAATGCGAAATGAACTGGAGACATTTTACATTTGAAGTGCATTTTGGGAATTGCAGTATTGGAGGACCACGCACAGAGGGCGTGGTCCAAAAAGGTGAATAAAGTAGGAAACCACGCCTCATAATCCTTGTATGCAGCTCACCTGTGAACAAGACTACTCACGTAGTTGAAATGCATTAGGACTTTGAACGAGGCTGTTATTTTGTTGAATAAAGAGTGCAAGTTAATTCCTGAGGTCTGGTCGGGCGCACTTCTTTTCTTTTGAATTGGATGTTTTTGGGATTTGAATGGAGGTTGTTCGCCCCCAGCTCCCTGACCGCCCAGCAGTTGTCCATACTCCCTGCGAACAAATTGGGTTTGGATATATATATATTTGGGGGGGATTTGACGAATCCCCCCCAAACTTTCAGGGAAAGAGCAGAGCGGAGCGGGCCATCTTCTTTGAGAAATTCGCGAAGATTCGTCCACCGGCGCCAAAGTTATTCCCAATAGAATGTTGCGGATTTCCTATGGAAAACAATCCTAACTATAACTACCTACTGGTGACCGCCGGTAGGTAATATATATATATATATATATATATATATATATATATATATATTACCTACTGGCGGTCGCCAGTAGGTTTATATAGTTAGGATTTTTTCTCTATGGGATTTTTGAAAATTCTATGTCTAATAACTTTGGCGTTTGTGGACGGAATTGGCTGAAATTTTCAGGAAAATGGAACATTTTGTTTCTGAGCAGCCCCTGAAAATTTGGGGGGGGTTCGTCAAGGGGGGGCCGAGAAAAAAGGGGGGTCCCAAAACGCGTTTTTCCCATGTTAATTTCCATAGGGCGGTTGGCCTCACTTTTAGCCCGAACGGCTGAATGGATTTGCACGAAACTTGGCAAAATTGTAGGGACTGGTAGCCCGATGTGCCTTTGCTAGGTCTCAATATATGTGCTCCAGTGGATTTTGAGAAATTAACGTTCAAAAAAAGATATATATCTGTAACAGCGCTCCGGGCAGCGCTCCGCTTCGCGTACTTTTCGCGTTACGGAGCTTTGCGAAGCGAAGCTGATTGGTTCTCCGGCGTCTGTAAACATTCCAAACAGTCCGTAGCGGCCGCCATCTTGTCTCTCGGTAGGATCGAGAGACAAGAGGAGGCCAAAGCGAAGGGGCAAATGACCATAAGGGGGCATAGTAGATCCTCCCTGACCCCCTAGGTTTGATGTGGAGGTTTTAAAAGGGCCCCGCGGGGCAAAAAAAAAAATACGAACGGCTGAATGGATTTGCATGAAACTTGGCAAAATTGTAGGGACCGGTAGCCCGATGTGCCTTTGCTGGGTCTCAATATATGTGCTCCAGTGGATTTTGAGAAATTAACGTTCAAAAAAAGATATATATCTGTGACAGCGTCCCGGGTAGCGCTCCGCTTCGCGTACTTTTCGCGTTACGGAGCTTTGCGAAGCGAAGCTGATTGGTTCTCCGGCGTCTGTAAACATTCCAAACAGTACGGAGCGGCCGCCATCTTGTCTCTCGGTAGGATCGAGAGACAAGACGAGGCCAAAGCGAAGGGGCAAATGACCATAAGGGGGCATAGTAGATCCTCCCTGACCCCCTAGGTTTGATGTGGAGGCTTTAAAAGGGCTCCGCGGGGCAAAAACAAACAAAAAAAAAAATAGTTTTTTTTTGGTGGGGTGCGCCCGGTTCGCGTAACGGGAAGCGGACTGGGGAGCGTACTACAAGGAAACAAGAAGGATTGACTTTTAACTTATTGTATGTTTATAGACTTTTTTTTTCTTTTTTTTCTGCTGAGTGACGTCTCGGCCTATCTCCACGGGATGCAGTCCCTACCATCTCGGCGTTTAAGCCCAGGGGGACCGGTAGTGTGGGAGAGATAACGTCTGTTAACGTTCGATTCGAAGGAAATCAGGAAGTGTTGATAAACATTGTCTGCGCCATCTTGCCTTTTTTCAAATGCCACACTTTAGTCGTGCACGGCCGCCATTTTAGATGCCTTGACCAGACCCACTCTCTGCACGCTGTCGATCCTTAGCATGGCTCCCCACCCTCGCAAGCATCTCCCCCAGGCACTGGTCACCCCCGCTCTCTGTCTTATGCATGGGCAATAAACCTCCCCCCATCTGCGCTGCTCTTCCCTGAGAATCACACCCTGTGCCCGCCCGACACCTCCCTTTCGCCCTATTCACTACCGCACCCTCTGACACTCCTCTTCCTCTGTGTCCGATTGTCCAGGCCGGTCCCAGGCTATCAGCTAGCCCTGCAGATGTAGTTTATGGCCCCAGCTGTAAAGAATCACCCCTCTTCAAAGGAGTTACAGTAGATCAAGGCCCCCACCCGATGAGATCCGTCACACCACACGCGTTCCTACTATCTGAAAACCATCCTGTATTGTGATTGGGGAGGGGACCGAGCCTGAAGCGGAAGATTCCAGGGATGCCTCTTTGTACATCAAAGTTTTTACAATTATGTGTCACATTAAAAATATACAGCACTCCAGCAAAGTAGTAGGATTATAAAACTTTAATAACTTATAAATATATACAACGCAACAAAAACAGTAAAAACATTTAAAAAAATGTAGGAAAAAAGAAGCAACAATGGTCAGTAGCTGTGTTTTGTGCGAATAGTCCCAAGGCAGCACAACGTGCTGAGTTCTGGACGGCACCCAGGTGATGTTGCCTGGGTGCCGCACTGGTTTTGGGTATCCTACAATGCAGCTCCGAAAAACGGCGTGGGGCGTCCCGTGGGGTGGCTCGTCAGTAGCGGTCTGTTGTGCGAATAGTCCCAAGGCAGCAGAACGCGCTGAGATGTGGATGGCACCCAGGTGATGTCCAGTAAGTTGCCGCACTGGTTTTGGTATCCTACAATGCTGCTCCGAATAACGGCGTGGGGCGTCCCGGGGGGTGGCTCGTCAGTAGCGGTCTGTTGTGCGAATAGTCCCAAGGCAGCAGAACGCGCTGAGATGTGGATGGCACCCAGGTGATGTCAAGTAAGTTGTCGCACTGGTTTTGGTATCCTACAATGCTGCTCCGAATAACGGCGTGGGGCGCCCGGGGGGTGGGGTGAGGCGGCGTGAACGGGCCTTGTCTGCTGTAGTGGGGCGCCCCTTTACCGTTTCAGTTGCCATTCCGCCCGCTTTTGGTACACTGTGCCAAAATCCGCCATTCAGCTGAGTTGCGCCCACTCTTGCGGTGCAGCGATAGGCGGCTGCCACAGGACTCTCAAAATGGCGGCAGGCTCTTTCCTTTTTGGGCCTGGTCCACTGAAATGGCCCTGGGACACCTTGGAAATCGGACGCTTGTGTGCTAGGTCTTGGACCCCATTCTCGAAAGCGTCCCCTCAGCCTTGAAGATTCTACAAAAGTCTTGGGGGCCCCCGACTCCTGCAGGCTTCCGGTGGGGAGCGGCTGCCATGATTGCTCGCGGAATGACCACGACGGAGCCACGAGATGGTGGTGCTTTCATGCTGACGCCAGCTTCAGTCTGAAACATCCAGAAACAAGGTGGGGCTTTCATCGTTTGGGAAAAAAAAAAGTTTTCATCCAATGAAAAGTGTTATTTTTAGGTCATATGATCAAGCCTTCCATCATTAGGAAACCAAAAGTAAAATGGACCAATGAAAAGTTTTATAAACAAGTCACATGACCTGTTATGCGGCATAGGGTATAAAAAGCGTAGAAAATCCGTTGGCACGTGAGGCGGCGTCAGTAGCGGACCGATGTGCGAATAGGCCGAAGGCAGCACAACGCGCCAAGATCCGGATGGCACCGAGGTGGTGTCCACCAAGTTGCCGCACTGGTGTGGCCATCCTACAATGCTGCGCCGAAAGTCGGCGTGGGGTGCCCCGTTGGCCTGTGAGGCGGCGTCAGTAGCGGACCGATGTGCGAATAGGCCGAAGGCAGCACAACGCGCCAAGATCCGGATGGCACCGAGGTGGGGTCCAGCAAGTTGCCGCACTGGTGTGGCCATCCTACAATGCTGCGCCGAAAGTCGGCGTGGGGCGCCCCGTTGGCCTGTGAGTTCGCGTCAGTAGCGGACCGATGTGCGAATAGGCCGAAGGCAGCACAACGCGCCAAGATCCGGATGGCACCGAGGTGGGGTCCAGCAAGTTGCCGCACTGGTGTGGCCATCCTACAATGCTGCGCCGAAAGTCGGCGTGGGGTGCCCCGTTGGCCTGTGAGGCGGCGTCAGTAGCGGACCGATGTGCGAATAGGCCGAAGGCAGCACAACGCGCCAAGATCCGGATGGCACCGAGGTGGTGTCCAGCAAGTTGCCGCACTGGTGTGGCCATCCTACAATGCTGCGCCGAAAGTCGGCGTGGGGCGCCCCGTTGGCCTGTGAGGTGGCGTCAGTAGCGGACCGATGTGCGAATAGGGCCAAAGGCAGCGCAACGCGCCAAGATCCGGATGGCACCGAGGTGGGGTCCAGCAAGTTGCCGCGCTGGTGTGGCCATCCTACAATGCTGCGCCGAAAGTCGGCGTGGGGCGCTCCGTTGGCCTGTGAGTTTGCGTCAGTCAGTGGGGGTTGTTTGAGGATCTGACTGCATTGGAAAGCAATGTGATGCTGTGCGTCGCCCCCAAGATGAAGGTTCCTGGGCTGCAGTGGGGCGCCCCTTGGTGTTTCACTCGCTATGCAGCTGAGTTGCGTGCGCACTTGCGGCGAATAGGCCGAAGGCAGCACAACAATATTTTCGGAATGGAAGACACCACAAGGCGCTGAGATTCGGTTGGCACCGAGGTGGTGTCTAGCAAGTTGCCGCACTGGTGTGGCCATCCTACAATGCTGCTCTGAATAACGGCGTGGGGTGCCCGAATGGGGGGGGGAGGCGGCGTGAACAGGCCTCCCCAGGTGGAGGCTCGTCTGCTGTAGTGGGGCGCCCCTTTACCGTTTCAGTTGCCATTCAGCTGAGTTTCGGCCGCTCTTGATGCTACAGCGACAGGCGGCTGCAACAGGACTCTCAAAATGGCGGCCTGTTCTTTGGATTTGGGCCTGGTCCACTAAAATGGCCCTGGGACACCTTAGAACTCGGACGCTCGAATTTATTTTCCTTTCCTCTACATGCAAAAAAGGTAAATGCCCGGTACGTTACCTGCCTCATCTGCCACGATGTACTCTCCAGAGGAACCGAAAAAAAATATAGTTATGGTAACTATACCATGCATCGTCATATGGAGAGGTGGCACCGATTAATTATAGTGCTGCACAAAAGAGAGATTTGGAGGAGAACCCCCGACCTGCCAGTACATTCACCAAAGAAGTGGCACTGACAGCATCAGAGGCAAGGGAAACGGTCCCAAATATTTAGAAGAACTTTGGAAAGATTAAAATGACATGTTTAGATTGTGGCAAATTAATTTCATGTGGACAGATGAGTGTTACTCTAATAAATACAGCATATGAACATCATCATAGTCGATGGTTGGTGGAGACATTTTGACTATATCCTGGACCTGCCCGTCCTCGCCCAAAATGGCGCCGGAATAAATGGGACTCGTAACTCCTTGTTGTGTACTGGTTGCACAACCTTGATATCACGAGATACGTATGCAGTTTTGAAGCACATGGCGGGCGGGGACGAGAATTGATTGAATATTTCGACATCCCTATTGATATTAAGTTCTGATGTGTTATTGATTACTGTACTATTGAAAGTTCGAATTAACGTCACCCATGGTACTTGCCCGCAAATGTATATCTAGATAATTTTATTGTAACTGGCCCTGTCGTATTTTAATTATAAAATGTACGTCCACCGATTCCGCAACTGTTAGACACCTTAGTTCTTGCAACCTAATGGCCCGCCCGTTACGTTCCTCTACAGTGTAAATGTCTACTCATCATATACGATTACAGTTTGCTCCGTTGCCGGCCCACGTGGTTATAGGCCCGTATTTGTATACTGACATTTTCACAATAAAGGTTTTTAAAAGAAAACATGGTAGTAGTATTTACATTGGTAAAGTTTTTAATAATAGTCACTGTTTTAGAATCAGTAAAAGGCAAGTGAAATAAAGCAGTCCAATTACATGAAGGGTAAAAGGTATAATACGCAGGAACGCAGTAAAGATAAATGGTCAAGGGCTGTTGTGTTTTCTACTCCTGCAACATAAAGTGATCGATAAGAATCTGATATTCAGGCGTATCGGCGACTAAGACAGCAGGCCGAGCCTCTTTTGCTCAACGGCTCCGTCATGGGACGAAGAAACGCAGTTTTTCTCGAAAAAGGAATATATTTTACTTGCAGGACAGTTGTAAATTTTCCGGGAAAGTACATTAGCCTGGAACATTATAACATATGTTTAAGAAAAAATAATGTTCGAAAGTAATAAAAAGCGTAATTTTTAGGTCATATGACCAAGCCTTTCATCATTAGAATAAGAAAAGTAAAATGAACCAGTGAAAAGTTTTATTAACAAGTCACATGACCTGTTATGCTTACGTTACGCGCTGCGCGCCGCGCCCCGGATCGCTTCCGGGAAGCTGCGCTTCGCGCACCGGAGCACTTCCGGATGCGCTAACGCGGCGCGTCATATGACGCATTATGCGACAACGCAGGTCCAGAATATAGTCAAAATGTCTCCACCAACCAGCGGTCGGAACACAACCCCTTTCAGCAGGCTAAATAGTTCTGTTAAATGACAACAGAAGGGACAGGCAACAAGAACCATCAGTCAAAGAGGGGTGGGCAAGTTCTTCTCTACCGGGTCACGTTGGGGCGCTACTGGAACTGATCGAATTGGTAGTCTACAGTGTTTCTGGATGTTTCAGACTGAAGCTGGCGTCAGCATGAGAGCACCACCATCTCGTAGCTCCGTCGTGGCCATTCCACGAGCAATCATGGCAGCCGATCCCCACCAGAAGCCTGCGGGAGTCGGGGGCCCCCAAGACTTTTGTAGAATCTTCAAGGCTGAGGGGACGCTTTCGAGAATGGAGCCCAAGCTCTAGCAGACAAGCGTCCGAGTTCCAAGGTGTCGCAGGGCCATTTTAGTGGACCACGCCCAAATCTGAAGAGCCGGCCGCCATTTTGAGAGTCCTGTGGCAGCCGCCTATCGCTGCACCGCAAGAGCGGGAGCAACTCAAGTACATGGTGAGCGAGACGCTGTAGTCGAAAGAGCGGGCGGTAAACAGCTGAATAGCGGAAGAGGCACAGTGTAGCAAAAGCGGGCGGAATGGCAACTGAAACGGTAAAGGGGCGCCCCACTACAGCGTGTCTTTAGGTGAAACGGATTGTGGGACAAGGTCAAGAATGGAAGAGTCACCAAAAGGCAAAAAGTTCCGCTTGACCCCGGGAGCCGGCCACCTATGTCGGGGGCGATCTCAGGCCACACCAGGGCAACACGACTTGGGGAGGGGGCCGGAGCCAAGCGCCCCCTCCGAGTCCGCGCAATCACACCGTCCCTCGGGGGCCTCCGTCAAGCGGTTCAGGGTGGCACCGCATCACATTGTTTTCAAATGCAATCACGTCCTCAAACAGCCCCCACTTACATTGAGAATAGTGAAGCTGTAGCAAGTGCAAATAAGCTTCAGACAGTGTTACAAGCACTCCTCAAAACTTTGAACTATCAGAGTGCATGAGTTTCATGCTCGATCGATTGAGCTAGCCAGATCGGGCAACAAAAAGTATAAAATAGTTATGTAAATAGTTATTTGATAAAATGTTTTACTCTGTTACTTTGCTGGTGTGTTGTATATATTTGTAATATTTGCATAGAGTTTATCGTTATTTTGGGCGGGGTGGGTGGCGGAGCCGAGCTGTCTTGCAGCCATCATGGTGTGGAGCTCAGTTCATCTCACTAGTTTCGTATTTCTCATGAGGGGTTGTTCCTAATGTTTCTATTTTAGCGAGGTCAAAAAGAGATCCCATTAGTGGCCTACTGATTTTGCTCGATTCCTTTTGTTTTTTTACACGAGTTTTCACTATCTGCAAAGACTAAACAGAGTATTGCGACTCTGTGCTTGTTTGTAAATAGAGAATGAACCAAAGAGAACCAATTCTAAAACAGTAAATGCTTGGATAACAATCAATCAAATGGAGAGAGAAGCAGGCACGACGGATTACAATGGGGGCAAAGGCCTGCGTTAACTACCCTTCACTATCTGCAAAGAGAGAGTACTCCTAATAGAAATGAGGGGGAGGGGGGGGCAGCATTCAAAGCAGATCAGTGTGCATAAACACGAAAATGTTTTTACTTACCATGTACTTGACATTCGACAGCTTATGATATTTGCTATTAAAAAACCATTGAAATTCACTGAAAAAACCATAGGTTAGAGACCATATATAGTTAGGAATTAGCATTTAAAAAACCTTGAAAATTCACTGAAAAAACCATAGGTTATAGACCATATATAGTTAGGAATTAGCATTTAAAAAACCTTTTTTTACTCACACAAAACCATTGAAATTCCATATATAGTTAGTTGCACTAACTATATATCGCGCACCCGCAATCCACTGCTGATGATGTCACATATTACATCATTCATGACATGGTCAGTGACATCACTGATGACATCACTGATGACATCTCAAATGACATCACTGATGACATCTCATTTGACATCATTCTTGTGCTAATACGATAAACCTCTTCAGACTCTAATATAACCTTAGATACACTCAGTGTATACAGACACTCACACACTGTCACTCATCCATGGAGTTACTCACACACCTAGTCAGTCATGCAAAGAAACAATCTCACCTCCATTTCCTCAACTATACAGTTATACACACCTTACTTATTCAAACATATACTAACACATATTTACTCTCTTATACAATCCCTGATACAAGTTCACAATGATCCATACAGCCACTCACACATTCAGTGGCTCTCATGCACAGTTATTTATATATGCCAACTCTCACATGTACTGTGTTTTACATATGTACTTACTATGACATGTAGCATTGAGATAATCAATCAATCAATCAGGTCATTTGTAGAGCGCACTACTCACCCGTAGGGTCTCAAGGCGCTGGGAGGGGGGGGGGTGCCGCTACTGCTCGAACAGCCAGGTCTTGAGCTTCTTCCTGAAGGAGAGGTGGTCTTGGGTCAGGCGCAGATTGGTCGGAAGGGAGTTCCAGGTCTTGGCGGCCAGGTAGGAGAAGGATCTTCCTCCTGTTGTCGCTCTTCGGATGCGGGGGACGGCGGCGAGGGCGTGGTTGGTTGATCTGAGGAGGCGCTTGGGAGTGTAGAAGTTGATCCGGTTGTTGAGGTAGCTCGGGCCTTGGTCGTGTAGGGCTTTGTGCGCGTGGGTGAGGAGCCGGAAGGTGATTCTCTTGTTGACCGGGAGCCAGTGCAGGTCTCTCAGGTGTCCGGAGATGTGGCTGCGTCGGGGGATGTCGAGGATGAGTCTCGCCGAGGCGTTCTGGATCCGCTGGAGTCTCTTCTGGAGTTTGGCGGTGGTTCCGGCGTAGAGGGCGTTGCCGTAGTCCAGTCGGCTGGTGACGAGGGCTTGGGTGACCGTCTTCCTCGTCTCGGTGGGGATCCACCGGAAGATCTTACGTAGCATGCGCAGGATGTTGAAGCATGACGAGGAGACGGCGTTGACTTGTCTGGTCATGGAGAGGGAGGAGTCCAGGATGAAGCCCAGGTTGCGTGCGTGGTCTGTCGGTTTGGGTGCGGTGCCCAGGGCGGGGGGCCACCAGGAGTCGTCCCAGGCGGAGGGCGTGGAGCCCAGGATGAGGACCTCCGTCTTGTCTGAGTTCAGTTTCAGGCGGCTGGTCGTCATCCATTCGGCTACGTCTCTCATCCCTTCGTGCAGGTTGGCTCTGGCGGTGGCGGGGTCGTTGGTCAGGGAGAGGATCAGCTGGGTGTCGTCGGCGTAGGAGATGATGTTCAGGTTGTGTTGGCGTGCGATGGCCGCGAGGGGGCTCATGTAGATGTTGAAGAGGGTTGGGCTCAGCGAGGATCCTTGGGGTACGCCGCAGATGACTTTGGTGGCCTCTGACTTGTACGGTGGTAGGCGGACTCTTTGTGTTCTTCCATCGAGGAAGGAGGTGATCCAGTCCAGTGCCTTCTCCTGGATTCCGATGTTGCTGAGGCGCTGTACTAGGGTGCGGTGGCAGACAGTGTCGAAAGCCGCGGAGAGGTCCAGGAGGATGAGGGCCGCTGTTTCTCCGTTGTCCATCAGAGTTCGAAGGTCGTCGGTGGCGGCGATGAGGGCGGTCTCGGTGCTGTGGTTCGCTCGGAAGCCGGACTGTGATGGGTCGAGGGATCCATTCGTCTCGAGGAAGGCGGCCAGCTGTTTGTTGACGGTCTTCTCGATGACTTTGGCCGGGAACGGGAGGAGCGAGATGGGACGGTAGTTCTTGAGGTCGGTGGGGTCTGCTGTGGGTTTCTTGAGGAGAGCGCTGAGTTCGGCGTGCTTCCAGCTCTCAGGGAAGGTGGCGGAGTCGAAGGAGGTGTTGATGATGTCCCGCAGGTGGGGTGCGAGGACAGCGTCGGCTTTGTTGAAGACGTGGTGAGGGCAGGGGTCAGTCGGAGATCCGGAATGGATGGAGTTCATGGTGCGGATGGTGTCTTCGGTGCTGATCGGGGTCCAGGTGCGGAGGGTGGTGGTGGGTGGCGTCGTTGCGGTTGTGGCTTGCGTTGGTTGGTTGTTGAAGCTGTTGTGTATGTCCGTGATCTTGTTGTGGAAGTAGGACGCGAGGGAGTTGCAGAGGTCTTGCGACGGGGTGATGTCGTTGTTTCCGGCGCTGGGGTTGGAGAGCTCTTTCACGATGTTGAAGAGTTCCTTGCAGTTGTGTGCGTTGTTGTCCAGCCGGTCCTTGTATTCATTTTTCTTGGTGGCGCGGATCAGTTGGTGGTGTTTCCGGGTGGCGAGCTTGAGGGTGGTCATGTTGTCCGTCGTTGGTTCCCTTCTCCAGGCTTTCTCGAGGGCTCGACAGTTCTTCTTGGAGCACTTGAGTTCGTCGGTGAACCATGGTGTTTTTCTGCTGCAGGATCTGCTGGGCGGGGTCCTCAGAGGGGCGAGCTCGTCCGCGCAGTTGCTGATCCACTTCGTGAGGTTGTCGGCGGCCTGGCTGGGGTTCGCTGAGTTGGCGGGAGGGTGCTGGCTCAGGGAGGCGGTGAGCTGGTCGGCTGTGATCTTGTTCCAGCTTCTTCGAGCAACCTGTTGCTGGAGGTGGTGGATCGTCGTTCTTCTGAAGGTGAAGTGGACGCAGCTGTGGTCCGTCCAGTGGAGTCCTGTTGCGTGGCTGAAGGTGACGTCTTTGCTGGATGAGAAGACGGCGTCGAGTGTGTGTCCGGCGAGGTGGGTGGGGGTGGTCACCAGTTGCTTGAGTCCGAGGTTGTCGAGGTTGTCGAGCAGGGTGATGGTGTTGCGGTCGTTGTTGTTCTCCAGGTGGAAGTTGAGGTCCCCCAGGAGGATGTAGTCGGCGGAGGGGAGAGCGTGCGGGCTGACGAAGTCGGCGATGTCCTCGCTGAATCGTGTGCGCGGTCCCGGGGGTCGGTAGATCAGGGTGCCTCTGAGGGTGGTCTTCGGGTTGGTGTGGATCTGGAAGTGCAGGTGTTCAGCGGTGGTGAGGGTGTCATCGGTGTTGGTACTGATGCGGATGGTGTCTCTGTGGATGATGGCGATGCCTCCTCCGGTCTGGTTGTCGCGGTCCCTCCGGGTGATCTTGTAGCCCTCTGGGATGGCGATGGCGATGTCAGGGGCTGAGGAGGCGTTCATCCAGGTCTCGGTGATGAAGGCAACGTCGGGGGCGGTGGTGTCGAGCAGGTTCCAGAGTTCTACGGCGTGTCTGTGGACGGAGCGGGTGTTGAGCAGGATACACTTGAGGTGGGTGCTGCTGGAGTTCGGCTTGGCGGGTGCAGGGAAGGTCCGGATGCAGGTGAACTTGCAGGCGAGGCAGCTGAAGGGTCCGTGGGTGTGCTTCGGGGCGGCTCGGTGACATCCTGGGATGTGGCCGGTGTTGAGTGCGATGAGGTCGGCGGCGCTGTAGGTTCGTCGGGTCGGCTTCCGTCGGTGGGGGCCAGGGGTCCTGGCGCTGGTCGCGATCCGGTCGCGGACGGGCTTACCTTTGGCGCGCCTTCGGCGCACAATCGGCGCGCCCGCTGCGCGTCAACGCTGCGCGTTCGCACGGTCGCCATATAAGGCGAAGTGCGCGGGTGGGCGGAGCAGCTGGGAGGCGGGAGCGGGGAGGGAACAGAAGGGAAAAGGGGCGGGGTCGGTGGTAGTGGCGGGAAGCGGGGGCGGCGAGGGAGGCGGGAAACCGAGCGCTAACACGGGTAGAGGGTAGAGAATCTGGACAAGCAGACAGGAAAGTAAAAACAGGCTAAAACGGGGAAAAACGCTTAAATACAGGCACAAGTGATAGACAAAATAGCTAAACACGGAGAAAAAAGCCTAAGAGCAGAATACAGGCACAAGTGATTGACAAAATAGCTAAACACGGAGAAAAAAGCCTAAGAGCAGAATACAGGCACAAGTGATTGGCAAAAACAGACTGAACACGGGGGAGGGATTTGAAAAATAAAAACAAGCACAAGCGCGTGGCAAAGGAAGGCAAACTGACGGCAGCAGGGTCAGTCGGCAGCGAGGCAGCGAGGCAGCTAGGCACAGCTAGGGGGGCACACGCAGCAGCTGGCGGCCGTGCGGCGCGGGGGTGTCCCACAAGTGGGTCACACTCACCTGTGTCGCACGGTCGCCATATAAGGCCAAGTGCGCGGGTGGGCGGAGCAGCTGGGAGGCGGGAGCGGGGAGGGAACAGAAGGGAAAAGGGGCGGGGTCGGTGGTAGTGGCGGGAAGCGGGGGCGGCGAGGGAGGCGGGAAACCGAGCGCTAACACGGGTAGAGGGTAGAGAATCTGGACAAGCAGACAGGAAAGTAAAAACAGGCTAAAACGGGGAAAAACGCTTAAATACAGGCACAAGTGATAGACAAAATAGCTAAACACGGAGAAAAAAGCCTAAGAGCAGAATACAGGCACAAGTGATTGACAAAATAGCTAAACACGGAGAAAAAAGCCTAAGAGCAGAATACAGGCACAAGTGATTGGCAAAAACAGACTGAACACGGGGGAGGGATTTGAAAAATAAAAACAAGCACAAGCGCGTGGCAAAGGAAGGCAAACTGACGGCAGCAGGGTCAGTCGGCAGCGAGGCAGCGAGGCAGCTAGGCACAGCTAGGGGGGCACACGCAGCAGCTGGCGGCCGTGCGGCGCGGGGGTGTCCCACATTCACTCATCAATACACTCATGCACACAGTCAACCGCCCATGTAGCTGTTTCCACATGCACTCTTGAACTCATACACCTAGTGAATCAACTGCTCACACATCTATGCACAGAGTCACACACCTCCCAGCCACCCCCACACAAACTCAATCTCCCATACAAATACTTGGGCAACCAATCAATAACACATATAACCTCTCGTATAGCTAATGATCAACACATGCAGCAGTTTACATCACAACAGACATACTGATGCACATATTCAGACAGTTTAGTCACTAACCCATGCATTTAGTACGACACATTTATTCACTCACTCATACAGTCAGTCACGCACCTACTAAATCCTTCATCCAGACACTTATACATCCACTCATTCTTCAATAAATCAAACATTTTTAACTTTACAGAAACACACAGTCACTGGATGATGTCATCAGTGATTTCATCAGTGATGTCATTTGAGATGTCATCAGTGATGTCATCAGTGATGTCATTTGAGATGTTATCAGTGATGTCATTTGAGATGTCATCAGTGATGTCATCAGTGATGTCATTTGAGATGTCAGTGTGTGAGTGTCTGTATACACTGAGTGTATCTAAGGTTATATTAGAGTCTGAAGAGGTTTATCGTATTAGCACAAGAATAATGTCAAATGAGATGTCATCAGTGATGTCATCAGTGATGTCATTTGAGATGTCATCAGTGATGTCATCAGTGATGTCACTGACCATGTCATGAATGATGTAATATGTGACATCATCAGCAGTGGATTGCGGGTGCGCGATATAGAGTTAGTGCAACTAACTATATATGGAATTTCAATGGTTTTGTGTGAGTAAAATAAGGTTTTTTAAATGCTAATTCCTAACTATATATGGTCTATAACCTATGGTTTTTTCTGTGAATTTTCAAGGTTTTTTAAATGCTAATTCCTAACTATATATGGTCTCTAACCTATGGTTTTTTCAGTCAATATATTACCTACTGGCGGTCGCCAGAAGGTATATATAGTTAGGATTTTTTCTCTATGGGATTTTTGAAAATTCTATGTCTAATAACTTTGGCGTTTGTGGACGGAATTGGCTGAAATTTTCAGGAAAATGGCACATTTTGTTTCTGAGCAGCCCCTGATAATTTTGGGGGGGTTCGTCAAGGGGGGGCCGAGAAAAAAGGGGGGTCCCAAAACGCGTTTTTCCCATGTTAATTTCCATAGGGCGGTTGGCCTCACTTTTAGCCCGAACGGCTGAATGGATTTGCACGAAACTTGGCAAAATTGTAGGGACTGGTAGCCCGATGTGCCTTTTGTAGGTCTCAATATATGTGCTCCAGTGGATTTTGAGAAATTAACGTTTAAAAAAAGATATATATCTGTAACAGCGGACTGGGCAGCGGCCCAGGACGCGTACTTTTCGCGCAACGGAGCTTTGTGAAGCGAAGCTGATTGGTTCTCCGGCGTCTGTCAACATTCCAAACAGTCCGTAGCGGCCGCCATCTTGTCTCTCGGTAGGATCGAGAGACAAGAGGAGGTCAAAACAAAGGGGGAAATAACTATAAGGGGGCATAGTAGATCCTCGCTGACCCCCTAGGTTTGATGTGGAGGTTTTAAAAGGGCCCCGGGGGGCAAAAAAAAATAATAATAATAATAATCGAACGGCTGAATGGATTTGCACGAAACTTGGCAAAATATTAGGGACTGGTAGCCCGATGTGCCTTTGCTAGGTCTCAATATATGTGCTCCAGTGGATTTTGAGAAATTAACGTTCAAAAAAAGATATATATCTGTAACAGCGCTCCGCTTCGCGTAACGGAGGTTTGCGAAGCTGATTGGTCATTCTGTCACTGGGCTATAGTTGGGCTACATCTGGCTGATATTTGGGCTACATTTGTTTTTTTGTGTGTCTGGCGGCCATCTTTGGGCTACATTGGGCTACATTGGGCTTCATTGGGCTACATTCGGCTAATTAGCAAATAGCTCATCGCAAACTAGGAATGGTAAAGAATCGCTATTTATTCCTTAAAGTTCGCTATTTAGGAAATGCAAAAAACTTTGATGATACATATGGCGGTTCATCTCTAACAAGATAAGAAGCATAGGGATACATTTATGATGACTGGCGCATCACCAGGGATGTGTTAGTCATTCTGTGCCGCTGTTCCGTCACCTATGGTGTGCTGCATTTACAATGCGGCGCATCATGGGGCAAAAACAGCACAGATGCGTGATGTATCTGTGCCGTAAAGGTGGCGCATTGCTGGAGTTGTATCGCAAGTGTGATGAAGCTCCAGCAAGGGTCGGGGGTGCCCCTGTCGCAGGGTTTTTGTTCTCACACAGAACTGTGGACAGAGGATTGGAACCTCGGCGAATGCATTGCTGGAGTTGTATCGCAAGTGTGATGAAGCTCCAGCAAGGGTCGGGGGTGCCCCTGTCGCAGGGTTTCTGTTCTCACACAGAACTGTGGACAGAGGATTGGAACCTCGGCGAATTAGGGTGTCCCAAAACTCACGTTAGTAATCAAAAACTCCTTAGCAAGCTAGGTACAGTGTCACATTGGATATAACAAACTCTCAATGTTTAGACAATCCAGAATATGAACTTATAGTACCTCAGGATACGTGGAACTCATGAACAGTCGGTCGTTATAGATTTCTTAGAAACCAGAACATGGAGTTAAGAAGAACAGATGTGTATTTGAAATGTTTATTTACTAATGCCGTCTTCTCAGGCGTAGTACCTTAGATAATAAAAGTACACATATTATCAGTAGCAAAATTACCAGCATAGTTACTAGTACATAAAAAGTGAATGGTGATAGTATGTTAACATGCTGTAAATGAATAAGAGTTAGCAACACTTATAAGCAGCCGCGGGCCGTGGAGGGAGTTACGGTGAGGCAGGGAGGCGGGGAGGGGGAGAAGCAGGGTGGAGAATACAAGTACACATATTATCAGTAGCAAAATTACCAGCATAGTTACTAGTACATAAAAAGCGAATGGTGACAGTATGTTAACATGCTGTAAATGAATAAGAGTTAGCAACACTTATAAGCAGCCGCGGGCCGTGGAGGGAGTTACGGTGGGGCAGGGAGGCGGGGAGGGGGAGGGGCAAGGTAGAGAGGGCTCCACCCTGCTTCTCCCCCTCCCCGCCTCCCTGCCCCATCGTAACTCCCTCCACGGCCCGCGGCTGCTTATATCTCACCCTCCCTAATACACATATTATATTATTTGCTAAGAAGGTCTCTTTGTGTTGGTTTAGGGCGTGCCCATACTTTAGTGTCTTAGATTTGAAGGAATCACATCAGCATACACCAGCTCTCTCTTCATGTGAAACGCATCAACTGTTGTGTATGTGTGTTCGGCAAAGCAATATAAAACCCGCCTCATGCCCAGAATTGGCAGAAGTTGCACTTATGTTATGAGTATGAAGTCGTGGAGATCAGACCTCATAACAATTCTGTATCGTGTTGTTCTTGAAACTTTAGCACTCGCTGTACAGATATAGTTTAACACGTAAAGCAGATAGTAGACCAATAACATATTATTCTCATGTAAACCACGATGAACTACTAGGTGGAAAGCTAAAGCAACAACTAAGTGTCGTGTGCAGAAGTTGCAAAAAAGGAAAAATGGCGTTTAAACCGGTAATGAGCCCATGCTAACTTAACATGGTGTAAAGATATCCAGGACCTAGATGACACCTCCCCATGATCCGGAAACGAACTGAATAAGATAATAGAAGTGCCATCTCATGAGAGCAGATTGCAAGTTTATATGTGGACGGTCCGCAAGGTAAAGCATTAAAAACTAGGAAAATTTAATGCTAAAGAAAAATAAAACAGCCAAGTACTTTATCGAGTCTTAAGCCAATAGGCAAGGTAAATAATAAAAACTTGACAAATAAGTCAATGAATTGTCAATAAAAAGCTAGTACTCAGCATATCAAACATGAAAAAGGTCTATGACATAACTGTGTATGCAAAATAAGCTGCAACAGCCTCCAATAGGAAGTCACCGTCTTCATCCGAAAACAGTTCAGCCATCCAATTTAAAAGCGGAAAAGAACATACGTGCTCTCCCAGCACCGGATCCTCTATCACCATCAGAGGACAGCTCGGTGGGTTTTCAAGAAAGCTCTGTTCCAAGAAAGACTGTGCTGCCGCCAGTAAATTCCAGGGACCAAGTAGTCCATGCATCAATGCCACAGCCATAATCCTTTCGCCAGGACAAACCAACTCGTGAGTAATGATAGGAGTCATCAGCTGATTAAAGTCGACATCAGGAGAAACCGGTCCGCAGAGACACAAATCAATGGCCCAATCGAAATCACAGGTCAGGCAGTGAAATACAGGCTGGACACAGGTGAAGTAGGAGAATCGAAAAGATAATCCATATGCCGTGCTTAATATCGCCAACGGCATTGTGCCATAATATTCTAGCATGCGATTGCGGAACAGTGTCAGCAGCTGCAGGGTGGGAGGTTGCATAGGAGGGACATCCATATTTAAAAATGTAAAAAAGCACAAGAGCGTCCGCTGGTAATGCAAGTAAAAATGCCAATCCACGAACCAGAGTGGAGAAAATAGAATGAAAGGAAGCAGGGATGACTCCAAAGATTTTCTCAAATGAAGTCACGAGACCACTGGTAACAACTTTAAAAAAGTGCGCCAGGGACTTTGTGGAGGATGCGTTAAAGATAGTCGGAAACATGTTGCTGAAATTGAAAGGCAAATCTTAATTGAAAAGGGTGTGCACCTCTGTACGGGTGTTCGCTATGTGAAGTACGAAAGTTTCACGGGCCGAACTCAAGGCCACCTCTCTCTGAGACAAAAGAGCTCTTATTCTTGCCATGCCGTTGAAACGTGTCCCAAGGTTGGTATTTGTGGCCAGATTGAAAACTCCCTATGTTCATGTGTGGGAGGAAATAGAACATTTCTGCAGCAAATAACCCGTTCACTTACTGTTACGATAAAAGGAATACTTTTAATTAACTCAGAACAATCTTCATTATTGAGCATCAAATAACTACCATTTTCCAACAACTTGAACGTGGGGATGATAGCAGGAACTGGCGTGCCTTGCAACACGCAAGCCATATTTGGTCGGTGTTTGTTGCATGAACCGTGTAACTGTATGTGCCTACACATTAGTGAATGATCTGGCGTCTCAGTGCATTCCTCTCCATTCAGATAAACTTCTTGATCATCTTTGAAACATCTGTATGTGTATGGAAGCGACCAGACCTCATGAAGAAAAGCACTACCTAAAGGTTCATAACGACCTATTGGTATATATTTCATACAATTTGAAAACTTATATAAAGCAAAAGGCAGCGTTATTAAACCGTGGATAAGGCATGTTGCCAAAAAACCCGCAATCCTCTGCTGATGATGTCACTGAGCATGTCATGAATGATGTAATATGTGACATCATCAGCAGTGGATTACGGGTAATAGTATCTCTAGTTTACTCCCCTATAGCTGTCTTTCTTTTAACATAAGTGTCTGTTTCCTTCCCTTATACTTACTGTTTTTGGTTCGCTTCCGGTTCGCATACCGGCGAGCGAACTGGGAAGCGAACTAAGAGAAATAGAGGTTGGCACAGTTCCAAATATTGTACCAATTTTTTAATAACGGGGAGGTAGTTCTGAAAAGAACTTTTTTTTTATTTTTCTGAACATTTTTTTACTGTTTTTGAATTTTTCGGAACAGTTTTATATTTTTTTGGGTTTTTCTTGGAGGGGGCAATGAAAACGATTCATTGTAAAGGGCTCAACAGGAGCAACAAAACAAAAAAAGGAAGTATTTATTATTTTGGGCGTTTCGTACAAACTTGCATATGATAGTCAATAGCTCTGTTGATCAGAGTGATGCTTTTTTCTCCGTAGGAAATGAATCCATCGCAAAATACGCAGATGTGTTTTACATCACCAAATCTCATTTGTATATTTGGCACCATCTCCCTGCCCTCTGGTCCAGTTACTTCCGGTACAACAGATCTTCTGGCCATAATAGGGAGATTATCTAGGTCGTTCCGAAACTGTGCAGCACTGTAGTTGTTAGGATGCCACCTAGTCATATGGCGATGCATTGTGTAGTTTCCGAAACTGTATTTTTTGTCGGTCCCTCTGGACAGTCTATCTTGACATATAAGGCAAGTTACGTATCTTGCATTTACTTTTTTCTGACCTTTGGGAATTTTAAAAAATTGCCAAATGAAGTTTTCTTTCCGGTGAGACGTCCTGGGCTGCTCAGGCAAAAACTGCCTCTCTTCGTGCTCGTCCTCCTGTTCCTCTTCTTCTTCTTCTTGTTGAATTATAACTTGAGCAGGTGGTCCACTCTTCCTTGGATGTGGTGGAGGTGGTGGGGAAGCACCAGCTGAAGCTACTAAAGAAGCCATTGCTCAGTGATCACAAAGGGTCTTTCTCTCACAATGATGAAAGTCAGAGTGAGGAAAGAAGGAGGGATTTTCATCATTTGGGAAAAACAAGAGTTCTCAACCAATCAAAAGTGTTCATTTTAGATTATATGACCTAGTCTTACATCATTAGGAAACCAAAAGTGAAATGAACCAATGAAAAGTGTTATTACCAAGTCACATGACTTGCTGTGTTTACGTTAAGCGCTTTGCAGGGCCTCCCGGTTTGCTTCCAGAAACCTGCGCTTTGCGACTCGCTTCGCGTACCAGTTCGCTAACGTAGTACGTCATATGACGTATCATGCGACAACGTGAAACGTCATGCGGACGGGAGGCGTCACGATGTTGTTTTGTAACGCGGCACTTGCGGTAAAGAAACGTTTACCGGCTCGCGGTCTATTTCGCGGCATCAAGGTCAGCTAACGGGAAGCTTCCCGATTTGCGAAGCGGGAACGAAGAAAAAAAAATATTAAAAAAAAAAATTATTCATAAACATATAAAATATATTTTTGGATTTAAAGAAGAATACATTTTACAGCTACAGATATTAGCTGTTAAAAAACCAATGAAATTCACAGAAAAAACCATAGGTTATAGACCATATATAGTTAGGAATTAGCATTTACAAAACCTTGAAAATTCACTGAAAAAACCATAGGTTATAGACCATATATAGTTAGGAATTAGCATTTACAAAACCTTGAAAATTCACTGAAAAAACCATAGGTTATAGACCATATATAGTTAGGAATTAGCATTTAAAAAACCTTATTTTACTCACACAAAACCATTGAAATTCCATATATAGTTAGTTGCACTAACTATATATCGGGCATCCGCAATCCACTGCTGATCATGTCACATATTACATCATTCATGACATGGTCAGTGACATCACTGATGACATCACTGATGACATCTCAAATGACATCACTGATGACATCACTGATGACATCTCAAATGACATCACTGATGACATCACTGATGACATCTCAAATGACATCACTGATGACATCACTGATGACATCTCATTTGACATTACTGATCACATCACTGATGACATCATTCATGTGATAATACGATAAACCTCTTCAGACTCTAATATAACCTTAGATACACTCAGTGTAAACAGACACTCATAGACTGTCACTCATCCATGGAGTTACTCAGACACTTAGTCAGTCATGCAAAGAATCAATCACACCTCCATTTCCTCAACTATACAGTTATACACACCTTACTTATTCAAACATATACTGAAACATATTTACTCACTTATACAATCCTGGATACAAGTTCACAATGATCCATACAGCCACTCACACATTCACTGGCTCTTATGCACAGTTATTTATATATGGTAACTCTCACATGTACTGTGTTTTACATATGTACTTACTTTGACATGTAGCACTGAGATATCCATTCACTCACCAATACACTCATGCACACAGTCAACCGCCCATACAGCTGTTTCCACATGCACTTTTGAACCCATACATCCAGTCAATCAACTGCTCACACATCTATGCAGAGAGTCATACACCTCCCAGCCACCCACACACACACTCAGTCTCCCATACAAATGCTTGGGCAACCAATCAATAACCCATACAGTTAATCATATAGCTAATGATCAACACATGCAGCAGTTTACAGAACAACAGACATAATGATGTACAAATTAAGACAGTTTAGTCACTAACCCATGCACTCAGTGAGACACATTTAATCAGTCACTCATACAGTCAGCCATGCCCCTACTAAATCCTTCATCAAGACACTTATACATCCATTCATTCTTCAATATGTAGGACATATTTTAACTTTACAGAATTATACAGTCACTGGATGACGTCATCAGTGATGTCATCAGTGATGTCATTTGAGATGTCATCAGTGATGTCATCAGTGATGTCACTGACCATGTCATGAATGATGTAATATGTGACATGATCAGCAGTGGATTGCGGGTGCGCGATATATAGTTAGTGCAACTAACTATATATGGAATTTCAATGGTTTTGTGTGAGTAAAATAAGGTTTTTTAAATGCTAATTCCTAACTATATATGGTCTATAACCTATGGTTTTTTCAGTGAATATATATATGTATATATTACCTACTGGCGGTAGGTAATATATACATATATATATATATATATATATATATATATATATATATATATATATATATGTATATATTACCTACTGGCGGTCGCCAGTAGGTAGTTATAGTTAGGATTGTTTTCCATAGGAAATCCGCAACATTCTATTGGGAATAACTTTGGCGCCGGTGGACGAATCTTCGCGAATTTCTCAAAGAAGATGGCCTACTGGCGACCGCCGGTAGGTAATATATATATATATATATATATATATATATATATATATATATATATATATATGTATATATTACCTACTGGCGGTCGCCAGTAGGTATATATAGTTAGGATTTTTTCTCTATGGGATTTTTGAAAATTCTATGTCTAATAACTTTGGCGTTTGAGGACGGAATTGGCTGAAATTTTCAGGAAAATGGAACATTTTGTTTCTGAGCAGCCCCTGAAAATTTGGGGGGGGTTCGTGAAGGGGGGGCTGAGAAAAAAGGGGGGTCCCAAAACGCATGTTTCCCATGTTAATTTCCATAGGGCGGTTGGCCTCACTTTTAGCCCGAACGGCTGAATGGATTTGCACGAAACTTGGCAAAATTGTAGGGACTGTTAGCCCGATGTGCCTTTGCTAGGTCTCAATATATGAGCTCCAGTGGATTTTGAGAAATTAACATTAAAAAATATATATATATCTGTAAGCGCGCTCCGGGCAGCGCCCCGGTTCGCGTACCTGACGCGTAACGGAACTTCGCGAAGCGAAGCTGATTGGCTCTCTGGTGTCTGTCAACATTCTAAACAGTCCGGAGCGGCCGCCATCTTGTCTCTCGGTAGGATCGAGAGACAAGAGGAGGCCAAAACAAAGGGGGAAATGACCATAAGGGGGCATAGTAGATCCTCCCTGACCCCCTAGGTTTGATGTGGAGGCTTTAAAAGGGCCCCGCGGGGCAAAAAAAAATATATATATTTTTGTTTTTTTTGCGTGGGGAGCGCCCGGTACGCGCACCGGGAAGCGGTCCGGGGAGCGTACTATAAGGAAAAAAGAATGATAGACTATGATATTTTGAAATATTGTATGTTTATTGATTGTTCTTTTTGTTGTTTTTTAAATTTTTTTTTATTTAAGTAGCAGTATTAATGATTATTAAATATAAATGTATTTTTGGAATTGTGCACAGTATACTATAAGTATGAATTTACATTATAATCAATTTGGTACTAGTTTATGAATTACATATAAAAATGATTATAGACTCAAATTTTTTTTAATATTAAATATAATTTTATTTTTCGGATTGTTTTTCAAAATTTAATAGAATGTCTAACATTTGACTGTCCGATATGTCCTCTTGTTGAGTGAACATAACTTCCCACATTTGACCGTCATCATAATGAAGTAAATAATCCACAGATTCTACACATTATAGAAGTTCATGGTCTCGTGATTCATCCATGAATTCCAAGTCAATGGGTTCAATTATTTCCTCATTGTTCATGTCTAGGACAATTTCAAAGGAAACGTTCTGTTCTCCTTGCATTTTTGTGCTGAAATTTGATTAAAAAATAAATATATCAGTAGAGATAGGGCACTGTTGGGTTTAAGTTCAGACAGGTACTTTTGAGGCATGAAGTAGTACTATTAAAAAGTGCCTGTGAAAAAGCCTATGTAAATTCATAATTATACCACAGAAACCTAAATCAATCCATAATTATAATAAACAAGCCTTTCTCAATGTCTAACTCTTACAGAGGGATAGTATATAACTATCTGAAAATGTTTTCAAATTTATAAAATAATATCTTACCTTTTAAAAACAAGTTTAAGTTGTGAGTGAAAATGATCTTGCAATGTAGTTCAGGAAGTAGTAGTCAAAATGGCTGTGTTTTTCTCTCTTTTTTTTTATATATATTCAGGTATATAACCAATCAAATGTCAGGTAAAAAAAGTAGAAAATGAAAGTAACATTTTAATTGGTTGTCAATTCCAACACTTCAGATGTGTTTTGTGAAGTAATTTACCTCAGGGTATTTAGAGAGGTCTACAGGCTAAATGGCTAAATGGTATTCCAACCAAATTTGTGAAAATGGTAGGGATTGGTATGTAGTATGAGTTAATCTATATTTGGTGACATTTTCTCCAGGGTCTTTTCTGTAAATTACTTTCCCACCTTTTTTAATGGAGCGCTTCTCGGTGAGCGCCCCGGTACACGAACCGGCAGCGTTACGGGAGTCCACCATTTTGTGTTTCGGTCGAAATGAGATACAAGATGGAGGGCAAATAATGTTTAGAATGGGTAGAAGGGGGCACGGTAGACGTATCCTGACCCCCTAGGTTTTCTGAGGGTGGCTGAGGAGGCCCATATGTGCGAAAAAAACATATTTTTTTTCAAATTTTCGCGCGGTTAGCGTCCGGTGCGCGTACCGGGTAGCGCTCCGGGGAGCGTACTTTGGTGAAAATTAGTGAAAAAAGTTAGAGTAAAATAATAATTGTGAGTGATCAGATGTAGGGTAGCTCTGAAAAGAGCTTTTGGGTCCTGTGGCTGATGTAGGTACCTACAAGTAGGTACCAATGCACAGTCTTAAATTGAGGATGAAAATTCTGTTCCCCTCATCTGAGAAGTGAACTCCATCTGCTCTGTAGATATCTTGCATGTAGTAACGCAAGTTATTGTTGTACATGGAGCCCATTCCATGGTCTCTCATGTAAGCTGAAACAGACTTATTTACATGCTTCCTCGATTTCTCAATTTGTGGACAAAATTGGTTCGACCACCTCCATTTCTGTCTTTGGCATATATTTGAATATACCAAGGCAGTTTGAGGAAAAAGTGCCATCAATTGCTCAAAGGTGTCCTTTAAAAGCATTTCCAGACCTACCCCAGTCAAAGTGCCCAAGTCATTACCTCCACAGTGCACAATTAACAGGTCAGGTTTTGGCAAATGCAAAAAGGTTTTCACCAATGGTATCAATTGGTGACATTTTAATCCTCTGTGGGCAATCCACTTGATTTCCACATTTTGTAAATTGAGGTTAGGTAAATTTCTATCAGCAAACCTTTGAGCCCAGTAGATGTAACTATGTCCAACAATCCAGACAGAAAACATGGTGAGAGGAGGTTCTGCTGCAGTCAGATGAAGTGTGGCAATGAAATGGTAGTTGAAAAAATAAGAGTTTAAAATGAAAAAAACTGTGGAGTTTCTGTGTTAATGAAGTAGTAGCAGTGATTGGTGGATTTTGATTGCTGAAAACGGAAAGTTAGGGTGCATGGATGAGTTCTTTGAAAGATGTAATTTGAATGGTCAAGAAAAAATCATGTTATGAAAGATTGCACTGGATATGCAGGTGTACTGAGAGTTCAGAGTTCAATTGAAACATTGTTGTGTGAACTTGCAAACATCAGAGGTCTTTCAGGAGGTGGTTGCTATGCAAAAAAGGCAGAAAGGGCAGAGGGGGGAAGGGTGTTGATTTGAAAAAAGTGAGGGAAGAGTTTTGATTGGGTGACATGAGAGATATGTGTGATGAATTACAGCATTTCTGTGCTTTTTATGGCTGCAGCCTCTGGAGTGCATACCTTTTGCTCTGCTAAAGACAAATTGGTGTGTTTCTGAGACTGTTTTGAAACTCATAAAGTATTTGCTAAGGTGAGAAAAGATTCATTTAATTTAGATAGAGAATAGTATGGTTTAGGGAGAAAATTATGAAGAAAGTTGTGTATTTAAAATGTTGCTTTGTGTCAAGTGTTTTACAAATAGATTTTGTTTCTTTGTGTTACATAGCCATGTTAAAAGTGACGCAAAAATAGTGCAAGGGTCTTACAAAAATGCTTTCATATGTCTTATGGTATTTTAACTCACTTTCCCATGAATGTATGATTATAATTTGTTTACAAGATGTGTTTAAAAACGTTTTTTGAAATCAATTAGGTTTCTTGATATGTACTGCTAGAGTTTCATAGGTTGCTTGGGGCATATTTTCAAGGCTTTTGAGTTCCTTTGATGTAATTTTTCCCATTTTAATTTAAGACCTTTCCCCGTGGTGCAAGGTCCTTGTAAATATGCCCCCATCTGTGCTTGGCAAATTTAGATTTTAATTCTTTGACTAACATAGCCATGTTAAAAGTGACCCAAAAATGTTGCAAGGGCCTTAAAAAAAACGCTTTCATGTGTCTTAGGCCATTTTAAGTCATTTCCCCTTGAATGTAGGTATATAATTGATTTAGATGATGTGTTTAAAAACGATTTATGAAAACAATTAGGTTTCTTGATATGTACTGCTAGAGCTTCATAGGTTGCTTGGGGCATATTTATAAGGCCTTTGAGTCTCTCTGATGTTATTTTTCCCATTTTAATTTAAGACCTTTCACTGTGGTGCAAGGTCCTTGTAAATACGCCCCCATCTGTGCTTGGCAAATTTAGATCTTGATTATTTGACTTACATAGCCATGTTAAAAGTGATCCAAAAATGGAGCAAGGGCTTAAAAAAAACGCTTTCATGTGTCTTAGGGCATTTTAAGTCACTTCCCGATGAATGTAGGTATATAATTGATTTAGATGATGTGTTTTAAAACGTTTTTTGACATCAATTAAGTTTCTGGATATGTAGTGCTAGAGTTTCATAGGTTGCTTGGGGCATATTTATAAGGCATTTGAGTCTCTCTGATGTTATTTTTCCCATTTTAATTTAAGACCTTTCCCCGTGGTGCAAGTTCCTTGTAAATATGCCCCAATCTGTGCTTGGCAAATTTAGATGTTAATTCTTTGACTAACATAGCCATGTTAAAAGCGACCCAAAAATGGTGCAAGGGCCTTAAAAAAACGCTTTCATGTGTCTTAGGCCATTTTAAGTAATTTCCCCTTGAATGTAGGTATATAATTGATTTAGATGATGTGTTTAAAAACGATTTTTGAAATCAATTAGGTTTCTTGATATGTAGTGCTAGAGTTTCATAGGTTGCTTGGGGTATATTTAAAAGGCATTTGAGTCCCTTTGATGTTATTTTTCCCATTTTAATTAAAGACATTTCCCCGTGGTGGAAGGTCCTTGTAAATACACCCCCATGTGTGCTTGGCAAATTTAGATTTTGATTATTTGACTTACATAGCCATGTTCCATACAGTTCTCACCTTCTGCGTAGTCTTTGATATGCTAGACTCCATCTGCACTATGAGATACCTAAGCAAAGGAAACACAGGTGATGTGATTGTGAAATGAGGAAAAGAAACTCCACATTTTTCAATTACATCACCTGTGTTTCCTAAGTTTACGAATGACATTGTGCAGATGAGGTTTAGGCCTATCCACGGACACAGAAGAGGTCTGGCCTTTGTTCAAGAGTGAAGTGGACATGACTTACTTCATTGGTAGGCCTTCACATGTATTATCTCCTCTGTACTCTTCAACAAGCGTAAATTTCATCTGCAATCCTGAGTAGGCCTCACCTTAAACAAACCTCTGGATAGGCCACACCTTATCGTCATCCTAAATCAATCATTTAAAATGTTAGGGACAGATTTATGATAGATGTATGCCTCTTTTGCGTCACTGTGCGTCATTTTTGTGACGCAGCGGCGGTGCAAAAGATTTGCTATGTGGCGACATATTTACAACTTGATGCATCTAGGCAGATGTGTCATGCTGTAAAGTCCCGTGCCACATGAAACCGATGCAGCAGTGATGCAAAAGAAGCACCATGTTGCAAGACAGGCCTCACTTCATCTCCAACAAGATAAGAAGCTGAATCTTCTGTAAATGTCAAAATTGGTGTATACACTGCTGAACTTCTGTGTACTCTTTGATATGCTAGACTCCATCTGCACTATGAGATACCTAAGGAAAAAAACACAGGTGATGTGATTGTGAAATGAGGAAAAGAAACTCCACATTTTTCAATTACATCACCTGTGTTTCCTAAGTTTACGAATGACATTGTGCAGATGAGGTTTAGGCCTGTCCACGGACACAGAAGAGGTCTGGCCTTTGTTCAAGAGTGAAGTGGACATGACTTACTTCATTGGTAGGCCTTCACATGTATTATCTCCTCTGTAGTCTTCAACAAGCGTAAATTTCATCTGCAACCCTGAGTAGGCCTCACCTTAAACAAACCTCTGGATAGGCCACACCTTATCGTCATCCTGAATCAATCATTTAAAATGTTAGGGACAGATTTATGATAGGTGTATGCCTCTTTTGCGTCTCTGTGCGTCACTTTTGTGACGCAGCGGCGGTGCAAAAGATTTGCTATGTGGCGACATATTTACAACTTGATGCATCTAGGCAGATGTGTCATTGTGTAAAGTCCCGTGCCACATGAAACTGATGCAGCAGTGATGCAAAAGATGCACCATGTTGCAAGACAGGCCTCACTTCATCTCCAACAAGATAAGAAGCTGAATCTTCTGTAAATGTCAAAATTGTTGTATACACTGCTGAACTTCTGTGTACTCTTTGATATGCTAGACTCCATCTGCACTATGAGATACCTAAGCAAAGGAAACACAGGTGATGTGATTGTGAAATGAGGAAAAGAAACTCCACATTTTTCAATTACATCACCTGTGTTTTCTAAGTTTACGAATGACATTGTGCAGATGAGATTTAGGCCTGTCCACGGACACAGAATAGGTCTGGCCTTTGTTCAAGAGTGAAGTGGACATGACTTACTTCATTGGTAGGCCTTTACATGTATTATCTCCTCTGTACTCTTCAACAAGCATAAATTTCATCTGCAACCCTGAGTAGGCCTCACCTTAAACAAACCTCTGGATAGGCCAGACCTTATCGTCATCCTGAATCAATCATTTAAAATGTTAGGGACAGATTTATGATAGGTGTGTGCCTCTTTTGCGCCGCTGTGCGTCACTTTTGTGATGCAGCGGCGGTGCAAAAGATTTGCTATGTGGCGACATATTTACAACTTGATGCATCTAGGCAGATGTGTCATGCTGTAAAGTCCCGTGCCACATGAAACCGATGCAGCAGTGATGCAAAAGATGCACCATGTTGCAAGACAGGCCTCACTTCATCTCCAACAAGATAAGAAGCTGAATTTTCTGTAAATGTCAAAATTGTTGTATACACTGCTGAACTTCTGTGTACTCTTTGATATGCTAGACTCCATCTGCACTATGAGATACCTAAGCAAAGGAAACACAGGTGATGTGATTGTGAAATGAGGAAAAGAAACTCCACATTTTTCAATTACATCACCTGTGTTTTCTAACTTTACGAATGACATTGTGCAGATGAGCTTTAGGCCTGTCCACGGACACAGAAGAGGTCTGGCCTTTGTTCAATAGTGAAGTGGACATGACTCACTTCATTGGTAGGCCTGGACATGTATTATCTCCTCTGTATTCTTCAACAAGCCTAAATTTCATCTGCAACCCTAAGTAGGCTTCACCTCAAACAAACCTCTGGATAGGCCACACCTTATCGTCATCCTGAATCAATCATTTAAAATGTTAGGGACAGATTTATGATAGGTGTGTGCCTCTTTTGCGCCGCTGTGCGTCACTTTTGTGACGCAGCGGCGGTGCAAAAGATTTGCTATGTGGCGACATATTTACAACTTGATGCATCTAGGCAGATGTGTCATGCTGTAAAGTCCCGTGCCACATGGAACCGATGCAGCAGTGATGCAAAAGATGCACCATGTTGCAAGACAGGCCTCACTTCATCTCCAACAAGATAACAAAACTGAATCTTCTGTAAATGTCAAAATTGTTGTATACACTGCTGAACTTCTGTGTACTCTTTGATATGCTAGAGTCCATCTGCACTATGAGATACCTAAGCAAAGGAAACACAGGTGATGTGATTGTGAAATGAGGAAAAGAAACTCCACATTTTTCAATGACATCACCTGTGTTTCCTAAGTTTACGAATGACATTGTGCAGATGAGGTTTAGGTGTCTCCACGGACACAGAAGAGGTCTGTCCTTTGTTCAAGAGTGAAGTGGACTTTACTCACTTCATTGGTAGGCCTGCACATGTATTATCTCCTCTGTATTCTTCAACAACCCTAAATTTCATCTGCAACCCTGAGTAGGCCTCACCTCAAACAAACCTCTGGATAGGCTACACCTTATCGTCATCCTGAATCAATCATTTAAAATGTTAGGGACAGATTTATGATAGGTGTGTGCCTCTTTTGTGCCGCTGTGCGTCACTTTTGTGATGCAGCGGCGGTGCAAAACATTTGCTATGTTGTGACATATTTACAACTTGATGCATCTAGGCAGATGTGTTATGCTGTAAATTCCTGTGCCACATGAAACCTGCGTCAGGTTTCATATACGTGTTTTGTTGCAGGATGGGCATTCATTTGCATGAAAGCACTGTAAAACTAACACAGTGAAATTTAGAAGATTTCACTGAGTCAGCTTTATAGCATTGCTGAATCAAATCCTTATGCCTGTTTGAAACAGGCATAAGGAGTGATGCACCGTGCAATGTGTGGCTTCCTCCCGTGCATTGCAGTAGACATGTCGTGCTTACGACGTGATTCCTGCAATGTGCTGCTTTTGCGGCACAGATGCGTGACGCATCTGTGCTGTTTTTACTCAATGGTGCTCCACATTGTAAATGCGGCACACCATGGGGGGCAGAGCAGCGGTGCACGTTAACTGGTGCATCCCTGGGGATGCGCCAGTTAACATAAATCTGCCCCTTTACATTTAAGTATGAGCAGGGGACACAGAGTCGGTGAGGCTTATCCAAGGTTTAGAAGAGATGAGTCCTGTTCACTGAAAAATTGGACATAGGCCTCACCTCCTCAGCATCGCTGGACATGGCTAAATAATAGCTGCAAAATGTTACTCTTGTTAAACAATTTTACTATTATAGTCTCTGAGATTTGTCTCTTACTCTGCAACATCTCATTGTTGTTCTCTTTCTTTAAAGATAACGACAACATCAACCATGAGTGATAATGAGCAATCCGTTGATGTCGATCTTATCGTTGAACTTGTCATTGAAACGTCAGTGGAAGTAGATCCCTTAGATGATTTAAATCCTGAGGATGATGAAGAACATGATGAGGATGCCGATTTGTCAGAATTGTATGACATAGGGTGGGAAGCTGACCTGCTTGAGCCTATGAAACTATAAACATTTATTTTTAAAATTTAACGGAAATAAAAAGTAAAAATGTAAACCGTTTCATTTAAAATTAAACACACCTTCAAAAACAGGTTATGTGTAGTGTCTTCAATAAAATATTCAAATATGCTCATAAAATTAGATCAGATTCACATATAAAACAGCACAGGTAAAATGTAGAAGCATTCTATTTCTTTGCTACTATTTGTGAATACTAAATTTGCCAATGCACTAAAAATTATTCTATGTAAAAATGACAAGTAGTGTGTTAAGTTTTTGATGAATGTTATTGATTTACTGTTTGGTAATAGTGGTTAATAACATTTTCTATTATATTTTACCACAGATTCAACTGCAGATCATTTCAAAATTAGAGAATGCCGTCTAAGGATAGAATCCGAAGGGCTACAAAACGTCAAAGACAGCAGGTTCATCAATTATTGCAGCAGTCCTCTACAATAAAAAATCGTCAAGTCACCAAGAAAGCACCGGGTAAGACAATGAAAGCATTCATAAGAAACATTTGTAGAAAAAAAAGTAGTACTACAGAAAATGTTTTAGTCCAGAAAAAGAGAAGCAATTTAAACGGAAAGGAAAGGCCAATCAAAAATGTTACTGCTAGAGCAAGAGATAACTCTGTGCATGATAGTAGAAGGAAACAACAGTTTAGGGACATTCGTAAACGAATGTTCCGCAACAGGATAATTGGCAATTTGTTAAAAAATATTAAGAAAGGTCAACAGAAAGTGGTTTTTTATAAGAGAAAAAAAAAGTTGAGAAAGTTATTGATCAGGCATTTGACATTAAACTAAAGTTATTTATTTTGATAATCAATAGAATTAGGAAGCTAAACAAGGCAATTTATGATTTCAAAAGAAATAGTAGATGGAAGAGAATAGTTAATCGTAGTAATTTTTGTGAAGTTTTTTCCGGAGAATGGATGCATAGTTCAAGTTGTGAGGCATTTTTTAATGAGGAGAGTTATTTCCAGGATAATGATTTGGTGCATGCAGTTGACACCAGTGGTCGAGCTTATGAGGTGAAAGATGGTTGTCCAGTTGAAAAAGAAAAACTTGTGACAACAGAGACAGAAGAGGTGTTAGGTAATGAGGTTTTAGGAAGACGTCCTAAGGGTCCTGTGTACACCTGGAAGTGTAGTAGTATTTGCAGTGTACGACAGGATTCCATCAATTTGCTTTGTGATTTTGTACGGACATTTAATAAGAAAAGTTTAAAGCAGAAAATGATGTTGTTGCAAGAATTAGATCCTTGCAGAGTGAGAGAAGTGACAGGTTTGCATGGCCATTCACTGGCTTGTCTTTCCAGGAGAGTATGCCAGAGTGTTTTTCATCATTTCAGGATGCTAGCAGTGCATCATAATAAAGTGAGGAAATTAGTTAGAATGTTGTATTATGCTAAGAGTCCAGCAATTATGCTTAAACAATTATGCGCTGCTCTTTTGCATGGTTCTGAAATAGATGTGAAGAATATTTGTGAAGAAATTGAGTTTTGTTACTTTGGAAGTAAAGAGGAGAATGTTGAAATTGACCCAGAAGAAGAGGTTAATGTGGAAGATAGTGTACAGGTTTCCAGTACAGATAATTTTCAGAAGGAAATTGCCACGTTTCAGGTGAAATCAAGTGAGAGGCCTAATTTCACTTGTGTGTGTTGTCGACGCACTTATTATAAGAATCAGACTAAGTTAGTGGATTTATATGCAAAAAGTGAAAGGGAAAATAATAGTGAATGGAAGGATTTTGCAACATACTTGATGGTAGAAAATTGTTTTGATTTGGGATCAGATCAACGTGTGTGTACTTATTGTTGTAACAAATTAAATCAAAACCAGATGCCTGCTAGAGCGGTTCATAATAATCTGGAATTGGTTGAGATTCCTTCTGAATTGAAGGATTTAAATACTTATGAATCTATTTTGATTCAAAGTATCCATCCCTTTCAGGCTATTGTAAGAATGGAGCCAAAGACAGGGAAATTGCCTCCATCAGATTTACAGAGAGGATTAAAGGGAAGAGTTGTTTATTTGCCTCTAGATTTGAAGAAAAACATTAATACAATTGGAGTAGAAAAAGTGGAAGAGGAACCTCTGGTTATCTTAGTTAATGGGGTTCCGACAAAGAGTAAGAAAATATGGCAAGATTTAGTGGATGTTAGGAAAGTCAAAAAGGCAACATTGTATTTGAAAAAACATAATAAGTACTATAAGAATGTATATGTTGCAGAAGAGGAAATAAGTGAAGAAGAGGATAGCGATTTGTGTCCTGGTCAAATTGAGAAAGTAGAACCCTCTAAAAGTGAAGAAATATATGAACATTATAGTGTTCATCCTTTGCATTCCAAGGAAGTCATGGGGAATGCTATTGAGTTGTTTCAAATGAAACAAGCCAAAGGGAGTCCCATTAGTGTTTGGGAGGAAAGTTTGGAAGCTCGGTGTTTCCCACAGCTATTTCCAACAGGTCAAGGAGGAAGATATGATGAGCGACCTCATCAAATTCCTGCTTCTGAATACCGGACTTTACGATTGTATGCAGAAGATGCTAGGTTTCGACAATGCATTCCCTATTTGTTTCATCTCCTGTTTGAAAGCGATCTGTCTGGACTGTCATATGCAGTGAACCACATCTTGAAAAGTGGTATACAGATGCAAAACATCTCTGCAAGTGACTTTATGGATAAAGTCAATGTGCAAGACAGTATTTTGGATTGTCACCTGATTAATCTCATGGCGTGTCAGCGTGGAACTAATGAGTACTGGTACCGTAGTCATGGTGATTTAAAATGTATGCTGAGGAACTTAGGAACTCCCACATGGTTCCTCACTCTGAGCTGTGCCGAGTATGGCTGGGAAGACTTACTTGAATTTCTACGAGAGGCAAATGGAAACATTGAAAATATCGAATTCAAGACACCCGGAGAACTGTGCTCTTTGGATCCAGTGAATGTATGCAGGTACTTCAATAATAGATTTGAAGCTATGATGTCTTTCATCATGAATAAGAAGAATCCACCTCTTGGAGAGGTGTTGGATTTCTTCTGGAGAAAGGAGTACCAAGCAAGAGGTGCTCCTCATATACATATGCTGCTGTGGATCAAGGATGCACCTAAATTTGGAACAGATCCAGAAGACTTAGTGATGAGTTTCATACAACAGTATTCTACGTGTGCTGTTCCAACGCAAAGGAGAAGAAAAGCCTAAGAGAACAAGTTCTACGTTTCCAAAGCCATCGTTGTGGAAAGTACTGTCGTCGTAAATTCAGAAACAAGGACAAGTTCTACACCAAATGTCGTTTCGGCTTTCCACGACCGGTGATTTCTAAAGGAAGAGTAAACAGTTTGATGTCTTCGCTGCGACATAATGTGATGAAGAAATCACCTAAAAACACATACAATTTGAAAAGGAACGAAGAGTCCAAGTACATCAACGTCTACAACCCAGTGATTTTGTCCATGTGGAATGCTAACATGGATATACAGTTTGTGGCTGATAACTGTATGGCTGTGGCTCGGTATGTGACATCTTACATCACCAAAAAAGAAAAGACAGAATTGAAGGATATGTGGGAGGACATTTCCCATGAAAAGAGCCTCAGCAAGAAGTTGTACAGTTTCAGTCTGAAGATGTTGTCACATCGAGAAATCGGAGCTTACGAATGTTCTGACCAGTTGTCTTCAGCAAGTCTCTATGCCAAATCCAGGAGTATCGTTTGGGCGAGTCTTGGTCTTGCTGCAACGCGTAATCGAGTTCTGAAACCTGTGCGGGAAATTGAGTATTTGGCGGAAAAGGAGCCGAACAGTACCGATATTTTGAAGACCAACATGTTGGATACATATTATCCAAATCGAAGCAGTCACCTCGAGAATGTTTGTCTGTATGAGGTTCTACAAAATTACATATTCAAGAGGAACATCAAAGAAGATATTGATAAAGGAGTGTATGCTGTAATTGGAAGTGAGGGATGTCTGGTCAAGCAAAGAAAATGCCACTTGGTAAACCATCGAAAATTGAGTGGCGAATCTCCTGAAAAAAAGGAGTTTTTCTATTTAGCACTTTTGCAACTTTTTAAGTCTTGGCGTGCAGAAGAGGAACTGCTTGGAGATTTCCTCTGTTACGAAGACTCTTTCACTACCGCCAAGGAGACCATAGAATGTCCTGTTTTTCCCAAATATCTAGAAATGTTGAATGCGGAAATCGAGCAGGAAGCAACGATTGCAGCCGAGATTGCCAGAGACAGTTCTCAGGACAGTCAGAGTTCTGTTTCATTGAGTCAGGATCCACTAGGAGGACCTGTTATCGAAAATGAAGCTGCCACTGCCATGAATGAAGTGGAAAGAGCCATGGCACATGCTCAGGAGGATGCGGTTAACTTAGAAGACTTGGAAAGACAACTCAACGTTGAGCAGAGGAAAATATATGACGAAGTTACCAACCAAATTGATCATGGATTAAGTCATGAGAAGAAAGACTGCTCATGTACGTCGTTGAAGCCTGTCCGACTGTACGTGAGTGGAGAAGCGGGAACTGGAAAAAGTTTCCTCATTAAAGCAATTTCATGTTATTTGCAGAAAAGGACTGAGTCATCGCTGTCTTGTGTTGTCACCGCTCCAACTGGACTGGCAGCACATAACATTAAAGGTATTACTTTGCATCGTCTACTGATGCTGCCAGTGGAGCATGATAACAAATTACAATACCACAAGTTATCTGGAGATGCTTGTTGTGAAGTTTCAAGAGTCTTGAGGAAAATGAAACTTCTTATCATTGACGAAGTAAGCATGGTTTCCAATGTCATGCTTGCCTTTGTGCATTTGAGAATGCAAGAAGTTCTTAAAACAGAGTATGATGTGTTATTTGGTGGCAAACACATCATTGTTTTCGGAGATCTTCTGCAGCTGACACCAGTGAAAGGACAACCTGTGTTCAAAATGCTCACGCATGAAGATACCAGGAAGTGCCTAGGGAGCATTGGCAACGTCAATATATGGTTAAACTACAATTATGCTGAATTGCATGAAAATATGCGTCAGGCGAAGGATGAAGATTACAAGAATATTCTACAAGATGTTAGAATTGGAAAAGTGACCGAGCATGGGAAAGAAGCTTTACATGCACGATTACTGTCAAATTTATATCCAGAACAAGACGTTGTGCCTGAGAATATTTTTCAGAAAATTACTGAGAAGAAATCTGGAATATGTTTGATGCCAACTCTTGCAGAATGTGCCATCTTCAACAACAAAATGTTGCATTTAGAAAACCAAGAGATTGTGAAACTGGAAGCTATTGACAGAGTAGAGGATATGGGATCAACAATTATTTTGTCTGAGAATTTGAAAACAAAATTGGATTCATTAGAGAAGACTATATCTAAAACTGCAGGTTTTGAAAAGACTCTGAATGTGTGCTTAAATTGCCGTATAATTTTAAGAAGGAATTTACATGTTGAAAGAGGTCTGGTAAATGGATCAATGGGTAATGTTGTTGATTTTGTGAAATACAGAAATAGAGATGGAATTGAATTTTTAAAAATTAAATTTGATGGCATTGAGGAAGTACAGCTAATTGGTCGTTGTTCTGCTAGATTTTTGCTTGTAAAAGACTTATATGTTCGCCGTAAGCAGTTTCCTGTTTGCTTGGCATATGCGGTGACAATCCATAAATCGCAAGGTTTAAGTGTAGACAGTGCATTGGTGAATATTGGCAGTTCTGTGTTCAAGGAGGGTATGGCATATGTGGCATTGTCACGAGTTAGAACTTTATCGGGATTGTACTTGATTGAGTGTGATGTCACAAACATTTGTGCGGATCTAGATTGTGTTAAGGAATACAATAGGTTAAGAAGAGAGTATGCGCCACATTTGCCTCAATATCCTTTGTTTGAGAAACGTGTGGTAGGCCGGAAACGAAGAAATGTGACCAATAGTAGGGAGGTTGTAGCAAAAAGACGAAAAGTCGATGAACCTGAAATTATAAGCAGAAACAAAAAGGATTCTGTTGAAGATGTTGTTGGTTTTCAATTTGAAAACAGTTCTGGTGTCAACTGCTATGCTAATGTAGTGGTTAATGTTTTGTTTTCTCTAGAAAATGTAAAAGAAGAGATTGTGGTCAATTCGGATCAAAGATTTTGCAGTTTGTTAAATTCTGTGTTAGAGAAATGTAGCACTGATAGAACAAAAATAGAAAGTGTGTCTGAAATTCGAAATCTGTTTGACAGATGTTCAGGTCAACACAATTCTCTAAAAATATTCAGCAAGATTGTCAGGAGTTTTTAATGTATATGCTTGATATATTGCATGCTGAAGGTGTAGATGTAGATCACCTGTTTGGCCTTTCTTATCAATGGCAGCAAGACTGCGAGAACTGTAGGGTATCAAGTACTACTAGTGTAGACTCAGAAAAATGTATATATTTAACTTTGCCAGACAGTAAATCAGTGTCCTTTAATAAGCTAGTAAAAGCAGCTGATCACAACACGGAGTGTAGCCAATGTAAATCTGAAATGATGTCAACATTATTTATACGAACATATGGCCAGTATGTCATTTTAATGTTCCAACGATGTAGGCCTGATGGAACAAAATTGACAACTTTAATTAAAAATTTTGTGGCTTCGCAGTTGTCAATATCAGGAAGGACTTTTGTAACTGCAGCAATTATATATCATGACAGTCCTTCAATAACATCAGGACATTACACAGCTTATTTAAAGTCTAGAAATGGCTGGTCATTCTGCAACGATTCTGTTTTAACTTTAAAAAAAAATTGCCTTTTGACCTTAAAAATTCTTACCTGGTGTTTTTAAAACCAAAATTTTAGAGAAGGAATCTTGGGATTTGCTCTGAGGAATTTCAAGAGGTTCTAATGGCTCCTACACGATTTGGCCTTGAGGATAAGTGTAGTACAGAGTTAAAAGTTATTTTTGAGTTTTAAATAGTTCCTGGAAAAAAAGAAGATTTTCTTACAGAAAGTGGTGGGCACAGATTAGTTGAAGGACAACAGAGTATTTCCCAAAGCAAACGGTGTTCTTACCATATCACTTGACGTCATGGAAAAATAACTGCACTTTGAATGAGTTCAGAAAAACTGTTTCTTTTTATAAGCTAATTCAAGCAGCCAATCAAAACATGGAGTAGAGGTAATGTAAGTCTGCAATGCTGTCTAGATTATTGGTCCAAACTTTTGATTATAATGTCATTTTAAAAATCCAACTATATAAACCTGCTGAAAGTAAGTCTTCAACTTTAATTACAAATGTTGTGGCTACACAGTCGTTGATTTTAGAAAGAACATTTGTAACTGCAGCTATTATATGGCATGATGGTCCTTTGACAAGATCCGCTTATTACACAGCCTATTGAACATGTAAAAAAATTTGCTGTTTCGGAAATGATTCCCATTTGACTACGATACAATGTTGCCTTTTTACTTAAAAATATTCTTACTTTCTGTTTTCAGAAAAGAGAATTTAGGGTAGGTAACTGGCGTATAATGATTCTAGGGGTTGATATAATTTTATCTACTGTTTTATATTGCTTTGTGATTAAAAGTGATGTAGAGAATTAAATAATTGTAGTAGTCATAGAGGTAGTGTAAGTCTGCTTCATAGTAAGCAGTATCAGTGTCATAGGAAATGTAGAACATGAGTGAGCAAGAAGGGTAAGATATTACTAGTCCAGGATTGTGAAAGTGATCTTGAACGTTTTCTTTCTGAAAGTTGCGGAAATACAAAATGACGGGATTTGCTTACAAGAATTCCAAGAGTTATAAATGGCTCTTACATGATTTGGCCTTGTGGAAACGTGTGGTAGAGAGCGAGAAGTCATTTATTGTATGTAACATATTTTTCAAAACGATGGAGGTTTTCTTTCAGAAAGTGGCGGGCTGAAAATAAAAACAGCACAACAGAGTGTAAGCTGTTCATAGGACATCCTTCGACGTCATGGAAAGTAAGTTACTTTTAAGGAGTTCTGATTTCTGATTGGTTATGTTATATGGGTTTTTTAAACACAATCATTTGATTGTGTTTTTTTTTCCCCGCTGTTATATGATGAATACCTTCAAGTCACTGTTTTTAGTGAAATTTGATACATTCTGAGAACAGCAAAAATAAACCATTTAACATGTATAATTAATTCTGTACTTTTTGTATTTATGATGTACATTTAGAACTGTATAGGAGGCATGGAGAAGCTGAGGCTTCTGTAAGTGTCAAAGTTGTTACATACAGTGCTCACATTCTACATAGTCTTTCATATGATAGACTACATTTCCACGAGATACCTAAGCAAAGGAAACACAGGTGATGTGATTGTGGAATGAGCCAAAAAAATTGCACGCTTTTCAATTATATTACCTGTGTTTCCTAACATTACACATCACATTGTGTAGATGAGGTTTAGGCCTGTTCCAGGAGACAGAGGAGGTCTGACATTTGTTCAAGAGTGCAGTGGACATGACTCACTTCGTTGGTAGGCCTGCACATGTATTATCTCCTCTGTATTCTTCAACAAGCCTAAATTTCATCTGCAACCCTGAGTAGGACTTACCTGAAACAAATCTCTGGATAGGTTACACCTTATCAGCATCTAGAAACAATCATTTAAAATGTTAAGTGCAGATTTATGATGGCCGTGTGCCTCTTTTGCGCCGCTGTTTCGTCACTTTTGTGACGCAGCAGCAGTGTAAAAGATGCACCATGTTGCAAGATAGGCCTCAGTTCATCTCCAGCAAGATACCGTCAGTTTAAAATATATATAATTAGGACTGTGTAGGGGGCATGCAGAAGCTAAGGCTTCAGTAAGTGTCAAAGTTGTTGCATGCAGTGCTGCACTTCTGGGTACTGTTTCATATGCTGGACTACATCTGCACAATCAGATACCTAAGCAAAGGAAACACAAGTGATGTGATTGTGAAATGAGCAAAAGAAATTGCACGTTTTTCAATTACATCACCTGTGTTTCCTAACATTACACATCACATTGTGCAGATCAAGTTTAGGCCTGTCCAGGGAAACAGAGGAGGTCTGGCCTTTGTTCAAGAGTGCAGTGGACATGACTCACTTCATTGGTAGGCCTGCAAATGTATTATCTCCTCTGTACTCTTCAACAACTCTAAATTTCATCTGCAACCCTGAGTAGGCCTCACCTCAAACAAACCTCTGGATAGGACACACCTTATTGGCATCCTGAAACAATCATTTAAAATGTTAGGGACAGTTTTATGATGGCTGTGCACCTCTTTTGCGCTGCCATTGCATCACTGTTGTGAGACAGCAGCAGTGCAAAAGATGCACCATGTTGCAAGATAGGCCTCACTTCATCTGCATCAAGATACTGTTAGTTTAAAATGTATATTTTTAGGACTGTGTAGGGGCATGGAGAAGCAGAGGCTTCTGTAAGTGTCAAAGTTGTTGAAAAACTGTTTGTCCTTCAATCTTTTCCCTTGTCTTTTAAAATTTTTAAATACATGTTTTAATATTTTTCAAATGTTTGTTCTCTCTTTCACAGATTGAAAGTATAAAAATAACAAGTGACTAAGTTAACGACAATTATAAGGTAAATGTTTTGTACTCTTTTCGTTACATTTCTATCACATTTAACTTCTATTAGTTTCACTACTTCATTTCTTTAACCCTCACTTTCCTGCTACTTCCCTCATTCCTTTCTCTATTACTTACTTACTCTACTCCTTCCACTATTTTTCTCAGTCCCTCTCTTGTCATACTTCCTCACTCTTGTTCACTCACTCTGTCTCTATTACTCTCACTGTTTCTGACTGATCACTCTTTCACTACTTGTTCATTATGCTTTCTCTCTGTAGTTCAAGCACAGTAAGGGGCATATTATCAACACAGGCAATAAAATTATCGGTGCTTTTATCGGCAGAAAACTGCCGCAAAAGTGGCTTTAGCAGCAGTTTTCTTCCGGAAAAGCAGCTTTAGCAGCAGTTTTCTGCCGATAAAAGCAGTAATTATCGGCAGAAAACTGCAGCAAAAGCGTCTTTAGAGTCAGATTTCTGCCGATAAAAGCAGCAAAATTTTTATCGCCTATGTTGATAATATGCCCCTATGTTATTTACATTTCTTTGCTGTTTCAATCATTCCTTTTCTGTTACTTCTTCTTTTCTGCATTGTGTTTTTTCTCTCTGTTATTCCAATGTTTTAATCTTAATTTGATCATTCAGTCACATTCTCTAAGAAACTCTTGTTTGTTATTCTTCTACTCTCCTTTTTTTTTCTCACTTCCTTATCTATTTTGTTTTTCACAATTATACCCTCTTAAATCTTTTCTTCAGTAAATAGATCTATTAAACAGTATCTCTAGTTTACTCCCTATAGCTGTCTTTCTTTTAACATAACTGTCTGTTTCCTTCCCTTATACTTACTCTTCTTTTTTTTTTTTTTTTGGTTCGCTCCCGGTTCGCGTACCGGAGAGCGAACCGGGAAGCGAACCAAAAGAAATAGAGGTTGGCAGAGTTCCAAATATTCTACCAATTTTTTTATAACGGGGAGGTAGTTCTGAAAAGAACTTTTTTTTTTATTGTTTTTGTTGTTTTATATTTTTTTTATTATTTTTCCGAACATTTGTTTACTTTTTTTGTATTTTCTGAACGGTTTTATATTTTTTGGGGTTTTTTGGGGGGGGAAACGAAAACGATTCATTGTAAAGGGCTCAACAGGAGCAACAAAAAAAATGAATTTATTCTCTGGGGCGTTTCGGACAAACATGATTGTCGATAGCTCTGTTGATTAGATTGATGCTACTTTCTCTGTAGCAAATGAACTGATTACAACGCACGCACACTTGTTTCACTTCCCCGAACCTCATCTGTATATTTGGGACCATCTATCTCGCCTCTGGTCCCGTCACTTCCTGTACAACTGATCTTCTGGCCATAGAAGGGGGATTATCTTGCTGGTCACGTAACTGCGCAGCACTGTAGTTGATAAAATGCCACCTATCCATATGGCGATGCATAGTATAATTGCCGTAACTGTACTTCTTGTCTGTCCCTCTGGACAAATCCTTTTTACATATCAGGCAAGTTACGTACCGGGCATTGACTTTTTTTTGGCCCCGGGGATATTTAAAAAATTGCCAAATAAAGTTTTCTTTCAGATGAGACCTCCTGGGCTCCTCAGGCAAAAACTGCCTCCTCTCTTGCTCCTCTTCCTGCTCTTCCTCCTCTTCCTCTTCTTCCTCCTCTTGCTGAATGATAACTTCAGCAGGTGGTCCTCTCTTCCTTGGAGGTGGTGGAGGTGGTGGGGAAGCACCAATTGAAGCTATTACTAAAGCCATTGCTCACTGATCACAAAGGGTCTTTCTCTCACAAAGATGAAAGTCAGAGTGAGGAAAGAAGGATGGGTTTTCATCATTTGGGAAAAACAATAGTTCTAAACCAATGAAAAGTGTTACTTTTAGGTCACATGACCTAGTCTTACATCATTAGGAAACCGAAAGTGAAATGAACCAATGAAAAGTGTTATTAACAAGTCACATGACCTGTTGTGTTTACGTTACACGCTCCGTGCCGCGTCCCGGCTCGCTTCCGGGGAGCTGCGCTTCGTGCCTCGCTTCGCGTACCGGTTCACTTCCGGGTACGCTAACGCGGCGCGTCATATGACATATCACGCGACAACGCGATACGTCACGCTGACGCGACGCGTCACGATGTTGTTTTCTAACGCGGCAGTTGCGGAAACGGAACGTTTACTGGTTCGCGGACCGGGTCACGGCACCAAATTGAGCTAACGGGAAGCTAACCGGTTCGCGGACCGGGAGCGAAACAAAAAAAATAATTAAAAATAAATAAATTGTATTAAAAACATGTAAAATATATTTTTCGATTTAAAGAAGAATACATTTTAAAGCTTTTGATATTTGCTATTAAAAAACCATTGAAATTCACTGAAAAAACCATAGGTTATAGACCATATATAGTTAGGAATTAGCATTTACAAAACCTTATTTTACTCACACAAAACCATTGAAATTCCATATATAGTTAGTTGTACTAACTATATATCGCGCACCCGCAATCCACTGCTGATCATGTCACATATTACATCATTCATGACATGGTCAGTGACATCACTGATGACATCTCAAATGACATCACTGATGACATCACTGATGACATCTCAAATGACATCACTGATGACATCACTGATGACAACATCCAGTGACTGTATGTTTCTGTAAAGTTAAAATATGTCTTACATATTGAAGAATGAGTGGATGTATAAGTGTCTGGATGAAGGATTTAGTAGGTGCATGACTGACAGTATGAGTGAGTGATTAAATGTGTCTTACTGAGTGCATGGGTTAGTGACTAAACTGTCTTAATTTGTGCATCATTATGTCTGTTGTTCTGTAAACTGCCGCATGTGTTGATCAGTAGCTATATGAGTAACTATATGGGTTATTGATTGGTTGCCCAAGTATTTGTATGGGAGACTGAGTGTGTGTGTGGGTGGCTGGGAGGTGTATGACTCTGTGCATAGATGTGTGAGCAGTTGATTCACTAGATGTATGGGTTCAAAAGTGCATGTGGAAACAGCTGTATGGGTGGTTGACTGTGCATGAGTGCATTGGTGAGTGAATGGATATCTCAGTGCTACATGTCAAAGTAAGTACATATGTAAAACACAGTCCATGTGAGAGTTGACATATATAAATAACTGTGCATAAGAGCCAGTGAATGTGTGAGTGGCTGTATGAATCATTGTGAACTTGTATCAGGGATTGTATAAGAGAGTAAATATGTGTTAGTATATGTTTGAATAAGTAAGGTGTGTATAACTGTATAGTTGAGGAAATGGAGGTGTGATTGATTCTTTGCATGACTGACTAGGTGTGTGAGTAACTCCATGGATGAGTGACAGTCTGTGAGTGTCTGTTTACACTGAGTGTATCTAAGTTTTTATTAGAGTCTGAAGAGATTCATCGTATTATCACATGAATAATGTCATCAGTGATCTCATCAGTAATGTCTTTTGAGATGTGATCAGTGATGTCAGCAGTGATGTCATCGGTGATGTCATTTGAGATGTCATCAATGATGTCATCAGTGATGTCATCAGTGATATCATCAATGATGTCATTTGAGATGTCATCAGTGATGTCATCAGTGATGTCATTTGAAATGTCATCAGTGATGTCATCAGTGATGTCATTTGAGATGTCATCAGTGATGCCATCAGTGATGTCATTTGAGATGTCATCAGTGATGTCATCAGTGATGTCACTGACCATGTCATGAATGATGTAATATGTGTCATGATCAGCAGTGGATTGCGGGTGCGCGATATATAGTTAGTACAACTAACTATATATGGAATTTCAATGGTTTTGTGTGAGTAAAATAAGGTTTTGTAAATGCTAATTCCTAACTATATATGGTCTATAACCTATGGTTTTTTCAGTGAATATATATAACAAGTTTCTCCTCTGGGCTTCTGCTTCTGCTTCTTTCCTTGTTGGAGGGAGGTTTCTGTTCATATTTTCGCGCTTGCCAGCAGCGTGTTACAGAAGCCCCTGTCACGTCGAGGGTCTGGACTGTCAACTGGCACGCCTCACGGCTCACTTTGTTTCTTCCAGGAATGGAATGGGTCCGGACCCGCCCCTGCTTTCATGAGGACAGACGCGGTTGAGGTACTTACCTCTCCCTGTGGCAATCTGCACTGCGCATATAGCCCCCGCATTTTGGACTTTTTGGTGGCAGAGGCTGTGATGGTACGAGGAGACTCGAGGAGGGGCTGCATGATCTCAGAACAGACTGGTGTTTCATCGCGTCTTGCTCCCTGTGGGTCCCGTGACAGAGGGTAACATCTATCTACTCCCTCCCCCAATTTCCACCAACCCAGATTGCTGACATACCTGGGCTTTCTGGGAGTTGTAGTTCGGAGTACTTACACGAGCTGCAACAGGTGAGCTCCATTTGCAAGGGGGAGGAGCGGGCCAGTGCTCACAGCATCATAGGAGGCAGGACACACATTCTCACCGTGGCTGTTATTCTGGTGATGGGCGCTGAGGAAGGCGGAAGCCGAAATGCATTCGCCGCCACTGGATTTGCACTGAGAAAATAAAGCCTCTTCAACAAGTTTCTCCTCTGGGCTTCTGCTTCTGCTTCTTTCCTTGTTGGAGGGAGGTTTCTGTTCATATTTTCGCGCTTGCCAGCAGCGTGTTACAGAAGCCCCTGTCACGTCGAGGGTCTGGACTGTCAACTGGCACGCCTCACGGCTCACTTTGTTTCTTCCAGGAATGGAATGGGTCCGGACCCGCCCCTGCTTTCATGAGGACAGACGCGGTTGAGGTACTTACCTCTCCCTGTGGCAATCTGCACTGCGCATATAGCCCCCGCATTTTGGACTTTTTGGTGGCAGAGGCTGTGATGGTACGAGGAGACTCGAGGAGGGGCTGCATGATCTCAGAACAGACTGGTGTTTCATCGCGTCTTGCTCCCTGTGGGTCCCGTGACAGAGGGTAACATCTATCTACTCCCTCCCCCAATTTCCACCAACCCAGATTGCTGACATACCTGGGCTTTCTGGGAGTTGTAGTTCGGAGTACTTACACGAGCTGCAACAGGTGAGCTCCATTTGCAAGGGGGAGGAGCGGGCCAGTGCTCACAGCATCATAGGAGGCAGGACACACATTCTCACCGTGGCTGTTATTCTGGTGATGGGCGCTGAGGAAGGCGGAAGCCGAAATGCATTCGCCGCCACTGGATTTGCACTGAGAAAATAAAGCCTCTTCAACAAGTTTCTCCTCTGGGCTTCTGCTTCTGCTTCTTTCCTTGTTGGAGGGAGGTTTCTGTTCATATTTTCGCGCTTGCCAGCAGCGTGTTACAGAAGCCCCTGTCACGTCGAGGGTCTGGACTGTCAACTGGCACGCCTCACGGCTCACTTTGTTTCTTCCAGGAATGGAATGGGTCCGGACCCGCCCCTGCTTTCATGAGGACAGACGCGGTTGAGGTACTTACCTCTCCCTGTGGCAATCTGCACTGCGCATATAGCCCCCGCATTTCGGACTTTTTGGTGGCAGAGGCTGTGATGGTACGAGGAGACTCGAGGAGGGGCTGCATGATCTCAGAACAGACTGGTGTTTCATCGCGTCTTGCTCCCTGTGGGTCCCGTGACAGAGGGTAACATCTATCTACTCCCTCCCCCAATTTCCACCAACCCAGATTGCTGACATACCTGGGCTTTCTGGGAGTTGTAGTTCGGAGTACTTACACGAGCTGCAACAGGTGAGCTCCATTTGCAAGGGGGAGGAGCGGGCCAGTGCTCACAGCATCATAGGAGGCAGGACACACATTCTCACCGTGGCTGTTATTCTGGTGATGGGCGCTGAGGAAGGCGGAAGCCGAAATGCATTCGCCGCCACTGGATTTGCACTGAGAAAATAAAGCCTCTTCAACAAGTTTCTCCTCTGGGCTTCTGCTTCTGCTTCTTTCCTTGTTGGAGGGAGGTTTCTGTTCATATATATATATATATACATATATATATATATGTATATATATATATATATATATATCAAGTCGAAAGAGTCACCTCATGAAGAAAGAGCCGCTTCAGGTAGATAAATTGTCCATTATAAATATATATATTCACAGAAAAAACCATAGGTTATAGACCATATATAGTTAGGAATTAGCATTTACAAAACCTTGAAAATTCACTGAAAAAACCATAGGTTATAGACCATATATAGTTAGGAATTAGCATTTAGAAAACCTTATTTTACTCACACAAAACCATTGAAATTCCATATATAGTTAGTTGCACTAACTATATATCGCGCACCCGCAATCCACTGCTGATGATGTCACATATTACATCATTCATGACATGGTCAGTGACATCACTGATGACATCACTGATGACAACATCCAGTGATTATGTGTTTCTGTAAAGTTTAAATATGTTTTACATATTGAAGAATGAGTGGATGTATAAGTGTCTGAATGAAGGTTTTAGTAGGTGCGTGATTGACTGTATGAGTGAGTGATTAAATGCGTCTTACTGAATGCACGGGTTAGTGACTAAACTGTCTTAATTTGTGCATCATTATGTCTGTTGTGATGTAAACTGCTGCATGTGTTGATCATTAGCTATACGAGAGGCTATATGTGTTATTAATTGGTTGCCCAAGTATTTCTATGGGAGATTGAGTTTGTGTGGGGGTGGCTGGAAGGTGTGTGACTCTGTGCATAGATGTGTGAGCAGTTTATTCACTAGGTGTATGAGTTCAAGAGTGCATGTGGAAACAGCTACATGGGCAGTTGACTGTGTGCATGAGTGTATTGATGAGTGAATGGATATCTCAATGCTACATGTCATAGTAAGTACATATGTAAAACACAGTACATGTGAGAGTTGGCATATATAAATAACTGTGCATGAGAGCCACTGAGTGAGTGGTTGTATCGATCATTGTGAACTTGTATCAGGGATTGTATAAGAGAGTAAATATGTGTTAGTATATGTTTCAATAAGTAAGGTGTGTATAACTGTATAGTTGAAGAAATGGAGGTGAGATTGTTTCTTTGCATGACTGACTGGGTGTGTGAGTAACTCCATGGATGATTGGCAGTGTGTGAGTGTCTGTATACACTGAGTGTATCTAAGGTTATATTAGAGTCTGAAGAAGTTTATCGTATTAGCACAAGAATGATGCCAAATGAGACGTCATCAGTGATGTCATCAGTGATGTCATTTGAGATGTCATCAGTGATGTCATCAGTGATGTCACTGACCATGTCATGAATGATGTAATATGTGACATCATCAGCAGTGGATTGCGGGTGCGCGATATATAGTTAGTGCAACTAACTATATATGGAATTTCAATGGTTTTGTGTGAGTAAAATAAGGTTTTCTAAATGCTAATTCCTAACTATATATGGTCTATAACCTATGGTTTTTTCAGTGAATTTTCAAGGTTTTGTAAATGCTAATTCCTAACTATATATGGTCTATAACCTATGGTTTTTTCTGTGAATTTCATTGGTTTTTTAACAGCTAATATCTGTAGCTGTAAAATGTATTCTTCTTTAAATCCAAAAATATATTTTATATGTTTATGAATAATTTTTTTTTTAAATATTTTTTTTTCTTCGTTCCCGCTTCGCGAATCGGGAAGCTTCCCGTTAGCTGACCTTGATGCCGCGAAATAGACCGCGAGCCGGTAAACGTTTCTTTACCGCAAGTGCCGCGTTAGAAAACAACATCGTGACGCCTCCCGTCCGCATGACGTTTCACGTTGTCGCGTGATACGTCATATGACGTGCTACGTTAGCGAACTGGTACGCGAAGCGAGTCGCAAAGCGCAGGTTTCTGGAAGCAAACCGGGAGGCCCTGCAAAGCGCTTAACGTAAACACAGCAAGTCATGTGACTTGGTAATAACACTTTTCATTGGTTCATTTCACTTTTGGTTTCCTAATGATGTAAGACTAGGTCATATAATCTAAAATGAACACTTTTGATTGGTTGAGAACTCTTGTTTTTCCCAAATGATGAAAATCCCTCCTTCTTTCCTCACTCTGACTTTCATCATTGTGAGAGAAAGACCCTTTGTGATCACTGAGCAATGGCTTCTTTAGTAGCTTCAGCTGGTGCTTCCCCACCACCTCCACCACATCCAAGGAAGAGTGGACCACCTGCTCAAATTCTAATTCAACAAGAAGAAGAAGAAGAGGAACAGGAGGACGAGCACGAAGAGAGGCAGTTTTTGCCTGAGCAGCCCAGGACGTCTCACCGGAAAGAAAACTTCATTTGGCAATTTTTTAAAATTCCCAAAGGTCAGAAAAAAGTAAATGCAAGATACGTAACTTGCCTTATATGTCAAGATAGACTGTCCAGAGGGACCGACAAAAAATACAGTTTCGGAAACTACACAATGCATCGCCATATGACTAGGTGGCATCCTAACAACTACAGTGCTGCACAGTTTCGGAACGACCTAGATAATCTCCCTATTATGGCCAGAAGATCTGTTGTACCGGAAGTAACGGGACCAGAGGGCAGGGAGATGGTGCCAAATATACAAATGAGATTTGGTGATGTAAAACACATCTGCGCATTTTGCGATGGATTCATTTCCTACGGAGAAAAAAGCATCACTCTGATCAACAGAGCTATTGACTATCATATGCAAGTTTGTCCGAAACGCCCAAAATAATAAATACTTCTTTTTTTTGTTTTGTTGCTCCTGTTGAGCCCTTTACAATGAATCGTTTTCATTGCCCCCTCCAAGAAAAACCCAAAAAAATATAAAACTGTTCCGAAAAATTCAAAAACAGTAAAAAAATGTTCAGAAAAATAAAAAAAAAAGTTCTTTTCAGAACTACCTCCCCGTTATTAAAAAATTGGTACAATATTTGGAATTGTGCCAACCTCTATTTCTCTTAGTTCGCTTCCTAGTTCGCTCGCTGGTACGCGAACCGGAAGCGAACCAAAAACAGTAAGTATAAGGGAAGGAAACAGACACTTATGTTAAAAGAAACACAGCTATAAGGGAGTAAACTAGAGATACCATTACCCGTAATCCACTGCTGATGATGTCACATATTACATCATTCATGACATGCTCAGTGACATCATCAGCAGAGGATTGCGGGTTTTTTGGCACACATGCCTTTTCCACGGTTTAATAACGCTGCCTTTTGCTTTATATAAGTTTTCAAATTGTATGAAATATATACCAATAGGTCGTTATGAACCTTTAGGTAGTGCTTTTCTTCATGAGGTCTGGTCGCTTCCATACACATACAGATGTTTCAAAGATGATCAAGAAGTTTATCTGAATGGAGAGGAATGCACTGAGACGCCAGATCATTCACTAATGTGTAGGCACATACAGTTACACGGTTCATGCAACAAACACCGACCAAATATGGCTTGCGTGTTGCAAGGCACGCCAGTTCCTGCTATCATCCCCACGTTCAAGTTGTTGGAAAATGGTAGTTATTTGATGCTCAATAATGAAGATTGTTCTGAGTTAATTAAAAGTATTCCTTTTATCGTAACAGTAAGTGAACGGGTTATTTGCTGCAGAAATGTTCTATTTCCTCCCACACATGAACATAGGGAGTTTTCAATCTGGCCACAAATACCAACCTTGGGACACGTTTCAACGGCATGGCAAGAATAAGTGCTCTTTTGTCTCAGAGAGAGGTGGCCTTGAGTTCGGCCCGTGAAACTTTCGTACTTCACATAGCGAACACCCATACAGAGGTGCACACCCTTTTCAATTAAGATTTGCCTTTCAATTTCAGCAACATGTTTCCGACTATCTTTAACGCATCCTCCACAAAGTCCCTGGCACACTTTTTTAAAGTTGTTACCAGTGGTCTCGTGACTTCATTTGAGAAAATCTTTGGAGTCATCCCTGCTTCCTTTCATTGTATTTTCTGCACTCTGGTTCGTAGATTGGCATTTTTACTTGCATTACCAGCGGACGCTCTTGTGCTTTTTTACATTTTTAAATATGGATGTCCCTCCTATGCAACCTCCGACCCTGCAGCTGCTGACACTGTTCCGCAATCGCATGCTAGAATATTATGGCACAATGCCGTTGGCGATATTAAGCACGGCATATGGATTATCTTTTCGGTTCTCCTACTTCACCTGTGTCCAGCCTGTATTTCACTGCCTGACCTGTGATTTCGATTGGGCCATTGATTTGTGTCTCTGCGGACCGGTTTCTCCTGACGTCGACTTTAATCAGCTGATGACTCCTATCATTACTCACGAGTTGGTTTGTCCTGGCGAAAGGATTATGGCTGTGGCATTGATGCATGGACTACTTGGTCCCTGGAATTTACTGGCGGCAGCACAGTCTTTCTTGGAACAGAGCTTTCTTGAAAACCCACGGAGCTGTCCTCTGATGGTGATAGAGGATCCGGTGCTGGGAGAGCACGTATGTTCTTTTCCGCTTTTAAATTGGATGGCTGAACTGTTTTCGGATGAAGACGGTGACTTCCTATTGGAGGCTGTTGCAGCTTATTTTGCATACACAGTTATGTCATAGACCTTTTTCATGTTTGATATGCTGAGTACTAGCATTTCATTGACAATTCATTGACTTATTTGTCAAGTTTTTATTATTTACCTTGCCTATTGGCTTAAGACTCGATAAAGTACTTGGCTGTTTTATTTTTCTTTAGCATTAAATTTTCCTAGTTTTTAATGCTTTACCTTGCGGACCGTCCACATATAAACTTGCAATCTGCTCTCATGAGATGGCACTTCTATTATCTTATTCAGTTCGTTTCCGGATCATGAGGAGGTGTCATCTAGGTCCTGGATATCTTTACACCGTGTTAAGTTAGCATGGGCTCATTACCGGTTTAAACGCCATTTTTCCTTTTTTGCAACTTCTGCACACGACACTTAGTTGTTGCTTTAGCTTTCCACCTAGTAGTTCATCGTGGTTTACATGAGAATAATATGTTATTGGTCTACTATCTGCTTTACTTGTTAAACTATATCTGTACAGCGAGTGCTAAAGTTTCAAGAACAACACGATACAGAATTGTTATGAGGTCTGATCTCCACTACTTCATACTCATAACATAAGTGCAACTTCTGCCAATTCTGGGCATGAGGCGGGTTTTATATTGCTTTGCCGAACACACATACACAACAGTTGATGCGGTTCACATGAAGAGAGAGCTGGTGTATGCTGATGTGATTCCTTCAAATCTAAGACACTAAAGTATGGGCACGCCCTAAACCAACACAAAGAGACCTTCTTAGCAAATAATATAATATGTGTATTAGGGAGGGTGAGATATAAGCAGCCGCGGGCCGTGGAGGGAGTTACGATGGGGCAGGGAGGCGGGGAGGGGGAGAAGCAGGGTGGAGCCCTCTCTACCTTGCCCCTCCCCCTCCCCGCCTCCCTGCCCCACCGTAACTCCCTCCACGGCCCGCGGCTGCTTATAAGTGTTGCTAACTCTTATTCATTTACAGCATGTTAACATACTGTCACCATTCGCTTTTTATGTACTAGTAACTATGCTGGTAATTTTGCTACTGATAATATGTGTACTTGTATTCTCCACCCTGCTTCTCCCCCTCCCCGCCTCCCTGCCTCACCGTAACTCCCTCCACGGCCCGCGGCTGCTTATAAGTGTTGCTAACTCTTATTCATTTACAGCATGTTAACATACTATCACCATTCACTTTTTATGTACTAGTAACTATGCTGGTAATTTTGCTACTGATAATATGTGTACTTTTATTATCTAAGGTACTACGCCTGAGAAGACGTCATTAGTAAATAAACATTTCAAATACACATCTGTTCTTCTTAACTCCATGTTCTGGTTTCTAAGAAATCTATAACGACCGACTGTTCATGAGTTCCACGTATCCTGAGGTACTATAAGTTCATATTCTGGATTGTCTAAACATTGAGAGTTTGTTATATCCAATGTGACACTGTACCTAGCTTGCTAAGGAGTTTTTGATTACTAACGTGAGTTTTGGGACACCCTAATTCGCCGAGGTTCCAATCCTCTGTCCACAGTTCTGTGTGAGAACAGAAACCCTGCGACAGGGGCACCCCCGACCCTTGCTGGAGCTTCATCACACTTGCGATACAACTCCAGCAATGCATTCGCCGAGGTTCCAATCCTCTGTCCACAGTTCTGTGTGAGAACAGAAACCCTGCGACAGGGGCACCCCCGACCCTTGCTGGAGCTTCATCACACTTGCTATACAACTCCAGCAATGCGCCACCTTTACGGCACAGATACATCACGCATCTGTGCTGTTTTTGCCCCATGATGCGCCGCATTGTAAATGCAGCACACCATAGGTGACGGAACAGCGGCACAAAATGACTAACACATCCCTGGTGATGCGCCAGTCATCATAAATGTATCCCTATGCTTCTTATCTTGTTAGAGATGAACCGCCATATGTATCATCAAAGTTATTTGCATTTCCTAAATAGCGAACTTTAAGGAATAAATAGCGATTCTTTACCATTCCTAGTTTGCGATGAGCTATTTGCTAATTAGCCGAATGTAGCCCAATGAAGCCCAATGTAGCCCAATGTAGCCCAAAGATGGCCGCCAGACACACAAAAAAACAAATGTAGCCCAAATATCAGCCAGATGTAGCCCAACTATAGCCCAGTGACAGAATGACCAATCAGCTTCGCAAACCTCCGTTACGCGAAGCGGAGCGCTGTTACAGATATATATCTTTCTTTGAACGTTAATTTCTCAAAATCCACTGGAGCACATATATTGAGACCTAGCAAAGGCACATCGGGCTACCAGTCCCTAATATTTTGCCAAGTTTCGTGCAAATCCATTCAGCCGTTCAATTATTATTATTATTATTTTTTTTTGCCCCGCGGGGCCCTTTTAAAACCTCCACATCAAACCTAGGGGGTCAGCGAGGATCTACTATGCCCCCTTATAGTTATTTCCCCCTTTGTTTTGACCTCCTCTTGTCTCTCGATCCTACCGAGAGACAAGATGGCGGCCGCTACGGACTGTTTGGAATGTTGACAGACGCCGGAGAACCAATCAGCTTCGCTTCACAAAGCTCCGTTGCGCGAAAAGTCCGCGAACCAGTGCGCTGCCCGGTCCGCTGTTACAGATATATATCTTTTTTTAAACGTTAATTTCTCAAAATCCACTGGAGCACATATATTGAGACCTACAAAAGGCACATCGGGCTACCAGTCCCTACAATTTTGCCAAGTTTCGTGCAAATCCATTCAGCCGTTCGGGCTAAAAGTGAGGCCAACCGCCCTATGGAAAACTCAATGTTAAAAACACGTTTTGGGACCCCCCTTTTTTCTCGGCCCCCACTGGACGAACCCCCCCCAAATTTTCAAGGGCTGCTCAGAAACAAAATGTGCCATTTTCCTGAAAATTTCAGCCAATTCCGTCCACAAACGCCAAAGTTATTAGACATAGAATTTTCAAAAAACCCATAGAGAAAAAATCCTAACTATATATACCTACTGGCGACCGCCAGTAGGTAATATATATATATATATATATATATATATATATATATATATATATATATATATATATATATATATATATATATTACCTACTGGCGGTTGCCAGTAGGTAGTTATAGTTAGGATTGTTTTGCATAGGAAATCCGCAACATTCTATTGGGAATAACTTTGGCGCCGGTGGACGAATCTTCGTGAATTTCTCAAAGAAGATGGCCCGCTCCGCTCTGCTCTTTCCCTGAAAGTTTGGGCGGGATTCGTCAAGCAGGGGGCGAGATATTTGGGGGTCCCAAAATGTGTTTTCCCCATGTTAATTTCCATAGGGCGGTTGGACTCACTTTTAGCCCGAACGGCTGAATGGATTTCCACCAAACTTGTCAAAATTGTAGGGACTGGTAGCCCGATGTGCCTTTGCTATGTCTCAAGATTTGTGCTCCAGTGGATTTTGAGTAATTTAGGGTCAAAAAAATATATATATCTATATGCCCTGCCTCGGCGGGTCTCGGGCTCAAAAATTCCACGGACTCGACAATTCTCGCTCTGGTGCCTACTCAACTCACGGGGGTCACACTCTGAGACTCTGGGCAATAGCTTGCTTAATCTCCACTACGGCCCCTCGCGGCGGGATGCCTGGCTTTCACCTTGTGGACACCCTGCCGGGGTTTCTCACAGGGGAATACCAGGACGGGTTCCCTAAGCAAGCGCCGGGACGCTTACGGGCAGCCGTGCGCTCTACAAATCCAGCACATTTACATTTACATTTACATTTACATTTACATATGCGTGCCCCGGTACGCGCACCGGGGGGGGCTCCAGCGCGCTACGCGAGTTCGCGAGCGGAAAGCTGATTGGCTCTCGGGTGTCTGTCAACATTCCAAACAGCCCGGAGCAGCCGCCATCTTGTGTCTCGGTAGGATCGAGACACAAGAGGTGGCAAAAACAAAGGGGGAAATGACCAAAAGGGGGCAGTGTAGGCCCCCCTGACCTCTTAGGTTTAATGTGGGAGCTATTTTTTTGGGGATTTTCGCGGGGGGAGCGCCCGGTCCGCGCACCGGGGAGCGTACCGGGGAGCGTACCCTGGAGAAAAAAGAATGACAGAGTTTTTTTAAAAATGTAGCATTTTTTTTATAATTGGAGGTAGTTCTAAAAAGAACTGTTTTTTTTATTCTTTTTGTTGTTTTATATTTTTTTGTTTTTTTGAACATTTTTTACTTTTTTTGGCTTTTATGAACAGTTTTATATTTTTTTGTAATTTTTATGGGGAGAAACAAAAAACAGGGAATTGTAAACGGCTCAACTGGAGCAAAAAAAATCAGGAAAAAAATTAAGGTTTTTTTCTGCAGATATGGTTATCTCCTGCACAGTTGATTAGGTTTATACTTTTTTTGCCATCGGTAATTGTAGTCCCAGAATAGATACAAACAATTTTAAAACCTCCAAACTTGGTTTGTATGTTTGGGACCATCTCCCTTGCCTCTGGACCGGATGGAGTGGGTTCTTTGCTTGTTGAGGTTCTGGAAGAAGATGGGGAAGGTTTCTGCACAGTTCTCTCACCTCTGCCGCAGAATAGTTGTTAGGATGCCTGCGTTGCATGTGGCGAATCATGGTGTAATTACCAAAAGAATATTTTTTTGTAGGGTTCCCCCTGGAAAGTTCACAGCCACAGATCAGACAAGTCACTTTTGCCGCATTGATTTTCTTCTGGCCTCTTGGGAATTTAAAAAACTCCCACACAATGTGCTCTCTCGGTTTGTAAGGGGGATTGTCTTCAGGCAGGAAAGTCCTCCTCTCCTCCTCCTCCTCCTCCTCCTCCTCCTCCTCATCTTCTTCACCACCAATGTGGAGTTGTAGTGGTCCTTGTGGTGGTGGTGGTGCAGATGCTCCTGCTGCTGCTGTTAGTGTAGCCATTTCTCAATGATTTAAAACAGGTCTTCCTCACTCAAAGAACAATGTGAGAATGAGGAAAAAAGGTGGGGGCTTTCATCATTTGGAAAACAAAACTGTTCTGAACCAATGAAAAGTGTTATTTTCAGGTCACATGACCCGGTCTTTCATCATTTGGAAACCAAAAGTGTTCTGAACCAATGAAAAGTGTTATTTTCAGGTCACATGACCCGACGCGCTTACGCTACGCACCCTGGTGCGCGCCCGGCGGCGCTTACGTTGCGCGATCGTATGCGCTCGGGCGCTTCCGGGTGCGCTTACGCCGTGCTTCATAAGACGCATCACGTGGCTACGCGATACGTCACGATGATGTTTTCATTCGCGGCAATAGCGCTAACGGGACGCGAACCGGTACGCAAACCGGGGCGCGGCAAGACTGCGCTTACCGATGAGCGCATCGGTACGCGCACCGGCAGCGCACCAAGGCAAAAAATTTTTTTTAAAAAGGGAAAAATATACATAAAAAAATAGTATTACATAAATATACAATATAAAATTCATTATAAAAAATATTAAATTTCATACCTATAGAGATTTGCTATTAAAAAACCTTTGAAATTCACAAAAAAAAACATAGGTTTCACACCAGTTATAGTTAGGAATTAGCATTTAAAAAACCTATTAAATTCACTGAAAAAACCATAGGTTTCACACCAGTTATAGTTATCTGGAAGTTTTACTCGCATAAAACCATTGAAATTCCCACGTTATAGTTAGTTGGACTCACTATAACTTGCGCTTGCAATGCACTGCTGATGACGTGACATATTACATCACTCATGACATGGTCAGTGACATCACTCATGACATCACTGATGACACCATCCTTGTGACAGAGTGAGAGACCTCCTTTCACTGTAATGTAACCCTTGAAACACATATTCAAAAATAGAAACAAAAATTTTCAAAAAAATGGAGATACCCATACCACTTACAACAACCAATTCAATAATTCCACCATCTATATACACATCCACTCATTCACCAACAGTTCTATATAGTCACTCATACATATACTTACTCATCATATGTAGTGATACTACATATGATGACATTTTCAGGAAAATGGAACATTTTGTTTCTGAGCAGCCCCTGAAAATGTGGGGGGGTTTCGTCAAGGGGGGGCCGAGAAAAAAGGGGGGTCCCAAAACGCGTTTTTCCCATGTTAATTTCCATAGGGCGGTTGGCCTCACTTTTAGCTCGAACGGCTGAATGGATTTGCACGAAACTTGGCAAAATTGTAGGGACTGGTAGCCCGATGTGCCTTTGCTAGGTCTCAATATATGTGCTCCAGTGGATTTTGATAAATTAACGTTCCAAAAAATATATATATCTGTAACAGCGCTCTGGGTAGCGCTCCGGTTCGCGTACTTGTCGCGTAACGGAACTTCGCGAAGCGAAGCTGATTGGCTCTCCGGTGTCTGTCAACATTCTAAACAGTCCGGAGCGGCCGCCATCTTGTCTCTCGGTAGGATCGAGAGACAAGAGGAGGCCAAAACAAAGGGGGAAATGACCATAAGGGGGTATAGTAGATCCTCCCTGAACCCCTAGGTTTGATGTGGAGGCTTTAAAAGGGCCCCGCGGGGCAAAAAAAAAAAAAAATGTTTTTTTTGCGTGGGGAGCGCCCGGTACGCTTTTGTACAATGGGCGGTGGTAATCTAAATGATGAGGGGGGGGGGCAGCGTTCAAAGCACATCAGCGTACATAAACACGAAAATGTTTTTATCTACCACGTACTTGACTTATCTTTCTGAGATGCAGTCCCTTGTGTTTCGGCAATGGTAGTCTGTTCATTACATAGATCGCCTGTGGGCGGTAGTACAGTCCGCGCGTAGGAAAGGGTCAAAAGCCAGGGGTATAGGAGTATGTAACAAGCGAGCCATTTAATTGAAAAAAGTAAACGTGACAAACGGTTGCAGGATCAGTGAAGGTTGATTTTATAATTGAAAGTATATAGGGTTGTCCGTATTCCTAGTCAGTACCCTTCTCCGCCCGCCATGTGCACAAAGTCCGCATACATCCCCCATAACGTCAAGGCTAAGTAACTAGAACGTCATAAGGAGTTGCAAGTCGCTCCCATACTGGCGCCATTTTGGTCGAGACCAGGCAGGTCCAGAGTATAGTTCAATGTCTCCAATAAGTAGCGGCAGGACCAGAATCCCTTTCGGCAGTTCTGGCTTCGTCATTACGAGCACTAGAAAACAAGACATTATGGGCAATACCATCCTTGACGCAGCCCTTTATTCTACAAGATGGTGTCTTTCAAAAGCCAGGGGTATAGGAGTATGTAACAAGCGAGCCATTTAATTGAAAAAAATAAACGTGACAAACGGTTGCAGGATCAGTGAAGGTTGATTTTTTAATTGAAAGTATAACAGGATCAGTTACAATAAAATCGTCAATACGCATACCATGGGTGAGTATCATGGGTAACATTACTTCGAAGCTTTATTAATACAATAATCAATAATGAAAAACCGACATCAATAGGGTTGTCCGTATTCCTAGTCAGTACCCTTCCCCGCCCGCAATGTGCATAAAGACCGCATACATCCCCCATAACGTCAAGGCTAAGTAACTAGAACGTCATAAGGAGTTGCAATTCGCTCCCATACTGGCGCCATTTTGGTCGAGGTCAGGCAGGACCAGAGTATAGTTCAATGTGTCCAATAAGTAGCGGCAGGACCAGAATCCCTTTCGGCAGTTCTGGCTTCGTCATTACGAGCACTAGAAAACAAGACATTCTGGGCAATACCACCCTTGACGCAGCCCTTTATGCTACAAGATGGTGTCTTCCATTCAGAAAATATTGTTGGCAGCATTTTGAAAGGAAAGTTAAACGGCCGTTCTCCTAGTGAGTCTCACATTGTTACATTTATGAAGAAAAAGCCTGAAGAATGTACAAACTGAAAACCAGTTTTTGTCTGCATAGCTTCAGCAGCAACACTTGAGTTAGCTTTGTGTGAAGCCGCCATCTTGATGCAATCAATACCGTCCCCCTGCACACATTCAGGGACCAGGCCACATTGCGAGGGCACCGCAGGACGTGTCTTCAGGTCAAACGGATTGTGGGACAAGGTTCTAGAAGACAAGAGTCACCAAAAGGCCAAAAGTCCCGCCGGACCCCGGGAGCCGGCCGCCTATGTCGTGGGGCGATCTCAGGTCACACCAGGGCAACAAGACTTGGAGAGGGCGCAGGAGCCAAGCGACCCTTCTCAGTCCACTCCACCACACCGCCCCTCGTGGGCCTCCGTCTAGTGGCTCATGGAGGCACCGCAGGCAGCGGTTCTTCAGATCAGTGGCTCTCACCGGCAAGGCTCCCCTCCGTTAGCAGCGATCGTTGGCGCTGTGGTTGCGGCCAGAGGCCCCGCCTAGTCAACGCCCTGGCTTCTCCATGTTGTAGGTCGCAAGAGTGGGCGCAACTCTGCTGGCTGAGCGAGGAATACCGTCCCCCTACACACATTCAGGGGCCAGGCCACATTGCCAGGGCACCGCAGGACGTGTCTTCAGGTCAAACGGATTGTGGGACAAGGTGCAGAATAGAAGAGCCACCAAAAGGCAAAAAGTTCCGCCTGACCCCGGAAGTTACATTTATGAAGAATGTTGAAGAGTAGTATGTTGAAAATCTAAAGCCATCGTTCTATAAACTCTCAACCAGCCTTGGATGGAAAAATCCTGAAGAATGTACAAACTGAAAACCAGTTTTTGTCTGTATAGCATCAGCAGCAACACTTGAGTCAGCTTTGTGTGAAGCCGCCATCTTGATCTAATCAATACCATCCCCCTGCACACATTCAGGGACCAGGACGTGTCTTCAGGTCAAACAGATTGTGGGACAAGGTGCAGAATAGAAGAGCCACCAAAAGGCAAAAAGTTCCGCCGGACCCCGGGACCCAACATCCAGGACTTATGCCATTTGTGCAAGGCAGTGACATCGAAGCATCTCAGGGACCAAGCAACATACCATATCCAGAGTCCTTCCTACAGCCTCTGTCTTCCTTCTTACCTAGTTATGTTTTTTTCACTCCCACTCCAGGCTTTTAGTCTGTGGATGGAAAACCATGAACCTACACTCACCTATGAAAATCTTACTATTGATGCTTGACTGAGGCCAAGGAGATCAGAGTGCATGTCTGTGATAGGTGATGTACCTCTGGGGAGATGATGTTACGTTTAAACGTAGCCCCTGAGTGCTTAGTTTGCTTCTGTTCTCTGTCACTGTTTTTGATTTTGAGCCACAAATACAAAGGCTTGTTGTTGCTTGTGAATCCCCAAGTGTATATTTGCTCATATTGATCCATAATGCCCCGGCCTCTCCATGTCGTAGGCCGCAAGAGTGGGCGAAACTCAGCTGGCCGAGCGAGACTTGGGGAGGGCGCAGGAGCCAAGCGCCCCATCCCAGTCCGCGCTACCACACCGTCCCTCGGGGACCTCGCAGAATAGAAGAGCCACCAAAAGGCAAAAAGTTCCGCCTGACCCCGGAAGTTACATTTATGAAGAATGTTGAAGAGTAGTATGTTGAAAATCTAAAGCCATCGTTCTATAAACTCTCAACCAGCCTTGGATGGAAAAATCCTGAAGAATGTACAAACTGAAAACCAGTTTTTGTCTGTATAGCATCAGCAGCAACACTTGAGTCAGCTTTGTGTGAAGCCGCTATCTTGATCCAATCAATACCGTCCCCCTGCACACATTCAGGGACCAGGACGTGTCTTCAGGTCAAACGGATTGTGGGACAAGGTGCAGAATAGAAGAGCCACCAAAAGGCAAAAAGTTCCGCCGGACCCCGGGACCCAACATCCAGGACTTATGCCATTTGTGCAAGGCAGTGACATCGAAGCATCTCAGGGACCAAGCAACATACCATATCCAGAGTCCTTCCTACAGCCTCTGTCTTCCTTCTTACCTAGTTATGGTTTTTTCACTCCCACTCCAGGCTTTTAGTCTGTGGATGGAAAACCATGAACCTACACTCACCTATGAAAATCTTACTATTGATGCTTGACTGAGGCCAAGGAGATCAGAGTGCATGTCTGTGTAAGGTGATGTACCTCTGGGGAGATGATGTTACGTTTAAACGTAGCCCCTGAGTGCTTAGTTCGCTTCTGTTCTCTGTCACTGTTTTTGATTTTGAGCCACAAATACAAAGGCTTGTTGTTGCTTGTGAATCCCCAAGTGTATATTTGCTCATACTGATCCATAACGCCCTGGCCTCTCCATGTCGTAGGCCGCAAGAGTGGGCGAAACTCAGCTGGCCGAGCGAGACTTGGGGAGGGCGCAGGAGCCAAGCGCCCCATCCCAGTCCGCGCTACCACACCGTCTCTCGGGGGCCTCCGTTAAGCTGTTCAGGGAGGCACCGCAGGCCGCGGTTCTTCAGATCAGTGGCTCTCACCGGCAAGGCTCCCCTCCGTCAGCAGCGATCGTTGGCGCTGTGGTTGCGGCCGGAGGACCCACCTAGTCAACGCCCCGGCCTCTCCATGTCGTAGGTCGCAAGAGTGGGCGAAACTCAGCTGGCCGAGCGAGACTTGGGGAGGGCGCAGGAGCCAAGCGACCCTTCTCAGTCCGCGCCACCACACTGCCCCTCGTGGGCCTCCGTCTAGCGGCTCATGAAGGCACCGCAGGCAGCGGTTCTTCAGATCAGTGGCTCTCACCGGCAAGACTCCCCTCCGTCAGCAGCGATCGTTGGCGCTGTGGTTGCGGCCGGAGGTCCTGCCTAGTCAACGCCTTGGCCTCTCCATGTCGTAGGCCGCAAGAGTGGTCAGAACTCAGCTGGCCGAGGGAGACTTGGGGACGGGGCAGGAGCCAAGCGCCCCCTCCCAGTCCGCACCACCACACCGCCCCTCGGGGGCCTCCGTCAAGCGGTTCTGTGAGGCACCGCAGGCAGCGGTTCTTCAGATCACAACAGAGTCTCATGCTCGATCGATTGAGCTGGCCGAATCAGGCAACATGAAGGTGGGGAGGGGTGGCACCTCTTGCTCAACTACCACCTGAGGAGGTGTGGTTTAGTTCTAAACCAATGAAAAGTGTTACTTTTAGGTCACATGACCTAGCCTTACATCATTAGGAAACCAAAAGTGAAATGAACCAATGAAAAGTTTTATTAACAAGTCACATGTCCTGTTATGCTTACGTTACGCGCTTCGCGCCGCGCCCCGGATCGCTTCCGGGAAGCTGCGCGCACCGGATGCGCTAACGCGACGCAGCATATGACGCATTATGCGACAACGCGATACTACAGTGTTTCTGGATGTTTCAGACTGAAGCTGGCGTCAGCATGAGAGCACCCCGTGGCTACGTCGTGGCCATTCCGCGAGCAATCATGGCAGTGGCTCCCCACCGGAAGTCTGCGGGAGTCGGGGGCCCCGGTGACTCTTGTAGAATCTTCAAGGCTGAGGGGATGGTTTTGGGAATGGGGCCCATGCCCTAGCAGTCAAGCGTCCGAGTTCCAGGGTTGCCCAGAGCCATCCTTGCAGGCCAGGCCCAAGTCTGTGGAGCCGGCCGCCATTTCGTGAGCTCCGTGGCAGCCGCCTGTCGCTGTACCGCAAGAGTGGGTGCAATTCAGCCGGATGGCGGGTGAGACGATGTAATAGCAAGAGGAGGCGCAAATCAGCTGGCCGAGCGAGGCACTGTGCCGCAAGAGCGGGTGCAATTCAGCTGGCCGAGTGAAACGCTGGGGTGCAGCTGAGAAACCTCCACCTGGGGAGGTAGGGGAGGCTCATTCGCGCCGCCTCTCCCTTCCAGTGCACCCCACGCCGTCTCCTGGCGCAGGTATATGTGATGGTCGGACCAGGGCACCGCAGGATGTATCTTCAGGTCAAACGGATTGTGGGACAAGGTCCAGAATGGAAGAGTCACCAAAAGGCTAAAAGTTCCGCCGGACCACGGGAGCCGGCCGCCTATGTCGAGTGAAGCACTGGGGTGCAGCTGAGAAACCTCCACCTGGGGAGGTGGGGGAGGCTCGTTCGCGCCGCCTCTCCCTTCCAGTGCACCCCACGCCGTCTCCTGGCGCAGGTATATGTGATGGTCGGACCAGGGCACCACAGGACGTGTCTTCAGGTCAAACGGATTGTGGGACAAGGTCCAGAATGGAAGAGTCACCAAAAGGCTAAAAGTTCCGCCGGACCCCGGGAGCCGGCCGCCTATGTCGAGTGAAGCGCTGGGGTGCAGCTGAGAAACCTCCACCTGGGGAGGCTCGTTCGCGCCGCCTCTCCCTTACAGTGCACCCCACGCCGTCTCCTGGCGCAGGTATATGTGATGGTCGGACCAGGGCACCGCAGGACGTGTCTTCAGGTCAAACGGATTGTGGGACAAGGTCCAGAATGGAAGAGTCACCAAAAGGCAAAAAGTTCCGCCTGACCCCGGGAGCCGGCCGCTCATGTCGGGGGCGATCTCAGGCCACACCAGGGCAACAAGACTTGGGGAGGGGGCAGGAGCCAAGCGTCCCCTCCGAGTCCGCGCCACCACACCGCCCCTCGGGGGCCTCCGTCAAGCGGCTCAGGGAGGCACCGCAGGCAGCGGTTCTTCAGATCAGTGGTCTCACCGGCAAGGCTCCCCTCCATCACCCGCGAACGTTGGCGCTGTGGTTGCGGCCGGAAAACCGCCTAGTCAACGCCCCGGCCTCTCCATCTCGTAGGCCGCAGAGTCGTTGGGGAGAAATACCGGGAGAGGCGGCATGCATTTGGATCGATGTTGCAGCAGGCTGCCATGTAAATAGTTATTTAATAAAACGTTTTACCCTGTTACTTTGCTGGTGTGTTGTATATATGTATAATATTTGCATAGGGTTTGTCGTTATTTTGGGCGGGGTGGGCGGCGGAGCCGAGCTGTCTTGCAGCCATCATGGCGTCGAGCTCGGTTCCTCTCACTAGTTTCATATTTCTCATGAGGGGTTGTTCCTAATGTTTCTATTTTAGCGAGGTCAAAAAGAGATCCCATCAGTGGTCTACTGATTTTGCTTGATTCCTTTTGTTTTTTCTAACGATTTTTCACTATCTGCAAAGACTAAACAGAGTATTGCGACTCTTTGCTTGTTTATAAATAGAGAATGAACCAAAGAGAACCAATTCCAAAACAGGAAATGCTTGGATAACAATCAATCAAATGGAGAGGGAAGCAGGCACGACGGATTACAACGGGAGCAAAGGCCTGCGTTACCTACCCTTCACTATCTGCAAAGAGAGAATACTCCTAAAAGAAAAGAGGGGGGGGGGCAGCGTTCAAAGCACATCAGCGTGCATAAACACGAAAATGTTTTTACCTACCACGTACTTGACATTTTAAAGCTTTTGATATTTGCTATGAAAAAACCATAGGTTATAGACTATATATAGTTAGGAATTAGCATTTAAAAAACCTTATTTTACTCACACAAAACCATTGAAATTCCATATATAGTTAGTTGCACTAACTATATATCGCGCATCCGCAATCCACTGCTGATGATGTCACATATTACATCATTCATGACATGGTCAGTGACATCACTGATGACATCACTGATGACATCTCAAATGACATCACTGATGACATCACTGATGACAACATCCAGTGACTGTATGTTTCTGTAAAGTTAAAATATGTTTTACATATTGAAGAATGAGTAGATGTATAAGTGTCTGAATGAAGGTTTTAGTAGGTGCGTGGTTGACTGTATGAGTGAGTGATTAAATGCGTCTTACTGAATGCATAGGTTAGTGACTAAACTGTGTGAAAGTTTGCATCAGTATGTCTGTTGTTGTGCAAGCTGCTGCATGTGTTGATCAGTAGCTATATGAGTGGCTATATGGGTTATTGATTGGTTGCCCAAGAATTTGTATGGGAGACTGAGTGTGTGTGTGGCTGGTTGGGAGGTGTGTGACTCTGTGCAGATCAATGTGTACTTGTATCAGTGATTGTATAATAGAGTAAGTATGTGTTAGTATATGTTTGAAAATGTAAGGTGCTCTATGTTTAACTGTATAGATTAGAAAATGGAGGTGTGATTGATTCTTTGCATGACTGACTAGGTGTGTGAGTAACTCCATGGATGAGCAACAGAGTGTAAATGTCTGTATAGGTGTATGAGTGCATATGATAGTGTTGTAAAGATGAGTGATTGTATGTATGAATGATTGTATGGGTGAATGAGTGAATGTGTGTGTAGACGTAGGAATCAGTGAGTGCGTATGTAGTAACTAGTATTGGTGTGTCAATGGTTTCAAAAATTATACTCTGTATTTAACACTGGTTGTAACAGAGGTTATATTAAAATGTGAGGAGATGCATTGTATTGTCACATGAATGATATCATCAGTGAAATGCCAGAAACCGGTCCCCGGTAGCTTGTCTCCTTTCTGGTGAAGAATTGGCTTGGTAGTTTGGTCTGCCCTGTTCCCATGATGCACTGGGCCAGGGACAGACTAATTTGCATATAGCCAGGTTCTGAGCTGGGATGGGGCAGTGAGATAAATAACGGTGATGGATCAAGCCCTGATCTTTGGACTGGGTAAGAGTGGTCTGCTTAATTCAGACACTCTGTTCATCACCACCCCCTTTTCTGTATCGTTTTTGGCCACTATAGGTGTGGCAGGGTATACTCAGACATGAGTCCCTTTCTCACTGCTCCATCAGGATTCAAGCAAGCCGGGCCGAAGAGGCTGAAATGCCAGAAACCGGTCCCCGGTAGCTTGTCTCCTTTCTGGTGAAGAATTGGCTTGGTAGTTTGGTCTGCCCTGTTCCCATGATGCACTGGGCCAGGGACAGACTAATTTGCATATAGCCAGGTTCTGAGCTGGGATGGGGCAGTGAGATAAATAACGGTGATGGATCAAGCCCTGATCTTTGGACTGGGTAAGAGTGGTCTGCTTAATTCAGACACTCTGTTCATCACCACCCCCTTTTCTGTATCGTTTTTGGCCACTATAGGTGTGGCAGGGTATACTCAGACATGAGTCCCTTTCTCACTGCTCCATCAGGATTCAAGCAAGCCGGGCCGAAGAGGCTGAAATGCCAGAAACCGGTCCCCGGTAGCTTGTCTCCTTTCTGGTGAAGAATTGGCTTGGTAGTTTGGTCTGCCCTGTTCCCATGATGCACTGGGCCAGGGACAGACTAATTTGCATATAGCCAGGTTCTGAGCTGGGATGGGGCAGTGAGATAAATAAAAGTGATGGATCAAGCCCTGATCTTTGGACTGGGTAAGAGTGGTCTGCTTAATTCAGACACTCTGTTCATCACCACCCCCTTTTCTGTATGTATCGTTTTTGGCCACTATAGGTGTGGCAGGGTATACTCAGACATGAGTCCCTTTCTCACTGCTCCATCAGGATTCAAGCAAGCCGGGCCGAAGAGGCTGAAATGCCAGAAACCGGTCCCCGGTAGCTTGTCTCCTTTCTGGTGAAGAATTGGCTTGGTAGTTTGGTCTGCCCTGTTCCCATGATGCACTGGGCCAGGGACAGACTAATTTGCATATAGCCAGGTTCTGAGCTGGGATGGGGCAGTGAGATAAATAACGGTGATGGATCAAGCCCTGATCTTTGGACTGGGTAAGAGTGGTCTGCTTAATTCAGACACTCTGTTCATCACCACCCCCTTTTCTGTATCATCAGTGATGTGGTCATTGATGTCAAATGAGATGTCATCAGTGATGTCATCAGTGATGTCATTTGAGATGTCATCAGTGATGTCATCAGTGATGTCACTGACCATGTCATGAATGATGTAATATGTGACATCATCAGCAGTGGATTGCGGATGCGCGATATATAGTTAGTGCAACTAACTATATATGGAATTTCAATGGTTTTGTGTGAGTAAAATAAGGTTTTTTAAATGCTAATTCCTAACTATATATAGTCTATAACCTATGGTTTTTTCAGTGAATATATATATTCCAAAACAGTTTGCCTGCTGAAGAGAGGACCACACGCAGGCGGGTTCTATATCTTGACACCATTTATTCATCAAGGGCCATGGCAGTAGACAGGCATCGCAGCAGCTAGGTAAGTATATCCATCCCGACGCGTTTCATGCAGCCATGCCCGAGCCGCGAGAGCGACCCCACTGCGCCTGGGCGCAGTCCTACTGAAGTGCCACATGCCGCTTCAGTGCAAAGGTCAGGCGAGTGAGATTCATAGAGAGAAAAATGCTGTGCAGAGACTGACATTCGTGTGCACACCCACTAGGGATTAATTATTCATAAAGTGTGTTAGAAACTGGCGACTCACTGAAAGGAACACTGCAGCACTACATTAACCACAAGGCCATAGGAATGGCGACGCCCAGGTGGGCGGGGTTTGCGTTGGTCAAATGTAGTGTGCGGAAACTGCCGGCTTCTAGCATTTCATCATCCAGCACCCCATGAAGAAGTGCTTCCTACAGCACGAAACGTGTCGGGATGGATATATTTACCCAGCTGCTGCGATGCCTGTCTACTGCCATGGCCCTTGATGAATAAATGGTGTCAAGATCTAGAACCCGCCTGTGTGTGGTTCTCTCTTCAGCAGGCAAACTGTTTTGGAACATATATAAATATATATATATATATATATATACATATATATATATATATATATTCACTGAAAAAACCATAGGTTTCACACCAGTTATAGTTAGGAATTAGCATTTAAAAACCTATTAAATTCACTGAAAAAACCATAGGTTTCACACCAGTTATAGTTAGCTGGAAGTTTTACTCGCATAAAACCATTGAAATTCCCACGTTATAGTTAGTTGGACTCACTATAACTTGCGCGTGCAATGCACTGCTGATGACGTCACATATTACATCACTCATGACATGGTCAGTGACATCACTCATGACATCACTGATGACACCATCCAGTGAATGTGTCTCTTTCTGACAAATAAATATTAGTGAGTAATGTTTAAATATTTAAATATATGTATTATTGTTTCACTTTGTGTATAAGTGGCTGCATGGGTTGGTGAGTAGGTACATGTGTATGTATATGGGTTATTAGATGTTTTTCTTAGTATCAGTATGAGTGTTTGTATGGTTTGGTGGGGGTATTACTTAGCACATAGATGCATGCATAACTGACTCTCTCTTTGTATGTGTTTTGAAGACAGCATATGTGCAAGACTGTATGGGTGGATGAATGTGTATATGTGTGTGTTAGTGAGTGAATGACTATCTCACTAGTGTCTTTATCAGTAACTACATATGTTTTAATCAAGTATATGTGAATATTGATGTATATATGTGAGTATATGTGAGAGTGAGGAATTGTAAGAGTTCCTGTTTAAATTAGTATGTGCTTCTATAAGTGATTGTTTAAGAGAGTAAGTATGTGTAAGTTTCCTTAGAAGTAAAGTGGTAGTGTGTGTATAACTATATATGCAAATAAATGGATGTTCAATAGTTTATTTGCATGTGTGAGTATGTGCGTGAGTAACTTTTGGATGCCTGTCAGTGTGTAACAGGATGTATAGGTGTATCACTACATATGATGAGTGAGTATATGTATGAGTGACTATATAGAACTGTTGGTGAATTAGTGCATGTGTATATAGATGGTGGAATTATTGAATTGGTTGTTGTAAATGGTATGGGTATCTCCATTTTTTTTGAAAATGTTAGTTTCTATTTTTGAATATGTCTTTCAAGGGTTACATTACAGTGAAAGGAGGTCTCTCACTCTGTCACAAGCATGGTGTCATCGGTGATGTCATGAGTGATGTCACTGACCATGTCATGAGTGATGTAATATGTGACGTCATCAGCAGTGCATTGCAAGCGCAAGTTATAGTGAGTCCAACTAACTATAACGTGGGAATTTCAATGGTTTTATGCGAGTAAAACTTCCAGCTAACTATAACTGGCGTGAAACCTATGGTTTTTTCAGTGAATTTAATAGGTTTTTTTAAATGCTAATTCCTAATTATAACTGGGGTGAAACCTATGGTTTTTTCAGTGAATTTCAATTTTTTTTTTAATAGCAAATCTCTATAGGTATGAAAAGTAATATTTTTATACCGAATTTTATATTGTATAATTATGTAATATTATTATTATTTTTTTAAAATTTTGCCCCGGAGCGCTGCCGGGGCGCGTACCGATGCGCTCACGGGTAAGCACTGTATTACGGCGCGCCCCGGGGCGTGTACCGGTGAGCGTCCCGTTAGCGCTATTGCCGCGAACGAAAACAACATCGTGACGTATCGCGTAGCCGCGTGATGCGTCATATCACGCACTGCGTAAGCTCTCCCGGAAGCACGCGAGCGCTTTCGATCGCGTAACCTCTCGATGCGCTTACGCTACGCGCCCCGGGGCGTGTAGCGTAAGCGCGTCGGGTCATGTGATCTGAAAATAACACTTTTCATTGGTGCAGATCAGTTTTGGTTTCCAAATGATGAAAGCCTGGATCATGTGACTTGAAAATAACACTTTTCATTGGTCCAGAACAGTTTTGTTTTCCAAATCATGAAAGCCCCCACCTTTTTTCCTTATTCTGACTTTGTCCTTTGACTGAGGAAGACCTGTTTGGAGATCTGTCTCTCATCTTTTCTACTTTAAAATGGCTACAGTAGCAGCAGCAGCTGGAGCATCTGCACCACCACCACCACCACCAAGAGGACCACCACAACATCACATTGGTGGTCAAGAACAAGAAGAGGAGGAGGAGGACGAGGAGGGGAGAAGGACATACCTCCCAGAAGACAATACCCCATATAGGCCAAAGGAGCACATAGTATGGGAGTTTCCATTCCAGAGGGCAAAAAGAAAGTCAATGCACCAAAGGTGACTTGCCTAATCTGTGGCATGGAACTTTCAAGGGGGAACCCTAATAGGAAATATTCATTTGCTAATTACACCATGATTCGGCATATGGAGCGGAAGCATCCCAACAACTATGCTAGGGCAGAGGTCCAAGAAATGGCCAGGAACCCTTCTTGATCTTCACCAAGCACCTCCCAAAGAAAGCAACCCACTCCATCGGATCCAGAGGCAAGAGAGACAATGTCTGTAATTCAACCCAAGTTTGGTGATTTTAAAATCGTGTGCGAATTTTGTGGGAAGACACTTTGCTATGGTGAGCAAAGTCTAAAACTTATCCTCTGTGCTGGTGATAACCACAAGTGCCCGAAAAACACCTAATTTTTTCCTGATTTTTTTTTGCTCCAGTTGAGCCATTTACAATTCCCTGTTTTTTGTTTCTCCCCATAAAAAATACAAAAAAAATATAAAACTGTTCAGAAAAGCCAAAAAAAGTAAAAAAAAAATCAAAAAAACAATAAAAAAATATAAAACAACAAAAAGAATAAATAAAACAGTTCTTTATAGAACTACCTTTAATTTATAAAAAGAAACTTATACTTTTAAGGAATCTCTGTAAAAAATATTTTTGCTTAAGGTACGCGCACCGGGGCGCGCACCTTAAAAAAAGAAAAATAAATTAAAGAAGGAGTTAGCATGAGGGAAGAACACAGAGAGAGTAATGTTAAGAGAAAGAGAGCTAGATGGAGCAACACAGAGGAATTGTTTATTACATAGTAAAAAACAGAGAAGGTGTAATAGAGTGAAAGTGAGAAAAGTAAAATGAATTAGGGAGCGAAAGAAGGGAAGAGAGAGGAAGAAGACTAAAGTGGAGGTAGTGAGAGAATGTGAGTGGGTGTTGAAAGAAAAAGAAAGGACAGTAAAAAATGGGGAATGAAGGGTAGTGACGGAACCGGGATAAATGAACAATGGTGAGGGAGGGTGAGAAAAGAGCAGTGAGTGTAAGTAAAGAGGGGTGAAAGAGGGTGAAAAAATTGAATTAGGATAAGACATAGGGAGTGACAGAGAGAAAGGACAGAGAGACTAAAGGAAACAGTGCCTGAAAGGGTCTAAGTTAAACAGCAAAGAAAGGTAAGTAAGGCAGTGTGGTTGACTTATAGGGAGTCAGTGGGTGTAGGTGGGGGTGTGGGTGTGTAAGGTGTATGTGTGGGTGTGTGGGGTGTTTCGGTGTAGGTGTGTGAGATATGTGTGGGGGTGTGTGGGGGTGGGGAGTATGTGTGTGGGATGTGTGTGTGTGTGTGTGTGTGGGATGTGTGTGTGTGTGTGTGAGGAGTGTGTGTGGGTGTGTGTGTGTGTGTGTGTGAGGTGCGTGTGTGGTGTGTGTGTGAGGTGTATGTCAGAGGTATGTGTATGTGTTGGGGGATGAGGTGTGTGTGTAGGAGTAAAGTAAAAAATTATGAAAAAGAGAATGAGTGAGTGAGCAAAGGAAGGGAACAGAGAATGGGGACTGCAAGAAGTTGAATGTGAGAGGGGAAATAGGGAAAGGGGAGTAAACATGGAGAATAAGAATAAGTGACGGAAGCAGAGTAAAGAAACAGGAGTGAGGTTGGTTGAGAAATTATTAGTGAGGTTAAAGCAAAGGGTGATGCCAAACTACATTTTTTTAGTCACACTTACCATATAATAAATGTAACTTTTATTACATTTTTTACTACACTTTGTATCTGTGAAAGAGAGAAGAAAAAATAAGTTATAATTAGGAACATATCTATTGTAAAATAAAAGTTACAAATGAAGAGGTTAAAAATCATAACCGTGTATTTAGAAATAAAGTAAGAGTGAAGGACACAGAAAGAGAAATAAAGTAAGGTAGAAGGACAAAAAGAGAGAAAAAGAAATAAAAGGAGAGCAAATTAATAAGAGTAAGGCATATAGATTCACTGACAGAGAGGAAGAGAGGAACAGAGAAATGAACTGAAGGTAAAAATGATACTAAAAGAATGTGAGTTAGCAAAACTAAATCAGGAAACCGTAGTAAGTAAAAAGATAATGACTGAGACGGAAAAGAGTCTAATTAAGGATGCATTTAGAAGAATGAGGAATAAAAGATAACTGAGAGTAAGTGAAGAACAGTCATAGAGTGAAGGGATGAAGGGAGAGAGGATAATATAGAAGGATTGAGGGAGAAGGAGTGAGGAAGTTAGTAGACAGACAGACTAAGAGAAAAACTGAGTGAAGTGGAGTACAATGAGTGAGGAAAGGAAATGAGTAAGGGAGCAAAAAAAGGAAAGAGAGGATAAGAGGACTAAAGCAGTGGTACTGAGAGAAAATGTTTTGGTGATGAATGTAAAGAGAAGGACACTGAAAGATAGGAAATGAGGGATAGTAATGGAACCACAGTAAAAGAAATGGGATGAAGAACGATGAGAGAGGAGCAGTGAAGTTGTTGTAAGAGAAATGATAGAAGGTAGATAAACACAAGTGAACATAACACAAGGAGAGTGAGGGACTGAGGACATTGAGGTAGTGAACGGAAAATAGAGAGAAGATGTCAAAAGAAAGGAGCAAACAAAGATAAGCGAGGGAGATTGGGTGATTTATAGTGACAGAGTGCGACAATACTGCTGAGTGAGTAAAGAGGAATTACTAAAAGAGCAAAGGAGGAAAAGACGGAAAAGGGAAGTAAAGCAGAGAGACTGAAAGCTGAATAGTTATGTAAGGGAGAGAGGGGATGCAGACAGTTGAAATGAGAATGAGGGGTTGTGAAAGTAGTGGAGTAAAGGAACGGGGGTGAAAGAGAGTGAGAGAAAGACATTATAAGTGAGTAAAAAGAGCTGAAAGAGGGTGGAAAAAGCAAAGTGAGTGTGAGACAATGGGAATACAATTTAAATTACAGAATACAAACTATAGAATAACTTGTACAACATGTTACATAGTTTATTTTTGCTGTTCTCAGAATATATTGAATTTCACTTAAAACAGTGAGTTCAAACTACTCATCATATGACAGCGGGGAAAAAAAACACAATCTAAAAGATTGTTTTTTAAAAAAAACCTTAGAAACTTAAAAATCACAAATGTACACGAATCCTTCATTCACTTACTTTTCCTTTAGGCCAAATAGTATATCATGAAGGTCCTTTTCGTTGGAAAGTACTCTGCTGTTCATTAAAAAATCCATTTCATCGACTTTCTAGAAGAAAAGCTCCAAGAACATCTGAAATGTTTTCATTATTTTCATATACTCCTTTTTTTCAGTCATGACTCTTTGCTCATTCCTTTACTTTTCCTTATGGCCAAATAGTGTCAGATGTATGAGTATATTTTCAAATTAATTAAAAGAAACTGTGAATTTACCGTTTTTCCGATGTTCTGAAAGAAAGGCTCATACAACATATTCACAATATTTAAATATTCGTAAAACCATCTCTGACTCACTCATGTTCATCATTTCGTATAATACTGATATCACTTACTATGAGATCCACTTACAGAACCTATATGACAAGTCAATGTTTTATATTATCTTGATCACTATTACTCCGAATATAATTTTAAACAGCAAACTAACCTTTATTAACGACTTGGCTGCTAAGGGGTTTTCCCGTGCTGTGATATTTGTAAATCCCATTATACATGACGAGTTGACCTTGTCATGAGCACAGCTTAACTGTGCACCATGACGAGTTCACCTTGTCATTAGCATGCAAGTGGTTAACTGCTCCCGTCTTCATAGGCCAATGACCTTTACTTAAATTTTGGTTCTAAAAACACTAGGTATGAATTTTTTAAGTCAAAAGGCAAACGTTGTTTGAAAGTCAAATGAGTGTCATTACACTGGGTCTAACCTTTACGACTTTTTAAATAGCATGTGTAATGCCCTGATGTTGTTGAAGGACCGTCATGATAAATAATAGCTAGAGTTGCAAATGTTCTTCCTGAAATTGATAACTGAGAAGCCACAACATTTTTAATAGAAGTTGACAATTTACTTCCATCAGGTCTACATCGTTGGAACATTAAAATCACATATTTACCATAAGTTTGTAGAAATAGTGTGGACAGCATTGCAGACTTACATTGGGTACACACCATATTGTGATCAGCTGCTTTAACTTGATTATTAAAAGACACTGATTTGCAGTCTGGTAAAGTCAAATATATAAATCTTTCAGTGTCTATTGTAGTACTACTTGATAAACTACAGTTGTCGCAGTCATGCTGCCATTGATAAGAAAGGCTAAAAAGATTTTTTATATCTACACCTTCATCTTCCAAAACATCAAACATATACATAAAAAATTCCTGACAATCCTGCTGAATATTCTGTGAAAATGGATTTTGACCAGAACATATGTCTAGAAGATTTTGAATTTCTATAACACTTTCTATTTTTGCTCTATCACTGCTACATTTCTCAAACACAGAATTCAATAAACAGCAGAATGTTTGATCACGATTTTCAACAATCTGTTCTTGTAAATTTTGAAGAAAAAAAACAACATTAACCACTACATTAGAATAGCAGTTGACACCAGAACTGTTTTCAAACTCAAATCCAACAACATCTTAAACAGAATCCTTTTTCTTTCTACTTACAATTACAGTTTCATCTACTTTTTGTCTTTTTGCTACTACCTCACTGCAATTATTCTCATTTCTTCTTTTTCGGCCTACCACACGTTTTTCAAACACAGGATATTGAGGCAAATGTGGAGCATACTCTCTTCTTAACCTATTGTATTCTTTAACACAATCTAGATCAGCACAAATGTTTGTTTCATCACACTCAATCAAGTACAATCCTGATAACGCTCTGACTCGTGATAATGCCACATATGCCATACCCTCTTTAAACACAGAACTTCCAATGTTCACCAAAGCGCTATCTACACTTAAACCTTGAGATTTATGGATTGTCACCGCATATGCCAAACAAACAGGAAACTGTTTTCGGCGAACATATAAGTCTTTCACAAGCAAAAATCTAGCTGAACAACGACAAATTTGTTCTATTTCGTCAATGCCATCAAATTTAATTTTTAAAATTTCAATTCCATCTCTATTTTTGTAATTCACAAAACCAACAACATGACCCATTGCTCCATTTACCAGACCTCTTTCAACATTTAAATTCCTTCTCAAAATGATACGACAATTTAAACACACAGTCAGAGTCTTTTCAAAACCAGCAGTTTTAGATATAGTCTTCTCTAATGAATCCCATTTTGATTTCAAAATTTCAGACAAAATAATTGTTGCTCCCATATGCTCTATTTTATCTATAGCTTCCAGTTTCACTATCTCTTCATTTTCTAACTTTAACATTTTGTTGTTGAACATGGAACATTCTTTCAGAGTTGGCATCAAACATATCCCAGATTTCTTCTCGTTAATTTTCTTAAAAATATTTTCTGGAAGGATGTTTTCATTTGGGTACAAATTTGAAATTAATCGTCCATGTAAAGCTTCTTTCCCATGCTGACATACTTTTCCGATTCTTACATCTTGTAGAATATTTTTATAATCTTCATCCTTTGCCTGCCGCATATTTTGGAGTAGTTCTACATATTTGAAATTTAACCATATATTAACGTTTCCAATGCTTCCTAGGCACTTCCTCGTATCTTCATGCGTGACCATTTTAAACACTGGTTGTCCTTTCACTGGAGTAAACTGCAGTAGATCTCCAAAAACAATAATGTGTTTTCCTCCGAATAAGACATCATAGTCTGTTCTAAGAATTTCTTGCATTCTCAAATGCACAAAAGCAAGCATTAGATTTGAGACCATGCTTACTTCATCAATGATAAGAAGTTTCATTTTCTTCAGGACTCTCGAAACTTCGGAACACGCATCTCCAGATAGCTTGTGGTATTGCAATTTGTTATCATGCTCCACTGGCAGCATCAGTAAACGATGTAAAGTAATCCCTTTAATATTATGTGCTGCCAGCCCAGTTGGAGCGGTAACAACACAAGACAGCGGCGATTCAGTCCTTTTCTGCAGATAAGTTGCAATTGCTTTAATCAGAAAACCTTTTCCAGTTCCCGCTTCTCCACTCACGTACAGTTGAACAGGCTTAAATGATGTACACGAGCACTCTTTTTTCTCATGACTGAATCAATGTTCAACCTGTTCTGTGACTTCGTCATATATCTTTTTCTGCTCAAGGTTTAGTTGTTTCACCAAATCTTCTAAGTTAACTACATCATCTTGAGCTTGTTCCATAGCTCTTTCCACCTCATCCATGGCAGTGGCAGCTTCATTTTGGATAATTGGTCCTCCTAGTGGATCCTGACTCAATGAAGCAGAACTCTGACTGTCTTGAGAACTGTCTCTAGCAATCTCTACAGCAATTGTGGCTTCTTGCTCTATTTCTTCGTTCAACATTTGCAGATAATTTGGAAAAACAGGACATTCTATGGTATCCTTGGTATTATTACAATAATCTTCATAACAGAGAAAATCTCCAAGTAGTTCCTCTTCTGTACGCCATGGCTTAAAGAGTTGCAAAAGAGCTAAATAGTAAAAATTCCCTTTTCACAACTCAATTTTCGATGATTAATCAAATGGCCTTTTCTCTGCTTCACTAGACATCCTTCACACCCAATGACAGCATATATTCCATTATTGATATCTTCTCTGATGTTCCTATTATAAATATATCTTTGCAGAACTTCATAGAGACAAGCGTTCTCAAGGTAAGGACTTCTATTTGGATAGTATGTATCCAACATGTTTGTCTTCAAAATATCTGTACTTTCTGGTTCTTTCTCCGCCAAATACTCTATTTCTTGTACAGATTTCAAAACTCGGTTTCGTGTTGCAGCAAGACCTAGACTCACCCAAATGATGGTTCTAGATTTGGCATATAGACTTGCTGATGACAATCAATCAGAACATTCATATGCTCCAATTTCTCGATGTGACAACATCTTCAGACTGTAACTGTATAATTTCTTGCTTAGACTCTTTTCATGTGAAATATCCTCCCACATTTCCTTCAGTTCTGTCTTTTCTTTTTTTGTGATGTAAGACGTCACATATCGAGCCACAGCAATAGAGTTGTCAGCAACGAACTGAATATCCATGTTAGCATTCCACATGGACAAAATCACTGGGTTGTAGTCGTTGATGTACTTGGACTCTTCGTTTCTTTTTAAATTGTATGTATTTTTTGGTGATTTCCTCGTCACAGTATGTCGCAGAGAAGACATCAAATTATTTACTCTTCCTTTAGAAATCACTGGTCGTGGAAACCCGAAACGACATTTTGTGTAGAACTTGTCCTTGTTTCTGAATTTTCGACGACAGTACTTTCCACAACGATGGGATTGAAAGCGTAAAACTTGTTGCCTTAAACTGTTTTCTTCAGTAGTTTTCGGAACAGCACATGTTGAATACTCTTCAATGAAGTTCATCACTGTCTCATCCGAATCTGTTCCAAATTTGGGTGCATCTTTAATCCACAACAACATATGTATATGAGGAGCACCTCTCCCTTGATACTCCTTTCTCCAAAAGAAATCCAAAACCTCTCCAAGGGGAGGATTTTTTTTGTTGGTAATAAAAGACATCATAGCTTCAAATCTATGATTGAAATATCTGCATACATTCACTGGATCCAAAGAACACAGTTCTCCAGCAGTTTTGAATTCTATATTTTGTATATTTGCATTTGCCTCTCGTAGAAATTGAAGTAAGTCGTCCCATGCATACTCAGCACAGCTAAGAGTGAGGAACCATGTAGGAGTTCCTAAGTTTCTTAGCATACATTTCAATTCCCTATGATGACGGTACCAATACTCATTTGTACCACACTGACATGCCATGAGATTGATTAAATGAGATTCCAAAATATTATCTTGCAGATTCACTTTCTCCATAAAGTCCCTCGCCAAAACATTTTGCAGATGTGCTCCACTTTTCAGTATATGGTTTACTGCATAAGAAAGCCCAGACAAGTCACTTTCATACAGTAGATGAAACAAATAGGGAATGCATTGACGAAACCTTGGATCTTCAGCATATAATCTTACAGTTCGATATTCAGATGCAGGAATTTGAAGTGGTCGATCGTCATATCGTCCACCTCGACCTGTTGGAAATAAATGTGGAAAACAACGAGCTTCCAAACTTTCTTCCCATACACTAATGGGACTTCCTTTTGCTGCTTTCATTTGAACCAAGTCAATTGCATTCCCCATCACTTCTTTGGAATGCAAAGGATGAACAGTATAATGTTCATATATTTCTTCACTTCTAGACACATCAACTTTTTCAATTTGGCCAGCTGAACAATCACTGTCTTAATCTGCAGCTGTTTCCTCTGCTTCAACACATACATGTTTGTAGTACTCATTGTTTTTAACCAAATACAACGTTGCCTTTTTGACTTTCCTAACATCCACTAAATCTTGCCAGATTTTCTTACTCTTTGTCGGAACCCCATTAACTAGAATAACCAGAGGTTCCTCTTCCACTTTCTCTACACCAATTGTATCAATATTTTTCTTGAAATCTAGAGGCAAATAAACAACTCTTCCCTTTAATCCTCTCTGTAAATCTGAAGGAGGCAATTTCCCTATCTTAGGCTCCATGCGAACAATAGCCTGAAAAGGATGGACACATTGAATCAAAATAGACTCATATGTATTTAAATCCATCAATTCAGGAGGAATGTCTACCAACTCCAGATTATTATGAACAGCTCTATCAGGCATTCTGTTTTGATTTAATTTATCATAACAATATTTACAAATACGCTGATCAGAACTCAAATCAAAACAATTTTCCATCCACAAATAAGTTGCAAAATCCTTCCACCCATAATTATTTATCTTTTCACTTTTTACGTATAAATCAACTAATCTAGTTTGATGCTTATAATGAGTTCGTCGACAACACGCACAAGTAAAATTCGGCCTTTCACTTGATTTCACCTTAAACCAGGTAATTTCCTGGTCAAACTTTTCTGTACTTGAAATCTGTACATTGTCTTCCACATTACCTTAAATTTCTGTGTCAATTTCTACACTGTCCTCTTTTTCACCAAAATAACAAATCTCAATTTCTTCACAAATCTTCTTCACATCTAATTCAGTTCCATGCAAAAGAGCACTGTTTAATTGTTTAAGCTTAAGTGCTGGACTTTTTGCATAATACAACATTCTCACTAATTTCCTCATTTTGGTATGATGCACTCCTAACATCCTAAAATGATGAAAAACACTCTGACAGACTTTTCTAGAAAGACAAGCCAGTGAATGCCCTTGCAAACCTGTGTTTTCTCTCACTCTGCAAGGATCTAAGTCTTGCAACAACTTCATTTTCTGTTTTAGACTTTTCTTACTATATGTACGTAAGAAATTACAAAACAAATCAATTGATTGCTGTCGCACACTACAAATACGACTACACTTCCAAGTGTACACTGGACCCTTAATACGTCTCCCTAAAACTTCATCAGTTAACACCTCTTCTGGTTCTCTAGGCACAAGTTTCTCTTTTTCAATCGAACAACCGTCTTTCACCTCATATGCTCGACCACTGGTGTCAACTGCATGCACTAAATCATTCTCCTGGAAGTAACTCCCCTCATTAAAAAATGGCTCACAGAGGAGGAGCTACGCTCGTAACCAAGATGGCCGCATAAGCACCCGGCTCCGCCGACCTCCACCAGAGGCTCATGAATCCTGACTCCCATCCTGATTTCCCGCCGGACTCCCGTGCAGGTGAACTGCGCCTGACCCGAAAGGTGCAATCCCGGAATTTCTAGCTGCTCGGACGACAAAGATATGTTGTGTGCCATTCTTGGCCTACCCCAGATTTGAAGCCGGGGCCTCGAGTTCTAACCCGGCCGGGTTGGAGTTGAACAACATCGGCCGCGGACTGTGGGCGGTTCCGGTCTCCCGAAGTGGCGTTTTTCATCTCCCGTTATGGATGGTGATTTGGTGACAGCTCTACCCAGCAACTACGGTGGCCTATTGTACCGACTATTTGTTCGGGGTTCCGCTGCCCGGAGGCCCCGTTGGGCTCCCGGGGTTTTCTGGGCTCGGTTCCTCGTGGGCGGCGACGGTACTGCTATCGTGCTTTGGACGTGTTAACAGTGTTTTCTACATTGCTTCTGCTCTGTGCCCCGGAGAAGTCGACCTCCGAGGCTCGGACACCTGCCCGGTCGCTCATTGAGGGGAGATGGAGCGGGCTGAAACTGCACCGTCGCTACGCACTGTAATGGCCGCCATTTTGGAGCTCCACACGCGATTCACCGCCACCTTCCAGGAGATGATCATAACTGTTGATCATATAGGCTTGATTCCGGCCCTTTGTTCCTGGAGAGCCGAGATACTTCTTCCGCGGAGAACGCCTTGATTGTTACCGAGGACCCTGTGCAGAATACCGACACGGAAATCTACTGTGACCCTAAGATGGCGGCGATCGAGCCCGAAAGAACTGGACGTTTATTTAGCCCTATATCGACCCCGCCCGAGATGGATGTGACTGTCTTTGTAAGCCATTGTGACTTCTCCGAAGTCTGTCGGACTACACTTTTGATCAAAACCGCTTTGCTGATTTATCGCTGGTGGGCAGTGGACTTGCTTTGACTTTTGGACTCTGTGGCCGTCTATCCTGTTTTCCCTCCTTTCGAATTGATCTTGACACTCTATTATTTTCTATTAATCTTGTTGTGATGGCAGTTCGGATGGCCAGAGCCTGCGTGGAGAAACGCAGCGACCTATTTGTACTGGACGGGGTCATCGTGATGGATCGTGAGGGTTTGGGCTGAACTTGATTGGACTTTGCTGCACCGTTTCTTTTGTCTTTGCTGGGTGGTATCTGTGGGAGCGAGGGCCAGATGTGAATCTGATTGTCTGATTATTAGTCTGATATGCTCGGGATGGGATTGCTGCCTCTGTGGTGCCGGGGGTCGGGCGGGATGGTCCTTTTTCTGTTTGCGGCTCCCCTACGGACTGTCTCTTGATTTGCAAAAATTTGCTTAACACTACGGTAGGGGGTGTCTGCTTTTGGCGGGGGGATGGGAGTCCGGGAGCTCGTATCGTTTTGCAACATTCTCCTCCTCCAACTTTTTCCCTTCCTTGGGGCGTAGTTTAGGGGGCGACAGGCACGCTGCTAGTGGGGTTAGGTCGTAGCCATCTGCAGGGGTGTAGGGTGGGGGGTTGTGGGGGGTTTATTATTTTTCCTTTGTTATTTTCTATGACCATTCTATTTCCCTTTTCCCTTCTTCACAAGAGATGTGGCGTATTTTCCTGATTTTTGCCTAAACGTATCTGGGTGTCATATGTCTGCCTCGTATATCCTGTACTCCTGGTGGGCGGGTGCTGTGGGGGGGGGGTGCCTGCGGTCATTGCTATTTAATTGTTTTGTTTCTGCTTTCCGCTGGTATTGATTTCTTTGCTGATTCTAACTGTACGGTATTTCTTCGCTTCACTTGCCCGTCCACAGCTGTGTTGTATTCGTTTATGACACCCGATATGTATATTTCTCCTCTTGTGTTATAATAATAAAAAGATTTTTAAAAAAAATGGCTCACAACTTGAACTGTGCATCCATTCTCCTGAAAAAAACTTTACAAAAATTAGTCCGATTAATTACTCTTTTCCATCTACTGTTTGATTTGAAAACATCAATTGTCTTGTTAAGTGTCCTAATTCTATTGATGATTAAAATAAAAAAAAATTCTTAACTTCAAAAGCCTGATCAACAATCTTCTCTACATTTTTCTTTTTCTTATAAAAAGCAGCTCTTTGTTTACCTTTCCTAATGTTGTTTAACAAATTTAAAACCACCCTATTGCGAAACATTCGTTTACGAATGTCTCTAAACTGATTCTGCCTTCTATTCCTATACATATTATTCTCTCCTGCTCCAGTAGTAAGATTTTTTGAGGGCCTCTCCTTCCTTTTCAAATTTACTCTCTCCTTCTCTTTTTCTACATGCTGTCCAACATTTATTTTTGATCTACAAATGTTCCGTAAGAAAGACTTAGTTGTCTTACCAGGAGCTTTTTTCCTGTTTTTTGAAGTATTTGTTGTGGAGGAGTGCTGTAATTCCGTTGCTGTTTTTGATTTTTTCCGCTTATCATCTTTCCTTCTCCTTTGCCTTGAGGGCATCTTTCCTTACTCTTGAAATCTTGATTTCAATCTGTGTTAAAGAAAAAAATAGCACATTATAGACCACTATTACCAAACAACAAAGCAATGACAAAAAGCAATCGGTCTATTCAGGGTTACAGATCAGGTGAGGATTCTCCAGGGGTGCAGAAGAGGTGAGACCTGTATTGAAGAGTGTAGTGAAAGAGAGGTCTGTCCACAGGTACAAAGAAAGTGAGAACTGTATCTAAGAGTGCAGTAGGGGATAGGCTTCATGAAGTCTAGTCCACTGCACTCTTACACACAGGCTTCACCACCTATGCTTCCCAGAAAAGGCCTCTCTCCCACTACAGTCTTGAACATAGGCCTCACCTCCTCTGTACCTCTGGACATGCCTCACCTCATCTGCACAATCTACTTCCTAATCTGACATAACACAGGTGACATCATTGTTAAAAGTTGAAATATATTTATTTAATCATGCAGACACTATTTATTCCTTCTCAAAAATCTAAAAGTCATTGATTTGCCCCCAAATCGTTTTTAAAGAACATTTTAGACACACAGTGCAGGTCCTATGTACAAGCATTCAGTGTCCATGACTACAGTGGAGAGGACTGACCTCCTCTCACCCTTGGACAAGCCTTACCTCATCTGTGTCCTCCGGACAGGCCTCAATGTATTGAGTATAATTGATGGTAACTGGGTGCACATGAGGTGACGCATGTCCAAGGGTGTAAATAAGCTGAGGCCTGTCTAAGGATGCAGATTAGTTGAAGTCTATTCAGGGTTGCAGATGAGGTGAGGATTGTCTAGGGGTGCAGAAGAGATGAGGCCTGTATTGAAGAGTGTAGTGGAAGAGAAGTCTGTCCAGGGGTATAAAGAAGGTGAGGCCTGTGTCTAAGACTGCAGTGGGGGATAGGATTCATGAAGCCTAGTCCACTGCACTCTTAGACACAGGCCTCACCACCTACGCTCCCCAGGAAAGGCCTCTCTCCCACTACAGTCTTGAACACAGGCCTCACCTCCTCTGTCACTCTGGACATGCCTCACCTCATCTGCACAATCTACTTCCTAATCTAAGGTAACACAGGTGACATTATTGTAAAAGGTTGAAATATATTTCTTTAATCATGCAGACAGTATTTATTCCTTCTCAAAAATGTAAAAGCCATTCATTTTCCCCAAAATCGTTTTTCACATCACATTTAAGAAACGCAGCACAGGTCCTATGTACAAGCATTCCATGTCACTACTGAAACTTCACAATTTCACAAAATACAATTCCCCTATCTTGCAAATATTCATACCAAGAATTATCAAAAACATCACACAAACCATCAGCAAAGAAGCTCAATGTGCTTCCTATTATGAGGTAACAAAGGTGACATCATTGTAAAAGGTTCAAATGTATTTCTTTAATCATGCAGACACTATTTATTCCTTCTCAAAAATGCAAAAGCCATTCATTTTCCCCAAAATCGTTTTTCACATCACATTTAAGAAACACAGCACAGGTCCTATGTACAAGCATTCAATTTCATGACTGAAATTCAACCATTCTCAAAAAACATGACACAAACCAACAGCAAAGAAACTCAATGTGCTTCCTACTCTGAGTTAACACAAGTAACATCATTGTGAAAGGGTCAAATTTACTTCTTTAAGCATGCAGACACTATTTATTCCTTCTCAAAAATGTAAAAGCCATTCATTTCCCCCAAAATCGTTTTTGACATCACATTTAAGAAACACAGCATAGGTCCTATGTACAAGCATTCAATGTCACTACTAAAACTTCACAATTTTACAAAATACAATTCCTTTATGCAAAGAAACTCAATGTGCTTCCTACACTGAGTTAACACAGGTAACATCATTGTGAAAGGGTCAAATTTCTTTCTTTAAGCATGCACACATTATTTATTCCTTCTAAAAAATGTAAAAGCCATTCATTTTCCCCAAAATCGTTTTTGACATCACATTTAAGAAACACAGCACAGGTCCTATGTACAAGCATTCCATGTCACTACTGAAACTTCACAATTTTACAAAATACAATTCCTCTATGCAGTACAAACTTTTTACCAAGCATTATGAAAAAGCATGACACAAACAACATTTAAAAACCACAATATGCTTCCAAATATTCTCCATACAGTATACAACTCTCTATCTATATTAAATAAATCATTACTTACCTTTACAAATGCTTTAGGAGATTGAAAACAGTGTCAGACACACACACCAATATTTCTTTAGCAGAGCAAACGGTATGTACTCCAGGCACTGCAACCATGAATGGCACAGAGAACCTCTAATAATTCTACACACATATTCCTCATGGTAACCAATCAAAACTCTTCCCTCTCTATTTTCAAATCAACACCCTTCCCCCCCTCAGCCCTTTCTACCTGTTACCATAGCAACTCCCTCCTCACTCAGCTCTCAGGTTTAAAAGTTTATTCTACAATGTTGCAATTGAACTTAGCAAGGATGTTTGACCTCTCAATACCCCAGCTTATCCAGTGCAATGTTTCTTTAAATGACTTTTTCATAACCATTCAAATTGCTTCTTTCACAAAACAGAACCATGCACCCTAACTTTCAGTTTTCAACTATCTGAATCCACCAATCATTGCTTGTGATTCAACAGCACTGAAACTCCATAGTTTTTTTTTTTGCAAACTCCTACTGTTCCAACTGCCATTTCATTCCCACACTTCATCTGACTGTACCAGAACCTCCTCTTACCATGTATTCTGTCTGGATTATTGGACATAGCTACATCCACTGGGCTCAAAGGTATGCAGCTACCAGAAATTTTCACAACCTTGATTTACCAAATGTGAACATTAAATGGATTGGCCAGAGAGGATTGAGATGTCATCAATTGATACCATTGGTGAAAACCTTTTTGCATCTGCCACACCCTCACCTCATAATTCTGCACTGTGGTGGAAATGACTTAGGCACTTTGACAGGGGTAGGTCTGGAAATGCTTTTAAAGGACACCTTTGAACAATTGATGGCACTTTTTCCTCAAACTGCCTTGGTATTTTCCAATATATGCCAAAGACAGAAATGGCAGTGGTCCAACCAATTTTGTCCACAATTTGAGAAAGCACGGAAACATGTGAATAAATCTGTTTCTGCTTACATGAGAGACTATGGAATGGGTTCAATATACAACAATAACTTGCGTTACAACATGCAAGATATCTACAGAGGAGATTGTGTGCACTTCTCAGATGAGGGGAATAGAATATTCCTCCTGAATATAAGATTGTGCATTCGAACCTACTTGTAGGTACCTAAATCAGCCACATAACCCAAAAGCTCTTTTCAGAGCTACCCTACCTCTGATCACTCAAAATTATTATTTTTATCTAACTTTTTTCACTGTTTTTCACTAAAGTACGCTCCCCGGTACGCTCCCCGGTGCGCGTACCGGGGGCTTCCCCCGCGAAAATTAATTTTTCTTTTTTTTTTTTGGGCCGATATGGGCCTCCTAAGCCCCCCTCAGAAAACCTAGGGGGTTAGGGAGTGTCTACCGTGTCCCCTTTTACCCATTCCCAACGTTGTTTGTTCTCCATCTTGTGTTTCAAATCTACCGAAACACAAGATGGAGGACTCCCGTAGCGCTGCCGGTGCGCGTACCGGGGCACGCACCTGTGAGCGCTCCCAAAAATTTTTAAAAGGTAATTTACATAAAAACCACTGGAGAGACTTTCACCAAATATAGAATAGGCCCTACTACATACCAGTCCCTACCATTTTCCCAAATTTGGTGGAATTCCATTCAGCCATTTGGGCTGTAGCCCTGTGTAAATATCCTGAGGTAAATTACATGTCAAAAACACATATGAAGTGTTAGAATTTACAACCAATTAAAATGTTACTTTCATTTTCCACTATTATTTCCTGACATTTGATTGGTTATGTACATGAATATAAATGTAAAATGAGAGGGAAACACGGCCATTTTGACTACACCTACCTGAGGTACATCTTGAAACAATTTTCTCCATTTATCTTCATCACCTTTCTATAAGGTAAGTTGTTAATTTGTAAGGGGCACTTTAAGTTAATTTGTAAAAACGTTTTCTGATAGTTATTTACTGTCCCTCTGTTATAGTTATAGATTGAGATAGGCTTCTCTGTTATAGTTATGGATTCAGTTAGGCTTCTCTGGTATAATTATGAAATTACTTAGGCTTCTTCACATACACTTTTTTGATATTTCTACTTCCTGCTTGTTACCATACACTGCCCAAAGATAACTTCACTGTTAAAAACTCAGAAGTACCTGTCAGAACTTAAACCTAACAGTGCCCTATCTCTACTGATATATTTATTTTTTATACAATTTACAGCAAGAAAATGGAAGGAGAACAGAATAAAATTAATATTTCTTTCGAAATTGTCATGGAAAACAACCCTGAAGAAAATATTTATGAGAATGATGACTTTGACTTTATGGATGAGTCTCTGGACAATGAATTACTTCAGTGTGTGGAAGCAATAGAATCACAGAATGAAAATGAGGACATTCCAGACAATATATTGTTAGAATTTTTATTAAATTTTGAAAAAGAATCAAAAAAATAAATTTATATTTAATAATCAAAAATTGTTCGAGACATTATTCATATTTATATGTAATTCATCAAGTAGTACCAAAATGATTATAATATAAAGTGAGACTTATAGTATACTGTGCAACTTTTTTTGTGTTACATAGTAATTTTGCTCATAGTTACTTCCTTTCTCCCACTTTATTATCTCCAATGTGTATTTGACATCTCTTTTTCATCTCCTGCCTCTATGTTGTTTCTGCTTTCCTGACAGACTATAGTATAGATTCCATATACCACAATAACTTCTGTAACAACATGCAAATTATCTACAGAGGAGACAGTCTACATTGAATTTAAAACTCTGCATTCGTACCTACATGCTGGTACTTATATCACCCACACAACACAACAACTCTATGCAGAGCTACCCTACCTCTAAGCACTTTCAATTATTATTTTACTGTTTCACTTGGTTTCCCCCGTGGTACGCTCCCCGGTACGCTCCCCGGTGCGCGTACCGGGCGCTCCCCCCGCGAAAATCGAATTATTTTTTTTTTGCCCCGCGGGGCCCTTTTATGGCCCCCACATCAAACCTACGTTGTCAGGGGGGGTCTACCCTGCCCCCTTTTGGTCATTTCCCCCTTTGTTTTTGCCACCTCTTGTGTCTCGATCCTACCGAGACACAAGATGGCGGCCGCTCCGGACTATTTGGAATGTTTACAGACACCCGAGAGCTAATCAGCTTTCCGCACGCGAACTCGCGTTACGCGCTGGTACGCTCCCCGGTGCGCGTACCGGGGCGCGCTTATAGATATATATATTTTTTGTAACCTAAATTACTCAAAATCCTCTGGAGCACATATCTTGAGACATAGCAAAGGCACATCGGGCTACCAGTCCCTACAATTTTGACAAGTTTGGTGAAAATCCATTCAGCCGTTCGAGCTAAAAGTGAGTCCAACCGCCCTATGGAAATTAACATGGGGAAAACACGTTTTGGGACCTCCTTTTATCTCGGCCCCGATTGACGAATCCCCCCCTACCATAGCAACCTGCTTTCCTATTTGGAAGAGAGAGCAGGTTAACCTGCTCTCTCTTGCAAATAGGAAAGCATGTTTGCTGCTCTCCCTGACGAAAAGCAATGCTGGCTCCCAAAGGACACGGGGAGCCGGCAGGGACCCTAGGGGGAGTCCCCCAACAAAGAGGGCCAGCCCCGGAGAATGGGGTCCCCGGGGCGAACAGTGGCCCGAGAGGGGGGCCCCGAGGCTCCCCTCCCCAAATAATTGGATTTTTTTTTTTAATGGAGGCAAGCCGGTCCCAGGGGTTGGGGTCCCCGGGGATAGAAGAGGTCCGAAAGGGGGGCACGCACCCCCCCTCCTCCAAAAATATTTAAATTCAGGGTAGATGTTTTTTTTTTTTTAATGGAAAAATTATGATACGCGTACGGAGCGAGGGGTTTAGCGCGACTTCTGGTGTGCACGCGTTCCGTACGCGTACGGTACCCCGTATGCTACCTGGTTTAGAACGCGTCCCGTACACGTACCCAAGCAAAAAAAGAGAAATATTTTTCAGATATCTATCAAGCTTATGTGTTTAGATGTTGGGTGGCTCTAAAAAGAGCCCTTGTGTTTATTGGGAGATTTTAGTACCTACAAGTAAGTACCGATGCAGAGTCTAAAGTTCATGAGGAAGATTCTGTTCCCTTCATCTGTAAAATGTACACCATCTTTCCTATAGATGCCATGCATATTGAAACGCAGATTGTTGTTATAAATGGACCCCATTCTATAGTCTCGGAGATAAGCAGAAACAGATTTATTCACATGTTTCCTAGATTTCTCAATCTGTGGACAAAATTGATGGGACCAGTTCCATTTCTGTCTTTGGCATATGTTAGAATATACAAAGGCAGTATGGGCGAAAAGTGACATGAGTTCTGTAAAGGTGTCCTTCATGAATATTTCCAGACCTACCCCAGTCAAAGTGCCTAGGTCATTGCCACCACAGTGCACAATTATGAGGTCAGGGTGTTGGAGATGTTAAAAGGATTTCACCAATAGCATCAATTGGTGCCACTTTAACCCTCTCTGTCCGATTCATTTAATGTCTATGTTTGGAAAACCTAGGTCTTTGTGAATTCATTTCTGTTTAGTGTACCTTTGGCTCCAGAAAATATAGCTGTGTCCCACAATCCACACTCTAAGCATCTTGAAGAGAGGTCTGGCTGCACTCAGTTGGTCTCTGTAAAGAATTGATTTGATACGCGCAAATTTACCTACACACTCCCTGTAAACACCCCCTAAGCACCAGACACAAGTTACAATGTTCGAAACAAAAGTTCCTCCGAGTAGGTATAACTGCATGCTGACACTACTTGGACAGATGTGCCACAGCGGCCAGAGCACATGACTTCACAGCATATGACACACAGTTTGGACTCACGCTTTCACCCCCGAGTCCGGCAGCAACTCAGCTTAGCAGCATGAAACTCTAGACAATACCTCACACATTTTCCGTACTCCAGGACTTTCAGACCGGTAGGGGTCAGTAGTTTGTCCTAGGAGGTATAAACACATGCTGACACTACTTCCACAGGTGTGGTGCAGCAATCAGGGCACATGACTTCACAGCATAAGACACACAGTTTGGGCTCAAGCTTTAATCCCCGAGTCCCGCAGCAGCAGCATCAGACTCTAGGTAATCCCTCACTTAATTTCCGTAGCCCAGCACTTTCAGACTTGTAGGTATGAGTAGTTCACTTCACACCCCCTGTTGAGCACACCCTAAACACCCCACAGAGCTTACTGGGCTCCTACCCTCCTCTTTCCTACTTTTTTTTGCCCTTTTTTCCCCTTACTCACTTCAACAGAATCACAAAATGGCTGCCAACACTTCCTAGTTGCAACCGCTTGCACCGCTCGTAGCCAATAAGCAGCAAGCTCGTGCCCGTAACACCTCAGCCAATCAGATGGCAGAATTCCCAAATATCAAAATCTGTAAATTTTGATATTTCTCCATAACTACTGAACAGATTTATACCAAATAAATAAAAGCTTTCTAGACCAAGACCCTTCTCCCTGCCAAATTTGGGATAATTTCGTTCACCCGTTCGACCTGTAGCCTTGTCTAAAGTTTCCTATGGAAATTGCATTGAGAAAACATGTTTTGGGACCCCACTTGTTACTCAACCCCCCCCCATTGACGAATCATGCCCACACTTTCAACATAGGAGCTGATATGAACAAAGAATTAGTTTGGAAAATTTCATGAAGATTCATCAAAGGACGCCAAAGTTATAAGCAAAACAACAAATGCTCTTCCTATGGAAACTTGGTCCTAACTAGAACTACCTACTGGCGACCGCCAGTAGGTAATATATATATATATATGTATGATCCATCACCCTCTCGTGGAGCCATTTATGGCCCTGGGACCGCCACCCCGAAGGGCCAGCTCCTGCTACCTCCTGAGATGCCCACCCTTGCGTGATAGCTGTTTGCTTTTGCATAGCTAAAGCAAACAGAACTCTGCTTTCTGCAGATTGGAACTGTCAAACAGCTCTGGCTTCCCATCTGTAAAACACATGAAAACATGGCTTCCGCAAGCAGGGAGGTGGTATTTCAAGCAGCTCCCTGTTTGCTGGAACAATGGTCACTCCCACTGGTGGCTGGGGCTCCCCCTGCAGTCATGGGGAAAGAGGGGAAAGAGGGAATATAAAGGTCAGAAACAAGCAGAAAGAGGCATAATAAAAGTCAGAAACGAAAAGAAAGACGTAGAATAAAGGTCAGAAATGAGCAGTAAGAGGCAAAATAAAGGTCAGAAACGAGCAACAAGAATGAAGGTCAAAAAGGAGCAGAAAGGCAACAGAGTAAAGGTCAGCAACAAACAGAAAGAGGCAAGATAAAGGTGAGAAACTAGCATAAAGAGGCAGAATAAAGGTGAGAAGCAAGCAGAAAGAGACAGAATATCGGTCAGTAATGAGCAGAAAGAGGCAAAATAAGGTGAGATATTAGCTGAAAGAGGTGGAAAATGGTCAGAAAGAGGCAAAATAATGGTCAGCAATGAGCAGAAAGAGGGAAAATAAAGGCCAGAAGTGAGCAGAAAAAGACAGAAAATTAGCAGAACCCACTATGGCACTCATGCACCCACTCACAGAACAACTCAGACACTCTCACACCTACACACAGAGCCACACAGGCACCAATGCACCCACTTACAGAGTCACTCATACTCTCTCACACCCACTAACAGATCTACTCAGAAACTCACTCCTCAGGACACAGACACACTCATAGACTCATATACCCACTCACAGACCTACTCAGAGACTGATGCACTCACTCACAGAGCCACTCATATACTCAGGCAGTAACTCACAGACTGACTGACACACTCATGAAGGCTCTCACACCGACTCACAGACCCACTCAGATACACACAGACCCGCTCAGAGACTCAGGCACCTCACACGCCTAGTGAAACACTCATGGACCCACTCACAGGCCCATTTAGACACTTTTGCACCCACTCACATACACAGGGAGATACTTATGCACCACTCCCAGGCCCACTCAGACACTCACACACTCACTCACACATATTGAGACACTCATGCACTCACTCATACACCAACTGAGACACTTGTGCAGACAGTCACACACTCACTCTAAAAGGTTAAATGGTTCAGTTAGGGAATAAAATGAAAAAGCCTTAGAATTTCATTGAAAAAACCAAAGTTTATATTATAGTGAGGCTCAGATTACACTCATACAAAACCATAGAAATATAGCAGTTATAGTTACCTGAGCTACATATAACTTACGCCCCTGCAATGCACTGCATATGACCACACACATTACATCAATGCTAATGAACTCACATATTAAGTCACTCATGACATGGTCAGTGACTACAAAGGGGATTCCAAGTGTCTCAAGTGAACACAGCTCCCCACCGGTGGGCAGTCATTGGGTTTGACTAGTGTAGCACTTGGGGAGGAGATGGCCTCAGATAGTTTTAGAGTGAGTTTTGAATTGACCAAACTGTCCTCGTGTGATGGAGAGATGGTATAGATAACCCACATGCCTGACAATATTAAAAAGTACAGTCAGAGGGTGTCCATCAATGGACAGAGGGTAGAGTCTCAGAGAAACACAGGAGCCAGAAAGTCAACCATCAGTTGACATGTTGTGTCTTCAGAGCAGATAGTCCCTAACACATTCACCAAGATGTTGTTGCTGACAACCGTGAGAGCCACTATCCAGTGGCACTGGTTCATTTTGAGTGGAAGGGAGTTTCAGGTCGGCTGAAGGTAGCTGTGAGTCCATCCGTACCTGTGGATGGTAAACATCCTTCACAACGCGGTAAAAACACCGCGGTGCCATTACGGCGCATCTTTTACAATGCAAGTGAGGTTACGTAGTTCTCGGCCCCGCTTCGCTACAACCGACATTTTGTGTTTAGCCGCCATTTTGTGTTGCCTCACTCAGGCAGCACGGCTAACGCGGTGAAATGGTCATTCTGCTTTTTCAGCTGCTCTGTGTCTTTCCGTTAAAGAATAACCCTTGTCCTTGTGTGCGGCACAGATGTCAGGGTCTCTCCGAGTTTGCAAAGCCATGTCTAGACTAATTAATCCATGTCTTACTCCACTGTTTGGGTCCCACCATTCTTCTCATGTTCTATTTTGTTTAACTGGCCTTCACTATTCTCTCCGTGTGTTCTCTTGTTACATAGCCCTTCTTTTGAAGCATTCTACACGTGTTTGCCACCTGCAAATTCAATTACGGGCACTAGTGTTGATTAACCTGAGGGGAGGAGAGCACACGGGGTCTGAAAGGAGGGTGTGTTTTAGACATCCGATAGCTTGTTTTCGAACTATTCCTATTTGTCAGTTTTGTGTATATTGGGAGTTGTCATTGTAAACTTGTTTTGTATAATAGACTGTGCGCCACGGATTGAAGTGGCAGTCTCTTGAGAACCTACCTGTGTGGTACTTCTTAGATAACTGTACTTAGCTGCAGCTAATAAATCTACTTTTCTACGCCTAACAGAGTGTCTCGTGTCTCTGTCGGTCGAGGCAGGTGAACTCGGAGATCTTAGGCGTGCCCTGCGCCACCTGGCCCATAAGGTCAGGTTCTCCAATTGGCGGCCCAACGTGTGGGCGACTTCAGTGGTAGTAGTTTTTGCCCGAGAGTCGTAAGGAGCTTCGCAAGAAAACTCCAGAGGATTTCGCGAACCACGTGAGCGACCCCTGCATGTCGAAGTGGACCGAAGGTCTTTTGAAGCGCGGCTACTCCTTCCCGACGGCTGCTGACGACTGCTGCCCTGACTGTCGCCCTGCCTTGGCCCTTTGGTGATGATTGGTATCGCAAGACGTTGGACGGACATCTGTTGGCGTGAGAAAAACATTTAGTTAAGTATTTGTGGGTAGCGCCCACTCTTTGTTTTTTTTTTGTTTTTGTTATTCGATTAGCGCGCTAACTGAAGCCGAGGGGTAAGTACGTTTGTGCTGTGACTCTATTGTCCAAAAATCCCTTGACGTTTGTAAGGTAGTCCAGTACGTTACGAAATGCCTGGATTTAGTAAATTTAAGAAATGTTGTTGTTTTGGTTGTTCTAGGGATTCCCGGTTAGAGGATTCTTGTCCGATTCCTCCAGTTGGAACTCCTACTTACGAGCTTTACTCGAAGCATGGTCTGGGTCCTATTGTTTTCAACGACACATGGATCCGATACACTAAAAATAATGGTGTTTTACAGTGGCCACAAAATGGTTCTTTTGAGCCCAATATATTAAACAACTTGGAAACAATTCTATTCAAGAGAAAAGCCCGGCCGGCAATGTTTGACTCTTTCTGCCTATGGCGTAAGGAAGCCAAAAAAAAAGAAATTAAGCAAATGAAGAAAGATAAGAAAGAGCAGAGTATGTCGATTCTACAGGCTGCCCAACAATTTAAAAATGACGAAGCTGATCAGGTGATTGAGGTGTCGGAAAGACAACATCCTATGGCAAAAGATAGGTGTTATCCTATGTTACCTACTGTATCGAAGAGTAAAACTCCCGATGATGATTCTTTTATGTCCCATCTGTTGACATTACCCCCACCTTATGTGTTAGGTGCCAATGCACCGCCATTACAACCTGCTGTTAATCCAGCTGTTTTGGTTCCTGCACAATTGCCTATTCCTGTGATTCCAGTTCCGCCCCCTTTGCCAGCGACTTCAGTACCCCAATCTTCTGTGCCTCAGCCTCCTCCCTCTGTTGTTTCCTTTGCTACAGATTCTTCTTCTGTTTTGCAGAATACGCTGTCTCCTGTTTTGGTGTCAGATTCTCCTACAGCCAGACAACGTTTAGTCGATACTGTTTCAGGTCTTTTGTCACCTTTCCTTGGGCCTCTCTACTTTTCTCCAGCGTCGTCTAGGAGACAATCCCGTAGTCAATTTCCAGATTTGGGAGAACGGACTAAATTAGATTCTCTTGCTTGTAATTGGATTATGAGCAGTGTACAGTACAGTGTATGTGATATTTTAGATACTTTCCTACAATGGAACGCCCCCACACAGAGATACGTGTTTAATGTTATGTGCAATACTCTAATTGAAGAATGGGGAGATGCGGATCTAGATTCACCTCCTCGGGATTTATTCGACATACAGGATCAGTTTGATAAGGGACTTATTGTGGGTCCTGCTGCAGAGCGTGCTATTCAGAAGCTTGTTACTTTTCAATCTGCCTTTTTCTCTCAAAATTCTCTTAAGCCTGATCCCGCGGTTCGTCGTAAGACAGCACAATATCCGATGCGAGAAGTTCCACCGATATGGAGAGATGGGGTTCCTCAAGCAGGGGCTAATCCTGGTGTCCCTGCTCATTTTCAGCGTATATGGGTACATGACCCTTGGAAAAGGTCAGAAGTTTTGGCACTCAAACAGTCTTTACCGGACCCTCGTAAGAATCCTGCTGGGTATTATAAAGAGTTGTCCCAGACTGTTGACGCTTGCATTATGAATTTGGCAGACATTGATTTACTCATGGGAAATGTATTCCCATAAGCAATATGGACCAAGATTTGTAAACAGGATCATGATGCAGCTTTAGGCGGTAATTGGGCTGCTATTACAGCTGCGGATGCAGGACAAATAGGTGGTGCCAAACCAGATGATTTGATTACGGAATTACCTGGAAAAATAATAGATTTGATGAAAACTATGATGCCTGCAGTGCGCGTTAATTGGGACAAGTTAGCGGCGTGTAAACAAAAGACGGATGAAAGTGTCTCTGACTTCTTTACTAGGTTCGAGGAGACTTTCATCGACCATAGTGGTCAAGACATGAGTACTGAAGGTGGACAGCGATTGTTCGTAGACAAATTTGTTTTTAATTTACTTCCAGAATTATCACATAAATTAAAACAATCAGAGAGTTCGTGGGCTGTTTCTTCCACTGCTCAGATATTTGCTACTGCCCAATATTATGAAAATAGGGATAAGGACGATAGGGAGAAAGCGGAGAAAAAGACTAAAGAATTAAAAACGAAGGTTCTTCTGCAACAAGCTTATCCCCCTCGTTCTGCCCAGCCCCAATCTCAACAGCCTCCGCAGTTTCAGAGGTTGTTGCAGAAACCGGTACCCTCAGTTCCATGAGCTCCGTTGGGTCCTAATCAGTGTGCCTACTGTAAGGAAGACGGTCATTTTAAGAATGCTTGTCTGATTTTACTGCAACGGTATGATGGACAATTAGCACCATGGGGTCGTGGTGATTCTCGGTCCATATCTAGAGGTAGAGGACGTGGTGCTTCGACTCAGGAACTATGTCCCTCTCCCTCTCAGGATTCTACAAATTATTTTGATCTGCAGACTTTCCAATCTGCTCAATATTACAATGATGACTATTGTCTTGATAATGAGGATGTTGCCTTTCATACTAGCTAGGATAGCCATAGGCAAAGTACGGGAGTCGTATCAGTTCCAGTGGATCAGGAAGGACCTTATGTTAATGTTATGGCCTTCGGTGTTACAGAACCATTTCTCTTGGATACTGGTGCAATGAGAAGTTCCATAATGCATTCTAAACTCCCTGGGGCACCTTTGTCTGGCTCAACAAATGTTTCTGTAGGATTCTCTGGCGCCCCAGTTTCAAATCCGATTTCTTGTCCTTTGCCCATTTCTATTGGTCCATACGATTTGGAAGCTCCACTCCTTTTAACAACGGGTTGTGGAGAGAATTTATTGGGTTTGGACTTATTGAAGCGTTTACATGCTACGCTGTATTGTTCACCCTCTGGTGTGCATCTCACTTTGGGTGCTAAACTGACTTCTCCTATGTATGTATCTAAAGAACAGCTACCACCTGAATTGCGTTCACTTCCAGCTACGCTTTGGGCCACGGGTCCGAATGATGTTGGTTTGTTGCAAATTCCACAGTATGTGATTACCGTTAAGCCCAATGTTAAGATGCCACGTGTTCCTCAATATAAAATATCTAGTGATGCTGAGAGAGCATTGTTGGCCATTGTTCACGATTTGGTTCAGAAGGGTGTGGTTGAAGAGACTAGAGGGAATGTTTGCAATAGTCCTGTTTTGCCTATTCTTAAACGTACTGATCCCTCTCAACCACCTGTGTACCGTTTTGTAATTGATCTTCGGGAGGTCAACAAAATTGTTGTCCCTCAGTTCCCTGTTGTGCCAGATATAACTGCCTTGCTTACTATGATTCCTACTTCAGCGGTCTGGTTTTCGGTTATTGATCTCAAGAATGCTTTCTTTAGCATTCCTATTGCTGAAGAAAGTAGGGATCTCTTCGGCTTCTCTCTCGGAGGCCGAAGCTTCCGGTTTAAGCGTGCACCTCAGGGCTATTGTGAAAGTCCGTCCATATACAGCCAAGCTTTAACCCCTTCCACGCTGATGACGAGCTGGGCTTGTCATGAGGTAGCCTCCTGCTACGCTGATGACGAGCCCAAATCGTAACGTAACATGCGCTTTTAAAAATCTCCGCGTACGAGCGGATTTCCGCCCGCACGCATACGGTTAAAGTCTCAGCGTGACACCTTTTCTTTGCCCCCGGGTGCTACTCTTATCCAATATGTGGATGATTTACTAGTGGCTGCTGATTCGGAGAATGTCTGTAAAAATGCTACTGTATCGCTCTTGCGACAGTTGTCTGATCTGTATCCTCTTCTAAGTTGCAATATTGTCGACAGGAAGTTACCTATTTTGGTCATCTCTTGTCGAAGGAGGGAAGACGATTGACCCCGGAACGTATTCATGCAATTGCACGGATGCCTGTACCGTCCACGCAAAGAGAAGTGCGTTCTTTCTTGGGCATTACCTCTTACTGTAGACAGTGGATTCCTAATTTTTCCCTACTTGCTAAACCTCTGTTGGCACTTACACTTAAAGATATGCCCCAGCCTCTTCCTTGGACAGATGAGTGTCAAAAGAACTTTTCTGATCTGCGTACTGCTTTGTGTTCTGCTCCTGTGTTGGGTACTCCCAATTACAGCAAACCTTTCACGCTTTATGTTCACGAAAGGGAAGGTTGGCATTATCAGTCCTGACGCAACAATTTGGCGACAAACAAAGGCCGTGTGCCTATTTTTCGGCAACATTAGATCCAGTAGCTAAGGCATTACCTAGTTGCCTTAGAGCAACAGCAGCAGCGGCAATTTCTATTTGTCAATCTGCTGGACTAGTGTTAGATCATACTCTTAATGTTATGGTACCACATGCAGTAGATACTCTTCTTAACAGGACAAGAACTCAGCACTTAACGAGCGCCTGTTTGTCTGGATATGAGTTGACACTTCTAGCTAGCCATATACACATAAAAAGATGTAATGTTCTGAATCCAGCAACATTGTTACCTATTTTGGATGAGATACATGTACAAGATCAGCATGATTGTTTTCTTCGCACTGAGGAAGAAACGAAGGGTCGAATAGACCTGAAGGATACACCACTTGAGGATCCGAATGGGATCCTATGGGTAGATGGGTCTTGCTTCAAGCTTCCTAATGGCGAAACTACAGCTGCTTATGCAGTGACGACTTTGCATACAGTGGTAGAAACTGCATGCATTTTGCAAAATTCAGCGCAAGCTGCAGAATTGATTGTGCTTACAAGAGCATGTGTGTTGGCGAAAGGGAAAAGAGTGACTGTCTATACTGACAGTCAATATGCATTTGGCGTTGCCAATAGTTTTGGTCGTTTGTGGAAGGAAAGAGGATTCTTTACCTCCCACTGCACCAAGATACAGCATGGTCAGTTGCTAACTGACCTTCTTGAATCACTTGTTTTGTCCACTCAAATAGCGATTGTGAAGTGCAGTGCACATAAAAAGATTACTGATGATGTGGGTCAAGGAAATGCTTTTGCAGATGAAATAGCGAGGGAAACAGCGAGGAATGTGGGAAGCCGCATGTATGTTGCAAGCCCTGCAAGAAGGGTCGCAGAAGGTGGTATGTGTGAAGACACAGTGGAAAGCGTAAAAGCGATTCAGAAGGAGGCCACTGAGAACGAATTGAGCATGTGGAGAGAGAGTACGGGAATGTTGGATAGTATGGGATGTTGGACGGAATTGTCAGAGCATCAACGATGGTTGTTACCAGTTGCGTATGTACTGCCTGTCGTTACTATGGCTCGTTGACCAGCCCATATTAATACAAGGGGTATATGCAAGCTTTTAGCTCCAGTATGGCAAAATGAAGGTATTCCTAAATGTGCAGAAAATGTGGTGAAACACTGCATTGTTTGTTTAATGCACAATCCAGGAAAGGGAACTCCAACTCCAGCAGGTCACTTTGCACCCCCTGCATAACCATTCGAGGTACTACAAATAGATTACATCCATATGGAACGTTTTAACAACCTCAAGTATGTCCTGGTGGTGGTTTGTGCCTTTTCCAGATGGATAGAGGCCTACCCCCTAAAGGACAACACTGCCTTGTCCACTGCAAAAATACTTCTCAAAGAATTCTTCCCGAGGTTTGGTTTGCCGCGCATTGTCTGGAGTGACAATGGAAGTGAATTTGTAGGTCAAATTATGCAGAAGGTGTGTGTAGGTTTAGGTATTAGACAGAAATTCCATGCGGCAAACCATCCTCAGTCAGCGGGTCTGGTGGAATGCTATAATGGCAAAACTTAAGGTCTCTCTTGGCCTGATGCCTTGCCCTTGGCACACCTTTCAACTAGAATGACTGTTCATTCTCGCTTGGGACTTAGCCCATACGAGATTGTTTTCGGACGCCCAGCTAATATCTGGGGAGTCCCCAGACCCAAAAAGTATTCAGATATTCCGTACCCATTGTTGGTTGACTACTTGCATGATCTCACCACTAAATTGCATGTTATTCGTCAACAGGTCCAAAACGCTTTGCCGGAGGCCTCCTCAGATCCCGGACACACCATCCAGCCTGGGGACTGGGTGTGTCTGAAAAACTTCCAGAGGAAAAAGAACTTGGAACCTCGCTGGGGGCCGCCTAGACAAGTATTACTCACAACTCGTACAGCTGTCAAGGTCCTGGGAAAGAAAAACTGGATCCACGACGTGCATTGCAAAAGGGTACCATTGCCTTTACCTTATGACCAGTGGGTCCGAGAAGGTGTTGGTGACAGTGAATGTGAGTAGGTACCCAGGTTCATACCGTTCAGCAGTGCACGCCTGGATTAGACTAGCTCAGAGAAGGAAGACGATGACGTCTTACAGGAAGCTGTACCTGTACATCTGAGACTCAACACAACAGATCCCGAACATTTATTCAAGGACCAGACAATACCTGAAAAGAGACGATATAATCTCAGAAAGAGATCGCCTAAAGACAATTGACTTTGATTTTCTTTAATTTGTTTCAAAATAGAAATTCCTTTTTCCTTTATCCATCAAGTTGCAGGGTCACGGTAGCAGTCTTGAGCTGTGACCTGAATAGTGACTAGGTCAACAGGACTTGCAGTGTCATAGGACGGCTAACAATCACAGCCAAGTGATTAAGGAAGATTATCGTGAGCAACGCCTTTAGAGTAATGGATAGCGCAGGGAAAAGAAGCGATATTAAAATGACGAAGAGAACTCATTATAAAAAATTATTATTTAGTCGTTGTGGCGTAGCATTGTGTATTTTAGTATGTTTATGTAGTTTATTAGCATGCATAGGGTGGGTATTCACATTCTACAGTTAGCACCTGTTCCCACTTCTGTTCCTCTAACTCCCCCTACTACTGTTTCTCCGCACAAATTTTACTCACTCCCAGATCACGAGCAAATGAGAAGAATGGAATATCTTAACAATTCGTTCGTTCAACTGTTACACCAACATCAATTAATAGTAAATGTTACTGACTGTTGGGTTTGTGGTCTCATACCCCATAATACACAAAGAGGGATGCCATATCTAGTCCTTCCATTTTCTTATGAAGGTTCTGCTTGGACCTACTTGGCTATGTTTTCCAATGCATACCAGAACTTACTTCGATATCCTTCTGGTGGTTCCTATAATGGTGGAGTGGATTTCAGTCACAGTTCCCTGATAAAGGGTATTGTAACAATGGCTAAGATTGCTGACATTATAAAAATTCCCAAAGATGAGAAGAAAGCATACGAAGGGTGGAATATAACTCGTTATACTCTCAGCCTCACTGACAAGGTTAAACAGCAGAGTTTTACATCGATTTGGGTCCTCCCGTCCTCCCCCAAAGAGGTCGTTTGTGCTTGCAGATAAATGGCCAGAATACCAAACTAAGCAAGAGAGGAGTAATTGCTCCCATACTTATGTTTATACTCCTTGTACTCCTGCACCCCTGGTGGCATCACAAGGTACATATTGTATCTGCCATGACAAAGCTTACACATGGCTTCCGACATACTTCTCGGGAACGTGTTACGTAGCTTTTCTCCTCCCTCCTACATATACTGCTCCTGCTGATTATCACAGAAAGAGAGTCGCTAGAGGAGTTGTAAATTCGGAAGATACAGCAGGACAGGAAACAGGGGACTTTCTAAAAGGGTTTCTTCCCTTTTGGGGTCCGATGGTCAACAGCAGAAATATTAGGCAGTTGGTTCGGGTGGTTGATGCCACCATCAATGTAACTTCCGGAGCATTAAAGAATTTGACCGCCGAGCTTCAGGCGGACCGACTTATGACTTTACAGAACCGGATGGTTCTAGACATAGTTCTTGCAGATAAGGGCGGAGTCTGTAAACTGATTGGATCCAGTTGTTGCATCTATATTCCCGATAATGCCCTTACAGTATACCAAGCCATCTCTAAGGTACATGTCATCTCTGAGTCTATTTACCAAGATACCGGAGAGTGGTCTGTGATGGGATGGTTTTGGGGACTACTGTCCACTTGGGGACGGAAAGTGTTAACTTTCCTCTGGATGATTTTAGCAATCATCCTTTCCGGTTGTCTTTGTCTACAGTGTGGTCCAGCTATTTGTGGACTCTGTGCCACGATCTGTGTCTCCAAACCAGTAGCACAACAGACAGAGAATATTAAGATGATGGTGCAACAACACCTCAATGACCTCATGACCATTGATATTGACTCAGACTAGCATGGGTCTCTTTGTGCATTGCCTGAGTATGGCAAAAGGAGGGTCTGAGGTTACGTAGTTCTCGGCCCCGCTTCACTACAACCGCCATTTTGTGTTTAGCCGCCATTTTATGTTGCCTCACTCAGGCAGCACGGCTAACGCGGTGAAATGGTCATTCTGCTTTTTCAGCTGCTCTGTGTCTTTCCGTTAAAGAATAACCCTTGTCCTTGTGTGCGGCACTGATGTCAGGGTCTCTCCGAGTTTGCAAAGCCATGTCTAGACTGATTAATCCATGTCTTACTCCACTGTTTGGGTCCCACCATTCTTCTCATGTTCTATTTTGTTTAACTGGCCTTCACTATTCTCTCTGTGTGTTCTCTTGTTACATAGCCCTTCTTTTGAAGCATTCTACATGTGTTTGTCACCTGCAAATTGAATTACGGGCACTAGTGTTGATTAAACTGAGGGGAGGAGAGCACACGGGGGCTGAAAGGAGGGTGTGTTTTAGACATCCGATAGCTTGTTTTCGAACTATTCCTATTTGTCAGTTTTGTGTATATTGGGAGTTGTCATTGTAAACTTGTTTTGTATAATAGACTGCGCGCCACGGATTGAAGTGGCAGTCTCTTGAGAACCTACCTGTGTGGTACTTCTTAGGTAACTGTACTTAGCTGCAGCTAATAAATCTACTTTTCTACGCCTGACAGAGCTTCTCGTGTCTCTGTCGGTCGAGGCAGGTGAACTCGGAGATCTTAAGCGTGCCCTGCGCCGCATGGCCCATAAGGTCAGGTTCTCCACAAGTCGTTACCATGACTTGCGCTGGAGGGCGCTCTAGACTAAGGAATAGTAGATTTACTATTCCATCACCTTCCCTACTGTACGTAGGCTGGAGTTGGAATAGTAAATCTTACTATTCCTAAGTCCAGCACCCTACAGCGCAAGTTGTGGTAACGACTTGCATTGTAAAAGATGCGTTGTGATGTACCGCGATCATTTTGATCGCGTTGTAACATCATACATCCCCTGTAGATTGTTTGCTGAGCAATGACTTGGAGCACACCATCTCGAAGGAGTGGAGCTCAGGTCACACTTGGATTGGAGACCATGGGGTTGCCTGAGTAGGTGAGCCTGACCAGACCATCATGGCAGCTCAAGAGGGTTGTCAGAAGGCCCAGAAGCCTGGAAGAATGGCCCAGGTATCTCCCAAAAAGAGGAAGAGCAAGGGGTGTACAAAAATGACTCCTGAAATTCCCAGGGCCCTGGAGGAGGTGTAAACTGAGGGGGACACCCCAGTACCTACAGGGGAAGATGTGGGTGAACTGGGGATTCTGCCTGAGCTGACCAACTGGCAGAAGGAAGGTGGTCCCTCTAGAGAAGAGGTCTGCAAGGAGGAGAAGGAGTGCCCTACTCTTGTGGGTCTTCAGTGGCAGTCTGAGGCACAGTCAGCTGGTGATGCCTTTGGGCAGCACCTGATATACTGGGATAATTATTTCCTGTATAGTGAGCCTAAGGCTCCTGAGTCTAGTGCAACCCAGCGCTTCAGGACTAACATTGTGGGGACTCTTGATCCCGAGACAGCCATGGGCAACACATTTATTCTGGTCTCGATGGTCCATGCCACCAGGTAGCTGGAAGCAACTGACTGGGCACGTCATGGCCAGGCCACTGATGGGGTTTCCCCAAGGCAGGGTCATCTGACTGGGGTATCAACTTCATGTCCAACTTCTTGAAGCCCATGTGGAAGGAGTGTAATATGACCTACAAGTTCACTACTCCTTGCTACCCCCAACCAATGGGTTCAACCTACCTTCAAAGGCATGATTATGGGTCTACCCGAACCCTTGAGGCTTAAGTGGGAGAACCACCTGCTGTGCTTTTTGTACGCCTACATGGAGGTCGGCAAAAACTCTTTTGAACTTCTATATGGACATCCTGTGAGATTGTTGTGTTTGGATTTAGATACCAGTACATAGATTTCCCGAATCATGCCCTTTTATAGGCACAACTCACATTGCTCTTTTTTAGGCATAGTATCTCAGTCCTTATTTAGGCATCAGCCATTCTATTCAAATACAGTCATGGTCACTTACATCAGTCCATCCCACGTCTCAATGAGTTCTTAGAAACCAGACCCTTAAGCCACTGGGCCTTTCCCTGCTTGGATTATTGATTTCTCCAAGAAATGAACAACTATTCCTTAGGGGTTCATTCATGACGTCTTCCTTTGCCCGACTTTACATCAATGCTAGCATTCCTAGGCACCTTCCAGGTATAAATATACCTTCACTTGCCATGGCAGAGCACGGCTCCGCTACACAGCTCGATACGGCTCGCCACTGCAAGTTCGGAAGTAATTAGAGTCCCTGCCTGACGCACTGACCAGACGCTGTCATCCTGCTTGCAGAGAATCCAGCTTCCAGCGTCCTGACTCCCTTCGCGGGGTGTCAGGGATTGAGATCCGGAAAGAGATTCCCACCTCTCTCATTCTAAGGTATGGAGCATACTAAAACCTAGAGGGACTCTTGGCATACAAACGCAATACAAAATATAGCTTACCATAGTATAGAAAACAGCACCTACTTCTTACCTTTGACTGCACTTAGGTTAGGTACACTGGGGTAGAACTAGTTAGAAACAACAGACGAGTATTCACATTTTAGCCTGTGTTATTTATGTATGTTTATATGAATATATGTCATAGCTAAAAGACCATGCTATTGCAGTATTATTTCTTCTTACTGCTTATGCTGTACGAATTATATCTCCCATACTGTCTTGCGATTGTAACAGCTCATATCTCTTACACGAGAAATAAGACTGTTCAATAAGTCCTTTTAATGTAAACGCCCGTCCATCCAGTTCTGTGTAACTCTGAAGAAACTAAGCATGCACGATTAACTGAGTGAAACTGTTATCTATTGTTTTCACGATTCTTAGAACTGTTCTGATTCTGTTTTTGTGGTTGTCAGAAACTAATACAATTTTCTTGTTTATTCGAGAAGTTTCTAGTGACCTCTGAGTTAGCTGGCACACAAAGTAATTAACTTTAATATACTGGATAGAGGCATTCCAGTGGGCAAAGCCTATAAGGGAAATAGGAACTACTCTACAAGATGACCTCTCAGATTGGTTAATGAAGGCTGGGAGCAAGCTCACAAGAAGCCACCCCAGGAAGTAGTTAGCTACATGCTGGTGTTCCGCAACTAGGGAGCCCTCTTCTGGAAACTAGCACAGGAGAACCTGGAAGCTAACCAGGAGGACATGGAGCAATGGTACAACCAGAATACCACTCTGGTTGAGTTTCAGTCTGGTCAAAAGGTGTGGTTATTGGAGCCAGTGGACTCCTAGGACCTGAGAGACTATTAGTCAGGGCCTTATGAGGTGAAGGAGCACTAAAGTGATGTCACCTACTTGGTGGACCTGAAGCCTCCTTGGAACCCCATGAGGGTCCTGCATGTGAATCACCTCAAGCCCCACTGTGAAAGGTCTGAGATTACCATTGCTCTGGTTACTGTTGATGGGGTGGAAGAGTAGAGTTAACCTTTCCCTGATCTCCTAACTTAGTAGGTGCAGGATGGGCCTGTGGAGGGTGTCAGTCTCTCTCCTTCACTGACCCTAGATCAGCTGAGGGACTGCTGTCAGTTGTTGGGGCAGTTTGCCTCTTTGTTCTCCCTTACCCGAGGACTCACTACATGGTGTGTACTGTACTCAACAGAAGCGGTCGCTCCCCTCAGCTCCTCACCTCTGGTATCTTGCTCATTGCGCCTCCCTGCCTGCCTGATTACTGCTTATTGAAACTGTCTGCCTATTTTGCGCATTTCAGCTCTCTGCCATTGACTCTGTGTAGCGCTTCGAAGCGCTCGACACTGCTGGGCATTTCCCTGAATATTGTTTGCTTAACTGTATGCTTATCTCTGCCTGCCTGATTACTGCTTATTGAAATTGTCTGCCTATTTTGCGTATTTCAGCTCTCTGCCATTGACTCTGTGTAGCGCTTTGAAGCGCTCGACACTGCTGGGCATTTCTCTGAATTTTGTTTATTTAATTGTATGCTTATCTGTGCTTGCCTGCTGCAGAGCGCGTAGCGCTTTCCCACTGCTGCCTGCGAATAATTCCCACACAGCGCTCCATTGCATAAATAATTCCTTCACCCTCGCAGTATTTGCAAGCTTTTAGCTCCAGTATGGCAAAATGAAGGTATTCCTAAATGTGCAGAAAATGTGGTGAAACACTGCATTGTTTGTTTAATGCACAATCCAGGAAAGGGAACTCCAACTCCAGCAGGTCACTTTGCACCCCCTGCATAACCATTCGAGGTACTACAAATAGATTACATCCATATGGAACGTTTTAACAACCTCAAGTATGTCCTGGTGGTGGTTTGTGCCTTTTCCAGATGGATAGAGGCCTACCCCCTAAAGGACAACACTGCCTTGTCCACTGCAAAAATACTTCTCAAAGAATTCTTCCCGAGGTTTGGTTTGCCGCGCATTGTCTGGAGTGACAATGGAAGTGAATTTGTAGGTCAAATTATGCAGAAGGTGTGTGTAGGTTTAGGTATTAGACAGAAATTCCATGCGGCAAACCATCCTCAGTCAGCGGGTCTGGTGGAATGCTATAATGGCAAAACTTAAGGTCTCTCTTGGCCTGATGCCTTGCCCTTGGCACACCTTTCAACTAGAATGACTGTTCATTCTCGCTTGGGACTTAGCCCATACGAGATTGTTTTCGGACGCCCAGCTAATATCTGGGGAGTCCCCAGACCCAAAAAGTATTCAGATATTCCGTACCCATTGTTGGTTGACTACTTGCATGATCTCACCACTAAATTGCATGTTATTCGTCAACAGGTCCAAAACGCTTTGCCGGAGGCCTCCTCAGATCCCGGACACACCATCCAGCCTGGGGACTGGGTGTGTCTGAAAAACTTCCAGAGGAAAAAGAACTTGGAACCTCGCTGGGGGCCGCCTAGACAAGTATTACTCACAACTCGTACAGCTGTCAAGGTCCTGGGAAAGAAAAACTGGATCCACGACGTGCATTGCAAAAGGGTACCATTGCCTTTACCTTATGACCAGTGGGTCCGAGAAGGTGTTGGTGACAGTGAATGTGAGTAGGTACCCAGGTTCATACCGTTCAGCAGTGCACGCCTGGATTAGACTAGCTCAGAGAAGGAAGACGATGACGTCTTACAGGAAGCTGTACCTGTACATCTGAGACTCAACACAACAGATCCCGAACATTTATTCAAGGACCAGACAATACCTGAAAAGAGACGATATAATCTCAGAAAGAGATCGCCTAAAGACAATTGACTTTGATTTTCTTTAATTTGTTTCAAAATAGAAATTCCTTTTTCCTTTATCCATCAAGTTGCAGGGTCACGGTAGCAGTCTTGAGCTGTGACCTGAATAGTGACTAGGTCAACAGGACTTGCAGTGTCATAGGACGGCTAACAATCACAGCCAAGTGATTAAGGAAGATTATCGTGAGCAACGCCTTTAGAGTAATGGATAGCGCAGGGAAAAGAAGCGATATTAAAATGACGAAGAGAACTCATTATAAAAAATTATTATTTAGTCGTTGTGGCGTAGCATTGTGTATTTTAGTATGTTTATGTAGTTTATTAGCATGCATAGGGTGGGTATTCACATTCTACAGTTAGCACCTGTTCCCACTTCTGTTCCTCTAACTCCCCCATCTACTGTTTCTCCGCACAAATTTTACTCACTCCCAGATCACGAGCAAATGAGAAGAATGGAATATCTTAACAATTCGTTCGTTCAACTGTTACACCAACATCAATTAATAGTAAATGTTACTGACTGTTGGGTTTGTGGTCTCATACCCCATAATACACAAAGAGGGATGCCATATCTAGTCCTTCCATTTTCTTATGAAGGTTCTGCTTGGACCTACTTGGCTATGTTTTCCAATGCATACCAGAACTTACTTCGATATCCTTCTGGTGGTTCCTATAATGGTGGAGTGGATTTCAGTCACAGTTCCCTGATAAAGGGTATTGTAACAATGGCTAAGATTGCTGACATTATAAAAATTCCCAAAGATGAGAAGAAAGCATACGAAGGGTGGAATATAACTCGTTATACTCTCAGCCTCACTGACAAGGTTAAACAGCAGAGTTTTACATCGATTTGGGTCCTCCCCCAAAGAGGTCGTTTGTGCTTGCAGATAAATGGCCAGAATACCAAACTAAGCAAGAGAGGAGTAATTGCTCCCATACTTATGTTTATACTCCTTGTACTCCTGCACCCCTGGTGGCATCACAAGGTACATATTGTATCTGCCATGACAAAGCTTACACATGGCTTCCGACATACTTCTCGGGAACGTGTTACGTAGCTTTTCTCCTCCCTCCTACATATACTGCTCCTGCTGATTATCACAGAAAGAGAGTCGCTAGAGGAGTTGTAAATTCGGAAGATACAGCAGGACAGGAAACAGGGGACTTTCTAAAAGGGTTTCTTCCCTTTTGGGGTCCGATGGTCAACAGCAGAAATATTAGGCAGTTGGTTCGGGTGGTTGATGCCACCATCAATGTAACTTCCGGAGCATTAAAGAATTTGACCGCCGAGCTTCAGGCGGACCGACTTATGACTTTACAGAACCGGATGGTTCTAGACATAGTTCTTGCAGATAAGGGCGGAGTCTGTAAACTGATTGGATCCAGTTGTTGCATCTATATTCCCGATAATGCCCTTACAGTATACCAAGCCATCTCTAAGGTACATGTCATCTCTGAGTCTATTTACCAAGATACCGGAGAGTGGTCTGTGATGGGATGGTTTTGGGGACTACTGTACACTTGGGGACGGAAAGTGTTAACTTTCCTCTGGATGATTTTAGCAATCATCCTTTCCGGTTGTCTTTGTCTACAGTGTGGTCCAGCTATTTGTGGACTCTGTGCCACGATCTGTGTCTCCAAACCAGTAGCACAACAGACAGAGAATATTAAGATGATGGTGCAACAACACCTCAATGACCTCATGACCATTGATATTGACTCAGACTAGCATGGGTCCCTTTGTGCATTGCCTGAGTATGGCAAAAGGAGGGTCTGAGGTTACGTAGTTCTCGGCCCCGCTTCACTACAACCGCCATTTTGTGTTTAGCCGCCATTTTATGTTGCCTCACTCAGGCAGCACGGCTAACGCGGTGAAATGGTCATTCTGCTTTTTCAGCTGCTCTGTGTCTTTCCGTTAAAGAATAACCCTTGTCCTTGTGTGCGGCACTGATGTCAGGGTCTCTCCGAGTTTGCAAAGCCATGTCTAGACTGATTAATCCATGTCTTACTCCACTGTTTGGGTCCCACCATTCTTCTCATGTTCTATTTTGTTTAACTGGCCTTCACTATTCTCTCTGTGTGTTCTCTTGTTACATAGCCCTTCTTTTGAAGCATTCTACATGTGTTTGTCACCTGCAAATTGAATTACGGGCACTAGTGTTGATTAAACTGAGGGGAGGAGAGCACACGGGGGCTGAAAGGAGGGTGTGTTTTAGACATCCGATAGCTTGTTTTCGAACTATTCCTATTTGTCAGTTTTGTGTATATTGGGAGTTGTCATTGTAAACTTGTTTTGTATAATAGACTGCGCGCCACGGATTGAAGTGGCAGTCTCTTGAGAACCTACCTGTGTGGTACTTCTTAGGTAACTGTACTTAGCTGCAGCTAATAAATCTACTTTTCTACGCCTGACAGAGCTTCTCGTGTCTCTGTCGGTCGAGGCAGGTGAACTCGGAGATCTTAAGCGTGCCCTGCGCCGCATGGCCCATAAGGTCAGGTTCTCCACAAGTCGTTACCATGACTTGCACTGGAGGGCGCTCTAGACTAAGGAATAGTAGATTTACTATTCCATCACCTTCCCTACTGTACGTAGGCTGGAGTTGGAATAGTAAATCTTACTATTCCTAAGTCCAGCACCCTACAGCGCAAGTTGTGGTAACGACTTGCATTGTAAAAGATGCGTTGTGATGTACCGCGATCATTTTGATCGCGTTGTAACATCATACATCCCCTGTAGATTGTTTGCTGAGCAATGACTTGGAGCACACCATCTCGAAGGAGTGGAGCTCAGGTCACACTTGGATTGGAGACCATGGGGTTGCCTGAGTAGGTGAGCCTGACCAGACCATCATGGCAGCTCAAGAGGGTTGTCAGAAGGCCCAGAAGCCTGGAAGAATGGCCCAGGTATCTCCCAAAAAGAGGAAGAGCAAGGGGTGTACAAAAATGACTCCTGAAATTCCCAGGGCCCTGGAGGAGGTGTAAACTGAGGGGGACACCCCAGTACCTACAGGGGAAGATGTGGGTGAACTGGGGATTCTGCCTGAGCTGACCAACTGGCAGAAGGAAGGTGGTCCCTCTAGAGAAGAGGTCTGCAAGGAGGAGAAGGAGTGCCCTACTCTTGTGGGTCTTCAGTGGCAGTCTGAGGCACAGTCAGCTGGTGATGCCTTTGGGCAGCACCTGATATACTGGGATAATTATTTCCTGTATAGTGAGCCTAAGGCTCCTGAGTCTAGTGCAACCCAGCGCTTCAGGACTAACATTGTGGGGACTCTTGATCCCGAGACAGCCATGGGCAACACATTTATTCTGGTCTCGATGGTCCATGCCACCAGGTAGCTGGAAGCAACTGACTGGGCACGTCATGGCCAGGCCACTGATGGGGTTTCCCCAAGGCAGGGTCATCTGACTGGGGTATCAACTTCATGTCCAACTTCTTGAAGCCCATGTGGAAGGAGTGTAATATGACCTACAAGTTCACTACTCCTTGCTACCCCCAACCAATGGGTTCAACCTACCTTCAAAGGCATGATTATGGGTCTACCCGAACCCTTGAGGCTTAAGTGGGAGAACCACCTGCTGTGCTTTTTGTACGCCTACATGGAGGTCGGCAAAAACTCTTTTGAACTTCTATATGGACATCCTGTGAGATTGTTGTGTTTGGATTTAGATGCCAGTACATAGATTTCCCGAATCATGCCCTTTTATAGGCACAACTCACATTGCTCTTTTTTAGGCATAGTATCTCAGTCCTTATTTAGGCATCAGCCATTCTATTCAAATACAGTCATGGTCACTTACATCAGTCCATCCCACGTCTCAATGAGTTCTTAGAAACCAGACCCTTAAGCCACTGGGCCTTTCCCTGCTTGGATTATTGATTTCTCCAAGAAATGAACAACTATTCCTTAGGGGTTCATTCATGACGTCTTCCTTTGCCCGACTTTACATCAATGCTAGCATTCCTAGGCACCTTCCAGGTATAAATATACCTTCACTTGCCATGGCAGAGCACGGCTCCGCTACACAGCTCGATACGGCTCGCCACTGCAAGTTCGGAAGTAATTAGAGTCCCTGCCTGACGCACTGACCAGACGCTGTCATCCTGCTTGCAGAGAATCCAGCTTCCAGCGTCCTGACTCCCTTCGCGGGGTGTCAGGGATTGAGATCCGGAAAGAGATTCCCACCTCTCTCATTCTAAGGTATGGAGCATACTAAAACCTAGAGGGACTCTTGGCATACAAACGCAATACAAAATATAGCTTACCATAGTATAGAAAACAGCACCTACTTCTTACCTTTGACTGCACTTAGGTTAGGTACACTGGGGTAGAACTAGTTAGAAACAACAGACGAGTATTCACATTTTAGCCTGTGTTATTTATGTATGTTTATATGAATATATGTCATAGCTAAAAGACCATGCTATTGCAGTATTATTTCTTCTTACTGCTTATGCTGTACGAATTATATCTCCCATACTGTCTTGCGATTGTAACAGCTCATATCTCTTACACGAGAAATAAGACTGTTCAATAAGTCCTTTTAATGTAAACGCCCGTCCATCCAGTTCTGTGTAACTCTGAAGAAACTAAGCATGCACGATTGACTGAGTGAAACTGTTATCTATTGTTTTCACGATTCTTAGAACTGTTCTGATTCTGTTTTTGTGGTTGTCAGAAACTAATACAATTTTCTTGTTTATTCGAGAAGTTTCTAGTGACCTCTGAGTTAGCTGGCACACAAAGTAATTAACTTTAATATACTGGATAGAGGCATTCCAGTGGGCAAAGCCTATAAGGGAAATAGGAACTACTCTACAAGATGACCTCTCAGATTGGTTAATGAAGGCTGGGAGCAAGCTCACAAGAAGCCACCCCAGGAAGTAGTTAGCTACATGCTGGTGTTCCGCAACTAGGGAGCCCTCTTCTGGAAACTAGCACAGGAGAACCTGGAAGCTAACCAGGAGGACATGGAGCAATGGTACAACCAGAATACCACTCTGGTTGAGTTTCAGTCTGGTCAAAAGGTGTGGTTATTGGAGCCAGTGGACTCCTAGGACCTGAGAGACTATTAGTCAGGGCCTTATGAGGTGAAGGAGCACTAAAGTGATGTCACCTACTTGGTGGACCTGAAGCCTCCTTGGAACCCCATGAGGGTCCTGCATGTGAATCACCTCAAGCCCCACTGTGAAAGGTCTGAGATTACCATTGCTCTGGTTACTGTTGATGGGGTGGAAGAGTAGAGTTAACCTTTCCCTGATCTCCTAACTTAGTAGGTGCAGGATGGGCCTGTGGAGGGTGTCAGTCTCTCTCCTTCACTGACCCTAGATCAGCTGAGGGACTGCTGTCAGTTGTTGGGGCAGTTTGCCTCTTTGTTCTCCCTTACCCGAGGACTCACTACATGGTGTGTACTGTACTCAACAGAAGCGGTCGCTCCCCTCAGCTCCTCACCTCCGGTATCTTGCTCATTGCGCCTCCCTGCCTGCCTGATTACTGCTTATTGAAACTGTCTGCCTATTTTGCGCATTTCAGCTCTCTGCCATTGACTCTGTGTAGCGCTTCGAAGCGCTCGACACTGCTGGGCATTTCCCTGAATATTGTTTGCTTAACTGTATGCTTATCTCTGCCTGCCTGATTACTGCTTATTGAAATTGTCTGCCTATTTTGCGTATTTCAGCTCTCTGCCATTGACTCTGTGTAGCGCTTTGAAGCGCTCGACACTGCTGGGCATTTCTCTGAATTTTGTTTATTTAATTGTATGCTTATCTGTGCTTGCCTGCTGCAGAGCGCGTAGCGCTTTCCCACTGCTGCCTGTGAATAATTCCCACACAGCGCTCCATTGCATAAATAATTCCTTCACCCTCGCAGTATTTGGTGTTGATACTGCCATTTTGTCTAGCTTGTTGACCCGTCCCAGACCCTCCCTCCACCTCGCTCCCGCCTCCCAGCTGCCCTTCCCACCGACAGAGACCTAGAGTTGCCCTCGCCCTCGTGGAAACTGTGACCGCCCTGTACTCAACAGAAGCGGTCGCTCCCCTCAGCTCCTCACCTCCGGTATCGTGCTCATTGCGCCTGCCTGCCTGCCTGATTACTGCTTATTGAAACTGTCTGCCTATTTTGCGCATTTCAGCTCTCTGCCATTGACTGTGTGTAGCGCTTCGAAGCGCTCGACACTGCTGGGCATTTCTCTAAATTTTGTTTGCTTAACTGTATGCTTATCTCTGCCTGCCTGATTACTGCTTATTGAAACTGTCTGCCTATTTTGCGCATTTCAGCTCTCTGCCATTGACTCTGTGTAGCCCTTTGAAGCGCTCGACACTGCTGGGCATTTCTCTGAATTTTGTTTGCTTAACTGTATGCTTATCTCTGCCTGCCTGATTACTGCTTATTGAAATTGTCTGCCTATTTTGCGTATTTCAGCTCTCTGCCATTGACTCTGTGTAGCGCTTTGAAGCGCTCGACACTGCTGGGCATTTCTCTGAATTTTGTTTATTTAATTGTATGCTTATCTGTGCTTGCCTGCTGCAGAGCGCGTAGCGCTTTCCCACTGCTGCCTGTGAATAATTCCCACACAGCGCTCCATTGCATAAATAATTCCTTCACCCTCGCAGTATTTGGTGTTGATACTGCCATTTTGTCTAGCTTGTTGACCCGTCCCAGACCCTCCCTCCACCCCGCTCCCGCCTCCCAGCTGCCCCTCCCACCCACAGAGACCTAGAGCTGCCCTCGCCCTCGTGGAAACTGTGACCGCCCTGTACTCAACAGAAGCAGTCGCTCCCCTCAGCTCCTCACCTCCGGTATCGTGCTCATTGTGCCTGCCTGCCTGCCTGATTACTGCTTATTGAAACTGTCTGCCTATTTTGCACATTTCAGCTCTCTGCCATTGACTGTGTGTAGCGCTTCGAAGCGCTCGACACTGCTGGGCATTTCTCTGAATTTTGTTTGCTTAACTGTATGCTTATCTCTGCCTGCCTGATTACTGCTTATTGAAACTGTCTGCCTATTTTGCGCATTTCAGCTCTCTGCCATTGACTCTGTGTAGCCCTTTGAAGCGCTCGACACTGCTGGGCATTTCTCTGAATTTTGTTTGCTTAACTGTATGCTTATCTCTGCCTGCCTGATTACTGCTTATTGAAATTGTCTGCCTATTTTGCGTATTTCAGCTCTCTGCCATTGACTCTGTGTAGCGCTTTGAAGCGCTCGACACTGCTGGGCATTTCTCTGAATTTTGTTTATTTAATTGTATGCTTATCTGTGCTTGCCTGCTGCAGAGCGCGTAGCGCTTTCCCACTGCTGCCTGCGAATAATTCCCACACAGCGCTCCATTGCATAAATAATTCCTTCACCCTCGCAGTATTTGGTGTTGATACTGCCATTTTGTCTAGCTTGTTGACCCGTCCCAGACCCTCCCTCCACCTCGTTCCCGCCTCCCAGCTGCCCCTCCCACGCTCCGCCCCCCTCCACTGTCCATGTAAGACAGATGTCCCAAAGCGCAGCGTCCACGCGCAGCGGTCGCGCCGAAGGTGCGCCAAAGGTAAGCCCGTCTACGCCTGTCCGCGCCTGGACCGCGCCCCGCGCCAGACCCCCTGGTCCCCGCGGCACCCAGCCCACCAGATTCACATATGATACTGCAACTCTCCTCGCCCTCAACCCCGGACGCACACCACAATGCTGCAAAGCCACCCCAGGACGTACCCACGGCCCATTCGCCTGCCACATCTGCAAGTTCACATGCGTCAGGTCCCTCACCAAATCCACTTCCTCCAAACATAGCTCCGACTCTAACCACCTGAAGTGCATCCTGCTGAACACTCGCTCGGTCCACAGACACGCCACTGAACTCTGGGACCTACTCGACACTGCGTCACCGGACATCGCCTTCCTTACAGAAACATGGATGAACACATCATCAGCACCCGACATCGCCCATGCCATCCCGGACAATTACAAGATCATCCGAAAAGACCGCACCAACCAAACAGGAGGAGGCATCGCCATCATCCACAGGAACTCCATCAAAATCATGACCAGCTTCGACGATAATCTTGCAACTGCCAAACATCTCCACTTCCAGATCCACACCGACCCTAGGACCACACTTAGAGGCACCCTCATCTACAGGCCTCCGGGAACCCGCACTCATTTCAGCGATGACATTACTGACTTCGTCAGCCCACATGCCCTTGCCTCCGAGAACTACATTCTATTAGGAGACCTCAACTTCCACCTTGAAAACAAACACGACAGCAACACCAACTCCCTTCTGGACAACCTGGTCAATCTCGGACTAAAACAACTTGTTGACACCCCCACCCATGTAGCCGGACACACGCTCAACCCTATCTTCACCTCCAGCAAGCACATTTCCTTCGACCGTACCACAGCTCTCCATTGGACGGATCACAGCTGTGTTCACTTCAGCTACAAAACAACCTTGACCCACAACCCCCCACAACCTATTCCTCGGAGAAACTGGAAAAAAATCACCTCCGACCAACTCCTCACATCACTCAACCAAAACCCTCCCACCCTCTCATTGGACCCAAACCAAGCGGCCACCAAACTCAAGCAATGGATCACCCACAGCGCTGACGAATTAGCACCCCTGAAAAAGCACCAGATCAATTCAGGCAGCAAAAAGGCTCCCTGGTTCAATGATGACCTTAAAAAACCCAAGAAGCTATGCCGCACCCTAGAGAAAACATGGAGAAAAAACCCAACCACCGACAACATGTCCACCCTCAAGGCAGCCACCCGCAAACACCACCAACTGATTCGATCCACCAAGAAATCAGCATTCAAGGATCGTCTCGACAACAACGCCCACAACAGCAAGGAACTTTTCAACATCGTCAAAGAATTCACCAACCCCACTGCAGCATCTAACGACATCACTCCCTCCCAAGACCTCTGCGATGCGCTATCCTCCTTCTTCTAAAACAAAATTGCCGACATTCACAACAGCTTCAAGAACACTCCCCACGAACAACCCTCCCCGACCCCCTCAGATCCTACACCGCCAACTAACAACCTCAGCGACTGGAAACCAATCACCACCGAAGACACCATCCGCCTAATGAACTCAATCCACTCTGGATCGCCAACCGACCCCTGCCCCCACCACATCTTCAACAAAGCTGACTCCATCATCGCACCCCATCTCCGTGATGTCATCAACTGCTCGTTCAACTCTGCCACCTTCCCAGAAAGCTGGAAACACGCCGAACTCAGTGCCCTCTTGAAGAAACCCACAGCAGACCCCTCTGAACTTAAAAACTACCGACCCATATCCCTCCTCCCCTTCCCCGCCAAAGTCATTAAGAAAGCCGTCAACAGCCAGCTCGCCGCCTTCCTTGAATCCAACAACTCCCTCGATCCCTCCCAGTCCGGATTTCGAGCCAAACACAGCACCGAAACCGCCCTCATTGCAGCGACAGACAACATCCGAACACTACTGGATAACGGAGAAACAGTGGCCCTCATTCTACTCGACCTTTCCGCCGCTTTCGACACAGTCTGCCACAGCACCCTTATACAACGCTTCAGCAACATCGGCATACAAGGAAAAGCCTTGGACTGGATCATCTCATTCCTCGCTGGGAGAACTCAAAGAGTCCGACTTCCCCCATTCAACTCAGAGGCCACTGAAGTCATCTGTGGAGTACCACAAGGATCATCACTCAGTCCCACCCTCTTCAACGTCTACATGAGTCCACTCGCCTCCATCGCGCGTCAACACAACCTTAACATCATCTCCTACGCCGACGACACCCAGTTAATCCTTTCCCTCACTAAAGACCCTAACACCGCCAAAACCAATCTTCACGAAGGCATGAAAGAAGTAGCCGAATGGATGAAACATAGCCGCCTAAAACTCAACTCAGACAAAACGGAGGTGCTCATCCTAGGGTCCTCCCCCTCTGCCTGGGACGACACCTGGTGGCCTACCGCTCTGGGCACAGCACCCACACCCACAGACCACGCACGCAACCTGGGCTTCATCCTAGACTCCTCTCTCTCGATGTCCAGACAAGTCACCGCCGTCTCATCCTCCTGCTTCAACGTACTTCGTATTCTCAAAAAGATCTTCCGCTGGATCCCCCTCGAAACAAGAAAGACTGTCACCCACGCACTGGTCACGAGTCGACTGGATTATGGTAACACACTATACGCCGGAATCACAGCAAAATTACAGAAAAAACTCCAACGCATCCAAAACGCATCAGCGAGACTCATACTGGACATCCCTCGCCAAGATCACATCACCGGACACCTAAAAAACCTCCACTGGCTTCCCGTCAACAAGAGAATTACATTCCGTCTTCTTACCCACGCTCACAAGGCCCTCTACAAACTAGGACCCGAATGCCTCAGCACTCGACTGACCTTCTACACACCCACCCGCCAACTCAGATCAATCAATCAAGCCCTCGCCGTAGTCCCGCGCATCCGAAAATCCACTATGGGTGGCAGGTCCTTCTCCTTCCTGGCGGCCAGGACCTGGAACTCACTCCCCACCCACCTCCGCCTTACTCAAGATCACATCTCCTTCAGAAAAGAACTTAAAACCTGGCTATTCGACAAAAATTGAACCCCCTTCCCCAAGCGCCTTGAGACCCTCTGGGTGAGTAGTGCGCTATACAAATCCTTGAACTTGAACTTGAACTTGGTGTGCCCATCACATTGATTCTGAGGACAACTCACCTGTGAAGAACAAAATGTACAGGTTGTCTGATAAGGTGAAAGCCAGCATTGAGGAGTAGGTCTCCCAGATGCTGTTGCTAAGGGTTATTAAGCTCTCAAACAGCCCATGGTCCAGCCCAGTGATGTTAGTTCCAAAGGCGGCCCTCCGCGTGTCACACCTGCTGTGTTGATGATTATGGGCTCAATGCAGTCAACAGGACTGATGCACACCCTATACCCAGAGCTGATGAACTTATCGATCGGCTTGGAGCTGCCAAGTTCCTCAGCACATTTGACTGAACGTCTGGGTATGGGCAGATTGCCTTGACCCAGGAGGCTAAAGCGAGGTCAGTGTTCTCAACACCAGAAGGGCACTTCCAGTTCAGAGTCATGCCTTTTGGGTAGAAGAATGCCCCTACCACTTTCCAGAGGCTGGGCAATCAGGTTCTAGCTGGGTTGGAGAACTTCTGTACACCTTATTAGACAACATTGTGGTCTTCAGCTCCAGTTGGGAGGACCACTTGAACCATGTTCAGGAAGTGCTTTGGACTTTGCATGGCACATGCCTGACGATCAAGGCTAGTTTGTGCTAACTATGGCAGGGTTCTGTGGTAAACTTGGAACACCGAGCAAGGGGCGTCAAGGTGCAGCCCTTGCATCTCAAAATTGACACCATTCTGGCTTGTGAACCCCACAAGACCCAGACAGAAGTGAGAGCCTTTGCGGGCCTTACTGGAAATTACAGTTATTAATCAAGGAGTATGGCACCATTGTGGCCCCCTTGACAGAGATTACTTCCAAGAAACAGCTGTTTCAGGTGATCTTGACAGAGGTGTACCATAAAGCGTTTGATTCCCTGAAGTAAGCCTTGTACATGGCACCCGTGCTCAAGGCTCCAGATTTCTCCCAAGAGTTTGCTCTGTAGATGGATGCCTCAGAGCATGGCATACGGGTGGTGCTCTTACAGCTAAATGAAAAGGGACTGAATCAGTCGGTAGCCTTCATCAGTATGAGGTTACTTCCCAAGGAACAGGGATGGAGTGCAATTGAAAGGGAAGCCTTTGCTGTGATCTGGGTGCTGAAGAAGTTAAGACCAAACCTCTTTGGAAATCACGTCCAGGTTTACAAAGACCGCAGACTCCTCAGATGGTTGAAGCAGATGACGGGAGAGAATCACAAACTGTTGAGGTGATCCATCTCCCTACAGGAAATGGACTTTATGGAGGAACGCTGTCCTGGTACAGACCACGCCAATGCTGATGGCCTCTCCAGGTTCTTCTACCTTAGGGAAAAGAACTATCAAAGGGGTGGGTAGCTATCACCACCTTTAGCTTGGGGAGGACACATGTTGCACCTAGCATCCTTGGCGTGGTTTCCATTGACTTTTTGCTTTCTCACCTCCTATCTTGCTGACTTCATTTCTGCAGGCTTTATGATTGTGGGCACTATACCACTGCTAACCAGAGCTAAATGCATTTGCTCTGTACTCAGAACATAGTAACATTGGCTTATCTACAATTGGCATATTTCTTTTATTTATTTGTTCCTAATAAAATGCACTATATGTACCCAGGGCCTGTACATTAAAGGCTACTGGTGGGCCTGTAGCACTGATTGGGCCAGCCACTCAGTAGCCCTTTAACCATGGCTCATGCCTGGCACTTCAGAGCCTGTGTGTGCAATTTTGAACTGCCATTTTGACCGGGCGAGTTAACCTACTTGCCAGGCACAAACCTTCCTTTTTGTTACTTATCCATCAACCCTAAGGTAGGCCTTAGGCAGCCTTATGGGCAGGGTGCAATGTATTTAAAAGTAGGACATATAGGTTTAAGCTTAACATGTCCTGCTAAAGAAAAATAAATTGCTACATTCGTTTTTCGCTATTGTAAGGCATACCTCTCCCTTAGGTTAACAGGGGTTTGCATTAAAACATCTTTTAAGTGTAATTTCTGATGGGGAAAAGATGGAGATTTGGAGTTTGGTGTCTCTGGACTCACAATTTAAACTCACAATATCTGTCGAAGTCGGATTTTAGATTGTAAGGCTGAAAATTTCACTTTTATAAAGTTGACATTTTCTTACTTTAACCATTCTGTGCCTCTGCCTGTCTCTGAATACACATCTGGGTTCGGTGACAGCTGGGCCTCATGCAGTCTCTCTGGACAGTCACACAAAGGGAGAAGAAGTGTCACATTTGCATTCTGATGGCCCATCACTAGGCTGATGGGCCTTCCTGAGGTGGGTTGGGAGGGAGAAGCTGACACTTGCACCTGAATAGGGCTGTCTCTGTCCCCACACAAAGAGCTGAATAACACCCTGTAGTGAGTCTGGAGCCAAGGCAGGAAAAGCAGGGACCTTGTGATCTTTAAAAGGCCTCTTTGATGTCTTTCCCACTTCAAAGGCACATTTGGGTAAAAGTACTGGATCCCTGACTCCACCAAATCAGAACTTTTTTGGAACCTAAGACATTCTGCCTTGAAGATACACTGATGTGCTGTAGGAGAGACTGGCACTTTTCTATCTGCTCAACTGTGTTGGCCTGCTGCTTCTTTCCTGGGAGTGAGAGGAACTGAACCTGTTCTCTACGTTTTTGAACCAATGTTTCTTGACGGCTTGTGGTTTTGCCTCCTGCTCTCTGAAGTGTCAGGGTCACAAAATACTTCTTGCAACTCTGCAGTTGCTGCTGGACTCTGTCATCTGTGAGTCATGAGGTGACCCCTCCAGTCTTGGGACTCAGAGGTGGGTTCTGCAGCTGCTTTCTGAAAGAATCGATGCAGTGACCCCTTGGCGCCTTTTTGAACCAATGCAGTGCCCTCCAGCAGTGGTGCTATGTCCTCCAATGCCTACACAGTGCTGAGCCAACAATAAAATGGTTCCTGACTTGGAGGTTTGATGATGATGCAGCACAAATCCTAATACACCACTGTGAGGTCGACCTGGCTGCTTGAATCAAAACTGATGCATCGAGTCTTCGCCATCGACTCTTGCTCCATGAAAAGGTACTTTCTCACCAGGCCATGTGTGGACCTTGTAGCCAGCCTGCCCTCCATCACGGTCATCTTGAACTTTGGATTTGCCCCGGTCTAGCGTGACCTCAAGTAACCTTTTAGCGCTATTGACTTATAAGCATTATCTTTGGATTTGACCTTTAAAAATGTATATCTTAACTTCTACTTATTAGATTTTTGCCATCTTTGTTTACTCAGATAAATATTCTCTATTTTTCTAGACTGGTGTGGAGTTTTTCATAGTGTTTCACTGTGTTACTGTAACTTAAGTGTTACTCAAATACTGCTCTCTGACAAGCTACCAGAAGGTGAGCACAGGTTAATTTAAGTTGTGTATCTGACTTGTCCTGACAAGGATTGTGGCTCCTGCTTAGACAGGGTGTATACTCCTCTGCCAACCAGAAACCTCAATTTCTAACAGTACCCATTTGCAAGTGCCTCTGTGTCAGTGTACCCCTGTTAGTGTGCTAGTGTCCAAGCCCCTTTGTGATTATACCCATGTCACTATCTCCATTTCAGTGATGGTTCTCCTGCTGTGGCAATGTGATGGTCTTGGTCCCCTTTCTTGGTGACTTAGGTGACATTCCTAGCGTCAGCATGGGTCCCTCTTTGTCAGTGTACTAGCCTGAATGTCCCACATAAAGTAGTTCAATTCAATTCAAAAACTGTATTCAGTTTCTAAGCATAAAACCATAAAAGTACACAAAAACATTGCAGTCAATAAAATAGGTAAAACTAATCCAGAGTTCATGTGTGGATATGCCTTCCCCAGATAAACACCCCGTATCAATAAGGGTGTGACAGCATGGAAACCATCTTTTAGGGACTAGCAGTCCACAAATCATTACTGATCACACTGCTTCAGGTCCCTCCCAATATTCAGTCAATACAATCAATAATATTTGTGTTATACAATCAGAGCAGCAGTAATAAATGTATTCTGTAGCCTCATAAGTTAGGGCTTCCAAGTGTACTAGGTTTTTCCTTCTTCCTAGGGCCGATGTAATAAACGCTATAACAGATAAACAAATATTCATGATTTCCAGAGCACATATATAATTAGAAACATCATGGTATTAAATATATTTACCAGTTTTAAAAAGCGGGGCCAAAAATGTTTCATACGGTCCTTATGGAAACTGCAGAATAAGATAAAGTGCATTGTGAGTTGTCTTGTGCTGCTATTGCATGGACATTTTGGGAGATTATTAGGCAATGCCCCAATTTTGGGAAATGCAAACCTTAAATGCAGTATTATGAATTGTAGTCTGGTAGGATATAACCTGTGTGGGTGTTCCTAACGATTGTCAATTAATTTGGCTGACCCTCATATACGTTGTGTGACAAGTATCTATCTACCATGGATCTTTTGCTCTCATTAATGTCTCTCTCTTTTTCTCCCTGCCCCCTGAGTATAATCCTGACATCTGTTTTGGATTAAGTAAGGACTTTAACTGTGTAATTGGCTCCAAAGGCAGGATCCATTTCCCTTAGATGGCTGTCCATATTGGACAACCATATTATTTTCTTCTGGGTATCTAGCCTGAGGCAATCTAAAAACATTGCCTTTGTAAACTGTGTCCCTATTTTACTCCATATATTGTGCCACAAAATAATGGGTCTAATGTATAAGTCATCCTGTAAAAAATGAACTGCCACTTCCTTATGCGTTGTATACGTTGAACCTGTTTTTGGGACAGCCAATAGTCAGACCAGAAACAAGTTCTCTAGTGTTTGCAGTTTGGTGCAATTTGTGTACCCCCCAGAGGGCAGCGCCATAGCCTACCCCTGGAAGACATTTGCTTTTATACTACATCATTATCTCCCTAATCGGTTTTTGGCCTATTTTACTGGCAAACATAAAGATAGATTCTATAGCTCTCAAAAATTTAATTATGGAGATATTAAGTTGACTTTCCCAGGACCCTGATGAAGTGATCTAAATTCCCAGGTATGAGAACATTTATGTCTTCACTAACCTCTCTCCCTTTATATGGTGTATCCTCTTTTTTGCTCTTCCTTTTTCAGTTACCATAGTAACGGTTTTCTTTAAATATACCATCATGCCTTGTTATCCATAAATGTAACCAAGTTATCTATCAGGAGCTGCAGTCCGTTGGCAGTTCTAGATAAGAGGACTGCATCATCCGCATCTAACAAAATGGGAACGGGACAATATCCAACCATGGGGTTGTCAGCTATAGTTTTTTATATACATTCCTCCACCCCATTTATGTAGAGTGAGAATAGCAAGGGAGCAAGGACACAGCCCTGTGTGACATCTCGGGTGACCTTAAAGCTTTCTGTACATTCCCCCTTTGGTCCATATCGCACCTGAGCTGTAAGGTAAGAGTACCATTCGGCCAGATAGTTGATGATACCCTGAGGTGCTCCCATGTCCATAAGTGTTTCCCATAGTTTATTATGATTTACCAGATCAAACGCGCTGCTCAGATCTGCAAAGCATAAATGCACGTGTCTCACCCTTGCTACCGTATATTTATTAATTAACAGATATAAATTGACACATTGTTCTATTGTTCCAATATCACTCCTGAACACATATTATGTGTAATTGAGTATGTGTTTTTCCTCAACCCATTGTTCTAACCTACCCCGGAGGATTCTGCCCATTGATTTAGCACTGGAGCCTAGGAGGGATATTGGACGATAACATTTCAGATCCCCTCTATTACCTTTTTTAAATATTTTAACTATTGTGCTTTCAGTCCAAGAGACAGGGAGGAAACCCTTTACTGTAGAATTACATACTTGGGTCAGCATTGGTGCCTACAAAATGACATGTGCTTTAAAAGTATCTATCAGGACACCATCCGGGACTGCAGCCTTTCACCTGCTGCTTTATTTAGGGCATTAATGTCCTTTTCTAGCATTATGTCAGGTATATCCACAGTGTCAATTTGGTATAAATGTGTGGTTGGAAATTTTAAACCACAATTTTCTGGATAAAAAATAGTGTTAAAATGCTGTTTCCAATCCCTCTGTTGTACAAATGCCTCAATCCTTGGTTCTCCTCTCTCTTTTAGAAATAGCTGATTTATTATTTTCAAGAAAAGGGAATTATCCTTTAGTTCGGCAGCCTGCAGCAGGTCATCTCTGATTTTTTTCTTTCAGCTTTCATTTCCTCTTATCTAACGTAGATTTATACATGGCTCTCAGTTTGTGGATTTATTCTCTATCCCTCAAAGAGTCCTGTAGGGCTTCCCTTATATTTCTGTTTATCGGGAAAATTCTGTGCTAAACCATCCCCTCTTTCCATTTCTTTTACCTCTGGATGGGTATCTAAGTTTCTCTGAGATTTTAGCCATGATTTTACAAAAGGCTACATAATACACAGGGGGGAGAACTTCAAGTCTGTACTTATATAAAAAATTACTAAGATGTTCTGCCATGTTTTTCCCTGTTGTGGTTATGCCATCTATGTTTGCCCATCTTAAAGTAATACAATTTCTGACCTGTATTACGATTTTATTCATAGTTTGTGAACCATTTGGCCTTGAGATATTTATGTTAAGGACCAATGTCAAGGTAGCGTGGTCGCTAAGGGTGCTTAGGGTGATGTTAAAGGATTCTATTAGGCGTTGGACATTTTCTGTCACTAAAACATGGTCAATGGCAGAACTTCTGACAATCTCGTAGTATGTTGGTACTAACATTTGGTCTTCACCAATGCAATATTCCAGAAAGTCCAAGCTATATTTAAAAATCATTTAATTTAATGCTTCTCCATATGGGTTGTGTGAAAAATTCAACATGCCTTCCTCATTTATTTTTACATAGCCACATTTTTTAGATCCTCGTCTTCAGCATTGACTCAGATTAAAGTCTCCTAGCCATAATAAAATATACTCATCCTTAATATAAGTTAGGAACAATTCAATCTCACTATTCAAATCCATTCTAACAATTACTTTAGTTTTATCAAATACATTGTTATAGAAATTAATTGGAAAAATTCAAAATAGGGGGAAGACAGGAAGGACCTCAGTACTTTTAATGAAGTAGGTATGGATATTAATACTACCAGACCTCCTTAGCCCACCCTCCTTCTGGAGGGGTTGCTGGGGTTAAAAGTGGGATGAAGCCCTCCAGAAAAAAAGTCATCTGTTGCCCATGTCTCTTGTAGGCAAACTAGTTGAGTTTGGCTGATGACCTCCAGCCACTCTGGGTTTGTTTGTTTGTTCTTTATTCCCACAATATTCCAAGTCTTAATTAGAAGACTGGAGTTTCCTGTCTTTGGGCAGGTTGAAATACCCGGGTTAGAGTTCTGTGTTTCGTGTTCTATATCATGTACATCGATCGGCAGGTTAGCAGGCTCAGTCTTTGAGTAGGTTGGTATACCTGGGTCAGTTCTGTGTTTCGTGGTCTACCTGATATTCATCAATGTATGTCTTTAAGCAAGTTGAAATACCCAGATTGAAGTTCTGTGCTTCATGATCTACATGATATACGCCTATGGGATTCTTGGCCTTTCTTCCCTCCCCCAACTGTTTTCAATCCTGATCATCATAGTATGAGAGGGGGAGGAACTGGTTCAACGTTGGGATTGTTATCTGTGGCCTGTTGTTATTTTTGTTTGTTGTCGGATAACGTTCTGCCCAGCTGATAAGACTGTATGTACAAGGGTATCAGTCCTGCCCAAAAACATTTCTTGCCTGTAAAAAAACACAAAGCCTCATATTCCCACTGATGTTCTTAGCACCGCTTCTACATCCCAGGCCGGCCAGAGAGGAGGGTTCTTACCAAAAAGTGGGTGCAAAAGTTCACCACAATGCAGTCACCTTCACTAGTTTTTTTGAAGGGCCTACCCATCCTACTCTCCTGAAAATTATGATTTCTTGGGCAAGACAGTTTGTGCTCCGGGATTGTTTTTTTTTTTTTTTTTTTAAACCTTTATTGTACAGAAAGTGCTCACAAATACGGGCCTACAACCCAGCGGGCTGGCCACCACATAGCAGGAGCATAATCAGCAACACAAAAGTATCCACAGGAGATGACAACAAGAACACAGGAGACATAGGCCGAAAGCCATAGAGCAGCCAGTATGGACAGGATATGTGAAGGTTGATTTTCTAGTATGGGAACGGGAAGTACAGGATCAGGACGGGCAGTGAACCAAGCAAATAGGGAGGGGCCGCGGTGAGCCGCGAACAGGCGAACATAGAAAGTACAGGATAAATCCAACAAGAACTAAACATAGCTGTAAATACAACCCCAACGGAAGTACCACAAGGAGAGGCGATTACGCTCGCCGTCCAGTGCTCACCCACCACAGCCACAACCAGACTTATCAAACGGATGTAAAAAAGATCCCATCGTATCAATCAACACGGTACACACCCCAATAAAAGGAAGGAAATCCCCCACAAAAGAGGGAGGGGAAGGAAGAAAAAAGAAAAAGAAAGGGACTCCTCCTCAAACATGCGCCCCCCAGCGGCGAAGCAGGAAAACATAAACCGGTACACGTCATACATTTAAAGATCAGTGGCACAACACACAGTGAGCCATAATCACAATAAGACCGGCAGGCCAGCGCAGCAGAAACACCCCAGGGGGACACATGACGAAACGGAGTCCCGAAAAAGAGAATACGTAAGAGCCATAGAACAAAAAAGGAGAAAAAAAGGGGGGGAAAAAGACCCCCCAAAGTGACAGACCCCCCCACCCACCCCGCAAGCCCACCCTGCACCCCTGCAGAAGGCTATGGCCTACCCCCCGGCAGCGTGCCTGTCGCCCTAATTGGAACCCGAAATATAGAAGAGCAAAGGCAAGATGGAAACCTAAGACAAAAGAAGGAGGGGGGGAAAGGAAAAAGGGAAGAAAACACGCGGGAGAGGGCCAAGGAACAGAATTATCAGCACCCACCCACCCGCCTGAGAAAAAGGCAGAGCCCTCGGGAAGTCAAAAAAAGTATCAGGATACGCTCCAGGAGCAACACAAATTCACATATAGTCATACCGTTACATGCCGATCATCCAACCAGTACAAGACTACCGTACACAGAGGCAAGTTCGTCTCAGCCCTGTCCTTGTTTGTCCAAATTTGTAGCCGTCTGATTCACCAAGAACCAGACCACGAAGAACAGACGGCAAAGAACAGGGAGAGCAAACGGCAGTCCAGATAAGATACGTGGAGTAAAACCCGGATGATCGGAAAAGTCAGAGAACATCTCACGCAATGCAGGCACAGTTTCAGGGACAGTTTGAGAGAAGCCGACTCAGCGGGGCCGGCACAGGAGCCAGGGTCGACCATTCGAGGCGAAGAGAGGCAGAAAGAACCATTGAGGCCAGTCCAGACGGGATCCGGCCCCTGGACCAGTGGCGCTGGAGAAAGCACAGGACGATGAAGGGCAACGGAACTCCGCACAGCCACAGACGCGGTCGTCACCGGGCCCCTGCTTCCCAGGATAGTTCCAGCCGCACCCTGCCACGGCGATGAAGCAGCACCCAGTTTAGGGGCCCCAAACGGCCCGAAGAGAGGATCCACCTCCAGGATGACAACGGGTGCGGCCACCGAAGCTCGCCAGGAGTGTAAGGCGTCCAGGATGCTCTGAAGTGTAGGAAAACCTTTACAGTATCCGGCACCCGGGCCATGCTGCTCCGGGATTGTTTAGCCAACCAGTGTATTGCCTTCTTTTTAAGCTCAGACCAGGTTTCTGTTGCATTAGGCCTTTAAAGCCGGTCCATTTGTAGAAATAGAAACCTTCTCAGGCGTCTCACTGATACACCTGTTCCTTTTAAACCAACAAAGAAGAGATTGGCACAGAAGCTGTAATATCAAAAGACATATTTATTAACCTCACATGAGGGAGACAACGTCACACAGTACCTTCAGGCAACTGTAGGAGGCATTCTAAGGATTACAGAAAACAGGGGGCTTATATATATGCTTAGGTCCCTCTGAGCATGTGCAAGGCTCTGGAAGAGGAAGAAAGCACATGGCTAACTAAGATGGCTGCCAAGTACAAAATGGCTTTGAGCTCATGCTAACAGATCAAAGCAATTTTTAACAGATAGTCCTTTTAGCATGAGCTAAAGACATTCCTATAATCCAGTGGGAACATAGAAAATATTTTGCACATTTATTTTCATACATTTATCAATGTCCTAATTAATTGATAGGTGGGCATTTTCATTCTAAACATTTCATTAAGCGGGTATATATAAGGTTTAAGCAGGAATACAAAGGAAACAGAGCATTGGGTCATAATTAACATACAGATAGCAGGAGAGAGTAATGACTTTTATCACAAACATAATTATCAATTTTCTAGCCCTAAGTAAAAAGCAAATCCTAGAACTATCTCGTAAAAACATTTTCAGGGCTCCTATGCATTTCAATGACCATCCATTTTAATTTCAGAATAGCCAACAGCACATTTCTAATAAAAACATTTTCAATAGACTTTTCCAGTCTTTCTTTTATGAGGGCTAGAACATCAATTTAATGTACTTTTAGGGGGAGGGCAAAGTTACATTGCTAACAAAAAGAAGTCCTTGGGAAATTGAAGCCGCAGTACAACCAGCCAAAGGAGAGCCTTCTCCCTGTGTCCGTTTGAGCCTCACAGGCAGGCTCTTGTTGTTTCCAAGATGGAGCTGCACAACTCGCAACTCAAGAATCACAGCCCAGTTTCAAGGGAAACGTTTCTTATTTTAGGATAGGGCAATTAGCCCCCAGGGCAAATGCCCTCAGCGATCCTGTCCAGTGTCCCAGGCAGTGCACCAGTTTTCATCACTACAATCTAACAGGCACAAGTGACACAGCACCTGTACCCTAAACTCAAGTCCTTCCCTAACTCCTATATTATTCTGCTGGCACACTGCTCTTTCATTGGGGCCACACATTGCATCAAGTGTGCCCAGGTATCTCTTGACCAACAAAGGTGCAAACTTGCATTCACTTTGAGACCAGGATTCAGAGGCCTGATGCTAGGATCTCTGAAGCAACCCTTGTTTCAAAAGGGGTCCCCTCAAGCAAAGCCTCCTTGTCGTTCCAGTCGTTCTGTGACTCTCTCAGCTGGGCATCAAAAACTTGATCCACGATTTCTCCTTTCGGATTTGAAACACGGTCTTTCGTCAAGACAGTGGCAGGGGTACACAATTCACATCTCAGGGCTTCCGCCTTCACTGAGGTCCTAGTTGCCAGCAACGCCTGTGCTGGTTACCTTCACCTTGACTTCAAGCTGGACTGGTGCTGACTCCCCAAGCTGGATCTGATGTCCGGGCCCCTCTGGCAATGGTTGTCCGGGCCCCTCTGGCAATGGGTGTAAGCCAGCAAATAACTATTGGTGGACAGAATAAAAGGTCTTTAGACAAGGCACAGAAATAATCTATCAACAGAGAGGATAGTCTCAGAATACTTCCTCATCTTGGGACGTCCCTTATATATTAGCAAGAACCAACTAAAAACAGGGCACCTGTGACACCATAGATCACACAGAATGTTTCACTATAGGAATCTCTTTTATTGACCCTGTGTTTTTGTTTTAATACACACGTGTGTAATATGTAAAGGTCTTTTCAAATAAGACAGAACATTGTGTTGTGTACAAGGTGAAGGAATACTTAAATGCAAACAATTTATATAGATGCAAAAAAATATTTAAAAAAAGCACAGGGTCAATGAAAGAGACTTCTGTAGTGAAAAATTCAGTGTGATCTATGGTGAAATGCATAGGAGACCTGAAAATGTTTTTTGTTGATTCTAGTGCCTTGATTCTAACCTCTGATCTCCTTAAATGAATAATTCCCCTTAATTGTATAAACCATATATTAGCAAGGCATCCAAGAACCACATCTACCTGAAAGTCAAAAAACAGCAATAGCCTGGACCTATTGGCAAGTATAAAAGGAACGTTTTGGTGAACTGACAAGAGTAATACGTCACCCAATCCCAAGCAGCCAAGAAAGCCTGTGTTCATTTACTAAATTCTGAGGAAAAGAGAAAAACAATACAGACATACCCTAAATCTGCTGCTCAGCGGTTCGCGGCTTGACTGTTGGGTCTTCTGGTGTTCCAGGTTGACTCTTGTGATCAACCGCCAGAGTCATACTTGATTCTGAGAACCTGGAGCCACCACCTGGGAGCCGCCGCCGCCTTTTGCCGCCTTCAACAGCCTCACGTCTCACTCCTCCTGCCGCCTCTACCTGGTGTCGCTGGTGATGCTAGTCCTCCTTGCTGCTGTCCAGCTCCGGTTGCTGCTCAGGTCCGGGTTGCTGGGGCTGCGGTCCTGCCACTGAGTGAGCAGCAGGCTGGCTGTGTAGTTGACCTCAAACCCAGAACGCTAGGTGGCAGTGCAGAATTGCAGGAAAGCAGAATTGTGAGGAGGAAGGAGGAAGGAGCAGGCGAGGAGCAGGTGAGGCGCTGGTGATCGGACGGGCCGCCACTGCTGTTGCCTGAGGACTGCTGACTACTGACTGCTGCCTCTGTATCAACGCCGGCTCAGGCAGCCTGCGGTAAGGCGCGAGTGAGCAGGCTGCGTTAGGATCCGGATGGGGCAAGAGCAGGGTCTGCAGCATGACCTGTGCCATCAGAGGTTGCAGAGTACTGTGCCCGGGCGTGACGCAGAAGGGGCCCAACTAGGTTGGGTGCGTCTGTGGTGCCCCTGTGTGATCCAATGCTCTCTGCTCCTGCTCCCCACTACTTCCCACCAGTTCGCCCCACCCTCGCTCCACGTCAACAGGGAAAACATCCACTTGTTCTCCCACAGCCTCACAAACAGAGTTCAAGCTACTGACAAAGGCCAATGGCAGCCAACTGAGGGGATAAGACGCCCCAGCCAGGACCAACAGTAGGTGCCGCCTCTATTAAAAAAAGTCCGCGATACCACTGAAGTTATCAAGCATTTTTTGATCGCACCAGACCCTGACCTTGCTAAAAGAGAGCAAAAAAGAACTAACTGAGGGGATAGGACGCCCGAGCCAGCCAGGACCAACAGTAGGTTGCTCCTCCATTAAAAAAAGTCTGCAATACCACTGGAGTAACCAAGCACTTTTTTAAATCGCACTAGACCCTGACCTTGTTAAAAGAGAGCAAAAAAAGAACCGATTACTGTGTGACTGGTCACTTGCAATTCTCACCTAAACTTTCACTAAAAAAGCTAATGCCTCGCCGTCCTGCCTTGCCTGCACTATCCTGACTACAGCTGAGTAAGACAGCTTAAGGAGGCATAGAAGGTCACTCCACTCCATCAAAATAATTAGCCCATCCTTAATGAGTCTTGAAATCAATCTTTCACAATAGGGGAAACAGACTTCATAACACTTTAGTTGGAATCTACTCAGTGAATCTATTCTGCACTGTATATACTTACCGGTGGACAGCCCTTCTCCATACCGTTGCGCACACCGTGGCATACAAGAAAATCTGCACTCCCCAGTAATTTGAGCAAGGTAGCCACTAGAAATGTGTGCCCAGGTATCTCTTGACCAACAAAGGTGCAAACTTGCATTCACTTTGAGACCAGGATTCAGAGGCCTGATGCTAGGATCTCTGAAGCAACCCTTGTTTCAAAAGGGGTCACCTCAAGCAAAGCCTCCTTGTCGTTCCAGTCGTTCTGTGACTCTCTCAGCTGGGCATCAAAAACTTGATCCACGATTTCTCCTTTCGGATTTGAAACACGGTCTTTCGTCAAGACAGTGGCAGGGGTACACAATTCACATCTCAGGGCTTCCGCCTTCACTGAGGTCCTAGTTGCCAGCAACGCCTGTGCTGGTTACCTTCACCTTGACTTCAAGCTGGACTGGTGCTGACTCCCCAAGCTGGATCTGATGTCCGGGCCCCTCTGGCAATGGTTGTCCGGGCCCCTCTGGCAATGGGTGTAAGCCAGCAAATAACTATTGGTGGACAGAATAAAAGGTCTTTAGACAAGGCACAGAAATAATCTATCAACAGAGAGGATAGTCTCAGAATACTTCCTCATCTTGGGACGTCCCTTATATATTAGCAAGAACCAACTAAAAACAGGGCACCTGTGACACCATAGATCACACAGAATGTTTCACTATAGGAATCTCTTTTATTGACCCTGTGTTTTTGTTTTAATACACACGTGTGTAATATGTAAAGGTCTTTTCAAATAAGACAGAACATTGTGTTGTGTACAAGGTGAAGGAATACTTAAATGCAAACAATTTATATAGATGCAAAAAAATATTTAAAAAAAGCACAGGGTCAATGAAAGAGACTTCTGTAGTGAAAAATTCAGTGTGATCTATGGTGAAATGCATAGGAGACCTGAAAATGTTTTTTGTTGATTCTAGTGCCTTGATTCTAACCTCTGATCTCCTTAAATGAATAATTCCCCTTAATTGTATAAACCATATATTAGCAAGGCATCCTAGAACCACTTCATCTACCTGAAAGTCAAAAAACAGCAATAGCCTGGACCTATTGGCAAGTATAAAAGGAACGTTTTGGTGAACTGACAAGAGTAATACGTCACCCAATCCCAAGCAGCCAAGAAAGCCTGTGTTCATTTACTAAATTCTGAGGAAAAGAGAAAAACAATACAGACATACCCTAAATCTGCTGCTCAGCGGTTCGCGGCTTGACTGTTGGGTCTTCTGGTGTTCCAGGTTGACTCTTGTGATCAACCGCCAGAGTCATACTTGATTCTGAGAACCTGGAGCCACCACCTGGGAGCCGCCGCCGCCTTTTGCCGCCTTCAACAGCCTCACGTCTCACTCCTCCTGCCGCCTCTACCTGGTGTCGCTGGTGATGCTAGTCCTCCTTGCTGCTGTCCAGCTCCGGTTGCTGCTCAGGTCCGGGTTGCTGGGGCTGCGGTCCTGCCACTGAGTGAGCAGCAGGCTGGCTGTGTAGTTGACCTCAAACCCAGAACGCTAGGTGGCAGTGCAGAATTGCAGGAAAGCAGAATTGTGAGGAGGAAGGAGGAAGGAGCAGGCGAGGAGCAGGTGAGGCGCTGGTGATCGGACGGGCCGCCACTGCTGTTGCCTGAGGACTGCTGACTACTGACTGCTGCCTCTGTATCAACGCCGGCTCAGGCAGCCTGCGGTAAGGCGCGAGTGAGCAGGCTGCGTTAGGATCCGGATGGGGCAAGAGCAGGGTCTGCAGCATGACCTGTGCCATCAGAGGTTGCAGAGTACTGTGCCCGGGCGTGACGCAGAAGGGGCCCAACTAGGTTGGGTGCGTCTGTGGTGCCCCTGTGTGATCCAATGCTCTCTGCTCCTGCTCCCCACTACTTCCCACCAGTTCGCCCCACCCTCGCTCCACGTCAACAGGGAAAACATCCACTTGTTCTCCCACAGCCTCACAAACAGAGTTCAAGCTACTGACAAAGGCCAATGGCAGCCAACTGAGGGGATAAGACGCCCCAGCCAGGACCAACAGTAGGTGCCGCCTCTATTAAAAAAAGTCCGCGATACCACTGAAGTTATCAAGCATTTTTTGATCGCACCAGACCCTGACCTTGCTAAAAGAGAGCAAAAAAGAACTAACTGAGGGGATAGGACGCCCGAGCCAGCCAGGACCAACAGTAGGTTGCTCCTCCATTAAAAAAAGTCTGCAATACCACTGGAGTAACCAAGCACTTTTTTAAATCGCACTAGACCCTGACCTTGTTAAAAGAGAGCAAAAAAAGAACCGATTACTGTGTGACTGGTCACTTGCAATTCTCACCTAAACTTTCACTAAAAAAGCTAATGCCTCGCCGTCCTGCCTTGCCTGCACTATCCTGACTACAGCTGAGTAAGACAGCTTAAGGAGGCATAGAAGGTCACTCCACTCCATCAAAATAATTAGCCCATCCTTAATGAGTCTTGAAATCAATCTTTCACAATAGGGGAAACAGACTTCATAACACTTTAGTTGGAATCTACTCAGTGAATCTATTCCGCACTGTATATACTTACCGGTGGACAGCCCTTCTCCATACCGTTGCGCACACCGTGGCATACAAGAAAATCTGCACTCCCCAGTAATTTGAGCAAGGTAGCCACTAGAAATGTGCTCAGGAAAAGAAAGAACTGTGGGTACTCCCATAAAATGTGTCCGAAAAAATCAAGCACCTAAAGTGCTAAAAAAGGCTAGAGCTAAAGCTCAAACTAAGGGGGTGAATCAGACTCCAATCTCTCCAATAGCTAGGATGTTTGAAAGATCCACAAAAATCCCCCAGAAATGGGATTGTATGAGAGATTTAACAACAGTTCTCATATCAATGCAACTTGAACCTGACTTGAAAACTCTACTGACCACAATCAAGCCAACAAATGAGTCGAAAGTGAACTTAGTTTTACCCGATGAAGTTGAAGTAGATTGGGTATTCGACCAAACTAAAGACCAGGAAGGGAAAGATTGTGAAGGACAAAGTAATGTACATACAGAAGAAACGGATTTACTACAGCTAGGAAATCCTCTGAATCAAATAATCTCACAAGAAATGAAACGTAGAGTGTCGGATAAGACAAGGATGTTCGTAATAGCAAAGGATTGTGATCAAATTGATAACATCAAGAATACATACAACTGAGGATTTCCCCTTTCAATAGAAGTTAAAGTAGATATTAGGAAAAAAAAGGACGAAGTAGTCAACAAACAAACACTGGATTCTAAAGCACTTCATCGAAAGGCCCATGAGGAGGACAACATTGATCATATATCAGGAAATCGTCAAAAAGGCCCTCCTGGATCAATTAAATTGGAATATGGCACAACAGGGCAAATAAATGCTGGCGCAGAAAATACAGCAGTACAAAGATATGAAATCCGAGAACAATTAGAACAGGCCGCTAGTAATCAATTAAAGATACCAGTTAAAACAAATAGTCTATTAGGAAGTAACGAACACCCTCTATTTGCAAATGAACTTGCCATAAATAAATCCAGTGTTTTAACTTCAAAAAAGTATCTAAATCTACAGATAAAGAAAGCAGTCACGATGAAACCAATATCACCTCAAACTGTAAAGAAATATACATGGACCAAAAAACAAAAAAACTACAAAATCAGGATCCAGGAACCTTATGGGACATATTCTATCAAACATCAGTACTGACCCTTGAAGCGCTACGAGCGCAATCAAATAAAATGGATATTCAAATAGAAATACTGGGAGTTATGGCCAATGCAGTTGCCGGGATTGAGAATTAATCGGCGGAGCTGAATAATCTCATAATAAAAGCATAAAGGGAAGTTGCGACAAGTTACATTGAGTGCACATGTGCTCCCATAATTAACAAATTAGTAACCATTCCAGAGGTTGTAAATACAATCTTGGAGGACGTTAAAAATATTGTCTGCACAAGAAAAAAGGATTACTATAAGGAGGACTGTCATCATTCTAATACAAGGGAACTTACATTAGTAGATAAATCAGAGCAACTGGAAAAAATGAATACCAAGGATGCTACTATATCAAGCATGGCAAGACAACCGAATTTAAACCAAGATAGAAATAATATATAAGGTAATAAATTATTGTTGGATTCTCTACAAGAATTGAATAAAGAAGGCTCAAATGATGACGACTCAGTAGCCTTTGAAATAACAAAAAGACAGAGAAAAAAGCTACGTAAAGCAAGAAATTAGGCAAAAAATGAAAATTCATCAAAAATTGATATTAAATTGGACACAACAAAAAAAGAAAGAGAAACAACAATAGATACCAAAATGGATTTAAAGCCAAACTTAATTGAAGTAGGAGGAAACCTAAGGAAAAAATCAATAGATAGTAATGATACTGGGATGGAATCTTCAAATGTCAAACTATCTAGTGATGGAAAAGAAAAATATTATGATATTTTTGTTAAACCAATGAACCCTCAAAGCAATCAAGAAATGGCCAGATTAAATATAAGTACAGCAGCTGAAAACTCCAACCAAAAACGGTCTACTTCCGGAGTCGAATTACAACGGGTCCATGAAGAAGAAGCAAAACCCAAACCAACGGAAACGGTTATGTAATATAAGATCTCACCTTTTGCGACATTCAAAGCGACCAAACTACAAGTATAACAAAAGAAATGATGCCACGCAATATACCGGAATTCAGAATAACAGTGCATGATTAGAATGCCTTGCAAACTCACAAAGTTCCAACAACCCGGTACCTAACAGAGCAAGATCAAAAAACATCACCCAGTCCTGTTATGAATACAAACCAAAAAAGAAGATATCTCTGTGAGAAACGAACTGGGGGCTGATAGAACAATGACTAATTCTTGGAATATAAAAGAAATGACAGACGAATCGATGTATACAAAAACTTGAAATACTCTAGTAATTGAAAGTAGTGGACAGAACAGGCGGATCACCTATGAGGAATACGGAACAACAGAGGACAAAAAAAGTCAAACAAGGCTTCTAAAAAATAAGCCTGCTCAAATTATCTTTAAACCTCTTTATGAATCAAGAGGAGCACATGACATCCTAAATAGAGGAAATATCCTCCAACTAATGAAAACTATACCATCACTTGAAAAGATAACATCTGAGGATATTGAATGTGTAGGTTTTCAGCTTGACCCTGAAGGAAGACATCCATTAACATTGGTAACAGTAGCCACCGGGCCTATAGCGGACTTGACAGAGTGAGGAACCTTCCAGTTGGGGGATACCAATCAGCCCACGGCAATGGAACCATTTATGTTAAAAAACTACAAGGGATACTTTGAGCCTGCAATCAAATATCAGAAATGTGGTCGTCCCTGTGGTGGTCTAGCAATATTTGTACGGATTGATCTAGAAGCAAAACAGGACCAAATTCAGACGAATAACTCAAATCTGCTTGCAGTAAAGCTACGATATAAAGCCTGCAAAAACAGGTCATAAAAAACTCTAATCTTAGTCAACATATATATACCTCTAAACAGACCTCCAAGAAAGAGATGTGCGCCGCTCTTAATAATTTCCTACTGGAGCACATCTTGGAAGAGCCCTTAGCGGATTACATTGTAACAGGGGATTTTAATATAAACTTGTTAATATCCTTCATGCGGGAGAACTTTGTTCAGTCATAAAATCAACAATGGGAAATCCCGGAACCAATAATGGAACCCAGAACAACTAATAAACTAGAACGGGGTGAAATTCTGTGATGAACATGGAAGCTCTGGGACTCAGAATATTAAATGGTAGATTCTCAACGGGCAGTCCACCTGCTTGCTCATTCTATTCATGTAATGGTAATTCACATATTGACTACACACTGACATCGTTGTGTACTTTCAATAAAGTGAAAACCTACCCTTTGAACGAAATCCCGGACAGTGATCATAGTCAACAAACTATTGAGATAAAGTTATCCTGTCCAAAATCTCAAAAGTATCAAACAATGCAAGGCCAGACCTGCACCATCAATTACAGGAAACTTATATGGGAACTCCATAATGCTGAGGAGACTATGGCAAAAGTGAAAAGTTTAGTTGAAGAATGTTTTAAAGAAACATGGATGAGAACAGTAACAGACCAATGGGAAAAATGTACAGAGAAGATAGGGAGTTATAATGAACAAACATTGTGCGAAGAAAGAAAACAAATGTCCCAAAGTGAAATAAGCAAATCTAACATCTACCTCCCATATACTGTAAGAAAACTCAGACGTACGTGAAATAGACTTAGGAAACAGGTAAATAAGTTTCCGTTTAATGAGGAACTACGGGTATTACCAAAAAACACAAATTACAATCTTAGGGAATTAATATGGAATGAAAAAAATTAAGCCAAGCAAGATCTGTGGACAAAAATCTTCCTTGCAAGTTCTTTAACAAACTCAAAGAAGTCCTGGAAATTGATTAACGGTCTAACAAGACCAAACAAATAGGCTGTAGGGTCTGTTTTAACTGAAGAAGAATGGGTGACGTTTCTTTTAAAACATTTAAACACAGAAACTTCAGAAAATAATCAATGTACGAATTGGGAAAAGAGGATAAAAGATGACCTGGTAGGCGACTATGAAATTTAAATAACCAACTCACAGGTGGCCAAGTTGATTAAGAAACAGAAGGATGGGGCCCATGCTCCCAACGGTATTCCATTTGCACTATACAAGGAAGCACCAGAATTTTGGTCTACTTACTTGACCGATGTCTTTCGTGAGGTAGTTCGGAGTGGGTTGATTCCAAAATCATGGAAAAGATCGCTGATAACACCAATCTTTAAGAAAGGAAATTGGCAAATGCAGGAAAACTATCAGCTAATTACCTTGCAAGACACGGATGCAAAATTGTTTGCTGGGATTTTATTGGTCTTCCGGTGACAGAAATTCTGGGGGTTTGTGCAATATTTCACCATACCCCAACACGTTTACTATACAACTATTTATTTCTGTCCCAGTGTCTTTTCTTATGAGAATATAAAAAAAGGGGGAAGAAGGTAAAGAAAATGTCAAATACCATCAATACACCACACCATTCATCAAATGAAAAATATGCGGAGAAAGAGAGAAAGTACCTCACGGTAGAACCGCCAATGGGGTTGCTGGCTAACAATTACCAGTATACCCACTTATCATCATAGGTAATTTACTCTCTTGTAGTGGAAAAGAAAAGAGACAGAAACAAGAAAAAGACCAGACCCCATACAACAGTGCTTTTTCGTCACGAAAACCAGATAGCGTGCTGGTTATTCGTGCAATAGCAAGGCGAGGAAAACCACGCTTACTATTGTGTGTACAAGTACACCTAAATTACCCCAGTGAGAAATAATAAATGTAGATCTAACCATTAAAATTAAAGAGCTAGCTTGCCACTCCTTATTTTATTCTGGGCTGCAAGCTCTTCAAATTAAAACCGGTTCACACTGAACCAATTTTTACTATAGCCAACATGTTTCGTTGCTCTATTTTATGCAACTTCTTCAGGGCCAAAGAGGGGTTATCTTCTCATATTTCCACTTCAATATTTACACCACCTGTGATGCTAAGAATTCACATGAAAGTTACTGAGCCCAAAAATCCAGACCCGCCTGCAACGGAGGGCCGGGTCAGATAAAATTACAATGTTGTAGCACTTAGATCATTTAGAACATAATCACCTGGAGGTTGCGTCGTGGTAGCATACCTGCAAACCTCTCACTTAGGACGCCAGTGTCAATTGATCACGTGTCCAACAGAAAACCAACTGCAGTCTGGTCTTCTGTAAACATACATGAAACCAGTGTGAGGCAAAGCACGGATATGTCCCATATCGACTGTCATTACATCTCCATATCACCTCTAGTCCAATTCTCCTCAAACCTGTGACCACAATTCAACCGTTACACATCTTACACTCCGAGTAGTGTCATCAACACACGACGTTGGACTGATGTTCGATGGAAACATTGCAATATCGAATCTAAACTTGTTTAAATTAACCCTGGGCGTAGTGTGCGTAGTGGGGCTACGCGAAGCTACGCAAAGTAGGCGAGAAACTATGCCCACCCACGCACTTCGCGTAGCCCCACTATGCGCCGCATGCCCCCCTCCCCTACATACCTAATTCTATTAAATGGGCACATAAAAATAAATAAAAAGCACTTAACTTGTCCGCGGCGTCCCGGGGCTCCCTCTGCTCGTTCACGCCGCCGTCTGCTAACCAATGCACATGCGCGGGTGGCCGCGCATGCGCATTTCTCGCGAGAAATGCGCATGCCCATTTAATAGAATTAGGTATGTTCGGGAAGGCGGGAGGGAGGAGGGTGGCAGGCAACTTCGCTACGCCCAAGTAGTGGGCGTAGTGTTGCCTGCTTCGCACACTTTGCAAAGGGCGAAGTAGGCAACACCACGCCTACTTCGTGGGCGTAGCGAAGTCCTTCGCCCAGGGTTAGTTTAAATTAGTTTTTGCATGTATGGTCAACAGAAGTTGGCATAGTTTGCGAGGACATGTAAGCTAGGACTGAGTAGGGAAGGTAGTACTATATTCGAGGTCCACTTAAAGATGGCTGCCGCTTTTACCTTCTAACTCAGGACGCCTGCAATTACGTGACGCCCCAGGTTCGGCGTAGTGGGCGGTACAATGCACAAAGTTAAATTAACATGCGAATGAGAACTCGTAGACGGGGTGGATTTCACGACGCTGGTGTGAAACGCCTGGGGTAAGCGGCTCTTAAATGGTGGGTATGAGCAGGACAGGACGGTGTGTGCGAGAATGAGTGCCTGTGTTAATTAGTAGAGCTGAACTTTGGAAGTTAGCTAGCACTCAGGTAGTGGCATTATACACGTTGTGTGTTGATGACACTACTCGGAGTGTAAGATGTGTAACGGTTGAATTGTGGTCACAGGTTTGAGGAGAATTGGACTAGAGATGATATTGAGATGTAATGACAGTCGATGTGGGACATATCCGTGCATTGCCTAACACTGGTTTCATGTATGTTTAGAGAAGACAAGACTGAAGTTGGTTTTCTGTTGGACACGTGATCAATTGACACTGGCGTCCTAAGTGAGAGGTTTGCAGGTATGCTACCACGACGCAACTTCCAGGTGATTATGTTCTAAATTATCTAAGTGCTACAACATTGTAATTTTATCTGACCTGGCCCTCCGTTGCAGGCGGGTCTGGATTTTTGGGCTCAGTAACTTTCATGTCAATTCTTACCATCACAGGTGGTGTAAATATTGAAGTGGAAATATGAGAAGATAACCCCTCGTTGGCCCTGAAGAAGTTGCATAAAATAGAGCAACAAAACATGTTGGCTATAGTAAAAATTGGTTCAGTGTGAACCGGTTTTAATTTGAAGAGCTCGCAGCCCAGAATAAAATAAGGAGTGGCCAGCTAGCTCTTTAATTTTAATGGTGAGATCCACATTTATTATTTCTCACTGGGGTAATTTAGGTGTACGTGTACACACAATAGTAAGCGTGGTTTTCCTCGCCTTGCTATTGCACGAATAACCAGCACGCTATCTGGTTTTCGTGAAGAAAAAGCACTGTTGTATGGTGTCTGGTCTTTTTCTTGTTTCTGTCTCTTTTCTTTTCCACTACAAGAGAGTAAGTTTCCTATGATGATAAGTGGGTATACTGGTAATTGTTAGCCAGCAACCCCATTGGCAGTTCTACCGTGAGGTACTTTCTCTCTTACTTCACATATTTTTCATTTGATGAATGGTGTGGTGTATTGATGGTAACTGACATTTTCTTTACCTTCTTCCCCCTTTTTTGCTATTCTCATAAGAAAAGACACTGGTACAGAAATAAATAGTTGTATAGTAAACGTGTTGGGGTATTGTAAAATATTGCACAAACCCCCAGAATATCTGTCACCGGAAGACTAAAGTATTCAGTGTTGTGATGGGTTAGGCCATATTTTGTACATTACAGTTTGAGTGGGGGGCGGCCTTTTCCCTTTCTCTCCCCCTTGTGCTCCCATTACATTGACGGAATTTTATTGGTGCCTTTAACAGAGTGGCAAAGGAGAACCAGGTATTGCCCCCAAATCAAACAGGCTTTATCAAAGGCCTTGGAACATCTACAAATATATTTACCTTATCGGTATTCATTGATAAGGCAATATTAGGAAAACAACCCTTATATCTTTGTTTCATAGATTTCAAATCTGCTTTTGATTGTGTTGACAGAGACCTTCTGTGGGCTAGATTAAAAAACCAAGGAATTCCGGATATTTTGCTAAAAATGATCAGGCTTCTGCACTCTGAAACCTGGGTTAGGGTGCGGATTGGTGATGGAAGCACACTAACTAATAAAATTCCTTCAACAAGTGGTCTTAAACCAGGGTGCATTTTGGCCCCCTTACTTTTTAATTTATTTTTAGCTGATCTTTCTACTATGTTGAACGAAATTAACGCACATCCTCCAAGGTTAGCATACAAACAGATATCCAATTTGTTGTATGCTGATGACATCATACTGTTAAGTCATACCAAAATTGGAATGTAACGACTAATTGATGGCATTTTTAAGTACTTAAAAGCAAATGGGTTGGTAATAAATGAAGCTAAGACCAAGGTAATGGTTATTACAAAAAATGTGTGATTCAAATTTAAATATAAATGGTTTTTGAAAGACAAAGTACTGGAACAAGTTGCTACCTACAAATACCTTGGTGTTATTTTTAACGATAATGGAAACTTCCTGCCACAAAAACAGGATATTACAGGGAAAGCAAACGCCTTTGTCGCGGCGTTTAGAATCCTTCAGAAAACCATAGTAGACCTGTCTTGTCACCCTTTCCTGAAAATAATTGCTGCAAAATTACTCCCTACTTTAACATATGGTAGTGAGGCAATCCATGGAAAAGATGCTGAAATCATTAACACTGCTGTCGCTAAAGCATATAGAATTTTATTTTCTCTGCCAAAGAATGCCTCACAAGCTCAGGTCCGGTTGGAATTTGCGCTAAATAATCAACTATATGCAAGGAAAGGACAATTACTGAAAACATGGAACAGAATAAAAAATTATCAGGATAATCAAATGTCTCATTTACTGTGGCAAGAAGTACAAAATAACAGAAATGTATATGTCTGTTCCTACCTAAATAGGTCAATCGATTTGGAATACCACTATCGCACAGGAAAGCTTAAAAAAAACGATAAATACGCTTACCAACCACCTTTCCTTGATAAAGGACAAAGATATGTTAGTAAAAAGAAATCATGCATGGCCAATAGTAAACGGATTCAAGGTAAAAAAGGTGCAAAAATATTTAGAAACATCGTGGACCAAGAAAAATAAACAGATTTTTATTAAAGCTAGATTCGGTTGTTTACCAGGACTATGTCACTTACTACCATGGAAGAGACCAGAAGAAAAAAACCTATGAAGGCGTTGTAAATTAGGGCAAGAAAACATTATGCATTTACTGTGTCTCTGCCCGGATCTGGAAAGTGAAAGAAAAACTACACTGAAGAGACTGTTTAATATATGCGGTGTAAGGACACGTAGGCAAGCACTGATCGCATGTTTAAACCCTGAAGACTTACCAATGAATTCAGCTTTTGTGAAATTCCTACGAGCTGTAGTAATTAAATTGGAGGCTTTTACTTGAATTATTTATGGATTGAGTCACCATGTATAAATTATAATCAAGTCTTTGAAAAAAATGCTAAATGATCAATTGCTTTATAACTTAATATGTATGATATATAATAAAGTTTTTGGATATAAATTGGAATGATGTATTGTTTTTTTATAATTTAAAATGTTTTGATATTTTAGCTACCTTTGTAAGATTATAATAAATCAAACAAAATAAAATAAACTTGAAACTTAACCGAAAACCTTACATTAATAATCTGAAGACCCTCAGGAAAAAAAGAAACATTCTACACTTTTACTCATAGATTTTACATTACTTGTACAGGACTGCAGACACTTCTAAAATGATTTCTATTAATAAAAGCACCTACATTGTACGCTTAGGACCATGCTCTCATGTTATAGGTGCAAGAGGAAAATCTAAAACTGCTAATTTAACAGGGATTCCTATACTAAAAAGTTCAACATAGTGGGTACATTTTCTCCAGCAGAACATGTTGTGACAAACAAACTCCTATAAAACAATATTTTCTTCATAAATGTTTGCTAAGGATCACATGGGCATCTTCCCTGCTTTCTACTTTTCACAACCCAAACTATGCAACATCACTCTAATAAGGACTGTCAGTTTATTTACACAGACTAGCTAATAATAATGGTGTTATTACCTGAGAATTTTAAAACAAAAACTACCCACATCTAGTTCCCCTTAAAGATCAAATAAGGGAACAGCAATCTAGACTACTCATCATCTCATAATTTCAACAAACAGGATTGGCAGTAACATAGCATATGTATTGTATTCATTTAATTAATGCTAACAATGTTTAAAACAGTATTACTGAATAGCCAATTAAATGCCTCATGGCTATTTCACAGACAGCTTAGACAGGCTCAAAAGAAAGTAAGAAAGAGAGAGAGAAAACATAAATTTGCCCACCCTTAATTTGTAGAGGAGCTAGCCTCCTTCCCCCATATTGACAGTAGGAAACCCTGAAATAGGTTTCACTTCTGTCAACACTATCAACCCATAATTTGTAGCAACTGGGCATAAACAAACTCGGAGGAGGTAAATAGCACATTGAGCTAGCTATAAACATAAATAACCAACCATCAATCCCTTTAGCAAGTATACTAGTTAGAACACGAGGGCACATTAAGTCAAACTAAATCCCATTGCTTCCGCCCTTTTACAGTAATCTTCAAACTAAAAGCATTAGTGCTGTATACATGACAAAGCTATCTGTTAATCAAAGCTCACATATACTATTATATTGCCTTTTGTTCATATGAGTGCGTAAGAATTTGCTTTTGCCAAATAAAAGTAAACAAAACTTCTCCTTCTCTCCCTGCGCTGCTATCTTGTCTTTCAAAAATTGACAGAGGTCAAAATTTCAAAGGCAAACCTTGCTCTGAGCCCTGCTAGGCTTCTAAATGTAGAACTCGACCTTTCACCCTTTACCAGCTGTCCTATTTTGTGTGTAAGGCTTTCCATGCGGTTCTCCCAATTCAAAGTGACCGAAGAATCAAAGCTGAAAGGCAGTCCTGTTATTCCTGTTTTTCAGTAATTTAGAGGTACGCTTAATAACTTCTGCTGGTTTTTATATTTATTTTCAATTGTAAGCAGTGTGCGGTATACTTTTCTAGCAGTATAGAGGTCAGCTATTTGTGTTGTACTTAAATGTGTGCATTTACTGAAACCTAAGAGCAGTTTGAAAGCTGCTCTGAGTGGCAGAACTGCTGTTAAATAGTGAATTTGCCCAATTTCGACTTTGATGTATGGGGCAGTTAAAAATGAATATCCTACAATGTTTTTGCATATTAGCCATCTCCAGAATGTCTTCTACATATCTCAGAGAGGGGGGGTTCAGAAATATATAAGGTATACCCTTATCAAAATGAGTTTTGTACGCCTGGATAAAGTGACATTTCACAGGTAAGTTTCCTTCTATTGCGGTACCGCACTGATTAAACTCTACATTGATGCTAGTAGCTCACAATATGATGATTGGGTTTATAAAGATCAAAAAACCAATTTAAAGCACTTATCTTTAATAACTTTTTTTATGTAATTAATATTCTTTTTTTTTTTAAAATAAAACCAATCATTTTGATGGTCCCACATATGAAAAGTAGGCGTCATTCCTTCCCTATCATATTTAAATGCATTCATTTATAAACCTAAGCACAGAAGCCTTACTTGAAACATGAAAAATCTGCGCCACTTTTTAAAGGACAGTCATTATTTAAAATCAGACCCATAGATGTCCTTATGTAAAGAGGCATTAAGAAAGGAAATCCCTACTTTCAATTTTGTTCTCTGTTATCCAAAATAAAGAAACAGTTTTTTTGTAACTTTTAAAATAATGCAGGCCTTTATACCAGTTTTACATTGACTTAAAATGTTGCTGACTCAGCATTCCTGTCTTTCTGTGACCTGCAGTCAGAAATAGCCATATGCTATTTATGCTGCTGTTGTTTGTCAGCAGGCGTTGAATTCTCACGCCTTTCTCAGGAAAAAACTCTTTGTTATTTGTAATACCCTGACAGAGTTAAATCCCCATTTGTTGTGCCAAACAGCTTATTTTCAGTTAGACAGTTTAAACACAGCTGTTGGAAAGCTTTTTTTTTCATCTGGTGCTGAAAGTAAGCATGTCACAGTCTATTTAAAGACTGAGGCATTTCAATGCACTCAAATCTATCCTTCTATAATGTGTATTTAGTTCAGCAACAACCAAATTCACTTATATGATGTGAATGCCTATTAATGTCTAATACAATGTATCTAAGGAAAATGCTGTAACATTTTGTATTTTAGTCTTTTTATTGCAAAACACACAATTTTGTTTTTCTTCCTCTATATGAGGCATATTTTAATCCTATTGAATGTGAATTCTAATTTTATCTTTAGCATTGTGGCAATTTGCACACATGTATAGTGTCTTACTCTGTCAATTTAATAGTAACATGCAGCTATTTAGCATATGTTATATAATTAATTTCTAGATTTTTATTTAATATGTAAGTAACTGGATGACATTTTGCATAACAGAATGATGTCAGAAGAAAAACAAACAGACACATTGAGCTCATTATAGACATTTACAAAAGGGGGTCATACACTCAGAACACACAATACAGCGTACTTAAGGCTAGCCATTCTTACACAAATAGCACAATCGCTATTTACTCACACAAGTACCACAAATGTCAAAACACAAACCACAAAGACATTTAAACACATATTTAACTCACAAGTCAACACTTAGGACAGAAACAAAAAACAGCCCACAGACTGTACTTAAACCAAACCATTTGTAAATACTAGTTGTAATTCATATTTACAAGAAGAGCTTCTCAATAGTAGCCCAAAAGACTTCACAAAAACAGCCCAAAGACTGTTCCATTTTGAAGAAGCTAAAATACACTAATTCACTAGTTTTGGCTGGCAGAACACCAAAAATCGCTCTGCATCATTACTAAGTGCACAGAGCAGGATCCTTTTTATATACATATTTTAATTCCATGGGGTACTGCGTCAACCTATTTAGGTATCCCCTCTAGGGGAGCCGGCTGATTCTATTTAAATTCCAAATGGTACCGCCAAAAAGCAACACATTCTACGATGTGTGCTAAGAACAGGCATGCCAAAAATATTGCAGCATATGCAATATTATACGCAAAGTAGCACTTACATTATGGTGTGCCGTTCAAATTCCATAAAAAGTAGAGAAATTGCAATTCATATATTTCCATATTCCATAATATTGGCGAATTTCCATTTCCAAGCACAAAATATCCAACCTCTCACTGCCAAGTTCTGAGTGACCCAACAGTTGTTTTAGAATACTCATGCCAAAAAGGTTCTCAGTCAGGAGCGGTAAACATTTGGAGGAGGCAAATCAGGAAGACCAGGGATTTACTGGGCTGGAGAGGCAGAGCATCTCCGTGCACAGGGCACCACCTTAGTAGATTCCTGTCCTGTCCTCCTCAGTAGATTCCTGTCTCCTGTCAAGACCACTCCCTTAGATAGCCGCTTTTCTGATGAGGTCCACGTTAAGCACCATTTGTAGAAATAAAAACCTTCTCAGGGATCTCACTGATACACCTGGTCCTTTTAGACCAACCAAGAAGAGATTGGCACACAAGCTGTAATATCAAAAGACATATTTATTAACCTCACATGAGGGAGACTACGTCACACAGTACCCTCAGGCAACTGTAGGAGGCATTCTAAGGAGTACAGAAAACAAGGGCCTTACATATATGCTTAGGTTACATTAGTCAGCATAAAACCAAGGGGAGGTCATGGCATGTACTGGCATGCAAAATGACTAATATGGGTATACAAGATTTGCTTGCTCAACAAAGTGGGAGGAGAGTTATTTCTCCTTTCAGCAAGAATAGCCTGACAGTTATAACATAAGAGCAGGTGCATTCTACTAGCTAGGCCCCTCTGAGCATGTGCAAGGCTCTGGAAGAGGGAGAAAGCACATGGCAAGCACATGGCTAACTAAGATGGCTGCCAAGTACAAAATGGCGTTCAGCTAATGCTAACAGAGCCCTGCAATCATTAACACATATCTCAACACAATTTCAAATAGCATTGCTACTGGTGGGAGATGTAAAGATATCTGAGGATATATATCTTGATGTTGGTGGGAGTCATCATTTGCATTCAAAACGGGCAGTTGTTGAATAGGAGCAATGTCTAAGGTTGTAATTGCCACAGTTTTAGTTTGTGTGGCTTCCCTTGAAGTGGACCTCCCAGAGTGTAATTTTACTTGATCAAGTATTTCCTTTACGGTTACCTCAAACATGGAGATCCCTGATTTTATGTCCTCCAGTTCTTTCTTAAATGATTCCTCTAGTGTTGTCAATATATTGTGTACATTATTTAGTGAACAATCTGCTGCTTTGGAAGATTTGAACAATATATCTTTGGAATTCGGTCTATGTGTCTTTGTGTTGACTGTATTTCCTTTACCTCTTGTGAATACCTTCCTCTTTTTTTAATCCTTGGGAGCTAGGTCTGCCAGCTGAAAGATTTTCTTTGCTGGAGTGGGAGATAGCTCCCCGAGCGGGGAATCCTCGCTAATGATCATGGATGTATTCAAAACCCATTGTGTCATGGTCTTTTCCGTAATAGGAGGCTTCCCTGACTCCATTGCGATATCCTTCTCAACTACCTTATCCACAGCATAATGTAAGGGGGATTTAGATGCCGCCAGTCTTTCCTCTGCATTGGTGATTTTGCTATTCAATAGACCCATGGCATTCATCAAATAATTAGTAATTGATTTAGTGGAGGTAGTTTGTTTTAATACCCCTTTTCCAGATAACTGTGGTAATTTATGTTTACCCATTGTCTATGCCTCACTGTCTCTTATCACTAGATGTAGAGGAAGCAAAGTAAATTGGAAGATATAGAAGCAAATAAGGTATTAATAGACATGTCTGTCCTTCTGTCTTGTCGTGTTATTCCACTTCAATGCATGCCACCAAAGTCTGTGGTTCTGTCTGAACCAAAGACAGAGGACTAAAGCGGGGGGGGGCCCAGCCCAGCCTTGTACGGCCACAAACTGGCCCACCCTTTGCCTGGGCTTTGTCTGAGCACGGCTCGGGTGTGCCCACGTGCGTCCTGCGCTTTGGGTGAGTACCTCGAGATTATAGGAGGGAGGCCCCTCCCTCTCCGAGGAGTGATAGAGGCTTGGGGACCGAATCCCACCCCAGCTCTCAGGCAAAAGCAGGAGAGTTGCGGGTCGACAGCTCCCGTTTGATGTATCTTGCGCTGCGAGAGAGCACCGCATGTTTTATAAGAGGGAGGGCCCTCTCTCCCCCAGGAGCGAGGATGCTGGGGGAATGGGTCCCCCCCAGCTGGCAGGCAAAAGCAGGAGAGGTGTGGGTCAACAGTGCCCATTTGTTGTATCCTGCGCTGCGAAACAGTACCACAAATTTTATAGGAGGGAGGCCTCTCCCTATCCCAGGAGTGATGGAGGTTGGCGGAGACTGAGTCCCACTCCAGCTGTCAGGCGAAAGCAGGAGAGTTGCAGGTCAACAGCGCCCATTTGATGTATCCTGCGCTGCGAGAGAGTACAGCAAATTTTATAGGAGGGAGGCCCCTTCCTATCCCAGGAGAGATGGAGGCCAGGGGACCAAGTCCCACCCCAGCTGTCAGGCAAAAGCAGGAGAGTTGCGGGTCAACAGCACCCGTTGATGTATCCAGAAGGTGAGCACAGGTTAATTTAGGTTGTGTATCTGACTTTTCCTGACTAGGATTGTGGCTCCTGCTTGGACAGGGTGTATACTCTGCCAACCAGACATTTCAATTTCCAACAATACCCATTTGTAAGTGCCCCTGTGTCAGTGACCTCCTGTTAATGTGCGAGTATCCGAGCCCCTTTGTCTTAAACTCATGTCAATATCCCATTTCAGTGATGGTTCTCCTGCTGTGTCAATGTGATGGCGTTGGTGCCTCTTTCTTTGTGGGGACTTTCCTAGTGTCAGCATGGGTCCTTCTTTGTCAGTGTACTAGCCTGAATGTCCCACATGAAAGTTAGTTTAGAGATGAATGTGAGACTTACAGCTAGATTCATCAAGCATTTTTGCGAGCGCAAACGGTGCGAATCGCAAAATTCGGCCGTTTACGCCCGCAAAAATGGCATTTGGAATTCATCAATGGGTCATGAACTCGCAATTTGAGAAATCGCAAATAATTGCGATTTCTCAAATTGCGATCGCATTTAAGGAATCTCAATTAGAGATTCCTTAAATGCAATTCATGAACCATTTTAAAATTGCGAAATCGCAATTTTTGGCCGCTATTTACCGCGAGGTCAAACCTCGTGGTAAATAGCGAAAAGTTAGAAAAATGCATTTAAATGCATTTTTCTAAGTTGCATGTTACACACACATATGTCCTTTGGACATGTGTGTGCGCAACACCAATGTAGATTACATTTCAGGGGTGCTACAGGGTGTCTTTTGGACACCCCTGGCACCCTTGAAATCGCAATCTTATTTGCGATTAGCAAATTGCTAATCGCAAATAAGGAATCAGTGGGAATCGCAAATTCAATTGCGATTCCTACATGAATCCCGTTTTGCGAGTCTGTAATAGCGATTCCTTAATAATCGCTATTACAGACTCGCATAACAGGACTTTGATGAATCTAGGGGATGGTGATCTAAGAAAATGGATCAGGGTTGATGAGTCTTTTATGATGGATAAAATGTAAAAAGAGAGTTGACAAGTAAAGCATGCATTTCACTAATGCATACATTAAAGTGACATGGAGCATTATGATTATACCATACATCATTCTAATTTTTGGAGATAGCCATTCAGGAACAGTTTCACTGATCTTTCGGCAACGAAATAAGTGGTTAAAAGTGTGTTTAACGATGCAGCGCATGTCTTTAATTTTAGCTTTCGCCCTGAGGGCATTCAGAGGTCAAGGAAGTATTAATGTGAGCTAAGCTTTTGTTTCCCATTGTCGCTCCAGGATCAAGTGAAAAGAAAAAGATGTATGAACAATTCTGACGAATGGTTTCTCTCCACCGTAGCTTCAGGATGACTCTTGCAGCGGCCTCTATGATGTGATAGCTGCCGAGAGACACACAGCCTAATTTATGGCAACACTTTTGTCACTCTGTTCTTTCCTACCACTCTACTGAGCCCACAACATTAGACTTTTCGTGTATGCGCCTAGAAATGACTTCTAAGGCTCCTGTCTCATGAGTCGATATCCAGCTATTCCTGCCACCACCATAGACGTAAACAACTGTCCAGGTGTAATAGGTAAGTGTGGAGTTTCAACTGTGAGCGGCTAAGAGGGACTGCCCGCATCTCCATGCTGTGACTCTGCACTCACCACTGTGGGTTCTATCTGTGTCTATGGGTAGCTTGCTTTGTTCATGCCAATGTGGCATTGTTTTTTATATGTATAAAAGGGTATTTTCGTTTTTTTTTTCTGTAAACACGTTACAGGCAAAGTATCGCAAAGGTCAAAAGCCAATGCAGCTTTCACAGTATGCGAAGTGTATAAACCACACAATACTTTGCTGGGAACATGTATGACTCCCGACTTCCCCGTCTGTTGATGCCCCTCGATTCCCTATGCTTCCTGTTCACTCTGAGTGCACTATTGACAGCCATGCGGTATTTGTCCTCTGTGTATGTGTGGAAAGCTTGCCCTGCTGCTCCCTGTGCTATAGATCTTTGCATCGCTGATGCCCATGGCGTTCTTGTAGTATGCATGCGTGGGGGAGCAGGCGCTGCTGTTGATTGCCCTGTATCTGTTGTTCTTTGTGTGCAGGGGAAGCATGCACCCCCTTGCATTTGCGCACTTCCCCCTACACCTTTGACATTAACCTTTTGCATCCTGCCTTCCTCCTTGAAACCACCTCTCAACCTTTAATCTTTCATTCAACCATGCACCCTGCACACCCCTGGCAGCGCCAGTAGATTTCTCGTAAATCTGGAAATGCATCAGTGGACATGGGTGTTGCGTGGGAACACCCACAGCAACACACATGTCACGCCCCTAACGCACAAAGTGTTGCGTTAACAGGTGCGATATTTACAAGCACAGGTTAAGTCAGGCAGAGTGACTTTACCTGTGCTTGTAAATATCACTCAGCAGGCTGCACCACGGGTGCGTCACGCAACGTGATGCACCGGTGGCGCATGGGGCTTGTAAATCTGCCCCCCTTATATTTAACCTGTTTTGTTTCACTGCCAATAAACTGCTTAAGGCACGAGAGGAAACAGCAGCAAACATCCTCAAAAAAGTCTCACCAAAAAAGAATATCATGATTCAGTCACATAGCTCAATGTAAACAGCACGTCTATGTATGGTTGGAGATAAAATTTAAATCAAATAATACCCAAAACCAGCGTGATAAAACTGACGATTCAAATTTAGGATGCTCATGCAAAGGTCTGCCTATGCCACGTGACAGGCAATTAACTACACATTCATGGTAATTCGAATAAATGAAGTACAAAAATGGACAAATAAGGCAGTGTTCAACAAAAACGACTTTGCTTTGATCCTTATTTTGACGGAGAACAATGGATTACCCCCAAATATGTAGAAGAGAGGGGCAGAAAGGGTTTGGGGGGGGTGTTAATTAGTAGATTGCTTGATGTAACAAGGTAATGTGCTGCTACAGTTATCACAAAGAAGGAAGAAGAACAGATGCCAGGATCTACAGCCCAGAACTGTAAAACAAACCTGTGAAAGTCTACTGGGCCCAATGGCGTCTACCTGACATCTCGTCCACCTAACTAACTATCGAATTCGCAGGTACTTTCCCAGGCCCCGTGACTAAGCTCCCACTCATCCCTCACCTACTGAAGGGATGCCTGAACTCAACCATGGCTGCCACTCCGGACTACACATCTCACTCTGAAAAGATTCCGATGTGAATCTCATCATCTTAGCCCCCGCTGACACGTTTAGAGTTCCTACGCACGCCCAATGCCACGAACAGAGGGTACTTTGACCGCTCTCCAGGCACAATCCACTCCCCACGCAAGCTCCAGTTCTTTTATCCACTGCTAAGAGCTACCTACCACTAATAGGGACATCACCTCAGATCAAAGGAGCTTCGGAGCAAAACACACTCTCCTGGACCCCCGCTACACCGCCCTTCGCCTCTGCCGCAACCTAATTATCACGCCTTAAGCAAGAAGCTCAACGCAAAAGTGCAATCTCCAATCATCAAGAGCACCTTACTCGTTAGACATACAACCTCTAACCACCCAGGTCACTCCAGTAGATCAACAAACCATTCCCCCTAATTGCTCCAGGATGCCTCAGGCCTTGAGTTCAGTCATGCAGCCCTGCCCGTTACAGAATCTCGTTTCCCCTCTTGGTCAGAACACCTACACCATAACTTTCCCACAAAAACTCTCCTTCAAAGCAAAAAAACGCTTTAAACAGAATCTAATTAAGCAACATCCCGAAACACTCATTGTGGACACCTACCACTGCTCATCAAGAGGGCAAAGAAAAATGGACTTCATTTTTCACACCTTAAGACCGGACTTAAGGGTTACCACTTTTAACTCACTCCTCCCTGTCTCAAAAACCACCCTCACAGAACATAACCGGAAACTAACTATCTCCCCCCAGAACCAACAGTCTCTCTCCCAAGATATCACCATCACTATTTTCCTGAATGGCACCATTCTTATTCAGGCGACAGATGAAAACCTAGAGTTCTTCGACTCCCTCTTCCCCACTCTAAAGACGGCTACTGCTCTCTACCCTCACCAGCCACACCCCCCCCCCCCAGTGGCTCCAGTCAAACCCCCAAGCCGCAAAGCAGGCTTCCTTCACCTCTTCGTGTACCACCGCCCATGCCTACTCATGTCACCAGCCATTTGCCTCCCCCAGCCCCGTCCCTCAATTCCCCTCACCCTACAGCCACCTCCACTTGCTCCCTACCTCACAGAACTCTGCCCCCCTCCCTCCCTTCCATCTCCCAATCCCCCGGACTCCCACCCTTCCTCCCAACCTCCCAGAACACTAGCGTGATCCATTCCACTCAGCGAAGATAACCACCTCTCCCAAAGGGGCGGCAACACTACTCCCTCTCGTTTCCTTGATCACATCATCTCGAAACCTGAACCTGATCCCCCCACCCCTTCTATCCCCCCAATCATTATCTCACCCCAAACCCTTTCCCCCTCTCTAGCCCTCGCCCATCTGAACCCCAATCCTGACTCAGTCCCTCCCTCCCCAACTATCCCTCCAAACAGCATCTCGCCCCATTACCCCTCTCCCTCCCCAGTCCTCTACAAACCGGAATCGGTCCCTCCTACCTCTTTTCCCCCCCACGAAGGTCCTGCCCCTTCGCCCCTCTCACTTAAGGCCCAGCTCCCCCCTCACTACACCCCCCAGCTCCCATGATGACACATCGCCTGGACCTTCTTGAAGCCCAGATCGCCACGCTGATCCTCAGACTAAAAGAAACCCTTTCCTCCCTAGAGAAACTCCAGCTACCCCCCCATCTCGTCTCACCTCCCCTCCTCCAGCAACCTCCCATTAGGAATGACGCCCCCCGATCAGACCCCTGTCCCCCCAAGGCTCTAGACCTCCTCTTACTGAAACCCGGACTGAACCACAAGTTGACTGTCCCAGAAGAACCTCTTCCTCTCCCTCCCCTCAGGAAGTGAGCTCCCGAGTCGCATCCTATAAACCCGCTCCCAACCATCCTGCACAAACTCTACTCCTGCACCCCTCACCCCTTTCTTCGATCCAAGTCATCGCTGGTATGAGAAGAGACCCGCCTCACCGAAAAAACCGCCAGACCCCCAGCCCATCTCGCATCCCTACCTAGAGTGATTTTGGTCAACCGGAACCCGGATGCAGACCCCCCCCCCATCAACTGCATGCTCATCAACTGCAGATCAGCCGTCAAACATGCAACTGAATTAGCCGAAACTATCCTCTCCCATGACCTAGATGTAGCCTTCATCACCGAAACATGGCTGAACAACCTATCCACTACCATCTTGGACACGCTGGTGCCTCCCGGCTTCTCACTTATCCACAAAGACAGGCCCATACGCAAAGGAGGCGGAACAGCAATTATCCACAGAAGTGACCTCTCCATTACTGAATCCCCCTCCCCCCTCTACAACTCCTTTGAATGCCTCTCGGTCAACATCAACTCGCCCCACCACAGCCCACTCCAATGCCTTCTCCTTTACCACCCTCCATGCAACGCTACTGTATTTGGCGAACAGCTGTCGGATCTGATCACTCAAACCGCTCTCAACAGTGACGTCAGAATAATTCTGGGCGACCTCAACCTAAGATAGAATGCAACCAAGAATCCGCTCATCCAATCTCTCACCTCCCTTCTACAAGACCACGATATGATCCAACACTGCTCAGAAGAAACACACCATAGAGGAGCGATCCTAGATGCAATCATTGCGAACAAAAAGACAATTTCAATTGACCACATCATCCCTGTGGACTGGTCCGACCACCACGCCATCCTCTTTCATATCAACCACAAGGCTCTTTTCCTCCCACCCACCCAAACCTCCCCCAAGTGGGTCAGAAACTTATTGAAGGTCCCCCCTGACAAGATACAAGATGCTCTCAGCTCACTCCTCCGAGCTCGACGGAGCTCCTCTCAACCATGGATCTCACCTCGCTCTATCACTCCAACCTAGAGTGCGTCCTGGACCAGCTGGCACCTAGAAAACTAAAAAACCCAGAAGCATTCCCTCCAGGTCTTGGTTCTCCACTGACATCAATGATGAGCGCATACTCCTAAGAGCCATGGAAAGATCCTGGAGGAACAACCCCACTGCCCTCAACCGGGACCAACTCAAAACAGCTCGCAAAACCTACCTTAATCATATCAAGAACAAAAAGTCATCCTTCTTCTGCTCTGCTCTAGTCAAGGCTAAAAACCGCCCCAAAGAACTCTTCAATATCATCAGAAACCAAACCTCCATACCTATGACAGACAGCTTAACCGCGTCCAAATCCCAGTGCGACGACTTTGCTATTTTCTTCAACGAAAAAATTGCCTCAATTGACCGATCTTGCAGCAATCTTTCCGTCCTCTCAGAGTTGCGCCCTACTGCTTCTACCCACTCAAGAACAACAACTGCAGCCACTCGCTGGTCTTCCTTCCAACCCATCCAAACAGAAGTGATAAGCGATCTCATTGCCATCACTAATCCCTCGTCTCACTCCCTTGATCAGCTGCCCTCGAGACTGACGAAAGACCTGAAACTTACTCTAGCCCCTATCTGGGCCAAGATCATCAACAGCTCTTTGAGCGATGGCTCCATCCCTGACTGCCTTAAACTAGGTCAAGTCACGCCACTCCTAAAAAAACCTGGCCTCGACGCTACGGTCTTGAACAACTTCAGACCAGTGTCGAACCTGCCGATCTTATCGAAAATTTTGGAAAAATGTGTGCTATCTCATCTAACCCATCACCTAGAGATCTTGAATCTTCTTGACCCACACCAATCTGGGTTCAGAAAGGGCTGCAGCACAGAAACCGCAATCCTCAATGTGATGGATGACCTACACATGTCTCTCGACTCCAACCAATGTAGCCTCCTTATCCTCTTAGACCTCTCTGCAGCGTTCGACACAGTGGATCACAACCTACTACTCAATGTCCTACAGAAGTGAGCGGGTTTGGAAAAAACTGTTCTCAAATGGTTTGCCTCCTTTCTCAACAACCGCACACAAATTATCAAAATTAAAAGTTACAAATCGGACCCCCTCCACATCACTAGAGGAGTCCCACAGGAGTCAGTACTCTCTCCAAAACTTTTCAACATCTACATGGAGCCCCTCACTACAATTCTAAGGAACTCCAACATCCCCTTTCACCTCTATGCGGACGACACATAACTCTACCTGGAAACCACTTCGATCGCAGACATCCACAGACTAAATGACACACTCACAGAGGTCCAACACTGGCTCTCATCCAACCACCTCAAACTTAATGAAGAAAAGACAGAAGTGCTGATCATCTCAAACAAAAGTGAAAATCCCCAAATACTCGAATGGCTCAAAGCCTTAAACGCCCTCAATGTTCCTCTTGTTCCTACAACCTCCGTCAGATCACTGGGAATCACTCTGGACCCAAAACTGGACATGAAAGAACACATCTCTAAAACTGCCAAAAGTGCTTTCCTTAACCTGAAACTTCTCTACAAACTTAAACCCTTCCTCCTCCTGAAAGACCTGAAACAGGCCACTCAGGCACTGGTACTCTCCAGGATTGACTATGGCATTGCTACTCTGACTGGAACAGCCAAATCTCATCTAGGTCCTTTGACTGCTACCCTTAATGCAGCAGCTAGAATGGTCACGGGAACTAAGAAATATGAGCACATCACCCCGGCTCACAAGGACCTGAAATGGCTTCCTATTAACCTACGAACCAACATCCGCACAGCCTGCCTCACACACAAAGCCCTGCATACAGGTAAACCGGAATATCTGGCCAATAAACTCAAGAGAGCCGGTCAGTCCAGGACCCTCAGAAGCTCCAACACGCTACTACTCATACCGCTGAAATCACAGAAACGTAAACGATCTAACAGGTCCTTTGCGGGAAATGCTCCTAAGATATGGAACTCCATTCCCCCCCACATCAGGATGACCGCCTCCTTCCTAAAATTCAAGATACTGCTCAAAGCCTTCCTTCTTGAGCGGACTGGACCGTAAGGAGAACCACCGTATGACTTTGATAGTTCACTATCTCTTTGGTCCTAGCGAGAACCTGATGACTCTCCCTTGATCTCCGGCATGTCGCCCTCATGCTGACACTGTATAGACTTTTACTTGCTACCTTGTTTTCCCATACTCTCCCTACCCTGCTTCGACCTACCTGTTATGTTGATGCTTATTTGTATCCGTTGTGAAGCGCACTGATACCTTCGGGTCTAGCTAGCGCTATACAAAACATAAATAAAAATAAAAAAAATAAAAAACTTGGATCGAGCATAAAAATATGGTTTTACTCTTTGCCAGTGAGAGTCTCTGTGGGCAAAGGGGGATGACACTGACAGCTTCCCATTGGCTGCACATAACGCTATATCTTACACCACTCTTCCACTAGACTGTGGGCCAGTGCAACATTGAGCTGATTTCGTGGAGGGCTGGAAGCATCACTGTTGGGCGAGTGTGCAGACAGAGTCTCTTGCACTGGCAGGACAGCAGGGACAGAGCAAGGGTTGGTAAAAGCATTAGGTTTCGGCTATCTGAGTAGTAACAACTGTTTCTTGTTGTAAGTTGTAGCATGCTGAGTAGTTGTACAATATAAGTTACAGAAAGTCTATTAAAGTGTTTATGTACAAAAAAGCAATATATTGTGCTGTTGCTAGTGCTATAGTGCGGGTAAGTAACAGCAAAATGTTGAGAAATTAAATAAAAGAGGGAAATAACAGTACTATATTATGTGTTTAGAGGAGTTCCGACAAATTTTGGGCCTGGTGCTACTGAACTTGCTGCCCTATTCAAATCATTCCCTAGTGCCAGCAAGATAAGTGCATTGGCAACTGCATGTTTAGTATTAAAATATAGCAATGCTAGGTTTTTAGAGGAGTTCTGACAACTTTTGGTCCCAGTGCCACTGCACCTGCTGCACCATTCAGATCATGACCCTGTTGACTGAAAGGTATATGCACTTGTGACTTCTGTTTAGTAGTAAAATAAAGCAACATTAGGTGTTTAGTGGGGTGCCTAGAGCTGAGGCTTCTGGTGTCACTGCACCTGCTGCTCTGTTGAAATCATGACCCTGTTGTCTACAAGGTAACTGCAATTGTGACTACCTGTTACATTTTAGCAATAATATGGGTTTAGTGGGGTCCCTATAGATTTGCCCCCGGTACCACTGCACCTGCTGCACTATTCATATCAAGTTCATTGTAACTGCAAGTTAACTGCAATTGTGTTAAGTAATCAAATATAGCAACATTAGGTGTTTAGAGCAATTCTGACAACTTTTGGACTCGGTGCCACTGCAACTGCTGCAATATTCAAAACATTACCCTGTTGTCTGAAAGGTAACTGCACTTGTGACTGCCTGTTTAGTAGTAAAATAAAGCAATATAGGTGTTTAGTGGGGTGCCTAGAGCTGTGCGTTCTGGTGTCACTGCACCTGCTGCACTATTGAAATCATGATCCCGTTGCCTCCAAGGTAACTGCAATTGTGACTGTCTATTTTGTATTACATTTTAGCAATAATCTGGGTTTAGTGGGAATCCTAGAGCTTTTGGCCCTGGTGCTTCTGGACCTGATGCACCATTCAAATCATGACCCTGTTGTCTGTACGGTAACTGCACTTGTGACTGACTGTATAGTAGCAACATTTTGCAATATTAGGTGTTTAGTGGGGTGCCTAGAGCTTTTTGTCCCAGCGTCACTGCACCTGCTGTACTATTGAAATCATGACCCTTTTTCCATTAACTGTACTTTGACAATTGTGGCCTCAGTTGGTGAGCTTAGAAAGTTCAATAGAATCCAATATTCAATAGTTTGGGAGAAAAGCCAACTATCGTCCCATCTCCCTGCTCCCATGGGTGAGCAAGGTACTTGAAAAATATATCAACCAGCAGTTGGTGAACTTCTTGGAAGATCAACACATACTTGATCCCACTCAGACGGGTTTCAGACCAAAACACGGGACTGAGACCGCCCTCCTCATGGTCACGGAGGAAACTAGAAAAATCCTGGATCAAGGAGGATCAGTGGCAGTGATCCTCCTTGATCTGAGTGCGGCTTTTGACACGGTCAGTCATGACACCTTACTGAACCGGCTGTCCTGTGTGGGAATCAAGGATAAAGCCTGGGCATGGTTTAAATCCTTCTTGGACAACAGATCCTTCAGGGTCTTTGACGGCGAAGCCGTGTCCTCCAGTAGACCCCTAAAATGTGGGGTCCCTCAGGGCTCCTCTCTAAGCCCCGCACTTTTCAATCTGTATATGAGACCGCTGGCCGATGTTGTCCGCCCTTTTGGAGTTAAGATCATCTCCTATGCGGACGACGCGCAGCTAGTGGTCTCACTGGCGCAGGAGGCTAATCGAACTGCGCCAGGAGGGCTTAGAGAGTGCCTGGAGGAGGTGAGGAACTGGATGTCGTCATCATCCCTGAAGCTGAATGGGGATAAAACAGAGCTGATGCTCTTAGGCCCATCAGATCTAGCCCTTCCCGCCTCTCTGTGGCCCCCCTGTCTAGGTCCTCCTCCAACATCCAAAAAGACTATCAAGAGCCTCGGAGTGTGGCTGGACAGCTCACTATCTTTTAATGCCCAGGCCACTAAACTTTCAGCCACTTGTTTTGGCATCATGAGGGTGCTACATAAAATATTTCCCCTCCTTCCCATGGAAGCAAAACAGGTAGCTATTCAAGGTCTTATTCAATCACGCCTTGATTTTAATAATGTACTCTACCTTGGCGCCCCAGAATACACCCTACGAAGGCTGCAGATTGTACAGAATTGCGCAGCGCGTCTACTGCTCAAAATTCCCCGCAGACACTCAGTGAGGGCCAGACTGATCAGCCTTCACTGGCTTCCGATCCGGCAGAGAGTTTTGTTCAAAACACTATGCATAGCTCATCAAGCCTTCTGGGACTTAGGACCCAGCATCACACGCGATCTGGTCACCCATTACACCCCTAACCGAAGTCTTCGTTCCAGCCAGACCTTCCTTGCAGTGGTACCAAGAATAAAAAGATCCAGATCTGGTGGAAGGACGTTCACATACAACGCGTCTAAGACTTGGAACACCCTGCCACTCCACCTTAGAGCGAACCCTAACCTCACGGAGTTCCGCAAGCAATTAAAGACCTTTCTGTTTGCATCCTCTTACTAACTGTCTGCCCCCCCCTTCTTGTCCCCGGTAAACTCTGGCTATCCTAGCGCTTGGACGCCTCCGGGCAACAATTCGCGCTTTATAAATTCACAAGTTTACAAGTTTTACAAAAGGCGGGGTAAGAGCGAGTGAAAAAGTGGAGAGACTAAAAGAAAGAAACAGACCCCGAAAAAGTGAGTATACGAGGGCAGGGGATGCAGACAGACAGAGAGATGGGAGAGGGTTGAGTGGCAGGGAGGGAGAGAAGGAAAAGACACAATGAGAAGGAGAGAGAAGGCAGTGGGGAAAAGTAAACATAGAGACTAGGGACATAGAGTAGGGAGTGAGTGGAAGAGACAGGGAGATGTGAAGATTGAAAAAAATAACAGAAGGTAACGTTGACCGACATATGAGTCTTCAAAATGTTAAGAAAGAACTCACTAGAGTAGATAGGCTGGGGTAGAGCATAGACAACCCTACCATCGCAGATGCAAGTAATGGAAAAAAGATCGCTCACCCAGGAGCTTCATTTCGACATTTTTACACCAGTTTTCATCTCCTGTGCGGGAAAGGGGGTGTGAGGAAGCATGGGAACCCTATGCTCCCACCACCATTGTGCCCTGCTCTCGGACACTAGCTGAGAGCTAGAGAACACCGCCCCACCTCCAAGGTGTTCTAAAGATTCACACCAGATGTGCCCATAATTGGTGACAAATCACACTGAGGGAAGCAGCTAAGTCCCTAGAGTAGGCATCCTGTTCCCCTGGGTGTTTTGCAAGAAGAAATCAGCTGACCTCCTTTGGAAACTTTGTGCCTGAAGCATGTCCTTCAGTCAGACATAAACTGAGTCCCTACAGTAGCCACTGCCTCTCCCAGGGTGTCTTACAGTTAAGACATCAACTGAGCGCCTAAGAGCAGTCTTGCTACATGGTACTAACCTGCAGTCAGACGTCTGCTGTGTCCGTAAGGAACCACATCCCACTGTGAACTGCAGTCCATCTACAGCAGAACTGCCACTGACTTTCCTGCAGTCAGACACCATGTTGCCACCAGAGATAACCCTCGCCCAGTGTAATCTGAGGGCCGTCTCAGCCTGCTGAAGGCTCGGGTGAACATGGTAGGGGATGGGTTTCGCAGAGGCTGCCCCTGAAGGGGGCCTCGAGGGCTGGCACCATTACAGATGCCAGAGCCCAGGAAGGATCCTGTTCTAGCCGCCGGTAAGTGCCACGAAGCAGAAGGGGCACTTCCATCACGGCAAAACTCGCGCCAGGAAGACGCATAGTCGCCTGCCCAATGGGGGGGCCAGGTGAGGTTCGACCCTCCTCCAATAGCAGCAACTGCCCGTTCATGGCAGGAAAATTGTGGGGGGCTTATAAGACGCCGCTCCCCATACTAAAGCTCGTCACATCATCGTGGAGCTGGGGAGCGGTGCAGAAGGATTTTCAAGTTTGGACGATTCCAAAGAAAATATGTCCTAGAAGGAAGATTACTGGATCAGCTTGTTGAGCTGAAGTTTTCTGCTTTCAGCCGGAGGACCCATTGAGCCATTCCCCAAGCTCCATGGAGGATCAAGCGGCAGGGGAGGAGTGCTGCAGCGAGGCCCAGCCGGGCTGGAGTTGCGGAGTCGGCGAAGCACGCGGGGTCAGAGGAGCGCCCGGACAAGCCCTCAGCATTGACGTCGCTTGCAGGTCAGTGAGGGGAAGTGCACCACCTCAATGCGAACTTTGACCCTGCTTGCAGGCAGGTCGCCCCCACTCCGCTGCTCTGCACCTGACTGCCTGGTTGCCTGGTTCGTGCCTTCTTGCTGCCTGCCTGCTTGTTCCTGGGTTTCATTTCCCTCCCCTCTGCCCTGCGCCCCAGTTCCCCAACCCTCCCCTCACCGCTCTCGATCCCAGCCCTTACCCTCTGCTGCCTCCCTGAGGCCCCACCCCCCTGCACACCCATTGTACTCCGCGCTCCCGCCTCCCAGCTGCTCCTCCCTCCCAAGCCACGTCTTATGCAGGCCGAGAAGCGGTAGCAGGAGCAACCTTTGACCCTGCTTGCAGGCAGATCCCCCCACTCTGCTGCTCTGTGCCTGACTGCCTGGTTCCTGTCTCCTTGCTGCCTGCCTCCTTGTTCCTGGGTTTTATTTTCCCTCCCCTCTGCCCTGCGTGCCAGTTCCCCACCCCCCCCCCCACCGCTCTCGATCCCGGCCCTTTCCCACCACTGCCTCCTTGCGGCCCTGCTCCCCTGCACACCCATTGGCCTCCCCGCTCCCATCTCCCAGCTGCTCCTCCCTCCCAAGCCACCTCTTATGCAGGTCAAGAAGTGGCCGCACAGCTGCCGTGCACAGCGGCTGCGGCGCTGGTGCGCCAAAGGCACGCCTAAGGCAAGCCCTTCTGCGCCCGTCCACGCCTAGTGCCAGAACCCCTGGACTCCACAAATGCCACGACACCAGAATCCACTACAACGCCAGCACCCTCCACGCACTCAACGCCGGCCGAAACCACACCTGCTCAGGCCGTCCCGAAACTGACCCGCGGACCCTTCTCCTGCCGCACCTGCAGCTTCACCTGCGACAGAACCACCAAACCCCCAAGGACTGAACCCAACCGCCTCCGCTGCATACTCCTCAACACCCGCTCCGAACACAAACATGCCGTTGAACTCTGGGATCTGCTCGACACCTCCGCCCCAGACGTGGCCTTCCCGACCGAGACCTGGTGGAACGACTCCTCGGCGCCCAACATCGCCATAGCCGTCCCGGATGTCTACAAAATCACCCGCAGGGATCGCACCAACGGAATTGGAGGAGGAATAGTCATCGTCCACACGTCCACCCTCAAGGTCGCCACGCACACAGAAGATACCCTCAACACCGCCGAACACCTGCACTTCCGGATACACTCCGACCCCAAAACCACACTCATCTACAGACCCCCCGGACCCTGGGCTCAGATCAGCGACTCCATCGCCGACCTCGCCAGCACCCACGCACTCGCCTCCACGGACTACATCCTCCTCGGGGACCTACACTTCCACCTCGAGAACAACAAAGATGCCAACTCCGCCACCCTGATCACCAACCTCGGCCTCAGACAACTCGTCACCGCACCCACCTACGCTGGCGGACACACGATGTATCCCGTCTTCTCCACAGGCTCCCATGTCGCCTTCGACCACACCACCGAACTCCACTGGACCGACCACCACTGCATCCATTTCACCTTCATGAAACCAACCACGCACCACCGCACCCAACAGCTGCCTCGCTGCTGCTGCAGCAAAGTCACCGAAGACCAGCTGATCACTTCCCTCGCCAAGAACCCACCCACCGACCCCACCAACCCAGACGTCGCAGCCCGCAACCTCAAACAGTGGATTAACGACTGCTCCAACACCCTTGCCCCGCTCAAGAAACCCTTTAAGAGCCATGCCAACAAGAGAGCCACCTGGTTCACCGACGAGCTCCAGACCTCCAAACGCGCCTGCCGGAAACTGGAGAAGACATGGCTCCACGAACGCACACCGACAACCACACAGCCCACAAGGACGCTACCCGCAGACACCACCATCTCATCAGATTAGCCAAGAGATCCTCCTTCAAAGACCGCTTGGATAACAATGCACACGACAGCAAAGAGCTCTTCAGCATCATAAAAGAACTCTCCAACCCCAGCGCCAACGACATCGCGCCCTCACAAGAACTGTGTGACTCACTAGCCATCTTCTTTCACCGCAAGATCGCTGACATCCACGACAGCTTCAACACCACGACCAGACGACTACGCCAGACTCCACCCCCCCTGTGAACACCACCAGCATCAACCGCCTGACCTCCTGGTCCAACGTCAACGACGACGAGACACGCAAGGTCATGAACTCCATCCACTCGGGATCTTCGTCTGACCCATGCCCTCACCACGTATTCAACAAAGCAGACGCAGCCATCGCACCCCAACTACAAAAGGTCATCAAAATCTCCTTCAAACCAGCGACATTCCCTGAAAGCTAGAAGCACGCCGAAATCAACCCCCTCCTCAAGAAGCCCAAAGCGAACTTCCGGCCCATCTCCCTGCTCCCCAAAGGTCATCGAGAAAATTGTCAACATGCAACTGCCCGCCACCTGGAAGACAAGAACATCTTGGACCCATCCCAGTCCGGATTCAGACAAAACCAAAGCACTTAGGTAGCCCTCATCGCCGCCACAGACGACATCAGGTGCCAACTAGACAATGGCGAAACATCAACCCTCATCCTCCTGGACCTGTCATCCGCCTTTGACACAGTCTGCCATTGCACTTTAAAGACAGGCCTCCTAGAAGCCGAAGGCTCTTGACTGGACCACGTCCTTCTCGCCGGCAGAACCCAGAGCGTCCGCCTCCCACCCTTCCGATCCGAAGCCACCGCCATCATCTGTGGCGTCCCCCAGGGCTTATCCCTCAGCCTGACACTGTTCAACATCTACATGATCCCCTCACACAAGTGGCCCGCCATCACAACCTCAACATCATCTCCTACGCCTACGACACCCAGCTCATCCTCTCCCTCACCAAGGACCCACACACTGCCAAAACCAACTTCCACGAGGGAATAAAGGCTGTCGCCGACTGAATGAGGAGCAGCCGCCTGCAGCTGAACTCGGACAAGATGGAGGTCCGCATCCTCTGACCCACCCCCTCAGCCTGGGTCGACTCCAGGTGGCCGACCACACTGGGAACAGCACCAACACCCACCGACCACGCACGCAACCTAGGTTTCATCCTCACCTCCCCCCTCTCCATGTCTAAGCAGGTCAACGCCTTCTCCTCCTCCTCAGTGGTGGCTGGTGACATTTGAAAGAGGTAGGGCTTACAGCGAGCTAGCGTAGCGAGTGATTCACAACTCTTCAGGCTGGCATGGCATGGAAACAAATACTGAGGGTCCAAGACTTCCACCCTAATTAACCGCACTCTGTGCACACCCTTGCACGTTACTGAAAATATCAGGCACTTGTCACACTTTTATGTGACACAACGATAAGAGCAAGACAGCAAACGTCTTCAAATGTACATTTCCGTCTTCAAATGTTGTCCTTATTGATGGTGAAGGACAGGCAGGACGCAGACAAATTGACTGTGCCAGGCTACTTGTGATGAATGTTTGTGTACGGATTCTAAAAACAACAAAAGGCTAGTTTATAGAATCATAATTTTATTTCAGGATTCCTCTTCTTCCTGTCTCCCCGCAGCATCTACCTCCTCTTACTTAAAGTTTGGTGGCACCCAGAGCCATAAATTAATTAATGCCGGACCTGGAACTGGAAGGGGTGGGATGAGAAAGATAAGAGCCTGTTTGCTCTCATTCGAATGCAGTAGAGACAAGAGGAAGACCTGCTTATCAAGATGGAGCAAGTGTGTTCCATTAGCTTTCTTTAACCAACTGGTCCTCATCTAAACATAACTAAGCAGAATCAAGCACTCCTATACGAGTACGCACTGTAATCATACTGAGACTGCCACAAAAAAACAGAATACCTTTGTAAAAGAAGTATTTTATATGTGATTGTTAGTTTCCTTCCTGGTTTGCACGGGGAAACAGTTTATGTTAACAAAGGGTATAAAATGTGCATTAAAAATAATGCCCAGTCTTGCATCAATGCAACCAGGCTGTACAAGCACCCCAGCCCAACAAGACGCATCACTGAGCAGCGCGATGTACACGGCGGCTGTTCTGTCATGCTGTTGAGGGTCGAGAAGGACTTATTTTATGTACTGTGACAGAGCACACCACTGCCAAGTTCTAATCTGCAGTTAATTGATTTCCATGCATGCATTCAAATTCGGACCGCCAGTATATCTCGCTCTGGCAATACTGTTTTAGTGCACCTTGACACACACACACACACAACCTGTTTCCCCACCTGCTATCCAGAAAGGTTATTTAAATCGATATCATTCATCATCGTGCTCTGGTGTTGTCGGAACCAAACGCATTTAGCAACATGCCACCAGTGGACAAACAAACTCACTCTAAGTTCATCAGGAAAAAAACTGCAATGACAGGATTACTCTCTGTGGTGTTATCTACTTCGGCTAATCCCTTACATCATATCTACGAAATGTCACATGTCCTGATCGTTTGGTCAATTGTTAAAAAAATAAAAATAAGAATAAATACTAAATAAACTGCCATCCTAGAAAATATGTTTCCATTTCACCCAGCCCAGGTGTCAGACTTCGCCAGCCGTAGCGTGAGACGCTTTTAGCAGAGCACTTGAGTATTAGCTAAACCAACACTCGTATTGCTGGCCATAAAAGAAGCATTTTTTCAAGTGAAAGAGGGAGAGAAACAATTTCTAAATTGTGTCGCAGTTTGGAAAAAACTACTCATATGACGTCAAGCCAGGCTTAGTTTGAACTAAATAAAAGTAAGTTTTAAACACATTTTTTGCGGGGGGGAAAAAATCCCCCTAAACTCAGGATCCTGAATACATACGCGAGGATATTAAAAGCGCCGGAATGTGCCTGCCAATAACGGCGATGCATGCATATTATGGCAGCCTGGCATAATCTGCATGCATCGCCGTGTTTTTTCAACATCCCGTTTCTATTTCCCGTCTGTGCTAGCATATTTTATTTTACCTGAGTGGACTGCCTTCTTATTGCAGGGACGTCTTTGCGTACTTTGTGAGAACATTTCAGCCTGTACACCTTTGGGAGGGAGGGGTGGGGGAAGGTGAGCAGACCAAGAGACCAGATAGAGTGTGAAAAAAGCCGCTTTATTGAAACAGGTGCACATTTACACAACATAACCTCGGCAAATGCCTAACAATCTAAACCTTACCAAATGATTGTATTGTTTTCCAACCCCCAAAACACCCGCCCCCGCCCCTCACCCCTCGTCAAACCCGCCCCCACCCATACATACCCCATCACATATTAAAACCATACAACAGCCCCATTAAAACATTATAACTTCAACAGGCCTCAAAACCATATCTCAAAACCCCAAATACAGCCCAAGCCAGTCCAGATCCCCCAGCCTATGCCTCCAAACCCGAATTCCACCTGCACAACTTCCCCCGACAATATCCAAATTCAAAACTAACAACTCCCATCATGCCCAACACTGGCAAATCAAATTAATCCGCACCGCACCTGTTCCAAGCGACAATGAAATAACAATATAAGGAAAAAAAAACATGTCCACCTGTGACAACCAGCTGCGCCAAAATAAACAATAATAAATTGGCCAAAAGCAAGGAAAGAATAAAAAAGGAATAAAAACTCATACAGGGAGGGAGGGAGGGACAAAAACTAACTGCAAATACCACCCGGCCACCAGGTCACCTAAGCCTAAAATGGTGGCCGGGGGGAGGAGCCCAAGCCACTTATAGGTTGGGCTCCAAAGGCAACTAAAAAGAAGCCCAAAATAGCCCAAAACGAAAGATTGCTCCAAAATGGCCCCACCCACCCCTCCCAAACAGCCCGGGGGGGGGGGGACCTCCCAGGGGTCGGCTGCCCCCTCCCAAGCCCCCCTTGGAAGGGAGGGGTGGGGGAAGGTGAGCAGACCAAGAGACCAGATAGAGTGTGAAAAAGGCCGCTTTATTGAAACAGGTGCACATTTACACAACATAACCTCGGCAAATGCCTAACAATCTAAACCTTACCAAATGATTGTATTGTTTTCCAACCCCCAAAACACCCGCCCCCGTCCCTCACCCCTCGTCAAACCCGCCCCCACCCGTACATACCCCATCACATATTAAAACCATACAACAGCCCCATTAAAACATTATAACTTCAACAGGCCCCAAAACCATATCTCAAAACACCAAATACAGCCCAAGCCAGTCCAGATCCCCCAGCCTATGCCTCCAAACCCGAATTCCACCTGCACAACTTCCCCCGACAAAATCCAAATTCAAAACTAACAACTCCCATCATGCCCAACACTGGCAAATCAAATTAATCCGCCACCCAGAAAGCAGTGGGGGAAGGAACACAGGACCCCACCTTTCTGCCCCCCAACAAAGAATGGGAAATGGGGGGAGAGGTTTCAGACAAAACAGAAAACAAGGCTGAAGGAAGAAAAAACCACTAACCTAAGAAAGTTTGAACTTTCAAACAGCGTGACAGCACGTCCCGCAGTTCCAGGAGATATAAATCCATTCCCATTCGTGACAAATGGACCCCATCACTTTAAAAAACTTCTACAGCATCATAACGGATGTCACTATGCACAACCCGACCAAAACCCAAATCTCTACAAAACCTAGATACTTCAAGATTAACCTTCCTGCGAGACTTGTCAATGGCCTTAGGTTTAACCGCATTCCTCCAAAGCCTCCTAGGAATCAATTCTGTCCAGAGGACGTGACACCCAGCCCATTGCTGATGCAACAAAGAAAGGTCCCTCTTCATGGCTCTAAGAAGCACCACACCTTTTACCGCACACAAATCATTTTCCCCAAGATGTATAACCAAAACATCCGGACAAACCCCACCTACTAACCAAGAATCAAGAGCTGGTATTAACTCCTTCCATAACATACACCCCTTACCCTTCCAAACAACATTAAATAGACAGTCATTGAAACCAAGCATAGTGCCAAAATAGCTCAAACGAGCTTGAAGTTGAGCTCTTCTAATAAAGGAGTGCCCCACAATCCAAATAGTCAAGAATTCAGACGGAGGACCAGCCACGGAACCTGAAAGAAAAAGAAGCATCAGATAGGCAAAACAGAAGAAGACGCAGGCGCTCCCCCAACCGCCCGTCTGACATAGCGCTGAAAGCAATTTGAAGTCCAGCGCCCCAAACGCATGATGTCCTCCCTTGACCAACCCCTATTAAACGCCCCCGTTGCAGCACCTATTCTAAAAGAATGCGTGCCATATAGTGACTCATCAAGGCCAAGCTGACGCAGCGCTTTCCGCAACACCATGCGCAATTGATAAGTAGTAACCACAGAACCATCCAGGTGTTGAAAAACATTATGCTCCAAAACCCCACCCGAAAACTCCCACCAGCGTCGCGCCCAACGTAAGGGGCAAGTCTCCAAGGGGGCAACAGCTTCCAACCAAATGCCTTTGCCTTTGTTCCTCTGATCCGTCTTTGAATGAGAAAGCCATATATGAACTCCTCTAACTGACAAATGAACATCCCCCCACAAAACACCTTTATTAAACTTGTTGCCCAGCAACTCCGACACCCGAAAAGCTCCAAAAAACATCCAGACCATCAAAGAGGCAAAAAGGCAAGCTTCTGAACTATTCCTGCAAACCACAGGCAAAACTGCCACAATACTTGCCAACTTCTGCCACGACAAAGGAGACCTCACCGCCTGAACACCTCCCCGCTCCCGAGCCCACCCTTCCAACATTCTCCTACCCAACTCCCCAGCAGACGGCGAGTAACCCCAGAACAATTTACCCATAAAGGAAACGCCCGCTAACTTCCCAGCAATAGTAACCTTAGATAAACCCCTATCCATTAAACCCAAAATAAACTGAACCACATCCTCGGACCTCTGCCAATGCAGTTCTCTCTGACGAGCTCCAGAAGACAAAAACTCTTTCCATGCCAACTCATAAGCTGTTCTAGTAGAAGGAGCTAATGAACCTACCACCAGTTGAAAGACCCTGTGTTGCCTACCGTCCACAGGTGCTCCGGCATGGGAGTCGGCGTCTCGTCTGCCTCCAAAGCAAGCCCACGGAATCTCTCCCACTGTGAACTAGACAAAGCATCCGCAATGTCATTGTCCACACCAGGGATGTGCAGGGCCCTAAAGCAAATGTCAAACTTAAGGCAACCCAACACAAAGACCCTGAGCAATTTCAAGACCTGCACGTCCCTGGCAGATTGTCTATTGATTACCTGCACCACAGCCAGATTATCAATCCTGAAAAGAACCTTTTTGTGAGCCAAATCCTGTCCCCACAAAGTAACTGCCACAACAACTGGAAACAGTTCCAAAAAGGCAATGCTCCTGCCTCCATACTTCCAACTCTCAGGCCACTGTTGCGCACACCACTTTCCTTGCCAGTACAAACCAAAACCATCGCTGCCAGCCGCATCAGAAAAAATGTGAACATCCCAAATCCAATCAACCTCCCTGCATAAAGGAACACCATTGAAGGAATGCAAAAAGGTGACCCACATACGCAAATCTTCCTTGACTCCCGCTGACAGTCGAACCCGGTGATGCGGCAAGTAATGACCAGACAGAGCCCTGCCCAGTCGCCTACAGAAGGTTCTGCCCGCCCTGACCACCCTACATGCAAAATTAAGGTGACCCAGCAAAACTTGAACCTCCCGCACCAAGACCTTTTCTTTAGGTAACATCATTTGCACTAATTCCAACATTTTCATTTTCTTGTCAAGTGGTAAACGAGCTTGCATGGACTGAGAGTCAATTTGTATTCCCAAAAAAGACATGGTCGCGCAAGGACCCATGGTCTTCTCCGGAGCCAATGACACACCCAAATGAACCATAAGTCTTTGAAACTTAACCAGAGCCTTCTGGCAGTCTGAAGAATCAGCAGCACCCACAAAAAAGAAATCATCTAAATAGTGTGTGACCAAAGTGTGTCCAGATTTTTGTGTGAAAAACCATTGCAAAAACGTACTGAAGGTTTCAAACAATGCACACGACATTGAGCAGCCCATTGGCAATGCCTTGTCCACGTACCACCTCCCAAGGAAATGGATACCCAGAAGATTCCAATCTTCAGGATGGACTGGAAGCAGTCGAAATGCAGATTTAATATCGCATTTTGCCATTAAAGAATAAGGGCCCGCTGCCACTACCAATGACATGGCCACATCAACAGAAGAATAGGAAACAGAAGCAGCTTCATCGTCAATAAAATCATTTACCGACCCTCCCTCTGGGCATGACAAATGTTGAATGAGCCTAAACTGCCCTGGTTCTTTTTTGGGGACCACACCAATGGGAGAAATTATCAAATTCTCCAAAGGCCAATCGTCAAACGGACCTGCCATCCTACCCTCACACACCTCTTTATTTAATTTCTCCTGGACCACCTCCTTATGCTCACCTGCCGATTTGAGATTCTTAGACCAACGCCTCACACGAGGCCCTTCATAACCTAGATGAAAACCGTCTCTAAAACCTGACAACAAAAACTCCCGCAACTCAGCAGACCCATAACCATGCAAAGCGTCAGCCAAACGAAGTACATTAACCGGTGTATGAGCCTTTGGGCCCAACCCCCGACGAAGATTTCCCTCCCCTGGAAGCTTGAGATGGCTGTGGTGTGGCGTGGGTTCCCGAACCCTGCTGCGGCCACTGTTGCCCACCCGCAGGCCTAGGGCCCCAGCATCTTGCCAAAGGGTGGTTTTTCCTCCCACACTGGGAACATTCATGTCGGAACTTACAAAACTCTCTATTGCATGTCCCTTTATTGAAATACAAGCAGGTCCCGAAACTAGACTGTGCTGATGAAATGGCCCCCACCCCTCCCCGGGTGGGTCGCGGCTGAAAGGGGCGATAAACCACTAGCTGTAAAAATTGTTTTACCACTGGCTGAAGCACCCATAGTATGTTGCCAAAGGTCCGTGTCCAATTCCCCCCATTTCGCTTCAGGATCCCAGGCCATGCGCGCCCTAAACTCCTCATCATATTGTGCCCATGCAAAGTCAGTCCTTGTGATTTGCGCTTTCCTAATCACATCCATGTATTTAAACAGTGAGACGCAGCGCTCAGGGAACTTCTCACAATAAACGCTGGCGTAAATCAAAAAGGCTGCTGTCCAGTTTTCCATGTTCAACGGGACTTTGGGGCGCTTAGCTAATTCGTATTCCTCTTCTTTGGAACCCTCTTTAGCACGGACCTCCCTATGTAGTAACTTTAAAAGCTCAACATACTCACCATTCCATATCCTCTCCTTCGTGCTCAACATTAAATGAGCCCCCAAAGGCTTAGTGACGCCCATATAGGGCAACTTTTTAATTTTCAGCTCTTTACTATGTAAGGCCTTTCCCGTTTCCACCCCGACTGCAGAAGTCCCACTGTCAACCTTGGCACCCACAACATTATCAACCCCCTCAGTACCTACACTCTGGTCCTTCACATAGCGACCCTTGTATAACTTACCCTCAGTCCCCCCAGATACTAAATCCTCCCCAATCCCAACAGATACCATTTTAGGCTGCGCCCGAGGCTCCACATTCTCACCTGGATGTAACAAAGGAGGCTGACTGGGCTCCGCTCTCCATGCCACATGTGAAACGTCATCTGCCCTCCGAGGAGCCCTCACTGAGGGGCCGAGCTCTCGTGGTCTGGACAACACCGCTCGAGCGTGCACCACCGGTGCCTGTGAAGAACTAAGAGATACATGAAAATGCCCCCCCCCCCAGACACTGTCACATACTTCACCCTCCTCTGGGCTATCCTCATCATAGTCCAGAATTAACGATTCATCCAACTGGGGAGGGGCAGGCAACACCACATCCTTACGGACCTGTTCCAGGGTATGCGAACGATCACGGGCCTTACCAACCCTTAACTGTGAGCGAGGCGGGGAAGCCGACTGACCTCGCCGGTACACACCACCACTATTACCACTCACAAAACCTTTCTCCACTGGCAAAAATTGAAGACCCTGCGGAACAAGAGAAGTCGCGCCGGACCTGCTCTTGGAAACTGCGCTGTACTCCCTCGATGGGGCAAGCGAGGTCGCGCTTGACCTACTTACACTGACTGCGCTGACTTCCCTCGTTGGGGCCACCGAGGTCGCACTGAACCTGCTTTTGCTGGCCACGATGGGCTCCCTCGTTGGTACGGGACGTGCCGCGCAAGGCTCCACCCTCACTTCACCTTGGCGCAAATGGGCTGCCTTCCGCCCTACCAAGTCCGCTGCTCCAGACCGCCCCCTATCCTGAAAAGAAAAAGGCCGGACTGATGTGCCGGGACCCTGACTACATGAATAACCAGCACCTGAAAACTCTCCTACTGTTGCCCTACCAACACCCTGACCACCTACCTGCAAATCAACCGAACAAACAGGATCCCTCCCCGTAACAACAGTGCCCAACTGAGGGGGTGGGAGGAGGGCCCACACACCTCCTCATCACTACTCCAGTCCAACATTGCCTGAACAATAGCAGACGCTGGACCCTGCACCTGAGAACCCTGACCCACACCCTCCCGATGCACCACTGCCAAATCACCTGACACCCTATTTCGACCACCAACCTGTAAACCTGGAAAATTCACCACACCGACCTTGAAACCTCATCCCCATGACTTCCACCTTTCTGAAACTTTTTGGCGTCACTCAAACCTTCAGCCCAAGAAGGAAAAATATCCAGACCCCCCCCAAGACCGAACCCTAACCCCCAGGTGAGCCCCAAGCAAATGCCCCACCACAGGAGAAGACCCCCCCACTCCCTTGTCCACTGCCCCAGAAAAAGCAGGAACCTGAAAAGAGCCCAAAGCCTCATCCCCGAGACCTGATTGTAAAAGGGAAGACCCCTCATGACCCCCCACCTGTGCCCACTCGCCCTCTCCCACAGAACCACTGCACACAGAAACAACTTCACCCCTAACAGATACCGGAGGGGAAAACAATAATGGGCTAAAAGGAACCACAGCTGAACCAGTCTCCACAACCCCCCCTGCCGGAAAAACAACCTCCTGCTCCACCGGAAAAGAAACTCTATGGGGGCGAGAAGGAGTAAAGAGCAACTCTCCCCCTACCTCTCTAGGCGCCTGCAAAACAGCCTGAGTATGATGACCCAGAAGAGAAACCAACACTGCAGGCGCAGGCTCCACATGCCCGCTTTGAACCGGCATTGAAACCACTGCCACGCGCTCAGACACGGCCTCCGCCCCTCCCCCGCCAGTGACATCACTAACCGTCACTGCGGAGGCCGAGGCAGAGCGCCGCTTTCCCCCACGCTGTGATAATGCACGACGACCACGTTGTACTGGAGCCGAAGCGGCTCGCTCATGCAACGCTGCAACTGGTATTTCAACCGGCGCTGCCTGAATGTCCCCCACACCCGCCGACTCACCCGCAGCAAATGCCCCATAACCTACAGGCTCCGAGAGCCCCGAAGCACTCCCCCGCTGAGCCTTCACACCCGGGGCCACTCTCCTAGTACGAGAGCGGCCCGATCACTTACCGCCTCCTGCCGACGACGCTTCGGTGAGCAACACGCCGCCACAACAGCCGCCACTCCTGCCGACGCCAGACGTTGGGGACGCGGAGGCCCGACCTGTCCCCGCTCTCCAATCACCAAGTCCAAGCGGCCCGCCTCACTAAGGAGACCTATCGCTTCTAACACGCGATAATCTTCACCAGCCATAATAATCACCTAAGCGAAAATTACCACAATGGAATACAAAAACTACCTGACAAAAACTAACTGCAAATACCACCCAGCCACCAGGTCACCTAAGCCTAAAATGGTGGCCGGGGGGAGGAGCCCAAGCCACTTATAGGTTGGGCTCCAAAGGCAACTAAAAAGAAGCCCAAAATAGCCCAAAACGAAAGACTGCTCCAAAATGGCCCCCACCCACCCCTCCCAAACAGCCCGGGGGGGACCTCCCAGGGGTCGGCTGCCCCCCCCCAATCCCCCCTAGTGTTCGCTGTCCTGTCCTCTCGGTTCAGATGGCGCTCACTTTAGTGAGTGATTGTGAGGAGATGCACTTGAGATAAGTGTATAAACTCTAAAGTGCGCAGTTCACTGCACGACATGGGGGGAGGGGTGTTGGGGGTCGCGTACAGCGCAGGGCCCAGGGGAGATTAAAATAAAGCAGCATGCCATGCAGCATTATTTAAAGCAAAATAAACTTACCCGGTGCGCGCAGCCTCTGCCGTCCTGAGTCCTCTGAGTCCTGGGCCGGGGTCCGACTCCCCTGTTGGCGCCTTGGCATTACGTACCGCATGCGTTGGCCTCAGCCAATACAGACGCTGCTCCAGCAACAGTGCCAGGATTGGCTTGCGCATGGTCTGTTTAGGGTGTAATATTTGTTTGTGACCAGCCCACTCATGCGCACTAGGCTGCTCATTAGAAGAGCGGCATGGAACAACCCTCGCTCTTCTAATGAGCACCACCTAGTGCATATGTTCGGGCTGGTCACACATTTTTTAAGCCCTAAACAGAGCATGTGCGCAGCGCACTCTTGGTGTTGTGTGCTCAATCATTCACTAGCAGCAACTGAATCTGTAGTGCCGCCCTGCCCCCTTCTGAGCCGACTGCCTCCGACTCCGGCAGCCTGCTGGGATGGAATAATGATTGCATTGTGAGACAGAGATGAGTCAGAGTCAGAGTCTGACTGACGGCAACGCTCAGTGGGGGGGCAACGCCCAAGCGCCCTAATGGACGCACTGCCCCTGCTCCTGCTGCTACAACACCCTCCACATGCTCAGCAGGATCTACAAGTGGATCTCGACCGAAACGGTGACACAGCCCTCGTCAGCAGCAGACTGGACTACGGCAACACACTCTATGCAGGACTCCCAGCCAAACACCTACAACGACTACAACGCATCCATAACACCTCCGCCCAACTGATCCTCAACGTCCCCGCCGCAACCACATCACCCCCCGCCTGAGAGACCTACGCTGGCTCCCCGTCGACAAGAGGATCACCTTCAAGCTCCTCACCTACGCACACAAAGCACCCCAAAATGCCGGACCAGCCTACCTGAACAGCAGACTCAGCTACCACACTCCCACCCGCAAGCTCCGCTCCGCCAGCCTCACCCTCGCCGCTGTCCCCCGCATCCAACGGATGACCTCCAGCGGCGGAATCCTTCTCCTACCTCGCCGCTAAGACCTGGAACACCCTCCTCACCCACATACGGCAGACCCAAGACCTACTCACCTTCAGAAGGCTTCTCAAGACCTGACTCTTCGAGCAGTAGCAGCACCCCCCCCCCTCCCTCCCCTCAGCGCCTTGGGACCCTCATGGGTAAGTAGTGCGCTTTACAAGTACTCTGATGGATTGATTGAATGCCGCTGCCGCCTCCCGCCTCAGACAAGCATTCTGAGGTAGGACGGGGCGCCCAACGGGCGAGGCAAGAGATCCGAGATCACTGCTGCAACCTGTGAGCAAAAATGGTGCCCGATCACGGAAGATCACTCCCCCAGGCTTATGGAACGACTAAGGCAGCTGTGCAATGTCAGTTTAAGGCCTGAGGTAAAGATCACGACTCCCCTTGGAGTCGTGCTCCAAGGGCAGAGGGAATCCCGATGGCGGAGGACAGCTGCGGTGGCAGTGACGTAACTCTGCATGGCCGGCCACGAGGAGACAGTGATTTTGGCGTCGCCGAACTCCCGCAATCTGAAAAGGAGGCAGTGCCCAGCTGCCTACGGAAAACACCATGAAAAGGTGGGTGGCGACAAAGGCGAGGTTGAGGTGAGCACTGGCCTGGGTCATGCGCAGAAGGTAATGGGGGAGCATAGTGTGCTAGTTTGATGTCGCTTCATTATGAGTTTTTGGCCTTTCAGCCTGGGGTACATAGTTTGCAAAGCATAGACACTGGCGCCGGCAGAACAGGGGCCATAGCATGGACAGCTTCACGATCGCTTGCGAGCAGAGAGATCAGGTGCGAGCCTCACGTTGGCCCAACATCCTATGATAGCTGTGTAAGTTCCGGAAGTAATTCCTAAAAGAAGTGATGAAGCGTCCACGGAGGCAAGGGCTCATCGATATCGCTACAATGTTGCAAAAATGATTAGGACTATGGTTTAAAGCTCTGAATATATTGTAGTGCACCATTCTATAGCACTTTTGCCAGGACACGAATGGGCCTCATAACTCTTTACAGATGGTAAAGGAAATAAGCGTTTTGTGGCACATGGTGAGTACGATTGTGGGTTACAGTCTCAACAGTAAGCACGGGGCATTTGGTACTCACCGCGAGGTCGGGAGATTCCGGGCAATTCTCATGCACAGAGCGAAAGGCGAATGCCAGTGGATGAACAATTTATATCAAAGAGTTTGTTGAATCACGGTTTCTAATAAACATGTTTTGTGTGTAAGCGCAACAAGGAGGAGCGGCCGCAAGTGAGAAAAATGTAAAAGATACTTTCATTTAGGTTGGATATGAAATATGAGTATCTAGTAGTGTTACCGGGTGGCTTCAGGTAACTGAGATCCAGACCGGGTCTTTCATTTTACTACCAAATGCACCCTTTGACTGGTAGACCTGGCGCTCGTTGATTTAATTTGAGCGAAACTGTCCTTCCTTCAAACCCCCTTCTAGATACATTTTGTGAGGGTTACTTGATGACACAAAGACAAGGGGAAATTACCTCCTCAACCTTACCTCGATGTGAAGGTGCTCCAAAGGAAAGTCCTCCATTTAGAGGAGCGGCTGTAGACTAAAGTGCCTTAGTGTTGCAATATGCACCCCGGTGGGATCAAATGCAGCGCTTTGCGGAACGTGTTCTAAAAATCAAAGGGGCAGATTTTTGTTAACTGGCGCATCCCCAGGGATGCGCCAGTTAATGTGCGCCACAGTGCGCCACAGCTCCGCCACCCATGGTGCGCCGCATTTACAATGCGGCGCACCATGAGGGAAAAAACGGCACAGATGCGTGACGCATCTGTGCTGTAAAGGTGGCGCATTGCTGGAGTTGCGCAACCCCAACAAGGCTCGGGGGTGCCCCATCTTCATAATGCTGCGTCTAGACCTAGGCCTGCTTCAAGCAGGCGCAGGGTTTTGACGCAGCATTGGCCTGAAAGTGACTGAGTGAAATCTTATAGCGCAGGAACGCCTCCTTATGGCGCAGGGCTTTATAACGTGACGCATCTCCTAGATGTGTCACGTTGTAAATAGGGCGCATTGTTTGCGCCGCCGTTGCGTCAAATAAAGTGACGCAATTGCGGCGCAAAGAGGCGCAAGGGCCTCATAAATCTGCCCCACAATGCATAAGATATTGAGTAACCTATAGCTGCTGCCTGCATGTGAAGGCTGAAGATGGGCCCTTCCCACTGTACCACAGGAGTTTACGGGACTGCAGACTTATTTTTACGAGGGCTCCTATTGCAAAAAGCAGGTGGAATGTAGCATTGAGGTGTTCTGGTAATAATATAGTAATATAATTTAATTTTAGCAGACGAGTACTCTGAGCAAAAAACTATATAAATTGGATATGTCTATGTAAACACCTGCTTGCGTCTGGGAGCTACCAGAGTGTGGTTGCTGCGGTAGGTGGGGTGACCCAGAGCAGCCTGTCACGCTTTTTCCACAAATTCCTTGACGCCATGTTACAGAGGATGGACCATTATATATCTTTCCCTGCAACCCATGCTGAACTGCTCCAAACAAAACCTGACTTTTATCTGATGGCTCGTTTCCCCAATATCATTGGCTGCATTGATGGCACCCACATTCCCATATGTCCCCCTGCTGCCACCGAATACATATATAGGAATAGAAAGATTACCCTCACCATCAATGTGCAGGTGATCTGCAATGCCAAGTGAGCCATCACTGACCTTGTGGCAAAATTTCCTGGGAGTACCCACGACTCCTACGTATTTCAAAACAACGGTATCTATGCACGGCTGACAGCAGGGGAATTTGGTGAAGGATACCTGCTAGGTAAGACATAGTGTGCGGCCCCATTAACACCTATTGCAGAAAGAAGTACATGTATGCATGTGAGTAATGTATTCCCATTTCCTTTTAGGAGACAGTGCATATGCCCTCCGCTCCTTCATCCTCACCCCCTACCTCAACCCCTCAACACCCAGCCAAAGGAGATATAACAGGGCCCACAAGAGCACAAGAAATATTGTGGAGCGTACCTTTGGTATATGGAAGAGCAGGTTCAGGTGCCTGCATAAGAGTGGAGGTGCCCGGCAGTATACCCCTATCACCTGCTGTAAAATCATTGCTGCCTGTGCCATGTTGCACAACCTTGTTGTGAGTAAGGGCACAGAGGTGGAGTTGTCAGACTTTGAGGATCATGACGACGAGGTTGCTGTGCCTGAACCACAACCTGCTGGAGTGTCAACACCAAGTGATAGCAGATACAGACGTGAGCAGATTATACGCAACTATTTCTGAGTAAGTAATGAGACAAAGACATATGTAGAATGCTAGAACACTAGTTTAATTTTGCAATGACGTTGGTATTTTAAAGAACAAAAGTGCACCAGAAAGCATTTAACTGCAATGCTCACAGTTCTGGACCAGTTCAACATGCACTGTGAAAGTTATTTCCTTGCTCGCTTCCCAGTAACACTAGTAGATTGTTCAACCTGCTCACTGTCTTGCTGGCCTGCGGCCTCAGCATGGCGCCTGCTTCTCCTGGTTTCAGTTACAGGGGTGCTTCCAATGCTGCTCCTGCTCGTGCTTTCCTCACTTATAGGCACATCCAGAGCAGCTGTGTGTGCAGTTTGTGCAACGCCAACTGCCTCCGTTTAAACGGAGATAAAACAGAGGTACTAATAGTTGGGAAGGATACCTCAGTCTGGTCGCAAGCATGGTGGCCTAGTGAGTTGGGAGAAGTGCCCATGCCTGTAGAGAAAGTGAAGAATCTCGGAGTCATGCTTGACACCGATCTCTCAGGCAGAACTCAGGTAAACAAAGTAACAGGCAAATGCTATAGTACTTTAAAAGTACTGCGTAAAGTATTAGACCTTCTCCCAACCGAAGCAAGAAAGACCATAGTCCATGCCTTAATATCCCCTCATTTGGACTATGGCAATGCTCTCCTACTTGGTCTTAATCAAAAGAGCCTACACCAGCTACAGTGCATTCAAAACTCTGCTGCACGACTGGTGCTTGGTCTCCCTAGGAGAGCATCCACTAAAAATGCACTTGCCAAGCTTCACTGGCTACCCATTAAAGAGAGGATCATATTCAAAACTCTCTGCTATGCACATCGCATTGCTCAAAATAAAGGTCCCAGTTATCTGAGAGGCCTTCTTACCATCCATAGGCCGGTTAGAGACCTCAGATCAGCAGGCATGATGCTATTTAAAATCCCTCGCATCACTAAAGCTAAAATGGGAGGAAAATCCTTCCGCTACTTAGCCACCAAGCTTTGGAATGCCCTACCGATACAGCTCCGGATGGAGCCATCGGAAACCAGGTTCAGAGCCAAACTCAAAACGCATCTATTTCCCACAGCTTAGCTCCTCTACCTGTTCTCTGGCCTCTGGATGGGTTGAACTTGCAGTCAGCGCGGGGACACACAGTTTTGTGCAGCCAGGCGCTCAATAAATGATTATTATTATTATTATTGTGCATTCAACAGCGCCTCAAGGGCACTGGTCATCCTGCCCATGCCCCTGGTGACCTCATCTGTGTTTTGTGTCATGCCTCCTGCATGTTGGAGCTTCTCCTGCATAACAGGGATGTGGCTGTGGCCAGGCGGTTGATGGCTGTACTTTGGACATGTGCAAGACGCCTATCCCTGTGCCTTTCAGCAAAATCATTGTCAATTTTGGTGCATATTAGCTGCACCGAGTTGTTGATTCTCCGCATCCCTGCTGCCATCTCCTTGTTGACCTGTACCATCTCCTTGTTGACCTGTACCATCTCCTTGTTGACCTGTACCATCTCACTGATGCCCTTTCCTATCTCTCCCATGTTACCATTCAGGGACCTCAGCTGTCGTTGGCATGCCTGGATGGCTTTTTCCTGCATCCTTTGTATCCGCACCATGCTCCCCTCCAGACCAAGGAACACACTTCCACCCTCAACTGGTGCATCTGCTGGCCTTTCTTGCACTCTGCGGCGTCTTGCTGTACTTTGGCCCATCCCTGCACTGGAGTGTGTTGTGCCAGGCCTCACTGCTACGGGCAAGTTCTGTTGTCCGTCACCCTCCATGTCAGCTGCTACGGACTCAAAATCGGGGAGTGGAGCCACAACATGCCTCCTGCCTGGTTGTGATGGGGGTATCACATCATGCTGTGATGCTGGCATTTCTGGTGATGACAGCAGGAGAGGGGACTGTGATCTGCTAGGGGACGCCTGCAACTCTTGGTCCATTTCTGTGTCTTGGACAGGTGGATGGCTACTTGATGCAGCTTTCTCCTGTGGTTCGTTGGGGGTACTTTGTCCTGCATCCTGACTCTCCTCCCTCTCAGGTGGTGTCCCTTCAGCCTCCTGCGAGCGCCTGCGAGACGTTTCACCTGTGGACATATGAGCGTACATTAGCTAAGCGCTACTGTCTCACAGGCACTACAATTAAATAATTATAACATTGGCCATGCTCTGCATGCAGTCATTACATGTACTAATTGGTTGGTGTGCTGTATGACATGTCCTTACATTTCCTTTCTACATATCTCATCATGCATTTGCCCTGTATATTGCTAGCAGTACTGGACTTGGGTTCACTTGCCCACTAAGGGTAAAGGTAAGGGTGTTGCTGTTGGGGGGAATGCAGTGCATTTGTCTTACCTTTGTTGCTAGCAGCTCTGGCCGAGCTGTCTACTTCTCCCAGTCCGCAGACGCTCTCTGGTTCCAGGGTTGAGGCCACCATCTCCTCCAGGTCAGTCAAGGGGGTGCTGGGTTCTTGCCTTTGCCTGTTTTTGATGCCTGCTTGTGTTGTTCTGCCATTTTCTTCTTGGTTTGGCTCCTCAGGTCATAAAAACATTTTTTGAGGTAATCTATGTCCCTGGTGGTTGCCCCCACGGCATTCACTTTCTCCAATGTCCAGCCAGATTTTTCTTTTGACTGATTCAGCCACAGTGAGGGACTGCCTGCCAAACAATTTTTGGTGCACCTTGACCACCTCCTCCACAAGGACCTGCAGCTCCATGCTGCTGAATTTCAGCTTCCTTCTCCTCTCACGCTGCTCTTTTTCTTGGCTGCTAGTCATTTTTCACTTTTAAAAGTGCTCCAACCCCTTTCTGTTGCTCCTGCACTCTGCTCAGTCCAACTGCCTTTCCAGAAGCTTCTAATTAGTTGCAGCTGCCTGTGTAGCCACTTCCTGGTAAGGAGGGGGATGGTGTTGGCACCTGATTGGCTATATACTTGAGTTTCACTTTTGTTAGCTTTTCGATTCGGTATTTACCGAATCGGTATTTACCGATTCGGTAAATACCGATTTGGTATTCCCTATTCATTCCTATGGGCCTTTTGGCCCATAGAAATGAATGGGGAATACCGAATCGGTATTTACCGATTCGGTAAATACCGATTCGGTAAGTTCCGATGTCCAATACCGAATTTTACCGATTCGGTATTTTTTACCGAATTTTTACCTACATCCCATTTTCCGATTCTAAAATACCGAATCGGTAAAATTCGGTATTTTGAAATTGGTAAAAACGATTTACCTACATCTGGCCCTAAAATGCTACATGGAGCGATCAATGACAGGGGCAGCTGCGGGAATTGTGTCCTTGTTCGGCCACCACCCATGGAAATGTATGAATAACAGACAATTTTGGAAACTAGACAACCAGACGATTCCAGGCTAGTGTACCTTGCATGGATCCCATTAGTTTTTTTTACCCACAATGTCCAGCAAAGCTCAAACTATGCCTGAAATTACACACTTTCCTCACATTTCTGTGATTTAAACTTTCGGAATAGGCAGGAATATTCAAAAAACCCTACCTGCCAGTGTGGCTAGGACTAGTGCCCGTGAGAGGAACAGGTTTAAAAAAAATCTGTGATTCATATATTTGCCTGGGGGATGCCACAGCACGGCCCCAAATAGAGCAGCTACCCCTTTTGCTTTTCTATCAATTTAGCACTTAAGGCCCTTCTGCCTCGTGGTCTCTTGGCTCACCCACACAAGTGAGATAACATTCTTATTGAGAAACATGTGGGAACTCAGGGTGATAAGAAATGTGTGACTCCCTACGGATTCCAGAGCTTTTAATCACAGAAATGTGAGAAAAATGTAAACTGTTTTTATCGAAGTTCAGCTTTTGCAAGGGCTTCTGGGTAAAAATTCCTGGTGAAAGCCACACAAGTCATGCACACCTAGACTTCCCTAGTTTTCAAAAATTTGCAAGTTTGCTAGGTTTCTCCATGTGCCCGCTGAACCATGGCCCAAAATCCACAGCTACCCACTTTGTAAACTTTGCAACTGGTCAGTTTTGAGTGTAAAAATATGATGTATCCATGTTGTGTTTTGGGCCAGTTTCTGCTGTGGGCACTAAGCCGATTCAAACAATTGAGGTACCTTTTTTATTGGGAGACTTTGGGGAATGCTGGGTGGAAGAAAGGTTGTGGCTCCCAGAAGATTGCAGAACTTTCCATCACAGAAATGAGCAACATTTTTGTTTTGGTTTTTCAAAAGGTGCTTTAATTATGCTCTGTGGCTGTGCTATGCAAACAACTGATGGACCGAATGCTGAATAAATCATACATTCACCCCCAGTCAAGAGATCTGAGTTAAATCCATTGTTCTGTTGCTCACCATACCACCTCAATTTAGACCCAGCATATGCACATCAGTCTTGACCCTGTGCCTCATGGGAACAGTCCAGACCAAACTGCTAAACCAGGTCCTTCTGGACAGGAAACATGCATTCTGGGATTGGTTTCTGGGTATTACCCTTCATCAGCTGGGCTAGCTTGAATCCAGTGGCACAGTGAGCAAGGGACCCACGTCTGGGCATACCCATCCCACTTAGGGTGAACAGTGCTACGCAAACCAATAATGGCAGGAATGCTGAATAAATCATACATTCACCCCCAGTCAAGAGATCAGGATTAAATCCATCATTCTTTTTCTCACCATTCCACCCCAGTTTAGACCCAGCCATATGCAAATCAGTCTTGACCCTGTGCCTCATTGGAACAGTCCAGACTGAACTGCCAAGCCTGGTCCTACCTGGAATGGAAACAAGCATCCTGGGAACGGTTTCTGGGTATTACTCTTCATCAGCCAGGCTAGCTTGAATCCAGTGGCACAGTGAGCAAGGAACCCACATCTGGGCATACCCATCCTACTCAGGGTAAAAAGTGATACACAAACAAATGATGGACGGAATGCTGAATAAATCATACATTCACCCCCAGTCAAGAGATCTGGGTTAAATCCATAGTTCTTTTGCTCACCATGCCACCCAATTATGTTCTGTGGACTGACTTGCCTTTCATCTCAGCTGCTGTCTCTGGCATCAGGTTTTGTGATATGAGAAATCAACTGCAATAAGTTATAAAAGTTGAGCGCCTATGGTATTTCTTTCTAATAAGCGTCTGGGTGCATCACAAGACTCCTGTTATACATGGGATAAAGTACTGCATGCCAAGCATTTTAAGGCTATTGTAAGTCACTGGGGAGTTCCATACCCATACAGAGGAATGAGGCAGAAGGCTGAGTTCATTTATAAGGTAATGCAATTCTGAGGTGGCTTCCAAATACCCTTATCATGTACTACAAGGGATACTTTATCCTATATACTACATGGTCACACCACCACCTTTCCCACACACCTCTTAAATCCTAGGTGTGTAGCACTTTTATATGAAAGCATGTTTGCAAATGCGAAGAATAAAAACAGAATCCCTAGTGCAAAATTAAACACTTCAAAGATGCTGTTAAATAATAGTAGCAAAAAGATATTAGAATTAGTCTAATACAAGTCATTTTCATGGAATGTGTAGAAATAAGCATAAAGGTTCTATGTTTTCAATATATACCTAAAGAGTACGAGGAATAAACATGTTGCCATAAATATCTTCTTTCTTACTGTTACTGTAAACTAGAAAAAACTGCAGATGGAAGAAAAGCAACATTTTGTTTTTCTCTCAAATGCTGATTTAATTATGGACCATGACATGAGCTACCTTTCCGTACTTTTTGTCTCTATTTTCCATCCATATTGTGCCTTAATTCACACCTGTGATATTATGCCTCTTTTCAAGTTTCTTATGTAGAAGCTGTGCCCATCCAGACCTCTCGCTTAAACACGACAAATGCAAGAGTTTGTTCAAAGCGGAGTTTATTAAAAAGGACCCAATGCATTTCAGGCTACAAGCACCCTTCGTCAGGGGACACTAGAAATTAACAATAAAACACATGACCATTACCATTTTAACCTTTTTAAACATTTTTTTTAGTTTAAAGTCTGTTTTTATTTCACCCCCGAAGAAGGGAGTACGCAAAGAAGGGTGACATATACACGGCGATAAGCCTAGAATCCCAAAGGGGATGGCCGCGTCAGGGAAAATGCAGTAAAAATAACTTGTAAAGCGTGTTTGCTTCTCAACATTATACACAGCGTTCCGCCTACAACCCAATAGGGCCGGCCGCGTCAGAAGATGGAAATAGCATTCTGTCATGCCCAATAGTCACCGCCAATAATACCTAGTCCCTAGGGCCAAGTATAGACCAGGAACCAAAACTACGAGAACTACTGGACCAGAGTGGTCCAACTTACAACCAGGTGCCTAGGAGAAGGCAATAGGACAGCAAAGATAGCAGAAGAGAAGAAGAGGAAAGAATCAGGAAAGAGAAGAGAAAGGACCTAGAGAACAGCGAAGGGACCATTGGGAAAGGAGTCTTCACAGACCCCGTCAGCAGCAGGAGCATCCACCACGTGCCACAGTACGGGCTCCAGGGCAATCACACCACAGGCCTGCGTGAGGTAGGAGGAAGTACAGCATCGTCCACTAGATGCAGCGCTCTCAATCTAGGGGGCATGCTTCGCGCATGTTCGGATTTGCACAAATAGGTCACCAGAGGTTGCCATACCGCCTTGAAGCGTGTATTGCGAGACTGCAGTCTAGCGGAGAGTAACTCCATAGTAATGACATGCCAGAGTTTCACAATCCACGCAGCAATAGGGAGCACCTCCATTTTCTTCCAGTACAGGGCAATGAGTTGTCTGGCAGAGCCCAGCATCTGTAGCGCTATAGTCCAGTCACTCCGGGTCAGAGCTAGCAGATTTGCAGGTTTGATTTCCAGCAACAATGTACTAGCGGCATCAGGCAGAGGAAACCCCAGGACCCCCTTAATGTGACCTCCTTCCAGAAGACGATGATCAAGGGGCAAGTCCACCAGATGTGTAGGAAATCCCCAGGCGCAGCTCGACACCTCCAGCAGTCGGGAGAGGAGGTTGGGAACATATTATGTAAGCGCTGAGGCGTGTAGTACCACTGGGTCATCATATTATATGCGTTTTCCTGTTGCGTTATACTGCGGTATACTTTAGGGATATCCGGACACAGACGAAGCCACTGCGTTGGTGCAATATCGGTCCCCAGCATCGTGTGCCACCGCTGTTGATAGGTCTGTGAAGGCGGCACCTGAGGATGTTGCAATATCTGGTATATCTTGGAGATCAAACCCTTCGCGTCGGCACAAGAACGGGCTAGGCGGTCGAACAGGGTAAAGTCTCGGGTGGCCCCCGGGTACGTTGCATCCGACAGGACCCAGTGTTGCAGCTGGAGGTATTGCATCTCGGCCTCAGGCGGGAGTCGAAACTCCTCTCTGCAGTGGGCGAAAGACTTAAGGGTGCCTCCATCAAAGAGGTCTGTAAGGACCCTACAATCGCCCTGAGACCATCTACGAAAAGCTCTAGTACGGAAAGCCGGCGGGAACCACGGGTTGCCCTCAATAGGGGTGTGCGGGGAAGGGAAGGTCGTGAGACCTCTACGTAGCGCTATTCTGTCCCATATTTCCAATACTGTCTTCGTGGGCACTGCCAAATAGGCGCTCGGAGAACGCCCTGCTTTATGGTTCCACGCCAGGTCCCAGATAGTATGGGGCAACGTAAGGCGCCATGATTCTAGCGACCATATTTGGGCCAAGTCCTATCTTACAGAGGACCGCCCGGAGGAATGACCAGTCCACAGGGTCAAACGCTTTTTCAGCATCCAACAAGAGTAGACAGGCAGGGATCTGCCAGCGGTGCACCTTCCCCACCAGGTGAGCCACCCTGCGCACGTTATCAGCCCCTTGACGGCCGCGTATGAATCCCACCTGGTCTGGGTCAATCAGCTCAGGCATATGGGGGTCCAACCGCTTCGCCAGCACCTTGGTGTATATTTTAAAATATGTATTTAGTAGAGCTATCGGGCGGTATGACGAACAAAGTGTGGGGTCTTTCCCAGGCTTTGGGATTAAGGCTATTTCCGCCATTCCCATATCCGGAGAGGGACCCTGTCCGTCAGTGAAAGAATCGAAGAGCCGGAGAAGGTACGGTCCCAGCTGAGCCTGAAACAGGCGATAGAAGGAGAGCGGGAGCCCATCAGGACCCGCCGTTTTCCCCAGGTGGAGCTCACTAAGAGCCGAGGCCACCTCTTCCTGTGTTATCAACTCCTCCAGGAGCTCCGCCGAGTGGGGGCGCAACGTCGTCCCACCGTACTGCTCCAAGACTTCTTCCACCAAGTCAGGAGGCGGCGTCTCCGCAGTGTATAGCGAAGCATAGCAATCCCGGAACGCCTGACATTTATCCTTAGCCGTCGCGCTCTGGACCCATTAGGTAGCTGAACATTCGCTTTATGGGACTTAGCAGCCCTGACCCGCAGCCTCCTCGCTAAGAGTCTTCCAACCTTATCTCCCCCCTGAAAATGTGTCTGTTTTAAAGCCAAGAGGGAGCCTACCGCCCTATTAGTACGCAACAACCGCAATTGGCCTCGAAGATTCGCCAGGCGGCGTTTCGTTTGCAGGGTAGAACCTTCCCGGTCCTGCACCTCCACCTCCTTTAAGTCCTTCACCAGGCCATCCTCCACTGCTCTCACCTCTCGCGTCCTCGCAATCACAAGAGACGTAATATGACCCCGAATTGTGGCCTTAAAGGCGTCCCAGACCACCGGAAAAGGCATCTCGGGCAAGTCGTTGTTCTCAAAGTAGGCGGTAATGGCCTCACGGATGTCCTCAACATTTGCTGTATCCCGAAGGATGCCTGGCGGCAAATACCATTTCCGCTCCCGAAGGGGGCACTCACCCGGGGCCCGAAAGAGCAGTTCCACATGAGCATGGTCTGAGATTGAAATGTCAGACAGCTCCACTCCCGCTACATCTCGGAGAAGGTCGTGGGACATAAACAGATAATCGATGCGAGAGTAGGATCGGTGAGCACTCGAGTAAAAGGAGTACTTACGTTTATCCGCGGAGAAATACCACCACGCATCAAACAACCCAAGGTCACCGATCTGCTTACGAAGCACCAGAGACATTGCTCCAGCCCCACTGAAGGAGCCCTCACTCCGATCTATCTTTGGGCACCACACCATGTTCAAATCTCCCCCCAGAATTAGCGAGGGGCCGCCCTGAGGTATCTGATCCCGCAAGAGGTCCCGGAGAAAGCGATCCTGCGCCTGATTGGGGGCGTACATGTTGCATAGTGTTAAGCGGCGACGTCCCACCTCGACATTCACCCTTAGAAAGCGGCCATCGCCACTCCGGAAGGGCCTGCCTTCCCCCCACCTGATGCCAGCTCTGCACATAATCGCCACTCCTGCTGTTTTCGTGTCCGCCGCTGCCCAGAACTGAAGAGGGTATCTAGGGTGAGTCATGCGCCCAGTGTCAGCCTGTAGAAGGTGGGTCTCATGCAAGAAAATGATATCTGGATTGTGCCGCAGGAGATAGTGCCAGACCTGTTTGCGCTTGTTGGGCGAATTAGGACCCTTCACGTTGAGGGTCATGATTTTCAGAGGACTAGCCACATTCATAGCCACGCCAAGGTGTCGCAAAGCCCAGCACGGTACGCTCAACAGTCATATCACACTCAGCCCGTCCGCACTCAATCCAGAGCCGTACCTCCCCACCCCCCACCCGCAGTCTACCTCCCATCCCCAGGCCCCCATAAGAAGAAAGGAAAAGAGAAAGAAAGGGCAGTAGGAAACCAAGAAGGATAGAAAAAGAGAGAAAAGAAGCTAAGAGCCTCAAGGCCCGTCCATCTGGAAAAAACACTTGCGGCCAACCGGGCCGCAGTAGACTGACCCCGTAACAGGGCATCCTACACCCACAGGTTCAGACGCTCCCCGGGATGTCACTCCCTAAGGGGCAGGTCAAAACCAAAAAGGGGGTTGTGACAGTCTCAAAGGGAATCCCGCTAGGGAGCCCCCGCCGTCTCCGCAGTCCACAGAGTCGGAGTCAGGGATGAAAGGAAGGGGTCTCTCTGCTCCCCCGTCCCCCACTCAGAGCCCAACAGGATCTGGGGTATACCCCCCCCCCCCCCGAAGTAGGGGCGAAGAAAGAGACAGTCCATTGATCAAGGTGGGAGGGAGCCTTCCTCTAGCTCAGCCGTATCCCCCTCCAGGGATCGTATGTGGGCTATAATCTCTTGCTTGGCCTGAGAAGGGGAGAATCCTTCCGCAGGGGGGGTACAGCGATGCCGATGCACCGTGGTCTAGTCCGGTCCCGCCGGCTCCCTCCTCTGTCTGCGGGGCTGTGACGGGCTCGGCGGAGGGGTCGTTGGCAGGCGAAGGAGCTGTGCCGCCTCCTTGTAGGATCTCACCGATCTGCGCTTCGACTCCCACTGAAAAATAAGGGCGAAGGGGTGACCCCACTGGTACGAGATGCCCAGGCTTTGTAGCTTCTCAGTCACCGGCCGGAATGCTCGGCGTCGCTTAAGGGTGTTGGGTGCCAGGTCCTGAAAGATGTGGATCTTATGGCCGTTGTATCTCAGATCCGGGTTATCACGGGCATTTTTCCAGATTGCCTCCATTTCAGTGAAAAAGTGGACCCTGGTCAGGATATCCGGCAGGAGTCCCGACCTTCCTGCCGGGGAGGCCACCCGATGCGCTTGATCCAACGTTGGGGGTGAAGCGTTCTCATCTCCCCAGACCTCGTGCAGAAGCTGCGCTACATAGCCCATGATGTCCTCCCCTTCTTCTCCCAACGGAATGCCCCGGATGCGGAGGTTGTTGCGCCGACTTCTATCCTCCAAGTCCTCCTGCTTCACCTGGAGCTCGATGTTCTGCTCCTCGAGGGCCGCCAGGCGCTGCCACAGTTGTTCTTGGTCCTCCGTTCGCGTGTCCATTCCCCGTTCCAGCCCATCAACTCGATCTCCAAGGTCCGTCACCTCCCTCCGAAGCTCCTTCACACAGCTGTGAACCTCGGTCCGCAGGGAGCCTATCTCCGTTTTCAATTCAGCCATGAAGGAGGACATGAATGCTTGAGTAACCGGCGGAGAGCTCTCGGCACCCCTGGATGGACCTTCATCGGCCGCAGGCGCCCCTGCTTTGCCCCACATGGCCACAACCGTATTGTCCTTGGGGGTTGCAGCCGAGTCGGCCTTGCCGCCTTTGTTGGAGCGTGTCATCTCTGAAGAATTGTCAAAGCCGGCAACACAGGCAGTTCTCCGCTTACTAGGAGAGGAGGCTGGCTCCGCATAGATCTGAGCAGGGAGATAACAAGGCCCCCCCCCCTTATACCAAAGACTCCGGCCTCGCACCAGGACAGGGCCCTCTGCACACAAAACAAAGGTCCAGGCCTCCAGGAGGGACTCCCACACCAGTTAATCGTGTACCAGAGGGTATGCAGTCAGCCGCTCCACTGACCACCGCTGTGCCCCACCTGACCGCCCCACAGAGCTCCAGGCCAGAAAGAGAACTATTGGAAGGCAGCTCAAGGTCCAGTCCGCTCAGGCCCAAGGCTCCGCAACTGGTGGCTCCCACGAGGGCCGAGAGCTCAGTCCAAACACCCCCGGGGCCAGGTTACTCCACAATGAGGGGCCCGAAGTAAAGCGGGGAACAGATCTCCCCCTCAGCTCTCCAGGGGACCCCACGCAGATCAGCAGGCCTCCCAAATCTGATCTCCCAGGGTTCTGGAGATGATGAATCGATCCAACCGCTTCAACCACACCCCCGGGGAAGGTATCGCTCACCTACAGACTTTAGGACTCACTCCTCGCCAGATCGCTTTCCTGAGGGCTCCGCTCCACCACCGCAAACGGCAGATCAGTGCCGGGGGGGGTCCAGACCGGCCCCAACACACCGTGCCGTCGTGATCGGCGCCGTCCAGAGCCCCAGACCCCGCTAGCCGCTGGCAACCTCCGCCTCCCTACACAGAGCCAGAACCACAAGTCCGCCCGGCAGCGTTCTGAGGGCCTGCTAGCTCCACAGCGCACATAGGCTGCTCCTGCAGCACACAAAATGGCGGGTCCCAATGTCCAGAGAGGCGCCCGCTGCCCCACCGCTGCTCGCGCCGCACAGAGGAGCCGCCCGCTGGGCCCCCTCGTTCTGCACCACAGGGCTTTAGCTGCAGGTATGCCCACAGCACTTGGGACCCCGGGCCGAAATCACCGGCCGCCGGCCACAGCAAGATGGCGGATCCTCCTCGCCCGATCCGCGGTAGGGATTCCGCACCCTCGCTCACCCACTGATCATCTGGGCAGAAAGAGGGCCAGCCACCGTAATTCCGCCAGGTAGGGTGTCAGGGGCTCTCCGGGAGCGCACCAGCAGCCTGGGCAATCAGGGCGATATCAGCGGCAGCTCGGGGCTCCAAGATGGCGGGCACCCCTACGGGTCTCCGATCGGCGCCCTGTAGAAGCGCTCATCCTCCGCTCTCCAAGTAAACCACCCAACCGGACTTTGCTCCGATCGTAGCAGCCCCCGCCGACAAGCTCCGGGGGAGGAATGCAAGCCCTCCGACTCCGCTTTAATAGCTCGTTATAGCGAGGAACGGTGGGAGCTCCGACAGGACGCGTCCGCTCACACCGCCATGCAAGCCATGCCCCCTTTTTAAACATTTTTAAACAGCTTACATTTTCAACATGCATCAGTAATCATGTTTTCAGAGTATCTTATCGCATTCCAGCCCGTTCTTGTTTCCTGCAGTAAGCCCCTACATGAGCAGTACGGTTCAGTGAGGGTGGACGTGGTTAAATATGGATGGAACTAGCGGGAGAATACCCACTCTTTACAATAAAGATGGCGAAGGATTAGTTTGAATGTTCAAAGCAGGTATGTGGAATCATTGCATTGCTCGTTTTGGCTGAGGGGTGAAAGTGAAGTGGGGGTTTAGTCAGCTGGTTAGTTTAATGACAGAGTGTAAGTTAGTACAGAGTGTGTAATGAATGAGTGTACGAATATTAATAATAAGGCAGAGTTTCAGGAGTGAAAGTCAAGACAAGAGTGTGAAGTGTGCAGATAGAGGGTGAGAAAAGATAGTAGTTTACGGGGCAGTGAGTTAAATCCAGGTTGTGGAAGATGGTAGTGTGAATGTGGAGGGGGAGATTAACAAAGTGGCTGACAAGGATCGTAGCAAAGTCAACGGTGGTATATGGCAGGGTTAGATGGTTTGTTTTGTGGAGCAGATGAATTAAGTAGCTAAATATGGAAATTGGTTTGGAGGGGGATGGGTTTACCATGCGAACGGAGGGGTAATATTCATACTGCTCATGTAGGGGCCTATTTCAGGAAAACAAGAATGGGTTGGAATGTGATAAGATACTCTGAAAAAGTTTTTACTGATGCATGATGAAAATTTAAGATGTTTAAAAATGTTTACAAAGGTTAAAATGGTATTGGTCATGTGTTTTATTGTTCATGTTTATTCTCCCCTGAAGAAGGGCACTTGTAGCCCAAAATCCATAGGGTCCTTTTTAATAAACACCACTTTGAACAAACTCTTGCATTTGTCGTGTTTAAGAGAGACCTCTGGATGGGCACAGCTTCTACAGTAGAAACTTTAAAAAAGGCATAATATCCCGGTGTGGATTAAAGAACAATATGGGTGGAAAATAGAAACAAAAAAGATGGAGTACATGTTCAAAAATGGAGTAAATATGGTGTATAATATGAACTGTTTGCCATAGAGGTGCAATTCAGCTGTGCAAACAGTATGGGGCAAGATGACGCCCCATCTAATGCTTTTGTTGTCAACCAGGGTGCCCTTTGGGCATGGCACCCAACCGGTGAGCACGCATTCTTGGATAACTACTGGACAAGCATGGATTACTTTTAAAGTAAGATGTGCATCCCACCACCATAATTGTACATTTGTAATGATGCCCTACATTGGGGTAGCACCTGCTTGGTTAGATAACGAGAAAATATAGAATTGGACCACAATGCAAGTATCCACACAGACGGAGGAAGAACTCGATTCGTTAAAGGAGTGGTGTTTGAAACAGATTATAATGGAATGAATTGACTTTGATCACACAAACAGTTTTGGTTAATAATTTACATTGTGACATTTATCAGTTTTAAATGATTTAGGAGGAACCCGAAAAAACTGTTCATTATGTTTTGAGCATATAAGTGCACTGCATTATGGGCAGGGTAGTTCATTTTATTTGAATGTAATCTTGTAACCGGTTTTTATGGTGCAAAAAACACTAACTAGCAGGTCAATCAGGACGAATCAGTGAGGGTGGACGTGGTTAAATATGGATGGAACTAGGGGGAGAATAAACACTCTCTGGAATAAAGATGGCAAAGGATTAGTTTGAACGTTCAAAGCAGGTATGCGGAATTGTTGCATTGCTTGTTTTGGCTGAGGGGTGAAAATGGAGTGGGTGTTTAGTCTGCTGAATAGTCTAATGACGAGCGTAAGTTAGTACAGAGTGTGGAATGAATGAGTCTACGAATATTAAAAATAGGGCAGAGTTTCAGGAGTGAACGTCAATACGTGCGTGTGAAGTGTGCAGATAGAGGGTGAGAAAAGATATTAGTTTACAGGAATGTGAATTAAATCCAGGTTGCGGGAGATGGTAGTGTGAATGTAGAGGGGGAGATTAACAAAGTGTCTGACAAGGATCGTAGCAAAGTCAACGGTGGTATATGGCAGGGTTAGATTGTTTGTTTTGCGGAACAGATGTATCAAGTAGCTAAATAAAGGAAATTGGTTTGGAGGGGGACAGGTTTACCATGTGAACGGAGGGGTAATATTCATTCTGCTCATGTAGGGGCTTATTTCAGGGAACGAGAACGGGTTGGAATGCGATAAGATACTCTGAAAAAGTGAGTACTGATGCATGTAGAAAATGTATGATATATAACAATGTTTAAAAAGGTTAAAATGGTAATGGTCATTTGTTTTATTGTTCCCTGATGAAGGGCACTTGCACCCCAAAATGCATTGGGTCCTTTTTAATAAACGCCACTTTGAACAAACTCTTGCATTCGTCATTTTTAAGCGAGAGGTCAGGATAGGCACAGCTTCTACATTAGAAACTTTTAAAAAGGCATAATATCCAGAGTGCGGATTAAGGCACAATATGAGTGGAAAATAGAAACAAAAAGGATGGAGTACATGTTCAAAAATGGGGTAAATATGGTGTATAATATGAACTGTTTGCCATAGAGGCGCAATTCAGCTGTGCAAACGGTATGGGGTAAGATGACACCCCATCTAATGATGTTGTTGTTAACCAGGGTACCCTTTGGGAATGGCACCCAACTGTTGTGCACGCATTCTTGGATAACTACTGGACAAGCATGGCTCTGACAGCGAGTTTTGTGATGCTGGAACAGCTGTAATAAGTTAATAAAGTAATACAGCTATGCCATTTTTTTTATAATAGGTGACTCGGTTTGTCACAAGGCGCTTATTATAGATAAATTAGAGAGAGGTTTTTATATAGGCATTGCATTCTGTGATGCACTGGGATGCCTCTGAGTAGCTATGCGCTATATAAGCTCGAATAGAATAGTAAGCTGGGACGTTTACGGGCAGCCATGCGCTTTAGAAATCCTTAAACATTAAACATTAAACATTAAACATTAGAATAGAATAGAATAGTGAACAGTGCTACCCTCCCCTTTTTTTAATTCATGCATGGCCCCACTGTCCCATTTAATTTAGTAATTTGAATATTCTGTATTCATTTATGCTGATTCTCTTAGTGATAAATGAGGGACCGATTTCAACAGGTGAAACATTTTATAACTGCTTGCAGAAGCTACAAGTCTGGGTAGCTCCGAACCCGTTGAAGCTAAACTGCGGGAAAATTAAATTTTGGCCTCATTTCTTCAAACAACTGTCAGGAGATTTACTTTTTAGTCCGACTTCTTTAGACAGAATTCTAAACCACCTCATACTGTAAAACATTTGAATCAGTCACTCACAATTTCACCGTCCATTGACGCTGTCAGCACTTCAATTACAGTAACAGTGCCACTACTAACCATCACACTCTTACAAGTGGGACAGTTCTGACTATTCCAGTCTCCCAAAACTATAAGAATGGCAATAGCGACAGGTACTGGTCATTTTAGCGTATATTCATTTAATAAGAAAGTATTGTTCTTGGATCTAAATTAGACAATCAGCGCCATTATGTGGCATACAGTCAAAAGTATTGGTGCTGGCAATAAAGTCCAGGTGCTGAGCTCCAGAAACCACCCGCTCAAATTAAGCACTGATTTGGATGTAAAGTTCATGCAATATTTGACAGTGGAGTATCAGGTTAACTTTGTATTTAGATCATGCCTTTTACAACTCCAAGTTTTGAAGTTCATTATGTTTTCTATTACGGTCCATCAAAGATTTCAGGTCATCAACTTCATCTCCGCAGGACTTGAATACTGCAGTGCCCTTTAGTTAGCACTCCCAGTAAAATCTACAAAAAATATCTTCAATTAGCATCAAATGTTTTGGCAGGAATGACATTGAACGTGAAAAGTTTGAATCTGTCAATCCTGCTTTTGGCCAAATTACACTGGCACATCGTGGCCCAGAAAACAGGGTAAACACTTGTGCATTAATCACTTTATGATCGTCGCCCCAATCCCTGTTCTGATGGATTGGAGTTTTACGAACCATACTAGGCAGTGAGATAGCGAAATCAGTTTATGTTAATACCCCAAGATTGAAGCAAACTACTCTGGATGCTCGAGTATTCTCAATGTCACAGAAAAAGCTTTGAAAGTGATGCCTCTACAGATAAAGAAGGAACCCTTTCTTTAAAACCTTAGGAAATTATTAAAGATCTGGTTGTTTTCCATACTTTAATTGTCCTTGAAGAACCGGATTAACCCACTTACAGGGTCTCGGCAGTGGGGGAACCACTCAAATCTCCCATACCCTTCATACGTAGTAAAAGGAGACACAGGAGCCTTCGTCTGCAGGAGGAACTCAGATTTATTGCAATAGCCGGGGCTATGGAACAGAGTCCAAAGCCAGTCAAAGACAAGACAGAGGAGGCTGCTACTTAAATCCGTAGGTAACAAGCCTTATATACGTTTCATAATCCAGCCTTTTGGCTGCAAGACCATTGTCCAATCAGGGCAGTGTTTGTTGTTGATGAGCCGGATCCGGGTGGTGTTTGCAGTTAGTGATCTGGTCAAGGCAAGGTACACAGTCAAATGTTAGTTCTGCTTTGATCGAGGCTTGATGTCCTCAGGTTTCTTTGCCCAGGTGCCTTGATCCAAAGCCCCGGCTTTACGAGCCATTCTCCGATTGTCTGGATGAAAGTTCAGCAGTCAGACCATTGTCCAGATAACCTGATCATGATGTCAAGGATGTGTTATCAGGCTGGGAGCAGGAGAGGAAGATAGAGGAAGAATGGGGGGAACACGGAGAGGAAAAGGAAAACATGGCCGCCGGCTAGTAGCGGGTCGTGGGTGTGAGGAGAGGCGGTGGTGCGTTTGTTTTCTGCAGGCGGCTTAATCGCTGTCTAGCGGTGGGACAGGATAGCGGTTCTTTGGTTAAATTACACCATATAGTTTAGATTGGCTTACGGTGGTTCCACGGCGGTTTCACTCTCGAAACTGTTACATATAGTTGATAACTGGAACCAGCGGTTCCGTATGGAGCCAGGCAACGGAGAGCTTACCTGCGCTGCTAGCGATTGCTCGGGGGCGCTGAAGACGTGGGAGATGCCGGAGGCACTGGGGAGCGCAAATCCAGCCGTGGAAACCCTGCAGGAGACCGAAGTGGCAGCAGCTGCGGGAGTTCGGGTGGATTCAGTCGGCTGGGGAAGGGCAGCAAAGGAGGTAGGAAGGGGTGGTGAGCAGTGGCTAAGATTCCCCTGAGACCGGCAGGAAGTCGCGGAAGAGGGGCAGAGGCAGCATTAGGACTCTCATGTAAAGAGATTGTGAAAAATAAAAACAATCGGTTTAGGCTAGAGGCTCAGTGCAGGACTCAAATAGAAGAGTCCACTGGAGGACATGAAGAACAAGTGGAGCAAACTAAACAGATTAAACAGGCGTATATTTTGAGGAGTGCAGCAAAAGGTGTGGAGAAAGTACCTATTATTGATGCAGCTAGATCATTGAAAAAGGCTTTTAAAAATAGAACTGCCAGCAAACAAAGTTATAAATTGGTGAAACACTCGGCGGTGCATAAAACAAAACCAACCCCCTCCCTTAACGCGTACTTTAAGCCCATTCCTAAAACATTAATTTTAAGAGCGGACACTAAGGAGCAAGGTTCAGATTTAGAAGGCTGGCAAGACTGGTCTCCCCATTTGAGCCCCAATAGGTTTCAAATATTAGCAACGGAGACGGACATCGAGATGCAAGGCGCAGATACTTTAGATGTTCTAGAGCTAGTAGGTAAGACGGATCAAGACACTTCAGACAACACCTTAGTGCACACACCAGATGAGGTAGGGGAGCTGCTCGTAAACGGGGTGGAGGATCTAAGAAAAAAGGAGGAGGCTATGGAGAAATAGAATATTTTAGACAATGACGAATCACAGCAGGGCAACCCGGATTTACCTATAATAGCTTTACTGCAGAAACTTTATAGAGACAAGCATGAAGACTTCGACATATCACGGGCCAACCAAGAGAGTATTCGAGCTTCTTGCAACTTGTTAGAGGCTAAGTTTTGTGAGCTAAGCTCTCGCACAGAAGTTTTAGAAAACGAGACAAAGCAGCTCAGGGATACGGTAATAGGAAACCGTAAAGAGATTGAGGAGATTAAATTCAGAGAGAGACTCCAGGAAGATAGAGTGGAGAGACTGGAAAACATGCAGAGACGGAACAACATAAAAATTTTGAAATTACCTGAAGGCAGAGAGGGAACTGATATTAAAAAATATGTAGTTCACCTATTGAAGACAGAGTTAGAATTGGAAGAGGAGGAGGAGCAGATCTTTAAAGATATTCAGCGGGTGCATCGGGATCCCTTCAGGTTAAATGTATATAGAACCAAGCCTAGGAAAATATTAATTAATTTCCTCACATATAATTTAAAGGAGAAAATCTTGTCAGCTGCTCTAAGGAAGAAAAGTATAACTGTTGATGGAATAAAAATTGAAGTAAGGTCCGACCTGTCCCCAGTAACAGCCAATAGGCAGTGGGAGCTAGGGAAGCGGATAGTTCCACTTAGAGAGCTGGGAGCAACTGTCCAACTTAAATTTCCGGCATTTTGGAAAATAATGTGGAGAAATAAAATGTACTCTATTCGCACTGTTGAGGAGGTTGACATATTCATCGAGCAATGTCGTGAGCTATCGAAAGAGGCAGTGGTTTAATCCCTAGCTCCAAATCTAATCTAGGCTGGCAAATAGACCTGCATAAAAGTATGTAAATAGTTTTGATGATAAAAAAGCTGAGCACCACCGCCAGCCGCTCTCGAAGGGCCTAGGCCATGGGTAGGCTGGTGGGGTTTTCCAAAGGAGGGTTGGGGGGGCACAGTGGGATAGGGGGTGGTGGGATTGGGTTGGGTTGGGGGGGAGGGGAGGGCGGAAAAATTGAAAAAGATCCTCAAAAGCCATATAGTCGCCTGGTTGATTTTTGTATTTGGTGAGTTAACCAATGAGTGGGGCTAGTCTATTGGAAATAAAAGTCTTGTCATGGAATGTCAATGGATTGCGTGTAAAGTCCAGGAGACAGTTAATTTTGAAATATTTAGAAGATTCATTGGCCCATATAATCATTTTACAGGAGAAACATTTAACTGCCACCGAGTCTAAAGATATATTTGGAAAACAACGTTGGGTTGCATATTCTTTTTACACATCCCAATCTATTGTAACTAAGGGAGTGGCGATTTTGATAGGGCAAGGTGTAAATTTTAGTTTTGAATCTATGGTAGCTGATTCTAGAGGAAGGTGGTTGATTTTGCAGGCCAAGCTGGCAGGAGAGAAATTGATTATTATTGGATATTATGGACCAAACCAGGACGATGTCGGACCTCTGGATACTCTGGCTTGTGAATTGTTAAATTTTTCAGGGAAGATTATTATAGCGGGTGATTTCAATACAGTAATGGACGGTAATTTAGACCGTTCTGGGAAGAGAGGACAGGGTAATGTGAAGATGTCGAAAAGGGTCAGGTTGTTGTTGTCCCAGTTTTGTTTATGTGATATATGGAGCAAAAAAGTTGGTCAACAGCTTGGCTATACATATTATAATCAAAAATACAAGCATAAATCTCGAATAGATTATTTTTTGTTGGACCTGAGATTAATGGATCAGTTAATAAACATTAACCACGTAGGAGTCCATCTTTCAGATCATTCGGCTATAATATTAATTTTGGGATTTAAAATAGAGAGGGGGGACACAGCTTGGAGGCTTGACCGAACTCTTCTTCTAGATGAGGGGTATTTGAAGGTTATAATGGAGAAATTAGAAGTCTTCTTGGAAGCAAATAAGGGTTCGGCTAAGCCTGAGATAGTTTGGGAAGCTTGTAAGGCTTTTTTAAGGGGTAGGTTGGGTGCCCTGGGTGCAGGAAAACGTAGAGAGTATTATAAAAAGGTGGCAGACTTGGAAGAGAAGATTCAGCAAATAGAAGGGAAGGTCCTGGAGGAGAGAGACTTAATGAAAAGAAAGCAGGAGGTACAGGAATTAGCTGTTTTGAAATCTGACTTGGTGGCTGTGCTGGCACACAGAATTAAAGAGAAATGGGATGCTAGTAACTTGGCACATTTTAGTTATGGGGAGGGAAGCAGTAAATTACTGACATGGAAGGCAAAAAAGAATCTAACCCGCAACTTTATTAAGGAAATCAAAAAAGTTAATGTAGATACTACAATTTCAGATAGCAGAGGGATCACAGAGGCTTTTTTTGAGTATTTTTCAAAGGTCTATCAAGAAGATTTAGAACCGGACCTCCAGGTTGTCAGAGAGTGGGTGCAACTGGTAGACCCTCTTCCACCGCACTGTAAAGAGATTTTGAACTCTGAGATATCTTTGACGGAGGTTGAAAGATCTTTAAGTCTCTGCAAGAGAGGCAAGGTGCCTGGTCCGGACGGCCATCCATCGGAAGTATATAAATTGCTGACAAGTTTAATTGCTCCAATATTGTGTCAGTTATTTAACAGTATTTTTCAAGGGAAAGCAACAATGCCAGATTCTTGGAATGAAGCGGTTATAGTCTTGATTCCTAAACCCAATAAATCCCCCAAAAATTTAGAGTCATATAGGCCGATATCACTGCTCAACTGTGATTATAAACTTTTTGCTAAGATATTGGCGGATAGGCTAAGTTTAGTTATATCACAGATAGTTCACGAGGACCAGAAGGGATTTATCAGGGGAAGATTTTTAAAGGACCTCACATTTCAATTGATTGGTGCTATAGATATTGCAACAACTTATAGGCTTCCATTGGCAGTAATCGCTCTTGATGCTGCTAAAGCCTTTGATCGTGTCAACTGGTCTTTTTTGAGGGTTCTTTTGGGGCACCTTGATTTAGGCACAAGTTTCACCAACACTATATTATCTTTCTACTGCTCCCCTACCTCCAAGGTCTTGGTAAATGGTACTTTGACAAAATCTATTGAGGTACAGCGCGGTACACGGCAGGGGTGTCCCCTATCCCCATTACTATTTAATTTATATATTGAGCCTCTTGCTTCTAGGATTAAGAATTCATACAGCATATCACCATTTGTAGTAGATGGATGGGAGAAAAAAATAGATCTGTATGCAGACTACATTATTATTTATACCCCCAATCTGCATTATTCACTGCCGAGCTTACATGGAATAACTAAGGAGTTTGGTCAGGTGTCTGGATATGAACTTAACCAGGCTAAGACTGAAATTATGTCATGGAATTTAGATACAGAATACACAGTAGTAAAAAAAGACATGCGCTACCTGGGGGTAATGATCACCCATGACATAGCAGACATGACTAAAACTAATTTTAAGAAGATACAAAAAGAAATAAGCTCTACTCTGCGAAGTTGGGGCCACCTACCACTCACTCTTTACGGACGCACCAATCTGGTAAAGATGATGATTCTTCCAAAGATGACCTTCATGTTTGAGACAATACCTTTGCTATTTAATACAGTCTGGAGTAAGAGGCTCCAAAGTGAGGTTTGTTCGTTTATTTGGGCTATGAAAGGGTCTCGCTTGTCCTGGAAAAAACTCAGGAGGAGACTATGTGAAGGTGGATTGGCGGCCCCGGATTTTGTGTTATATTCATGGGCTTTTCAGTGAAAGAATTTTAGGATCTTATTAGGAGTTCCAAAGGATACAGATGTTGGAATCATGTTTTATGTTATGCTTTAAAAAAGCAACTACAATAAGGAGGGCTACATGTGTAAATTTTCTGACCCCAAATTCTTCAAGAAAGTAAGGTCGAAAATCTTGCCGGATGCAGCGGAATTGTGGTATATGGTCAGGAGGACTATAAAGATTTCCTATTATGGACATAGGGCACCAATATGGGATGCCCCAGGCTCTCCACTCTGGTCTCAGGATGCCTTGGCTACACCGCTTAGAGTTGCAGGGTTAGACTGTTGGGGAGATCTATTTCTGGGCGGAAAACTGATTGACTGGGGCCAGGGCGAGGCTGGGGGAAGGGATTTTCAAAATTTAAGTACCTTCAGATTCAAAGTTGGGCAAGCAAACTGGAGATCGATATTGGTCGGCAAAACGATTTGGAAGATAAACTTTTTTCTAGTAAAGCATACAAGAAAGAAGTTGCTTTATGGTACTGGGCAATGTTGGAAACTGAAGACGGCGAGTTCCAGCTTCCAGAGGCTCTGTGGGGTGATTGCTTGCCAGACATCGCTACAAAAGAACAATGGCAAGTAACGATGGCTATGTTGTATAAAGTGGTCAAATCTGCAAATTTAAGGAGAAATCTTTTGTTCACTATCCACAGAGCTTACTGGTCTCCTCGAAGGCTCTCGAAGTTCAAGGCTGGAGGTATGGTGGAATGCCCTAAATGCAGAAGTATCAACGTAGACGATCTGCACATGTTTGTGCAATGTCCAAACAACAGAGACTTCTGGGAGGATGTAAGGAAAAGCTTGTCTAAGGTGCTTGATGTAAATATGGAGGTAAGCCCTGAACTTATTATCACTGGAAGATATGACTTGCAAAGTAAGAATATTACGGAGAAGGTTAAATTGGTGTTCTATGGAGTTTGACTTGCCCGCAGGGAGATTTGTAAATTATGGGTTTCGCCTACATCCCAACACTACTGGATTGGGTAAAAGCCATGAGATACTTTGCTAAACTAGACTCTTTGGGTCAGAAAAGGAGAAAGTATAGATTTTGGTTACCTTTTTTACAACATTTTGGTTATGGGGGGAAAGATTAAAAATCCGATGATTAAGGTCTTGGCCTATCTCGCTGGCGGCCTTTCACTCTAATGGAGGCTATACAGATAAGGTAGCAGCTGCCAGAAGATTGAAGTCTCAGGGTTTTTCAGCTAGCATGAAGTTAGAGGCATTGGGGTCCATTAGGATGACGGGCGGACTTTGTCCGCCCGCCATCCTGTCGTAGTAGGGGACCGCCCGCCCTAAGGGCGGGGGTCCCGTGTGCAGCATTAGGATGCGCCCGCCACAGTGGGGGCGTATCCTGCATTCATTCCATTGTGGCGGGCGGTGCATTCAGCACCGCCCGCCACAATGCCAGGAAGGCATGTCGTGCACTTCCATGCACAGCATGGCAGGCACCGCGCGGTGCCTGCCATGCTGTGCATGGAACTGCTGGGGGGTACCATGGGTACCCCCCATGTGCACCCCCCACCACCCCGAGTCCTTGAGGGCCCGTAACGGGCCCACACAAGCAATCACCGCATGCCTTTCCGTGGCGGCATTGCCGCCACGGAAAAGCAGCTGCAGACAGGCATCCTAATATGGATGGCGGTGTCTGATAGACACCGCCACCATATGGTCCCATTACCGCCCTGGCCGCAAGGCGACCGGGGCGGAAAAGCGGCGGACGGTCTTTCCGTCCGCCGCGGCCAACCATGCCATGATAATATGGCGGGGGGGTTTTAGTCAGGATGGCGGGCGGATTGCCCCTGCCAGGCCGGCGGTGGCTACCGCCTGCCTGGCGGGGGAAATCCGCCCGCCATCCTAATGGACCCCTTAATATCTACTGGGCGGCAGTATAAGCCTTGGATGTTAAAGTCGGCGTATGAGATAAAAGCCCATGGACGGTATCGTATTGAGTTTCATTTTTGCATATGGGTGGCTATGAGGCTAATGAGGATAAAAAATAAAATAAAAAAATAAATAAAAAAAAGCCTTATATACGTTTCATAATCCAGCCTTTTGGCTGCAAGACCATTGTCCAATCAGGGCAGTGTTTGTTGTTAATTAGCCGGATCTGGGTGGTGTTTGCAGTTAGTGATCTGGTCAAGGCAAGGTACACAGTCAAATGTTAGTTCTGCTTTGATCGGGGCTTGATATCCTTAGGTTTCTTTGCCCAGGTGCCTTGATCAAAAGCCCCAGCTTTATGAGCCATTCTCCGATTGTCTGGATGAAAGTTCAGCAGTCAGACCATTGTCCAGATAACCTGATCATGATGTCAAGGATGTGTTATCAGGCTGGGAGCAGGAGAGGAAGATAGAGGAAGAATGATTCATTTACTCGGGGTGAGGGTCATGTGGCTTTTTGATGAATCTGCGGAGAACAGGGGGCTGGGCGGGTGACGGTTCCTGGTCAGAAATGCAGGCCTGCAAAAATTTATTTTTGTCGTGTCGATAGATTTTCCACGTACATCAGAAAAAACAACCAGGTGGGTCGTGTGAAAGTGCTTGCCACGAGATGGCAATGAAAAAACCAACGGATTCCTGTTAAAAATGATTGTCAATCGAAAAAAATACTTTTCCTCATCCCTTTGAAGTATTTAATGCATTTTTGTGCTATGTTCTTCACCCAGTGAAGCGCTAAGGTACCTTTAGATATTTGTACTAAACTAAAATAAAAAGCAATTGAGGAAAGCCCCTTCCTCTGGAGTGAGAGTCAGAAGGGGTCGGAAAGAATTGTAATGGCATATGTGAAAAAACTAAATTCAGTGTGCAATGAGGAGCACAAATTCCAATACATATGAATAGAAAAGGACATGCAAATGGAAATAATGTTTGTTTCTTTATGGTGAGCAGATTCTCTGTCGAAATTGCATTATTCTGGATGGTGATGATTACCAAGTCCAAGCACTGGGTTAGTATAATTGCTTTTCAAAAATGTCAATGGTCTGTCTTAACACAGATTCAATGGGACATGACAGTCAAATAAATATCACTATTTTCAATTGCACAAAAATATAGCATCCTTCTGACGCTCAAATGAATTAAGGAATAACACCGCTCAGATTATTGGACTGAATCCATGCCCACTGAATTCTGGGCCAGGGATTTGGCCAGAGGATATTGCAGGGTAGATTCGCTATTTGAAGTCAACTGTATGACAACATATAAAACATACATTCGAACCGCGAATCACCACTACATGGAAGCATATATAATCAAAATGAAGGCTGGATAATTGTGTGTTTATTGCCCATAGTCTGTGATAGAGGCAAATCTTTGGGTGGTGAGCCTATGATTGGCAATCTTCTCTTTTGCTATTAAATATCTACGTCAATCTCAGACAAATATTCATAATTCCCACCACAAGCAGAGCTCTCCTCCCTCCAAACACAGAGAGACCGTTATATCTGTATGCCAGATCATGCCAAAAGCCATTAAATATCCACCGTCGCGGTCCTGCATGTGTATAAGGAGAACACCTCAGACAGTGCGCTCCATCATACACAGAGAGCTTTTCATAATATCGAGATCATTTAGAGTTCATCTCTACATCCCCCAAATGAGCTTGTGTGTGGGGGCGGGGGGTGGGAATAAATTCATTATGGCACCCTGAATTCATTACTTCATTAGGAAAGCAAAATCCCATGTGTCATGACTGACAGCTCCCGCACCTTATTGCTGTAATATGGCTGATCCAAACTGTGAATGCCATTTGCAACAAGCAATGGCTGTGTGGAGAGGTGGGTGGGTGACCTACTGACGTCAAGATATGACAGTCAGCGCAAGCTGTTTCATCCAGCCGTAAATTTGTAAAACACTTGTTCAAGGGAATTAGGCCAGATTATGATCGTTTCTGGTAAAACACGATGGAAGTAAGGGAGCAGGCCATGACACAACAAGCATTGGAGAATCCAATACGTTTTGCCTGTGCGAGATTTGTCTGTGTTTTTCAGACATTGAAGAAAAAAAGAACTTTGCTACGACGAGCCGCGTCTTGCCATACTCGCGGTCGGGGGTCAGCGGGTAACACGGGGGTTACGCGGGGCGGGTAGGGGGGTACAATAAAAGGAGAAAACCTACCTCATTGGGTCCCGCACAGCCTCTGTTATGTTATGTTATGTAGCAATAACTATAAAGCGCAATGGCTCCGCAGGGGCGAGCGGCGCGAGACGTCTCCCCCTGCGGATTTTTGCACAGATGGTAGGGTCCAGGAGCGTGAGGCAGGGAGAGCGTTAGGGCAGTTTAGACGGCGTTTTTTAGTGAGGAGAGCAGGCGTAGGTAGATAGAGAGGGCGTTTTTCAGTAAAAAACAGAATAGTGAGCATAGATAGTGTTTATATTTATATTACGGTAGAAAATAGTGTATTTAGTGAGAGAAAGGGAGGTTTTTGTTGAAGGGGAGAAATGGATATGAGTGAAAATTTAATAGCTGCCTTAAGGGTAATACAGCAGGAAGGCAGGGAGGACATGCTGACACAAGCAGCACTTGAGGAAATGCTCCCCCCGAAGCGCCCACCACGGAGACAAGCGGCAAAAGGGGTTCAAATTGCCATTGAAGCCTGTCAACCGGCTTCTGTCAAGAAGAAGAAGGTGAGAGCTCGGTCCTTGAGCGCGAGTGCGGAAGCAGCCTTAAGAACTGTGGAGACAGAAAGGGGTACAGAGGAGCGAAGAGCGTCTTCCCTCACACGGCAGAAGGCAGCAAGTGACTTTGGAGCTGAGGTAAATGTGCCAGTGGCGGGGGTACCTTCAGGAGCGGCTACAAAGGGTACACAGGTAGCACTGAAGAGGAAAGGGAAAGAAAAAGCGATTAAGAAGGTGGCCCTTACGCAAGACAGAATGGGTGAACAGGGGTTAGCATTACCTTCCCACCCCTTTAGCTGTCTTCCCGTGCGGGATGCGACGGGCAAGGACTATATGCAGAGTTCTGCCAGTCAGAACTTCATCATGAGAGGTGGGTTGGGTTCTTTAGTGGCGTATTCAAGCGACAGCGAAGAAGAAATAGTTTATGACACGCAACCCACCAGTGCCCCCCTCATTCAGCTGATTCCTATCCCTATACCTCAGAATAGTGCCAGGTTGACAAGAGTGGTGGCGACTGGAGCGAGGAAGCCTCCATTGGATGCGGCGGCGGGGCATCAGACAGGTCAGCGAGATGGCTCAGGTCAAGGGGCTCAGGATGTGAGTGATTCTGAGGTAGAAGAAGACTATTATGAAGAGACTGACTCAGAAGTAGAGTGCGAGCAGGACCAAGGACATGGACTTTTGTCTAGGGATCAAGACGCCGGGCAATGGGACACTCAATATGTTTTTCCATGTGCACGCCCTTCACCATATGGTATTCCACACAGGAAGAGCACGCAGGGCGAGAGCGGAGACGGTCAGTTGCTTTGGGTGGAGCGCCCAATGTTCACTGACAAACAAGATGTGCGCCATGTTTCCAGAGAGGTGGCTAACTCGAGAGCACAGCGCGACATGGTTGAAGCGCAAATGGTGAATTCTTTGAATGGGCCATTTGTTAATGCGGCTGCCCCTATAGTGTCAAAGTATACTGGGGAGCTTGATCAAGTTTACTCTTGCGAATCCAGAGCGGATTTTGTGCGATCAGATAGGCCTCAAGAGCGGAGTTCAAGTCTGATTTGGTCACAGTTTGATGGGGGGGTGGGAGACGGGGCTTGCCCAGGGACTAGTGCTGGTTTTCAAGGGAGTGGTGAGTTTAGTCAGGCATCCAGGAGTCAGACTAGGAATTTCAAGAAAAGCAAAAAGAGTGTAAATTCAAAACAGAGTGTTGGGGGCAATGTGGGGAAAGAGGTCAGGATTGGGGAGGGGGCAACGAATTCTTCTTTGTTGTTCCAGAGGTCAAGTGCGGACTCTTCGGTTCAAAATGTGACACCACGGGACTATCAAGAGCGGATGGCTCCGATGGAATTACAGCGGCGGACAGGACAGCTACCATGCGGTAAGCATCAATGGTGGGCAGTGTGGGATGAGGGAAGGAGCGACAGAGTGAATTTCAGGGAACTACCTGTGGTGGAGTTTGTGGGGGGAGGAGAGGGCAGAAAGATTGTGGTACCGCGTGCCGCGGCAGTTCCAGGTAAGCTGCCGTCCAGTGCAGCAACAGGCACGCTAGATTTACCCCAGGAGTTACCGGTCGTGGTGGGAGGGAATACGAAGGAGGCGGCGTCCGATCAAAGAGTAACTGTTAATGTTAGGCAGAAGCTTCCCTATATGGGTCTGGCGATGCCTTTGGGTTCCCACTTATCAGAAAAAACTAAACAGCGAATTTGGAATCACGAGTGTGTGGACATATTCAAGTTGCTTCACCGAGATCTACAGGCAAAAGAGGGGTCAAAAGAGGAAGAATGGGAGTTGGCGCGACGTCCCAGGGTGCCTCGCACGATTGAGAACTGGACCTCAGCTTTCTTGATTTATGCGAGCATATACTGTGAAAGGTATCCTGAAAGATCTGTGGCCTTGTACAAATATATGGACATAGTTAGGAAGGCACATTCACATTTTGGTGGATACTCTTGGCTGAATTATGACGAGGAATTTAGAGCTCGTATTAGCATCTGTGTAGAAAAGCCTTGGGGTGATGTGGATTCAGAGTTGTGGCTTCAATGGATGTCCACGTCTCATCCATCAGCTACGACGCATACAGCGAGTGGCTTGCCAGTCCCATACCGGCCCTTTCTATGGCGTCCCGCTCAATTCGGAGCGGGTACAGGGGGAAGAGGTTTCTCTTCAGGTACAGGAGCCTGCTGGAATTACAACAGGGGCATGTGCAACAGGCCATTATGCCGTTTCAAACACGACTGTTCCCATTGTGGGGGACGGCATCCGCTTACGCAATGTAATGCACCAGCAGGGAATTTCAGTGGGTACAGAGGCGGTGACCAGCAGCGGTTCCCAGAGCAGGGGGGCTGGGCAACAAGAGGCAGAGGTGCCCCTTTCCATACTTTCCCGAAAGGCGCCTACTCCAATTAAATTGAACAACTTAGTTCCCTGGTTGAATAGATATCCTGATACTGATTCAGCAGCTCGATTGTTCTGGGGGTTTCAAGAAGGTTTTAAATTGGGATACCAGGGACCCAGGCACCAGAGGTGGGCTGACAATTTACGTTCGGCGAAGGAATTGCCGGAGGTGGTCCGTAAGAAGCTTGCAACTGAAATCGAAGTTGGTAGAATAGCGGGCCCTTTCCGGCACTGCCCTTTGCCGAATCTGATGGTCTCCCCTATTGGAGTTATTCCCAAGAAAGCTGCTGGGGAATATAGGATGATACAGCATTTATCCTGGCCAGAGGGGGGATCTGTCAATGATTTTATATCGGAAGTCGACACATCAGTATCCTACACAACAGTAGATGAGGCAATGGAGCTTGTGACGAAAGTGGGCAAGGGAGCTGAAATGGCCAAATGTGATATTCAATCGGCCTTTCGTTTAATGCCAATTCACCCTACTGACTTTGAACTATTAGGAATGTTCTTTGAAGGACATTATTTTGTGGACAAGGTATTGCCAATGGGCTGTGCGGCCTCTTGTGCGATTTTTGAAATGTTCAGCACATTCATACAATGGATTTTTTCCCAGACGTGTCCTGAGAGTGTCAGTTGTCACTACTTAGATGACTTTCTGTTCATAGGAAAAGCAAACACTGGGCAATGTAAACAGGCATTGATGCATTTTCAGAGATGGGCTGAAGTTTTGGGGGTCCCGTTAGCACCAGACAAGACCGAGGGACCACATACAGTCATAACCTTTTTGGGCATAGAGTTGGATACCACACAGATGTATGCGCGCCTACCACGTAGTAAAATTTGTGAAATTAAGGCTTTTCTCCTCACGATTATGGATACCAATAAGATTGAAGTGAGGCAGGTGCAGCGTTTGTTGGGTTATCTGAACTTTGCTTGCCGGGTGGTGAGGGCAGGGAGGACGTTTTGTCGACGTCTAGGCATGGCTTTATCGGGAGCGTATCTCCCACACCACAGAGTGCGAGTGACGAAACACATCAAGGAAGATTTGCGAGTGTGGCTGTGCTTCCTGGACAATTTTAATGGTGTACCTTTACAGTTTGTGGATGACAACTTCATTTGGCAAGTTCAAATATACTCAGATGCAGCGGGATCTAATGGTTTTGGTATCTTCTGGGAAGGCAGGTGGTGTGCAGAGGGTTGGCCTATACATTGGAGGAGTCGAGGCAGGAGCATAGCTTTTTTGGAGCTCTTTCCACTGATTGTAGCATTGCTAGTGTGGGGCAAAGAATTTCAGAACAGGTCAGTGTTATTTCATGTTGACAACATGGCAGTGGTGAACTTGATAAATAACCAAAAGGCTAAGGATGTTAGAGTGTTGCAACTACTGAGGATGTTTATGCTTTTAAGTCTGAGTTTCAACATGATGTTTAAGGCTAAACACGTCCCAGGGGTTAATAACTCCATCGCTGATGCTCTTTCCCGATTTCAGTGGCAGAAGTTCCGCGAGCTGGCGCCAGGGGCAGATTTCCACAAAACATCAGTGCCGCACAACATCTGGGCCCTAGGGGAGTGAGGATACGTCAGATAGTCGAGCAGTCCATTGCCCCTTCGACTAGAAGAAGCTATGTGCAGGCGTGGCAAGAGTTTGTACAGTACACACAGTGTTTGGGCAGAGCTGAGTCAGTGGGGAAGGTCAAAGGTAGTATCTGTGATTTTGTTTTGACTCTCATCGATAAAGGTTTGTCACATACAACCATAGCAGGAAAACTGTCAGGTTTATCATTTTACGGTCAGTTGTTCTGGGGTTTTGACCCGGTTGAGGACCAATTAGTTAGAAGAATGTTGAAAGGGGTACAGAGGGGGTCAAGTGTTGTTCAGCAGCCGCGAGCTCCCATCACGTTTGACTTATTGCAGAAGTTGTTAGATCAGTTGGGTTTAATTTGTTATGATCTTTGGGAGGTGGGGCGTTTTCGGTTAGCTATGATTTGGATGTTTTTTGGGGCTTTCAGGGTGTCGGAAGTTTTGGGGGTGGGAGAGGACACAGGTTTATCCAGTGCTGAGATTTCGGTGAGAGAACACAGATTGGGAATTTGGGTGAGGAGGTCGAAAACAGATCAGCTAGGCCGAGGGACGTGGGTCTTTCTGAGCAAGAGTGGGGTAGCAGATTGTTGCCCGGTGCAAGAGTGGGTTCATTTTGTTTCTGGGGACAAGTTTCAGAGGGGACCGATTTTCATACATGAATCTGGGAGGAAGATTACAAGTTCTCAATTCTTAGCGGTGTTAAGAAAAGCGCTGACCTTTATGGGGGAAAACCCGCAGTTTTTTGCCACACACTCTTTTCGGATAGGGGCGGCTACAGAGGCTGGCAGGTTGGGTTTAGGTGTGGATGTGCTAAAACGCATAGGCAGATGGAAATCTAGCAGCTACAAACGTTATGTTAGAAAATGATTTTGCTGTTGTTTTACAAAAATGATAGGTTGTGTGGTCTAATTTTCATTTCATTCCAGGTACAGTGCGGGGTGCAAATTCGAAGTTTAAGAAACAGACCTGGATGGTGGGACATTCGTTCATAAAGTGGGCAGCCCTGTTTGCGGAGAAGCAGGTTTATGGACGGTCATTGGGTATCCCTAGCGCGACGCACGAGGTAGTATGGAAGGGTAAAGGAGGAATGAGGTGGGTTGATTTGTTTCCTACTCTATCGCAAATGTTCCACGTACGAGGATGCCCGGATCACCTGGTAATACATCTGGGTGAGAATGACTTGGTTAAAAGGTCAGGACTCACGCTCATCAAGCAAATGCAACTTGACTTGACAGTTTTGAGGATAAATTGGCCGACCACTCGTGTGTTTTGGACTGAGTTTGTTTACAGACAATCGTGGCGGCAGGCCAGGTCCCATGGAGCAGTCGAAAAGGCCAGGAGAAAACTAAATAAAGCCATGCAAGTTTTTTGTAAGGTTATGAAGATTGGGGTTTTGCGACATGAGAGCATCTCGGGTAGCGAGAGCCACCTTTTCCGGGATGACGGGGTCCATTTGTCCCAGATAGGCATGGCCTACTATTTAGTGGAAATAAGAGACGTGCTTGCACAAGAACTACAGGTCAACGTTTGGTGCACTTCCAAGTTATGAACAAGATGTTTGTACTATTTTAGGTGGGGACAGGAAAACTCGTTGGTTTTCCTGGGTGGCATAAAATCCCCAGGGAAGAGAAGCCTAGAGCGGGCTCCTCTAGTTAGTAGTTAGATAGGGGGAATTAGACACAACAATGGAGGGGAAAAAATGGAAGGAAAATGTTGGGGAAGTTATTGATGATTAGTTGATGGTTTCGGTATAAAGTCCAAATTTTGAAGGAAATGAGATAAATAAATAAATAAATAAATTGTTTGCGTTCAAATGCCAAAGTTACATGATTGATGATCTGTTGGGAAATTTTATGATTATTTATATCCTGAATAAAGTGGCCTTTTCTGCTATAACAAAGCGAGTGGTCTGAATTCATGGGCAATGGCTCCGCAGGGGCGAGCGGCGCGAGACGTCTCCCCCTGCGGATTTTTGCACAGATGGTAGGGTCCAGGAGCGTGAGGCAGGGAGAGCGTTAGGGCAGTTTAGACGGCGTTTTTTAGTGAGGAGAGCAGGCGTAGGTAGATAGAGAGGGCGTTTTTCAGTAAAAAACAGAATCCCACCCGCCCACCCCTTTCACAAAAAAAAAAAAAAAAAAAAAAAACGCATGATGTACTTGTTGAAAGGCTGGTACATTCATGAGTTAAGATTTCTAATCTTAGTTGCCACTTCAGGATGCGTTTCCCAAACAGATGGCTGCGGCATAAAATCCCCAGGGAAGAGAAGCCTAGAGCGGGCTCCTCTAGTTAGTAGTTAGATAGGGGGAATTAGACACAACAATGGAGGGGAAAAAATGGAAGGAAAATGTTGGGGAAGTTATTGATGATTAGTTGATGGTTTCGGTATAAAGTCCAAATTTTGAAGGAAATGAGATAAATAAATAAATAAATAAATTGTTTGCGTTCAAATGCCAAAGTTACATGATTGATGATCTGTTGGGAAATTTTATGATTATTTATATCCTGAATAAAGTGGCCTTTTCTGCTATAACAAAGCGAGTGGTCTGAATTCATGGGCAAAACAGCTGCCCCAGCGAAGGGGCGTCCCGGCGCTTGCAGCATCACAACTGACAGGACGGAAAGGCGAGAGGGAGGGACTATGGTGTAGGAAACATGTACGTTTTAATGGCCTTCCTAAACTCCAGGTAGCTGGTCAGGCCCCGGATTTGAGATGGAAGTGAATTCCAAAGAAGGGTGACCCTGTAGCAGAAAGAACGGCCACCACTTACCTGTCTCTCTTTAAGGAATACAAAACCTCTGTACTTTTATGTAAAACCGAGTTCATCACACTGAAAATCTTGAACTCTGCCAATAAAACTAGAGAGATTGTCTCAATTGTTGATGAACTGGCAGGCCCCGAGAGAGTCTCTGCGCAACTAGTGCACTCTCAAGAATTATGTGATTCGCTGAATCATTACTTCTTTGAAAAAATTATTTCAATAAAAGCCAGCATCCCAGTGTCCAACATGCCCTCCTCACTCTCTCTTCCCTGTCAAAATCTAACCCTACTTAATCATTTTCCTCTCATCACTACAGATTCTTTCTTCAAATTGATGAATAAAGTCAAGTCAGGCTCCCCCCTCGATAGTGCCCACCCCCACATATTACACGAAGCTTTTAGTGCCTGCCCTGATCCCCCTATATCCCTTCTTAACACTTCAATCAGCAGCGGCACGGTTCCCGACTCTTTTAAAAATGCGGACATTCTCGCCATCTTAAAGAAACTAGGAGCCAACCCCCAAGTGATGAGCAATTACCGCCCGATATCCCTCCTGCCCTATCTAAGTAAGATCTTGGAGGCACACATGGCTGGCTGCATGAGCTCCTTTGTTGAGGAGTCACTCCATCTGGACCCCCACCGGGCAGGCTTTAGGCCTGCTCATTCGACCGAGGCTGTCATTCTGACAGTCATGGATGAATTACGCACTGGAGCTGACCTTGACTCCCCCCAGGCCCTGATCCTCCTCGACCTGTCCGCTGCATTTGACACGGTCGATCATAACATCTTGATCGACCGTGTCCACAGCGCAGGCATTGGGGGCCAGGCCCTGAGGTGGATACACTCCTTCCTGACGGACAGATATCAATCCGTCCGCCTAGGCAACTTTTGCTCAAAAAAAGGCCTACTTCCTTGCGGAGTCCCACAGGGCTCCTCCCTATCCCCTCTTCTGTTTAACTTGTACATGCAGCCCCTGGTCACTGCATTGAAGGAAATTAATGTTCTGGTGTTCAATTATGCAGACGATCTGCAATTAATCTTTAATATCCAACCTACAAGTTTATCTGAATCTAACCTGCAGGCTACTATGACTTACATCAGCAACTGGATGAACGCTAACCGATTAAAATTGAACCCAGACAAAACGGAGCTGATCTTGACAGGTGGCACCCTAAATCCTTGGACCGCCAACTTTTGGCCTCCCTCCTTAAGCCCCCCGCCGGACCCAGTTTCTACGGCATAAAGCCTGGGGGGTCACGATAAGCAAGGACTTATAAATGAAACTCCAGATTAGCTCCGTGGTATCGGTCTGTTTCCTCATGCTATGGAAAATAAAGAAAATAAAAAGATTTCTATCAACAGAAGCACTAACCCTGGTTGTTCTCGCGCTTATCATCACGCGACTGGACTATGCTAATTCACTCTACGTTGGAATTCTAGCATATCAACTACAACGTCTGCAATTAATACAGAACCACGCGGCCAGGTTAATCTTTCAACTCCCGGCCCGCCAGTACGTAAAGCCACTGCTCAAACAATTGCACTGGCTTCCAGTGAGACAGCGCAGTGTCTTCAAGCAAGGCTGCATTGTACACAAGGCGCTGTCAGATGAAGGCCCTAAGTTCATCTCCAAAAGGATCAAGAAATACATCCCCCATCGCACCCTTCACTCCTCTGTCCAACATCTCTTGACCATCCCCAGATATAAGCGCCTCAAACATGGCGGGACCCGGTTTTCCACGCTGGCTCCTCAAACTTGGAATTCTCTCTCTCTTCCAATACGGGCTACTGATTCCGATCTTCAGTTCAGGAAACAGCTAAAAACGTGGGTATTCTTACAAGCCTACCCCATCTAAGCCTTCAACTCATTTAGAGCTCTGTCCTCTGAAGCACCAAGAAATCCACCCGGTGAACGTTGCGCTACACAAGTATTTTAACATAACATAACATAACCAGCACAGGCTCTCTGCTCCTCGGCCAGGTCTCGTGTTCCGCGTTTTCCTGAAATGAAACAGGAACAGGAACAGACATGCTCCCTCCCCTCCTGTAGGCCAATCACAACATTGCGAGGGCAGTGTTGTAATTGGTGTAGAGTCCCGGACAGCGCTCAGCCAGGCACCTGCAGGGAAGGCATTTTCTCTATGTAGTGCACATGACCCCAGGGCCAACCAAACGGTCAGGGTACTCGGAGTGGTGCAAGCCACTCCTCCACGACCTGTACTAACCAGGCATACCCTCCCGCCCGCCCCCAACCAGGCATACCTCTGTCTTCTGCTTTCTCGCAGCACGAGAAGCAAAAACATAAAATGGTATTACAAATACCATTTTATTTTTCTGCTTCTCATACTGCGAGAACGCAGTGGGGCGTCGCTCCTCCGCTCTAATGGAGGAGCCGCCCCTGGCTGCGGCCAGCGCTGACTGAGTCATAGCACTTTAAACTATGTTGCACAGCAGTCAGCATTGCTGTACAAAATGGATAAAAAGCAGGTGGGCAAGATACTCAAGGGACAGGGCTTTAGGTGGGCCGGGTCTCACCGGTGCTGAGTACCGGCAGCTTTTTTAAAGGAGGCCTCGAAACGGGTCTCTATCGGGCTCTGTTTTGTGCCATGGCACAGGCCGTCAGTTTTTTTCCCAAACTGCAGTGATGTGCGCGTGCTCACAATGCTCACTTCTCACTAGTGGAGAAGTTACGGCATGACGTCATGCAAGGTGAGCATTGTAGGGGAAGGCAAATCCTTTCAAGAGAGTCATTATCTCTCTGGATGTCCCTTCTCTATTTGAAACTCAGGAGCAGCTTTACTAACGTGGTGTTGCCAGGGCTTTAAGTGGACGTTTTTTCAATGTTATATGCAAGCCATAGTTGTTGCTTTTTTATCTTATGCAACTAACTGCTATTGACAAAGCCAATAGTCCTGACTTTTTGTAGGCATGATGTTACTTGTTGTATCATGTATCTGGATGCAAAGACAGAAACAGCAAAAAACAAGTCGGGCGGCACACTATGCTAAGCATAGATTTTTAGCTTATGTGTTTTTAAGCCATGCCCTTAATTACATTGGCCACACCCCTTTTAGAGACCCTCCAGTTTTTTCACCCACTTAAAGCCCTGACAAGGGAGGTATAGGGGAGGAGGGAGGGAACAGAAACAGCAAACAATAGTGAGAGGGAAAGCAACTCCAGGGAGAAACATGAGAGGATGGAGGGAGCAACAATGAACAGCGGGAGAAGGACAGGGAGACCGTACAGTGACATGCACTCCTTTGGAGTGCTTTGCAAAAAGTTTTTTAAAAAAATAAGTACCAGGAGAAGCACTTGGCTTGTGGAAGGACATTGGCCCCAAACAGGAAGCTGTGCTAGGTCCATGCTCCATGGCAGGGACAGAAGCCCGGAAGAAAGCAGGATGGGGCGAGCTGCCGGGAGGAAGCAGGAGGCCTGACCAATAAGAAGCAAGGACTATAGACAGACGTAGATGCTCACCAATGGTAAGTATTGGTAAGTAATTGATAATGTTTTAAGCTTTTTCTTTTTAACAAAAGATTTTGCTTACCTAAAAATGATGAACAGCATTGTCCCACCTATGTTCTTCACAGTAAAAAATCAGTCTGAAAACTCCCCCACAGATACCTGTTATTACCAATCAATCTCTTGGGATTACAAAATGTGTTTTCATAACAGTGCAGAGCAGAAAATAATATCTTGTAGCCTCATTACTCAACATTTTTACCAGTCTGCATTTACTGAAAAGAAAATAGAAACGTCTTATTTTTTCATTCTAGAATATTGGAGAAACAAAAAATAATCGTTGTGCGCGATAAAATAATTGACAATGATTGCCTATGACAGGTATTCTGCTTTGTAGATCTGCAATTATCAATTACATCACACTATTGAAAAAAAAGGAGAAATAATAAATTACAGGTATATTATCTTGTCTGGCCCACACAAAGTAAAATTGCCATGCCTTGTTTGTTACTTTTTCAAATGTGTTCCCATCACCTATAGCTTCATTCATCGATTCGGTGTATGTTTCGTCAAACAAACTGCATATTAGAAAGGTGTAAATTGAAACAAAGTGTTCTCATTTTCATTTACTTAATTACCTGCAACCTTTGACTCATTAACTCTCTTTAGTATGGGCAACATGGTGCATGAAAAAGAGTTTCATTAGTGCCCATTATCCAAATAACATTTCAGTACGTTTTCAGGGGAGTGGAGGGGGACAGCACCTGCGTCACCCTACTTCCAGCACGAACTCAAAAGGCAGTCGATGTTCTGCAGCCCAAGGGCCCCGGTCTACGGGGCATGCTTTTTTGCCATCATTCCTTCCTAGCCGAACAATTTCTACTTTAAAAATCAACTCGAAACTCGCCTTCCTGACTTGTTCCTGTTTATAGAATGACTTTTCCATAGTGTGGACTGGGCAACAGAGATTGGGCTGTCAGACCACTGAACAATAGTGGTAGTCAACATACGACATGTTTTGATATACATTTCTGCAATAACTTCTTAAAACTATACGCACGTTAATAGTGTCCTCAGCAGGTTAATGTTCATCAAGGTTTCTTGTTTAAGGCTAATGTCGCATACGTTTTCTTGGAGGCTCTCTATGGCGTGGCCATGGTAGCTCTGATAGGGGTGTCATTGTTTTATGAGAAGGTGAATTTTTAATCCCGGGGCATTGCCGGAGAATGAGCGTCCGAGCAAGGGAGTGGCAACAGTTGTGCAGCAGGTGCTGTCGCGCTGGGTCCCAGGGTTGTGAAGAGCCCTCAGCATTCCCGTTGCTGTATTTTACTATCATACTTAAGTCAGATGGCATTACCTTGCCTATTTTGGGGTCCTTGGCACGCCACTGCAGCTCAGGTGCATTCTTCTTCAAGGTAGGTGTTTCTAGGCACCTATGTCTGTGATTCAGTTCAGTGAGCTGCACTGTACAAGCATCTTTATTCATTTAGCCACGCATTCTGAAATAACATGTTGAATGTGACATTCAGAATGTCGCAAATTGCGAAAACAGTTCACCTTTCTCACCAGCTGGTCTATCTCAAAATGCCAGGAGCATTCATGTTCAGCTTTAATATTGAAATTATCGGGAAAAAATGTGTTTTCGCATGATGAAGGCTACAGCAAATTTAGGAATTATTACAAATATAGCATCTTTGAAAGATGAAAGGCTAAAGCCCCCTCCAATTTCATGCATTCACATGCTCTCATTAAAATGATACGCTTAGTCTTTGCCGCATCAACAGTGTCAGAAGTTTGTTTTGAGCCTTGAGGGAGCACCTTTCTGCACCGCCTCTGCCTGTTTGTATAATTAAAGGAATATGCTTAAGGCAGGGGAAGGAGGCGGGGTGTCACGTCACACACAGTACTTGCAATGTGACAGCGTATGAGAAATCAAAAACCAGAGCAAAAATTGGAACCTCGTACGTACAAGTATTCAAGATTGCTTCGGAGTGTTTAATTCATGGAGATGATCACGGGTAACGGGCACCGGCACACATATTCGATGACTGGGCTTTGTTTTTCATCATTAGACCCTGATCTAGAGAAAGAGTGAAAGGGAGAACGAACAAAGAAGAGGATAGTGGTACTACAGCAATACAGGGAGAAATCAGGGATGAAAAAGAAATTGCACAAGCTAGGACGTAGAAGAGGCATGAGGTGGAATCAGAAGTAGGGCAGACTTAGTACTTAACCCCAGCATTCAACAGTGCGTACTCGGGTCAGTTGAAGAATGAGTTGGATACAAGGTGGTGAATGAATGAATGAATGAAATGATTTTATAAAGTGTGGAAATACCCTACGGTGTCTTAGCGCTACAGGCTGAACATCAGAAACCAGTCCAATACTGAAAACTCCATAGTTTGTGTTTGCAAAATTAATCTGTAAATAGCCAGGTCTGCAGCTGCTTCCTAAATTGCATCAGGGAAGGTTGACATCGGAGCTGAAAACGTAGTGTGTTCCAACATTTTCCTGCCCCTCTGGAACAAGCCCTACCTCCCCATCTTAATTTGTTTGATCTGGGAATGAGGAGCTAGATGCAAGATTTCTACTTAGCCGCCAAAGGCTAGCCCGTCTGCGACACGACCGCGACCAGAGCCAGGAATTCTGGTCCAGCTCCTCATCTCCTCGCCCCTCTACGCACACAACGGTGGTAAGAACAACAATTAAAAACTCTCTTCACGTCTCGACTCCCACAGATCATTCATGTGCCACACTGCCACTGCTCCTTCACCTTAACTGAGACCCAGGACCCTCCTACAGCCTCCAGCTACAACTCCATTGCACCCCAAACCCTGCAATGCATCCTCCTCAACATCTGCTCCCTCCACAAGCGTGCCACGGAAATCCGGGATCTTCTTGACAGTAACATCCCTGACTTTGCCTTCTTCATTGAAACCTGCCGCCTCCGGGCCTGACATTGCGAACACCATACCCGAAGGATTCAAGATCACCCAGAAGGACCACCCCGACTGCCCCAGAGGAGGCATCGCCATCGCCCACAAGTCCAACCTTCGCCTGAGCACCTACACCGATGGGCCCACATACCTGATGGAACACCTCCACTTCAAGATACAGACCAACCCGCCCACCACCCTCCGAAGCACCCACATCTATAGAACCCCCGTACCCTGCACACCTTTGTCCGACTCTATCACCGATATCATCACCCCGCAAGCCATCACCTTTATCGACTACACCTTGCTGGGTGACCTCAACTTCCACCTCAACAACCTCCAAGACCCCAACTCCACCGCCCTCCTGGACAACCTCCACAACATCGAACTCAAAAAGATTGTTCCAGAACCCATGCACTCGGGAGGACACACTCTTGAACCAATCTGCACACCAGGAAGCTCCATCACCTTCAGCTACACCTCCGAACTCCCATGGATGGATCATCGTTGCGTCCACTTCACCTTCAAAACTAACATAGCCCGCAAACGTCCTCACCAGCTCCAGCGAGGAACTGGAACAAGATCTCCGGCGATCAGCTCACTGCCTCCCTCAGCAGCGCAGCTCCCACCGCTACAGATGACGAGCCAACCACGGCCACCCGTACCCTACACAACTGGATCACCTACTACACCAACACCAGTGCCCCCTCAAGAAAATCTCCAACCCTCACACCAAGAAAGCCAGCTGGTTCTTCACCAAGCTCTAAGAATCTGGACAAACCTGCAGACACCTCGAAAAGCTATGGAGGAACTCCAAAACCACCACAAACGCATCAGATACTCACGGAAAAAAAGTTCTCCAGGACAGAATCTCCACGCATGCACACAACAGCATGGAACTTATCGTCAACATCAAAGAGTTCGCCCAACCCATTAGCGAGACTTCTGACTACCCACCCTCCCAGGACCTCTGCGACAGGCTCAGCGCCTTTCTTCCACCACAAAATAAAGAGCATCGATGACTACTTCGACTTCAACAACCTTGATGAGGAACCCTCACCCACCGCTCTCCACACCACACAGCTGACACTGGACATCTGGACCGCCCTAAGCATTGAAGACACCCTAAAGACTCTGAAGACCACCCACTCCGGGGCCCCCATGGACCTCTACCCCCACCACATCTACAACAGAGACATCATCGCCCGAGCTTCAATGAATCATCAACCGCTCCTTCGAGACTGCCTCCTTCCCCGATGACTGGAAATATACCAAGATCAACCCTCTCCTGAAAAAACCTTGGGCTGACCCTACCGACCTCAAGAACTTCAGACCAATCTCCATGCTCCTGTATCTGGCTAAAATCATGGAAAAAGCCATCAACAGTCAATGTGCCTCCTTCATAGAAGAAAACAACATCCTCGACTCCTCCAAATCAGGCATCAGGAAAAACCACAGAACCAAAACCGCCCTTCTCCCTGTGACAGACGACATCCGCACCCTCCTCGACAGAGGAGAGACTGTGGCCCTCATCCTCCTGGACCTCTCTGCGGCCTTCGACACAGTCTCTCACTGTACCCTAGTCCACAGGCTCCATGACACAGGAATCTGGAACAAGGCACTTGACTGGATCCGCTCATTCCTCTCCGGCAGAACACAACGGGTCAGACTCCCTCCTTTCCTGTAAGGACCCACACCAACCACCTACGGAGTCCCCCAAGGATCCTCCATCAGCCCAACCCTGTTCAACATCTACATGGCACCGCTCGCATCCATTGTCAGATCACATAGGCTCAACGTTGTATTGTACACTGATGACAGCCAACTCATTCTCTCCCTATCCAATCAACCCAACATCTCCAAACACAACTTTCAAGAAGGAATGGAAGCAGTCGCCAGGTGGATGAAGATCAGCTGCCTACAACTCAACACAGATAAAACTGAAGTACTCATCATGGGCCCACACTCTCATGGCAGGAACAACACCTGGTGGGAACCCTCCCTTCCCCACGGACCACGCACGCAACTTCGGAATCCTCCTGGACTCCAAACTCTAAATGGACCGCCAGATCAACGCGGTTACCTCTTCCTGCTACCACACCCTCCGCCTACTCGAGTGTATCAATAGTATGTAGCTAGTTAGAGGTCTGCTTGGATAGTGCACAAAATATTATAGCTGTACTTGTGTTAGTAGCTAGGCCATTCCATAAGTTCATGACTAGTAACTAGAATAATTACAGTATTACAGAGTGTATAGTGAATTAATAAGTGCGTAGGTATTGGTGGAGTAACAGGATAAGTAGATAGTGCTGGATGGGTGATTGGAGAAATGCATGGGACAGGCAGGAGGATTCCTACACTGCATACGTACTAACTGGGTATTTAGAAGAGCGTATCAATAGTTTGTAGCTGGTTAGAGGTGTGCATGCATAGTGCACAAAATATTGTATCTGTACTTGTGTTAGTGACTACGCCATTCCATACGACTAATAACTGGAGTAATTTTAATGTTGCACAGAAAGTGTGTGCTGAATGTATAAGTGCTTAGGTAATGGTGGAGTGATAAGATCGTAGGTAGTGCTGGATGGGTGAATGGAGAAGTGCATGGGACAGAAAGAAGGATTCCTAGACTGCATAGGTACTAACTGTGTATTTAGAAGAGCGTATCGATAGTATGTAGCTGGTTAGAGGTCTGCATGCATAGTGCAAAGAATATTGTAGCTGTACTAGTATTGGTGTCTCTATGGTTACGAGAATGGTAGTCTGTATTTTAGGGTGTGAGGAGGTGCATCAGATGATCATGTGAATGATGTCATCATTGATGTAATTTGCGATGTCATGAGTGATGCCATCAGTGATGTCACTGACCATGTCATGAGTGACATCATCAGCAGTGCAATGCGGGGGCGTGAGTTATAGTTAGTTATAGTTAGCACAACTAACTATAACGGCCGAATTTCTCTTGTTTTGTACGAGAAAAATGTCCAACTAACTATGACGCCCATCAAACCTGTGGTTTTTTCAGTGAATTTCCGAGGTTTTTTAAATGCTAATTTCTAACTATAATGTCCCTGAAACTTGTGTTTTTTCTAGTGAATGTTATATATATGTATTTAATCTCCTCTCACTCTTACAAGGAAGGAATCAGCACTCAGGTTGTAGTTTGGAAGTATTTAATCTGCAAATGACGTGATCCACATTTTTCGGCTCGTCTGAACCTTGATAACGATACAAGACATTATTGCAGCATCCTTATTTAAAATGTAAAAATGCCTACATTTGCCAACATTAACAAAGGACTACATATTACTTTAATCCAAAAAGCTGGCGGCCATATTGGCCTGGTCACGATGTGAAAATTCAGGAATTGATACAATAAAGAAAAGAAAACAAGTGTTAATATGCACACAATGTCATTTCAGCATATCTTGCCCCGTGACCGCCATACCTGCATGTTCGTCAACGTGACTTATTCATAATAAACATACTTAGGATTGCAAACATCAACATAAACAATGGACTACACATTACTTTAAAGTAAAAGGCTATCGGCCATATTAATCTGGGCAAGTTGTGTATTATAATGGTTCTTACACGAAAGAAAAGAAAAAAAGGGGTGTTAATATACACACACTATCCCTAAATAAAGTTCTAGCGGTTATAGTTTCATTACATTCACAGCTCATTTGAGATGTCATGAGTGATCAGCAAATCAAAATGGAGAGAGAGGACTAGATAGGCTAGTCCGGATCCCCTGGTTTATATGTAGTATCAAGAAAGGACTAGCTTAGTTGTGTTTGGGAGACTCAGTGGGTACGTCTGTAGGCAAACCAATTGGTTTGATCATGAAGCCCTCACCCACCAACCTAGTTGGTGGCATGCTTCATCATCGGGCCCACCACAGTGACACCGAATGTGTCCCGGGTGTGCTTCGACTCCAGATTACTGAGGAGCTGGTATACTTACTGAGTGTGCTGTGTTTGTGGGTGTGGAAGTGATTTTAAAAGCTATGCAGTGGGTCCCAGTTCCCGAGGGTATATGGATAATTTTAATGTCTGGGCCCATGCTAGCAGATAAAAAGGCAAACGGACGTCGTGAAGTGAATTATGGGCTCCTACGTCCTGTGTGGTCTACATGTTTCAGCCAGGCCTTTTATTTACATCTGGCTTTCCTCAGGACCAATGAGTATGTGTGGGTGAAAATAAACTATATTAAGTTGTGTTTGTATAAAAAGTGTCGCACTCGCTAAGGTGCTATACGTGTTAGAGAGGGATTCCCTCTGCTTTACTGTACACATAACATAAAGACACGAACAGACATACAGGGTAAAGTCAATAAGAATGGTATTCTTTTAACACAACATGTTGCCGGCTTCTAAGGTGCGTGAACGACCTAGACCGGCAGGTAGAACGTGGCCATGAGTAACCATGCTGATTCACCACTACGATCTAGGTAAGCAGCAGAATCTTCTCTCCCTACAGGCTCGGCTCTAACCTATGCCTTCTTACAATGCCTAGGGTCTTCTCTCCCTGCCAGGTGACCAAGGAAGCTTTAACAGCAAACAGCAAGTGTGAGGAAAATGTATAATACTTACCTGCACCTCACCCTACGCTCACCTCGCTTTTTAGCCCACCACCCCCACCCCGTTTTTAACGCTATAAACCACTCCTGCCATGTAATCCTCATGGCCACGTTCTACCTGCCGGTCTAGGTCGTTCACGCACCTTAGAAGCCGGCAACATGTTGTGTTAAAAGAATACCATTCCTATTGACTTTACCCTGTATGTCTGTTTGTGTCTTTATGTTATGTGTACAGTAAAGCAGAGGGAATCCCCCTCTAACACGTATAGCACCTTAGCGAGTGCGACACTTTTTATACAAACACCACTTAATATAGTTTATTTTCACCCACACATACTCATTGGTCCTGAGGAAAGCCAGATGTAAATAAAAAGCCTGGCTGAAACATGTAGACCACACAGGATGTAGGAGCCCATAATTCACTCCACGACGTCCGTTTGCCTTTTTATCTGCTAGCAGGGGCCCAGACATTAAAATTATCCATATACCCTCGGGAACTGGGACCCACTGCATAGCTTTTAAAATCCCTTCCACACCCACAAACACAGCACACTCAGTAAGTATACCAGCTCCTCAGTAATCTGGAGTCGAAGCACACCCGGGAAACATGCGGTGTCACTGTGGTGGGCCCGATGATGAAGCATGCCACCAACTAGGTTGGTGGGTGAGGGCTTCATGATCAAACCAATTGGTTTGCCTACAGATGTACCCACTGAGTCTCCCAAACACAACTAAGCTAGTCCTTTCTTGATACTACATGTCATGAGTGATGTCATGAGTTATGTAACTGACCATGTCATGAATGATGTAATGCCTGAGGTCATTAGCAGTACATTGCGGGGGCGTAAGTTATAGTTAGCTCAGGTAACTATAACTGCTGACTTTCACTGGTTGTGTATGAGTGAAATCTGAGTCTAACTATACCGTCCCTGTAATCTTTAATTTTTTCAGCAAATTTCTAGTTTGTTTTCAATGTTAAGTAAGATGCATATCACAATGGATGGTGGGGGTTTGGAAGCAGGGCCTGGCAGTGTGCTGCCCCAACCAAGCTTGCCTCTCCTGCCTTCCCTCCTCCTAGCCATCCATCATCCAAGTCCATGTCCCTGCTCCCTCATTACAGCCCTGTGTGGCCGTTGCTCTGCCACTGGCCTTCCCGCCTTCTCTGAACAGTTAGCTTGCTGCCGTATCCACCTCCTCCCTATCCTCTGTTGTCTGAATCCATGTAGTAACCGCCTCCTTTCTGCCATGCATGGTCTGATGTGCTGCCACTGCCCTCCATTTAGCATGATGTACCAGTCCGTTCCTCCTGCCCTCCATTGCCCAATTCTATGCCCCATCATTGACCTCCTACTTAGCCTCTGTGCTTAGCTTGCTGCCCCTATTCTCCTTCCCCCTGCCCTCCGATGTCTGTGTGCATGCCCCTGCTTTATCCCTTTTGCCCACCATGTTCCATGGACCTGCCACTCCGATCTACTCTGAGTATTCTGTTGAGCTGCCACTCCCCTCCCACCTGCCTAGCATTGTCAGATGACTGCAACCTGTCCCTGCCACTTCTACCCTGCCTTTCCACATTCCATGCCCCTATCCCCTTCCTCCTGTCCTCCATGGTCCATTTTACTGCCACACCCTTCGGCCCATCCTGGTCTGTTGTGCTGCACCTGCTCCTCCTGCCTTCCCTGTTTGGTCTTTTGTGAGGCCCCTTCCCCTGAACTCTCATGTCTTTGCCCAGGTCCTGACCCACCCTTCAATCCTCCATGGTCCTTTGTGCATGCCCCTGCACCCTCCTTCTTGTCCATCATAGCTATTGTATTGCCACTAACCCTCCCGCTTGCCATGCATGGTCTTCTATGCTGCCACGGCCCCTCCCAATTTCCGTGTGTGGTCAGCTAGCTGCCCTGACCCACTCCCACCTTCCCTCCATGGTCTGTGTGTATGCCATTATAGTCTCACTGTTGCTCTCCAGGGTGTGTCTTTCTTCTAGTGCCCATCCTGCCTGACCTCCATGGTCATCTTGCTGATTCTGCCCTGCATCATTGTCCCCAGCCCCCTGTTTCCATGTGCAGACCCCTATTCCCTACCTCCTGGCTTGTCTGTTCCATTGTAATGCCCCTGAACCGTTCCTCTTGCCCTTTATGGTCTGTTATGCTGCAGCTTTCTCTCCTGTCTCTCCATCATGGTCAGATAGCCTCTTTCCTCTCTGTTCTCTGTTGTCCATGTGCATGGTCCTTTCCCCTCCCTATTGCTTTCTATGGATTGTTGTGCTGCACTCCCGTCCCGCATGCCCTGTTTGGTGTGTTGTGCTGCTGCAAACCCTGATGCCTGCCCTGTAGGGTCAGTTTGGTACACCTTTCCATGACCCACCTGTCCACTGTTATCCGAGTCCATGTCCCTACCCCAATTCCTCCTGCCTTCCATGATCCATGGTACCATACTTGCTAACCTTTTGAACTTGGTAAGAGGGAGATTTTGAAAAAAAACTGGGGTATAGATTTTCCCCTTTTACTTACATTGAAAAATTCCTTCTGCCCACAATGGTCTAATATATTGCCACCACCTCTCTTGCCAGTCCTGTATTGTTGGTTTGTTGCCCCTGCCCCCCTTTCCACTGCCCTCCATAATCTGTTGTGCTGCAACTGCCCTTCCTGCCTGACCGGTGTGGTCAAATTGTGGCCTCTGCACCCTCCTACCTGCCTTCAATTTTTAGAGTCCATGCCCCTGGTCTCTGCCTCTCAACAGTACCTTAATGAACAACTAGATTGCTAACATTCTATATTTATTACAAAAGTGTGAAACGCCTGACGTCATCTTGATGTAATCAAAACTGCAATACCTAGATCATTTCCTGTAGAAATTATATATATGAGAGAGTCTTATTTGAATCAAAATTATGGTAAGTGCTCTAAAAAAGTAAAATGAGGACATATTTTCTGAGTTTTCAAATAGAGACAAAGCACTTTTAACTTATTTGTTATCTTTATGGTTTTTTATCCAGTTGACCTCTTGATTAAATGGTGCAATTAGGGGAGAGGACGTGGTGTTACTTCCAGAGCTGCAGACTTTGCAACTGGGGAACAAGGTTGGAGTTTCTGCTTCAGCTTGACGTTCTGTGATTCTGGTCAAATCACTTAATCTCCCCATGTCTGGGAAAAGCATGAGAAAATAGTTTTCTCTCAAACATGATTCATGATATTCCAGCATAAGGCTTTTTCACATGGTAAAACCACCTTAGAACACACCACAATTCCTAACAGGGGTATGGTACCATCAACAAATGATTTATAATGTAACTAGAGTCTTAAAATCTTCTATTAACTGCAAAGCTTTTTAATGAGTTGCTATCATGTATATTGGTTCCAAGATGGCTGCCAACACTTCTTGGATGAAGTGCTGACAGCCAATCAGATCTCTCGATGAGATGTGTGGTTAGGCTCCGCCCAGATATATATATTTCTTTTTCCATTAATATTTTAAAAACTGCTTAATGGATTTACACCATTTAACAAACTCTTTCTGAACCAAGGGCTACGTTTTTGTCAAATTTGGTGTAATTCCGTTCAGCAGTTCAGGCTGTAGCCGCGTCTAAAGTTTCCTATTGAAAATTGCATGGAAAAACAAGTTTTGGGACCCCCCTTTTTTCTCGGCCCCGCTTGCCGAATCACCCCGAAACTTTTAAGATAGGAGCGGACCGAAGCGGGCCATACGTTGTGAAAATCTCGCGAAGATTCGTCAATCTGCGCCAAAGTTATTGGGAATAGAATGTTGCAATTTTCCTATGGTAAGTAGGTCCTGACTATAACTACCTACTGGCGACCGCCAGTAGGTAATATATATATATATATATTATCTACGACCGCCAGAAGGTAATATATATATATTACATACTGGCGGTCACCAATAGGTAGTTATAGTTAGGACCTATTTTCCATAGGAAATCCGCAACATTTTCAGTAAGCGCCACGGTGCTGAGTTGCAGAGTATTGTAAAAAGGGGCGTGGCCTCTGATCACCTCTTTGCAACGCAGCTCTCTGGTGCATACTGGAAGTACCTGGTGGGCTAGTTGGCCCCCAGGGACCCTCGGGATTGAGTAGTTATTTCTCCAACTTAAAATGCGCCACAGGGTGAGTTTGCAGACATGTCACCTCAGGCCACGTCCCCTTCCTTCACAATTGTGCAAACGCTCCCCATGGCTAGTTGTAAGTTGGGAAATTAATTCTCTTTCAATACTGAGTTTGACCCTAGGGACCCTCAGCAATCAAGAGGCCTTAATCTCCCAACTTAAAACGGCCACAGGGCGCGTTTACACAGTGGTAAAGGGAGGGGATGGCGCCTGAGGTGACGTGTGAAAACACGACCTGTTGCGCGTTTTAAGTTGGGGAAATAATTCCCCTTGAATCCTGAGAGCCCCAGGGAGCCAACTAGTCCACCAGGTGCTTCCAGTAAGCACCACTGCGCTGTGTTTCAGAGAGGTGGCCCAGGCCGTGCCCCTTTTTTTTACACCTCTCTGGAACGCAGCTTTGTGGCACTTACTTGAGGTACCTAGTGTGCTACTTGGACCTTAGGGACACTCAGGATTCAAGGGGACTTAATCTCCCAAATTAAAATGGACACACAGCGCGTTTACACAGTGGTGAAGGGAGGGGATGGTGCCTGAGGTGAAGTGTGAAAACACGCCCTGTGGCGTGTTTAAAGTTGGGGCAATAATGCCTCTTCAATCCTGAGAACCCCAGGGGACCAACTAGCCCACCAGGTGCTTCCAGTAAGAGCCACTGCCCTGGGTTTCAGAGAGGTGGCCCAGGCCAAGCCCCTTTTTACCACCTCTCTGCAACGCAGCTCTGCAGCGGTTACTGGAGGTACCTAGTGGGCTAGTATGCTAGTAGGACCCAAGGGACACTCAGGATTCAAGGGGACTTTATCTCCCAACTTAAAACGGTCACAGGGCGCGTTTACACAGTGGTGAAGGGAGGGGATGGAGCCAGAGCTGATGTGTGAAAACATGCCATGTGGCATGTTTTAAGTTGGAGAAATAATTCCCCTTCAATCCTGAAGACCCCTGGGGGCTAACTAGCCCACCAGGTGCTTCCAATAAGCACCACTGCGCTGTGTTTCAGAGAGGTGGCCCAGGCCGTGCCCCTTTTTACACCTCTCTGAAACCAGCTCTGTGGCGCTTACTGGAGGTACCTAGTGGGCTGATTTGACCCTAGGGTCACTCAGGATTCAAGGAGACTTAATTTCCCAAATTAAAATGGACACAGGCTGCGTTTACACAGTGGTGAGGGTAGGGGATGGGGCCTGAGGTGACGTGTACAAATGCCCTGTGGCACGTTTTAAGTTGGGGAAATAATTCCCCTTCAATCCCGAGGGCTCCTAGGGGCTAACTAGCACACCAGGTGCTTCCAGTAAGCGCCTCTGCGCTGTGTTCCAGAGAGGTGGCCCAGGCCATGCCCCTTTTTACACCTCTCTGCAACGCAGCTCTGTGGCGCTTACTGGAGGTACCTAGTGGGTTACTTGGACCCTAGGGACACTCAGGATTCAAGGGGACTTAATCTCCCAAATTAAAACGGACACAGGGCGCATTTTCCACAGTGGTGAAGGGAGGGGATGGTTTAGGAAAGTGGATCTATATATACTGGACCAAAGTAAGGTACAGCGTGTATAGAGTCCTCAGTCCCCAGAGGTTTGGCAGAGGTTAAAGTTAGATATAACCTTACTCTCTAAAGTGGTAGCTTGGTCGAGCAGTAAGGCAGTATCAGAGGACAGTGTAAAGCAATTGTTGTACACACTCAGTCTGCAAATGGTCTCACACACTCAAGAACTGAACTCTAGGCCAATTGTTTTGTATCAAAAGATATCGTTGTGTTATTTGAGAACCAACAAGGTATCAAAATATACTTTCTCAGGATGAGTTACTTTAGTTAAATACTTTTCAAATAGGCAATAGACTTTTTGAATGCAATAGTTACAGTTTGTTGCAATAGGCAACACAATTTCAAACAATGCAACATTGAGCTCAATGGGAATTTCTGGTTAAATGCAATTAGTTACTTTGTAGATTACTTTTCTAACCACAGGACTGGATCCTAGATTCAGTCCCGGGACATGAGCTGTAAACAGTTAAGTAAAAGTGTTTAGGTTACCATAGTGATTTTTAAGGAATATGATTGTATTTTAAAAGTTGACACTTAGAGACTTTTTCAGTTGGAATTATCAATGTTATCCTATGGAAGGAAATTCAATTTGCAGGTAAAGTATGTTCACGTTACTTTTGTAATCCAGTGCTGGCCTCCTAGGTTCAGCACTGGGACCTCTATCTAAAACAGGCAAGTAATTAAGGGGCAGATTTATGAGTTCTGGCGCATCTCTGCAAGTCAGCAGGGATGCGCCAGAACTGATCCGTCACGCAATTCCCTCCTTGCGGCACCACAGATGCGCCGCATTTACAATGCGGCGCACCATGGTGCAAGGAAGGGCAGATGCGTGACGCATCTTGTGGTGTACGGGCTGCGCATTGCTGGAGTAGCGTCGCAAGTGCGACGCAACTCCTGCAATGTACAGAGGCCACCCATACATAACGTGCTGCGTCACTCCTTACGCCTGCTTCAAGCAGGCGTAAGGATTTGACCCAGCAGCGTCGTAAAACTGACTCAGTGAAATCTTGTAGATTTCACTGCGTCAGTTTTACAGGGCTTTCCTACGAGGGAACGCCCACCCTGCGACAGAACGCCCACATGAAACCTGACGCAGGTTTCATGTGGCGCAGGGCTTTACAACGTGACGCATCTGCCTAGATGCATCACGTTGTAAATAGGTCGCAGGGATGCGCCCCGTTTCCACGCCGTTGCGTGACGCAACGGCGGCGTAAACGTGGCGCAAGTCCGACATAAATCTGCCCCTAAGTTTGTATTCGTTGGCATGATTTTTAGAGAATATTTGTATGTTTCAAAAATCGACACTCAGAAACTTTTTCAGCAAAAAGTAGGCAATGATATTAGGGGTGGGCGTCAAATTCCGTTCCGCTCACGGAAATTGGGATAATTTGACATTTTTGCGTTCGGCGGAGAGCACGAAAATGTCAAAATTTCCACGATCCGCAGCATAGCGGAGAATTTTTCATGCTCGCGCTTTGAAAATACGTTCTCGCGTGCCCAATCTCCTTAACAGGACCCCTGCGTTCGCCGATGAGTTTTCACTATCAGGTTGCGTGTTCCACGAGATGTTGGTAGCCGTTTGCGCTATCTTGCGAGAGCGTGAGGACGCGAACACGTCATATCCAATGCGAGAGGGAGCGGGAGAACGCGAACATGTAATTTTGGATGCCCCATCAACATCCGGCGGAAGTGTGGTGAGGCTTGAGAACTCGAACACGTAAAATTTTCAATCTGTAGAAGATTATCTTCTCTAGCAGCCTTAAACCTTCTGTAAATGATGATTTGGATGAAAAAAACTCCTCAGATTGACATTTGGCTCTCCTTTTTTGTGCAAGGAGCCTTTTTTTTAAAATGGGGGGAGAGGGAGGAAGTACCACAGAATCTCCAACTTTCTGTTCCTGTCCAGCAGGCTCCTCCCAGTGCTTTGTCCATCTCCTGCTCATTCTGCCTTTGGATTTTGAGCTGGAAAGATAACTCTTTGTGTCTGCTGCATCATTATCATTGGATTTGAGGACTTTTAAAATTGATATTTTACAAGTAAGTTGATGTTGTGTCTGTTTGATGGGGGGCATTGCAGTTGTTGCAACTACAATTTAATTTTGGTACTTATCATTCCTTTTTTTTAAATTGTTGTGGGTAGTAGTAGGCCCAGAGCTAGTCATGAGTCGGTGCATGATGATGCAACTGTTCCTTTGGTGTGTTTTGAATGTATTTCATTTTCAAGCATCATGTAGGGCCTGGATGGCATTGGATTGAGTTGGGAAATGTGTTTTCTTTTTGGGGGGGGGTGTTCTGTTGTTGGGTGTCTTAACCCCTTCCATGATGCCGCGATTCTCCTCCTGTGCTGGACATTCCAAGCGCGGGTGTGGTCATGACGGCCCTCAGCCGTCATCAGCACACAAGCACTGTAGTGCATGACGGCTGGGGACCGTCATCAGCATGCAAGGGGTTAAAGAAATGCCTTTGTTGTGTGCGTCTGGTGTGTTGGTGTGCAATGCATACACCCTACAGACCTTTTTTTGGCCTTTGTATTTTCATTTTTGCATTTCATTGCATTAAAAAGGCAAAGCAGTGTGATTTAGCATGCATCCTTTGCCAAGCTTTTATAGGCCTTCAATCAATCAGCAAATTTGTAGAGCGCGCTACTCACCCGCTAGGGTCTCAAGGCGCTGGCGGGAGGGGGAGTCGCTACTGCTCAAACAGCCAGGTCTTGAGTTGTTTCCTGAAGGAGAGATGATCCTGGGTCAGCCGTAGGTGGGTGTGGAGGGAGTTCCATGTCTTGGCCGCCAGGTAGTAGAAGGATCTTCCTCCAGCGGTGGATCTGCAAATTCGTGGGACGGTGGCGAGGGCGAGGCTGGCGGATCGGAGCTGGCGAGTGGGTGTGTAGATTGCGAGGCGGCTGTTGAGGTATTTGGGTCCCATGTCATGGAGAGCCTTGTGTGTGTGGGTGAGGAGTCTGAACGTGACCCTCTTATTGACGGGGAGCCAGTGCAGGTCTTTCAGATGGGCAGAGATGTGGGTGTGACGGGGGATGTCCAGGATGAGTCGTGCGGAAGCGTTCTGTATGCCCTGGAGTTTTTTCTGGAGTTTGGCTGTGGTTCCAGCGTAGAGAGTGTTCCGGTAGTCCAGTCGGCTGGTGACGAGAGCCTGGGTGACCATCTTCCTGGTTTCGGTGGGGATCCACTGGAATATCTTTCAGGTGTTAAAGCAGGATGACTAGACGGCGTTGACTTGCTTGGACATTGTGAGGGAGGAGTCCAGGATGAAGCCCAGGTTGTGAGCATGGTCCGTTGGCTTGGGGGCGGTGCCCAGGGCAGGGGGCCACGAGGAGTCATCCTAGGCAGAGGGCGATGGTCCCAGGATAAGGACTTCTGTCTTGTCCGAGTTCAGTTTCAGACGGCTGAGCTTCATCCATTCCGCGACGTCCTTCATTCCTTCCTGGAGGCTGGCTCTGGCGGTGGCGGGGTCGTTGGAGGGAGAGGATCAGCTGGGTGTCGTACGGTGTCGAAGGCTGCTGAGAGGTCCAGGAGGATGAGTGCAGCTGTTTCCCCGTTGTCAAGCAGGGACCTGATGTCGTCGGTAGCTGCGATGAGGGCGGTCTCGATGCTGTGGTTTGCTCGGAAACCAGACTGCGAGGGGTCGAGGGATCCGTTTGTCTCGAGGAAGGTGGAGAGTTGTTTGTTGACGGTCTTCCCGATGACTTTGGCAGGAAAAGGGAGGAGCGAGATGGGGCGGAAGTTCTTGAGGTCTGTGGGGTCCGCGGTGGGTTTCTTCAAGAGGGCGCTGAGCTCGGCATGTTTCCAGCTCTCCGGGAAGGTGGCAGATGCGAAGGAGCTGTTAATGATGTCCCGGAGTTTGGGTACGATGATGGAGTCGGCTTTGTTGAAGACGTGGTGTGGACAGGGGTCGGTGGGGGAGCCAGAGTGGATGGTGTTCATCGTGCGGGTGGTGTCTTTGGTGCTGACCGGGGTCCAGTTGCAGAGGGTGGTGGTGGGGGGCGCTGGTTCAGTGGTTGGGTGCGTGGTCTGTGCGCCGAAGCTGTTGTGTATGTCGGCGATCTTGCGGTGAAAGAACGAGGCGATTGAGTCGCAGAGGTCTTGCGAGGGTGTGATGTCGTTGTTGCAGGCGCTGGGGTTGGAGAGCTCTTTAACGATGTTGAAGAGTACCTTGCTTTTGTGGGTGTTGTTGTCCAGACGTTCTTTGAATGTTGACCTTTTGGTGGTGCGGATCAGCTGGTGGTGTTTGCGGGCGGCGTTCTTGAGGGCTGTCATGTTCTCCATTGTCTGGTCGTGGCGCAAGGCTTTCTCGAGGGTGCGGCAGGTTTTCTTGGAGTTTTTCAGGTCGTTGGTGAACCACGAGGCTTTCTTGCTGCCGGGTCTGCTGGGAGGGTTCTTCAGTGGCCCGAGGTCATCGGCGCAGTTGGTGAGCCACTGTGTGAGGTTGCGGGCTGCTTAGTTGGGGTCCCTCGTGTTGGTGGGAGGGTTCTGCCTGAGGGAGGTGGTGAGTTGGTCGGCGGTGATCTTGCTCCAGCTTCTGCGGGGAACCTGTTGCGGGTGGTGGTGTGTCGTGGTTCTACTGAAGTTGAAGTGGACGCAGCTGTGATCTGTCCAGTGTAGTCTGGTGGAGTGGCTGAAGGAGATGTGCTTGCTGGAGGAGAAGATGGGGTCAAGCGTGTGGCCGGCGTAGTGGGTGGGGGCCTTTTGTCAGTTCATTGTGTATCCCTGGCCTCCTGCTTGTTGCTTGTGATTTGTGAGTGTCCATGGGGCGGGTGGCCTTTTTTGTGGTGGGAGTTATTAGTATGCTGCTTTTGCCATGTAGGCCTGCATGCTATTCCTTTGTGGCCTAGGTTTCTTTTTGTGGGTAGGCCTGGCCATGAAGCTGGCTGCCATTTTGAAGGCAGGCAGTGTGCTTTTTGCAATAGGCCTGCATTGTCTGTCTTCTGTTTCTTGTAGTTGGGTGGGCCTGGCCATGTGGCTGTTGGCCATTTTAAAGCCTAGGCCTGCAAGCTTGTCTGGCCTTGTCTGCCAACAGGCCTGCTTTCATCCAGAAGGCTCAGAGCAGGTAGCCACAGGTACATCAAACAAGTGTCTCTGTGTGGTCTGTTGAATTTAGACATCATTTAGGGCATGGATGGCTTTGGAGTGAGTTGGGAAATGTGTTTTTTTGGGGGAGGGGGTTCTGTTGTTGGGTCTCTTAACAAAATGCCTTTGTTGTGTGTGTCTGGTGTGTGTTGGTGTGCAATGCATGCACCCTTTAGACTTTTTTGTGCCCTGTGTATTTTCGTTTTTGCATTAAAAAGGCAAAGCAGTGTGCTTTAGCATGCATCATTTGCCTGGCTTTTATAGGCCTTTTTATCAGTTCATGGTGTTTCCCAGGCCTCCTGCGTGTTGCTTGTGATTTGTGAGAATCCATGTGGCTGGTGGCCTTTTGTGTTGGGAGTTATTAGTGTGCTTCTTTTGCCATATAGGCCTGCATGGTTTTCCTATTGGCTTACTGCTTCCATCCATCCATCCCCTTTGCCAGCAGCAACTCTATGAATGATGTGATGCTCAAATAATTTAATGCCAAACAGTGTCCACCCCACTTCCATTAAATTTGTATTTTGGTGGTTCTTATTTTCTTTCCTACCCTTCTTGAGACGAGTGTAGTGTGTACACAGTGGTATACCATAGCCCTTGTTGACAAAGTCTCAGAAATGGCTAGTCTATATCTTTTGTTTGTTTGTTTGTTCGTTTGTACTAGTACAGTAGTAATTGAACAACAAAAACAAATGCGACATTTCACTGATGTTCTTATCCTGGCTTATTTGCTTTTAGGTGCACAAAAAGCCAGAGGAGGAGGTGTCATCATCATCTCCCGTTGTACTGCCAGACAGAAGTCCTGCTGCGCATCACGTCCACGTGTGACCACAACTTGTGCACCTGCGTCCTGCCTGAAATCTGAAGAAGAGGGCCCCAAAGAAAGGTACCAGGTCCAGTACCAACAAAGTTGCCGGTGAGAAGAAGGAACAGAAAAAGGAAGTGCCACTAACCACGACTGGTGTGCTGGCCAATGTATTTTTTGGGACCAAAAAAACTTTGCATGCAGCAGCGTTGTCCGGGAACCATGCTGGGAGCAGCACCTCCGCACCAGCGGTCCAACCCCACCAAACTAGGCCCCAGCCCTTGAGTGTCACAGAGGTAGCCAGTCTACGAACAAGCAGCGATGCTGAAATGTCATTATCACAAAGTAGTACACAATCAACGCAGGCGGAAACTCAGCAGATAAGTGTGCAGCAGCAGCCGCAACAACAACAGCAGCAGCCGCAAGAACAGCAGCAGCCGCAAGAACAGCAGCAGCCACAAGAACAGCCCATAATAGTAGTTGTTGATCCTGAAGTAAGGGCATTTTAGGAAATCAAGCTTCCTGCAGACAAAGTGGAGCAAACCACTGTTTCGGAAGATCTATTGTCTTCCAAACCACTAGCAAGGAAAAGGAGGCTTAGTCCATCATCTTCTTCTTCAAACCCCCTTCTGATGATCATGATGCCACTTGGAAGCCATCAGCTCAGTCTGAGAGTGATGCACGCCACAAGACAATGCTAGTGAACACGAAGGTTCCATAAAGACTTAGAGTTATGGAGGTATATGTACAAGAGGGGGATGATGTTGATGATGATGAGCCAGTCATCGCCCACATCACTCCTGCCCCAAAGGGGATGGAGACCAACATTATCACCCTATCCAAAAAAGGCTGCTACTGAGCGGGATGTAGCACGGATACCACCAACACAGGTTACACTACCACAACCTACAGCTGCCATATTTTCAAAGGCCCGGCAGGGACCTACAACCAGCTCAACCATCTCAGTAGGTAGTGGTAGAAGTCACAGTGTAGCTGCACACAGTCACATTCCAAGCACACCCTCCAGTTCATCTGGTATTGAAAGTGGCACATCCAGCAGCGCCAGAAAGTTCTCCTTACCAGTTTGGGACTTCTTTTTGGTTAGCACTAAGGAGGAGAACGTTGCCATATGCTCAATTTGTCGACAAGGTGTTTGGCGGAGTAAGCTTGGTACAAAATATGGTACCGGATGCCAAACAAGTCATCTCAAAATACACTACACTATCGTGTGGGAGGATCACCTACTTCACTTACAACAAAGTGAAAAAACTCAACCCATTGATGTTGGGAATGAAGAATCAGGGGACGATATTATTGCGTTGGAAGGTGAAGAAGGCATTTCTAGCCCTGTCCCCAGTAGTGTAATGGTACCGCCCACATCCTCTTCAGCAAAATCTCCGTGGCACCGCAGTAAGAGCCATACTCAGAGTCAGGCTGAGACACCAAGGCGGCCGAGTAATGCAATGAAACAAAGTGCATCGTTGAGCCTAAGAAGGTTAATGAAAACAACAGCACCACAAAGGAAAGTAATCCAGCCTACCATTGAGAGCATGCTTAGGTTGGAGGGGCAGTTCCAACGCAACCACCCAATGGCACGGTTGTACAATGCAAAGCTGGGTAAAATGTTAGCGCTGGACATTCTCCCTTTTTCATTTGTAGAAGGGGTGGGTTTCCTTGAATTTGTGTCAGTCATCTGCCCTAAATGGAAGGTTCCCAGCCGGTCCTATTTTGCAATAATTGCTGTTCTGGCACTACATTATGATGTGCTGGAATTGGTTGGACAAGCTTTGCAGCAGAGTGCTGTTCACAATATCCACCTGACAACAGACATGTGGAGCAGTTGCCAAGCCACAGATTACCTGTGCATCACTGCACACTGGGTCTCTTTTGTGGGGGCTAGAGATAAGCTCTCCGAAGGAGGTGCTGTTGACCCAGCTGAGATTTTTAAAGCTACTCGGAAACATACAACTGTAGCCATGTTCGCCATGGAGAAATCTCATACTGCTGTAAAGATTTTGAAAGTTTCGCAGCAAGGTTTTTGAATGGCTGCGCCTAAGAGGGCTTAGTATTGGTTTTGTTTCCACAGATAATGGCATAATTGTACTTAAGGACATGGAGCTTGGTTCCTATTTCAGGGTTCTGTGTTTGGCGCACTGCATAAACATTATAGGTCAGGACTTTCTGAAAAAAGGAACCCATAGTCAGCAACTTACTGACCACCTGCCTAAGAATATGCACTCATTTCAGCCATTCTTGTAAAGCTCAGAAGCAGCTGAGTATCATTCAAAGTGACTATAGAATGCCAGTCAAAGCACTCATCCAGGAGGTGGCAACATGTAGGAACTCAACCTATTACATGCTTGATCGTCTGTTTGAGCAGTACAGGCCACTCAATGAATATGTTATATGAAATGGGGATGCTACTGTGAAAGGCATGACTCTTCAGATGGACCAATTGTGGCTTGTTAAATGCCTGACTGTGATGCTTCGTCCTTTTGAGGTCTTCACACGTGAAGTCAGCAAGGAGGACTGTACTATGGGCCAAGCAATCCCATTATTGCAAATGCTAGAGCATCAGCTGAAGGCGGTGTCTGAATCATACAAAGGTGTAGAGGAAAAAAAGAAGCCTATGAGTTGGTGGAGAGCTTAACCCGTCGCTTATCTGACAATACAAGGGTGCAAAATAAGATTTTGTCACAAGACCAATACATTTCTGCCACAATTCTGGATCCACAAACAAAATTGGCACTGAAGACATTAATTCCTTTTTCAGAGATGGATGTTGCCTGCTACAAAACTGAGATAGCTGAGGCAGCGAGTAAGTTGGAAAATGAACGGCTGCTAATTAAAAGCCACCTAGATCAACCCACAACAAGTACTGCAGCAGGGCATCCGGCATCAAGTGCAACTTCGGAGGCTGAGGGCAGTGCGTTTGGCTCAGAACACTCACCATCACTATCGACAACAGCAATAACTGGAGGATTAGACCCAGTAGCATCGTTACAGGATTAGTATTTTCATTTAGGCATTGGTAAACGCAGTGCTGATGCACAGAGAAAAGAGCGGGGAAAAAAGTGTAGCACCCCTGAACATTGAGCGGATGGTCCTGGCCTATCTGGACGACCCAACAGAGGTGTACATTGATCAAAACCCATTGCGGTATTGGTATGGGAAAAGGGCCCAATGGCCACTGCTCAGCAGGCTGGCGATAAGCTATCTGGCTTGCCCTGTCCCAAGTGTCTCTTCCGAACGTGTTTTCAGTGCTGCTGGTTCCATTGTAACAGTGAGAAAGACCAGTCTCTCACCTAAAAACGTGGAGAGGTTAATAATGATCAAAATGAATCAGCACTTCATACCACCGAATTACACAATACATGAATCAAGGGAGGAATATGAGGACAGCAGCTCAGGTGACGGAAGTAGTGTGTTACATGATGATTACCTACTTCTGGTTGAACCCCCAGAGTTTGCGGACGAGCTATACTTCCCTGATAATTAGGCTTGCACTTACTGTCTTCCTCCCATATTTTCCTTTATTTGTGTGTCTGTCTTTCCGGTTACAAACTTTGAATCACAACAAACCCATCACCACTGTCTTGTACTCTTTTTTATTTCAATATACGAGTTTCAGCTGTCTGCATTTCACAGTACAGTCCTCCGAATCCTGCTCCTCCGCTCCATCCTCCTGAATCTCCCTAAATCCATTGCCCTCAAGACAGATGATGATTGGATGATGCAAAATAGAAGAAAAAATAAAATCTTTCCTGGTCCCTCCAAAAGAAGTGGAACATGATGATGACAACTATAGCTATCCTCCTTTCTGAGCCGAGAGAGACTGCCCATTAACTGAAAAAGAGATGGAACAGGTAATGAATGATGCCATGCATTGGACCCAGACTGAGTGATTTTGTTGTTGTTTGTTGTGCATGAAGTTATTTCATTGTGCACGATTTGTAATAATCATCATTCTACACACTAAAAGTAACTCAAGGCAATTTTCCCCTTCTTGCAACTATTTTTAATAGGAAATTTGTACTTCTACTGCAGCCTGATACATTGCTTTTGAATACAGGAAGGGGACTCAATCTGTACACTGAGTAGGACAACAGCACCCTGATGATGATGGCGAGAGAGATGGCCTCTTAACTTAAGATGAGAAGGAACAGGTAATGAAAATTAATGGCATGCATTGGACACCTGACTCTGAGTGATTGGTGTTTGTGTTTTTGTTGTTTGTTTTGCATGAAGTGAAGTCAAAGTGTACTAGTCTTACTGTACACACTAAAGAGTGACTTGAGTCAATAATATTTCTACTCTTGTTGTTTAATAAAAAAATTGTACTTCTACTGCAGCCGATCTTCACAGTCACTCAGTACAAGTATCGGAGATGATTGATGGAATAATAAGTCAGGACGTTTCATGAGTGGCATAAAAGGTAAACAAGTCAACAACAACCACAGCAGACCTAAATGTCTGTGTAGAAGTGGAGTCGAGTGTAGCGGTGGTATGGCTGCGGTGTATTGATTTTGTCACTTAAATTGTAAAATGCTATGTTGCTGGATATGTGCTATGTCCAACTCTTTCAAAAAATGTACACTAAACGTAGGATGTGCCAAGCAACGTGCCGTCACTGTGGGCCTGCTCTTTCCTGTTGTTGTTGTTGCTGGAAACAGACTAGAGTAGAGATGATGCATACATGCCGCCTCGGAAAGTGTTCTTGTTGCACTACACCATAACTTGTGCATTTTTTCAACTTTGTTTCTCATTATCCCTTTTCTTTTTCCATCTACAATTACAGACTGGGCCTTACCCTGTGCTATACTTGGGAAAACAATGCACACTTACCTTACCAATAAATCTACATCTGCCAGGCAGGCAGTGGTGACACCCAAGATTGATGGGCGAGAGGACCAGGAGGAATGCCAAGATGCAAATCCACATTTTTGACCAGGATAACACAGTAACAGTATCAACTTTTATAATCTTTTAAATAATTCGATTCATTTTTTGTCTACAATCTTTACAGCACTGTGTTCTTCTTGTTGTTATTATTATCATTAGGTTTGCTCTCTGTTTATGATTCATCCCTACCGATATTTAAAGATTTTCTTTGCTATCTGTAAAAGTAAGCCCGGAACAACTGAACACAAACTGTATGTAATCCAGGTCTCCTTATCAATCATCATCATGCATACATTTCCTTTTTCTCCCTTAACATATTGATATGGATATGGTAGTCTACAGAGTTGGTCGTTTGTTGTTTGTCCATGCGTACTGTTTTTTATTTTCAAACCTTTCCCCAAACCCCCCTTCCCATCCATTCAACAAACCCTAACCCTCTTCCCCCGGGCTGTGTGACTTATTAAGGTGTGACTAAATTAGATGTACACCAATAATTTATCACACGCTTGCAACAGTACTTCAATTTCAAGGCAGAGCGAGGATCTTTTTCTGCTTGCCCACCCATGAGCAGTATATTTTAGAGGTGATTTTTATTTACCAAAGGAACATATACATCCACATTAATTGCTGGTATTGATTGGATTTGCTGTCATCCTCATACACAGCATCAACTGTTACGCTTGTGTCGAGTGTACTGTAGGCTTAGTCAAGGGACTCGACACAACCATAGTTTGTAACTAACTCTGTGTAGTAGGCTATCCCCACCATTATGTTTTGTTGTAAAATATTTTTGCATATCATTGTTTCACGGTAAGTTCTCTACTGTACTTCATTCTACAACTCCTCGAACAGTCTCTCTCAGGCAACTGGCTGTCTTATTTTCTTTTTTTGCAAATGCTGCTGCCAGTGTCTACTACTACTACCACCACAACCATGGCATTTTAGGAAAGGAAACCATCATCACCATGCAGCCATCACTGTGCCTAAGTTAAACATCAAGCAAAGATAAGAGTAGTTTGGGGAGGCATAAATAATAAGGGACATGTTTTCAATCAATTCACACACCCCTTTGAGTCCAGTTAAAGAATGCATAGACTAGAAAAGACTGACAGGACTAGTAGGACAACTCAATCAGTGAGGGGTGCTGCATCTATATGTTTGTGCCTTACAAAGTCAGCCAAATATTTCAATCAAACACTGGCTCTGGGCTGCCCTGCACCAGCAAGAAAACAGTGTGATGTAAATCAGTAACCCCACCCACAATACATTAACAACATTGTATGTAAAGTAGAAATATTGCTTCAATAACCCTAACAAAAATAAACTATGTAAAAAAACACAAAACCATACCCACCCCTCTCCCTAACCCCAACCAATGCGTGTAAAGAAAAAAATCCAACCTAATGTCCAATTGTCCAAAACCCCAGTGCTCGATTCTAACCCACCAAAACAATAAATAAAAAAGGGGCAATAAACAGGGTCTCTTCTTTATGTTTGGTGGGATTGTCTTTGGAGGACACGCACTACCTTCTCAAGAAGGGCGACGTGGCTCTTCAAAGCGCGGCAGTTACAGCCACAGACAGTGGTGCCGTACCGCTGGAGGGCAGTGGCTGGGGCCCAGGGCAATGAAAGAGGCTGCAGCTGCTGCCGCCTCCTCCTCCTCCTCCTCTTCCAGAACCACCAGCCGATGATATTCCAGCTGGATGGCCTCCAGCTTCCGGCGCCGTGCCTTGGTGGCCAACTCCTTCTGATCCGGTTTCCCCGTGGAAGGAGTAGCTGTATATCAAAAAGAAAAAACAAGACTATAGTAAAATATACTCTTAGAAAAACAGTAAGACAAGTTAATTATACACATAGTGGCATGGTAGCACTTTAAAGCACAGTACATAACATTTGTGGTATGTATCTATCCTCCCACTTCCTTGGGCTTTAACATTTGTGGGATTTTTTCAGGCATTCAACCAACCATGCATCTGATTTCTATCAGCCACCTATGCATGCATTGCATGCAAGCATCAGACATATCATTCTCTCTGTCAGTCACAAATATTAAATCTCGCCCGTCCTTCTTCCTTCCATCCATCTTTCCCTTTTAGTTCAACACCAGGTGATCTGATCTGACTTTTAGTCTTCTCCATAAAACTTTCAAAGCGGAGTTGAAATCAAATAGAAGAGGCTATTGATTACTCAATACTCCTGCCACTAATGCCTTTAATAGTGCCAATTAAAGGGTGTCTTCACTCTTCAAACGTTCACAACAACTTCTTACTTACTAAGTCTCAATAGTATAGTATGCATACAGTACACCCTTGCAGTGAGTGTAATGTCAATAGTTAAGAAATATGAATCTTACTTACCACCGCCCGCCACTGGTGCTGGCTCACCCCCTACAGCTCCATCCGCAACTGCCGCATCATCACCAGCCGTGTCACCTTCGCCGCTGGCCCCGGCACTGGTGGTCGGTAGTGTGCCTAGAAAAAACATTACACATTTTTTACAGACAGAAGATTCCCTTCTACGAAACAGTAACAACTACCAGTACTAGGTTCTTCTAAGGTGAGGGGTCCCAAGAATTCGCTCAGAGATCTTCATTTATGAATTTATACAAACTATATTCCTACCAAGGGGATGGTGGTGCTTCCACCACTGTTCAGTTATCATGATTTCCCATTTTTTTCTATGCACTTATAGTTGTTGTCACTGTAACTAAGTGTAACAATGTTTATTGTTTTAATGTTATACATTTTCATTTTGGTGCCGCATTATAGAACAACGTACAGAGCTTGTCAATTTAAAATAAAACTGTTGAACTTACATAGACTCGGTGGTATTTGGTGTGGACTTACATGAGTGAGTGAGCAAAAGGAAGGGTGTGCATGTGCATTGCTTCCACGTCTGAGAGGTTGAGAGTGTTATGTTCTGGGTTGTCTACTCGTTGGGTATCTTGGGGGCGGTTCGGAGAGCTAATAGTTATGACGAGACACTACTATAACTAGTCGAGAAGGGGATTATGGTGGGTTCTGAACTTCTAATTGAGGTGTGAGGAAGGTCCAACCTACCATCACCAACATTTGATTTTCTTGTGCAAAGTTCTGTGTGTGCAAAATCCCTACAACAGTAGTAGTATTGATCCAGCGGGCATTAGGAAATATGTCATAAGCAACGCTACCCAACTCCACTATATACACCATCAATCAATAAACTCTCATAAGGCCCATAAATCTAACATGACATATTATAACCAACTGGATCATGTGACCTAATTAACCTATTCACAAATTATATACATTTATATACAACCATGGTAAATGAATTCATCATACTATACAAACCTACAAGCTAATTAAGCCACTGTGGCGATAAGATCTAACTATGAATAACCTATACATATGAAAATACCAAGACCAGCTTGATTTCAAAAGTAAGATTTTTATTAGCTACTCATTTGGAAAATGTATTAGAGATTTTATTAAAGCATTTTTTTATTTGAATCATTACAAATAGTTATGACAATTTTATTATGAATCAAAATTATTATTATAAATGAAGATTATCAGTTTGGCATTTTTCAAAACCTAAGTCCCTAACTAAAACTAGCTATTAGGAAAAATTAAAAGTAAAGTCTTTGAGGGCTCTTACGTGCTCCAAGAGAAGTCCAACAGCATAACGCCCTCATCAAAAGGTCTGCAAGGAGAAGCATAACTCTTCCACGGGGCAAGAGTTTTTATACCTTTCTACGCTAATCTTAATCTAAAATTGTATATTTTTCTCTGCTGAAATGGAGTCCCATTGGTTCAAAAGTGACAAGCGACATGTCACCAGATTTCAGAATTACAGTTCCGTCATCATTCTTAGAGACCATTGTCTCCGGCTTTCGAAAAACACAGTTTCCTCCAGTTCGATACATTGGAAACAAAATGAAGTTTTCAGCTTCCTCGGATGCATGAAAATTATAATCCTTTCGCCGGTTCCTGGCCTTGGCCTTGTTCGGCAAAGAGAATGTCATTTCATCGAAACAAACTTTTCAAACGGAAAGAACTGAAGTCATCACAGACTTATTCTGGCTCCAAGCAGATTTTTGCAAGCACGGACAATTTTCACTAGGCCCAAAGCCTCTTTATTAACTAATGTATAAACAAACACAAGAAAATAATTAATGCGAGAAAAATAATCTGTTCTGTTGCCACCCTTTATTGCTAAAAACCAACCCATTAGTTTGAATTAACTAGCAGAAGCAAACAAATAAAGCAGCATACCATTCTTCTTATTATCCAGCAATGTTCTTTAATGCACCTATAGAGAATAGAATGACACCACATAGACAAGGAAAAATAAGCACATGCCATTTATTCTAAACAGCTGCAGTTAATTTTTGACATGACAAATAAACACGATTAATTTATTATTTTCACAAACAAGGAAATGCAACATGATGCACGTTTATGAGCACAGATGTTAGTATCCCACGTTTGTCAAGTGTAGATGCAACTTAAACTAGATTAAGTTAATACATATACAATACAATTTTATTATTTTATTATGGAAGTGTAACTTCACGAGTCGAAATGAAAAACATTTCTGAATCTCGCTCCATCAACTCCCTCATCTGGTGATTAACCAATCACCACACCACACCCAAAAATTTGGTAAAATTTTTATCTCAAAAGAAAATGGTTCGATTTCATTCTGTTAGTATTTTCTAAAGACTAGTTTCAGCAAAATCTTTACAGCTCTCATATTGAGCTCTGCGCAACTCCTCAAGCTCTATTTCCTTTTCTTGCTCCTTTTTCATTTTGTAAATCCTTCTCTTTTCCCTCATTTGTTTCTTTCTCTTGTGTAACATACAACTGATCTTTGTCAAAACTATCACAAAAATTATTACAAACAAAGGTGTTAGAATCTTGCCAAGAACTGATCCACCAATCTCTTGAAACCAGGTTTTGATTGCTTGGAATCTTCTGAAAAATCATCTTCTTCTAAGGGGACTATTTCTGAATGCATCCCTGTGATGTTTCTAATGTACATTTCAATATTCTTACTCTCATCTGGAATGTAGGTACAGCAATGCTGTACATGTAAAATGCCACAGACTCCTCCCTCTTTTGCCAGGAGTATGTCTAAAGCAAGACGATTTTGCATCGCCATTGATCTGACAGCAATGACCTCCACATCCACTAACTGAAAACCACCTGCTGTATCAGTGGACAATCTGTCAACAATTGTGGATAATTTTCTGATTCTACCTGCATTCAGGGATATACCTACTAAGGGTATCACTGCTTCAAAGATGTCTCCCAAAATTTCTGAGAAACTTTCTCTTCTATATCTGTTTGCATGGCCACTGATTTCAAAAGAACCTTCTGCATTTCTGTCAACATGAAAAATCTTGGGGAACACAAGACCAACAAAACATGTCCCATACCAATGGTCCGGAAGATTATAATAAGCCTTATCTCCACAGACAAAATAAATCCCAGGAAAAATTGGATCTCTGTCACCTTTGAATCCCCAACCCCCCCATGATTTGGTAAGTGTCCTCACAATTGCTAGCTCCTACAAAATAATTATCAAACAGTGTATTGTCTCTCCTAATGCAAAGCTTGCCACTGATTGGTTTGTCTATGTGAATTGCAACATTATCAAAAGATTTGCCATTAAGCTTAGCATCCTCCTTCTGCCAAAACTTCGATTTGGTCTGTTTGACCATCTCATTTCTCTTATAAATTGCCCTTCTTTCTTCAACAAGGTTCAGGAAAGTCTTTTCCTCAGCTCTCAATTTGCAAGTTAAATTGTTTCTATAAGCATACTCGTAAGTCAGCTCATTAGTCACTAAAAAGAAATCCCTCCTCTGTTTAGCTTGTTTATGTTTATTTAAAGCGTTCTCTATTTTCAGGTTAGCAAAAATCTCATCATAGTTGGAATAATAATACTCCAACCGACCAGTCTGGTAAAATAAGCTAGCTATCACACTGCATGTTATGCCATAAGTAAGAGGAAGCATATTGTATGTCACTCCCTCAGAAACAGAAGCAGGCAACTTCACACAAATATAACAATCCTTGACACTCATGACCTTAACGTACTCTCCCAAAAGCCTTGAAAAAGTATTGCTAGAAAAATCACCAACAGACCTGTCCTGATGAATATCTGGTGTGTGATCAATAACCTTGTTAGCTTTGTGTGTTGCACTATGTTTGTTTTGACTAACTGAAGCTTTGCTTGTCATATTGACCTTGTACCTCTCCTTATCGATCCCGAAAGGAAAGATGACAGCTAAAACTAACCAGAGCAGAATTAATATGAGCACACACACCAGAGTCATCTTACAACATTTCTTAAAAATTGAACATTTTGAAGTACTACGCGACATTACATAAGGCCTCTTTTTTTTTTTTCAAAAACTTATTTAAAAAAGAAAAAACAAAAATTTTCAAAAATTTTCAAAACCTCACACCCTCCTTTTAAATATATATATTTTTTTAACCCTCTAACAAATTTTCTTCGACCTTGCGTCACAAATTATTCTCCAACTAAATACAATTTCTTCGACCTTGTGTCACCCAACACAATTTCTTCAGCCTTATGCCAAAAACAGAAACCTAAACTTAATCCTAAATTCTAACAAGTTAGTACTTCAATCATTGTCACTAATTTCCTCCACTTCCTCTTCCTGACTACTGCTATTTATTTCAATCACAGGTGGCATTATTATATAAGCCCATTCAGGAGACTTATATTTCTGATTCGGTTTCAAAACTCTCTTTGTCTTTCTAGAAATTACTTCTATTTTCTTTCCTTTTTCAGCTTTCTTTTCAGGATCCCCTTGACTACTTATCTCATTCACCTGCTCCTCTGATCTTTTCACTAACCTGACTCTCAACCCTCCCTTTTCAGATGGCCAGGTTTCTCCTTTCCTCAGGATTTTTCTTTTTGGTTCAGACTCATTAGATTCTGTTTTCCATGATCTTTTCTTCACTCCTCCTTTTTGACATTCTGCATCACTTTCTCCAGAGTCACTGTCAGAAATTTCAATCGTTGTCCCAGAATCTTCTCTAATCGGCAACTTTACTCTGTTAGGAACAGCACTCCTTCTCCCATCACTGGTACTTGGTAATTCGTCTTCGTCCAATTCTTCAATCACCTTTAACTTCCCAGATTCGGAAATCTTGTTCCTGTTTTCAGAGCTCGTTATTTGCCTTTTGATACTTTTCTGGTCTTTCTTCTGAATTTGTTCAGACTCTTCTGGTGTCTCTTTTTCTTTTCTTGATTCTTTATCAGGTTCTCTCCCTTCACCTGCTTCTTTTTCTGTCACTTCTGCTGATTCATTATCTAATAGATTATTTTCATCTCCAGAATCTATTTCAATAATCTTCAAGTCTTTACCAATCAAATCTCCATTCACAGATGGTTTCTCCAGATGTCGACCACTCTGTCGATCTTCAATATCTGGATTTCTTTCTACTTCTTCTTCAGAGTCTGAATCATCTGTCGTATCACTCTCTTCATCAGAGTTTTCAGGTGTAGGTACTGGAATAGTGTGACTTGGATGTATCCACCTCTTCAATCCTCTACACTTTACTGCATTTGTTGTAACAAGGATCACCTGTCTCGGTTTCTGCCACCTCGGGATCAAACAGTTCCTTCTTCGGTGAACTTTTGTTCTGACCCAATCTCCAGGTCTCAGATCATGTGTCTGCACTTTTTCTTTTGATTGTGCTTCAGTTCCCACCTGATTAGACACAGAAGTCACTACGTCAGATAGACGTTTGCAATACTCCAAAATAGCACTGTCATTAATGCTTAACAGTTTCCCTACAGGTACATAAGCTTGCCTCATCACTCTCCCCATAAGATTTTCATGAGGACTCAAACCTGTCTTTTTATCTGGGGTACTTCTCAAAGTCATCAGAACAAGTGGAAGAGCATCTGTCTACTTTACACCTGTATCAAGACACATTTTTCCAATTCTATTTTTTATTGTTCCATTAATCTGCTCTACTACTCCAGATGCCTCTGGTCTGTATGCACAATGTATTTTCTGCTCAATGTGTAATGCTTCACAAATCAATTTCATCAGTTTGTTATTAAAATGTCCTCCTCCATCACTCTCAAGAGTGACTGGGAAACCGTACCTTGGTATTATTTCTCTAAGAAGCAACTTTGCCACTGTAATTGAATCACAATGACGTGTTGGAAATGCTTCCACCCATCTTGAAAACAAGCACACAATCACCAAAACATATTTCAAACAGTTGTGTATTGGCATCTCAATGAAATCCATTTGTAATCTGGTAAAGGGACCACCCTCCCGACCAATGACTCCCGTTCCCACAACTGATTTCCTGTTTGGGTTCATTTGTTGGCAAATCAAACACCTCTGACAAAGAGACTCTGCAATTGTCCTAAACTTGGTATTAAACCATGTCTCTTTGAAAAGCCTGATCATAGAGTCTCTTCCAATATGACCAGGACCATGATACATTCTGGCCATGTCAGCAATCATGCAATTTGGTAAGACTACTCTGCCATTTTTGTAGGTCCAAACACCATCCTCATCTCGTGGCCTACATTCTGCTCTCAACCATGAGTTTTTCTCTTCATCGTCAGCTTCATCTTGTAAGTCCCTAATTTCTTCCCATGTCTCAACAACAGATGTTAGCATTACTGAAATTGAACAAAAATCTTTGTTTTTTCCCCTATTAAGTCCAAATTCTCTCTTTGCACAAAATTTCGCCATCTCGTCTGCATAATTATTGCCTTTGGTGATAAAATCTTCACCTTTTTGATGTGCTGCACATTTCACTACAGCAATCTCCTTTGGCAATTGTATGCCATCAATTAATCTCTTAATAAATACTGCATTTTTGATTGGCGAACCTGCTGATGTCATGTAGCCTCTCTGAGACCAAAGTTGTCCATAATCATGCACAACTCCGAACCCATACTGGCTATCTGTTATTATTGTAACTCTCAAATCTTTCGCTATTTCACAAGCACGAATTAAAGCAATTAATTCAGCCACCTGTGCTGAACGAATTCCTTCTAAACATGATGCTTCTTCAACATCTGCCACTGTGCAGACCGAGTATGCTGCTTTTAAAACACCTCCTTCTGTTCTTAGACAGGAGCCATCCACAAAGAGGACAAGATCTGACTCAGGCAATGGTACATCTTTAATGTCCTGCCTTGGCTTGGTACAGTAATCCATGACATCCAAGCATTCATGCTCCACGTCATTTTCATCAATATTCTCAGTGTCAGGTAACAGTGTGGAAGGATTTAAATTCACACACCTTGCAATTCACACATTATCAGATCCCAAAATGATTTTCTCATATTTGGTCAGTCTGCTGCTTGTCATGTGCTGCGTTTCACTTCTTGTAAGAAGAATTTCAACTGAATGAGGAACATAAACTTTCACAGGAAATCCCATTATTATTCCATCACTTTGCTCCAGACTGACACTTGTTGCTGCAACTGCTTTTAAACAACCTGGTAATGCCTTCGCAACTGGATCAAGGACTGCTGAGAAGTAAGCAATAGGCTTCCTCATGTTACCATGTCTCTGAATTAACACAGACAAAGCACATCCTTCTCTTTCACTGCAGTATAGTTCAAAACCTTTCTCATAATCTGGCATACCCAGGGCTGGAGCTTCACATAAGCTTCTTTTTAGTTTCTCAAAAGCTTCCAACTCAATATCAGTAAGAAAAATTGGATCTTTCACATCTGATTTTGTTAATCTCTGTAGTGGCTTTGCAATTACTGAAAATCCACTAATCCATTGCCGACAGTAACCAACCATTCCCAGGAACATTCTCACCTGTCTTTGTGTTTTTGGAGGTTGCATTCCCTGAATCATTTTTATTCTCTCGACTGTAACCTGCCTCAGTCCTTTTGCAATTCTATGACCAAGATATTTTACTTCTTGTTTACAAAACTGCAGCTTTGCAGGAGACACTTTGTGTCCTTCATCTGCCAAATGATTCAAAATTGTAATCGTGTCTGTCACACAATTATCTCTTGTCTTTGCTGAGATCAACAGATCGTCAATATACTGCACTAATGTAGATCTTCCTGGCAAACTCAAATCTTCCAAAGATCTCTTCAACAGTTCATTAAAGATAGAAGGACTTTCTGTATACCCCTGAGGAATTCTGCACCATGCGAGGGTCCTACTCTGGAACCGAAAAGCGAAGATTTCCTGACTTTCTGGATGCAATGGGACAGTAAAGAACGCATTGCAAAGATCAATGACAGTATACCATTCTGCATCATGCGGAATCTGGTAAAGAATGACAGCAGGGTTTGGAACAACTGGGCAACAAGGAACGACAATCTGATTAATTTTCCTCAAATCCTGAACTATTCTGTACGTTCCATTTGGCTTTTTGATTCCCATAATCGGTGAGTTACAAGGACTGCTCTCAATTTCTTTCAAAACACCTTGTTTGATGAATTTTTCAATTACAGGAATAACACCGTCAATTGTTTCTGCCTTCATTTTATATTGAGGAATGTTTGGGAAGTCTACTCCCTGCTTCACTGTGATTTTGACTGGATCGACATGTTTCATTAGACCCATCTCATTTCCAGTCAAATCCCAAATCTCAGATTTCACAGTCTCTTTCAATTCCTCTGGTAAATTTTCTTTATCAAAGGTAGGAAACAATTTTTCTTTTTCTGCCTCAATCATTAGCATAGTTAGTCTGTACAACCCATCTTCCTCCATTGTTTGTAACTCAATTCCACCAGGTGAACAATATATCCTGCAATTCATTTTGCATAATATATCTCTGCCTAGTAAATTCACTGGACTGCTATTACAAACTACGAATCTGTGTTTGTCTTTAAAATTGCCTATTTCCACATTCACAGGATCAGTAAGATCAGTCTTCATCTGTTGATTACTCACTCCGACTACTTGGATGGTATCCCCAGAGAGAGGTAGGTTTTCAATTTCCACTGATCTAACAGTAGAACGAGTCGCACCAGTGTCCACCAGGAAAGTGATCTCTACATCATTCACTTTTCCATTTACAAATGGACCAGATTGGTCAACCTCAAGAGTGGCTCCAATTACACACTCTTCCCCCTCTCTCGGGCACCGTCAGAAGCAGTCTTCAGAATCACTTCCTTTGTTCCCTGTTAACAAAAAATGTGCTGATGCACTTTGCAAATTTGATCTTTGATTTCTTATTACCTGATCACATCCGCTGAAACCAATTTCTGGGTTGAATTTTTGACTTCCCCCACAATTTGGAAAAGGGGGCAACGGAATTTGACTCTGCTGTTGGGTCAACTGCTGTTGTAGCTGTCGCTGAAGACTCAGTTCATTCATTTGACGCTGTAGCTGCAATTGTTGCTGCAGATCAACATCACCCTGCATCTGTGGGTTAAATGATGCATTTTTATACTTTCTCGGTGGGTTTTTACACTCGTTTCTCCAGTGTCCAATCTCCCCGCAGTTAAAGCAAGGCATCGTTTGTTTTAATTTTTCAATTTCTGGATTAAACTTTGGCTTATTTTGATTATTAAAATTACTTTTAAACTTTCCTTGACCCTGATTCTGGTTTTGTACGAAATTTCCACGTGGCACAAAATTTCCATTTTTATTTTCCACGTTTGCTATTTGTTGTTCAGCTACTTTTACTTGTGCCCACATTGCTTTTTCCTTCAGCTTCTTCTGTTTTGCCTCTAACTCATCACTGCAGTATTTTGCTTTTCTCAAAATCTCATCAACTGAATTTGATTGCCATCCGACAATATTACTCCTGATCATTTCTCCGATTTCTGGTCTAAGACCATATACGAACCTGTAAATAAAATGGCTCATATCTTTTTCATCTAATTTTTCATAACCACTGTATTGTTTAAAAACCAATAATAATCTTTCATAGAACGAATGAACTGATTCTTTCGACTCCTGGTTTGTTCTGTCAATTTTAACCCAATCCACTTCTTTTGGGGCGATTTTTTGTTTTAACCAGTAAATCACTTTTTCATAGAATTCCATGACCTCGGGTGCTGGAGCACCTGTCTCCTTAACTCTTTCTGGTTCAGCTTTTGGCCAACTTACAGCAATTTTGCATTCTGTCCATAGATCTGATGGGACAACTATGTCAAAAAAAACATCCAGATCAATCCACAGAACTTTTGAAACCTTAATGAACCTGTCTACCTGTCGGTACCATTCCACAGGTTTTTCCCTCAGCCGAGGAAAATCATTAGTGAAAAGCAAAATGTCCTGTCTTGACCAGGGAACATGTACATACCCTCCACCTGCGATTTCTCTCATTGGAAATTGTTTAGACAGATTATCCAACCTATCCAACCTTTCGTCTTCCTTCTTTTTAGTCCATTTCACTCTCCATTTACTCAAGTCACCTAATTTCTTGATGTAAACAATCAATTCTTTTATGTGCAAAATTCTTCCTCCTGTATTGAAATTCTCGATATCCTTTTCTGTAAAATTTAATCTGTAATGTTTTCCCAAGTTTTTCTGTTTGTTCAAATCAATTTCTAACTCTTCTGCCAGTTCTTCCAGCTGATCATATTTATTCTTTATTTTCCAATGCATGCTTTTGCTGATGAACAGGAGTTCATCATCTCTGTAAAATTTTAAACTATCAAGACCAATTGTGCCAATTATTAATTCCTCTAAATCTGCTTTTAATTAAGCAACATCAAGTTTTGAAGTCGATTCTCTCTTCTCAGGTGACTCAGCATCTGACTCTGCACCCATTGGTGTCTGGTTAAAAGAACCTTGATTAAAAGTCAAATCAGGCATCCTTGATTTTTCGCGATTAATTTCAGATAAATCTGAATAAAAATTTTCAGCTACCTTTTGAATTTCTGCATTTAATGGAATTGTTAAACCTGGCTGTTTAATTTCCTTATGATCGAAAACAGGCTGAACAGGACCAATCGTTACTGGAACTGTCACTGCTTCCATATTCTTTGTTATCTACTGAATTAATTTTTCTTTCGATCGCAGGTATTCTGAAGTATTTTCAACTTCCTCAATCCTGTCAGTTCTCATCACATTTCTAGGGGCTTCCCTTTCTATTGGAAAACTTCTGCTTTCATCATAGGCACTAGAATTAGTTCTTGTCTCAAACTGTTTTGGAGTTCCAAAAGATTCACAATTATTTGGGTACAATTTTGGAGAGTCATTTACTGGGGGTGCACTAGGAGTGGTTCCAGCAGAAACCATTGGAGTGGACCAAGAACGAGGCTGTCTCAAAGGGCCATTTTTATTATTCGTTGTATAAATTTCTTCTAAAACTGGATCCTCTGTTTCATTATCCATGACTATATTATTTTTCTTTTCAGTTCTTTTTTCACCTGGAGACCTTAGAACCATTTCTCTAATTAGATAGAGACCATCACACATATCTCCCTGTCTCCGCATACGCATTCTATCTTCATGCGTTTCTCGTCTGAAACTCGGTGTTTTTGGAGGTCTCTTAATCCCATTCGCTTCTCTCTGAAGTTGAAACATCTCATCCTCCCATTCAACCAAAGCTTCAAATTGTGTCGGTCTAGGCCGTGGAACTAGAAATGACATTTTCTCTCTCAGATTTCTCAAAACCTTAACATTAAATGAACCATCATCCGGCCAAGCCAATACGCCGTCGTCCTTTGTGTAATTTTTCCAAACATCAAACCACAGAACAGTATGGTAACCATATTCACCTTCCATATACGCTGCAGGTGTCTTGTACTTATGAAGTAATTTACCACCTCGCGTTTCAATTTTCTTGTCAAGTGAAAATAAATTCTTAAATTTTTGAAGTATCAAAGTCTTTTTCTCAACATGTTTAAAGTAATAAGTCATTTTTAAATCAAATCCGCTTAATCAGAAATGATCGTAAATGTTTTCCTGGTTGTTCCGAATCACCAGCCAATCTGTGCGCGAAACACACCAACAAGCCAATCAGGTTCGAGCTACGTCACCACCTTGCTCAACCAGTAAAACAGAGCTTTCCACCAAAGCCAATCAGCGTTCAGCTCGACAAAATCACGTGAGCCAATCAGAGCACAGCCTGTGACGTACCGTACCCAATCTCTGCGCGGACCCTGTGACGTACACAACCGCTGCGGTTTCTCGCGTCTCACTCTCAGCACTCACCCCTCCTTCACAAAAACTTTTCACATCGCCATTTTAAAGACACTTTTCTTAATGAAATTTGATTAATCGACAACAAAAAGAACAAACCATTTGTCTGTTTCTCTAAATAAGATGACAGTTTTTCATACACACGAGAGATTCTTTGCGTGGAATAGACAACGCTATTCTCACAGAATATACATTTGCCGATAAAGTAAACCTTTACTCTACCCTTCACACACGTAATAACGAACTCGCTTCCCTCTGAATGCACATAAAGTAGCAATTCAAAGTTTGACTCGAACAGAATTACAAGATCATTTACGCACTTTCAAACGGAAAGTATCCCTAACCACACACACATGAAATCTTGGCGGGACTCTAACCCTCCACTGATAACATGAATCGTCAGTAAAATAAGCGATGTTATCCTACCCTTCATTCAAGTGGAATTAATTCTATTACTTTCTCCACAGAGAGGTTTACAATGGACACAATGTCCTTATACTCTAAGTTTCGATTTCCTAGAAAATCCTCACTAATCATACATTCTATCTTACACACCTATATCCCTAACACGTGCTGCGCGACGACAACACTTGTGATACACGACGATATCACAACAAACAGATCAAATGCACTGTGTGACTTGTGACTTTACACGCTGGTCACACTACTCTGTACCGGTACAACCAGGATTTTCCACTTCGGAAAAACCCTTTCGACTACACAGAACACTACACATAACACAATTGAACAAACTCAACCTATGTTAATCATCGATCCTATGCAACTACCATGTAACATCTCGGTTACCATAGTAACCATCCAAATCTGCTACCAGAAAAATTGATCCAGCGGGCATTAGGAAATATGTCATAAGCAACGCTACCCAACTCCACTATATACACCATCAATCAATAAACTCTCATAAGGCCCATAAATCTAACATGACATATTATAACCAACTGGATCATGTGACCTAATTAACCTATTCATAAATTATATACATTTATATACAACCATGGTAAATGAATTCATCATACTATACAAACCTACAAGCTAATTAAGCCACTGTGGCGATAAGATCTAACTATGAATAACCTATACATATGAAAATAACAAGACCAGCTTGATTTCCAAAGTAAGATTTTTATTAGCTACTCATTTGGAAAATGTATTAGAGATTTTATTAAAGCATTTTTTTATTTGAATCATTACAAATAGTTATGACAATTTTATTATGAATCAAAATTATTATTATAAATGAAGATTATCAGTTTGGCATTTTTCAAAACCTAAGTCCCTAACTAAAACTAGCTATTAGGAAAAATTAAAAGTAAAGTCTTTGAGGGCTCTTACGTGCTCCAAGAGAAGTCCAACAGCATAACGCCCTCATCAAAACGTCTGCAAGGAGAAGCATAACTCTTCCACGGGGCAAGAATTTTTATACCTTTCTACGCTAATCTTAATCTAAAATTGTATATTTTTCTCTGCTGAAATGGAGTCCCATTGGTTCAAAAGTGACAAGCGACATGTCACCAGATTTCAGAATTACAGTTCCGTCATCATTCTTAGAGACCATTGTCTCCGGCTTTCGAAAAACACAGTTTCCTCCAGTTCGATACATTGGAAACAAAATGAAGTTTTCAGCTTCCTCGGATGCATGAAAATTATAATGCTTTCGCCGGTTCCTGGCCTTGGCCTTGTTCGGCAAAGAGAATGTCATTTCATCAAAACAAACTTTTCAGACGGAAAGAACTGAAGTCATCACAGACTTATTCTGGCTCCAAGCAGATTTTTGCAAGCACGGGAAATTTTCACTAGGCCCAAAGCCTCTTTATTAACTAATGTATAAACAAACACAAGAAAATAATTAATGCGAGAAAAATAATCTGTTCTGTTGCCACCCTTTATTGCTAAAAACCAACCCATTAGTTTGAATTAACTAGCAGAAGCAAACAAATAAAGCAGCATTTTATATCTACCATTCTTCTTATTATCCAGCAATGTTCTTTAATGCACCTATAGAGAATAGTATGGCACCACATAGACAAGGAAGCAAAATAAGCACATGCCATTTATTCTAAACAGCTGCAGTTAATTTTTGACAAACGCTCCGTCCATCATCCCCTTTTGTATCGCTTTGTTCGCCCTAAGTGTGGCAGGGTATGCTCAGACGTGAGTCCCTTGTTCACTTGGCCACTGGATTCAAGATAGCCTGGCTGATGAGGATCATGAATCCGAAACCGGTCCCAGGATGCTTGTTTCCGGTCCAGGGAAGACATGGCTTGGCAGTTCGGGCTGGACGGTTCCCAAGAGGCACAGGGTCAGACTGATTTGCATATAGCCATGTCTGAACTGGGGTGGCTGAGTGAACTAAAGAATGGTGATGGATTAAACCCAGATCAGTAGACTGGGGGTGAGTGTTTGATTTGTTCAAACGCTCCGTCCATCATCCCCTTTTGTATCGCTTTGTTCGCCCTAAGTGTGGCAGGGTATGCTCAGACGTGAGTCCCTTGTTCACTTGGCCACTGGATTCAAGATAGCCTGGCTGATGAGGATTATGAATCCGAAACCGGTCCCAGGATGCTTGTTTCCGGTCCAGGGAAGACATGGCTTGGCAGTTCGGGCTGGACGGTTCCCAAGAGGCACAGGGTCAGACTGATTTGCATATAGCCATGTCTGAACTGGGGTGGCTGAGTGAACTAAAGAATGGTGATGGATTAAACCCAGATCAGTAGACTGGGGGTGAGTGTTTGATTTGTTCAAACGCTCCGTCCATCATCCCCTTTTGTATCGCTTTGTTTGCCCTAAGTGTGGCAGGGTATGCTCAGACGTGAGTCCCTTGTTCACTTGGCTACTGGATTCAAGATAGCCTGGCTGATGAGGATTATGAATCCGAAACCGGTCCCAGGATGCTTGTTTCCGGTCCAGGGAAGACATGGCTTGGCAGTTCGGGCTGGACGGTTCCCAAGAGGCACAGGGTCAGACTGATTTGCATATAGCCATGTCTGAACTGGGGTGGCTGAGTGAACTAAAGAATGGTGATGGATTAAACCCAGATCAGTAGACTGGGGGTGAGTGTTTGATTTGTTCAAACGCTCCGTCCATCATCCCCTTTTGTATCGCTTTGTTCGCCCTAAGTGTGGCAGGGTATGCTCAGACGTGAGTCCCTTGTTCACTTGGCCACTGGATTCAAGATAGCCTGGCTGATGAGGATTATGAATCCGAAACCGGTCCCAGGATGCTTGTTTCCGGTCCAGGGAAGACATGGCTTGGCAGTTCGGGCTGGACGGTTCCCAAGAGGCACAGGGTCAGACTGATTTGCATATAGCCATGTCTGAACTGGGGTGGCTGAGTGAACTAAAGAATGGTGATGGATTAAACCCAGATCAGTAGACTGGGGGTGAGTGTTTGATTTGTTCAAACGCTCCGTCCATCATCCCCTTTTGTATCGCTTTGTTCGCCCTAAGTGTGGCAGGGTATGCTCAGACGTGAGTCCCTTGTTCACTTGGCCACTGGATTCAAGATAGCCTGGCTGATGAGGATTATGAATCCGAAACCGGTCCCAGGATGCTTGTTTCCGGTCCAGGGAAGACATGGCTTGGCAGTTCGGGCTGGACGGTTCCCAAGAGGCACAGGGTCAGACTGATTTGCATATAGCCATGTCTGAACTGGGGTGGCTGAGTGAACTAAAGAATGGTGATGGATTAAACCCAGATCAGTAGACTGGGGGTGAGTGTTTGATTTGTTCAAACGCTCCGTCCATCATCCCCTTTTGTATCGCTTTGTTCGCCCTAAGTGTGGCAGGGTATGCTCAGACGTGAGTCCCTTGTTCACTTGGCCACTGGATTCAAGATAGCCTGGCTGATGAGGATTATGAATCCGAAACCGGTCCCAGGATGCTTGTTTCCGGTCCAGGGAAGACATGGCTTGGCAGTTCGGGCTGGACGGTTCCCAAGAGGCACAGGGTCAGACTGATTTGCATATAGCCATGTCTGAACTGGGGTGGCTGAGTGAACTAAAGAATGGTGATGGATTAAACCCAGATCAGTAGACTGGGGGTGAGTGTTTGATTTGTTCAAACGCTCCGTCCATCATCCCCTTTTGTATCGCTTTGTTCGCCCTAAGTGTGGCAGGGTATGCTCAGACGTGAGTCCCTTGTTCACTTGGCCACTGGATTCAAGATAGCCTGGCTGATGAGGATTATGAATCCGAAACCGGTCCCAGGATGCTTGTTTCCGGTCCAGGGAAGACATGGCTTGGCAGTTCGGGCTGGACGGTTCCCAAGAGGCACAGGGTCAGACTGATTTGCATATAGCCATGTCTGAACTGGGGTTTCTGAGTGAACTAAAGAATGGTGATGGATTAAACCCAGATCAGTAGACTGGGGGTGAGTGTTTGATTTGTTCAAACGCTCCGTCCATCATCCCCTTTTGTATCGCTTTGTTCGCCCTAAGTGTGGCAGGGTATGCTCAGACGTGAGTCCCTTGTTCACTTGGCCACTGGATTCAAGATAGCCTGGCTGATGAGGATTATGAATCCGAAACCGGTCCCAGGATGCTTGTTTCCGGTCCAGGGAAGACATGGCTTGGCAGTTCGGGCTGGACGGTTCCCAAGAGGCACAGGGTCAGACTGATTTGCATATAGCCATGTCTGAACTGGGGTGGCTGAGTGAACTAAAGAATGGTGATGGATTAAACCCAGATCAGTAGACTGGGGGTGAGTGTTTGATTTGTTCAAACGCTCCGTCCATCATCCCCTTTTGTATCGCTTTGTTCGCCCTAAGTGTGGCAGGGTATGCTCAGACGTGAGTCCCTTGTTCACTTGGCCACTGGATTCAAGATAGCCTGGCTGATGAGGATTATGAATCCGAAACCGGTCCCAGGATGCTTGTTTCCGGTCCAGGGAAGACATGGCTTGGCAGTTCGGGCTGGACGGTTCCCAAGAGGCACAGGGTCAGACTGATTTGCATATAGCCATGTCTGAACTGGGGTGGCTGAGTGAACTAAAGAATGGTGATGGATTAAACCCAGATCAGTAGACTGGGGGTGAGTGTTTGATTTGTTCAAACGCTCCGTCCATCATCCCCTTTTGTATCGCTTTGTTCGCCCTAAGTGTGGCAGGGTATGCTCAGACGTGAGTCCCTTGTTCACTTGGCCACTGGATTCAAGATAGCCTGGCTGATGAGGATTATGAATCCGAAACCGGTCCCAGGATGCTTGTTTCCGGTCCAGGGAAGACATGGCTTGGCAGTTCGGGCTGGACGGTTCCCAAGAGGCACAGGGTCAGACTGATTTGCATATAGCCATGTCTGAACTGGGGTGGCTGAGTGAACTAAAGAATGGTGATGGATTAAACCCAGATCGGTAGACTGGGGGTGAGTGTTTGATTTGTTCAAACGCTCCGTCCATCATCCCCTTTTGTATCATTAATTTTTGACATGACAAATAAACACGATTAATTTATTATTTTCACAAACAAGGAAATGCAACATGATGCACGTTTATGAGCACAGATGTTAGTATCCCACGTTTGTCAAGTGTAGATGCAACTTAAACTAGATTAAATTAATACATATACAATACAACTGTTAATTTTATTATTTTATTATGGAAGTGTGACTTCACGAGTCGAAATGAAAAACATTTCTGAATCTCGCTCCATCAGTATGTCCTATCCTATCAAATTAGTAAAATATGGTTAGGCATTTGTTGGTGGGAATTGTCGAAAAGATTAACAAAGACTCAAGATCAATAAGAATAGAAGTAGTGCAAGAGGACAACCCAAAGGACTGGACTCAATGGCTAGAGATACTGGGGAATCTGAGTTTTATTTAAAACGTTTTAAATAAAGAGTGGTCAACTTGGCAAGCTTAGCTCCAGACACACTAATAGTAGTAGTACAGAGAGTAGTACAGAGAGTCATCATAGCAGAGGCAGTTAGAGCCTAGAGGCAGGGATAACAAGAATTTAGAAACAGATAGTCCAGATCGAAGGATAATTGTTGGTAAATAGCATTAGGAAAAGGAAACATTAGTTCGGAAAAAATATGGTGCAGTAAAAGTTCGGGAATAAGAATTATTAATATGAAAAACAAGAAGACTTACTATGGCCAGCAGAAGAGCCCTCGTCTTTGTCCTCCTGTTGTTGTTCTGCTCCTCCCGCCGACTCTGTCTGCTTACCCCTGGGTGCTGATCATGAAAGATATAAGAAAGAGACAAACATTGATGATTGGTGTGAAACAAATAAAATATTTTTAAGGGACGGTCAAAAAAACATTTATGTGAACAGCAATTGCAATAAATAAATTGACCTATCTCATCTGGTCAACAAGTAGTATAGGAGGATTCGCGGATCGACTACTTACTATTTATCAACACTAATACAGTCTTCCATTCTGATTCCAGAATACTAACTAAGCCTAAGAAGTACGTACCACCTGACCTAGCCCACCTATTCCAGGTGTGCCAATTGAACATTAAGTATGCATTTCCACTTCTTTTAGTCCTCAAAAATGCATAAATGGTCAAATGGAGGACACATGACTACATTTTTGTATACACCAAATTGTTGGTTGATTGATTGATGTTGATGTTCTGCTAGTGCTAAACCTATTACCACTCATTGAACAAACTAAAAAGGTTCTACTAAAGACTTTGGGTAAGCACTAGCAGCACGTGACGTAACAGAGGGGGCATCATGCATACCACTAAAAAATTACAAACTCATACTAAGTAACTAAACATAAGTATCAATCCAAACCCTATCTCTTAGTGACAGGACAAAGTAAGGACGAGAGTCACTATAGCATTACGGAACTTAATTTCTCTAAAATAAACTCTTACATAATCACGCTAAGAGAGCGCAAACGCTAAGTTGTAAACAAGTAAGATTAGTAGCGCAGAAGAGCACCTGTGTCATAACAATCACAGAAGAATTTTAAACATAATTTACCTGTAATGTAAGCAGCAGCATTCGCAATATATAACACAGAGCAGAAGAACAGACACAAAGTAGTAATAATTAAATAGTTACTCACCAAGACCCTGGACCTCCACTCCTAGCAGGTCCAGCAGATCCTGCTCCCGGTCCAGAATATCGGACCACCGGTGCGTCAATTGGTTCTTGGTGCGCCGGACACCAGAGCAGGGAAACACTGCCTGGCGCAGCGTCCCCCACCACTGCTGATGCTCCCGGAGCCCGTACCCGGACCCAGGCCTGCCACCTGCTGCCAGGGTTAAGGTGAGGTGGCGCTGCAGAAAGAAAACCAGTGCAGACAAACCACCTCCCCAAATAAGGCCCGTGCCTGCACCCCTTGTGGGCGCCGCGGCTCTGGCTCCGGCGTCGAGCCCTTGGCCCTTTTGACAGGGTTCTGGGGAAGGCGGGGCGGGAAAGAAAAAGTAAAAACATTTAAAAAGTAAATAAAATAAATGGAAAGAGCAGGCAATAGAAAAAGAGTGAAAAAGTATTTAAAGTCACACAAAAAGTAGACAAAAACCAAAAGTATAGAATCAGGAAAATAGTCTGAGAGATAATAAATAAAAAAGATTAGGAAAAAGTTTCTAGAAACAAAGGATTGAACAGATAGAGGGAGGATTCAAAAGCAGGCCCCAGAACCATAGTAATAGAGTGAAAAACAAGATGGGTGCACCCATTGCGACCGAGTGGACAAGTTTGCGCGATATTTTCCCCCTGAGTACGGCAAAAGCAGCGCAAACATGTAAAAGCATTCCCGTACAGGAAATACGTATTGCTAACGTTCGCGAGCATGCATTGCGCTACCCGGAAAAAGAAATAAGCATCGCAAGCAGGCGTGATAAGTGAAAACAAGATGGCCGCGCCCATAGGCGACCACATGGGCAATTTGGCTAGACATTTCTAACGCGATCACGCAGAAAATATCGCAAACAGGCGGGAAAAGAACTTCCACGTCTTCGCGATATTTTCGCGTGTTTGCGAAGATTTTTGACATTTTCACGAAGAGTTGCGTAACGCAATTACGCAAATTCTGCCCACCCCTAAAGGAGATCCTATGGAGGGAAATTGAAGTTACTGATAAGTACGGTTAGAATTACCTTTCAGGATCAGTACTGGGCTCAAAGATGCAGCACTGAGGTCTCTCCTGATAACAGGTGAGTAAATCGGAATTCCTAGTTCGGCTGATTTTAGAGGAATATTTGTACATTTCAAAAATCGACACAAACTTTTTCAGCAAAAAGCAGGCAATGATGTCCTACGGAAGTAAATTCAAGTTACTAGTAAGTACGGTTAGAATTACTTTTCAGGATCAGTACTGGGCTCAAAGATGCAGCACTGAGGTCTCTCCTGACAACAGGTAAGTAAATTGGAATTCGTAGTTCGGCTGATTTTAGAGGAATATTTGTAAGTTTAAAAAATCGACACTAACTTTTTCAGCAAAAAGCAGGCAATGATATCCTATGGAAGGAAATTCAAGTTATTGGTAAGTAGGGTTAGAATTACTTTTCAGGATCAGTAATGGGCTCAAAGATGCAGAACTCAGGTCTCTCCTGATAACAGCTGAGTAAATCAGAATTCGTAGTTCGGTTGATTTTAGAGGAATATTTCTCAGTTTCAAAAATCAACACTTAGAAACTTTTTCAGCAAAAAACAGGCAATGATATCCTATGGAAGGAAATGCAATTTACTGGTAAGTACGGTTAGAATTACTTTGCAGGGTCAGTACTGGCCTCAAAGATGCAGCCCTGAGGTCTCTCCTGATAGCAGGTGAGTACATCGGAATTTGTAGTTCGGCTGATTTTAGATGAATATTTTAAAGTTCCAAAACTCACTCTTGGAAGAATTTCCAAGTAAAACCAGTCAATGTTAGCCTATGGAAGAAAAGTGAGTTATCGGCTTTTAGGTAACTACTCAACTGGCAGAGTTAAGGTTCTGGGCATAGACTCAGGGGTCTCCCAGGGTCAGGTAGGTACAGTTGGTATACCCACAGTGGCACAGGGGCAGCCGGGTGCAGAGGTAGTTAGGCCCAATGTTATCCAATGAGAGGCAGGGGGCCTTCGGTTGGTGGCTGCTGGCTAGCAGGCCACGCAGCTGTGGGAGCTGGGCTCCTGGTCACTTGCTCAGGGCAAATGGGGAAGTAGGATAGGAAAAAGGTTGCATTTCCAGGGGGACTCGGGCGGCTGGGTGCAGGGTGCTTTTGAGCCGTCGGGCGCTCAATGTTATTCAATAGAGATCTTTAAAAGGGAACAAAGGATGCAAGATCGGGGACGGTGGGTCTTCTGGAGTAACGAACACTTCAAGGGGTAAGTTGGGATCTTGGATGGTAGGTAGGCACCCTGGAGTTGGGCACAGGAGGCCGGGGTTGCCAGGTGCAGGGGTATCTTTGGACGTCGGGAAATCTTACCCTCTGCTGGTCACGGTTGGAGGGGCCCCTGGTTCTGAGTCTGCAGGCATCGTCTGGGTTGCTCAGGAGGGTTCTTGGGCACTGGATTCCAGGTCAGAATCACCGGGGGGATGTCCTCAGGGTCTTTGTCCACTCGGGCACAGGCCAGGCTCGGCGGGTGCAGACTGGGATGGATTTGCTGTTCCTGGCTCGCACCAGGGGTGTTGCTGTTTGAGCTGAGCCACTGCTCGTGGGAGTCCCAGTCTCTAAGAGAGTCAAGGCAGGTAGGTCCTCTGGGGTTCTTGAGGTTTCTGTCTGCTGGAGACATCGGGATTTAGCAGGGGCAGGTTCAAGGATCAACAGGCCTGGCTGGAGCCAAGTCAGTTGGTGTCGTCCTCTTGCTAGCAGCTGTACAGCAGGTCTTCTTCTTCTTGGTCTTCTTTCTTGTTTCAAAATCAGGATCTGAGGAAGGAAGGTTCAGGGTGCCCCTAAATACAAAATGTAGGGGTATTACAGGTAGGGGAATGGCAGGGACCAATAGGTCCCTGTCCTGGGGTGAGCACACCCCCTGTCCTGCTCCTCTCCAGTGGGAGGGGGCAGGAGCCTATCTCTGATGGCTGGGGCCTGGAGTTGTGCTTCACCTCGCCTCTCCCACCTGAGGAGTGGAGTTGGCACAGGCTGGCACACCTTCTTTTCTCACATAGGGTTTCCCGCCAGTCTTCCCGCCGGAGTGGGGGTCAGAACCGGTGGGGGCCAGTTGCTAAGTACAGCAAGTGGTCTGGAGAAGCTCACAAAGGCTTTTTGCCTTTGAAGCTTCACCGGCCGATTCTGGGGGAGGAGACCTAGCAGCTCACCCAGGATGTGCATTGTTGTACGCCTAGGAGAGCAGGGGCTCTCCACCCAGGGGTCCAGAAACATGTCTGCTGTGTGGCAGCCTAGGCAGCCTCTCAGACAAGACTTGGATTGTAGGTTAGTTTTCAGGCGGCATCTCTAAAATGCCCTCTGTAGTGCATTTTACATTAAATCCCACACTGGCATCAGTGTGGGTTTAATGTGCTGAGAAGTTTGATATCAAACTTGGTAGTCTTCAGTGTAGCCATTATGGTGCTGTGGAGATCATAATGACAACCTACCAGCACCATATACTCCTAATGGCATCACTGCACTTACAGTGCCCAGGAATGGTCCTGGGTACTGTAGGGGCACAGGGCTCATGCACCTGTGCCCACACCACTGGCATAGGGCACCCAGCTAGAGGGGTGACTGATGTATGCCAGGGCAGTGGGTTTGTGGGCATGGCACATAGTGTGCCATATTGACTCTTTATTTAGTTCTGCACCAGGACGGTCAGTATGCAAAGGCAGTGTGTGGGTGTCAGGGTGCAGGGACCCGAGGGGGTGTCACCATAAGTGCTGCAGCCCCTAGGGGTCTTCTCTGGTCACAATGCCCTGGGTACCTAGGGTACCATTGACCAGGGGCTGATATGTGGCCAGAGATGCCAATTGGGTTTCAGCTTCAATACAGTTTTAGAGAAGGTACACAGGCCCTGGGCACCTGATTGGCAGGAGCCCAGGGGACACTCAGTCAAAGGACATCAGCAACTAAGCAAAAAGTGGGGGCATAACATACAAGAAAGATGGCACTTTCTCACAGATGGGGCCTGAGGTGACATGTGCAAATACGCCCTGTGGCTGGTTTTAAGATGCGGAAATAATTCCCCTTCAATCCTGAGGGACCCTGGGGGCCAACTAGTCCACCAGGTGCTTCCAGTATGCAACACTGCGCTGCGTTGCACAGAGGTGGTCCAGGCCGTGCCGATTTTTACACAACTCTGCAAGGCAGCTGTGTGGCGCTTACTGGAGGTACCAAGTGAGGTACTTGGACCCTAGGGACCCTCAGGATTTAAGGGGACTTAATCTCAAAAATTAAAATGGCCACAGGGCGCGTTTACACAGTGGTGAAGGGAGGGGGTAGGGCCTGAGGGGATGTGTGCAAACATGCCCTGTGGCACATTTTAAGATGGGGAAATAATTTGTCTTCAATCCTGAGGGCCCCTGGGGGCCAACTAGTCCACCAGGTGCTTCCAGTATGCAACACTGCGCTGCGTTGCACAGAGGTGGTCCAGGCCGTGCCGATTTTTACACAACTCTGCAATGCAGCTGTGTGGCGCTTACTGGAGGTACCAAGAGAGCTACTTGGACCCTAGGGACCCTCAGGATTTAAGGGGACTTAATCTCAAAAATTAAAATGGCCACAGGGCGCGTTTACACAGTGGTGAAGGGAGGGGGTAGGGCCTGAGGGGATGTGTGCAAACATGCCCTGTGGCACATTTTAAGATGGGGAAATAATTTGTCTTCAATCCTGAGGGCCCCTGGGGGCCAACTAGTCCACCAGGTGATTCCTGTAAGCGCCACTGCGCTGCATTACAGGGAGGTGGTCCATGCCGTAACACTTTTTACACCTCTCTGCAACGCTGCTCTGAGGCGCTAACTGGAGATACCTGGTGGGCTAGTTGGACCCAAGGGACACTCAGGATTCAAGGGGAACTTTATCCCCCAAATTAAAATGGTCACAGGGCATGTTTGCACATGTCAGCTCAGCCCCCCTCCCTTCACCAGTCTGCAAACGTGGCCTGTGGCGCATTTTAAGAGGTAGTTTTAATCCCCCTGTCCTATTATGTACTAGGGGCTTACAGAGGAGGTAATTTTAATCACAGGGCTACCCCAATGCCTAGTATTCCCTAGTGTATGTAGGTGTTTTACCTGTTTTTGAAGTGTCTTTTAGCATAGCACTGGCTCTAGGACTGGTTAGTCAGAGTCAGTTACCAACAGTACCCATCTGAAAAATTAGTAGTATCTGCACCAAAACCCAAACACTTATAAATTCGCTAAGGCACTCTCCTTGCAGTACTCTAATCATTCAGTCACTATGCAAGTACTCATGCACTGAGACAGGTCTTAGCATATGGACTGCTTCAAATGCCTATCCACTATACATGCAGTCCTCTAACCACCTACACACTTGTCGTTCACACCTTCAATTCCCCAGCCAATATCCATACACTCCAGCAAACACCCTGTCACTCCCCTCGCACTCATCCAGTGACCCACACAGCAACATGTACTAATCCATTCACTGCGCCAAAACCCAGGCACTTATAAATTCACCCAGGCACACTCCTTGCAGTACTCTAATCATTCAGTCAGTACCAAAGTACTCATCCAGTGACCCAGGTCTTAGTACATGGACTGTTTCAAACCTCTATCCACTATGCATGCAGTCTTCTAACCAGCTACACACTTGTCTTGCACACTTTCAATTCTCCAGTCAGTATCCATACACTTCAAGCAAACACCCTGTCACTCCTCTTGCACTCCTCTAGTGACCCATTCAGCACCATGTACTAATCCATTCACTGTGCCAAAGCCCAACCACTTATAAATTCACCCAGGCACTCTCTTTGCAGTACTCTAATCATTCAGTCAGTAGCCAAGTACTCATGCAGTGAGCCAGGCTTTAGTACGTGGACTGCTTCAAACCCCTATCCACTATGCATGCAGTCTTCTAACCACCTACACACTTGTCTTGCACACTTTCAATTTTCCAGTCAGTATCCATACACTTCAAGCAAACACCCTGTCACTCCTCTTGCACTCCTCTAGTGACCCATTCAGCACCATGTACTAATCCATTCACTGTGCCAAAACCCATCCACTTATAAATTCACCCAGGCACTCTCCTTGCAGTACTCTAATCATTCAGTCAGTAGCCAAGTATTCATGCAGTGAGCCAGGCCTCAGCACATGGACTGCTTGAAACCCCTATCCACAATGCATGCAGTCATCTAACCACCTACACACTTGTCTTTCACACCTTCAATTCCCTAGTCAGTATCCATCCACTTCCAGCAAACACCCTGTCACTCCCCTTTCACTCCTCTAGTGACCCATTCAGCACCATGTACTAATCCATACACTGCACCAAAACCCAACCACTTATAAATTCACCCAGGCACTCTCCTTGCAGTATGTTATGTTATGTTAAAATGTATTTATATAGCGCACGGCTACTCCGACAGAGTGTCCCGGCGCTTTCCACAAACAACTCAGTGTGTAATAACATAACAAGAAACAATACAGAAAAGAAAGACCCACCCAAAGAGCAACTAAACATTAAAAAGCCATGTCTTCAAGCTCTTCCTAAATTGAAGCAGATTAGGAGTACTGCGTAGCGCCAGTGGAAGGGAGTTCCACAACTGAGGTGCCTTAAAGCCAAAGGAGCGGCCCCCAGTGCGGGCCTTCCGCACGCGAGGAACCACGGCAGTAAAGAGAGCCGCAGAACGCAGTAGGTGAGCAGGGCGGTAAAAGATCAGCCTGCGCCGTAAATACCCGGCCCCAGAGCCAAACAGTGCCTTGTGCATCAACGTAAGGGATTTGAACATAATCCGCTTACGGATAGGCAGCCAATGGAGCTTCTGAAGCACAGTACTCTAATCATTCAGTCAGTACCCAAGTACTTATGTAGTGAGCCAGGCCTTAGCACATGGACTGCTTCAAACTCCAAACCACTATGCATGCAGTCATCTAACCACCTACACACTTGTCTTTCACACCTTCAATTCTCCAGTCAGTATCCATACACTTCAAGCAAACACCCTGCCACTCCCCTTGCACTCCTCTAGTGACCCACTCAGCACCATGAACTAATCCATTCACTGCGCCAAAACCCAACCACTTATAAATTCACCCAGGCACTCTCCTTGCAGTACCCATTTACTCATGCACTGAGCCAGGCCTTACCACATGGACTGCTTCAAACCCCTAACTAACGAACACCCTTATAGTTCTGCACTTATACATTCAACAAAAAAAAGAATATTTCAGTTTCAATACTTTAAAAAAAAACATTTTTATATCCATTTATATTAAAAAGTATATAATGTCATTTAAAAAATAAAATATGTAAAAAATAAACAGTTAAAAAACTGTAGAAAATCAGTATAAAAAAATACAAATAACTGTTATTACATTTAAAAATTATCATTTAAAAAACCTTCAAATGTTACTGAAAAAAAATAGGTTTCAGACATGTTATAGTTAGGAATTAGCATTTCAAAAATTTCAGAAATTAACTGAAAAAACCATAGGTTTCAGGGCTGTTATAGTTAGCTGGACATTTAACTTGTACAAAACCATTGAAAATCCTCCGTTATAGTTAGTTCTGCTAACTATAACTTGCGTCCCGCAATCCAACGGTGATGATGTCACATATTATATCATTCATGACATAGTCAGTGACATCACTGATGACATCTCAAATGACATCACTGATGACATCACTGATGACTTCATCCACGTGATAATCAGATACACCTCATCATACACTAGTATAACCTTTCATCACTCACTCTAAAATACAGAGTACCATATTTGAATCCATTGACTCACTAATACAAGTTTCTAAAAACCCTCTTACTGATTCCTATATCTACCCACACATATAATCACTTACCTATGAATTCACTCATACATGCTGTCAATGATCAATAGAACACTATCAAATATACTTATGCACCTATATCGACATTACACACCAGTACACATCCTATTCAATTCAATTCAATTCAATTAAAAAAAGTCTTTATTGTGATTATTCATCTTAAAAGACAGAACAGTCAGTATAGTAAAATTAAATACAACCACAAATATACCATACCAAGACCTAAGACTGGTTTACAAGTTTCTCAGTAAGGTTTAAAGAAAGAAAATACCTATATTTACATATTAAAACAGTTCCTAATACAAGATTAAATATGTCCCACGGACAAGACTTTGAACACATCATAAAAACCCATAAAAATACATAATTCCAAGTAGTTTGTTCGATAACCCAAGGGGAAATATCTTAGCTATTAGGGCCCCCCATTTTTCATCCGCAACACCCATGAACTTATCTACTCCTATTACTGCGAGCCAGATTTCATCAGCCTCTTAGTGGTCATCGCAGAACTAGTTCCTAAGGACCGACATGCTGGTTTTAGCCACAAGGTACGGGGTTTGTGATAGACTGGACATACAAATAGGAGATGGTCATTATCTTCAGTATGATCCGTGCAAAATCGGCACTTATCACCAATTCCTGGTTGCCACTTACATGTAAACTTCCGGAGTGGCAATGACCCAACTCTGAATTGGTGGTAAAGCTTGCGGTCTAATGACTTTGATATAAGGTTCCAATAGCTTTCCAGGCAGGGTTCATCTTTTAAATCTAAAGAATCTCTAGACAGAGTAGGGCTAGTGACAGAGGAGCACTTCCTTATTTTAATTACCTCCCAATATGCTGCTCGATAGGATTCTTTTGAAGGAAATTCCACCGATTCAGGGCTCTCCCGAAGTTTCCTCATCCCCATGTCAATAAGGAGAGATTTTATGCCAACCAGCCATGGGATCCTGTGCAGGCGATCCAATCCCCTTACTTCGGACAAAGACCTAGCAAAGAGTTGGAGCTCTGGAGTAATCCAGAGACACCTCCAGAAGGCCAACGGCCTATAACGGACAGTATCCTCAATACAATGACAGCCTAAGTCAAACAGCAGTGGAGTACGGGGGGACGATTGGGGCAGGCCCACAACCGATCTCATACATTTATTCTGGGCTGTGGACAGTTAGGTCAGGTTACAAAACCCCCAGATTTCAGCACCATATAAAATAGCGGGAATGATTTTAGTCGTCTAAATTTTGACCACTGGAGCTATTGGCATAGTTAATGATAGCCTGTGTTCCTTGGTCAATGCTCACGCTAATTGAGTGTGTTTCAGTGCGAGGATCTTAACTTGGGGATCCAGCTCAACTTATTGCCAAAAGTGACACCCAAATAGGTGAAGACTTTTGTCTGCTCCAGAGGTTTCCCACCCATAAAGACTCGTGCTTCAACGGGCTTGGACCCATGGAGCAACCTGAATTTAGTCTTCCCTACGTTAACCACAAGCTCATGTTCGCGGCAAAATTCCTCAAAAAGAGACAGAGCTAACTGCAACCCCTGTCTCGTCTTGGATAATATCAGTGTGTCATCCGCGAACATGAGCAGGGGCACCTTTTGGCCGGCGAGCGTCGGCGCGTCCATTGGTTGGTCAGCAAAATACTGCACTATCCCGTTAATAAATAGGGAAAACAGGGTTGGTGCCAGCACACACCCGTGCCGGACGCCCTTTCCTACCTCAAATTTCTCTGTAACCTCGCCCGGTTTCCCCCAACGATCCTGAGCATACGTTGATTCGTGGAGTCTAACCACGAGGGAAACTAACTCTTTAGGCAACCCCAGTCTCAATACGACCTCCCATAATTTTGCTCTTGGCACGAGGTCGAAGGCGGATTTTAGATCCTAAAAAGGCAGCAAAGAGCATTCCCCTACCCAAAAAGACCTCCTTCCAATATAGTAGGACAAATCTAAAGGCCTGATCCAAAGTCCCCATATGACACCGGAACCCTGCCTGTAAAGGAGATAAAATGTCATTTTCAGACATCCAGCCCTGGATCCTACCCAATATTACACGTGCTGTTATCTTTTGAATAGCGTCAATTAAGCTGATGGCCTATAATTGGCCGGAGCGGAACGATCACCCTTCTTATAGATAGGGATGATTTCCGCTCCGGACCATGATGCAGGAATTGGGGCTCCACCAGCTATCGAATTAATTAGATTTGTAATATAGGATATCCATAAATCAAAATCCTGTTGAAATAAATTGGCTGGAATGCAGTCAGGCCCCGGTGCCTTACCACTTGGGATAGACTTGAGGACTGTCTCTACCTCTTTTGTGTTAAACAGCAGGGGGACGTCAATTTGGATTTGTGGGGCAACCCCTAACCTCTCTGAAACCAGTTGGAATTGTGTTTCGAAGAAGGTAACCTATTGCTGCGGTTCGACATTATTATTCGGGAGTATTGACCGATGTCCATTCCCCCATTTAATAAGATCCCAGAATTGGGTCGTATTCCTGCCTCTACATGCTAACAACAGACAACGCCTCATCCCATTCTTTCTTGGCGTGTCTGATACCCATTTTATAAGTTACTCTACACTGCTTGATAATACCATCGATCCTAGATTTAATGGCTACCACTAGAGCTTTGTGAGCTAGCCTACACGTGTTGTTATACCACTAGTTAGGTTTGTTCATACTAATCTTTTTAGCAGGTCCAGCGTTTATAAAAAACCTTTTTAGGCCGCTAAAGAGGTCACTATGGATTCCCCCCAACTTGGCATTTAGGACCTCCTGGGAGCCACATTCGGAAAGTTCCCTTAAAGAATCTTACACTAGAACCCTAATTTCTGCCACGTTCTCTCCATCCATTGCTACCTTGGCCCACCGTACCCTTCTTAAATCATTCGCAACAGTCACTATATTGGGGCAAGTGTCGCCTTCCACACATACTGGATCACAAAAACTCCTGTCATCAAATTTAAGGACCAAGGGGTTGTGGTCACTTTCAGGGCGACATTGCACTTCCATATCTAGAACTAGTATCCATTTCTCCACATTCACAAGGATATAGTTGATGCAGCTTTTGGATCTACCATTATCAAATGTCACCGCACCCTTGGCATCGGACTTAGTCCTACCGTTAACTGCCCTTAGGCCTCGTTCCAGGCATAACCCTTTCATTTGAAGTCCGGCCTCAGTCCATTTTCTAATAGGCTCAAGGTCCAGTTGTGGGATTCCCCAAAGTGCATCAATCTCTTCACTAAGCCTGCCGTCTGCTTAATCTAGTGGTTCAAAGCAGGTATTAAAATCACCTGCAATAATTAGATCGTCATTGGGGGCCACTTGGGACAAATGATTCTCTAAAGCCATTGTGACCTGAGAGCACCTCCCACCCGGTTGACCCCTAGCGTAAACATTTTACAAAGTTAAATCAAGGCCCCTCACTGATCTGACCCTTATGGCCAGGATATCTGGGCTATCAATGCTGACCTCCTCCACACGTATCCCCTCAGATTGTCTCACCCAACAGGTCAGTCCACCAACTGCTCTACCCCTATGACCCCTTATTGCTGGTTTGAAGAAATTCAAATAGCCGACATGAAAAACCCCATCAATAGACCATGTTTCCTGGAATGCCCAGGTATCTGTGTCTTATATATAAGTTATCCAATCAGCAGCAGGACTTTTGACTACAGCTCTGCTATATTCTGAGAGGAAATAGTCATTGAAGTTCTCAACGTTGCCGGGCCACCACACCTAAAATTTGCCTCAACAGCGTTTATACAGGGATTCTGGACAGGGGGGTCTGGTGACTAGGGGGTCCAGTGGGTAAATATTTCTCAATCTTAGTTCCCATAGGACACCCTACTGTCGGAAGGTCACATCCTATTCACTTATGCAGTCATCCTACTCACTTATGCAAACAATGGATCATACTTACATTTACTCAGCTACACACTTATACAAACACCACTTCATTTATGTTTTATATATACATATTTTTTTTAATGTTGTATAGAGCGCAAACTTGACCCGTGAGGGTATCAGAGCGCTTTACACAGTTACACGGTAAACAAAGCAGAACAGTCTCAAGTGCAGAAGTATACAAGGTTTGGGGAGGGGTAGGGTAGCTGAGGAGCATAGAGAAAAGGGGGCACAAATAAATGAATATAGTTATAGTGGGACCAGTAAAAACAGAACAGAAGCCCCACGATTACTTATCAGGGCTAGTTCGTAAACTGCGGAAGAGGAAATAATTATGGATTCGAGAGACACACTGTGGTAGATGAGAGCATGTCAATAACCTAGGAATTTACTAAGCATGGGCGGAATTTGCGAATTTGCGATACGCAAATTCACGTGAATTCGTAATCTCGATTCGCAAAAATCCGCCAAATTCCGCAAGCTAGCGAATTATTTTTTTTTGCGAGTTCCCGAGATTTATTTACCAGTTCGGAAACAAGAACTTGCGCATGCGGTAGCAACGGTTGTGAACATATTGTTTCCACTTAACCAGCCTGCTCGCGATGCCTTTTTCCTGTTTCGGGTCGCAATGACGTGTTCGCGTTCGCAATTTCCTGTTTCGGGTCTCAATGATGTGTTCGAGTTCACAATTTCCTGTTTCGGGTTGCAATGACGTGTTCGCAATTTCCTGTTTCGGGTCGCAATGACGTGTTTGCGATCGCGACGTTGCTCGGCCAGCTACCAAAATCTCGCAGGGCACGCGAACAAGGAGGAAAACTCATCAGCGAACGCAGAATCATGGTAAGTCAATGCCACGCGCGCGAGATTGTATTTTTGAAGCGCAAACAAGAAAAAAAAATCCGCCAACTCGCAAATAGCGTATTTTTGGGCAATTTCGCATGATTCGTGGATCGCGAAATTGCCAAAAATTCGCAAATTCCGCGAGCGGAACGAATTTTCCACCCATACTTAGAATTTACCCATGAGGCAAGTTTTGGTCTCCTTCTTGAAGCGTGATAAAGAAGGGATTTTTCGGATGTCAGGCGGGAGAGAGTTCCAAATTCTTGGTGCTGCTCCAGCGAATGCCCTATTGTAGGTTCTATTTTTCTGAAAGCGAGCAGGATGGAGCAAGAAGTTTCTGGCGGACCGGGAGTTCCTAGTTCCTCCAGACATCACCAGTTTCTGCGCCAGATAGGCAGGGGAGTTTGTGTGGAGGGCCTTGTGAGTAATGCATGCAATTTACAGCTGTTTTCTAGCCTTCATAGGGAGCCAGTTTAGTGCTTCAAATGTGGAGAGATGCGGTCAAATTTCCTAGTGCCTGTGAGTAATCTCGCAGCCGCATTGAGGCAGGCTTTTAGAGGAGCCAGAGAAATTTAGGGTAAACCAGTGAGGGTGGAACACCCATATTCCAGTCTCGATATGACTAGTGCTTGGACTGCCATTTTTAAGTCTGAAGCATCGATGAAGGATTTTAGCTTCCACAAGTAGCTCAGGAGGAATCTGGCTGATTTAGCCATTGAGTTAATGTGGTCACACATGTTCAAGTTACTGTCAAGGAGTATGCCCAAGGATTTGGCAGAGTTCACAATGGTCGGCGGGCAGTTTAAGACTGTAATGGCTTTGATCCTAGTCTCGATCGCCGGATTGGCTTTAGAGGGGGCGATCAGGAGGAATTCGGTTTTCTTTGCATTAATTTTCAGTTGGTTAGCGGTTAGCCATTGGACAGTTAGTTTCAGGGTCTCGTTCAGGGTAATGATCTCCTCAAGTGGTGTAATATTGATGTATATTTGGGTGTTGTCCGCGTACATGTGGTAGGAAATGTTTGCGGTACGAAGAACTTCAGTGAGTGGCTCAAAGTAAAGGTTAAAGAGGGTGGGTGATAGGGTTGAACCTTGGGGGACACCAACTGTGACTGGGGTGGGAGCTGATAGGTTGCCGTTAATGAGGAATCTCTGAGATCGGTTATGTAGGAAGGACCTAAACCATTCTAGGACAACGCCATCGAGCCCCATCCTGGGATTAAGACGTTCGAGTAGTTTATCATGGTTGACCATATCAAAGGCAGACGATAGATCTAGGAGGATTAGAAGGCAGGTTTAGCCTTGGTCAAGGGCTTGGAGGGCATCATCCACGATGTAGAGCATAGTGATTTCCGTGCTGTGCCCCGGTCTGAAACCAGATTGAAAGTTATCCAATAGGTGGAAGTTATTGATGCTCTGACTTAGTTGCTGTTGGACACACTTTTCTAACACTTTATCTAACAGAGGGATATTGGAGATAGGTCTGAAATTGTCGGGGATGAGGGGTCCAGTGATGGCTTTTTTAGAATAGGAAGCACTTAGCCGGCTTTCAAGGGGTCCGGGATCGAGCCCTGCTGAAGTGAGGCGTTGATTATTGTAGTCCAGCAGGGAATAATGGCTTGGGTGACAGCAGCGAGGCAGTTAGATGGTAGAGGGTCATTAAAGTGGTTATTGGGGTTCAAAGTAGAGAGGATTTTGGAGATGGAGTCTTCATCATAGTATCTGAAGCCGGTCCAGTGAGCTTGGTTTTTAGGTGGGGCCAGTATGGATAGTGCAGAAAAGGGGGGGAGGTCAGGAAGGGGATGAGAGTAATCGACGGTATTGAGTTCAATTTCTAGTGCCATGGTTTTATCAGTAAAGAAAGAGGAGAATTCCTCCGAGGATATTAGAGATTTCGGGGATACTTTCTGAGATTTAGCCTGTTTATTAGATTGGAGTTTGACCTGATCAAAGAGCTTGTGGGGTCTGTTCCTCGCATTCTCCAATTCCGATCTGAAGTATTTTTTTTTTAAGTTCAGGATGTGTTTGTTGTATGAGTTTCTTGCCTGGTGGAGAAGTTTAGGGTGTTGAGCGGAGGGGTGCTGTCACCAGGTTGAGGGAATCAGAGAACAAGGGGTTTCTGTCTTTGATTTGTGACCTTTTTAGTTTTAGAGGGGCCAGGTCGTCCAGGATGTTCGATATGGACGCTGAGTAATGATCATTGAGGTCACTGCCCACAGTTATATGCGAGTTGGGAGAGATCAGAATTGCAGCGTGATTCCAGTTTGATAAGGTCAAGGTTTTTAGTGTCTCTGATCCAGCGCTTGGGAATCACCAATTGCTGTGTCTTTGACTTGCAGGTCCCTGGTAAAAGGAAGGAGATGGTGTGGTGGTTGGACCAGTCACATGGGTCTATGGAGAAAAGTTTGACTCCGGATTCTTTAGAGATGATCCAGTCCAGGATGGCCCCTTTTGAGTGAGTAGGCAGAGAGCAGGCTTGGGACAAGGCTTGATCAGTAAGGAGGTCTTAGATAGCATTGACGTAAGGGTCTTTAAGGTCATTCCAATGCAGGTTAAAGTCACCAAGGAAGATTTCTTTGATTTTGGAGGGAATCTTGGTTGTGATGATATCCAAGAGGAGGTCAGTGAAAGAGTCGGTCGAGCCAGGGGGGTGGTAAAAAATGTGCAAGTTCCAAAGATGTAATGAGTTGCTGGAAATGGAGAGGGCGAGGTATTCACAGGAGTCAGTGGAGTCCGCTAGGAGTTCCGTGACCAAGAGGGAGGATCGGTAGATGCAGGCGATGCCTCCACATTTTTTGTTGGAGAGCCTGTCTAGTCTAGCAATGTCGTAGTCAGGAGGGACTAATAAGTCGAGGCAAGGGGAGGAGTATTCATTGAGGCAGGATTCGGTTAGTATAGTTAGGTCTATGTTTTTGTTCAGGATGAGGTCAGCAATATCCTAGGCATGTTTAAGTGCTGATCTGCAATTTATTAAGAGTCCTGATAGTTGGGAGTCTGGGGGAGTGTCAGGGGTCTGGGCGGATAGGAGTACAGGCGCAAGGTTGCTTTTAACCATACTTCTGTTGTGAAGCGTAGCTGGTCTGTTGGGGTTGATGCAGACTGTGCACATGTACTGTTCAGTACTCAAATCCGGAGGGCAGGGGATGTCTGGGGCAAGGTTGTGGTCTTGGACGATAGCTAGGATTTCCTCTCCCATGAGGTCAGAGGGAGAGGAGGTAACAGTGGTGGAGTTGTAAGTGAGTGCAAGAGCTAGGGATTCTACCTCAGATAGGTGGCAGGGTTGTTTGCGCAGACGAAGATGTCTTAGAGGTAGCAGAAGTGGGTGCATGGGGGACAGTGAGCTTAGGGGGGAGGAATGAGGCGGCTTGAGGTTGGCGAGGGCGAACTTAGGGGGGAGGATTGGGATGGCTTGAGGTTAGCAAGGGTGAGTTTGACGAGGCAAAGAAGGTTCATAAGAACCTGAATGGAGCTATGAATGCTGGGGGTTAGATTAGTCACTCTGGAATGTAGAATTTCGAGATCCGTAAAGGCTGGGGGGGCTAGAGTGGAGGGGTGCATAGGTTCAGGAGCAGTGTCGGTAGCACATGGAGGTGACAGTGGAGAAGGGTTTTCTTGAGCCGCTTCAAATGTCTTTGGAGGCGTTACCAGCTCGCCGTTATGGAAGATGGTTGGCGGGGAGGTGAGCAGAGGTCCGGGGGCGACTCTGTTAGAGGAGTTAGAAGGCGAGCTGTCATGGTTAGGTTGACCCGAATGGGGGGCCAGTGAAGGGTGTAGTGTAGTTCCTATATTCCCAAAAGGCTCTGTGCATTGGAATAATATAAACAGCAGTGTAGACGTAGGACTGAGGTCATCTAGGTCTCTACTGACTATATTAGACTTAATTAGTTTTGCCAGCTAGCTCAGAGGTCACTAGAAACTTTCTCGAATGAACAGGAATGAGTTAACTTTCCTGATCAGACAAGAAGGGATTAGTTTCTGACAACCGCATAAACATGACAACTTTGCTCCCTCAGAATAAAGAGTATATCTCTAGAGTCGTGTGAAAACAAAAGACAGTTATTTCACTCAGTCAATTGTGCATACTTAGTTTCACCAGAGTGCAGAGAAATAGAGAGACGGGCGTTTTCAATAAAAGGTGTTATTTATTAAGCAGTCCTCTTTCTCATGCAAGAGAAGTGAGTTGCCACAGTTGCAATACTTATCATGAAGTAAAGTGTGTACAGTAAAAGTAGTATTATGAAATAATACTGTAAAAACATTGATATGGTTTCTTAGCCATATGATACTTTAAAACTGATAAAATATATACATACATAAAAACATTGACTAACGTACTCAACTGGTGCTTCTAATATACGCCTACCCCGGTGTACCTGACCTAAGCCTAATACGTGGGAAGGAGTAAGTAAGTTGCAGTTTAAGTTAAGTTGGTTTTTTGCCAAGAATCTGAATCAAGAATTCTCTTAAGGATTTAGTCAGCTCCGTACCTTGGTAATAGAATGAAGGAGGTCTTGTATCTCGTGTCTCAGGACTCGGTCTCCCAGCAACCCGCAAGGGTGACTGGAAACACCGGAGCTGGAATTTCTCGGCAGGAGAAAAGACAGCGTCTCTCTCAGTGCGTCAAATGCGAGGGTCGGCTTCCTTCTGCACTCGCATCAGCTGGGCGTCGGGCAAGTAGATAGCCACTCTGCTCCAAACCACCGTGTGTTTGCTTAAGACAACATTGGTATATTTATACCTGGAAGGTGCCGGGTTTGACATAAGGTTGGACATAAGACGTCACTAAGAACTAACAGTTCTTTCTGGACTCCAGGAGTTCTTGTGCAAATCAAAACAAAAGCAGGGGGAATTCCCGGGCTGCTGGAGGCTTGGTTTGTTTAAAAAACGCGTTGTACTTTCTAGGAGTCTATGGGAGTAGCCTTGCCGTATTTGGACTGCATGGGCTATGACTAAATATGGACATGATTCTTATGCCTTTATAAGGATATATTTTATTATAACCACATGAGGGCATGAATCGGGGATATTTAATTAGGGTCCTAGATAGATTCACAACACCCACTCCACGTATTAATGTCCATCATTACTAAATACTAAGCAATACTAAACACATAACGATGCATGTGTGTTTTCCAACCCACCCCAAAATACATATATTGCATTTGAAATGGTGTATGGTATATACACGAAAATGAGTATTGGTACTGTACGTTTTTCAAGCAGTGATATCATTCAGAAAATGCATATATAAATATCGTCTGAATGAATTGCAAAAATTACATTTATGAAATGGCTCTGAATACAGAAAAGAAGGTCGAGACCATTTCATCACATATTTACAAAATACTGCACACTTGCTAGAGGCTGAGGTAAAATATTGTCTCTAGTGTCTCTAAAAATAGAAGCTCTGTTCTCTAAGAATAGTTTTACTTTAAGCAGAGTAACATGTGCCTACAAAAAGGTAAATATTTTGGAAGTGGAAAAAAATTATTTCGCTTTCAGGGGAAAAAATAGTTCCAATTGCTTTCAGTAGTTTTGTTTATCAAAAAACTGAAGGCCGAATTCAGAGTTCAGGGAACGCTGTGTGCTCGTTGTTTTAAAAGTTATTCTTGTTGTTCGGAGAGAACATCATATCAAACAGGGTTGCGAAAAATTGGTCTACAACATCAGGTGAAAGTTCGACCAAGTTTGAAAAAGCTGCAATAGTGCAAATGTGATAATCATTGTTATCATTGATGTCTGGATCAGCAATGCTCACAGAAGGTTGTACCTGTGTGGTGCTGCTTTCATCTTGTACTTCACTGCCACCTAATCGTAATGGTGAAGTCTCAACGGATGCCTTCATCAGAATAGGTAGCCGCTGGGAACAACACGATGCATGAGCCGTTATCGAACCAAGCAAAGTATCGATATCCGTTGGTACTGCTGATAGTGTAAGACAGACGTCCAACACGCATTCTTTTCCGCATAGCAGACATCGAAGCACAGGTAAGATGCAATCTTGCCAGATTGGTCTGAATGAAAGAAACCAAGTTGTATTCAGATCTCTTAGCCGGGATAATCCGAGGACCCTAGTGATTCGGTCTCGGTAGCGTATTGCTAGGATCGTTTCTTCCATCGTAGCTGGAGTTTTGTCTGTGGCTTGGCTTGCCATATCGAAGCAGAAGGATCAAAAATAAAATTCCTCCTACGAGTCCCAAAATAAGAGGCAGGCCGCCGAATAACAAATGCACAAAATTCGGGAAAATGCCCAGAACTGTTTCAAAGGGTGCTAACAGTCCCGAAAAAATTGTCTTAAATACATGTGCGATGCCACTGGTATCAGACATGTTTAAAATTTGACCTAACATTTCTACGAAATGCACTGGGCAATTTGTTGATAATAGAGACTGTATCTCTGCCGCTGTCCTTGCAACTTGCAGATCATACGTCTCTTTGGACGAGGTTAAAGGCACAGTTGTCTGTAAAATAATTCACTTCATTCTGCTTAAAGTATCAATTCGAAAAGAAGAGATATTCAAAGAAGGCCATATTGCCGCCTCAATGTCTGGATTGCTGCTTGGATACAATACTTGCATACAGCAAGTGAACATGGAAGTAACGCTCACGAGTTAGGCTTTTCCTGGCACCATGCCACAACAGCTGTGGTCACTTATTAGAACATAACTGCCGTTGGAAAGCTGTCTGAAAAAAGGCTCTATCTGTGTTGCAGGAGTGCGGTGCAGGTGACATGAAAGGTTATTTGATGAACCTTCGCAGGCTCCATGCAAGTTATAACCTTGACACAGAAGTGTACCGCTTAGTGATTTTTTACAATTGTTACCACTAAGAAATATCTCTTTTTTCCCTTCACTATAACATTTGTGTGTATAAGGTAAATTCCATGTTGACTTGATGTATCCTTTACCCAACCTTTCATACAGGCCTGCTGGTATATATTTTTGGCAATACTTAAACTGGAAAGTTGTTATTGGGATTGTAATCGTTCCATGTATTATCCATTCAATGACAGGTCTCTCTGACATTGTCAATGGTAATCTCTCAAGTTTTTCAATGCTCAGAATCGTATAGTCTGCTCCATTTCGTGCCAAACTGATTTGTTTATCAGTAAGGTTAAAGATAGAGAAAAATTATGTTATGTTGATAAGACGCCATGGCACGTAGCCTGAACGTAGATTTTGCAACGTCCAGCCTAGCTGTATAATAGCAAAAAACACAGTTGATGGACAGAATGTAGAACAATGTCATACATTCACCCCAGTACAAGGATCTGGGCCTAAATCCATCGTTTTTTTGCACTCCACACCACCCTGGGTTAGACACTGGCTATATGTAAATCAACTCTGACCCTGTGCCTCATGGGAACAGTCCAGTCCGAACTACCAAGCCATGTCTTTCCCAGACCGGAATCAAGCATCCAAGGACCGGTTTCTGGCTATCAGCCTTCATTCAGCCTGGATAGCTTGACTCCAGTGGTGTGGAGAGCCTGGGACTCACGTCTGAGCATACCCAGCCCACTCGGGGTGAAAATTGCAAAAAACACAGTTGATGGACAGAATGTAGAACAATGTCATACATTCACCCCAGTACAAGGATCTGGGCCTAAATCCATCGTTTTTTTGCACTCCACCCTGGGTTAGACACTGGCTATATGTAAATCAGCTCTGACCCTGTGCCTCATGGGAACAGTCCAGTCCGAACTACCAAGCCATGTCTTTCCCAGACCGGAATCAAGCATCCAAGGACCGGTTTCTGGCTATCAGCCTTCATTCAGCCTGGATAGCTTGACTCCAGTGGTGTGGAGAGCCTGGGACTCACGTCTGAGCATACCCAGCCCACTCGGGGTGAAAATTGCAAAAAACACAGTTGATGGACAGAATGTAGAACAATGTCATACATTCACCCCAGTACAAGGATCTGGGCCTAAATCCATCGTTTTTTTTGCACTCCACACCACCCTGGGTTAGACACTGGCTATATGTAAATCAGCTCTGACCCTGTGCCTCATGGGAACAGTCCAGTCCGAACTACCAAGCCATGTCTTTCCCAGACCGGAATCAAGCATCCAAGGACCGGTTTCTGGCTATCAGCCTTCATTCAGCCTGGATAGCTTGACTCCAGTGGTGTGGAGAGCCTGGGACTCGCGTCTGAGCATACCCAGCTGTATAATAGAACGTAATTGGGACTGACCATGTTGTAACATTAGCAAGTCCTGCTCTATTATATCAACAGCAGATGATGCAATGCTGTCCAGTGAATAAATTCTGGAGGACAGAGTCGTTAACCCATTGTCCACTACAGAAAGGGATTTTTCCAAATTTATACGATCAATTTCTCGTATTTTTTCTGCAGTTTCAATTTGCGTCACTTTCCAAGCTTCGTTGTAAGCAGCGTATATACCGGCGTATATGAAACGTTTTTGACGCTGTTTGTGTGGTCCCAGTATGAAATCACGCAAGTCAGCACCTTCTTTAGGTAAAGTCAAGTGTTGCTTAATTTCAGCCAGTGTGGATTTCTGTAGCCACTTGAGGCATAGTTTCCCTACACTGTATATGGTAACTATACCTGGATGTTGTCTCTGGGAATATCTTGGGTCTGGCCTGTTCTGTTTTAACCCCTGTGTTTTGTTCAGGAATCTATCTTGACAGTTATTTATGTCTGTGGGCCAGATCAACCATTTTTTCCAATCAGGATTTGTACTGTTTTGGTGTAAAATATGGGATACGTCTATCTCCACATTTGTAGTGCTATTACTATCAGGTATGGGCTTCAGAATAGACAGTTTGTTTAAGTCTTTTATCTTGGCTAAACCAAGACAGGTTGTTTGTTGAATGGTGTCATTCAGGAATATTATCTGTTCTGGGATCATGCAGGCTCTAAATAATGCTTCTAGACCTTGTACCTGCCAGTCTTTTGTACCCCAGATGGTTTTTGTTTCAATGTTGTTTTTCCAAAATTCAAAACCAAATGTAGACATTTTTTCATAAAATGTTTCAGAATAAACCAATTTAGTATTTGTCAACATTGTTTTCATTCCTGTCTTATTTAACATTTTGAAATAAAACGTTTCTGGATCAGTTGTGTTAAACCCTGAGAAGTATGGAAATTTCTCATAAATGTTTTCGAGCTGCCTTTAGGCGGTGTTGCACAATGTTCCCATTGGTTATAATTAAAAACATTTCTTGGTTGAGCAGATTTATGCAAATAGTGATGACCATAATGATTATAACAGTACATTTTTTCATAATTTGATGAACCCTGCAAGTAATCATGTTCTGTGAATTTTGCTGACATTACTAAATCTGACATCATATTATTAATATTTTCAAAGTCCCAATCATCAGAGAAAGTACTTGGTTTTACAAAGTCACTTAATGAAACCTTGAACTGGAGTGGATATTTCAAGAGCTCAATTGGGCCATAAATTTCATAATCCGTTTTGTCCCATGCTACCCCACCGGGTATTGGATTGGCTGTGATGTTCACTGATGAAAGTTCTCTTTTCTCGATGTGAGATGATGTGTGAGGCTTTAGGACCAAGTTGATGTTTTGACTTGCTGTGTCCATTGTACTATATTTTCCATCAATAAATCTACCCAAACATAAAACCATGATGAGCCAAAGCAGGAGGAAAAGTACACCTAACACAATCCATAATTAAATCCATGGAGAAATCAGATATGTTTCTTTGAGTTGATGAAAGAGTTCAGTTACTTTGTCTTCAGGGGCGTAACACAGGCCCCCGCAGGCCCCGCATTGCAGGGGTGCCCCGCGCTCCAGGGGGCCCCCTCCATGAGCCAGCAAGCCGTCAGGTATTTGATAAAGGCTACTGCTTGTTTTAGGTTTTTTTTCCAGGCTCTCTGGTGGGAAATGTTGACAGACACTTGTGCTTGTTCACAAAAGCAGTTTACGTACGGCAGCACGTCTTATCACGGTGCTGGATGCACGCAGGCACAGGCACAGAGAGAGTAGGGGGCCGGAGTGTGCGTGTGCTGCTGACCTGCCTTTACAGTGCTGTCATAGCGTAACTTGCAGAGCTGCTAAATTGCATGTTGTTAATGTTACCAGCCTTGCTGCCCTTTGCCCCAAGAAGGCGTTGCTGGGGCTCGGGCAGGCCCCCGTGAAACAGCATGCAGAGAGTCCTGTAAGGAGTAAAAACTGCTAAGACCCTGGGCGAGGAACTCCAGAAGAGAACAGACTATGGCTCTCTCCGTATTAACATTGCAGGTGTAGCCATTTACTTTCCTCCCTGACTGAAGCAGCAAGACACAAAGCTAGCCGGCTAGGATCTCAACTTTGAGACGCACTCCCAGGCACTGTAAAAAATGTAGCTCTTAGGTGAGTCACCTTAGAATTGATACCTTTCGAATAGAGACATTACTGCTCATTAATTGTTGTTAAAAAAAGTCTGCAAAGGCCTAGAGCAGATGCTAAACAGAATTGAAAACAAAATGTTATTTATTGATTTGAAACGTGCCGTTTTTGTACATGTTTACTTTGAGTATTATTCATGTATCACCTCTGGAATACCTTTAAAAAGTGCTCAAGTTGTCAGAGAAATAAGTAGGTATGTGGCTCGCTCTCTTTGGAGAACATCTGGTAATACAAACAGATTTGTAGTGCCCTGGGAACGCATCGTAGTGCAGCCCTTTCTGCCAGAGGGGGTTGACCCACCAGTTACAGACACGCATCCCTCAAAGGTGATCAGACACACCTCAGTCCAGGTATTGCCGGGTCTCTGTGTCTGCTTGGTTCACCAGCCATTGCCCACAACACTTGAGTGCTATTGAGGTAGCTAAATCCCAGCCTGTCACGCTGCTTTTGGTGAAACTGGCTCATAGGCTGAGCAGTGGACCACCATTGAATGTCACTCATAATTGTGCTGAAATTATAAAAATGTCAAGCATAGCAATTGGAAACATTTGCATCTATGTAGATGCCTTGCAGCCCGGGTGCAGGATTCTAGGTTATTTTGTTTTCGTTAAGGCCTGAACTATAGGGAAATCAGGTTAATGCATGGCTCATGCTCCTGTCCCCACCTACCCCCTAACAACATAATGACTGTCAATGATGCTGCTGGCCACCCTTCTGTCATGTTGTTCACACCCAGGCAGCCTAGATGCCCCATGTACATTATACCACTTACAAATTGTCTTGATTGTTAAAACTGAAACTTCGCCCGCCCACTGTATCACGTCATCAGCAGCCAAAGAGAGCCTTTTTGCAGCTCTGGGAACAGCAGCCATTCTGGGACCGCAATAATGAAGAGGTCAGTAAAAATTAATCATATCCCAAAGAGCAGCACTGAGCTAATTGCATGCTGCAACGATCAGTTGCTTTGCACCATTTTCAAGAGTTTCTTGATCTTCAAATGGGTGAAATTTCTGGTATTTATGTTTCCCTCACCGTCATTGCTTGATTTTGCTCGAGAAAAAAGTGTCACTCGAAGTCATTAAAATGTCACTCATAATTACACTGGAATTATGAAAATGTCCCACATAACAATTTAAATGTCGGCATCTATGCGTCACTGGATTTAGTTTTCTTTTTAACCGACCCGACCAACACAAATAAACACCAGCAAAAACCAGCAGGATGAGGGGGGGTCAGTGGGTTAAAAGGAGAGGGGCATGTGCAACTGCTTGTTTTAGTTGTGTTGGCATTTCACGTTGCCCACAGTAATATAATCAAATGTTTTAATTTCTGAGAAGCAGTTTCTTCATAAGTGTGCCCTACACGTATCGTTTGACATCAGCCCTCTGCCAGCAGCAGAGTGAGGGAGAACGGGTTCCCACTGGGAATCCTCTTTTTACTTTATTAAGATCTAATGTTGAAGGTCGAGGCATTAACAACATAATTCCTATTATTTCACTTCTTTCAGCATCTAAAGAGTATGTGCTTATGAAGTAGTGTTGTTAAAAATAGTAGTTTGTGCCCCAGAAACTGAATGGTAGGTCGAGTCGGATAGGTTTTATGAAAATACACATCTCTTTTTCCGGGCGCATGTACAATTATTGAGGATGTTCCTCCTGGAGACGTAATGCAATGTGGTGCTCGGGCACCGAACGGATGATTCCATTCAAATGCACACCCCCTGTCTATACTCAACAAGTAGTTGGCCCTTATTACGAGATTGACGATAACAACTGAGTCCCACATTAACCAGGTGCATTAGTGCATGACATTGTCTACACTCATCTTAATGCATTCTGCTTAAACATATACGTTCCTTTTCCAAGTAAAACGTGTAATCGTTGCAGGTGATAATTTTTACAACAAATGCAGAATGACCGCTCCTTAGCACTTGTAAAAGGGAGATGATATGCATTTAGAAATATGTGTTATGTTATTCCAAGTGGCATATGCCTGTTATTGGTATGACCCTATTAGCTCCGGGTTGGCTTGTTTGTGACTTCTTAAGTGGACATGGTTTATTATCCTGAATAATTATAAATTGGGCGTTATACAGGCCTCAGAAGTCATCGATGTTACATTTTAGAGTAGAGAGGATAAGTTTGCCATTGGCAGGGTTGTTGGCATTATGAAATTTAAATGCTGGAATTTGCCACATAGCAAGCAGTAGGACTCTTAATGTGGCGGTGTTTGTGAGAAAATGTGTTGTAGGTGTATCTAAGATGTACTTTTGTGTTATCATCTGGAACTATTTGTTACTGTGTCAGTCATTCTTATTCTTTGGTTGTCTCTTTGGATTGTTGACCAGATAATAGGCATATATATAGCTAATACATGGCCAAAGAGAAAAAAATGAGTTTTTTATTTACACCCAAAAAAGTGTCAAAACAATAGACACAGCAATCAACAAACAAAACCTATGATGCTGATCTGATGTTTTACCTGATTCACCGAAGCGATAGGCTAACAAAAGGTAGCTCTACATCTTCCCTTACATTTCTGGAAAAGGCCTTTCTCAATGATTTTTGCTTTTTCGCTCTCTGAAAAAAACAGAACATGTAGGGCTGGGATATGTTTAAAGCCTCATACAACCTTGAAAGTTGGGAATGTAATGTGCACTTTCTTACTCTTCTGAGACCACTTGTGCCTAATGCATGTCTTTGGTGCCTCGATGGGCTCTGCAATTGCAATCACAATTAAAATGTCGCACATAAGCAATCTTAAAAACTTGGCAGCAATGCCGCAGGTACATGTGCACATTATTTCAAGCACTTGTTGGCAAATGCAGCCGGCTTTCTGGCGGCCATGCTTCTTTGTATCTTGGGAGTAATTTAAAACAGGTGGGTCTCTTCTGACAAACATACTAGCTGTTGGTTTTGCCTTCAGATTACTGCACAGCTCCTACCTCAGCTTGAGGATAATGCAGTATAGAGCCTGTCCGTGCGCAAGTCAGTGTCACACATAGGCAGCTAAGATGAATCAGTATCTTGTAACTATTCATGTTGGGGCTGCCTCACATCCTGTTGGGATGGGTCCCACGTGGACAGAGAAGCCCTTGAGTCCTGGTGCTCTCCTCTTTGAGTGCTGGCAGAGAGGGGGCACAGTGGGGGCAAAGGCTGGCAATCTTAGAAGCACCTGTGCAGCAGGCAGCAATCTTCTATTTCATAAAAGCACATGGGAATGTGCAGATTACGTATCAGGAGGTGTTTTAAATATTCCTTTTACCCTCACATACACCATTGGGGTTTCCATGCTGCTCACGATGTGTACCACAAGCCATTTCATGTGCCTTTGATTTCTGATTCCCGGCATTAGGTTTAGGTATGTGTTTCTAAATGAGGCTTGGCCCCGGGGGTTAGTTTGTATCATGGTGGCTCTACGTTGCCAGCACTGCACCCTGTGTATTGCGGTGCAGTTTCTATGCCCTGCTGGTGTGCGTCTTCAAAGATGGCGCGGCTTGGAAATGGCCCATTGGCCTCTGTGGAAGGGAAGGACACGCACAGTACATGACCATCTACTATACAATGAGAGGCCATAATGTGCCCTTCCATTTCTGGTGCTTTGCACCATTTCTGGTGTTTTAAGATCTTCTAGTTTCTTCTTGCTCAAATGAAGGTAATTTCTGATATTTATATGTTTTGATCGACTTCCTGTATATTTTTGCTTGCAAGAAAGTGTCTCTCATAGTCGTTGAAATGTCACTCATAATTATACTGAAATTATGAAAATGTCACACATGGCAATCTAAAACCTTGGCAGTTATGCATGCAGCAGCCGCGGTGTTCCAGCTTCTAGGGGCCCCATCAGTGCTGTAGCGCACACAGGCAGCACTACACTATCTCGCTGGCGTTGGGTGCATCAGTGAGTTGCCTCATAACAGTCCTGCCTCATAAATGAAATGGTGTGTGCCACGTGTGGTGGGTGCAGGTGACCTGAGCTTCCAGGCCCAGCAGCAAGGGGGTAGAAGGCAACTGCCTTCAGGGCAGAGACCATTTGCATATTTACATACCTTTGTAAACTGGTTACAGAGGCTTGTTTTTTTCTTGTTTCAGTACCCCCTGGGCCCCCACTCTGCCTATTCCTTACATTTCAAATTTACATTTACTGCTGTAGTGTGAGAATGCATGTCACGAAAAGGAATATAAAGTATTGTTGCCAAAGGTAAAATGCCAGCAATGGATTGTTTAAAGAGCCTGGAAAGACCTTGTCTTGACACTAAATAGGGTTATAAATAAAGTATGTACGGATTTGTAATGTGACTTTTCTGTCTTTGTTCACTTTAATTATCAGTCATGGATCATTCAGGCAACCCTGGAACACAATTAAGAGTGCTTTCTATTTATATTTGTTGTTGGAAGTATGCACAGATAAGTGCTGAAAATACGGCTTTGGGGGACTGCTTATTTTTGTCGCTGTCTGGGACATCAAAATATTGAGCTGGCAACCCTAATCATAAGACTGGAAGTTTGTTGCAGGATCAGGACATTATTTATTTCCTCCATTCTCGATCCCTGATTAGCGCCACAATAGGAATAGTTTAATTTATATCTGAAAACCTACGCCGCCGTCAATAACCTGCTGAGTTACTTCAAGTGTCTGGGAATGCACCCTGCATTCAGCAAAGTCACTCCTCATTCTCGCCCTTCACTTTTACGCTCACCCTGCACTCACAGCAATCACAATGCACTCACACTCATCTCCATGTACTCCCACCATTCACCACCTCAACCTACACTTACAGTGATCACTTTGCACTCACAATGCACTTGCGCGGTTCACCCTGTACCTCACCCTGCAGTCACACGAGCAAACTACTCACCCTGCACTCATGTCACACTTCACTCTCCTGTCCCCCTCACTGTTCAATCTGCAGTCTCTCTTAAATAAGACTTTCACTAACCATGCCTTCTTTCATCCCGCTCTGCACTTACATGTGCACCAAATTCATATGGTCACCTCACCCACCCTGTAGTCACTCCTCTTACCCTACTCTCACACTGTCGCATCACTCACCGTGCACTCATAGAGACACTCCTAGAAGAAAGTGTACCATGCAGATCACAGAACTGAGTGTGAGTAAACTAAGAGTAGCGCTATAAAAAATGAAATGTTTGTCAGAAAGGTGCTATAGAGAGATGCGGTGCATTGTTGGTGAGTGGTAGTGGGGGGATTCATGGAAAAGGAGGAAATGGGGGAGGGCGCGCCAAAAAAGCCTGTCAGATGCCATCCCGAGATGTTTTGAGGCATGGGCAAAGTGGGCTCCAGCCCAGGGCCCCAGACTTTCAGGGACCCCCTGATAAAACCAGCTCTATTCTGCACAGTCTTACCCTGATGGCATTAAATGATTTTTAAGCAGATTGTTTTAAATACAACTTTCCGTCACTTTTTTTCAATATTGGTTCATGTGTGTCTATTATAGACATTTTGTAGAGGAATGTTGAGTTTCATGCAACATTCATAACATTTTCTTTTGGATCAAATCAGGACCTCGAACATATGAGAAATGGGAGAGTGGCACAGAGAATATTTGCAATAATATGCTGCTGTGGTACAATATTGAAAACATACATCATTATCCCTGAATATAATATGTAAACACATTTAAAATGTGGACTCGTGTGTCTGTGCACTGTATGTGACTCGCCCAAAGAGGGCATGGAAGGGTGAAATAGATCATAAATTCAAAACTGTTCTTACAGAGGTCCCCAAAGTATGTTTGGCAGTTTGCCCCTAAAATACTTAAGCTGTTCCTGGTGACATCTGCGAATATAATGGCCAGCATTCCACGTGGGCTGGCACATCTAGGCCCATGCAAAATACATTTTGTGTGTAAAGATCAGCAAAATAAAAACAAATTGTAGCAAAGGTGCAGAATGTTTAAACTCTGCATAAGTGTGTCTGTGGAGGTGCACAAACAAAAGGAGAACTAGTTTGACTAAATAGGTGTGAATTATGTATGCTGCTGCTTGATGTACTCCTTATTGTTTTACCCGTCACTTTGAAATATTTGCACCTTCATGCACAAGCACAAACCAAAAGGTCATTGGTTGACTAAAGTGGTTTGATTTTTGTATGCTGCTGCTTGCTCGACTTGTTACTGTTTTGCTAGTCACTTTGAAATATTGAAGCCTTTCAAAAGGGAATTATTAGTTTAAACTGGTTTGATTATTGTATAGTGCTGCAGTTATTATTGTTTTCCAGTTGCTTTGAAATATATGTGCCTTTATGCACACACCAAACGGGGAATTGTTTGACTAACCTGGCTTCATTTTTGCATACTGCTGGACTTGTTTTTATCATACACTTTGAATGTATTTTCACGTTGATGCAAGAAGAAAGTTAATTGTTTTACTAAACATGCTTGATTTCTGTTTATTTCTGGACTGGCAATTGTTTTATTATGCACTTTGAAAGTAGTGGCACCTTTGTTTTGCTTTACCAACTACAGTTTGTATAGATTGTCATTAGGTACTTGCTGATATGGTTTGTTTTTATTCTACATGCAGTGTTATTTATGGTGTTGCTTACAATTGTCTGTAAAATCTGTGCCTTAAATCTTGTATTTAGCATTGTTTACACTACAGAAATGATAAATTAAAACAGACAAACATCTGCATCAATGTTCTGAAGCATCCAAACAGTTTTCATCCTCAGCCTTGTTTACCTGCCTGTCTTGTAATACTTACTAATAAAGACATGATGGTAGAAATTGAAATTGCTTCCTCACTTCACGTTATTATCATGCACAACCATAAACAGTTGCTAGTTTGCGGCATGCAGATAATTCACCAGTCTATTTCTCTTGCCTTTCGTAGGATACAGAGTTATATCTTGTGTACTTCTCATGTATATTGTCAGTCGAGTTTTTATGGAATTTCAGGTTTGCGTTTGTCTTTCAAAGTTTCAAGCTATTGTCCATTAATGTCAATTCTAGTTCATACCCTTCATAGTTATTCTTCAGCCATAGGCAGTTCCTGAGACAATGGATCGCTCCTTGGCATTGTTCTGATTGCTGCCTCAGTTAAATAATCTGTTTTTGACATTATTGTTACAAATGGCATAGCTTATGTGTTAAGCGGGTTTCCCACTTTCTCATTAGAACTTTGAGAAAGGCAATAGAGAGGCATTTCATTTAAATGTTGGAGGTTTCAAATCAAAATATTCCAGATTTTTGGGCGGAAGGGCAAAGTGGTAGGTGGTGGGCCGGGCAGCCGCGGGGGGGGGCCCTCCATGTGTTTTGCAGGCGGGCCCCCTCGAGTTTTGTTACGCCACTGTTTGTCTTTGAAAGTTTTTGTTGCTGGCGTTTCTTCATGTTCACTTGGACCATCAGAAAAGTCATCGAAATGGATGAAGTAGCCAGATGCAGTTCTGTCAATTGTTGGAATTGCTTTCAAATTTTCTTTAGTCTTTGGATCTTTCTTTGGGACATTAGTATAGTCCGATGCTACATCATTGTAGACAGGTGTTTCTTGACGAACTGTTGCAATTTGGGTTTCAAGAGTCACTAGTTCCATGGCTTTGTTGCATAGTCCTTTTTTATTTACTGCAGGTTTATCAAAAGTGATTAGTCTTTCAGTTTGAACCTCTTGGATTGTAGCAAGATTTGGTCTTCTGCTATTTCTTGGGAGTCCACTGGGCCTACTACTTATTATTGGCCACATGATTGTGGTTTTACCAGGTCGATGGATACAACTCTGTTATCCTTTTTACCAGCAAGGGGCGGTAGTACTACTGATCTTGTTCCGCTGACAGCTAAGACAGGTACTGCTTTTCTGTAAGAAGGCCCAAATTCCTTCTTCACCACGATCTTTTCTCTGACTAGATCCCCAATCTTTGGAATCCAGACAGGTCTTGCTGGGACAGGTGGTTTCTCTTCAGTGGCTGTTGGCTTTAACTTTATATTACTCAGACTTCTTCTTGTTTCATTTAAGTCCTGTAAAACAGCCAAACGATCTTTGATATCAAAGGCTTTTTCTTCTACCACTGATGTCTGACAATCTAAGTCCTGGATTTGCATTCTAGTGCCGAACAATAGTTCGTATGGAGTGAAACCGTTTAGAGAATTTCTTGGCAGATTGTTAAGACTACGTTGGACACTTGTTAAATGTTTGACCCACCCATCACCCGAACCTAATACCCTCGCTGTTATAGATTGCTTTATGTCCTGTTTTTTTCTTTCCACTACCGCATTTCCCTCAGGATGGAAGGGAGAAGAGTACCGCAATGCAATGCCCATACTAGTCATGGCCTCTTTGTAAGCTCGAGAGCTAAACGCAGGACCCTGATCAGAATGTAGCATGCCAATTGCGTATGTGCCGATAAAGACTCGCAAATCTTTTATAACAGTTCTGGCGTCAGCCGAGGGCTGGGGCCTACATTTTAAGTGAATCTAGTCTTAATAATTATGGGAACGCATTTCTCCGGCTGGATTTCTGCATATAGATAGCCTGATGCTTTCTAATAAAGGAGTCCTGGCAGTAGTCTGGTCCAGTTCACAACTGCGATCTCTGTTGCAGTCTGGACAATCCTTTGCAAATTTGTAATTTTGCAGGCTCATCCCCGGCCACCAGTATTCTGATTGTAATTCTTTTAGAATTTTCACGATCTCTTGGTGCCTTAGACCCTGTCCCATTTGTGCTTCTTGAATCAAGTAAGCCCTCCGGTTCATGTTTGGAATTACTCTATCCCCCACTCCAGGGACTTGAGCAAAAGGAACGGAGTATGCATCAATTATGTATGTATTATTGAGTGGATAGTCGAGAGGCAATGCTGCATAGTCGCCTTTTAATGAGGCTTTTACCGCCAGCATGGTTTCTCTGTTGTTGGACCTGGCCCTTTTGGCAGGTTTCACCCCGAAACTTTTTGCTTTTGCCTAGCCTGTTTCTGTAACCTGGTGTTGGTGATTTTAGGCCTCTGCGCACTTTTTCACTGTGGTACAGTGTAAAGTGCGTGAGCTCTCTGTGTGTGTGTGGTGAGTGACCTGCCCTCCCATAGGAATGCATGGGGAATCTGTGTGATCATGGTAGTTCCTGATGTGTGGGGAGTGCAGAGTCGAATTTGGTATGTGCGAACTTGTGAGATGGAATGCTGTGTAATGATGTATGCGGCATGAATGTGTCTAGTGTGGAAGCGCCACTTCTAGACATGGGTGCGCGTGTGTAGTAAGTATGCTGGCGCGTGATTGGCTGAAGCTGGCTGGGGAGCCTGGCTCCAAGAGTCTGTGTGGGTCTGCCCCGGTGGTGAATGGAGAGATTAGCATGCTGATGTGAGGGAGGGGCTGCACCTGAGTCCTGAATAGGGCTGGGCTTTTCCCACACAATGCTGGCTCCGCCCGCTGTGGTGCGACTGATGACCCTAGCCTGCCTGGTGAATGGAAAGGGTGGCTGGGGAAAACAAGAGTACTCCCAAAACCAGCTGCGACATGTTTCTCCCCCACCCTGCACCTTTAGACAAAGGTTTTCAATGTATAAAAGGAGGCTGTGACCTCTTGTCCAATGTTCTTGTTTGCCAACTTGAATCCTGCCAGGGTCGTGCTGCTGCTTGGGCCCAGGGGAAGGCATGCCTCCCTGGGCCCTGCCCAGCCCCTGGACGCCTGAAGGACTTTGCTGCTGACTTTTTTTTGCCTACTAGCGCTTGGGAGCGATGTGATTCTCCCCCTAGTGCTTAGGAGCGCGGTGATTCTCCCCCTAGCGCTGGGAGCGCTTTTGTTCTCAGCCGGTGCCCACCCGGCATTTGCCCCGCTGAATTGCCGACTTAAGAATCCCCTGGCAGGTGCCCACCCTGCTAGGGACCGTGCCGCTATTTCTCTTTGGCCCCCCAGCGAGTGCCCACCTCGCTTATGGCTTATTTGGAGGGAGCTGACCCCTTGTGTGTCTCCCCGCCGCAGCCCAGGGCTCGCCTGGGCCGGAAGGAGATGTCCGGCATGCCGCCTGGTTGTGGGCGGGGCCGGGGAGACGTTGTTTCCGCTTCCCCCTGCCTGGAGGAAGCCTTTGCTGCTGTGCCGGTCTCCCGGGTCAAGCGGGAGACCGGAGATGTTGCCGCCGCACCGGGCTAAGGAAGAGAGACGCCCAGAGGAGACGCCGCCCCCCCAGCCGGTGAGTGCGGGTTGTCCCCGGTGGTTCTCCCGGGCGGCCCCTGTATTATTGTTCTAACACCCCCGGAGGGCTCCGGGGGCATGCCGCAGTAGGGGCCAGTGAGGCTCCACCTTCAGGAGGGCAGTTTCCTTTCCCCTTTGAGCGGCCCCAGTTGGCAGAGGGCCGCTCCGACGAGTGGGGCATTGGTCCTAGAGCCCCGAAGCTCCGGGTGCCCAGTTGTTGTCCCGAGCCATGAGAGGCTCCACAAGGCGCTGCAGTTGTTTCGAGAGCCCACGAGGCTCGTGGGGGTATATTTGTGCTAGAGCCTGAGAGGCTCCTCATCTCCCCAGTTGTCCTCGAGTCCCCCGTGAGGGACTCCAACGTAATCGGGGGCATCGTGGATTGGTCCTGGTGTGGTAGAGTGGCCCCAGCAGTCAGCGGGCCGCTCCCACTCGCCCCCCCCCCAGTTGCTTTGCTTAGAGCCCCGAGGCTCCAGGGCCCCATTGTTATTTTAAAGCCCAGAGAGGCTATTGAGTGCCTCATTCATTTGTTCGAGCCCAGAGAGGCTCAGGGGCAGTCATTTGTTCAGGGCCTGGAAGGCTCCAACGTTGTCCCCACCATTATCTACACAGCTGCCCAGCACTTCGTGGGCAGCTGCCACGTTTAGGCCCCCCTGACATTGGGACACAGGGCGTCCTAGCCCCAACAAGGCCAGAGGGCCTAGGGACTGCCACAGGTGGTGGCTCATGTGAGTTTTGCGCAATTGCTTGTGCTTGCACCTCTGAATGTGTTTTGATGCATCATGTGTTTTCCTTCCTTTACCTCTGAATGTGTTTTGATGCATCATGTGTTTCCTTCCTTACACCTCTGAATGTGTTTTGATGCATCATGTGTTTTCTTTCCCTACACCGCTGAATGTTAATGCATCATGTGTAATGTTCCTATACTTATACCCCTAAATGTTTTTGATTCTTAGGTGGTTGTTTTCTCCTAGTACAGGTGTTGCTAGTGAGGTCTTGGTTCCCTGCGCAATATTTTCCTAAGGTGGTTAGGGTTGCGTAGGAGGTACTTACCCTTTACCAGTAATTACTGGTTGTGTGCTAATTTGTGCTAAAGTGATTATTATTCTATGATCTACAAAGTGCTGATTCCTGACAGTGGTCCTGGTGGCCCTGTCTTGTACATAATCCCTTGTGAATATTTCCAGTGCCAGTTGGCACAATGTACATGTGTGATTACTTATCTAATATGTTTTGGTATAATACAAAGGCTATTTTTATATCACCTTGTGTGGAGTTTCCTTTGTGGTGGGCCTTGGGTGTTGTTGCTGGGTGCGCTTGCAAACACTTCACCTACATAGCCTCCAAGTTTAGCCTGGCTGCTCGCGTCACGTTACATAGAGGGTGAGCAGGGGTTATCTTGGTGTGTGACTCCATTGCCCTGACGTGGAAGTGGTGGTCTCTGACTGACTCTGGAGCAAGCCTTGGCCAGCCAGAGATCCCGTTTCTAACATCCGTCTATGTGTTTTTTAGAACGCTTTTTTGTGGCTACGGAAGCCGGTTGAACCGCTGCCACTGTGGCTCTGTTAGCCAATGAATTCTCTGCAACGTGAACGCCATCACGTTGATGACTCTGTATGTATCACGTGAGTCTTTCGTAGTTCTTTCTGTAAAAGAACTACTTGTTCCCAAAGCTTTTTATGCTTTATTGTGGCACGTGTGTCATCTTTGTAACCGTTTTTGATCCATGTCTGCATGTCACTATTGTAAGACCTGACGCAGTAATGCGAATCGCACACAATTAGTGTGGGGAATTTGCGATCAGCATTTTCAAGCGCCATCTTTAAAGATCTTATTTCAGCTCGCTGAGCTGTACAGTTTCTGAGTGATTCAGTTTTGGTGATTATCGGTCTGAATGTACCGAAGCGCCAGCGACCTTTAACAATCGCGCACGCTGCATTGTAGGATTTTTTATCCACATCGTAGTGTTGTGCAAATCTATCCATATAGATTACACAGGTGTATTGTTCTAGAGGCAGAATTTCGATTGGCAGAGGATATTCTTGTTCATATTCTAGATCTTCCAGTCTTTTCATTTTCGGGTCAAAAGCGTGTTTCACCTCTTCTGCAGCAAGAGAATGTTCCCATTGTATCCATTTTGGATCTAATGCCACTGCATTTGGAATGCGTGGTCTTGTCACTGCCTCAAGGGCTGATACTGCTGTTAAAACAGATATGCCCTTGCCTTCGGCTAGGGCTCTTTCTTTTGCTACAGCAGTTTGAACCGCAGTTAGAATTTTTTCAGTAGAACTGAATTTCATTTCAGCTTGTGTGTACAAATGTGATTTGTAAGCTATTGGTACCATTTCTCCCTCATTAGAGGTCAGGCATGTGAATCCGCATCTTCCTGGGATGACTCGGATTACAAGGTTGCGTTCATTTGCGCGTGTTTGCAGTTTTGTTTTAATTAACATGTCTGTTTGTAATGATCTTAAAATTTCTGTGTGTTTCTGAGTCCAATTGATTGGTTTGAAATCAGGCTTTATTAATTCATAGAGAGGTTTAACCCTCTCTGCATAATTTAGAATGTATGTTCTTCCGAAATTCAGGAAACCTAGTATTGATTGTAAGTTCTGTAGCGTTTTTGGAGCTTAGAGTACTGCACACTTCTCTAAGAAGTTGTCTGCTAGGCTTTTGCCTTCACTTGATAATTCATATCCTAAAAACAGGACAGTTAGATGAGCAATTCGTGACTTTTTAAAGTTGAATTTATACCCTTCAGCTGCGAACCCAAGTATTATGGTATTCTCTCTTTTCAAGTGTGTCTCTAGGTCATCATCTGTAAGATAGATGTCATCGACATAAGATAATGCCTCATCATCATATATTTGTAGTATCTCTGTTACCCTTGCTGAGAATAATCCTGGGCTATTCTTGAATCCCTGTGGGAGTTGACAGAATAGTTTTTGCGACCCCATATTTGAGAAAGCGGTCAAATACCTGCTTTCAGGTGCAATGTTTTGACAGAAGAAACCATTTGAGATATCTAATGTTGTTTTATATTTTTTGCGCACAATATTATTCACTAGTGCTGCACTGTGTGAGTTTTGTACTGCAAATGTTTTGCAGCAAGAATTTAGGTGTCTGTAGTCCAAAACTAGATGATATGAATCGTCTGGCTTGGAGACAGGAAACAAAGGATTTTTCATTTGTGAGGTGCATGTTTCAATCACCCCTGATATCCAAGTTGATCTAAGATTTTTCTGACTTGCTTTTTAGCTTCTTGCTTAACAGGATACTGCCTTTGTGCAGAAGGTTGATTTTTTAACTGGATTTTGTGGGGAGGAGAATCCTCATCCCATCCTACATGATTTTTATATGATGCAGGAGCTTGGGCCACTGCCCATTTTCTTGCAAATGTGTATTTTTTATGAATTGGAATATGATTTGAGAAGGCAGGCATAATCATTTCTTTGCCATGAGGGCACTCCCTGACAAACTCTGGTGGCCAGTCTTTCTCAGCTAACAGGATGTCATAGCCTTTAGATAAGTTGTCCCAAAGGAGACCCCTTACTTTCCTAGTTTTGTCCCCCTCTATACGCAATGTTATTTCATATAATTTATGGGGTTTGCTAACTCTGGTGTCTGCAGTTTCCACTTGAATGTATTCATTTGTATCCACTGTCTCCAGAAGATTCATCAGGATATTGCGAGCTATTGTTACTTCTGCTGCGATGTCTAGCATTGTCTGGGCCCATTCTCCGTTTTTCAGTTGTGTCCTCAGTATCCTCGGCATGTGTTATTTTAATACTGGCTACCTTCTTTCTTGGAAATTGTAGTTTTTTACTTTGATGAGCAGGTTCCTTGTCTTTGGACTTGACGTGCTCTTCTTTGTGTTCTGACCGTCCTCTTCTTTCCGATTTCTGTGAGGAAGTCTGAAAAGATCGAGAGGGACGTGTATTAATATCTTGATATCTGTCAGGTTTTCTCAATTTTTCCCTATCTCTAAGGTTGTATCTTTTCTCAGAGGGCTCCCTCTGGGGAGACTTGCCTCCTCTTTCTGGAGATCTATCTCTCCTTTGAGGAGACCTTCCTCTGGACTGAAAACGTTTTTCTCTGGAAGTGGATTGTCTATTACCCTCCCAACTCTTTTTTGGAGTGTTTAGATTATTTTTAATAAATGTTTTTTCAGGATTTTTAGTTAGTTGGGGTTTTACCGGTTTCCCACCCAAACTATCTCTACCTAGTTCTTCATAGGATTTTTCTATGATTCTGGCAAGTTCAAAAGGTTGTTCTGCTATATCTGTTTCTTTAAGTTTCTGCATGTATTTTATATCATCAACTGCCAATTGAACTAATTCTCTATATGCCTTTGTTATTTCTTTTAGTTTAACTAAGAGTTCTTCGCTTGACATTTTGTAAATGTCGGGATGTGGCTAGAACCGCCCATGTGGCTCCTGGTCTACCTAGTGGACCGAGCCTGGTGATGTGATTTTGATGTTTTAGGGCTCCATTAAACTAGAGCAGGTGCTCTTGGTAAGGTAGTGGGATTTCAACGTCCTCGAAAGGAGTGTATTCATCCGGAGGTTCCTCGATTTTGTAATAGTGGAAATCTTGTGGTACAGCGTTTGCTGCTGGAAAATGTATCCATGAATAGAATACCTCTGTCTGCCGATATTCATGGGCCTCTACCACGAATATGACTGTACCACCTCTTGGTGATAGTCCATTTTCTATAAGTTTAAGAGTTATAGTTCTTCTTACATTGACCGGAATTATTATAGCATTCGGGTCATTCTGTTGGAGAGTTGTGTCATCTAACAACAGTTGAGACGCTAAAGCATCTCTTTCTTCGTCACCTTCCGACATTTTATTGACAGAAAGTTTTTTGTTGCAGAGCAAGTTTCAAGGAAACAAAGATTAGGTGCACAATATTTTGGAACACTGTATCCTTCAACGTTGACTAAACCAAAAACTAATACATAGGAATCTCTTCCTACTAAGTTCCGGCGGATATTAACCTTTTACTCACTTCAGACGTCTTTTGGAGTTTTTACAGGAAAAGGGGTCTGTGTGAAAAAGCACGACTGAGTTACTCTAATGTCTTGCGTTAGATTATCGCCTTATCAAACGTTGGGCGCCATGTAGTGTAGTTCCTATATTCCCAATAGGCTCTGCGCATTGGAATAATATAAACAGCAGTGTAGACGTTGGACTGAGGTCATCTAGGTCTCTACTGACTATATTAGACTTAATTAGTTTTGCCAACTAGCTCAGAGGTCACTAGAAACTTTCTCGAATGAACAGGAATGAGTTAACTTTCCTGATCAGACAAGAAGGGATTAGTTTCTGACAACCGCATAAACATGACAACTTTGCTCCCTCAGAATAAAGAGTATGGCCCCGATGTAGGTAATCCCAGATTACCGATTCTTAAATACTGAATCATACCGATTCCGTATTTAAGAACTGGCAATCGGGATGCAGGTATATTTACTGAATTAATTACCGAATCGGTATGATTCAGTAATTAATGAATCGGTATTTACCGATTCTGTAATTGCTATTGATTCCCATGGGCCTTGAGGCCCATTGGAATCAATGTCAATTACCGAATCGGTAAATACCGATTCGGTAATTGGGGGAAACATTGAAGGGTGGCAGGGTGTCACTTTGACACCCTGTTGCACCCCTCAATTGTGCATGGGTGCATATGTTGCTGACATACATGCCCTTAGGGCATGTATGTCTGCAACATGGCACATTTTTTAAAGCAAAAAAAATGCTTTTTGAAGGGTTTTCATTATTTACCACCAACTTCTAGTTGGTGGTAAATAATGACTTCTTAAACCCTTGTAGCACCAAAAACAGTGCTACCTACATCTAAAATTACAGAATCGGTAATTTTACCAAATCGGTATTTTACCGAATCGGTAAAATTACAGAATCGGTAAAATTACCGATTCTGTAATTTTACATGCCCCTACATCTCAATATCCACATACCGGTCGGAAACGGCCGAAAATCAGTACTTTCGTCCGTTTCCGACCGGTATTTGCCTACCTACATCGGGCCCTATATCTCTAGAGTCGTGTGAAAACAATAGACAGTTATTTCACTCCGTCAATCGTGCATACTTAGTTTCACCAGAGTGCAGAGAAATAGAGAGACGGGCGTTTTCAATAAAAGGTGTCATTTATTGAGCAGTCCTCTTTCTCATGCAAGAGAAGTGAGTTGCCACAATTGCAATACTTATCATGAAGTAAAGTGCGTACAGTAAAAGTAGTATTATGAAATAATACTGTAAAAGCATTGATATGGTTTCTTAGCCATATGATACTTTAAAACGGATAAAATATATACATACATGAAAACATTGACTAACGTACTCAACTGGTGCTTCTGATATACGCCTACCCCGGTGTACCTGACCTAAGCCTAATATGTGGGAAGGAGTAAGTAAGTTGCAGTTTAAGTTAAGTTGGTTTTTTGCCAAGAATCTGAATCAAGAATTCTCTTAAGGATTTAGGGCCAGATGTAGGTAGGGTTTTACCGGTCGGTAACGGCCGAATTCGGCCGTTACCGACCGGTAAAAGGATTTTGAGATGTAGGGGGCAGAATCGGTAAATTTACCATTCGGTAAATTTACCGATCGGTAATTTTACCGATTCTGTAAATATACCGGTCGGTATATTTACCGACCGGTATTTTTACAGATTCGTTAAAATTGATATGTAGGTGGGACTCTTATGAGTCCCACAAGGCCTAAGAAATCGGTATTTTACCATCAAATTCAATTTGATGGTGAAATACCGATTCAGTTGTGCATGCACATGTGTGCATGCACACCTGTGCCATATGACAGGCAGACCTGCCCTTAGGGCAGGTCTGCCTGCCATATGGCCCCCGACCCTTTTTTGGGGGTGCTAGAGGGTGTCAAAGTGACACCCCCTGCACCCTTGTCAAAATCGGTATTTACCGATTCGGTAAATACCGACCGGTAATGCCCCATTCATTCCTATGGGCTTCATAGCCCATAGGAATGAATGGAGCATTACCGGTCGGTATTTACCGATTCGGTAAATACCGATTTTTACCGAATCGGTAAAATGCACATCTGGATGGACCTACATGTCCACCCTTCATATTTACCGATTCTTAATTACCGAATCGGTAAAATTCGGTAATTAAGAATCGGTAAATATTTTTTACCTACATCTGGGCCTTAGTCAGCTCCGTACCTTGGTAATAGAATGAAGGAGTTCTTGTATCTCGTGTCTGAGGACTCGGTCTCCCAGCAACCCGCAAGGGTGACTGGAAACACCAGAGCAGGAATTTCTCGGCAGGAGAAAAGACAGCATCTCTCTCAGTGCGTCAAATGGGAGGGTCGGCTTCCTTCGGCACTCGCTTCCGCTGGGCGTCGGGCAAGTAGATAGCCGTTCTACTCCAAACCACCGTGTGTTTGCTTAAGGCAACGTTGGTATATTTATACCTGGAAGGTGCCGGTTTTGACGTAAGGTTGGACATAAGATGTCACTAAGAACTAACAGTTCTTTCTGAACTCCAGGAGTTCTTGTGCAAATCAAAACAAAAGCAGGGGAATTCCCGGGCTGCTGGAGGCTTGGTTTGTTTAAAGAATGCGTTGTACTTTCTAGGAGTCTATAGGAGTAGCCTTGCCGTATTTGGACTGCATGGGCTATGATTTAGTATGGACATGATTCTTATGCCTTTATAAGGATATTTTTTATTATAACCACATAAGGGCTGAATTTGGGATATTTAATTAGGGTCCTAGATAGATTCACAACAAGGGCAAGTTCGAGCTGAGAACGGGGTTTTTGGGGGAGAGCCAGCCTCGGGGTTGGTGGGGGGCGTTAGGTGGGGGGGATCAGAGGTGTAGGCGAGAATCCCTAGCCAGGGTCAGTGTATATGGTGGGGGGGTAGGATGAACAGTGATGGAAGCCAATAGGGGCGGGGGTAGGTGAGTGGATAGGCAAAGTAGACTGGTAGGACGGAGGGCCTATGGTGCGGGAGTTGGATACCTTATCCGTGTCGTGCACATGGTTTCTAAGCAGGAAGAAAAGATCAGTAGCTCATACTTAGTGTGTTATAAAATCACTATTACAAGTATACAGTTATCCATACAGTCACTCATACAATCACTGAGTATAACTATTTATATACAACAACTGTCACATACACTGCCTTTTATTTTTCTAGTTAGTTGGACGTGTACCATTGAGAGATATATTTGCTTATCACCACACCCATAAAGATATTCACTCAACCAAACAACTGTTATAAAATGTAGTCTTAACCTCATATACCTACTGAATCAACTATTCACACATCTTTGGGCAGTCACACACCCACCACCGAACCACACACATTCACTCTCCCATACAAATACTCAGTTAGCTAATCAATAACTGATATAGACTTTCACATAGCTAGTAACCAACTGGTGCGGCAGTTTACACAACAACTGACAAAGTGATACAGATATTCACACAGTTTAGTCACTATCCAATATATTTAGTGAGACACTCTAAATTAGTCAAGTAAACAGTCAATCACGCTGCAACTAAATCCTCCATCCAGATATTTATATTTATATATCCACTCATTCGTCAATGCAGATTTCAATATATATAATACATATTTAAATAACGAACCAAACCACATTCACTGGATGATGTCATCAGTGATGTCATTTGAGATGTCATCAGTGATGTCATTGACCATGTCATGAATGATGTAATATGTGACATCATCAGCAGTGGATTGCGGGTACTATATATATATATTGTCCTCCGACATGCATTGAGAACGAGGTTGCCAAAGTTTAATAATAAAAGTTTTCCTGCCCCTGATGCGTGTTTTGGGTTTACAGCATTGCTCATGCACGGGGTGGTTGTGAGACCAAACACAAAATATACACATATGCGAGTAAACATAAATATCAAAATGGGACTGACCAAACGGCTACAGCAAAGTCTGACAAATAATATACTGTCATCTTGAACTGTTTAGCTCCTGTGCTACAGTGTACATATACATATGCAAATAAATATGCAATTTACAGAAAGTAGATTGAATAAAATGGTATCAGCTTGTCTATTGCACAAAGTAAAGTAAAATAAAATGAACATATTACCTGTTGATCACACTGAATAAAGTAAAATAAACTACACATACCGCCATGCATACCAGATGTCATAAAAGTCCAATGACAGTTGCCAAGTCTTGTGGAGAGTGCGGTTAAGCCCTTGGGTTCTCTGTAATAAGGGAAATGCCAAGTAAAATGCTTGGCACCTACTAAGGCCCTGTTTACAAGCCTGGCGATTTAAGGGCCACTAGACTTGTGGGGGCATGGTGGTGGCAGTCTAGCCACTGCCACACCGGCAGTCCAAACCTCCAATTAGGATTTTGGTAGTCGGACCGTCATTGCACTGCCTCATTTGCCAGGAAAACATGTTCGCTGGCAGTCCTGCAGCAGTCTGAGGGCTGCAGTATGCTTGGTGGTGCCCACAGGCCCCACCAAGCATTTTACAACTTTCTTCACTGCCAGTGGTGTCATGGAGGTTCTGCCTCCATGTAACTGCTGACGATGAGGAAAGAAAGGGGGCTCTACTGGGCCCCCTCTTGCCCCTCTGCATGGGGGTGCATGCAGGGTGGCACAAGTTGTGTCCCCTTGTAGATTTACACCCCCAATTGCTGCATGGGAAGGAATGCATGACATATTGCATTCCTTACCGTACAGGAACGTACACTGGCAGTACCGTGGCAGTGCTGTTTAATGCTCACAATGAGCCTGCGGGACCACCACTCCGCCCACCAACCAGACCACAAGATCACTTGTAACGTGGCAGGTGGGTGGCGGTGAGTTTCTGTGGTCCTGGAGCAGGGCGATTGCGTGTTGCCCACTAGAGGATCGCAGCAACTCGTAATAAGGCCCCAAAGTGAGGTACACCAAGGAGTGCTTGCTCAAAATGAATCAGAAGCATGCATAAGTCCTGCAGTGAGAGCGGATAACCCCCTTGGTAGTCTGTATTGCGGGTAATACCAGGTAATCTGCTTGGCAGTTTAACAACAATGTCACCTCGAAATTACACATTGATTTATGCAGTCCATTTTCAGTAAATTTTATAGTAATTTGAGTATGTATATATATTGTAACACGGGAGCTAAACAGTCCAAAATGGCAGTTTATTATTTGTAAGACTTTCTCTATTTGTATGTCCAGTCCCATTTTGATGTTTTGCATATGGCTGGGTCCAGAATGAGGCGGCATGGTGAGCAAAAGAACGATGAGTTGGAGTGCTACCCGAGTGATTGCCAGTGGTTAGACTCATTGCAAGCAACCTCCCATCATCTTTTGTGGAAATAACAAAAAGAGACACTAAAATTCATCAGTTATAGCTCAGTGAGCTAACCATAACTCACACATCCGTCAATGCTTATGACCTTGCATATTACATCACTCGTGACATGTTAACAACATCATTGATGACATCGCCATTGACATCATTCAGTCTTTGCAACAGGTATGTGCACTTGGAGTAATTCAACAGGCTACAACTGTGCTTACTTTTCTGTCACAATTATTTGAAATAACAACAATGATGTCACTGACCATGTGAGTTTTTTTTAATTGTTTTTTAGTTTTGAACTATTGTTTTATTCAACACGTTTTAAAAACGTTTACAATTATATTTTTAACATCATTTATTTTAATTCTTTATTTTTTTCGAAAAGTCTTTGCATTTTGTGTGAAGATGATATTCAATGTCTTCCATGTCCTTGGAAAATATTATTTTATTAGTTTATCCAGAGGCCACAACTTTGAGGCAGTGCGTGCAGTACATTGCAAAATGCGACATCTTCTTTTCATTTTCTGCTCAGTGTTGATGCAGCACTTTCTCCAGAGCATTCTGCCACTTGACCCATCTTCATTTCAGCATGTTCCATGCTGTGGGCCTAGCTGTCAGATGCTTCTCATGGAATATTGTCCAGTTTTTTCTCTGTGCACGCATTATTTTTTCGGGTAATCTGGAAGTTGAAAAAAGTTCAACATCGCTGTTGCTATCTCAGGATTTGTTTATTGTGGTGCTGTAGAAGTTCACGGAATGACAATATTGTCATCATTTGTTTATGCTGGACCAGTGATAGGCTTGGTGGATGGTGGTAGGTGTCTCCTAATGTCCAGTTTTTCCTGATGCTAGATGGAGTATAATTCTATTTACTCCAAAATGCCTCTCTAAAACACCAACCTGGTAATAGTGCTGAAGAAAATCATTTGAGGCTGTTTAAAAAGGCTCTGGGCCTTTTACTGAGTCATTTTTCCTGAGTAGCCAATCAGATAATTGATTTCATTTTTTTTTTTGATGTCGCATAGATCCTGCTGTACTCCAGCAGGATTAACTGGAGCAATGATCACTCACTGTAATGGCTTATAGTGAAGCCATACAGTGATTGGTCATTTCTGCCATTGCTGGGCTGATCTGGCCAGCCTGTTTGTGGCCTCTCCCCCCACTCAAGGTGACGGCGAGTGAGAGTCAGACCACACCACTCATGTTCTTTGGGGCCAGGCATGCTCGTGTAACTCACAGACTCAGTCACGCCTCACGAAGATCCGGAGTGGCTGTATACAACACAACAGAGAGCAGACACTACCTAGTCAGTAAACTCTGACTACAACAGCCTGCCACGTCTTCTGAGCAAAAATAGGTGGCACTGGAGCACAACAGTGGTAATGGTGGATAATAAAGGAGGGGGCAGGCCCATTGGATGGCAGTTAAAGTTTAGTGGGTGGAGGATTACTAGGCCAGTAATGATAGAGAGGTGAGCTTGGGTTCAGTAAGGTTCGGGTAAAACCCACAATCACAATCCCAGAACCTTACCGAACCCAAACACAGTAGCTTGTGGTTCACCTCTGCTGTCCAAAACTGGAGTGGGGGCGGGAGGGGGGGGGGGGGTTGCAGTCTTTTATATATAACACAAACTCCATGGAGCGCTTAACATGAACACAGTGCCTGCACAAGTGATGATGAGCACTAGCTACATGGCACAAGGACAAGCCTTTGGTGCTGAGTTTGTGGCTGCACATTGCTCCACGGGGGTAGGAGGGCCTGCCTAGGGAGCAATGACCAATCACTGTAGTAGCTTATTGTAAAGCCATGCAGTGATTGGCAATTTCCAACATTGCTAGGCTGATATGGCCTGCCTGTGTTTTGTCTCTCCCCTCTCTTATGGCGACGGCAAGTGAAAGTCAGACCACACCTCTCATGTTGTTTTGGGGCCAGGGAGTCTGCAGTAACTCAGAGACTCAATCATGAGACAAGAGGCACGACTCACAAAGATCCGGAGTTACCACACAACAGAGGCTTTGGTCAGTCGTCACTGACTAACAACAGCCAGCCACTTCTGAGCAAACAAAAGTAGGTGGCACTGGCATAAGAGTGGTAATGGTGGATAAAAGAAGGGGCAGGCAAAGTACTGCATTTTTTTTTTTTTTTAGTGAGGGGAGGCTGAGGTGGAGAAGCAGGATTAGACCTGGATTGATGGAGAGGTGAGGTCGTGTTCAGAAAAGGTTCAGTTAATAATAACCACAACAATCCCAGAACCTCACAGAACGTCTAACATGGTCATCCCCTTTCATATTGTTGGAAAGCAATATGGCCAGGGACTGCCGGAGGACCCCCACCTTCCATTAACAAACATTATTAACCAGGACATGTGAGGGATTTGATTTCTTTGGAGGCGGGGGTTCGTACAACCCCCCGGCCGTATATATTAAAACATACAAATAAATCAAAAATTGAAATAAACAATATTTACACAATTACGCAGAAAACGTTCAATGACTTTCAATTACAATTGATATATACAGATATCAGATGGCTAACCTTAACCTACTTCAAGTACAAGGTATTTCCTATCTGAATCTAACGTAACAGACACATTATACAATATTTGTTTTCTGCGTATCCTATTTGCGCCTACGGCAAGGTCACTTAACTGGTGTCAGATCCTTATCACTTAAAACCATGCCCTCCTGTCAGAGTGCACATGCACAGAGGGCCCGTTTACCGTGGGGGTACACCCCCTCCCTGGGTACCCCTGTACGCCCTATTAACCACGCCCTCCGGTTGGAGTGCGCATGCTCAGAGGGCCCGTTTACCGCGGGGGTACACCCCCTCCCCGGTTACCCCCGTACACCCTATTAACCATGCCCTTGTGTCGAAGTGCGCATGCGCAGAGGTCCCGCTTACCGTGAGGGTACTTTGGCCCTCGGTTACCCCCGTAAGATCTATTAACTCCATTAAAGGGGGACCTTGCATCTCTGTGCCGTTTACTGGCGTCATTGTGCATGTGCGGGGTGGCCAACCAGCCTAGAGAAAGCGTGACTCTCCCCTCCCCCGCACCCATGTAGCCAACAGGTTGTAACTGCCCCTGGAGTTCTAGGAGAGACCACTTGGGGCGACCCCATTCGAGAATGGCGCCGCTCCCTAAGGACCTTAAATTAACTGCTCTCCAATCATGACCTTACGCCTGACCAAGGAATAGCAATAAATACGACGATCGATGACCTGTAAACAGGAGAAAGTTCTAAGGAACAAAACGTATTAGTCAGACACTCTTCTCCTCCATAAACATTTATAACAAAAATGTGAAAACCTTCTTATAAAACAATAACAATCATCTGCTTCAGGGGATGGTGGGTGGGGAAAAAGAATTACAGCCTCCTAAAGGCTGGAAGGGCAGGCCGTGGCGCACAGGAGTCACAGAGGCAGACTCTCTCGCTCCACTGCCTTCTAACCCTTCGTCGTCCGGACGGATTTAACCGGCCAGGCCTTTGTTACCTAGTGACCCGAAAGTGACTTGATCACTTCCGGGTCACCAGGGGACCCAGGGTAGCGGGTGGGGGCCGGTGCACCCCGCCATAACTGCGGCGGGCCGATGTCGACCCTGCCTTTCCTTATGGCCAGGGACTGCCGGAGGACCCCCCACCCTTCCATTAACCAACATTATTAACCAGAACATGAGAGTGATTTGATTTCTTTGGAGGCGGGGGTTCGTACAACCCCCCGGCCGTATATATTAAAACATACAAATAAATCAAAAATTGAAATAAACAATATTTACACAATTACGCAGAAAACGTTCAATGACTTTCAATTACAATTGATATATACAGATATCAGATGGCTAACCTTAACCTACTTCTAGTACAAGGTATTTCCTATCTGAATCTAACGTAACAGTCACATTATACAATATTTGTTTTCTGCGTATCCAGTCGATTTGCGCATGAGCAAAGGGCCAGTTTACCGTGGGGGTACACCCCCTCCTCGGTTACCCCCGTACGCCCTATTAACCTCGCCCTTCCATCGAAGTGCGCATGCGCAGAGGGCCTGCTTACCGTGAGGGTACTTTGGCCCCCCGGTTACCCCCCGTATGCTCTATTAACTCCATTAAAGGGTGCCCTTGCATCTCTGTCGTTTACTGGCGTCATTGTGCTCGTGTGGGGTGGCCAACCAGCCTAGAGAAAGCGTGACTCTCCCTGCACCCATGTAAACAACAGGTTGTAACTGCCCCTGGAGTTCTAGGAGAGACCACTTGTCCCTCCCTTTGGGCGACCCCATTCGAGAATGGTGCCACCCCCTAAGGACCTTAAATTAACTGCTCACCAATCATGACCTTACCGCCACAGGCCAGCGTAGTTGACCGACTATCTGGTCCCCCCCTACCCTCCTACACTGAAAGGTCATGCCCTGCCTCAAGAAATTCCCCTAGCCAAGCCCTTTATATCTTTTAGCCCGACTATCAGGTCCTACCAACTTACTGCAAGGTCATGCCATGTCCCCATCCGCCACTAACAAGGCAAGAAGGTCCCCTGCGACTGCTTCATCACCTGGTGTGAACAAATGGACACTGTCTTTTTAAGAAGCACTGTTCCCCCCATATCTACCCCCGCGCTATAGCCTGTAAGTGTCAAGCCCTAGCTAGCCTAAGCAGTTTGTTACTAGGTATTTGTTTCCATTGGCCCAATGGCCTCACAGACTCGCTTCCTTCCATTGGAGGCTCTGGAATGTCTGGGTGTACCCTGGTGCACCAACATGTCGCCCCACTACACACCACTAATTGTCACTAAAAGGTCTTCCTGAAGCTTTCATTCCCTACTCTGGGCGGACAGACACCATCTTTGGAATCCCTGGAGTCGCTGTGACAGGGCGTATCTTGACCCTAGATGTGTAAAAGCAACCTACTTCAGTGTTCCTGACCCCCTAATCCTGCTCAAGTTACAGGTCATCCTGCTGGGGCTGGCCTACTCATAGGGACTTGACACACCCCCTAGGTGCCACTATCTGGCCTCATCATTAGCATCCTGGTGCACCGGATATTCACGCCTCCCCTGTCAATGCTAATCGTTGTTGGGCAACTATACCATTGTAAGGCTAAGCTCTGTGCAAGCCTACCTTCTTATTACGAAGCCTCCTTACACCACGCAGTGTCAATTATGAAGGCGCCAGCGAGCACAGGTGCTGTCATGGCAGTAACCGTTTCACAACAAGGGTGTTGTTGTGACGCCTCCCCGTAATACTTGTGCTCTTGGTCAAGCTGCGACGATATACACCTGTAATGCAGTGCACTGCCTAAATAAATTCACTGTTTGAAAATGTACCACTCGGGGATACTTTTTCAGCATTGGCAGTATTCGAACCCTGGCCTGTCACCACCAAAGGTACAAGACTTCCCTTTGAGCTATAGCTCCTTGGGGCAATTCCCACAACTGGCAACACAAATGGGTGACAATTATACACTTCAACTATAATGCATGGGTAGCACCCTATCATGCTGGTACCGCTTGAGCCGTTAAATTGATCGCCCATCACACTTGATTCTGTTGCTTGCCACTCCCGTTCCGGCTGTACCGGTCCCCTTGGCTGTCCACCTCTTGCAGTGGTTGCGGTGTGGAGCACTTCCCAGGTATCTGCCATGGATCCGGACATACACAAACTATTAGTGTTTCTGGCCTCCTGGCGCAAGATGCATTACACACGCCCGTTATACATTGCTGTTACATGCTAAGCGTTAACTAAGATTAGCACCAGATGCATTCCCCTTAAACTTGCAACTGCAAGTGTTTAGCATAGCATCAGTTTGCGTCACATGTGGAGCTTTTAAATTAGGCTTATAGTGAGGGTGCCTGGTAGGATGACCTTCATTAAAGAATAGACCTGGAGTCTACATGGATGCAAAAGCCCCCTCCCGATTACTTAAAGACAGTACAAAGTGTGAAGTGCAGTGAAATAGCGCATTCATGGTTACTAAAAAGTTATGCTGCAGCCAAGCACATTTCTTGCCTGGCCGATGCTATTGGTATTCGTGAAGTCTGTCAACACATACGTGTAGAGGTTTTTCTGTGTGACATGACACTCCCCAAAAGGCGAAAATGTACCCACACCTGGTGCCTAGGGCTTTAGACCCAGGCCCCAAATTCCTATGTACCTCCACCACTGCGCACAGGGATACCCATGGAGGTTATGACAACAGGGCCTGGGGTGCACTGATTTGACGTCATCAGTGTTGAGAGTATACCTGAGTGACCCTCCCCGAGTCCATTGCCTAGTAGGCCTGACCTCCCCACCTTGTACAGAAACTGATGTAATATGTTAGCCTACCTTCCTCAATAAGTATCGACCCCTTGCTGAAACCTGGAGCACACACAGAGGTAACCTATTTGTAAAGAAAAGAAGAGTTGGGCCATTTTTTGGTAATTCACTAACTTCGTGAGCTGACCCTACAGTGATAAGTCCGAAAACACATTTCACAGGGACACCCCCCACGGGAGGCCCTACCAGTGGTGCAAGCCACTACCAGCATTTGGCTCAAAGGCCATGGCACCCCCCCTTATAGCTTCCAGAACAAACCATAAACCTAGTTATTGTTACAATTTCCACCGGGGGCATATGCCGTATCTCCAATGAACCAATAGCGCCTTCATGGTTACTTAGGGAAGGTACGGAGTATAATTGGAGCTCTTTCAGTGCCCTTCCTTAAAGTTTCTCCCCCCCCGCTAAGCCCAGTACCATTGTTCTTACACTAGTAACCTTGACATGGTACTTTCCAATGAGAATGCTTGCAATAGTGTACTAGTGCGTCTGCTCTTTTCAAGCGGGTTGACCTGAAGGTAAGTGACTTGGAGAGGTGTAAATCTAACATAGCTGCAATAAGACATGATGTTGGAAGCCCATACCCTCAATTCAAATGTTTGCTTGTCTATCAAAAATCCTTAAGCATAGGATTGGCTCAACAGCATCCATGCATTTCAGCAGGACATTTTTAAGCATAGGATTAGCACAGTGCTATCAATGCAGAGCTGTAAAATGGCCCAAAACCCTATTACCCCTCCATGCACAACAGTACTGCCATGGGTAGGTAACGTCCCATCCACGTCAACCTGAAATGATAAAAAATAACCCCTGGCATGTGTTTCACTCTCATTAAGTGCCTTCAGAGAGGTATAGCTCTGTCCTGACACAAGGGAGCACCCAGTTTAAGTCTAAACAAAACCCGTTCCGGAATAGAGTGCTACATAAATTATGCAATAAAAGAAGCAGCAAACTCTCGGTAGTTCTCAAGTTTTAGGTGTAAAGCAGCTTCTCTGGGGTGTAAACTCGCAGGCTGGTGATGTAAGTGACCTGTGCCAGCTGGTCTACACTACTCGCTGACTTAAAAAATCCCTTCCCTTGATAGTAGGAGGAAATAGCTACTCCCTCTGTGGGGAGTACATTAATGATGGAATGGTGTGTGAGTAACAACCCTAAGTAGTCTAAGAATGCGAAAAAACTGCAAGTATCTTTTAGTTCTAACCCCAAGAGTCACAGATTATCGCCTCAAGTGCATTATCTGTAGCAATATCCTTTGTGGCTATGATTACCCAAGCTCCTCAGACACGTGCCCCCTGCAGTGTATTCTGCAATCCCAATATTACATGTTAAAGAGCAGCGTTTCACCTTGGCGCTCGGCCACCCAGTGCTTTATGAACCCAACCCTGAAAAAAGGTACAAACAACATCATGTATTTTTTGCCAGACACTGTGTGGGCATAACTAACAAATCAGCGACAGTATTGATGTCTAAACAACCAAAGTACGGTTTGAACTGAGTGTCATTCACAACAAGCAGCAGACATGACACTTGAATTATGCAAATTCCCGCCAACTGATCGCTGGGAGAAGCAAAGCCTCCTTAGGCATGTTAAATACACCTTCCGCCTGACATAACAGGCGCCTTTGGGCTGTAATCTCGCCCTGGGGTGCCGCCCCTGCCTTTCCCTGCGTATCCGGACCCGGCGAGAAAGAGGAGGCGGTGGCTGCACAGCCTCGCTGCCACTCCCAGAGCACAGACGCTCGCCCCAAAAGGGAACTTTAGGACTTCCTCCAGCTGTATGGTTTGAGTGGGATAGCGCAGCAAGGGGACCCTGGAAATGCTGCAGGTGCAAGCGATCAGCCGAGGACAGCGATCCAGCCTCCTGTTCCCACCCACAGGCATGCACCCACCCCACCGGGCCCCACCCGAAACGGCAAATCAGGCACAAACCAGTCTCTGCATCTTCATCGTGTGTGTGCTCAAGAAATGCAAGTCGGATATTAGCAAAGCTGGATTGCTTGCTCTCTCCCGCGCAGCGGAACTCAAATAAACAAAGCTGCGTGTTTGCGGCAAACACCTCTCCCATTCAGTGTCCACGTTGGACCAACGTCCGAACCGAGTGCTTCCCCGTCTCCTACACAGCTGTTCACACACTCTAGCAAATGCATCAACCAAACCCATGAGCCATTGAGAAAACGAGCATCTTAAACTTCCTCCGTATGTCGGAGACTTTCCATCCAGAGCCATGTATCTAGGTACGCACAGGTGCACTGTTCGCAGCAAGCATGCGTTGACTCTCGAAATACCACAGTCTCTGCACCTCTTCTCGATCGCCCAAATGCACAAACAATGTCCAGTTCAACATTCATTCACTTCAGAGCCACTTAATCTGGAACAAAACACGGAGAGTGCTGCAACACTCCACTTGTGTATTCCACTCGAAAAATTCGAATGATGTTTGGAAGCAACAACATGACAGACCCTGCCGTGTGGCCTTCACACCCAGGATATAACGGAAGGACATCCACAAACAACAGCAATAGAGTCTGATATTTCCAAGCACGGCATTAAAAGAAACGTTCATGGACATCCTACGAGTGCCTGGTTGTCCGGCTCCCCAGGGTGGAAGAGGATGGTCTCGAACCCTGTGCCCAGCCAGTGCTAAAGTGCAGAATGGTTCGGGTAAGACCCCCGAGGAGGTACCAAGCGCGCGCACTCTATGCGTCTAAACTTTTGATTAATTACCTCAAACTGACATGCTTCCATAACGAAATAGCTTGCAGTCGACCAACTGCTGATGACTCTGCAACGATCACAAGCGAGACGCGCGATGAGCTGTGGAGCCATTTCCAACCACTTCGCGCTGCAGAAATGCGCTGCGACTGTCCGAAAGCCGCTGGCAGCCACGGGGTGTAGATGCGCCCGAGACTGCTCGCGTGGCTAACACCATCTCCCTAGGAGAGCACAGAATGCTTGGCAACGTAAGCCCACAGCAATAGGTTGCCCACTGCCTTGTAACTGGCCCTATGCGCTCAACAAACACAACACAATAAAAATGCCAAAACGCCTCATCACATCTCAGACGCCGCTCTGGCACCACAATTGGGTATTCAAAACACACAGGCACCGGTCCCTGAAAGAACCCAGCCGCACCCTATAGCTGCTGCAACAGCTGATCACGGGACGCACTAACACCTTCAGCGCGCCTCTACTTTAACCAGGGAAATACCCAGCTGCTCTCCTGCATCTTACCCATGCCGGTCAGGCCCGCTGCTTCCGTGTATTTTATCACGATGATGGGCCGTATCCCTTCCGCAGCAGCTGCAACTATGATCTCCAACTCCCGATCCTATGGCGATGAGCTGTGTGTCGATCGCAGTTGCTGTGCTGAAAAAACTATCAGCTGCCCGCTCTTTCTTCCTGCCCGGTGTGCCGCTACTCCATGTTAGTAAGTCGAGGTCTCCATTTCCGCTAATCTCCCCCAGACCTGTAGAGGAAACAAAGAAGAAAAAGAATTACAGCCTCCTAAAGGCTGGAAGGGCAGGCCGTGCTGCACAGGAGTCAAAGAGGCAGACTCTCGCGCTCCACAGCCTTTTAACCCTTCGTCGGCCAGGCCGGATTTAACCGGCCTGGCCTTTGTTCCCTAGTAACCCGGAAGTGATTTGATCACTTCCGGGTTACCAGGGGACCCAGGGTAGCGGGTGGGGGCCGGTGCGCCCCGCCATAACTGCGGCGGGGCCGATGTCGGGCGGGGCCGATGTCGGCCCAGCCCTTCCTTTCTTGTTGTGCAAATAAACAGAATTTGGTAAAAGATCTTCCACCAATAGAAAGATATATGAACCCGTGTGCATATTTAGGAGGCGGCTCAGCTAGCCAGTAAGATCAAAATTATACTTCTCTCTTAGGCGATAAATTCTAGCGTTTTTTTGTATAGGTCACAAGACTATTACTAGCGTTGGCCCTAGATTTTGACCTGTGTATTCCAGGCCAGAATCTCTTATCCTCCAACCTTACTTTGGTGGGGCCAGGCCTTGTTGTAAAGGGCTCACAGTTGGCCAAATATGTGGGTCAAACTCTAGAAAAATTGTACCTTGCCACTTTTGTCACAAAAGTTTATTTTGTAAATACTTGAATTACTGTTTGTAAGGTAAGTTATTTATGTGTGTGGCTGTAGTGGTTTATTTTTTAGTACCAGAGAATGCCATGAAATTAATTTTTGGTGTACTTTTGCCGAGAGAAATGTATTAAATGTAATTTTAAAAAATCCTTTAGTCAAAAAAAGCTTAAACTACACTGAATTGCTGCGTACTTCACAAGAAAAGCGCCACATGCCTTCCATAATTCTAAGTTTTATTTAAAACTGCCAACGTCACTCAAATCAAAAGTTTGTGGAAAAAAAGAAAAGTTCAGCTGAGGTTTGAAATGGGAGAAGGGAGACTGTCAGAATTACAGCGAATCTATTGCAAGATCTCTTGTTTGTTGACCCAAACTCACGGTTCACCTCTGCTGGCCTACACATGTGTGTGTGTTTGCAGTTTTTAGATCGAGCTTCAGTCTGCATGCGCTGTCTACAAGACCTGCCCTGGCGTAATCGCTATACAGTGTGTAATTCTGCCTGCTGGTTGCAATTGGTTGTTTTATTTCCTCCTACTGTTACTGTGTGGTGTGAGTGTCATGGTGCCGCACTTCATATTTTAGCACGTCTCCCGCTTTAATGTTTTTTCCCGCTTCGCGTACATAGTGCATGTCTATGCACTTATTAATTATTTTGTGTGCAAAGCTATCACTTGAAAATGGTGCATGTAGTTATGCAAGTTGCCTCACAAAACAACAGGATCTGCAGACAATTTCCTTCAGTCTATTTTCGTTTTAGTAAACATTGTGTTGCCCATTGTCACAGGAAACTTCGGGATCTGCAGACACTTTACTTAAGTCTAGTTTCGTTTTTATAATCATTTTAAATCAGAGGGTCTGCCTAGAATCGGTTGCGGAACATTTTGATGTGCTGTGAGTTTGTTCAGAAAAGCACTTCTTGGCCTCTGCGCTGGAGCCATACAAAAGACACAAGAATCATTAACAACCCTGGCACTTGTTGGAACTCCTGTCCACGAGCTGGTAGACTAGTGCTTTCCTCCTACCTCACTAGCAAGCAGTGCAGTGGTAGCCTTCAACTCTCTTTTTTCGGTACTGCGGGCCCCGTTTGATCTTCCAGTCCAAGGGTATTCTCAACTTATGTATCTTACATCAGCATCTGCCCCTGATCACCTTTCATGGGTTTTTGTCTTGTAACACCCCCTCTCATTCAGCGCAGCCGCCTGTGTCACCAGGACACAAAATTTCTATTAGACCCTGATCCAGTGCATTAAATGGGCCGGTACTCACCGGTACTGAGTACCGGCACTTCTAAATTTTTGGCGCTTGAGTACCGGAACTTCTCTTTGTCCAAAGAGAGTACCAGTACTCAAGGGGATGTAAGCCAAGCTCAGTGAAATTGGCCTTTACAAAAAAGCGCAACACAGCAGACAACGAGTGGGGTCAGTTTTCCTGAAGCACTCTGATCGAGTACTAATCTCCCCTTTTAATGTGTTAATTGAGCCGCGGCCCATAGGCATTCATTCAGAGTTGACAGGAAGTTTGGGAGGGGCCAGACTCACACTGTGAAGCCTGACACAGTGTCCACTCTGGCTCTTTGTACTCCATAGCACTGTAGGTGTGAGAGCAGGGCCTGCTGAGAGGCATATGGCTCTCGGGAAATCGAAGAGGCAGCTTCCTGTGGGCATAGCAGACTACTGCAGCACTTGTTTTCAACCAGACGGAGGAGGAAGGTGGCGATAGTGATGCTGTAGCACAGCACGTAGGCTCAAAGTTTAGTAATGAGGGCAACAACTAATGTATGCGTTTCTAAAATACATGTAATGAATGCCCTGTCTACCTGCATGAATGCTAAATGGTGCCCCTGGGGATCCCTTTGCGCTACCCCTAGCTCCGCCCCGTAACCCACCCTAAGCCTCGCCCTCTAGTCCACATCTCGATTTGGTGAGTACCTGCACTTATGTTTTCTATTTAAAGCACTGGCCGGATCCCGTAACCCACAATCCCATCATCTGTACAGTGTTTTAGGGCCCATTTGATGTGTCACAGGCTTGGAAACACACTCGTCCTATGTGCCTGCTGTCACACCCGCAGGAGGGTAGATTATGAACTGGCACATGCCTGTCTCTGTAAACAGCTGATGGTGGAATGCTAAGGTTATGTCCACATGCATAAAAAACAGCATCCGGAGGAGGGGCTAGCGGTGTGCGGTCCATTGCGATTATGTCCACGTGCATAGTTACCAGGAATACTAATAAATATGAAGTGGCTTTGCGGAGCTTAGATAATAAGCACAGTGGTGACATGTCATATAGTTCTGGTAATTTTATTTTAACTATGCCTGTGTCAATTGTCTCATTGTTCATATGTAGTCTATTTCCACCAAAATCACCAACCCCCTCCCCCTCTTGCCCATCTGTTCCCCCTCTGAAATCACTTTTCACCACTGTCACATTATATTATTTGAAACTTTCAAAACTCAGATAACCTGTTTTCTAAGTGAGCTGAAGACCTATTATGTCAAATTCAAAATAGTCTTTATTTCGATAAACATATCATAAAAGACAGTGCATTTAAAAAAAACTGTACATATTAAAAGAGTCATAAACAATTCATCAGTAACAAGACATTTCCAGCATGGAAATGATTGATTCTAAAAGTTACTCCATACAATAGGTAATAATTAATTCTAAAAAACAGGATAAAAACCTAAACAATAAATTAAGTTAAAAAGGTCTGGTGTCAGAAATCGATTAGCATCACAGAATTAATTATACACAGAATGTAAATAAAACCATTTCAGTTCTGGCGTAGCTTTCTCCTCCTACTTGCCCACATCCAGTGTAAAAATGTTGTGACCGCAATTACAATACATTCAGAGGTATCAGTTTGGAAAATCCTTAAGGCCTCCACCCCAGTGGTGATAACCTTCAACAGGCATATGGGCTTCAACCACTTGTGCCGAGGATGTTTGTACACTGGGCAGATGAACAAAATATGGGCTATACTTTCCGGCTGTGAAGAACAAAACGGGCAAAATATATGGATCTTGGCTTGCCATTTGCCGGTGAAGGAATTAACAGGAAGGGTACCCACCCTATATTGGTGGTATCGTTTCCGGTCTTCTGGAAGTGTAATAAAATCCCAGTAAGCCTCATAGACAGTTTCATGTTTAAGCTCAAGGAAATTCCTTGATAGTGATGGTACATTACAAGTTCTAAAATTACGCATTGATACCATTGACCAATATAGCTCCCTAAAAACCTTTCGTGGTGGGAAGGGATTGGTAGTGGGATTCTCCCACAATAAACTCAAACCGATAGCGGTGTAAACAGCCTTAGCCTCTCTCAACCTTGTAATTCTATTGGCTGTATCTGCATTACGAACTTCGAGGAGGGCCTGGGCATACTGGGAGAGTTCCGGTGTAACCCAGAGCCTCCTCCAATAGGCCACAGGTCTATAACGTGCCACATCCTCTAATCGTTGGCAGCCCAGGTCATGGTAGAGAGGCAAAAGTGGAGTAGATGGAGGAGGACCAGCTAAACCCCTCACAAACTTGTTTTGGGAGCTTGCCAGTTGTGTCATGTTACTAAACCCCCATAGTTCTGCCCCATAAAGTATAGATGCACTTATTTTAGTTCTATAGATTTTCATCGCTGGGGCAATAGGTTTAGGTTTAGTCCCTGAAAGATGCAGTTCCCTTATCAAAGCAGCTGCTAGCTGAGCGTGTTTAGTAGCCAACTGATTAATATGTGGTTTCCATTCTAACTTGGAACCCAATGTGATACCAAGGTAAGAGAAGAACTGAGTCTGTTCTAACACTTCACCATTCATAACAACCCTCCCTCTCACATGCTTATGCTTGTGCATAACCATAAACTTTGTGTTGGACACATTAATAGTAAGGCCATATTCTTTGCAGAACTCTTCAAAACGCACAATACCCTTCTGTAGACCTTGCTGTGTTTTGGATATTAAGAGTATCATCTGCAAACATTAGCAGGGGGATCGATATTCCATTTAATTTGGGGGCATCTGTAGGGTGATTCGCAAAATACTCAATAACACTCAGGGCCGGACTGACTACTGGGCAGTTTGGAATGCTGCCGAGCTGGGGGCTGATTTAATTGCAGTGGGGGGTGATTTCGTTCATGGAGACCTGCGTGTGCTGCGAAATAATTAAAGCAAAACGAATTTTGTTTAGCACACGCAGGTCTCAATGAACAAAATCAGCCCCCAGCTCAGCAGCATTTCAAACTGCCCGGTAGCCAGTCCGGTCCTGATAACACTATTAATATACAATGAAAACAGTTGTCAACTTTTGAAATAAACTATAGTGCAGCTCCTGTAGTTTAAGGCATTCTGCGACATTCTAGGATTTGTTGTTCGTATCTCTTGTGTGGTTCGAGGAGTGTGATAATTCTGACGTATGAGGAATTATATAATTTCTTTCCTGTAATGCTGCTGATAGCTATGACCAATCTTGATTATTTCGATATGCTTTCTCCTAGCTGCTGTTGCAGGTACAACACGCTCTTCCTCTTCCACAAACTACAGGCCACGTGTTATCCTGGCTCCCTCCCCGCAACGCGGAATGTGTTTAAATGGTATGTTTCTTTTTGTTTGAACCAGCACTTTTTCGTTGGCCCGCCAAACGCTGTACCAATTATTATTGATGTTTTTCTACTACTTTCCCAAAACACTGTAATGTGTTTTATTTTCCATGTGCTTTCCTTATTGTTCAGCAGCGCCGGCGTTGTGTAATATCAGGTATCCCCTTGGGATTGTGTATCCCCTCCACTTCGGCCGTCTTCGGAAAATGAACTCAGCCCGGGCAGGATCAGACAGAAGCAGTCGATCTATGCTCGGGCTGAGTGCAGGGATACACGATATAATGGGACACCAGACCGAGCACACGCTATAAATTACTTGACGTTTCGTTTTCTAATGCTGGCGCCACAGCTGCACAAAAGACATGAAGCAAATAAAAGTAGTTCAAAGAATGAGAGCTTAAATAAATGAAAACTAAATGCAGAGACGGTTGTTATTTTCCAACCAAATCGCAACTGGCACAAAGAAATTTGTCACAAAGAAGGAGAGGTGAAATAAATACACGCACGGAGTAGGAGTGAAAGAATGTTCTTTTTTATGTGTTAGGCAAATTCCATCTAGTTCAAAGAAGGAAAGGTAAAATCAGTGACAATTATATTAATGCACAACAGAAGCTGCGCAGAGGAGTTGGCCTAACGGCTAGGGCGCTTGATCTCGGACCTGGGGGTCTGGGTTCGAGTCTCGTTAACGACGCCAAAACGTGTGTCTGCATAAAATAAAATGCATTCAGGTACTGGAAGTGAAAGAATTGCATTTTTTTATTATTCAGGCAAATTGCAAGTAGTACAAAGAAGGAAACGTGAAATAAATAAAAATGAAACATATACACGAAGTCGGAGTGAAAGAATGGAATTTTTATTTTCAAAGAGATGGAATGACGTAAATTAAAACATGGGGAGAGAGAAGGACAGAGAAGGGAATATAGCTTGCAAGGTTTTATATTGCTATGTGTGACATTCATATAATTTCAGTGTAATTATGAGTGATATTTCAACAACAATGAGTTACACTTTTTGGAACGCAAAGTCAAGTAATAAAGATGATGGAAGCATATAAATATCAAAAATGACACCCATTTCACGAAAGAGAAACTCTAAGAAGATCCTAAAATTACTGCAAGTCACCACCAGTTATGGAAGAGCATTAACCTAGAACTCGCAAACCACCCCAGAAAGACCAGGGCAATGGTAAGGCTCATGACAGTGAGGCGCAGCCTTTACAGCCAGCCAGAAAACTGTTGATTTCAAAGACAGTATTCAATCCGAATAAAAATGATAACTGAGGAGTTTAGCTGAGTGGTGTCAGCCCCAGTTGGCACACCACTACCTACCCCACCCGCAGCACCAGATCACACCAGCAGGCTACAGCTGTCACGGACCTACTAAAAACAACAGGCTCTGACGTGACAAAGCTGCTGGCCATGCTGAAAGTTGGACCAGCATCATTACCACTGCCCCTCATTACAATAGTATCAAGTTGTCGATGCTAGGGGCGGAATCACTTCGCTAGGCATGCGCCAACAGACTGAGGCCCTAGGGAGATGGCATCTATACTGGTGACTGCTTCTTAGGACTCACCTTCCAGCTTGCTTATGTGTAGGCCGCACTCCCCTGCGGCAGCCTAGTATGCACGGGGTGTACCACCCAGGCAGTCCTTTGTGGAAGGGAAGTATGGAAGCAGGGATGCTGGGTGGAGGGGGAGTGAGTGTATGGGTTTCTCTGGTGTTTTTGGAGGGCGTGGGGTAAAGATTCCAGTTGCAGGCAAGTGTCTCACATAGGGTCCCTTACGTTCTGTGGCGCTGCAGATCACTGCCGTTTATATGCTGTGAGGCGCCGGTGGGGCATCAAGCCATTTGCGGGGTTAGGTGCTAAGTGCAGACCCTTTCATCCCTGTGGCTCCCATTACCTGCTGAGTGCGTGAGTACTTGCGCTCCTCGCCTGCACTGTGAGAATTCAAGACCAAACAGACCGAGGAAGCTAGTACTGGCCCACATGGAGCAAGATTAAGTGTCAAGGTGGGGGCACGGGTTCCATTACCTGCTGCTGGTGTAGGCTCACGCTTTCCCTCCTGGGTGCTGCTGTCTGCAGAGTTGGCTTCAGCCGTGCTCCTCCAGGTGTTGAGTTGACGACTCCTTGCCTGCTGCGCCACAGCATGCATTCTGAGGTGAGGCTGCCTGGCTGCAGCTAAGTGCTGCCTGTAAGAGACCACCAATCCCGTGGCTGTCTAGACTGGGACGGGACCGGCCATGTGTCACAAGCCTGCCACATTAGTCAGTGACTGCCTCATATCCCCCTCGCACCAAGCTGGTCCGCCAATGTATAAAGAGAGCATGTCTCTTGAAAGAAGCTGTTGGCCATAATTTTAACACGGACTGTGAGGTGCCATCACGTGATGAGTCTCACAGTGAGTCACACAGTTAACCTGAATGGATTACCGGAGTCGAGGGGAAGTGTATAAACTTTGTTACATTGTAGCCTCTGCTCTCGCCTGCCTAAGCAAGCCTAGTCACGAGCTGAGCCAGCCGCCCATAGCCGACACGAGCAGCGCGGACCACGAACTGCAACCTGGATTTCAGTTTCTAAAAGAGAACTAATAGAACTCTGGCTTAATCCTGATGCGCTACAAATGCATGACTTTTAATTTCAGTGCGGTGATGCGGAGAACCACACTGAAATGTGTTAGTCCAACATCTGATGCGTGGTACTTGGCAGAGCAGAGGGAAACAATGGCAGAGATTAAAAAACCTAAAAGGGAAGGTGTTGCTAAGATGGCAGAGTGAGTGGACGTGTCCTCTCCGTGCTCTGCCCCCGCCGGTCCCACAGCATTGAATATTGAACACCTGGACACGGACTTACCAGTGGAGGTCCAGGGACCTGCCCAGAGGACGAGGCGGAGAGCACAGGGTCGCGTTCCCCACCCGCGACAAGCCTTCCCGAGAGTTCCCTGAGCTGCCCACAGCTCCGGCGAAGAGTCGGCCATACTGCTGCGCCTGCTAGGGCGCATCGGAGCTGGAAAACGGCGGTACGGCCCTGACGGCGGACGGCACAAGATTCACCCTGCCCCTTGTACTGCTGGGGGACCTGTGAGCCGGACCTAGCGGGGCACCAGGGCTTAGTGCAGCGCTGCGAAGGCGCCCGATCCTGACTCCAGAAGAGGCGGCGCTGTTCTACGTGATACCGCCAGCTGGCTGAGATTGCCGCCCGGGCCTGCAGCGGTGGCTGGAGCCATCAGGGACTTCGTGAAGCCAGCAAGTGTCCCGTTGAGGGCCCGCTCTGTTTTCCTGTGCCCGCGGGGAGCCCCGCCTCTTTGTCCCCCTGCTGGCAGTTGGCTTGCAGCCTACGTGAGGCCTACCTGTGGTCTGCTGCGTGACAAAGTGCTCCTGCGTCCTGAGGAGGCCTCTACCCTTGGCAGTGACAGGCCTACCATGCACATCACAGGGGGTCTCCGTGGTTTTTGCGGTGAGGGTCGCCTGCTGGGCCCCCGAGTGTTTGACTGACCCCCTGCTGATTTCTTGGGGACTGGCCTGTGGAGGGCCCGTGTGGAACAGTAGAGGGACATTATTCCACAGCATCGCAGCACAACAGAATTTGAGCCTGGGCCGCCCGGTTGATAATCCTCTTTCTCAAGCGTTTCACTAGGGGTTGGAGAGGAGCTGGCTGGCTGATATCATCGCAGGAGGTGTGAGCAATCAATGGCGGCTGTGGTGACAGGGGGATGGCTGGGCCTTCTTGCTGCTACTACTGGCATCAGGCGCTGTTGCCTATATTGCCCGCTGGTTGCGGTTCCAGCAATGGCTGCCGCTAAAGGTAGAAAGAACAGGTCGGTGCGGAATCTCCTACTGAAAGCTGCGGGAGACGCATTGGGCTCTGGCTCAGCATTGGCAGAGGGCAGTCCAGACAGCGCCGTCACCCGGGAGTTTCTGGAGTCTCTCTTTGCCTCTCAGAGGGAGGACATCCTCGCCGTCAAGACAGATTTGCAGGCGGCTCTCCGGGAGGTCAGGCGCGATGTGGGTGCGGTTGGGAGAGCACGTTGCTGCCTTGGAAGACTCCACGGCGGCGAGGGATGAGGAGATCACAATGCTTCAACAAGAAGTCCTGAGACTGCGGGAACAACATCTAGACCTCCAAACGCACACAGAGGATTTGGAAAACAGATCTCGGAGGAACAATGTTCGCATCCGGGCGGTCCCTACGGGGGCGGAGGACGGGGACCTCGTGGGTTATGGGCAGGATCTCTTCTGCACGATTTTGGGCTCTTCATCGGATTCCACCATTAAGATAGATCGATGCCATCGGGTTGGCCCCCCCGCCAGTCCAATCGTCCCCCTGCGGACATCCTGATATGCGTCCATAACTATATAGTGAAGGAGGAGATTCTCAGAGCGGCACATTCCATACAACCTCTCCATTTCAGGGATCATACTCCACAGCTCTTCCAGGACTTAGCTGCTAGCACACTCCAGAAAAGAAAAGATTTTCACCCAATAACAATTCATCTCCGCTCACAGAACATTTCTTGTGCCTGGGGCCATCCTTTTTGCCTCATTTTCCATCTAGACGGGAAGCTCATACAGGTCTCTTCCATTTCTGAAGCTTGCAGAGTGTTGAAGTTGTCTACCGACGAGTTGCCCTCTCCTCCAGATGCTGCAGTTCAGGGTTCACAGAGATCTCGAAACCACAGTCCTCAGAACGCATGGACCGCTGACCGCCTTTGCCCTGACCCAGACACCATCTTTGAGGAACGTTCTGCTGTTCTTCAATCCCTGACGGGCACCTGGGGGGATTTGTTGGATGACAATGACTGAGGGTGATGTGTCTGGGGTTTCTACCACTTTTGTGGGCCTGGTGGGGGCGGACGGGAGGTTTTGTTCACCTGGTGCAGATGACCCTTACTTCCTTGGCAGTCTCCTCTGAATACTGCCCAACCTTCATGTTGGGCCATGTTCTGTTTTGGTGGTCTGCAGTTTGTTATTTTTGTTGTTCTGGGGGTGGGTGAGTCCTTCCTATGGTGAGCTTTTTAGTCATGTATGCTGAGAAAAGTTTTACCTGCCTACACATATACCCTTTGTCCTTGTAGTACTCCACTCCTTACTGGGTCTCTGGGACCTTCACTAGAGCGTCTAACAGTCCTTTCCCTACTGATGACAGTTCAGATTGTTAGTTATAATGTCAAGGGCTTTAATAATCCCACTCAAAGGATTGCTGTGCTATCTTTACTTGAGATCATGCGGGGAGATGTGTGCCTACTCTAAGAAACGCACCTCCTCCACAGTGACACACCTCGCATGCAACACAGGGCGTTCCCGGTACTATTGTGGTCCTCGGGGAAACGGAAAACAGGAGAGGTGGCCATCTTGCTTTCCACGCATTTTAGAGGCTGGGTTGTGGGTACAGTCACAGAAATTCTGGAGCAATTACTCGCAGAACGACTCTGTATAGGGTCCACCACTATCACAATAACCTCCCTCTATTCTCCCAATGTTCACCAAGAGGAATTCCTGCTTAATGCTTTGGCCGAAGTACTGCACACACCTGACTCTCTGGTGGTGATAGGAGAGGACCTGAATTTGGTTATGGATGCACAGGTAGATCGCTCTTGCTCACGCACAAGTGGCGCAGGCGCTCTTTCGGGGGTGGGGAGGGCTTGGCTGGATGATTGCGGGCTTAGAGATGCTTTGCAGTGTTTGCACCCTGATGAAAGGGACTATACGTTCGACTCCGCGGCTCATAAGACATATGCCCGATTGGATCATTTCCTTGTCACTCGTGCTGCATGGAACTGCATTCAGGCCTCCTATATAGAAGCCTGATCTCTGTCGGACCACCCTCATATCACCCTCACACTAAGCCTTCCGCACACACAATCGCCCTCCCCTCATTGGCGGCTACGGGACTCTCTCCTGAGGTCCCCGTCAGTGGTGGAGAGCCTCCGTAGTACCCTGACAGATTACCTGAAGCTCAATGACAATGGCTCCACTCCCCAAGCTTCTGTTTGAGAGGTGTTTAAGCTGATTGCGCGGGGGTCTCTTATCTCTAGGGCGGCCTACGATAATAAAATCAGGCGTGAGAAGCGTCAAGAACTTGAAGGCCGGGTGAGCGAACACGAAGTCATTCACTAGCGCACGGGTGCCCCTTGTATCTGGCGCCTGTTGGAGAAGGGGCGGCGACAGCTGAAGCGCTTGGATCTGGATAGAGCCGAATATGCAGTACTACGACTGAAGCATAAGTATTATGTTTGTTCGAATAGGGTCGGCCGCATGCTGGCACACTGTCTTCATTGCCAACACCAGACCCAGGCAGTGAAAGTGATCCGAGAAGCCCAGGGGTCAGAGGCGACAGATGATCTTGCTATAGCTACAGCCTTCTGGGCATTTTATGCGGGGCTATATTCTGCCAAGACCTCAGGCCTTCTAGATCCTCTAGAGTACGTATGAGGTGCAGCAGTAACCCCCCTCCCAGGGCAGGAAGCGGAAGGACTGGAGACCCCCATTCGAATCGAAGAGGTCATATACGCCATATCTCGGTTGAAACCTCTGAAAGCACCTGGCCCGGATGGTTTTAGTGCCCTGTTTTATAAAACATTTTGTACGGAACACGCACCAGTGCTCACCCGACTGTTCAACTCATTCTTGGACACAGGCACTCTTACGTCCTCTAAGCTGCAGGCCACGATTTCTGTCATTCCCAAATCAGGGACAGACCCAGTGCTTTGCAGTTCCTACCGCCCCATCTCCCTCCTAAATTTGGACTCTAAACTGTTCTCAAGCATCTTAGCCCATAGGCTCATCCCTCTTATGGGCAGCTTAATAGACCCGGATCAGTCGGGTTTCATCCTGGGGAGACAGTACAGAGATAACACGCAGAGGATCTGCCACTTAATTGATAAGCCTTCGACTGAGTGCATTGGCCGTACCTATTTGCCACGTTAGAGTGCTTTGGCACAGGACCGAAATTTCGTAAGTGGGTGGCTAGTATCTATAATGCCCATTCAGCCCAAGTCTGGGTCAAAGGCGTACTTTCCAAAAGCATTAGGGTGGAGAGAGGCACCAGACAGGGCTGTCCGCTCTCCCCATTGCTTTATGTTTTAAATATATAGAGCCCTTTGCCCAGCGGCTTCGGGACCATCCACAGGCACAGGGGATTCCATTCGGTGTGGATCGTCACCTTATCAGCCTCTACGATGATGATGTTATCTTTTCACTGGCACACCCACAAACCTCTATGCCGACCGTAGTGACAGCTCTGCAGGCCTTCAGCCAGGTCTCTGGTTTTAAAATACATTTACAAAAATTGCAGATACTGAATCTCACTGTGGGGCCCTCTACAGTGGCGGATCTGAAGGTCCACTTTGATTTTGACTGGGTGACGGGGGTCATTACCTACCTCGGACTGACTCTGCACACTAGCTTGGTTAGGACAGCGGAAGCAAATTACGCCTCCTTACTCTCTCGCATTAGGAAAGACCTCGCCCACAGGAAATGGCTACCCCTGTCTTGGCTCGGCAGACTGGCTACGATAAAAATGAATGTTCTACCCCGGGCTCTCTATTTATTTCAGACCCTTCCCCTGCTGCCCTTGTCGACTGTGCTCACACGAATCCAGACAGAGATTGAGCACTTTATCTGTGGTCCTATGTCACCCAGGCTGCAGAAAACCTTACTATGACGTCCTAAGAAGGAAGGGGGGTTGGCCTTTCCTAATCTCATTCATTATTACCAAGCCTCGATTTTGTGTTACCTGGTGGAGTGGAACCGTCCCATGACGGAGAAACACTGGGTATTTATGGATCAGTCAGTAGCTGGTAGGCATATTTGGAGGGAGTGTTGGTTACCTAGGTCGTGCAGGCATGGGGTCTTTACTCCTCACCAGTTACTCGCCCTACCATGTTAGCATGGGACAAGGTGCCTCGACGAGCCAATCTCACCACTTTCCCCTCCCCCTTGTCTCCCATCTTTTTTAATACTGATTTCCCTCCGGGCATGGACAGAGGTGCAGGCTCTCGCTGGGTGGAGGGAGGTTGTAAGTGAGTGTGGCAGTTGTTTGATTTGGATGGCCATATCTCTTTTAAGGTACTCTGTGAGGACTATAACTTAACAGACTCAGACGATTTCCTCCATGCCCAAATGTGCCACTGGACATCGGGCCCCCTGGTGCAGCCCTTGGTCAGTAGGCTGATGCTTCTATTAGAGAAGTGGCACTTCCAGAAAAAGGATGTTCACAGGCTTATTTCAGAGTTCTATGCCTTTCTCTCGCCTTAGTCAAAGGGGACCCGTTCTGTGGGACAGAAGCGGTGGGAGATAGAGATTGGCCGTACCTTGACAGACAAGGAGTGGGAGAACATCTTCTACAGATCACATCATTTTGCACACTCAATGGGGCACACAGAGACTGCATATAAAATAGTTTCCTATTGGTATTATACCCCGGCTTGACTGGCTAAGTGGAACTCCCAGAATGATGGCCTCTGCTGGCGTGGCTGTGGAAGTCCCGGGACCCTCCTTCACCTGCTATGGAATTGCCCCAAACTAACACGATATTGGGACACAATCCTCGATGAGATTGATAGAGCCTTTGACACTACTATTCCGAGGTTTTCCGCTTACACTATACTAGGACTTCCCAAGGCCTTGACCTTCCCCTTGCATTCACTTATAGGCAAGCAGATTACCCTGGCCTTGAATGCTGTAAAATACCGAGTCGGTATTTTTACCGATTCGGGAAAATTGATATGTAGGTGGGACTCTTCTGAGTCCCACAAGCATTAAAAAATCGGTATTTTACCATCAAATCCTATTTGATGGTAAAATACCGATTCAGGTGTGCATGCACATGTGTGCATGCACACCTGTGCCATTTGATAGGCAGACCTGCCCTTAGAGCAGGTATGCCTGCCACATGGCACCTGAACCCGTTTTGGGGGTGCTAGAGGGTGTCAAAGTGACACCCCCTGCACCCTTGTGAAATTCGGTAATTACCGATTCGGTAATTACAGAATCGGTAATGCCCAGTCATTCCTATGGGCTTCAAAGCCCATAGGAATGAATGGGCATTACCGGTCGGTATTTACCGAATCGGTAAATACCGATTTTTACCGATTCGGTAAATGCACATCTGTATTTACCTACATCTCGGTACTTATATTTTACCACTTCTTAAATACCGAATCGGTATGATTCGGTATTTAAGAGGTGGTAAAATAAAATTACCTACATCTGGCCCTTTGTCTTTTGAATTAATTTCGGGAACTAACTTGTCCTGCCTATTTACGTCTCCTGAAATTTATTCCCGAGGGGACCGCTGCGGAGCAGGGCGACCGCCCCTAACATATCCGCCCTTTTCTCAAGGGGACTGTTCTTCTTCTTAAAGGCACGCATGTGTAGGTTTTAGGTAGCGGGTGGCTCACCAGGGGGGAGGAAGAGTGGGGTGGGGGACTAGGTTTAGATGTTTCAAATTTTGATTTGTTTTCTTTTTCTCCTTTTTCCTTTTTCCCTTTTGTTGTTCTTATCCCTTAAAGGTAGGCATACTTGCTCTGCATGTGCAACGGAGTGTTAGATTGGTGCTTTTACTTAAGCAGGTGTGGTGCCCTGGGCCGGGCATTGTTTTTATCTTTACACTGTTAAGCTTGCTAATTCTTTCAGGTTGTCTTACGCGGGCGGCCCAAGTTGGGTTGTAGGTGACATGCTGTGTTACATAAATGCATAATTGTTGGTTGGACCATGTACTATGCCCTCTACTACATGTTTGTTAATTTGCCGGCCCACAGGGTTGTAGGCGCTAACGCTCTGTATTCTGTTTGCCGTGTGTACTGCCAATAAAAACGATTTCATTAAAAAAAACTAAAAGGGTAAAACACATCAATATGGAAAGAATATTAAAGTGTGAGGGTGTTGGACTTGGCCCTGCTTGCAGGGTCATCCCGGAACTTTTTGCCTTCCTCCTAGTTTTTTAACCTAATATAGAATTGGTGGTTCGAAATGAGACACAATAAATATGTATGTTTTGTGGTTGCACTAGAAATAATACATGCTGCGCAATGGTGTCCAGAGGTTTAACTTCCCCATGGAAGAAAATGTCACTTTTAAAATGGACGCCATTGCTGTGTGCTTTGTGCCGCCTGCCTGAGGAGGACTGGCGGTCTAGTGTTCGGAGTGACAGGGTGACCTACACCTCCCCCACAGTGACAGTTGGGACTGGAACTGCCAGGAGCCTTCTAGAAGATTCTAGCCCTGTCTGGTAGGTAGGGTGAGGGGGGTATATATAGGGGGGCTGTGCCTCCATGTGCTCAGACTGAGCATGGACTTGATCGAGAGGGGACACCCTGCCAGGAGGTACCGCCGCAAGGGCCTGTTTGCTGGCCCCTGAGTCCATCTGTACCCTTCTGCTGTCCACAGGGCCAGTGAGAGCCTTTTCTGGAGTGAAGACTGCTATGTGAGGAGGAGTGCCACTTTATGGGAGATGACTGCTTCTAGGAGCTGCTGTCCTGTACTGATGAGTGCCCACTGACTGCTGATCTGGCCCAGCATTGCCTGCCTCCGCTCCAGCCCTAGCATCTTGTGAGTGCTGCAACTGTGCCTTGGAGGTGAGGAGCGTGGGCACTACTTTACTTTATGGGACCTAGCACCGGGGGAGCGCCACAGCTTTACCCCAGCATGGATTGTGCTCTGCCTGCTGCCTAGTGCCTGGGAAGCGCTTTGTCTTCGCTGCCCAGGAGGTGCGGAGCGCCTGCCCCCTGCAGCGCTGTGCTGCCAGAGCGCTATGTGATCCTGGGAGGACACTAGCGCCGCCAAATCGCTATATTTCATTATCCTAAGGAAGAAGGTGCGGGGGGCCTGTAGCGTGTGCTGCCAGGGAGAGCTGCTTGTTTAAGAAATACAGCGGGAGCCTACCCCGCTGCTGTGTGACCCCCAAGGGGACCCCCGGCGTGGGGATCCCCCCTGTGCAGGAGAAATGCGGGTGCCTACCCCGCGTTTGTGCTGTATTATAAGTGCTGCCTGGGGGAGCTGCATGTCTAAAAGCACAACGGGAGCCTACCCAAAAAATATACAACTGACACTGTAAGTACAACAACAGTGACAGCCCTGGCATTCGAACAGGCAGTACTGAAGGAAATTCAAACAATCGACTCTCAGAACATCAAAGGCTAACAGAACTTGAAGAAAGGTGAGATGAAGTCACTCATGGACCTGAAAGAGAATACTACACTTGTCATTAAACTAGCTGACAAAGGTGGCACAATCATTATCATGGATAAAAACATGGATCACGAAGAATGCATCAGATTGCTATCAGATGAAAACAGCTATGAAATCCACCGGATTTACCCTACTCCAAGACTTGTGAACAAAATCAGAACCTTGGTGGATGAGGGCCTGATGAATGATTGGATAACCAAACATGAGGCTGGGTTTCTGGTGGGTGATTATCCCTGCACCCTCAGATTCTATACCGTCCCCAATATCCACAAAAATCAGGATGCCCCCACCAGGGAGACCTATAGTGTTGGGAATATGTTCAGTTCTTGAACCTCTTTCACAATTCTGCGATTGGTGTTTGAGACCTATCGTACAGTCGTCTACATCTTGCCTAAGACACTAAAGATGTCCGGTGCCTACTTAGAGACCTCGAGATCACCCCAGCTGAAGATCTTTTCATTACCATGGACATCGAGGCATTATACACCAGCATACCTCACAGACACACATTGAGCGTGGTAGAACACATTCTCCTGGAAAGAGACTGGGAGTTCATGACGCTCAGACATTTCATCATGGAGTGGGCAGAATTGGCTCTCATGGAAAACTTCTTCGAATATGAAGACACAATATACCATCAGATCAGAGGCACTTCCATGGGAAGCTCTTTTGCTCAGAGCATGGCGTGCCTCTATGAACACCAATTCAAAGTGAACCACATCTTTCATCAAGGCAACTCGTTTGCAGCACAATTGAAAGTATGGAGATGATATATTGTCATTTGGCACGGCAACCAAGATGAAGCTGAGGACTTTATTAGATGGATCAATACTAGAGATGAACATCTGAAATTCACACATGCAGTCAGCATGGAGAGAGCTGTTTTTTTGGACCTAGCTATAAGCATGACAGTGGAATGGATCCAGACTAAAGTTCACAACAAGAGTACACACAAAAACAGCGTACTACTTTTTGAGAGCTTCCACCCCAGATCACTGGGGCAAAATTTGCCAGTAGGTCAATTACTCAGGATCCGGAGGTATTGCTCTCGTATGGAAACCTATGAGGAACAGGCTGAGACTGACCCTGGATTAGCTTTCTTTGGTACCCACTGTTTCCATTGGAGAATGTTTGAAGGGGAGGGAGGACTACAAAGCACTTTAAGGTAAATTACGCAATGCTTCTTACATTTTCCAGGAACTCCGCACTATAGCTTAGAGAAATATGGCATCATGTGCTTTAATAGTTACAGCTCTGAAATGACGTACAGGATCACTTCTCTACATGCCTCTCACAAGCAAGCGAGGCACAGAGGGCACTCAGTCAAAATCTCTCAAGTAACATTTCTATTTGTCTTTTGTGCTTCCAGTCACTGGTCTTCCAGGTGTAAACATAAGACCACATTGGCACGTGACTTACTATCACCGTCTGTGAAAAAGGTAGGAAACCTAAACTGCAATAATGCTCACTTGAGCAGAATCATGCCAAATACACAAAGAAACGTGTAGCGGTCAAGATAGCTGTCTGTTTGAAACATGCAGTTTAAAGTTCAAATGCATCCAGGCTTAAAGTTGAAGCTTGATGTACCACACAGATGAATAGATAAAACACTGCATGCCGCGCTGATCAAGAGGGAAAGAGCAAATGAGATGCTCGTTGCGATGGACAACCAGGAGGAAACGTGATAGCCAATCCGAAGGAACAATTAGTGAAATCGCCAGGGCCTGAACCAAATACCCAAAGAAGGGACAATTACAAGCAATGCATTAATAAAAAGGCAGCATTTTTGATAGGAACAAAAAGGAACGAATGGCAATCGATGGCCTTGGTTAAAGCCCATATTGTAGATACATCATGCTTCGCAGGGCAGCACATGCATGCTGACTCTAGGCTTTACCTAAAAAGGAGATATGACACAGCCGTAACCCTTTTTTTTAATTGCTGGCGGGGTAGGAGGGAAAATTGGGGATACAAGGAGGGAGGGATGAATGGGTGTCGGGGGCAACATGGACAGTGGAGGGGTTTGGGAATTAAAGCACTTTTTTATTTTTTCAGTCTGGAGGTACAGCTCTGCCAAGTATCATGCATCAGTGGTTAGACCAATGCAGTTTAGCGTGGAAGTCCTCATCACCACACTAAAATGCTTAATCATGCATTTATAGCACCTCCTAACACAGCGGCATTGCTAGGCATAAGAAACTGCGAATAGGAGCAGACCATTGCAAAAGCGCAAGCAGCCGGCTTCCTGCTGGCAGTGCTGTGCAAACTGTGCTGCCAGTGAGCCTGCATTATACAGTGCCGCCTTCAAGGTTGAGTTTCTTCACTAACAATAATGAACACAAATTGTCATCACTAGGAATAATGCAGTCTCAGGTTCAGACTGCAGTACACAATGAATCAGAGCCTCTGGTACTCAGCCACGTGACATGCCATGGCTAAGTCTGTTAAACTGACTGACAATTACCAGTGGCGGCTCCTCATGGGAGTGCTTTGCAGCGATGCAATGCAGCGCTCGCAATGAAAATCGTTTTATTAATTTATTTATTAACAGAACTCCGTTCAGCCTTAAGCTGGAGTTTACTACCCCACCCTTCCCCTCCCACACCTCGCCCACCACCCTGCAGCACTTCCATGAGGAGCCGCCACTGATAATTACATTCTCCCTGGAGAGTAGTAATAACACTGAGACTAATCAGCTGTGCACTGCCCCTTGCTCAGACTGAGGCTGAGAGTGATGATGCATCCAGAGGGTGGCAACTTGCCCTGTTGTATTTTGAAAACTGATGCTTCCTGCACGCCACCGTCAGTGACAGTTAATTCAATTCCACAAAGTGAGTGATTGGATGATTGGCCAGTGACTCGGCAAATGATGGGCAAAAGTATGTTTTTACGTTGCTACATGTTGTGTGCTCCTCTGCAGGCATAGAGTGAGTGGGGCTGTTGGCACCTCTCAGACCACGCATCGCTACAGACCCCCAGCCTCATTAACAGTGCTTTGTTTGTACTACCTTGTGTGCTAGTGTGTCAGCACACTGAAGACTGGCACCAAAATGTATTTTTCAAAATCCTCCTGCCACTCCCCAGGAAGGCATCGCTGCGAGTGGACGGGGCCCATGAGGCCCACCTAGTGACACGATAAACAACAAATCGCTCATGTCACACATGCTGCTCTCAATAGGCATCCGCATTTGGGAAGGCACAGGATGGCAATCTGTTTGTGTCCAATCATGGCAGAGACATGTGCCACGCTGTAATGATTCAAAAAGCTGGGGCGGCTGTCAAGTGTGGCAGACTGTCGATGCTCAGGGAGTTTTTCCCCCATCTACACCCATGAGAGAGAGCACAAGGACTCCACTTACTCTTACTCCACATCGTCACAATCAGCACTGAGCAGCAGAACACGACAACACACTAGGTAGCAGCAACTCTGTACTAGTTGAGTATCAAAAAGCAGACAGTGTGAGTCCACACACAGGAGCAGCTATAACATGAGAGTCAGCATTTCTCCGTAGGATGTATATTACCCCCTCAAGACTCCACAGGATACACCCTGCCAGATCACACCATTGTACCACATGTAGCGCTCCAAATGCAGACTTCGCTCATCTCGCTTGGACCTGTCCGAACATGCATTCATACTGGGTAGCTATACACAAGATGCTGAGCGACATGATTAAGGTTCCAATGACCCCCCTAGCCTGAGATCGCCCTGCTGGTTTCTGTTAACCAGTTCCCACAGGAAACTCGTAGGTTTGTGGCCAGTAGCTTACTCCTGGCCAAGAGGAAAGTAGCCATACATTGGGGGGATAAAACAGCACCCTCTGTGAAAGCATGGCTGAGGAGCATGGCATCCTGCACCACAAACAGTGACATATACGCAACAACACTCCTCCCCACCTCCAGGCCCAAGGATATTTGGGGCCCTTTCAGGGATTATCTACTGGAGCAGCAGCGAGACACCCTACGCAGCAGGAACAGGGCATAGACCCTACTGGAGTGGGCTGAATTTTCTCAAGATATGTGTCGTTACACGCTTCTAGGAGCTGTACTTTCTCCTTGTCACTACAGTTGTTGCGCGCCCACTGCATGCTGGGGTAAGCCACCGGGATGGTTCGGTGTTGGAGACTGTTGGGGTCAGAGTAAGGTTGGACTCTCGGGGATCCGCTTTAAGTCATGTATGATTATAATGCGTCACGGACTGAGCCACCTGTGATGTATGTTTTTGCTCCCTGTGCATGTTAAATAACTGACTTTGTCCCAGTGTACTGTTCTTCTTATACCTAAATGCAAAATAAAGTGTTAAAAAACAAAACCTGACAGTCAGCACGCAGAAGGCCAGCAGTGGGAGTTGGTAAGTTTCAGGCAGGGCAACCATTAAGAGAAACACAAAGTGATCTGTCTGTCACTGTGCCGTTTGGGGTGATCATGTTTGTATGTCATATTGTGGTTCTCTAAAACAATGAGAAAAGGAGATTTAAAATCTAGTTTCTAAGTTGTGATAAAACATGTGTTTATATAGCTAAATTACATTATGGCCCAACAATTTTGCACTTTTCAGAGACGGCAATGCCATTATTTGTCCATAGTGCGGCAAGGGTAAGAGCTGCCCTGGTAAGTAGTGGCTAGTCCAGGAGTTTCTCACATTTTTATAGTGGAGGACGGTTGTGATAGTAACCTTCCATTTGTGGTACTTAACAGCTGTTTCAAGATTGTTTTAGAGCTTTTCATTACTCAAAAGACTGTCATTTCACTTTCCTTGCACTTCAGTGCTTGGTTTTAGTCAAGAGAAAGTGTCACTCTAAGTGTCACATATTTGGTCATTGAATGTCATTAATACGTACGTTTAAACCATTGAAATGTCACACATAAGAAGCACATAAGCAGCTATGGAGGCAACTTGGGTGTGTGGATGAGTAAGGGGGGCAACACAGACAATGGATGATAGAAGAGAGGGGCTCAGAGCAGGCAAATTAACAACGCATGGTGGGAGAGTGGGTAGAAGCAAACACTGACAGCATCAGGGACAACAACAAGTGGGAGGGTGGGTGGGTGGATTAAGGTACAGATCAATATGGGCAACAACAGAGAAGGGTGAGTGGGGAAAGCAACAACACAAGAAAAACAGAAGGAGTGAGGGTGGGTGGGATTGCAAGCAACAACACAAGGAACAATAGAAGAAGGTAGTGTAGGTAGAGGCAAGCGACAACAAAGGCAACAACTGAAGGAGGGTAGGTGTTGAAAGCAACTACACAGGCAACAATGGACGAAAGGAGAATTGGTGGGGAAAGCAACAATAACTGTTGCAACAACGGAAGACTGGAATGAGGATGGAGGTGGATGTTGCAAGCTGCAACAAGGACAACAATGGAAGGAGGGAGGGTGCAGGGCACGCAACAACAAGTGCAACAATGGAAGTAGGGTGGGCCGGTAGAAGCAATCAATAATGCGGATAACAATGGAAGGAGGGAGGGTGGGAGCAAGCAAGCAACAACACTGGCAACAATGGAAGGAAGGAAGGAAGGAAGGAAGGAAGGAGAGTGGGTAGACGAAGCTACAACATGGGCAACAACGGCAGATGGGAAGGTGGGTGTAGCAGGCAAAAACACAGGCAAAAACAAACGGAAGTTGGATAGGTAGGGCAAGCAACAACATGGACAACACTGGAAGGAGGGAGTGTGGGTACGCAACATGGATGAGTGAGGAACCCTAAGCGGGAGAAGTACATGAGGGAGCCAGCTGACCAAGACGCACTCTAGTATAGGTCTTAAACACATAGAAAAAGTAAGGATAAAAATTATGATCAGTGGAAGGATACAAGTAGTGTGTCCATGACCGAGTGGAAGGACAAACACGCAAAAACAAAGGAAGCCTACTGAATCTTGCCAATAAAAAGCAAACAAAAGAGAGTCACAATAAAGCCAACGAATGGTAAGCAATGAGTGGGCTCTAAGCCCACTCTTGGAAAACAAAAGATCTCAAATTCACAGCGCTTGCTCTGCCTAGGCGAGAGCTCCGAAGCAAATGTATACAATTCTGTATGTTTTCTTTTGACATATAAACCGGAAACAGCATGTATGTGAATGAATCATTTAAAAGTGTTTATTTTTTTAATACTTAATAAAGGAAATGGAGGCATGATTTTTACTAATGTGTATTTACTATTTAACACAAATTTGTTTCCACCTACTAGCTCTTGGCTGTTCCAAAATAGCAAATGTAAGCAAATTATATTTTTTTCTAGTGTAACCCGATTATCAAGTATCTGTATGTCATGTAAGATTGCAGTCTTCACTTTTTAATTACACCATGTTGCATTCTGGGACTGGAAATGGTTCTCTTTTAGGTTTGACAGTACAGGTGAAAAATGATAGCAAGTAAACTGATAATGTGGCTAAATGAGAAGGACATTGAATATGCTTTGTGGGCATCAACAGTGCATTAGTCAACAACTTGAAGAGAATCAGTACTTTCCAGGCCCCTGCAGTGCAAACCTCAGTCAAACAAAAAATAGCTACAGGTACAATAGTAAACCTGTGCACTGTACTAGATGACTTCCTAAGGAGCCAAGAGAAGTGCATACGAATTTGAGGGAAACATTTCAAAATAAAAACAAAATCAATGAGAAAAAAATCATTAGTTTAGATCTCTTGTTGGTTTTTGATGTTGAATGCATTGTCTATTCGGTTTGCTTTTGGTGCCGTGTTATTTAATGGAGGCAAGCCTGGTTGCCACTGGTTATAGCACACACTTGCCTTGCACTATAGCATTGAGTATTTGACATTTTGCAAAAATTAAAAATTAGTAGATAACACAACGTGGCCATATAAGGTAAGTTAGCAGTGTGCCAAAAAATGGCCCATACTGGCTGTATTTAGTAGCACCTACGTACCCAGTGTTAACACTTACTGGCATAGAATATGACAAGCTATTCACTTGTTGGCTAATTTAGCAGAGTATTTATCTGTCACGTCACACCCTTCGTAGTAACTTCCACTCTGCTTTATAAGAATACCAAATATTATGGATTACACATTGCTATAGTATCTTGTATCTCCTATTATTCAATGGTTACCTTTTAGCCATTGACCATTTGAAATTAGTTTATTTTATTTTATTTGGCATGGTCTATCAGCAGGTCTATCTACATTTGGTATTTTTAATGAACCCTCCATTCAGTTCTTGTGGAGGATACCTGTACGCTGCTGTAATATTTTGTTTAAAAAGTAAACGCTTATGCTTCCCCATACAAGTCCATACATACTTTCTTAATATCTTCACAAATTTTGGGGAATACTTGGGGTATGCCATTAACTGGGTTAAGTCTGTGCTGTTCGTGTTCTATGGGCAGTAGATGGTTTCATATACCTGGGAATCTTTGTTACATCAGATCCGGCCCTCTTTTACAGCCATAATTTTGCAACCCCGCTGGCCAGACTGCGAGCAGACGTTAAACATTGGAGGTCTCTGCCCCTGTCTTTGGTGGGCCTTGCTGCCCTTTTTAAAATGTTGGCACTCCCGTGATTTTTATATATCCTCCAAAACTGCCCACACCGAATTCCAGATGCATACTTTGTAGCGGTTGAGGGGGAGGTACATACACTGTTATGGGATGGTAAGGCCCCTAGAATAGCACTTCAAAAACTAACAAAAGGATGGTACGACGGGGGGATAGCGTTGCCTGATCTCAGGCTATACTACTACGCCCTGGACAGATACCAGATGGATTGCTCTGGCTATCTGGGCGCCCTGTATTCCCGCACCAAGAGACAGAGATTTGTTGGTCCAACACAACACACAGTACAAATTTGGCATTTGGCAAACTCACAACTGGGATGGGCTGGCGTTCTCACCAAGGCAACACCTTTGTGGTACACTCAGAAACTAGGCATGCTATTCTATCAACCAGGGTTTGATATGTGGGATATGATCGGCATCTCGGCAGTGAAGGACTTGGTTAAGAAGGGGGCAATACTCAAATTTGAAGACCTCCGAAAGAGTTACCAGATGGCTCCGGGGGAGGTATTTAGGTACCTACAAATAAGGCATGCCTTACAGGCGGCCTTCCCAAACTGCAAGGACATACCAAACTCGTGCCCACTAGAAGATCGCTCACTTGATGGCCCTCTGCAGTCTAAAGCAATATCCTTGACGTACAAAAAATGTAGTAATAATTTACCGGATAGTTTTGGCGATCTCAAAGAGCAGTGGGAGAGAGACCTGGGGCTGATCGAAGAAGAAGATTGGCGGGAGGCTCTTATGTCACCTAGGGAGGCAGCCATCACGCTCAGATTAAGACTGATACAACTCAGGATCCTCCATAGGTCATATATGATGGGAAAAACTCTAGCAAAAATAGGGGCAAGGCAGGATGATTTATGCTTGAAGGGCTGCAAGCAGCCGGCTACCTTCTATCACATGATATGGGAGTGCCCGCTGATACGCAGTCTCTGGGATAGAGCCACAAACCATATGCAGTCGGCATTGGTAAAGACGATGGACCTGATGTCCCGCCTGGGCCTGCTAAACATATGGGCGGACTCGGACCTGACTGAAATTGAACAACAACTGGTGACGCTGGGTAGACGTTGGTTAAAAGAGAACTGGCAAAGGGATGGGGTGGCGCGGCACCGCCTGCTGTATCGGTATGGCTGAAAGAATTGGGTAGGTGTATGATTGCGAAGAAGGAGGTGTTTGTACCCAGAGGGTGCCCGAAGAAATGGGATAAAAATGTTTGAAATGGAACATTTACAGGGGAGAGATCTGTGTATCACCCATGGTGGACCTGGAAATGCGTAGAAATGTGGACAGAGGCGTAACTATTTGAAATATCTCTTTTTTCAACCTCTGTAACTTGCATGCTGATGGATGTAATTTGCTAATCACATGTGTCACTGTTGTATAATTGTAGGTCGCCAACCTTTATCAATAAAAACAACAACAAAAAAAGTAAACGCTTACCTTGATAAGCTTTGAAACAGTTTTATGTTGACTACTGTATTTTTCTGCCAAGTCACACACTTTTTTGTGTTTTCCAACATCTTCTTCTACAGGGACACCAAATATTATGGCTCATTTATTTCTTTTGCTTCTATCCCCTACATTTCAAGGCTTACCTTTTAGTTATTAATGAAGTGAAATGGCTTTTTATTTAATAGGAGATTACAGTATCTTTTAGCACTTTTGATACCATTCCAGAAGCTTTTCACTTCTGGTTTCATTAGGGATTACAAAATATAATAGCTCATATGGCCTATAATATTTGGTATCCCCTGTTTCTTGGGTTAAACCGTACTAGGATTTGACATGGTCTTGTCTTGAGGTGCTTTTCTGACACATCACACCCTTGTTTATAATTTGCACTGTCTCTTTCAACAGGGATACTGAACATTATGAAACATGCACTTGTAATTGCATAATAAAAGCTTCCACTTTCTGTTCCTTTGGGGGATATCAAATATAATGGGTAATAAGGGCTGTAATCTTTGCTATTGCATATGCTATTAGAGTTAAAGCTTACTAGGACAACATTTGACATGTCCTAAAGTTGGCAGGGTGAACAGAGTGTTTTCAGCCATATCATAGCATTTTTTGTGTATTTCAGAGTCTCTTTCTATATGGACACCAAATATCACAGCTCATGTTTTGCAATAATATGTGGTATCTCCTACTTTCCAAGGTTTACCTTTCAGCAATTAACAAGTTGTAATGGCCTCTTATTTGATTGCATATTACAGTGAATGTTAGTACTTTTGAATGCATTTCACACGTTTTCACATCAAATTCATTTTGGGGATACCAAATATAAACACCCGTACAGACAATAATATTTAGTATCCCGTATGTTTTGGGGGATAAAAAATTCTGGGCTTCATTTGGACATGGTCTTATGTTGGCTTGGTGAGCACAGTGTTTCTCTGCAAAACTTGCACACTACCTTCAGTTTTCTAACATTTCTTAGTAAGGAGACACCAAATATTATGGCTCATTCATTGCAAAAATGCGTAGCGGGCATTTTTTGCTTGGTCGCAGTTCTCAACGTCAAGTTGGTGACCGCGAGCGAGCAAAATCATCATTCTGGCCAAACTTTTTCCTCGTTCGCGATCAGCAACATCAAGTTGCCGATCGCAAGCGTGGAAAATAAAACTCCCGGTGAGATTCTCAATGTGGGGAGGTCAGGTTTCTTATTACGAGTGGTCGCGTATGCTCGCGACCGCTCGCGATGAGAAAATACAAGTCCGTGTTGAGAAAACTGCAGCTCGAGTACAAATCTACTCGAGCGGCAGAAAACGACCGCTTGCACTGTGCAAGATGCCGTTTGCAATGATTGTACAGTGCGGACAAGCATCCGGCACTGTGTAATCAGTACGAACAGCATTTTGCACAGTGCACTAAGCAGTTCACGTAGCTTGCGTAGTGCAAAGTGCACTTCGCTTAGCTACACGTAGTGCTACTACGCGAACTACGCCCAGGGTTACACTTGAAGTTGACTTTTATATGATAGCAGACTGTGGTATCTTTTCACTTTTTTACATCATTCCACAAGATTTTACATCCCGTTCCCTTTGGAGATACCATTTATAATGGCCTACACCAGCTATAATATCTAGTATCCCCTGTGTTTCTTGGGTTAGAACTTGCCAGGTATTTCTTGCACAGTATTTCTATGCCAAATAGTACCCTTCCTTTTGCTTTCCAAAATTGTTTACAATGGGGATACCAAACATTATGGCTCACACATTTCTGCAATACCTCGTATCCCCTACCTTTCGTGCGTTACCCATTAACCATTGGAGACTTGAAGATGCCTTGTATTTGAAAGCAGACTACAGCATCTTTTCAGATTTTAAAATCTATCCTCAAGATTTTACGTCTGGTTCGCTTAGGGGATACCAAATATAATGGCTTATACCGTCTATTATATCTGGTATCGCCTGTGTTTCTGGCGTTAGAACTTACCAGTTTTCAATTTGACATGGTCTTATGTTAAATGGATGAGCCCAATATTTTTAACGCAAAGAGCACCCTTCCTTTTGCTTTCCAACATTGTTAGAAAGGGGATGCCAACTATTATGACTCACGCATTGCTGTAATATTTTGTATCCCCTACGTTTCATTGGTTACCCTTTAATCATTGACACTTAAAGTTGTCTTTTCCTTGATAAGAGACTACAGTATCTTTTCACATTTTTTACGTTATTCCACAAGATTGTGTGTCAGGTTCTCTATGGGGATACCATATATAATGGCCTATACTGGCTATAATATTTCCCCAGTGTTTCTGGTGTTAGAACTTACCAGTATTCAATATGACATGGTCTTATGTGCTATGGGGGAGCACATTATTTCTAAGCCAAATAGCACCACTCCTTTTGCTTTCCAACATCTTTTAAAAATGGGGATACCAAATATTATGGCTCAGGCATTGCTGTAATATCTTGTATCTCCTGCGTTTCATTTGTTACCCATTAGCCATTGACCACTTGAAGTTGCCTTTTATATGATAGTAGACTATACTATCTTTTCACATTTTTGTACATCATTCCACAAGATTTTACATCCGGTTCCCTTTGGGGATACCATATGTAATGGCCTATACTAGCTATAATATCTAGTATCCCCTATGTTTCTTGGGTTAGAACTTGCCAGGATTCGATTTGGCATGGTCTTATGTTAGATGGGTGAGCACAGTATTTCTATGCCAAACAGTTCCCTTCCTTTTGGTTTCCAACATTGTTTGCAATGGGGATACCAAATATTATGGCTCACACATTGCTGCAATACCTCGTATCCCCTACTTTTCATGTGTTGCCCATTAACCATTGGAGACTTGAAGTTGCCTTTTATTTGAAAGCAGACTTCAGCATCTTTTCAGATTTTTAAAATCTTTCTACAAGATTTTACGTCCAGTTCGCTCAGCGGATACCAAATATAATGGCCTATACCGGCTATTATATCTGGTATCCCTAGTGTTTCTGGGGTTAGAACTTACCAGTATTCAATTTGACATGGTCTTATGTTGGATGGATGATCCCAGTATTTCTATGGCAAAGGGCACCATTCCTTTTGCTTTCCAACATTGTTTACAAAGGGGATACCAAATATTATGGCTCACTCATTGCTGTAATATCTCGTATCCTCTACGTTTCACTGGTTCCGTTTAGCCATTGACCACTTAAAGTTGTCTTTTCTTTGATAAGAGACTAAAGTATCTTTTCACATTTTTTAGATTTTTCCACAAGATTGTACATCAGATTCTATATGGGGATACCATATATAATGGCCTTTACCGTCTATAATATTTGGTATCCCTTATGTTTCTGGGGTTAGAACTTGCCAGTATTCGATTTGACATGGTCTTATGTGCTATGGGTGAGCACAGTATTTCTATGCCAAATATCATCATTCCTTTTGCTTTCCAACATCTTTTACAATGGGGATAACAAATATAATGGCTCAGCCATTGCTGTACTATCTTGCATCCCCTGCGTTTCTTTTGTTAGCCATTAGCCATTGACCACTTGAAATTGCCTTTTATATGATAGCAGACAATAGTATCTTTTCACATTTTTTACATCATTCCACAAGATTTTACGACCGGTTACCTTAGGGGATACCAAATATATTGGCTTATACCGGTTATTATATCTGGTATCCCCTGTGTTTCTGGGGTTAGAGATTAGGAGTATTCAAATTGACATGATCTAATGTTGGATGGCTGAGCCCAGTATATCTATGGGAAATAGCACCCTTCCTTTTGCTTTCCAATGTCCTTTTCAAAAGGGATACCAAATATTATGGCTCACGCATTGCTGCAATATGTTGTGTCTCCTACGTTTCATGGTATACTTTTTAGCCATTGACCACTTGAACGTTTCTTTTCTTTGATAGCTGATTATAGTATCTTTTCACATTTTTAACATCAATCCACAAGATTTTACATCCTGTTCCCTTTGGGGATACCATATATAACGGCCTATACCAGCTATAATATCTGGTATCCCCTGTGTTTCTTGGGTTAGAACTTGCCAGGATTTGATTTAGCATGGTCTTATGTTAGATGGGTGAGCACAGTATTTCTATGCCAAACAGTACCCTTCCTCTTAGTTTCCAACATTGTTTGCAATGGGGATACCAAATATTATGGCTCACACATTGCTGCAATACCTCGTATCCCCTACTTTTCATGTGTTGCCCATTAACCATTGGAGACTTGAAGTTGCCTTTTATTTGAAAGCAGACTTCAGCATCTTTTCAGATTTTTTAAATATTTCTACAAGATTTTACGTCCAGTTCGCTCAGGGGATACCAAATATAATGCCTATACCGGCTATTATATCTGGTATCCCTAGTGTTTCTGGGGTTAGAACTTACCAGTATTAAATTTGACATGGTCTTATGTTGTATGGATGAGCCCAGTATTTCTATGGCAAAGGGCACCATTCCTTTTGCTCTCCAACATTGTTTACAAAGGGGATACCAAATATTATGGCTCACTCATTGCTGTAATATCTCGTATCCCCTACGTTTCGTTGGTTCCGTTTAGCCATTGACCACTTAAAGTTGTCTTTTCTTTGATAAAAGACTAAAGTATCTTTTCACATTTTTTACATTATTCCACAAGATTGTACGTCAGATTCTCTATGGGGATACCATATATAATGGCCTTTACCGTCTATAATATTTGGTATCCCTTATGTTTCTGGGGTTAGAACTTGCCAGTATTCAATTTGACATGGTCTTATGAGCTATGGGTGAGCACAGTATTTCTATGCCAAATATCACCATTCCTTTTGCTTTCCAACATCTTTTACAATGGGGATACCAAATATTATGGCTCAGGCATTGCTGTACTATCTTGCATCCCCTGCGTTTCTTTTGTTAGCCATTAGCCATTGACCACTTGAAATTGCCTTTTATATCAAAGCAGACTACAGCATATTTTAACATTTTTTACATCTTTCCACAAGATTTTACATCTGGTTCCCTTTGGGAATACCATATATAATGGCTTATTCCAGGTATATTATCTCGTATCCACTATGTTTCTTGGGTTAGAACTTGCCAGGATTCGATTTGGCATGATCTTATGTTAGATGGTTGAGCACAGTATTTCTTTGCCAAATAGTACCCTTCCTTTTGCTTTCCAACATCGTTTACAATGAGTATACGAAATATTATGGCTCATGCATTGCCGCAATATCTTGTATCCCCAACCTTTCAAGGATTACCCATTAACCGTTAGAAACTTGAAGTTGCCAATTATTTGAAAGCAGACTACAGCATCTTTTCAGATTTTTGACATCTTTCCACAAGATTTTACATCCGGTTCCCTTAGGGAATACCAAATATAATGGACTTTACCGGCTACAATATTTGGTATCTCCAGTGTTTCTCCGGTTAGAAGTTACCAGGATTCATTTTGACATCACCTTATGTTGCATGAGGGAGCACAATATTTCTATACCAAATATCACTCTTTTTTTGCTTTCCAACATCATTTACTATTGGGATACCAAATATTATGGTTCATGTATTGCTGTAATATCTCGTATCCCCTCCGTCTCATGAGCTACCCGTTAGACATTCACCAGTTGAAGTTGCATTTCATTTGTTAGCAGACTACATTAGCTATTCAAATTTTTTACATTATTCCACAAAACTTTATAACCGGTTCACTTAGGGGATACCAAATACAATGGCCGTTTCCGCCTATTATTTTGGGTATCCCCTGTGTTTCTCGGGTTAGAATGTACCAGAATACAATTTTACATGGTCTTATTTAGGAAAGGTTAGGACAATATTTCTATGCCAAATAGTACCCTTCCTTTTGTTTTCCAACATTGGTTACTATGGGGATCCCCAATATTATGGCTCATGTATTGCTGTAATATCTCGTATCCCCTACGTTTCATGGGCTACCCTTTAGACATTAACCAGTTGAAGTAGCATTATATTTGTTAGCAGACTACATCAGATTTTCACATTTTGTACATCATTCCACAAGATATTGCATCCGGTACCCTTATGGGATACCAAATCTAAAAGCCGATACAGCCTACAATATTTGGTATTCCCAGTGTTTCTCGGGTTAGAAGTTACCAGGATTCAATTTTACATCGCCTTATTTTGGATGGGAGAGCACAGTATTTCTATACCAAATATCACCATTTCTTTTGCATTCCAACCTCAATTACTGTGGGGATACCAAATATTATGGTTCACATATTGCTGTAGTATCTTGTATCCCTTATGTTTCATGGGTTACACATTAGCCATTGACTAGTTGAAATTGCCTTTAATTTATTAGCAGACTACATTAGCTTTTCACATTTTTTACATTATTCCACAAGACTTTATAACCGGTTCACTTAGGGGATACCAAATACAATGGCCTTCTCGCCTATAATATGTGGTATCCCCTGTGTTTCTTGGGTTAGAATGTACCAGAATACAATTTGACATGGTCTTATGTTGGATGGGTGAGCACAATATTTCTATGCCAAATAGGACCCTTCCTTTTGCTTTCCAACATTGGTTACTATGGGGATACCCAATATTATGGCAAACGTATTGCTGTAATATCTCATATCCCCTACATTTCATGGGCTACCATTAAGCCATTGACCAGTTGAGGTTTCCATTTATTTGATAACAGTCTATGACCATTTTATACATCATTCCACAACATTTTACATCTGGTTCCTTTAGGGGATACCGTACATTATTGACTATACCTGCTATAATATTTGGTATCCCCTGTGTTTCCAGAGTTAGAACTTACCAGGATTCAATTTGACATGGTCTTATGTTGGCTTGGTGAGCACAGTATTTCTATGCCAAATAGCACCCTTCCTTTTGCTTTCCAACATCAGTTACTATGGGGATACCAAATATTATGGCTCACGCATTGCTGTAATATCTCGTATCCCCTGCATTTCATGGGCTACCGTTCAGCCATTGGCAGCTGACATTTATTTGATAGCAGACCACAGTAGCTCTTTCCATTTTATACATCATTCCACAAGATTTTACATCCGGTTCTTTAAGAGGATACCATACATTATTGGCTATACCAGCTATAATATTTGGTATCCCCTGTGTTTCCAGAGTTAGAACTTACCAGGATTCAATTTGACATGGTCTTATGTTGGCTTGGTGAGCACAGTATTTCTATGCCTAATAGCACCCTTCCTTTAACTTTCCAACATTGGTTACTATGGGGATAACAAATATTATGGCTCACATATTCCTGTAATACCTTGTATCCCCTACGTTTCATGGGCTACCCTTGAGACATTTAGCAGTTGAAGTTGCCTTTTATTTGTTAGCACACTACAGTATCTTTTCACATCTTATACATCATTCCACAACATTTTACATCTGGTTCCTTTATGGGATACCAGATATAATGGGCTATATCATCTATAATATTTGGTATCCCCTGTGTTTCTCGGTTTATGACTTACCAGGATTCAATTGGACATGGTCTTATGTTGGGTGGGTGAGCACAGTATTTCTAGGCCAAATAACACCCTTCGTTTTGCTTCCCAACATCAGTTACTATGGGTATACGAATTATTATGACTCACGCATTGCTGTAATATCTTGTATCCCCTTCGGTTCTTGGGCTACGGTTCAGCCATTGACCAGTTGAGGTTGACATTTATTTGGGTGCACAGTCTAAATATCGAGTTTTTTATATCGACCTACAGAAATATCGAGTTTTTAATATCCAAGGTACAGAATATCGAGGTCAAGAATATCGTTGGACAGAATATCGACCCTAAGGTAAGTAATATCGATTTTTTTTATATCGATGTAAGTAATATCGAAGTCAATAATATCGATATCAAATATATCGATGTTACTAATCTCGATGTTACTAATATCGATTTTTGTACTTTTGTTATGTATTTTATTATGTATTTAATATGTATGTGTTGTATGTTTTTTGTTAAGTATTTTACTTGTTTTAAATTATATGTGTACTATTTTTATATATTAATAATGTTATTTTTAAGCAAATTTTACGTTTTAGTACCTGACCCGGTTGTGGGTTTATCGGGGAATAGGGTGGGAAGTAATTTAATAATAGTAAATGAATTATTAATTTTTAGGAGTTATTAATTAATTTTAATACATTTTTGGATGTAAGTTTTGTAGCTGGTAGTGGGCTTATAGGGGAATTGGGTGGGAAGTATTTTAATTGTAATTAAATAATGATTTATTTTTATTTTTTGATATTCATAATTACATTATTTTCAATTAATTAATAATTGGCACTTACATTTTTTTTTTTCACAACAAATTTTATTTGTATGATCAGGCAAGGAATACGTGTGGCTCCCCACATTCAGGAGAACACCACCAAGCATTGTGGTACAGTTACAGCAGAGGACCAAGTGTCCAACTAAGTAGCCAAGAGAAAGCAATTATAAAGGAATACAACTATACCCTCCCCCACCCCTATTAACCCCAACTACCCAACCCTCCCACCTCCACCCCTGTGTCCCACCCTATCCCCGTGCACGTGTGTACAGATAGCTTCGGTGTGTAATCATGATATGATACTCGTGGCGTGATGCAAGGACTTGCAAATAATTGGAGACTAAAGATCTTCCTCCAGTTCTGCCGGAGGGTCTAGTGTCAACCCCCTATACTCAGCCCACCTCTTCCATATCTTGAAGTGTTTGCGGGGGCATCCTCGTGCTTCAAATATCGGTCGTTCCAGGCCCATACAAAGTCCATTCCGGCTCTCCAAGCACACAGGGGGGGGGCCCTCACATCCTTCCAAGCCCGGGCTAGGTCTCTTTTGGCCACCACCAGTCCCAGGAGCAGCAGGTGACGTTTATATATGTTTCCACCAACCCCCTCCAGGATGTGGAGTAGGCCCAGACGATGAGTGCGAGGAAGAGTCCAATGCAGTACTTCAGACAGGCAGCCCCACACACCCCTCCAGAAGCCCACCAGCCTAGGGCACGACCACATCGTGTGGAGCAAAGTGCCGCATTTCCGCAGCGCAAACATTCTGGGGATCCAATCAAGCCTGCCTTCCACAGTCGCTCACGGGTGAAGTAGGCCCTATGGAGAATTTTGAATTGGATCAGTCTAAACCGTATAGCAATGGCTGCCCCCTTAGGGGACTCTAGAGCTTCCCTCAAGTCATCCTCATCGAGGGGGCCAACATCAGCTTCCCAAGTCGTCTTTAACGGAAGAAGGGTGGAGGAGCAATGAGTGACCAATGTCTGATAGATGCGAGAGACTTTCTTATCCCCCAGATCACCCATAAAGACTTTTGCCTCAATGGGACTAAAATCGGGAAGCGAATCTATGTTGGCAATACTGGGCAGTAGTGCGTGTCGGAGTTGTAAGTACCGAAAAAATTGGGACTGGGGCATATTAAATTCGATGCTGAGTGCCTGAAAGGACTTGAGCGTCGTCCCGGACATCACATGTCGTAGCTGCGAAATCCCGATCGCATCCCAGCCGTCAAATCCTGATAAGGCCGACAACTCGGGTAACAGGCCATTATGCCATAGCGGCGTCTCAGCGGTCAGTCGACCCCACCAGCCCATGCGGCGCAAGGCCTGTCGCCAGATAGCAAAAACGAGACTCGTGACCCTCGGCAGCCTCCGGCGCAAGCGGGCCGAGTAGAGGACTGTATGGAGCGTATTGTCGCCCATCAATGTGCGTTCCAGGGCATAGGCTGGATCCCCGCTGTCGCCATACCACCATTCGTTCAGGATAAGCAGATGAGCGGCCTGGTAATAGGACAGTAGATCCGAGGTGGCCAGGCCTCCACAGTAAGTGGACAAGAAGCACGTACGTAGTGCTACTCTGGCCGTCCCCCCAGCCCATAGAAAGCGGCCCAAGATCGAATTGACCTGTCGGAACCACTGGGGCGCAATTGGATAGGGATGATTCTGCAATTGGTAGAGGAGACGCGGGAGCGCAACCATTTTAAAAATTGCGGATCTGCCAAATATAGATAGGGGCATTCGAGACCAAGCCTTGACATCTGTCTGAACTCGGTCCCAAACGAGCACTATGTTGCATTCCCAGGCAACGTTAGGCACTTACATTTTTTAATTGTTAATTAACTTTTTTAATTGGTAATTAATGTTTGTAACTGGTAATTAATTTTGTTAATTGGTAATTAATGTTTGTAATTGGTTATTAATGTTTGTAATTGGTAATTAATTTTTTTAATTGGTAATTCGTTTTTTAATTTGTAATGATTATTTTTTATTTGAAAATAATTTTTTATTAATTGGTAATTAATGTTCTATAAAAAATATATTTTGGTATAAAAAATAATTTTATGGTTAATTTTTTTAAAATTGCTAATCAATTTTTATTCATTAAAATGTTTTTTTAGAATTTTTGTTTTACATATTTATTTTGTGGTAACTAATATTTATTAATTAATATTTATTAGTATTTATTGTTAATTTATCGTTAATTAATTATTAAATTGTAATTATGTTTTTTATAATTAATAATGGGTATTTGTAAATTAAGTTGAGTTGTTTAAAATTAAAATTATTATTTATTTTAAATACAAAAATTATTTATAAGTATGTTATATTTAATTTCTATGCTATCCAACGCTTTCCCTTTTGTTGCACTCACTGGTGTGGGAATAATAATTTTTACCCCTACGTTATCCAACGTGTTCCCTACGGTTGCACTCAATGGAGTGGGAATAGTAATTTTTACCCACCTGCTATCCAACGCTTTCCCTACTGTTGCACTCACTGGAGTGGGAATAGTAATTTTTACCCCTACGCTATCCAACGCTTTCCCTACTGTTTCACTCTCTGGAGTTGGAATAGTAATTTTTACCCACCCGTTATCCAACGCTTTGTGTTAAGGCCAGGAGTCACACATCTTTTGGCTGACAATATGTCTTCTCTTATTACTGACCTACACTTCCTTGTATTTCGTAGCCAATGGATGCTCTTGTCGATCAAAGATTGTTCATCTTCCCCATAGGGTTTGGATGGAATTCTGGGGATGTTGGTCAGAATGATTTGTGCTCTTGAGGGGCCTACCATCAGGGAGTTAGTGAAACAGTGATCCTTCTGTGTAGATAGCCCTGGATTTTTAGGTGGATTGGGAGATGAATTTGCTGAGCAACCAGATTCCTTTTGCTGCTAACTGGAACTATTACGATTGATGTAATTTAAATTATTTCTGGGTTGGTCTTTTGTTAGTTGGCTGATACCTTCCATTAGTAATTGAATGGGAGCTTGTTGTAGGGGCAGCACATGCCTCTGTAGGTCTTCTACCCATTCGGCTTATGTTGGTCGAATCAAAAACATTATCTTTCGGATTCCTGGATGTTACCAGTCTGCAGGGATCCAGTGCTTTCTCATATGTTGACGTGTTAAGGGTGTCTGTCAGTTTAATGATCAGCACCTTAAGGGTAGTGATAAGTTCAATGAGAAAATTTGCATGGGTCCCTGGGTTCTCAATTGGCTGACCTGGGCAGGAGCATCTGCGTGCTTTTACTGGAGTAATAGTTATAGTAGGCCCTTCATTCCCTGTATGCTCGATGGAATTAATTGATTGTGTTGGCAAATTGTCCTCAGCTATGTCCGTCAAGGGTGCAAATCTATTACTGCACTCCAGCTCACAGACTGTGTGGATTTTAGCAAGTGTGCACAGTGTTCAGGGGGAAGTCTGCTCAACTGGATGGTGTGATTCCCTTGTTTGAAAGAGGAGGAGCTTGGTGTATTACTCTTTTAAACATTTCTGGAATGTTTGTTGATTGCTTAGAACGTTTGACTGATTTCCTTGGCTTCTTAACCTTCCCAGTAACTCCACCTCCTGGTACTTTCACTGCCTTCCTTTTTCCCATGCTGCTACAACAATTACAATCAGTTGTTCAAGAGTGGAAAATAATTAAAATATTACACAAGACTAATATCAGCAAGCGGTAAATCACTACGGGGATGGACCGCCAATGTTCATTAAATAGACTCTTCAGGGATGCCCACTGCAGTCAAATAGGAATTAGTTTGTACTTGAGTAACTACTGCACTTTGACCCGTGTACATGTTGTTGATCCAGGTGGTGAGCCCCCTTTACTAATGCCTGTAACGTCCCAAGCACACAAAAAACAGTACATTCAAGTTGGTCGTGTTATGTGGCAGATGTTAGAGGGTTGGCCCTGCCCTGCCTCTTCCTGGCAGTGACATGCAAGAATGGGCCTGCCATTGCCCGGGCTTTGCCCGGGTGTGGCCCGCGGTGATGGCAGGTTCCTCCCTCTGGGCAAAACAGCACCCTGGGACTTGGAGTCCACACTGGCAGCGGTGTGGTGTCTGGTAGCAGCTCGTCCCACGCTGCGGTGTTTCAAGGCACTATTATGCGCGGCGGTGATGGCAGCCTCCTCCCTCTGGGCAAAACAGAAACCTGGGACTAGGAGTCTCCACTGGCAGCGGTGTGGTGTCTGGTAGCAGCGTGTCCCGCGCTGCTGTGTTTCAAGGCACTATTAAGCGCGGCGGTGACGGCAGGCTCCTCCTCTGGGCAAAACAGCACCCTGTGACTTGGAGTCCCCACTGGCAGCGGTGTGGTGTCTGGTAGCAGCGCGTCCCGCGCTGCGGTGTTTCAAGGCGCCTCTATACATTTGGTCAGTGCTGTCCTTTGATGTCTCTCAGGAGTTGGTAGTAGCAAATGAGTGTAGCCTTGAAGGTAGTTTTGGTATCTGCATTGTGGCTGGGCCTCCATTTTCTGTCAAGCTGCGTTCCATGGCTGTTAGATTTCCAGAGGTCGTTTGCATGGCTTGTTTGTTGGCTCTTCTTTGTCTGTTGTTTATGATGGACACAAGGGAGTCTGCACTGGTGTTCATCAATAAGTTGAGGTTGGTGATGTCCTTGTTGAGGTTGTTGGTGGTGTTGGGTTTGTCTGTTTTGAGGATGCTGTGTCAGTCAGCCTCTGTTACTTTGCACCACTTCCGGCTGGGAAGGTTGATAATGGTGGGAGTGTTGACTCAATGTGTGGTGACTAGGAAGTGTATGATGGAGTGGTCGGTCCATGTGAGTGATGAAGTGGAGTCATTTGTGATCCTCTCACTGGTGGTAAAGATTTGAACCAGAGTATGTCCTGCGATGTATATAAGGTCTGTGATGAGCTTGGTGAGTCAAATGCTGTTGAGGCTTTTGAGGAGGTATGTTGAGCAAGGGTCCATTGGGACTTCAAGGCGGAAATTGAGGTTGCCAAGTAGTATGAAGTCCATGGAGCTGATGGTGAAGGGAGCAATTAAGTCTGTGATGAGGTTGCTTGAGTTTGTTCATGGTCCTGGTAGTTGATATGCGAGAGTGCCTTTCAGAGTGCAGCTGCTGTTCATTTGCAGACTGGAGTGCATGTGCTCTAGGAAGGGGGTATTGATGTCCATGGATGTGGTGCATTTGATGGTGTCCTTATGGATGATTCTGAGTCCTCTTCCTGGCTTGTGAGGGCGGTCCTGACGTGCAATCTTGTAACGTGTCTGGATAGCCACAACAATATCCGGTGCTGACATAGGGTTGAGGCAGGTTTCTGTGAGGAAAAGGAGATTCGGTGTGCTGTTGCTGAGAGATCCCAGACCTCTGCGGTGTGTTTGCTGAGTGAGCGGGTATTGAGAAGCCTGCATGCAAGTGGCTGTTAAAGTGCTGGTTTGCTGTTTTGTGAGGCATTTGCGCAAGTGGGCATGGGGGATGTATGTGGGTGTGCTGCTGGAGGGGCGAGCGAGCGAAGGATCGCAGTGGTGTAGTGGTGGGGGCTGATTAGACCTGGGTTTGTGGTGCTAGGAGTGGTCCAGGCGTGGGTGTGAGCAGATGGGCCTTCCTTTGGGGCGGAACACCCACTGCACATGCTCTGTGTAAGGTTGCATCGCAGCTGCCAATAAGAATGTAGGAGGGGAGGAGTGCGTAGACTAGCAGGCATGGGTAGAAGAGGTAGGAAGGAGACAAGCAGGAGAGCCAGTAAGGAGAGGGGGAGGCAGGAAGAGGTACAGGAGGGGGGGTGAGTGCGAAGCAGAAACTGGTGCGGCTGTGGGAGCCGCAAAAAAGGCTGAAAGAGCGAGTGAGGGGGAGGCAGCAAAATGAGGCCGAAAAAACTGCGGAAAGAGGCACAATGTGGGAATGTGGCTCAAAGAGGGAGAAAAGGCACAGAAAATTGAAAGGTAGAGAAGTGTGAAAAGTGGCACAGAGAGGAAAAAAATGGGGGAGAAGAGACCCAAGTGTTGAGACAGAAGAGAACAAACTATTCGGTTTGTTCAAATAAAAAAAAGCAAATGTAGACAAAACCCCTACATGCATCTGTCCCTGTTCTAAAAAAAAAATTGAACAAGGTGAACTTGCATGGAAAATTTCTGCAACATTTTTCCATCTGAACCCCATTTAATTAATGCACATGGTGAATGAGGAAATTTAACTGAGCAAAAACTTTGCACACTTTATGAATTGTAGCAATTGTGAAAGTCCCAACAATTATAGTGGTATAAAAAAAAACTTGACAGCCCTCCCATCACATGCTGACTTTGCCTTGCCCTGTGTTGAGAGCTCCACTACCTTTTGGTGCTCCTTAAATAACACATACATACATATAAAATAAATGTCTCTCCTACTTGAAACTGTGTGACTCACAGAATTGTTTGATACATATTGATGCACCAATAAGAAATTAGTTAATATGGGGTGGCTAATTGCTAAATATAAAATGTGTTTTCATTTCTGTATCTCTCTCAGGCCTCTATTAAGAGTGAGCTGATAACAAAAATTTGTTTGGAAATTGTGGGGTTTGCTATAGTGATTTATGCGAGATGAAACCTGCTGCAAATTGTGGGACTAAATAAAGCACATGCCATGGTTGTTCACCCCAGTATTGAACAGCATGAACTTTTCACATGACATTCTACAATTCAAGGTGCCTTACTCATAACCATGCACAAATTTGCATACCACCTAATTTGTGCACCTATGTGGAGCCCTATCACAGTTGAGGCCTTAATCTTTCTTCTTCTCTTTGTGTCTCGGCTAATCTACCTGAATGAGGGCTGATATGTCACAGAGTAGCCATTTCATCACCGTGGGTATGGGTAGGACCAGCCCCAAATTCCTCATAGAGGCTGGGCGAATTCCACAGACCCATTTTGAACACCAAAGCTACGCTGCTGCCTGCCCTTTGATTCAATTCTGGAGCTGCTTCTCCTTTTTCACAGAACTTAATAAGTTGTATATTAAGTCCTGCTCCTTTACCCCTTCCCTCTTTTCACTACCCTTGTCTCTGGTTCATGTCACCACTGTCCTTTACACCCAACGCCCACCTCTCCTAAACCTGACGTGTCACCTATAACTCTCATGTCCTATAAACGCCCATCCTTCTGCACCTAACCACCTTTTCCTCTCTGTGACCAAACAGCAAGCTGATTACATGATTATGTGGATTTTAAAGCTTTTTTGGAAGTTAAAGAAAACCTCATGAACTATTTAAGTAAGTAAATCTTTAATTCATGATCTGTTAAAACCTTTGCAATAAAATGCATGATAAAACACCTATACAAAACACATAAAACGACGAATTTCATAGCAGTAATCCATTTTAAAAGCATTTAATGTTACTTTAAAAAGTAAAATATAAGATCTGTACCGGTTCGGGCATTAGTAATCAATAAAACATTAAAGTACAAGATATCAGTTCATAAAAACCCTTTTTGCTAAACACTAAGACAAATGTTAATTGCTGGAAAAAAGGAGTAAGGAAACCGATTGAGCAGTTGTCAAGGGGGTTGAGGTGGGGCAGTTCAAAGTTGAAGGGCGATTGTTCCCTCCTTTCAGTTTTGGGCCTTTGGTTTGAGCCTAGGTACGGCAAATTGCAAGGGTTTAAAAGTGTTAATGCCCAAGTGGTGACTTCTCTAGTAGCTCTGGCATCTCCACCGGCTACTTACTTTTTACTCGCAGCCCTCTTTTTCAATCTCTGCAGGAATTTGATCATGGCACAGTTCAGACTGATATCTGTAGGATCAAAACAGGCTAGCACCACCTCCCTTCATGACCTTATGACAGGTTTCTCCCATTCCTGCACAAACGCTCACGCTGATCCCCCATACTGGTGTGGCACAGGCATACGACGTGGACGATGTTCTCCAGTTCTTGTAGGCATAACCGGCAAATGGCTTGCCCTGGCCTGATTCTCAATGAGAGGAGAGCTTTTAATAATGGTTATAAACCCAATCTGTACATCAGGAAATGCACCGTGGCCCAATTGCAATAGGTTTCGTCAGGGTAGCCCTGTTATTTTAACCTGGTGTAATTTTGAAGTGTCTTCTACCTATAACTAAGTTTCGACAGTTTATCTTCATCCTCTAACATTGATAACAACTGTGCACTAGATTTGATTAGTTTGCTAAGGCCTAGAGATAAACCCCAAACATTTGTTAAGCTTTGTGAACTCAGTGCCTGGTTTACATAGACATGTGCGGGGCATTCGGCCCGAGTTCCAGTTCCTGCCAGAGGTGGTTGCCCAGGGAGCCCTCTGTAGCCTTCCTAAAATTGTGGCAACAGGACACAAAGGCTGCCTTCCGAGCCATTGACTGTTTGGGGATACCAAATTCCAGCCTTATTTAAGCAGGCAATGTGTTCGGAGGTAGTTGGAAAATTCACCCGTATATTTTGAGAATCATTCTGTCAAGATCTGCACTGTCCCTGCCCCTAGGAGCCTATAGCCTCCCTCCCATATGAGAAGGTGGAAAGGATCTTAGCTTGAGCTACCTGTAAGATGGGGGTAAGCGTGGGGTCTTTAAACTTGTTGCAAAGAGACTTCAAATCGAGGGCCAACGCTTTACCCTTCTTCCTGATTTCCTCCAGTTGGACGCTACAGCTTCCATTCCCATTGAAATAAACTCCAAGGTACTTGAAGCTTTTTACTGATTCAATTCTATCATCCACCAGGTATGCATCCATTCCATTTTTCTTTGCACTGGTAATATTTCATTCAACAAGCGTTGTAAGCTGACCTTGGTTCTGTTTGCAAGGACTAAATGATCTGCATTCAGTAGGTTTGATAACTGGAAGCCCACCAATTTGGTGAGTGTAAGTTCACTTCATTTAGTGAAGGTGTGAGGTCTGCAAGGAACAGGTTAAACAAGTTTGAGACCAAAACAAATCCATTTTAACCCTTGCATGGTTTTTATTTTCCTTGATAAATGGGAGCCATCCCCTACCTTGATCATGCCCCAGGTGTCTGTGTGCAGTATTTCCAGGGCTCTTAACAAATCATTTGGCATTTTTAGGTTTGCCAATTTCCTCCTGAGCCCACCCTGATCCACTGTATCAAAAGCAGATTGAAAATCAATTAAACCAATGTGGACAGGATTTGTATTGATTTTTGTGGAATCAATCAACAACGAAAGCACTATAATGTTTGTTGTGGTCCTTGTTTGTTTAGTAAAGCCGGTTTGATTTACAGGAACAATTAGGTATGCCTCAGCCCAATGTTGAAATTCCTCCAATAGAACACCTGCACAGTATTTTACATTATTGTCAATTAAGGCTTTTAAACAGTAATTTCTGGGGTTACTCTAATCTCCCCTTGTATTTGGGGCAAGCTTTTAACCTCTCCATGAGAAAGGAATACTATGGAGCTGGATGGGGCAAGTTGAGCTGTCCAGAAAAGTGGGTCCTCCCTGAAAATGGCTGGTGGAATGGAATTTGGGCCCAGTGCCCCTTTTCTACGTCCCCTTGCAATTTGCCTCTGCACAGTGCAAGGGCTGAATGTGCACCTGGCTAATTCTGGGGTCCTCTTCCTTTGTGAGGTTTGAGATGTGCTCGCTGGGTCCGGGTCATCTAATTTGCACATTTGTTGTTCCTCCAGTGCTTCTTGATTATAGTGACAGCTCAAGAAATGATACCAGATTGTCTCAGAGTTGTTGGATGCTGCCACTCTTGGGAGTAGCCTGTTGATTAATTTACTGTTTGCCAAAAGAAGGTGGAGTTGTCATGCAGGAGCTTAGCCCAGAATGAATCCTGAGACACACTTTGAAGCTGCCATTTTGCCATTTTTAATTGTTTCCTTAAAGCCCTGAGGTCTTTCAGAATGACAGGGTCCATAGGTGACCTTTTGAGGGCTCGGCAGAGGCGGTTGGATTTCTTTTTGCTCATCCAGATCATGGGGTTACACTCCCTCCTCTCCAGGGAGTGGACCTTATTCTCTTGATATTGCCTGTTTATTGAGACTAAATTGACTGGTTTTGCAGTCGGATCAGCGAGTTTTATAATGAATCTTTTCCAGCTGATCAGTGCGTTTTCACCAGTTGTCTTAGAATTAGAATGAATCACCAATAGTTTGGCAATTTGTGCCAGTGCCATTAGGGAGGCGACTGTGCATTTTATGCGTTTGAGGTTGATCCTGTAACCCGGAGTTCCATTATCCTTTGCGGGTACGATTGCTTCTAAGCCTAAGTCTAGAATTATTTCTTGGGACGAGAGGTCAATTTCCATTTTTTTGGCCAAACTCATAAGCACTAACAACTTGCAGTAGTGAGAAACTTACAAATGTGTAGTTAATAAGTGATGCACCAGATCTGGACAGAAAAGAAGGCTCAAGTGGTTTGCCAGGTTGTACCGACCATTCAATGCTCTTAGGCCTAAATGATCTAGGTTTACTTGTAGGCTTTGACTTCTCCTATATTCTTATGCCACCAGAGTTGATATTATCCAAAGTGCTTCTTGAGCCTCTGTGACCTCATTTTTCGGTAGCTTGCTCATTAGCCACATGTAGAAGCGGCCTGTAACTATTATTTCAGTCTTGTTCATTTAGCCTTAAAACCAGGATTGTCTCAGTCAGCTTCTCTGTTAGCCTAGCCTTGTTTGCGGCGTTGGGGTGAATGTATACGTTCACCATTATAGTTTTCTTTGGCGGGCTATTTGTAGTCTTGATCGTCATTACTACGATTTGCAGGCCAGCTTCATCAGTTTCTTGCTCTAGGCTTTCAATATTGCTTGAAGCTCAGACTTATATTGCCAGACCACCCTTACTGCAGCCATGTTTGTGTGCTTTGTCTGCAGGTATAAAAGCTTGTAACGCCCTCTAGATGAGCTGTGACCTGAGCCCAGGTTTCTTGGAGGAGAATTACATGGAAGGTGCGCAGGTTAGGTAGGTGTCTAGTCCTTCAAGCTTATTAGCCAGGCCATTAAAATTCCAAGAGCAGATCCCAGGGGCTTTGTCAATACCGGTAGTAAGAGCAGTATCTTGTCACTCATTGTAAAATTCTGGTTGTGTTCGAGGCACTAGACAGCCAACCCCACTCTGTGCAACGTCTGGTTCTCTAGCAGACTCACCACAGGGCTGTTCAGCCCATTCAATTTGCTTCTTGCACTTCTCAGGACCGAGTAGACCGTTCTCGGTCAGGTCGATCTTAGGTCAACCTTTTTTTTTGTGACTCAGGACATGGGGATATCTTGTTCCCTTGAATGGTGTAATGCTATCCCCCCCCCCCCCCCCCCAGCCCAGCCTTGGAATATATTGGCTTCACACAGGATCTTCTCAATAGTCACACACTACTTTAGTTGATTGATTTCACTGACCAGTACCTGGTCAATACATTCAGTTGATACTAAATTATGTGAGGCGGCCTCCACATCTCATCTATTGTCCGAATGAGCTTGAGGATGTTACCTCTATCTGTTCGCAGGGCTGGTTTGTCTAAAAGTGGTCATTAATGTTCCAACGTCTTCCCTGTCCTGAACCGTCAGTTTCTCATAGAGATCTGCATCCCTGGGTCTTGCATTGAAGACTGAGTAGGCTGCCAGCCTGCTAGGCCGTAGGAGCTTTTTGTTTTGACCCTCTCTCTTCCTTGCTTTCTGCTGTTTTAGTGGCTCATCCTTGTTTTATTGGGTCCTGTCTAAATCTGGTGAGCCTGCTGTTAGAATCGGAGGTCTCTGGTTGGCACAGGTATGCACTTGTGACAAACAGGGACCCTCTCCTTTAGTCAGGGCAAGGGACTTACTCCTAAAAATAACCCCTGCTCACCCTCTAGGTAGTGTGGCACGAGCAGACATGGCTAAACTTCAGGGCGTTAGTAGTTTAGCACTTATTTATGACCACATACAGCAATATAGCAATACCCCACAAATGGACACCAGTCGAGTGTATGTAAAAATAAGTAGACTTTGTATAAATATATCTCTATGCAGGCTTAATACAAGACCGTGATAACATTTTCAAGATGAGCCACAAGATTTTTTCAGGCAAATGTTCTTAAAGATAGTTGCGTAGTTCTTTGGGTTGTGCGCGCGGCACACTCTTGGTCCGACTCCTTGCGCTGGGCTCACAAAGTCAAATGCTACTGTTTGGTCGTTGCGGACCTCGGGGTCCGTAGTGTGCACACAGGGGGCACGAACTGGGGCACAGTACCTTTTGAGGAGCAGAGTCCGGTTTGCAGGCGGTGTTCACCCGGGTAAGCACCCCTAGTGGCTGGCGGCTCCTCCTGAGGTCGGGGACGGCTCGGGCTGCGTCTTGGTACGTGGCGGAGAGCGGGCGGACCTCTGGGAGTGGTGCAAGCGATGCGGGATGCGGCCGGTGTTCACGGCGTACGCGCCGTACCTTCGGTGCGGGTGCTGTGGTGAGATGCGGGCAGGCACTGCACGAGGCCATCAGTACACAACGTACGGTAGGCTCGGGGTGTGCAGCGCGGCCCTCAGAAATCCAGAGTGCAGAGTGGGGCTGCCAGGTACGCTTTGTACGGGCCGTCGGGGCTTTAGGTAGCACGTCTGGTGCGATTCCGGTGGGAGGGGCGAGATGAGCTCAGTGGGATTCGACCAGAGAGGGCGAGGTGTGCAAGTGCGGGCGGCCCAGCGGGACCTACGGTGAGCGACTCGAACTTGAGCGGGGCTCACACACGGCGGGGGCGGCCAGGCACAAAAGCGTCACGGCCCAAGGAAGGGACGGGGTGCACTGGGGATCATGACTCCGGTGGGGGAAAATCAAAAGGTCCACAGCAGACAGCGAAGGCAGGAGGAGGGCCCAATGGTCCTGGGGCTCAGTTCAGGGGGCAAGCTCACTTCCAAGCCCGTGTAGATCGTTTTCAGAAATGCACAAGTAGATTTCAAGGAGTCTTTCTCAGTCCTTCTGCTCTCCTTCTTGCAGCAAGGCACCCACCACAGGCCAGTCTCTCAGGTCAGAGACAGTAGTCCTCCATGCAGCTTTCCCAGGTCCTTCTCTTCGGGCAGAGGTTCTTCTTGGCATAAACGGGATCTAATTTCTTAGGGGCAGGGCTCCTCTTTTTATATATAATTTCTTTTGTTCTTGCAGGCCAGAGGGGCCTTTGCCTAATCCAGTACAGTTCCTGAGCACTTTGTTTTGGGCGGCTCTGGCTTTTCTTTCAGTGAGAAGGGCAGGGACATCAGACTCTCCGCAGGAGGTAGAGCCAGCATTGTGGTGACAAGTACAGTCCAGGAGTACTTTGTTGACAGTTTTCCCCTCTCTCTTCACAAGGTGCGGGGCAGAGACATCAGACGCTCCCCAGGGGGCGGAGTCAGTATTCAGGTGGCAGAGCACAGCCCTATTCAGAGTCAAGGGGCACTCCCCCCACCTATCCTGGTGTAATCCCTCTATTCACCACCTGTCATCCCCAGCCCTGTCACTCACAGAAGCCAGACAGCAGATACACATCCTAGCAGAGGCGGGCTGAAATGGTTAGGCAAGCAAATACTAACTTTCTAAAAGTAGTATTTGCAAACACAGGATATTAAAATAAACTTTACTAAAAGAAGTATTTTATTATTCTGAGTTCAGGCATACCAAACTTGACTTTCTACCGTGCTCTCTGAGTCCGCTGGGATTATAGGGTGTAATAATTCCAGCAGCCTATTCTGACCTATGAGAACAGGTAGCCTAACAATAATGAAAAACGAAAATGGCTGTAATTCACTATTAGGACATGCCACACACATCAGGGCTTGTCCTACCTTATGCTTACAATGCACCCTGCCCTTAGGCCTACCATAGGGGTGACTAATATGAAATTAAGGGAAGGTTTAGGGACTGGCAAGTGGGTGCACTTGCCCAGTCAGCATGCCAGTACCAGACTGCACGCAGGTTCTGCAATGGCAGACCTTAGACACATTTTATAAGGCTGCTTCTGTGGGTGGCACAACCAGTGCTGCCGGCCCACTAGCAGTACTTGCATTTACAAGCCCTGGCACTCCTGGTGCACTTTACTGGGGTCTGACAGTAAACCAAATAAGCCAATCATAGAAACCAATCACATATACACTTTTCATAGGGAGAGCATATGCACTTTAGCACAGGTCAGCAGTGGTAAAGAGCCCAGAGTCATTAAACCAACAAAAACAGGTCAGAGAGAATATTGGAGGAAGGCAAAAAGTTCAGGGATGACTCTGCAGAAAGGGCCAAGTCTAACACCTGCCATTGGTGAAGGTGCCACCCCAGTGTTGGATCCAGCAGTCCCCAGACCTTCATTGTTGCAGCCAGAAAGGTAGCCACACTTCAGCCCTTCTGACTCTACTGGAAGTTGTGCCTCTGAGGGGCCTGCCTTAGTGTTCAAGGGACCTATGCTCGTTTGGGGCCTGTTTATATTCACGTCTTTGAGGTCAACCAGTAGATTCGACATTGTCACGGGAAGTGTTGACAGCTTTTCTAAGACAGGGGAGCACCCGCACCTCTGCCCTATTCCCTGCGTGTCAGCTTGTGCTCTCTTTTACAATTTTCGGTTCGCAATTTTCTCATCAATGCCTCACACATAAATTGCTAGAGTGTTCAGGAGTCTAATTTGTATGTCCATTTTGTTTGCTTGAAAACTGAGTACTTCTTGTACTTCTTGTGAGCCGAGCAGAATCCTTAACATGGTTGACCATAAGGCCCCTTGTGAGTTCTTGCTTCATTTTGGGTTTGGACTGGAGTTTGTTTGTCCTCATTGTCAGTACCAACTTAATTGTTGACTGTTTCCTGAGGGCTCAGCACAGTTGGTGGGGGGATAGTCGCAGCCACAGCATGACCAGGTGGAGTTGAACAGTTGTTATGGGATCCCATTCCCAGTCCTGAGCGTTTGACATTTCCTTTCTTCCTCTATGGCCTTACCTTATCTTAGCTCACACACCACCCGCCACGCCAGAGCTTAGCAATCTCTGCCAGCCTTGTTTCCTTCTTCCTTGGAGCTTCTCTAGACCTTGGCTTGCATCGCTCTCCATGTGGGATTTGCCACCTTCTCCACTTGCAGCCCTGTTGTCTTGCAGGCTCAGTATCTCCAATGGGTACTATGCTGACCTTCAAGGCAGACACAGGCCTGCGAGCTATGCGGGAGGTCCTGGTAGTTCTGGCACTAAGCTCCCCTTCCTGGGAACTGGCAGCAGCACAGTATGTGTCTCTGTCTAACATTGCGCCTCCGTGCTGCAAGGAGCGACAAGCACCCCACCAGCTGGCATGGTGGTTAATGTTCAGTGGTAACGCAGGGGTACAATAGCACCAGAATGGTAAGTGTTGTTGGGGTAAAGCAGTGTTATTTGGCAGGTATACTGATCACTGGCATTGGACACCATCAAATACTTTGGAAACTCATGTGCTCACCCAGTGATGTGGAAGTCAAGAGCTGCGAGGGACTTGTGTCAGCGGGCCCCAGTCTGGGGGCCACAGCTACAGAGGCCTTTGTGGACTGGGAGCCCCGGATTGACCACCTGTGAGCCGCATATGTCTCTTGTGCTGCCACTTGCTTCTTGTGGCACCGTTCTCCTTAACCTCACCTCAGCTGCTGTAAACAACGTAAGCTTCACACTCAAACTGCACCCTCCAAGGTCCTGCCTCTGCTTCCTGCATCCTATGTTAGACTCTGCACTGCTAAGCATGCGCTCTTGATTCTGTTGTGTAATGTCAGTGGTGCAATATATATAATCGGTGACTGATTCTGGGGCGACGGAGAGCGAGGCCTCCTCTTGCTCATGGCTGCCGCCCGGCGCTGGTGCTCGAATCTAAGACAACGCTGTGAGTACCTTTAGAAGGAAAGAAGACGGCCTACTCACCGGATCCCAGATCTAGCGGAAGCCAAAGTGCTGACCTCAGGAACGGCTACGCGGGGTGCAGGAATACCCAGTTGCCTGACCTTAAGATTGCGGCCCCTGGGGACAGCAACAGGAATACCCAGTTGCCTGTCCTTAAGATGTTGGCCCCGGGGACAGCAACGAAGAGCCACAGACGACACACTTCATTTTTTCTACATGGCGGAAATGGATTCGAAACTGCTGGGTCTGATTATATAGTGCAGCACAGAACAACGAATTGAGAGGCGATGAGAAGCGTCCCTACCTATTGCGAGGACCAAGCAAGGTATTTTGTGTCAAAGCTGCTTGGGAGAATGGTAGCCATGATCATGCTCCACTGTTAGATTGTTACTATATGGTTCTGGAGACACTGCTGTACTGCAACTTAGAGTTAGAGTTGGTCCATTGAACACCAATGGACTTCAGCATTAACGCAGACAGTACCGAAATGGCCGACGAACTGAATCTGGACCAGTAGCTCCCACGGCCGGGATCATTAGCATTTTTATATCCCGCTGTTACCATGCCTTCCACCTACTTTTAACCAACAGTGCCTCAAGACTTGTCCTCATTCTTGTTGAGGCTAATTTATCCTTAAGAGTAGAGCAAGAGGGATTTAGGAGGTGCCCCAGGACATAAACCAAACTTCGACCTAACCGTAAACCTATCCCCCATCATGATTACCCGTCAGCAGTTTGACCTTGTTGATCTTTCCTCCGACAGCGGAGGCCTAGCCTTCTTGCTGAGGCCCGGTGGAGCTACTAGATAGCTAAAGAGGTGATGGGTTGTGGACTTCCCCTTCAGACGTCACCTACCCAGCCGGTCCTTGGTGAAACCTTCCTTCAGCTCTCTGTCGTACCTCCCGCCTTCCCCTTCACCCTAGCACCCATTCATCCTGTCTTCTACGATTTTTAAATATTGGTCTGTGGGCTGTTGACTTCCCCCTCAGCCTTCACCTACCCATTCGGACCTTGGGCAGATTTTTCCCTCCATCGCTCTGTCGTATCTCCCCCAACCCCGTCACCCTACCCCTTACCCTCTAGGCTCCTTTGACATCTTCCTCAAATATATTTATACGGTTCCTCTAACTGATGTTATTTTGGAACAATGTGGAATTCATGCAAAGCTTTCTGATACCTTCGGGTCTAGTCTGTTTTATACCTGAACGCTGAGACCTGAGCAACATGGCTGATGCCCGTTGGAGCTGCTAGACAGCTTAAAAGGAGATTGGCCCTGGTATCCCCCTCGACCGTCACCTACCAGCCGGACTTTGGACACAGTGCCTCCTCATCTCCCAGCTTTTGGCTCCTTCCTCCTCTCCCTCCCTCCCACAAACTCTCACAACATTGATGTTATACTGTACTATGCTATGCTCTTGTAACTGATGCAACTTGTAACGTAACTCTGTCTTTAATTTACTGTACATTGATGTTAATCTCTATGATTCCTTAACTCTTGAGTCTAACGTATTTCTCTTTTTGCCCGTCTGCCTTTACTCCCTCCTCCCTCGGGTTTCCCCCCCACCTAAACTTTTACTCATGCTCCTGTCCCCCTTTCCCTTTCTGCCTCTTTATGATTTGTCATTCACTTTTAATTTACGTGTAAAATGTTTAAAATTATTATTCTTGTAACTCGCTGTTGTTCCTTATGTAAAGCGCTCTGATACCTACGGGTCTTGCCAGCGCTATATAAAACTCAATAAATACAAAAAAAAATAAAATAAATTGCTTTGATTTTATTTTTAAATATAGCTGACAAGTGTCTCAAGGTCATGTATAAAAACGCCGGGCCAATTCTGTCATTTTAGTCAGCAGCACTTTGAATGCTATTATTATGAGCCCTTAATGAAAATGTAAAAAGGAAAACTACATGGCCCGCAATGCTGTGGTCTGAAAAGCCAAGAGTGGCTGATAGTATCACATGTCATAGTGCTACTTGGCAGGCTTGTGAAATGCAAAAAGGAAAATTACATCCTGACTGACTTTTCTTGCAGGGCATCAACAGCCAAGTAGGTGAGAGGACAGAGTTAGCCATTCAAAGGCAAATATAAGCTACTAACTGCAAATGGGTTAATATTAACACTCATTGGAAATGAACATGCTAACAAAGGATGCTATTTAACAGAACAGTGCAGCAGTAGAAGTAGCTGGACACATTTGGAAAGAAAAAACAATATGCTGGACCATTCTTCCGGAGGTTAATTTCACATGATTTAGATGGGGCATCTGCATCTCCACAATGATTGATGTAACAGGAGCGCCACTTGCTGCTTGTGTGGCATGACTATGTTTGCGCTGATGACACACCAGTGTTATACCCTCAGCAGGGTCACAGGCAGTGCTTAATTTGTAAAATATGAAGTGCAGGTGCTCAAATGTTTGTCGGAGGCCACACCCACTTCATCCACTGGCCCCGCCCACTTACTATATTAGCTCCACCCACACCGCCAACTGGCACTGCTAAACATCAGATGTAATATAAGGTGTGTCAGGGCACTAGTTTGCTCATACACACATTGCATAGATTCAATCCTATGTGTGTAAATCAGTATATAGGGAATGTTACATCAGACAGGACTACAAGGTATAGGAGTCAGATGTCATTTATAATTGCATTGTAGGACATATAGTTTAAGAGTTCTAAGTCTGGAAAAGGGCAAATTCAGAATTTAAAACATAACAGCATTGTTAGAGGTTCTCTCCAAAAAGAATTGATTTCTACCCAAAATGACCCTTTTTGCAAGATTAGGTTAATGAAAGATTGGGCAAAAAAATATATAGCTCTAATATATAACTTGCATTTTGCTTGCTGCTCTTGGATGACAGACTAGTTAATAGCTTGCTGTTCTATGTTAGGATTTTAACTTACAAACAGCAAGTAACAAAAGGATCTCTCTGATAGAAGCAGTAACACGTGTCACTGACCTACTTCACATGATTACATGCACTTTTTGATCAGCATGGTAAACGTTCTTTGCTCCAGGTATAGTAACCATCTGGCATCTGTACTACCTTACAAGCAGTCTTTCTCCATGAAGACGATTAATCACCAGAGTTATCTTGACATTTAATTTATGCCTGAATATTACTGGAGGCCAGGAAGGAACTCTGCAGCAGGTGCTTTTGAAACAAGAATATACTGGCTGTGCTGGCGTTAACCCTATGCTTAGCTTTGTGACTGGGCCCACCCGGCCCAGTCACAAGTCCAAGCCCCACCAAGGTCGCTGAGTTAGAATGTATGCAGTATAATGGTGCCGTGAGTGGACCCTGCTCAGCCTGCTGACACCTTCATTTGCCCTTCACTGTCCTCTCAGTCTGTATGTTTTGTCTGATGAGGATTGCGACGGTGAAAGGGAGGCACGAATGACTGTGCGCACCCAAACAAAAAGTAGTGTTGATTGGTTTGGCAAGCAACAGCAAGCAATTGCCATGGGCCACCACGCCACCCACGGGCAGCAGGATCATGGTGGCACTGGCATCACATGGCGGCTACGGCTGCCCGGTATACCTTACTTACAGTAACAACAGTGCATTCACAGTGTGTGTTTGTGTGTTTCAATTAAAACTTAAGTTACCGGACTTTGGGACATGCACACACACTGACTGCAATATTGCACTGCACAGCCTGCAGGCGGCCACTGCAGCCTTAGGCTAACTGGTAAGGCCTGCTGCTGCCACACCTTACACAGGTCCTGCCTCACCTGGTGGCTGGTGTGGTTACTGGTGGGCGGCACTGGCCAGAGTCAGACAGGTAGCCACTGGCCACTGCCAGTACAGTAGTACTCTCACTCACTGCTGGCAGCGGCTATGCTAGCCAACGCCCGGGCTACTCCTCAACGCCAACAACGCAACAACGATGTCCGGCCTGACCCGCCATTTGTGCTTCTTCTTGCTGCTTGCTTATTTTCATTTTCACACAGACTTACTTACTTTCACTTACACTTCACTTAGTGAACCCGTCCTAATTGAACCAATGCCTCAGAACGGTTTTCCAATCTTGAACCGAATGGCCAGTATTATCATGAGTGACTCGCTGATGTCGTGAGAGGTGAGGGAGAGGCCAGTCGGACGGCCTGGTATGCTGGGGTGTGCCAAATTAATTGCCAAAGCAGCAAATACGCGCGCATTGCTTGCAATGCAATCTGAAAAAAACTGCGCACGCACACGCTGCTTTCCGCACACAGCCCCAACCCCCCCACCCTGTGTCCTAGGAGTCCAAAAGCTGCAATCCCCATGGCGGCCATGGCCATCCCCCTCATGACATCAGAGGCCACTGAAAGCAAGCAAGTCTAACAAACTCTGCTGAGTTGGAGCGCTGGTGCCAGTTGCAGCTCAAGGATGGCGGCGGGCCTCGCCCTCTTTGCGTCCGAGGTGGTTGTCCTCCACAAGCAGGCGGCGCACCATCCAGCGCAGGTGCACCACCTTCCTGGATTAGGGACAGGCCTGCGGTCAGTTTGGCCCAGTCCACCACCCGCAGTCGCAGGACAGGAGCGCCGAGCCGAGCGCTGCCTGCAGCCACTTTCTAAAAGCCCGGAAATGCTTCAACCTCGGTGTTGAGGGGGGCCCCTATCCAGATTGCAGCCATAGCCCGAATCGCGACGCCTATTATGCAGGCTGGTCAGAGTGTCCTCGGACACATGTCCAGGGCAGCTGAGCTCCTTCCCTCTCACCTGCAGGGCCTGGGCAACCTGCCAGCCCTCCTGCTCTCGGTCCACCCTCAGAGGGCAGTGCATACTGCACACCCAAGTCTGGGCCCCCCTCAGGATCAGCAGCGCCCCCTTTTCTTTAAAGGTCCTGCATGGCAGGGTGATGCATGCAAGTTATTTACCATAAAGGATGATTGAAGAGGGATTTGAGGTCGGTGTCTGTGGCTCGGAGCTCGCAGCGCTTAACTTGCGACTGCCAGCAGTGCCATCTCAGATCGTCAGGCCATGCCTCCCAATTTCACATTATTTTATCAAATATTTTCTCATGAAAGAAAGGTAAACAACCTATATAGTCTAATTACGATCAGTGCCCATTGTTAGGTGCAATTTGAAGAAAAAAGCGTCACCCACAGACTTGTAAAACAGAAACCAAAACTGAATCCAAACGCAACATCAAACTAAGGGCCTGCGGCCACCGGCCCACGCCATTGTTATCAACATATAGTGATCACCAGTCGAATCCAATAATCATCACGCAGGCACACCATAATCAATCAACATATAATTATCAGTCGAATCGAAAATAAATTAAACAGTCTGACTCTCACTCACTCGGGATTACATCATTACTCGACTCTGTTAGGCAGGCTGCTGCGCAGCTTCATTAATTGATCAGGTTCGCCCTCACTGGTGCGTGCTGCTTAGGCTGCGGCTGCACACCTTTATTTAATTTTAACTGATGAGTATTTAGGCTACCACCAGGCCTTGCCTCACCTGGTACTGTGCTGCCTGACTGGTTGTTGTAACTGTAAGTAGTAGAACTACCAACGTTGTCCAGATCGCGCTTGCCTCTCACTAGACAGAGCGAGGGCGGCCGTCCACGATGACGAGGTGAGGCCATGCGGGTATGCTGGGGCGTGGTGGCAAAGCAGCATATGCGCACGCATTCAATCTAAAAAAATATCTGCGCACGCTGCCTGCTGCCACTCACAGCCCCAACCCCCGCAGACGACCGTCGCCACCAAAGCCCTGCCCAACTCAGTGTCCCGCCCACTGGGCCGGCAACACTGAGCCGCAGCCGCTGCATTCAACGCGTCATCAAGAAGAGATTCATATCAATGAGATGGATCATTATTTCATTGCTAATACTGAAATACAAAGTAAGTGAGAAGCGTGTGTGAGTCCTGAAGCAGTACTTAACGAACGTAACACTTCAGTAACAGCAGCAGCGCAACACGTAAAACACATAAACACATAAAGCATAATAATTACTATAAAATCAATTAAGGGCACTAAACGCGTGTAGACCCGGCCCTGATAATTAAGTGCCGGTGCTAAGCACCGGCACAAATTAAGCACTGGTCACAGGTCACCATGGACGAGGGTGAGGCTGGTGGTCATTTGGACGCCTCTGTATTTCCTGTCCGAGCACTGTCATTGTGCAAAGGCTCAGCCCATGCAGCCTACAAGTTCAGTAGTAAAATCAGCACCAATTTAAAATGATGATGTTAGTTTTGTACTGCTCTGCTGTGCTGTCAATCATTAGGTGCCTGTGTGCCAGCTTGCTTCCTATCCATTCAACACCAACAGACCAGTCATCGCATTCACTAGGTACTGCACAGACATGCACTTGGGTTCAGCCTTGATTTGCTGAGTGAATGTTATGATGGATGGTGACACTCATTAGGGACGATGAAAAGTGTCAACGACGGTAAGTCACTTGTGCCTTCAGTGAAGGCTGAGGCAGCACACATTGGTGTCACATAGTGCTTGAGGACTGTCAGCAGGAATACCTGTACTTTCCTTGTTCCTGCACTGGCCAAGCCTATGTAAGTGACACCAGCAGTCATCACATGACCACCATGAATGAATGACTGTGGGTAGCGCAGTTCCAGCTCTATAAACCAGGCTGACAGCAAGGAATTGTGCATGGACAAAGCAGGTTCCACACTTGTTGGCCAATCAAGCAAAGTACTGAATTACTGAGTCTGAGCCCCACTGCAAGTAAGACAAATAAGACATATATCATTTTATTTAGGTATCGAAACGAAACTAAAGGGCAGATGTGTTTATGCTTTTAATAGTTTTATAAAGCTCTTAGGTGTTGCCCTATGACTACTTTAGAACACTATGGAAGTAAAGAACGTGAAAGGAATAGAATTATATGGTGATGAAAAGGAATTGGACCACCTGGTTATGGTACACATTAGGAGACACGTAAATGGTCATCCTAGAAAAAGGTCTTGAAGAACATTTTTGTATGGTTTTTATAGTGACTAAGTTATAAAGGGTGAACATTGAATGCATCTTTGAAAAGGCAGGTTCTAAGGTGGTTTCTGAACTGAAGGCACTTTACCAGGTTTCTCATAAAAAGGGTCCAGGTTGTTCCTAAAGTGAGCCCTCACGCACATCTAGCACCTTCCTCATTTGTCAGTGATCTGGGCTTTTGAGCTGTGCAGCACTGTCCAATCATGAGGTTTTCATAGATTGCTAAGGTGAGGCCAGATGCTTGTGGTATGATAAAGAGTGATTACTTTCATGTGAGTGCGGATGAGTGACTGCATGGATGAAAGCATAGAGGTACTTTCTTTAGGAAGCCAGACTAGTTGACTTGGACAATGCCTTCTCATAGTGCAGACACCACGATACAAGGTTTAGTAGTTTCAACTTGATTCTAATTCATTATTTGTTTATTATACACAAGTTTCTTTTGCAGGTGCATTAGTCCACCATATTGGATTGCAACAGGTAGCACTACCTTTGTAATATCTAATTTCACATAAAGCACCCAACTCCTTGGCTCTGCACATGCCCAAGGAAGTCCAGGTTCACACCAACTCCCACCATTCTGAAATATGAGAAAGCTTTGTGCAGCATGAAAGGGTTTTCTCATTAATTCCTCTCGCATATTGTAAATAGCTGGGCTTTGCTGCCATGTGGCCCTCTTCTATGGCCCACATGTGGAGGGGCACTTAAAGTGTAAGTGAAAAGGTTTGGGATGAATTTACCCTGGGATATATTGGCGCTTTGCCTGTTACGGTCAGTATTATGATTGCAAACTATTCCTAGTTAGTGGGTGCTTAGGAGCGAGGCAGTCATCCAATACCCCAGCATACAGATCAGCCGATCCTATAATTCACAACAAAAGAAGTCTAGCACACCACAGTACATATCTCAACAGATTAGTTTGTCATTCAGAATCAACATGGACGTTTGACAAAGATGTTCTTTTTAATTTTATTCAAGTTGTTCCAACTCCAGCTGACACGTGTTTCGTCGTTTAGGATGATAACCCACGACTTCCTCAGAGCTGGAAAAACATATACAAATGATATAGTGTAAGCCCTAGATATAGTGGATGTATCTCACAATATATTCCAACATTTCACATGATTATGCTTATGGCTTGTGTGGTGCCTCTCAGTGCAGGTGGCATACTATTACTCTAAAAGATGGGAAAAATTGTGCAACAAATCCCAACAGACCAAATCAGCTCCGCAATGTACATCCGAGAATAGTATAATCAATGATGGCCGTGTATAGTGAAGCAAACTTGGTCGGCTATTTTCACCACGTGTGTCTAACTGTCGTGGGAACAGGGGGTGTGGTCTACTAATGCATCGCAAAATTGTAATCGTAGAAGAGATTCGTAACAGAAGTGCAGCGCCCCTAACGTATAAAAACTGAGGCGTACCTTAGGCCTACCTTGTTGGTCATAAGCAAAATCTTTTGCACCTAAATCATATAAAATGAACAGACAATAAGTCCTCCAAACAGATCGTTATATCTTAATGCCATCTAAATATCATGAGAGGTCAAAAATGTACCTTCTGGCTGGTTATAATTCCGTCCCAGCCTAATACACACTGGGTAAATCAAAAGCAAGTTTGTCGTATTTGAATTCAGTATCTGTAACAACATATAATGGATGCAATCAGGAAACGTACTCCATAAGTTATACTCGATTTACCAATTTCTATGTTAAAAATTATCGTATCGTTATACTAAAACAATTCAACATCTCTCAACCTGCCTTGAACCCTGATCTGGGTCACACAGCCCAAAACCACTGTCATTCCATTTAAAGCTATGCTACAATAATCACTCACTTGTGTATATCCGTGAATTATAAAACTTCCAACACGTTTGTCTGTAAATCCGTAGCGCTACATGTAAAAAACGAGAGACAAAACGGGGATACCGTTAGCCAAGAATGTTACTGGCTGCAATCAGCAACATCAACCGATCAGTTACGAGAAGGTGTCGTCACCACGTACCTGTATTCGGCTGCCTCCAAGCAGCGTCCACCCTTATCCGGCGTCTCCGTGTTGTGAAAGCAAGTCCGCACTTCAAATGCGGAAGTGGTCTCAAGTATCCCGCGACCCGGTAGGACGCAAATAAACTAGACCGCCCACCCGATGGTCACGCGTCTTGTAGAGGGACGCCATATTAGGTGTCCATCTAAAGTATATTTCACCTCATCCTTGGGATTTATCTCTATCCGGTACATTTGCAAAGACAAATATATCACAAATCTTTATAACTATAATTATTCGACTTCGGCTGCCGCTTCGCAAAGTCCCTGTTCAAAATTCGTATCCACGGTAAAATTACCTACAATATAATCTGCATGTGCTAACCGGGGTCTCACAATCCATTATTACTCCATGCCCCAGCATTATCATAGAAAATCTAAGGTATGATTAATTCCCAATCTTCAAAACTGCTGTCATATTCTAGTGGATTCCAAAAGTATCCCGTGTATCATGATGTTCTGAAGTGGAGAGTAATTGGAAAAGGGTGCTACACGGTGCTCATTAATAGTGAGGCCATCATTGATCAGTCGGAACCAATATCTATCAGGAGGAATTTTAGGAAAGTATTTTAAGGTGGGAATCAAAAATTATAGACACATAAAAAATCTAAATAAATTGCACCAGTACAACATATAAAGCCCTTATTTACAACTTCCAATATATGTCAACAGATGTAAGTAACCCGTCACAGTATTATATTGTTCATAAGCGTATGAGTCAGTGGTCACACAATGTAATGATCGGGCATTATACTGTTCTTAAACTTAGTAATAATTGTTGTAATCCCCTCAATACATAGACATAGTACATATTCAGCAGACTTAAAATCTCATATTCATACTATAGTCATTCATTCATTCTATCCCCCAGGAAGTAGTGTAATTCGTGGTCAGAGTTCATGCCGTGTTCTACTGCCTGAAGCTTCAAAATCCAGAGAGCCTCTCTCCGTCTGAGTTGTAACTCATGATTGCCACCTCTCCGGTCTGGATTCACCTGTTCTATGCCACAGAATGCAATTGTTTTGTTTCCCGTTTGTGCTCGGCAATCATTGACATGTGATGCAGTTGTATACCGTGTATCCTTATATTTAATGGCCCTCAAATGTTCATATATTCGTTCTTTCAGTGACCTGATCGTGCTGCCTATATAAAATCTTCCACATATGCATTTTATCATGCAGCACCCACATTTGTGAAATCCCACACATCTCTGTTCCAACCAGTTCGGTTGTCTCATGCTTTGTTTTGGGTAACTCGGACTGATCAATGTTTTAATGTTTTTGCCTCGTCTGTATGTAATTAGGGGCTGTTTAGCAATATACTTATTCAGTGTTTTGTCACTGGTAAGTATATTCCAATGGGTTTGCATACTCTTCCTAAGTGTGATAGCTGCTTCATTGTAATTAGTTACTAGTCTCACATGGGACTTGTGGAAAAGTAAATTTTGCCATGTTCTGTGTCCCTACGTGTCCTCCATCTTATGTTATGTGTGCATGATTAATATGCATATGTATTCCCCATGTTCGATTAAAGACGCAATTACAGTTGTGTCCATCTCTAGTATGCCAGTTTCCAGTTCTCGTGAAAGCTACGAATATCAGGCCTATGTAAAGTTACGTTGCCACGTTTCTCAGTGTGCACGTTATTTCATTGTAAAGTCCCCGTTTCTAGGCCTCAAATGGGCCCGGACACCAGATTCAGCTCCTGTCTCCTGAACCCTCGCTGAGGAGCGATACAGCCCCCACCTGTATCCTCGACCCTTCACTTACTTCCTGCCTCACAGTGCCCGGCTCGGCCTGGCTCTGCCTACGAGTCTGCCAAGAGTATGTTATGATTCTAGTTATCAGTCCAGCCCTCCTTCCCTGCATTCCTAAGCTACTGAATCGCATCAATAGTTTCCGTCATTGTCTAGCCTTTACGTCTCCATGTAAGAGAAATACTGTATTAATGGTCATTTAATATTCTTCATCACGCACTACATGTAGAATAATGCATGCTCCAGTCTTAGAGTCTGTTAGCCTCTCCCCTCCTGACTCTTAGTTTATATCAACATGTCCTCTAAACATTAGATACTAGATAGGGTTTAGGTACATGTCGTCCTGACTCTCCAGACTTCAGTCTCTACTCCTAGCGCAGAGTTCATAGCCCCCAGCTTCTCCTAGTAACACGTCATTGTCAGTTTGCGCGCACCATTTAGGTTAGAGGTCCCGGCTCCTCAGGTAGCCCCCTCCATGTTTCCGCCCCATTTATGACATATTCTGTTACGTTTACATCACATGTCTATGTATACGCCTCCTGTTACACCTACTTTCACCCTTATCTTTCGCGACTGCTATTGACCACACCCACTGCTCCGCCTATCATATGTATTGCAATGCAACTGTTTTAGTATATATGCTTGTGTATTGTTATTAAAGTCAGCGCGCTCATTCCCTGTCCCCCCTGCAGGGCCCTGTCATCCTATTCCTGTGCAGGTTGTCCTGTTCCTGTCCTTTATGCTGTATTAAACCTGCAAACTCCTACTACCTCGAATCTTGACTCTTATTTATTGAGCTATCTGTTATTACTATGTCCAGTAAAACCTAGATCCGGTATTATTTATTTATATACCACATAATGGCGCCCGAATAGGGACTTGCCCTTTCCCCACGTGCCGGCGAAGCCACGCCAGCCCCCTGACCCTCTGCAGCCGTGACGGAACTCTTCTGCGCACCGGCAGATATTTCTGCTTCAAGTATCCCTCAGGCCCACGGAGGAGACGGAGGTGGCGGTCCAGCATCCAGACGAGGCGGTGGAGGAACGCGGCGAGTCTCGACCAGAGCCCAAGCCGAGAGTCCAAGGTCCGAGGTATCCGGAGGCCCACCCGTAACTGAAGTCCGAAGTTCGTCCGTCCGGCGTCGAAGCAGTCCAGTCCAGTCCGAGGCCTTCCGTTCTTGCTGCCCGGTGAGTACCATTGCTGGGGTAGTATCTAGACAGGGTCAATCTAATTGACTCTGGTCCGTGGGTTGGTGGTACACAGACCCAAAACGAAGTGTCCACTTTGGTGGATGCGGGTCCTAACGTGTCTCTTTATGAGACCGGTGAGTTTCGTACTGTTTTAGCAGTACATCTAGTTTCTGTTCTAGTCAGTTCTGTTTCTCGAGAAAATTCATGTATTCTGTTTCCAGTATTCCAGGTAGTATTCTGTTCGAACTGTTATTTTAAATGTTTTTCATGTATTGTAATGTCGTGGTATGAATGTGGAGTATTTATCGTGTTCATTGTGTATTGTAATTGCGTATTGTGTCTAGGTTACAGTTTAGTCATGCCCTTATTTTCTAAACTACGTCAGCTAAAAACCAGAAAAGGTCTGCTAGAAGCAGCAGTTCCTGTCCCGCCTAGGGACAGTCCAGGTCATTTTATGTATCAAAAGCATGGCATAAGCGCCATATTATATCTAGATTTATGGGTAGAGTATACCAAACAGTTAGAGGAAAAGTATAGATGGCCTGTATCAGGCACATGGGATGCCGAGTGCATCATGCGAGTAGAAGAAGCATTATGGAAAAAGAAAGCCAGACAGTCACAGAAAGATGCCATCGAGTTATGGCGCAAAGAATCTCATAAAAGAACCGAAAAAGAAATCAGAAAGTCAGAATTAAGTAGAGAATCCTTAGAACGAGCCCAAGAAAGGGAACTAATCGAGATAGGTGAACGAGTTAAAACCGAACAGTCAGACAGACAGAGAAATGCCCTCATTAAGGGTATGTATCCTCTTCTTGCCGAGGGCTTGCCAAAAGCGACCCCGGAGGCATCCAGTAATTTTCCGCCACCCTTAGTTCCGACCAAGCTACGTCACAAACCGACCGCAGCTGATATTTTCATCTCGTCCTATTTGGACGACACAGTCCCAGAATATGCAAATCCTGTTCCGCCAGTCCCTGTAAATCATGCCATTCCTGCTCCTCCAGACACCGGAGTACCTGTTACGGTACCCCCGGTTCAGCCTGCATTACAATTTCCCACTCTGCCAGCACGAAGAGTATCAGTCGACGATTCCAGTTTAGGGGCCGCAGGAGGAGGTCCTCCTGGTACCCCGCCACCACACCAACGTAGAACGTTGGCCGAGTTACATGAATGTGCGTTACAGCGTACGCCCAAATTTAAGTCCGTTGCAGATATCCGACGAGCTCTCACTGAATGCCGCTATGATCCAGTCGCAGGTGATGATAGTACAGTAATATATTCCATCCGTGTAAGACGGGTGACCGGGTATTTAGACACCCTACCAGATATGAAAGGAGATCTAGACAGAATATATCGTTTCATCCGTACAGGGAATGATCCAGAAAGTATTGGCGAAGCCATGTCTCAAAGGAAAGCTGAGATCCAGCTCATGATATTAAAGTTTCTGATTAATTGTCTAATAAGGGAACAAGACTACCCGACTAAAGATCCGGCCGAAATGAGAATCCTGACAAGGTGGAGTGATAATATAGCCGAGGGTAAGCACAAGACTATCAGTAGTATAGAGAGTATGTACAAGAAAATCCGTAAAGAAATAATAAAGTTACATGAACAACGTAAAGCAGCACAAGTAAGCGAGAAAGAGAATGACTCTTCTACTGAAGAGGTAGACGACGAGAATCCCACTAGAATAGCGTATGTAGGAAAATCTAGATTTCCAGACCGCCATTTACGCCTAGAACACAAGTCAGTTTTTCATCATCCAGCACCAGAACAAGGTTCTCTAGAACAAGTATTTCAAGCTACCGATCATATTCTGAAATCACGAATCGGTTATAGTGAGTTAAGTACTATGCATGAACAAGAACTAGTCCGATCAGCAGTCCGATGGATTACTGATTCTACCACTTTTCCAGATGAAATAGTGGCACAAATGTTTCTGAAACTGCCCCCAGCCGAGCAACGACTGGTGGGTATGTATATGATCCAGCACCTCATTACTCTGTATGAGGGTCAACATTCTGATCCAGGTCCGTTACACGATGTCCTGAACGAGTTACTCCAGTATAGATGGAAAGGTTTAGGTACCGATTTAATTAGTGTCATTCTAGAACAGCGTCACAAATATAGAACGTTTCTGAACCCGCATTTTGTTCATGTCTCACCCCCAGAAAGTAAACCCTTTTATATAGACAGACAGAATCCGTTACGAGAAGTACACCCAGTTAGGACAACAGATGGTGAAATGCAACGAGTGTTTGTTTACACCCCGATTACAAAGATGGAACTCTTAGAAATGAAGAAATTAGTTCCCTGTCATGACAAAGATCCAGCAGGGTTCCACCGAGAATTAAAAGACATGCTCCGTATGGGAGAATACACGTATCCAGATATAATTAAAATGCTAAAGGTCCTGTTGCCCGCAGGGGTATATGAAAAACTCAAGGAAAAAGAATGGGAGGTGGGAGAGAAAAAGATCGATTGGGCAGTTCTAGAAGCTGAAGATAAGATACGAGTACCAGGTACCGGTCTTGGAGAAAAAATGCAAAGAATTACCAGAGCTGTTAATTCAAGTTTTGCCAAGATTATTAGCCACTAAAAAGGAAGACTGGGATGCAATCTCAGCCTGTAAACAGAAACAAGACGAAGACACTAGTGATTTTTATTCTAGATTTGAAAAGTGTTTTATTATAAACAGTGGCCTCAAGACAAGTAGTGAGTCATACCCTCATCTTTTTGTTACTAAATTAGTCGAGAACTCAAGTCCACAAGTTAAGAATCGAGTTCTGAAAGTCGAAAGTACCTGGCAAGCTAATACCCCGTCCCAGATGTTACAGATGCTTCAGTACCACCAGAATAGAATCAGAGAAGAGCAAGATCATGAGAGAAAACGTATGAAAGACACGAAAATGAAAGTACTAGTTGCACAATCTGTTCCTCAAGACAGTCAGAAGAGGGGTCCGAATCAAGCAAGTCATCCTGCAGTTCCCGTTAAAGGGACATGCAATTATTGTAAACAGCCAGGTCATTATATAAACGAGTGTGCAGTTCTGAAACACAACATAGCTACCGGTAAGACTAAAGAAAGACCACGTCCGCCTAGACAAGAACAAGTTTCACAGACTTCTCAGCCACAGAATGCACAACAGACAGTTCCAGTACCGCAGCCTATTGCTGCAACACAGCATGTTACACAGCAGATGTATCAGTATGCACAGTCCGAGTATCCAGAGTATCAACCGTATTCATGAAACAGCCTAGAGAGGGAGGTAGGCTTGCCTCTCATCGAGATACCTGTAGATCAAGAGGGTCCCTATGTTCATAATCAAGTACTAGGGAAAGACAGAAAGTTTCTGATTGATACAGGGGCAAGTAGGACCACCATTAGTCACGCCGAAGTTCCAGGGGCTCCGCTCTCAGGCTCTAGAAATGTTTCCCTTGGATTTTCAGGAAAGCCTATTGTAAACGAGATATCTAAGCCAGTTACTCTAGAAGTAGGTCCATTGTCCCGCACTACTGATCTGTTACTTACAAAGTTGTGTCCAGAAAATTTGTTAGGCATTAAGACACTGAAAGAATTAGGTGCAGTTATTTGCTGTTCCCCAGAGGGAATACGACTGTTCTTACGTGACTTCAAGGGTCACTATGTATTACGAGATTTTGATCCGAGATTGTCCAATGTTCCGCAGCATCTATGGGCGCAAGGTCCAACTGATGTAGGTTATATGCAAATCACACCCCATCGTGTGACTCTCAAGCCAGGTGTAGTGTTACCACGAATCAGACAGTACAGATTGCCACCTGAGGCTGTAGCAGCCTTATCCAAAATTATTGACGAGCTCATGGCTCAAGGAGTAGTTGTAGAAACTGACTCCAATGTATGTAATTCTCCGATCATTCCAGTCATGAAACGTACTGATCCAAATGCACCCCCAGTATATCGATTAGTGATTGACCTACGAGAACTTAATAAATGTATTATTCCCCAGTACCCAGTCGTCCCAGATATCTCTTCCCTATTGACAGCCATTGATTCCGAAGCCTCATTTTTCACAGTCATAGACCTCAAGAACGCGTTTTTCAGTGTCCCCATTCATCCAGACAGCCAGTTTCTTTTCGGATTTTGTTTAAATGGAAGGAGCTATATGTTCACACGAGCTCCTCAAGGTTTCACAGAAAGTCCTAGCATTTACAGTCAAGCACTTAAGAGACAACTAGACAACATTCACATGCCAACTGACACTGCCCTGCTCCAGTATGTCGATGATCTACTGATCACAGCCCGTTCTGAACGTGCTTGCGAGCGAGCATCACTTACAGTCTTGTATTTTCTCGCCGAGATGGGGCACAAGGTGTCCCCTTCGAAGCTTCAATTCTGTGTACAGCAAGTGATCTACTTAGGCCACTTACTGTCCAAGTGGGGTAGGCAGTTGACACCAGACCGTATCCAGTTAATAGCGAGTCTTCCTCAGCCCAAGACCCAGAAGGAGGTACGTGCTTTTATCGGCCTTACTTCTTATTGCAGACAATGGATTCCTCAGTATGCATTTCTAGCTAAACCACTGATACAGTTAACGACACAGGAGGCAGCCGTATCGACTGTCCTCCCTTGGACATCTGAACATACACTTAGTTTCAATGAGTTAAAGAAAGCTTTATGCCAAGCTCCAGTTCTAGCTACTCCGAACTACAGTAAGCCTTTTACACTTTTCGTCACTGAACGTGAAGGTACAGCATTATCTGTTCTCACACAAGATCAAGCAGGACAATACAAGCCCTGTGCTTATTTTTCGAGCACATTAGATCCTGTAGCCCAGGCTCTGCCTGCGTGCCTCAAGTCAGTTGCAGCCACAGCACTAGCTATCAGACAAAGTGATTCCATAGTGTTAGGACACTCCTTGACAGTACAAGTTCCACACTCCGTGGAAGTTCTTTTAAACCGAACACAAACTCAGCACTTGACAATTGCACGTTTAACAGGTTATGAACTGACACTGTTCCAGCCACACATAGAAATCAGACGCTGCAACGTTCTAAATCCTGCTACACTGTTACCATCAGTTAATTCAAATCCTGCCACACACGACTGTGTGGAAGTAGTTAACACTATGACAAAGCCAAGACAAGATCTGACAGATATTCCATTACCAGATCCCGACCTGACACTTTATGTGGATGGTTCATGTCTGAGAACGAGTACAGGAGAACTAGTGGCCGCGTATGCAGTGACTACTGACACTGAAGTTATTGAAACACACCGTATTGACACCCTGTCTGCTCAAGCAGCAGAGCTAGTTGCTCTGACCCAAGCCTGCATATATGCTAAGAACTTGAAAGTTAATGTTTACACAGATTCACGCTACGCATTTGGAGTCGTACACGACTTTGGAGTGCTCTGGCAGGAGAGAGGTTTCATGACTTCTCATGGAACCAAGATTCAGCATGGTCTCCTTATTCAAGCTCTGTTAGATGCCATACACTTACCGACATCTATTGCTATCATGAAGTGCAAAGCACATACGAAAATTACAGACATTATTTCTCAAGGTAATGATCTAGCAGATCGCACAGCCAAGCTTACAGCACAGACTCCAGACATTTCAGTTAACCCGACACAGACACATACTCCAGATCAGACTACATGTATGACAGTTAAGGACCCTACTCATGATGTCATAGATATCCAGTTACATGCTACTCCCGATGAAATCAAGAAATGGTCCGAACAAGGAGGGGTCCAGACAGATCAGGGATGGGTAACGAAGGGTAGAGCCACATGGTTTCTCCCCGACTCCATGGTTCAAGTCATTATCAATACCGCACATAGTCCAGCACATTTAGGAGAAAAAGCTATGTTAGACAGTATCCAGAACATTTGGTTCAACAAGCATTTACGAGCTGCAGCCAAGCAGAAAGTCCGTACCTGTATGATATGTTGCCAGTTTAATCCAGGTAAAAGTGTCCCGGTGGAACAAGGTGGTTTCCAGCCCCCTGACCACCCTTTTGAAGTCCTCCAGATGGATTATATTCAAATGGAGCGATGTCGAGGTTTCAAGTATGTCCTTGTAGTTGTATGCGCTTTGTCCAGGTGGACAGAGGCATATCCAGTCCCAGATTACACAGCCGCGACCACTGCCAAGCAGTTGGTTCGTGAGTTCTTCCCCCGTTATGGACTCCCTAGAGTCGTATATTCTGATAACGGCCAGCCATTCTCATCCGAGCTTATGAAACACATTTCCCTGTTGTTAGGGTACCAGTGGAAGTTCCATTGTGTACGCCATCCTGAAGCAGCTGGTCTAGTAGAGAGACATAATCAGACCCTGAAAATCCGTATTGCCAAGATTTGTAAAGAGAAAGGTGTAGACTGGATAGTAGCTCTGCCAGTCGCTTTGTTTTATATGCGCATGGTCGCACATTCCAGATCAGGTCTGTCCCCGTATGAGGTCGTATTCGGCCGCCCCCCTAATATGTGGGGTACACCTAGACCCCGAAGTATTACCGATGTTTCAAGTAATATGCTGACAGATTACCTAGCTTCCTTGATGTCTGCCCTACACTCTTGTCGTTCACAGGTTGCTGCCGCATTTCCAGACAATACCGAGGTGGCACCGCATGACATCGTTCCCGGATGCATGGTTCTTGTCCGGAATTTTGATCGTTCAAGTCCGCTGGAGCCTCGCTGGAAGGAACCTCGACAGGTCCTCCTGGCCACCCGTACTGCCGTCAAGCTGGAAGGCAGGAAGGGCTGGGTGCATCTGTCTCATGTGAAAAGATTTTTTGGACTAAAGCCTGTTTCAAAGAACATTTCCGAGGATCTTAAAGACTGCCAAAGTACTATTCTTAAGGACTGTCCCGCAAAAGACAATGATACTGAACCCTCCCTGTTAGAGAAAACTCCGCAACAGGAGTATAAGCTCAAATTAAGGTCTAGTAAAATAAGTCAGCCAGTTTGATTGTCTAAGTCCTCCCCTAGGTGAAACGGTTAGACCGGTTTCTGACATGTATAAAATAGACCCCCATAGTGAGAGAGTTAGTCAAAACTCAATCCGATGTATCGTTTTTCTAAGTTTCATATTGTTTTTCAGCCTTATGATTACCTGCACAGGTTATGCATTTTATTTGTATTTTCCAGTTTCTCATGTAAATAAGTCTGCTAATGCTACAGTAGAACACACGTTTAGTGATCTGCCTCCTCATGAACTCTCATATCGTCTTGCTATGCGAAATAATTCTTTTATCCGCATGTTACATTATTCACACCAGACCAGCAATGCCACTAATTGTTGGGTGTGTGGTCGACTCCCCCCTTTCCAGACACCGAAGGGAGTTCTGCCACTCTTTCCTTATCCATTTTCACATAATGGTTCGTGTGGAGCATGGTCCACGTTAACGTCATCCTCAACAGATATGTCTTTTCTTAACAGTACATGTTTTCCAGACAAGCAAGGTCTTCCCCACAGAACAGGGTTAGATCTAGAAAATGAAGTTTATAATTTAGGTAATTATTCTTCGAATTTTATGGTCCTGAATGTTCAGTCTGATTCTACTCCAGACCTACCTACTATATCGGTACTACCAGTTAAAGGCGAATTATGTGTCCGAAATAATGGTTCCGTACATGTAGGACATAGTGATTGTACTACTATTGTCAAGTATAGTGACAGTAGGAAATCTATTTTTAAAGCTTCACGTCATTCTTATTTTGTTTGTGGTCAGACCGCATATGTCCGTCTGCCCCTCGATTGGGAGGGAACCTGTTACATTGCCTTCCTACTGCCACCAGTTTTTCTAGCCCCACCTGACTACCATAGGAATTCCCACCTAGTACATACTAGACACAAGAGAGACCTCCCGATTGTCGATTATACTGAAACTGCTCTAGAACAATATATAGATATCAATAAAGGTGTCTTCCCTTATTTAGGTACTGTTGTGAAGAGTAAACTGATACGTAGATTAACGAGAACCCTCGAAGCAGTAGTGATTGAGACTACTTCTGCTCTAAGTAACTTAACCGAAGAGCAATCCTTTATGAGAATTGTCGTGCTCCAGAATCGTCTCGTCCTTGACGTCATACTGGCCGATAGGGGCGGGGCATGTAGAGTCATCGGATCTAGTTGCTGCATTTTCATTCCAAATAACGCGCCGTCTGTTTATTCAGCTATTACCAGACTCCATAATATTGCCCATATGTTACACCAAGATCCAGGCACCTGGACATGGTCCGGTTGGTTCTGGAATATAATTTCCGCCTGGGGATGGAAAGTATTGTCATTTCTGGGTATTGCAGTAGCGATCATATTCAGTTGCTGCCTCTGTATACAATGTGGCCCTGCGATTTGTGGCATTTGTGCTACCTCTTGTATTCCTAGTCCTAAGTCCCGTTCTAAATCCAGTTCCAAGAAAATTCGAGACGAGCAAATGATACTGTATGAAATGATAGATGGTATCATGAATATTGATGTTTCCTGATGGAAACGTAGTGACAAGGAGGGAATGTGGAAAAGTAAATTTTGCCATGTTCTGTGTCCCTACGTGTCCTCCATCTTATGTTATGTGTGCATGATTAATATGCATATGTATTCCCCATGTTCGATTAAAGACGCAATTACAGTTGTGTCCATCTCTAGTATGCCAGTTTCCAGTTCTCGTGAAAGCTACGAATATCAGGCCTATGTAAAGTTACGTTGCCACGTTTCTCAGTGTGCACGTTATTTCATTGTAAAGTCCCCGTTTCTAGGCCTCAAATGGGCCCGGACACCAGATTCAGCTCCTGTCTCCTGAACCCTCGCTGAGGAGCGATACAGCCCCCACCTGTATCCTCGACCCTTCACTTACTTCCTGCCTCACAGTGCCCGGCTCGGCCTGGCTCTGCCTACGAGTCTGCCAAGAGTATGTTATGATTCTAGTTATCAGTCCAGCCCTCCTTCCCTGCATTCCTAAGCTACTGAATCGCATCAATAGTTTCCGTCATTGTCTAGCCTTTACGTCTCCATGTAAGAGAAATACTGTATTAATGGTCATTTAATATTCTTCATCACGCACTACATGTAGAATAATGCATGCTCCAGTCTTAGAGTCTGTTAGCCTCTCCCCTCCTGACTCTTAGTTTATATCAACATGTCCTCTAAACATTAGATACTAGATAGGGTTTAGGTACATGTCGTCCTGACTCTCCAGACTTCAGTCTCTACTCCTAGCGCAGAGTTCATAGCCCCCAGCTTCTCCTAGTAACACGTCATTGTCAGTTTGCGCGCACCATTTAGGTTAGAGGTCCCGGCTCCTCAGGTAGCCCCCTCCATGTTTCCGCCCCATTTATGACATATTCTGTTACGTTTACATCACATGTCTATGTATACGCCTCCTGTTACACCTACTTTCACCCTTATCTTTCGCGACTGCTATTGACCACACCCACTGCTCCGCCTATCATATGTATTGCAATGCAACTGTTTTAGTATATATGCTTGTGTATTGTTATTAAAGTCAGCGCGCTCATTCCCTGTCCCCCCTGCAGGGCCCTGTCATCCTATTCCTGTGCAGGTTGTCCTGTTCCTGTCCTTTATGCTGTATTAAACCTGCAAACTCCTACTACCTCGAATCTTGACTCTTATTTATTGAGCTATCTGTTATTACTATGTCCAGTAAAACCTAGATCCGGTATTATATATTTATATACCACAGACTGAGCCTTAGGATCACATGCTTTATCTTTAAGGGTATCCCTTCTTGCCATACTCTCTACCTTGCGTTCTGCTTTTCTGATTATCTCAGATTTATAACCTCTGGTTATAAATATCTGCCTCATGTTGTCTTTGCAGACAATGAAATCCTCGTCTTTGCTGCAATTTCTCCTTGCCCTAGTCAATTCACTATAAGGTATGGAGTTGATCTGGTACCTAGGGTGCGAGCTGGAAGCATGCAGTAACGCGTTGCATGAGGTTGGTTTGCGGTAAAGGTTACTCTGTATCCTATTGTCCTCAATAAAGAGGTTCAGGTCCAAAAATTCTATGTGTGTGGTACTCAAATTGTGTGTGAAATGTATGCCCATATCATTATTATTCAATCGTTCACAAAATTGGGTAAGGTCTGCCACACTTCCAGACCAAATCAGTATACAGTCATCTATATAAGGATCCCAAAATATAATGGATTCATTCCAAGGTGTACCCCTAGGGCCCCAGATCCACTCCTCCTCAAACCATCCCATAAAGAGATTAGCATACGAAGGAGAGAATCTGGAGCCCATAGCCACACCCTGTTTCTGCCTGTACCACTTTGCATCAAAGAGAAGCACATTATTTTCTAGAATAAGTTCAATCATTCTGATTATCATTTCAGCATGCGCCCAGTGACTCTCCGGTCTATTACTCAGGAATTTCGTCACAGCTTTGATACTCATCTCAGTCCTAATGTTGGTGTAAAGGGAGGTCACATCCAAAGTGGCCAATATCATGCCCTCCTCCCATGACACATCAGATAAGATACTCAAAATATGTTTCGTGTCTCTGATGTATGCCGGTAAATTTTGAAACCATCGGTTGTAGAAATGTGTCCACATATTGTGACAATTTCTCTGTTGGCCCCCCAATGCTTGAGATTATAGGTCTACCTGGTGGTGTCTCTAAGTTCTTATGAATTTTGGGTAAGGTATATATGCAAGGAAATCTCGGTTTATCAATTTTGAGATAGAAGTATTCATCTTGGTTTATTAGGCCACTATTCAACCATTCTCTCAGGTGCGTGTTGATTAGAGTGGTGAGTGGTTCCATTGGGTTGTCTGATAACTTATCATAGTATGTCGTATCCTCAAGTTGTGACAGTATTTCCATATTATAGTCCTTAGTGTTCATGACTACAATATCCCCCCTTTGTACGCCTCCCTTATGATAATATTGTCAAGTGTACTTAAATCTTTCAAGGCCCTTCGTTCATTCCTAGATAGATTATCCAAAAGTCTCTGGTGATGTTTGTTCTCATGTCTAAGGTGTTTATACATTTCCTCGGTCACCAATTTATGGAATACATCTACATTATTGGCACTTGGTAATATTGGAGTCCTTCTGGATTTGTTCCTCAAACCACTGGAAATACTAGTGTCTATAGCTATATCATGTTCCCACAATAATTCATCAATAGACATATGGTCACGATCATCAACTGCAATAGATAACAATAGTTCTGCATCTCTAATGTCTTGAATAGTTATAACATCATGAGACATGTCACTGATGGTAGTGGTCATGCTTTTATTCGGTTTGGGGTTGCATTAAAAAACTTCTTTACTTTTAAATTCCTCGTAAATTTGAACAAATCAACCATAGTATTGTACATATCACCCTTCTCCCTGGGACAAAAACCCATTCCTTTTTCTAGTACCAAGATCATGTCCGTGGTCAAAATCTGGTCACTCAAATTGATAACCTCTACTGCCTTGATCTGATTTAGTTCTGACTCGGTTTCTTCCAGGATCTTAACCTCATCCCTTGTTTGTCCTGCTCCTTTACCCTTTCCTCTCTTTCCTCTCCTTGTTTTCTTACAGTATTTTCCTTTGGTCTTGGCTGCTCCCTGTTCCCCTGTTTTATCCTTTTCACCTCTCTTAAAAAAACAATATCATGGTTACTGCCACTAGAGGCTCCTTCCGTCTCACTCTCACTTGGTATGGTTTCCACAGATGTCGAGATAGAGCTCACAGATGACATATTCGTGGCCGCTAGTTTATCATTCTTGTTGTCCCTCTCTACCAAATGGTCATATTTTTTCGCAAATGTGAAGATACGGCCTTGTGAATAATCAATCTCATCTCTTTTGAGCTTGCGGGCTTTCCTTTGCTTAATATCTACCTGGTGTTTATTGAGAACTTCCTTGAGTATCTTGTAGTTCTTATCCGTTGCCTCCTTAAGGTCTAGCTCCTTAATCTCCAGCTCTATCCGTGCTATATCAGTCTGTAATTTATTGACTTTTCTATCTTCATTTTCTATTAGAATTGACATTAAGTTGTTTGAGTTATGGGTCAATTCCTTTTCCCATGATAATAGTAGATCCTCATCAAGATCATCGTAAGTAGGTAGTATTTGAGAGCGATGCCCCCTAGGTATTCTCTTTAGCCTTATATATTGTTCCAAAGTAGCTCCATCCCACCATTTAGAGTTTTCAGCCATTCTTAATTTTTCCAATCTCTGGAGTTTGTCCCGCAATCCCTCTTTTTTCTTATTAGTGTTACCACTAGCTAAGGAGGTTGTCACTGTCTCCCCTCTCGCTAGACTCTCAAACAGCTCTGCTGCTTCCTTCTCTCGGTCTATCGTTAGGTATTAGTAGGAAGTTTATATGACCATGCTAGCTGCCACCCAGGTGTGACTAAATTTAAGTGAACAGGTTTGGGATGAATTTACCCTGGGATATATTTGCGCTTTGCCTGTTACGGTCAGTATTATGATTGCAAAATATTCCTAGTTAGTGGGTGCTTAGGAGCGAGGCAGTCATCCAATACCCCCTTAAAGTGTGACAGGAGCAGGGCTTTCCCAGAGAAACTTAAGACAGAGAGTGAAAATTGGAACAAACAAGTTTATCTTTGCAAGAGACAAGAAAGGCCCTTATTACAAGTTCATGGCTAAATCCCAATCAATTCATAAGAAACTCTGTGAGCACAACACCTAGAGCCACTAACATACTGATAAAAACAGGAAGCTATCTTTTCAAACTCTTTTCATACTAATCATCTAAATCATTTCCATATGATACATTTAATATGCATCTCATTTGGTTTTGTGCGGAACAGCTCATTTTCAGGAGAGCAGGAACCTGCATGTCTCCATCCATTTCAAAACTTTAAATGAGACTCATACTGTTTAGACTGGTGTATTTGCTCTTATTTACCAGAACATGACAGTTCAGGATGCAATTTAGTATCTTATATCTTAACTTTGAAAGATACATTGCAGCAATCAAGTCTGTACATGAGGCATACATGCAACCACACACGCACTCACATTGCATGCCCACACAAATGAAAACATGAGCACAGCAAACTGCAGTGGAAGATAAGGGCACACACACATAAACTCGAACAAATAAAACAAAAGCATACAGGTGCCCAAACACATGCACATCCACATAATGCATTCCCTCACAAATGCAACCACAAACAGGCACACATGCAAACACACAGAAACGTGCCATGAAAAACAAAGGTACACGCACTGAAGCTTACAGAAACAAGAAGAGGCAGGTATTTGCAGCCCTGCCAAGTGCCACGCAGTACGCGTGATCTTAAGGCATTTGAAGGCAAGTGCTCGCATCACCGCATTAAAAATAATCATAATGCATTATAGCGCTTCCTCAGTGTCAAGCAGGAGCACTGCAATATATTAATTCACAGTGTCTGTCTGAGCAAAGTTGGCAGCCCTTGTTTGCGGTGCTCGCAGATTGGGGGAAGACTCAACTGCGCTGCGCGCTGGATACATTTTACTTGGTCCCAACATTCTGATTCACGTGACCCAACTTCATGAGATTGACTGTAAGGATCTGTCCAATGATTGTGCAGCCAAAAGGCGGGCTGCAGGGGCAAGCTGGCAGAACTGGCCTGAGGAGTTCGAGGTGTCCACTGTTATTTGCTCAGCCCTCTTTCCTTCAGGTCGCATGACTGTTCTGACTACGAGCAGTGACGCAGCACCAGCCGAGCCCGCACAACAAATAACTGTGCAGCAGGGACTGTGGTTCAGTGTGGCCCTTGAGGTAATCAGTGTCAGGGACAGTTCTGTTTACATTTCACGTTTAACTAAATATTGTATTACCTTGAATGCGGACAGCAGCTTTCACCATTCCACACATGACCTAGGCTCCAGTCTGGCACTTAAATCGACATTACCTTTACACAAAATGAGTATTACTGCCCATTCCCCAAAGCTTTAATAAATGACACTAAATTATAGAAAAGAGTACTGACAAACTCAAGCAAGCATCAGTCGAGGGGAGGTGAGGCGCGAGAGTGTAAATATGGGAACGAGGCAAGTGATCTTTAGTTCCTACACTGTTTATTATTTTATTTACCCCAACAAACACGACTGAAGGAACTATGAATTATGTCACTATTGCACGTAAGGTTGGCATTTAACCAACGGGAAGGTTCTTGTTTAGGTTATCGAGGGCTGTATTGTGATAACTTTACACCAGTGCAAAAACAACACAGTGTAGGAGAGTAGGATCTGCTTACTATGGTTACCCCCACTTTTTACTGTTGTTTCACTGTTTTTTTACTTCAGTCTGGCTGGGGCCCTGCTAACCAGGACCCCAGCCTAGCTGCTTCCTCTCTAAAATGATTACATGTACATTAGGTACACTCCAGAATGGTTACAGGGTTAACCTTGTAAGTCCCCAGTATATGGTACCTTGGATACCAAGGGCATAGGTACCCCAGATGCCACCAGGGGCTGATGCATTTATCATGCCAACCCTGGGATGCCTTCCAAAATGGCACCACAGGTCTGCTACTACAGCCTGGGTAAGGTGGTGCATGCACCCCTTACTAAGATATAGGTTATTTATTTACTTATTTATTTATTTAAACTTATAATGCGCACAACTACCCGCAGTGGGTTTCCCGGCGCTCAGGGACAGACTAGAGAAGAACAACTTGTATGCTAATTTTGCTGAAGAGAGGCTACAGATTACTGTTGAAAGAGCCAAGTTTTAAGTCCATTGCGGAAACGCAAAAGATTAGTTTCTGTCTTTAGGGTCACAGGAAGAGTATTCCAAAATTTAGGACCCAGATGGGCAAAAGAGTGGCCTCCCATTTTTGCTAGCCTAAATCTGGGAACGGAGAAATCACCATTCCCTGATGATCTCAGCGTTCGGCTAGCTTATGGGCCTGGATAAGGCCCTGAAGGTATTTAGGAGCTGAGCCTTGCTTGATTTTAAAAACATGACAAAGAGCTTTGAATTTAACTCTATTCGGGATATTGAGCCAGTGAAGGTCACGGAGTGCTAGAGAGGCAGATGTTCTCCTGGGAACGTTGCGGAGCAACCGAGCGGCAGCGTTCCGAACAACCTGAAGTTTTTTTATGGTTGTCAGGTCGGCTCCAAGGTATAGAACGTTGCCGTAGTCCAGGCGGGAAACAACCAACGCCTGGACAACCGTTCTTTGTGTCGAAGGGGGCAACATCCACAGGATTTTTTGAAGCCATCTCAGAGTGGCAAAACAGATAGAGGCCACCTTCACGGCCTGCTGTCTCATTGTAAGGTTCTCATCAATGAGGAACACGAGATTGCGTACTACAGTTGCAGGCTGCGGGGTCAGTCCCATATCCTTGGGCCAGTGGTGGGGGCCCCAGAGATCCTTACCCCTGCCTAGTATCACAACCTCGGTCTTGTCACCGTTAAGTTTCAAGAAATTGCTCTTCATCCACTCAGAGACACAAATCAGACCTTCTTTCAAAACAGAGGTATCGTTACACTCTTTATTGGAAAGAGAGAAAATGATTTGTGTATCGTCGGCGTAAGAGTACAAAGTAGGACCGGCTTCTTCCACAATAGTAGCCAAAGGTCTTACGTAAATATTAAATTATAAGGGACTAAGTATAGACCCTTGGGGAACGCCGTGAGCCGATGGGCAAATTATAGAAGAGGCAGAGGCAGAAAAAACCTGAAAAGTACGGTCTCTTAAGAAGGAGGCTATCCAGGCTAAGGCCGCACCCTCTACACCCAGGGACTGAAGAGTCGCAAGAAGGATGGAATGAGACACAGTGTCGAACGCCGCACTCAGATCGAGAAGAATAAGGGCGGATGTTTCTCCGCGATCGACACTGTGTCGCAGACTCTCGGTGGTTTCGGTCGAATGATGCGCTCTAAAGCCTGACCTATATCTACCTTTAATCACTGACACATATAAACCTATAAGTCACTCCTATCGCAGGCCTTATCATTCCTGAAGGCAGAGTGCTTGGTTTTGTGTGAGAGGGTGCCCATGCAGCTTTCGGCATCTTTTCTCTGAGGCTGTTCTGGGATGCAGCCAGACCATATACTCTTAAGTGCATTATAACCTCGCGGTTAATGCAAACTTCGGAATGGCTGCATAGAAACATGTCGTGTTTGGTGTCAAACACTTTGGAATCCTACCCACCCACCCCTGCCAGTCCTGGCGACGGGGTAGTATTCCACCCTTCTAGAGGGAGAAGACATGTACACACTTACCTAACCGGTAATAGTTTAAAAGAGCCCCAGCATCACAAGATGGATGCTGCAGCCACAGATATGAGTCTGACCTCCTGCTGCTGGACGAAACGCTGGCAGGGGAGGCCTGGACAATAGATTTCCTGTCACAAGGAGGTGTAACCACCTCCCAGACAGGCTTTAGTGTATTGGGGCTGGGTTGGTGCCTTCATAGAATGACACCAAGTGTTGGGGGCACACTTGGTGTCCTTGTGCATACCCCAGTTCAAACCAGTTGCAGGGGCACTCAGCCCCTGCTCTGGCATGAAACTGGACAAAGGGAAAGGGGTGTAACCACCCCCCTCCCTGGAACCTCCCATAGGTGGGTCCCTAGAGTATGTCCAACCCCCTAACTTAGTATAAATATGGGATCCCAGTCCTTACAACTTCAGATTACACCTGGACGAAACTCTGCAACATATATCCTGGAACTTCGACATTCTACATCGACTAGAAGACAGAAGACAGAAGAATCTCCCTTGGGGTCAAGGAGCAACTCCCCTGTTCAAACAGGCACCAAAGAAGCATCTTGCCTGTCTGCATTTCCAAGGCTCCCACTGGAACCCGATGGATTTGGGACTCAGGACACGGATTTCCAGACTTCGCCAGGCCGACACAAGATCCCAGCAAAGCTGAGACCCGCTGCCCTCACGAGCGACGTGGGACCGGAACTCTTGGACACGTCATATTTGCAAGTGCGTCGACTTCCCGAGCTTCCAGAAGCTGCGCATTGGGCTGCTTGTAGTCCATGCCCGAGCACCATTTGCACCAAAGATTGTAGGCCTACACTCCACGAGTGTTCTGAAAGCCTGCTTCTAGCATTTCCGCTCGAGGGCCACTCGCAATCCCTGGTCTGTCGACTGGTGGGTCCCCACGAAAGTAACTCTCCTGTTTCTTTGGCTTCCCTGGTTGCACCAGATGTGCCCTGACTCTCCTTCAAAGGGTGAGTCCCTTAGACCTTGCTGGTCTTCACTAAAGCCAATCTTTGCTTTCTGCGTGGGTTGCTGTTGCCAAGGCTTGTTGGGTCTGATCCGGAAACCGACACCGGAGCACTCTACATCCTTAGTGGGACAGCTCGAATCCAGTTACTGGTCATCCTCGACACCTCCTGGTCCTCGTGGCTGAACAGTCAAGCTTCACCTTCTTCACTTGAAATCACCCGACATCGGTGGGCATCTGTTCATCGCCTTCCTGGTCACTGGCTAGTGACCCAAACGATGTCCCCTCTGCTTTCAGGTTCTTCAGATCTCCGATCCACCCTTGGATTTACCCAGACACTTTTCACTTGGTCGCCTGCAGCATTCTTCAGCAGCTTGCCATTGAAATCGACGATGAAACCCGACACGAAAAGTCACCTATGCACCCGGCTTCCCTGGGTGAGGTAACTCGAGTACTCCGGTGCTCCCGTGGGTGTTGACTCTAGAACCTCCTAGTTCTAAAGGGGTTTGCTCCAAGTCCTCTTCTAAGTGTCCTTAATCTGTAATTTTCCAATCGCGACTTTCCGTCCTAGAATTTATTGGTGATTCGCGGCTGTGTTTAGACACTGCGCACGTCCCCCGTGGGTCCCCTGTGTCACTACCTTGGGTGGTTCATGGTGGCCCCTGCGGTTCTAAAGGTGCTAGACCTTGTATCTCTGTCAGTCGTGGTTCTTATACCACCTTCTAAATATATGGTTTGGTACGCCCCTAGGGCTCAACGTATATTGTGCTAATTTACTGTGTACAAAATAAGTTTACTGAATGTACTTTTACCTCTACCCTCATAAAGAGACTAGGGTGATGTGTTTAGAATAAATACATATATTTTATATATATACCTGGTGTGGTCCTCCTTTCATTTGGTCATTCATGAGATTATAGACTGGTAAAACAAGCTGCTTTACATTCCTTCAAGACTTAGCCTGAAGGCTGCTCTCCACAGCTACCGTTAGGATAGATTTCTATATAGGTTGTCTTTAAACCTACCATCAATAAGGGTTGTTTGGACTGGTGCAAGGTTCCCACTAGAATAGTGGACAGCATATGCAAATTAGGGACCCCCAAACACCCCCAGGCATGCTGTAACAAGGATCTACAACAGCGAACTTACTGTGCTATAGAAAGCGTGACTGTGTCTGACTGTGTCAGGAACTTAAATAGATGGTGAACTGGAGCACAGTGAAGCCTGATGAAACAATAATCAACAGCACTTCCAAGTTGTCTATTGCAGCTTATCGTCGTTGTTTTATTCAAGGCGCGCTTCCCTTGTGATTACTGCATGCAGGTTAGTTGGCCTCCTAGGAGGCGGGCGCAAGGTTTTATTTTCTTAGCTTGCCCGTCTCTGGCGGACTTCCGTTGGACAAGTCGACTATGAGGTAGGAGGCAGGTTTTAGTTTTCATTTTGGAGTCGACATGTGTATCGCATCCCACCCACACTCTCAACATTCACCTATCCAGACCTTCGCATGTTGGCTCAGGGGGGTACTCTTAACTGCCCCTCGCAGGTTTATGAACATTATGATTCATCTGCTCATTTGTTGGAGGCTCTGGGGGCGCACTACAAGTCATGCCGACGGTCATGCTGGGGTCTAGTTCCTGAAATTCGTGCCTTCGAGCATGTAAGAAAAGAATTTAGCGCATTCGACCATCATTCATTCGTATTCTGTCCCGCCTGGTTATGACCCTGAGCATTTGAAATCGCAGTACATATATTACGAAACATCAGAGGCCTCCTGGAAAAATCGAGTTGTATTCTGTGCATAAGCAGGAGTCATCTTAATACAACAGCAAATGTTGAATAATTATGCATGGGGCATTGTTTCATTTTTCTTTTTTGTTTTGTTTTCAAAGAAAAGGTGCATTTAAACATTTGTGTCTGACGCACTACCGAAGTCTTTTCATCGTTTATATTTTGAATTGAGATTGTGAGGGTTCTGCACCATCAGATTTAAGGTCATCATTTATTGATAATTTAGGCAGCAATCACTGCATTTTGGGCTTTCTACAATTGTGATTATCACTTTTCCTCTGCATTGTGCTTGATTTCATTTTCATGTAGTAAACATGGTGAATGGGCATAGTATAACTGAAGAGAGTCATGTATTTCTTAAATTCCTTGGCTCAGCCTGCAGTCACATGTTTCTGGATTAACTCCATCGCATTTTTAAAATGATTATTTCCATCTGTATTGTTTATGGCGAGGTTCTGACTATCACTTTGCTTGGAGGATAACTTTGTTTGTATTAGGGATGGTATAATGGGCAGCTAAATTGCTGACATTGTCCTGAATATGCTGATTTCCACACTGGCTCTTCTCTCTACACATATCGTAAATCGAGCATTTGCTTATGTTTGGCTTACTTTCAGTTTTAATGGATGCTTTAACTCAGGCCACCCACCACTCAGCAAGGGCGCATCGATTGGCAGATTCGCTTGCCGTCACTTTTTGCACCCCCCACCCCCGTTAGTGCAGTTTACTTCAATTACTTCTTAGAGTTTCTTGGTGCTCAAATGGGTGTAATTTCAGATATGTATATGTTTCCCTGTATGTTTAATTGCTTAGGTCATTCATATTCGTTGAAATGTCACTCATAATTTCACTGAATCGTAATACCTTAGCCAGCAGTTGGACTTTGCCCAGAAAAGAAATGTATTATGAGCTAATTTCAGCACCGTGAATTATTTTCTCTTCTGTCTCCAAGGCGTAAGGGATTTATGGCTGTGTAAGAATCACCCGTCTGCAATGCGTGCATTTCTATCAGCAGCTCTGCTCGGCGCGCTGCTGGTTCTAGCTGCTGGATCCGAGGTTCTTCTCTCCTGGGGTGGGCGGGGCTACTGGGGTCTCGTCCGAGCTCTCCAATCGGCAGGACGTCCGGAATCTGCCGAAGCGAAGGGGATACACGATCCCGAGGGGATACCTGATATTACACAACACCTGTTACCGGCGTGCAAGCAGATATGCACTTTGCTTCACCGCCTGTTACTTAAAGCAAACACATGTAAAATGTGCAGCCTTTATACGTTTGCACTTTATCTTAAACAAAGGCGACCACAGCTCTTTTTTTAATAATATTATATAATGTTTTTAAGCATCGCAACTTGCCGCCCTTATTATTCGACAATAGCTGCCGTGCATATTTCTTTTCTTCTGCGCGGCTTGCCAAAATTTTTTTTAAAAATATTGTATTTTTTTTCTTAACCACGCAGCAAGTTGCGCATCATCGTCAGCAATGGCGGCCATCACCTTTATTTTCATTTGCCACATTAATTTATGCTCCTTCCTGCCCACAAAACGACTCCCTCACCACCCCAATGGCTCTAAAGGCATGGTTAGCCCCCCACTGTGTTGCACTCCCAGCTCGGCCAGCTGTAGCTGATGCGCTGCAGGTTTTATGTTTGCAGAGGCACCAGGCTACCACTGCTGCACTCCTGTATGGGGATCGAGGGGTTGGGGGGAGGTTGAGCATGGTATATCTTAAGTGGGCAGTGCATGTGTTTTTAAATACACTGGACCTTTGTTAACATATACACAGTATACAAACGTTGCCTGCAGCTGTACCAACTCTTTCTAAAGTACACTTTTTAACAAGCATTGGCATAGCCAATAGGTCTGGCTTTTGGGACCTTATAAGTATTTAGCTATGCAGCACAATAGCCTTGGTGCAACAACATCACCTGTTGCATGGCTAAAAACTTATAAGGTCCCAACGGCGAGACCTATTGGCTATGCCAATGCTTGTATACTCATGATGGGACAAAACAAAATCACTCGTGGTCCATTGAACGTAATGCCCTGGGTAATGTTTCAGTCCGCAAGCGAACAAAATGAGTCATGTGATGAAGATGGAAGGCCATGAACGTCGAACTTTAGTAGAAATCGTGGCGATAGAAGACATCCACGATGTCCCATATATGGCCCGCTCAATATAACGAGATTTCAACATCCGTGTTAGCTTCCATTAGTGAGCAAGGGGACAGCATACTATTGAATACGAGATTGTCATACTGAAAAAACAAGTATGATGCGTATATAATTTTCTATCAAAATGACTTGAACATTTTATTTACTATGGTACTCTCTTTATGAAGGAAAGTTATCCGTACCCTGTAATAAGAGGGGGTGACAACCACATCAGCGACAGGCTGTTAACCTGCCCTGAGTGTTAGACCTATAAAGGACCCCTGGACCGTTTAGCAAGTCAACAATCCCCCTTCTTGCTCAATACGACTAAATGCACCCTCCCAAGAGCTTCCGTGAACCTTGTTAGATGGCGCTTACAGTACAGGTCTTCGCATTAAGGTGCTCTAGTATAGCATAGTGCCAATATCGGCACCACTCCCCATCCCTCCGACAGCAATACTTCAGAGAAATAATCAGACACAACATATTTTTTAGTGGAGAAAATTGCTGCAGGTTCATTTGCATAACAAATATGCCAACATGGTGGGTTATCTTACTGGGCGATCCCAGGGCAGGCAGCCCCTCGCCACCTGCCCACCTGATGAGCCAACCTACCTGGTGGCCCTCGCCAACCGTTGTTTGTCGATTTGGGGGAGGGTATAGCCCCTCCCACCGGCGGACCGCCAGTCCACCCCTTACTCACACCCCTCCCAGCTCAGGGGGGACGGAGAGTTGCAGGCAACCCCCGGTTGCTCAGGTCCACAACCGCCCGAAGGACTAACGGGGCGCCATCGCTCCTCCAGGGTCCAACGTGAGGACCTCCCTGGGGATTTTTGGCTTTCGCTCCCTTACTGTGCTCCTGCAGAGGGTACCCTTACTGTACCTTACAGCCTCTGGATCGTCCTGTAACTCCGCTACAGCACTGGGTGTGGCAACCGTCACCCCAGGGCCCCCCACCACGATAGACTTAGATACCTACCCCCTGCTGATTCCAAGGCCTTCCCCAGATCAAGCGAGAATAGGTCCATTCCCCCTTTAGACAGGTGTATCTTTTCTGCAACTAAACACCCTGTGGACTTGGTGTGCAGTAACCCATACAAGATCAAACCAAACCCCCTGTTCTCAGTGAATATATGCATGGCGCTGTTCACCTTCCTGCGCAAGGTCTCCGTGGATTGCCCTGAACGCGCCTCCTGCCACAGCTTATTTCAGACCACCCTATTTCATCGGTCCCCAGTTTGATGCTCAACTCACACCTCAGTGTATAGCGCTTGGTGGAACATGACCATCGAAATAAGCCAGTCACCACCCTAGGTGACGCCTTGCACTCCCCAACTTTTGCTAGTATTCTTGGGAAATGTTTTTTAATACTTAGAAGCGCATTTGTGCTTTAACCCAGAATTTCCCCAATATTTGGACCAAAGCCCACTTGGTGGATGACAACTTCCACAACCTGGATGGCTGCCAGCTAAGGCTATGAGGCGGGATAATTCACATGTGTTTATTCTCACTCAACTCCATGGTACTCGATTTATTGACCTCAGAAGGATGAAATGCTGAGTGCCCTACCAGGATCTCAACCTGTGACCAGGAGTTTGAACACAAGTCCTATCAGTTCTGCCACTAAACAGGCCAGTGAACTTGAATCCCAGGGCCGGCTTCTGGCCCCTTAACCCTTACTTTGACATGCCTGAGCTACAAACCCACATCTAAAAGGCCTGCCAACCCTTGACATTGAGAAGGGGCACATGCATAACTCCTGGTGGCCAAAGGACCTTGCTGGCCAAGCAGTGAAATCTTCGCTAAATGCAATATTATGAAACCGACTTCTCATGGCTCCTGCCACCAAGGCGCCAAACAGGACACCAAGGTTTAACCGAACTTCCCAACTCGGGAAACATCGTTTACAACGCGGTCTTTACACCGCACTACCTTTACAACGATGCCATTACAACGCAAGTCGATACTACGACTTACGCTGGATGGCGCTGTTGGATAAGGAATATTGTAATTTTATATTCCAACACCTTCCATACTGTTACATGGGCTGGTGTTGGAATATAAAATTATAACAATCCTTAATCCGCACACACCAACGCAAGTCGTTGGAACGACTTGCGTTGTAATGGCAGCGTTGTAAAGTACCGCGATCTAAAAGATCGCGTTGTACTGACGTACATCCTCCCAACTCACAGGAAAGGCACCACCAACCCAACCCACTGTCCAAGTTACTCATCAAGGCACCGCCGAAGTATCCACCCATGAGCAACGCCTCCTGCATGCAGATTAAGTGTCCCCTGAGGATAATGTAGGCTGTGGTTCGCCAGGCACTGCTTTTGAGCATACCCTGTAATGGCCAGGTCCTTACCAGACCCCATTGCTGGCACTGAGAGGGTGCACATTCCTACTAATCCCACACAACTGGCTCTGCTCCACTGATGCGGCGCAAAGTGTTCCAACTCAGGCACCGCCACATGGAGCACCTTGGTAATTCCTGGCAGCACTGCACCCGATTTTAGCCATAAACTGGCATGGTGAAAAAAGAGACCCGCCCCAGGGCACTCAATGCAGAGCCGACGCCGGGACCCAAAACTGGCTTTGCAGTTCCCAAGTTGCCTATTTGGGTGCCTGTGCCCCCATCCTGTCTTCAAACAAATGCAGCTACTGTACTGGCAGACTTGCAGTGTTAGCCGCATCCCAAACCACCGCTCCATGGCCACCCAAAACTGCCTCCACAAAATTGGTGGACTCCCTGGCCCCATGGCCACAAAAGGGGCCTGTTACTCTGTATATATATTTGATACTGCTGCTTGCTCTTGCTACTTGCGAGTAAATCAACCAACAAAGGTGAGGGAGACATACCGTTATCAGTAATTACCCCCACTTGGCCAACAAGAAACTAAGAAGACCAAGGTTTAATGCTGCTTTTGTGAAATATTCCCAATGGTTGGAGTGTACATATGGGTGACATTAAGTCAAGTGTGCATATGTGTGACATCTGGCCTAACTGTATATTTAAAACAAAACTTATCGGGCCTGCATATCACCGACATACTCAAATATACATTTCAAAATTGGCTATGCCCACGCTCAGCTGCTTACAATGATCAAGCCCCTGAGGTCAAAATTTAAAAATGCTTTATAAAACAATTCCGGCAAGACGGGTGTCATGCTAAATTATGCTTGGAAGAGAACTTGAGTGCTTGATCGAGAGTAAGCAAGCCACGGAGGAAATAGAAAGGGAGGTGGGTTAACAGGAAGCTGTCTTACAAGTCTTTTAAAATTCACAGACTGAATTGCAGACCTAGATATAACGGGAGCTTGCAAATTGCACTACCATAGACACTGCCAGCTAGAATAATTATATTCCCCCAGCTCAAAGGTATCTATTTTCCCCGACCGCACGAGGATGAACGACTTAGTGGCCTGGCAGGGATCCAATCCTGCCCAAGGCCTATGATGCACTCTACTAACCTTAACAGTTGTCCAAGTGTGACAATACAGGTTGCTCCCGGCCCCCAAAACAATACGAATGGCTTGTGCAGCAGGCAATAATAATGTTAATGATTTTTTAATTAATCAGTGCCTGTTGTGGTCATCTCTAAAATAAACAGACAGAGCCAACCAGTGGCGGACTGTCCCAAGCGCTGGTGCCACAATTAAGTAACGGTGCCACGCCCCTGAAACCGCGTGGTCAAATTTAGCACAGGTAAACTCGGTGCTCTAATTTGGTAGCCCATTGCAGCACATAAGGATAGCACTCACAGCTTTAAAAAAGAAAGAAGAGTTTTCATGTTTAGGGAATCAGATGTCGCTGTTCCAAGGTATTGCAGACTGCAATAACAAGCCAGGGCTGTCTAAATAGTGATAGGTAGTGATACCTGTCTTTGATCTACATGCTGTCAAAATAATCAGCACCTTTTGAGCACATACTTCCCTTCTTTGGTGTGCTTCTGGTTCGGGGGAAGGGAAAGGGCGCCGCTTGTCATATCTTTTCGGATGATGAATTTTAAGGCTGAATCATGCCCCTGGTCGAATCACTGACAGAATATCGAAATCAAAAAAATCGACATACAAAATATCGAGTCGAAAATATCGAAGTACAAAATATCGACAGCCTATCTTCAAACAGGTAAGTACCAAAATATCGACTTACAAAAATATAGACTGTAAAAATATCGATTTTTTAAATGTCTTAAAATTAAGTTAAAAATAATATATATAAATATATTTAATATAAACTTAGAAATAATTATTAAATAAATGTAATATTAATAAATATTTAATATAAATAAAAAAATTATATCACCAAAAATAATACATATATATATATATATATATAAACATATTATTAAATAAACATATTAATATAATATAATTTAATTTAATTTAATTTCATTAAATTAATTTAATTTAAATTTAATTTTACTTTATTTTTACACTGTACCCCTGTACCCCAAAAACCCAAAACTGACCCTGAACCCTAAAAATGCCCCTTTACCCAAAAACTAAAAACTGACCCTGAACCCTAAAAATACCCCTTTACCCAAAAACTAAAAACTGACCCTGAACCCTAACAATACCCCTTTACCCAAAAACTAAAAACTGACCCTGAACGCTAAAAATACCCCTTTACCCAAAAACTAAAAACTGACCCTGAACCCTAAAAATACCCCTTTACCCAAAAACCAAAAACTGACCCTGAACCCTAAAAATACCCCTTTACCCAAAAACTAAAAACTGACCCTGAACCCTAAAAATACCCCTTTACCCAAAAACTAAAAACTGACCCTGAACCCTAAAAATACCCCTGTACCCAAAAACTAAAAACTGACCCTGAAACCTAAAAATACCCCTTTACCCAAAAACCAAAAACTGACCCTGAACCCTAAAAATACCCCTTTACCCAAAAACTAAAAACGGACCCTGAACCCTAAAAATACCCCTTTACTCAAAAACTAAAAACTGACCCTGAACCCTAAAAATACCCCTTTACCCAAAAACTAAAAACTGACCCTGAACCCTAAAAATACCCCTTTACCCAAAAACCCAAAACTGACCCTGAACCCTAACAATACCCCTTTACCCAAAAACCCAAAACTTAAATTTAATTTCCAAAACCAATTACTTTTATTTACAAAGTAAATTTTATTTAATGGTCAATTATTAATTAATTAACAAATTTAATTAATTAACATATTTAATTAGTTATTATTAAATTATTCCCCACCCTATCCCCCTATAAACTCACAACCCACTACAGAAATTAATGTACTAATTATTATTGATTTATTATTTAAATATTTATAATTACCAATTATATTTTAATTATTTACCAAATAATAATTAATTAACAATTATTATTAATTTACATATTTAATTAGTTAAATTTAAATTACTTCCCACCCTATTCCCCTATAAACCCACAACCCGCTAAAATAAATAATATAGTAAAAACTAATGATTTATCAATTATTCAATTATTATTAATTACCAATTATAATTTAATTAATTAACAATTATTAATTAATTAACAATTACTATTATATTACATATTTATATAATTATATTTAAATTACTTCCCACCCTATTCCCCTATAAACCCACAACCCGCTAAAAAAAAATATAGTAAAAACTAATGATTTATCAATTATTCAATTATTATTAATTACCAATTATAATTTAATTAATTAACAATTATTAATTAATTAACAATTACTATTATATTACATATTTATATAATTATATTTAAATTACTTCCCACCCTATTCCCCTATAAACCCACAACCCGCTAAAATAAATAATATAGTAAAAACTAATGATTTATCAATTATTCAATTATTATTAATTACCAATTATAATTTAATTAATTAACAATTATTAATTAATTAACAATTACTATTATATTACATATTTATATAATTATATTTAAATTACTTCCCACCCTATTCCCCTATAAACCCACAAACCGCTACAGATTTATATTACACAATTATTACAAATTATAAAACACCTAATTTGACATATTTTTGTTGTCTATATTCTATCTACTCGATATTATGTCTAGTCTATATTTTTGAATCGATATTTTTGCTATTAATATCGATAGTAATCGATATTTTTGTAGTCGATATTATGTCTGGTCGATATTATGTCTAGTCTATATTTTTGACTCGATATTTGTGTATGTCGAAATTTTTGAAGTCGAAATTATGTCTGTGTACCCTCCTGGTCATGTGCACCAGAAGAAATGTCTGCTGCTATAAACAGCCTATTGACAGCTTGTTGCTTGCATCCTGTAATAGTGCAGCTACACTTTGGGGCCTAACAGAGCACGCATGACTCTGTAGTCTTTGAGGCTGCAAGTTGCCCCACTTAGATCACTGTATGCTCTCACATGCCAAACGTTCACACACCATGAACTGAATGTAAAACAACACTGGAACTGTGCCACCCGGTGGCTAAAACCTGTGACCCAAACTGTCAAGCCCCCTGTCTGGCGCCCAAAAACCACCATCTAAGGACAAGCCAATGCCAAAGCCACTCAGCCTCAGTTGCTGGTGGAACCAAACATTGCAACTGAAGCCCGTGTAGGCCTCCCCAAGGGGTAGATTACCATCCAAACATATGGTAGAACAAAAGGGGGCAAACATATATTGTATTCATCACGCAATGCCCTTGACACAGTTTATCAGCTTCGTCAGGAATTGAAATCGTGACCTGCTGGTCACATCGGACTTCGGCGGCCATGCTTAAATCAATGAGCCATAAGTACGCTAATCATTTTATAAATTGTGGACATCAGGAGTTGCACGGCAGGGATGTTGTGCGATTCGCGCGACCCGGCCTCTGCCTCCCCTATGTCCATTCTAAACGCCGATCGTGACCAGACGATGCTACGGCCTACCTACCAAGTCGGGAAAAACAATCCTAATTAACCATTTGGACCCCCGCTGAGGCATCACGCTGTAACTCTGCCCAACACAGGGCCGGCGCTAGGAGATCTACAGACCAACAGTAACCGGAACCAGGGAGTATGCAGGCTATGAGCAGAATCGAAAGCAAAGTAGCACAGATGTGCAGTTTAAAGTCAAACGCAATGTTTGCCTTCCCTGTTACCTTGACATATGCAGTCAAAACCAGTGTATTAAACACTAAGTGTTCAAACCAATTCGATTGGTAGACTCCCAGGTGCAGATTGTCCTGTTTTCACAGATTGAGATTGGCATCCGCAAAACCCCTTTTGTATGTAAATGTAAATGTATGTGTCTTGTAAAGCGCACTGCTGCCCTGAGACGTCGTGGCGCTGTAGACCGCTGGGGAACCCGTCCTGGCTATCCCTGTGAGATGGTCCCTACTGGGTATCTCCAAGGTGAAACCAGGCATCCCCGGCGAATGTGGGGGGCCGTTGTAGAGATGAGGCAAGCTAATGCCCAGAGTTGCCGAGTGTGATCCCTGGTTAGAGTAGGCACCGAGGTGAGAATTATCGAGTCCGCTGACCCTGGTCCACGACCCTGCCGCGTCGGTAATTGAACCCTGGTCCCGTGCCGTTGTCTGCTTCCGGGTCTGCCGCCTCTAACCAGTGAGCCACACCACTCCACCATCTTGCTGTAGGGTCTTGTGCAGAAGTGCAGAGGACCATCTCCGCTAGAGAGACCTGAAAGAGGCTGGCTAAGGGTTGGTCTTTCACTTAAACCTTCTTGATAACATCCAAGTTAACGAGACTGCCTCTCGGGGGCCAGTTACACAGTTATGTTCATTTGTGCACTGCGAGACGGCCAAGCGTGATACAGTATTTTTACCTGCATCCGCCAGACACTGAAGCTTCATTCCCAAGAGGATATGCGGCTATCCAGCTACTTAATCCTTCCCATTCCTACGTCGTTTAGACGCTAAGCAGATGTGCTACCGAGCACAAACGTCTCCCCCTTCAGAGCTGGACATCTAGTACCATTTAATTGAAAATTACGGACATAAGCAACGAAGCGGGGAAAACAATGTGAATTAACTGTTTGGATTACAGAACCAAAGCCGGGCACATCCTTGTTCGGGTCATAGCACCCACAGCCCACTCCCAACACCTCAAGGGCTGACGAAGTCACGCCTACGTGCACCACCGAGGGAGAAGGGGTGAGCGCAACCCACTCCGCCATGTACCCGCACCCCATGCATTGCGTCCACAAGGGCGCGCCTCCCCGGTCGGTGGCAGGCCTCCCCTGGGCAACCTCCACCCATGCGGTCCCCCCATCAGAAAGCCCCCGCAACCCATGCACTCAGTTCGAATCCACGACCGAACCATGGCTGCTCCCTCCGCAGGCCTCCCACCACCTAACCCAGGCTGGTCAACCATGCAGCTTACAGGAAGGATGGGAGCGGACAAACCATCTTTGACCCACTCCTGCAGGGCTGCATATTGAAGGCCCCACCTAGCCTGGCTGCCCCCATCATAACGGTCTTGTCTGGCCTGGGCCCCCAGAGTCCAAGAAGCAGGGGGTCCCACAGCCACACAGCCGGGAGAGAACCCGGTCCCTCTGGTGTCGTGAATGCAGGTACTCAACAAAGGGAGATGGCGGGGATGGAACCCGGGGCCTCATACATGCAAAGCATGCGCTCGACCACTGATCCCAGGCATGAAGCTCCGCCCCCAGCGTGCCTCCCGATAATCGTGAGTGTCAGGCACATAAAAATTATAGCCTAACACAAGAGTATAGTGCTGCATCATGTACGTCTACATTGGGCTGCACGTCGGGAAACAAGATCACATGTTAGCGCATATTGTGAGCCGAGCACGGAGTTGCTGTCTTTTAGTAGTTTGACCCAGAGCGCATTGTGATGGTTGAGTCCGTCGCCTGCTCTTATTACCCCCACCACCCGCAGTCTGACGAAAGAATGCAGTGAGCCAAGCTGCACCAGGCGCAGATGTGGGAAGGGGAGGGCCGTGCTGGAAGCTAGGAAGAGGAGCCAACTCGCTCCTCAACTATGGCGCGGTGGAACTTGGACCCCCTGCCCCGACCCCCGTTCCCAACGCTCACCACAATTCACCCACCAGTACGGACCCCCGTGGACCTTCAGCTGTGGGCCGTACCATGACTTCTAACTAGGCGGAGGTCCCACCCGGCACGGCCTGGGCCCTCCCGGCCTCACACAACTCTCGGTGCCCTTTGCACATACCCCGCCGCTCCACAAAACTCTGGCTCCCATCTGCCCACTTCCCGAGCCCCGCCAGGAGACCGTGGCCAACAAGGCTACTCTCACTGCACACCCGCACTCAGACAGGCTCGGGGACAGGAGACAACAAACACTCACCGGGATACCCGGGGTCACGAAAACCCGAGGTGAGACCAGGACGAGCCAAATGGCGTCAGGGCAGCAAGAGAAAGAGGGAGCTCAGTGGGCGGGAAAGGTATATGTACCTCTCCCCCCCCGCCCTCTCCTGCCCGGAAGTGACGTCGGCCTGAGGGACCCTCGAGGATCCCAAGCACTGGGAGGCTGACTCGTCATGTGCCATCCTGTGGCACTAAGTGGGGCCACCCTCTTAGGAGGGCCCCCTGCATGGGCCCGGGGCAGCCCTGCAAATGAGCAGTGACGACAGAAGACAAATTCTGCTGCACAAAGACCAGTGCACGCAGCTGTCTTGTTACACCACCAAAAATAGGCAAAAAACATGGCCCTGATTGTAACACATGTGAAACAGAGAAGCAATAATTTACGATTCATTGGTGAGTATATTTGGTGAATGAAGGGATTTCATGGTGCTTGGATGGCAGTTTCCTGCTGATGCTATGTGATGTTTTGTACTAGTGGGGGGGGCAGCAATATCCTGTTGACCCGGAGGTGCGTCATAAACGTTTTTAGTAACTTACTCCACCATAAATACATTAGGAACACACAGATTTAGCAGTTTTCTTTTGAAGGACTTTTTTAAGCGGAAGTCTTAAATGCTCAACTACCTCTGAAATCCATACTATTTTCACCAGTGAACTCTCAAAGATGTGATTTGACTTTGCGCACTATTCACCATTTCTGCAGAAAGGTGCGGGTGAATAAACCAACCTCTTCGATGTTAGAAGACTGTCTTAAAACAGATGCATGCTGGAACAAAAGTTGCTACGTGTGTACTCGGGTTGCACCCCTGAACGTGTATGAAAGTGGAACAAAGAGTATCACTAGCAATGATTCTTCAGATGCAGCTCACAGAGAATTATGACACACTTTCGAAAATCATTTTAAGGAAAGAGAATATTAAGCAGAATTAATGGAATTAGACAGTGCTTCCTAGAATCTTATCTCAGGGTCTATAGCTCAATAAAAATCGAAGCGCGCACACTTACTGGGACATTTTAATCACCAATGCGCAGCCCTACGGCCGAAATGTGGTGACGTGACGCGGTGTGTGTGGACGACGGCTGCAAATATTTAATATTAACTGAGAAAGCATGATGTACTAGCACTTGGAGAAACAAAGTTGGGGCTGCTGGGGTATCGAGTCGGAAGAGGGTGGGGGCAGGGAAGGAAGGTGAAGAGCGAGGTAAGCAACTGTTGGTGCGGCCCGGTAAGTGATGGAGCGCGCGAGCACACAATGGCGAGTGAAAAAGTGGGCTGGCGAGTGGCAAATATCAGCTGTGCACATCGCGCATGCTTGTGCGTGTGCTAGCAAGCTGGTGGCCGGCCTGGGTAGCATTTTAAAAAGCCCCTTACAAAATTTCTCGCAAGAGTAGCGCATTCGCTCTGACTCTAGCTAGACCTAAAAATGAAAAAGAACAATTCTGTATTAGTATATGGAAAAAAGATGCAATTATTTTTAAGTGCTTTACATTATTGCTGTTTTTGTATTTCTTTCCCCCAAAAAATACCATGTTTCATTTGCCTTGTGCTTTCATTATGCTACAGTGAAGTCAACCCAAAACACTTTCCCAGCACTTAAGTACACTGATAGTCTGGGGTTTGTGAGAGTGGTGGTATATAAGTGCTCTTAGTCGTCATATTTCACCACAAACCTTAATATCTTTAATGGCTAACGAAATATAAACAATAATATGCTACATAGCTAAACATTGAAATGCGATACCTATTGCCTTGCAAATGCTTGTTTATATAGCGCAAACTCTATTGGAGCGCTTTACACGAGCACAGTGCCTGCACGAAAACCAGGTAGATTACACAGGTCTGAGGCAATGCTGCTGCTTTTATGGGGTTTTATGCCTGGTAGGAAGATTATGGCTTCCCCAAATTGGCATGCACATGAGGTACTGCCTGGCTAATCAGCTGTCAGGAATGGGCCGCTGGACGGGGGAGAGTGACAAATGGCTTACGTTGGATGCGAAATGGCTTGAATTTTACAGCTTGCATTTGGAAGTAATAAACACACTGGTCTGCTGAAAGCAGCGACTTCCAAATGCAAGCAGTAAAATCAAGCTATTTATCAGGGCATAAACGAATAATAACTAAACACACAGGGCATGGTAACAAATTCCAATCCATGAATGGCACAGCGTTTAACTGTGTTATGCATCAGCATCATTATACAAGACATAAACTGAATCACTGTCAGCTAAGGCAAGCTGCATCCTTCCATTCAATCATAATAATGCGAATACACCTAGGACTCTCTTGTCTCGATGCATCTACCAGGCTCCAACAGTGCCCCTCCCAAATCTCCCCAGAGCTCCTCTCTTACATACAATTCTTATGTTTTATAGTTCTGTGTAGTGTAGGGTTCTAGAGCCCTTTACATCTCACACAGACACACATTATACAGAGACCAGAGACAATGGTATACATGTGAGAGAGCGCCATTTACAGTGAAGTTTGTAGGGGTGCACCATATGTACAAGTAGGCCGCACCCATATATATATAAAGGACTTTAATCATATTGTAGTGCAATGAAGAATAGAGAACTAGTTGGATTGCAAGTATACCTTTGCTGCTTAAACAGCGACGCTGTTGAAATGAAACCTTTTACTGATGCAATGTGTGTTTAAATAAGTATAAACGAGCCTTTAGAGTTGCTTTATCTGAAATGTAACGGTTTTCATATATATTTGATGATTCGCTTAAAGTAGAAAATGCATTTGCAGTATAAGGTTGGAGGCCTTGTGAACCAAGGAAAGTGTTAATAGAAAGCGCTGGGCCTATAAGACAAGCAGAGGCCTAGTCCAGAGAATGGGTACAGGCTTGTTGGAAAATGTCTTGCTTAACATTTAACTGTAGAAATGATTTATAAAAGAGCCTTTTAGAAAATGTTGCAACTGTTATAGACTGTGAGCTATTTGCGTGTATTCCTTTGCAGGCGCCTCATCGAGCAGATAGTAGAGTAGAAGGGCCCATTGTGTAAGAATGTTAGGATACTAGACTCAGACATGGAGGAGTAGACCAGGAATTCAAGAAAGCAACTTGAAAGGACGAAGAGCCTGGGACCCAAGGACGTTTGAACGGACAAGGATGGACCAGTGCCATGTGGAAATTTACAGAACCCAACATCTTCTGGATGGGCGTACCTGAAGGCGTTCCATTCACATTTTGGGGTTTGGTATTAGGGACAGTGCCCCGAGGGTGGAGGCAGAGCAGATGGCTGAGGAGCTAGAGAGAGCGGTCGCATGGGCAAGGAGCTTAGCAGCGGTGATGGAAATTCTAGTCTAAGAGAGAAGGTGGCGAACTTCTCAGGAAGTCTCCACGACTGACACCTTTTGGTTAGGTTGGGCTATTGTTGAGTAGGGATGTCATCTAGCATAGAGTAGGGACAGACTAATCTGAATCTATGTCTTGTATCCTGATGAGTACCAGAACTCAAGTTATAGCTATCCTGTTTAGTTTAATGATTCTGGAGTTGATTCTCGTTCTTTTCAGTAGCCGGTTGAGACTTTTCCGTAGGATTATGTTTGTATTAGTACCCGTTTATCTCCTGAACCTCTTGCTGAGGTGCCTGTATCTCCAGTTATTTTTGGTTATGTAATAAACCTTTTAAATTCAGTCTTTAGTCAGTGGTTCTTTTGGGAAAGTAATTTGGTATTTCAGAATTGAACTGTTTAACTGTGATTAGATTACCTAAATTCACTCTATGACAGGTAAAAAGGTCCAGTCGACCTGTGACGGGATTCTGGAGAATGGTAAGCAGACTCTAGAGGTGAAATCCCGCCTTTTCAGTTGGTAGCAGTGTAGGATGGTTTATCTTCTGGAGTAAGGGTAATCTAGAAGTAGGTTGAGATTTCCCCGAGGCCCATAGAGAACAAAATGGAGAGCGTCCAGAGAATCGCGGACGGAGGATGGCGTTCCATGGAAACTGACGGAGAGTAACAGTGCGGCAGAAAGCAGCAGGTCGAAGGAGAGTGAGTATGAAAAGGGTCATGCGTTGCTAGATTGCGGTGTTATGTTGTGTCATTGTGTTGTAATGTCTTGCGGAGTTGAATGCCTGTAGTGTGAAAGGAGATCAGGTTGTGAGCGCGCGCAACCGGTGCAAATCTTAAGCTAAAAGGGAGTTTAAGTGGTTCGGGTGTATCGAACACCCAAAGTAATTGTCGACCATTGTAAGGGGGTCATGAGGTACCATTGATCGCCCGAAGGACGAGGATAGAGGGAGCGTGGGTAACGGACGCTGGTCGGAAGTTACCGTGTGTTGAACAGTTGAGGTGATTGTCCGTTCGCTCGCGGACAGACATTTGCCGGTTGAGTGACAATTACAGTTAGACTGTGGCCGTACAGTCAAGGAAGTGGTTGCTTGGTCGGAAGTAATCATTTCTAGTGTATGATTGGGACGCATGCGTGACCGGCGAGACATCGGAGAAAGGAGGGGAACTGCTGCGAAACGGAGGCGAGTGACGTCAGAAGGAGCCGCGCTGTGATAGGGCGGTCGGTGTGAAGCCACGCTGGGATAGGGCGGTTAGCGTGAAGCCGCGCTGAGATTGGTGGATTGTCATCAGGAAGAAAACGAGTGTTGTGAACAAGGAAACGTTGTGGGTTTCATCATGAAATGTTTTAAAGTGTTGCGAAAATGTTTCAAAGGAGAAAACAGGATAGAACCTCGGGGTGGGGAGGAAGCTCCACCGGAGGATACTCCAGCTTATTACATGGCAACGAATGTTGGGTTGCATACCATATTGTGGCTTGATAATTGGTGTAAGATGACAGATGGAAACGAGGAATTGACCTTTCCTAAATATGGGACGTTTAGACTAGAAGTGTTATACCAGTTGAAAGCGATTATGGCTGCATTGCGACCTCTGCCCAGACCAACACAGTTTGAAGCGCTAAATGCATGGATCAGGGCAGCCCACGACAGGAACAGAGATAGGAGACAAGAAAGAGTGAAACGATCGGTAAGGGCGGTCCAGGAAGCGAGATGGGATGCCATGGAAAAGAGATGGAGGGTACAGACCATTGTAGTAGATAAGTTGTATCCGTTGCTGGAAAGTGCAGGGGATGGGCAGAAAAAGAGCACAGAAGATGAGGACAGCGAGATAGACGACAGCCTGATAGAGAGGCTGTTGTCAGAAAGGCCACCCCCATACAATCCCGAGTCAGGGGGAACACAAACATCAGCAAAACACTGGGAAGCCCCAGTGGGGGAAGGCGGGGTTCCAATGGGGAACGGATGGGACACCCCAGGGGACAAGTTTACCCCAGAAAAAGGAGAAAAGGCACCCCCACCGTCCCCAGTGACGAGAGTAGTGGGAAGGTTTACTGTACAGAAAGTTCAGGTAGAAGAGGGTGTCCATTCTCAGAAACTGCCAGATGCCCTTACAGTACCTGTTACCATAGGTCCCATAGTATCGGTGTATAACCCAGAACAGAGACAAGCTGAAAGTCCACCGCAGAAGGGGAGCGAGAGGAGTGCCAGCGAAGACAGAACTAATGTGGCGGATGGGTGGAAGACATTACCCAGGCCGGTAGAACGGAGCACCCCTTTGGTGGCATCGGCAGACCCTTCGGAAGACAGAGGGGGTTGGAGGGGATCGATGGATCTGAGAGGACCAAGGCCGAAGTCGATGAGGGAGTTAAGGCCAGATTTGAGAACTTGGGAAACAGTTGTGGATACCCAAAGCGACAGGTCAAGGAACGTGTTTGGGTCGGAGAATGAGGAGAATAGGATGGGTTTTCACTGTGGAGCTAGCGAAAGCAGACAGGAATGGGAACACGGAGGTGTGGGAAGTAGGGAGAAGTCCCATCACACCTCCGGAGACAGTAGACAAGAGTGGGACTGCGAGGGGTGTGAAGGTAGAAGGGTTCCTCCTAACACACCTGAAGAGAACAGGAGAGGGAGTCAGAACGGCGGCGGGAGGGACTCTAAGGAAACTTCTACCCAAGGCACACTGAGAGCGGCAATAAAGGCAAGAAGGTTAGACGTGCTGAGACTAAAGTCAGAAGTAGAGGAGATAGTGGAAGGTACTCTGCCACTAGAAAGGATTGAACTTTACGAACCAGATGAGCTGTTGTTTGTGGCAAAGGATGTCACTCGGAAGGCTAGGACAGCTCATGAGAAACTCTCTGAATTGGCAAACAAGTACATGGTAGACTTGACAAAAACTAAAGCCCTACAGGGGGGCCACAGGTTACAGTACTCAGATCAAGACCTAGAAGAAAAGAGGGTGATCGGATTAAAAACCCACATTAGGGAGCTGATTATGGGAATCCGAACATGGTCCCAGTTGGAGAAATGGGAGGAAAGGTGGTCAAAGAAAAAGACTGTTAGGCGGAGCGTTATCGAGACATCCCCGGGAGGAGGGTTGATGCATGCAGAAGCGTACCCCTTGAGAGAGGTGGCTCATGGGGGATATGTACATGTACCCTGGAGCAGGGGAGATTTGGCTGCCTTTACAAACACTTTCCCAAAGTTGCGAGAGAGCCCAGTGGAATGGTACAAGCAGGTAGAGAGGTTCGTTAAAATCTCAAAGGTACTGTGGATTGATTTAAACACACTGTTTGACATTGTGGTTCCAAGCGATCTGTGGATAGCATGCAAGGTCAGTGTTGAATGGCCCACGGCAGAGCCAGAACGTGACTCTGCCACGAATGGACCGTCACCTAGGGTGATGGCGAAGTACGAACAGGCGATCACGTGGCTAAAAACTAAAGTACCACCACAAGATATCGATTGGGTAAAGATAGATCGTACCAGGCAGGAACCAAAAGAGACGGTGCATGAGTACTATGAGAGGCTATTGCTGATTTTCAAGCAGTACAGCGGATTAGATGTGATGGATCCGAAGGATATGGGACAGTTCGTATCCAAGTTTGTGCTGGGATTGAGGCCTGATATCTGCCTCATGATACAGCAACATTTGATCTGTTGGCAAAACAAGCCCCTAGATGAGATTCTGAGGTATGCGAGGTACTGCAGTGATGAGATAGACTCGAAGACAAAGAAGCTTAAGGATAAACTGATGTTAGTCCAGATGCAAGCGGGAGGACAGGGTCAGTCAGGCAATGGCACCGTGGGTAGGAAGACAGGGGGACAGAAAAGGGGCAACGAAGAAGGTCCGAGACATAGGATAGACATAGCGACCCTGAAAAAAACGACCAAGTGCCATCAGTGTCATGAGGTCGGGCATTGGAGACGCGAGTGCCCCCATAACCCGGACAACCAGGTAGAGGAGGAGGAAGAGGAAGTCGAAGCCCCTCCGATACGGAAGGTGACAGTGACTAAGCCCCAGACGACAAAAGGGGGGACGTCAGCCCCTAGGGCTCCGGTTCCCCAGACACCCAAGATTTCAGCAGGGAACAAGGTTTACAAGCAGATGCCCTTCATAGTAGAGGGGGATGAGCACTATTTCTTTGATTCGGTGTCAGGACGGTGCCTGAATGGGGAGGAGGACTGTACCCTTGGAGCAGTGCTGGAGGTAGATCAGAGGGGACCCTTTGTAGAGGCTGATGTAGATGGACATCCTACCACCTTCTTGGTTGATACGGGTGCTTCCAGGTCTACTGTGCGATCCGCAGTTGTCCCCAATTTGCCCCTTTCAGGACAGACTATTCAAGTGGTAGGAGTCGCGAACAGAAGAATGACAAATCCCTTGACTGAGCCAGTCCCGGTAAAGATAGGAAGTTTCAGAGATAGAAGTTTGTAGTGTGCGATTCCAGCCCCGTATGCTTGCTGGGAAGAGATCTTTTGTGTAAACTCAATTGCACCATTTACTGTACCCCCAAGGGAGTAGAATTGCAGACTAATGATGACGATGCAGATTTTAAGGTTGCAAACACGCATGAGTGCATCGAATTTTATCCTGCTATAACTGTGGATGGCTCCCATGGGATTTGAGAGATTCGGTCTCGCCGGAGGTGTGGGACTTTACAGGGGAGGAGATAGGACTGATCAAAGGAGTAGAGCCTGTCAGAATCCAAGTGAAACCGAATGCTGACTTTCCTAGAACACCACAGTACAAGCTGACTCCAGAGACATTGGAAGGAATAAAACCTGTGATTGAGTCCATGATTAGACAAGGGATTCTGAAGGAGGTTATGGGCAGTCCCTGTAACTCTCCGATAATGGACTTGCAGAAGCCAAGTGGGAAGTTCAGGATAGTGCAGGATCTACGAAAAATTAACAACATAGTCGTCCCATGTTGTCCAGTGGTACCGAATCCATCGGTAATACTGTTTCAGATACCGTTCCAAGCTGAGTGGTTTTCTGTGATTGATTTGTGTCAAGCTTTCTTTTCCATCCCACTGCATGAGGAAAGCCAATTTCTTTTTGCGTTCAAAATAGAGAGTTGCGTCTTAACATGGTGCCGTATCCCCCAGGGGTATACAGAGAGCCCATCGATCTTTAATCAATTGCTGAAAAGGAACCTTGAGAGTCTGGTACTGCCACAGAACTCAGTTCTCGTACAGTACAAAGACGACCTCCTTGTTGCGTCAGACACCGAAGATGCTTGTAGGATTGACACCATTGCCTTGTTGAACCATTTGGGAGAGAATGGACACAAGGTGTCCCCCAGCAAGTTACAGTACTGCCTGCAAGAAGTGCAGTATTTGGGCCACAGAATAGAGCAGGGAAAGAGGAAAGTGTTGCCTGACAGAATTGAGACGATCATGAGAATGACTGTGCCCTCAACCCAGAGAGAGGTTAGAATGTTCCTGGGCATGGTTGGCTACTGCCGACAATGGATTGCTAACTTTTCCCTGAAAGCGAAACCATTGCAGAAACTGAAGCACAAGGACGTAATTGATCCGGTACCATGGGACACGGATTGTATGATGGCTTTTCTCGAGCTGCGAGAGGACTTGTATCGTGCTCCGGCTCTGGGAATGCCAGATTACCACAAGTCATTTGCATTGCTCTGCTGCGAGAGGGAAGGATGCGCTTTGGCTGTTTTAGTGCAGGATCATGGAGGAGTCCGTAGACCAGTTGCCTACTTTTCGGCTACCTTAGACCCAGTAGCCGCAGCGTTGCCCAGATGTCTCAAATCCGTTGCTGCAACAGGTGTCAGCATTGAAAGATGTGAAAGTATTGTGATGGGATATCCACTGACAGTACATGTGCCTCATTCTGTGGAATTGTTGATGACCAGGACCAGGACGCAGCACTTAACCAACAACAGGCTCACACACTACGAGCAGGTTATACTTGCTGCGGAGAATGTAACTCTCAGGAGGTGCTCTGTCTTGAATCCTGCTACCTTGTTGCCATTACCAAATGACATAGAAGATGATTGGGAAGACCATGATTGTCTTGATGTAACTGAACTATGTACCAAACCTAGGCCGGATATTGTTGATGTGCCATTGACAGACCCCGATGAAATTTTCTTTGTGGATGGCTCATGCATAAGAGACAATACTGGTCAGTTGAGAGCAGCGTTTGCTGTCTGTACTATTTCTGGAATAATTGAAGCAGCCTGCCTGGAAGGAATACACTCCGCGCAGGTGGCTGAGATAATTGCGTTGGCGCGTGCCTGTTTGGCAGCCAACGGGATTCGGATCACCATCTTCACTGACAGCCAATATGGATTTGGGGTGGTTCATGACTTCGGCCAGTTGTGGTCTCAGAGGGGTTACATGACATCTTCGGGCTGCCCAATCAGGAATGGCGAGTTCGTCAGGTTATTGCAGGAGGCGTTGCAAGGTCCTGCCGCAATAGCAGTGTTAAAATGTACAGCTCACACCAGAGGCACGGACTTCGTGACAATGGGGAATCGTTATGCAGATGAAGTTGCACGCTATTGTGCGGAGCAGGGATACTCCTTTACTGAACAACACATTGAGGGACCAAGGGAAAGAACTGAGCTAAGCATGATGCTTGAGGTGGCAGCCACATGGGAAGAGTTGAGAGACATGCAAGGACAGACGTCAGATTATGAGAAAAAGGTGTGGGAATCGGCTGGTTGTGTCAAGGGAGATTTGGACATGTGGGTTTCGGCTGATGGAAGAGCTGTGTTGCCGAATGAGCTGGTGAGTGCGATGGCACGCCAGATACATGGTCCTGTGCATCTGGGAAGGGATGCGATGTTGCGTGTGTTCAGGCAGACGTGGTACAATCCCAAGTTTAGACAGGCTGCGGAAGCAGTATGTCAGAGATGTGTAACATGTCAACAGATAAATGTTGGAAAAAGAACAGCAGTTACCCTGAGTCACATTGGAAGGTCCGGCGGACCTTTTTACAGGATGCAAATAGACTTCATTGAAATGCCAAGGTGTAATAGCCTCAGGTATGTCTTGGTGATTGTGTGTGTGTTCTCTAGATGGGTTGAGGCATATCCCGCTCGTAGGTGCGATACACTCACTGTAGCCAAACTATTGTTGAGGGAATTGGTGCCACGATTCGGGGTTCCGACCTCTTTGGAATTGGACAGAGGAAAACACTTTAATAGCGAAGTTGTGAAGATGCTCTGCTCTGCCCTGAACATTGATCAAAGACTGCATTGTAGCTACCGTCCAGAGGCTTCGGGCATAGTAGAGCAGATAAACGGAACCCTAAAGGCCCGAATGGCAAAAGTGTGCTCATCCACGTCCCTGAAATGGCCCGATGCACTGCCGTTGGTACTAATGAGTATGCGTAGTACCCCAGATAGGAGGACAGGGCTCTCGCCACACGAAATTCTGATGGGGAGGGCTATGAGACTGCCATCTATTCCTACAACTGCTTTGCTGAATATCACAGATGACCTGATTCTTGATTACTGCAGGGGACTATCTGACGTCATCCGTTCTGTGTCCCTTCAGGTGCAGGCTGCTGAAGTTCCGGCTGCTAGCGACCTATGTCATGACCTGTGCCCGGGTGACTGGGTCCTAGTAAGAAAACACGTGAGGATGAGCTGCCTGGATGTACGTTGGAGAGGACCTTTCCAAGTGATTCTAATCACCACTACTGCTGTGAAGTGTGGCGGATTGCCAAATTGGGTCCATGCTTCTCACACCCGACGAGTTCCAGCACCCGCAGAAGGAACAGCTCCTCTCGTAGACGAGAACAATAACGAAGAAGAGGATCCGAGAGAGGGGACAAGTCAAGCTGTGGGGGTGCCAGTGGAAGTTGGGGACTCCCCTGATCAGGCTGTATATGACCACGACGACAGTGACACTGAATCCGCCCCAGAAGAAGGAAGTGGCGGAGAAGGTGATCTAAGTGCAGAAGTGGCTGACAGTGAGGACGAACAGGGCGTGCAAGCAAGAGGCCAGCGAGCAAGAGGTGCCGAGGCTCATTGGCCCGAGAGACGGAGGCGAATGAATGTGAGATTGGCTTCCGAAAGAGAATTTGCCCCTGTGTCCGAAGAATCTGATCTGGAAGGGGGAAACCAAGGAGCTGAACAGGAGGGTCCGAGAAGGTCAAGGAGGGTGCGAGTACCTTGCCAATGATACGCCACTCCAGAGTGGACCTACCCTTTCACAAATGCCAGGGGTACTGAGGTCCGGGAGGGTGAGGTCAGTGGCGGTGACCAGTACAATCCCCAATGTTAAGCTGGAAGTGATGCTGTTGGTACCTGGACTTGAAATAGAAGGTATACTGACACTCACAATTCCAAATCCCCCTCTCCTAAGCAAGATACGTGATTTACTCCTGGATAGACTGATATTTCCTACCTTTGTTCCGGATATGCCAGCCTATGATGAAGTTGTGCTCCGCATGGAACTTTTAGATTATGTGTTGAAGGCAATCGGATCAAGTATAATCATAGACTATTAAAAGCCGAGAACTGAACTTTGAACTTTTGAATTTGATTGACCTTTAGTAGTTTGCTTTGAAAAGAACTTTGAAAAGACTGTTGTGAATAAGCTATTGAAACTAACCTAGAGCCGAGTGGAAGAAGAAGAAATTTAGGGACTTTCCACAGAGGACGGAGAAGGGTTAGGGCTGTCTGATGTTGAAGTAAAAGAAGAACTGAAACGGGAACTTCTGTTGCCAGGTGTGGTTCAAGAAGACTCAAGTAACAAAGAAAAGAGACTTTGGGTGCTTTCCGAGAACGAACTGCTTGTGCTGAGACCATGGCACCTGGAAACCCGAATCGTAGAGCCAAGTGCATAGTAGGCACCCTTTTAGCAGGAGTGACCCTCCTTATAGTTATAGTAGTTTCAGTTTCCTATTTTGCACCACACGAACAAGTAGAGTAGGCTGAGGGGACACAGGCACCTGACACCCCTAGTCAGAAGGAAGAAAGGAAAAAGAGAGAAAAGGCCTTGCTGGCTGCAGAAAGTCGTAGGTTACATACAGATCTGTCTAAAGGAAATTTTGGGCAGAACGCATATGCAAAGCTGCTGTATGAATACATTGATGCGATGGATGTGAAGGACTGTTACGTGTGTATGCAATTGCCAGCTTCAGTAGATGAGGGTATTAGATACCATCACCTTCCATTGACATATGGAATTTCATGTAGTTTGTTGATTAGCATATTATATGGACGGAATCATTTTGAATATTATTTTTCCAATTATGATGCTGTGTTACCAGAAGTCCCTAATTACAAGCACTTGAATAAGTGGGACTATTATAAGTCAGAAGACAGACTGGGATATTTTTTCATTCCCACACAAGAGCTAGACACCCCATATGCACACCGACACAATTTGACTTGTTCATTGTCAGAGGTAGAAAAGAAGTTCATTGAGCAGGTGGAAGACAGGTACACGAAGCAAAAACAGTTGCGAGATTCAGGACAAGGAAAGGTAGATTGGACCGAAGAAGAGAAGAAACACAAGTCAAGGGGGAGTTATGGTCCAATAGCTCTAGATGAGGTACAGAAGGGGAAGCTGTGCCTGCACAGACCACAGACATACTATGAGAATGTCGATGTAGGCCATACTACATGCGAACACACCTTCACATTGGAGTATTATACAAAGGACTTCTTGAAGAGTGTGGTGCAGGTGATCCCTACTGTATATTTTGTCTGTGGAAAGAATGCGTATGTGAGATTGCCAGAGAAGTGGTATGGAACGTGTTACCTAGCAATCATCTTTCCCAAGATTTACCATACTGAGGATTTTGTCCCAGAGGAGGGTAAAGCGAGGAGAGAATGCTGGAGCAATTATTGGAGATGTGTTTGGAGCAGCGATATCTATGTTGGGAGTCATTTTGAATGACATCAAGATAAGACGGTTAGCAACTGTAGTGGATGAACTGTCAATGAATACAGCCAAGTCATTAGTGTTGGTCGAGGGTGAGATGTTGTCGATAAGGACAATGGTTTTACAGAACCGTCTTGCCCTAGACGTCATACTAGCAAAAGAGGGCGGAGTCTGTAAACGTTTGAAGATTCAGGAAAGCTGCACTTATATACCAGACAAATCTAAGGATCTGGAGTCATATATAAGCAACATTACTGCCATCCATTATGAGATTGAGGATTTGACCCAAGAGAATACATGGGAGACCGTTGGCAAGGGATTCAGAAAGGTTGGAAACTGGTTTGCCAACCTAGGAAAGGGTTTCCTTGGATTTGTATTGAAACCCCTTATCATAGCAGTGGCATGTGTGATTGCCTTGTGGGGTTTAGTGAGGATGTACAAGTGGTATAGATCGAACAGATTGGCGAGTTCAATGAGAGCGCAAGAGATGCAAATGGAAAGACTGCAAGACAATCAATACCGCAGTTTGAGAGCATTGGAGATGCTCAAACAAGGGAAAATGGCCACAAGCTCTGTTTAGTTTAGTTCTTACCCTGAAGATGATGTGAGGGTGGTGATGACACGGGTCACACAGCGCCATTTACAGTGAAGTTTGTAGGGGTGCACCATATGTACAAGTAGGCCGCACCCATATATATATAAAGGACTTTAATCATGTTGTAGTGCAATGAAGAATAGAGAACTAGTTGGATTGCAAGTATACCTTTGCTGCTTAAACAGCGACGCTGTTGAAATGAAACCTTTTACTGATGCAATGTGTGTTTAAATAAGTATAAACAAGCCTTTAGAGTTGCTTTATCTGAAATGTAACGGTTTTCATATATATTTGATGATTCGCTTAAAGTAGAAAATGCATTTGCAGTATAAGGTTGGAGGCCTTGTGAACCAAGGAAAGTGTTAATACAAAGCGCTGGGCCTATAAGTCAAGCAGAGGCCTAGTTCAGGGAATGGGTACAGGCTTGTTGGAAAATGTCTTGCTTAGCATTTAACTGTAGAAATTATGTATATAAAAGAGCCTTTTAGAAAATGTTGTAACTGTTATAGACTGTGAGCTATTTGCGTGTATTCCTTTGCAGGTGCCTCATCGAGCAGATAGTAGAGTAGAAGGGCCCATTGTGTAAGAATGTTAGGATACTAGACTCAGACATGGAGGAGTAGACCAGGAATTCAAAAAGGCAACTTGAAAGGACGAAGAGCCTGGGACCCAAGGACTTTTGAACGGACAAGGATGGACCAGTGCCATGTGGAAATTTACAGAACCCAACACCTTCTGGATGGGCGTACCTGAAGGCGTTCCATTCACATTGTGGGGTTTGGTATTAGGGACAGTGCCCCGAGGGTGGAGGCAGAGCAGATGGCTGAGGAGCTAGAGAGAGCGGTCGCATGGGCAAGGAGCTTAGCAGCGGTGATGGAAATTCTAGTCTAAGAGAGAAGGTGGCGAACTTCTCAGGAAGTCTCCACGGCTGACACCTTTTGGTTAGGTTGGGCTATTGTGTAGTAGGGATGTCATCTAGCATAGAGTAGGGACAGACTAATCTGAATCTATGTCTTTTATCCTGATGAGTACCAGAACTCAAGTTATAGCTATCCTGTTTAGTTTAATGATTCTGGAGTTGATTCTCGTTCTTTTCATTAGCCGGTTGAGACTTTTCCGTAGGATTATGTTTGTATTAGTACCCGTTTATCTCCTGAACCTCTTGCTGAGGTGCCTGTATCTCCAGTTATTTTTGGTTATGTAATAAACCTTTTAAATTCAGTCTTTAGTCAGTGGTTCTTTTGGGAAAGTAATTTGGTATTTCGGAATTGAACTGTTTAACTGTGATTAGATTACCTAAATTCACTCTATGACAGGTAAAAAGGTCCAGTCGACCTGTGACGGGATTCTGGAGAATGGTAAGCAGACTCTAGAGGTGAAATCCCGCCTTTTCACATGTGTAAATCATTGCACAGGTGATGTTACATAAGACCTAGAGGACTACATGTTGCAGGCATCACATGTCATCCACATTGGTAGGCAGTATAGTTTAAGACAGTGTTTGGTCTGGAGCAGCACAAACCTTTAATTTGAAATGTAACTCTGTGCTTGTGCAACTTTACTAATAAGAATTCATTTCTAGCCAATTGAACCCTGTGTAGCAACATTAGGATAATGAATGCAGAAAAAATCATAAGGCTCTAACCTATGCCTCGCAATTTGTATGATTATCTTTAGTGACAGTTACTAGATATCTCTGCAATGTTAGGCTTCTAACTTCTAAACTGCAAGTATCAAAAGCATCTCTCTGACAAGAGCAGTAACCCACTGAACTAACTACATTATATGCACTTACTGCGATCTGCATGGTACACGTTCTTTGCAGCAGGCATATTAACCCTCTGGGCATTACTACCATTGCCTTGGGCCCAGTTCCAGAATGGTTAAATGCGTGGGCAGGTATTGGGTGAAGCGTGAAGATCTATGGATCACATTACAAAATTGGAAAATCCTCATTTAATAAATCGCAGGGAGTAATAGTAGTTTATGTGTTTTTTGGTTGACACTACTGTAGTATCCTTGGTTGTGATGATTTATGCTGTGCCAGAGGAACCCTGCCTGAGTGATGCAAGATGGAATGTTGGGAGTGGGAGCTCACAGTTGGAGAAGGGCTGAGCGCCTAGCTGGGTGCTCCTGGTGGGGCTTTGTACTAGTTTATATCCACTGAAGTACTATGCTGTAACCAACCTTAATACATCTTCATGTAACACTACAATCAGCGTGGACTTGGTTACTACATTTACTAAATGATGTTATATTTTTATTTTCAGCATATGGTAAAGCCTGACAAACCTTACCTAATTTTTGGGCAAAGAACAAGAGGACTCCATCTCCTTTGCTGCTCTTGCACACATACAACACAACATCCCCAGTGTTTACGGTAAGGAAACTGATGCTATTATTTTTTTTAATTGTAGTTAAGGGCTATGTATATGGCATACATGGTGGGTGGTGTAGGTGCATATCAGTATCAATTTGAAGCATGGAACTGTGTAATCAATATTAAAAGAGAGATGACAATGTTGAGAGCTGGTGTAAACCTTCTGCTCCAGCATAATTCCAATGTTTGTCTTTCTGTTTCCCCCTTTTTAATTTAGAATATTCTACCTTCAGTGGATGGAAGGTAACAGTAGCGTTATAGCCTATCTGCCTCAGGCAATACCAGTTGTTAAAAGGCCCTTCCCCTGCCTCGTTATAGGCCCTCACCAGTGGGTCGAGATAATGTCTGCTTCAGTGACTTCAGAAACCAGTATGGCATTCCAAGGGAGCAGATAAGGCTATATGTTTTACAGTATTATTGTGCAATGGGGAGCTGTTGAAGATATTTTGCGAAAATGCACAAGATATGCATTTATATATACTATTGATGTTTTTGCACCAAACATTATACATTGTACTTTAATTATTGACAGGTAACTTTAATATTGGTAAGACACCATGTATACAGTAGAGCAGCTACTTGCAAGGCCATTCATTTGACTGAGTTCTAAAGACAAACTAATTGTAGAACAATTAGGACCTGACCGGCCTGATCTAAAACTACAACATAGTAGCCAAGACAGAGGGAAGACTTACAAACGTACATTCTCAAACACCTAGTCGACAAAAGTTGATTGGCTTACAGGGAATACTTCAACAAATTCTCAGTTCTGCTTCCTCTACTTGCTGTTTGGTGGTGACATAGCCTGGACCTCCTCCATCCACAGGGTCCTTCCTGCGCTCCATCCAGGCTTCTCTTTTGCTGGTCCGCTCAGTGTTTGCCTGCCTTTTGCTGTTTCGTTTCTGTTGCCTGTTTCTCTCTATATTGTCTTTTTCTGTCTTTCTCTATTTATGCTTTTTTCTGCTTTTTGTTCCCTTTCTCCCTATTTGCTTCAGTTTCTCGGTGTTTTCCACCGCTGCTGCACTCGCGGCCCCTCTCCCCTGCGTGTTCCCGCTACCGCCTCCCAGCTGCTCTCCCTCCCCCTCTCCCAACTTAACGGTGGCCGCTGCGTGACAGGGCGAGCAAGACCTCTAACCTCCTGGTCAGAGAAACCGCTTTACCCTTGGTGGCTCTGTTGTTTCAGCACTGCCCCAGTGCCTTTCTGGTTCCAGGTAGGTGTTCGAGTCCCTCCCCCATCTTCAGGCTCCTGCCTGCAACTCATCCATGGTGCTCCAGTGGAAGTTACACCTCCTGGGTACAGTTATGCTTATATTATTTAGTCATACCTCCCATGTGTGTGCAATTATTTTGAATAAAATATTCAACAACAAACGTACCCCCATAATCCTAAAGATTGAGGATGATACTGGTATATTGGTCATAAAGAATGCGAACAAAGGCGAGGTGGGTCAGAATGTGCCTCACCTAAGCAACAACCACAGAGCTACTGGTAGTGTGCTCACTTTGTCATCATAGGCACTTTCATGACAAGAAGAAATAAACGTGACGTGACCAACTCAAAAAAGTGTGAGGATTAAACCCATAATTGAGAAAGGTGTAACAAATAATGGTGTGAACTATCTACCATCTCTACCACATAACATGTAACAAAGTGTCAACTGTACTCCCCATTAAAATAGGTTGTGAACACCTATCATCTATATTGAATATTTGTATAGCGTTCACACCCACTTAAAAATAAACTGCATGTTTAGACCATTTTAAGCTGAACAGCTGACATGTTTCATTGCCTTAGAATTTTGCGGCAATTTCATCAGGGCTCAGGGATGCATCTCCACTTCAACCATACTGGACCTGCAGTGGTTGATAAAAAACACAGAGCGAAGGAAAGGTAATGCCAAAGATGAACGTTTGTAAAAGACAACATATTGTGGGGTCTCCCACATGTTGACAACACTCGCAAATCGTGTCATATTAAAAGAAGTAAGCCATAATTACCAGGTGGCTGCCATGTGGACGCCTACCAGCAGCTCACCAGGTAGGGCCTTCCCCTCACAAAACTTTAATTAACAGGAAAAGCCTGCACCTGTGAATAAATATGGGCACCTCAATGTAAACCATGTTGGTCGGGCAAAGATATAGAGAACACAATATAAGGACCAAAAATCCATCAGCCTCTCCATTAAAAAGGTGTGTGTACCCATACTTTGCACCAAATCAACCAACTTATCCAGCAATATACAATCCAGCATTACCAGAGGGACAGAATTTTTGCCGAGATAATACTTAAAAAAATAACGGAGAAAGAAAAAGACATTTTGTTATATTCCATATAGGTACCCTATATAGGCACAGGTAACATTGCAATCTTTTACCTATATACTCCTACCTACATTACATACATAACGGTTAGGGACTGACCTTTTACTTAGATACAACACTGCATTCAAAATGCAGGTTTTTCCCTAGTTCGAACCTCATACATTACACATGAGGTTTTTTGGATGCACAGCAGGACTACCATCTCCTGTATAATATCTCTGTATAAAGTTCAGACCCAACATCATCCTTTAGGCCGACACAGTAGCACAGCAAGGTAGCACCCCTGGGGAGACCTATGGGTATATATGCATCACATATTGCTTAGAAGGACAGAGGAGAATGAGACTTTGCGGCTGATGCACTGACCAGAGACGCTGAAGTTCCTTCATGCAGACACTCCAGCTCGCAGTGGTCTAACATCCCTCGCGGGGAGTCCAACTCAAGACCGGATGGGGTCCCATATTCTCTCATTCTCAGGTAATGGGGTTGACTAGATCCTAGAGGGATTCTTGGCAAAACACCTACACAGATGCTAGGTACATTTAGGTACATCTAGTTAGGGAGGCATCGTAGGAGTACGCACTTATTATCATGTATTTTATGTACTTGTATATATTCATGATTACTGCAAGATGGTAGAACTGTACCATCCTATTACTTTCATAGTACTCCTAATCATATATCTCTGCTACTGTCTAATGGTTGTTGCAGCTCATCTATTCTACACTAGAATAACAACTGTTCAATAAATTCTGATTGAAAACGCCCAGCCTGTTTATTCTGTCTATCTCTGAGACAAACTAAGGGAGCACGACTGACTGGGCGAAAGGTAGCATATTGTTTCCACAATTCTGAGGGATCAGGGTTGTCATATTCTGAGGTTGCCAAGAACTATTCTCTCCCCGATAAGAGGAGATTCTAGTGGCACTGTGAGCTAGCTGATACAGACAGGCTAACATATCCAGTGGGGGTGCACGGAATCAGTCTGACACCAATCCCACAGTTTAGGTTATCCAAATGTGCAGATCCTGTATAGGTTGCATAGGAACTACATGATAACGCACACCCACACACTCTTCAGTTTCTGAGACTCACCGCCGGGACTTGGCATATGTGCTTCGCTACTCGAGTCGTCTACAGTCATTAAAACACGACTCAAGTACCCTTTAAAGTAGCCCGACTTGGAAGTAGATCCTAAGTCACACCCAGAAAGGTTCCACAGGCTTGCTTGCTTGGAGGATGTCTGGTAACACATCTAGTCCCTCATGGGCACCATCTTCGAATGGTACCAGCTATACAGGAAAAGATTGCACTCCCAAAACAGACCTGCTAGCGGGCAAGGATGTATCAAACATACGCCCATCATATCCTAATTACAATATTGCACTGATCGGGGTGGACACGATCCTTAGCTGATGAAAAAACAAATATGATTTTTGGACATTGACCAATACCTTTAAGAAAACATGTGAACGGGGCATACACGGGATCAGCCAGGTGTAAAATCAAATTAGTATTCAGTATGTTTAAAACATTTCGTGGAGTTTCCTTCATTTATATGCATGCATTTAACTACAGTGTGTGTTCTTTACACTTGGGTATCTCTATTCTTCATTCATACATTTATCTGAGAGTGTTTTTATTTAACGAACTTAAAATTGTCATTTGAGTATGGACCCTGGTGCTACGTATGCTGTACCTATTACTACTTACACGTGTATCAGCGACTAGCATCTCTAAAATAGTCTTATATTGGTCCCGAAAAGAACAAATCAAGGGTTACGGAAGAAAGCTCTGAATTTAAACCGTTCAGTAAAAAACTCACTATGTGGTAAGGCTACATAATACTAAATGGTGTCACCTTCCCACCTTATGCCACTCAATAGATTCATTCAGGCCATTCTCATCTGCCTTCTCAGAAAAAAATCCAGCCAGCCTCTATCTGGACAGTAGGTTTTCAATAAGATGTGTTTCTCCAACCACTTTTTCCAACACCATCCATTTTAGGTCCCTGCAATTATGGCCCACTTCTTGGAAGTGTAGTTAGCTTTTTTGCCTTTAGAGCACTAATGTGCTCCTGGACCCTCACTTTGATATTTCTGGATGTAAGGCCAATATAGTGCAGTCCACATTCACATGTCAAACAATGGATAAAGTTTGAGGTGTTACAATTGCAAAATTTTGTCTGGAATGCTGGGGAATATTATCAAGGGCCATATTGCCGCTTTTCTGGCTTTTAAAGCCAGAAAAGCAGCAATATTTACATCACACAATCAACAAGCTCGCGATAAGCCTTGTTAGCACTAGTTTCCATGAGTTTGCTCCTGTTTTCTTATCGCCCTTCATGCCATCGCTAATGACATGCAAAGTAGGCATTCCAGAGCAAAACTACATGGAAATAGTTGCTAACAAGGCTTTGCGGTTTTAACAAGCCTGCAGCAGACACGCTTAGCAACAAGATTAATAGCGCTAAGCCCCCATATCGAAGGATTTTAACACCTGCTTAAAAGTTGACTAAGCCATCTACATAATGAGAGGTGGATTGCAGGGTTAAGGTCGCAGGGGCGTATTAGGAAGGATTACATGAAGTCTCACATTTTAACTCTGGTTTTTAAGCGATAATGGCGCTTTTCGCCGCTATTGCTGGATTTCATATCGCCTCGGAGATAAGCGTTGGTGATAATGCGCTATCTCGGTGTTGAAATCCAGCGATAAAAGAAATAGCGCTAAGCACGCTTTGCGATATTTATCGCAAGTTGTTGTTAATATGCCGCTATGTTCTTCCGTCCGCAAGGACAATGCTCTTAGATGTCTGTGTGAAACTACACACCGTGCAGTTCCCATAGGTGAAATGTCCTGATGTTATCCCTGTTTTCTGTTGCTCTTTTTGTCGAGTGTGAACCAACCGATCTCTTAGGTGGGAGGCCCTTTTGAAGCCAATCTTTGTTGAAGCATTTTTTAGGACCAGAGTCAAGCAAGTGCCAATGTTTTCTAATAATCTGTCTGATTTTGGTAGCCAGAGGGACAAAGGTCATCACTATTGGGAGACATTTATTGTTAGTGCATGTACTCCTTTCCAAGAGTGTGTCCCTGAGGTTGTTTATAGCTCTCTTGCGTGCCTGTTTGGTCACTCTTGGGGGATAGGCTCTTTCAGCAAGGCGGCAGCAAAGATTTTCTGATTGGTCTGAAAATGTTCTAGTGCCGGTACAGTTTCTGCGGTATCTGAAAAAATGCCCTACCGGTAGGTTGTCCCGCAGTGCCCTAGGATGGAATGTCCTGTAAAAGGTTAGTGAATTCCTATCCGTTGGCTTTTGATGAACTGTAGTCAAGAGTTTCTGATCCTTATTTGTAATATCTAGGAGAAGATAAACAGCTTTGTGTTGGACAATGGTCGGAGTAAAGTGAAGACAACTATCGGCCACATTTAACCAATTTAGGAATGCATAGAGTTGGTCCTCTGGACGTGACCAGATGCACAAAACTTCATCAATATATCTCTTCCACAAAGAGATATACTATAAAAAAGGTTTAGAGACGTGTTACACAAAATTGTCCTTGAACTGTCCAACATAGATTCAGGCCAAACTGGGGGCAAAAGTTGCCCCCATAGATGTACCAGAGACCTGTAAATACAGTTGGTTATGAAAGCAAAAGAAATTTCTCTCTAGTGCTGGTTCAATACATTTGAGAAAAAATTATGGAGGCAGGCCATAGAACCACTCGCACTCCCCAAGTGCCCATGCCGCTTCACCCAGCGTGGCATCCTGGGGAACGCTATTGTAAAGCGAGTCAGTGGCAATAGTGACCAATAGTTAATTCTGAAGATCATACTCCAGTCCTTCCAGAATGGTGAGGATGTACATGGGAGGTATGACTAAATAATATAAGCATAATCGTACCCAGGAGGTGTATTTACCACCCAATGTATTAAGAATACATATGTTTTTTATGTGTCAGTCGCAACCAGGCCTTTTTGTTGGGTAACTTTGTGAGTGGAAGGCAGCCTATTTTCGTATCCCTCTGATGCTCCTTATTTAAGAGTTGCTCCAGTTGAAGAGCCTTCTCTTCTGCTGGTTTGCTCTGTGTTTGCCTGCCTTTTGCTGTTCTTTTTTTCTGTTGCCTGTTTCTGTCTTTTCTGTCCTTCTCTATTTTTGCATTTTTCTGCTTTTTGTTCCCTTTCTCCCTGTTTGCATCCCTTTCTCACTGTTTCCCGCCGCTGCTGCCCCGTGGCCCCTCCCGCATGTGTTCCCGCCTCCCAGATATTCTCCCTCCCTTCGACCCTTACTTCATGGCGGCCACTGCCTGACAGGGCGAGCAAGCCCTCTGACCTCTTGGTCAGGGAAACTGCTCTCCCCTTGTGCAGCGCCATCATTCAGGCACTACCCCAGTGCCTTTTTGGTTCCAGGTAGGTGTTCAAGGCCCTCCTCCACCTACAGGCTTCTGCCTGCACCTCATCCCTGGTGGTCCAAAGGAAGAGCCTGCTCTTCTGCTTGTCCGCTCCATGTTTGCCTGACTTTTGCTGTTCCTTTTTTCTGTTGCCTATTTCTGTCTTTTCTGTCTTTCTCTATTTTTGCCTTTTTCCTCTTTTTGTTCCCTTTCTCCCTGTTTGCATCCTTTTCTTGCTGTTTTCCACTGCTGTTGCCCCCATGGCCCCTCCCCCCTGCATGTTCCTCCTCCCACTTCCTAGCTGCTTTCCTGACCACAGACCCCTACTTAATGGCGGCCTCTGTGCGGCTGCACAGCTGGGGCACTGAAGGCGCACCAAAAGTAAGCCTGTAAGTGCCCGTCTGCGACCCGACTCCCTGCCGCTACGACTCCAGCACTCTCCAAGCACTCAACCCTGCACACAACAACTTCCAGCTCTCGATGCCAAGCAACTCCCAAGGCCCGTTCTCCTGCCTACATTGCCGCCGCACCTTCACCTACCTCAGGACTCAATCAATCAATCAATCAATCACGGCATTTGTATAGCGTGCTACTCACCCGGAAGGGTCTCAAGGCTCTGGGGGGGGGGGAGAGGGGTACGTTACTGCTCGAACAGCCAGGTCTTGAGCTGCTTCCTGAAGGAGAGATGGTCTTGTGTCAGCCGAAGGTGGATGGGGAGGGAGTTCCAAGTCTTGGCTGCCAGGTAGGAGAAGGATCTTCCTCCGGCGGTGGCTCTGCGGATGCGTGGTACGGTGGCGAGGGCGTGGCTGGTCGATCGTAGCTGGCGGGTGGGCGTGTAGAGGGTCAGGCGGTCGTTGAGGTACTTGGGGCCCAGGTAATGGAGAGCCTTGTGTGCGTGGGTGAGGAGTCTGAACGTGATTCTCTTGCTGCCGGGGAGCCAGTACAGGTCTCTCAGGTGTCCGGTGATGTGGCTGTGTCGGAGGATGTCCAGGATGAGTCGTGCGGAGGCGTTCTGGATGCGTTGGAGCCTTTTTTGAAGTTTGGCTGTGGTTCCGGCGTAGAGGGTGTTCTCGTAGTCCAGTCGGCTGGTGACGAGTGCCTGGATAACGGTCTTCCTGGTTTCGGTGGGGATCCATCTGAAGATCTTGCGGAGCATGCGCAGGGTGTTGAAGCATGATGAGGAGACGGCGTTGACTTGTCTGGTCATCGAGAGGGAGGAGTCCAGGATGAAGCCCAGGTTGCGTGCGTGGTCCGTTGGTTTGGGAGTGGTGCCCAGGGCAGGGGGCCACCAGGAATCGTCCCAGGCGGAGGGGGATGATCCCAGGATGAGGACTTCCATCTTGTCTGAGTTCAGTTTCAGGCGGCTGTTCTTCATACACTCGGCGACGTCTTTCATCCCTTCGTGTAGGCTGGCTCTGGCGGGGTCGTTGGTGAGGGAGAGGATCAGTTGGGTGTCGTCGGCGTAGGAGATGATGTTGAGGTTGTGTTGGCGTGCGATGGCTGCGAGGGGGCTCATGTAGACGTTGAAGAGGGTTGGGCTGAGTGATGATCCTTGTGGTACACCGCAGATGACTTTGGTGGCCTCGGATCTGAACGGGGGGAGGTGGCCTCTCTGGGTTCTTCCGGCGAGGAACGAGATGATCCACTCCAGTGCCTTCTCTTGGATTCCGATGTTGCTGAGGCGCTGCACTAGGGTGCGGTGTCAGACAGTGTCGAACGCAGCAGAGAGGTCAAGGAGGATGAGGGCCGCTGTTTCCCCGTTGTCGATCAGGGATCTGATGTCGTCGGTGGCTGCGATAAGGGCGGTCTCGGTACTGTGGCTGGCCCGAAACCCGGACTGCGAGGGGTCGAGGGATCCGTTCATCTCGAGGAAGGCAGTGAGCTGTCTGTTGACGGTCTTCTCGATGACTTTGGCAGGAAAAGGGAGGAGCGAGATGGGGCGGAAGTTCTTGAGGTCGGTGGGTTCCGCTGTTGGTTTCTTCAGGAGGGCGCTGAGCTCGGCTTGCTTCCAGCTCTCCGGGAAGGTGGCGGTGTGGAAGGAGGTGGTGATGATTTCCCGGAGATGGGGTGCGATGATGGCATCGGCCTTGTTGAAGACGTGGTGGGGGCAGGGGTCGGTGGGGGATCCGGAGTGGATGGTGTTCATCGTGCGGGTGGTGTCTTCGGTGCTGATCTGGGTCCAGTTGCAGAGGGTGGTGGTGGCGGGCATTGGTTCGGCGGTAGGGTGCGTGGTCTGTGCATCGAAGCTGTTGTGTATGTCGGCGATCTTGCGGTGGAAGAACGAGGCGAGTGAGTTGCAGAGGTCTTGCGAGGGAGTGATGTTGTTGTTTCCGGCGCTGGGGTTGGAGAACTCTTTGACGATGCTGAAGAGTTCCTTGCTGTCGTGGGCGTTGTTGTCCAGTCGTTCTTTGAGTGCTGTCTTCTTAGTGGCGCGGATCAGCTGGTGGTGTTTGCGGGTGGCGTGCTTGAGGGCGGTCCTGTTGTCTGTGGTCTGGTCGTGCCGCCAGGCTATCTTGAGGGTGCGGCAGTTCTTCTTGGAATCCTTGAGTTCGTCGGTGAACCAGGGGGTTTTCTTGCTGCCGGGTCTGCTGGGAGGGTTCTTTAGTGGTGCAAGGTCATCGGCGCAGGCGGTCAGCCACTGTGTGAGGTTGTTGGCTGCTTCATTGGGGTCAGTTGTGCTGGTGGGAGGGTTCTGGCTGAGGGAGGCGGTGAGCTGCTCGGTGGTGATCTTGCTCCAGCTCCAGCGAGGAACCTGTTGCAGGTGGTGGTGGGTCGTGGTTCTTCTGAAGCTGAAGTGGACGCCTCTGTGGTCAGTCCAGTGGAGTCCGGTGGAGTGGCTGAAGGAGATGTGCTTGCTGGATGGGAAGACGGGGTCAAGCGTGTGGCCGGCATAGTGGGTGGGGGTGTTCACCAGTTGCTTGAGTCCGAGGTTGGCGAGGTTGTCCAGCAGGGTGGTGGTGTTGCTGTCATTGTTGTTCTCCAGGTGGAAGTTAAGGTCCTCTAAGAGGATGTAGTCAGCGGAGGGAAGGGCGTGCGGGCTGATGAAGTCTGCGATGTCTTCGCTGAATTGTGTGCGTGGTCCCGGGGGTCTGTAGATGAGGGTGCCTCTGAGGGTGGTCTTGGGGTCGGTGTGTATCTGGAAGTGGAGGTGTTCGGCGGCGGTGAAGATTTCGTCGGAGTTGGTCGAGATGCGGATGGTGTTTTTGTGTACGATGGCGATGCCTTCTCCCGTCTGGTTGACGCGGTCCCTCCGGGTGATCTTGTATCCGTCCGGGATGGCTATGACGATGTCGGGCGCTGAGGAGGCGTTCATCCAGGTTTCTGTGAGGAAGGGGACGTCTGGTGCTGTTGTGTCGAGCAGGTTCCAGAGTTCGACGGCATGCCTGTGGACGGAGCAGGTGTTGAGCAGGATGCACTTGAGGTGGTTGTTGCCGGGGCTCGGTTTGGCGGGAGCGGTGCAGGTCCGGAGGCAGGTGAATTTGCCGCCTTGGCAGGTGAAGGGTCCGTGGGTGCGTCTTGGGGAGGCTCGGTAGCAGGCGGGGTTCCGGACGGCGTTGAGTGCGTTGAGGGTGGTGGGGTCGTAAGTCCGTCGTGTTGGCTGGCATTGTCGAGGGCCAGGGGTCCTGGCACTGGGCGCGGTCCAGGCGCGGACGGGCTTGCCTTTGGCGTGCCAGCGGTGCGCCCGCTGCGCGCGGCCTCATTATGAGTGGAAGAGGGAGGGAGGAGCAGCTGGGAGGTGGGAGCGGGCGGCCAATGGGGTGCGAGGGGGCGGAGCTACCGGGACGCGGCTGCGGGAAACGGGTGGCGAGGGGGTGACGCCGCGATCACGGGAAATAGAAAGAAAAAAGGGCTCAGACAGCTACCACCAATCCACCAGAAGCATCACACCCAAACCCCTGAGCTGCATCCTCCTCAACAAACTCTCCCTGCACAGACATGTAGAAGACGTTTGGAACCTCCTCAACACCCTCTCACCTGATGTCGTCTTCCTCACAGAGACCTGGACCAATGCCGGCTCTACTCCAGACATCGCAATCACCTTCCCCGATGGGTACAAGATCCTGAGGAACTACCAGCCAACCACCCCGGAGGAGGCCCCGCCATCGTCCACAAAAGCTCCCTCTGACTGACAACCTCCATCTCAAGCGATGCCTCGCCCCCATGGAACAAATCAATTTCCAGATCCAGCCTAAGCCCAGAACGACCCTCCACAGACCACCCGGACCCCACTCCCCGTTCACCAACACCACTGCAGACTACATCATGCCCTCACCTTCACGGGCTATGTACTGCTCATAGACCTGAATTTCCACCTTGACAACATCAGCAACCCCAACTCTACCACCCTCCTTGAGAACCTCGCCAACATTTGACTGAAGCAACTCGTCCCCAACCCCACCCACATAGTGGGACACACTCTAAACCCTCTCAACTCCATCTTCGCTGGAGGAAACAACATTGACTTCAGTCACATCACTGACCCTCGCTGGATGGACCATCACTGTATCCACCTCTCCTTCTCAGAACCCACCGCACACAAGCCCACGCCATGCCTCCCACATAGAAACTATAGCAAGATCACTGAAGAGCACCTCACCTTCGCCCTCAGACACACTCCTCCCCTTACCATGACAGATGCCAACACTTCAGCCCGCAACCGCCACCAATGGATTGCAGACTGCACCAACACGCTCGCCCCCTCCAGAACTCCGACAGACCACACAACATGAAAACCACCTGGTTCACCATGGACATGCAAGAATCCAAGCACTCATGCCGATGACTGGAGAAAGCATGAAGACACAGCAATACCCCTGAAGCACGCACCGGCTGCAAGGCTGCCACCACAGCACACCACCAACTCATCAGATCTATGAAGAGAAACTTAATTTAGGACAGAATCCCCTCTAAATCTCACATCTCTAAGGAACTCTTCATCATCATACAAGAATTCACTAGACCCCACAGCGAAACCACTGACTTCCCTCCCTCTCAGGACCTCGGCAACAAATTCAGCTTCTTCTTCCACCACAAGATCAGGACACTGTATGACAACTTCGACGACGAAGACCAACCCTCCTCAACTGGACCCCTGTCACCACAGAAGACACTGCAGAGACTATGCATCCACTCCGGAGCACCCACTATCCCTGCCCACTGCACATCTTCCAGAGGGCCACCTCCACCATTGCACAAGAACTACAACGGACAATCAATCAACTGCGCCCTCGAGGACTGGAAAGGTGCTAAAGTCAAACCCCTCCTTATGAAGACCTACGCAGACACGATGGACCTAAAGAACTACAGGGCCATCTCCCTTCTCCCCTTCACCACCAAAGTCATTGAGAAGATCATCAAAACCCAGCTAATGCACTTCAAAGATACTAACAACATCCTCAACCCATCTCAATCCTGATTCCGCAGCAACCACGGCACTGAGACCGCCCTCCTAGCTGCCAATGACGACATCTGCACCCTCTTCGATCAAGGCCACACTGCAGCCCTCATTCTACAGCCTTCAACACCATCTCCCTTCGCACATTAGATGCCAGACCCCACAACCTGAGCATACAGGGAGCTGCCTCAGACTGGATTCGCTCATTCCTCTCCAGCAGAACACAAAGTATAAGACTCCTGCCCTTCCTCTCCGATCCCACAGAAATCAGATGCTGAGTACCCCAATGATCCTTCATGAGCCCCACACTCTTCAACATCTACATGGCCCCCCTTGCAACCACCATCAGAAAACACGGACTCAGCATAGTATCCTACACCGACAACCCCAAGCTCATCCTCTCCCTCACCAAGGAACCCGAAATCACCAGGCTCAGCTTCCAAGAATGAATGACAGACATTGCATCTTGAATGAGCAGCAGCTGCTTGAAGCTCAACTCGGAGAAAACAGAAGTCCTCAACCTCTGATCCACCCCCACCACAAGGGGTGACACATGGTGGCCCCCCGGCCTCAGAAACCCTCCCATCCCCACGGGCCACGCCGGCAACCTCAGCATCATAATCGACTCCTCACTCACCATGAACCGACAGATCAACGCCGTGCCCTCCACTTGCTTCAACACAGTCCGCACACTCCGCAAGACCTTCAAATAGATCCTCTGACTCCGACTCCATGAAGACCTTCACCCACATCCTCATCACCAGCAGGCAGGACTAAGGCAATGCTTTCTACACTGGAATCAACAAATCACTCTTTTGCAAACTCAAGACCTTCCAGAACGCCGCAGCCAGACTCGTCCTCAGCATCCCACGACATGACCGCATCACCCAGCACCTACTACTGGCTCCCCGTCATAAAGAGAGTTACCTTCAAACTGCTCACACATGCCTACAAAGCCCTCCACAACACCGAACTCCAATACCTCAACTATAGAATCTCCTTCCACGCCCCCAAGAGAAAGCTCTGCTCTGCCGACCTAGCCTTTCCGAAATCCCCCGCATCCACAGAGCCAGAACGGGGGGCAGCAGGACCTTCTCATAAATCACAGCCAAGACCTGGACCAAACTCCCCCTCAGCATCAGACGAAGCCCTACATTGCAAACCTTCAGAAAAGACCTCAAAACCTGGCTATTCGGATGACCTCGAAGCTGCCCAAACCGAACCCCCAACCCCCCCAGCACCTTGAGACCCACATGGGTGAGTGGTACACTCTATAAATCCCTGATTAATTGATTGATTGGTTCAGAGAACTTGTGGATTTGAAAGCAAGCATAGATAATGAAATGGAAGCATATTTAGCAAGTGCTCCAATCTTCAAGGGCAAATCTAAAACAATACAAAATTAACTCCTTGAGTGTATCCTATAGATTGTAAAAAGCTGTATTGTATAACAGTTGAAAAACACAGACTTTGTGGATATTCAGGTTGATGACACCACTGACGTGGCCACTAAAACACAATCTATATTATTCTTTCGGTACCATGACAATTACAATAAAGTTCTGAAGAGGTTCTATTGATTCACACTTTAAAGAGACTTTTGTGCAGAAACCATTACTTCCACTATACTACTTGAACTAAACTTGATTTTTCCAGAGCAGCCCCAAAAATAACAAGCATTTACAATGCAACGGTTTCGCCTTTGCCAAAGTTAGAGCTATTGGCATTGTATCCCGAGCTACTATAAGTGATGTGATAGTCCATCAAAGACTGTCAGCAATGGGCGGTTAGCTTACTGGAGGATTGGCTTTCACATATACTCTGGTGATATGCAGCTCGTGCTTTCTTTGAGTGGAGATTACCAGGCTGGTGTTAAGCATCTGACTAAGCTATTTGAGTACATTTCTAATTGAATGAAGGAGAGTTAGCTGGCGTTTAACACCAACAAATCCCAGCTGTAACCAGTGCTTTCAAGGGCCGAACCAAAGGAACTGCTGGTTACCCATAAAGTGATGCCGATATGGATTGCGCAAACTGTGCTCTTCGAAAAAGACCATGTCAGCTATCTTACAAAATGTTATGGCTTTTATCTTTACGTATCCAATCTTTAACTATATCCGTCTGAAAGCATCTGCAAAGCTCTGACTTGGACTGTATTACTGCTGCTCTTGTTCTTTTGACCTATTAAGAAAGTCTTCAGAAGACTCCCAAACTTTCCACACTGCTGCAAGACTGGTAATGAATGCAGGTGGGTGGGATCTTATCAGCCCTATATTAAGCAGTTTACATTGGCTCACAATTGCTGATTAGATTAAAAAAATGAGCCTAGATATTGTTGCTCGAAGTAATCCATCATGCACACACCATCACTCCAGTTTGAGTGTCGACGCGTTGTGTACACACACGGCTGCTCATCGAATAGAATTTAATTGACCTGCCTTGCTATAATGCCTACATCAAATCCAGCGCTTGGTGCACAGCGGTGCAGGACGCCGGAAGAGTGGCTTCTGGTTTTGGAATAGAGCCAGCATGGGGGACCCCATAGGTTTAGGGGAGGGCAGTGGGCGGCGGTGGCGAGAAGCCTCTTGCGGTATTGAACATGAAACTCGGGCCCTTGTGCTCTGCGCTCCGAATCACAGCAGTCTGGCAGGCTGCTTTTATGGGATCCCTATTAGGGCCGTTAATGGGAACAGGAGGTGTTCTTGGGGTAATGACTGCTTTACATGCGCTTGGAAGTTCATAAAACTGCGTCTGGGGTGATGTTACCAGGCCAGAGCCGAGTGGGTCCTGTGTGCGCTGCCGTCTCCTGGAGCTTCTACTGGCCCCGATCAAGCATGTTTAAACTCGAGACTCCCTATTCACTCCTTCACACACCCACAGTGTTTGAGCTGTTCTTTGTTTCTCGCGTTAAAAAGTGGAAGGTGATAGGAATGAAATAATAAAAAGTACATGAGCTGACATTAAAAAGCCTGGCGCGCGCCGAAGAGCCACCGAGGGTAAATGTTAATAATACAGTGAAATGAAGGCCTTGGACGCGCGCAGTGCTGCTTGGGTGACTGCCTGGCACGCAATCTGTGGTGTGGGCTCTATTCATAGCCTCGAAATTAAAGGATGCTGTTAAACATTGCGCAGAAACGCCCCCTCTAGCAGCTGTATCCAGTTTGTGTTTCTATTTCTCAATGCCTTTCTTGTTTATTAGCTGTGACTTGGAGGTCAGGATTAAAACAAATATTTTAATGGCAGGCTTTATGAGGCCGACGAGGCGCGCCGGGCCCGGGCTTGTGATCTGGACAGGACTCGCTATGGGTGGTGTAAGGAGCAGACCAGCCTCCAGTGAACTAAACAGTGCTCCGGCTTCAGCTGTTTCAATGAAGACAACAAAGAGAACATAAGCACTTCATTGTACAGAAAGCCATGTTTTTTCCAGCTACGATTATCCAACAGTTCTAGATAGCCTTGAGCCAAAGTTAGTCCTAACAAGAAACAAGTCAGGTCCCGGGCCGGCAGCCAATCACAGCACGGCCCGGGAAATGACGTCACAGGGGTGTCCCAGGCCGGCAGCCAATCACAGCGCGGCCTGGGGAATGACGTCACGGGGGAGTCCTTGTAACACAGGAAGTGGACGGCGACAAAGGGTGCAAGTGAAAAAGTGACAATAATTTAGTAAGCAACTGAATACAATTGATACAAAGTCAAATTGTTTTAGTGAACCAGAGTAAAGTGCGCCATAAATTGCACTGGGATGCCACTGCACGCCAGGAGGGGACAATAGGGGTTATAAGTGCACCGCCACCCCAGCACAAGTCCAGCACAAGTCACTTTTAGAGCTGGGGGCGGTGCGCAGATCAACGCTCAAGACTCACCCAACCACACCGAGCAACAGCATTGTCGCAGTGCTAGACTTCTACCACAGGAAACAAGACACACGTGCTGGCAATTTTTAATTAGGAGATATATGTGTAAAATGTCCTGCATAGCAGTTTGGGAGTGGGCCCAGCACGGAAGTTACACAAGCTAAAAAGTAAAGGTTAGAGAGTTATGATCCCATACCCCCCATCTTTCATTATCCTAATGTTCTAAAAAGTGTTCATTTGGTATACATCGTTCTTATTATTAAAGACAACCCTCAAACATGGTGTTACGTTTTAAAATCTGAGTTTGTGCTTATCCAGATCAAGCACTCCTAAAATATACTCTGTACCAGTATGGATGACATTCGACTCCTACAACTTGTAGTCCTCTGCCTTATGTAACATTTCCTATACACCGATTTACACACGTAAGATTCATGGTCTCTGTGTGATGTAAATTCCTCCGACACCCTAAACTGTTATGAGTGGCGTTTGTGGTGTCTTATTTGCAGTGCATGCATCCAGCTCTATGGCAACTGGATGATGCTCTGTAGTCAGGTTCCAGCATGTAGAATGAATGGGACAGTTGAGGGAGAGTTGGAAATGAGTTTTAGGTTTCCAAAATAACAGAGGTTTGTGGATTTCTCAACACCAACCTGCCTCGCTGGAAGGTTCTTTTGAAGACTCTGAATAGGTTGGTGCACCTTTAAGAAGAACGCACATGGTGTCAACGCTGCAATACTATCCGCCCAATCTGAGGTTTTTTTTTTACTACAAGCTGCATCAATGAAGTGCAAGGAGCTCGTCAGAAATCGTAATGGAGTAGTTCCCTTACATCCTGCATCAGTTCATGCCATGCAGAGGGCCGCATTGATGACAGCACACATTAGCACCCTGTGCAGCGCGGATGTAACAAGACCCGTTATTCTGTGTAGCCCAGACCAAAAAATACCGACATGCCGAAAACCATTGACAAAGCCAATGAATTTCTCGTAGGCGACACCTACTGGCTTTACCAATGCATGTTAAATATAGCGCAAATATAGCACAAACTCGACCGAGCGCTTTACATGAGCACCTGTTATGTTAAACAAGGTCACGTGCATTATTTATAGGCGAGGAGAGGCTTAAATTGTGGACATCGAGCCAACCGGCGGCTCTGATCTTAAGGCCACACGTCCTGCATAGAGGGAGGCAGGCAGAAACTACACGAAAGCTCGGCTCGTTATGGAGCCAGAGACAGGCTCGATGTAATCAATATGTTAGAGGAGACACTTGCATGTTGATCTCCTAGAAATCGTTTTTCCAGTCAGATACTGTAACGAAATATTGAAAAAGGTTACCACAATTTATTATTTATTTAATGCGTTTTTATATAGAGCAGACTTTACCCGAAATCTCAAATATATTAGATTGTTGGGGGTTGAAGTCACGGTGCACCTCCGGCGAGCTAACACCTAAACACGATTTGACCCAGACCATATCAAGGGAGTCACCTACTAATCCACATTTAAACCCAACAAAATCCTGCTCTTCAGCGGCATACAAATTAAAAACGTAATTAGAATTGTACACAGTGGTATGCGGGGAAGCAATAGAAACCTGCAAACGGTAATTCTGTACGGTTACAGAAACGAGGTTGCGCACGCAGAGGCAAGCTCTCAATATAACTCACACGCCGGGCCGGCAGTCAATCACAGCGCGGCCCGGGACAAAAGGTTACCACAATGTATTATTTATTTAATGCGTTTTTATATAGCGCGGACTTTACCCGAACTCTCAAATATATTAGATTGTTGGGGGTTGAAGTCACGGTGCACCTCCGGCGAGCTAACACCTAAACACGATTTGACCCAGAGCAGGAAGACCATATCAAGGGAGTCACCTACTAATCCATATTTAAACCCAACAAAATCCTGCTCTTCAGCGGCATACAAATTAAAAACGTAATTAGAATTGTACACAGTGGTATGCGGGGAAGCAATAGAAACCTGCAAACGGTAATTCTGTACGGTTACAGAAACGAGGTTGCGCACGCAGAAACAAGCTCTCAATATAACTCACACGCCGGGCCGGCAGCCAATCACAGCGCGGCCCGGGACACACAGCAACAAGGGGCGGGACTTAAAAAAAGAGTCAGAAACGCCCACGATTCGCGTTCTGACGGGGAAAGAGTGATGGACAACCATGTCTTCCAATGGCTAGCCTCCATTTATGGAGCTAGCCAATGGAAGAAGGGGCGGTTTCAAGTCCCCACTACTGAGATAACATTAGATTTCGCCCTGGGCGGAGCACTGTTTCGCAGTGCTACGGCCAGGACGAAACCTAAAAACTTATTGCAAAACGTTATGATGGTGCTTCAGTATTGAGTTGAATCTTGGGTGGAGTTAGAGATGTGTACCCTAATGCCCATTATGTGCACTGTTATTCCCACCAAATTAATCTTATTTTGCAACAAGCAGTGGCAAAGATCTTGGAGGCACAATTTTTATTTTTGGGTGTAGGAAGGATGACAGCATTTTTATCACGTTCTCCCAAAAGAATGGAATTACTTCAGGTAATTGTGGCCCAAAGGCTTCTAAGGGGAGCCACAACTCGCTAGAACTTTCAATTACATACAATCAACCTAATATTTTAAGATAAGGTTGATCTTGAGAAATGATTCGACACCAAAGAAGCCATTGCTGACTTTAAATCCAAAAATCTGAACGAGGCCTGTGGCTTTGCTAGAACAACACAAGACAGAGAGTTCCAGTTCTTTCTGTTTTTATTTCATATAATAATGCCTCAAGTTGATATATTTCTACAATTAGTTACAGAAACAAGAAATTGATATTGTCTTTGTGCAAAAAGTCTGTTTGTAACCAGCATAAACAAAGTCAGAGACAGGATTGACAATTTAAACAGCAGACTATCAAATGATTCTAGTTTCTCAAACCGCAAAAAAAAAATCAGCAGTCTGGTCCGAATCGCAAAGGAGATATGTGACACTATAATTGTACAAGCAGAGGATGTTTTTTCTTTTACAAAGCATGTGGTGAGTGCTACATTACTGGAGAGTGATCAGTTTGAAAATATCATATTTCCTTCCCTGAGTAAGCACTAATTGAGGCTATGGAAGCTTATCTAATGCTCAACAAAGAGGATCTGAGAACTGAGTTGACTGTACTGTATTCAATGCATGTGTATCGGGAAGCAAATGGTGCCATTTCTTTAATCGCTTTAATTCAGAAACTTAGAGGCCGATTCCGATGTCGGACAGACTTGAGTCCACCCGACATTGGTTGGGAACTGGAACCGAACGACCTCCAGTCATCAGTTCCGGCCCAGCAAGTAGGATGTGACCGAACCCTGTTCACTCGCAATCCTATTCTTTACAATGGGAGCATGTATTCCGAATGAAATGCATGCTCTCACTGCAAAGCGTGGAGGTGCAGTTCCTCCCTGCACCCCGTGGCAGGCATATCAAAGGGACTGCCACCGGGTGCAAAGGTAAACAGGGGGTCACCACCATTTGGAGGCCTTGCACCGATTGGGGCCCTGCTGGGGGCCCCCAAAGTAGGATTTCCCACGGCCTTTCTGTATCAGAAAGTCCGGCACAGAAAGGCTGTGGCAATCTTCAATCAGAAACCCTGGGCCGGGAAGAGTCGCCCGAGGGAATGGTGGAGGATTTCTGAATGGCAGCTGAGCTCTCCGAGCCCGTCGGAGGCCATTTTGAAATCTGGTACAGATTCCTTTCTGACTGACCCCCTCAAAATGGGTCGGTCGGAAAGGAATCCTAATGGGCAATTCCAATGTGGTTGGAGCTGGTTCCTTCTGTATCGAAACCGACCCCTTAATATGGAAAAGTCACTTACACAGACAGTTGCTTTACTAAAAATAGTCATTACCACTCTTATGACAACAGCAGCGTCGGAGTAATGTTTTTCTACTTTAAACAGAATTAAGACATTCCTGAGGAACACCATGATTGAAGAAAGACTGAATGCTTTGGCAATGCTCTCTATAGAGAGAGACCTTGTTCCCAAGAATCCCAGAATTTCATGTTCAAGTCATTGAGAACGTTTTAGCTAATAAAGACAGACATGCTGATGTATTTTACAAAACTGAAGAATATGTTAATCTAGCATTTCTTCAATGCTGCTAGTTTGTGAGCTGCTCAATTGTCCCTCATCTGCTGGACAGATATTGGAAACTCTGAAATCACTGGTGTATCCCTGACTTAAATCTGTCTAATGTTTACCTTATGATCGATTGCTCTTTATGAGATGTACAGTACCTTGTAGGGTACCCTACTACCTTTTAATGTTTATTCCTTTCTGTCTCACTGTGTCCAGTCTGACAAATCACAATAGCTGGTATTTCCTCAGTAAATTTAATATCTAAAGGTTTATCAATAAATAAAGTGATATGTGAGGTACTCAGCATTGCTATCACAAAGTCTGTTATGAAGTTCTGTGGTTATACTGGTTTAAGCAGCTGCCTACATCATTATCATATAAAATCTCTTTGCTGATGTTATAACTGCACTTTCACAATTGCTTTATTAACCTTCGGTGCTTTCTCAAATTTGCTTGAAAATACACCATTTGCTCACTCTTTTTTCACAATTTACTTGGAGGGAGAACCCCCAGAAGCCCCCTTATGTTAGTTGGACTTGCTCGCCACAATGCACTCGGGCATTACTTTTACACTCATCACTTTCAAATGTCACCAGCCACCACTGCCTTCACTCTTTTGATACTTTTTAGAATTTTTCATATAATTCTTTAGGGATATTCACTTAAAAATTCGGGAAATTCAGCTAAAAACATAAACATTTGGAAAAGCTCAGAGAGGAGTTGAATAACCCCAGGAAGAACAGGAGAAGCCAAGGACCTCTCCAGAATCCACGGTGCAGGACTTTTTTTTTCAATTGCTACTGGTCAATAGTAAGTCTCTCCAAAGGTGGTAACGCGCACCTTATGCCACTGAGAGTTTCCCAATGTTACTGGCAAAAAGTATTCCTGCATTCCTAAACATTATAATGCATGGCATACTTCACAGTTTAATTCAGCAAAGAGAAGATGCCAGGAAGATGAGGGAGACTCAACATCTTCTGTCATGTAGTTCCTACTAATCCGTAGGATCTGCGCATTTGTTTGGAGAACATAAACCTTGGGTGAGGTGCCTAGACAGATTCAGGGCAGCCCCACAGGATATGTTGGCCTAGTGGCCTGCTAGCTCCCAGTGCCACCTCAGCTCCCCTAACCTAACCAGGGAGCGAAAGGTTTCTGGCAACCATTAAAAATAAAGAAAATTAAATGCACAGTATTTGTAAAGCACGAGCATTTATCTGAAGGTATCAAGGCACTGGGGCCGTCGGGCAGATTAAGCAAGCTATTGCCCAGAGTCACATGGTGCTGGGCTGATCTGCCGTCAGCACCGGGGATCGAACCGTGAGCCCCCCGGATTCCGGAGGCAGTCGCCCTGGCCACTGCGCCACACCTCTTAAACATGACAAACCTAACCCCTCAGGGATTGTGGGAACAGATCAGAGCCTTTTGCTCAGTCACTCGTCACTCGTGCTCAGAGAAATATGCAGAGAATATATAGTGGTACGTTTTAAAAATATTTATTGAACCAACTTTATTCTTGTATTGAATACATGTGCTGTGATAATCAGTAGATAGAAGCAGATGACAGTGGTCACAAGCACCAAAAGAGTAAATAATGGATCTAGTTCTACCATGGTGCTAAAACAGTGTATATATTCAGGCATATAAACAAGGCAGTAATCAGGCGTACTCCTACTATGCAAACCCTACCCTGTGTGCACCTAGAGGGTATGTAGGTGTAAAGCCAATAATCCACCCCAAGGGACCCTCCAACCCCATTATCAGGCAGTAAAGAATGTATGAGCCTGTCTTGGTCATGAACTGGACACCACCTCATAGAGATATCAGACTGCTGCATGCTGAAGTCTCAGCATGCAGGGTCCCTAGGTGTCAACTGAAGTGTCTCCTCTGCTAAACTTTAGGGATGCTCATTATTTATAACAGAAAGTATCTGTGTGATGTACATATAGATTAGTGATGTTATGGGTGTGTAGATAACCATGTTACACCGTGGATTACGATAGAATGACATTTGTACATAGTCCGAAAAGAGGCCTTTTACATGGTGTTCGAGGCATCGTGATAATGTTATGCGAAGCTAGATGTGTAAACAAAGTAGTTTCAGAAAAAACAAATCCAACATTGTTGCACCTGCAAATATGTGGAAAAGTTCACAGCAGAAATGTTATTGTGCAAAATTAGGCCCATTTAAGAAAAATGTGTAGCTCTGTTATTTGGGCCTAACCTGGGCACATAACACTTCTGGTCCAGACTCTCCAGCCTCGTGATAGTGTTCTGTCCAATGTTGTTGGCACCCAAAGAAGAGATGTCAACCCTCTTTATATACATTTTGCATTATATATAATTTGCAAATAAATACAGGAACATTATTTGTGCAGCACCAAGAGACCAAAATTTGGCTGGGAACCAACCAAACTGCAATAAATAATTTTTTTCGTCTTTCTGAGATCCAAGTTGAAATGCCCTTTTTGTTCTTTTCAGTTAAACCACCAGCAATTAAACAAATGCTGACACAGTTTGAGAAACAAAAAATGGTTTATGTTAGAACCGCCTTTTGTAGATAAAGAAGAGAAAAAATGTGTTGTATGTCATGTCTATGCCTTAATGTTAAACTGTGTTAGCATTTTTAAAGGGCAAATTTGCTATTGATTTGCACAAAGTTGTGCAGCACACAAACATAAGCCCATATTACTAACAATTTGCACTTTGTGTTACTTATGTAATCCAAACCCAGAGCAAAGCGTTGTGAATGTATTTACCATCTGATGCAAATAAAGAGTTGCATTGGAAAATTGTGCACACTACTTTGCGTCAAGGGGGCTTTCCAAGGTTGGTACATGGGCATTTCAATGCAATCACCTATGGGATGTGAGGCAAACAATAATCTACTAATATTGGTAGAGAGATATCTGCTCCAAAAATGCATCCTTGAAGCATGTATGAAGGTAGAGCAAGTTTTGAAACTATCCTCATTTTTCAAACTTACTGTGTGGTGCTTTTTACTTATTACTCAGTACAGTGCCATGCCCATGATTTGATTGAACGCACACACATACACCATTGCAGTATGGTACAATGGTGTGTGTGTAGGCACATGGCAGCATAAAGTGGAGAGGATGTTGCCTAGTGGCTCGTGCCGTCAACTTCAAAGCAAGGGAACCGGGTTCGAGTTTCGGCAGGGACGTTCAACAACCTGTGATTCTGGAAAAATCACTTAAACTCCCCGTGCCTAACAAAATGAATGTTTCCTTCTGTAATGCAATTGGTGCTCATGAAAAGCACTCTGATACCTTCAGGTCAAGTTTGCAATAAATAAAACTCACAAAACAAAACGTGCACCAGCACAGGTTGAGAGTAAAACAATGCCACAGGTTATTAATTTCAGTGTGTTTTTGTTTTTTAAACATAATATTTTACCTCATTTCATCACCTAACAGTAAAGCCACTTTAACATTAGATTTCTTCAGGGAATTTCAGTTTTTTTATCATATTTAAACTTCAGCATATGCCCAGCCCCTCATGCAACCTACAGCCATCATCGCTGATGAGCATGGCCAAAGCCCATGTGCAGCTGGAGCTGACAGCAGGACTGGCCTCAGGTGCGGCCCTACACCCAACTGCGCTGTAGCCATGCAACAGCTTATCGCACAAGGTCTTTAGCCACAGGGCCTGACCTTTGCACACACACTCTGCACCCAACCCCGTCCACAATTGCCCACCCTTCTGGCCCCCCAAGTGCCTGACCCGCATTTTCTTCTCCTTTTAAAAAGAGAAATTTCAGGTACCACAGGAATATCATTCAAGTATCCCCCCCCTTGGTACCTCACAAGCTATCTTGGGGTAGCTTGAATTGTACTGTGGTAGCATTGGGAGGAAGCTTGTACAACAATCACCATTATTAATTATTTAGGTGCAGGAAGGTGTTCCTTCCTGTACATAAACAATCGACCCTGCAGTGCAAGCACCACTGCAACTTGGCGGCAGGGTGCCTGCCCTGGTTCTAGGCAGCTATTTTTTGGACCAGCGCTAGAGGACACACAGGAGTACGCCGTATTCTTGTGAATATGGCGCATCTCTGTGTTTAAAAAAATGTCGTATTGCAGTGTTTTCAAATTTTGCGCAGTTCTGTTCTCCGACATTCTTTTGTAAATATGCCCCACGGTCATAGTTCTCGAATCTTGTAATGGCAGTCACAACATTTTCTTTAGAGTTGTGGACAGTCAATCAGATCGCTCAGTGCCCCTATCTGTCTTGATATGCCCATGCGTGGACCCACTGTGCATCTTGGAGTATTTTGAAAATGTTTAACACTTGCCCTGCCTTGCTATTGTATTTCCTAATGTACAGTTCAAATTTAATCCATTGCCTGATTGTGGCTTCTTTGTTAGTTGGATAGAGTTGCCTTTGACCGAATTGTACATATTCCATTTTATCTAATTCAATGACCTGAAACATTTCTTCCACTTCCTAAATGACTTAAAGCTACCCTAGTGGAATAGATCTAAGAGCATTTTCCCTTCTCCCTTATACCCTTTTTTAAAGGAATCCCCTGATATTGCTGACAAAAATTGGTGATTGATATCGATTGGTGCTTTAGGTGACAGGAACTATATCTCAGTCACTCTGTAACCGTGATGCCATTCCATTCCTACAAAACAGTTTTCACTGGTGTGAAAGAGAGGCATAATGCAGTTTGTCTTTTGTAAAACAACTCCAAGTTCCATAGGGATTTGCTCCCTACTGCTCAATCCATCATCAACCACCTTTTGCCTGTTTTGCTAGATGCCCATTCCACCACTACCTGGAGGTGGGCTGCCTGGTAGTATTTAATTATGGCTGGGCATGATAAGCCATCAGGATCCTTTTACTGAGCCTTGCCCTCCTTCCCACAAATACATAATCAACTAATCTGGCTTGGGTGACAAATAGTTCTGAACTTTAAGGAGCTACAGACAGTAAATAAAAGAGGTGTAACAATTGTGGCAAAGCATTCGTTTCGAGAACATATAGATGGCCATCCATGACAAATACAGCGTCAGCAAAGACTTCTAAAATGTCTGCGTATTTGTGACTAATTTGTTGTGTACTTGACTTAAAGTTTGTTCATTAGGTTGGGGCCCATTAGTTTTATTATTCTCTGAAGTCAAGAAAGAGGGCAAATCTGGTGGAGCTGGTTACTCGATCTAATGGCCCAGATAGTCCTGATTTATTTTGCTACCACAAAAACCCAAAGAAGTCCAATAGATCAAGCACTGCAGGCATTCCTTTTTTTCTGGTTCAAAGAGGGTATGTCACACACAAGGAGACTCATTTTGTATACATCTCTCCCAAATGCAACCTCATTTAGGTCATTGTATACCCTCAGAGCTATAGCCAATGGTTCATCTACTAGAATGAATAGAAGAGGGGAGAGTGAGGATCTTTTCCGTGTCACCTGTAGCAAGGGGAAGCATTCTGATAGGCCTATAATTAATTTGTTACAACTAGCTAATTCATACCCCATCCTCTTCAGCCCCCGCTCTATCTCCCAGAGAATGGCCTCAAAACGGTCCATCTCACAATGTTAAATGGTTTCCCAGCATGGAGTGCCATCAACATCGTCAGAATATTATTTTTCATCTCCTTCTCTACTATGTGCACCACCTTTCTGAAGCTATCTCTGCTCTGTCTATGTTTGATGAAACCTAACTTGTCTGCTGATTAAAAAGGCCATTAGATTGTACATCCTATTGGCTAAGATCTTTGCAAAGATTTTAACAAGAAACTAGTATGAAAGATGCACATCCCTCTAAATCTTGGAACTGCTTGGGGTTGAAGTGATGATTCTTTGCTGCATCAAGTTTGTCACCTAATTGCCCTCTGTACAACTATTGAGCATGTTTGCCAATTCCATGGCAATTTCTGAGAACATGTATTTATTTTACCCATCAGGACCCAGCTTCTCTTTCATTGCCTTGAGTATCTCCGCCTTAGTGATTGGCAGCTTCAAAGCTACTTTCGTGCCCTTAGGTAGGGATGGGATTAAGGTGAGCCAGAGAAATAGCACCCCTTCCCCCTAAACCTCCAGTTTCTTAATGTATATTGAATAGAAAAGGTCTTGAAAACAATTTGGTTTTCATTTTCTCCATGAGACTCTACCACATTGGGTCTTAAACCTGCATGATATGTTTTCTAGCCCTGGATCAAGAGTTATTTTACTAATATAGTATTATTTTGCTTCCCCTCTCATATCCCAACTGTTTAAGTTCCAGTAGTGTATTTTCCGCTTTATTTGTCCTAAGTACTGACCGTTAACCCCTTAGCATTGCTAGTAGACTACTCTGGGGTCAGGTGGAATGTGTTTTGTCATTTTTGTTAAGGTTTTCATCACTTCTGTTAATGTGCTGTCTGTAAGTCGTCTGTCTCAAGGCTAATGTTATTGTTAGTCCTTCTACAACCACCTTAGATCTTCAGTAGAGAGATCTCAAATCTTCATTAGAGAGGATTGTCCTCTCTATTTGCCTAAAACGACTCATCTACCTCTTTGGCCAGCTCTAACTTGTCAGCTCGTTCTCTAAATAGCCTAATCTTTAAACCTTTTGGATGTCCATGGCCCTTCTATGTCATCTTCATGTATGCATGATCTGAGAAGAAAATCTCTACTATGTCTGCCACATTCAGATGATGAATGAGACCCTTTATCAGGAAGACATAGAGTATGCAAGAATATAACACATGTACATGCAAGTGGAAGGGGGGAACATCCTTTACGATGAAACTTTAACAACGCGGTACTGTTACAACGCTACTTTTACAACGCAAGTCGTTAGGACGACTTGCGCTGGGGGGCGCTCCAGGATAGTAAATAGTTTAATTTACTATCCAACTCCTTCCCTAGAGTTCACGGGGACTGGAGTTGGAATAGTAAATAAAACTATTTACTATCCAGCGCCCCCCAACGCACGTCGTTGTAACGACTTGCGTTGTAAAAGTAGCGTTGTAACGGTACGCGTTGTCAAAGTACGCGTCGTACCGTCATACATCCAGTGGAAGGTATAGTCCCTCCCCTATAGGTAAGGGGTTTGGCATGAATGTTTTTGCCACACTTCTTGCAAATTTCCCTTGACTATAGACATCGCTCCTACAGTTGTTTTAGAGAAACCCCTTTTATTCAGCTGAGTTTTACCTTTTACGATTATTTCATGAGATGAATGCTTTATGCAGTTTTTGATGCCAGGTGTTTTAGCACCGCCTCCATCCCCTGGCACTGTGGACAGAAGCAGCAGGCCCACTTCACTTCCTAACCTTCATCACCCCCCACCATGCACAACTTGGCATTCTCTTGCTCTGGTTTTTCATGCAAACCACCTATTTGAGGTTAGTACTACACCTGGATTATCAAGTATTACTCCTAGGGTGTCATGCTGTTGCAGTTTCCCCTGCTCCCTGTGTCTCTGGTATAAGATGTTGCCACATGTGATTCAGATTAGCTGGCTCTCCATAGCAGTTTGTCTCTCAGGCCTTTTACCCCCATGTACTCTTGTACTGGCTGGATATGACGTGCATGAGGTGCAGAGCACCAGTGGTGAAGCTGAAGGCGCGGGAGAACTGAACCGCAAAAGTTTGAATTTTGTACTCATGAAGCACGGCTCTAATTGCGTGTCTGCGAGCACGGACGAGACGGCCCTTTGGGGCCTAACGGTGGCGCTGATGCTGGCAATCTGATTACTGAACAAATACCAACACTGTGATTGGGAGGAGAGGAGCCTCCCGCCAATTAATCTGTTTTTGCGGACTTAGCAGGTCATAGCCTGTATTCACTTAAGAAGTCATCCAGTAAAGCCCGGCTGTATACCGTCATTGCGGTAATAGCGGCGGGTTGTATGCATTCCAGAGAAGCAGCGGAACAGTGGTGCAGGGTTGGAGTGAGCGTACAACCAGGAAACAGAGGTAAGTGGAAAAAAACAGAGTTTGGATAAAGAAGGATCAATGGTGGTTGCAGATGTATAGAATAGTAGGGGCGAATAAGGACCTCCAGTATTGCCCCCGTGCAACACCCGTAGAAAGGACCTCTGGGGAAGCAGGTGTCGCGGCAGAAGGAGAGAAAGAAAGCAATGGCCCAAGGGAAAGTCAAAACCGGGAAAACTTTAAAGAATGCAAAAAACAAAGGCCTTGGGGGAGAGAGTACGACAGAAATGTGGGAAGAACTGGGAGAGGAGAATGGTGAAAAGACAGATAGCACTAACTTTGAACTCCCTGATTCAAATAATTTCCAATACCTCTGGAATTCCCCCAGAGCCACGTTTATCTTCCTCCCCAAAGCTATTTCGGACCTCATTTGACCAAGAAACCGAGACAGAGATGGAGGAGGACAAGGAAGAGGAAGCCTCTTCCTGTATGTCTCAGTATACAGGGGTCAATAAGGGCTTGTCTTACCGCATAAAGGAGAATGAAATATTGGATAGCGCTGAAGCTATTGGAACTAACCTATTGGGACCATCAATACACAGTTTGGAGGTCACAGGATCATCTAGTGTCTCTATGTTAGAGGTGATGGTGATCCTACAAAAGACCTTACAAGTCATATTAGAGGTTTCAATTTTGAATGATGAAATACTAAAGTCACAATCTGTACAGTTTAAAAATATGATTGGGGAACTGATATAAATAAAAGGACTAATGCCTACTTTAGTCAGACAAGTAGGAGACCCCAGGAAATGAAGGAGGGGAGGGAGGAAGAAGTAGTTAGGGTTATTGAACCACAGAAGGAGGAACCGAGCGTGTACATTTTGCGATGTCCGATGATTATAAAAAGATGTGGGGAAAGGAGATACTACAAGTAATACATCCCAAGGCCAAGAAAGGGAATAATTTATACATGTAAGAACCAAACCCCAAGGTGTCAAGGTAGTAAAAAGAGAGTAAGGTCAAAAAATTACTCCCGCTGGCAAGAAAGTGCCTCTAGATTCTAAAAAGGTTACTATAGTTAGCTCTGGGCTAGTTGAGAGAGAAGAAACATTGGGCATTAAGGCAAGAGGGGTGGTTAAGTGCTTAGGTACAAGACCCAGTAACTCTAATATTAGAAGGGGCCCCAGGAAGAGAGACATCGAAAAAGAACATAGTACAAATAAGCAGGAGCCAAAATTGGGGGGCCCTCCGGGAATTCAGCAAGAAGGTTACAAGGATTTATGGCTTTTCTTGGAACCATTAGAGCAGGGAAATGGTGGGAAAAAAGTAAGAAAGTTAAAATCCCTAAATCGTTCCCAACTCCTTTTCTCATTTTCAAAATGTGCAAGTTTATGCTATGTTAGCACAGATGATAGAGCACGCAGGGACCTGCTAGCTCAATTTTACCATACTCACCTGGGCCCATATAACATTCACACTTTGAACCAGCAGTCCTGCCTAACTAATATTTAATTTTATCACCCTCTCAGTGTCTTGAGTCCTTTCAGGAATTATACCTGTAACCCATGACTTACCAATACGTGTCACCTTTGCTATAAGTCCTGGGGATCGAAGAGGGAGTTAGCATAAACAGGCAATATTTAAACACATTCACGTTTCCTGTAACAACCACAGACTTGGGGAACGTTTTAAAACCTTTATCTATAAAAGATTGTCTGAGTCAAAATGAAAATGGCCACAATCTTGTGACCATAAATATTACAAGCAAGAATATAACCAGTAGGACATAACGTTTGTAAGAGATCACAGTAACACCTTTAAACATCAGTACCTGAGAAGGGTGAAAAAGGGAAATAGCACAAGGACATACCACATGGATTATATTTACCTAGAATGATGCAATGACCAATCCTGGCCACGGGCTGGGGCAAAAAGACCAGGGCCAGGCTCCATACTAATCAGGTGCCCACGGGACAAGACAGGTGCAGATCAGGACAGGTGACCTCCTCTAAGTGCATCGCCAGCGTCACACCCATCTCTCTCGGGAAAGCCAATTAGTACCCCGACTGGGTAATCGATAATTTCCACCAACACCTCGATACTTCTGACAGAGTGCTCCGCCAGCACCTCTGCTCTTGATCTCCTATGGCAGTCATTGGGTCACTGACAGGTCAGCTACTCGGACAAGTCGGACAATTTCTCTATCTAAACCTACCATAGTTATACCATTTCGAGGGCAATGTACCACCCCTAAATGTTGCAACTCTATGTGTTCCCCTTCAGGGATTGGTCAGAAAGATGAGGAGAGGTCATCACACCATACTAAGATGAGGTAATCTCAATTAACTTGAATAGATCAAGTTCCCACCCATAATGTATTTTCTCATGACTTTATTCCGCCCACCAATATTATTTCATTTTAGAATACAACATTGAAACATTTTGTCAGTCTTCATCCTTTTCCCAGGTCATGGGGTGAGGTTCTCCGGCACATCGCTGGTAAGACAATCCCTGGCACAGTTTCAATGTCACAGTTCAAGGTCTCTCGTTCCTCCCTGCTCATGCGCCCAATGGGTTTCAAAATGGCGATTCAAGACACCCCCCCAGGCCCAAATACCAGCTAGTAACAAAGTCAAAGAAAAACATATTAGAATACAAAATTAAATGAAAGCTCTGTATACCACTTATCTCTACTCTAACCCCATTACTTTATTTTAACTTTCTCATTATTAGTTAAGTAGAACGAACAAGCTTAGTACAAGCTGCAGCATTAGCGTTAACGTGAGATTTTAAGCAGCCATTTTTGGCACTAGTGCGCAGAAGCGAGAAATTCCCTCCAAAGCAGAAAGACGTCACACCACGTAGATGTAGCGGACGCATGCACAGTAAAGTGCCCGCGTTTTTGGCGGCCATTTTAAGACACTTGGGTTAAGTTTAATAAAAGCACATATGCAAGCTTCCCCTAGATACTAGAAATGTCGTGAAAATGCAGATTTTAGTAAACAAAACATGTTGGTTTGTTGATTATATGTTATTTTGAGAGGGTTGAATACAAGCAAATATCTGCATATGTGAAACCTTGCTCCATCACAGAGGATCTTAAAGAAGTAGGGTTCATAGCAAATAATAATGGAGGGGGGTAACTAAGTTACTCCTGTACTCAGCACTAGTTAAAGTAACTCTGGAAAAAGCAGAATCTGAGTTGCTAAAGGAATTAGATTAATAAAAAGGGAAGAAGTGCTGATCAAGAAGCAGGGGAAGTCATTTCTTAGAAACCATGCGGGGTTGGGTGTACGTCAAGTTAGGTGGATCAACCACTGCTGGGATAAAAAGGAAGGATTGTAAATTACTATATCCCCAAATGAATTAAGCAGTCTTGATGTTGACATAGTCGGTAATAGATATAGACACTTAGCATCTGTGGAGTGCAAAGATGAGGGGGGCTTGAGTGAAATGGACTAGGAAATTGGGACGTCGCACAGCTTAGCCATAATATCTTGTAATATAAATGGTTATAAAAGAATAGTGACTTAAGAGAGCTTTAATAATATTCAAAAGAGCAATGACATTGTGTGTCTCCAAGAGACCTGGCTGTGCGACCAAAACCCTAGCCACTGAAACTATGGCCATGGAGGGGTTGGCCTACCACTTGAAAGCCACAAGCAAGAATCCTAGCGGTAGACCCTCAGAAGGACAACTGACTTTGGTGTCCACAAAAATTGCCAGAAAAATAGAAAATCTTGATTTAATCTGTAAGTGGGCATTAGGGAGTAGAGTATTGACATTGAATAAAGACCCTAGCTATGATGGTATATGTATTAATAATGCATATATTCGGAGGGTAAAGGATGATGAGTATAAGGTTAACATGGAAAAATTAAAAAAGGATATGGTTAAGATATGTGATTCCTACCTGAATGATGTGCTTCTAATGCTGGGGGATTAGATCCTGGTACAACATATTCATGGAGTAGAGAACTACTAAAAGCCTACAATATAGTGACGGCTAGGTTCCCCAGCAGTGACATTTCGTACCAAAATTGGTCCCTTGTTCAACTGTTGGGTTCTATGGGCCCTTTATGCGCAAATGGTAGAATGGAAGCTGACCGGCCGGCAAGACGTACATTTACGATAGGCCAGCAACCCTACCAGATAGATTATGTTTATACACATGCCTGGAGCTTCGAATTAATCAAATACTTTGAAGTAGTAAGGGTGGAGGCGAGTGATCATTACCCTCTGCTGACTAGACTATATGCAAAAAGGGGTAGGCAGAGAGAGAAAGTCCCTCAAGTATATGTAGATGATCCAAAGCGGCTCACGACCTGAATCTCGGAGGAGCACATTCAAAAATTAAGCGATGTTACCTGCACTAGAAAAATTGCCATATGAGGACGTTAATGCCTGGTACGCAAACACAATAAGTCAATTGGTAGAAGTTTTAAGGGTAAGGGTAAAATTCAAAGGTGGTAAATCCGGAGCAGCCAGTAATAAAAGACAACACATTAATAATAGACCCTGGTATGACGATTAATGCCGTAAAGCGAAAGCTTGTATCAGGCAAAAGGAAAGAAGACTTAGAGGACGATTTAATGAAGAACTATTATCTAACATACAGAAGCTAAGGATAAAATATAAAACAATTATCAGAAATAAAAAAAGAATCCTCAAAGATAGATTCCTAGCAAATTTGCTAGAGGTAATCGAAGATAAGAACGTGAAAGGCTTCTGGAAGTTAGTTCAAGAAAACTCTGGTAAAGTCCAGGGGTCTTTTCAGTGCTCAGTTCCTGAGGATAAATTGGTGGATTACCTGGAGGAAATCTACGGGAAGTGACCAAATGCTGATAAAGCAAGTACAATAGGATTGCCAGGCGTGAGAAAAGAGTTAAAAGAGTACTTTACCCCAAGTCACATTAGGAAGATAATCTCAAGTTTAAATTTAACCCGTGCAGCTGGTCCTGATAATCTTCCGGCCATAATGGTAAAAACTAACCCGGAATGGGGGGCCGAGTTTTTTTCATATACGTTTCAGGGGATCCTTAACACAGGGATTGTACCAGAAAACTGGAAAGGAACTATCTTTAGACCCATCCACAAAAGGGCGATGTAAAATGCCACAAAAAACATAGACTAATAAACCTTTTGGATATTGAGGAAAAGGTATTTGCCAAAGTAATCTAGGGATTACTAAAAGATTGGGTAGAAGAAAACCAGATTGTGCCCCCAGAACAGGGAGGGTTTAAAGAGGATCATTCAATGGTGGACCACTGTTTTGCTCTCTTGGCAAATGCGAGGAAGTCGATTGAGCAGAGAGGTAGTCTTTTCTGCTGCTTCATAGACTTCCGCGCAGCATTTGACCTGGTGGACAGAGGGTAGTTGTGGTCGACCCTGATAGATTATAATATCCCTGGTGACCTATTGAGCCTGATCCGAGCTCTGCATACAGAACATTGGGCCCAGATAATTTTGGATGTAGAGGGAAGATTATCTCCGAAAATCGAAATTGGCCATGGGCTGAGACAGGGGTTTGTCTTGGCCCACCTGCTCTTTTCCCTGTTTATAGCAGATCTGCCACAGATTTTAGGTAATACAAGAGGGGTAAGCCCGAAACAAGATGGGAAACATATCTCATGTCTACTCTACGCGGACAACCTGGTAATTATGGACCAGCCGGAGATTGGGCTACAAAGAAAATTCAATAGGTTAAAAGAATACTGCCAGGTCAAAAAACTTGTAGTTAATATGGAGAAGACTAAGATCCTATGTTTCGGCAGAAGGAAAATAGGGTACTCCTGGTATCTAGGTAATGAAAAGCTAGAAAAAGTAATGGAATACAGATACCTGGGGATGTGGTTTCAGAAAAATTTGCAATGGCACATTCACCTGGATGTGCTAAAACTGAGGTAATTGGCCTCAGTGAAGGGATTGAAAAGATTTAATGGAGTGTATGGGGAAATGTCCAACAGACCAGTTTTAAAAGCTTATACCGCCATGGTTCCACCTCAATTGTTGTATGGTGCAGAGATACTATATTTGAGTGGGAAAAATAGGTGGGATATTGGGAGGGTAACTGTGTGAAAAATCTTTTTTCTCTGCCCAAATCATCAATGGTACAGGCAGTAAGACTTGAACTAGAACCACCTCATGGGGCATTATAGTTTGCATGGCCCTACTACGCATCTGGCAATGTGTGGGTTTGGGTCATGACCTTAAAATCTCCCAATGGTGTCAGACTGAAATTGCAAACAGCGATTTAACCTGGGCAAAAGAACATAGGTCCATTGTTAACTAAGCGTGTGGTTTGTTAAAGATTGAATCGTACCTCCAGTCCCCTCAACTTGAGATTGGCAAGAGAGAGCTGGGAATTGAAGCCTCTCGAGTACAGGATCAAGATTATCTCTCTAGGAAAAACTAAATTCTCTATATGCTCACTGTGTGGCAAAAAGATCAACATTTTCCCTATATCTACAGGCTACCCAGTTGCCAGTTAAGGCGCGAAGTGCTAAGGCTAAGAATTGGGGTAAATCCATGTTATGCGTGTAAAGGGTTAAAAAGCTTTTTGCTACATAATGAAGGGAAATGCACCTGCACTTTCGGAACAACATGCAATATCATACGTATTTTATTGGATTGCCAGAAGTTGTTAGAAATGCGAAATTTTTTATGCCCGATTTTTAATAAGTACAATATTAAGCATAGGTCGCAAGCAGTAAACCTCTAAGTGAAAATGGTCAATTTAGACATAGCCTGTGCCATGGGGAAATATATAAAAAAAGTTCAAGAGTTCCTAAAATGTAATGACTATCGAGAAGTTTAGGTTGAGTGTATCAGGCAAACGAGATATATAAGAATGAAAATCATGTCATAAGAAAGATTTTATATCTTAGGATTTTACATTGTAAGTGTGTGTTTTAGAAATGTTAAAACTTCTAGTTTTTAATGTTTCCTCCCTTTAAAGGATGTGAGGATTGTCAGTTCTAAGATGTGTATAGATTATTTTAGAAGCCGTACATCCTGGTTTTATTATGTGGTATGCTGTTTACGGATATACTTTGATGGTTGTAATAGACTAATAAAGTTTTTATTGAATTGAATTGAATACTCTTATACTGGGCTGTTGCTTGTGCTCCTCACCACTATACATATGGCCTTGGTTATAGCTCTCCTGCCACATACACATTGCCTCACTTATGAAAAGTGACGCATCACTGCAAGAAAAAAACTTTTCATTGCACCCTCATTGCGACACCAATGATGAGTCATATTTACAGTATGACGCATCATGTCACAAGGAATTACAGATACGTCAGTATTTCTTGTGTATCTGTGGGCGCTAAAATTACGCATTGCCGGAGTGTGTCACAAAAGTGATGCAACTCTAGAAATGCGTCATTACACATGGGAAAGTCCCATGTGAAATGTGCCTGCGTCAGGCTTACGCCTGCCAATTGGCGCAGTGAGATCTTATAGATTTCACTGCATCACTTCTATGACCCTTTCTTGCGTCAGAACACCCCCCCTGCATACATTATACCTGGCGCAGGTGTAATGTGGCGCAGGGGTGTACAAAGTGACACATTTACTTAGATGCGTCACTTTGTAAATATGGTTCAACAAGGCACATTTTTTGCGCCGCTTGTGCGTCACAAAAAGTGGCACACCGGCGGCGTAAAAGTGACACAAGGGCCCATAAATAGCAACCCAAGTGTCTCGTGCACACCCACTCAGTTGTACGTTGTGACATGGCCTCTACTAAATCTGTTCAGTACCACATTAGAACAATGTATAAAGTCCATAAGCCTTTTACAATAGTGACCTGCCAGTCCCGTACAGGTGTCCCAGCTCATTATGGTATGCTGACTGGCAGCTCAGGTTCTCATTGTCAGCTGTTTGCAGTTTCAATCTCCTTCAAAGTTAACTGGCATGGCTCTGCTTCCCCTCTCACTTCTTGTTCCCTGCAAGCCTGTGCACCAGAACAGACTGATGGGCTTGCAGTTTGTCAAGTTTCTTGGCCTTTGTATTTTTCAACCTTTTTTGCAGAGGTCTGCTAGAGAGGGTTTAGCTGACAATGTGCTAACAGTCCCAGTGTGACCGCCAACACTTCCACTCTCTTCCCGCTTGCTGGATGCACTGTGCACCAAGTGGCAGCACTTATGTTGAGAAAACAACTAGTGCTGGGGCCTCATCAGGAGGCCACTGTCAGCACCGCCAATAGTAATACTAACACAACTACTGCCATCACACACCTACAAGTGTCACAATGATGACTTTTCCAGGTCCCCAAAACTATAAGAACGGCTTGGGCAGCAGGAATCAGGAATTTTTAATGTGCAGTGAATTAATAAGCAACTGTTGTTGTGCCAATCTCCAAATTAAACAGACAATGCCACCTTATTGCGGACTGACAGGTGTTGACAATTTAGTGCCAGTGGTGAGCACCGGAAACCACCGGCTCAAATTAAGCCGAGTGGCCTCACCTTCCAGGGCACAATATTGCTGACTGTACAGCTGCATTCTTGCTGTGAAGATAGGCCTCAAAGGCTGTCAAGAAGGGCTATTCTTACCATTCTATAGATGCTTGGTTATGTCCTCTGGACATAACCTTCTCTTTTCTGTGGTAAGTACTAACATTACGCAAAGGGATGGGGATTGGACCCCAGTGTGATCATGGAGCTTCAGCAGACTCAATCTCTTCAGAGACAATCTTGATAGGAGATTTCCAGCCAACATTTATTCGCAATTTATGTGGATTCATGTGATGAGTCTAAGTATAAGAAACCTCTTGCAGATGTGTTGACTCCTCATTTGTAGAAAAAAAATTGTTTTAAACTTTTTTTACCATTTTATTTTATGGTACCACTAACTTTAATGCATGTCATACGCATATGCTTACATCTCTATATAATCACTCTCTTTATTCTGGGACACTACCTGATGCTTGGAAACAAGCACAGTGATTTCACAACACTCCTGTGGATCCTAAGTTCATGTCTAAATGCAGGCCTATTTCCTCGCTTCTGACTCCAATCAAAATTGTAGAATCCAATGTTAATTCTAAGATTTGTGCCTTTTTCGAGGTCCCCTACTATTAAGATGCCCATCAGTCTGGTTTCTAAGCAGGCTTTTGAGTTGGAATTTAGTTTTGTGACTTTACTTAATGAGATTAGTTTTACGGCCTGATTTAAGTTTTAGTGGACAGAGTATTCATTGTCAGCATGTCGGAGGACTTAAAGTCCGCCACATCGACAGCACTCTACTAACAAATGTATAAATGACCACCAAGCCAGCAATCATTTCAAATCATTGGCAGGACCCGCTGTTACAGAGGTTCCAGTCAATGCGTATTTAGGTTGAACGCACAGCTCCATCAACTTGACTGAGCCGTCTGTCAAACAAAAATTAAAAAACAACCGGCTTGCCATGGGAGTTCTCTCGCATGGCGAGGAGGGCATTAGACAGTTTACCCTGCCCCTTACACCACGATTTTCTTGGGGGTGATGAGATGTGAAAACTGACCTGTAGGTCCACCCATCTATATTAGGTGGACATAGACGTCAGTCTTCAACAACCCTAACTCCTTCGGGCTGTTGGAAGGATGTAACCAGTGTCTGCCTGCAATTAAAAAGGATAGGTGGACCATTATCTTGGCTTTAAGGATACTCCATTGCTGTTGTGACGGAGTATCCTTTCTGCCAAGATATAAACCAGGCCCTTAGTCTTGATACAAGAAATTATTCTTGACACAGTCTCCCACTCCATCCTTCTTTTTAAACTGGAGGAAGCAGGTGTAGTATGACAAACTCTTGAATGATTCAGTTACTTTTTCACCTGTGGATCTCAAACTGTCATAATTCCTCCTTTTCAATCTGCCTTTTCTAATTTCAACTTGCAGCAGCCATCAGTTTTCAGTCCTCAGGCTGACGTTATTCAATCTAAATGTTACACCATTGGCACCAAATATTTTGCCTCTTTGGTTTTACCTATTTTTCATGTACTGATGAGCAGGACCGTATCCACGGTGGGGGGGGGGGGGGGGGGGGGGGCGGGGGCGAGCGGGGTCCGACCAGCCTAAATTTATGTCTGGCCCCCCTAAAATACCGGGCTCAGTTTTGTTGAACCTTTCCTTCTTTTTAATCATTGTAACTTTTTTTCTGGTTCGATGGTCTGAGACTGCAGCAAAGCTCGTATTTGAATGTGGTAGTGAGAGAGCAAGGTGGGGGCTAACTGTCGACCACTGCCCGGGCGGGGTCACACAAAGGCCAAGGTCCTCCTTCCTGCCTTTCTGGGATAAAAATTGGCTTTGAAAGTTCGCTTGTGCAGAGCTGAGGTCGGACACGGTGCCACGGAGTTGCATCAATGCTAAACTTGGTTTGAGAAAACATGTTTCAATCCAGCAATGAAAACAAATTCAGTAAAAGACATTTTGCCCCAGAACTTTGAAATTATCCATATCAAATTTCGGCACACCCACCAGTCTCATGTCTTGTTCACTTTCTATAGCAAAGTACTTCTTGAAACATTGTAAACATGATGTGGGTTGTGTACGAATACACTCCATGCAAGTTTAATTTGCTGTTGCTTTTCATGGCAATCACTGTCCTGGTGATGGACCTTGCAGCATGCAGTCAAACTGAGGCTGAATTAATCTTTCACTATGTGCCTAAAAGATTGTGGCATGTTACTATTAAAACTGCACTGCGCAACCAATGCGCCAAGATCTGGTACAACTAGGTTCAGAGACAGTCAGCCTAGTGGCAACCTGATCTGTGGCCCTGCTAATGTCAGAACCTCATGGAATGTTTTTTGTTTTTTTTAACTCTCTTTATTAAGTTTTTCAGCAAACAAAAAAAACAAAATAGGACTGCATATTAAAGACATTGGCGTGGTTCCGACATCATCACACATAAGTATCAGTACAATTATCATACATGCTTGCAATATTGGGGAAAAAGAAGGAAAAGACATAAAAGTATTTAGACCTTACCGCATTTGACATATAAATGGCGACATCCTCAGGTCTATACACTGTCCAACCTTCCCGCGTTCTTTCTGCAGTGAGTTGTGGGGGCAATCAGGGGTATAAAGGGTAGTATCAAGTCTATTCAAGCCTCTCCTACTGTGCAGTGACTTGGGGACTATGGGCCGCTGTGTTTGGGAGTAGGGGGTTTTCCCTGTCAGGTGTCGTAGGGACAGGTCTCCTGGATATATAAAGGGACCAGAAGTTCTTAGGCCTGTTGCGGGGGCAGTAGTAATTCACAGTAATTTTCAGTTTGAGTGCAACAGTAAAGCATATCTCTGGACCACTGCTCCACTGTAGGTGTCAGTCCGCGAAGCCAGCGCAGTGCAATGTTCCTCCTCGCCAGAAGGAGGTCCATGTCAACTATTCATCTATGCATCTTAGGGAGCGGCTTGGAATAACCTAGTAATGCCAAGAGAGGGTCAGGTGTCAGTGCCACATTTGTGACCCGGTTAATCTCAGTAAAGACCTTCCCCCAGAAGCTGGCAACCCCCAGGCAAACCCATGCCAAGTGAAAGAAATCTGCCACCAATTCTTCACACCTTTCACACAGCGAGTCTTCGCGTAGGCCGTAGCGACATAGCCGCTCCGGGGTGTAATTAACCCTGTTAAGGAATTTAAAATGGACTAGTTTGTGTCGACCATTCAATGAGATACGTTTGGTGCTTGTGCAGCAGTAGAGCCATTTCTCGTCCGTCAGCTCTGTCTGAAAGTTCCTTTGCCATGCTAGGCATGGTTTAATATACACTCCGTCTCTCGTGGACACTATCGCTAGTTATATATGCTGGAGACTAACTTTGCGGGCGATTTCGCCTTAATAATTGCTGTCAGTGCCGGCCCCTCTGAAGGCTCCTCCATAACCTCTCCTAAAAGTTCCCTAAGCATGTGTCTGAGTCTGTAAAATTGGAATTGAGCTAATGGCAGTCTCGCCTCCACCCCCTCCACTATGTCATCTCAGGGGCGGACAGAGCCATTTGCAAAGAGGTCCCCTATAGTATGTAGGTTTAGTGCTCTCATTGCAATCAGGACTCCCTTGTCTATGCACGGCACGAGCCAGTGGCACCAGTCTAGGCGAGCCAATGGAGAGTATAATATATTACCAGCTTGCGCGTTCAGTATATAATGCCAGGCATGTGTGACTGAATTCAGGGAATCCAATATTCCAGTGCGTCTATCCCGAGGCAAGAATAACAAAGCCGGTAGAGGTTTGGGATCAGCTACTATGGTCTCGATCCATATGTGAGGTATATCAGTACGGCCGTGCATCCAATGTTAGGCATGGGAGGATTGTGCCGCCCTATAACATAGCTCAAAATCGGGGGCACCAAGTCCCCCCATCTTGTACGGCAGTGTCAATATGTTCCAGGCCACTCGGGGCTGTTTGCCCGCCCAGGCTAGCCTAACCATCACTGAGTGCAGACGCTGAAAGAATATTTTGGATAAGACCATAAGAATATTTATAAAGAGGAAAAGGACCCGAGGCAAGACAATCATTTTCATTAATGATACCCTGCACAATAGAGACAGTGGGAGGCTGATCCATCACTCCACATCCTCCTCCAGCTTGGAGACAGCCACTCCATAATTTTCCCTGAGGACCACTTCTGAATCAGTATGGAGTCATATGCCTAGGTATCATACCGCCTCTGTGGTCCAAACTAAGGGATAGTCCGGCTCAAACTGGACCGTAGCTGGGGTGAGAGGGAACATGATGGACTTGCTCCAGTTTACCTTGATTCCGGAAAGGGAACTGAAGCGAACCACTTCCCGTAGAACCAGCGACAGATTGACCTCCGACTCTCTGACATATAACAGCGTATCGTCCGCATAAGTGGAGGCAATTAGGCGGTAGTTTTGGAATCTTGTGCATCTCTGCTCATTATATACCTGCAGAGCACAAGCCAGAGGCTCTGCTGTAAGGGTGTACAGCAGGCGGAACAGGGGGAAGCCCTGTCTCGTGCATCTCCTGATCGGTATGGGGTCAGTAATCAAGGAGTCAATCCACACACGAGCCATGGGGGAGGAGTAAAGCATCGCAAAGAGCTGTAAAAAGACCGTACCCACTCCCATCTGGCTGAGAACCTGCCTCATGAAATGCGATTCGACCGAATCGACTGCCTTTTCCATATCTAAGAACACCGCAACTGCTGGGACCTCCAGACGGGTGTGTTGGAAGGCTGCAAAAACCGTGAGTAAGGTATAAGTTAAATTCCAGCTGGGAACAAAGCCCGCCTGCTCTGGGGCTACCAGGATGTTGATCAGTGGACTCAGCCGATTGGCCAGTATTTTTGCAAAAATCTTTGTGTCCACATTCATAAGGGATAGGGGTCTGTCTGAGGCACACTCCTCCACAGGCTTCCCCGGCTCGAGGATGGCGACAGTGAGGCTATCACTCCCCGGTGCGCTCCCCACCCTCACCCCCTAGAGTACCCAAGTCAATTCCTCCCTCTCAATGGGGCGCATCAGGAATTTGCGGTGAACATCTTTAAACCACGGAAGCTTAATGTAAGTCATGTAATCTAAAATGCACTCATCTGAGGCTCTGTCCAGCGAAGAGAATAGCTCAGCATAATACCTACGGAATCGCTCCGCCACCTGTGCTTCTGTGAGTGGAGGCTCACCCGGTGGTGGTGTAATGTCCGAGATCATAGTTCTATCTCTACGCTGTCTCATAGTCTGTGCGAGAACAGTCCCTTGTTTTTCGCCCTCACCATAGGCGCATGCGGTGGCATACTTCCCAAGGTGTTTCAACTCCGCGTCTGCCTCCTCGTGATAATCCCTGACCCTCTGTGCGAGTTCCCGCGCTATATCATCACTCTGGTGCATCTCACGTGTTGACTCAAGGTTCTTCAGTTTGCGTTCTAAAGCTGTCAACCTATCGCGGATCGATTTGAGGACCCCCGCGTGCTTAGAGATAGTTATCCATCTAACGAACATATTGAAGGTCTCCCAGACTGTTTGAAAGCAATCTACCGAACTTATGTTCAGGTCGAAGAAAGATTCAATGAACGCAGTGAGTTCCTCCTTGAACACAGGATCAAGAAGGGAATAGGGCAGGAAATGCCACAGAAATGGGGGAATCCGACTCTTAGGTGAAGCAATAGTCAACAATATAGGTGAATGATCAGAGTAGGTGCGGGGGAGAATCGTGCATGCCTGTATGTGTGGAAGTAAGTATTGTGATGCAAACCAATAATCAATTCTCGTGTGGATGTTATGGTGTGCCGAGTAATGCGTGTAGCCTCCCAGTTGTGGGTGCCTGTGCCTCCAGACATCGCAAATGTTTAGGGGTATAAGGGATGACACCACCACTCTGTCCAATGCCAAAGGTCTTCTGTCTGAGTCATCAGACCTATCCTGCCCCGGGTGTCTATTAAAGTTAAAATCCCCTCCCCACAATATGCGGTTCTGCGCATGTCGCTGTGTCAGGGTTGTCAGCTGGGAATAAAAATCTGGGTGGTCGAAGTTGGGGCCATATATGTTAAAAAGAAAAAGCTCTAGTCCCTTACCGCAGCACCGGGCTATGGCAAATCGACCCTCCCTGTCCTTGTCCAAGGGTGTAAGTTGTAACTGTGATTTCGGGTTTATACACATCAGGACCCCCCTGGCATGGAATGTGAAACCTGCAGCATGTATGTTCCCCAGGAGACCTTTAGTTCTTAAAATAGGGCTATCTGGTCAGAGGTGTGTCTCCTGCATAAGGGCCACATCAACCCTATGTCTATGGAGGTAGATCAGTATTTTACGAACTTTACGGTGGTCGTTAAGACCATGGACGTTCCTTGTAGTAGTACCAGAGTATCTTGAGCGGTATCAGGGGCAGTCGTCAATGTGTCTGCCATAAGGAATCGTTAGAGCTCATGGGCAACAATTTCAGTCCCCGCAGAACCATGCCATTCCACACTCTTTTATCAGGAATTATCATAACGATGAATACACCCCAAAACATCCCCAATACGCGCTCACTCTTTGTTCTTGTCTGATCTGAGGTTTGTGGGCCCAGAGTTGGCCACCGTTTGCCCACCATCACGCAGCACATGAAAGCAGTCAGCAAGAATGAGCATTGGGTATCAACCAAAACCAGTCCCCCCCTCCCACAACCACGCCTGCCCAACCTCAACTTCGCCGCGATACCATCCCTCCCGCCCAGAAGCAAAACCCACCTGCCCCAAACCGCAAAACTCATCCCAAGTGAGCTTCACGCGGGGGTGAATGTAGCTCGCACCACTATCAAAGTGTGGGACCACCAGGGATCAGTCTCCTCCTCCCGCCCGGAAGTTCTACTCACAGCTGTTGGGTAGTGCAATATAACAGTGTTCAACACATCTCAGGAGGCGAGAAACCACATAGCTCTGTCAATACTCTCAGTAAGGATGCTGTTAACCATAGTGACCTACTCGTCCACTCAATATCCCAGGCCTGACTGAAGCTAAGTCCTGCAAAGAAATCGATGTGGTCTCCTCCTCTCGGATCAGCATATCTTTAACCATCTCCTCCCCCATATCACACATCCCTGAAAATATCAGCGCTCGAGGAGACCTACTATAGGGATCCGTCGTATTGTCCTGTTTGGCAGCAATCCCCGCCTAGCATTCCCAAAAATAACAGAGCCCCCCAACCCCTCCCCCCGATAACCCCCAGCCGCGTTCAGTAGATCAAGGATCCAGCACAGATTCAATCATTCTCATCCATAGGGCACCCCGCCGCTTCGTCAAGGAGGTGTTGATCCGGGTGAAGTTGCTTCTCTTTCGTCCAGTCTTTTAACACCTTTTTTAGGGCCTTTGGGTCTGTGAAAATAAGTGAGCGGCCTTGTCGATTCACTCGCAACTTTGCGGGATACAGCACAGCGTAGGCCGCCTCAAGTTCCCTGAGCTGTCTCTTCATTGGGCCAAACTGCCGTTGGGCCTCCTGAACTTTGACGGTAAAGTCAGGGAACAGTGAAATCGTGGATCCTTCAAATCTTAATGGCTTTTTCCCCCGTGTTAGCTTGAGGGCGGTATCCCTGTCTCTGTAGTTAAGCAACTGTGCAATAATCGGTCTGGGAGGGTTTCCTGGCTTAGTTTGTGGCCCCAAGGACTGGTGCGCCCTTTCTACCACAAACATGTTAGAGAAAGCAGAGTCCCCCAGCAGCATTTTTAGCAGTTTCTCTGTGAAGAGTTCCATGTTCCCCGTGGCCGTGGACTCCGGCAGGCCCGTAATTAGAAGGTTACAGCGCCGGGAACGGGCCTCCAGGTCCTCCGTTTTATCCTGCAATACTTGGAGTACCCGTGTTGTATAGCGTTTTAGGACCCTAGTGCAATTTTCCAGATCATGCCCTTATATAGGTATAATTCACATTACCCTTATATAGGCATATAAATCATAACCATATTTAGATATAACCCATCCAGTCCAAATATGGTATGGCTACTTCCACTAGTTCCACACTCAGATTCAGCAGTCAGGGACATCCTCTTTCTTGAATATTGATTTGTCTTAGAAATCATGGCGTTTTCAAAGAACTACCATTCCCTTGGGATTCTTTGGTGACGTTATTATGTCCGACTTTATGCCAAACCAGGCACCTTCAAGGTATAAATATGCCCACACTTGCCCTAGCAAACACACGGTGGTTTGGAGCAGTTCGACTATCTACTTGCCCGACACAGCAAGTGCCGAAGGAAGCCGACCCTCCAGCAGACGCACTGAAAGAGAGGCTGCTTTTCTCTCGCTTAGAATCCAGCTCCAGTGTTTCCAAGCTCCCCTTGTGGGGTGTTGGGAAATCGAGTCCCGAGACAGAGATAACAGACCTCCTTCATTCTGAAACAAGCTACAGAGCTGATTAGACCCTAAGAGAAATCTTGGATAGATTCTTGGCAAAGAAACTGAACACATACTTACTTCATCCCTTGTACTAGACTTAGGTTAGGTACATTTGGGCTAGGCGTATTTTAGAAGCACCAGTTGAGTACTTTTAGTCTTTGTTATTTATGTATGTATTTTATGGCTTAGAAACCCTACTATGCTTTTATGGTATTATTTTAAAATACTCTTCTTGCTGTACGCATTATACTTTACAGCCAGTATTACGATTGTAGCAGTTCATTTCTTTTGCAGGAGAAAGAAGACTGTTCAATAAATACTTTTATTGAAAATGCCTGTCTCTTTATTTCTCTGCACCTCTGATGAAACAAAGCATGCACAATTGACTGAGTGAAATATCTATCTATTGTTTCCATGACTCTGAAGATCAGTTTTATCGTGGGGGAACAAAGTTGTCATGTTTAAGAGGTTGTCAGAAACTAATCCCTTCTTGTTTATTCAAGAAAGTTTCTAGTGAACTCTGAGCTAGCTGGCACTCATAATTAAGTTTAATATATTCGATAGAGACCTAGTCGACCTAAGTCCTACATCACATTTATAGGATATATCATTCCAATGCGCAGAGCCTATTGGGAATATAGGAACTACACTACACCCTGCCCAGTTGTTTATGTTCAGTGTCGAGAACAGTTTGTGCTTGCTTTGTCTCAGTTAACCTGCGCTCTGACATGTCGAGCTGTTCCGCTTGCTTATCAAGTCGTTCTGCCATGCGGTTCATCCTATAGGTTAGGGCATCCATGTTGGTGCCTAAGCAGGATGTGCTCCCCTGGAGGTTCTTTTCCATATTCAGCAGTAGGCCACGGATGTCCTGTCGTTGGTCATTTAGTTCCTGGTCTTGTTCTCCAGCGCCTTCCTCCATGGCGACATTGTTAGATTTGGATAGTTTCTGATCAAAGGACAGCTAAGATTGTGTCCTATCCACTCTGCCCATATTGGAGCTTTGCAGGGGGGTATCTCCGGTGCAGGGAATCAAGCTAAACGCTGGGGAATCAGCAGGCATCACAGCTCCATCCAACCCGGGTCGGTACAGCAGTCTACCAGGATCCTTCCAGCTCTGTCCCTAGCACACCACCCCCGCCACAGGTCAGGGCAAGCCAACAGGCCACCAGCAGCAGGGGTCGTAAATTGGCCATCCCACCGCAACACACGCCTTCCATGGCAGCTTCTCTCGTGTGCCCAGAGGGGCACAGGGGGGAGAGGGATGGCCAAAGGTGGAAGCAAAACCTAAGATAGGACTCTAGTGTCCACATCCGATGCAAGCCGTACAAGTCGCGGCGATAGGGCGCTCACTCTATTGTCTACGTCCAAGTACAATTCAGTAATTAAAGTGGCAGTTTCCACTCCTGTAGGCTGTCCTCTCCTCTTGGGCAGCACCAGTCACCCCTCCATCATCAGTACCCAGCCGACCGCAACCAGCCCCCAAAGACCGGAGTGGGGCAGGGGGCCACACACCTCTCCCAGTGCTCGCCCCAGGTCAAGTCAGTCCTGGCACCTCGGCAGACACAGCTCCAGAATCAGCAGCACTCTCCTCAGCAAATCTCCCCCAACTCCACGGGCACTCTCACTCATGCAGCCCAAAGAGCAAGGAGGGGGAAAAAGAGGACTTGGCAGTGCAGCTCACCCAGTCCCAGGCGGAGCATATCACACTCTGTCTCTCCTCTCCTCCGCCTCGGTAGGCGATAACCACCACAGGGTGCAGCCGGTTCCCGCTGGCAGGTCTCACCACATCGGCCGCCGCAGGCTGCAGAGACCGCACTCCCAGGTGCTCGAGGGGGGGTCGCAGAGAGCAGACCCGGCTGTCCGCCCGCCGAGGGGGGCCACCGCAGGTCCGCTACACGCTCCGGGACCGGCACACAGCATGCGCCTCAGTGGGGGGGCCCTCCGCATACAGTCCAACGTGGCCCCCGCTCACCTCAAGATGTCGTGCCTGTCGCTCCCACCGGGCCCCTCTGCAAGTTCTCTTCCGGCCTCCACAGCCCGTCAGGTGTAGGCGGGGGCAGGCAATTCCCTCAACAGCCGCCCTAAGCAGGGATCGGCCCGCAGCGGCTGCAGTCGGGTTACACCAGGGATCGATTCTTTGTCCGCTGGCCAGAGGGCAAGGAGGGGGGATTCAGGCCTCAGCCCGCCCGTCTCCCGGATCTGGGCCGCGGTATCGTGCAGAGGGTCACAGCTTCACCAAAAAGACAGGTAGGCGCTCCAAACCAAGAGTGATCTGCCCCTCTAGGTCTCTGCTTGCTACCAGGTGCCTCCCAGTGGGGGAAGATATGGCACAGCTGCTGCATATTGTTCGGATAGTTGGCGGTCTGTAGGAGCCCTCGGCTCAAGCGGCCATCTTGGTAGCGAGCTAGCCCCGCCCCCAACCTCAGAGAATGTTGGTTATGGTTGAATTTCAATCTATCACTACAGAACATTTAGAGCCTCTGATGGAGCAGATTTCATCTGGAGTCAGGCATTGTTTTATATTTGTGCTTCAGACAAACTGCATTTAAATTGCCACGCACATTTTGTGCAAGTTAAAAACATGGCACATGAAAAACACGAAAGTGAGGCCTATTCAGTCTGAAATGCTTTTGTGAATTAACATGTTTTTTGTAGTGTAGAGAAAAGTGGCCTATTTAGCTTTAAAGATTAATAGAATGTGTTTCTCTCTTCCTAGCTCATCCCTTGTAATCTAAATTCACTATTCCTGTCTTAAAAGACTTTGGCTTGTTGCATATTTAGATACATATTTCAGTTAATAACACCTCTTTTTATAATGTGTGTGAATTAATAATGCACCAAACACTACACAAGGGGCTAAATGCTTTTTTGCATGAAAAGCAGTCTAAAACACTAAAGCATGTTACTGTGTGCGCTGTATTAACTGTGTGTGCTTTTAAAATTTACACGAAACGCATAATAATGCTATGTTGCACATTGCACATTTATTTTGCATGTTGTCATAAATAATAGAAAAGCTGCTTGAAACTAATAGCTTGGCTAGGTAAACATTTATAAGGGGTATTAGTATGAGGGAGGGAAACATAATGGGCCGAGTTACATGAAATTAATATTCTCTTTGTGTCTGTTTTGTTTTTGGGCCTACAATTAAATGGCTGCCTGTGAATCCAGCAAGGCTATGACTTGCATTAAAGAGAAGAGAGCATGCGCAGACACCAGCTTGACTCAAACCGCGGAAGGAGTCAAGGCCACTTTGAACATTCTTGTGATCGTGCCAATGTACCAGTTCACTAAGGTATCCTTCTAGACTGCGCTGTGGAAGGAAGGAAGGAAGGGAATTAGAATGAAATATTTTTCCTAGTAAATGATGCAAAAGCATATAAAATGTATTCATCATGTGTGCTTCTTTTGTTAAGACTGGCATGCTCTAGAATTTTCAATGAGTCAGGATAGTGAGACCTCATGCCTTCATGGCTGACCAATCAAGTACAAGTTTTCCTGAAGATGCAACATTTTTGTGTAGTCTGCCAAGAATTAGAGTATAAATAATGACCTCTCTGGAGGCGTGGTTGGCTAGGCTCATTAGGCTTCAGGGGGGCATGTGAGCTCTTGAGAGAAGGGATGGATTAGACCAGACATTCTATGGGTGAGGTACGAGATCGTCACAGGTGCAGCCTTGGGCGTCCGAGGAGAGTCAGGTGGGGGGGGGTTCCCTGGTGATTTTTTTCTAAAGTCCTTGCACTTCATATTTTGGCACAGCAGGCCACATTCCATTGAGGTCTGGTGAAGGAGGGGCTGTCTCACTCCTTGCTTGCTCTTTAGACACAGGCAGAACAGAGAGTGCATCTGATTAAGATAGAATTAGATGCTAAACTTTAAGTGTATGCTTTGACTAATTATTAAGGTCTGAAAAGATTTATTTGTCTTACACATTTATTTCTCTTTAAGGGAGATTTTTGCCAACTATTTAATTATTGATTAGCCTTGCAAGACTATGTTTCTTAGAAACTCTTTAAGAGTTTTGACTGATATTTTGCGCCACATTTTCCTTTCTAAGTGTGATGCTTATATGGAGACTGTAATATGTTCTGTATTAATGCTATTTTGCTGTTTTCCAAATTCTGTAACCTGATTGATATTTTACTAATGAACACAGGGTCAGCGAAAAATTAACTTTTGACTAAAAAATAAAACCCTATAAAATACTCAACAACTCTCTTCATTGGCTTAAATGATAATTGCATTTTTGACTGTTCACGTTTATTTAAAATCTCCTGAAGGTAATAGATGGTGCGAAGGTCCCAACACCTTTTCAGCGGTAAAATAGAGGTAGCATGAGGGTTTTGCATTGAGAAATTACCAGAAGAAATTACCGCTCTATCACTTCCAGTACAACTTACAGCCCAAAATAATCTTCTTCTTGACCTGTTCTCTTCCACTTCTGGGAATGCACTGCTTCACCATGCAGTGCCACAGGTGAGTCGGAAATAATAAGAAGCCACCTCTAAATAGGCCATGTGACCCTCAAAGCAGGGTTCATCGCATGTCAAAGTAGGACATGTAGAAATGTGATGTTAACATGTCCTTACAGTACCTAGCACCTAAAGGCACTTTTTCACTGTGGCTGGCAAGCTGTCTCATGAAGAAAACTATAGTACATATTAAAATGCTAGTATTGTATCTCTGGAATGGGAGCTGGAAAATTAAACAAACTATTTTTATTAGTTAATAAAATCCAATTAAATGCCAAGGTAGGATTTTTAAAACATATTAAAGATAAGTATCTTCTAGGAAGTGACCTTTTTCCTTGCCTGCAGTTCTTGGAGGCTAATTTGTATTCACTGTCACTGTCACTGTCCAACTTCGCCTAACATTAGCAGGTTATGAAATGCCTCCCAGAAGCTACACAAGGGCCTCCACTTTACACAAGCCAGGCAAGGACCACAGACCCCAGGCTCCAATGCGAACGTCCGCATCCAGGCCGCATCCTTCTTCCTGCTCCAGGAGGCGCTTATCTGCGGCACAGGAGCCCCACTGCGTGGGACGAACACACGGGCCACGTCCGGGCCAAGGGCGCACCCGTCCGGGCCCATCATAGCCCAAAAGAGGCTGGGCTGGGACACCCTTCTGATATCTTGCCCTGGAGGCTGCTGGGGTTGGCGTATTGGATGGATTAGATAACTTATTATCCGAATGTGAGGGACTTCTTGACACATATAACTGAATTTACAGACACAACTGTGTCTAGTGCAGGAATGCACTGTTCAAATTTGCTTTAGTGCACTGCGTTTTCACCATATGTTTTGAAACGTATACCAAAATTCTTCAAAATATCAACTGATCCAATTAACTCAACATACTCATAACAACATCAACACAACGACTTAGTCATGTTGTCAAGTTCATTACTTTTTTTATGTAGGTTCATGAACATTCAATTCTTTTTTTAAAATTCTTTTTGTTAAACTTATTTAGCAATTTAATGTCATTGCAAATACATTCCAACTGTGCATCACAAACATTCGTTCAAAACGAAAATACTGTGGACTTCATCTGTGTTTTCATAGGTTCCCTCCCAATGCATTTCGATGCCACTGCATCTTCGTCAGGGGAATGAACTGCGTAAACAAATAATAACCATATGTTCTAAATGAGAGCGATATCTTTTTTTTTAAAAACAATATCATTTTTTACGAAAACAGGTTATCTCATTGGCATTTTTCTCAAAAATAAAATGCAACTCTACTGTGTCCAAACACATTGCCCTCCCAAGCATAAATATATTAATGATACTGTGGTGTTCCCTATACATGCCATTAGATTCAAATAAGTGCAATCAACGTGTATGTTATCTGAGTGCATCAAACATAACTCAAAAAGAATAACTCGAAAAAGTTCCAGGTACAACATACCCTCCCAACAAGCCCTGATGTATTATATCCTTATTTACAGATGAAATGTCTGAGTGCTGGGCTGAATGATAAAATTTAATTTGCATGTTACCTATAAATGATTACGGTGAATAAAAGAAAGTTGTGAATACAGGATTGGATTCCAGACAAGTGCTAGCAACGTAGTGTACACTGAACGCACAACATTTTGTTTACACTCAATTTTCAAACTTTATTCATTGTTATTTTTTAATTTGTATTTCTTATCGTTTTTTTATTTTTTTATTATTTTTTTCATTCTCTACATCTCTTAAATAATGCTATATGTTAGGTATAGAAGGAATTAATGTTTTAAGCACATAGGATGGTTACCGGTGCTCAAAGTGAATGGCCGATGGGCCAAGGTAGATAGATTAGTCCTCTTTCTATGACTAGGGATGGGCGGGTCTTTCAGTTTACAATGAGTAAACACGAACACTGGAGGTTGTAAATTAATTGCGCGAACGTTTTTGTAACGTTTCTGTATTTTTCTGTCACATTGATTCATATTATGGGTCTGTATGCAGTGATGCTTTTCGCGTTTTTAATCACACTAAACACGATAATGACAAGGAGGGGGCGGGGACCATGGTCCACTAGTGATGACGGGTTTAAAAGTAGCCCGGCATGGCGTGTTGTACCGCGGCGTTTTCTGCTTTGGGAAGGATCGATAATACGAATACGGGACAAACAGAACAGATACGGTAATTTTGGCAATATAGAGCTTGAGGCACAACACAGGTTGTGTTGCTAGTATGCGCAAAACATTTTCGTGCTAGTAATGTGGGTCTATCGTTTTTTGTCAGAACGTGAAAATAGTGTATATTGAAAGGCTCGATTCTATTGCCCAGAGAGCAGTGAGTAATAGAGTGATTTATAACATCTAGATTTGGTAAATTAGAGCTTAAGACTGTCCACTTATACTAGTCTCATTTTGGTTTGCAGGTCAGACATTTCATCTGTAAATAAGGATATAATACATCAGGGCTTGTTGAGAGGGTATGTTGTACCTGGAACTTTTTCGAGTTATTCTTTTTGAGTTATGTTTGATGCACTCAGATAACATACACGTTGATTGCACTTATTTGAATCTAATGGCATGTATAGGGAACACCACAGTATCATTAATATATTTATGCTTGGGAGGGCAATGTGTTTGGACACAGTAGAGTTGCATTTTATTTTTGAGAAAAATGCCAATGAGATAACCTGTTTTCGTAAAAAATGATATTGTTTTTTTAAAAAAAGATATCGCTCTCATTTAGAACATATGGTTATTATTTGTTTACGCAGTTCATTCCCCTGACGAAGATGCAGTGGCATCGAAATGCATTGGGAGGGAACCTATGAAAACACAGATGAAGTCCACAGTATTTTCGTTTTGAACGAATGTTTGTGATGCACAGTTGGAATGTATTTGCAATGACATTAAATTGCTAAATAAGTTAAACAAAAAGAATTTAAAAAAAAGAATTGAATGTTCATGAACCTACATAAAAAAAGTAATGAACTTGACAACATGACTAAGTCGTTGTTTTGATGTTGTTATGAGTATGTTGAGTTAATTGGATCAGTTGATATTTTGAAGAATTTTGGTATACGTTTCAAAACATATGGTGAAAACGCAGTGCACTAAAGCAAATTTGAACAGTGCATTCCTGCACTAGACACAGTTGTGACTGTAAATTCAGTTATTACAGAAACCTGACAGGGGTCGGTCAGGAAGCAGGTCTGCACCTTTTAGTTAAAACATTTGAGTACAATTTATATACAGTGGTGTGCAGGTTATACACATATTTTGGACTTCTTGACACAACACTCAGTGATACCCTACCCAAGAATAGCACCTCACAGGCTCTGAACAGTCCCATAAGCACTGGGCGTATAGTTCAAAAAGACAGTTAGCAGGTCTCCTCCGTCCAAAGCCTCAAATGTAATCTCTGTAAGTCCTGAAAGTGGGGGCATCCCAATGCAAGACACCCAATATGATCTGGCTGCATTTCCCTGTAGTAATAGATTTTCAACACTTGCAGGCTACCCAGAGTCGTTGCATACTGCCCTTAGTACTGAGAGGCAGGTGAATAGCGTAGGCATAGAGGGTGGCATATGCAGCACTAAACATGGCCAAGTAGCAGCAAGTCTTGCAACAGACTCAAATAGCTTAGATAGCAGAAGTAGTGACAGGAAGCTAAGTACGTCCATTGAGGACTCTTCCCACATACCTTTTACCCTGCAGATAATTGATCTGGTGAGAGAAATTAGAGCTCTTAAAGAATCCATGAGCAGCCTCTCTGTTTCCCTAAGTAAGATTCACTCTGATGTGCAGGAAGTAAAAAAGTCACTGGGAATGCATGCAAAGCATACTGGTAACTCCCAAGGGGACAAGGTCTATGTAAGTCAGCCCTCAGGTAACAACAGGGTTAAAACCAAACAGTGTATAAATAGGCAAGGCAGGGATCATTCACCAATGTGCACTGGTATAGACTCTATATAACCTGGCAGGGTGCATACAAGCAAGGCAACCCATTGGCAACGTGAACATCCCACTGTGGTATCTGGCCCTCCTGTAGTTCCCGTCCCCCAATGGGCTGGTATTACTCGAGCGCCAAGAAGTCTTGCTAGGACCCTAGACATGAGAAACGTATATACGATTAACGTACCAAAACTATCCGGGAGCTCACCTAAGGAAGACGAGTAATCTCTCTTAAATAAGTGTACCCAATGGACTCGTCATGTAAGGGGCTGTCGGTCTTTAATAAGGGACGATATCATCAGGGCCAAAAGACCCTCTTCCACAAGGGTCACTTTAGACTTTATTGCACTGATGCTCTCGCACTGTCATTTGGCTGAGAATCTTGTGAATTTTGACATCCGTACTCATCACCTCACCAGATATAACGTTTGTTTCAAATGTAACCCTCCAGAAATGGCAGACAATCTAATCCAGCCCATCTTCTGCTATCCCATAATGGCATGTCATCACTACGAGAGCTATATTGAAGGTTACCCTCACTTGCTCGTGTTTATGGGCAGGTTATGTCGCAAACACCCATCAGCGAGTCTGTTGCACCCCTTCCAATGGGCAAATCTCCTCTAGAGTCGACATACCACATTAAAACAAAAGGTGCTAGTGGGTGGTATATCAGGGAAAACAGATCCAGGGAGTAGGGAGACGTAAGAAACCTACCAAACCTCACGTAGATTAGCATTTATTTCATGGAACATTGCTGGGTTTACGTTTAAGCGTGCTTGCCCTGACTGGAATTGCTTTGTAGAACAGTATGACATCTGTGCATTCTAGGAAACATGGTCTGTGGAACCCCTCTATCACCCAGGGTATTTAAACTATTATATTCTGGCTACTCATGGTGGTAAGGGTCGCCCATCGGGGGGCTAACAATCTAGGTTCACCAGGATATTAGCCTTAAGATACAGGATCTCCCGACTCAGTGTAATGACATTCTTGCCATTCAGTTGGTGACTGGTCCTTAAGGTGAGATTGATATCTATAATGTATATGTGAGGGGGCACAGTGGGGGACGGAAGTCGAAAACCTTAATGGCCTTAGATGACCTTTTAGATAATTTGTCTTGGGCTTCCCTAGTTTTAATAGCAAGGGATTTAAACTTGACTTTTAAGCCTCTTAATGGTGCAGAATGTGACCTGGCGGGGGAGGAAGATGAAAATAAACAAAGAGTAGCAGTGGGTCATTAACTAACTGACTCTGAATATGTATCTGGAAAACCTAAGGAGACCTAACCTCAAAACTACGTAAAAATACGCTATCTGAGTATGAAGTATCTTTCTTGTGTGGAAAAATACCCATCAGTTGCCAGTCCTAGAGTCCCTGTTCATCATGTGTGTTCTTCCATACCGGGAAGATGTGATTTTGATAACCACTGGAGACAAAAACGTTGTCATTTCAGTGGAACCCAGTAGGTTTCAACTTATGTCAGGGTGTAAACAGACAACTGTAGAGCAGTGCAAGTGAAAAGTGAAAAAAGTGGACTGTGAGGTGAACAGATAAAATTGGGTAGTAGAAAGGATAAGAACTTTATTAACACCTTGGTACTCCCAAAAACACTAAAATGCGTGCAACAGTAGTGGTTTTAGCAAATAACCGCTAGTTCTAATGTGTGGGCGACATGTTTCTGCAGACTTAAGTGGAGCCTAAAGGTTTCCTGCTGCTTTCTTCAGGACCATAATCGCGACTGCTCAATAAAACGGTGAAAAAAAGGAAAACTATCACCTGGGTATTCAGTAGATCCTCATTCTCCTCTTTATTGTGATTTCCAGTTCGTCATGAGATGGAGAGGACATTCAGACAAACACATAAAAAAGAGACAGACAACCATAATAACAACCAGTCCGTTTGGTTACACTTTCCAATAGTGATGTGTATCAATGATTGGGTTTAAGATACCAATCTGGTGCCTCCAGATGACACTCCCACTATCATAATCGTAAAGTGGTCACTCTCACTTACCTAATTCAGAGGAGAGTAACACTCCACCCCACCTGGGCACAGCGCAGGTACATGGAGCCCCGCTCTGGTGAGCATAAAAGCAAATTGAAAACAGGAGTTACTTCAACACGTCAGGCAACCAGACTTCATAACACCACCTCGAGGCCGCAAACAGCACGGTGGTCTACTCTCATGTTCTACTCAATTGCCATTTCTATTTGCTTCCTATGGCTATTCCTCAATTAAAAGCATTGTACCGCTATACATTGGTGTATGATTAATGTGCTGATGCTTTGCCCCACCTGCTCTTTCCCAGACACAACAGGTTAATTATACGCTGATCTTTTGATCGTGGGAATTTATCTCAAAAGTCATTCTTTCGTACAATAATTGTATCTGTTACTTAAGTCTCGTTCTTCTCTCCTGTCTGGCAGCGTTCATTAATAGTACACAGAAGCTGCCTCGTGCTAGTGCGCAACCGCTCTACATGCGGATTACGCTAAGCCTGAGTTACTCGCGGTCATGTTAGAACTTTCGTTCTCGGTCTTCAAACGCATCCACTCACCTTCCGGTCCGTACTCCGGACATCCTTCTGGGCTGTCTCGGGGAGGTACCGACCGGAGCACCCATCCCGTATACATACTCTCTCTCCAACATGGTCTGTCGCGTGAGACGCGTCACGTCCGTGCGACTCCATTTAGGAATTGTGGGGAATGTAGTTTATTGCGTTATTTGCGTTCGACCAGATCGTAATTTTGCTGTTATATCACGAAATGTCAATATTTAAAAAAAACATATGTCTAAATCAATACTATGTCTAGTTTAAAAAGAAAATCGACATAAATTAAAACTTATGGATCGATTTTCTACTAAATTACGATCTTTCTAAAGACACATATTGCATAAGTTAAAGCAATCTATTGAGCCTCTGCTCCTATTTGAACACTAAGCGAGGGCCAATCATGTGTTCTAATACTGGCGTAGTGGGGATTGCAGTGTGGTCTATATATCACAGTTTATCTCATACACCACTCAGAGTCTAAATATGGAGACGATTATCCCTTCTCGTGTGTAAGGAATCTACCTCAATGTGTTATGTGAACGCCCTTCTTATGTTATCACAGTCAGGTAAAATTTCAGCAGGGCATATTTAGAGCGGAGAAGCAAGTAACTCAATAACAAAGAGCAATCCTCATAATGACATCCAAGGGATGTCCTCGTTTAATCCCACTTTATCAGAGTTCAGTTTATATACCCATTTCTGCTCAAGCCTGAACAGAAACTTTGTTACATCTGATACATGGTCTGGGATCACTGGCTGTTCAATCACAGTCCACTTCAGATCGGTAGGGCCATGACCTACTTCTAGAAAATGATTCGTCATCTTCATTGTTTGTCGCTGGCATCTAATTGAGCTTTTATGCTCCGAGATGCAAATCTTTATTTTCCTTGTGGTCATCCCTACGTACCTCATATTGCAGGGACATGTAATAAGGTACACTAGATTGGCACTGTTACAGTTCGCGAACTTTAGCTGTAACCAAGGACGGTCAGTGCCTATGTCGATGCTCGTGGTTTTAGAGGTTTGAGGGCACGCGGCACAATTCCCACAAGGATGATGACCCCTGACTGCCGGCATATCCCATAGGGTTCCCACTGCTCGTGGCATTATCATTTTTGGTCTTGTGTGGACCAATTGGTCCTTCAACTGTGGACTGTGAGGTGAACAGATAAAATTGGGTAGTAGAAAGGATAAGAACTTTATTAACACCTTGGTACTCCCAAAAACACTAAAATGCGTGCGACAGTAGTGGTTTTAACAAATAACTGCTAGTTCTAATGTGTGGCCGACATGTTTCTGCAGACTTAAGTGGAGCCTAAAGGTATCCTGCTGCTTTTTTCAGGTCCATAATCTCGACTGCTCAATAAAACGGTGGAAAAAAGGAAAACTATCACCTGGGTATTCAGTAGATCTTCATTCTCCTTTTTTTGTGATTTCCAGGTCGTCATGAGATGGAGAGGACATTCAGACAAATACATAAAAAAGAGAGAGACAACCATAACAACAACCAGTCAGTTTGGTTACACTTTCCAATAGTGATGTGTATCAATGATTGGGTTTAAGATACCAATCTGGTGCCTCCAGATGACACCACCACTATCATAATCGTAAATTGGTCACTCTCATTTACCTAATTCAGAGGAGAGTAACACTCCACCCCACCTGGCCACAGCGCAGGTACATGGAGCCCCGCACTGGTGAGCATAAAAACAAATTGAAAACAGGAAAGCATCTTCTGCTTTCCCGGACCTCGCATATCAGGACAGAGGCAACCGGACGCCTCGAAGGAGCTGTGGACTGTGGGATCTTGGTGGAGGCACGCAACAGGGCTGCGAGCGTTGCAGGGACTCCATCTCCCAGGAGTCCCTGCCTGACCTACAGCCATCTTCTGGTCCGCTCTCCCTGTTGCTCCGCCCACAGCCCACCTGAGGGAACTTAAACTGCCAGCCTGTTCCTACATCGTGGGTGTACTATTGAAGACTCTGCCTTGTGGGGAGTCATTGCCGCCGGGACGACTGCTGCATCTTCTGCTTTCCCGGACCTCGCAGCACCCGCTCCGCGGGTGCCGCTTTGCATATCAGGACAGAGGCAACCGGATGCCTCGAAGGAGCTGTGGACTGTGGGATCTTGGTGGAGGCACGCAACAGGGCTGCGAGCGTTGCAGGGACTCCATCTCCCAGGAGTCCCTGCCTGACCTACAGCCATCTTCTGGTCCGCTCTCCCTGTTGCTCTGCCCACAGCCTGTAACTGCCCCTATTTCTTGGTTGTTGTGCCCCGCTGCGCGGGAGCGCGCGGGAGCATCGCCGGGCGAAGAACGGGCCAAGACCGGCCCAAGACCGGGCCAAGACCGGGCCCGTTTGTGCCCGTTCGTGACCAGGAGTGACCGGACCGGGCCACCCCTCCAACTTTTGCTGCATAATCTCCGCACCTGTTCCTGGTATATATGGCTTCGCGGGAATCCCGGAGTAAGTCGTCGCTCACAGGCGGCCCTATATCTGGAGGTATGGACAAATTTCTCATAAGGGCTAATTCAATTATTGACAAGGAAATTAACCTCCTCGAAAAGCGTTTGTCAAGTGAATTAATGACCATTAAGCGATCCTCTCTTGGGATACTCGCCCACGCCAAATCACCCATCAGATCACTCGCACCTGCAACCAGTTTGGTTGAAGTTCATCCTCCACCCCCTGTAGCTGACCATCAGATCCCCCTGGACCCTGCTATTGCTGTGCACGATATTTTATCAGATATCAAACTAATACCTGATGCGATTCATGTTTCTATCGACTCTACAGATTCCGTATCTGATGACATTTTTAACACCAGTACTCCATTTCAGGGGAATAATCCAGGGGCTACGGCTAAAAGGAAAAGACCACACTCTAGGGAACCTGCTAGAAATGTTAAATCTGCTAAGTTTAATCATGATTCTATACCACCTTCTATGCTTCCTCCGTTAGTATCTTCTTCTGTTAATGGGGTATCCATTGAAAGCTTGGCTACTTTGTTTAAATCAATTCTGTTTCCACTTGAGGCAAAAATTGAAAAGATAGAAGTTAGGTTGTCTAACATCGAGAAAACCTCTGCCTCAGTGCTAGCGATTGTTAATAAACTTAATACCTAATATACCCCTCTGGTTCCCCTGCCCATTCCTGCTCCTGTACCTGTTAAGCCAGCCCCACTCCAACCAATAACCCCGAAGGGACCCCCCCTTGTATCCCAGAATTTACCCCAGTGTAATAGTGCTCTGCCACCGCTACCATCAGTTGCCCCACCCTGTGATATTCGTCCTTCTGGACCTATGATTAACGGATCCAATGGCTCCCCTATTAAAACACCTGGACCCCGTAGACCCCGTCTACCTGATCTCCCTCCGGAAGCAAACCGATATACGGTGGTCTTGGCTGGTGCTCCCACCCTGGAACCCGGCGAACCTGAATCCTTTAGCTCCTTGAAAAGTAGAGTCGTAAAATGGCTCAATTGGAATAGACCCCTCCTGCCCCACCTCCACAACGAGATTATTATGGTGAGGAGGGTACCCTGGGTAGGTAAGACGGTTAAATCCATTAATAGGGATTGTATTACGGTTAGCTTTAGAGACACGAGAACCGTATCTTTTATCTGTGCCGGCTATAATAGATCCCTGGATTCAACTATCCAGACCCTTCCAGTGTCGTTCTTTTTTCCACCTACTCTTGGTACACGCGGTAGAGATGGGCCTGACTGGTCTAGGGTTGAACGAAGGGGAAGACCCAGGAACTATGGAAAGAAACCTACCACTCTGTCCCAGTATACTCCCCAGTATAACCCCTATTTTGATTTTAATCGGTACAGCTGTCTAGATGGCCTGGAGGGAGTGGACTGACTACAATCAGTCTGCGCTTTTACGTCCTCTCAATTGGCTTTGGGTAATGATCTAGCAGAAAATGTTGATACGGTCAGCGAACCTACTGTAGGTTTGCTGCCCATTGAACCACCTAAAACACTGTCAAGTGTACCTGTTCCCAATGCTACGAGAATGGTTCCCTCCCTGCTGCCTGACGCATTGGGCGCATCGGAGGAACAGTCAACAACTAGGGTTCCCCGTAACAACTGTACCCCTACCGAGCTGGCAGTGGATTTCTGCAAACAGGGCCATCGTTTGGCAAGCTGGAACATTGCTGGTTGGCGACAGAAGATGTCGGCTCTGGGGTGGAAGGAGTTTATCTCCGGATTTGACATCCTCTGTTTCCAAGAAACTTGGTCCACTTCCGACATCCATTTGGATGGTTTTACTTCCTACAACTGTCCTGCACAAGATTCCACTGTGGGAAGGGCAAAGGGTGGTCTACTGATTCTACTCTCCGTAAGTCTCCCAGCTCTTGTGATGTCCCACTCTCATGTGGGCTCACACACCCAATTACTCAGACTGGAATACCCTGGGGGCCGAAACATTCTGTTGATTAATCATTACAATAACCTTTTTGATCCTAAGAGTACCATTTTTGTAGTTGAGATTGAGTCAGCTATACTCAAAATTTGTAATGACACACGTAAGTCCTATGATATCATCTGGGGGGGTGATTTTAATATAAAAACCTGTCCCTACTCAAATACTAATGTTTGCGGATTCGATGGAGACAATGGGGAAAATTTGGCCCATTTTATCCATACGCCCTACAGTGACTCCCTTAATACCCTCATGCTAAAACATGACTTGGTTATCCATCAACCTGCCCGGGACTTTGAGGGCAATATTGTCCCAACTTTTACCGGGAGAAATTGTACCTCTGTTATTGACTATTTGCTAATAACAACACAGTTGGTACCCTTATGTTCAGTCCCAATCACTGTAGACAATGGAATCAGTGACCATAATGCAATTACTCTGTCCACCCTTGTTTGGGGCCCCAAGACCCATTATTCGGGAAGGATAGTGGCTGAGATCCTACCCTGCCGACAAAATGGTATCCGGATCAAGTGGGCTGGAAATAATTGTAACCAACTTCTAAAGAAAATTGTGGAAACTGGCCAAGCGGAGATTCTCCGCTGTCTTCAGGTTGATGCTCCCCCAAGTCGTATTATTATCGACTTTGAAAATGTAGGTAATATAATTTCACGCTCTCTCACTATTACTAAGGGCATTACCAAGCGGGCTAAACAAGGCTGGTTTGATAAAGCATGTACGTTTGCACTCCAAAATCTAAAGAGGGCCTTAACCCACCACCCAAGAGACAGAGAAGCAGTAATTCTATTAAGGGCCACCTATAGATGTGAGATCAAACGCAGGAAACAAGAACTAAGAGAACGAGCATGGGAAGATTTAACCAAAGCTGCAGCTCTACGGGATTGTAAGCTATTCTGGAGCACTATTAATAGCCCCTTCCTCCAGAAGGAGGACTTCCCAGTACTGACCGCCCAAGTAAGCGAGGACAGTTGGGTTTAATACTTTACAGGGATTTTTGATCCCTCCAGCAGGGCACTTGATAACACTGGCGTAAACTCCTTTAACCCCTTTAACTCTAATGTATGTCTGGGGATTACCATCTCGGAAGTCGACCTGGCAATACAAAGTAGTAAAGGAGGGAAAGCCCCTGGACCGGACGGGGTCCTGGTCGATCTGTACAAATCGGATTTGACTTTGTGGAGCCCCCTATTAACACAAGTGTTCAATGCCGCTGTTAATGACACCACCCCCTCTACGTGGAGTGAATCTGTTATCTTACCCATTTACAAGAAGGGAGATAGAGGAGAGGCCAAGAACTACTGGCCTATCTCCCTTCTGTACTCCTCGCTTAAAATCATGAGCAGGGTTTTGCTACTTCGACTCGAGGAATGGGCCGACACCAACAAGATCCTTGCAGATTCACAATACAGGTTCAGGAAGGGTCTTGGTACCATCGAGCAGGGTATTAATCTTAACCTTATAATTGGGAAATATACCAAAGCCAAGCAGGGTTCCCTGTTCCTTTGTTTTGCTGATCTCTCCAGCGCCTTCGATTTGGTGGACCACCGTTTGCTGTGGTCTACCCTAATCGGAATGGGTGCCCCGGCAGCGATAATCCATTTTCTGGCTAGACTGTATAACAACTTATCAGCCCAGATTCGCTTCGGTCAGGAGGGAGAGTGTACCAAGAAAATCAGAGTAAGATCTGGCATTAGACAGGGTTGTGTCCTGGCCCCTTTGCTTTTTTCATTGTTTATTAATTCTATGGAGTCTGAACTGAAAAAAATACAAACTGACGGCCTGCTAGTGGAGGGACACCCTACCCCGGTGCTGCTCTATGCAGATGACACTGTTTTACTTTCGAGAACCCCACTAGGCCTCCAGAAATTAATGAACTGTTTTTATGACTTTATACAGGGGAAGAAACTTAAAATCAATAATTCTAAAACCTACATCATGGCTTGCGGTAAAAAAGTGAATAATCTTAAATCATTTTATTTTAGAGATAACCGTATTGAGGTGGTGAATAACTTTTGTTATCTGGGCATTACCTTTAATAACGGCGGATCATGGGTCCCCGAACATGTTAATGTTAAATCCAGGATGGGCAAAGCATCCCTAAGTGTATTTCGTTTTGCTGCTAAACTAGGAAGCCGCCGCATACCAGATATGTTGAATGTTTACCGTCACAGGTGTGCTTCTATCGCCCTCTATGGCTCGGGGGTTTGGGGCCATTCGCCTCACAAAGATGTGCAAACTCAGGAAAATGTATTTCTTAAGAGACTTTTATGCCTCCCATCCTCGGCCTCCACGGAATTGACCCATAAAGAACTAGGGCTGGACCATATAACCGACCTGATTGGACTGAGACCCCTGTTGGTTTGGCGATCCATCTGGCTAAAAGATGGGACCGTCTTTACCAGGCGTATACTACAAGACTGTCTACGCCTGGATAATGCCCTCTGGATTCCGTGGCTAAAATACATCATCTCAACCTTCAAAGAACTATTTGACATGGATGTTCTTAAAGACCCTAAATGTGTTGTAGATATTCCAAAGTCGGAGGTTAAAGGTGTTTTCCTGAGTCACAAACGTAATACCCGCAGAATTCAATCTATTGATTACTCTACACATGCCTTTTATTTCTCCAACCTGGATGAAGGGGCTGGGTTCCCTATGTACTTGAGAGTAATTACTAGACAATCTCACCAATATGTTTTAACTAGATTGAGATTAGGCATTGTGCACAACCTGGTTGCATACCCAAGTGTAAACATCCACTCTGTTACCCCCTGCCCGTGTGACGGAATCACGAAGCAAAGCACGTTGCACTTTATGCTGATATGCCCTTTGTACAAATCTCTACGAGTTTTATACCTTAAACCGTTGTTTAAAAAAAATTCTTTGTTAACTACTGCTAATGCTATGAGATTTCTATTTACACTTGCTACCCCGGACATCTGTTTTTTATTGCAACTTATATTTTTAAATCAGTCGGGCTGGAAAAAGTATGGTTTTTTAATGTTGCTTCACATCTGTGCTACTAGTCCACTGTTCCCCTTTCTCTATTTTTAATGTGACTCTATATAATCTTGTATACTTTTATGATGTTTTTATGAATCATCGAATAAAGTTTATAAACTGAAACTAGTCCAGCATCCCTCATGGGAATTGCTAGCCTATCACTCAAACACTCGAGAGCCCCAGGAGAGTCCCAGTGGGGATCCAGGCTAGAGAAGTTAACAAGTGCAGCTGAACTCTTTAGTTTTACCCATGTTATGACTAAGCCCTGGAGAACCTGCTGCGTTTTTTTTTTTTTACTTTGGATCGCCGAACTTAACCAAAAAACCCTCCACCGATAATTTAGCGCCCCAAGCATAGCTAAAAACATCCCTCCTACTCCGAGCATGAGAGTTGGGAGGTCCAAGCATAGAGCTGGATATCTGGTAGAGCGAGGCCTCCCTTCTCTCTCTTGCACCTCAGTTTTTTCCAGGCATCCTGGATGATTTATATGCCCAGACAAACAATTTATATCCCTTCGCAATTTATCAATTGAGGATTATTCAAAGTGGAGGGGAATGCAATTAAAGAGGAAAGTCATTTTCAGGAGTATTGACATCTTGACCAGATTAGCTCTGCCGATAATGGATAAAGGGAGTAGGGCCCAGGATTTCATTAGCCTCTGACACTCCCTTGCCACCATGGCCAAATTGGGCTCAGCGATCTTAGTGATGACCTGAAGGATATTTATCCCCAAATACCTCATTATGGAACTGATCTGGTGCTGATGCTGGGTCTCTCCTAGATTCCACACCATAACTTCCGTCTTTGAGGCATTCATTTTGTAGCCTGATACCAAACCAAACTCCTTCACTAGACTGATGACAGCTGGAAATGCCACTTGTAAATTTGCTGAGAGAACTAAGATATCATCAGCATGCAAGGCTACCTTCCTCTCCCACTCCCTGTACTTAAAAGACTGGATGTTAGGATCATCTTTAAGCCGTTGAGCAAAGGGCTCTATGTATAGGTCAAATAGGAAGGGGAGAGTGGGCAGCCTTGTCTGGTCCCCCTAGAAAACTTAAAGGGACCAGTAATGTTGCCGTTGACGAGAAGTATAGCTGTTGGAGTCTGGTAAATCGACCGTACTGCGCGACAGCATTTCTCTCCCAGATTACATTTCTTCAAGACCTCCAACAGGCAGATCCAATTCACCCTGTCGAAGGCCTTGGTGGCATCCAGAGTCATAGCTTCCAATGGGTTAGAATATGCAGAAGCCAAATCGATCGCACCAATAAAATCAGAGCTGTGGACCCCTGACGAAACCCTTCTGATCTAGGTGGAGAAAGTCTCCCACCACAAGACACAATCTTGCTGCCAAAATAGAAGTAAAGATTTTTTAGTCGGCATTCAGGAGTGATATGGGCCTGTAAGACCTGCAGCTTGATGGAGCTTTTCCTGGTTTCAAGATCAGGACTATAGTGGCGTTGTTCCACAAAGCTGGGAGATTTTAGCCCTCTTGTAGTGTTGATTGAAAAGCAACGTCAGGGTAGGGACGATCTTATCGCTCAACTGTCTGTATATCTCGGCTGGGAGACCATCGGGCCCGCAGCCTTCCCATTCTTGCACCGAGAGATGCCTTCATTAACCTCGACGGGAGAGAAAGCCTGATCTGGGTACTGCTGCTGGTCTGGCTTCACTAAGGGAAGAGTGATACCACCTTGCCAACTTTGTGCACTAAGACTGTCCACTCTAATGTCTTCACAGTAAATGTCTTGTAAAAAGGTTTGAAAAGCATCCCGGATTTTCTCATCTGAGGAGTGAATATCATTCCCATTATTGATTTCCTTGATATAGCTCCTCACACAATCTAATTTGCTCATCCATGCGAGGAGCTTGCCTGCCCCTTCCCCATATTCGAAGTGGGAGGTCTTACTTGCCTCCCATCTTCGAGTTAGGCTGGTGTTCAAGACATTTTCTAACTGACCCTTTAGGTTATCAAACTTAGCCTGACGTTCTTGCCCGATTTCTGGGGGAGCGTGACCAATTAAATCGGATTTGGCATCCTTCAACCTAGCTTCAATTACTGAGACCTCTTTTTTGTATTTTTTATTTCTGTAGCTAGACCTGCTGGTAATTTGCCCCCGGGGTAAAGCTTTTAACGCATCCCATACTATCGATATTGGGGCTGAGCCAGAATTAACCTTCAAAAACCATTTGATTTCTTGTGAAAGGAAGGAGATCTCCTCTTCCTTCAAGAGTAAGGTACAGTCAAAAGACCATGTCCTGACGGAACTAGGTGCTGGGCATTCCAAACCCAGAAGAACTCCAGAATGGTCTGAAAGATGAGGTGCCAAATACAAGATATTTTTTACCTTGCCTCTTAATGCATAACTAACCAGCACAAAATCAATTCTGGATTGGTGCCGATATTTATAGTTACGGTACGAAACACCTGGCTGCTGGCCTGATCTATCTCTCCAGATAACCAAGAGAGTGAACTGTTTCATTGCTCCAAGTAAAAAGTCCCGAGATTTAGAAGGAACCAGAGCTCTGTTATTTGGAGTCTTATCTAATAAACTATTCAAGACAATATTAAAATCACCAGCAAGAACCATTGGTTCTGGAAAGTCAATCAAACGTCAATCAAATAAGAGAAAATAGTCTTCCATAGTAACCAACCAAGGTAAACAGGGTCCCTAATATCACGACTTTAACAATGACCCATCTGCCACCTGGGTCGACTAGCTATGACAGAATCTGGGCCTTGGCTGATTTCTTAAATACAATTCAGACTCCTCTAATGTTTGTAGACTGTCTAGTGCACACATACGAACCAACCCATATTTGGGGTTTTAAAAGAGCGATCGTCTCCTCCTCAAGTAGATGTGTTTCCTGAAGGACAATGACCTGCGCAGGGAAATCCCGAAGATATTGTATGATCTTATCTCTTCTCGGTCTTGTGCGTAGGCCATTGACATTCCAGGAAAGAATCTGTATGGAGCTCATGGTGGGTCAAGCCTACGCCTGTCACTGCACCACAGTTGTCACAACGTATACAACATTGACTGGTCATCTGCAAGTGACCCAGAAATGTTAGTGTTGAATAAACTGTGGCCTTTTCCCCCAAATGGGGTTTTGGGGGGGCGGCCGACCAACGGGAGTCCTGCCTCCCCTGGGGAGATTTGGGGCCCGGAGGAGGGGGGGAGAGAGAGAGCCTGAATCCTCTGTTTCCGGGGGCTTGGGCTGGTTGGGCTACTGGCTGCGGGTTGGGCTGCTTTTGGGCTGTTTTTGGGCTGGGGGGGTATTTCCACGGCCATTTTGTGTCGCTGTCCACCATTTCGGTGGCAGTGACACAGTGGCTGGAGGGATTAACTGGGCTGGGGTTTTTTGGCGGTAGTGGTCGTGGCTTGGTCGCGAGGTAGCGGAATTTGCCCAGTGCTGCAGCGCGGCGGAGAGCGGTCGGGTACCTGTGGTGCTTTCCCATGGCGGAGCGTAGTGCAGTTATGGCGGTTGACAAGGATCCCCGGGTGTTGGAGGCCCTGCAGTTGCTTGGGGAGGCGGGGCGGCTCAACATGATCCGGCAGGAGGTGCAGGTGAGGCCGCCGCGGCAGCTGTGGTGGCTTGCGACTCTCCGTGGTCTCGGCCGCGGAGGGCTCATGGTACTGGTGGGAGGGGCGGGAGTGGCGTGGAGGGCGGGTGGCGCGGGCGGGCTATGCGGCGCTCTGGGACGGGGAGGAGAGGGGTGGGGGAAGGAAACCGGAGTTGGCCTTCGGAGGCGGTGCTGGGGGGCGGGAGGGGAAATTGTGCAGACGGGGACACGTGGTGTGGAGGGGGGGCGGTGCTCCACGGCAAATGGAAGGGCAAGGAGAGGTGCCACCCGGGGGGAAAGGGGGGGCAGGCGCGGCATCACAGGTGGTGGGGGGTAGTGGGGTAAGGCCTATTGACGAGGGGCAGGGTGCGGGGGGGTAGGGGAGGGGGGCAAGAGGGGCAGGACAGGATGTGGGGGGGTTCCCCTTTGTTCATTGAAGAATCCGAGGTAGAGTGGGAGGGGGAGGGGGCAGAGGGGGGGGGGTGGAGCAGGATTGGGGATCCTCTTCACTGGAGGGGGAGAACGTGGTGGGGCCCAGAAGGCCAGCGTCCCCGGCGAGGGAGCAGGGGGTGGGGGGGGTCGGGTAGGGATGAAGAGGGACCGGGGGCAGTGGGCGGGGGGGCCGGTTTCCCTGGTGGGGGGCACGGGGGGGAGTGGGGAGATAGGGGGTCAGTGCGCTCGGGGGTGGGGTCGGGGAGCGGGGGACAAGGGGCCGAGCTGGGGGGGCCTGGGGGACCTGCGTCGGGCGGCGTGGGGTGACTGGGGCATGGCAGGGGGTTGTCTGGAGCGGCCGGCAACGAGAGGGGGTCACTCGGTGGATTGGGGTAGGGGGCCGCAGAGGGGTTGGGGTGCCGGCGGAGAGTCGTGGGACAGGGGGGGGCGTTTTTATCCTGGCATGCTGGACTCCCCATTTTTTCCTTGGCAGGAGCAGTGGGAGAGGTTCTCGGGTGAGCAGCTGGCGGCTCCAGTCCACCGAGGGGATGGGCCGGCTCTGCCTGGTACGGGCGGTCGCGCTTCAACGAGGGACGTGGCAGGCGCGCATGGCAGCAGGCGGGGCATGGGGTCCCCGCCCGCCTCACCCGAAGGGCCGGTACGGCCGCCGGGGGGCGAGGAGTGAGAGAGGATGCGGCGAACTTTGAGAATGAGTCGGATGCGGCGGATGGGTGAAGAGTGAGCGTGGATTTGGGTGCGTTGATGAGAGTGTGTAGGGAGAAGGCGGGGTTGAGTTGTGTGGACGGCCCATTGGGAGATCGAGAGTGGATGCAAGGGGATGGTGATGGAGAGTCTGAGGAGGAAGGGGAAATCTGGGATGGGGGGCAGTAATGCTGCACCATTTATACAGCGAGTGGTTTGCCACTTGCGTCGCCCCCCTTTTCAGCCCGCACCACCCGGGAGGGGGGGTCACGGAGAAGGTGCGGGACAGAATGCAGTCAGAGCTTGTTGGGACTTCAACAAGGGGGCGTGTGGCCGGCAGGTGTGCTCCAAGTGCGGGCAAAGACACCCGGTGGTGCGATGCTGGGGTGTCGGAGGCCACCCGGGACAACAGCATGCGGCGGCGGGATTCCAGCAGGCAGCAGCGGACAACAAGGCTGGAGGGAGGAGACGGGGGGCAGGAGCTCTGGGAAAGGACTCGTACGCCAGTTAGGCTGGATAGACTGGAGCCTTTGCTGGCGGCATACCCGGATGATGCGGCCGTTTTGCGACGGGGCTTTCGGGAAGGTTTTCGGTTGCGGTACGAGGGGCCGCGGATTGCGCGCTGGGTGGTCAATTTGAAGTCGGTGAATGCACGGAAGGGGATTGTGTGAGAGAAATTGTTCAAAGAGGTGAGGTAGGGCCGGATGGCAGGCCCGTTTGTTGCACCGCCGGTGCCGAATCTGATCATCTCCCCGTTTGGGGTGGTGCCTAAGAAGGAGCCAGGGCAGTTCAGGCTGATTCAGCACTTGTCATGGCCAGAGGGGTCATCGGTGAATGACTTCATATCGGCGGAGCTCGCGTCGGTGTCATACTCATCGGTGGATGTTGCGCGGAAGATCGTGGCAGAGGTAGGGCCGGGTGCTCTGATGGCGAAGTGCGACATCAAATCGGCGTTCAGGTTGCTCCCGGTGCACCCAGAAGATTACCACTTGTTGGGAATCCAATTCGAAGGGAGCAGTTTTGTAGAAAAGGCCTCGCCGCTGGGGTGCTCGATCTCCTGCGCATTGTTTGAGCGTTTCAGCTCTTTCCTGCAGTGGGTTTTTTCCTGGCGCACAGGGTCTGAGACGGTGACGCACTATTTGTATGATTTCTTTCTGGTGGGACGGCCCGGTTCGACAGATTGTCAGCAGCAGCTGCGCAATTTCCAGGAGCTATTGGGCTACTTGGGAGTGGGAAACATCCTTTTCAACGCAACTTATACCACACAGTGCCTTTACGACACAACTATTACAACGCATGTCATTACAACGCATTGCGCTGGGGGGCGCTCTAGGATAGGGAATGCATTTAATTTACTATCCAACACCTTCCCTACTATCCACGAGGACTGGAGTTGGAATAGTAAATTAAACTATTCATTCATTCATTATATCTTTATTTCGGCTAACATAGCCATAAAAGATTTACAGGTTTAAAACATACATTATAAAAAACATTTCACAACATATTTTACAATCAATAGATGTTAAAAACGATTTTACACCATTACTTGCTCCTATCAATTTTATCTTACGAAATATAAAGTATAAGTCCTTTATACACAAATTACGCTCCCTTCCTTGTTAAAGCTTTAGTCCCTTCTTCCTTCGAATGAAAGAAAAGGAATGTAAAAATCTGCTAGCACCGAATACTATTGTTTGCATTGTATCAGTTTTGATTATTCTAAGTGCATTAGTACAAGACCTTATTCCTAGGTGATTACACAATAGTTTGATCCACCTCATTCTTGCCAGCCTGTAGGCAGGACAGAAGAAGAGGATGTGCATATCATCTTCCTTCAGGTTCCCATCACACATAATACAAGTGTCATTGACAATAACATTTTCACGATTGTTTTTCCTAGACCAATGTGCCACATTTAAATTGGTCATGAGATTGCCATATCTTAGCTTCATAAACAAAGTTTTGGCAAGTGGTGGCTCTATCTCATCCAGAAAAACCTCGAATAAGGGCAGGTCCTTAAAGCTTAAAAAATTACAAACTAAGGACCCACCATTTTTTCTACTAGTCAATGAATCCCATATGAAACCCCTAAATGCCTTTTTTACCAGGGTTTTTGAGTTTGGAGGCAACCTTTCTGGATTCTCCCATAAGTGGACCAAACCGATATTAATAAGCCATACTTTGATGTGTCTAAGCCATGGATTGGATTTCGACACATCCAAGCACGGGATTTCTTTCAGTCCATCCCTATAGTCACACAGTTCTGGCGTTTGCCAAAGTCTTACCCAGAGCATTAAAGGCCGGACAATGGTGTAATGATCTGTCCTTTTAAAATTCATGTCCAACTGAAGTGGCACCAAAGGGGTGCCTTTCGGGGCCCTTACCAAACTACGCATAAAGTTATTATCCATAGTTGAAAAAACATCTTTTGACATGGGACCCCAAATCTCAGCGCCATAAAGCGCTGCTGGTTGGACTTTGAATTTAAATAATTCGACTGCAGGTGTCACTGCTTTACTGGTGCTTAGACTATGTTTATTAAGGATTGGCTTGGAATTCTGCTCATATATTATCTTGCTTTTCTCAATTTGAGGCCTCCATGTAAAATTACAATCCAAGGAGACCCCCAAATAAGAAAAGTGATCAACGAATTCCAGTTTTTGGCCATGTAGTGTAAGTGTTCCTTTATCAGGTTCAATTGGATTTAGGGCCATGCACTTTTTTTTACAGCATTAATTTCCAATCCTTTGTTGGTGCAATATTCACTGAAGGAACATAAAAGTGCCTGTAAACCTTTTTTGGTCTGCGAGATCAAAATGATATCGTCCGCAAAAAGTAATGCGGGAACCCTTTTGCCGTTTAATTTAGGTGAATCATTCTGGCATCCCTCTAGATGCGTTGGAATATCATTTACGAAGAGGGAAAACAAAGTAGGTGCCAAAACACAACCTTGGCGAACGCCACGCTCAATGGGTATATTTTCTGTTAGTTCCCCATTTGGGCCCCACCTCACTTTAGCGTAGTTCCCAGCATGAAGCTCAATTATTTGAACGAACAAACAAACAGCTAGGCAGCCCTAACTGATGTAGGATCTCCAAACCAGCTCACGTGGCACTAAGTCAAACGCCGCCCTTAAATCTACAAAGGCGACGTATAAGTGACCCTTTTTAATACGGACATATTTCCAATATAGGCAGCAGAATCTAAATACTTGGTCGATGGTACTCACTTTGCTTCTGAACCCTGCGTGAAGGTTCGTGAGGACCATCTTCTCTTCTAGCCACTCATTTACTCGGGATAAGATATGTCTTGAGTACATTTTTCGGAGAACGTCCATCAGGCTAATAGGCCGGTAATTTGATGGCACCAACCGGTCGCCCTTTTTAAAAATTAAAACTATTTCGGCCCCCCGCCAACTATCGGGGAATTCTAGACTGTAGGAGAGTGTATTGCATAAATAGTTTATATACGGAACCCATACCAAAAGGTCGTGCTTATACGAATCCCCCGGTATTTTGTCTAAGCCTGGCGCTTTTCCCCGTTTCACAGCATTAATTGCCACCTCTGTTTCCTTGATTGAAAACTCTAGCTTGGTCCCGGGATGCTTATCCCATGGTGCTTCATCACTTGTGTTATTTGGATTCCCTTCATACTTTTTATATAGGGTCGTGAAATGATTCACCCAAGTGAGTTCATCCAGATATACATCCTTAACAACTATTCACTATCCAGCACCCCTTAACGCTATGCGTTGTAACAGCATGCGTTGTAAAAACTGCGATGTAAAGGCATGCGTGGTAAAAGCATGCGTTGTAATGTCATACATCCCTTGGGAGTTCCCCTCGCGCCAGAGAAGACGCATGGTCCCAGCTTAGTGCTGTCATTTTTAGGCATAGAGCTCGACTCAGCGGCCCTGGAAGCACGCCTACTGGACGACAAGAAAGCGGCAATGGTGGCGTTGGTAAGCGGCATGTTGGAGCGGGGGATGGTGAGGGTGCGGGAAGTGCAGGTGTTGTTGGGGCACTTAAATTTTGCTTTTCGAGTGGTGCAAGTGGGGTGGTTCTTCTGCCGTCGGTTAGGCCTGGCGTTGTCGGGTTTGACCACCACGTGAGGCTGTCGGCGGGGTCGAAGGAGGATTTGCGGATGTGGCTGGTGTTCCTGGAGCGCTTCAATGGGGTGCCCACGGCGCCGCCGGAGGACTGGGAGTGGGACGTCACGATGTATTCCGACACGGCGGGTGTTGGAGGCTTCGGTTTGTACTGGGCGGGTCGCTGGTGCGCGGAGCAGTGGCCGCCGCAGTGGCAGGCGGGGTGGTCGCAGCATCGCGTTTATGGAGTTGTTTCCGTTGGTGGTGGCTGTGACAGTGTGGGCGCAGGATTTAGCGCACAAGCGGGTGCTGTTCCGAGTGGACAACATGTCGGTGGTACAGATCGTAATTTAGTAGAAAATCGATACATACGTTTTAATTTATGTCGGTTTTCTTTTTAAACTAGACATAGTATTGATTTAGACATAAGTTTTTTTTAAATATTGACATTTCGTGATATAACAGCAAAATTACGATCTGGTCGAACGCAAATAACGCAATAAACTACATTCCCCACAATTCCTAAATGGAGTCGCACTGACGTGACGCGTCTCACGCGACAGACCATGTTGGAGAGAGAGTATGTACAACGGGATGGGTGCTCCAGTCGGTACCTCCCCGAGACAGCCCAGAAGGACGTCCGGAGTACGGACCGGAAGGTGAGTGGATGCATTTGAAGACCGAGAACGAAAGTTCTAACATGACCGCGAGTAACTCAGGCTTAGCGTAATCCGCATGTAGAGCGGTTGCGCACTAGCACGAGGCAGCTTCTGTGTACTATTAACGAACGCTGCCAGACAGGAGAGGAGGCCGAGACTTAAGTAACAGATACAATTATTGTACGAAAGAATGACTTTTGAGATAAATCCCCACGATCAAAAGATCAGCGTATAATTAACCTGTTGTGTCTGGGAAAAGAGAAGATGGGGGGAAAGCATCAGCACATTAATCATACACAAATGTATAGCGGTACAATGCTTTTAATTGATGAATAGCCATAGAAAGCAAATGGAAATGGCAATTGAGTAGAACATGAGAGTAGACCACCGTTCTGTTTGCGGCCTCGAGGTGGTGTTATGAAGTCAGGTTGCCTGACGTGTTGAAGTAACTCCTGTTTTCAATTTGTTTTTATGCTCACCAGTGCGGGGCTCCATGTACCTGCGCTGTGGCCAGGTGGGGTGGAGTGTTACTCTCCTCTGAATTAGGTAAGTGAGAGTGACCACTTTACGATTATGATAGTGGGGGTGTCATCTGGAGGCACCAGATTGGTATTTTAAACCCAATCATTGATACACATCACTATTGGAAAGTGTAACCAAACGGACTGGTTGTTGTTATGGTTGTCTGTCTCTTTTTTATGTATTTGTCTGAATGTCCTCTCCATCTCATGACGACCTGGAAATCACAACAAAGAGGAGAATGAAGATCTACTGAATACTCAGGTGATAGTTTTCCTTTTTTTCACCGTTTTATTGAGCAGTCGCGATTATGGTCCTGAAGAAAGCAGCAGGATACCTTTAGGCTCCACTTAAGTCTGCAGAAACATGTCGACCACACATTAGAACTAGCGGTTATTTGTTAAAACCACTACTGTCACACGCATTTTTGTGTTTTTGGGAGTACCAAGGTGTTAATAAAGTTCTTATCCTTTCTACTACCCAATTTTATCTGTTCACCTCACAGTCCACTTTTTTTCACTTTTCACTTGCACTGCTCTACAGTTGTCTGTTTACACCCTGACATAAGTTGAAACCAACTGGGTTCCACTGAAATGACAAAGTTTTCTTTGTCTCCAGTGGTTATCAAAATCACATCTTCCCGGTATGGAAGAACCCAGATGATGAACAGGGCTTCAAGGACCGGCAACTGATGGGTATTTTTCCACACAAGAAAGATACTTCATACTCAGATAGCATATTTTTACATAGTTTTGTGGTTAGGTCTCCTTACGTTTTCCAGATACATATTCAGAGTCAGTTAGTTAATGACCCACTGCTACTCTTTGTTTATTTTCTGATTGTTTAGGGGCTGTAGCGGTGAGAGGTCTTTAAACATCCCCTTGGGCCCTCATCTCCCTTGCTGTTTGTATAGGGGGAGGAAGATGCACAGAGGGGTATTCCATGCCTTTAAATATTACTAATCAAAAGATGGACAAAAGTGGCTATTCAAATTGAAGCTATCAGCCTTGGAAAAGGCTTAAGGGTGGCAAATGGTAGAACCATCTCGGATAGGCAAGGGGCAAACACATTTAATAACAACTACAATGCAAGCTGCATTGCTTACCTTTAAATTAATTTAAAATGATGGCACGCCCTTGAGGATATGGTTGTGATGGATCAGGTGGAGAGTGATCATAACCCAATATGTTTGGTATTTGAATTTAGGAACCTACACAAACCGACACAACCCCATAACCTACTTATTACCAGAGATCTGCTATCTACCAATGACATGCGGCAACTTAAATGGGCAATGATTTTAAAGAAACCTGCCATTTTGTCTAGCATTGCCAGAGATGCTAAGTATACGTTAATAGAAATGGAGGCTTCTCTCCTTAATTCTCAGCTAAGTGGGGTAATAACCACGCTTCATAACACAATATTTGCCAAAATGCGCTCATATTTTTTAAGAACTCATAGGGGTAAGGAGAACTCCACTAAGCCCCTGTATCATTGATTTAATAAGGAATGCAAAATGGCACACAGACTCCTAGGTGAGGCCATTAGATCAGGAGAATCGTATAGAGTACAGAATGCTAGGAAAATATATAGGAAAGTACAGGAAAATGCCCAAAAATAATGGAACGAAAATAGATGGCAGGACCTCAAACTAGCATGTGCCAGGAACAATCCTCAATGCTTCTGGAATCTGGTAAAATGAGGTAGGGATGGAGTCCCATAACCTCCACAAAACTGTTTCTTTTTTATAATCCTCATTCGCCACCAATCTCACTTCAGTTCGCACTCAAGTTGTCTATACCCATACTCAGCTAGCTGAGAGGCGTAGGCAACTGGAAGTGGAGTCCCTGCCTACCGGTAACAGAACATGCCTGGGTGCTGATGAAGAACCAGCTGAGATAGCTCTTCTGCCGAGCTCCAGGAGCTAGATGGACCTCGGTGTATAACTGCCAGTAACAAACTGGGAGTGTCCGGCTTAGCCCGAAGAGTGTTAAGGCAGCATAATCATAGGACTCAGAGAGAAAGAAAAAAATAAACACTCAATCAATCCTCTCTGAGCCCCATCTGTATTGCAGTGAGTTCCAAAATGCTTTCTTCTTCTTGCTGCCTGATCTCATAAGATCTAGCTTAGAGACTGCTATGGCTGAAGTCTGCCAGTCTAAAAAGGTAGGGGGGTGGAATCTGTCCATCTTATACAAATTTGCCGCCGAGCTAGGAGGTTAGCATAAAAGAGCAGGGATCTAGCAGGGCCCCTAACACTGTCTGCCAAGCCAAAAATGATCAAGGGTAAATTTATGTTGATAGGACACCCCAGGGTGCTAGCCAGAAACTTTCCGATACTATCCGAAAAGGGAGCGAGGGCAGGACACTCTTTAAACATGTGGATGTCAGAAGCTGAAGCCAGTCCACAATTCTTGCAACAGACAGGTGAGCCTTTAGTAATTTTTGAGAGTCTTTGTGGAGAGAAATAGGCCGTGTAAGATGGTAAACAGGTGGTTCCTTTGCAGCCATGCCGGTTTTACTAACTCGTATAAGATCTTGAATGAGTTCTGCCATAATGTGTCACAGTCGTGTGCTGGTAAGGAGCCTGCCCACAATTCCTTGGCAAGTGTGAATTCAGCGTCCACTGCTTCAGATTTAGCTTGGTACCAGAAGGAAACTTCTTTCCTTCCAGGGGGCTTGGTCACAAGCAGATGTTCCAATAAATTGCCACATCCAAATAAGTTTCCAGGAGTTGTTTGTAAGTGTGAATGGGCCCGGCTTTCCAACTGAAGCTATTTAAATCTAGAAAGGCCTGCACCAACCCTGTCCCTAAGTTGCTCCCATGAAGCAAGGGTACCCCAGACCATAGTCCAGCATCTTCACAGGCTTCACCTGTTAATGCCGTGGCGTCCTCCTCCTTTGAGAAAGGTCAATGATGACCGAAATGCATTTGGAAATGCCAGCGCTGCAATCAGCAAATAAACGCTTTTAAATCCACGGAAAGTTCACGTGAGCAAGCTTTGTAAGAAGCGAAACGCGTTGGGTTTGGTTGGAACAATAAACCGCTGAATACTTAACCAAGACGAGTGAGTGCGTTTTCATTTTCCCTGCGGGGAACCTGCTGCATATCTAAACGACGGACCCAGTCGTAGAAAAACACGGACCACGCTAAAAATAGAGCGCCGACACCGCAAAGGGTCACAACTGCTTCTTATATGTGGGAGTCATTGCCGCCGGGACGACTGCTGCATCTTCTGCTTTCCCAGACCTCGCAGCACCCGCTCCGCGGGTGCCGCTTCGCATATCAGGACAGAGGCAACCAGACGCCTCGAAGGAGCTGTGGACTGTGGGATCTTGGTGGAGGCACGCAACAGGGCTGCGGGCGTTGCAGGGACTCCATCTCCCAGGAGTCCCTGCCTGACCTACAGCCATCTTCTGGTCCGCTCTCCCTGTTGCTCCGCACACAGCCCACCTGAGGGAACTTAAACTGCCAGCCTGTTCCTACATCGTGGGTGTACTATTGAAGACTCTGCCTTGTGGGGAGTCATTGCCGCCGGGACGACTGCTGCATCTTCTGCTTTCCCGGACCTCGCAGCACCCGCTGCGCGGGTGCCGCTTCGCATATCAGGACAGAGGCAACCGGACGCCTCGAAGGAGCTGTGGACTGTGGGATCTTGGTGGAGGCACCCAACAGGGCTGCGAGCGTTGCAGGGACTCCATCTCCCAGGAGTCCCTGCCTGACCTACAGCCATCTTCTGGTCCGCTCTCCCTGTTGCTCCGCTCACAGCCCACCTGAGGGAACTTAAACTGCCAGCCTGTTCCTACATCGTGGGTGTACTATTGAAGACTCTGCCTTGTGGGGAGTCATTGCCGCCGGGACGACTGCTGCATCTTCTGCTTTCCCGGACCTTGCAGCACCCGCTCCGCGGGTGCCGCTTCGCATATCAGGACAGAGGCAACCGGACGCCTCGAAGGAGCTGTGGACTGTGGGATCTTGGTGGAGGCACGCAACAGGGCTGCGAGCGTTGCACGGACTCCATCTCCCAGGAGTCCCTGCCTGACCTACAGCCATCTTCTGGTCCGCTCTCCCTGTTGCTCCGCCCACAGCCTGTAACCGCCCCTATTTCTTGGTTGTTGTGCCCCGCTGCGGGCGAAGACCGGGCCAAGATCGGGCCAAGACCGGGCCAAGACCGGGCCCGTCTGTGCCCGTTCGTGACCAGGAGTGACCGGACCGGGCCACCCCTCTAACTTTTGCTGCATAATCTCCGCACCTGTTCCTGGTATATATGGCTTCGCGGGAATCCCGGAGTAAGTCGTCGCTCACAGGCGGCCCTATATCTGGAGGTATGGACAAATTTCTAATAAGGGCTAATTCAATTATTGACAAGGAAATTAACCTCCTGGAAAAGCGTTTGTCAAGTGAATTAATGACCATTAAGCGATCCTCTCTTGGGATACTCGACCACGCCAAATCACCCACCGGATCACTCGCACCTGCAACCAGTTTGGTTGAAGTTCATCCTCCACCCCCTGTAGCTGACCATCAGATCCCCCTGGACCCTGCTATTGCTGTGCACGATATTTTATCAGATATCAATCTAATACCTGATGCGATTCATGTTTCTATCGACTCTACAGATTCCGTATCTGATGACATTTTTAACACCAGTACTCCATTTCAGGGGGTTAATCCAGGGGCTACGGCTAAAATGAAAAGACCACACTCTAGGGAACCTGCTAGAAATGTTAAATCTGCTAAGTTTGATCATGATTCTATACCACCTTCAATGCTTCCTCCGTTAGTATCTTCTTCTGTTAATGGGGTATCCATTGAAAGCTTGGCTACTTTGTTTAAATCAATTCTGTTTCCACTTGAGGCAAAAATTGAAAAGATAGAACTTAGGTTGTCTAACATCGAGAAAACCTCTGCCTCAGTGCTAGCGATTGTTAATAAACTTAATACCTCATATACCCCTCTGGTTCCCCTGCCCATTCCTGCTCCTGTACCTGTTAAGCCAGCCCCACTCCAACCAATAACCCCGAAGGGACACCCCCTTGTATCCCAGAATTTACCCCAGTGTAATAGTGCTCTGCCACCGCTACCATCAGTTGCCCCACCCTGTGATATTCATCCTTCTGGACCTATGATTAACGGATCCAATGGCTCCCCTATTAAAACACCTGGAGCCCGTAGACCCCGTCTACCTGATCTCCCTCCGGAAGCAAACCGATATACGGTGGTCTTGGCTGGTGCTCCCGCCCTGGAACCCGGCGAACCTGAATCCTTTAGCTCCTTGAAAAGTAGAGTCGTAAAATGGCTCAATTGGAATAGACCCCTCCCGCCCCACCTCCACAACGAGATTATTATGGTGAGGACGGTACCCTGGGTAGGTAAGACGGTTAAAACCATTAATGGGGATTGTATTACGGTTAGCTTTAGAGACACGAGAACCGTATCTTTTATCTGTGCCGGCTATAATAGATCCCCGGATTCAACTATCCAGAACCTTCCAGTGTCGTTCTTTTTTCCACCTACTCTTGGTACACACGGTAGAGATGGGCCTGACTGGTCTAGGGTTGAACGAAGGGGAAGACCCAGGAACTATGGAAAGAAACCTACCACTCTGTCCCAGTATACTCCCCAGTATAACCCCTATTTTGATTTTAATCGGTACAGCTGTCTAGATGGCCTGGAGGGAGTGGACTGACTACAATCAGTCTGCGCTTTTACGTCCTCTCAATTGGCTTTGGGTAATGATCTAGCAGAAAATGTTGATACGGTCAGCGAACCTACTGTAGGTTTGCTGCCCATTGAACCACCTAAAACACTGTCAAGTGTACCTGTTCCCAATGCTACGAGAATGGTTCCCTCCCTGCTGCCTGACGCATTGGGCGCATCGGAGGAACAGTCAACAACTAGGGTTCCCCGTAACAACTGTACCCCTACCGAGCTGGCAGTGGATTTCTGCAAACAGGGCCATCGTTTGGCAAGCTGGAACATTGCTGGTTGGCGACAGAAGATGTCGGCTCTGGGGTGGAAGGAGTTTATCTCCGGATTTGACATCCTCTGTTTCCAAGAAACTTGGTCCACTTCCGACATCCATTTGGATGGTTTTACTTCCTACAACTGTCCTGCACAAGATTCCACTGTGGGAAGGGCAAAGGGTGGTCTACTGATTCTACTCTCCATAAGTCTCCCAGCTCTTGTGATGTCCCACTCTCATGTGGGCTCACACACCCAATTACTCAGACTGGAATACCCTGGGGGCCGAAACATTCTGTTGATTAATCATTACAATAACCTTTTTGATCCTAAGAGTACCCTTTTTGTAGTTGAGATTGAGTCAGCTATACTCAAAATTTGTAATGACACACGTAAGTCCTATGATATCCTCTGGGGGGGTGATTTTAATATAAAAACCTGTCCCTACTCAAATACTAATGTTTGCGGATTCGATGGAGACAATGGGGAAAATTTGGCCCATTTTATCCATACGCCCTACGGTGACTCCCTTAATACCCTCATGCTAAAACATGACTTGGTTATCCATCAACCTGCCCGGGACTTTGAGGGCAATATTGTCCCAACTTTTACCGGGAGAAATTGTACCTCTGTTATTGACTATTTGCTAATAACAACACAGTTGGTACCCTTATGTTCAGTCCCAATCACTGTAGACAATGGAATCAGTGACCATAATGCAATTACTCTGTCCACCCTTGTTTGGGGCCCCAAGACCCATTATACGGGAAGGATAGTGGATGAGATCCTACCCTGCCGACAAAATGGTATCCGGATCAAGTGGGCTGGAAATAATTGTAACCAACTTCTAAAGAAAATTGTGGAAACTGGCCAAGCGGAGATTCTCCGCTGTCTTCAGGTTGATGCTCCCCCAAGTCGTATTATTATCGACTTTGAAAATGTGGGTAATATAATTTCACGCTCTCTTACTATTACTAAGGGCATTACCAAGCGGGCTAAACGGGGCTGGTTTGATAAAGCATGTACGTTTGCACTCCAAAATCTAAAGAGGGCCTTAACCCACCACCCAAGAGACAGAGAAGCAGTAATTCTATTAAGGGCCACCTATAGATGTGAGATCAAACGCAGGAAACAAGAACTAAGAGAACGAGCATGGGAAGATTTAACCAAAGCTGCAGCTCTACGGGATTGTAAGCTATTCTGGAGCACTATTAATAGCCCCTTCCTCCAGAAGGAAGATTTCCCAGTACTGACCAACCAAGTAAGCGAGGACAGTTGGGTTCAATACTTTACAGGGATTTTTGATCCCTCCAGCAGGGCACTGGATAAAACTGGCGTAAACTCCTTTAACCCCTTTATCTCTAATGTATGTCTGAGGATTACCATCTCGGAAGTCAACCTGGCAATACAAAGTAGTAAAGGAGGGAAATCCCCTGGACCGGACGGGGTCCCGGTCGATCTGTACAAATCGGATTTGACTTTGTGGAGCCCCCTATTAACACAAGTGTTCAATGCCGCTGTTAATGACTCCACCCCCTCTGCGTGGAGTGAATCTGTTATCTTACCCATTTACAAGAAGGGAGATAGAGGAGAGGCCAAGAACTACCGCCCTATCTCCCTTCTGTACTCCTCGCTTCAAATCATGAGCAGGGTTTTGCTACTTCGACTCGAGGAATGGGCCGACACCAACAAGATCCTTGCAGATTCACAATACGGGTTCAGGAAGGGTCTTTGTACCATCGAGCAGGGTATTAATCTTAACCTTATAATTGGGAAATATACCAAAGCCAAGCAGGGTTCCCTGTTCCTTTGTTTTGCTGATCTCTCCAGCGCCTTCGATTTGGTGGACCACCGTTTGCTGTGGTCTACCCTAATCGGAATGGGTGCCCCGGCAGCGATAATCCATTTTCTGGCTAGACTGTATAACAACTTATCAGCCCAGATTCGCTTCGGTCAGGAGGGAGAGTGTACCAAGAAAATCTGAGTAAGATCTGGCATTAGACAGGGTTGTGTCCTGGCCCCTTTGCTTTTTTCATTGTTTATTAATTCTATGGAGTCTGAACTGAAAAAAATACAAGCTGACGCCCCGCTAGTGGAGGGACACCCTACCCCGGTGCTGCTCTATGCAGATGACACTGTTTTACTTTCGAGAACCCCACTAGGCCTCCAGAAATTAATGAACTGTTTTTATGACTTTATACAGGGGAAGAAACTTAAAATTAATAATTCTAAAACCTACATCATGGCTTGCGGTAAAAAAGTGAATAATCTTAAATCGTTTTATTTTAGAGATAACCGTATTGAGGTGGTGAATAACTTTTGTTATCTGGGCATTACCTTTAATAACGGCGGATCATGGGTCCCCGAACATGTTAATGTTACATCCAGGATGGGCAAAGCATCCCTAAATGTATTTCGTTTTGCTGCTAAACTAGGAAGCCGCCGCATACCAGATATGTTGAATGTTTACCGTCACAGGTGTGCTTCTATCGCCCTCTATGGCTCGGGGGTTTGGGGCCATTCGCCTCACAAAGATGTGCAAACTCAGGAAAATGTATTTCTTAAGAGACTTTTATGCCTCCCATCCTCGGCCTCCACGGAATTGACCCATAAAGAACAAGGGCTGGACCATATAACCGACCTGATTGGACTGAGACCCCTGTTGGTTTGGCGATCCATCTGGCTAAAAGATGGGACCGTCTTTACCAGGCGTATAATACAAGACTGTCTACGCCTGGATAATGCCCTCCGGATTCCGTGGCTAAAATACATCATCTCAACCTTCAAAGAACTATTTGACATGGATGTTCTTAAAGACCCTAAATGTGTTGTGGATATTCCAAAGTCGGAGGTTAAAGGTGTTTTCCTGAGTCACAAACGTAATACCCGCAGAATTCAATCTAGTGATTACTCTACATATGCCTTTTATTTCTCCAACCTGGATGAAGGGGCCGGGTTCCCTATGTACTTGAGAGTAATTACTGGACAATCTCACCAATATGTTTTAACTAGATTGAGATTAGGCATTGTGCACAACCTGGTTGCATACCTAAGTGTAAACATCCACTCTGTTACCCCATGCCCGTGTGACGGAATCACGAAGCAAAGCACGTTGCACTTTATGCTGATATGCCCTTTGTACAAATCTCTACGAGTTTTATACCTTAAACCGTTGTTTAAAAAAAAATATTTGTTAACTACTGCTAATGCTATGAGATTTCTATTTACACTTGCTACCCCGGACATCTGTTTTTTTATTGCAACTTATATTCTTAAATCAGTCGGGGCTGAAAAAGTATGTTTTTTTAATGTTGGTTCACATCTGTGCTACTAGTCCACTGTTTCCCTTTCTCTATTTTTAATGTGACTCTATATGATCTTGTATACTTTTATGATGTTTTTATGAATCATCGAATAAAGTTTATAAACTGAAACTAGTCCAGCATCCCTCATGGGAATTGCTAGCCTATCACTCAAACACTCGAGAGCCCCAGGAGAGTCCCTGTGGGGATCCAGGCTCGAGAAGTTAACAAGTGCAGCTGAACTCCTTAGTTTTACCCATGTTATGGCTAAGCCCTGGAGAACCTGATGCGGAATTTTATTTTTTAACTTTGGATCGCCGAACTTAACCAAAAAACCCTCCACCGATAATTTAGCGCCCCAAGCATAGCTAAAAACATCCCTCCTACTCCGAGCATGAGAGTTGGGAGGTCCAAGCATAGAGCTGGATATCTGGTAGAGCGAGGCCTCCCTTCTCTCTCTTGCACCTCAGTTTTTTCCAGGCATCCTGGATGATTTGTATGCCCAGACAAACAAATTTATATCCCTTCGCAATTTATCAATTGAGGATTATTCAAAGTGGAGGGGAATGCAATTAAAGAGGAAAGTCATTTTCGGGAGTAATGACATCTTGACCAGATTAGCTCTGCCGATAATGGATAAAGGGAGTAGGGCCCAGGATTTCATTAGCCTCTGACACTCCCTTGCCACCATGGCCAAATTGGGCTCAGCGATCTTAGTGATGACCTGAAGGATATTTATCCCCAAATACCTCATTATGGAACTGATCTGGTGCTGATGCTGGGACTCTCCTAGATTCCACACCATAACTTCCGTCTTTGAGGCATTCATTTTGTAGCCTGATACCAAACCAAACTCCTTCACTAGACTGATGACAGCTGGAAATGCCACTTGTAAATTTGCTGAGAGAACTAAGATATCATCAGCATGCAAGGCTACCTTCCTCTCCCACTCCCTGTACTTAAAAGACTGGATGTTAGGATCATCTTTAAGCCGTTGAGCAAAGGGCTCTATGTACAGGTCAAATAGGAAGGGGAGAGTGGGCAGCCTTGTCCGGTCCCCCTAGAAAACTTAAAGGGACCAGTAATTGTGCCGTTGACGAGAAGTCTAGCTGTTGGATTCTGGTAAATCGACTGTACTGCGCGACAGCATTTCTCTCCCCGATTACATTTCTTCAAGACCTCCAACAGGCAGATCCAATTCACCCTGTCGAAGGCCTTGGTGGCATCCAGAGTCATAGCTTCCAATGGGTTAGAATATGCAGAAGCCAAATCGATCGCACCAATAAAATCAGAGCTGTGGACCCCTGATGAAACCCTTCTGATCTAGGTGGAGAATGTCTCCCACCACAAGACACAATCTTGCTGCCAAAATAGAAGTAAAGATTTTTTAGTCGGCATTCAGGAGTGATATGGGCCTGTAAGACCTGCAGCTTGATGGAGCTTTTCCTGGTTTCAAGATCAGGACTATAGTGGTGTTGTTCCACAAAGCTGGGAGATTTTAGCCCTCTTGTAGTGTTGATTGAAAAGCAACGTCAGGGTAGGGACGATCTTATCGCTCAACTGTCTGTATATCTCGGCTGGGAGACCATCCGGCCCGCAGCCTTCCCATTCTTGCACCGAGAGATGCCTTCATTAACCTCGACGGGAGAGAAAGCCTGATCTGGGTACTGCTGCTGGTCTGGCTTCACTAAGGGAAGAGTGATACCACCATGCCAACTTTGTGCACTAAGACTGTCCACTCTAATGTCTTCACAGTAAATGTCTTGTAAAAAGGTTTGAAAAGCATCCCGGGTTTTCTCATCTGAGGAGTGAATATCATTCCCATTATTGATTTCCTTGATATAGCTCCTCACACAATCTAATTTGCTCATCCATGCGAGGAGCTTGCCTGCCCCTTCCCCATATTCGAAGTGGGAGGTCTTACTTGCCTCCCATCTTCGAGTTAGACTGGTGTTCAAGACATTTTCTAACTGACCCTTTAGGTTATCAAACTTAGCCTGATGTTCTTGCCCGATTTCTGGGGGAAAGTGACCAATTAAATCGGATTTGGCATCCTTCAACCTAGCTTCAATTACTGAGACCTCTTTTTTGTATTTTTTATTTCTGTAGCTAGACCTGCTGGTCATTTGCCCCCGGGGTAAAGCTTTTAACGCATCCCATACTATCGATATTGGGGCTGAGCCAGAATTAACCTTCAAAAACCATTTGATTTCTTGTGAAAGGAAGGAGATCTCCTCTTCCTTCAAGAGTAAGGTACAGTCAAAAGACCATGTCCTGACGGAACTAGGTGCTGGGCATTCCAAACCCAGAAGAACTCCAGAATGGTCTGAAAGATGAGGTGCCAAATACAAGATATTTTTTACCTTGCCTCTTAATGCATAACTAACCAGCACAAAATCAATTCTGGATTGGTGCCGATATTTATAGTTACGGTACGAAACACCTGGCTGCTGGCCTGATCTATCTCTCCAGATAACCAAGAGAGTGAACTGTTTCATTGCTCCAAGTAAAAAGTCCCGAGATTTAGAAGGAACCAGAGCTCTGTTATTTGGAGTCTTATCTAATAAACTATTCAAGACAATATTAAAATCACCAGCAAGAACCATTGGTTCTGGAAAGTCAATCAAACGTCAATCAAATAAGAGAAAATAGTCTTCCATAGTAACCAACCAAGGTAAACAGGGTCCCTAATATCACGACTTTAACAATGACCCATCTGCCACCTAGGTCGACTAGCTATGATAGAATCTGGGCCTTGGCTGATTTCTTAAATACAATTCAGACCCCTCTAATGTTTGTAGACTGTCTAGTGCACACATACGAACCAACCCATATTTGGGGTTTTAAAAGAGCGATCGTCTCCTCCTCAAGTAGATGTGTTTCCTGAAGGACAATGACCTGCGCAGGGAAACCCCGAAGATATTGTATGATCGTATCTCTTCTCGGTCTTGTGCGCAGGCCATTGACATTCCAGGAAAGAATCTGTATGGAGCTCATGGTGGGTCAAGCCTACGTCTGTCACTGCACCACAGTTGTCACAACGTATACAACATTGACTGGTCATCTGCAAGTGACCCAGAAATGTTAGTGTTGAATAAACTGTGGCCTTTTCCCCCAAATGGGGTTTTGGGGGGCGGCCGACCAACGGGAGTCCTGCCTCCCCCGGGGAGATTTGGGGCCCGGAGGAGGGGGGGTGAGAGAGAGCCTGAATCCTCTGTTTCCGGGGGCTTGGGCTGGTTGGGCTACTGGCTGCGGTTTGGGCTGCTTTTGGGCTGTTTTTGGGCTGGGGGGGTATTTCCACGGCCATTTTGTGTCGCTGTCCACCATTTCGGTGGCAGTGACACAGTGGCTTGAGGGATTAACTGGGCTGGGGTTTTTTGGCGGTAGTGGTCGGGGCTTGGTCGCGAGGTAGCGGAATTTGCCCGGTGGGGCAGCGCGGCGGAGAGCGGTCCTGTGGTGCTTTCCCATGGCGGAGCGTAGTGCAGTTATGGCGGTTGACAAGGATCCCCGGGTCTTGGAGGCCCTGCAGTTGCTTGGGGAGGCGGGGCGGCTCAACATGATCCGGCAGGAGGTGCAGGTGAGACCGCCGCGGTGCGCTGCCAACGGCGCCGCGGCAGCTGTGGTGGCTTGCGACCCTCCGTGGTCTCGGCCGCGGAGGGCTCGTGGAACTGGTGGGAGGGGCGGGAGTGGCGTGGAGGGCGGGCGGCGCGGGCGGGCTGTGCAGCGCTCTGGGACGGGGAGGAGAGGGGTGGGGGGAAGGAAACCGGAGTTGGCCTTCGGAGGCGGTGCTGGGGGGCGGGAGGGGAAATTGTGCAGACGGGGACACGTGGTGTGGAGGGGGGTCGGTGCTCCACGGCAGATGGAAGGGCAAGGAGAGGTGCCACCCGGGGGGAAAGGGGGGGCAGGCGCGGCATCACAGGTGGTGGGGGGTAGTGGGGTAAGGCCTATTGATGAGGGGCAGGGTGTGGGGGGGTAGGGGAGGGGGGCAAGAGGGGCAGGACAGGATGTGGGGGGTTCCCCTTTGCTCATTGAAGAATCCGAGGTGGAGGGGGAGGGGGAGGGGGCAGAGGGGGGGTGGAGCTGGATTGGGGATCCTCTTCAGTGGAGAGGGAGAACGTGGTGGGGCCCAGAAGGCCAGCGTCCCCGGCGAGGGAGCGGGGGGTGGGGGGGTCGGGTAGGGATGAAGAGGGACCGGGGGGCAGTGGGCGGGGGGGGTGGTTTCCCTGGTGGGGGGGCACGGGGGGTGTGGGGAGATAGGGGGTCAGTGTGCTCGGGGGTGGGGTCGGGGAGCGGGGGGCAAGGGGCTGAGCTGGGGGGGCCGGGTTGGGGGGGCTGGGGGACCTGCGTCGGGCGGCGTGGGGTGACTGGGGCATGGCAGGGGGTTGGCTGGAGCGGCCGGCAACGAGAGGGGGTCACTCGGTGGATTGGGGTAGGGGGCCGCAGAGGGGTTGGGGTGCGGGCGGAGAGTGGTGGGACAGGGGGGGGCGTTTTTATCCTGGCATGCTGGACTCCCCATTTTTTCCTTGGCAGGAGCAGTGGGAGAGGTTCTCGGGTGAGCAGCTTGCGGCTCCAGTCCACCGAGGGGATGGGCCGGCTCTGCCTGGTACGGGCGGTCACGCTCCAACGAGGGACGTGGCAGGCGCGCATGGCAGCAGGCGGGGCATGGGGTCCCCGCCCGCCTCACCCGAAGGGTCGGTACGGCCGCCGGGGGGCGAGGAGTGAGAGAGGATGCGGTGAACTTTGAGAATGAGTCGGATGCGGCGGATGGGAGAAGAGTGAGCGTGGATTTGGGTGCGTTGATGAGAGTGTGTAGGGAGAAGGCGGGGTTGAGTTGTGTGGACGGCCCATTGGGAGATCGAGAGTGGATGCTAGGGGTTGGTGATGGAGAGTCTGAGGAGGAAGGGGAAATCCGGGATGGGGGGGCAGTAATGCTGCACCATTTATACAGCGAGCGGTTTGCTGCTTGCGTCGCCCCCCTTTTCAGCCTGCACCACCAAGGGGGGGTCACGGAGAAGGTGCGGGACAGAATGCAGTCAGAGCTTGTTGGGACTTCAACAAGGGGGCGTGTGACCGGCAGGTGTGCTCCAAGTGCGGGCAAAGACACCCGGTGGTGCGCTGCTGGGGTGTCGGAGGCCACCCGGGACAACAGCATGCGGCGGCGGGATTCCAGCAGGCAGCAGCGGTCAACCAGGCTGGAGGGAGGAGACGGGGGGGCAGGAGCTCTGGGAAAGGACTCGTACGCCAGTTAGGCTGGATAGACTGGAGCCGTTGCTGGCGGCATACCCGGATGATGCGGCCGTTTTGCGACGGGGCTTTCGGGAAGGTTTTCGGTTGCGGTATGAGGGGCCGCGGATTGCGCGCTGGGTGGTCAATTTGAAGTCGGTGAACGCACGGAAGTGGATGGTGTGAGAGAAATTGTTAAAAGAGGTGAGGGAGGGCCGGATGGCAGGCCCGTTTGTTGCACCGCCGGTGCCGAATCTGATCATCTCCCCGTTTGGGGTGGTGCCTAAGAAGGAGCCAGGGCAGTTCAGGCTGATTCAGCACTTGTCATGGCCAGAGGGGTCATCGGTGAATGACTTCATATCGGCGGAGCTCCCGTCGGTGTCATACTCGTCGGTGGATGTTGCGCGGAAGATCGTGGCAGAGGTAGGGCCGGGTGCTCTGATGGCGAAGTGCGACATCAAATCGGCGTTCAGGTTGCTCCCGGTGCACCCAGAAGATTACCACTTGTTGGGAATCCAATTCGAAGGGAGCATTTTTGTAGAAAAGGCCTCGCCGATGGGGTGCTCGATCTCCTGCGCATTGTTTGAGCGTTTCAGCTCTTTCCTGCAGTGGGTTTTTTCCTGGCGCACAGGGTCTGAGACGGTGAGGCACTATTTGGATGATTTCTTTCTGGTGGGACGGCCCGGTTCGACAGATTGTCAGCAGCAGCTGCGCAATTTCCAGGAGCTAATGGGCTACTTGGGAGTGGGAAACATCCTTTTCAACGCAACTTATACCACGCAGTGCCTTTACGACACAACTATTACAACGCATGTTATTACAACGCATTGCGCTGGGGGGCGCTCTAGGATAGGGAATGGATTTAATTTACTATCCAACACCTTCCCTACTATCCACGGAGACTGGAGTTGGAATAGTAAATTAAACTATTCATTCATTCATTATATCTTTATTTCGGCTAACATAGCCATAAAAGTTTTACAGGTTTAAAACATACATTATAAAAAACATTTCACAACATATTTTACAATCAATAGATGTTAAAAACGATTTTACACCATTACTTGCTCCTATCAATTTTATCTTACGAAATATAAAGTATAAGTCCTTTATACACAAATTACGCTCCCTTCCTTGTTAAAGCTTTAGTCCCTTCTTCCTTCGAATGAAAGAAACGGAATGTAAAAATCTGCTAGCACTGAATACTATTGTTTGCATTGTATCAGTTTTGATTATTCTAAGTGCATTAGTACAAGACCTTATTCCTAGGTGATTACACAAGGGTTTGATCCACCTCATTCTTGCCAGCCTGTAGGCAGGACAGAAGAAGAGGATGTGCATATCATCTTCCTTCAGGTTCCCATCACACATAATACAAGTGTCATTGACAATAACATTTTCACGATTGTTTTTCCTAGACCAACGTGCCACATTTAGGGGTCGATTAGGATCGCGGACGGACTTGAGTCCGTCCGCGACCCCTGAGGAGGAGGGAACGTCCGCATGGGCTGCGGCGTTCCCTCCGATCTGATTAGGATGTGACCGCCAGGGTGGCGGTCACATCCTCTATCTCTAACATTGCGGCGGGTGCAGCTTCAAGCTGCACCCGCCCCAATGTAAAAAATGCCTGCACAGCATTTGCGTGCACAAAGCGGCAGGCACCGCGCGGTGCCTGCTGCATTGTGCACGCAAATGCAGGGGGGTACCATAGGTACCCCCCATGTGCACCCACCACCACCCCTTCACCCAGGGGGCCCGCAACGGGCCCCCGAAGTGAAGGTCCGTATGCTTTTCCATGGCGGCAATGCCGCCGTGGAAAAGCATATTTACACACACATCATAATATGGCGGACGGTGTCTCATAGACACCGCCTGCCATGTTATAGCTTTTCCGCCGCGGTCGGAAGCCGACCGCGGCGGAAAAGCGGCGGACGAAATTCCAGACCCACCAGCCATCCTAATTTGGCGGTGGGTCTTTGGAGTCTCCGCCGCGGTTTTTCCGCATCCTCCAGGCCGGCGGACACTTCTGCCGGCCCGGAGGATGCGGAAAAACCGCCATCCTAATCGGCCCCTTAAATTGGTCATGAGATTGCCATATCTTAGCTTCATAAACAAAGTTTTGGCAAGTGGTGGCTCTATCTCATCAAGAAAAACCTCGAATAAGGGCAGGTCCTTAAAGCTTAAAAAATTACAAACTAAGGACCCACCACTCTTTCTACTAGTCAATGAATCCCATATGAAACCCCAAAATGCCTTTTTTACCAGGGTTTTTGAGTTTGGAGGCAACCTTTCTGGATTCTCCCATAAGTGGACCAAACCGATATTAATAAGCCATACTTTGATGTGTCTAAGCCATGGATTGGATTTCGACACATCCAAGCACTGGATTTCTTTCAGTCCATCCCTATAGTGACACAGTTCTGGCGTTTGCCAAAGTCTTACCCAGAGCATTAAAGGCCGGACAATGGTGTAATGATCTGTCCTTTTAAAATTCATGTCCAACTGAAGCGGCACCAAAGGGATGCCTTTCGGGGCCCTTACCAAACTACGCATAAAGTTATTATCCATAGTTGAAAAAACATCTTTTGACATGGGACCCCAAATCTCAGTGCCATAAAGCGCTGCTGGTTGGACTTTGAATTTAAATAATTCGACTGCAGGTGTCACTGCTTTACTGGTGCTTAGACTATGTTTATTAAGGATTGGCTTGGAATTCTGCGCAAATATTATCTTGCTTTTCTCAATTTGAGTCCTCCATGTAAAATTACAATCCAAGGAGACCCCCAAATAAGAAAAGTGATCAACGAATTCCAGTTTTTCGCCATGTAGTGTAAGTGTTCCTTTATCAGGTTTAATTGGATTTAGGGCCATGCACTTTGTTTTTACAGCATTAATTTCCAATCCTTTGTTAGTGCAATATTCACTGAAGGAACATAAAAGTGCCTGTAAACCTTTTTTGGTCTGCGAGATCAAAATGATATCGTCCGCAAAAAGTAATGCGGGAACCCTTTTGCCGTTTAATTTAGGTGAATCATTCTGGCATCCCTCTAGATGCGTTGGAATATCATTTACGAAGCGGGAAAACAAAGTAGGTGCCAAAACACAACCTTGGCGAACGCCACGCTCAATGGGTATATTTTCTGTTAGTTCCCCATTTGGGCCCCACCTCACTTTAGCGTAGTTCCCAGCATGAAGCTCAATTATTTGAACGAACAAACAAACAGCTAGGCAGCCCTAACTGATGTAGGGATCTCCAAACCAGCTCACGTGGCACTAAGTCAAACGCCGCCCTTAAATCTACAAAGGCGACGTATAAGTGACCTTTTTTAATACGGACATATTTCCAATATAGGCAGCAGAATCTAAATACTTGGTCGATGGTACTCACTTTGCTTCTGAACCCTGCTTGAAGGTTCGTGAGGACCATCTTCTCTTCTAGCCACTCATTTACTCGGGTTAAGATATGTCTTGAGTACATTTTACGGAGAACGTCCATCAGGCTAATAGGCCGGTAATTTGATGGCACTGACCGGTCACCCTTTTTAAAAATTAAAACTATTTCGGCCCCCCGCCAACTATTGGGGAATTCTAGACTGTAGGAGAGTGTATTGCATAAATAGTTTATATACGGAACCCATACCAAAAGGTCGTGCTTATACGAATCCCCCGGTATTTTGTCTAAGCCTGGCGCTTTTCCCCGTTTCACAGCATTAATTGCCACCTCTGTTTCCTTGATTGAAAACTCTAGCTTGGTCCCGGGATGCTTTTGCCATGGTGCTTCATCACTTGTGTTATTTGGATTCCCTTCATACTTTTTATATAGAGTCGTGAAATGATTCACCCAAGTGAGTTCATCCAGATATACATCCTTAACAACTATTCACTATCCAGCACCCCTTAACGCTATGCGTTGTAACAGCATGCGTTGTAAAAACTGCGATGTAAAGGCATGCGTGGTAAAAGCATGCGTTGTAATGTCATACATCCCTTGGGAGTTCCCCTCGCGCCAGAGAAGACGCACGGTCCCAGCTTAGTGCTGTCATTTTTAGGCATAGAGCTCGACTCAGCGGCCATGGAAGCACACCTACCGGACGACAAGAAAGCGGCAATGGTGGCGTTGGTAAGCGGCATGTTGAGCGGGGGAAGGTGAGGGTGCGGGAAGTGCAGGTGTTGTTGGGGCACTTAAATGTTGCTTTTCGAGTGGTGCGAGTGGGGTGGACCTTCTGTCGGTTAGGCCTGGCGTTGTCGGGTTTGACCACCACGTGAGGCTGTCGGCGGGGTCGAAGGAGGATTTGCGGATGTGGCTGGTGTTCCTGGAGCGCTTCAATGGGGTGCCCATGGCGCCGCCGGAGGACTGGGAGTGGGACGTAACGATGTATTCCGACGCGGCGGGTGTTGGAGGTTTCGGGTTGTACTGGGCGGGTCGCTGGTGCGCGGAGCAGTGGCCGCCGCAGTGGCAGGCGGGGGGGTCGCAGCATCGCGTTTATGGAGTTGTTTCCGTTGGTGGTGGCTGTGACAGTGTTGGCGCAGGATTTAGCGCACAAGCGGGTGCTGTTCCGAGTGGACAACATGTCGGTGGTACAGGTGGTGAACAGGCAGTCGGCGCGAGACCCGCAGGTTCTCAAATTGATGAGAGTGTTCGTGCTGTGATGCCTGGAGCATGACATATTATTTCAGGCCCGGCATGTTCTTGGGGTTGACAATGACATTGCGGATGCTTTGTCTCATTCACAGTGGCAGGGGTTCCATGGGCTAGCCACGGAGGCGGAGGAGTCCAAGACGCCGATGCCGAGAGAGATGTGGTCTGTGGGAGAGGCAGGGTCTTTCGGCTGGTGAAGTCGTCGGTGGCGGCGTCCACGTGGAAGGCGTATGAACAGGCGTGGGCGGAATTCAGACAATCTGGAATGGTAAGGCGAGTGGATCGGTGGCAGAGGGAGGAGCAGGTAGTGTGTTTCATCCTGGCCCTTATGGACAAGGGTCTTTCAAAGGTGACGATCGCAGGAACATTTTCGGCGGTGGCTTTCATGGGGAAGTTGTGGTGGGGGTACGCGCCGTCGGCGGGGGAGTTGGGGAGGAGGCTGTTGGAAGGTTGGGCACGTGAGACAGGCACGCGGGCAAGGCAGCGGCGGCCCATTACAGAAGAGATGTTGGGAGGCCTGTTACAAACACTGCCAGCGGTGTGTCACGATGCCGGGGAGACGTTGCTGTTTTCCACGCTCATGTCATGGCTGCTTTTTGGAGTGTTTCGGGTGTCGGAGTTGGTGGGCCCGAGAGACGGGCAGGGGGTACTGTGGCAGGATGTGGAGGTGCAGGCGAAAGAGGTGGCAGTACGCCTGAGGCGCTCCAAGACGGATCAGTGGGGGGTGGGAACCTGGGTAGTGTTGGGGCCGGGGAGGTTGGACGGTGTGTGTCCCGCGGAACGGGGTAGGCGATTGGCGGCCGGGCGGCAGGGGATGGGGGGAGGTTTTCGGTCGAGGTATGGCCAGACGGGTGACGGCGGGTCAAGTGTTGGGGGTCCTGTGGCACGCCTTGCGGTGGATGCGTGAGGACCCCATGGCTTTCGGAACGCATTCCTTTAGAATAAGGGCGGCGACGGACGCGGCACACAAGGGATGGGGACGGAGGACATAAAACGATTGGGGCGGTGGAAGTCAGACTGTTACAAGACATACGTCCGGCTGCTGGGGGTAGGCGAGATGCAATGACGTTCAGGTTCTGCCGCCCTCTTACATGTGTGTCTTTACAGGTGCTGTGTCGGGGCCGGCTGTGGCGGAGTTGCAAATCTACATTGTGGGGCATTCCTTTGTAAAGCGAGCGGAGAGGGCCGAGTGGGACAGGCATCGGAACCTTAATTTGGAACTTGACAACTGATTGTTTTGGTGTCATTGGCGTGGAAAAGGGGGGATGCGTTGGCACGAGTTGGTGCCGGTGTTGAACAATGTGTGTGCCCGGATGTAGTGCTCATTCATGTGGGGGAAAACGACCTGGTGATGTGCAAGGGACTGGCCCTGATGAAACAGATGAAGCGGGACTTGTTGGAAATTCGGTCAAAATGGGCGGGATGTCACGTGATCTGGTCGGAATTCATTCCTAGGAGGGTCTGGCGGGGGGGCGGAGCGTCCAGGGGCGATAGACAGGGCCAGGAGAAAAATCAACAGAGAGATGAAGGATTTTTATGCCAAGGAGGGATTTGGGCGCATGGAACATCCTGAGCTGTGGTATGGGGCAGTCTATTTTTTCAGTGAGGATGGGGTGCACTTGTCTCGCTGTGGGATGGAGCTCTACCTGGTACAGATGAAGGAGGCCCTGGATGTAGCTTTGGGGGTGTGCAGATATCCAAAGAGGGAGGGTTACTGGGGGGGGGCGAAAGTCACTACGTGGCTCTCGAGTGGCGCTTTTCATAGAAAAAAGGGGCTAAGTTGGAGCACTGGGATGGCTGGTTCAAGGGGTGGGCTGTCTTTGCAGGGGGCAAGGAATGTTTAATGCAGAAAGGAGGCATGTGGCGGAGGAGATGTTGTGGTGATGTTATGAGTATGTTGTGTTTGGGGGGATATGTTTTAGGGGAGGGGGTGGGGGGTGTTGTTGAGGTATTTGCTTATTTAGTGAGGATTAGTTTTGTTTGGCGCAGGCCAAGGTTATTGGTTTTTAGGATGCACCTGCTTTCAATAAAGTGGCCTTTGTCACACCTTATTACAGTGTCTGTGGTCAGTCATTCCCCCCCCCCTGCCCTCCTGGGTGGGCCCCAAAGAGTCTTTCGGTATTTCGTTGATGGTGTCACACATGAAGCAGAGTTACATCCATGCCTTTGTTCACTGTTTACCTTGTTAAGGCTGTAAATGTGTTTACCTCAAGGCAAGCTGCTCAGTAACCTTGCTTGCTGTCAAGAAAGTATAGGTGATATAAAGAGGAGGAAAACATTTTACCCTGAAATTATTACACGTCCTTGTTGGTCAGTAGAGCAATGATATGTGCAAATGCCTCTTGTAACAATATTATGAAAGTAAACTTGTGAAGGTGGTTATGTGGGGCAGGAATATTTGTTCTAATTTGTTGTGTCACACTTTGTTGTGGAGGCCATGTGTAGTGGATTGTGCTGTTGTGTTTTTGTGCTGCATTATTCTATTGTGATGTTGTTCTGTGCTCTGGCTGTTGTGTTGTGTTCTCTTTTGTCCGGTCATATCTTTGTGTTTTTACTTTGCATTCTCTTATGGTGCTGACTTCTGTTGTGCTCCATTATTACTTTAGGGATGAAAGTAAACCGCTGCTAAATTTCCACACAAAAACAACACTTTGCTTAAACGTTCTTGTGGCAGACAATTGCTTACCAGTGTATAAGCTGGTAAAATGCTGTTGCACCTGCTGTTCCACTATTTGAGACACCTGCCAGCCCTTAATTGTGCAACATATGATGTTTTAAATTAGCACTTCTGTGCTCATTATATTTGATATGGCCCGCGGTCACTAGAAATGATATCTAGAAATGTGGGCTCATGTTGTTGCAAATCATATACTTATTAAGGACATATTGGGCCAAAAAAGGTAACATCTACCCCACATCTAATGCTGTACACCATAGAGATATAGCGAGGCATTTTTCTTCTATATAATAGGATCCTGCCCTGCAATAGCAGAATAGGGGAAATCACTGCAGTTATAGCTGTGAATACCAACAGAGTGACTCCTAAAACCGGAGGTATGCCTTCCCGAACATCTTTCTCTTCATCAGCAAGAAGAAAACAGATACAAAATCCATAGAGCTTATGAAAGTGCTTGCTATAAAAAGTACAGCAATGCCCTAAAATCAGTAAAAACTTGGGATGAGATGGTACAATTGCAACTCTGAAAATGAAACTTTTAGAAAGTTAGCATGAAATGTAGGTGAGACTTGATGGTTCACACTATTGAGATAGCGCAAAGGATTTGTAAAAAACAAGAGGACGAACTGGAAGAACAAATCCAGACAATTAAGAAGAACCATACCACAGTGGAGACAAAGGCCCTGCTTGAAAAATTTGATAAGGAATTAGTCCCATTTAAGGATAACACCATCAACTTTAAATCGGCCAAATTTGAAAAAGATTTAAAAAAACATTTAACATAGAGACAGTATATCCTTTTCTGAAGGACAACTTTTACACAAAAGCTGATTCATATAGAATGTTGTCTTACTATCAAGGAAGATTTTTCACATTTTCCGAGACGTCATCACATGATTCAGCGGGGGACTCTGATCCTGGAGAAGGCTCATCCAGATGAAATCAGTAAAGACAACATTATTCTTTAGAAAAAGGACAGCGAAGTAACAGGGTGCGCTTCAAACAACAATCATGGTAAATGATAACAAGGCTCCAGTTCAACAAAACATAATTCCTACGTCCATTGTTAATATGTCCAATAAAGAACTAACTGAAGAGGAAGAATCTGTTCTTGAGTTAGGACTCAAGTTTGTACCTAGTAAACGTACTGACTTCACACGGTTAAAGATTGAAGCCATCGAGTTCTTCTGCTAAATCAGATTAAAAGCCTTATTCTCTAGCAAAGAAAGTAACAATCCCAGTGAACCTTCAGAACGTGCTAATAAATCAAAATTTATATCTCAATACACACCATCCCGAAGGAAATCATAGCTTTTGAACAAGTGGTGTTTTCATCAATACAACAACTAGAAGGAAAAAAAGATCTTTAGGACAAATAATCTAACGTCACAGCAAGAGAAAGTGATCCAAGACCTTAGGAAAGATGGCTCAATAGTCATTAAGTCGGCTGATAAAAGCAGTGCAGTGTTTGTGTGGCCAAAAGAAATGTACTTGACGGAAGGCAGAATCCAAATACGCAGCCCAGTGTGGTACAGGCAAATTAAGGAGGATCCAACACAACAGATACAAGAAAACATAACGAACATACTTACGGATGGAAGGAATACTGTGGGACCAAAAGAATTTGATTATCTCAACATAAAACATCAGAGGATTCCGGTCATTTATTTTTTACCCAAATTATCCTTAAGAATTGGCATTTATTACAGAATTTGGAATAGCCTCTCCAGCTACAATAATTTGCACTGAAGAAGAATGCCAGCATAGGCCAACAGATCATGTGGGCGCAGATTGCCCTCCCCCCAAATAAAAAGTATCTAGGAGAACAATGGAACTTAAAACTGGTTAAAGGTGGAGAGGTGTGGCTCACTGGTTAGAGGCGGCAGACCTGTAAGCAGAGAACGGCCCGGGACCAGGGTTCAATTCCCGACGCGGCAGGGTCTTGGACCAGGGTCAACGGACTCGATAATTCTCGCCTCAGTGCCTACTCTAACCAGGGAACACACTCGGTAACTCTGGGCATTGAGCTTGCCTCATCTCTACAACGGCCCACCACAGACGCCGGGGATGCCTGGTTTCACCCTGGAGATACCCAGAAAGGGACCATCTCACAGGTAAAACCAGGACGGGTTCCCCAGCGGTCTACAGCGCCAGGACACTCGGGTAGAGTAACAGTGCGCTTTACAAGTATCCCACATTTACATAAGTGCAGGAACTGCTCAGTTTGTAAATCTACAATTGAGGGCACGGAGTTTCTACACAACAACCTGAGATGGACCCATAAGGACTTTTCGAATTGTATAACAAAAAATGTTGTGTATGCTATCATATGCCCATGTAAAAAAATATACATTGGGAAGACAAACCAGCAAGTAAACCAACATATAAGGCAGCATCGCTCGAGATTTAAAAATAAGGTGGTTACTGCTCCGATGGTTAGTCATTTTGTGGAAAAAAAGACAGTGAGAAAGAACTTAAATGGACTACACTATGTGTAATCAAACCAAATCCAAAGGGAGGAGACACGGAGGCAGCTTTGCTTCAAAAAGACTCTTATTTAATATTAAAATGTATTAGTGCTGCGAGTGGCCTCAACGAGATGTCAGAAGTATCCAGAGTGTAACTGCTTAGTCACAGGATTCCTCAACATCATATCGAAACTTAAAGCAAGTACAACATTGATTAACTATGATTGTTGATTAAAAAAAAACAGATGGAGGCAAAGCGTAATGGCAAAGCAAGCTGAAGAGAAGCAAGGGACCAAGCACCATTGCTTCGTCACTTGAGCAAAGTTTACATCATTTAATCGATGTTCATTCACTACAACTCCCAGAATGCAATATAAGTAGTATTAAGATGGCGGAGTATAAATGCCCAAAAACCGGAAGTACCATTGGTTGAATCATTCGGAGGGAACGTGTTCACAACGTCAATCGCTGCGCCGCCGATAATTCAGTCCACTGAAAACGCTTCCTTTGGGTTGAATCTCCACTTTTAAAATGGGATTAATCATCTGCACTTGTCCTGTCTGTTGTAGAATTAAAATAGAACAATTGAATATTGATCGGTACTTTACTCAAATCCGTGTTCATGAAAAAAGATGAGAAGCTGTGAATTAAGTCAGATTTGTAGGACTAAACAGTAAGACGTTTTTATGATTGTCTTGATAGATTGCTTGTTCAATTACCAAAGTTATTGAGGTTGGACGCTGAAGGTGCTCGTTTAACTTTTACATTTCAGACTGGATGGACACAAGGATACGTGTAACACTAAAAAGGTATTAATATGCGTACCCTGTTCACAACTTCAAGTAAAGGCAAAAACGAAAGTTTCAGTATGTACCATTAAGCATTACATGACAAAACAAAAGTCAAACAGGATACATTGAGAAGGGTCGAGAAATTACTCACAAAAGTTTGTTTTATTATTTTTCTCACGTTTAGATGACACCCAGTCAGAGTACTGAGGAGAACCCCAAGACTAATATTGGGGCTTAAAACGCGTCAGCATCATTTACCATTTGCGAAAAATACACATAGGAGTAGGATCTGCTCTAAGGGCAGCCGCGGGCCGTGGAGGGAGTTACGGTGGGGCAGGGAGGCGGGGAGGGGGAGGGGCAGGGTGGAGGGAGCTAAACACTGGCATATGGATATTTGCAGGTAAGTACACAATTTAATTATTAAAACGAATTTCGTAGCGTGCACTGCATCGCAAAATGCGATGCTGTGCGCGCTACGAATTTCGTTTTATTAATAAAATTGTGTACTTACCTGCAAATATCCATATGCCAGTGTTTAGCTCCCTCCACCCTGCCCCTCCCCCTCCCCGCCTCCCTGCCCCACCGTAACTCCCTCCACGGCCCGCGGCTGTCTAAGGGACTGTTTGAAAACTCAAAACCTTAGTAGCGTGAAAGTGTGTTCCTAGTGACTGGGCAGCAACCTTTCAAATGACTTGTTAAATTGTAAAACACATTTTGAATAGTGTAGCTGCATTAGAGAATTTAATGACTGGCTTAAAACTGTTATTAATTGTTCACTGGTTCATTTTGTATTTGTAGTGTTTTGTCACGTTTTTTGTGAGTATTATTCAGTACTTTTGTTGTAACTTTTTTGTTTGAAACAAACAGTGTTTTCCCTGTTTATGACACTAAAACTGAAAACATTTAATTGAAATGTATAGAAAGATGGGTAAATAAATAACCAGTACCAATGTAATTCGTTATTGGCCTTAGACTGTGTAAGTAGATAATAGCAATATAAGTGACAGCTAGATACAACGTTGTTCTACTTTTGGCATTTTCTTGCCTTGGCCATTTGGTGCCTGTAGCCTGTATCTGTGGCACGTGACTGGGTGTAGGTGACAGTTGGTCTTTGTGAATTCCTCCTAGACAGCTACACACAATTGGGAGCTTGGTATGAGTGGATCAGCAGTCACTGACAAGATGGGAGGGAGGAGCTGGGCCAAACCCCACTTACACATGAATAAGCTATGTCCTGTTTTCACACAAACAGCTGTAAATCCCCCTGTAGTAGGTCTAGAGCCAGGGCCAGACAGGCAGGGTATCTATGCATTTCAAAGAGAAGCCTCCAGTAGCATTTTTTCCACTTCAAGGCAGAACAGCGCAAAAATATGGGACCTCAGGCACCACCACTTGAGTACACTTATGGACCAGTGGATACTCTGCTAGAAAGAAGGGCTGCTGTGCTGCTACAAGGACTGCTACTCTACTGGACTACAGCTCTAAAGGAACTGCTGCCCTGCTGTGCTGATCTGCTGCCCTCTTGCCTTAGGAAGAAGTGGACCTGCAACTTCATCTTGATCCCAAGACCTCAGAGTGACTCAAAGGGCTAGTCTGCTGACCTTCTGATCTGAGCCTTAGGGACATTAAAGGCTCTGCAAGAGCTCCTGGACCCATCTTCAGTGAGTTACTGCTCCCCAAGTGGTGCCTCTCAGGTCCTGGACCCTTAGTGTGGCTCTCAAGCTATTGAATTTAAGCATTTGAGCTTTTCGCAACCACAATCTGGCCCGTTCGCTCTGGAACTACACCGCTCGCACCAAAGATCAGCATGAGCTGCCTCCAGCCGGTCTCTTCAGACAGCAGCATCAATGGCCCTTGGGGGACCACTAACAGGAAGCTCCATTTCACTTATCCGTGACGCCTGGCCTGCTCTTTGCACCACGCCGACTGCAATGCTTTTCATGCTCCTCACGACCCTCTCCAATGCAATCTGGGTCTCTTGGCAGAAAAATTGAGAAGGTAAACTTTCAGTGGGTCTAATCTGGAACTGTATACGACCTGTGCTCCATTGTGGTCAGCTTGAACTTTTGACTTTGAACTGGTCCAGTGCGACCAGATACCCACGGTTGGCGCTTTATGCTTTTAAGGGCTATGTTGCAATATATTCTTTAAAACTTCATAACTCTGGTTGTACTGATTTCATTTTTTTTGTTTTCTTTTATTTAATACATTAAGCTCTATTTTTCTAACCTGGTGTGGGATCCTTTCTTGTGTTTTTTTGCACTGTTCTGCTGTTTGAAGTGTTTCACAAATGCTCAACATATTGCTTGTAAGTTAAGCCTCAATGCTCTGTGCCAAGCCACAAGGGGGTTAAGCGCAGGCTAATTTATGGTTTGTTTGTTTCTTACCCTGACTAGTATTGAGGTTGCTGCTTGAGCAGGGCTCACACCTCAGTCAACCATTAGCCCAACTTCTAACAATTATTAACCCATTCCTGCTACCTGATAACTCATGTGTTAGGATTATAATCAATAAATATCTACCTGTTCCATTGACACACAGGGACTAGGGGACTGATGTTGTGACTCACTCTTTGGAAGCCTACTCTGGTTGCCTGCTATACGACCGGGATCAGTCTTATCAATTTTATTATAACCCCACTAAACTACACCATTAAATGGCCACTTAAGCCACAAACTGAGATGTATTACAATTGTATTACATGGAATGATGTTCTATCCACGCATCCGGTATGTGTGCTGGTTCTGGGGGAAAGGTAGATATTACGTATATGTTACATTGATTTTTTTCCTTTTCCTTATTGCAGTAGACATTAAGGGGCAGATTTGGCGCATAGCATTAGGGAGGTGTTCCATGGGTGGAGGATGAGTGTTCCCATGCTTCCACCCTTATATTTTGGTACAGTCTCAGATTTACTAAAGCTAGTAAACCTGTGAATGAACCAAGCGTAACAAAGAGAAATGTCTTTGTTTCTCCTCACTACTTCCTCTTTCCATGTTTGCTGCTTTCTGTAGAACATATAGAAAGAGTAAATTAGTTTAAGGATTGTTTTTGTGCAGTAAGGCATACCTTCATGCACAAAAAGAATCTTTTCTGGATAGCAGGCACCTTGGTGTGAGGATGCCTGGGCTAGCACTAGGCAGCACATACATAGCGCTCAAGCGCTAAAAGACAGCAGAAATGCGCCACATCTTAGTTAATATGGCGCATTCCTGCTGTCTCCCTTTCAAGCAACAGCGCAGCAGCTCTGCTTGTTGCCCTGCATTGCGTGAAATGTGAGTAAATATGCCCATAATTATCCGTATGTATTTTAATGGGTGTACAAAAAAAATGCATAAACTAATATTGCTGCATGCGTGCTTTTAACAGATGAAAATGAAGGAAATAAAATAATGTTTAAAGAAGGTGGCTCTGATTGATAATACACACGCTGCAGGCCATAGGTCTGAATTCTGGCAATGCAGGTTGTTTGTGTTAAGAACATTAAACTAAAACTCAGGAGCCACTCGTGTAGGATCAGCACAAAGTGCTAAATTTTGATGAGTGTCAGTGGTACACAATTTAGGTGGTGCAATTCGGTCGATATTTAACTGTTTCACTTGATAGATACTAACAGCAATTATTACAAATATGTACCATAATATACAATAGATGAAAACGATTTTGACTCTGCCTCAGATTTACAAGATCACGTAAACCTGGGGACCCGCCAAATCCTTACGCCTCTCGAGGATAGGCGTAACAAGGAGAAATATCTTTATTTCTCCTCGTTTTCCTCTGCTATGAATGCTGCATTCTTCAGCGCACATAGAATGAGGAAAACGCCTCTTAGGATTGTTTTTGTGCATGAAGGTTCCCCTTCCTGCACAAACAAATAATACTGCAGACACACGGTGCAAAGGTGCCTGCGTTGGTGCTAGACTGACGAAACGGCGCTAGCGCAGGGGGGAAGGACAGGAATGCACCATAGTGCATAAATGCGGTGCATTCCTGCCCTTTCACTCGCGCGTAGGGCAGCGCAGCAAGGTTGCTGCGCTGCCCTATGCCAAATATTGGCAAATATAAAATAAAACTGAAAAGTAAGGTTTGTCAAGTCGCTTCGTAGAAACTGTCTAAAAACATCTCACTTATCTGAGGCAACAGCCTGTTGTGGGGTAGGTTCTTATCCTAATGGAATGTGGTATTGCAGGCAGAAAAAAGTGCAGCACTGCACAAAACCAGTTTTCACAGCGTAACCCAAGTCTGACTTCATAACCAGACTGTCAGGAAGAGTCGGATGGCTGCTGCTTTAGTGCTTAAAATTTCTCCCAGCCCTGGTGATATCAGGGCTCAATGAGTGCGAAATCACAGCCCGCTTTAGCAAGCAGCACATTTATCAGTTGAGCAGCGTAGCCTTGGCAGAGAGGCCGCTATCAGAATATAGATTGGGACAGATCAGAGAGGGCAATTTTCCCTCTCGAAGCAACAGAAGGAAATGTGATTGCCCAGCAGAGGGCACCAGTGTGGAGTAACCCCTCGGGATGGACTTAAATTTGCTCACTTGCTGAGAGTCAATAAAGTACTCAAGGAGTACACCACGTCAAGGAGTACATGTCGTATGTCCCGGTATACATCACCAATTTAAAGACCAGCACAAAACTGGTGTAGATTTGAGTATTGTGACGCCAGTCGCCTCATCTTAGTAATACTGATTTGTTCTGCTGACCTAGCTTTGCGAAGCGGTGTGTACTTTTTTGTAATCGGATCCTGTATTCACATTAGGCCCCAATTCCCAGCCTGTCTGCCAGCTTAAAGAGGGCATGTGGCTTCCCTAACCAGGCCCCAGATGTCTAGCTTGAGTGTGAAGTTTTGAATTTTACTGTTCTAGCAGTAGAGATAGATTAGCCTCACGAATGTGTACTTCAAGGCATCTTAAGTCAAGAGGGCGTGACCAGCTACTAAAATGCAGAAAAATTACCGTCATCCAAATATAGAATATCTTTATTTAGAATCGGTATTGTTCTATTGGAACATCAAATCTGAGATAGATAGGAACTCCAAAAGACTTTCCATATGTTTCAGAGCCACTCCACAGAACATGCGTGCACCAAGCATTGTGTTCTGCTCGTCTATGGAAACATTTCTGCATGTTAAAACTTTATGATGGTCTGATGGTGTCAGCAACTCCATGGAGCTGGTAAGAAATATATCTCTCATCAGTTCATTAAGACTTGCAGGCCGGCATACAAATATTGCGATTCATTATAATTTGTTAACATTTTGTATTCTTGGTTACCTTGTAGTCGTAGTCAAATATAAAACCTTGCTTCTCAGTATTTAGTGAAGCAAGGCCAAATTCCCCCAGTTGCTAAAGTTTTTCTTCGTATTTTTAACCCAAAATTGATACCAATATTCCATTTGACAGATTACCTGTATGTCGTTTGTCTATGTTGTGGGGTTAGGCACTTTCCACTGCATGGTGATCAGCATCTGGTCACCACCATAGCATACCCCAAAATGCTGGTCCGTGCTGGCAGTATGCTATCAAATTGGAGATGTCACACAGGGGCAGTTTCACACTGAAAGCAATTCTGCGAGATAGATGGGACTTAAAAACAAAAATGTACGTCCAAAATAATTCATGCTGGGGATACATCTAACACATATGCAGGGTGGTACCAGAATATTATCTAGTTGGCTGGAAGATTCCAAGGATCACTGCTATTATGAAGGTATGTACTTAACCGCTTATATTTCTAAACCGCAATTTGACGATAAAGGATTTAAAAACGATGAAAATAAGTAAATTGCAGTATAGCATGGGCGTTGCAGTGCTTCCTTTGGAAATACCTTCATAATAAGAATAATTGTGAAACTAATATGCCATAAAAAAAATTGGAGGCTGTCTGCTTCTCTATACACCCAGGACAAACTGGCACCGGACAAAGCTGCTTCTTCCCAAAACAAGCACAGCACCCAAAGGTGTAGAAAATACAGACACCGAACAAACATCACCAGAAAAATTGGCCTACAAAGAATTTCATTGATTGTTTGGAAAGAGGTAGGACTGCATTTTCCCAATTTCATTATGGTTCACTCCTCTAAGCAATGAAAGGACATTGTTCTCAGAACGAAATTACACTTTACTGCAAGCTCATTTTCCGGAAATGTAATCCACTAGTTTTTCTCTGTATGCAACAATTGGCATCTGAATCTTGGTCCATTGAGAATCACAGATCATCAACCTCAGGTCAGTGCCTGAATTTAAGTCGCATTACTTCAACTACTGCTCGCTATCCGCCTTGGCTGCAGTTTTTCAGACCATGTGCAAAACAGCTGAGACATTCATTTCCATGCCTCTAGCACTGATGCTCTGTCTTGAAATTTCCTGTATACTAAAGTAAGCAAACAGTGATAGATGGAATGCCTGAATTAAACTCACACACTGGTAATTACTAAGGCTGCATCCCAATCCATCATTATTTTGCACACCATGCCAATTCAGTTTGGCCCTAGCTATATGCAATTCAGGCTTGACCCTGCTCCAATGTGAACATTCTACCTTGAAGTGCCAAGCCAGGTCCTACCTGAACTAGAACATAAACAATAAAGGACAGGTTGCACGCTTGTTATGGGCTCATCAGCAAGGAATAGCTTGGTTCCAGTTACACAGTGTGCACATGACATATGTTTTGGCATCCTCGTCCCATTTAGGGCAACACTTTAAAGTAAACAAACAATTATGGGAGGAATGCTTGAAATATTCTCAGCCATTGCTAATTACTCAGGGCTGCATCCCAGTCCATCATTATTTCGCACACCATGCCCCCTAAGTTTGGGTCCAGCTATATGCAACTCAATCTTGACCCTGATCCAATGGGAACAGTCCAGCCCGAACTGCAAGTCAGGTTGCCCCCTGAAACTGAGCACAAGCAACCCAGTATCAAGTTCACCTTTTTTTTGGGGCTTATCAGCCAGGTATTGTTTGAACGTGATGAGACATACTAAAGGATACAAAAAGTGATGGATGGAATGCTTGAATTAATCTCAGCCACTGGTAATTACTTAGAGGCGCACCTCAATCCATCATTATTTTGCCACCGTGCAATCGCAATTTGCACTCAGGTATTTGCAAATCAGCTCTAATGGGAACAGTCCAGCCGAGCTGCCAAGCCAGGTCCTCCCCGAGCCAGAACACAGCAACCCAGGACCAGTATCACCCTTGTATGGGCTCATCTGCCAGGTATAGCATGGTTCCAGTAGCAAATTGTGCATGGGACCCATGTCTGAGCACACCCATCCTACTTAGGGTGACATAAAGTATACAAAAAGTGATGACTGGAGTGCTTGAATTTTTCTTAGCCACTGGTAATTACTCATGAAAGCATTCCAATCCCTCATTTTTCACACAACATGGCACCATAGTTTGAACTTCTCTATATGCAAATTTGTCTTGACCCTGCTCCAGTGGGAACAGTCTGACCTGATTTGCCAAGCCAGACCCTCCTAAACCAGAACACAAGCAACCCAGGACAAGTTTCACCCTTGTTATGGGCTCATGGGACCCATGTCTGGGCATACCTGTCTCACTTATGGTGACATACTAAAGTATACAAAAAGTGATGAGTAGAATGCTTGAATTAATCTCAGCCACTGGTAATTACTTGGGGTGGCATGGTGGGCGAAAATGATGGATAGGGATGCGGAGCGATCAATTGCCAGTGGCTGAGATGAATTTAAGCATTCCATTCATCACCTTATTGTGTTTGGATTTGATGCCCTGCATGCACTGGGTGTGAAATGACGTAGGTCCTGGGCTCACTGTACCACTGGAATCAGGCTGTATTCAGCTGAGAATTGTCATAATTCCATAAACAAAACGCCAAAACACCTCTTTAAGCAGACTGAAATCTGCTTATTCTCAAAAGAAACCCACCCCTATCCCCTGCATCCTGCACTCCAGGTTTGTGTAGGCTAATATGTTATGAACAATTTGACATAAATGTTTGTTTAATCGATACCTGCTTTGATGTGTATAACTTTGCTAGTTTTTTCTAGGGGATGGGACAAGTGCTTTACCAATGCTTGTTTGTATGAGGCTTGTTTTGACGTGAATATCAGAAGAACAGTATTTGGAAGCTTTGTAATAGTTGAGTATTGCTTCATAGTTTTTAGACATTGGACGGCTTTTTGAGTAGAGGATCTCCTTCACGCTGCTCGCGTCAAAGAGAAACAGCAAAAGAAAGCTTTGTTTAGGCTGCGCGTTGTCTCGCGTCTGATACACGTGCAACGTAGCAGCCGTCAAGGGCACGGTTTGGGTGTGGCTCAACTATAAAAGGTCACACCAGAGTTCTGGAAACTGCTTAGCCTTTCGCCTGACTTTAAGAGAACACCTGTACTTACCGGAAGCATTCCAGTTTCCATTGACAGCATTTTCTGCAGGTGTGCTTGAATCCAGAGGCCTCCATGATTCCAGAACACCCACGAATCCTGCTAAGACAGAAGAGAAGCTAAGTACATTCTTTTTTGATTCTTTACTTCAGAAGGCGCCCAACGCAAGAAAGTTAAATTAAAGTGCTAAAAGAAACAAAAAGACAATTTTTGGAAACCTCTTTTCTACAAATAGAAAAATACTCAAGAAAAGACACAATTAGTGTTTTGGACTTTCATTGCGGTATTTCTTGTTTGGAATTTGTTTGGAATTTATAATTGGAAAGTAGGATGTTCTGTATCTTGATGCCTTTTATATTTTGAAATTCAGATTCGTGTGAGGAACTCAACAACTATATTTGCCTCAAGTAAGCCAGTTTAAAAGAAAAAGAACCTAATGTACAACAATGACTTGTGAAAGGTTTCTGATGTAAAGAATTGGAAAATTCATACTTTCTTTTTCTCACAAAAATATAGAGAAGAACACCATCTTCTGCCTCAAAAGATGGAGACCATCTTCCCCAAAAAGACAAACACATCTCTTAGAAAACTTTGTCTATGAGAACAACCCAATCACACGACGACAACGAGGGCGCCAAGACCATTCCTGTAAATTCGCAGGTAGGACTTTTGAGTAGAGTACTATACTTATTTCATAGGACAGTTAGAGTTAGATAAATTGTGAAGTCTTACCCCCAGATGCATCAAAGTTATGTTTTGCGAGTCCTTGTTGGCGAATTTTAAGGATTCGCTATTAAAGACTCGCAAAACGGGATGCTTGTAGGAATCGCAATGTTATTTGCGATTCCTACTGATTCATTATTTGCGATTCGCTAATTGCGAATCGCAAATAAGGAATGGCTTTCCCATTCATTCCTATGGGCTTTAAGGCCCATAGGAATGAATAGGGAGTCATTCCTTATTTCCGATTAGCAATTAGCGAATCCCAAATGTGCCACAATTTCAAGGGTGCCAGGGTGTCCAAAGGACACCCTGTTGCACCCCTGTAATGGTAGTGTTCACTGGTGTTGCGCACACACATGTCCCAAGGACATGTGTGTGTGTGTAACATACAACTTAGAAAAATGCACTAAAGTGCATATTGCTAAGTTTTTACCACGTAGTTTGACTTTGCGGTAAATAGCGGCCCCAGATTGCGAATTCGCAATCTTGGAATGGTTCATTCATTCCACTTAACGATTCCTTAAATGCAATCGCAATTTGAGAACGTGCAATTATTTGCGAATTCTTAAATTGCGAGTGCATGAACCCTTGATGCATCTCAAACGCCATTTTTGCGGGCGCAAACGGCTGAATTTTGCGATTCGCACCGTTTGCGCTTGCAAAAATGCTTGATGCATCTACCTGTAAGTTCCTTATCCTAAAAATACATCTTGTTGTCTCGCAGGTCGACAACAGGAAAATACAGCGCCTGAGTCCGGCCCTCCTCCCTGACTATAAAAAACTGAATACTGGTTATATTTTAGGCGTTCTGGGAGGTTGTCTCATAGCGTCTCTGTGAAACTAAAGTACAGCACCTTACAGGTAAAAAACAAGATCTTGCAGGTAAGAGTAAATTGGTAACCTGACAAAAAGACCATAACAAGGGTGAAACCTGTCCTGGGTTGCTTTTGATTCGGTTCAGGGAGGACATGGCTTGGTAGTTCGGGCAGGACTGTTCACATGAGGAACAGGTTCAAGACTGATTTGCATATGGCTGGGTCCAAACTGAGGTGGCCTGGTGAGTGAACAATTATGAATTGTGATGTAGCCCAAGTGATTGCCAGTTGCTGAGAATAAACTAAGCATTCCAGCCATCACCTTGTTGGTTTTGCATTTGACACCCTAAGTGCAGCGGGTAGGTCCGGGGGGAATTGTGCCATTGGAACCAAGCTATACCTGGCTGAAGAGCCCATTACAAGGGCAAAACCATTTCTGGGTTTCCTGTGATCCAGCTGTTTGGACTGGACTTTTCACATAAGGAACATGGTCAAGACTGCATTGTACATGGCTGGGTTCAAACTGAGGTGGGATGGTGGGTGAAAAAAGTATGAATTGGGATGCGACCTGAGTGATTGCCAGTGGTTAAGATTAATTCAAGCACCCCAGTCACCACCTTGCTGTTTTTGCATCTGATGCCCTAAGTGCACCAGGTTATGCGCAGACGTGGGACCGGCATTACTGTGCCACGGGAACCCAATTATATCCATCAGAAGAGCCCATAACAAGGGCGAATCAGTCCAGGTTTGCTTGTGTTCTGGTTCAGGTATGACCAGGCCTGTCAGTCTGGGTTGAACTGTTCACATGAGGAACAGGGTCAAGACTGATTTGCATATGGCTGGGTCCAAACTGAGGTGGCCTGGTGGGTGAAAAATGATGAATTGGGATGCGGCCCGAGCAATTGCCAGTTGCTGAGAATAATGCAAGCATTCTAGCCATCACCTTGTTGGTTTTGCATTTGACAACCTAAGTGCAGCGGGTATGTCCAGAATTGGGCCCGGAGGGAATTGTGCCATTGGAACCAAGCTATAACTGGCTGAAGAGCCCATCACCAGGGCAAAACCTGTTCTGAGTTTCCTGTGTTCCGGTCAGGGAGGACCTGGCCTTGCTGTTTGGACTGTACTGTTCACATAAGGAACATAGTCAAGACTGCATTGTACATGGCTGGGTTCAAACTGAGGTGGCATGGTGGGCGAAAACATTATGGAATTGGATGTGCCCTGAGTAATTGCCAGTGGTTGGGATTAATTCAAGCACTCAAATCCCCACCTTGATGTGTTTGCATTTGATGCCCAAAGTGTACCTGGTTATGCCAAGACATGGGCCCTGGCATTACTGTGCCACTGGAACCAAGGGCAAAACCAGTCCTGGTTTTCTTGTGTTCTGGTTCAGGGATGACCAGGCTTGTCAGTTCGGGTTGGATTGCTCACATGAGGAACAGGGTCAAGACTAATTAGCATATGGCTTGGTCCAAACAGAGGTGGCATTGAGGGCGAAAACAATGGATTGGGATGCAGCCCGAGAGATTGCCGGTGGCTGACATTAATTCAAACATTTAATTCATCACTTTGTTGTTTTTGCAGTTGACATTTTCTATGGGATACATCCTGTATTGTATTATTAGCGCATCCTGCTGATTCACTTTCACCTTGACACATACTTTGTGTCTGCACACAGGAAGTGCCATTGTTTGTCAGAAAACGGATGCAAAGAGAATAACAGAATGCTAACATCCTGATGCCCGATTCAAGAAGGTTGCAATTTCATATATGAAAAGAAAATGCCAGCAAAAGAAACTAACAATAGTCATATACATAATTACTGGTTTAAAAAACATTCTAAAAATTGATTGCAGTTTTAATGAAATGTTTGCATAAAGTAAGCAAACAAAATCATCAGATGGCGAACACCTTGCGTAGCAACCATCAAAGAAAATAATTTTGATTTAAAGTCTTTGGTAGATTTGCATTGTCATTAAAAAGCTTGTTTTTGTTTTTATTAATAAAATGACTTTATCCTTGTACATCACACATTTTCCCAGTTCAGAATACATTTTATATCCGGTTCCATTTAGTGACACTTGCAGAACGTCTGAAGGCCTGGTGACCTAGTGTGCTGAGCTTGCAGTGACCACAAGGCTTTGAGAAATGAAGGAAATTATAAGACACTGTGTGTTCTTCTGCTTAGCTTGGGTTGCTGAACATTTTAGAAGTCAATATCAAAATATAGCTAAATATCTGTTGTCGGATAATGATTAGATAAATGTTTAGACAGTTCCAACACCAAGTGATGCCTCATTGGCTTTTGTTTATACAAGATGTATTAAAGCTATACAAACCCATGCAAGTCAATGTACTTTAGTTCAACCACCTATGGAGTCTATCCTCATAGAACTGTGGGGCATATTACCAAGGGCCTTATCGCCGCTTTAGCGGGAATTTTTCCCGCTAAAGCGGCGATAATTGTATCGCCCTATTACCTAGCTGTCGCTAACACCAGTTAGCGACAGCTAGTAGGAGTTAGCGGGCATTTAGGTGCCCGCTTTTCATGTCAGCGATAATTATCACTAATGACATGCAAAGTGGGCGTGCCAAGATGTTAGCGACTGGAAACAGTCGCTAACATCTCTATCTCCTTTTACCAACTTTTGGAAATAATCGCGCTAAGCGCGATTATCTCCAAAAGCTAACGCCTGCCCAGAGCTGTTCTTAGCCATGTAATCCAATGGTAGGTGGATTACATGGTTAAGAGCATTTGCTCGGTAATGCATGAATATCGCTGACTTTACAGCGATATTCATGCATTTCGGCCGATTTTTATCGCTTAGGAGATAAACCTTGATAATAGCAAAGCTCCTAAGCGATAAAAATTGGCGGAGCACGGCGATATTAATGTTGCCGCTAAACCAACATAGCGATAATTATCGCTAGTTGTTGGTAATATGCCCCTGTGTTCCATAAAAGTCCTACATTAAACTTTACTGCATACTTTTACTTATTTTATGTATTTATTAATAGGCTTCCACAGTTGGTGAAGAATGCAGGTTTTTGGATCTTGATCTCGTTTGGCGGTCAAAGGTCTTTGTATTGGGTGAAGTGACAGCCCATCCGGCTACCTAGGTGCCTATCTGAAGGAACTAGGTTTTCGCCTTGGAGGTATACGTTCACTTTCATTATGGATACAAGTATGTAGATAACATGAAGTAAAGAAGCTTTTGGCACTACTATTTACGGACTACCACTTGTCCAATTATGGAAAAACATCTCCTGTTGTTTCGTTTTCGGTTTCTCACATACGATTCTGACTGCTAATCAATATTGCTTTTTGTCTGTTGAAAAATGTTTGCATATGTACTGTTGATCATATATTTGATAATAATTTATTTTTAAGAACTGAAATTGTTTCATTTCCAGCTCCTTTATATAAGGCTTAGTGACAAAGAAACAAGCAGGTATTTTTTAAGGGATGTGTAACAGAAATTGTTGTTATATAATTGTTATTCAATTGATTGCAACCAATGCTTTTTGTTAGAAATGGGTTCTCTGATTGGCTAAGGCTTGCACCAAAGCCAGGCAGAGACCACCACTCTACTCAGGGCAAGGGAGTTACACGCCCAAGATAAGCCCTGCTCACCCCCTTGATAGCTTGGCATGAGCAGTCAGGCTTATCCCGGAGGTAATGTGTAAAGCATTTGCGCAACACACACAGCAACAACATACAAGGCACACAACAAAAGGAATTTCCCACAAGGTTATATCAAAAATAGCCTCGTATTATCATAAAACACATTAGAATGGTAATCACACAATATACACTGTGCCAACTGGCACTGGGCAATATTTACAGGGGATTATTTACACATGACAGGGCCACTTGGACCACTGTCAGAATCACTACTTAGTAAAAATAGTAAATGTAGAACATAGAATAAACATAGAACACAACCAATAATTACTGGCAAACACTGTACTCAGCATCATCCTGTAACATAAACAATATTATGCACAGTATCACATTTAGGCTGGAAATACAATTCTACACCAACCTCATAAGCCGAAACATATTAGACTATAACCTCCTAAGCATAACTCACATTAGGGGCATAACTCACAGTAGAGAATAATCTTGCATGCATAAACCGCAGTATTCCAAACCTTATAATCATAAAACCACATTTAGAGGCATAAATCGGGGTGCATAAAACAGTACATGAATTACATTTCCTGCGCACCTACATAAATCACATTAGCACATAAGCTCCTAATGAAAACCTTCGTAGAGGTATAAATCACATTAGGGCCTGGCGCCCTATTAACCTAGCAGTTCCCCTGGCCAACTGGCCTTCTCATGGGGGCTCAAATGCCCTGTGTCCAAAATGTCAGGGCTGCTGCCAAGGCAGCAGAATCCATGTGCGCAATTGCGCTGGGGCAAAGGAGTGTATCTCACTCCTATCTCATTCACAATGCCCCCAAAGACATGTGGCCTAAACGTAGCAGCTGGCACTAAGTGCTGGATTGATGTGAATATCAAATGAGGCCTGGCATCACTGTGCCCTCCAAACAGTTTTGCAAAAACGTTGCAGCTGCCTGTGCTGGTGCGGTGCAGCTGTGAATAAGCAAAGTACCGGGGCCTGGCATCACTGTGCCTTCTGGGCCCCCACTGAGGCTCCCTCTAAATACAATTGGCCCCCAACCTTGGAGTGGCCCGCTTGGAAAATGTTACTACTGGCGTGCCTATCATGGAGCCCCTCTCTCAGGCTCTTGAAATCCTTAACAACTGCCCCACGCGTTGGAGTGGCCCACAGCGGTGTGTCCACACGGAGGAATGAAGCAGGCAGCATGCCTTACTCGGCACCAACCAAGGCCACACTGAGCCCTTCTTACCTGGGCTCTGCTTCTCGAGGAGGCATCCTCTCCTACACGGTGATCATCAGGAGAGCCCCCACTCCGTGGGGACTCCCTCTTCATTTGGTTATCGGGGCTCCCAACAGCTCACGGGAGCCCCGGGCAGCAGCAGGACATCGCTCGGCCTGCTCTTCTCTACAGCGGAAGTGTGCGCGCGGCTTCCCTTGCTAAACCGGAAGTCTCACCCACCGTCAGGCACCACGTTGCCTGACTTCCTCCTGGCCACGCCTGTGATTGCTCAGCGGCAATGTGGGGTGGGCACCCCTCATCAATTAAAGCCACAAAGAGATGTGAGCACCCGCTAGCGAGTACAAATGTGGGGTGGGCCACCGCTAGCCGAAGCACGCATAAATCAGCGGGGCGGACTTCTCCTGCTCGGCCATGAAGCACGGGGGAATCCCTACGCCGGTGATCCCCTCTCAATGAAGTGCAGCTCGGTGGTGCAAAGCTCAAGCATTCCTCCTAATGGAAGTTTAAAGAAATAAAGCGCTCTCCAGGGCTAGGAGCCACAGCTCCTCAGCAAAAGTCCATGAGAGATCCAGTGGACAATGCAGGGCCCAGGGAGGCAAACCCTCATGGCAGCCCCCCCTGGGCCCCAGCAGCAGCACGCCGCATCAGGAACAGCACCAAAGTGCGGATCATTTTCATGGGGTCACAGCCCCTATACTTATACCCAGAATTCCTTTGTCTCAAGTGCAGGCAAGGGGGAACCAGATGCAACTGGTTCAGGGGGGAATTGGAGCATTTTGTTTTGTGAGCTCCTCTTCCCCTTTGTGAGGTGGGGGCGAGGTGATCAGACACACCACAGGGGGTGGAGCCAGCATTTACTAGCGCAGGCACTATCCTATTCAGAGTCAGGGGATTACCCCTCCCACTACTCTCAGCCCAGATGTCCTATTCAGCCCAGCGCTGACTCATCCTGCCCCTCCTGGAGGCAGACACACCTTCCAGTTCCTGTCACTCACAAGCTAGACATGCAATTCACATTGGGCAGGCAGACATATAGCACACAGAAATGCCAACTTCAAAAAGTGATACCAAAGGAGATGATGGACGGAGCATTTGAGCAAATCAAACACTCACCCCCAGTCAACTGATCTGGGTTGAATCCATCATCATTCATTAGCTCACGCCACCACCCCAGTTCAGACATGGCCATATGCAAATTAGTCTGACCCTGTGCCTCATGGGGACAGTCCAGCGCCGAACTGCCAAGCCATGTCTTCCCTGGACCGGGCACAAGCATCCTGGGGCCGGTTTCGGGTTCATGACCCTCATCTGCTAGGCTACCTTGAATCCAGTGGCAAGGGACCCATGTCTGGGCATACCCTGCCAACTTGGGCCGAACAAAGCGATACCAAAGGGGATGATGGACAGTGTGTTTGAGAAAATCAAACACTCACCCCTAGTGAAGTGATCGGGTGGTGGAGTGAGCTAAAGAATGATGATGGATTAAACCTTGCTAGTTTCCGGGGTATAGGACATCAAACAAGACTCTCTAGCTATCTCTGTCCCAGCTTTTCTTTCAATCTGACTCCAGGTGTAACCCATCACCTTGCAGTCAGCCTCAAGACCTCAGAGTCATATGTTTCTTGGCCTTCCTCTTTTCCTTTTCCCTTGAGGGTTCCAGGAAGATCTTGCCTGGTGGTGTTTGATGCAGGCTTGCGGAGAGTGTAACCTAACCAGCCCCAGCATCTTTTCACTGTTTCCTCATGAGCAGGAAGTTGGAAAGTCTGCTTCCATAGGTGGTGGTTGTTGATGTTTATTGGCCAGTGGATTTGGAGAATGTTCCTCAAACAGGTGTTGCAGAATGTCTGGACTTATTTGGTGGTGATCACTGTTGTCCTCCAAGTTTCTGATCCATACAGGTGTTAAAAAGCATGTTCTTGGTTTGCAGTGTTAGGCACGTGGAGCTCAAGATCTTCTTTAGCTGAATGAAGGCAGCCGTTGCTTTGCTGATTCTTGGCTTGACATCAACATCTGTGCCACCTTTCTAGTCTAAGACACTGCCCAGGTAGGTGAAGGCCTCCACCTCTTCCTCTTTCAGTGCATTGCCTGCAAGAATGACTGCAGTTGGGCTGGCTGTGATAGCCTTCAGGATCTTGGTTTTTCTCTTGTGGATGTTGAGGCCATGTTGTGCTGTTGTGGCTGCCACATTGTTGTTTTTCGCTTGCATCAGTAGATGGGTCTGGGAGAATAGGGCAATGTCACCTGCAAAGTCCAGGCTGTTGAGCTGCATCCAAAGTGCCACTGGATCCTATTTCTTCTCCTTGCTGTGGATGTCTTTTTAAAACATACATCTTAAAAAATTAATCTGCGCCCTTGCACCGTAATGACCCAATATACCCCAATATACCCCAATATAAAACAATTGTTTATATACATTAATACAACAACAACATACAAATTACAATAATTTCCTAGCTATTAATTTATTTTACAGAAAACAAGTAACTAAAAAAAAAAATATTAATAAACATATGCAATATAACAGTATAATTCACGTGATCGGCGTTAAGAGCTGTGCCGCTACCGCCGCAACGAGATTCACCAGGACCACTGCAGTCGGGTCCCCTAGCCACCCCCATTATCGGAACGCCGACGCCGTCGCCGCAGGGAGAGTGATCGCGGCTGGAGGTGAGGCGAGGTGGGGGGCATGCTGCGGGACAACTGTGGGTTGAAGTTAATCTGCAAAGTAGAGTTGGAAGTGGAGTCGGAAGCACAGAGGGGGTCATGAAGAGGGATTGAAGAGGGCAAATCGCTTAGGATAGTGCCTGCTCTCCCACCCCCGACCACCCCACCCCCCCCTTCCACACCCCAGACAATTAAAAATAATAATAATAAAAAACAAATAAGAACAACAGAATAACAGAACAAGTAGAGCCCCACACCACAATGCGGTCTGGTAGGCTTAAAAAAGAAGCAGTAAAAACGCGTAAGAAGATGAACAAAGACCTCATAGAATCACCCGGGGAGTAGGAGACGGTGCAATCACCCCCCCACGTGCTCTCCCTACCCCCTTCACAGCACCATGGCTACGAATCTGGCCCCACTGGCCATACTACTAAGACGGAAACTTCAATTTCCCCAGTGACCTCTATCAAACATCCCAATACGCAGGAAGAAACCACCAATGACGCAAGAAAGAGGACTCTCAGAGACTTTTTAAAGAAACCAGGATTCAAAGTCCAAACTTTAGCCAACCACAAAGTAATGTATGTATACTTGTAAAGCGCACTGTTACCTCGTTACGTGGTGTCCTGGCGCTGTATACCGCTGGGGAACCCGTCCTGGCTTTCCCTGTGAGAGGGCACCCCAAGGTGAAGCCAGGCATCCCCGGCGTTGCTGGGGCCGTTGTGGAGATTAAGCAAGCTATTGCCCAGAGTTGCAGAGTGGGACCCATGGTTAGCGTAGGCACCTAAGCGAGAATTATCGAGTCCGCGGACATTGACCCAAGACCCTGCCACGTCGGGAATTGAACCCTGGTCCCGGGCCGACCTCTGCTTCAGGGTCTGCCGCTTCAAACCAGTGAGCCACACTTCTCCACAAAGAATCATCGCCTTTACCAGCCCAGTCCTATCAAAAACCTCTTGACGTTACTCCTGTCCAGATTGAAGTACAGGCACTGATCCACGAACAGTCTTATATTCCGGGTACCATCATATCCCTAGACAGTGATTACTCAAGAGACGAACCCTGGATGTCAGAACAAAAGGGGCCAACATCAGCTACTCAGTCTGGTAGCATGTTCCCCACTTTACAACAAGCCCATCAACCAAACGAGGATCAATGTTTATCGCCAATATCAATTTCAAGTGAAGAAGCCCCAATCAACACCGGATCACCCCCGCAGCAGGAAACCAATCTATACGTAGACAATTTACCACCCTCAAGAAACAAAACAAAATTCACTCCACAAGCAGCACAGTGGACCAGGACAATCCCGGGCACTATTAAACCGTTAACACCAACGACACCACCAGTTCTGGTCCTTCAAGAATCACCTACAGAACAGAAGCAAATAATACAAAAATTGAGACTGAAGGCCGTGATTCTATAGCGGTTGACTCCATTACCGTCTGGCCCCAGCTTCTGCAAACCTTACAATCAACAGTATCCGCATTAAATTACCACTCAGATAAACTTGATTTACAAGTCGACCTCTTAAACACACTAGCTGTTTATACAGCAGGGATCGGCAACAAACTGGAATGCCTGAAAGGCCTGAATGCCCTAATTACAAAAGCACAATCCAAAGTCAACCTGACCCAAGCGATATGCTGCTGGCTCTCCAATTATAGATAGTCTGTCTACGCTTCCCCAGTTTCTCACCATGGTACTGACAGAAATAAGGAAACTACCATCAGTTGCACATGAGACATCACATCGGACATGTTCGCCCACAAATAACGCAAGCAGCCAAAAAATCACCAACCAGAGCACAAGCAGGAAAAAAACATGTAACGGCATTAAAGATCTACCAGCAAAATCTGATATTCAACCAATCCATGCCTTAGCCCCAGTAACATCTCCAGATAAGCAATTGGCTCCCAAAGAGTTCAGTATCTTTCATTCCATCAAACTAAAAAATAAAAACAATGTTACGTCAATAACAGAAACAACGCCCATGTCTGAGACAAAGCCAGACAATGACACTGGAGACATGGTCCCGCGAGTGAGACTAACAACTAAACCCTCTCAAAATCATCATCTAAGCAAAAGGGAAAGGAAGAGACTAAGGAAAAAACATAACAGACACAGTTTAGAGGTTCCCCGCCTCGTTGAAAAAGACATTACATGTCGAAGCTCAATCAACTCAGTGAGCTTAGACAGCACTCCTTTACCATCACAAAATTCCCACTTGCAGGCGAATATCGAGGCAACCAGTAAGACGCCATTATCACCTATCCTCAGCAAAACCCATAAGGATTTATCGGTAGCTAGGGGCGAGGTCCCAGTAAAGTCTCTATACCACCTGACGTCAGACCACCCTGAAAGAACCATCATATCAGTAACACTGCCCTACATGGTTACAATTAAACAAGAAGACAAGACCGCTGCCGCAAAGAAGGCCAATATACCAAGGGAGAACAAATACAGGGCAATGACAGTCCAGCACGAGGATGAGCATAGGTCAACACGTAAAGAAAACTTTCAAATAACATTATTTAAGAATCAGGATACAATACAAATAGGTAAACATCCCCCAAGAATCGAGGACCCACAACCCCAAGTAGAACAAGTGTGCCAGAAGCAACAGTTACTCCACACCCGAAGAAGAGTTGATTCATCATTGGTATTGGTAATAGTCAAAAAGGATTATAAGACCCCAGGCCAGGCCTTCACAACCACAACCTCAAATACAAAATTGTTATTCATTCCTGAATACTACACCAAAGGACCTCACGACATCTTGAATAGAGGGAACATTTTGAAACTTTTTAAAAATATTCCCGAACTTCACCATATCAAATCCAACGACATATCCTCGATTGAATTCACACCTATTGAAGGTAAACAACCCTCTGAATCAACGTTAATCACTTTTTCATCCATAGCAATCACGGAGCAAGTGTTATTAATGTCTGACCTATTCAACACATGGGGAATTAAAATGGCCCAACAGCCCGAACCACGGTACCCATCAGTCCTTTCAATACCACCGGCCGTGCTAGACCGACCAGGCTCTTCAACCATCTCAATACTACGATCTGCAAAAAGCCGATCCCCAGGAAAGGCAATACGCATCGGAACCGAGGAGGCTAAAATGACGTTGCTTGACTGGGGATGGCTGCCAGGGGCCCTGAACAGGGGTAACCAAAATTGAACCAGTACCCAGCCCGGTCTTTCAGTATGTTCATGGAACATCAGTGGTCTTACCCCAAAACTTCAATCCATCGACGTGATAAAGTTCTTAAAAAACCATGAGATCATACTACTGCAGGAAACGTGGTCCATGGTTAGTCTCCCAATAGAAGGATACCTGGAATACAGAGTCCCAGCTCAGAAGTTGCACAAATCCGGTCGACCCAGTGGTGGTCTCACCATCTGCATCTCAGTTAAGCTCAACGTTAACATCGTAAAAATTACACTTAGGGAAGACTGGATCCTCGGGATAAGGTTAGACAACACCGAACACACCAACACACTGTTCCTGATCAAGTCTATATTTCACCAAGCACCAAGGAAACAAAAAACGAAGTTTAATCATCTAATCCAGACTTTGTGTAATCTGGAAAGCAACTACAACAGTCCGGCCTGTCTAGTATCCGGCGACTACAAATACAAATCTTTTTCAAGAACTTCCAGAAGACTACGTAGCTCCGTGGCCCGACATCCTTGAACAAACAAAACCATCCTGCACCAAACATAGCAAAATTGGTGAATATATGGTTCTCCAACTCAGTGCCATAGGCTACACAGTCTTGAATGGTCGCTTTCCTAAGGACAATCCACCGAACTGGACAAGGTCAAGCGGGCGCATACACTCCTTCCTAGACTACACAGTCTGTAGCAAGGGAATCCTCCCCTTGATCGAGAACTATACCATCGCTGCTCAAGGTGACAGTGACCATCGTCCCCAAGTGATCACAATGTCATTTAATCCAGCACATCACGCTACAATCAGCCAAACTTCAGGAGGAGACCACTCTGAAAATCTCAAAAGGCTGAAATGGTCACATCCAATAATACCGGCAATAATGACAAAATGTAGAGACCTGCAAAACCAACGGACCACTAACGAATTATCACCAGTTTTGGCATGGGTCCATTTCTCCGAGGAACTGCTTAAAAAGTTTCCCCGCACTCCGGGAAACACTATAACATGCAATTCAGCAATAATAACAGATGAAATCAAAGAACTAAAATCAAAACGTAACGGCACGTTAAGACAAGTCCGTAGGTACCCTGGGGAAGCCCATAAATTTAATGAATACAAAGTTGCCCAGAAAGCATTTCGACAAGCAATATTTCATGAAAATAATAAACGCTCTGAACAGTTCTGGGAAAAATTGATGCACACGAACAAAAGTCACAACCCAAAAGCTTTCTGGTCAATCCTCAACTCCAAAATACATAAGCAAGGAGGCCTAAGCAGCGCCAACATCTCCGAACCAGAATGGGTACTTTATTTAACAGCGCACTTTGAAGAGCAAGAGAAAAAAGCCGGTTCACTCGTCAACTCACCGGCAACGGCTCAACAACCCAATCGCTATCGAGCGCTGGACATCACAGAAGTGGCTCAATCAAACAAACTAGTTGGAAGTAACCCAAGAATTCCACAGGCATTTAAGATTAAATCCTTGTTTCAGATTTTAGAACCATCGGACAACACAATTACAAACCAGAGAACTACGAGGGACAAAATAGGCCGAGCTATAACAGAGGGTCGCGCAGACGGAGCTCCAGGGCCGAATGGCCTACCACAGGCGTTGTTTAAGCAAGATACAGAATTCTGGGCCAATCAACTGGCACCTCTTTTTTCCCACTGCTGGTTTAATTTTGAACTACCCGATTCATGGCGTGGCGCCATCATACATCCAATTTTCAAGGGAGGTAAGAGATCAGATCCCAAAAATTACAGGATGATCACCCTATTGGATGTAGAATCGAAATATTATGCCAAACTGCTCCTTCACGACCTGGCATCCTGGGCAACAAAAAAACACTGAATACCTTTTAACCAGACAGGATTTGTGCAAAAATCAGGCACAATAACCAACTTACTCGCAATATCGACCCTGATGGACAAAACGGCTGCCTCCGAAATGTTCTTACACGCCTGTTTTGTGGACTTTAAGGCCGCCTTCGATCGTGTGCCTCGAAGCCTATTATGGCTCAAACTATGGAAATGGGGGATTCCACACCAACACTTGGATCCATATAAAACTTGGGGACGGATCTCATACATCAAGGAAAGTATAAACATCACGCGGAGTGAAACAAGGCTGCGTGTTAGCGCCTCTTCTCTTCAACCTCTTTATTTCCGATCTGTCAGAGTCACTCGATGAAGTTAACTCTCATCCACCAAAACTCGCTGGGGTAAGAGTAAGTAATCTATTGTACGCAGACGACCTGGTCCTGCTGAGCCATACCAGGGTTGGCTTACAAAGACTCCTTGACCAACTATCCCCTTATACCATCAGAAAAAAATTAGAACTGAATCTAACAAAGACAAGGGCAATCACTTTCGGGTCAAGGAAATACAGAGGAGGCGGCTGGTTATACAATGGTAAGAGCGTAGAAAAAGCAACCTCCTACAAGTACCTGGGGGTCCACATGGTCAGAAGGGGCTCCTTCTCTAAACATAGAGATGAGGTAGAAGCCAAAGCTCTGTCAATCCAGGTTGCACTCAAGACACTCGCCAGACAACTTTCTGGGCCATCCCTGACCCCGCTCATAACTGTCATGAAGGCAAAAATCACAGGCTTTCTCACCTACGGCCAGGAGATCATGCAAGGGAAGGACAACAGTCTTGTGAACAAAATAACAACAAGAATATTCAAACAAACGTTGAATCTGCCTAAATCCTCATCCCCTGCTCAAATACGCCTCTAGTTTGGTCTTCAAGACCACAATGCGGTAGGGGCTGGAGCATTCATTAGGCTGTGTAACAAGCTGCGTAATTCAAGAAAAGGAAGCCTGGAGGCCCTCCTGTGGCAGGAAATCTCCGTCGGACAGCTTGGTGGAACATACCGGCGCCATTTACATGATTCATTAAAACTTCTGGATTCCGAGGAAATCTGGAATCTGAATCCATCACAGCAGGTACTCAAAACTTATATCAAGAGGAATGTTCGTCTCTGGTCTTTTCACTCGGACAGAGCTCAACTCGCTAAATGTAAGCACGCTTGGACAATTATTCCATGGTACAAGCAGGGGTCACGGCCCCATACCTGTCATGCACCTACACCGTGTTATGGAAAAAGAGATTCATGGCCCTTAGAATGGGAAAATGGCCACTCTTGTACCACCTGCCGTGTTGGAAACGTACAAACACGGAGGTAGCGTGCAGGGGGTGTGGTAGTGACAAGGAATCAATCAAGCACGTGACATGTCACTGTCCAGTACTTCTCGACGACCGGAAGACCATGTTAAAAAACGAATGGAACAAACTGGGTATACGGACATGCAGACAAGCCATACTCGCATCAATGAATCCGGACAACCCAATGCTTAACATTCGGTTTACCAAGTTCATAACAAGAGCAGCAATAAGATTCGCAACTGGGAACGCCAACAAGTAAACAATGGCCAACATTAAAACGGGACGTTCCACCCTTTCGTACCGTGAAATAGCAGCAGATCGAGGCTGTATCCTTTACATAGACAACCTACGGACACCATGTGTCTCAGGACCATTGTCATCATATGTAGCGTTCCTACTGTTTTGATAGATTTGTGTTTTTAGCAGTATTTCTTACGTATCTTCATTTTGCCCTGTGTTCATTCTAGTAGATGCTAATTCATACGGGACAACAACGGCTCCCAAGTGTCCTTTTTAATATGATAAATAAGTTGTTTAACCATGTGAATTAATTTTATTTAGTTTTTTTTGTTGTTTCTTCTCTTCTCTTTTAAACAAAGTTCAGATGAATGCTACTTTTAATATTCTGTGATCCCATAAATGGACGATTGTAATGATTTTAATTAATCAAACAATACAGTTTATCCAGTATAATTCATTACATGCTAATTAACACTTACAAAAGATATTACATAAAACAATATTTTCTATATTGATATGTTTTCCAACAATAATAAAAACACTAAAAGCAATATATTTTCCTTGGATATTCCTTTTGAAGATATTTTTGATATCCTGATATTCTTGACACTATATTTTGGCATCACAATATTTTTTTCTGATGATTTGTCTAAATGCCATTCAAATTAAGGTCTGTAAGTGTTCCATTTTCGATTTGAAGGCAGGTCTGATGTTTGGAAGGTAGGGCTGATGTTGGCATCAGCCCACCCCTTCAATAATACCTTGTGCAAACGACAAAGCAAGATGAAAACACCCTTTTGAGTGACAGTGGCTTAAAGTACAAGAACGTTTTCCGAAACAATAAAAAGGAGTCTAAACAACATTACCTGCTGGTATACTTCTGATGTTTTAAGTGTGTGGATCTGTCCCACTCAAGCATGTGCACTTTCTCCAAAAGTGACTGTGGGAGAGTCCAAGCCTTTATGGTCAGGTAGGCTCCATGTCAGTGTGGCTCGTCTCTTCTTGCTGGCAGTTACCGGGTTTCTGCTCTCTTCTGTGTCTTTCTGTTTCTCCTTGCCCTTTGTTCTCCTTGAGCTGAAAGAAGATGGCAGGGCAAGTGGTGAACACAGAAGCCATAGGAGCCTCCTGTCTCATGGGCGATGACAGACCGGGCCAGTGTGCTTCTCAGGCAAATGATGGACATGAGCTGAGGCATCTCCAAGGCAGTTTCCAACTTTCCCTGGGAGCCACAAATGTATCCTCGCATGATGGTACACACATTATGGGATTGACCATAAGGCACTCAACATTCCTATCAGAAAATCAAAATTTGAAAAGAGGGAATGATGCTCTAACTCCTCCCCCTCACATCAAAGTCACTAAACTACCTCAGTGGAATATAAAATGAGCTGATAAATGTGGTAATAATATTACCATTACAGCAGCATTAGGGACTGCTGTGCAGGTTCGGCCAAAGCAGATAATATAAATGCTGTTATCACTGACCCCAAATGGGCCATTTCATACAGGATGTAGTGTTTTTTCTTCCTAGTGGCTAGTGTGCCTCAGCAACCAGGACTGTAGGTTTAAGGCCTTCTGGCTTCTATAATTATGGCCTGATTCCTCTGATGTTTCTTTATTGGTACTACTCAATCTACTGGGGGAGCCTCAGAGACCTGCCCTTCTGCTCCCAGCTCCTAGTAGTTCCTCAGCCCAGGGCTTTCAAGCAACAGCACCCCACAACTTCCAATACAGACCACTTTGTCTGCCAGCAGTGCCAGGTCCCATGGCATCCTGGCCCCATGCAGGACATCTGTGTCTTTTAGGACTCTGCGGCATCCCTTTTCCGGGCAACTCCAGCCCAAACTGGTCCACAGAACACCTACAGAACCTTCCCCTCATGACCCCCAGCATGCTCATTGTTTTCAGAACCAGGGCCAAATGCCTCTGGTCCTGGAGACAGGGTCCAACAGAGACCCAAAATGTATGAGCCTAGAATACTCTCCAGACAGGGGTTCATCCACATGATGGATCCATCCTTCCTCTTCTGTAGCTCTCTCTTTTCTCACATGTTTGCCCTTGTGTGGAGGTTTAAAAGCAGAGATGGAGAGCTCTAGATGGTTGGTGTCTCTGCCCAATTTAGGGTACAATATCACCCTTCCACTTTGGCCAGACCGTAGGAGCAACTGAAAGTCTCCCCCTAATGATCATTTATGCTACTATCAAAATGATAATAGTTCTTTATATGCTTTAGCTTTATCCTCATTGGCACTGCATAACTAATTTACTATCCCAATTCTTCAAAATAAATGCGTGGTGTAAGAGGTTCCAGACTTCTGTCTGTTTCCACTATGTAGCAATGAGAAGGTCATGCCCAGGTTTGTCACTTGGTGTCAGGTAATCAGTGTATGTAGAATTCTCCTCAACCTCCTTCTGCAAACAGGAGAAGGCTACTCCCAACCGATTGGGCCTTTTACTTTAAACTATCAGTATGCAAGCCATGCATTTTACTTGGCCCAGCAGGATAGTTCAAAACTCTAATCTCATGAAGGCTAGATCATTTAAATATTGCAAAAGCCCAAAAGGATAACTAAGGGCCTTATGAGTATGATGGTCTGTTGACCACAGTACCCATGGTCAGAACACTGCAAGCTTGGCGTTCCAACCACCGTATTACAAGTTGCATTTGAGAAGACTTTGGCTGAACTGCCAACACTGCCAGTACACCGCTGACTGCCGGGGTTGCAGTCTGGGAAAGGCAGCTGCCATAGGGTGGTACAGGGGAGTTTCATCATCGCCGTGTTATGAGTTGGCTTTTCATTGAGATGACCATAACGCTCAGACCCCAACTTGAAGTCGGCCGAAATGAAGGATTTGGGGGGTGTACTCAGCCCATTCTTATTCTTTTGGCCAGAGTTTGACATGGATCCTTTTCTTCAGGTACCCCCTTCACTGCAGAATCTTCACTCCGAGGTTTGTGACCCTGTTTGCAGAGATGTAGAGGTGAGTCCTTTTTGTACCACATACCCATTGCCTGGACTGCCCACATATGGGCCAGACACCAGCTTTGGTAAGTGGGATTTCTTCACTTGTATCATGCATATGTGTGCATCTGACACATATGCAATCCACATGCTCACAGAGGCATCCACACATGTGGAAAAATAATCACTACCACTGCAAAATCTCCACTGTCACACCATGGTCACCACAGTAAACTAGTAATATGGTGGTCTACAGACCACTGACGCTGTGGTCTCCTGGTGGCTGTGGCTTCATTGTTCGGGCAATGCTTGTCTCCAGTCCGGGGAAGACCTGGCCTGGCACTTCGGGCTGGACTGTTCCCATTGAGCACAGGGTCAAGACTGATTTGCATATGGTTGGGTCCAAACTGAAATGGCAAGGTGGCAAAGAGTTGTTTAGTTGTTCTGAGTGTCTGTTTCCAGTTCCGGTTAGTCGTGGTCCGAGATCCATTGGAGCCGAGAGCCGCATCGAGCATCGGAGCTGCGTTGGAGTACCCAGAGTGGCTTGCCGCCTGCCTGCTTCCTACCGCTCATTGTCTGCTGTGCGGTACGGGTTGAACGACGGATCCCCAGGGAGGCTGAAGCCGAAGCCGTTAGCAGGTGTTGCAGCAGTTTCGGGCTGTGGTGAAGGGAAAGGAAGTCAAGCGTGCAGGTGCAGAGCGGGTGCAGTGTAGAGGTGCCGTGAAGTACTGAGAGGAGCGAGAAATGTGCCAGGAGGTTTCAGCACCTGGTGCTCTGAAGTCGGCACCCTGAAGTCCCGCGACCGAGCAGGTGAGAAGCGGGTATGCCGAGCGGGTGATTTATGCCCTTGGAATGCCCCTTGAAGTTTGGAAGTTTGGAATCCCGCCCCTGCCCTGCCCGCCCTGATCTTGTTCCTCTGTGCCTCAAAGCAGTGCCAATTTGATGAGTGGGCAAAAAATGGGAGTCCATCACTTTTGAGCAAATCGAACATTCTGTGCCTGAATTCAGGACTGGAAGACTAGAGGAGAACTGGAGGGGCGCGTGCTTGTACCAGCGCCGCTGTACCTGTGCTTGTACCTGTGCCAGTACCAGTCCCCCATGACAGGAATTGCTACGGATTAACCCCAGGTCATCTGTGACCTCTGTTCGACCTCTGCGGACTGCAAGAGGTGGCAGGTGGGGGTGGAGGTAGATGGTGGAGGTAGCGGGTCGTTGAGTGCAGATCAGGTCAGGTCAGTTGAGGTCAGTAAGGGGCTGTGGAGACTTTGGTTTGCTGTGTGACCTGTGCTTCAAGTTCAAGAGGCACGTAAATAACATCCCCGACTGCCCCGCATGCAGCAGGAGGCAGAGGTGTTGGTCAATTGACGACCAGTGTCAGACAAAGGTAGTGGGCAGGAGTGGTGTGAATAAGAAAACGCCCTCAGATCCTGATACTATGGGTTTCCTGCGTTTTTTGTGGAGTTCATTGGTCCTATGGCCTGGGCTTGTGGCATAGAATGTATATTTTTCAGGACTATTCAGTAAAGATTGATAAAGGCCATTAAAGGACAGGACAGTTGAAGCCAGCTGAGAGCCGAGAGCATTAAATTATTCACCCCCATTCCTTCAAGCACAATAGTAAGCTGTAAGAGAATTTAATTAAGTATTCTGTAATGTCATCTAGGTGTTTGCGCTGAAGCGTAACAGCAAAAACAGCAGCAGGCTCCTAAAATTGTTATTTGAGCCAGAGGAGTCCCCTTAAACTTCAGAAAACCTTTTGGCGTAGGAGAAATAGGGATCAACTTTATCATATGAAAACACTCACGTAACATTAGAGAATGAGAAGGGTATTCAGTTCACTAATTTAGAAGTCAAGGCAGCCCTTTACCCTGCTGTAATTATTCAACAGAACAATAATGGTAAAAGGTCTGTACAGCCACCAGTTGAAATTGCTGTTTTACAAATAGGAGTGGTGGGTAGCAAAACGGAAATGGAAATGGATCTGTTGGTGGGCAAAGCAGAAGGCCCCTAGAATAAGAATGTGACAAGAAAGGGACTCACCCCATTATCTCCATTGGCAGGATTGGTATCCCTCTTTGACAATTCTCAATTCTATTCAAGAGGTATGAACGGATTTGAGCCTGGTTTCTCGCCGACCAAATTGAGTGAACTGTCATTAAAAGTGCCACAGCCTATATAACATGGTTTTAGCTCTGAGCAGGTGAAAATAGAGGATTACACTCTACCAGATATTGCTAAGCAATTGGAAAAGAATAGAGCACTAACGATACAGCTGAAAAAGACTGGCGCCATGGAGATGGATCTGGAACTGTTTGTGGTTTTAATAGCTGGTCAATCACATATGCCTGCTCTGTATAGTAGTACATCTACTATTTCATCCCATGCTCATTCATTAGAACTTTCTGATGAAAGGATATCAGGAGTATCAAGGGATAAAGGAGTAGAGCACATTATGAACTCATTTGAAAATGTGCGGATAGTGGGATCCTTGGAGATGTTTTTTGCATTAGAAAGAATTCTCTCTGCAATTTTATCTTTGCAAGAAAAAAGCACAGTAAATACTGATCATGTATTGGAAGTCCTCTCGCCCATACTAATAGGGGTCCAAGAAATTAATCAGATCAAGTAAGTCATAAAGAATTTGGAAAAGGTTCCTGAAGTACCCAGTCATTTATGTCAAATATGTAACAGGATGCCAAAAGGGGGTACTAAATTAGTGGGTGGAGAAACAAAAGAAATGAATGAGCTATCTAAAAGTGTCTTGCTTAGAGGTAGTCCAATTGTACGTTTACCCTCAGTTAAACTCCATGAGAGTGCATCGCTTACTAGCCAAGGGAAAAAATTAAATCTAAAAGTATCCCCAGTAACTCCCCCATTACGAGTTTACTCTATTTTGAAAAAAAGTTACCCAAATAACCCAAGCCTACAGTTAACTAAAGAATCGGCAAATACCTTAGATAGTGTACCCTTAGAGGAGCCCCCAGTAGTAAGTGAATTTAACATCAGAATTGGTATCAATCAATCTATCAAACAATTTATAGAGCGCGCTACTCATCTGGAGGGTCTCAAGGCGCTGGGGGCAAGGGGTCCGTTACTGCTCGAAAAGCCAGGTCTTGAGTTGCCTCCTGAAGGAGAGATGGTCCTGGGTCAGCCGTAGGTGGATGGGGAGGGAGTTCCAAGTCTTGGCCGCCAGGAAGGAGAAGGATCTTCCTCCGGCGGTGGCTCTGCGAATGCGTGGTACGGTGGCGAGGGCGAGGCTGGTCGATCGCAGCGGGCGGGTGGGTGTGTAGAAGGTGAGACGGTTGTTGAGGTACTTGGGTCCCAGGTTGTGGAGAGCCTTGTGTGCGTGGGTGAGGAGTCTGAACGTGATCCTCTTGCTGACGGGGAGCCAGTGCAGGTCTCTCAGGTGGGCGGAGATGTGGTTGTGGCGGGGGATGTCCAGGACGAGTCGTGCGGAGGCGTTCTGTATGCGCTGGAGTCTTTTCTGCAGTTTGGCCGTGGTTCCTGCGTAGAGGGTGTTCCCGTAGTCCAGTCGGATGGTGACGAGTGCCTAGGTGACCGTCTTCCTGGTTTCGGTGGGGATCCAACAAAAATCTTTCGGAGCATGCGCAGGGTGTTGAAACAGGATGACGAGATGGCATTGACTTGTCTGGTCATCGAGAGGGAGAAGTCCAGGATGAAGCCCAGGTTTCGTGCGTGGTCCGTTGGCTTGGGGTGGTGCCCAGGGCAGGGGGCCACCAGGAGTCATCCCAGGCGGAGGGGGATGATCCCAGGATGAGGACTTCCGTCGGATGTATGACATTACAACGCATACTTTTACAACGCCTACCTTTACATCGCAAGTTTTACAACGCATACCATTACAACACATAGTGCTTTGGGGCGCTGGATAGTGAATAGTTTAATTTACTATTCCAACTCCAGTCCCCGTGGATAGTAGGGAAGGTGTTGGATAGTACATTAAACCTATTCCCTATCCTAGAGCGCCCCCCAGCGCAATGCGTTGTAATGATATGCGTTGTAAAAGTTGCGTCGTAAAGGCACTGCGTGGTAAAAGTTGCGTTGTAAAGGATGTTTCCCCTTCCGTCTTGTCTGAGTTCAGTTTCAGGCGGCAGTTCTTCATCCACTCGGCGACGTCTGGTAGAAGGGGTCAGAAGAAGACCAGGAATCGACGTATCCCTAAACGAAAATAGAAAAAATTGTGGTCACTTCTAGTAAGTGAGGAAGTAAATAGTACAAAATCTCCTCCAAGTAGAAAGGACACAGGGACTTTGGGGAACCTCATATTGAATATGGGTCAAAAGACTGGGCAAGAAAATGATAATCAGTCGATCTGTTCAAACCTGGGGCTGACTGACCCAGAGTGTCAAGAGGGCCAGGAAGAAAGTGATATAAACCATGAGATAACTAGAGACCCCATATCAGGAAATACAACGGAAAATGTATGTGAGCCTGCAATAGATAAATACATAGCTACAGGAGGTGCCGCACTCCATCCCTGTGGGCGGGATACTTTCCCAGCAAGGTTTGATTCCAGCCAGGTGACAGTTTGGGTGGGGGACTTGTTCACAGTTTTTAACAGTAATGGGGGCAAGTTAGAGAGATACTCAGTCTTAGGGCAGCCGCGTATTAGGCCAATAAGGTATACAGGGCCAGGAGTAGAACAGGTGAGCAGGACCTTGTTTTTCCTCTCTCTGTTTGAAACTGAACCAATGTTATTGAATAGAAGTGCCCTCCTACAGTTGTTAACAGAAATAAATGTTTTGGGATTAATAACAAGTAAAGATATTGAGACGGTCTACTTAGACTGGAGAGCACTCCCCCAAGTACTAGAGTTACATTCTCATCGAGGGTAGTGTCAGCACTGGTTGTAGCTAATGCAGACTGCTTCAAGAAAAGAGGTATTGATGTGATCCCTAGTGTATCCCCTTGCTGAGTTCCATCGGAAAGCTTGGGAACGAAGCATCAGATACAAGGATATTGGTTCTCTAGCAATAGGGGTGTAAATATCCCCATAAACCTCAAAGATATCGAAATAACAGTAGGGAGAAGCGTAGGAAATAGAGAAATTAACATTTTAGCACCTGAAGCCCGAAGGCCCACTAGTCCCAATGTGGAGGATGAGGTAGCAAAGTGGAGGTTGGGTTGCAGGTCCCCTGAATGGGTCAAAAATATCTACCATAAAGCCCAAAGTGGGGGGGTAGCCAATTGGGAAACCTCCTATCCTGGAATGTGGCTGGGGTAGGAAAGACGAGTTGTAAGCTTAAATCATTATTAGAATTAGACCCCAAAAGAATTTGCCTCCAGGAAACGTTGATGGGGGAGGAGTTTCAGTTTGAGAATTTTTATGTGTACTGTTGTACAGCAAACCAATCTGTAAAAGGACATGCAAGTGGAGGTTTAGCTATATTACTTAGCTGTGACATAAGATGGGATCCTGTGATCTAGCATCCCTCAAAATGCTAAATCAGAGTATAGTTGAGGATAGGTGAAGATAACCTGGGGCAAGCAATTTTTCTTTTACTGGTAAACATGTATGTTTCCCCAGGGAGAGCGTCAAACGTATTGGTCGACTCTAATTGTACTTTTGTGCAAGGGTTAAGTAACAATGAAGAATGCTCATGTATAACGATGGTGGGTGATTTTAACGCCAAATTAACCAATAGTGCAGTTATGTCTTTTTCTAACCGGAACTGGAGGAGGTATGGGCTATCCCAGATTCTGTACTGCCGGTCCATTTAAGGTCAGATAAATGAGGCTTGTTACTTTTGCAAAATTTTAGAAGCTTAGACCTTGTAACGTTAAACAGTAGATTCCCGCAGGATTCTTCCACAGCTTTTACCTTCCTGGGGGCACACGGTCACTCCTTAGTTGAATATATGGCAGTCTCTCTTCAAATATTTAATGTATGTACACAAATTAAGGTATCTGCCACAAATATGAGCGACCATAATATTTTAGCTGTAAAAATGGACATAGTAATTGAGAAGCCTGAACTTTGGAATCAGAGGGATGAACAGGTATCTTATAATCCTAATAATGGGCGTACTTGCTGGTCAAATAATTTGCTTCCAAATTTTAAGAGGGTCTTTGAAAATACAGCCTTTATTTCCAGCCAATAAACAACGGTTCAGAGGTTCGAGAGGGTCTTGGCTGCTATTTGAACTATAAGAAAGAAGCAAGTTATTAGTTCTAATCCATTAGTAAGAATACCATGGAAAATTAAAAAACTGAATCGGGAAATTAATGGTTTAATTAGAGACCAATTTAGAGTGCCCACGACACAAAGGCAGAGAGAAATAATTAAACTGAAACAGGTACGGAAAAGGAAAATAATATCGGATTGTAGGAGGGCTGAAGACGAAAAATGGGTTAGACTTCGAGGGATGGCTCTTTCCGGGGATACTAGGAAATATTCGGCACTGCTAGCAAAATTCTATGATGGGAGAGAGAAGTCAAAACCTATTTTAATACCAGTAGAAAGGTCCATGTACATTTCCCAGCTCTAAGCTTAAATCTCGCAGTTGGAAAAAACCAAAAGGTTAGAATCACTCCAACTACGGGGAGTGACTGTGGTGCACTATCATGCATGGAGATTGTGGGTTACATTAAAGGGGCAAGATATTCCAGCGCAATGGGCCCAGATGATGTACCAGTAGCCATAATAAATCAGGAGTGTGAAGAGTGGGCAAAATGTTTGCATCCGTTGTACTTCCATTGTTATACCCATGGTGATATTCCACAATCCTGGAAGAGAAATATACTAGTTCCGTTATATAAAAAGGGTCCAAAAAATTCCCCAGTCAGTTTTAGAGAGATTTTGCTCCTGGATGCAACCAGTAGACTGTTTGCAAAGAGTATTCTCACTCCTCCTCAAGAGTGGGGTTTTGGAAATATTTTATCCCTTTGGAACAAACAGGATTTCTTAAGAATAGTGGCACAATAGATAATATTACCATTTTGCAAACTTTAACTGAAAAATATCCAGTAAGTCGGGGTGTGCTGTTATACTCGGCTTTTATAGATTTCTCCACCGCATTCGACAGGGTAGATCGGGGGAATCTTTTACGATTAATAATTGCTCTCCACTCTTCCACCTGAACTCAGGTATTATTGGGGGGAGCACAAGGTCTTTCGAGGAAAATAGTAACCAATAATGGGTTGAAGCAGGTGTGCCTTTTGGCCCTTTTACTTTTTTCCATCTATATTAATGATTTGCCAAGAAGAGTGGGGCTTAGTAAAGGGGATTCCCCCTAAATTAGGAAACTTAGAGCTGAGCTGTCTGCTATATGCAAATGATGCCATAATAATGGATTTAACCCCAATTGGACTGCAAAGACGACTTACTGAGCTAATTAGGTACACAGGTACACAGAAGAGTATTATCTAAAAATAAAAAAGTCATGATTTTTAGTTACCAAGGATGTAAGGTCAGAAAAAAGTTACATTGGTTCTTGGGAAAAGAGAAATTGGAAGTAGTAAAATTGCATATATATTTAGTAAAATATTTACCAATAGGTGCTCAGCTAATAGACATATGGACCATTGCAAAGGCAAAGAAATTTCACAATTAATCATCTGTACACACACTGTGTGAAAAGACATTTCTCACACATTATTTCGGTCTATAAAATAAAGATCCCACAACCCTGTGAAACAATAGATGCACAAGAGTGGGCCAAATTCGAGAAAGTGGAAGGACAAATCTGGCACCAAATATGTAATTTTAATCGCGCGACACCAATTGCAGCGCTTGTGGTCGAATTTGGTCTTCTTTCCACATATGCACTATCAATGGCCACGTGCTTAAGATGGTGTAATGCAATGTTAAATAGCTCTGAGAATCTGCTACGGGTAGCACTATATAGAGAAACATTTGTAAATATGAAGGAAAAAAGTGCTATTTTTAGGAATATTTTAAAAGCATTATCAATGTTTGGTTTAGATAAGGATGGGGAGGTGGTTCTTTGCAAAAGGGCTTTGAAAACTATAATTAAAAAACAATCTATGGGGTTTCTCGTGAAAGAGATATTAAAATGTGCTCAGAGAATAGAAACGTTGATTGTATTGTGGGGAGCAGTATTGTCAAAAATCCCCAACCATATGTTTTATGGAATCTTAAACATTGGGTACATAGGGTGATTGTTCTACTAAGATTGAATTTACTCTCGGTAAGAATTGTAACAGGAATTTTGAAGGGTATTCCTAGACATGAAAGGTATTGTCATTCATGTAATTCCTGTATACAAGACTTGAATCATGTTTTATTTGTTTGTCCCGCAGTACAATCAATACATCGTAGATATCTAAGGAATTGTTTTTTAAAGTATAATATCGCTACAGCAGAAGAGGCCCGAAATTGTCTGCTGTCCCCCCATCTGAACTTATGTGTTTTAAATGTGTTTGGTTTTTTTAAACAATTTTTAAATATATATTAATATCGCAAAGATTTTCTCAATATGTATGTACTGAGCACTTGCACTTTTTTTTTTGATTTTCCGGTCCTTTTTCTTCTGCTAGTTACTCATCTCTAGTATACCAAGCACTTTACTTGCACTTCTGCTGCTAAACTATCGAGTACTTCACGATTTTTGCACTTTTTTTGACCTTTTAGTCTTTTAAACCCGATTTGCTAGGTTTGAAACAAGCATGGGCATTATTATAAACTTTTTCCTCTTCTAGTTACATACCCTCTAGGAACTCAAGCACCTTACTAAATCTTTGTTTTACTGCTAAATTATTGTGTACCTCATGCTAAAAAAAGCGAGTTTATAGTATTGAACTACTTTACACTTGTATTATGCTGTGGGTTATACTGTACAGTTTAGTGAATTGACACATTTTCTTTTATTACATGGGTATTTCGTCCATCATCTAGTATTGTATAGCGAATTTTAAATCTTTGTACTCTGCAATAAGTTTTTAATTCTGAATGTTTTATGATAGTATTAGATTATAAGTTCGTATAAATCAGAAAGAATCCATATTTGACAATCTGATTACACAAGATTTACCCTGAAAAACTGAAATTGAAATGGCATGGCGAGCAAAACAATGATGGATTTAGGCCCAGATCTCTGTACTGGGGTGGATGTATGACATTGTTCTGCATTCTGTCCATCAATTGTTCTTTTTGCACAGGCTTTGTTTTAGACATTTTCATTCCTCATGTTGCAGGCTCAGTTGCACCTGCTATATTTAACTGAACATTAACTAAGGTTTTTTCAGTAAATTTATGATTTGCAATTCCAAATATGACTCTGGAACAGCTGTTGCCTGACTTAACCCTACTTAACCCTACTTCTTCTGTCTAAGCATCATGGACAAGAAAGGCTGGAACATCTTTCATTTTTACAGCTTCTGGTTTTGAGCCTGTTGGGGACTTGGATGGAGGGGCACACTCAATACTTCCCCTTTTGCAGGTCGGGTGGATTATTTTTTGTGTAGTGGGTAAGTCTTTTATTAGTGACACATCCTCCTTCAGCCCTTCTGCAAGGCAAGGGGATGTTATGCAAAGGGTAGGCAGGACAGAGGCTGACATATTACTCTATGGTCCTTAGGTAAGACCAGGGATGATTTAAGTTTGCATACCGATTATTTGGAAAAACTGTGGTGTACTTTTTAGGGGTTGAAGGCAAAGGACGTTTTTTTTTTCTTCAGACCTGTCTGACTGGCTTGGAAATATCTCGATCTTTTAACTTAGAAAATTTGCTAAATTTCCATTTTTAGGTTTTTTGCAGAGCATTCCCTTTAATGTTTCCCATTGTTATAATGAGACATTTTGTGGGGTCCCCCCTCCTTTTAAGGCCTTTGTCAGTTGATGCACAATACTGTCTAGGAACTAGGTCTGGGCAAAATTGCAATCATACTGGTTTATGATTATGAAGCGCTGCGAGGCCTCCGGGTAGTTATGCGCTATAGAAGTGTAATTTTTCATTTCATTTCATTTCATTTCATTTATTTGGCATCATGTTGATAATTTCATATAGTGACATTTATGTGAAATTACTAAGATTATGGCAAACACAAGGAGATGATGAGCGGAGTGCTGAAACTTTTCCGAAACTCACAGATCTGGGTTGAAGCCACTCCAGTTCAGACCCAGCTATAAGCAAATCAGTATTTAATCTGTGCCTCATGGGAACAGTCCAGCCCGGACTGCCAAGCCAGGTACTCCCTGGACCAGAAACAAGCACCCTTGGACTTGTTTCGGGGTAACACCCGTCATCAGCAGGTTAGCTTGAATCCAGTGGTAAAGTGAACAAGGGATCCATGTCAACTTAGGGCGAACAAAGCAAACACAAGGAGAAGAATGGACGGAGTGCTGAAACCTTTTTTTAGACACTTACCCCAGTCACAGACCTGGGTTAAATCTATCACCGTTCTTTAGCTCACTTTGCCTCCCCAGTTCAGACCCAGCTATTGGAAAATCAGTCTTGACCCTGTGCCTCATGGGAATAGTTCAGCCTGAACTGCCAAGCCAGGTCCTCCCTGGACCGGAAACAAGCATCCTGGGACCAGATTCAGGGTAACACCCCTCATCAGCCAAGCTAGCTTGAATCCAGTGGCAATGTGAGCAAGGCACCTACGTCTCGGCATGCCCTGCCAATTTAGAGCGAACAAAGCAAACACAAGGAGATGATGAAAGGAGCGCTGAAACTTTTCAGACACTCACCCCCAGTCAGAGATCTGGGTTGAATCCATCTTCGTTTGTTAGCACACTTCACCACCCGAGTTCAGACCCAGCTATATGCAAATCGGTCTTGACACTGTGCGTCATGGGAACGGTCCAGCCCGAATTGCCAAGCCAGGTCTTTCCTGGATCGAAAACAAGCATTCTGGGACTGGTTTCAGGGTAACTCCCCTCATGAGCCAGGCTAGCTTGAATGCAGTGGCAAAGTGAGCAAGGGGCCTTCGTCTGAGCTTACCCTGCCAACTTAGGGCAAACACAAGGAGATGATGAAACATTTGGGACACTCACCCTCAGTCACATATCTGGGATGAGTCACTGCCACCATTGCTGCCATGGTTCTCTTGGTTCATCTAGTTTGTTTTTGATTTTACTAAAGAAAAATAATTCTGCGCAGGACTGTCAAGGAGGGGTAAGCCCAGTGTATCACATGTTAATGGCCAAAAATAAAGGGACTGCTCTCACAGGGTAATGAATCATGTAATAAATATGTAATGTAATGTTTGTGCATTGTTGCAATAAAAGGAAGTCAAAAAAAGAGATGGAAGTTCAGTCTTGCCTACAACCAAAAAACACATAGGGGCTGATTACGAGTTTGGCAGTGCAGAGGCGGGACTACCTGCCGCTCCACTGCCAAAACTGCTTGGGACCCACAAGCTGAATTATGAGTTTTTTAGTCACTGGAGGGCGGTTCTTTTGGCGTTCCCACGACGGTGCAATGGGAATGTTGAAGGAAGTTCCAGTACAGCATGGACTCGCAGTCCATGCCATGCTGGAACTGGGGGTGCATGCCTACAGAGGGACACATACTGTGCCCCCGTGTGCATCCACATGGAGTGATATCTCAAGGGCACCCTCTAGGGGTCCCTTTCTTTCTTCCCCACCACTTTCCTCATGGAGGAAAGACTTCCATGAAATCAGTGAGGAAGGTCGTAATATGCTTGGCGGGGCCATGGCGTTCCTGCCAAGCATATTACTGCCTCAAAACCTTCCCTCCTCTGCCAGGGAACAGCGATTTCTTGGTGGGGGTCCCAGGGCAGCACGACCAGCAAGGTCATAATGTACCTCCCCACCATGCGCCTAGCCTTTGTAATCAGGCCTTAAAAGTTTGGAAATTCACAAATTAAGGTACTCATGTAACTTTAGTTCTCACTCAACCATGCACTGCCGACAACCACACCCAAGAATTTCCACCCAACATACACAGATACACCATTAATGACTAATGTTGCCACATGGATAGAAAGTATCTGTAAGAGGGAAAAGAAAGGAGCATACACCACACAATACTCAACCATTAACTAATTTAGAAGTGTGCACTTGATGACATGAAAAAAAAAAAAACATTGATTATTTAGTGTAAAATGCATTCATGAATTAGCAATAAGACACACAAATAAGTAATTGTGCAATGTTCATTTGAATTCATCTTTGACTCCATGCACTCAGTCAACCTTTCATTCAAACTATCAAACTCTGACTTCTACATACATACACCTTTATACTTCATGCATATCCACCTGACGCATAGTATAAGTGGCTTTGGCAGAGGGTTAGGCAACAGTCGGTGATAGTTGCTCAAATCCCCTAAACTCACCACTGCTCTTGGGAATGGGGAAGATCTGTGGACTTTTGAACTGTCCCTTCCATCTCTCCTCTCTCCACTCTTGACCTGGAGGCGAGCTGGAGGATGAGACAGACGGCGTTTACCAGCAACACCATGACTGGTGCTCTTGATGGAACTTCAACGATGCCGCCCTGGGCGGAAACCAAAAACTGTCTGTTCTTACCGCAGTGCCTGAGCAACTTTGGCTGATGCACGGTGGAGCTGTCATATGCAGCTATGGAGGAGTTTGGCTCTGGTACACCCCTCGGCTGGCACCTATCCAGACGGACATCGGTTTCCTCACCTCCCCATTGTGTTTTTCTACCTGCATTCCCTACACCCATTTACCAGTCCCCCTCTACCTCTTGACTCCCTATAAGACGTGTGTATGTGCTAATTATCTCACATTATTGTGTATCCTCATGGTTTTTCTTTTTATTTCTTTTTCCGATATCTATACTTTTCTATGCAACCTGTAACTCACTGATCCTCATGTAAAGTGCTCTCATACATCTGGGTCTAGCCAGCGCTATATAAAACTTTGTACATAAATAAATTCAATAAAAACACGTATATTGTAAAACAAATGATTGCATAATTACCAACTGATATGGTTTCTAGCTCAATAAACTTACTCCAAAAAGCATTGATACTGTCACACACTAAAGAACACAATCACACATTCTCATATTCACGTTTGCACTCAGGCTGTGTGCAATTTACATAATTAGTCTTCGCATAATTCCACAGAATTTGCACACAATTCAGTGCAGTTAGATGAAATGTGTCTCCTTTACTATTGCACAGAAATATTATGGCAAGATGCATTTCACAATAAAAAAATAGCATAAAACGGCATGACAACAGTAAGTGGCACTCTGACTATAGCCTGCTCCTTCCTCATTATGTTGCCCACTCCATCCAAGAATATCCAGCCAGATCCATCCCATTCCAGCCAGTCTCACCTATTTTTTCAAACTTTTCACTTTTTTTCTCCTTTGCATGCTCCTGAGCTATATTTTTTAATTTTTGCCTGTCTGTTTTTTTTTACCTTTTTTAGTTACCCTCTCACAGCAATGGCGGAGCTAGGTTGTGTGCCACAGGAGGAGGAGGTGGCTGCTGTAACCCTCCGATGTCACAGCGTAGCAGCCACTATGTATGTTTTTCACACTGCTCTACATTCCCATCATGTTGGCAGCAGGTGGCAGGCCTGCCAAGGAGTGAAGCCTGGTGGAGCATACAGCGCAGTGTGTGCCACCACACTGTGGTCTCTCGCACCCATAGGCAGGTCTTGCACCGCTGAACTGATAACCTGGACTGGAAGTAGGACATGCTTGACTTGCTCGGTGGCTAGGTGCTGGAGACAGGTAAGTGACATTTTTACATTTATATTTACATCTTTGCAGGAAGCCTAATTTACATAAAAGGTTATGTTATATATATATAGTCACAAAAAAATAAGAAATCTTGGACATTTTCCAGTCAAATGCAACTGACATAAGTACAACTTTCACCGCCATAGATTTTAGATGTAATCAGTAATGTAATATGTGAGGTAATAGGCGGTGTTTTACAGCGGTGCAAATTATACTTATGTCAGTTACGTATAACTGGCAAAATTTCCCTGATATAACTTTATTTAATCTGTAGTGCTTTTTCAGTGAATTTCAACGTTTTTTTTTTAACATAAGTTAATATTGTTATACCTTATTCACATATACTTCTACTTTAACCTTTATATTTGCAGTACATTTTGAAGTTTTGAAAAAATAATTACAAAGTAATAACTTATCATAATACATTTGTGGCTGTGTGCAGAGGGGGTCTGCCACCTTGCTGTGCTTGGCTGAAAGAGGATTGGCTAGTTGGTCACCGGGCCTAGCCCGTGGTCTGTGTCCAGGCCCTATATCAATCCCCCATTGTTTGCCAACTGCCAGCAGTGCACGACCAAATGTCATAGACCCACATCCCACATTTATGGCTGGTAATTAATATTTTGGGCCTTGGACCATGTGACCATGGGAGTCCCAAGGGAAGTGGTGAACCTGAAGAATGTTTTTTGGATTTATTTGTCACTCTCAAAGGGTAGGGGGTCTGGATATCCCTACTGAAATTTGTTTATATTTTCTTGTCATTTCTAGGCACTCAGCGATTGAGTCTCCAAGTCCTAAAATGGAAGCCACAACATTTTGTTTTCATGTTGTGGCCGGCAATCAAATCACTCAGTCCTAAGGGTATCCCAAGGGAACAAGCAATCAGATTGCAAGTGTAGATGTTTTTTTGCATGTGACTGCTACAGCAACACATATATTTTGAAATTTTTAACCTTAAGCTATGGGTTAGTGGGTTATACACACACTAACAAACACACACACACATAAATATATATATATATATATATTACCTACTGGCGGTCGCCAGTAGGTAGTTATAGTTAGGACCTAGTTTCCATAGGAAATCCGCAACATTCTATTTGGAATAACTGTGGCGTCGATTGACGGAATTGGCTGAATTTCTCCAAGATAATGGCCAGCTCCGCTCCACTCCTTACCTGAAAGTTTGGGGGGTATTCGTGAAGCGGGGGCCGAGATAAAAGGGGGGTCCCAAAACATTTTTTCCCCACGTTAATTTCTATAGGGAGGTTGGACTCACTTTTAGCCCGAATGGCTGAATGGATTTCCACCAAACTTGGCAAAATTGTAGGGACTGGTAGCCCGATGTGCCTTTGCTATGTCTCAAGATATGTGCTCCAGTGGATTTTGAGTAATTTAGGTTCCCAAAAATATATATATCTATATGCGCGCCCCGGTACGCGCACCGGGGCGCGCTCCAGCGCGCTACGCGAGTTTGCGAGCGGAGAGTTGATTGGCTCTCGGGTGTCTGTCAACATTCCAAACAGTCCGGAGCGGCCGCCATCTTGTGTCCCGGTAGGATCGAGACACAAGAGGTGGCAAAAACAAAGGGGGAAATCAGCCTGGAAGGGGTTAAATACCATTTTTTGTCTGTTTTTTTCTCCACCATGAATGTTAAAGTGACAGTGCTCTAAATCCTTCATACTGCTTGTGAGCTCATTTGTAGAATTAGTTACACAATGGTTTAAATACCGTTACATTGATTACATTTTTGTTGTTACATTCACATTTTTCCCGATATAGATTGGTTTGGCCTTTCTCTACCAACAGTAAGCTGTGCAAATTGTGCTAATTACAAGTGCATTCTCATAAATACATAAATAAATATATATATGAATACATGTCTGAATTTTGTTTAAATAATAACGTTTCTCTGTTTCAAGGTTCCCTATATAAACAGCTAAGAGGGGTAGCCATGGGAGCCAGCTTCTTCCCTGGTTACACATGTCTTCACATGGGCTGGTGGGAGGGGCTGGTTCTCATGAAGGAACACACCAAGTATATGAATAACAATGTAAAGGCCTGGTGGTGATTTATTGATCACCTCTATTTGGTGTGGCAGGGTACAGGAAGAAGCAGAAATATTTTTGAAAGATCTCAATGTTAACCAACTCAATTTACAATTTACTGCATCTATTAGTAAAACTACATTGAATTTTTTAGATGTAGAGTTATACATAAATGGGAATAAACTGGAGACCAAACTTCACAGATGCAATTTTGCATGCTAGCAGTGCCCACCCAGGCCACCTCATACAAAGTATCTCCTACGGTGAACTGCTGCGTTTAAAACGGATATACACAATGACCATGATTTAAAACTGGCACAGAATGATTGCATATCCAGATTTAAGGAGAGAGGTTACACTAACAAATGTCTAGAACTAGCCCTTATAAAGAGTAACTCAATCACCAGGGAGAGTCTATTGACCAAACAAGAATTAAGTGTTAGTGTAGTAGCAATTGATGCTGAGAATTTTAGAATTATTTTGAAATTCAACAGACAAGAACAGGCAGTCAAACGTATCATTAACAAGAATTGACACCTTATTCGTGCGGATCCAATAATTGGGGGAACTGTTCCAAAAAAAACTTCCATTACATCCAGGAAGGCACCTTCAATGAAAGATGTATTAGTCAAAACTGACCCATTTGGTACAGCAATAAAGAACAGTACATGGTTGAATCAAAGAGCTGGGTTCCATAAGTGCAGGACTTGCAAAGCCTGCCAACACCGAGTAACTACTACATCTTATGAGACTCCATTTGGAGGCCGAACTAGAAAAATTGAAAAATCATTGAACTGTAAGACAGACCATGGGGTATACATGATGGAGTGCCCTTGTGGGCTCAAATATGTAGGAAGTACTATCCTGCAGGGACACAAAAGGGTGCTCCAGCACCTAAGGGCTATTAAGAATAAGGATCAGGCGTACCCAGTAGCATGTCATTTCAATGAAGTGCATGGGGGTAATTCCAAAGATCTTAAATATTTTCTTATAGATTCTGTCCCATTACCTAAAAGGGGTGGTGACTGAGAAAAAATTATTTGTAAACTAGAAATGTTTTATATATTAAATCTCGATACCAAATACCCGAAAGGGATGAATGCGACAGAGGAATTACATGCCAGTCTCCTTCGATAAAAACAACAATGGTGAAGAGTATAGTTAACATCAGCAGGCTTAATCATGTAAGTCGTTATTAAAAATTAATGGATATTAAAAAACAATATGCTGTAGATTGAGGCCAATGCAATGTTCAGACTTTTTATCATTTTAGCTTCATAAGTTATAGGCAGTAGACACTGCATTTAATTTAATTCTTCCACACGGTAACACTATTGGACAAGCAAAAGTGATACAGAAAAAATGGATGGAATTTTATGGTCACAATGTTGTTGAAATACAATAGGAGACTGTGGACTATGTAATTTCAGTAGTAAATGATTATAATAGCTTGTTTATGGACTACATTAATGTGGATTGTGAAAGTCCATATTAAAATGAAATTGGGTATTTATACCGGTATTAGAATGCACAAATGTGCACGTAAGTTATTATGTATGTATTTATAAAAACAGGATTTTATCCAACTATATTTAAAAACAGTGGGCCTGTGTTTTTGGAAAAAGACTCTATTAAAGTCCAGAGTCATAGATTGGAAAATACCAATATCTGCACAGAACCTACTTTCATACAGGTCTTAAAACTAATAGCCACTCTATAGCATGTAGAAAAACTTATATAACAAACACCATCCCAAGTAAAAATGATATACTTTGATGCAAAATAGACATCTATTTCTAAACAGGTCAAGCAGGTAAGCACACCAGAAAAATTGAAAGTGATAACAAAAATTTATTAAAATACCTCCCACTAGGGGTTACACTCTAGAATAAAAACAATAAAAACCATAAAAAGGTCAAAGTACAAAGGGTCGACGCTGCGTTTCGGGGCAATTTCCAAATATGTACACCTTCTTCAGGACAACTTTGACAGTTTCATAAATAATCTTATGAAACTGTCAAAGTTGTCCTGAAGAAGGTGTACATATTTGGAAATTGCACCGAAACGCAGCGTCGACCCTTTGTACTTTGACCTTTTTATGGTTTTTATTGTTTTTATTCTAGAGTGTAACCCCTAGTGGGAGGTATTTTAATAAATTTTTGTTATCACTTTCAATTTTTCTGGTGTGCTTACCTGCTTGACCTGTTTAGAAATAGATGTCTATTTTGCATCAAAGTATATCATTTTTACTTGGGATGGTGTTTGTTATATACGTTTTTCTACATGCTATAGAGTGGCTATTAGTTTTAAGACCTGTATGAAAGTAGGTTCTGTGCAGATATTGGTATTTTCCAATCTATGACTCTGGACTTTAATAGAGTCTTTTTCCAAAAACACAGGCCCACTGTTTTTAAATGTAGTATAATCCCCCAACCTGTGTGCAAAGTAAACCAGGGGAACCTTCCGCTTTATTTTTTGATGTTTTATCCAACTATTACATAAATATATTTTTTGTATGTACACATATTTATATATCCAACGTAGAGTTAGCCCACAAAAAGGAGACACCACTTGACGGGGAGTTGCACACCTTTAATTGAAGGATACAGCACGGCAACATCACACTCGCCTTCTTTTCAATTCTAAGCCCAACGCGTTTCGAACATCGCTGTGTTCTTATTCACGGGCAAAATACAACTGAGCAATGCGGCAGTTCAAAGGAACTTATAATAAACAATCCAAGTCCCGCCCAAATGGGCGTATGCCTTACTGCATGCTGGTACTTGCAGTTCTTTGAAAATGACAAACCCAAATGGGTGCCGAAAATGCTCCTCATATTTCTCATAATGTTCCCCCAGTGGGTCAAGAAGACACTGAACATCTCGCCAGGCTGGTCATAATCCATCCCTAAACTCGGCCCCCCGTTTCACTGTGTTTGCGCTGCAAACACTGGATCCGCGTGCTTAACGGCAGGGTATCTCTGCGGCCGAGCAAAGCTGCTACAAATCCAACGTAGAGTTAGCCCACAAAAAGGAGACACCACTTGACGGTGAGTTGCACACATTTAATTGAGGGATACAGCATGGCAACATCACAGACTCCCCTTCTTTTCCATTCTAAGCCCAACGCGTTTCAAACATCGCTGTGTTCTTGTTCAAGGGTAAAATCCAACTGAGCAATGCGGCAGTTCAAAGGAACTCATAATAAACAATCCAAGTCCCGTCCAAATGGGCGTATGCCTTACTGCATGCTGGTACTTGCAGTTCCTCAAAAATGACAAACCCAAGTGGGTGCCGAAAATGCTCCTCATATTTCTCATAATGTTACCCCAGGGGTCAAGAAGACACTGAACATCTTGCCGAGCTGGTCATAATCCGTCCCTCAACCTGGCCCCCCGTTTCACTGTGTTTGCGCTTCAAACACTGGATCCGCGTGGTTAATGGCAGGGTGTCTCATCGGCTGAGCAAAGCCGCTACAAATCCAATGTAGAGTTAGCCCACAAAAAGGAGACACCACTTGACGGGGAGTTGCACACCTCTAATTGAGGGATACAGCACAGCAACATCACAGTCTCCCCTTCTTTTCAACTCTAAGCCCAACGCGTTTCGAACATCGCTGTGTTCTTGTTCAAGGGCAAAATCCAACTGAGCAATGCGGCAGTTCAAAGGAACTTATAATAAACAATCCAAGTCCCGCCCAAATGGGCGTATGCCTTACTGCATGCTGGTACTTGCAGTTCCTCGAAAGTGATAAACCCAAGTGGGTGCCGAAAATGCTCCTCATATTTCTCATAATGTTCCCCCAGTGGGTGAAGAAGACACTGAACATTTATTATATATATTTATTTAATTATATATTTGTTTTAGAAAATATGTATATGCATTTATGCAATTTATGCAATGAACAATCCTCATTTTTCCATAACACCTCCATAAATTTGGATTTAGCAGATTGAAATGAAATGACCAATAAGGGAAGGAGATAATAACAGAATTGTTTATTTCACATGTTGTCACTCTTCTATGTCCATGACCACATAGTGTTACCTAATTTATTCACAAAGTCACGTGTGTATTGGTGAAAACAAACTGAAAAACATGGTAACTATTTAAATGAACCATTGGGCTAGTAGCGCGTCATGTGATCAAGTTCCTTGTGAGGAACGAAACGTGTCATGGCGACCATGGTCTGGTGAGAGCAACAGGAATAAATAGCCAACTGTAAAATACTTACTGGGTCTGTGCTTTTTCTTTAGCCGACAAAGTGAGCGAGAAAGGGAAGGAATTGTTTTGCATGAATACATAAATATGTACATGAATACGACATTTATAAATACCGATTTCAGCGTTCTTAAAATCTGTAAAAAAAAGAGGCGGGTAAAAATGTTAAAACAATCATGGTTTAAATACCTAATTGATCCGATTTCCTCAATATACGTCTATTTGATATCGTGCAACTAAGCAGGGAATGCCTTTAAACCAGGGATCTAAAAGTGTTCTAAAATCCCTGTTTGGAGGTAGAGACTTATTTGACCACCTATCATTTCACTTTAATATTGTGTATCTGTTTCACCCATTGAAAACCTGAGCGTCCAAGCATTCTGTGCAAAATTGTGCCAAACATGTGCAAATCACCATGAACTATTTATTGACAAAAGCCTTTGTCAATAGTTATTAAATAAATAAAAAAAATTGTACTTATATCTTGTGCGGACTTCTGTACGATGTAAGGTTCATAATAGCTGCTTTGTGACAGTTTGGAGCTCTAAGATGCTGCTAGTTTCATGGAAGAAAGGGAAAATCCTTTTATAAACCACTAAATACTTAGCTAGCAATCATTAAGTAGTCAAGGAGAGCGAGAAAAATCAGAGGTTGTTATGATATTTGGACAACTTGATATAGTTGGCATTTTACAGGTTTGTGTTCAGATCCTCTGTGATGTTCAGACTGTTAGGGTATTTAGAATCTAATTCTAAAATGTAACGGGTTTCTAGTTGTTCTCTGTTACCACCATGTCTGCTAAATGGCACACAGTCTTTATGAAATATTTAAGGTGTTTAGCATCTGATTTATGGTGTTTCATAAAATGCCGGGCCACCGGATACACAGGGTACTTATTGGTTATTGCTCTTATGTGCTGTAAGATCCTCTTGTACACCTGCAGCTTGGTGCTTCCCACGTACCTAAGTCTGCAAGGGCACAAGAGAATATTCACAACATATTCAGTTTTACAAGATAGGGCTTTATTAATGGTGTGTTCCTGTTCACTGAATGCAGTTCTGTATGTTAATGTGTTTGTGCCAAATTGGCACGCTTTACAGATTTTGCATTTGAAGAAGCCCTTTCTTTGACTCAACCAATTGCCTTTTGGTTTGTCTACCGGATTATTCTTTACCAACTATCACGCATACTGGGAGCTCTCCTGTTGGTAATGGAGAGCCTGGTTGGTAGTGTGGGACCTAAGATTGGGTATTTCTCTATCAAAGGCCAATTTCTTTGAATAATGTGGTTAATTTCTCTGCTTTGCTTGCTGTATCCTATTATCATCCGAAATTGATCATTTGATGTATGTTTAGGTTTGGATGATAGCATGGGTGCCTCACTCGTGATCTCAGTTCTTTTGACTTTCAGAAGGGTGTTCCTGTCCACTTACCCACTTTTCAAAATAGCTGCATCTCTACATTTTTTGCTATAACCCCGCTGGAGAAATCGGGATTGACTAATCTGTTGGGCCTTAACTAGTTCAGCCTCAGTGCTGCAGATTCTGTTTAGTCGGATCATATCCCCATAAGGTATACTTTGTATAAGGTGTTTGGGGTGCAGGCTAGTTGCATGTAACACCAAGTTTACTGCTGTGGTCTTTCTGTGGATTTTGGTTTCAATCTTCCCCTTGTCGATGTATACTTCTACATCAAAAAATGTCACCTTCTCAGCACTGATGTCAGATGTAAAATTCAAATTAATATCATTCACGTTTAGTTCATCAATAAATGTTTTAGCCTCTGTTTCAGAACCATCCCATATTAAACACAGATCGTCAATATATTGCCACCAACATTTTACCTTTTGTTCAAGGGTGTCTTCAAAATTTCTAACCACCCCATAACGAGGCAGGCATAACAAGGGGAGAAACTGGCCCCCATAGCTACACCCCGTAACTGTGGGTAGACTGTGTTCTGAAATAAAAACAAGTTGTTGTGGAGGCAAAAGTCAATCATGTCAATGAGCATTCTATTGTGTGATTCATATATGGCATCCCTTTTTCTGAGGTAATGTTTTATTGCCCTCAGTACATCGATGTTAATAATGCTCGGGTGTAGAGCTGTGATGTCCATAGTTATCAATAGGTAACCCTGTTGCCACTTGAAACTCTGTATCTTTGTTAAAAAGTCAACAGTGTCCCTTAGATATGAGGGCAATGCTTGGACATATTCCTGAAGAAAATAGTCTATATACTGTGACATACTTTCTGTCAGACTGTTGTTAGCAGAGATAATCAGGCGTCTGGGCGGATTAGTAGGATTCTTATGTAGTTTGGGTATGAAGTAGATTACTGGGGTGGTGGGCGTGTTGTTCCTCAAGAGACCATATTTGTCCTTATTAATTAGCCCCAGACTCCTCCAGGCCATAAGTTTGCTGTAATAGCTATCGTATGTTGCTTTTAACATCAGTTGATCACTTCTACGGTAGCATTGTTGGTCTGTGAGTTGGCTTAATGCTTCTTTGTTGTAATCTTCCTTAGCCCAAATTACTAAATTCCCACCCTTGTTGGCATTCCTTATGATAATGTCGTTATTGCTTGACAATTTTTGCATTAGTTGTTGATATTGAATTCTCTGTTTGTTCGTATTTGTCCTGTGGGTGTCCTTACTCAGTTTTTTAACTTTGGTATTCAAATCCTTGAGTCCCATTAAGATCTGCTCGTGGTATACATCTATGGCATCTCTAGGCATGACTGGAACGTAGACTGAACGTGGTTTGAACTTGGTATTTACAATTATGTCATCTGTGCTTGTTGCAGTGATTTCCGCGTGTTCGTCATGTTCAGCGAAAGAAGATGCCAGCACTTGCATGTCTCAGAAGACTGGCATATCATCATTAGTCAATCCGTAAACTAAGTGGGAGCAGCTGAGGGGGGGGGGGGGCGACTTAGCTGTGTTTTTTGCACTACTCGCTGCCTTGATGAGATGATATTTTTGAAGCTTTAATTTCATGATGCCCTTCAAAAACGTCTATCCTGGTTGCAGCATAGTTAAATATATATATATATGTATATATATATATATCGGAACTACATATCGGAAAAATAATAGAAATATATATATATATATATCAGAAATCCTCGCTACATGTACCTCCCTGATGGGAAGAAACGAGAACAGACCACAAATTGAGTGCATAGATTTAATTTAATGAGTATTATCCGATTATCTGCCATAACGCATTTTGGCCATTATTGGCCTTGTTCACTTGATAATTCTGTTTTCTTATGATCGGCTCTGTTAAAGTGACAAGTGCTCAACAAGTAATAGATATAGTCAAAAGACTTGGACTGTACAAACAGGTCATTATGCTTGTATAAATACTAGTTTTGCTGCACAATGCTTATGACCAACAATGCTTACCAAATATTTATAAAATATAAATATCAAAGGTAATTTTGTTTAAATTGTTACAAATAACAGTGCATTCCTGTTATGTTTTCCTATATTCGACTGACATTAGTGTGCAAATAACAAGTGAATAAACTGACTGTGTGCACATCAAACCATTCCCAGCCAGGATTTGTTGCTAGAGTGCACACTACTAGAAAGTGCTTGTTTCAAAATCTATATTACATATAGCAGCTGCAGAATATAAAATAGTCTCCCCGTTGGGAAAACAAATTTGGACCATAATCTTTTGTAGATTACTTTCTTTCTATGATCTTACTTAGAATATATGGAATTAATTCATATTAAGGTTTTTCACTTACTCAAGTGCTTTGTTTTCAGAAAGAAAACAGTTCATCTAAAAGTTGTTATAATAATACAAATATTAAAGCCTTAAAAGCCATACAAAACATTTGTCAAAAGGAGATTCATTCTCATGTTATCCAACTGTTCTAAATTACCATAACAATATTCCACTACAGATTTGTCTGTAAATTCTCGCTTTTATTTAAACCTCCTAGAATGTTTATGTCCAAACCCAAAATATATCTTGTTTCCAATCTCCTTACATTTTTCCTCCCAATTCCCTCCTCTTTTTTATGCTAAAGATCACTGTTCTAAATTTCTCTAAAGTGTCTCGCTACAGGGTAGCTAGGATCTTGGTTGACTATTGCCCTGGTGTGCTGCAGTATTCTTTTGTGGGCTTGCAATTTTGTACTGCCTATATACTGTAGACCACAGCTACATTCCAGTATGTAGACAACGTGATCTGTTTTGCATGTGAGGTGTTTGTCAATGGCCTGCACTTTAACACTGAAAGTTGTGATCATTATTTACAACCTGGACATCGAGAAAAGTCCCTTTTTCTGGGCTAATGGTAGCCATAAAATTCTAATTGATATTATTTGCATCAATCTGTGAGACAATCTCGAATGCACTTTGTTCTGTACCATGCCAGATTATAAATAAATTGTCAATAAACCTAAACCAGTTTATTATATTCTCTTGGAGTATGTGGCCAAACTGTGTATATATATATGTATTCACTGAAAAAACCATAGGTTTCACACCAGTTATAGTTAGCTGAACATTTTACTCATACAAAACCATTGAAATTCCCACGTTATAGTTAGTTGGACTCACTATAACTCGAGCGCCCGCAATCCACTGCTGATGATGTCACATATTACATCATTCATGACATGATCAGTGACATCACTGATGACATCACTGATGACATCTCAAATGACATCACTGATGACATCACTGATGACATCATTCATGTGACAATACGATGCAGCTCCTCACACTCTAATGTAACCTTTGATACATCCAGTGTTAAATACAGACCACCATTCCAGAACCCATTGACACACCAATACCAGTTACTACATACGTACTCACTAATTCCTAAGTCTACACACATATCCACTCATTCACACATACAATCACTCATACATACAGTCAGTCATCAATACAACACTATTATATGGACTCATACACCTATACAGACACTCACACACTGTCACTCATTCATAGAGTTACTCACACACCTAGTCAGTTATGCAAAGAATCAATCACACTCCCATTTCCTCAACTACACAGTTATACACACTAAACCTTACTTATTCAAACATATACTAACACATACTTACTCTCTTTTACAATCTCTGATAAAACTACACATTAATCCATACAGTCACTTACGCAATCACAGGCTTTCATGTATAGTCATTTATATATGCCAACTCTCACATGCACTGTTTTTTATATATGTACTTACTTGGACATGTAGCACTGAGAAATCAATTCACTCACCAACACACCCATGAACACAGTCAACCGCCCATACAGTTCTTTCCACATGCACTCTTGAACCCATATACCAAGTGAATCAACTGCTCACACATCTATGCACAGAGTCACACATCTCCCAGGCACCCACACACACACTCAGCCTCACATACATATACTTGGGCAACCAATCAATAACCCATATAGCCACTCATATAGCTACTGATCAACACATGCAGCAGCTTACACAACAACAGACATAATAATGCACACATTCAGACAGTTTAGTCACTAACCCATTCATTCAGTAAGACACATTTAATCTCCCACTCATACAGTCAGTCACGCACATACTAAATCCATTATCCAGACACTCATACATACACTCATTCTTCAATATGTTAAACATATTTTAATTTTACAGGAACACACAGACAATGGATGATGTCATCAGTGATGTCATCAGTGATGTCATTTGAGATGTCATCAGTGATGTCATCAGTGATGTCATTTGAGATGTCATCAGTGATGTCATCAGTGATGTCACTGACCATGTCATGAATGATGTAATATGTGACATCATCAGCAGTGGATTGCGGGCGCGCGAGTTATAGTGAGTCCAACTAACTATAACGTGGGAATTTCAATGGTTTTGTATGAGTAAAATGTTCAGCTAACTATAACTGGTGTGAAACCTATGGTTTTTTCAGTGAATTTGAAAGGTTTTTTAAATGCTAATTCCTAACTGTAACGAGTGTGAAACCTAAGGTTTTTTTAGTGAATTTCAAAGGTTTTTTAAATGCTAATTCCTAACTATAACGTTTTTGAAACCTATGGTTTTTTTAGTGAATTTCAAAGGTTTTTTAAATGCTAGTTCCTAACTATAACGTTTGTGAAACCTATGGTTTTTTCAGTAAATTTCAAAGGTTTTTTAAATGCTAATTCCTAACTATAACGTTTGTGAAACCTATGTTTTTTTTTGTGAATTTCAAAGGTTTTTTAAATGCTAATTCCTAACTATAACGTTTTTGAAACCTATGGTTTTTTTAGTGAATTTCAAAGGTTTTTTAAAACATAATTCCTAACTATAATGTTTGTGAAACCTATGGTTTTTTGAGTGAATTTTATAGTTTTTTTAAAAGTAATTCCTTTGTATATTGACTTCGTAACCTACTATTTTTTTGTTATTAGCTGTTTTTATAACTATTAATTATATTTTTAGAAAAAAAAAATATTTGTTCAATGTATATATATTTTTTTTACATTTTTTCCTGGTGCGCTCAGGGTGCTCGCACCGGTAAGCTCTCCCGAGAGCACACCGAGAGTGCTATTTCAGCGTTCGTAAAAAAACAATATGCATGAAAAAATAATAATGGAAGACATTTAGTATCATACTTATAAAAGCAGTATTTTTGATTTACGAAATGAAAATGATTTAGCATTTCCGTAAAGCTATCAAAACGTCACTCAGGCGCGCTGCGTAAGCGCCCCCAGAAGCGCCTACGTTCGCGCCGCGTGAGCGCCCCCGGAAGCGCCTACGTTCGCGCCGTGTGAGCGCCCCCGGAAGCGCTCCGGTGCATGCAGCGAAAGCGCGTCAAGTCATGTGACCTTAAAATAACTCTTCTCATTGATTGCTAATAGTTTTTTTTACAAAGAATGAAATCCCCACCCATTTCCTTCACTTCTTCTTTCACTTTTGTGACTGCAAGACCTGCCTTTTTGCTGTCGGATCTTTGTGGGAATAAAATCTTGGATTATCATGGCTGCCAGACCAACCAGCAGTGAAGATGACTCCAATGAATTTCTTGATGAAGAGGCTCCTCAGCGGAAAGTAAAAGAACACTTTATTTGGAAGTTTTTTTCTATTCCTGATGACCAGAAGAAAGTAAATGCTCCAAAAGTGGAGTGCAGGATTTGTCACACTGTCCTGTCACGGGGTGACCCCACTAAGAAATATTCTTTTGGTAACTCCACAATGATTCGCCATGTGTAGAGGAGGCACCCCCAGAATTTTGCCCGGGAAAGTGTCAGGGCTCTGGCACGAGAGGCTCCCAGTGATGGGGCCTCTACTTCAACTAGAGGACAAACTGCATCAGGAAGGGAGCAATCACAAGAGCTGATTCCCAACATTCTGCCTGATTTCCATAAAGGCGTTGGTAAATGCAGATATTGCGATCAGCTACTTTGCTATGGGGAACAAAGTGTTCTGCTCATGGCTCGAGCATTGGAGAACCATCGCTGCCGTTCCCAGCCCTAATTTTGTTTTGTTTCTTTGCTCCTGTTGAGCAGTTGCCAATTCCCTGTTTTTGTTTTTGTTCTAAAAAAAGAAAAAAAGAAGAAAAAAAGTTCTTTTCAGAACTATCTCCAATTCTCATCAAAGAGCTGTGTTCTTAAAAAATTGAAAAAGAGTAAGTGAAGTGGAGTGCATTGATAAACGAGAAGAAAATGAGTGAGAAAGCACAGAAAGGGACGAGAGGAGAAGGGAAGTGAAGTAGGGGGACTGAAAGAAGGTGAGTGTGGGGAAGGAGAGTGAGGAGAAGGAGAGTGAACATGGGGAATGTGGATATGCGAAGAAAATGTAGAAAAGGAACGGGGGTGTGGAAGGGTAAGAAAAGAGCAGTGATGTTTTGGAAAGACTAGAGATACAGACTGGATAAAGACAAGAAAGTGTGAGACCAGGTAATTAAGGCAGTGAAGAAACAGAGAAAGTGAAAGAAAAAGAAGACTGAAGGCCTCATTTTGCATCTGCCTCACAGCAGGCGTAAGACTGATGCAGTTCCTTTACCATGGGCCTGGCCCCATGTGAAACGATGCATTGCTGGAGTTGTGTCACTTTTGTAACACACTCCAGCAATGCATCACTTTTACGCCACCGATGCTTCACTTTTTGTGACGCACCAGTACTGTAAAAAATACACCTTGTTGAGTCATATTTACAAAGTGACACATCTAGGTAGATGCGTCACTTTGTAAACCCCTGCGCCACATTATACCTGTGCCAGCTGTAATGTATGCAAAGGGTGTGTAGTGACATAAGGAAGGGTCGTAGAAGTGACACAGTGACATCTAAGAGATATCACTGCGTCACTTTTATGACGCTGTTGCGTCCAAATCTTGCGCCTGCTTAACAACAGCCGTAAGACTGATGCAGGCCCTTTCACATAAGACTGGCTCTATGTGAAAGAATGCATTGCTGGAGTTGCATCATTTTTGTGACACATTCCAGCAATGCATCACTTTCCTCTAAACACTCTACATTATTTTTTTTACTCTATTTTTTTACACTGTTTTTCCCTGTGGTGCGCTCAGGGTGCGCGTACCGGGGAGCGCACCCGGGAGCGCATCCAGCGCTTACCCTGCGAAATAAAAAAAAATACAAAAAGTTGTTTTGCCTGTCAGGGTCCTTCTAGGCCCCCTTCAGAAAACCTAGGGGGTCAGAGGGTGTCTATTCTGCCCCTTTTAAATTATTTCCCCATTTATTTTTCACCTCTTGTGTCTCTGTTCTTCAGAGTCACAAGATGGCGGACTATGCAGACCATTTAGAATGTTTACAGACACCCAAGAGCCAATTCGCTTTTGAAATTTACAACCAATTAAAACGTTTCTTTGGTTTTGAATTTGTGTGTGATGAAGTTTCATTGGTTTTCTACTAATGAAATGGTTCTGTAATGAGAGGTAAACACAGCCATTTTGTGATAGTACTCTTTGAGGTACATTTGTGAGGAATATTTGGTGTTCTATTTCTGGTGTGAAATTTACACAGTATTATCTCTTCTACTCCTTTCTAAAAGGTGAGTTATTATTTTGTAAGGGGAATTTAATACTTGATAAAGCTAGTTTAATATTATCTATTACTAAAAATGATAAATTAACGTGATTTTTTTTTCCTGCTATTTACAGCAAGAAATATGAAAAGAATATGAATATCAATGAGGACACCGTTAATATTAATTTTGAAATTTCTGCAACCTTTGTTGAGGAGAGTTTGATTGAGGTCTCCAATGATCCTATTCAGAACACTATCCATGTAGAAGACCTTCTTTTCAGAGAAGATGGAATGGAGGATTTTAATGATAAAACATTGGATGCTGAATTAATGGAATGTTTGGACGATGTTGAGTTCCAGGAGTCATTTATGAAGAGTTGTGATGAGGAGATTCCTGATCAAATAATGCTAGAAGTACCTCTAAATTATGAAAATTCTGAAGAATAAATGTATATTTATAAATTATAAATTGTTTTAGACATTTTTCTGTTATTGTACTTGACATTTATGAGATAGTAGTGAAATAATTGTGGTATAAAGTGAGACTTATAGTATAGAGTGCAACATTTCTGTATTACATAGTAAGTTTACTCACAGTTACTTCCCTTCTCCCAATATATTTTTCCCAATGTGCATTTCACATCTCTTTTTTATCTCATGCCTTCTTTCTCTCACTATTTCTCTCTAATGTACACTATCGCCGCCATTTTTTGTATTTTCAGAATACAGTGAATTGTAATACTCCAAACGTGAAATTCAATATGTGCCATACTATACTTTGCAGAAAAGACCCCAGAATGAAGTACAATTTTGGTAATCAAACTATGATTTGGCACGTGCAGAGGAGGCACGCCCAGAACTATGCCCGAAAGAGTGGCAGGGCTCTGGCACGAGAGGCTCCAATAAATAGTGCCTCTACTTCAACTAGAGGAATAACTGCATCGGTCAGGGGGTGACCAGAGCAGCTGATCCCAAATAATCAACCTGTTTTTAATGAAGCCTCCATCAAATGCAAAAATTGTGATGCCGTACTTTGTTACGGGGAACAAAGTATTATGATCATTGTTTGAGCATTAGAGAACCACCGCTGCCATCCCCAGTCCTAATTTTAGTGAGAGAGGAAAAGAAAATGAGTGAGGGAGAAAAAAAAGGGACGAGAGGGGAAGGGAAGTGAAGTAGGGGGATTGAAAGAAGGTGAGTGTGTAAGTATAACTAAGTTATAGGGAGTGAGCTTGACAGAAGAGGAGCGAGAGACTAAAGAGACGGACAGAATGAGACTAACAGAGAGAGAATGAGGTAAGAGGGAGTGTAGAGAGAGGAAGGAAAGTAACAGAGAAGGTCTCAAAGAAGATGAGTGTGAGAGTATGGCTCACTAATAGGGAGTGAGCGTGATAGAAGAGGAGTGAGAGACTAAGAGGACGGAGAGAATGGGGGTAACACAGAGAGAGTGAGAAAAGGGGAGTGAGTAAGTTAGAGGACAGAGGGATTGACAGAAGCAGTTACTGAACTGCAGAAAGAGGAGTAAGGAAAGTGAAAAGAGTGAAGGAGTGAAGGATGGGAAAAAAGAGGTAAGAAAGTAAAGGATAAGGTCTGAAAGAATGTGAGTGTATGAGTATGGACGAGTTATAGGCAGTGAGCGTGACAGAAGAAAAGTGGGAGACTAAAGGGATGCAGAGAATTAGGCTAACAGAAAGACATTAAAGGAAGGGAAACGTATAACTAAGAAGAGAGACAAAGAAAAAGAAGTAGTAATTGAAGTTGAGTCAGGAGAATAAAATAAGGGAAATATATAAAACAATGAATTAAAACAAGAGAAAGGAAATAAAAGAGAAGACCTGTTTTTCCCTATGGTGCGCTTCAGTACCTCATTTATGAGGACATGTGTCACTTTTACGGCGCCAGTGCGTCACTTTTTTTGACGCACCAGTGGTGTAAAAATTGCACCTTGTTGAGTCATATTTACAAAGTAATGCATTTAGGTAGATGTGTCACTTTGTAAACCCCTGCGCCACATTGTACCTGCACCAGGTATAATATATTCAAAGGAGGTGTATTGACACAAAGATGGGTCATACAAGTGATGCAGTTACATCTAAGAGATTTCACTGCGTCACTTTCAGGATGCTGTTGTGTTAAAATCTTGCACCTGCCTCACAGCAGGCCTAAGACTGATGCAAGCCCTTTCACATCGGGCTGGCCCCATGTGAAAAGATGCATTTCTTCAAACTATTTATTTTTTACACTGTTTTTCCCTGTGGTGCACTTGAGGGCCGGTGCGTCACATTTTGTGACGCACCAGTGGTGTAAAAAATGCACCTTGTTGAGTTATATTTACAAAGTGACGCATCTAGGTAGATACGTCACTTTGTAAACCCCTGCGCCACATTATACCTGCGTCAGATTTAATGTATGCAAAGGGGGCGTATTGACGCAAGTAAAATTCATAAAAGTAACACAGTGAAATCTATAAGATTTCACTGCGTCACTTTTAGGACGCCGTTGTGTCAAAATCTTGCATCTGCCTCACAGCAGGCGCAAGTCTGATGCAGGTACTTTCACATGAGACTTGCCCCAATGTGAAAGGATGCATTGCTGGAAATTATTTGAGGGTAATAGAAAAAGACTGAGAAAAGTGGAGTGAATAAATTAGAAGAAAGAGGATTTGAGAAAAGGAGTTATTGAAGTGGAGTAAGAAGAGTAAGAGAAAGGAAAAGATTGAAAAAGCAAAGGATGGGGAGAGAGAGGAAGGTAAGTAAAAGAGAACGTATCAAAAAAGGAGAGTGTGTGACTATAACTAAGTTATAGGGAGTGATCTCGACAGAAGACGAGTGAGAGACTAAAGAGACGGAGAGAATGAGGTAAGGGGAGTGTAGAAGTAAGAGGACAGAGGGAGTAAGAGAAGGAGTTGGTGAAGTGGAGTAAGGAGAGTAAGGAAAGGGAAAAGAGTAAAGGAATGAAGGAAGGGGAGAGGGAGTAAGGAAAGTAAAGGAAAAGGTCTGAAAGAAGGTGAGTGTGAGAGAGGAGTGAGGAAAAGTGGAGAAAACGTGGGGAATCAGAATAAGTGAGGCAACGCAATAAGGGAACAGAGGTGTGGGAGCATCAGAGAAGAGTAGTGAGGTTAAGGAAAATAGTATAGAGAAAATAAATATTCTACATCAAACTTACCTTATAAGTAATATCAATTTAGTTTGATATTTTCATTTAAATTCATATCTGTGGAAGACAAAACAAAATAAGTTACAATATTTATAATATATATTTTACAATACAAGAGACAAAGTAGGAGATTAACAAGGGTAAGTGAGGGTGAGTTAAATGCAGGAGGGTTGATGAAAAAGGAAAAATAAAGAGAGAATAAAAGCAAGTGAGCTTGAGACAAACAAAGTAAAGGAGTGAGAATATACAGCTAGTAAAGGAAAGAGTGACACAAAGGAACTGAGTAAGAGAGTAAAGCAAGGTAAGGAAGGGAGTGTGGGTCATTTTTAGGGAGTAAGCATGACGGAAGAGGAGTGATAGATTGAAAGGATCCAGAGACTGAAGCTAAGAGACAGGATGTGATGGAAAGGGAGTGAGGATGTGAGAGGATATAGGAAGTGAGAAAAGAAGTGAGTGAAGTGTAATAAGGTGAATGAGAGAAGGAGCATTATTGAGGGAATAAAGAAAAGAAACAAAGGGAAGGGGAGTGAAGTAGAGTGACTGACAGCAAGAAATTGGTGGATAGGAGAGAGGTAATGCGCCGTGAAGGAGTGGTTAATGAGAAACAGTGTGGAAAATGAAATAAATGAAGGAAGGTGAGGGAGAGTCAAAAAAAGCAAGTGAGGTTAAGTTAAGATAAGTGATAGAGGGTGGAACTAGGTAAGTGAGTATAAGAGAACGGGATAATATTATATATTTAATAATACAAAATACAAAATAATTTCAACATGTTAAATGGTTTATTTTTGCTGTTCTCAGAATATATTGAATTTCACTTAAAACAGTGACTTCAAAAGTACTCATCATATAACAGCGGGCAAAAAAAAACCACAATCAAAATGATTGTGTTTAAGAAACCCATTAAATAATTACTTAAATAATGTATTTTTTTAAAAACCATATCTAAACTCACTTTTGATCCATCCACTTTTCCACGAGGCCAAATAGTATGTGAAAAGTCCTTTTTTATGGAAATTAGTCCACTGTTTTCGTAATGTCTCATTTACCCGAGTTTCTGAAAGAAAAGCTCCAACATCTTTTACATTATGAAACAATAGTTTTATTTCCACCTCTAGCTTAGTTTTTAGTAATATTTTCTATAATACTCACAGCACACACTATGTGAAATTCATATACTACCTCTATCAGAACTACTTGTTTTTGATTATGTTCATCACTGTCACTCGGAAAGTAATTTTGAACAGCAAACTAAATTTTAATAACTGCTGCAATCTTCATAGGCCAATTACCTTCCCTAAAATTTCGGTTGTAAGAACACCAGGTGAGAATTTAGTAAGTCAGAAGGCAAACGTTGTTTGAAAGTCAATTGAGTATCATTACAGAGCTGCCAACCTTTTTGACATTTTAAATAAGCTGTGTAATGTCCTGATGTTGTTGAAGGACCATCATGGTAAATAATTGCTGCAGTTGTAAAGGTTCTTCCTGAAATTGATAATTGAGAAGCCACAACATTTTTAATTAATGTAGTCAATTTAGTCCCATCAGGTCTACATCATTGGAACATTAAAATAACATACTGTCCATATCTTATTAAAAATAAAGTTGATAACATTTCGGATTTACATTGACTACACACCATGTTTTGATTTGCTGCTCTAACTAGATTATTAAAAGACACTGATTTGCAGTCTGGTAAAGTGAAATATATAAATATTTCAGTGTCTACTGTAGTACTACTTGAAAAGGAGCAATTGTCACAATTATGTTGCCATTTATAAGAAAGGCCAAAAAGATTTTCTACATCTACTCCTTCATCTTGTAAAACAACAAGCATCTACATTAGAAATTCCTGACAATCTTGCTGAATATTCTGTGAAAATTGATTTAGACCAGAACATATGTCTAAAACCTTTCGAATTTGAGAAACACTTTGTATTTTTGTTCTATCACTGCTACATTTCCCAAACACAGAATTTAATAAACAACAAAGTGTTTGATCACGATTTTCAGCAATCTGTTCTTTTACAGTTTGGAGAAAGAAAACAACATTAACCACTACATTAGCATAGCAGTTGACACCAGAACTATTTTCAAACTGAAATCCAACAACATCTTTAACTGAATCCATTTCCTTTCTGCTTACAATTACTGGTTCATCTACTTTTTTTCTTTTTGCTACAACTTCACTACAATTTTTCTCATTTCTTCTTTTTCGGCCTACCACATGCTTTTCAAATAGAGGATATTGAGGTAAATTTGGAGCATACTCTCTTCTTAACCTATTATATTCTTCTATACAATTTAGATCTGCATTAATTTTTGTCTCATCAAAATCAATCAAGTACAATCCAGATAAAGTTCTCACTCGAGATAAAGCAACATATGCCATGCCCTCCTTGAACACAGAATTTCCAATATTCACCAAAGCAGTATCAACACTTAAACCTTGAGATTTATGAATAGTTACTGCATATGCTAAAGAAACAGGAAACTGTTTTCTGCGGACATATAAATCTTTCACTAGCAAAAAGCAAGCAGAACAACGAGTGATTTGTTGTACTTCTTCAATACCATCAAATTTAATTTTTATAATTTCAATTCCATCTCTATTTCGGTAATTCACAAAATCTACAACATGACCCATTGTTCCATTTACTAAACCTCTTTCCACATGTAAATTACGTCGTTAAATTATACGACAATTTAAAGTTGCATACAGAGTCTTTTCCATACCAGCAGTTTTGGATATTGTCTTCTCTAAAGAATCCAATTTTGTTTTCAATTTTTCTGACAAAATAATAGTGACTCCTTCATGTTCTATTTTATCAATAGCTTCCAGTTTCACAATCTCTTGATTTTCCAACTTTAACATTTTGGTGTTGAAGATTTAACATTCTTGCAGAGTTGGCATCAAACATATGACAGGCTTGTTTTCAGGAATTTTCTTAAAAATATTCTCTGGAAGAATATTTTCCTTTGGAAACAAATTTGAAATTAATCGTGCATGTAACGCTTCTTTGCCATGCTCAGTTAGTTTTCCAGTTCTTACATCTTGTAGAATATTTTTATAATCTTCATCCTTTGCCTGTCGCATATTTTGAAGCAGTTCTGCATATTTGAAATTTAGCCATATGTTAACATTTCCAATGCTTCCTAAACACTTCCTGGTATCTTCATGCGTAAGCATTTTAAACACTGGCTGTCCTTTCACTGGAGTTAGTTGCAGTAAATCTCCCAAAACAATGATGTGTTTTCCTCCAAATAACACATCATAGTCTGTTTTAAGAGTTTCTTGCATTCTTAAATGCACAAAAGCAAGCATTACATTTGTTACCATGCTTACTTCATCAATGATAAGAAGTTTCATTTCCTTTAGTACTCTTGAAACTTCACAAAAAGCTTCTCCAGATAGCTTGTGGTATTGTAATTTGTTATCATGCTCCACTGGCAGCATCAATAAGTGGTGTAAAGTAATTCCTTTAATGTTGTGTGCTACCAACCCAGTTGGAGCAGTAACAACACAAGAGAGCGATGATTCCGTTGTTTTCTGCAAATATGTTGCAATCACTTTAATCAGGAAACTTTTCCCAGTTCCAGCTTCTCCACTGACATATAGTCGGATAGGCACAAATGATGTACATGAGCACTCTTTTTTTTCTTGTGATAAACCATGCTCAATTTGTTGTGTGACCTCGTCATATATTTGTCCCTGCTCAACGTTTAGTTCTTTTTCCAAATCTTCTAAATCAAGTACATCCTCCTGAGCTTGTTCCATGGCTCTTTCAACTTCATCCATGGCAGTGGCAGCTTCATTTTGTATAATTGGTCCTCCTAGTGGATCCTGATTCAATGAAGCAGAACTCTGACTGTCTTGAGAACTGTCTCTAGCAATCTCTGCTGCAATTGTAGCTTCTAGCTGTATTTCCTCGTTCAACATTTGCAGATAACTTGAAAAAACAGGACATTCTATGGTATCTTTGGTTGCATTGAACGAATATTCATAAGTAAGAAAATCTCCAAGTAGTTCCTCTTCTCTATGCCAAGGTTTAAAGAGTTGTAAAAGTGCTAAGTAATAAAATTCTCTTTTCGATGATTAATCAAATGGCCTTTTCTTTGTTTTACTAAACAGCCTTCACATCCAACTACAGCATATACACCTTTATTGATGTCTTCTGTGACGTTCCTTTTTAAAGTGTAGGTTTGCAGAACTTCATATAGACAAGCGTTCTCAAGGTGAGTACTTCTATTTGGATAGTATGTATCCAACATGTTTGTCTTCAAAATATCTGTACTGTTTTTCTCCGCCAAATACTCAATTTCTTGTACAGATTTTAAAACTCGGTTTCGTGTTGCAGCAAGACCTAGACTCACCCAAATGATGGTTCTAGATTTGGCATATAGACTTGCTGATGACAACCGATCAGAACATTCATACGCTCCAATTTCTCGATGCGACAACATCTTTAGACTGTAACTGTATAATTTCTTGCTTAGACTCTTTTCATGTGAAATTTCTTCCCACATTTCCTTCAGTTCCGTCTTTTCTGATTTTGTGATGTAAGACGTCACATATCGAGCCACAGCAATAGAGTTGTCAGCCACATATTGAATATCCATGTTAGCATTCCACATGGATAAAATGACTGGGTTGTAGTCATTTATGAATTTGGATTCCTCATTTCTTCTTAGGTTGTATGTATTTTTGGGTGATTTTCTTGTCACAGTATGTCGCAGAGAAGACATAAAATTGTTGACTCTTCCTTTCGATGTTACTGGACGTGGAAATGCAAAACGACATTTCGTGTAGAACTTGTCCTTGGATTTGTATTTTCGACGATAGTATTTCCCACAACGATGGCTTTGAAAGCGTAAAACTTGATGTCTTAAATTGTTTTCTTCTGTACTTTTCGGAACAGCACATGTAGAACACTGCTCAATGAAACTCATCACTTTCTCATCTGAATCTGTTCCAAATTTTGGTGCATCTTTAATCCATAGCAGCATATGTATATGAGGAGCACCTCTTGCTTGATACTCCTTTCTCCAAAAGAAATCCAACACCTCACCAAGAGGAGGATTTTTTTGTTTGTAATAAAAGACATCATAGCTTCAAACCTATGATTGAAATACCTGCATACATTAACTGGATCCAAAGAGCACAGTTCTCCAGGTGTCTTGTATTCAATATTTTCAATGTTTTTATTTGCCTCTCGTAGAAATTCAAGTAAGTCTTCCCAAGCATACTCAGCACAGCTAAGAGTGAGGAACCATGTAGGAGTTCCTAAGTTTCTTAGCATACATTTCAATTCACCATGACGACGGTACCAATACTCGTTAGTACCACGCTGACATGCCATGAGATTAATTAGCTGAGATTCCAAAACACTGTCCTGCAGTTTGACTTTATCCATAAAATCCCTTGCCGAAACATTTTGTAGATGTGCTCCACTTTTCAATATATGGTTTACTGCATAGGAAAGTCCAGACAAGTCACTCTCAAACAGTAGATGGAACAAATATGGAATGCATTGACGAAACCTTGGATCTTCTGCATATAATCTTGAAGTCCGGTATTCAGATGTAGGAATTTGAACAGGTCGGTCGTCATATCGTCCACCTTGACCTGTGGGAAACAATTGGGGAAACAACAAGCTTCTAAACTTTCATCCCATACACTAATGGGACTTCCTTCGGCTTTTTTCATCTGAAACAGGTCAATAGCATTCCCCATTACTTCTTTGGAATGCAATGGATGAACCCTATAATGTTCGTAAATTTCTTCACTTCTAGAGACATCAACTTTTTCTATTTGTCCAGTAGAGACATCAGTGTCGTCTTGTACAGTTGTTTCCTCATCTCCCATATACACATTTTTATAGTACTGATTATTTTTTACCAGATACAACGTTGCCTTCTTGACTTTCCTAACATCCACTAATTCTTGCCAGATTTTCTAACTTTTTGTCGGAACACCATTGACTAGAATAACCAGAGGTTCCTATTCTACTTTTTCAACACCAATGGTATCAATATTTTTCTTAAAATCTAGAGGCAAATAAACAACTCTTCCCTTTAATACTCTCAGTAAATCTGAAGGAGGCAATTTCCCTGTCTTAGGCTCCATGCGAACAATAGCCTGAAAAGGATGCACACATTGAATCAGAATAGACTCATAGGTATTTAAATCCATCAATTCAGAAGGAATGTCTACCAACTCCAGATTATTATGAACACCTCTAGCAGGCATTTTATTTATCATAGCAATATGTACAAATACGTTGATTAGAGCCCAAATCAAAACAGTTTTCAACCAACAAATAAGTTGCAAAATCCTTCCACTCATTATTATTTATCTTTTCGCTTTTTACATATAAATCAACTAATCTAGTCTGATGCTTATAATGAGTCCGTCGACAACAAACACAAGAAAAATTAGGCCTTTCACTTGAATTGACCTTAAACTTTATAATTTCATTTTCATATTTTTCTGTACTTAAAATCTCTACATTCTCTTCTACATTACCTTCCATTACTGTATCAATTTCTGCACTAACCTCTTTTTCACCAAAGTAACAAAACTCAATTTCATCACAAATGTTTTTGACATCTAATTCAGTTCCATGCAAAAGAGCACTGTTTAACTGTTTTAGTTTAAGTGCTGGACTTTTTGCATAGTACAACCTTCTCACTAATTTCCTCACTTTATTATGATGCACTGCTAACATCCTAAAATGGTGAAAAACACTCTGACATACTTTTCTTGAAAGACAAGCCAGAGAATGCCCTTGCAAACCTGTTTTTTCTCTCACTCTACAAGGATCTAACTCTTGTAAAATTTTCATTTTTTGTTTCACAGTTTTCTTAGTATATGTCCGTAAGAACGTGCAAAACAAATACATTTTATTCCTGGCGGACACTACAAATACTACTACAATTCCATGTATACACTGGAGCCTTAGGACATCTCCCTAAAACTTCATCAGCTAGCACCTCTTCTGTATTTCTAGGCACAATCTCTTCTTTTTCAACCGGACAACCGTCCTTCACCTCATATGCTCGACCACTGGTGTCAACTGCATGCACCAAATCATTATCCTGAAAGTAACTTTCTTCATTAAAAAATGGCTCAGAACTTGAACTATGCTTCAATTCTCCAGAAAAAACATCACAAAAATTAGTTCAATTAATTACTCTCCTCCACTTACATTTTGATTTAAACACATTATCGTATCAAGTGTACGAATTCTATTCATTACTAAACAAAACAATTTATTTTTCACTTTAAATGCTTCATCCACAATCTTAACTATGTTTTTTTTCTTGTAAAAAGCTGTCTTTTGTTTATACCTTTTTTATATTTTTCAATAAATTGGTTATAATCCTGTTGTAAAACATTCATCTACGAATGTCAGAAAATTGTTTGCTTCTTCTATTGCATTTCAAAATATTGTCTCCTTGTACACGTCTAACAATTGTAGTAGGACATCCTGTCTTTTTTTAAATTACACGTGTTTCAGTCTTTTTATTTAAAAAACTTTTTTTTGCTTCAATTTTCAATATTTCCTAAGAAAATGTGTACTTTGCTTACCAGGAGCATTTTTCTTTTTCTCTGAAGATTTTATTTTGGTTGGTTCTTGATTTTCTTTTCCTTAGACCTTAATTTTCTCTTATAATTTTTGTCTCTCCTTGATTTAGAAGGCATCTTTCTCTTTGTTTGTATAAATTATTGTAATCTGTGGAAAACAAAAAATAACATATTATAGACCACAACAAACATATTACATAGCAATTACAATAAATAAACAATATAAATACTAGTATACAACAAAAGGCTCATTTACATTACATGTGCTTTGCTTTTTGTCAAAAACGATTAACTAATTAATTGTTATGTCTTGTTTATATATAGGTGGTCTGTTTTTAACCTGTAGATACAGAGAAATAATTAGTGCAGAGAAACACATAGTGCTTGCACAGACAGAGATGGTAGATTACATGTAATATCGTGCACATGTGCCTCAGATCAAACCAAATCTATTGCATTTTCAATGCTTGTTTACCTTGCTTCCATCAAGAAAGCAGTCAGATGCGTCACACATTTGCCATAAATTTAGAATGTTAGCACTCTAGTTGCTCATTATTTCAAGCTTCACTCACAGTGTAATCTTGGACAGATTAATTGTTTTTTAGATATAATGTACCATGTCTGTCACTGCCAACAGTATGTGTGACACCGAGGGCGAGATCTATTGCATTTTCAATGCTTGTTTACTTTGATTCCATCAAGAAAGCATTCAGATGTGTCACACATTTGCCATAAATTCTGAATGTATGACATTAATGCTGGTCCAGAGATAGTGTATAGGTTTCATTGGCATATTTACAAACCGCTTGCACAATGTTAGATATAATTTACTAATTAATATTATATCTTCTTAATATATAGGTGGCCTGTTTTTGACCTGTAGATACAGAGAAATAATTTGTGCAGAGACAAACATACTGCTTCCACAGACAGAGATGGTACTATACATGTAATATCATGGACATGTGCCTAAAATCACACCAAATCTATTGCATTTTCAATGCTTGTTTACTTAGGTTCCATCAACAAGACATTCAGATGTGTCACACATTTGCCATAAATCTTCAATGTTTGATATTAATGCTGGTCCGGAAATAGTGTAAAAGTTTCATTGGCATACTTACAAACCGCTACCACAATGTTAAATATTATTTATTATTTAATGTTATGCCTTGTTTATAGATAGGTTGTCTGTTTTTCGCCTGAAAATAATTTGAAATAATATCAGCAGAAACATATATACTGCTTGCAGACAAAGAGATGGTAGATTACATGTAATATGGTGCACATATGCCTAATATCACACCAAATCTATTGCATTTTCAATGCTTGTTTACTTTAGTTCCATCAAGAAGGCATTCAGATGTGTCACACATTTGCCATATATTCTAAATGTTAGCACTCTAGTTGTTCATTATAGCAAGCTTCACTCACAGTGTGATTTTAGACAGATTAATAGGATTTTAGATATAATGTACCATGTCTGTCCCTGCCGACAGTATATGTGACTCTTCCTAACATCACAATAATAGGTGAATCAAGCTTCAGTCACAGAGTGATCTTAAGCACATAATCAGAATGTTAGATATAATGTACCATGTCTGTCTCTGCCAACAATATGTGTTACTCTGCTTAAGATCACAGTGATGGGTGAATGAAGCTTCACTCACAGTGTGATCTTAGGCACATGATCAGAATGTTAGATATAATGTACCATGTCTGTCTCTGCAAGCAGTATGTGTGTCTCTGCTCATATTATTTCACTTTCTCTACAGACGAAAAACAGGCCACTTATATATAAGCAACACATAACTTTAATTTCTCATTACATTTTACATCCTGCTAATCTGCCTAAGATCACACTGTGAGTGAAGCTTAATTCACCCATCAGTGTGATCTTAGGCACATGTCCACGATATTAATATATATAAGGTAGACTCTCACAATGTTAACATCTCTCACAGCATTGGTGGGAAAATGCATAAACACACAACTATGTCAAAGGTTACGCGTGCATATTGTAAATATGTTTCTCCTATTTTGTATATTCTATCTCAATTTATACCATTTAATAAAATAATTTCCAGCAATGCATCCTTTCACATGGGACAAGCTCTATGTGAAAGGGCCTGCGTCAGTCTTATACCTGCTGTGAGGCAGCTGCAAAATTTTGACACAACAGCGTCCTAAGAGTGACGCAGTGAAATCTCATAGATTTCACTGCATCATTTGTACAACCCTTCTTTGCGTCAATACGCCCCCTTTGCATACATTACACCTGACGCACATATAATGTGACACAGGGCTTTACAAAGTCACGCATCTAACTAGATGCGTCACTTTGTAAATATAACTCAACAAGGTGCAACTTTTACACCACTGCTGTGTCACAAAAAGTGACGCACTGGCGGCATAAAAGTGACGCTGGCCTCATAAATGAGGCCCTCAAACGCACCACAGGGAAAAACAGTGTACATTTTTTTTTTTTTAATAATTTCCAGCAATGCATCCTTTCACATGGGGCAATCCCATGACCTTACCTTATGTAATGTGAGAGATGTTAACATTGTGAGAGTCTACCTTATAAACACACAGCTATGTCAAAGATTGTGCACACAGCTTGTAAAAATACACCCAGACAACAATATGAAATGCCGTGAGAGATCTTATAACTGTGAGAGTGCAGCGCACCCAAACCAACAGACCACGCACGCAACCTGGGCTTCATCCTGGACTCCTCCCTCTCCATGACCAGACAAGTCAACGCCGTCTCCTCGTCATGCTTCAACATCCTGCGCATGCTTCGAAAGATCTTCCGATGGATCCCCACCGAGACCAGGAAGACGGTCACCCAGGCCCTCGTCACCAGCCGTCTGGACTACGGCAACTCCCTCTGCGCTGGAACCACAGCCAAACTCCAGAAAAGACTCCAGCGGATCCAGAACACCTCAGCACGACTCATCCTGGACATCCCCCGCCGCAGCCACATCTCCGGACACCTGAGAGACCTGCACTGGCTCCCGGTCAACAAGAGAATCACCTTCCGGCTCTCACCCACGCACACAAAGCCCTACACAACCGAGGACCAGGATACCTCAACAGCCGCCTCAACTTCTACGCTCCCAAACGCCAGCTTCGATCGACCAGCCACGCCCTCGCCGCCGTCCCCCGCATCCGAAGAGCCACCACAGGAGGAAGGTCCTTCTCCTACCTGGCCGCCCAGACTTGGAACTCCCTTCCGACCCACCTCCGCCTGACCCAGGACCACCTCGCCTTCAGGAAGCAGCTCAAGACCTGGCTGTTCGAGCAGTAGCGGACCCCCTCCCCCCAGCACCTTGAGACCCTCCGGGTGAGTAGTGCGCTACATAAATGCTCTGATTGATTAATTGATTGATTGAGAGTCTACCTTATAAACACACAGCTATGTCAAAAATTGCTTTGTCTGTCTGCATATTTACAAGCTGCGTGCACAATCTTTGACATAGCTGTGTGTTTATGCATCTTCCCACCATTTCATATGGTTTTCTATCTGCTATTCCTATCCCTCTCCAGACATTCACTCCTTCCACCCATGCTACAGTTTGCACAATGTGCTTAAAAAAATGACCATATTTACAACTCCAATGAAACCATTACACAATTTCTAAACCAGCATTGAATCCAAGCATAAAAAAAATGTATAAAGAAGTCTACCTTATAAATACACAGCTATGTCAAAGATTGCGCATGCAGCTTGTAAATATGTCTCTCTTTTTTTTGTATATTCTATCTCAATATATGCCATTTAAAAAAATCATTTCCCAAAATGCATCCTTTCACATAGGGCAAGCCCTAAGTGAAAGGGCCTGCGTCAGTCTTACACCTGCTGTGAGGCAGGTGCAAAATTTTTACACAAAAGCATCCTAAAAGTGACGCAGTGAAATCTCATAGATTTCACGGCGTCATTTGTACAACCCTTCTTTGCGTCAATACCCCCCCTTTGCATACATTACACCTGACGCACATATAATATGGCACAGGGCTTTACAAAGTGACGCATCTAACTAGATGCGTCACTTTGTAAATATAACTCAACAAGGTAAGATTTTTACACCACTGCTGTGTCACAAAAAGTGACGCACCGGCGGCATAAAAGTGACGCATGGCGTCATAAATGAGGCCCTCAAGCACACCACAGGGAAAAACAGTGTAAAAAAATTGTAGAAAAAAATAATTTCCAGCAATGCATCCTTTCATATGGGACAATCCCATGACCTTACCTTATGTAATGTGAGTGATGTTAAGATTGTGAGAGTCTACCTTATAAACACACAGCTATGTCAAAGATTGTGCACACAGCTTGTAAATATACACCCAGACAAGAATATGAAATGCCGTGAGAGATCTTATAACTGTGAGAGTCTACCTTATAAACACACAGCTATGTCAAAGATTGCTTTGTCTGCCTGCATATTTACAAGCTGCGTGCACAATCTTTGACATAGCTGTGTGTTTATGCATCTCCCCACCATTTCATATGAGTTTCTATCTGCTATTCTTATCCCTCTCCAGACATTCACTCCTTCCACCCATGCTACAGGTTGCACAATGTGCATAAAAAAATGACCATATTTACAACTCCAATGAAACCATTACACACTTTCTAAACCAGCATTGAATCCAAGCATAAAAAACAATTTATAAAGAAGACTACCTTATAAAAACACAGCTAACAATATAGAAAAAGGTAAAAATATCATTCCTTAAATCACAGAGACACACACTATGATACTTGTAAAAAATCTTTAAACTCTCTATCTTTTTTAAAAGATTCATTACCCACCTTTAAAAATGGTTTGGAAGATGTCAAACAGTGTCAGTCACAGTCAACAGATATTCTTAAGCAGAATCTCCGAACAATGCTTCCTTCACTGAGAGCCTTTCAATAATGGCACAGATTCTTTCTGATTTCAGAGCCATATTCTTGCACATAGCCAATTAAAATTTTCCCCCCCAAATTCAAAACCAAACTACACATTTTAATTGGTTGAAGATTTCAAGACTTTGAAACTCACATAACATTCACCCATCCCCCCAGTGCTCATTCACCAAGTAACCATGGTAACTCCCTCTAAAACCAACACAGAGTTCACAAGTTCATTTTACTTTGTTGCAAAAAAATCCATCAAGCCTGCTTGACCTCTCAATCTACTAGCTAATAAAATGCAATGTTTCTTTAAATGACTTTTTCTCAACCATTGAAATGACTTCTTACAAAAAAAACATGCAGCCTAATTTTCAGTGGAGATTTTTAAGAACGCTCCAATCATTTCTACTTATTCATCTGCACTGATTCTCAAACACTTCTTTTTCATAATCAAACTGCCATTTCATTTCTACAACTCATCCGACTAGAAGCATACCTACCTTCACACACCTATCTTCAAAATGACAAAAGTCTGGTTTGTGGGGCGTAGCTATGTCCACTGGGCTCAAAAATATGCAACTAACAGAGGTATTTACAACCTTGACTTACCAAATGTAGACATTGTATGGATTGGACACAGAGGATTGAGAAGTCACCAATTGATACCATTGGTAAAATCCTTTATGCATTTACTACACCCTGACCTTATAATTGTGCACTGTGGTGGAAATGATTTAGGCACAGTGAGTGGGGTAGGCCTGGAAATGCTTTTAAAGGACATCTTTGGGCAATTGATGTCACTTTTTCCAAAAACTGCCTTGGTATTTTCTAATTTATGCCAAAGGCAAAAATGGAACTGGTCCAACCAATTTTGTCCACAGATTAAGAAAGCAAGGAAACATGTAAATAAATCTGTTTCTGCTTACATGAGAGACTATGGCAGGGGTTCCATTTACCACAACAACTTGCGTTACAACATGCAAGACATCTATAGGAGAGATGGTGTTCATTTTACAGATGAGGGGAATAGAGTTTTCCTCTTGAATATAAGACTCTGCATTGGTACCTACTTGTAGGTACAAAAAACACCCATTTAACACAACAGCTCTTTTCAGAGCTAACTTACCACTAAACACTCTACATTATTTTTTTACTCTATTTTTTTACACTGTTTTTCCCCGTGGTGCGCTCAGGGTGCGCGTACAGGAGAGCGCACCCGGGAGTGCAGCCAGCGCTTACCCCGCAGAAATTTAAAAACAAAAAAAAATGTTTTTTTGCCCTTCAGGGTCCTTCTAGGCCCGCCTCAGAAAAACTAGGGAGTCAGGGGGTGTCTCCACTGCCCCCTTTTAATTATATACCCCTTTCTTTTTTCACCTCTTATGTCTCGATTCTACCGAGACAAACGATGGCGGACTCTCCGGACTGTTTAGAATGTTGACAGACACCCGACAGCCAATCAGCTTTCTGCTCGCGCACTCCCGTAGTGCGCCGGGTGCGCTCCCAGGTACGCGCACCCGTGAGCGCTCGGAGAGCGCTTATAGATATATATGTGATTTTGAAGTTAATTTTAAAAAAAAACACTGGAGCAATTTTCAGCAAACATAGCAAAGGCACATCTGCGTACCAGTCCCTACAATTTTGCCAAGTTTGGCGTAATTCCGTTCAGTGGTTCGGGCTGTAGACTTGTCAGACCGTCCTATGGAAATTAACATGAGGAAAACACGTTTTGGGACCACCCTTTTTTCTCAGCCCCCACTTCACGAATCCCCCCAAAACTTTCAGAGAAGGAGCGCAGCAGAGCTGGCCAAAATTTTGGAAAATTTGACACAAATTCCTCAACCGGCGCCAGAGTTATTCCCAATAGAATGTTGCGGATTTCCTATGGAAAACAATCCTAACTATAACTACCTACTGGCGACCGCCAGTAGGTAATATATAGCCATCGAAATTCACTGAAAAAACCATAGGTTTCATGCCTTATATAGTTAGGAATTAGCATTTAAAAAACCTTTGAAACTCACTGAAAAAACATAGGTTTCAGGCCTTATATAGTTAGGAATTCGCATTTAAAAAACCTTGCAAATTCACTGAAAAAAACATAGGTTTCAGGCCTTATATAGTTAGGAATTAGCATTTAAAAAACCTTTGAAACTCCCTGAAAAAACCATAGGTTTCAGGCCTTATATAGTTAGGAATTAGCATTTAAAAAACCTTTGAAATTCACTCAAAAAACTATAAATCTTAGGGGTGTTATAGTTAGCTGGACTTTTCACTCATACAAAACCATTGAAATTGCTCCTATATAGTTAGTTGTACTAACTATATTGCGCGCACCCGCAATCCACTGCTGATGATGTCACATATTACATCATTCATGACATGGTCAGTAACATCACTGATGACATCTCAAATGACATCACTGATGACATCATCCACGTGACAATCACATACACCTTTTCATACACTAGTAAAATCTTTCATCACTCTTTGTAAAATACAGAGTATCATATTTGAATCCATTGACACAGCAATACAAGTATCTAAAAACCCACTCAGTGATTCCTAGATGTATACACACATCTAATCACTTACCTGTAGATTCACTCATACATGCTGTCAATGAACAATAGAACACTATCAAAAATACTTATACACCTATATCGACATTAGACACAAGCACACAACCTATTCACATATGAAGTTATTCTACTCACTTATGCAAATAATGGATCATACTTACATACTTTCTTAGCTACACACTTATACAAACACGACTTCATCTATTCATTTAGATAGTACGTCATACTTAGTGTATTATAAAATCATAATTACTAGTATACAGTTATCCATATAGTCATTCACACAATCATTGAGTCTTATGTATACCTATTTATATACAACAACTAACACATACACTGCCTTTTATTTTTCTAGTTTGTTGGACATGTACCATTGAGAAATATATTTGCTCATCACCACATCCATAAAGATATTCACTCACCCAAACAACTGTTAGAACATGTAGTTTTAACTTCATATATTTACTGAATCAACTATTCACACATCTTTGGGCAGTCACACACCCCCCAGCGAACCACACACACATTCACTCTCCCATACAAATACTCAGTTAACTAATCAATAACTAATATAGACTTTCATATAGCTAGTAACCAACTGGAGAACCAGTTTACACAACAACTGACAAAGTGATACAGATATTCACACAGTTTAGTCACTATCCACTATATTTAGTGAGGCACTATAAATTGTTAAAGTAAACAGTCAATTACACTGCTACTATATCCTCCATCCAAATATTTATTTTTATATATCCACCCATTCTTCAATGCAAATTGCTATATATATAATGCATATTTAAATAACGAAGCAAACCACATTCACTGGATGATTTTATCAGTGATGTCATTTGAGATGTCATCAGTGATGTCACTGACCATGTCATGAATGATGTAATATGTGACATCATCAACAGTGGATTGCGGGCGCGCGAGTTATAGTACAACTAACTATATAGGAGCAATTTCAATGGTTTAGTATGAGTGAAATGTCCAGCTAACTATAACACCCCTAAAGCTTATAGTTTTTTGAGTGAATTTCAAAGGTTTTTTAAATGCTAATTTCATGTGAACAAGCTCTCTTGTAGAGTGAAACGCGTCATCCTAAATAAACTACGTCTTCCCTGTTCTCCACTGGTGGATTTACTTTCGTTGAGGCTGTGTAAACGGCTAGGTACGAGGTATTTTGAGGTCCCGACCGTTGGTTCCGACATCTATTCGGAACCTGGACTGCTTTCTTCATATATATATATATATATATATATTCACTGAAAAAACCATAGGTTATAGACCATATATAGTTAGGAATTAGCATTTACAAAACCTTGAAAATTCACTGAAAAAACCATAGGTTATAAACCATATATAGTTAGGAATTAGCATTTAAAAAACCTTATTTTACTCACACAAAACCATTGAAATTCCATATATAGTTAGTTGCACTAACTATATATCGCGCACCCGCAATCCACTGCTGATGATGTCACATATTACATCATTCATGACATGGTCAGTGACATCACTGATGACATCACTGATGACAACATCCAGTGATTATGTGTTTCTGTAAAGTTTAAATATGTTTTACATATTGAAGAATGAGTGGATGTATAAGTGTCTGAATGAAGGTTTTAGTAGGTGCGTGATTGACTGTATGAGTGAGTGATTAAATGCGTCTTACTGAATGCACGGGTTAGTGACTAAACTGTCTAAAAGTGTGCATCAGTATGTCTGTTGTTGTGCAAGCTGCTGCATGTGTTGATCAGTAGCTATGTAAGTAGCTATATGGGTTATTGATTGGTTGCACAAGTATTTGTATGGGAGACTGAGTGTGTGTATGGCTGGCTGGGAGGTGTGTGACTCTGTGCAGATCAATGTGTACTTGTATCAGTGATTCTATAAGAGAGTAACTATGTGTTAGTATATGTTTCAAAAATGTAAGGTGTTCTGTGTTTAACTGTATAGATGAGAAAATGGAAGTGTGATTAATTCTTTTCAGGACTGACTAGGTGTGTGAGTAACTCCATGGATGAGTGGCAGAGTGTGAGTGTCTGTATAGGTGTATGAGTGCATATGATAGTGTTGTAAAGATGAGTGATTGTATGTATGAATGATTGTATGAGTGAATGTGTGTGTAGACATAGGAATCAGTGAGTGCGTATGTAGTAACTAGTATTGGTGTGTCAATGGTTTCAAAAATGATACTCTCTATTTAACACTGGGTGTAACGGAGGTTATATAAGAGTGTGAGGAGATGCATTGTATTATCACATGAATGATATCATCAGTGATGTGATCATTGATATCAAGTGAGATGTCATCAGTGATGTCATTTGAGATGTCATCAGTGATGTCATCAGTGATGTCACTGACCATGTCATGAATGATGTAATATGTGACATCATCAGCAGTGGATTGCGGGTGCGCGATATATAGTTAGTGCAACTAACTATATATGGAATTTCAATGGTTTTGTGTGAGTAAAATAAGGTTTTTTAAATGCTAATTCCTAACTATATATGGTCTATAACCTATGGTTTTTTCAGTGAATTTTCAAGGTTTTGTAAATGCTAATTCCTAACTATATATGGTCTATAACCTATGGTTTTTTCAGTGAATTTCATTGGTTTTTTAACAGCTAATATCTGTAGCTGTAAAATGTATTCTTCTTTAAATCCAAAAATATATTATATGTTTATTAATAACTTTTTTTTAAAATATTTTTTTTTCTTCGTTCCCGCTTCGCGAATCGGGAAGCTTCCCGTTAGCTGACCTTGATGCCGCGAAATAGACCGCGAGCCGGTAAACGTTTCTTTACCGCAACTGCCGCGTTAGAAAACAACATCGTGACGCCTCCCGTCCGCATGACGTTTCGCGTTGTCGCGTGATACGTCATATGACGTGCTACGTTAGCGAACTCGTACGCTTACCGAGTCGCAAAGCACAGGTTTCTGGAAGCAAACCGGGAGGCCCTGCAAAGCGCGTAACGTAAACACAGCAGGTCATGTGACTTGGTAATAACACTTTTCATTGGTTCATTTCACTTTCGGTTTCCTAATGATGTAAGACTAGGTCATATGATCTAAAATGAACACTTTTCATTGGTTGAGAACTATTTTTTTTCCCAAATGGTGAAAATCCCTCCTTCTTTCCTCACTCTGACTTTCATCATTGTGAGAGAAAGACCCTTTGTTACCAGTGAGCAATGGCTTCTTTACTAGCTTCAGCTGGTGCTTCCCCACCACCTCCACCACATCCAAGGAAGAGTGGACCACCTGCTAAAGTTATAATTCAGCAAGAAGAGGAAGAAGAGGAACAGGACGACCTAGATAATCTCCCTATTATGGCCAGAAGATCTGTTGTACCGGAAGTAACGGGACCAGAGGGCAGGGAGATGGTGCCAAATATACAAACGAGATTTCGTGAAGTAAAACAAGTCTGCGTACATTGCAGTGGATTCATTTGCTACGGAGAAAGTAGCATCACTCTGATCAACAGAGCTATTGACAATCATGCTCATGTTTGTCCGAAACTCCCCAAACAATAAATTCTTTTTTTTTGTTTTCTTGCTCCTGTTGAGCCCTTTACAATGAATCGTTTTCATTGCCCCCTCCAAGAAAAACCCAAAAAAATATAAAACTGTTCAGAAAAATTCAAAAAAAGTAAAAAAATGTTCCGAAAAATAATAAAAAAAATATAAAACAACAAAAACAATAAAAAAAAAAGTTCTTTTCAGAACTACCTCCCCGTTATTAAAAAATTGGTACAATATTTGCAACTGTGCCAACCTCTATTTCTCTTAGTTCGCTTCCCAGTTCGCTCCCCGGTACGCGAACCGGAAGCGAACCAAAAATTTTTTTTTTTAAAAAAGAACAGTAAGTATAAGGGAAGGAAACAGACAGTTATGTTAAAAGAAAGACAGCTATAGGGGAGTAAACTAGAGATACTATTACCCGTAATCCACTGCTGATGATGTCACATATTACATCATTCATGACATGCTCAGTGACATCATCAGCAGAGGATTGCGGGTAACAGTATCCCTAGTTTATTCCCTATAGCTGTGTTTCTTTTAACATAACTGTCTGTTTCCTTCCCTTATACTTACTGTTCTTTTTTTAAATTTTTTTTTAGATCAGTCAGAAACAGTGAAAGTAATGAAATATAAAAGACTACGTAGAATATGAGCACTGTATGCAACAACTTTGACACTTACAGAAGCCTCACCTTCTCCATGCCTCCTACACAGTTCTACATGTACATCATAAATGCAAACAGAACAGAATTAATTATACATGTTAAATGGTTTATTTTTGCTGTTCTCAGAATGTATCAAATTTCACTAAAACAGTGACTTGAAGGTATTCATCATATAACAGCGGGGAAAAAAAACACAATCAAAATGATTGTGTTTAAAAAACCCATACAACATTAGAAATCAGAATTCAGAACTCCTTAAAGTTAACTTACTTTCCATGACGGCCAAGGATGTCCTATGAACAGCTTACACTCTGTTGTGCTGTTATTACTTTCAACCCGCCACTTTCTGAAAGAAAACCTCCATCGTTTTCAAAAACATGTTACATACAATAAATGACTTCTTGCTCTCTACCACAAGGTTCCACAAGGCCAAATCTTGTCAGAGCCATGTATAACTCTTGGATTTCTTGTTAGCCAATCCCGTCTTTTCGCATTTCCGCAACTTTCAGAATTAAAATGTTGAAGATCATTTACACAATCCTGGACTAGTAATATCTTCCCCTTCTTGCTCAATCATGTTCTACATTTCCTATCACACTGATACTGCTTACTATGAAGCAGACTTACACTACCTTTATGACTAGTACAATTATTTAATTCTCTACATCACTTTTAATCACAAAGCAATGTAAAACAGTAGACAGCATTGCAGACTTACATTCCCTCTACTCCATGTTTTGATTCGCTGCTTCAATTAGCTTATAAAAAGAAATAGTTTTTCTGAACTCATTCAAAGTGCACGTATTTCTCAATAACGTCCAGTGTTATGGTAAAAAGTTATGTCTCTGTACTACACTTATCTTCAAGGCCAAATAGTGTAGGAGCCATGAGAACTTCTTGAAATTCCTCAGAGCACATCCCGAGATTCTTTCCCTAAAATTTTGGTTTTAAAAACACCAGGTAAGAGTTTTTAAGGTCATATGGCAATTTTTTATTGAAAATTAAAACAGAATCATTGCAGAATGACCAGCCATTTCTACACTTTAAATAAGCTGTATAATGTCCTGATGTTATTGAAGAACCATCATGATATATAATTGCTACAGTTACAAAAGTCCTTCCTGATATTGACAACTGTGAAGCCACAAAATTTTTAATTAAAGTTGTCAATTTTGTTCCATCAGGCCTACATCGTTGGAACATTAAAATGACATACTGGCCATATGTTCGTATAAATAATGTGGACATCATTTCAGATTTACATTGCCTACACTCCATATTGTGATCAGCTGCTTTTACTAGCTTATTAAAAGAGACTGATTTACTGTCTGGCAAAGTTAAATATATAAATCTTTCTGAGTCTACACTAGTACTACTTGATACCCTACAGTTCTCGCAGTCATGCTGCCATTGATAAGAAAGCCCAAACAGATGATCTACATCTACACCTTCAGCATACAATACATCAAGCATATACATTAAAAACTCCTGACAATCTTGCTGACTATTTTGAGAGAATTGTGTTTGGCCTGAACATCTGTCTAACAGATTTCGAATTTCAGACACACTTTCTATGTTTGTTCTATCAGTGCTACATTTCTCTAAAACAGAATTTAACAAACTGCAAAATCTTTGATCAGAATTGACCACAATCTCTTCTTTTACATTTTGTAGAGAAAACAAAACATTAACCACTACATTAGCATAGCAGTTGACACCAGAACTGTTTTCAAATTGAAAACCAACAACATCTTCAACAGAATCCTTTTTGTTTCTGCTTATAATTTCAGGTTCATCGACTTTTCGTCTTTTTGCTACAACCTCCCCAGTATTGGTCACATTTCTTCGTTTCCGGCCTACCACACGTTTCTCAAACAAAGGATACTGAGGCAAATGTGGCGCATACTCTCTTCTCAACCTATTGTATTCCTTAACACAATCTAGATCCGCACAAATGTTTGTGACATCACACTCAATCAAGTACAATCCCGATAAAGTCCTAACTCGTGACAATGCCACATATGCCATACCCTCCTTGAACACAGAACTGCCAATATTCACCAATGCACAGTCTACACTTAAACCTTGCGATTTATGGATTGTCACCGCATATGCCAAGCAAACAGGAAACTGCTTACGACGAACATATAAGTCTTTTACAAGCAAAAATCTAGCAGAACAACGAGCAATTAGCTGTACTTCCTCAATGCCATCAAATTTAATTTTTAAAAATTCAATTCCATCTCTATTTCTGTATTTCACAAAATCAACAACATTACCCATTGATCCATTTACCAGACCTCTTTCAACATGTAAATTCCTTCTTAAAATTATACGGCAGTTCAAGCACACATTCAGAGTCTTTTCAAAACCCGCAGTTTTAGATATACTCTTCTCTAATGAATCCAATTTTGTTTTCAGATTCTCAGACAAAATAATTGTTGATCCCATATGCTCTACTCTGTCAATAGCTTCCAATTTCACAATCTCTTGCTTTTCTAAATGCAACATTTTGTTGTTGAATTTGGCACATTCTGCAAGAGTTGGCATCAAACATATTTCAGATTTTTTCTCAGTAACTTTCTGAAAAATATTCTCAGGCACAACATCTTCGTCTGGATATAAATTTGTCAGTAATCGTGCATGTAAAGCTTCTTTCTAATGCTCGGTCACTTTTCCAATTCTAACATCTTGTAGAATAGTCTTGTAAACTTCATCCTTTGCCTGACGCATATTTTCATGCAGTTCAGCATAATTGAAGTTTAACCATATATTGACGTTGCCAATACTCCCTAAGCACTTCCTGGTATCTTCATGCGTGAGCATTTTGAACACAGGTTGCCCTTTCACTGGTGTCAGCTGCAGAAGATCTCCGAAAACAATGATGTGTTTGCCACCAAATAACACATCATACTCTGTTTTGAGAACTTCTTGCATTCTCAAATGCACAAAGGCAAGCATGACATTGGAAACCATGCTTACTTCGTCAATGATAAGAAGTTTCATTTTCCTCAAGACTCTTGAAACTTCAAAACAAGCATCTCCAGATAGCTTGTGATATTCTAATTTGTTGTCATGCTCCACTGGCAGCATCAGTAAACGATGTAAAGTAATCCCTTTAATGTTATGTGCTGCCAGTCCAGTTGGAGCGGTGACAACACAAGACAGCGATGACTCTGTCCTTTCCTGCAAATAACATGAAATTGCTTTAATAAGGAAACTTTTTCCAGTTCCCGCTTCTCCACTCACGTACAGTCGGACAGGCTTCAACGACGTACATGAGCACTCTTTCTTGTCATGACTTAATCCATGATCAATTTGCATGGTAAGTTCGTCATATATTTTCCTCTGCTCAACGTTGAGTTGTCTTTCCAACTCTTCTAAGTTAACCACATCCTCCTGAGCATGTGCCATGGCTCTTTCCACTTCATTCATAGCAGTGGCAGCTTCATTTTCGATAAGAGGTCCTCCTAGTGGATCCTGACTCAATGAAGCAGAACTCTGACTGTCCTGAGAACTGTCTCTGGCAATCTCGGCTGCAATCGTTGCTTCCTGCTCAATTTCCACATTCAACATTTCTACATATTTGGGAAAAGCAGGACATTCTATGGTCTCCTTGGCAGCATTGAATGAGTCTTCGTAACAAAGGAAATCTCCAAGCAGTTCCTCTTCTGCACGCCAAGGCTTAAAAAGTTGCAAAAGTGCTAAATAGAAAAACTCCTTTTTTTCAGGAGATTCGCCACTCAATTTTCGATGGTTTATCAAGTGGCATTTTCTTTGCTTGACCAGACATCCCTCACTTCCTATTACAGCATACACTCCTTTCTCAGTATCTTCTTTGATGTTCCTCTTGAATATGTAATTTTGCAGAACCTCATACAGACAAACATTCTCGAGGTGACTGCTTCGATTTGGATAATATGTATCCAACATGTTGCTCTTCAAAATGTCGGTACTGTTTGGCTCCTTTTCCGCCAAATACTCAATTTCCCGCACAGGTTTCAGAACTCGATTACGCGTTGCAGCAAGACCAACACTCGCCCAAACGATACTCCTGGACTTGGCATAGAGACTTGCTGAAGACAACCGGTCAGAACATTCGTAAGCTCCGATTTCTCGATGCGACAACATCTTCAGACTGAAACTGTACAACTTCTTGCTGAGGCTCTTTTCATGGGAAATGTCCTCCCACATATCCTTCAATTCTGTCTTCTCTTTTTTGGTGATGTAAGATGTCACATACCGAGCCACAGCCATACAGTTATCAGCCACAAACTGTATATCCATGTTAGCATTCCACATGGACAAAATCACCGGGTTGTAGTCGTTGATGTACTTAGACTCTTCGTTCCTCTTCAAATTGTATGTGTTTTTAGGTGATTTCTTCATCACATTATGTCGCAGCGAAGACATCAAACTGTTCACTCTTCCTTTAGAAATCACCGATCGTGGAAAGCCGAAACGACATTTGGTGTAGAACTTGTCTTTGTTCCGGAATTTACGACGACAGTACTTTCCACATCGATGGCTTTGGAAACGTAGAACTTTTTCTCTTAGGCTTTTTTTCTCCTTTGCGTTTGGAACAGCACACGTAGAATACTGTTCTATGAAACTCATCACTGAGTCGTCTGCATCCGTTCCAAATTTAGGTGCATCCTTGATCCACAGCAACATATGTATATGAGGAGCACCTCTTGCTTGGTACTCCTTCCTCCAGAAGAAATCCAACACCTCTCCAAGAGGTGGATTCTTCTTATTCATGATGAAAGACATCATACCTTCAAATCTATGATTGAAGTACCTACATACATTGACTGGATCCAAAGAGCACAGTTCTCCGGGTGTCTTGAATTCGATGTTTTCTACGTTAGCATTTGCCTCTCGTAGAAATTCAAGTAAGTCTTCCCAGCCATACTCAGCACAGCTCAAAGTAAGGAACCATGTGGGAGTTCCTAAGTTCCTCAGCATACATTTTAAATCACCATGACGACGGTACCAGTACTCATTAGTACCACGCTGACACGCCATGAGATTAATCAGGTGAGAATCCAAAATACTGTCTTGGACATTGACTTTATCCATAAAGTCACTTGACGAGATGTTTTGCATGTGTATACCACTTTTCAAGATGTGGTTCACTGCATATGACAGTCCAGACAGATCGCTTTCAAACAGGAGATGAAACAAATAAGGAATGCATTGTCGAAACCTAGGATCTCCTGCATACAATCGCAAAGTCCGGTATTCAGAAGCAGGAATTTGATGAGGTCGCTCATCATATCTTCCTCCCTGACCTGTTGGAAAAAGCTGTGGGAAACACCGAGCTTCCAAACTTTCCTCCCAAACACTAATGGGACTCCCTTTCGCTTGTTTCATTTGAAACAACTCAATAGCATTCCCCATGACTTCCTTGGAATGCAAAGGATGAACACTATAATGTTCATATATTTCTTCACTAGTACAGGGTTCTACTTTCTCAATTTGACAGGCACACAAATCGCTATCCTCTTCCTCACTTACTTCCTCTTCTGCAACATATACATTTTGCCCTTTTGACTTTCCTAACATCTACTAAATCTTGCCATATTTTCTTATTCTTTGTCGGAACCCCATTAACTAAGATAACAAGAGGTTCCTCTTCCACTTTTTCTACTCCAATTGTGTTAATGTTTTTCTTCAAATCTAGAGGCAAATAAACAACTCTTCCCTTTAATCCTCTCTGTAAATCTGATGGAGGCAATTTCCCTGTCTTTGGCTCCATTCTTACAATAGCCTGAAAGGGATGGATACTTTGAATCAAAATAGATTCATAAGTATTTAAATCCTTCAATTCAGAAGGAATCTCAACCAATTCCAGATTATTATGAACTGCTCTAGCAGGCATCTGGTTTTGATTTAATTTGTTACAACATTAGGTACACACACGTTGATCCAATCCCAAATCAAAACAATTTTCTACCATCAAGTATGTTGTAAAATCCTTCCATTCACTATTATTTTCCCTTTCACTTTTTCCATATAAATCCACTAACTTAGTCTGATTCTTATAATAAGTGCGTCGACAACACACACAAGTGAAATTTGGCCTCTCACTTGATTTCACCTCAAACGTCGCAATTTCCCTCTGGAAATTATCTGTACTGGAAACCTGTACACTATCTTCCACATTACTCTCATCTTCTTGGTCAATTTCAACATTCTCCTCTTTACTTCCAAAGTAACAAAACTCAATTTCTTCACATATATTCTTCACATCTATTTCAGAACCATGCAAAAGAGCAGCGCATAATTGTTTAAGCATAATTGCTGGACTCTTAGCATAATACAACATTCTAACTAATTTCCTCACTTTATTATGATGCACTGCTAGCATCCTGAAATGATGAAAAACACTCTGGCATACTCTCCTGGAAAGACAAGCCAGTGAATGACCATGCAAACCTATCACTTCTCTCACTCTGCAAGGATCTAATTCTTGCAACAACTTCATTTTCTGCTTCAAACTTTTCTTACTAAATGACCGTATAAAATCACAAAGCAAATTGATGGAATCCTGTCGTACACTGCAAATACTACTACACTTCCAGGTGTACACAGGACCCTTAGGACGTCTCCCTAAAACCTCATTACCTAACACCTCTTCTATCTCTGTTCTCACAAGTTTTTCTTTTTCAACTGGACAACCATCTTTCACTTCATAAGCTCGACCACTGGTGTCAACTGCATGCACCAAATCATTATCCTGGAAATAATTCTCCTCATTAAAAAATGCTTCAGAGCTTGAACTATGCATCCATTCTCCAGAAAAAACTTCACAAAAATTACTACGATTAACTATTCTCTTCCATCTACTATTTCTTTTGAAATCATAAATTACCTTGTTTAGCTTCCTAATTCTATTGATTGTCAAAATAAATAACTTACGTTTAATTTCAAATGCCTGATCAATAACTTTCTCAACTATTTTTTTTCTCTTATAAAAAACCACTTTCTGCTGACCTTTCTTAATATTTTTTAACAAATTCCCAATTATCCTGTTGCGGAACATTCGTTTACGAATATCCCTAAACTGTTGTTTCCTTCTACTTTCATGCATAGAGTTATCTCTTACTCTAGCAGTAACATTTCTCATTGGCCTTTCCTTACCATTTGAATTCTTTCTCCTTTTCTGGACTGAAAAATTTTCTGTAGTAATATTTTTTTTACTACACATATTTCTTATGACTGTTTTTCGACTCTTACCCGGTGCTTTCTTGGTGACTTGACAAATCTTTTTGTTAGAGGACTGCTGCATTATTCCATGGTCCTGCTGTCTTTGACGTTTTGCAGCCTTTCTTACTCTTTCTTTGCTAGGCATCCTAAAATCTTGAAATAATCTGCAGTTGAATCTGTGGTAAAATATAATAAACAATGTTATTAACCACTATTACCCAACAGTAAATTAATAACAGTCATCAAAAACTTAACACACTACTTAAGTATATAATATACTGAAGCCTATCTCCAATTTTTCACTGAACAGGACTCATCTCTTCTTAACCTTGGATAAACCTCACCTACTCTGTGTACCCTGCACATAATTAAATGTAAAGGGGCAGATTTATATTAACTAGCACATCCCCAGGGATGCACCAGTTAACGTGCACCGCTGCTCTGCCACCCACGGTGTGCCACATTTACAATCAGATAGGACAAAGCTACATCAAAACCCTGCGCCTGCTTGAAGCAGGCATAGATCTTGACGCAGGTAGGCTGAAAGCTAAAGCAACAACTAAGTGTCGTGTGCAGAAGTTACAAAAAAGGAAAAATGGCGTTTAAACCAGTAATGAGACCATGCTAACGTAATACAGAGTAAAAATATCCAGGATCTACATCAGTTTGGGGTTCACAAACCTGGCAGGTACAAGGCACTGAGGCTTTCCACCGTGCATGTCTCATCCCAAAACATATGTTGTTTGTGAATGAAACAATTTCCCAGACCAAATGCTTTGGATTGGCTACTTCTAAAAAATTAAACACCCCTACTATCCCGGAGTTAGAGGAATATGATGGTTGGAGTAATTTTACTCGTTGTCTATTAAAGATTTACAGGCCCTACTCCGTAATTCTTCCTTTAACATTTCCAGTATAAATCCAAAAGGTTGACTGCTTTGGCAACGTGCCTTATCCACGGTTTAATAACGCTGCCTTTTGCTTTATATAAGTTTTCAAATTGTATGAAATATATACCAATAGGTCGTTATTAACCTTTAGGTAGTGGTTTTCTTCATGAAGTCTGGTCGCTTCCATACACATACAGATTTTCAAAGATGATCAAGAACTTTATCTGAATGGAGAGGAATGCACTGAGACACCAGATCATTCACTAATGTGTAGGCACATACAGTTACACGGTTCATGCAACAAACACCGACCAAATATGGCTTGCGTGTTGCAAGGCACACCAGTTCCTGCTATCATCCCCACGTTCAAGTTCTTGGAAAATGGTAGTTATTTGATGCTCAATAATGAAGATTGTTCTGGGTTAATTAAAAGTATTCATTTTATCGTAACAGTAAATGAACGGGTTATTTGCTGCAGAAATGTTCTATTTCCTCCCACACATGAACATAGGGAGTTTTCAATCTGGCCACAAATACCAACCTTGGCAGCACATTTCAACGGCATGGCAAGAATAAGAGCTATTTTGTCTCAGAGAGAGGTGGCCTTGAGTTCGGCCCGTGAAACTTTTGTGCTTCACACAGCGAACACCCGTACAGAGGTGCAGACCCTTTTAAATACAGATTCGCCTTTCCATTTCAGCAAGATGGTTCGGACTATCTCTAACGCGTCCTCCACAAAGGGCCTGGCGCACTTTTTTAAAATTGTTACCAGTGGTCTCGTGACTTCATTTGAGAAAATCTTTGGAGTCATCCCTGCTTTCTTACATTCTATTTTTTCCACTCTGCTTCGTGGATTCCCATTTTTACTTGCATTACCAGCGGACGCTCTTGTGCTTTTTTACATTTTTAAATATGGATGTCCCTCCTGTGCAAGCTCCCGCCCTGCAGCTGCTGACACTGTTCCGCAATCGCATGCTAGAATATTATGGCACAATGCCGTTGGCGATATTAAGCACGGCATATGGATTATCTTTTCTATGCTGATGTGATTCCTTCAAATCTAAGACACTAAAGTATCGGCACGCCCTAAACCAACACAAAGAGACCTTCTTAGCAAATAATATATTATGTGTATAAGGGAGGGTGAGATATAAGCAGCCGCGGGCCGTGGAGGGAGTTACGGTGGGGCAGGGATGCGGGGAGGGGGAGGGGCAGGGTGGAGCCCTCTCCACCCTGCCCCTCCCCCTCCCCGCCTCCCTGCCCACCGTAACTCCCTCCACGGCCCGCGGCTGCTTATAAGTGTTGCTAACTCTTATTCATTTACAGCATGTTAACATACTGTCACCATTCGCTTTTTATGTACTATTGACTATGCTGGTAATTTTGCTACTGATAATATGTGTACTTGTATAATCTAAGATACTACGCCTGAGAAGACGGCATTAGTAAATAAACATTTCAAATACACATGTGTTCTTCTTAACTCCATGTTCTCGTTTCTAAGAAATATATAACGACCGACTGTTCATGAGTTCCACGTATCCTGAGGTACTATAAGTTCATATTCTGGATTGTCTAAACATTGAGAGTTTGTTATATCCAATGTGACACTGTACCTAGCTTGCTAAGGGGTTTTGATTACTAAGGTGAGTTTTGGGACACCCTAATTCGCCGAGGTTCCAATCCTCTGTCCACAGTTCTGTGTCAGAACAGAAACCCTGCGACAGGGGCACCCCTCAACCGTACTGGAGCTTCATCACACTTGCGATACAACTCCAGCAATGCGCCAACTTTACGGCACAAATACGTCACGCATCTGTGCTGTTTTTGCCCCATGATGCGCCGCATTGTAAATGCAGCACACCATAGGTGACGGAACAGCGGCACAGAATGACTAACACATCCCTGGTGATGCGCCAGTCATCATAAATCTATCCCTATGCTTCTTATCTTGTTAGAGATAAACCGCCATATGTATCATCAAAGTTTTTTGCATTTCCTAAATAGCGAACTTTAAGGAATAAATAGCGATTCTTTACCATTCCTAGTTTGCGATGACCTATTTGCTAATTACAAATTACCCATTCATTTCCATGCAGCAGGAGGCCCATAGGAATGAAGGTGCAATTTGCGATTAGCAATTACCTCATCGCAAATTACGAATTTTTCCGACGGTGCAGGGGTGTCTCAAGAACACCCTGCTGCACCCCTGAAAAAGAAATTTGGGGTCATATGGCGCACATACATTTTGAAAACATTCCTTTACCTCAAAAACGATTTTCAACTCATAATTTGAAAACACTGCACATGGGGAAATGACTTAAAATGTCCTTAAGACACATAAAAGCATTTTTTGATTGCCTTTGCAGCATGTTTCAGTCACCTTTAACATGCCTATGTAACGGAAACATTCAAAATCTAAATTTGCCATGCACAGGTGGGAGCATATTTACAAGCAATTTGCTCCACAGACAAACTTCTTACATTGAAATGGGAAAAATAACATCAGAGACTCTCAATTACCTTATAAAGAAGCAGACACCATTATGTCCTTCTCATCAATATTAAAACCATTGCTTTTTCTCAAAAACGATTTACAAGTCATAATTTGAAAACACTCCACAGCTCCTATGCACATAAAAGCCCTGTCAGTACTAATACTTCACATTTTCTCCAATTACAATTTCTCAAAGAAACAAAATCTATTTGTGAAACACTTGAGACAAAGCAACATTTGAAAAACACAACTTTCTTCATAATTTTCTCCTTAAAGCACACTATTTTCTATCTAAATTAAAGAAATCTTTTCTCACCTTAGCAAATACTTTGAGTTTCAAAACAGTCTCAGAAACACACCAATTTGTCTTCAGCAGAGCAAAAGGTATGCACTCCAGAGTCTGCAGCTATCAAAAGCACATAAATGCTGTAATTCCTCACACATATCTCTCATGTCACCCAATCAAAACCCTTCCCTCACTTTTTTTCAAAGCAAAACCCTTCCCCCCTCTGCCCCCTCTCTGCTTTTTCTGCATAGCAACCACCTCTTGCAAGACCTCTCACACAACAATGTTGCAATTGAACTCTGAACTCTCAGTGCACCTGCATATCCAGAGCATTCTTTCATTTAATGATTTTTTCTTCGCCACTCAAAATACATCTTTCAACGAACTCATCCATGCACACTAACTTTCTGTTTTCAGCAATCAAAATCCACCAATCACTCTTACTGCTTCATTAACACAGAAACTCCTCAGTTTTTTTCATTTTACACTCTCATTTTTTCAACTGCCATTTCATTGCCACACTTCATCTGACTGCAGCAGAACCTTCTCTCACCATGTTTTCTGTCTGGATTGTTGGACATAGTTACATATATTGGGCTCAAAGGTACGCTGAAAACAGGAATTTACCTAACCTCAATTTACAAGATGTGGAAATTAAGTGGTTTGGACACAGAGGATTAAAATGTCACCAATTGATACCATTGGTGAAAACCTTTATGCATTTGCCAAAACCTGACCTGTTAATTGTGCACTGTGGAGGTAATGATTTGGGCACTTTGACTGGGGTAGGTCTGGAAATGCTTTTAAAGGACACCTTTGAGCAATTGATGGCACTTTTTCCTCAGACTGCCTTGGTATATTCAAATATATGCCAAAGACAGAAATGGAGGTGGTCGAACCAATTTTGTCCACAAATTGAGAAGTCGAGGAAGCATGTAAACAAATCTGTTTCAGCTTACATGAAAGACCATGGAATGGGCTCCCTGTACAACAATAACTTGCGTTACTACATGCAAGATATCTACAGAGGAGATGGAGTTCACTTCTCAGATGAGGGCAACAGAGTTTTCACTCTGAATTTAAGAATGTGCATTGGTACCTACTTATAAGTACTTAAATGTACCTTAAACCCAAAAGCTCTTCTCAGAGCTACCCTACATCTGATCACTCACAATTATTATTTTACTCTAACTTTTTTCACTAATTTTCAAGAAAGTACGCTCCCCAGAACGCTTCCCGGTTCGCGAACCGGGCGCACTCCACGCAAAAAAACTAAAAAAACGGTATATTTTTTTTTGCCCTGCGAGACCCCTTCAAAGCCTCCACATCAAACCTAGGGGGTCAGGGACGATCTACTATGCCCCCTTATGGTCATTTGCCCCTTCGCTTTGGCCTCCTCTTGTCTCTCGATCCTACCGAGAGACAAGATGGCGGCCGCTACGGACTGTTTAGAATGTTTACAGACGCCGAAAAACCAATCAGCTTCGCAAACCTCCGTAACGCGAAAAGTACGCGAAGCGGAGCGCTGTTACAGATATATATCTTTTTTTGAACGTTAATTTCCCAAAATCCACTGGAGCACATATATTGAGACCTAGCAAAGGCACATCGTGCTACCAGTCCCTACAATTTTGCCAAGTTTCGTGCAAATCCATTCAGCCGTTCGATTATTATTATTTTATTTTTTTTTGCCCCGCGGGGCCCTTTTAAAACCTCCACATCAAACCTAGGGGGTCAGCGAGGATCTACTATTCCCCCTTATGGTCATTTGCCCCTTCGCTTTGGCCTCCTCTTGTCTCTCGATCCTACCGAGAGACAAGATGGCGACCGCTACGGACTGTTTGGAATGTTGACAGACGCCGGAGAACCAATCAGCTTCGCTTCACAAAGCTCCGTTGCGCGAAAAGTACGCGTCCTAGGACGCTGCCCGGTCCGCTGTTACAGATATATATCTTTTTTTAAACGTTAATTTCTCAAAATCCACTGGAGCACATATATTGAGACCTACAAAAGGCACATCGGGCTACCAGTCCCTACAATTTTGCCAAGTTTCGTGCAAATCCATTCAGCCGTTCGGGCTAAAAGTGAGGCCAACCGCCCTATGGAAATTAACATGGGAAAAACGCGTTTTGGGACCCCCCTTTTTTCTCGGCCCCCCCTTGACGAACCCCCCCAAAATTTTCAGGGGCTGCTCAGAAACAAAGTGTGCCATTTTCCTGAAAATTTCAGCCAATTCCGTCCACAAACGCCAAAGTTATTAGACATAGAATTTTCAAAAATCCCATAGAGAAAAAATCCTAACTATATATACCTACTGGCGACCGCCAGTAGGTAATATACATATATATATATATATATATATATATATATATACATATATATATATATATATTACCTACTGGCGATAGCCAGTAGGTATATATAGTTAGGATTTTTTTCCTATGGGATTTTTGAAAATTCTATGTCGAATAACTTTGGCGTTTGAGGACAGAATTGGCTGAAATTTTCAGGAAAATGGAACATTTTGTTTCTGAGCAGCCCTTGAAAATTTGGGGGGGTTTCGTCAAGGGGGGGGCCGAGAAAAAAGGGGGGTCCCAAAACGTGTTTTTCCCATGCAATTTTCCATAGGGCGGTTGGCCTCACTTTTAGCCTGAACGGCTGAATGGATTTACACCAAACTTGGCAAAATTGTAGGGACTGGTAGCCCGATGTGCCTTTGCTATGTCTCAAGATATAGGCTCCAGTGGTTTTTACGAAAATTTACTTTGAAAAATATATATTGGGCTACATTGGGCTATATATATATGTTGGAGCCCAAATGTAGCCCAATGTAGCCCAATGTAGCCCAATGTAGCCCAAAGATGGCCACCAGAGACAAAAAAAAACAAATGTAGCCCAAATATCAGCCAGATGTAGCCCAACTATAGCCCAATGACAGAATGTCCCAGAGTGTTCTAAAGAACAACTAGAGTGCTAACAGTCCTACTTATTACAAAGGTATGGCACACCTGAAGCCATCTTGATTGGAATAAAGTGGTAACTCTTAAAACATTTAATTTAAAAAGGAACAAAATGAGGGGGTTCATTTTGCCATAGAAAGTATGATTAGCGAATATATGACGAAATCCCGCATACCATCAGTCCGCAAAAAAAATCCCGCATGTACTATTAGGCCGCTAATTAAAATAACGAAAACTTTTAGAACGAATATGCCTTTAGCATACACTAAACAACTAAACTACCCTAAACCCTAAAACACTACCCCCAGCATGACCCTACACTACACAAACAGTACAACACTACCCTAAACCCTAAAACACTACCCCCAGCATGACCCTACACTACAGAAACACTACAACACTACCCTAAACCCTAAAACACTACCCCCAGCATGACCCTACACTACGCAAACACTACAACACTACCCAAAACCCTAAAACACTACACCTCAGCATGACCCTACACTACGCAAACACTACAACACTACCCTAAACCCTAAAACACTACCCCCAGCATGACCCTACACTACACAAACACTACAACACAACCCTAAACCCTAAAACACTACCCCCAGCATAACCCTACACTACGCAAACACTACAACACTACCCTAAACCCTAAAACACTACCCCCAGCATGACCCTACACTATGCAAACACTACCCAAAACCCTAAAACACTACACCCCAGCATGACCCTACACTATGCAAACACTACAACACAACCCTAAACCCTAAAACACTACCCCCAGCATGACCCTACACTACGCAAACACTACAACACTACCCTAAACCCTAAAACACTACCCCCAGCATGACCCTACACTATGCAAACACTACAACACTACCCAAAACCCTAAAACACTACACCCCAGCATGACCCTACACTACACAAACACTACAACACAACCCTAAACCCTAAAACACTACCCCAGCATGACCCTACACTACGCAAACACTACAACACTACCCTAAACCCTAAAACACTACCCCCAGCATGACCCTCCACTATGCAAACACTACAACACTACCCAAAACCCTAAAACACTACACCCCAGCATGAACCTACACTACGCAAACACTACAACACTACCCTAAAACACTACCCCCAGCATGACCCTACACTACGCAAACACTACAACACTACCCAAAACCCTAAAACACTACACCCCAGCATGACCCTACACTACGCAAACACTACAACACTACCCTAAACCCTAAAACACTACCCCCAGCATGACCCTACACTACGCAAACACTACAACACTACCCTAAACCCTAAAACACTACCCCCAGCATGACCCTACACTACGCAAACACTACAACACTACCCTAAACCCTAAAACACTACCCCCAGCATGACCCTACACTACGCAAACACTACAACACTACCCTAAACCCTAAAACACTACCCCCAGCATGACCCTACACTACGCAAACACTACAACACTACCCTAAACCCTAAAACACTACTCCCAGCATGACCCTACACTACGCAAACACTACAACACTACCCAAAACCCTAAAACACTACCCCCAGCATGACCCTACACTACGCAAACACTACAACACTACCCAAAACCCTAAAACACTACCCCCCAGCATGACCCTACACTACGCAAACACTACAACACTACCCAAAACCCTAAAACACTACCCCCAGCATGACCCTACACTACGCAAACACTACAACACTACCCAAAACCCTAAAACACTACCCCCAGCATGACCCTACACTACGCAAACACTACAACACTACCCAAAACCCTAAAACACTACACCCCAGCATGACCCTACACTACGCAAACACTACAACACTACCCAAAACCCTAAAACACTACACCCCAGCATGACCCTACACTACGCAAACACTACAACACTACCCAAAACCCTAAAACACTACCCCCAGCATGACCCTACACTACGCAAACACTACAACACTACCCTAAACCCTAAAATACTACACCCCAGCATGACCCTACACTACGCAAACACTACAACACTACCCAAAACCCTAAAACACTACCCCCAGCATGACCCTACACTACGCAAACACTACAACACTATCCTAAACCCTAAAACACTACGCCCAGCATGACCCTACACTACGCAAACACTACAACACTACCCTAAACCCTAAAACACTAGCCCCAGCATGACCCTACACTACGCAAACACTACAACACAACCCTAATCCCTAAAACACTACCCCCAGCATGACCCTACACTACGCAAACACTACAACAAAACCCTAAACCCTAAAACACTACCCCCAGCATGACCCTACACTAAACAACCACCACAACTCTACACTACACTAACACAACACTACACTACACAACACTACACTACACTACACAATCACTAACCCACGAAAAAATTAACACAAACCCACTTACCTCTCTCGTCATCGTGGTTTTCACAACGCAAATGCATTTACCATGCATGCCTTTAAAACGTAATTCTTTGTAAAGGCATGCGCGATAAATGCACATGCGTTTTGAAAAAATGCGGGATAATGGTCTGCGAGGTCAATGACCTTGCGGGATTTTGGTATGCGGACTGAAAGTCTGCGGGATAAAAAATGCGGGAAAATGGCTGCAAACCATGATTAGCAGCAGACTTCCCTGGTGAGCACTAGCTTTACTACAGTGATCTAATGAGCAACTAGAGTGCTAACATTCAGAATTTATGGCAAATGTGTGACACATCTGAATGCCTTCTTGATAGAACCAAAGTAAACAAGCATTGAAAATGCAATAGATCTCGCCCTCGTTTAAGTTAAAGCCATTCTGTTTGTAATGAGGTGGCTTTTTAGCTTTGCTTTTATTAGTGTTTTTTAAACTTTCATGTAAATAACATGCATATGTATGCATATATGTATATGTATGCATGCATTTATATTTATATAGATATGCAGATTATATATGTTTATATATGTATATTACCTACTGGCGATAGCCAGTGGGTATATATAGTTAGGATTTTTTCTCTATGGGATTTCTGAAAATTCTATGTCTAATAACTTTGGCGTTTGTAGACGGAATTGGCTGAAACTTTCAGGAAAATGGCACATTTTGTTTCTGAGCAGCCCCTGAAATTTGGGGGGTTTCGTCAAGGGGGGGCCGAGAAAAAAGGGGGTCCCAAAACGCGTTTTTCCCATTCATTTTTCCATAGGACGGTTGGACTCACTTTTAGCTCGAATGGCTGAATAGATTTACATGAAACTTGGCAAAATTGTAGATATGGTTTGCCCGACGTGCTTTTGCTATGTCTCAATATATGTGCTCCAGTGGATTTTGAGAAATTAACGTTTAAAAAAATATATATATCTGTGACAGCGCTCCGGTTAGCGCCCCGGTTCGCGTACCTGACGCGTAACGGAACTTCGCGAAGCGAAGCTGATTGGCTCTCCGGTGTCTGTCAACATTCTAAACAGTCCGGAGCGGCCACCATCTTGTCTCTCGGTACGATCGAGAGACAAGATGTGGTAAAAAACGAAGGGGGAAATGAAGGAAAGGGGGCAAGGTAGACCACTCCTGACCCCCTAGGATTGATGAGGGGGATATTAAAGTGCCCCGCGGGGCAAAAAATAAAAAATAAATTTTTTTTGCGATTTTACGCCGTAGAGGCGCGTCCCGGTACGTGAACCGGGCAGCTCACCGGGCAGCTAACCGGGCAGCTAACCGGCAGCGTAGCTGTCAACATTGTAAACAGTCCGGAGCGGCCGCCATCTTGTCTCTCGGTAGGTTCGAGAGACAAGATGTGGTGAAAAAAGAAGGGGAAATGAAGGAAAGGGGGCAAGGTAAACCCCTCCTGACCCCCTAGGATTGATGAGGGGGATATTAAAGTCCCCCGCGATTTTTCGCGGTAGAGGCGCTTCCCGGTACGCGAACCGGGCAGCTAACCGGCAGCGTAACGGGAGTCAGCCATCTTGTGTTTTTGGAGCGTCCGGTTCGCGTACCGGGTAGCGTCCCGGTAAGAGTAACAAGGGAAAAACCAAGAGAAACAGTAAAAAAAAAATTAAGGGAATAGATTTCCAGCAAACTTGGCAAAATTGTAGGGACTGTTTGTTTGATGTGCCTTTGCAAGGCCTCAAGATATGTGCACGTGTGGATTTTGTCTAATTAAGGTTAAAAAAATATATATCTGTAAGCGTGCTCCGGCACGCTTACGTTACGGGTTTTGTTTGCGCTGCAGAGCCGATACGTCACGGTTATGCGACGCGTCATGAGGCGTCTCACGTGGCTACGTGATACGTCACGTAATAAAGAATATATTTTACAGCTATAGATATTAGCTTTTAAAAAACCAATGAAATTCACTGAAAAAACCATAGGTTATAGACCATATATAGTTAGGAATTTGCATTTACAAAACCTTGAAAATTCACTGAAAAAACCATAGGTTAGAGACCATATATAGTTAGCTGGACATTTTATTGACATAAAACCAATGAAATTCCATATATAGTTAGTTGCACTAACTATATATCGTGCACCCGCAATCCACTGCTGATGATGTCACATATTACATCATTCATGACATGGTCAGTGACATCACTGATGACATCACTGATGACATCTCAAATGACATCACTGATGACATCTCAAATGACATCACTGATGACATCATGACACACCAATACCAGTTACTACATACGCACTCACTGATTCCTACGTCTACACACACATTCACTCATTCACCCATACAATCACTCATACATACAGTCACTCATTGTTACAACACTATCATATGCACTCATACACCTATGCAGACACTCACACACTGCCACTCATCCATGGAGTTACTCACACACCTAGTCAGTCCTGTAAAGAATCAATCACACTTCCATTTCCTCATCTATACAGTTAAACACAGAACACCATACTTCAGTGACATCACTGATGACATCACTGATGACATCTCAAATGACATCACTGATGACATCTCAAATTACATCACTGATGACATCATGACACACCAATACCAGTTACTACATACGCACTCACTGATTCCTACGTCTACACACACATTCACTCATTCACCCATACAATCACTCATACATACAGTCACTCATTATTACAACACTATCATATGCACTCATACACCTAGTCAGTCCTGTGAAGAATCAATCACACTTCGATTTCCTCATCTATACAGTTAAACACAGAACACCATACTTTTCACACATATACTAACACATACTTACTCTCTTATACAATCACTGATACAAGTACACATTGATATGCACAGAGTCACACACCTCCCAGCCAGCCACACACACACTCAGTCTTCCATACATCCACTCATTCTTCAATATGTAAAACATATTTAAACTTTACAAAAACACACAGACACTAGATGATGTCATCAGTGATGTCATTTGAGATGTGATCAGTGATGTCATCAGTGATGTCATTTGAGATGTCATCAGTGATGTCATCAGTGATGTCACTGACCATGTCATGAATGATGTAATATGTGACATCATCAGCAGTGGATTGCGGGTGCACGATATATAGTTAGTGCAACTAACTATATATGGAATTTCATTGGTTTTATGTCAATAAAATGTCCAGCTAACTATATATGGTCTCTAACCTATGGTTTTTTCAGTGAATTTTCAAGGTTTTGTAAATGCAAATTCCTAACTATATATGGTCTATAACCTATGGTTTTTTCAGTGAATATATATTCAAAGCTCCAACTTGCCCTCCGGCACGGCAGGACTCTCCAACAACAACTCTGGGTACAACCTCTCTGCTCACTTTGTCCTTTCAGTCCTCATGTCGACACTTATTTGCCTGACGCGCTTCTGGGCATCCGCCCTCATCAGATGCTTCAACGAAGAGGACTGAAAGGACAAAGTGAGCAGAGAGCTTGTACCCGGAGTTGGTGTTGGAGGGTGCTGCCTTGCCGGAGGGCAAGTTGGAGCTTTGAATATATATATATATATATTCACTGAAAAAACCATAGGTTATAGACCATATATAGTTAGGAATTAGCATTTAAAAAACCTTATTTTACTCACACAAAACCATTGAAATTCCATATATAGTTAGTTGCACTAACTATATATTGCGCACCCGCAATCCACTGCTGATGATGTCACATATTACATCATTCATGACATGGTCAGTGACATCACTGATGACATCACTGATGACATCTCAAATGACATCACTGATGACATCACTGATGACATCTCAAATGACATCACTGATGACATCACTGATGACATCATCCAGTGACTGTGTGTTTCTGTAAAGTTTAAATATGTTTGATATATTGAAGAATGAGTGGATGTATAAGTGTCTGGATGAAGGATTTAGTAGGTGCGTGACTGACTGTATGAGTGAGTGAATAAATGTGTCGTACTAAATGCATGGGTTAGTGACTAAACTGTCTGAATGTGTGCTTCAGTATGTCTGTTGTGATGTAAACTGCTGCATGTGTTGATCATTAGCTATACGAGAGGCTATATGTGTTATTGATTGGTTGCCCAAGTATTTGTATGGGAGATTGAGTTTGTGTGGGGGTGGCTGGGAGGTGTGTGACTCTGTGCATAGATGTGTGAGCAGTTGATTCACTAGGTGTATGAGTTCAAGAGTGCATGTGGAAACAGCTACATGGGCGGTTGACTGTGTGCATGAGTGTATTGATGAGTGAATGGATATCTCAATGCTACATGTCATAGTAAGTACATATGTAAAACACAGTACATGTGAGAGTTGGCATATATAAATAACTGTGCATGAGAGCCACTGAATGTGTGAGTGGCTGTATGGATCATTGTGAACTTGTATCAGGGATTGTATAAGAGAGTAAATATGTGTTAGTATATGTTTGAATAAGTAAGGTGTGTATAACTGTATAGTTGAGGAAATGGAGGTGTGATTGATTCTTTGCATGACTGACTAGGTGTGTGAGTAACTCCATGGATGAGTGACAGTGTGTGAGTGTCTGTATACACTGAGTGTATCTAAGGTTATATTAGAGTCTGAAGAGGTTTATCGTATTAGCACAAGAATGATGTCAAATGAGATGTCAGCAGTGATGTCATCAGTGATGTCATTTGAGATGTCATCAGTGATGTCATCAGTGATGTCACTGACCATGTCATGAATGATGTAATATGTGACATCATCAGCAGTGGATTGCGGGTGCGCGATATATAGTTAGTGCAACTAACTATATATGGAATTTCAATGGTTTTGTGTGAGTAAAATAAGGTTTTTTAAATGCTAATTCCTAACTATATATGGTCTATAACCTATGGTTTTTTCAGTGAATTTTCAAGGTTTTTTAAATGCTAATTCCTAACTATATATGGTCTCTAACCTATGGTTTTTTTTCAGTGAATTTCAATGGTTTTTTAATAGCAAATATCATAAGCTGTCGAATGTCAAGTACGTGGTAAGTAAAAACATTTTCGTGTTTATGCACACTGATCTGCTTTGAATGCTGGCCCCCCCCTCATTTCTATTAGGAGTACTCTCTCTTTTCAGATAGTGAAGGGTAGTTAACGCAGGCCTTTGCCCCCGTTGTAATCCGTCGTGCCTGCTTCTCTCTCCATTTGATTGATTGTTATCCAAGCATTTACTGTTTTAGAATTGGTTCTCTTTAGTTCATTCTCTATTTACAAACAAGCACAGAGGCGCAATACTCTGTTTAGTCTTTGCAGATAGTGAAAAATCGTGTAAAAAAACAAAAGGAATCGAGCAAAATCAGTAGGCCACTAATGGGATCTCTTTTTGACCTCGCTAAAATAGAAACATTAGGAACAACCCCTCATGAGAAATACGAAACTAGTGAGATGAACTGAACTCCACACCATGATGGCTGCAAGACAGCTCGGCTCCGCCACCCACCCCGCCCAAAATAACGATAAACTCTATGCAAATATTACAAATATATACAACACACCAGCAAAGTAACAGGGTAAAACATTTTATTAAATAACTATTTACATAACTATTTTATACTTTTTGTTGCCCGATCCGGCTAGCTCAATCGATCGAGCATGAAACTCATGCACTCTGATAGTTCAAAGTTTTGAGGAGTGCTTGTTAGACTGTCTGAAGCTTATTTGCACCTGCTACAGCTTCACTATTCTCAATGTAAGTGGGGGCTGTTTGAGGACGTGACTGCATTTGAAAACAATGTGATGCGGTGCCTCCCTGAACCGCTTGACGGAGGCCCCCGAGGGACGGTGTGATGGCGCGGACTCGGAGGGGGCGCTTGGCTCCGGCCCCCTCCCCAAGTCGTGTTGCCCTGGTGTGGCCTGAGATCGCCCCCGACATAGGTGGCCGGCTCCCGGGGTCAAGCGGAACTTTTTGCCTTTTGGTGACTCTTCCATTCTGGACCTTGTCCCACAATCCGTTTGACCTGAAGACACGCTGTAGTGGGGCGCCCCTTTACCGTTTCAGTTGCCATTCCGCCCGCTTTTGCTACACTGTGCCTCTTCCGCTATTCAGCTGTTTACCGCCCGCTCTTGCAACTACAGCGTTTCGCTCACCATGTAGTTGAGTTGCTCCCGCTCTTGCGGTGCAGCGATAGGCGGCTGCCACAGGACTCTCAAAATGGCGGCCGGCACTTCCGATTTGGGCGTGGTCCACTAAAATGGCCCTGCGACACCTTGGAACTCGGACGCTTGTCTGCTAGGGCTTGGGCTCCATTCTCGAAAGCATCCCCTCAGCCTTGAAGATTCTACAAAAGTCTTGGGGGCCCCCGACTCCCGCAGGCTTCTGGTGGGGAGCGGCTGCCATGATTGCTCGTGGAATGGCCACGACGGAGCTACGAGATGGTGGTGCTCTCATGCTGACGCCAGCTTCAGTCTGAAACATCCAGAAACACTGTAGACTACCAATTCGATCAGTTCCGGTAGCGCCCCAACGTGACCCGGTAGAGAAGAACTTGCCCTCCCCTCTTTGACTGATGGTTCTTGTTGCCTGTCCCTTCTGTTGTCATTTAACAGAACTATTTAGCCTGCTGAAAGGGGTTGTGTTCCGACCGCTGGTTGGTGGAGACATTTTGACTATATTCTGGACCTGCGTTGTCGCGTAATGCGTCATATGATGTGCCGCGTTAGCGCATCCGGAAGTGCTCCGGTGCGCGAAGCGCAGCTTCCCGGAAGCGATCCGGGGCGCGGCGCGCAGCACGTAACGTAAGCATAACAGGTCATGTGACTTGTTAATAAAACTTTTCATTAGTTTTCATTTTACTTTTCTTATTCTAATGATGAAAGGCTTGGTCATATGACCTAAAAATTACGATTTTTATTGCTTTCGAACATTAACATATATATGTTATAATGTTCATGGCTGATGTACTTTCCCGGAAAATTTACAACTGTCCTGCTAGTAAAATATATTCCTTTTTCGAGAAAAAGGGCGTTTCTTCGTCCCATGATGGAGCCGTTGAGCAAAAGAGGCTCGGCCTGCTGTCTTAGTCGCCGATACGCCTGAATATCAGATTCTTATCGATCACTTTATGTTGCAGGAGTAGAAAACACAACAGCCCTTGACCATTTATCTTTACTGCGTTCCTGCGTATTATACCTTTTACCCTTCATGTAATTGGACTGCTTTATTTCACTTGCCTTTTACTGATTCGAAAACAGTGACTATTATTAAAAACTTTACCAATGTAAATACTATTACCATGTTTTCTTTTAAAAACCTTTATTGTGAAAATGTCAGTATACAAATACGGGCCTATAACCACGTGGGCCGGCCACGGAGCAAACTGTAATCGTATATGATGAGGAGACATTTACACTGTAGAGGAACGTAACGGGCGGGCCATTAGGTTGCAAGAACTAAGGTGTCTAACAGTTGCGGAATCGGTGGACGTACATTTTATAATTAAAATACGACAGGGCCAGTTACAATAAAATTATCTAGATATACATTTGCGGGCAAGTACCATGGGTGACGTTAATTCGAACTTTCAATAGTACAGTAATCAATAACACATCAGAACTTAATATCAATAGGGATGTCGAAATATTCAATCAATTCTCGTCCCCGCCCGCCATGTGCTTCAAAACTGCATACGTATCTCGTGATATCAAGGTTGTGCAACCAGTACACAACAAGGAGTTACGAGTCCCATTTATTCCGGCGCCATTTTGGGCGAGGACGGGCAGGTCCAGGATATAGTCAAAATGTCTCCACCAACCATCGACTATGATGATGTTCATATGCTGTATTTATTAGAGTAACACTCATCTGTCCACATGAAATTAATTTGCCACAATTACCATAACTATATTTGTTTTTGGTTCCTCTGGAGAGTACATCGTGGCAGATGAGGCAGGTAACGTACCGGGCATTTACTTTTTTTGCATGTAGAGGAAAGGAAAAAAAATTTGAGCGTCCGAGTTCTAAGGTGTCCCAGGGCCATTTTAGTGGACCAGGCCCAAATCCAAAGAACAGGCCGCCATTTTGAGAGTCCTGTTGCAGCCGCCTGTCGCTGTAGCAGCAAGAGCGGGGGAAACTCAGCTAGACGGCGCTCCACTGAAGGAACATAGACTTGCTGTGGACCTTTCATCTTTTCAACACACACCAGTGCGGCAACTTGCTAGACACCACCTCGGTGCCATCCGGATCTCGGCGCCCCACTGCAGATGAAGTGCCTCCACATGGAGGGAGAGACTCGTTTGCGCCGCCACCCCCCCTGCTTCTCAGAACTCTCAACTATGACACCACCTCGGTGCCATCCGGATTTTGGTGCCTTGTGCTGGTTCCGGCCTATTCACACATCGGTCCGCTACTGACGCCACCTCACAGGCCAACGGGGCACCCCACGCCGACTTTCGGCGCAGCATTGTAGGATGGCCACACCAGTGCGGCAACTTGCTGGACACCACCTCGGTGCCATCCGGATCTTGGCGCGTTGTGCTGCCTTCGGCCTATTCGCCGCAAGTGCACACGCAACTCAGCTGCATAGCGAGTGAAACACCAAGGGGCGCCCCACTGCAGCCGAGGAACCTCCATCTTGGGGGCGACGCACAGCATCACATTGCTTTCCAATGCAGTCAGATCCTCAAACAGCCCCCACTGACTGACGCGAACTCACAGGCCAACGGGGCGCCCCACGCCGACTTTCGGCGCAGCATTGTAGGATGGCCACACCAGTGCGGCAACTTGCTGGACACCACCTCGGTGCCATCCGGATCTTGGCGCGTTGTGCTGCCTTCGGCCTATTCGCACATTGGTCCGCTATTGACGCCACCTCACAGGCCAACGGGGCACCCCACGCCGACTTTCGGCGCAGCATTGTAGGATGGCCACACCAGTGCGGCAACTTGCTGGACACCACCTCGGTGCCATCCAGATCTCGGCGCGTTGTGCTGCCTTCGGCCTATTTGCCGCAAGTGCGCACGCAACTCAGCTGCATAGCGAGAGAAACACCAAGGGGCGCCCCACTGCAGCCGAGGAACCTCCATCTTGGGGGTGACGCACAGCATCACATTGCTTTCCAATGCAATCAGATCCTCAAACAGCCCCCACTGACTGACGCGAACTCACAGGCCAACGGGGCGCCCCACGCCGACTTTCAGCGCAGCATTGTAGGATGGCTACACCAGTGCGGCAAGTTGCTGGACACCACCTCGGTGCCATCCGGATCTTGGCGCGTCGGTCCGCTACTGACACCGCCTCACGTGCCAACGGATTTTCTATGCTTTTTATAGCCCTATGCCGCATAACAGGTCATGTGACTTGTTTATAAAACTTTTCATTGGTTCATTTTACTTTTGGTTTCCTAATGATGGAAGGCTTGATCATATGACCTAAAAATAACACTTTTCATTGGATTAAAACATTTTTTTTTCCCAAACGATGAAAGCCCCACCTTGTTTCTGGATGTTTCAGACTGAAGCTGGCGTCAGCATGAAAGCACCACCATCTCGTGGCTCCGTCGTGGTCATTCCGTGAGCAATAATGGCAGCCGCTCCCCACCGGAAGCCTGCAGGAGTCGGGAGCCCCCAAGACTTTGTAGAATGTTCAAGGCTGAGGGGACGCTTTCGAGAATGGGGTCCAAGACCTAGCAGACAAGCGTCCGAGTTCCAAGGTGTCGCAGGGCCATTTTAGTGGACCACGCCCAAATCGGAAGTGCCGGCCGCCGGGGCGCCCCACGCCGTTATTCGGAGCAGCATTGTAGGATACCAAAACCAGTGCGGCAACTTACTGGACATCACCTGGGTGCCATCCACATCTCAGCGCGTTCTGCTGCCTTGGGACTATTCGCACAACAGACCGCTACTGACGAGGCCTCCCCCCGCACCCCCCGGGATGCCCCACGCCGTTTTACGGAGCTGCATTGTAGGATACCCAAAACCAGTGCGGCACCCAGGTAACATCACCTGGGTGCCGTCCAGAACTCAGCACCTTGTGCTGCCTTGGGACTATTCGCACAAAACACAGCTACTGACCATTGTTGCTTCTTTTTTCAAAATTTTTTAAAAATGTATTTACTGTTTTTGTTGCGTTGTATATATTTATAAGTTATTAAAGTTTTATAATCCTACTACTTTGTTGGAGTGCTATATATTTTTAATGTGACACATAATTGTAAAAACTTTGATGCACAAAGAGGCATCCCTGGAATCTTCCGCTTCAGGCTCGGTCCCCTCCCCAATCACAATACAGGATGGTTTTCAGATAGTAGGAACGCGTGTGGTGTGACGGATCTCATCGGGTGGGGGCCTTGATCTACTGTAACTCCTTTGAAGAGGGGTGATTCTTTACAGCTGGGGCCATAAACTACATCTGCAGGGCTAGGTGATAGCCTGGGACCGGCCTGGACAATCGGACACATAGGAAGAGGAGTGTCAGAGGGTGCGGTAGTGAATAGGGCGAAAGGGAGGTGTCGAGCGGGCACAGGGTGTGATTCTCAGGGAAGAGCAGCGCAGATGGGGGGAGGTTTATTGCCCATGCATAAGACAAAGAGCGGGGGTGACCAGTGCCTGGGGGAGATGCTTGAGAGGGTGGGGAGCCATGCTAAGGATCGACAGCGTGCAGAGAGTGGGTCTGGTCAAGGCATCTAAAATGGCTGCCGTGCACGACAAAAGTGTGGCATTTGAAAAAAGGCAAGATGGCGCAGACAATGTTTATCAACACTTCCTGATTTCCTTCGAATCGAACGTTAACAGACGTTATCTCTCCCACACTACCGGTCCCCCTGGGCTTAAACGCTGAGATAGTAGGGACTACATCCCGTGGAGATAGGCCGAGACGTCACTCAGCAGAAAAAAAAATAAAAAATCAAAAAAAGTCTATAAACATACAATAAGTTAAAAGTCAATCATTCTTGTTTCCTTGTAGTACGCTCCCCAGTCCGCTTTCCGTTACGCGTACCGGGCGCACCCCACGAAAAAAAACGTTTTTTTTTTGTTGTTTTTTGCCCCGCGGGGCCCTTTTAAAGCCTCCACATCAAACCTAGGGGGTCAGGGAGGATCTACTATGCCCCCTTATGGTCATTTGCCCCTTCGCTTTGGCCTCCTCTTGTCTCTCGATCCTACCGAGAGACCAGATGGCGGCCGCTACGGACTGTTTGGAATGTTTACAGACACCGGAGAGCCAATCAGCTTCGCTTCGCAAAGCTCCGTAACGCGAAAAGTACGCGAACCGGATCGCTGCCCGGAGCGCTGTTACAGATATATATCTTTGTTTGAACGTTAATTTCTCATAATCCACTGGAGCACATATATTGAGACCTAGCAAAGGCACATCGGGCTACCAGTCCCTACAATTTTGCCAAGTTTCGTGCAAATCCATTCAGCCGTTCGGGCTAAAAGTGAGGCCAACCGCCCTATGGAAATTAACATGGGAAAAACGAGTTTTGGGACCCCCCTTGACGAACCCCCCCCAAATTTTCAGTGCCTGCTCAAAAACAAAATGTTCCATTTTCCTGAAAATTTCAGCCAATTCCGTCCACAAACGCCAAAGTTATTAGACATAGAATTTTCAAAAATCCCATAGAGAAAAAATCCCTACCAGTAGGTAATATATATATATGTATGTATATATATATATATTACCTACTGGCGGTATATATGTATGTATATATATATATATATATTACCTACTGGCGGTCGCCAGTAGGTATATATAGTTAGGATTTTTTCTCTATGGGATTTTTGAAAATTCTATGTCTAATAACTTTGGCGTTTGTGGACGGAATTGGCTGAAATTTTCAGGAAAATGGAACATTTTGTTTTTGAGCAGGCACTGAAAATTTGGGGGGGGTTCGTCAAGGGGGGTCCCAAAACTCGTTTTTCCCATGTTAATTTCCATAGGGCGGTGTGTCGCACTTTTAGCCCGAACGGCTGAATGGATTTGCACGAAACTTGGCAAAATTGTAGGGACTGGTAGCCCGATGTGCCTTTGCTAGGTCTCAATATATGTGCTCCAGTGGATTTTGAGAAATTAACGTTCAAAAAAATATATATATCTGTAAGCGCGCTCCGGGCAGCGCCCCGGTTCGCGTACTTGACGCGTAACGGAACTTCGCGAAGCGAAGCTGATTGGCTCTCCGGTGCCTGTCAACATTCTAAACAGTCCGGAGCGGCCGCCATCTTGTCTCTCGGTAGGATCGAGAGACAAGAGGAGGCCAAAACAAAGGGGGAAATGACCATAAGGGGGCATAGTAGATCCTCCCTGACCCCCTAGGTTTGATGTGGAGGCTTTAAAAGGGCCCCGCGGGGCAAAAAAAAAAAAAATTTTTTTTTTTTTGCGTGGGGAGCGCCCGGTACGCGCACCGGGAAGCGGTCTGGGGAGCGTACTATAAGGAAAAAAGAATGCTAGACTATGATATTTTGAAATATTGTATGTTTATTGATTGTTCTTTTTTTTTATTTTTTTATTTAAGTAGCAGTATTTATGATTATTAAATATAAATTTATTTTTGGGATTGTGCACAGTATACTATAAGTCTGACTTTACATTATAATCAATTTGGTACTAGTTTATGAATTACATATAAAAATGATTAAAGACTCAAACAATTTTTTAATATTAAATATAATTTTATTTTTCTGATTCTTTTTCAAAATGTAATAGAACGTCTAACATTTGACTGTCCGATATGTCCTCTTGTTGAGTGAACATAACTTCCCACATTTGACCGTCATCATAATGAAGTAAATAATCCACAGATTCTACACATTGTAGAAGTTCATGGTCTCGTGATTCATCCATGAATTCCAAGTCAATGGGTTCAATTATTTCCTCATTATTCATGTCTAGGACAATTTCAAAGGAAACGTTCTGTTCTCCTTGCATTTTTGTGCTGAAATTTGAATAAAAAATAAATATATCAGTAGAGATAGGGCACTGTTGGGTTTAAGTTCAGACAGGTACTTTTGAGGCATGAAGTAGTACTATTAAAAAGTGCCTGTGAGAAAGCCTATGTAAATTCATAATTATACCAAAGAAACCTAAATCAATCCATAATTATAATAAACAAGCCTTTCTCAATGTCTAACTCTTACAGAGGGATAGTATATAACTATGTGAAAATGTTTTCAAATTTATGAAATAATATCTTACCTTTTAAAAACAAGTTTAAGTTGTGAGTGAAAATGATTTTGCTATGTAGTTCAGGAAGTAGTAGTCAAAATGGCTGTGTTTCTCTCTCTTTTTTTATATATATTCAGGTACATAACCAATCAAATGTCAGGTAAAAAAAGTAGAAAATGAAAGTAATATTTTAATTGGTTGTCAATTCCAACACTTCAGATGTGTTTTGTGAAGTAATTTACCTCAGGGTATTTAGAGAGGTCTACAGGCTAAATGGCTAAATGGAATTCCAACCAAATTTGTGAAAATGGTAGGGATTGGTATGTAGTATGAGCAAATCTATATTTGGTGAAAGTGTCTCCAGGGTTTCTTCTGTAAATTACTTTCCCACCTTTTTTGATGGAGCGCTTCCCGGTGAGCGCCCCGGTACGCGAACCGGCAGCGTTACGGGAGTCCACCATTTTGTGTTTCGGTCGAATTAAGATACAAGATGGAGGCCAAATAATGTTCAGAATGGGTAGAAGGGGGCACGGTAGACGTATTTTGACCCCCTAGGTTTTTTGAGGGTGGCTGAGGAGGCCCATATGTGCGAAAAAAAATAAATAATAATTTTCGCGCGGTTAGCTTCCGGTTCGCGTACCGGGTAGCGCTCCGGGGAGCGTACTTTGTTGAAAATTTGTGAAAAAAGTTAGAGTAAAATAATAATTGTGAGTGATCAGATGTAGGGTAGCTCTGAGAAGAGCTTTTGGGTTTATGGTACATTTAGGTACTTATAAGTAGGTACCAATGCACAGTCTTAAATTCAGAATGAAAACTCTGTTCCCTTCATCTGAGAAGTGAACTCCATCTCCTCTGTAGATATCTTGCATGTAGTAACGCAAGTTATTGTTGTACATGGAGCCCATTCCATGGTCTCTCATGTAAGCTGAAACAGATTTGTTTACATGCTTCCTCGATTTCTCAATTTGTGGACAAAATTGGTTCGACCACCTCCATTTCTGTCTTTGGCATATATTTGAATATACCACGCCAGTTTGAGGAAAAAGTGCCATCAATTGCTCAAAGGTGTCCTTTAAAAGCATTTCCAGACCTACACCAGTCAAAGTGCCCAAGTCATTACCTCCACAGTGAAAAATTAACAGGTCAGGTTTAGGCAAATGCATAAAGGTTTTCACCAATGGTATCAATTGGTGACATTTTAATCCTCTGTTGCCAAACCACTTAATTTCCACATTTTGTAAATTGAGGTTAGGTAAATTTCTGTTATCAGCATACCTCTGAGCCCAGTAGATATAACTATGTCCAACAATCCAGACAGAAAACATGGTGAGAGAAGGTTCTGCTGCAGTCAGATGAAGTGTGGCAATGAAATGGCAGTTGAAAAAATAAGAGTTTAAAATGAAAAAAACTGTGGAGTTTCTGTGTTAAGGAAGCAGTAGCAGTGATTGGTGGATTTTGATTGCTGAAAACAGAAAGTTAGGGTGCATGGATGAGTTCTTTGAAAGATGTAATTTGAATGGTCAAGAAAAAATCATTTTATGAAAGATTGCACTGGATATGCAGGTGGACTGAGAGTTCAGAGTTGAATTGAAACATTGTTGTGTGAACTTGCAAACATCAGAGGTCTTTCAGGAGGTGGTTGCTATGCAAAAAAGGCAGAAAGGGCAGAGGGGGGAAGGGTGTTGATTTGAAAAAAGTGAGGGAAGAGTTTTGATTGGGTGACATGAGAGATATGTGTGATGAATTACAGCATTTCTGTGCTTTTCATGGCTGCAGACTCTGGAGTGCATACCTTTTGCTCTGCTAAAGACAAATTGGTGTGTTTCTGAGACTGTTTTGAAACTCATAACGTATTTGCTAAGGTGAGAAAAGATTCATTTAATTTAGATAGAGAATAGTATGCTTTAGGGAGAAAATTATGAAGAAAGTTGTGTATTTAAAATGTTGCTTTGTGTCAAGTGTTTTACAAATAGATTTTGTTTCTTTGTGTTACATAGCCATGTTAAAAGTGACGCAAAAATAGTGCAAGGGTCTTACAAAAATGCTTTCATGTGTCTTAGGGTATTTTAACTCACTTCCCCATGAATGTATGATTATAATTTGTTTACAAGATGTGTTTAAAAATGTTTTTTGAAATCAATTAGGTTTCTTGATATGTACTGCTAGAGTTTCATAGGTTGCTTGGGGCATATTTATAAGGCCTTTGAGTCTCTCTGATGTTATTTTTACCATTTTAATTTAAGACCTTTCCCTATGGTGCAAGGTCCTTGTAAATACGCCCCCATCTGTGCTTGGCAAATTTAGATCTTGATTATTTGACTAACATAGCCATGTTAAAAGTGACCCAAAAATGTTGCAAGGGCCTTAAAAAAAACGCTTTCATGTGTCTTAGGCCATTTTAAGTCATTTCCCCTTGAATGTAGGTATATAATTGATTAAGATGATGTGTTTAAAAACGATTTATGAAAACAATTAGGTTTCTTGATATGTACTGCTAGAGCTTCATAGGTTGCTTGGGGCATATTTATAAGGCCTTTGAGTCTCTCTGATGTTATTTTTACCATTTTAATTTAAGACCTTTCCCTGTGGTGCAAGGTCCTTGTAAATACGCCCCCATCTGTGCTTGGCAAATTTAGATCTTGATTATTTGACTTACATAGCCATGTTAAAAGTGATCTAAAAATGGAGCAAGGGTTTAAAAAAAACGCTTTCATGTGTCTTAGGGCATTTTAAGTCACTTCCTGATGAATGTAGGTATATAATTGATTTAGATGATGTGTTTTAAAACGTTTTTGGACATCAATTAGGTTTCTGGATATGTAGTGCTAGAGTTTCATAGGTTGCTTGGGGCATATTTATAAGGCATTTGAGTCTCTCTGAAGTTATTTTTCCCATTTTACTTTAAGACCTTTCCCCGTGGTGCAAGGTCCTTGTAAATATGCCCCCATCTGTGCTTGGCAAATTTAGATTTTAATTCTTTGACTAACATAGCCATGTTAAAAACGACCCAAAAATGGTGCAAGGGCCTTAAAAAATGCTTTCATGTATCTTAGGCCATTTTAAGTCATTTCCCCTTGAATGTAGGTATATAGTTGATTTAGATGATGTGTTTAAAAACGATTTTTGAAATCAATTAGGTTTCTTGATATGTAGTGCTACAGTTTCATAGGTTGCTTGGGGTATATTTAAAAGGCATTTGAGTCCCTTTGATGTTATTTTTCTCATTTTAATTAAAGACATTTCCTCGTGGTGGATGTCCTTGTAAATACACCCCCATGTGTGCTTGGCAAATTTAGATTTTGATTATTTGACTTACATAGACATGTTCCATACAGTTCTCACCTTCTGCGTAGTCTTTGATATGCTAGACTCCATCTGCACTATGAGATACCTAAGCAAAGGAAACACAGGTGATGTGATTGTGAAATGAGGAAAAGAAACCCTAAATTTCATCTGCAACCCTGAGTAGGCCTCATCTCAAACAAACCTCTGGATAGGCTACACCTTATCGTCATCCTGAATCAATCATTTAAAATGTTAGGGACAGATTTATGATAGGTGTGTGCCTCTTTTGCGTCTCTGTGCGTCACTTTTGTGACGCAGCGGCGGTGGAAAAGATTTGCTATGTGGCGACATATTTACAACTTGATGCATCTAAGCAGATGTGTCATACTGTAAAGTCCCGTGCCACATGAAACCGATGCAGCAGTGATGCAAAAGATGCACCATGTTGCAAGACAGGCCTCACTTCATCTCCAACAAGATAAGAAGCTGAATTTTCTGTAAATGTCAAAATTGTTGTATACACTGCTGAACTTCTGTGTACTCTTTGATATGCTAGACTCCATCTGCACTACGAGATACCTAAGCAAAGGAAACACAGGTGATGTGATTGTGAAATGAGGAAAAGAAACTCCACATTTTTCAATTACATCACCTGTGTTTCCTAAGTTTATGAATGACATTGTGCAGATGAGGTTTAGGTCTGTCCACGGACACAGAAGAGGTCTGGCCTTTGTTCAATAGTGAAGTGGATATGACTCACTTCATTGGTAGGCCTGCACATGTATTATCTCCTCTGTATTCTTCAACAACCCTAAATTTCATCTGCAACCCTGAGTAGGCCTCACCTCAAACAAACCTCTGGATAGGCTACACCTTATCGTCATCCTGAATCAATCATTTAAAATGTTAGGGACAGATTTATGATAGGTGTTTGCCTCTTTTGCGTCTCTGTGCGTCACTTTTGTGACGCAGCGGCGGTGGAAAAGATTTGCTATGTGGCGACATATTTGCAACTTGATGCATCTAAGCAGATGTGTCATGCTGTAAAGTCCCGTGCCACATGAAACCGATGCAGCAGTGATGCAAAAGATGCACCATGTTGCAAGACAGGCCTCACTTCATCTCCAACAAGATAAGAAGCTGAATCTTCTGTAAATGTCAAAATTGTTGTATACACTGCTGAACTTCTGTGTACTCTATGATATGCTAGACTCCATCTGCACTACGAGATACCTAAGCAAAGGAAACACAGGTGATGTGATTGTGAAATGAGGAAAAGAAACTCCACATTTTTCAATTACATCACCTGTGTTTCCTAAGTTTACGAATGACATTGTGCAGATGAGGTTTAGGTCTGTCCATGGACACAGAAGAGGTCTGGCCTTTGTTCAAGAGTGAAGTGGATATGACTTACTTCATTGGTAGGCCTTCACATATATTATCTCCTCTGTACTCTTCAACAAGCGTAAATTTCATGTGCAACCCTGAGTAGGCCTCACCTTAAACAAACCTCTGGATAGGCCACAGCTTATTGTCATCCTGAATCAATCATTTAAAATGTTAGGGACAGATTTATGATAGGTGTGTGCCTCTTTTGCGTCTCTGTGCGTCACTTTTGTGACGCAGCGGCGGAGGAAAAGATTTGCTATGTGGCGACATATTTACAACTTGATGCATCTAAGCAGATGTGTCATGCTGTAAAGTCCCGTGCCACATGAAACCGATGCAGCACTAATGCAAAAGATGCACCATGTTGCAAGCCAGGCCTCACTTCATCTCCAACAAGATAAGAAGCTGCATTTTCTGTAAATGTCAAAATTGTTGTATACACTGCTGAACTTCTGTGTATTCTTTGATATGCTAGACTCCATCTGCACTATGAGATACCTAAGCAAAGGAAACACAGGTGATGTGATTGTGAAATGAGGAAAAGAAACTCCACATTTTTCAATTACATCACCTGTGTTTCCTAAGTTTACGAATGACATTGTGCAGATGAGGTTTAGGTCTGTCCACGGACACAGAAGAGGTCTGGCCTTTGTTCAAGAGTGAAGTGGATATGACTCACTACATTGGTAGGCCTGCACATGTATTATCTCCTCTGTATTCTTCAACAACCCTAAATTTCATCTGCAACCTTGAGTAGGCCTCACCTCAAACAAACCTCTGGATAGGCTACACCTTATCGTCATCCTGAATCAATCATTTAAAATGTTAGGGACAGATTTATGATAGGTGTGTGCCTCTTTTGTGCCGCTGTGCGTCACTTTTGTGATGCAGCGGCGGTGCAAAAGATTTGCTATGTGGCGACATATTTACAACTTGATGCATCTAGGCAGATGTGTTATGCTGTAAAGTACTGTGCCACATGAAACCGATGCAGCAGTGATGGAAAAGATGCACCATGTTGCAAGACAGGCCTCACTTCATCTCCAACAAGATAAGAAGCTGAATCTTCTGTAAATGTCAAAATTGTTGTATACACTGCTGAACTTCTGTGTACTCTTTGATATGCTAGACTCCATCTGCACTATGAGATACCTAAGCAAAGGAAACACAGGTGATGTGATTGTGAAATGAGGAAAAGAAACTCCACATTTTTCAATTACATCACCTGTGTTTCCTAAGTTTACGAATGACATTGTGCAGATGAGGTTTAGGTCTGTCCACGGACACAGAAGAGGTCTGGCCTTTGTTCAAGAGTGAAGTGGATATGACTCACTTCATTGGTAGGCCTGCACATGGATTATCTCTTCTGTATTCTTCAACAACCCTAAATTTCATCTGCAACCCTGAGTAGGCCTCGCCTCAAACAAACCTCTGGATAGGCTACACCTTATCGTCATCCTGAATCAATCATTTAAAATGTTAGGGACAGATTTATGATAAGTGTGTGCCTCTTTTGTGCCGCTGTGCGTCACTTTTGTGATGCAGCGGCGGTACAAAACATTTGCTATGTTGTGACATATTTACAACGTAATGCATCTAGGCAGATGTGTTATGCTGTAAAGTCCTGTGCCACATGAAACCTGCGTCAGGTTTCATATAGGTGTTTTGTGGCAGGGTGGGCATTCATTTGCATGAAAGCCCTGTAAAACTAACACAGTGAAATTTAGAAGATTTCACTGAGTCAGCTTTATAGCATTGCTGAATCAAATCCTTATGCATGTTTGAAATAGCCTAAGGAGTGATGCACCATGCAATGTGTGGCTTCCTCCTGTGCATTGCAGTAGACATGTCGTGCTTATGACGTGATTCCTGCAATGTGCTGCTTTTGCGGCACAGATGCGTGACGTTTCTGTGCTGTTTTTACTCAATGGTGCTCCACATTGTAAATGTGGCACACCATGGGTGGCAGAGCAGCGGTGCACGTTAACTGGTGCATCCCTGGGGATGTTCCAGTTAACATAAATCTGCCCCTTTACATTTAAGTATGTGCAGGGGACACAGAGTCGGTGAGGCTTATCCAAGGTTAAGAAGAGATGAGTCCTGTTCACTGAAAACTTGGACATAGGCCTCACCTCCTCAGCATCGCTGGACATGGCTAAATAATAGCTGCAAAATGTTACTCTTGTTAAACAAATTTACTATTATAGTCTCTGAGATTTGTGTCTTACTCTGCAACATCTCATTGTTGTTCTCTTTTTTTAAAGATAACAACAACATCAAGCATGAGTGATAATGAGCAATCAGTTGATCTCGATCTTATCGTTGAACTTGTGATTGAAACATCAGTGGAAGTAGATCCCTTTGATGATTTAAATCCTGAGGATGATGAAGAACATGATGAGGATGCCGATTTGTCAGAATTGTATGACATAGGGTGGGAAGCTGACCTGCTTGAGCCTATGGAACTCTAAACATTTATTTTTAAAATTTAACGGAAATAAAAAGTAAAAATGTAAACCGTTTCATTTAAAATTAAACACAACTTCAAAAACAGGTTATGTGTAGTGTCTTTAATAAAATATGCTCATAAAATTAGCTCAGATTCACATATAAAACAGCACAGGTAAAATGTAGAAGCATTCCATTTCTTTGGTACTATTTATGAATACTGAATTTGCCTATGCACTAAAAATTATTCTAAGTGAAAATGACAAGTAGTGTGTTAAGTTTTTGACGACTGCTATTGATTTACTGTTTGCTAATAGTGATTAATAACATTTTTTATTATATTTTACAATAGATTCAACTGCAGATCATTTCAAAAGTAGAGAATGCCAAGTAAGGATAGAATCAGAAAGGCTACAAAACGTCAAAGACAGCAGGTTCACAGATGTTTGCAGCAGTCCTCTACAAAAAAAAATCGTCAAGTCACCAAGAAAGCACCGGGTAAGATAACTAAATCATTCATAAGAAACATTTGTAGAACAAAAAGTATTACTACAGAAAATGTTTCAGTCCAGAAAAAGAGAAGCATTTTAAACGGAAAGGAAAGGCCAATCAAAAATGTTACTGCTAGAGCAAGAGATAACTCTGTGCATGATAGTAGAAGGAAACAACAGTTTAGGGACATTCGTAAACGAATGTTCCGCAACAGGATAATTGGCAATTTGTTAAAAAATATTAAGAAAGGTCAACAGAAAGTGGTTTTTTATAAGAGAAAAAAAAAAGTTGAGAAAGTTATTGATCAGGCATTTGAAATTAAACGAAAATTATTTATTTTGATAATCAATAGAATTAGGAAGCTAAACAAGGCAATTTATGATTTCAAAAGAAATAGTAGATGGAAGAGAATAGTTAATCGTAGTAATTTTTGTGAAGTTTTTTCCGGAGAATGGATGCATAGTTCAAGTTGTGAGGCATTTTTTAATGAGGAGAGTTATTTCCAGGATAATGATTTGGTGCATGCAGTTGACACCAGTGGTCGAGCTTATGAGGTGAAAGATGGTTGTCCAGTTGAAAAAGAAAAACTTGTGACAACAGAGACAGAAGAGGTGTTAGGTAATGAGGTTTTAGGAAGATGTCCTAAGGGTCCTGTGTACACCTGGAAGTGTAGTAGTATTTGTAGTGTACGACAGGATTCCATCAATTTGCTTTGTGATTTTGTACGGACATTTAATAAGAAAAGTTTGAAGCAGAAAATGATGCTGTTGCAAAAATTAGATCCTTGCAGAGTGAGAGAAGTGACAGGTTTGATGGTCATTCACTGGCTTGTCTTTCCAGGAGAGTATGCCAGAGTGTTTTTCATCATTTCAGGATGCTAGCAGTGCATCATAATAAAGTGAGGAAATTAGTTGGAATGTTGTATTATGCTAAGAGTCCAGCAATTATGCTTAAACAATTATGCGCTGCTCTTTTGCATGGTTCTGAAATAGATGTGAAGAATATTTGTGAAGAAATTGAGTTTTGTTACTTTGGAAGTAAAGAGGAGAATGTTGAAATTGACCCAGAAGAAGAGGGTAATGTGGAAGACAGTGTACAGGTTTCCAGTACAGATAATTTTCAGAAGGAAATTGCCACGTTTCAGGTTAAATCAAGGGAGAGGCCTAATTTCACTTGTGTGTGTTGTCGACGCACTTATTGTAAGAATCAGACTAAGTTAGTGGATTTATATGGAAAAAGTGAAAGGGAAAATAATAGTGAATGGAAGGATTTCGCAACATACTTGATGGTAGAAAATTGTTTTGATTTGGGATCGGATCAACGTGTGTGTACTTATTGTTGTAACAAATTAAATCAAAACCAGATGCCTGCTAGAGCGGTTCATAATAATCTGGAATTGGTTGAGATTCCTTCTGAATTGAAGGATTTAAATACTTATGAATCTATTTTGATTCAAAGTATCCATCCCTTTCAGGCTATTGTAAGAATGGAGCCAAAGACAGGGAAATTGCCTCCATCAGATTTACAGAGTGGATTAAAGGGAAGAGTTGTTTATTTGCCTCTAGATTTGAAGAAAAATATTAACACAATTGGAGTAGAAAAAGTGGAAGAGGAACGTCTGGTTATCTTAGTTAATGGGGTTCCGACAAAGAATAAGAAAATATGGCAAGATTTAGTGGATGTTAGGAAAGTCAAAAAGGCAACATTGTATTTGAAAAAAAATAATAAGTACTATAAGAATGTATATGTTGCAGAAGAGGAAGTAAGTGAGGAAGAGGATAGCGATGTGTGTGCTGGTCAAATTGAGAAAGTAGAACCCTCTAAAAGTGAAGAAATATATGAACATTATAGTGTTCATCCTTTGCATTCCAAGGAAATCATGGGGAATGCTATTGAGTTGTTTCAAATGAAACAAGCCAAAGGGAGTCCCATTAGTGTTTGGGTGGAAAGTTTGGAAGCTCGGTGTTTCCCACAGCTATTTCCAACAGGTCAAGGAGGAAGATATGATGAGCGACCTCATCAAATTCCTGCTTCTGAATACCGGACTTTACGATTGTATGCAGAAGATGCTAGGTTTCGACAATGCATTCCCTATTTGTTTCATCTCCTGTTTGAAAGCGATCTGTCTGGACTGTCATATGCAGTGAACCACATCTTGAAAAGTGGTATACAGATGCAAAACATCTCGGCAAGTGACTTTATGGATAAAGTCAATGTCCAAGACAGTATTTTGGATTGTCACCTGATTAATCTCATGGCGTGTCAGCGTGGTACTAATGAGTACTGGTACCGTCGTCATGGTGATTTAAAATGTATGCTGAGGAACTTAGGAACTCCCACATGGTTCCTCACTCTGAGCTGTGCCGAGTATGGCTGGGAAGACTTACTTGAATTTCTACGAGAGGCAAATGGAAACATTGAAAACATCGAATTCAAGACACCCGGAGAACTGTGCTCTTTGTATCCAGTCAATGTATGCAGGTACTTCAATCATAGATTTGAAGCTATGATGGTTTCATCATGAATAAGAAGAATCCACCTCTTGGAGAGGTGTTGGATTTCTTCTGGAGAAAGGAGTACCAAGCAAGAGGTGCTCCTCATATACATATGCTGCTGTGGATCAAGGATGCACCTAAATTTGGAACAGATCCAGAAGACTTAGTGATGAGTTTCATACAACAGTATTCTACGTGTGCTGTTCCAAACGCAAAGGAGAAGAAAAGCCTAAAAGAACAAGTTCTACGTTTCCGAAGCCATCGTTGTGGAAAGTACTGTCATCGTAAATTCAGAAACAAGGACAAGTTCTACACCAAATGTCGTTTCGGCTTTCCACGACCGGTGATTTCTAAAGGAAGAGTAAACAGTTTGATGTCTTCGCTGCGACATAATGTGATGAAGAAATCACCTAAAAACACATACAATTTGAAGAGGAACGAAGAGTCCAAGTACATCAACGACTACAACCCAGTGATTTTGTCCATGTGGAATGCTAACATGGATATACAGTTTGTGGCTGATAACTGTATGGCTGTGGCTCGGTATGTGACGTCTTACATCACCAAAAAAGAGAAGACAGAATTGAAGGATATGTGGGAGGACATTTCCCATGAAAAGAGCCTCAGCAAGAAGTTGTACAGTTTCAGTCTGAAGATGTTGTCACATCGAGAAATCGGAGCTTACGAATGTTCTGACCGGTTGTCTTCAGCAAGTCTCTATGCCAAATCCAGGAGTATCATTTGGGCGAATCTTGGTCTTGCTGCAACGCGTAATCGAGTTCTGAAACCTGTGCGGGAAATTGAGTATTTGGCGGAAAAGGAGCCAAACAGTACCGATATTTTGAAGACCAACATGTTGGATACATATTATCCAAATCGAAGCAGTCACCTCGAGAATGTTTGTCTGTATGAGGTTCTACAAAATTACATATTCAAGAGGAACATCAAAGAAGATATTGAGAAAGGAGTGTATGCTGTAATTGGAAGTGAGGGATGTCTGGTCAAGCAAAGAAAATGCCACTTGGTAAACCATCGAAAATTGAGTGGCGAATCTCCTAAAAAAAGGAGTTTTTCTATTTAGCACTTTTGCAACTTTTCAAGCCTTGGCGTGCGGAAGAGGAACTGCTTGGAGATTTCCTCTGTTACGAAGACTCTTTCAGTGCCGCCAAGGAGACCATAGAATGTCCTGCTTTTCCCAAATATCTAGAAATGTTGAATGCGGAAATCGAGCAGGAAGTAACGATTGCAGCCGAGATTGCCAGAGACAGTTCTCAGGACAGTCAGAGTTCTGTTTCATTGAGTCAGGATCCAATAGGAGGACCTGTTATCGAAAATGAAGCTGCCACTGCCATGAATGAAGTGGAAAGAGCCATGGCACATGCTCAGGAGGATGCGGTTAACTTAGAAGACTTGGAAAGACAACTCAACGTTGAGCAGAGGAAAATATATGACGAAGTTACAAAGCAAATTGAACATGGATTAAGTCATGAGAAGAAAGAGTGCTCATGTACGTCGTTGAAGCCTGTCCGACTGTACGTGAGTGGAGAAGCGGGAACTGGAAAAAGTTTCCTCATTAAAGCAATTTCATGTTATTTGCAGGAAAGGACTGAGTCATCGCTGTCTTGTGTTGTCACCGCTCCAACTGGACTGGCAGCACATAATATTAAAGGTATTACTTTGCATCGTCTACTGATGCTGCCAGTGGAGCATGATAACAAATTACAATACCACAAGTTATTTGGAGATGCTTGTTGTGAAGTTTCAAGAGTCTTGAGGAAAATGAAACTTCTTATCATTGACGAAGTAAGCATGGTTTCTAAAGTCATGCTTGCCTTTGTGCATTTGAGAATGCAAGAAGTTCTTAAAACAGAATATGATGTGTTATTTGGTGGCAAACACATCATTGTTTTCGGAGATCTTCTGCAGCTGACACCAGTGAAAGGACAACCTGTGTTCAAAATGCTCACGCATGAAGATACCAGGAAGTGCCTAGGGAGCATTGGCAACGTCAATATATGGTTAAACTTCAATTATGCTGAACTGCATGAAAATATGTGTCAGGCGAAGGATGAAGATTACAAGAATATTCTACAAGATGTTAGAATTGGAAAAGTGACCGAGCATGGGAAAGAAGTTTTACATGCACGATTACTGTCAAATTTATATCCAGAACAAGACGTTGTGCCTGAGAATATTTTTCAGAAAATTACTGAGAAGAAATCTGGAATATGTTTGATGCCAACTCTTGCAGAATGTGCCATCTTCAACAACAAAATGTTGCAATTAGAAAACCAAGAGATTGTGAAACTGGAAGCTATTGACAGAGTAGAGCATATGGGATCAACAATTATTTTGTCTGAGAATTTGAAAACAAAATTGGATTCATTAGAGAAGACTATATCTAAAACTGCAGGTTTTGAAAAGACTCTGAATGTGTGCTTAAACTGCCGTATTATTTTAAGAAGGAATTTACATGTTGAAAGAGGTCTGGTAAATGGATCAATGGGTAATGTTGTTGATTTTGTGAAATACAGAAATAGAGATGGAATTGAATTTTTAAAAATTAAATTTGATGGCATTGAGGAAGTACAGCTAATTGGTCGTTGTTCTGCTAGATTTTTGCTTGTAAAAGACTTATATGTTCGCCGTAAGCAGTTTCCTGTTTGCTTGGCATATGAGGTGACAATCCATAAATCGCAAGGTTTCAGTGTAGACAGTCCATTGGTGAACATTGGCAGTTCTGTGTTCAAGGAGGGTATGGCATATGTGGCATTGTCACGAGTTAGAACTTTATCGGGATTGTACTTGATTGAGTGTGATGTCACAAACATTTGTGCGGATCTAGATTGTGTTAAGGAATACAATAGGTTAAGAAGAGAGTATGCTCCACATTTGCCTCAATATCCTTTGTTTGAGAAACGTGTGGTAGGCCGGAAACGAAGAAATGTGACCAATACTAGGGAGGTTGTAGCAAAAAGACGAAAAGTCGATGAACCTGAAATTATAAGCAGAAACAAAAAGGATTCTGTTGAAGATGTTGTTGGTTTTCAATTTGAAAACAGTTCTGGTGTCAACTGCTATGCTAATGTAGTGGTTAATGTTTTGTTTTCTCTAGAAAATGTAAAAGAAGAGATTGTGGTCAATTCTGATCAAAGATTTTGCAGTTTGTTAAATTCTGTGTTAGAGAAATGTAGCACTGATAGAACAAAAATGGAAAGTGTGTCTGAAATTCGAAATCTGTTAGACAGATGTTCAGGTCAAACACAATTCTCTCAAAATATTCAGCAAGATTGTCAGGAGTTTTTAATGTATATGCTTGATGTATTGCATGCTGAAGGTGTAGATGTAGATCACCTGTTTGGGCTTTCTTATCAATGGCAGCATGACTGCGAGAACTGTAGGGTATCAAGTACTACTAGTGTAGACTCAGAAAGATTTATATATTTAACTTTGCCAGACAGTAAATCAGTCTCCTTTAATAAGCTAGTAAAAGCAGCTGATCACAACATGGAGTGTAGCCAATGTAAATCTGAAATGATGTCAACATTATTTATACGAACATATGGCCAGTATGTCATTTTAATGTTCCAACGATGTAGGCCTGATGGAACAAAATTGACAACTTTAATTAAAAATGTTGTTGCTTTGCAGTTGTCAATATCAGGAAGGACTTTTGTAACTGCAGCAATTATATATCATGATGGTCCTTCCATAACATCAGGACATTACACAGCTTATTTGAAGTCTAGAAATGGCTGGTCATTCTGCAACGATTCTGTTTTAATTTTCAAAAAAAAATTACCTTTTGACCTTAAAAATTCTTACCTGGTGTTTTTAAAACCAAAATTTTAGAGAAGGAATCTCGGGATTTGCTCTGAGGAATTTCAAGAGGTTCTAATGGCTCCTACACGATTTGGCCTTGAGGATAAGTGTAGTACAGAGTCAAAAGTTATTTTTGAGTTTTAAATAGTTCCTGGAAAAAAAGAAGATTTTCTTATAGAAAGTGGTGGGCAGAGATTAGTTGAAGGACAACAGAGTATTTCCCAAAGCAAACGGTGTTCTTACCATAACACTTGACGTCATGGAAAAATAACTGCACTTTGAATGAGTTCAGAAAAACTGTTTCTTTTTATAAGCTAATTCAAGCAGCCAATCAAAACATGGAGTAGAGGGAATGTAAGTCTGCAATGCTGTCTAGATTATTGGTCCAAACTTTTGATTATAATGTCATTTTAAAAATCCAACTATATAAACCTGATGAAAGTAAGTCTTCAACTTTAATTACAAATGTTGTGGCTACACAGTCGTTGATTTTAGGAAGAACATTTGTAACTGCAGGTATTATATGGCATGATGGTCATTTGACAAGATCCGCTTATTACACAGCTTATTGAAAATGTAAAAAAATTTGCTGTTTCGGAAATTATTCCCATTTGATTACGATACAATGTTGCCTTTTTACTTAAAAATATTCTTATTTTCTGTTTTCAGAAAAGAGAATTTAGGGTAGGTAACTGGCGTATAATGATTCTAGGGGTTGATATAATTTTATCTACTGTTTTATATTGCTTTGTGAATAAAAGTGATGTAGAGAATTAAATAATTGTAGTAGTCATAGAGGTAGTGTAAGTCTGCTTCATAGTAAGCAGTATCAGTGTCATAGGAAATGTAGAACATGAGTGAGCAAGAAGGGTAAGATATTACTAGTCCAGGATTGTGAAAGTGATCTTGAACGTTTTCTTTCTGAAGGTTGCGGAAATAGAAAATGACGGGATTTGCTTACAAGAATTCCAAGAGTTATAAATGGCTCTTACATGATTTGGCCTTGTGGAAACGTGTGGTAGAGAGCGAGAAGTCATTTATTGTATGTAACATATTTTTCAAAACGATGGAGGTTTTCTTTCAGAAAGTGGCGGGCTGAAAATAAAAACAGCACAACCGAGTGTAAGCTGTTCATAGGACATCCTTCGACGTCATGGAAAGTAAGTTACTTTTGAGGAGTTCTGATTTCTGATTGGTTATGTTATATGGGTTTTTTAAACACAATCATTTTGATTGTGTTTTTTTTTTCCCCGCTGTTATATGATGAATACCTTCAAGTCACTGTTTTTAGTGAAATTTGATACATTCTGAGAACAGCAAAAATAAACCATTTAACATGTATAATTAATTCTGTACTGTTTGTATTTATGATGTACATTTAGAACTGTGTAGGAGGCATGGAGAAGGTGAGGCTTCTGTAAGTGTCAAAGTTGTTGCATACAGTGCTCACATTCTACGTAGTCTTTCATATGATAGACTACATTTCCACAATGAGATACCTGAGCAAAGGAAACACAGATGATGTGATTGTGGAATGAGCCAAAAAAATTGCACGTTTTTCAATTATATTACCTGTGTTTCCTAACATTACACATCACATTGTGTAGATGAGGTTTAGGCCTGTTCCAGGAGACAGAGGAGGTCTGACATTTGTTCAAGAGTGCAGTGGACATGACTCACTTCGTTAGTAGGCCTGCACATGTATTATCTCCTCTATACTCTTCAACAAGCCTAAATTTCATCTGCAACCCTGAGTAGGACTTACCTGAAACAAATCTGTGGATAGGTTACACTTTATCAGCATTTAGAAACAATTATTTAAAATGTTAAGGGCAGTTTATGAAGGCTGTGTGCCTCTTTTACGCCGCTGTTCCGTCACTTTTGTGTAAAAGATGCACCATGTTGCAAGATAGGCCTCAGTTCATTTCCAGCAAGATACCGTCAGTTTAAAATGTATATAATTAGGACTGTGTCGGGGGTATGGAGAAGCTGAGGCTTCAGTAAGTGTCAAAGTTGTTGCATGCAGTGTGTACTCTTTCATATGCTGGACTACATCTGCACAATGAGATACCTAACCAAAGGAAACACAAGTGATGTGATTGTGAAATGAGCAAAAGAAATTGCACGTTTTTCAAATACATTATCTGTGTTTCCTAACATTACGAAACACATTGTGCAGATGAAGTTTAGGCCTGTCCAGGGAAACAGAGGAAGTCTGAACTTTATTGGTTGGCCTGCACATGTATTATCTCCTCTGTACTCTTCAACAAGCCTAAATTTGATCTGCAACCCTGAGTAGGCCTCACCTGAAACAAACGTCTGGATACGACACACCTTATTGCCATCCTGAAACAATCATTTAAAATGTTAGGAACAGTTTTATGATGATTGTGCACCTCTTTTGCGCTGCCATTGCGTCACTTTTGTGAGACAACAGCAGTGCAAAAGATGCACCATGTTCCAAGATAGGCCTCACTTCATCTGCATCAAGATACTGTTAGTTTAAAATGTATATCTTTAGGACTGTGTAGGGGGCCTGGAGAAGCCGAAGCTTCTGTAAGTGTCAAAGTTGTTGAAAAACTGTTTGTCCTTCAATATTTTCCCTTGTCTTTTCTAATTTTTAAATACATGTTTTAATATTTTTCAAATGTTTGTTCTCTCTTTCACAGATTGAAAGTATAAAAATAACAAGTGACTAAGTTAACGACAATTATAAGGTAAATGTTTTGTACTCTTTTCGTTACATTTCTATCACATTTAACTTCTATTAGTTTCACTGCTTTATTTCTTTAACCCTCACTTTCCTGCCTTTGCTACTTCCCTCATTCCTTTCTCTATTACTTACTTACTCTACTCCTTCCACTCTTTTTCTCAGTCCCTTTTTTCTCATAGTTCATCACTCTTGTTCACTAACTCCGTCTCTATTACTCTCACTGTCTCTGACTGATCACTCTTTCACTACTTGTTCATTATGCTTTCTCTGTGTAGTTGAAGCACAGTAAGGGGCATATTATCAACACAGCCAATTAAATTATCACTGCTTTTATCGGCAGAAAACTGCTGCAAAAGCGGCTTTAGCAGCAGTTTTCTGCCGCAAAAGCTGCTTTAGCGGCAGATTTCTGCCAATAAAAGCAGCGAAACTTTTATCGCCTATGTTGATAATATGCCCCTATGTTATTTAGATTTCTTTGCTGTTTCAATCATTCTTTTTCTGTTACTTCTTCTTTTCTGCATTCTGTTTTTTCTCTCTGTTATTCCAATGTTTTAATCTTAATTTGATCATTCAGTCACATTCTCTAAGAAACTCTTGTTTGTTATTCTTCTACTCTCCTTTTTTTTCCTCACTTCTTTATCTATTTTGTTTTTCACAATTATACCCTCTTAAATCTTTTCTTCAGTAAATAGATCTATTAAACAGTATCTCTAGTTTACTCCCTATAGCTGTCTTTCCTTTAACATAACTGTCTGTTTCCTTCCCTTATACTTACTCTTCTTTTTAAAAAAAACAATTTTTGGTTCGCTCCCGGTTCGCGTACCGGAGAGCGAACCGGGAAGCGAACTAAAAGAAATAGAGGTTGGCAGAGTTCCAAATATTCTACCAATTTTTTTATAACGGGGAGGTAGTTCTGAAAAGAACTTTTTTTTAATTGTTTTTGTTGTTTTATACTTTTTTTATTATTTTTCTGAACATTTTTTTTACTTTTTTTGTATTTTCTGAACGGTTTTATATTTTTGGGTTTTTTTTTGGGGGGGGGAAATGAAAACGATTCATTGTAAAGGGCTCAACAGGAGGAAAAAAAAAAAAAAAAAAAAAAAGAATTTATTCTCTGGGGCGTTTCGGACAATCATGATTGTCGATAGCTCTGTTGATTAGATTGATGCTACTTTTTCTGTAGCAAATCAACTGACCGCAACGCACGCACACTTGTTTGATTTCCCCGAACCTCATCTGTATATTTGGGACCATCTCCCTCGCCTCTGGTCCCGTCACTTCCTGTACAACTGATCTTCTGGCCATAGAAGGGGGATTATCTTGCTCGTCACGTAACTGCGCAGCACTGTAGTTGATAGGATGCCACCTACTCATATGGCGATGCATTGTGTAATTGCCGTAACTGTACTTCTTCTCGGTCCCTCTGGACAGTCTATCTTTACATATAAGGCAAGTTACGTACCGTGCATTGACTTTTTTTTGGCCCCGGGGATATGTAAAAAATTGCCAAATATAATTTTCTTTGACATGAGACCTCCTGGGCTCCTCACGCAAAAAATGCCTCTCTTCCTGCTCTTCCTCTTCTTCCTCTTCTTGCTGAATAACTTCAGCAGGTGGTCCTCTCTTCCTTGGATGTGGTGGAGGTGGTGGGGAAGAACCAGCTGAAGCTACTAATGAAGCCATTGCTCAGTGATCACAAAGGGTCTTTCTCTCACAAAGATGAAAGTCAGAGTGAGGAAAGAAGGAGGGGTTTTCATCATTTGGGAAAAACAATAGTTCTAAACCAATGAAAAGTGTTAATTTTAGATCACATGACCTAGTCTTACATCATTAGGAAACCAAAAGTGAAATGAACCAATGAAAAGTGTTATTACCAAGTCACATGACCTGTTGTGTTTACGTTACGCGCTTTGCGCCGCGTCCCGGTTCGCTTCCGGGAAGCTGCGCTTCGCGCCTCGCTTCGCCTACCGGTTCGCTTCCGGGTACGCTAACGTGGCGCGTCATATGACGTATCACGCGACAACGCGATACGTCACGCTGACGCGACGCGTCACGATGTTGTTTTCTAACGCGGCAGTTGCGGAAACGGAACGTTTATCGGTTCGCGGACCGGGTCGCGGCACCAAATTGAGCTAACCGGAAGCTAACCGGTTCGCGGACCGGGAGCGAAACAAAAAAAATAATTAAAAAAAAAATTGTATTAAAAACATGTAAAATATATTTTTTGATTTAAAGAAAAATACATTTTAAAGCTTTTGTTATTTGCTATTAAAAAACCATTGAAATTCACTGAAAAAACCATAGGTTATAGACCATATATAGTTAGGAATTAGCATTTACAAAACCTTATTTTACTCACACAAAACCATTGAAATTCCATATATAGTTAGTTGTACTAACTATATATCGCGCACCCGCAATCCACTGCTGATCATGTCACATATTACATCATTCATGACATGGTCAGTGACATCACTGATGACATCACTGATGACATCTCAAATGACATCACTGATGACATCACTGATGACATCTTAAATGACATCACTGATGACATCACTGATGACATCAATGATGACATCACTGATGACATCTCAAATGACATCACTGATGACATCCCTGATGACATCTCATTTGACATTACTGATCACATCACTGATGACATCATTCATGTGATAATACAATGAACCTCTTCAGACTCTAATATAACCTTAGATACACTCAGTGTAAACAGACACTCACAGACTGTCACTCATCCATGGAGTTACTCACACACCTAGTCAGTCATGCAAAGAATCAATCACACCTCCATTTCCTCAACTATACAGTTATACACACCTTACTTATTCAAACATATACTAACACATATTTACTCTCTTATACAATCCCTGATACAAGTTCACAATGATTCATACAGCCACTCACACATTCACTGGCTCTTATGCACAGTTATTTATATATGTCAACTCTCACATGTACTGTGTTTTACATATGTACTTACTTTGACATGTAGCACTGAGATATCCATTCACTCACCAATGCACTCATGCACACAGTCAACTGCCCATACAGATGTTTCCACATGCACTTTTGAACCCATACACCTAGTGAATCAACTGCTCACACATCTATGCAGAGAGTCATACACCTCCCAGCCACCCATACACACTCTCAGTCTCCCATACAAATACTTGGGCAACCAATCAATAACCCATATAGTTAATCATATAGCTACTGATCAACACATGCAGCAGTTTACAGAACAACAGACATAATGATGCACAAATTAAGACAGTTTAGTCACTAACCCATGCACTCAGTGAGACACATTTAATCACTCACGCGTACAGTCAGTCATGCACCTACTAAATCCTTTGTCCAGACACTTATACATCCACTCATTCTTCAATATGTAAGACATATTTTAACTTTACAGAAACATACAGTCACTGGATGTTGTCATCAGTGATGTCATCAGTGATGTCATTTGAGATGTCATGAGTGATGTCATCAGTGATGTCATTTGAGATGTCATCAGTGATGTCATCAGTGATGTCACTGACCACGTCATGAATGATGTAATATGTGACATGATCAGCAGTGGATTGCGGGTGCGCGATATATAGTTAGTACAACTAACTATATATGGAATTTCAATGGTTTTGTGTGAGTAAAATAAGGTTTTGTAAATGCTAATTCCTAACTATATATGGTCTATAACCTATGGTTTTTTCAGTGAATATATATATATATATATATATATATATATATATATATATATATATATATATATATATATATATATATATATATATATATATATATATATATATATATATATATATATATATATATATATATATATATATATAGTGTATATATATGTAGCAAAGACCAGTTACTGACAAATACACACTCACTGGTGCCGTGGCCTCGGTATACAGCAGATTTTATTCAAAGCAAATGGGTGCCCAACTCGTTTCGGAGTTACCTCACTCCTTGTTCACGGGTAAAGTTTTACAAGTGCCATTGACATTTAAAGATACAGAGTTCCTATTAGTAATAGACATAGAAAGTGTACGTTCGTCAAACTGGTTTTGTATATCGTCAATGCATCTGATTGCATCTCTTTGTGATTTGAATATATTCTGTTTTCCCTTAGATTCTCTTTTTTCAATATTTTTCAATTCTTTGATCATTCCCCTTTCAAAGCAACTTATCGTGTCACTGTTAATTTGGGGAATAAAAATTGACTTGGGTTTGAATTTACTGTCACTACTCCTCCCAAAGTCAATGTCTGTATTGATCAAATTCAAAAATGGATCGTCAAGGCATACTTCAGGTTGTGCCAATTCATGGATCACATGCAAAGTGTCAATTTCATGCACTGTTAAGCCTGTAGGAACCTCAGAGACATCTTGTGTCCTTGTATTTTTGTTTAAAGCGAACCATTTCTTCAGTTTCAATTTTCTAATGAAATTAAAAAGGTCAATTCTCGTCTCTGTATAGTTAAAACATGCAGATGGGCAAAACGATAATCCTTTGGACTAAACCTCCATTTCTATTTTAGAAAAAGAATAATTTGAAAGCCTTACCATTGTTTTGTGGTTCTTCATTGTTTGGCTTATCTCCCCCTTGTCAGCATTCCCACTGGGGTTTCCTCTGCATTGCTTGTGGCACATTTTTTTCATTTTTCTGCCTCTTCCTCCTCGTCCTTGACCTCTGTCCGGGCTGTCGCTGTTGCCCTGCATATTTTGTGCCCTTCCTTTGGCCATCAGGGTTATTTCTTTTTAAAATCGGTCTTTTGTTGCCTCAATATCAGTGGGAGAGTTATTTTCCTCAGCATTTTCTACCGTACTGCCTCCTGCCTCTCGGTTTTCAACAGTTACTGCATTGGAAGTGGATGCCATGTCTTGATTTTGAGTTACCACTGCATCTGCATTGTTTTTCCTCAAATGGTCAAATCTTTTACTGAAAGTGAGCATTTGTCCTTTTCTATAATCCGTTTCATCCCTTTCAAATTTATTAGTTTTTTGTTTTTAATTTATTCCTCAATTTTTTCCAGTTTTTTATTCATTTTGTCATTTCCACATCAAATTCATCTGTACTTTGTAATTCCTTCAATTTAATGATAATTGCCTTGATTTCAAAGTTCAGCTTCTCACAATCTTTTTCTGCATATTTAATTAGGATTTGCAGCATGTTCATTGAGCATTCCTCATTGTTGCTCATCCACTCGTTTATCATCTCAGGGTCCGGGTTTTGAAAAGTGGGGATAGTGTATATACGTAAACCCCGCTGTATCCTCCCCACATCAACATAATGTTGTAGTGATACAGCCTCCCAGGCCTTTGATTGTTCCCATTTCATGACTTTCCTTAGTGAGTCCCACAGTTTGCGTTTATCGTCTGGCGCTTTATTTGAGGCTTGTCCCGTGGTCGAACTTGCCCCTGGTACTGCAGATTTCACGAACAGCTTTGTAGCTGCTTCTCTACGTTTGTTGCCCCTCTCTGTTGCCATAATGTAAATGTGAACGTTTAGTTCCGGCTTTTCATTCAGCCGTTATCGTCTTATCTGTTTAGCGATTGTAAGTGACTACAATCCCTGTTCTCCGTGTCCCCCTCTTAGTCTTACTCAAAGTGTCAGATGTCGGATGCCAATGATCACCATTAGCCGCAGCTCCGTTGTCCGGAAACAAAACAAAGTCCTCCGACTCCTCGTTCCCTTCCAGCGGTACCACGGCGTCCACAGCGATCGCAGTTTCTCCAGTCCTTCATCTCCTCCGACACTGCTTCCGGGGTGGGCTTGACTTCATTTTTGAAATTCCAACTTAGTTTTCGGCGTGTCAACCCTCCATGCACGGCGGGCAAAACACGGCAGGGACGCCACTCCCAAATTATGTAGCGAAGACCAGTTACTGAGAAATAAACACTCACTGGTGCCGTGGCCTCGGTATACAGCAGACTTTATTCAAAGCAAACGGGTGCCCAACTCGTTTCGGAGTTACCTCACTCATTGTTCTCGGGTAAAGTTTTACAAGTGCCATTGACATTTAGAGATACAGAGTTCCTATTAGTATTAGACATAGAAAGTGTACGTTTGTCAAACTGGTTTTGTATATCGTCAATGTTGTAACGATTTGCAGTGACTTTAGAAATAGCCAAAATAAGCTTCCCGGGGAATGGGTTCCTTTGCAGATCCTTAAAATTCGTACATTTAATTTCTGTAAAAAAATTTATTTTGGGGAACAGAGTATTCCTCTAATGACTTTCTCATCCATGTATGTTTTTTACTTTTTCTTTATTTTAATTCTGTTTTATTTACAGTATGTTTCTACCTCTCTTAAGAATGAATTCCACAGCGTAGCATCCTTTGCAGTGTTTTTAGCTTTTTCGTTCTTTTGATTACTTACCAGTTTGTGTTCAAGATTCGGTGTCCTATTGGTGTAGCTTTCCTTTGTGTATCTTTTGTGCAGCCTTCTTTTATGTATGTTTTTTTTAAGCTGAGTTTTTTAAATCAGTGCATTATCCAGTGTTTTGAATATAGCAGTATATCTGTAGACATGTACTTTACTCCTTTTCTATGCTTCCCTCCCCCTAATTGACAACGTAATGGGGTGAGTCAAAGGATGGCACTGGTGTTGTCACTATTTTAAGTTTGCAACACAGTAGGTTGGATAAATAAATAAAGCACTTGACACAATGCGGAGTGACACTATTTATTGTATTTCATTTTAAAATGTTTTCAAAATAAAATACACTCATGTACAAAATATTGTTGCTTTATTTGCAAGATAAATATTTAATATAATTCATATCAATCACCATATATGCTGATATTACAGTAAAGATAAAATGAAGTGTTTATGTTTTTGTACAAGGACCTACAACATAAGAAATTCAGTAGGGAAAATCAACAAAACAATTTGGAAGACAGTTTGGAAATTAGTAACAGTGTCATAGGAGAGCTGAACATACTTTTCACTAAGGGTGGGCGTAGTTCGCGAAGTAGCGCTACGCAAGCTACGCGAAGTGCACTTCGCACTACGCGAACTTCATGTAGCACTACGCGAGCTGCGTAGTAGCATGTTCGCACTGTGCAAGATGCGTTTTCAATGATTGCACAGTGCGGACAAGCATCCGGCACTGTGCAAGCATTGAAAACGGCATCTTGCACAGTGCGAGCTGTAGTTTTCTGCTGCTCTAGTAGATTATTACTCGAGCGGCAGCTTTCTCAACGCGAACAGGTAGTTTCTCATTGAGAGCGGTTGCGAGCATGCGCAACCACTCACAATGAGAAACCTGACCTCCTTGCGTTGAGAATCTCGCCGGGATGTCATTTTGCTTGCTCGCAGTCGCGAAAATGACGTTCAGGACCGGGAACAAGCAAAAAATGACCGCTGCACTACGCATGTTCGCACTGTGCTACGTGCAGCTCGCGTAGTGCGAAGTTGCGAAAACTTCGCAAACTCCGCGAGCGTAGCGTAGTGCTTTGCCCAGGGTTACTTTTCACAAGTAGCGAGAATGAAGAGGAAGGTATAAAGGATGCAGATTTTAGCTGTGATTTTCTAGACTAAACCTTAGATGTTGATTTTCTGGAAGCATTAGATGACATTGAGTATGATCATATGAGTTTTGAAATTGATAATCAGGAATATGAAATACATGATGAAATTATTTCAGAAGCTCTATTAAGTTATGAGATGTTATAAGAATACATTTATTAAAGTGGTTTGAGACATTCTTGTTGCAGAATTGTAATCATTCTGAAGTACTCATGTTGCAAAGTGGGCCTTAGGGCAGTGACTGCTTGAAACCCCTATAGACTGCATGCAGTTTTTCATGCACCGGCAAATTTGTCTTTTATACTTTTAATTGCACAGTCTTTTTTCTTACACTTCCAGGAAACACTAATGCACTTCTAGAAAGGCAGTAAGTGTGCACATTTCTTACTGCCTTCGGCTGGGGTAGTTGCTATAACAAAAAGGTTCGATAAAGGGCCTGTAGTTTGAATACGAATATGAAATAGAATAGTTGATAACCATAGCCAAGAAAGGCAGAAAGTAGGTGTGTGTGTACGTGTAGATGGTGTGTTGATTGAGTGGAAGATGAATAATGTAAAAAAAAAGAAAAGCTGCCAGTGTGCAAATTACCCACTGCCATTCACAGGTAGTAGTTACCAAGAAGGCTCAATAAAAGGCCTATACTTTGAATTAGAATAACAAACAGAAGATTTGATAACCATAGACTATACTGGCTTTTTTTAAATATTGGTAGAATTGTATTAAGCTTTTTATTATACATGAACGGCAGGAAGTGTGCGAATTACCCACTGCCATTCACGTGTACTAGTTACCAAGAAGGCTCAATAAAGGGCTTGTACTTTGAATTTGTATTTCAAGAAGAATAATTGATAACCCCAGCCAAGAAAGGCAGCAAATGTGCAAATTTCTCAGTGCCTTCGGCAGAGCTAGTAGCTACAACAAAAAGGCTCGATAAAGGGTGTGCACTTTGAATAGGCATATGAAATTGAACAATAATTGATAACCCTTGTCAAAAAGGCAGTAAGTAGGTGTGTGTATGTGTGGATGACGTGTTGATTGAGTGGAAGATGAATAAGGTGAAAAATAACAAAGGCAGCAGACCCGCACAATACCTACTGCCGTGTCAGGGAAGTGGATGTTTGGATTTCCAGTACATTACCTAGAGTGGGAGTTGCATTCCGCAGGGAGAGTCTTGAGAAACTGCTTCCACGTGTAAGTAAGCGAGGAAGTGCATAAAGTACACACTCCCAAAACTGGGTGGTAGTGTTGAAAAATAACAATATTGGCCCCTTTCTGGGGTTATAAAAAAGGTGAAAAATAAGAAAGGCTGTAGATGCGTAAATTACCCACTGTGTTGTCAGGGAAGTGGATGTTTGGATTTTAAGTCCATTACACAGACTGTTGGATTCCGCAGTGGGAGCCTGACAAATGGGTACCATATCTAAGCAAGCAATGGAAGTGCACAAAGTACAGACACTGTGCGGTAGAAAGGATGCAAGAAAGGACGCAAGTGTGCAAATTACCCGCTGCCATTCACGAGTAATAGTTACCAAGGAGGCTCAATAAAGGGCCTGTACTTTGAATGTGTATTACAAGAAGAATAATTGATAACCGCAGCCAAGAAAGGCAGCAAGTGTGCAAATTTCCCACTGCCTTTGGTTGGGGTAGTAGCTATAACAAAAAGGCTTGATAAAGGGTCATGAGTTTGAATCAGAATATGAAATTCAAGAATAATTGATAACCCCAGCCAAGAAAGGCAGCAAGTAAGTGTGTGTACATGTGGATGATGTGTTCATTGATTGGAAGATGAATAAGGTAAAAAGTTAGAAATGTTGAAGATGCGCAAAGTAAGCATTGTCTTATCATGGAAGTAGATATTTGGATACCGAGCTCATTACAGACTGTGCGTCGTAAGAAAGGATGCAAGTATGGAAATTACGCACTGCAATTTACGGGAAAGTAATTAACAAGCTGGTTGAATAAAGGGTGTGTACTTTGAATTTGTATTCGCAGAAGAATAATTAATAACCCCAGTCCAGAAAGGCAGCAAGTGTGCATATTTCCAACTGCTTTTGGTGGTAGTAGTTACAACAAAAAAGGTTGATAAATGTCTGAGTAATGTTGAGGACAGATATGTTTCTGTTTTTTATGAAGTTGATAGACTGTTTCACGTAACAGAAAAGTTCATCGCAATAAATGTATAGAAATTTAAATTTACTAAAATCAAGATTAATATGTGAGTATGGACGGCTTGTCGAAGATGCTGTTGCAGCAGTTTATGTGCTGGGTGCAGCAGCAGGTGAGTTGCCCTGCACTTTTTGTGTTGCAGCTCAAGCAAAGTTGTTGTGGTGCAAGTTCTTCACATGTCGCACTATATATGCTGTGTGAAAAGTCTGTTTTGGATGGATTACCCTTTGAAAGAGTTGTTTGGTAAATTTTCCAGATTACTTTTGGAGCATTAACCTTCGCCTGGAGTATTAGCTATGACAAAAAGTTTCAATAAAGGGCCTTGACGTTCAATCAGAATATGAAATTGAAGAATAATTGATAATTCCAGTCAAGAAAGGCAGAAGGTGTGCCATTTAAGCACTGCTTTTGGCTGGGGTAGTTGGTACCAATTACAAGATGATGTAAAAAAAAAGTAATGTTGAGCATAGCGATGCTACTGCTCCCTGCATTTTATTAGGTCGATAGACTTTTCCCCGTAAGACAAAAGTTCATCACAATAAATGCATAGAATGTTGATTTCACCGAAATGAGGATCAATTTGTGGGTGTGGATTGCTTGCTGAATATGCTGTTGCAGCAATTGATGTGCTTGGTGCAGCAGAATGTGGATTTTCCTGTAACGTCCGTGTTGGAGGTCGAGCAAAGTTATTGGGGTGCATGTTCTTGATATGTCGCATCATAGTTGGTGTGCCAAAGGAGTATTTTTTGGATGGATGACTCCTTTAAAGAGTTGTTAGGCAATTTTTACAGGTTACTAACGGAGCATTAATCTTTTTTTGCCCTTCAGGGATAGTAAATAAGTTGCAAATTAGAGCTTTTTTCTTCTTCTTTGGAGGCTCATCTTCTACATTTTCTACACCAATCGTTTCAGTTGTTTAAAAAAAATCTGCAGGCAAATATAGAACTCTTCTCTTTAATGGTGTTAGTTAATCAGAAGGAGGCAATTTTCCTGTCTTAGGCTCCATACAAACAATAGCCTGAAATGGATGCACACATTTAATAGGAATAGACTCATAGGTATTTAAATCCATCAGTTCAGAAGGAATAATTACGAACTCAAGATTATTATGCACAGCTCAAGCAGGCATTTTGTTCTTATCTAATTTGTTATAAAAATATTTAGAAATACGCTGATCAGAATCCAAATCAAAACAATTCTCTACCAACAAATAAGTTGCAAAATGCTTCCACTCATTATTATTCTCCTTTTTACTTTTTAAATACAGATGAACATTCCTGGTTTGATTTTTATAAGGAGTACGTTGAAAACAAATAGAATAATTTGGTGTTTCAAGTGAAATCACCTTAAACTTTGTAATATGTTGTTCAAAATTTTCTACAGTAGAACTTTGCACATTCTGTTCCATATTTTCTTCTAATAATATCTCAGTTTCTGCACTGTCTTCCTGAGGACCAAAGTAACTAAGCTGAATTTCATGAGACATTTGTTACATCCGATATAGATGCACGGAAAATATTACTGTTCAACTCTTTTTAACATTAGTGCTGGAATTTTTGCGTAATACAATGTTCTGACTAATTTCCTGATTTGAGTATGATGAACTGGTAACATTCTGAATTGGTGAAAAACACTTGGCCATGCTTTTCTAGAAAGACAAGCCAGAGAATGACCTTTGAAACCAGTATTTTCTCTCACTCTGTAAGAGTCTAGTCCTTGCCACATCTTAATCTTTTGTTTAACACTTTTCTTAATATAGTTATGTAAGAAATTGCATATAAAAATTAATAGATTCTTGACTTAAAGTATAAATACTACTACAATTGCAAGTATTCACTGGAGTTTTAGGACATCTCCCTAAAGGTTCCTCAGCTAACACTTCTTTTGCATTTCTAGGAAACATTTTCTCTTTCACAATAGCACAACCATTTCTAACCTCAAAGGCACGACTACTAGTGTTATCTGCATGCAACAAATCATTACTCTGAAGATAACTCTTATCATTAAAAAAAGGCTCAGAACTTGAACTATGGTTCCTTTCACCCAAAAAAACCTCTGAAAAATTACTTCTGTTAGTTTCTATTTTTTTGCACTTACTTTTGGCCTTCATTAAAGGGATTGGTTTATCTAGTGATTGAATTGCATTGGTTACTAAAACAAATTTTAAAAAATTCAATTCGAAAGCCTTCTGAAGTAGATTTTGTATAGTTTTCTTCTTATAATATGAGGTTTTAAAAAAAATGTGAACACATATTAGAATTGTGTCTGCATTAAATAAATGAAGGCTGAGTTTTGTGGTGTTCAAAGTTTAAGAAAATCAAGATTGTATTGAATGTTTTTTGTAGTGCTGGCGGTCTTGGTATCTAGTTGTGAACTCTACTTAGCAATGAATTGATTGAAGGCTTTTCTAAGCACACATAATGAAGAGAAATGTACATGCAGTACTGAATTGAAGTCGTGAACCCTGCTGTCCATAATGTGCATCGAAGGTACTAATTGACAAGAACATCGATGAATGCTATTTTGTACAGTTAACAGAATCTGAGCACACAGTATAATTGTCTCTGCCTTGAGGAAAGCAAGGCTGAATACAATGCTGTCCTCAATGTAGAAGGAAATCTGAATTGAAGTTGTGAACCCAGCTGTCCGCAGTGTAGATTGAAGGCAGTTGTTGAGACAAAGATCGAAGAATGCTATTTAGTCACAGATAACAGAATCTGAGGACACAGTATAATTGTCTCTGCCTTAATGAAAGCAAGGCTGAATACAATGCTGTCCTTAATGTAGAAGGAAAGCTGAATTCAAGTTGTGAACGCAGCTGTCAGCAGTGTAAAATGAAGGCAGTTGTTGACACAAAGATCGATGAATGCTATTTAGTCACAGATAACAGAATCTGAGGACACAGTATAATTGTCTCTGCCTTAAGGAAAGCAAAGTTGAATACAATGCTGTCCTTAATGTAGAAAAAATGCTGAATTCAAGTTGTTAACGCAGCTGTGCGCAGTGTAGATTGAAGGTAGTTGTTGACACAAAGATTGATGAATGCTATTTTGTCACAGTTAACAGAATTTGAGGACACAGTATAATTGTCTCTGCCTTAAGGAAAGCAAGGCTGAATACAATGCTGTCTTAAATGTAGAAGGAAAGCTGAATTGAAGTTGTGAACCGAGCTGTCCGCAGTGTAGATTGAAAGCTCTAGTGAGTAGTTATAGATGAATGCTGTTTGTGACATTCTTTTACAAAATCGGAACACATAAAATCCATTAGTCTCTACCTTAAATAAAGCAAGGCTGAATTCAATGTTTTCTGTAGTAGTGGATCTTTTGCTATGAAGTTTTGATTTTTAATGACGGCAGAACATATTGAAGGCTGTTGTTAGGACAGATATTGAAGATAAGTTTAGTACCAAAGCAGAATTCAAGTTGTGAAACTTTCTGTCCGCAGTGTAGATTGAAGGCAGTTGTTGACACAAAGCTCGATGAATGCTATTTTATCACAATTAACATTATCTGAGAACACACTACAATTGTCTTTGCATTAAGCAAAGCAAGGCTGAATACAATGCTGTCCTTAATGTAGGAGGAAAACTGAATTCAAGTAGTGAACGCAGCTGTGCGTAGTGTAGATTGAAGGCTCTTCAGAGCACAGTTATAGATGAATGCTATTTGTGACATTCTTTTACAAAATTGATGCTCTCGTTTTTTGTTTTTGATGAGGTTGATAGACTGTTTCATTTAACACAAAAGTTGATCGCAATAAATGCATAGAAATGTAAGTTTACAAAAATCAAGATCAATATATGAGTATGGACTGCTTGCCGAAGATGCTGTTGCAGCAGTTGATGTGCTTGGTGCAGCAGCAAATGGGTTGTCCTTCAATCTTTGTGTTGCAGCTCATGCAAAGACTTTGGGGTGCAAATTCTTCATGTGTCGCACTATATTTGCTGTGCTAAAGAAGTATTTTTAGATGGATCACCCTTTGAAAGAGTTGTTTGGCAAATTTTAAAGATTACTTTTGGAGTATTAACCTTCGGCTGGGATAGTAGCTATGACAAAAAGGTTTGATAAAGGGCCTTGACGTTCAATCAGAATATGAAATTGAAGAATAAATGATAATCCCAGGCAAGAAAGGCAGGAAGTGTGCATCTAAAGCAACAAAGTTCTGTGGAGTTTGCGATGTGGAGTGGTCCAAGCAGGACGCATTGGTAGCAAAGTCTTTATAATGAAGTTTTGTAATAAATATTGGTTGTCCATTCACAAAAGTAAGTTGAAGTATATCTCCAAAAAGTATGATATATTTTTTTCTAAATAAGTCATCTAATTCAATACGGTCACGTGGTGATGATTTCTGGTGCACTGAGTTAGTAATCTTTGTCGCTGAGCTTGAACGTACCCAGTGATGATGTGTGGTCGAGGGGGGAGGTACAGTAATTGAAGTAATGTCTTTTGTCGATTGAATTCTGCATCAATTCCATTTAAAAGGGACAGTATGTCTCACTGTGACATAAAACTGTTCACTCTTCTTTGTGATGATTTATGGTGCACTGAGTAAGTAGTATCTTTGGCGCTGAGCTTGTACGTTCCCTGTGCAGTGTAGATTGAAGGCAGTTGTTAATAGACATAGACAAATGGTTTTTGTCACTTATTTAAACAAAATCTGAAGACATACAGTAGAAACATCTCTAAACTAAAGAAATTAAGGTTGAATTTCCTACTGTAAGAAAATCTGAATACATTGTGAAATTGTCTGTTTTAAATAAATCAAGATTGCATTGAATGTTTTCTGTAGTGTTGGCGCTGTTGGATTCTAGTTGTCAACTCTACTGAGCGCAGAATTGGTAACCTCAGCCAAGAAATGCAGCAAGTGTGCACATTTTCCACTGCCTTCGGCCGGGGTAGTAGCTACAACAAAAAGGCTCGTTAAAGGGCATTAACTTTGAATCAGATTATGAAATTGAAGAATAATTAAAGCAGCAAGTAGGTGTGTGTATATGTGTAGATGATGTGTTGATTGAGTGGAAGATAAAAAAGGTGAAAAATAAGAAAGGCTGCAGACATGCAAAGTACACACTGCCTTGTAAGGGAAGTGGGTGTTTGGTTTTCCTGTTTATTATACAGACAGGGCGTCGGATTCCGTTGTGGGAGCCTGAGAAATGGGTATCTCATCTAAGGAGTTAAGCAAGTGCACAAAGTACACACAATGTGTGGTAGAAAGGACACAAGAAAGGACACAAGTGTGGAAATTATCCACTGCCATTCAATGGGTAGTAGTTACCAAGAAGTTTCAAAAAAGGGCTTGGACTTTGAAGTTGATTTACTTGAAGAATAATTGATAACCCCAGCTAAACAAGGCTGCAAGTGTGCACATTTCCCACTGCCTTCGTCCGGGGTATAGATAGAACAAAAAAGGCTCAATAAAGGGCCTGCATTTTGAATAGGAGTATGAAATTGATCAATATCTCATAACCCATGCGAAGAAACGCAGCAAGTGCGCAAATTTCCCACTGCCTTCTGCCAGTGCAGTATCTACATGAAAAAGGCTTCATAAAGGGACATGAGTTTGAATTAGAATATGAAATTCAAGAGTAATTGATAACCACAGCGAAGAAAGGCAGGAAGTGTGCAAATTTCCCATTGCCTTCGGCCAGGGTAGTAGCTACAACAAAAAGGCTTGATAAATCGTCTTGAGTTTGAATCTGGATATGAAATAGGTGTTATACTTAGTTTAGTTTCCATTGAGTTAGTGGTACGTGAAACAACAAGGTTTGTGGAGCTTGCAAAGATGTGTTGTCTGGGCAGGACGTACTGATAGTAATTTTTTTGGTCTTGTGCATTCTGACTTACTAAGGGCAATTGGCAATTTTGTGTAGGTTTGAGGGAGATTACTTTATTTGGTACGGTACTTTATACGTAATGAATGAAAAATCAGTTAAATTGTGGCTGAATACAGACATGTGGTGATGGTAGGAGGTAGCGGTTACCAAGACTTCATGAGTAAGTGGCATTGATTATAGCTGCACAATATTGGTAATTAAGTGGCCGATTATGATGGCGGACGGACCTGAGTCCGTCCGCCACCATAGAGTAGGAGGGACCGTCCGAGGGGCAGCGGCGGTCCCTCCTTGCAAATTAGGATGTGACCGCCATCCTGGCGGTCACATCCTGCATTTTTAACATTGCGGCGGGTGCTGCTTGAAGCAGCACCCGCCGCAATGTTAAAAATGAAAGTTGTGCATTTGCATGCACAAAGCGGCAGGCACCGCGCGGTGCCTGCTGCTTTGTTCATGCAAATGCAGGGGGGTACCATAGGTTTCCCCTTATGTGCATCCCCCACCCCTCCTTCACCCAGGGGGCCTGCAACGGGCCCCCGAAGTGAAGGTCCGTATGCTTTTCCACGGCGGAAAAGCCGCCGTGGAAAAGCATACATCTTACACCATCCTAATATGGCTGGCGGTGTCTGATAGACACCGCCAGCCATGTTAAAGCTTTTCCGCCGCAGTCGGAAGGCGACCACGGCGGAAAAGCTGCGGACAGATTTCAAGACTCACCGCCATCCTAATTTGGCGGTGGGTCTTTTGAGGCTCCGCAGAGGATTTTTCGCATCCTCCGGGCCGGCTGTGGCTTCCACCAGCCCGGAGGATGCGGAGAATCCTCCATCATAATCTGCCCCTTAGTGTGTGTGAATGCAGTAATAAGTGGTGGAATGAGTTAGTTTCACCTGAAGGAACGAAGTTCTGTGGAGTCTGCGATTATGCGTGGTCCAATCAGGACGCATTGGTAGCAAAGTCTTTAAAATCAAGTTTTTTAATACATATTGGTTGTCCATTCACAGAAGTTGAACTATATGTCCAAAAAGTAGGATATTTTTTTTTCTAAATAAGTCATGTTATTCAATGCGGTCATGTGGTGATGATTTCTGGTGCACTGAGTTAGTAATACCTTTGGCGCTGAGGTTGAACGTACCCTGTGATGATACATGATGGGGGGGGGAGGAATAGAAATATGTCATACTCTGTTTTAAGAATTTGCTGCATTCTTAAATCTACAAAGGCAAGCATTTAGTTTGATACCATGCTTAGGTAATCAATAATGAGAAGTTTCATTTTCGTCAAGATTCTTGAAACTACACAACAAGGTTCTCCAGATAGCTTGTGGTATTCTAATTTGTTGTCATGCTCCACAGGTAGTATAGGTAAACGATGTAATGTAGGATTGGATATGTTAACATTTGGTCATATTTTGAATATAAGGAACTTATTACAAATATGCAAAAAACAAATGATGCTGAATATGGAACTTTTCTACAAGATATAAGAATTGGAGAAATGACGGAACATGGCAAAGAAGTTTTACAGAGACGATTACTTTGAAATTTGTTTCTAAATGAAAATATTGTAGGTAATTAAAAAAAAAATTTACAACCCCAGTGAAGAAAAGAAGCAAGTGTGAAAATATCCTACTGCCTTCGGCCAGGGTATTAGCTACAACAAAAAGGCTCAATAAAGGGCATTGACTTTGAATCAGAAAATGAAATTAAACAATAATTGATAACCTCAGCCAAGAAAGGCAGCAAGTGTGCACATTTTCCTCTGCCTTCGGCTAGGGTAGTAGGTAAAACAAAAAGGCTCAATAAAGGTCCACGAGTTTGAATCAGAATATGAAGTTCATGAATAATTGATAGCCCCAGCCAAGAAAGGCAGTAAGGGGTCCATTAGGATAGCGGGCGGAAAACCACCCCGCCCGCCATGGAGGCGGAAAACAACCGTCCGCCATGGAGGCGGATAAACCGCCCGACGTGTGCGGTGATGCCAAAACTCCGACCGCGGCGGTCGGAAAAGCAGCGGAAAAGACAAAACCGCCCACTGGGAAAGCGGAGACACCGCACGGGAAATTACGATATCCCCGAGGGTGGCGCGGCCGGAACCGCAGGCACCGATCGCCGCGGTCGCAGCCAGGATTGAATGGGAGAAATGGCAGACAAGCTGCAGCAAAGTCACCGCAGCGGACGAACATGAAATACATGGTGGTCGATGTGAAAGCACCGCAGTGATGCAAAATACTGCATAAACAATGTAGCCCTGCCCCCAATAGATACAACACACAGACACAGATACAGAAATGACAAACAAATATACAAAACAACATAACCACACCCACAACACACCTGACAACCACAATCCAATTGGACACACCCACACAGCTGAGTACAAAGCCACCCCCTCCACTCACCACAATCCTTTGCATCTTTCCAGAACAGAAGGCCACACACCACATCTGAGAGGGGAGGCAAAATAGCACACCACACCCACCCACCCACCACCACCATCAACACCACCATCACACCATCACAAACAAACCCCCAGTACAGAACACACCTCATCACCACACCCCTGCACCCACACACCCCTGCACCCACAAACACCTCAACCCCCACACACCATGACATCACAAAAAATGCCAAAATTCACCGTGAGTGAGTTGACAGTCATGGTCAACGAGATTGTGAGAGTAGAGCCACAACTATTTGGTAACCTAGTCCAACAGACACCATTAGCCACCAGGACACAAATGTGGGAAAGGGTTGTCCAATGGGTGAATGCAGTTGGGGCCACCCCAAGATCCAAGAAGGAGATCATGAAGCGGTGGCATGATCTCAAGAGGGTTGTCAAGGAGAAGAAGAGCAAGAACTGGACTCTGGCAAACGTGACTGGCAGTGGCCCTCCAATCCCACAGAAGACATTCACACCATGGGAGGAGAAGGTGCTTACCATCCTGCTACCTGAGAGTCTCACAGGAGTAGCCGGGGGAGTGGAGGCTGGTAAGTACAGACAAATCTTTAACACCACATCGAGTTTTACCTCCTTGCAATACCCAACCACCAATACACTGTCCATCCCTAACCAACATGTAGCCAGCCATTCTGCTGAGGAGGCCTGTATGGGGCCGGAATGTCAGTACAACAACTCCCACCATAGCCCCTCTCCCACAGCCCAGGAGGCAGGGAGGGAGGCCTGTCTCACTACTCCCAGCATGCCCCCCTGTCCCACAGCCCAGCAGCATGGAGGCCTCCCCCACCCAGGAGCAAGTGTCAGCCATTGCACTGTGGTTGGGAGGCCTATACCACTACTCCCAGCATGCCCCCTGTCCCACAGCCCAGAAGCATGGAGGCCTTCCCCACCCAGGAGCAAGTGTCAGCCATTGCACTGTGTAACAAACAAACCTACAGGTTGGTAGCCATCTTCACTTGGAGGGTGTTTGTGGGAGGCAGGGAGGGAGGCCTGTCTCACTACTCCCAGCATGCCCCCTGTCCCACAGCCCAGCAGCATGGAGGCCTCCCCCACCCAGGAGCAAGTGTCAGCCATTGCACTGTTTAACAAACAAACCTACAGGTTGGTAGCCATCTTCACTTGGAGGGTGTTTGTGGGAGGCAGGGAGGGAGGCCTGTATCACTACTCCCAGCATGCCCCCCTGTCCCACGGCCCAGCAGCATGGAGGCCTCCCCCACCCAGGAGCAAGTGTCAGCAATTGCACTGTTTAACAAACAAACCTACAGGTTGGTAGCCATCTTCACTTGGAGGGTGTTTGTGGTTGGGAGGCCTGTACCACTACTCCCAGCATGCCCCCTGTCCCACAGCCCAGCAGCATGGAGGCCTCCCCCACCCAGGAGCAAGTGTCAGCCATTGCAATGTGTAACAAACAAACCTACAGGTTGGTAGCCATCTTCACTTGGAGGGTGTTTATGGGAGGCAGGGAGGGAGGCCTGTCTCACTACTCCCAGCATGACCCCCTGTCCCACAGCCCAGCAGCATGGAGGCCTCCCCCACCCAGGAGCAAGTGTCAGCCATTGCACTGTTTAACAAACAAACCTACAGGTTGGTAGCCATCTTCACTTGGAGGGTGTTTGTGGTTGGGAGGCCTGTACCACTACTCCCAGCTTGCCCCCTGTCCCACAGCCCAGTAGCATGGAGGCCTCCCCCACCCAGGAGCAAGTGTCAGCCATTGCACTGTGTAACAAACAAACCTACAGGTTGATAGCCATCTTCACTTGGAGGGTGTTTGTGGGAGGCAGGGAGGGAGGCCTGTCTCACTACTCCCAGCATGCCCCCCTGTCCCACAGCCCGGCAGCATGGAGGCCTCCCCCACCCAGGAGCAAGTGTCAGCCATTGCACTGTTTAACAAACAAACCTACAGGTTGGTAGCCATCTTCACTTGGAGGGTGTTTGTGGGAGGCAGGGAGGGAGGCCTGTCTCACTACTCCCAGCATGCCCCCCTGTCCCACAGCCCAGCAGGATGGAGGCCTCCCCCACCCAGGAGCAAGTGTCAGCCATTGCACTGTTTAACAAACAAACCTACAGGTTGGTAGCCATCTTCACTTGGAGGGTGTTTGTGGGAGGCAGGGAGGGAGGCCTGTCTCACTACTCCCAGCATGCCCCCCTGTCCCACAGCCCAGCAGCATGGAGGCCTCCCCCACCCAGGAGCAAGTGTCAGCCATTGCACTGTTTAACAAACAAACCTACAGGTTGGTAGCCATCTTCACTTGGAGGGTGTTTGTGGTTGGGAGGCCTGTACCACTACTCCCAGCATGCCCCCCTGTCCCACAGCCCAGCAGCATGGAGGCCTCCCCCACCCAGGAGCAAGTGTCAGCCATTGCACTGTTTAACAAACAAACCTACAGGTTGGTAGCCATCTTCACTTGGAGGGTGTTTGTGGGAGGCAGGGAGGGAGGCCTGTCTCACTACTCCCAGCATGCCCCCCTGTCCCACAGCCCAGCAGCGTGGAGGCCTCTCCCACCCAGGAGCAAGTTTCAGCCATTGCACTGTTTAACAAACAAACCTACAGGTTGGTAGACATCTTCACTTGGAGGGTGTTTGTGGTTGGGAGGCCTGTATCACTACTCCCAGCATGCCCCCTGTCCCACAGCCCAGCAGCATGGAGGCCTCCCCCACCCAGGAGCAAGTGTCAGCCATTGCACTGTTTAACAAACAAACCTACTGGTTGGTAGCCATCTTCACTTGGAGGGTGTTTGTGGGAGGCAGGGAGGGAGGCCTGTCTCACTACTCCCAGCATGCCCCCCTGTCCCACAGCCGAGCAGCATGGAGGCCTCCCCCACCCAGGAGCAAGTGTCAGCCATTGCACTGTTTAACAAACAAACCTACAGGTTGGTAGCCATCTTCACTTGGAGGGTGTTTGTGGTTGGGAGGCCTGTACCACTACTCCCAGCATGCCCCCTGTCCCACAGCCCAGCAGCATGGAGGCCTCCCTCACCCAGGAGCAAGTGTCAGCCATTGCACTGTTTAACAAACAAACCTACAGGTTGGTAGCCATCTTCACTTGGAGGGTGTTTGTGGGAGGCAGGGAGGGAGGCCTGTCTCACTACTCCCAGCATGCCCCCCTGTCCCACAGCCCGGCAGCATGGAGGCCTCCCCCACCCAGGAGCAAGTGTCAGCCATTGCACTGTTTAACAAACAAACCTACAGGTTGGTAGCCATCTTCACTTGGAGGGTGTTTGTGGGAGGCAGGGAGGGAGGCCTGTCTCACTACTCCCAGCATGCCCCCCTGTCCCACAGCCCAGCAGGATGGAGGCCTCCCCCACCCAGGAGCAAGTGTCAGCCATTGCACTGTTTAACAAACAAACCTACAGGTTGGTAGCCATCTTCACTTGGAGGGTGTTTGTGGGAGGCAGGGAGGGAGGCCTGTCTCACTACTCCCAGCATGCCCCCCTGTCCCACAGCCCAGCAGCATGGAGGCCTCCCCCACCCAGGAGCAAGTGTCAGCCAATGCACCCTGCACACTCACCATACAGGTATGTAACTACCGTAATTCTTCATGAAGTGTGTGTTTAGCAATCAAATAACTATTGGACGCAATGCATAGACATTCAACCTTTATGACTCCATGATGTAACTCTGCACTATGTAATGTAACACGGTGTTGCCATGATTTGTACAACTGATGACAGCATATTGCACTAGTGTACAGACAGATGATGATACGCAGATGACACAAACACTGACCACTCCCCATCTACTCCCCAGGTGATGAAGAACTCACTGCTGGGGACAACACCTACGACCAGCAGAGCCAGTCTCCACCTCCGGCACATGGACTCACAGATGCGGACTCCCAGGACACTTCGGATGATGAGCTCCAGGCCGGCCAATCTGGTGTGCCACAGACCCAGAGGTCCCAGGCCCCCATCCACCCCACCACCACCTCTGCTGCAACAACAAGGCAGCAGACCCCTGCTGTCAGGGCCTCTGCCTCCACCGCAACCACCACCGCAGCCACTGCCACCAATACCACCACTACCACCAGTACCACCTGCAGCACCCTCCCTGTCCCTAGTGATGAACAGCCCACATCAACACCTGTGGAGGGCAGGGAGCCAGTGCGTGGCGCACCAGTGGCAAGGGAAGAGGTCCGTGGCAGCAGAGCAGGTGGGAGGGCCAGGGTAAACACCAGACCTCGGGAGGAGTGGACACCATCCCTGGACCACTTCACCAGAGTTGTGGATGCCTACCAAGAGGTCCAGGGACAAAGTGGCCGGTCGGATGAACTATTGAGGGAGCTCATCCTGCTGATGAGGTCCATCGATAACTGCCTGGGACAGATGGTGGACCTCATGGGCCAGCAAGTGGCGTTGCAGAGGGACAGGCCTGTGTCCCAACCACCACCTCCGTCCCCTCCTGTTGTGCAGCCTGATGACAGTCCACCATCCTCCCCTGCGCCAACAGAGAGGGGCGAGTCCTCTGACGCCGCTGGCCATTCAGCAGACCCCCCCTCGCCAAAAAGATCTAGGGGGCGTCCGAAGAAGAGCCTGGGAGTCTCTGGAGGCAAAGCACCTGCCACACGCCAGTCACGGAGCCAGCCGTGAAGACAACCCTCTCCCCAACTGCATTCACTGTTTGGACTGTCTTTCCCCACATTGCCTTGGCAATGGCACATGTCTGTTGGACTGGGTCACCACATTCATGTGGTGTCTACTCTTGCATCTCTGCGACCATGACTGTCAACTCACTGCTCATTCCCCACCTTCCTGTAAATATTCCCGCACAATTCGCATGTTCACCCCGAAAATAAAATACCTGACACTCCAGATTTTGTGTATTGAATTCTTTAGTGCAGTATTAACATTGATGATAATGTCCATGATGTGTAACCATGATGTACAGTATGCAGGGCAGGAACACTCTGGAGCACCTAGGGGGACACAACAGAACTACAGTCACTGGTCTCATCGTGCCAACACACACAGATCACTGCTCCACAAATATCCAAATTATCACAGGTACACTACACATTGTCTAGCTGATACGCACAAATACGGTCCAGAATACATCTCCGTACGTAACGTCCATGCCAACAATACCACACATAGGTGACAGAACATGTGGCTATTGGGAACATCTGCGCATATCCATTCACAACAAAAGCTACCGCACCAGACTATGTAGACGTTGTAACTCCTCACACACCTTCAAGTGAAGTAGCGTTGGATTAGCTGCTGGCGTTGGTCAACTCCTTCCTCCTCTCCACTGTCCTCATCACTGGATTCAGGTCCCTGAGCAGGTTGTGGCCTTGGTTCCTCACCATCGTCCAGGAGCAGGGGGACCCGCTTGTGGATGGCCAGGTTGTGCAGCACACAGCACGCCACAACGATCTTGCACACCTTCCCAGGCGAGTATGCGAGTGCGCCTCCAGTCCTGTCAAGGCACCGGAACCTTGACTTCAGCAGGCCGAAAGTCCGTTCAATTACCCGTCGTGTCCTGCCATGGGCCTCATTGTAGCGGATGTCTGCTGGTGTCTGGGGATTCCGGAGTGGGCTCAACAGCCATGGCCTACTGGGATACGCAGAGTCACCTGTGAATGATAAACACCCATTGCAATGTTGTACAGCCACAGTAAAGCCAGTGACACACAGCACGTGATAGCAGTAGTGTAACTCACCCACAATCCAGGCACGTTCGGGATGCAGATTCTCCATCATCCGTGGCACCATGCTGTTCCTCATAATGTACGAGTCATGGGCCGAACCGGGATACTTTGCACACACGTGATATTGTCATGTCCGCAAGGCACACCACCTGCACATTCATGGAGTGGTAGTGTTTGCGGTTCCGATAAATGTGCTCCGTCGCCTGCGGTGCCACCAGAGCCACATGGGTGCAATCTATGGCACCGACTACATGTGGGATGCGCCCAAGTGGATATAAGTCCCCCTTAACGGCAGCCAATTCACGTCCCCTGGGGAAATGTATATAGCGATTGCGATATATCATCATGGCCTCAAGTACATCCCTCAGCACCATGCTGAACATGGGCTGCGACATCCCCCCAGCGTTAGCCATGGTCTCTTGGAAGGAACCAGTCGCAAAGAAGTGTAGTGCTGCCATTACCTTGTAGGTGGGTGTGAATGCCATAGGATAGTGACGGCGAGGCTGCAGGTGGGGCTCCAATAGATCACACACGATCTTCAATGTCGGTCTGTCCAGCCTGAATTTCCTGATGATTGGCTCATTCTCCATGTCCTCAAGCACAATCAACTGACGTAGGAGATTCGGCCTCCTCCTAGTTTAGGATTAAAATGAATAGGTCAATGACAAGCATCATGAGATGGCCATAGCACAAAGCATCAATGATGTAATGGGAAAACAACAAGGGCCAGAGAGATGCATGGTACATCTGGTTACATGGCTGGCCAATAGCTACACACAGAGGGCAGGCCTCTCCAGTGACAATACCCAAGTGACAGTAACACATTGGGGAATGTGAATGCGGATATAATGGTTGAACATTTGACATGCGCAGACATGGTGCAACAAGAGCCGCAAATGTAATGTGACTTAACATGTCTGTCATACCCATCTGCTGTACCTGCCACACCTCAATGCATCATGTACATTCTGCAAACAGTCATTAACACAATGATCACAGTAGCAGGGACACTTCTGGTTGTGTGCATGATCAGTTGTGAATGCAAAAGTCAGGTACGATACAACGAAGTGGCACCAGCCCGGTCAAGGTCTGCACTGACCAACAACACATTAAACGTCACGACATCTATGTAGAGCACCTGACGTCTGTCAATCATCATCACCCATCAAAACCCTTACTAAAATGGCAGAAACACAGGCCAAAGTGGCTCACACTGAATGTGCGTCCTCCTGTGGATGACATGGCTGTGTGGCATCGTGTGTACAATGATGTGCCCTACACCATGTAGCTGCAGGGTGCTTATACATTGTCCAGGATTGACATAAACAGCAATGTGTACGAAAATGGCGGTACCTACCGCCGGTCCCTGGCGGTGTGACCCCAGCACCACCATCTACCCTGCCAAGGTAGCCATTGGCACATGGACTTGTGTACATGCCGGTGGCTATGCTCCGCCGCATGAGTTGCGGTACCTACCGCGGTGTGACCCCAGCACCACCATCTACCCAGCCAAGGTAGCCATTGGCACATGGACTTGTGTACATGCCGGTGGCTATGCTCCGCCGCATGAGTTGCGGTACCTACCGCCGGTCCCCGGCGGTGTGACCCCAGCACCACCATCTACCCAGCCAAGGTAGCCATTGGCACATGGACTTGTGTACATGCCGGTGGCTATGCTCCGCCGCATGAGTCACGGTACCTACCGCCGGTCCCTGGCGGTGTGACCCCAGCACCCCAATCTACCCAGCCAAGGTAGCCATTGGCACATGGACTTGTGTACATGCCGGTGGCTATGCTCCGCCGCATGAGTTGCGGTACCTACCGCCGGTCCCCGGCGGTCTGACCCCAGCACCACCATCTACCCAGCCAAGGTAGCCATTGGCACATGGACTTGTGTACATGCCGGTGGCTATGCTCCGCCGCATGAGTCGCGGTACCTACCGCCGGTCCCCGGCGGTGCATCACCGCCGTGGAGCATTGCATACAGCCAATGGCATGGGTGTTCGCGGGGGCATGATGCAGATTTGAAAATTGCGGAAGCTGTGTTTCGCCGCCGCGGAGGCGGTCATTGGATGCTTTTGAATGATGCACCATCGCGGTAGCGCACCCCGGGCACCCGCGGTGCGTCACCGCCGTGGAGCATTGCATACAGCCAATGGCATGGGTGGTCGCAATGGCATGATGCAGATTTGAAAATTGTGGAAGCTGTGGTCCGCCGCCGCGGAGGCGGTCATTGGATGCTTGTGAATGATGCACCATCGCGGTAGCGCACCCCGGGCACCCGCGGTGCGTCACCACCCTGGAGCATTGCATACAGCCAATGGCATGGGTGGTCGCGGTGGCATGATGCAGATTTGAAAGTTGCGGAAGCTGTGCTCCGCCGCTGCGGAGGCGCTCATTGGATGCTTTTGAATAAGGCAGACCCAGACAACCAATTGTAGCAGCCTATTAGCTTCCTACCGACCCCAGGGGTCTATAAATCTGTGGGAGTGAGCCACACATTCCCACTGCTCGCAGAGCCTGCTGCCTGGGACCCTCACCTGCTGCTGCCTGGGACCCTCTCCTGCTTCTGCCTGGGACCCTCACCTGCTGCTGCCTGGGACCCTCTCCTGCTGCTGCCTGGGACCCTCTCCTGCTGCTGCCTGGGACTCTCTCCTGCTGCTGCCTGGGACCCTCACCTGCTGCTGCCTGGGACCCTTTCCTGCTGCTGCCTGGGACACTCACCTGCTGCTGCCTGGGACCCTCACCTGCTGCTGGCTGGGACCCTCACCTGCTGCTGCCTGGGACCCTCTCCTGCTGCTCACAGAGCCTGCTGCCTGGTACACCTCACAACTCACTTCCGCCACAGGTCTGCCATATCCACAGGGATGTCAAGAACAGATAAGATCCATGCCAGTCCATTCACCAGTGAGGAGCTGGATGTCCTTGTTAACGAGGTGCTGGCACAGTACCCACGCCTGTTTGTCGGCCCCAATGTCGTGGTAAGTCAACATGAAGGGAGCAGTAGGGCAGGGTGGTGTCAGACGTGTAGTCATGATGCTGCAGTATGTGCTTTTGGATGTGGGGGGCTGACAAACACTGACAGACAAGATGTTTCCAGGTGGTGGGAGTGTGTGTTTTGCATTGTGACTCTGTCCTAGGCCTATACTTGTATGTGTGAGTGGGATTTGCTACTTTTTCGGGCAGACATAACCAACCGTTGTTTGCCCTGTAGATGCCAGGACAGTGTACGCTTGTGATGAAATTTCAGGGTGCCCCTGTAGTCATAGTCAGTGTGACCCACAGAGTAGGTTCAGTGGCTGCACAGCCAAACGTTGACCATCAGCCAACTTACATGCTACAGTTGCTTCACACTGATTAGTGGATATGCCCCATCAATGCCCTGTACAATTTCTGATTTACACAGTGCTGTCGATGCATTTGTGTTGAAGCATCATTCTTTAGTGTGATTATCATGGAGACTACGAACCTCAATGTGTGCATGCATTCACTAATGTTTATGCCATGCAGAGTGGCCTTGTGAGGGTACCCCCAGTTCTGGAGGGAGGGAGGTCACTGTGAGTCCCGATTCAGTGTCTGGCTGCTGTACTGATAGATGCTGACATATGACATTGTGTAATTGTTCATTTAGCCTTCTTTACTCTCATACCTGCAGCTCAAGGTACACCAACGTAAGGCTGTCTGGAGGGCCATAGCAGCAAAGGTGCGAGCCCTGGGGGTATCAAACAGACGACACAGGTGCGAGCCCTGGGGGTATCAAACAGACGACACACACACTGTCACAAGAGGTGGGACGACATCAGCCGGCTGGCTAAGCAAGTGGCAGAGATGACCTTGGGGATGGTACCACGCACAGGGCGTGTGGCATGGCGCACCATGGCTCCGCTGATGGGACGCATACTGGCAGTGACCAATCCAGACCTGGATGCACGTCTGAAGGGGCTTCAGCAGCAAGACAGAGATGGTGAGTATCCGGGGAGGGAGAGTTTGTCTCGGAGTAGATGCATGATTACAGTGCCTGTGGCAGCGGTGACACATGTGATGTGCGTGTGCTGCCATGCAGTGATATGTGATGTGAGTGGTAACTGTGATGTGTGTCTGTATGAGGCATTGGGCCACCATGGCCTTACTGTGCTGCTCCTGCATGCAGTTTTCAGTCCTTGACAGATTTTTGGTGTCCACATGGTCACTCTTCTTTGTGATGGTGGGTGGAGTCCATATTCTGCCGTACAGCTGTGTCCACTTAATGAGTGTGACACCATGTCTGCCTACTTTGCATGCACCTTCATGGTAGTGGCCCACACATCTGACAACAATGTGAACCCATATTGGCACATGGTGATTGTAATGGCCTATTTGACAATGTGGCATGTGTAGACAATACACGTGTGTGTATTCCCCTCTGGATCCCTTTTGGGCTGTAAGTGGTGATGTGTGTTGTGGCTACATCATGTCCATGGGGCAGGTCAATGTGGGCTGGGGGAACACCATCCATGGGCAGGGTGTAGTGCTGTGTGTCATCGACATTGCTCCACTCCTGCCTGTTTGTCCGCATGACAGGCACTGTTGTGGTCTATATGGTGTGTAGCTGCACACTGATTGGAGGGTGTGGTGGTTACCATGTAGCTCTAGGCCTCTCATGTGCTGCATTGATCTGATATCGTGTGACCAGATGATGACACTTATACAACCATGTTTCTGTCACAAATGCAGATTCGCAAGACACCACGGCGGAACATGATCCTGAAAGTGGTGGCGAGACCAGCACGACAGCGGCAGCAGAGCAAAGTGAGACGGAGCCAAGTGACACTGACCACACCAGCGCTACTGAGGGTGACAGGAGTATGCATGAGGAATCTGTGGCTGAGACACAGAGTACCACTTCATCTGAGGGCAGGGGGGATGCGTCCCTGTTAGCAGCCACAGGAGATGGGGAGTCTGCTGCAGCATCTGACAACCAGCGGCCACTGCCCACCCTCCCATCCACTTCCTCTGGGGCTGGCCGTATCCATGTCACTAAGAGGGGACATGTGACATTCACACATGGCACCGCTGCACCTGCACCTGTCCCCCCTGCTGCCCTCAGTGCAGAGTGCGTAGAGCTCCTGCGGCAACTTTGCGTGGGCCAGACTGCCCTGCTCAATGCCTTCAGTGCACACGATAACAAATTAGGCCAGGTTCTGGCATTCATGGAGGGCATACACTCTGACGTGGGTGGCCTACATCGTACACTCCTGTCATTGTCAGGTACAGTCACGTCAGCCCTCCAACAAGCACATGCCCCCTTTGCAGCTCAGGTGCCTGTGACGTCCACCCAGTCAGTTGCCACATCAGATGACAGTGACCACTTGGGACATACATCAACTAAACGATACAACACTAGGAGCACAGGTCAGACCCAAAGCAAACAATCCCGTCCACAGACTCCATCCCCAAAGAAGAGCAGGGCCCCTCCAATATGCACAGACAAGGTGAAGTCACAGAAGAGCAAGGCCAGAAGAGCATTGTGTCAGACATCAGGCTCACATGCTGCAGAGCCATCACCAGAAATGGACTCAGCTATGCCCACAGAGGATGTGTGGGATGTCATGGCTACACCTGGGGAGACCACAGGGACACAACCACCCACCACATCAACCCCTGAACAAAGTACATCGAGGCAGGTGGAGGGAAGCCCTGTTGTGACCAGCCCAGTCATTGTGGCAGACGAGACCCCTGTTGTGACCAGCCCAGTCATTGTGGCAGAGGAGACCCCTGTTGTGACCAGCCCAGTCATTGTGGCAAAGGAGGGCAGTGTTGTGTCCAGGCCAGTGACTCAGGTAGAGGAGGGCAGTGTTGTGGCCATCCCTGGCAAGAAGGGACAGGAGGGCACTGTAGACACCACCCCTGGGGTAAGTGGGAAGGTGGTCACTGTGGGGGGTACACCTTCCAGAGAGGGTAAGGTGGTCCGGAGGCGTAGCCAGCCCAAGCGTACTGCAGGATCAAGCACTTCTCCTGAGGGAGTGCCAGTGTCTGCCCCTGATGTGGGACAGTTGGGGTGTGTGCCGGTGGTGTCAACGCCACTTCCCATCAACCCCATTACAGGGAAGCAGTTTCATATTCCGAAGAAGTGGAAGGGCACCCCTCCAACCTCTCCCACCCACACTGTGTCAAGGGCGTGCATGACTCCACCTCCACGTGCCACGGTGCCACCTGGTCCGCACAGCCCTCCACCTTGCAGGCCCTCTGTTGTAGCCACATCACATGTCCCTCTGTCACACCAATTAAGTGGACCTGCAGTCCCTGACACACAGCCAGGTCCCACTCCACATGACAACCAGGAGTGAGTTGTCAACACCCTCATACGCCTGTGCCACACAGAGGTGTGCTAGTCTAGACCATTTTTAGCGATCTGGGTGTGTTGCTGGCCCTGTTGCTCTGATGTGCTGTACTCCCCTGCCCTGCCAAGGACTATGGGCCTGTTGCTCTGATGTGCTGTACTCTCCCCTGCCAGGGACTCTGGGCCAGTTGCTCTGATGTGCTGTACTCCCCTGCCCTGCCAAGGACTCTGGGCCTGTTGCTCTGATGTGCTGTACTCTCCCCTGCCAAGGACTCTGGGCCTGTTGCTCTGATGTGCTGTACTCTCCCCTGCCAGGGACTCTGGGCCTGTTGCTCTGATGTGCTGTACTCCCCTGCCCTGCCAAGGACTCTGGGCCTGTTGCTCTGATGTGCTGTACTCCCCTGCCCTGCCAAGGACTCTGGGCCTCTTGCTCTGATGTGCTGTACTCTCCCCGGCCCTGCCAAGGACTCTGGGCCTGTTGCTCTGATGTGCTGTACTCCCCTGCCCTGCCAAGGACTATGGGCCTGTTGCTCTGATGTGCTGTACTCTCCCCTGCCAGGGACTCTGGGCCTGTTGCTCTGATGTGCTGTACTCCCCTGCCCTTCCAAGGACTCTGGGCCTGTTGCTCTGATGTGCTGTACTCCCCTGCCCTGCCAAGGACTCTGGGCCTGTTGCTCTGATGTGCTGTACTCCCCTGCCCTGCCAAGGACTCTGGGCCTGTTGCTCTGATGTGCTGTACTCTCCCCTGCCAAGGACTCTGGGCCTGTTGCTCTGATGTGCTGTACTCTCCCCTGCCAGGGACTCTGGGCCTGTTGCTCTGATGTGCTGTACTCCCCTGCCCTGCCAAGGACTCTGGGCCTGTTGCTCTGATGTGCTGTACTCCCCTGCCCTGCCAAGGACTCTGGGCCTGTTGCTCTGATGTGCTGTACTCTCCCCTGCCAAGGACTCTGGTCCTGTTGCTCTGATGTGCTGTACTCCCCTGCCCTGCCAAGGACTCTGGACCTGTTGCTCTGATGTGCTGTACTCCCCTGCCCTGCCAAGGACTCTGGGCCTGTTGCTCTGATGTGCTGTACTCTCCCCGGCCCTGCCAAGGACTCTGGGCCTGTTGCTCTGATGTGCTGTACTCCCCTGCCCTGCCAAGGACTCTGGGCCTGTTGCTCTGATGTGCTGTACTCTCCCCTGCCCTGCCAAGGACTCTGGGCCTGTTGCTCTGATGTGCTGTACTCTCCCCTGCCAGGGACTCTGGGCCTGTTGCTCTGATGTGCTGTACTCTCCCCTGCCAGGGACTCTGCACTTCCTGATTGTGTTTGACCAGTGCATAGTCTGTGCCATTTCTACATGATTTTGTGACTTGCTGTTGTCTACTAATGTTGTGTAGCTACATCTGTGCAATATGTGAATAAATACAGTTACTTCTGGTGTGTTTTCTCAGTCTCCTTGCTGATTAAAGTCCTTTTCTTGTTTGCATTTGCTTGACTGAGTATCATGCTCTATTTTGAAATTCACCATTGCATGGCTCTTTGTGGCCATATGATTTTTAGACAGGGGCGACAGGGTCTTCAGTCCATTCTGGCCCTGCTGATGTTGTACTCTGTGATGGATATTTTACAGGCCATGCAGTTTTCGTGTTGGTGAATTGCTATTGCTGCATACACTGTTCACAGGTCACCTTGGGGGACACTGGCAGCACAGGGTGTGCAGCTGTGCAGTGGTTTTGTAGATGTCTTTGATGTCATGAGGTGTGTGTGTTTTCCTTTCTGTGTGCCCAGGCGTGTATGTGTATGGTCGTCTTGTGTTGGCCCTTAGTTCTGGTGGCATGGCTTACATGGCATGTGTGGTGTTGGGTGTGGCAGAGGTGTGCAGTGTGGAGGGCGTCAGTTTGTAGTGTATGTATGTGTGCCCCTGTATGGGGTGCGACACACATGTGTCAGCCAGGAGTTGTATGCCTGTTGTTTGTTTTGTCTTGCCCTGTGTGGATGATTGTATGCAATTGTGTGGGCTGTGGGGAGTGCACTGGTGTTGTGTGTTCGTTGTCAGCCAATCCTGCAGTGCCTGTGTCCCTGGTTGTGTGTTGCAGTGTGTGTATGGTGTGCTTGTTGTTAAAGTGCTTGTTGGTGTGCATGGGGGTGCACGGGATAGGCACCTGGCCTGTGACTAGCTCGGGTGGGGTGCAGTGTTGTTCGGGGTGGTGTGTCACTGTGATGTTTGGGACCTGCCCATGCCTTGGTGTGGCTCTGCCTTCTGCATAGTGCGCATGTGTTGACCGCGGCGGTGACGAGTCAGTGACCGTGAGGTTGCTGCAGGTTGGCGGACGTTGTGTGTTCCGGATGCCGTCGGGTGCCTTGTTGTGAGGTGCGTGATGTGTGGGTGCCCATGTGGATGTGTTGTGCCCCCCAGCAGGATGCCAGTGTTGTGCTTGGGCCCTGTGTCGGCATGTGTGTTGTGTGGTGCATATGTGTAGTGGCGTACCTGCGGCGGCGTCCGCGGCGGCCCATCTGGCGATAGTGTTGCAGCAGGTACATGACCGGATGCATGTGGAGGGCTGGGTCCATGGGGTTCATGTCGGGTCTCGGCGTTCGTGCTCCGCTGTCGACTTTCCGCCTGCTTCTGCTGTGCGGTGTCTCCACTGCCGTGCGTCTGCTTGTTTGGGCCATCCTAATTTGTCGAGCGGAGCGGACGTCATCGGGCGCGGCGGAGGGTCTCGATTGGCTGCAGCCACCACAGTGGCGGGCGCACCTTGATGGCGGAGCGCGGCGCTCCGCGGCGGACGGGAAGTGAACGGTGTTTACCTATCCTGATGTGGCGGACGTGAGTTCCGCTGCTCGCGGGCGGAAAAAGCTGTTTTTCCGCCCCGCCACCGCCGCGGTGGTGCCACCGCCCGACATCCTAATGGACCCCAAAGTGTCTAAATTCCCCACTGCCTTCGGCCGGGGTAGTAGCTACAACAAAAACATAAAGGGCCATGAGTTTGAATCAGAATACGAAATTCAAGGATAATTGATAACCTCAGCCAAAAAAAGGCAGCAAGTTGGTGTGTGTTATGTGTAGATGATGTGTTGATTGAGAAGAAGATAAAAAGGTGAAAAATTAGAAAGGTTGCAGATGCGCAAAGTACCCACTGCCTTGTCATGGAAGTGAATCTTTGGATTTCCACCTCATTATACAGATAGGGCGTCGAATTTCGTAGTAGGAGCCTGAGAAATGGCTACCACATCAAATGAAGAAATGTAAGTGCACTAAGTTACCACTGTGGGTGGTAGGGCTGAAAAATTACAACACCGGGCTCATTTCAGGGACTCCAGTTTGAATTAGTATAATACTTGGCAAAGGCAGCAAGAAAGGTAGTAGGTAGGTGTGTTTGAGGTAGTGGATGCAGATTAAGGTGAAAAGGAAGAAAGGTAGCAGATGCGGAAAGAACCCACTGTCTTGTAAGGGAAATGGGTGTTTGGTTTTCCAGTCCATTACAGACTGTTAGTCAGATTCCGCAGTGGGAGCCTGAGAAACGGGTATCTCATCTAAGGAGTTTAGCAAGTGCACAAAGTACACACACTGTGCGGTAGAAAGGTGCAAGAAATGACGCAAGTGTGCAAATTACCCACTGACATTCATGGTTAGTAGTTACCAAGAAGGTTCAATAAAGGGCCTGAACTTTGAATTACTTGTAGAATAATTGATAACCCCAGCCAAAAAAGGCTGCAAGTGTGCAAATTTCCCACTGCCTTCGGCCGAGGTAGTAGCTAGAACAAAAAGGCTCCATAAAGGGACTTGACTTTGAATCACAATATGAAATTCAAGATTAATTGATAACCCCAGCCAAGAAAAGCAGCAAGTGTGCAAATTTCCCACTGCCTTCGGCCGGGGTAGTAGCTACAACAAAAAGGCTCGATAAAGGACCTGCACTTTGAATACGAAATAGAAGAATAGTTGATAACCATAGCCAAGAAAGGCAGGAAGTAGGTGTGTGTATGTGTAGATGATGTTGATTGAGTGGAAAATGAATAATGTAAAAAATGAGAAAGGCTGCAATGTCACCAACTATATAAAGAGCACTAATCCTCAGACCCACCCCCTCAGCCTCGGACGACTTATGCGAGCTGACTACACTGTGGACAGTACCAACACGTATCAACCATGTCCACAACATAGGATTCATTCTCAACTCCTCCCTTTCTATGTGTAAGCAAGTCGATACCGTCTCCTCGTACTGCAATTACACCCTCCAAATGCTCTGTAACATTTACAATTGGATCCTAAACAAAAGAAGAAGAACAGTGACATAGTCCCTCATCAGCCCGAGACTACACTGTGGCAAAACACTAAATACAGGAAGTCCAGCCAAACACCTACAACAGCTACAACAAATCCAAAAGACCTCCGCATGAGTGATTATCAATGTCCTCTGCTGCAGCCACATTACCCACCACCTGATACTTCTACACTGTCTCAATATCAACAAGAGGATCACCTTCAAGCTCCTCACCCTCACTTATAAAATACTGTACAACACCAGACTAATCTACCTTAACAGCAGTAATCCTGAAAGGCTAAATTTTGATCATAAAATGTTGGCTTTAGAAATATTAGGTAAGAATTTGGTAACTCTTTAGGCAAACGTTGCTTAAAAACTAATTGACTAACATTACAATGTATCCAACCTTTCAGAGATTTTAAATAAACAGTGTAATGTCCAGATGTTGTAGAAGGTCTATCATGAAAAATAACTGCAACAGCTACAAAAGTTCTTCCTGATATTGAAACTTGACCAGCTACAACATTTTTAATGAAAGTTTCCAATATTTTTATTGGCTGCAAAAGTGTGCAAATTACCTAGTGTGTTTAGTTGGGGAAGTAGTTACAACAAAAAGGCTTGATAAAGGGCCTTGTCTTTGAATTAGAATATGAAATTGAAGAATAGTTGATATCCCCAGCCAAAAAAGGCAGGAAGTAAGTGTGTGTACGTGTGGATGGTGTCTTGATCGAGTAGAAGATGAATAAGGTGAAAAATAAGAAAGGCTGCAGATACGCAAACTACCCTCTGCCTTGTCAGGGAAGTGGATCTTTGGATATTTTTTTTATTATACAGACAGGGTGTCGGTTTCCGCAGTTGGAGTCTGAGAAATGACAACCACATCTATGGAAGCAAAGAAAGTGCACTAAGTTCCCACTCTGGACCGTAGTGTTGAAAAATAACAACACCGGGCCCTTTCCAGGGTCTGTACTTTGAATTAGAATAATAGTTGCCAAAGACAGTCAAGAAAGGCATCCGGTAGGTGTGTTTGTGCTAGTGGATGCAGAATAAGGTGAAAATTAAGAAAGGCAGCAGACGTGGAAACTATCCACGGCTTTGTAAAGGAAGTGGGTGTTTGGTTTTCCAGTCCATTACACAGGCTGTGCGTCGGATTCCACAGTGGGAGCCTGAGAAATGGGTATCACATCTAAGCAAACAATGCAAGTGCACAAAGTACACACACTGTGCGGTAGAAAGGACGCAAGAAAGACGCAAGTGTGCAAATTACTCACTGCCATTCACGGTTAGTAGTTACCATGAAGGCTGAATATAGGGTATGCATTTTGAATTTGAATTAATTTTAGAATAATTAATAAGTCCAGCCAAGAAAGGCAGCAAGTGTGCACATTTCCCACTGCTTTTGGACGGGGTAGTTCTTACAACAAAAAAAGCTTGATAAATGTCTAATGACTGATGTTGAGGACCGCGATGCTCCTGTTTTTTTTTTATGAGGTTGATAGACTATTTCCCGTAACATAAAAGTTCCTCACAATAAATGCATGGAAATTTAAGTTTACCAACTTCAAGATCAATATGTGAGTATGGACTGTTTGCTGAAGATGCTGTTGCAGCAGTTGATGTGCTTGGTGCAGCAGCAAATGTGTTGTCGTGCAATCTCTGTGTTGCAGCGCAAGCACAGTTGTTGGGGTGCAAGTTGTTTTCGTGTTGCACTGTATTTGCTGTGCCAAAGGAGTATTTTTTGGATTGATCACAACTTGAAAGAGTTCTTTAGCAAATTTTACAGATTACTAATGGTTGGTGTGTTTCAGTTAGTATGTGTCTGGACTTCGCTGGAATCTTTAGGGGACACCTTAGGGCTTACATAATACAGAAATACTTTGTACTTAGTGACATCCAATTCTATTTTATGATGAACGGTTGAATTCTACATCCGCCTTTAGGACTAGTGGGAGGGTAGCATTTTAAAGTGTTTGACAGGTTACACTACAAGTGTCCATGCAGCTAAAGAAAACTTAGCATGGTTATGCATGGGCATCCTCTCACACAAAACGTAGCACTCAGTATTCAGGATTGCAAAATCTTGCCATACGAGTGACTGATGAGTTTATATATGTCAGTAAGAAAAGAACAACAAGTACGTTTTTTTTTACATTAGAGAATACAGACCTGAAAGACTATGCATGTAAATCCATGATATCTTTTTTGAAGGTATGCAATAAAGCAGTGAGAGGGTGTTTAGAAGCAATACTGTTTTTGATTATGACTATGGAATAGTGGTGTAACTATATCATAGATTCTATTGTCAGATATCTACCATAGTGATAGTGGAATTACCACTACTTTTTAGAGTACCATTGAAAAATCATGTGTAGAAGAGCGGTATTGCTTCTTCACCTTTAAAGAGGAGGACGATTTAAATGTATATTTCAACACCTAAACAAAATAATTGCTGAAATAGGAATGTTAGGGGAAGTCTGATCAACTCTAAAAGGATTGTGCAAATCGTGACAGCTGAAAGAAGTATGTCTCAACAATAGTTTTTAAAATAATTCAGACACAACACTCGATTGTAGGAGTGTGCAAATGTCTACTTAGATATGTTGTATGCGATCATATGTTACTTAAAAAGAAATGTTTTACATATCTAAGCAGTAAAAGATAAGTAACATTTACATTTGGTTTTAGAAAGTTAAGGTAGAGTCATCTGCTGCATTCGAAACATTGGACCTGTTGGGAAAATAGTGAAAAGTAACTTGTTATTAACATTGCATTGTTTAAAGGTCAATAGCTGTTTGAAATTAAAACTTTATATGTATTTACATGGTAAACATAGTTCTCTCATCACTTAGTGGAAACGTGGTAATGACTCCATAATTTGGAAGGGTGCATAGGCAGCTTTCCCACATGGTGGAGGTAACTCTAAAAAGACTCTTGCAAATGCCTCAGTTATTTGAGTGAGGGTTACATACTCCCTGTATTAGGAGTAAGAAAATGCAGACAAGCGTTAATGGCATGTCTAAACCCGAATTATGTATTAATGAATTCTGCATTTGTAAAATTTTGATCTGTGATTGGCAAAAACATTAAGGAAAACATTATTTAGGTTTCGCCTTTTTAAATTATATAATACTAGAATAATTATGTGCATGGTGTTTTAAGCTTTTTACTGCAGATGATATTTTTTTTAAAATGTATTTTTGTAGGATTTTAATTAATCAAACAAATAAACTTGACTGACTGACTACTCCCTGTATTAGACAAATGTGAACTGGAGAGTTAATACATTCTAAAGACTCCAAGGACTTATAACACTTAATTAAGATATTGTGTATTTACACTCATTGAGGGTACTTAACATTAACTTTTGCACGTATGTTTTTGAAGTACCTTGGTTGCAGACAACAATTATTTTCAACAGACTCTAAATGTAAAAAAAGGTACATTAGAACATCGTAACAGCAATGCTAACATTTAAAAACTTAGTTTGCAATATATTATACATGAGTCTATTTTGAGATCCAGGATTAGAGACAGCTAAAACTGTTGCAAACATATTCAAATGGCTTGACTACTAACAATATTGAAAATTCACAACTATAATGAGAATATCTTACTATACTTTGTTAAAAAGTAATGATATGTCTTCATCTATGAAAGATCTTGTATGAAAAAACAAAATAAAGAAGAATCCAATGTTCAGGACAACACTAGAGTGTGAGACCTTATTTATCATTGAAATGTTAAAGTCAAACATATTTATTACAGCTACACCAGAGGACACTATCATTATATCTGTAATCCTGAACACAACTCAGGTCAGTCCACAGAACAGAGATCACCGTGGGGCAGTCTCCCACCAGTATACTTCTGGTGGGAGACTGCCCCACCTTGATGTCTGTTCTCTGGACTGACCTGGATTGTGTTTAGGATTACAGATATAATGATAGTGTCCTCTGGTGTAGCTGTAATCATTTTGCGTTCTGGGCCTTCTTTGGTCTTGAATATTATCGTTACCCTGGTGGGTGGCTACGTAAACACCATCTTTTGAGCACCTCCAACCAATAGGATTATACACTGGATATATAGACTTAGAATGTCCCAAGATGTGGACACCATACAGCAAACCCACAACTTGTGTCATTATTGTTTAAAGTCAAACGTGATGACTCCATTAGGTTCATTGCAATTTTCAGACCATAATTCTTCAGAAATATTACATTAGTAAAAATCTGGGCTACTGGCCAATGAGTTGGGTAGCATTCTGCAAGCTGAAAACATAATAGCAAATGTATATGTTGAGCAACAGTCGAACCTGACTGTTAAACCAATCATAGGTTTCAGAGTAGAAAATTTTAGTACATACATTTTTTGGAAATTATTACTTAAAGATAAGTAACTGTAATAGGAATTAATATATACATATATTTGGTGTTGAGAGACATATGTTTGATAGGAAGGCATCGATTTCTGGTAAAAATATATGAAATCACATGAGCTTCTAAAGAGGAACCAATATGTACATCATACGCTATTAGCTATAGCATACACAATTTACAAGTAGCAGAACGTGGTGTACCTGGTACAGGTTGTGAAGATTGAGCACGTTGTGAAGATGGATCATGTTGTAAAGATTGATCAGTTGCTGATGAATTATCACTGGTTATGCTTCCTGCAAATTAATTTTGAAAAAGTAACATTTGTTAAAGAAGAAATTAGTTTAACAACCTAACACAAACGTTTCTTAAACACAAAAAGTTAATGCAAAATAACCTTTTGATATGAATGTAGTTTGAAAAATATGTAGTATGCAGAAAGTTTAAGCGAGGGATATAGAGTACAGTCTACACAAATACAAAGGTAAGGCCTGTGAAATGGATGCAGTTTCAAAAGATAACAGTTTAACAAAGGGCGCTCAGGCCGTGCAGTGATAGGCGTGATTTTTATATTTAGAGTTTCTTGTGTGGGTGGCACAATTACTGCTGTAGGCGCAGTAGTAGCATTTACATGAGCAGCCTTGGTATACGTAACTATCAAGATTAACATTTTAATCATAGAGAAACCATTACCATTACAGTTTCAAAAAAGGGAGCAATTGCACTTAAAGACTGATCATGAAGTGGTGAAGTGTCAAACATGTATTTTGGTGAAAGCATGTCATAAAAAGATGTACGATACAGGGAAAATGGTTAGGTAACCTAAGCCAAATAAAGGGCTAGTACAACACCGTAGTGTAAAAGTTATAAATCCATAAATTATTATGAATGAAATGTATGCTAATCTGAGGAGGCAAAACTTTCATAGGCCAACTAGAGCACAGAAAAAAACAGCTGTAGGTCATGTGAGGAAGCAAGAAATTTTAAGTCTGGGGAGGATTAAAAGGAAGCAAATATGAATATTAAGAGAACGTACGTATGTTGAAACACAAAGCACGTGGCGTAGCACAAAAATGGAACATACATATTTATGAAAGTACAATATGTAAGAAAACAGTCTTGGGAAGGCCATGTGAGACAGTAATAAATATAAAGATTCATGGGAGTAAAAAAAAAGGAAAATAGAGCTGGGAGGGCCATGTGACGCAGTTAAACACATAATACTAATATGAATGCACAAATTGGACCAATACAGGCTAAAACACGGGGCACAGTTCAAACATGACACAGAAATTCGTGCAAACACAATTTATTTAAAAAAGGCGTAGGACGGCCCTGTCACGCAGAAGAAAATATTATGATTAACCATATATGAAAAATAAGAATAGAGACCTGGGAAGGCCACGTGAGGTAGCAATAAATATAAAAAAAGTTACAGGATGATGAGGAGGGAACAAATACGAAGAAGCACAGACCATGTACCGCAGAAAAGTAAAGCAAAACGGCTGGGAAGGCCACGTGACACAGTAAAAAAATAATACTAATATGAATGCACAAATTGTTTCAATAGAGGCTAAAGCACGGGGCACAATTCAAAAATACGACACAGAAATTCATGCACGCACAATTTATTTAACCATTGATGCTGCTGTCGGCCGCTGAACATTCGGAGCACTACCTGGTGATTGCTGCAAACGTTCAACATCCGACGCGGCCCCGCCCACTCTTCAGAACGCCCGCACTGCGCCGAAAGAACGGTCGCAGTAAACTGGTTAATTATGAAAAACGATATATGATCAATAAAAATAGAGGACTGGGAAGGCCACGTAAGGCAGCAATAAACATAATAAGTCATGGGACGAGTAGGAGTGAGCAAAAACGATGAAGCACAGAGCTTGTGCCTCACAAAAGTAAAGCAAAACCGCTGGGAGGGGCACGTGATGCAGTAAAAAACATAATACTAATATGAATGCACAATTGGACCAATACAGGCTAAAGCAGGGGCCCCGTTCAAAAACACGTCACAGAAATTCATGGGTGCCCAATTTATTTAGAAAAGGCCTAATAGGGCCCCGTGACGCAGAAGGAAATATTACGATCAACCATATACGATCATTAAGAATAGAGACCCGGAAAGGCCACGTGAGGTAGCAATAATTAATAAAAGTTACAGGAGGATTAGGAAGGAAGAAATACAATGAAGTACAAAGTTCAGAGAGCAAAAAAATAAAGCAAAACAGAGCTGGGAGGGCCACGTGATGCAGTCAAAAAATAATACTATTATGAACGCACAATTTTTAAGAAAACAGGCTAAAGCATGTGACACTTCTAAAATACGACACAGAAATTCATGCACGTACAATTTATTTAGGAAAGGCCTAGTAGTGCCCGTGACGTAGAAGGTAATATTACGATCAACTATATACGATCAGTAAGAATAGAGGCCTGGGAAGGCCACGTGAGGTACCAATAAACATTAAAAGTTACAGGACGATTAGGAGGCAAGAAATACGATGAAGTACAAAGCTCATGGAGCAAAGAAATAAAGCAAAACAGAGCTGGGAGGGCCACATGACGCAGTCAAAAAATAATACTATCATGAACGCACAATTTATAAGAATACAGGCTAAAGCACGTGACACTTCAAAAATACGACACAGAAATTCATGCACATACAATTTATTTAGAAAAGGCTAAGGAGGGCTCCTTGACGCAGAAGGAAATAAGATCAATTATATATGATGAATATTAATAGAGGCCTGGGAAGGCCACGTAAGGTAGCAATAAACATTAAAACTCACGGGAGGATTAGGAGGGAGCAAATACGATGAAGCACAGAGCATGTGTCGCAGAAAAGTAAAGCAAAATGGCTGGGAGGGGCACGTGACGCAGTAAAGAATATACTACTAATATGAATGCACAAATTGGACCAATACAGGCTAAAGCACGGGGCACAGTTCAAAAATAGTACACCGAAATTCATGGACACACAAAGAAAAGGCCTAATAGGGCCCCGTGACGCAGAAGGAAATATTACGATCAACCATATACGATCAATAACAATAGAGGCCCTGGGAAGGCCACTTGAGGTAGCAATAATTTATTATGCTTAGACGTTACGCATCGCATCAAAGCTTCCGTGTAACATCATGTACGGTGCCCCATACGCAAAAGGCGCAAATATTTTTAATTGTTTAAAAACATATATTTATGTATTTAATGAACATACTAACAGAATACATTATGTAGAATAGTTATGAAAATAGTTTTTTAAAACTTTAAACAATCGTATATTACTTTTAAAAGCAATTACACAAATCGCGGTGGAACGTTAGGTGTACTCAGATCGTAATAGCACCGTAAGCTCAGCGTAAGCGTACGCAAAGCCATGTGACTTTAAAAGATGGGATTTGATTGGTTCATAATAGTTTCTATTCCAATTGTTAAAAGTTCCGTCACATTTTAATCATTCTACTTTGTCTTTCTAAGAAGAAGCATCTGTCCTGAGAATCCTGTCAAATAGAAGGAAGATCACCATAATAACAGCAATGGACTCATCTTTCAGCCATTCTTCAGAGGAATATTTAATTCCTGAAGAACCTCCAAAGAAGAGGAAAGAAGCTCTAATTTGGCATTTTTTTTCTTTTCCAGAAGGGCAAAAAAAAGTTAATGTTCCAAAAGTAACCTGTAAAATTTGCCAAACAAGTCTTTCAAGGGGTGATCCATCTAAAAAATACTCCTTTGGCACAGCAAATATGGTTCGACACATGAAGAACTTGCACCCCAACAACTTTGTTCGAGCTGCAACACGGTGGTTGCAGGAGAACCCCCCTGCTTCTTCACCAAGCACATCAACTACTGCAGCAGAATTTTCAGCAAGCAGTCCACACCCACAAATTGATCCTGATTTTGCTGATGTTAAAATTGTATGCATTCATTGCGATAAACTTTTGTGTTATAGGGAACAGTCTATTGATCAGATAAAACGCAGGATGCAGGAGCATCGCTGTCCTCGACATTAGTTTTTTTTTTCATTCTTTTGTTCCAGTTGGACACTTTTTAGGTTCCAGTTCAATTTTTTTGGTTTTAAAAAAACTTGTTGACAAAATACAAAAAAAAAAACTAAAAACACAAAAAAAAGTTCTTTTTAGAACTACCTTCACTGGTCAAATAAAGCACTATATTTCTATGTCAGTGTACAAAAGTTTGTCGGAATGAATGTGTAGTTCATAAATGAATGAAGGAAAACATTACTAGTGTATGGTGAATGTGAAAGTGCAGAACTATAAGGAAGTGCTACAGCATTCATCTATAAGGTGTTTACCTATAGTATACTGTAGTACCTCTGAAGCACTTGAATGTAACATATCCATATAAATATGTTACAAGTCTATGCTTCAAGTTGCACTGGTGGTGAAACTGCCTGGTGAATTTGTATGTTTTAGGGGTAGATATACAACCACTTTGTGCTGCTTTTAACACAGCTGTTATGGTCCTTTTGTGATGCACTGGTAGTGTAAAAGATGTGCCATGGTGTGTGGAAGGTGCATCACATTATAAAGCCCAGCGCCAGAAGGAGGTGATATCACAGTACACAATGAGTGTCATATCTCTGGGAATGTGCCACTTATTGTACATCTGCTGATTAGTGTTTTAATGTAGTGAATGGATTCTTTTAGAGTAGTGTCAGATAAGCACATAGTGCTGTATGGTCAGTACAATACTGAAACAGAAGTGTGATAGTGTTTACTGGAAGTGTAAGGATACAGATTGGGGAATTGAAGGTATAAAAGACAAGTTTGCCGGTGCATAGAAGACTACATGCATAGTCTATTGGGGTTTTCTCATGAACTACTGAACGGATTTACTCCATTTAACAAAAAGCACAATCTGCAAACCAAACTCTACCTCTCTGCCAAATTTGGTGTCATTACATTAGTGTATGCCTATGGTACGATGATAATAAAAAAACAATGTTAAAGGACTTATATAGAATTCAATTTGATATATTTTGGAAAAAAAATAATGAATTAAAAACATTATTTTTCAATTTAGTTTTGTTATTATTTTACATTAAGAATATGATATATAATGTAAAAAACTAAATACATATAAATATGTATATTAAAAATGTTAGGAATTGTTATAAAAAGAAATAATTATAGTTATTAATACATTGAATAATTATCATTTACAAAACCTTTGAAATTCACCGAAAGAACCATAGGTTTCACACCTGTTATAGTTAGGAATTAGCATTTAAAAAACCTTTGAAATTCACTGAAAAAACCATAGGTTTCAGCCACATTATAGTTAGGAATTAGCATTTAATAAACCATAGAAATTCACTTTAAAAAACCATAGGTTTCACAGATGTTATAATTAGCTGGACATTTCACTCATACAAAACCATAGAAATTCCCCCGTTATAGTTAGTTTAGCTAACTATAACTCGCGCGCCCGCAATGCACTGCTGATGACGTCACATATTACATCACTCACAACATGGTCAGTGACATCACTCATGACATCACTGATGACATCTCAAATGACATCACTGATGCTTCAGGAGTACAGAAAGAGCAGGCCCACTGGAATTATTGGTATGTGCCAATAGCTGTCCAAAAGTATACTGTGTTGCTAAGTTACCTCTTTCAATGTTGCATGATCTAGCAACATTAATTGTGTAGCAAAACAAAGCACCACATTTTTTGCTGGTAAAATATAAAACTTTTCAATCTTGTCACTTTTAAAAACATATTAGGTAAATGTCAAGTGAAAGAAAGTGCCATCCCATAAACTAATTCATTTAAACGTTTCTATTTTTCTTTTTCTTCTCTCTCAGCATAAAAAATATTTTTTTAATTATACAGGTGCTTGTGGTGGATTAATTAATGCAAAGTACTGCAAACAGTAATTATGTGAATACAGTGTAAGTCAAAGAAATACAGAATTACATGAAAAGATTCCAGTGGCCCTAGAGAATGAGAACCAGCACCGTGGTGTGCCTGACTGAGTATACAAATGTGCTTGCAATGGGTGATATAGTTCATCTTTTTTTTCTTTCCTCAAAACAAGATCATGTTGTTCCCTTCAGAGGCCCACCGGGACCACCAAGAAGAATGGGTGATGGTGGGATGTAGCCGCGTGGCTACTCCTCCAAAAAGTGGAGGAGTTTATTGTGTATGTTTCACCGGTTGGTGATGCCGGAAGAGTAGTACGAGGAGGAGGAGGAAGAGAAGGCAGCCAAAGTCCCTTCAACCAATCCTCAGTTGATGGGCAAGGTATCATCCCCATAGCCACATCAGGTGACTGAGTGGATCATTTGTCCCACACAGCAGCCACCAACAGTCTCCACTCACATGTGGAGGTTCTCCTCTGAAAGTGCCTCAGTGGCATTAGATTTAGTATAGTTTAGTTATGTGCACTTTGGAAGGATTTAGGGAGCGATGTGGGCCTGTTGCTGGAGGTGTGGGTGTGAACAGCTAGGGAAGTGGTAGAATAGAATAGATTTAGTTTACTTTAGTTTTGCAGCTTTTTGATGGATTTAGGGAGAGGGGTGGATCTGTTGCAGGTGGAGTGAGTAGGTTTATTATCCTATCTATTTGTTTTTTCAATTAAGTTTTAATATTATTATTATTATTTGTAATATTAATTGCATTGTTAGTTGTCATTTTTACTGTAACTTCAATAAACATGGTTGGTCCTATCGTCAGATTAGACATTGAGCCCTGAAACTGGCCCATCACAAAGAAATTGCCAAAAATTATACCCTCACCATCCTTTCTCTGGTCATAAGCTCCTTTACTTACAGACTACACCCAATGCATGACTTCAGTCCACTCATCTGCAATGTATGACTTCAGTCCACCATCCACTCTCTCTAAATGCCTCATCTGAAAACTGATGATGCATTACCTTTATCTGTCCCTTTCATGACTTCTGTCACCTGAGAGCATCCACCCTCCCATCAGTCAGTAGTAGTTTTAATAACTGTGTAATTCGCTACCCTCCACACCTAGCCAACACTCACCCCTAAAGAGGAATACTATGTGCAATACCCAGTAGAATATAGGAGATGCGTTTATATTATTCTTACTGCAAAATCTTTTCCAACTCTGAACCAAACCACTCCTTCATTCTAGTACTTATCTGAGAACAAATGTATTTTCTGCCTCATTCCCCAAGACCTATAGTAGATAGAAGGGTGCTTCCAAAGGAACTTTGTGCTGTTGGCCCTAGGAGGGCCAAACAAGGAAGGCGTAATAGGATAAATAAGGTTCTTCTTATCCTGAATAAAGCAAGCAAACCAACATAAAAGGATTTTCATTCTGCAGCATGAAACAAAAAGAGAAAAACAGAGTCTGTGCAAAATCAAAGACAAAGGCCAACACAGATCAAACAAATAGTGTAAAGGGCAAGTCATTTACTAAAGTAAGTGTAATGAGCATTCAAGTCACAGATGGAGATTCGCTTCAGAGGAATCATCAACTAGGTGAAACACTGTGGGTCACAGACTGTGGAAGTAAAAGTGCACTCTGCCTACCCTTGGCCTACCATTGTTAGAATGTATTCTTTGCACTATGACACCCCTTTGTGACCTAGATAAGGATGATGGTGTTGGCAAATTAGCAACATCTTTTAAACTTTCCCCATGGACATTTAACAATGCTTGCTTGCTCCTGGTGTGCTCCGCCAAGCATGAAATATGTTGATGATGAAAATACATAACAACATAAGAGATCTCACAACTTGGGGAACGATGGGTAAAGTTATTGAAGATTGGATGGAGGGGGGAATTAGGTAAGAACAATGGTCAGGGGGCCCATAGAGGTTCCACTTCTTTGTAGAGGAGTATGTCTGGTAAATGATAAAATAAAATGACAACATTTGAGGATCAAAGTAAATATTGGTGCATGAAGAGACAGAGTATAGAGCATAAGCTAGCATAAAAATAATAGCCAATCTAGTACTACCAATCCCAGGCAACAAGCTGCACTTACCCTGAACGAGAATCATCCAAACAATAAAATGTTTAGCTGTGCTCATTATCAATGGTTATCTCAACCGTATAGGCTTTGTAACTTGAACCACTAGTCTGCGTTATTAGAATTCACTTACTTCTTTCCAGCCCACAGGGTTAAGCCTCTTTGAGTTCTCTAGGTTTCCCATAGAAGTAGGTAGGCATTGGTCTTCATTTTGCATGTTGTTGCTGGGACAGATTTTATTTAAAAACAAATTAAAAAAAAACAGACCTGCTGAAAAAGATAATACAATACATTTTAGCCTTAGTCTAGTCTACATAATCTGAGAAGTTTTTAAAAACCAATGAGGGGTTTCTATTGTGGTATTTTTTTTAAATGTGTAAACTAGAGTTCATCTTTGAATTCAGAGAGCTTTTATGGCGGATGATCATTCATCAAACTTGTGTTGTACAAGAAGCTTCCCTCAACCACAGTTGTATCTTCTGGAGCCTTATAATTTCTGCTTATGAAAAGTTTCATACTTGTAATTATTGTCAGTCTCTCTACGTTTGGAGAAGAAAGACTGGTCATTCTGACCTTGACAATTGCCTCAGCTGCGCTGAGATGATGTACTGGCTACAGGGCATGTCATATATTTTATTGCCAGTTGGCTGAGTTTTGGCCACTTTTCCATCTTCCCATGCCAACAGGTCTATGGGTCTTGATCCAGATAGACCTCTGTGGGGTCATTCAAATAGTCCTGTACCATCTTCTCATGTGTCATTGTTGCTGACATTTGTTGTTCCTGGGCATTTGTTTTAGGTCTTGCGATAGACATAAGGAAGGATAAGCAGCTGCTACTTCATTGACTTTGGCAGATGTTTTTTCCACCTCTCGCAAATGTTCCTGCAGCATTAGCAACAACAGGTTTGCTTGGCAAATGGCACTGTCTTCCTTGCTGGCATCCCTTATTGAAATCTCAAAAGGCACTATCATTTCGATCAGGCACTCCATGTCTCTATTTGTCAACATCCATCGTCATGGATTTAGCAGGTGCATCCCTCTACTTTGTAGTATGTAATCATTAAAAGACCTGTACTGCTGCAACAGGCGTTGTAGCATGTAGAAGGTGGAGTTCTAATTGGTTAATATCTCCTCTATAGGGGCTTTTACATATACTCTGTTAGCACACTGATTGACCATCAATTGCTTTTAGGCTTTGAATGGCAAAAATGTATGCAAATCCTGGGACAGGTGACAAGCTTGCTGTTGAATACTGCATCCTTTTTTGAGGAAGTCCTGCATAATTAGGATGAAGCAATGTGTTAAAAATGTGACCCCTAAGTATCCTCCATTAGACATGGCTTTAACCGCATCAATGCGGTGCATATGTACCGCGGTGCGCTGAAATATGCAAAAACCCGTTGTTCATGACGAGCTCAGCTCGTCATGAGTGTACGAGAGGTGTACCTCATGATGAGCTGAGCTCGTCATGAGCATCGAAGGGGTTAAGACTATTACTGCCATTGTCAGTAACAACAAATGCTTAGACCACTGGGTTGAAACATTTGTGGACTTTCTTGTTTAATTCTTCCAAAATATTGGCAGCAGTGTGAGATTTCTCCATGGTGAACACTACAACTGTTGCATGGCACCGAATGTCTCGAAAAGCATCCTCAACTGTGAGAACAGCGGCTAGCTTTTGCTTAACCCCATTGAAGGGGACCAAGTGTGAAGTTATGGATATGAAGCCTGTTGCTTCACCACTGGTCCACCTGTCTATCATGAGGGGGATGGACTGAATAACACTCTCTTTCATCGCTTCACAAACCACTAAGCACTGTTTTACATCAAAGTAAGCAATATGAAATGTGCTTCTCATTCAGCCTAAGTGCAAAGAAATTCTAGGCTGTGGAAGAGTGGTATCTTATGGAGCTAAGACTCTGGTGAGGTGGAGTTAGGTGGCTGTATTGGTCTTACTCGATGGGGCAGAGAATGTAGTAGTGGTTGTTGTATGTTTTTGGACTTTTTAAAATATGGGCGCAGGTGGTGCTGGTCATACTACATGACTCAGAGCCGGATGAATAGATGTGATCTGCATATCATAAATATCATGTTTTGTCTTCCTCTTTTGGAGTCTGAATTCGCCTTCTGTGGATAACAGGTGCGTGTTAATTTATCAAATGTCAATAACGATTCTCCTATTAACATGACCAGAGAATCTGGATTTCATTAAAGACACGGAGGCTAACATTATGCATTAATCTTTTAATGCCACTCACAACAGCCTCTTACATCACAAAGGAATAATAAGAACAAGATGACATCATGACAACAATATAAGCCGTGTGCTGTAGTAGAGCTGCCTCTTTTAAATGCGGCTCACAACAGATAAGTTATCTCTCTACTACCTTACCTTAGTTTTATATTGCTTATTCTAATTGAATGTATAACGAACGTCTATTTACTGTCTTGCTCTCACAGATATCTTACTTATATGCTGTATTGATTCATTGTATGCCTTCTAAGTAATTTGCTTAATTACCTCCCAAACGACATCCAATTTATGGTTGTCGCTCCTTTGCCAGCCCCCCTCGACCCACTCCCCTTACTTTAAGGAATTCGCTTTACCGTGTTGTCCACGACTCCCCTTCCCCGTTTTCCGCGACGTGCCACGACTTTTACACAATGACGCGACCGCGTCCATCGTTTGGCCATATGTAATCTTTATCGTTGCACATCGGTCGATGTGATCTTGACGGCCTACTGTCCCGGTGACTCCCCTCATATTGGAGACATCGTCGGATTTAGAGAGAGGAATGGGCCTTGGCAAGGGCGACGCGACGCGCTATGCCTCCCAAGGTCCATTCCTCACGTCTGCAAACTCAGCTTTCTCGAGCGCGTCGGTTGCCCGCTGAGGCTTCTTCCGACTATGCTACATCGACGAACAGCTGATTCTTGATTTGGCAATCTCCGAGCTGCTTTCCCGATCCTCCATGAGTCGTTGTAAACTTCCTCCTACCTAATTAGTTTACACTTGCAGGTTCCTTTTTTTATCAAAAAAAAAAAAAAACAGTTTAATTGTGGGTTATAATAAAATATTCCCCAATAACCCAACTACCATAAAAAAAAGTAGGAAATTAGTAATAAGCCATTTAAATTAACCTACCTTATTAACTAGAAGCAAGAATAAAAAAAAATAAAAAAATAGGGAGACAGCGACTTCTTAATCTACTCTCCTCTATCTACTTACCTGTCATGTCTGACTCTCAATCAGATGACGCAATGGCTAGCTCCCCAAACCATAATAGCGACACCTTTAAATCCTTCCTTCAAAAGGAAATGAGATCCTGCCTGTTAAGTACATTGCGTGAGGTTATGGCTAATAAAAGACGAAGCGGAGGTTGAACACTCTAAAGCCACCAAAAAAACAAAGCATTGCTCTAGCACTGAAGGAGGTCGCGCTACCTCAAATGAGATGGGAGGTCAAAGCACCTCAAAAGGCACGGGAGGCCCAAGCGCCCCAAAAGGAAAGGTTGCCCCTCGCGGCACGCATGGCTTAGGTGCCCCTAGTGGCACAGTTTTGTTGGGCGTACATAGCGACGCAACTATTACCAGTGCATGTGTAAATTCCAGCTCAGAGGAAGATGAATTATTTCATGAACCCGATGATGAATTCGTTCTAGACCTTGATGAACAAGACTCTAATGACTGGGACCTTGATAATATATCCGAGGCGCACTCATCCCTGTCCTCAAAGGATGCAATTCTTGATCCCCTCGGCGGAGAAATGTTCTCACCCAGGAACATCTCCCACCCTAACAGTAAAAGGTGGTACCCTCACGAACATGTAGCTAAATTTGTCACCAAATGGCTGAGGAATTCTCTTGAAAGAGAATCACGTAATACCATGAGATCGGAGTGCCCTCGCCCTTTTATTGAGTGAAAGGTCTGTCAGACACCTAATCTAGACCCCGACCTGATTAAGTTCCTTTTTAAGGACCCTAGGAAGGGCCTGGAAAGAGCCCTTAAAGCTTGCCAAGATCATCTTCTTGACCTTCTAGGCCCCCTCACTAGGATCCTCGACCTTGCTGAGGAATCTTACATCTCCAATACTCCCCTGGACACTAACCTAATTAAGGGATGGAGCCAGAGAGCCATAGTGCTCCTTGGAAACGCTAACTTCTCTCTAAACATCGAGAGGAGGAAATCTGTACTCATCAGGATCAACCTGAAACTCGGGGATCTGGCTGAAAAGGAGCCATCCTCTAAACCTAATGGCCTCCTCTTTGGGGAGGACATGATTAAAACTGTAGGGAAATATGTGGCAACATTTACAGCTCTGGATAGAGCCCAAAACAACATGAAGCGTGTTTTTGGACAGGCCGGTGGAAGAGGCCGTTCTTCCGGCCGAGGTAACTTCCGGCCCTTCACTTATGGAAGAGGAAGAGGTTCGTTGGGAAGGGGTAGAGGTTTCTATCCCTCCAACACCAGACAGTACTTCCCACAGATAGGCAGAGGCTCACGCGGAAGAGGCTTCCCCACTCGCGGTGCCTCCAACAACACCTCCTCAAGTAAGTGCCTTTCCTTCCTTCCCCCCAATGGTCGGCGGCAGACTCCGACACTTCATTCACACCTGGGAATCCTTGACTCAAGACCCTTGGGTTCTAGAAACTGTTGGGGGTTTCAAGATAGATTTCACAGAGATTCCTTTCCAAACTACCACTCCAAAACCCCTAATCCTTTCATCAGATCATCAAAACATCGTCAAAGAAGAAGTTTCGTCCATGCTAAAGAAGGGCGCGATAATAGAAGTTCCTTGGTCTCAGAAGACCTTTGTGAGCACCCTTTTTCTAGTCAAAAAGAAGGACAAAGGTTGGCGCCCAGTAATAAACCTTCGGGAAGTAAACAAGTATCTAGTATACTGTCATTTCAAGATGGAAGGCATCCATCTGCTCAGGGATCTTCTTCTCGAAGGAGATTGGCTAGTCAAATTAGACTTAAAAGATGCCTATTTTACCATACCAATGGCAAAGGAACATCAGCCCTTCCTCCAGTTCATCTGGGACAATCGCCTTTTTCAATTTCAGGCCCTCCCCTTCGGTCTATCGTCCGTATGTATGTTTTTGGACTTTTTAAAAGATGGGCGCAGGTGGTGCTGGTCATACTACATGACTCAGAGCAGGATGAATAGATGTGATCTGCATATCATAAATATCATGTTTTGTCTTCCTCTTTTGGAGTCTGAATTCGCCTTCTGTGGATAACAGGTGCGTGTTAATTTATCAAATGTCAATCAATCAATATTTAGTGTATTAGTTGAATAGATAAATATTCATAATAACTACAACATAATCACCAATACGCTACATATGAAATCAATACATCTCTACTTTAGGCAATCTAAGCACCGGTGTGACCATCACTGGTGCACAAAGCCAGGTCTACAAATTGTACATACAAGATAAAAATATGAGAATTTAAAAACTTTGGCTTTCCTGTATCATGCATATGAGCACGGGGACATTATAAAACTAATAACTTGATATATGATCCTGAACTAACTGTGGAATGATTAAAATCCAGGTTACTGTGTACAGTGGCTAAGGCAACATAATTTTTTTTAGGACAGAATGGCTGTTCTGGTCACCTCCTACAGTTAAGTGCACAACATTGTTCGTGATGCTTAATGCAAACCTGATGCTTTTGTGCAAAAGAGGCATTTTGTCAAGCATAACAGTATGTTAACGCAATTTGTGTGAAAAAGGTATAGGCATTTTAAACCTATTAATAATACTTCTACCGGTCTAGTAAGAGTTTATGCGCACAATGCCTTACCAAGGTGCCTAGTGCAATGAGTTTTGTACAATTAAGTGACCTACTTCGTGCAGCTATGGGAATTAGCAATTCCAACCTACTTGATTAAAGAAAAGCAAAAAATACATAATTGTTAACGTGCATCTATCTGCCAAGGAGGCAAAAGTGCCTAGTGCATCCATTAAAACAGCAGTGCAAGGGAAACACTAGGGCCCATTAGGATGATGCGGCGGACTTTGTACCCCCGCCATCCCATCGGAAAAAGGGACCACCCACCATAAGGGCGGGGGTCCCGATGGTGGCATTAGGATGTGCCCGCCACAGTGGCGGGCACATCCAGCATTCCTACCATTGTGGCAGGCTGTGCACTCAGCACCGCCCGCCACAATGGCAGGAAGACATGCTGTGCACTTCCATGCACAACATGGCAGGCACCGCGCGGTGCCTGCCATGTTGTCCATGGAACTGCTGGTGCACCCTCCACCCCCCTCGGAGTCCTTGGGGGCCCACAACGGGCCCCCAAAGCAGACTCTGCAAGCCTTTCCGTGGCGGCATTACTAAAAGCCCATCCTAATATGGCTGACGGTGTCTGATAGACACCGCCACCATATAACCCTTTTCCACCCCGGTCGCCTTGTGGCCTCGGGGGAGACAGTCAATAGCCACTTTAAAGTCCACAAAACACATGAAAAGCGGCGTTCCAGTGCTGCATTCTATTTTCATTGTGAGGCACACAGCCATCAAGTTAGCGGTGGTGCCTTGCTTTTTAGTGAACCCTATTTGGTACATTGACAGCTTTTTTGCCTCAGTTGCCCACTCCTGTTGATCTTGCAGTAGTAGTGTTGAAAAGTATTTGAGGTCCACATCGAGCAGTGACATCTACCTGTAATTGCTAGAGGATCCAGCTACACCGCCCTGAAAAATGGGGTGGATCACTGATCCTCTCCAGCTTTTCGGTATACTTCCCGTCAGCAATATTTTTTTTAAAAACAGCCCAGATTGTGGCATTGTGCTTTAGGAGAACAGTTAGTAAGCCATTAGGGCCGGGTGCACAGCTGTAGCGCAAGATCTCAATTATTTTTACCAATGCCTCTGTTGAGGAATCTAGGGTTTCTGTCAAAGGTGAATATATGTGATCAAATCAGATGCACATTCTTTCTCGTAATGTTCTGTTCTTTGCACGTATGATAATCGGGCGCACATATTCATAGTAGTTAATCACTGCTTTGGATAATTTATATGTTCCATAATTAGAAGGTAGATAATTATCTGTTACATTTGTTCTCTTCTGAAAAATAGCTGTTGCCCCTCCAGGCTTATGGGACTCTACAGGATGCAGGGAGAGAAAGACCAAAAACAAGTAACTTGGGGCTTAATTACAATGATGCTCGGAAAGCTTCCGACTGCCAGTCAGAGGATTTTTGTCTGACATTGTTGGTTTTAACGCCAACCGCTGCATTAGGATGACTGCGGTCGGACTCTGACTCAATTGCGACAAGCCCAAGGAGTCTGTCAGTAAGTCGGAACTGCACCATAATCTTACAAGGACGCCATTTACCGTAGATTTTACAGTAGTAGTGTTGAAAAGTATTTGAAGTTTACATCAAGTAGTTATATCAAGCCGCAATTGCTAGAGGACGCAGTGGTGTCACTAGGGTTGGTGTCACCCGGTGCGGGTAACTCATGGTGTCACCCCCTCAGAATTTACCGGATGAACCAATTCACCCTCTGCCTGCACCATGTCCCCTCTGCCTGCACCAACTCTCCCTCTGTCCGCACCATCTCCCCTCCGCCTGCACCATTTCACCCCCTGCCTGCACCATCTTTCCCTCAGCCTACACCATCTCACCCACTGCCTGCCCCATCTCCCCTCTGCCTGCTCCATCGCTCCCTGTGCGCACACCATCTTCCCTCCGCCTGCACCATCTCTCCCTCTGCCTGCACCATCTCTCCCTATGCCTGCACCATCTCCCCTCTGTCTGCACCATCTCTCCCTCTGCCTGTACCATCTCCCCTCCGCCTGCACCATCTCTCCCTCCGCCTGCACCATCTCTCCCTCTGCCTGCACCATCTCTACCTCTGCCTGCACCATCTCGCCCTCTGCCTGCACCTTCTCTCCCTCTGTCTGCACCATCTCCCCCCGCCTGCACCATCTCTCCCTCTGCCTGCACCATCTCTCCCTCTGCCTGCACCATCTCACCCTCTGCCTGCACCATCTCCCCTCTGCCTGCACCATCTCTCCCTTTGTCCACACTATCTCCCCCGCCTGCGCCATCTCACCCCCCGCCTGCACCATCTCACCCCCTCCGCGTGCACCATTTCCCCTCCGCCTGCACCATCTCCCCTCCGCCTGCACCATCTCCCCTCCGCCTGCACCATCTCCCCTCCGCCTGCACCATCTCCCCTCCACCTGCACCATCTCCCCTCTGCCTGCACCATCTCTCCCTCCGCCTGCACCATCATTCCCTCTGTCTGCACCATCTCCCCTCCACTGTCATCCACGCGATCTATTGACACAAAAAGAAGCAGCGAAGCACCCAACCATCTTTTAAAAAAAATATTTGGGCCTTATTTATGAAGGACTTGCGCCGTCGATGCGTCACTTTTTCCCATGTTAAAAGTGACGCACCGGCGGCGCAAGTCCTTCATAAATATGCCCCTTTGTGTTCTTGTTCTTAGAGGTCTATAATAGAAATAAGTCAAAACCACAAGTATCAAAATGAGGATGTGCTGATCCCCCTCTTTATAAGGCAACCGGAGAGCTAGGCGTGTCCTAAAAAGTGAGAACAAAACACTTTTTTTACTCTGAAGACCACGTTCTGCAATAATTAAATGATAAAGCTGAAAACATTTTTAAGTGCTCTGCTATTCCACTTGAGCTGCAAGGATAAACAATCTTGCTAGCTGCACAGCCCATCTTAAAGTTGTTGCACAATTCTATCACGTATTGTGCGTTTTAACACACACTGTAACAATCTGCCTCAGTGACCTTATGGCACTGAGGAGAATGGTTCATGATCTCTTGACCTGACTGCCGCGCGCGTCATTGACAGCTGAGGATCGATGGAGCTGTCTGAAGTCAGTAAGCAGAGATGCCGGCACACCCTATGTGTGATCAGGAGCTCACGGAGCAGGCTCGAGACTGGTGCAGCTCGCAGCAAGCCTTAGCTGCTGCGAGACGAGCATTATTAGGGCGAGGGAGGTCTGCGCATGCCATTAGATTAAATAGAGACATAACATACATGAACACAAACTTGCATATCACTCTGACAAAACGATAAAATAGATAGTGTCACCCCATGTGAGGGGTGTCACCCGGTGCGGTCCGCACCCCCCACACCCCCCTTGTGACGCCACTGAGAGGACGCGCCTACCCTGCCCTTAAAAATGGGTTGGATCACTGAGCCTCTCCAGCTTTGCGGTATACTTCCCATCAGCAATATTTAAAAAATCAAGCTCAGGTTGTGGCATTGTGCTTTAGGAGAACAGTTAGTATGCCATTAGGGCCACATGCACAGATGGAGCGCAAGTTCTCAATTATTTTTACCAAGGCCTCCATTGAGAAATCTAGGGGTAAATGTAAATGTAAATGTATTGCGACTTATATAGCGCACGTATCACCCGAAGGCATCAAGGCGCTTGCCTTGGGAACCCGTCCTGGCTTTTCCCTGTGAGATAACCCCTACTGGGTATCCCCAGGGTGAAAGCCAGGCATCCCGCAGCGGGTGGGCCGCCGTAGTGGAGATTAAGCAACTATTGCCCAGAGTTGCAGCATGGGACCCCATGATTAGAATAGGCACCGAGGCGAGAATTATCGAGTCCGTGGACATTTTGGGCTCAGGACCCTGCCGCGTCGGGAATTGAACCCTGGTCCCGGGCCAGACCTCTGCATCAGGGTCTGCTGCTCTAATCAGTGAGCCACACTCCTCCACGTCAAAGGTGAATATATGTGATCAAATCAATTCACATTCTTTCCCGTAATGTTCTGTTCTTTGCACGAATGATAATCGGGCGCACATTCATATATTCATAGTAGTTAATCACTGCTTTTGATAATTTATAGGTTTCATCATTAGAAGGTAGATAATTATTTGTTACATTTGTTCTCTTTCGAAAAAAAACGCTAGGTGATGGCGTTTGGACAAAATATGGGAAACAAATATTGTGATGTGATATTTTGTCCAGAATATCGGAATAGCAAAAAGTTTGTTGGCAAGAATATTGAAGGTAAAAATATTGTTTTTAGTGATCTTAATATCGTTGTAGACAATATTGTTGTATGTAATATCATTTGTGAGTGTTAGCATGTAATTTATTGTAGTGTGTTTAATTGTATATGTTTCATTTTTTTTTTATTTGTGTTTTTAGTAAGATAATCTATTTGTTTTGAAATTGTTGACATTTGTATTTTTAGGTGTATTAATGTATATTAATATTATATTTGTTTTAAACTTTTTAAGTTGCAGGATCTTGGATTAATAGGGGATAAGGGTGGGGAGATTTTTGAAAAGTGTATATTTTAAATATCATTTTTATGTTAATTATTTTAAGGATATACAAATTGGTAATTTACAATTTTTCTTTTGAGTTTTCAAAAATCTTTAATAAACTTTTGGCATGTTACAAACATCATTCTGTCAGGAACCGCGGCACATATTACAATCATGGAGTTGTTGACACTGTTATAGGGATATTACATAATGCACATCATGGTTCAGCATCTCAATTGGGAAAGAGAGAGGAACAAAAGAGACATACGTGTCTATGTGGTCTGCGGGTGGTCTACATAGCGTCTGGACCCCGTTGTGTCGGGGTCCACTTCAGTGGTGTGGGCGTCAGTAAGGTTGGAACCCTCTAGAGGTGCTAGTCGGTGAAGATAGGATATGAGCGGGCCCCATATATTTGGAGGTCTGTTTGCAGCTGGCTTCCAGTCCCAAAATTCACCCAGGAGCATCTGGCAACGGGCTGCATCAGCTAACCAGGGTTTGCCCTGTGGCGCCGGTCTGCGGCCCCAGTGAATTGCTACCTCTCTTGGCGAGCACCAGTAGCATTGCGACAAACTTGCTGTTGTAAATTAACGGCGATTAAGGTGAGCTTTGGCAAAAGACATCTTGGTTTTGCTGTTATCTTGACATTTTTATGGCATCCATTTTGAATTCACTGCAGCCATTTTGTCTGCCACATGCTACCTCGTGTCGACCACGTGCGTTGTCCTGCCTTCCTGCTCATGGCCTCTAAATCTGCCCGGCAACAGGCTATTAATAGCATCTCTGTGTTTTCTGCTGACCGTTAGGGTCCACATCTGTCATTCCTTAGCCATGAGATTGGAATGTGTTAGCTGAGACCCCAAGACTGATAGCTCCTCCCACTGATCGATTGTGCCTCTCGATATTACCTTGTATGGACATAAAATGTGCCCTTATGCTTTGTACCGCCTTCTCGTGAACCCCTGTGTGGGTATAAATAAACCATGTGTCCAGTAGCCCTTTGTGCTACTTCTCGCAGTGCCGAAGGGTACTGGTTGAATTATAGCACCACCTCATGAGGTGCAATAAACGTTATGTTTTGTATTTCCAGTTTCCGTGCCAACTTTTTTTCCTTTGGAGTCTGAGGACTTTTGTGCACAGAAGGGCGAACCCCTTTCACTAACGGGCCTGGCTGAGGTCTGTTACGACAAATTGGCGCCGGCACGTGGGGCTCATCGGCAACTCGGATGCCCGAAGGATTGGTCGTGACGACGGTTCGGAACCTCGCTAAGGACGCGATCGCTGCCAGAGGAGACCCGAGTCTTGGTACCCAAGGCGGTTCTTCCCTACTTTCCGATCCGACCATCCAGGCGGCGCCGGTCCTCGACTGAGATCTCTTCTGTTGGTCTGCCGTGCAGTGACCGTTTGGTCGAATTTAGAACTTGGCAGTTGGAACCTAGACAGCCTATGATTGGTAAGAGCTGTTTTGCGGCGCCTGTTGTAGGTTTTGGAATTTGGATGCCCTTGAGTGGTAAGGTAGTTTTAGGAAACGCTTACCGTGGCATATTTGTATTTGGGAATAGACTAGTCTACTTGGATATGTATGTGTATTTGGGAAATATATGTGTTGCAACTCATATAGGCAGGTAATGCGAGGATTTTTCCTCAACTTTTGTTTGTATAGCGCAACGTACTAAGAAGGTACCTTAAGCGCTCTTATAAATAGTGTATATTTTGCACTGTTTCTTTTGACATGCCTGTTTTTAGGGCACTTCGAAGGTTGTGCTGCTTTTGTAAGGGTACCAGTTTACGACTTGAAGAATCGCAGCCGGCTCCCCCCGAGGGGACACCTAATAGAGATATGTATGTGAAGTTTGGTCTTTCTGCCATAATGTACAGCACGTTGTGGCACAAATATACCAAGAAGGATCCTGAGTTACGGTGGCCACTGCATGGGTCATTTGATGCGCGAAAGGTTGATTATGTGGAACGATGTTTGTTTGAGCGAAAGTCTAGGCGTGATATGTTTGAGAGTTTGCGAATGTGGGAAAAAGAAGTACGACAGCAAGAGAAGCGTGAGCAAGCGTTAATTGAAAAAGAGCAGCGAAAGAGTGTGTATGAGAAAGCGCTTGAGTTACGAAAGAAAGAAACAAAAGAACTGCAGGAGCGAGAGGATAAGGAACGTAGATTACAGATATCTGGCCAATATTCTGTCCGACAGCCTCTCTATCCTGTCCTTAATAAACCGCATGATGATTTTTTGTTATTAGATCGACCTCCACCTCCATACGTCGTTCCGACCGCCTCGTCCGGAGACGACGAGGACTCTGGCTCGGATCACCAGAAAGCGCGGGATACCCGATCTATGTTATCAGTTGAACGTTCGTCCAAACTCCGGCAGGCTGCTCGTAAAGCACTACGTAGTGTTCATTCTGCTCCCGATCTCTTAGCTATCATGAAGGATTGGTCGGAAAAGGAGCAGATATATTCAATTCAATTCAATAGAGACTTTATTTCGGTTTTGTTTCAAACCATAAAAGTGCACACATAAAATACATTGAAAATTTCATGTTTAAAATCACATTTACAAAGGGACATAATATACGTATTTCATTAATGAGTAAGTAGGCGAAATCAGCAATAAAGTGCAGTTAATACTGGGTTTACAACATGATATAAGGTCTTTCAATAAGTAAGCTCAACATCCTTTAGAGGCGTAGAATCACTGGTCCAGGAAATTTCTCAATTTAACAGTTAATTTTAAAAATTCTATAACATGAAGAACACTGTCACTGTGCAAAAGCTATAGATACATAAGTGCTGGTCTTATTTGATTAAAATTTAGTTTCTTTAAAAGAGCAACAAGGTAACATCTGCGTGGGTATTCATAAAACCTACATAAAAATATAAAATGGAGCATATCCTGTGGAGACTTCCCGTGGCAGCCACAGGGAGCAACAATTTTATTAAAAATATCTGACTTAGGTCTAATTAAAAGATGATGAAAAATATTAAACCTGAACCTCGTCAGCAGTAATTTTTCATGAGAAGTGAAGGTACATGTTAAGTATAGTTCCATGGTGTCACATGTTTTCAACATAACATATTTCCTAACATTAGGTTTCATGAGCTCTTCCCCTTCTCTTTGGGCCCTCCTGTCCATATAAAAAGCCCGCTTAATTGCTGCCACATCTCCCTTTACAATCCCACAAGGGTTTTTCAAACAGATTCAAATTTCCAAGCCTCAAAAAGCAAGATTTCAGGTATTTTAGCCAGGGCACGCACATTGAGTTGTCCTGAGACACAAGGTCTTTCACAATCAGGTGGGTAAGCGGAATATCTTGGTTTAACCACAATTTTACCCAACATGTCAGTGGTCTTAGCGCAAAAATATCGGATAGGTACTGAGTCCCCAGTTCTTCGTGTACCGCTAAATTCGATGTGCTGGCGCAAACACAAAGGAGATGTTTTAAGAAATTGTTTTCAGTAACCTGTAACTGATCACCTCTTACATAGACCCATAACTCACTGCCATAAACAGCGGTAGCTATTGATTTTGCATTATAGAGTTTCATCATTGCAGTATTTAGCTTCTTCCCCAATTTTGTGGCAAAATTAAAAATAGAGGCATTTACCCTTGTCATTTCCCCTTTCTTTCTTGCCACATGAGGGCCCCAGCTAAGCTTTGTGTCAAATACGACACCTAGATATGAAAATGTTTGAGTGATGGGGATCAGAACATCACCTAGTTTAAAAATAAAGTTATTTTTCCGTTGTCGGCCAACAGGCATTATATATGATTTAGAATTGTTGACCAATAGGTCTCTGTTGTTCATAAAGATATTAAAAGCATTCAAAAGTGCCTGGAGACCCTTTTCCGTTCTAGAAATTAAAACCGCATCATCTGCGTTTAAAAGTACAGGAATACCCCGCCGGCCAACTCTGGGGCAATCTGATTGTACCTCCTGTAGTGCAGCATCTAAATCATTGATGTAAAAATTAAAAAGAAATGGGGCCTGGATGCATCCCTGGTGCACTCCCTTTTTGATGTTAAAATTACCAGTGGTTTCCCCATTTGTTGAGTACCTAACATTTACACTGGTGTTACTGTGCAAGTCCACCAAAAAATCCACAATCCCTATGTCCACACCTTTTTCCCGCATGGTCTGCCACGGCCTACCCCTGTTAACACAGTCGAAGGCTGATGACAGATCCATGAAGGCAAGTTGGACAGCTCCCTTCTGCACGACAGTATATTTGCTCAGTATAAGGAAGAGATTGAGGCACTGGGTTATGGTGGAACGGCCTCCACAGAAGCCATATTGGGAGATGGACATAATTTTATTGTCAGACGTCCAACTTGATATACACTGCAGTAAGATCCTCCCCATGATCTTGACCATGGAATCTATTAATGAGATCGGACGATAACCAAGGGGGCTGCCCTTGTCTCCTTTCTTAAACACATGGACAATTGTTGATAAACCCCAGGACAAGAGACAGCCCACTATAGCAGCTGCATTGAATACAGCTGCCAAGATGGGTGCCCAAAAGCCTGGGTCTGATTTGTAAAGATCCGGTGGGATTCCATCAGGTCCAGGGGCCTTCCTAGCTGTCCTAGCTGTAAGTCCTTCTATGGCATCCATTACCTCGCGTTTATCAAATTTAATTATACCTCCCCTAACATAAGGTAAAACATCAACTATGACAGGGTCCGCTGAGTGATACAGTTTTTTAAAATGAAGTTCCCACTCCTCCCTAGTTATGCAGCACTCTAGACCATCACCTGGGTCTTCCGCCAGGAACGGTCTTTTAACTAACGCCCAAAATTTAGTGCTACAATTTAAGGTGGAGGGGTCAAGTATTTCATCCCAAGCCTCTTTTCTTAAAAACTCCTTACGGGATGCAATAACAGACTTGTATTGTTTCTGACACAGTTTTACACCCTCCTGATTTCTCGGGGTGACTGACAGCGCTAACCTGAGATTACGTGCGGCTTTAGAGCAATCGTGGTTAAACCACCTAGGGCCCCCTTTCACCAAGTTCTTTGCGGGGGCCGTCATCAGTTCTGACACCTTCTCTGACAAATTCTGATAGGCAATAAGGACCTGCCTGGGATCTCCCCCCTCATGTGTACAATTCTTAATATCTTCAGTACATTTATCCACAATGTTTTTGTAAAGAAGATCTGGGGTAACCATTGACCATTTAAGTCGCCGCCTTCCATCTGTTGTACACAGCCTACCTGAGCTGCAGTTCTGATTTCCCTTGTTAACCCAAGGTCCCTTCAAACGAATTATAAGAGGGTTATGGTCACTAAATTCACTTTGCTCAATGCTGAACAAATCCAGAAAAGTCTGCATCGTCAGTGAGACTAACATATGATCAATAAAAGTGCCCCTGCCGTGCCCTTTGAAAGTAGGAATATCAAAACATTTTAACGGGTCCCTAAGTGTCATAGCCAATGAGAAGTCAAAATTGTTCATTAGGTCATTGCAAAATTCCCCATCCAGGCGCTCACAAAACAAGTCTGTTAAACATTTCTTCAGTGGATCACCGCAAGGATGCACATTAAAATCTCCCATGATCATAAGGTTATGACTAAAATATTTCATAGAAGTAGAGATAAAAGAATTCAATACAGATATTTGATTAGTGCCTGCACTATCATTAGTTGCATTATAAAAGTTCACCAAACCAGCCCAACAGTTTTCTCCATATAAAACTAAGCCCATCACTCCAGTATACTGAGATTCAATTCTACGCATTTTACAAGGGACTAGAATAGAAACAAAAATCACAAGTCCCCCCTTTGGTCTGCCTCTTACCGATGGAGTGGCTGGCACATAAAAAGCCTTGTACCCTTCCAGGAAAAGATCACACTCCACCAGCCAAGTTTCTTGTAGACAGATGACCTTAAATTGCTTGATATAATTAACCCAGTTTTCATCAGCCATTTTGGCAGCCAAGCCCATAATATTCCATGAGACAACAAAACATCCAGATACTATGTCCGGTGAGTTCTCTACGAGTATAGGTTCACCTGAAGCCACAGTGCCCTGAGCCGCATGTCGTGTCGTGATGCAGTCTAGTGGTTGGGGGGCGGAGCTAGGGAGGAGGAACAGGAATAGGAGGGACAAGGACGGAAGGAACAGTATGAGCCGGACAGACATGAATAAAGAAGTGTCGAACACTACTCCTGGCTCCTGTCCTATTTGGGGGGGCACGACAATGGCGACGAGGGTGGGATCATGCTGAAACCCACATCTGCCCAAAACCCCTGCCGTCCGTGAACGGCCCGAGACCTGAGAGCCTGCAGCCTGTGTCAGCGCTGAGTGCCAGAAGCGCGAAAACGAAACGCGCCACACGTCGCGCCTGAATGCTGCCCCATGAACTCAACTTGAAGTCCTGGCAAGTGAGCCAACTCCATGATCAGGTGATCGTGTGAAGCCCGACCAGCAAGCGCTGTTGAGCGCTGGAGCCGCCTGAAGCCGAGCGCTGTTGGCGCCCAAAATCGGGAGCTCACCCCCGATGCGTGAGACTTGGCATGCAGTCGCCGAGTGAGCACGCGACTGAAGAAAGCGAGGTGGGAGCCCACCCCGACCTCACCTGGATACTGCAGCGCCGCAAGGGTGAAGGGACCTGGAGAAGAGTTGCTGCCTCTGCGACCAGCGGTCGGTGAGTCCTGGATGAATCAGCACTGACCGGAATGAATGGAAAGGAAGTCTCGTGTGAACTGAGACTTCAGTGTCGGCGGCCATCTTTAAGTCAGGCAGCCCATAGAGACACCCTGTTCAAAATGCCTAAGCGGCCATTTTCAAGTCAGGCAAGCAGAATATTTGGAATTGAGCATTCAACAGACATCAGAAACAAGCATTGGTGCACAGAATAAAACAAACACTGCAATAGCAAACATAATAAGCACATGCCAATGCAAGAGACAAAATAAGAAAATAAGCACGAGCCAAGGCAAAGTGTGAAGCAACAAACCCAAGCAAATGCAAACTTCAACACAAGAAGCGAAAACAACAAGCACAAACGACCTTGAGCGCAACCAAGCGCTGATACACGTAACAAGAAGCGTGATGAACCGAAGTGACTTTAGCAACAAACACAAATAAAAGCAAGAGGCTTAACAAAGAAACAAGCACAGGCAAGTGCAAGAAAGAACAACAAGCAAGGTGCAAGAGACGGAATAAGACCGACACACATACGAGACTGCGTAAACACAAGAAATAAAATAAAGAAACAAACAGCGGTGAAGACGAGAGGAAACCACAATTCGCGCTGGCAAACACAAGAGAACAAGCCTGGTGAGCGCACACAACAAATATAAGCAAACACGAACAACCACGCGCAACAACTACGCCAACGGCTGAGTGACGACCAAGTTGATCTCAAGAAATCAAGTCCGTCTACTTGAAGTCTGCGTACTACACCATCATGCCTGTGAGGAAAGACACGCATAAACCCAACCCCTGCATTGGAGTACCTCCTCCAGTGGCACAGACCAGCGCCCACTGTTTAGGTCCTGAATGGTCAAGGTGGCTGGAGTCATTGGACGAATTCCTCACAACGACCGGTGAGCAGAGGGATAGCAGACGTCGACTACTACTGCTTCAGCTGGTGGGTCACGAAGGCCGACGTCTAATCAAAACATTTTTAGCAAAAGACACAGAGACGTATAGAGGACTCAGAGAGACGCTGCTCGCTCATTTCTACGCGAAGGAAGACGTGGATCATGAACGCACTGTTTTCAACACAGCACGGCAGGAACCATTAGAATCCTTACCAAGCTTCATTACCCGGCTGCAACGTCTAGTGAAATGTTGCCACTTCGACACCTTCACAAATGAAGATGCTATCCGACTGCGGGTGATTGAAGGCTGTTCAAAACCTGACACCAAGCGCAAGATCATTCAAGGGCGGTTCTCGCTAAAAGAGATCATCAGGAGAGCCGAAATTGGAGAGCGGGTCACAGCGAGGGAAGCGTCCAAAGAATTCCACCAGGACGCAGGAAACAACAAGAGAAGAAAAGAGTCATTCTCCATGTCCGCGAGGAAAGCTCAGGAGTCAAACAAAACCCGAGAGAGGGAGGGCGAAAGCGGACTAGAGGCAAGATGTCATGAGAGACAAAGTGACAAGGAAGCAGGAAACAAAAAGAGAAGAAAGGAGACATCCTCCATGTCCGCGAGGAAGGCCCAGGAGACGAACAAAACCCGAGAGAGGGAGGGCGAAGGCGGACCAGAGACAAGATACCATGAAAGACGAAGTGACAAGGAACTCCCTGAGTCACCAACACAAAGGACAATGGATAAGGGTGTACGAAAGACTGGGACAGCCAGGAACAACCGGATTGACATAACGCCGAGAAGTCACTCAACACACTACTCTGGAGACATATCAAGTAGTGACACAGACCACACAGAGGAGACCGAGACCAGTCTACTCAATGGTCATGATGAAAATACCAAACACCGGCGAGGGGACAAGTCACGTTATATTCGGAAACTAACATACTACTCTGGAGAACCATCAAGCAGAGACACAGATCACACAGAGGAGACCGACGACAGTCGACTCAACGACTATGAGGAAAGGACCAAACACATGCGAGGGGACAAGCCACGCCATCCCCAGAAACCGAGATACACATACACTCAAATGACTCAAGACGCATACGCTCAAGCCATCTGTGATCAGGAGAAAACAGAGAAGAGTCGAATATTATCCCAAGACCAAACCAAGGAAGTAAATACGGAGCTAGCAAACAAACCCGTCACAGCAATAACACAAAAGACACTTCAAAAGATGCACCCAGAGGAGTGCCTCCTCGATAGCATCGACTCCAAGAGTGCGTCATCGACCGATTCAGAAAGCATGTCCGGACAATCACTTAAAGCAACAGAATCCTGGTACCGACAACGGTCACGGTGTCCACCACGTGAAAACACAGGGGAAGCAAAGACCGTCGTCCCTGTCCGAAACAACACACCTCAGGCCAACAACCTGCAATGCCTGAACTCTCCACAAGACACCATGCCACGCCAGCCCCAGGAACATCATGACGTGAAGAATATACCGTCACCGCTGAAGGGGTCAGCAAGGCTTACACAAAAGGGACACAAAAGAAGCACAGATGCTGGTGACTGTACCCACTGGGTGGGAAGGGACCACCCAGTCACCCTACCCAAAGGGGTCAACCCGTTGAGAAAGAGAGGTCACTATCATCAGTCAGAAGGGAAACGTGCACCTGGGTCATCTGGTATGCCTGTCCACGGACAGGAGGACAGGGAGGCCCCTGACCGAATAAGACAACGAGAAATAGAAGTGCATGCAGGCGCTCGGAAGAAAACTAAAACAACGGACACACGTGTAAGAGATCAATTGCCACTCAAACAAGAACCACAAAAGAAAACGGACAGCCGACATCTAGCGGAGCCATCAACAGCCACATCACAAGAAGCGACACTCCTGTCAAGACAGCCGGAAAGACACAATGAAGTACCTCCAACAGACTGCACCCTGCTGACACCTGAGAAACAGACCGAGTTTGAGTTTGTAATGGAGAGGTGTTTCATGACTCAAACAGGCGGGCCGCAGCCCTGTGCAGCTGATCACGGAACTATAGACACTTTGAGAATCAACTTTATTTGTTAAAAAGGGGGGAGATGTCGTGTCGTGATGCATTCTAGTGGTTGGGGGGGCGGAGCTAGGGAGGAGGAACAGGAATAGGAGGGACAAGGACGGAAGGAACAGTATGAGCCGGACAGACATGAATAAAGAAGTGTTGAACACTACTCCTGGCTCCTGTCCTATTTGGGGGGGCACGACACCGCAGGTACCTCCCGTCAGTCACACATCTCAATTCCTGACAAAGCATCATACCTATTCTGTGTATTGACATTATACCCATGGTGGTAGCGTCCAGCACTAGTAATCCTATTGTTGATTTCATCCATGTCTCCAGGCCCGCATGGATTAGTAATGTTATAAATAAATTGTGTGTCCATGGCAGGGGTCTGAGGTTCAAACACCCGCCTAGTTATCCTTTGTTGGGAGGTGGGTTTGCACAGTTGTGCATAGAAGTACCCCAGCGGGCGCACACAAATACTGTTCTCATTATATACTAGTGAAGATGCTCTTAAATGGACAGTTGCCACATGTTGTGGATGTTTAAAATTTACAACAATGCAATCCCCACTTCCCAGCTTTTTGGATGGGCCTACCCAGTTCACCCTCCTTACTGCCATTATCTGATCTGAATAGGAAATAGGAAAGCCACAATTTTTATTAAGCCATGCTACTGTCTTATTTTTCAGTGAGGCATGAGATTCATCATATGGTGAGGCGGGATTTGTGCCACAAGATGGAACATTGGTCAATACCGCCACAAACGGTGCACAATTAGGTGGTAAGTTCAGGTATTGGTTATTCCTGGGGGGCCTTGGAACTGGTCCACTTCGTGGGGCTAAATTGGGTTGTGTCAACAAAGCAGGTACTACTGGGACGACGGATGTACTTAGTGCCTCATTCACAGTAGTAGCTACTGCAACAGTACTGCGAGTGTTCTGATGGGCTTTAGCACTCGCCACTTCCTGCCCTCTTCCCCCAGCCTCAACCCTACCGCTGGTGGGTACAGCCAGGTGTGCAGACACTAGGCCGCCCAACCTAGCCACTTCCGTGGCCAGGGTCTCTATCTGAATGGTCAGTGGTTTAATCATCTCCTCTAATTTCGATACAAATTTTACTTCTAGCTTTTTAATAAGAGAAGCAAATTGTTCAACATTTAAGTTAAAACCACTATCATTATTTCCAGTGAACACAAAGGGGTTTATGACAGGGCTATTAGTTTCTTTCCCATCCAAATCCCTTTTTTTAGTGCTATGTTTTCCCCCCCGTTTTTGATGTGCTATCCTGCAGGTTCGTATCGGCCTAATGACAGGCGGAACTTCGCCTGTTTCCTCGCTTGTCAGGGCATGTTGTTCTAGATGTATCTCAGCAGTCACCGTAGTGGGCGTCTGCGGATCTACTCTGACGACTCCGCTCATATTTACCTCAGCATCTAAGGTCACCCTTTGCGGAGACAACTCTGGCAGATCCAGTATTGGAGACGCCTTCCGTAGTGTAGCACGTCTATCGTTGTTAATCTGATTTATTTTCTTCACCATATAGTTATCAATGGTGCCGGGGCCTATTGCCGATTTATCATTTTTAGGTTTAGACATCTTATATAAGATCGTATAAAAGCCACTACTTACTACTCACTCACATGAAATACACCAATATAATAAAAAATAAAGTCTCACATGGATAGTACAAGATTAAGATCCAGATAAAAATAATGTAGGGTCCCTGGCCCAGCCCAGTCTCCTCAGGCCTCTGAGGGCCACAGAGGGCCCGCCCTTTGCCCGGGCTTAGCCTGGCGCGTCCCGCGCGCGTCCTCGCGGGACGAGGAAGTGGGCATCGCTTTATGCACCTCCTGGCGCTGCAGGAAGAGGTGGGAGGCGTCCTTAGCGTGAAGGCTGCTGGGGGCTGTAGTTCACTTCTTCTCCCGACCGGCGGAGCCAAGCCCGGCCAGTCGGAAGTGCATGGGAATTGTCTGCGGCGGAGCAAAGCCCGGCTGCGCCACAGCCACAAAGGTCAGACAGCACGCCTCAGCGGAGCAAAGGGGAAGCTCAGCCGGCGTGGTACCCCTCCCAAAAAACTGCCACTAGGTCCTCGGCAGTGGGCGTCGCTTTATGCGCCTCCCGGCCCTGCAGGATGAGGTGGGAGGCGTCCTTAGCGTGAAGGCTGCTGGGGTCTGTAGTTCACATCTTCTCCCGACCGGCGGAGCCAAGCCCGGCCAGTCGGAAGTGCAGGGGAATTGTCTGCGGCGGAGCAAAGCACGGCCGCGCCACAGCCACGAAGGTCAGACAGCACGCCTCAGCGGAGCAAAGGGTAAGCTTGGCTGGCGTGGTACCCCTCCCAAAAAACTGCCACCAGGTCCTCGGCAGTGGGCGTCGCTTTATGCGCCTCCTGGCGCTGCAGGATGAGGTGGGAGGCGTCCTTAGCGTGAAGGCTGCTGGGGGCTGTAGTTCACTGCTTCTCCCGACCGGCTGAGCCAAGCCCGGCCAGTCGGAAGTGCAGGGGAATTGTCTGCGGCGGAGCAAATCCCGGCCGCGCCACAGCCACGAAGGTCAGACAGCACGCCTCAGCGGAGCAACGGGTAAGCTCGGCCGGCGTGGTACCCCTCCCAAAAAACAGATATATTTTTCTGCGACATTTGCTGACGAAGTTGTAGAAATGTTTCGAAAACACTCTTTGGTGTTAGAACCAAATGATATAGCGGATGATCGTAAGCACTTACGTGATGGCTCTTTTGTTTTTTCCCAGGTAGAAGACATGATTAGACAACTGGTTAAATTACGAAATGTGGCGTCCCAGCTGAAGGAGCAGAAAAAGAATGCAGACAGTGTTCCACAGTCCAATCCGAATGGAGTATCGCAGTCCCCCATCTTCGAGACAGATAAGATAAAATCTGCCGATTTGAGACCTATGCGGGAAGCCGCGCCCTTGTATGTTCCTCCTAAAGGAAAGGGAGATGATGATGATAAAAATTCTGTTGATGCCAAGGGATATTTTATTTATAATTGAGTATACACTCCCTGGAATAGAGCAGATGTAATGGCGCTTAAACATGCGCTGCCTGACCCGAGTAAAAAACCGGCGGCCTTTTATGAGGAAGTCGAAGGCGCCTTAAATTTTTGTACTATGATCTTATACGATATAGATTTGTTTTTCGGTCTAATTTTACCCCCAGACATGTGGCGGACAGTCCGTAAGATTGATGATCGCGTTATTTTTGGTGCTGAATGGAAAGATCTTGAACGGATGGATATCGATAGAGAACCTGCCAAAAAGCCGCATCGGCTAATATTAGATCTTCCTGCAGCCATTTTGACTAAACTTAAAATGATTATTCCCCCTAAAAAGATTGATTGGACGGTTTTAGCGTCATGTAAGCAAAAGACAGACGAATCGGTTTCTGATTTTTTCACACGTTTTGAGGAAACTTTTCATGATTGTAGCGGCCAGTCTTTAACAGATGATACCGGCAGACATTTGTTCGTTGTTAAATATGTTACGAATCTGTTACCAGGGATAGCTAGCCGCTTAAAAGCTAGCGAGAGTTCTTGGACTACCTCCTCTCCGGCCTCTGTTTTAACTATGGCTCAGTATTATGAACGCCAAGAAGCGGAAGCGAAGGGAAATGAGGACAAGAAATCGAAAGAGTTAAAAACAAAAGTTATGATGGCCCAGGTTTATGGTCCGCCTTCTAGAGGTTATGATAGGGGTCCTGATAGAAGCTATGATAGAGGTGGACGAACATCCCTCAATACTCCTTACACTGGTACGAATTTAAATATCAACCAATGCGCATATTGTAAGCAGCCCGGCCATTGGGTGCGTAATTGCCCATTATTGCGTCCTCAGCAGGATGCTCGTGGGCGGGGCCAAGGGAGAAATGGTTCAGGATTTTCGGAGGCTCGGGGAAATGTGAATGATCGTGTTCGATCCGATACAAATGTACGACCACAATATAGACAGAACACCTTGGATAGGCGAAATCAATATCAAATGTCCGATTATGTTCAGCCTGATCTGTACGATTCTGCTCATGCATAGGATTGCCTAGGATGGGGTAAGGAATCAGTTGAAGTTCCAGTAGATCAGACGGGTCCCTATTTTACAGCACATGCTTTGGGTTCTACTGATCGGTTTCTGGTTGATACAGGAGCTACTCGTAGAGCTTTATCTAAACAATTGGTTCCGAGGGCTCCCCTGTCTGGCACGACTATTACTTCGATAGGTTTCGATGGAACACCTTCCCGTAGCCCATTGTCACAACCACTTCCATTTTATGTTGATAAATTCAGTGCTCCATGTCCGTTTTTGCTTTCCCCTAACACACCAGACAATATTGTGGGCCTTGACATGCTGAAGTACTTTAGAGCCACGATACGATGTTCTCCTGAAGGGGTAAGAGTCATTTTAAATGATAATCATTCTGAATTTGACAGAATTTGTCTTGTTAAAGAAGACGTTGCATTAGCCACTCTTCCTGAGTCCCTCTGGGCTACATCAGACACCGATGTGGGTCAGATGGTAATTCCTCCGGTTCGGATCAGCGTTAACGAGGGAGCTGTGTTACCCCGATTGCCGCAATACCGGATTTCACAGGAGGGAGAAGAAGCACTCATACGAATTGTACATGATCTTATCCGGGTTGGGGTTGTTGAGGAAGTTCCATTTAATGTTTGCAATAGCCCGATTCTTCCAATTCTGAAGAGAGATACTGACAAGCGTGTTTATAGATTCATTACTGATTTAAGGGAGGTGAATAGGATTGTCGTACCACAGTATCCTGTGGTGTCCGACATCCCAACACTTCTTACTTTGGTTCCCCCAACTGCTACTACATTTTCTGTAATAGACTTGAAGAACGCTTTCTTTTCGATCCCTATTCATCCTGACAGCCGATATTTGTTCGGTTTCACTTTGAATAATCGATCGTACCGATTTTGTAGAGTTCCTCAAGGCTATACTGAGAGTCCGAGTATCTACGGTCAAGCATTAAAAAGGGAACTTGATTTGTTTGTATTGCCCGAAGGTGTGGCTCTCATACAATATGTCGATGACATCTTGTTGGCAGCCGACACCCCACAGTGTGAAAAATGCACACTCTCTTTGCTTTCTTTCCCTGCTTTACATCATCATAAGGTATCCCGAAAGAAATTGCAATATTGTAGACCAAAGGTAACCTACCTAGGTCACCTTTTGTCTAAGGAGGGACGTGCATTGACATCAGATCGCATACAAGCAATTTTAGATACACCAGTTCCTACCACACAGAAGGGAGTACGTGCATTTTTGGGTCTCACTTCCTTCTGTAGACAGTGGATCTTGGGATTTTCACACATTGTTAAACCCTTATTGGCACTTTTGACGAAAGATACCCCAGTACCTCTTCCATGGACAGAGGAATGTGAAAGTGCTTTTCGACAATTACGACAAGCCCTTTGCTCAGCACCAGTGTTAGGTACACCAGATTACACGAAACCTTTCACACTTTATGTACATGAGAAAGACGGATGTGCATTGTCAGTGTTGGTTCAATAACACGGCGATAAGCAACGCCCGTGTGCTTACTTCTCAGCAGTCCTTGATCCTGTTGCTAGAGCATTACCTGGATGCTTTCGTTCAGTTGCAGCAACAGCGGTGTCAATTCGAAAGAGTGAGGGAATAGTTTTGTCACACAAATTGTTAGTGTTAGTACCACATGCTGTTGATGCTCTTTTGAATCAGACGAAAACGCAGCATTTGACCAGTGCTCGTCTTACAGGATATGAATTGACATTGCTAGCTCCTCACATTACATTGAAGAGATGTGCAACTTTGAATCCAGCCACTTTTTTGCCATATCCGGTGACCCAGCCTCAGTCACAAGAAACGCACAATTGTATTTTTCTGACTGAGGAACAGACAAAGGGTCGCATTGATTTGCAGGATACACCCCTTCCAGATGTGGATGGTGAATTGAGGGTTGATGGGTCTTGCCTGAAGTTACCAGATGGTACGACTTCAGCCGCATATGCAATTACCACACTTGAAACAATAGTGGAGACAGCTCGCATACCACAGAAATCAGCCCAAGCAGCTGAGTTGATAGCTCTGACAAGAGCATGTGAGCTCAGTGCTGGGTTGTGCGTGAACATTTATACGGATAGCCGCTACGCTTTCGGAGTAGCACATGATTTTGGCCTGCTCTGGAAGGAAAGAGGCTTTCTTACATCTCATGGAATACAGATAATGCACAGAGATTTAGTGCATAATCTCTTGACTGCATTGACATGTCCGAAGAAAGTAGCTATTATAAAGTGCAGCGCAAACAAGAAAGTAACAGACAAAATTGGTCAGGGAAATGCCTTTGTAGACCACATAGCACGTGAAACCGCAATGCAGAGGAACACTACTTCTATGTATGTAGTGAAGTCACAAGCTGAAAGATGGCACGATACTAGGCAGGAAGTGCGAGAGATACAGAAAACAGCCTCTGACCAAGAACGTGAACAGTGGTCTAAAGATAGAGAGTTAGATGACGAAGGTTGTTGGAGAAATAAGCAGATGGACCGATGGAAGCTGCCTTCAGCTTTCGTACAGTCTATTGTTCAGATGGCACATGGGTTAGCACATGTTGGAGCTTCCGCAATAACGAAAATGCTTACGCAAGTTTGGGAGCATCCAGAAATTGCTAGCGCAGCTAAAAGAGTAGTACAGTCCTGCTTGATTTATTTGCAATACAATCCTGGAGAAGGAGCGCAAGTTCCGTCTGGAGGTTTTGTTACACCAACTGCACCTTTTGAAGTCCTACAAATGGACTATATTCAGATTGAGCGGTGTAATAATTTAAAGTATGTTTTAGTGGTGGTTTGTGCTTTCAGTAAATGGATTGAGGCATACCCTACGAAAGACAATACTGCGATTACTACTGCTAAGGTGCTGCTGAAGGAGTTCTTCCCGAGGTTTGGTGTTTGCAGACTTTTATGGAATGATAACGGACCTCATTTTGTTGGAGAAGTTATCAAGTATGTTTTGAAGGGATTGGGAATCAAGCAGAAGTTTCATGCTGTGTTCCATCCGCAATCAGCAGGATTGGTGGAAAGGTACAATGCTACTCTGAAGCTAAAAATCGCGAAAATCGTAGCCTCCACGAAATTGACTTGGCCAGATGCATTGCCATTGGCATTGTTGTCCATTAGATCAGTACCACATTCTAGAACGGGTCTCACCCCGTACGAGGTGCTATTTGGACGGCCAATGAATATTTGGGGAGTTCCAAAACCAAGCTCTGTGTGTGATGTACCTTGTGTTTTAATGAATGACTATTTGGCACAATTAACTGATAGCTTGGTTTGTATTCATCAACAGGTTCGAGAAGCGCTCCCTGATAAATCCCAAGGTGAAGGCCATGAACTCCGTCCCGGCGACTTTGTGATGATAAAAGTCTTCGAGAGGTCAAGCAGTCTGGAACCGAGGTGGCGTGGACCAGAACAAGTACTTCTCGCCACGAGAACGGCAGTTCGTGTTACCAACAAGAAGAACTGGGTGCATAGCATCCATTGTTGGAAGGTCTTGCCGACCCTGGTGGAACCTGCTGTGCTGATCGATCATCGAGACATCCTGACTACGGAGAAAGGCCCTGCTGTATCACCTGACGGATCTGAGGAGTTCTTCCCGAACCAGAAAACTCCTGGAGCAACGCGATATAATTTGAGATCAAGAAAGTGATTCTTATAGTTTTTTGTTGCGAGACTGGTTGAGCAACCGCTCTGGGTAGTGGAAACGGAGAGCCAATATGACAAGGGAGGGGGATCAGCCCTGCGTAGTGTAGTGACACCTGTCTTGATCTGTGGTGATGAAACCAACGTCTGCCCAGAGTAAAGAGCTCATTGATTATTTTGTTTTTTCTATTTTTTAGTTTGAAGATGACTCTTGTGACTATGAATACTAATAAGAAGAAGATTTTACGAGTATTAAGTGTTTTTGTTGTTTTGACAATAGTAGCAGTGATCACTTGGTCTGTTGAAATGGTGACTCCTGCTCATGGGTTTGTGGTGGTTCCTACTACTCCTATTCCGGAAGAGCACTGAGGAAAATGATATTTTGCCTGACCAAATATGTCCACTACATATACCCTATGTTACATGTCATGTGCATGTCACCCATGCATATTTCCCGTAGTGGCCTGAATCACTAGGCCTCTGCAAACATGTCCTGCAAGTCAAGTCATCAAGTCTCCCAAACGTTAAGCTAAAATGAAGGCCCATGTATTTGCATTTTGCATTGTGCTCTTTTAAATAAATATCGTACTGGTTGAGCCTGAAACCACTTTCTGAATTAATGTTTTCATGACTCTTGGCATACTGAGCTGCAGTCACGTCAGCAAGAAGTCTGCCAAGACAGTATTATGAATAACAGTTATCCATCTGCTGTACAGAGTGGCATCCCTTCCCAGTGAGGAAAAGTAAACAGAACCCGTCTGATAGCCATTCTGTCTCCATTTAAGTGAATTACAGTGCTTGCACCCATAGAAAGCTCATGCAATGAACGAATAAATATGCCCTCTCTGTCTTTTAGTGACGAACAACCTTTTCTTCAGATAATACATCCCCTGACTCTAGATATCAGTTGTACTAGATGTGCTGGTCGCCTTGACACAAGAGATCTCTCTACTAGGTTGAAAGTCAGCTCTCCTCCCAGTTACACGTCAATTGCACGTCATGCTCAAAGTTGCACAAGTAGGGCAGAGTTCCAGCTGGTCATGCAAACTCCTCCTAAGTACCCACCCACCTATGACACCCACCTATGACACCTACCTATCACCTACCTATGACTCATCAAAGTACACACCCTCATGTACACCCACATGTTCTTATCTCATTTTCTTCCTTGCTCTGCTTAGCCTATGTACAAGAAATGTATATATACTATGTTCAGTAAATAATTGTTAGAAGACTCTTCCTGAACCTCAGAGGTGATGGAACATATTCTCCCTTTGACTCGAGTTATTGGAATAAAGCCCATTTTAACTCAGATACCACGGACTCTGCTTCTCACTTGATGCATGATACTTTGTTAATGCCTAGAAATTCTGCCAGGGTAATAATTTATTTACCACATAATTTGGCGCCCGAATAGAAACATATCCCTTTCCCCACTCGCCGGAGTTGTGGGTCTAGTCTTTGCCCCCTTCTACAGCCGTGACGGACTTCAAAGTGCGCACGCCATCGGGATTTCCCGCTACTCCCTCAGGCCCAGGAGGAGGACGGACTGCGACCAGGCATCCATGTGAGGCGGTGAGGAACGCGGATCGTCTCAACCAGAGGCCCAGCCCGTGAGAGAGCAAGGTCCGAGGTCTCCAGAGGTCCACCTGTTCCAAGGCGCAAGCGTAGTCAAGTCAAGTTTCCGAGGCCTTCAAGTTTCAAGTTCTGCTTTCCCGGTGAGTACCACTATGGGGAATGTATCAAGTTTCAAGACGGGCTCATTTTAAATGAGAACGGTCAAGACGGGCCCACGGCAAAACGTGGGAACGGTCAAGACGGGTCCACGGTTAAACGTGGGCCCGGTAAAGACGTGTCTCATTTCTGGGACCGGTATGGTTGTACTGTATTTTCAGTGCACAAACTGTTTTTCAAGTGCATGTTTAACTCTCTGTATCAGTTTAGGTTATATCTGTATCTGTTTCAGTGTTTAAATTGTTTAGTGTGAATGATTGTTGATTGTTACAGTCTATTTTTTGTGTATTGTGTTTCCGTTGTGTTGATTTCAACATGCCACTGTTTTCAAAGTTACGTCAGATAGGGACCAGAAAAGGTATACTAGAATAGACAGTTAATATCCGGCCTAGAGACACACCTGGTCATGATATGTGTTAAAAGGTCAAGACCCTCTCAGAAAGACGCTATTGAGTTATGGCGCAAAGAGTGACACAGGAGATCAGAGAAAGAATTCAATAAAGCAAAGAGAACTAAAACAAGCAGAGAAAAAATAAAGCCAAAGAAAAAGAACTACGGGATAAGGGGGAACAGGTCAAGACAGAACAGACTGTTAGAGAAAGAAATTCCGTCATTACTGGTATTTATCCCACCCTGTCAGAAGAACTAGTTCAAGTGACCACCTCAGAAAGACCCAGTAGGTAGAGAACGCCACCACCTGTACCCTTTAGAGTATGTAGAAATAAGTCAACAGCATCTGAAGAGTTCATTTCCTTGTATCTAGATGAGTCCCTTCTGGACTGCGAAAGTGCCTTGTGAGTAACTAGTTGGTTTATTTGTAAATAGCGCCTTGTGATTAAGACTTGTGAGTAGTATGTTGAATTTTCCTAAGTATAGCTCCTTGTAAATATGCCTTGTGAATAGCGTGTCATTTTTTTGACTTGTTGAGCTTCTTGTAAATATGGCTTGTGAATAGCGCCATGTAGTTATGGCTTGTGCAGAGCATGTTATCATCAGGTCCCTAGCCATTACGTTAGGTAGGAGAGAGCTGGATCTCTTTCAAGTACTTGGAGAAAATGTTTTGAAGATGTGCGTATGTGTTATGTGATAACGTGGAGAAATGAGTTCATGACTTTCCCATGTACTGCAGTCATTGGGGAAAGATTGTGCTTCAGCTGCCGAAGAGTTAATATCTTGTACTGAGTAGGCAGTATTTGTTTTAACATGCTGATCAACAAGGTGTTGAGGGATTTTGGCGCTTTTTTCTGTTTGCGGGGGGGGCGTGTTTTTGAGCGGAAATTCGTACCCGTTCCAGTGGAGGGATTTGGTTGCTTTTTGGTGAGGATTTAGGGAATAGCTTGGACTACTGTGATTCAAAATGTGAAAAGGATCCGAGCTGTGGAAGTTGTGGAAAAAGCATGTTTTGTGTGGAGGTGCGATTTGCCATGTTATCCAACGGGCGTATTTCTGAAATGTGAGATAAGGGTTTGCACCACGAAGAGTGCTTTAATGTTTTCACGGTTGAGAAGAAATTATAGAACAGACCCATTAGAGAATGTGCTTTAAATTAGTGTAATGCAACAGTGTTTTTTGTTTAAATAGGAATGTTCCTACAGAATATTTTTCCCAATGCAAGCTGCCCTTTAGCGTGTGACAGTTATCCCACTCACTTAGGAAAGTGGCTATTTATAAATTAATGAACGTGGCCCTTTTTGATAGCTACAATACACTACCATCTTAGTGCATTGCTAAGAGTCCCCTACATTAGTTTGATTTGCATTCATTTAGTTTCAAGGCTCACCTATGTACTTTGACAGGCTGCTGATAGAAAGGTATAATGTTGCACTGTAAAAGCAGTGTTCATTAAACAAGACTTGAAAATAGGATTTATTATGTCTGATTCAGAGGTGCAATACTTACACAGATGGTTTCAGATCAACATTTAGTGGAGAAGCCTCCATTGATATGTGCAGAGAACAGTCCCAACGCAACAGTCCATGATAATTCGTTTTTTTTTTCTCTCAACTGCAAAGTGCTTAGCATTGTGTGCAGAAGCAAATTGTCCCTTTCTTTTTTGTGTGGTAATTTGCATGCTAAACAAATGCCCATGTTTCAAATGTCTTGCCTTCTAGCTGAATTAGTTAGACAAAAGTGTTTTTTAGAAAGTGGAGTTTTTAAGTAGCAGTACAGAATTATTTTAAAATGCTAGCATGTCACTCAGTTACAGAAAAATACATGTCTTTATTAATTTACTTTTTAACACGTTTTAAATGTGCTTCAGTTAGTTAGAGAATAATGGTTCTGGCCTGGGAAGAGATATGTTATGACGTACAAGGAATGTGTTTTTCGACCTTGAAGTGGCTGAATAACTTCTCCTGGCTGACTCCCAGGGACAGATGTTTATGTAAAGGGAGGGCATTTCCCTCTTGGAGCGAGCAGTGCCTGTCTTGTTGATATTGGCCATACTCCAATTCTTTCCGCGATCCCTTTGTTTATGTAAAGGGAGGGCTACTGCTCAGACTTACACTAGCTTCATTCGCATGTAAAGAGAGGAGGCTTGCAGCTCACTCTTTAAGAAACTTGGCAGACGCTTGACTCTTTCAATGAGCTCAGCGTTGGCAGCGACCCAATTTTAGAGAAGCAGAGACGAGTGAGAGGCTTGTCTCCTCTTAGTGATGTTTGACACTGAGCCAGCTCCTGGCTCTGAGGGGAGGGGTAGGTGAGCAAGGAGTGAGTTCGTAGCGAAGTTACCTCCCCAGCCGCTCTGACTTGTGTACAGAAAAAGTGTTCTTCATTACAGTCAACACTAAAAGCTTCATTGACTTCAGATAAATTCACGCTTGCAAATGAATACGTTTTTCCTTCAGTAGTGTAACAAGCATAATTGGCAGGAGTCTTGCTCTTGCAATAGGTTCAGCATCTGGTAGTCATTCAATTTTAGATCACAGTGTAGCCCGGCTTGGAATTGATCCAAAACTCCGAGCGCGGACATCTTTCTAAAGGGAGGGGCTGTTTCTCACAGAGGCTCTAGGCCTTCTGTCTATGACAAGAATACTTTGGTTTTATTCAAATACATTTAGAGAGCATATTGTAGGTAGTATGGTCATACTATTCCCAAGATTTAGAGTAGGATTTTAGTATAAACTGCAGAGCTTTTGGAACGAGGCTCCACTTAACTTAGAGGTTAACAGAGGTTTGTGGGCGTTTGTTTGAGGTTCCCCCAAAATAAAAATTGTGGTTTTGGATTGAAAATTCATTTTTATTTATTTATTTATTTTTATGTAATTCATTTTTGCTGGATTGATGACATAGGGTCCTAGCATTTGCAGTCAAGCATTAAAGCGACAGCTAGTCAGTGTTTACATGCCTACCTGCACAGCGCTGATACAGTACATAAACGACATTCTAATTACAGCAAGATCAGTACCAGACTGTGACATTGCATCTCTGACAGTCTTACACTTTCTGTGAAAAGCAAGTGGTGTACAACACTTGCTTTCCAAGGAGGGTACACGTGGTTCCCTCTGTGAACCAGGTATACAGCTAACATAACCATTTATTGGCCTTACTTCTTACTGTAGGCAATGGATTCCCCAGTATGCATATCTAGCCAAACCACTCATACAGTTAACTACACAGGAGGCAGCCATTTTGACTGTACTCCCTAGGACACAAGAACACACCTTGGCATTTGAGGAATTAAAAAGAGCATTATGTCAAGCGCCAGTTTTAAGCGACTCCATGTTACAGTAAACATTTTATGCTTTTTTATTTTTATTTATTTTTACATTTGACTGTAGCGAGACAGACAGGATATGGACTGACATTATTTCAACCACACATAGAGATCAGACGTTGTAATATTCTGAATCCTGCAACACTTTTTTCCCTCAAGTACAGTAAATGCACCACCACATGACTGTGTGGAAGTTATGAATATAGTGACAAGACCAAGACAAGACCTGACAGATATTGTACTCCCAGACCCTGACCTGACACTCTATGTGGATGGTTCATGCATGAGAACAAGTGCAGGAGAATCAGTAGCAGCCTATGCTGTGACCACAGGAAATAGACACACTGTCTGCACAAGCAGCAGAGCTCATTGCTCTGACACAAGCCTGCATAAGAGCTAAGCACTTGAAAGTAAACATTTATACTGACTCACAATACACTTTTGACGTTGTTCATGATTTTGGGGTTCTGAGGAGGAAGAGAGAGGTTTCTTGAGACCTCCCATGGGACCAAGATTCAGCACAGCCAGCTTATTCAGGCCCTGTTAGAGGCCATACATTTACCTACAGCCATTTCTATCCTGAAATACAAAGCTCACACCAAAGTTACAGACACCATTTCCCAGAGTAATGACCTGGCAGACCGAACAGCCCAGACAGCCCAGACAGCCCAGACACCAACAGACACGACAAGGACAGAGGTACCATTACTGACATAAAGTATGACAGTCAGGGATCCCACACAAGATGTACTTGACATACAGACACATGCCACCACAGATGAGATAAAGAAATGGACTTTACAAGGAGGGGTCCAGACTGACCAAGGTTGGATGACTAAGGGAAAAAGCACATGGTTTCTTTCAGATTCTATGGTATCAATAATCATAAACACAACACATAGTCCCGCACACTTAGGAGAGAAGGCAATGCTAGACAGCTTACAGAACATTTGGTTTAACAAGCAGCGAACATGTATGATCTATTACCAGTTCAATCCAGGTAAAGGCATTCCGGTGGAACAAGGCGGATTTCATCCTCCTGACCACCCTTTTGAAGTTCTCCAGATGGATTATATCCAAATGGACAGATGTAAAGGTTACACGTATGTCCTAGTAGTTGTGTGTGCACTGTCTAGATGGACAGAAGCATATCCAGTTCCAGATTATACTGCTGTTACAACAGCCAGACAATTAGTGCGCAGTACTTCCCCAGATGTGATCTACCTCATGTGATCTATTCAGATAACGATCAGCCATTCTCCTCTGAATTAATGAAACAAGTGTCCCTTCTGTTAGGTTATACATGGAAATTCCATTGTGTCAGACACCCAGAAGCCGCAGGCCTTGTAGAAAGACAAAATCAGACAATTAAGACAAAGTTGCTGAGATCTGTACAGAAAAAGGCGTGGATTGGATGGTGGCCTTGCCGGTTGCCCTCTTTTACATGCGAATGGTAGCTCATTCCATATGTGGGGTATGCCTATGCCAAAGAAAATAACTGATGTTGACAGTAACATGCTGACAGATTACCTGGCTTCCTTGATTTCTGCACTACTCTCTTGTTGTTCACAGGTTGCTGCTGCCTTCCCTGACAACACCCAGGTCAAGGAACATGCCATAGCACCAGAGGATTCTATACTTGTGTCCGGATTTTTGATCGTTCAAGTCCCCTTGAGCCACGTTGGAAGACGCTGAAGTTGGTGGAAGGACGTAAAGGCCGAACTCACCTTCATCACTATTTGGAACTATTTGGAACTTTGGAACTTTGGAACTTTTATAAAGAACACTGACCTTTGCTAAAAAATACCCCTCAGCAAGAGTATAGGTCTAGATTAAGAACTAGCAAGTCAGACGTAGTTTAATTGTTTAAGCCCACCCGGTGGTGAATCGGTTAGACTCGATTCTGACATGTATAAGATCACATATGAGAATAGCAAGAAGAGAGATAAGAAGGAAAAGTACTGCAAGCTATTACGCAGTAGATGTATAGTTACTTTGATCATCCTTTTTATTCTGTGCATTGTTGTAATTGGTTTTAGTTTATTGCTACATGTTTTCTTTCCCATTTCCTCACATATACATTCTTCCAGTAACAGTACCATAGAGCATACATTTAGTGACCTGCCTCCTCATGAATTGTCATATCGACGTGCACTAAATAACAATACTTTTATTCGAATGTTACACCATTCTCATCAGACCAGCAATGCAACTGATTGCTGGGTATGTGGCCAACTGCCTCCTTATCAAGAGACGAAGGGAGTCTTGCCCTTCTACCCTTTACCGTTCTCACACAATGGTTCGTGTGGAGCATGGTTTGCTCTAATGACATCAATAGATAGAAGGTACATAGCTTATCCAGGTGGCTGGATATATGGAAACCTGAATAAAGTAATGAATGAAGCATGCTTTCCAGACAAAGACGGATTCCCCCAAAGAAAGGGAACCGATTTAGAGAATGATGAGTACGAACAGGGAAATGCATCTGTTAATTTTATAATGTTAAACGTTCAGCCCAAGCAAAACACAGGTCCACCGTTTATTTCAGTCCTGCCAGCAAAAGGTGATTTATGTGTTAGTAAGAAAGGCTCAGTACATATGGGACACAGCAAGTGTAACACTGTAGTAGAGTTTGATGATAACGGACTTTCTTCTTTCAAAACATCACGCCATACCTATTTCATTTGTGGTCAGACAGCCTATGTACATCTGCCCTTAGACTGGGGTGGGACTTGTTATATAGCATTCTTATTGCCACCCGTTTTTCTAGCCCCATCAAATTATCATAGAGATTCACGACTAGAACATGTTAGACAAAAGAGAGAGACAGATTCCGCAGGGATCGATCAGACTGAAACAGCTTGGGAGCAATATACAGATTTCAACAGAGGATTCTTTTTCTTCATAGGTCCCGTCCAAAACAGTAAACTGATACGCAGGTTAACAAGGACTCTTGAAACAGTTGTAAATGTAACTGCATCTGCCCTGGCGAACTTGACCCAGGAACAGTCTGCTATTAGACTTGTCGTTCTTCAAAACCGCCTCGTTCTAGACGTCATCTTGGCGGATAGGGGCGGAGCTTGTAGAGTCATCCGATCTAGTTGTTGCATTTTCATCCCAGATAATGCACCATCTGTGTACGAAGCAATAACAAGGCTCCACAAGATTGCTCATGCCATACATCAAGATCCAGGCACATGGACTTGGTCCAGTTGGTTCTGGGGTGTAATATCTGCTTGGGGATGGAAAGTTATGTCCTTCCTAGGAATGGCCCTACTTATGGTATTTGGTTGCTGTCTCTGTCTGCAGTGTGGTCCGGCGATTTGCGGCCTGTGTGCCACTGTCTGTGTTCCCCATCCACGTAAACAAAGAGTTAAAGATGAACAAATGATTCTGTATGATGAACTATACGGTCTCATGAATATAGATGTATCCTAAAGGGTTATGTAGGGGACAAGGAGGGAATGAGGAAAATGATATTTTGCCTGACCAAATATGTCCACTACATATACCCTATGTTACATGTCATGTGCATGTCACCCATGCATATTTCCCGTAGTGGCCTGAATCACTAGGCCTCTGCAAACATGTTCTGCAAGTCAAGTCATCAAGTCTCCCAAACGTTAAGCTAAAATGAAGGCCCATGTATTTGCATTTTGCATTGTGCTCTTTTAAATAAATATCGTACTGGTTGAGCCTGAAACCACTTTCTGAATTAATGTTTTCATGACTCTTGGCATACTGAGCTGCAGTCACGTCAGCAAGAAGTCTGCCAAGACAGTATTATGAATAACAGTTATCCGTCTGCTGTACAGAGTGGCATCCCTGCCCGGTGAGGAAAAGTAAACAGAACCCGTCCGATAGCCATTCTGTCTCCATTTAAGTGAATTACAGTGCTTGCACCCATAGAAAGCTCATGCAATGAACGAATAAATATGCCCTCTCTGTCTTTTAGTGACGAACAACCTTTTCTTCAGATAATACATCCCCTGACTCTAGATATCAGTTGTACTAGATGTGCTGGTCGCCTTGACACAAGAGATCTCTCTACTAGGTTGAAAGTCAGCTCTCCTCCCAGTTACACGTCAATTGCACGTCATGCTCAAAGTTGCACAAGTAGGGCAGAGTTCCAGCTGGTCATGCAAACTCCTCCTAAGTACCCACCCACCTATGACACCCACCTATGACACCTACCTATCACCTACCTATGACTCATCAAAGTACACACCCTCATGTACACCCACATGTTCTTATCTCATTTTCTTCCTTGCTCTGCTTAGCCTATGTACAAGAAATGTATATATACTATGTTCAGTAAATAATTGTTAGAAGACTCTTCCTGAACCTCAGAGGTGATGGAACATATTCTCCCTTTGACTCGAGTTATTGGAATAAAGCCCATTTTAACTCAGATACCACGGACTCTGCTTCTCACTTGATGCATGATACTTTGTTAATGCCTAGAAATTCTGCCAGGGTAATAATTTATTTACCACAGCACCAGCATTTCACTCTTCCTTATCATGAGTATAAGCATTGCGAGCCCTATTTAAATAATACGTTTGTTCAGATGCTTCACCACACTCACAACGCCACGAACCCTACAAATTGCTGGATATGTGGTATGCTTCCAGCTCATCAGAAGAAAGGTGGAACACCGTTTACTCCACTTCCCATTTCGCATAATGGTTCTTGTCGAGCCTGGTACACTCTTCTCTTTTCGAACAGAAAACCTGCAGTAGGTTGCCTTCTTTTACGCTTGAATAAAGAGTGTTATCAAGATGAACATGGGTATCCCCAAGCGAATGGAACTATATGGGAATGGGAAGAATACCGGCGGACAATGCTTCTACGCCTTATGTTTTCACCCACACGAGAGACTCTACTACGAGCAATGTATCTGTAATAACTGTAACACGGACTAAAGCAGACTTATGTGTACAAAGTACTGGACGAATTCCAGTTGGGTCCAGCGATTGTGTTGTTGTATTAAATATGGATGAATAAATGAGAGTACTTTCCTGGCTTCACATAACACATATCTAGTATATGGAAGTCATAGATATCACAGATTACCTGTAGGGTGGTCTGGCACATGTTATGTTTCTTTCCTATTACCCTCTGTTTTTTTGGCACCTGCTTCGTATCATCGAGATTTTAAATTGTTTAGAAACATTTCTATGAATCGCTATAAACGGACAATACGAATTGATGATGTGGACCAAACAGATACTAGTTTGCAACAATATGTTGATTTTAATTTAGGTTTATTTCCCTTTGTAGGTGCTGCATTAAATAGTAGGAAAATACGACGACTGACTAGAGTTGTAGAAGCTGTCACTAATGAAACTGCTGTAGCCCTAGGAAATATTACAGGAGAGTTGCAAATTGCCAGAATTGTAACCCTTCAAAATAGGATGGTCTTGGATGTCATGTTAGCAGATAGAGGAGGAGCATGTAAAGTCATCGGAAGTAGCTGTTGTGTATTTATCCCTGACAACTCACCTTCTGTGTATGAAGCAATTCTTAAACTGCATAAAATAGCTTCTGATATTCATGAGAAAAATGGCACCTGGACCTTTGCTGGATGGTTTTGGGCTTTAGTCTCCGCCTGGGGTTGGAAATTACTGACTGTTCTATGTATCGCAATTGCAGTGATTTTCACCTGTTGTATGTGTATCCATTGTGGCCCAATGCTATGTTCATGTGTATAACTGCCTGTATACCATCTAGGAGAAATACCGTGAAAGCACAACAGAAGTTGGATAAAGAAGTGACCAATATAATGTGCATAGATATACAAGATGAATGAACAGATTACCCCAAAAGAGCATATGTCTTTAGCTAACGCTAAAAGGGTCGTCTGTTGTAAATTAACGGCGATTAAGTTAATCGTTAGCAAAAGACATCTTGGTTTTGCTGTTATCTTGACATTTTTATGGCATCCATTTAGAATTCACGGCAGCCATTTTGTCTGTCACATGCTACCTCGTGTCGACCACGTGCGTTGTCCTGCCTTCCTGCTCATGGCCTCTAAATCTGCCCGGCAACAGGCTATTAATAGCATCTCTGTGTTTTCTGCTGACCGTTAGGGTCCACATCTGTCAATCCTTAGCCAGGAGATTGGAATGTGTTAGCTGAGACCCCAAGACTGATAGCTCCTCCCACTGATCGATTGTGCCTCTCGATATTACCTTGTATGGACATAAAATGTGCCCTTATGCTTTGTACTGCCTTCTCTTGAACCCCTGTGTGGGTATAAATAAACCATGTGTCCAGTAGACTTTGTGCTACTTCTCGCAGTGCCGAAGGGTACTGGTTGAATTATAGCACCACCTCATGAGGTGTAATAAACGTTATGTTTTGTATTTCCAGTTTCCGTGCCAACATTTTTTCCTTTGGAGTCTGGGGACTTTTGTGAACAGAAGGGCGAACCCCTTGCACTAACGGGCCTGGCTGAGGTCTGTTATGACATTGCGATTGGCATCTGAAATGTCTCTGACATGTCCCAGGAGGCACAGCAAGGGGTCAGGTATGCTGCACTCCTGAGTGATATCGCTAACTATAGAGCACGCATCTAGCCAAAAGTCTGAAACCTTAGGACATGTCCAGGCCAGATGTGCGAAGTCTGCACCAGGAGCAGAGCACGCCCACATCTGTTGTTGTCTATCAGACCCATCCTATGAAGCCTGACGGGGCTGCTGTAGAGTTGGAGATTGGGGGATCCCATTCCGACTCTCGTTAAGGCTAGTGTTAGGGCGTCATAGGCTATACAGGGCTGGCGTCCCGCCCAAATTAAAGGAAGAATGTTGGATTTCAGTTTTTTGAAAAATTGTGATGTGAGTGGGATGGGAATGTTTATAAACCAGTGTAGGAATTTTGGAATCGCGGTCATTTTTGCGATGCACCCTACTAACAAGAGAAGAAGTTTCTGCCATGTTTGCATCCTAGTCTCCAGCCAATCCATTGCTTTACTGAAGTTGGATCTCCACAATCATCCATATCTCTGGTCAGCCAGATGCCCAGGTATCTGGTAGGTCCACTAGGCCAAATAAATGGATAGTAGGTGGAGAACGGTTGCGTGGTGTTTGTGAAGGGTAAAAGACCGAACTTGCCCCAGTTGATCTGGACCCTGGATAAGCAGCTGACACAGATAACCTTCCTGGTCATGGGAGCCAGATTCTCTTGTGGTTCATGGATATATATCTTGACGTCATCGTTATACATGGATGTGACCAGGGCGTGAGACGAGAAGTCAATACCTTGCTGAGTGTGGTGCTGACGTAGGCACGCCGCCAGAGGCTCCATAGCAATAGCAAATAACATGGGGGACAAGGACAACTCTGTCTGGTGCCCCTCTTGATTGCAATGGGGTCAGTTACCTGCCCAATGATCCTGATGCGTGCCGTCTGGAGTGTGTAGAGGAGCAGAATTTTCTGCACGAAACCAAGACTAAAGCCCAGGCAAGGTCGGAGGTAAAAAAGGAAGGGCAGAGCAAGAGCATCAAACGCCTTGGGGGCATCCAGGAGGGCAGCCACCACAGGCAAAGAAGAATTGATCTGGTGGAGAACTGATAAAATGGTGCACAAATTATATGAGGTGGCGCAACCAGGGATGAACTCAGATTGATCAGAGAGAGCTATTAATGGCATCAGCGGGAGGAGGCGATTGGCCAGAAGTGTAGCATAAATTTTGTTGTTGGGGTTGATTAATGATAATGGATGATAGGAATCGCAGCTCTCTGGGGATTTATCCAGCTCTGATAAAAGGGTGATCATGGCTTTGCGGAGAGATGGGGAAACTCACCCATGTCCAGAGACTGGTTATACATCTCGGCCATGTGTGGGACGAAGAGGGATGCATACTATTTATAAAATGCGGGGATGAGCCTTATCGCCCGTGAGACCCGAGTGAATGGTTCATCCAAATATTCCTAATGACTGTTGCCGAGCCATAGCAGATTAATGGAGTAAAAATATTGATCTAGGGATTCCCTAAATGCGTCCGCCTGCGCAGTCTACAATTGTGAATATGAAAGCAGAGATCCTCGCGATAATCTCAGTGGGGGAGATAGTTCGCCCAGCGGTCTCATCGCAGAGTGCCGTAATAAAGGAGGATGAATGTGGCTGCCTGAGAAGGTTCACTAGGGTCTTGATGGGCTGATCTCCCTCCCCGTAACAGCAAGCGTGGGCCTCCCTACCAAGGAACGCCACCTCCCTTTCCACCTCCTTGAGGAACTCAGTGAGCTTGGACCTAATGGAAGCAAGAGTGGCTGGGCTGGGGTCCTGGGATTGTTGAAGGTCAGGGGCTTTGATGTCTTTTACCAGCCACTCAAGGATGCCTTTGATGGATTTCAACACCCTGGATTGCTTTGCAATGTATTATCCCCTGATTACGACCTTGAAGGCATACCAGAGCATCGAGGGTGACTCAACGGAGCCAGTGTTGCGCTAGAAATATTCTATATTGGCACCCCTAATATTCACCCGGAACGGAGTGTCACAGAGCGAGTTGGGTGGCAGGGTGAGCGGGAAGAATTATTTTGGAAGAAAGAGGCCCCTACCTAAACGGATAAACCCTAGTAGGGATATAACATTTCTGTGAAAACTGGCCTAAACACCGGGTTATGTGTGTGTTTCCCAAGTATTATCACATATTGTTGTTCAAAAGATTGAAGAACACAGTGATATGTGAATTTATAAAACTTCTTTTTAATTGTCTTTTTTTCTTTTTCTCACAATTATTGTATTGTTTTTTTCTTTTTTTTGACAATTTGTACACTCTTTTTTAACAATAATTCATAAAAATTGTAAACATAAATATACACCTAATTACAATAGTTTATAATATATATTCTGATACATATGTCAACAATTGATTTTTATCTCCAAATACAAAACCGAATCTGAATCCTACGCGTTTCGGCGAGTGTCCTTCATCAGGAGTTCTGTATTTTCAATTGATGATTGAATACTATAATGGTAGAAAATACTCAATTAATACTTCTTATACATAAATCAATCTATACTGAACAACATGTGACAATTATTATATCTATATTTTAGCTAAACATTTACATTATTCATGAACACCCTCTCCTAGTGCCGATAGTTCTGTACCCCAGCAACTCACAAACTTCCTCTGTGCATATTTTGATATATCATTATCTACATATTTACAATCTTCATTACATATATTCACATCATCTCCACTTTATTTTCATTTCAGTCAACATTCCCTATCTTAATTCCTATTTAATATAGGTTTAGACGCCTGTAGATTGATGCCAGATTTAAGGTAAAAAGTTATGATCACTTTTCTAAATAAAATAGATTTTTATAAGTCATACCTGAGTATCTGGTGAAAATGTAGACACCATATCAGGATATAAACAGTGAATAGGTCCTGGATAACGTTAAAATCTGTGGTGAGGAAATATGGGACTAATATCAGTAACCATATATGTCTGTCTATATGCTAACTGTGGTTATAAACCCTAAAATAATCTATGGTACCTGTTTATATAGTCTGACATAGATTATGTAGCTCAGATTCACGTAGCAGTAGATTCAATGTGGAGAAGCTGCTCCCTCCAATAAATAGGAATTAAGATAGGGAATGTTGACTGAAATGAAAATAAAGTGGAGATGATGTAAATATATGTAATGAAGATTGTAAATATGTAGATAATGATATATCAACATATGCACAGAGGAAGTTTGTGAGTTGCTGGGGTACAGAACTATCGGCACTAGGAGAGGGTGTTCATGAATAATGTAAATGTTTAGCTAAAATATAGATATAATAATTGTCACATGTTGTTCAGTATAGATTGATTTATGTATAAGAAGTATTAATTGAGTATTTTCTACCATTATAGTATTCAATCATCAATTGAAAATACAGAACTCCTGATGAAGGCCACTCGCCGAAACGCGTAGGATTCAGATTCGGTTTTGTATTTGGAGATAAAAATCAATTGTTGACATATGTATCAGAATATATATTATAAACTATTGTAATTAGGTGTATATTTATGTTTACAATTTTTATGAATTATTGTTAAAAAAGAGTGTACAAATTGTCAAAAAAAAGAAAAAAACAATACAATAATTGTGAGAAAAAGAAAAAAAGACAATTAAAAAGAAGTTTTATAAATTCACATATCACTGTGTTCTTCAATCTTTTGAACAACAATATGTGATAATATTTGGGAAACACACACATAACCCGGTGTTTAGGCCAGTTTTCACAGAAAGGGTGAGCGGGAAGCACAGGCACAGACGCATGATTAGACAATGTGCGGGCCAGGTTGTCCACTGAAGTGGTCCAGGATGCAACATCTTGGGTAGTAAGCCATAGGTCGATGTGGGACCACGTTCCGCGTGAGCCGGAGATGCAGGAGCCTTCACGCACACCTGGATGCGTATGTCACCAGGCATCTAGCAGGGAGTTGTTCTCTGGGATTGAATGAAGGGTAGTAGTCACCTGCGGGTGATGTGTGCGATCCCCTGAGCAGTCTAGTATCGGCGAAGATGCAATGTGAAAATCACCCCCCCAGAGGGGCCCCAGAGTAGATCTGATTTGCCAGACCTGAGTGAAAAAAATGGGGTCATCGATATTGAGGCCGTAGAGCGCTGCGAGTATCAATGGCTGGTTATAAAAGGTACCGGCGAGGATTACATAGTGACCCACATTATCTATGAAGGAGTGGGTGCCATGCCAGGGGAGGCCCCACCTGAAGAGTATGGTGATGGCTCTCGCATAGTTAAAGTAGAAAGCGTTGTAGGACTCCCACAGTGGCAGGAGTGCAACCCGGATGATGTGGCGGGAAGGATGTCAGTCTCCTCGAGGAAACAAGCATCCACCTTGTGTCTGTTGAGATGTGCGTGCATGAGAAGTGCCCTGCGATAGTCATTCAGGCCCCTGATATTCCAGGTCACAAAGGTGGTATCAGTCATAGAGCATTAATGGGGGAGTGATGAGACTGCATCGGTGCTCTGAAATTGGACCAAGCGAAACCAGTGCCTTACAATGTGAGCCGCCATGAAGTGCGTACATTTGATGACATGCCATAAACAGTACAAGAACATCAGAGGAACAGACTGTATGTGAAGGGTGTCTGTTACGAACCCCAAAGTAAAAAACCGAAACTCACCAACTCCACCCCCCAAATAGGCTGAGTATCAGGTCCACCCCCACCCAGGAGCCCCAAACTTGGAGAAAATGGTACAGATGCGGGAATCCTCCCTTGGGGGTGTGTGGGCTTAGCCGTCACCCCTTGCCACAAGGACAGGGGGGCAGAGCGTTGGATAGCCCAGAGGGGAGTAATTTAGAAGCAGTACATGCTGCTCTGTTAAGGCAGGGTGAGTGAGGTATACCAAGAGAGACCTGTGCTACCGAAGACCATGTTACTCCAACAGAAATGACCAATTACTGGAAATCTTGCCGAACACAATACAATCTGAAAGCAAGTGCCTGTGATAGGATGCAATTAACATTACGTCAAACAGTGCACGTGAGATGGGTACCAAGAATCATGCATGGCTACGGGGTCAAGTTGAATAATATAGGAGCCAGCCATTATTTCTCAGACGGCTATCCTCGGAAATGGTACGGCTTATTCGCGTGGGTGATTACTGTAGTTGCTTGGCAAAAGTAAGCGCCAACTTTGGATTAGTGAAAAATCTCGGCTTTTCCCCACTGTTGATATGGAGTTTGGAAGTATAGAGCATTGCATAGGTGATGTGAAGCTGCTGCAGGATACGTTTGACGGGGAGGAAATCTCAGCGAGCAGCCTGGACAGACCGGGTGAAGTCAAGGTAGAAGGATAGGGCATTGCCCTGATGATTGTTCTCCCTCATCTCCCGGGCCCTGCACAGTGTAGAGTCACAGTCCCGATAGTTCAGCAAGCGGGCAATGATAGGCCTCGCTGGGAGTTGGGGGGGGGGGCGAAGACCAAGGGACCTATGCGCTCACTTCATGATGAAAAGGGAGGACAGGGCCGGGCCAAAAAGTTCACAAAGTAGGGTCTCCAGATAATCCTCCATCCTACCGGTTGCAGTGGACTCCGGCATGCCAACGATACAGATGTTGTTCCTTTGGGAGCACACTTCAAGGTCCTCATTTGTAGCGCAAATGACTTCAAGGATTTTGTCCATCTTTAGGAGTTTCTGCGCACCCTTGGCTCCAGCGTCCTCAGCCCTAGTCTTGAGCTGAATAATGCGGGTATAATGGGAGTCCACTCTTTGCTTGACCTGATCTAGGCAGGAAGTTAGGTGGTCACTTTTTGCATAAATTGACGGCAAGCTGGATTGCACATCCAAGTTCAAGTTCAAGTTCGAGCATTTGTATAGCGCACTACTCACCCAGAGGGTCTCAAGGCGCTTTGGGAGTAGATCATTATTTGTCGAATATCCATGTTTTAAGTTCTTTTCTGAAGGAGATGTGGTTTTGAGTAAGGTGGAGGTGAGTGGGGAGTGAGTTCCTTGGCAGCAAGGAAGGAGAATGATCTGCCACCCATGGTGGATCTTCAGATGCGCGGGACTGCGGCGAGGGCTTGATTGGATGATCTTAGTTGGCGGGTGGGTTTGTAGAATGACAGTCGAGTGTTGACGCATTCGGGTCCTAGATTGTAGAGGGATTGTGTGCGTGGGTGAGAAGGCGGTAAGTAATTATTTTGTTGACGGGAAGCCAGTGGAGGTCTTTTAAGTGTCCGGAGATGTGATCTTGGCGAGGGACGTCTAATATGAGTCTCGCTGATGCGTTTTGGATGCGTTGGAGTTTTTTCTGTAATTTTGCTGGGATTCCGGCGTAGAGGGTGTTTCCATAATCCAGTCGACTCGTGACCAGTGCGTGGGTGACAGTCTTTCTTGTCTCGAGGGGGATCCAGCGGAAGATATTTTTGAGAATGCGGAGTACATTGAAGCAGGAGGATGAGACTGCGTTGACTTGTCTGGACATCGAGAGAGAGGAGTCTAGGATGAAGCCAAGGTTACGTGCATGGTCTGTGGGAGTGGGTGCTGTGCCCAGTGTGGAGGGCCACCAAGAGTCGTCCCAGGCAGAGGGGGAAGATCCTAGGATGAGCACCTCGGTTTTGTCTGAGTTGAGTTTTAGGCGGCTATGTTTCATCCATTCGGCTACTTCTTTCATGCCTTCGTGAAGATTGGTTTTGGCTCTTTTGGGGTCTTTGGTGAGGGACAGGATTAACTGGGTGTCGTCGGCGTAAGAGATGATGTTAAGGTTGTGTTGACGCGCGATGGAGGCGAGAGGACTCATGTAAACGTTGAAGAGGGTGGGGCTGAGTGAGGATCCTTGTGGTACGCCACAGATGACTTCAGTGGCCTCTGAGTTGAATGGGGGAAGTCGAACTCTTTGAGTTCTCCCAGCGAGGAATGAGATGATCCAGTCCAGGGCTTTTCCTTGTATGCCGATGTTGCTGAGGCGTTGTATAAGGGTGATGTGGCAGACTGTGTCGAAAGCGGCGGAGAGGTCGAGTAGAATGAGGGCCACAGTTTCTCCGTTGTCAAGTAGCGTTCGGATGTCGTCAGTCGCTGCAAAGAGGGCGGTTTCGGTGCTGTGTTTGGCTCGAAGCCCAGATTGAGATGGATCGAGGGAGTTGTTGGATTCAAGGAATGCGGCGAGTTGGCAATTGACGGCTTTCTCAATGACTTTGGCCGGGAATGGGAGGAGGGATATGGGTCGGTAGTTTTTGAGTTCCGAGGGGTCTGCTGTGGGTTTCTTCAGGAGGGCGCTGAGTTCGGCGTGTTTCCAGCTATCTGGAAAGGTGGCAGAGTTGAACGAGCAGGTGATGACGTCACGGATATGGGGTGCGATGATGGAGTCAGCTTTGTTGAAGATGTAGTGGAGGCAGGGGTCGGTTGGCGAGCCAGAATGGATTGAGTTCATTAGGCGGGTGGTATCTTCAGTGGTGATTGGGTTTCAATTGCTAAGGGTGTTAGTTGGCGGATTAGGATCTGAGGGGGGTGGGGAGGGCTGATCGCTGGGGGTATTCCTGAAGCTGTTGTGGATGTCGGCTATTTTGTTGTGGAAGAAGGAGGATAGCGCATCGCAGAGGTCTTGGGAGGGAGTGATGTCGTTAGATGCTGCGGTGGGGTTGGTGAATTCTTTGACGATGTTGAAGAGTTCCTTGCTGTTGTGAGAGTTGTTGTCGAGACGATCCTTGAATGCTGATTTTTTGGCGGATCGAATCAGTTGGTGGTGTTTGCAGGTGGCTGCCTTGAGGGTGGCCATGTTGCCGGTGGTTGGGTTTTTTCTCCATGTTTTCTCCAGGGTGCGGCATAGCTTCTTGGATTTTTTAAGGTCATCGTTGAACCAGGGAGCCTTTTTGTTGGCTGATTTGATCTGGTGCTTTTTCAGGGGTGCTAATTCGTCCGCACTGAGGGTGATCCATTGCTTGAGATTGGCGGCCGCTTTGTTTGGGTCCAGTGAGAGGGTGGGAGGTTTTGGTTGAGTGATGTGAGGAGTTGGTCGGAGGTGATTTTGTTCCAGTTTCTTCGAGGGATAGGTTGTGGGCGGTTGTGGTTCAGGGTGGTTTTGTAGCTGAAGTGAACACAGCTGTGGTCCGTCCAATGGAGAGCTGTGGTGCGATCGAAGGTGATATGCTTGCTGGAAGTGAAGATAGGGTCGAGTGTGTGTCCGGCAGCATGGGTGGGGGTGTCAACAAGTTGTTTGAGTCCGAGGTTGGTCAGGTTGTCTAGAAGGGTGGTGGTGTTGCTGTTGTGTTTGTTTTCAAGGTGGTAGTTGAGGCCTCCTAAAAGAATGTAGTTCTCGGAGGCGAGGGCATGTGGGCTGACGAAGTCCGTGATGTCATCGCAGAATTGAGTGCGGGTGCCTGTAGGCCTGTAGATGAGGGTGCCTCTAAGTGTGGTCCTGGGGTCGGTGTGGATCTGGAAGTGGAGATGTTCGGCTGTTGCAAGATTATCGTCGGAGCTGGTCGTGATTTTAATGGTGTTCCTGTGGATGATGGCGATGCCTCCTCCTGTTTGATTGGTGCGGTCTTTTCGGATAATCTTGTAAGCGTCCGGTATGGCTATGGCGATGTCGGGTACTGATGATGTGTTCATCCATGTTTCTGTGAGGAAGGCGATGTCCGGAGATGCAGTGTCGAGTAGGTCCCAGAGTTCAGTGGCGTGTTTGTGGACCGAGCGGGTGTTAAGCAGGATGCACTTCAGGCGGTTGGAGTCGGAGTTGTGTGTGGAGGGAGTGGGTTTGGTGAGGGTCCTGAAGCAGTTGTACTTGCAGGAGAGGCAGGCGAATGGGCCGTGGGTACGTCCTGGGGTGGCTTGGCAGCATTGTGGTGTGCGTCCGGGGTTGAGGGCGTGGAGAGTTGCGGCATCATATGTGGTTTTAGTGGGTTGGGAATGGCGGGGACCAGGGGGACAGGCACTGGGCGCGGTCCAGGTGCGGACGGGCGTAGACGGGCTTACCTTTGGCGCACCTTCGGCGCGGCCGCAGTGCGTGGACGCTGCGCGTAGGGCCATCTGTCCTAAATGGAGAGTGGAGGGGGGCGGAGCGTGGGAGGGGCAGCTGGGAGGCGGGAGCGGGGCGGGGAGGAAGGGCTCTGGGGCACAACAAACAAACATCCAGGAGGATGGCTCGTAGACTGTCATCCCGATTGCCAAGGGGTTCAGTATGTGTGGACTGCTCACCAGCATCAGGGGGAGCCTTGCCACCTCTGCCCGCCCCACCCCTTTTGAAGGTGATCTTAGGCTGCCTGGTGTCAGTTTTCCCCATACTGGCTTACAAGGCGAAGAGGGAGCCGGATAATCCAGAGTCTGTCACTAATGGAGGAGGGCCTCGGCCTGGGAGGCAGCCAGTCTAGGAAGGCAGAACAGGATGTAAGGCAGTGAGACGCCGAGGAACTTAACAGTTGCCTAGGCGAGCCACAGAGAGCGCCCACAGCAGGACCAAGAACAGCAGCCAGAGGACAGAGAATTGTCACTGGTGAGTAAAGACAATGTCTTAGGTCTGAGCAGTGCAAACCCCACCAAGCTCCCACAGGCCAAGCGCAGGCTGTACTCCAGCCGGGCTGCAGCTATGCATGCAAATCTGTGTCACCAGGGAGTCCGGCCTACCGGAGTGGCCCAGCGCCAGGCACGAAGCAAGGCAAGGGTGGAGATAGTCCCGAGAGCAGGCCTCCGTGTATACAGGCATAGAAGAGCCTAATTTAGAGGAGCCGGCAGCAGGAGAATGCAGGCGGTCAGGTCGTCCCTGTTGCAGGCACGGCCAAGCAGGCTGGAAATTTTACCGAAGCCCGACAGCTCGCAGCCCCTGATCCTGAGCGTCAATCGCAGAGGGTGGGCCACTGATGTCCAGAGGCAGCAGCTGCCCAGCACTCACCGGTAAAAGAAAGGGGGAGCAGACCAGCATGTCCATGGAGGGCCTCTGTAGAAGCACAGTAGCCTCAATTGCATTCCGCTCCAGGAGTGAGGCACATCATTGCGCCGATGCCGGATCCAGGAGGCTGCCCACAACCAGGTCCCACAGCTACAGGCCTGAGATCACAGGCCGTCCAAGCCCAGCCAGGTGCAGGAGCAGCATGAGCCCCCGCCATGCCCCCAGGCCACGATCTATGCTCCAGCACCAGGCCCAGGATCCAGGAGGGTAGTGCCGTTTCCCATGGAGTAAGGAAGACTCTCGGGAGTGCCGGACCAGACCGGGCTTAGGAGCGCTCCGGGTAGGCACCCGCAGCAGCAGATACAGGGCAGGCCCCGCCAGTCAGGCCATGCCTACACAGTCGTCCAGGGGCGGCCAGCGGGGTTTAAAGCAGCAAAGCTCCAGACGCAGATGCCTGTGGTGAAAGGCATCGGCACAGGGGGACAGATGGTGCCCTCTGATGGTGGATTTTGACGGATGGAATAGCTAGGCCCAGGGGAGCTCACTTAGCGTGCAGCCATCTTGCGGCTGGCAAGACCACACCCCTCAGTAATTTACATATTTTAAATGTGTTTTGTTAAATTAAAATTGTGAATACATTTTAATATACTATTATTTAAAATGTATATTGGTAGCACATGTAAAAAAGGTTATTACAAATTTTAAAAATAAGTATTCAAAATATATAACTTTTTTTTTGTTGCCTTACTGTTCATAGTCATAGTAATATCAATTCATCTTGTGTGCTCTGGATTAGAGTTATAGTTTTAATTAAAGGTTTTAAAACATGTATCCCATATCCTAATGATCCTTGAGTGTGTTGTTCATATTGGAAATAGGATTTGGTTTTTCACTGACTGTCCCTGTCTCATGGATTGCATGTTGCCTAAAACACATCTTACACAAACTTTGTTCACGGACTGTGTATGTAATATAATGTTAAAAATACTTATACAGCGCACGTAAAACATTCACGGTTTCTTGGCGCTGGGGTCTAGGACGTCCTGCCGCTAAGTGATTCGTTCATATGCCTGGCAAAATAGCCAGGTTTTTAAAAGTTTCTTAAATCGAGGGTAGGATGTCACGGATCTAATGTTCAGAGGAAGATAATTCCAAAATTGAGGAGCTAGGACTGCAAATCTTAGTTCCCCCAATTTCTTGCGTTTTAGGAAGGAGTAGCCAAGAGATTCAGGTGGGAAGACCTAAGATCTCGATTGGGGATATATCTCTGGACCCGAATAGATAAAAATTCTGGGCAATTGCCATGAAGGACTTTAAAGATGAGGCATCCCAACTTCAATGCACTGCTTTCTACTACCAGGAGACAAAGTAACTTTTTCATAAGTGGGGTAACATGATGCCATCTCGGCTGACAATAGATTACACTAGCAGCCTGGTTTTGCACCAGCTGCAGTCTTTTTGATAGATATGCCGGTATGCCAAAGTAAGTGAGTTAGAGTAGTCAATATGAGAGCTGATTAAGGCTAAAACAACTTGAGTAAGAGCTTCAGGAGTGAGAAATATGGTCATATTCCTGATATTCTGGAGCTGAAAAAAGCAGGTAGAGACCACCTAAACAATATGGGATTTTATGGACAGATCACAGTCAATTGTGATGCCAAGTCTTTTAGTTGATCTTTATGGTAGAGGTGGGATGCCCAACTCAGTCGTCCAAACATCTGAATTCAAGGGGTTTAGGGCCCTCCAATTAAGATCAGTTCAAGCTTTTAGATGATGGAGTAGTGCTCTTTGTTTTCCTTTCAGGAGATCATGAAGCTGAGGTGTCTAAAAGAAGAGCAGTCACAATACATTGCTCAGCAGCAAGCTCAACTTCCTGCTCTGCTCAAACCTCCAGAAGATCAGGTTTAAGATGCTGTGATTGCTGTTGAGGTTCCAGTGATGAAAATTTGATTTGATGCTGGGACAATATAATCTCTGATTAGCTGCTCTCAATCATGAGTGCAGACATTGCAGATATGAGAGACATCAATTTTGGCTTTGGTGTTGTTAATGTGTAGATCCATGTAAAAAAAGCAATTGATGGACAGATTGCAGAACAATTTCATACATTCATCCAGTACATATATCTGGGCCTCAATCCGTCGTTTTTTTGCTCACCATGCTATTCCAGTTTGGACCCAGCCATATGCAAATCAATCTTGACCCTGCGCCCAATGGGAACCGTCCAGCCCGAACTACCAGGCCAGGTCCTCCTTGGACTGGAAGCAATCATCCTTGGAACGGTTTCGGGCTTTCAGCCCTCCTTAACCAGGATAGCTTGACTCCAGTGGCATGGAGAGCACGGGACTCACGTCTGAGCATACCCGTCACACTTGGGGTGACAAATGCAAAAACAACAGATGATGGACAGAATGCAAAACAATGTCATACATTCACCCCAGTACAGAGATCTGGGCCTAAATCCATTGTTGTTCTGCTCACCATGCCATTCCAGTTTGAACCCAGCCATATGCAAATCAGTCTTGACCGTGTTTCCCATGGGAACAGCCCAGCCTGAACTGCCAAGCCAGGTCCTCCTTGGACTGGAAACAAGCATCCTTGGACCGGTTTCAGGCTTTCAGCCCTCATCAGCCATGATAGCTTGATACCAGTGGCATGGAGAGCACGGGACTTGCGTCTGAGCATACCCATCCCACTCGGGATGACAAATGCAAAAACAGCAAATGATGGAGAGAATGCAGAACAATGTCATACATTCACCCCAGTACAGAGATCTGGGCCTCAAACCATCGTTCTTTTTCTCACCATGCCACTCCAGTTTGGACCCAGCAATATGCAAATCAGTCTTGACCCTGCGCCCAATGGGAACAGTCTAGCCCGAACTGCCTGGCCAGGTCATCCCTGGACTGGAAACAAGCATCCTAGGACCGGTTTCGGGCTTCAAGCCCTCATCAGTCAGGATAGCTTGACTCCAGTGGCATAGAGAGCACAGGACCCACGCCTGGGCATACCCGTCCCATTCTGAGTGACAAATGCAAAAAGAACAATTGATAGATAGAATGCAAAACAATGTCATTCATTCACCCCAGAAGGCCAGGTCCTCCCTGGACTGGAAACAAGCTTCCTAGGACCGGTTCAGGCTTTCAGCCCTCATCAGCCAGGATAGCTTGACACCAGTGGCATGAAGAGCACGGGACCCATGTCTGGGCATACCCGTCCCACTCGGGTTGATGAACGCAAAAACAACAATTGAGGGACAGAATGCAGAACAATGTCATACATCCAGCCCAGCACAGAGATCTGGGCCTCAATCCATTGTTTTTTGCTCACCATGCCACTCCAGTTTGGACCCAGCCAAATAGAAATCAGTTTTGACCCTGCGCCCAATGGGAACAGTCCTGCCCGAACTGCCAGGCCAGGTCCTCATGGGTATGCCCAGACATGTGCCCCTGCTCACTTTATCACTGGATTCAAGCTTGCCTGGCTGATGTAGGGTGTTACCCAGAAACCGGTCAAAGGATGCTTGTTTCCGGTTCAGGGAAGATTTGGCTTGGCAGTTTGGGCTGGACTGTTTCCATGAGGCACAGGGTCAAAACTGATTTGCATATAGCTGGATCTGAACTGAGGTGGCAAAGTGAGCTAAAGAATGATGATGGATTCAACCCAGGTCTGTGACTGGGGGTGAGTCTGAAAAGTTTCAGCACTCCATCCATCATCTCCTTGTGTTTGATGTGTAGATTGAGGCATGATACTCCTCCCAGTTTCTTCTAGCCTAGTAGTGGGTACAGCAGGTATGCCACCTTGCTGGAAAACAATGGATGCAGGCTTGAAGCCCGTGGTGACACTGATACCAACCAACTTCATTTCCTTACCAGCCACTTTCTTGGCAGGAACCTCTGTCTTTGGGGCCATCTTCTTCCCTACTTCTTGTATGGATCAGGAGTCCCGCACAAGCAGAAAAACGAAGGCCCTGATTACTAGTGAAGCTTCTATTTATTTCACTTTAGAAATACTGATACGCTGGGGTACGATAAATATAGCCTATCATGGGATTTGGGGAATAACATGTGAATTTCGGTGCTATCACTCCAGGGCCCATGGTGCCACTATGGAAGGCTGGGAAAAATCAAATAAATGAAAAAATAGCTGACGCCCCTCAAAGCCCATGGGACTCTACAGGAGACAGGGAGGGACAAGCAAAAATCAAGTAATCCAGGGCCTGAATACAATATTGCTTGGAAAGCCACTGACTGTTGGTCAGAGGCTTTCTGCACGACATTGTAGGTTTAAACCTTAACCGCCTTATTAATATGACAGCGGTTGGAGTTTACAGCAGCGAGGGACTCTGACTTGGTTCCCAGAGGCTCAAGGAGTCCGTTGGTCAGTCATAACTGCACCATAATCCCTTAAGTACGGCGTTTCTGCAGTCAGGATTATGATGTTGGTTTCTGACAGCCAATCCATGTCTGGCATGGTCTGGCTGTCGGAAACTGACTTAGGGGGCCCCTAACAAGGCCCTCTTCCCCCTGGCCCTCCGCATCTGGGCCTGGGGGATACCTATGGTGCCAAATAAATATCCCAGCACAGTGAGTCAGGCACCTCATGGTACCTGCTACATGGTCCATGGATATTTACAAACTAACATTTTTCGAAGGGAGCTTGTGCCGTGGGCGTTTCCATCCCACAGCACAAGCTCCCATTGAAAAATGGAAGTTTGTGACTGTACCATGTGCAGTCCATCCTAATAGGGTTGTCAGAACTGCCGACCTATGGCTGGGTGGTTCCTTCCCCAAAAAGGTGTCAGTCTGATGCAAATCTGCCCTACATCATAATTAGGCCCTCAATGTATAATTGGTGTACCTTCAGTTCACGTTGGGGCCCTATCAGAGGAAAGGGAAGATTGGCAAAAAAACTTTGAATTAATGATTAGTTGGTGTCCCTCCTGAGCCCATTCGGCCCCTATAGAAGGCAGAAACTTGAATAAATTAAGATACAAATATCCGGTTCCCTCCTGGGCCCATAGGGCCCCTTTGGGTAGTAGGTGAGGGCAGAAAAAAAATCAAACAAATCTAAAAATGCCTCGTGTACGTCAGAGCCCTTTGGAAGGTAGGAGAGAGCAGGCTAAACACAAAAAAAAATATTGATTAATAGCTGGTATCCCTCCAGGGTCCATGCGGCTCCTAGGAGAGGCAAGGAAAAATCAAATAAATTAATTAATACATGGTTGGTGTTCCTCTAGATCCCATGGAGTTTCTATGGGAGACAGGCAAAAATGTAATTAAAAAAATAAATTAATAATAATACCTGCTACCAATAAAGGGCAGATGGAAAGCAAGCAAAAATCGAATAAAAAAATTTAAAACAACAACTGCATGTTACAGTATACTGCAATCCGCCACAAGTAGAAATCAATCTATCAGACATAATATAATAGGAACAAATACAAAAATTGAAAAATGACGGATGTATTCTAATATCAACGATCCTGGAAAAAAGCTTTCAAAGTGGAAAAAATATGACTAATAAGAAACACCCACTGGCTCATGAAAATGGTGGTCGCGCAACACATGGCATTGGCAAGCGAGGAAGGAGGCATGGACAACAAAGACAAAACAGCCACTTCTGACACACACATACACAATAGGTCCAGAAAAATCCCATCGGCGAATGACCAGGAAAGAAGGAGGCATAGAGAAGAGAGACAAAATGGCTGCCAATGACTCACACACATGACCAGCAAAGAAGGAGGCATGGAAAATAATGAGAATAGCGCTGCCCTATCCTGGCTGTAGACACTTTTTTACCCTCCACCAACCAAAACTAGGCCTGCACAGAGTTTGCCGAGTTCTGCAATGCAGAAATCTGCGAAGTAACTAAAAAATGCCACAGGGCTATGCGGTATTCTGCAAGTGGTAGAGTGTGTTAGGTCACGCTGTCCGCTCTGATTTTTAGTGCCAACTGTTTTTCCCATGCTGGGAAATCAGCGCAAATGGCACCATGCACAGCATAAGATGGCACAGCTCCTTTCTGCTGCTCGGCTGCTTGAGTAGATGGTCTACTCGAGCAGCAGCGAACAGAAGATTTCTCAGCGTGAGTGGAAGCGGCCATCCACAAATGTTCACATTGAGAAATCTCGTTGGGACATGGTCTGGAGTAAGATTTTCCAAGCAAGAAAAAAACTCCGCTCTGCGGATCGCAGTTCTTTTGAACTTTGCCTGCTACGCAGAGTCCAGAGTGGGAAAAACTCATGGAGCGGAGCTGAATGTCACACCCAGTCCTAACAAAAACTTGCAGGATTGTAGGGAAAAGATTGCACAGATATACACACAAAATGTGACTCAGGCTGTCCATGAGCCTAGTACACCACCAGTAAAGCAACAACACTAAATTCGATAGCACAGCAAATTGGAAATGGTGAGTAAATATTGAAATAAACTTTAAAATGCATAATATTTACAGCATGAGGCAACACTTAGTGCTGCAAAATACTTTTAAAGGCTAATTAAAAACAATTAGCCATCCCACACATGGACAGAAACACAACATGTTTGGGCAAACACATGTGGAAGAACAAAGGAAAATGTCTTGCTACATAGGCATGGACTCATGAAGCCACCCAGTCACCAGTCACTAACAGGCACATGCAGAAAAAAATCTAGATTTGGCATCAATACAAGACCACTCACAAGCCCCTAAAATATTTAAAAAATATCTCTAGTAGTGAGAATTGGAAAACATATATTAAGGGCCTGATTTAGATCTTGACGGACAGGTTACTCCGTCACAACGGAGACAGATATCATGCCCGCCGAAATATAAATACCATTATATCCTATGGGATTTATATTTCTGTGAATGGGATACCTGTATCCTTTGGTATGGAGTGACCCATCTACCAAGATCAAAAACAGGCCCTAAGAAACACATCAAAAGCCTACTGCAGCCTAGGCCCCAAAAGGTTAACTGCACCACAGTAGGAAGACACCATCCACAAATGCCCATTATCCTTTAGTCTCACATGGACCTGCCTTCATCCTCTGTAGTTTAAATTCCAAGCCATCAAAAACAAACAAACAAAATAAGCAAAAAAAAGCAAAATCACTGGTGCCTGCCAACAAAAACATTTTTAATGAACTGCAAACTTGATAACCCCCAAAAAAGTGAAGATTTCAACTGGATGATGCACCAGAGATTGCAGACAGAGAAATAGTGATGCTTTCGCTCCAAAAAACAAAACCAAAGAGACCAAAGTCTGGACAAATCACAGGGAGGGGCTTTCAGGATAGGAAAAGGAAGTTAAAAGTGTATGTACAGTAGCCTCACTCTCTTCCTTTGTGTGGCACACATTTATTTTTTCAAAAGATGCATTTTGCCCTCTAAATTTACCGGAACATTCGGCAAGGGTAAAAAAGATTAAACACTAGGGGCTACATGCATCATTGTTGCCGTTTGCAATTTCTTAATTGCGAAATTAAGGAATCGCAATTAAGAAATCGCAAAAGGCTATGCATTAAGAAATCGCAATTTTTTTGCGATTTCTTAAAATTCCTTAATTGCGATTCACAATTTGCGAATCGCAATTAAGGAATCCCTTCCCATTGATTCCTATGGACCTAGAGGCCCATAGGAATGAATGGGAAGTCATTCTCAATGTGCGATTAGCAATTTGTGAATCGCAAATTGAGAATGCAATTTCAAGGGTGCAGGGGGGTGTCCAAAGGACCCCCCGCTGCAGCCCTGAAATATAACTTTAAGTGCATTTTTCACACACACACACATGCCCCAAGGGCATGTTTGTGTGTAAAATGAAACTTTCAAAATTGTACTTTTGTGCACTTTTTAAAAATATCGCAAATTACCATGAAGGTCAACTTCATGGTAATTTACCTCTCCCTATTTGCGAATTCGCAAATTTAAAATGTTCATGTATTGCATTTAGAAAATCTCAAATTGCGATTTCTTAAATGCAATCGCAATTTTAGAAATCGCAAAATGATTGCGATTTCTAAAATTGCGAAAAACATGATGCATCCCAATTTAGTCAATTGCATTCGCAAACGGCCGAAAATTGCGATTCACACCGTTTGCGAATGCATTTGACAATGATGCATGTGCCCCTAAATATTTTTTAGCAGTGCCCACATTAAAGGAATAACTGTATATCTTAAACTGGACCCTTGTATTCTCAGATTATCCTTTTCGTTCTTGAGTATGAGATCGCCAGCACTAACCTAACACTTGTTTTTTCTCCACTCCTGCAATAGGATTTTTTAAATTATGGGTATCTCATTTACACGTGGTGGTGTAATGGCCAAATCTCGTCTATTAAGAGGTAATTTTAGCAAGGTTCAATTCACAAGAATACACCATATTATACAGTTGTAAGTAAAATTACGCTTGGGCATAATTGTATTCTTTTACATTTTGCACATGTAGGAACAGGGGGCTAGATGTAGGTAATTTTAATTTACCGATTAGAAAATACCGAATTTTACCGTTTCGGTATTTTCGAATCGGTAAATGCAATGTAGGTAATCAATCGGTAAAAAATACTGAATCGTTAAGATTCGGTATTTACCGAATCGGTAATTACCGATTCGGTATTTGCCAATCATTCCTTTGGGCCTGGAGGCCCATAGGAATGAATGTCAATTACCGAATCGGTAAATACCGATTCAGTAAAATTGGGGAAAAGTCAAGGGTGGCAGGGTGTCACCTTGACACCCTGCTGCACCCCTGATTAGTGCTTGTGTGCACATGTGGCACACATACATGCCCTAAGGGCATGTCTGTTTGTTACATGGCACAGGTGTAAACGCACATATTTGCATTTACATAGGAATTCGTTATTTACCACCATCTAGTAGTTGGTGGTAAATAACGAATCCTTAAAGCCCATCTCATTTACCAATTCGGTAAATACCGAATCGGTAAATGATGATTCCGTAAATACCGAATCGGTAAATACCGATTTGTTATTTACCGAATTGGTAAAAGAGCCTCCTACATAGGAAAAGTCTATTACCGGTCGGTAACGGCCGAATTCGGCCGTTACCGACCGGTAATAGCTTACCTACATCTGGCCTAAGATGTCCTTGAATTTGCTGGATTTTGGATCCAAAATAGTTCAAATTGGGCCAGTGGATGAATAATGGTCTTTAACCGCATCGCTGCGGCGGCTTTTACCGCTGTGCGCGGTAATTTTAAAAATACCGCGTTACATGACGAGCTCAGCTCGTCATGAGCGCACGGCAGGTTACGCTCATGACGAGCTGAGTAATGTTTTAAAATTGTTTAATACTGACTACAAGTATTGCGCTTATTTTTAGACCAAAACTTCTGACTACTTACCTGCTTATCCTCGCTCTTGACCCCGTTCCGCCCCGGCTGTGTGCCGTTTGAGCGGAGGGTCAGCCCATGAGCGACACTTCCTGCCTGGTCCCGCACCACTTCCGCCCTGCCTCCCCATCACGCAGGTCAGCGGTGTAGTGGTTCACGGCAAACAGAAATAAATGACGTCTTGGGCCAAGCGCAGCGGACGAGCGCAGCGGACGAGCGCAGCGGGAGCGCCGACTTCGCGCCTAAGTCGCGCACAAGTCAAGCCCGTCTGCGCCCGTCCGTGGCCGACCGGGGCTAGGGGCATGTCATTCTACCCACCGCATTTCCTACTCCCCGTCGCATTTGTATGATCTCCAGGGCTCATGGCCCTTAGCTGCTTCCATATGCTCTCATATCCTCTCCCTTGGTTTGCTTTCTACATCCGTTATTCCTCCCTCTCACCACACGCCCCCTAAATCCCCGGGGGGTGTCGTTAACTTGGAATCTACTAAAAAGCTTTCGGCTTATTATTTGAATGCCCGATCTGCTGTAGCCCACTCGCATGAACTGTCGGTGCTACTGGACCTCCACTCACCCGACATCTTGTTTCTTACAGAAACATGGTTTTGCGAGGACTCCCTCCCCGTCCTTCTGGCCACTCTACCAGTACCATACTATGCTATACGCTCAGATCGATCTGATGGGAGGGCTGGGGGAGGGGTCGCGGTCATCGCTCGTGCCGATGTCCCTTTCCAAATCCTCACCCTGCCGGACATCGCCACTACGGAGTACCTGGCTATCCGTACTACCTCTACTTCCCCCCCACTTACCTGTATACTCATCTATCGTCCTCCCCAATCGCCCCTACAGTTTCTCCCACAATTACTATTAACAACTCCTCCGTTTTACTTTTGGGTGACTTTAATTTCTGGCCTGCCGACCCTGCAGAATGCCCTTCCTCAAAGGAATTTTCCGACACTCTCCAATCGTTAAATTTCACATCTCACATTCACTCCCCCACCCATGTTAAAGGACATGTCTTAGACCAGGTTTGGTCGCTGAATTGCCCTGTGAAGTCCATCTCCATTGCACCTTGTACCTGGTCGGATCATCACTTAATTTCATTTACCCTGTTCATCCACCCCCCGGCTAAGTCCTCACTTCCAAAAAATGTCTGGGTTCGGGCTTGGGGGCATGTAGATCCTGACCACCTATCTAATCTACTCACTACCTCCTACCCCCCACTGCAAGGTTTGTCTACCCTCTCCCAGGTCACTTCCATCAATCAGTGGCTCACCTCAGGTTGCGATTCTCTCGCCCCCATGAGACGGGTCACCTCAAAGCGGGAGAAGGACGCAAACCTATGGTTCAATGAGGACCTTAAGACCATCAAGCTAACGGTACGCAGAGCGGAGCGTGCCTGGAGGAGAAACTACTGCCCCTTACTCCGATTGGAGTTCATTAACATCATGACCCAATACAAACAGGCCATCGTGACGGCAAAATCAACTTATTTTTCCTCCAAAGTCCTCGCTGCGGAGAACCAATCGAGGGAATATTCTCGATTGTGCACAATCTGGCATTCTCCGATAGAACCACCTTGAAGCCCACCCCTTCTCCGGAACTATGTCATTCCCTTAATAATTTTTTCATTCAGAAAATCGCTACCATTAAAGCTAATATCCCCCCTCCTTCCTCAGCTTTTGTGGATCCCCAGTGCCCCCCCTCTAAGGGACAACTCCTTGCCCTTCCTCTTCTAACCAAGGAATCCCTGGCTTCAATAATCCCGCTGGTCAAATCAGGTTCCCCTCTCGATCCCTGCCCTTCTCATATTCTCCGTCATATTTTCTCCTCCTGCTCTGATCCCCCTCTCCAATTTCTCAACAGTTCCCTTTCTCAGGGCGTTGTTCCCGCTCCATTGAAATCAGCTATCATTGTCCCTATCCTGAAGAAACCGGGGGCAGATCCCTCGGCCCTTACCAACTATCGCCCCATCTCCCTCTTGCCGTTTTTGGCAAAGGTACTCGAGCGCCATGTCACCTGCGCTCTGAGTTCTTTTGTGGAGATGCATGGGATCTTAGCCCCCCGACAGGCCGGCTCCCGCCCCGCACACTCTACGGAGTCCGTTGTACTATCGGTCTTGGACAACCTCAGGGAGGGAATGGACACCAACCAGACTCAGGCTTTGGTCCTCCTCGATCTCTCAGCCGCCTTTGACACGGTTGATCATACCATCTTACTTTCCCGTGTCGGAGCGGCGGGGATCAGGGGCACCGCCCTGATATGGTTGTCCTCCTTCCTGAGAGACCGCACCCAGGCGGTTCGCCTGGGTGATTTTACTGCGGACTTCCGGAAAGTTCAGTGCGGGGTTCCCCAAGGTTCTTCCCTCTCTCCCCTTTTGTTTAACCTCTATATCGCCCCCCTTATTTTCTCACTGCAGCAGATGGAGGTCTCCGTGTACAACTACGCGGATGACCTCCAAATTGTCTTTAATCTGTCTTCTTCTATCTCTTCTATTTCTAATTTTCAATCCATTATGATTCATATCCGAGACTGGATGAGCCACAACCATCTGAAACTCAACCCAGACAAGACTGAACTGGTGTTGACGGGTGGTTCATCCAGTCCCTGGTCTTCTTTGTTTTGGCCCCCCTCTTTAGGTTCTCCTCCTCTCCCTTCTACCTCAGTAAAAACATTAGGCATCAAACTCAATTCCCAGCTCACCCTTCACTCCCAGGTTAGTTCTGTGGTGTCCTCTTCTTTTCTTGCACTGCGCACTATACGCAAGGTGTCCCGTTTCTTTTCTTTTGATGCCCTCAAACTGATTACTTTGGCAATGGTCATATCCCGCCTGGATTATGGCAACGCCCTATATGCTAGTATACCTGCATATAGTTTAAGGCGATTACAGCAGTTCCAGAACCAGGCGGCGCGTCTGGTGTTCAAATTGCCAAAGTTCCATCATGTTACCCCTCTCCTCAAATCCCTGCATTGGCTCCCTGTCCGTGAACGTGTCCAGTTCAAGCTTGCTTCCCTCACTTTTCAAGCTCGACTGGACTCGGCACTGGCTTTTATCTCATCTGAGATTACACCCTACATTCCTACCAGGGAACTACGTTCTGCTACTAAATCCCTTCTTACAGTCCCTCGGTTCCGGAGGAAGAAATGGGGAGGATCGAAATTTGCGACTCTTGCCCCACTCCTTTGGAACTCCCTACCCCCAGAACTTAGAGGCTCCACTCTCTATATGCAATTTAGGAAACAGCTAAAAACCTATTTGTTTTCTAAAGCTTTTTAATTAGTTTCCTAGCTTTTTAGTCCCCTTAATTCTTAGGTTTCACTTTTCCCACCATGTTATTTGCCAGTTATAGTGCCATGAAACCGCCGGTGACCGTGCGCTAAATAAATAATTTTAAATTCAAATTCAAATTCTGGAAGGGGTTAAACACTTGAGCCTGCTGTTGTGTATTGGTGAGTATCAACCACTTCAGCTTATCACTGATCATACAATACCTACTGTACTCAATCCAGTTTCAAGCCGTGTCTCTCCCAACACACCATCCAATGAACACAGGCTTATACACTTTTAAATGTTGAGAATACAGTTTATCAAACGTTCATAAAGTTGTCACTTGATTCCAATATAAATCCATCATCCAAATATTAAAATCCCGAATACATGTCCATGCCTAACACCCTTCTTATCTTACAGAACAGCTAACCATCTCAGGTGGTTCATAGAACACCCACAGCCAGTCATCAAACTGCATACTAAAGAAGTGTAAAAAAGAAAGAAAACCAGCAGCAGACTTTTCCCATCTATGCACCCATGTTCGGGAAAAAGATCCCCATTTCAAACAGGAACACCTCAACAATTCTCCAATTTAGGAAAGAGTTAAAACCTCTCCTCTTTAAAGAACACTCGGCCACATGCATCAACCTATTTAGGAAGTGCAAACGGTGTGAATCGAAAAATTCGACCGTTTGCGATTCCTAAATAAGTTTTGGTATGCATGAAACAATTATTCTGACCCCGCAATTTTTTGCATTTCCTAAAAATGCGATTGCATTTAAGGAATCGCATTTGTGCAATTCCTTAAATGCAATGCATGATTGTTTTCAAAATTGCGTATTCTGAAATAGGAGGTGCAAATTACCACGAGGTTGAACCTCGTGGTAATTTGCGAAAAGTTATGAAAATGCTCAAAAATGCATTTTTTAAACTTTCATGTTACAGACACACATGGCCTTAGGACATCTGTGTGTGAAACATGCACTTTAAAATACATTTCAGGGGTGCAGGGGGGGTCCTTTGGACCCCCCTCTGCACCCTTGCAATGCATCAAAAAAATGGGATTCGCAAAATAAAAAAGTGCAAAAAGGCATTTATTCCTATGGGCCTCTAGGCCCATAGGAATCAATGTAATGCCATTCCTTAATTGCGATTCGCAATTACGGAATCGCAAATACCGAAAATTAAGAAATCCTAAAAACTTTTAGGATTTCTTGATGCATAGGATTTTGCAATTCCTAAATTGCGATTCCTTAATTTTCGCAATTTAGGAAGTGCAAAATCCTACAATGATGCATGTGGCCGACTATTTCACGTTAAAAGTACGCCTCTTCTCGAAGACCCCATCCACCCCCTATCTGCTTACCTTTGACCATGTACAGTGCATTGCTGCCTTTTGCCTAGATTCGAACAAATACCACACACATCATTGCATGCATTTATTTATCATTACACAAGTGAATTTTGATGATCAAGAATTTTGCATTATGCAAATTGTGCCATGTGTTTGCTATCTTCCAATCTCATTTTTGTCCGTGGAGGGATGCTCTTGCGTGAAATATTCACGCAACATAATGGCCAGGTACTTTCATACAATGTGTTTGTTATATAACTTTGTTGCAAATTATGCATGTTTTGCACAAATAAACTTCACTTTTGCCCTCCACATTGTTACATGTTCATCATGCAAAGCCAGCATGACAGCAAATATTTTGGAAAGTGCTAAGAGAGGAACTTATTTATACTTGACTCAGAGATAGAAAGCAAATTTGTCATTTAGAATGTTACAGTTCAGAGTGTGGATGTTATCAACATAGCAAAGTCTGTGTTAGGTAGATACACAGCCACTCTGCTGTTAAACACAGACCAGGAGAGGTGACATTCATTACAGGCAAGCTCAGGGCTGTTTTCCCACTTCACTGAACCCCATGTAAAGCCTTCTCATGTAGCCGACAGTGGCAGAGATCTATAGTCTTCGAGAGAAGGGGTTGATTATTCTTAGACATAACAGGAAACAAAATTAATTTGTATCAACATATAACGGCTTACCTTGTAAGGGCAATGGACATTCATGTACAAATCGTTTTTTATGTACAAATTACAACTCACAGCACTTGGTAGGTTTGTGTGTAACGAGAGAGTCACATGTTCCTATTTGGCCTAAGCTGACTGAGTCTTTCCACCTTTAAGCTTGACAAAATTAATATGATTCATATATCTTGTTGACACCTCCCTTTGGAGCAGGTCACAAGGCCTAAAAATAGATGTGGGGGAAAATAACCAAGCTAGGCACAATGCAAGTGGCATCGTGACATTGCGTGTGGCATCACAGGAAGTGACATCACAATCTCACAGTAAGTGAGATCGCACGATGTGACATCAGATCATAGGAACTCACACATATGTTTAGAAGGTCTATCATGAATGCATATGGGAAAATTGCAAGATGTTACAAATGGAAACTGATCAGTACTTAATCCTGTGACTTGCGTTCCCAGTCTGAAGGTAAATGTTGCTGAAGTTTGGTGTCTGAGTAACTACAGTAGACACGGCACTAGGTCCTACAAGCTAGATATGCTATGCTCCCCTTTCAAGAGAAGCCTCCAAAGTGATATAGGCCCACATGCATCAAGCATTTTTGTAGTCGCAAACGGTGCGATTCCTTAAAATCGGCCGTTTGCGAATGCAAAAGTGCTTTTTGGGATGCATGAAGCAATTTAAGAATTCGTAATATTTTTGCGAGTTCTAAAATTGCGGTTGCTTTTAAGAAGTCGCAGATGTGCGACTTCTTAAAAGCAATGCATCATTACTTTGACAAGTTGAAATTCGCAATTAGCGTGCCAAATTTACCGAGGGGTTGAACCACTCGGTAAATTTGGAAAAAGTGTTTAAAATGGTGAAAAAGTATTTTTTTCAACATTCATGTTTAACACACACATGTCCTTAGGACATGTGTGTGTGAAACATGATGCGAAAAATACATTTATGGGGTGCATGGGGGGGTCCTTTGGACCCCCCCCTGCACCCATGAAATTTTCTAAGTGCCACTCGCAATTCCCATTGACTCCTATGGGCCTTTTGGCCCATAGGAATCAATGGGAATTGCGAAAATTAACTTAAGAATTCGGTATTCATTTGGGATTCGGTAAAAATTGCGATTTTTACCGAATCACAAATGAATACCGAAAATAATGATGCATAGCATTTTGCACTTCTTAATTTGTGATTCCTTATTTTTCGCAAATTAGGAAGTGCAAAATGTCACATTGATGCATGTGGGCCATAATGTATTCTCTGTTTCTTTCAGGTAGCACAAGAGGAGGTAAACTCAAAACTCACAGCAAAAGTAAGACAGAGTAGGGAGGAGGGCAGGGGGGCACAGGTCCGATGACCTGCCAAAGCTAATGTTATGTGTTATGTAGCTTAGCTTTGTACAGGCATAAATATATTATTTGCATTATCTGTGGAAGGACCTCCTTCCTGTGCCCCCTGCCCTGCTCCACAGCCGGCCTCACCTCTGATGAGAGCATGCAGCCTACCTCCTCCTGTGCTACCCGAAAGAAATAGATATTAAATTATCCCCATCTCCAGTGGCCAAGCCGACATTAAGAGGACCCCATCACCCGGGCCCCATTCACCTGTTACCCTTTGAGCTCAAGGAGGGGGACACCTGCTTTCAAGCGCGTTGTGAGTGCGTCACCTTTTGCCCCTTTGAGCCTGAGAAGTGGGTTCCTGCTTCAAAGTGCAGCGAGGGCATGAACCGCAAACCAGAGACGTGGGCGAAGAGGTCACCTAGCCAGAAGTCCGCAAAGCACCCAGAAGGCAGACCAAGGTGTAGCCTGGTGTGGGCGGGCTGCCCCTCAAGAAGCAAAACCGCCGGAGACTCCTCTCCGGGATCCACTCCCACCTCGCAGGGAGCTAATGTTGTTGATCCAGGGAGAGAGAACAACAAACCGGCTCCCAGATCCCCTCCTTTGGGAATCAGCCCAAGAGGGGCCGCATTGCTTTAGGCAGCTGGTCAGAAGCACACCACAAGAGACCTGCCAGGGAAACAAGTGAGTGCCAATTTTGGTATTGAGGGAACCTGTCTACTTGGGGCCAATCACCAGAAAGCCCGAAGATTACTGGTGTATGAGGAGACGGGCCATGGTTGGTCCTGTTGGTCCGAAGTAGTTGCCAGGCCCCTCCCCCATGGTATAGAAGCTACGCATGCCTACTGGGCAGTATGATCGAGGCACAGCGTTGTGTGCTGGTAAGGCACCACAAGGTGTTAGAAGTTCTTAGGGGATTTGCCTCAAGCTAATGGCCCCACATTCGTGCACTGACGTTCTTAGGTGCAGTGTGGTACATTGCCAGGGTTCTGGCACCACATGTACAGTGTCATGATCGTGTTGCCCTGTTATAAATGCACATGGAGTGTTCTCTTGCCTGAAGAGGTTCTACTATAATGTGTGTACTTTACTAAGTGTACTCTGGTGGACTGCTGAATAATATGTATGCATAAAGGTTTATGCTATTGTGGTGATGTGTGCACCAAATAAGTGAACTATGCACTGTTGATAAGCTTTACGCTTAAAGTGGGCCTGATGTAACTACGATGTGTGCCTAATATGCTATACTAGGTAATCCTGTGATGATGGTTATTACGATATGTACACTGCTACTGATGGTTTACGCATAATGTGGTTGTGCTAAGTGTACCCATACTAGTAGTTACTGGTTGTTTTCACTAATTGTGAATTATGATAGTGTTGACAATGGCCCGATTGGCCCTGTAGAGTATATGATCCCTGTAAAGACATACCAATTGGCAGGTGGCACAGTGCATATATGTGATTAGGTTCTATTGTGTTTTATAGATAATACAAAGGCTATTTTTACATAACCTTGTGTGGAGTTTCTTTTGTGGTGTGCCTAGTGTGCCGTTGCTGTGTGGGTGTGTTGTGCAAACGCTTTACACATTGCCTCTGGGATAAGCTGCTCTGCCAAGCTACCAAGTGGGTGAGCAGGGGTTTTCTTCATCGTGTAACTCCCTTGCCCTGACAAGAGTGGTGGTTTCTGCCTGGCTTAGGCGTATGTCCTAGCCAACCAGAAATCCCATTTTTAACATTGGTTGTCAGCGGTGAGGATAGGACTTGCGTTTGCGCAGTACCACAGTGACGCATGGTTGTACTACAAGCTCTACATTTAGACAAATCACGTGTTTGGGATTTCTCCTGTTTTTTTTTGTTTCGTCTCAAAAAGTGTCATTTTTTTAATGGTGCCCTCTTGTTTCAGCTCTTACGCCTAGGTCTCTTGTGTTGTACTGTGAGTTGTGTATCGTGCCAAGATGGGGTTAATCTGTAATGAGGATGACCTAATGGAGTACACTAAGGAGGAGTTAAAGGATTTCTGTAGAGAAAGGGGGATACCCATAGAAGGCACCATCTTCAGAAAACTGTTCCTCTATGAAGTATTATGTAGGGGAGACAATTTAGAGCCCTGGGGAAACTTACAGACTACCCCTCCACATACCTCAGTGGTGGTTTTGAGAGAAGGCCTGAAGAGTCAGAAGAGGAGGGAGAAAATGACAGGGCAGGTACGCCAGTAGACAGTGAGGACCCCGTAGAGAGGGAGTCCCTTGCTGGGTGTAGTGCCAGGGGCACTGCCCCATCCCTTTCTCTGTCCCCACCGGAGTTGGTGGACAGAAGGGAAGAAAGGAAGCATCAGCTGGCTTTGGACAGGCTCAGATTGGAGCATGTCAAGGTGATAGCATAGCTTGGTGTGGAGGAGAAAAAAGCTAAGGTTCAGGAGAAGATAGCGTAGGCAGAGAGGGCCTTCGCCAGAGAAAAAATAACTCTTGAGGATATCTCCCCTGAGTGTAGTTTTAGTGGTCTGGATTCACCAGTGAGGGTGGGGTCCAGTGGTGGCAGCAATATGGAGTCCAGTGTAGGAAGATACACTCCCAGATCCCAAAAGCATGGTACCTAGTTCCCAGAAAGAGGGTGTCATACCTGAAGGGTATAGGTTGAGGTTCAGGGGCAGTAGGAAACTGGCTCACCAGTCTTGGGGGACGTTTGTGGATGAGTGTTGTGATGCACTGGAAGGTTGGGTGATGGGTAGCACGGCAAACACTTTTGAAGGGCTGTTCAATCTGATTGTCAGAGAGCATATTGTTCCATTGTTGTTTTCTAGGGTCACGCCAACACCTGTTGAAGTGTGAGTTCTCTGATCCTAGGGAGCTTGCAAGGGAGGCAGATCTCTCGGTGACTGCCAGAGGGTCTGAGAAAGCATTTGGGAGTGACCCTAAGGGGAGTGGCTCAGTTATTTCCCAGCTGAGGGTGGTGGGAAAGGTTCTTATTAGCCCAGATAGGTCCTGATGTAGTGGGAGGGGTGTAGGGACTCATGCCCTGTCTCCACAGAGAAGGAATAAGAATGGGATGCATCCCAAGGTGCCTGAAACCCATTCTCAGGGCCTGAAGGGTTTCCTAAAGGAACCCCAGGTGGGGAGCCTAGGCTGGACTGGTAGGCCATCCATTGAGGAAGATCTCCTAGTGTCAGGAGAACATGGAGCGTCTGTAAGCAGAGTTCCACCAGTTCTGGTGTCTGGCGGTGCCATTACTGAGTGGAGGATCCAGAAGTCCTGTGTATATACCACTTGATTATTGTTAACCTTATTGCACTTGCACCTTACATAGAGAAATGAACTAGTTGGAAAGAATAAAATGCAACTACGAATTGGCCCTGCACCCGAGGAGGATAAGTGTTCATATTATGTAATTATCCTAGTGAATGACATTTAAGCAGTAACAAAATATATTTAAAACAGAATCATTTCCCAGAAGAAAGCATTGCAAAATCAATTGTCTTGATTGTAGTTGGAAAGAATCTTTTTATTCAGAATCACTTGTTCTTTTAAAACACCACACAATTGCTTGCCAACGTGTTTCCTCCCTCTTGGGACTTCTTCAGGTCTTATTCAAAGTCTGTGTCTGCTGTTGATGTTAGATGTGACTTCAAGCCAACCTTAGCAGCGTTGATGAAATCAGTTTTTGTGAGAAACTACCCAGTGGCTATGCCACGTAAGTCATTTTACAGAGATGTACAGCTTCTTCAGTGTTTCCTTGCCTTGTCTTTGATAGCCACTTTCAAAAAGGTGTATCAAGAGATTTTCTGAAGAAGTGCTCGCACTGCACATCATCCATTTCAAAACACCAGTATCTCACTACTTAATCCCTTGATTCCTCAGTATCATTTAATCCAACAGTCGACAATTCATGTATCTGAAAACAATGGGGAGAGTGCTCCTCATGGTATCTCGGCACGAATTGTTGGAGAGAGGAAACGGCCAAACGGCTAGGGCAGTCAACCTCAAATCTGGGGAACTGGGTTCGAGTCTCGGCAATGACGCTGTACATATTGTGGTTCTGGGCAAAATCACTTAATCTCCCCGTGCCTAACAAAAATGAATGTGTGTCCTCATGTTTATTTATTTATACATTTGTAGAGCGCATGGTTACACCAACCGGTGTGTACCCGTGCTGAGACATTTCTGATTAGTCTGCTGCTGCCCCCAGTATGGCCCATAAAACTGTACTATATTCCATTTTTTTGTGAACATAGTTTCACTTGGTTCCATTCTGATGGCGATTGGCAGGGTGTTCCAGATAACAGATTTTAGCTTCTAAGTACCTGAAGGAACGCGCCCCTATAAGTGCTCTGAGTGTCCTTAGAAGCGACACCAGTGCCCTCCCCCTGGATCTTAGATTACGTCCTGGGGTGTATTTAATCAGTAGTGGATGAAGATATCTAGGACCTTTATTGGAGAGGATGCGGTGACAGTGGCACATCGCCTTAAACACCACTCTCTGCTCCACTGGCAGCCAGTGTAAGGCTGTCAGGGATTTCTTCGTGTTTGCTCTTCTTGGAAGGCTGGGAACCAAACGTACTACCGCGTTTTGTACCCTCTGCAATTTGGATAAGGCTTTTTTGGAAGCTTTGAGGCATAGTCTGTTTCCATAGTCCAGTTGGGAAGTAATTACTGCATGTACAATGGTTTTCCTGGCATTAGATGGTAACATATCTATAATTTTCTCTCAGGATTTTCATGGCCCCATTGCACTTACCAGCTACCCTCTGAATCTGATTGTCAAATGATAGTTTGGAATCAAACCAGATCCTGAGATTTTTCACCTCTGTTTTTGGGGAAGGGACTTGGCCCAGTGATTCTGGCCACCAAGCGGATGACCATATGGTTGGTGTCTTGCCTACCACCATAACCTCTGTCTTATTCTCATTTAGCTTTAGACAAAGGTTTGACATCCAGTCAGCCACCTCCTCTAGACATCTAGAGAAACGGATGGCTGCCTGATCTTTGTCTTGGGACAGCATTACAATTAGCTGCGTGTCATCTGCATATGACACTATCGAGACCTCATGTTTCTCTACGCATTCTGCTAGTGGCCCACATACAGGTTGAAAAGGGTGGGACTCAGAATTGATATCTGTTGGCCCCCCTGGGGCAGAGGGAAGCAATCAGACAGATGCGTCTGTTGTGCAACTTGGAAGCTTTGGATAAAAACGATGTCAGCCACTTCAGAGCGTTCCTCCTAATGCCACAGGCCTCTGGTCTTTGGAGGAGTAGTTGGTGTGAGACGGTGTCAAACGCAGTGCTAAGGTCCAATAGAATCAGCGCGGCTGTTTGCCCTTAGTTTGCATATTTTCTTAGTTTCTCTGTGGCCATAAGTAGTGCTGATTCTGTGGAGTGCACCATTCTAAAGCCTGATTGAGATGCGTGTAGTAGGTCGTTGGTATTGATGTGGTCAACCAGCTGTTTGTTTGTGATTTTTTCTGCGATCTTAGCCACGAATGGTAGTAATGAGATTGGGCGAAGGTTTTCTAATACTGTATACTCTAGCGATGGTTTTTTCCTGACTGTTCTGACGATGGCCTGTTTCCATTTGGTTGGGGATACTCCCCTCTGGAAGGAACAGAGGATGAGTTCCGCGATGTACGGCATGATCATGTCTGCCCCCTCCATAACTCTCTATGGTTATGCAAGATCTAAAGGGGAACCAGATTTTACTCCCTTCGCTGTGGCCTTGAGTTCCTCAATAGCCTGTATTCTAAATTCATCCAGCGTTGTTCCTACAAAGTTCCCAAGGCTTATACCAGATAAATTGGTGCCCTGCCGTACTTCTATTGGGAAGGTCTCTTATATATTTGTTACTTTATTTGCAAACAATTCTGCCACCTTATTACAGCTCTCTATGGAGGCTCTTATATCCTTATTCTCTTCTTGATTTTTGAGAGATTTCAGAATTGTGAACATTATTAGAGTTGCTGGCTTTTTCTATTTTATCTGTGGAGAATTCACATCTGATTTTCTTAATTAGTGAATGATATTCCTTTAGTTCCTTTTTATAATCATCTTTGGACCTATTGCAATAACTTCTCCAGACTCGTTCTGATTGTTTACACCTTTTTTTGGCCTTCCTTAGTTTATCATTGAACCAGGGTGCTGTTACTTTTTTTCTCTTAGGGATTCTAGTGCTCCAAGGTGCTACCTTATCTAATGCATCAGTTATCACTGTCTCAATCTGATTATTGGCTAGATTATTATCTTTATCCAGCGTTATAAGCGCTCGAGTGAAGGAAGTGGAATTAAATTTGTTCCACTTTCTAGTAGTGATTTCCTTTTTTGGGTGTTGTGCCATTCTTCTATGTGATGGCACAGTGAAGGGGACTAAGTAGAGATCCGACCACGGGACTCGTAGTACAAAAGAGGGTACAAAGTTCCCCGAGAAGAGTGATGGAGAAGTGTGTGTGCTAGAGAGAGGGGGGAATCCCCTAGTTGGAATTAAAACCCTCACACACCCAGCAAGCTAGGTGTCATGCTTCATCATATGGGTTCTGCTCCTCGTCAGACTGGCGCTGCAATGTCTGACGGGCTCCCGAAACCGTGGCACTTTATCGGAGATCTTTTATTCCGGCCATATGGTGCATGCGTGTGAGAGGGCGGGAGGGGTGTGGTCGTGAAGAGGTGAAGTTTAAAAAGAGGTGAGTCAATCCACAGCCAATTTTATTCTTGTGGTAGACTCCCTCGGTTAAAAGGGTGGGTGGGGAACTAAATGCAATGGGGCTAACCTAGCCTAGCAAGTTAACTACTATCCTCTTGTTTGGTCAACATGTTTCTTGCCAAAGTGGCAATTCGTCAGGACCTTGGTGTAAAGTACCACACAGTGAGAAAGAAAATCAGTGACAAATAACACTAACAATCTGGTATACAACCTTAATTGGTCTGTAATACCGAGGTGCAGGCCGAGTGGTCCTGCTAAGATAGTGTAACCTGTAAGAAATCAAATGAACATAATTCACAGATAACAACTGAAAACAATGATTCTCTATGTTGGACTAGTACAGGTATAGTCCATACACACACACATAACCCACCACCGTGAAGGATAAAAACAAAGTGTTAACCATAGTTAATTGGTTAAAGTATCACACAGCCAATTGGTCTGTGTAGTTATTATGTAATAGTAATATATGAAGAAGTCAATTCTACTGGTTAAACGAGAAAACCGGACTACTCATGCTCACCCCGAGAAATTCCCTGAGGTGCTTCGCAGACTGCTTCCGATGGACCAGTTGAGTCAGGTATGGTACCTAGTGGGGGATTGCAAGTCTGATAAGCTATGTTGACCTTATCACAGTGGGGCTGGGGGTATAAGAATAAGAGAACCCTTCAGCCAAGCCTGGCAAAAATGCGGAGGACAGATAACTCAGAGCCGCAGCCACGGAGTGTCCAGGTAGAGCCATTGCTCAGTGACCCGAACCGTGCCGGCTCTCGATGGATGGCCAGAGAGGCCAACAGGGCTACCGAGTGCCCGCAACCCCCGCACCGCGTCCCAGCCGAGAGACAGCCTGAGGACGGCTACGTGGTGGAGCGGGAGAGGCCGGCAGCTCGTGGACACCCCGGCCGCCCACAGATCCCACAAACGGCATAAAGGCCAGGTGGCAAACGTCCTACCTGACCATCCAGACTCACGGGGGAGCACGGGTCCATACAGCCACACTTGCCGGTGACAGGGTCAAGCCCGCCGATCAGCGTGGGCGCAGGCGGGGAGTCTTGCCTATTCAATCGATGTCCTTACCTACGGCGGCTCAAGGTCCTGGCCGACACACCTACCCCTCGGACGGCGTCTCGATTGAGGCGCACAGCAGCTGGTGCCGGAGCCTGGGGGTGCGTCATTATTTAAGGGGCCAGCCATGGTAGCCTCCGTCAGTAGCTCAGTTAGAGTGACGTGTATCCCCTCAGCTGCGCATGTGCGGCGGGAGGTGTTGCCAGACGCATAGTGTTGGAAGGTCGCGGTGGCGGCCATCTTAGAGTGGAGTGTTGGGCATAGCACATACTAAGTAAAAGGGGGTAAATACAGTCAAGTAGAGGAAGGTGTCGATGCCTCTTTGATTAAAAACCAACATCCTGTCTCAGAAGTTAGGTGGAGTATACAAGGGGAATGAGAGGTTAGTTTTAAAAGTCAAATGCGAGTAAAGTCCCACAGATAATATAGGGGGCAGGCAGTGGTAAAAAGTATGTAGAAGGCTTCCTGACAGGGCAGTCAATCTAACTACTCAAGGCTGCCCAAGGGACAGAGTCATTAAGCCCCAGAGAGTCCAATTGGAGCCGATGGACCCATCTCTGCTCAATTTTAAACAGTGCTTGTTTGGAGATAGCTGGGTGAGATTCAAGTACCAACCATTTGAGGCTGTCTGCAGGGTGGCTATTTTGGGCATAATGTTCGTATAATTTAGTGTGTGTTTTCACGCACCTAATGTTACTCTTGTGTTCCATTATTCTCACTTTAATTTGTCTCATTGTCATCCCTATGTAGTTTTTTCCACAAGGGCAAGTGATCATGTAGATACATCTGGTGCTGTTGCAGTTCGTGTGTTTGTGAAGTTGCCACACAAAGGTGTCTGTGATTCTCACCTCTTTACCTGTGATGTTTGTGGACAAACAACGCAACCACCACACGGAAAGTGACCAACCACCGGGGGAGTCTCCACAGTGTGCTTTGGTTGTCAGTGGTGGTTTTCTTTGGGCGTGTGTGGATGAGAGCGTCGTTCAGGTTAGGAGTTCTTTTGAAAGCAAACCTGGGTCGGGGGATCTCTAACCCACCCGTGTTTACTATGGGCCAGTGTTTGTTTATTGTTTTCCTCAGATATGTAGAGTTGGGAGTGAAGCAGGTGACACATGTTATCTGTTCATCCTTGGTTTTGGGATATGACTCTAGTAAGCTTTCTCTTGGGTTGTTCAGTGCTCTTTTACGAGACTTATTGAGTACTCTGGTAGGGTAACCTCTGTCCTGCAATTTGTGTTGTAAGAGTGTGGCTTCCTTTTGGAAGTCTGTTTTGGCTGTGCAGTTCCTCCGGACCCTGAGGAACTGCCCAAAGGGGAGGTTTTCCCTCAGGGCGCGGGGATGGTAGCTTTGATACAGGAGGAGACTGTTTCTGTCAGTACTTTTGCGGTGAAGCGTTGTGCTCAGGCCAGTTGCACTAAGGTTGATACACAGATCCAAAAAGGGGATGCTATCTGCAGAGATATTCCCAGTGAATTTTAAGTAGGGGTTTTGTAGATTGATCCAGGCGCAGAAGGCTTCGCATGTTGTACGATCACCCTTCCATAAAATGAGGATATCGTCAATATACCTGCGCCACAAGGTGATATTGCCAAGGTAGGGGTTGAGTGCAGATCTAATGGTGCTTTCTTCAAAAGTGGCCATGTAGATACACGCCAGGCTTGGAGCAAATGTAGAACCCATTGAGGTCCCCTGGATTTGATGGTACAATTGGGTACCATATTGGAAGACATTTTCTGTCAGTGCCAGGGAAGCGCAGGCCATGATAAATGCTACTGGTGTCGGGGATGACCATTCCTCTAGGAGCAGGGTATACTCAACTGCCTCCAGGGTGGCTAGCTGAGGGATATTGGTGTATAGTGCCTCAACATCCATAGTGAGGAGGAGGTCAACGTCGTCCCTCCCCTCAATGGATTCGATGAGGCGTAGGACATCTCTGGTGTCTTGTAAGAAGGATGGAATTTTCCTCACCAGTGGTTGGAGGAAGGAATCACAGAATTTGGATAACGGCTCCAAAAGGGAGCCAATGCCTGAAACAATCGGCCTTCCTGGTACTGGTGACACTCCTTTATGAATCTTTGGAAGGGTGTAAAAATATGGGGTCACCGGATCTGTAGTGATCAAGAAAGCTGCTTCATTCTTAGAGATCCACTCATTTGTTTCACCCTCCAAAACTAGACTAGTGATTGTAGTAGCTAGTCTCTTAGTAGGGTCTGTAGTGAGTGGTCTGTAGTGATTGACATTGGAGAGTTGGCGTTTACATTCAATGTCGTAGTCCCAACTGTTTTGGATAACAGTTGCCCCACCCTTATCTGCCTGTTTGATGACTATACTGGTGTCATCCCCAAGTGCTAAGACAGCCTGTTTCTCAACCGTGCTCATATTTTTATGAGAGGAGGTATTGGGTCTGTTGTCCAAACTCCTGAGTACCGCCCGCTCAAAGGCTAATATCTCCGGTTGAACCATTGAATCGGTAGGGGTAAAGGTGGAAGGTTTTCTTAACCCTGTGTCATTCTTTTCTTGGTTTGGTTTATCAGCGAAAAATGAACGAAGACGTACCTTCCTGAAGAATTGTTTCACTTCGCACATCTCAGCGAAGGTATCTGGTGTCGGAGTAGGGACAAAGCCTAGTCCTTTCTCAAGAATCTCTGTCTCTATTGGGCTCAATGTCCTGTCTGAGAGATTCACAATCAGACTCTTCTGCCTCTGGTTGTGCTCCTGGTTTCCACCGATGTCTGAGCAGTTGGTTGGTCTTGCCATTGTACTGCTTTTTGCCCTCCTCGCTTGCGCCCTCTTCCTCTGCCCCAGCCTCTGCCTAAAAAAGGTGGGTTCATTGGGTAGAATTGTGGAGGGCCCTGGGGGTAGAAAGGGTATTGCCAAGGAGGTAACATCTGTGGGGGACCTTGGAACATAGGGCCACTATTCGGCGTTTGGTTCCAATTTTGGCGGCCCTGTTTACCTCTGTTGTTGGTTTGGTTACTCCCACTGGAGTCGCTCCCTGAGGAGCCCCTACGGCTGTCATTTCCAGAGCTCTCATCAGTAGAGTAGCTATTCCTGTTGTTGGTGTATCCTTCTTTAAAGTAGGGGTAAACCTTCTCCTTGTCGAATTTTGCTACATCTTTTTTTAATTTCGTCATTTTTTGTTGTAAGAGAAATTCTTGATTATCAGAGATCTCCTGATTGATCTCTGCCAATTTAGCTGTAAAGGGAGTTTTCTTCATTGTGCCTTGAATTACTGTTTCAATAGCTGCGATCTTCACCAAGAGTGCATCGGCCAATCTCTTAGCAGTTTTTACAATCAGAAACAGGAGGTCTCTTGTGCACTTCCAAGACACATGACACCAGTCTACTTTGAACTGCCCATCTTCAAGGAACAGTCTCGGCATGATATTGACTATTAATCCCTGTGGGGCGATTTTGGCCCATAAATACTCAGTCATCATTGCCCCATGTATCGTTATCCTGAGCCATTCTTTTTTCATTGATGTTACCGTAGCCCAGTCCTCATTAACAGCATTGGAGGCACCGGCACCTCCCATTCCGAAGAGTGAGGGGGCCGTTCTTAGAGCCTCTTCTATTGCTTCTTCATCGAAACTTAGACCTGGCACATCTTCCATGGTCAGGTATTATTTGCACCAATCCAAGATTATTGGAAGACACGCAGAAGTCTAGAATAATGTGAAAACCCAACTATACCAAGATAGTGTCAGTGGGTTCCTATTGGTCCTCGCAGTAAAAACTGGTTACTGTAGGTATCCTCAAAGTCCAGCGAGAGTGCTCTCGTGCATAGTATTTGAACAAAGGAGGGACTGGGGGTGGACAATATTTAATGGGGTCCAATGTACGAGTCCATAAACTAGTAGTACAAAAGAGGGTACAAAGTTCCCCGAGAAGAGTGATGGAGAAGTGTGTGTGCTAGAGAGAGGGGGGAATCCCCTAGTTGGAATTAAAACCCTCACACACCCAGCAAGCTAGGTGTCATGCTTCATCATATGGGTTCTGCTCCTCGTCAGACTGGCGCTGCAATGTCTGACGGGCTCCCGAAACCGGGGCACTTTATCGGAGATCTTTTATTCCGGCCATATGGTGCATGCGTGTGAGAGGGCGGGAGGGGTGTGGTCGTGAAGAGGTGAAGTTTAAAAAGAGGTGAGTCAATCCACAGCCAATTTTATTCTTGTGGTAGACTCCCTCGGTTAAAAGGGTGGGAGGGGAGCTAAATGCAATGGGGCTAACCTAGCCTAGCAAGTTAACTACTACCCTCTTGTTTGGTCAACATGTTTCTTGCCAAAGTGGCAATTCGTCAGGACCTTGGTGTAAAGTACCACACAGTGAGAAAGAAAATCAGTGACAAATAACACTAACAATCTGGTATACAACCTAATTGGTCTGTAATACCGAGGTGCAGGCCGAGTGGTCCTGCTAAGATAGTGTAACCTGTAAGAAATCAAATGAACATAATTCACAGATAACAACTGAAAACAATGATTCTCTATGTTGGACTAGTACAGGTATAGTCCATACACACATACACACACACATAACCCACCACCGTGAAGGATAAAAACAAAGTGTTAATCATAGTTAATTGGTTAAAGTATCACACAGCCAATTGGTCTGTGTAGTTATTATGTAATAGCAATATATGAAGAAGTCAATTCTACTGGTTAAACGAGAAAACCGGACTACTCATGCTCACCCCGGGAAATTCCCTGAGGTGCTTCGCAGACTGCTTCCGATGGACCAGTTGAGTCAGGTATGGTACCTAGTGGGGGATTGCAAGTCTGATAAGCTATGTTGACCTTATCACAGTGGGGCTGGGGGTATAAGAATAAGAGAACCCTTCAGCCAAGCCTGGCAAAAATGCGGAGGACAGATAACTCAGAGCCGCAGCCACGGAGTGTCCAGGTAGAGCCATTGCTCAGTGACCCGAACCGTGCCGGCTCTCGATGGATGGCCAGAGAGGCCAACAGGGCTACCGAGTGCCCACAACCCCCGCGCCGCGTCCCAGCCGAGAGACAGCCTGAGGACGGCTACGTGGTGGAGCGGGAGGGGCCGGCAGCTCGTGGACACCCCGGCCGCCCACAGATCCCACAAACGGCATAAAGGCCAGGTGGCAAACGTCCTACCTGACCATCCAGACTCACGGGGGAGCACAGGTCCATAGAAGCCACACTTGCCGGTGACAGGGTCAAGCCCGCCGATCAGCGTGGGCGCAGGCGGGGAGTCTTTCCTATTCAATCGATGTCCTTACCTACGGCGGCTCAAGGTCCTGGCCGACACACCTACCCCTCGGATGGCGTCTCGATTTAGGCGCGCAGCAGCTGGTGCCGGAGCCTGGGGGTGCGTCATTATTTAAGGGGCCAGCCATGGTAGCCTCCGTCAGTAGCTCAGCTAGAGGGACTCGCCATGGTGCTCCAACTTCCACCTCAGAAAAGTTTGAAAAAATAGGGTCTAAGATTAGGCCACCTTAATGGGTTTGTGATTCCACTTTTTGCGTTAGATTCAGTATCAACATATCCTTGCAAATTGTCCTTATTTCTTGGTTTTGTGTGTCATTGAAATGTATGTTTAGGTCCCCCAGCACCAGAAATTTGTGTCTTTGGTCTGGGTGTACTACCTTTTCTTCCAGGCCTGTTACGAACTGTGTTACGTAAAGAGCTCTGATATCCGATTTGGGTCAAGTTCGCGCTATATAGAACTCTGCAAATAAAAAAAAAATCCCTGACGAAATCCCAAGAGGGATGAGGAAACGCGTTGGCAAGCAATTGTGTGGTGTTTTAAAAGAACAACTGATTCTGAATAATGAAGATTATTTCCAACTACAATCAAGACACATGATTTTGTGATACTTTTTTCTGGGAAGCTATTCTGTTTTTAATATATTTTGTTACTGCTTAAATGTCATACACTAGGATAATTACATAATACAAACACTTATCCTCCTCGGGTGCAGGGTCAATTCGTAGTTGTTGTTGATAGCAGTGGTTCTTAACCACCTATTTGGGATGTATGTGGGTCACATTCCAGACCTGCTGCACTGAGACATAGTGCTGATTTAAGAGGCCTAATAGGTAGAGACGTTTGGTGCTGGACCTTCAAAGCTCTGACCCTCTCTTTTTGGTGGTATATAAAAATAAAATGCTCTCGCACCTTATATAGGGAACTATATCCAGTGTGATCACTGGATAATGAAAATGGCACCTGGCTCCCTTTACACAATGGTACTAAACAGCATTTGCACTTTACATGCAATCAATTTAGGTATATTATTATTCCAAGTTTTGCACTTTATAGATGGTACCTTGCAATGGAGTAGTTAGGCATAAACATTTGCTTATATATGAAAGTTCTTGTTATTTAGCCTATACTCTAGTAACTCTAGAGAAAATATTATGTTCTTTATATGTTGGCAATAATTTATGATTCGTAACTATAACACACTATGACTTACAACTGAGTAGATTGCCTTTTTCGAACATAATAATGAATGATGTTAGGGAAAAATTCAGTTTAAATGTACAATTTAGTGGTGCAGTGAAATCCAGTAAAATGTAAATCCAGTATTTGTAAAGCACACAGCTACCCGGAGGCATCCCGGCGCTGGGGGCCGTTGGGAAGATTAAGCGAGCTATTGCCCAGAGTCACATGGTGCTGGGCAGACCCCTGCCGCCAGACCCGGGGATCGAACCGGGATCCCCAGCATCCAGTGTCCGTCGCCCTGGCTGAGGCGCCACACCTCTTCTCAGTGCTTTTTATCACTGTTTCTTTCATTAGGGTACTTTAACATATGAACAAAAACAAACCGGTATCTAATCATTGTAACTATTGCAACTCATTCCACTCTCCCTGATCCACTTACCTCTTTTCCATGCATTGCCTAGTGTTGTTTATAAAATCAATCATAGCATTTGTAAAGCGCACTACATACCCGTGAGGGTATCAAGGCACTAGGAGGGGTGTGGGGGGGGGGGGGGAGTTTGCTGCTACTGTTCGAGAGCCAGGTCTTGAGAAGTCTCCTGAAGGTTAGGAGGTCTTCGGTCCACCGTAGGTGGATAGGGAGGGTGTTCCCTGTCTTGGCAGCAGGGTGGGAGAATGATCTGCCGCCGGTGTTCATTCTTCAGATGCGGGGGACGGTGGTAAGGGTGCCGTCTGCGGAGCAGAGCTGGCAGGCGGGGGTGTAGAGGCTGAGTCCTCTGCTGAGGTATGCTTGTCTGGTGTTGTGGAGTGCCTTTTGTGCGTGGGTGAGGAGCTTGAAGGTTACCCTCTTGTTGATGGGGAGCCAATGCAGGTCTCGCAGGTGGGGTGGGATGTGGCTGCGGTGGGGGATGTCGAGAATCAGGCAGGCGGATGCGTTCTGGATGCGTTGGAGCCGTTTCAGGAGTTTGGCCGGGGCTCCTGCGTAGAGTGCGCTGCCGTAGTCCAGTCTACTGCTGATGGGGGCCTGGGTGACCTTTCTTCTAGTTTCTGTGGGGATCCACTTGAAGATCCTGTGAAACATGCGGGGGTGTTGAAGCAGGAGGAGGAGACGGCATTGACCAGCTTGGTCAAGGAGAGTGTGGGGTTGAGGATGACCCCTCGGTTTTATGCGTGGTCGATGGGTGTAGGGGGTGCTCCTATTGCTGACGGCCGCCAGGAGTCGTCCCAGGCTGAGGGGGTGGAGCCAAGGATGAGGACCTTTGTCTTGTCCGAGTTCAGCTTCAATTCGCTGTTTCTCATCCAGTCGGCAACAGCCTTCATTCCTTCATGAAGGTTGATTTTGGTGGTGTGGGGGTCCTTGGTGAGCGAGAGGATCAGCTGGGTGTTGTCGGCATAGGAGATGTTTAGGTCGTGCCGTCGGGCAACGTGGGCGAGTGGTGCCATGTAGACGTTGAACAGCGTTGGGCTGAGGGATGAACCTTGCGGTACGCTGCAGATGATCTTGGTGGCTTCGGAGCGGAAGGGGGAGGCGGACGCACTGGGTTCTCCCGGAGAGGAAGAAGGTGGTCCAGTCCAGGGCTTTCTCTTGGATTCCGGCGTCGTGGAGGTCCCTGTCTCGAAGGAGATGTTGATGGTTTTCCGGAGGTACATCACCATATTAACAACAAAAACAAACAACTTTACATTCATTGTAATGACACATAACATATTGCACCCCTCGCTAAATGTCTACTTGAACATAGCAAAATGATTCGACTGACTAAACTATAAATGAACCTTAATCCATATATTGACCACAATGCGATCTGAGACCCCTGACCTGTATATGCATTGTATGTTGTATAATGTTATTAAAACTACATGTGGTACATGCTTTGCTTTAAGTACTGTGATCATGTGATTGGTGGGCTGGGTTTAGCCTTTTATTAGACACTTTGCACTTCGACTCTATGATCCAGATAAAGGCCGTAGGCCGAAACTGGTGGGTCGTTATGTCCAGAATGCGCTTGCACTTTGCTGGTGTTATTTAAAAAAATCAACAAAGAAAATATACCTTGTTGAAACCTCTGACTGCATTAGTGCTGTCTTCCTGAGCTTCTGTCTAGACACAGCAGTGGCAAGTGTAGAGGACTGGCATTGCAGAATTTGCTATTGCTTGGCAGGAGCTGTCCCAGTGGTGTGTACCCCAGACATTGCAGAAGTCGCCCCTAGGGGTTGGTAGTCACCAGGGCCATTATTGGCTCCAGGAGGGGTGTCGTTACCCTCCCTACTTTGGTATAATTTTCCCCAGGGAGGTGATGGTCCATGAGGATGGTGTGGGGCCATACAGGCTTCCCCCACATTAATTTGTGAAGGAGCCCAGGGAAGGTGGTGGTCCCTGAGTTATGATAAGCCCCAGGAGGGTGGTCTTGTTTGTACCACTCCTTCATTTACACAATGCCCGCAGGACCTAGCCCACCTGGGAGCCAATTATTAACAAGGTGTGGGAGCGAGCGCTTAATTTTTTTAAAGTTTTGGTAGGATTTGTGGATTCAGTGTGACTCCTGCAAAAATCCTTAAAAAAATGCGTTTAACCCCAATTAGGGTCCTGTGGGACCCCCAAACCATATCTGGGGAAGGGACAGGGTATTTCTACCCTGGCCCCTTTTTTTATTCTATGCTTTTTTTGTGGGACTCGGCTTCAAGCTATGAGTGATGTCACTGACCATGTCATGAGTGATGTAATATGTGACGTCATCAGCAGTGCATTGCACGCACAAGTTATGGTGAGTCCAACTAACTATTACGTGGGAATTTCAATGGTTTTATGTCAGTAAAATTTCTAGCTAACTATAACTGGTGTCAAACCTATGGTTTTTTCAGTGAATTTAATAGGTTTTTAAAATGCTAATTCCTAACTATAACTGGTGTGAAACCTATGGTTTTTTCAGTGAATATATATATATATACACACATTACCTATTGTCGGTCATAAGTAGGTAGTTATAGTTAGGACCTAGATTCCATAGGAAAAGCATTTTTTTGACTTGCCTATATCTTTGGTGATCTTTCACAAATCTTCACAAAAGTTTCTTAAAAAAGTGTAAAAATAGGTTCTGTTGTGCATGTAAAGTTTATCGGTGATCCGTTAATCGGGACCAGAGAAAAAAGGGGTTAAAAAAGTGAATTTTCACATTTTAATTCCCAAAGGAACGCATTGTCGAACCTACAGCCCGAACCGCTGGACGGAATTACGCCAAATTTGGCAGAAAGGTAGATGTTGTTATGCAAATTGTGCTTTTTGTTATTTGGTGCAAATCCGTTAAGTCTTTAGGGAAATTTAGGTTGAAAATGATATCAATCTCCAGCACTCACAGATTTTTAAGTACACCCAGTTCCGCCATGCTTGGAAGGCACAAAATATACACCTGTCGGGGCTAACAGAATATACACCACTGGAGGGGAGGCTCTTGCAAGAACAGATTCAGGGGAAAGCAGTCTCACTCACCTACAAAACATTGACCAACAATATGCTGGGAGACTTAGTGAAGCTTAGAAGTACCTGGGAGTGTGAGGTAGGAGCACTTGATGACTTAGATTGGGACATGGTGTTAATGCATCCCCGAGAGGTGGCGAATAAATGCAGACTCCGCCTCATTCAATACAATGTGCTACACAGAACCTATTATGATAGGGTACGGCTACATAAGATGGGGAAAATAGACAACGACAGATGTCTTAGATGTCACAGGGCAGGCGGAGATTTTTATCATGTACTATGGTCATGTGGGGTAATTCAAACCCACTGGACCCACATTTTCTCGGAACTGCAGGAGATCCTGGAGGTACCACTTACACAGGAGCCCAAGCTCGCTTTATTAGGGATGTCCAACGATGTGGATCTGCCACGCCCTCTCATAATCTTCCTGGTTTTAGCTTTGGTGGTGGCAAAAAGGGACATAGCGAAACGGTGGGGGTCTCCAATCCCCCCGGACTTGGAGGAATGGAGAACTGGGCTGGACCTGTGCATGGCGGCTGAGAGGATGACCTACAAATCCAGAGGGTGCCCTAGAAAGTTCCGAAAGATTTGGTCCAAGTGGAGACTCTACCATGGACTCGATGGGGGGCTGGAGGACGGTTGAACTCATTCTTAATTTAATAATTCACGTTGGTGGCGGCGGGAAGGATGGGGAAGGGGAATTGAGAGAAGTTTATTCATCAACCAGAATTCTTTTTCAACTATATGATTGTGGGGAGGCGGGTCCGGGAATAGAGGGAGGAATGTTGCTAATTCTATGACTGTACTGTTGAGCTTTACACAAAATGCAAATAAAAATGTTTTTAAAAAAAAGAAAATGATATCAATATCTCTGGCTGCAGATATTTCGCTGCGATTTATCATGATTACGTACACCAACAGGAATGCTGTGATTGGCTGGACACAACCTGAGCAGTTGCCATTTTATCCATCGGGTATGGTTCCTGGGGCTAAAAGTTTGTGTGAAAGGTTATATAAAGGGTCAGTGTGAAGGTAATCTGACCCCATGTTTGAGAAATGGTGAGGTCAGTATATGCAAATTCTTTTTTTTTTAATTGTGTGTCATAATCACAATAACACTTTGATCACCAGCGTGGCCCCCCATGTACTATCACGGGGATGCCACGAATATCGCAGCAATATCATGAATATTTGTTAACATATAAAAAGTACATATTTGTACACACTCACCGGTCACTGTCAGAGACTCATGTATGCACTCACAAACTTACTCAGAATCTTATACAACCATTCACATACCAACTCAGACAATTATACATCCAGTCACATACCCACTCAGATACTCATGCACCCATTGACATACCCACTCAGATACTTACACACCCACTCACAGACCCACTCAGAGACTCATGCACCTACTCATACACCCACTCAGAGACTCATGTGCCCACTCACTGACCCACTCAGAGTCAAGCACCCACTCACAGACCCACTTTTTTTTTTAAAGAGGCTGTGCCCCAGGGACCTCCCTCCCCTATTCAAAATAGACCTGACCCTAGGGAATGCGTTCCCTGGGGCCATCTTTTGCCCTGGGAAGGGAAGTGTGTGTCCCCCCTCCCTGAATACACAAACAAATAATTTAAAAAGGCTGGGAAGTCTCCAGAGGCCCCGCCCCCTTTCTTAATCACTCTGCAAATGTGCCTCCTGGCACACTGTTGGTTGGGGTATGAAGTCCCCTTGGCTGCTGATGGTACTTGGGGGCCAACAAGACCTCCTGTTACCTTCAGCAAGTCCCACACAGTGGGATTGCTGAGAGATCTTCAGAAGCCATGCCCCATTTCTCCACCACTCTGCAAACGTGCCTCCTGGTGCACTACTTGTTGGGGTATGAAGTCCTCTTGCCTCCTGAGGTTCCTTTGGGGTCCAGCAACCCCTCTGTTACCTCCAGTAAGTCCCACGCTCTGGGATTGCTGAAAGTTCTTCGCTGGCCAAACCCCCTTTCTCCACCACTCTGAACATGCAGATCCTGGCACACTGCTAGTTTGGGAGTAAAGTCCCCTTGGATGCTAAGGGTCTCTGGAGGTCAGGAACCCCTTCTGTTATACATACTCACTCATTTATACAGTTACTGACACAAACACACACTCATCCATACAGCCACTCTCACATTAACTCACTCACCCATACAGTCAGTCATATACCATGTCACTCAAATATACTGTCTTTCCCATACCCAGTTCTCACCCATAGTCCACTGGCACATCCACTCACTCAACCACACAGCCATACACTCACTCACTCACCCAGACAGCCCCTCCAACACATACTCACTAACCCATAAATCCACTGACTCGCCTACTCACTCATCTAAACAGGAAGTCAAACCACCCTCACCCACCCACACAGGTACACAGACTACCATACAAGTACTCAGAAAATCACTACATACCAACCAGTCACATACCCACTCACACACCCATTCAGACACTTATACACCAACTGACAGACATTCACAGAACCAGTCATTCACCCATACTTTCACAGACACACCTAATCACTCACTTATTCAGTCAGTCAGTCATGCACCTGCTGAATCATCCATACAGGTGCTCATACAGCCATAACGTTTTTAAAACAGTCACAGTCACTGATGATGTCATCAGCTATGTCATCTGTGAAGTCACTGACCATGTCATGAGCGATGTAATATGTGCGGTCATAAGCAGTGCATTTTTTTATTCTGTTTACTAACTATAACTTCCCTGTAACCATTGTTTTATTCTGTGAATTTCAGAAGATTATCAAATACCATTTCGAAAATATTATGTCCCTCTAATATTTATTTTTTAGTTACTTCATAGGATTCATGAAGGTGTTTTTGTACTGTAGATATTTAAACTTGCTATAAGTTTTAAAATATTAAATTCACATATGTAGTTAATGTAATGTAAAGGCGTTTTGTAAACACATTTAATTTTTTTACAAATATTTTTGGAGTGCTGTGCGCAGTACCTTCCTAAGTCCAAAAATATATACAGATTACTACTCTATGGTTTTTACTCACAATCACATGACCATACCGAATCCGAGAGTCTGAATCTGCAAATTCACCAAAACCGTAAGAAATTACTTTATATCCCTCCATTGTCATAAATAACATCATTGTGAACGTATATATAAGTATATATAAACCGCCTTGTATCGGTTTTATAAAAAATTTACCCATTTTTCCAGTTTCACAGAACAACAAATTCACTGGTCGGATTCGTGAATTTACTCAAAGATCCACCCAAACCTTGCCTTCTGATTGGATACATTAAGACCCTACCCTTGCACATGGAAAACCATACCCAAAAGCAGTTACTTCTCCAGTGAAGTCTCTAAAAGGAGAATTGAGAATCAGCAATGCTGTGCTTTTACACAATGGCTCAAGCTACATCGTCCATCCAAGATGAGCATCCACAACCTGTTGAGGATGAGAAGGAAGACACACCACCTCAAAGAAATTAAAATTGTGTGGAAGCATTTTACAGTATTTATGGGGAAAAGAATGTAACAACAAAATATTTCAAGTGCATAATTAGTGGCAAACAGTCAACCAGAGGTACCAGGCAAATAAGTATTTGCATGGTACACTTTCTATGTGGAAGCACCTAAAAAAAATTAATGAGAGAGTCTACAACCAGATGATGAGTGAGAAAACAGGTGCAACAGGACAGGTGACCTCTTCACCACCCTTGGGTTGAACCGTCTTCACCTGCAGTCATTCCGATACCAGCTGCCTGTAAGGAACTGAGTGTCATGGTTATTCACTGCATGAAATGCCACATGCTTGTCGATGTAATTTCAATCGAGAAGCATTGTTGCCAGTTTTTGTTGTTGCTTTCAGTGACTACAAAATGGTTGTTGAAGAGTGAAGCCAGTTGCTTCTTTTCATTTCCCCATCCTTACCCTTTTTACTACCCTATTTACTTTTTGTTGAAAAAAGAAGAAAAATAAATCTGTTAAACAAATTCTCCCTGAAAAAATAAATGGTTCTTGTTAGAACTACCATCTATTTAAACAAAGAGCAAACTCTGTATTTTTATTAAGTCTGTGACTGTATTGGTGTGAGAGTGGCTGTATCTGTGTGTGCATGAGAATATACCTGGGTGCTTTAGTGTACGCATTAATGAGTATATGGGTGTGGTAGTATATGCATCTGTAGGTGCCTGGCTATGTTTGCATATGCATCAGTGTGAGCCTGGGTTTGTCAGTGTAGGCATCAGTGTGCTCCTGAGTGTATTATTGGATGCATTACTGTTTCACTGGGTGTGTTATTGGATGCATTGCTCTGTGCCTAGATGTGTCAGTGTCTGCAATGAAATGTCCCAGAGTGTGTCAAAGTGTGCATCTGTGTGTGCCTGGGAGGGTTATCAGATGCATTAGTGTTTGGCCAGATGTGTTAGTGTCTGCATTGGTAAGTCCCTGGGAGTGCCAGTGTGCATTACTCTACGCCTGGGTGTGTAAGTGTCTGCATTTGTAAGTTTGTGGGTGTCAGTGTGTGCCTGGGTGTGTTATTGGATACATTAGTGTTTAGCGGGATGTGTCAATGCTTGTATCGGTGTGTACTTGCGTGTATCCGTGTGAACACTGGTAAATCCGTTGGTGTGCCAGTGTGTGCATGAGAATATGCCTGAGAGTGTTAGTGTATGCATTAGTGAGTGCATGGGTGTGTTAGTATATGCATAAGTATGTGCCTGGGTGTGCTAGCATATGCATCAGTGTTAGCCGGGGTATATCTATGTATGCATCAGTTTGTGCTTGCGTGTGCTATTGGGTGCATTACTGCTTGGATGGCTGTGTCAGTATTTGATTGCTCTATGCCCGAGTGTGTCAGTCTCTGCATTGGTAAGTCTCTGGGAGTGTCAGTGTGTGCCTGGGTATCATCTTGGATACATTAGTGTCTGGATGGCTGTGTCAGTGTCTGGTTTGTTGCATGCCTGGGTTAGTCAGTGTCTGCATTGGTAAGTCCCTTGGTGTGTCATTGTGTGCATCAGTGTGTACCTAGGTGTGCTATTGGATGCCTTAGTGTTTGGCTGGGTGTCTGTGTATGAATTGTTGTATGCCTGGGTGTGCCAGCATCTTCATTGGTAAATCTATGGCTGTGCCAGTGTGTGTAACAGTGTGTGCCGAAGTGTGTTATTGGATGCATGGACGTTTGGCTGGACGAGTAAGTGTCTGCATTCCTATATGCCTGGGTATGTCAGTGTCTGCATTGTAAGTCACTGGATGTGGCAGTCCATGCATAAGTGTGTGCCTCAGTGTGTCATTATTTGCATCAGTATGTGCATGGGTGTGTTAGCATATGCATCAGTATGAGCCTGGGTATGTCAGTGTATATATCAGTGTGAGCCTGGGTGTGCAATAGTATGGATTACTGTTTAGTTGGGTGTGTCTGTGTCAGCATTGCTGTATGCCTGGGTTGTCATTGTCTGTATTTGTATGTCACTGGGTGTGTCAGTGTATGCATCAGCATGAGCCTGGGCAGTGTCAGCATATGTATCAGTATGAGCCCGGGTATGTCAGTGTATGTATCAGAGTGTGCCTGGCTGTGTTATTGTATGGATTCCTGTTTGACATAGTGTGTCTCTTTTGGCATTGCTGTATGCCTAGGTGTGTCAGTCTATACGGCAGTGTGTGTCTGGTTGTGCTAGTGTATGTGTTAGTATGTGCTTGGGTGTGTTAGTGTATGCATCAGTATGTGCCTGGGTGTTTTAGTGTATGCAAGAATGCGTGCCAGAGTATGTCAATGTATATGTGAGTTTATGCTTGGGTGTGTTAGTGTATGTATCAGAGTGTGCCTGGCTGTGTTATTGTATGGATTCCTGTTTGGCATAGTGTGTCTCTTTTGGCATTGCTGTATGCCTGGGTGTGTCAGTCTATATGGCAGTGTGTGTCTGGTTGTGCTAGTGTATGTGTTAGTATGTGCTTGGGTGTGTTAGTTTATGCATCAGTATGTGCCTGGGTGTTTTAGTGTATGCAAGAATGCGTGCCAGAGTATGTCAATGTATATGTGAGTTTATGCTTGGGTGTGTTAGTGTGTGCATCAGTGTGTGCCTGAGTGTGTTATTAAATGCATTACTGTTTGGCTGAGTGTGTCTGTGTCTGCATTGCTGTATGCTTGGGTGTGTCAGTACCAGCATCGAAATGTCCCTTGGTGTGTCTGTCTATGTGTCAGTGTATGCCTGGGTGTCCTATTGGATGTATTAGTGTTTAGATGGGCATGTCAGTGTCTACATTGCTGAATGCCTGGGTGTGTCAGAATCTGCATTGCTAAGTCTTTGGTTGTCTCATTGTGTGCATCAGTGTGTGCCTGGGTGTGTTATTGGATGTATTAGTGTTTGACTGGGTGTGTCGGTGTCTCCATTGTTAAATGCCTGGGTGTGTCAGTCTCTGCATTGTTAAGTAATTTACTCTCTCAGTGTGCAGGTCGGTGTGTGCCTGAGTTTGTTATTGGATGCATTAATTTTTGTCTGGCTCTATCAGTGTCTATATTCCTGTATGCCTGAGTGTATCATTGTCTGCAATAGTAAGTCCGTGGGTTCGTCACTGTGTACCTGGGTGTGGTATTTGATGCATTCATATTTGGCTGGATGTGTCAGTGGCTTTATCAGAGTGTAGTTTGGTGTGCCACTGACTGAATTCATGTGTGTCCAGGTGTGTCAGTGGCTGTATCAGTGGGAGCCCATTTGTGTGACTACCTCTATCTGTGTGTAGCTTGGTGTATGTGTTCCTGTGCTGACGTGGCATAGGTGTGTTAGTAACTAAAGCATCCTCAAAATTTAAAGTTATTGAACAACATCACAAAAACTAAATATTAAAGTACGTTACCTCACTTGATGGGGCCATCGAGCTGCATAAAACGAAAGCAAGTGAAATAGTTAATAGTTTTATAATTAATAGAATTACAAAAGTAACTTACAATTTCAACAATGCACAAAGACATAATTCTAAAACATATCTAGACATTTCTCATACTGTAGAGGTATGTATTACTATAAATATGCCTTAATTGTCCCTTTTTACCAGTCTCAGCTTCTTTACTCATACATCATAAACAAGGTACTTTTTAAGCAGTCATCATTGAACACAGGGGAAACAACTATCACAAAGATTGTAGAAAAAAACAAAAGATGTACACTGTCTAATTGAAAATGTGTGCCTTGCACTCACTACAAATAAAGCAAACACAAGGAGATGATGGATTGAATGCTGAAACATTTCAGACACTCACCCCCAGTCACAGAACTGAGTTAAATCCATCAACGTTCTTTAGCTCACTTCGCCACCCCAGTTCAGACCCAACTATATGTAAATCAGTCTTGACCCTGTGCCTCATGGGAACAGTCCAGCCAGAGTAGCCAAGCCAGGTCTTCCCAGGATCAGAAACAAGCATCCTGGGACTGGTTTCGGAGTAACACCCATCATCAGCCAAGCTAGTTTGAATCCAGTGGCAAAGTGAGCAAGGGACCCACGACTGGGCATACCCTGCCAAATTAGGGCGAACAAAGCAAACACAAGGAGCTGGTGGATGGAGCGCTGAAAGTTTTGAGACACTCATCCCCATTCACAGTACTGGGTTGCTTCCATCATCATTCGTTAGCTCACTTTGCCACCCTGGTTCAGACCCAGCTATATGCAAAGTCTTGACGCTGTGCCTCATGGGACCAGTCCAGCCGGAACTGCCAAGCCAGGTCTTCCCTGGATCAGAAACAAGCATCCTAGGACCAGTTTCGGAGTAACACCCATCATCAGCCAGACTAGCTTGAATCCAGTGGCAAAGTGAGCAAGGGTCCCATGTCAGGGCATAACCTGCCAACTTATACAATCTGTCAGTCATGCACCCACTGAATCATCAGTACAAGCGCTCATGCACCCACTAATTCAGAAATTCACCTTGATATATATATTTAACTCTCATAAACTTTTGTAAAATATACACAGTCACTGGATGATGTCATCAGTGAAGTAACTGACCATGTAATGAGTGATGTAATATTTGTGGTAATAAGCAGTGCATTGTGGAGGCACAAGTTATAGTTTTCTCAGCTAACTATAACTGTCGAATTTCACAGGTTTTGTATAAGTGAAACCTGAGCCTAACTACAACACCCCTATATACTGATATAACTTTTTTTACAAGTTGGAGAGAAGGACTTCATGAGAACATATATATTGCCTACTGGCGGTCGCCAGTAGGTAGGTATAGTTAGGACCTAGTTTCCATAGGAAATCCGCAACATTCTATTGGGAATAACTTTGGCGCCGGTGGACGAATTTTCGCGAATTTCTCACATTAGGTGGCCAGCTCTGCTCCGCTCCTTCCCTGAAAATTTGGGGGGGATTCGTCAAGCAGGGGCCGAGATAAAAGGGGGGTCCTAAAATGTGTTTTCCCCATGTTAATTTCCATAGGGCGATTGGACTCACTTTTAGCCCGAACGGCTGAATGGATTTCCACCAAACTTGCCAAAATTGTAGGGACTGGTAGCCCGATGTGCCTTTGCTATGTCTCAAGATATGTGCTCCAGAGGATTTTGAGTAATTTAGGTTAAAAAAAATATATATATCTATAAGCGCGCCCCGGTATGCGCACCGGGGAGCGCACCCGGCGCGTAACGCGAGTTCGCGTGCGGAAAGCTGATTGGCTCTCGGGTGTCTGTCAACATTCCAAACAGTCCGGAGCGGCCGCCATCTTGTGTCTCGGTAGGATCGAGACACAAGAGGTGGCAAAAACAAAGGGGGAAATTACCATAAGGGGGCAGGGTCGACCCCTCTTGACCCCGTAGGTTTGATGTGAGGGCCATAAAAGGTCCCCGCGGGGCAAAAAAAAAAATTAAAAAAATCGATTTTCGCGGGGGGAGCGCCCGGTACACGCACCAGGGAGCGTACCAGGGAGCGTACCAAGGGGAAAACCCAGTGAAACAGTAAAATAATAATTGAAAATGTGCTTAGAGATAGGGTAGCTGTGAATAGAGTTGTTGTGTTGTGTGGGTGATTTAAGTACCAACATGTAGGTACCAATGCAGAGTTTTAAATTCAATGTAGACCGTCTCCTTTGTAGATAATTTGCATGTTGTTACAGAAGTTATTGTGGTATATGGAATCCATAGCATAGTCTGTCAGGAAAGTAGAAACAGATCCTTTAAGCACACCCTGAGAAGGTCTAGGGTGTCATCGGTAGTCTATCCTGCTCCCTTATGATGTTTTCCAGTATTACATTTAATTTCTTCCTAATCTACATAAAATTGGCAGTGATATCGTGCATTAGAGACAGACAGTGAGAGAAAGGAGGCAGGAGATGAAAAACAGATGTCAAATACACTTTGGAGATAATATAGTGGGAGAAAGGAAGTAACTATGAGCAAACTTACTATGTAACTCCCAAAAATTGCACAGTATAGTATAAGTCTCACTTTATAATATAATATTTTTGGAACGACTTCAAGAATTACATAAGAATTACATATAAAAATGAATAATGTCTGAAACAATTTTTAATTATTAAATAAAAATGTATTGTTGAGATTTTTCATACTCTATTAAAACTTCTTACATCAGATTATCTGGAATCTCCTCCACAATTTCATTGCATGAATCCATTGCTTCAAGACAGTTTCTTAGTTCTTGATCCCCAGACTCATCCATGAAATCAAAGTCTTAGTTAAGAATGTTGTTATGCATAATTTCAAAAGAGATTGTTTTGGTCTCCTCTTTACCTTCCATTTTTTGGCTGTAAATTGCATAAAAAATAACTATATTAGTAGAGTTAGGGCACTGTTGGGTTTAAGTTCAGACAGGTACTTCTGAGTTTTTACCAGTGAAGTTATCTTTGGGCAGTGTATGTTATCAGGCAGGAAGTAGAAATATAAAAAAGTGCATGTGAAGAAGCCTAAGTAAATTCATAATTATACCGGAGAAGCCTAAATCAATCCATAACTACAACAGAGAAGCCTATCTGAATCTATAACTATAACAGAGGGACAGTAAAAAACTATCAGAAAACGTTTTTCCAATTTAACTTAAAGTGCCGAACATAGTTCCCCTTACAAATTAACAAATTACCTTTCAGAAAGGAGTTGATATTTTCAGAGGAAATCCTTTATAAATGTACCTCAGGTAGTAGTACTCAAAATGGCCGTGTTTCCCTCTCATTTTTCATATATATTCATGTTCATAACCAATGAAATGTCAGCACATAAAAATACAAAGTGAAAGTAACATTTTCATTGGTTGCAAATTCTAACACTTTCATATGTGTTTTAGTCATTTAATTTACCTCAGGATATTTAGACAGGGCTACAGCCCAAATGGCTCAATGGAATTCCACCAAATTTGGGAAAATGGTAGGGCCTATTCTTTATATGGTGAAAGTCTCTCCAGTGGTTTTTAAGTAAATTGACTTCCAAAAATTTTTAAGGGCGCTTACCAGTGCGCGCCCCGGTACGCGTACCGGCAGCGCTACGGGAGTCCTCCATCTTGTGTTTCGGTAGATTTGCGACACAAGATGGAGGACAAACAATGTTGGGAATGGGTAAAAGGGGACACGGTAGACACCCCCTGACCCCCTAGGTTTTCTGAGGGGGTTTAGGAGGCCCATATAGGCCAAAAAAACAAATGTATTTTTAATTTTTCGCGGGGGGAGCGCCCGGTACGCGTACCGGGGAGCGTACCGGGGAGCGTACCGGGGAGTGTACTCTGGTGAAAAACAGTGAAAAAAGTTACAGTAAAATAATCATTTGGAGTGATCAGAGGTAGGGTAGCCCTGAAAAGAACTTTTGGGTTCTGTGGCTTATTTAGGTACTGTTAGATCTGGGGGTCTCTAGTTGGCAGAGGTAGGTACCACTGTCCAAATAGGGACCCTTGCTTCTAGTCAGGGCAAGGAGATAACCCTCTGAGATAACCCCTGCTCACCCTCTAGGTAGCTTGGCACGAGCAGTCTAGGCTAACCAGAGGCAATGCGTAAAGTATTTGTACCAACACTCACAGTAACACAGTGAAAACACCACAAACTGACTCCACAACAGTTTAGAAAAAGAAAGGTATTTTTAATCTAAACTACACAAGACCAAAACGACAAAAATCCAACATACACAGTTCAAGAATATGGTTTCAAAAAGAGTTCTTAAGGTTGCGATAGAATTCTCTACGTTGCGATAGAATTCTCTACAGATGCGTGAAAAGTTCACAGTTGCGTCACGTTTACTCACAGTACCTTTTAGTTGCAACAAAGTTCCAAAAGCAGAAGCTGGTGCGGTGGAAAACAAGCGATGCGTTGCTCCTGAGACCCGGGGGAGGCGTTTGCGACAGCCCCGCTGCAGCAGCGGGCGTGTTGCGACGAACCCGGTCTGTATGGATTCCGGTGCGTAGGTTCCGTAGGAAGTCTGTTCTCGCAAAGGCACGATGCGACGATCTCGTAGGTGCTGCGATGATCTCCGGGGCGACGATGCGCGGTCCAGCGGTGATCCTTTCTCTCGCAGCTCCTCGATGCGATGATTCTGCGACGACACTCGCAGCGACGTGATGCGGTCCGCAAGCAAGCGGTGCGGCGTTCTCACCCAGCGACGACAGGCTCTGCGACGATACTCGCAGCGATGTTCGATTCTCCCGCACCGGTCTGGTGCGTCCCGCAAATGAAGGATGCGACGTCTCTGGCAGCGGCGTCAGGCGCTGCGACGATCTCGACCTCCGTAGCGGCGGGAAACTTCTCGCACTGTCGGGGATGCGCTCCGCAAGCGAGCGATGCAACACTTTTCAGTTTCAAAAGTCACTCAAGCTTAGTTTCAAGCTTCCCAGCACAGGTACAACTTCCAGAGGCCCCACAACTGGATCAAGCACTCTAGGAAGGACAGAACTCTCTCAGCAGAGTTCAGGGAAGCTGGGGGTGAAGTCCTTTTGTTCCTGGGACTTCAAAACAGGGAGCCAGCTCTTCTCAGGCCTTCGGAGATTCCTTCAAGACAGGGGACACAGCACACAGCAAAGTCCTTCCCCTCTCCTTGGCAGCAAAGCAACAGCAGGTCAGTCCAGCAGAGCAACAACAGGACAATTTTCCTTCTTCAGAGTCAGCTTTCTCCTTGGCAGAGGTTCCTTCTTGATTTCGAGGATGATCTAATTTTCTGTTGTCAGGGGTCCTGTACTTATACCCCTAAAGTCTTTGTTCTCTTGGTGCATGTGGGCCCTGAGCCCTGTCTGAACCAGTTCTGGGTGTTTCCTGAGTACTTTGTTTTGCTGGAGGCTTCTTTCCTTTCAGAGTGAGGGGCAGGGTCCTCAGCCGCCCAGCAGGGGGGTGGAGCCAGCATTGTGGAAGGCAGGCACAGCCCTATTCAGCCCAGGTGCTAACTCCTCCCACCACTCCAGTTGCAAATGCAGTCATTCAGCCTAGTGCTGACTCATCCAGCCTCCAGGGGAATTCCCCAGCCCCTGTCACTCACAAACCAGACAGTCAATACACAAACAGGCCCAGGCACACAGAAGGGTCAGACAAGAGAACAGCAACTTTCTAAAAGTGCTGTTCTCAAACACAGGATTTAAAAACAACCTTTCCTAAAAGATGTGTTATTAAATTCTGAGTTCAGGGATACTAGATACTTATGTCCTATCTTGTTCCTATGGGAAGAAATGCTGTTAACCACTGTAGCCAGCATCCCCATGTTAATCTATGGAGCAAGATAGCCTTACAATAGTGAAAAACGAAAATGGCTGTAATTCACTACCAGAACATATTACCTGCACCAGTACATGCTCTACCTTTCACATACACTGCACCCTGCCCAGGGGGGTACCTTGGGCCTTCCATAGGGGTGACTGATGTGTACAAAAAAGGAAGGGTTCGGCCTGGTCGGTGGGGACACTGACCAGGAGGACATGGCAGTTCTAAACTGCCCATAGGCACTGCAGTGGCAGGCCTGAGACACCATTTTAGAGCTACTCCTGTGGGTGGCACAATCAGTGCTGCAGGCCCACTAGTAGCATTTGTCATCACCAGCCCTGGCACACTCAGTGCACTTTACTAGGGACTTCATGGTGATACAAATATGCCAAACATGTATATCCAATCAGAATAACACTTTACACAGAGAGCATATGCACTTTAGCACTGATCAGCAGTGGTAAAGTGCGCAGAGTCCTATTGCCAACAGCCACGGGTCGGGAAAAATAAGGGAGGAAGAAGCAAAAAGTTTGAGGATGACCCTGCAAAAAGGGCCAGTTCCAACACAACCCCCTTCCAGCCTAAAGCCAGGGTAGACCAAACGATACCTCGATGGGATTCCCTGCTTGAGGCGATAGAACATGGAAACTGGCCCACACAGCAGGGCAGTCCTGTCTACGCCATCCTAAACCCAGTTCAATCACTCTATCCATACTCTCAGGGTCCACCATGCCAATCCAAGTGGAACCCTTCTCCTCACCTGTGGACACCACCTGTGCAGTACCTAACCTTAATTTCAACACAGGTGTGTCCCAACAGACAGACAGCAAGCCACAGTGACCACCAACAGTGATCAGGGATGAGACCCAGGCCTCGTGCCTCTCATGGCTCTCAAACCCCTGTGGCATCAGAGGGTGGGGGGCAGTAACCCCAGGTGCTTGGCACCCTTTGTCCACTCCCTCTCTTGTCAGGTCAGGTCTGACACTCTGGCACTGACCCACCAGTCCTGGACCTGTATCCAGCGGCTGGACAGGAGGCTGTGGTGGGCTTCCCCACACCCGGTCCTCCTCTTCCTTGGGGCTCTGTACCCTCCCACCTGGAGCGGTACCCCCTTCTAGAATAGCCAGGGCACCTGTGGCAGGTGTCCCGCACCATTCATCCACCAGTTCAGGGGTGCTATCCTGCAACTGGTTTTCCAGGTCAGGGGGGATACCCCGGGCCTGGCCCTCAAACCTAGGCTCCAAAGCCTCCAGGTCAGACAGCACCTGAACCTGGCTTCCCCACCCAGGGACTAACCCCTGCAGTGGAACACTTGCCTGGGGCACCAGGACTTCACTCACTGAGGTGCCTATACTGGTAGACAGTACCCACCTGGCTAACACAACGGTGTGGCCCAGTCCACCCCCAGGGTGAGACTCCTGCCCTCCTTCCAGGGGCAACCCTGTCCACCAAGACAACCAAGAACACAACTTTCCTACCCGTTCAGGACCTCCCTCTAGCAACTGGTCTCCCAACCTAGGGTTTAACCCCTCAGGTTGTACCGGGGTCAGGGGCGAGGACTCTCTCCCTCTGCACCCCCTTCCAGAGCGCTGCACCCTCCCTACTGGAGGGGTACCCCTGGGAACCATATTGGTCAGGACACTGGTTACAGATGTCCTTCCTTCCAGGTCAGGCAAATCCTGAACCTGGTCTCCCAACCCAGGGACCAAAACCTGCAGTTGTGCATTTGCCTGGCACGCCAGGACTTCTGGGGACTCACATAGTACCCCCTTGAGGGTGACACACAACTCATGTGTCCTGTGACAGTCTGCCTGGCACAGATCTCCCGGCCCCTGTCCACCTGACAGCGTGGGAAGATCCCCCAGGACAGAAGTGAAGTCACCATGGTCACTCACTGGGGACTCAGCCCTTCCGACTGGTCCCTGACCCACTGGTTCTCCCACTGGGGACTCCTTCCCCCTCTCACCCCTCAGTCTGGACTTCGGTACCCTCCCAAATGGAGCGGCACTGCCAGGCACCAGAACTGATCGAGGCCTGCTTACAGGCACTCCCCGTTCCCCAGACACTAGGAGATCCTCCTCAAATGGCCTAGAAGTACAGTCTAGGTCCCCAACCTGGTGTTCCCTTAAGGAACCCTCCAGGCCCTGAGACTGGGTTTCGGGCACCCTGAGACACACCGTCCCACACTCACTCCTTCTCCACTGAGACCGGACATGAGCCCCTACTCCCCTCCCACTACACTGGGACCTAACTGGGCTACACTGAACCTCTTCCACCTCACAGGTGTGGAAGATATTTAAGCCACTCCTTTTGGGATCACTCCCCAATGCCTCCTCAGACTCTCTGTAATCCACCAAGAGGTCTGCCTCCAACGCAAGCTCTCTGGGATCAGAGAACTCACACTCCACCGGGTGTTGGCATAGCTCTGGAAAACATGGACTTAAAATATGCTCTCCAACTAATGAATCACACAGCCCCCCACAGTTGTTAACCAAGCTACCCTTTGCCTCACCCTCCAGTGCCTCACCCAAGTACCCCACACCACTCTCCTGAGACTGGCAAGACAGTATCTGACTGCCTCTGTCACACAACCCACACTCTTCTGGCTGGTCTTCACACACACACACCAAGGTTTCTACCATGGGGGAACCCCTCTCCCTCTGCCTCTCATCTAGAGTCAGTAGAGTGTCCCTCCCACCACTAGGAATATGGTCCCCTGTGCCAGCCCCCCAATCTACTTCAGGGACACTGCACTCCACTGGAACTACATCATAAACCTGAACCCCCTGGTGTATGTCGACCCCCTCCCTCAAGTCAGGCGCCACATCTCTGGGTGTTTGTACCTTTCTTTCCACACTAGATATCATAATCATGCTGCCACTATCTGAGCTGGACTCCACCTCCAACTCAGCAAAGCTCACCTCTTGAGCTACCCATGTTTCTTCTTCAGCTGAGACCCTCATGGCCTCGCGCCTCCTGAGCTCCAACTCAAGCTTCCTCATTCTTAATTCATGGGCCAAGGTCAATTTTAATTCTTCCAGGGCACGGGAATTTTTGCTCTCCTCCGCCGCCCTTTCTCTCTCTTTATCCATTTCCAATTGCTTCAGCTCCATTTCAAGCCTCAACATTTCTAACTTATGATCTCTAGCCCTTTGGTTTTCCTCCAACTCCTCTGGGGAAAAACTGTCAGCGGAATGTCTGCTGCTAGCCCTTGAGGCCGCTCTGGACACAGGCAGATCCTGTGGCCTGAAACCATCCCTTTGTGCATCCTCATCCACTTTTGCATCATCTGTCTCCCCAGCCTCTTTGGTCTCCCACCAGGCCCTTAAGGCCTCCTGTAGCTCCTCCTTCTTGTAGCAGCGCTTGATGGGGCATCCAAAGTTCCTGCAGAACTGCCTGAGTTGACCTACTTTGAAATCACTTAACATTTCAATATCAAACTCCAGTTCTGCAATATCACTTGCTGGTTTACCATTCTGAGACATGATGCTTGGATTCTTTCAGGGATATGATCAAAAAATAGAACCAACCAAAAAAACAGTAGTATGCGGTGGCGTAGTGGTCTGCACTCACTAGTGATGTACACCAATTACTGTGGCTCAAGTACAAATACAAGTTCAAATCCCACCGCCTGACCACCAATGTTAGATCTGGGGGTCTCTAGTTGGCAGAGGTAGGTACCACTGTCCAAATAGGGACCCTTGCTTCTAGTCAGGGCAAGGAGATAACGCTCTGAGATAACCCCTGCTCACCCTCTAGGTAGCTTGGCACGAGCAGTCTAGGCTAACCAGAGGCAATGCGTAAAGTATTTGTACCAACACTCACAGTAACACAGTGAAAACACCACAAGCTGACTCCACAACAGTTTAGAAAAATAAAGGTATTTTTAATCTAAACTACACAAGACCAAAATGACAAAAATCCAACATACACAGTTCAAGAATATGGTTTCAAAAAGAGTTCTTAAGGTTGCGATAGAATTCTCTACGTTGCGATAGAATTCTCTACAGATGCGTGAAAAGTTCACAGTTGCGTCACGTTTACTCACAGTACCTTTTAGTTGCAACAAAGTTCCAAAAGCAGAAGCTGCTGCGGTGGAAAACAAGCGATGAGTTGCTCCTGAGACCCTGGGGAGGCGTTTGCGACAGCCCAGCTGCAGCAGCGGGCGTGTTGCGACGAATCCGGTCTGTATGGATTCCGGTGCGTAGGTTCCGTAGGAAGTCTGTTCTCGCAAAGGCACGATGCGACGATCTCGTAGGTGCTGCGATGATCTCCGGGGCGACGATGCGTGGTCCAGCGGTGATCCTTTCTCTCGCAGCTCCTCGATGCGATGATTCTGCGACGACACTCGCAGCGACGTGATGCGGTCCGCAAGCAAGCGGTGCGGCGTTCTCACCCAGCGACGACAGGCTCTGCGACGATACTCGCAGCGATGTTCGATTCTCCCGCACCGGTCTGGTGCGTCCCGCAAACGAAGGATGCGACGTCTCTGGCAGCGGCGTCAGGCACTGCGATGATCTCGACCTCCGTAGCGGCGGGAAACTTCTCGCACTGTCGGGGATGCGCTCCGGTAGCGAGCGATGCAACAATTTTCAGTTTAAAAAGTCACTCAAGCTTAGTTTCAAGCTTCCCAGCACAGGTACAACTTCCAGAGGCCCCACAACTGGATCAAGCACTCTAGGAAGGACAGAACTCTCTCAGCAGAGTTCAGGGAAGCTGGGGGTGAAGTCCTTTTGTTCCTGGGACTTCAAAACAGGGAGCCAGCTCTTCTCAGGCCTTTGGAGATTCCTTCAAGACAGGGGACACAGCACACAGCAAAGTCCTTCCCCTCTCCTTGGCAGCAAAGCAACAGCAGGTCAGTCCAGCAGAGCAACAACAGGACAATCTTCCTTCTTCAGAGTCAGCTTTCTCCTTGGCAGAGGTTCCTTCTTGATTTCGAGGATGATCTAATTTTCTGTTGTCAGGGGTCCTGTACTTATACCCCTAAAGTCTTTGTTCTCTTGGTGCATGTGGGCCCTGAGCCCTGTCTGAACCAGTTCTGGGTGTTTCCTGAGTACTTTGTTTTGCTGGAGGCTTCTTTCCTTTCAGAGTGAGGGGCAGGGTCCTCAGCCGCCCAGCAGGGGGGTGGAGCCAGCATTGTGGAAGGCAGGCACAGCCCTATTCAGCCCAGGTGCTAACTCCTCCCACCACTCCAGTTGCAAATGCAGTCATTCAGCCTAGTGCTGACTCATCCAGCCTCCAGGGGAATTCCCCAGCCCCTGTCACTCACAAACCAGACAGTCAATACACAAACAGGCCCAGGCACACAGAAGGGTCAGACAAGAGAACAGCAACTTTCTAAAAGTGCTGTTCTCAAACACAGGATTTAAAAACAACCTTTCCTAAAAGATGTGTTATTAAATTCTGAGTTCAGGGATACTAGATACTTATGTCCTATCTTGTTCCTATGGGAAGAAATGCTGTTAACCACTGTAGCCAGCATCCCCATGTTAATCTATGGAGCAAGATAGCCTTACAATAGTGAAAAACGAAAATGGCTGTAATTCACTACCAGAACATATTACCTGCACCAGTACATGCTCTACCTTTCACATACACTGCACCCTGCCCAGGGGGGTACCTTGGGCCTTCCATAGGGGTGACTGATGTGTACAAAAAAGGAAGGGTTCGGCCTGGTCGGTGGGGACACTGACCAGGAGGACATGGCAGTTCTAAACTGCCCATAGGCACTGCAGTGGCAGGCCTGAGACACCATTTTAGAGCTACTCCTGTGGGTGGCACAATCAGTGCTGCAGGCCCACTAGTAGCATTTGTCATCACCAGCCCTGGCACACTCAGTGCACTTTACTAGGGACTTCATGGTGATACAAATATGCCAAACATGTGTAGCCAATCAGAATAACACTTTACACAGAGAGCATATGCACTTTAGCACTGATCAGCAGTGGTAAAGTGTGCAGAGTCCTATTGCCAACAGCCACGGGTCGGGAAAAATAAGGGAGGAAGAAGCAAAAAGTTTGAGGATGACCCTGCAAAAAGGGCCAGTTCCAACAGGTACCTACAAGTAGGTTCCAATGCACAGTCTTAAATTCAGGAGGAATATTCTATTCCCCTCATCGGAGAAGTGCACACCATCTCCTCTGTAGATATCTTGCATGTTGTAACGCAAGTTATTGTTCTATATTGAACCCATTCCATAGTCTCTCATGTAAGCAGAAACAGATTTATTCACATGTTTCCGTGCTTTCTCAAATTGTGGACAAAATTGGTTGGACCACTTCCATTTCTGTCTTTGGCATATGTTGGAAAATACCAAGGCAGTTTGCGGAAAAAGTGCCATCAATTGCTCAAAGGTGTCCTTTAAAAGCATTTCCAGACCTACCCCAGTCAAAGTGCCTAAGTCATTTCCACCACAGTGCAGAATTATGAGGTGAGGGTGTGGCAGATGCAAAAAGGTTTTCACCAATGGTATCAATTGATGACATCTCAATCCTCTCTGGCCAATCCATTTGATGTTCACATTTGGTAAATCAAGGGTGTGAACATTTCTGGTAGCTGCATACCTTTGAGCCCAGTGGATGTAGCTATGTCCAATAATCCAGACAGAATACATGGTAAGAGGAGGTTCTGGTGCAGTCAGATGAAGTGTGGGAATGAAATGGCAGTTGGAACAGTAGGAGTTTGCAAAAAAAAAAACTGTGGAGTGTCAGTGCTCTTGAATCAGAAGCAATGATTGGTGGATTCAGGTAGTTGAAAACTGAAAGTTAGGGTGCATGGTTCTGTTTTGTGAAAGAAGCAATTTGAATGGTTAAGAAAAAGTCATTTAAAGAAACATTGCACCGGATAAGCTGGTGTATTGAGAGGTCAAACATCCTTGCTAAGTTCAATTGCAACATTGTAGAATAAACTTTTAAACCTGAGAGCTCAGTGAGGAGGGAGTTGCTATGGTAACAGGTAGAAAGGGCTGAGGGGGGAAGGGTGTTGGTTTGAAAATAGAGAGGGCAGAGTTTTGATTGGTTACCATGAGGAATATGTGTGTAGAATTAGAGGTTCTCTGTGCCATTCATGGTTGCAGTGCCTGGAGTGCATACCTTTTGCTCTGCTAAAGAAATATTGGAAATATTGGTGTGTGTGTCTGACACTGTTCTCAATCTCCCAAAGCATTTGTATAGGTGAGTAATGATTCATTTAATATAGATAGAAACTTGTATACTCTATGGAGAAGATTTGGAAGCAAATTGTGGTTTTTTAATGTTGCTTTGTGTCATGTTTTTTGAAAATGCTTGGTAAAAAGTTTTTAGTGCATAGAGGAATTGTATTTTGTAAAATTGTGAAGTTTCAGTAGTGACATGGAATGCTTGTACATAGGACCTGTGCAGTGTTTCTTAAATGTGATGTGAAAACGATTTTGTGGAAAATGAATGGCTTTCACATTTTTGAGAAGGAATAAATAGTGTCTGCATGCTTAAAGAAATAAATTTGACCCTTTCACAATGATGTTACCTGTGTTAACTAAGAGTAGGAAGCACATTGAGTTTCTTTGCTGTTGGTTTGTGTCATGTTTTTTGATAATGGTTGGTATCAACATTTGCAAGATAGAGGATTTGTATTTTGTAAAATAGTGAGGTTTCAGTAGAGAAATTGAATGCTTGTACATAGGACCTGCGCTCTGTGTCTAAAATGTTATTTAAAAAACGATTTTGGGGCAAATGAATGGCTTTTAGATTTTTGAGAAGGAATAAATAGTGTCTGCATGATTAAATAAATATATTTGAACCTTTCACAATGATGTCACCTGTGTTACCTCAGATTAGGAAGCACATTGAGCTTCTTTGCTGTTGGTTTGTGTCATGTTTTTTGATAATGCTTGGTATCAACATTTGCAAGATAGAGGATTTGTATTTTGTGAAATAGTGAGGTTTCAGTAGTGAAATTGAATGCTTGTACATAGGACCTGTGCTGTGTTTCTTAAATGTGATGTGAAAAACGATTTTGGGGAAAATAAATGGCTTTTACTTTTTTGAGAAGGAATAAATAGTTTCTGCATGATTAAAGAAATACATTTGAACCTTTTACAATGATGTCACCTGTGTTACCTCATACTAGAAAGCACATTGAGCTTCTTTGCTGTTGGTTTGTGTCATGTGTTTTGATAATGCTTGGTATCAACATTTGCAAGATAGAGGATTTGTATTTTGTGAAATAGTGAGGTTTCAGTAGTGAAATTGAATGTTTGTACATAGGACCTGTGCTGTGTTTCTTAAATGTGATGTGAAAAACGATTTTGGGGAAAATGAATGGCTTTTACATTTTTGAGAAGGAATAAATAGTGTCTGCATGATTAAAGAAATAAATTTGAACCTTTTACAATGATGTCACCTGTGTTACCTCATACTAGGAAGCACATTGAGCTTCTTTGCTGTTGGTTTGTGTCATGTTTTTTGATAATGCTTGGTATCAACATTTGCAAGATAGAGGATTTGTATTTTGTGAAATAGTGAGGTTTCAGTAGTGAAATTGAATGCTTGTACATAGGACCTGCCCTCTGTTTCTAAAACGTTAATTAAAAAACAATTTTGAGGAAAATCAATGGCTTTTAGATTTTTGAGAAGGAATAAATAGTGTCTGCATGATTAAATAAATATATTTCGACCTTTCACAATGATGTCACCTGTGTTATGTCAGATTAGGAAGTAGATTGTGCAGATGAGGTGAGGCATGTCCAGAGGTACAGAGGAGGTGAGGCCTGTGTTCAAGACTGTAGTGGGAGAGAGGCCTTTCCTGGGGAGCATAGGTGGTGACGCCTGTGTCTAACAGTGCAGTGGACTAGACTTCATGAAGCCTATCCCCCACTGCACTCTTAGACACAGGCCTCACCTCCTTTGTACCCCTAGACAGACCTCTCTTCCACTACACTTTTCAATACAGACCTCACCTCCTCTGCACCCCTGGACAATCCTCACCTCATCTGCGGGGAGAGGAGTTGGCCTAACGGCTAGGGCGCTCGACCTCGGACCTGGGGATCTGGGTTCGAGTCTCGGTAACGACGCCAAAAACTCCTGTGATTCTGGGCAAATCACTTAATCTCCCCGTGCCTAAAATGAAAGTGTGTCCTCATGTAACGTAACTGGAAAAATATGTAAAGCGCTCTGATACCTGATTCGGTTCGGGTCTAGTTCCCGCTATATAAAACTCTGCAAAAAATAAAATAAAATCTGCAACCCTGAATAGACCTCAACTCATCTGCATCCTTAGACAGACCTCAGCTTTTTTACACCCCTGGACACGCGTCACCTCATCTGCACCCAGTTACCATCAATTATACCCAATGCATTGAGGCCTGTCCAGAGGACACAGATGAGGTAAGACTTGTCCAAGGGTCAGAGGAGGTGAGTCCTCTCCACTGCACTCATGGACACAGGAGTCACCTCCTTTTCACCCCTGGACAGGCCTCACCTCATCTGCACAATCTGCTTACTAATCTGAGGAAACACAGGTAACATGATTGTGAAATGTGCTAATATATTTTTTTAATCATGCAGATACTATCTAATTCTTGTCAATAATGTAAAACCAATTCATGTTCCTGAAATCTTTTTTTAAATAACATTTACAAAACAGAGCATAGGTCATATGTATAAGCATTTGATTACACTACTGAAACCTCACTCATTTAGAAAATACAATTCCTTTATGCACTAACATTTCTTTACCAAGGATTATTAACAATGTATTAGTGTCTATTATATTCTCTTCCTGACTTACTCTATTTTTCCACCTGTCCCCTTCTAACACCCTCTCTCTGACTTATTCTTTTTTACATCCTGACTCTGTGTTACACTCTGTTACACTCTTTGTTTGACTTACATTCTCTTACACCCTGTCTCTAATTTATTCCCTCTCTCTCTTTTTTACAGCAATTTGTAAGTCATACTTTCTCTTACATCCTCTTCCTGATTTACTAGTGTTTATATCGTTTGCTTATTGTCATTGCTTTGTTGTTTGGTAATAGTGGTCTATAATGTGTTATTTTTTTCTTTACCACAGATTGAAATCAAGATTTCAATAGTAAGGAAATATGCCCTCAAGGCAGAGGAGAAGAAAAGATGCCAAGCGTAAAAAATCAAAAACAGCAACGGAATTACAGTACTCCTCTACAACAAATACTTCAAAAAACAGGAAAAAAGCTCCTGGTAAGACAACTAAGTCTTTCTTACGGAACATATGTAGATAAAAAAAAAATGTTGGTCAGAATGTGGATAAAGAGAAGGAGAGAGCAAATTTGAAAAGGAAGGAGAGGCCCCTCAAAAATGTTGCTACTGGAGCAGGAGACAATAATATGTATAGGAATAGAAGGTAACCAGAGAGCTGCTTTTTATAAGAAAATGAAAATGTAGAGAAGATTGTAGATTAGGCTTTTGAACTTAATATTTTTTTATTTATTTGAATATTCAATAGAATTAGGACACTTAACAAGACAATTGATGTTTTCAAATCAAACAGTAGATGCAAAAGAGTAATTAATCGGACTCATTTTCGTAAAGTTTTTTCTGGAGAATGGATGCATAGTTGAAGTTGTGAGCCATTTTTTAATGAGGAGAGTTACTTCCAGGAGAATGATTTAGTGCATGCAGTTGACACCAGTGGTCGAGCATATGAGGTGAAAGACGGTTGTCCGATTGAAAAAGAGAAACTTGTGCCTAGATAAGCAGAAGAGGTGTTAACTGATGAAGTTTTAGGGAGACGTACTAAGGGTCCAGTGTACACTTGGAAGTGAAGTAGTATTTGTAGTGTGCGACAGGAATCAATCGATTTGTTTCGTAATTTCTTACGTACATATAGTAAGAAAAGTCTAAAACAGAAAATGAAGATGTTGCAAGACTTAGATCCTTGCAGAGTGAGAGAAAACACAGGTCTGCAAGGGCATTCACTGGCTTGTCTTTCCAGAAAAGTCTGTCAGAGTGTTTTTCATCATTTTAGGATGTTAGCAGTTCATCATAACAAAATGAGGAAATTAGTGAGAAGGTTGTATTATGCAAAAAGTCCAGCACTTAAGCTTAAACAATTAAACAGTGCTCTTTTGCATGGAACTGAATTAGATGTGAAGAAGATTTGTGAAGAAATTGAGATTTGTTATTTTGGTGAAAAAGAGGACAGTGTAGAAATTGACACAGAAATTCAAGGTAATGTGGAAGACAATGTACAGATTTCAAGTACAGAAATGTTTGACCAGGAAATTACCAGGTTTAAGGTGAAATCAAGTGAAAGGCCGAATTTTATTTGTGTGTTTTGTCGACGAACTCATTATAAGCATCAAACTAGATTAGTTGATTTATACGTAAAAAGTGAAAAGGTAAATAATTATGAGTGGAAGGATTTTGCAACTTATTTGTGGGTGGAGAATTCTTTTAAATTGAGTTCTGATCAGCGTATTTGTAAATATTGTTATAATAAATTAAATCAAAACAGAATGCCTGCTAGAGCTCTTCATAATAATCTTGAGTTGGTAGACATTCTTCCTGAATTGATGGATTTAAATACATATGAGTCTATTTTGATTCAATGTGTCCATCCTTTTCAGGCAATTGTTCGCATGGAGCCTAAGATAGGGAAATTGCCTCCTTCAGATTTACAGAGAGGATTAAAGGGAAGAGTTGTTTATTTGCCTCTAGATTTCAAGAAAAATATTGATACAATTGGTGTAGAGAAAGTGGAAGAGGAACCTCTGGTTATTCTAGTTAATGGTGTTCCGACAAAGAGTAAGAAAATCTGGCAAGATTTAGTGGATGTTAGGAAAGTCAAAAAGGCAACGTTGTATTTGGTCAAAAACAATGAGTACTACAAACATGTATGTGTTGGAACAGAGGAAACAGTTGCAGAAGAAGACAGTGATTGTTCAGCCGGCCAAATTGAAAAAGTTGATGTGTCTAGAAGTGAAGAAATATATGAACATTATACTGTTCATCCTTTGCATTCCAAAGAAGTGATGGGGAATGCAATTGACTTGTTTCAAATGAAAGCAGCAAAAGGAAGTCCCATTAGTGTATGGGAAGAAAGTTTGGAAGCTCGTTGTTTTCCACAGTTATTTCCAACAGGTCGAGTTGGACGATATGACGATCGACCACTTCAAATTCCTGCATCTGAATACCGGACTTTAAGATTATATGCTGAAGATCCAAGGTTTCGTCAATGCATTCCTTATTTGTTTCATCTACTGTATCAAAGTGACTTGTCTGGGCTTTCTTATGCAGTGAACCATATACTGAAAAGTGGACCACATCTGCAAAATGTTTCGGCGAGGGACTTCATGGAGAAAGTCAATCTGCAAGACGGTATTTTGGAATCTCAGCTAATCAATCTCATGGCATGTCAACGTGGAACAAACGAGTATTGGTTTCGTTGTCATGGGGAATTGAAATGTATGCTAAGAAACTTAGGAACTCCTACATGGTTCCTCACTCTTAGCTGTGCTGAGTATGCATGTGACGACTTACTTCAATTTCTACAAGAGGCAAACGCAAACATACAAAATATAGAATTCAAAACTCCTGGAGAACTGTGTTCTTTGGATCCAGTGAATGTATGCAGATATTTCAATCATAGATTTGAAGCTATGATGTCTTTTATTACCAACAAAAAAAATCCTCTCCTTGGAGAGGTTTTGGATTTCTTTTGGAGAAAGGAGTATCAAGCGAGAGGTGCTCCTCACATACATATGTTGTTGTGGATTAAAGATGCACCCAAATTTGGAACAGATTTGGATGAGACAGTGATGAGCTTCATTGAAGAGTATTCAACATGTGCTGTTCCGGAAACGACCGAAGAAAACAGTTTAAGGCAACAATTTTTACGCTTTCAATCCCATCGTTGTGGAAAGTACTGTCGTCGAAAATTCAGAAACAAGGACAAGTTCTACACAAAATGTCGTTTCGGGTTTCCACGACCAGTGATTTCCAAAGGAAGAGTAAATAATTTGATGTCTTCTCTGCGACATACTGTGACGAGGAAATCACCAAAAAATACATACAATTTAAAAAGAAACGAAGAGTCCAAGTACATCAACGACTACAACCCAGTGATTTTGTCCATGTGGAATGCTAACATGGATATTCAGTTCGTTGCTGACAACTCTATTGCTGTGGCTCGATATGTAACGTCTTACATCACAAAAAAAGAAAAGACAGAACTGAAGGAAATGTGGGAGAACATTTCACATGAAAAGAGTATAAGTAAAAAATTATACAGTTTCAGTCTGAAGATGTTGTCGCATCGAGAAATTGGAGCATATGAATGTTCTGATCGGTTATCATCAGCAAGTTTCTATGCCAAGTCTAGAACAATTATTTGGGCAAGTCTAGGTCTTGCTACAACACGAAACCGAGTTTTGAAATCTGTACAAGAAATTGAGTATTTGGCGGAGAAAGAACCAAACAGTACAGATATTTTGAAGACAAACATGTTGGATACATACTATCCAAATAGAAGTAGTCATCTTGAGAACAGTTGTTTGTATGAGGTGCTGCAAAACTATATTTATACGAGGAACATCAGAGAAGATATCAATAATGGAATATATGCTGTCATTGGGTGTGAAGGATGTCTAGTGAAGCAGAGAAAAGGCCATTTGTTTAATCATCAAAAATTGAGTTGCGAAAATCCAGAGAAAAGGGAATTTTACTATTTAGCTCTTTTGCAACTCTTTAAGCCATGGCGTACAGAAGAGGAACTACTTGGAGATTTTCTCTGTTACGAAGATTCTTTTAATGCAACCAAGGATACCATAGAATGTCCTGTTTTTCCAAATTATCTGCAAATGTTAAACGAAGAAATAGAGCAAGAAGCCACAGTTGCTGTAGAGATTGCTAGAGACAGTTCTCAAGACAGTCAGAGTTCTGCTTCATTGAGTCAGGATCCACTTGGAGGACCAATTATTCAAAATGAAGCTGCCACTGCCATGGATGAGGTGCAAAGAGCTATGGAACAATTTCAAGATGATGTAGTTAACTTAGAAGATTTGCTGAAACAACTAAACCTTGAGCAGAAACAGATATATGACGAAGTCACAGAACAGATAGAACATGGAGTCAGTCATGAGAAAAAAGAGTGCTCATGTACATCATTTAAGCCTGTCCGACTGTACGTGACTGGAGAAGCGGGAACTGGAAAAAGTTTTCTGATTAAAGCAATTGCAACTTATCTGCAGAAAAGGACTGAATCACCGCTGTCTTGTGTTGTTACTGCTCCAACTGGACTGGCAGCTTATAACATTAAAGGGATTACTTTACATCGTTTACTGATGCTACCAGTCGAGCATGATAACAAATTGCAATACCACAAGTTATCTGGAGATGCGTGTTCCGAAGTTTCCAGAGTCCTGAAGAAAATGAAACTTCTTATCATTGATGAAGTAAGCATGGTCTCAAATCTAATGCTTGCTTTTGTGCATTTGAGAATGCAAGAAATTCTTAGAACAAGTATGATGTGTTATTTGGAGGTTGCCTCCCGTGAAAGGACAACCAGTGTTTAAAATGGTCACGCATGAAGATACCAGGAAGTGCCTAGGAAGCATTGGAAACGTTAATATATGGTTAAATTTCAAATATGCAGAACTACTTCAAAATATGCGACAGGCAAAGGATGAAGATTATAAAAATATTCTACAAGATGTAAGAATTGGAAAAGTAAGTGAGCATGGGAAAGAAGCTTTACATGCACGATTAATTTCAAATTTGTATCCAAATGAAAACATTCTTCCAGAGAATATTTTTAAGAAAATTAACGAGAACAAATCTGGGATAAGTTTGATGCCAACTCTGAAAGAATGTTCCATCTTCAACAACAAAATGTTAAAGTTAGAAAATGAAGAGATTGTGAAACTGGAAGCTATAGATAAAATAGAGCATATGGGAGCAACAATTATTTTGTCAGAAAATTTGAAATCAAAATTGGATTCATTAGAGAAGACTATATCTAAAACTGCTGGTTTTGAAAAGACTCTGAATGTGTGTTTAAATTGTCCTATCATTTTGAGAAGGAATTTAAATGTTGATAGAGGTCTGGTAAATGGAGCAATGGGTCATGTTGTTGATTTTGTGAATTACAAAAATAGAGATGGAATTGAAATTTTAAAAATTAAATTTGATGGCATTGACGAAATCGAACAAATTTGTCGTTGTTCAGCTATATTTTTGCTTGTGAAAGACTTATATGTTCGCCGAAAACAGTTTCCTGTTTGTTTGGCATATGCGGTGACAATTCATAAATCTCAAGGTTTAAGTGTAGATAGTGCTTTGGTGAACATTGGAAGTTCTGTGTTTAAAGAGGGTATGGCATATGTGGCATTATCACGAGTCAGAACGTTATCAGGATTGTACTTGATTGAGTGTGATGAAACAACGATTTGTGCAGATCTAGATTGTGTTAAAGAATACAATAGGTTAAGAAGAGAGTATGCTCCACATTTGCCTCAATATCCTCTGTTTGAAAAACGTGTGGTAGGCTGAAAAAGAAGAAATGAGAAAAATTGCAGTGAGGTAGTAGCAAAAAGACAAAAAGTAGATGAAACTGTAATTGTAAGCAGAAAGAAAAAGGATTCTGTTGAAGATGTGGTTGGATTTCAGTTTGAAAACAGTTCTGGTGTCAACTGCTATGCTAATGTAGTGGTTAATGTTGTTTTTTTTCTTCAAAATTTACAAGAACAGATTGTTGAAAATCGGGATCAAACATTCTGCTGTTTATTGAATTCTGTGTTTGAGAAATGTAGCAGTGATAGAGCAAAAATAGAAAGTGTTTCAGAAATTCGAAATCTTCTAGACATATGTTCTGGTCAAAATCAATTTTCACAAAATATTCAGCAGGATTGTCAAGAATTTTTTAATGTATATGTTTGATGTATTGCAAGATGAAGGTGTAGATATAAAAAATCTTTTTAGCCTTTCTTATCAATGGCAGCATGATTGCGACAACTGTAGTTTATCAAGTAGTACTACAATAGACACTGAAAGATTGATATATTTGACTTTACCAGACTGCAAATCAGTGTCTTTTAATAATCTAGTTAAAGCAGCTGATCACAATATGGTGTGTACCCACTGTAAGTCTGCAATGCTGTCTACATTATTTTTACAAACTTATGGTAAATATGTCATTTTAATGTTCCAACGATGTAGACCTGATGGACTGATTTGACTTTCAAACAACGTTTGCCTTTTGACTTAAAAAATTCATACCTAGTGTTTTTATAACCAAAATTTAAGTAAAGGTAATTGCCCTATGAAGACGGGAGCAGTTAATAAAAGTTAGTTTGCTGTTTAAAATTATATTGTGAGTAACAATGATGAAGATAATATAAAAATTATAGTTCTCATAAAGGTATGGTAAGTGGATCGCATAGTAAGTGATATCAGTATTATAGGAAATGTTCAACATCAATCAATCAAAGCATTTATATAGCGCACTACTCACCCGGAGGGTCTCAAGGCGCTGCATGAGAGAGCCAGAGATGGAATTAGGAATATTTAAATATTGTCAAAATGTTGTTTGAGCCTTTCTTTCAGAACGTCGGGAAAACGGTAATTTTAGAGTTTGTTTTAAGTAATTTGAAAATATACTGATACATCTGACACTATTTGGCCTTAAGGAAAGGTGAAGGAATGAGCAAACAGTCATGACTGAACAGAAGGAGTATATGAAAAGATTGAAACATATTTCAGATGTTCTTGGAGCTTTTTTTCTAGAGAGTCGATGAAATTGATTTTTTAGAGAACATCAGAGTACCTTCCAACGTAAAGGACCTTCATGATGTACTATTTGGCCTAAAGGAAAAGTAAGTGAATTAAAGATTAGTGTACTTATGTGATTTGTAAGTTTATATGTTTTTTTTAAACACAATCTTTTTGATTGTGTTTTTTACTCCCGCTGTCATATGATGAATAGTTTGAACTCGCTGTTTTTGGTGAAATTCAATATGTTCTGAGAACAGCAAAAATAAACTATCTAACATGTTGTATAAATTATTCTATAGTTTGTATTGTGTCATTTATGTTGTATTCCCATTGTCTCACACTCACTTTCCTTTCTCCTCTCTCTTTCAGGTCTCTTTACTCACTCACACTGCCTTTCTCTCACTCTGTTTCACACCCTTACGTTTATTGCACTTCTTTCACAACCCCTCATTTCCATTTCAACTGTCTGCATCCCCTCTCTCCCTTGCACCACTTTTCAGCTTTCAGTCTCTCTGTTTTACTTCCCTTTTCCGTCTTTTCCTCCTTTGCTCTTTTAGTAATTCCTCTTTACTCACTCACCAGTATTGTTGCACTTTATCACTATAACTCACCCACTCTCCCTCGCTTATCTTTGTTTGCTCCTTTTTTTTACCTCTTCTCTCTATTTTCCGTTCACTACCTCTATGTCCTCAGTCCCTCACTCTCCTTGTGTTATGTTCACTTGTGTTTATTTACCTTCTATCATTTCTCTTACAACAACTTCACTGCTCCTCTCTCATCGTTCTTCACCCCATTTCTTTTAGTCCGGTTCCATTACTACCCTTCAATAGTATCTTTCTTACCTTCAGTTCATTTCTCTCTTCTTCTCTTCCTCTCTGTCAGTGAATCTATATGCCTTACTCTTAGTAATTTGCTCTCCATCTATTTCTTTTTCCCTCTTTTTGTCCCTCTACATTACTTTATGTCTCTTTCTGTGTCCTTCACTCTTACTTTATTTCTTAGTACACTTTTATGATTTGTAACCTCTTGACTTGTCTCTTCTATTTTAAAATATATATTTTACTAATTATAACTTATTTTTTTTCTCTCTTTCACAGATACAAAGTGTAGTAAAAACATGTAATTATATTTACATTAATTACATGGTAAGTGTGACTAAAAAAATGTAGTTTGTCATCACCCTTTGCTTTAACCTCACTACTACTCTCTCACCCTACCTCACTCCTGTTTCCTTACTCTGCTTCCCTCACTTATTCTTATCCTCCATGTTTACTCCTCTTTCCCTTACTCTCCTACGGCATTCAACTTCTTTCAGTCCCCATGCTTTACTTCCCTTAACCTCTGTTCCTTTCCCTTGCTCTCTCACTCATTCCCTTACTGATTTACTTCACTCCTCTCACTCCTTCTCTCAGTCTGTCTGTCCTCACAGTTCCTCACTTCCGTTCCCTCACTCGGTCTCTCTTACCGTAGCTGTCTCTGTCCCCTCACTCTGTCACTACTCTTTCGTCATGCTCGCTCCTTACAACTCACCCACACTCCCTTACTTACCTTCCTTTGCTGCTTCACTCAGACCTTTTCAGTTACTCCTTCCTTTACTCTCTCTGTCCTTTCTCTCTGTCACTCCCCATGTCTTACCCTTATTCACTTTTATCCACCCTCTTTCACCCCTCTTTACTTACACTCACTGTTATTTTCTCACCCTCCCTCATCGTTGTTCATTTACTCCGGTTCCGTCACAACCCCTCATTCCCCATCCTTTAATGTCCTTCCTTTTACTTTTAACACCCACTCACATTCTCCCAGTTCCTCTGTTTTAGCTTCTTCCTCTCTCTTCCCTTCTTTCGCTCCCTTATTCATTTTCCTTTTCTCACTTACACCCTATTACACCTTCTCTCTGTCTTACTATCTAATACACAGTCCCTCTGTATTGCTCCCTCTAGCTCTCTTCCTCTTAACATCACTCTCTCTCTCTGTCTTTCCCTCATGCTCACTCCTTTATTTTATTTATTTATTATTTTTGGGTGCGCTCCCCGGTACGCGCACTGGGGAGCGTACCGGTACGCGTACTCTGGAGAAAAAAGAATGACAGAGTTTCCCAAAAATGTAGCATTTTTTTAAAATTAGAGGTAGTTCTAAAAAGAACAGTTTTTTTTATTCTTTTTGTTGTTTTATATTTTTTTAATTGTTTTTTTAATTTTTTTTACTTTTTTGGGCTTTTCTGAACAGTTTTATATTTTTTTGTATTTTTTATGGGGAGAAACAAAAAACAGGGAATTGAAAATTTCTCAACTGGAGCACAAAAAAAACAGGAAAAATTATGGATTCCTCGGGCATTTGTGGTTATCCATAGCAACATTGATTAGTGTGATGCTTTGCTGACCATAACTAATTATTTTGTTGCAATATATACAAACAATTTTGTATCCCCCAAACTTTGTTTGTATATTTGGTATCACCTCACTTGCCTCTGGACCCGATGGAGTGGGATCTTTGGTTGTTGAGGTTCTGGATGATGATTGGGGTAGGTTTCTGCAGAGTTCCCTCACCTCTGCTGCAGAATAGTTATTTGGGTGTAAACGCTGCATGTGCCGAATCATAGTATGATTCCCAAAGGAATATTTTTTTGCAGGGTTCCCCCTGGATAGCACAGCACCACAGATGAGACAAGTCACCTTTTGAGCGTTTACTTTTTTGAAACCAGTTGGGATTTTGTAAAACTCCCATATGAAGTGCTCTTTGGTTTGTATGGGGGATTGTCTTCAGGCAGGAACTGCCTTGTCTCTACCTCCTCTTCCTCTTCCTCCTCCTCTTCTTCTTGACCACCAATGTAATCTTCTGGTGGTCTTTTTGATGGTGGTGGTGGTGGTGGGGCAGATACTCCAGCTGCTGACAGTACTGTAGCCATATCTCTACGAAAAAAGCAGGTCTTCCTCACTCAAAGAACAAAGTGAGAATGAGCAAAAAAGGTGGGGGCTTTCATTATTTGGAAAAAAACTGTTCTGAACCAATGAAAAGTGTTATTTTCAAGTCACATGATCCGGGCTTTCATCATTTGGAAACCAAAACTGATCTGAACCAATGAAAAGTGTTATTTTCAGATCACATGACCTGACGCGCTTACGCTACGCGCCCCGGTGCCCATCGTCGCGCCCCGGGGCGCGCCCGGCGGCGCTTACGTTGCGCGATCGTATGCGCTCGGGTGCTTCCGGGTGCTCTTACGCCGTGCGTCATATGACGCATTACGCGGCTACGCGATACATCACGATGTTGTTTTCGTTCACGGCAATAGCGCTAACGGGACGCTCATCGGTACGCGCCCCGGGAGCGCTCCGGGGCAAAATAAATAAATAAATTTAAAAAAACATTAAAAAAATAGTATTACATAATTATAAAATATAAAATTCATTATAAAAAATATTACATTTCATACCTATAGAGATTTGCTATTAAAAAACCTATGAAATTAACTGAAAAAACCATAGGTTTCACACCAGTTATAGTTAGGAATTAGCATTTAAAAAACCTATTAAATTCACTGAAAAAACCATAGGTTTGACACCAGTTATAGTTAGCTGGAAATTTTACTCGCATAAAACCATTGAAATTCCCACGTTATAGTTAGTTGGACTCACTATAACTTGCGCGTGCAATGCACTGCTGATGACGTCACATATTATATCACTCATGACATGGTCAGTGACATCACTCATGACATCACTGATGACACCATCTTTGTGACAGAGTGACAGACCTCTTTTCACTGTAATGTAACCCTTGAAACACATATTCAATAATAGAAACTAAAATTTTCAAAAAAATGGAGATACCCATACCAGTTACAACAACCAATTCAGTAATTCCACCATCTATATACACATCAACTCATTGACCGACAGTTCTATGTAGTCACTCATACATATACTCACTCATCATATGTAGTGATACACCTATACATCGTGTTACACACCGACAGTCATCCAAAAGATACTCTCACACATACTCACACATGCAAATAAAGTATTGAACATCCATTTATTTGCATATACAGCTATACACACACAACCACCTTACTTCTAAGGAAACTTACACATACTTACTCTCTTAAACAATCACTTATAGAAACACATACTTATTTAAACAGGAACTCTTACAATCTCTTACTCTCACATATACTTACTTATAAACATCAATATTCACATATATTAGATTAAAACATATGTAGTTACTGATAAAGACACTAGTGAGACAGTCATTCAGTCACTAACACACACATATATACACTCATTCACCCATACAGTCCTGCACATATGCTGTCTTCAAAACACATACAAACAGAGAGTCAGTCACTCATGCATCTATGTCCTAAGTAATACCCCCACCAAATCATACAAACACTCATACTGATACTAAGAAAAACATCTAATAACCCATATACCTACATATGTAGCTACTCACCAACCCATGCAGCCACTTATACACAAAGTGAAACACTAATCCATATATTTAAATATTTAAACATTACTCACTAATATATGTATTCACTAAGATACACTTAATAAGCCAGTTAACCAATCAATTAATTTTTTTAAACATCCATGTAAACACTTATTTAAATATTTATTCTTCCATCAACTTTTACATATACATATATAACACATAATAATTTTTTTAAAATACACACATTCACTGGATGGTGTCATCAGTGATGTCATGAGTGATGTCACTGACCATGTCATGAGTGATGTAATATGTGACGTCATCAGCAGTGCATTGCACGTGCAAGTTATAGTGAGTCCAACTAACTATAACGTGGGAATTTCAATGGTTTTATGCGAGTAAAATTTCCAGCTAACTATAACTGGTGTCAAACCTATCGTTTTTTCAGTGAATTTTATAGGTTTTTTAAATACTAATTCCTAACTATAACTGGTGTGAAACCTATGTTTTTTTCAGTGAATATATATATATATATATATATATATATATATATATTTGAAAACGCTGTTTTGTGATACCAAAAACGAAGCTCAGGCCCAAATTCTTATAGCGTGTTATTTATTCATAACAAAAGCGTCAAAAAACACCCGACGCGTTTCGGTGCAGCCGCACCTTGGTCACGGGTAAATCAGTTTCCCGAATGCCTTCATTATCTAGTGCTTAAACATAAAAATAAAAGTAGGACTACCCATCCCAACACTGTTGTTTCGATCGAACACTGGCAGACATCTTAGATAGTGTAAACAATATTCCAAAATACTGTGGGTATTACATACACACCCATTATATATATAGATTCACAACTATTGCATCATAGTATATTAGCTCTGTAAGTAAATTCTGGCATGCTAAAATATCACACCTTATGCCCAGAAATATATGTAAATTATGCCCTAGTGGGCTCACGTTCCTCTCAAATTTAATGGAAAGTTTATCCTGCCCATGTGGGTGTTTCGCCGTATCACCTCGACATTGTTCGAAAAATGTGTGTGCCTAGTTGCGGATGATTGAACCAGTCCAGTGGGAGGATGACATGTGGCCGTTGACACTAGATGTCAACAGCCTATATACCTGTATACCCCACAATTTAGGACTAATAGCTAATCAACACTTTTTGCATCAACGAGAGGCCAACATATAACCCATACCAACATGTTATTAAGCATGATGCAGACTTGCCTCAGGAACAATTACTTCCTGTTTAACCACAATATCTATTGCCAGTCCCGGGGGACCGCGATGGGAACCTGCTTCGCCCCCAGTTACGCGGGGTTATTCCTGGGCTGGTGGGAGGAGCAGGTGGCCGTTAACATCTTGGCCTTTTCCCTGAACGTGGTCCTCTGGGCTCGGTATATAGATGATGTGTTCTGCATTTGGAGAGGCAGTAGAGAGGATGCAATACAATTTGTGGAGGACTTAAATGTGAATGACTATAATCTGAAATTCACATGTAATATCGATAAAGAGTCGTTAGAATTTCTGGATGTAATGGTATATACAGAGGGAGGCAGACTCAGGAGTGGTTATTCCATAAGCCGACTGCAGGTAATAGCCGACTACATGCGGCAAGTTGCCACCCAAAAAAATTGATTATGAGCATCCCGTTTGGCGAATTATTATGGGCCAGACGTAACTGCGGTACACATGGAGATTTGGAGAATGAACTGTTAAGCATGAAGACACGTTTCAAAGAAAGAGGCTATTCGGACAAAGTGGTTGAACAAGCTTGTTTAAAGGTGAGAACTATTGACATGATGGAACTGTTACACCCAAAGGTGACAATTCCAGAGGACAAGGAACCCATAAGGTTCATTACAGCTTAGAGCAACCAGTCATGGCAGGTGAGAAGAAGTTTGAAAAAATACTGGCAAGTACTTAATCTGGACCCAGTACTTAAGAGCCATGTGAGTAGTCAACCACAGATTACATTTAGAAAGTGTACGGCGCTAAAGGATCTGCTATGTAGCAATAATCCTAAATAGAAAACTGATGTAAAATCAATAAAAGGCTTCTATACATGCCGAGCATGTAAAGCATGTAAAAATAGTGTTAACAGAAAAGAGTTACGACTTTCTGACACCCAGAAACCTTACATAATACAGAAACATTTAACTTGCAAGTCGGATTTCTGTGTATATGCTTTGTGTTGCCCGTGCCCTTTAGTGTACATCGGAAGTACAATACACCAGGTCAAAAAAAGAGTCCTTGAGCATACAAGAGTGATAGTCAATGAGGATAAGAATTCTCCCATTGCCAAACATTTAAAGGAATGGCATAATAAGGACACTAGTCTTCTACAATTTTGTGCCCTGGACAGGGTACCAATCTCAGAAAGAGGGGGAGACAGAGTCAGACAATTGCGCCAACTGGAGTCAAGATTTATAATCAGGTATGGCACAGTACAGCCTAAGGGTCTTAATAAGAATGAGGAAATGGAAGTACATTTGGGTTAGCAGGAGAAGAGTAGCTTATGTATGATTAACTGCATGATGGAATATGATTTTGTATATAATGTGAAACAGAGGTTTTAACATGAACTGAACACTTTAGTGATTGCACATTTATTTATTTTTGTAGGAGACAGTGCTGTCTGCACACTGTGGGAAGGAATTACTGAACGACAACTCTAAGAAATACTTCGAACGATTGTCATTGAAAAGTGTGGTTGTTTGACACGGAATTCAAGATTGCAACTAGGCACACACATTTTTCTACTAGAGGGATTTTCACCAAACATAGCAAAGGCACATCTGCATACCAGGCCCTACCATTTTGCCAAGTTTGGTGTAATTCCATTCAGCTGTTCGGGCTGTAGCCGTGTCTATGGGGAAAACACGTTTTGGGATCCCCCTTTCGGCACCCGCTTGACGAATCCCCTCAAAAATTTCAGGGAAGGAGCGAAGCGGAGCTGGCCAAAATTCTGGAAAATTACACACAGATGCCTCAATCGGCGCCAAAGTTATTCCCAATAGAATGTTGAGCCCATATAGATATATAATTTGCTCAAATTCAAATTCTCAACAACTACTGGAGGGATTTGCACCAAATATAGAAAAGGCACTACTGCATACCTGTCCCTACCATTTTGTCAAATCTGGTGTAATTCCGTTCAGCCGTTCGAGCTGTAGCCTTGTCAGAATGTCCTTATGGAAATAAACATGGGGAAAACACGTTTTGGGACCCCCCTTTTTTCTCGGCCCCCGTTTGTCGAATACCCCCGAAACTTTTAGGGAAGGAGCGGAGTGGAGCGAGGCAAATTTAAGGAAAATTACAGGCAGATCTCTCAATTGGCGCTAAAGTTATTCCCAATAGAATGTTCGGAATTTCCTATGCTAACTAGGTCCTAACTATATATACCTACTGGCGACCGCCAGTAGGTAAAAAAAAAAAAAAAATATATATATATATATGTATATATATATCCAGCTCCAAGTTCCTGTCGTGGAAGACCAAAGAGATCCAATTGGGGAAACAGGAAGAAATAAGTATACCCAATGATCCACCTGAGGACATCACTGTAATAAACTTAACCTCAAGAGTCCTTACTCCCACCGAAAACAGAGTGCTGAGCCTTGGGCTCAGTTTTTGCCCAACAAGTCACCTTGAATACACGCAAACTCGTATTGATCTGTTTAATTTCGTCAGGAAAATTAAATTGCACAAATATTTTAAAACAAGACCTTCGGTGAAGACCCCTACTGGAACAGGTATGAGGGCCACTGCCACGGATGCTTTGAAAGGGAATGATTTAACATCTGTTGAAATATTGCAAGGTCTCGCACTCGAGGAATACGCAAGCCAGCTCCCGTCGTCCAGAGAGGATGAGGCGGCAAGAGCAGCAACCTTGGGGATTGACCAAGAAAGAGAGGAGAGCGGCTACAAATTAAGATCGCATTTCAACCCACAGTTGACGTTGGATGCCATAGATGTATTCTCGGAGGCGATGACAAATGACCTACAGAAATTTAGGTCACAGACTGCAAAGAGTAACAAAAAAAGAGGAAGTGACAATATAAATCAGGAAGAAAGGAAAGCGATTTTGGGATTGATGCATGATACAAGTGTGATAATAAAGCCTTCAGATAAAGGCGGGAACGTTGTCCTGCAAACCAGGGAAAATTATTGTAAAGAGGCAAAGAAACAACTGGAAAATACAACAAACTATGAGCTGTCTTCGAAAGAACTTTATGCAAAAAGCATACAACAATATGACGAACTGATTTATTCCTGGTATCGCAGAGATATGCTAGGGAAAGAGGAATATTTATTTCTACGAAGCAATAACCCAACTGTCCCAACATTCTATCACATTCCTAAAATCCACAAAAACTGCATCAATCCCCCGGGCAGACCTATTATTTCATCTCAAAACAGTCTAACTGAACATTTATCTAATTTTGTTGATCACTTCCTTAATCCGTTGGTTCAACAGCTGAATTCCCACATAAAGGACACAAAAGACTTCTTGTCCAAAATTGAACAAACGAAATGGGACTCGAGCTATACAATGCTAGTATTAGATATAACTAGCTTGTATACTTGTATCAATCATACTAAAGGCATCAAGGCAGTGGAACACTACCTTAAGAAAAGACAACTGCGATTTTTGGAACACAATCAGATGATAGTAAGTTTTGTGGAATTTTGTCTGGAACATAATATTTTTTTGTTCGAGGACGTCTACTACAGACAAACATCTGGTACGGCGATGGGTACCTGCTTTGCCCCCAGCTATGCGAATTTATTCGTAGGCTGGTGGGAGGAGCAGGTGCCCAGGTCGCTGGAGGTGGATGGTGAGAAAGGCAGTGTAATCAAGTGGTGTCGTTATATAGACGACTTGTTTATAATTTGGCAGGGATCGGAACATACTGCCAAGGCCTACATTGACGTCCTCAATATGAATGAGCTGAATCTGCATTTTAGTGGAACAATAAGCAATGTCAGTGTGGAATATCTGGACTTGAAGGTATTTATAGTCAACAATGAGATAGAAACAGCCCTTTTCCGCAAAAGTACAGCGGGAAACTCGGTACTATATGCCACAAGCAACCATCCAACAGCACTGATCCAGAGTATTCCCTACGGAGAGATACTAAGGCTCAAACGGAATAGTTCCAGGGACTCAGATTTTCAACTTGCAGCTTCAGCATGCATTAGTCGTTTCCAGAAAAGAGGCTACGCGATGTCCACACTACAAAATGCATTGCATAAGGTGAATGCTTTACAGAGGTCTAATTTACTAACTGACAAGAGTTGTAGTTCTACTAAGGCTGACAATGAAGAGGGGAAATTCCGGCTGGTAACTCCCTATTCGGCGGAAGCTAACCATTTGAAAAAGATGCTAAAAAAGAATTGGCATATATTGAAAACCGACAGTTGCATTAAGGATGATATTCCAGATTACCCATTAGTAACCTTTAAGAAATCAAGGTCTCTTAAGGACATGTTGGTCCAAAGCCATTTGAAGAGAATTGAGAAAAAGCCTAACACACTGGCAGATCTAAAAGGCTTTCATCCGTGTCATCATTGCAAAGCCTGTGCATACAGCAGGAGAGTGAAAACCTATGAGATCCCTAACACAGGCATAGTGAAAACAATCAATAAGTACCTTACCTGTGGGACCCCCTATGCGGTGTATTGCCTCAAGTGCCCGTGTGGACTGATGTATATTGGGAGTACGATCAAACCCCTGAAATTACGGATTCTGGAACACATGAGGGCGATTGACAAAAACGATCAATCCTATCCTGTTGCGAGACATTTCCAGGAAAAACATTCCAGCAGCAGACATCATTTACAATACTTTGGTATTGATTACATACTGGAGAATCCGAGAGGAGGAGACAGGCTACATGGACTTAGAAGGCTTGAGTCCCGATACATCATCGACTTAATGACTAAACAACCGAATGGGTTGAATGCGGGGGAAGAACTGGCTTCTCATATAGGTTTCTGAATTTAATTTAAGAAATGCCCCTAGTGTATGTGTGTTCTACTGCATGAGATTATAGGGTAATGTAATTACAATTGCCAATGACTTCTTGATTCCTTACTAACTAATCCTTATGATAATGTCCCCTACTAGGAGACTCTGAGATTTAATTTCTATTGAAAGGTCACATTTGTAAGAATGTTAAATATTTGTGTAATGACAACTCATGTATTCCTTCCATAGTGTTAAAATTTGAATTTTGAATTTAATTTAGTAATTGAAACTAGTATTTAGTGTTTGGGCATAGCAAGTGAAAATCAAGGGAGAATTGCCGATCCACGGCGGTATCAGTCTTTTATTCATCGCGAGGTTTTGAACTAACACTTTCACTTAAGAGAAAGATGTTGTGACTCTAAAGCCGATACACGGCTAAAATTGTGGTTCACATATCGGTTTAATTGCATGAATAGGTGAGAGGAAGAGGTAAAAAAAGTATTAATAACTCTTCTTTTTCTGCATGCAATGAAACTGCATTATTTCTTTCCATGTATGCTTGTAAATATTGCAATGCACGTGTAAGATTTGTGGGGGAATTACACACCCTAGCGTTATGTGTTGTCTAAAGCCGCGATGAAACCTATGAACAACATCCAATATGGAGTTTAAAAAATCTTTGGTCCCTTGTTTGTGTTGCCCAGGATCACGTGTACGCTGTTTTAAAACATGGCTCCAACCATCAATGTTTGTAACATTGACAAAGGCGGAGCGCCGAAACGCGTCTGTTGCGAGATTAAAAATATCACGAGCTACCCCGGAGTGCGTGGTTTCTTTGACTCAGGCTGTCTTTCTTGGAAACTACGAGCTGAATGTATATATATATATATATATATACATATATATATATATATATATGTCAATTTGGCTGCAGAAGCGCGAAATAAAGAAATCAAAATTACTTTAAACCCTGATGGATGGCTTTTTGCGTGCACTCGAGTATATTGGTGTGTTGGAATTACAGACCAGGGTTGGGAATATATATATATATATATATATATATTTTAAATACAAAGAACCAGCGCTTCGAAGCGCACACGGAGTTCAATCTTCGTAACAGCTCAGCGGCTTCCCTTCCCACAGGTAAAATAACTCAGCCTAACGCGTTTCGGAGCTGTGATGCTCCTTGTTCACAGGCAAACACATGAAGAGCAGAAAATCAAGGAAGGCACATTACCGGCAAGTCTTTTATTTCGTCATCACTTAGTGCCTTGTAACAACGTTGCATGCCGGTACTTTGAGTCTTTAGTAGTCTCCCTATGGTAGGCTGGTGCCGCCTTGCTCGTTTCATGTGGTAAATAATTAATAATGAAGTAGCCCTTCAGTGGGCCCCCGGGATGAAGGTTTTCCGACGGCGCAGCTGATTGAAGACCCCAGCTGGAGACTTGGAACAGTTCAAGTGTCTCCTTGGCCCCGAGTCCGGGCGGTGCAGCTTCGCGACAATGGATTGCCGCATGACAATTTAAATACAAAGAACCAGCGCTTCAAGCGCACACGGAGTTCAATCTTTGTAACAGCTCAGCGGCTTCCCTTCCCACAGGTAAAATAACTCAGCCTAACGCGTTTCGGAGCTGTGATGCTCCTTGTTCACAGGCAAACACATGAAGAGCAGAAAATCAAGGAAGGCACATTACCGGCAAGTCTTTTATTTCGTCATCACTTAGTGCCTTGTAACAACGTTGCATGCCGGTACTTTGAGTCTTTAGTAGTCTCCCTATGGTAGGCTGGTGCCGCCTTGCTCGTTTCATGTGGTAAATAATTAATAATGAAGTAGCCCTTCAGTGGGCCCCCGGGATGAAGGTTTTCCGACGGCGCAGCTGATTGAAGACCCCAGCTGGAGACTTGGAACAGTTCAAGTGTCTCCTTGGCCCCGAGTCCGGGCGGTGCAGCTTCGCGACAATGGATTGCCGCATGACAATTTAAATACAAAGAACCAGCGCTTCGAAGCGCACACGGAGTTCAATCTTCGTAACAGCTCAGCGGCTTCCCTTCCCACAGGTAAAATAACTCAGCCTAACGCGTATATATATATATGTCAGAAAAGGTCCCCACACGTAGTTTAGGAAACACAAAAGACTCGCACTCCAGGGTCCGTGTGGAAGTCGTTCATTGGCGACGCGTTTCGACCTAGCGGTCTTCTTCGATAGCCAACCAACAAACAAAACAATCACCATTTTAAAGTGCACCAGGGAAAAAGTGAACATAGACATAGGACCACATCCCAAAGTTCGAACTACAGAGCCTGTGTGGACTACAAGAAGTATAGAGGAAAGACTCATTGATGTGATCATCTCATGGTATTGTCTTTAAAAAGGGGAAAAGAAATGTGTATTACATATATACATAATTACATATTGTCTATTGTTGATACAGTAGTTCATTAAATTCAAATCTGGAGAAGACATTAATTAACCAACTTGATTAAATTAATTAAAAAAATTTAATTAAATTAAACTTGCCGGCCAAGTGGCCATCTGCATAAATCAACTGGATTCATTTCTCCTTAGATTTGCACATCAATCTTGAGTCGGACAACCACACAGTTTTAGGCCAAGTGGCCTCATCATATCATTCGGCCAATGCACATTTCAGGTAGTCATGGTCGAGAGAGACAAACTTCAAACCTGGCCAAGTGGCCAACGGGTCTCAAAGTAGGGCATTCTCCATAACTGGGGTGTTGCTCTTGTGAAAGGGGGAACTTTCTACAGGAGATTTGTTTCGCCCTACTATGGGATGTCTCCAAATTTAGACCAGTAAACTTGGAGGTCGCGCTACGTCACAGGAAGTCAGGGAACAAGGTAGGTGGGAGGGGTGAAAAAAGGGGGGGAGCCCATCCTCAGATATGGCTTTAAATTAAAAGTGATAGTGCTAAAATGTAGTCTTTCAGCACTGTGATTGGTGCAAGGCGTGAACCCTATACTAACAATGGGCGGCCTGCTCGGACCTGCGCCATGTGGTATAGTTGTTGGTGTGATTGTGTTGTTAAAAAATGGTGGGATATAGGTTGTGTGATCGAAGGGGAGAAATAAACAATACCGTAAGTGCGATGGTGACTACAGGCTTTGCACTTGCCACATTTGTAAAAGCCTTTTTGCTCTTTTAGCCAATCCTTTGTCTTTTTCGGTGTGTTAAAGTAACTCCTCACTAGCATGTCTTTTAAGGAGAGAGCCTTCCTGTATGTTATCTGGGGTTGTCTATTAATTGCTTTGCCAATCACTGGATCACTCCTGACAATGTGCCAGTGCCTCTTCAAAATCTCGCGTACACTACCTGCCTCTACATTGTAGGATGTTATCAGCCTAACATTGTTAGATTCCTGGCTCTCTTTAGTTCTTGATCCCTTTTGGGTCAAGAGTGTCTTCCTGTCTCTGGCTTTGGCTTTGGCTTTCTCTTTTGCTGCTGTAAGTACCTGGTCAGAATAACCCCTGGCCCTAAATCTCTGTCTCATAGAGGCCTGTTCTGTTTCATATGTATATTTTACCTACTGGCGGTTGTTATAGTTAGGACCTACTTTCCATAGGAAAACCGCAACATTCTATTTGGAATAACTTTGGCGGGCGCCGGTGGACGAATCTTCGCGAATTTCTCCAAGAAAATGGCCTGCTCCGCTCCTTCCCTGAAAGTTTGGGGGTGATTCGTGAAGTGGGGGACAAGAAAAAAGGGGGGTCCCAAAACGTGTTTTTCCCATGCAATTTTCCATAGGACATTTAGCCAGGGCTACAGCCCGAACGGCTGAACGGAATTACACCAAATTTGGCAAAAAGGTAGAATCTGGTTCGCAGATCACGCTTTTTGTTAAATGGTGTAAATTGGTTCAGTAGTTTCTGAGAAAATCATATGTAAAATCATAAGTATATCTATTGGAGCTTACCGTAAGCTTACTGTACTCTGTACCTTCCCGAGCACAAGCTGAATGCTAATTGGCTGTCAACACTCCAAACCCGGAAGTGTTGGCAGCCATCTTGTGCCTCAGTAGAACCGAGGCACAAGGAAGCAGAGAAACAAACGTGGAAAACGCAAAAAGGGGGCAGGGTAGACACACCCTGACCCCCTAGACCTGCTCAGGGGGTCCCACAGGGCCCCCCAATTTTTTTTTTAATCGCGGGGTACGTGTACGTACGCGCACTGTGCGAGAAAAAAAAAACCTGGTCTGCTTTTTAAAAAATTAGACCAAATCCCTGGGGCAAAATGAGAAAAAAAGTGTAGGGTGGGATCCCAATACCCCCCACACTGCCCCGGGGACCGCCACCTCCCGGGGCAAAGTAATTATGAAAGCGTGTTGGCATACAGCCCCCCCCGCAGCCCTGGGGACCGCCACACCCTGGGGCTTTGATATAAGTGATGGGGGGCCTCTAAGGCCCCCCGAGCCCCGGGGACCACCACCCCCAGGGCTTTCTTTCTAAGTATGCAGGGGGCTCACGGCCCCCTGCAGCGCCGGAGGTCGCCACCCCCCGGGGCTTTGTTTTTAAAGAAAAAACCTGTGTGGGGGGCTTAACCCCCCCACATGCCCCGGGGACCTCCACCTCCCCAGGGCACTAATATGTAAAATAGGGGGGTCCGTGATGGACCCCCTAGCCCCGGGGACCACCTCCCCATGGGCTTTGTAGATGTTGGGAGGGGGGCCACGCGGCCCCCCTCCTGGAACCTTGTGGTGGCCCTGGGGACCGCCACCTCCCCAGGGCTGGCTCCTGCAGTGTCCCGGGGTGCTGTTTGGTATGGTAGGGCGGGAGCCTTGCGGCTCCCGCCCTACCTTAGCAAACTGCTTCTCATCCGAGGGAGCAGCATGTTAGCTGCTCTCTCTGACGAAAAGCAATGCCGGTTCCCAAAGGATGTGGGCAGCCGGCTGTTACCCTGGGGGCATTGGGGCTCCCCCACGGTCCCCAACATTGTATTTTATCCCCGGGGGATGGGGTCCCGGGGATTATAAAAATTTAGTAATAGACGCTCGTTATTTTTTATAATACGTTTACGGTACGCGTTCCATGCTCGTACGTACGACGTACGGTGCAAAGTCTGTAAGTCGTCCCATAAGCGTACCAAAGCTAGAAAAAGTAAAATATTTACAGATATTTATGAAGTGTATGTGTTTACATGTTGGGTGGCTCTAAAAAGACCCCTTGTGTTTATTAGGATATTTTACTACCTACAAGTAAGTACCGATGCAGAGTCTAAAGTTCACGAGGAAGACTCTGTTCCCTTCATCTGTAAAATGTATACCATCTCTCCTATAGATGTCTTGCATATTGAAACGCAGATTGTTGTTGTAAATGGACCCCATTCTATAGTCTTGGAGAAAAGCAGAAACAGTTTTATTCACATGTTTCCTAGCTTTTTCAATTTGTGGACAAAATTGATTGGACCAGTTCCATTTTTGCCTTTGACATATATTAGAATAGACAAAGGCAGTTTGGGGGAAAAGTGTCATCAGTCCTGTAAAGGTGTCTTTCATAAACATTTCCAGTCCTACCCCAGTCAAAGTGCCTAGGTCATTGCCACCACAGTGCACAATTATGAGGTTAGGGTGTTGGAGATGCATAAAGGATTTCACCAATGGTATCAATTGGTGCCACTTTAACCCTCTCTGTCCAATCCATTTAATGTCTACATTTGGTAAACCTAGGTCTTTGTGAATTTCTTTCTGTTGTACGTACCTTTCACTCCAGAAAATATAGCTGTGTCCCACAATCCACACTGTAAGCATTTTGAAGAGAGGTCTTGATGGTCTATGTAAATGAAAGGGCAGTTAGAAGTTTTTTTATAAAATGGTGGATAAGTGGAGTTTTGAAAACAAGCGAAGAAGTGATTGGTTGTTTGAAATGTTTCTAGCTACAAAAGTAGGGTGCAATTTTCAGTTTTTTAAAAGTCTGTCATTTTTTGGTTAAGAAAAAGTCATAGAAAAGAACATTACTTAAGATAAGCTGGTATATTGACAAGTCAAGCACACTTTCTGTTTTGATTTGCAACAATGTATGATTAACTTTTCACCTATGTTGTCAGTTAGGTGTTCCCTGAAGTGTTTCTATGGTAACTGGCAGAATGTGGTTGGGGGAAGGGTTGAAAGTTTTGTCAGTTGGAAAGGTTTCAAAAGTTCAAGCAATAGAAAAGTGTGTTTCATTTTGATTTAATGTGGGAATAAATGTGATTTGTTATTTATTTGTATATGTGTGTGGATTAAATGTGTAGATTGATAGGAAATGTTTGCTGTTTGCTATAGGACTTCCTGACTTCCTTGGGTTAGTTAGGGGGGTTTTGCACTGATCCCCAATCTCTGTTTTTTTTTTCTTTCTTGGTTTTGTATACTTACGGGACAACTTACGGACCTCGCACCGTACACTTACGGAAATCTATAGTAAAAAAAAAATAGTCTCTATTACTAATATTTTATAATCCTCGGGGACCCCATCCCCGGGGCTTTGTTTTTTAAAATTGATAAAAAATACTGTGTGTGGGGGCTCTTTGCCCCCCCTCACCCCGGGAACCGCCACCTCCCGGGGCTTTGTTTTTTAAAATTAATAAAAAATACTGTGTGGGGGGCTCTTTGCCCCCCCTCGCCCCGGGAACCGGCACCTCCCGGGGCTGTAATATTGAATATAGGGGTTCTGTGAAGGACCCCCCAGCCCCAGGGACCACCACCCCCCGGGGATTTTCAATGTTGGGAGGGGGGCCGTGCGGCCCCCCTCCTGGAGCCTTGTGTGGCCCTGGGGACCGCCACCTCCCCAGGGCCGGCTCCGGCAGTGTCCCAGGGCGCCTACCTCCGGACACTGCTGTTTGGTATGGTAGGGCGGGAGCCTCGTGGCTCCCGCCCTACCATAGCAAACTGCTTTTCGTCAGAGAGCAGCATGTTAGCTGCTCTCTCTGATGAAAAGCAATGCCGGTTCCCAAATGACGTGGGCTCCCCCCACGGTCCCCAACGTTGTATTTTATCCCCGGGTGATGGGGTCCCCGGGGATTATAAAACATTTGTAATAGACTCTATTTTTATTTTTTACGATTGATTTACCGTACGCGTATGGTGCAAAGTCTGTAAGTCGTCCCGTGAGCGTACCTCAGCCAGAAAAATTCAATTAAAAAAATATATTTTACAAATTTCTATCAAGTTTATCTGTTTATTCTGTCAGTTAGAAAGGTTTGAAATGTTGAAGCAATGGAAATGTCTTTGGTTTTGAATTATTGTGTGAAGGAATTTGATTTGTTATTAAAGTGTTTATATGTGTAAATTGAGAGGGAAAATGTGCCATTTGTTTGGTTCTGCTGTACGCACTGAAGCAGAGAGATTCTGTCTAAGGCTATCTGCTGTGTGAGTGGCATTCTTCTTAATCTTCCAATCAGTTTGAAAGGTGAGTTGACTATTTGTAAGGGACTGTATGTGTTGCATTTTATTTTTTAGTAAGAGTAATGTGTTTATTCCTGTAAAGTTTGTAGAATCATATTCTGAGTTTGTCTGCATTTGGATAACTATTGTGATAAAATCATTTGGTAAGTTAAAGTATTTAGTTAGTCACCTTTGTGCAGTAAAGTGCAGTACTAAAAAATGTAGAATGTGTGCAGTCACTTTTTTAGTTGTAGAATATGTAATAGTGTTGCTTCTGTAGAATTAGGAGTGTGTTCTAAATGTACAATTTTGTAGTCAGTATACATAGACTGCTGTACATACTCATGGGCATATTTACAAGCCCCTTGGGTCTCTTTCTTGTTTTATTGTGTCTCATTTTTGGATGTACTGTTGGTAAAAAAAATAATGGTGAAAATTGTAAATGTATTTGCAAAATGAGTTAGGACTGTCTACTGAAATGTAGTGGTCATATACATGGAATGTGTTTAGTCACTAAAATGTTTTAGTATGATAAATGTGTTTCCGTAAAATGTATGGTTGACATTTTTTTGTCTAGAATCACACTGAGCGTCTGTGAAAATTAAAGATTTACAGTTGCACCTTTTTCTATCTCTGCTGTCTCTCTCACAGTCTGCCTCTCTTTGCTTATAGTGTTCCCTCTGTTCTGATATTTTCGTTTATTTCCTTATTTTAATTTGTCTTCCTTCACAGTGCCTCTTCTTTTTATACTCCCTCTTGTCCTTTTAGTTCCCCTCTGTCCTTATTGTCTCCTTCTGTGTCCTAATAGTCCCCCTTCATTTTATAGTCTTTTCTTTGACCTCTTAATCCTCCCTCTCTCATCATATCTCTCTCTTAATATGTTTTCAGTCAGTATACATAGACTGCTGCATACACTGTTGGGCAGATTTACAAGCCCCTTGGGCCTCTTTCTTCTTTTATTGTGTCTCATTTTTGGATGTAATGTTGGCCAAAAAATAATGGTGCAAATTGGAAATGTATTTGCAAAATGAGTTAAGATTGTCTACTGAAATGTAGTGGTTATACATATAGAATGTTTTCAGTCAGTTAAACGTTTTAGTGTGGTAAATGTGTTTTGGTAATATGTATGGTTTTAAATAATGTGTTTAGAATCACACTGAGCATATGTGTAACTTAAGGAATTATACTTGTACCATTTTCCATAATCTCCGCAGTCTTTCCTCATAGTCTACCTTTCTCTGCTTATACTGTCTCCTCTCTTTTGATATTTTCCCTCTTTCTTTATTTTCACATATATTTTGTTATAGTGCTGCTTGTTGTCATAGTCCCTTCTGTATTCTTAGGGGGTTATTAGGATGGTCGGCGGACTTAGTCTGTCTGCCATCCTCACGGTAGTTGAGACTGCCCTCCATAAGGGCGGGGGTCCCATGGGGGATATTAGGATGTGCCCGCCACAGTGGCAGGTGCATCCTGCATTTTTAACATTGTAGCGGGCGGTGCTCTCAGGATCGCCTGCCACAATGCTAAAAATGCATGTGTGCATTTGCATACACTAAGCGGCAGATACTGTGTGGTGCCTGCCGCTTTGTGTATGCAAATATTGGTAGATACTACAGGTACCCCTCATGTGCACCTTCAATTACACCTTCACTCCGGGGGTCTGCAGGGGGCCCTCACAGTAAAGACTGGTTGCCTTTACGTGGCAGCATCTGTAGACGCAAAGAAAGCACAATTGAATATTAGCCAAAAGGAGGGTACAATATTAAGTGTCATATTTTGACCATAGGCTATGAATATCAATGTGCCAAATAATTAGACAAGGTTGAGATCTTTTGTTTTATGTTGTCTCTATGTTTGGATTATGCAGGCCATAACCTATGTACTAGGAAGAAATAATATGTTTTGATAAATTGATGTTATAAAATGTTTTTATGATAAAAAATGTTATTGTGAAATAACGAGTACACTCAACGAATTGAATGATTCATTGTACCTGAGAGTGTACGATAAATATACTGTATATTGTGCAATAATTGTGTTTTTAATAAATGTGCCAGGAAAGTGGCTGAATAAAATATATATGTTTTTAATTTAGTTCCAGTGCAGCAGTATGTTTACATGTCATTTGGTAGCACTGCAGAATAATTGGTAGAATTGCAATTCATATTAGATGTTCTAAGGGAATCCTCTCTTTAAGTCTAGCATCTGTAGAGGACCATCATTATATGGCTGGCGGTGTGTATTAGACACCGCCACCATGTTAAACCCTTTCCGTCCTGGTTGCAAGACGACCGGGGCGGAAAAGCAGTGGGCGGTCTTTTTGATCACAGTGGTTCCCCCAGGCATGCTAATATGGCAGGGGGTCATTCTGGTTGGGTTGGTGGGTGGATTGCCCCCAGCCAGGCTGGCGGTGGGTACCACCAGCCTTGCAGGGGCAATTCGTCCGCCATCCTAATGGGCCCCTTAGTGTCTCTCTGTCCTCATTGTCTCGTCTGTCTCCTATTAGTCCCACTTCTTTTTATACTCCCTTGTCTAACCTCTTTTTATACTGCTCCCCTGTCTTCTCATACTCTGTGTATTTCTTTTTATACTCTCCCTTCTCTCATACTGCCACCTTTCTCCTCATACTGCTCATTATCTCTTCATATTTTCTAGTCTTTTCATACTCTATTTATCCCCTTATACTGCAGTGTCTGCTTATATCCTCTTTTCTATGTATATTTCCTATTGTCTCATAGTCGTCTTTCTCTTGTTGTAAGTTCTGCTATTTTCATATTCTGATGTTTGTTGTCATAATATCTTCTCTCTTCTAAGTAATATGATAGTGTACTTGATATAGTTATTTTTCTAAAGTGATATATATTATATATAATAGATTCTTTTGATCATCACTGAAAAAAAATTATCATGCCTTCCAAAATTGAAAATAAGAAAGGACGAGAGAAAGCAGTTTATTTAAAGAGAACTCATCTACAACATTTACCTGAAGAACAATGTGTTAACAAAAAGAAAAAAGTCCTGGTAAGAAAACTGAGACTTTTCTGCGAAGATTGTCAACCAGTAGCAGTAGTGTGCGCAAAGTAAAAAATGCTGTGACTGTTTCTGCAACTAAGAGAAAAGACAAGAAGCATGGAAAAACTTGTGAAAAAAGTGTACATAGTAAAAGGAGGAAAAACCAATATCAAGAAATAAGGAAGATGTTTTATAATAGAATTTTATTTAATCTAGCTAAGTTAATAAAGAATTGTAAGAAGAAAACTGCATTTTATAAGAAGAGGAAATGTATTGAGAATGTAGTTGAGAAAGCTTTTGAATTAAAAAAAACTTTTTGTTTTAATAATCAATAGAATTTGATCACTAGATAAGCCAATCCATTTAATGAAGAGCAAAAGTAAATGGAGAAGAGTAATTAATAGAAGTAATTTTTCTGAAGTTTTTTTGGGTGAATGGGAACATAGTTCAAGTTCTGAGCCTTTTTTTGATGAGGAGAGTTATTTTCAGAGTAATGAGTTGTTGCATGCAGTTGAAACTACAGGTTGTGCTTATGAGAATAAAAATGGTTGTCCTATTGAGAAAGAGAAAATTGTTCCTAGAAATGTAGAAGAAGTGTTAGCTGATAAAGTATTAGGGAGAAGGCCTAAATCTCCATTGTACACTTGGAATTGCAGTAGTATTTGTAGTGTACGGCAGGAATTTATTCATTTATTACGCAATTTCTTACGTAACTATACTAAGAAAAGTGTGAAACAAAAGATTAAGATGTTGCAAGGATTAGACCCTTGCAGAGTGAGAGAAAATACTGGTTTGCACGGACATTCTTTGGCTTGTCTTTCAAAAAAAGTTTGTAGAAGTGTTTTTCACCATTTCAGGATGTTGGCAGTACATCATACTGAAATGAGGAAATTAGTCAGAACGTTGTATTATGCAAAATGTGCAGCTCTAATGTTAAAGAAGTTGAACAGTGCTCTTTTGTATGGAACAGTGCTCTTTTGCATGGATCTGTGTCAGATGTGAAGAACTTGTGATGAAATTCACGTTAGTTACTTTGGTGCAGAAGAAGATAGTGCAGAAATTAATACGTTAGTAGAAGGAAATGTAGAAGAGAATGTGCAGTTCAGAAAAATGTGAGCAAGAAATTACAAAGTTCAAGGTGATTTCAGGTGAAACACCAAATTATTCTTGTATTTGTTGTTGACGTACTCATTATAAAAATCAGACTAGGACTGTTGATTTGTATTTAAAATGTGAAAAGGAAAATAATAAGGAGTGGATGGAATTTGTAACGTATTTGTTGGTAGAGAATTCTTTTGATTTGGGTTGTGATCAGCGTATTTGTAAATATTTTTTATTGTTTTTGTATTTATAGGTATTTTCCAAAAAACATTACATGACCATCAGTTCAACAGAGAGGTAGCATCAGCAAGAACATAAGTTGCATGTATACAATCTGTCTCGGAACCTTCCCCTCCTCTGACCCCCCCAACACCTCCCTCCCAACTCTCCCCTTCGACTTGTCATAATCGGTAAACCGTTGTGATATACGAAAGTCCGAAGCGGAGTCCAGTACTCGCATGGATAAGTACAGTGCCGCAGTTAGAGGCCTCCATCTCATTCAACCCCTGGAACTCTCCATAAAGCACTAGGTCCCTCCACTGTCCCACGTCCCAAGCGCCCACATCCATCTCCCCCCATTCGCCGCATTCCAGTTCATTCATCAGTCTAACCTCTCAAACCACCCCCACGTCATCCTCCGGCACCTCATCAGCAGTGTCGTCACCTTCTTGCTGACTCGAAAGGTAAGTTATCAAAGGGCCCCAAATATCCCTCGGCCGGGATTTCAGCGGAAGTTGTTCCGCATACACATGTAGATATTCCTGCCAAGTGGACATGTCATGTATCCACCCCTTGAATTTAGGCGCTCTGCCCCTACCCCACCTGCAAGCCACCTGTCTTCTGGCAAGGAGTATACCCATAATCAGGAATTTACGATGCGGTGTTGGAACGCCATTTACCAATCCTAGTAGGGCTGTGGTGGGGTGCAGCTACACACGGGTCCCCAGCATGTCGGCCAGTCCCTGGAACACCTCCCTCCAGTATTCGGCAACTTGGGGGCAGTTCCACGCCAGGTGAATGAAATCAGCATGACTCTGACCACATCTAGAGCATCTATCGTCATCTCGTAGCCGGAGCCTATATAGTCGTGCCGGCGTGTGATATATTCTGTGCAAGAATTTAAAAATGGATTAATCGCAGTCTGCTGCTACCCGACACCGCATCAGTCTGCAAGAAAGCTAGTTCCCATTGTTCATATGTGAGTGGGACATCTAGTTCTTTATCCCAATCTATCCTGGCCTTGGCTGGGGAGTCCGGGGGGCGGTACATACTTGTGCATATAACATGGACATGACATGTGGAGGGGACTCCGATTGAAGTAGCAGGTGGAGGGAGGTAAAGACCGCCGGCTCCTTTGGGAATTCCGGAGTCTTGGCCCGTACGCTTTGCCTAAGCCTAGTATAAAGGAAGAGGTCCATAACGCAGTTTAGTTAGTAGGTTTAGGCAGATCTTCTCAGTCATGATAGGCAGCAGAGGGCAGCTTCCCAATGGGATTCTAGGGGAATAGAGCTGGGGCACCCCCTCGGTCCACGCCAGCCAGTGCCATGCCTTGACAGTGCAGTCCACAGTAGTGGGGTCCCTGTCCCTCTCCTTATATGGTGCAAACACATAGCCTGAGGGAGGGACCGGAGTCATATGGCTATCCTACACAGCAAGATGAGGCATGTAAGGGGGGGGTGGAACCAATACACGCAGAGTATGCCTGTGCACTATGATAATATTGCTCGAAGTCGGGCACATCAAACCCCCCGTAGCGATACGGCAGAGTAAGGTTGTCGATCTTCAGGCGCGCTCGCTTCCCCCCCCAGATGAGTACGCAGTGTTTTGAAGAAGTGAGCACCCGGGTGATAGGGGATATTGATAAATAAGTACAAACATTTTGGAACTATAACCATTTTTATCAGAGAGATCCTCCCAGCCATTGAAAGGGGAATTTTTAGCCATTTTGTAATGTTATCAATCACTTTGGTCATGGCCCGCCTGTAATTTGTCCTCATTAAGGCCTCTTTGTCCCTAGCGATGTAGATACCGAGGTATTTAAAATCATCTCCCTCCCACGTTAAGGGGTAATTCAGGGGGTGCGGGAGTGTATGATCAGTAAGGGGAAAAACCGCAGACTTGCCCCAATTTATTTGTACTCTGACGATTGCTCCAAATTTAGTAATTTGCCGCAAGACCGGGTTTAAATTTTCCTGAGGGTTGTGAATGTATAACGTGATATCATCAGCGTATAGTGACACCAGCACTTGCCTGGAGGGATATATGAGGCCCCTATGGTTGTGGTGCTGCCGCAAATTGGCCGCCAGGGGTTCTACTGCTATGGTGAAGAGTACGGGGGAAAGGTGGCAGCCCTACCTAGTCCCTCGGGTTATAGCGAAGGAATCAGAGCGCGCCCCACTGAGGAGCACCTTAGCACACTGTGCAGTGTAGAGCAGCTTGATCCAACAAAGTAATGATTCCGGCATCCCCATGGACGCCAGCGTCCCCATCACGTAGTCCCACTCTACCGAATCGAACGCCTTGGTGGCGTCCAAGAAGAATGCCACTGCGGCACTTCGGGGATCAATGTCCTGAATAATGGCCAGTAGGGTCCGTAGATTATGGGCAGTAGCCCAGTTTGGCACGAACCCCGCCTGATCCGGTAGCTCCAGTAGTTCTAGAAAGAGGTTCAACCTGGTTGCTAGGACTTTCGCCAAGATTTTGGTGTCGCTGTTGAGGAGGGACAGATGTCGGTAAGAGTCGCAGTGTTCTGGAGGTTTTCCGTGCTTGAGCAGGGAAAGGAACTGAGCTACTCTCGTCATGGCAGGAAGCATACCCTCTTCTAGTGCCTCATAGAAGACCGCTTTAAGGATGGGCACCAAAATAGAGACATATGTTTTGTAAAAGTCAATGGGGATACCGTCAGACCCCAGGGCTTTCCCCGACTCCATGCCCATTATCGCTTCGGTGATCTCATCAACTTCGAGTTCATGAGCTAAGAATTTGCGTTGTGCGTCTCCCAGCCATGCTGGGGCGACGTCCTCGAAATAGTCCCTGAGAGTCAACGTGTGTTGTCTTTGGGACGTGTATAGCTTTTGGTAATACTCTGTTAGGGTAGCCATTTGGTCCGGGAGGGACCTACAGGTGACCCTCTGCTCGTTTCGAATCTCAGTTTCATAGTTCCTGAACCTAGGGGGTCTCATTGCTCCCGCAATCGATTTCCAGGGTCTGTCTCCCTCCCCATACACTCTGGCCCTAAAATGTTTCCCCCGAAATGTACATTCCCGGTCGGCAGCCTCCTTGTAATCCGATAGCTTCTCCCGCTGGCTAGCCCTTAAGGTGTGTGCGTCGTTATGGCCCGCTATTTCCTGCTCCAGTCCTTTCAACTCCTCCTCGAGTGTGGTCAGAGTCCGTCTGAGGTCCTTCAATATGCCCCCACTTTGGATATACACCACCCGCGCACTGTCACTTTGAATGCCTCCCACACTCTAGTCAGGCTGGTCACTGATCCAGTATTTCTGGGGAAGAATTCCATTATCTCCTGCTCTATTTCAGCCTTCAAGGCTGCATCATGCAGGTGAAGGGGGTTGAGCCTCCAGTTAGCTTAGGGGGCCAAGTCCACTGGAGGCCTCACTTTGACAAAGACTGGGGAGTGATCTGAGAAGATTTTAGCGAGGTGGGTCACCTTTTCCACCCAGTATGCCATACACTTGGAAACTAGCAAATAATCCAATCTGGCCCAGGTGTTGTGTACCCTGAAGTGATGGGTTGCTTCCCGCATGGCGGGGTGCAGCTATCGCCACGTATCTATCAAGTTGTCGGTGTGTACCATGTCATGCAATGTGCGTTGGGATGTGGTGTAGTGAGCGGCCGTGGCCGAGGACCTGTCCATGCTGGGGTTAATAACAGTATTAAAGTCTCCCCCCAAAACACATGTCTGCACCCAAGTGTGATTAATTTACCACGTAGTGTGAGCAGGGAGCATGCATCGTCAACATTAGGGCCATAGTAATTAGCGAAGGCAACATCGTGTGAGTTGAGCCTGCCCCATAACAAACAATACCATCCATCGGGGTCTGCCTCCCCCCCTCCCGCAACAAACCTAACCCCTCGTCTAATTAGGATGGCCACGCCCCTAGAGTAGTTGGACTAGGAAGTGACACTTCTATGTGATGCCCATCGCGAAGCCAACCGGGGTGTACTGCCCTGTGCAAGATGGGTCTCCTGTAGAAGGGCGACATGAGCATGATGGCGGTCTAAATAGCCTAGCACCTGCCTACATTTCCTGGGGTCATTCAGACCTCTAACATTCCATGATATGATAATTTCAGCTGTTCCATCATTATATGCATTATCCATAACTGTCATAATGTGCATTCTGCATCCTAACACAATCACTCGCTCTTCTGCGACTTTCGTTGCTCATTTTCGTTCCATCCATCCCCCTCCCTCCCCTCCCTCCAACACCCACTCCGGCTACCCCAACATGCCAGGAAGAACATCCCTCCCCCCGTACAACCCTCCCCAACTGGAGCCACAGAGCTCCTAACCTTAGAGACATGTCTAAAAGAAACCGGGGGAATGCCCTCATATTTGGGGGCCTCTAGGGGCTCCCGCCAGTACCACTCAACCTCACTATCGCACCCATCCGTAACCTCCCAATAATGAGCGGTCGGTCTGACGGGACGGAGGCGAGTGGCCAGCCGGCTTAATGTACCACCATATCAATCACAGGAAGTTATACATCACCAATCTGCAGAGCGTCCATTAAAGATCCAGTGCCAGCTCCACCTAGTGTTTAGGCTAAGATGGGGAACCGCCATCAACAAGGTTCCGAAAGTGGTGAGTGGGATCTCGAACGTCGTCGCATGGTTTCCTCCCTGGAGGATGATCGCCTGTTGTGCTTGAGGTAGTCCTCCGCCTGCTGTGGGGTGGTGAAGATGCGAGGCGCCCCCCTGTGATGGATCTGAAGTTTTGCGGGGTACAGCATGGCATACGGTATGCCTTGGGTTTGCAGCTTCTTTTTAACCGCTACGAATTTACGGCGGGCATCCTACACTTGCTGGCTAAAATCGGGGTAAAAAGACAAGGTGGTGTTCTCATATCGCACTTCCCCTTTCTCTCGGGCCAGCGGTAGCACAGTGTCTCTGTCCCTGTAATTTAGAAACCGCATTATCACCGGGCGAGGGGGGAGACCCGGGGCAGGACGCTTCGCCATGGTTCAATAACCATGTGGGCAGAAAAAGAGTCTTTCCCGAACAGATCAACTAGCAGTTTTTCCATGAAGTTTTCAAGCCTCCCCGTGTTGGTCGTCTCAGCAAGGCCCAGCATGCGAACGTTGTTAAGTCTAGAGCGAGCCTCCAACTCCTCGTTCTTGTCTGCAATAACTTTTAGGAGTTTTTCCATTTGCAGCGTGTTGCCTGCTTGTGCCCGCGCCATCCTCCAAATCTGATACTCGCTGTTCCCCCTCCTTCAGCCTCTCTTCATGGTTGTCCAGCTTCGTCACAACGCCGTCAAGCCTTGTGTTCATGGAGTCTATTTTGGCGTCGATGGAGGTGAGGCTTCGCTGCACGCCCGCCAGCAGGGACTTCCACTCCTCATCTCTATTGTCCGGGGTGCCCTGTTCCTTAGTAGCGCTGCTGGGTGTTTTACGGGTATTGAACGGGAGTTTCGACTGTTTGGGTACTGTCTTCCACATGGTGAGCTGGAACGTATAGCCGGTGTTGGGGTGGCTACCTCGACCTCCCTCACTTCAGTGCCTCAATTACTCTCTCCTGCTGGCCAAGGGTGAGCATGCAGAGCAGTCCACCCGATAGCAGCAGCGATTGAGCTAGAGTTCAGAAGCCCGCCACGGGTATAACTAACGCCAGGGCTTCTGAGCTGTCGCAGTCCACAGTGGTCCGTGACCTTTTCCTCCAGTTTGTGCAGCCAGCGCGTTAACAAGATGGCAGCAAGGGGCACAGTATTTGCAGGGGAGGTCTCCTCTCCTCAGAGTGATCGGTATTGGAGAATGAGCGCCTGCGGCAGTACAAGTAGTGCAGTATTTTAGTGCCAATGTCACTAATACAGCCGCCCCGCCGCTATGTGCAGTGGAATAAGCGCCAACCTACTCCTCAGTATGCCATAGGCAGAGCCAGCATAAAATGGCGTCTCCCGCCGCCTATGAGACCTCTGCTATGCGCCCCCGAGGGATGTATGACGTTACAACGCATGCATTTACATCGCATGCCTTTACAACGTAAGTATTACAACGCAGTCCATTACAACGCATAGTGCTTTTGGGCACTGGATAGTGAATAGTTTAATTTACTATTCCAACTCCAGTCCCCGTGGACACTAGGTAAGGTTATTGGATAGTAAATTAACCTATTCCCTATCCTAGAGCGCCCCCCAGCGCAATGCGTTGTAATAGTTTGCGTTGTAATGGTTGCATTGTAAAGGCTCTGCGATGTAAAAGTTGCGTTGTAAGTGTTGTTCACCGCCCCCGAGGCAGGGGAGGCAATCCCTCAGGTGTCCCGGTTGGCGCCGATCTACCGCGATCTACCGCGCTCACCTCTGGCTGCATCGTGTATGGGCCTATGCAGCTCCGTCCTCCCTTAGTTCTTGTGGCCCAGTCAGGGCTCCAGGGCGTGTAGGACGCGTCCCCGGCAACCAGTGTGTAGCGGGCTAAATGTTCGGTGTACCGGCACAGAAAACCGTCCGCAGCACCAGTGGGCCCTCCGCTCCTGAATGGTGACCTCAGTAGGGCGATATGAGGTGGCAGGATAGGGTTGATGTGCAGGAATCCGCCTGGCTCGGCGGGAGCTTTACGCCGAGGCGGCCATTGCTGTCCGGCGCCACCTAGCGCCCCGTGTTTGTAAATATTGTTATAACAAATTAGACGAGAACAAAATGCCTGCTAGAGCCGTGCATAATAATTTTGAGTTGGTAAAAATTTCTTGTGAACTGGTGGATTTAAATACCTATGAATCTATTCTTATTCAATGTGTGCATCCTTTTCAGGCTATTGTTGGTATGGAGCCTAAGACAAGGAAAATCCTTCAGATTTACAGAGAGGATGAAAAGGAAGAGTTGTGTATTTTCCATTAAATTTAAAGAAATATATTGAAACAGTTGGTGTAGAAAATGTAGAAGATGAACCTTTAGTTATTCTTGTTAATGGTGTTCCTACTAAGAGTAAGAAAATCTGGCAGGAATTAGTGGATGTTAGGAAAGTGAAAAAGGCAACGTTGTATCTGATAAAAAATAATCAATATTATAAAGACGTGTTTATGTATGAAGAAGAAATAACTGTAGAAGAAGATAGTGACTTGCGATCTGGACAAATTGAAAAAGTGGATGTATCTAGAACTGAAGAAATATACAAACCTTACAGTGTTCATCCACTGCTTTCCAAAGAAGTGATGGGGAATACTATAGAGTTATTCCAAATGAAAGAAGCAAAGGGAAGTCCCATTAGAGTATGGGAAAAAAGCATGGAAGCTCGTTGTTTTCCTCATTTGTTTCTTACAGGAAAAGGAGGACGATATGATGACCGACCTGTGCAGATTCCTGCATCTGAATACCGGACATTAAGATTGTATGCAGAAGATCCAAGATTTCGACAATGTATTCCGTATTTGTTTCATCTTTTGTTTGAGAGTGATTTGTCTGGACTTTCTTATGCAGTAAACCATATATTGAAAACAGGTGTACATCTGCAAAATGTTTCGGCAAAGGAATTTATGGATAAGGTAAACCAGAAAGATAATGTTTTGGAATCTCAGCTAATTAATCTCATGGCATGTCAGCATGGTACTAATGAGTACTGGTACCGTCGTCATGGAGAACTTAAATGTATGTTAAGGAACTTAGAAACTCCTCCATGGTTCCTTACTCTAAGCTGTGCTGAATATGCTTGGGATGATTTACTTCAATTTCTTCGAGAGGCAAATCCAAATATAATAAATATTGAATACAAAACACCTGGAGAATGGTGCTCTTTGGATCCAGTTAATGCATGCAAGTATTTCAATCATAGATTTGAATCTATGATGTCTTTTATCACCAATAAAAAAAATCCATCACCACCCCCTTTTGTACCGCTTTTGGCCGCCATAAGTGTGGCAGGGTATTCTCAGACGTGAGTCCCTTGCTCACTTTGCCTCTGGATTCAAGCAAGCCGGGCTGAAGACGGCTGTAATGCCAGAAACCGGTCCTCGGAAGCTTGTTTCCGGTCCAGGGAAGGCATGGCTTGGCAGTTCGGGCTGAACTGTTTCCATGAGGCACAGGGTCAGACTGATTTGCATATAGCCATGTCTGAACTGGGGTGGCAGAGTGGGCTAAAGAACGGTGATGGGTCAAAGCCAGATCTTTAGACTGGGTGTGAGTGTTTGATTGGTTCAGATGCTCCGTCCATCACCACCCCCTTTTGTACCGCTTTTGGCCGCCATAAGTGTGGCAGGGTATGCTCAGACGTGAGTCCCTTGCTCACTTTGCCACTGGATTCAAGCAAGCCGGGCTGAAGACGGCTGTAATGCCAGAAACCGGTCCTCGGAAGCTTGTTTCCGGTCCAGGGAAGGCATGGCTTGGCAGTTCGGGATGAACTGTTCCCATGAGGCACAGGGTCAGACTGATTTGCATATAGCCATGTCTGAACTGGGGTGGCAGAGTGGGCTAAAGAACGGTGATGGGTCAAACCCAGATCTTTTGACTGGGTGTGAGTGTTTGATTGGTTCAGATGCTCCGTCCATCACCACCCCCTTTTGTACCGCTTTTGGCCGCCATATGTGTGGCAGGGTATGCTCAGACGTGAGTCCCTTGCTCACTTTGCCACTGGATTCAAGCAAGCCGGGCTGATGACGGCTGTAATGCCAGAAACCGGTCCTCGGAAGCTTGTTTCCGGTCCAGGGAAGGCATGGCTTGGCAGTTCGGGCTGAACTGTTCCCATGAGGGACAGGGTCAGACTGATTTGCATATAGCCATGTCTGAACTAGGGTGGCAGAGTGGGCTAAAGAACGGTGATGGGTCAAACCCAGATCTTTTGACTGGGTGTGAGTGTTTGATTGGTTCAGATGCTCCATCCATCACCACCCCCTTTTGTACCGCAACACGAAACAGAGTACTTAAATCTGTACAAGAAATTGAATATTTAGCTGAAAAGGAGCCAGAAAGTACAGATATTGTGAAAACAAATATGTTAGATACATTTTATCCAAGCAGGAGTCAACAACGGAATATTACAGAAAACATCAATAAAAGGACATTTGATTAATCACCGTAAACTGAGTTGCGAAATACCTGACAAAAGGGAATTTTACTATTTTGCTCTTTTGCAACTTTTCAAGCCATGGCGTTCAGAATTAGAATTACTTGGATATTTTGACAGCTATGAAGATTCTTTCAATGCAACTAAAGATAGTATAGAATGTCCTGCTTTTGCTATTTGTGTGAAAATGTTGAACCATGAAATTGAACAAGAAGCTACAATTGCAGCTGAGATTTCTAGAGAGAGTTCTGAAGACAGTCAAACTTCTGCTCCGTTAAGTCAGGATCCATTAGGAGAACCAATTATTCAAAATGAAGCTGCAAGTGCTATGGAAGAGGTGGAAACAGCAATGTATCAAGCTCAAGAAGATATAAGAAATTTAGGAAATTTGGAAGGACAACCTAATGTTGAGCAAAAACAAATATATGAGAAAGTGAGAAAACAGATTAACCATGGATTACTTCATGAAAAGAAAGAGTGCTCTTGCTCATTATTTCAACCTATCCGATTGTATGTGAGTGGACAAGCTGGAACAGGAAAAAGTTTTTTTATTAAAGTAATTTCAACTTATTTACACAAAACTACTGACTCGTATTTGTCTTGTGTTGTGACTGCTCCAACTGGGTTGGCGGCACACAATATTAAAGGAGTTATTTTACATCGTTTATTAATGCTACCAGTAAATCATGAAAACAAATTAGAATACTACAAGCTATCTGGAGAAGCTTGTTTTGAAGTTGCAAGAGTCTTGAAGAAAATGAAAGTTCTCATTATTGATGAGGTAAGCATGGTATCAAACTTAATGCTTGCCTTTGTGCATTTAGGAATGCAGCAAATTCTTAAAACAGACTAGGATGTATTATTTGGAGGAAAACAAGTCATAGTTTTTGGAGATCTACTACAACTTACTCCTGTAAAATGACAAACAGTGTTTAAAACACTGGCACATGAAGATACCCGAAAGTCTTTGGGGAGCATTGGAAATGTTAATATTTGGTCATATTTTGAGTATAAGGAACTTATTACAAAAATCATCAGGCAAATGATGCAGATTATGGAAAAATTCTTCAAGATGTAAGAATTGGAAAAGTGACAAAACATGGCAAACAAGCTTTACTGAGACGATTACTACCCAATTTGTTTCCAAATGAAAATATTGTTCCAGAGAAAATATATATGAAAATTGCAAAAAACAAGTCTGTAATCTGCTTAATGCCAACACTGCATGAATGTTCTGTATTCAATGAAGAAATGGTAATGTTGGAAAATGAAGAAATTATAAAATTGGAAGCTATTGATAAAATAGAGCATGAAGGAATCACTACTATTTTGACTGAAAAGTTGAAGAGAAAATTGGATTCTTTGGAGAAGTTGATAAGTAAAACTGCTGGTTTAGAAAAGAATTTACATGCATGTGTAAACTGTAGGGTAATTTTACGCCGTAATTTGGATGTGGAAAAAGGTTTAGTAAATGGAGCAATGAGTAAAATTGTTGATTTTGTTAATTATGTAAATAGAGAGGGGATTGAATTTTTGAAGATAAAATTTGATGAAATTCCTGAAATACAACAATTTAGACATTGTTCATCTCGGTTCTTGCTTGTAAAAGATTTGTATGTACGCAGAAAACAGTTTCCTATTTGTTTGGCATATGCAGTGACCATTCATAAATCTCAAGGTTTAAGTGTAGCTAGTGCTTTAGTGAATATTGGAAGTACCGTGTTTAAAGAGGGAATGGCATATGTTGCTTTGTCCCGAGTCAGAACTTCATCTGGATTGTACTTGATTGATTTTGATGAGACAAAGGTTAGTGCAGATGCAAATTGTGTGAAAGAGTATAATAGGTTAAGAAGAGAATATGCTCTCAATTTAGATCAATATCCAGTGTTTGAAAAGCGTGTGGTAGGTAGAAAAAGAAGATTTGAGAATATCTGTAGTGAAACTGTAGAGAAAGAAAAAAAACAAGAGGAAGTTGCACCTGCATGCAAAAAGAAAAAAGACAGTGTTGAAGAGAATGTTGGTTATCGGTTTGAAAATATTTGTAGTGTCAACTGCTATGCTAATGTAGTAGTTAATGTTGTTTTATTTCTTGAAAGTTTGCAACAGAATTTTTTTGAAAATCAGGACGAAAGATTCTGCTCATTGTTGTATTCTGTTTAGGAGAAATGTAGTAGTGCTAAAAGTAAAATACAAAGTGTTTCTGATATTTGAAATGTTTTGGACATGTGTTCTGGTTCTACTCAATTTATGCAGAATATTCAACAAGATTATCAAGAATTTTTAATGTTTATGCTTAGTGTACTGGAAGATGAAGGTATAGATATTGAAAATCTTTTTGGCCTTTCTTATAAATGGCAACATGACAGTCAAAATTGTTTGTTTACATATAACACTAACATAGGGAGGGAGAGGTGTGGCGCCTCGGCCAGGGTGACTGACTCCGCAATCTGAGGATCACGGTTCAATCCCTGGGGCCAGCGGCAGATTAGCCCAGCACAATGTGACTCTGGGCAATAGCTTGCTTAATCTTCCTGACGGCCCGCAGCGCCTAGAGACCCTAACGCGTGATGGTTTGTGCTTTACAAATGTGGATTATTATTATTATTACCATAGACACTGAAAGATTCATATATTTGACTTTACCAGACAGTGAATCAGTGTCCTTTAACAATCTAGTTAGAGGAGCAAGTCAAAACATGGAGTGTAGCCAATGTAAATCAGAAATGTCATCAACATTATTTATACAAAGATATGGACAGTCTGTTATTTTAATGCTGCAACGTTGTAGAGCTGATGGAAGAAAATTGGAAACTTTAATTAAACATGTTGTAGCTGGTCAAGCTACGATATCAGAAAGAACTTTTGTAACTGTTTCAATTATTTTTCGTGATGGACATTCTACCACATCTGAACATTACATTGTTTATTTAAAATGTCTGAAAGGTTGGATACATTGTACTGATACTCAATTAGTTTTTATGCAACGTTTGCCTAAAGAGTTACCAAATTCTTACCTAATATTTTTAAAGCCAACATTTTAAGATCAACATTTGGTCTTTCAGGATTACTGCTGTTAAGGTAGATTCCTCTGGTGTTGCACAGTATTTTGTAAGTGAGGGTGAGGAGCTTGAAGGTAATCCTCTTGTTGATGTTGAGGAAGAGTAAGTGTATCATGTCGTGGGTGATGTGGCTGTAGCAGGGGACATTGAAGATCAATCAGGTGGAGGTGCTTTGGATTGGTTGTAGTCATTATAGGTGTTTGGCTGTAATTCTTGTGTACAGTGTGTTGCCACAGTGTAGTCTGTTTCTTATTGTTTTCTTTAGGATGTACTTGTAAATGTTGTGGAGAATGTTGAAGGTGTTATAGCAGTATGAGGAAATGCTGTAGACTTGTTTACACTTGGAGAATCATAGGTTGTGTACATGATCAGCAGGAGTTATCTGAAGCTAAGGGAGTGAGTTTGAGAAAGAGTGTCTTCATGTTGTGGGAATTCATGTTTAAATAGCTGCTCCTTATCCACTTGGTGACTTGCTTAATTGTGTCGTGGAAGTTGTTTTTGGTGGTATGTGGCTCCTTGGTGAGGAAGAGGTGAGCTGGGTGTCGTCGATGTAGGAGTTTGAGTTTAAAGTATTTATAGAGCGCACGTTCACCTGGCGGTTTCATGGCGCTGTAGTGTACAGAACCCATCGGACAAGAAGATCAGGAGGGGGGCAGAGACAGACAGTTACAGTGGTTCAGTTGGTGGGCCATTTGTGTAAGGGTGGCCATGTAGATGTTGATTAGCATTGGACTGAAGAATGAGCAGTGGAAGACGGTGCAAATGATGTCAGTGGTTTTGGATCTGAACGCTGGGAGGCAGACGCTCAAAGTTTCTATTGAACAACTTTTAAACTAAGAATTTCACACATACTATTTGGCAATGGGGAAAAGTTCGTGAAACTCTTAATGACTTTTTGTTGTAAATTTTGACTGAATATATTTGTAAGTAATATTGTTTCTAATGGAAGAAAATTATTGATGGTGTTTGTTTTTTCAAGATTGTTTGCCATATCTCATAGTTACGTAAGAAATTTGTCTTTGAAAAAATATTTAAGATTTTAATTGAGATTGTTGTTTTTTTTTTAGATAATCTTCTTGATTGTCTTTTTTTGCCCGCTGTTATGTGATGAGTACTATTGAACTCACTGTTTCTAGTGAATTTCAATATATATTCTGAGAACAGCAAAAAAGGCATCCAAAATGCTTTACAAATGATTTTGTGTTGTAAAAGATAAATTGTAATTGTATTTTTTTGTCATCTACAGATGCTAAATTTATAATATATTTTTTTTAATTTATTATTTTGAAGGTAAGTATAACTAACTTTTAAAAATGATCGATGGGATGTACTTCTACAGAGCTGAACTAAGAGAACGTCCATGGTGTACATCAGTTTCTAGTTTGTATCTTTTAAACATTTTTCAAGAAATTAAAAAAATATATACAGAGTGTACCTGTATTCTTTGCGTTTAACTACAACACATCAACTACTTTGAAACTGGTAAGGTGAATAGATATTTTGTACTTTTTTTAGTACTGCATGGTATTATAATAGCGCTAGTTATTTTTCTATAGTGATAAAAGTGACTGGTTTGAAAATGTAAGAAAAATTTAAAACTAAAAATTCATCTTAGTAATTTTATTGATATAATCATATAAAGTAGTTGAGAATGGTTTTTGCATAATATTTTATAAATAACAAAATAGTTGATGAACCTAGTTTTGTATTATATATTAGGAAAAATGATAAAATGAAGTGTTTGTTTTTCTACAAGGAATAACAACATTAAACAATTCACTATGGAAGAAGAACAGATCAATACGGAAATGTGTTTTGAAATTAGTAACACTTTGATTGAGGAGCTAAATATACCTTTCATGGGGAGCGAGAATGAAGATGAAGGTATTGCTGCTGGAGATGTCACCTGTGATTTTTTAGACAAAACATTGGATGATGATTTCGTTCAAACATTAGACGACATCGAGTTTCATGAAATGACTTTTGAAATTGATCATCCAGAAAATGAAATTTCAGACGAAATGATGTTAGAAGCTCTATTAAATTATGAAATGTTACAGGAATAGATTTATGATTTAAAATTAAAAATGGTTTGAGATACTCTTCTTGTAGAATTGTAATCATTCAGGTAGTATCTAAGTACTCATGGTGGAAAGTGATCCTTAGGACATGTACTGCTTCAAACTTCTATTGATTATGTATGCACTAGCAAAGTTGTGTTTTATATCTTTTATTTCCAGGTCTATATTCCTCTGTCTCCCTCCCTCTGTCTCCCTCATTCTCCCTTTCTGTTTGTCTCCCATAGTTTTCTTCTTTCTCTGTCTCCCTCCCTCTATCGGTTTCCCTCTTTCTCTCTGTCACCCTCTATGTTAATCTCTATCTGTCCCTGTCTTCCTCCCTCTGTCTCCCTCTCTGTTTCTCTATCTCTGTCTGTCTCTGCCTCTATCTCTCTGCCCCTGTCCCTGTATCTATCTCTATCTGTCTGTCTCTGTCTGTCTCTGTCTTTATCTCTCTATCTCCCTCTCTCTCTGTCTTTTTCTGTCTCCCTTCGTCTCTCTCTCTGTTTGCCTTCCTCTTGCTTACTCTCTAACTCTCTCTTACCCGTTCTTCGTCTGTGTCATTCACTCCCTCTGTTTCCCTCTCTCTCTGTTGCTACAAGACTGCAGAGGGGGAAGCCAGCACGTTTTGCAATTTTCTTCCAGCAAGAAACCCTCCCTTACACCCAACTGAAGTTGAGTTCTAGACTGATTTCTACCCTGATAGGGATTTACTAGAGCCCTTTGCAAGAGAAGATGTCTGCTGTATAGAGACCACTAACACAAGAAAAGCCATGCCTTGATCCATACACAGAGCACTTCTTCAATAGGGTTTACTCTTGCTAAACTGTGCACAGTTTTAGCTTATTACACATCATGAATATTCTACCATCAATAAATGAGAGAGCAAACAGAGAGAACGTGCCTTGAATTTTCAGAGAGCAGCCATGGAACTTCTCTCTAATGGTTCTATGCAGAATAGCTCTGGCGTGCACCAAAAGTGAAGATAAACTATGAATGCATGCACACACATTTTTAACTTGGCATGCATATTGTACATCCAGCTTCTCTGCAAGAGGCTTCGCTGTGCGCGGGCAGCCGAGGCCAAGGTTAAGGGTTTGTGCAGCAAGTTACAAGACACCGAAGGAATTTCCACAAAAGTAATTGCAGAGCCCCGATTAACACTGAAAGCCTTTAGTGTGCTTTTTTTGTAGCTGATAGAAAGGTGGCATTTCCCTCCGATCAGAGCTGTTAGCACTGCTGCACTTCACAGGTTGGCACAGGCAGACCATTGAGTTATGGTGGAGGGGAAAAGGAGAGGCATGTGCCGTGATCCATTCACTACATTCAAACAGTAATCAGCGGATGTACAATAAGTGGTACATCCCCAGAGGTATATCAGTTATTGTGCACTGTGACATCACCACAATGGATGCACTGTATTTACAATGTGGTATATTATGGAACAAAAACGACACAGATATGTGCTGTATTTGTGTTGTGAAGGTGGTACATTGCTTGACTTGCGTTCCAAGTGCAATTTAGCTCCAGCAATGTTGTTGGGGCCCTATGCTCATAATGCTGTGTCAATCCTTACACCTGCTTCCAGCAGGTGCAGGGTTTTGATGCAGCATAAGCCCAGAAGTGTCTATAAAAGTGTTTGAGGTAAAGTGGGCTTAGGGTATGGACTGTTTCAAACCCCTTTTGACTATACATGCACTGTTCTTTGTACCGGCAAATTTGTGTTTTAATACCTTCAATTCCCTAGTCTCTCTCCTTCCACTTGCAGCAAACACTCTTTCACCTAGACACTCTCCTTGCAGAATTGTAGTCATTCACGGCCTCATTTACGAGACTTCTTGCCATTGGAACGTCACTTTTTGTGATGTTCCGTGGCACAGTTGTCAGCGTGATATTTACCAGGCAGCACTGAGGCACTTTTTTGGTGTACTGTATAAATATCAGCGCCTTAATGCAGTGTTCTGCATTAAAGCGGTGTGCAATGGGTGTTGCTGAGGGTGTTCCCAGCAACACCCATGGCCTTTTTACACTGCCGCACATTTATGGGAAATCGAAAATCTGAGCCACTGCCAAAAATGTATGCCTCCCCAGGGGAGGCGTAAGGAAGGTGCAACAGGGAAACATAGTTTTATTTCTCTTCATTTTTTCGTTTTTTATGTGTGCTGCTTTCTGCAGCACACGTAGAAAAAGGAAAAGTCTCTTGTGATTATTTTTCTACAGAAAGGTTTCCCTACCTGTACAAAAATAATCCTCCTTGCAACGCAGGCAGCCTTGCACCATTGTGCAAAGGTTCCTGCGTTGGTGCAGGCAGACCATTATGCGCTGGCGCAAGGGAAAAGAATAGGAATGCGCTGTATCGCGCATTCCTGCCTTTTTTTTTGCCATAGGGAAGCGTAGTAGGAAGACCTGCTGCACTTTTCTACAGCAAAATCTCATAAATGAGGCCTATGTCAGTAGTCAAGTATTCATGGTACAAAGTGGGCGTAGAGTGGTACAAAGTGGGCGTAGAGTGTTTCAAACTCCTACAGACTGTGCATACACTGTTCTATGTACCTGCATATTTGTTTTATTTATGTTGAATTTCGCAGTTTCTATCTTTTCACTTCCACCAAACACTCTGTAACTCTTGGTATAGTTTTCTAGTGACTCATTGATCAGTGTGTAGTAAGGCATTCACTACATTTAAACAGTAATTAGTAGTTGTACAATAAGTGGTATATCACCAGAGATATGACAGTTATTGTGCACTGTGACATCACCACCATGGATGCATCGTATTTACAATGTGGTGTACTATGAGGCAAAAATGGCACAGATATGTGATGTATCTGTGCTTGAAGATGGTGCATTGCTTGACTTGCATTGGAAGCGCAATGCAGCTCCAGGAATGCTCTTTGGGCCCTATGCTCATAATGCTGTGTTAATCCTTACACCTGCTTCAAACAGGTGCAGGGTTTTGACGCAGTATATGCCGAAAAGTGACTGAATCTAATGTTTTAGATTTTACTTAGTTACTTTGAGGAGGCGTTCCTGCGCCAGAACACCCCCCACCTGTGCAGGAAAGCCTCCTTCTGGCGCAGGGCTTTACAATGTGACGCACATTCCAACTACGTCAGATTGTAAATACCATACATTATGGCACATCTTTTGCACCACCACTGCATCACAAATGTTATGCAACAGGTTTGTAAAAGAGACTCAAGGAGGTTTTAAAACCGCCCTTAATACATACAAATTCATCAAGGCGGTTTCACCAATAGTGCAAATTGAAGCATAGACTTGTAACATATTTAAATGCATATGTTACATTCAAGTGCTTCGGAGGTACTACAGTATACTATAGGTAAACACCTTATAGATTTATGCTGTAGCACATCCTTATAGTTATGCACTTTCACATTCACCATACACTACTAATGTAATGTATTCATTCATTCATTTATGAACTACACATTCTTTCTGACAAACTTTTACAGACTAACATAGAAATATAGTTCTATTTTTTTACCAGTAGAGGTAGTATTAAAAAGAACAGTTTTTTTGTCTTTGTTGTTTTATGTTTTTTTGTAGTTTTTTCAACAATATTTTTATTTTTTTGAAAACCCAGAAAAATTGAACTTTTTAAACAAAATAACTGTGGACCTGGAACAAAAAATTAAAAAAAAAAAATTATTGCTTCGGGCAACGGTGCTGCTCCTGCCTCTTGACAAACAGGTCCACAGATTGCTCCCCATAGCAAAGCAAATGATTGCAATGTTTGCAGTGGAAAGTTATGTTAGCAAACTGCGGAACAATAATAGGGGTTGGACTGCTTCCAGGAGGTGGTGGTGCACTTGAGGTGCTAGCCACTGCAGGTGGTGGATTGTCCTGTAGGCTGCGTGTTGACTCCCTTGCATAGTTGTTCGGATGCAAGTTTCTAACGTGACGGTCCATACTCGCAGTACTGAAAGAGTACTTTTTCGTTGGGTCACCTCTCGATAGTGTTACGTCACAGATCTTGCACGTGACCTTAGGTGCATTAACCCTTTTTTCACCCTCTGGAAAAGTGAAAAATTTCCATATAAAGGCTTCTTTTTTTTTCTTCTCAGGAGGCTCATTTAAAAGTTCATTTTCATCTGATGAATGGTCAGAGGGTGTTTGAGGCAGACCAGCCATATTGATGACAATTGTTCTACCTGACTTTCAGCCCCAAAGAAAAGATCCTGCTCCTCAGAAAGTCCAAGTAGAATGATCAGAATGGGAGGGGTCTTTCAACAGTTGGAGTAAGAAGTATTATGAACCAATTAAATCTCTTCTTTTAAAGTCACATGACTGTGCGTACTCTTACGGTGCGCTTTCGGAGCTTTTACGGTGCGAGTACGTATGACGTACCGTCGCGATGTGCGTAATTGCTTTGAAAAGTAATATACGCTTATTAAAAGTTAAAATAAACTATTTTCTTCATTATCCCAGATAATGTCTACGTTTAAACTTTACAATAAATACATAGATATATCGTTTTAAACATTATAAAACTTTCGCGAGGTACGCGCACGGTGCGTCGTACAAACACAACAGACGTCAAACAGAAGCGCTGATGCGCCACGTAACGTCAAATAAGTATTTGTGACGTATACGCGCGTACGCGCTGAGTACAACTTACCGTACAAAGGGCTGTGCGTTCATCATACGCGTACGGTGCGATTATTCAAAACAAAAAAAAAGGAATTATATGGAATTTAATTTTTATATATTTTTTTATTTGTTTTGTTATTAGTTTACATTAAAATATGAAATATAAATGTTTAAAAAAAGAAAATGTAAACATTTATTATAAAAATGAAGAAAAAAAGTTTAAAAAGAAACAAATTTAAAAATTAATACATTTAACAATTATCATTTACAAAACCTCTGAAATTCACTGAAAAAACCATAGGTTTCACACACGTTATAGTTAGGAATTAGCATTTAAAAAACCTTAGAAATTCACTGAAAAAACCATAGGTTTCACACACATTATAGTTAGGAATTAGCATTTAAAAAACCTTAGAAATTCACTGAAAAAAACCATAGATTTCACACATGTTATAGATAGCGTGACATTTCAGTCATACAAAACCATTGAAATTCTCCTGTTATAGTTAGTTCAGCTAACTATAACTCGCGCGCCCGTAATGCACTGTTGATGACATCACATATTACATCACTCATGACATGGTCAGTGACATCACTCATGACATCACTCATGACATCTCAAATGACATCACTGATGACATCACTCATGACATCATCCTTGTGAAAGAGTGGAAGACCTCCTCTCAGCGTAATATAGCCTTTGATACACACATTCAAAAATAGAAACTAAAATTTTCTAAAAAAATGGAGATACCAATAGCAGTTACAACAAATGATTCAGTAATTCGAACATCTACATACACATCCACTCATTCACCTACCATTCTATATAGTCAGTCATACATGTACTCCCTCATCATATGTACTCATACACCTATACATCCTGTTACATACCGATACTCAGCCATAGAGTTACTTACACACATACTCACATATGCAAATAAACTATCAAACATCCATTTACTTGCATATACAGCTATACACCCACCACTACACTTACTTCTACAGAAACATACACATACTTCCTCTCTTAAACAATCACTTATAGAAACACATACTTATTTATACAGGAACTCTTCCAATCTCTCACTCTCACATATAATCACTTATATACATCAATACTCACAGGTACTAGATTAAAACATATGTAGTTACTCATAAAGATACTATTGAGACAATCATTCACTCACCAACACACCCATACACACACTCATCCACCCATACAGACCTGCACACATGCTCTCTTCAAAACATATACAAATAGTGAGTCGCTCATTCATGCATCTATACGCTAAGTAATATCCCCCACGAACCATACAGACACTAATACTGATACTCCAAAAAAAATAATAACCCTACACACTCATGTAGCTACTCACCAACCCATGTAGCCACTTAGACAAAGTGAGACACTGATACAGATATTTACATATTTAAACATTACACGCTAATACATGTATTCACTAAGATACACTTAATAAGTCAGTTATGCAATAATTTTTATTAAAAAAACATCCAGACACTTATTTACCCATTTTTTCTTCCATCAACCTTTAGATATACATATATAAAAAATATTTATTTTTCAGAAAGACACACATTCACTGGATGATGTCATCATTGATGCCATCAGTGATGTCATTTGAGATGTCATCAGTGATGTCATGAGTGATGTCAATGACCATGTCATGAGTGATGAAATATGTGACGTCATCAGCAGTGCATTGCGGGCGCGCGAGTTATAGTTAGCTGAACTAACTATAACGGGGGAATTTGAATGGTTTTGTATGACTGAAATGTCACGCTAACTATAACATGTGTGAAACCTATGTTTTTTTCAGTGAATATATATAAAGATAGATAGATAGATTGATTCACTGGGGGAAAAAAGCTTACTGGAATATTATAGTTAGGCTCACATTTTACTAGGACAAAAACATTGAAATTCAGCAGTTATAGTTACCTGAGCTAACTATAACTTTCACCTCTGCAATGTACTTCTTATCACCTCACATATTACATCACTCATGACAGGATCAGTGTCATCACTAATGACATCACTGATTACATTTCAAATGACATCACTGATGAGGTCACTGATGACTTCATACAGTGTGTGTGTTTCATAAATATTTCTGACACTAACAGATCTATACTAATCTAGTGTATAATATAATTTACTATTCTTTCTGTACTACTGAGTGATACTATTTCTAAGATATAGCATCTGAATGGCTGTGAGACATTCTGAATCTGTGTGAGTGGCTGTCTGAGTGGCTGTATGGGCGTGCAACCAGGTGTGTGTGTGTACCCATGGGTGAATAAGTGGTTGTGTGAGTTGCTGTATGGATAGGTGAGTGTGTGTGTGTGTGTGGCTGCATTGGTGAATGAGTGTGTGTGTATTTAGCTATATGGGTGACTGAATGGCTGAATGGGTAGATGTCTGGATATGTAAGTAGCTGTATGGGTGAGAGAGTGGATGTGTGAGAGGCTCTCTGGGTAGGTAAGATGCTGGGTGAGTGGCTGAATCAGTGAGTGAGTGACGGTGTGAGTGGATTTATGGGTGAGTGACTGGGTGGATGTTTTAGTGTCTATATAGGTGGTGAGTGGCACTACGAGTGTCTGTATAGGTGAGTATTTGGCTGTTTGAGAGGGTGGTTGGTTAAGTAAGTAGGTGCAGTTTGTTATCTTTTCTGCATTGGAGAGTGAGTATCTGTGTTAGAGTTTGTATAGGTGAGAGTGCAGTTGTGTAAGTAGTTGTATGGATGTATGACTGTGTTTGTAAATAGTTGTATGGGTGTGTGAGTAGGTGTATGAGTAGATGTATAAGAGATTGTATGGCTTTGTTCAGAGGTAACAAGGGTAAATAAGTGACTGTATGAGTGGTTGTATAAGTGGTTTTCTGAGTAGCTGAATAACTGGCTGTGTGAGTTGTTGTATGGGTAAGTGACTAGTTGTATTAGTAAGTGACTAGTTGTATTAGTAAGTGTATGGGTGAGTGGCAGATTGGTTGAGTGAGGGAATGCGTGGATGTGTGAGTGGTTGTATAGGTCTATGAATACATATGTTGGTGGTTGTGCGGGTATGTTAGTCGCTGTATAAGAGGTTGTATGGGGTGTGAGTAGGTGGGTGATAGGTTCTGTGGATGATATCATCAGTGATGTCATTTGAGAAGTCATTAGTGATGCTCCTGACCCTGTCATGAGTGGTGTGATATGTGAGGTCATAAGCAGAGCATTGTTGAGGTGCAAGTTATTGCTAGCTTAGGTAACTATAACTGCTGAATTTCAATTGTTTTGTATGAGTGAAATGTGAGGCTAACTATTACGTCCCTTTTTTTACTCTGTTTACTAACTTTAAAGTCCCTGTAACCTTTATTTTTTAGTGAATTTCAAAGGTTTATCAAATAAAATTTTGAAAATATTTAATTTTTTAGTTACTTCATGGGATTCATTAAGTTTTTTATATACTATTGATATTCTTTTTTTACAAATAAACTTTTTATGTTTTAAAAAATGAAATTCATCTATATGTAGTTAATGTAAAGTAAATGAAGTTTATTAAATGTAATTAAACACATTTTAGTTAAAAATATATATATATTTTTGGAATGCCGCCGCAGTACCTTCCCAGGTCCAGAAATATAGACAGACTACTACTCTATAGTTTTTACTCCCAATCACATGACGAGAACGAATCCACGAGTCTGAATCTGTGAAATTTACCAAGTATATATAAACCGCCTTATATCTGTTTTATAAAATATTTTCCTATTTTTCCAATTTCACAGAACCACAAATTCACTGGTTGGATTTGTGAATTTACTCAAAGACACACCCAAACCTTGCTTTCTGATTGGATGTATTAAGACCCCACCTTTGCACATAGATAACCACACGCAAAAGCAGTTACTTCTCTAGTGACGTTTCTAAAAGGAGGATTGAGAACCAGCAGTGCTGTGCTTTTACAAAATGCAAAAACAACAGTTGATGGACAGAATGCAGAACAATGTCATACATTCACCCCAGTACAGGGATCTGGGCCTAAATCCATTGTTTTTTTGTTTGGGCTGGACCCATGAGGCACAGGGTCAAGACTGATTTGCATATGGCCGTGTCTGAACTGGGGTGGCTTGGCGAGTAAAATAAAGATGGATTAATCCCAGATCTGTGAATGGGAGTGAATGTTTTGCCATTGTGCAACATTCCGTCCATCCTCTTGTTGGTTTTGCTGTTCACCCTATGTGGGAAGGGTATGCCCAGACGTGGGTCCCATGCGCACTAGGCCACTGGAGTCAAGCTATCCTGGCTGAAGATGGCTGATAGCCAGAAACCGGTCCTAGGATGTTTGATTCCGATCCAGGGAAGACATGGCTTGGCAGTTGGTGCTTGACTGTTCCCATGAGGCACAGGGTCAAGGCTGATTTGCATATGGCCATGTCTGAACTGGGGTGGTGTGGAGTGCAAAAAAACGATGGATTTAGGCCCAGATCTCTGTACTGGGGTGAATATATGACATTGTTCTGCATTCTGTCCATCAAATGATGATTTTGCGTGTGCTTTTACACAATGGCTGAAGTTACATCGTCCATCCATGATGAGCATCCACATCCTGTTGAGGATGATAATGATTTCACACAACCTCGCAGAAAAGAAAATGATGTGTGGAAACATTTTACTGTACCTTATGAGGAAAAGAATGTAACAGCAATATATGTCAAGTGCAATTAATCCCGGGCGGAGACCTCCACTCCGCCTGCGGAGGGTGCAGAAATTTGCCTCCTCCATGTTCCAAGGAGAAAGCGGAGAAGTCAAATCTCCACATACTCCATGGCGGAGAGGAGTTGGCCAGCCCCGGTTACGATGAAAGAGGCAATAGTCGCACTACTTTGTTAACCGGGTAAACCGCCAGAGGGGTGCGCGTCCTAAAGGCCGCTATCTCTGTTGGATCAAGAAAATACTCTCAAAGGTCCTTGCAATGCGGATATCGCTTAAAATTGATCTAATAGTTTCCCCTCTCCAGTTGGGCTTTATTCGGTAAATCTACGCACACTGTTCACCATAATTAACCAGATCAATCCCGAAAAAAGTGATTGACTCCCTGGAGTGGGAGTTTCTCCAGGCAGCATTGACTAAACTCTGTTTCCCACCGAATTTTTGCTCCTCACTCCGTTTATTATACACGAACCCAGTCGGCCAGTTTCAGATAAATGGGGTGGACAAGTTTCCACTATCACGCGGCACCAGGCAGGGATGCCTGCTTTCACCTCTATTGTTCATACTAGCGATGGACCCCTTGGTGCGGAATTTACAAGAGCTTCATCTGCACGGGGGGGTTGTGTTTCACTGGGGCCCCCTTCTGGCTTCTCCATACGCAGATGAAGTACTTTTGTTCATTTGGGAACCCGTCACCAATCTTTCCCCAATTGTTTGCGAGGTGGTTCAGTTCAGAGTATTCTCTGGATTGATCATAAACTGGATCAAGTCTGAGGTCTTCCCGCTGATGGAAGCCACTCTCCCATTCACATTGGACTTCCCCTTGCACTGGTGTGGAGACCCTCCCAGATACCTTGAAATAATCTTACACTGCACGGCTTCAGCGGGTTGTACGTCTTATTACGGTCCGGCCATAGACCGTCTGCCGGGACAGATAGACCACTGGATCGCTCTCCCACGATCTATTGCTGGTCGCATCGCGATCATTAAAATGGTGGTACTACCCTGTTTTTTATATCTGTTCTTGAATATCCCTATCCCAATCATGATTGCCTTTTTCAACACTCTCCGTGGCATGTTAACGAGACAGATAAGGATGGGGGGGATGGGCACGGGGGAATTGGCAGACAATCACTCAGCCATTTGAGCGGGTTGGGTTTGGAGTTCCCGATTTTTACTTATAATATTTAGTGGCACAGATGCATTACGCATATTTTTGGTACCACCCGGATGCACGATTACAATTCCTCAAACCAAAGTGTACACAGGCTCGCCCGACTCCTCTTTCCACTATCCTCCCGCTTGGGCTTACTAGAAATCCTGCTGACATCCATACTTTGCAAACCACATGCTGGGCTTCTAGGTGAATACTTGGAGACCAAACATGAGTACTCTCCTCACTTACACCTCCTAGCCAATCCATGGTTACCTCCCACTACTGAGACACTGAGACAACAGGCTCTCATCCGTTGCCGTCTTCATACTGTGGGCGACATGTTTGACAATGGGCAAATGTGCTCTATAGTAGACTTAATGAAGGATCGGGATGTGATTGCTTTGGACCATTTCCTGATCCATAGAACACGCAACTCATTGGCTGCAGCACTGCACCCACTGGCAGAGGAATCCCCGGAATTTAAGACCCTCACCACAACAATAGCAACACCTAACAGTGCACATTTGGTCTCCCGGCTATACCGCCTTGTGCTAACACTCCAACTGGCGGTGGGAGGGCGGGCAAGGGTGGCTTGGGAGAGGGACCTAGCGCACACCCTGACTGACAAGATGTGGGCCAACTGTTGTGAGCCGACTCAATATGTATTGAATAAATATATACACAAGCTACTGCACTTTAAAGTATATGCATAGAATGTATGTTACTCCCTGTGTTGGTTTCCAAGATGGATCAGAATATGCCAGATAGCTGCCTGATGTGTGCGATGGAACATGCCAATTTTACCCACCTAGTGTGGAATTGCCCCGCTGTTTTAGCTTTCTGGGAGGGGTTTTTTGGGCATCTCGAGTGAATGGTTAAGTCTGAGCTAACGCCCTCGTCTCCTCTGGGGCTGCTGGGATTGGTCCTTCCTCTGCAACTTGGCATCAGGCGATTTACTGCAATAGCACTGCTGCTAGCCAAAAGGACAGGTATCTCTGCATTGGGGTGGATCGTCCCCACCGTTGGTGAGGGCCTGGCTGAAGGATTTGATGTACTGTGACACAGCCAGCGATGTTTATGCATCCTTGCTTCCCTCTACCTCCCGACCCAAAAACATATGGCAGCCACTTTGCTCATACTTACTGACCCATCCAGGACTTACTGATTGATGCAACGCTCAAATATACTAATGGCTGAGATAACGGCTAGCCTGTTGTGATGTAAGGTGTGCTACGAGTCACTATTATATGCACCAGCATTGCAATGTTAATTGTTATTTTATTGGCTTTTCTTTTTCTTTTTATTCTTTTCATGTATGCCATAATTATAGTGCTCATTGAAAGCTCAGCTATATGTCGATCTATGGACACATTAATAGCACTATGTGCATTGTGAATGCTGTCTCTTGTTTTGAAAAAATTCAATAAAAACAAGTTTACACAAAAAAAAGAAAAGGGCACTTGCAATTTCAGTCCCAGCTAGCAGTTTCAAGAAAATATTGGCTTCAGCAAGGAAATATTGCTAGATTGCATAGACAAATTACCCAAATGTTGACTGTAGGAACTGTGAAAGACACCACAAACTACAGTGAGTAATCAGAACCTATATTAGAGTATCCATGACAATAAGAAGTTTGCACATCCTAGACATGTTATGTTACATTGCCAACATGGTGCAATGGAGAAGACCTACTTGTTTACAGTAAGGCTGACCTGTGGTTTCGCCTGTTCACTGGCTTGCGTCGGACTCTGATCCTGTCTTAGTGACAGCCCTCCCTCCAGGCTTCCAAATTACTCGGCAGGATCGTCCTGAAGGGAGAGGAGAAGGCCTAGCCATTATACATAAATAGCAATACCATTGTCGAGTAATTCCTGAAGTAATTCCAGAATGCGAGAGCTTAGCATTCAGCCTGGAATTTTCCCCTAACAACTGCTTCTCAGGTACGGTCATATATCGCCCCCCGGGACCCCCTAAACAATTTCACAATCTCCTTCCATCGATTGTAGCTGAACGGGTCAGCACTGCCTCTAATTATACTCTGTTAGGGGACCTTAATTTCCATTTTTATACCACTCTGGATCGTACTGCTATGACACTTGCAGACGATCTAGCTGCACTACAATTGGTCCAACGAGTGAAGGCACCTACTCACATCAAGGGCCACTTACTGGACCCTGTGTTCAGTAACTGTTTAGATCTTGTGGCTGGGCTGCCCATCTCCCTCCCTTGGACTGACCATCTACTTGTGCCTTTCACCTGGACCACACTCAAGCCACTCTCCCCTAGAACCACTGTAAGGAATGCCAGACCTTGGGCTCGGTTACCAGTCGTTGCCTGGGCAAGTAGACTAGCGACTGACCAGCCATCTTACAATGAGGACCCGTGTCTGGCCAATCAGGAATACGAAGATTGGATTGCACAATCCCTTGAAGCCACCCTCCCCCTGGGTAAAATCACGTTGAAACGTTCTCAAAAAATGGCCCCCTGGTATTCAGAGGCGCTTAGGGAAAAGAAACACCACTGCAGAAAAGCAGAAAGACGGTGGCGTTTAGACTACTCTTCGGAGGAAAAAGCCCGATACAGAGAGACTATTAAAATCTATAAAGCCGAGGTTAAATCTGCCCAATCTGTATACTTCTCCGATAGAATCATACAAGCCAAGTCCAAGCCTAAGGACATTTTTCAAATATTGAAAAACCTTACCAAACTTCCCTCTTCTAGTACGCATCAAGACCAGACAACAGCTCACTGCAATGACTTGGCAGAATTTTTCCACCAGAAAGTCAATAAAATCTATTCATCCTTCCCCTCTATAGCATTGGCTCCCATAGCTCAGGGTCAGACAAATTTGAGGGACACTCCATCTCAATCCTCGATAACATTGGTTCACTTTCCTCCACTAAATCCTGAATCGTTGGATTCTATAGCCCGCAACATAAAATCTGGGTCTCCTTGTGATCCAGCACCTCCAGAAGTCATGATGTTGTCATCTCAGGTTATTCTACCAACCATCATGGACCTCCTGAATGCCTCCATCATCTCTGGTACTGTTCCCTCTGCCTGGAAGCGGGCCATGGTTTGGGCTCTGCTAAAGAAACCTAATTTGGACCCCTCTGATTTCAGTAACTATCGCCCGATTTCTCTACTTCCTTGGGTGAGCAAAATTCTCAAGAGATACATCAACCTCCATCTGGTGAATTTTCTCGAGAACAACCAGCTGTTAGACGCCACCCAGATGGGTTTCAGACCCAAACATGGAACAGAGACTGCCCTTCTGGCAGTCACTGAAGAAACCAGGAAAATCTTAGACCAAGGGGGATCAGTGGCAGTGATCCTCGTTGACCGAAGTGCGGCATTCGATACGGTCAGCCACGACACCTTGCTGAGCCGCCTCTCGAATGTCGGAATAGTTGATGGAGCATGGCTGTGGCTCAAATCCTTTTTGAGTGACAGATCCTTCCAAGTTTTTGATGGAGATACAGTATCCACGAGCAGGCCTCTGAGGTGTGGAGTCCCACAGGGCTCCTCCTTAAGCCCCGCGCTTTTTAACATTTACATGAGACCACTGGCTGAGGTTGTCCGTCCCGTTGGGGTTCAAATAATTTCTTACGCGGACGACACTCAGCTAGTGGTCTCCCTGGCGCAGGAGGCTGGTCTGTCATCCTCAGGTGGGCTAATAAAATGCCTAGAGGAGGTAAAGGGATGGATGACCTCCTCTTCCCTTAAGCTTAATGGGGACAAAACTGAGCTGATGCTCCTGGGTCCCTCAAATCCCACCCTTTCTAACTCCTTATGGCCCCCTTGCTTAAGTGTTCCCCATATACCAAAGGACAATATTAAGAGCCTTGGGGTCTGGCTTGACAAAACCCTCTCTTTCAACACCCAGGCCACAAAACTCTCGGCTACCTGCTTCGGACTTCTTAGGATGTTGAAGAAAGTCCTCCCTCTTCTACCTATGGAGGCAAAGCAGGTGGCCATTTAAGGCTTGATTCAGTCCCGTTTAGACTTCAACAATGTCCTTTATCTCGGTGCCCCGGAATACACCTTGCGCAAACTACAGATAGTTCAGAATTGCGCGGCTCGCATTTTGCTCCAGCTGCCACGCAGACAGTCAGCCAAACCTGGTCTGAACAGGCTGCATTGGCTACCAGTGCGACAAAGAATCACCTTCAAGGCCATGTGTATTTCTCACCAGGCCTTTTGGGACACAGGACCTATGATTGTCCGGGACCTAGTAAAACAATACCATCCCAGCAGAAACCTCCGTTCTAGCCTAGCATGTATGGCCATAGTTCCCAGAATAAAAAAGGTAAGAGCTGGCAGCAGGACGTTCGCCTACAATGCCGCCAAGACATGGAACGCACTTCCTCTTCATCTTAGGTCCAACTCCAACCTCTTCTCTTTTCGTAAACAGTTGAAGACTTTTTTGTTTAATGCCCCTTATTAAATTCCTGCCTTTTTTTTCTTGTTTCTCATTTTTTTCTCTGTCAAGCAAGTCCACTCTGGCCTCTAGCGATTTATAAATTTACTTTTCATTTCATTTCATTTCACTGTAACCTCAGTCTGCCAGATCTAATAGCATTTTAACAGCAAAGCTGGTCTTGTGTTATGATACAGTACATCTCAAACTGGGCCACATCTCTGCAGTAGGCAGGGGTGAAAATTCTAAAGAACAAGACCAGCAATTTCCAGGAAGGGTAACAACATGGCAACTTTAAAACAGCTATATCCAATGATCCCAAGTTTCCAGATCTATAAAAAAAACTTTATTTTCCTTTCAAGAAAAATAGCTCTTTAACATTTAGTGATTTGATATAGTAATTAAAGCACATAATTCCAAATAATTGGAAATCATTTGTTGTTGTAGTGTGATGGATTTAGAAACTTCTGCACAAACCTAAAATATCAGAGTAATGGAGGGGCAAGCAGTATTGTGCGCGACGGACCATAGTTCAAGGGTAAAATGCACAGTTGCAGAATGGATGAAAGAACAAACTAGAACTAGATATTTATATAAGTTGGCAAATAAGTTTCTTTCAGTCTGTGGTACTGACCAAACATGGAACCAGTGGTGGCTGGCATTGATCTGGGATGGTGGGGCAGAGGACGAGGGGGTAAGGTAATGTAAAAAAAGAAAATACACTTACCTCCAAGCAGCTGTCTCCCACATCATTACTCCTCCGTCAGCCGAACAAGAAGCAGCCAGGCTCCCCTAAGCAAGCATTGTGATTGGTATGAGCTCCGTAGTTCAGCGCTCAGACAAGGACTGGGTAAGTTCTCCACCCAGACTGTATGCAGCCTGGGTGGAGAACATGCTATGCGGGCGTGACTGTTTGGCAGGCCCGGGACAGCCCCGGAGTGCCCCGGAATACACCTTGCGCAAACTACAGATGATTCAGAATTGCGCGGCTCGCATATTGCTCCAGCTGCCACGCAGACAGTCAGCCAAACCTGGTCTGAACAGGCTGCATTGGCTACCAGTGCGACAAAGAATCACCTTCAAGGCCATGTGTATTTCTCACCAGGCCTTTTGGGACACAGGACCTATGATTGTCCGGGACCTAGTAAAACAATACCATCCCAGCAGAAACCTCCGTTCTAGCCAGGCATGTATGGCCATAGTTCCCAGAATAAAAAAGGTAAGAGCTGGAGGCAGGACGTTCGCCTACAATGCCGCCAAGACATGGAACTCACTTCCTCTTCATCTTAGGTCCAACTCCAACCTCTTCTCTTTTCGTAAACAGTTGAAGACTTTTTTGTTTAATGCCCCTTATTAAATTCCTGCCTTTTTTTCTTGTTTCTCATTTTTTTCTCTGTCAAGCAAGTCCACTCTGGCCTCTAGCGCTTTATAAATTTACTTTCCATTTCATTTCATTTCATTTCATTTCACTGTAACCTCAGTCTGCCAGACCTAATAGCATTTTAACAGCAAAGTTGGTCTTGTGTTATGATACAGTACATCTCAAACTGGGCCACATCTCTGCAGTAGGCAGGGGTGAAAATTCTAAAGAACAAGACCAGCAATTTCCAGGAAGGGTAACAACATGGCAACTTTAAAACAGCCATATCCAATGATCCCAAGTTTCCAGATCTATAAAAAAACGTTATTTTCCTTTCAAGAAAAATAGCTCTTTAACATTTAGTGATTTGATATAGTAATTAAAGCACATAATTCCAAATAATTGGAAATCATTTGTTGTTGTAGTGTGATGGATTTAGAAACTTCTGCACAAACCTGAAATATCAGAGTAATGGAGGGGCAAGCAGTATTGTGCGCGACGGACCTTAGTTCAAGGGTAAAATGCACAGTTGCAGAATGGATGAAAGAATAAACTAGAACTAGATATTTATATAAGTTGGCAAATAAGTTTGTTTCAGTCTGTGGTACTGACCAAACATGGAACCAGTGGTGGCTGGCATTGATCTGGGATGGTGGGGCAGAGGACGAGGGGGTAAGGTGATGTAAAAAAAGAAAATACACTTACCTCCAAGCAGCTGTCTCCCACATCATTACTCCTCCGTCAGCCGAACAAGAAGCAGCCAGGCTCCCCTAAGCAAGCATTGTGATTGGTATGAGCTCCGTAGTTCAGCGCTCAGACAAGGACTGGCTAAGTTCTCCACCCAGACTGTATGCAGCCTGGGTGGAGAACATGCTATGCGGGCATGACTGTTTGGCAGGCCCGAGACAGCCGACCAAAGAGTCATGCGCACTTCAGTGTTCCCACCACTCCTCCACTGCCCTGCTTTGTGAGCAGAGCAACCCGCCCCATGCTGCTGCAGCAGGAACAAATTAAATGATAAAAACATCAAGTTATTATCATTTTAATTTTACTTTCCTTCACTGCTGCAACGCAAGGGGGAGATGCTCCTCTGCCTTAGTGGAGGAGCCATCACTGCATGAAACTATTGGTTCAAGTTGACAAGTGTAAAATGCATGCATCTGCCTTTGCACTTTCCCAAACATACAGAAATAAGTGGCAATTCCACTCTGGTTTAGCTATGAGTGGTAGGCATATAACGCTATTGTGTGATTTAATTGAATGACTATAATGTTGTTCCGTGTACAATAGAAATCTAGGCCATACCTAAGCTGCACATAATAATTGACTTGCATGTTGCTTCTGCCTGCGGCCCACACTCCAATCTCATTTTGCTCAGATTAAAGACAAAGCCTTAAACGTTGAAGTAAAACATGAGAAATAAAGAGACATCCTTCAGGTTGCTGACTTGAACAATGTAAAAGCTGAAAACCTGAGATCAATCCCAGCTTCCACACCTGGCCATATTGTGTACTCCTTGGCTAATCTCTCTTGTGTTTAAACTAGTGGACTTTAATGTTGCTTAATGTATAATAAGGGTTTAGGCCTCATATAAGATACACAGGGCGAATGATTTGCATTAGGCTCCTGCCTGTCACTCGTGCTCTAATCTCATGCACCCTGAATTAAAGATAAAACCTTACCTCTTGTTGTAAAACAGGAAAAATAAAGCGGTGTCCATCTAGTGGCAGAATTACACAATGTGATTGCATTTAACCTGGGATTCATCCTGGCTGCCCCACTGACTATTGGCCAAACTGTGTGATCCTAGACAAATCTTTCTCTTGTGTTTGATCTAATAGAATAAAATGTTGTTCCATGTACAATAAGAATCAAGGTTCTTAAATTTAGCATGCTCATAAAAATTGACTTGTCTCTTAGCTCATTAATATTAGCATTTTTGTCAAGGTAGGGACAGGCATGGCTGTTTCTAAATTCACACTGACTTAAAGCTATCAACTGTAGTAAAGGCCTGTCAATGCAGTGAAATAATCTGTAATACTATCATATCATGAGACATTTCTGCATTTTACCTAAATACATTTTGTTGAATGTTGCAGCAACTTTGCATATTTCATTGTATTAATTACTTGCCATTTTCATGGCTCTGCTGATGATTGGGCTCTCCCTGTTAATTTGTTAGCTCACCCAGTTCTAAAGAAGCTATAGTTTAGAAGCAAGACTGGGGCTGATGTGATTGCAATAGTACCCCTGGGCCAGCCTTTGGAGTTGGAAACTTTCTCTCAAAATTGAACTGAATGCCAAGCAGATGCTGCATCACAGGGCAACATTTTGTCCAAAGATAACACACAGTATTTCTTCTGCAGTGGGATGGGTGAATTCTGGCTGTGGTAGCAGTATTTACCAAGAGCTGGAGTAATGGCCTTGATACAGCTGACTACTCTCCACCACCAATCTCCATCTGGTTTCTTTTTTCCTCTTTCTGTCCATGTGTAGTGTGTACTCCAGCTCCAATGGAAGGAAGAGTCAGGGTGGCTACTGCAAGTGTAGGGGCCCAGGAACAAAAAGAGTACAATTCTGGTTTCTAACCTCTTTAAAAGGAGTGAAACTAGAGGTGGATGAGCCACCGACAGCTCTAGCCAGTCTTGATCAGGTGGCTGAACTTTGACTCACTTGAGGCTCTTCTGGGGTCTTCAAGCCCAACATGAGCCAAGCTTTCATGTGGCTTCCGCTTGCCACCGTGGTCTAAACTTGTGCACCAAGATTGAAGACAAACCATTCATGGCTGACAGGAAAAGATACCCATCTAGTGGCCTAACTGCACAATGTGCATCAGTAAAAGCAATGATTAACCATGGCTGCCATGCTTGCCAATTATGTGATCCTAGGCAGGGCCTGACTGGCCATAGCGGGCACCGGGTGTTTCCACGGTAGGACGCTAGGGTGGGGCTGGTTTTGGTGGGGGGGCCGTTTTTATTACCGGGGGTCGGCAATATCGGCCCCCTGTATCAAAATCGGCCGATTGTGTGTCTTTGCACTACATCCTGTACATTGATTTACAAACTTATATGATTTATTGTCAATGTATAATGTGTGCATATGATGTTAAGCACGCTGACACCCTACACTAGTAAACACTCGCACAGCTGACATTCTAGTGCATTCATATCCCAACAGTTTGCTTCCAACTCGTAGTTTCTCTTAAGTACATGTGATGCATAAAGCTGTGAGCCTTTGTTTCCTGTCTATTGCTCTGGTAGCTAGGTGATAAGCTCGAGATACCTCCTAGTCAGCAGGCGGCTGTATAGCCCTTCAAATTAATCATTTGTCTTCAGCACAGCCGGAGGTGAAAGCCCTCTCTCGGCCTGCATGTTGCTGTTCAGAATGAAAAGCAGACAATGTGCAGACGCTGCAGTGGCGTAACACACATTGAGCCCCCCCCCCCCTGCAAGGTATAAGGAGGGCCCCCAGCTCTCGATTTAATCTGGAGCTCTCAGGCCAGAGTACTGTGCTGAGGGGGCCCGCTGCAGCTCAGTGCCCCCTCCCCCCTCCTCGCACTGCAGGGGCCTGTGTTATGCCACTGTTCCGCTGCTGAACATGTCCTGATGTTAGATAATTACACCGGGAATAGCTCAGCATATTTCTTGGGGCCCACTTCTTGGCGGGGGACGACGTCCACCCAGTAACTATAGTGGGTGGACTCCATCCACCCATGTTTACTCCCTGCTTGTGTTCTGCTCTGGAGGATATTCTGATGGCAAAGGTCGAGGACTGATGAGAAAGAGAGACTGAGAGAAAGAAAAAACAGTAACAGAAAATGAGAGAGAGAGAGACTGAGAGAAAGAAAAAACAGTAACAGAAAATGAGAGAGAGAGAGAGAGAGAGATCGGTCCGTTTTTAAATTCCAAGCAGTGTACTGACTTCTGTTTGACCCAGCAGACACTCAACTCAACTTTTATACCACTGCTAGCTGTTGGTACGCACATCGCTTGCACATATCCGAGGGCGGCCTCGTTGGGCCTCTCTGTCGCACTGCTGCATGGTTGTCGTGCAAATAAACTTCTGCTTGACTACGTGACAAGGGCACCATAATTTCACGGCCGTTTGCGTCCTATTATGTGGTGCTGGATGACATACAACCAAAGAACACTGGCCTGACAGTAAATCACCTGTCTGCTCGCTGTAAAACCTCAAATGATTTCAGGTTTGAGACGGACTACAGAGCAGAAGTTTATCGATCTCTTGTCCTTCGCTTTTGATTAATCGTGTGGTCTCTGTTCACGCCACCAGTACTGATGGGTAGAAAGCTCCTCCTGGCTAGCGTGCACCCTAACGCGTCATTTTCGTTTTCCATCAGCAACCACCTGTATGGCCCTCTTTTTGACACTCCTGCAGCCCTGCATTGCAGCACCATGCCAGTGTTTTCTAACCTGGATGACCCTTTGAGAATCAATCCACCGAGAAGGGGGGGGGTGACTCATAATGCAGTTGGTCTCAGCCAGTGTCGGGCAGGGAGAGAAAACAGGCTTGGTTACCATAAAACAAGTGGCCCAGATTAGTGAATTAGTTATAAAAAAAATGGCCATGTTTTCAAATTGCGACAATATTGAACTTGTAATGTCACGATGTATATAAGTGTTTTGCGAGGTATGGAAGACTGCATGGATTTGACCTTGCTGCAAGTAAATGCTTTTTTTTTATCAGGAGAAATTGGCTATAAAAACTGGCCAAGCAGAACATAAACCCGGCCCACAGACTTCCAAAAGAACGATTCATGCACTGACCTATCAGGCCAGCCCATGGGCATTGGTTGATTGCCCTACAGGCCTAACGAAACTTGCTGTGCAATAGTTTGTATTGCGCTGGAACAAGTCTGCCATTTTACAGTGCAAGAGATGCTCCAGAGCTTCATTGAGTAAACAGTGTTAACAAAAGCCACAAGCCACTCGCCTCAACATTAATGGGGTGCGAATTTGCTTGTGTCTCATTGTGAACAGTTGTGACAGCTAAGACTGACGCCAGAGTGGGACTGAGGTCTGCATCACACAGCAGGCCTGAATCTCCACATTCGCATTCACTGTGAGCTTGTGGAAGCAGAAGGTAACAAGAGTTACTGTCCAGATGGAGATTACAAATCGTGATGTTTTGCATGGAGATATTACCTGTGAAAATCAGTTGCAATCTCTCTATGAAACAAAAGGAAAAGCATGCGAAAATGCCCACATAAACACCAATGGGTGTCATTTTTGAGGTTTTGACGCAGGGCAGCACTTCAAGAGAATTTTGCTTCACTGCCCTACGTCAAAAGAATAGGGCAGGAATGCGAAGTATCTATGTGATATGGCTCATTCCTGTCCTTTTCCCCAGCACCAGCGCACAATGGTCTACCATGCGCCGACGCAGACACCTTTGCACCATGTTGCCAGGGTGCCTGCATTGCTTGGCTGATTGATTTGTGCAGGAAGGGACGATTTCCTTTTTTCTATGTGTTGCAGAATGTAGCACTCATAGAAAAAGGAAATCACAAGGAGAAATAAAAACAAAGCACAAGGAGAAATAACAACATTTCTCCTTGTTGAGCCTCCCTAATGCCACTCCTGGGGTGGCGTTAGGGCCTGGCGTATTGCCAGGTTTACGATTACTCGTAAATCTGGGAATGTGTCATGTTCCATGGGTGTTGCGTGGAACACCCACAGCAACACCCCTGGAAAAGCTCCTTTCATTCAGTTTTTGGGGTGAAAGGAGCACAGGAAAAGTCACATAAAGTGGCTTTATGTGGCCTTGTACACATGCTGTGGCATATCACGCCAATGGAACGTCAAAAAAGTGACACTCTGACAGCGCAAAAGTGCTGGTACAGCCTCATAAATGAGGCCCCAATGCACGTTAGGACTACTCCTATAAAAAAAATTCTGGGCAACTCGTTTTGAGACCCTTACTGCCTTGCCGTTTGTATGGGATCAAAATGTGTGCATTGAGGTTCATATTGGCAAATATGAATCACTGAAAACATATGTACATTGCAAAATGGGACATTGCATTTGCAAACTCAGTTGCACTGGTATTTCATTTGCAAGCTCTGTTTTTTCATCAGTCCCCTGGTCTTCTGGTAACAGGTGGCTGGATGTCAAATGTGCACGCTGTTGTGTGATAGCTCTTCTTCTGACTTGCTGATATAGTATGTTTCATTATTTTATCTCCACATACTGTGCATTATTAAACATCTTGTTCCAATGACATATTCCAAAAGAAACAATAACATCAAAGCAATACTCCTGTCTGACCTATATCTGTTTATCTGGTGGCCTGTACAGGGCTCAAATCGGACTGTCCATCAATAATCGATCTTGCCATGCATGAATATGCAAAAATACATTCGTTTTTATTCTCTATTTCTTTTTAGATTTTTATAATTTTAGCATCTCTGTTGATAAGTGTATACAGACTCATGATAGCCAATAGGTTCGGTGTCCTATATAGTTAACATATACAACATAAATTATTTACAGATAAGATACATAGAAAGACACGTATATTAATCCTAATGATGCAAAAACATATACGTACCTCCCAAGCAAATAAACCTCACATCATGTAATCTCACCTCTCATAGCACACTCTCACAATCAGTACAATCTCACACGATGAAATATGAGGAGAATCCTCAATACATGGCTGACATACACCGATGACAAAAGGTAGCGGACTGAACAAGTCACACTTTTGATCCGCTTTGGTGTTGTCCTTTGGGGGTTCCAACAATCCGGTCAACCTACTTTTCGGTGGGAATGTTTAACTTCCACCTTCATCAGGACCACTCTTATCGGCTACTTTCAGGTAAGTGGGAGGGGGTATCTGCTCATTGCCCCATAATCAGCTAGGTTTTGCTTTGCTGCACTAAAAGGTCAGTATGGGTTCCATGCCCTCATATTTGGTACTGCTGATCCATAGTTGAAGCAATTACTGCTAGGTACCCACTAATAGTTAATAGTGGGCGATTGTTATGACATGTATGAACACCATCTCAGTATTGTGTGCATGAGCTAGTCTGCAGTGGGAATTATTAGGTCATGGCCTTCTACTAGGAGCAGGTTTTTTCCACTGAATTATATTAGCAGACTCAAAGTGAAGATGTTTCCACTCGCGTCTGCATCTGACTTGAAATGGCGTGCTCATGCACAAAGGTGAGGCCTAAAGCTCTCACCTGTCTCGGTGTTCTGTTCCTCGGCATTTCCCTTATTTGCGCATTTCACAAACCATGCAGTCCTGGAGAGTGGTGCCTGCTTATTGTAAAAAATTCATCAAAATACATGCACCGGATGTCTGCCTACAAGTCTCCCATAACGGCATGCAATTACCTACATCTGTGTCTGAAGGGGTGACTTAGCATCACCATCCTATAACATATGGTATTTCTTGAGGTGTAATAACAAGTTTATTCTATGGCAAGGAGCAGTCTCAGTATTATTACTGTAATTATGACTTAGTGTTTTCTGAATAATGTGGCAAGTGTGAAAATGCTGAGGTAATGGGAGGATTCTTTCATATTGTAAAGCCTATCGATACTGTGCATGCACATAGAAATAATGTATGGTGCATCTTGGACAGTGTAGAAAATAATTTATTAACACCCTAGAAGACAGACGAGAAGAAATAAAAAGAAAAGCTGCTGGGACTGTAGGCTGTCTCATGGCCCTCAAAATAATTATTTCTTGATGGGACAATCCTGTTCTTTTATCTTGAATACTTTGCAGGCTCAGCAACACCAAAAGCAAAGCATCAGGCCAGGTTAGAGATGTAGACACACATACCTTTGCTACTTGTGATTTTATTGTGCCGTTCATTTGCTCAACTATGCCGACGCCTCAGGTCGAGAAGCACAATGTAATTTTCGCTCAATCTGTAAAGCAGCACAGAGCATTCCCACCATTTCATTGTTAAAGTGTGTTCTTCTATCTAATTCTAACAAGACTGGAAATCCACATCTTGGGATGAGCTCTCTAACAACAGTTTAGCAATGGTTAGGCTGTAATTTCATCACGTAGGGTATGCCTCAACCCAACGTGAAAGCAGACACACAATCAAAAGGACATATTTTTATCCATTACAAGTAGGCAACTCTATAATATCTAACTGCATGCAGGTAAAATGATCTCCTGACCTCCCAATTTGACCCATGCTAACCACTGTTTTCCTTTGTGCATTCTGCTGCTGACATGTTAAACATCTCTGGCACAGACTCTCTGCAAGTGCTCTAAATTTTGGATTGTACCATTTATGTTTAAAAAGTTGCATCATTGCATCCCTGCTTATAAAGTTTCAGTCCATGGCAGACTCTTGCCATTGGTGACATCAGACAATCTAGCAGTACAGGTCTTCCATCTGTATAAACCCACACTGCATCTTCTGGTCTACATGTACCTCCTGCTTTGATCCACCCTTCTCTTTCTGTCTGGATAACATAATCTTGCGATTTTCAAATCTCTTTCCATGTCTAAACAACTGAAAACATTAGTCTGAATTCAGATTCATCAGATTGTTCGTTCAAGGATTCCCCATTAAAGGCATATGAATTTAGGGCACAATAACGTAAGATTCCGGCTCCATCAGCAAATCTATTGCCAACAATCACATAATCATGTCCAGATTGATGAGCCCAACATTTTACCACAGCAATTCAGGCTGGCAGTTGTAATGCCAACAGCAGATTCTTCACACACTCTCCGTTTCGTATAGGTAAACCCAAAGAGGTCATGAACCCATGATGGGACCACAACTGCACAACTCATTCACCACCCTAATACCATTTTGACTGTCTGTAAATATGGTTATTCGCATCTGCTCTATGATGCAACATGCCCTAGTGAGGGCAATCAATTCCGCCACTTGTGCTGAGTTTACTCCTTTCAGCCATGATTCTTCAACACCCACCACCGTACACGTCTCATATGCAACTCACAAGGTACCTCCAGAGTCTCTCGAGCATAATCCATCCACAAACAAAACATGATCTCCTCCCACGTTTTTTTATACCTGTTCTTGAATATCCCCATTCCCCTTACCACAACATTTTTCGATACTCTTCGGTCCCTACTTATTTGAATTGTTTGGGCTGGGAAACAGCCGTGGATAGGCTGGAATACTTTAATTATGCCATACAAACATGGGGTATTGGGTGTTTCCGTTTTTTATTTATATTCTCTCGTGGCTCAGATACATTTGACATATTACTAGTATCTCCCAGATGCCCGACTTCAGTATCTTAAGCCTGATCGCTACCAGATACATTCTAATCTGCTATTTAAGTATTACCACAGGGCTTGTCTCGTTGCCCTTCAGAGATCCAGACGGTACCCACGACGTGCTGGCCATGGACAAACTACAACAATATTAAAAGCAGATTTTTTGTGGGAAAACAAAAGGCATTCCTCTTGAATTTTTCAGTGTTTTCCAAACAGTCTTAAAAGAAGAACTAATGGCAGTCTTCTTGGAAGCCCAGAAGGGGAATGCACCTTTCTCGTGGCGGAATTCAATAATCACAATTTTTCTTAAAAAAGACAAGCCACCTTTAATACCCTCTTCATATAGGCCTATATCGCTTATTAATGCCGACAGTAAGGTATACTCTAAGATCCTGGCGTTGCATCTCTCTGGCATAATTACACCTCTTGTGTCAAAGTTCCAACTTGGATTTATTCCAGGGCGTGACACAGCTGACCATGTTCGGCGCTTAATCACCCTTTTGGACTGGGCGCAAGCAACTAGCTCCACAATTGGGGTAACCCTGTTGGATACTGAAAAAGCATTCAGCAGGGTTTCCTGGTCTTATATATGGGAAACTCAAGGCAGGAAAGGATTTGGTTCTGGTATCCTACGTGCTTTAAAGGCTCTTTACCATTCCCCCACCGTGTTTATACGTATATACGTTTGGCTGATCAAACATCTTCCTTGTTTTCAATTTCTCGTGATACACAGCAAGGGTGTCTGTGCTCACTACTCTTGTTCGCCTTATATATTGACCCTTTTTTGAATAAGGTAAATGTAGCTGAAAATATTAAACCCATTCGTTTATGTCATATAGATTATCGAGACCTCGCCTATGCGGATGACATTGTAGTAGTTACAACAGATATCTTCCAGTCATTAATGAATTAATAATTTGGATCATTCTCGGGCTATAATTTAAATATCTCCAAAACCCAGATTCTTTATGTTGGTGAAGATCCCCCTGCTAACATAATCACTGTTCCGGAAGTCACCTATTTAGGAATCAAGATTTCACTTCCAGTATGTAATATTCCAGAACTAAATATGTACCCTCCATTGACTAAAATAAATTCAGTATTAGAGAGGTTAGATCATCTCCACTTGTCTTTATACGGTAGATCTAACTTGCTAAAAATGCTGGTACTACCCAAACTCTTATACATGTTTCGCACAATCCCGATAGAATTTCTAGCTATATGTATTAAAAGGCTAGAGAGGATCTCCTCTAGATTTCTTTGGGGTTACAAGCGACAACGAAGAGCTTATAAAAAGATGGTGCTGCCGAAAGATCGGGGGGGTTGGGGAATACCCTATTTTTTGTTTTATTACGCTGCAGCAACTTTGCAATTTATCAGCCCACTGGTAGTGGGTGATAGAGCCCGGATACTGTCCTGCAATACCCCTTCTATCTATGAGCTCGGGATGGGTGAGGCGATTAAGGACTGTCTGGTCAAAGTAGCTAGCTATTTCAAAAAAAGAAAATTTTAAATCTTAAAAGCCGCTTATGCGGTATGGAAATTGGTTAAGCGCCAGATGGGTATTCCAAAATTAAATGTGTACACACCGTTTGCAGCATCCGAGTTACTACCCTTTATCTTTCGTGATCAAATTGCCAATAGGTGGGGCACTAGAGGAGTTCAATGTTTAGGGGACCTGTTCCAAGAGGGACACTTAGGGGCCGATTCGATCCGGTAAAATTCTCGTCCGTACGATTCGCATCCAGAGCCGTTTCCGTATGACTCGAACACACCGTACGACTCGACGGGTACGATCCGGCCGGGGTATCAGGATGCTATTCGTCGGGTCCATGTCAGGTAAGGGCGATTCGTACGGAAAAGCGCACATTCACATACACACCGTATGGTGCGTACCCCTCCATGATCGCAGGGGTACGCACCGTACCCCTGCGATCATGGGGGGGTACGTACCGTACACCCAGCGGACATGGGGTACGGTATGTACACCCCAAGATCGCAGGGTACGGTGTGTACACCCCGTGATCGCAGGGGTATGCACCGTACCCCTGTGATCATGGGGGGTACGCACCGTACCCGGGGGGGCGTTCCGTACCTGTTTCGGGGCGAACTCTGCTTTTACGGCTGTTTTCAGCTCCCGTAGAAAAAGGGTCGTACGGTGCGTACCCAACACGAATCGTACTTGCCGGTTCGGAAAAAGCAGCCGCGAACCATACAGATGTCGCGTACCGCGGGTTCCGAGGGAGATTCGTACGGGGATTTGATTCGTACGGTCCCTGTACAATTCCTACGGAGTCCAGCTCCTGGTACGGATCGTACTTCGTCGTACGTACGGGGGACGTTGCAGGGTATGAAACGTACGGGAAAAACGCTCCAAACGGCAATTCGGAGCACTTTTTACCGGATCGGAATCGACCCCTTAGTCTCATTTATTCAGTTGCAAAATAATTTTGGTTTACCTAAAAATGAATTCTTTAAATTTCTCCATATCTGTAGCTTTTTGCAGACCTTAGGTCCGGGGATAGAACAGCAATTAATGAAATTTCCTCTTATCGAGAGTATTGGGAAAATAACATCAATAGGGCAAATTTATTCTTATCTTGTCACAGAACTCCCAGATGATCTTGAAAGTTGTCAAATGAAATGGGTAACTAAGCTAGGGACAGCTGATGCTAATATTGTTGAATCATTTCTGTTGGCCAATGGGGTTCTTATGACAGGAATGATGCGATCACAGCATTATATGGCAATACACGATTTATATTGTACTCCAAGAAAGATCTCTTGGTGGAGAAGCGTGGCTCAGTGGGGTGGAGAAGCGTGGCTCAGTGGTTAGAGGCGGCAGACCCGGAAGCTGAGATCGGCCGGGTTTGATTCCCCGCCTCAGCGGGTCTCGGGCTCAAAAATTCCACGGACTCGACAATTCTCGCTCCGGTGCCTACTCAACTCACGGGGTCACACTGTGCGACTCTGGGCAATAGCTTGCTTAATCTCCACTACGGCCCCTCGCGGCGGGATGCCTGGCTTTCACCTTGTGGACACCCTGCTGGGGTTTCTCACATGGGAATACCAGGACAGGTTCCCTAAGCAAGCGCTGGGATGCTTACGGGCAGCTGTGCGCTTTACAAGTCCAGCACATTTACATCTCTAAATGAAGTACTGCCACTGGGACCAAGTGCAACAGGTGTGGACAATTTGCTGTTGACGCTGTACATATGTTTTTTGCCTGCCCCAAATTATCTGAATTTCTTTATCACTAGAACAGTTTTTGCGATTAATATTGGGACGACCGATGAGTATAACTGGTGAATTAGTGTTGATTGGTCTCAGCCCGGAAATATCTGGTCATATATGATATAATGCTGTGATATGTTTTATCTTTAAAACATATCACAGCATTATATCATATATGACTCTGTATGGCAGGTGCACGTGCGTGTATTACAAAATATTGGATCAATCCCCATCCGCCCTCTTTTTTTAGTTGACGTGAAAGATTATTAGCAATGTATAATTTGGAACTGGCTATTTATAAAACTAAAGGAAGGAGAAAGAGGGCTATGGGAGATAAGATATGGGCACCTATAACGGATTGGATCCAGGAAACTTTATAGATGTATATTTCTCTTTGTTTGGTTTTGATTGCTTGATTGCTTTGTGTAATGTATTTATAATGTATGATCTATACTTTTCATTCCTTGCATAAAATGGAGTTAAAATCAATAAAAAAATATATTTTTTTAAGAAGCAGATTTTTTGTATTCCGACAATATACCACTGGCAGATAACCCATGGTTACCCCCTACAATTGAAGCCTTACCAAACATTTGTTATTTAAGCATGCACTCCTGATTGTCGGCGATCTGTTCAGAAAGTCACGTCCATGCACCACGGCAGAACTTCTTACAACCACATATGCTCAGTGTAGGGACAGATTCCTTCTACATGGGGAGCATAGATCTCTGATTTGTGCAATCCCAGATGTACAACCTGCACCACTGACAGCTCTGCTTGGATACGTCCAACCTTTAAAAAAATATATTAGAAGGTTCACAGCAATAGCTCTGCTCATTGCAAAGCGACAGACATTGGGGAAGAACTCAAACTCCGACTGTGTTGGCCGGGCTTTGTGACATGATACATTGAGACACCAGGAGTGATATATATGCTACCCTGCTTCCACCGACTTCACGGCCAGGAGACATCTGGCAACCTTTGAAAAATTATTTATTGATTCACCATCTGGACGGAGATTAAAATGCTCTAGTGGGTATGGCTAGCCGGAATGTGAGTCCTGGAGATACTAACACGCAGTGGCTTATTGCTGGATATAGAGAAATGTATGTCATAGACAGTTCTCGATGCAATGTGCACAATGTGAAACCGATTGTATTTATTGTGATCCATTTTACGAGTCATCGTCTGTTTTTTATTTTTTTGTTTAACGCTCCTGTACATTGTTTTATTTTTGGAATTTCGCACTTTGTTAAATATTGAGTGGTTTCAATCGATTTGAGATCTTAAATATGGTCATGCACTAACAATGTATTTGTATACTGACCATCTCAATAAAGGAAAATTAAAAAATAAAGCAAAACATGATCAGATTCTGGAAATGGAGTGTCCTGTAAATCAGGTCTTGGCTTTGTACAAAAATCAGTTACAACTTGGCAATTGTGATCAGCTTCTTCCACAACCACCTCGCAACTTGGGAGCAGCATTAAGGTAGCTGGATTCAAACTCGTACACCTTGTTACAGTCATGTTTTCCGCACCCAATTTTACTTGCTCATATTTTGCTAAGTGACTGCTTCAAAGATGCTATGTATGCGTTCTCATTAACAAAATCTCAACTGAATGTGACACATACACTTTCAATAGATGCCCCATCACAATTGTCTCGCACTGCTCCATACTCACACAAGTTGCAGAAGCAGCTTTTAAACATCCAGGTAAGGCAGTAGCCACAGATTCCAATGTGGCCGAAAAATATGCCACTGGACAATGTGTTGTTCCATCCATTTTCATCAGAACTGAAAGTGCACAACTGTCTTGTTCACTGCAAAATAGGGTAAAACTCTTATTAAAGTCAGGCATTGCCAATGCTGGAGCTCGACATAAACTGTCTCATTTTTCAAGAAATTAACTCATGCATTCTACATCCATGTGTACAGGATCTGACAAATCTTTGTGTGTCAACCTGTGGAAGGGCTTGGCTACCAGGGAAAAATTTGGTATCCACTACCTGCAATATCCAACCACTCTCAAAAACATTTGAATTTCCTTTTGTGTACTCGGCGGATTCATCTGCAATATGGCATAGATCCGATCTTGAGACACTTCTCTGACTCCTTTTTCAATTTGATGTCCCAAATAAAGAACTGTAATTTTGCTGGCAACACTTTATGCCCACTTATGGCCAAATGGTTCAGTAGAGCAATTGTATCAGTAACACAACCCTCTTTTGTTCCTGATGCAACTAGCAAATCATCAATGTACTGCACCAGCACAGAGAGATTAGGCATTTACAGCGTTTCCAAATTTCTTTTAAAAATCTGATTAAAGATTGGGGGACTTCCAGTATACCCTTGTGGAACTTGGCACCAGGTCAAGACACGGTCTCTGAACAGGAATGCCAATAAATATTGGCTATCCAGATGTAAGGGAATCGAGAAATATGCTTGACACAAATTGTCACTGAGAACCATTCTTCCTCACATGGAATTTAATATTGAATCCCAGCTGTGTTCGGCACTATTGGACAACAAGGTATCACAATTTGATAAATTTTTTCGAAGGTCCTGAACTATTCTATATTTTCTGTTAGGTTTCTTCATACCTATGATAGGTGTACTACATGGGCATCCTAATACTTCCTTCAAGATGCCTTGTTTAATCAATGTTGCAATCAAAGGGGTTATTCCAGCAACTGTCTCGGGACTCAGATTATATACTGGTGTTCTGGGGAATTCTGCATTTTGTTTTACAGTTATTCAAATTGGAGCCAGTCCTCTCATCAAACCAATGTCTTTTTCTGAAAAATCCCACACATCAGGCAGAACTGCATCTTTCAATTCAGCAGGCAAATCATTTACTGTAAGGAAAGGATATAAACTGTTCACTTCCAGCTTTTGTCTAGCCATTTTAAACACCACATCTTCATCTTTCGTATGGAATTCTATCCCATCTGGTGTATGATAAATGGAACAGTTCATCTTACACAGCAAATGTCTTCCTAACAGATTGACTGGACTGGTATCTTACACCACAAATTTGTGTAGATCTTTAAAACTTCCAAATTTGTGTGTGCACAGGTTTGGTCACTGGAGTCGAGATCAATTTATTCGATACTCCTACAACTTGGATTCTTTCTCCCAAGAGGGGTAGGTTGGGAATTTCCACAGTTCTCACACAGTGGTGCGGGTATCACCAGTGTCTACAAGGAACGAAATAGGCTTTCTGTCTACCTTGCCATCCACCCATGGACCATTATGGTCTACCTTTAAGGATGTACCGAGCACGCATTCCTCCTCCCCCACTCGGGCACTGTTATTGTGATGCATCTGAATCACTCTCATCCATTTGTAACAAATATTGCAGGGCCACCCGCACATTTGAATTCATTTGGTTATGTTATAGAAACCCACATTCGGATTGTACTTGACCATTCATATTCTGCAGAGCTTGAGGCATTCTCTGACCCTGTCCTCTTCCTATGGACACCTGTTGACTCTGATTCTGTTGATTCATTATTTCATTACCCATTTGCGACTGTCTCATTCCATCTACTCCTGGGTGTATAGTCTTTACTGCTCCTGCATTTGTCAATATTTCTACACTCCCGCCTCCAATGCCCGAACTTTACACAGCCATGGCACAGAAACTTCTTCTTCATTTCCTATTGATTACTTCCTAGACCTCTCCCTTTGTAGTGTAGTTCCTATATTCCCAATTGGCTCTGCTCATTGGAATAATATATACTATAGATTTGACGTAGGACTTATGTCGACTAGCTCTCTATAGAATATATTAGACTTAATTGTGAGTGCCAGCTAGTTCAGAGGTTACTAGAAACTTTCTCGAATAAACAAGAAGGGATTAGTTTCTGACAACCACATAAACATGACAACTTTCTTTCTCCAAGAATAAAACTGATCTTCAGAGTCGTGGAAACAATAGATAGATATCTTACTCAGTCAATCGTGCATGCTTCGTTTCATTAGAGGTGTGAAGACGGGCGTTTTCAATAAAAGGTTTTTATTGAACAGTCTTCTTTCTCAAGCAAGTAAAGTGAACTGCTACAATCGTAATACTGGTTGCAAAGTATAATGCGTACAGTAAGAAGAGTATTATAAAATAATACTGTAAAAGCATTGTATGGTTCCTAGACCATAGATAAATACATACATAAATAACAAAGGCTAAAAAGTGCTCAACTGGTGCTTCTAAAATACGCCTACCCCAATGTACCTAACCTAAGTCTAGTACGAGGGAAAGAAGTAAGTGAGGTGTAGCATAGGTTAAGTGTTTCTTGCCAAGAATCTAACCAAGATTTCTCTTAGGGTCTAATCAGCTCCGTACCTTGATTTTAGAATGTTGGAGGTCTGGTATCTCTGTCTCGGGATTCGATTTCCCAACAACCCGCGAGGGGAGCTTGGAAACACTAGAGCTGGATTCTTGCCGGGAGATATGCAGCTTCTTAATCAGTGCATCAGCTGGAGGGTCGGCTTCCTTTAGTACTTGCTGTAGCGAGCTACGTCGGGCAAGTAGATAGTCGAGCTAAGAATAGTTCTACTTTAAGCAGATTATTTTGTGCTTAAATAAAAGTTCCATTTTGAAAAAAGTCAAATCGCAGAAAAATAGAGTTCTTAAGTTGGAAGTTTTGTTTTTGGAAAGTGAAGGTCGAATACAGAATCCCATAGAACGCTGTCTGCTTACTACAAAAGTCATTCTCGTTGTTTGGAGAAAACATTAAATCTTCTAAGCTGGCAAAGAAATAGTCTACCACAGTAGGTGAAAGTTGGACCACTTCATTAGGTAAACCGATAGCACTAAAATATGAAGCATCGCTGTCAGCGTTAGCCACTTTAACAATGTTTTTCAGAGATGGAGATGGTACCTGTGTGCCTGTCGATGTACTTATCTCACCGTCAGCAGTTTGCATCTGTGAGATCTCAATGAATGCCGTCATCAGGATTGGTAGCCGCTGGGGACAACACGATGCATGGGCCATTACTGAACCAAGCAAGGTATCAACATCCGTTGGCAGTGCTGATGGAAGTGTTAGACAGATGTCCAGCACGCATTCTTCTCCACAAAGCAGGCATCGTAGAACAGGTAAGATGCAATCTTGCCAGTTTGGTCGGAATGATAGGAACCACGTGGTATTCAGGTCTCTTAACCGAGCCAGGCCCAGGATCTGTATCATGCGCTCACGACACTTCATTGCCAGGACAGTGTTCTCTATGGTAATCTGGGTGTAGCTGGTGACTGGACGTGCCATATCGGAGCAGAAGGAACAAGAATAGTATACCTGCTACGAGTCCCAAAATGAGAGGCAGGCCACCGAACACAGAGTGCACGAAGTTTGGTAAAATGCCAAGGACTGCTTCAAAAGGTGCGAACAGTCCCAAAAAAAACTGTCTAAAAAATACGTGTGCAATACCACTGGTATCAGACAAGTTTAAGATACGACCTAACATTTCTTCAAAATTTACGGGGCAGTTTGTTGATAATAGGGCATGTATCTCTGCAGAGGACCTTGCAACTTGCAGTTCATACGTCTCTTTAGACGAGGGCAATGGCACAGTTTTTTGTAAAAGAATGGCTTTCATTCTGCTTAAAGTATCAATTCAAATAGAAGAGATGTTCAGTGAAGGCCATAACGGCGCCTCCCCGTCTGTCTTAGCTTTAGGAAACAATACTTGCATACAACAAGTGACCCTGGCTGACACAGTTACGAGATAGGCTATTCCTGGCATCGTTCCACAGCAGCTGTGACATTCAACATTGTATAGCTCCCGTTTCAATGCAGCCTAAAAATTGGATCTATCACCGCCGCTGGAGAACCTTGCAGGTGGCAGGATAAGTTAGTCGAAGAACCTTCACAGGCACAGGTGAATTAACACCCTGGCATAAAAGTGTACCATTTAGTGAGCTTTTACATTGTATACAACTAAGAAATACTTATTTTCCCCCACTACAACATTTGTGTGTGTATGGTAATTCCCAGGTTGACTTTATGTATTCCTTACCAACTTTTCATACACGGCAATTGGTATATGTTTCAAACAGTATTGAAAATTGAAAATTGTGACAGTGTATTTTCCGTGTATTTTCCATTCTGTTGCAGGTTTTTCTGAAACAGTTAATGGTAATCTTTCCAGTTTTTCAATGCTCAGCACCGTATAGTCTGCTCCTCTTTGTGCCAAAGTGATTTGATTTTTGTAAGATTAAATACAGAAAACAATGACGTGGTGTTGATTAGACGCCACGGCACATATGCAGAACAAAGATTTCGCAACGTCCAGCCTAAAAGCATTATAGAACGTAATTGCGACTGTCCATGCTGTAGCATGAGCAAGTCCTGTTCCATTATGTCCATGGCAGAGGATACTATGCTGTCCAAAGAATACATTCTGGATGACAGGGTCGTTAACCCATTGTCAACTACAGAGAGGGCTTTATCTAAAGTAATACGATCAAATTCATGTAGTCTTTCTGCAGTCTCTGCCTGTGTCCATTCTTCATTATAAATGGTGTATATACCTGCATATATGAAACGTTTATGACGTCTTTTCGCAGGACTTTGTAAGAAGTCCCTTAAATCAACGCCATCTTTAAGTAAATCAACGCCATCTTTAAGTAAAGATAAGTGTTGTTTAACTTCTGTGAGTGTAGATTTTTGTAGCTACTCAAGGCACAGTTTTCCTACACTGTATGTTTTTACTATCCCTGGATGTTGTCTCTGGACATATCTTGAATCTGGCCTAGTTACTGTAAACCCTTGTGTCTTGTTCAGGAATCTATCTTGACAGTTATTAATGTCTGTGGGCCAGATTAACCATTTTTTCCAATCAGGATCAGTTCTGTTTTTTTAGAAAAATAAATGTTATGTCAATCCCTTCTTCTGAGGTGTTTTTTACTATCAGGTGTAGGTGTAGGTATGGATGGTTTGTTGAAATCTTTTATCTTGGCCAGTCCAAGGCAGGATGTCTGTTGAACAGTGTCGTTTAAAAACATTATTTGTTCAGGGATAATTCAGGCTCGAAATAAAGCTTCTATTCCTTGCACCTGCCAGTTTTTTGAGCCCCAGACAGTTTTCGTTTCTATGTTGTCACTCCAAAAGTCAGTCAGTCAGTCAGAATACTTTATTTCGATAAATCAATATCATAAAAAGACAATAGTACTATACAAAAACATGCATAAATTACATTGATTTTACACCATAAAAACAGAATAATATACAGTAGATATACACAGTAAAAACAAGATGATTGAGCCTTAAAAATGTTCCATAATGATTCATCTAAAAAGATCAGTTAAAAAAATAAAAACAACAGTCAATTTAGTTACCCTGGCTACCATTTATCACTAAACAATCATTATATAGAGCTACATCAGGGTTCCTCAAGAAGCAATAAATCAGTCGTTATACTATTTCTGATCCTAGCAGCACCCACTAACAAACTAGCAACGTGAAAAATAATCCTCCGGGGTCTGTAGTAATTGCAAGTAAAACAGGGCAGGCTTAACCTGCAAGAACCCAGCCTCCTTTAGGATTGGCACCAAGAATTTCAACCTTAATTACGTGTAGTGACCACAGAACATTAAAAAATGCATAGTGTTCTGGACGGAAAAATTGTCACATAAACACGGGTCACATTTTCAGGGGTGCTCCATTTAGGAAAATAACCAAGGTTCAAATCAATCATGTTAAGACGAAAGCGTGTTAGAAGGAACCTATGGTATGGACGATTCACCAGGGTAAGATAAAGTTCAGGTCCTGGTGGGTTAGACATAATAAAGTTAGCCCTCACAGTGGTTTTTTTCAGTTCCAATTCTTCTCTCTCCAGGCTCAGCATTTGACCCATGGCACCCTTAATCAGTGCAATGTCCTTTGATGTTATTGTCTCTGGTGACAAAAAAAGCTCTGGTCTCCCTAATTTAAAAAGACTATTTTTAATATATGTCAACCATTGAATCTTGTTGTTATTATCCAAATGGAGACAGTCTTTCAGTATGATATGATTCAAGGGAATTTCCTAGTTTAACCAGGTCTTCAACCAACATATTATAGGAGCCATTTTTATCGTGTCTGAGATGAAGCCCACCCCAAGTTCAGAGTGAATAGTATATGAGGGAGAAAACTGTGGTACTGACAGGACAGATCTCAAAAATTTATTTTCGGTAATCCGGGGCAATGTTGCCCCAAATTGGGCTACCATATGTGGCCACTGTAAGGCATTTTGCTTCATAAATCTTCATTAATGCTGCTATAGGCCTAGCCCCCAGTTTTTGTGTAAAACCATGGAGTGCAGAAGTGGTCCTTGCGAGTGAAAGGTTTCTGTTTTTAAACTGCAGACCCCAATTCCCTCTCTCATCAAAGGTAACCCCAGATAAGGGAATGCTCTGCAGAGTTCTTCTTTGCCACAGAAAAAAGTTTTAGATTGCCTCTTCCTAGAACTTCTCCCCATGATCATAATCTGGGACTTCTTAGCATTTATTTTAAGGTCCAGGGAGCCCATAAAGTTCCCAAAGACTTCTAGCAGCCGTTGTATTCCTACCCCGGTCCGCGAAAGGAGGACGGCGTCATCCGCGTATAGGAGAACTGGGATACCAAGTTCCCCCATACGCGGGATATCGGAGGGTGCCTCCTTTAGTGCAGGTTCCAAGGCGTTTATGTATATTGTAAAAAGAAGGGGAGCCAGGATACACCCTTGCCTGACTCCTCTTTCAGAATTAAAATGGCTGGAACAACGCCCCTCGGTAGTGACCCTGACAGAAGCTATTAGGCCTGAGTGTAAATCTGCCAGAAGATTAAGTAGGGCCCTATCGAGTCCCAAATTAAGTAAAATTTTCCACAACTTTGACCGATTTACTAGGTCAAAAGCCGAAGAGAGGTCCATGAATCCCAGATACATGGACCCCTCCTTGGCCCTAGTGTATTTATCCAGTATCAATTGCAGTTTGAGACATTGATCCAGGGTGCTCCTTTTCGGTCTAAACCCGTATTGCAGATTTGACAGGACCCCTCTGTCATTCGCCCATTCATTTAATTTGAGCAAGATAACCCGTCCCAGAATCTTGACCGAAGAGTCTATGAGGGAAATCGGTCTATAACAAGAAGGGTCCTGCCTGTCTCCCTTCTTGAATACTGGGATGATAATGGATTTTTTCCAGGAGGCCGGAATATTATTTTGATTTAGAACGTTAAAAACATTGCACAGAATCTTCGACCAGAACTTTGGCGCACATTTAAAGACATCTGCGGGGACCCCGTCAGGGCCAGGGTCCTTATTTTTTAAAGACAGCTCAATCGCTCTTTCTACTTCTTTAACCTCAACAATTATGTTTGGGCCCTCAGGACCAGGAAGGCTATCACCAATTTGAGTTTCTGGGTTCGAATATATTTTACCAAAATGTGTTATCCAGGCCTCATCAGGGATGTTAGCCTCAAGTGGCGAGTTCTCTTCACCCGAGAATAACGGTTGGTTCACAATTTTCCAAAACTGCCCACTATTTTTAAGAATATCTGGGGAAAGTAATTGTGACCAGGCATCGTCTTTCAGCTCTTTTTTCCTAGCTAGGATAGATTTTTTGTAGGCAGATCTTAGGCTGGCTATTTGAGCTCGGTCTTTAGGGGTGGCCTTCAGAGCTTTAAGTAAGTCGCTGTGTGCCCTAGAGCATCTTTTGTTGAACCATCTCCTACCACAGTGTGTCTTCTGTTTTGGACCGGCCAGTAGACTGTGGTTGATTTGCCTACAGATATTATCAAAAGCACTTACCACATGCGTGATTTGAGCCTGATTGTCTAGGCATATGGCCACCTCGTCCTCAACTTTAACCAATACTTCTTGCAAAAAAGTTTCAGGGACAATGATTGACCATTTTAGCCTATGTCCTTGGTCTTTGACGACCACATTTAGGCCACCCTTATGTGTCGCAGTTTTCAAGGTTAAGAGGTCCTCAGAAATTATCTCAATTAGCACCGGGTTGTGGTCACTGAAGACCGAGACCACAGTCTTATACTTTAAAACTTTACTCAACAAAAAAGAAGACATAAAAATATAATCGATAATACTACCATCGTCTGTTCCTTTAAAAGAGGGCAACCTAACTCCACCTTCCACACACCCCGACTCATATAAATTCCATCTTGCAAGGAAGTTGTCAAGCGCCTCCCCTTGTTTAGAATGTTCAAAATGCTTGGGAGAAGAATATGGGGGGCCTTCTTCTTCTAAACTGATACACGATAGGTTGCAGGGATGTATGTTAAGGTCCCCCAGGAATATTATTTCAAAAGTATTCACCTTAATACTGTAGACTGACAAAAATTTCTCAAAAAATTCCAAATTATGGCTTGTGCACTCATATGCGCTTGAATTATAGAAATTTATTAATAAAATCTTAGGGTTGTCCGAAGTGGATAATTCCACGATTAAACAATTCTGGCAACCAGAATCACACTGAATTAGTGTACCCCTTAGATCAAGTTTAAATAAAGTTAAAAGGCCTCCCTTTGCTCTACCTGCAGCACTACTACTTGCAGGGATGAAAAAATGTCTAAACCCGTCTAGAGAGAAGCTGTTTCCCTGGTCCCATGTCTCTTGGAGTGCTATGATATCATAGTTTTTAATGAATTAATCCAGATATCATTCTGTGCTTTAGCCTTAATACCAGCGATGTTCCAGGTCACAATGCTAAAGATAGGTTGTAAAGGCTGTGCATTTATCCTCAATTCATTTGACTGTCAATCATTTTCCTCCAAAGATGATAGAGGGGTATAACGATTGGCCAATGGAAGAGGATGATCAATTCGGTTATATGGCCTAGCTAACCTATACCAATATGGGTCCATTCTATTTGAGGATTGATGACCGCTTTGCGGAGGGGAAACAAAGTCACGCCTAGGGATGGATTCAGAAATCTTAGACTGATCCGAGTGTGAGTGCAGAGTATTATTAAGATGGTTATAGAAAAAACCAAGCGGACGTGCACAATCCATATGATCGGCAATAGGTAAAGAGGCTGCTCTGAGTCAGACCATGGCAACGTGCTGCGGGTGCCTGAAATTAACAATGACACAGTCCCCTTAGTTGTTCTTTCTGGAATTTCCTATCCAGCTCACTCTTTGGGTGGAGATTATGTCATTGGAAAAGGCAGATGGAAAACCACATTTCCTACTCAGCCATGATAAGCGTTTGTTCTTCAGGGCCTCGTGGGTTTCAAAACGAGAGTCAGTGAGATAAGAGTCCACCTCCGGTACATTCGTTAAGACAACTGTATATGGGACACACTCTGGGGGAAGATTAACTGATGCTCTTCCCTTATCCACACTCCTCCCTTCATTGTTCCTCCCTTCATTGTTCCTCCCTTCATTGTTCCCCCCACCCCTAATAGATTGAATACTTGGTGGGGGTTGTGTAACTGTTACAGGGGGAAGTAGAGTGGGTGGTACAGGGGGAGAATGATTAGCTTGTGTCGCTGATGTAGTTTGTGCAATATGTTTGACCCTATTCCCCCCGTTACAAGGAGCAACTGCATCCTTATTGACATTGTTGCCAACCTTGCGGCTCTTCTGTGTATTAATCAAGGTAAGATGAGAGTTCAAGAGATCACCCAATCTAGATACTTCATGTGTCACCTGATCTAATTTTGCCACAAGAGGTTTAATCATGAGTTCTAGTTTAGATTCTATAATACTGGCCAAGAGGTCCATAAGGTCAGGGTTAAGGTTAGTCATCTCTGTCTTATTTAAGGACTCATTTCCACCTCCTATGCTTGTCGAAGGGGTCCCAGCCTTTTTGGTTTTCCTTGTCCCCCCCCGCTTTACTGGGGCCTTCCTGCAAGCCCGTACTACTCTTCGAGCAGGTGAGGATACCGGTGAAGATGTAGGAGAGGATTGTAATATGGTATCCACAATTTTAACCGGCACTTCCAGGAGTACCTGACTCTGTTCTGGGAGAGTATCGTTGTCACTAATTAAATCCCGGCTATCATTACAACTACGATCTAGGGTAGGAGTAACTGGGGGAGCGGTCAGGCTGGTTGGTGAAGCCGGTGGGCTTACCCGATTTAGAGAAAGGCGCCTTTCTTTATTGATTTTACTCACTACCTTGACCAGGTAGTTGTCCATTGTACCCATCTCAAGAGGAGTTTTGGCCGATCTAAGTTTCGACATAGTAAAAAATCAAAATCACAGTTACAGTTACAGTTTAAGAGCAGGGTTTTTTAGAGGAGCCGTTACTATAACAACACACAAGCTATTCTAAGGATGGCCACAAATAACTTGCACCTATAAGGGTATACAATACATAAAAAATAAGATAAAAATAAAAACAGTCTCACAGTTGTTGGGGTATCAGGAAGCAAAAAAAAAAAGACCAAAGTCCCTGGCCCAGCCCAGCCTCGGCAGCCACGGACGGCCACGCCCTTGTCCCGGGCTTCTCCCGGCGCACGCCCGCGCGCGTCCCGCGGGACGAGGGACCGACGGTGCCATTATGCGACTCCTGGCGCTGGTCTGTGGCGTCACTTGTGCTGGTCACGGGGTGGGAGGGACCCAGCGGAGCCAAGCCAGGCCGGTGGAGCAGGCGGAGCAAAGCCCGGCCCTTCGCTGCTGGTGCTACGGAACGGCGTAGGCAAGCCCGGCCCTCGGCAACAGCTACAGGTTTGTGTCTGATTCCAAAAGTCGATACCTAATGAGAACAGCTGGGCATAAAAGGCTGCTGAATAAATTTGCTTTGTATTGGTTAACATACTTTTCATTCCTGTCTTATTAATATTTCTAAAGTAAAATGTTTGCAGATTTGTGGTATTAAAACATGAAAAGTATGGAAATTTATCATAGAATGTTATTGAGCTACCTTTTGGTGGCATTGGACAATGTTCCCATTGATTAAAAGTATAAATATTCCTAGGGTTTGCAGATTTGTGCAAGTAATGATGACCATAGTGAATATAACAATATATTTGTGCATAATCTGAGGAACCTTCTAAGTATTCATGTTGTATGAATTTTGCAAACATCTCTAAATCTGACATCATATTATTAACAGTCTCAAAGTCCCAATCATCAGAAAACGTGCTGGGTGAAACAAAGTCACTCAAGGAAACCTTAAATTGATGTGGAATCTTCAATAGCTCTGCAGGACCATAGATGTCATAATCAGTTCTGTCCCATGCTATAGCACCAGGTATGGGAATGGCTGTGATGTTCACTGATGTCAAGTCCCTTTGTTTACGATGAGATGATTTGTGTGGCTTCAGTAGCAAGTTGATGTTCTTACTTGCTGTGTCCATTTTACTATAGCTTCCATTTATCAGCATTCCCAAAGTTAATACCATGATTAGCCAAAGTAGGAGAAAAAGTACGCCTAGCACAATCCAAAGTTCAACCCATGGTGAAACCAGATAAGTGTTTCCAAGTTGCTGAAAAAGTTCTGTTACTTGATCTTTAAAAAATGTATTTGCTGGCGTCGTTTCAGGCTCACTGGGATCCTCAGAAAATGTATCAAAGTTAATGAAATAGCCAGAGGCAGTTCTGTCAATTGTAGGAATTGCATCAGGATTTTTTGAAATCACTGGGGCTACCGGATCCTTTGTCATGTTAGTATATTCAGATGCTACATCATTGTAGACAAGAGTGTCTTGACAAACTGTCATTTGGGTCTCAAGAGGCACAAGTTCCATTGCTTTATTGCTTAGTCCTTTGTTCTGTGCTGCAGAGTCTTCAAATGTTATCAGTCTCTCAGTCTGTATCTTTTGGATAGTAGCAAGGTTTGGTCTTCTGCTACATCTTTGTAGTCCACTGGGCCTACTACTTTTTATCGGCCACATGATGTGGTTTGATCAGGTCAATATATGCGAACCTGTTCTCTTTTCTTCCTGTAATACTGTTCTTGATCCGTGGATTGCTATCACAGGTACTGGTTTTCTGTAAGAAGGCCCACATTCCTTCTTATCCGTGATCTTTTCTCTGACTAGATCCCCAATCTTTGGAATCCATACAGGCCTTGCTGGGTCGGGTGGTTCTCCTTCAGTGGTCGTTGGCTTCTGTATTGTGTTGCTTTGACTTCATCTTTTCTTGTTTAAGTCCTGCAAAACAACCAAACGGTCTGTGATATCAAAGGGTTTTTGTTCCACCATTGAAGTGTGATGATCGAGGTCCTGGACAAGCATTGTAGTACCAATAAGGATTTCATCTGGAGTGATTCCACCCAGAGAATTTCTTGGCAGATTATTTAAACTACATTGGACACTTATTAGATGTTTGATCCACCCGTCACCTGAGCCGAATACCCTAGCTGTTATAGATTGCTTTATTTTCCGTTTTTTTCTTTCCACTACATAATTTCCCTCAGGATGGAATGGACTTGAATACTGCAATGCAATGCCCAGATTGGCCATGGCCTCTTAGTAAGCTTTGGAGCTAAACGCAGGACAAATAGCGTGCCGACTGCGTATGTGCCGATAAAAACTCGCAAATCTTTTATAACAGTTCGGGCATCAGCGGTGCGCTGAGGCCACAGCCAAATGAATCTTGAGCATGAATCCACTGCGACCATGATATATTTATAGCTACCATCCCTCTGTAAGGTGTGGGAAAGTAAATTTTGCCATGTTCTGTGTCCCTACGCCTCATCCATCATATGTTATGTGTGCATGACCAATATGCATATGTTATTCCCCATGTCTGATTAATGACGCAATTACAGTCGTGTCCACCTCTAGTATGTCAGTTTCCAGTCCTCGTGAATACTACGAATATCAGGCCTATGTAAAGTTATATTGCCACGTTTCTCAGTGTGCACGTTATTCCATTATAAAGTCCCCGTTTCCAGGCCTCAAAAGGGCCCGGACATCAGATTCAGCTCCTGTCTCCTGAAAAGCCTCGCTAAGGAGCGATACAGCCCCCACCTGTATCCTCGACCTTTCACTTACTTCCTGCTTCGCAGAGCCCGGTGCAGCTTGGCTCTGCCTCTGAGTCTGCCAAAAGTATGTTATAGTTCCAGCTATCAGTTCAGTCCTCCTTCTCTGCATTCCTAAGCTACTGAACTGCATCAATAGTTTCCGTCATTGTCTAGCCTTCTCGTCTCCATGTTAGAGAAATACTGCTTTTACTGGTCATTTAATATTCTTCATCACGCACTACATGTAGAATAATGCATGGTCCAGTCTTAGAATCAAGTTAGCTTTTCCCCTCATGACTTCTAGTTTATATCAACATGTTCCCTAAACATCAGATACCAGATAGGGTTTAGGTACATGTCGCTCCGACCCTCCAGACTCTAGTCTCTGCTCCTAGCACAGAGTTCATAGCCCCCAGCTTCTCCTAGTAATACGTCATTGCCAGTTTACGCGCACCATTAGGTTAGAGGTCCCGGCTCCTTAGGTAGCCCCCTCCTATGTTTCCGCCCCATTCATGACATATTCTGTTACGTTTGCACCACATGTCTATGTATACGCCCAGTTACACCTCTTTTCACTGTTATCTTTCGCGACTGCTACGCGTCACGCCTTCTGCTCCACCCACTGTTACGCCTACTGCAATGTAATGCTATGTGTTTGCGCTATGTATATAAGTTGATGTATTGTTATTAAAAGTTAGCGCGCTCATCCCAGACCCAGCCCCGGCAGCTGCCGGGCCACTCTAGCCCTGCCATTCTGTTCCTATGCAGGTTGTCCTGATCCTGTCCTCATGCTGTAATAAACCTGCAGAAACTCCTACTACCTCGAATCTTGACTCTTATTTATTGAGCTATCTGTTATGATATATGCCTAGTCAAAAATAGGGTATTATTTATTTATTTACCACATAATGGCGCCCGAATAGGGACTTGCCCTTTCCCCACGCGTCGGTGAAGCCACGCCGACCCCCTGACCCTCTGCAGCCGTGACGGAACCATACCGGCCACGTGCAGATATTTCTGCCTCAAGTATCCCTCAGGCCCACGGAGGAGACGGAGGAGGCGGTCCAGCATCCGAACGAGACGGTGGAGGAACGCGGCGAGTCCCGACCAGAGCCCAAGCCAAGAGTCCAAGGTCCGAGGTATCCGGAGGCCCACCCGTAACTGAAGTCCGAAGTTCGTCGTCCGTCGTCCAGTCCAGTCCGAGGCCTTTCCGTTCTTGCTGCCCGGTGAGTACCATTGCTGGGGTAGTATCTAGACAGGACCAATCTAAATTGACTCCTGGTCCGTGGGTTGGTGGTGCCCAGACTCACAAACGAAGTGTTCACCTAGGTGGATACGGGTCTTGATGCGTCCCTTTATGGGACCGGTATGTTCCGTACTGTTATAGCAGTGCATCCAGTAACTCTAGTCTGTTCCGTTCTCGAGAAATTCTGTTCTGTTTCTGTTCTCAGTATTCCAGGTAATATTCTGTTCGACCTGTCATTTATAATGTTGTTCAATGTATTTCCAATGTCGTGGTATGCCTGAATTGTTTTCCCAATTGTTAATGTTTTTCGTGTATTGTATTGTGTTCCGATTCAAGTTTACAATGCCGCTCTTTTCCAAGTTACGTCAGTTAAAAACTAGAAAGGGTTTATTAGAGGAAGCAGTTCCTGTCCCGCCCAGGGACAGTCCAGGTCATTTTATGTATCAGAAACATGGCATAAGCGCCATATTGTATCTAGATTTATGGGTAGAGTATACCAAACAGTTAGACGAAAAGTATAGATGGCCCGTATCGGGTACATGGGATGCCGAATGTATCATGCGAGTAGAAGAAGCATTATGGAAAAAGAAAGCCAGACAGTCACAGAAAGATGCCATCGAGTTATGGCGTAAGGAAGCCCATAGAAGGACCGAGAAAGAAGTCAGAAAGTCAGAGTTAAGTAGAGAATCCCAGGAACGAGTCCAAGAAAGAGAATTAATCGAGACAGGTGAACAAGTCAAAGCCGAACAGTCAGACAGACAGAGGCATGCCCTCATTAAGGGTATGTATCCTCTTCTTGCCGAAGGTTTGCCAAAAGCGACCCCAGAGGCATCTAGTAATTTCCCGCCACCATTAGTTCCGACCAAGCTACGTCACAAACCGACCGCAGCTGATATTTTTATTTCGTCCTATCTGGACGACACAGTCCCCGAATATGCAAATCCTGTTCGCGCTCCGCCAGTCCCTGTAAACCAGGTAGTTCATGCTCCTCCAGATACCGGGGTGCCCTTAACAGCTTCCCCGGTCCAGCCCGCCATACAAGTCCAGCCCACGTTACAATTACCAACCCTGCCAGGACGAAGAATGTCAGTCGACGATTCTAGTCTAGGGGCCGCAGGAGGAGGTCTTCCTCAAACCCCGCCGCCACACAAGCGTTTAACATTACTCGAATTACATGCTCAAGCGTTACAGCGCACGCCTAAACATCAGTCTGTTACAGAAATCAGGCAAACCCTTAACGAATGTGTCTATGATCCAGTTCCAGGCGAATATAATATGGTTTTATATTCCTTACGTGTAAGGAGAGTGACCGAGTATCTAGTCACCTTACCGAATATGAAAGAAGATCTAGACAGAATATATCGTTTCATCCGTACAGGGGATGATCCAGAAAGTATTGGCGAGATTATGTCTCAAAGGAAAGCCGAGATCCAGCTCATGATATTAAAGTTTCTGATTAATTGTCTAATAAGAGAACAAGATTACCCGTCTAAAGATTCTGCCGAAATGAGAATCCTGACAAGGTGGAGTGATAATATAGCCGAGGGTAAGCACAAGACCGTCGGTGCCATGGAAAGTATGTACAAGAAAATCCGTAAAGAAATAATAAAGATACACGAACAGCGTAAAGCAGCACAAGTAAGCGAGAAAGAAAGTACCTCTGATCCTGAAGAGGAAGACGACGAGAATTCTGCTAGAATAGCGTATGTAGGAAAATCTAGATTTCCAGATCGCCATTTACGTCTAGAACCCAAGTCTATTTTCCATCATTCAGTACCAGAACAAGGTTCTCTAGAACAAGTATTCCAAGCTACCGATCACATTCTGAAATCACGAGTCGGTTACAGTGAATTAAGTACTATGCACGAACAAGAACTAGCCCGATCAGCAGTCCGATGGATTACTGATTCTACCACTTTTCCAGATGAAATAGTGGCACAAATGTTTCTGAAACTGCCCCCAGCCGAGCAACGACTGGTGGGTATGTATATGATCCAGTACCTCATTACTCTGTATGAGGGTCAACACTCTGATCCAGGTCCGTTACACGATATCCTGAACGAGTTACTCCAGTATAGATGGAGAGGTCTAGGTACCGATTTAGTTAGTGTCATTCTAGAACAGCGTCACAAGTATAGAACGTTTCTGAATCCGCATTTTGTTCATGTTTCACCCCCAGAAAGCAAATCATTCTACATAGACAGACAGAATCCGTTACGAGAAGTCCACCCAGTCCAAGGGGCGGGTGGCGTAATGCAACGAGTGTTTGTATACACTCCGATTTCAAAGATGGAACTTCTTGAAATGAAGAAATTAATTCCCTGTCATGACAAAGATCCAGCAGGGTTCCATAGAGAATTAAAAGACATGCTCCGTATGGGAGAATACACTTACCCAGATATCATTAAAATGTTAAAGGTCCTGTTACCCGCAGGGGTGTATGAAAAGCTAAAGGAAAAAGAATGGGAGGTGGGAGAGAAAAAGATCGATTGGGCAGCTCTAGAAGCTGAAGACAAGGCACGAGTACCAGGTACCGGTCTTGGAGATAAATGTAAAGAATTACCAGAATTATTGATTCAAGTTTTACCCAGATTATTGACAACGAGAAAGGAAGACTGGGATGCAATCTCAGCCTGTAAACAGAAACAAGATGAAGATATTAGTGATTTTTATTCTAGATTTGAGAAATGTTTCAGTATTAACAGTGGTCTCAAGACAAGTAGTGAGTCATACCCTCACCTTTTCGTTACTAAATTAGTCGAGAATTCAAGTCCACAAATTAAAAACCGAGTTTTGAAAGTCGAAAGCACCTGGCAAGCAAATACTCCGTCCCAGATGCTCCAGATGCTCCAGTATCACCAGAATAGAATCAGGGAAGAGCAAGAGCACGAAAGAAAACGTATGAAAGACACGAAAATGAAAGTGCTAGTTGCACAATCTGTTCCTCAAGACAGTCAGAAGAGGGGTCCGAATCAAGCCAGTCATCCTGCAGCTCCCGTTAAAGGGAACTGCAATTATTGTAAACAGCCAGGTCATTTTATAAATGAGTGTGCAGTTCTGAAACATAACATAGCTACTGGTAAGACTAAAGAAAGACCACGTCCGCCTAGACAAGAACAAGTTTCACAGACTCCTCAGTCACAGAAAGCACCACAGACAGTTACAGCACCGCAGCCTATTGCTGCAACACAGCATGTTACATCGCAGATGTACCAGTATGCACAGTCTGAGTATCCAGAGTACCAGCCATATTCATGAAACAGCCTAGAGAGGGAGGTAGGCTTGCCTCTCATCGAGATACCTGTAGATCAAGAAGGTCCCTATGTTCACAGTCAAGTATTAGGGAAAGACAGAAAGTTTCTGATTGATACAGGGGGAAGTAGGACCACAATTAGTCATGCCGAAGTTCCAGGGGCTCCGCTCTCAGGCTCAAGAAATGTTTCCCTTGGATTTTCAGGAAAACCTATCGTTAACGAGATATCTAAGCCAGTCACTCTAGAAGTAGGTCCATTGTCCCGCACTACTGATCTGTTACTTACTAAGTCATGTCCAGAAAATCTATTAGGCATTAAGACACTGAAAGAGTTGGGTGCAGTCATATGCTGTTCCCCAGAGGGAATACGACTGTTCCTACGTGACTTTAAGGGTCACTATGTATTACGAGATTTTGATTCAAGACTGTCTAATGTTCCGCAGCATTTATGGGCGCAAGGTCCAACTGATGTAGGTTACATGCAAATCACACCCCATCGTGTGACTCTCAAACCAGGTGTAGTGTTACCACGAATCAGGCAGTATAGATTGCCACCCGAGGCTGTAGCAGCCTTATCCAAAATTATAGACGAGCTCATCGCTCAAGGAGTAGTTGTAGAAACTGACTCCAATATATGTAATTCTCCGATCATTCCAGTCATGAAACGCACTGATCCAAATGCACCCCCAGTATATCGATTAGTGATTGACTTACGAGAGCTTAATAAATGTATTATTCCGCAGTACCCAGTTGTCCCAGACATCTCTTCCCTATTGACAGCCATTGATCCCGAAGCCATGTTCTTCACTGTCATAGACCTCAAGAATGCATTTTTTAGTGTTCCCATTCATCCAGACAGCCAGTTTCTTTTCGGATTTTGTCTAAATGGAAGGAGCTATATGTTCACACGCGCTCCTCAAGGTTTCACAGAAAGCCCTAGTATTTACAGTCAAGCACTCAAGAGACAACTAGACAATATTCACATGCCAACTGACACTGCCCTGCTCCAGTATGTCGATGATCTACTGATCACAGCCCGTTCTGAACGTGACTGCGAGCGGGCATCACTGACAGTTCTGTATTTCCTAGCCGAGATGGGGCACAAGGTGTCCCCTTCGAAGCTTCAATTCTGTGTCCAGCAAGTGGTCTACTTAGGACACTTGCTGTCCAAGAGGGGTAGGCAGTTGACACCCGACCGTATCCAGTTGATAGCGAGTCTTCCCCAGCCCAGAACCCAGAAGGAGGTGCGTGCCTTTATCGGCCTTACTTCTTATTGCAGACAATGGATTCCCCAGTATGCATTTCTAGCGAAGCCACTGATACAGTTAACGACACAGGAGGCAGCCGTATCGACTGTCCTCCCTTGGACATCTGACCATACACTTAGTTTCAATGAGTTAAAGACAGCTTTATGCCAAGCTCCAGTTCTAGCTACACCGAACTACAGTAAGCCTTTTACACTTTTCGTCACAGAACGTGAAGGTACAGCATTATCTGTTCTCACACAAGATCAAGCAGGTCAATACAAGCCCTGTGCTTATTTTTCGAGCACATTAGATCCAGTCGCCCAGGCGTTGCCTGCGTGCCTCAAGTCAGTTGCAGCCACAGCACTAGCTATCAGACAAAGTGATTCCATAGTTTTAGGACACTCCCTGACAGTACAAGTTCCACACTCCGTAGAAGTTCTTTTAAACCGAACACAAACACAGCACTTGACAATTGCACGTTTAACAGGTTATGAACTGACACTGTTTCAGCCACACATAGAAATTAGACGCTGCAACATCCTGAATCCTGCTACACTGTTACCATCAGTTAATTCAAATCCTGACACACATGACTGCGTGGAAATAGTTAACATTACGACAAAGCCAAGACAAGACCTGACAGATATTCCGTTATTAGACCCCGACCTGACACTTTATGTGGATGGTTCATGTATGAGAACTAGTACAGGAGAACTAGTCGCCGCATATGCAGTGACTATTGACACCGAAGTTATTGAAACACACCGTATTGATACCCTGTCCGCTCAAGCAGCAGAGCTAGTTGCTCTGACACAAGCCTGTATACACGCCAAGAACCTGAAAGTTAATGTTTACACAGATTCACGTTACGCATTTGGAGTTGTACACGACTTCGGAGTGCTCTGGCAAGAGAGAGGTTTCATGACTTCTCATGGAACCAAGATTCAGCATGGTCTCCTTATTCAAGCCCTGTTAGATGCCATACATTTACCGACATCCATTGCCATCATGAAATGCAAAGCACATACGAAAGTTACTGACATTATTTCCCAAGGTAATGATCTAGCAGATCGCACAGCCAAGCTTACAGCACAGAATCCAGGCATTCCAGTTAACATAATACATACTCCAGATCCGATTACATGCATGACAGTTAAGGACCCTACACAAGATGTCATAGATATCCAGTTACATGCTACTCCCGACGAAATCAAGAAATGGTCTGAACAAGGAGGGGTCCAGACAGATCAAGGATGGTTAACGAAGGGTAGAGCCACATGGTTTCTCCCCGATTCTATGGTTCAAGTCATTATCAATACCGCACATAGTCCAGCACATTTAGGAGAAAAAGCTATGTTAGACAGTATCCAGAACATTTGGTTCAACAAACATTTACGAGCTGCAGCCAAGCAGAAAGTCCGTACCTGTATGATATGTTGTCAGTTTAATCCAGGTAAAAGTGTCCCGGTGGAACAAGGTGGTTTCCAGCCCCCTGACCACCCTTTTGAGGTCCTCCAGATGGATTATATTCAGATGGAGCGATGTCGAGGTTTCAAGTATGTCCTTGTAGTTGTATGCGCTTTGTCCAGGTGGACAGAAGCATATCCAGTCCCAGATTACACAGCCGCGACCACTGCCAAGCAGTTGGTTCGTGAATTCTTCCCTAGATACGGACTCCCTAGAGTCGTATATTCTGATAACGGCCAGCCATTCTCCTCTGAACTGATGAAGCACGTTTCCCTGTTGTTAGGGTACCAGTGGAAGTTTCATTGTGTACGCCATCCTGAAGCAGCCGGTCTAGTCGAGAGACATAATCAAACCCTGAAAATCCGTATTGCAAAAGTTTGTAAAGAAAAAGGTGTGGACTGGCTAGTAGCTCTGCCAGTTGCTTTGTTTTATATGCGCATGGTCGCACATTCTAGATCAGGTCTGTCCCCGTATGAGGTCGTATTCGGCCGCCCCCCTAATATGTGGGGTACTCCTAGACCCCGAAGTATTACCGATGTTTCATGTAATATGCTGACAGATTACCTAGCTTCCTTGATGTCTGCCCTCAACTCATGTCGTTCACAGGTTGCTGCCGCATTTCCAGACAATACCGAGGTGGCACCGCATGAAATTGTTCCAGGTTCCCTAGTGATGGTCCGGAATTTTGACCGATCAAGTCCGCTGGAGCCTCGTTGGAAGGAGCCCCGTCAGGTCCTCCTCACCACCCGTACAGCCGTCAAGTTGGAAGGCAGAAAAGGATGGATCCACCTTTCTCATATTAAACTTTTTAAAGGATTGAAATCCGCTTCTAACAACATTTCCCAGGATTCGAAAGATTGCCAGAACATTGTTTTAAAGGACTGTCCCGCAAAAGACATTACTACAACCCCTCCCTGGTTAGAGAAAACTCCGCAGCAGGAGTATAAGCAAAAGCTCAGGTCTAATAAGTCAGTCAGTTTGATTGTATAAGTCCTCCCCTAGGTGAAACGGTTAGACTGTTTCTGACATGTATAAAATAGACCCCCATAGTGAGAGAGTCAGTCGAAGTTCACTTCAATGTATCGTTTTTCTGAGTTTCGTATTATTCATCAGCATCTTGATTTCCTGCACCAGCTATGCGTTCTATCTGTATTTTCCAGTTCCTCATGTAAATATGTCTGCTAATGCTACAGTAGAGCACACGTTTAGTGATCTACCTCCTCACGAATATTCATACCGCCTCGCTATGCGCAACAACACATTTATCCGTATGTTACATTACTCACACCAGACCAGCAATGCTACTAATTGTTGGGTGTGTGGTCGACTCCCCCCTTTCCAGACACCGAAGGGAGTTCTGCCACTCTTTCCTTATCCATTCTCACATAATGGTTCGTGTGGAGCATGGTCCACGTTAACGCCATCCTCAACAGATATGTCTTTTCTTAACAGTACATGTTTCCCAGACAAGCAAGGTCTCCCCCACAGAACAGGTTCAGATCTAGAAAATGAAGTATATAATTTAGGTAATTATTCGTCGAATTTCATGGTCCTGAATGTTCAGTCTGATACTACTCCAGACTTACCTGCTATTTCAGTACTACCTGTCAAAGGCGAATTATGTGTCCGTAGTTATGGTTCCATACAAGTGGGTCATAGTGAATGTACTACTGTTGTCCGGTATAGTGACAGTGGGAAATCTGTTTTCAAAGCCTCACGTCATTCTTATTTTATTTGTGGTCAAACTGCATATGTCCGTCTGCCCCTCGATTGGGAGGGAACCTGTTACATTGCTTTCCTACTGCCACCTGTTTTCCTAGCCCCATCTGATTATCACAGAAACACACATCTAGTACACATTAGACATAGAAGGGAGTCCCCAATTGTCGATTATACTGAAACTACTCTAGAACAGTATACAGATTTCAATAAAGGTTTCTTCTTCTTTGTAGGACCTGTCCAGAACAGTAAACTGATCCGTAGGTTAACAAGAACCCTTGAAGCTGTAGTAAATGAGACTACCTCTGCTCTAGGTAACTTAACCGAAGAACAATCTGCTATGAGATTTGTCGTTTTGCAAAATCGTCTCGTCCTTGACGTCATACTGGCCGATAGGGGCGGGGCCTGTAGAGTCATCGGATCTAGTTGCTGCATTTTCATTCCAAATAACGCGCCGTCTGTTTATTCAGCTATAACCAGACTCCATAAAATTGCCCATCTGTTACACCAAGATCCAGGCACCTGGACATGGTCCGGTTGGTTCTGGAATATAATTTCCGCATGGGGATGGAAAGTCCTGTCCTTTCTAGGTATTGCAGTAGCGATCATATTCAGCTGCTGCCTCTGTATACAATGTGGCCCTGCGATTTGCAGCATGTGTGCTACCTCTTGTATTCCTAGTCCCAAGCCCCGTTCTAAATCCCGTTCCAAGATAATTCGAGACGAGCAAATGATACTGTATGAAATGATAGATGGTATCATGAAAATTGATGTTTCCTGATGGAAACGTAGTGACAAGGAGGGAATGTGGGAAAGTAAATTTTGCCATGTTCTGTGTCCCTACGCCTCATCCATCATATGTTATGTGTGCATGACCAATATGCATATGTTATTCCCCATGTCTGATTAATGACGCAATTACAGTCGTGTCCACCTCTAGTATGTCAGTTTCCAGTCCTCGTGAATACTACGAATATCAGGCCTATGTAAAGTTATATTGCCACGTTTCTCAGTGTGCACGTTATTCCATTATAAAGTCCCCGTTTCCAGGCCTCAAAAGGGCCCGGACATCAGATTCAGCTCCTGTCTCCTGAAAAGCCTCGCTAAGGAGCGATACAGCCCCCACCTGTATCCTCGACCTTTCACTTACTTCCTGCTTCGCAGAGCCCGGTGCAGCTTGGCTCTGCCTCTGAGTCTGCCAAAAGTATGTTATAGTTCCAGCTATCAGTTCAGTCCTCCTTCTCTGCATTCCTAAGCTACTGAACTGCATCAATAGTTTCCGTCATTGTCTAGCCTTCTCGTCTCCATGTTAGAGAAATACTGCATTTACTGGTCATTTAATATTCTTCATCACGCACTACATGTAGAATAATGCATGGTCCAGTCTTAGAATCAAGTTAGCTTTTCCCCTCATGACTTCTAGTTTATATCAACATGTTCCCTAAACATCAGATACCAGATAGGGTTTAGGTACATGTCGCTCCGACCCTCCAGACTCTAGTCTCTGCTCCTAGCACAGAGTTCATAGCCCCCAGCTTCTCCTAGTAATACGTCATTGCCAGTTTACGCGCACCATTAGGTTAGAGGTCCCGGCTCCTTAGGTAGCCCCCTCCTATGTTTCCGCCCCATTCATGACATATTCTGTTACGTTTGCACCACATGTCTATGTATACGCCCAGTTACACCTCTTTTCACTGTTATCTTTCGCGACTGCTACGCGTCACGCCTTCTGCTCCACCCACTGTTACGCCTACTGCAATGTAATGCTATGTGTTTGCGCTATGTATATAAGTTGATGTATTGTTATTAAAAGTTAGCGCGCTCATCCCAGACCCAGCCCCGGCAGCTGCCGGGCCACTCTAGCCCTGCCATTCTGTTCCTATGCAGGTTGTCCTGATCCTGTCCTCATGCTGTAATAAACCTGCAGAAACTCCTACTACCTCGAATCTTGACTCTTATTTATTGAGCTATCTGTTATGATATATGCCTAGTCAAAAATAGGGTATTATTTATTTATTTACCACAAAGGGACCACAGTGGACTAGGTGAACACATGCTAATGGTTTATCTGTTATATGCGGGTAATTGAGTGGAAAGCCTTTTGGTAACGTTTTACCGCTGTCTTTATTAGAAGCGGCGACAGCCTGCATTATTTTGCTGTCTATTTTTGTTTTCGAACGAGTGATTGAAGCTACGGAAGTCGTTTGCACAGCTGCCTTCGCGGCTTCATCAGCCAATGAATTCCCTGCAACGGGAACGCCATCACGCTAATGACTAGGTGTATGGATCACGTGAGTCTTTGGTAGTTCTTTCTGTAATTGAACTACTTGTTCCCAAAGCAAGTTATGCTTGATTGTGCCAACTTTGGCATCTTTGAAACCATTTTGAACCCAGTTCTGCAAGTATTCATTGTAAGATTGAACGCAGTAATACAAATTGCACACTATGAGTGTGGGAAATTTGCGATCAGTATTTTCAAGCGCCATCTTGAAAGCCTGAAGTTCAGCTCGCTGAGCTGTACAGTTTCCGAGAGATTGTGTTTTTGTGACCAGAGGTCGAAATTTACCATCGCGCCAGCGACCTTTAACAATCGTGCATGCAGCACTATAAGCTTGTTTACCCCCAAATGCGGGCTGTGCTGATCCGTCTGTATAAATTATAAATTCGTATTTTTCTAGAGGCAGAATTTCAGTGGGCAGAGGACATTCTTACTCGTATTGTAGAAATTCTTGTGTTTTCAAGTAGGGGTCAAAAACGTATTCAACGTCTGTTGCAGCAAGAGAGTTAACCCATTGTATCCATCTTGGATGTAAAGCCTTTGCATTTGGAATGCTTGCTTTTGTCACTGCCTCTAAAGCAGGTACAGGAGTAACGACCAATATGCGTTTACCCTGTGCGAGAGCTCTCTCTTTTGCTACTGCAGTTTGAACCGCTGTCAGAATTTTTTCTGTTGAAGTGAATTTCATTTCAGCTTGTGTGTACAAGTGTGATTTGTAAGCAATTGGTACTTTTTCACCTTCTTTAAAGGTTAAGTACGGAAATCCGCATCTTCCAGGGATTATACTGATTACAAGGTTGCGTACGCGTGTCTGTAAATGTGCTGTTGCTAACATGTCTGTTTCCACTGAACGCAAAATTTCTGTGTTTTTTTTAGTCCAATTAGTAGTTTTGAAATCTGGTTTGATTAGTTCGTACAGCAGTTTAACCCTCTCTGCGTAGTTTAGAATGTATGTTCTTCTGAAATTCAGGAAACCTAGAATTGACTACGTTTTTAGCGTTTTTGGAGGTTGGAGCAGCGCACACTTTTCTAAAAGGTTGGCTGCCAGGCTTTTGGCTTCACTTGATAACTCATATCCTAGAAAAAGGACGTGGAGGTGGGCAATTCTTGATTTTTTTAAAGTAGAATTTGTACCCTTCAGAGACAAATCCAAATATAATTGTATTCACTCTGATCAAGTGCCTGTCAAAGTTATCGTCTGTTAGATAGATGTCATCGACATAAGATAATGCCTCATCATCGTACGTTTGTAGTAACTCTGTTACTCTGGCTAAAAATAACCCTGGACTATTCTTGAATCGCTGGGGGAGACAACAGAAGTGATGATGTGTCCCCATATTTGAGAAAGCGGTCAAGTTACTGCTTTCAGGTGCAATGTTTTGACAGAAGAAACAGTTAGAAATATCTAATGAGGTTTTATATTTTTTACGCACAATGTTATTCATTAGTACTGCACTGTGTGCATTTTGTACTGCAAAGTTTTTGCAACAAGAATTTAAATGTCTGTAGTCCAAAACTAGACAATATGTATTGTCTGGTTTGGAGACAAGAAACAAAGGATTGTTCATTGACGAGATGCATGTTTCAATCACACCTTGGTATTTAAGTTGATCTAAGATCTCCTTGACCTGTTTTTTAGCTTTTTGCTTAACTGGATACTGCCCCTGTGCAATTGGTTGTGATTTTAACTGGATTTTGTGGTGAGGAGAATCCTCATCCCATATGATTTTTATATAATGCTGGTGCCTGGGCTACAGCCCATTTTCTTGCATAGGTGTATTTTAAGTGAATTGGAATATGATTCGAGAAGGCTGGCAAAATGATTACTTCACCGTATAGGCACTCCCTGACACATTTTGGTGGCCAGTCTTTTTCAACTAGAAGAATGTCATAACCCTTAGAGAGCTTCTCCCAAAAGAGTGCTCTTATTTTCCTAGTTATGTCCCCCTCCATCCGGAGTGTTACTTCATATAACTTATGGGGTACACTAACCGGTATCGGCAGTTTTAACTTGAATGTATTCATTCAATTCCACTGTCTCCAGATGATCCTTCAAGATCTTGCGAGCAATGGTGACTTCTGATGCGCTGTCCAGCATTGTCTGGGCCCACTCCTCGTTCTTGAGTTGTGTCCTCAAGATCCTCAGCATGTCTGAATTTTAGACCTGCTACCTTCTTTTTGGTGAATTGGGTTTTCTTATTTTTTGAAACGTGTTGATCGTCTTTGGACTTCACTCGTTCTGACCTTCCTCTTCTTTCCGATTTCTGTGAGGAAGTCTGAAAGGTATGAGAGGACCATGTATCAGTATCTTAATATCTATCAGGTTTTCACAAATTATCCCTGTTACTGAGGTTATACCTCTTTTCAGAGGGCTCCTTTTGAGGAGACCTTCCTCTGGACTGAGAACGTTTCTCATTAGAAGTTTGTTTAGTATTTGCCCACTTCTTTTTAGGAGTAGTGAGAGTGTTTTTAATAAATACCTTTTAAGGACTCTGTTAGTTGGGGCTTTACTGGTTTCCCATCCAAACTATCTCTACCTAGTTCTTCATAGGATTTTTCAAATATTCTGGCCAGTTCATATGGTTGCTCAGTTATATCAATTTCTCTTATTTTTTGGCGGATCGCCACAGATGCTGCTTCACCTTTAATATTAGCTAATATTATAGCTGAGACCTGTTTGAAATCTTTCAGTAATTACATATCAAGATTTAAGGCAGGCTCTGCCCCGTATTCATTTTGAATCTTTTTCTGGACATCTGGTATTACCGCCATAGACGGAACGCCATGTGTTTTTGTGTAGATTGCAGCAAAGACTGTACCCCAGGTTTTGCAGTCCTCCAGGTGTGGTGCGATCCCCATTGGTAAACAGATTGTTAAAATTCTGTGTTTCTCATGAGGTGTACTGTCAAAATACTGCCTAGATTTGAATACTTTTTTGAGCTATCCAGATAGGAATTTGTTCCCTTTTTGCGGGTAATTTACCAATGACTGATTGTATAGTCTGTGGTATGATATTATTTGTGTTCCCCTGGTGAGGGGTTTGCTGTGGGAATCCTTATAAGAGACTCGGCTGTTAGAGTCCGCATGACATATTGAACCAATTGTCTATGTATCTTAATTAGTTGTTTCAGTCGAAATAATAGTTCTTCACTTGACATTTCTTCAATGTCAGGATGTGGTGTATAGCTGGCTAGTACTGGCCATGTTGCTCCTGGTCTACCTAGTTGACCGAGCATGGTAATGTGATTTTGATGTTGTAGGGCGCCTTTAAACCACAGCTGGTGCTCTTGGTATATTAGTGGAATTTCAATGTCCTCGAAAGGAACGTATTCCGTTGGATCATCCTCTACTTTGTAGAAGTGAAACACATGTGATACTGCATTTGCTTCAGGGAAGATTATCCATGAATAGAATACCTCAGTCTCCCGATATTCGTGTGCCTCTATGACAAAAATTACTCTACCATCCCTTGATGTTAGGCCATTTGTTATAAGCTTTATAGTGATGGTTTTCCTTAAGTTTTCCGAGATGATTATAGCATCTGCATTGTTTTCTTGGAAACCTGTAATGTCTAAACCCGGTTGGTTTGCTGTTGCTGCAGCTCCACCGGTTGCTTTATTGTCACCATTATTCGACATTGTTTAATGAAAGTTTGCAGAGCAAGTTTCAAGGAAACAAAGATAAGGTGCACAATATTTTGGAACACTGTATCCTTCAACGTTGAACGTTGAAAAAACTAATACATAGGATTTTTGCCCTACTTAGTTATGGAGGATATTTTATCCTTTTACCCACTCCAGACGTCTATTGGAGTATTTTACGGGAAAAAGGTGTCTCTGTGAAAAGCACAACTGAGTTACTCTAGTATCTAGCTTTGAATTAGTGCCTTACCAAATGTTGGGCGCCATGTAGTGTAGTTCCTATATTCCCAAGAGGCTCTGCGCCAGCTGGCTCAGAGGTCACTAGAAACTTTCTCGAATAAACAAGAAGGGATTCGTTTCTGACAACCACATAAACATGACAACTTTGTTTCCCCAAGAATAAAACTGATCTTCAGAGTTGTAGAAACAATAGATAGATATTTTACTCAGTCAATCGTGCATGCTGCATTTCATCAGAGGTGCAGAGAAATAGAGAGACAGGCGTTTTCAATAAAAGGGTTTTATTGAACAGTCTTCTTTCTGAAGCAAGTAAAGTGAACTGCTACAATCGTCATAATGGTTGCAAAGTATAATGCCTACAGTAAGAAGAGTATTATAAAATAACACTGTAAAAGCATTGTATGGTTCCTAGACCATAGATAAATACATACATAAATAACAAAGGCTAAGAAGTACTCAACTGGTGCTTCTAAAATACGCCTACCCCATGTACCTAACCTAAGTCTAGTACGAGGGAAAGAAGTAAGTGAGGTGTAGCATAGGTTTAGTTTTTCTTGCCAAGAATCTAACCAAGACTTCTCTTAGGGTCTAATCAGCTCCGTACCTTGGTTTTAGAATGTCGGAGGTCTGGTATCTCTGTCTCGGGACTCGATTTCCCAACACCCCACGAGGGGAGCTTGGAAACACTGGAGCTGGATTCTCACCGTGAGATATGAAGCCTCTTGATCAGTGTGTCTGCTGGAGGGTCGGCTTCCTTCGGCACTTGCTGTAGTGAGCTGCTTCGGGCAAGTAGATAATCGAGCTGCTCTGAACCACTGCGTGTTTGCTAGGGCAAGTGTAGGCATATCTATGCCTCGAAGGTGCCTAGTTTGACGTAAAGTCGGACATAATACCATCATCAAAGAACCCCAAGGGAATGGCAGTTCTTTGAAAACTCCATGATTTCTAGGACAAATTAATATTCAAGCAAGGGGGTGTCCCTGACTGCTGAAGCCGAGTTTCCAAGAAATCGTTGTGGCTTTTTGGAACTAGTGGAAGCCTGTATTTGTACTGGATGGATTCTGTCTAAATATGGGTATGATTTGTATGCCAATATAAGGGCAATGTGAATTATAGCTATTTAAGGGCATGAATCGGTAAATTACGCTTGGATTCTAAAATGCTACACAACATCTTGTGGCATCCAATTTGGCACAGGATTCACCACCTCAACTCTCATTCCAGTCTTAGTCTGATCATTTCCCTGAAATATCCGTAGCTATATACACATAACCTCCTTTCTTTGCTGCTTTCATCTGGGCTAACTTCAATTTCTCTTTCAACATTTTGTGACATGAATCAATGTCAACAGCACATTGTTTTGCATAATGAAGTATCTCATCTATTGACTTATTCTGCCCAAAAAATCAAATGCTGCAGAATCATGGCACTTATTTCGCGAAACAACCATTACAGCACAGTCATTACAACGCACTACATTTACAATGCAGTCATTATAGTGCAACATCCTTTACATGGCATGCCATTACAAAGCAGCCATTGCAGCGCATGTCAGTACAACGCATGCCGTTACAACGAATGCCACTACAACGCATGCCATTACAACGCATTATAAGGTAAGTAATAGGAAAGAGTAAGTTTTACCTCCACACTATCCAACACTTACCCTACTTTTGCACTCATTGGAGAGTGAATAGTAATTTTTACCCCTATACTATCCAACACTTACACTACTGTTGCCCTAAAAGTATTATGCTTTCGAATGGTATGCATTGTAATGGTATGCATTGTAATGGAATGCGTTGTAAGTGTAATTTCTAAAAATGCGTTGTGATGGCATGCATTGTAAAATCATGCGTTGTAATGGATGTTGCGATGTAAAAACCACGTTGTTAAGGCATGCATTGTAAAGGTTTGCATTGCAACGTGTCCTATTCCTTATTTCTGGTCTCAAACCGTGTATAAACCATCATATATAAAATGTCCCACATCTTTCTCAGAGACATTCTCAATCCCACTATACTGTTTAAATGCATGTAAAACCCGCTCATATAATGCATGGACTGACTCTTTCAATTCTTGAGTAGTTCTATCTATTTTTATCCAATCTGTCTCTTGCAGCAAACTTTTTCCCTTCAAATAATAATGACCTGATTATACATTTTTTATGACTTCATCTGACAGTGCTCCAGTTTTTGAATCTCCTGGATACTCCTCTTTTAGCCAATCCATAGCAATTTTACACTCGATCCACAAGGATCTTGGAATTACAATGTCAAACAAAGCATCTAAATCTTTCCACAAAACGTTTGAAACCTTAACAAATCGTTCCACTTGTTTGTAGCACTTAACAGGTTTTTCTCTCAACCTGGTAAAATTATTTGTAGATGACAATGTTTCCTGTCTTGACCATGGAACATAAACAAACCCTCCTCCTGGTACTTCTCTCATAGGATATACCGTTGTTTGCTTCTCCCTTTTTCACCTCCTTCACAGGATACAGAGGTAAAGGTGCTGTCGCATGCTTCTTTTTAGCCCATATACCTTCCCATCTATCCACTTCACCTCATCTCCTTAGAGTGTTAATCAACTCTTTAATCTGTAAGTGTTTTCCTGAAACATTTAAACTCTCTAAATCCTTGTCACTAAAATCCAATCTATATGTCTTTTGTAAAGCTTTGAACTTCTCTATGTCGGCTCCATACCCTTATGCAATCTCGGCAAATTTCTCGTGTGTGTTTCTTGCTTTCTCTGTGATATCCTTACACATAAAAAGTAGTTCTTCATTCTGAAATTTGGCTAATCGTTCAGGACTTTTAGTTCCTAATATCATTTCTTCTCTTTCCATTTTTAATCTGCTCACACCTATGCCCAAATCTCGAGAAGAATTACTCTGCATGCTACAACCGGGTGCAATTTCCCTTATCCATTCATCAAGTTCTTTTGGGTAGGGTTCTATGGACATATCCTCTCCTGATCTCTGCAATACCTCAACAGTTCTACCCATGTTTGACCCTCCTGATGATGGTGACAACAGTCTTTCCATGTTTAACATCCTTATCAAATCCATTTGTAAATCTCTTTTTGGTGTTTCAATCATTCTGTCTGAAATTTGAACTAATGGCTCGACCTCTCCTTCTGTATTTAAATTCCTTAAATTATTCCCTTTCAACCCACTATTTCATATTTCCAATTCTTTTGAACATTCCCTGATCTTGCTCAGTCACATTTCTTTCTGATACAGTACGAGTCTCTCCCATATTTCTATTAGGGTCTGTTATAGCATGAACTTGTGAAACTCCTTGTCCATCATTATATAATGGAACAATAGGTCCTATAGTCACTGGAATAGATAAGGCATCTGGATGATATGGCATTATAATTTCCGGCAACCCTTCTCTATCTGAGGGCTGATTCTGATTCCAAGATGTTTTTTTTTTTTTTAAGCCGGACCTAAATTTACTAGTGGGACATTTGGATGTAATTCTACAAAGGGACTTGTATCTACATTATTCTGTTCTTCATGAGAAGGTGGAGGTCTATTCAATAGTCATTCGTTCAGGAATTCATCATCTACATCGTCAACTCCTTTGTCAGTTAAATCAGTATCTTTAGACATCAAGTCCTCAACATGTTTCTTCTTTTCTTGGCATTTCCCTACTACTTTGGTCTCGGCTACCATTACAGGATACGTTTGTTCCCCCTCAGATACATTCTTTCTCCATCTCTTTTTCTGTGCATCCCATTTCATTTCAGCATACCTGCTTACAGTATTCCTGTACCTACTCTGATTTTTCTCTTTTTCTCTCTCGTAGGCTTCATGTTCCCATTCCTCAAGAGCTTTATATTGCATAGGTCTAGGATTTGGTCTCAGATTACTTATTTGGTTTCTTATATTTACCAAAAGACAGGTATTAAAGGTTCCAAATTCTGTGAATGCTAAGTCACCATCTAATTCAGTATATTTCATCCAGTTCTCCGACCAAGTACAAGTATGATATCACTTTTCTAATGACATAAACAAATCAGGGATTTCCTCTGGAGCCACTGGAACTCCATCCCTAATTGATATTGATTCATCTTTACGAAACAAAGTTTTCAGCTGTGTAAAAAACGTAATTTTTCTTCTAATCTAAATCAAAACCTTTACAACAAAATCTTCAATAATTTGTGTTCCGTGTTGTGGTTCTCTACTACCAATTAAAAGTTGTCCTCGTTCTAGAGAGGCCAGCGCAGCTTATCACCAACCGACCAATACCAGCACGGCACCTAGTGACGTCAGTCTAACTCCTCACTGTGACTGACCCTCCCTTTAGAATGTATTTTGTCGTCTTTTCTAAAGTCTTTTATCAAAGGAAGACAAACAACATAAAACAACTTTGTCTGCTCCACTAAATGAAAACGATAGAACCATACACTCCAAGAATTTTCTCGACCAGCGTGATTTTGCCCTCACTAAATCTAAAATCCTTGAAATTTTCCCAAATGCGTTTTTTGAAGAAACCTCAACAATTTTCACTGGTCTCACTTCAAGTTTCCCTATGTTAGCAATGGCAAGGCCTTTTGCACAGTACTTACATCCATAACAGACAAAGCACGCTTAGTGTAGGCTACACTAAGACCGCCCTTAGCCTTAATACCGGGATCTTAGACCTCGACGGACCCTTTCACTTCCATTAAGGTCAACAACGAACATTAATGTGAGACACAACCAAAACAATATTTTCCATAGTCAGTCACAAGTCCATTTTTAAACATCTCCATTAATCAACCCTTACCATTATTTTTAACTCTCTTCATTGGAAAACGTTACAAACCTTTAACTTTAACCTCATCTCTTCATTAACGAGTATATTCAGTCAAACAATCCAATAATGCTATCAGAAAACTGCTGCAGTGTGAACAAAGGGGTTTCTACATACTTATCAAAAACCACATCACCTCAGCTACCATCATCAACAGTATCAGAGTTTGGCCCGTATAAACTCTACAACATCCATGTCTATAAGATCATTAATCATCAAGGTTCTCCAATGGATCATGAATCGAGCTGATAGGGACAAGGATAACTTAAAGACAAATGGCCACTGCTTCATGAGGACCTGGAACAAAGAAGTCAAATATAAAATATTCAAAGACTATACACCAAGGACCGACATACTCATAAAGGTTATAATCAACAAATCTTTATCTAATCTCCAAATTTCAAATGGTCAAAGCACAAAAATACATTGAGAATCATTTAATATCGATTTTCATTTTAGTACAGGTAAAATTGTAACACATCACAGTTCAGAGTCAAATACATTTCTACTAAAAATACCTGGTGAGACTGAGAGAGAGAGTATAAATGTGATCTCAGAACACAGAATATGACTCATACAAAGCAAAGATCAGTTGCATATTGTGAGGAATACAGAGACTCAAGGAGAGCCCAACAAAATGCTAGAGCACAGCGTGCAATAGCTGGAGTCATTTAACCCTTCAGCTGAAAGGTTTGCCCGCACGACTTCACCAGCTGGCAAAGTACAGGAAATCAGGAAAGTTCAGTTCAGAGAGAATCAAAGTTCAGTCCAGGCAGATAGGACATTTCAAAGATAGCCAGCTTTTCCTCCTTCTTCCCACAGGGCAGGTATACTTCCGATCATGCATAGTTCCTTCCCACAAAAGTATCCTTTATGCAGTTTTGCACGATTTACATTGGTCAAAGTCTATGGTCTGTCCATGGGGTAATCATTACATTACCAAATTGATCCGGAAATTATACGTATTACCATTGTCCCTTGTTCAGCCTTTTATAAAAAGTTCAATTTCGTTCCTCTTTGGAACTAGGAATTTCATTTGTATCTTATCATGTCCATTCCCAAGCACTCTCTTCTGAGCTTGCAACAAAATTGACACAGTTTTATACTAACAGAAAGAGTGTCCTTTATTCAAAACTAGAGAAAGAAACTTTAGCAGAAAAGCCCACAACTGGTAGTGATGTCATATCAGCTCATTCTATTCTTTTTTTAAGGAAAAAATGAAAATGCATGTTAAGGCCTACACTGAAACAATACTAAAACATTATTATTTACTGAAAAGGTACTAATCTTTCAATAATTTAATTGAATATAGATGAAGCTGTTGCATTTGTGATTATTGTTCTTCATAAGAATTAATAATCAAACACCATTTTGTATCCCATCAAGCATTAACTCATTTGCAAAATCATTCATAAGTGAGCAAACACATTTTCTCTCGACATTTTAAAATTGCAGGTTTCCATAATAGTAATCCTACGTGAACAAAAGTCATTTCTCGTTTCATTTTCAACAACTTATGTTAATCCACCTTTGCTACTAAATGAGTACCTTTTCTGTTTTTTATAATCATTTAGTTAAAAACCTCCATCATTACATCACACATTTCTATCATTTATAGTTTTTTTTAGCACATATGTATTGTGAATTCCTTAACATTATGAGTTTTTCTCTCTCTCATGAACCATTTTCATCTCAAACTAGTTTGTGATCATACTGCATTCTTTTACGATGCAGATTGAACTCTCAAGTGTTTTACGAATCACACTTGTAGTCAACAAATCTAGGACATCTGGATTTAGAATGTGTTCATATCTACACAGGGTCCCTAAATCCAGATCTTGGCACAGCCTTGTGCAGTAAAATGTCTTTCTTGAATCACGAATCCCACTCTACACACATGTATGCAAAGGCACGTAATGGCAGTTAACTTCAGTCCATACACATTTGTTCTTATAAACATAGGGGCATATTCATAAGGAGATATTGCTGAATTAACAGCACTTTAGCGCAGCCAAAGTCGCGATAAATTTACCCCACCATTCACGAGATGGTGCTAACAGCAGACATCATCAGAATTCCCGCAATAAGAGTCCAAAAACCTAACACCATTGCGGACACCACCAACTAACGCTAATAAGATGCAGAGTAGGCGTTCCTGTGCAGAAACAGATGAAAAAACAACAACACCACTTCCACAACAAACTGAGGTGAACTGAAAACAGACGATAAGCCGCGGTAGACACAGGTATTTAACACTTGCCTCAAGCAGGTGTAAGGACGGACGACTGCCTGCAGTAGGCAACAGAGCCACGCACAACAGCCACACCCGAAGAAGAAACTACGCCATGGAGCTACTCTTCATGTAGCTCGGAGCCCCAACAGGGCCACAACCCCCACCGCCACCACCCCTGGACCCACACCCCCCCGGACCACCACAGAGGCAGCGCAGTGTAAGACAGCGGACCTACCGAAAATGCACCACTCTCACAGACCTGAGCCCAAGGAAGTCATTGCCCACTACAGGCTCAAAAGGATAACAATTCACCACATCATGACTCACATCGCCCACAGGCTGACCGTCCCAGCACAGCGGAGAACCAACATCCCTCCGCAGACAAAGCTGCTGGCTGTGCTGCACCTGTTGGCCTCTGGTATCTTCCAACCAAAAACTGACAGAGTCAGAGGGGTCTCACAGCCAGCCCTATCAAAGTTCATTACACCTGTCCTGGATGCCATCCTCAGCTTCATACCCCAGTACCTTCACTTCCCCAACACTGTGCAGGAACTGCTGGGAACTAAGCAAGGCTTCTACACTATAGCCGGATTCCTGGCTGTGTTGGGGGCAATCGACTGCACACATATTCCACGTGTGCCCCCTGCGGATACTGCACACCACTACCGCAACAGAAAGCACATGCCATCACTGTGCAGGCAATAGTAGATCACTGTGGACTCTTCACCAATGTTGTCGCCAACTACCCCGGCAGTGTGCATCAATCCTTCATCTTCCGACAGTCCATCATCAACCAGCGCTTCCAGGATGGCACATATGGAGCGGGACTGCTCGTTGGTAAGAACCAAGTCAACACACCACACATAACAATGCCTCCAAAGCACAATGCACAACTGTGAGGATGCACATGTGACCAAACCACAATCAACATGTCAAACTACATGACCACCTACCAGACACAGCCACACCACTCCATGGTCATCCTGGCCTACCCCTGCACCCAATACAAACATTTCATGGCACCACAGCCACACAACAGTTGGACGTGTGGAGTTGTGGAATGCAGCCATTACACATTTGAAACACTGCTCTGCCCACATGACCCTATCCCAGTCTCCCGCAGGTCAGCATCCAGTGGAGGTGGGTTCGTGCCGCCTGCTGTGCATCCTGGGCCACTAGCCCTGTGCGACTCGTGTCATCCCCCTTGTAGTTCTAACAGTGCTTTTCTGGGTGCCTGATGACTGTTAGTGTAGTTGCCAGCATCAGCTACTCCCTGCGGGCTGGCTTACACTCACCCCACACACAGCCAGCACAGGCATCACTGAATTGGTGGACCTGCCATCACATTCTGATGAACCAAGTATTGACTCTTTTCTCCCTGCACTAACACAGGTGATCAAGGATATGTACTTTGCCCTTGGATGATGACACCCCTCCGAGATCCGAACACACCTGCACAGAGGCAGTACAATTCAGCCCACAGACGCACCAGGGGCATCGTTGAACACACATTTGGCATGTTGCAGTCACGTTTCAGGTGCCTGGACGGCACAGGTGGGAAGCTCCTGTACAGCCCGGACATCGTGTGCAAGCTGATGGTTGCATGTTGTGTGTTGCACAACATCTGTGTTCGCAACAGGGCCCCATGGATCCCAGAGGTACCAGCCGATGATGGTGGTGATGGGGCAGGTGGGCCACATCCCACTGCAGCAGCGGCAGGAATGGCCCATAGGAATACCATCATTGACACTTACTTCTCATGAGCACGTCACATTGTGACCATCCATGGCAATCAAGCGAATGTATTAAATGTCCAAATGCACTGCAAGTGTGAATAAAACACATTTGCAGGTTTAAGCTTTTCCCAGTGAATTCAGATGTGATTTGCCAGGTCGTGCACATTTGCGGAATCAATTGTGTCCTGTGTTCAAATGTAGTGGGGGTGCTATTTGTACCTGGATGTTGTCAATGTCGAGTTGCACTCCTGCCTAAGTGCGTATGCTGCATAGTGGGTGTGTCACTCGTGCGGCTCTGATTTGTCTGCCACTGGTCTCTTTCATGTGGTGTGCCTGTCGGTTCTGTTCTTCCACAGTGCTGGGTAGTTGTGGTGTACATGTAGTCCTCTGCAGTTGGCCAGGGTGCATCCATGGTACTCCGTTGCTGTTGGATTTTTTTCTGTGGCATTTTCCGTATGCTGTTCTTGTGCTTTTCCCCGTGTTGCGCGTTTGTATTGGTGCCCTCGTGCTGGTTGTCACTGGGGTTTGTCTTTTTATCTCCGTTGAGGTGGTTGTGTTGCAGGCATCGGCCCCAGTGTCGGCACACTATCGCATGCTACCGACGTGTTGTGAATTCCACGTTGTCACTAAGTTGTTTTCCCGCAATGGCCTGCGATGTTGAAAGTTGCGTTATGCTACTCTTGCGATTGTTATCACACGTTCTTGTGAATATACCCCATAGTGTTTCCGGTCACTAGCATCCCGTTATGAATACATTTTTTTCCATTATATGTCATGTTGTTAATGTTATATTTCTATTCCAACAACGACTGATTAGAAGAAACGAGGAAGTACTGATGCCATTCATTCCTCTTAAATTGCTGTCTCTAAGATCCACCCTCATTTACCCACAGTGAACAACACCTTAAATGTTCACCTACTCAAGCTCTCCTGTCTTCCTGGCTTTGCAGGTTTTATCTGGAGTTACGGAGCACTATGAATTTTTTTTTTTTTTTTAAGTGGTGTTCCTGCATGATTTCGATGCAGACACCCTATTATCTTTTTAACACTGTTTATCTGTTTATGTAAACTTATTTTTATAATTACATCGTACTGCGCACTTACTCCTTCTTGTGTGGCCTCCCCAGCCCCGGTCCATCACGGCTGCTCGTGCCGATTGTGTGGAGGGCGGGCGGGCGCCATCTTGGGTGTAGCCTGAAGGCTGCCAGACCGCAGTTAGCGGTCCAGTTGGTCGGGGGTGATTCCCATAAATTGCGATGTGTCCCCGTGCGCGCAGCGGACGAGCGCAGCGGGCGCGGCGAATGCGCGCCGAAGTCGCGCCTAAGTCAAGCCCGTCTGCGCCCGTCCGCGGCCGATCGGGGCTAGGGGCTCGTCCTTATGCCCCTTTCATCTCCTATTCCTCTGAGAGCCTTAAAACTCTGCAAGGTAATTGGTCGCTCCCTTTTTCCATCATTAGTACCATCTCCGCCCTTGGTCTCACTCCACCACCATTGCTGCCCCGTTCTCTCCCTCCTCTTCCCCCTCTTCCCCTGTCTATCACCTTACTTAACACCAGGTCGGCGGTGAAACATCACCAAGATCTGTTTGTCCTACTTGATTCCCACAAGCCGGACATACTGTGTCTAACCGAGACCTGGTTCTGTGAGTCTTCCTTGCCATCCCTCTTAGCTGCCCTTCCCCCTGCTTACGCGGCCCTCCGTGCCGACCGCCCGGCAGGCAAGAAAGGGGGTGGCGTGGCGCTCATTGCTAGGTCGGAGTACAACTTCCAACTCCTCCCCTCCACCTCTATCGACTCCACTGAGTACCTTGTGGCTCGCTCTGCCACTTTCTCTCCCCCGCTCATCTGCCTGTTAACATATCGACCACCTCAACCCACTCCCCTGTTTATACCAGCCTTTCAGGATCTACTGGCCACACTGGCGGTCAATCATGCTTCTGTCCTAGTATTAGGTGATTTTAACTACTGGCACAATGATCCCTCTGAATGCCCAGCCTCCAAGCAATTTACAGAACTACTTCAATCATTGAATTTTATCCCCCACATTCAAGTTCCCACACATGTACGCGGACACATGCTAGACCAAGTCTGGTTCCTTAACTATTCTATTTCTTCCATATTAGTGTCCCCATGCCCATGGTCTGACCATGCCTTTATTTTCTTCTCCCTCCACCTTACCCTGCTGCTAAGGTTCCGCTGGCAAAGAACACCTGGGCACGGAACTGGAATCGTGTCGATCTTACCTCACTATCATCTTCCCTTTTAAACTCCTCACCTGACCTGGCGGGCCTACCCTCCTCATCACAAGCTACTGTGATTGATACCTGGCTTGCGGGAGGCTGTAACTCAATAGCCCCCTTACGCCGGATATCAACCAAAAGACCTAAGGAGGCGAACCGGTGGTTCAACGAAGACCTAAAGGAAAAAAAGCTGTCCCTCCGGCGTGCTGAGAGATTGTGGAGAAGGGAATATTGTCCCCTGCAGAAAACTCGCTACTTCACATTATTGCAGGAGTACAAAAAAGCTATCTTAGGAGCTAAAACTGCCCATTTCTCATCTAAAATTCTAGCAGCAGAGAACCAATCGAGAGAAATATTTACCATCGTTCATGATTTAGCCTTTTCAGAGAGGATCATTTCTAAACCTCCTCCTACTCAATCCTTGTGTGACTCTTTGAATCATTATTTTTTGGACAAAATCTCCAATATCAAGACCAACATCCCTCCCCCCTCCGCTACTTATGTTGACCCCCTTCCTCCCACGGTCCAACCTTGTTTACTCTCGATCCCCCCTCTCACAGAAGAAGTGTTTCTGGAAACTCTCCTTAAAGTAAAGTCAGGTTCCCCAGCCGATATTTGTCCGGCCCGCATTCTCCAACGGATTTATTCCGTCTGCACTCAGCCCCCGATCACCTTCCTCAACAGTTCCCTTTCACAAGGGGTTGTGATCCCAGCTCTCAAATCGGCCACTATTGTGCCTATTTTGAAGAAACCAGGCGCCGATCCATCCACCCCAATTAACTACCGGCCCATCTCCTTGCTGCCCTACCTGGGCAAGGTGCTTGAGCGCCATGTTGCCTCGGCACTTAGTGCCCATGTGGAAGCAACCGGGGGTTTGGCGTCCTGTCAAGCGGATTTTCGGCCTAAGCACTCTACCGGGTCCGTCGTGGTGTCGGTCCTGAACAACCTCAGGGAGGGCTTGGACCAAAATAAACATCAGGCCCTGGTGCTCCTCGATCTTTCCGCCGCTTTTGATACGGTGGACCATTCCATCTTGCTTTCACGTATCAGAGCGGCGGGAATCGGGGGCTCAGCCCTGGTCTGGCTCTCGTCCTTCCTGCGGGATCGCACCCAGGCGGTCCAGCTGGGGGAGTTCACGGCAACCCCACTTAAGATCACTTGTGGTGTCCCCCAGGGTTCCTCTCTCTCTCCTCTTTTGTTCAACCTCTATATCTACCCTCTTATCTTCGCACTTCAGCAGCTGGAGGTCACTGTATATAATTATGCAGATGACCTCCAGCTCGTTTTCAATCTTTCCTCTTCTTCCCACGCTATCTCTAATTTTCAAACTATTATGATTTTCATCAGGGACTGGATGAGCCACAACCATTTGAAGTTGAACCCGGACAAAACCGAGCTGGTCCTCACTGGTGGCTCTTCCAGTCCCTGGAACTCTTCCTTTTGGCCCTCTTCCTTTGGTTCCCCTCCCATTCCCTCTCCTACAGTCAAGACCCTAGGTATTAAAATGAATAATCACCTCACCCTTCACTCACAAATCAGCTCTGTTTTCTCTTCTTGCTTTCTTATTCTCCGCACTATTCGCACTGTCTCCCCTTTCTTTTCCCCCCTGGCACTTAAGTTGATTATGTCTGCCGTTGTGATCTCCCGGCTGGACTATGCCAATGCCCTGTACAACGGCATCCCGGCCTACAGCCTATGTAAACTTCAGCTTGTGCAAAATCAGGCAGCTCGGCTGGTGTACGGCCTTCCTCGCTCCCATCATTCTACACCACTACTGAAGGCGCTACACTGGTTGCCTGTTCGGCAACGTTTACTCTTTAAAACCGGTTGCATGGTTTTCCAGGCACGCCAGGGTACGGCCCCTGCTTTTATCTCCTCCTTGTTAAAGGAATATGTCCCCACCAGACAGCTCCGATCATCTTCCCAATCCCTTCTACAGGTACCTCGCTATAAGAGGAAAAAGTGGGGAGGGTCCAATTTTTCATTTTTGGCACCCACTTTTTGGAACTCCCTCCCCGATCATCTACGAGCGATCAAACACTACTCCCTCTTCCGTAAGGGCCTGAAAACCTTTTTGTTCAGTCAAGCTTTCCCACAGTAAATCTTTCCTTTACTCTTTTTGTCTCTCGGCTCTCGCCTCCCATGCCTCTTAAAGCGCCAAGAAACCGTTTGGTGTACGCTGCGCTATACAAATATTTTAAATTAATTAAATTAAAAATTAAAAATACCTTTATTGTTTCTTTTTTTTTTTTTTAAACATGGCCTCTGTTTCTCCATTTTAGATCTGACCAAAGACACCTTTAGCTGTCTTGTCATCAATTCCTCCATAGAAGACTAATACAGAGAAAGTGGGCTCAGGGTCAGCATTTGGGTTTCATGTTTTTTTAATGGGTTGTGATTGCTTATATTAGTTGCCCATGTAGATAATAGAATTTTGTGAATTGTTATATTTTCCAATTTGTGTATCAATTAGGTTTTAATGAATGGGCTCAAGTAGTCCTATTTTAGGTTAAAGCTACTGTGCTGATACAACATTTTAATGTCTGTTCTATGTTTTTTATGTTCATGGATTGCTTGCTGTTTGGATGTCTTAGTGCACTATAAACAGTGATGTTAACTGATATTGTCTGCATGGTAATTTGTTTTACTCAATATAACATAGTGTTGGATTTAATTTATTTTTTAGATCACAAAGTAAAGATGTGTGCCCATAAGATTTCTTCTTAAAGATCAATTGAACATGCTGGCACTTAGTTGAAGGTAATCAGTACACAATATTTTCATCTTTGAACAACTTTTCTTAACACCTTCATTTGAGAATGCAGCTAAGCTCTGCTAGTGCAGTGTGTTCAGCAAATGACCCCTACTCCCCTACTCCTAATCTTCCTTATTGTTTTAGCCCAAGGTGTTGCCTCTTTAAGGAATTTTCTTTCTTTGATTGCAGCTGCAAAACATACAAAATAACCATCTATTACCAAAAGCTTTCTGCAACAATAGCCAGAAGTTTTGGCTTTGCAATTGCTTGTTAATTCCAGTACTTTCCCCTTTTACAAATAGTCATTTTCAGGTGTGTTAGTGCAAGAGGTTTATTTGAAGCAATTCAAGATTACAAGTCCTAGAAGGCAAACTCAAGCAGTGTCCTACGTTTGTGTGGCATTTTAAATAATTTGACAGATATAGCTGTATTGAGAGCATTTCAAAATACTTGCTATTGAGAGCATTTCAAAATACTTGCTAATGAACCAAGTTGAAGGCATGCTTTGATTTAAGGCAAATCTATTTATTAAAATGGGAAAATCAAAAATAGGATTCAAAGACAAAGCGAAGAATGTACGAATGACTGAACCACTAAGGTCCTGCATGACTACACCGATGCCTGAAATGTGAAAACGTAACCCAAAATATGCTTAAAATGTAATCATTAAACCAATATAAAGATAAAACAAAAGACATTGCGAAGGTGCTTCATACTGAACATTCAAGAGCAAACTATCGTTCAGTGCTGATTTTTGCAAATGTCATCTCCCTACCTTGAATGTTAGCACTCACTAGGCCAGTTGCAGTTTTGCAAAATATGCTAGTTTACAGACTGAAGGCTATCAGTAATAATTACTTATTTTGCCATTACAAATATGCTATGCATTCCCAGCATTAAAAGAGTTCATTTTACAGTCATAAAGTAAATATATTCACAGCAGTATTCCAACAAATGGTATAGATGGTCCCAATTCAATTCCACTTAGAATCACGTCACTAATGGATCTTAACATTAAGATGGATTTGCAGTTTATTGTGGCTCACTTAGCGACAGCAATTAAACGCTTATAAATGTGCCTCAAAGTCTCCACAGTTCAAGGGTTCTATTCCACTTGTACCTTATGATGTTCAGAAAACTCATCACAGTAGGTCTGTCAATTAAACATTTATTCAATTACAACATTTAATAATATATGCAAAAAATGCATTTCTACATAACATTTGGCAATTTGACTGTTTTATGCAAGGTTGACAAAACAGTCTACAATTAAAGTGAATTAGCCAGCTGTGTTTAATTTATTTCTGGAGACAACAAGGAGGTGACTGGGCTGTTCCTAGAAGACGTGAGGGAGGGAGAGAACTAGTGATGTAGATGGAGGGAAGGGGAGGGAAGTGACGGTCACGAGGGAGGGGTCTGTGCTCAAGTGGACAAACACCCCTGGGTATCCAATGTGTTGGATTTAGTTGCCTCACACACCCTTGCGAGTGTCATGCTTCATCATCGGCGTTGCTCCTCGTCGGGCAGGCGGTGCAATGCCCAACGGGCTCACCTCTAGGAGGGGCTCTTTGTCGGAGATCTTCTATCCAACTGCCTTATGGTGAAGTGCGGGTGAGGGGCCAGTAATAAGTAGAAGGTGCGGGTGAAAGTAAAAAGTAGCTCAGGGTACCGGAGACAATTTTATTCTGGTGGTCCCCTGCCACTAGTAAAATCAGGGATAGCCGGTATTCATGGGAACAAAAGTTTCCCAGTGTGAATCAAGGCTAAAGGTGCAAAAATTGTGGTCAACATGTTTCTCGCATCTAGTTTATTAACTGCGATTCTTCAGGACCTATATAAAAAAAGAAACCTACAATCTACTAAAACATGATCTAATCAAAAGTATCAGTTCAAACAAGACACATCTGTTGTACTACCTGTCTGACACTGTTCCTACCTAGAGTAGTGGGAGACAAAATAGAGTATTTAGGTAAGAAACAACAAATGGTACTATCGTGACCGTGACAACACTGTGCGTGGTTGTGAACACTGTGCGTGGTTGTGAACACACCGTGCTAAGGTGACATACTAGTGAGGAGGTGACTAGTATGTGATTAAAACCAAGTTACAAACACAAAATGCAGCAATTGAACCATAAAGAACAGTAAAAACATCACAATCGTTTTAAGATGATGTGAATAACACTCACCTAGGGGTTAGGATTGAGGGGTGTCAACAGTACCCGGCGGATCTGGCATCAGGCCTGAAGCCAATGTATTCCGGCTGGGAAAGGGAAGTTAATGAGGAACAATGACACAGGGGGAGCCATTCATATGGTAGAGTGGTAAGTGGGTGCCCCATATGTCCCTCAAAATAGGGCTAGTTGATGTCCGAAACATGGCAGTCAGAACCAAGCGTGGGTCATAGCGAGGGGTGTAGTGGGGGGTGTAGTAGAAGCTGATTCCTACTAGTAAAGAGCCCCAAGCTGGCAAGGTAATTACTAGGGGAGGTCTGGTAGCCGTTGTGCTTGAGGAGATATATCGCCTGCAATGTGAGCCCCGGCTGGGGTCGGCGTAGAAAACACTGTTACAGCGTGTGTCAAGTAATGTTACTACTGGTGTATGTTGCTTGTATAGGTGGTTATTGAAAAGCGCTCTGGCGGACACTCTACTCAAGTTAGCTAGTCTGACTCCGGGAGTAACGTTACTCATCTCATCCAGGCTCGGGGGTTAGAATACCACGCCAGTGGAGTTAATCGCCTGTCGCGTGGTCAAGGTATCTTAGCTGCAATATTACAGGCGCGGGGGTCATGCCGCATAATTTAAATTGGCGCCTGTTTTCCATCGTGCAAGTATCGTTACTGCGCCCCCATGGGAGACGCGGAGGTGGTGCGTGAGGCGCGATAAGGTGAGACACTGCCTGCATATGTGTGGATCTACAAAGCATGGTGTGTGGGCCCCCGTTTAAAAACAGACCTGCACTAGTCATGAACACATTTAAATCAGGCGAACCCCCGCACATTTAAAATGCCACGGAACAATCGGGACTGCCTCACTGCGAACCATCCGTCTCACTTACTTCTAGAAGCCTGTGCCGTAGTCTTCTGCGCCTACCCTTCACGCCGGGTCCGGATAGTAAGGACCTGGTCGTTTGCTTCAGGGTTAAGTATGAAGACAGGTTACGTGGGAGGCAGGAAGTGGTCAGTCACGTAAAGTCACGTGGGTTTGATGGTCGACAGTGGCGGCCATGATGGAATGGTAAAGTAGTACCCAAGCCAGATCAAATGAGGGCAGAACAATATGCACGTAACGGCCCAGCATGAGGGTGGACATTTTTTGTATTATAATAAAAATCATAAGTCATAAAAATAGTAAGCTGGGATCTGTGGCGCCATGTGTCCCTATCGCCAGTCTATCACTGTATGCTGTGTACCAATGATTGGGTTGGATTGCAGGCAGCGGCCATGCTTGAATAGTAAAGTTATACCAAAACAGTACCAATAGTGGCCCTTCAATCTATAAGTACTCGCCCAGCATATGGGGGAGTTCATTATAATAAATGAGATGGAATCTATCGCGCTAGGTACCCCTTATCGCCAATCTGGCACTGCAGTCAGAGTACCAATGATTGGGCCCCGGAGCCCGGTCATGTATGACGTTGTATAAGGTATAATGGGGCTGTAGTAAAGGATAGCGCTTAACCAGTGAGAGAAGGGGGGAGAGAACAGAAGTTGGCACATGTCGCTCATATTCATGTTGGTGGTTGCAATTGATGGTTCAGAGGGAACTCCACGGGATGTCCTCGTTCAGTCCCTGGCTATCGCTAGACAGACGGTGTATCCATCTTTGTTCCTTTAGGAATAAATTGCGTTTAGATTTAGCTGGGGAAGCCTCGAGGACCAACCAGGATATTGAGTCAGCTGAATGGTTCTGTTCTTGAAAGTGCCTGCACATTTTGGTATTGGTCTTTTTGCAGCGGAAATTACTCCTGTGTTCGGAGATGCGGATTTTCACCGGGCGAGAGGTCATTCCAACATATTTAAGCCCGCATGGGCATCTCAACAGGTAGATGCAGTTAGAAGTATTGCAGTTGGTGTGGCCCCGTAATTCCCAACGGAAAGTATCCGTCAGGAGGATGGTTTTATAGGTATTGGTGTAGGGGCACACACTGCACGAGCCGCATTGGTAATGACCCTGTACCGGTGGTAGTTGCCACAGGGTGGTTTGTCGTGTTGGATCAGACTTTTTGGGCCTAGTATGTATCAACATATCCTTTATGTTTCTAGACCTCTTGAAGGCAAATCTAGGTGTTGTGAGGTTGAGTTCGCCTGTGTTAAGAATTTGCCAATGTCGCTTAATTATCTTTTTCAGTTCGGTAGAAGCTGGTGAGAAGGTGGTTACACAGGTAAGGAGATCTGACTCCTGTGTGGCCTTACTGTTGTATTCGAGTAGGGCACCCCTGTGGTTGTTCTGTGCACGTTTGCGTGCCCTAGTCACCTCTCTGGAGGGGTATCCTCGGTCCCTCAAGTTTCTAGACAAAAGTAAGGACTCGGTTCTATAGTCTGATAGGTTGGAGCAATTACGTCTGACTCGCAGAAATTGTCCGAAGGGCAGGTTTAACCTCAAGGCCTTCGGATGGTGACTGGTGAAATGAAGCAAGCTGTTACGATCTGTAGGCTTGCGGTACATGGTGGTATTAATTGTACCCCTTTCGAGTCTTATCGTGAGATCCAAGAAGGCAATTTTGGAGGCAGATGCTGTGATGGTAAAGTGCAAGAACTCATTCTGCATGTTGAGCCAGCTGAAGAACTCTTTGTATAAGTCTTCAGTCCCTCTCCAGAGTACAAGGATATCATCAATGAACCTTTTCCATAGCTTGATGTTGGGGTGGTATGGGTTAGCAGGTCCATTGATGTGTCTTTCTTCGAAGTCTGCCATGTAAAGACAGGCCACCGAAGGGGCAAAGGTACTGCCCATGGAAGTGCCCTGGGTCTGGTGATAATGCTGCCCTTTGAACTCAAAATAATTTTCAGTAAGGGCGAGGGTCGCACATTCCATGATGAAGGAAGGAGGTGTGGGGGAACTCCATTCCTCCGCACTCAGGATTCTCTCAATCACCCCGAGTGTGGCCCTCTGTGGGATGTTGGTGTAGAGGGCCTCCACGTCAAGGGTGATGAGGAAGTCAACCTGGCCTTCTTCCTCAAGGTTGTCTAGCAGACGGAGCACATCAGTAGTGTCCTGAATGTATGAGGGTATTCGCTTGACCAGCGGTTGCAAAAAATGGTCGCAGAACTGTGATAGGGGCTCTAGGACAGAATCAATGCCTGAAACAATCGGGCGACCAGGGACAGGGGTGGTCCCCTTATGTATTTTGGGGAGGATGTAAAAATAAGGCACTTTGGGCTCCCTTTTGGATAGAAACTCCGCCTCCTTTTTGGAGATCCACTCTTGGCATTCGGCGGAGTGGACCAGTCCAGTGACCGTCGTTGTCAGTTGCTCAGTGGGATTGGAGGGGATTGGGGTATAGTAAAGCCTGTCCCCTAGTTGCCTTAGACATTCGGTTTCATAGTCTGCAGTATCCATCAGGACTGTAGCCCCACCCTTGTCTGCCTGTTTTATGGTGATAGACCGATCCTTGGCCAGGGAGTCCAGCATCTGTCTTTCATGGTTCGAGAGGTTCTGGTGCTTCTTATTTGGTCGCATAGACCCAATATCTTTGAGTACAGCCTGTTCGTATGTCAATATTTCGTTGGGGACCATGCCACTGTGGGGGGTGAAGGTAGAGGGGTTATGAAGCCCGGAGTCAGTAGGAGTCTCTTGTGGCCTACCATCAAAGAAGGCTCGCAATCTAATCTTGCGGAAGAATTTCTGAATTTCACAACATTGTTGGAAATGGTCAATTTGGGGTGTAGGGACGAATCCTAATCCCTTCTGGAGCACCTTTTCTTCATCAGCAGTAAGTTGGCGTGATGAAAGATTCACTACCAAACTTATTTTCGTGCTGTCTTGCTCCTGGTGTCCATCCCTTGGCCCTGGGTGTCCTCCCACTGTACCCTCTTGTCTGGCCCGTTTCCTCGCTTGCGCCCTCGCCCTCTGCCCCAACCTCTGTCTAAAAAAGGCTGCTGGTTGGCGCCATGGGGGGCAAATTGCGGTGGATACTGTGGCGCGTAAGGCGGCATCGGGTGTGGAAATTGGGGGTATTGCCAAATAGGTGGACCCTGGAAGAGAGGTTGAGGATAGTATTGTTGTCCACGTCTCCCTCCTCTCTTTCCCCTACGAGGTTGTGATTGCCAGTCCTCATTACTTGAGTTGCTATCACTGTTTGATCCTCTCCTAGAGGAATTGGCGCTGGAGTCAGAGAGGTAACCCGTCCCAGGGGGGACGTAGTCATCCTTCAAATAGGGGTATACTTTTTCTTTTGAAAAGCGATCGATATCTTTTTGTAGTTTTGCTACTTTTTGTTTCATTAGAAATTCTTTGTGCTCAAAAATCTCTTTGTTCAACTCGGCCAACTTAGTTTTGAAGCCGGTGTTCTGTCCGGAGCTTTTCAGTGCGTTTTCTGCTGCCTCGATCTTAGTAAGCAATTCGTCTGCCAATCGTTTGGCCGTGTTGACCAGTAGGATTAGAAGATCATGTGTACATTTCCAGGAGATTTGTGACCATTCGATCTTGAATTGGCCATCCTCCCAGAATATCCTCGGGAAGTTTTTTACTATGAGGCCATTCGGTGCTATTTTGGCCTTGAAATATTCAGCCATGAGGGCCCCATGCAGGGTGATCCTGACCCATTCTCTCTTCATATCGGAGAGTGATTTCCAGTCCCCTGAGTTACTCCCAGTGGCGGCTTCTGTTGTGAGGCCGAGGATGGAGGGTAATCTATGGATAGCTGCTGCATCATCATCACCGAAACTCAATCCTTGACCTTCCATCTTGTGGTGGAAAAGAGATAGAGAGGTGAGATGAAGGTATGGATGTTAAAAGGAGGTATGGGAAAAGGGTAAGGAATTGGAGGAAGGGAGCGAGCCCTAATAAAAGGTTAAGAGGGTTCGACAATCTCTCACCAGGATGGTTGAGGACTCTATGTTTCGGGGGAATGAACAAGTCTTACCCACCAAGAGTAAATCCCCACGGTGGTTAGCCGTGCAGACAGTATAGCAACAAGTAGGGGAAAGGATGGGACCAATTGCGATCCAGTCGGGCTGAAATTACCATTCACAAGGAAAGGAATGGAAGGTCCCGCCACAGTCTCAGCCCCAAATGTGGAGACAACAAGGAGGTGACTGGGCTGTTCCTAGAAGACGTGAGGGAGGGAGAGAACTAGTGATGTAGATGGAGGGAAGGGGAGGGAAGTGACGGTCACGAGGGAGGGGTCTGTGCTCAAGTGGACAAACACCCCTGGGTATCCAATGTGTTGGATTTAGTTGCCTCACACACCCTTGCGAGTGTCATGCTTCATCATCGGCGTTGCTCCTCGTCGGGCAGGCGGTGCAATGCCCAACGGGCTCACCTCTAGGAGGGGCTCTTTGTCGGAGATCTTCTATCCAACTGCCTTATGGTGAAGTGCGGGTGAGGGGCCAGTAGAATTTATTTCTACCATTTTGGCATTCTTCCCATAGGGTTTAACCTGCAACCTAAGACTTATGCTGTTCTCTAGTGTTATAAATCCCCTATATGTCCCACTGTAGTTTACCTTTATGTTAGCCTAACTACATATGCAATAGGCTGCTTTTGCTTTGTACACAGTGTGCAGTACCACACTTGTTTTTGTGTCACACTGTTCTTTTCAAAATACGCTGCAAATGTTTTATTATTTAGCTTTTCTTCTGGGATTCTGTCTGTACATCATTCAAGGCCAAACAACATTGTGCCTTCTTTTTCTCTCTGGCCGAACACTAACACATACACATAATAGAGAGATGCAGCTGCTGTTTTTCGAATAGAATAAGTCTTATCATATAAGCCGAGACTTGCCGTTCTAAAAACATAGTGAAATGAGTTTCAGAGAAGAGGTCCTGAGGCAAAAGAGCTGTGTGCCTGAGATGTAGACAAACTGATTATGACCGGCAGGTATGGGGGTCTGGCACTAATCACAGAGATCTTAAGTATACCACTGTACTTTCAAAGTAAGGGTTGGCTTAGGGTGATTTGTCATTTGCTATGACAGGACTTTTCCTTGTGTAGAGTTTATTAATTGTGCTAATCACATTATTGACTTGCATATGTCTCTTAATTGCAGCACAGTTTCTTCATGATAGAGCACACTAGTTTCAATAAAAATTGTAAGCTTTCTTTGTGACTCTTTCCTTTCATTGTGAATACGTGTGAATGAGAGAACGAAAGGTGATGCCCTGTTACTGCAACTCCTGAGAGAGTTCAGAGTGTAGAGTTCTGGTGTGCTAATTTATCTGTCCCTGGAAAATTAGGAGGGCAGGTAAGCATGATGAGTTAGTCTGGACACTTTTTTCAGATTGGTTGTTTTTCCAACGAATAAAGGCTGGGAATCAAGTCTGCCCCCATGTCCTTGTGATGGGAAGTCCATACAATCCAACATACACGTGATCTTGTTCTGTAAATTTTACCACCCCCACAGAAAAAGTTGGCTTCTCCCCATTTTTAGGCGGTGGGGTCTTAGACAGTGTCGACCAGCATTTTACCGACTGCAATTGCTAGAGACTGAAGAAGTGTGTTATGCAGTTTTAAATTTTTTAAAATGTATAATGAATCACAGAAAGAACCTTTAAAACATTTTTGTGCAAAAATAACAACATTGAAACGCATTACTATTTCAATATGCCTGCTTATATTCATTGCATACTGTTTTTTGTACGAATTTTTTTCTAAAAATTACAGTATAACTTGCACTTTTTTTATCTATTGTACTTTTGACTGCTTCTTTTATGGTTTTCCTTGTGATAAACCGAATAAAGATTTATTATTATATTATTATTATTAGTCTGGATATGGGACAGTAGGTACTGATGTGGTATGGAAACTGAGTCACTGCTTGCTGGCATCCCATGATCTGAGGCAGAGTTCTGTTTCTGAACCGAATCCCTGCAACACTAGTTGATGCTTGATATGGGCTACACATACATCTTTTTCATTTTCACTTGGATATCTCTCATCTATCTATGTTTGTGCAAGTTTCAAAACATACAGCCAGGGGGTGCTCTAGAGAGCCGGCTAGCAAGATTGCAGAGCTTTGGTGAGGGTACTGCTGCCCGGGGAAACAATCCTGCCACCAAAGGCTGCTGGGACGAGCAGAAAGTGTACCCGTTGCAATGGAATACACTGCACCACTCATGCAGAGGAGAAAGTAACTGCTGCCAGGGTCGATAGACATATTGACCCTAATTGAGCCGAGAGGCTGAGACAAAATGGCATCAAAGAAAAACCAAAGGTGGTGATGGACGGAGCGTTGACAATACAAACACTCACCCCCAGACAACTGATCTGGGTTTAATCCATCACCGTTTTTTAGCTCACTCCGCCACCCCAGTTCAGACATGGCCATATGCAAATCAGTCTGACCCTGTGCCTCATGGGAACAGTCCAGCCCGAACTGCCAAGCCATGTCTTCCCTGGACCGGAATCAAGCTTCCCAGGACCGGTTTCTGGCATCAGCCAGATAAAAGAAAGATCGGACCTGGGCCCGGCAAATGCAGCAGTGAAGACAACACGACTGTGACTACCCTCTACCAGTGTGCTGCTGCGAGTGGCATGAAACCCGCTGCCGCAAACTGCTGCGATCACATTTGAAGAAAGACATACCCCCACTGCAAGCATCGTGAAGCCCGAAACCAGCCCTGCTCAGGCTGCCACCACTACTGAGGGCCAGCTGCATGGAGGACCGGCGCTGGTGGGCATCGCGGGGCCCTGGGAGTCGATGGCGTCTCTCGCTGCCTATGGCAACATGAGGACCTCCCCCTCATTGCCCTGATGACAGACTGAAGGTGAGAGGTGCGGGGGCTGCCTCCTGCACTGGGGTGCACTCCGGATGCTGTATAGGCCGGCGGGGGCCCTCTGCCGTAGACGTTGGGGCTCGATGGGTGCACTGCTGGTCGCGGTCCCTGCCCGTGCCGCCAGCAGAACGTAAGAGCGGAGCTGGGCCTGGTGAAATACTGCAGTGAAGGCACAACAAGTGATTATACTCTATAGTGCTGCGGTTGTGAGCGGCATGGCACTCGGTCACTGCATGCTGCTGGGATTGAATTTACAGAAAGACATACCTTCGCTAAAGGAATAGTGAGGTGGAAGACCCGAAAACAGCCCGGCCGAAGCTGTCACAGCTACTGTGTGCCTGCTGTGTGGGGGGTCGTGCCGATGAGCGTTGTGGGGCCCTGGGCTCGCCTGGCGCCTTTCCCTGACTGCAGCATTGCGAGGGACTTCCACTAATTGCCCTCAAGGCAAACTGTAGGTGAAGGGTGCCGGGGCTGCCTCTGGGCTCGGGGACGCACTTTGGCTGTTGTATAGGCTGGCAGGAGGCCCCAGGTTGAGCTGTTAGAGCTCGAGGGACATGCTGCTGGTCACAGTCCCCGCCCATGCAGCCAATGGAGCGTCAGAGGCTGGATTAAGCGAAACACAGCTGCTGGGACAATAAATAAACAGCGTGTGGTGCACGGGCCACAGAAACTCACACACCTCCAGGGATAGTGCTCAAAATAAAGATAAATCTAAGGGCTCACCGAACTGAAGAGCGGAAATAATTGTACAAATACTCAACAAATGACATTGTGAAGGGTTGCAGAAATGCGTCCCTAAACATCCTTGGCCTTATTTATGAAAGCCTTGCGCCGCCGGTGCGTCACTTTTAACATGGGAAAAAGTGACGCACCGGTGGCGCAAGGCTTTCATAAATAAGGCCCCCTGAGCCTCATTTATGAGAAATGACACATCGCTGCGTGAAAGCAGCGATGCGTCACTTCTCAGTGCGCACTCCTTGAGACATGATTGATGCGTCATATTTACAGTATGACGCATCATGTCACAATGAGTTACAGATACGTCAGTATTTCTGACGTGTCTGTAAGCGCAAAAGTCACGCATTGCTGGGGTGTGTTCACAAAAGTGACGCAACTCCAGCAATGCGTCCTTTCACATGGGGAAAGCCCCATGTGAAAGGGCTTGCGTCAGTCTTACGCCTGCTGTTAGGCAGGCGCAAGATTTTGACGCAACATCGTCCTAAAAGTGACACAGTGAAATCTCATAGATTTCACTGCGTCACTATTACGAGGCTTTTTGCGGGGGAACGCCCCCTCTGCATACATTATACCTGACGCAGGTATAATGTAGCGCAGGGGTTTACAAAGTGACGCATCTGCTTAGATGCGTCACTTTGTAAATAGTGCGCAACAGGAGGCATGTTTTTCGCCGCCGATGCGTCACAAAAAGTGACGCATCGGAAGCGTAAAACTGACGCAAGGCCTCATAAATGAGGCCCACTGTGTTCTGATTGAGCAGGGCAGAGACTAGCGCACAGCAGTGTAAAAAGAAAGTGCTGTGATATCAAACAGTGTGTCCTGTGCAAATCTATCTAACTGGCAACACAAATATGGGGAGAAAAGAGGGAAAACAGGCAAAATTGCCCATTGAACCATGCAAGACTCCTAGCAGCCTAAAGTGGGATGTAGCCTCATCAGCAGTGGAGGGTACCCAACTAAGAGACTCAGATTTCCACTCTCTGCTAATGACAATAAAACAAAGCCCCAACTTTATCGAATCCAAAATGGATGCGCTGAATGTTCGCATGGACTACATCACTCAAAGGCTAGAGAAACATGACGGACGTATCAGTGAAACAGAGCAAAGAATTTCGCTGCTGGAAGAGATCACAACCACTGGCGGGGAGCAGATGCAAAACATGGAGCACCTACTGAAAGTCATTGTGGCAAAAAATTAAGACCCGGAGGCGTACTCTTGCCGTAACAATATCCGTACTTTGGAGGTGCCAGAGAAAGCGAACACTGGTAAGATGGAGGACTATGTAAAACGCCTGTTGATAAGACTATTTGATGCATCCTCCTTCTTGGAGATTATGACAAATCCAGATCAAACTCACCAAACTTTGATGCTGACTGAAGGAATAATCCCTGGGATGACTGCTTCCATTACCTGCATGAACTGTATTGTGAGCATTATGTTTTACACCTTTTACCATTGCTTTGTGGGGACTGTTCATGGCAGAAGGTTATGCAGTTCTATAAGGGCATAAACCTAAAAATATTGACTTATTCCTCTCTTTTTTTTTCACTCCGAGACAGTATTGTTGAGCTTGGGGCCTAGATGGTGCTGAAGCCCTAGTTACCCCGGGCACCACCGTGTAAACGGGGAGGACCAACAGGCTTTCTTGTATACAACCCCCTATGGGTATTCCCCTATGGCTAATTGCCATTAGATTATGGTGTTAGTGTTTACTTCATATACAACTCTGCCTGCTAGGCATATATTTATCTTGACAAGAATGTCCTGCATTAGTAGCCACTAGACATTTATTTGCAGAATGTTACCAATCCTGGGCGGTATTGAACCAAAGATATTGGGGTAGATGCTGGACTTTTATGTTAGCTATTGATGTATTGCCTTTTTAATTCACAGGTGGGGATCATATTCACCTGAGTGTGTGGGAGTTTGTTGCAGTGGTGATGGTGCATGTAGGACAATAGACGCTAGCAGACAGTACAGACATACACGATGGACAACACAATCAACTTGTCGATATAGATATGGTTAAGAAGATTACACAACACAAAAGCATCAATGAGCATCCCTAAAACCGTTATGACCAAACTATCCGACTACTGACTTGGAATGTGCGGGGATTACGCGATCCCCACAAAAGACAGCACATGCTTAACTATCTAGACAATCACCATGTCCAAATAGCAACGATACAGGAGACTTAGCTGGATCCCGGATCCGCACCGAGATTCACTGGTAAATGAGCAGCGCATTGGTGCTTCGCTTCATATTCAACCTACTCAAGAGGCACTGCCAAATAAAATAAAAAACGGGGTGCAGTTATTGTCCCATAGGCGGCCTCACAAATCCCCTAGGAAGACACTGCCTTATTTGGGGCTGACTGGCTAGACAGTCTGCTACGCTTGTTAATTGCTAAGCACCGAATATAAATGATGCACAGTTATTTGATGCTTTATCGGGTCACATATTAGAGACAGGATCAATACTCCTTGTGTGTGGGGGGGGATTTCAACCTGGCCCTCCATCCCAAGATGGATCGCTCAAATGGTGCCATGGAGCCATATGATAGGGCAGGAATACACTTAAACAACATAACAGAACAACATGTTAGATGCTTGGAAAATCTTACACCCCACAAATAGGGAAGGCACATTTTACTCCTCTGTGCATGCAAGCTGATCAAGAATTGACTATTGGTTACTCTCGGCTGGGATGTTCACATGGCTCAAAGAGGCTAGACATTTTGCAAATACCTACTCAGACCACTCCCCTGTTCTTTTAACACTTTGTCCCCATGCCACTGAGAGTCCATATCGCTCATGGAGGCTCCAAACTACAATATTATTGGACACTACATTCCGGGAGGAGTTAAGGCAAGAAATCCAAAATTTCTTCCCACAAAATGTTGGCAGCATGCAGGCGCTGGCAAGCATATGGGAGAGCTTCAAGGTAACTGTCAGGGGGCTATGCATATTAAAAAGCAGGGGTATAACTAGAGACATTAAAACGCTCTATACAAATTGGAACAGACAATTATAGCAACTGAGAAAGCAAGAGCTGAGGCTCCCACAATAGCTGAGGCTCACAGCTAAAGGAACAGCTAAAGGAATACATAGACACATCAGAGCGAGACATTCTCTTTAGGCCTACGTATGCTTGAGTACAGGTTTACGGGTAAGGTGAGACACCTGGCAAGGCCCTAGCAGAGACAATCAGAACTCCCCGATTCACGAACAGCATTTTTGCCATGGAGGATGAGAACAGCGTACTGCATGCTGACCCCGCAGTAATCCTTAATATTTTTGCATCCCACTACAAGTGACAGTACAGCATGCATAGAATTGGACTGATTGATGTGGCAGCATATTTCGAAGACACAGCACTTGGGTGGATTAATGACAGCCAAAGGGAATTTCTGACTGCGGACATTGAGGAAGGTAAAATACTGGAGGCCACTATGCAGCTGCGTTCGGGTAGGGCCCCTGGCCCTTATGGGCTACCAGTAGATTTCTTTAAATGTTACGCGGATGAGGTGTGCCCCATACTCAAGAAAGTATATGAAGAGGCCGGTGAGAATGACATTCTTCTGCAATCAATGCGGCAAGCCCTGATAATATTTCTCCTTAAACCAGGCAAAGATGCCAGCAATTGCGACGCTTATAGACCCTGATCCTTGATAAATAGCGATTCTAAGATTCTAGCAAAAGTACTCGCCAATAGACTCAGCCTGCAGATGACGGGACTAGTGCTGCCTGACCAGGCAGGGTTCATTCCCGGAAGGGCAACTTCCCCCAACCTGTGCACGGTCTTCGCACTATTGCAAGATATTAATCTGGAGTCAAACGCAGTGGCCCTTTTCTTAGATGCCCCAAATGCATTTGGCTCGCTGGAGTGGGATTACCTGCTTGCTATATTGGGAAGAATGGAGCTTCCAAATAAATATCTAAATTGTATAGCTTTGCTGTATAACCAACCCCATGCTATGGTACAAGTGAATGGGCTACAATTCGACTCTTTCCTGATCTCCAGGGGCATGAGACCGTGGTGCCCTTTGTAATCCATACTTTTTGCTCTTGCTATCGAACCCTTAGCAGCCAAACTATGCCGGCAACATAGAGTATATGCCAATCTATTTTCCACCAGACATATTCTAGTTTTGCTGTATGCTGACGATATTACTATCAATCTTCGTGAGTCGAGCGTTAGCCTTAATCCCATCCTCAGAGAATTTATTAAATTCTGAGATATCGGGGATACATATTAATTGGAGAAAAACCCAGTTATTTCTCCTGACTCCGGCCACTCTTGAGATACCACTCGATTTTCCGCAAACATGGTGCAACGTGGAGATAAAATATCTGGGGGTGAGAATTCTCCGGGACAGGAAAGGGACGATGGGAGCAAACTATGGAACATCTCTAAACACTATTACTGATGAGATCACACAATGGATATCACTGCCACTATCATTGGCAGTCAGGATGTTCCTGATGAAGATGATACTACTGCCAAAACTACTCTATTTATTCATCAATATACCCTATCACCCAGGTCGCCCTTTCTTTAGAGAAATCAAATCACAACACAATAAACTAGCTTGGGGAGATGAGCAACCCAGAATAGGCAGGCAGACATTGACACTCCCATTCTTACGTGGAGGCTTTGAGACGCCCGATATTTAATTGTACTTCTTATGTGCTCAAGCGCATCATGCCATATACTGGCTCCACCCTCCACCTTTCATGCCTCATCTAGCCATTGAACAATGGTACATGGTCCCTCTCCTTTCCACTGCTTTCTTCAAGGCAGACATTCGGGAATGTAGCACTACACACTCAACGGTAGCGGGCATTAACTTATCATGGAAAAGATTGACCAAAAAGGCAGGAAAGTGTCTGCTGTACTCTCCATAGCTTCCGCTCCCATACTCGCACCTAGCTCCAGTCCCCCAGGAAGCAGCATGAAGGAAAATGCTCAGAAAGCGCAATCTGAACACTGTGGGAGAACTCTACCAAATTGGTTTGTTTAAGGACAGACACTTTTGGGTGAAGATGGTTATTCCCCCTTGGAAACCTTCCTATAAATTAGACTGCAACATGAGATCAAGGCAAACACCCCTACATTTCCACAAGAGCCTAGTAAATGCAATACGTTACACACACTTCTCCAAATGACTGGGGCAGCGCATGTGGTGTGTAGACTATACCGGTCGGCCTCACTTGAATGTCCGTACACATGACAGGAGGCTAAAAAAGGATGGGAGTTGAAATTAGACACCATACTTACAGACAAACAGTGAGAGTATTGCTGTAGGCAGACAGAGGCTATCACAGCAAGCAGCCGGTTATGTATCATACACTTTAAATATATACATCGAGCATACTAAATGCCTGCGAGATTACATGGTTACCAACTACGAGACAATAATCGATGTGACAGGTTCAGGATGCAAGGGGCAAGTTTTCTACACCTGGCATGGCAGTGTGAAGCAATTTAGCCATACTGGAGGGAGGTCCTATGTGCGGTTTCCCAGATGACTCAATATCGGATTACAATGTCACCAATAACTGCATTACTGGGATACACAGAAGAATTACCACCAATACATAGGAGATTCTGTGCCCTATGTATGCTATTGGCTAAACGGCGGGTGGAATGTAGATGGGGCCGGTGACGGGCTACCAAATTTAAGGAATGGCTCAAGAATTTTGTATATTGCAGGGATCAACTTAACACAAATGCAAAGCTGCTGTCGGTTTCCTCACGCCCTGAAGATATATGGGGTGTATGCAACCGTTACAACGCAACTTTTACAAAGGACTACTTTTACAACGCAACTTTTACAACGCAGGATCCATTACAACGAATACCATTACAACGCATTTTTTGACAACGCATATACCTTTACAACGCATACCATTACAACGTAAGTATAGGTATATAATTATAGTAAAAATGTTATAGGTGTGGGTTTTTGGGTAAAGGGGGATTTTTAGGGTTCAGGGCTAGGTTTGGGTTTTTGGGTAAAGGGGGATTTTTAGGGTTCAGGGCTAGGTTTGGGTTTTTGGGTAAAGGGGTATTTTTAGGGTTCAGGGCTAGGTTTGGGTTTTTGGGTAAAGGGGTATTTTTAGGGTTCAGGGCTAGGTATGGGTTTTTGGGTAAAGGGGTATTTTTAGGGTTCAGGGCTAGGTTTGGGTTTTTGGGTAAAGGGGTATTTTTAGGGTTCAGGGCTAGGTTTGGGTTTAAAAAATAATTAAATTAAATTAAAATTAAATAAAATTAAATTATATTAAATTTAATAACTTACATTTAAAAAAAATATATACTTACCTATACTTACGTTGTAATGGTATGCGTTGTAAAGGTATATGCATTGTAAAAAAATGCGTTGTAATGGTATTCGTTGTAATGGATCCTGCGTTGTAAAAGTTGCGCTGTAAAAGCATGCATTGTAATAGTATGCGTTGTAACGTCATACATCCATGGGACCCATTAATTACATATCTGTGTGATCGATCTGACCACCCGCTCACCAACTAAAGTTTCAACATATCTAACTACGAGTGCGGAGCCAGTCACATAGTGACTAGAGCAGCCTCCCCCATGCTCTGTGGTAGTCAAAGCCAGAAAGTGATAAGATAATTTAATGACAGTAAAATGCAACATGTTGTTAATATCGATGTACTTAAATGGATGCTATACCCAATGTTAAACAATCTCTATGAGACATGTATTATGTGTATGTTTGATGATGTATACTATTGTGATTATGTACTGCACTGCTGCATATGTTAAAAAAAAGTTTAAAAAAACAAAAAAAAACGAAAACCAGGCATCCAGAAGAGTATAAGGAGAAGTCAGATAGTTCATGTCCTTTTAATTGGTAGTTTAGAGTCTATCAGTAAAACATGTAAAACATTCTGAAGTTTGCAATTTCACTGTAAGAAATGAATCTTTTCAAGTGTTTCTCTGATTTTTTAAATATTTTTGGACTCCAGTTACTGGCATTTTCTCCTCTCAGCATTTTGACTTCTAATCAGCTCCAAGATGCTTTCACTTCACTATAAATAGGGAAACCGGTTATAGTTAAAGTTGTCAAGAGCTAGATTTCTAGGTGACGCTTGGAGAACCTTCTTATTTTTTAGGAAGGGCCTACTACCTCTCAAAGCAATTCCATCTGCTATATTGTAGCTGGGGGTCTAGTTTTGTCTCAGAAACAAAATCCACCAGGAGTAAAAGGTTGAATTTTTCACATATTACCTGTACTTCGTATTGAGTAGTCTTTTCTATTTTGTTTGTCCTTGTTGTGAAACATTCTGTATTCTTAACTCACCTGCACCAAGTTCCTGGCGTGCGCACTCTCAAACATGTTTTTGTTTGGAGGTGCGTCACTCGAGATGCTGTTTCTCAACGTAGCATGTTAACTGTCGAACAGTCATGACAGTTGATGCTCCGTTGGAGACAGATGCACTCCTGTGTTCAGGTGCTGTGCCTGAATAAACATCCTTGGATTTGACTCTTCATTGTCTGGTCTTTCTCTTGGATTTACCTTCAAGTGGCACTTTACATTTGGAAACGATTTGGAGCAGCTTTTCACAATTTTTTTGTGCAATTGGTCCTGCTCTGATCATCTTATGCATCGGCAGCCTCCTGCTGTGCTAATCAGCTGATGCCTTCATTCTTCCTGCTGCTCCGACTTCAATCTGATCCCTGCACCACTTTCTACAAAATGTTGAAATTTTGAGGCATTTCCTACACAACACGTCATAGGAATTGACGTCTACTTGAATCTTCATCATGCAACAATAGCAGCCATCTTGAGTGTACTTGGAACATGTACACGACCTTCTAGCTCTTCTCTTACAACTTCACGCAGAAACGCTCCGGCAGCCATTTTGGTTTCACTGTTTATCGCGTTTGGAGTTGACCTTCTAGCTCTTCTCTTACATCATCACGCAGCCACGCTCCGGCAGCCATTTTGGATTCACTATTTACCGCGTTTGGAGTTCTAATTTCAAATCCTCTCAGCATGGATATTTGGTTTGTGTTTCCCTTTACCTTTTCATTGCATTTCATCATTTACAAGGGGTTCATCGATTTAATGTTAGGGTTTGTTCACTACAAAGAGCTTGCCCTCTCTCTCTGCATTAGTTGAACCTGATATATGTGATCCCTTCTCTTGTAAGTATGCATTATGACAAGACTGGCACACAAAGGCAATATGATATTATTTGTGAGTTTGCTTTTGCTTTCAGGTAATGAGTATTGTATTGCCAAGGTTTGTTTATTCATTTCCAGGCGCTTACTGACAGTTTGTATAGTACTGTAAAGGAGTCTTGCACACATAATGAAGCGCTGCACGTTTCTCAACGAACATCCTTCCAACGTGCAGCACGAATGAGCCCCACCCAACTCCGTCTATAAACGCGTCCTCCGAGCGCTCACAGTTGCTTCTGCTCGTCAGAGGAAACCCCGCTTACCTGAAGATCCTGCCCCAGCGTTTCCTCCGTGTCCTCATCCTCATTCGGCTGCGAGACATCTTCCTGCTTTTGGCTCCCGGTCCAGCGCCGAACTCGGTCCCCTCATTTCCGGCACTCTATCTTCCAGTTTCTCCGCAGAACGGATCAACCTGCAAAGAGAAAAAGAAAACAAACAGTAAGGTTAGTGCGCTAACACATCAGCATCCATACAAGTAAGTGTCAAGACTCTGGGTAAAGCAGACCTGCAGAATTCTTTGAAGGCATAAGGCACAGACTATTTTACTTGGGATTCTGAGTGCATAAAGACTGTTGTTCCAAAGACTAAATTCCTTAGATTATTATTTACATTGAAACCTTGTGTTCTTGGGACCATTCCCTTCACGTGCATCCTTGCAAAGACTCTGAAGTTAACTCATTATTTATACATGCTGTGAACATAACAGCTAAACGTGTTTATAGTCATTGGATCATTATTAAGACACAATCTGAAAGTGAGTTGGATACAGATTATCCTGTTCATGTACATGTTGTGAACCAAGTTTAGTGACATATACTAAACGTAGTTGTTCTATTTTAGGCAGAAAATCGCTTTTATTGCAAGACAGTTTAAATCTGGTGAACAAATAAACCAGAATCAGAGAGGTATTTGATGAATCATACTGTGTTGAGATCATTCTTAGTTTAAGAGAGCTAACAATGACATAATAGAATAGAACAGTAATGTTATGTTTGTATTTATGTTTTTGCTAGGTTCAACAGCCAGTTATCAGCGCATCTCCGTTGACGCAAGCTAAGGAGCTGTGTTTCTTTCTCTTTTGTTATTTTGTCCACTTCCCCCTTCCCCTGAGCTTCTTTTCATTGCGCACTGCTTCTCAGGTCAGTGCAGCAAGATCAGGGGCTTGAAGGTGGGTACGAACTGTCTTCAGCTTCCCAACAGAACCATCTGGATATTCAGGTGAGTCGGATCTTGACATTTAAGGATACATTTCCACTATGTTAAACAACCTTTATATCTTTCAAACAGTTATATCATCTTTGTGACTATTCCATCACTCAATTAAGTGTCTACTATTTACTGTCACTTTTGTATTACTTTGATCTCTTTGTCTATATTTATATTAAAAGAGAGAAAAGCATTTCCTTAAAGACATCTTCAAGATAAAATGAATAACTTTGACTTGGAAATGTTTTTGTCATGTCTTCAAACCAACAAATTGTACATTTAAAGAATTTTCTTCCTCTGCTTGGTAAACCAAAAGAGTCCTGGAAAATTTGGTTATTCAGTTTTGAAAGTTATCCTATTGCCGTTGATGCTGAGGAATATTCTCCAGAACGCATATTAGCAATACTTTATAGTCACTTAGGCAGTGCTGATCGTCAAGTATATGATAATCTTCTTTCTTCTATACCACCTCCTGGTGATGGGGATGGTTGGAATGTCTGTACAGATGCCATTCTGAGACTTAATAAGAAGTTTTTGGAACAACCCAATGTTATGCTGGAAAGATTTAATTTTATATAAAGGAAGCAAGATCCTAATGAGACAGTGGAAGAATTAATTTCTGTTTTAAGGAATTTGGCAGGAGACTCCAATTTTGGTGCTTCTCTGGACATGTACATCAGGGATCAATTTGTTTACAGTTGTTTTCACAAAAAGATACAGGGGCGTATTTTGAGTTGTAGAGATCCCACACTATCAGAAGTAATTGATATGGCCAAGAGTATTGAAAGAGCTATTAGTTCTTCAAGATCTATTTCTAATGAAATTGTTTTTTCCGTTAATTTAGTACAAAATAATTCTGTTATTAATGCATTGCTATCAAAAACAAGTTTACCAAAACCTTTCAGAGAACAACAAACACCATCAGTTATAGATGTGGTTCTCAAACTCATCGTGGAAATAGTTCCATTTGTTCTGCTCTTGGTGAAAAATTTACACATTGTCATAAAATTGGACACTTTCAATCAGTTTGCAGAAGCAAACCGGTAGTTCAAGTCAGTTCAGTTTATCTAACAAGAACTTCCAGATTTTAATGTTACTTCTCTTGATACACCCTTACAAAGTCTCAATATTAATGCTGTGGATTTAATTCCTCAAAGTCTTCCTCCAAAAATGTTTTTCTCTGTTGATTCCAATGAAGCTCTGAACGTGCAAAAGATCCCACCTGTGAATTCATAATTGGTGGTCTCAGTCTCAATATGATAGCAGATTCAGGCACACCTGTTACCATTATTTTTGACACTGTTTTTAAAAAGCATTGGGCTTCTTCTATTTCCTTACAATGTTTAGACATAGTTCCTAAAGCTTATGGTGCTAATGATATAGATATTTTGGGTTTCTTTTTTGAAAATCCAACTTGTCTAGGTAAATGTATTAATACAAAAATGTATGTTGTCACCAAGGGAAAAATATTGTTAGGTGGCAGAATCTTGCCAAAATGGTCCTAAAATTAGTTCCTGGTGCAAATCCTGTACAACTCAATGAAGTCTCAGTTTCTATGGTTTTGGAGAATTTTAACCCAACAATTCAAAATATAATTTCAGAATTTCCTGAAGTTTTCAGTACTTCCATAGGAAACATTACTAATTTTGAACATTTTATCAAACTTAAGCCTAGTGCAATACCTGTTGCACACAAACTAAGATCAATTCCCCTAAGTGTCAGAGAAGATCTTAGAAAATTACTCGATACCATGGATTCTGAGGGAATTATTGAATCTCCTGACTCCTCTCAATGGGTCAGTCCAATTGTAATTGTCAGAAAAAAAGGACTCCAGTACCCGTTTGTGTGCTGATCTACTCTCTCTCAACAAAAACATCATTATTGATTGTCACCCTCTCCTGAAGATACAAGATCTGTTAACCGGCATTAGTGGTTCCACATTTTTCACATTACTAGACCTCCGCAGTGCTTATCTTCAAATTCTCCTCTCATCTCAGTCAACTGATCTTACTACGTTCATTACACCTTTTGGAGTATTTAACTATCTCAGAATGCCATTTGGGTTGGCCTCTGCGGCTAGCGTCATTCAAAAATGTATGGATTATTTGTTTAAATATATTAATTTTGTACAAGCTTACCAAGATGATGTTCTCATTTACTCAAAAAATTAGAACAAACATATTCACACTTTAAAAAAGGTTCTTTCTAGATGTAAAGAAGCAGAGACAAGTGCAAATGTTTTGCCAGTAAAATTGATTACTTAGGACACTCCATTTCACCTTGTTAAAATCTAGATTGCGACTTAAACACTATCGGCGCCATCTTGTCCCTTTCAGGTTCATATGTGCGCGTAAGCAGCAGCCATTTTGAATGCCATGGCCTCTCTGCCCACTACCGATAGCCAGCGCGTCTTTCTCTCTCTCTCTCTCTCTCTCGACCTCGCAAACATCCCCGCGCATTGACAACCCCCGCTCTCACACGGTCGGGCCATAAACCACCTCTTTCAGCGCGACCCTGCCTCGGAACGATAGCCCGTACCCGGCCAACACCTCCCTCCGTCCCTTTGATGCACACATCCTTTGATGGACCTCCATCCTCTGTGCCCGATTGTCCGGCCCGATCCCAGGCTGTCACCTAGCCCTGCGGATGCAGTTTATTGCCCATACAGTAGGCAGCTGCCCCTCTTCAAAGGATCTAAGACTAATCAAAACCCCCTCCCACCCCATGAGATCCGATCAGCCGCACACATTCCGGGAATCGACGGAATACCCAGCTACGCTACAGTCATCACCTGCTGAGACCGGGGTGGGGATTTCTACTGTCAATGTGTGTGGGAACGGGCATGAAGCGGGGATTTCAGGGATGTCTTCCGTACTTCAAAACATTTACAGGAATGTGTTTCATGCAATAAAGTCATAAACTTGTGTATAAGAGGCCAGGCCTCAGAGATGCGGTTAGAGCACCTCGAGAAGATACCCTGTTGTCTGATTTGACGTGTTCTGCTCCGTCGGAATAAACCTCTGTTTCCTGCCTTCCAGTCTCCAGCGCCTGCCTCTTTGTTTGATAATTCGAGTGGTATGAGAGGCGATTAACGCCGGGCAATACTTGGGTATTTATCGATCGAAATCTGCCCCACCTTTTACAATTGGCGACCCAAACGTCGGGCCCATCAGCGACACGTGGATCCACTGGGAGAGGTCCTGACGACAGAGTGAACGACTGCAACGATCGGGAAGTGCACCTGCCCGATAGACCCTCGTCTGGCAGCCGATCATCCGAACTTCACCGGTTCCGAACAGACCTCTCTCGAGTGATCTACGGTCCTGACTGGGAACCATCAGGACTGCCGCAGCGATTACGGAGAATAGAGGAGGATCGGGCGCTGGAAGCGGAAGACGAGAAACTGTCCTTGCGGTCCGGGTAAGGTCGTGTAAACACGACAAATTGCGAAACGATTATCTGACTGTCTGAAAATACTAGTATTGCTCTCTGAATTGTTTTTGAGATATTCTCTGTCTACAAACGGGGAAGAATAGAAATATTCTCTCTTCCTTTGCAGATAGTGAAGGCAAGGGACTCATGTCTGAGTATACCCTGCCACACCTATAGTGGCCAAAAACGATTCAGAAAAGGGGGTGGTGATGAACAGAGTGTCTGAATTAAGCAGACCACTCTTACCCAGTCCAAAGATCAGGGCTTGATCCATCACCGTTATTTAGCTCAAGTATAAGAATTGGCTTGGTAGTTTGGTTTGCCCTGTTCCCATCATGCACTGGGACAGGAACAGACTAATTTGCATATAGCCAAGTTCTGAGCTGGGATGGTGCAGTGAGCTAAAAAACGGTGATGGATCAAGCCCTGATCTTTGGACTGGGTAAGAGTGGTCTGCTTAATTCAGACACTCTGTTCATCACCACCCCCTTTTCTGAATCGTTATAGTAAACTATGGCATAAATATACGAGGAAGGATCAGGAAAGTCAGTGGCCACTGATAGGATCCTTTGATGATAATAAAATAAACATACTGGAAACAGCCCTTCGTAACAATAAGGCAACACCCACTATGCTCGACAGCCTCGGCATGTAGCGCAAAGAAGCAGAACAACGGAAAAAGAGAAACGAAGTCAGATTAGAGAAAGAGCTACGAAAAGCAGCTCACCTAGCTGCTAGAAAGTTGGAGGAAGAGATAAAGGAGAGGGAGAAAGCCAAACAGAAACAAGAGTCCGAAACATCAGGCCAGTGTCCCGTCCGAACACCCTCTATGCTCTACCCTGAGTTACCCTCGAAACAACGAGCGAAGTATGATTTATTGCTAGGTCCCCCAATCATCTACATGCCTCCTCCATACGCCCCTTCCCAAACCTTAGTACAACACCCGCAGCCCCCAAGTACGGGTGAGAATAGTGCCAAGACCTCGGTCCTCACGGCCTCCGCGCCGGACGAACCCCTTGTACTCAACACAGCACAAGCAGTAGCACTAGATGACCCTGAGACTAGAAGGAAAGATTCCACTAGAATGAACCGATTGAGCAAAGATGAACGAGTAGGGATCGATAAGATAGTGAAGACACTGGTGGAACGAAAAGAGAGCGAGGAATATGTAACAGATATGTACAATTCATATGCCAATAGCCACAGACGACACTTTGTTGTGCGATTTTGTTATCACACCCTCAATGCCTATGAGGATCGGTACCAAGATAAAGGTCCTGAGAGGTTAACGACCCTCTATAGGAAAGTTGACATTGGGGATGAAGGCGAGTGTGATGTGACGAACCTCTTCACGCGTACGCTTGAAGTCTTCCGCCACCTCACTGAACAGAGACCAGAAACTAGCGCTGCGACTCCTGTAGCGGCCGAACCCCAAACCGAAAAGCTAATACTATGATGCCTATAAAGGAGGCCGCTCCCTACTGGGTTCCCCCAAGAGGACAGGGAACACATGACGACATTAACCACCAAGATGCAAGAGGGAGAGTTGTTTACAACTGGGTCTACCAACCATGGGATCGGCAAGACATTTTGACGTTCCGAAAATCCTTGCCTGATTTACGAAAGAACCCCACCGCCTTTTATACTGAATTAGGCACAGCCTTGGGTTCGACGATTATGACCCTAGCGGACATCGATTTGTTTTTCGGGCTATGTCTACCAGCTGATGTGTGGAAGCAAATCCGGAAAGTCGACCACCTTGAGCTGTTCGGACATACCTGGTCGCAACTCGATGGCATAGATAGGCAACGAGAGCCTGGGCAGAAACCTTTAAAATCCATTCTAGACCTCCCAGACAAGATCGTCCAGAAATTGAAAACCCTGATCCCAGAAAAGAAAGTGGATTGGTCGATAGTAACGGCCTGCCGCCAGAAACCCCGGGAAGACGTATCAGAATACTTCTCCCGGTTTGAAACGGTGTTCTCCGATTACAGCGGCCAGGACATGACCACTGCAACCGGACATCATCTGTTTGTCCGGAATTACGTTAAAGGTCTGTCACAGGAGGTCTCACAGAAACTACAGACTAGCGAGAGTAGTTGGGCAGCCTCCAAACCCGCGGCTATCCTTCAGATGGCCCAGTACTATGAGCATCAAAAGAATGAGAACGATAGGGTGACTGAGAAAAAGAAAAAGGACTTGAAGGAAAGGGTGATGATTGCTCAGTTGCAAGGGGTGACCAGTGGAAGAGAACAGTACAAAGGAAGCTACCAATCGAATGCTCCTAGAAATCCACCCCCTAGAGACCGTACACCCGCACCCTACACCCCACGAACAGACATCGACGAGAACCAGTGTGCGTTTTGCAAAGGATTTGGCCATTGGAAATCTCAGTGTCCGGTTCGGCTAGAAGCAATCAAAAATAGGGACACGAGAGACGTAGCAAGCGAGCCAAGAAATAGAGGACAGGGACGGGGGAACACAAACGACACCAACAACGACAGATCAGGCAGACCGAATACGTTTGACCATCCCCGACAGAACCAGTACCAACAGTCTGACTACGACAATGCCCGCGACTTCGCATAGGACCGCCAAGGGCAAGGGAGGGATCCAGTCGAGCTCCATGTTGACCAGCAAGGTCCTTATGTCACCGCTAAGGTACTGGGCACGAAGTCTCCATTTTTGGTAGACACTGGCGCAACACGCAGCGCGTTATCTAAACGACTGATTCCGAGGGCACCCTTGTCTGGCTCACATGTAACATCGATAGGTTTTGATGGAACGCCCTCCACTAACCCCTTGTCCGCAAAGATCTCCTTTGACTTGGAAAATAACACCACTGACACCACGTTCTTACTTTCATCCAACACCCCTGATGCTATTATGGGACTTGACTTATTGAAGCATTTCCGAGCTACTATTAGGTGTTCACAAGATGGGGTTCGAGTCATTCTGTACGACAACCCGACTATGCTCAGATCCTGTCCCACTTCACGCATGTTTTCCATCACTGACGCTGATTTGTCCCTACTCGACACTCTACCTCTGTACCTATGGGCAAAGACTGACTCGGACGTAGGACGCATGATGATAGACCCGGTACACATAACTGTTCGACAGGACGCAGTGCTCCCGAAACTTCCACAATATCGGAAATCACCCGAGGGCTAGAAGGCATTGGTAGAGATCATCCAGTCCCTGATAGATGCAGGAGTGGTAGAGGAAGTAGTTAGCAATGTTTGCAACAGCCCTATCCTACCTATTGTAAAGAAGCAGGGTGAGGGAGATGAAAAGGCGTACCGCTTCATCATCGACCTACGAGTGGTCAACAAAGTAGTTGTACCCCAGTACCCCGTAGTCTCAGACATCACCACCATTCTGACTCTGATTCCTTCCACTGCTACCACCTTCACGGTAATCGACCTCAAAAACGCCTTCTTCTCCATCCCTATCCACCCAGACAGCCGCTACCTTTTCGGCTTCACCTTAAAATCCCGCTCATATAGATTTTGTAGAGCACCCCAAGGCTACACTGAAAGTCCTAGCACCTACAGCCAGGCCCTCAAGAGACAGCTTGACGCAGTCCAGTTACCGGACGGAGTGGTGTTGATACAGTACGTCGATGATATCCTTTTGGCGGCCGACACCACTTCACTTGCAGTCACTGCCACCATCCAACTCCTACACTTCCTCGCGGAGAATGGCCACAAGGTCTCCAAAAAGAAGTTGCAATTGTGCCAACCCCAGGTCACTCCCTAGTAGGCCTCACCTCCTTCTGTCGACAGTGGTTACCAAATTTCAGCCTCATTGTGAAGCCACTACTTTCCCTGCTGGCTACAGATGTCCTCTTCCCGCTCCCTTGGACCCGCGAGTGCCAATCCTCCTTCAGAGAACTACGAGACACCCTTTGTTCCGCACCAGTCTTAGGAACCCCCGATTATACAAAGCCCTTCTCCCTCTACACTCACAAAAGGGAGGGGTGCGCTTTGTCTGTCCTGACTCAGTCCATTGGCCCCAAGCAACGCCCATGTGCCTACTTCCCTGCCACTCTTGACCCCGTAGCCAGAGCTTTGTCTGCCTGCCTTCGAGCTGTAGCTGCCGCTGCTATCTCTATCCGACAGAGTGAGGGGATCGTACTCTCGAATTCCCTTACGGTGTTAGTGCCCCATGCGGTTGACACCCTCCTAAACCAGACTAAGACGCAACACCTGACTAGTGCACGACTGACTGGGTACGAACTGACTCTGCTTGCACCCCATATCACTCTGAAAAGATGCACCACACTGAACCCAGCCACCTTGTTGCCCCTACCTGAGAACGACCCCAATGTGCCCCCGATACATGACTGTGTGACCCTCACGGACGAACAGACCAGGAGCAGAGTTGATCTCCGAGACACTGCTTTTCCAGATCCTGACGGAGAGCTATGGGTAGATGGCTCTTGTATCAAACTCCCCGATGGCACTACCTCAGCCGCTTATGCAGTTACCACAGCCCGAACTGTAGTTGAGACAGCCCACATCACACAACGATCTGCACAGGCAGCGGTACTGATCACCCTCACACGAGCATGTATCCTAGCAGCCGGGACGACAGCGAATATTTACACAGACAGCCAGTACGCCTTCGGGGTGGTTCATCATTTTGGGCTCTTATGGAAAGAGAGGGGATTCCTGACCTCACACGGCACACCCATCCTACACGGAGATCTAGTATCCGCCCTGATGTAGCAGTCCTCCTCCCCAAACAACTTGCTGTAATCAAATGCCAGGCACACAAAAAGGTTACGGACATCATTGGGCAGGGGAATGCACTGGCCGACATCACTGCCCGGACCACAGCTGAGAATAGGACAATGACACGCATGTATGTGACCAGGTCACAAACAGAAAAATGGAAGGACGCTAGGGAAACTATTAGGGACATCCAGATGGCGAGCTCATCCCACGAACTGACTGAATGGGCACGGGTGGGACTAAAAGACGATGAAGGCTGCTGGCGGACAAAAGACACGAACAAATGGTTGCTACCCAATTCATACTTGATCCCCATACTGACCATGGCACACTCCCCTGCACACATAGGATCTGCCCCTATGGCCGAACTTGTCTCCAAAGTTTGGCACAATGACAGAATTACAGACTCAGCCAAACGCCTAGTTCAACAAAGACTGATATGCCTGCAACACAACCCTGGGAAAGGAACTGTCGTACCCCGGGGGGGGTTTGGGGTCCCCAACCATCCATTTGAAGTCCTGCAGATGGACTACATCCAGCTAGAGAGATGCCAAGGCCTAAAGTATGTGCTTGTTGTCGTGTGCGCATTTAGCAAGTGGGTGGAAGCCTATCCAACTCGCGACAACACTGCCATTGCTACTGCAAAGGTCTTACTGAAGGAATTCTTCCCTCGCTACGGCCTTTGTCGAATTTTGTGGAGCGACAACGGCCCCCACTTCGTAGCCGAGGTTATCCAGCTCATCTTGAAGGGGTTGGGTGTAAAGCAAAAGTTCCACGCAGTCTTCCATCCCCAATCTGCTGGGCTGGTTGAGCGACATAATGCCACGCTGAAGCTCAAACTAGCAAAGATAGTGGCCACCACAGGACTGAAATGGCCAGACGCTCTCCCTTTGGCATTGCTGTCAATGCGTTCCACCCCTACCAAACACCACTTGACTCCTTACGAGGTCGTTTTTGGCAGGCCTATGAGCATCTGGTGTGCACCAAAACTGACATCCTTTCATGACGTCCCGGACGTCCTTATGTCTGACTATCTGTGCAATCTGACCAAAACACTGTCTATTATCCATCAACAGGTGCTGCAGGCCATCCCCGACACTTCCAGGGGCCTCGGGCACGAGATCCAACCAGGTGATTTCGTCTTGATCCGGAATTTCCAGCGAGCAAAGAGTCTGGAACCTCGGTGGACGGGCCCCTGGCAAGTCTTGATCACCACCCGAACAGCTCTTCGTGTGGAAGGGAAGCGGAACTGGCTGCACGCACACCACTGCAAGAAAATCTCCTCAACGCTGACGACGACCGAAGACGTGGCTACCCATGAAGAGCTCCTGAACAAAGACCGACCATCCTTGAGCTGTTACCCTGACACAGAGACACTTGAACTGGCAGAATTTCCCGATCCCACTGTGCCATCTAGAGAAGGGTATAACCTGCCACGAAAGGAGGGAGCTTCGGCTAAGCAGACCACTGACTAAGTTGCAATTCTCAGAGCGGTGGCCTAACACTACTAAGGCTGCTAGGAGAGAAGCCAAATGAAGTTTGTGGTTCTGCCCGTTACCGAGCCCCTTGAAAATGATGGAAGCGCCCGATACGAAGATGATGGAAGCGCCCGACACGAAGATGATGGAAGCAACCGGATACCCGAAGACCCACTACAGAAACCCAAAGACTGATAGGTTACACAGCTCAAAGACTATTGCACTCTTTAGCACCCTTCTCTTTTGCCTCCTCCTCGTGACCACACTCTGGATCGTGGAAGAAAGTGCACCAGCTCGGGAGATATTTCTAACCACTGCACAGCCTACCACCATGAAAGAACACCATCTGATCTCTCTTTCACCTCAACTCCGAGAGAGACGGAAGGAGTTTTGGAACAACTCTTTCGTGCAGTTGCTACATCAACACAACCTTGCCGCCAATGCAACAAATTGCTGGATCTGTGGGCTGTTGCCACATGCCACTGGACATTCCATCCCCTTCATCCCTTCACCTTTCTCTGTCCATGGTTCCTGCCTTGCTTGGCTGATCCTCTTGCAAGAGAGTTACGGGGATAATGCCACCTCTGGCAAAACCATGTCGCACTTTTATCATGGAGTCTGGCTGAACAAAACAGGAAGAACTGCTGCTCCCTTCTGCCCGCTGACAACCAATGTCTCAGTTCACATGGACATTCCGGCCGAAGAACGAATTGAAATGCAGGTGTTCAACAACCCAGCCAGACCCACCTTCTCTTACCTCCAAAAATGAGCAGCTGCCACCCTGACTGTAGCCCTGTCTGTCGTCAACATCTCGGGCCTTGTATGCATCGAAGGTCTCGGGACGCAGTTGGTGGGCCACAGCACTTGCCGCATCACTAGAACTTTCGACTCGACTGATCCACCCTCTTTCGTCACCTCTCTGAACATGTACTTTGTCTGTGGTACAAAAGCCTACACTTGGCTCCCAAAGGGTTGGAGAGGTACCTGCTACATTGCCTTCGTCCTTCTTCCCACCTATGTGGCTCCAGCAAATCATCACCGACAAAAGCGAGCGAGAGACATTGAACAAGCCGACTCCACCGGAGCACAATTCCTGGATGCAATAAAGGGACTTGTTCCACTCTGGGGTCCGATGGCGAACAGCCGTGCCATCCGACATTTGACCCAGGCAGTCGAAACGACAATGAACATCACAGCTGGCATCCTCACAAACAATACAGTCGAGCTTCAGGCGGTCCGCCTGGTGGCCCTTCAGAACCGCCTTGTTCTGGATGTGGTTCTAGCGGATCGTGGAGGAGCATGCCGTATCATCGGGTCCAGCTGCTGCACCTTCATACCAGACAATTCGCCCTCAGTCTACAAGGCTATTGAACATCTCCATAGACTCTCCTCAGAAGTTCATCAGGAACAAGAAGAATGGTCACTTGGGAGTTGGTTTTGGAATACTGTAAAAGACTGGGAGTGGAGGTTGTTCATGATCATCTTGATACCGATTATTGTGATATGTGGATTCTGCCTGGGTATTCAATGCTTGCCACCTCTGTTCTCACTTTGTGCCAACTGCATCTGCCCTAAGACTCTGGACTTTGAAACTGAACGCATTAAAGCATTGTATGATGTAGAGATCCGTAACATGATGGGGATAGACATAGACTGACAAGCTGGCTAGATATGTTGAAAAGGGAGGACTGTTAAAATCTAGATTGCGACTTAAACACTATCGGCGCCATCTTGTCCCTTTCAGGCTCATATGTGAGCGTAAGCAGCAGCCATTTTGAATGCCATGGCCTCTCTGCCCTCTACCGATAGCCAGCGCGTCTTTCTCTCTCTCTCTCTCTCGACCTCGCAAACATCCCCCGCGCATTGACAACCCCCGCTCTCACACGCTCGGGCCATAAACCACCTCTTTCAGCGCGACCCTGCCTCGGAACCATATCCCGTACCCGGCCAACACCTCCCTCCGTCCCTTTGATGCACACATCCTTTGATGGACTCCCATCCTCTGTGCCCGATTGTCCGGCCCGATCCCAGGCCGTCACCTAGCCCTGCGGATGCAGTTTATTGCCCATACAGTAGGCAGCTGCCCCTCTTCAAAGGATCTAAGACTAATCGAAACCCCCTCCCACCCCATGAGATCCGATCAGCCGCACACATTCCGGGAATCGGCGGAATACCCAGCTGCGCTACAGTCATCACCTGCTGAGACCGGGGTGGGGATTTCTACTGTCAATGTGTGTGGGAACGGGCATGAAGCGGGGATTTCAGGGATGTATTCCGTACTTCAAAACATTTACAGGAATGTGTTTCATGCAATAAAGTCATAAACTTGTGTATATGAGGTCAGGCCTCAGAGATGCGGTTAGAGCACCTCGAGACGATACCCTGTTGTCTGATTTGACGTGTTCTGCTCCGTCGGAATAAATCTCTGTTTCCTGCCTTCCAGTCTCCAGCGCCTGCCTTTTTGTTTGATAATTTCGAGTGGTATGAGAGGCGATTAACGCCGGGCAATACTTGGGTATTTATCGATCGAAATCTGCCTCACCTTTTACAACCTAGGGGTATCAAACCAAATTTTTCTTTAACCCTGGCCATTTCTGATGTTGCCATTCCCAAGGACAAAGATTCTTTAAATTTTTTTTTTAGGGAAGACTGACTACTACTCAAGATTTATTCAACGGTATGCTCAAATTGTCCAACCATTACATGTTCTTTTAAAAAAGAATTCCAAATTTGTTAGGTCTGAAAAGATTAATGATGCTTTTGATCTTGTCAAAAAGGTGATCCCAGAAGCTCCTGCTCTGTCCTCTTTCACATAAGGTCTCAGTGTTCAATTTCTGTTGATGCAAGTCCACATAGTTTAGGTGACATACTTTGTCAGTGAATTGGTATCAAAGGACACACAATAGGTTTTCCCTCCAGAGCTCTTTCTGGTGCTGAAGTTAATTACAGCACAATAGAAAGAAAAGCCCTTGCATGTTCTTGGGCTGTTGAAAAATTCGAAAGTTTTATGCGGAGCACTCATTTTAATCTTTACAGTGATCACAAACCCCTCTTACACTTCCGTAATGGCACTGGCAAGGCATCCGCTAGACTTGTTCGCATCCTATCAATACTACATGAGTATAATTTTACCATACAGCATATTTCTGGGGGACGCAATGTTAGAGTTGACTGTCTCTCTAGATTACCATTGGAAGATAGTCAATCTGACTCGAGATTTGATGATATTGAATGTGTTTTTGCATCCATTTAAGACTCTTTCTTAACATCTTTCACATTTACGCATTCAGATTGGATTCAGGCATCCAGAGATGATCCCACTCTTCAGGCTGTCAAAAATATGAATATTTCTGGTTGGCAAAAAGAGTTGCCTCACACAACTCTTATGCTCAAGTTTCTGATGATCTTTCCATTGTCAACAACATTATTATGCAAGGTGATCAATGTTTTCTTCCCACTGCTCTTCGTGTCAAGTTTTTTCAAAATGCACATGAAGGTCACTTAGGTGTAGGTGCCACCTCAAGAAAATTGAAAGAACATTTCTGGTGTGCTGCATTAGATATAGATGTTTCTCAATGGACTGACAATTGTCAGATGCGTTTACTCTCTGATAAACACTGGGAAACTACCAACCTTCCTCTTCATTGTGTACCTGTTCCAGAAGAAGCTTGGTTTAAGCTTGCCATTGATTTTGCCGGCTCTTTTGATTTATTACATCTTAATAAACGTTATATTATTGTTCTTATTGATTACTATTCAAAACGGGTTGTTTTTTAATTTTGTGATACGCCCAATACACTGTTAGTAATTAACTTTTTTTGCAGAGTTTTTCAATCTGAGGGTTCACCCAGAGAAATTGTTACTGACAAGCCTCACATTTTTCTTCATCCCTAATGCAAGATTTTTTAGTTGCACATGATATAAAGCATCTCAAAGTTGCTTTATATTCCCCTTCATCCAATGGTCTCATTGAAAGGATGAACAGGTTCATTAATGAAGGTATACAGTCTGCACTGGCTTGCAATTTCTCTGCTGAACCTCTTCTTAGAAAAAAAATCTGGTCATATATTATTACTCCACATACCACCACAGGCATTTCACCTTTCAGACTTCTCAAAAAAAAGAATCCCAATGGGAATTTTTGTCCCAGTTATATTAAGATTTTTTTTTTAAATTGATAATTTATGTTTGACTTGTCTAGACAAACACAACATGCAATTACATGTTCTTGCGCAACACAAAGTTCAAAAGAAACATTTTGATTCTTCATTTCCTATTGCCCCACATGATTTTCGAATTGGAGATTGGGTTTTAATTCAAAATCCCAATAGAGTTAAGAAAGGAACTTCTAAGTTTTCATTACCTGCTCAAGTTCTTAAGACCTCCAAAGGTTCACTTTTCTTGGATAAAATGTGGTGGTGGAACAAGAGAGTTTTAGTCAAATTATCCCATGAACAAGCTACCACTATCGTCACCTCTAAGTGCAACCTTTTTGAGTATAATTCTGATTGTTCTCATTTTCCTTTAGGTGCATCATCTGACATTTCCACTAACCCTTTAAATAATTTCAAAAGTGCTCAAGCCACCACCTCACATCCCACACCTTCTTTTTCAGGTTCTCACAGATCTCTTTGCAATTGTTTAATTCCTGTTAGGTTTAAAGATTTTTAAACAACGTTTACTTCACATGTTTATTCTTCATTTTTTATGAAAAGGGAGATGATGTAAAGGGTTGTACCTTTCACATATTACCTCAATCACTCAATCAGAACATTTGTAAAGCGCACAACTCACCCGTGCGGGTCTCAAGGTCCTGGGGGGGAGGAAGGGGATGCTGCTACTGCTCGAATAGCCAGGTCTTGAGTAGTCTTCTGAAGGTTAGCAGGTCCTGGATCTGCCATTGGAGGGTGGGGAGGGTGTTCCAGGTCTTAGTGGCGAGGTGGGAGTATGATCTGCCAAAAGAGGTCGCTCTTCGGATGCGGGGGACGGTGGCGAGGGAGAGGTCCACGGAGCAGAGCTGGCAGTTGGGGGTGTAGAAGGTGAGACGTCTGATGAGGTATGCTGGTCCGGTGTCATGGAGTGCCTTGTGTGCGTGGGTGAGGAGCTTGAAGGTGATCCTCTTGTTGACGGGGCGCCAGTGCAGGACTTTCAGGTGGGGTGTGATGTGGCTGTGGCAAGGGATGTTGAGAACCAGGCGTGCAGAGGCATTCTGAATGCGTTATAGTCAATTCAGGAGTTTGGCTGAGGCTCCTGCGTAGAGGGCATTTTGTAGTCAAACCTGCTGCTGACGAGGGCCTGGGTGACCGTTCTTGTTTCAATGGGGATCCACCTGTAGATCTTGCGAAGCATGCGAAGGGTGTTGAAGCAGGAGGACGAGATGGTGTTGAGAGAGTAGAGTAGAGTCTAGGATGATCCCCAGGTTGTGTGCGTGGTCGGTGCTGTTCCTAGTGCAGTCGGACACCAGGAGTCGTCCCAGACTGAGGGGGTGGAGCCAAGGATGAGGTCTTCTGTCTTGTTCGAGTTTAGCTTCAGGCGGCTGTTCTTCATCCACTCGGAGACGGCCTTCATTCCTTCGTGGAGGTTGGTTTTGGTGGTGAGGGGGTCCTTGGTGAGGGATAGGATCAGCTGAGTGTCGATGGCATAGGAGATGATGTTGAGGTCATGCAGTCGGGCGACTTGCGCGAGCCATGTAGATGTTGAACAATGTCAGTATGAGGGATGAGCCCTGGGGTATGCCGCAGATGATCTCTGTGGCTTCGGAGCGTAAAGGGGGGAGGCAGGTGCTCTGGGTTCTGCCGGAGAGGAAGGATGTCGTCCAGTCCAGAGCCTTGTCTCGGATCCCTGCGTCGTGGAGGCATGTGGGTAGGGTGTGGTGACAGACAGTGTTGAAGGCGGCTGACCCGTCCAGGAGGATGAAGGCCGCGGTTTCGTCTTTGTCCAGCAGGGTCCTGATGTTGGCGGTGGTGGCGATGAGGGCAATTTCGGTGCTGTGGTTGCTGTGGAACCCAGACTGGGACGGGTCCAGGATGCTGTTCTCCTCGATGTAGCGGGTCAGTTGTCTGTTAACGATCTTCTTGATGACCTTCACCGGGAAGGGGAGCAGGGAGATGGGCCGGAAGTCCTTGAGATCCGTAGGGTCAGCCTTGAGTTTTTGAGTATGGCGTTGATCTCCGCGTGATTCCAGCTCTCTGGAAAGGTCGCTGTCTCAAAGGAGATGTTAATGGCTTTCCGGAGATGGGGTGCGATGGTGGTGCTGGCTTTATTGAAGATGTAGTGTGGGCATAGGTCTGACGGAGATCCGGAGTGGATAGTGTTCATGATTTTGATGGTGTCGTTGTCGCTTATGTTGGTCCAGGAGAGCAGGGGTTTGGTGCGGATGGTGGCCGTGGGGGGGTGGGTGTCTCAGTGGCTGTCGGGGCTGTTGTGGCGTTGAAGCTGTTGTGGATGTCTGCGATCTTACGATGGAAGACGGTGGCAAGGGAGTCGCACAGGTCTTGCGAAGGTGGGAGTCGCTGAACTGTGGCCGGGGTCCAGGGGGTCTGTAGATGAGAGTTCCTCTGAGGGTGGTGTTGGGATCGTTGTGGATCTGGAAGTGTAGGTGTTCGGCAGTGCTGAGGGTGTCGTCGGTGCTGGTCAAGACTCTGAGAGTGTTCCTGTGGACGATGGCGATTCCTCCTCCTGTCCCGTTGGTGTGGTCCCTGTGGGTGATCTGTGACCTGCACTTAGTATTGCGTAGTCTTTTCTTTATGTTTCTCCTTGTTGTTAAACATTCTGTATTCTTTGCTCACCTGTTCTAAGTTCTTGGCGTGCGCACTCCCAAACAAGTTTATGTTTGAAGGTGCGTTGCTCGAGATGCTGTTTCTCAATGAAGCATGTTAACAGTTGAACAGTCATTGACAGTTCATGCTTCGTTGGAGACAGATGCACTCCTGTGCCTGAATAAACATCCTTGGATTTGACTCTTCAGTGTCAGGACTGAAGAAAATGGAGACACGAAAAACTTCCCGGCTTGCCGGGCCAAGCAGCACGATGAAGAGCAGCATGAGATAGAGAAAGAGGTAAATCCACAGATTCCAGTGAGCGAGCAATCATGTGGAATCAATTGTGACAAAAACTGGTCTCAAAATGGACTCCCCTTTAATCGTGCAAAACAGATTGATGAAATCCAGGAATTGGATCAGCCATCTTGAATTGGGAAAAATTATCAAGGTAAAACCAATCTAAAGCAAAAAGAAAAACAATGATGACATGCATCAAGACATAAATAATAACCACATACCCTAATATGCATTTATAAACATTTGATTTTATTGAAATATTCATGAATACGAATTAGGGCTCCTGCATGTGATGCTCCTGGGAAGACAGCATGGAGGAGGGAACTCTCACAATTCTCTGCACCACTCGAGGAACCGGACATGCATTAGAGGAGCGAGATGGTGCAGGCCACCAGTCTTTGGAGACTGAGGGGCATTTTATCTAGGAAACACAATAAATATCGCATTTCCCGCTTTGTGCGATTTTGGCAAACGCCGGCTATCGCTGGATTTAATCGCCAAGATATCACGTTATTATCAATGCATATCTCCTAGGGGATTAAAAATCAGGCAATAGCGGTGAAATACAGGATCATCGCTGGGAATCCATTGATAAACCTGCAGCGGTAGGGGAATCATTATTGATAGGGAGATGTGGACTTAGCCGTACAATCCACCTCCCGTGATACAGCTAGGCAAGTAAGGATTTTTGTTGACGTTAACTACCGGCGATAACCACGGTTATCGCAGCTTTTTAAAAATCTTTTCGTGGTTCTGGGGCTGCGTTGATTATAGGGCAAAGTTGTGTCTGCTAGTGTTTCCATGATGTGTTAGTCAGGAATGCCTACTTTGCATGTCATTAGCGATATATATCACTGACATGCAAAGTGGAAAAAAACCGACAGCTAACGCCAGTTAGCACAGGATTGTTAATAGGGCGAATAAAATATGGCCGCTTTTTCGGTAAAAAGTGCAGCAAAAATGGCGATATTACCCTTGATAATATGCCCCTGAAACTCTTGGCACATGGAGGAGGATAAGAAAATGCCATGGTGGCCCTTGGAAACGTGGCACCTGAGAATGAGGCAAGGGAGAAACTCTTAGATAAAAAGCATATTTGAACTTTTCTGCTGGTAAACTGTAGTTTGCGACGGATAGTTCTGGATGCCAAAATGTCGAACTGCAAATGACAGCCTGCTGAGAAAACATTCTCAACAGACACCCTCAACATGGGTTTGAGAAAAGCCGTACATCATTATTGTCCAGGGTTTTTGCATTGAAAAGAAGATTTACTTAGATTTACTGCTTTGCAAGTAAGATGTAGATGTGAATTAAAAATTGTTCAGAGAAGATTTGACCTATGTGTCTGGGGTCCTTTGGTCCTGTCCTGTGAATATAAGTTCACAGAGGCAGTCAGGGAAAATCATAAACATAAGACAATGTACCTGAAAGAAGCAGGACTGATGAAGATGTTCCCGCTGACAACAATGTGGGTTCCTGCAAAACTGAAGTTGTCTAGAGCTGAGGGGTGGGCATCGGCCTCAGACCAGTGCTACTAGCATGGAATGCCTTAGAAGACGGTCAACATAATTACAGAGGCTGACATTAAGAGGTCGAGACAAGTTGAGGCGTCACTGCCTGGGAGCCTGCAGGTCAGGGAGACGTGATAGGGCGTGGTGACGCTGTGGGTTGAAGCCTAGGGTGACTCTGTCTGAAGGCATGTGCAAGTGTCAAGTCATGGCAAGCTCCCAGAAGTGGATGGGTGGTGTAAAGAGATTGAAAACAGATGCCTGGGGGCTGAGTGGGTGTAAGGGGCTGGAATCTTCTGGACATCAAATCGAAGCAACAGGAAGGGTCACAGTGAGCAGGCAGAAAGAACAGGGGTGATGTTCAAAGTTTTATAAAAGTGAATACAAATTTAGAATCCACAGTTTCCGTCTCTAAGTGAGATTTTAAGCAGTCCTAGAGGAGCAGAGAAATTAAGCTGGGCAGCAGAAGGGACCCACGAGATGCAGGAAATGTTAAGCCATTGGGCAGTTTGTGTGCTACTCCTGACCTCATTGCATAATGCTTGGTATGAACAATTCAAGGCTAAACAATGTGCAGTGAGAGTGATGTGAAGGAGATCCTATGTCTAAACATCAGAATTTCTGCAACTTTACATATAGGCACACCATCTATAACACCTAAGACGGGTGTTGAAGAGCTGCTCTTCAGGCTCTGATGGTCTCCACTTAGTGGGAGCATGACCCAGGAGAAACCAGTAGAACAACATAGTATAGAAAAGACCAGGTGAAAAGGTTGGACAGACCCTACTGTCTCATAACCAATCCCATGCTATATTGTGGTAAAATACTATACATATCCACATAGTACGCTAAAGATATAGCATACCAGTCTGCTTAGAGTGCACACATGACTGGAGGAAGAGAGGCAGGGTTGTGGGATTGCTTGAAGTACTCTGACACATGGGCATAAAGACCTGCAACAACACACAGAGATAGATACATTGGGGCTTATTTATGAGCCCCTGGGTCACTTTTACTCTGCTGGTGCGTCACTTTTTGTGACACAACAGCAGGGTAAAAAAATGTCCCATGTTGAATGATATTTACAAAGTGATGCATCTAGGTAGATGCATCACTTTGTAAACCCCTGCTCCACGTTATACCTGAGCAAGTATAATGCATGCAGGGTGAGCGTTCTGACGCAAGTAAGCCTTGTAGAAGTGACAGAGTGAAATCTACTAGATTTCACTGCAACACTTCTAGGACCCAAATGCATCAATATCTTACACCTGCCTCACAGCAGGCGTAAGACTGACGCAGACAAACTCACATGGGGCTTGCCCCAAGTGAAAAGACACATTCAAGGAGTTGTCACTTTTGTGACACACTCTAGCAATACGTCACTTTTGCGCCTACAGATACGTCAGAAATACTGACGTATCTGTAACTCCTTGTGCCATGATGCGTCATACAGCAAATATGACGCATCCATCATGTCGCAAGGGGGGCACACAGAGAAGTGACGCATCGCTGCTTTCACACAGCGATGCGTCACTTCCCATAAACGAGGCCGATTTTATAATCAGCCTTGGAGGAAGTTATTACCCCAGTCTGGGGTAGAGGAGAGAAGACAGAAGCTTCAGCAAAGTACAACCCAGAAGGGGTCTTTGTGTTCAAAGGTGGTCCACAACAGCTAGACTAGTACAGCAGTGCCAGATAGAAGAAGGAAAAGGGAGCTTTCAGTGATAGAAAGGATGGATATGAGGGTGTCACAACTGATTTTTAACCTGGAAAAGGAAATAAAATATCCTAGCAATGGCATCACCCTTTTAAGGTGATATAAGTGTCACTGACAGGATACTGACAATCAGGTCACTGTCAGAAACAGAGGAGATAGTGGGCCTTGATTAAAACAAAGAAGACAATGGAAAAGAGATCCCTACAGTCAAGCAGAAAGCTATTTGTCCATCTGTAAAACAGAAGCAAGGCATAGAGGGGCAACCATTCATTAAACCAAGTGAAGCTAGAAGCCAAAAAGGCATTCTTTAGCACCTGAAGAGGGTCAACAGTCCCATTTTGGCCATGATGGAATGTATCAAGAGGGAAGATAAAGGTCGAACTCATGGAGGAGTCAGTACCCGACTGAAGGATAATATTTGGGTATGTGCAAAAGAACTTAGAATGTTTTTGCTCAGAGGTCTAATGGACCTAGATGTGATAGAGGGTCAGGTCCTTTGGGGTCTATTCTTGATACATGAAGATTAAGGTGGCGAGCCCTTGTGAGGCGATGGGCATAAAACAAGGGGTCTCTGGTCTCAATTGCGAAACAGAAGGATGGCCTGGGAGACTATTGTACTTGAGTCATTGTTTTTCACTTTGGGAAAGGTTTGGATGATGGATGACAAATTGTCCAAGCTCTCAGCTTGATTCGGCATGTGTACCAAAATGTCCTTTTCTGCATGGTTATCCTAGATTGTTTGCCTTTTTCTGAATGCAATGTTGCTGGCGATTGGACTCTGTGCCCATTGAGACTGCAATTCAGTGCCACAGTTCATGTATTCATGTTATAAAAAGGTATTGGTAAAATTCCTTTCATGCAATGGGGGCCATATTATCAAGAACATCGATAACATTATCGCCTCTTTAGCTGCAGGAAACTGCAGCTAAAGCGGCGATAAGGGGTTTGATAATATGCCCTTGTGAATCCCCATAGAAGCCCGGGTCTCGGTGTGCAGAACATCAAACCTAGGCTTCCTGCCGCTAAAGCAGCGATAATGTAATCACCATTCTTGATAATATGACCCTTAGTCTTTTAAATTTTCATGCAAGGCCATAGCCATGTCATATGTGAGCTGTGGTGTGTATTTACAAAACCCACATATGGCAAACAAATATGGCTACTAGGAGTGCCACTGTGCTCTAGCTGGGCTGCAGTTTAAATGTATTGCAGTAACACATGATAAGAAAATGTGCCTTCGGTGTGTAGGAAAATCTATATTTATATATCAATAAGTCATCCCTGAAGTATGCCTTGTATGCCCAGGACTTGGGCATGTATGTGCTTCACATTGCACTTTGAAAAATGCAAAAAAGTGCATTTTTCAAGGAATTCGCAAATTACCACCAACTTGAAGTTGGTGGTAATTTGCGATTACTTAAGGGCAATTTGCATTTTTTTAATGCTTCTTACATTGCATTTAAGGAATCGCAAAATTTGCGATTCCTTAAATGCATTCGCAAAATAAGGAATGGCAAATTTTGTGATTCCTTATTTTGCACGCAGCTTTCTTTCATACATACCATTTTGCACTAATGCGTTCGCATACGCCCCGAAATTCTGCGAATTTCGGCGTTTGCGAACGCATTAGTGCTTGATACATATGGCCCATAGTGAGAATGTCTAAAGATACAACCCAATTGCAAAAAAAAACTAAACCAGAGAAAGGACAAAGTGACAAAATGCGTGAGTGTTAATAGTAAGTTGGTTTAATTGGAGAGACAGACAATATTTATGTAAGTATTCATTTACAAACACAATGTGTTCCATAGTTTTGATTAAGTCTGTCTCCTGTTTTCTGTCGACGACGTTTTGACCCTCATAATAGGTAATGGGTTCTCAGCAGGACTGACTAATAACCTGGGGGTCTGAGAAGGAGTAAATAGTGCTGGGAATGGAGGAAATAGGATAGAAAGATGCACATGAAAAATATACATACTACTTGTGTCAGGAATCGGTCTCATTGATAGACCCCAATTCGGTAAGCAAGGTCTAAAATTCACCTAGAAAAAATGTAAAAAGGATATGTATACCAGTTAAAGAGCAGCCAGGCGGGTAGTGACAATCGCATTTAGAGAGATCTTACAAAACAACAAAAACATGAGGATATACGAGGTAATTTCACACATCAAGGGCACTTTTGCTGCCGTGGTCACAGTGAACGAAGGTAAGAAGTTATCTGGTACAAACGCACATTTGAGTTAATGGAGGTGAATCATAGAGGTCAAAATGACGGATGTATGACATTACAACGCATGCTTTTACCACGCATGCCTTTACAACGCGGTTTTTACAACGCATGCCTTTACAACGCATAGTGCTTTGGGGCGCTGGATAGTGAATAGTTTAATTTACTATTCCAACTCCAGTCCCCGTGGATAGTAGAGAAGGTGTTGGATAGTAAATTAAACCTATTCCCTATCCTAGAGCGCCCCCCAGCGCAATGCGTTGTAATGGTTTGCGTTGTAAAAGTTGCGTCGTAAAGGCACTGCGTGGTAAAAGTTGCGTTGTAAAGGATGTTTCCCCAAAATGACAAGGATTTCGTACCCAAAAATAGAAAAAAAAGCATGGATGTCCGAACAGGCCGATCTCCAGATGGGAGATCCGGCATTCAACAATTAAAACCTGCCGACACTTTCCAGTGTGAATTATAGGCAGAGATGCTCCACCGAGCTGGGTCCTCAAGAAGAGATGGGCGCATCCTGGGCGTGGTGTAGAGGAGCCTCAGTTCCCACGTCTATGGACTGAGTGAAGTGCTTGGCCCCGGTACAGAGGTTATGGTGACCTCCTAACATTATTGCAACAAGGTAAAGAGTATCTTGGTACAAAAAGTAAAAACCAAGAGCCATTAAGTACAAAACACATCTTTTTCAAAGGGAAGGAAAATCCCAAGTCGGAGATCGAACTGGATCCACCTGGTTATGTGCAAAACCGTGGCTCAAAAATGGGCAAACAAGAGGAGGGATTAAACCCAGTGTTTCAGAAAAATGTCTTGTGGCTGATAATGCTAGATGTCAACAGCAACTTCTAGGGACTGAGCGAAGTGCTTGGCCCTGGGACTTCAAAAATTGTTACCACAAGGGAAAAGAGTATCTCGGTACTAAAATTGAAACAATGAGCCACTGAGTATGCAAAAAACTGTCTTTTTATTTCTTAAAAGAGGTGAATCCCAAGCCAGGGATCAAACCAGCTCCTCCTGAGAGGTGGCAACTGTGCTTAGAGTGAAGAGCTATATCTTGGCTGACTCATCATCAAGTATGTAGAGAAGAGGAATCCTCTTGTTTAAGAAAGTGTCGTTTAGGTTTGAAATGTCAGATTTCAACAGCAAATAAAGAATACATAAAAAAATGGATGATAGCGATGGCATGAGAGGCATCTGTAACCAAGGGAATTGGGGTGTCCTAGTGTTTAATGGGGCATGTGTTGCAGATTGCAAGTTACATATGACCAGTAGGGTCAAATGAAACTATTTAGATAAATGACACATTGTGATGTGAGATAAACTTGATTAGCAGAATAAACTTTCTTAAAAGAAACAAGAGTTAATGGACACAGTCTGAGACATATATGAGAGCAAGAGAGAGAGGAAAATGTTTTTGGTGCAAATGTCATCCAAGTTACAGGTGAACGGTCAAGGTTACAGAACAAAACTTGTATAAACTGTAACAAAGGATACAATATAGATAAATGACACATTGTAATGTGAAATAAACTTGCACAGCAAAACTTTTTTTAGAAGAAACATAGGTTAATGGATACAGCGAAGAATTAATAGAAGACAAGAGGTTCAGTTCATGAGAGAAATTAAGTTCTGCCATTCTTCCATCGTGTTTTATCTATCCACTTGTATTCCAGTCTTTAGAGGATGTTTGACATGTCTCTACTTCTAGTTGGAGGATGACTTGTTGCTTTATGTCATCCACTGTATGTTGCTTTTCAATGACTGCGAAACCATGGGAGCAGTCAAAATCAGACAATGGACCCTGCTGCTGTGCTGCGATTTTCTAGCCTTAATGGTTGTGACGTCTGTCCCACATACATCAAACCACACAGGCACCAAATACAGTAAATCACATTTGTGGATGCACAATTGGTATGCTATATGCCCAGGAGGTGGGTAACCTAATATTTAAAAATTGTACAAAAAAGTGATTAATGGAAAGCTTGAATTAATCTCAGCCACGGATAATTACTCGGGGCTGAATCCCAGTCCATCATTATTTTGGAAACCATTTCACCTCAGTTTGGACCGAGCCATATGCAAATCTGTCTTGCTTCTACTCCAATGGGAATAGTCCAGACCGAAGTGACAGGCCAGGTCCTCCCTGAACTGGAATAAAAACAACCCAAGACCAGTTTCACCCTTCTTAAGCCTCATCAGTCGGGTATAGCTTTGTTTTGATGGCACAGTGGTCACGGACCCCACATCTGTGCATAATCGTCCTACTTAGGGTTTAACACTGAAGCATACATGTTAGATCTGGGGGTCTCTAGTTGGCAATGGTATTCACCTTTGTCTAAATAGGGACCTTTGCTTCTATGTCAGGATAAGGGGATTACACTCCTAGATAACCCCTGCTCACCCCCTTGGTAGCTTGTCACAAGCAGACAGGCTTATCTCAGAGGCAGTGTGTTAAGCATTTGTGAATATACACAGTAATACAGTGAAAACATAACAGATGGACACCACACAGGTTTTATGATTTAAACATTTATTTTTTATTTAACTTAGAAAGCGCACTTTCACCAAAAAGGCATCCTGGCGCTTTTGACTCGGATGAACCGGAGCCGACATCTGACTAGGTTTTAGGAAACAACCAGGTTTTGAGTCTCCTTCTAAAGACACACAGATCACTAACTTGTCTTAGCTCCAGAGGGAGTTGATTCCAAATTTGGCAGCAGCGTACCCAAAGGATCGACCACCTGCCCTGACTTTCCTAAATCTGGGAATTATCACAAGTCTTGCTAAAGAAGAGCGAAGACATCTCACAGGAGCATACCACTCAAACTTTCTCTGCATAGACACAGGCCCCAGCCTATGCAAGGCTTTAAACACTATGCAGAGAGACTTGAACTGGACTCTTTGTCGAAGCGGAAGCCAGTGCAGTTCTAACATAGCCACTGAAGAGGCAGATCTTCAGTGTAAGGATTCTTTATATAGACTTAACACAATTTATTATTTATTATTTATTTATTTATTTTAAGAACTTGTAAAGCGCGACTGTCACCATTGCAGGCATCCTGGCGCTAACAGAATCCAAACCCAGATAGAAGCAGAGGCAGCCGAGTAAACCAGGGAAGAGAGACTAGCCCGGGAAAAGCCAGGGTTTTACCTTTTTTCTGAATTGCAGAAGTTCATTAGTGGCCCTAATCTCAATAAGGAGAGTGTTCCAGAGTCTGGCGGCAGTCACCTGAAAGGATCTACCACCAGCTCTGACCTTCCTAAATCTGGGAACAACTACCAGTTTAGCATCCGATGAGCGAAGGTGTCTGGAAGGAGTATACCAGACGAACTTGGACCTTAAAGGAGCTGGACCGCATCCGTGGAGAGCCCTGAACACTATACAGAGGGCTTTAAATTGGATCCTCTGTCTAAGAGGGAGCCAATGTAATTTTGCCAGGGCAGAAGGTCCATGAGATCTCCTAGGCAGCCCCAACGCCAATTTAGCCGCCGCAGATTGGACCCTTTGGAGTCTGTCCAGTAGATACTCAGGGGACCCGAGCAGGAGGGCATTACAGTAGTCCAGCCTGCTCAGGATGGTACATCTAACCACTTGGGCACGGGCATGGGGGGGTAAAAGGGGCAGAACCTTCAAAAGTGATCGAAGGATGGCAAAACAGCTGGCCGATGTTTTCTGTACATGGGTGTCCATACTGAGCCCGTGGTTCAGCATGACTCCTAGGTTGCGGACAGAGTCCGCAGGTCGTACGGTACAGCCTGATTCCGGGGGCCAGAAATTGTTGGGAAACGGTCAAGGAATCCTTGTTCCAGCGCTGAAAAGCACTTCAGTTTTCCCGGCATTAAACTGAAGCGAGTTTGCCTTTAACCAGCCTGCCGTGTTCCTTAGGCAGTTATGTAGGACCTCCATAGAGATGGACTCCTCTCCTTCCAAGGAGAGAATCATCTGCGTGTCATCGGCATAATTAACAATTCGAATGCCGAATCCTTTATTGAGCGAGATTAGTGGCCTAAGATATACATTAAAAAGAATAGGGCTGATGGCAGAGCCCTGAGGCACACCATGCAGGACCGGGGAGAAGGGTGATTGAAAAGGAGGCATTGAAACCGCCTGCTGCCTGTCCTGCAGAAAAGAATGAAACCAACTCAATGCCGAGTCTCTCACCCCTGCATCAGACAGCCGCCTCAGCAAGATCTTATGATTAACTGTGTCAAAGGCGGCAGACATATCGAGTAGGATCAAAAAAGATGCCTGACTTCTGTCTGCCCGCCTTTGAAGTTCATCCATGGCGGTGATGAGGGCTGTTTCTGTCCCATGGGCCTGCCGAAAGCCGAATTGGTCCTCGTCAAGTAGGAGAAGCTGTTCCAGGTGGGTGGAAAGAGTGTTGCTAACCACCCGCTCAACTATCTTGGCGGGGAGTGGCAGCAGTGAAATGGGCCGGTAGTTTTTTGAACATTCAGGATCCAAGGAGGGTTTTTTTAGCAGGGGGGAGACTAACGCCCGTTTCCAGTGAGCAGGGACGGTACCGGTCACCAGGGATTGATTGCAGATGAGAAGGAGTGGGGGAAAAAGCTCATCTGCAAATTCCTTCCAAATTTTAGGGGGGACCGGGTCCAAAGGCGAACTCTCGCTATATTGGAGAATTTTTCATAAGAAAGTGGCAGGAACCTGAGCAGTGATCTTTCCAGAGCCAGAGCTGAGTTGGATGCCAGGTTAACCGGTGGGGCCGGTCCAGATTCAGGGCGAGAGTCACTGTCAGGGGGGATGTCCAGATCATTAAGAATCAGGTCGATTTTTTCTTTAAAGAATATGGCAAGATTGTCACAAAGATCTTGAGACGGGACAATCACATTCTTGCACGTACAACCAAGATGGATCGCATCCCTTGAGCCTCCCAAGCTGACGAGCTTCTGGACGACGCACCTGCGTGCTGGGCAACGAGGCCCGTGCCGGTTACGAGGCGGCCTTCTCTTCCACCCCTATTGACTTTCTCTACTGATGAGGGAAGATATCCCGAAACCCGGGCCATGTCCCGGGTCTAGAGATCGGGGGAACAACAAGTATCTACTTGCACCTACATAGGTGAACCACTTACGAACTTTCAGTAATTCTTCGAACTTCAGGCACTGCACATACCAGAGTGCTTAGGGGCGACCCGGAGGAGGGGCTAGAGGTGTGCGGTCCGTTGCTGTTTTTTCTACATAAGGGCTCCCTTGAGCCTCCCAAGCTGACGAGCTTCTGGACGACGCACCTGCGTGCTGGGCAACGAGGCCCGTGACGGTTACGAGGCGGCCTTCTCTTCCACCCCTATTGACTTTCTCTACTGATGAGGGAAGATATCCCGAAACCCGGGCCATGTCCCGGGTCTAGAGATCGGGGGAACAACAAGTATCTACTTGCACCTACATAGGTTAACCACTTACGAACTTTCAGTAATTCTTCGAACTTCAGGCACTGCATATACCAGAGTGCTCAGGGGCGACCTGGAGGAGGGGCTAGCGGTGTGCGGTCTATTGCTGTTCTTTCTACATAAGGGCTCCCTTGAGCCTCCCAAGCTGACGAGCTTCTGGACGACGCACCTGCGTGCTGGGCAACGAGGCCCGTGACGGTTACGAGGCGGCCTTCTCTTCCACCCCTATTGACTTTCTCTACTGATGAGGGAAGATATCCCGAAACCCGGGCCATGTCCCGGGTCTAGAGTTCATGGGAACAACAAGTATCTACTTGCACCTACATAGGTGAACCACTTACGAACTTTCAGTAATTCTTCGAACTTCAGGCACTGCACATACCAGAGTGCTTAGGGGCGACCCGGAGGAGGGGCTAGCGGTGTGCGGTCCATTGCTGTTTTTTCCACATTCTTGCACGTGTCCGGATTGGTAATGCTATTTAAGATGTTAAAGATACTCCTGGCGTTATTGGAGGTATTACAGATCAAAGAGGAGTAATAGTCAGCTTTAGATCTTTTAATGAGATTTTTATAGGCAAGAATCTTAGTTTTCCATATTTCTTTAGAGGATTCATTGTAGTCGCGTCTCCATTTCCTCACTGCTTGTTTACAGTCCAGTTTTACAGTTTTGAGATCGTCGTTGAACCAAGGAGCAGAGTCTCTACCTCTAAAGATACGATTTTTTAGAGGAGCACGTGAGTCAACGACCGATGAAATACTGGTGTAAAAGGAATTATAGTTTTCATCCACACCTTTGTTTACATCGAAAAGCGAATCCAGGTGGAACAGTTCGCCCGAAGAGTGTAGTCGTGAGAGCGCTTTCCAATCTCTACATTTAATTTCTCTAGTTGGGGCCGGTGCCTTATGTGAATCCAATTTCTTATATAAAAAGAATTTAACTAAGGAGTGGTCTGTCCAGTCCATTGGCAAGGTGTCTCCCATGACCACCAAATCTGGACCCGCAAAGACCATATCCAGACGGTGGCCAGCTTTGTGGGTAGCTGTGGAATCCAGTTGGGAGAGACCGCAGCTGTCACAGGCTTGAAGAAGGTTTTCAAGAGCTGAGTCAAGTGTACCATTACGCCAAAGATTGAAGTCCCCAATGATAAGTAACTTTTGATGGGATACAGCGATATTGGTCAGGGTGGTTATAAACGCTTGTTGCTGTAACAGGTTGAATGAACCTGGAGGGCGATAGCAGACTAAGCCAGTGACAATTGTCCCAGGGCGAGTCAAAATAGAGAGCCCCAACATCTCAGTACCCAGGGTTGGGTCTAAGTTAAGGACCTTAATGTTGCAGGAGGATCTAAAGATCACTCCCACACCCCCGCCTTTGCCCGTGGACCTAGGAGAGTGGAGAAATTTAAACCCGTCAGGGCAGGCAAAGCCAGGCTCGACCAAGCAATCTGGCCGGGTCCAAGTTTCTGTCATGAACAGAATGTCTAGTTCATGAGATTCCACTAAAAGCTGGATCTCCGTGCAGTGTTTAGGCAGGGACCTAACGTTTAGTAGACCACAGTTCAGAAAGTTGTCACATATTACATCAGCTCAGGGAAAAGACGTAAGAGCTAGGGAAATAATTCCTTTGTCTGCGTGTAGCTGACCCAGTTGAATGAGCTGCTCTCTAGAGTAAGGTGGCCCGGGAGGGAGACGCTCCTGAAGTGTAGGGTCAAGTCCGGCAGCGTGGATGGCCCATGGCACTACCTCGGCGCGGACGAGCGCAGACGAGCTTGCCTTAAGCGCGCCTTCGGCGCGCAAACGGCGCTCCCGCTGCGCTCGTCCGCTGCGCTTCCGAAAAAGGCACATGTTAAGTAGGGTGTGAGTAGTGGAAGAGGGCGTGGCCTAAGTGATTGGTGGGCGTGGCCTCAGCGAGCCGAGGGTGGTGGCAGCCCAAACAGATGACCCGCGGCAGCGTTCGATTCTGCAGCGCGGTAGTGCCAGGGGTAAAGTGCAAGTAAGTAGTTTTAAAATCACAAGTACACAATACAGTTTTAAAAAGATTAGCAGCAAAAAACAATTCTCCCGGCTTCCGCCTCAGGAGGTATGGAGTTCTAGGGTCGCGCTTGTGAGTCAGCGCGCTCTAAATACCCGATGTAAAAGGGGGCGTGGCCTAAGTGATTGGTGGGCGTGGCCTCAGCGAGCCGAGGGTGGCGGCAGCCCAAACAGATGACCCGCGGCAGCATTCGATTCTGCAGCGCGGTAGTGCCAGGGGTAAAGTGCAAGTAAGTAGTTTTAAAATCACAAGTACACAATACAGTTTTTAAAAAGATTAGCAGCAAAAAACAATTCTCCCGGCTTCCGCCTCAGGAGGTATGGAGTTCTAGGGTCGCGCTTGTGAGTCAGCGCGCTCTAAATACCCGGATGTAAAAGGGGGCGTGGCCTAAGTGATTGGTGGGCGTGGCCTCAGCGAGCCGAGGGTGGCGGCAGCCCAAACAGATAACCCGCGGCAGCGTTCGATTCTGCAGCGCGGTAGTGCCGGGGGTAAAGTGCAAGTAAGTAGTTTTAAAATCACAAGTACACAATACAGTTTTTAAAAAGATTACCAGCAAAAAACAATTCTCCCGGCTTCCGACTCAGGAGGTATGGAGTTCTAGGGTCGCGCTTGTGAGTCAGCGGGCTCCTAATACCCGGATGAAAATGGGGGCGTGGCCTAAGTGATTGGTGGGCGTGGCCTCTGCGAGCCGAGGGTGGCGGCAGCCCAAACAGATGACCCGCGGCAGCGTTCGATTCTGCAGCGCGGTAGTGCCAGGGGTAAAGTGCAAGTAAGTAGTTTTAAAATCACAAGTACACAATACAGTTTTTAAAAAGATTAGCAGCAAAAAACAATTCTCCCGGCTTCCGCCTCAGAAGGTATGGAGTTCTAGGGTCGCGCTTGTGAGTCAGCGCGCTCTAAATACCCGGATGTAAAAGGGGGCGTGGCCTAAGTGATTGGTGGGCGTGGCCTCAGCGAGCCGAGGGTGGCGGCAGCCCAAACAGATGACCCGCGGCAGCGTTCGATTCTGCAGCGCGGTAGTGCCAGGGGTAAAGTGCAAGTAAGTAGTTTTAAAATCACAAGTACACAATACAGTTTTTAAAAAGATTAGCAGCAAAAAACAATTCTCCCGGCTTCCGCCTCAGGAGGTATGGAGTTCTAGGGTCGCGCTTGTGAGTCAGCGCGCTCTAAATACCCGGATGTAAAAGGGGGCGTGGCCTAAGTGATTGGTGGGCGTGGCCTCAGCGAGCCGAGGGTGGCGGCAACCCAAACAGATGACCCGCGGCAGCGTTCGATTCTGCAGCGCGGTAGTGCCAGGGGTAAAGTGCAAGTAAGTAGTTTTAAAATCACAAGTACACAATACAGTTTTAAAAAAGATTAGCAGCAAAAAACAATTCTCCCGGCTTCCGCCTCAGGAGGTATGGAGTTCTAGGGTCGCGCTTGTGAGTCAGTGCGCTCTAAATACCCGGATGAAAAAGGGGGCGTGGCCTAAGTGATTGGTGGGCGTGGCCTCAGCGAGCCGAGGGTGGCGGCAGCCCAAACAGATGACCCGCGGCAGCGTTCGATTCTGCAGCGCGGTAGTGCCAGGGGTAAAGTGCAAGTAAGTAGTTTTAAAATCACAAGTACACAATACAGTTTTTAAAAAGATTAGCAGCAAAAAACAATTGTTATTGTTGTTATTGTTATTGTTATCTTTGATTTGTAGCGCGCTCAATCACCTGCAGGCCTCTAAGCGCTCGGGAATCGATGGTAAACAACAACTTTGACAATACAAAAGGCATCCACTAGCCTAAATGGCTCATAGGGCTCTCCTAAATAGCAGCGTTTTCAACCCCTTTCTGAAACGTAGGAGGTTTCCTTCCTTACGTAATGACTCAGGTAATGTGTTCCATAGTTGAGGAACCAGTACTGAAAAGGCTCTTCCGCCCTTGGTCGCAAGTTTGTACCGAGGGCAGACCAGTAGCTGAGAGTCTGAGGATCTAAGAAGTCTCTTTGGGCTATATATTGCCAGACGATCTTTAAATGTATGTGGGCGCCATACCATAGATGGCTTTATGGGCTATGCACAAGTTTTTAGGTCTCGCCTGTCGATGCGCATGCGCATCGAGCAAGCGAGACTATGGGGGCTCATCCACTCTTTATCCAACTTGCAAGGAATCGTGGCGATTCCTTGCAGTGTCCGTGACTTTTAAGCTCAATGCGCATGCGCATTGAGCTTAAAAGCGCGTGCACATGCCCCCAGCCGCCTGCCTTGCCTACTCTCCCGCCCCCTCACTTCTTGATTGCACGGCCGCTAGGCCGTGCCTCCCCTACTCTCCTCCTCCTACTCTGTCTGTTCCCGCACTCCTCCCACACCCCCGCTCCGCCCCCTCCCCTGCCTGCCATGTCGCGTCGCATTTCTCCTCCCCCCTCCCCCCAGCCGCCTGCCTTGCCTACTCTCCCGCCCCCTCACTTCTTGATTGCACGGCCGCTAGGCCGTGCCTCCCCTACTCTCCTCCTCCTACTCTCCTCCCCTCGCCGTCTGTTCGATAGCCATTGTTTTGTATTTCCTATTTGACATCTTTTTTTTTTACCAAGCCGGTTTGGGGCGTTAGAACATAAAATCAACCTGGCAATGTTTGCGCACTTTACAAAAAGGCGTTCAATAATCCCGATTGCAAAGTCTACCTCGTAACCCCCAAATCTCTGAGGTTGACGCCCTCCTCGCGCCCCGGCTTGCTCCTGGTGAAGAAGGTATGTCTCCCGCACCTTTCATGGGCTCCAAGCAGACTGGTAGCACGTGCATGGCTTTTGGCACGGCAGTCTGCTAAGTGACTCAATGCAACACTTGTTTGAAATCCGCAGGAACTTGGCACCAAGAGTGTTGTTTATGTGCGCGATTTGCTCGACTTGAGGAATCGAGCGGCTGAGCTCTCACTGTTTCACTTGTGTCCTGGGCGGAAAGCAAGAACGGTTATATAATTCAGCAGATGGTTTAAACTTTCATAACGTTTCTTCCTTTTGGTTTTTCCATGTCCCCCTTTCTCTAATGAGAACAGATCGGAAAAAAAGGCTTCTTGCTATGCGGCTGGTTCCTCTTGCCCGTGTTTTGAAATGTATGCTTTCTGAAGAGATTTCTGGAGGCCATGGGGTTCCATTATGAAGCAATCATTTCTCAATTGTTAGCAAACTACACATAACTAGAGCAGCCCTTCTGCCAGTAGGAACCGGGACATATAATATATAAAACAATGGTTTAGCCTCCCCTACTCTCCTCCTCCTACTCTCCTCCCCTCGCCCTCTGTTCCCGCACTCCTCCCACACATTAGAAATGCAATAGCCAGTCAACTAGCCCTTTCAGCGTCATGTGACCAGCGCGCCCCATTCAGCTTTGCTGGTGTCGTATCACATGACCCAGGCATGGCCAGTCGTCAGGTTGCACCGCCCTTTGGTTCCCGAGCATGCTGTTCTCAGCCTTCTCCAACATTAACCAAATCGGCAGCGGCCTCCTCGACCGCCCACTCATTCCCGGCCATTCAGCTCAGCTGTTTACATTGCCAAATGTCTTCACAACATCTGCAGCAGCTCGGCTAAAAAAAGCAGGAAAAATCCACAACACCCCCTTCGCAACACCTGGCAAACCTTTTTCTGTACCCTGCTGCTTAACACCCTCTCCCCCGCTCCGCCCCCTCCCCGCCATGTCGCATTTCTCCTCCCCCCTCCCCACAGCAATGCCCTCCTAACAACACACAGTGCTCCCTGATGCAACGTAATTATCCGTCATATTAGGAGTACTTTGTTAGCTAACAAGATGGTTGTACTGAACCCCTCACCCTCACTCACCCTCACCCTAACTCACCCTCACTCACCCTCACTCACCCTCAACCCCTCACCCTCACTCACCCTCACCCTCAACCCCTCACCCTCACCCTCACTCACCCTCAACCCCTCACCCTCAACCCCTCACTCTCACTCATCCTCACTCACCCTCAACCCCTCACCCTCACCCTCACTCACCCTCACCCACCCTCAACACCTCATCCACCCTCAACACCTCATCCTCACTCACCCTCACTCACCCTCAACCCCTCACCCTCACTCACCCTCAACCCCTCACCCTCAATCCCTCACCCTCACTCACCCTCACCCTCACCCTCACTCACCCTCAACCCCTCACTCTCACTCACCCTCAACCCCTCACCCTCACTCACCCACCCTGACCCTCACTCACCCTCAACCCCTCACCCTGACTCACCCTCACTCCCCCTCACTCACCCTCACTCACCCTCACTCACCCTCAACCCCTCACCCACCCTCACTCACCCTCAACCCCTCACCCTCACTCACACTCCCTCACCCTCACTCACCCTCACTCACCCTCACTCAGCGCAACCACAGCATCATTTAATAAACTTTACGCTATTGGCAATATAAAATAAAATCCACGTATTAATTATTAATTGTTTTTTAAAGCCATTGATTTTTTTTATATCAACACATATAAGTCACATATAAGTCCCGTTAATACAAAACATGTTGCTTTACAAATGCTAGAGGTGTCACATTTACAAAAATTATAACTATTGGCTTTGTAAAGAAGAAAGCTATTAATTTAGCTATTTAGAAAAAACAACACATAAATACAAAAAAAATAAATAAATAACACCTATAGCTCAAACTTTACTACTGCGAGACCTATTGCATTTCCAATGCTTGTTTAAATTCCACTCGCTCCTTGATAGGGAGCCAATGGAGACTTTGTAACAGGGGGGATGCTTTGGTACGTCTTGGCAGTCTGAAGATAAGACGAGCAGCGTCATTCATCACCACCTGTAGCCTATTTGTCAAGGTTTTTGGTAGGCCAAGGTAGAGGGCATTTCCATAATCTATTCGTGAAATCACAGTGGCTGCGACGATGGAACGTAGCATAGATTGGGAAATGATAGGGGAATGATGGGGAATTCTCCCGGCTTCCGCCTCAGGAGGTATGGAGTTCTAGGGTCGCGCTTGTGAGTCAGCACGCTCTAAATACCTGGATGTAAAAGGGGGCGTGGCCTAAGTGATTGGTGGGCGTGGCCTCAGCGAGCCGAGGGTGGTGGCAGCCCAAACAGATGACCCGCGGCAGCGTTCGATTTTGCAGCGCGGTAGTGCCAGGGGTAAAGTGCAAGTAAGTAGTTTTAAAATCACAAGTACACAATACAGTTTTTAAAAAGATTAGCAGCAAAAAACAATTCTCCCGGCTTCCGCCTCAGGAGGTATGGAGTTCTAGACCACAAATGACAAAAATCAACAATACTGTACTTAAAATTGACTTAAAGATGGTAGAATTTGCTTAGTTTAAGTTGGTGATAACTGCAACAGAGGTTCTCACAAAAGTACCTGGATTCGTAACGCAAAATAACCAAAAGGCTCGCAGAGGGAGATGCGTCGGTTCCGTGCTTCGGGGGAGATGATGCGTCACGCCTCAATGCTTGTGCAGAGTAGGGAATGCGTTGTGATCCTTACCAGTTAATGTTAATGTTAGTGTTAATGTTATTTGCATTTGAAAAGCGCTGCTGTTACCAAAAAAGGTGTCCTGGTGCTGGGGGGACGTACCTGCTGAAAGACGCTAGGAGGGAGGACTATATGCTTAGGTTCAGCCTAATTTGTGAAAAGCCATGTTTTTAAGGCCTTTCTAAAGGCCATCAAATTGGTCAGATGTCTTAAGTGCGAGGGAAGGGCGTTCCAGGCTATGGCTGCGTTGGTGACAAAGCTTCTGCCGCCCCACTTGGCTTTCTTAGTCCGAGGAGTAACAACCAGTTTGGCCTCAGACGAGCGGAGAGATCTTTAAGGTGAATACCACTTGAAGTGTTGTTTCAGGAATCTAGGTCCTGTTCCATGCAATGCCTTAAAAACCAGACACAAGGCCTTGAATTTGGTGCGCTTCCTCATAGGAAGCCAGTGTAGGCCTTTAATTGCCCCACTGATTGAGGCATATTTAGGTGTTCCTGAGAGAAGTCTGGCGACTGCATTCTGCAGGATCTGTAACTTGTTCATTAGGCCTTTTTGTAACTTGAGGTAGAGGCTGTTACAGTAGTCCAATTTAGACATCACCAATGCTGTACCTACCGTTTGTTGTGCTTCATTGGGAATTAGTGGCATGATTTTTTTGCAAGCTCTTAGGGTGAACGCGGTAGAGGATGCTACTGAGTTCACTTGGTCCTTAAAACTAAGAGTGTCATCTATCCAAATACCCAGGTTCTTTACTTTCCTGGTCGGAACTGGCAGTTGTCCTAGTGAATTTGGCCAGCAATTAGGTGTCCAGAAAACTGGATAGTTCCCAAATAGCACAACCTCAGTCTTGCTGGAGTTTAACTTCAGGCAATTCTGTGCCATCCAGTTACCTATTGCGTACATGCAGTAATGGAATTTGGCTGCCGTGTCTTGCAGTCTTTCTGGTTGAATGTTAACTACGATTTGAGTATCGTCGGCGTAAGATGTTAAACTGAAACCATAGGATTCAATAAGGGGCGCGAGGGAGGTGACATAAACATTAAAAAGTGTCGTACTCAGTGAGGACCCCTGCGGGACTCCACATGGCAATGAGAAGGCCTCTGCCTCGAATTTGTCTAGTTTGACAGTTTGGATTCTTTCCGAGAGAAAGGATTTTAAAAGTTTGAGGGCCTTGCCTTTTATTCCTATCTCCTCTAAACGGTCCACCAGTAAAGCGTGCTGGACCGTATCAAATGCGGCCGATAAGTCCAACATGATAAGGGCCTCCCTGCCTCCTGGATCTAATGTAGCTCTGATTTCTTCCGTGGACTTAATAAGGGCCGTTTTAGTGCTGTGGCCTTCTCTAAATCCATATTGGGTAGGGTCGAGGACCTGAGTATGATTAAGGAACTGGTTAAGTTGATTATTCTTATCTTTCTCTATTAATTTTGCTGGGAGAGGGAGTCTGGATATAGGCCTAAAGTTGTTTGGATTGTTAGAGTCCAAATTAGGTTTTTTCAGCAGCGGCAGAAAAGAAGCATGTTTCCACTCCTTAGGAAAGTAACCTTCGTTGTACATAAGGTTAAAAATGGAGGTGAGTTTGCGCGCTACTGTGTGACCAGCTAATTTTAATAATTCTATCGGACAAGGGTCATATGGGGAACCTGATTTAGTTTTAACCAGCCAATTGTATGTGTCCCTTTGGAGAGAGGACTGAAGATGGTAAGTTCAAGGTTAGTTTTTAGGTTTGAGGCTATGCTAGAGCTGGTCACCGCCTCAACTGGGATTTCCTTAGGTATATCTGTGAATGTTGAGAAAATAATGTTGTCTTTGTCATAAAACAACTTAGCTATTCTATTGCATAAGTCTTGGCTTGCCGGAATAGCTGGGGTTTTGGGGTGAGCCAAATCATTCACTGTTTTGAAGAGAGTTTTGTGTGAATTTTTTGCCTCATGTATTTGTCCGTATAGTATTTTTGTTTAGTGTTTAGCACCAACTGTTTGTATTGAGCTTGGCTTATTTTATATTCTTTTTTGTCTTTGTCGTTATATCCCTTTCTCCAATTTCTTTCCAGCTGTTTCCATATGAGTTTATGGTCTTTAAGCTCTTGCGAGTACCAGGGTGCAGAAGGGCGTATTCTGTGGTGGCGAACTGTTTTTAACGGGGCTAGCTTCTTCCCTGCATCTTCTAGACATTTAAAATAGGCGTTGGTAGCGTGATCCAGATTCATGGGGGATGGGGTGTCTGTGGTTAAAAGGAAACTATGTAGATCCTCCCCTGCTATGCTTTTCCAGGCTCTTGATTCTACATGTTTGTTAGATGGTTTAGTGTCAGATCGCTTGGGTATAGTGAGTTCAAAAAATACTGCTGAGTGATCAGTCCATGTAAGAGGAAGTACGTTTTTAAAAGAGAGTAGGGAGTTATTAGTAAAGATCCCATCTAGAGTATGCCCTGCTTGGTGTGTGGCTCCGTCGACCCGTTGTCCCAAATTTCCCCCAGACATGAGATCTAAGAGATTGACTGTATCAGGGTCATGGTCTGCCTCTAGATGGAAATTAAAATCACCTAAAATTGTGAATGAGGGATAGTTAAGCCCTATTTCTAAAATGTCACCTACATGCGAAATGAAAGGTTTTCTTGGGCCTGGTGGTCTGTAAATAAGGGAGCCTCTAAAGAAGTCCTGATGGGAGATCTGAAAACAAAACTCCAGTGCTACACATCCCTCGTTTGTTAATGGGCTAAAGGATGAGATAATAGAGTTGTGGTGTATTACTGCTAGTCCGCCTCCTTTTTGATGATTTCTGCTAAGTGAGTAGCAGATAAAGTCAGGCGGTGTAGCATTTACTAAATCTGGGCCTGAGGCCTCGTCCGTCCAAGTCTCAGTGACAAAAGCTAGCTTGATGTCTTCATTTTCTAAGAAGGCGGCACATTCAATACTGTGCTTGATCAATGATCTCGCATTGATCAGGACACAGTTCCATGCAGTGTCCTGCTTGGAGACACCCTGCTTCCTGGTCAGCCCAGCCACCGGGAGCGATGAAAAACTCAGGAACCATAATGTTACAGCCTGAGCAGATCTTCGATGTGTGATGGCATCCGTGTTCAGGTAGATAAATTTGACAGAGTTGCTCGGATTTATTTGGTTGTAGAGCCCTCAGTGCGCTGCTAGAGTATGTAAAATATGGGGGGCTCCCTAAGGTCTTACAAGCAGGGGAGCTGGCGCTGAGCGTGGTACGAGCGCAGACGGGCGCAGACGGGCTTCCCTTTGGCGCACCTTCGGCGCGGCTGCGGCGCGTCCGCTGCACGCTCGCCTCATTGTCTGCTTAAATTGGGTCTTGGGCTCAAAGACTAGCCCGCTGACCGCAATACTCCCCAAGATGGCGGCGAATCCCGCGAAGGATCTGCCGGGGACTGGAGTATTTTGAGGTATTGCTAAGGGTGAGTAGCTCAATGTGCAAATGCGCAAATTAAAACATCCTGATCGACATTAGAAATGCCACAAATGCCTATTATTAAAATCAGAGATGCAAAATACAGTTTTTGTGCAATTTTTAAAAAAGTAGCGTAGCGTCGGTCACTCCCGGCTGTGCCTCAGGAGGACTTCCCCTGGCGTGCTCACACCTGTACCCGATTAAGTAGGGTCTTGGGCCCAAAGACTAGCCCGCTGACCACAATACTCCCCAAGATGGCGGCGAATCCCGCGAAGGATCTGCCGGGATGATGCATAGGTTCTCGGCCTGCAGCCCGGTTGCGATGAGAATGATGGTGCCTTGATGTGATGCGACGATACTGGTGCGATGCAATAAGATGGTGCCCTTGATGCGACGGCGATGCTTTCACGCCCTGGCAGCCTTGTGAAGAATTTGTACTTCGGAGCAGTGACAGGCCCTGTGATACGCTTCTCCGGCGATGCAATGGCGACCCTCTCGATGGCGTCCTACTTCTCCGGTGATGTGACAGCAGACAGCTTAGACGAAGACACGCTTCCTGGGAGATGCGGTGGTGGCATGCTTCTCCGGCGATGTGATGACTACAGCTGCAGAGGCATCACGCTTCTTCTCGTTGCGTCGCGCTTCCACCTCCCAGCTACACGCAGGCTTCTGCAGATAGAATTCCCAGCAAGGAAATTCAGAGGGGAGCTGGAGGTGAAGTCTTTTGTCCCTGTGACCCTCCGCAGGAGGCATGCACAAGTTTAAGCCCTTGGAGTAATATTCTGCAAGATGATGAAAGTTCTTAAAAAGTTCCTTCTCCTTTTCTTGGCAATAAAGAAACTACTGCAGGCCAACCCAGCAAACAGCACACTGGCAGAGGGGCAGTCCAAACTACTGCAGCTTCCATGCTTCTTCTCCTTGGCAAAAGGTTTGTCTTGTTCCCAGAAGTGGTCTTAAGTCCTTTAGTCTGAGTCCCGATATTTATACTACTTTTCTCTTTGTTCTCTGAAGGCAGAGGGGCCTTTGCCAAGTCCAAACCAGTTCTGGAGCACTCTGTTTACATGACTCCTTCTTTCCTTTCACAGTGCCGAAACATCAGACTTGGAGGTGGAGCGAGCATTGTGGAGGGAAAGCACAGCTCTGGAGCAATTTTTTGACATGATTCCTTCTCTTCTTTCTCAGTGCAGGGCAGAGACATCAGCTACACCCCAGGGGGTTGAGCCAGCATTGTGGAGGGAAGGTCCAGCCCTCTTCAGGTCCCTGGTGCAACTCCTCCCTCCCATCTAGATGCAGATCTCCCTATTCACCACTGGGCTGACGCATTCTGTCTCCTGGAATCCCCTAGCCCTGTCACTCAAACTCCAGACAAGGAATACACAACCTAGCAGAGGCAGGCCTGGATAGTTAGACAAGAAAATATCTACTTTCTAAAAGTGGTATTTTCAAACACAGAATGTTAAAACCAACTTTACTAAAATATGTATTTTATCATTCTGAGTTCAGGCATACTAAATTTGAATTTGTACCATGTTCCCTGAGTCAATTAGGATTATAAAATGTAATAATCTAACTGCCCATTCCGGCCTATGGAGAACAGGTAGCCTTGCAATAGTGAAAAAAGAAAATGGCTGTAATTCACTATTAGGACATGCTACACACACCAGGGCATGTCATACCTTATACTTACAATGGACCCTGCCCTTGGGCCTACCATAGGGGTGTCTGATATGAAGAAAAGGGAAGGTTTAGGGACTGGCAAGTGGGTGCTCTAGCCAAGTCGACATGGCAGTCACAGACTGCACCCAGGCCTTGCAATGGCAGGTCTGAGACACATTTTACATGCGGCTTCTGTGGGTGGCACAACCAGTGCTGCAAGCCCACCAGCAGCATTTGATTTACAAGCGCTGGGCACACATGGTGCACTGTACTAGGGTCTGACAAGTAAATCAAATAACCCAATCATGGAATCACTAATTAGTGCATCAATTTATCATAGGGAGCACTTGCACTGTGGCACTGAATAGCAGTGGCACAGTGACCAAAGCAAATAACCAGCAAAAACATATAAAAAACAGACGAGGCAATCAGTAAAAATGGAAGGGAGACTCACAACAATGATGCCAAGTCTAACAAGACAAAAAAGTGATGCATGAAATTCTGGAATAATCTCATCAACTGGTAATTACTTAGGACTGCATGCCAGTCCGTTGTTATTTTGCACACCATGTCCTCTCAGTTTCGCCGCCGCCATATACAAATCAGTCTTAACCCTGTTCCAGTTGGAACAGTCTGACCACATATGCCAGGTCAGGTCCAGTCTGAACCCGAGCACAAGCAACTACCCAAGACCAGTTTTGTGCTAGTTAAAGCTCATCAGAATGGAATAGCTTGGTTCCAGTGACACAGTGTGAACAATACCCACATCTGGGATCGATTAACTGACATCTTTCGGTGTCCTAATCCCCATGAATCTGTTTATTGACATGTGCCCTCTTCAAGCTTTAGTCCACAGGTAAAGAACAGTCATATTAAACAAATCGGATTGTTACACGCTTTACCCACACGTGGAACAGCCACAGGAAATCATATCACTGCACTTTATTGTTAATTGTTAATTTTCCATAAATTGAGTACTGCACAATCTTAAAGGTGCTGGTTGATCTATCTTCTAAATTAGGACATTCATTCATTTACCCACACTTCCAACTTCACAAGGACTAAATATTTAATGAAGGAAATAGTTTGTTTAGATCGTGTACCCTAGGGGTTGGCTGAACACCCGGAATTTCACTCAGCAGAGTCCCGTGGTGTAACGGAAAAACCCCACGAGATTCTGTATATTTTCTGTCAATGGGCAGAAAGTATGCAGCTCACACTGCAATTTAGCGCTGATAGCATGAGCAGCACTGAAAATCAGCACAAGCAGCGCCATGCACCGCACAGGAGTGCATAACCATTTGAGTTAATGTTTCTACCGCTCAAGTAGAAAATCCATTAGAGTGGCTGCAACTCTACTCAAATGTCAGCCCTCTGACCACTTGCGCACACCGGAGACCGCCCACGATAAAAATGTGCACCAATGTATGCCAAATCTCACTTGCCAGCTCCAATATATTGGTGCCTTGCTGGAAAATAATTCCGCCACATGGTGATTGGCACAATTTGGCCAGAACTCTAATGCAGAGTCGCTAAAATTCCACCAATTCTGTGGGTAAAACAGAATATTGTGCCTACCCCTATTTTACCCTGTGCCATCATTTTGGATTGAGGTTGTCAATTCACACCCAAATCCTGGCAGCTTTAAAGTCATTGTTCTCTATCAAAACCAAATTTTACAACAAGGAGAAGCCAAAAAAACTGTTTGCAGGCATGTAGATCCCTTGCTATAAACCAGAAGAATCATATTGACTATCCACATGCTTTCTTCGTTTACTTAGGTATAATGGGAGTGTTAAGCCTTCTTTTGTAGGCGCTTTTGCATTCTCAAAATCAGTTGATTAACTGTCCAGCTTCTTTTACCCATAAACTAATGTATCCACCTGCAATCCACGTGCTATTAGTTAAAAGATTACTAAATTGCCATTGTAAGTTCAAGTTTCAAATTTATTTTATTTATTTTATGGAACTCCGAAGAGATCCACATAAAACATTAACCGAAATACATATGAACATATAAAAGCACATATTCAATTGGTTCCTTAAAAAGCATTAAAAACCAAGGACATAATAAAACACTTAAAAACACTTTAAAATGTTACAAATTCGGCAACAAACATTTCATTAGGAGGCAAGTAAAGTGATTGCAGTGCATCCTGAACCAGAAAATATAGATAACTCTAGGTCTCAGCCATTCCCGACGACATAATACAAGTGCTGTGCAAACAAAGAGAACATGGTTCAGATCTTGGATACCATTTTGAAATAGATTGCTTTCGGCTGAGATTCCATACCATTTGACCAAAAGGGAATTAAGTAGAAGCATACCCACCTCATAAAAATTAGTCTCAACTCATGCACCAAATTCCAAGTAATATAGGTTTACACTTTGTTTGCCAAAAAGGAGTCTCACATATTCTGAAAGCCCATTTTTGTAGGCATACCTCCCTACCAACTGAAAGCTTATGGACCATGTAGCTTGTTTTACACTAGCTTTTAATTACTGCACTGTTAGATCAAAAAACAATTTAGAATCTAGTTGAATCATATCAACAGCAAAAGCATAGTTTCTACAAATGATTGACTTATCCTTAATGTCAACCAAAACTTCTTTCTTTATACAGGATCTTAATGTATCATACTCGTTCCTTGCTATACAGGCAACCCAGAATACCACCCCCTACTGAACCCTGAAGAAAAGCACTTCTCATTTCCAATCTTAAGGCCATCACTGGGGTTGCTGAGTTAATAGAAGATACATTTCTAAGGACTCATCCTTCCATCACATCTAGAAAGCCCTATTTAGTTACTTCAATTTGCACCAGTCCATAAAACAGAGAGGCAAAGAGTTTTTGCTCAATAGACCTCGAAAAAGATGTGAGACGTGTGTTCTCATGGTTGCCCTAGAAAAAGCACCCAAGCCTTTAGCTTCAGACTGGACTTTGCTCATGTTATTTTCCATATGGGTCTTTTCACCAAGGTTCCTACACATTATCTTCTCCAAAAAAGTATATGATTTCCCAATTTCTTGCTTTTGTGCACCTAGTATGCATGTAAAAGTTCTGTATTTGGGTTATGTCCTCCCATGAAAACACATGATTTTGCTTTCAGAAATGTTGATCTTTAAGTAATGGGCACCTGCAAACTGTTGCAATTCCTGCAGATGACTTATTTCCCTTTATGGGTGAGATGCAAAATGATTATGTCATCCACATATAATAGGCAGACTTTTGATTTTCTGCCAATTATCAGAGTGATACCCTTTTTCTGATCAAGTAGCCGGGAAGGTCTGATAAATATGAGGAAAAAAGTAGCGGTGCTAAGAGGCACCCTTATTTTAGTCGGGTTAAGGTAGTTATTTTTTGCAAGAGACTTCTATCACGACCTAGGGGCCGATTCCGATCTCGGTCGGAAGGGCACTGAATCGGGTTCAGCATTAGTGGATTCCATTTGAATGCTGGATTTCCGTCCGAGTCGTACACGGGCCCGGACGTCAAAGTACGATGCGAACAAGCGCAAAATCTCCATCTGAATTGTTTCCAGGTCCGAGCCGCTCTGTACGACTCGGTCACAAGCAAACAGTGGCGCACAATGGAGACGTTTCACAGCCAAGCTAGTATGATGCTCGATTCAGACAGCCGGATCGAGGCGGAGCGTCCGTCTCGCAATAGCTCCCGGAGTCGGACTTCAGGGGACCGCGTCGGACCCCCTGTTATCCGCAGCCTTACGACTTGGTCACAGGGGGAGACACGTGGGTCTCCCCAACACAGGCCTGTATGGTGCGGATGGCACCAATGCGTACCCACTATAGGGGGAGCACTTGTCCGTGACATGCCTATTCAGTCAACGGGGGCCCATGTACGCGTCATACGACTGGATCTTTTTGACTTCTATGGGAGTCCAACCGAACTGAGTCTGGCAGCATACGGCCACATCCTACTCGCTCAGTCAGACTGCAGGACTCCAGCTCAGTCGGAAAACACACCGGATCTGGCTCGGTTGGAGTGCTTTCCGACCCAGATTGGAATCGGCCACTTAGTAGTGCTGTACACCAAGAGCAAGAGTGGAAAGAGATGACTAGATCTAATAGGGTATCAGGCATACCAAATCTTCAGAGCTTTCTCCATAGCAAAGACCAATCTACTTTATCAAATGTTGTCGAGAAGTAGATAAAGGCTGCATAAGTCACTCCTCCTCTTACTAAAACAAATTTCTCATAAATTACCTGGAGAGCTGCTATATTATCAATAGTTCCATATTTTTTCTGAACCCAGTTTGCTCCAAAGGTATAATTTTTTTTCCTCCACCCACTCATTAATCTGAGTCAGTAAACATTTAGAAAAGACTTTGCCCACCGCATCTAAAAGTGCTACCTGGCGATAATTTCCTGGCAATTTTCAATATCCCTTCTTGAATAATGGTTCTATGGTACTTCCTGTCAAGGAAGACTTTTCTTTATCTTTTTTTCATAAAAGCTTTTAAAAACCAGAAATCTTATTTTATGCCAAAGGGGTGAATTTTGTTTTACTACCAAAATTGGAATTCCATCTGGTCCCATGGCGGTCAAGGTGCGCATTCCTCGAATGGCCCACTCAATATCTTATCTTTTTCAGATAGGGGCTAGAAAAAGTGAATCCCCTTCTGCAATAGATCGATCAACATCCCCACCATTTGTGGCGAGATTCGAGATAAAGTCAATCCAATTAGTTTCCTCAATGGCGGATGAAAAGGATCTAACTCTCAACACACATCCCTCAGCAACCAGAGTCCAAAATGACCTTAACTGACCATTTACTGCAGTTTCACTTAGGATAATCCAAAGCCTGTCCACGTCTCTCTTTTTATGAAGGTCTTCAATTCTCCTTTTTAATAGCAACATCCTAGTATTCCTCTCAGGGGCGTATACCGCATATTGTTTCCTAACTATGGCATTTATTTCCCTATTTAGTAAGGGAAATGGGTGGGGAATCGCCTTAAACTTGCCATAGTTATTTTTTTGACTAACACTTCCTGATAGCTGATTCATAAACATAATGAAACATTCTAATTCATCGCCCACCCAGGCTTCAAGATTTTCAAGTGTAGCTTCTATTTTGCTTTTCAAGCCCGTAGTCATCCTGTGGTCCCATTTCGTCCTCCCTGTTTCTTTATCAAATTTGAATGAGGACCCTGCAAACCTCAGGAGCTAATAGATGACATATTTAGGGAAAAAATCAGCAGACTATGGTCACTGATGCGAGTGTCTATCACCTATCACCCAGCAATGGATTCATTTTTTTGCTCAGCAGCACAGCTGTTGCCAGACAATTATGTCACAATCACTAGAAAGGGGCTTTCACTCTTAGAGGGGCTTCAGCTCCACCTATTTGTTGGGAGCCAGGAGTACATGTTTTGATGGGGCAGGAGTAGAGTTATTCCACAGAAAAGGTGCTTGCTCTCCATACAGCTGTGATCACTTTGTTTTTCCAGTTGCCCAAATTTGAATTTTCAGGAGCTCACACATGACATTAGAATGCTTAAAAGTGTCTTAGATAACTATGCAATCTTTTGTGGTTTTCCCTGGCAATATCACAGATGGGAGGATGGCAGTCATTAACTTACATAGATGTCTAGCTGTGGCTTGACAGTGCAACTGTCACCTGACCTTTTTACCTACATCAATATTATTCTACTGTTCTTTGCTTCTAGATGAATACATATCCGTTCCCATGCTATTTACTTGCAATGGTTCACATTACCATACAACTTTCAATTAGACCAGACCTATTGGCTTTGTCAGTGCTGGTAAGCAGGAACATTATGTGTGCTGTTGAAAGAGATTCATGAATCGCTTTATCACTGTCCTGCACATCATGCTGGTCAGTATATTATACCATACCCTGTCCCTACAAACTACCACTGTAAAAGAAATATACTACGTCACTATGCCATGCCACTGTTGCTACACTCTCCCAATGCCCCACACTCAACCACCATTCCTACATTCTGCTACTAGACCTAAATATGACCACTGTCAGTGCACCTCTGTTTTTTCACTCTAGTTTCCTCCACATAGGCCCTTGTTCTGCCATAGCACACCCTACCAGGGCACATCTACATGGCCACTGCCTCAACCCTCCAAATATGTGTCTGCCCGATGAGGGTAAAAGGTACCTCTGCCCTGCCTGTGTAAAATGTGACCATATGTAGCCTGCATGAAATATAGCATGCATGCTTAAAATGTCACTCTGCTGTGCATGTGTAACACAACCTTCTGCCCTGCTAGTATTAAGTGGGTGTCCACTTGTTTTTAAAAATGGTGTCAATGAATGTGCTTAATATTACATTTCTGTTGTTCTGCCCTTCTGACTTTAGTTTCAGTTCTTTGGTGTGACAAACCGTTTCTTCACCTTAATAATTCAATGACCAGGTATCCTGGTAAGTTATTGTTTAGTGGTTGCAGTGGTATCTACAAGTGCCTCATCCCACTGACCCCAGTCACCAGTTGTCTGCTATTTTTCAAGAGTGGTAGCAGAGACTCCTTGTTTTTACTACTACTGACACATGCTGTACCACATACCCCCCCCCAAAAAAGCCTTTGGTGTGTTGTTTGGTATGCTGGGTGCTCCCATATGAATGTTGTTTGATTTGTACGTAATAGCATTTTGCTGCAATCCTAGCTTGTGGTGATTTTGCTTGTGAATCTCCGTAAGCACACGCCTTTCTGTGGCAGCCTTATGGCAATAGCTTCTCCCATCTGGTAGGTGGGCCCAGCTGCCCCTTTCTTTCTGTGGTAACTCTCACAATAACTTCAGTCCTCTGGTAGGTGCCACTTTTTTCCTCTGTCGCTGCTCCATTCTGCCTATAAACATAATGACAAAGAGCCCCATAAAGGATCCAGTTATGTGTTCTGACATCAGTTTTTTTGTAACACCCAAAGTAACAGATATGGAGCTTAGCTCCTAACTTGTTGTTTTTATTCATCAGCAAAGAGGTAACTATTTGTTTTTTTTCATCATCAAAAAGGCAAACCTATTCACAAAGTTCCACGCCACACAACTCAACACCACACATTTACAATACACATCACATAATTTAACACCAAAACACATACATCCAATCCACAGCACAAAATTCCACATCACGCCACAAAATTCAACAGCACACCACAAAATTAAACTCTACAGCATACCACTCCACAACACAAAATACCATTCTACAGAATTACACTCCATAAAACACAATCCCACTCCACATAAGTCCAGTACACTCAATACCACATGATTACCATGCCACATAATTCCATTACACAAATCCACTCCATGCCACACAATTACAGGCCACACAATTCCACAACTAACAATTCCAAATCCGGCTGACTTATTCCCACTACACACCACAGACATACTCTCTAAAACACATGGGTAAAATACCTTGTCATTTACAACACCAATAGCTCTAACTCACGCAAATGAAAGACCTATTACATTTCCATTGCGTGTTATTCTTGTCTTTCAGCTTTGGCTGAGATGCACATAACTCACCTACACTAATGTCCTGCCTTGTGTGGGCTTTAAAAATTGGGAGCACTTCTGTTCCAAACACAGAGATTTTCAAATTGAACATCTCATGGCTGTTGTGATGTAAAAGATAAATATTATAGAATCAACTGGACCTACGGCGGGGGGGCTTTTTGGGGGGACTCCTGCCGAGGAACAAAAGTCAATTAATCAATATCCTTTATTCATAATTGTCGACATCAGCACCAGGTACATTTGGATTGCTTTAAGACCCCAGAAAGATAATATGATAAAAATAGCATACTGTGGGTGTAGTAAAGACTGTAAAAACAATAACACAGGTCAAACTTAGTTGAAATTCATGGGCTGCAGAAGTAAAGATATGAATTTAAAATGCTGCTAGTTGTATTTTCGACAGGTCAAAACTATATGTAGAGTATCATTGACAGAAACATTATCACAATCACACAAGGACAGCATCGAATCTTTAAAGCAATCATGATTAGAAGGCAGTAGCCACAGAAATAAATTAAAGCTGAAGAAAATTTACAAACGTCGCTAGTGACGAGACATATTCCAAGTGAAATAAGGCTCTAGGCCACTAATAGTTTTCCCTGGTGTTGCATGACATATTAAGTGTTTAATACTATAGCATCACGGTCCACTGCCGCCATGTCTCTAAACTCTTCTTTAACCCATCTATGATCAGTTTTAGATATGCAGGTTGGATCAATATAAAGTTTGTGTCTCCCTAAGGTTTTCATGATGGAGGGAACATATGCCAACCAGGGGATCAAGGAAGAGTTGTCTAGGTTCATGCAATCTTGCATGCCCAGTCTATTGAGACCTAACTCCTCCTTTGTCCAAACCGAAAGCCAGAGCTTCAAGGGGCAGAGCCAAATGTAATCAATAATGTTGGACTTGGGCCTTAGGGCAGGTTCAACCCTAAACTTTTTGCTTTTATTTGTGACCCAGTGTTAGTGATTTTTGGGTCTTGGCGCCCTTTTTCCCTGTGTCCCAGAGTGAAAGTGCGTGCGTGTAGTATGGCTGGCCTGCCCTCCCATAGGAATGCATGGGGAATGTGTGTGTCCATGTTAGTTCCTGATGTGTGGGGAGTGCAGGCTCGAGTTTGGTATGTGTGAACTCGTGAGAATGAATGCTGCGCAATGGTATGTGCGGCTTGTATGTGTCTAGAAGGGAAGTGCTTCTTCTGGACATTGATGTATGTGTGCAGTGAGGGTGCTGGAGCATGATTGGCTGGAGCTGGCTGGCATGCCAGGCTCCAGGAAGTCTGGATGGGTCTGCCCGGCGGTGAGTATGAGATCAGCATGAGTGATGTGTGGGAGGAGTATACCTGTGTCCTGGATGGGCTGGGGTTTTCCCCACACAATGCTGGCTCCGCCCCCCTGTGGTTTGTCTAACGACCCAAGCCTCCCCAGTGAATGAAAGGGGTGGTTGGGCCATCAAGGGTACTCCCAAGCCAGCTGCAACTGGTTTCCCCCCACCCTGCACCTCCAAACAAAGGATTTCACAGTATAAAAATGGGGCTGTGTCCCCACAGAAGTTGTTCTACTTTTGGATCCTTGCCAGAGGGGGCTGTTGCTGCTGCTGGGGCCAGGAGGACCGCCACTTGGACTGTCTCCCTGCCTGGAGACCCAGTGTGCTGGCTCTGGCCCAGCCGTGCCCCCCTGCCTGCCTCCAGACCTTGCTGGAGCTTTTCTTTTGCCCCTAGCGCTTCAGAGCGCTTCCTTGGTGCTGCCTAGCGCTGGGAGCGCTTTATCTTTCCTGCTAGCGCTTCGAGCGCTTTATTCGTATCCCCAGCGCTGGGAGCGCTTTCCCCTTTGCTCATAGCGCTTGGGAGCGCTTTTTGTGTAGCCGTTGCCCACCCGGCATTTGCCCGAATTTGCGGCGCATCGCGAGTGCCTACCTCGCTTTATATTTTAATTCAGAGGCCGGTGCCCACCCGGCATTGCCCCCGAAGGATTGCCACTAGAGACTTCACCGCCGCAGCCCAGGAGTGTGTGAAACCCTCGCCGGGCCGCCGCGCTGCCTGCGACGACACGGAAGCAGCTTGAGGGCTGGCCAATTCCAACGTGGCCCCGAGAGAGGGACCGGAAGTCCCGCCCTCAGGCGCTGCAGCGAGACGAGAGGAGAGCCCCGGGGAGAAGCAGCGCGAGGAGACGCATCCGCCCCAGGAGTACCGGTGAGTGCTGCTCCAGTTCTCCGGTCTCAGGGCCATTGCCGCATGTCGAGCCAGAGAGGCTCCAACGAGTGGGGCATTCCTCCTTTGTGGCGAGAGGCTCCAACGAGTGGGGCATGTTTGTGAAAGAGCCCCGAGGCTCCGTGGGGCCATATCTTTGTTCACGAGCCCCCGAGCGGGGCTCCTATGTTGCCAAGCTGCATTTCTTGGTTTAGAGCCCTGAGAGGCTCTGGGGGCATTTTCTGTACTTAAGCCCAAGAGGCTCAGCGGCGCCACACTTGGTCTGAAAGCCCCGAGAGGCTCCCGCCCCCCCTTATTGTTGGAGAGCCCTGAGTGAGGCTCTTGAGTGCCCATCATTGTTTTAGAGCGCTGAAGCTCTTAAGGGCCATTCTATTTGATTTAGAGCCCAGAGAGAGGCTCTTGGGGGACACAGGCAGTCAGTTGGTCAGAGCCCCGTGGCTCCCACGCTGTGTTCCCCCACCTGTGTTCTTGAGCCCACGAGGCTCCAACGTGTGCCCATTTGTGATTCACAACTGTCCAGCACTTAGTGGACAGTTGCTACGTTTAGGCTTGTGTGCTGTGCTGCCTGCGCAGCTTCCCTGACATTGAGACTCAGGGCATTCCAGCCCTTGCGAGGCCAGTTGGCCTGAGGGACATTTCTAGTATTGTGCTACCTGCACCCTGCGCAATTTATGATTTACTGCTTATGTAATTTCTGCGCAAATGTTCTACCTGCACCTCTGAATGTGTTTTAATGTTTCATGTGCAATTGTCTATGTTTTATCCCCTTTGCTAAAAGTGACCTGCTTAGAGGATTGTTTATGTTATTACCTTTGCTAAAAGTGACCTGCTTAGGTAATTGTTTATGTTTTATCCCCTTTGCTAAAAGTGACCTGCTTAGAGGATTGTTTATGTTATTACCTTTGCTAAAAGTGACCTGCTTAGGTGATTCTTTATGTTTTTATTCCCCTTTGCTAAAAGTGACCTGCTTAGAGGATTGTTTGATATTACCTTTGCTAAAAGTGACCTGCTTAGGTAATTGTTTATGGTTTATTCCCCTTTGCTAAAAGTGACCTGCTTAGAGGAATGTTGATGTTTTATTGCCTTTGCTAAATGTGACTTGCTCAGGTGATTATTTTAGGTTTCCTTCCCTTTGCTAAATGTGACTTGCTTAGGTGATGGTTTTCCTTCCATAGGTCCTGATGATAAGGTCCTAGTTCCCTGCGTAATTTCCCTACAGTGTTTATGGTGGCGTGGGAGGTATTTACCCTTTACCAGGAAGTCCTGGTTGTGTGCTACATGTAACTATTTTGTGTGCTACATTCATTATAGGTTTATGTGCTAAGTGTTATACCTACAAGTATTATTTCTAAAAAGTGCATACCCCTGACAGTGGTCCAGGTGGCCCTGTCCTGTACATAATCCCTTGTAAATCTTGCCCGAGCCTGTTGGCACATTGTAAAGTGTGTGTGTTATCTAATGTGTTTTTATTATTATAATACAAAGGCTATTTTTGATATAACCTTGTGTGGAGTTTCCTTTGTGGTGGGCCTAGGGTGTTGCTGCTGGGGTGCGCGCGCAAACGCTTTACACATCGCCTCCGAGATTAGCCTTGCTGCTCGCGTCACGTTACCTAGAGGGTGAGCAGGGGTTATCTTGGTGTGTAACTCCCTTGCCCTGACTTAGAAATGGTGATCCCTGACTGACTTTGGCGTGAGCATTGGCCGGCCGGGGTTCCCGTTTCTAACAAATAACATATCCCATGCCCAACTCTTTATGCACAACCTCAGCGGGTATATGTTGTGCAACCCCTAGGATATCTCTGGGGAGCTTGTTTTCAGCTATAAAAATTGGGGTGACAGGCCCGTATCCCTAGATACCACATCCATAACTGGCCATTGCAATGCACTTATCCTTTAATATGTTCAACACAGTTTTTATATGGGTGTGCCCTAGCCGACGGGAAAAGTCATGTATACTAAACGTAGCCCCGTTGAAAGACATCACTTTATAAGTTATTAGAGAGTACCAAACAAGATCAGAGTCCAGTTTATGACCCAAATAACGAAACTTATCAACCTGGCTAATATGGTTCCCATCTACTAAAAAATGTATGTTTTTTGTTTTGGGTGGGCCAAACTACATCACGTGTGCTAAGAAAAATTAGTGGCCAAATTAAGGCTGTTCATAACATCAATAAAAAGATCTAAGAGCTCCGTAACCCCTTGGCCATCTGGGCAATTAATACAGTGTCATCTTTGTAAAGCAGGGCAAGGATTGAGCAACCACAAACTTGTAATTGTTTGATATAGAGAATAAATAAAAAAAAGCACTAAAACGCAGTCCTGGTGAACCCAGCGTTTCAGTTTAAAGTGCTGAGTGCATTCACCATTAGAACCATATCTGACAGATGCCGAGAGGTCCTTGTGAAAATCATGCAAAAAAGGCACTAACATGGGGTCCAGTCCAATCTGGACCAACATGGGCAACAGCTTGGAGCGGTTAACTCCATGAAAGACAGAGCTGAGGTCCATGAATGCCAGATGGATTCCCCCCTCTTAACCTTAGTATACTTATAGATCATCAGATAGAGATTCCAATTTTGCTCAGTGGTGCCCCGCCCAGGTCTAAATCCACATTGCAGGTCAGACAAAATATTGTGCTGCCTAGCCCAGGTTAAACTAAAGTCAATTTGTGAACAAGCAACCTTATGATCAGCCATTCTGTCTGTCTTTGGAATTCCTTCTGCTGTGGCTGGCTCTCCATGACAGGTGTTTTCACAAGGGGACACTATTCCTATTGGCAGGGTGCAAAAAGTCACCCACACCTGAGGGTGCAAATAGTCCCCTGTGCAATGAAGATAGAAAGGTGAAAAAGGAAAAAAAGGAAAAAAAGGATAAGCATCCTAGGTAAATGGGGCCCACTAATACAGTGGGAAAACCACTTGTTGCCCTCTGTTGCCCTCACACACCCCACAAGAGGTGTCATGCCTCATCATCGGGCAGTTGCTCCTCGTAGGACTGGTGCTGCAATTCCATGCAGACTTTGCTGTGTGCTGCTTCCTGTACCCCAAGGGCCCGAGGTGAGCTGGCTCCTTGTTCGGAAACACAGGAACATAAAAGTTTCCAGAAAGTCTCAAGTGGCGCGGTGATGGGTCCATGTTGTGTCAGCTTGAGACCTCCGAACGGGTGCTTAAGGTGATCGTGGGCACCCGGAGCGAATTAAGATTCTGACATGCAGGGTGCGTGTCTTGGTGAGGCTACAGGAGGTGGAGTGCATGTGGATTGTGGGCATCGTGGAAGAGAGCAGAGATTGGGGGTGCATGTCGCAGTGCAGTCCAGGCACTAGTAAAGAGTGCCAGGACATCGTGGGCGCTAAGAAGGAGTGAGTCTCCAACACGCAGGTCGGCGTGTGGTGGTGTAGCCAGGGCATTAGTGGAGAGCACCTGGTACCTCATGCGCACCAGGAGAAGAGGTGAGACTCAGACGCGCAGTGTGCGTGTCATGGTGTGACCATGGAGTTAGTAGAGAGTGCCTGGATCAGCGTGTGCACCAAGAAACTACGTGGGTCTTCAGCACGCCTGAAGATTGTGTGCACCCAGAGACAGAGTGAAACTCAGACACACATGGTGCGTGTCAAGGTGCCAGCCGGGGCATAGTGAGATGCGCCTGGTCATCGGAAACCGGAGGAGGAGTGAGTCTCGGGCGCGCCGCAGGTGCGTGTTGAAGGTACCACCAGAGGTGCTGGTGAGAAGTACCGGAGAGCGGTGAGCTCCGGGGAGCGAAGAAGTCCTAACAGCACTGGAGAGAAGTGCCGAGTGATTGGGCCCTCGAAGGCAACGTGGGGTAGCACCAGCATTGTGTGGAAGGCTTCGTGGAAGGAGTTTGTGCTTAACGTTGGTTGCAGGGACCAGCAGCCCCGCCTTGCCCCTTAATGACAAGGTTTTGGAGTGAGGCCAATCCGCTGCTGCAGTAGAGGAGAGTGGGGCTGCGCTGCCCTAGGTAAAGTGGATCATTGCTTGGGGCGAGGTGCGGGCTCGGAGGGACACTCTTTTGGCCTCTTGCTGCTGGCAGCTGTGTGAAGGACTGGACTATTTAAGGGCCAGCGGTGCCAGGGGACAACACCTGAAACCTTCGTGGGTTACCTGTTCTGGCGTACGAAATGACAGAGACACGGGACACTTCCTTCGGCGTCAAAGATCAGCGTTTATTACTGCAGGGATACAGAAATCGCTAGAAGTACAACAAAGTGTAGGTTCTGAGAGTCTGCTTCAAATTGCATATGTGGATCGCTCTTTTTATACACATTTTCATCATTGCACAACGTAACGAACAAAAGGTTACAACTCAGTTCCCACAGTAAACGTTAAAAGGATTGCATTCATGTTTTCAGAAACCCGGAACATAATTACAGTAGCATTGCCGGTTCCCAACTGTAAAAGCACATCATCTCGCCGCTAGGCACATTCCACTCTAGTTGTAAACAGGCGAAAGAAAAAGACAGGAACAGGTGCAAGGAAGACAGACAACAATAGCAAAAGAGTGTGGGGGTAATATCGGAAGCATGATCACAGGATGGAAGGATTCGAGCCTAGCGCATGCAAGGCTGAAACAATAGCCCGGCACGGCAAGATTACCCTCGAGCGGAGCCATCTGCCTTTGGAGTGTCATCCCCCTCGTCATAAAAGACGCACAAAAGGGATATGCATCTTCCGTAAGGCTTGGGAACTCAGGGTCATGAAGCGGACATTTGCCTGTTCGCTGACTACGTGAGGGCAGGAAAACAAAATGGATGCCGTATCTAAAATGGAACCCGAGGGTTCAGATGGAAAAACCCGTAAATGAGACGAACCCTTCCAAGTAGTGTAGCGAAAACGCGTACACCTACTAATCTCGTCATTTACGGTTCATAGATACCAAACTCATCCATATCAGAACATACCCAAAACATCGTTTCGATTCTCACGGAACCTCAGACGCTCCTTTTGCCCTCATGTAGGCAAGCACTAGTCGAAATCAGAATCAATTTCGATATTCATCAGATCATTCAGGTGTTGCTGGAACATCATCCTATCCATCAATGTCTCTTTGGTAACAGATGGCCTTCTTATACACGTTGTAGCACAAAGGCCACATAAGGCAGGACCACACTGCACGCAAAGACAACACGTGAACAGAAACGTCACAACAACCCCTATAATCATCAGAAGCTTCCAACCCCAAGTCGACATCAGACCCCAAAACCATCCTAGAAGCGTCCAATCTCCCTCGTCCACGTGTATGGACTCTGAGATTTTATGCAACTTTGAGATGGCTTGATAAACAGTTGGAGCATTATCAGGTATGAAAATGCAGCAGCTCGAATGGATCACCTTACACACACCACCTCTATCTGCAAGTACAACGTCTAGAACCATACGGTTCTCTAGCGTCATAAGTCTATCCGCTTGAAGCTCTGCTGTCAGGTTACCAAGGGCGCTTGCAGTGATATTAGCAGTCGATTCCACCACACAAGTCAACTGTCTCAAGTTCCTACTATTAGCCATAGGACCCCAAAACGGTAGGAAACCCTTAAAGAAGTCTCCTGCCTCTTGACTGGCAGTATCCTCTTTACTAATAACGCCTCTCACAACTCTGGTCTTGTGATAGTCTGAGGCAACCGTGAAAGTTGGTGGTAAAAGATTCGCGATATAGCAGGTGCCTGAAAAGTCACGAGGCAACCACGTATAAGCACGATCGTAACACACAAAATAAGTACCCTTGGCAGTCAGGAAGACAGGGGAAGAGAGCATCGGTAAAACATACGTCTCAGTACAAGCACTCTTCCCAAGCTGAGCTCTCGGATTTCGACCAAGACCTTGCAGACAGAAATGACCGAGATGAGGTACGATCCAGATCGGAGACGAGCTCTTAAGCTGTCTATCACTCACTGACATACTATACTCAACCTCACTCAGATCCTTGTAAGCTCGCACCTCTTCCTCTGGAATGATTGTTGCATCAAAAATATCTTTATCTAAATCAGCAATTGCTATCATCAAAGGCTTGTGGTACGGGCCAAAACCAAGGTCTGTGGAGCGAGGCTCTCGATGGGGGTAGGAATCTAGTGCACTACGGAACATAATTTGGAATGCTCGAGCTGACCCCTGGGAGCTGTAAGGAAGAACCAAATACGGAATACCCTTATCCATGGTATGTGGCATTAACCCACACACCCAACAATTGGTAGTATTCATCACCAACTGATGCTGATGCAGAAGTTGAACAAAGGAATTGTTCATAAATTCCGCACGTCTGACCTGTTCATGTTGGGGCAGAAGATGAAAGGAATGTGGCGAAATAGTGGAGACAGAATTTAGATCATGTGAAGGAGGAGTAGGTGAAGTGGAAGGCAATAATGATTGAATCCCAAAGTACACTCCACCCACCAGTAGCATAGAAACAGTTAGGAACAACATAAAAACCTGAAACAAAAAACATTTTGTTCGAAACATCTTATGCAATTTGGATCTTTGCACCACCATTTTCTCTATTTCCGACAGCTTAGAAAACTCCATCCTCTAAAGACCGTCCGTGACGTTCTTGACGCACTTCGTTCTGAGTAGCGATTATCAATTCCCAGGAGTTCCCAGAAATCGACAAAAGGTAATCGACCTAGTGTCAGAAACCTGCTAAACAGAAGGAGGTACCCGCACGGCCCTACGGCCAACCCAGATGGTAGGTTTTTAATCAATTGAGCATTCAGTTTAATATAAGTCTCCTAGCTGCACGGAAAAAGGTACACACACAATATAAAATGTCCACAACATTCATGGCAACAGTAAGGGGGTAATGTGAAGTCAAAAATAAAAAAGAATTTATTAGTCTTTATCGCGCGGTCGAAGAAAATATCGACATTTTCCAGGTCGAGTCTGCTCTTCAAACAACGGTTCAGATGGCAAAACAGTGTTCGATTGTTCAGGTAACAGTTCAGAACTTGAACTCTCCAGTGCTGATGACGAAGGTATGGTTTCAGATGATTCAACAGGGATGTCTGATTGAACTGAATCGTTCCCTAGAGGCTGAGCATCACTAAATGGCACATAGCGCAAAGGGGTATCGGTCTCAGTCGAGGCGACTCCTTTCTTTATCCACGTATCTACTGGCAAAGGAAGCGGAACCTTCTTGGTGTAGGTGGCATGCACCCAATGCTTCCTTCCTTCCAGCCGAACTGCAGTCCTCGTCGCCAATAACACCTGGTGGGGTCCCACGAACCTTGGCTCAAGATTGCGTTTTCGTCCAAAATTTCGGGTGACCACCCAATCTCCAGGTTGTAGCCGATGACCAGGACCCTCTGTTTGTGCCGGTAGAGCCTCAAAAACCTGTTGATGAATCAAACTCAATTTAGCAGTCAGGTCATAAAGATAGTCAATCAACATTGGGTATTCAATTCTATCAAACTCCCTAGGCCTCGGAACTCCCCAAACGTTCGCAGGACGGCCGAACACAATCTCATATGGGCTAAGCCCTACTCGAGAGTGCACAGTCGCCCTGGTCGATAAGAGAGCTAGAGGCAAAGCATCAGGCCATGATAAACCAGTCGTTGCCTGGATTTTGGCAAGTTTTAGTTTCAGGGTACCATTGTATCCTTCCACTAAACCCGCTGATTGAGGATGATTAGCACTATGAAATTTCTGACGTATTCCAAGGCCACTACATACACTCTTCATCACACTTCCCACAAACTCACTTCCGTTATCCGACCATACAATCCGTGGCATGCCATATCTAGGGAAAAAATTCCTTGAGCAAAACTTTTGCTGTAGACAGGGCAGTATTATCCTTAAGGCGGTAAGCCTCAATCCATCTGGAGAATGCACAAACTACAACCAAGACATACTTCAGGTTATTGCATCTCTCCATATGGATGAAGTCCAACTGAATAATTTCAAAGGGACATGTAGGAGGAGCAAAGTGACCAGGTGGAGTGGGGGTGCCCTTACCAGGATTATACATCAAACATACCATGCAGTTCTTAACCACTCTCTCCGCACACTTAGTAATCCCATCATTCTTCCATACAGGAGACAACAACTTACATATACCTTTCGCGCTAATATGTGATGTGCCGTGAGCCATAGTAACAACGGCAAGCACATATGCATCCGGTAACATCCATCTCTGCTTTTCTGACAAATCAACCCAACATCCATTCCCGTCTAACTTCCCCGTGCTTTCTTTCCACTGAGTCTTTTCCATCTCGGTAGCCTCATTCTGTATCTCCTTCACACTCTCAACTGTGTCCTCACGCATACCAGTCTCCGCTGGCCATCTTACTGAACTCGTAACATACATTCGATTTGTCAGATCTCTGGCTGTCTCCTTAGCAATCTCATCCGCAAACGCATTACCGCGGCCAACATCATCTGTCACTTTCCGATGCGCGCTGCATTTAATTATTGCCACCTGCTTAGGCAATATAAGTGCATCCAAAAGGTCATTCACGAGCTGTCCATGTTGTATCTTCGTGCCATGCGACGTAAAAAACCTTCATTCTCTCCACAATCGACCAAAACTATGCGCTACGCCAAATGCATACTGACTATCGGTAAACACATTTACCCGCTTTCCTCTAGACAACACACACGCTCTCGTCAACGCAATTAACTCAGCCGCTTGGGCCGAATTCTGACTCAATCTCGCAGATTCCACAACCGTACTCAACGTCACTACCGCATACGCAGTCGTCACATCACCATTCGGCAACTTGAAGCATGAACCATCAACATACAAAGTACCATTGGGATCTACCAATGGAGTGTTTTTCAGGTCAATACGACCCTTCGTCTCTTCTTCAGTTCTTAAGTAACAATCATGTGGTGCTACATCACCTGATTCCATGCTGATCGGCAACAATGTTGCTGGGTTCAACACATTACAACGTTTTATCCGTATATGACTTGCCAAAAGTGTCAACTCATAACCAGACAACCTTGCGCTTGTCAGGTGTTGAGTTTTTGTTCGGTTCAAAAGAGTGTCAACTGCATGCGGGACCATCACCGTAAGCATATTATCCACGACCAAACCTGCGGACTGTCGAATGGACACCGCAGCTGCCGCTGTTGCTTTTAAACAACTCGGCAATGCTCTAGCCACTGGATCTAAGGTCGGAGAAAAATATGCACATGGACGTTGTTTGTCGCCAAATTGTTGCGTCAAGACACTCAACGCACAACCATCCCTCTCGTGAACGTACAGTGTGAACGGCTTACTGTAATCGGGAGTGCCTAACACAGGAGCCGAACACAACGCATCGCGTAATTCAGAAAAACCCTTCTGACACTCTTCAGTCCAGGGCAAAGGAGTCGAAACATCCTTGCACGTGAGAGCTAACAATGGCTTCGCCAATAATGAAAAATTTGGAATCCATTGTCTGCAGTATGACGTAATACCTAGAAAGGCACGTACATCTCTCTGAGTTTTTGGCACAGTCATTCGAGCAATCGCTGCTATTCTTTCTGGGGTCAATCTTCTCCCCTCTTTTGACAATAAGTGACCTAAGTAGGTTACTTCTTGACAACAATACTGCAGCTTAGAAGGTGACACCTTGTGATGTAAGTCACATAAATGTTGCAATAACGACACTGTAGTAGTTCTGCAAATAACCTCGGTATCAGCAGCCACCAATAGGTCGTCAACGTACTGAATCAAAGCCGCACTCGTCGGTAACACAAATGTATCAAGTTGACTTTTAAGGGCTTGACTATAGATCGATGGACTCTCACGGTAGCCCTGTGGTGCGCGTTTAAATCTAAAACTGCGACCACCTAATGAGAATCCGAATAAATCTCTGCTTTCCTCAGCGATCGGAATACTAAAGAAAGCATTCTTTAGGTCGATCACCGTGAACCAGGAGGCAGAAGCTGGAATCAAGGTCAACAAGGCTGTGATGTCAGGCACCACAGGAAACTGTGGGATCACTATTTTATTCACTTCTCTCAAATCAATCACAAAACGGTACACAGGAGGTTTAGATGGATCGGTTCGTTTCAAAATGGGTAACACAGGACTATTACACACATTTCCCCGAGTTTCTTCAATGACATCCTTTTTGATCAGGTCATAAATGATCGCTAATAGCGCTCGCTCACCATCAAGAGAGATACGATACTGAGGTATACGTGGTAATCGCACATTTGATTTCAAGTGGACCACATAAGGTGTAATGTCCAGCAGCCCCACATCATTGGGACCCGTGGCCCATAAAGACGCAGGAAGGGAACTCAATTCCGGTGGGAACTTATCGATTGACAAGTACATAGGAGAGATTACTCTCTGACCTAATGTAAGCTCCACTCCCGCAGGAGAGCAGTACAAAGTCGCATATAACCGTTTTAACAAATCCAAACCCAAAAGATTCTCACCACAACCTGAAGATAGAATCAATGGGGCCTCTAGCTCACGAGGACCAATCGTAAGGGACAAAGGGCTAGAGACAGGATTGCTAACAGGGGCGCCAGAGAATCCAATGGAAACATTTGTTAAGCCGGACAAAGGTGCGCCAGGGAGTTTTGAATGCATGATGGAACTTTTTGCTGCACCAGTGTCCAACAGAAAAGGCTCAACTACGCCAGATGTAGCAACTGCGACGTAAGGCCCTCTCTGATCAACCGGAACTGATACTACTCCCTCTCTTTGTCGGTGGCTGTCCTAGTAACGGTCGCCTGCATCAATCTCATGTCCAATGTAAAAATCGTCCACATGGTACTGTGCTGATCTATCGGACCTCGCATTTCGCTGGTCAAAACAATTATTAGCGTCCGACGAAGTAGGAGAGCGCCCGTTCTGATTTTGAGAGGTGCCACGACCTCTACCTCGAGATGCCTGTTGGGGACCACCACGGCCCCCTCGAGCCAAAACATTATTATAGCGGTCACTTAAAGCGGGACAATTAAATTTTATATGGCCATCTCCCCTACAATATGCACACTGATTATACCCAAGCATAGATCTAAAGTCAGAGGAGTCAGAGCGTGACTGCATCCTAAAAGACTGTGCTTGTGATCGATACTGCTGTTGCGAATCATTTTGATTCGAACGCGGAGGATACGCTTGCTGCAACAAAACCTTTGTTTTAAGCTCCTTCGTTTTCTTATCTGAACGATCACTTTCTTCTTTTTCCCTATTCTCGTAGTATTGAGCCGTCGCTAATATTTGAGCAGTGGTTGAAACGGCCCATGCACTTTCTGAATTTTTCAATTTGTTGCATAGCTCAGGCAAAAAATTTAACACAAACTTATCAACAAATAACCACTGGCCTCCCTCAGTGCTCATATCCTGACCACTATGATCGACGAATGCCTCTTCAAATCTAGTAAAGAAATCCGAGACACTCTCGTCTTTCTTTTGCTTACAAGCTGACAATTTGTCCCAATTCACCCTCATCGCTGGCATAAGAGTTTTCATGAGCGTAATGATTCTTTGGGGCAAATCCGCAATTAACTGCTCGGGCTTAGCCCCACCAATTTGTCATCCATCAGCCGCTAGTAGTGCAGCCCAATCACCGCCTAACTCAGCTAAATGATTCTCTTGGCGGATTTTCGCCCAAATCGGTTGCGGTACGACATTACCAAACAGCATGTCGATGTCAGCAAGGTTCATAATAGAAGCATCCTCCAATTGGGATAACTCCTTATAATAACCTGCCGGATTCTTGCGTGGATCAGGCAAGGATTGCTTCACCTGCAAGACTTCTGATCGCTTCCATGGGAGGTGTATCCAAACTCTTTGGAAATATGGCAGAACCGCAGGATTAGCTGCAGGATTCCCTGGCATCCATACTGGCGGAACCTCTCTCATAGGATACTGACCGGAGTTCGCTTTCGGAGTATCGGAATCGTCATCAAACGACACTCAAGAAGGCACTGTGGACCTAAAGGCTAATAATCGCTCTAATGCACGTCGTACATCTCCACCTACGATCATACCGTTCGAAAATTGACTCTGAAGTTCAGTCATATCGGGCGGTACATTATCTAACTCATCATTATCCCACTCTTCTCTCAAGAAGTTGCACATTTCTTCAAACACGAATCTCTGTGTGGGCTCATTAAACTGAGAAAATGTATCGAAAACTATGCGCGAAGGGTATCTAGCAGGGTGTCTAATCCACCTACGCGCCATAGTCACTAACGTCGCACTCTCCCTTTCACCAGGGATTTGACTTCGTCTCTGGGGAGTTTCAGAGACATCGGATTGAAATAACGATCCGGAAAGTGGGGAATAGAGGTTAGCAACAGAGTTAGGGATAGGATTACGAACGGAAGGAGAAGAGGAAAAAAGAACAGGAGCAACAACATTAGAAGCGATCATAGGAACAGTGGGGGTAGCCAAGATAGTTGGGGTAGCAGGAACAATAGACTGAGAAGGTACAGGCAAAGGAGCAGGAGGAAGAGGAGCAGGTAGAGGGACAAGAATAGGACCAACAACAGGCTGACCAGCAGCCGCCAAAACAACAGGAGGAAGAACAGGAGGAACTACAGGGGCTGTAGCACCCTGTGCATAAGGAGGTGGTGATTTCAACAGATACGCTAACAAAGGATCCTCCTTCGAATCTTCGTCCTTTTTATCAGAACTTGACGATAAAACCGGATAACATTTATCCACCTTCATGTGATGCAGTCTAATAGAAGCTTCATTTTCTTTATCTGCTTTATCTCGTTGGTATCGTTCTGCACCTTGCATCAGCGTAATGATACCCTCTCTTTTATTTTTCTGTCTGATTTCTTTCTGCCTGGCCTCTTTGAGCCATAACCGAAAGGAATCGAACATAGCTGGCCTAGCTTTCTTTTTAAACAATTTTATTTATTTCTAGATTATCTAAAATCTCAGTTTCAAAACTTCCATGTGGTGGCCAACTAAGGACACCATCCTTTTTCGTATAACGGATCCAACATTCATTATATATAATAGGGCCCACACCATGGCGACTATAGAGCTCATATATCGGAGTTCCAACTGGAGGTATCGGACACGAGTCCTCCAACCGGGAATCCATATTGTAACATTTAAAGAAACCAAGGAAACCACTATGGCCAGGCATCGTGCACGCTAACCAAGTATCAAACTTCAAGGGTTATCGAAGTACAAAATCTTCGTAAAAAATACAAAACCCTCGGTTTTTGGCAATTGCAACTGTCAAATAACAACTAAGAACCAACAACTAAGAACCACAAATGCAATGGAACCATGCAAACAACTAAGCTTCAACAACAACCAAGGATACTGGGAGCGACCCACAAATACTTAACTGAGAGCACAATGGCGTCACCAGGAAGGCCCGTCTATCGTCTCGCCGTACAAAGGACTACGCCAAGCGCCAAAAACAGGTCGACAGTCAGGGCATCGGTCCGTTGCAGCCGTCAGGAGGCGGGAATCTTCGCAGGAAAAATCTTCGGACCACTTATTTCGACAACAGGATCGATGAAGCCGGGTGCACCTTCCCTCGGAGATTTCACACGAAGTTCCTCACAATTGTCAGGCTTTGGACCGGTACCGCTGATGTCGCCCCACGTGGGCGCCAACTGAAGGACTGGACTATTTAAGGGCCAGCGGTGCCAGGGGACAACACCTGAAACCTTCGTGGGTTACCTGTTCTGGCGTACGAAATGACAGAGACACGGGACACTTCCTTCGGCGTCAAAGATCAGCGTTTATTACTACAGGGATACAGAAATCGCTAGAAGTACAACAAAGTGTAGGTTCTGAGAGTCTGCTTCAAATTGCATATGTGGATCGCTCTTTTTATACACATTTTCATCATTGCACAACGTAACGAACAAAAGATTACAACCCAGTTCCCACAGTAAACGTTAAAAGGATTGGATTCATGTTTTCAGAAACCCGGAACATAATTACAGTAGCATTGCCGGTTCCCAACTGTAAAAGCACATCATCTCGCCGCTAGGCACATTCCACTCTAGTTGTAAACAGGCGAAAGAAAGAGACAGGAACAGGTGCAAGGAAGACAGACAACAATAGCAAAAGAGTGTGGGGGTAATATCGGAAGCATGATCACAGGATGGAAGGATTCGAGCCTAGCGCATGCAAGGCTGCAACAATAGCCCGGCACGGCAAGATTACCCTCGAGCGGAGCCATCTGCCTTTGCAGTGTCATCCCCCTCGTCATAAAAGACGCACAAAAGGGATATGCATCTTCCGTAAGGCTTGGGAACTCAGGGTCATGAAGCGGACATTTGCCTGTTTGCTGACTACGTGAGGGCAGGAAAACAAAATGGATGCCGTATCTAAAATGGAACCCGAGGGTTCAGATGAAAAACCCGTAAATGAGACGAACCCTTCCAAGTAGTGTAGCGAAAACGCGTACCCCTACTAATCTCGTCATTTACGGTTCATAGATACCAAATTCGTCCATATCAGAACATACACAAAACATCGTTTCGATTCTCACGGAACCTCATGTGTGCGCCTGTTGGTTCGGCCCAGATCTCGGCAAGTTCTGGTCCCGGACGGGGCAATACAGGGGCCAGAGCTCGGAGTGGAACTTGGGTGTCATCGTTGATCCGTGTTAGGGTCAACCGGTCACATAACTTCTAAAACAGTTGTATAACACTTTGCATATTTGCTGCTAACCAACTATTAAACTTTTGGACAATGTCTGACAATAGTGGTGCTTAACAAACTCAGGGGTTAGTTTGCTACGCACTAAGGGGCAGATTCGGTAATAAGCGCAAAAAATGTGCGATTCGGAAAGAATCGGTAAAAATAAATACTGAATTCCCATTACCGATTCGTTATCACTGAATCCTTAAAACCAATTAGGTAATTAGCGTTTCTGTAATTTAAAAAAATCGGTAATTGTGGAATCAGCCAATCCTGTGCATCCTCATTACCTCTCAACCAGGAAGTGGCAACACCCCTGCAGCTGCACCGATCCTGTAGCTGTTTGTGAGGCAGGGAGCAGAGCAACCCAGCCAGGAGCAACTCTACTTACAATTTGTAGCCAAAAATGAGCAAAATGGACAACCAGGAGAGGGAGAAGGAGGCAGCTGAAAGAAAAAGGAAGCATAAATTCAGGGAGAGCGAGCTGGAGGTCCTTATTGAGGATGACACAAAGCACCACGAAAAACTTTTAAGAACGCAGTCTCTACACGTGCCAGAATCACAAAAGAGGCAATTCAATTCAGTTGTCTTTATTTCGATCATTTCATCATAAAAGATTGTACATATAAAAAATACATCCATGGGGAAAGGAGTACAATAATTCATTTAAAATAGAATAAAATACAAATTCATGAGCATTAAAAAAGCACTAACTTAGAAATTTAAAATTAATGCGGTAAAAAAATAGTAAAAATACAGTAAAAATACAGTAATTACATTGGAAATAAAACTAAATAGAATCACTACACAACTATGGCCTGGCCCGAATGATCCACACTCAACCTAGAAATTTTTCCACAGCAATTACTATCGGTTCGCTCGTGTCGTACCTCAGAATCCTTAAAGCTACAGACCCCACCCTTGTGCCCAAATTTCTACAAATAGGTTTTAGCCATTTAACATGTGGGGCTTCATAAGCCGGACATTCAAAAAATACATGTCCAATGGATTCCCTACAGTCATTGCACCAGCGACAGAACTCGGTCACCTGTCCACTCCAGTTTTTGGTAAAAGTTTGAATGGGTAGGGAACCAACCCTTAGCTGGTGATAGAGTTTCCTGTCGCTGGACCTGGTAATAATGTCCCAGTATTCTTCTAGCGAAGGGTCACTTTTAAACTCCAGGAACATACCAGTAAGCGAGGTAGCTGACAATTCTTTGAAGCGATTCTGGCCTATCAAGGACCAGTATAGGCTTTTGTATAGTTTTTTGGAGGGGAAAGGATTATTAGCGGGATCAGACCACAGATTACCCAGGCCCATTGACTCCAAGAGCAACCTAATTTGCTTAAACCATTGTAAATTTCCCGAAACCAAAATAGATCTAACGTCAAGTATTGCCTTAGCGTAAAGGGCTAGTTCAGGGGTGGTCCAGATCCTCCTCCATAGAGCCACTGGTTTGAATCGTGCAATGTCATCAATAGAGTGACAACCTAAATCCATTAATAGTGGACCAGTGGGACTAGAACAGGGAAGACCTGTAAGGGTCCTTAAAAATTTGTTTTGTATTTTGACCTGAGAGGTTAGGTCCCCAAAACCCCATAGGTCCGCACCGTACAGGATCACTGAACCTATCCTGGAGTTATAAATCTTCAACGTGGGGCCAATCCTTTTGGTCTGGGACATTCTCTGTTCTTTAACCAAACACCCTGAAAGCTGGGAAAACTTAAGGGAAAGAATATCAATTTGGGGCTTCCAACTCATCTTGCTCTCTAAAACAATCCCAAATTTAGGTCATTACATTAGTCTGTTCAAGCTTGGTGTTGTTGAGCGTGACATGGCCTACCACGGGTCTCCCCTTACTAAGGACCATAAACTTGTTTTTGGTGACATTAACCTGGAGGTCATGGCCTTGGCAGAAAACATCAAACCTATCCAAGGCAGCTTGCAGGCCCCTCTGTGTCTGCGAGAGTAGGAGGGTGTCATCTGCAAACATTAGTAACGGATACTTTATGCCCCCCAAAGAAGGAGCGTCTGTCGAGAAAGAAGAAAAATACTGCACAACCCTGTTTATAAATAACAAAAAAAGGGTAGGTGTCAAGACGCATCCTTGTCTTACACCCCGTGACACTGCAAATCTGTTAGTTACCTGCCCTTGTTTGCCCCAACGAACTTGGGCGTAGTTTGCCTCGTGGAGCCTAACTACGACATTTAGAAGGTCCGGAGGCATCTCCAGGCTATCTAGAACCCCCCATAGTTTGCCCTGGGAACTAGGTCAAATGCTGACCTAAGGTCAACGAAGGCAGCAAACAGAGTGCCACCACCTAGGCTGACTGTTTTCCAATATATCAGCTGGAACCTAAGGACCTGCTCGATGGTGCTGATACAGGATCTAAACCCAGCCTGTAGGGGTGATAGAATATCCTCCAACTCCATCCAACTCTATTCGAGCCAGGATCATCCTGGCCACAGTTTTTTTAATACAGTCGATTAAACTAATTGGGCGATAATTCCCCGGGCTAGAACGATCACCCTTCTTATATATAGGCAGTATCTCGGCTCCTCTCCATGTGTCTGGGATAGCGGCCCCCCTGGCAATGGCGGTGGCCAAGAAAGCAATGTAAGGCACCCAGTTGTTTAGATCGGATTTGAAGAGGTCCGCCGGGATGCAGTCAATACCTGGAGCCTTTCCACTGGGAATCTTACTCAAGGCTTCCTCGACTTCTCTACAGTCAAATACGAGGTCATGCGTGTTAGCCATAGGGCAGGAATCTAAAAGAGAGCTTTCAACTTCCAACTGAGGGCCACGAAACTGGGACTCAAAGTACTTAACCCAAGTCTCCGCCGGGACATAGTTTAAGGGAACCTGAGAGTTGGAAGAATTGCCCCATTTAACAATGTGCCAGAACTTGGTCAGGTTTTTTTGTTTGCTGGCAACAAGAAGGTCCTGCCAGTGTTCATTATCCCATTCTTGTTTAGCTCAATTTTTAGCTTTACGGTAGTTAAACCTAGCTAGTCTGATATCGGCCATGTTCTTGGATTTAATTGCAGAGGCCAGTTTACCATGGAAATCCCGGCACTGTTTGTTGTACCAATGTGTGCGCTTTGGTTGACTGATTTTGTTATTTGGGTTAATGGGTCTGGAAAAGTGTATTTTAAGGCCAGAAAATAGATCTTCATGAAGTTTTGTGATCTCTCTATTAATATCTTCTTGGGTTGGGAGAGAGCGCAAAACTACCAGGGCCCGTGTGACTTCCGTACTGATCTCTGCTAGTGCCCCAGGGTCAACAGCGACCCTTGCCCAGCGCACCCTACGTAAGTTGTTAGTACGTAGGGCATCAGCAGTAACTAACTCTGTGTGAGCAACACGTCTGGGGACACTGGATAGCTGGAGGCTCACTACAAGCGGGTTTGTGTCACTTTCCGGGCGGTCCAAGATCTCCATATCCCTTAAAGTTGACCTGAATTCAACTTTTAGGAGGGCGTAGTCTATTCGGCTTTTACGTAGGCCGTTATCAAAGGTGTTCCTGCCTGTTTTGTCAGAGACAGTCCATCCATTTGCCGCCTTGTAACCATGCTCTAAACAGAGGTCCATCCACTGTTGGGCCGATACGGTCCATTTCTTGATGGTTATAAGATCAAGGATGGGGATGTTCCATTGGGCATCCGCTTCTGTCTGCAGAGTTTCCCCGTCTACACTCAGAGGCTCGAAAGAGCAATTTAGATCCCCTACTAATATTACATTAATATCGGGGCTAACTGAATCCAAGAACCCATCCAGTTTTAGGAAGGTCTCAGTACCACGCCCTCCGGGTTGGCCTCTATTGTATACGTTGACAATGAGGATATCAGGACAATCCTGAAAGTGCAACAGAATGGCTAAGAGATCTAAACTTTCAATGAATAATTCAGTGGGTCTGCAGTTAATACTTTGCCTCACCCATATGCTAAGGCCACCTGAAGGTCTGCCCTTTGCCCCTCTAACTGCTGCTTTATAAAAGTTAAGATAACCGGGTAGGTACACGGGATCCACTGCCCACGCCTCCTGGAAGGCTAGAATGTCATAATTCTCCACCCAGGTAGACCACTCGGCTATGGGGATTTTACTCCTTAACCCTGCTATGTTTCATGAAACCACAGGGGGCAAATGGGCATCCCTGTCAACAAGCTCTTGGGGCAGAGACGTAGCGAGATGAGTAGTCAAATCGTCAATGTTACCATAATTGGGACACCCATACAGGCAAGAGCTGGGTTCCTTTGGCGTACACTCTCCCGTTTCCAAGGGGTCCTCCGCAACCGGTGGAGCCATAACAGGTTTCAAGGACAAAGAGCTAGATGGGTTCGTGCCCAGAGCGCTCACTGAGGGGACAGAGCTGGATTTAGGTTCCAATCTAAATTTCGACACAGGGTGTAGTGGTGGGGCAATGTTAGGACACTCTTTCCCTACGCACAATTGCCTCTCCTTTAAGCTGCTACTAATTAAGTTCTCTCCCACGACAGTACAACCTTTCCCCTTAAGCCTAACAGGGCATATGCGTTCATGGCTATAGGCCAGTCAGTCCACCCCCTCCAGATTACTCAATGGCTCAAATCGGTAAAACAGAGGGAAGTGGGACACCTGTCTGGGTGGACCATAAGGTCGTCCGGGGATAGTTTCCCAGCCCTCACTCTGAACATAATGCTCACCACAAAAAGATTTGGGGTAAAAATATCGCCAACAAGAGTAAGAATTCCTCTAACACCCAGATTTCTAGGGTGGAGACAGATGTGCCTAACCACACTAGGGTCCCTAAAATTTATAATTATACAGTCGCCCTCCAAATCCTTTGGTCTGGTACCCAACCAATTCTCCCTTCTACAGAGCAAAATTTCTGCGCTTATGTAGGGAGGGAGAGACCTGTTTTCGTTTAACCAAAAGGTGACCTTATTCTTGCGCTCACTATGGGACTCTAGCCGATCTTGTTTAAGCTCTGGGACTCCTGTCATAATTACCGTATAGGGTGCTGACTCTGGGGGTAAGTTAATACATCAGGGCTTTGATGATAATCCCTCTTTCCCCGGGGGCCGTATTCTCTCTATTTTGATCGCTGCTACAAACTGTGGTAACCGACTTCCTCCTGCCATCTCTGGCAGGAGTTGCAGCTGCCTCCCTAGTGGAGACAGAGACAGAGGAGATTTCTAGGCCTTTGGGGGTAGATTTGTGATGGTGTTGAGCAAGTTGACTAGGTGTAGTGGGAATGGATGTACCGGTCGTTGTGTTCTTAGGAGGTACAACCACGCCTGGGGGCGGAGGGGCCCTGAGACCAGAGGGGAAATCTATGGCTTTTTCCATGATAGCCGTGTTTGCTAGGACAATTTTTTCCAACTTCCCAACGTTCTCACTAAGTTGTTTAACTCTCTCGAGTAATGGAAGCAATAATGATTTCAATATTTGTTCCAGGGATTCCAGTATTCCTATAGGGAGATCGACTTCTACATGATGGGAGAAAGATGGGTCCTACATCTTGAATCGTTTGTGGGTATTGGGTGCTGTGCTACGGGAGGAATAGGATGTGGCTGAGTAGAGTTTTTTGAAACTTTAGCACATCTCCCCTTTTGGGACCCTCCCCCACGCTTTCTTTTACCAGCAGTCAACTGGGATGAGTTTCCCTTTCCTATAGGTGGTGCTGATGGTGTAACTACTTGAGGCGAATGGACATGACGATGGGATTTGGTACAGAAGGTCTATTCCCTAAAATGGAAATACTGTCAGAGGTGGAATCTAAAAAAGAACTGTTGTTAGAAATATCATCCCCAACCTTCGCCAAGCTAGGGCACGCACTAGATTCACTGTCTGACTGCAACGTCTTTGGGGAAACAGCTTCCATAATTTTACCCAAAGAGAATCCCTTCGCCAATAGCTCTAGAGACAGCCTTTTTTCTGTAAGTGCAATTTCGTGCTCAAGTACAACGGCTGCTCTTGACATAAATTGATCGAGCGTTCCTGACACGGAGCCCCCCACACAGCTCTGTACAATCTTCCTCCCATTTCTTAGATGCAACTCCATTAATGAACGTGGGGTGAAGGTATTAAAGTATAAAAAATAAAACTACTTCGAAACACATATAAAATTGATCACATGTTGATGTAAACAGGGGTAACACACAAGACTTGGTATTACTTTTGGAAATGTGACCCAGGCTCAAACTAGGTAGAGAGACAAAAGTTCTAATCAATAGTCCCACTAAATATAATGTCATTGAGTCTTACATTACAGTCGAATATCCAGCATCGCAGGTGAAAGGGAGGGGGTCCAGTCCCTGCCTCGTCTGGCCCTGGACGGCCACAGACGGCCCGCCCTTTGCCCAGGCTTAGCCCGTCACGGCCCGCGCACGACCTCGCGGTGTGAGGGACCAGGCGGGGTTTTATGCGCCTCCTGGCGCGTGGTATTCAGCGTCCTGCCCCAGGGGATCCTGGGTCTTGTAGGCGGCAGGACCGGCGGAGCCAAGCCAGGCCGGTCAGTAGAAGCCCCGGTAATGCAGGTACGATGGAACAGGGGGGGCGGAGCCAAGCCCGGCCGTGAGGAGAGGACAAGGGAGCCAGAAGACGTCACCTCAGCACACTCGAGGGAACAGCAGCAACAGGGTACTCGGCCCCAGGCGGGGATTTATGCGCCTCCTGGCACGTGGTATTCAGCGTCCTGCCCCAGGGGATCCTGGGTCTTGTAGGCGGCAGGACCGGCGGAGCCAAGCCCGGCCGGTCAGTAGAAGCCCCGGTAATGCAGGTACGATGGAACAGGGGGGCAGAGCCAAGCCCGGCCATGAGGAGAGGACAAGGGAGCTAGAAGACGACGCCTCAGCACACTTGTGGTCTGATCCCACTAATAATCCTTTCCCCTCCAAAAAACTATACAAAAGCCTATACTGGTCCTCGATAGGCCAGAATCGCTTCAAAGAATCGTCAGCTACCTCGCTTACTGGTATGTTCCTGGAGTTTAAAAGTGACCCTTCGCTAGAAGAATACTGGGACAATATTACCAGGTCCAGAGACAGGAAACTCTATCACCAGCTAAGGGTTGGTTCCCTACCCATTCAAACTTTTACCAAAAACTGGAGGGGACAGGTGACCGAGTTCTGTCGCTGGTGCAATGACTGTAGGGAATCCATTGGATATGTATTTTTTGACTGTCCGGCTTATGAAGCCCCACGTGTTAAATGGCTAAAACCTATTTGTAGAAATTTGGACACAAGGGTGGGGTCTGTAGCTTTAAAGATTCTGAGGTAGGACACGAGCGAACCAATAGTAATTGCTGTGGCAAAATTGCTAGGTTGGGTGTGGATCATTCGGACCAGGCCATAGTTGTGTAGTGATTCTATTTAGTTTTATTTCCAATGTAATTACTGTATTTTTACTATGTTTTTACCGCATTCATTTTAAATTTTTAAGTTAGTGTTTTTTTTAATGCTCATGAATTTGTATTTTATTCTATTTTAAATGAATTATTGTACTCCTTTCCCCATGGATGTATTTTTTATATGTACAAAGTCTTTTATGATGAAATCATCGAAATAAAGACAACTGAATTGAATTGGTACTGCCCAACATAGGGGTCGATTCCGATTTTGGTTGGAAATCGGACCGATCGACTCAGGTGCGGACCGACCGACACCCGCAGGCACCATACGACCCTGCAGTACGATGATAAGCCCGTGAACTACAACCGACCCGTCCGGGAAAAAAGCCGTACAGAAATCAGCCATCCGGCTGGAAAATGGACACGAGCCGCACCGACCGACACAAACCTAGAATGAACCCGACCGAGGCGTACCCGCGACGTCCGACACAGCCAGTACGATGCAATGCGTCTGAAATCAGACCGATCCACATGGCGCACAAGCCGCATGACAGACATGCACAGAAATCAGGTACCTGAAGCAAGAAAGAGCCCTGCGACCCACTCGCATGCAACACTGAACAAAACCAGCGTGAAAGACACGGAGCAGCCCGCAAGAGCCAAGATTGAGCATCCGACTCGGTTCGAAGAACGTCTCCTACATGCCCACAAAGCCACAAGGAAAAAACACCAAAAGAGGACCAACAAAGCATTGACAAAGTCAATAAATAGTTTTAAAAAAAAGAAGCAACAAGGACACACCCACAACTCCACCTATAAAAAGTCAAAAATTCACTACCATGATCCTTTGCACATACAACAGACCAGCCAGCACAGAACTAATTCAGGCAGCAAACACAGACACACACACAACTCACCCATCAAACAACCTTAACACCATTAACACCCCTCCAAAAGGGTAAACAGTCAAAATATCGACTACAAAATATCGAATGGACATAATATCGAGTTTTAAATATAGAATGGACAAAATATCTAATGGACAGAATATAGACATCAAAAATATCGTTTTTAAGGTAAGTAATGTAATATTGAATGTTAAACATATAGAAAGTAAAAATATCGAAGTATATAATATAGGTTATTAAAAATATTGAATTTTTAATAATATCGAATTTTTTATATTGTTTTTTATGTTATTATATGTGTGAAAAGTGTGTATTTATGTTATAATTTATTTTAATTAATGAATTTTGTTTTTTTAATTTTTGCGTAATTTAATTCTGTAGCGGGTTGTGGGTTTATAGGGGAATAGGGTGGGAAGTAATTTAATTATTATTAATTAAATATGTAAATTTATTTATTGGTATTCATTTTTTATAAATTGTTAATTAAGTTATATTTGGTCATTAATTACATTTTAATAGGCAATTAATTTTAATTAATTGATTAATTGCTAATTATGTTAATTTTACTGATTTATTTTCTGTAGCGGGTTGAGGGTTTATGGGGGAATTGGGTGGGAAGTAATTTATTTATAATTAATTAAATATGTAAAATTATTTATTGCTATTTATTTAGAATTAATTGTTAATTAATTTATTATGGGTAATTAATTAAATTTGAATTGCCAATTAATTTTATTTAATTGATTAATTGCTAATTATGTTATTTTTACTAATTTATTTTCTGTGGCGGGTTGTGGGTTTATAGGAGAATAGGGTGGGAAGTAATGTATTTATAATTAATTAAATAAATCAATTTATTTAATTGTATTTAATTTGAATTAATTGTTAATTAATTTTTAAATGTTAAATTATTAATTGTTAATTTGTAAATAATTTGTATTCATAGGTAATTAATTGTAATAATTAATTTTAATTTGTAATTTTAATTGATTAATTATTATATTATATTAAATTGGTATTTACTTTTAATTATTTTTTTATAGATATTAATATATATTTTTTTAAATAATATATGAAGTTTTTACTTTCCCTACTGTTGCACTCTCTGGAGTGGGAATACTAATTTTTACCTCTACGCTATCCAACGCTTTCCCTACTGTTGCACTCACTGGAGTAGGAATAGTAATTTTTATCTCTACGCTATCCAACGCTTTCCTCACTGTTGCACCCACTGGAGTGGGAATAGTAATTTTTAACCCTGGGCGTAGTACTTCGCTACGCCGGGCGTAGTGTTGCCTACTTCGCCATTTGCAAAGTAGGCGTAGCAGGCAACACTACGCCCACTCCGTGGGCGTAGCGAAGTTGCCCGCCACCCTCCTCCCTCCCGCCCTCCCTAAATACTTAAACAACACTTTTAAAAAGAATAAAAACCACTTACCTTGTTGGCTGCGTCCCCGGGGCTCCCTCTCGTATTCGCGCCGCCGTCTCGGACACTAATGCGCAAGCGCGGCCACCCCCTCATGCGCATTTCTCGTGGGAATTGCGCATGCGCGGGCGGCCGCGCATGCGCATTAGTATCCAAGATGGCGGCGCGCTTACGAGAGGGAGCCCTGGAGACGCAGCGGACAAGGTAAGTGGTTTTTATTCTTTTTAAGAAGGTTATTTGAGTACTTAGGGAGGGCGGGAGGAAGACGGGTGGTATTTAGGGAGGGCGGGAGGGAGGCGGGTGGCGCGTAGTGGGGCTACGCTAAGTGCGTAGGTGGACGTAGTTTCTTGCCCACTTCGCGTAGCTCCGCGTAGCCCCACTATGTCTACTACGCCCAGTGTTAGAAATGTTTACCTCTACGCTTAATCCAACGCTTTCCCTACTGTTGGACTCACTGGAGTGGCAATAGTAATTTTTACCCCTACGCTATCCAACGCTTTCCCTATTGTTGCACTCTTTGGAGTGGAAATAGTCATTTTAACCCCTACGCTATCCAACGCTTTCCCTACTGTTGCACTATTTGGAGTGGGAATAGTAATTTTTACCCCTACACTATCCAACGCTTTCCCTACTGTTGCACTCTTTGGAGTTGGAATAGTAATTTTTACCCCTATGCTATCCAACGCTTTCCCTACTGTTGCACCCACTGGAGTGGGAATAGTAATTTTTACCCCTACGCTATCCAACCCTTTCCCTACTGTTGCACTATTTGGAGTGGGAATAGTAATTTTTACCCCTACGCTATCCAGCACTTTCCCTACTGTTGCACTCTTTGAAGTTGGAATAGTAATTTTTACCTCTATGGTATCCAACGCTTTCCCTACTGTTACACTCACTGGAGTGAGAATAGTCATTTTTACCGCTACGCTATCCAACGCTTTCCCCACTGTTTCACCCACTGGAGTGGGAATAGTAATTTTTACCCCTACGCTATCCAACGCTTTCTCTACTGTTGCACCCACTGGAGTGGGAATAGTAATTTTTACCCCTACGCTATCCAACGCTTTCCCTACTGTTGTACTCACTGGAGTGGGAATAGTAATTTTGATCCCTACGCTATCCAACGCTTTCCCTACTGTTGCACTAGCTGGAGTGGGAATAGTAATTTTCACACTTCCGCTATCGTACGGTAATAATATTGGATATTATTTAATTATATTATGTTACTATATATATATATATATGTTTTAACAAATATGATTGTAATTTTTTTTATATAACTTTTTTTATTTAATTATTATAAGTTAATTTAAGTATTTTTAAGTATATTTTAGTAATTAATTGTTAATATTAATTTAATTTAACACTGTTTTTAATAAAGTCGATATTTTTATAAACTATATTTTTGCAAACGATATTTTTAACTCCATATTTTTGTACTTACCTGTTTGTAGATACAAACTCGATATTCTGTCTGTCGATATTTTGTCAACGATATTTTTGCTAGTCGATATTATGTCCCTCGATATTATGTCAGTGATCCCACCAAAAGCACTCTCACATACACCTAGCAAAATAGACACCCACCCACCCACCCTCACATGTGCACACACACACAGACACACATCACTCACCACCACCACCCATCACCATGCCCCCTGAGAAGAATCCACAGTTCACAGACAGTGAGTTAGAAATATTGGTAGATGAAATCCTCAGAGTGGAGCCACATTTGTTTGGTGCATTGGTACAAAGGGCCCCCATGTCACAGAAAACGAAGATGTGGGAGAGGATTGTGGACAAGGTGAACGCACAGGCATCAAGGTTGCGCAAAAATACCGACATCCAGGACAGGTGGTATGACGTGTGCAGGAGGGTCAAGAACCTCATCCACAAGGACTACGAGTTGGTCCATTGCACCGGCAGAGGCCCTCCGGCCAAACCAGTCAACTTCAGGTCCTGGGAGGAGAAGGTGCGGGACATGCTACCACCAGAGAACATCCATGGCCTAGCAGACATACCAATGCCTGGTGAGTACATAACCAATATACTCAAAATTGTGTCGCAATACACACACATCATTGTTAACGGGGAAGTAAAAACATGCACTGATAGCAAAGGTATAGTAAACAAAAGTGAATCAGCCCAAGGAGTGCATGCTAGTCAGACAAACATAATACCGCCCACCTCATGGTGATAACTTACTGTGTCATGACATGTACAAACATAACAACAATTACAGCCAGCTAGTGGAACCAATCTAAATAAACAGTGTCAGACATTTCTGCCACCACAACCACTACCTCACAGTGAAAGTGACTGACAGGAATGAATAGTGGGTATGCTGGCAGAGCATGCCTGGAGTTGCAGTCACTCACAATCCTCAGCCACCTACATGGCCCAGCAAGCTCATACTGCACCATGCTCACCTCGCAGGGAGTGGAAATGGATTGGCAAGAACTCTGGGACAGGGCCCTGTAGTGGGGAGCACAAGGCGCTGCTGGGAACTGTGCACCAACAGACAACAGGCCAACAATGTCAGCCATCTTGCCATTGCTGCCACACTCCCTCACAGGGGAGCAGAGTCAAAAGGAAGGAAGTAAGGGCATGCTGAGAAGGGGGGTGTAGCCCAAAGCATACTGGGAGTTGCAGTCACTCACAATCCTCAGCCACCTACATGGCCCAGCAAGCCCACACTGCACCATGCTCACCTCACAGGGGGTAGAAATGGACTGGCAAGAACTCTGGGACTGAGCTCTGTTGTGGGGAGCACAAGGCCCTGCTGGGAATTGACCACCACCAAATACCAGAACTCCACTGTCAGCCATCTTGTCAGCACAGGCACACCCCCTTCACAGGGAAGCAGAGTCCAAAGGAAGGAAGTCAGGGCATGCTGGGAAGGGGGGTGTAGCCCAGAGCATGCTGGGAGGTGCAGTCACTCACAATCCTCAGCCACCTACATGGCCCAGCAAGTTCACACTGCACCATGCTCACCTCACAGGGAGTGGAACTGGATTGGTAAGAACTCTGGGACTGGGTCCTGTAGTGGGGAGCACAAGACCCTGCTGGGAATTGTGCACCAACAAACAACAGGCCAACACTGTCAACCATCTTGCCATTGCTACCACACTCCCTCACAGGGAAGCAGAGTCAAATGTGAACAGGGATGACACTCCTGTGTCAGCCACCTGATGGCCCTTGAGTAACAGTGACCATGTATATCTAAATACATACATGAGCTGGCCATGTATACACTCCAACATGCACATTGAAAGGCATCATGATGGCTGGCAAATGTGCAACAACAATATCAATCTCTGTCTGTGACGACTGAAGACAATGCAGTGTACAGGCACACATTCTGACGACCTGTTGCAAATATCATGTACATGATTCATTGATCCAAAAATCGAGGAGGGGGTAATTGTGGTATTGGGTTTCGCCAGGTCTACATACTCTGCAAAAACTCTCGAACACCATAGAATAGAAGTTGGCACGGAAACTGGAAAATGCAAAAGACAAGTTTATTAAGACCCCATGGGGTGGTGGTACATTCCTACAGCACCCTTCGGCAATGCAAGAAGTATCACACCGAACATCGGTGCGCGACCTCTTTTATACAAGTTTAACAGTAATAAAAAGGTAGGCGGTATACTCTTTTCACAGTTTAGGTACATATAAGGGAATTTTTGGAACACAGCCATCATGTGGGAGGAGTTTAGTACCACTGGTCAGTTTGGGGAACATTCCTAAGAGGTGACCGCTCATAAACCTAAATGTTCGAGTACGCATGCGTGAGCTTGACCAGTGCTAAAAATAGCCTGTTGCTGGGCAAAGTAAATGGCCATTGGTACAGAGAAAGGACAAAAGGGCATGCTGACCACGAGGCCACATGTTCATACAAAATGGAAGCCAGGAAATACAAAATGGCCCCGCACGTTTGTTCAAGTTAACGAGGAAAGTTCGTGTAGCTGAGCTAAATGCTAATTCAGTTGCTGCCAAATTACGACAGATGGCCCTTTTAGCATTTAGCTGAAGCTACCTCATAATGGAAGTAATCAGAATACTCGTCATCAATATTAATCATCATGATCTTCATCATTTCTGCGTTAATCATTTGCTCATTCTTGGCAATAGCTCGTTTGGATGGAATACAGGCTGTAATACATACGGAGCATAAAGTAGGGCCACATTGGATACACAAACAAAGAAAAAAGAGTATTCCAATAATCATACATAGGATAGTCAGTAATTTCCAACCCCAGGTACTAAGCAAAGTCCAGAACCAATTAGAGAATGTCCATGTACCATTTTCGGGGTGAATCTCAGCAGCAATTTTATGCAATTTGAAAATAGCATCATACACAGAAGGCGAATTGTCTGGGACGTAAACACAACAACTACTTCCGATAATGCGGCATGCACCCCCACGATCAACCAGTACTACATCAAGAACCATTCGGTTCTGGAGCGTTGCAATCCCAGTAATTTGGAGTTCCTCAGTTAAGTTCCCTAAAGCAGAGGCAGTTTCATTAGCAACAACTTCCACAACACGTGTTAGCCGCCTTATCTTCCTGCTGTTTAAGGCAGAACCAACAAAGGAAAACAGGCCTAAATTAAAATCTACATATTGTTGTAAGGAGGTGTCTGTTTGATCTACATTTTCAATCTCTAATGTTCTCTTAACCCTATTTAATATAAAATCATGATATAGTACAAAATCATTATGGTACATAGGCGGGGCAATAAATACAGGGGGTAGTACAAAAGATATATAGCAAGTTCCTAACCACCCAATGGGAAGACGATGATATCCTTTATTAACACAGATAAAGTAAGTATTTCGTGAGGCTACAAAAGCAATACCACTCGGTGTGTCAAATGTGAGGGTAGTATTACACTCACTTTTCCCTACCGGAATTGTTCCTTTATTCCTCACACAAAGGTCAGCCTTAGTATCAATAACCGTAATCACATGTAGACTGGACATATTTACAAATCTTTGATTAGTGAAAATACGAGGTGTAGATACATTGTCCGGTCGATATTCTTCCCACTCAAATTTAGTTCCTTCTGCTTGTGGGTAACCATCTCTATCATTATAGCACACTTTATTTAGTCGAAAGAGTAGTCCACCTTTTGTTGGCCTTCTTAGGGTAAAAAGAAGAGTGTACCAAGCATTACAAGAACCATTATGTGAGAATGGAAGAGGAATAAGTGGAGTTCCCCCTTTCTTTTGATGTCCAGGCAACATTCCACATACCCAACAGTTCGAAGTGTTCGTCATATTGTGAGTATGATGCAGAATTTGAATGAAGCTGTTATTCAAGTAAGTCTGTCTATGTCTCTCTTCATGATAAGGCAGAGTAAAATGGAAATGTTCAGATGGGATTGGAGTGGTAGGCTGTAAATATTCTCGTGCAGGAAGCAATCGTTCTACAGTCCAAGCTATTACTGCTATTACCACTATAGTTGTAACAAAAAATACTGCACCCAGAATTCTTCTGTTTCTCATCGTAGTAGGTGCCATAGTGCAAAGAACAAAGTTTCAAAAAATAAACTAAAAAAAAAAAATTGAGTGCTAAGATCCGAGGTAGCCGCTGGTGTCTTCTCCGAGATTCAAGACGGGTGTCGCTACACTAGCCAGAACTGATCCCCCCCCCCCCTTGATATTCTCGGCTTCCGTTTTCGCAAACCTCAGAACGGTAACTCAACCAGTCTTGCACAAAATAACTGCTTTCCTTGGACGTAGGTTATATTTCACTCCTCCAGAAACAGTGTGGTCCGGGAAGGCTCCCTCCGACTCGTGAGACGTAACAGCTGGGCTCTTCTCTGCATCCAAGATGTCTCGATAATCAGACAGCACCGCAGGATTCACCAGATCCGGAGAGACACGACGGCAGTGAGTGGAATGTACCCACCGCTTCTTGTTCGTGACTCGCACAGCCGTCCGAGTTGCCAGCAATACCTGTTCAGGGCCACGCCACCTCGGCTCCAAACTGCTGGTCCTCTCGAACGCACGTACCATAACGTGGTCCCCAGGAGGGAGATCGTGAGCCTCTCCAATGGAATTGTCGGGGAGCCCTTCTCGAACCTGTGGATGAATAGAAAGTAAATCATTTGTTAATCGTGCCAAATAATCGTTCATCATTATACAAGGCACATCATGTATTAAACAAGGCTTTGGAACTCCCCAGATATTCATAGGCCTTCCAAACACCACTTCATAGGGTGTGAGGCCAGATCGGGAATGTGGCACTGATCTAATAGACAGTAATGCCAAAGGCAAAGCGTCCGGCCATTTCAAAGACGTGGATGCCACGATCTTTGCTAGCTTCAGCTTCAGAGTTGCATTATACCTTTCTACTAGACCTGCTGACTGCGGGTGGAATACAGCGTGGAATTTTTGTTTAATTCCCAATCCTTTCAGGACATGCTCCACTATTTTCCCAACAAAATGAGGACCATTGTCATTCCATAAAAATTTACAAACACCATAACGTGGGAAGTACTCTTTAAGTAACACCTTAGCTGTTGTCAATGCTGTATTATCCTTCGTGGGGTAGGCTTCAATCCATTTACTGAAAGCACACACCACCACTAGGACATACTTGAGGTTATTACAGCGCTCAAGCTGGATGTAATCCATTTGCAGTACTTCGAATGGTGCAGTAGGTGGAACGAACCCTCCTTTAGGAGTATAAGTCCCTTTAGCAGGATTGTACTGTAGGCATATCAGACAGGTCTGCACTACTCTCTAGGCCGTGCTGGCAATCTCAGGATGCTCCCAAACTTGAGTAAGCAATTTAGTAATTGCAAGAGCTCCAACATGTGCCAGCCCATGTGTCATTTGGACCATTGCTTGCAAATAAGCGGCAGGCAATTTCCATCTCTCCATATCTTTGCTACGCCAACAACCCTCATCATCCAACACTCCTTCTGTTGCCCAGGTTGCAAGTTCTGCTTCAGATGCTGATTTTTGTATATCTAATATTTCCTCTCTAGCATCATGCCATCGCTCAGCTTGTGATTTCACCACATACATAGGAGAGACATTTTGTAACATAGCAGTCTCTCTCGCTATGCGATCTGCAAAAGCGTTTCCTTGTCCTATTTTGTCTGTCACCTTCTTATGTGCACTACATTTGATTATCGCTACCTTCTTTGGACGTAATAGTGCATTCAGGAGGTCACGTACTAATTCTCCATGCATAATATGCACTCCATGTGAGGTCAAGAACCCTCGTTCCTTCCAGAGTATGCCAAAATCGTGCACTACTCCAAAAGCGTAACGGCTATCAGTGTAGATATTCACACATAATCCAGCACTTAACTCACATGCTTTCGTTAAAGCTATCAATTCAGCTGCTTGGGCCGATTTTTGCGGTATTCGTGCTGTTTCTACCACTGTCTTAAGTGTCGTGATCGCATAGGCTGCGGAAGTCGTACCATCTGGCAACTTTAAACACGATCCATCAACCCACAGTTCCCCATCTACATCTGGAAGTGGCGTATCCTGTAAATCGATACAACCCTTTGTTTGTTCTTCAGTTAGAGAAACACAATCATGATGTTCTTCCTTCTGGGTCTCAGCAACAGGATATGGCAATAAAGTAGCAGGGTTCAAAGTGGCGCACCTCTTCAGTGTAATATGTGGCGCCAACAGTGTTAGCTCGTATCCTGTTAAACGGGTGCTAGTTAGATGCTGTGTTTTTGTTTGGTTTAATAAAGCATCTACCACATGGGGAACTAACACCAACAATTTGTGTGACAAAACTATTCCTTCACTCTGTCGTATAGCTACTGGTGTTGCTGCAACTGCTCGAAACATCCAGGCAGTCCTAGAGCCACAGGATTGAGTACTGCTGAAAAGTACGCACAAGGCCTCTGCTTATCTCCGTGTGTCTGCACTAAAACTGACAATGCGCACCCATCCTTCTCATGTACATACAGTGTGAAAATCTTTGTATAGTCTGGTGTACCTAACACTGGTGCAGAACAAAGAGCTTGTCTCAATTGTTCAAAAGCATTCTGACATTCATCTGTCCGTTCAAGGGGAATTGGTGTAGCTTTGGACAATAACGCTAACAAGGGTTTTACAATGTGAGAAAATCCTAGTATCCATTGCCTACAAAAGGACGTCAAACCTATGAAAGCATGAACATCTTTCTGAGTGCAAGGGACTGGCGTATTTAAAATTGCTTGCATTCGGTCTGATGTCAATGCACGCCCCTCCTTAGACAAAAGATGACCGAGGTAGGTCACCTTTGGTCTACAATATTGCAATTTCTTCCTTGAGACCTTGTGATTATTTTTGGCAAGAAAAGAAAGTAGGGAGAGAGTACTCTCCTCACATTGTTCCTGCGTGTCTGCTGCAAGTAAAATGTCATCAACATATTGGATAACAGCAACCCCAGACTGTAAGTCAAAAGAATCAAGCTGTCTTTTTTAAGCCTGGCTATAAATGCTAGGGCTTTCTGTGTAACCTTGAGGAACTCGACAAAATCTATAAGATTTGTTATTTAATGTGAAGCCGAACAAATATCGGCTATGGGGATGGATGGGAATCGAAAAGAAAGCATTCTTCATGTCAATCACAGTGAATGTAGTGGATGTAGGTGGAATCAAAGTAAGTAAGGTGGTAATGTCAGACACCACCGGATACTGGGGTACGACTATCTTATTAATTTCCCTCAAATCAATAATGAAGCGGTAGATCTTAGTGTATGTGTCTTTCTTTAGGATCGGAAGAATCGGACTGTTACAAAGATTATAGGGAACTTCCTCCACCACCCCTGCCATAATCAAGTCATTTACAATATGGGTCAAGGCTACTTCGCCTTCACTGGAGATCTTGTACTGTGGTACACGAGGCAAAGACACTCCCTCCTTTACAGTAATACGTACGGGAGGAATAATCATTTGACCCACATCGGTATCAGAGGTGGCCCATAAAGTGCTTGGAAGAGAAGCGAACGCATCGGCCTCCTGCATGAGGCACGATCTCTCAGCCTCTGGGTAGTTCTCATTCAAAATAACCCGCACCCCTTCAGGGGCACAGCGTATGATTGCTCGAAAATGTTTTAGCATATCAAGTCCCACAATATTATTTGGTGTGTTTGGAGATAACAAAAACGGGCATGGGGCAGTCAATTTATCAATGTGAAATGTAAGGGGTTGAGACAATGGGCTAAGAGAAGGTGTTCCATCGAACCCTATCGATGTAATCGTTTCGCCAGACTGGGGAGCCCTTGGAACCAAGTGTTTGGACAGAGCGCTACAAGTAGCTCCTGTATCGACCAGAAACTGATCAGTAGAACCCAAAACATGTGCTGATATATATGGACCCCTTTGATCGACTGGTATTTCAACCGATTCCACACCCCATCCTACGCAATCCTATGCATAATTATTATCCTGAGACTCAGTAAACTCTCCTTCAGCTATCTGATACTGATTCCGTCGATCAAAAGTATTATGATCAACCTGACCACGACCCCTTGCTTCAAACCTACCACGATCGTTCGCTCCACCCCTCGGTCCTGAATAAGTATTCCGTGACCTTCCAGTCCTCGACCACGCTGATTACGCTGTTCTCGAAGCACTGGACAGTCCGAAGCCCAATGTCCAAACTGTTTACAGTATGCACACTGATCCTCAGAAATATCAGTACGAGTAGAAGACGTACCATACGATCCTTGTCTACCCCTATCATTCCCTCTTGACTGCGTAGCATAAACCTGAGCTAACATCACCTTCGTCTTCAAATCCTTCGCTTTCTTATCACTACTTTCTTTAGCCTCCAATTCCTGTCGTTCATAATACTGAGCCATAGTTAATAAAGAAGCGGGGGTTGCCGTGGTCCATGAACTTTCACTAGTCTTTAAACGTTTTGCAATCTCCGGTAGGAGATTAGCCACGTACTTATCAACGAACAAATGCTTGCCCGTATCTACTGTTAATGATTGCCCACTGTAATCATGAAATGCTTCCTCGAAACGTGAAAAGAAATCAGAGACCGATTCATCCGGCTTCTGTTTACAAGAAGCCAACATCGTCCAGTCAATTTTCTTAGGAGGAACAAGCATTTTTAATTTATTCAAGATAGCCACCGGGAGATCTAAAATCAATTGACATGGCTTACATGCAGGTTCTCTATCTAAATCAGCTCGGGCTAATTCCTTTCAATCTGCACCTAGAATCGCTCGATCATCAAACTTACGAATCACCCTCCACATATCAGGAGGCAGTATCAACCCAAAGAAAAGATCAATATTGACTAATGTCATGACACACGAAGAAATAGCACCTTCCACACCTTCATAGAAAGCTGCTGGATTTTTACGGGGGTCAGGCAAAGCATTCTTGAGCGCCATAACGTCCGTTCTATTCCATGGCGTATAAACCCAATTATACACAAAATAACCCTTCGCATCTTTAGACCTCTTATCCTCATCTGTGCCTTGCCCTTTAGGAGGGACATACAAAGGCGCAGCTTCTCGCGTAGGCATGACATTAACTGCAGCACTCTTATCTGTTCCAAAGATAGGGCACTCGTTGGATACTTCCGTTGATCCAGACGTAGACGAACCCGATGCCTTTTTCTCCGCTCATAGCCGTGTCGCCTCATCCCGTAGCTGAACCAAACGCTGGAAAAACTCATCCGCATCTGCAAGAACAAAAAGACCTTTACGAAAATTCTCACGACCAACTGATATAACTTTAGGTTCCAACTCAGGTGAATACCGTCTAAACCGTTCGACAACTTCATCTCCAAAATGATCTAGAAAATACAATTGTTCTTTTTCAGACCACTTACTCATAAGACCATCAACCTCTGAAACAGTTATAGAATTTGTATTAAGTTTACGAGCAAACGAGCGCAATTCCGTAGCTCGATCAGCAGTTAACCTGATACGCTGATTTCCCTGATCGTCCTCGCCCGAATCCTCATCCGGGGCCGTAGGCGGAACATACGGGGCGGGCAACGGTCTAATAATGAAAAATCATCTGACTCATTAGTAAGGACAGGATAAAGAGGACGTCGAATAGGAAACTGACCATTAACTTGCAAATTACGTTCCCGAATCTCCCTCTCTTTCTGTTCCTGCAATTCTTTGTCCTGCAACTGTAAAGCTTTGTCACGAGCAGCCTTTCGCTGCTCTTTGTCCGCCAAAGCTTGTTCACGCTTCATTCGTTCACGCACCGCTTTCTCCCACATACGCACACAATCAAACATATCCTGTCTAGACCTGCGCTGAAACAAACACTGCTCCACATACTGAACCTTTCGTAGATCAAACGACCCATGTAGTGGCCATTGCAATTCACCCATGGGGTGGTGGTACATTCCTACAGCACCCTTCGGCAATGCAAGAAGTATCACACCGAACATCGGCGCGCGACCTCTTTTATACAAGTTTAACAGTAATAAAAAGGTAGGCGGTATACTCTTTTCACAGTTTAGGTACATATAAGGGCATTTTTGGAACACAGCCAACATGTGGGAGGAGTTTAGTACCACTGGTCAGTTTGGGGAACATTCCTAAGAGGTGACCGCTCATAAACCTAAATGTTCGAGTACGCATGCGTGAGCTTGACCAGTGCTAAAAATAGCCTGTTGCTGGGCAAAGTAAATTGCCATTGATACAGAGAAAGGACAAAAGGGCATGCTGACCACGAGGCCGCATGTTCATACAAAATGGAAGCCAGGAAATACAAAATGGCCCCCGCACGTTTGGTCAAGTTAACGAGGAAAGTTTGTGTAGCTGAGCTAAATGCTAATTCAGTTGCTGCCAAATTACGACATAATGGTTCACTTGTCCTGTGCAACCCGGGTCATAACGTATTGTGTTGCCTCCATTGAAAACCTCACATACGTACACACACGTAATACGGAATATCTTGGTTTCCCGCATCAGTGTATTGTAGTAGTAGTTTCATTGGGTCACCATTTTAGAAAATATGCTGTGCCCCCGCCTGGATGTAAACTGTCAGCTTTCCTAAGAGTGTCCAGAGATGATAATTAAGAGTTTGTGTCTGTGCCACGTGCTGTGAGTCAAAACCACTCACATCACCCAAAGGCAAAGGTAAAATGGTGAACATTGTGATGTACAAAGTTACGAAGCTGTTGCCTGTGTGGATCCAGCTACTGATCCACCCCACCAGGGTTTTTCACTGTTGGACAACATGTTGCAGCCCCATGTGATCCTAGAGCTTTTTTCTTCTCTAGACACGCCCGTGGAAGCAGCAAGTCCACCTCCAGGTGGAGTCACAGCATAGTTGCACAAATGGTGACCCAATGAAAATGCAGCTACAGAACACCGAGGTGGTGAACCAAGATGTACCGCCACATACCTGTGTACGTATGTCATGGAATTTAGTAAGGAATGAAAATACATAAATACCCTGGTGGCACTGGACGAGTGATCCATTTCCCCCTTCATTGTTATTATTACCGGATGTATGACGTTGCAACGCATACTTTTACAACGCCTACCTTTACATCGCAGTTTTTACAAAGCATGCTGTTACAACGCATAGCGCTAAGGGGTGCTGGATAGTGAATAGTTTAATTTACTATTCCAACTCCAGTCCCCGTGGATAGTAAGGAAGGTGTTGGATAGTAAATTAAATCTATTCCCTATCCTAGAGCGACCCCAGCGCAATACGTTGTAATGAGATGCATTGTAAAAGTTGCGTCGTAATGGTAGTGCGTTGTAAAAGTTGTGTTGTAAAGGATGTTCCCCTTATTACCCATTACAAGCTGAATCGATCTGTACCTCTTCCTCCCACCCCGTTGTTAAATACAAATGTGAACCATCAATGCCTGTGGTAACATAACTGACAATGTCTTACTCTTCCAAACACAGGTGCTCGTGGGGACACCGCAGCAAGTGAAGAGAAGTCCCTGGCCCAGACTTTGGTGGAGGACAAGCTCTCTGATGTGGATCTGGCTCTGTCCTCTTCGGAAGACGATGAACAACCTGGCACCTCTGGTGTGAGTCATCATGCAGCCCCAGCAGCACTGACATCTGCACCCCCTGCACCCATGCCAACTACAACTGGCAACAGACCGAGCACCCCTGCCAACATGGACAGACCTAGTACACCAAATCCAAACCGTACAGGGACACCGGCCACCCAGGAATCAACGGACAATAACACCAGTAGCAACACCCAAGGTGTCCCAGGGTCACCTGTGAGTGCCACCGCAGTTCCAGTCCGTGTGGCTAGGCGTGGTGGGAGGGGTGTTAGGCAGAGGTCACGGCCTGCAGAGGGGCCTGGCCTGCATGATGATCCACAACTGCTACGTATCATAGATGTGTACCAGGATAGCACCGGAGGATTCTACCAGGTAATGGGGATCCTCAAGGACATGCACCAGGAGCAGGCTGGTCACCATGCATGCATGGAGGCCAAGTGGGACAAACTTACTGCGGTGCATAGCGACATCTTGACGTGTCTTCGGCAGATCAGCAGAAATATGCCCACACCTCCCTGTGTGCCCACAACATCTGTTGCTGCAACATCTGCAAATGCCACAGGGAGGGAGGATGAATCTGGTGGAGATTCTGATGCACCGCCAATGCCTGCACTTGAGGATCCCCCCCAGAAGAAGAGGGGTCATCCGAAGAAGGACAAGTGAGCCACAGATGTCCATGCACATCCCCCAGGAACCCACAACCTGTTCGGGATATTGGCCTTTGTGTGCCATGCGTTCACCTTGTTGCACATGACACAACTCCCCAACATGACATGGAGGGTCCATGTTGTTCTAATATAGGGGATGAATGTGGACTTCATTCTGGATTTTTCATCTACCAAGCCTCCTAACTCATCTGTGAACTTTGGATTCATATCCTCATGTACAGCACCCACAATCCTGAGCACTATCTACACACATGTATGTAAATAAACTCACTATTACACTATACTTGCCTATGTTGTGATTGTATGTATGTATGTATGTATAAACCATTTTATAACGCGCTCCGTTACTTGAGAGTATCCTGGCGCGACTTGGTATGTGTCATGGAGCTAATGATATGCCGAACAACACAGTGCATGCCAACTACTACAACAATGTCATTACAATTATTTGACTCATGTTGATGTGACACATATGAGTGAGACACACCAATAGGGCCCCACTACACATACTCACCATGGAAATGTGACACATTGTCTACAAAGATGTCAATCAGAAATACAGTGGAATGCAGACACCACACCTATCCACGGTCGGTGCTAACAAGCCCACAGGTGAGGTAAGCAAAGGTCAGTCAGATGTGTGAAGATAGACAACACACATAACAAGTGGAGCACAGGTCTATCACACATTAGCAACAAGTTTATTATACAACAGTAGCAAAGTAAGTCCACCTGACAGTGGGCACCAAGTCACCAAGTCCTGTCGATTTGAGCTTCAGGGGTGTGTGTCACATCACATGATGGGATACCAGAAGTTCCACCCTAGCATTGGATTCTGGTTGTTGGGTGTGAGAGTTGACCAAGCACCAGCCAAAAAACCTTTGGAAGGACAGACATAAGACACAGTCAGAAGCACACCAGAACAGGATGGAAATGCAATGAACATGCACAAAACATGTCACAAGAAACCTACACAGTAACAAATTGGCATGTCGACAACATTGTGGACTACAGACCATCAGTCAGGACACATCACTGCACGCATCCAGTCAAGTACCACACGGACAAACTCAAACAGCAACTGAGCAGCATCCTAACATCTCAGGCAATGTCAAGACATTGACATAACAACCCTGGGAACTCACAATCAGCTGTAGAAGTTGTTGATGAGCTGTGTGCGGACATCACCCTCATCATCATCATCACTGGCCTCGTGGCCCAGGCCAAGAACCTCCACAGGTGGGGGATGTTAGTCATCGTCATCCTGTATGAGAGGCACCTCCTTCCGCACTGCCATTTTGTGTAGCATGCAGCATATTATGATGAACTTGCACACCTTTGCAGGCTCGTATGGGAGGGCACCTCCGGTCTTGTCCAGGCATCGGAAGCGGCTTTTCGGGAGACCAAAGGTCCGCTCAATCACTCTCCAGGTTCGACCATGTGCCTCATTGTAGCGCATCTTGGCTGCTGTCACAGGGTTCCTGAGGGGTGTCAGCAACCACGGCATGTTGGGGTATCCAGAGTCACCTACATACAAAGAATAGCACATTAGTTGAGTCTTGTAAGAGGGTGGGATACAACATTGCCAAACACACACAATGGAAAACAGTACACACCAACAAGCCAGGCACGCTGGTTTGGCATTTGTGACATCATCAACGCAATGCAACTCCTCCTCATGGCGTAGGCATCGTGTGCAGAACTGGGAAAACGTACACACACATGTGTGATCACCATGTCTGCCAGACATACCACCAGAGCATTGATGGAGTGGAAATGTTCCCTGTTGTGGTAGGCCTGCTTATGTGCCTGTGGTGGTATCAGTGCCACATGTGTACCATCAATTGATCCAATGACGTTTGGCATCCTCCCTAGGCTACAAAAAGCATCCTTTATGTCAGTGAGTTCACCAGTGCTATGAAACCTGATGTATGAGTCAAGGAACTGTACCATCCCCTCCAAGACATCACAAAGCACATTGCTGAACATAGTTTGTGACATACAACCAGCACTAGCCACAATGTGTTGAAAGGTACAGGTGGCATAGAAGTGCAGGGCTGCCATCACCTTCACCTTTGGTGTCAGTGCTGTCCGGTATGTCTGGCCAGGAAGCAGATGTGGCGCCAACTGCTCCACCAACTCATCGATCAGTCTTCTGGTGAATCGGTACAGTCGGATGCTGTTGCGTTCCACCATGGTCTCAAAGTCCGGGAACGGTCTATGGACAGCTGGTGCCCTGCAGTACAGAGATGGGTAAAGTAAGACTATACATTCATCTACCCATGTGGCACTCACCTTGAAAAAAATCACATGATACATCATAGCAATACACAATGAACTGCGGTGTGTGCTGTTGGTCATGGATAAATATGTCACCTTCATCCCCATCATCTCACATATCAATGAGACATGTTAACATAATTTCCATGGAGTGCAATGGCAAATCATTGGGCTGTGGCACAGTACCTATGTACTGTTGTCCCGTTGAAAACACACAACACAGTGACATGTGGGGACTGATGTTTCACAGGCATCACAACTCCATGTCAGGGAGATAGCCATGGTCCCTGTGTTGCCACATGTGCACTGGAATGACATGGCATATGAGGGACATCCCACAACCAATCATAAGTCTCACAGGTAGTGGCCCCTGTGGTCCCTATAGGCCATACATGGACGTCCCTGAGCCACACACACACAGCATAAATGTTGATGCACAAAGCACTTGGTGGACACTGGCTCCCATTGGGCACATGGAACCACAAACATCAGAGACACAACGAGCACACAGACTGTGGGTGTACATCATGATTGTGTCCATGGGTCTCACTGTGACGTACATAACATGCAAACCTGTACTCCTGGTGTATGTGACAGGTCATACACATCTCCAAACTGGTACTGTGTCAATGACTCATGCTCATAAGCGAACACTTGGACATGACATTTGTGAGGTGCACAACACAAAAAGTATTCTGTCCCCATGAACCCGTGCCCAGCCTGGGAGTGGCTGCACCTAAGTGTCACACAAGAATAGAAATGTTGCCCCCCCATACACACACAAGTGATGCAGCCTTATAAGCCATGGGATGTAGTGTTGGACACAGGCCTGCCAAGTGTCACATACAAGGCGTGACGCAACACATTTCAGTGTGGTGTTCCCGCATCACCGCACTGAAATGCATTGTCACGCATTTCCCACTGAACAGCCGCAGGCACCCTAGTGACAGCTCTGGAACTGGTGCCTGGTTACCTTGCAGTGACAGCTGCGCCACGGCTTGTGCGCTGCACCCGGAAGGCGTGGGTGGGCTGGCTGAACGGATCGGCAGTGCTACAATGTAACAATATGATTCCCAACGTGACCACACAGCATTACGTTCTCATGCGACTGACGTCAAGATAGGTATTTGCCAGTGGCTATTGCAATATCACCACTCCTAACACATACTTAAATAAGCGCTGCATGTGCTGCGGGGCTCAGGCAGCAGTTCAACATCATGATAAAGTGTTAGGAGTCTGTGCGGTATAATCATCAAATCAATTCTGATCCTCCCCTCCGCAATGACTGGATCCAACACCACAGACCACGGCAGGTGGCCTGGAGCCCACAGCACACTACTGAGTTGCTTTGCAGAGCCAAGTCTGATTTCCAGGCAGCGCAGCCTATTGTTACAGGAGTCAGTCTATGCCCTTCAAGGCATTAATGTAGTGTTAGAGTAGAATGACCTACATCGGAGCGCCCTGGCTGCCGGCTGTGAGTGACCTATGTGACTGTGTGTGCCTCAGCCTGAGGCTTCCCAAAGAATTCCCAGTGCCTGTCAGTTTCTGCGATTCAGCTGACTGTGTTGAGTAAGTGTTATCTTTTGTATTTTAACTGCGCATGCCTGCTAATGTGCACTAACATTTTCTAAAGTAGTACCTCTCAAACAGTTGTTTAATATCATCATAACACATTTGTTTAACAGGACAATCAGGTTACCAGGGGACTAGGTTAGTGATCTTCTATGTCAGGTGCTTTGCAGCAGTTCATAGATCATCTTAGAGTTTCTAGTAGCTCAAATGGGTGTAATATTTATTTATTGACATGTTGCATGGTCTTGATTGCTTGTTTTTGATTGTGAGAAAGTGGCACTCATAGTCGTGCACCTGTCAATCATAATTTCACTGAATTTCTGAAAATGTCACATATAGCAATCTGCAACCTTGGTAGCTATGGGGACATGCTGTGGTGTTGAATGTGTGGTTATCGCAATGAAATCTGTGTGGAATCCGTATGCAAGTCACACCAATGTGAACCGACGCGGGTGACTTGTATGCAGACGCGCCAGTAGTGCACACACCGTATCCATTGACTGCACAATGCGTATGCATTACAGTCTCCCGCGTCGGGTCACATTGATGACAATGGGCTATGAGTGCGTACGGCTCGGTTCATGCATGTACGACGCGTATGCAATGTGACCTGGCGCGGGTAAGTTCTATAGCGACGCGTCGTGCAGTTCTGGAGCGAGCCGTGCGCACGGCTTAGCCATGGATTGTAATCTGAACCGACGTGGTGACTTCAAACAGACGCATCGTACTAGGCATGGACCTAGATGTGCGCACGCATAGCCCATAGAATCGTACTAGGACAGATGCATGTGGTTTCAAAAAATACGCGTCGTATAGTCAGTGTAGCGAGCCATGTGCACTGGCAATGGGCTGCCATGGAGACGGACGCAAATTCAAAAATCGTTTGAGTCGTGCGCTGGAAATTCAGTTGGATGCCTACAACAATGTTGCACTCCAAGGGTGTCCTGAAGGTGAAAGTTTGGAATGATGCGGAAGATGTGTAGGAGTCTTACATTTCCATGGATTGGACAGATTCAAAGATAGCAACCGTGTCGGGCCTATCAGTAAGGGACAATGTCACAGAATCTGACTCTGCAGCACTGATTTAAGGCTGGCAGGCCCCCAGGGAGCTCACTTGCCTGCACTACATGCTACGGGACCACATATCTGATTCCACTGCGGCTGTCTATACTTCCTCTGGATCCTGCAATGGCACGTATTCTGGAGAGGGCCCCAGCATTCACAGAGGAGGAGAAGCAGGCCCTGCTGGACGGGCTCCTCCCAGAGTATAGCAATCTGTATGGGAAACCAGGGGAGCAGGTGCATTTCCTGCAAGTTGTCTGACTAGCAGTAATAGAAGTGTGCACAGCACTGGGAGGCATATGCACTGAGTACTTTCCGCAACCAATTTATGTGGGTACATGTGATGAACAGGTGTCCTGCTGCAGTAGTGCATCAGTGCTAGCCTTTAATTCCTAGGCAATGTTACCATGTCGGACCTGCTTCACAAATGCACATTTCTATGTGTGCACTATCTGTGTACCTCATTTAGCTTTGTGATGACTACATGTATTTTAAACTGTATGCAACACAATTATGTGGCTTGTGTGGTAATGTCCTTTTCACTTTGTCATCCTCACAGGTTGATGCCCACCAGAAACAAGAGATCTGGCTGACCATCGCCTGGGCAGTAAGATCTGTGGGGGTCTACAAGCCCCAGATCTGCAACTGCCAGAAGAGGTGGCAGGACCTACGTGGCTGGAACCGGAGGAACGCAAGGGTCCAGCTGAAGCTGTCGTCTCCTCGCCGTAGGGGCGGACTCCAGACCCTGACCCCCCACATGTTCCGGATTCCGGCGGTGGTCTTCCCGTACCTGGATGGGCAACTGAAGGCCAGACAGCAGCAGGGGGTAAGTCCATGCCTAATCTGTGAACATGTCTGACATGCTATTTGCAGTCATTTGGCCTGGTCATACTGCCACATTACGTTGGTCTTGAAGTTCTAGACTCATGTCCCTCAATTGTGTAAGTCACACCCCTCATCTGATCCACAGTGTGGCCCCTACAGTCTGTGACTTTTTTCACTTGGGCACTGTGTCCCTGCAGTCAGCTATGCTGAGGGTCCTGCACAGCATATGTTACTGGGACTCTGATATGTGCTTAGTGGGTGGGTCTATTTTATGCACTATGCCTGGTCTCTGACATGTGTTCGGTGTGTGCCTTTCATATGTGTTTCAATTGCTGGTCTGGCTCACAACATGTGTGTGGGGTTTTTAAAACTCACCCATGCAGCAGGTGAGTCCATGTAGTGTCCTCAGGAGTATGTATAGGAAGTATGTCACACTAGCCCAGACACCTGCCTACTGTCCAGGTCAATACACAGTTACAGGATTACCTGGTCAGTCATGCCCACTCCTCGGCATTGGGAGACTCTGTACTCACACTCATGTGCATGGACCTACTGATTGTGCTTCCTGAAATGTGCCATCAGGTGTCTGACACAATATCATTGTGGTGTGGCTTCCTTTTTGTGACAACTGGTGTGTCGAGGATTTTAGTGTCAGCAGGACATCTTAGTTGTGACAATGGGGATGATACCTGTGCAACATATAGGGGTGTGGTCAGTTGACTGTGCACAATACTGTTTGCATCAGTGACTTTCACGTAGCTGTGTGTCATTAGCAGCAGACTGTGAGGTGCTCATGTTCAGGTAGTTGTGTTTACAGTCACTCATATGTCTGATTTTAGTCATGTGGGTTCATCATAGTCCAAGAACAGTGTTTGGCAGGGGACGGACAAGTGCACTTGTCAGCTGCAGAGTTTGGTATGGGCATGACCTATGATTGTGACACAGTGCAGACTGATGTTGTCCGGATGCATTGCCCCATGACATGTGGCAGTAAAGACTGACTTACCATGTATGTATGTCTGTGCCAGGGCATTGACTTGAGAAGAGGGATCCTGCATTGGAGTCAGAGGTGCCCCATGCACCCCATTGTGTCATTGACATTCAGGACATAAGGACATCATTGTGTGTGGTGCTGCTAGGCATCACAAGATTGTGAAATGTGACTCTGGGCATCCATTCATCCTGACACCTGTACTGAGTGATTGGCATGATGTGATGTGATGTATGTACATAGTAATGAACTTCTAAATGGTCATTTGCATGTACAACATCTGTGTAGGTGGTGCATGTGTGCACTTTGGGGTATTATCAGCCAGCATGCAAAAGACATATGGGTACAGGTCCAGGAGGGATATGGGTGCCATGCATGATGTTCAGACTGGCTATTGCCCTATGTACATCTGTGTGGGCATTTTGAGCAATTATCAGCTGAGGATACCAGTGCATGCCCTGTAATGTGCTGTATTTACAGTGTTGTGTGCAGCCAGTGCAGGCGACTAATGCGGGCCTTGTTTTCCTACTTATATGCAGATACATCCATGGGCACAGGAGACAGCGCCACGCAACTGGAGGAGCCACAGAGCCAGCCTGGGCCAGCGACTGAGGAGTCGGAGGGACCCAGTGGCACGGAGGGTGAAGGGAGCCACACCGAGGAGTCCTCAGCACCATCCACCTCAGCCGAGGACCAGAGCAGCTAGGAGGATGTCAGCTGCCAGCAAACCACAGATAGTGAGGCTGTTCCCGCCACCACCACCCTCCCCTCGGCTCCCATCCCAGAGGTCCGTGGCAGCTCCATTGTTCGGGAGCATGTCTCCTTCATGCCACAGTCACTGCACCCCCTGCCCCAGTGTCCCCTGCTGCCCTCAGTGTGGAGTCTGTGGACTTGCTTAAACAGATCCATGTGGGGCAGAAATCAATGCTGAGTGTCCTCCATGCACACACCAGTCTGTTGACACAACTAGTGTTGTTCATGGAGGGCATCTCATCGGGCATGTCTGCCCTACAGAGGACCAATCAGTCCATGGCCTCCTCCCTGATGGCAGCAGTATCCCTCCTCCAACAGTCCCTCACCCCTCCAGCCTCTGCCCCATGAACAATTCCTAGCACCCTACCTGTCCCCAGCACGCACACACACCAGCACAGTCACCCAAACGCACAGACACAGACAGCACACAATCAGACAAACCAAAGTCAAAACGTGCACACAAGCAAAGTCAGGGGACTGATACACACACACACACAGGGGATGGGTCGCAAACACACACACAGACATCCACAACCACTCCACAGTCATCCGATCCCTCTCCCTCCAAGAGCCCTTCCCTTGCCTCACCTGCATCCCCATCTCCTAAGAAGTTCTTCCTGTGTGTCCTAGGCCTCTTCCCCTCAGATCCAGCAGACCCAGAGAGGGGGAAGAGGAAGTCCCCATACACAGAGAAGAGTGCCCCTCACACCCGGACACCCTCCCCCAGGCACAGGCAGACTGAGGCCCCCTCGAGCAAGTCAGCCTGTACCCGGAAGAGCAAGACCCCACCCCACCCCACAGCTCCACTACTCAGTTTCCTTCCTCTATCCCGTAGGTCAGCACACCAGAGGTTCCACGGCCACTCCCTGTCCCAGGTTCCCCCTCCCACAGATACATCATCCCCAAAATGCTCACGCCCTCCCCAACTCCCACTTGCTCTTCCACTGACACCACCAACAGTCTGTCTGTAAGTGCAACTAGTGTGGGGACCGTGGTCCCCCCATCTGTGCTGCCAACCTCACCTGCACCCATTTCCACTCCCTTGGGGTTAGGCACTACAGTGGAGTCCACGACCACCCAGTCTGACATGGGCACTGCAGTGGGACCATGACCACTACACCTGACCTGCCCACTGCAGTTGTTCTGGCATCCACCCCATCAGACTTGTGCCCCACAGTTGTGATGGCACAAACCATGTCAGACACCTCCACTGCAGTTGCCACTGACTCTCCTGCACCCACCACCCTTTCCAGCCTCCTTCGGATGAGCCCTGATCCTGTCCCTGCGGTGCCTGACTTGCCCCATGTATGCCCATCAGAGTGGATTTCCCCAGTCCTTAGCAGTGCAGGCAAGCAACCGGTGACTGGTGTCACTCACACCCTCTTTGGACTTTGTATTTTGAGACGTCATTGGACTTCATTTTGTTTTGGATTTTCCCTTTCAGCTTTGAATTTGTTGAATAAAGCATTGTTGTTATCCTTGTGCATTTGATTTAGCTGTACATTATGTTGATGTTGTTTACCCTGACCTTTCTGTGATGATGCAGGATTTAAAAAAGTCTGATACTGAGGTGTTGATGTGATGTACTTCATGCATTCTGTGAGATATGTATCCTGTTCAGGTTGGTATTCATGTCATCCTTTGCAGCTAACTGGGTGGGTCATGATTAACTAATTTAGCACAGGGATGTTAACATTTCATTAGCATGGCCACATCTGTGGCTTGCACCCATGCACATATGATGTGCTTCCCATTGTACACTTTGTCACTTTCCCTGACTGTTGGCCCATCTCCACTGTACATGCAGGTGTGCACATCATTGGTGTAAAGTCAACTGTATCCTCTGTGCAACTTGCTAGACACATGTATTGTGTATGTGCAGGTGGGCACTACCGTACCCAAGCGGATGTGACCAGTGCCTGCATTGGGTGGTAAATGATGGTTTTACTGAACAAGTGTTGTGCTGACATGACCAGGAATAATACATACTGTTTGGCATGTGCTGCTATTTCCATGATGACACTTCCCTTGAGGTCACTGTGATGATGGGGGCTTTAGACCATTTGCCACAATGATCAACTTTAGCTGCAGTTTGTATCCACACATTTTACATTGGATGTACACACTGATGGGGGTTTTGAACACATTAGCCCAGTGCTATTGCGAAGCTTGACTTGTGTAGCCCGCACTCTGAGGTTTATCACACATGTGATGGTAGTTACATTGTGTGTTGTAAATCAAATTCCATGTTGGGGTATTTGTCGGACACTACACACTGTTGGCATGATGTTGTGGGAAAATGTATTTGGCTGCTATACCTGTGGTTGATGTTTGATGGATGTGTGGCGCGTCATCCATCCTATAGGTGGGGGTGTCAATATTGTCAGACACACAGACCCCTATGGGTGGGTGAGGCAGTAGTGATACAACACATGGCACATTTGGGTGGGGTGGCAGTATGGGTGGCAAACATACCCCTATGGCTGGGGTGGCATTAGTGATAGGCAACATGACACATGGGGGTGGGGTGGCATTAGTAATAGGCAACATGACACATATGGGTGGGGTGGCATTAGTGATAGGCAACTTGCCCCTTTGGGTGGGGTGGCATTAGTGATAGGCAGCATGACACATATGGGTGGGGTGGCAGTATGGGTGAGCAACGTGCCCCTATGGGTGGGGTGCAATAGTGATAGGCAACATGACACATATGGGTGGGCTGGAAGTGGTAGTGGCCATGGGTTCCCTGAGGAGGCCTGTTGCTGGTGGAAAGAGTCTGGACCCCCTGGGTGTGTGTGACATTTGGCATGTATGTGTCGTTTGTTTCCATGGTGGGTGTCCGACTTACCGTCTGTGCCGTCCGCGTCTGTTTCTGATCCGGTCATATATATACAGGACTGGAATGACCTGCGCGATAGGATTCATGTTGCTCCGTCTCGAACCGTTGCTTGCTGCGCCATTTCTAATCCTTGGATTATGTTACTGGTGCGATTTGTAGCTGATATGCAGCTCTTCCGGGTGCTGTGACGTGCTGTATGTGGCGACTCGTCCGGAACGTAGGAACTACGCATCGTACTTGACTGGCCGGAAGTAGCTGTGTTTATGGAGCCGTGCAACCCAAATTGTGTGTTTACGGGTCAGGCTCGGACAAAAAATGTGGATGGAGCCGGAGCGTACGTGTCGCTCAGGAATTTGGCACTTTACCGCATCATACTTCATTGCCCTGACGGTCCCGCGACTGGTACGATTCAGCCGTAAGGTAAGGCTACTGACACGTCTCGGACGGCTGACCGACCGAGATCGGAATCAACCTTATAGTGTTGGTGGTCCCAGAGGCCATATTACAATGGGATTGCCACTGTGGCGGTCACTCTGTACATGTTTTTTTATGGTTGTCTCACTGTGCTGTGCTGTTTTCGCGTACCTGCCGGAGGAGGAGGAGCTTCACGCCACACGCGCCAAACGCTGTTGCTGCTGCCGCCGCTTTTGGGTGCTGCCGTCGGAGCTACCTGAGCCGCCAGAGCCGCCGCGGTAGGGGTCACTGGAAAGCTGCTGCGACTGGAAAGCTGCCGCGACGCAGGAAAACCGGGAGACCGCAGAAGGTCTGAAGGGCGCCGTGGAGGGGTCAGATCATCCGCTCTGAAACCCCTGATTCCCCTGCGCAGCTCCTGTGCCCCAACCATTCCGATAAGACCTGCTGAACTGCTGCTGGCTGTGCGCACTGGAAGCCGGAGACCACGGAGGGCGCAGGCTGTGAAATCAAGGTGCAGGTGCAGCCATTGAGTGCTGTCGGGATCTGCCAGGAGTTGGGAGCCGGGAGCCTGGGGGCCCGGGGGCAGTAGTGAGAGTGTGCGCCTGACTCCTGCACACATCAGCGCTTGACGCTTGACGACTGTGACCTGGTACCTGGGAAGGCCGATTGAGCAAAAGAAATAAAGAAAAAAGATAAAGATAAAGAGCCAAAGAGTCAAAGAGACAAAGAGACAAAAAAGCAAAAACAGTCAGAATAAGGCAAGACACAAAGTAAGGCTTGCAAAAGACCGTCTATTGTGCACCAAGCGCTGGACAACAGGCACCAGGTTCTAGGCATTTACCAATACTTGGCTGAGCCTTTGTGCCACCTCATCCTTATACCTCATTCCTATATTCCATCTTTACCCTTACTGGATACTGGATATTGCCAACTGTTGGTGCTGGCTGCTGGCTGCCGGCTGCTGGCTGAGGGTCAACGCCCACAGGAGCCCACGGGTGACGACTGACGGCTGTTCCTCACCGTCGTTCAAGGTGGGAGTCCGGAGGTGGCCCTTCTGCGACTTCTATGTGGCTGCTGACAGCTGGAGGTAAGCCGTTGCACCTTTGCTGCACCTTCACGAGGATTTGGGAGGGGGGAAGGAACAACAAGGAGCCCCAAAGACTCCCCCAGCCACGCATGCCCCAAAGATTTCCCCAGCCACGCATGTCCCTGAGCACTTGCCTGCATTACCAGCCTGCCTGTTATCAATTTCGGACAAACTAAGCTGAGCAAGCTGAGCAAGGAGCCCAGGCGGCGGCCTGGAGGTGTAGTTGGAAGCTCCACCGACCAGACCAAAAGTCTGTCTACTGCCCCTCTATTGCTCCACTGTCCTGCCTATTGACTTTCCACCGCCGCCCTGTTGTATATTGGCCACCTCTGGTCGCAGACCGGCAGAGAAGCATGAGATCAGGGCGTGTTCGTAGATGCCCTATGAGCAAAGGATGATAATGATACAAAGAAGTGAGCGACCCAGTTTACCCTTGAGGGCTTGGGTAGTTAAATGAAAAGGTAAGAGTGCCTTCAAGGGAATTCGTTTTAGACAATTCTTAATTTATAGTCTGATTTGTGGAGAATCAACAGATTATCCTCTTTGGAAATAAATTCAACTTCATATAATTAAACTTAAACAAACATGACTACATATATACCAAACAAACACATAAAACCAGGTGTATAGAAAATAGAAGTTTATCAAACAGTTAAAAATAATTCATATGATAAACAGGAAACAAAAATAGGACTGGCGGTTGATACTCAATTTATGTACAAACAACTCAACAGAACCTATAAACGCCTATCCCAAAAGTATACTGAAAAAACAAGCAGGATGAAGCGGAGGTCGACGTTTCGGTCTCCTACAGACTACTTGGCGAGACCATCTTCAGGACTGGTGATATTTTCAATCTGTATATTAAACAATGTAATCTAAAACAGAAATATTTTCGGTTACAAATCTTGACTAATTATTCTAAATCATCACACCTTGGTATATGCAACATAGACGACATTCCGACACCTATTTACAAAACACATATTTACAAAAAACATATATTCACAACCTATTAGTTCTTCACACAGAATTTATTCATTTCTATACATATTTGCAGTTACCATGCAAACAAAAATACTACCTGATCGCATATAGACAATATGTTTGCTCATAATATTCATTCTAATATATAGTGATCATTCATAATTCTGATATCAATGTGGCAGAATTTGATGAAAGAGCATTTATAATCCATGCACTTTACACAAACAGAGGATTTTAATGCATCTAGCGGCCAAGATGATGTTTCAAGCCGTCGTCAATAGAGGTAACAATCTCTCTCAACTCAGCCACCCTTAATAGAGGAGCAAAGCAACTTACAGCGAAAATTGTGTCTGTTGCGTATGAATTTTCTCAACAGAAACACGTCGCGTTGTATGAATCAAAGTATTGGCACTCCCGGATGTATACTCATCCAAATCAATCTAAATAGATATAGAAATGCCTCATTAATAGTATGCTAGCAGATCTCTATGGGTGCCTATTTCAACAAGCTTACAGGTTAAATTACCTTTATTTTGGATTAGTGATGCGGAGGTGGAGTGCCGCTAACAATTATAACCAGAGTTCAACAGCAGCTACGCCCAAAACAATCTGTATAATAATGCAGAAAAATGTCAATTATGGGTGCGGTAATTGCGAATGGACCACAGTACGTTAAAGGATTTGAGCGCTTACCAAAGAAAGAGCGCAATTTTGCTAGCTATTTTCACAGGGCCTCAGTCAGGTACATGATATGAAGGTAGCAATACTAGCCAGAGTTGAACCGCAGTCAAGCCCGAAACAGTCTGTATAATAATACAGAGAACTGGTCAGTTATGGATGCAGTATTGCGAATGACCCACAATATGTATAAAGATTTGAGCGCTTACCAAAGAAAGGGGCTGTCGTGTCAGCAGAGCGCGATTTTGCAAGAAATTTTCAAAGGGGCTCGGTCAGATACTAGAAGGCAAGACTCGATATTAGAAATAAACTTTTTGCTTATTAAGTATCAAAGGTCGCGCTTGTTTATGCGCGTAGCTTACCAGTCGTCTTCGTTTCGAACGCCACACTGCGGGGGTCTTAACTATCGAATAGGCGGAAACGCCTGATGCCTGTAACGCCGTGCTTATGTACGGTCGTTTGGCAATCGAAATGGGACTGCGCTCATGGGCGCCATCTTTGAGTGGGTTAAGTAAGTTTGAGGCGGCCACAATAATGAACCCGCTCAATACTGTCACCCTAAACAGGACACCTTTCTCTATTAGGGCCGAAATGAAACATCATCATGGCATAGATTATAATTATGGCGTCTCCTGCGCAAAAGACATATGCAGTAGACAATTAAACATTTTTGCATTTGTAGTCTCTACAATTCTCGAAATCGGACATCATCATGGCATAGATTGAAATTATGGCGTCTCCTACTAAAAAGACAGATGCATATGAGGATTAAACATTTAGAGTTAATGGCCTATTTAAGACATTACAACCCTCAATTCTTCAATCATTTCAAAGGACCTAGCTTAAAGTCCACACGTTTTCATAAAGATCTTATTTAGGTCCATATCGCTTAAATATTGAGGACAGACAGTTCCTGTAATGCTGTTGTTATAACATTACCAACAAATCTACTCAAACCAGCATTTACTATATATGTACATTTGCCGTTGTATGCAAAAGACAGCAAATAGTAACAGCAAGAATTACAGTTTCTTTACTAACCAGGTCCTTACGTTAAACATGCCAACGCATGCCATTCAGTAGCAGAGTTAAGTCCTCTACTTACGGTATCTGTCAAACAGATGAGTTTACCTTCCCTCAAAGACAGAACCTTATCGATGTTATTTTGTCTTTTATTGGGTTTAATGACTTCCAGAACCCACCAGGTCATTTCTGTTTCTTTGTGACCAGCTTGTAGGTAATGTTCAACCAATGGCGCATTCTCCTTCTTGCATCTAATTCTAGATTGATGCTGTAGAATACGTTTTTTGATGGGTTGAATTGTTTTACCCAGATAGTGCAACAGGCAAGGGCATTGGATACAGTATACAACGTTAGCTGTATTACAGTTGGAAAAAGCTTTAGACTGGAAAACTACACCATTAATTTTGCAGTTCTTGACAGTTTTGGTGGTGGCACACGCCACACAGTTGTTACACTTATGATGGCCGATAAGTGGAACAATTTGCCTCATGTTATCTACAGTATCCGTCAATGCGGTGTTGTCGTATGCATGTATTAGCCTGTCCCTTAGGTTTGTTCCTCTTTTAAAGGCAAACAGAGGCTTGGTATATAATTCAGGTACAGATTGGAGCAAGCTCCAGTGTTTATTCACTATCTTCTTGATTGCATTAGAGTGCGTTCCAAAGGTGGTAACGCAGACGATATTGGACTTATTCTGGCGTTTGTTCACCGTTAATAGGGCCTCACGGTCATTATACCAGGCCCTCTTCATGGATTTACGCAAAAGTCTAGAGGGGTACCCACGGGCCTGTAATTTTTCTTTTAATTTCTTCGCTTCACAAAAATAATCATCCTTAAAGGTGCAATTTCTTCGCAATCGAAGAAATTGCCCGAATGGCAATCCATCTTTTAATGCTTGTGGATGATGACTTGTATAGCGAAGGAGGGTGTTCCTTGCTGTCTTCTTGGTATATAAAGTGGTATACAACTGATTGTTTGTGTCTATTCTGATCGTGATGTCTAAAAAAGGCATCTCACTGGAGTTATGTTCCATCGTAAATTGTAAGTTGGCATTTCTTGAATTGAGCCAAAGATGGAATTCATTCAACTGTTCAGACGTCCCATGCCATACCATGAGAACGTCGTCAATATAACGAAGCCACTTTCGAATGTTAGTAGAGAAAGGGTTGTTGGAATGCCAGATGTGTTCATCCTCAAAGCATGCTACGTAAATATTCGCAATGTCTGGGGCAAAAATAGCCCCCATGGCTACTCCCTTCTGTTGCTGAAAGAAGGAGTTTTCAAACATAAAGAAATTTTCACACAGTGGTATTCTCACACATTCCAAAATAAAGGACGTGGGTACTGCATGTGGTCTTGGTCTTGATTCCAAAAATGTCGTGAGGATATTGAGAGCTTCTGTTTGGGGGATGTTAGTATATAAACTCTCTATATCCATAGAGACTAATATATCAACAGAAGAGTCAAAATCAAATTTTTCAATCTCATTGATAACTGCAGTCGTGTCCCTAATATAGGAAGTTCGATCAACAGCAAATGGTCTAATAAAGTGGTCTGAATATTGTGCAAGCGGCTTAAGAATGGAATTACAGCCGCTTACAATAGGTCGTCCAGGCGGGTCATCAAGATTTTTATGCACCTTGGGGAGCAAATATATTACAGGTACCGTAGGTGTTTTGTTGATTAAAAATGCTGCCTCTTTCTCATTTAACCAGCCACCCTCCAGGCCTAACTTACTTAGGGCTGTGATCTCTTGAGTGAGTCGTTTAGTGGGATTGGAGGTCAGTTTTTTATAGTGACCTGGAATAGACAATTGTCTCAGCATTTCTTCATTATACTTAGATCTTTCCCAAACCACAATACCACCTCCCTTATCTGCTGGTTTTAAGAGAGCGTTGGGTAGATTCTGTAAATTGCGTAAGGCTAGCTGTTGTTCCTTAGGTAGGTTTGATTTGTACTTTATCGTACGTTTGAAAAGATTCTCGATGTCTATTAGAATTGCATTTTCAAACATGATCAAGTCCTTATTTATCATTGCATTAGTAGGATAAAAGGATGATGGATTTCTAAGTCCAGTGTATCCTGTTATGGGGTCAGAGGAATTATTTGTAAAAAAGTTTTTTAACCGAACTGACCTGAAAAAACGATATAATTCAAGTTTTGTTTGAAACAGATCATTTGTGTTGGTTGGAACAAAGCTTAATCCATTTGCAAGAACTGCCACTTCTTGTTCGGACAAAATGTGACTAGACAGATTGAAAATAGGGATTGATAGGGTGTTGTTTACCATTCGTAATACTGGTTCCTGGTCTGTCTGAATCCCGGGGTGTACTGCTTGCGGAACCATCCCCGTTTCTTTTGTTGGGGTATCCCTGGTGGTCTGGGGCCACGTGAGTCCTGACCTAAAAAAGATTGATGTGAGGTCGAGGGTTGTTGATCTTGGTGACGATAGTTTGAATTGGACGATCTATCGCTACCTGATTCAGAGCCTGTGTCAGAAAAAGTTGCTTGTTTCTGAGGCTGTTGGTTAGGGCCCTGGGAGGTATAGAAATCCTTCCTTAAATAAGGGTATGTTCTCTCTTTATTATACCTTTTTATGTCATTCTGTAATTTGTCAGTTTTTTTATGAGAATTGAAATCCTCAAACTCTTTTACTGTTTGTTGGATTTTATCTAACAGCAGCTTGCTGTTGGTGATGGTACTGTCGCCTGAGATTTTATTTTCCAGGGATTCGATTTCTTTAGTTAAGATTTTAATTTGGCGGAAGGCTGTTTCGATGCTCAACACCATCCAGGTGCGTGAACACCTGTTGGCCGAGAAACTAAATCCCACCTTAAACTCTTCGTCATCGACGAATATAATTGGTATATTACGAATTTGCAGTCCCGCTGGAATGATATTAGCATTCAGGCAGTCCGTCAGGAATTTCGCATGCAATTCGGTGCGTACCAATTTCTTTTTTAGTCTTTCAAGTTGGTTCAAGTCTGATTCGCAGGGAAGATTGGTGATTGGGCCTCTATTTCCTAGTAAAGAGGGACCTGATGCAATCTTTAAGATGTACTCATCGGAATACACCAATGTTTCTGCTTCAGACATTTATTTTAAAACAAGGAAGCTTCCACACAACCACTGGTTAAAGCGGCTCACAACAGACTAGTGTCTGCGCTATATACTGATACACCTGGATGGTGTTGAGCATCGAAACAGCCTTCCGCCAAATTAAAATCTTAACTAAAGAAATCGAATCCCTGGAAAATAAAATCTCAGGCGACAGTACCATCACCAACAGCAAGCTGCTGTTAGATAAAATCCAACAAACAGTAAAAGAGTTTGAGGATTTCAATTCTCATAAAAAAACTGACAAATTACAGAATGACATAAAAAGGTATAATAAAGAGAGAACATACCCTTATTTAAGGAAGGATTTCTATACCTCCCAGGGCCCTAACCAACAGCCTCAGAAACGAGCAACTTTTTCTGACACAGGCTCTGAATCAGGTAGCGATAGATCGTCCAATTCAAACTATCGTCACCAAGATCAACAACCCTCGACCTCACATCAATCTTTTTTAGGTCAGGACTCACGTGGCCCCAGACCACCAGGGATACACCAACAAAAGAAACGGGGATGGTTCCGCAAGCAGTACACCCCGGGATTCAGACAGACCAGGAACCAGTATTACGAATGGTAAACAACACCCTATCAATCCCTATTTTCAATCTGTCTAGTCACATTTTGTCCGAACAAGAAGTGGCAGTTCTTGCAAATGGATTAAGCTTTGTTCCAACCAACACAAATGATCTGTTTCAAACAAAACTTGAATTATATCGTTTTTTCAGGTCAGTTCGGTTAAAAAACTTTTTTACAAATAATTCCTCTGACCCCAAAACAGGATACACTGGACTTAGAAATCCATCATCCTTTTATCCTACTAATGCAATGATAAATAAGGACTTGATCACGTTTGAAAATGCAATTCTAATAGACATCGAGAATCTTTTCAAACGTACGATAAAGTACAAATCAAACCTACCTAAGGAACAACAGCTAGCCTTACGCAATTTACAGAATCTACCCAACGCTCTCTTAAAACCAGCAGATAAGGGAGGTGGTATTGTGGTTTGGGAAAGATCTAAGTATAATGAAGAAATGCTGAGACAATTGTCTATTCCAGGTCACTATAAAAAACTGACCTCCAATCCCACTAAACGACTCACTCAAGAGATCACAGCCCTAAGTAAGTTAGGCCTGGAGGGTGGCTGGTTAAATGAGAAAGAGGCAGCATTTTTAATCAACAAAACACCTACGGTACCTGTAATATATTTGCTCCCCAAGGTGCATAAAAATCTTGATGACCCGCCTGGACGACCTATTGTAAGCGGCTGTAATTCCATTCTTAAGCCGCTTGCACAATATTCAGACCACTTTATTAGACCATTTGCTGTTGATCGAACTTCCTATATTAGGGACACGACTGCAGTTATCAATGAGATTGAAAAATTTGATTTTGACTCTTCTGTTGATATATTAGTCTCTATGGATATAGAGAGTTTATATACTAACATCCCCCAAACAGAAGCTCTCAATATCCTCACGACATTTTTGGAATCAAGACCAAGACCACATGCAGTACCCACGTCCTTTATTTTGGAATGTGTGAGAATACCACTGTGTGAAAATTTCTTTATGTTTGAAAACTCCTTCTTTCAGCAACAGAAGGGAGTAGCCATGGGGGCTATTTTTGCCCCAGACATTGCGAATATTTACGTAGCATGCTTTGAGGATGAACACATCTGGCATTCCAACAACCCTTTCTCTACTAACATTCGAAAGTGGCTTCGTTATATTGACGACGTTCTCATGGTATGGCATGGGACGTCTGAACAGTTGAATGAATTCCATCTTTGGCTCAATTCAAGAAATGCCAACTTACAATTTACGATGGAACATAACTCCAGTGAGATGCCTTTTTTAGACATCACGATCAGAATAGACACAAACAATCAGTTGTATACCACTTTATATACCAAGAAGACAGCAAGGAACACCCTCCTTCGCTATACAAGTCATCATCCACAAGCATTAAAAGATGGATTGCCATTCGGGCAATTTCTTCGATTGCGAAGAAATTGCACCTTTAAGGATGATTATTTTTGTGAAGCGAAGAAATTAAAAGAAAAATTACAGGCCCGTGGGTACCCCTCTAGACTTTTGCGTAAATCCATGAAGAGGGCCTGGTATAATGACCGTGAGGCCCTATTAACGGTGAACAAACGCCAGAATAAGTCCAATATCGTCTGCGTTACCACCTTTGGAACGCACTCTAATGCAATTAAGAAGATAGTGAATAAACACTGGAGCTTGCTCCAATCTGTACCTGAATTATATACCAAGCCTCTGTTTGCCTTTAAAAGAGGAACAAACCTAAGGGACAGGCTAATACATGCATACGACAACACCGCATTGACGGATACTGTAGATAACATGAGGCAAATTGTTCCACTTATCGGCCATCATAAGTGTAACAACTGTGTGGCGTGTGCCACCACCAAAACTGTCAAGAACTGCAAAATTAATGGTGTAGTTTTCCAGTCTAAAGCTTTTTCCAACTGTAATACAGCTAACGTTGTATACTGTATCCAATGCCCTTGCCTGTTGCACTATCTGGGTAAAACAATTCAACCCATCAAAAAACGTATTCTACAGCATCAATCTAGGATTAGATGCAAGAAGGAGAATGCGCCATTGGTTGAACATTACCTACAAGCTGGTCACAAAGAAACAGAAATGACCTGGTGGGTTCTGGAAGTCATTAAACCCAATAAAAGACAAAATAACATCGATAAGGTTCTGTCTTTGAGGGAAGGTAAACTCATCTGTTTGACAGATACCGTAAGTAGAGGACTTAACTCTGCTACTGAATGGCATGCGTTGGCATGTTTAACGTAAGGACCTGGTTAGTAAAGAAACTGTAATTCTTGCTGTTACTATTTGCTGTCTTTTGCATACAACGGCAAATGTACATATATAGTAAATGCTGGTTTGAGTAGATTTGTTGGTAATGTTATAACAACAGCATTACAGGAACTGTCTGTCCTCAATATTTAAGCGATATGGACCTAAATAAGATCTTTATGAAAACGTGTGGACTTTAAGCTAGGTCCTTTGAAATGATTGAAGAATTGAGGGTTGTAATGTCTTAAATAGGCCATTAACTCTAAATGTTTAATCCTCATATGCATCTGTCTTTTTAGTAGGAGACGCCATAATTTCAATCTATGCCATGATGATGTCCGATTTCGAGAATTGTAGAGACTACAAATGCAAAAATGTTTAATTGTCTACTGCATATGTCTTTTGCGCAGGAGACGCCATAATTATAATCTATGCCATGATGATGTTTCATTTCGGCCCTAATAGAGAAAGGTGTCCTGTTTAGGGTGACAGTATTGAGCGGGTTCATTATTGTGGCCGCCTCAAACTTACTTAACCCACTCAAAGATGGCGCCCATGAGCGCAGTCCCATTTCGATTGCCAAACGACCGTACATAAGCACGGCGTTACAGGCATCAGGCGTTTCCGCCTATTCGATAGTTAAGACCCCCGCAGTGTGGCGTTCGGAACGAAGACGACTGGTAAGCTACGCGCATAAACAAGCACGACCTTTGATACTTAATAAGCAAAAAGTTTATTTCTAATATCGAGTCTTGCCTTCTAGTATCTGACCGAGCCCCTTTGAAAATTTCTTGCAAAATCGCGCTCTGCTGACACGACAGCCCCTTTCTTTGGTAAGCGCTCAAATCTTTATACATATTGTGGGTCATTCGCAATACTGCATCCATAACTGACCAGTTCTCTGTATTATTATACAGACTGTTTCGGCTTGACTGCGGTTCAACTCTGGCTAGTATTGCTACCTTCATATCATGTACCTGACTGAGGCCCTGTGAAAATAGCTAGCAAAATTGCGCTCTTTCTTTGGTAAGCGCTCAAATCCTTTAACGTACTGTGGTCCATTCGCAATTACCGCACCCATAATTGACATTTTTCTGCATTATTATACAGATTGTTTTGGGCGTAGCTGCTGTTGAACTCTGGTTATAATTGTTAGCGGCACTCCACCTCCGCATCACTAATCCAAAATAAAGGTAATTTAACCTGTAAGCTTGTTGAAATAGGCACCCATAGAGATCTGCTAGCATACTATTAATGAGGCATTTCTATATCTATTTAGATTGATTTGGATGAGTATACATCCGGGAGTGCCAATACTTTGATTCATACAACGCGACGTGTTTCTGTTGAGAAAATTCATACGCAACAGACACAATTTTCGCTGTAAGTTGCTTTGCTCCTCTATTAAGGGTGGCTGAGTTGAGAGAGATTGTTACCTCTATTGACGACGGCTTGAAACATCATCTTGGCCGCTAGATGCATTAAAATCCTCTGTTTGTGTAAAGTGCATGGATTATAAATGCTCTTTCATCAAATTCTGCCACATTGATATCAGAATTATGAATGATCACTATATATTAGAATGAATATTATGAGCAAACATATTGTCTATATGCGATCAGGTAGTATTTTTGTTTGCATGGTAACTGCAAATATGTATAGAAATGAATAAATTCTGTGTGAAGAACTAATAGGTTGTGAATATATGTTTTTTGTAAATATGTGTTTTGTAAATAGGTGTCGGAATGTCGTCTATGTTGCATATACCAAGGTGTGATGATTTAGAATAATTAGTCAAGATTTGTAATCGAAAATATTTCTGTTTCAGATTACATTGTTTAATATACAGATTGAAAATATCACCAGTCCTGAAGATGGTCTCGCCAAGTAGTCTGTAGGAGACCGAAACGTCGACCTCCGCTTCATCCTGCTTGTTTTTTCAGTATACTTTTGGGATAGGCGTTTATAGGTTCTGTTGAGTTGTTTGTACATAAATTGAGTATCAACCGCCAGTCCTATTTTTGTTTCCTGTATATCATATGAATTATTTTTAACTGTTTGATAAACTTCTATTTTCTATACACCTGGTTTTATGTGTTTGTTTGGTATATATGTAGTCATGTTTGTTTAAGTTTAATTATATGAAGTTGAATTTATTTCCAAAGAGGATAATCTGTTGATTCTCCACAAATCAGACTATAAATTAAGAAATGTCTAAAACGAATTCTATGAGCAAAGGAGGCACAAAAAAACAAAAAAACGCAAACGAACATCGAAAGCGTCTGAGGGAATTAGAGGGGAACCACCGAACAAAACACGGCAGACAACACAGAGCGAATGCTCATTAATCGATATAACAACCGACAAATCTGACTCCAACAGCCCAAGAAGCGAGCAGTCAACAAAAGCAGAAAAGAGCAGCAAATTAAAAACTAACCACGCTATGTTCCAACCAAAAATGTACACAAAGTTTTGCTTTTTAAAAAACGCGGGGGACACTTTACTTTCAAATATCAACGAATCCTCAGGTCTACAGCAACCTATTGAACCATCGCAGCTCTCCCAGCCAGCACAGTATATTGGCATACTGACAGACAACAATAGTATGGGAAGCACTAGCCCCACAGCTAGTGGCTCACCCCAAGTGACATCAACCCCACAGCGCGACAAAAGCTGCATTACTCATGACTTTACAACCAAGGGGACAAAGCCCGGAATGAAAATTGTGCTAGAAGCAAACCGCATCCAAGTGCACAGGGCAAACAACGTAAAAACCCTGTCTGCAGACAAACCCAACAAGAGCTTCACAGATCTCGGCAATATTGCTAATGACAAACCTTGTGAGGAAAATACACTCAGCACGAGCAACAAAACCAACGCACAAACGAACTGCGAACCAAAAAGCCGAAAAGCAACAAAGCACCTTAGTGAACACAAGGAAGCAAACACAAGCACCGAAAAGGAGCACTGGGCAGAGAATGATCCAACTCTGGGATGCTTAGCTTCAATTCAAATCGCACAAGAAACTGATAATAACAGAACATCGAGGCCGGGGAGTGATACAGCAAACACATACAGGCCACCAACTTCCCCGTCAGAGGTGATAGAAATATCCTCATATCTGGGAAAGTAAGAGTGGGAAGATCTACTAGCTGCATACTCCCAAGATAAAAGCAGAAGTGAGACAAACGCTAATACACCGATTACGATAAGTGATGGCTCACATGAACAACCAGCGACGAGTGCAGCGGCACCAGAGAGGGGTCACAAAAGTCCTATAACCTCAGAAAATCACGCAGAAACCCCAAAACACACAAAGCACAAAAGCGCTTGGCCTAGTCCGCTCAAAACAATACAACTCCTGGTAGGAGCCCTCAACTATCAATCGGACAAAATGGACACTCAACTAACATTATTGGACACAGTGGCTGTATTTGTGGTCGCCATTGACGGGAAGCTGGGCACGCTAAACTCGCTTCTTCAAAACAAGCTGGATCATCCGCAACACGAAACCAGGCACAACAAAGGTGGATGTGGATGCGGCCCAATCATCGACAAATTGTCGACACTTCCAACAATATTGAGCGACCTGTGCATACAGCTCAAAAGGCCTGCCCAGGGACAACAAATTGATCCCTGCAAAAAAGAAGAGAATGATAACTCAAGGATAAAGGATGAGCCGGCCACTAATGAACATGGAAACTCCAAAACAAGAACCCCCTTACCCAATACACCCAAAAGCACAGGGGCCTGTGAAATTGGAACTTCTGACCCTCCGCTCTCTGAAAACCTAGAGGAAGAAAAAGCACATACAAAAATGAATGCTAAACAAAGAAGAGCTAAAAAACGCAAAGGTAGGAAACATAAGATACTCTCGAATCGCGAAGGCTTCATGCACCTCTTTGGGAATTTTCCAGCCACAGCAGCCCCAACCCAACCAACTGATGGGAAGGGGCAAAAAATTAAGAACTTGGAAACACTTGGACATATCACAGAAGAAGACTCCGAAGCTGGAGTACAAGATTCATGCCTCCAATTCTGCGAGGCCAGTAAAATAACCCTTGAACCCAATTCGGAACGGGCTCCAAAAAGCAGTAGGATGCCTAGCACTAATCTCCCTCAACTTATTGAGCAAGAACATACTTCGGGCAACAAGTCTGGGTACAACCAGGGACCAAAACATGCGGGGAAGGGCAAAGGGTCATCAGATAGCCAATTATCTAAAACTACTCAAGCGATCTCGACCACACAAATTGAAGAAGAATCAGCTATCACAGTGACAGCGGACCTAATGCGTCACCCCAATCGGCCTGGTGAGAACTACCAACTGGCCGAATCACTTGCACCAAATCAGCATAGATCTTGCCGAGAGCTAAGAGTTACTGCAGCAAATAATAATCAGGCCAAATCAACTGCAACACGGCTAGTAGAGCATATGCCACCAAGCCAATTTAAAAAAGAGATGGGGTCCCTAAACGAACAAAGAACCGTAACGGGTGTCACATGGTTCAACCCAGACTACACCTCGCAAGGAAGACATGACACTCTCAATAGAGGCAACATCCTACGGCTGCTATCCCATATTCCCTCTCTGGAAGAAGTAAAAAGCTCTGACCTGATATCCATCGAATTCATAGACGAAGACGGCACTGGCAGAGAAAAAACGAAAGCCACTTGGACATCTTTGGCAATCTCGCAGAAAATACAAGCTGAAGCAGAGATCTTTAAAAACTGGGGGATCACAATAAAACCATACTCAAAGCCAAGATACCCAGAAATACTAATCCCGGTGGAAAAAGCGGCAGACCCAGCCATCGTAAACAGCCCCAGAATTTCGGTTCTGAGAGGAGCGGTAGGGGCAGTTGGAATAAACAACGACTAACATACCGGCACCTCCGGAAGGACCAGAGAGGAAAAAACACGAACAGCTGGATTATCTGACCTAAGATGGACCGCCAGAACTCTAAATAACAACAATTGACAAATCGGCCCTGAGACAAGTGAGGGTTCTCATGATCTATTAAGAATATGCTCGTGGAACATCAACGGCTTAGCCTCTAAAATAACTGACTCAGAATTCTTGCATTACATTAGAACTTTCAACGTCGTGGCATTTCAAGAGACATGGCTTGCAGATCCCCCGCATCTTCAGGGATACTTGCGCTTCTACATCGGCGCAAAAAGGACAGCTAAATATGGGCACCTTCAAGGCGGCCTAGCAACTTATGTATCAGTCACAAGCATCTTGAATGTAAAAGAAGTTGGACCATCCTCAACAGCCTCGCTGGCAGTAAATTTCCCCTTGGCGCAATTAAAAACAGGCATCGCTGATACCGACTTCACCCTAATCAACGTCTATGTTCATCCGAGGAAAAAAAGAAAAGCAGTCGAAGACCTATGCAACTATATAGAGGAATGCATAAGGGAAATACCTACCACTAATGTCATGCTAACTGGGGATTTCAATCTCAACCTCATGGGCACCACGCAAGAAGATGAGCTCCTAATCCAAAACTCAATTTGGGATATCCCATCACAAAGGAAATCACAAATATCTAAACAGACAAAACTAGGCAACAAGACCCTAGAAGAACTGGAACATTTCAACATCAGGGCCCTAAATGGAAGGACTTCTGGAGACAACCCTCCGGCCTCAACATTTCACCCAACAAGAAATAGCAGCATTTTAGATTATACTTTTATTTCACTACCATTATTTCAATACATAAGTTCCTATCGGATAGGCAGAAGTGGAGACAGTGATCATTGTCCCCAAGAAATCACTCTTGAAACTGTAAAGCCGAACTTTGAGTCGTCCAAAGAATCAAAAGAGTCAATCCACACTGTCAACTTTAAAAAAAACTTAAATATTCAGCAGCAACAGATGATACCCTGGTTGAAAGGGCAAAACAGCATTTTGGGGCCGCACTGGACCAAGCGAAACTGCCAAATGGGAACAATTTACAAACACTATGTCCAATTACGCCACAACACCTAAGCCACACGCAAAATTGGGCTATGACAGATCGAGCAAATTCACTCAAGAGCACAAAGAAAAAATCAGAGGCACAAAAACATCAATTTACCGTACAATGAGAGAACTCCAACAGAAACCCACGGATACAGTAAAGCAGGACCAACTACAGAAATTAAAATCAACATTGAAAAAACTAAAATGGGAAGCAAATAAATCCATGGAGGACAATCTTTGGGGAAGACTTCACTCTGACATTAAACGAAACGATGGGGCAAGATTTTGGAAATCGATAAATTCGTTTTTAAGACCTACGCACCATGGGGTCTCATCTAACATCAAAGAGGAGTCATGGGCAAATTTCCTCGGAACCCATTTCAACCAGGCAACGGGAAAAAACCAAGTGTTAACAACGGACCGCGAGAGGGATACTCACAAAATACTATTACCTAACTGCGACAACAGCCGCAAAGAATGCCATAACTCGACTCCAAACGATGACTGGCCGTAATTATAAAACACTATCCAGCGCCAAATTAAGAAAGGAAGAAGCGAGGGAGCTCCGGGACCAAATGGTATCCCGCCAATTCTTTATAAACAGGACGTGAAAGGCTGGGCTGCAGCACCTGAACCCCTTTTTTTGGAGATAAGATGCTACAATACCCTGCCAAGCTCCTGGAAGGGCTCCATCATTTCTCCAATCTATAAGGCAGGAGATAAGGCTTCCCCTCAAAATTACCGATTGGTGGCTCTAATCGACAACGAAGCAAAACATTTTGCAGGCATCCTCCTAGAAGAATTGTTGTCATGGGCCACAGAGAGATCCTTAATCCCTGTCAACCAGACAGGCTTTGCCAAATTAGTAGGTACAATGACCAATATTTTGACCATGGGCATGCTCATAGACAAGGCAGAATCAAACAAAATGCCCATTCATTTCTGCTTTATAGACTATAAGGCTGCCTTTGATCATAAAAACCGGAACATTTTATGGTCTAAACTGAACGGTTGGGGGATATCGAGACCTCTGTTGGATCTGCTGATCAACCTTCACACAGAGACCTGGGTACACAAAAAGGTGGGGGATGGATCAGTTTTGTCCAGGCGTATACTGACCAACAAGGGCCTGAAACAGGGCTGCGTCCTGGCCCCCACTTTATTCAACCTGTTTTTAGGTGACCTTGTTCCGATTCTAAACAGCTGCAATTCCCACGCTCCTAAGCTAGGAGGACTCAAATTACCATGTCTACTATATGCAGACGATATTGTCTTAATAAGCCACACAAAGGTAGGGCTTAAACATCTCCTGAATGCAACATACAGCTATTCAAACGAAAACGAGCTGACAATAAATCTGGAGAAAACCCAGATGACCATCAGTAAGAATAAAAGGAAATTAACATCATGGTTCTGGAACAAGACAAAAATTGGAGACACCCCAGTATACAAATATCTAGGAGTGAAGATCGATAACGGTGGGCAGTTCTCTACTCAGAGATCAAGTATACGAGGAAAAGGTCTATCTTTGGCAATTTCACTGAAAACATTAAACAGCAAACTTTCTGGTCCCTCTCTTCTTCCTCTGGTGCAAGTAATTCGCGCTAAACTCCTTCCAACAATCACCTATGGGAGTGAGGCACTCACAGGAAGGGACGCCAAGATCCTCGATAACACAATTACAGCTGCTTACAGAATCATTTTTAGCCTGCCAAAGCGAATCTCGCCAATACAACAAAACAAATGCCTGCACCCTTCTTATTTAGTAAACCATGATTATTCAGATATAGATCACACCATTATTAAATTTAGGTAGATCCGGTACCTCAATTTTTACCATTTACTTTTTATTTTAGAACAAATTTCATACGTGTGTTTATGCAGAAATAAACAAATACACTAACATATCTAACTTACTAACTACATATATATACATTTCATACAAAACGAAAATTATATTCAAAAAGAACGCACGGCTGGATGACCCTGAACTCTTACTCAACGATTGCACCACAGAGCTACTTTGGCGTGGGCTATGCAAAATCCGTCAAAATGTGCTTCTTAAAGTATAGGTTAGGCTTGCTACTGTGCATTCAAAACTTCCCACGCTGGATAAAAACCAAAGCTGGCTCCCTTTGTCGGTTATGCGGCTCAGCGCAAGAGGACATGCTGCACCTGAATTGCTCCTGCGAGAAATTGTTGGACGAACGGAAATATCTGCTGAAACATCACTTTAACCAACGGGAGATACGTACACGAAGGAACGCAGTTCTCGCCTGCTTCTCATCCCATGATCCCCAGCTGAACTGCAGTTTTGTAAAATTTATGAAGGCAGTGGAACGTAAGATGCCAAAAAACTAATCTCTAAGGGGTGCGATATAGTTGACCAAACATTACATCATCCACTGTCATTGCTGATTTCATAGGAACATGAGGATACCGGGATAACAAAAACAAACAAAAAAAAAAAAAAAATATATATATATATATATATATATATATATATTTTATAATAGAAAACAGAATCAAATCTCTCAAAATAAAATTAATCGCACCAGGAAGACATCCTGCAAAATTGAATTGAGGGGTGCGACTCGCGGCTCGAGGTTGCCGTTGTTGGGACTGAGGGAGGACCGGAGGACATTCCGCCCACTGCCAAGCCACTTTGCTTCACTTGCTTTCCGTGTGGGGAGCCGGCGGGTGCGGCGGCCAGGGACTGCGAGTACCAGCATTCCCCCCAACTACCTGCAGCTGGTAATCTTCCCCGGCCGGCCCCGCCTCCTGCTAGCTGTTCGTGAAAACCTCTCGCCGCCTGCGCTTCGCGGGTGCGACTCGCGGCTCGAGGTTGCCGTTGTTGGGACTGCAGGAGGACCGGAGGACATTCCGCCCACTGCCAAGCCACTTTGCTTCACTTGCTTTCCGTGTGGGGAACCGGCGGGTGCGGCGGCCAGGGACTGCGAGTACCAGCATTCCCCCCAACTACCTGCAGCTGGTACTCTTCCCCGGCCGGCCCCGCCTCCTGCTAGCTGTTCGTGAAAACCTCTCGCCGCCCCCGCTTCGCGGGAGCGACTCGCGGCTCGAGGTTGCCGTTGTTGGGACTGCGGGAGGACCGGAGGACATTCCGCCCACTGCCAAGCCACTTTGCTTCACTTGCTTTCCGTGTGGGGAACCGGCGGGTGCGGCGGCCAGGGACTGCGAGTGCCAGCATTCCCCCCAACTACCTGCAGCTGGTACTCTTCCCCGGCCGGCCCCGCCTCCTTGTCCTAGTCCTACTTCAACTGAACCTGATCCCGTCCCGCGGGACGCGCGCGGGTCAAAGCGTGGGGCTAAGCCCGGGCAAAGGGCGGGCCCTCTACGGCCCTCAAAGGCCGGATAAGGACGGGACGGGCCATCCCATTTGGCTGTTACATGTAGGCCTATCATCAAGAAGGTAAACACCCCCCCCCCCAATCGATTCGATTCCTTACCTGTGGTCCTGTTCATATATCGCTTCCCTATCTCCCTTATCCACCATGACCTCCAAGGGGGCCCAGTCTACTAGCGTAGCGGATTGTGGGCAAATGCCCTCCTTCTTAGATGAGTTAAACCTCTTATGTAAATCCAACTATGCCCCTTTTGAAACTCCCACTCCGCCCAATAACGCTAGTACACTACCAGACAAGCTTACACTTTTAGATGCTCCCATATTTTTTAACAAAATCTGCAGCCCGAACACCGTAAGTGTTGAACCCTCCCAGGTTCCATCGGCGAAACGGATATACAACAGTACCATCCAAGGCGGAAGCAATCCCAAAACACCAAAACTGTGCTTAAACACACCCTCCGCCAATTTCTTAATTATCCCTCCAAATGTCGAGAATCCAGAGGCTTTAACACCTCCTCCCCACTCCTACCTACTACCATTAATCAAAGGAATGGTAAGCTCTATGCTAGCACCACTGCTTGAAAAAATTAATATGCTAGGGGATAGGCTCTCTAGAATAGAGAAATCCATTAAATCAAACCCGCAGGCTGATATACGTAGCGACACATTTAACCTCCCTAAGTCACCTCCCACTCACCCAGCCTCTAAACCCCTTGCCCAGGATAAAAGGCGGCAAAGACAACCTGCTGGCCCTAGTGCTTTAGGGCAAAAAATAGCTAAACAGCCTGCCAAAGTTTCCCTCCTCCAGACGACCGCACCCGGAATAGGTCATAACAAAGTCAATTCTATACATTTACCTCCGGAAGCGGCCCCATTTGTGTGCATCCTTGCGGGTGTACCCGTTCTTCCACCTGGAAAAACTGAGAGTCAATTTGACTTACTTAACAAAACCAAATTCTGGCTGTCCAAAAATAGGCCACTGCCTCGTGATCTATTCGGAGCAATAAGGAGTGTTAGAAGGGTGGGATGGTTGGGCTCCCTTCACAAAGATGTTGCCGGAGATTTGATACTGGTGAGATTCAGAGACAGAAACATTGTCCCTTACTTGAAAACTTGGCCGCCTCAAGTAAGAGACGGCCCAATATCCTTATGGGACTTACACGACTTCTACCCCAAATTCCCCAGTTCTCGTCCTTTTCCGAAATCATTTTCCATGTGGTAGGATTCATAAAACTGCTTATGATCGCCGTTAATATTGTTTCAATTTTGGAGTGGGAAATTCTTTTATGATTGAGTCCCTATCTTACTGCTTCTTGGTCACTTAAAGTGTTTATATTTATGGATTGTTAATTGCATGACTTGTTAAATCCGTTTACAGAAGGGCTTCGTCTGTTTTATTTTTATTTTTAAATGTGCCACTATAAAATTTCAAATATACCCTATTTCCTAGCGACCGACTCAACTGAAAATGATATGATTATGCCCTGTAACTAAGTTGCTAGGGCTTGTTTTTGACAAATTGTAAAAATGATTTTATTAGTATAATGAACTGTTGATAAATTTGTTAGCTTTGTGTATATATAGTGTCCTTGTAATGAATATAATCGATGTCTGCCTTTATTGTGTTTTTTATCTTGTACGCTTTTATGAATTTTTTATTGAATTCGAATAAAGCTTGCTGACTGACTGACTGTGATATGCTGATTTTATCAAACATGTAGTTTTAACAAATTTTTCTTTTAATCTGTTTTGTACTGCAATGGTTTTAAGTAACTATGCTAAATAAAATTATTTACTTACTTACTTACTGTTCATGTTTCCTATTGTGGCAGGTACTGCTGGCTGTAGCAATTGCCGCAATGGAGAAAATGCAGGTTTTGCATTGCCCTGCAATACGTGGCAGGCACCATGCAGTGCCTGCCACATAGTGCAGGGAAATGCAGGGTGGCACCGTAGGTGCCCCCCAAGTGCAAAACCAATTTTCCCAGGGGAAATGGGGCCCGTTTCAGGCCCCCAAAGTCCATCCCAGCCAAATTTGCTCAGGAAAAACAGGGGCCCACTATGGGCCCCCAAAGTCCATCTTCACCAACCTTTCCAAGGTGGTTGAACCACTATGAAAAGGCTGGTGGGATGGACCATCCTAATATGACTGCGGTGCCTGACTGGAACCGCCACCATTCTGGGAAATGTGGCTGCTCTGCCAGGCGGTTGGAAAAGGACTGCCTGTCAAAACCATGGCAGTCGGTCTTTCTCACTGCCATGTTTCTGCCCAACATAGTAATCTGGCGAGCGGAAAATTGCAGTACATTGGCAGTGAACCCGGCAGCCTGCCAGTGGCTGGACCACCACCATCGTAATCAGCCCCTAAATTCCCACTGCATTTTTGAAAGCTGGTCCATTGTATCTTTAACATGTCTGACACGAAAGGAATAGTGCACCGTGGTGTGCCAGCAGCACCACCCATTCACAGAAGTGCGATAGTGACAGGCATGGAGACATGCCTAAATGGCGGTGGGCATGCTCTGCCACCAAATCGCGGTGTCTCATGTGATTGTATGGCACCCAAATCGTGGTAGCTACCGCCTGGCTCCAGCGGTGTGTCACCACCATGGAGCATGCCCTAGAGCCAATAGTAACGTGGATTATGGTGACATGATGCAGCTTTGAAAATTGCGATAGGCGTGCTCCGCCACCACGGAGGCAGTCAATGGATGCATTTGAAGATGCACCATTGCGGTAGCGCTCACCGGGCCCCTGCGTTGTGTCACCGCCATGGAACATGCCCTTACAGCCAATGGGAATGTGGATTGCGGTGGAATGATGCAATTTTGAAAGTCGCGGTAGGCGTGCTCCGCCATTACGGAGGCGGTCATTGAATGCATTTGAAAGAGGCAGACCTGGACCACCAATTGCTGCTGCTTGGCACCTTTGTAATGACCCAGGGGGCTATATATGTGTGGGAGGGAGCCTCACATTTCCACTGCTCCCAGAGCCTGCTTCCAGAGACCCCTGACCTGCTGCAGCTGCCTCCAGGGACTGCTGCCTGAGACCCCTCTTCTGCTGCTGCCCCCAGGGACTGCTGCCTGAGACCCCTCTTCTGCTGCTGCCTTGAGGGACTGCTGCCTGAGACCCCTCTTCTGCTGCTGCCTCCAGGGACTGCTGCCTGAGACCCCTCATCTGCTGCTGCCTCCAGGGACTGCTTCCATAGACCCCTCACCACCCAATTCCAACGCAGTTGTTCCATGTCCACAGTGATGGCAAGGACAGAGTAGGTCCATGCCAGTCCATTCACAAGCGAGGAGCTGGAGGTCCTGGTGGACGAGGTGCTCACACAGAACCCAAGCCTGTTTGGTGCCCCAAATGTCATGGTAATTCCTCAAAAGTGGAGGTGTAGGGCATGGGGAACACATGTAGTTGGACTGATGCAGTATGTGCCTGAGGGTGTTGGGTTGTGTCATGCACTGCCAAACATTCTGTCTCCAGGGTGAAGATGTGTGTTCCAATGTCATAGGTTTCCATGCCTGCAGTTGTAGGTACGAGTGAACTGTGTTATGTTGTCAGCCATACAGTGACACAGTTGGTTGGGCAAGCAGGAGTCAGGACAGGGATTGTGTGGCTGAATGGCTGTGTGTACCCCATCTCAGTGTGAGCCCATATGGCCAGCACAGTGCCCGCCAACAATGACAAGGACACATCACTTCACTTACGGTGTATTTCCTAAGTATTTTCTCATTGCACCCCAGCTAAGCACCATCTCAGCACTGTAGATTGCACACGACCAGCCTTGTGTTGAGGAATTTCTGTTTGTGAGTCCATGTCCCTCAAAGCGACACCCATGACACAGTTCTCGATTCACAGGGCAGGTACATTGAGTGCTGCGTAGTCTTTGACAAAGTGAGTCCACCCCCAGACACAGGTTGATTTGTGATGGATGTGTTGCTCAACCCAACAATGGACTGGAGATGTGGGCAGGCCACATAGGGGTTTCATTGCTGGCATCCTGCATGTGTGTGAGATGTGCAGGGACTGTATTCTCCCTCACAACTGCTTTCATTCACATCAGCTTATCCCATGCAGATGTCCCAGGTGAGATGAACCCTAGTATCTGATGGACATATTGTTGAATTTGTAATGGGTTTGTATCTTGCTGCTATACTGATAGATGTTGGTACATTACACTGTGTCACTGATAATTTCCTCCTCTTGTCTCCCATGTCTGCAGTTCAAGGTATACCAGCGTAAGGCCGTGTGGAGGGCCATTGCAGCCAAGGTGCGAGCTCTTGGGGTCTCTAACGGACGGCGCACCCACTGACCCAAGAGGTGGGATGACATCAGCCGGCTGGCAAAGAATGTGGCAGAGATGACCTTGGGGCTGCTTCCTCGCACTGGGCGTTTGGCATGGCGCAGCTTGAGACCACTAATGGGCCGTATCTTGGCGGTGACTCAGCTTGAGCTGGATGCACTTTTGAAGGAGCATCTGCAGCAAGCCAGGGGTGAGTATTGGGGGAGGGTGACTTTGGCTGGGAGTAGCTGCATGTGTAGAGAGCCTGTGCCAGTGCTGGCCTATGTGATGTTGGTGGTGTGATGCAGTGGCATGTAAGTGGCTGCTGGGCTGGGTGCCAGAGTCATGCATTTGCCCTACCTGTACATACAAAGGCAATTTTCCATGCTGTGCATTTCCATTGCAGTCTGAGTTGTGCTCTTCAGGTTTCTTCTGCATTGGGGTAGTCTGGTAAATCACATTGGGAGGGAACGGCAGTGTTCGCAATCTGAGTGTGCCCTCATCAATGCGTCCATTGCATGCACCCAGAATGTGGAGGCCTAGACATCTGACAACAATGTGCACCAGTCTTTGAGCCCCAAAGTACAACATGGTTGGTGGCATGGGCTCAACCCCATTGTGGACTGTCATGGTGTAGTCTGTGTTGTCCCCTCCTAGTCCATACAGATCTGTCAGTGGCAACAAGGGGTGTGCCCCCATCATGTCCCTATGTGTGCGCAAAGCTAGTTGTGTGTCTGGTTGAATAGAGCCCCAAGCAGGGTGTATTGCTGTGTGGCCATTACATGGCTCAATCTTGACTGCAAATCTCGGTTCCACAAACTGTTTGAGTCTATATAGTGAGTTGCTGCAATGTGATTGCAGAGGGTGGGGTGCAACATGTAGATTTGGTCAGCTTTTGTGATGCATTGCTTGCAAAGGTTTGTTCTGTTGCTGCCACTTCCCTGACCCTAAATCTCTCTCTCATGCAGAATCTCCTGTGGTCATGGTGGGACAGGAGACGGACACCAGTGGGGGTGAAACTAGCACAACAGCTGCACAGGAGCCCAGTGACACAGATTTTACCAGCCCCTCAGAGAAGGACCGGAGTCTGCTGGAGGAATCAAAGCCTGAGACGCAAACTACCATATCATCTGATGCCAGCGGGGATGCATCCAGGTTGGCGGGCACAAGGAATCGGGACTCTGCATTATCTTTAAGAACACAGCGGCCAGTGCCCACCCTCCCAGCCACTTCCTCTGGTGCTGCCCGTGTCCGGCTCAGTGAGAGGGGACAAGTTTCCTTCACACCTGGAACCACTGCCCCTGCCCCGGTCCCCCCTGTTGCCATCAGTGCCGAGTCTGTGGAGATTTTGCGCCAGCTGTGTGTAGGCCAGACATCTCTCCTCAATGACTTCATTGACCACGACAAAAAATTGGCTCAGGTGGTTGCTTTCATGGAGGACATACATTCAGATGTGGGTGGGCTGCACCGTACTGTCCAGGCTTTGTCCTCCACAGTGACGTCTGCCCTTCAACAGGCACATACTCTCAGTCCAGCTCCAGGGCCTTTGTCTACCCCTCAGGTATTGGCCACGTCTGACGATAGTGACCACGGTTCACAGACCTCAAAGTCACAACACAGAACACAAAGCACAAAGCAGCAACAACCCAAGCGGTCCTGGACGCAGACACCATCCTCACAGAAGACCAAAGCCACCCCAGAGTGCAAAGACAAAAGCCCGTCAGGCGGTACCAAAGCACAAGAAGCAAAAAAGCAGAACTCAGGCTCACATGCCTCGGAGGCATACCCAGCTAAGGATTCTCCTGTCCCTAAAGCATCTCGCAAAGAGAAGCATGCAGTTTCTGTACCCACGGAGGAGGTGGTGCCTGGCAAGGGTACACCTAAGAAGGGCTCCAAGGCAGATTCACCCTCCACCTCGACTCCCATTCCAAGCCCAGTGAAGCAGGGGAAGGAGGACACTGTAGGGGTTACACCTGGTAAACAGGGGATGGAAGGGCAAAGGCGGAGCCAGGCACAGCGTTCTGCTGGATACAGCACGTCCCGAGAAGGAGTGCCAGTGTCTGCACCTGATGCAGCTTTGTTGGAGAGTGTGCCTGTTGTGTCCACCCCACCTCCCACTCCTACCAAGACAGTGAGACCATTTAGACTCCCCAAGAAGTGGACAATCTCCCAGCCACACTGTGTCTCATGTCAGCATGACTCCACCTCCACCTCCACATGACTCCACCTCCACGTGCCACTACACCACCTGGTCCAAGCAGCCCTCCGGCTTGCCAAGCCACTGATAGCTCTACCTCTGCTGGGCCCCTCTCTCCTTGGTCAAGTGCTCCAACTGTCCCAGGCACACAGTCAGCTCCCAGTCTGCCTGACAGCCAAGTCTGAGTGGTAGTCCCCCTCACACACCTGTCTCTCACAGAGGTGGGACTGTACTGCCCATTGTTACCCCCTGACTGTGTTGCTGATCATGAAAAGGTACAGTCACACACATTCCCTGTGCAGATTCTCATGGACATGCTCTGCACTTTGCCCTGGACAATAGCCTCCCTGTTTTGCCCTTGCCTGTGCAGGTTCTCATGGACATGCTCTGCACTTTGCCCTGGCCACTGGCCTTGCTTTTTTGCCTTTGCCTGTGCAGATTCTCATGTACTCACTCTGCACCCTGGACTGGCCACTGGCCTTCCTGTTTGGCCATTGTCTGTGCAGATTCTCCTGGACATGCTCTGCAGTTTGTGCCTTGCTCTTCTCTACTCTTGGTGTCTATCTGTGCAATATGTGAATAAAGACAGTTACTCCCGTTGTCTGTTTTGTCAGTGTCCTTACTGAATAAAGTTATTTTGGTGTGTGTATATGGTTTTCTGTGCCCCATGCTCTGTGTGCCACTTCAACATTGCCAATGTCTTGGCTCACCTACTCTTTTTTTTACAAGGGTGACAGGGACTTCAGTTCTTCCTGGTCATGATACTTGTGGTGTCTATGTTGTTAATTTTACTTTTAATGCAGTGTCATTTCCATGATTTGTTAATGTTAGCTATATTCTTCACATGCCAGGTTGGGGGGCACTGCCAGCACAGAGTGTGATTCTGTCCACAGGTTTGCAGGCAGGCAGGCTGGCAAGTGTCATCATGTATGTGTGTTATTCCTTTATGTGTGCCCATTAGTGTATGTGTGTGGTATTCCTATGTTTATGTTTGCCATTTATAAAGCGCAACTTATACCCGCGGGCGTCTTGGCGCTGTGATGGCCAGTCATCCTAGTCCCATGGCCTACCTTAGATGTGTGCTCTTGGGTAGTCAAGAAGTGTGCAGTGTGAAGGGGGTAACTTTGTAAGGAGTGTTGATGTGTTTGTGCCCCAGCATTGTCAACTACACACATGTGTTACCCAGGAGTTGGATGCTTGTTGTTTGGATTGTTCAGCCCTGTGGATGTGGTTGTATGCACATGTGTGAGTTGTATGGTGTGCACTGTGCAGTGTGTTGGTGTGTCCATGCAGTTCTGTGTGAATCCTACTTGTTGTTTTTGTCACTTGTGAGTAGGCAGAGTGTGTGACTGGCACGTCTGCGTTGTGTTTAGTTGATCATCCATGTGTCTTGATACTGTTTGTGTAGACTGTGCAGACCTGCTGCTCCACACTGCCATTGTGGTTGTGTTTTCTCATGCATTGCTGTCACATGGTGCATCTTTACCTTCAGTATGGCATGTCGTGTGTGGTGTCATGCTATCTCCTATCTGTGCTTCAAATGCCTACCCATTGTGGGTCTGCACTCCCTCTATTTGTATATGGTGCACTTCTGCCATGTCCACTACTGCCATGCAGTACACTTCACTTAGATGTCAGCTGTCCCCTTGGTTTACATGTGTGTGTGTGCCTCCTCATCCCTTCATTTGTGACACTGTGCTTTGTAATGCAGTTCTTTGGCCAGGAGCAATGTGCCACTCAGGATATTTCCCCAATTGTTTATTTGTGATGTTCTTGTGCTGTTTGTCAGTCCTGGTTGCTCATCTGCTGTTCAATTGTTTTTGCCGCCTAGTTCTCTGGTCAAGTTGATTCCACCTTTGTCTCCCAGTCTCCCAGACTTGTGCATCTGTTGTTGTTGTGTTGGATGTATGTATGTTCGCTGTGGTATTGCTGCACTTCCTGTGTGTGCTGTTGTCTTTGTGCTGTATTGATTTGTGTTGTGTGGGTTGATGTTGTGTCACTCATGTCTGTGTGTGGCTGGTATGCTTGGTGAGCACACATTGCTTGTTGTGCGTGCAGTACTGTGTGTGTATGTTGCCTTGTCATTTCCTGGTGTGCATCCCCTGATGTACTGCTGTGTTTGCTCTGTGACTGTTTTGCCTCTGCATCTGTTGCTTGCTTGATGTGGCTATGTTGTTCTGTAATGGGGCACTTCTTGTGTGAGTTGTGGTATATTGTCTGTGCATTGTTCCTGAGTGATGAGGTTGTGCACTCCTGTTGTGTCTGTGCTCCCATTGCCTTTTCACAGTTTGGCTGCACAGGGCATGTCTGTTTTTGTTGTGGTTCTGTGTGTGTGTTTCTGTTGGGTTATGTGTTTGTCTGTTATTTTTGTGCAGACATGTGTTCTGGCATCCCTGTGTGTGTGTGTGATGTTTTTGGCTACACCCAGGGTGTGTGTTTGTTTGTGTGTGTATGGACTGGCAAGTATTGCTAGCCTTAAGTGTGTGTGGCACTGGTGTTCTATGCTGCTGGTGTGGGGGGGCATATGTGTACATTACTCCTGGTGTTTGGCAGTCATGGAGTGTGTCAATGGCCCCTGTATGGTGTGCTGCTGGTCTACTCCTGTGAAGTAGTTGTATACATGTGTGCCTGTTCACAGTTTGACTTCAGGGCCTTCCTTTCATCCTTGTGCCTATACATGGTTTGCCTTGCTGTCTCCCTGTCTTGTTGCACTGTGATATCTGTGTTTTGTTCACTGAGTGTACCAGCCATGTGTGCTTTGATGGTCTGAGGGTGTTGTTCTCTGTTCCTTGTCTTGCATGTGATGTACACATGCTTGTTGTGTGTCTCCATGGCCTTCCATTGTGTGCATACCACTTTGGCTTTCCTAGTTGTTGTGCTCCATTGCTTTTGGCATTTGGGGTGTGTATGTGTCTAGGAGTCAGACTGTGGTGTGTCTGTGTGACTATGCAGGCTGTGTGTCCATTTAGTCCTTGTATGTGTTCATTTTGTGCTTGTACTCATTTTTGTTTCATTGCGTGTGGTGGTGTTGTGGTGTGTGTGTTTCTCAGGCCCTGTGCTACTGTGCTGTGTGTTGTGTGTTCCTTTGCAGCCACTCCTGCTGTCGCTGTCTCCCTGATTGTTTGTTGTGTGGTGCAGGGTGTGGTTTGACCTGGCTTGTTGTTGTGCATAGGTGTGCACAGGAGGGGCACATAACATGTGCCTTCATGGGATGTGCTAATATGTGTTGGGAGGAAGTGTGGCCCTGTGTTCTTTGTGCGCTACACATGTCTGGCACTGGCCCTGCCTTCTGCATTGTGCGCATGTATTCCCTTGTGTTCACAGCTGCGGTGAAGTGTCCGGAACATTGCAGAATGGTCACGGAAGATGTGTGTCCAGGATGCAGAGGGGTGACTTGGTGGTAGGTGGGTCACGTGTGGGTTCCCTTGTGGATGTGTACCTGTCCCCACCAGGGTGTCTGATGTGGATTTGGACCCTGTGTCTGCTCATGTGTTGTGTGTTGTTTTTTTGTAATTGCGTACCTGTGGCGGCGTCTGCGGCGGTCCATGAGTTGCTGCTGATGTTGCAGGTACAGCACCGGAAAGACGTACAGAGCTGGGTCCATGGCGGTCGTGACCGGGTGGAAGGGACAGGGACTCTGGTTTCACGCTCCGCTTTCGAGCTTCCACCATCTCTGATTGTGAGGTATCTCCACTGTGGTGCGTCTGCTTGTTTGGGGCATCCTAATTTGTGGAGCGGGACAGACATCATTCAGCATGGCGGTGAGTCTCCATTGCCTCCCATCGCCGCCGCGGCCGCCGCACTTTGATGTTGGTGCGCGTTGCACCGCAGCGGACGGGAAATGGTCTATGTTTGGCCATACTAATGTGGCGTATGTGTGTACCCCTGCTCGTAGGCGGAAAAATGCATTTTTCCGCACCGCCAGCACCGCGGTGGTGCCACCGCCCGACATCCTAATGGACCCCTTCATTTTGTTCTCAAAAACAATGTATAACTACTGATGTTTGTTGATTTGACTGGTAACTCAACTGTTTCTTGATATGTAAATGTAAAGCGTTCTGATACCCTACTCTGGGTCATGTTTGCGCTATATAAAACACCAAATAAATAAATAAACAGTAAATGTGAGCAGGTATGATACTCAATTGCTAATAATTGGGGACTGAACTGATGTATTTTCTAAAAATGCAAACCTTGTATTTTTGGATAAAAAAGCATTTTCACAAAAGTAAGCATTTGTGTGGAGTAGATGAATTTTTAAAGACAAATTAAAACGTGGTATTTGTGGGCAAATCAGTGTGGTAGTAGAAAAAGGTGCACTGATATTTTAAGACACACAAAATGCATTTCCAAATTTTTACAAAGTTGCTATTTTAGTGACAATTCATTTGATGCTATGGAGACGTTTGTCACTTCCCTTCTGCCTGAGGGCAGATGCTGCTGCAGTTATTATTTCATAACTCATGTGGAGTCAGGGGACACTCACTGCACCAGACTCCGGCACCATCTCCGTCCCTGACAGCAACTCAGCTGCAGGCAGCTCATTGTCAACCAGTGTTAAACTGCCAGGGTCCCTGGATAGCGCTGGGAAGCATGTGCATATCAATGGGTTGGGTTTGCAGAAAATTATCAAATACTGCGAATAAGTAAGAAGGGCAAGGCATTGAGGTGGTCCAGGGCGTGCTGTTGGGCCTGTTCTAGAAGACCCTCTTGATATCACTAACTGCTTTCCATTTCCTCAAAACGCAGAGGAATATGCAGCTAGTTGACAAAGTGCACCCTTAAGTGATTCCTTTCTGCGTAAACTCTGCTGTTTTTTTAGGTCGAGCCTAGACAGCCCATGTGCTTTTCGTAGAGCAGCACCGACCAACTACAATTACCTTCTGTTTGCATTCTTAACCTGTTTTTCAGGAGTACTCTTTTTCCTGTTTTCTGCCCTCCACGAATTCAGCTGCAGCAGCTTTGCTTAATGCCCGTCTTGGTCTGTGAAATTACTGCTTCGTGTGTATTCCCCTGCTGCTTCAAGCTGAAATGGGCGAAGCGGTAGCTTTGCCGCTGCTGAAAGTGCTACTCACTCACTTGTTTAGATTGGATACTACAAAGAATGCATGTATGCTTTGACGGTAACCGTTGCACATTGGTGATGTCTTTTGGGGACGGCGGACTGCGTTCGCGCTTTCCCCTGATCTCTGGTTTCAAGAAAGACAAAAAGGGAGAAAAAAATAAAAAGGAGTCAAAAAAAAAAAAAAGAAAAGAAAAGAAATGAGAGTTGTGGGAGCGAAACAATTCACAGGCAAAATAAACAAATGTGCATCTGATCTGAAGTGTTTTTCTTCTGCAATCATTTGGTGTATTTATGTTAAAAGGCCAAAAAAGTATACAATGTCTTGTTTCGGTGAACTGCTGCTAATTATTTTAACTCAGTCCAATCTTATTATTTCTGTGATAACAAAGTGAGTGTGAAAGGAGAAGGGATACATCGAGATGGAGTTCTAAACACTTTCACAACAAAGCTTTACAAGCATTTTTAAACTCTGCTCCACCTTCCTTTTACATTTATTTCACTGCGCTTGCCATAAACGCTTTCATGTTACTCAAATTAAAAAAAGAAATATCACCCATGGGAACGCACATGCATGGTGGTGACGCATACATGCGCTTCTGAGAATACACAAATCTGGAATTTGTTAATAGATCGCTTCACAGAAATCTTGGCCTAGTTGTTCTGGGTTTCCACTTTCCATTATAGCTTTCGACACTAGTGGTTTCATTGATTTTGCTCAGACAGGATGGTGTTATGTCCAGGTTTTCCTGTCTCTCTCTCTCTGTGTCCCTGAGTATGCAGTGATCTCTAATTAATCCTCCTCGTCCCAGTTCTTACAGACCACCTTCCCTCCCTAATTGCGACTTCGATCCCTAATGCTTTCGGATCACAGGAAGATCCCGGTTAATATGAACACCCCTTGCCAAAAGACAAAGGCATGCTAAAACAGACAATTTTTTTAATGAACAAAGCACTCAGAAGCAGCTGGATCCTTCTGATGAAACAATGAGAAAGGAAATAAATTGCTGGTATATATGTTTTGCACAGCTGGCATTCTTTTTTTTTTAAATAGTTTTTATTGAAGAACACAGGGTTAAAAATAACATTTTAAAACATTTGTCGATGAACAGGTGGGGACAAAAGTATTAGTCATGAATATATATAAAATACATGAAATATATCCTAAGAGCCAACTATACTATAACATAAAACTTATAAGAAAAGGTCAAAATTAGTGATTCTAAGAATAAGAGTACATCGTAAACCTAAATATACCACAGTACTAGTAGATAATCAACCTGTGTAAATAGAGAATATATACAATAGAAGAGGAAATAGTAGTTTTCTTTATAAAAAACAGAAAGGAGATAAAGTAAAGAGTTGAAAGAGATAGGAAAGAAAGAAAGAAGGGAAGAGGAGGGGGGAGAAAGTGTGAGAAATACAGTGATAATACTGAAAAGATTTAAGAAGATAATGATAAAAAGGTAGTGAAAGGTAACCATAATAGATCCGAATTAATTTGTGAAGGAAGTGATTGAGGGACCGATGAGATTCTATGTTCATCACATATTAAATTCCACCAAAAAAGAAAGGATCATTTAGAATTGTCTTTCCAGTAAGTTAATATAACTTTAAAAGCAACAGCAAGAAATAGGTCAAATAAGAGAGACTTGGAGAAAATTTGATCAAAATCAGGTGACATTGTACCAAGAAAAACATTTATAACGTTAAATGGAATCTTATGATGAAATATTAAATTACATTTCGACCATATAACTTTCCAAAAGGTATATACATTAGGACAATAAAACAGTAAATGAGTCAGAGACCCTTCAGCAGAATTACAAGACCAGGATGTTGAGGAGATAGAACGATTGAAACTATGTAATAGCAAGGGTGTAGTAACAACTCTATTGTAAATAAAGTATAGAGATTGTGTAATATTTGCAGCTTTGCAGGTTTTAAACAATTTTTGCCATAATCTGTCCCATTGAGCTACAGATAATATCAGAGAAAGGTCTAGTTCCTATTGAAGCTCAACAGTTGATTTACTCCGAGTGCCTTCTGAAGTAGACAATATTTTATAAATAAAGGAGGCACTAGGAACAGAATCTGTGGAGATCTGATATAATGGGGTAACAGGTATGAGAGATGTAGGAACGGGATCGGAGATAACATTCTGTAAGCATTCCTGTAGTATGGGAGCTAAGGTGTTATATTGCTGAATACAGGAATCTGACAAGTGAAAGGTGTCTTGCAATTGTTGAAAGGATAAATTCATATTATTAACAATTATTTGGTAAACATAGCAAATGCCCTTCTCTTTCCATTGTTTGTAATAGAAGGATTTGTGTCGAAACTTAATGTATTTGTTAAACAATATTGAGGAAGCTAAAAAAGATTGATATTTATTAAATGTTTTAAAGAAAGGGAATGTAAAAGGTATTGAGAGTGCTTCAAAATTGGGTATTTAGAAATAAAAGTACAGTTATCCATGCAGGCAATATCTCTCATTGAGAAATCATTTAGTAAGGAACGTTCAACATTGACCCAGGAGGGTTTAGATATATCCTGATAGTCTGCAGCTAAAGCATAAAATTGACGAATCCGAAAAGCATTATGATATAATTTAAAATCAGGGAATCTTACACCCCCTTAATTTTTGGGACGAATCAATTTGGATATAGCAATACATACATTTTTATTATTCCAGAGAAATTTAATACATAACGAGTTAATCTGAGAGAAATAATATTTAGGAATTTTGAAGAGTAACATAGATAATAAAAACAATATCTGGGGAACAATCATCATTTTAATGGTATCAAGTCTACCCCACCATGATAAAAATAAAGGCGACCAAAGATTCAATAAGTTAGGAATTTTAAGTTTTAAGGCATTAAAATTAAAAAGTAATGTATCAATCAATCAATCAAGGACATTTATAGAGCGCACTACTCACCCGGAGGGTCTCAAGGCGCTAGGGGGGGGGGGGTGCTGCTACTGCTCGAACAGCCAGGTCTTGAGCTTCTTCCTGAAGGAGAGGTGGTCTTGGGTCAGGTGCAGGTCGGTCGGGAGTGAGTTCCAGGTCTTGGCGGCCAGGTAGGAGAAGGACCTTCCTCCTGTTGTCGTTCTTTGGATGCGGGGGACGGCGGCGAGGGCGTGACTGGCTGATCGGAGGTGGCGTTTGGGAGCGTAGAAGTTGATGCGGTTGTTGAGGTAGCTCGGGCCTTGATCGTGCAGGGCTTTGTGTGCGTGGGTGAGGTGACGGAAGGTGATTCTCTTGTTGACGGGGAGCCAGTGCAGGTCTCTCAGATGTCCGGAGATGTGGCTGCGTCGGGGGATGTCGAGGATGAGTCTGGCTGAGGCGTTCTGGATCCGCTGGAGTCTCTTCTGGAGCTTGGCGGTGGTTCCGGCGTAGAGGGCGTTGCCGTAGTCCAGTCGGCTGGTGACAAGGGCCTGGGTGACCGTCTTCCTGGTCTCAGTGGGGATCCACCGGAAGATCTTCCGTAGCATGCGCAGGATGTTGAAGCATGACGAGGAGACGGCGTTGACTTGTCTGGTCATGGAGAGGGAGGAGTCCAGGATGAAGCCCAGGTTGCGTGCGTGGTCTGTCGGTGTGGGTGCGGTGCCCAGGGCGGGGGGCCACCAGGAGTCATCCCAGGCGGAGGGCGAGGAGCCCAGGATGAGGACTTCCGTCTTGTCTGAGTTCAGTTTCAGGCGGCTGGTCGTCATCCACTCGGCTACATCTTTCATCCCTTCGTGAAGGTTGGCTCTGGCAGCGGCGGGGTCGTTGGTCAGGAAGAGGATCAGCTGGGTGTCATCGGCGTAGGAGATGATGTTCAGGTTGTGTTGGCGTGCGATGGGCGCGAGGGGGCTCATGTAGACGTTGAAGAGGGTGGGGCTCAGCGAGGATCCTTGAGGGACGCCGCAGATGACTTCGGTGGCCTCTGACTTGTACGGTGGTAGACGGACTCTCTGTGTTCTTCCGTCGAGGAAGGAGACGATCCATTCCAGTGCCTTCTCCTGGATTCCGACGTTGCTGAGGCGCTGCACTAGGGTGCGGTGGCAGACAGTGTTGAATGCCGCGGAGAGGTCTAGGAGGATGAGGGCTGCTGTTTCTCCGTTGTCCATCAGGGCTCGGATGTCATCGGTGGCAGCGATGAGGGCGGTCTCGGTGCTGTGGTTGGCTCGGAAGCCAGACTGTGAGGGGTCGAGGGATCCATTCGTCTCGAGGAAGGCGGCCAGCTGTTTGTTGACGGTCTTCTCGATGACTTTGGCTGGAAACGGGAGGAGCGAGATGGGGCGGTAATTCTTGAGTTCGGTGGGGTCCGCTGTTGGTTTCTTTAGTAGAGCGCTGAATTCGGCGTGCTTCCAGCCCTCCGGGAAGGTGGCGGTGTCGAAGGAGGTGTTGATGATGTCCCGCAGGTGGGGTGCGATGACAGTGTCGGCCTTGTTGAAGACGTGGTGAGGGCAGGGGTCGGTCGGAGATCCGGAGTGGTTGGAGTTCATTATGCGGACGGTGTCATCGGTGCTGATCGGAGTCCAGGCGCGGAGGGTGGTGGTGGGCGGCGTTGCTGCGGTCGTTGTGTGCGATGGTTGAATGCTGAAGCTGTTGTGTATGTCCGTGATCTTGTTGTGGAAGTAGGAGGCGAGGGAGTTGCAGAGGTCTTGCGATGGGGTGATGTCGTTGTTTCCGGCGTTGGGGTTGGAGAGCTCTTTCACGATGTTGAAGAGTTCCTTGCAGTTGTGTGCGTTGTTGTCCAGCCGGTCCTTGAATGCAGTTCTCTTGGTGGCGCGGATCAGTTGGTGGTGCTTCCGGGTGGCAAGCTTGAGGGTGGTCATGTTGTCCGGTGTTGGTTCCCTTCTCCAGACTTTCTCGAGGGCTCGGCAGTTCTTCTTGGAGCTCTTGAGTTCGTCGGTGAACCATGGGGCTTTCTTGCTGCCAGGTCTGCTGGGCGGGGTCCTCAAAGGGGCGAGTTCGTCCGCGCAGTTGCTGATCCACTTCGTGAGGTTGTCGGCGGCCTGGCTGGGGTTCGCTGAGCTGGCGGGAGGGTGCTGACTCAGGGAAGCGGCGAGCTGGTCGGCTGTGATCTTGTTCCAGCTTCTGCGTGCAACCTGTTTCTGGTGGTGGTGGATCGTGGTCCTTCTGAAGCTGAAGTGGACGCAGCTGTGGTCCGTCCAGTGGAGTCCTGTGGCGTGGCTGAAGGCGATGTCTTTGCTGGATGAGAAGACGGCGTCGAGTGTGTGTCCGGCGAGGTGGGTGGGGGTGGTCACCAGCTGCTTGAGTCCCAGGTTTGCGAGGTTATCCAGCAGGGTGGTGGTGTTGCGGTCGTCGTTGTTCTCCAGGTGTAAGTTGAGGTCCCCGAGGAGGATGTAGTCGGCTGAGGGGAGGGCGAGCGGGCTGATGAAGTCGGCGATGTCCTCACTGAATTGTGTGCGTGGTCCCGGGGGTCTGTAGATGAGGGTGCCTCTGAGGGTGGTCTTGGGGTTGACGTGGATCTGGAAGTGCAGGTGTTCGGCGGGTGCGATGGTGTCGTCGGTGTTGGTCGTGATGCGGATGGTGTTCCTGTGAATGATGGCGATGCCTCCTCCTGTCTGGTTGACGCGGTCTCTCCGGATGATCTTGTAGCCGTCCGGGATGGCGATGGCGATGTCGGGCGCTGAGGAGGCGTTCATCCAGGTTTCCGTGAGGAAGGCGACGTCTGGGTCTGTGGTGTCGAGCAGGTTCCAGAGCTCGACGGCGTGTCTGTGGACGGAGCGGGTGTTGAGCAGGATGCACTTCAGGTGGCTGCTGTTGTTGCTCGTCTTGGTCTTGGTGGGTGCGGGTGTAGTGCAGGTCCGGATGCAGGTGAACTTGCAGGAGCGGCAGCTGAAGGGTCCGTGGGTGCGTCTCGGGGTGGCTCGGTAGCATCCAGGGGTTCGGCCGGCGTTGAGTGCGTTGAGGGTGGCGGCGTCGTACGTCCGGCGGGTGGGCTGGGGTCTGCGGGGGCCAGGGGTTCCGGCGCTGGGCGCGGTCCAGGCGCGGACGGGCGCAGACGGGCTTACCTTTGGCGCGCCTTCGGCGCACAATCGGCGCGCCCGCTGCGCGTGCACGCTGCGCGTTCGCACGGTCGCCATATATGGCGAAGTGCGAGGGAGGGCGGAGCAGCTGGGAGGCGGGAGCGGGGAGGGTACACAAAGAAAAAGGGGGCGTGGTCAGCGGCGGTGGCGGGAAGCGGGCAGGGATTACACGGGGGAGCGAAAAGCAGGCACAAAAGAGAAAAAGAATATAGTTACAAGATTAAACAATATTAAAGCAGTACACAAGGAATGCAGAGGGGCACACGGCAGGACAGCGGGGCACAGGAGCACAGACCACGCCGCTCGGCGGTAGGGGGGCGTGGTCAGACGGCGGCAGCTGAGGCAGCTAGGCAGGCAGGCGGGAGGCGCACGCAGCAGCTGGTGGCCGTGCGGCGCGGGGGGTGTCCTAAACTAGGTCACACTCACCTGCGTCGCACGGTCGCCATATATGGCCAAGTGCGAGGGAGGGCGGAGCAGCTGGGAGGCGGGAGCGGGGAGGGTACACAAAGAAAAAGGGGGCGTGGTCAGCGGCGGTGGCGGGAAGCGGGCAGGGATTACACGGGGGAGCGAAAAGCAGGCACAAAAGGGAAAAAGAATATAGTTACAAGATTAAACAATATTAAAGCAGTACACAATGAATGCAGAGGGGCACACGGCAGGACAGCGGGGCACAGGAGCACAGACCACGCCGCTCGGCGGTAGGGGGGCGTGGTCAGACAGCGGCAGCTGAGGCAGCTAGGCAGGCAGGCGGGAGGCGCACGCAGCAGCTGGTGGCCGTGCGGCGCGGGGGGTGTCCTAAACTAGGTCATGTACCTAAATATCAACCATGTACCTAAATATTTTATTTTCTGGGGGCACCATGTGAAATTTGTTGAATCAAGAATTTAGGGGTAAAATTCCCGTCATAGAAAAATTTAATTTGTAACCTGAAACCTTAGCGAATGCAGAGATCTCTTGTAGAAAGGGGGGTAAGGAGGATACAGCATTAGACATATAAATAAGAACATCATCAGCATAAGCAGACAATTTAATGTGGTGTGATTTAATTTTAAAACCAGTAATGAGAGAATTACTTCTAATACGTTCCAAAAAGGGTTCTAAGCACAACAAAAAAAGTAACGGGAAAAGGGGATAACCCTGACGAGTACCTCTTTGGAGAGAAAAGTAAGAGGAGAAGAGGCCATTAACAAAAACACAAGCTTTTGGATTAGTATATAATAATTTAACATATGAAATGAATCTTGGACCAAAGCCAAACCATTTCAGTGTGTGAATCATAAAATCCCAATTAATACGATCAAAAGCTTTTTCTGCATCCAAAGATAAGGCAGCTAATGGAGAGGGATATTTTTTGCTAAGAGCTAAAATATTGGAGAACATTCTAGCAATAGCAGAGGCCAGACGACCTTTGATAAAACCAGCTTGAAGAAGTTTAATTATGAGAGGGATAATTTTCTCCAAACGGGATGCCAAATTTTTTGCAAATATTTTACAGTCATAATTAATTAATGAAATAGGACGAAAATGTTTATCTGGTTTAGGGATTACATTATTAAGGGCTTCTAAAAAAGTTCCACGAGCCTTAGAGTTGGATATGAAATCATTAAAAAGATTGAATAATTTGGGAGAAAAAATTGAGGAAAAAGCTAAAAACAGTTCAACAGAAAATCCATCAGGACCGGGGGTTTTAGCTTTTTTCATGGATTTGAGCGCATCAGATAGTTCTTGAAACAAATCTGGGGAGGTGGTAGGTTTGGGGATATCTCGGAAAAAAGAAGTAAAATCTTCTTCAGAGGGAGTAGTAGTTTCTCTGTATAAGAGATTTTAAAAAGATTGAAATGTATTAATAATATCAGCATCAGTTGAGGGGAGTTTATTCGTCTCTCCCGAGTGAATAGGTCCAATAGTTTAACGCTCTGACTTGTTTTTTAGGTAATTTGCTAACATCTGGCCTGCTTTGTTTTGACCACCGTGGTATTTTGATTTAATCTTAAAGAGGACATTACATGCATCCACAGTGAGAATTTTATTTAGATTGGATTTAGCTTTAATCAATTCTTGTAGTGAAGATGAGAATTTGGATGACTAGTAAGCATGTTGTAATGTTTTAATAAGAGTTAGAGCTTCCTTATATTTAGCATTCATTAGCTTTTTCTTTTTGGAAGAGTAGGCAATTGTGAAGGCTCTAAAAGATGCTTTGAAAGCATCCCAGTTATTGTGCATTGAAGTATCCAATGAATTGTTAAAATCAAAAAATTCCTTAATAAAGGATGTTGCCTCCGATATAAAGGTACGATCCGATAAGAGGTGATTATTAAATCTCCATCGACCTTGCTTACATATGGTAGTGGATAGGTCAATAAATGAAGAGGTAAGAGCATGATCAGAAATAAAAATAGATCCAATTCCAGAAGTTTGTAAACAAGGTAGCAGAGATTTGGAAATTAAAATATAATCAATGCGAGATTTAGTATGGTGTACAGGAGAATAGAAAGTAAATTCTGTAGTATCAGGATTACATCTTTTCCAGGTATTAAATAGGGGACGGGAGGAAATAGCTGATTGAAATGATTTGTGTGTTTTAACTGGTTTAAATTTGCATTTTGATTGTCTGTCCGAAAACGGGTCTAACCAGTTGTTAAAATCCCCACCAACCACAATGTCAGAATTTGAAATAGATAACAATTTCAATTTTATGGACTGCCAAAAATCCGGATCTGGTTTGACAGGACCATAAATATTAAAAAAGGAAATTTTTCATTTATTAATAATAGCATCTACCAAAACCCAACGACCTGAGGTATCACATTCTGATGACACAATCTGAGCATGAGTAGACTTGTGAAACAATGTAGCAACACCACCATGACGATCATCAGCCGGTGAAAAAACAACTTGATTTACCGATTGGCGTTTAAGTTTGAGAGATTCTTTATCATTACAATGGGTTTCCTGCAAAAAAGCAACCTGGGCGTTAAGTTTAGCTAAATGAGACAATACCTTTTGACATTTGACAGGATGACCAAGACCACGAACATTCCACGAAACTACATTAACCATGACGCTGGGAAATGGGAAACAGGAGGAAACAGGGACACGGAACTGCAAAAACCACAAAAAGAGAAAATGGAAAGAAAAAGGTCAGTATGTGATAAAAAAAGACATGGTAATAAATAAACAATAGATGTTGAAAGAGAAAACTAAAGCTGATATACAATGTAAAGCATTTTTAAAGAATAAACGGTTACCAAAAGACAAGGCAAAAAATGCGACCAGAGAAGAAGAGGGGAGAAAGAAAAGCGAGACACAAGAGAGAAGTAGAAGAAATAGAAGGAAAGACGAAGAAAACAGATCAAGGAATATCATCCAGATCTGTAAAAAGAATAGAAGTTGAGGAAAGAGAAGCATAGTGACGCCAGAGGGCACGGACCTCAGAAACAGGTAGAATGAGGAAGAAAAGGAAAAAGATATGAACAGAGAAACGACGAAATTAAGAACATTGATTAGACACCAATGAAGAGTTCAAATGAACAATCTTAGTGAAGATAAATGTCAGACATTAGTATCCATTCCATTAGAGGAACTGTTGTGAAGATACAATTTCAGTTACTCCAGGTCATCAAAGGAGCGTGATCGACCATTATGAGTAATTTTGCATAAACATGGATGGAGGATACCATATTGGATATTGAGCTGTCTCATCTGAGGACGCAAAGCAAGAAATTCTTCGTGACGTGCATTTGTTGAGTTGGAAATGTCCTGTGAAATGAAGAGATTATGGCCAGACCAAGTAAGACGGCGTTTAAGTCGTACGGCTTTCAAAACTTGCATCAATTCAGTAAATTCAAGAAAGAGCATTATTATTCCACGAGGTTTTGTAGCATTAGGAGTAAGACGACCCAAATGATGTGCTGTTCTGGAAGGAACTTTTGTAGAAACGCTACCATATTGGACCCTTCAATATTTTCTGGAAGTCAATAAAGGCGTATATTGTTCCTACGATTTCAATTTTCAAGATCCTCCATATGGATTTTGAGCTTATGAATTTCTTGTTCCAGGGAAGGTATCTTTGTGGATAGGTTACGCACATGCTGTTCCAAGTCCAGAACTTTACTCTCCATAACAAGCCATCTCTCCTCAATTTGTTTCAGCTTTTCATTAGTCGCAGTCATAAAGGGTTGAAGACCACGGACTTCATCTAAAATAGAGTCCAGGACAGGATTCTGAGAAGAATGAATAGGAGAAGGAGGATAATTCTTATGACGTTTTGGTTTAGTCCCGGTAATTGAAGCTCTAGCAGAATGAGTATCATTAGCCATTGTGCTATGTAATAAGAGACACCACACCGCTAGAGAAAGTAGAAGATATTCTGACTTATTGTTGCGATAATCCCACTCCCAAGAGAATGTTATTTGATATGATAGTATCGTCAAGGTGAAAACAAGAAGCAAAGAGTCCTTCAAAAATACAAAACGAGCAATGAAATCGTGCAAAAAGTACCTCAGAAAAAAACAAATGTGTGCAGTTGAGAAAGGCAGCGCTATGACCACATTGTATAGGGAAGATCAGAAGAAATAATATGAACAGGCATCTATTACAATAACAGTAGAAACTTATTTCAGGTATCCATTAGAGGAAGAGAAGTACATCCACTACTGCATCCCATGCTATCATATTGTTAATACTCCTTGTGATGTGAGAAATATATATTCTGTAGACGCTGGTGTCAATTATACAGTTCCCTTATCAAGTAGCATTGTACGTAGCACAAACATGAATTGAATTGACTCCCTCAGAGGCTTAAGACCTTAAAAATATCAGTGGAAGATAAATAGTTCAGGTTGTGACGGAATGGTGTCTTAAGAAAAGAACATTATATGCCAAAGGCTCAAATGTTCAGTGCACCATTAACTTTGTACTGCGACATATTGCCACTGCAGAAGGATTTAAATGTGGCCAAATACGATGATTTATAGAGACATAAGCGCAGCGACCCAAATTGGCGGCCGCTTGTGTCTCTGACAGGAACAAAACACCTTGAATGAAAATCAGCTTATAGATGGTGAGAATCCATTAGAGGGAGAGAAATACAGCTACACCTGCATCTCATGTGTCATATTGTCAATACTCCTTGTGGTATGATAAGGATAAGTCTGTAGTCACTGGTGCCAATTAAACACTCTCATTGTAGATAGCACAAATATTAAATGAATGGACTCCCTCAGGTGCTTGAAACCTTGAAAATATCAGTGTAGGATAAATATTTCAGGTCTTGACGAAATGGAAACTTAATATAAGAACATAATGTGCCAAAAGTTCAATAGACCACCAATTTGGCACTTCGACATGCTGCTAGTGTGAAAGGAAGTAAATGCGGCCTAATATGATGAGTTATAAATTGGCGCGAGCGCAGTGTCCTAAAATGGCGGCCGCTCGCGTCTCTGACAGGAACAAAACATCATGAATAAAAAAGCATCTTACAGCGGGCGAGAATCCATACAGCAACACGGTCTACAGACTCACCGCGGCTTCCGAATAAAAAACCCAGCATTTTTCTGCTCCGGAGGTATGAAATGATAACCAGAATCAGCTTCCAAGCTCCGTGATATGACGGAGCTCACGCCGGGTCCGCCATTACTCCTCGGCGCGCAAGCCACGCCCCCGCACAGCTGGTATTCTAAACTCACTTTTTGTAAACACTTTTATGCGCAAATAGTAAGAAAAAATTATCTTTGTGAAATTTAATATTTCCCCAAGATCACACAATTTTTCCAGGTTTTTTGGTTTCACTTTGTACAAGTCAGCCACTAAACGAGTACCTATTTGTCTCTCCTTTTTATGTCATGCTTTGCTTTACCTCTCTGCATTTTTCTGCAGCTTGTATATAGTGGCGAACTCGACCGGAAGCTACAGGAGTGCTTTACATAAACACCAGTTACATCAAGTGCAGGTTTTTTGGGTTAAATACTCACTCCACTGCCATCCTAAAAATAAAAATAAAAAACATAATTTATAACCAAAATAGCCTTAATTAATATAAATGAGAGACCTATTCCCTTGAAAATGCTTTTTTCCCTTTATGCTCGTTTGGCCTCGAGACAGCCTGGCACAGCTAACAGCTGCATTCACTTCGGTGTCCCTACGAGAGGAGGGGGAACCTAGAGCAAACAAAACGATAGCAAGAGCTGAGACAAGGGTCTGGCTTGACTCAAAGAGCGGGTGTACAAGCCAGGCACTGGAAATGTTTGCTATAGAAATCATACAACAACATGCAATGATATTTTCTTTTAAAGTGAATTTCTTTATTATGCGTCAGCTTTGACGTTATTAAGTCTCATTACCCCTCATGGGTCCTCCTCGTCCCAGTCCTAACACAGTGAGGTTGTCCTGCTTCCAACCAGCCAATCAAAACGCTTCAAAACAAAAAAGACAAAGGTCACATAAACCTCTCCCACCCAAAGCCATGCCTGTTTTTTTCTTGCTCCGACGCTGGTCGGAATGCTGGTGCTCCGTGTCTCCTGTTGCTGGTTCCAGTCTTAACAGGATGTATTTGCGGTGCTGTGAGTTTTTAAACAATGCTTTATAGTCTATTTTGAACTCCTGTTCAGTCTGTGATGTTTTTATTGCTATTTCTGTGCACGGCTGTACCGATGCTCCGGTCAGCTGCGCTCCTGCTCCTTAGCCAGTACGCTCCCTGCGCATGAGCTGGGCTGGGGCGGGATGCTTTCCTGCTGTCCTGGCCTTGGGTCATTCCGGCGCTAGGGGTTTCCTGCTGCATTCAGCCCCCGTGGCCTTGTTGATTTGGCTCTGTTGCTGTGGGTGGATACTGCTGGTCTGCCATTTCTGGTTTTCAAGTCTCGTGTTTCACTTCATGGTGTGTGTTTCGAGCTTCCTGTGTGATTTGCTCTTTTTTGCTCTGGCCATGAGTTTTGGGGCTTCCTCTTTGGTGCCTGCGAAAGCCTTGTCCAAGCAGCATAATGTCCAGGAACTGCAGGAGGATGACGTTTTGCAGATTTCTAGGGCTGATATGCAGGAGTTGATCAATTCTGCTGTCCAGGCTGCGGCAAAAAAAATCTAAAGATGATGATGAGGACATGGACAATTCCTCTAAGGGAAAGTACGTTCAGGGCAGGGTTTTCTCGGACATGTTGGTCCATATTCGGGACGTATTGGGTTTTGACCCTAAATCGTTGTCTGATGTCTGATTTACTCCCAGTATAGTTCCTCTGTGGTGGATGACTTCTCCTGACATGCTGTCCTGAATTATATTTTGGCTAAGGAATGGCTTGAAGTTTATAAGCAGGGTTTTCCTCACTTTCTGGGAAAGCGGTATCACCTAGTGGACTTTGACAACCAGTATCCCTCAGTTCCTGAAGTCAATTCTCTTTTGTCCTCTATGGCGTCTTCTTCATCTTCCTCTTTGTCTTTGGAGGAGGCTTCCCTTGTGGACATGGGGGAGCGGAAGGTGGAATCTGCTCTCAAGCATTCTTATGCTGCTTCTCATTTTTGGGTGCGTGCTAGCACTTATGCGGCCTATGCTTTGCAGGTCCTTCTAAAAGATTTTGAGAAGTTGTTTGACTGTTTGCAGTACAAGGGGACCGTACTCCTGGCTTGGCTCAGATGGAGGTCTTAACTCAGTTCCTCTCGGATGTGACTTTAGATTCTTTGTGTGCCTTCTCCTAGGCTGCCAGAGCAGCGGTGGCTGTTAGGAGCTCTCTCCAGACCAAGCGTTGGCGTCTTGATACTGCTCAGAAGGCCTTGGTCCATAAGCTGCATTTTGAAGGCCCCGTCTCTTTGGGGACGATTTGAACATGATGGTGCAGCGGTCTGCGAAGAAGAAAATGTTGAAACCTTTTCAGCCTGTGCCTAAGAAGAAGTCCTTTTTTCATAAACAGGTGTTTCAGGGGGCTTTGCCTTCTCAGCCCATTTGTGGTCGGTCCCGTGGTCAGCGGCTGCATTCCATTATACGTCCCAGCCTCAGCAACAGCAGCAGCAACATCCCCCTGGTGCGGGACAGAAGTGACTATGCCTTGTTGGGGGCTCGGCTCCAGTTGTTTCTGACCCGTTAGTCTGTTCTGATTTACGGCCAGTGGGTCTTGTCTGTCATCAGGTTGGGGTACCAGATTCCCTTCCGGGGTCCTCCCGCCTGGACTTCTTTCAAGTTACCCTGTTGTCAAGAGACCTCGTGAGGGGGTCTGCCATGTTGTCTGGCATCGCCATGTTGTTGTCCAAAGGAGCTATTGTGCCGGTTCCAGTGGAGGAGAAGGGCCTGGGGTTCTATTCCCATGTGTTTCTGGTCCCAAAGCCAGATGGTTCCTTCCGCCAGATTCTGAATCTATGGGCTTTGAACAAGTTGGTGTGGTTGGATCATCTTCTGATGGTCACCTTGCAGTCTGTCATTCCCGTCATCCAGGAGGGCAATTTTTGGGCTTCTCTGGACTTGAAAGATGCCTATTATCACATTCTGGTCCTGCCAGCAAGTCAGCGGTTCCTGAGGTTTCCGGTGCAGGGAATGCATTTCCAAGTTTCAGGTTTTGCCGTTCGGCCTCTCCACTACTCCCATGACTTTTACCAAGGTATTGGCTCCTTCTGTGGGCGTTTTGCAGCATCAGGGTTTCTCCCTGTTTCCCTATATTGATGATTGTCTGAACTCTGCTTCCTCCTTTCCTAAGGCTGCTTCTGGCGGTGGAAGCTACGTTGTCCTTGTTCCAGGATCTGGGTTTCAAGTAAGCATGGGTGTAAAATCCGTTCCGTTCGCGGAATTTGCGGATTTTCTGCAATTTCGCGGTCCACGAATCTCGCGAAATTGCAGAAAAATCCGCAAAATCGCTTTCGGAACGGATTTTCAAAAACTGAAGTATATGAAGCTCTTACAGGGTTACAGCAGGTGCCCAAGTTGAAGCTAATTTCTTTGTAACTATTTACAAAATGGTCACAAAGAAATTAACTTCAACTTGGGAACCTGCTGTAACCCTGTAAGTGCTTCCTGGGCGGCGCCTCGAGAGTTGTTGCCTACTTGCAACTATTCTTAGACCCTGCTCTGACCCTCAAAGCAGGGTCAGAGAATAGTTACAAATATGGCACAATGCTCCAGGCTGTCACAAAAATTAAACCACAACAGGAAGCACTTACAGATAAGGAAGCAGGTGCCCGACTTGAAGCACAAATTCAGTAACACATTAACCAGCCACCGGTTGAGGCTGGACAGGTATGCTTTCTCCCCATAATCTACAGTGGTGAACCAGAGGGTGCTGTGATGAACCAGAGGGTGGCAGGTGTGAACCAGAGGGTGGCAGTGATGAACCAGAGGGTGGCAGTGATGAACCTGAGGGTGACAGTGATGAACCAGAGGGTGGCAGTGGTGGTCCAGAGGGTGGCAGTGATGAACCAGAGGGTGGCAGTGGTGAACCAGAGGGTGTCCGTGGTGAGCATGAGGGTGGCACTGGTGAACCAGGGGGTGCTGTGATGAACCAGAGGGTGGCAGTGATGAACCAGAGGGTGACAGTGATGATCCAGATGGTGGCAGTGGCAAACCAGAGGGTGGCAGTGATGAACCAGAGGGTGGCAGTGATGATCCAGAGGGTGGCAGTGGTGAACCAGAGGGTGGCAGTGATGAACCAGAGGGAGGCAGTGATGAACCAGAGGGTGGCAGTGGTGAACCAGAGGGTGGCAGTGATGAACCAGAGGGTGGCAGTGATGAACCAGAGGGTGGCAGTGATGAACCAGAGGGTGACAGTGGTGAACCAGAGGGTGACAGTGGTGAACCAGAGGGTGCTGTGTTGAACCAGATGGTGGCAGGAGTGAACCAGAGGGCGTCAGGGGTGAACCAGAGGGTGGCAGTGGTGAACCAGAGGGTGCTGTGATGAACCAGAGGGTGGCAGTGATGAACCAGAGGGTGGCAGTGAAGAACCAGAGGGTGGCAGGGGTGAACCAGAGGGTGCTCTGATGAACCAGAGGGTGGCAGTGATGAACCAGAGGGTGGCAGTGGTGAACCAGAGGGTGGCAGTGATGAACCAGAGGGTGACTGTGATGATCCAGAGGGTGGCAGTGGTGAACCAGAGGGTGGCAGTGATGAACTAGAGGGTGGAAGTGATGAACCAAAGGGTGGCAGTGGTGAACATGAGGGTGCTGTGATGAACCAGAGGGTGGCAGTGGTGAACCAGAGGGTGGCAGTGATGAACTAGAGGGTGGCAGTAATGAACCAGAGGGTGGCAGTGGTGAACCAGAGGGTGCTGTGATAAACCGGAGGGTGGCAGTCATGAACCAGAGGGTGGCAGTGGTGAACCAGAGGGAGCTGTGATGAACCAGATGGTGGCAGTGATGAACCAGAGGGTGGCAGTGGTGAACCAGATGGTGGCAGTGATGAACCAGAGGGTGGCAATGATGAACCAGAGGGGGGCAGGGGTAAACTAGAGGGGGGCAGGGGTGAACCAGAGGGGGCTGTGATGTACCAGACGGTGGCAGCACTGAACCAGAGGGTGGCAGTGGTGAACCAGAGGGTGGCTATGATGAACCAGAGGGTGGCAGTGATGAACCAGAGGGTGACCGTGGTGAATCAGAGGGTGACATTGGTGAACCAGAGGGTGCTGTGATGAACCATAGGGTGGCAGTGGTGAACCAGAGGGTGTCAGTGGTGAACCATAGGGTGGCAGTGGTGAACCAGAGGCTGCTGAGATGAACCCGAGGGTGGCAGTGGTGAACCAGAGGGTGGCAGTGATGAACCAGAGGGTGGCAGTGATGAACCATAGGGTGGCAGGGGTGAACCAGAGGGTGCTGTGATGAACCAGAGGGTGGCAGTGATGAACCAGAGGGTGGCAGTGGTGAACCAGAGGGTGTCAGTGGTGAACCAGAGGGTGGCAGTGATGAACCAGAGGGTGACTGTGATAATCCAGAGGGTGGCAGTGGTGAACCAGAGGGTGGCAGTGATGAACTAGAGGGTGGCAGTGATGAACCAGAGGGTGGCAGTGGTGAACCAGAGGGTGCTGTGATGAACCGGAGGGTGGCAGTCATGAACCAGGGGGTGGCAGTGGTGAACCAGAGGGAGCTGTGATGAACCAGATGGTGGCAGTGATGAGCCAGAGGGTGGCAGTGGTGAACCAGAGGGTGCTGTGATGAACCAGAGGATGGCATTGATCAACCAGAGGGTGGCAGTCGTGAACCAGAGGGTGGCAGTGGCAAACCAGAGGATGGCAGTGATGAACCAGAGGGTGGCACTGGTGAACCAGAGATGAACCAGAGGGTGGCAGTGATGAACCAGGGGGTGACAGTGATGATCCAGAGGGTGGCAGTGGCAAACCAGAGGGTGGCAGTGATGAACCAGAGGTTGGCAGTGATGATCCAGAGGGTGGCAGTGATGAACCAGAGGGTGGCAGTAATGAACCAGGGGGTGGCAGGGATGAACCAGAGCATGGCAGTGATGAACCAGAGGGTGGAAATGGTGAACCAGAGGGTGCTGTGATGAACTAGAGGGTGGTAGTTATGAACCAGAGAGTGACAGCGATGAACCAGAGGGTGGCAGTGGTGAACCAGAGGGTGGCAGTGATGAACCAGAGGGTGACAGTGATGAACCAGAGGGTGACAGTGGTGAACCAGAGGGTATCAGTGATGAACCAGAGGGTGGCAGTGGTGAACCAGAGGGTGGCAGTGATGAACCAGAGGGTGACAGTGATGAAACAGAGGGTGGCAGTGATGAACCAGAGGGTGGCAGTGATGAACCAGAGGGTGACAATGATGAACCAGAGGATGGTAGTGGTGAACCAGAGGGTGCTATGATGAACCAGAGGGTGGCAGTGATGAACCAGAGGGTGACAGTGATGAACCAGAAGGTGGCAGTGGTGAACCAGAGGGAGCTGTGATGAACCAGATGGTGGCAGTGATGAGCCAGAGGGTGGCAGTGGTGAACCAGAGGGTGCTGTGATGAACCAGAGGATGGCATTGATCAACCAGAGGGTGGCAGTCGTGAACCAGAGGGTGGCAGTGGCAAACCAGAGGATGGCAGTGATGAACCAGAGGGTGGCACTGGTGAACCAGAGATGAACCAGAGGGTGGCAGTGATGAACCAGGGGGTGACAGTGATGATCCATAGGGTGGCAGTGGCAAACCAGAGGGTGGCAGTGATGAACCAGAGGTTGGCAGTGATGATCCAGAGGGTGGCAGTGATGAACCAGAGGGTGGCAGTAATGAACCAGAGGGTGGCAGGGATGAACCAGAGGGTGGCAGTGATGAACCAGAGGGTGGAAATGGTGAACCAGAGGGTGCTTTGATGAACTAGAGGGTGGTAGTGATGAACCAGAGAGTGACAGCGATGAACCAGAGGGTGGCAGTGGTGAACCAGAGGGTGGCAGTGATGAACCAGAGGGTGACAGTGATGAACCAGAGGGTGACAGTGGTGAACCAGAGGGTATCAGTGATGAACCAGAGGGTGGCAGTGGTGAACCAGAGGGTGGCAGTGATGAACCAGAGGGTGACAGTGATGAAACAGAGGGTGGCAGTGATGAACCAGAGGGTGGCAGTGATGAACCAGAGGGTGACAATGATGAACCAGAGGATGGTAGTGGTGAACCAGAGGGTGCTATGATGAACCAGAGGGTGGCAGTGATGAACCAGAGGGTGACAGTGATGAACCAGAGGGTGACAGTGGTGAACCAGAGGGTGGCAGTGGTGAACCAGAGGGTGGCAGTGATGAACCAGAGGGTGGCAGTGGTGAACCAGAGGGTGGCAGTGATGAACAAGAGGGTGGCAGTGATGAACCAGAGGGTGGCGCTGCTAAACTGCCCGTGAGCCCTGTGGGTGTGAGCCCCTGCGCTGCTGAGCTGCCCAGGGGTTGTGAGCCCATGCGCTACTGAACTGCCCCGGGCCCCAGTGAGTGTGAGCCCCTGTGCTGCTGAACTGCCCGGAGCCATCTCAGTGTGAAAATCATTCGTGCTCAATTGCCTTGGAGCCCTCTGGGTGTGAGCACACATTGTGCTAAGTGTCCCCCTGGCCCCAGTACATATATACCCATACCACACAGCACCATTATGCTCTTGCACCTTGAAGTCTGATGCCTGGATGCTCCTGATCCATGTAGGTGGTACCACCGTCTGGTGCAGTCAAAATGTAAAGTCATAACTTGCTACACAGCACCAATAAACACGTGTCCCCCCTGGCTCCGCTATGCGCATATATCAGTCGTGGAGCACCCGCATGCCACTACACCCTAGTGCCCAGCGCCAGCATATTGCCTGTACAGGGCAGTTTAGTATGAGATGGAACATTGTCCAGAGGCAGTAGCTGCATGCGCCTGAACCCACTGAGCAGGATCAGAATGGCTTTGTACCAACACGCGCAGCAGAGCTATCTTGGACATCTGAAGGATTCTGGGGTCCTGTGCCAAACATATTTTTGCATCCATGAGTTTCCCGAGCGCCATCCCCGTGTAGCTCCTGTGACCAGGAGGCTGCTTTCTCCTCATCTGCTGCTCTGCTCTGTCTCTGACTCTTTATAAACAAGATGCATGTGAACTTGCATAGAAGCCCCGCCCGTTTGGCCCCATCCACCGCACACTAGCGGTATGAAACATCTTCCCACCCATCCCCACTATGATGGCCAGCTCACTCAAGGGACCTTGGCGCCTTTTGGCACGCTGGCAAAGTTACAGGCACACGTGGTCACATATTTGTGCAAATGGCACAAAAATCCGTGAGTTTGCGAAAAAATTCGCTAACTCGCTGACTTTTTTTGCAATTTCACACGAATTCACGGACTGCGAATTCGCAAATTTCGCCAATACTTAGTTTCAAGTTGAAACTGGCCAAGTCTCATCTGGATCCTGTTCGGAGACTTCAGTTCATCGGGGGGCTGTTCGACACCACTCTGGGTCGGTGTTTCTCCATCCTGTTCAGATCCTTTCCCTGCAGGCTCTGTTGCAGGATCTGTTGAGTTGCCCCTCTGCCCCAGCTGGTGTTTGGTTGCGGGTCCAGGAGTTGATGACAGCCACCACTGCTCTGGTTCCTTGGACTCGCCCACATCTCAAGCCCTTGGTGTCTCATCTGTTGCCTCGGTGGGACTCCTCCCTGGTGGATTACGAGACTCTGGTTCATCTCTCTCCTGCTCTGGTTCGGTACTTGGAATGGTGGCTTTGCACTCCCAATCTTGTGAAGGGGGTGTGTTTTTGTGTTCCTCCTCCCCTCTTCTTGACCATTGATGCCAGTCTTTGGGGTTGGGGGGCCACGTTGGGGTCCTTGGAGGCCAAGGGTCAGTGGTCTCAGAGGGACAGCGCCCATTCCTCGAACTGGTTGGAATTGGCAGCCATTTGGGAAGCGGTGCAGTTCTTTCAGGTTTATCTCCATGGGACAAATCTGTTGGTTCGCATCGACAATCAGGTGGCTCGATGGTACTTGAACCACCAGGGGGGAACCAAGTGCACATCTCTGAATCTGCTGGCCTCCATGATTTGTGCATTGGTGAGCTCTAACCTGTTGGTCTTGAGGGCTGTGTACATTCTGAGACAGCTGAATTTTCATTCGGATGCCTTGAGCCGCAACCTTCTGTCCTTTGCTCTGTACTAGGCCTGGGCGAAGCACTACGCTACGCTCGCGTAGTTTGCGAAGTTTGCACAACTTCGCACTACGCAAGCTGCACGTAGCACAGTGCAAACATGCGTAGCGTAGCATAGTGCAGCTGTAATTTTTTGCTTGCTCGCGCTCCTCAACAACAAGATGGCAAACGCGAGCAAGCAAAATAACATCTTGACGAGACTTTTTCCTCGTTCGCGATCAGCAACAACAAGTTGCCGATCGCGAGCGTGGAAAATAAACCTCCCTGCAAAATTCTCAACGCGGGGAGGTCTGTTTTCTCATTGCGAGTAGTCGCGTATGCTCGCGACCGCTCACGATGAGAAACTACCAGTCCGCGTTGAGAAAGCTGCAACTCGAGGAAAAATCTCCTCGAGCGGCAGAAAACTACAGCTCGCACTGTGCAAGATGCTGTTTTCAATGATTGCACAGTGCCCAAAGCTCGTTCGCACTGTGCAATCATTGAAAACGGCATCTTGCACAGTGCGAACATGCTACTACGCAGTTCACGTAGTGCTACGCGAAGCTCGCGTAGTGCGAAGTGCACTTCGCGTAGCTGAGCAAAGCGCTACTTCGCAAACTACGCCCAGCCCTACTCTGTACCATCTCTCTGTTCCTCTGTTCCAGGACCTTTGTCTTCAGTTCAGGACTCCCTGGATCGATCTCTTTGCCTCCCCTCACAACACTTTGGTTCAGAGGTGGTGTGTCCTCAGGCTTGGGCGGTGGATGCTATTTTGATATCTTGGCCTCCGGGCATTCTGTATGCCTTCCCTCCTATTCCCCGCCTCCTGAGGTTTCTACAGAAGATTCAGGGGGAGAGAGAGTCTGTCCTGTTGATTGCTCACTTTTTGCCATGCCGCCTTTGTTTCCTCTCCTGTTGCGGCTGGCAGGGAACCGGTTTGTCCAGCTTCCCTTGGTTCTTGCTCCACTTCAGTATCCAATCCTGTCGCTGCCTTGTCTTCGTCACTTGGAACTGACGGCCTCGCTCTTGAGCTGTTGACGTTGGATTCTTTGGGCTGTTCTTCTGTGGTGGCCCATGACAACTAGTTATTGCTATGGTCGACATTGGGGCGCTTTTGTCTCTCTTTTAAAGGACCTTTCCCCTTCCAAGTTGTCTGCTCAGTGGGTTGCGGTTCATGCTTGTCGGGGTCCAGGGGATTCCTTGGAGGTTGTTGCCCCTTTTTGAGTAGGCTTCTTCTGAGCTTTCGGCTTCGTAGTACGGTTCTTGGGATTTGCCTACTGTTCTGCGGGGTCTGCAGTTGCCCCCTTTTGAGCCCTTGTTGGAGGCGGACTTGTTGTGGTTGTCCGCTAAGGTGGCTTTTTTGTAGGCCATCACCTCCGCTCGGCGGTTGGGTGAGTTGGGTACCTTGCTTATTTCCTTCCCTTATTTGCAGTTCCTGCAGGATAATGTTGTTTTGCGGCTTGAACCAGCATTTCTGTCTAAGCTTTCCTCCAGGTTTCATTTGCAGCAGGAGGTGATCCTTCCTGATTTACCTATGGAGGGGGAATCCATTGTTCCTTCTTCTTTGGATGTTCGCAGGGCTCTTCAGATTTACCTCCAGCGTTCACTGGGGTTTAGGCTTTCTCCTGCCCTTTTTGTCTCCTGTGGGGGTGTGGCTAATGGAAAGAAGGTTTCTAAGTCAGTTGATGGGTGCGTTTGAGTGTCTGCCAGTCCTAAAAGTCTGCGGATCTGCCTCCTCCATCTCAGGTGCAGGGTTAAACGCGCTCTGTGTCTGCTTCCTGGGCTGATGCGATGGGGGTCTCTATCCAGGAGAATTTTAGGGCAGCCACTTGGCAGTCCCATCACACGTTGTTTCAGCATAATCGACATGATGTTTTACATCCTCTGTTGACAGTTTTTATTGTTGGTGTTTTGAACGCTGCTGTTAATTAATCATTTGTTTGATTGAATATTGTGTCCTTTTTGCATGGATCCCTGGTGTCCTGCGTATTTTATTCCTGGTTCTCTGCTTGTGAATTTCTCACTGTGTTAGGACTGGGATGAGGAGGACCCATGAGGGGGTAATGTCTTGTTACTTACCTGTAATCTTTATTACCCCGATTAAGGTCCTCCTCGTCCCAGTCTTCTTCTCTCCCTCCCTCCCACTGTATTTGTGTCTGAGACTTCTTGATAACAGGCGGTGGGTGGGAGGGGTTTATGTGACCTTTGGCTTTTTTCTTTTGAAGCGTTTTGATTGGCTGGTTGGAGGCAGGACTGCCTCACTGTGCTAGGACTGGGATGAGGCGGGCCCTAATTGGGGTAACGAAGATTACCGGTAAGTAACAAGACATTATAGGTTCATTGTAATGAACCAAATATTAGAAATTTCAATGCAATAAATCCAGCCTGGGCCAGACATTTATTAAAGAATGTGCAAAACAGCTATTAAATTGGACTTCAACTATACAAATTCAGACCAAGAAGAGAAAATTCTGCATAACCGGAATATATTCTTTGCCTCGACAAAAACGTATTGCAGACGAGAAGTTAGAGAAGCAGTCGAGCAGTCATCAAACTTAAGTACAAATGTGAACAAACCATCCACACAGTCCCTGCAGATAGCCGAGTTATGGAAGAAAGCATGGGGATAAAAGGAGAGGCTAAAGTATTCAAATATAATTTAACTAGTGGCCCAGCAAAGATGCAAGAAGTAAAGAATTATAGCAATGGAAAGTAAAACATAAGCTATATCTTAGAGAATAGGTTACTAAAGAACAAACACAAAACCAACATGGAAACACACCAATGGAATCCGTAAAAAGAAGAAACTTCCTCAATATGCTCAGATCTATTTTCGCTCATGCTGAAATGAATTTTGTTAGGCCCATCAGCCTTGAGGTAGTCTTCCCTCAAACATTTTGACTTTCTACATTTTTGCTGACTCGTTTTTGTTAACCTTAGGACTATGTGGCTTTAAAATACTAAATAGCCATCCAAAGAAACTTGGTATTAGAATATTAGGAGCTTAGGAACTCCCCACTACCATTAGTTTGAGAACTATTCTCCAAAAACAATATCTCCCAAAGAAAGACCCCAAACACAGGATGGGTGAATGAAGAATGCAAGATATTTAAACGAGAAGTGAAAACTTTAGCATGGACCCAAATGTGATACCCGCAGAGATTTTCAAACAAAATCCAAAGTGATGGCTAAGTACCTTAACAGAAAACTTAATTGAATTTGTCATGAAAAATACACATTCTGAATCCTTTCTGAACCGTACAATTCTACCTTTGTATAAGACAGTGCCTAAAAACATTGGTAAATCACACAGATCTGTCAGTCTGAAACACATCAGTCTGACACATCTTTTCTTTTAAAATGACTGGGGAGCCCATTGTGAACTTACCGACTGCTGTGTGGGGACCACTGTTTTTCCTGCTGCTGACTCCTTGGGACCTCTGCCCTGGTCCTTGTTGCAGAGCCAACAAACCTGCTGACAGGTGCGAAGTGCCTGAGATCCGCCATTGTTTCTGCCCGCCCGCCTGCCCATAACTACAATTCCTGGGTTCTGTGTGGCCCGCACGCCACACACCGCACCGTGAGCACCAGGAGGTGCTCTTAAGGGGGCTAGGGCTCCCGCAGTGCGGGACGTGCGCGGGCATGGCCGGGCAAGGCCCGGGCCAAGGGCGGGCACGTCGAAGCCAGGAGGAGGCAGCGCAGGGCCACCCTCCTTTCCATGGTCGTCCAGTGTCTCCAAGGACTTGGTCAGTGGTTATTGAACTTTAACATTAACTGTTGCCTTCTAGACACTCTACTTTTTTAGCATTTGTATTTTATTGATAGCAACTAGTCATGAGCAAGGGCAATGGAAAGGGGGTAGGGGGCCCGGGGGTCGTAGGAACACTTGAGGCATTTCTTATGCGGGCTGAGTCCGTTCTTCTTCACGAAATTGAGCTCACCCAAAGGAGACTCTCTTTAGAACCCTGTAGATCCTCCACTGAAGTTACCCTAGCTGGTCCCCTGTTAACCCCGGATCCACCTATCGACTGCATGTTGCAAGTGGCTCCTACGTCCCCAGTATCTTTACCTAATGACCAACCCTTCTCAGTTAGTGTCCCTATCCCTACTCCTTCCCCTCCAGCTAAGATTATTATACGTCAGCAGCAATCAGTCCAGGTAAAGGAACGGGAGGGCGCTATTACAGCAATGAAAAGGAAAGCGGGTACACTGCCCCTAACTATACATCAGGCCAGTAAAGTGGCAAAAACTAGAGTGGCGGCTCACAGCAATAAAGGCTGCTCCCATGTGGCCATAGATAAAAGCAATTCCAGTCCAATAGACAATAGAGTACAGGTCCATTCTCAACAGGTGGCTAGTGACTTTGAAGACCACATCATAGCCAAACTCAAGCTGTCAGACATTGACTCAAGATTGAATAAAATTGAGCAACATATTTTTCTTCCAAAACCCATCTCATGTAATGGAATCACTTGCAGCTCCAATGAACCTGGATAGGTAACAGTGCTTGCAACACAGACGCCCACCATTGACGTTGGTGCTGGTACAAATATAGCTGAGCATGCTCCCTGTGTAAATCCCCGGAGCTCGCTTGCCACTACAGCAAAGGCTGGCCCCACGAGGGAACTAACCGGGTGTAAAGATAAAGGGACGACCTGGGGTGGTTTGGCTAGCCCCTATGATTACCTTAACTTACCACCTGAAGCTAAGCCATACACTATCATACTCTCCAACGTGCCTCTCCTACAAACTGGCACTGGGGAACACTGGTTATCACTTAGAAACAAGGCCCTCCACTTGTTAAACAACAGAACAGGGCTGGGTAGCCATTTATTCCAGGAATTTAAAATGAGTCATAGAATTCCACGGATAAGGAAATCGCCAAAATCTAGTAGAGGTGATTGTGTGGTGTTGAACTTTGGGTCCACCATGATTGTGAAAACGATCCTAGACAGGGCTGGGGCAAGGCATTTGAGTAGGGACGGCATAATAAGTATCCTACCATTGTTTTTTTTTATCGAAACCCCCCTACCCAATTAACTGGAAGGGGCGATCACGGGGATATATCTCATGCTCAGGGTTCATATGACTATAATGTACCTATTCATAACAGATTTGAGTTTCTTTCAAATCTGGAGGAAATAGATTGACTAAATCATGTAGCCGCTTCTGAAAAGACCCTTCCCCCAGTGGCAGACCTAGGAGAGGGCGATCAAGTACAAGGCCCTACCCCAAGCGATGTTTTACTTTCCCACACACTAAATGGGTTAACATTGGGTATGAATCTAGGCTTGCCTGGAAGTAGTAGGGAATCCGACTGTGGCATGGCGCACATAGATAATTTTATTGTAAAAGATATTGACTCCCCTGTGTCAAGGTGTGGCCTATGCCCCCAGATAAGAAACAGAGATACCAAAAATTATATTGTTGGCCCAAAACTAGCTTCCTGGAACATCGCGGGGCTTGTAAATAAAATAGCCTCCATTGAATGGTCTACTTTCATTGAGGAACAAGACATCTTATTTTTTCAAGAGACATGGGCCGTGGATCAGGTATTTCGGCCAGGTTATTTAAAATTTTCTAAAGCTGCTGAACAGGATCAGCAGGGCAGACCCAAAGGGGGCTTGACAACCTGGGTCAGGCAGTGTCACCAACACAATTTCGAGGAGATCCACATTGACTGTAGGGACATTCTTATTATCAGGTAATATCAGGGAAATGTTCCTGATCTGCTACTCATCAATGTTTATTCTAGGGGCCGGCAAGGAGGGAAAGCCTCAAATACGGTAACACTTCTAGATGCCTTTTTCACAAACCAGAGAGGTCAGAACAATTTATTAATAGCTGGCGATTTTAATTGTACTTTCGAACCCCTGGATTTCCAGGACATGAATTTTAGTATAGAGGAGGATGAACAGTGGTTGATTCCTCTGTTGGATCTTCCTGCAATAAAAAGGTGGTCTAGTGCAGCACTCCAACAAAAATGATTTTGTCTGGAACATGGGGTGAGAGCAGCCAAAAGGCGAACTAGATCAGACAAAAATGTGATGCCAACATACAATAGTGGGCAACGTACTAGTTGCATGGACTTTTTCATGCTCAACAAGGAGGTTTGGCCCGACATGTTGGTCTGCGACAGACCAGAAAGTGACCATAACCCCTTGTTACTTTCCTTACGATACTTGCATCCAAACTGTGGAGAAGGGTTGGTATCATGTGTAGCCTTTGTAGAGGCTCAATTGATAAATGACACACAACGTCTTAAATGGGCAAACATGGCCAACAAAGTAGAGCACGTGAACCAAATGAGTAGGTTGGTAGCTAACGCCATAGACACTTTCCAGGCTGATGCTGCGCAGGAAGAACACATCAATAGAGCTGTTAAGGTCCATGAGCATCTTTTTACTGAGCTTAAAAGCTTTTTTATTACCAAAAACAAAAAACTGACTAAACCCCCATGCCATAAGGCTGCCGTCTGGTACAATTCGTCTTGCCGTACTGCCTACAGAAATCAAGCGGCAGCAATTAGGACTAAAGACTGGGAATCCATAAGAAAGAACAGGTCTGCATACAAGGGAGCACAATCTCAGGCCAAAAGGGACTAGACGAAGAACACTGGACAGATCTTTTCAATGCATGCTCTGGGAGAGACGCCTTTTGGCACACGGACGCGAACACGCAATTGCACAACGCGAGCATGCACAAACCATGTGGAGCCAGAACAGTGGGTTTTACACTTTAAAGGCCAGTTCGCACGTGATTTAGATGCTCACGATATCTTTGTAATGCCGTCTCCCATCCCAACTTTACACATAACAAAGAAAGAAGTGGAAAATGCTCTTCTCCTGGTCCCTAAAGGTAAGGCTCCCGGGCCTGATTGCATCCCTGCTGACCAGTTCCTCCAAGATATAGACACCTGGGCATTATATATACAGCTTCTAGTGAACACCATCACCAAGGGAGCATCAATGCCCAGCACTTGGGCAGGAGCAGTAATACTTCCCATTTTCAAAAAAGGGGATCGCTCGATACCAGGAAATTACAGGCCCATGAGCGTTATTCACTGCATTCAAAAGGTGTCGGCAAGGGTGGTGCTCGGCAGAATCCAGGCTTGGATGGAGGAATGTGATATCCTCTCTGACCTCCAGGCGGGGTTTCGACCAAGTACCAGTACACTGGACCAGGTCCTAAGGTTTATTCTCATTTATTGGCGCACTGTAATTCTAGGGAGAGGCACCATTTACGCAGCCTTCGTGGACCTTAAGTCAGCATTTGACTTGGTCCTGCACTGCAAAATGTGGTGTACTCTCTTAAAGTTAGGCATGAAGCTGGATATCCTGGCATTTATGGTTAAATTACATACTGACAACTATGCTCAGCTTAGATGGGATGCGGGGGGCAGCACTACAGAAAAGCTTCCTGTTGAGAAGGGGGTGAGACAGGGGTGCGTTCTAGCACCCACCCTCTTCTCAGTATATATTAACGGGGCAGTTAAATATTTTGAGGTTTTCCCCACAGATGCTCCGTCTTTAGCAGGGACCAAGATCCTGCTACTTATGTTCGCTGATGACACTCTCTTTCTCTCCAAGACGAGACAGGGCATCCAACGTGCCCTCACAAGATTTGAGGAGTTTTGTGCGGACCACAAACTTATTGTCAACGTTGATAAAACAAAGTATATAGTCCTACACAGCTCCAAAAAGATCATTGGCGATGTTATAATGAAGGAAGGCGCTTTGGAACAAACTGAGATTTTTCCTATTTGGTGGTAACAATAGATAGAAAACAAAGTTGGAAGCCACAAATAGACTGCCTTACTGTTAGGCACGCTCAACTTACGGGCGCTTTGCTCAAGGAGCATAGTCTTTCATACACCAAACCCATAGCTCCTGTGTTACAGAATTATAACACCAACATTGGCGCCTCAATTTTGTATGGGGCAGAGCTGTGGGGATATGCCAATTTGGATTCCCTAGTGGTGGCCCAGAACAAATTCCTAAGGTCCATAATTGGCCTCCCCAAGTCCACTCCTCTAGCACCCCTCCATTTGGAATTGGGATATCAGTCAATCAGGGTTGTGGCACACTATAGGCCAGTAGCATATTGGAGGAAACGTTTGGTGACTCCTGAGCTCTCACACTATGCCCTGGCTCTTTTAGAAGTCAGGGATCTAGATGGAAACAGGAAAATTGTGTGGTTCAGGTGTGTCAAAAATATACTCTGTGAGATAGGGATGAGCCGTCTGTGGACCTCCCCAGCAGGAAGTATATTTCCAACCAAAATCGAGCTAAAGGCAGCCTACTGGAACCTGATCAATATGAAGCGTTTTGCAGCTTCTTCTAGTCCCACTCTGTCTAAAGCCTTTCTTGACACCAAGCATGAACCCAAATATGAGGGGTACTATTCCACCAGTTTAGGGTGGGAACACTACCTACTAATGCTTTCACCTCTAAATGGTGTAACACAAACACTAGCAATTGCCCCTTCTGTCCGGAATTGACTGAAACACGGGGTCATATTTTCTTTGTTTGTCCAGTTTACTGTAAACCCAGATTCAGTTGGTTAAAACCCATGTGTTCTAACCTGCGTACTAGTTCCAGCAGCGAGGCTTTTAAAATCCTCAAAACAACAGTAGATGGACCTACTGTGATTGCTACAGCAAAGTTCCTGGGTTGGGTGCGGGTGATCCGATGGAATGAAAGGAGGCATATGTAATTGTCTATGTTGTGTCCTGTACCTCTGCTTTTCCAAATAGGCACTATGCACTTTATTGTACTGCTATGATGTCTCCCCTGTAAACATAAAGCCGAGGCTGATTTCCTATGTAGTCTGCATAACATGGGTGTGTTTTAGAGGTTTTTTAACCTATTTATTGTTTTATCAAGAATATCCAGGGTGCTCGTTCTTAACCAAGTTAATTTACAAGTTTCTGGTTTTAGAAACATGTTGGATTGTTCAATTTGATTTGACCTCCAGGTCTATGTTTTTTTAACTTTTGTGATTTTCTAAAAATCGAAATAAAGTTTCTGGACTGAACTGAACTAAAATGACTGGGTATCAAATTGAAAAAATAGTAACTCAATTCAAGGGGATTTACAGAAGATCTGTCTATGATCGGCCAAATATTCATGTTTCTTCATCACATTCACAAATACAGCACAGCAAAAAGATGCTGTTGTACCTACCCTAGTTGGACCTTACAGCCACTTTTGACCCAAGACAAAGGCTACGGAAAATGCTGAATGATTCGGGCTTGGGACCGCTGTACTATCCTTATCAGAAATGTTGTACTCAGGTACAGCATCTCAGATCAAGCTAAACCACATTTGCCATTGTAAGCAGAGAAAGACAGGGTATCCTGCTAGCACCACAGTATTTTTACTGTATATAAACAATCTTTCCAGAGATATTCTGAAAGCAAGCAAAGATGCCCCAGCCAAATTCCTGCCCTCCTATTCACTAACATTCCATCTTAACTGCAAAGGGTGTTCAAGCATAATTGATGGCTGTAAAAAAATGCTGTCAAGGAAATAACCCAAAGATAAATGTAGAGAAATGCAAAACAATGATTTTCTCCAAAAATTCAAAAGCACGAAAATTCTTTGGTAATAATAACAAAATGTCTGGAAGAAGTGAAACATGTAACATATTTGGGCTGTTTATTGTCAAGAACCTCAATTGGAACACCCATTGAAACCGCTGTGGAAAAATCAAAATATCCCTAAATAATATCTGCAGAATGCTACATACCCAGAGCAACTGCTTCTCGCATTATAATGATCATATTGTTCAAGCAAGGTAGGAAGTCAAATAGTCTATGGTGTTGACCTTTCATATTGCAACCTCTTCATTTACAGTAAAGCACATTATCATCTATGGGGTGTCAGTTTGGATTGTCAATGTTGTCCCATTTCAAGATGGGAATCACATGTTATGGTAATTCTTCATTCCATTACTGACTTCAGTAATCATAATCCCCCTGATCTTATTAAGAATAGTCAAGCATTGCAATCATGTGCCAACATTAGCAGTAATAAAGCATGACATACCTGCATTGTCAGCAATAATGAATTAATGAATAGTGTACTTGTAGAGAGAGCATCCGGGCGCTAAGCAGCAACAAGAATGACTTCGTAACACAAAATGACCGGAAGGGGTTGTATATCAAAGAATACACGAGTAGCACTGTGTATCAGAGACAGCAAAGAGCCAGATCTTAAGATGTTTTCTAAAGATGGCTTCTGATTCAATGAGATTGTAAATAACTAGGAAGTTGGTTCCAGGACTTTGAGCCAGGAGCAAAGGCTTTACCCCCAGAGTCCTTTCAGTAGTGTAGTGGATAAATCTGCAAATTGGATATTTTGGCTCCAGTGCTCTATAGGCTCTGAGCGTGAATAGGAGAATTTTGACACGGACCCTCTTATGCACTGGCAAGAAGTGTAGCATTTTTTGAGCTGCTGAGGCCAAAGATCATCAAAGGAGGTTCAAAACAAGTCTGGCAGCAGCGTGTTGTACCACCTCCAGTTTCATAATGGTTTGTTTGGAGGGGCCTACGTACAAACTATTACAATAGTCCAATCTTGATGTTATCAGTGAAAAGGCCACTGTCTTTCGTGCAACTAGTGGGAGGTACTAAAAAAAATAATATCTGTGATTTTATTACACTAAAACACATTCCCGCCATTGCAAGAGCTTGTGGGTGGAAAGGCAGAAAGTCATCAACTTTTACTCTGAGGTTTTTTACAACTTCGACCATGGCAGGTAGAGGGGGCGTAGAAGTGGTCCACTATAAAGCAGGGTTATAGGAATTGGACTTACCAAGCGGCATGATCTCTGTTTTGTTGGTGTTACATTTTAAGTGATTGGATTGTATCCACCAAATCACTTCGGTTAGGCAGTTTTTAAAGTTGAGCTCAGAGCCAATGGATGGTTAATCCAACACCAAGATCAACTGCGTATCATTAGCATAAGATGTAGTTTCAATTCCAAAAGAGGTGAGCAATGAGATCAGGGGGTCTGTGTAGATGTTAAACAGTAAGCGCCTGAGCAATGAACCTTGTGGTACCCTGAAGGTTACAATCTTTTCGGGGGATAGAAAAGATCCTAATAACACAGTTAATTCACATCTGAGAGGGAAGATTTCATCCAATAAAGCATGACAATCCTTTATGCACTTATTATGAGTAATCAGGCATTGCAATAAGGTGTTCACACCATAATTAATAAAACATTGCAGCCACTTAGGAATTTAAAATATTGTCTCTATTAAAAAGCCTTTAGGTAAAGCATTATTGACATCCTTGAATAAAGCCATGCTTAGACTCATGGAGCTTAATAGTTTGAATGGAAGCAGTGCCAAACTGTCATAAAGAACACTGTTCCATAAAGCATTGGCCAAATCCTTATGACAACCATCTTTAAAAAAAGACTTTTACACTACAGTTCTTTTGCTACAGCAGAACTCCAGAAATCATTTCTAATCAGCGCTTACCATTTCCCTTAAGCATGGGCGTAAAATCCGTTCCGCTCGCGGAATTTGCTAATTTTTGAAAAATTCGCGTTTCGCAAATTGCGCAAATTTGTCAAAAAATTCGCAAGTCGCAAGCTTGCGGATTTTTTTGCTTGGTCGCAAGACTTTTTGTACACGAACACGTAAAAACGGACGCGAACACGCAATTGCACAACGCGAGCATGCAACTAGCCCATGTACAACTGCATGGGTAACCTCGCGGTAGCCGCGCTGAAAAAATCCCGCAAACACGCAAAAAGCCCCGCGACCACGCAAAAAGCCCCACAAACACGCAAAAAGCCCTGCGAACATGGAAAAAAAACGCGAATTCGCGGATTTCGCGGACCGCGAGTTCGCATTCGTGCGAATTCGGGTACCGCGAATTCGCAAATTTCGCCCATACTTAATTTCCCTGAAACCTGCAAACACCCTCTCATGCGTCAGTGGGGCCCATAACTCTGCACATTTACTCTGTTCACTTAATTCGGCATCAAGGATTTTGGTGAAATTTAAAAGGAGTAATGCTGTAACATTTGGCGGAGTGTCTAAACCTATTTAATCAGTTACTATTTACACCTACAGTTTTATATGCTTTACCATGGTTTAATCAAACATGAATTTTATTCAGACACACCGCCATAGTGGCAATGGATCTGCTAGAAAGAAAATTAAGCGTAGGAAAATCACAAGACCAGCTTTAATATTCCTTTTTCCCAATTTTATTAAAAGCAAAACTTTAATATGTCTGACATTTAGGCATTGATTAATTCTTTATTAAGTAAAATCTTAAACTTTATTTCAAAATGATCATTTTATTTAGAGCTCAGAAAACAGTTTATTTAGAAGTCAGTTTAAAAGTTTAGCAAAGAACAGATAGTTCTAAATTCATTCTCTCCTAAAATCCCTAACTAACGCCCTCATCTTATCCTTCAGTCCTGCAAAGCAAACAAGAAAATAAGTCAAAGTATCTTACATCCAGGAATCAATCTGCAATCCGACAGCACTTCGAGAGGAAATCGAAAAAGCGACTACCTCTAAGCAAAATCAGGGGTTTTTATACACTAATTTCCTAACTTTATCTATCTAAAAAGTATCTAACATCACAAATTCGGGTTCTGATTGGACAATTTGGGGTGGGTGAGCATCACCATTACAACATCATATTCATGGTGAATCAGCAGATTCATAATGGGTTGTTGTTTAGGACAGTCTTTGGCCTGGTCACTTCCTTGACTCGCAACGTTGCCTTGTTTTCCCACGTTTGGAACACTTGACTGTCCATATTTTGGCAATCATCCTGACTTTAGGGCAAAGCAGCCTTGAACTTCCCATCCAAGTACAGGCAGCTCACTCTCGCTGGCAGAATTTGGACACGCATGAGCAGTCCAGCACTTGCTCACAGTTAGCCAGAGTGACCATTTTCTCGTAGGCCTCAGAGGCCACTTTTGGAACTATCAAAGAAACAAAGACAAATTCATGTTAAATATGGAACTAAAGCCCTTCTGTTTACCTCCCACCATACTAATGTTTCCTTATTAGTTATTACCTAGCAGGTAAGCCACATAAATGCGTTTCATACTGACATATCCAACGAAATTCTAGCACATAACGAGAACAACAAGCACATTCATATTGCGTTTATTTATATTTAAGCTATGCATCAGTTCACAACACAATAAAAATACAAATTAGTTAATTATGTTGCTTCAAGCAGGCAAAATTAGTATTCCTACGTGTACATGGGTTTGCTTCTTATACTATTGTTGGTTAATGCACCAAAACACACCATTAGTAAATGTTAATGTTATGGAACATTGACTTTACAAGGGGTACACAAAATTTTGTTTTGCTATCTTGCTCCATCAATTCCCTCATCTGGTGATTCTATCACCAAATATCTCTCAAAATTTTGGAAAATGTAGCAGAGCATGTTTCGGATTCTTTATATTAGTATCACCTACACTCTAGTATATTTCTCCTTTGAATCATTGAACATTTTCTCTCTTATTTCTTCCATTTCTATCTCATTCTTTTCTCTAACTCTTGCCTATCGTTCTTCATTTCTTTTCTTTATGGCTTTTCTAAAAGCTCTCCTACCTTTGTATATGCAACATAATCTTATCAGAAAAATTACTACCACTGAAATTGTTATCGGAATTAGTATTTTACCTATAATTGAACTACCTATTTTTTGGAACCAATGCTTAATTGCTGAGAAACTTTTGCGTAACTTTTCAAGGACACCTTCAACCTCCAGTGGTTCAATTTCTTTTTTAAATCTGTAATAATTATAATATACTTTTCAAGATTCTGACTTTTATCTGGGATATAAGTACAACAATGTTGCTCCTTTAAAATCCCACAGACTCCTCCCTCTTTTGCTAAAATTATATCAAGGGCAAGTCGATTTTCCATTACCATAGCTCTCATAGCAACCATTTCAGTATTAACCATCAGGAATCCTCCTGCGGTGTCTGTTGACAATCGATCAACTATTGTGGACTATTTTCTGATTCTATTTGGATTAAACAAAATTCCCACTGCTGGTATCAGTGCTCCAAATACATCACCTATTATTTCTAACACACTCTCTCCTCTTTTTCGACTTAAAACTTTACCTATCTCATGCTTTCCATTGGTACCTCTATCTACATGAAATATTTTAGGAAAGACCAAGCCCACATAACAGGTCCCATACCAATGGTTAGGCAACCTGTAGTAAGCTCTATTCCCACAAATAAAATGAATTACCGGAAAAACAGGATCATCTCCTCCTTTAAATCCCCAACCCCCTATACTTCTATAGGTGTCTTTGCATTGACTTGCACCCACAAAATAATTGTCATACATTGAATTATCTCTTCTAATATAAAATTTCCCTAACATTGGAGTTTCTATATTGATAGCCACATTCACATTTTTACCATCAAGATTTTCATCATCAAATGTCCAGTATTTGGACTTCTTTCCTCAACCATATTTAAAAATGCTTTCTCTTCAATTCTCATTTTACATGTCAGAATATTGTTAAAAGCGTACTCATGTGTCAGCTCATCTAATTATAAGAAATATTCTCCCATCTCTTTTGCAGGTTTCTTTTTGTTCAATGCACTATCAATTTTTAATTTCGCAAAAATTTCATCTACATTGGAATAATGATATTCCAAATTCCCAGTCTGATAAAACAAACTTGCAATTACACTACAAGTCACTCCATATGTAAGAGGAAGGTGGTGATAGGTCACCCCTTCTGAGAGTGATGCTGGCAATTTTACACAAGCATAACAATCATCAACATTCATAGTTTTAATATACTCAAGTAATAACTTTGAAAATGTGTTCTTTGTGTAGTCACTAATTGACCTATCTTGATGCAACTCTGGTTTGTACACATGAGTCTCATGAATTTTCTCTTTCTCACTTGGCTTATTTAAACTCACATTTGGTTTCAATTTTGTTAGACTTTCTTGGAAAGGAATAACAATAGCTAAAATTACCCATAATATTATCAACAATCCCATACATATTGAGCAACATCTACTCCATTTTCTAAAAATAGAGCATTTTGTTGTATGGTTACTTATTGCCATTTGCTCTAACACAATTTCTTCGACCTTGCGTCACTTATGAATTATATACCACTCAATTCACTAACAAGTATTCTTCGACCTTGTGTCAATCCTATTCTAAATTATACTATAGTTAAGTTTTTCTAACAAGTTTCCTTCAACCATATGTCAACTCCGACCTCTGCTATATTTACAATATCCGTCTCACAGGACTTCAGAATTTTTACTTAATACCATACACTTTGAGCACCTATCTCTTTTTTCTTAGTTGGCTTCTTTACTCACTTGTCCCAATTGACTTTGGGTTGTACAGGTTTTCTTGACTGCTATTAACTTCAACAATGGGTGGTAGGACAATATATGTCCACTCTGGTGATTTATACCTTTGGTTTGGCCGTCTTACTCTTTTCGGTCTTTGGACAATTTCTATTTTTTTACCCAAGGTTTCTTTCTGACTAGTGATCTTGTTCACTTGCTCTTCTGGCTCTTTTGTTTTGTTCACTAATCTAAATCTCAATCCACCAGTTTTTTTAGGCCAATTGTCTCCTTTGCAGACGTTCTTAGTCTTTGGCTCTACTGTATTATGCTCCACTCTCCAAGCTCTTTTTCTTGTGCTTTTTCTTATTGGAGTTTCATCTGCACTGTTATCAGTTTCACTTTCAGTATCTTCAACTGTATCATTGATTATGATTTTCACAATGTCTTTGTCTTTATCAGACTCAGCTTTCTCTTCTGTTACTCTGTTAGGAACACCTTCATAACTGGTACTTGGAATCTCATCCTTATCGTGAGTTACTTCCTCTTCCCCAGTCCCAGGATTTCCGTTCCTGCTTTCAGAGTTTTCAGATTGCTCTTCAGTTTTCTCCTTTTCAACAGATTTGTCTTCACTTTCTTTTGCGTCTTTACTGGTGTCTGTCTTTACCAATTCTCGATCTTCTGAATCTGGTATTTCCACAACCTCCCTTTCACCTTCACCTTCAGACGCCGAACTGGCTTCTGATACTTCCAGATGTCGACGTTCCTGTCGATCTTCAGTATCTGGAGTTTTTCTGGTTCAGCTTCAGAATCAGAGTCAGTTGTACTTTCACCGTCGTACAGGAATTCAGGTTCAGGCACACGAATGGTGTGGCTTGCATGTACCTATCTCTTTAACCCAGCACACTTGACTGCAGTAGTAATGACCAAGATAACCTGTCTTGGTTTCTGCCACCGAGGTACCAAGCAATTTCTCCTGCGATGAACTTTCACTCGAACCCAGTCTCCAGGGACTAGATCATGAGCTGGATTTTTCTCTTTGGAATTTGACTCAGTTCCCACATGGTGGAGCACAGAAGTTACCATATCAGACAGATTTTTGCAGTAATCCAGTATGATGTCATCATTAATTGTCAACAACTTATCAACAGGTACAGAGGCCTGCCTCATCACTCTGCCCATCAGAATTTCATGTGGACTTAGTCCAGTTTTCCTGTCAGGTATGCTTCTTAGTGTCATTAGGACAAGCGGCAAAGCATCGGGCCACTTAAGTCCTGTCGCCAGACACATTTTTGCAATTCTGTTTTTAATTGTTCCATTCACCTGTTCTACTACTCCTGAAGCCTCAGGCCTGTAAGCACAATGCAGCTTCTGGCGCATGTCCAGAGCTTCACAGATCATCTGCATAAGTTAATTTTTAAAATAAGGGCCGCGGTCTGACTCAATCGTCACCGGGAACACGAAATGTGGTATTATCTCACGTAGTAAGAGTTTAGCAACAGCACGTAGTAAGAGTTTAGCAACAGTCAACCCATCGTTTCTTCTCGTGGAGAAAGTTTCCACCCATCGGGAGAACAAACAGATTATTACAAGAATATACCTAAGCCTGTTACATGGAGGCAGCTCCACAAAATCCATCTGAACCCTTGTAAATGGACCACCCTCCCGTCCTATGGTTCCCAAACTTACAACAGTTCTCCTGTTTGGATAAAATTGCTGACATACCAAACATCTTTGGCACAGGCTTTCGGCAATCATTCTGAACTTAGGTTTATACCAAGTCTGGCTAAAGAGACAAATCATAGCATCTCTACCAATGTGGGCCTGACCCTGGTACATTCGGGCCATGTCTGAGATCATGCTATCGGGCATTACTGGTCTTTCATCTTTGTAAACCCAAATTTCAGCTTCCTCTCTTTGTGTGCATCCTGATTTTAGCCAAATATCTTTTTCCTCTGCTTCTGCCTCTTCCTGTATCTGTTTCACTTCCTGCCAAGTCTCAACTACAGTTGTTAGCATTAAAGGACTCGGATCATGTTCTTTTAACTTTTCTCGATTGATTGAAATTGATTGAAATTTGATTTTTAGCACAATGCTTTGCAATTGCATCTGCATAATTGTTTCCACGGGTAATGTAATCCTCACTCTTTTTATGGGCTGAACATTATACAACTGCAATTTTCTCAGGTAGATGGATCACATCTATTAGTGTTTTCACAAATTCAGCATTTCGAATAGGTGTTCCTGCAGAGGTCAAATAACCTCTTTGGAATCAGAGCTGTCCATAATCATGAACAGCTCAGTAACCATATTGACTATCAGTCACTATAGTAACTTTCACCTCTTTTCCCAATTCACATGCTCAAAGCAATAAACTCCGCTACTTGAGCAGAATGAATTCCTTTCAGATAAGATGCTTCCAACACTTCTGCCACAGTACAAACAGCATATGCAGCACTTAGAACACCATTCTCTGTTCTCAGGCATGATCCATCCACAAACATCACAAAATCCGATTCAGGTAAAGGTTCATCTCTGATATCTGGTCAGGGCTTTGTACAATATTCCAGAGCATCCAAACATTTGTGATCAAGCTCACCCTTTACTTCTGCTTCAATTGTGTCAGGTAACAATTAGGAAGGATTGACATTTAGACATCTGGTAACTGTATCGTTCTCAGCTCCCAAAATTATTTTCTCATATCGGGTCATTCTGCTGTTGGTCATATATTGTGTTTTAGCTCTAGTGAGGAGAACCTCCACAGAATGAGGTACATACATCCTCACAGGAAATCCCATCACTATCCCTTCACTTTGTTCCAGACTTACACTAGTTGCTGCTACTGCTTTCAGACAACCTGGCAAAGCTTTTGCAACAGAGTCTAAAACAGCTCAGAAATACGCAATTGGTTTTCTCAGTTGTCCATGTCTCTGAACCAACACTGACAATGCATATCCTTCTCGCTCACTGCAGTACAGTTCAAATTCTTTCTCATAATCAGGCATTCCTAAAGCTGGTGCTTCGCACAGTTTCGATTTTAGCTGTTCAAATGCTTCCATTTCTGTTTTGGTCAGAACAATGGGGTCGCTGATATCTGCCTTTGTCAGTCTTTGTAAAGGTTTTGCAATCAATGAAAATCCACTAATCCACTGTCTACAATAACCTACCATTCCCAAGAACATTCTTACCTGTCTTTGAGTTTTAGGTGGCTGCATTCCGTGTATCATTTTGATTCTTTCTGTTGTGACTTGTCTGATTCCTTTAGCAATCTTGTGACCTAAGTATTGTACTTCATTTTGACAAAACTGCAATTTTGATGGAGACACTTTATGTCCCTCTTCAGCCAAATGATTCAATAATGCTACGGTGTCAGTTACACATGCAACCAAAAGATCATCAATGTACTGTCCTAACACAGACTCTCCAGGCATGCTCAAGTTTTCTAATGATTTCTTTAGCAGCTGATTAAAAATCGATGGACTCTCAGTGTACCCTTGCGGAATTCTACACCATGCTAGGATACGATTTTGGAATCGGAACGCAAAAATTGGTTGGCTTTCTGGATGCAATGGAACAGTAAAGAATGCATTGCAAAGATCAATCACAGTGTACCATTCTGCATCATGAGGAATTTGGTACAGAATCACTGCTGGATTCGGAACAATCGGACAACATGGGACAACAATTTTATTCACCTTTCTAAGGTATTGCACAATTCTAAATGTTCCGTTTGGCTTTTTCAATCCCATAATTGGTGAATTACAAGGACTGCTTTCTATTTCTCTCAGAATTCCCTGCTCAATCATTTTGTCAATCACTGGAGTTTTTCCTTCAATTACTTCTGTAGTCATCTTATACTGAGGTATATTTGGGTAGCGTGCACCTTCTTTTACTGTAACTTTTACAGGGTCAACACCTTTCATTAAACCTATATCTTTTCCAGTGAAATTCCACACTCCTTCTTTCACTGCCTCTTTTAATTCAACAGGAATATTCTCTTTGTCAAAAAGAGGAAATAGCTTATCCTGCTCTGCCTCAATCATGAGCATTGTCATTTTATACAAACTATCTTCATCTGGAGTTTGCAATTCTATGCCATCCGGTGAACAGTATATGGCACAGTTCATTTTGCACAATATATCCCTTCCTAACAAATTAACAGGACTACTATCACACACCACAAATCGATGCATATCTCTGAAAGTTCCAATTTCTATTTCAACTGGGTTTGTCAAGGGAGTTTTTATCTGTCTATTAGCTACACCTACAACTTGGATGGTCTCTCCCGAGAGAGGAAGATTTTGAACTTCCACTGATCTAACAGTTGAACGGGTAGCACCAGTGTCAACTAGGAAAGTTATTTCCACATCATTCACCTTTCTGCTCACAAATGGACCAGACTGATCTACCTCTAGAGTGGCTCCAAGCACACACTCTTCTTCCTCTCTCAGGCACCGTCAGAAACTTTCATCTGGTTCACTGCCATCCTCCTCTTGTAACTAATACTGAGGACACTCATTCACTCTTTGCGGTCTTTTTACCTGTTCACCTTTGCTGAATCCTGTCTCTGCACTGTATCTCTGCTGGTTTACACTGTATGGCAGTGGCGGTTGTGGCAGCTGACTTTGCTGATTTACTATCTGCTGTTGTTGCGGTTGCTGTTGATTTACCTCAAACTGCACCTGCGGATTCAATGACGTATTTTCTCCATTAAGTCTAGGCGGACATTTACACTCTTTCTTCCAATGCCCTAACTTGCCGCAATTAAAACATGGCAATTTCTTTTTCTATTCATCAATATTCCCTACTAATTTAGGTTTACCTTTAAAACTCCCTTGATTCCCTACATTCTTGTTCTCCATTTGCGCTACTTGTTGTTCTGCTGCCTTCACTTGTGCCCACATGGCTTTCTCTTTCAGCTTTTTCTGTTTTGCATCAATTTCTTTGCTGCAATATTTTGCCTGTCTCAGTACTTTGTCTACTGAGCTCAACTGCCATCCTATCATGCTGTGTCTTATCGTGTCTGAAATTTCTTGTCTCAAGCTATATACAAATCTATATATAAAATGGCTCATATCCTTTTCATTCAGTTCCTCATAACCACTATACTGTTTGAAAACTAACAACAATCTTTCCTAAAATGTATGTACAGTTTCTTTCGTTTCTTGTGTTGTCCTCTCTATTTTCACCCAATCAGTTTCCTTTGGTGGTATTTTATTTTTCAGCCACACTATCACTTGTTCATACTTTCTTATTACATCTGGTGATGGAGCTCCTGTTACTTTGTCTCTGGGAAACTCTTCTCTTGGCCAATCTACAGATATTTTGCATTCTGTCCATAGGTCTGCTGGCACCACTATGTTAAACAATCCATCCAAATCAATCCATAAAACTTTCGACACTTTTACAAATCTGTCTACTTGTCGATACCATTCCACTGGTTTCTCTCTCAGCCTAGGGAAATCATTTGTAAATGACAATATATCTTGTCTGCTCCAAAGAACATGTACATACCCTCCTCCTCCAGGTATCTCTCTCATGGGAAACTCAGTAGCCACGGTTTCTTTTTCCCTGATTGGAAAAGCTAATGTGGATTTATCACTGATTTCTTCTTTCTTCTTTGCCCACTTAACCCTCCATTTACTTACATCTCCCCATTTTCGCAACAGCACAATCAAATCTTTTATTTGTGCTAGTCTCCCAGCAGTATTCATGTTCTCAATATGTCTTTCGGCAAAATCTACTCAATAGGTTTTCTGCAATGATTTTATTTTTGAAAATTATATCCCATATTCACTTGCTACTTCTTCCAACTGATCATACATTGTTTTAGCCTTCCATGTTATGCTTTTACATAAAAAAATGAGCTCATCATCTTGATACGTTTTTAGTCTATCTGTTCCAATAGTTCCAATGATTAATTCTTCCATGTCTACTTTTAATGTGGCCACATCTAGTACTTTTGATTTCTGCTCTTTTAATTTTAAAGTTTTAATCCAATCACTCAATTCTTTATCTGATGGTCCTACAGGTGTTTGTGTTAAATCTATTTTATCTGCACTTCTCTCTGGGGTTGCAGAGTTAGAGTCTGCTCCTGTCGGGTATCTGCATGACAAACTTTGATTAAAAGTCAATTCTGGTGGGTTTACATTTACATTCCGCCTTATTTCTGACAAATCAGGATAAATATTTTCTTTTACTTTCTGCAGACTCTGTTGTAATGGAATTGTTAAACTCTGCTCTTTTATTCTCTGATTTTCAAATACTGGTATCACAGGTCCTATTGTTACTGGGACAGTTGCAGCTTCCATATTTTTAATAAGGTTTTGAATCAGTTCATGTGCAGAATGTTAATAGTCAGAAATATCTGGCTGTACATCATTTCGCCTTTCAGCACTTAACACAGTTTTATGCAAGTTATTACTTTGTACAGGAGTACCTGTAATTCTAGCTTCTCCTATCGGTGTGCTTAGGACATATCTTGTTTCCACTCTCTCAGGGAAATCTCGAAAATATGATGGTTGTGTCGAAGTTTCACTAACTTTGTCATCTGCTATTGGAGCATTCGGGGTAGTCCATAAAGAACCTGGTTGATATGGTGGTGGTCTCCTATTTAATATTTCTTCTAACACAGCATCCTCTGATTCACTTTCACCATAACTTTGGTTCCCTGTCTCCGCATTCTTTTTCTTCTCTGTACATTTCCGTCCCTCACATTCATCCATTAATCTAACTGGATACATACCATCACACATGTTACAGTTTCTCCATCGACGCATTCTACTCTCATGTGTTTCTCCCCATAAATCTCGACCTCTACCTCTTGGTCTGATATGCCTGCTTAACCTCTCACTCTCCATTTGATGCATCTCATCTTCCCACTCAACCTGTGCCTCAAATTGAGTTGGTCTAGGTCTCGGTTCAAGCTGCATCATCTTGTCTCTCAAATTTCTCAAAATTGCCAAATCAAAAGATCCTCCTTCTGGAAAAGCTAACACACCATCATCCTTAGTATACCGTACCCAATTCTCCAACCAAACACACGTATGATAAGCATATTTTGACATCATATAAGAGCAGGCGTTTTTGGCAAAGGAAGTGGTTTTCCCTCCCTCGTAACTACCTCTTTGTCTTTTACGAACATGTTTTTTAATTTTTTAAACCATGAAGGTTTCTTCTTGTCTTCGTCATGATAATAGTACGACATTTTCAATAAATGTATTGCTTTCCAAAGATCGCGTACTACTCTATTGCTGTTTCCGTAACACCAACCTATCCCAGCACGGTTCGCACTAATGTACCAATTAGAACACGATACGTCACTATAGTGCTTAACCAATAGCTTTTGCTGCTTTTCGTAAAGTACCAATCAGCCGCTACTCCGTCTTGGTCACGAGGACCAATCCCAGCGCGACACTTTTGACGTCACCAGCGCTCCGGCTTCTGCAGCGCTAGCTGACCCCTCCTTTACAGGGTTTTTTCAAGAAGCCGTATTTACAAGATATTTTACAAAATCAGTTAGTAACTTACACAAAACAATACCATTTGCCTGTTTCGCTAATAAAGTGATAGATATCTCAATCATACAAGTATTCTGTAACCGGAGTAGACGACGCTTACCTCCTCAGAATTTTAGACTCGTCGATAAAGTAGCACTACCATCTACCTTACCCTTCTATCAGGCAATAACAAACGTGTTTCTTCAGGAAAGCAAATACAGAGATCTTTTTCACCTCCTTAGAGACAATCCCAGAGTTTCACCACAACGCGTATTGCAATTTCATTTACACACGTTCATACAGAAATCCCTATTCATATACACATGAACTCTGTATCTTCAGTAGGCAGCGCTTACCTTTACCCCCCACAGAATTCCTCTATCGTTAGTAAAGTAGACGCAACTTCTTTACCCTTCTATTAAGCTCGGGTTAAGTTCTATTACTCTCACAGCAGTAAGTTTTTAAGGATACACAATGATCCCTGTGCTTGAAGGCTAAGATTTTATAGACTGTCCTCACTATACATTTATCCTTTCACACCTAATGTCCCTAAACAGTGATATGCGATGATACCACCGCAGTATATGACGATACTCCTTTTTTGAAACAGACCAATGCACTGTGCGGCTTTACTTGCCACACCTCCTCTACCTGCAGACAGAAGCACTAGCTTCACGCAACACTTGGAAGCCTTTTCAGAACTACATATAACGTAATACGAACTCAACATATGTTAGTCATAATTCTGTACATCAAATTCTATGTAGTACTTTATACATAACCCTAGCTAATTTCCTTAGCAACCACTACTCTGCTACCAAAATATAACTGCTAATTCGGAACTCCAGAAATCATTTCTAATCAGCGCTTACCATTTCCCTGAAACCTCCAAACACACTCTCATGCATCAGTGGGGCCCATAACACTGCACATTTACTCTGTTCACTTAATTCAGCTTCAAGGGTTTTGGTGAAATTTAAAAGGAGTAATGCTGTAACATTTGGCGGAGTATCTAAACCTATTTAATCAGTTACTATTTACACCTACAGTTTTATATGCTTTACCAGGGTTTAATCAAAAATGAATTTCATTCAGACACACCGCCATAGTGGCAATGGATCTGCTAGAAAGAAAATTAAGCGTAGGAAAATCACAAGACCAGCTTTAATATTCCTTTTTCCCAATTTTATTAAAAGCAAAACTTTAATATGTCTGACATTTAGGCATTGATTAATTCTTTATTAAGTAAAATCTTAAACTTTATTTCAAAATGATAATTTTATTTAGAGCTCAGAAAACAGTTTATTTAGAAGTCAGTTTAAAAGTTTAGCAAAGAACAGATAGTTCTAAATTCATTCTCTCCTAAAATCCCTAACTAACGCCCTCATCTTATCCTTCAGTCCTGCAAAGCAAACAAGAAAATAAGTCAAAGTATCTTACATCCAGGAATCAATCTGCAATCCGACAGCACTTCGAGAGGAAATCGAAAAAGGGACTACCTCTAAGCAAAATCAGGGGTTTTTATACACTAATTTCCTAACTTTATCTATCTAAAAAGTATCTAACATCACAAATTCGGGTTCTGATTGGACAATTTGGGGTGGGTGAGCATCACCATTACAACATCATATTCATGGTGAATCAGCAGATTCATAATGGGTTGTTGTTTAGGACAGTCTTTGGCCTGGTCACTTCCTTGACTCGCAACGTTGCCTTGTTTTCCCACGTTTGGAACACTTGACTGTCCATATTTTGGCAATCATCCTGACTTTAGGGCAAAGCAGCCTTGAACTTCCCATCCAAGTACAGGCAGCTCACTCTCGCTGGCAGAATTTGGACACGCATGAGCAGTCCAGCACTTGCTCACAGTTAGCCAGAGTGACCATTTTCTCGTAGGCCTCAGAGGCCACTTTTGGAACTATCAAAGAAACAAAGACAAATTCATGTTAAATATGGAACTAAAGCCCTTCTGTTTACCTCCCACCATACTAATGTTTCCTTATTAGTTATTACCTAGCAGGTAAGCCACATAAATGCGTTTCATACTGACATATCCAACGAAATTCTAGCACATAACGAGAACAACAAGCACATTCATATTGCGTTTATTTATATTTAAGCTATGCATTAGTTCACAACACAATAAAAATACAAATTAGTTAATTATGTTGCTTCAAGCAGGCAAAATTAGTATTCCTACGTGTACATGGGTGTGCTTCTTATACTATTGTTGGTTAATACACCAAAACACACCATTAGTAAATGTTAATGTTATGGAACATTGACTTTACAAGGGGTACACATCAGTTTGTTTTGGCACCTTGCTCCATCACCAACTCTCTTTAGGCCATAGAACCTAGAGCCATGAGCTCAGCCCCTACAGAACACTGCACTCCCAGCTGTAAAGCTCCCGGTCCATCTTGGGAAGTGCTTGGAAACATCAACAAACTCTCGGTGGGCATCCTTTTGTAGCCCTCCAGACTTAGGATCAGTACTTTTGGGGAATTCCTCTTTAGGGAGCTGCTGTACACCTACAGCCCATCCACCCCATACTCTTAGGAAGAGCTAATGTCAATGTCAAAAATTCTTATATAGCGCAGCTTATGACCGTGAGGTCTCAAGGCGCTTGCAGTATAAGAAACCAGATGGAGAAGTGACAGTAAAGAAGAGCAGCTTAGACAACAAGGGGGGTCCTACTTGGGAAAAGCCAGGTTTTCAGTGCTTTACGGAATTGCTAGTGCTCCACAATGGAAAGAAGATGAGAGGGGAGTTTATTCCAAAGTGTCGGGGCAATGTAGGAAAAAGAGCGCTGCCCATACCTAGAGGTGGGCGCGCGGGGTTGTGTCAGTACAGACTTATTACTGGACAGCCCAGGCAGGTCATTGTGGGGTGCTCCCTCATGGAGCTCATGAATATGTGATGCCCACTAGAGCCAGCAGCACTCCTCTCCCCCTGACTGCTCCTGCAGGCAGGAGCTTGCTAACGTGTTGGCTGCCCACTTCCCCCACACACGAGGAGCGGGGCAGGCCCATGAAGAATGGGGGGAATGTGCTGGCACTCCCCCGTACTCCTCTTTAAGGCTGGGATCCAGGGTTGGTGTCCGGGGCCCCTCCTTTTCAGTGGGGCAGAAAAGCACTTCCCCGATGCAGTGGTGCACATCAGGCCGAGAGTTGGGGATTTGGGGACCCTGGTAGGTCTCTCAGTGCTTGCTGCCGGAGAGAAATGTGATTAACTTGGCACAGGAGGGTGACAAAATGTGTGCTCTGATTCTGTCCTGTGCCCAACAAATATGGCAATCCAGGATGACCTATAAGTTGTACAAATATTGTCTTGGAACTCTCAGACTTGGGTCAGGTATATAGTTTCCACCCCATTTCGATATGTCATGGAACTGTGTAGGCCAAGGGAAAGCAAAGCTGTACTCTAAGGCAGTCTTCCTCATAGGTGTAAAAGGGAGTGTCACTGCAGGCAAGACAGTAAACCACACTGACTTTCACTATGAGTGTACACTAACATTATGAGGCCTCCCCCAGGTCAATATCTAGCCACGGCCTGTGCAGGTACGAGCGGTGAGGCACAGTGGGGGGGGGGGATTTTGACGGACTATGACCAGGGACAATTAATTATTTATTTAATTATCCCTCGTCATTGGCTATCGAAATCCCCCCCACCGGGCCCAACCTCCCACAGCTCTTACCTGCACGGGCCGGGGCTGTCAATATCCAATCCTGTAGAATCCTCTCTGTGCTAGGCTACCTGTAAGCAGTTATCGGGTTGCACATGGCAGGAGTCTCACACACGTAGCCATCACACGTGTGTACGCTTGTGCGAATACTAATTTGCATGTAACCGGCTAAGTGCACTTTTTTTTTTTTTAAACATCTTTTTCTTGGTATTTTTTATGCATCATTCCACAGAAGAAAAACATTGATATATTATCATTTCTCTTGCATTTACATGTTATACAACATTATGCACTTTACAACATGTAATTATATCACAACTGGCTATCTCTTAAGTTCTATGCAACATTGTTCCATGCCATGCTGTCTGTTCATGCCCTAATGGGTTACTTTTTAGAGGAATGCCATATTACAATCCCAGGATGTCTGTCACGTCTTTCCCTGCTTTATCCACTTGTACATTATATATGTGTAATAAAGCAATAACTTGTAGCTTTCTCTTATCATTCAAGTGCGTACCTCATTTGATCTAACTTTACTTAACTATAAAAGGGGTAAGGGAGAAAAGGAGAGATGGTGAGAGGGTAGTATAGAGGGGTAGTTGCAGTCAAATATTGTGCTGTCAATCGCATAGTAAAGAGCAAGGGGGATATTAAAGGCTTCCAGCATTTCCCTGCGCTCAGTGGGTTATGTAAGCTATGGGTAAAGCAGTCCCTCTAAGGAGGTTGAGTGTATCATGTTTGGAGGGGGTTATCTAATGTGTAATTGCTGAGGTGGTTGAACAGCATCTATACCATTTTGTGTCTCCTCTACCCCGGTAAAAGAGGATCCATCCTCCGCATCTTCAGTGTTGTTTTCACTCATATGCTTGTCATCATCTTTACTCTGTTCTGGGTGTTCCCATGTGGTCAATATATCAGCCCGTAAGTATGCTATTGGATGAATTCTGATCCCCCTAGCTTCTTCCCTGATCAATATCTGTTCTTCTGCTCTAGCCCACTGTGTCACTTCTGTGTTCCATGCCATCACAGCTGGTCCTGCCGTTGATTTCCATTCTTTAGCAATTCTCAGCTTGGTCAGGCCTAGGCCAAGTGTATGTACCTGGTTCCCACTTTTTTTGCTCTAGGTCTTGCGTATAATCCTAATATATAAACCTCTACGATTCAAGGGGCAGTTAGTCCCAGTGTCATGTGTAGGGCCTCCAGTACTACTGTCCAATATGCCTGCATTTGTGGGCAATGCCATATCATATGTGTAAACCCTGCGTCCATGTGTCCGCTCCCAGGGCAAGGTCGAGGCTCTCCTCCATATGTGGCCTGTAATCTATGTGGAGTCATATAGGTCATATGTACATAATTGTATTGGGTGTACTTTAGCCTAGTGTTTCTGGGAAACAAAAGCAGTGTGAGCAGGATTTTTTGCCATTCCGAGTCTGTCAGGTCACAGCAAGAGCTTTTCCCACTTGTTCCTTAACGTGACGAGTAGGCCTTTGGTCATGTCCGCTATGGATCTAGAGAACCAAGGCACTAAGTGCTTTGTAGCCCCCATTGGCATCAGTGATTTCAGTGTATTATGTGTCGGGGTTCCATCACTCCTTTAAACCATAGGGCCTGTAACTAAGAAATTATCCAGCGGCACATGATAGAATCCATCAGGTCTTCCATAGGGATTAATGTATCCTGTAGGTAGAAGTCCCCCACCATATGTATACCCACTTCCGTCCAAGCTGCCGATTGTCTTTGGGTGAAATACGTGAGGGGTTCGCCATGTGGTATTTCAGGGCTGTGTCAAGCAATTTGCCAGGCTTAGGGATCACTTTGGAGTTATTTATTAGCTTGGCCACCAACAGGTTTATTTGCATCTTTTTTCTTGATTGCTGTAGTTCTTCTTGGTTCAACCCGTCTGACCGTTGTTTTGGCCACTGGTGCTGGGACGCCAGAAAATACAACCCAAAGTTTGGAACTCCAAGACCCCCTTGGTCCATTGGGCATCTGAGTGTCATTAAACACACCCTAAGTCTGCCCCCATCCCATATTAAATTCCGGAGTGGCGTGTCTATTTGCTTGAACCAAAATGTGGGTATACATACAGGCATATCGGCAAAATAATAAAGAAGTCTCTGTAGCATTACCATTTTTGAGATCGCTGTTCTGGCCATAATGGGCAATTTCAGTGACCTCCAAAAGGGTACACATCCCCTCAATGAGTGCAGGGCTCCTGCCAGAATATTGTCTCCTAAATACTCTATTGCGTGAAATACTTGTATCCCTAAGTATTTAAAGGATGCCGGGGACCAATTCAGGTCTGATGGGAGACACATGGGTTTCTCCAGTCCTTTACATACCGGAAATATATGTGTTTTGAATGTATTTACCCAGAGCCCGGAAAACTGTAGCATAATGTTTTGATTGTGTCACAGCTTGGAGAATGCCTGTCAGCCCGTCTCTAAAATAGAGGAGTATGTCATCTGCATATAGTCAAATAATATGCTCTCGGGCTTCCAATTCTATTCCTCAGCCATTGCCTATCTTTCTAAATTGTGCAGCTAAGGGTTGAATCGCCAGAGCGAATAGGAGGGGAGAAAGAGGACACTCCTGTCTAGTGCCTCTATGTATATCTTATTGCAGCGAAAGTGTGGTTCCAGTTCTAACTTTCGCCGTCGGGGCAGTATGCAATAGCTTGAACCACTTGATCCAGTCGTCACCTAAGCCCATTCATTTCATTACCAAGAGTAAAAAGTCCCATCAAACTGTGTCGATGGTTTTCGCTAAATCTACCGACATCAACTTTGTTCTTTGGTCTTCCTGCATTGTTGGGTGATACATGACATGATATTCTTCTGAGGTTGTGCGAAGTACTGCGTGTGGGTATAAACCCATTCTGGTCTATGTGCACTATTTCATTTTTATTTCTTATATAGCGCTTGAATCGACCCTCAAAGGGGTATCTCTGCGCTTCAACGGGTCGTGAGGGTGTGTTGCAGCTACAACAAAATCAAGCGCAGAACAGAGTGATCTTAAGCAGCTTCCTAAATTAAAGGTGGTCCAAGCATTGTCTTAAAATCAAGGGAAGATCAAGGGAATCTCATTCCAGTATCGAGGGCCAAGGTGGGAGAGAGCTCTTCCTCCTAATCTTTTTTTTTTAAATCTTTTTATTGTAACAAGAAACAAGAGGAAATGGTCTACACATTGGCACATTAGTTAATATGACGTACTAGGAGTTGCACAAAAAATAAAACATTACATCATTTACATGACCTTGCATCTCAATTAAAGTCTATGTCAGGTTATGCCTCCATCTGCGAGCTGCGAGCCTGGGGTGGTTCACAGATGGATCCTCTGTATTCATTCCATTTGTCCCATATCTCCCCCCATTTTTGGGGCATCCCCGGGCAGGGCCAAGTGCACTTTAACCTATTTTAATAGGTGGAAATTGGCAGTAAACATGTGCAGTCATTTACTATGAGTTTACCGTGGATAAGTTGTAGGTTGTGAGGCTCACCGTCAGTTAAAATGTCAAAAAGTAGGAGATCAGAAAGCAAAAAATCTGGAGGGATTTGATGGGCAGAACACATTACCTTTCAAGGGGAAAAGTGCACATAGTCCGACTGCCAAAAAAACGAGTTGAGCAAAAATCAGGTAGTGAAGGCAAAATGTTTAGGGGAACCAATGCAAGGGTGTCAAGGCTAGCAAATATTGTTTTTTGTAAGATGGAGTCTTGCAGCAAAAGACCCAGAGGTCACCCATATTATATTGAGTAACATAGACAGTTTACCAGAGTTCAAGATGTATTGTGGTTTATTGGTTTTCTCACTGAAATCTGTGAAGATAGTTTACCTATAAGGTAAGAATTTCTGTTGTGTTGTATAAATAATTCTGTTGGAAATTCTTGCTGTAGGGCAGATTTAAAAGTAGGTGGAATGGTTTACGCAATGTATTATCGCTTCACGTCCCTTCCCTAAGGATATTCACTACGTGGCGCTCTATTCTTAGCATGAGAATTGTTAGACCTGGCATCATTGGCGTGAGTCTGTCTTCCATTTTGACGGATTGCCTCCTCTGTTTTGATATGTTTTTGCTGGATTTATGCTTTGTGCACTGTGCCACTGCTAATCAGTGCCACAGTGCAAGTGCTCTCTATGTTCAATTAATGTACTAATTGGTTATTCCATGATTGGGTTATTTGATTTACCTGTCAGCCCCTAGTACAGTGCACCATGTGTGCCCAGGGCTTGTAAATCAAATGCTGCTGGTGGGCTTGCAGCACTGATTGTGCCACCCACAGAAGCAGCTTGTAAAGTGTGTCTCAGGCCTGCCATTGCAAGGCCTGTGTGCAGTCTAGCACTGCCTTGTCGACCTGGCCAAGTGCACCCACTTGCCAGTCCCTAAACCTTCCCTATGCTTCGTATTAGACACCCCTATGGTAGGCCCATGGGCAGGGTGCATTGTATGTATAAAGTAGGACATGCTATGATGTCTGTAGCATGTTCTAATAGTGAATTACAGCCATTTTCGTTTTTTACTATTAAATGCTACCTGTTCTCCATAGGCCAGAATGAGCAGCTAGATTATTACATGCTTATAATCCTAACTGACTCAGGGAACACAGTAGAAATTCGAATTTAGTATGCCTGAACTCAGAATACTAAAATACATCTTTTAGTAAAGCTTATTTTAATATTCTGTGTTTGCAAATACCACTTTTAGAAAGCAGGTATTTGCTTGCCTAACCAGTTGAGCCTGCCTCTGCTGGGTTGTGTAGTCCTTGTCTGGGTTTGTGAGTGATAGGGCTGGGGGATTCCAAGAGACAGGCTGGGGCAGCCCGGTGGTGAATAGAGAGATCTGCATCTAGATTGGAGGGAGGATTTGCACCTGGGACCAGAATAGGGCTGGGTCTTCCCTCTACAATGCTGGCTCCACCCTCTGTGGCTTGTCTGATGTCTCTGCCCTGCACTGTGAAAGGAGAGGAAGAATCATGCCTCCTGCTGAAGTCTAAGGGACAAAAGACTTCACCTCCAGCTCCCTCCTGAATTTCCTTGCTGGGAATTCTGACTCCAGTCACTTGCATGCCGCTGGGAGCTGGAAGCGCGACGCATCGAGAAGAAGCCTGTCGCCGTAGCAGCTGAAATTATCGCAACGCCGGAGAAGGGAGCCTTCGTCGCATCTCCCTGGAAGCGTGTGTTCATCGAAGCTGCCTGCTGCCGCATCACCTGAGAAGTGTGACGCCATCGAGAGACGCCATCGCATCACTGGAGAAGCGTGTCACAGGGCCTGTCACGGCTCCAAAGTACAGAGTCGTCGCAAGGCTGCCAGGGTGTCATCGCATCGTCATCGCCGCATCAAGGGCGCCATCTTCTCGTATCGCAACCGGATGATTGCATTGCATCAAGGCACCATCTTGTGCACCGCAACGGGCCCGCAAGCCGAAAATCTACGCCTCACCTCCGCGCCGGTAAGGCTCCCGATGAGTGCCCTACTCTGCGCAAGCATTGAGGAAGGACGCAACCATTCCCCCGGGTCACGGAACTGACGCATCTACCCTTTTGCGAGCCTTTAGTTCACTTTGCGTTACTCATCCAGGTACTTTGTTGAGAATTGTGCCACCGCACCCTATCAACATGCCTCCAGGACGCCGGCATTCAAGAGAAGGCCCTGGCCTGGCCCACATCCTTCCTCTCTGGAAGAACCCAGAGCGTCCGCCTCCCACCCTTTTGCTCAAAAACCACTGAGATCATCTGCATGGATCCTCCCTCAGCCCAACGCTGTTCAATATCTACATGGCTCCTCTCGCCCATGTCGCACGATAACATAACCTCAACATCCTCTCCTACGCCGACGACACCCAGCTGATAATATCCCTCACCGAAGACCCCCACACCGCCAAAGCTAACCTCCACAGAGGAATGAGGGCCATAGCCGACTGGATGAAGGACAGCAGACTGAAGCTGAACTCAGACAAGACGGAGGTCCTCATCCTCGGACCCGCCCCATCGGCCTGGGACGACTCCTGGTGGCCCACTTCACTAGGCACAGCCCAGGAACCCACGGACCACGCACGCAACCTGGGGGTCATCCTCGACTCCACCCTCTCGATGACCAGGTCTCCGCGTCCTGCTTCAACACCCTCTGAATGCTCCGCAGAATCTTCAAATGGATCCCTATCGACACGAGAAAGACCGTCACCCAGGCCCTCGTCACCAGCCGACTCGACTACGGGAACGCCCTCTACTCAGGATCTACGAACAAGCTCCTGAGACGACTACAACGAGTCCAGAACGCCTCAGCTCGACTGATCCTCGACGTCCCCCGTCGCGGCCACGTCACACCCCACATGAGAGGCCTGCACTGGTTCCCTGTCAACAAGAGGATCACCTTCAAGCTCCTCATCCATGCACACAAAGCACTCCACAACACCGGGGCTACCTACCTCAACAACCGAGTCAGCTTCCACACCCCCTCTCGAAGCCTCCGCTCAGCCAACCTCGCCCTCACCACAGTCCCTCGCATCTGGAAAACCACAGCCAGCGGAAGATCCATCTCCTACCTCGCCGCCAAGACCTGGAACACCCTCCCAACCAACCGACAACAGACTCAGCACCTACTGGCCTTCAGAAGACTCCTCAAGACCTGGCTCTTCGATCAGTAGCAGCACCCCCCCCCCAGTGCCTTGAGACCCTAACGGGTAGGTAGCGTGCTTTAGAAATGTAATGATTGATTGATTGATTGATCTCCCGACAACTTGAACTAAGAGACTTTAATCATCTTCTAAGCAATCTTAAATGTAGTATTGTGGATTTTTGTCGTTTATGGTCTTGTGTTGAAGTCTATATAAAGAATACTTATTTTTATAAAACCTGTGTTGTGTCCATCTGTATTGTTATCCCTGTATTGCTGTGTATATTCACAAATGCTTAACACACTGCCTCTGAGATAAGCCTGTTGGCTCGTGCCAAGCTACCAACGGGGTGAGCAGGGGTTATTAAGGAGTGTAATCCCCTTATCCCGACTTAGAAGTAAGGGTCCCTATTTGAACAAAGGTGAATACCATTGCCAACTAAAGACCCCTAGATCTAACAAGAACCAATAAACGTTCACATTATTTAGAAGAACATGTTAATTATATCTAAAACTTATTATGAATCCAGGTCAACTTTAATATCTTCATCGTTAACATTCCCAACCTCCTGCATCACAATGAGGTACAATGTGTTTCCATTTGTATACCAGGGGACTAAATTGGTGCGGTGGCTATACCTTTTCCAACTTTTTCAGCTTAGCAAAGTGGTTAATAAAACAAACATTGGCAAGGCCAATAATTATGATTTTTGTTGTTGAAAGATAAGAAGATAGAGCAATAAACAGGAGAGGTGGGACATAGGAAGAGGGGATATATGCTTATTTCCTACATACAGGGGATGTGCTGCACATGTTGTACATACTCTGTGTGTACGTGAAAGCCTACAAAGCTGCCCCCACTCATGTAACTTAACTTAAAGTTAGGGGAAGCTGGCACTGCAGCTGCCAATACTTTCTTTATCTGTCTTCTGAATGCTGAGACACACCTTTTCACCACAGAAATGGGGAGAACACGTTGAGACTAAGGGGCAGATGTACTATTCTTTCTCGCATGCAAAGGAACTTGCTGCACTGCATTGCATAAAAGGGCCAGAATAGAATTGTTCCATATGTATACCAATACTGAGCATTCTGCTCTTTTCTCACACTGGCACACTGCGTGCTGCCTAACTCAACACATTCTAAGCGCTAAATAAAGGTTTATAACTCCGCCCCAAACATGGCAGTACTGATTCGGAATCGAACCTGAATAGACTGACAACGGAGCGCCTACTGAGCTGGTGAGTGCTCCACACAACACTCAATGTTACGCTTTATATGCGCAAATGGAGACGTTTACTGACGAGTCTTCCGCCTTTGTTTGACAGGCTACAGACATATATATGGGATTAAATGCCACTTTGCCACTACCTGCTTCACCTTAACGCACGAAGGATTATTGATTTGGTTGAGATCCACAGAAACTGAAGCTAAGGTAAACTTGCACTTAACATCTTAGATTTAAAAACTCACCCCGCCTGAAACACAAACAGTATGACTACTGGCAGGCTTTTAATACAATGCTACGCTCTCTTGCCTCCACCAGAACGAACAGCACGCCCATTTACCTGAGACCACTGACAAAACGCTGAGTCTCCAGGTAGGCGGCTGCTAAATCTTTGTTTTTGTAAATATCGTTTGCGCTACCTTAATTTGTGAGTTGGTACAATAGCCTAATGCGGCTACTTTGGTTCGCACTCCACAGGTCCAAAGAAGGAATGACGGGACGTTTGAAATAAGAAAGGGGCAGGGAGTAATCTCGGTACTGTCCTAGGTATGAATACGATGATTTCTTTCTTGATGTTTCGCGGGTCTCCCCGCGTGTGTATTTAATGAATATGCAATGCCTGACGGCATTTTAAGTTCTATGTTATCTTACAGATAACAAGGTCCCACTACAAGTTTTGGTGTACACAGATCCCCGAGATCAGGCCTCCGGAGCCACTTTCAGGTATTAAAAGGGCCCAGAGGGGCAGTGGGGGCAGTCACCCGGGTACTGAACACAATGGTGACATGTCGCTCTCTTTTTTGTTTTTGTTTTTGTTTTTAACACACACTTTTAGATCCAGATTGAATGAGCCCTGATGAGAGTCCGTTAACTTGTCTCACGGTCTCGAAACGCGTCGGCATCATTGGAGGAATGCACAGAGAATACATAATTGTTTTCTTGGTTCCATTGGCTATTTGATTAATTCGTCTGCATTCTTCCATTGTTTTCCTTGAACGTGTCTCCTTCATTGAGTACATATTGTTTTTGGATGAGCAAATGTTCCGATCAATCTAATGAATGTTAAATGATCATTCACTATGAAATGAATGTTGCTAAATGACCATTCACTATGAAATATGTATTACACTAATTGTGTGTTTTCCCTTGTTCGAAATTGTTTTCGTGAATTTTGTTATATATATTCTTTTTTGTCTAGTATTGGTTATATGTTGAGTGTCTTCCTCGGACAACTCGTTTACGCTTATACGTTGAACTTCTTGAACAACAGGTAAAAATAAATATACCAAACAGATCGGTGATTCATTTCTTGATTTGTTTGCTCGCAGTAAAGAGCACTGAAAATTGGTGGGGGTGGCACTTGTTTTTCTAAAAATATACACGGTCCAGCCTACCCCACGTCCCGGGACCTATCTCCTTAACTTTCAACAGCCTAACTCAACACAGGCACCCTTGCACCATATAGCAAAGGGGCCTGCGTTAAAGGCAGGATAGTTTTTGTGTAGTCCTCTTTCTATGTGTGTTACAGAATGCAGCACATGTGGAAAGATGAATTAATAAGCAGAAGTAAAGACATTTCTCCTTCTAATATCTCAGTTGGGTAGGAGCACCATTTTGACACTGATCCAGTTTACAAGACTTTGTAAATCTGGGTTTGCGTCAAAATAGTATACATGGGTGAATGCATGGGACTGCCCATGCTCCACTCATGTAAAGACTACCCGATGTAGAGTAATGCAAGGCATCACTGCCTTACAATAAATTGTGTTCATTATTCCATGCAAACTGGCTTTGTGTGGCTTAGTATAGCCCTAAAATGATTTTGTGTTGGAGCTGCACCACAAAACTGGGTGGAAGTCCAAAATGCAAGCTTACAGGGTGAGGGGGGGAGTGCTGGATGCAGAGGGACAAACAGGGTGCAAAGTGCCTTTAGAGAGCAAAGAGGGGGGAAAGAATGCAGAGTAGGAACACAAGAAGCAGGCTTTGATTGCATTGAGGAATAAGTATAGAACAGGGAGAAGGAATTCATGCTTCCTGCCCTCTGCTGCACCCAAAGTTTACCACACGAATATCAGTAGTGCAGTCCTACCGTGTACACTGAAAAGTGCAAGAATCAGGAGAGCAAGCTTTAACTTCCTGCTTACAGATAACACCTTCAACATGGGCATCACTGCTGCTAGTTTCCCTCTCGCATACAAAAGAGGAGCCACACAGCCGACGCCCCGTGGAGGGAGTTATGTTGGGGCAGGGAGGCGGGGAGGGGGAGGGGCGGGGTGGAGGGTGCTAAAAAGCGGCATATGGATAATTGCAGGTAAGTAAACAATTTAATTGATAAAACGAATTTCGGAGCGTGCACTGCATCGCATTTTGCGATGCAAGGCGCACTACGAAATTCGTAGTACTGCCACGAGAAGACGTTTTCAGTATTGTAGCTCACATTTTTATGAGCAATCCAGTGGAATTTGATGAGCTTTATCCACTGATGGGCGTTTCCCACATTACAACTGTTGCAGTGTGCTGGAATGCAGTGAATGTGGATTAGATTATGCACTTATTGAGGCAAAATCGTTGGAAGCAAAACTATCAAGTCAGTTTTGAGCAGAACTCATTATGTTTGTTCGGTACAAGATATGCTCATCATATATGAGGCTATAGAAATATTGTGTTGGAATGCTTTCTGGAACAAGAATGACAAATTAGGTTTTGCATATATTATATCAGAAGTTAACAAAGCACATGGTCCACTTCATTCCAAAGACATAATGCACAGCCACGCAATGCTGAATACACTCAGTTCAAAATCATAAAACCTGAAAACCAAGATCACAGAAATTGTACTAGAATGTTAAGAAAAATCAAAACTTTGCAAGTACTGGGATAATGTTTTAAACATGCTATCTCTAGTGAAAAACCTATTGGGAAGGTGATTGGGAGCTACACGTGGAGCCAGTGGAGTCAATGATTACTGTGTTTTACAAATTCAATTGCGTAAACTACCTGAGATATGGGTCCTGGTATTCCAAAAGAGTGAAGAAGCTGGAGGTGGAAATTACATAGCTCTACAGAAATGTTAACACTGAATTTCCAATTATTAGAAATATTGTATTGTATTTATATAGCGCTTACTACCCCTGACAAGGCGTCAAAACGCTTTTTCGGCGAGTAGCACGCTACTCCGGGACCCATAGAGGATTAGTGTTGAATTAGTATAGTGAAATATTTTAAGTGGTGGATACGTTAGTCAGTTATTTGGATTTGGAATTATAGCAGAAGGATAGAGGAGGAAAAAAGGTTTGTATTTATATAGCGCTTGTTACCCCTGATGGGGTGTTGAAGCATGCTACTCCAGAAGCCCTTAAAGGATTAGTGGTGAATTAGTATGGTCAAATATAAAAGTAATCTCAGTGGTGGATATTAGTCAGTTATTTGGAGTGAGACGGATAGCGGAGGGATAAAAGGGGAAGAAAGGTTTGCATTCATATAGCACTTTTTACCCCTGATGGGGTGTTGAAGCACGCCACTCCGGAACCCGTAAATGATTAGTGGTGAATTAGTATAGTTGAATATGGAATTTGAGAAGTGAACATGTTAGTCTGTTAATTTTGATTGAAAAGGATAGTGGAGGGATAAAAGAGTAAAGGATTTTTTTTGTTTTGTTTTTAGGTCTTAGCAGTAGGAGGAGGCTTTTGGATGAGTAAAAAGGAGTTTTGGAGGGGAGGAGTCAGAGGGAAGAGTTTAGAAAGGTTTGTTTTGGGGGATAGGTATAGTAGAAAGAGGTGTCAGATGATACAAGGAGGGGTAGAGTAGGAGAGAATCAAGACAGGGTTATTTTGGGGATCATAGTAGTGGTATGGGGTTTGGGATAAATGAGAGTGGATGTAGAGGATATATTGATAGATGTATAATCTGAGAAATAAGGTAATGCATTGGAAATGCTAAATTAGAAGAAAGTGATAAACATATAGATCCATAAGTACCTTAAGTTTGTGGATGTGGATGGTGTGGGCTGGGTATTGCTAAATGGGAAAATGGGCAGCATTCCTGGCCCTGGTCAGTCTCGAACAGGCTCAAACAGGCAGCAGCCCTTGTCCTCTCTGCCCTTAACAGGCTCAAACAGGAAGCAGCCCTTGTCCTCTCTGCCCTTAACAGGCTCAAACAGGCAGCAGCCCTTGTCCTCTCCGCCCTTAGCCTCGACGCCCGGGCTGAGATGCCCTAACCCTGGCCTTTTATAGCCCTAGTAATCAGGTGACCCCTTCAGGCAATGGGAACCCTAGCCCTAACAGTATCCAATCACAACACTTGCCCTAAAACCTAGAACCAATAGAAGACCAGGACCTTACAACCAATCTTAGCCCTAGTCCAAGAACCCAATCAGTTAAAAAACCCGGATCTCTACGTCCAATAGAGGCCCTAGCCCTACCAGTAGTCCCAACCCAAGTCCAAGCAACCAATGGTACAGGAAGCCCTAGTCCCTACTTCCAATAGAAAGCCTAACCCTACTTTTAGTCCCACATCTAGCCCAGCAACCAATCACACCAGAAGCCCTAATCGCTACTTCCAATTAAAGGTCTAACCCTAGCCCTAGTCCCACCCTACTCCCAACAACCAATAACATAGAAAGCCCTAGTCCCTACTGCCAATAGAAATCCTAACCCTAGCCCCAGTCCCAACCCTACATTGATTGAATCACAGACCCAGAAACCAATCAGAACCCTCAAATACCCAACCTATGAGGACACTAACCCTAACCCAATAGAAGCACCAGATACAGCGCCGAGACACCCACGGGTATTTGAAAGCTTTATATATCTCATAAACATAAACATAAAACCACCAATCAGTGTACACTTGTACCAACCACTAGCAGACCATATAAGGTCCTGGCGACCTCAGACAAGGTTTGCTGGCCAGGGAGTTGGAAGCTGCTTCTCCTGTTCAGAATCTCCTAAGAGACAGACAGGCTCAATCCACACTGTGGACTTCTGCAATTAAAGGCCTCACTAACTTGAAATCTAACAATACAGTTTGAATAAAAGTGTACTCCCTCTCCTGGCCAAACAGTCCCTAGTAAACACAGTTTAAACGGCTCACAGAAGCACCCTCTGATGTAGAATATCCCTGTTGCTGGGGGGGAGAGGGGGGAGGCAGGGGGGCTGGTTTTACTGGCTTGTGAGCACAAAATGATGGCTGGGATGCACTGTTTTAACAAACTGGTCTTAGCACAGAGCAGAGGAGAAATTTGGAGGGAAAACTGAATTGTCAACAGGAATGAGAGGGATAAACTACAGAGTTTGGACAGCACATCCCACAATGCAACACATTAAAAGAAAGCAATCATGGGCAGGGAAAACCACAAGTTTAAAACACAAAATGGGTGATAAAAATATGCAATCACAGGCAGGTTAAAACTAGAATTTTAAACTGTAACAACCACAGGCAAAGACAGTAATCACAGAAAGGGAAAATCGTTTTTTTAACAACTTTTGTTTTGAGGAAGAGACAGCACTAGTCTGTCTCCTTACCACTTACTGGACTCTGCTCACTGCAATCTGGGGCACAGAAAGTTGCAACTCACATCTCCCTACTGAACTTTAAAAGAAAAGTGCTGGCAAAGGAACAGGCAAATAGGCTTGCCCCCATAATTTCCACTATTGTCCACCCGGACGAAACTAGTTTTATGCTCCAGCGCAGTACCAGACTAAACCTCAGACACCTCTACAGGGTGATGCACGCTATGGCAGCTAACCCAAGCGAATCCAAGGCACTGTTATTGTTGGACGCCAGCAACGCTTTAGACAGTATTGAATGGCCATACCTTCAGGCAGTTCTGACCAGGCTCGGCTTTGGCCCGCGTATCTGCACAAAAGGGGCCGCCTCCTTTACCGGGATCCTAGAGCCAGTGTCCGGGTGAACGGGTCAACCTTCAGATCCTTTACACTCCACAGAGGCACATGCCTGGGATGTCCACTTTCTCCCATACTATTTGCTCTGGCGCTCAAGCCACTCGTGGCATTGCTCAAAGGCGTTCCCATAGTCATGGGCATAGAGATTGGGGGGAGGGGAAGAGAGGAACGAATATCGCTGTGTGCAGATGATATACTGTTCCATGCAAGCAGACCTCAGTGCTACTCCCACTTACATAAGATTGTGCAGCTCTAACACAACATGACAAAATTAAATATTTAGGAATATGAATAACAAAATCAGCTGAGGAATTCCTCAATCTGAATATATACCCACAACTAACACAACTACGCTGAGACACTGCTCACTGTCGTCAACTAACTCTCTCTCTCTTATGGGTAGGGCAGTGCTGTTCAAAATGATGGCCCTCCCGCGACTACTCTATTCTTTACAAAATACACCACAAAAGATCCCGGATGCCTTTTTTCAAGCCATCGAGGGGAAGAAGCGTAACCTATTGTGGGGGGAGGTGTACTGCACATTACGCTTCGCAAACTCCAACGGGGGTGTATGAGGGTGAACTAGCTTTCCTAGATATCCAAAACTATTACCCGGCGGCCCAGCTCATTAATATAAATGGCAGGGGAGTTGGTGCCTACAGAGATTATTCAAAAGTTATGGGCCATAATGTTCAAGAACTTAACAACAAATTGGAGCTGACCTTCGTGTTGTGCCACATGTTGAGTGGGCTGTTCGAAATGGTTCCAATTGAGTCATTGTATTGTCAAATGACACTGGTGTTACTTAGATTTGTTGCAATGTTCATAAATCAAGAATTGTTAGATTTATTGATGCATTATGGAACAGGTGAGAAAAAACAATTAATTCAGCTTCATATTCTGTACAAGAAACTTTACCCAGAGATGCCCAGTGTTCTTATCAAGGCACATATTTTTACAGGTGATGACACTATGAGCAAAATTAGAACAAAACTTGGAGCTTTAACTGCTGAACCTGGAAAGTTTCTGAAAGGATTTGCTGTGACAGAAGAATGTGACTTTACAGACATAGAAAAATATCTTGTGCGTGTGTGGAAAACGAGTTCTGACCGTCACACATTTGACAATCGTAGGTACAGTGAGTTCAAGAGATCTGTCCTGCTAAGTGTATACATAAAAGGATTAAAAACAATTATTATTTGTTTCATTTCTATTTATGCTTCTTTTTCCTCTATTATAGCCACCATTTTGGAAAATGGAGGAAGGATTGCTCTGAGGAGTTATTTTCTGTCTCGATAAGACTACTTGACCCGCGAAACCTATGTTTTGACACCAAGATGAAGTACATAGGTCTCATGGCTCCTGAAATATCACATCATCACTGCAACACAACTACCAATTTTAAAAATGTAATCCGGAAAAATTTGGCCCGGATCAGTAATGTTCTACTCAAGCTAAATTACTTCTCTAATGATTAAAAAATACAAATGAAAATCTCAGGACAACAATTTATTTACAGAGGTATGTCAGGGGGCCAGGATTATAGGAAGAGTGAGACTGTGACCGCACAATGTACACAATGCCCACAGCACACGTGCAGGAGTCACAAGATGAAATACGTACATAGGAAAGTATATTGCACACAAAGCACATCTCTATCTCTGGCTGACTTTTTCTCCACTTCTGGTAACATCATTTGCAATTATTGCTCCAGCTGTGTGCCAAACACTGAGAGAACCAATGCTTCTTCATTGATTGGCAAATGTTCATGCATGATTGCATGGATGAATGTGAGAATGGATAAATGCTTGGATGGATTAGTTACTTAATGCATGAATACCTAATGGGGAAATGAGTGCATGGATGGACATTTGAAGGATCAAGAGCTTCAATGGACCGCTGGATGAATGACTGAGTGAGTGCATGGGTTGATGCAGACACATTACTATAATCTCATAAGCTAAAGTCTCAGTAGAAGTAAAACAAATATTAATACCATAACATTAATATTAATATGCCAGTAAAAGCATTAGATAAGGTTTGGGTATAAACCTGCCCACAATAAATAAAGAATTACTACTGTTATGGCAGTGCAAGCACCACAAAGGAGCAGGCACCATCATGCTATATGTGTCAATAATATGCAAGAATGTAAATGTAAATGTGGGATACTTGTAAAGCGCACTGTTACTCTACCCGAGTGTCCTGGCGCTGTAGACCGCTGGGGAACCCGTCCTGGTTTTCCCTGTGAGATGGTCCCTTTCTGGGTATCTCCAGGGTGAAACCAGGCATCCCCGGCGTCTGTGGGGGGTCGTTGTAGAGATGAGGCAAGCTTAATGCCCAGAGTTACTGAGTGTGTTCCCTGGTTAGAGTAGGCACTGAGGCGAGAATTATTGAGTACGTTGACCCTGGTCCAAGACCCTGCCGCGTCGGGAATTGAACCCTGGTCCCGGGCCGTTCTCTGCTTACAGGTCTGCCGCCTCTAACCAGTGAGCCACACCTCTCCAATGACAAGCATTATGCTCTTGTTAGTCATGAATGTACCACTGATACCTACGAACTGTCAAGAATTACCACCATTATAATAAGACCAGGGCCAGCATTATGTCAGGTGTGGATGCCATAATGCTAGTGGTGTCCAAAGAATTCAAGCAATTAATATGCCAAGGCCTGTATTATGCTAAGGGTTACCAACATCATTCAACCGATGCCCATTAGGCCAATATTTTATAGATTATACTACTTTAATTGCCACATTTAAATACACAGGTAAGTAAATTATGATTTGAAGTCCATAAAAAACACATGCTGAGCATAAAACACCATAACATTTACTTTCTGTTGCCACATCAGTCATACACATTGCTCATACTTTTTCATTATAAACACTAAAAACATTTTGAAAATTCACTGCGCATAATTTCTACACTGGGGACTTGGATTATTATTATTTATATTTATATGGCGCACGAATCATCCCCAAGGGGATCTGAAGGCGCCCAGGAGGCAAACAGACCAATGTGCAGGAATACTCATTTAAAATAGCCAGGTTTTTAAGTGCTTTTTAAAAAGAATCAAGGTAGTGCATGCCCGCAGGTCTTCCGGCAGTGAATTCCAATAGTTAGGGGCCAAGTAAGAGACGGCACGACCTCCCGTTTTTACCTTCTTAATTCTCCGCATTCGAAGAAGCTTTTGCCCACTGGATCTGAGCTGACGGGCTGGGACATACCATTCTAGTTTTTTTGTGAGATATCTGGGTCCAAGTCCATGTAGTGCTTTAAATACTCAGCATAAGAGATTAAAAACTGCTCTTTTCTTCATAGGGAGCCAATGTAATTCTCTCAGTAGGGGAAGAGATGGAGTTCGAGCTGGCTTATTCAATACTAACCGTGCCGCTGTATTTTGAATGACTTTTAACCTTGCAAACAAGTCCTCCCTTATACCTATCAGTAGCGCGTTTCCATAATCCAGTGTACTGACTAGGAGTGCCTGTAACAAGGCCCTTCTAGTGGCGAGAGGGACCCAAGGAAAAATCCTTTTCACCATCCACAACATTCCGAAGCACTTGCCCGATAGAATCTCAACATGCCCTTCCATAGAGAGATTGTTATCAATAACAATGCCCAGATTTTTTGCCCACTTTTTTGGGATAGGTGCTTCTCCTAGCTCACCTGGCCACCACTCCTCTGACCATAGGTCCTCAGCTATCCTAAACAATAAGATCTCAGTTTTGTTGGAATTAAGCTGCAGGAAGTTCTTTCTCATCCACGTGGCTATTTTTGTCATACAGGTCTTAAATTTCTCTCTGGTCACTTTGGGGTCCTTCTCCATGGGGACTATCACCTGAGTGTCATCCACATAGGAGATGGTCTGGAACCCACAAGATTTAATCACAGTAGCCAGGGATGCCACATAGATATTGAACAGGGTGGGGCTTAGGATGGAGCCCTTCGGCACGCCCTTGTCCACCATTGTAGTCTGGGATATGAAAGAATCTAGTTGTACACATTGCTATCTATCAGATAGAAAGCTTTGTATCCACTCTAATGCCGCACTCCCGACACCAATCTCCCACAGCCTATCCTGTAGGATTATGTTAGAGATGGTGTTGAAGGCTGCCGACAGATCTAGGAGAACTATCATAGTAGGTGTTCCCTCATCTAACATTAACCTGACGGAGTCTTTTACCTCTGTCAGGGCAGACTCCGTGCTATATCCCGCACGAAAGCCTGATTGTGAGGGGTCTAGCAGATTATGATGCTCCAGATACTGTGATAGTTGTTGGTTAGCTAGCTTCTCCATTATTTTTTAACAGCCCGGCAGAAGAGAGATAGGCCTACAATTTTGCAGAACGACACAGTCAACTGATGATTTCTTAGGCAGGTGTTTTACATAGGCCTTCTTCCATTTTGATGGAAAGGAAGAGGTTGATAGTGACAGATTGCAAATATCCCTTACTGGGATTACCATCTCCTCTGCCAAGTCCGCCATGATGTAGGGAGGAACAACATCTGATGGGGAGCCTGACTTAATCTGTCTCAACAGGGGGAGGACTTGCTCCCTGGTGATAGTGGCGAAGGTCTCTAATCTTGGTGTGAGAAGATTATCTGCACAGGGGCTTGCTTCCTCAGTCTCCAGTTCCTGATTAAAGGAGTCACAGATTTTATCTATTTTACTTTTGAAGTACATAGCTAGCTCATCGCAGAATTCCTGCGTGGGTGGACATGATGGCTTGTTATCTCTTGGAGTGGTAAATTCTTTGAGAATCATTTAAGGAGCATTTTGCCTCTTCTATTCGAGTGGCCAGATATGTCCGCCTTGCTATATTACAGTTTTAAGGTAGGTCATGTGTTCTGCATTAAAGGACAGTCTGTCTTCCCCTAGTTTTGATTTTCTCCATTTGCGTTCTTTAGCTCTACAAGAGGCTTTCTCCATTTTTAGGCTTTCTGAGTACCATGGCGCTGGGGCAACCCTGTCATGAATTATCATTGTTTTAATCGGGGCAATGCTACCACAAGCTTTTATTATCGCTGTCTCCAATTTACTTAGAGCTGCATTGCTGTCATTTCAGTCACTAAACGACGGAGGGGAGAATATAGTGCCAAAGGTTTTATGAGTTATTTTCCTCCATTGTCTGCGAGTTACTTCCCATCCTAAAGGCTGACCTGGCTGCTTAGAGGAGGTAATGGAAAAAAACTCAGTGCCAAGTTGTCTGACCAACTTACTACTTGCGGTAATTCATTTATCAAATTATGCATATTAGTAAAGATGTTATCCAATACATGACCCATTGTATGTGTCGGGTTACATACTCTAGGAAGGAGATCTAACATTTCCATTGCTGCTAACAGGTTTGACGTATCAATATAAGGGACCAGATCAAAATGGAAATTAAAATCCCCTAAAAGAAAAAAGTGTTCTGTTTGCAGCACGTAAGGAGCCAGGGTTTCCAATAGTGAAGCAAAAAACCTTATTATTTCCCCCGGAGGATGATACACTACCGCCCCCGTTACCTTATGGCTTTGAGCGGGCTCTATAGAAAAGATCCTCAGCTCCATACTGGGGGATAGAATAGTATCCAATATTTTTATATTCAAAGATAGGCGAGTGGCTATAACCAGCCCTCCTCCCTAAATAATTGAACTTCACAACATGATATCACAGTATTAAAACGCCACTGCTAAAAACCAAAAACACAGCTACAATACAGTGACAACATATAACACACGATAAAACGCAACACATCCTAATACAACACAACGACAGAAGGAAATTTCTTGTAATATGTTGTAGTTGTAGTATGTTTTTGTGCAAAGTTGTTGGCCTGCTGTTGTGTGTGCTATTGTGTATTGTGGTGTTATGGTTTGTTGAATTTTGCATTGGTATGTTTCTTTTGCTGTTAAAATATGTTGTGTAGTTTTATGTTGTGTTGATAGTTGTGTTGTGTTAGTAAGTAGTCATTTTTGAGTTGTGGTGTGTGCGTTACGGTGTTAATGTGATTGTGCTATAGTATGTGTGTTTTGGTTTCATTGTGCTGTATTATTGTTCTATTGTTGTTTTATGTGTGTACTTGTGATGTTGTTGTGTATTGTGTTCTAGATTTTGTATGTTATGCTGTTATAATGTATTTTGCTGTTTTTATTTTGGCTTTGCCCTGCGCCTTGACGCCCTTGGGCTAAGTTGCGCATTATAAAATTCATTTCATTCATTCATGTTGTATTCTGTTGTGCCCTGTTCTTGTGTTACATGATTTATATCGTTGTGGTATAGTGCATTATTGTGTTGTTGTAATCATTGCATTGTGTAGTGTTGTGTTGAGTGTTGTTGTGTTGATGTGTTGTTTTGTTTTCTTGTGCTGGCGTTTTATTGGTATATTTTAGTGATAAGGTATAATTGTCTTATGCTGTTTTCATAGGTTGTTGCTGTGCTTTTCATCAGTCTTTGTGAAATGTATGCTGCTGAGTTTATATTGTACTGTTGTGTTCATATGGCGTTCTGATATGTTGTGCTCTGTTGATTTAGTGTTACTGTGTTGTATTGTTTTGGTGTGCTCTTCTATTATGTTGGTGTTCTGTATTGTGCTGTGGCTGTGCAGTCGTTTTGCTATTGTATTTCCATGTTGTATTGGTGTGCTGGTTTGTAATGCTGTTGTTGTATTGCAGTGTGGTATTGTTGTTGTGATATGCCATTGTTTCACCACATCTTTAGCACACCTTTATTGTGGGGTTGCACTGTATAGATTATAGTCTGGTTTTAGGGGTGGTAGAGCAGTCACAGTGTAACTTTGTGTTGTGACTTTGTAATTAAGATGTGAGGTGTAGTAGTTTAGTAGTGGTCATTACAGTTTGTGGGAAGTGACAATATGAAGAGGCTAGGTGATAGTGGTGGGGTCACAGTGCAATCGTGGAAAGTGGTAGCATAGTGTTGGTATTTGGCAGTATGGTGATGGAATGCATTGTGGTTCTATTAAACGATAGTGTGGTGGTTCATAATACATTAATAGGATGTGGTAGTATGTTAATGATTTGTGGTGCCTTTAGATGCCTTTGTTGTGACAGGGAATTAAATTGAATGCCGGGGTTAGTTAAGCAGTGCTAATATTTGGTTCTGTGGCGCCGGATGAGGAGCAGTTCTTGGGGCTTTGGATTTGTTGGGATGTTATATGGAGATGGGAGAAAGGGGTTGTGACATCACAGGTTTGGTAGTGTGAATCTGTGCAGTGGGAGGTTAGTGGTATGGTGTTATAGTGTAGTGCTGTGGGTAAGAGCGGGCCTGGGGTAGATGAGTGGTGTTATAAGATGGGAATATACTTGTTGAGGTGTTGTAGTATCATGGACATGGGTAGAAGCATCGTTCTTCCAGGTGGTAGTTTAAAGATGGTGTTAGACCTACCATCCTTGGTGTGGTTCTCGCTGACTTTTTACCTCCTCACCTACTGTTTTTCTGACTTCATTTTTGCTGGGTTTAGGATTCTAGGAACTTTACCACTGCTAACCAGTACTAAAGTACATATGCTCTGTACATTGGTTTATCCACAATTGGTATATTTAATTTACTTGCAAGTCCCTTGTCAGGTGCACTATATGCGCCCAGGGTCTGTAAATGTAATGCTACTAGTAATGTAATGCCTGCAGCAGTGATTGTGCCACCTACTCATTAGCCCTTTAAACATGGATCAGGCCTGCCACTGCAGAGCTTGTGTGTGCAGTTCAACCTGGCATTTCAACATGGCAAGTTAACTTACTTGACAGGCTCAAACCTTCCTTTTAGGACATGTACGTCACCCCTAGGATAGGTCCTCGGTTGTCTCATGGGCACGCTGCAGTGTTTGTAAAGGATGGGGCATGTTTGTGTGAGTTTAACATGTCCTGGTAGTGAAAAACAATTAAATTTTTTGCACTACAGCAAGGCCTATCTTTCCCATAGGTTAATATCAATATTGACTTAAAGCCATCTTCTAATTGAAATTTCCCATTAGAAACAAATACAAATTTTAGAATTTGGTGTTTCTTGACTCACAATTTAAAACACATATTTTAGTAAGGTTGGTTTTTAATTTGCTGGTTTGAAAATGCCACTTTAGAAAGCTTGCATTTTCTCACTGTAACCATTCTGTCCCTCTGCCTGTTTCTGAATACACATCTGGGTTTGGGTTGACAGCTGGGTTTTGTGCACTCCCTCTAGACAGTCACACAAAGGGAGCAGGGGAGTGACGTGTACATCCTGATGGCCCATCACCAAGCTGATGGGCCTTCCTGTGGAAGACTAAGAGAGAAAGAAGTTGACACTTGCACCTGAAGAGAGCTGTGCATGTCCCACACAAAGGAATGCATATACCGCTGAAGTGCATCTGGAGTCATGGAAGGAAGGGCAGGGACCTTGCCAGGTCCAAAGGTCTCTTTGATGTCTCCCCCACTTCAAAGGTACATTTGGATATAAGAACAGGACCCCTGACACACCCAAATCAGTTGACGTTTGGGGAGATTCCACTAATAAGGGGAGCTGCTTTGCCAAGAGGTACTGCCACTTTGCTAACTGCTCTGCTGTGTTGACCTGTTGTTTGCTGTGTTATCAGGAAGGACTGCCACTTTGCAACTTGCTCTGCTGTACTAGCCTGCTGCCTCTTGTGGTGAGAAGGATTTACCCTTCTCTACATCCTCTTAACCTACAGTAACCTAAGTTTGTTACAGGAATCCAAGTGGGCTTTGACATTGCGTTGACACAATGCGGCCAGTGGGTAACATGTCGCAATGCCCAGCATGGGAGTGCATAATCATTGCATGTACTGTGTTTGCTCTGTCCTGATGGATATGTGTTTCTAACTTCATGTGGCATCTGATTTTATGGTGTTTTGAGAATGCGCCTACCACTCAGGACATGTGTGCTTAATTGGGGCCAATCAACCTGGACCATTGTGGTGTCGCTGTACCTATCTGTGTGACTCATGTGGATTTCCTGTTCGAGCATTTGTCTGTCTGCTACGTGCCACCCCACCTGTGACCTGTCAATGTGTGACCTCAGTGGCAGTACCTCTTGGCACAGCATCTCCCCTTATTAGTGGAGTCTCCCCAAACGTGAACTGATTAGGGTATGTCAGGGGTCCTGTTCTTATACCCAAATGTGCCTTTGAAGTGGGGGAGACATCAAAGAGGCCTTTGGACCTTGCGGAGGACGCCGCTTCTCGGTCCACATGTCCAAACACTGGAACAACCTCCCCCGGAGACTGAGAACTGAACCTAATCTTCTTCAGTTCAGGAAGGCACTGAAGACCCTTCTTTTTCCTTGACCCTTAACCCCTTCCGATGCTGACCCCTCCTGAGTTCAGGTTCAAGCGCTGGGATGCTCTAGGGTTACTACGCGCTCTACAAAACCTTAAAATAAATCAAATAAAAAAAAAGGTCCCTGCCCTTCCTTCCATGACTCCAGATGCACTTCAGTGGTATATGCATTTCTTTGTGTGGCGACAGGCACAGCTCTCTTCAGGTGCAAGTGTCATCTTCGCTCTCTCAGTCTAGCACAGGAAGGCCCATCAGCTTGGTGATGGGCCATCAGCATGTAAAGTCACTCCCCATCTCCCTATGTGTGACTGTCTAGAGGGAATGCACAAAACCCATTAAGATTAAGAAGGCTAGAATGGGTTGCCGCCTTTTCTCCTACAATGCCCCTAAACTCTGGAACTCCCTTCCTCCCCCTATCGGTAAGGAAGCTAACCATCTGACATTTTGCAGACATCTGAAAACCTGGCTATTCCCATAAATCCATCCCACCCCCTGGCGGCATCTGCAGCGCTGGGATGCCTCCAGGTAGGCATGCGCTATACAAAAGCCTTTCCATTCCATTCCTCATCAAATACATTCATTTATGGCTCCTAAGACAGCAGCTAACATTTCTTTCCAAAACAGGACAGCCAGAACTAACAAATTGTATAAAATCCATGGCCGATTGATTGTACATTGAGACAGTCCTCAGACCCTATCTCTGTGACTGTGCTCCTAGCCACAATGTTTAACTAAATGAAGTGTTCCTATTTTGCCAACTGCCTCGTGTTTCTTGTTTTTTGAGGTATTTCATGCAACACCTTAGCCAACCATGAACCTCATTTCTAACAGATGGTGACTGTAGTTCATTAGTTGTGCTTGGCAGTGTCACAGTGCTGGGAGTAGTATTCTGCTTTGAGATTGTCTTTGTGCAGAAATGAGGTGGCTACTTGCAGGACTGTGTGGTGATGATGCAGAAGATTACGCATGAGATGAGAGTAAAGTTGTAGCAGTAGCGTTTCAGAGTTGCGCCTGTGCTAGTGTGGTGTAAGGGTGGTTGTACAATGTTGAATAGCGAATTTAATAGGGGTACAGCAGCACAGAGGATTAGGAATATGGTTTTGTAGATAGTAGTGCAGTGGCAAATTTCTTTTTTTTACCATCAGAATTAATCTGCTCTTACAGAGATTTTAATGTAAGGTATGGAAATTAATTGAAGCTTAATAATAAAAAAATTATCTGGCACTTTGAGGCACACGAGCACCCTACTGCATGTTGAAATGGTCTCAATCAGCTGAAAAGCAGCCCTTCTACCTATAGATAGCATGAAAACGTTATGCTAAATGTGACTTCAGAGGAGGAGTGAGGGGAGCTGAGTTTGTTACAGCATATGTACCTATTTGCAATGGTTCCGTTTTGTAAAGAACCTATTTAAGAATTAGAAAACAGAGCAATAATATTATCTTCTTTACTGTACATGAATGAATGAATGAATACTCATTTCTAGAGCGCGTGGTTACCCGGAGGCATCCCAGCGCTGCGGTGCATCAATTCATCATCCGAGAGATTACAGAAATAGGAAGGTTTTTAACATTTTTCTAAACCTAGTGTGGTTCTGTTCCATCCGAATAGAGTCCGGCAGATTATTCCAGAGCTTGGCTGATTGGACAGAAAAACGTCTGCCGCCCATACGGATTCTCCTTATTCGTGAGACTGTCAGAAGATTCTTACTACTGGATCTCAAGGACCTATTGGTTTGGTAAGGGCAGAACAGAGGTTGGATTAGAGCAGGACCTGTCTTGAGGAGGGCTTTATGAACAATGGTCATCGCCTTGAATTCCACCCTTTGTTGTATTGGCAACCAATGGAGTTGTTGGAGTGCTGGTTTAGCGGAAGTTCGGCGCGGTGTCTTTAGAAGCATCCGGGCCGCACAGTTCTGTACCGTCTGGAGGACCCTGAGTGTCCCCAGTGGTGCGCCTAAGTATACTGCATTGGCATAGTCCAGGCGTGTTAGAATCAGGGCCTGGACTAATATCCGCCTTGCTTCGAACGGGAGTAATTCAATAATTTTCCTAAGGGCTCGCATCAGGGCGAAACAGGTTGCTGCTACCTTCTGAGCTTGTGCCAAAAAGTTAAGAGCTGGGTCCAGCCAGACCCCTAAGCTCTTAATTTCCTTTTTGGGGGTAGGGGGGTGTCCTAAGATAGTAGGCCACCATCCGTCCACCGTTGATGGAGCATCATGTCCCAACATCATGATCTCCGTCTTTGTTCCATTGAGTTTCAAAAAGGAGGCATCCATCCACTCACGAACCTTACTGAGACAAGAGGAGAGTTTATCATAGGAAGACATCCGATCAGAAAGGGTGATGATAAGCTGTGTATCATCAGCATACGTCACTAGTTGCACTCCCCAGGGTAACACCACCTCAGCCAGAGGCCTCATATAGATATTAAATAATGTTGGGCTGAGGGATGACCCCTGGGGAACGCCACAGTGAAGATGCACAGGTGGAGAACAGATGTCATCCTCAAATACAGAAAAAGTCCGATCGGAGAGGAAGGATTGTAACCATTACATCTTTGTATTGGTATTGTATTTCTGCTTGTTTGGGATGCATATACACGTCATGTTAAGAATGTGTTTACCGTCAGATGAAGAATGTATTTCTTTGATTGTTAGGAGCCTTCTGCTGTCTGGAGTTCGATGGGCTTTGTCAGTTGCTTATCGGACTCCGGGCTGATGAGGCGCTCCTCCTGTGGTTGAAACCTCTGGAATAAACTTACCTGTTTTATCTACTTCGTCCTCCTTGGATTATTAGGACCTATTGGTCTTTTAGATATTGGCGACGATCTGGATTTTTTTCAACCACCGACCCACGCAATATAAGGAATTATTTTCCACTCAATTGATGGTGATCTCTACGAGCGTAGTGAATGACACATTTTGATGGTGTCTGCCGCTCCTTGCTATTTCAAGATTACCGTGGAAAGTCTATTTCAAGATTGCCGTGGAAGGAAACAATTACTGAAAATTTCGAGCATTTGGATTTAATTTTTTGGATTTTGTTTGATCTTCGAAACGGAGGGTCGAACTAAAGGTCAAGCGGTATTATATCTCGGAGGTGTTTTGGCTGAGAATTGGGTTTATCGTGACTTTCAAGAGAAACTTTTATGTTACAAGCTTACATGGATTTTCTGTAACGCAGTGAACTGTAATATCGTTATCTCAATCAGCAGCCAGCACGCACCTGCTTTTCGTAGGTAAACATCTCCTGGGATATTCTTCTTTGGAACTGTGGAACTTTGCCGCACAGTGATGGAACCTTCTTCTCTGCTTTGTTCCTTTGGACTTGGTCTGCCGTGAGGTCTCGCACTGCATGGTGGGAACGTATGGTGTGAGAAGTTGGCCTGGCATATGATGCTCACTAGTTCTAGTGATCACCTTGTACCATGCCAAGCAACCCTTATGATGATTGGTTGTAAGTCAACCTTATAGACAAGCTATCCTAGGGGTAGCATGGACTAAGCAGTCTTAGGCTAAACTCTGTAAAGGCATGTGAAGCAAGCTGTTTTACCATACACAATCCCCTTGAATACCAAATGAAAGGACACCACACAGATATATATTAAAAATATATATAGATTTATTTCTGCAAATATCCCCTATACTCTTTATGAGCACAGAAGCATAAGCGTTAAAACAAAACACAGTTTAAATATACAAAAGTTGCACAATATGGATGAGCCCTAGGGGCCACCTAAACCATATACTAAAATAGTGGTGATGAAGTCGGGAAAGGCCCGCGGGACTCGGGTGCAGCGCTTAAAGCGCACGCATGCACCAATGCAATGTCAATGGTGCGTAAAAGTTACAAAGTTAGTGTTTAAGGAACCTTCCGATGGACCTACAAGGATAAACCTTTAGACACAGGCACTAGAGGTGTATACCAGTGTGGGAACACCGGCGTTGCTGAGTTACCTTACCCACAGGAAGCGGGTGCACAGGTGCGAAGTAGTGTCGGATTTCGTCACGCAGGTCGATGGTGCTTGGAGCTGAAGATGCTGCAGGCGGATCGTCAAGGAGAGTTCCGGTGGATCCAAGGGTGGATCTGAAGAGGTGAAGACCTGAAAGCAGAGGGGAAAATGTTCAAAGTCACTAGCCAGTGACTACCGTGGAACCAGGATGGAACCAGGCAATGTTGGGTGCAAACAGGTGAAGAAGTGAAGATTGTCTCTGCAGCCATGTGGACACGAAGAGGTCATGGACGTCCAGGCGTTGGTCACGAGCTGTCCCACAAAGGCTCTCGCTGTTGGCGGTGTCAGCTTCTTGATCGGAGCAAACAGGCCTTGGCTAATGCAAGCCACGCAGGAATCGATGCAAGCTTCTCACTCGGACCAGCAAGGTCAGAGCAGGTGCTCCTTTTCAGGGGAGCAAGGGCCAGTCTGGAGCAACCAGACAAGCAGTGTAAGTTGTAGTTTTCATCGCCAAGATGGCCGCTAGCCACGTGGCAAGTGGCCGGGATGGCGCGTCGAGTGGCAAAGTGCAAAAGGGCCACACGCAGATCGTGGAGATGCTGGGGGGCTGATCTTCGGTGCAAATGCTGCTCAGTGTTGAGGCTTCTCAAACCCCAAAGCACAGCGTCAAGGGTGCCTTGGGTGCTGCGCAGTCAGCTTCTCAGGGGTCTTCCAAGATGTCCGCTCCCACGTCTCTCGGTGCCTCCACGGGTCTCTTCTTTTCAGGGACTGTGAATCGAGCTCTGAGATGTCTGGAAGTCTGGGTCTTGTCAGGCTCTGGGCTCGGGCTCTGGCGGGAGGTGGCGGCAAAGCAGACGTCGAGTTGCTGGTTGGTGCCTGTATTCACAGGGTGGTCACTCCTTGGCCACAAGGGAGATTCTCTTCAGTCTTCTGTGCAGCAGAATGTCGAAGTCCAGTTTTCTTCTTTATTTCAAGTCGAGTTCAGGATGATCTGCAGTCCAGGGACACAGCTCCTACTCTTATTCCAATCCTAGGGGCCGGATCACCTACTAGGTCCCTCCTCTGGGTGGGACCAGGAAGGGGGGTGGTTACACCCCCTTTCCTTTGTGCAGCTTCGCGCCAAAACTGGGGCTGGAGAGCCCCAGTACCGGTTTGAACTGGCAAATGCACAGGGACACCTTGTGTGCCCCAGGCATGTCTGATTCTATTCAGCCCTGTCCTACACAATACACAAAATCCTGTCTGGGGTGGTGCTAGCACCTCCCAAGGCAGGAAACCCTTTGTCCAAGCCGCCCTCGCTGGAAGGACTCCCAGCAGCAGGAGGTCAGACTTGTGTCTGTGGTGGCAGCATCCATTTTGTGATGCTGAGGCTCATGTTTAACTTTACCCGGGTTTCAGGTTATGTACATGTCGTGTCCCTCTAGAAGGGTGGAATGCTACCCCCGTCGCCAGAACTGGCGAGGGGGTAGTATTCCAATTCGTATGACACCTTACTCGACATGTTTTGATAAAGCCAAACCAAAGATAGCATTTAACCGCGAGGTTCATAATGCACTTAAGGGTATATGGTATGGCAGTATCATGAAACAGCTAAAGTACTTGGTTCCGAAAGCTGCAGACAGGCTCAGCTCATGCTAGAGCACCATCTCACATATTTCCAAGCACTCTGCCTCCAGGCCTTCCATAGGAGTGGCTGATAGGAACATTTGTGTCCATTTTAGGTTAGATATAGACATACTATACCTAAGTAAGGGGTGATTACACCGACTTACCCCAGCTGAGTGATCAGCCAGTTGTGTCAAATATGGAGGCCAGGCCAGGGGTGGCATAATACATGCTGCAGCCCCTGGTAGGCCTTGGAAGCACCTATGCCCTGGGTACCTTGGGTACACTGTTACAGGGGCCTATAAGGTGAACCAATTCCAATTGGGTATGTACCTAAGGTACATGGAGTTCATTTTAAGGAGAGAGCAATTAGCCTGGGGCCCTGAATAGCAGGATCCCAGGCCAACTAAAGTAAAAAACCAGCTAAACACCAGGCAAAAAGTTTTGGGGTAACCATAGTCAGATATCCACCTCCCTACACATGGCGTATGACGTGTGATGTTACGCCCACAGGCGGCCATTTTGGGGAAGTGATAAAGTACTTCTTTGCTCAAAGAGTCTTCGTGATTCATGTGAATATCCTTGAACTCCGTCACGTCCTTCGAAGGTCACTTGGTGAAGCAGCGGATCACTTTTATCGGTAAAGGAACCTTTGGTGCGATTTATTTTCCGGTGATTCGCACACCTTTTTCAGTAATCTTTATTCCGTTTGAAGGGAATATTATTATTATTATTGGGCATTTGTAAAGCGCCTGGTGACGCCTAAAGGCGTGTCCCCGCGCTATGATAAGTGAGCAATTGCCGTCCCCCCCCTCCCTCAGGAGCTACCTGCTAAAAAGGTGAGTTTTCAGTTTTTTTCTGAACAGGATTTCTGATGGTTCGAGACGCAGTTCTGGAGGCAAGACGTTCCAACATCTGGGAGCAAGATGTCTAAAAGATCTCCCTCCCATTCGTGCCTTCCTAACTCTGGGTACCACTAGTAGTCCCATCTGAGAGGACCGTAAATTGCGGGTAGGCTCATAGTGGGACACCAGACTTTGGAGTGGCACAGGGGCTTTGCCGCTCAGAATGCGATGGCACGTTGAGAGGGCCTTAAACTCAACTCTCTTCTCCATCGGGAGCCAATGGAGGGCTTGGAGGGCGGGTTTAGAAGGTGACCTCCTAGGGAGTCTAAGCACAAGCCGTGCTGCGGCATTTTGAAGCACCTGGAGGCGACCCATGACCTTGCCTGAGGCCCCCAGATAGAGCAGGTTCCCATAGTCTAGGCGCGAGGTGACCAGGGCGTGCACCAGGGTCCTACGAGCAGAGATGGGAAGCAGATCTAAAACCTTCCTCAGAGCTCTCAGGACACCGAAACACACCCCCGTCACCCGGCCAACCTGAGGACCAAAGGCAAGGTCTTTGTCCAGCCACATGCCAAGATTCTTGGCCTCCAGACAGGGAGTGGGGACCTCGCCCAGACAGGGTGGCCACCACGTAGGCGACCACGCAGAAGGCCCGCCCCCCACCACGAGCACCTCGGTCTTGCTACCGTTCAACTTTAAACAGTTTGCGGACATCCAGGCTGCAAGATCTTGCATGCAGTTCCTGAAGATGTCCGCTGCAAGACCGGGGGTACGCGATAGGGAGACGACCAACTGCGTGTCGACGGCGTAGGACACCAAGTGGAGACCGTGGCCCTCCGCGATGGCTGCTAAAGGGGAGACGTAGATATTGAATAAGGTTGGGCTCAGGGACGAACCCTGCGGTACGCCCTGGCCCAACTGGATCTCCCTCGAATAGCATTCTCCCATCCTGACCCGGAAACACCTGTCAGACAGGAAGGACTTGATCCAGCCAAGCGCAGCACCTGTAACCCCACCTTCACTCAGACACTGTAGCAAGATGGCATGTGCTACAGTGTCGAATGCTGCACTTAAGTCGAGTAGGATCAGAGCCATAGTCTGGCCCTCATCCACGCCCTGTCGCAGTGCCTCCACCGCCGCAAGAAGTGCCGATTCCGTCGAATGACGGGGACGGAAGCCAAATTGCGAGTCGTGGAGTAGCGATGCCTCCTCCACAAACTGCATCAATTGCGTGTTGGCAATTTTCTCCCCTATTTTAGCCATATAGGGCAGAAGGGAGATGGGGCGGAGGTTGTCAAATTTCTCAAAATTCACATTAGCCTTTTTTTGCAGGGGGAGTACAATTGCCTGCTTCCAAGCCTTTGGGACACTCTGGGACATAAAAGAGGAATCGAGTAGATTGCGAACATAAGGTTCAAGCACTTGCAAACTACCCTTGAGTCGGCTGGGAGTCGTCGGGTCTCTTGGGGAGCCAGATTTAATTGACCCGCAGATACGGATTAGCTCTTCTGTAGGCGGGGTGGAAAAGGAGATGAGCTGTCGTTCTCCTATATTTTTGACACCCTCCCCCCATGTGGGAGCGTTATTTGCCTGCTGAAGAAAGGAATTGTAGAGGTTAGTGACTTTATTAGCAAAAAATTCTGCAAGACGGTCACAGCCCTCCACAGTGCAGAGTTTCGTGGGCCATGCAGCAGACTTCCCTATAGTAATGGACTTGTAGATTGAGAAGAGTTCCTTGGTGGAATGCGCAGCTTCTTCAATCCTAGCGCAGAAGTACGCTGATTTGCCCTTTCGTAGCAGTTTATGATAGCTACGCCTGCAGTCAGTGTACTCAGCTTTAGCAAAGGCGGAATATGCTACCCTCCATTGCCTTTCAGCCCTTTTGCACGCCGCTTTCGCCACCCGCATGTCATCATTAAACCAGGGAGCAGATCTCTGTGCTCGGCCCCCCAATTTGGCCGCACCAAGTGGAGCCACCAAATCCAGGGCCTCTGTAATACGTTGGTCTAGGTTGGAGTTGATAGCTACCACACCTATTCCACCTGGATGACCTTTAGCAGTTAGTGCCTGATTAAATGCGGTTTGGGAGAATGCTGCCCATCTCCGCCTAGGATGTTTATCGGCAGGAGGGTCAGCCGGAGCAGGTTCCTGACTTCCAATGGTAAATGGAATAAGGTGATGGTCTGACCATGGGATGGGGACCGGAGTGCATGCTTCCACTTGATTCCAATTAGCGAAAATTGGGTCGAGAAGATGGCCCAAGTTGTGGGTGGGATGTTGCACTTTCTGCTCAAACTGCAAGTTAGCCATTGTGAGACAGAGATCATTAGCTGTCTTATCTGTTAGGGTATCTAGATGTAGGTTCAGATCGCCTAGGACTAGATATTTATCCGTACTCAGAGCAGCTTCGGTGACATCCTCCACTAGTTTCTCAATGAAAGCTGTGGGGGAACCCGGTGGGCGGTAAATCAAGAGGCCTTTTAGGGTGGACTTGCCGTTAAGCGTAATGGAGAAGGCACCTGCTTCACTACCCTCAATGTTGGTGCGTTCCAGCTGGCATTGATATTCCTGTTTTGCCACTATGGCTATGCCCCCACCTCTCCCTCTTAGTCTATCAAGTCTTTGAAGACAGTAGCCTTCTGGGATGGCCTCGATGATTTCCGGCATGGAGTCCGAGTCCAACCATGTCTCCGTAAGGAAGAGTAGGTCCCATCGCTTCCCAACAAGGAGGTCATGGATATCAAGGCTGTGCTTTCGTAGGGAGCGAACATTCAGCAGCCCGCACATCAGGGGATGGTGGGCGCTAGTGCTAGTTAGCCCTGAGCAGAAGGTGAAGCTGCAGAAATTACAGCCCACGCTCTTATCCGCCTCCATGCTGTGTAAGCATGGTCCCAGATGGCCATGGTGGAGGAGAAGAAGGTCATCTCGACTCCAGCGAATATGAGCTGCAGGACGGCCAGGGATTGTGGCCCTGGGCCGCAATCGGCCGCGGACGGGCGCAGACGGGCTTAACTCAGGCGCAACTCCGGCGCGCCTTCGTCGCGCCCGCTGCGCTCGTCCGCTGCGCTGCTATTGAGAGTTTTAGTTGAGAGAGTGGCAGTTGGTAATTCTCACACCGTGACAATTTAGAGTGTAACAGTATTGGTTTTAAGGCTATTTGTTAAGCACTTTTATTTAAGTCAATTTTATTTATTGTATTTATTGCTTACTTATATTGTACTCTGAATATTTCTTTGTTTTAAGATGTCTGCTGTGAGGGAGGTCACACAGCCTCCTCCATTTTTAGAGAAACCAGGAAAACCAGTTTTATTATGGTCTGAGTGGTTTGGTTTATTCGAAAACCATATTGTAGCTATTGACGCTGCGGATTATTCTCCGCCTCGCAAATTTGCTTTATTGTTTGGCAGTTTGGGTATGGCTGCTCAACGCATTTTTAACATTTTGGTACATATTCCTCCTCCTTCAGGTCAGTCAGGTGATAGGCAATGGAATGTCTATATAGAAGCCATTGCGAGGCCTAAAACATCAATTTGAGGAGTCACCTAACATTATGTTAGAGAGACATACATTTTATAAAAGGAAGCAAAAAGAAGATGAGAAAATTGATGAATATATTTCTGCGTTAAGAGTCTTGGCAATTACTTGTGATTTTGGTCCCCTACTTGACAACTATATACGGAATCAATTTGTTTTTAATTGTGCTTCCCCAAAGGTTAAGGAGAGGATTCTCAGTTGCAAAAATCCTTCTTTATCTGAAGTCATAGATCTTAGCCTTAGTATAGAAAGATCTATAATTTCTACAAAGGCAATGATGGTGGATTCCTCTCCTAAAGTGAATCTTTTCTCTGAAGAAATGGAGGAGGAGGGTCTGTATGCTGTTGGCGGGAAGGAAAAATGGGTGAGCAAGCCAAACCAAAATCAATCCAAAGAGGGTTTCTGCTTCAGGTGTGGATCTAAATTTCACATGGGGAACTTTAAAGGTTGCCCGGCCATTAATAAACGCTGCACTGTTTGTAAGAAGGTTGGCCATTTCCAGAAAGTTTGTAGGTTCCAAAAGAAACCAGTTAATTGTTGTGAGTATTTTGACAATCTTTTATTGATGGTGGAGGCAGATGAAGGTACAACCTTTATCAGGGGTCCTTTATGTGATGCTTCTATTGACGACATTGAGGTTCATGTAATGGCAGACTCAGGGTCGCCTATCACTATACTACGGGATACTACTTTCTATGAGAAGTGGGGGAGAAATGTGAAATTGACTCAATCGGACGTAAATCCGAAAGCATTCGGAGAAAAAGATATAGATATGTTAGGATTTTTCATGGGAAATTTGCAAGTTCTTAAAAGGTCAATTGTTACAAAGATCTACGTAGCTGTAAAAGGGAAAGATATTGTGGGGTGGAAGGACCTAGCCAAAATGGGATTGTACCTTGTTCCTGGTGATGAGAATCCCATTAAAGTTCGAGAATTCCCTGTTTGTTTTGTTGAAGGGGCAAAAATGGATCGCTCTGATCTTATAAATAAATTTTAAAATGTTTTCAGCGATAAAATTGGTTTGGTGAAAGGTGCTGAACACAAGATTAGATTAATTCCTGGGGCAACCCCAGTTTTTCATAAGGTACGTCCAGTTCCTTTGAGTGTCAGAGCGGAGCTAAAAAAAATGCTGGAGGATTTATGTAAGGATAGAATTATTGAACCTTCTGAGTCCTCTCAATGGGTCGCCCCCATTGTCGTGGCCCGAAAAAAGAACAATGAGATTAGACTATGTGCGGATCTCAGGGGTCTAAATAAAAATATAAAAGTAGACTGTCATCCGCTCCCCAAGATTCACGAATATTTGGCAAATTTAGGTGGGGCCAAATGGTTTTCACTGTTGGATTTAAAGTCGGCCTACCACCAGGTCCCCTTGTCTAAGGAATCTCAGGAACTGACTACCTTTGTTACCCCATTCAGCGCTTTAAAATTTTTGAGACTTCCGTTTGGGTTGGCATCGGCAGCCAGCGTATTTCAAAGGCTAATGGACTCTTTGTTCAAAGACCTGGTGGGGGTTCAAGCTTACTTGGACGATATTTTGATTTTTGCTCTAACAATGGATGAACATAATGTTTTACTGAGGAAGGTGCTATCGATTCTTGGAGGAAGAGGGATGACAGTGAGGGAAGATAAGTGTAAATTTGGGGTGTCGGAGTTGGAGTATTTAGGACTTACGATATCTGAGTCTGGTATCAGACCAAAATTCTCTGTGGTAAGGGCTCTTAAAGAAGCCAAACCACCTGGGGATAAGGATTCTCTCCGTTCATTTTTAGGTCTGGCCGAGTATTATGCTAGATTTGTTGTTAATTATGCTCAGGCGGTGGAACCTCTTCGCTTGTTACTTAAAAAAGGTCAGAAATTTATTTGGACCAAAGATTTGGATGAGTCCTTTGTTAGGGTCAAGGAGTTGATTATTTCAGCGCAGGCTCTTCATGCTTTTTGGGGCGATTGTACTTGTATTATCTCGGTGGACGCAAGTATGAAAGGCTTGGGGGCGGTGCTAAGCCAGCAAGTGGATGGTAAAGAGCAAACTGTGGCTTTTGCTTCAAGGTCCTTGAAGGAGTTTGAAAGGCACTATAGTACAATCGAGAGGGAGGCGCTGGCCTGTGTGTGGGCGGCTCAAAAGTTTAAGATGTACATCTGGGGTAGAAGATTTATAATGCTGTCGGATCATAAACCGCTTTCTTTTATTTTTACCAAGGATACTGGAACAATTAGTCTGTCTCCTAGGTTGACCAGACTTGTTTCTAAACTTCAGGAGTTTAATTTTGAGTTGAGGCATATTGAGGGAGGCAAGAACTTCAGGGCAGATTGTTTCTCCAGAATGTTGATGGATAAAGACGATGAGGATTATTTAGTAGAGGAGGATGTGGAATGTGTGTCTGTGGTCGATGCCATTGAGGAATGGGACTCTGCAATTTCGGAAGAGGAGTGGAAAAATGCTTGTTCGAAGGATGCTGTTTTGGCCCAAGCTTTAGAATTTTCTTCTGGGGTATGGCCTGATTCGAGGAATTTATCAGGTGATTTGAAGAATTTCTCTCAAATAGCAGAGGAACTTTCCGTAAAGGATGGTATTTTTCTGAGGGGAGACAGATTTGTTCCTCCAAGTAGTTTGAGGAATGTGATTGTGAAGCTAGCTCACATAGGCCATTTGGGCGTGACAAAGACATGTATGAGAATTAGGTCTCATTACTGGTGGCCTGGCATTGATGCACAGGTAAGAGCTTTAGTAAATAATTGTGAGGAGTGTATATTGTCGGATAAACATTGGAAAACGCACAATGCTCCTCTGCAGCCTACTCGGTTTCCTGGGGTCACTTGGGAGAAAGTAGGTCTGGATTTTTCAGGACCATATAATGTTCTGCCAGAAGGGAAGAGATATCTTATTTTGGCCATCGACTACTTTTCAAAGTGGATGTATTATAAATTTGTGGAGGCTCCAAATTCAGATAATACCATTTCCTTTTTGGAAAGGGTGTTTTTGCTGGAAGGGGCGCCTCAGGTTTTGGTAACAGATAATGGAACACACTTTGTGTCGGACAAAATGTACAAGTTTTTGGAAGTGCATGATATCAAACAGTTGAAAGTGGCGCTTTATTCCCCGTCTTCAAATGGTTTGGTGGAACGTGGGAACAAAATTTTGAAAGAAGGTATTCAGACTGCTATAGCTTCTGGATTGGATGTGGGGAAATTTTTGGAAAAAAAGATTTGGAATTATAATACCTCACCTCATTGTACAAATCAGGTTTCTCCCTTTGAATTGTTAAGGGGGAGGAAGGTTTATTCTCCTTTATTACCTTCTTGGCTTTATAAAAAGAATCCTAATCTCAGTAAGGGTGGTCAGGAAGAACTAGATTTTGCAGTTAAACGGAAACAAGAAGTGATGAAGAGGAATTTTGATAGAGTCAAAAATGTGAAGGAAGTGCAAATGGATATTGGAGACTGGGTTATGATTAAAAAACACTTCAGAATTTCTAAAGGAAATTCAATTTTTACAAGTCCTGTTCAGGTTGCTAAAGTTAGTAAAAATGCTGTATTTTTGGGGGGAAAAAGCTGGTGGAATTAAGACAGGTGGTAAGATTGTCCGAAGACCAAGCTGCTTTTATCGGATAGAAGAAAAGTTTGTTGTCACAAGAAGGGTGTGATTGGATGTACTGGTTACAACAGGATGTTAAGGTTAATTCTTCTTTTTCCTCTTCTTCTCTGTCGTGCAGTACTGAGGAGGTTCCCATTCCTTCTTGCAGTCGGAGTGGTCGTATCAGGAAAGTTCCCTCAAGATACAATGAATTCATTTCTTATTAAGTTTTTGGTTTGTTTATTTATTATTATTTTTTTCTCTTCTCTTTGTGTGTTTTTGCAAAAGGGGGAAGGTAATGTAGTGGTATTGTAATTCTGCTTGTTTGGCATGCATATACACGTCATGTTAAGAATGTGTTTAACGTCAGATGAAGAATGTATTTCTTTAATTGTTAGGAGCCTTCTGCTGTCTGGAGTTCGATGGGCTTTGTCAGTTGCTTATCGGACTCTGGGCTGATGAGGCGCTCCTCCTGTGGTTGAAACCTCTGGAATAAATTTACCTGTTCTATCTACTTCGTCCTCCTTGGATTATTAAGACCTATTGGTCTTTTACAATCTTGAAATATTTCCAAGTACTCCAATTTCACATATAAGCTAAAACTCAGAATCAGTGTCAGAAACAAATTGAGAAAGTAAACAAGAATTAGAAATTGGGTAATTTTCTGCCCTGTTCATTGGTGAGCAGCTGGTGACTTCCATTCCAGGAAGTGCTTTGTAAGCAATGGTAGGAGTGCCCGGATGAGGGGAAGCAGCAGGCGCACATAGCGAGGAAGTATGCTAGTCAATTATATGAAGCGAAGAGCCTGCACAGGAGGAAAATGGCAGAGAGGCTGTTAACTGTGTGGGCAGCAAAAGTATAGGAGACATGGTGGCAGATGAGAGACTGAAGAGAAGGTGTCACACTGAAGCATAAAATGGGATGGATGCAATGCTTGAATTTATTTCAGCCACCGGTAATTACTCCTGCCGCATCCCAGTCCATTGTAATTTTGCACTTCATGCTGCCTCAGTTCAGACCCAGCCACATGAAAATCAGTCTCGACCCTGTAGTTCAGCCAAAGTTGCCAGGGCAGGTCCTCCCTGAACTAGAACACAAGCAACCCATGACTGGTTTTGCTCTGGTTGTGGCTTGTCAGTCGGGTGCAGCTGGGTTCCAATGGCACAGTGAGCATGAGACCTATCTTTGAACCTGTTGCACCTAGTACATCGCATTGTGGTATACAATAAAGTAATGGCTGGAATACTTGAATAAATCTCAGCCACTGGTGATTACTTGGTCTGCATCCCAGCCCATAATTATTTTGCACTCCAAGCTACCTCAGCTTGTACCAAGGCATATGCAAATTATTTTTTCCCTGATAGACTAGAAACTATTCAACCAGAACGGACAGGCAAGGTTCTCCCTGAACTGGAACACAACCAACCCAAAACTGGCATTGTCCTGGTTGGAATTTGTCAATCAGATGCATTTTGGTTCCAGTGGCACAGTGAGCACGGGTCAAGCATCTGGGTGTACCCATTGCGCATGAGACGTCACACTAAAGTATAAAAAAAGTGATGTGTGGACCCGTTTTGCTCCTGATATGGGCTCATTAGTTTGGTGCAACTTGGTTCAAGTGGCACAGCGCACACCTAACCCACGTCTGGGCAGAAAAGGGAAGTCCAAATGTAGGAAGGTAACCCCCTTGTTAGGTACTTCAAGATCTGGGTACGGGGAGAAAAGTATTCAATGTAGCTACTATGAGCAGTTGGTTCTGTTCCAATGATACTAAAATAATGATATATGTGACATTTTTCATATGATCATGTTAGAACTGAGGGTCTCTAGTTGGAGGAGGTAGGTACCTTTGACCAAATAGGGACCCTTGCTTCTAGTCAAGGCAAGGGTTTACACTTCTAAAATAACCCCTGCTCACCCCCTTGGCTGCTTGGCACGAGCAGACAGGCTTATCTCAGAGGCAGTGTGTAAAGCATTTGTGAACACATACAGTAATACAGTGAAAACACTACAAATGGACACCACACAAATTTAGAAAAATAACTAATCTTTACTAGACTTGACACAAGACCAAACAACAAAAATTCACAATACTGTATTCAAAAATATTCTCTAAAATGGTAGACAATAGCTTAGTTCAATGCAGATGGTAAATGCAACACTTTACTCTCAAAGTACCTTGGATGCTTCACATAATACAAACAAAAGGGTCACAGGGAAGGTGATGCGTCAGTTCCTTGCTTCGGGGGAGGTGATGCGTCGGTTCCTTACTGCAGTGCAGGGGAGGTGATGAGTCGGTTCCTTACCGGAGAGGAGGTGATGTGTCGGTTTCTTACTATGATCCTTGGTGATGCGACAAGATGGTGCCTCAATGTGATGCGCCGATCTTGTGCGATGCGAGAAAATGGCATCTAGGTGCGATGCGACAATGTTGAATGTGATGCGTGCATGCCCGACGGCCGTGCGGTGAACTCGGTAACTTCTGAGCCACAACAGGCCCTGCGATATGCTTCTCTGGTGATGCGATGGCGACCACTGCTGCGGCAACTCAATTCTCTGGTGATGCTACGCACTTCGTAGATGATGCGACAGCGAACAGCTGCATCGGCCACACGCTTCTTCAGTGATGCAAAGCAACTGCTGCTGTGGCTACATGCTTCTCCTCGTTGTGTCGCACTTCCAGCTCCCAGCAACTCGCAGTCTCTTCATAGGGCCCAAACAACAGTAGGCACCTCTCTACAGGCAGAATTCCACAGCAAGTGAATTCAGGGGAGCTGTGGGTGAAGTCTTGTATCCCTGAGACTCCAGGCAGGAGGCAAGCTCAGTTCAAGCCCATGGAGATTCTTCTTCAAGATGGCAAAAAATACACACAAAGTTCCTTTTCTCTTTTTCTTGGCAAATAAAGTTACCACTGCAGGCCAACCCCCAACAGTACAGCACAGGGGCAGTCTCCTTCTTACAGCTTCCTTGGTTCTTCTCCTTGGCAAAAGGTCGTCTTGATTCCCAGAAGTGATCTAAAGTTCTGGGGTCTGGGTCCCCTCTTTTATACACCAAAATCCTTTGTCTCTGAAGGCAGAGAGTGTCTGTTTCTAGTCCAAACCAGTTCTGTCCCGTCCTGGAGCACTTTGTTTATAGGACTTCTTCTTTTCTTTGACAGTGTGGGCCAGGGTCATCAGACACACCGCATGAGGTTAAACCAGCATTGTGGAAGGCAGGCCAGCCCTATTCAGGCCCAGGTGCAACTCCTCCCACCACTCTACATGCGATAGATCTATTCAGCCCTGTGCTGACTCACCCTGTCTCCTGGAGCCCCCAGCCCCTGTCACTCAAAAAACAGACAAGGAATACACAACCTAGCAGAGGCAGGCTTGGATAGTTGGGCAAGAAAATACCTACTTTCTAAAAGTGGTATTTTCAAACACAGAATGTTAAAACCAACTTCACTAAAAAATTGTATCTCATCATTCTAAGTTTAGGCATACTAAATTCGAATTTCTACCTAGTTCCCTGAGTCAGCTAGGATTATAGGATGTTATAATCAAACTGCCCATTCTGGCCTACGGGAACAGGTAGACTTGCTATAGTGAAAAACGAAAATGACTGTAATTCACTATCAGGACATGCTACGCACATCAGGGCATGTCCTGCCTTTTACATACAATGCACCCTGCCCTAGGGCCTACCTTCGGGGGGGCAAACAAGTAGAACATGGAAGGTTTCCGGACTGGTAACTGGGTGCACTTACCAAGTTAACAAGGCAGTCACAGAACAAATTGTAAAAGAGTGCCACTTGCTTACAGTGGATCAATAGACATAGATCACATCCCACAACATTGCAGCGGATAATAATTTTCTTTGTACCACTGTTGAGGCTTGCTTGCATGTATGTTTGCACAGTCTACAAATATGCTTGCATGTATGTTTGCACAGTCTACAAATACATTTCATCAGTTTATTCTATGTATTGTGACAGGATGTACGACATTACAACGCATGCTTTTACATCGCATGCTTTTACAACGCGAGTTTTACAACGCATAGCGCTTTGGGGTGCTGGATAGTGAATAGTTTAATTTACTATTCCAACTCCAGTCCCCGTGGACACTAGGGAAGGTGTTGGACAGTAAATTAAACTTATTCCCTATCCCAGAGCGCCCCCCAGCGCAATGCGTTGTAATGGTTTGCGTTGTAAAAGCTGCGATGTAAAAGCATTGCGTGGTAAAAGTTGCTTTGTAAGTGATGTTTCCCATTGTGACATAACTATTTTACCAAATATCGTACATTTTTATATTAAAATACTAAAAATACCCATTCCAAAAAGTAACCCAGCCCACACCATCACAGCGGATAACAGTTTTCTTTCTACCACTGTTAAGGCTTGCTTGCGTGTATGTGTAGTATCAGCCATGGCCCATGCAGGTAAGAGCAGTAGGGCAGGGGGGCCGGGTGGGGGGGATCTCTACAGATGATGACGAGGGAAAATTAAATGCATAATTAATTTGTCCTTGTCACCGTCCCTCGGAATCCCCCACCAACCCACCTCTCTTACCTGCATGGGTCTCAGCCGTATAGTATGCTGGGCTACTAGTATGAATGTCTAGTATGTTAGTGTTTGAGTCAGAGTATATGTCAGAATGAGAGGATGAGTTGTGAAGGAAGTTGCACTTTTTGTAATGGTGATTTTTAGTTTTTTAATATAAAAATGCATGATATTTGGTAGAAAAGTTATGTCACAATACCTAGAATGAACTGTTGAAATGTATTTGTTGTCTGTGCAAACATTTTCTTCCATTTGTAAATGAATTATTCCGAAAAAAAGATCTGAAAAGAACATAAATATGATCAAATGAAAATATTAACTTATGTAATCATGTTAGTATATTTTGAACAGAAGCAACTGCTCATAGTAGCTAAATTGAAGAAAAAGAGGCGAGGTAGGTACATTTCCTTTCTCAGAAAAGGGGAGTAAGCAGACGGGGGAGTGCAGCAGGCGATGGTTATGTGGGATGGCACAACATAAATGGAAGACAAGGCAGGTGTTGACAGGGCTGTGAGACTGAGAGGAGCAGAGGTGAGAGTACAGAGATGCAATCAGCAGAGAGAGAGCTGAGGGTGAGATATCAGCACTTTCTCCTAGTCCATGTTCATCAGCTGTTCAGGATGCCTTTGGCAAATTGCAGTATGACAGATTCACGCATACCATATTAACATAGTTATTCGCCAATTCGCAACCATTGAAGGAAAATAAATATTGCTTCCGGCTGACTTACAATGTGACCTACACTTTCATCAAGGTCTAGGGAACGAATGTAAAATATATTATTCTGTATGCAAATCAAAATGTGAATTCTAAATTGCCCAAATAAGATGTGCTTTGTCAATTTCAAGGCGAGGAGACGAGAAATGGAAGAAATGATAGTAAGAGACATTTTTAAAAGATAACCACATTCACGAGAGAGTGAAGTGGAGCATGTGAGCGTGAGCAAGGAAGGCCGAAAGTGAGAAGTGATCTCTCCAGACAGCTGGAACAGCTGCAGTGGCGAACCATGTGGCAACTAGATGTAGGGCTTGGGAATGAAGCATAGGCTTCGGTTAGCCAGTGGACAAGGTATGGGTCAAAAGAGACGGAGAAGGAGGCAAGGGGAGGGGGCAGGGTGGAAAAACGTCCTACTCTCCAAGCATCACTTTCATCCACGGCAGTGTCCCAATCTCTCATCACCCGATGCTCCTACTACCATTGTAGTAAATAAATAAGAACGCCATTTGATTCCAGTGGATCAATAGACCTAAATCGAAGTGAATGGACGCTGAACTGTTCAAGCCTTGTAAAGAAAGACATATTTGATTGGGTAACGGGAGGATATGTGGTGGAATATAAGGGATTTGTGTACCTCCAATTAAATACAATAGTATAACCCAAAACCTTCTAGCCTTCCTGGTGGGGGTGGGGTGTACTTGTGGGCTATGTCTCCTAGGCCTGGAGGGGCCCGTCTCAACCTCCTCGACTTGTGTTGCAAAATTATTGGCAAAACAATTATGAGTGGCTTCTAGGACAGAGCCTGCTGACAGTGTCATCCTAGGAAGGAAATTGATCTATTGCGTGTAGGGAGGAGACCTGGGCTTTCCCATCATGTAGTGGTTGGGGCCTCCTTAGCATCAGTGGGATAACTGAGATGCCTCATCTTAAAGGTGTGAGCCGGCAGGTCTTCTCCATTGTGTGTCTAAACCCTTGTTCTTTCGTTCACAATGGATTAGCTTCACTTTGCACCTGCGTTTCATCTCCATGAAAGCCCCTGTCCCGAAGTGAGCAAGAACTATGAGGAGGGGTACCTGTGCTCTGAGAGAAGGGACCTTCAGATAGTGTCATTGTTCACTACCTCGCTGCATTCAGAGGGACTGCGCGAGCTTACACTGCACACCCCTGGAATTAGATCAGGTAAAGAAAGTAGAGATAGTTCAGTCCTGATGGCCTCATTTATTTCATGATTCTTGGCACTGCTGTGATCTTGGAAAAGAGACACTTACACACTATTGATTCCACTTATGATGGATACTTAGTTGCCTTCCACCTTCTCAGTACTCGTTAAAAGCAAGTTTCAGTAAACCTTCCCAGATTAAATGTAAACTGGAGACGCAGCTACACAAACATGAACCTACTAAGTTATCTTAATTGGATAATTAGATTAATCTGGAAAAATATGGAAAAGGTACCGCTATCTCTGGGTCCTTGCGGTTCTTCCCCGTTCTGCAAGCTTATGATTACGCATATTTTTGATGGGAATGCATGTGACACCTGCTGTGAGGCCTCTTGATGAGGCCGTGGGATTAGGTGGGTGCCATTGCATGGTGCAGTGATATAAGACAGGGTCCCCATAGCTACCTTGCCCGGTGGCCTTTCTATGTTTTTTTTACTTGTCTCAAAACTCTCAATAATACGTTAAATGCTGAACTAGGGGGCTTAATAAGAGTTTGGCTATGGGATGCTCGTCACAAATATGGCGGATGTGACGTTCCGTCCCCATTACAAGGGCATTGTAGCCCTGTGGCGGAGTATCCCATCAGCTAATCTCCAGATAGGGCCATAAATCTTAGTAAAGGTCCGCACGGCCAGACTAGCGCTGCAGGTGTTATGGAAACTGCCTGGATGAGGTCGCCTTCTGGTATACGCTAATCATTGAGAAAGCACACAGCGGGCGCGTTAAAGATATCTCATTCTCTTTTACATTCTAGCCCAGTCTCAGTTTGCGAGCAGATCTAAAAATAGAGCTCATCCGGCAGGGGAATTGCATCACAGAGTTGGCCTGAAAGCGTTTCGAAAACCTTAAGGACAAAGAAATAAAGATCAGACTTTGGAGGGCATCTGAGCCCCGGATCTGCAGAGCAGGAGCAGCCCTCGCTGCTCGCAGTCTGAGCTAAATTGTTTAAGGGAGTAGGCGGGGAGCGTTGTTAATGCATACTAATGAACCTCCATTGACTGGCTTCCAGTTTTCAGTAGCGTCTGCCGCCAACGAGCCTCGCCAGCCGCGTTTGATACCCAGCTTGTGTGATATATGCTGTGTGTGGGAAAGTTCAGCAGGAAGAAAAGAATGACTCAGACTCACGCTCTAGTGGGTGCCCCTGCATGCCACCGGCAGTGTTATTAATTTGACTTATTTTATTTTTAATTTCCCGATAATTTGCAGGCGTGAATCATGATTCATGCACGCACTTTGACCGGAGGTAATTTTTCCGATTCGCTTTCGCCATCGACAAAGTGAGAATTTTGAAGGCCAGATCAGGCTGGGGGGGACGCAGTAGAACTGAATAAAAAGGTCGCATCGAACGTGTTTTAGGGCAAGCGTCAGTACCTGGCATTTTGGCTCCGCTTTGTGAAGAAAGACATAATTCCTGGAAAATTGTTTATACTTGCAGAGCACATGGTTAGGGTGACCAACTGGCATGTGTGCAAATTCAGGACGGTGACTGTAAAAATTCAGGATACAGGGTCAAACTTCTGGACAAAAATTCAGGACAGGAGGTCAAAATTCAGGACAAAACTTCGGGACAAAATGTATGTTTTACAGACACATCAGAGGAGGTCGCGCATTAGTATATAAGTAAGTAAATGGACAACCACTTAAGTACAAGTCAAAATAAGTTTACATTAGGTTAAGACAATCATGCACTTCACAGTTTTTCAGTATTCGCCCAGCTTTGAGTAACTGTGCAGGTCGACTCTTTTTGTGGTATTTCATAGGATAATAATCTATTTATATGGTTACTGCACTTGGTTGTCCAGTCTGATATTTTGCTTACAATTCATGGTCCTGAGCAGGCATGTTTTTGGTCGGGAAGGTCTGCTTGGATAGACATTGTGAGATATAAAGCGGCACGCATAGGATGCAGCAGCACGCATAGGATGCAGCTAATTTGGACCTGCAGTGCTGGACTAGAGTGCAGCTCACTGAGTGACTAGCTTCATATGTCAGATAGCTTCAAGCATTCCATTTCTGTTGAGCTGAAGATGACCGAAATAGGGGCTGAGTTAGTACTGAGTGTTGGATAACACCCATAGGGGAGAGGTCTTGTATGAGGGTAAGAGCATTAAGCAGGAAAAGAGAGTTATTAACCAGACTGCATGAGCTATAATTGTCTGCACTCTGCTGAGTGTTATGGTATTATTGTGGTTCAGAGCGGTTAGATCGGAATTGACATTACTATATCATGCCCCAGCTAGCTCTATAACAGACCTCCTTATTTTAGCTGTATATTTAAATTAGTATAATAATTGGTCCGTTTAATTTCTGTGAGCTTTAAACTTCAGCTTTTAATTGATGCACAGAAGTGTGTCACAGACTAGAAACTGTATACACTGTTGAGGCTCTATTGTAGGGAAGAAGGAAGCACTGTCTTTTACACACAGACCTTATTCCATTGAAATGGAAGCAAAATGCCATCATGTACTTTTACTGATGAATCTATATAGCACTTGTTAGAAATGGGATTTCTGGTTGGCTAAGGCTTGTGCCAAAGACAGGCAGAACCACCACTCTAGTCAGGACTAAAGAGCTACACGCTGAAGATAACCCCTGCTCACCCCCTTGGTAGCTTGGCACGAGCAGTCAGGATTATCCCAGAAGCAATGTATAAAGTGTTTATGCAACACACACACACCGCAACACACTTGGCACACCACAAAAGAAACTCCACACAAGGTTATATCAAAAATAGCCTTTTATTATCATAAACACATTAGAAACCTAATCACACATTTACACTGTGCCAACTGGCCCTAGGCAATATTCACAGGGGATTATAAACGGGACCAGGCCAATCGGACCACGGTCAGAACCATCAGAATGAAGGTAGTAAATATAAAACACAACCAGTAACTACTAGTACCATAATGACCTCAGCATTATGACATTAGCATTAGACACCCTCCTAAAATATCATAGCATGACCTTAGTAAAAAACACATTTAGGCCCAAACCTCATTAGCATAAACACATTAGGCATTAGGCCTCACCAGTATAAACACATTACGCCATAACCTCAAAAGCATAAACACATTAAGCAATAGGTATCACCTGGAGGCAATAACAGTAGGCATAAATCACATCATGAAGTAGACATCACATTAGGGCTTTGCGCCCTAACAACATAAACCTGACTGTAAAAAGTTCATTCGGGTCAGGGACAATCGATATTTGCCCGGCAGTATTGCCTCTGTGACCCTCTAGTTATTTAAATCAATGAAGAGGCAGGCGCTGGAGACTGGAAAGCAGGAAACAAGGGTTTTTATTCTCTCCGGAGGAGAACACAACGAAACGGACAGAAGGTATCGTTCTGAGGTGCTCTAACTGTATTCCTGAGGCCTGGCCTCTTATACACACATTTATGACTTTATTGTACATTACACATACATGTTAAAGCTTTGATGTACGGAAAAGACATTCTCGGAACTCCCCTTTGGGCCCGTTCCCACACACATTTACAGTTGAAGTCCCCACCCTAGTCACAACAGGTGATGAGCATCGCGCAGCTGGATAATCCGCCGATTCACGGAATGTGGGGGGTTTGATCGGATCTCATGGGGTGGGGGCTTTGATCAACCCGGGGATTCTTTGATGGGGGAAGCTTTCTATTGTACGGGGAGGGGCAAGGATGGTATCGGCAGAGCTGGGTGTCGGCTTGGGAACGGGGAGGACAAAACGGGCACACGGGGAAAAAGGGTTTTGCATCTAAGGGCCGGAGATCATGAAAGGAAAGCAGGGAGGTGTCGCGCTGGGAACAGGATGAGGGCCTGGGGCAGAGCAGCGCCGAAGAGGGGTTTATGACTCAAGGCAGGTGCAAGCAGGGGGTGGATAGCGTGCAGGCGAAGGGCTATGTCAGGGGCCAGCGGCATGCAAAAGGGTTCGTTCTGATCGGGGCATCTTAGAAAATGGCGGGCGCGCACGACAAAAGTGTGGCATCAGGGGAAGAGGCAAGATGGCGCAGATAATGTTCACCAAAACGTACTAATTTTCAACAGTCCTCCCTTTAACATATTCAAGACATCTTGCTGGTTAATTTTCTACTCGGTTCTATTGTGGTGGGCATGAGAAGGAAAATGGTAGGAACCCTAGATAAAAAGAGTTGTAAACGATACATTTTAACTTTTCTAGTTTTCAGGAGGCGGGCCTATTTGATAAACTTTGATAAACTTGTTCAGCAGGAAAGTCATAGGAATGTAATACAAAAACGGCGAGCAGCAAGTACATATCATAACGTGAACTGGCAGGTTAATACATATTTCAGATTCGGATTGGAGCAGGATCAATACAATGGCGGCTGGGAGAGAAATGAGGCATAAAAAAACGGTGATTGAGGATGTCAAATGTTCGAAGTTTTACGAGTTCTCATTGTTCTTTGTGGTCTTTCGTTGGCGCTGTTGAGCACCGGCGGTGGAGCTACAAGTCCAGCTCTGTTCTAAGTTCTGCGTTGCAGGGCACGACCCTTTCCTCGCGTTTCTGGTCGGAAAGGTCCTTTTCGCCCTGTGTCCTTTGAGGTGATTGTCAGAAAGTTCGGATGGAAGAAGAGCGTACAAAAACAGTCCATAGGGTAGGTCAGAGGGAAAGGGGGATGGAGCAAGGCCAAAATAGGAACAAACTAGGGGAACGAGAGACTTCAAATAGGCGGGCGTGTGACCGAATTCAGAGAGCGGGGACTTGTCGACAGGCATTGGACATCGAGCAGGGGCATCAGGTCGACCCTTTCTTCTCATGTTGTTGAAAACAGTGCCTCGTCCTGCAGCTCTTTTCAGTCGTGGTCTCGCCTTGGCTAATGTCGCAGGTGTTCCTTAGTCTGCAGTCGGGCCTCGTGCTCCCACATCCGGTCCTTTTCTCCTCCAACAGCGGTACCCTTAAACAAGTTTGAAAAGACAGTCTTTAGAAAATTTGCAGATGAAGATAATCAAAAAGTCTATTTCTCTCCCAGCTCCAGGCAAAGAATGAAAAATGCCCGTCATTTTAGTGTTCACAACTGGCATATGAATGACCGGTGACGGGTTCTGTTGGATTTACTATGACTTTCCTTCATAATTATTTATTACAGGCATGGCAGTTCATCTGATGGTAACCCACCCTTGTGAGACAAATCTGGCGAAGATATGCCGTTCTCTAGAGTTTTACATTTACAAAAGGGTGCAGTGAGTCGTCAACATGGTACTACACAGGTATTTTGCTGAGAGACGAACATGGCTAAACATTTCCTTTCTATCGGTGCATCCTGTTTTGCAACTACTGCGGGGTTCATTTCGATGATTTCTTTACCTTGAACTAGTCTGTTAACCTTGTAAAACATCATTCTGGGTCCTACGTAACCTTTTACAGCCCGATTACTTAATTAGGAAGGACAGGGGTTTTATGGGAAACAACCAGGGACATATACAGGGGAGGTAACGGGGGTGGTCATTTTTCCGGTTTGGGTATTGCGACAATTCGGGGAGGGGAGGGTCGCGTATTCTGAGGTCCTTGTCTTATACTATAGGAGCCGTTGACATGTAGTTCCCTTATTTTCGGGTCAGATTAGGGAACCTCTGTCGTTTTTCCTGTCCTTTCCCTTACGGCCCAACCTGGGTTCATTGACTTCTAGCGGAAAAGGAGAGGTAATGACGCGGTCTCAGGGTGATTGTATTAAAGACAAGTTTTTGTGCAAATACTGACGGTATTTGAAGCCAATTAGGTGGGGTGCTAGGGGTGGCAGTCTGCCAATTTCGGGGCTAACCACTCGGAAGAGTGGGAGTGCAAAAATAGAGGGAGAGAGAGAGAGAGAGAGAGAGAGAGTGCAACGGCAGGCTAAATAGTACACGTGCAACAGAGAGGGTGGCAGTGTATTCAAGAAAGGCTATTTAGTGCATTACACAGTAAAGGGCATTCACGAGTCTGCGTTAGAATCTTGTAATCATGCAGTTTGAGCATTAGACAGGGTAGAGGGGACGTGCCTTGAGAAAAAGGAAAGAAGAAAGGAGGTACCATGTTGTCGCACTTTCTCGCATTCTCGGTCCTTCGACCAGTTGGGCCAACGCCTCAGTCACACACACACACATTCCCTCATAGTTTCGCATCATACGTGACATGGGTTCATTCGTCCGGTCTGGTTTAAGGTTGACCACTTTTTATCAGGTTGTGCTAATTTTTCGGGTTTGTTCGGTACGTGAGTAGTCTGCAGGCGTGCTTAGACACCACCATGCGGCGCTAGTCCGCTTCGTGTATTAGACGTGGCAAGGCTTCAGATCTTCGCCACACCTCGGCTGTAATCTCTGATGTAACCTGCAGAAGGAGGAAAAAAAGGGGGGGGGTGGGGGAGACAGCATTCGCGCGCATTCAAATACATGGATTCATAAGTCCTTTACTTACCTCTTACTCGTCTTTCCTCCTTGGGGCAGGGTCCCCGGGGATATGGTTTCTGGAGTCGGGGGGGGGGGGGGTAGTGTGTTCATGTAGGGCGTGTGCGGGGAAACATAAAAAGGAAACCAGAGGTGCCTAGTGCGAGGTATCTAGTCAAAGGATGTATCTCACTATCGGGGTCCTTAAACCTCTTTCAACGCTGTGGCGTTCTAAGGTTCTTTGGTTCTTGGGTCCCTGCTACTTTGGAACGTTGTACTTTATAATATTTACATTATTTCATTTCACCCTCCTTTTACATTCCCTCATTTACACCATTCGTTTTACCCATCCTTGGAAGTCAAGGTCTTCCTCTACGCGAGAGTTCATGAGTCAGACGCGTACCTTGAAGGCGGAGTGTCGTGTTGTCGATCCGATCCGTCCTCCAGGGCTGGGCAACCATCTTCTTTTAACCTTAAAGAGAGAGCAGAGTAGGGTGCACAGAAAAGAACTTTCCCACCCATCCCATATTTTTTTTAAAATAAAGCATGCAATACCCGTCCATAGTTTCAAAGACTTTATTTTGCAAAATCATTTCAGCATATGGATTATGAGGGTGCGGTCGTATTTGGCCGGTCGTGGCAATGGCTAAAGTGCGTACAGTGGGGGGTGTCGTTTGCAGCAATAAAAACATCGGAAAGTTTTACTCATTCATTTGTAAGAGACTAAAACGTCTATTAATTGGCTGGGGGTTCGGGGGCATATATTTTCATAATTTAGAAGCATAATCATAACAGTTGTAATCAGATTTCCTATATGCATACCGTACGTGTGCGTCGTAAATGGGGTTTACATCAGTTATAAAAATATAATACATTGTACATTCGTAATCAACATTTGTAACGGGGATCTTTTCATACTGTTCGTCGAGTAAGTTCTCCTTGTCTTTTCTAGCCAAGTGTACAAAGGATCATATAAAATCTCAGAACATCAAGTTTATATTAGTGCGAAGGAACACCACGAGGTGTTCGTAAGTTCCGATTGATACCAGCGCCATTTTGGGCGGGGCCGGCTCAGTCCGGAAGCAGCATCAGGGGGAAATGTTTCCATTACTGGCAGTTTGGACCAGAGTCCTTTTCGGCAGTTCTAGAATTCACGCTAACAGAAGGTGTGGCAATGTCATGTTTGTTTCGTTGGCGATCAAGGCAGCCGTCCCTTACCGGAAACCTGCAAAGGCCGAAGGTTCCGCCGGGGACCCTTGTAGGATCTTCAAGGCTGCGGAGATGCTGTCGGAGATGGGGGCTCGTGCTCCAGAGGGCAAATGTTCGAGTTATATTGCTGGTCAAAGTTACTCTAGTGGCCGGGGCCCACCTTCCAGCGGACCCAGATGCCATTTTGAGGCCCTACCGGGGCCACTCTCGTCGAGTTTGCAAGAGTGGAAGAGACCCTTCGGAGTGAAAGGAAGAGGTCCCTGTTTTGTGAAAGCGGGACGTTCGGCTGGGGTGCGGCTGTGACGCCCCCACCTGGGGGCAAGGGAGACTCGTTCGCCTCGTCTCCTTCTCCCGGTGTACTCCATGCCGCTCCTTTTCATCGCCCCGCATGAAGGCCTCTCCACATCCGGTGTTCCCCAAGTGCCACCATTGTACGTTCGGTGCTGCGCAAGTACTGGGGTGCCACCATTGTACGTTCGGTGCTGTGGAAGTATTGGCACCATCGCCTGACTGGGGGTGTTCGGCGTCGGGCTGGGGGCTGGGAAACCTCCTACCGGTGGAGGTGGGAGAGGCTCGTCCGCGTCGCCTCTCCCTCCCAGCCCAACTTGGACAAATTGTTGTGGAGGTACGTGCAGGACATCCCGCCGTCCAGGACTGCTGCGGCTGTGACGGAAGAGAAAAGGAAGAGGTGCCTCGTTCTCCTCTGGACATGTGGCGGGACTACCTTAGTCTTTCCAGGCCCGTTGCGGCCGGCCAAGTAGACATGTGGCGGGACTACCTTAGTCTTTCCAGGCCCGTTGCGGCCGGCCAAGTAGACATGTGGCGGGACTACCTGCAAATGCCCAGGCTGCGGGCTCCTGCCTCTCCTCCGGCTCCCCCATACGTTAAGATTTCCTGACCAAGAGTTGGCGGCCGGGCTCGCCTTATATGGGTTGCCGTTGGTTGGGCGTAGCCGTAACCCTGCCCTACTTTGGAAGGTTCCAGAATGGGGGGGGGGCGAATGTTCTGTTTGACTTTCATTTTCTACAGTTTATCGTTATTATTCCTTGTTTGTTGTGTTAAATTAAAAGTTCAAGTTCATTAATGGTCTACGGATTTTGTTTCACCATTTCTTTCTTTCCAGGTTGCTTTTATGCTAAGTTTCTGCTAACAGAGGTCGAGTAACACGGAAACACGTGTAGAGGGATGACGCAGATTTGCACATTACATACACACAAACTCAGACGGGGGACAGTACAAGTACGACATACAAAGACCCAAGACAAATATAAAAACAGTTATTGGTCATAATTATCTCTTTCCGTCTGTGAATTTTCAAACGAGGCTGGGTTCCCGTCTTGACATTGCCCGACCTAGGAGAACGTGAGCATGCCGCTGAGATTTTCCTGGCGAAATCTGTGCCATCGGGCATAATCAAACGTGGTGGTTCTGTCTGGTCTGTCTATGTAAGTCGGGTTCTTCTTTGTCTCGCGCCTTTTCTCGTACTGTCGGTCTGTCGTTCTTGTCGGCCCTTTGCCTTTACTCACGCTCAGTAGAGTCGGGCATTGGGCTTTCCAGTGTCCGACATACCTACAAAAAGCGCATTGGTCTGACCCTAAGTCTGGTCGTCCTTTGCATAGTGTCGGGGGATAAGTTGTGGGTAGCGGTGTCCTGGGGTTGTCCTGTCGGTATATTTCCCTACTTGGTTTATCCTCGTCTTTTCTCTGTCGTTTCGTAGCCTCTCTGCGCCACATACCGAGACTGTCGAGCATAATTGGCGTTGTCTTATTATTTCGAAGGGCTATTTCTAACGTTTCTATTTTATCAAGGTCAAAGGATCCTGCCAGTGGCCACTGTTTGTCTTGACTCTCTTCGGTATACCTGTGCCATAATTTATTATAGGCTATGGTGACTAACCCATAGTTTATGAACATGTCCTTATTAGGGGTGCCTTCTAATGGAGCTATATGGTCCACCTCTAATACGCGGTCCGGACTAAACAGGCTATTTATCAGTGGGGAGAAGACAGACATGACGGCTCGTAACGAGGGACTAAAAAGTCAGCACTGCCTATCTTATCACTAGGTGCAAAGACCGTACAGAATATTTCTATTCAACGTTGTTTGCAGGCAGTGAATACCTCATGGATCAAAAAAAATATAAAACCAAACGACCAATAAATAACAATGGGGAGAATGAGTAGGTCCGCAAAGATCTGCGTTACCTACCCTTTTCACTATCTGCAAAAAGGGTGGTCTCTTCCCTGCTTGCAGACAGGGAATCTCCAGGAAACAATAGTTTGCGAACAACAGTTCAGTTTCAAGCAATTATTGAGTGGGGGAGAAAAAAAATAAGCACGGCTGCTACCCTACCTATCCTCCACTGTTTGCAAAGAGAGAGAGAGCCTGTTGTTTCTCCGTTTGCAGACAGTGAATCTCCAAATAAAAATAAACAGAGCAATACTAGTATTTTTGAACAAACAAACAATCAAGCAAATTTTTCGCAACTTGTCGTGGTAACACGACCTTACCCGGACCGCATGGACAGTTTCTTGTCTTCCGAATCCAGCGCCCGATCGTCCTCTTTTTCTCGTATTTCTCACGGCACTCCTGATGGTTCCCAGTCAGGACCGTAGATCACTCGAGAGAGGTCTGTTCGGAACTAGTGAAGTTCGGATGATCGGCTGCCAGACGAGGGTCTATTGGGCAAGAGCTCTCCCGATCGTTGCAGTCGTTCACTCTGTCGTCGGGACCTCTCCCACTGGATCCACGAGTCGCTGATGGGCCCCACGCTTGGGACGCCAATTGTAAAAAGTTCATTCGGGCCAGGGACAATCGATATTTGCCCGGCAGTATTGCCTCTGTGACCCTCTAGTTATTTAAATCAATGAAGAGGCAGGCGCTGGAGACTGGAAAGCAGGAAACAAGGGTTTTTATTCTCTCCGGAGGAGAACACAACGAAACGGACAGAAGGTATCGTTCTGAGGTGCTCTAACTGTATTCCTGAGGCCTGGCCTCTTATACACACATTTATGACTTTATTGTACATTACACATACATGTTAAAGCTTTGATGTACGGAAAAGACATTCTCGGAACTCCCCTTTGGGCCCGTTCCCACACACATTTACAGTTGAAGTCCCCACCCTAGTCACAACAGGTGATGAGCATCGCGCAGCTGGATAATCCGCCGATTCACGGAATGTGGGGGGTTTGATCGGATCTCATGGGGTGGGGGCTTTGATCAACCCGGGGATTCTTTGATGGGGGAAGCTTTCTATTGTACGGGGAGGGGCAAGGATGGTATCGGCAGAGCTGGGTGTCGGCTTGGGAACGGGGAGGACAAAACGGGCACACGGGGAAAAAGGGTTTTGCATCTAAGGGCCGGAGATCATGAAAGGAAAGCAGGGAGGTGTCGCGCTGGGAACAGGATGAGGGCCTGGGGCAGAGCAGCGCCGAAGAGGGGTTTATGACTCAAGGCAGGTGCAAGCAGGGGGTGGATAGCGTGCAGGCGAAGGGCTATGTCAGGGGCCAGCGGCATGCAAAAGGGTTCGTTCTGATCGGGGCATCTTAGAAAATGGCGGGCGCGCACGACAAAAGTGTGGCATCAGGGGAAGAGGCAAGATGGCGCAGATAATGTTCACCAAAACGTACTAATTTTCAACATGACCCCCAGGCCAACTAGCCTTTTACTGTGGCTCAAATGCCCTATGTCCAGATGGTCAGGGCGTAAGCTGTGGGCCTACCAAGTGGCCTCCTGGCTGCCTCGGCAGCGAAACCAAAGTGCGCTGGGGCATGGGGTGCAACTCTCCCCTTCCTCATCTAAAAAGAAATGGCCCCTTCATTGCAGCTGCCTGCTACAGCAGCACAGCTGAGGAGAAATATCAGGCCCCGGAACTACTAGTGCCTCTTCGGCCCCCCTCTGGGACTCAGCGAGCTAATCAAACACCCATTGTTGCAGCTGCCCGTAACTGTGGTGCAGCTGTGAAAATCAAACTGGCACTCACTGTGCCCTGAGAGCCTCCTTTTTGATCGGGCTCCTCCAGTGCCACTCTCGGACCCCAATGCGACCAAAAATGGAATGGAGCACTGGCCCTAATAGTGCCTGGTGGGCCCCTCTGGGACCCTACACCCAGGATTGCGCTCACGTTGCAGCGGCCGTTAACGGGCGGCACAGCTGAGGGAATTCACTTCGGCATCATTGTGCGTTGGGAGCCCCACTCACCCGGGCTCTCCCTCAATGGTCTCTGCCTCCTCTGGTCTCCAGGTACTGACAATTTGCCTCGACCGGCCCCCAACAGGCTCTTCTCCTTGCTTTGGTAGATCTCCGGCTTGACAGTTAGACCCGTTGGGCTCCCACTGGCACAGGGGGGCCCGTCCTCCTCTGTCAGGCTTCCGGGTGGCCTTCTCCATTCTCTGCTATTGGGGAAGGCGGAAATGGAGCCCGCGAGGCTCCAATCAGCTCCTTCAGCAGGCCCCGCCCACAGTCAGGCGCCAGCGCCTGTCTTCTGTTTTCATCGCTCTATTCACCGGCTCAACAGTGCGGGGTGGGCTCCCACCTGCAACCGAACACAAATGCGGGTAGGCTCCCGCCTCACTGCACATAAATGCGGAGTGGGCCCCCCTCAGAGGAGCACCAGATGCATTCCCAAAATAGCACGAATGCGGTCTAGGCTCTTGATTGACTCTGGTGCAGGGTGGGGACTCCCCATGCTGGGATTCCCTTGAGGTTCGCTCGCAGCCCAGCGCTGCAGGACACACACACCCCCTCCTCTCCTGGCAGGACCAGCGTCCCCTCCTCTTGTACTCCAGCAAGTGAAATACAGCGTTCACAGGCGCCAGGGCTCCAGAATTCCAGCAAGGCAGAGCTGAGTCCAAGCAGGCCAGCACACAGGGCCCTCCAGCAGGGAGGCAGCCCCTCGTGGCGGTACCTCCTGCTGCCCAGCAGTCTTCAAGTAAGCACCAAAACAGCTCAACCTTCATCAATCAATCAATCAGGAGTTTGTTAAAGCGCGACTACTCACCCGTAAGGGTCTCAAGGCGCTAGGGGTAGGGGGGGGTTTGGGGGGGTGCAGGTTCCATTCCATCAAGGAGGGGGTCTGTCGAAGAGCCAGGTTTTGATGTTTCTTGCGAAGATTTGTGGACGATGGCGATTCCTCCTTGATGTTTCTTGCGAAGATGGGGAGCGATGTTGTCTGTCTGAGGTGGAGCGGAAGGGCGTTCCATGCTTTGGCCGCGAGGAAGGAGAAGGAGCGGCCTCCCGATCTGGTCTTTCTGGTGCGGGGGACCACAGCGTAGGAAAGCTGGGCTGATCGTAGGGTCCTTTGGGGTGCACGGAATTTGAGTCGGCTGTTCAGGTATGCTGGTCCGGTGCCGTGGAGGGCCTTGTGTGCGTGGGTGAGCATCTTAAAGGTGATTCTCGCCTCGACGGGGAGCCAGTGGAGTGTGCGCAGGTGCTGGGAGATGTGGCAGTGTTTTGGCAGGTTGAGGACCAGTCTTGCGGCGGCGTTCTGGATGTTCTGTAGCTTGCGGATGAGGTTTTTGTTTATTCCGTTTATTCGAGGCGGCGGCATGTGCGCCTGGACTCTCGAAGTTCGGTGGTAAACCATCTGGCTTTCTTGGCACGGGTATTGTTGTTTTTCTTGAGGGGGGCTATGGTGTTGGTGCTGTCCGAGATCCATCTATGCAGGGTCCGGGCTGCGGTGTTGGGGTCGTCGTTTTCAGCGATGGTTGGGGTGGAGTCGTTGAGTGAGGAGGTGAGCTGGTCATCGGTGATTTTGGTCCAGTTTCTTTGTGGAAGCAGGTGCTGGTGTCTGTGGATGGTGGGTGTTCTGAAGGTGAAGTGGACGCAACGATGGTCGGTCCATGGGAGTCCGGTGGTGTGGCTGAAGGTGATGGAGTTTCCTGTAGTGAAGAGGGGGTCGAGGGTGTGTCCTGCTGAGTGCGTGGGCTCGGTCACGATCTGGTGGAGTCCAATGTTGTGGAGGTTGTCCAGGAGGGATGTGGTGTTGGGGTCCAGTTGACTGTCGAGGTGGAAGTTGAGGTCTCCCAGCAGGGTGTAGTTGGTGGATGCGATGGCCTGCGGGGAGATAATGTCCGTGATGGAGTTGGCGAAGGGTCCGCGGGGTCCAGGGGGTCGGTAGATGAGGGTTCCTCGGAGGGCGGCGGTAGGGCTGGCCAGTATCTTGAAGTGAAGGTGTTCCATCAGTTCTGTGGACTCGTCAGGGAGTGTGCTCAGGCGGAGGCGGGATTTGGGGACGATGGCGATTCCTCCTTGATGTTTCTTGCGAAGATGGGGAGCGATGTTGTCTGTCTGAGGTGGAGCGGAAGGGCGTTCCATGCTTTGGCCGCGAGGAAGGAGAAGGAGCGGCCTCCCGATCTGGTCTTTCTGGTGCGGGGGACCACAGCGTAGGAAAGCTGGGCTGATCGTAGGGTCCTTTGGGGTGCATGGAATTTGAGTCGGCTGTTCAGGTATGCTGGTCCGGTGCCGTGGAGGGCCTTGTGTGCGTGGGTGAGCATCTTAAAGGTGATTCTCGCCTCGACGGGGAGCCAGTGGAGTGTGCGCAGGTGCTGGGAGATGTGGCAGTGTTTTGGCAGGTTGAGGACCAGTCTTGCGGCGGCGTTCTGGATGTTCTGTAGCTTGCGGATGAGGTTTTTGTTTATTCCGGCGTAGAGTGCGTTGCCGTAGTCGAGTCTGCTGGTGACCAGGGCGTGAGTGACTGTCTTTCGGTGTTCGAGGGGGATCCATTTGAAGGTCTTACGAAGGAGGCGGAGGGTGTGGAAGCAGGAAGATGAGACAGAGTTGATCTGGCGGTCCATTTTGAGCTCGGAGTCCAGGATGATTCCCAGGTTGCGTGCGTGGTCTGTGGGGGTTGGCGGGTTTCCGAGGCGGTGGGCCACCAGGTGTCACTCCAGGCGTCGGGGTTTGGGCCCATGATGAGTACTTCTGTTTTGTTGGTGTTTAGTTGTAGGCAGCTGTTTTTCATCCATTTGGCGACGGCTTCCATGCCTTCTCGAAAGTTGCGTCTGGCGGTGTTGGGCTCGTTGGATAGGGAGAGGATGAGCTGGGTGTCGTCTGCATATGACACGATGTTGAGTCCGTAGGTTCTGACGATGGGGGCAAGTGGAGCCATGTAGACGTTGAAGAGCGTCGGGCTGAGGGAGGAGCCCTGGGGGACTCCACAGGTGATAGGTGTGGGGTCCGAGAGGAAAGGGGGGAGTCTGACCCGCTGCGTCCTGCTGGAGAGGAAGGAGCAGATCCAGTCGAGGGCCTTGTCCTGGATTCCTGCATCGTAGAGTCTGCGTATTAGGGTGCGGTGGGAGACTGTGTCGAACGCCGCTGATAGGTCGAGGAGGATGAGGGCTACTGTTTCTCCTTTGTCCAGTAAGGTGCGGATGTCATCTGTTGCGGCGAGGAGGGCGGTTTCCGTACTGTGGTTTTTTCTGAAGCCGGATTGGGAGGAGTCTGTCGTGTATTTCTATAGGTTCTGATTCGATCCCCCTATTCCTGACCCTATTCTGGTTAAACTTACTAGCTAGTTAACTAACAGTCAGCCCATGAGGCAAGAAATCCCCCATGATGCAGATACCGTTATCTGACGCAGTCACACTACGGCACAGGAACGTGTTATCTGATTAGGTCATAACGCTTGAGATCTAATTAGACAAGCAATATTCCTCCAGCCCCTGATAAGGCATACGACGTTCTCATAACAAATCAAACCTATGACAACCTGGATAATCCGTGCGGCCATTGTTTTGATTTCACAGAGAACTTTAGTAAAGAATGTGCTAACGAGCAAGTCGTATGACATCTTTATTGACGTACCTATGTCCATCCTTACGTCAATCTCGGCACCTTTAAGGTATAAATATTGCCGACCTTGCCCTATGCAAACACACGCGTGGTGACAAGACGGAGCAGCCATACTTGCCGAAGCCGAGAGCAGAAGCAGACCCCGCAGGCAGCAGCCCCGCCTTCCTGACGCGCTGAGAGACGCGCTGCTATCTCAAGCCGAGAGACCCAGCACCGGCGCTTCTGGGCAGCCCTCGCAGGCAGCCTGGAATATCGAGAGCAGAGAAAGAGATACCATTCCTCATTCATCCTAAATTCCAGGTACAGAACTGAATAACCCCTCCTAGAGAATTCTTTAGTTATTCACTTGGCAAAAACAAACTTAAACTAAACTGTAACTTTCTATTCCCGCCCACGCATTAGACTTAGGTCAGGTACACGGGGTAGGCGTATTTAGAAACACCAGTTGAGTACGTTTAGTCAAATGTATATGTGTATGTAAATATATTTTAATCATTTTAAACATCATATGGCTCAGAAACCATATCAATGTTTTTACAGTATTATTTTATACTATTGCTTCTAATGTATGCACTTTACTTAACTATAAGTATTGCAATAATATCGATCCATTTCTCTTGTACGAGAAAAGAGACTGATCAATAAATAACATCTTTTATTGAACACGCCCGTCTCTTCCTTTTCTCTACATTCTGATGAGACTAAGAATGCACGTACTGACTGAGTAAAATAATTGCCTTGTGCTCACACGACTCTTGAGATTGACTCTTGATTAGGGGAGAGCAAAGTTGTCATGTTCTATGGTTGTCAGAAACTAAATCCCTTCTTGTCTAATCAGGGGAGTTCATCCTTCCTTGAACATTCGAGAAAGTTTCTAGCGAACTCTGAGCTTAGCTGGCAAACCCAAAAATTAAGTCTAGTTTCGACAGTAGTAGACCTAGTTAACGTCTGGCCTAGGTCTTTACTGCTGTAGGTACTATTCCAATGCGCAGAGCCTATTGGGAAAATAGGAGCTACACTACATGGCGCCCAACGCGTTTGGAAAGGGCGATAAAACTAACGTAAGACATTTAGAGTAACTCAGTCGTGCTTTCTCACTCAGACCCCTTTTCCCAAATACTCCAAAGACGTCTGGAGTGGGTGAAAGGTTATTATATCCTCCAAAACCTCGCAGGAGGGAACTCCTATGTACGGTTCTTGGTCTAGTCAACGTTGAAGGATAAAACAGTTCCAAAATATTGTGCACCTAATCTCTGTTTCCATAAAGAAACCTGATCTGCAAATAAAAATAATACCATCCTGTCAGTAAAATGGGAGACAGTGATGGAGAAAGAGAGGCAATTAGATTAGCTACTGAAATAGCAGATGCTGATGCTACCATGCAAACAGCAGACCCGGATATAATACTCATCCAGGTCGCCAAAAGGAGATCTATAACCTTAAAACTTATAGAAAATGGACTGACACCTAGAGGTGGCACAGTCATATTCGTAATTGAGGCACACGAATATCGGCAGACAGAGGTATACTATACATGGATACATTTTCCAGCAGCAAATGCTGTAACAAAGTACTTCCACTATTACAAAGTAGAGGAACCTCCTGAAACGTACACTCCTTTCGAGGAGGTGGAAGTACCACTCAAATTCCAAGAGCATTTGCTCTTATTTGATGGCGCCCTAAAACATAATAATCACATTACAAGGCTCGGTCCTTTAGGAAGACCAGGAGCAACGTGGCCGGTCTTAGCCGGATACACACCACATCCAGACATCGACGAGATGACTGCACCAGAGCTATTAATACAGCTAAAACAACTACTAAAAATTCACAGACAATTAGTTCAGTATGTAATGCGGACTTCAACAATTCAGCCAGCGATTAAAATTCCACAGCTGACCCCTCACCAGGGGAACACAAATAAAATCACACCACAGAACATCCAATCCTGCCTAGGTAAAGTTCCAGCTAAACGGAAACAGATACCATTCTGGTTGGCACAGAAAATCACCCAAATAGAGGCGGTGTTTCCTGACACCACCCCATTAGAAAAGCACAGGATTCTGACTATATGTCTCCCAATGGGAATCGCACCACACATTGAGGACTGTGACACTTGGGGTACGGTCTTTGCTTCAATCTACACAAAAACGCACGGTGTTCCATCCATTTCGGTAATACCAGATGTGCTAAAACAAATTCAAGATGAATACGGTCCAGAACCTGCTTTAACTCTTGGTATGAAATTACTGAAAGACTTCAAGCAGGTCTCGGCTATATTACTAGCCAACATAAAGGGTGAAGCAGCAAACGTGGCGATCCGCCAGAGGTTAAAAGAGACAGATATAGCAGACCAACCAGCTGAAATTGCCAGAATCATAGAAAAATCCTATGAAGAACTAGGCAGAGATAGTCTAGGTGGAATACCAGTAAAACCGCAACTGACTACAAGTCCAGAAAAAATATTTTTTAATAATAATTCACCAAAAAAGAACTGGGATGGAAATAAACAATCCAATCCTAAAGAAAAGAAATTCCAGTCCAGAGGAAGGTCTCCTAGGCGAAGAGAGAAATCTCCAAACCCGAGACAAAGGTCACCTCAGAGTGAACCCTCTGGGAATAGATATAACCTTAGAAATAGGGATAATATTAAAAAACCTGATAGATATCAAGACATTGATACACGTCCGTCTCAATCTTTTCAGAATTCCTCGCAGAAATCGGAAAGAAGAGGACGATCAGAAGAGCACGCCAAGTCCAAAGACAAGGAACCTGCTCAACTGAAAAAGAAATCACAATTTCCAAAAAAGAAGGTAGCCAGTATCAAGGTAGTTAACAATGCCGAGAATACTGAGGACACAACTGAAAAACGGAGAATGGGCTCAGACAATGCTAGACAGCGCAGCAGAGGTGAGCATAGCTCGCAAAGTCCTTATGAATCATCTGGAGACAGTGGACACGAATGAATACCTTCAAGTGGAAACTGCAGATACCAGAGTTAGCAAGCCCCACAAAATATACGAGATAACATTACGTATAGAGGGAGATAAGACTAGGAAAATAAGGGGACTATTTTGGGATAACCTCTCCAAGGGTTATGACATCCTTCTAGCTGAAAAAGACTGGCCACCAGAGTTTGTCAGGGAGTGCCCTCATGGCGAAGAAGTAATTATGCCTGCCTTCTCGAATCAAATCCCGATTCATAAAAAATACACACTTGCTAGAAAGTGGGCAGTGGCCTTAGCACCTGCTTTATATAAAAATCATGTAGGATGGGATGAGGATTCTCCTCCTCACAAAATCCAGTTAAAATCACAACCTACTGCACAAAGGCAGTACCCAATTAAGCAAGAAGCTAAAAAACAGGTAAATGAAATACTAGATCAGCTAGAATACCAGGGGGTGATTGAAACTTGCACCTCACAAATGAACAATCCTTTGTTTCCGGTCTCCAAACCAGACAATTCATATCGTCTAGTTTTGGATTACCGACACCTTAACACATGTTGCAAAACCTTTGCAGTGCAAAACTCACACAGTGCTGCACTAATGAATAACATAGTGCGCAAAAAATACAAAACAACCTTGGACATCTCCAATGGATTCTTTTGTCAAAACATAGCACCAGAGAGCAGATATTTAACTGCATTCTCAGTAAATGGCACTCAAAAGCAATTCTGTCGGTTAGCCCAGGGGTACAAGAACAGCCCGGGGGTATTCTCAGCGAGAGTAACAGAATTACTGCAACTATATGATGATGAAGCATTATCTTATGTCGATGACATTTACTTAACAGACGATGACTTGGATACTCACTTAAAAAGAGTGAACACCATAATACTTGGGTTCGCAGCAGAGGGTTACAAATTCAACTTTAAAAAATCCAGAATTGCCCATTTAACGGTCTTATACGTAGGATATGAATTATCAAGTATAGCCTGGTTGACAATTTTCTAAAGAACTAGAAGAATTAAAAAATCTAAAATATGAAAAGACGTATCCTCTGCCAATCGACATTCTGCCTCTACGACATTACGCCTGTGTAATCTATACAGACGGACATGCTCAACCCTCCGTTTGGGGAGAACATGCATACAATCCCACATGTGAGATTACAAAAGAAGTGTGGCACGGAGGTAAACTAAGACCTCTATTAACAAAATCACACTCAGTAGAAACTAATTCAGAACTACAAACTGAAATATTAGCTTTGAAAATGGCGCTAGATAATGCGGATCGCGAATTCCCGACACTTATAGTGTCAGATTCATATTTCTGCGTCAAAGCATATAACAAGGATTTGCAGACCTGGATTCAGAACGATTACAAAGATGACACGGATGCACCAATAAAGCAGAGACTGCTCTGGGAACAGGTAGCTCTTTTGAAAAAAGAACTACCAAAGACTCACGTGACACACTCACTGAGTCACCAGCGTGATGGCGTTCACGTTGTAGGGAATTCATTGGCTGAAACAGCCGCAGCGGCAGCCAGTAAACCGGCTCCCGTAGATCGAAAAAAGCGTACATTAAAATACATTGACGGCGAAACAGTGCTGGCAGTAAAAACGTCATCAAAAGGCGACTGCTCGGCGTTACCGATCAACTATCCACTCAATTACACATACATCATAGATGCAAACTCCATTCCTTTTGCTCGAATCCCTGGAGTGGGGGATAGAGTGATTCCAAACATGGACAGGAGAAACTTGTTAATCGCAGACGCACACATGGGCGAGGGTCTCAGACACCTTAAATTAAAAGATTCTCTGGAAGAATTACAATCACGGTACTGGTGGCCAGGCATGAGCCTGCACTACACCATGTTTGTAAAAAACTGCCCAAACTGCAACAGAGATCGCAGTGGGGAGAGAAGCAGTTTAATACCTCGTCGTATCAAGGCAGATAACATCACCACTAAAAAGAATGGCTTGCGATTAACATATACAGGCTAGTTCCCACTTATAATGTAGATCCACAGCACTCGGCTGACGTCCGGACTGTTATACAAGATTTGCGAGTCTAAATGGCATATACGCTAAGAGCATGCTACGTTCGACCATTTTTTTCTTTTTCTCAGGCAATCCAGCCTGGGGGGGGGAAAGAATGGCCAAATGAGCACAGCCCAGCGGGAATCTTCTCACTTCCTTCCTGAGGGTATGGGATGGTGTAAAGAAAAAACCAAGACAGAAAGCAATCTATAATAGAAAGGATATTAGGTTCGGGAGCTGGGTGGGTCAAACATCTAATAAGTGTCCAACGTAGTCTAAATAACTTGCCAAGAAATTCTCTGAAGGGATTCAGTCCGTACGAATTATTATTCGGAACTAGGATGTTGATCTCTGACCTTGATAGTCAGACTTCAGTGGTAACAGAAAAAAGCTTTGATGTCAAAGACCGTTTGGCTATTTTGCAGGACTTAAACAAAACAAGAAAAGACCTGAGCAACATACAGTTGAAAGAACAGCCAACGACCACTGAAGAATCACCACCTGTCCCAGCAAGACCTGTCTGGATTCCAAAAGTCGGGGATCTAGTCAGGGAGAAGATCGCGGTAAAGAAGGAATTTGGGCCTTCTTACAGAAAAGCAGTTCCTGTATTGTCTGTCAACGGGACAAGATCAGTTGTACTACCGCCACTTGCTGGAAAAAAGGAGAACCGAGTTGTATCCATCGACCTGGTAAAACCACAACATGTGGCCGATAACCAACAGTAGGCCAAGTGGACTCCCAATAAGTAGCAGAACACCAAGGTTTGCTACCAGTACAGAGGTCCTATCAAAGAGGCTCATCACATTCGAAACGCCTACAGAAGAACAACAAGGACTATGCAACAATGCAATAGAACTTAGACCTCTGAAAACCCAAATAAAGACATTTAGCAGAGACACACCAATCTATACAGAAGTACCAAGTGAAAATGCAAGAAACAAAAATCCTGAACCAATTGGAACAATTGACAGAACTGCATCCGGTTACTTCATCAACTTCAATGATTCGTCTGAAGGCTTCAGCGAACAAAAGACACAGCCATCATCAAAATCCTTTAAAGACAAAGCGAAGGAACTTTTGAAACAACTGAAAGAAACATATCTAGTTTCTCCATGGATTGAATTTTGGGTGGGTTTTGGTGCATTTATCCTCATACTTTGGCTCATCATGGTATTTACCTTGGGACGCTTCATTGAGGGAAAATATGCTAAAATGGACACAGCAAGTCAGAACATCAACTTGGTCCTCAAACCACACACATCTTCACACGTCGAGAAAAGAGAACTTTCTTCAGAACTTTCTTCAGCCAACTTCACAGCAATTCCAATATCTGGTGGGGTAGCCTGGGACAACACTGACTATGAAATTTATGGTCCGGTCGAGATCCTGAAATATCCACACCAAATCAAGATCTCCTTGAGTGACTTTGCAAAACCAAACTCATTTGCTGATGATTGGGACTTTGAAAGTATAAACAATATGATGTCTGACTTAGTAATGTCTGCTAAATTTACAAAACATGATTATTTGCAGGGTTCTACAAATTATGACAGCATGTACTGCTATAACCATTATGGTAACCATTTCTTGCATAAATCTGCACAACCTAGAAATGTTTTAAATTTTAATCAATGGGAACATTGTGCTACACCTCCAAAAGGGAGCTCTAGAACCGTGTATGGCAAATATTCATATTTTTCAGGTTTTAACATAACTAATGCTGAAACATTTTATTACAAATTGTCAAACAAGACAGGGATGAAAACCATGATAACCAACACAAAATTGATATATTCAGATTCTTTCTTTGAAAAAATGAATACTTTTGGATTTGATTATTGGGACAAACATGTTGATTTGAAAAGTGTTTGGGGTACAAAAGAATGGCAAGTACAGGGTATAGAAGCTTTGTTTAGAGCCTGCATGATCCCAGAACAAATGATATTTTTAAATGACACCGTTCAACAAACCACCTGTCTTGGCTTAGCCAAAATCAAAGATTTAAATAACCTGTCTATTCCAAAGCCAACAATGTTTAGCAATAACTCTGAAACAGATGAAGAAATAGACATAAACCATATACTTAACCAAAACAGAACACATCCTGATTGGAAACAATGGTTGATCTGGCCCACAGATACAAATAACTGTCAAGATAGATTCCTGAATAAAACACAGGGTTTCAAAATGAACAGGCCAGACCCTAGATATCCCCAAAGACATCACCCAGGGATAATAACAACCTACAGTGTGGGCAAATTATGCCTTCAATGGCTACAAACTTCCACACTGCCTGAAATTAAGCAACACCTAACTTTACTTACTGATGGTGCTGACTTGCGTGATTTCATAATGGGACCACGCAAACAGCGTCAAAAGCGTTTCATAGCAGCCTCTGTATATGCAGCATACAATGAGGCCTGGAAGGTTACTCAAATTGAGACAGCAGAAAGAATACGGGAAATTGACCGTATTAATTTGGAAAAATCACTTTCTGTAGTGGACAATGGGTTAATGACTCTGTCCTCCAGAATTTTTTCATTGGACAGCATTGTGTCTTCAGCAATCGATATATTATCGCAAGACTTACTGTTATTACAACATGGTCAGTCACAATTGCGTTCTATTGTACAGCTTGGCTGGACGTTACAAAATCTGCGTTCAGGCTATGTGCCTTGGCGTTTAATCAACACAATGTCACTATTTCAAATCTTTAACCTTACTGATAGACAAATCGGTATGGCGCAGAAGGGTGCTGATTATACAATCTTGAGCATTGAAAAACTAGAAAGATTACCGTTGACAATGTCAGAACGACCTGTCAGTGAATGGATAATCCACGGAATCATAAATATTCCAATCTCAACCTTCAGGTTTCAATACTGCCAAAAATATATACAGGCTGGCATGTACGAGAAATTGGGAAAGGGGTACCTTAAAACAACATGGAACCTGCCCTATTCACATGCATGTGTCAGTAACAAAGGACAGAAAGTGTTTCTTAGTGGCATCAATTGTGCTATGTCACTAAGCGGCACGCTTCTGTGTAACGGAATTAGTTTGCACGGAGCCTGTGAAGGGAATTCATACAACCTTTCATGTCACCAGCAAGGCGCACCTGCAACTGAAATAGAACCATTCTTTCAAAGACTCTATAATGGGAGTTACATTCTTATTGTAGACCGCAGATGCTGTAGTCTTATGCCCGGGACTCCTTATCTCGTCACTACGACGGCGAAGGTCAAGTGCTGTGGACGTTCTTTGTTCCCCAGCTCCTTTCCAGACAGGGAGGCGAGGGCATGGCCCAGTTTGAAAATTACTTCTATTCGAATAGACACTTTAAGCAGAATGAAAACAGTGCTTCTTCAGACGCCTACAAGGCTCACGTCATCTAAAGAAACGTATGATCTACAAGTCGCAAGGACGACTGCAGAGATACATACATTATTATCAACTAATTCCCCCGTACATTTCGCGGAAATCCTGAGCGAAATCTTAAATATTTCTGATACCACAGGGGTCTCAAAGGTATTTAAGACAGTATTTTCGATGGCATTAACACCATTCAAAGCCATACTGGGTATTTTTCCAGACTTCGTCCATTCGATTTTTGGCGGACTTCCCCTGATCCTAGGACTAATTGCAGGAATCCTATTCCTAGTCCTTATTTTTCGTTATGGCAACCCATGTCACAGATCAAACTCTCGCGACAATGGAAGATACGATCCTAGCCATTGGATACCGGGACCGGATATCAAAAATCCTGGGACTATCCCGGCTTAGAGACCTAAACATGACTTGGTTTCTATCATTTCGACCAATGTGGCAAAGGTGTGTTTTACCTGTACTAAGGTGTCTGCTATGCGGAGAAGAATGCGTGTTAGACACCTGTCTGACGCTACAATCGGATGCGCCGGTGGATGCAGATACACTGTTGGTTCCTACCAAGGTTCACGCACTGTGCTGCCCTCAAAGGCTGCCAATTCTGATGACGGCATTCCTGGAATCTTCACCACTGCGATTGAAGAGTAGTGAAGTTCAAGATGAAAGCAGCATCGAACAGGTACGACCTTCTGTCAGCAATGCAAATCAGAATGTCAATGGAGACAATCATGCGCATGAATGCATGGTTACCCCTATTTCCGACTTAGAGGAACTTTCCCATGAAGCTGTTGACAGTTTTTTCGAAAGCCTGAATGATATGATGTTCTCTCCGGAACAGAAATAGAGACTTTTGAGTAAACTCGCACACGGCGTTCCCTGAATTCGGCCTTCAACTTTAAAAATAAAGTCACATGAACAATTACAATCCAGTTCACGGACAGCAACTTTTTTCAGCAAGCCCCTAAAATATTTTTCTATATATTTTTTCCCGGGACACTGATTTTCTGCTTAAAGTAAGAGACTATTCCTAGAGAACTAAGATTTCTATTTTAGATACTTTATAGACTTTATAGACTTTAGCTGCCCGCTGGTATGTTCGCAATAGATTTTATGTGATGAAATGGTTTCGACTTTTTTTCTGTATAGCCATATTAAGAGCCATTTCATGTGTATTTCTCATATACCAACAATCAATAATGCATAACAATGTGTGTTCACTTTTGCATCTAATTCATAGCTTAAGTGCATACAATATATATGACTGCAATTTTTCAGTATATTTGAAAATTTCGAAATGCATTTATGTATTTTGGGGTGGTAAGGTATACACTATACTCTATAGTATGTTGTACTATGTTATACTATGCATAGATTAGTAGATATGACCATAGTTAGCGTGGAGTGGGTGTCGTGTATTTCTATAGGTTCTGATTCGATCCCCCTATTCCTGACCCTATTCTGGTTAAACTTACTAGCTAGTTAACTAACAGTCAGCCCATGAGGCAAGAAATCCCCCATGATGCAGATACCGTTATCTGACGCAGTCACACTACGGCACAGGAACGTGTTATCTGATTAGGTCATAACGCTTGAGATCTAATTAGACAAGCAATATTCCTCCAGCCCCTGATAAGGCATACGACGTTCTCATAACAAATCAAACCTATGACAACCTGGATAATCCGTGCGGCCATTGTTTTGATTTCACAGAGAACTTTAGTAAAGAATGTGCTAACGAGCAAGTCGTATGACATCTTTATTGACGTACCTATGTCCATCCTTACGTCAATCTCGGCACCTTTAAGGTATAAATATTGCCGACCTTGCCCTATGCAAACACACGCGTGGTGACAAGACGGAGCAGCCATACTTGCCGAAGCCGAGAGCAGAAGCAGACCCCGCAGGCAGCAGCCCCGCCTTCCTGACGCGCTGAGAGACGCGCTGCTATCTCAAGCCGAGAGACCCAGCACCGGCGCTTCTGGGCAGCCCTCGCAGGCAGCCTGGAATATCGAGAGCAGAGAAAGAGATACCATTCCTCATTCATCCTAAATTCCAGGTACAGAACTGAATAACCCCTCCTAGAGAATTCTTTAGTTATTCACTTGGCAAAAACAAACTTAACTTAAACTGTAACTTTCTATTCCCGCCCACGCATTAGACTTAGGTCAGGTACACGGGGTAGGCGTATTTAGAAACACCAGTTGAGTACGTTTAGTCAAATGTATATGTGTATGTAAATATATTTTAATCATTTTAAACATCATATGGCTCAGAAACCATATCAATGTTTTTACAGTATTATTTTATACTATTGCTTCTAATGTATGCACTTTACTTAACTATAAGTATTGCAATAATATCGATCCATTTCTCTTGTACGAGAAAAGAGACTGATCAATAAATAACATCTTTTATTGAACACGCCCGTCTCTTCCTTTTCTCTACATTCTGATGAGACTAAGAATGCACGTACTGACTGAGTAAAATAATTGCCTTGTGCTCACACGACTCTTGAGATTGACTCTTGATTAGGGGAGAGCAAAGTTGTCATGTTCTATGGTTGTCAGAAACTAAATCCCTTCTTGTCTAATCAGGGGAGTTCATCCTTCCTTGAACATTCGAGAAAGTTTCTAGCGAACTCTGAGCTTAGCTGGCAAACCCAAAAATTAAGTCTAGTTTCGACAGTAGTAGACCTAGTTAACGTCTGGCCTAGGTCTTTACTGCTGTAGGTACTATTCCAATGCGCAGAGCCTATTGGGAAAATAGGAGCTACACTACAAGTCGAGGATGTTGTGTTCTTCAATGAATGTGGCGAGTTGGCTGTTGATGGCTTTCTCGATGACTTTCGCTGGGAACGGGAGCAGGGAGATGGGTCTGTAGTTTTTGAGGTCGGTGGGGTCCGCTGAGGGTTTCTTTAGGAGGGGGTTGACCTCGGCGTGTTTCCAGTCGTCGGGGAATGAGGCGGTCGCCAGGGAGCGGTTGATGGTTTGGCGGAGCATGGGTGCGATGGTGTTGGCGGCTCTGTTGAAGATGTGGTGGGGGCAGGGGTCCGTGGGGACCCCTGAGTGGATTGACTTCATTGTCTTCAGTGTGTCTTCGGTGGTGAGGGCTGTCCAGTCATCAATCGCTGGTTTCCGGGTGTCGGGGGTGGTTGGTGAGGGTTCAGTGTGTTGGTTGTCTTCGTCGAAGTTGTCGTAGATGCTCTTGATTTTGTGGTGGAAAAAGATGCTGAGTTTGTCGCAGAGGTCTTGTGAGGGAGGGATGTTGGTAGACTCGCTGGTGGGTAGGGCGAACTCCTTGATGATGCTGAAGAGTTCCTTGCTGTTGTGTGCGTGGGTGGAGATTCTGTCTTCAATCGCTTTTTTCCTCGTTTCTCTGATGAGTTGATGGTGGGCGTTGGTGGCGGCTCTGAAGTTGCTGTGGGCTTCTGTGGATTTGGTGTTTCTCCAGGCCTTTTCGAGGCGGCGGCATGTGCGCCTGGACTCTCGAAGTTCGGTGGTAAACCATCTGGCTTTCTTGGCACGGGTATTGTTGTTTTTCTTGAGGGGGGCTATGGTGTTGGTGCTGTCCGAGATCCATCTATGCAGGGTCCGGGCTGCGGTGTTGGGGTCGTCGTTTTCAGCGATGGTTGGGGTGGAGTTGTTGAGTGAGGAGGTGAGCTGGTCATCGGTGATTTTGGTCCAGTTTCTTTGTGGAAGCAGGTGCTGGTGTCTGTGGATGGTGGGTGTTCTGAAGGTGAAGTGGACGCAACGATGGTCAGTCCATGGGAGTTCGGTGGTGTGGCTGAAGGTGATGGAGTTTCCTGTAGTGAAGAGGGGGTCGAGGGTGTGTCCTGCTGAGTGCGTGGGCTCGGTCACGATCTGGTGGAGTCCAATGTTGTGGAGGTTGTCCAGGAGGGATGTGGTGTTGGGGTCCAGTTGATTGTCGAGGTGGAAGTTGAGGTCTCCCAGCAGGGTGTAGTTGGTGGATGCGATGGCCTGCGGGGAGATAATGTCCGTGATGGAGTTGGCGAAGGGTCCGCAGGGTCCAGGGGGTCGGTAGATGAGGGTTCCTCGGAGGGCGGCGGTAGGGCTGGCCAGTATCTTGAAGTGAAGGTGTTCCATCAGTTCTGTGGACTCGTCAGGGAGTGTGCTCAGGCGGAGGCTGGATTTGTGGACGATGGCGATTCCTCCTCCTGGGTGGATGGGGCGGTCCTTCCTGGAGATCTTGTATCCTTGGGGGATGGCGATGGCGATGTCCGGTCCCGAGGTGGTGTTGGTCCAGGTTTTGTGAAGAATGCTACGCCTGGGGTTGTGCTGTCGAGGAGGTCCCAGATTTCTGTGGCGTGTTTGTGGAGGGATCGGACGTTGAGGAGGATGCATTGCAGGGTCTTCGGTTCGGTTGTGTTCTTGTGGGCGGATTGTGCTGGATCCGTGTTCTTGGCCGTGCTGCAGGTGTGCCGGCAGCGGTGACAGCTGAAGGGTCCATGGGTGTCTTCATGGGGTCACAGCCCTTATATTTATATCAACATTTCCTTTGTTCTGCCCTGGCACAGGGCTGGAGAAACCAGTTGCAACTGGTTCTGGGTGGGGCACTTTGTGTATAGGGCTCACACCCTCCTTTGTGCGATGGGGGCTTTGCCATCAGACACACCACAGGGGGCGGAGCCAGCATTCACATAGGCAGGCACAGGTCTATTCAGGGTCAGGGGACTATTCCACCCACTACCCCAAATGTAGATGCCCTCTTCAGCCTAGCGCTGACTCACCCTGCCCCTCCTGGAGCCACACACACCTCACTAGCCCCTGTCACTCCAAAGTCAGACATGCAATCCACATCAGGCAGGCAGACATATAGCACACAAAAATGCCAACTCTATTAAAGTGGCATTTCTAATATAGTTATAATAAATCTGCGCACACCACTGCTTAGCATTTATTATTACTATTCCAAACATACCAAACTTGACCATGCTGCTCCTCTCATATCAGGAATTACCACTGAAACACTTATCAGGGAATCCCCAATGCAATCCTATGGGAGGGCAACCTCACAGTAGTGAGAACCCAAAATGGTTGTTTGTCACTACCAGGGCATGTCACACACTTAAGGTACATGTCCTACCTTTTACCTGCAATGCACCCTGCCCATAGAGCTAGCTAGGGCCTACTTTAGGGATGACGGACATGTAGTAAAAAGGGGGGTCACAGACCTGGCACAGACTTTAGGTGCCACATCACAGCAGCAGTAACAGTGCGCACACAGGGCCTGCAATGGCAGAGGCCTAGGATAGGTTTGAGAGGCTATTTTGATGGGTGGCGCAATCAGTGCTGCAAGCCCACCAGTAGAATTTAATTTATCAGCCCTGGGTATGTGAGATACCACTTTACAAGGGACTGACAGGTAAATTACATAGACCAAACAGGTGTAGGCAAATCTTACCATGTTTACCACAGAGACCACACACACTTTACACTGAACAGCTGTGCCAAAGTGCCAAAGTCTTAAAACCACCAACACCATGTCAGAAAAAAGGCTAGAAGAAAGGCAAAATGTTTAGTGATGACCCTGCAAAAAGGGCCGAGTCCAACAACACTCAAATACTAATATGTGGAAATGTGATTTAAGCAAATATGTTTAAATTGGACATCACCAAGTAAAGTGTTTTGATTGTTTCGAACCTATTAAAACTATGTTTCCAGCACACTTCTGAATTACAAACAAGTGGTTCGTTTGTGGTTTCATAACAGCTGATATGTTTTGAAACATTTGCAGAGTTTATTTACAAATCTTTAAAAGTTGTTGTGTGTTACAAACTGACAGAGCATGGCCTTTATTTTTGCTCCCCAAGAAAATGTGGGAAAACATGGTGCATTCTACAACACATTTGTCATTATATATCAATTGTATTAGCTTCTGAAGCATAGTAAATAATGACTTTACTGTGCACCAGGATACGACAATCTTTGATGGGGCTGTTCAATGATTCCCTCACTATCACCAACAGTGCCTCTCATCATTCCACAGCCCCTGTCTTTCATGTAATTCATTTGTTTTATAGGCCTTCGTGTACCAGTATAAGATGTTCGAGCACTTTACATCACACACACATACAGAGACAATGAATCATATATGTGTAAGTCAGTGTATAGAACGTTTTACATAAGGCAAAGGGAACTACAAGGTGTAGAAAGCACATGTCACATATACTAGTAGGCATTTTTTATTAGTGCTTAGTCTGAAGAAGCACACATTCAGGATTCAGAACATAACACCGTGGTTAGAGTTAACTTTAATGATAAGAATTTATTGCTACCCTAACAAACCTTTTTTAGCAACATCAGGATAGTGAAAGACTGGAAAGAAAACATAACTTTGTAACCTGTACCAAGCAGCTTTCATGCAGCTCTTTGATTGCAGTTCATAGGTCACTGTACTAGTGTATGTATGAAACTTATGAACTGCACAGTAACAAAAGAATCTCAGTGACAAAAGTAGTAACCCAGTGAGATCTGCACATAAAATGATATTCTTGATATGCATGGTACACATAATTTGCAGCAGGCCTATTAACGCGCTGTGCTACCATAGGTGATTCAAAACTCCCATCTCACCCCAGCAGCTACATTAGTCACCAGACACTGGAGAACCTCACCTGAATGTAAGTGAGGCTGCTGGATATACAGGGAACTTTGCAGTGCCAGCCCCCAGTAACACTTCCGCCCCAACCTTTCCAGCCTCCAAGGGAAATGCCTGATTCCTGGCCAATTCGGCCTTTCTACCAACCTCCTAAGGTGCCCATCATCTTGACATAGACCCTCTCTCATGTGTATTTTCTTTAAAACTTGTTTTTTTTTTTCAGGGTACATTTAGCAGCATTACACAATACAGGCATATGTCATATACATACTTTGTTGAGCTCTTTAGGGTTTTTATGATGTGCACTCATAGTATGCTCTTACATGCTGACATGTGACAAAGTCCAGACGGTGAAAAAAATTGATTTAGCTCCCCACCTTTCCGTTTTTTTGTAGGGAAATGAGCAACTACAGGTGGATTTACCAATTTGCGTAAAACTGCAAAATAGAACTGTATCAATACATACGTATGGAAACTGGGCAGCAGCTGGCAGAGCGGCGATCTTCTATATTATCTAGCATCTAGGACTGATGTGATCGTACCTTTATATCCATTCCTCTTGCTCATGCGTATTTAGTTTCTTTTATAGTGCTACTCATCCTAAGTATGTAGGGCAGGGTGTCAGAGTGTGTTACATCACAAACATAATATATAGAGAAAATGACTCATATGAATGTGAAAGTCAATGTATAGAAAACGTTACTTTAGTATATGGGGGCTACAAAGTGCAATCATTCTTCCATCCATCATTCAGTCTTTCACCATTCATTCTATCCTTCTATATGTGTGCCCATCCATATCCAAACATATTTAACCATTTTCAGACCTATCAATCATGTATCCTTCCATACTACCCTTTCACTCATTCATCCATTATCCATCCATCCACCCTTTCAATCAGTACACTCATCCATCCACTCTTCCACCCATCCATCCAGCCATTTACGCTTTCACCCATCCAGCCATCCTTTCACTTACTCATCCATCCACCCAGTCACTTATCTTTCCACCCATTCACCCTTTCAGTCATCCATCTAGCCATCCTCCCTTTGTCTCTCCATCCCTCTTTCACTTAGACATCCATCCTTCCATCCACCACCCATCCATCTACTCATTCACTCATGAATCCATCCATTGACCCTAACACTCATCCATCCTTTCATTCAAGCATCCAACCTTTATCTCATCCATCCACTCCATCACTCATCTATCCATACTTTTGTCCACTGGCCCGCCCTTTCACTCACTCATCCATTGTTGCATCACCCTTTCACTCATCCATCCATTCACCCTTTCACTTATCAATTTATCAATCGATCCATCATTTCACTCATCCATCCACCCATTATCTCGCCCATCATCCACCCTTTGACTCATCCATCCATTCTTTCATTCCTCTATCCACCCTTTTACCCATCCATCTGTCCTTCCCACCCATAGATCCATCTATTTACCTTTTCTCTCATCCATCTTTCCACTCTCTCATTCATCCATTCACCCTTTCATTCACACATTCACCCTTTCACTAATTCATCCAGCCATCCACCCTTCGTTTCACTTACTCACTCAGCAACTTTTTCACATTAATTATGAGATAAGCCTTTGTCTGCAGAGTTGCAGACAGAAGAGACCCATCAAGAACGCAACCCTCGCTGTAGTTCCTAAAGCAAGGGGTTTTGTGGGAGGAGGGTTCACTCTGCCCCTGCTAATAGGCAATCTGAAAAAGTGGAGGCCATGAGTCATTCATTCTGCATTATGCACAGTGCCAGGACATAAGGTGACTGTGACATGGTGTTATTTTCAGGGATTTACGTGGGATGAAAAAATGAAGGGGTTTCTCCAAAGGGGGTGCTCGATGTAATTAAGGGTGTGGCTTAAAATACTTACGCTAAAAATCTATGCTTAGCATAGTACGCTGCCCGATTGGTATTCTGTTACTTCTGTTATTGCATCCAGATATATAATACATTACACCTACATCAAGGCAGGACTATTAGTTTTGTCAATGGTTGTTAGTTGCATAAAATAAAAAAAACAGCAACTATGACTTTGTTGAATGTAACATTGAAATTGTTTCAGTTCTAAAATGATGAGACTGTCAAAGAAACTCTTACCCTTTCTTTGTAACTTCTTTCATTAACTGGATTCTCACGTAGCAGCATGGGCATTTTTGTGCAGTTCTTCCATCTGACAGAATGCCCTGCCCTAATCCGAGGAAGGAGGAGGCCATCACATACAGTAACAGCCCATGCTGGCCCATTGTCATTCTGTATGTGGCAATCAGCTGGCATACAGAATGACAATGGGCGAGGTGGGGCTGCTCTTGTGCTCCAAGGATGAGTGTGAGGCTGCCCCATCAGAGAGCTGAGGCTTCTAGCAGGGGAACATTGATGCTCCCTTCAAACTCCAAAATTACAAACAAAAGGCATCCGTAAAAGGGATATACATGGAAAACGACCTTGAAGGGTTGACAAAGTATATTTGTTAAGCTGAAGATTTTTGATTTTGTCTTTATTAATTTTATAACCCAAAACATCCACAAAAATGGCTATTTCTTAAAGTAGAGCAGGTAAGAAAGTTTCCGGGGAGGAGATAAATAAGACAACATCCTCTGCATGAGTCGCAAGTTTTAGATGATGATCACCATAATTAAAAAACAGAAATAGATGGATTAAGACGAATGCGGGTGAGAAAAGATTCAAATGCCAGAATAAATATTTATTCTGGAAATTGAATCTTTTCTCACCCGTATTCAGGAGGGGAAAGGGGAAAGTGGCCAACCGTGCCTTACCTCCATTGAAGAGGAAAATAAGAGGAAACCTTATGGTTAACCAATACTGACACACATGGAGATTGAAATAAAAATGAGGTGATAGCTATAAACGTAGGGCCACATCTGTGCCAGTAAATCCCAATGTATTCTATCAAATGCATTCGTAGCATCTATTGTTATGGCTGCACGGGAAGATAAGTTAACAGGATTTACTAAGGATATTAAGAAATATTCTGGTATTACTTGATGCTAGCTTCCCCTTGATAAATCCAGACTGTTCTTTACTTATAAGATATGGAAGAAAGGATTCCAAGCAAAGTGCTAAGAGTTTAGCATAAATCTTATAAACCACATTTAACAGTGAAATGGGTCTATAATTCTTACAATCAACGGGTTCCTTGCTGTCCTTTGTGAATAAGCAATATGATAGCTTCCTGAAACATCCCAGAAGTTAAGTTAGATTAGATAAAATTATGATATAAACAATATAAATAAGGGAGGAGAATATTAGAAAAGTGAAGATAAAACTCTACTGTAAATCCAATAGGTCCTGGGGTTTTCCCTAGTTTTAAGGATTTTAATGCCCGAATGATCTCATCAGAAGCAACATTAACTTCTAAGGATTCAAAATCCAAATTTGAGGGCATGGAGTGGGTGTGTGACATAAATATTCCTCAATATCGAAGGGATTAGTTGATGTTTCAGGTGCATTTAAAGATTTGTAGAATTTAACAAATTCCATCATAATGTCTTGATGATTTGTGATCAGTTGTCCCTGAGAAGTCAATAATGTTTAAATAGTACATCTTACTTTTCTAACTTTTGAATAGTTAGCTAGTAACTTACCTGCTTTGTTTTTCCCCATAGTATCATGCACTATTTCTAAGTAGTATGGGGCTAGTATCATTAGTAGATATGGTGTTACATTATAATTTAACTTTAAGTACATTTTGGAGCTCAGAAGGTGATTTGGAGGAAAATACTGTAGTTCTAAGGATTTGATTGAGGAAAGTAGTGAAGCATGATACGCAAACTAACATAAAATCACTTGCAGCTACTTTGAACGTTTCCCATAGTAAGATATGGGAAATAGTGGTAGTACCGTTAACTAAGAAACTTTCAGAAGCAAAGGATAGAAAGGAAGAAGAGAATTGTGCATCTTGTAGTGCTGAATTACTCAATCTCCATCTATGCAAAGGAGAATGAAGGGGAACCAAGTACAAGTCTGTAGTGACCATGGCATGATCGGAGAATGGGGCTTATGTGGCAATGTGTGATAAGCTGTGAGATGGAGTTAGATACAATATGTGATCCAGCCTTGTGAGTGTGCCATGTGAGACATGAATGGTCACGCAGGTTGTTGTTTGGCCCAGCCGTTTCCGGCTTGCTAGGACGCATCAAAACCAATCAGAATCCACTGCTCCAGATAGCGTGAGTAGTAAATATGTGTCAGATAACCTGTGCTCACTCTTGGGTAGCTTTGCACTGAGCAGTCAGGCTTATCCTCATGTTCCAAGTGTAAAGTGTTGGCACAACAACCCAGTCACATTATACTGTGTACATCACAAAAAGACTCAACATCATATGTATAAAACACTTGTTTTGTATTACAGATACACATTGAAATCAAAACAAGATGCACATTGTATATACACTTTACAGTTATATGTAAATGTTACTTCCCCATTGAACTCAAAACAAGACACACATCATATATAAACTTTAAAGTTATATGTAATTGTCGAATTTCCCCATGGAAATCAAAATGAGATATACATTGTATATACACTTTACAGTAATATGCAATTGTCAAACTTTCCCATTAGCACAAAGCTCAAACAGTCACAGGTGTTTAACTACAGCTTATGACCCAGCCCCTCAGTCACTAAAGTACATCAGCCAAGGATGCCCGTTGCCCCTGCTGGCACCCCATTGACAAGGCAGTTGGAACCATCTAACATGTAAACAAACAGTTACTTAGTTCTGTACATTTGAATTAGACCTCCAGGCACCAGGTAGCACCTGTATGAACCTTGGATCGCTTTCCCAGTAGACAAAAGGTTGTGACCCAGGGAGCTGGCACGCCTTCATGTCTGGAGAAATGTTTCCCCCTCAGGCGGAGGAATGAACTGCCTGAAAGTCAGCTGCCGGTGCCCACAGGGCTCACAAATATTCTTGGGTCTTGCAACAATGCTCTCCACAACAAAGTACCTTGTCGTGTGGGTCCAGGGAGAGTGAGCCAGCGACTTCAGGGAGTGGCTGCAATGTCAGGCAATGTCGCCCACCCAATCTGGAGGTCAAAGACAGTCTCAGCTCACAGGTTAGTTTCCCCTAACACCCCGCAGACTCCACACGCTCTGAAATGCAAGATTGCACAGGTCCCCTTGGTTGCAAGTATGAAACTCTCAGACTCGGCCAGCTTCCCCACCACTCCTTATGTCTCACCACCTTAGGTGGCTGCTGATTTTTATGAGCAAAGTCATCTGCACAGTGTAATGACGGTGTATGTCTGGATGGTTCTTGTTGCAACCAATAGTTCCTTTCACTTGTTTCCATTGCACCCCGTGCGGTCCTTACGATCTTGTGGATACTGTGAGATCCTTTGTGCTCCTGGGATCTCATGGACAAGAGGCCAGCTAACTGGCCTTTGGAGAGTACTTAGGAACCTTTGCCATGACAGTTGACACCTAGCTGCAGGCCAGCAACGTCCAGGAAAAGTACACCAAATGATAATCCCTTCCTGTGGCATGACAAGCTGCAAGCCAACACAAGTTTAAGGGTTAATCCAGTTGCAGTGTCTCCTGCCCTAAATATGTCTTGTGTTGATGTCCCAATATCGAAGCAGTGTAGTATGGTTCCAAATCCAAAAGTGTCTCCACTTTCATAGGCCAGAGCCTCAATTGGTATACCCACCATGGACTTTGAAGAGACAATCAGTTTTAAAAGCCACATTTAAAATGCACATGCATTCTATACATTTTGTTCTGTCAGACATGCTACTCCTTGAGGTTTGATCACTCTCTTTAGGGGGTCCAAGACCATGCCCCTGGGAATGCAGGTGCCACTTCCACCCCAATGTAAGAAAGGCCCCTCAGAGTCAGAGGTCTGCCATTACCCTTGAGCCCCTAGTTTATGGCCTTCTATCGGGAATGCACAGATGTAGCTGTCCCCTAGCACCCAGATGTGAATTGGAGACAGACCGACAAACACATAGTGTAGTGTAGTTCCTATATTCCCAATAGGCTCTGCGCATTAAAATAATATATCCTATAGATGTGACGTAGGACTTATGTCTACTAGGTCTCTATCGAAATATATTAGACTTAATTGTGAGTGCCAGCTAGCTCAGAGGTCACTAGAAACTTTCTCGAGTTCACAAGAAGGGATTTAGTTTCTGACAACCGCATAAACATGACAACTTTGTTTGCCAAGATAAAACTGATCTTCAGAGTCGTGGAAACAATAGATAGATATTTTACTAAGTCAATCGTGCACGCTTCGTTTCACCAGAGGTGTAGAGAAATAGATAGACGGGTGTTTTTAATAAAAGGATTTATTGAACAGTATTCTTTCTCAAGCATAAAAAATGAACTGCTACAATCGTAAAACTGGTTGAAAAATATAATGTATACAGTAAAAAGAGTAGAATAAAATATTACTGTAAGAGCATTGTATGGTTCCTAAACCATAGATAAATACATACATAAATAACAAAGGCTAAAAAGTACTCAACTGGTGCTTCTAAAATATGCCTACCCCGATGTACCTAACCTAAGCTTAGTACGAGGGAAGAAGTAAGTGAGGTGTAGCATAAATGTAGTATCTTTTACCAAGAATCAATCCAATATTTCTCTAAGGGTCTAATCAGCTCCGTACCTTGGTGTAGAATGAAGAAGGTCAATCTCAGGACTCGATTTGCCAACAACCAGCAAGGGTAGCTTGGAAACACTGGAGCTGGATTTCTCGGCAGGAGAAAAGACAGCGTCTCTCTCAGTGTGTCTGCTGGAGGATCGGCTTCCTTCGGCACTTGCTGTAGTAGGGTGCATCGAGCAAGTAGGTAGTCGAACTGCTCCAAACCACCGTGTGTTTGCTATGGCAAGTGTGGGCATATTTATACCTTGAAGGTGCCGAGTTTGACGTAAAGGTGGACCTAATAACGCCATCAAAGAGTCTCAGTTCTTTGAAAACTCCATGAGTTCTTGGAAAAGTCAGTATACGAGCAAGGGGAAGTCCCTAGCAGCTGAAGCCGAGTTTTCCAAGAAATCGTTGTAGATTTTTGGAACTAGGGGAAGTAGCCCTGCCGTATTTGGACTGTATGAGCTATGTCTAAATATGGTTATGATTTCTATGCCTATATAAGGATATGGTGATTTATACCTATATAAGGTCATGAATCGGGAAAATTACAGTAAGGTCCTAAAATACTATACAACAATAGAGCCAAGAGCATCAAAATGCCCCCTTTCCCAAAAGACTTTTCCACCCACGTAATGTCAGATCCACTCGCACTACTAGAGAGGAATCGCCATTATGAACTCATTGATATCAAACACAATAGTGCTAGTATTCTGACCAAAGGAAATATTGCTCAATAGCCTTTCTCTACATTCAGCCATGCTAATCCAATGCAAGAAGCAGACCCCATTGTACTGAACACACAATCCAATGCCCATCAGGACCCTTGCATGTAGCTCACACATGCACATACTCTACCTCTTCCCAACTCTGCATCCTGTTACCAGTCAGAACCCCCATATAGCAAGAGACATGCAGAACCTTGGCACATAGCTTTTTAAATGCCAACCCGAGTAACAGTAGTCAGTGCACACAGGCCCCACCTGGGCAAACCTGTGGCACAATCGATGAGCTACCTTCTTGGATGCACAACCTGTGCTTCAAGCCCATGGATGAACATTCGAGCTATATTCCATGGGTATATGTTTTACACCTTGACAAGGGACGTACAGCTAATTCGAATCAGCCAATCATGTATACACCAATCACCAGTATATATATGATGAGCACAGTACTTTTAGCACTAAATGGCAGTGCCAAATGCACTCCAAGTCCCAAAACTAGCAAAACAAGGTCCAAACATGAGGTCGGCAGTCAAAAAGGTCAGGAGAGCAAATGGCAAAATATGTCAGGTCTAGCTATTTTCTAACTAGGAACGGGACTATAATCTGATTGAAATTGTCTCTCAGAATGAAATATTAATCATGATATTCTGTATACTTTGTGCTATTGAAGGCCAAAAAGTATGATCATGTTATGTGGGAGCACATACATTCAAAACAGTGATAGGAATTTTATAGATAGGAACAATAATAATAATCCATCTATCCAAATCATATGTTTATTTTGAGAGCACAGTCATATTAAGTGATTTCTTACATAAAACAATAACTCTATTTTCCTTATTTGGTGACTGGGAAACAAACACAGAACACACCCAATTACATTCAAGTTTTAAGGTTTTAAGAACTAAGGCCCAGATGTAGGTAAAAAATATTTACAGATTCTTAATTACCGAATTTTACCGATTCGGTAATTAAGAATCGGTAAATATGAAGGGTGGACATGTAGGTCCATCCAGATGTGTATTTTACCGATTCGGTAAATATCTGTATTTACCGAATCGGTAAATACCGACCGGTAATGCTCCATTCATTCCTATGGGCTTTGAAGCCCATAGGAATGAATGGGGCATTACCGGTCGGTATTTACCGATCGGTAAATACCGATTTTGACAAGGGTGCAGGGGGTGTCACTTTGACACCCTGTAGCACCCCCAAAAAAGGTTCGGGGGCCATATGGCAGGCAGACCTGCCCTAAGGGCAGGTCTGCCTGTCATATGGCACAGGTGTGCATGCACACATGTGCATGCACACCTGAATCGGTATTTTAACATCAAATACAATTTGATGGTAAAATACCGATTTTGTAGGCCTTGTGGGACTCAGAAGAGTCCCACCTACATATCAATTTTACCGATTCGGTAAATATACCGGTCGGTAAATTTACCGACCGGTATATTTACCGAATCGGTAAAATTACCGATTTGCCCCGTTACAGTCCCCCTACATCTCGGTAGCCAAATACCGGTCGGTAACGGCCGAATTCGGCCGTTACCGACCGGTATTTGGCTACCTACATCTGGCCCTAAATCATCATTAGATTTGCCTAGGTGGGATAGTACTCTCTGTTGCTTGTCAGGATTACTAAAACCTTTAACATTCCATGAGATTTATCAGAATATTGTCGACATTTATGAAAAGGATAAAAGCATGAGGACAGTCCAACATATAAGGAAAAATACAATAAAGCTTAAAAACTGTAGATATGGAAAGAAAACAATGAAAGAAGGCAAAGAATAATAAGGTAGGAAAAGAGGGAAAAAGGAAAGAGGGAGGTGAAGAGGGGATCAATGAACAACAAACGAAGACTATACATGTCAAAAAATTATAACTGAGAACACATACCTGAATGAGCAACAAAAGGGAAAACAGGGTGGTGACAACACATATGGAGATGATACATCCAAGCTGGGGTAGAAGAGAAAAATATGTCAATAAGTAAATAGGAACATCATAACATACTTATCAATTATCATAACAGTTAAATAACTCAGGAGAACAGATTAGAATTTTTTTTAGAAAAAACAATCAGCATGTAGAAGGACCACCCAAGCCTATGGTGTCAGATGTTTGAGCGTTGATAATCTTTCTAAGTTCAACTTGTTCATCAAATTTGGTGGTATTATTCTGATAAGTAGCTTTTAAGATGCAAGAATGGAAAAGTCCATATTGGTCACCCAGAGATCACAATGCAGGACGAAGGCTGAGAAATTATTTTGATGTGGTGGCAGTGGCGTTGGATACATGTAGCAAGAGGAAGATTCTCTTGTCTGACCAAGTGATGGGCTGTTTGGGCTTGGTAGCGGTACGGACCTTCAATAGATCTGTGAATTCCAGTAATATACTATTATGCCTCTTAGTTTAGCAGATAATGCAACTGTAGAAAGGCGAGGACCTAACTTATGAGCTCTTTGTATATTAAGCAATGTGGAAGAAAGTAAATCCAGAATAATGAGTTATGTTGAAAAATATCACACAATAACATTTTTTAAAAAGCACACCTTGTGACAATAGCACAATATCCTGACATTAGTATGGCGAGCGCTGCGGGAAAGCGCGTGTCAAGCCCTGACCTCTGGTCCAGGCCAGCACTCTCCCCAGCAGCTCCGCCTCACAGCCACTCCGCTCTTCTACCGAGCCCTTCTATGAGCAGTGTTCGCACCGGCTGCCCGGCACAGCGCCTCAGGAGTCTCTCCATATTTGTCTGCCATTCCATTTTATTTTTACATCCTCATTTTTTGCCTTTATTTTACTGTATTACTTGTGTTTTACCTGCTGTAACTTGGTCATTTTGATTTCTGTCACTGCTGCCCCTGCGACCAGCCCCCTGACACAGCACCACTCCCTCCTCCCTACCTTTGGTCCTGCCCTCTCCCCTACTTAACGGCGTGCCTAAGGCAAGCCCGTCTGCGCCCATCTGCAACCCGATCCGCGGCCAGCGCCAGGAACCCTGGTTCTCCTAGGCCCCACTGCTACGATTCCATCACCCTCCATGCACTCATCCTAGAAGACACACTGGCTGCGAAAGATCCTCACCGAACACCACCCACAGACAGTTCTCGTGCAGATGGTGCCGTAGATCCGTCCCCATCGACAAAGCTCCGACAACCGCTGTAGACCCGCCTGACGCACACACCGCCATAACCCTGACATGCATCCTCCTCGACTTGCGCTCCCTGCACTGACACTCCATAGAGATCTGGGACCTGATCGACACCCCCTCGCCCGACATCACCTTCTTAATGGAAACCTGACATCGCCCGGCCATCCCTGATGGCTACAAGATCCAGAGACTGGACCGCCCCCACCACCCAGGAGGAGGACTTGCCATCACACACAAGACCCCCCTCTGACTCTCCACATCCAGCATGAGTGACCCCCACTCCAAAATGGAGCACCTCCACTTCCAGATCCAGACTAGCTCCAGGAACACGCTGCTCGGCACCCTCATCTACAGCCCGCCGGGACCTCGCACCCAGTCTGAAACTTCCATCGACGAGCTCGCTGAACCCCACCTCATCACCTCCAAGGACTACATTCTACTCGGGGACCTGAACTTCCACCTCGACAAACTGCTCTGACTCCACCACTCTCCTTTACAACCTCGCCATCCTCGGACTGAAACAGCTGGTCATCACGCCCACTCACAGAGCTGTTCATACCCTCAAGCCCTTCTTCGCAGGAGGGACAAACATCAGTTCCAACCACACCACCCAGCCCCCCCTGGATGGACCACCACTGTGTCCACTTCACCTTCAACACTACCACCGCACCCAAGCCCACCCCCCCACAAATGAACTGGAGCAAGGTCAGAGAGGAACACCTCAACACCACCCTCCTCCAAGACGCCCCTGCACCACAACTGACACCAACTCCGCAGCCAAAGAATTTCACCGCTGGATCTCCTGCTGCGCCGATAAGCTCGCACTCCTCCGCCACCCTGCCTAACAACACCCTCTGACGGCTGCCTGGTTCACCACAGAACTACAAGAAGCCAGGTACTCCTGCAGATGCCTAGAGAAAACCTGACAAAACCAGAATGCCACGGAAGCACGGAACAACCATAGGAGCATGCTGAAGGAATACCACCAGCTCATTAGAGACATCAAACGGACCTTCGTAAGAGACAAAGTCCAGACCTACATGACCAATGCCAAGGAACTGTTCAACATCATACAGCAATTCATCAAACCCCCCAGGGAAGTCACGGACGTCACACCTTCCCAGGAACACTATGACAAGCTCAGCTCCTACTTCCATCTGAAGATCAAGGCCCTCTTCGACAACTTCAGCGAGCAGATGCCGGACACCACCTCCCACACCGCTGCCACCGATAAGCCAACCATAATGACCTGGAATCGCGCCACTGTCGAACACATCACCGTGACCATGAAGAAAACCCACTCAGGAGCTCCAAAGGACCCCTGCCCTCTGCACATATTCTAAAGGGCCGCCGCCACCACTACATCCAAACTAGGATGGACCATCAATGCCTCCTTCAGATCAGGCACCTTCCCAGACGTCTAGAAGCGGGCGGAGGTCAAACCCCTCCTCAAGAAACCGACCCAATGGACCTGAAAAACTACTGGCCCATCTCTCGCCTCCCCTTCACAGCTGAAGTCACAAAGAGACTCGTAAACACCCAGCTGACCACCTTCATCAAAGAGACCACCATCCTAGATGCCTCCCTATCTGGATTCTGGAGCAACCACAGCACCGAGACTGCCCTCCTCGCCGCCACTGATGACATCCGCATGCTACTCGACCAGAGACACACTGCGGCCCTCATCCTTATAGACCTCCCCACAGCCTTCAACACCGTCTCACATGGCACACTCGGAGCCAGACTTAACAACACGGGGATGCAAAGAGCTACCCTCAACTGGATCCAATGCTTTCTCTCTGTTAAAACCCAGAGGATCAGACTCCCTCCTCTCGAACCCACATATATCAACTGTGGAGTACCCCAAGGATCATCGCTCAGCCCTACACTCTTCAACATCTACATCGCCCCCCTCGCCGCCAATGTCAGACAGCATGGGCTCAGCAAAGTATCCTACGAAGTTGACACCCAGCTCATCCTCTCATCCTCTCTCTCAGAAAGAATCCCGAAGACACCAGACTCTGCTTCCTTGAAGGAATGAAGTACGTCGCAGCCTGGATGAAAGACAGCTGCTTGAACCTCAACTCAGAGAATACCAAGGTCCTCATCCTCAGACCCTGCACCTCTGCCTGGGACAAAACCTGGTGGCCCTCCACCCATGGGAACCCACCCACCCCTACAGATCACGTATGAAACCTCAGCATCATCCTCAACTCCTCCCTCTCCATGAACCGCCAGGTCAACGCCATGGCTACCACCAGTTTCAACTGCCTGCGCATCCTCTGCAAGACCTTCAAATGGATCCCCCTCAACTGCAGAAGGACGGTCACCCATGTGCTCATAACCAGCAGACTGGACTAGGGAAAAGCCCTATGTGCCAGAATCAACAGAACTCTCCTACACAAATTCTAAACCATCCAGAACGCCGCAGCCAGACTCGTACTTGGCCACTGCCTCACAAACACATGACCCAAAACCTACGAGACCTCCACTGGCTCCCCGTCGAGAAGAGGGTCACCTTTAAACTCCTCACCCATGCCTTCAAATCCGCCAACATCGGACCCAAATACCTCAATGAGAGAGTCTCTTTCCATCTCCCCAAGAGGAAACTCTGCTCCAACGACCTCACCCTTGCAGAGGTCCCCCCCATCCACAGAAACAGAGCAGGAGGGAGAGTTTTCTCCTACATCACAGCCAAGACCTGGAACGAGCTCTGTGTGAACATCAGACTCACCCCGACCCTGCACACCTTCAGGAAGGACCTCAAGACTTGGCTCTTCGACTGATCTGGAGCTGCTCCCCCCATCTCCCCAGCGCCTTGAGACCCTCACGGGTGAGTAGCGCGCTTTATAAACCCCTGATTGATTGATTGATTGACTGAGGAGCCCTCAAAATTATGGTCACAATCAAAGTGGCGGCTGCGACGGCAATGCAGAAGCAAGGAAGCAGACACTCTGAGCTTTATCAGCTGAAGTGGAATATTTTAAACTTTAAAGATATTAGGTGGCAAGGATAATCAGCATACCACAAGCACCATTTGGCAAGACAAAGAAAAATAACGTTGATGCTTTAGAATATTAACACTCCTGAATACTTAAAACAATTTAAAGCAAAGTTCCAGGAGAATGCAGCATATTGAAGGAGGAGTATCACATTAAAACACAAGGAAACTTACCTTGCGGCACAGCACAACATTCTATCATTAATGCACAGCCAAAGAAAGCTCAAAATGGCATCCGTAAACGATGCGGCAGCTGCAACGAAAATACTGAAGAAAAACAATGCTTCACCTCAAACAAGAATAGCTTCATGACTAACCCTGGGCATAAAACTTTGCTCTGCTTGCGGAGTTTGCAGATTTTGGCAACTCTGCATTCTGCGTAGAATGCAGAGTTGCCGTAAAAACTTCACACTCTGCAAAGGAGAGGAGTTTTTTCGTGTTCGCGCACCCAAAGTGTGTTTTCACGCACGCGTAAGCGACTTACCGATTGCCTGTGACTGCCGATGAGATTTCCCATCCATTCTCGAGTGCCACGAGATTTGCTAGCCGGCCGCACGGTCCTGCGAGAGTTTGCAATCGCGAACATGTAATTCGGGCGTGCTAGCACTTCCGGCAGAAGTTTTGTAAAGAATGCGATCCCGAACACGCAGAATCTGCAATCTTGAGAAGGTTCTCTCCCAAGCAGCCTTCTTGAAATGACGATTTAGATGAAAAAAACACCTCAGATTGACATATGGCTGTACTTTTTTGTGCAAGAAGCCCTTTTCCTTTTTTTATTTTTTATAAGAGGAAGTATGTGCCCCAAAGTCTCCAACTTCCTGTTCCTGTCCAGCTGGCGCCTCCCAGTGCTTTGCCCATCTCCTGTTCACTTTTCATTTGGATTTGGAGCTCGAAGGATCACTGTTTGTGTCTGCTGCATCATATATCATTGGATTTGAGGGCTTTTGAATTTGGGATTTCATAAGTAAGTTGTAAAGTTGGAAGTGTTTGTGTGATTGGGGCATTGCACCTAAATCTTTTTGTACTTTTCATTGCTTTAAATATTGTGGTTAGGGGCCTGTAGTTTCAATAGGGGTCTAGTTGTTTCTTTGTAAGTCATTTTTCTTCTTTTATAAAGGAAACATATTGCACAGTTCACAAAATTTTCTCCAACTTTTGAAATCAATTTGCAATATTTTTTTAATTCACTAGCCCAGTAGTCTGTCAATAGGCCTTTCAGCCAGTAGGCCCAGAGCTACTCATGGGTGCATGAAACTATTGTTTCTGTGGTGTCTGTTGAATTTAAATATCATTTAAGGCATGGATGGCTTTGGATTGAAATAGGGCGACTGACTCCGGCTTCAGGGGATCACGGTTCGATCCCCGGCGGCAGATTAGCTCAGCACCATGTGACTCTGGGCAATAGCTTGCTTAATCTTCCTGACGGCCCCCAGCGCCTAGAGACCCTTACGGGTGATTGTGCGCTTTACAAATGTGGATTATTATTATTATTATTATTATTTTTTCAATGTATGTTAAATAAATGTTTTTGTTGGATGTGTGTGGTTGTTGTGTAACTTGAAAACCTTTTTTAGCCCTGTGGATTTTCCTTTTTGCCATTGTTGCATTAAAGCTGTGTAGTTTAGCATGCCTCCTTTGTAAGCATGGGCGTAAAATCCGTTCCGTTCGCGGAATTTCGGATTTTCTGCAATTTCGCGGTCCGCGAATCTCGCAAAATTGCTGAAAAATCTGCGAAATCCCGTGCGGGACGGATTTTCAAAAACTGAAGTACATTAAGCACTTACAGGGTTACAGCAGGTGCCCAAGTTGAAGCTAATTTCTTTGTAACAATTTACAAAATGGTTACAAAGAAATTAACTTCAACTTGGGCACCTGCTGTAACCCTGTAAGTGCTTCCCGAGTGGAACCTCCAGAGTTGTTGCCTACTTGCAACTATTCTCTGACGCTGCTCTGACCCTTAAAGCAGGGTCAGAGAATAGTTACAAGTATGGCACAATGCTCCAGGCTGTCACAAAAATTAAACCACAACAGGAAGCACTTACAGATAAGGAAGCAGGTGCCGGACCTGAAGCTCAAATTCAGTAACACATTAACCAGCCCCCAGTTGAGGCTGGGCAGGTTTGCTTTCTCACCGTAATCTACAGTGGTGAAGCAGAGGGTGCTGTGATGAACCAGAAGGTGCAGTTGTGAACCAGAGGGTGCTGTAATGAACCAGAGGGTGGCAGTGGTGAACCAGGGGGTGCTGTGATGAACCAGAGGCTGGCAGCAATGAACCAGAGGGTGGCAGTGATGAACCAGAGGGTGACAGTGATGAACCAGAGGGTGGCAGTGATGAACCAGAGGGTGGCACTGGTGAACCAGAGGGTGGCACTGGTGAACCAGAGGGTGGCAGTGGTGAACCAGAGGGTGCTGTGATTAACCAGAGGGTGGCAGTGGTGAAACAGAGGGTGCTGTGGTGAACCAGAGGGTGGCAGCGATGAACCAGAGGGTGGCAGTGATGAACCAGAGGGTGGCAGTGGTGAACCAGAGGGTGCTGTGATGAACCAGAGGGTGGCAGTGGTAAACCAGAGGGTGCTGTGATGAACCAGAGGGTGGCAGTGATGAACCAGAGGGTGACAGTGATGAACCAGAGGGTGGCAGTGGTGAACCAGAGGGTAGCAGTGATGAACCAGAGGGTGACAGTGATGAACCAGAGGGTGGCAGTGGTGAACCAGAGGGTGGCAGTGATGAACCAGAGGGTGGCAGTGGCGAACCAGAGGGTGCTGTGATGAGCCAGAGGCTGGCAGTGATGAACCAGAGGGTGACAGTGATGAACCAGAGGGTGACAGTGGTGAACCAGAGGGTGGCAGTGGTGAACCAGAGGGTTACAGTGATGAACCAGAGGGTGGCAGTGGTGAACCAGAGGGTGGAAGTGATGAACCAGAAGGGTGGCAGTGATGAACCAGAGGGTGGCGCTGCTAAACTGCCCGGGAGCCCTGTGGGTGTGAGCCCCTGCGCTGCTGAGCTGCCCAGGGGTTGTGAGCCCACGCGCTACTGAACTGCCCCGGGGCCCAGTGAGTGTGACCCCCTGTGCTGCTGAACTGCCCTGGAGCCCTCTCAGTGTGAAAATTATTCGTGCTCAATTGCCTGGGAGCCCTCTGGGTGTGAGCACACATTGTGCTAAGTGCCCCCTGCCCCCAGTACAAATATACCCCTACCGCACAGCACCATTATGCTCGTGCACCATGAAGTCTGGTGTCTGGAGGCTCCTGAACGTGTAGGTGGTACCACCGTCGGGTGCAGTCAAAATGTAAAGTCATAACTTGCTACACAGCACCAATAAACACGTGTCCCCCCTGGCACCGGTATGCACATGTACCAGGCGTGGAGCACCCGCATGCAACTGCACCCTACTGCCCAGCGCCAGCATATGTCTGTACGGGGCAGTTTAGTATGAGATGGGACATTGTCCAGCAGCAGCAGCTGCATGCGCCTGAACCCTCTGAGCAGGATCAAAATTGCTTTGTACCAACACGCGCAGCAGAGCTATCTTGGACATCTGAAGAATTCTGGGGTTCTGTGCCAAACGTATTTTTGCATCCACGAGTTTCCCGAGTGCCATCCCCGTTTAGCTCCTGTGACCAGGAGGCTGCTTTCTCCTCGTCTGCTGCTCTGCTCGTTCTCTGACCCTTTATAAACAAGATGCATGTGAACTCACATAGAAGCCCCGCCCGTTTGGCCCCGTCCACCACACACTAGCGGTCTGAAACGTCTTCCCGTCCGTCCCCACTATAATGGACAGCTCACTCAAGGGACCTCGGCGCCTTTTGGCGCGCTGGCAAAGTTACAGGCACACGTGGTCACATATTTGTGCAAATGGCACAAAAATCCGCGAGTTCGCTGGAATATTCGCAAACTCAGTGACTTTTTTTTTCAATTTCGCACGAATTCGGAACGCAAATTCCCAAATTTTGACCATACTTACTCCTTTGTCTGGCCAGTGTGGGAGTGTGTTTCTAATTGTGGGCCAGATTTTACCTTGGCTGAGCCCTCCACCCCATGTGGCCAGTGGTCATTTTGTAAAATCTGTGTCCATATAGGCCTGCTTGAGTTCATTGCTTTCCAGGCCTACTGCTTGTTGTTGTTGTGAGTGACCATGCGGTTGGTGGCCATTTTGTGGTGGTAGCTAATGTGCTTTTGCCATAGGCCTGCACGTCTTTCCTTTGTTCCTCTGGGCTTATTGCTTCTTGTTGTGGTAGCTTGGCCATGTGGCTGGTGGCCATTTTACGGAGGCAGCCAGTGACACATAAAATAATAATAATAATGAGTAATTTATTGTACTTGATTAATTAAAACCAGTACAAAAATACACGGTAGAAAAGAATCATACTGATTAAGACAAGAGAAATTCATTACTAAAAGCTTAAAAGTTTCTATTGTGAAAGCACCTTGTTCTGCTTCTTCTGAAGAAGTTCAAATGTCTGTGCTAAAGATTTTCAGTTGTGTAAGTTAAAACTTCCTAAGGCAGGTTTTGCATTTTCATGGAGAACAGCAAATCCTTGCTTAGATTCTACTAGTGACAGAAATTTCACTAGCTTCCCAATTTAGCTGCAGGTCCTTGGAGTCGAACCTTGCAATCACGGCTTGTGTCTGAGTTTGAATCCCCTGGTTCATTAAAGTGCCCTTTGAGTAATCCTGCCCTTTCCTCCATTAATTTAGAGCAGGAGCAGATTAGGTGTTCCATGTCATAAATACCGTTCCTACATAGTCTGCATGTGTTGCCACATTTCTCCCTCTGCCAGTGTCGAGGTGCAGAATGGTTGGCAGTATTCCTACCCTGCATTTTAAGAATTGTTCTTTGGTCTTCCTGGAATACCCCAAATTGAAGTATGCCTGAGACGCAAGTGATTTGTAGCCATTCATTGTCATCCATGCATGACTCATGCGGGCAAAGGAAACTTTGTCTTCGACAAGGGAGAATTTCTTGATTACCTTTTTTAATACTTGCTTAAAGAGCAAGGGGTAGTTTGAGTTTCCTATAGGTCGGCTAGCCCCGTAGTGGCAACTGAGTCTTCCAACTACTTTATGGCTGGCGAGGTGGATATGTTACAAAGTTCTTGTCAGAGATGATGGTTCAGTGTATCCTGGGGAAAGTTCTTAATTTTATGCCAACACATTATGTAGAAACCTTGTCTTGCCAGAAGTTGGTTACGCCGAACTCCAGTCGAATTTTTGCGGGTGAGGCATAAGTTGGGAGGTTAAACATAACTCTATAGGCCCTGGCCATGGGGGTGTCCAGTAGTTTTGTGTCCCTGCCCCTCAGTGCTTCGCTGCCATAGGTGATGGAGGGTAGAATTTTAGCTTGTGCTACCCAGAGGAGAGGAGATAGTATAGGCCCTGTATGTTTTGTTTTTAACTGACTCAGTGTTGTTGCTATTGGCATCCCCTTCCTCCTGATAGCCACAAATTGATGGCGAATTGGCCACCATCATAGATGGTTACCCCTTAGTATTTGCAGGCAGGGGTGGTTTCAATTGTTTTTTTTCCAAGTACCGGGTGTGGAGCCGTCGTTTGCTGTTGATTGTCAAGGTTTTTGTTTGTTGATGTTCACTTCTAGGTGTTTTTTCACTGCATACTCGTGCATTTTGTTGAGTAAGCGTTGCAAGCTGACTTGAGTGTGGTTTACCAGGACAACATTGTCGGCATATGAGACACTGGAGATGGATTTGCCACTGATTCGTGGTGCGTGCGTGTTGCAGGTGCTGAGTACTGATGTCATATCTGCTGTGTACAGGTTGAACAGTGTTGGTGCAAGCATACATCCCTGTTTAAGCTGTTTGGTAGTTGATATACACCTAATTTTACATTTATCCATGTGTTGGTGTGGAGATGTATTAGGAGGTTCAAGAGAAATGGTTTTCTCCACAGTCTTGCTCGGTTAACATTATCGAAGGCTACTTTGAAGTCGATGAAACAAAAGAGAATTGCCTGTTTGGATGATTTCGCCTTGTTAATAGACAATGACATGTTTAGTATGTTGGTTGATGTTCCTGTGTCTTAGCAAAACCCTGTTTGATGAGGGAATTAAGATAAGCAGGAAGGAAAACTTTCTAAGGTTAAGCTTGGGGGTAATTGCGATCAAACCCCATCTTCTACCTTGGGAAAGGAAAGGAGGCACTCTGACCTGTCGTCTATGCGGAAGTGGGAAGGAAGGCATCACTCACGTAATCTTCAACAGTCCCAATTTAAAGGACATAAAATGCACCTTGCTAAGTCCCTTTTTCCGGCATTACGGCATCTGATCCTGTAGGCAGGCAGTGAAGCTTTGCTTCAATCCTATTGACGTTCATCTCAACTGTCAGCTTACAAACATTTTTGTGCTGGTAACTAAGAGACTTAAGATCTTGGGCCCAATTCACAGAACTAACTTAAGACATAATCCTAAACTTACTACCATTTTGGTATTCACAGAAGGTACTTACTCATTTTGGTATCCACAGAAGTTAGGAGTCCTAACTTTAGGACTCCCAAATGCCTTCTGTGAATACCGAAAGTCTTAAAGTTAGGATTTTTCTGAGTTTAGGAGTAGTAAAGTTAGAACTCCTAACTTTAGGACTCCTAAATGCCTTCTGTGAATACCGAAAGTGTTAAAGTTAGGATTTTTCTCAGTTTAGGAGTAGTAAAGTTAGGACTCCTAACTGTAGGACTGTAGTATTAAATGAGATGTAAAAGTTTATGAGAATCTTTTTTTTAAATGGCTGATTGTACACATTAGGAATATGCAATTGTTGACCCTTTTATATTATGCAGCTTTTAATAGTTTTTATAGGTACTTATCTGTGCACAATGAATCTTTCTGACATGTATTTGCAAAGATTTTAATTAATCAAGCAAAATAAAATATTATCTTATTATCTTATCTGTTTGATGAGGGGGGATTATTTTCTTTTCTTTTACCCAGTCCTGTAGCTCTGCCAATAAGGTGCCAGCAAAGTATTTTGCCGCTATGTTTAGTAGTGCAATCAGATGATAATGCTTTGGTGTGGTTTCATTGCCCGCCTTATAAATCATGGAAACTATACAGCCCTTCCATGATGAAGGTAGGAGCCCGGACTGTCTAATGGTATAAAAGAGGGGGGTCAGTATTTCCGACCAGTACTCAAGATCTTGTTTGAAGGAAGCTGGTGGAATCCTGTTTGTTCCCAGGGCCCTTTCCCTCCTTACTTTTGAAATTTGTTCCTTAAGTGTTATTATCTCAATTCCCTTTTCATATCCTTCTAGGTTCCATTCAGTTTGGGTGGGATAGATCGGTTGGTTATCCAGGATTTCTTGAAATCCAGATGTTTGCTGATTAAAGGGTGATTCTAGAAAGGTTGTCTATGAGTTTTTGTGTGGGATGGTTTGCCATAGGTTTGCATCTCTTCCTTTGTTCCTCTGGGATTATTGCTTCTTGTTCTTGATGGCTGGCAGTGTGCTTTTGCCCTAGGGCTGCATTGTCTGTCTTCCCTTTCTTGTTGTTGTGACCTGGCCATGTGACTGTCGGCCATTTTGTGAAGGCAGCCAGTGTGCTTTTTCATAGGCCTGAATTGTCTGTCTTCCCTTTCTTGTTGTTGTGGCCTGGCCATGTGGCTGTCTGCCATTTTGTGAAGGCAGACACTGTGCTTTTGCCATAGGCCCTCATTGTCTGTCTTCCCTTTCTTGTTGTTGTGGCCTGGCCAAGTGGCTGTTGGCCATTTTAGAAAGGCAGCCAGTGTCTCTTTGCCATAATCCTGCATTATCTATCTTCCCTTTCTTGTTGTTGTGGCCTGGCCATGTGGCTAGCAGCCACTTTGTGAAGCCAGTGTGCTTCTGCATTAGGCCTGTAAGCCTTCGTTGAGGTAGCCATGCCTTCTTGCTGGTTGTTGTTTTGCATGCAACTTTTTGTTTTTTTATCCAACACAAAATGTAGCAAAGTTCACTACATATTCTAAGAAATGTGCAATATTGTTGATTCACTATGTGGCCTAGTCTGCCAATGGGATTTCCAACCAATAGGCCCATAGCTACTCATGGGTGCATGAAACAACTGTTTCTGTGATGCCTGCTCAACTTAAACATCATTTGGGGCATGGATGGCATTGGATTGAAATGCAAAATGTGTTTTTTTGGTATTTTATTTTTTTCAGGTGTGTTTAATAAATGCCTTTGTTGGAAGTGTGTTGTTGCAACTTGAAAATCTTTTTAGCACTGTGGCTTATTGATTTTGGTATTGTCGCATTAAAGCTGTGTTGTTTAGCATGCCTCCTTGGTCTGGCCAGTGTATGAGTGTGTCTGTAATAGTGGGCCAGCATTTGCCTTGGCTGAGCCTCCCCAGGTGGCTAGGGGGTTATTTTGTAAAGTCTGTGTCCAACTCCATATAGGCTTGCTTGCGTTCATTGTTTTCCAGGTCTCCTGCTTCTTGTTGTTGTGACTGGCCATTTTGTGGTGGCAGTTAGTGTGCTTTACTGCTTTTGCCATAGGCCTGCATGTCTTTCCTTTGTTCATCTTGGCTTATTGCTTCCATCCATTGTTATCTGCAGCTCCTTGAATGCTGCATCCCACGTGATGCACAATGCCAAACCAGGTCCGTTACATTTGTATTTTTGTTGTTATTTTTCTTTCCTATCCCTCCTGAGTGTACTGTACCGTACACCAACCATGAAAGCCCTTGTTGATGTCAAAGTCTCACAAATGGCTACACTGTATTGTTATTTTTTTTTAACAACTGAGGTAATACATTTAATATTATTAATAACACTAACTAGTGTGACAACCAGTGTGACCACACACTAAGGTATATATTCTATTTGTTTGTTTGTACTTCTAGTAATTGAACCACAACAATGAATGTCGTGTTTCAATGATGTTCTTCTTGCTTCCTTTCTTTTAGGTGCACAAAAGAGGAGGAGAAAACATCACCCGTTGCACAGCAAGACAGAAGTACTGTTGCGCACAACATCAAATAATTGTGTGACCACAGACATCTCTTCAACTTGTGCCACTGCGTGCTGCTGACATCTCCAAGATGGCTCCAAAAAAGGTACTAGGTGTAGTACCAAGAAAGTTGCCAGTGAGGAGAAGGCACTGCCGCTTACCAAGACCGGTATGATGCCCAAGACCTTTTATGAGATACAAAAAATTGCACGCACTATCTATAAAATATGACCTCGCCCTCACGATTTTGAATGCGAGATATTGTCACGCCACTTAAATTGATGAGAAGCGCGTGATTTGTTTAGATTTATAGTTACCACGCAGCACGTACAATTGTAAAGCTTGCAAGTTGTAGTTAATATCTACCGCCTATCCACGGCCATGCACATCCACATCCTCTCACTGAGAAAAGGCACAATCAGCAATTCTTTGCGCCCAGACTTTTGCGACGCCAAGAAATAAAAATAAAAAATTCCTAATGGGAGTGACAGCATGCAGGCACGACTTTGAGGCACTGCACAACGTAACAGGCATGTAGAAGTTTAAATTTTGACATTTGTCTTCACCTTCTTTTACAGGTATTTTGATCTTTTTTTAGGCTTACCCATTGTGGTACAAGCTGACACCACAGGCACACTTTTGCCCTTTTGTGGTCCCAGAGAGTAGGACCGGGTGCGTCTTTTAGGGGACGCAGACCATCCACTCTCCTGGGTTTTTGGTCCTGAAGAAAACCTGGTTAAATTACACCTTCACGGTTGAAACATGTAGACCAGACACACATAGAGATACATGGGCTCATAATTACCCTCACCTTATCTCGCCATTGTTTTTAACATTGTCCAGTTGCTTGTAAATAAAGTTTTATTTTTCCCAAGTTAAACCAGGACAATTTTTAACACACTTATTTTTCATGCACCTTCACTCACAACCTGCTCCACTGTAAACAGGTGTTGTAGCACACCCTGATGACGCTAGGTCATTAGGGTGGACCCCGATGATGAAGCATGTCACCACTAGGTGGTGAGTGAGGGTTTTTTTTTAACAAAAGGAGAATTTCTCACTTTTGTACAACCACGCACCCCATTAGGAATCTGTGATTCCACGTTGGTGGTACTCCTTTTTCTGTTTCTATACAAAAAATTGCACCTGCAGCATCGGTGTCCGGGGAGCAATCAGTGGATCCACCCCACCAACCTAGGCCCAAGCCCATGTATGTCACAAAGGAAGCCAGTCTAATCATGAGTCCAACGCCGACTACCAGTGATGTTGAAATGTACTTATCGTTATCGCAAAGTTGCACCCAATAAATGCAGGAAACTCAGATAAGTGGGCAACAACAGGGTGGGCATGGCCAAGTAAGATGGCGGAGTAGAAGTGCCTGTACAGGGCTCCCATCACCCAAAAATCTGATCAGCATCCTGGTGAGAGACTCTTACTTGTTTGAACACCCCCAGAGTAGGGGGCCCCCTTTCTGAACAAGGGATACCTGTTTCTGTGGCTGAGGGTCCAGCGAAATGGTTAATTGCAGGCTGGGTTAGCAGACTGCCGGACCCACCAGCCATTTTCCTGTCCTCATATGATGGCAAAGGATAAAGGAAACATGGCAGCCCAATCCAATGAAATATATGACTAGGCCCAGCCGTTTCTTGTGGAACAGGGAGCCTCAGCGAAGCTGCAACCCGCGAAAATGGCTGATCCATCATCAGCAGCGGATAGACCCCTACATATTGCAGAAATACTCACGGCTATCCACGATACACGCGGTGAATTGAAAAACAGAATTGAGGCTGTTGCCATCAAGGTTAATTTACTCCCCTGTGACTGCGAAAGATCTCAGACAGGGTTACCACCACAGAGCACACAGTGGACACGATGCAGATGGAACTCCACAGTCTGCGAGATACTGGGATTACCCTCCAGAAGAAAGTAGTGCACTTGGATTATCAGGCCAAAGACACAGAGGGATGTTCCCGGAAGAGCAATCTTCACTTTATTGGCTTTCTAGAAAAGGCAGAGGGAACGTCAGCGGAACTATTCCTCGAGAAGTGGCTGTGGGAGGTCTCAGCTCCCTGGGGGCTTTTAGAAGTTTGTTACAGTAGCGAGAGCACATAGGGCACTTGTGCCTCCTCCAAAACCAGGGGCACCTCCCAGGGACATCATAGCCTGCTTTCTCAGTTTCTGGAATAGGGATCACCTACTGCAACTTGCACGCACGAAGAAGCAACTTCTTTTTGAGTGCCATCAAATTGCGATATTTCTTGATTATACCCAACAGGTTCAAGAACAAAGATGCTCCTTTCTGGCTGTGAAACGACACCTGTGTGAATTACATTTCAAATATATCCTTTTCTATCCAGCCAAACTGAGGGTAGAGCACAATGAAAAGACTCTGTTTTTCTTTATAGTGGGAGATGCGGCCGACGTGCTGGATGCAAACAGCACTCCGGGACCATGTTTGGTTCCATCCACGATTATACCTAGCAAGCTCGGTCCACGTGATCGGTCTAGGTGCCGGCGATTGCAGAAGTATTCTCAGGGTACCAGTGGATATTGCAGTCCCAGCAGAATAACAGTGTGTCTGGATGGCACACTGCAGGCCTTGGAGATTGTGGCAGACTCAAGGGATTCATCACCAGGACGCCCACCGAACACCGATGCCAGTGAGGACACTGATGCCTGAACTAGCTCCTTAGCTGGGACACTTCCTACAGTTTGTGAACGGACACTTCTGATCGGTAAGCTCAACCTAATGTGGGGAGTTTGCAGTGTAATGAAGGGAGAATCTACTGATATATGGACTTTTCTTTCCACATGCACTGCTTTCTGTAATGGGGCACGCCCCCTAGTGACTGGTACCTGCCGATGGAGTTGGAAGGTTGTCCTAACTCCTCGGCAGATTGCCACTCACTTCTATATAACAAGGTGGAGTGGACGGGAACTCACTTCACTTTACTGCAGTTACTATAGTTGTATTAGTTTGACTTTGCAAGGTTACTATATGGCAATGGGGCATTGTCTACATGCCCTCACTGAGCGTTGGTTTGCCGGGGAGGGAAATGTGATGGTCCCCAAGGGGAGGGGGGTTGTTGGGGTAGTTCTTTTTTGGGATTGGGTCTCCCTTCATATGGAGTACTTTGTGAACTGATGGAGGTTGCATGATCAGGGGACACCGCCTATTGACCTGAGAGATGGGCGGGATTCTTCCTGGAGGAGTGATGAGGGGGGCATGTTATGGCATCCACGATGGTTAAATTACTTACCTAGAATGTGCATGGTTTCACTAGATTTGGTAAACGTAGATGAATATTTGCTTACCTGAAGAAATATATGGTGTTGGTGTCATGCCTTCAAGAAACCCATGTCTGGGTTGAGTCCATCAAATGTCTGAAGAAAAGGTGGTGAGGGCAGATTTATGCCACCTCTTATTCCGAGTTTGCAAGGGGTGCCCTCATATGTATAGCACTGGGAGTCCTGTTTCAATACTTAAATCATGTGGTCGATGTGGATGGCCGGTATGTTATACTGCATGGGTGGCTTGATGGCTCCGAAATCCGCATAATAAATGTGTATGCCCCGAACGATGACAGTTCCTCCATTTTTTGTGATCTTTCAGATGTGGCCTCTCCATGTCTTGGGGCCCCAATACTCTTCACTGGTGTGCTGGATGGTGAGCTGGATAGAGAACCCTCCAAAATACACACAAAACTAAGGATGACTTTGGCGCTCCATCGAATTTTGCAGGGCCTACAACTTCGGGACGTATGGCGAGAACGATTCCCCCTACTAAGACAGTTCTGGAGATATACTCTTGCTACGGGCACTTCTAGCAGATTGGACTACTGGTTCCTATCCTCTGAGCTGGGCCCACTGGTTGGGGGTATAACGTATCAAACTAGATAACTGTCAGATCATTCCCTGGTTTTATTGGAAATGGGAACTAACAGGGTCATGTCTCAGATACCATTATGGCATTTGAAAAGGGAGGCATTAACTGATCCTCCATTTTTGGCCATGGTAACAGCGAATTGAGTAATTACTTCTGAGAAAACTGGGAGGCAGCCTACAACTGGGCTAATGAGTGCGAAGTTATGAAAGTTGTTGTCAGAGGCCTTTGTATAAAACTGCTTATGGAGTGCACACTACTCCTATATTGCAGATACGTACCATGGACGGAACACTACACTGCACTCAGAGGGTCAGAGCGGACACCCTAGCAACGCATTTAAAAAATGTTTATGCTAACTGGGTAGACCTGGGGCTGAGCCACTTGACAGACTATTTAACTGCGGTACAATTTTCTTCTTTCACCAAAGATGAGTAGGATGCACTGGACTCTCCAATCACTAAGGAAGAGATTCTTGGGGATATTGGGCACCTTAAACCAGCAAAGAGCACGGGATCAAACGGACTCCTGGTGGAGTTTTATAAGAGTTTTCCACCTCTATTAGTGGATAGGCTACTTGCAGTTTATTATGAGTCTTTAAAAATAGGCATCTGCCCGCCTACTATGGACGAAGCACTGGTATCTATGATTCCCAAAAAGGACAAAGATCCTGATTTGCCAAGCTCCTCTAGACCCATCTCTTTCTTAAATATAGATGCCAATATACTGAATGGTATTATGGCTAACCGCCTCTTCCCATATATAAGACTTTTGATTCACACAGACCAGGCGGGGTTTATAACTGGACGGCATACTACCTATAATCTTCGACAGCTGGCACATGTCTGGCATGCCCCCTGCCTAGAGAACTCTGATAGTGCGGTATTCTATCTTGATATTGAGCATGCATTTGACCGATAAATCTAGGGTGATATCATTGGGTAGGATGACCGCCTGCCACCGAAAGCATGACCACACATAGACCTCCATTGGGTTGCTAAAGGGGAACAATATCTGGGGCTACTCCTAGCTTACTCTGAGGAAACCTTTTATGCAGCCAACATGGGGCGTGTCCTTAAAGGGATGCAGGGCTCTGTACACTTTTCGGCTTGATCAACTCCTATCGCTTATGGGATGTATAGCAATTGTTAAAATGATTACTCTCCATCAGTGTCCATATATTTTCCAACACTCTTTTTATCAGATACCGAGATTGTGTTTTATCACCCTTGACACCTTAATTGGCACACTCCTGCCTGTAGGGGAAAAAGTGAAGAAGAGCTGATTAGCAGCATTTCAAAGGACATGGGAGGGAGGTGGCTTAGAGGTCCCACTGTTGGGTATGTACTATATGGCGTCTCAATTACAATATGCAGTGCACTGGTTAGACGACAAAGATAACTGGGAGAAAACTCTGTTGACTGGAACATATGGAGGATAGTCACTGACTGCGTTATTAATGATGGGATCTTCGGTCCCTGATAGGTACCCCTATGTCATACGACATGTGGCAACTGCATGGGAGCAGGTGTTGCCTAGAATAGTCCGACATGCCCGTATGCGCCAGACATGCATCTCTGGGTGAATCGTCTATTTGCAACAATAGTGAATTCTAAGTCAATTTGTCCCTGGAGGGAGGGGTCATGTCTACTGATGGGGGATCTGTATAAAAATGGCTGCTTCATAACCCGAGAGTAGGCACAAACTGAATTCGACCTAGGTTCAGGCCAATTTTTACAATATGCCAAGATGCAGAGGGTCACGCGAGAGCTTTGGCAGACTTTTCCGGATGAGCCACAAGTTACTAGTATCCTTAAAACTATGCTAGAAGTGGCTTAGTAGGCTATTGATATCGTCCTTATATAGAGCCTTAAGAGATGACCTCCCAAAAGAGCTGCTGCGTTTTCAACAGAAGTGGGATGATGCACTGGAGGAGCCCCTGACAGAGGCAGACTGGTGGAAGCTACATGGGGGGGGTCCGTAAAATTAGCACAAATGCTAGTTTTAAATTACTCCACTACAATGTCAAACACCAGGTATATCTAACCCCACGTATGTTACATGTCATATATCCCGATCAGGAAGACTGGTTACCCTAGATATCGCACACAGGGGGTAGAACTCATCCATATGATTTGGATTGCCCCACATTGCAGCTTTACTGGAAGGAAATATTAGGAAGTCTAAGAAGGGCCACAGGCTGGACTGTGACGCGGGAGATCAGGACGGTGCTACTGGGTCTACTGTCAGCTACTAAATCGAAAAAATTAGGTAGGTGGTTTGTAAACCCGAGACTGGTGTTAGGAAAACAACAGGTGGTAATTGCCTGGAGACAAACAAATCCCCTGAAGCAATCAGACTGGGTAAGAGATATAATTGAGTGGACAACTGCAGAGTTGGTTCGGATGCAATTTGTAAGGAACAAGGATAAGGCAGAGGAAGATAGATTAGCCTGGGCATCCATGATTTTGGAGTTACAGGAAGCACAGAGTCACCCCCCACAATACTCTCAAGACAGGGATGGTACTCATGGGAGTAACTCCGGGGGAAACCCAGACAGACACACACCGACACCTGTATAACAGTACCTCATATTGGACTACTTGTAGTCACAAAAAGACTGAACTGGTATGGATCGGAAGGAAGGGTAGAGGGGAGGTTAGTGGGTAATGTTTATTTTCTACCAAAGTTTTATTAGCTGTTATGCAATGTTGCAGACACTACTGCTAGGAATACACATCGTTGGGGGATGCCAGTGGAATGTAACTTGGGTCTGACACATGCTTTTTGTATAAATGCTGATTCCAAAAATGTGTCTTATATTATGTAATGTACGCATTCTGCAAAATGTAATGTGTTTACCGTTGAAAATGCTAATAAAATATACACAAAAAAAAGGTGGGCAACACAGCCGCAACCACCCCCAATATTAGTTGTTCCTCTCAAAGTAGGGGCCGGTCAGGAGATTGAGCTTCCTGCAGAGGAAACAGAAGAGCACACCACTCTTTCAGAAGATCCATTGTCTTGCAGACCTCTAGCAAGGAAAAGGAGGGTTAGTCCATCAAATTCATTTGCAAGCCCCCCTTCTGATGATGTAAAATCCACTTGAGTTTGCTTTGTTTGCCCTAAGTTGGTAGGGTATGCCCAGACGTGTGTCCCTTGCTCACTTTGCCACTGGATTCAAGCTAGCCTCGCTGATGAAGGATGTTACCCAGAAACAGGTCCCAGGATGCTTGTTTCCAGTTCAGGGAAGACCTGGCTTGGCAGTTCGGGCTGGACTGCTCCCATGAGGCACAGGGTCAAGAGTGGTTTGCCTATAGCTGGGTTTGAACTGAGTAGGCAAAGTGAGCTAAAGAATGATGATGGATTCATCCCAGATCTCTGACTGGGGGTGAGTGTCTGAAAAGTTTCAGTGCTCCGTCCATCATCTCGTTGTGTTTGCTTTGTTTGCCTTAAGTTGGTAGGGTATGCCCAGACGTGAGTTCCTTGCTCAATTTTCCACTGTATTCAAGCTAGCCTGGCTGATGAAGGGTGTTACCCAGAAACCGGTCCTAGGATGCTTGTTTCCGGTTCAGGGAAGACCTGGCTTGGAAGTTCGGGCTGGACTGTTCCCATGAGGCACAGGGTCAAGACTGATTTGCATATAGCTGGGTCTGAACTGTGGTGGTGAAGTGAGTTAAAGAATGATGATGGATTCAACCCAGATCTGTGACGGGGGTGAGGGTCTGAAAAATCTCAGTGCTCTGTCCATCATCTCCTTGTGTTTGTTTTGTTTGCCCTAAGTTGTCAGGGTATGCCCAGATGTGAGTCCCTTACTCACTTTGCCACTGTATCCAAGCTAGCCTGGCTGATGAAGGGTGTTACCCAGAAACCGGTTCCAGGATGCTTGTTTCTGGTTCAGGGAAGACCTGGTTTGGCAGTTTTGGCTGGACTGCTCCAATAAGGCACAGGATCAAGACTGATTTGCAATAGCTGGGTCTGAACTGAGGTGGCGAAGTTTGCTAAAGAATGCTGATAGATTCAACCCAGATCTGTGACTGGGGATGAGTGTCTGAAAAACTGTCAGTGCTCCGTCCATCATCTCCTTGTGTTTGTTTTGTTTGCCATAAGTTGGCACGGTATGCCCAGATGTGGGTCCCTTGCTCACTTTGCCACTGGATTCAAGCTAGCCTGGCAGGTGAAGGGTGTTACCCAGACCCTGGTCCCAGGATGCTTGTTTCTGGTAAAGGGAAGCCCTGGCTTGGTAATTCGGGCTCGACTGTTCTCATGAGGCACAGGGTCAAGCCTGATTTGCATATAGCTGGGTCTGAACTGAGGTGGCTAAGTAAGCTAAAGAATGATGATGGATTCAACCCAGATCTGTGACTGGGGGTTAGTGTCTGAAAAGTTTCAGTGCTCTGTCCATCATCACCGCCTTGTGTATGCTTTGTTCGCCCTAAGTTGGCAGGGTAAGCCCAGACATGGGTCCCTTGCTCAACTTTCCACTGAATTCAAGCTAGCCTGGTTGATGAAAGGTGTTACCCAGAAACCGGTCCCAGGATGCTTGTTTCCGATTCAGGGAAGGCCTGGCTTGGTAGTTCGAGCTGGACTGTTCCCATGAGGCACAGGGTCAAAACTGATTTGCATATAGCTGGGCCTAAACTAAGGTGCCAAAGTGAGCTAAAGAATGATGATGGATACAACTCAGATCTGTGACTATAGGTGGGTGTCTGAAAGGTTTCATTGCTATATCTATCATCTCCTTGTGTTTCCTTTGTAGCCCTAAGACACCACTTGGAAGCCACCAGAATCTGAGAGTGAGACACCCCACGAGACAAGGCTAGGGAAAAGTGAGGTCCAGAAAGCCTTAGAGTTATGGAGGTAGATGTAGAAGAGGAGGATGATGACGAGTCAGTCATCATGAACATTATTTCCGCCTCGGTGGAGACGGACTTTACCCATCCCAAATTGCTATGAGGGATGTGGCACAGATACCACCAACACAGAGGATACCACCAACACCACCTCCAGCTTACATATTTAGCCAGCAGCAACCTACATCCACCACAACCACCACAGTAGAAGTAGGACTATAGAAAGTCAAACGTCACTCCCACCTACCAGTTCATCAGAGATTATAAGTGGCACCAGCATCACCAGAAAATTGACCTCCCCAGTTTGAGACTTTTTTCTGGTTATCAAAAAGGAGGTGAACATTGCTATATGGTGTTAATCAGGTTAAGCTTGGCACAAACTATGGTACCGGAGGCCAAACAGCCCATCTGAGTAAACAGCACTTGGTCCAGTGGGAAGTGCACCTTAGCAGCCAAAAAAACTGTACGTGTTGTTGGTTGAGGGGATGAAGATGAAGAAGATCTGATAACAGTGGAAGGTGATGAAGAGGGAGACATTTTCTCTGTTACACCAAGCAGCCCTGACCCCTGCAGTGCAGTGGTACTGCCACATCATCAGCAGCAAGAGTGCAGTGGCACAAGAGTCAGGCTGAGACACCAAGGGGTCCAAGGCAAGAGAGTACCGCAATGGAAAAACAAAAGCAACCACTCAACAGCACGTTTGTACAACACAAAGCTGGTTAAAATGTTAGCGCTGGACCTCTTCCCTTTATCTTTTGTGGAAGGGGTGGGTTTTTTTGATTTTGTGCAGCCATCTGCCCGAAATGAAAGGTTCCCAGTCGGTCCTATTTCGGCAGAGTTGCTGTTCCTTCACTACATCACAACGTGCTGGACTTGCTTGGGCAAGCTTTGCAGGAGAGTACTGTTCACACTATCCACTTAACAACAGACAAATGGACCAGTTGCCAAGCCACTGATTACATGTGCATTACTGCACACCGGATCTCTTTTGTTTTCCAGTTCTCCTGCTTCTTTTTGTTGTAACTGGCCATTTTGTGGTGGCAGTTAGTGTGCTTTACTGCTTTTGCCATAGTCCTTCATGTCTTTCCTTTGTTCATCTTGGCTTATTGCTTCCATCCATTGTTATCTGCAGCTCCTTGAATGCTGCATCCTACGTGATGCACAATGCCAAACCAGGTCCGTTACATTTGTATTTTTGTTGTTATTTTTCTTTCCTATCCCTCCTGAGTGTACTGTACCGTACACCAACCATGAAAGCCCTTGTTGATGTCAAAGTCTCACAAATTGCTACACTGTATTGTTATGTATTTTTTTAACAACTGAGGTAATACATTTAATAATATTAATAACACTAACCAGTGTGACAACCAGTGTGACCACACATTAAGGTATATATTCTATTTGTTTGTTTGTACTTCTAGTAATTGTACCACAACAATGAATGTCGTGTTTCAATGATGTTCTTCTTGCTTCCTTTTTTTTAGGTGCACAAAAGAGAAGGAGAAAACATCACCCGTTGCACAGCAAGACAGAAGTACTGTTGCGCACAACATCACATAATTGTGTGATCACAGACATCTCTTCAACTTGTGCCACTGCGTGCTGGTGACATCTCATAGATGGCTCCAAAAAAAGGTACTAGGTCTAGTACCAAGAAAGTTGCCAGTGAGGAGAAGGCACTGCCTCTTACCAAGACCGGTATGGTGCCCAAGACCTTTTATGAGATACAAAAAATTGCACCTGCAGCATCGGTGTCCGGGGAGCAATCAGTGGATCCACCCCACCAACCTAGGCCCAAGCCCATGTATGTCACAAAGGAAGCCAGTCTAATCATGAGACAACGCCGACTACCAGTGATGTTGAAATTGACTTATCGGTATCGCAAAGTTGCACCGAATAAATGCAGGAAACTCAGATAAGTGGGCAACAACAGGGTGGGCGTGGCCAAGTAAGATGGCGGAGTAGAAGTGCCTGTACAGGGATCCCATCACCCAAAAATCTGATCAGCATCCTGGTGAGAGACTGTTACTTGTTTGAACACCCCCAGAGTAGGGGGCCCCCTTTCTGAACAAGGGATACCTGTTTCTGTGGCTGAGGGCCCAGCGAAATGGTTAATTGCAGGCTGGGTTAGCAGACTGCCGGACCCACCAGCCATTTTCCTGGCCCTCCTGATCTATACACCCGCTCATATGATGGCAAAGGATAAAGGAAACAAGGCAGCCCAATCCAATGAAATATATGACTACGCCCAGCAATTTCATGTGGAACAGGGAGCCTCAGCGAAGCTGCAACCCAGGGAAATGGCTGACCCATCATCAGCAGCGGATAGACCCCCACATATTGCAGAAATACGCACGGCTATCCACGATTCACGCGGTGAATTGAAAAACAGAATTGAGGCTGTTGCCATCAACGTCAATTTACTCCACTGTGACTGCAAAAGATCTCAGACAGGGTTACCACCGCAGAGCACACAGTGGACACGATGCAGATGGAACGCCACAGTCTACGAGATACTGGGATTACCCTCCAGAAGAAACTAGTGTACGTGGAAGATCAGGCCGAAGACACAGAGGGACGTTCCCGGAGGAACAATCTTCACTTCATTGGCTTTCTAGAAAAGGCAGAGGGACCTTCAGCGGAACTATTCCTCGAGAAGTGGCTGTAGGCGGTCTCACCGTCCCGTGGGCTTGTAGAAGTTCTTTACACTAGCGAGAGCACATAGAGCACTTGTGCCTCCTCCAAAACCAGGCGCACCTCCCAGGGCCATCATAGCCTGCTTTCTCAATTTCTGGAGTAGTGATCACCTACTGCAACTTGCACGCACGAAGAAGCAACTTCTTTTTGAGTGCCATCAAATTGCGATATTTCTTGATTATACCCAACAGGTTCAAGAACAAAGATGCTCCTTTCTGGCTGTGAAACGACACCTGTGTGAATTACATTTCAAATATATCCTTTTCTATCCAGCCAAACTGAGGGTAGAGCACAATGAAAAGACTCTGTTTTTCTTTATAGTGGGAGATGCGGCCGACGAGCTGGATGCAAACAGCTCTCCGGGACCATGTTTGGTTCCATCCACGATTACGCCTAGCAAGCTCGGTCCTCGTGATCGGTCTAGGAGCCGGCAATTGCAGAAGTATTCTCAGGGTACCAGTGGATATTGCAGTCCCAGCAGAATAACAGTGTGTCTGGATGGCACACTGCAGGCCTTGGAGATTGCGGCAGACTCAAGGGCTTCATCGCCAGGACGCCCACCGAACACCGATGCCATTGAGGACACTGATGCCTGAACTAGCTCCTTAGCTGGGACACTTTCTACAGTTTGTGAACGGACACTTCTGATCGGTAAGCTCAACCTAATGTGGGGAGTTCGAGGTGTAATGAAGGGAGAATCTACTGATATATGGACTTTTCTTTCCACATGCACTGCTTTCTGTAACGGGGCACGCCCCCTAGTGACTGGTACCTGCCGATGGAGTTGGAAGGTTGTCCTAACACCTCGGCAGATTGCCACTCACTTCTATGGAACAAGGTGAGGTGGACGGGAACTCACTTCACTGTACTGCAGTTACTATAGTTGTATTAGTTTCACTTTGCAAGGTTACTATATGGCAATGGGGCATTGTCTACATGCCCTCACTGAGCGTTGGTTTGCCAGGGAGGGAAATGTGATGGTCCCCAAGGGGAGGGGGGTTGTTGGGGTAGTTCTTTGTTGGGATTGGGTCTTCCTTCATATGGAGTACTTTGTGAACTGCTGGAGGTTGCATGATAAGGGAACACCGCCTATTGACCTGAGAGACGGGCGGGATTCTTCCTGGGGGAGTGATGAGGGGGGCATGTTATGGCATCCACCATGGCTAAATTACTTACCTGGAATGTGCGTGGTTTCACTACATTTGGTAAACGTAGATGAATATTTGCTTACCTGAAGAAATATAAGGTGTTGGTGTCATGCCTTCAAGAAACCCATTTCTGGGTTGAGTCCATCAAATGTCTGAAGAAAAGGTGGTGAGGGCAGATTTATGCCACCTCTTATTCCGAGTTTGCAAGGGGTGCCCTCATATGGATAGCACTGGGAGTCCCGTTTCAACACTTAAATCATGTGGTCGATGTGGATGGCCGGTATGTTATACTGCATGGGAGGCTTGATGCCTCCGAAATCCGCATAATAAATGTGTATGCCCCGAACGATGACAGTTCCTCCATTTTTAGTGATCTTTCAGATGTGGCCTCTCCATGTCTTGGGGCCCCAATACTCTTCACTGGTGTGCTGGATGGTGAGCTGGATAGAGAACCCTCCAAAATACACACAAAACCAAGTATGACTTTGGCGCTCCATCGAATTTTGCAGGGCCTACAACTTTGGGACGTATGGCGAGAACGATTCCCCCTACTAAGACAGTTCTGGAGATATACTCTTGCTTCTGGCACTTCTAGCAGATTAGACTACTGGTTCCTATCCTCTGAGCTGGGCCCACTGGTTGGGGGTATAACGTATCAAACTAGATATCTGTCAGATCATTCCCTTGTTTTATTGGAAATGGGGACTAACAGGGTCAGGTCTCAGATACCATTATGGCATTTGAAAAGGGAGGCCTTAACTGATCCTCCATTTTTGGCCATGGTAACAGCGAATTGAGTAATTACTTCTGAGAAAACTAGGAGGCAGCCTACAACTGGGCTAATGAGTGCAAAGTTATGAAAGTTGTTGTCAGAGGCCTTTGTATAAAACTGCTTATGGAGTGCACACAACTCCTATATTGCAGATACGTACCATGGACGGAACATTACACTGCACTCAGAGGGTCAGAGCGGACACCCTAGCAACGCATTTAAAAAATGTTTATGCTAACTGGGTAGACCTGGGGCTGAGCCACTTGACAGACTATTTACCTGCGGTACAATTTTCTTCTTTCACCAAAGATGAGTAGGATGCACTGGGCTCTCCAATCACTAAGGAAGAGATTCTTGGGGATATTGGGCACCTTAAACCAGCAAAGAGCACGGGATCAAACGGACTCCTGGTGGAGTTTTATAAGAGTTTTCCGCCTCTATTAGTGGATAGGCTACTTGCAGTTTATTATGAGGCTTTAAAGATAGGCATCTGCCTGCCTACTATGGACGAAGCACTGGTATCTATGATTCCCAAAAAGGACAAAGTTCCTGATTTGCCAAGCTCCTCTAGACCCATCTCTTTCTTATATATAGATGCCAATATACTGAGTGGTATTATGGCTAACCGCCTCCTCCCATATATAAGACATTTGATTCACACAGACCAGGCGGGGTTTATACCTGGACGGCATACTACCTATAATCTTCGACAGCTGGCACATGTCTGGCATGCCCCCTGCCTAGTGAACTCTGATAGTGCGGTATTCTATCTTGATATTGAGCAGGCATTTGACCGATAAATCTAGGGTGATATCATTGGGTAGGATGACCGCCTGCCAGCCGAAAGCATGACCACACATAGACCTCCCTTGGGTTGCTAAAGGGGAACGATATCTGGGGCTACTCCTAGCTTACTCTGAGGACACCTTTTATGCAGCCAACATGGGGCGTGTCCTTAAAGGGATGCAGGGCTCTGTACACTTTTCGGCTTGATCAACCCCTATCGCTTATGGGTTGTACAGCAATTGTTAAAATGATTTAAAATGATTACTCTCCATCAGTGTCCATATATTTTCCAACACTCTTTTTATCTGATACCGAGATCGTGTGTTATCACCCTTGACACCTTAATTGGCACACTCCTGCCTGTGGGGGAAAAAGTGAAGAAGAGCTGATTAGCAGCATTTCAAAGGACATGGGAGGGAGGTGGCTTAGAGGTCCCGCTGTTGGGTATGTACTATATGGCGTCTCAATTACAATATGCAGTGCACTGGTTAGACGACAAAGATAACTGGGAGAAAACTCTGTTGACTGGAACATATGGAGGATAGTCACTGACTGTGTTATTAATGATGGGATCTTTGGTCCCTGATAGGTACCCCTATGTCATACGACATGTGGCAACTGCATGGGAGCAGGTGTTGCCTAGAATAGTCCCACATGCCCGTATGCGTCAGACATGCATCTCTGGGTGAATCGTCTATTTGCAACAATAGCAAATTCTATGTCAATTTGTCCCTGGAGGGAGGGGTCATGTCTACTGATGGGGGATCTGTATAAAAATGGCTGCTTCATAACCCGAGAGTAGGCACAAACTGAATTCGACCTAGGTTCAGGCCAATTTTTACAATATGCCAAGATGCAGAGGGTCACGCGAGAGCTTTGGCAGACTTTTCCGGATGAGCCACAAGTTACTAGTATCCTTAAAACTATGCTAGAAATGGCTTAAAAGGCTATTGATATCGTCCTTATATAGAGCTTTAAGAGATGACCTCCCAAAAGAGCTGCTGCGTTTTCAACAGAAGTGGGATGATGCACTGGAGGAGCCTCTGATGGAGGCAGACTGGTGGAAGCTACATGGGGGGTCTGTAAAATTAGCACAAATGCTAGTTTTAAGTTACTCCACTACAATGTCAAACACCAGGTATATCTAACCCCACGTATGTTACATGTCATATCTACCGATCGGGAAGACTGGTTACCCCAGATTTCGCACACAGGGGCTAGAACTCATCCATATGATTTGGATTGCCCCACATTGCAGCTTTACTGGGAGGAAATATTAGGAAGTCTACGAAGGGCCACAGGCTGGACAGTGACGCGGGAGATCAGGACGGTGCTACTGGGCCTACTGTCAGCTCCTAAATCTAAAAAATTAGGTAGGTGGTTTGTAAACCTGAGACTGGTGTTAGGAAAACGACAGGTGGTAATTGCCTGGAGACAAACAGGGGCCAGATGTAGGTAAATATATTTTACCGACTCATAAATACCGAATTTTACCGATTCGGTATTTATGAATCGGTAAAATATAAGGAGGGAGATGTAGGTAAATCCAGATGTGGATTTACCGAATCGGTAAAAGTCGGTATTTACCGATTCGGTAAATACCGACCGGTATTGCCCATTCATTCCTATGGGCTTTGAAGCCCATAGGAATGAATGGGCATTACCGATTCGGTATTTACCGAATCGGTAAATACCGAATTTCACAAGGGTGCAGGGGGTGTCACTTTGACACCCTCTAGCACCCCCAAAACAGGTTCGGGTGCCATATGGCAGGCTTACCTGCCCTAAGGGCAGGTCTGCCTGTCATATGGCACAGGTGTGCATGCACACATGTGCATGCACACCGGAATCGGTATATTACCATCAAATTGAATTTGATGGTAAAATACCGATTCGGTAAGGCTTGTGGGACTCAGAAGAGTCCCACCTACATATCAAATTTACCGAATCGGTAAAAATACTGATTCGGTATTTTACAGAATCGGTAAATTTACTGATCGGTAAATTTACCGATTCTGTAAAAATATGCCCCCTACATCTCAAATTCCATTTACCGGTCGGTAACGGCCGAAATCGGCCGTTACCGACCGGTAAAAGCCTACCTACATCTGGCCCCAAATCCCCCGAAGCAATCAGACTGGGTAAGAGATATAATTGAGTTGACAACTGCAGAGTTGGTTCAGATGCAATTTGTAAGGAACAAGGATAAGGCAGAGGATGATAGATTAGCCTGGGCATCCATGATTTTGGAGTTACAGGAAGCACAGAGTCACCCCCCACAATACTCTCAAGACAGGGATGGTACTCATGGGAGTAACTCCGGGGGAAACCCAGACAGACACACACCGACACCTGCATAACAGTACCTCATATTGGACTACTTGTAGTCACAAAAAGACTGAACTGGTATGGATCGGAAGGAAGGGTAGGGGGGAGGTTAGTGGGTAATGTTTATTTTCGACCAAAGTTTTATTAGCTGTTATGCAATGTTGCAGACACCACGGCTAGGAATACACATCGTTGGGGGATGCCAGTGGAATGTGACTTGGGTCTGACACATGCTTTTTGTATAAATGCTGATTCCAAAAATGTGTCTTATATTATGTAATGTACGTATTCTGCATAATGTAATGTGTTTACCGTTGAAAATGCTAATAAAATATACACAAAAAAAAGGTGGGCAACACAGCCGCAACCACCCCCAATATTAGTTGTTACTCTCAAAGTAGGGGCCGGTCAGGAGATTGAGCTTCCTGCAGAGGAAACAGAAGAGCACACCACTCTTTCAGAATATCCATTGTCTTGCAGATCACTAGCAAGGAAAAGGAGGGTTAGTCCATCAACTTCTTTTGCAAGCCCCCCTTTTGATGATGTAAAATCCACTTGGGTTTGCTTTGTTTGCCCTAAGTTGGTAGGGTATGCCCAGACGTGTGTCCCTTGCTCACTTTGCCACTGGATTCAAGGTAGCCTCGCTGATGAAGGATGTTACCCAGAAACAGGTCCCAGGATGCTTGTTTCCAGTTCAGGGAAGACCTGGCTTGGCAGTTCGGGCTCGACTGCTCCCATGAGGCACAGGGTTAAGAGTGGTTTGCCTATAGCTGGGTTTGAACTGAGTAGGCAAAGTGAGCTAAAGAATTATGATGGATTCATCCCAGATCTGTGACTGGGGGTGAGTGTCTGAAAAGTTTCAGTGCTCCGTCCATCATCTCCTTGTGTTTGCTTTGTTTGCCTTAATTTGGTAGGGTATGCCCAGACGTGTGTCCCTTGCTCAATTTTCCACTGTATTCAAGCTAGCCTGGCTGATGAAGGGTGTTACCCAGAAACCGGTCCCAGGATGCTTGTTTCTGGTTCAGGGAAGACCTGGCTTGGAAGTTCAGGCTGGACTGTTCCCATGAGGCACAGGGTCAAGACTGATTTGCGTATAGCTGGGTCTGAACTGTGGTGGTGAAGTGAGTTAAAGAATGATGATGGATTCAACCCAGATCTGTGACTTTGTTTGCCCTAAGTTGTCAGGGTATGCCCAGATGTGAGCCCCTTACTCACTTTGCCACTGTATTCAAGCTAACCTGGCTGATGAAGGGTGTTACCCAGAAACCGGTTCTAGGATGCTTGTTTCTGGTTCAGGGAAGACCTGGTTTGGCAGTTCGGGCTGGACTGCTCCAATAAAGCACAGGATCAAGACTGATTTGGAATAGCTGGGTCTGAACTGAGGTGGTGAAGTTCGCTAAAGAATGCTGATAGATTCAACCCAGATCTGTGACTGGGGATGAGTGTCTGAAAAATGTCAGTGCTCCGTCCATTATCTCCTTGTATTTGTTTTGTTTGCCTTAAGTTGGTACGGTATGCCCAGATGTGGGTCCCTTGCTCACTTTGCCACTGGATTCAAGCCAGCCTGGCAGGTGAAGGGTGTTACCCAGACCCTGGTCCCAGGATGCTTGTTTCTGGAAGACCTGGCTTGGTAATTCGGGCTCGACTGTTCTCATGAGGCACAGGGTCAAGACTGATTTGCATATAGCTGGGTCTGAACTGAGGTGGCTAAGTAAGCTAAAGAATGATGATGGATTCAACCCAGATCTGTGACTGGGGGTTAGTGTCTGAAAAGTTTCAGTGCTCAGTCCATCATCATCGCCTTGTGTTTGTTTTGTTCGCCCTAAATTGGCAGGGTAAGCCCAGACATGGGTCCCTTGCTCAACTTTTCACTGGATTCAAGCTAGCCTGGTTGATGAAAGGTGTTACCCAGAAATCGGTCCCAGGATGCTTGTTTCCGATTCAGGGAAGACCTGGCTTGGCAGTTCGAGCTGGACTGTTCCCATGAGGCACAGGGTCAAAAGTGATTTGCATATAGCTGGGCCTAAACTAAGGTGCCAAAGTGAGCTAAAGAATGATGATGGATTCAACTTAGATCTGTGACTATAGGTGGGTGTCTGAAAGGTTTCATTGCTCTATCTATCATCTCCTTGTGTTTCCTTTGTAGCCCTAAGACACCACTTGGAAGCCACCACAGTCTGAGAGTGAGACACCCCAAGAGACAAGGCTAGGGAAAAGTGAGGTCCAGAAAGCCTTAGAGTTATGGAGGTAGATGTAGAAGAGGAGGATGATGACGAGTCAGTCATCATGAACATTATTTCTGCCTCGGCGGAGACGGACATTACCCATCCCAAATTGCTATGAGGGATGTTGCCCAGATACCACCAACACAGAGGATACTACCGACAACACCTCCAGCTTACATATTTAGCCAGCAGCAACCTACATCCACCACAACCACCACAGTAGAAGTAGGACTATAGAGAGTCAAACGTCACTCCCACCTACCAGTTCATCAGAGATTATAAGTGGCACCAGCATCACCAGAAAATTGACCTCCCCAGTTTCAGACTTTTTTCTGGTTATCAAAAAGGAGGGGAACATTGCTATATGCTCCATTTGTGGACAAGGTGTTAGTCAGGTTAAGCTTGGTACAAACTATGGTACCGGAGGCCAAACAGCCCATCTGAGTAAACAGCACTTGGTTCAGTGGGAAGGGCACCTTAGCAGCGTAAAAAAACTGTACGTCTTGTTGGTTGAGGAGATGAAGATGAAGAAGATCTGATAACAGTGGAAGGTGATGAAGAGGGAGACATTTTCTCTGTTACACCAAGCAGCCCTGTCCCCTGCAGTGCAGTGGTACTGCTACATCATCAGCAGCAAGAGTGCAGTGGCACAAGAGTCAGGCTGAGACACCAAGGGGTCCAAGGCAAGATAGTACCGCAATGAAAAAACAAAAGCAACCACTCAACAGCACGTTTGTACAACACAAAGCTGGTTAAAATGTTAGCGCTGGACCTCTTCCCTTTATCTTTTGTGGAAGGCGTGTTTTTTTTGATTTTGTGCAGCCATCTGCCCGAAATGAAAGGTTCCCAGCCGGTCCTATTTCGGCAGAGTTGCTGTTCCTTCACTACTTCACAACGTGCTGGACTTGCTTGGGCAAGCTTTGCAGGAGAGTACTGTTCACACTATCCACTTAACAACAGACAAATGGACCAGTTGCCAAGCCACTGATTACATGTGCATTACTGCACACCGGATCTCTTTTGTGGGCGTTAGAGAAAAGATATCTGCAGGTGTTGACACTGCTGAGATTTTGTATGTCGCTCGGAAACATGCAACTGTTGCAAACATTTTTGAAGACTTTGACAGCAATGTCTTTGAATGACTGCGAACAAAAGGGCTTAACATTGGTTGTGTTGCCACGGACAATGGCAGTAATATAGTTAAGGCCATGACCGGTGGTGGCAATTTCAGGGTCCTGTGTTTTGCGCATTGCATTAACATCATTGTTCAAGACTTTCAAAAAAGAAGACCAAGCCAGCCACTTACTGACCACCTGCAGGAGAATCTGCACACATTTCAAACATTCTTTTAAAGCCCGGAACCAGCTGAGGATCATTCAATGTGATAATAGAATGCCAGTTAAAGCACTCATCCAGGAGGTGCCAACACATTGGAACTGAACCATTTACATGCCTGAACATCTGTTTGAGCAGTACAGACCAATCAATGAGTATGTCATTCAAAGAGGGGATGCTACTGTGAAAGGCATGATTATTGAGATGGGCCAATGGAGCCTAGTTCAATGCCTGACAGAGATGCTACTTCCTTTCGAGGTCTTCACACGTGAAGTAAGCAAGAGGTACTATTGGACAAGCTATACCATTGTTGCACAAGCTACAGCTGAAGGGGGTGTCTGCTATGTTTGCAGGTGTGGAGGAATAAAAAGAAGCATATGAATTGGTGGAGAGCTTAACCCTTTGCATATCTGAAAATACAAGGGTGAAAAGAGGCATTGTGTCAACCAACCATTACATTCCTTATTCAGACAGAAATGTTGGCAGCTACAAAACCTAGAAAGCTGTGCATGCCAGTCAGCTGGGAAAAGAACGACCGGGAATTGGAGGCCTGCTCCTCCAGGGCACAACAAGTACTGCAGGTCAGCCTTCAAGTTCAACTTCAGAGCCTGAGGGCAGTGTGGTTGGCTCACAACAGCCAAAACCACCAACAAAACCAAGAACAACATCAACAACAAGAATAGGAGTATCAGCCTTGAAATCGACAGAGGAACGGTTTCTGCAGGCAGGGTTTAAGTCCAGTGCTGAGACAAAGGCAAAAGAGGCAGAGCAAATCGGGGCACCCATGAGCATTGAGCAGATGGTCCAGGCCTATCTGGATGACCCATCAGAGGTCTACTTTGATCAAAAACCATTGTTGTATTGGTATGGGAAAAGGCGCCAATGGCAAATGCTCAGCAGGCTGGTGATAACATATCTGGCTTGCCCTGTTAAAAGTGTCTCTTCTGAGCGTTTTTTCAGTGCTGCTGGTGCAATTCTGACAGTAAGACTGACCAGTCTCTCACCCCAAAATATGGAGAGGTTAACCATGCTCAAAATGAATAAGGACTTTATACCACCAGATTACACCATACCTGAAGTAGCAGAGCAGGAGGATGATGACGGCAACTCAGGTCATGGAAGTAGTGTGCTAGGTGACCTACTTCTGGGTGAACCACCAGAGTTTGAGGGCAAGCTCTATTTCTCTGACACCTAGGCTTTCGAGTTACATTCTTTCTTCATTTGATGCACAAAAAGGGCCCCAAAAAGATATAGCTAACAAATATGATTTACTTTATTATTTGTGTGTCTCACTGTCTTTCTGGTTTGAATCTCTACAAATCCATCACCACCGTCTTACTCTTTTATTGCTGGATTGGAGTTGCAACTGTATGCAGTCAGTGAGCTCCATTCCTCCGAATCCTGACTTGCTCTAAATCCATTTCTCAAAAAATTTTGTCAGATCACAATCCCCTAGTCTTAATCATGGACATCAATAAACCATATAAGGTTCCTAGGCCCTGGACATTTGATAAAAAATTATTAGCAGATATGGATTATATTAAACATATGAAAATATGGTCCCAGGCCTTTTTTGATGCCAGTAGGTACAGTGCATCAAGGGGAGTGGTTTGGGACAGCTTCAAGGCAGGACTAAGAGTTATGCTACTCGGGTATGGAAAAAGATTAACAGGGAAAGGGAAGCATTGATGGGAAAGTTGAGTGAGGCAGAGACACAACACAGACAAGATATAATTTTAGGGGTTCAATCTGTCGAGAGTCTACATAGAGTAAACTCCCTAAAAGCAGAGATCCAGAAACAATTAGCTATAAAGGCGGCAGCAAATTATCAGTCACATAGATCACGCCTCAACGAAACTGGGGAGCAAGCAGGCAGAGCACTTGCACTACGAATCAGGCAGGTGGCTACTAAGAACATAGTGACACAAATTGAATATCAGGGCCAAACATATGACAAATCAGGTGAAATCTTGGAGGCTTTTAGGAAATGTTTTCAAGAATTATATCAGGAGGAGGCGGGTGTAGAGATTCCTAATATAAGTTGGCTAGACATGGGTAGCAAGCTAAAACAGGCCCACATCGAATCTTGGGAACAAGATATCACTATGTCTGAGTTATTCGAAGCCCTGCAGGATCTGGCAAGCGGAAAGGCTGCGGGCCCGGATGCTATACCGCTAGAGTTGTATAAAAGCTTAAGGGAGGAAACAACACCGATGCTTTTAGATTTATTCAAAGGTGTCATGAATACAGGCATAATACCCGAGTCCTGGCAAGAAACCAACATAGCGATCTTTCACAAAAAAGGAAAACCAAAGACTAACCCTGGTTCCTACAGACCAATATCTTTGATTAACAGCGATAACAAGTTATATGCAAAAATTATGGCCGCACGCATGGGGAGGATCATTGCGTCCTTGGTTTCCCCCTGGCAGCATGGGTTTATCCCAGGAAGGGGTACTACCGACCACATTAGGAGAGCTATTACCCTATTTGACATCGGCGCTGCTAGGGGGAGGGGGTCGCAATGATCCTCCTCGATGCGGAGAAGGCATTTGATCGCGTCAGATGGGGCTTTCTTTGGAAGGTCCTGGAGGCAAGGGGGTTTGGTCCAAGATTCTGCCAAGCCATTCAGGCTATGTATTCATCACCTATGGCAAGAATCCAATTAATGGGTGAAAGATCGGGTAAGATCAACATAACAAGGGGTACGAGACAGGGCTGTCCATGTTCACCAATCCTTTTTGCGCTTTATATAGACCCCTTAATTACACAAATAATGAACAGTGTGGCCATTAAACCAGTACTCACTAATGGGTATCAGACCAAACTTCTCGCATATGCGGATGATTTAGCAGTTATCACCAAAGACCCAGAGTCAGCTATGAGGGAAGTAGTTAATATAACCGGTCGGTTTGGAGATGTGTCGGGTTACCGATTAAATGTGGACAAAACACAAGTACTATGCTCTAAAAAAATAGCCAAGTTGGATGTTAGATGTGTGGACTCTGTAGGTTACTTGGGTATAATAATAAATGCAGAACCGGGTAAAATAATTAATGATAATTACACACCGCTTTTGCATTCGATGGAAACAGAATTAAAAAGAATGGACTCACTACAGCTGTCGTTAATTGGGAGGGCTAACGTTATAAAAATGGCAATGTTTCCCAAGGTTCTTTATAAATTAAGGTCAATCCCATTCAAAATTGATGCGAAGATTATTAAGAAGATCGAGGCTATATTCATGAAATTCTTGTGGCAATATGGCAAAACAAGGCGATCAAACAGATATATGTCACTACCACAAGAAAGAGGAGGGCTGGGATTGCCAGATATAAAGAGCTATCATTTCGCATGTCTCCTTACAGATATGGCAATCCTATTCCATCCAGGGGGCCCAACCCTCAGGCAGGCGGTGATACCATCAATTTTTCAGTTATTATTGGGAAGTGAAGCAGCAGGGGTCTTACTGAGGAGAACCCAGAGGAGCTATTACAAGAAATTTGGGTATAGGACGCTTGAAGATGTATGGTATATGTGGAAAACTGTTAAAAAAACCCTAGATATACCCACTTTTCATCATAGCACACCACTCTGGAATTCAACACTTTATCCAAACCTTAGCAGGGATGGATCGTGGCGTCACTGGGAGAGTCAGGGTATTGTAGAGTTGGGAGGGGAAAGGATCACTTGTCCTGCTTAAACCCTGGTTTTGCAGGTTGAGGGGGTGGTATCTCCCAAAATATGACCCTCATACACGTGTATGTTGGAAACTTTCTTTTAGCGGTATATACTGTGTCCCCGCTTAGATACACGTGCGTGCGTAATAATTGGATCATTTTTTGTGTGTGCACCCTCCACCAGGAGGTTTTGCCTTAGGTTTAAGGCAGTAGTGATCGTGGAATAGTGGGGGATTTGTGGTGGTTTCGTTTTTTTTAAAAAGTCCGGACAGCCAGAAGAGGAGAAGTTTAATAAATCTGGATTCGGACTGTAAGTAAAATCTTAGGTGCACCTTCGAATTAATGAGGAATTCAAGTGCACATTTTGTAAGGTTTTAAAAGGAGGTCAACATGTTTCAGCCTTGGGTAGTCAGTAGATCTATAGGCTTTCGTCAGGACCAATAGGGGTGAAAGTGGTGAAAAAATATATTGTGAGAAGAATAAAGGGTTATTAACCTGATTCTTCGTGAATTTAAGGCTTCATTGAACCTGTAAAAGAGAATAGACAAACATACATACACACAACAACAAACAGGGAGATAGGGTGGGGGAGACATATAGTTATGTACAATAGTACCCTTGTAAATTCAAGGAACTAGAAAATGGCAATGCTTTTCATAGAATCATACTCATTTCAGGCGTCAACTCTCCCGTTCTCATGCTTCGGCGGGCAAAAGTGATTCAATAAATACTGTAGTGGGGTGCCCATAGTTCTAAAGTATTACTTCATCTTGTGCGTGGTCTATGGTGTAATTATGGCCGCCTCGTGATAGCGTATAAAAACGCTGCATACATTCAGTGGATATTTGTAGGTGTATCGTATTTATACAGTCCAGCTGAATTTAGCATGCTTGTAGTAACTCAAAGGGTTCTAAATACGTTCGTGAATCATTATTTGAAATGCTGAAAATTGTGACTCAGTGCGTGATGAGTACGCTATTATTGCTTACGGTAATGTGGATTGTTCAATTTGTTTTCGTACCTTAATTCGATTAAGAAATTGCTTCCTCGGGGAGTAAGGGCTGGACGAGTGAGGCCTTACTGTGGGTTTGTTAAGAAAAAGAAGTTAAGGTACGGGGTCTCTTACTTGCGGTTGATGTGGCTTGCACGGGCGCGGTACCTCCGATTACCTTAGTGCCTTCTGCTCTGTCCTGGCAGCATGTGCTGACTCTGCCTCTGCTCACCCGGAACAGTGACCATTGCGTTTCCGGGTGAATATGTACTCTGTGACGGCCGTCATAGAAAAAATACTACGAGATTTCCAACCGCCTAGTTTGATTTACAGAGGGGTTGCGACTGCATGTAAAAGAAGTGTATTTACAAAAAAACGAAATATACGCTAAATAAAAGAATTAAATAAGGAGCTGCAATTATTTGTTATTTATGCAGATAGTAATTAGAGGAGTTGGTTGAAACTGCCCATAATTACATTGTTTCTTTTAAGGAGCTTTTTATAAAAAGTTTTTTATAAATTGAAAGTATGAGACGAAGTGTGGAAAAATTGTGATTCACTACTAGATGTAGATAGGGGGTTGTTTTGTGTACATTGTCAGTCTGGCAGACCATTTGAGCGGGGATTGATGGTGGTTATAGATCTTAGACCACTGGGGTGAGGGCACATTTAGCCTATTATTGAAGGCGGACTGAAGTAAATCATTTGTTGAGAGACAACCAAGGGATGGAATCGTTAAGACCAAGGGTATCTGTATGGAGTCTATGGACCCAACGTTGTTACTTCTCAAACAGGATTCTGGCTGCCTTCCTGTCTACTGTCTCTAGAGTCTCTAAAATTACCCAACGTAGGTCGTCTACTGTGTGTTTCAGTTCTTTGTAATGAGACAACATTTTGGTTGTGCTTTTCTTGCAATTTACATTGCTTCGGTGTTCACAGAGTCTCTGTTTTGCCTTGCGACATGTCATCCCAATGTATCTCATGTTGCATGGACAGGTAATCGTGTACACAACATGACTAGTATTGCAGTTGGTATGTCTCTTCAATTTCCATAGGAAGTTAGGGAGTAACTGCAATTCTTTTGTTGGTTCTGTAGTTGCGCAAGCTACACAGGTGCCGCATGGGTAGTGTCCAGTTACTGGGGGATTGTTCCATAGACCTGGTTGTTGTTTCTTTTTCTTCGGTGGTGGTCGGGTGTGGACCAGTAGGTCTTTGATGTTTCTGCTCCTTTTGTTCGCGAATCTCGGCTTGGACCAGGTTAAGGTGTTGGATGTTATAATTTTCCAATTGCGGTTGATAATTTTCTTCACCTGGTTTGTGATCGGGCTATAGGTTGTGACACATGTAGTTCTGTCATCAATCTGTTTTGGGCGACTTTCAAGTAGAGACTCTCTGGGTTGATTTCTGGCACGTTTTTTGCAGGAATTGATTATTTTCCTGGGGTAATCTCGAACTGTGAGTTTTTCACAGAGATCAGTTGCTTGGATTGTTTAGTCTGTCAAGGAGCTGCAGTTCCTCCTTAATCGTAGGAACTGGCTGTACGGGAGATTTTCTCTCAAGGGTCGTGGATGAAAGCTATTAAAGGATAACAGACTGTTTTTGGCCGTTGGCTTGAAGAATGTTTTTGTTTGTAGAGTATTTCCTTCAGAGAAGATCGTGATGTCAAGGAAATCCAGGCTTTGTGCATTGGCTATATATGTGAATTTTAGGCATTCATCTTGGTTATTCAACCATTTGTGGAAATCTGTTAGAGATATGTTGTCCCCTTTCCAGATTAGAAAAATATCGTCGATATATCTCTTCCAGAAGAGTATATGACGAAAAAAGGGGTTGTTGGCATTGTGTATGTAGATCTGCTCAAAAGTGCTCACATAAAGACCAGCCACGCTTGGCGCAAAGGTGCTGCCCATAGACGTGCCATGTTGCTGGAGATAGAGGGTGTCTTTATACTGGAAAAAGTTCTCCATAAGGGCCAGTCTGCAGCATTCCAGCACAAAATGTCTTGGGGTTCTGTAGGGCCAGTTTGTGTTGAACAATATTGTTTCCAGAGTCTCTAAGGTTTTCTGTTGTGGAAGGCTTGTATAAAGACTCTCAACGTCTAATCCTACTAAGAGCATGGTGTTCTCAGAGTACTCAAAATCTGATAGCATGTTGAGCAGATCTCTTGTGTCTTTTAGGTAGGTAGGCGTGGATTGGACCAAAGGTCTTAGGTATTGGTCCGCAAATTGTGATAGTGGCTCTAGGATGGAGTTAATTCCAGAGACAAATGATTTACTTCAGTCCGCCTTCAATAATAGGCTAAATGTGCCCTCACCCCAGTGGTCTAAGATCTATAACCACCATCAATCCCCGCTCAAATGGTCTGCCAGACTGACAATGTACACAAAACAACCCCCTATCTACATCTAGTAGTGAATCACAATTTTTCCACACTTCCTCTCATACTTTCAATTTATAAAAAACTTTTTATAAAAAGCTCCTTAAAAGAAACAATGTAATTATGGGCAGTTTCAACCAACTCCTCTAATTACTATCTGCATAAATAACAAATAATTGCAGCTCCTTATTTAATTCTTTTATTTAGCGTATATTTCGTTTTTTTGTAAATACACTTCTTTTACATGCAGTCGCAACCCCTCTGTAAATCAAACTAGGCGGTTGAAAATCTCGTAGTATTTTTTCTATGACGGCCGTCACAGAGTACATATTCACCCGGAAACGCAATGGTCACTGTTCCGGGTGAGCAGAGGCAGAGTCAGCACATGCTGCCAGGACAGAGCAGAAGGCACTAAGGTAATCGGAGGTACCGCGCCCGTGCAAGCCACATCAACCGCAAGTAAGAGACCCCGTACCTTAACTTCTTTTTCTTAACAAACCCACAGTAAGGCCTCACTCGTCCAGCCCTTACTCCCCGAGGAAGCAATTTCTTAATCGAATTAAGGTACGAAAACAAATTGAACAGTCCACATTACCGTAAGCAATAATAGCGTACTCATCACGCACTGAGTCACAATTTTCAGCATTTCAAAATGATGATTCACGAACGTATTTAAAACCCTTCGAGTTACTACAAGCATGCTAAATTCAGCTGGACTGTATAAATACGATACACCTACAAATATCCACTGAATGTATGCAGCGTTTTTATACGCTATCACGAGGCGGCCATAATTACACCATAGACCACGCACAAGATGAAGTAATACTTTAGAACTATGGGCACCCCACTACAGTATTTATTGAATCACTTTTGCCCGCCGAAGCATGAGAACGGGAGAGTTGACGCCTGAAATGAGTATGATTCTATGAAAAGCATTGCCATTTTCTAGTTCCTTGAATTTACAAGGGTACTATTGTACATAACTATATGTCTCCCCCACCCTATCTCCCTGTTTGTTGGTGTGTGTATGTATGTTTGTCTATTCTCTTTTACAGGTTCAATGAAGCCTTAAATTCACGAAGAATCAGGTTAATAACCCTTTATTCTTCTCACAATATATTTTTTCACCACTTTCACCCCTATTGGTCCTGACGAAAGCCTATAGATCTACTGACTACCCAAGGCTGAAACATGTTGACCTCCTTTTAAAACCTTACAAAATGTGCACTTGAATTCCTCATTAATTCGAAGGTGCACCTAAGATTTTACTTACAGTCCGAATCCAGATTTATTAAACTTCTCCTCTTCTGGCTGTCCGGACTTTTTAAAAAAAAACGAAACCACCACAAATCCCCCACTATTCCACGATCACTACTGCCTTAAACCTAAGGCAAAACCTCCTGGTGGAGGGTGCACACACAAAAAATGATCCAATGATTACGCACGCACGTGTATCTAAGCGGGGACACAGTATATACCGCTAAAAGAAAGTTTCCAACATACACGTGTATGAGGGTCATATTTTGGGAGATACCACCCCCTCGACCTGCAAAACCAGGGTTTAAGCAGGACAAGTGATCCTTTCCCCTCCCTGATCATGAGTATATACAACGGAGACTGAAAGGATTCTCACTCTGCCTCCCCCACCCTTATGATTATACATGTTGAGCAGCGAACAGCTGTGGGAGAAAACTTCATAGGCATCGCCAAGAGCCTCTGATAGCATACTGCCTACAAAAATATTTGACATCATGGCAGGCAGTTTCGGACTCAGTTATACAGCTGAGGACATTGACGAAATTTTGGCAAGACCACCTCTACTCATGGAAGGTGACCTCAACCAGACTCTGTCTTCCACGGCAGAATGGGACGAACTAAGCGAAGTAAAGAAGGAACAAGTACGAACAGCTGTACATGGCATAATAATGACTGAGTATCTCCGAGTCAACGCTGCACCAAAAGGTCTGTGGGTAACAAATGCACCAGGTATTTTCTTAAAAGATCTAGCGTTCCTCAAAGATTGGTCCTCTATATCTTGGAAATGTACGAGGGACTATCTAGTGCTGATAATCAAAACTGCAACCAGATTAACGGATGAACTCGCGATCAAGATTGAGATTTTGGAAACAAAATTGAACAACACAATAAATATCACTATCTACAAAACCCGCCTTGACGAAATCAACAAAGAGATGAAAGACAGCCAAGAATACTTAACACAAACAAAACTGCAGAAACTTGCAAAAGAATTGAAGAGATTCTCCTTGGAACGTATTCACCCTTATAGTAGCAAAGACTACAAACCTAATGACAACTCAGATGCAAACAGCATGTCTTCAGACAACAGCTCAGATCAGAGTGGAGACGACACAGCCACCCGCGGTCGAGGGAACTTTAGGAATAAGAGAGGACAACAAAGAGGACGTAGTAATTACTGGCGCCCTCCATACTTCCAAGATAACGGACAAGGAATACCATTCCACCCATTTAATCCTCAATTCCAAGGGTGGCCTAATCCCTACTTCCCAGTACCCATGAACCACCAAATGCAACCACAAGGTGCTCAAAATTACCAACAAAGCCGTCCTTTTTTAGGGAATGGCCAGAACAACCGCAGGTCCAGGCAAAAGGGAGTAACTTGGTCCGATCAGACACGACAGGTTCAAACCAGAAGTGTCACCAAAGCCAACACAGGACAAGGTCCGTCAACCTCATAGTAAACCTGACTGAACTAGAACTTACGGAAGCCCAAACGAGTGTCCTGAACAAAGGATTAGGTTACGTACCAACTCCAAAAACAGATGTTTTCAAGACAAAGTGTGAACTTGCGAACTTTTGTCGCACGTTAAAATTGAAAGCCTTTTTTAAGGGTGAACAACTGCCCCAAGAAGGAGACACTACTCTAAGAAATAAATCCAACTTCTGTCCACTTAACTCACAAATACCCATCGAAATAAGTACTTTCGAACAAGCTATCATGAAAGAAGTAGAAGAACTGAATTATCAACCCCCGAAACCATTCCAGAATTTAACAAAAGCAGAGAATCTTGCTTTGACAGAACTGAAGGACAACCGAGACATCGTCATAAAGCCTGCAGTCAAGGGAGGTGGCGTAGTACTTTTATCAGCAGAAGGATATGACAGACAGTGCATGGACCTATTGGCAGACACAAAATTCTACCAAGTGATAACGACCGACCCAACAGCACGCTTGCAAAGAACAATAGCACTAATGATTGATGAAGCAGAAGCCAACAATTGGCTATCAAAAAAAGAGGCTGACTATCTGGTGACTACAGCACCAGTTATACCGTATTTCTATTCTTTACCCAAAACACACAAAGGAAGGATGCCCCCACCGGGAAGACCCATTGTCTCTGGAATTAACTCCATCCTAGAGCCACTATCACAATTTGCGGACCAATACCTAAGACCTTTGGTCCAATCCACGCCTACCTACCTAAAAGACACAAGAGATCTGCTCAACATGCTATCAGATTTTGAGTACTCTGAGAACACCATGCTCTTAGTAGGATTAGACGTTGAGAGTCTTTATACAAGCCTTCCACAACAGAAAACCTTAGAGACTCTGGAAACAATATTGTTCAACACAAACTGGCCCTACAGAACCCCAAGACATTTCGTGCTGGAATGCTGCAGACTGGCCCTTATGGAGAACTTTTTCCAGTATAAAGACACCCTCTATCTCCAGCAACATGGCACGTCTATGGGCAGCACCTTTGCGCCAAGCGTGGCAGGTCTTTTTGTGAGCACTTTTGAGCAGACCTACATACACAATGCCAACAACCCCTTTTTTCGTCATATACTCTTCTGGAAGAGATATATCGACGATATTTTTCTAATCTGGAAAGGGGACAACATATCTCTAACAGATTTCCACAAATGGTTGAATAACCAAGATGAATGCCTAAAATTCACATATATAGCCAATGCACAAAGCCTGGATTTCCTTGACATCACGATCTTCTCTGAAGGAAATACTCTACAAACAAAAACATTCTTCAAGCCAACGGCCAAAAACAGTCTGCTATCCTTTAATAACTTTCATCCACGACCCTTGAGAGAAAATCTCCCGTACAGCCAGTTCCTACGATTAAGGAGGAACTGCAGCTCCTTGACAGACTATAAAATCCAAGCAACTGATCTCTGTGAAAAACTCACAGTTCGAGATTACCCCAGGAAAATAATCAATTCCTGCAAAAAACGTGCCAGAAATCAACCCAGAGAGTCTCTACTTGAAAGTCGCCCAAAACAGATTGATGACAGAACTACATGTGTCACAACCTATAGCCCGATCACAAACCAGGTGAAGAAAATTATCAACCGCAATTGGAAAATTATAACATCCAACACCTTAACCTGGTCCAAGCCGAGATTCGCGAACAAAAGGAGCAGAAACATCAAAGACATACTGGTCCACACCCGACCACCACCGAAGAAAAAGAAACAACAACCAGGTCTATGGAACAATCCCCCAGTAACTGGACACTACCCATGCGGCACCTGTGTAGCTTGCGCAACTATAGAACCAACAAAAGAATTGCAGTTACTCCCTAACTTCCTATGGAAATTGAAGAGACATACCAACTGCAATACTAGTCATGTTGTGTACATGATTACCTGTCCATGCAACATGAGATACATTGGGATGACATGTCGCAAGGCAAAACAGAGACTCTGTGAACACCGAAGCAATGTAAATTGCAAGAAAAGCACAACCAAAATGTCGTCTCATTACAAAGAACTGAAACACACAGTAGACGACCTACGTTGGGTAATTTTAGAGACTCTAGAGACAGTAGACAGGAATGCAGCCAGAATCCTGTTTGAGAAGGAACAACGTTGGGTCCATAGACTCCATACAGATACCCTTGGTCTTAACGATTCCATCCCTTGGTTGTCTCTCAACAAATGATTTACTTCAGTCCGCCTTCAATAATAGGCTAAATGTGCCCTCACCCCAGTGGTCTAAGATCTATAACCACCATCAATCCCCGCTCAAATGGTCTGCCAGACTGACAATGTACACAAAACAACCCCCTATCTACATCTAGTAGTGAATCACAATTTTTCCACACTTCGTCTCATACTTTCAATTTATAAAAAACTTTTTTATAAAAAGCTCCTTAAAAGAAACAATGTAATTATGGGCAGTTTCAACCAACTCCTCTAATTACTATTTGCATAAATAACAAATAATTGCAGCTCCTTATTTAATTCTTTTATTTAGCGTATATTTTGTTTTTTTGTAAATACACTTCTTTTACATGCAGTCGCAACCCCTCTGTAAATCAAACTAGGCGGTTGAAAATCTCGTAGTATTTTTTCTATGACGGCCGTCACAGAGTACATATTCACCCGGAAACGCAATGGTCACTGTTCCGGGTGAGCAGAGGCAGAGTCAGCACATGCTGCCAGGACAGAGCAGAAGACACTAAGGTAATCAGAGGTACCGCGCCCGTGCAAGCCACATCAACCGCAAGTAAGAGACCCCGTACCTTAACTTCTTTTTCTTAACAAACCCACAGTAAGGCCTCACTCGTCCAGCCCTTACTCCCCGAGGAAGCAATTTCTTAATCGAATTAAGGTACGAAAACAAATTGAACAGTCCACATTACCGTAAGCAATAATAGCGTACTCATCACGCACTGAGTCACAATTTTCAGCATTTCAAAATAATGATTCACGAACGTATTTAGAACCCTTCGAGTTACTACAAGCATGCTAAATTCAGCTGGACTGTATAAATACGATACACCTACAAATATCCACTGAATGTATGCAGCGTTTTTATACGCTATCACGAGGCGGCCATAATTACACCATAGACCACGCACAAGATGAAGTAATACTTTAGAACTATGGGCACCCCACTACAGTATTTATTGAATCACTTTTGCCCGCCGAAGCATGAGAACGGGAGAGTTGACGCCTGAAATGAGTATGATTCTATGAAAAGCATTGCCATTTTCTAGTTCCTTGAATTTACAAGGGTACTATTGTACATAACTATATGTCTCCCCCACCCTATCTCCCTGTTTGTTGGTGTGTGTATGTATGTTTGTCTATTCTCTTTTACAGGTTCAATGAAGCCTTAAATTCACGAAGAATCAGGTTAATAACCCTTTATTCTTCTCACAATATATTTTTTCACCACTTTCACCCCTATTGGTCCTGACGAAAGCCTATAGATCTACTGACTACCCAAGGCTGAAACATGTTGACCTCCTTTTAAAACCTTACAAAATGTGCACTTGAATTCCTCATTAATTCGAAGGTGCACCTAAGATTTTACTTACAGTCCGAATCCAGATTTATTAAACTTCTCCTCTTCTGGCTGTCCGGACTTTTTTAAAAAAAACGAAACCACCACAAATCCCCCACTATTCCACGATCACTACTGCCTTAAACCTAAGGCAAAACCTCCTGGTGGAGGGTGCACACACAAAAAATGATCCAATGATTACGCACGCACGTGTATCTAAGCGGGGACACAGTATATACCGCTAAAAGAAAGTTTCCAACATACACGTGTATGAGGGTCATATTTTGGGAGATACCACCCCCTCGACCTGCAAAACCAGGGTTTAAGCAGGACAAGTGATCCTTTCCCCTCCCTGATCATGAGTATATACAACGGAGACTGAAAGGATTCTCACTCTGCCTCCCCACCCTTATGATTATACATATTGTAGAGTTGGGGCAAATAATGATTAGAGATCAATGTAGAACTCTTGAAAAACGTACGCAACATTATTCATTACAAGGTTATCAAGAGTTTAAATACTTACAGCTTGTCAACAGAATTAAGTCAATTAGGCCACGTATCACTTTGACAAGGAGATATGAATTATTCGAGTATCTGAAGTCGGGGGGTCATAGAATTAGGGATATATATAAAATATTTAGTGAAGCATCAATGGATGATATGGGTAAAATGGAAGCTGCCTGGTCCAAAAAATTGGGGGATCCGGAAGTAGATCTTGATAAGGCTCTAGCTATGGATAAAAGATTTCTGCGTTCATCGAATCTCAGGGCCCAACACTATAAAACTTTATTCAATCTATACTATACGCCGGAAAAATTATTCTCTTGGGGGAAAGCGGCAGATAGCAATTGTCCCAGATGTGGAAATGGCCCAGCTGATATCATACACATGTTCTATGGCTGCGAAAAACTAAAAATCATTAAAACTGAAATAGAGCAGTTTTTAGAGGGGCTGCTTGATGTCAAAATTAATCTATCCCCAACCCTGATAATAACTGGATGCGATGTGAAACTAAATATGTGCACTGAGGCCGAAGCTTTAGTTTTTATCTCTGTAGCAATCCTTAGGATTTTAATTAGTGCAGCTTGGAAGGATATAGAAGCACCTACGTTTCAAATGTGGATGTGTAGAATGTTGGGTATCCATAATATTGAGGAAGCACTATATGAATTAAAGGGAGCAAAGATAAGGGAAATGGGTATGCGACTTTGGGCCCCAGTAGCTGCCTGGAGGGCAGCAAGAGTGTAAAATGAATGACTCATTGGTATTGTAGCTATTTAACCTGTCTATTATCCTTTTCATTGATGGTATATTTCTATGTATGTATGTATGTATTTGTGAATTTGTAACTTACTGGTATGAACTCTCAATAAAAATATAAAAAAAAAAAAAAATCCATTTCTCTCAAGCCAGCCATTGGATGGAGAATAGTCAAGAAATGTGAAATGTGTGCCCTCCTCGAGTCCCTCCAAACCTGACTATATATCTATCCTTCTTTCTGAGCCTATAGGGACTGCCCCAAAGAACAGGTAAAGGATGGCATGCATTGCACGCTGACTCTTGTTGATTGGTGTTTGTTGTGCATGATGTCTACTAGTATTCTAATCTACACAAAAAAAGTGACTCAAGTCAATGTTTCCCTTTTTGTTGTTTAATAACAAAATTGTACTACCAAGTGCAGGCGGATCCATTGAATTTTTGAGTCTGGACTAACTCAGGACACTGCAGAGTTAGACACTATGACCATACCATACTCTCAGTCAGTCAGTAGGATCCGAGATGATTGAAGGACAATCTTGAGGTGTTTCATGAAGTGGCCTAAAAGGTAAACAACAACACCAGGCCTATATGTCTGTGTAGCGGTGGAGGCGAGTGTGGTGGTGTGACTGACAGTGGTGCATTGATTTTGTTATTTAATGTAGAAAATGCTATGTGGCTGTGTGTATATGTGTGCTCAGTGCTGTTTGACTGAAATTCTAAGCTAAGTAGAGAGTGGGCCTGCTCTTGTTGTTGGAGGTAACTGCTAGAAACAGACATGATTTATCCATGCAGCCTCTGAAAGTCTTCTTGTTGCACTGCCCCTTAAGTTATGCAGTTTAAGTTTTCTCTTTGATTTTTCAATATCCCTTTTGTTTTTCCATCAACAGGCCGTCCTTTACCCTGCACTATACTTGGAAAAACATTAACAACTCACACTTACCTTACCAAACTGCATCCTCCAGGCAGGCACCCAAGATTGACGTATGGACAGTCCAAGGAAGGACCAAGCGGAATGCGGAGATGCAACTTCTAATTTGACAATAATTATAGTATTATTTTCATTTTCTTCATTTTTTTCTCTGCAGTCAGTATGACTGTGTATGTTGTTGATTATGTTTGCTTATGTATTTGACGCCTACAGATATATATATAAATATATTTATATATAAAATATATATATATTAATAAATGTACCTCGCCTATATTTTATCCACAAAAGATTAACCGCAGGAGGGTATCTGAGCACTTCCTCAAGACCGTTATAATAAAATGTCAATACAGGGGTAAACCATATTTTTTCCAAGAATATTAAGGGTCTAACCACTGCTTTTTCCATAATTGGTCTGAGGCTGGTATCCAATCTTAAAGGGATCAAAGGGGTACTGACTTGCATATTTAACACCTGCCTCAAAAAACCATTTTTTACACCAATTCTAAGGTATTAGGATGTTTATGTCCCCATATCTCAGCCCCATATAAGGTCACCCCAATACCTTACAGGAGTAGAGCTGGGCAGCTGGCGAGTATTATTTAAAATGGAGGTCCTGATATATCTTTAGCAACCCTCCTATCTGTTGCTCTAATTTAATCCTTCGTTTAGAGATATGGAGAGACCAGTCTATCGTCCACCTTAATGTGACACCCAGGTATTTAAACAGGTGGACTTGTTCTAGGGGTACCCCATCAAGTGTTGGATTTGATCGAGTTGAATGATGTGGATTAAAAAACATTTATTTGGTCTTGGACACATTTATTTCCCATCCCATATCTAAGCAAAACCTGCTAAACTGGTCCAGTAGTTTCTAGATCCCCAGTGGCAATTTAGCCAGAAGAAGAGTATCATCTGCAAATGTGAGGACAGGAACACTCATGTTTGCTAAATTGGGCATATTGTTATCACATTTGTTTAGGTAGCTAACTAGACCATTAATGAATAACGTAAAGAGGGTCAGGCCATCAAGCAACCCTGTTGTACTCCTTTGTTCACAGGAAAGGGTTTGGTCACTTCACAGAGTTTGCCACATCGGACTGGGCAAAATTTGACTTGTGAAGCCTCTCTATATTTCTGCATAAATAATCAACAACGCCTATCATTACTAGAACCTTCCATAGAGTAGCCCTCGGCACCAGATCAAAGGCCGCTCTGAGGTCTAGAAATACACCATAGAGTCTGCCCGGACCAATTGTAGCAGTTTTCCAGTATATTAAATGGAACTTGAAAATTTGATCTATAGTCGATGTACTAGAGCTAAAGTCCGCCTGGAATGGACATAGGACTTCATGCTCATGTAGCCATTGCTAGACCCAGAAAATAATGACCCTGCAAAAAATGTTTCTGGGTAGTATCTATTAGGCTTATTGGCCTATAGGGCCTATAGTTCGCAGGGTCTAAGGGAGAACCATTTTGTACACTGGAAAAAGTTCTGCTCCAGCCCAGGAACATGGAACCTGTAAATCCTTAGGAAAGCATTAAATATCAATGTAAGGTAGGGGCCCCATATTTTTATTTCTGTCCGAAATAAATCTGACAGAAGTTTTTCGATACCTGGGCTTTTTGGGGAGCTACCTTCCTGATGGCACATTCAACTTCTTCACAGGTGATGGGAAGGTAATCATCAAGACTGTTCAAGTTAGTTTTGTTAGTAACTGTAGAAACTGGAAAATTCACATGTCAAGGTCCACTACCTTGAGGGGTTGAATATAAACTCGAAAAGTGGGAAATCCAGGCCCCTGCTGCTAGGTTGTTATCTATTAAGTCCTTATACATTGCCTTTAAAAGGTCAGATGTTAAACTATTCAAACTCTCAGTCACTACTCTTAAGAGAACAGTTACCCGGCCTAAGAGAGTTCTTTAAGCTCTAAACACAAAATCAGTGTGCAAGAAAAACCTCTGTGATGTTACTTTACAGTGGAGGCGTACAAGGGAATGTGCCCAAATGTGCTTTTAAAACTCAGTCTTCTGTGTAATTACCCAAAAACTCCCTTAGGTAAGAAACCTCAACAACCCACCTGTAAATGTGTCAGCACATCACATTGACTATGAGCCCATTGTAAGTGACCAAATATATGCACAATTTCAACTTTTTTAGATAGGTGTCCATGCATTGCAGGTTAATTTGTCTTTAAAATGTATCAATTTCTGATCTCTGTAAAGCAGCCTTTAAGCCTTATTGGTTATGAAACAAAATTTTCACCACTAGATTATAATACATTTTCATGTAAATTGGTCTTCAAGCCAAATAATTTCTGACCAGTGTTACTGTCCTAATGAGCCCTAAAATGCACCATTGCTTACATTGCACAGCCCCAGTCCCTTGAACCTCTAAGACCATGGTGCTCACAGCACTGAGTAGGTATTACACTCATTTTGGTATTGAAATTTGACCGAAGTTTTTCAATCACTGGCAGCCCTAAAACACTATTCTTGAAATATGCACTCAACCTCCCACACCCCCAAGTGCTATCCAGTCTCTTCCAAGCCATGGCCAAACTTTGCTTCATGGCCAACTAGTGACCCAGTAAAAATACCCCACATCAAATTCTCAGACACCTTCTAGCCCCATCCAAACTGCTGCTTAACACACTGGTATGACCTCACTACTGCCACAATATTTTATGTTTTTACTTCAAATCAGATTAAAAAAATATCTGCAAGAAACCTGTAAAAAGTGTTTTAAAGAGCTTTCTCAACCTCCCTTACCACCTTACCGCCTCGCTTTTTCAACAGGAAGCTATTTACATATGCAACCAGAACAAGATAGAGCTGCAGTAAAAGCCCAACTTTCTTTAAAAAATAAGTCAATAACACACAACAAAAATAGACCGCAAAATCAACAAATGAAAAAAAATGAAACTGTTCGGAGACTCTCGTGAATCTGGGGTGCAGTTATTCTTCCTTAACCACCAACCAAGCATACTTATCTTCTCCAAAGACCATAGATATCTAAACTGCTTGCTAACTCTTTTTTCTTATGAAAATTTCCATCTATGGGTGCAAACTGCATTCCCATAGCAAGAGAGATGAATAGAGATGGACACTTAGGCCTACATGGATACTGGTTCAGAGTCACACTTATATAGTGTCACATTTACATTCACTAAGGGAGCACTAATACACATGAACACATTCACTTGTGTGTGCGCATACATACACTCATGTGCGCATAGATACACTCATGCACACACAAGCACGGCATGACCTAATGGCACATGTAGTATGGGATAACAGGAGCGGTATTTCTCTTCTCGGCCACTGCTGCATAGAGTGGCTTCGCCCTTCTCCTTGTGGGCTACCTACACTAGGCCCTAGCCGTGAGAAACTATTCCTGCATAAATGGCGTTCAAGTAAACCAAGATGGCCAAAATATCTGTTCAACTGATACCGCAGACTTGTACAAATTTAAATCACTCTTTGCCAAAGTATTACAGACATTTCCACAGCTCATTGAAGCATGATGACCTATAGTTCATCTGAGCTATGACGACAATGATATATGCTTTATGGGAATGACAAAGACGCAGATTGTGGCCCTCCTCTTGCTGGGGTCACATGGGACAGAAGGTGTAAATAAACCATGTTCATTCACTGTACATTTTGCAGTTGTTACCCATTGAGTTTGCATGCCTTGTTTTCATAGCTGCTCCTGGATACATTCTAACTAATATCTGGCACAAAAGCTGAGCATCCATGGAGTTCAGAAATCAACATGAAGTGGGGTTTTTCCTGTTTTCTGTCGTTGCATTTTTGTTTGATTGTGCTTTACATTATGATTGTATTTTAGTTTATTATGCTATTTAGACTTATTCTAAAATAGAGCTCCCTAAAAGACTGGTGGGTCCTCACACGTTTTGTTGGGTCGGCAAAGTCCGAGCAATAAAGATGCCCTTTAATTCTGTATTCATTGTGTCACATTTGCTACTGTTTCTAAGACAAAGCTCAAATATCATGCGTTAATTTTCTGACAAATTGCTGCTTCCTCTTTTAACATGGAATTGGCGTTTACTTTTTTTCTCAGAATGAAAAGTGAGCTGAACTACAAGAAACATGATAGGAAAGGATGGAGGATATACTTTTTTACAACACACAACGAAATGTAAATATCTGTAAATTAACTCCATGTATTTATCCATTAGGAAAGCAAAACTCAAGCATTTTTTTAAAATAAATTTGAAGAGTCGTCTAAACAGAGATTCTAATAGTACCACAACAAATCAGGATACTTTAATTGTTGATGAGCAAATGATAAATGTTCATAGAAACCCAATCTTCACACATTATCATTGGCTGCTACGACGTTTTATCAATACAACTGTATGTCTGTGCAAAATTAGTGGTTATTTCAATGTAAAAATGTGCTGTCCGAAAAAGACCCCACAATGCTTTAGTTACATTAAATGATTGCTACACCTCATTTCGAATGTCTATTAATAGTAGGTGGGTTGCACACATTTGTCGTTTTAAGCAGTGGGTCATGGTTCTAAAAATAAACTACGCTTCTAAACTATTCTCTTGGTATATTACGGATGTATTTTATGCAGTGATTGGATGCCTTTCGTATTCCAATGTCAGGCTTATATAAAATAGGTAATTTCCACACTAAAAAACGACCTAAATGATAATATCTTCAGGTGAGAGAAACATGTCACACATCGTCAGAATGTCCTCCTCTGAGCGGAACATGAAAACATTTGCAAGTTTATTCACCAAACACAGCACTCAGATGATCTGCCACATGTGCACCATTTTCACAAGTATGGAACACTCTGTCAATGTCTTAAGAAAATAGCAGCATGAAGCTCAGGGTTCATATTCAATTTTGTGAGCCAATGCAGACTACATGGTACACATTCTCTGCCCTACTACGAGTCTGGCGGTCCAAGGACAGCCAGACTTGTGGTTGCACGGCAGTGACAGATCCAGCCACCACGGCACTGGTGTTCCACTGCCCGATTAAAACTTGGGAACTGCCGATTCCACCAGGGAACCGCCTTTCTCTGGTGTAGGAGTGGCAAGTGCACAAAGGCACAGATGTGCCTACTCACAGATTGACTAACTCATGCAACTAATCACATACCCATTGAGACACTGATGCACCCACTCATAGATGCTCTGACAGTCACTCAGTTTGTTACAGAAGCATTGATAGACTGACGCACAGTGTTACAGATTCACTGAAATAGCTATACAGTGAATGCAAGACTTACTGATACAGTGGTGCATGCAGTTATAGATTACACTGAAAAAGTTATGCACCATGTTATAGAGATATTAAGGGAGTTGTACATGCTATTATACCGTTATTTAGATACTAATGTGTTTAGTCTGTTGGTTATATTCCATTTTGCAGTTATAAGTTTTAAATGTGGTGGTGACTATTGGATGTCTGCATTTGTTTTGTCACTTTGGAACTCATTCGCCACGTTTGCGGCTACTGATATAATCAGGATGCCCAATGTCACAGCAAAAATGTAAAATCGATTTAAAATGGTTGGTTTTATATAAACTCCCTACCAAAATATGACTTTAAACAGTGCAGTAATAAACCCCTAATGCACAGCAAACAGTTAATGTTTGAAATACTGTAAAATGTGTGCAAATATGTGTTTTGCAGCCCCTACATAAGGCGTGATCGTCACAGTTACCTGAGCCATTGTGACTCTCTGCGTAATCGCGAAAACAGGAAGTAGGGTTCCAACAGAGTTTGTAAAAAAGTTACTACAACAATGTGTGTAGCAATATGTTCTTTAAGCTGGTAATGTGTAATAGTTAGAATACATTTTTTAAGTAAACATTTTGGAATGTGCTGGTGGTCATTGCATGTCTGCTTTTGTTTGGCGATTTCATAACATGATCGCGATCATCGCAACGTCATAGCGGATTTCAAAGATTAACAAAAAAAATCATTTGACTGGAAAAAGAACACAATTTTGGCCTCTTAGGTGGCTCTGACTAGAGCCTTTGTTTTGAGCCTGTGTATAAGACCATGTTACCTTCATCTGTCAAGTGATCTCAATCACCTCTATATCTATATATTCCATGCATGTCAAAATGCAGATTGTTGTTATAGATAGAGCCCATCTTATGGTCACTGTGGAAAGGAGAAACAATTTTATTAACCTATTTCCTGGCTGTGTCAATCTGTGGAAAGAACTGATTTGACCACTTCCATTTCTGTTATGTCATATATTAGAGTACATGAAGACAGTGTGAGGAAAAATGGACATAATTTCAGCAAAGGTATCCCTCATTAGGATTTCAAACCCTACCGCAGTCACTGTGCCTAGGTCATTGCCACCACAGTGCACAATCATGAGGTGAGGAGTTTGGAAATCCACATTGGTTTTAACAAAAAGCCAGCAGCTGATGAAACTTTAACCCTCTCTGGCCAAACCAACTAACCTCCACATTTGGCGTACCCAAGTCCCTGTCACTACCTTTGTCTTTTGCAACCTCTTTAGCCAAATAGACATAGCTGTGGACAACAACCCACACTCTAAGCATGTTGTGGAAAGAAGGAACACACAGGACAAGTCTGCAGCAGAATTTCACAGTTGGTATTATGAAAGACAGTAAAAATACATGTGTGCTGGAGTTTGAAAATAATTAGAAATGTGATTGGATGAAGGGTATATGCAGGTAAATAAAAGTAGGTTGCATTCGGAAATCATTAGTAAATAGCTGTTTTATTGGCTCTGGTGATGGAGCAAGGTTTCGCACGAGAAAGGGCCTTGCTTGGACTCAGCCCTCTTGAAATAAACTGTAATACACTAATAAACATGTTTCGTCTTATTAACAATGCAAAACACGACATTTCTAGTAAGCTGGGGAAGCTTGCATATGTGCTTTTACTAACTGTAACTCAAAAGCATTAAAATGGCATGCCGCAACGCGGGAACTTTTCTGCGCATGCGTCTGTCACACTCATGTGACATGACATATTCTCTCTGCTTAGTGGGAAATTCTTGCTTCTGCGCACTAGAACAAGGATGGCTACTCTGTGTATTAACGTGCTAAAACTTGCAATGCTGCTTTTACTAAGTTGTTCTTTCTGCTTAATCCTTAATGCTGTAGTTAAAATAAAGTAATGGGAATAGAGTAGAGATAAGTGCTATACAGTGCATTAATTTATTCTATGTTCTAAAACTGTTTTTCTTTGACTTTGTTATTAGCCCGTGTTTGTCCATGCAAAATACATTGTTGCTCCATCTTGGGTCCCGCAACTGCGCATGCTCTACATTTCCAAGAGTCCACAAGCCATGGCATTGAATGAGTGCCAATGACAGCCTGACAGGAAGATGCGCCTGGCAAAATGAACTTTTACGCTCTGAGGAAGACAACTCACCAATATTCGTATACATTGTATTTGTTATTGAAGCAACCATTGTTGGGTGGAATAAAAGTGCATGTGAAAATAAAATCATGGGAGAGAACATCAATTTGAATAATTTAACGAAATAACCTCATAACTGGTATGGTGTGATGACCTCTCCTCGTCTTTTGACCAATCGAATTGGGGGAATTCACACATTTGCAACATTAGGGGGTGGTACACTGCCCTGGAAAATGGTATAACTAAGGTAGGCTTAGCTAGTTAGATTGTCCAACTTGTCTGAATAGCTGACCTGTCACTGACCCAACGCACTGAATAGGCGATCGCGAGCAAAGGTGCAGGTGGAGCACTCTGTCAGATGATTCGATAATCAAATCGGTGTTTTGGGAAGGAGATCGATAGCCCAATCGGGGTTCCTGTGGGAGAAGATTCGCTAACCCAATCGGGGTCCGACTGTTAGCTGCAGAGAGGGTTGTGACGCTGGTGGTGCACTTTAGCTGTGGGTGTCGGTTCTGACCTGCGGTGGTCCTGTCCTGATCCAATTTACTTATCCTGATTCTGGTCTGCACCTGTTCTATCCTGTTGGCACCTGCATTTTCGGGGTCCTGTCCTTTATCCCAGTCCATGGCCAGGGTTGGTCTTCACACCATTCTAGGTAAATATGAAGCTGAGCGGGATATGTCATTGTGCTGTTTCCCTCTTCTTACCCTTCCTATGTTTCAATGCTTAAAGAACGTTTCATGATATTTTCACATCATCTTGCTTTGATCATATTCTTTCTAATTGATCAAGCTCTGATTAATCTAGTATGGGCACTGACATTCAAAGAATTATTTAGATAAAGCGTTTAAATCTTTCCCGAGTCTGTGGTTATTTTATGAGTGCAAATGTTTAATGCTACCTATTTTTTTGCTAACTCCCTTGATCCCTTAGAACTTTAGGTACCGGTGACAAGGATTGGTAAGTCAAGGTATAGGTCCTAAAAGGTTAAAATTAAATCACTGGTATAGTGTAGGTTTAACTGTTCAAAGTGTGTAAGTGTTTATGGGCCCAAGAGAGTATGGTAAAATTCTGGGCCGGTGAACCCGCGCTCTATCAGTATTTTTGGAAGCAGAGCTATGGTTAGGGTTTAGTTAAGATAGGTAGTTAGTCGTGTTAGGATTATTGACTAGTATTTGATTTATGTATTAACCAAAATTGTTTGTACCTGTTATATGTTTCTTTTGGAATCCCCGGGGGCAGAATAGCAGGTGGTAAATGGAAGCCACTTTGCATTGAGGTCACTTGCCTAAGGAAGTAAGTGCATGGTAAGGTAAAACTGGAAGCACTGATTAGGGATTTTCTGTATAAATGTGTGAATAAATGATAGCAAAGGAGTTCGTTGGTGAAACTTTGGCCTTATATCACCTAGAAAGAGTAAGCCAGAGGGAGTAACAGGTTCTCTAATGCTTTTATGAAGAGTAGGCGGAAGGGATCTACTCGCAGTGTATGAAGAGTAAGTGGAAGGGATTTACTCGCAGTAAAAGAAATCATCTTTCCTTTGAATTTAATCACTTAGGCACAGTTACAAATGTTTTTACGTTGTTAAATAGTAAGAATTGCATTTAAATTGAAAAGAAATAAGTTTCTTGTATTACCTTGCAAAAGAAGGAGTCAGTTGCAGAGCTGCGCTAACATCACTCAGAGCCGCGCTGTTATTGGTTGAGACAGTGGGTGTGTAGCTGAGGTAATTGTAAAGGAGGGGTGAGTGCTGGAGCGTGGGAACTTGTCTCACGAGAAAAGTCACGCAATCATTGGTCAAAAGTAATTTGAATTCAAATCACTGATTGGTTCTCGAAAATAAGAAACGCGCTGGTATTGGCAAAGCATTTAGTAAACAATTGAGTGTAGCTGCATATTATATTTATTGGTGCAAACTATGGGGCCGATTAGGATGGCGGTTTTTCCGCATCCTCCGGGCCGGCGGAAGTGTCCGCCGGCCTGGAGGATGCGGAAAAACCGCGGCGGAGACTCCAAAGACCCACCGCCAAATTAGGATGGCTGGTGGGTCTGATAATCTGTCCGCCGCTTTTCCGCCGCGGTCGGAAGGCGACCACGGCGGAAAAGCACTAACATGTCTGGCGGTGTCTATCAGACACCACCAGGCATATTAGGATGTCTGAAAATATATGCTTTTCCGCGGCGGCTTCACCGCCGTGGAAAAGCATACGGACCTTCACTTCGGGGGCCCGTTGCGGGCCCCCTGGGTGAAGGTGGGGTGGGGGGTGCACATGGGGGGTACCTATGGTACCCCCCTGCATTTGCGTGCACAATGCAGCAGGCACCGCGCGGTGCCTGCCGCTTTGTGCACGCAAATGCTGTGCATGGATTTTTTACATTGCGGCGGATGCAGCTTGAAGCTGCACCCGCCGCAATGTTAGAGATAGAGGATGTGACCGCCACCCTGGCGGTCACATCCTAATTTGATCGGAGGGAACGCCGCAGCCCATGCGGACGTTCCCTCCTCCTCAGGGGTCGCGGACGGACTCAAGTCCGTCCGCGATCCTAATCGACCCCTATATGTGGCATTTAGATCCAACAGTTATAGGAAATGGACCCGATAGGAGGTACTTAGGTTTTGCGCACGAGCAGTACATAAGGGGAAGACATTATATCATGAACGGAGGAGAGAGAAAAATGTCACTATTTAAAAGAATTAAGAATTTCTTTAAAAAAGACAAAACGATTAAAACTAGAGAAGGGATTATTATTCCCCCACCAAATACGCAGGCATCATACATGATGGTAGAAAAGGGCTACCACACCTGCGTGTGGTTAGAGAATAGGACAGAGTACACAACAGATGATGGTGTTTTGGCATTTCCAGAACATGGTACCTTTAATGGTAGAGTTTTGTACAATTTGAGAACAGGCATGAATGAATTAGATCCCAGACTTAGATTAACTCAGTACGAAGCATTGGAGGAATGGGAGACTGAGGCTTTCGAGCGAGATAGACCCAGAAGCGACAGAAATTGGAATGCATTTTATCCCAGATTTCCAAAAGAGACAAGAGATAAACAAATGAAGAAATGGAGACAGTCTATGTTAGTAGAAGGATTATATCCTGTGAGGACTTTAGAGGAAGCGTCAGGAAGGAAATGCACAGAGAAAATGAAAAATGTAATGATTAGTGGTGAATCAGATGATGACTACTTGGAGGATTTGTTAATGAAAAGTCTGCCACCTTACCATGAAGAAGTAAATAGAGTTAACCCTAGCGCCCCATTCTTAAAACCACCTTTGGTTCCGCAAGTTGTGCATGAAACTTCGTTAGAAAAAGTGCTACAGGAAAGGGAACAAGAAGTCATAAAGAAACAGAGAGCGAATTCATTCAGAAAATTTCACAGAGAAATATGAATCCTGAAGCCTTGACTATTCCGGTAACCATAGGTCCCATTGTTCCATTATTGGAGAAAAGCAGTCCTGTCCCATACCTCCTGTTTTGATTACACCTGTAGTGCAACCTTGAAAAGAACCCTTGATAGTTGATGATCAAGCAAGTGAATGTGAGTCTGTGATTTCCTTGATGGGTTTATCTATAAGGGAACCGGTGGATGATTCAGTCAGGAAAAACACCCCTGAAACTTCTAGAGAGGTACAGATGGAAACATCCTCAGGTACAAGAAGTGCTACTGTGGTAACCCCAGAAGAAAAAAAGAGATGGTCCCGGGAATTAGAAAAACCAAAATCACAGCCTAAGGTATTGGATATTTTTAAATTAAGAGTTGAATTAGAAGAACTGATTGCTGGAAATGTGGGTTTAGATAGGTTAAACACTCTCAATGAAGACAAATTGTTGTTTATATGTAGAAGTATCACTCGCAATACTAAAACATTTCATGAAAAGTTCATGAGTTTGGCTTCTGAAATGGGAATTGATATTGGAAAATCTAAAGTTTTACGGAAACCATACCGAGCTGAATTTTCTGAAAAAGATTTAGAAAACATGAATGTGTCAGGACGTAAAGTGCAGATCAAGGAGTTACTATCATTGTTGCAGTAGTGGGGTGATTTAGACAAATGGAAAGCCAGATGGGCAAAGAAAAAAGAGGAGGCCCAAGCTCAAAATGCTGCAAGTGAATATTAATTAAAAGAATCAGAAAAAGTAGAAAGGTCGTGCCCGATGAGAGAAGTGCCTGGAGGAGGTTATGTGCGTGTTCCATGGTCCCGACAAGATATTTTGTCATTTACAAATGATTTCCCAAAACTCAGAGAGAAACCTGTAGAATGGTACAGGCAGGTTGAAAGATTTTTAAAAGTCTTAAAAGTGTTGCTAAAAGATTTAGATGGGTTAGTTGACATTGTTGTTGCTCTGGATCTATGGACAGAATGTTAGATAGAGGTTGATTATCCTAATGATGAGTACCCTAGAGACCCGAAGACAGGAGCCCCGTCAGATGAAGTTATGAACAAATATAATCAAGTAATACTGTACTTGAAAGGAAAGGTATCCCCAAAGGAAACTGACTGGACAAGAATAGACAGAACTACTCAAAATAAAGATGAATCAGTACATGCATATTATGAACGCCTTTTACAGGTATTCAAGCAGTACAGTGGTTTGGAAAGCATTGCACGAAAGACATGACCCATTTTATTTATCGATTTGTGTCAGGGCTAAAACCAGAAATTTCGCAAATGATTGAAGATCATAAAATCTGTTGGCAGGCCAAGCCGATAGATGAAATACTTAAGTATGCAAAATATTGTGGGGATGAAATTGACAATAAACGAAAGAATTTAGAAGAAAAGGTAATGTGGGCACAAGTAAAATTAGCAGAGCAACAGGAACTTCAGTTAAATCAATTTACAAATAATCAGAATCAAGGAGATGGAAATGGGGGTAAGCCAAGAGGTAGAATGAACAGAGAGGAGGCCAAGAAGAAATTTCCTTGTCATGGGTGCGGAAAAATGGGGCAATGGAGGAGCGAGTGTAAAGCTGTATTGAGTAACAATGTACAAAACGATAATTTGAATCCACAGACGCAGAATAGGATGTCAAGGAAGCCACAGCAACAGGTAATACAGAACCAGTTACCACTTGTACCTATGACAGATTCTGGGAGACAAGCGAATTACAAGGTGGATACCACAAATTGGGAGGGAAATGGAAGGAGAGATGCAGTGACATCACAATTTCTTTTGAGTGACGCATTTTTTGAGTAAGATAGTTACTGACGGTGCCTGAGAGGGGAGGACGAGGAGTGCGTACTTAGTGCATCTTTGCCGATAGATCAGTCAGGTCCATACATTGAGGGAAAAGTTGAGGGAAATGATGTTACCTTTTTGTTGGATACTGGTGCTACCCGTTCTACTGTGAGAACAGCAGATGTTCCAAACCTACCTCTCTCAGGAGAAGTGATCCAAGTAGTGGGCGTTTCTAATAAACAAATTAGTACCCCTGCTACAGAACCTATGGAGATCAGAATAGGGAATTTCAAAGAAATGCACAAATTTGTAGTGTGCAACTCCAGTCAAGTAAACCTATTAGGTAGGGACTTGCTGTGCAAAATGAATTGCACAATCGTTTGCACCCCAGGTGGTGTTGAAATTCAAACTCCAGATGAAGATGGAGTTTATAAATGAATGTTGGCCAAACAAGAAACAGTAATTAAAACGATGCTAGTGAAAGACCTCGCGAAAGAATTACAGCATACAGTGAATCCTGAAGTGTGGGATTTCGCTGGGAAAGATGTAGAACTAATGGCAAATGTTGACCCGGTAAAAGTCACAGTGAAAGAAGGTGCAGTCTACCCAAACATTCGACAATACAGTGTTGCAGCAGAAATAAAGCCTTTGGTTGAACAAGGCATTTTACAAGAAATAATGAGCAGTCTGTGTAATTCACCGATAATTGGTATAAAGAAACCGAGGGGGAAATATAGGGTCGTACAAGACCTTCGCAAAATCAATAAAATTGTCATCCCATGTTGTCCAGTTGTGCCAAATCCTGCCGTGATTCTGTATCAGATACCGTGGGGAGCCGAGTGGTTCACGGTTATAGATCTGTGCCATGCATTTTTCTCCATACCATTACATCCAGATAGCAAATATCTTTTCTCGTTCAAATTCGACGACCATGTCTACGTTTGGAACCGTGTCCCTCAGGTTTACACAGAGAGTCCATCGATTTTCAATCAGATATAAAAAAAATGTCTTGAATCTATAATATTGCCCGGACAGTCTGTCATGGTGCGATATATATATACGACCTGTTGGTGGCGTCTAAGACTCGAAATGCCTGTGTTGTTGATACCATTGCATTGCAAAATCATTTGGCAGATGGAGGGCATAAAGTGTCACCTGAGACCTTGCAATTCTGCACCAAATCAGTAAAGTATTTGGGGCATCAGATAGAGAGAGGTGTCAGAAGAATTACCTCTGAAAGAATCAAAATAATTAGAAACATGACTCTACCTCAGACACAGAAGGAAATCAGAATGTTTCTTGGAGTTGTAGGTTACTGCAGGCAGTCAATTGTGGGATTTGCAGTCCTAGCTAAACCTCTGATATAGATGACAACGAAAAGAGCAAAAGACCCAGTAGAGTGGGATGACAAAAGTATGACTGCTTTCTTGAAGCTGCAAGACTGTCTCTGCTCAGCTCCAGCCTTAGGGAGGCCTGATTATTCAAAAGAATTTGCATTATTCTGTGATGCACGTGACAATTGTGCATTGTCTGTTCAGACCCACACTCATGGTTTAATGAGACGTCCTGCGGCATATTTTTCATCCACACTAGATCCTGTGGCATCTGCATTGCCAGGATGTCTGAAAGCAGCAGCTGCAACCTGCATGCTTGAGCAAAGTGAATCCATCATTATGGGACACCCTGTAACCGTGTATGTTCCACATTCAGTGGTGATTCTGTTAACCAGAACACATACTCAGTATTTGACTCCTAGTCGGCTGACTAAGTATGAGCAAATTCTTCTAGGTGCAGGGAATGTGACCATTGCCAGATGCACTGTTTTAAAGAAAGCTACACTGTTACCTGATTCACACTTCGCAGAAGTGAAGGGGGAAGTCAAGCATGATTGCATCGACCTCACAGAATACAGTACAAAACCCTGACCAGACATAAGAGAGAAGCCATTGTTGACATCTAAATATGAGCTGTTTGTAGATGGCCTGTGCATGAGACATGAGGAAGGAGGATTAAGTGCTGCTTATACTGTGTGTACTTTGTGTGGTCCAGAGGAAGCATTATATTTACCTGGAGTCAAGTCTGCACAAGTAGCCGAATTAGTTGCATTGACAAGAGCCTGTACATTTGGGAAAAATTTGAAAGTAACCATATACACTGACAGTCAGTATGGTTATGGGGTTGTGCATGACATTGGCCAACTATGGATGCAAAGGGAGTTTCTGACGTCTTCAGGTACTCCTATTAAAAATGGACATTATGTAAAAGACTTACTAGAAGCAATTCAAAGGCCAAAATGAGTGGCTGTGGTCAAGTGTGCTGCTCACCAATCTGGAAATGACAAAGTGACAGCAGGTAACCGATATGCTGACCAACTAGCCCAGCAATGTGACAATCCTAAAATGGCAATAAATAAGAAAATCGATGCACGCGGAAACAGCTGCCAGCTTGTGTTGCATGAAAGAGTGAAAACTTGGGAAGTGAGAGATTTGCAAAATGAGGCAGAAATGGAGGAAAAGGAAGAGTGGGAGAAAATAGGATGTCAGAGAAGGGCTGATGATGGTGTTATTGTTTACCTTGATGTGAGACCTGTGTTACCAGATTGTATGCTTGCTCCTATGGCTACGATGTATCATGGAAGCTCACTTATAGGTAAAGACGCGATGATGAGACAATTCAGACAGAGTTGGTTCAATGCGAGATTCAAGAGTCTTTGCCAGAGGTGTATAACATGTCAAAGAACGAATCCTGGTAAGAGAACTGTAGTGTTGCCAGGAAAGATTGGAAAGGCAGAGGGTCCCTTCATACGACTCTAGATTGATTTAATCCAATTACCCCCTTGCAGAGGACTGAAGTACGTCCTAGTCATTGTCCGCCTGTTTTCAAAATAGGTGAAGCCTACCCTACACGCAGAAATGATAGCATCACTGTAGCTAGGTTACTACTGAGGGAACTCATACCACGTTTCTGTTTTCCAGTAACGACTGAATCAGACCGAGGGTCTCATTTTAATAATGAAATTATTCGTCTGATCTGTTAAGCATTCCAAATTGAGCAAAAACTGCACTGTGCATACCGCCCAGAGGCTTCTGGAGTGGTAGAACAACTGAATGGCACAATTAAGTCACGGTTTGGAAGAACTAAATTGTTGTATTTCAGGAATTTCATAAAATTTGATCTTCAAAAATTCAATCCCATCTCTATTTACATAATTAACAAAAATCAACAATTTTACCCATTGCTCCATTTACTAAACCTTTTTCCACATTCAAATTACGTAAAATGATCCTACAGTTTACACATGCATATAAATTACTTTCTAAACTAGCAGTTTTACTTTTCGACTTCTCCAAAGAATCCAATTTCCTTCTCAACTTTTCTGTCAAAATAATAGTGATTCCTTCATGCTCTATTTTATCAATAGCTTCCAATTGTATAATTTCTTCATTTTCCAACTTTAACATTTCTTAATTGAATACAGAACATTCACTCAGTGTTGGCATTAAGCAGATTACAGACTTGTTTTTTGCAATTTTCATATATATTTTCTCTGGAACAATATTTTCATTTGGAAACAAATTGGGAAGTAATCGTCTCAGTAAAGCTTGTTTGCCATGTTCTGTCACTTTTCCAATTCTTACATCTAGAAGAATTTTTCCATAACCTGCATCATTTGCCTGACGCATATTTGTAAAAAGTTCCTTATACTATAATATTAACATTTCCAATGCTCCCCAAAGACTTTCTGGTATCTTCATGTGCCAGTGTTTTAAACACTATTTGTCCTTTTACAGGAGTAAGTTGTAGTAGATCTCCAAAAACTATGACGTGTTTTCCTCCAAAGAATATATCATAGTCTGTTTTAAGAATGTGCTGCATTCTTAAATGCACAAAGGCAAGCATTACATGCTTACCTCATCAATAATGAGTACTTTCATTTTCTTCAAGACTCTTGCAACTGCAAAACAAGCTTCTCCAGATAGCTTGTAGTATTCTAATTTGTTTTCATGCTCTACTGGTTGCATTAATAAATGATGTAAAATAACTTCTTTAATATTGTGTGCCGCCAACCCAGTTGGAGCAGTGACAATACAAGACAAATACGAGTCAGTTGTTTTGTGTAAATAAATTGAAATTACTTTAATTAAAAAATGTTTTCCTGTTACAGCTTGTCCACTCACATACAATCGGATAGGTTGGAATAATGAGCAAGAGCACTTTTTCTTTTCATGAAGTAATCCATGGGTAATCTGTTCTCTCACTTGCTCATATATTTGTTTTTGCTCAACATTAAGTTGTTCTTCCAAATTTCCTAAATTTCTTAAATCTTCTTGAGCTTGATACATTGCTGTTTCCACCTCTTCCATAGCATGTTCTGCTTCATTTTGAATAATTGGTTCTCCTAATGGATCCTGACTTAACAGACCAGAAGTTTGACTGTCTTCAGAACTCTCTCGAGCAATCTCAGCTGCAATTGTAGCTTCTTGTTCAATTTCATTGTTCAACATTTTCACAGAATTAGCAAAAACAGGACATTCTATACTATCATTAGTTGCATTGAAAGAATCTTCATAGCTGTGAAAATCTCCAAGTAATTCTAATTCTGAACGCCATTGCTTGAAAAGTTGCAAAAGAGCAAAATAGTAAAATTCCCTTTTGTCAGGTGTTTCGCAACTCAGTTTATGGTGATTAATCAAATGTCCTTTTCTTTGTTTCACCAGACATCCTTCAGATCCAATCACAGCATATACACCATTATTGATGTTTTCTGTAATACTCAATTTAAAAATATAGTTTTGCAGCACTTCATAGAGACAAATGTTCTCCAGATGGTGACTTCTGTTTGGATAATATGTATCCAACATATTTGTTTTCACAATATCTGTACTTTCTGGCTCCTTTTCAGCTAAATATTCAATTTCATGTACAGATTTAAGTACTCGGTTTCGTGTCGCAGCAAGACCTAAAGTCACCCAAATGATTCTTCTAGATTTGGAGTATAGACTTGCAGATGATAAGCGATCCGAGCATTCATACACTCCAATTTCTCGATGAGATAACATCTTCAAACTGTAAGTATATAATTTCTTACTTAGACTCTTCTCGTGGGAAATCTCTTCCCACATTTCCTTCAATTCCGTCTTTTCTGATTTCGTTATGTATGATGTTAAATATTGAGGAACAGCAATGGAATTTTCTGCAACATATTGAATATCCATGTTAGCACTCCACATAGACGAAATCACTGGGTTGTAGTCATTTATATATTTTGAGTCTTCATTTCTTCTTCAATTGTAGGTATTTTTAGGAGACTTTCTTGTTATAGTATGTCGCAAAGATGACATAAAACTGTTCACTCTTCCTTTCGATAATACTGGAAGTGGAAATCCAAAACGGCATTTGGTGTAGAATTTGTCTTTAGATTTGTACGTTTGACGACAGTATTTCCCACAACGATGGCTTTGGAATCGTAAGACCTGTTGTCTTAAGTCCTTATCCTGTGTGCTTTTGGGTTTATCACATGTAGCGTATTCTTCAATAAAAGACATCACAGTATCATCTGACTCTGTTCCAAATTTGGGAGCATCTTTGATCCATATTAGCATTGCTTGATACTCCTTTCTCCAATAGAAGTCCACAACCTCTCCAAGAGGAGGATTTTTTTTATTGGAGATAAAAGACATCATAGCTTCAAATCTATGATTGAAATACCTGCATACATTAACTGGATCCAAAGAGCACAATTCTCTAGGTGTCTTGTATTCAATATTTATTATATTTGAATTTGCATCTCGAAGAAATTGAATTAAATCGTCCCAAGCATATTCAGCACAGCTTAGAGTAAGGAACCATGCAGGAGTTCCTTTCAGCCTCATTCATGAAGTAAAATTGCGCCCGCAATCGCTGCGAAAATGCAATTGCGGGCGCAATTTACGTAATTGGCATTCAACAACAAAATAGCGAATTCGCTAACACATAATAGCGAATTCGCAATAAAATTCGCAGATTCCCGGTAGGCGAGCATTAGCGAATCGGAAAATGCGACAAACCACGGATTCTGCAAAATAAATAGCGAAATCGCAATATAATCTCAATCGGCATTCATGAAAAATCGCTAATAGCGAAAAACCCAAAAATCGCTGTTTGCGCGGCGCAAATTAAGGACAACTCAAAGCAGGTGGTAACCATAAAAGCCATGAACTAATTACATTTGAAAAACCGTTGGCCAATCACCAACAGGTTCAGGCCTGACCAATCACACATAAGGACATTCAGCAGCAGCATTAGGAGTTCCACAATGCCAGGAATGTACATGGTGGTGAGGCGTCGAAGGCTACAGCGCGCAGCACGGAGGAGACGCAGGATCCAGGACAGGATTTTCCGCCAGCGGGTCACCTTGCTGGGCCAAACCAGAGAGCAGATATTTGCAAAATACAGGCTGAATGGGGAAATGATAATCCGGCTAATACATGACCTTGACCCCCTGATGCAGCACCCAACAAGGCGAACCAATGCGGTGCCTACACATGTGCAGGTATTGTGTAGCCTGCACCTCCTGGCCTCCGGGAGTTTCCAGGGGATAGTAGCGGCTGCTAGGGGGATATCCCAGCCCACCATGTCATGCTGCCTCCACACTTTCGTTGACGCCATGCTCACCCAGCTACACCGTCACATCACATTTCCCACGAGCCAACAGGAATTGGACTTGACAAAGCTACAATTCTACAATGTAGCCCATTTTCCCCATGTACTCGGATGCATAGACTGTACCCACGTCGCCATCTGCCCACCAGCTGCCACGGAGTATATGTTCCGCAATAGAATGTCCTACCACTCCCTCAACATACAGATGGTCTGCAATGCTAAGACCTACATCACTGACATTGTCGCCCAGTACCCAGGGAGTACCCATGACTCCTTTATATTCCGGCACAGCGGCCTCCACACACGACTGCTCAGGGGAGAGTTTGGGGAAGGACACCTACTTGGTAAGTACACTTTGTCGACAATGTCACATTGCAATGAAGTAACTGTGCAGCACAGGCAATCACCATCTGCTCCTCTCATTCAGGTGACAGTGGCTACGCCCTACGTGAATACCTCCTGACCCCTTACCTCAACCCTGCCACACCTCAGCAACGGCGCTACAATGTTGCACACATACGGACAAGGAATTGCATAGAAAGGACATTGGGCCTGCTCAAGAGCAGGTTCCGCATACTGCACAAGACAGGTGGGGCCATGTATTACAGTCCCATGTATTACAGTCCTGCAGTGTGCTGCCGCATTGTGGCTGTCTGTGCAATACTACATAACATTGCAACCAAGCGCCGGATACCTGTCGACATCTCTGGCAGTGAATCTGAAGGGGACGACCGGCCACCTGCACATGCGCACCATGCACGCGGGGAGAACCCAGCTGAAGGCCACAGACGTCGCAACCACATCACAGTGAACAGTTTCTAGGCCACCCTCTTCCCTCACCCCACAAATCACAATTGCATGCAAAATGTAATGATGACACAACGCTAATGTGTGCTGCAAAATAAATATATTTGTTTCATTCACAAAAAATGTCACCAGTACAACTATTTTCTACTAACAGTATTACTTCATACTGCAGTGTCAAAGGACAGGGCAGGCTTATAGTCAGCCTGTGCCTGTAATTGTCTAAATGAGTCAATTGCGCCTCACGCGCGTTCCGCCCAAGCGCCTCTGAGGCTCATCCTCTTCCGGGGCACCTGTACCTGGCGTTGCCCTGGTGCTGCGCCTGAGTGGCGGGACTAGTGTGGCAGAGTGGCTTCTGATGCTGGATGCCCCCTCACTGCTATCATCACCCCCAACAGTGGCAGGTAGAGCAGGAGGGTGTAGTGCCGTAACCGCCGTGGTGAGGTGCTCCAGGACCCTGGTCATGTCCTCACAGCACTGTACGAGTTGGTGCTGCTGTACTAGTGACCGCCGCGACAACTGTGAAGTGGCATTCGCTGCCACATAATTGGACCTGCTGTAGGAGGCCAGCCGGCTCATGAGCTGGTGGTGGCGCCGGCGTGCTGCACTGCGCTGCTTAGTCATCGCAGCGGTGTTGGCCTCCATGGCTGCAGTCATGCGGGCCATTCCCTCCCCCACACCTGCCATGGCTGCAGTCATGTTGTCCATGCGGTCCCCCATACCTGCCATGTCCGCCGCCATGCGGTCCATGCGGTCTCCCACTCCGGCCACATTGCGCCCAATCTTGTGGAGCTGGAGCTGAATGGCACCTTGCTGCCGTGCCTGGCGCTGATGTATTCTCAACATGCGTCTTTCGACGCTCATACAAGCATGACTCTGTCCATTGCCCCTCCTGCTGATTGCAGCAGTGGTGTGCTGGCGAGACCTCCCACGCCTGCTCTGCTGGCCTGTCACTGTGGCTGGCCGCTGTGTTGGCACTGTCGCAGGCCCAGATGTTGTAGCACCAGCTTCTGGTGGTGTCACAGCAGGCGTTGCTGGTGCGGCAGGGACTGGAGGCACAATAGTGGCGGGCCTGGCTGTGGCTGTCGGTGGTCCGCCAGATGCAGGGGGCACAATAGTGGCGGGCCTGGCTGTGACTGTCGGTGGTCTGCCAGATGCAGGGGGCACAATAGTGGCGGGCCTGGCTGTGGCTGTCAGTGGTCCGCCAGATGCAGGGGGCACAATGGTGGGGGGCCTGGCTGCTGGTGTTGTAGCAGCGGCAGGGGCTGGTGCCTGGGTTTGTGGTGGAAAATCCTCCTCCTGGGCCTCCTCATCTATTAGCAGCCTTTCACTGTCGCTGCTTTCAGCGCCACCTGTGAGGGTAAGTGGACAATCATTAGTTGCATGTGACTGTCAGACGTGCAGTTGTTATATGCATGCTGGGTGACATTCCCTGAATGGCTGTGGATTTGCGTACTTTGGAACCTGTCTGGCTGCATTGTGGTACTACTACATTGTGGCCACACTACATCTCCCACAATGCTTCAGGGCATTCCCAGATGTGTAACAATGGCATGACTAAGGGACATTATGTGAGCCTATTTGGTCAGGGACAGTCATAGGGGACAGGGTCGCAGTCGCATGCCACTTACCTTGGGTGTATTGGGTGGGGCGGGAGGAGTCCAGACGTGTGACGCCAACGCACGCCTCCCTCTCAAGCGTGTTCTCCACCTGGTCCTCCAAGGGTGTGTTAGGAGGGACTGTAGGTCCGCCACCTCCAGTGTCCGATGACTCTCCAAGGCACTCCGCCACCCTCTCCTTGGCACGACCTCGGAGGTCATACCATCTTTTCTTCAGCTCCTCAAGTGACCTATCGGCCACACCCACGGAGTTGACAGTGGAGGCTATTCCCTGCCAGATCCTCCTTTTTTCTTGCTCCGGGACCTTCCTGGAGTCTTTGCCAAAGAGTTTTTCGTGGTTGGCCACCACCCCTTCAATCAAATGTTCGAGCTCCTGCTCAGAAAATTTGAGCTTCCTCTTCCGCCCTGTGTTGTTGCTGGGGCCAGGAACAGGTTCCTCTGACATGGCAGCAGAGTAGTTGCAGTTTACAAATCACCAGAATAGCAGCAGCTCTCCCACTTGCTCCCTCCAGGTCGGCCTCACTGTGGTGAATGGGAGTGGGAACTGCCTGCTTCCTGGTTGTGATGTCATCACTGTGCTCGAAATGCGACTTCCCGTTTTCCCGATCTCGCGAGTTTGCGAATCGCAATCCCGACGCGGGTAGCCGGAAATAGCGATTATTCTGCGATTATCGTTAATCGCAAACGGAATTTGCGCCCGCGTGCGAATCGCTTTTTTTTTCGGTAATCTTCATGAATTCAGATTTGCGATTTCTCAATAGCGATTCGCAATTTATCGCTATTTGAGAATCGCAAATCCCGTTTTTCATGAATCAGGCTGTAAGTTCCTTAACATACATTTAAGGTCTCCATGACGATGGTGCCAGTACTCATTAGTACCACGCTGACATGCCATGAGAATAATCAGCTGAGATTCCAAAACATTATCTTTCTGGTGTACTTTATCCATAAATTCCTTTACCGAAACATTTTGCAGATGTCCACCTGTTTTCAATATATGGTTTACTGCATAAGAAAGTCCAGACAAATCACTCTAAAATGAAATATGAAACAAATAGGGAATACATTGTCGAAATCTTGGATCTTCTGCATACAATCTTAATGTCCGGTATTCAGATGCAGGAATCTGCACAGGTCGGTCATCATATCGTCCTCCTTTTCCTGTAGGAAACAAATGAGGGAAACAACGAGCTTCCAAGCTTTTTTCCCATACACTAATGGGACTTCCATTTGCTTCTTTCATTTGGAATAACTCTATAGTATTCCCCATCACTTCTTTGGAATGCAGTGGATGAACACTGTAATGTTCGTATATTTCTTCAGTTCTAGACACATCCACTTTTTCAATTTGTCCAGATGGCAAGTCACTATCTTCTTCTACAGTTATTTCTTCTTCACACATAAACACGTCTTTATAATATTGATTATTTTTTATCAGATACAATGTTGCCTTTTTCACTTTCCTAACATCCACTAATTCCTGCCAGATTTTCTTACTCTTAGTAGGAACGCCATTAACAAGAATAACTAAAGACTCATCTTCTACATTTTCTACACCAACTGTTTCAATATTTTTCTTTAAATCTAATGGCAAATACACAACTCTTCCTTTTAATCCTCTCTGTAAATCTGAAGGAGGCAATTTCACTGTCTTAGGCTCCATACGAACAATAGCCTGAAAAGGATGCACACATTGAATAAGAATAGATTCAAAAGTATTTAAATCCAGCAGTTCACAAGGAATTTTTACCAACTCAAAATTATTATGCACAGCCCTAGCAGGCATTTTATTCTCATCTAATTTGTTATAACAATATTTACAAATATGCTGATCACAACCCAAATCAAAAGAATTCTCTACCAACAAATAAGTTACAAATTCCATCCACTCCTTATTATTTTCATTTTCACATTTTAAATACAAATCAACAATCCTAGTCTGATTTTTATAATGAATACGTCGACAATAAATACAAGAATTATTTGGTGTTTCACCTGAAATCACCTTGAACTTTGTAATTTCTTGCTCAACTTTTTCAGTACTGCAATGTTGTACATTCTCTTCTACATTTCCTTCTACTAACGTATCAATTTCTGCACTATCTTCTTCTGCACCAAAGTAACTATCCTGAATTTCATCCCAAACGTTCTTCACATCTGACACAGATCCATGCAAAAGAGCACTGTTCAACTTCTTTAACATTAGAGCTGGACTTTTTGCATATTACAACATTCTGACTAATTTCCTCATTTCAGTATGATGTACTGCCAACGTCCTGAAATGGTGAAAAATAAAACACTTCTACATACTTTTTTTGAATGACAAGCCAAAGAATGTGAATGAATGAATGAATGAATTGTATCTTATATCGCGCTAACTTAGCCCAATGGGCGTCAAGGCGCCTAAAACAAATAAAGAAACAAACCAGGTCAGACAGCAGTATCTCATTGGTAAGCTCTGGTGAAATACCAGGTTTTCAAGGCTTTTTTAAACAAATCGATAGAGGGTAAGATTTTTATTTCCATCGTAAGAGAATTCCAGAGCTGAGGAGCGACGACAGAGAAAGCTCTTGCTCCACATCTGGTCAATCTAACACGAGGCACTACCAAATGATGTAACCCGGCAGATCGTAGGCATCGCGTGGGTACATAACAGGTGAGCAGTGTACCAAGTGCGTCTACAGAGCCAGCCGCAAGTGCTCTATATGTGAGACATAAGAGCTTAAAGGAAATTCTAAACTGGACAGGGAGCCAGTGGAGATCTCTCCTAGCAGAGGTGGCAGATGATGCTATGGGAAGGGCCAGAAGGAAGCGCGCTGCGGCGTTCTGTACAGTTTGGAATCGATGGATAAGGCTCTTGTTGGACTCCACATAAAGAGAATTACAGTAATCGAGCCTGGAGCCAACAAGAGCAATTGCAATCTGTTTGCGCGCCTGGAAGGAGAGATAATGGAGGATTCTCTTTAAGATCTTGATAACACCCCAGCAGGTGGCCACGGTCCTATTCACTTGGAGCGTCATGGAAAGTGAGGTGTCAAAAATGACGCCGAGATTTCTGGCCGATTGGGAGGGAGTGGGGCAGATGCCAAGAGATGAAGGCCACCACTCGCTCGACCACCTGTGTTGGTCTTTACCAAAGACCAAGACCTCTGTCTTGTCGCCATTCAGCTTTAGGGAGCTGAGGATCATCCACTCCGCCACACGCTGCATGCATGACCTTAAGCTGAATGCGGATGTACTGACAGAGTGGGCCAGTGACACCATGATCTGGGTGTCGTCGGCGTAAGACACCACCTCCATCCCCTGCTATCTTACCGGTCTGGCAAGGGGGGCCACATAAATGTTAAATAGGGTCGGACTAAGAGCCGACCCCTGTGGCACCCCACATTGCAATGACTTGGCAGGGGAGAGGAAATCTCCAAGCATAACTCTCTGTTCTCTATCATGGAGAAAGGAGTTGAGAAGACTCAGGGCTGATCCCGTAACCCCTGCCTCCCCAAGCCGATATGTTAAAATGGCGGGAGACAAAGTATCGAATGCAGCCGTGAGGTCTAATAGAACCCGTACTGTGGTTTGGCCAAGGTCAACTTTGCGGCGAATATTATCCACCACAACAGTGAGAGCGGATTCAGTGCTATGATGTTTTCTGAATCCGTGCTGCGAGCTATCAAGATATTCACTAGTCTCAAGAAAAAAGGAAAGATGTGTATTAAGATGCGATTCTAGCATCTTTGCCGGAGCTGGCAATAAAGAAATAGGTCTAAAGTTCTTAAGGTTGCCCGGGTCCAGAGATTGTTTTTTAAGAAGGGGCTTCACTATGGCCTTCTTCCACACCGGCGGAAAGGAACCCTGGACAATAGCCCCGTTCATAATTTCAAGCAGGGGCGGAAGGATACTATTTCTACATTCCTTTAACTTTTTTAGAGATACAGGATCCATTGGGGAGGAGGAATTAGTCCTGTCTAAGAGGAGGTTAATGTCCTTGCAAACCAGTATTTTCTCTCACTCTGCAAGGGTTAATCCTTGCAACATCTCAATCTTTTGTTTAACACTTTTCTTAGTATAGTTACGTAAGAAATTGCGTAATAAATCAATAGATTCCTGCCGTACACTACAAATACTACTGCAATTCCAAGTGTACACTGGAGCTTTAGGCCTTCTCCCTAATACTTCATCAGCTAACACCTCTTCTACATTTCTAGGAACAATTTTCTCTTTCTCAATAGGACAACCATTTGTAACCTCATAAGCACGACCTGTAGTGTCAACTGCATGCAACAGCTCTTTACTCTGAAAATAACTCTCCTCATTAAAAAAAGGCTCAGAACTTGAACTATGTTTCCATTCACCCATATAAACTTCTGAAAAATGACTTCTATTAATTACTCTTCTCCATTTACTTTTGCTCTTCATTAAATGGATTGGCTTATCTAGTGATCGAATTCTATTGATTCCTAAAACAAAAAAAAATGTTTTAATTCAAAAGCTTTCTCAACTACATTCTCAATACATTTCCTCTTCTTATAAAATGCAGTTTTCTTCTTACAATTATTAACTTAGTCAGATTAAATAAAATTCTATTCTAAAACATCTTCTTCCTTATTTCTTGATATTGGTTTTTCTTCCTTTTACTATATACACTTTTTTCACACGTTTTTCCATGCTTCTTGTCTTTTCTCTTAGTTGCAGAAACAGTCACAGTATTTTTTACTTCATGTACACTACTGTTACTGGTTGACAATCTTCGCAGAAAAGTCTTAGTTTTCTTACCAGGACTTTTTTTCTTTTTGTTAACACATTGTTCTGCAGGTAAATGTTGTAGATGAGTTCTCTTTAAATAAACTGCGTTCTTTCGTCCTTTCTTCTTTTCAATTGTGGAAGGCATGATGATTTTTTTTCACTGATAATCAAAACAATCTATTATACAAAATATATATCACTTTAGAAAATAAATATATCAAATAGACTATTATATTACTTATAAGAAGAGAGGAGATATTATGACAACAAACATTAGAATATAAAAATAGAAGAACTTACAACAAGAGAAAGACAACTATGAGACAATAGAAAATATGCATAGAAAAGAGGATATAAGCAGAGACTGCAGTATAAGGGGATAAATAGAGTATGAAAAGACTAGAAAATATGAAGAGATAATGAGCAGTATGAGGAGAAAGGTGGCAGTATGAGGAGAGAAGGGAGAGTATAAAAAGAAAAACACAGAGTATGAGGAGACAGGGGAGCAGTATTAGACGAGGTTAGACAAGGGTGTCTAAAAAGAAGTAGGACTAATAGGAGACAGATGAGACAATGAGGACAGAGAGACACTAAGGGGCCCATTAGGATGGTGGACGGATTGCCCCTGCCAGGCTGGCCGTACCCACCGCCAGCCTGACGGGGGCAATCCACCCACCAACCCAAACAGAATGACCCCCTGCCATATTAGCATGCCTTGGGTATCCACAGCAGTGAAAAAGACCGTCCACTGCTTTTCCACCCCGGTCGTCTTGTAACCAGGATGGAAAGGATTTAACATGGTGGCGGTGTCTAATACACGTGATTAGATCAAAGGGAGAGAGAGGACTAGGTAAGCTAGGCCAGATCCCCTAGGTTATATGTACAAATATCAAAAAGGACTAGCTAGATTAGTAGAATAAGAAAGACTCTATAGGTACGTCGAGAAGCAACATAAAGTGGGGAAAAGCATTGTTTTCCTCATAAAGCCCTCACCCACCGACCTAGTCGGTGGCATGCTTCATCATCGGGCCCACCACAGTGGCACCGAGTGTGCTTCAACGCCAGGAGACTGCGGAGCTGGTATGTTGCTGAGTGTGCGGTGAAAAGGGGTGAGATAGTGTAAATTAAAAGCTATGCAAGAGGTCCCAGCACCCGAGGGTAGATTATCTTTAATGAACTGGGCCTTTGCTAGCAGATAAAAAGGCAAGGAGACGTGGTGGAGTGCTGATTATGACCTCCAGCGTCTGGTGCGGTCTACATGTTTCAGCCAGTGCCTTGTTGAATTTAAGCTGGCTTTCCTCAGGACCTTTTAATATGTGCAGGGTGCAAAATAAACTTAATTTAAGTGAGGGTGGTCATTTGGCTATGTGTCGCGCTCGCTAAGGCGCTATAACTGTTTAGAGGGGATTCCCTCAAGCTTGACTACATATAACACATAGGACAAAGAACAAGACGTACAGGGTAGAGTCATGTCAATATAGTATAATTCACTACAATGAGCCGGCTTATAAGGTGGTGTACGGCCTATAAACGGCTATTGTGGGCTCATGGCACGTGCATGAGACAGGTGATGATTTTATCAAAAACCGGTAGTGTTTAGGTGGTGGGCTAAAAGAGCGTAATCACAAGGTGAGGTACAGGTAAGTATGGTACTAGGTCCTCACTCTGTGTTTCCTTGTAAAAAGCTTCATGGGTCGCTTGGCAGAGAAAGAGACCCTGTTGGCAGAAAGGTAGGTTCAACAAATATCCGACCTGTGGGAGGAAAAAGGTGGCTTACCCTGTTTGTGGTTGTAGCGATTCAATGTTACTCACGAGATTTTCGGTCTGGTTCCTCCTTGGACCTATTCGTCCTTCCGCGGCGCCCGTTGTGAGAGAAGTGGGACTTGCCGCCTCTACTTTATACTGTCCGGTGGAGTAGTTTCACCTGTGTATAGTAGAGATAGAGGGAGGGGAAACACGCTAGCAGCCTAGTCATTGCGGGCTGAGCGCGCGGGTGCCGATGAGTAGTGCGTGGTATTGCGCATGCGCGGAGAGGTAGAGGCAGGTTCCGGTGCACGTGCCGTTTCAGTGCGCATGCGTGTATTGAGACGCTAGCGCAGGAGTGATGCGCATGCGTGTAGGCGTCAGGTGAAGTCCTACAGGGGACTCGGATATGGGCATGGTTTGCGCGAAAGGGTTGCCACTTTAGCGTGTACACAAAGTGCTAGCCAGCCTCTAAAAACATTAAAAGCAGGTGCAAGATATGTGTATACTGGCATTAAGGGGAGAAAGCCCGTTAGATAGAAGGGGAGCATGGGTGAACACGCTCATGCAGGGGATGCCCTGACATTGGTATCTCAAGGTTGTGCATTCCAGTGCCCATGGTGTGGGGTTTAGACAGCTAAGGAGTTCCATGGTATGGCATCATTAAGGCCATCGGTGTGCGTGGACAAACGGTATATCCAACGTTGCTCTTTTTGAAGAAGAGTTTTTTCATTGATTGAGTTGTCAAATTTCTCAATGACTGTCCACGAGAAGTCATTGGGGGTGTGGTTGTGGGTAAGGAAATGATCTGTAAGTTTGCTGATATTTTTGCCAGATCTTATGGTGCTCCTGTGTTCAGTCATACGTGTCCTTACTTTCCTGGTTGTCATGCCAATGTATCTGAGGCCGCATCGGCAGGTTATAAGGTACACCAAGTTGGGTCCAGACTTTGCCTGGTTCTAGGTCCAGAGTTTTTGAAGGGGACGTGAGGTGGCACACACTGCAGTTGTTGCAGGGGTGGTGGCCTGTGACTTTCGGGAGTCCCCAGATGTTGACTAAGGTATTGTCGTTGGTGTTTACCTTCGGCAAAGGTCTGGTTTTGACTAGTTGGTCTTTCAGATTTGTGGCCCTTCTGTATGCGAAGCGCGGTTTTTCCCAATTCCTGGTGCCAGAATTGATGATCTTCCAGTTGCGTCGTATGATATTGGCTACCTGGTTGGATGCTGTGTTGTAGGTTGTCACACATGTCAGTGTGGGTTCTTCCTGCTGTTTTTCATAGGTCTAATACACACCTCCAGCCATATCATGATGGGCCTCTACAGATGCCTTTCCGTAGCAGCGATGCCGCCACGGAAAGGCAAACAGTCTTTACTGTGAAGGCTCCCAGCGGACCCCCGGAGTGAAGGTGTAATTGAAGGTGCACACGAGGGGTACCTGTAGAATCTACCAACATTTGCATACACAAAGTGACAGGAACCACGCAGTGCCTGCCGCTTTTTGTATGCAAATGCATACATGCATTTTTAGCATTGTGACAGGCGATCCTGAGAGCACCGCCCGCTACAATGTTAAAAATGCAGGATGCACCTGCCACTGTGGCGGGCAGATCCTAATACCCCCCACGGGACTCCCACCCTTATGGCGAGCAGTGTGAACTACCGTGAGGATAGCGGATAGACTAAGTCCGCCCACCATCCTAATAACCCCCTAAGAATACAGAAGGGACTATGACAAGAAGCAGCACTATAAGAAAATATAAGTGAAAATAAAGAAAGAAGGAAAATATCACAAGAGAGGAGACAGTATAAGCAGAGAAAGGTAGACTATAAGGGAAGATTGCGGAGATTATGCAAAATGGTATAAGTATAATTCCTTAATTTACACATATGCTCAGTGTGATTCTAAACAAATTATTTAAAAGCTTACACTTTACCAAAACACATTTACCACACTAAAACATTTAACTGACTGAAAACATTCTATATATATAACCACTACATTTCAGTAGACAATCCTAACTCATTTTCCAAATACATTTCCAATTTGCACCATTATTTTTTTACAAACATTACATCCAAAAATGAGACACAATAAAACAAGCAAGAAGCCTAAGGGGCTTGTAAATCTGCCCAACAGCATATGCAACAGTCTATCTTTACTGACTGGAAAATTATTAAGAGAGACATATGATAAGAGAGGGAGAAATAAGAGGTTACAGGATACACTACAAAAAGAAAGGGAAATATTAGGAGACAGAAGGACACAATAAGGACAGAGGGGGACTAAAAGTACAGGAGGGAGTATAAAAATAATTGGCACTGTGAAGGAAGACAAATTAAAATAAGGAAATAAAGTAAAATATCACATCAGAGAGAACACTATAAGCAGAGAGAGATACACTGTGAGAGAAACAGCGGAGATTATAGAAAAAGGAGCAAATGTAAATCTTTTTTTGTATTTGTTTTTATTGTTTTTTAAACATAAGACAGAACAAAGGCACATTGTGCCAACTCATAGCCAGTCATAGCATATACATAGCACATATTACAAAGAATACTATAGCATTTCGTATCCCAGTACATGTTGCGATGTCATACAGTAAAATCTCTGCATACCAAATGTTGGGGCACAATTCAATGACAAGAATAATATGCAGAGTCAGAGGTACAATAACCCAGGTCAACATATCCAATCCATTGTATAGCACTACATAACCCGCCTGTTACACATATATAGCAAGGAAGGGAAGCCATCTTTCGGGCACACAAATTAAAACACGGCCTCATCTCACATTTGCAAATGGAGCATTATTACATTCCTGACTGCCCCTTATCGCAACCCACAGCCTGTATTTCCTGGTCTACAGTTGTCTGTGACCATTCCAAGAAAGGTTCCCATATATCCTTTGGGTGGGATGTGGAGGGCATCTGTTCCCAGAAAAGCTTTAACTGAGTGTGTCAGTACTTCACATCCATTAGCCAAGCCTTAACGTCTGGTACTTGCTTTCTACCCCAGCGTATAGCAACTTGTCTGCGAGCATATAGCAGCAAAAGGGCATGCAATTTAAGCCTCTTGGGCACTGTGTCACGCACATATTCCAAAAGACCCAGCAGCGGGGACGGTGGGTCATCTCTACCAATTATGCGATTCACTGCACTGAATATCTCACTCCAGAATGCATGTAAGTGCGGGCAATCCCACGCCACATGAAGGAAAGTAGCCCGATCCTGCCCATACCTCCAACACCTGGCGTCTTCCCTCAACCGCATGCGATGCAAACTAACCGGTGTCTGATAGTATCTATGTAAGAACTTGAATTGAATCAACCACAGGCGGTAGTTTGGGGACAAATCCGACAATTGGCCACAGCAGTATCCCCACTGCTCTTCTGTCATATGTGGGCTCAGTTCACCATTCCAAAGCTCCATGGACTTTGGTGTCATCAATGGATAAGTGGACTGCATAACAGTGTACAGTCTCGTAATCAGCTTCTTGGCTGATTATATTTTAAGTATATTTTCCAGTGGTAACATGGTCAGGGGAGCTTCAGGGAACTCCGCATGCATCGCACGACACGCTGTACGTATGTGGTATAAAAATCTTTCAGCAAACGGCACCACACCTACTTCAGTATCTAAAGGGGGAGACCTCAAGGTTCCCCCCGGGTAAAGGTCAGCGAAGGTATTCAGTTTCAGAGCAGCAGTCAGGGTCCTATCAACACCCTGCTCCATGCACGCTAACATGGGATTATTTTCCAATACCATTGATGGCGCATATAACGTCTTCATACCTGCCCGTTTCTGTAGTTTGCGCCATTCCCAGCATAGCATTCCAGCAGTATGAACATCTTCCCTCGGTCGACTGACAGTGCGGTATGATGCTACAGCCAGCAGTGTTGGAGCCACCGCATCTCTCTCGACCGCAACAAGGGGCTGAAATGGGGTCTCATGCACCCAAAAATGCGCGCACAGAGCATATAGTTGCATATCAGGAGCCTCCAGTCCGCCCTGTTTTAAGGAAAGAGTCAGGAGATCCCAGGACACCCTGGCCTGCCCTCCCGCCCACACCAAGGACAGCAGCTGTGAACGCAACAGCACAAAAAAATGTTTAGTAAGTGGTATTGGCACTTTCACAAATAGATGAAGAAATTTAGGCAATATAACCATCTTCGCCAGTGCCACCTTACCCGCCACAGACAGAGGCAACCTAGACCAAAGAGTCACCTTCCCTTCTAGCCATGAATAAGCCCTCCCAAAGTTTAGTGTCCATATGTCCTGAAGATTTCGGCTCAACCACACCCCAAATATTTAACTTCAGTAGCCTCCCACCTAAGGGGGAATTCAGAGCAGACCTCCCTCGTGCCATCAGTAAGCGGGAAGATCACTGATTTAGACCAGTTGATAGATATACCTGTAAATCCCCCAAATCTTATAAACTCCTGCAGCACTGGATCAAGATTCACCTCCGGGTCACAAATGCAAAGTGTTACGTCGTCTGCGTACAGAGATATTACAAGACAATGTGCGCTAAATCCTATTCCTCTAGTGGTATGGTGTTGTCGTATCCGTGCAGCCAGCGGCTCCATAGCTATAGCAAATAATAACGGTGACAGCGGACATCCCTGTCTCGTACCTCTCGATATCCGGAAAGAGCCTGACACCATGCCATTGACCCGGACCCGAGCTCTAGGCGCCTCATACAGCAGCTTTATTTGCTTAATAAATAAGGGGCTGAATCCCATGCGGTGCAAGACCAAGAACAAATATGACCACTCCAGGGAGTCAAATGCCTTAGTGGCATCTAGGAATATCGCCGCAGCCTGAACACTAGGATGTAGGTAATGTATGACGAAGAATAGCGTGCGAAGATTATGTGACGTCGACCTCCCTGGGATAAAACCCGATTGGTCAGGGAGTGCAATCACTGGTAGCATTGGTTGGAGTCTGTTTGCCAGTAACTTGGCATAGATTTTGACATCAGCTTGGTAGTGGTTTTTTATATAGGTTATACGGCGCCACTTAGAAATTCACACAGTATGATTAAATGCAATCCTTCTTAGACGGTGCTAAAGGGTAAAGAGAACCACAATTCTTCTTTAAACCTGGCTGTTGCCTTATACAAGTAAAACACTCCCTAGCACACGTAGTGTTTAAATACAGTTCTAATGAACAAGTGTTTCCACCGTTTGTCACAAATACAGTAATAATTATTTATTTTCTTTGTTGTCCAATTTTATTCTTGTGTGATTTATTCTGGCGATTTTCTCACAGCTGACACGTGTTTCGTCGTATTGGGAATGTAACCCACGAGATAACCTCACACATAAAGAAAGAAAAGCACTCAAAGAACTCAGTGACAGCAGAGAGTTGACTATCAGGGAAGCAGACAAAGGAGGTAACATGGTGGTCATGCGTAGTAGCGATTATGACCATGAGATCCTTACACAACTGCAGGACAAGGAATGTTATGAAACATTGCAAGGTAATCCCATCTGGAGCCTCACTGATTACATTAACACCCATCTAAAAAGATGGCATGGATTAGGTCTACTAGATGACAATGAATTAACATACCTAAGAGTGGATCGACCGAGGTATCCTTGTATTTACATGGTGCCAAAGGTACACAAACCACACCTTTTCCCCCCAGGCAGACCAATTATATCTGGTATAGGCAGACCCACAGAAAAGATATCTGAATATGTGAACGTATTCCTCAAGCCACTTGTAATAAATCTCCTGTCTTATATAAGGGATACTAGACATATCCTGGGCACAATGGCCGACCTAAGCTGGGATGACAACATGCTTATGGTCACCCTAGATGTAGTTTCACTATATACTATTAATAAAAGAGACATTGGCCTTACAGCAGTAAAAAAGATGCTGAATAGGAGAACAGCCAGCTCATGGTTACATACAGAAATGATTATAGGGATGGTAGAAATGATACTAAACAACAATGTGTTTCTCTACAAAGACCAGTGGTATAGACAGAAACAGGGAGGGGCAATGGGCTCCAGATTTTCGCCCTCGTACGCCAACCTTGTCATGGGTTGGTTCCAGGAGACGAGGATCTGGGGCTCTTTGGGCTCTAAATGGAATGATGCTATATTATTTTGGAGCAGGTATATAGACGACTGCATTATGATTTGGACAGGCACACCTAGCAAACTACAAGGTTTTCTCGAATACCTCAACAACAATGACTTGAATATAAAGTTCACCATGGAATACAGCAACACCAAAATACCCTTTCTAGATGTAGAATTTGATATACACAATAATGAGATACAAAGCAGACTGTACCGTAAATCCTCGGCTTGTAACTTATTACTACACGCATCTAGCGCACACCCCTCACACCAAATAAGAGCAATCCCATATGGAGAACTCACAAGAGTACACCGCAACTGCAGTAGGAACGAAGAATTTGAGATCCATAAGAAAGGGGTTCTGAGAAGATTTGAGAAAAGGGGATACAACAAGAAACTACTAATAAAAGCTGAACAAATAATTGACAAAGTCAAACGGGTTGACGCATTAAAAGAACAGCTCAAAGACAAAGACAGAGATGACAAAATCAGAATGGTGACAGGCTATAACAACTGGTCGGGGATAGTAAGAAAAAGCCTAAACAGACATTGGCACTTACTGAAAACAGATACTTCACTTAAGAAGTATATATCAGATAGACCAACCATAAACTACAGAAAAGGGACCACACTAAGAAACATACTGAGCGCTAGCTACCCGACACCCAAAACCAAAGAAACATGGCTTAACATACACACACTGGGATTCTTCAGTTGCGGACACTGCAGTGCTTGTAAATGGGCCTGCAGAAGAAAAACAGAATTCGAGGGACCAGATAAGAAAAAGTATTGAATTTACACCAACATTAACTGTCTTTCAAAATTTGTAATCTATGCTTTAGACTGCAAATGTGGTAAGAGATATATAGGCAGCACAATTCGAACACTGAGGGAAAGAATCAATGAACACATAAGACCGGTGAAACAAGGAGACATGAGGTACCCAGTAGCTGCGCACATGTCAATCTGCCAAGCTCAAATGACAAACCGGTCTTTTGAGTTTTTTGGTATCGAACACATACCAAGACACCCAAGAGGAGGAAACAGGGAACTGTCACTAAGAAGAAGAGAGGAACAATGGATACTGAAATTGCGAAGTGTGGAACAGGGCCTAAACATAGACCATGAGCTACACTATTTCCTAGGGAATTAGAAGAACAGTAGGACGAACACACTGGGGTAAAGAACCCTAGCTATAGTATAACCATATATGCAACAAGCTAGTGACAATAAGGTTATGACTATAATAACATGGCGTGAATGGCTGTGACTTACTCTATGAAATATGAAGCTATAACATTCTATGAACTGTACTCATATGCTTTGAAAGGTTTTTTTTAAACTATCGTTTTCATATATTAATTTGTTTCAGTAACATAACCTGTACTGAACCTCATATGATGGAGAGACTAACAGACAGCACGTTTACACAGATACTGCCCACTGAACACGAATAGCTATATAGCACAACAAAACTGGGGTCACTTAACACGAGGGAATAGAAAGAAAAAATATACAGTAACTTCTTTATTTACCAGCTCGAAGGTAACTGATCAGGCCTGAAGATCACGTGATAGCACTCCGTCGAACACTAAGAAGAATTACAGCAGGAATAGTTAATATTGCGCTGGGCACCTATATATTGTGGGCTTCAACTGGGTCATAGAGACTATATATTATTAATTTATGATCCTTCTTATACCAATATACAAATTATTAAGACATTTTGCAGACAAACATATGCCATAATTAAGAAACACTATCTCAAACTATGCCCACATTGAGAGGGCATATTAACATATGAGAAGGACATCGCGGAAAAATATACGGACTGTACATTTGATTACAACAATTCAATTAGGAGCTGAAATTAGATATTTACAATATCCAGATTCAAAATCTCCTCATAGTCCTTTATTTACAAATCGGAGCTTCAGGAATAGAAAGATGGCCGCCATGACAATCATGCACGATAGTCCCTCTTTGGTGTTATTACAACAAGCAGGAAATACCCAACCAAACCACGCTATTATATATAGAGACATTCCGGAACTCACACTCGAGCACATTTGCTTCGAGTGGACCGGGGACGTTACTGTGATTCCCAGAGTACGGTGAAAGGTAAGAAAGACGGAGCTCTGCTTAGCAATAAGACTATATTACCAAGTCCTACCAGATAGAGCGGGACTTTGAATTTGTAGAGTTTATCCCGTCTAGAAGGATAACGTTTAGCCAGAGCACATATCGAATATGAAAGGATGCATGCACAATGCACTTTAATGGTTAGCGCATCTTTTCAGCTATATACTACTTTAAGATGGCAACTTAACACCACTATTAATTTTGCACGTTATTGGCGTTATTGCTCATTGGGAATCATTATACGCCTATGAAAAATACTTAGAAGGACGGCATGATTATCAAGTGAGCTGAATGCCGTATTTGACCTGATTATGGTCAAGACTACTTTATTTAATACAGATAGTCGAAAGATAGCATATATATATATATATACCATGGAGTCCTTAGTAAGTCTCAATATATTATAGACACTTCTGGACTAGAGTTTGGTACACTAAGATCTCATACATATTTATTGTAGCTACCTCTACCGATATTGAAGCCATATAAAGGCCACCTTCACCTAATAAGGAGTTTATATACAGACGCCCCCTAGAGAACCCCTATGTGGGTTGGAATTATCACCGCATAACAAGTACGTTGATACAGACGGACATTAAATATGTAATATCCCATACTCTAGGACTAATAAAGCTTAGAAGGATGCTCATCGAAGGTTTCCCACATTATCTATTGCAGATACAACAGATCAGAACTGGAATTAGGTATATTCACGTAAATATGGAAAACCCGATATTATGTAATGCATGTGGACGCCACAAATATACCACTAATCTTTATAGAACATAACACTATCACTTGGCACTGGCCACAGTACATACTAAATGGCACTTGGTCTCTCCAATCTATAACAGGCTCATAGACCTACTGATTTATCAGAGGTACATTCTGTGTTAATCATAACCATGTTACTTGGCAAACATTACAACTTTGAGTTAAATAATATCTTTCTCACCACATTTACCTTTTGTTTGAAATACCTTTCAATGGCACTTCGGTGTGGGAAATGTTTCCATTCTAACAATTGTTGACTTTATGTACAACAACCAGGACTGAAACTGGAGTCCTAAAGCATATTGTTTCTGTTTGTTTTTTTCAATTTGTACAGCCTTGAAAAAGTCATGGGTTACATTCCCAATACGACGAAACACGTGTCGGCTATGAGAAAATCGCCAGAATAAACCACACAAGAATATAATTGGACAACAAAGAAAATAAATAATTATTACTGTATTTGTGACAAACGGGGGAAACACTTGTTCATTAGAACTGTATTTAAACACTACGTGTGCTAGGGAGTGTTTTACTTAAATCTTGACATCGACATTTATCAAAGAGAGCGGCCTATAGGAGTCTAGTTCAATTTCCACCTTTTCAGGCTTCAATAGCGTAATTATCATAGCCTCCCTCATTGATTGGGGCAAAATTTCCATTTCCAGTGCCTCCTCATATACTGCCAGTATCCGTGGAGCTAATTCCTCAGCATACGCCTTGTAAAAGGCAGTGGTCTGGTCATCCGGACCTGAAGCCTTGCTCAGCGGTAAACTTTTAAACACTTGCGTCACATCCTCTCTCGTTATGGGTAAATCCATGTATAATCTGTGGTTGTCATTGAACCACGCCAGAGCAATGGAGTCTAAAAATTCCGACATGTTATCAGTTTCCGCCATCCCATTTGTCCTATAAAGGTTGGAGTAGAACTCTTGAAACGCCTTTAGTACTCCTTCCTGATCCCTAACAGTCTCCACATTCACACTATTATTCACATGCACATACGTGGTCCCTGTCATTGGTCTGATCATATTCGCCAGCGTATACCCCGGCCTATCACCCTCCCCATAGCGTTGGGCTTCTGCATATTTGCCAAGGAATTTCCCCTCCCTAATTGCTTCTTCCTCAAACTCTGGCAGCTTAGCTTTTAAAAGGCCCACTGTCTGTTGGTCCTTGCGCAAATACATCTGATTCTCTCGATCTTTGATTTCTTTTTCCAACCCCTCCAGTGTCCCCCTGATATCCTTTAACACCCCTGCCTGTCTCGCAATACATTGCCCCCGTATAACGACTTGAAAGGCGTCCCATAATATAGCCTCAGTTTCTACTGATCTCTCGTTTGTTTCAAAGTACATCTCTATGTCCTTCTGGCTCTCCTCTTTGAATGCCCCATCCAACAACGCGTTCTGAGGCAGAAGCCAGGTAAAAGCTCGGGAGGGGACTCCGGGCAGAGATAAACGGAGGATGCAAGGTGCATGATCCGACAATGAACGTTCCATATGGGCTACATCCACCGTCCAGGTCGCAACGTTTCTCGATATTAACCAAAAGTCCAATCTGGACCAGGCCTGGTGTTGAGTGGACATGCACATTCCTTCCCTCAGGTCAGGGTGTCTGTCCTTCCAAATGTCCAGAAGCCCCCATCCAGCATTATATCATGTAGGGACATTTGCGCTTGTGGGTGTAACTATTTAGCAGTGCCCCTTCTATCAGCCTCATATGAAAGCACAGCGTTAAAATCCCCCCCATATCACAGTTTGGCATCCTAGTGCTCTAATCCTTGACCACAGTTGTCGGAAAAAATCAGGGGAATCCGTATTTGGACCATACACTGCAGCAAATGTCACCTCTTCACCACCCAACCTCCCATTCAATATGACAAAGCGACCTTCCGGGTCTACATATGTATATGCACATTTCCAATCAGATCCTTTCTTGATAAGAATAGCAACCCCCCTTGCATAACTAGAGTAAATTGCTGAATACACCTCCCCACAACGGCCATACTTAAGTCTCTGCGACGGCGTCACATTTAGATGCGTTTCCTCCAAGAAACAAATATCTATAGCATGTCTCACTAAATATGCATAGACTAGTCTTGCCCTCCGGCCATCATTCAAGCCCCTAATGTTCCAAGTGATAATGTTCAGAGTTTGTCCGTTAGGCTTCATTTCAACAAACCAATCTTACAGTAATGTCCCTCTTGCTTGCAGCACGGTACTAGCATTACTACTTTGCTATGCATACGGTCTTGACATTTTGGCTCAAAAAGAAAAACAACCCAAACCCATTCTCGCCCACCTCCCACATCAACTCCCCAAGTAGGTTGTAGTGTAACCCTCCCATTTGCAACTTTTATTAACATCAAACAGTTCTTAGGGATCCTTCCCAGGGGGGCGAGGGTAGACCGGCGTACTACCCCACTCTCGCAGGGTGACCGGGGTTTATTACAAGTAAGTGCCGGGGGGGAGAACATCTGGACTCACCCACGTGGTCATCAGCGCATCTAACCTGTCCCAGAGCAGCACATTTCAACTCAACCTATCAGTCATCAAATACCAGCCTTATCAAATATACAGAAACAAGCATAAACCATTGTTACAATATTATTTCAGTCATTGTCACTTAGCCTGCCGGATTGGGACCCACCTTCAGCTCCTTTCTGCTTGGATCCCTTGCCAGCAACATGTTTGGCGAATTTAAGTGCAGATTTTGCGTCTGTGAAATAGTGCGCTGTTCCATTGTGGGATACCTTCAATTTCGCCTGGTACAGCAGGGAATATGGGATTTGCACTTGTAGCAGGAGTCACTTAACTGGTAGGAACTCCCTTCTTGCTGCCTGTACCATTGGGGTAAAATCTGGGTAAAATGAGATGGAGTTCCCTTGGTGCGTGATCTGGCCTTTCACTCGTGCCAACCGCAGTATGGTGTCCCTATCCTGGTAGTTCAGCAACGTTATCTTCGGGCCTAGAATTCTGTGCGCCCTCTCCACAATAAACACAGTTGAGGGGTGCGGATCGAACATCGCATGCAGTAGATCCGTCATGTAGCTTTCCATTTTAGAGATCGCTGTCCTCTCCGGTATGCCTGTTACACGTAGGTTGCTTCTTCGAAAGCGAGCTTCTAAATCATCGTTCTTCTCTCGTATGACTCCCAGCAGTTTATCCATATGTAGTAGTTGCTCCTTGGTTTCCATCTGAAATTCATGGAATTCCACCTGCCGGTTTTCCAGGCCATGCAACCTTGTCTCGGGCACTGACACGTGAGTTTTCACCGTGTCTAGTTGTTGAGTCAGCGTGTCTAACTTGGAGTCAATGCTCTTGAGACTCGAACACATCTCCAGCAGTAGGGCCTTCACATCTTCATCTCCTGCCCCCGATTGCATATCCATATCTGTGCAGCCCTGTGCGCCTGCACCTGTTTCGTTCTGCCTGGTCGAGCGCCTAGAGTCAAACGTGATCTTCGGCTTCTTTGGATCTTGTTTACCCATATTTACCCCAGATGGGGCTTCGTACTTCAATTTAAGCTTCCAGGAGTAGGGTCATATATAAGGAAATTAAAAATTGTGTGAGCTCCTTATTCCACCACGGGTGCTCGCCCGCGCAGCGTGGCCTCCTGCAGCAGATATTTCGAGGAGCGAATCAAGTACACCTACTCGCGCCCCCTGAAATTCGTGATGACGCAGTAGTTCAGCGTTCCACATTGGAGCTCCCTGGGGCTTCTACAACCTGCGCTACACTCTCCAGCGTGGTGTGAGCGCAATAGCCTGCAATCTCGCACCCGACTCTTACAGCCTCCCTCCTCAATCGTTGCGTTTTAATTAATCCTCAGGGCATTTGACAGGGAATGTCCATCCCTGTACCTTTCACCATTCAGTGGCAAATGCCCCACATCTCCTGCAAAGGCATGCGCTTCTTAGGCCCCCAGCGCAGATCAGCAATGCTGGGAGACACCAGTATTAAGTAGGCTGAGCTCGCAAATAGGCCGTCTCATGCAAGCAGAATGTACGTCGTGTCTCCATCACACTGAGGACAATAGCCAGCTTCCTCGCCACTTCACTGCCCTCTATCGAGTTAGGGTCCTGCCAGATACACGATCACGTTATGGCTCGTCTCTGTCACGTACTTCTATGCAGATCAGCCGAACCCTTCCTCTGCAGCGCGTCTTCCTCCTTGATCACAGCGCCAGCTCCAATCCAACCACAGTTGTGCACAGCAGGGTCACAAGCATCTCACAGACGTGCCACATGCCATCCTCCTCATCTCACTTCTTAAGTTCTGCCTTCATAATACGGATCCATGGGGCGCCGCCATTTTGCTAAAATCCAGGATCATGTAAAATGATTCCTCGTACACCCTCGCCTTAACGTCACCAAGTTCCTACTCACACCACAGTTGTGCTTGCTCCGTCCGATCTCCTTTCCAGTCCGTCTGGAGTATTTTCGCGCCTGTCGCAGCCTGATGTAGTCGCGGCCCCTGGCTGCATTCGCCTCCTCGGGCTCGAATTTAGAGGCAATGTGGCATCTCCCGGCCTCGGCTCACACAGCTCTTCCCGGTCTTGCCTCGCTGTCCACAGAATCGCGTCAATAAAGCTGCGCAGCACTCCGCTTTGTTCCCAGCTTGTGCACAGTCTTCTCCCCCACTTGCAAAAGTGTTTAGCACGTCAACAGTAGCTTTTCTACCAGGATAAATGTAGGATTATTCCCCCGGCTGGCGGAGCTCGCTCAGAAGGCGGCCATCTCGCAGCGTGGCTAGCCACGCCCCCTAGCAAAAGTAAATCTTTAATTTTCACAGACACTCAGTGTGATTTTAGACAAAAAAAAGTAACCATACATTTTATCAAAACACATTTACCACACATTGTATGCAGCAGTCTATGTATACTGAGTGAAAATTATTAAGCGACAGATATGATGAAAGAGGGAGAAATAAGAGATCAGAGGATACACTATAAAAGGCCCAAGGGGTTTGTAAATCTGCCCAACAGTGTATGCAGCAATCTATGTATACTGAGTGAAAATTATTAAAAGAGAGATAAGATAAGAGAGGGAGAAATAAGAGATCAGAGGATACACTATAAAAGGCCCAAGGGGCTTGTAAATCTGCCCAACAGTGTATGCAGCAGTCTATGTATACTGAGTGAAAATTATTAAGAGACAGATATGATGAAAGAGGGAGAAATAAGAGATCAGAGGATACACAATAAAAGGCCCAAGGGGGCCCCCCTCCCAACATCAACAAAGCCCCGGGGGCTGGTGGTGCCCGGGGCTGGGGGGTCTGTCACGGACCACCTATTTTACATATTAGTGCCCCGGGGAGGTGGCGGTCCCCGGGGCGTGTGGGGGGGGGTTAAGCTCCCACACAGGTTTTTTTTTCATTTTAAAACAAAGCCCAGGGGGGTGGCGGTCCCCGGGGCTGCGGGGGGGCCGTGAGCCCCCCACATACATTAAAAGAAAGCCCCGGGGGGTGGCGGTGTCCGGGGCTGTGGGGGGCAAAGAGCCCTCCCGCAAACATATACCTAAAGTTCCGGGGGATGGGGTCCCCGGGGATTATAAAAAATTTGTAATAGAGACTATTTTTTTTACGATAGATTTTCTATATGCGTACGGTGCGAGGTCCGTAAGTCGTACCGTGAGCGTACAAAGCCAAGAAAAAAAATAAAGGACATTGCACATCATTGTAAAACCCCCTAACTAACCTAAGAGAGTCAGGAAGTCCTATAGCAAACAGCAAATATTTCCTGTCAATCTACACATTCAATCCACACACAAATACAAATAAATAACAAATCACATTTATTCCCACATTAAATCAAAAAGAAACACACTTTTCTATTGCTTGAACTTTTGAACCTTTTCCAACTGTCAAATCTTTCAACCCTTCCCCCAACCTCAAGTGTGCTTGACTTCTCAATATACCAGCTTATCTTAAGTAATGTTCTTTTCAATCACTTTTTCTTAACCAATAAATGACAGACTTTTAGAAAACAGAAAATTGCACCCTACTTTTCTACCTAGTAACATTTCAAACAACCAATTACTTCTTTGCTTTTTTTCAAAACTCCACTTATCCACCATATTAGAAAAAAAATTCTTCAAACTACCCTTTCATTTACAGAGACCATCTGAGTACATCCAGACCTCTCTTCAAGATGCTTACAGTGTGGATTGTAGAACACAGCTATATTTTCTGGAGTGAAAGGTACGCACAACAGAAAGAAATTCACAAAGACCTACGTTTTCCAAATGTAGACATTAAATGGATTGGACAGAGAGGGTTAAAGTGACACCAATTGATGCCATTAGTGAAATCCTTTATGCATCTCCAACACCCTAACCTCATAATTGTGCACTGTGGTGGCAATGACCTAGGCACTTTAACTGGAGTAGGACTGGAAATGTTTATGAAGGACACCTTTACAAAACTGATGTCACTTTTCCCCCAAACTGCCTTTGTCTACTCTAATATATGTCAAAGGCAAACATGGAACTGGTCCAATCAATTTTGTCCACAAATTGAGAAAGCTAGGAAACATGTGAATACATCTGTTTCTGCTTTTCTCCGAGACTATAGAATGGGGTCAATTTACGACAACAATCTGTGTTTCAATATGCAAAACCTCTATTGGAGAAACGGTGTACATTTTACAGATGAAGGGAACAGAGTCTTCCTCATAAACTTTAGCATCGGTACTTACTTGAAGGTACTAAAATCTCCAAATAAACACAAGGGCTCTTGTAGAGCCACCCAATATGTAAACACATACACTTCATAAATATCTTCAAATATTTTACTTTTTCATGCTGAGGTGCGCTCACAGGACTTCTTACAGACTTTGCACCGTACGTCGTACGTACGAGCATGGTACGCGTACTGTAAATCTAAAAACTAGCCTCTATTACTAAGTTTTTTTATAATCCCTGGGGACCCCATCCCTCGGGGCTATAATCTAATGTTGGGGACAGTGGGGGGAGCCCCAAATCTCCCACGGTCCCCGCCGCTCCCTGCGTCCTTTGTGAGCCGGCATTGGTTTTCATCAGAGAGAGCAGCTAACAAACTGACGAAAAGCAGTTTGCTATGGAAGGTTGGGAGCCACGAGGCTCCCACGCTACCATAGCACACAGCAGTGTCCCGGGGGTAGGCACCCCGGGACACTGCAGGAGCCGGCCCTGGGGAGGTGGCGGTCCCCAGGGCCACCACAGTGCTCCAGGAGGGGGGACGCACGGCCCCCCCTCCCAACATTAACAAAGCCCCAGGGGTGGTGGTCCCAGGGGCAGTGTGGGGGGGCTTGAGCCCACCCACACAGGATTTTTTTTTTAAATGAAGTCCCGGGGTGGGGGGGGGGGTGGCGGTCCCCGGGGCTGCGGGGGGGGCTCTATGCCCCCCGCTATCACAATTACTTTGCCCCGGGGGTGGTGGTCCCCGGGGCAGTGTGGGGGGGATTAGGACCCCCCACATACTTTTTTGAAATATGCCCCTAGTATTTGGTCCCCCCGGGGGCTAATTTTTAAATAAACAGACAGTTTTTTTTTTCATGGAGTTCGCCTACGTACGCGGACCTCCCGATATAAAAATAAATAAAATAAAGACATTTTTGGCCTTGGGGGTCCTTTTGGGACCCCCTGAGCAGGCCTAGGGAGTCAGGGTGTGTCTACCCTACCCCCTTTATGTGTTTTGCGCATTTGTATTCTGCTTTCTTGGTCCTCGCTTCTACCGAGGCACAAGATGGCTGCCAACACTTCCTAGTTTGGAGTGTTGACAGACAGTTGACATCCAATCAGCATGCAGCTGGTGCTCGGGAAGGTATGCGTACTGTACAGAGTACCGTACAGAGTACGTAAGTTCCTATAGATATACTTATGATTTTACTTATGATTTTCTCAGGAACTACTGAACGGATTTACACCATTCAACAAAAAGCGTGATCTGCGAACAGAACTCTACCTTTTTGCCCAATTTGGTGTAAATCCATTTAGCCATTTGGGCTGTAGCCCTGGATAAACGTCCTATGGAAAATTGCATGGGGAAAACATGTTTTGGGACCCCCTTTTTTCTCGGCCCCAGCTTTACCAATCACCCCCAAACTTACAGGGAAGGAGCGGAGAGGAGCAGGCCATTTTCTTGGAGAAGATTCGTCCACCGGCGCCAAAGTTATTCCAAATAGAAAGTTGCGGTTTTCCTATGGAAAGTAGGTCCTAACTATAACTACCTACTGGTGACTGTCAGTAGGTAATATATATATATATATATATATATATATATATATATATATATATATATATATATATATATATATGTATATATATATATATGTATATTCACTGAAAAAACCATAGGTTATAGACCATATATAGTTAGGAATTAGCATTTACAAAACCTTATTTTACTCACACAAAACCATTGAAATTCCATATATAGTTAGTTGCACTAACTATATATCGCGCACCCGCAATCCACTGCTGATGATGTCACATATTACATCATTCATGACATGGTCAGTGACATCACTGATGACATCACTGATGACATCTCAAATGACATCACTGATGACATTATCTAGTGTCTGTGTGTTTTTGTAAAGTTTAAATACGTTTTACATATTGAAGAATGACTGGATGTATGGAAGACTGAGTGTGTGTGTGGCTGGCTGGGAGGTGTGTGACTCTGTGCATATCAATGTGTACTTGTATCAGTGATTGTATAAGAGAGTAAGTATGTGTTAGTATATGTGTGAAAAGTATGGTGTTCTGTGTTTAACTATAGATGAGGAAATCGAAGTGTGATTGATTCTTCACAGGACTGACTAGGTGTATGAGTGCATATGATAGTGTTCTAATAATAACTGACTGTATGTATGAGTAATTGTATGGGTGAATGAGTGAATGTGTGTGTAGACGTAGGAATCAGTGAGTGCGTATGTAGTAACTGGTATTGGTGTGTCATGATGTCATCAGTGATGTCATTTGAGATGTCATCAGTGATGTCATTTCAGATGTCATTAGTGATGTCATCAGTGATGTCACTGAAGTATGGTGTTCTGTGTTTAACTGTATAGATGAAGAAATGGAAGTGTGATTGATTCTTTACAGGACTGACTTGGTGTGTGAGTAACTCCATGGATGAGTGGCAGTGTGTGACTGTCTGCATAGGTGTATGAGTGCATATGATAGTGTTGTAATAATAAGTGACTGTATGTATGAGTCATTGTATGGGTGAATGAGTGAATGTGTGTGTAGACGTAGGAATCAGTGAGTGCGTATGTAGTAACTGGTATTGGTGTGTCATGATGTCATCAGTGATGTCATTTGAGATGTCATCAGTGATGTCATCAGTGATGTCATTTGAGATGTCATCAGTGATGTCATCAGTGATGTCACTGACCATGTCATGAATGATGTAATATGTGACATCATCAGCAGTGGATTGCGGGTGCGCGATATATAGTTAGTGCAACTAACTATATATGGAATTTCAATGGTTTTGTGTGAGTAAAATAAGGTTTTGTAAATGCTAATTCCTAACTATATATGGTCTGGTGTACAGTCTTAATATCGAGTCATTTATTTCGACTGGACATAATATCGACTAGAGAATATCGAGATGGCATTAATATCGAAGTAAGTAATATCGATTTTTTTTTTATCGATTGTTATGTATGTAAAAAATATCGACATAAAAAATATCGAGTAAGTAATATCGTCAGTAAAAAATATCGATATGTTTATTAGTTTAAAAATATCGAAAGTTGTGTTATCGACTGTCACAATATCGACTCTCATGATATCGAATTTTAATATGTATATATATAATATGTAATAGTTCAATGTACATTGTTTTAATGTTTTATAATAGCATTTTGTGTTAAAATGTATTAATTTTATTTATTTATTTATATAGAATTAATGTTAAAAATAATTAATAAATTAAAAAAAAATTATATTACTATAATAATTTCTAGGAGCGGGTAGTGGGTTTTTAGGGGAATAGGGTGGGAAGTATTTTAAATATAATTAATTAATTATGTAAATATATTAATTGGTATTAATTAATTAATTATGTAAATATATGAATTGGTATTAATTAATTAAATATGTAAATATATTAATTGGTATTAATTAATTAAATATGTAAATATAATTATTGGTATTAATATGTAATTAATTGTTAAATTACTATTTAATTAAATATATAATATGTAATTGGTAAATATGTTATTTTAATAGCTTATTTGAGAATTATGCTTATTTAAATCATTTTTTTCATGTAGCCGGTTGTGGGATTATAGGGGATTAGGGTGGGAAGTAATTTAATAGTAAGTAATTAAATCTGTTAATTAATTAATTGGTAAGAATAAGTAAATACTTGTTATTTATCTAAAATATGTTAATTATATATAATTTAATTGTTAATTTATTTAAATAAATGGAATTATTGTTGAATATGTAAAATCAAACTTTTTTAGGATATGTAGTGGGTTGTGGGATTATAGGGGAATAGGGTGGGAAGTAATTTAATTGTAAGTAATTAATTATGTTAATTAGTTAATTGTTATGAATAATTAAATATTTGTAAAATAAATTAAATATGTTAATTATATTTTATGTAATTGTAAATTTATTAACATTAATGCTATTATAGTAAATTATGTTACATCTCACATTTTTATGTTATGTAGTGGGTTGTGTGTTAATAGGGGTATAGGGTGGGAAGTTAATTAATTATAAGTAATGACATATGTTAATTAATTAATTGGTATTCATAATGAAATAATTGTTAAAGACTTAAAATATGTTAATTATATAGATATAAATAGATATAACTAATATTATAATAATTAAATATAAAATATATATATATATGAAATATAATTGTCTAATTACATTTAATTACATATATATAATATATTTATTATTAGATATATAAAGATATATATAACATATATATATATATAATTATAGATATTCTCATATATATATTATTTTGTATTTGGGGAAAGAGGTTGGTTTAGTCTTCTGGGTTACTTTTCTGTTTGGTTATTAAGGGGTATATGTTGTGTGCAGAGTCAGTTGTCAGTTTTTTGGTAAAGGTGTATTTGTAGGGGTCAGGGTCAGTTTTCATTTAGTGGGTAAAGGGGTATTTTTAGGGGTCAGGGTCAGTTTTCAGTTAGTGGGTAAAGGGGTATTTGTAGGGTTCAGGGTCAGTTTTCAGTATTTGGGTAAAGGGTAATTTTTTTCTTTCAGAGTCAGTTTTCAGTTTGTGGATAAAGGTGTTTTTAGGGGTCAGGGTCAGTTTTCAGTTTTTGGGTAAAGGGGTATTTGTAGGGGTGAGGGTCAGTTTTCAGTTAGTGGGTAAAAGGGTATTTGTAGGGGTCAGGGTCAGTTTTCAGTTAGTGGGTAAAGGGGTATTTTTAGGGGTCAGGGTCAGTTTTCAGTTAGTGGGTAAAGGGGTATTTTTAGGGTTAAGGGTCAGTTTTCAGTATTTGGGTAAAGGGTATTTTTTTGGTTGCAGGGTCAGTTTTCAGTTTGTGGGTAAAGGGGTATTTTTAGAGGTCAGGGTCAGTTTTCAGTTTTTGGGTAAAGGGGTATTTTTAGGGGTTAGGGTCAGTTTTCAGTTAGTGGGTAAAGGGGTATTAGTAGGGGTCAGTGTCAGTTTTCAGTTAGTGGGTAAAGGGGTATTTTTAGGGGTTAGGGTCAGTTTTCAGTTAGTGGATAAAGGGTTATTTTTAGGGTTAAGGGTCAGTTTTCAGTATTTGGGTAAAGGGTCTTTCTTTGGTTGCAGGGTTAGTTTTCAGTTTGTGGGTAAAGGGGTATTTTTAGAGGTCAGGGTCAGTTTTCAGTTTTTGGGTAAAGGGGTATTTTTAGGGGTCAGGGTCAGTTTTTAGTTAGTGGGTAAAGGGGTATTTGTAGGGGTCAGGGTCAGTTTTCAGTTAGTGGGTAAAGGGGTATTTTTAGGGGTCAGGGTCAGTTTTCAGTTAGTGGGTAAAGGGCTATTTTTAGGGTTAAGGGTCAGTTTTCAGTATTTGGGTAAAGGGTATTTTTTTGGTTGCAGGGTTAGTTTTCAGTTTGTGGGAAAAGGGGTATTTTTAGAGGTCAGGGTCAGTTTTCAGTTTTTGGGTAAAGGGGTATTTTTAGGGGTCAGGGTCAGTTTTCAGTTAGTGGGTAAAGGGGTATTTTTAGGGGTCAGGGTCAGTTTTCAGTTAGTGGGTAAAGGGTTATTGTTAGGGGTCAGGGTCAGTTTTCAGTTAGTGGGTAAAGGGGTATTTTGTGGGTTCTGGGTCAGTTTTCAGTTTGTGGGTAAAGGGGTGTTTTTAGGGCTTTGGGTCAGTTTAGGGTTTTAGGTTAGAGGGATACAGGGTAAAAATATGGTCAATTTAAATGTCTATTAAATTAGTTACTTTTTCATATATTTTATATAAAATATTTCAATTAATATACATTAAAACAATTATTGGTATTGTAGGACTTTAAATATTAATACAATTTTTAAATATATTTAAATGTATAAGGTATTTTTTAAATAGATTATTTAATATGCAAATAATATTTATATACAATAATAAAGAAGGAAACATAGACAGGGTTAAATGCCATAAATGAAAAATTGTTTATTCACATATAAAAATTTATTTGTAAATAGAGATTCATTTTTTATTTATAATCAAAAATTTTCATTCAATGTTTTTATTAACATAACAAAAATATGAAGTACATGTATATGTTTTTAACACATAAATTATATTAACATAATTTTTTTATCTTTTACATATATTAACATTTAAATAAATTCTGAAACAAATTGGTAATATGTACTTTTTATTTAATAACAAAATATTTATTCAGATACACATTGAATTTATTGTGATTGCAAATTATGTACATTTTTTTGTAATTGTAACATTTTTGTTTATTACCAAGTCATGTTATATTTTTGGAAATAATTATTATGAATATTAAACATATTTATAATATTCATTTTTAAATACATAAACACCAAAAACATTTATTATATACATACATAATGTTTTACATAATATTTGCAAATTTAAAAAAAACATTTCTTGTAACAAACTTATATATGCAATTTATTTTTACATTAACATTATTTACTAAATGTATTTATAAATCAAAAATTAATTTTTTAACTATAACATAACAGTTGAATAATTATTTCAAACTTATGAATATTTATGAAATAATTTTATACACTTTAAATAAATATTTACACTTAATATAATACTCTGTGTATTTTTTAAAGTGTTGGAATATAGAAATTAAATAGCATTTAGCTGTATACAGGGACTACTTTTTAACCGCGTAATGTTACTTAGGCGTATTTGGTGCTTCAACAGATCGCGGTTGGGTGCTGCTTCGCGTTAGAGAGGGTAAGTTTGTTTTAATTGTGTTTTATAAGTTTCTGAACTTATTGCTAGTGTATGTGTGCTGTGTTTATGTTTATGTAGGTAGAGTTAATTAGAGAAGATTGTGTGTTCGGTGTTAGGTAGAGTGTACGATATTGGATTTTTACCGCGTTTTTGTTGTAGGTGTGTGAGGTGAGGTAATATGTTTAAATGTTACTAAGATAATATGTTTGATGTATAAATATGTGTTTTTATATATGTATGGGTGTTTTTATGTGGGTGGGTATGTTATTTATTTTTTCTAGGTTATCGTCGCGTTTCGCTGTTTTGGAGGACTCCCTTCTTTTTTGATCACAGCTGTGTAACGAGTATTATATACTCTTATTTTTGCACACTATTTTTTGGGTTTTTACATTTTCTTGGAGCGTTTATTTTTCGCCATTACGGATTTTTGGGTTTTCTATGGTATCTGGTGTCTACTGAAGTGGAAAGGAGTCGCTATGCATTTGTTTGTATTTTTGCATTTTTTTGGGCTTTCATGGATTGTATGGGTTTTTGGAATGGTGTCCTATGGATTGCTTGGAATTGGATTACGTTTGAAGCTGTATCAGAAATATAAGTATTTTCTGGATTTTTAATGGGTGGGAAAACTGTTTTTAATTTTGCTTTACTTACGTTGTATGTAACATTTTGTAAATACATTATCTAAATACATTTTATATATGTTAATATTATGTATTTGATAATTTAATTGCAATTTGTTACATATTATAATGAAGAATTTTAGGAAAAATATGTTTAGTTTTACGTGTATAGTTATGTAATGTTTTAAAGAATAGTTTTGGCAATCATTGATAGATATTCTAGTCCTTTGCTAGTTGGATAGAGGGTAACTTGACTTTGGAGTGTGTTATACATTTTTTTAGTTTCTTTGGTGAGTTTAGGTCCAATCAAAGTTACTGATTGCTCCATTCGGAGCTCCTGGTAACTTTGTTCTTTTTGTAAGGATTGTATTAATTTGTGAAGGGTAGGCGTTCCTCGGCCTGTAGTTGCTTGGAAGGCATTGTGCCATCCTTCAACTGCATTGTTTGTTTTTGCTTCCTTATTTAGTGTGCTAAGGTAGACATTCCACCAAGCTATTTGGTATTTGGGTTGTCTTCTATGGCCTGATCTGTGTAGCCTTCCTACCCATGTGTCTTCGAAGTAGTCAAGCATAGGGCTTAGTTTATCTTCGTTTCTTTTATAGTAGGGGCTGTCTATTAATAAGTTATAGTGCTCAGTTACATCTGTTAGTGGAACATAGGCTAGGGCGATGAGTTTTTTGATTTGATAAGCAAATGTGCTATCAGTGGCGTATTGGATACTCAAGGTTGATTTTTGTAGATGTCGCCAGATACATTGATTAAAGTGGTAATAGCAACCTTGTATTGCTGTGTGTGGGTATGTTTTAAGGATGCTGTTTATCATAGCTTTTTCAAAGTCAATGATAATTTTTTGTGGAAAATAGTTGTTAGTATGTTGCTTGACTTCAGTTAGTATTTCTTGATAGGTAGTTTGCTGTTTGTTTGGTAGAAGGGCATAAAGGAATGGAATATTTGCATTTTGGAAATGACCATGGAGAAGTGTGGCTCAGGGGTTAGAGGCAGCAGACCCGGAAGCTGAGATCGGTCCTGGACCAGGGTTCAATTCCCCGCCTCGGCGGGGTCTTGGGCTAAAAATTTCACGGACTCGATAATTCTCGCCCCGGTGCCTCCTCGACTCATGGGTTCACACTCTGCGACTCTGGGCAATAGCTTGCTTAATCTCCACAACGGCCCCTCGCGGCGGGATGCCTGACTTTCACCTTGTGGATACCCTGCTATCTCACAGGGGAATACCAGGAAGGGTTCCCTAAGCAAGCGCCGGGAAACCCACTGCGGGTAGCTGTGCGCTATATAAGCTCAACTACATTTACATTTACATGGTGTATAATTGATAAAAAGGTTTGGGGCATACAGAAAAAGTACCGTCCATCATCCAAGTTTGGCATTGGGTAAGTTTTGTCATGTTGTTTGCTGTGGCAAACAGTATAATTCTTTTATCTTTAGATTTGTTGTCATAGAGTATAAAATTTTCTTTATTGTGAGTTACAGAGAGTTCAGGTGGAATTTGGACTTCTTCTAAAGTTTTTGGTGTGGGAGGAGTAGTGCATGTTGCTCTTTTTTGTCTAGCTACTGTTCTTTTAAGGGATTCTATAGATGGTAATTGGCTAGAAGCATGTTGGGGAAGTACACTTAAATGGTGTTTCAGAATAGCAGTTGTTGGTTGATCAGTGCTAGTACTAGCTTCTTTAAGGGAATCTAGCATTTGTCTAATCTCTATTTCTGTTACATTGGGTGGGTGATTATGTTCTTTACTATAAGTAACAGTAGTTTCCTGAGTTATAGCTCTACCATAACATTTGTTGGCATAATATTTCGTACACTTCCAAAACACTTTCAAATCTTTTTGTTTCTCTTGAGTGTAGACATATCCCATGTAACAAAGAAGCATTTTCCCTTTTTGTGAATAAATGAATTTAGCTCCTTCAGTCATGATAGTATTGTAGTGCTAGGAGGTAATTAAAAGAGAATGTAAATATTTTTTAAGGAAAAAAAATGTTCTAATCACATTATACAGTTTCACACATTTGTATTTTACCTGTAAATGTTTTGATGCTTTCAAGTCGTTATTTTCAGCTGTTGATGTTCTTCAAACTGTTATTTTCTGTGTATATCTTTTTGTACCTGTGGAAGTTGAGAAAATGTGTAGAAATATTTTATTACTATTTATGATAATTTGTTCGACGTTTTTTGCTAGTTTAGATTTAGTTACCTATCTATTAATTCTCGATTTTACATTTCTAATATATACTTACTTTTTTATATGTAACTTTTGATGTCCAGGTGTTGTGTAGGTCTTCTGTTTTTTTTTTTCATCTGTAGGATGAGTGCTAAAAAAAAAAGATATATTTGATGTATTTTGCTTTAAAATATAGGTGTGAGCTTTGAGAGTTACATTTTCGCTGACTAATAATGTAGTAGTACTTACTTTAGATATGTGTAGGTCTCTTTCTGTTGAAGTCCATCAGTTTTCTTCCAGAAATCCAGCAGAGTTTCGTCTTCCTTTACTTAGGAGATGTATACTGCGTTTTTAGTTACTTATTATTTCATTTATATAGTATTAGGTTAATTGTTTCAGAAATAGGATTGGTTGTTTAAATGGATAGTCTGTTTTTATTTGTTGATTTGAATTTTTTTTTCTGTTATGCTAATTGCTTTCCTTATATGGGTGACGCAAATTAACGTTTATTGAATGTGTAAGGATTTATTTTGTATAGGTAATGTTCTAGGTAATGTTATTTTGATATTTGTAAAGTGGAGGAATATATATAATTAGTTGTAAAAAATGTGTAGAAGGTCGAAACATTGTTTATGTATTATAAAATGTATGTTAGTATGTATTGTGTGTTGTAAATGTTATGAAAATAAATAATATATGTCATCTATTTATATTAACTAAATCTGTTTTTTTATGATCAGTATGACTTAATTATTAAATAATAAAGTCATTTATTTTAGGATCTATTAATGGCGATTTTTTTACAATCGATAAATTTGCTATCTATGTTTGTGTAATCGATATTTTGACTGTTGTTATATAAATATTTAATAATCGGTGTTTTAGAAATCGATAATGTTGTGAGTTGATATTGTTGTAGTCGTTGTTTTTAGTAGTCGATATTGTGTAGTCGATATTTTTGATGTTTGTTGTGTAAGTATAGTAAATCGATAATTTTGTTGTCGATAATTAGTCATCGATATTTTGTCCAGTCGATATTCGGTCTGTCGAGGTTATGTCAGTGATCCATATGGTCTATAACCTATGGTTTTTTCAGTGAATTTTCAAGGTTTTGTAAATGCTAATTCCTAACTATATATGGTCTATAACCTATGGTTTTTTCAGTGAATTTCATTGGTTTTTTAACAGCTAATATCTGTAGCTGTAAAATGTATTCTTCTTTAAATCCCAAAATATATTTTATATGTTTATGAATAATTTTTTTTTAAAATATTTTTTTTTCTTCGTTCCCGCTTCGCGAATCGGGAAGCTTCCCGTTAGCTGACCTTGATGCCGCGAAATAGACCGCGAGCTGGTAAACGTTTCTTTACCGCAAGTGCCGCGTTAGAAAACAACATCGTGACGCCTCCCGTCCGCATGACGTTTCACGTTATCGCGTGATACGTCATATGACGTGCTACGTTAGCGAACTGGTACGCGAAGCGAGTCGCAAAGCGCAGGTTTCTGGAAGCAAACCGGGAGGCCCTGCAAAGCGCTTAACGTAAACACAGCAAGTCATGTGACTTGGTAATAACACTTTTCATTGGTTCATTTCACTTTTGGTTTCCTAATGATGTAAGACTAGGTCATATAATCTAAAATGAACACTTTTGATTGGTTGAGAACTCTTGTTTTTCCCAAATGATGAAAATCCCTCCTTCTTTCCTCACTCTGACTTTCATCATTGTGAGAGAAAGACCCTTTGTGATCACTGAGCAATGGCTTCTTTAGTAGCTTCAGCTGGTGCTTCCCCACCACCTCCACCACATCCAAGGAAGAGTGGACCACCTGCTCAAGTTATAATTCAGCAAGAAGAGGAAGAAGAGGAACAGGAGGAAGAGCACGAAGAGAGGCAGTTTTTGCCTGAGGAACCCAAGACGTCTCACCGGAAAGAAAACTTCATTTGGCAATTTTTTAAAATTCCCAAAGGTCAGAAAAAAGTAAATGCAAGATACGTAACTTGCCTTATATGTCAAGATAGACTGTCCAGAGGAACCGAGAAAAAATACAGTTTCGGAAACTACACAATGCATCGCCATATGACTAGGTGGCATCCTAACAACTACAGTGCTGCACAGTTTCGGAACGACCTAGATAATCTCCCTATTATGGCCAGAAGATCTGTTGTACCGGAAGTAACGGGACCAGAGGGCAGGGAGATGGTGCCAAATATACAAATGAGATTTGGTGAAGTAAAACACATCTGCGTATTTTGCGATGGATTCATTTGCTACGGAGAAAGAAGCATCACTCTGATCAACAGAGCTATTGACTATCATATGTAAGTTTGTACGAAACGGCCAAAATAATAAATACTTTTTTTTTGTTTTGTTGCTCCTGTTGAGCCCTTTACAATGAATCGTTTTCATTGCCCCCTCCAAGAAAACCCCCAAAAAATATAAAACTGTTCAGAAAAATTCAAAAAAAGTAAAAAAATGTTCTGAAAAATAATAAAAAAAAATAAAACAACAAAAACAATAAAAAAAAAAGTTCTTTTCAGAACTACCTCCCCGTTATTAAAAAATTGGTACAATATTTGGAACTGTGCCAACCTCTATTTCTCTTAGTTCGCTTCCCAGTTCGCTCGCCGGTACGCGAACCGGAAGCGAACCAAAAACAGTAAGTATAAGGGAAGGAAACAGAGACTTATGTTAAAAGAAAGACAGCTATAGGGGAGTAAACTAGAGATACTATTACCCGTAATCCACTGCTGATGATGTCACATATTACATCATTCATGACATGCTCAGTGACATCATCAGCAGAGGATTGCGGGTTTTTTGACAACGTGCCTTATCCACGGTTTAATAACGCTGCCTTTTGCTTTATATAAGTTTTCAAATTGTATGAAATATATACCAATAGGTCGTTATGAACCTTTAGGTAGTGCTTTTCTTCATGAGGTCTGGTCGCTTCCATACACATACAGATGTTTCAAAGATGATCAAGAAGTTTATCTGAAAGGAGAGGAATGCACTGAGACGCCAGATCATTCACTAATGTGTAGGCACATACAGTTACACGGTTCATGCAACAAACACCGACCAAATATGGCTTGCGTGTTGGACGGCACGCCAGTTCCTGCTATCATCCCCACGTTCAAGTTGTTGGAAAATGGTAGTTATTTGATGCTCAATAATGAAGATTGTTCTGAGTTAATTAAAAGTATTCCTTTTATGGTAACAGTAAGTGAACGGGTTATTTGCTGCAGAAATGTTCTATTTCCTCCCACACATGAACATAGGGAGTTTTCAATCTGGCCACAAATACCAACCTTGGGAGAGATTTCAACGGCATGGCAAGAATAAGAGCTCTTTTGTCTCAGAGAGAGGTGGCCTTGAGTTCGGCCCGTGAAACTTTCGTGCTTCACATAGCGAACACCCGTACAGAGGTGCAGACCCTTCTCAATTCAGATTTGCCTTTCAATTTCAGCAAGATGGTTCGGACTATCTTTAACGCATCCTCCACAAAGGCCCTGGCGCACTTTTTTAAAGTTGTTACCAGTGGTCTCGTGACTTCATTTGAGAAAATCTTTGGAGTCATCCCTGCTTTCTTTCATTCTATTTTCTCCACTCTGCTTCGTGGATTGGCATTTTTACTTGCATTACCAGCGGACGCTCTTGTGCTTTTTTACATTTTTAAATATGGATGTCCCTCCTATGCAACCTCCCACCCTGCAGCTGCTGACACTGTTCCGCAATCGCATGCTAGAATATTATGGCACAATGCCGTTGGCGATATTAAGCACGGCATATGGATTATCTTTTCGATTCTCCTACTTCACCTGTGTCCAGCCTGTATTTCACTGCCTGACCTGTGATTTCGATTGGGCCATTGATTTGTGTCTCTGCGGACCGGTTTCTCCTGACGTCGACTTTAATCAGCTGATGACTCCTATCATTACTCACGAGTTGGTTTGTCCTGGCGAAAGGATTATGGCTGTGGCATTGATGCATGGACTACTTGGTCCCTGGAATTTACTGGCGGCAGCACAGTCTTTCTTGGAAGAGAGCTTTCTTGAAAACCCACCGAGCTGTCCTCTGATGGTGATAGAGGATCCGGTGCTGGGAGAGCACGTATGTTCTTTTCCGCTTTTAAATTGGATGGCTGAACTGTTTTCGGATGAAGACGGTGACTTCCTATTGGAGGCTGTTGCAGCTTATTTTGCATACACAGTTATGTCATAGACCTTTTTCATGTTTGATATGCTGAGTACTAGCATTTCATTGACAATTCATTGACTTATTTGTCAAGTTTTTATTATTTACCTTGCCTATTGGCTTAAGACTCGATAAAGTACTTGGCTGTTTTATTTTTCTTTAGCATTAAATTTTCCTAGTTTTTAATGCTTTACCTTGCGGACCGTCCACATATAAACTTGCAATCTGCTCTCATGAGATGGCACTTCTATTATCTTATTCAGTTCGTTTCCGGATCATGGGGAGGTGTCATCTAGGTCCTGGATATCTTTACACCGTGTTAAGTTAGCATGGGCTCATTACCGGTTTAAACGCCATTTTTCCTTTTTTGCAACTTCTGCACACGACACTTAGTTGTTGCTTTAGCTTTCCACCTAGTAGTTCATCGTGGTTTACATGAGAATAATATGTTATTGCTCTACTATCTGCTTTGCTTGTTAAACTATATCTGTACAGCGAGTGCTAAAGTTTCAAGAACAACACGATACAGAATTGTTATGAGGTCTGATCTCCACGACTTCATACTCATAACATAAGTGCAACTTCTGCCAATTCTGGGCATGAGGCGGGTTTTATATTGCTTTGCCGAACACACATACACAACAGTTGATGCGGTTCACATGAAGAGAGAGCTGGTGTATGCTGATGTGATTCCTTCAAATCTAAGACACTAAAGTATGGGCACGCCCTAAACCAACACAAAGAGACCTTCTTAGCAAATAATATAATATGTGTATTAGGGAGGGTGAGATATAAGCAGCCGCGGGCCGTGGAGGGAGTTACGGTGAGGCAGGGAGGCGGGGAGGGGGAGAAGCAGGGTGGAGCCCTCTCTACCCTACCCCTCCCCCTCCCCGCCTCCCTGCCCCACCGTAACTCCCTCCACTACCGGCGGCTGCTTATAAGTGTTGCTAACTCTTATTCATTTACAGCATGTTAACATACTGTCACCATTCGCTTTTTATGTACTAGTAACTATGGTGGTAATTTTGCTACTGATAATATGTGTACTTGTATTCTCCACCCTGCTTCTCCCCCTCCCTGCCTCCCTGCCTCACCGTAACTCCCTCCACGGCCCGCGTCTGCTTATAAGTGTTGCTAACTCTTATTCATTTACAGCATGTTAACATACTATCACCATTCGCTTTTTATGTACTAGTAACTATGCTGGTAATTTTGCTACTGATAATATGTGTACTTGTATTATCTAAGATACTACGCCTGAGAAGACGGCATTAGTAAATAAACATTTCAAATACACATGTGTTCTTCTTAACTCCATGTTCTGGTTTCTAAGAAATATATAACGAACGACTGTTCATGAGTTCCACGTATCCTGAGGGACTATAAGTTCATATTCTGGATTGTCTAAACATTGAGAGTTTGTTATATCCAATGTGACACTGTACCTAGCTTGCTAAGGGGTTTTTGATTACTAACGTGAGTTTTGGGACACCCTAATTCGCCGAGGTTCCAATCCTCAGTCCACAGTTCTGTGTGAGAACAGAAACCCTGCGACAGGGGCACCCCCGACCCTTGCTGGAGCTTCATCACACTTGCGATACAACTCCAGCAATGCGCCACCTTTACGGCACAGATACATCACGCATCTGTGCTGTTTTTGCCCCATGATGCGCCGCATTGTAAATGCAGCACACCATAGATGACGGAACAGCGGCACAGAATGACTAACACATCCCTGGTGATGCGCCAGTCATCATAAATGTATCCCTATGCTTCTTATCTTGTTAGAGATGAACCGCCATATGTATCATCAAAGTTTTTTGCATTTCCTAAATAGCGAACTTTAAGGAATAAATAGCGATTCTTTACCATTCCTAGTTTGCGATTAGCTATTTGCTAATTACAAATTACCCATTCATTTCCTTCATTTCCATAGGGCGGTTGGACTCACTTTTAGCTCGAACGGCTGAATGGATTTCCACGAAACTTGGCAAAATTGTAGGGACTGGTAGCCCGATGTGCCTTTGCTATGTCTCAAGATATATGCTCCAGTGATTTTTACGAAAATAACTTTGAAAAATATATATTGGGCTACATTGGCCTATATATATGTTGGAGCCCAAATGTAGCCCAATGTAGCCCAATGAAGCCCAATGAAGCCCAATGTAGCCCAATGTAGCCCAAAGATGGCCGCCAGACACACAAAAAACAAATGTAGCCCAAATATCAGCCAGATGTAGCCCAACTATAGCCCAGTGACAGAATGACCAATCAGCTTCGCAAACCTCCGTTACGCGAAGCGGAGCGCTGTTACAGATATATATCTTTTTTTGAACGTTAATTTCTCAAAATCCACTGGAGCACATATATTGAGACCTAGCAAAGGCACATCGGGCTACCAGTCCCTAATATTTTGCCAAGTTTCGTGCAAATCCATTCAGCCGTTCGATTATTATTATTATTATTTTTTTTGCCCCGCGGGGCCCTTTTAAAACCTCCACATCAAACCTAGGGGGTCAGCGAGGATCTACTATGCCCCCTTATGGTCATTTCCCCCTTCGTTTTGGCCTCCTCTTGTCTCTCGATCCTACCGAGAGACAAGATGGCGGCCGCTACGGACTTTTTGGAATGTTTACAGATGCCGGAGAACCAATCAGCTTCGCTTCACAAAGCTCCGTTGCGCGAAAAGTACGCGAACTGGAGCGCTGCCCGGTCCGCTGTTACAGATATATATCTTTTTTTGAACGTTAATTTCTCAAAATCCACTGAAGCACATATATTGAGACCTACAAAAGGCACATCGGGCTACCAGTCCCTACAATTTTGCCAAGTTTCGTGCAAATCCATTCAGCCGTTCGGGCTAAAAGTGAGGCCAACCGCCCTATGGAAAACTCAATGTTAAAAACACGTTTTGGGACCCCCCTTTTTTCTCGGCCCCCCCTTGACAAACCCCCCCAAATTTTTAAGGGCTGCTCAGAAACAAAATGTGCCATTTTCCTGAAAATTTCAGCCAATTCCGTCCACAAACGCCAAAGTTATTAGACATAGAATTTTCAAAAATCCCATAGAGAAAAATGGTCGCCAGTAGGTATATATAGTTAGGATTTTTTCCCTATGGGATTTTTGAAAATTCTATGTCTAATAACTTTGGCGTTTGTGGACGGAATTGGCTGAAATTTTCAGGAAAATGGCACATTTTGTTTCTGAGCAGCCCTTGAAAATTTGGGGGGGGTTCGTCAAGGGGGGGCTGAGAAAAAAGGGGGGTCCCAAAACGTGTTTTTAACATTGAGTTTTCCATAGGGCGGTTGGCCTCACTTTTAGCCCGAACGGCTGAATGGATTTGCACGAAACTTGGCAAAATTGTAGGGACTGGTAGCCCGATGTGCCTTTTGTAGGTCTCAATATATGTGCTCCAGTGGATTTTGAGAAATTAACGTTTAAAAAAAGATATATATCTGTAACAGCGGACCGGGCAGCGTCCCAGGACGCGTACTTTGCGCGCAACGGAGCTTTGTGAAGCGAAGCTGATTGGTTCTCTGGCGTCTGTCAACATTCCAAAAAGTCCGTAGCGGCCGCCATCTTGTCTCTCGGTAGGATCGAGAGACAAGAGGAGGCCAAAACGAAGGGGGAAATGACCATAAGGGGGCATAGTAGATCCTCGCTGACCCCCTAGGTTTGATGTGGAGGTTTTAAAAGGGCCCCGCGGGGCAAAAAAAATAATAATAATAATAATCGAACGGCTGAATGGATTTGCACGAAACTTGGCAAAATATTAGGGACTGGTAGCCCGATGTGCCTTTGCTAGGTCTCAATATATGTGCTCCAGTGGATTTTAATAAATTAAAGTTCAAAAAAAGATATATATCTGTAACAGCGCTCCGCTTCGCGTAACGGAGGTTTGCGAAGCTGATTGGTCATTCTGTCACTGGGCTATAGTTGGGCTACATCTGGCTGATATTTGGGCTACATTTGTTTTTTTGTGTGTCTGGCGGCCATCTTTGGGCTACATTGGGCTACATTGGGCTTCATTGGGCTTCATTGGGCTACATTGGGCTACATTTGGGCTCCAACATATATATAGGCCAATGTAGCCCAATATATATTTTTCAAAGTTAATTTTCGTAAAAACCACTGGAGCATATATCTTGAGACATAGCAAAGGCACATCGGGCTACCAGTCCCTACAATTTTGCCAAGTTTCGTGGAAATCCATTCAGCCGTTCGAGCTAAAAGTGAGTCCAACCGCCCTATGGAAATGAAGGAAATGAATGGGTAATTTGTAATTAGCAAATAGCTAATCGCAAACTAGGAATGGTAAAGAATCGCTATTTATTCCTTAAAGTTCGCTATTTAGGAAATGCAAAAAACTTTGATGATACATATGGCGGTTCATCTCTAACAAGATAAGAAGCATAGGGATAGATTTATGACCTATGATAGACCTATGGTGTGCTGCATTTACAATGCGGCGCATCATGGGGCAAAAACAGCACAGATGCGTGATGTATCTGTGCCGTAAAGGTGGCGCATTGCTGGAGTTGTATCGCAAGTGTGATGAAGCTCCAGCAAGGGACCATATATAGTTAGGAATTAGCATTTACAAAACCTTGAAAATTCACTGAAAAAACCATAGGTTATAGACCATATATAGTTAGGAATTAGCATTTACAAAACCTTATTTTACTCACACAAAACCATTGAAATTCGCATATATAGTTAGTTGCACTAACTATATATCGCGCACCCGCAATCCACTGCTGATCATGTCACATATTACATCATTCATGACATGGTCAGTGACATCACTGATGACATCACTGATGACATCTCAAATGACATCACTGATGACATCACTGATGACAACATCCAGTGACTGTATGTTTCTGTAAAGTTAAAATATGTCTTACATATTGAAGAATGAGTGGATGTATAAGTGTCTGGATGAAGGATTTAGTAGGTGCATGACTGACTGTATGAGTGAGTGATTAAATGTGTCTCACTGAGTGCATGGGTTAGTGACTAAACTGTTTTAATTTGTGCATCATTATGTCTGTTGTTCTGTAAACTGCTGTATGTGTTGATCAGTAGCTATATGAGTAACTATATGGGTTATTGATTGGTTGCCCAAGTATTTGTATGGGAGACTGAGTGTGTGTGTGGGTGGCTGGGAGGTGTATGACTCTGTGCATAGATGTGTGAGCAGTTGATTCACTAGATGTATGGGTTCAAAAGTGCATGTGGAAACAGCTGTATGGGCGGTTGACTGTGTGCATGAGTGTATTGGTGAGTGAATGGATATCTCAGTGCTACATGTCAAAGTAAGTACATATGTAAAACACAGTACATGTGAGAGTTGACATATATAAATAACTGTGCATAAGAGCCAGTGAATGTGTGAGTGGCTGTATGGATCATTGTGAACTTGTATCAGGGATTGTATAAGAGAGTAAATATGTGTTAGTATATGTTTGAATAAGTAAGGTGTGTATAACTGTATAGTTGAGGAAATGGAGGTGTGATTGATTCTTTGCATGACTGACTAGGTGTGTGAGTAACTCCATGGATGAGTGACAGTCTGTGAGTGTCTGTTTACACTGAGTGTATCTAAGGTTATATTAGAGTCTGAAGAGGTTCATCGTATTATCACATGAATGATGTCATCAGTGATGTGATCAGTAATGTCAAATGAGATGTCATCAGTGATGTCACCAGTGATGTCATTTGAGATGTCATCAGTGATGTCATCAGTGATGTCATTTGAGATGTCATCAGTGATGTCATCAGTGATGTCATTTGAGATGTCATCAGTGATGTCATCAGTGATGTCACTGACCATGTCATGAATGATGTAATATGTGACATGATCAGCAGTGGATTGCGGGTGCGCGATATATAGTTAGTGCAACTAACTATATATGCGAATTTCAATGGTTTTGTGTGAGTAAAATAAGGTTTTGTAAATGCTAATTCCTAACTATATATGGTCTATAACCTATGGTTTTTTCAGTGAATATATATATATATATATATATATATATGTATATATATATATACTCCAGGCTTCTCCCGTTTGAAAAGAAGATCAAGCCACACCAACCAGGTACTTTTCAAGTACATTTATTTTCAGGGCAAAAAACGACGCGTTTCGAGCACGTAAGCTCCTATAGATATACTTATTATTCCAATATCAAACGATTTATAAAAACAAGGTCATGAGCATCACTTGTTGAAAGTGGCACAGCTGACGCGTTTCGTCCTTGGAGCGGACTGCTTCGGGGCTGTCGATGCCAAACCCATAGATATACATATAAATACACATGACTGGACATAAATACAAATCACATACACTGACTTTATACAAACATATGAAATGATTATTGAAAACAAAGAAAGGGCTATTTGTATAGTCCCAAATAGACATCCAAAGAAAGGGCTATTTTTATAGTCCCGGGTAAACATCCAAAACATGTATATATATATATATATATATATATATTCAGATTACGGTCTTAAATTTACGTGCACAATCAGTGAGTCAAGGGTAGTATTTCTGGACACTGAAATATTTGTGAAAGACAATGTATTACAAACAATATTACATCGGAAGAGCACCGCGGTTTTACATGCCCAAAGCTTTCACCAATCCAGTCACCAATCCACTCTAATACATAACATTCCATACGGAGAATTTCTTCGAATAAAAAGAATCTGTTCTAATGACGAAGACTGGCAGATACACAAAAACTTAGCAAGTAAAAGATTTGAGAAACGTAAGTACAATCCTGCAAGCATTCAACCAGCTTTGAAACGCTCCTCCAGTATCAAAAGAACTGATTTACTCAGAGGAAAACAAACATCAAACACAGAGGATCAAAAAATTCGATTCATTACTACTCACTCAACGGCCAACAAAGCAATTACTAAAATCCTCAGGAAAAACTGGCATATATTACATATGGATCCAATAGTTGCTGAAATAGTGGGGGATCATCCCAATGTGACTTATCGGAGAGCTAAGAACTTAAAAGACAAATTAATCCACAGTCACTTCCAAGAACTAAAAAAACCTGAAGCATGGCGTAAACGCAGAGGATTTTACAAATGCTCCGGATGTAAAGTTTGTTGTATTGCCAAAACAACCAAGGAACTAGAGATGGCAAATAAAAAAATCTGGAGAATTGATCAATTAATCAATTGCAAAACTCAATTCGTCATATATTCTTTGGAATGTCCGTGCTCCTTGAAGTATATCGGTAGCACCAAAAAGGAACTGAAACTACGCATTTTGGAGCATGTCCGGGCCACTATCAATTCAGATCGCAGCAACGCAATGGCAAAACATATGGAAAAGGAACATAAAGGAAATTGGAAAGATTTAATATTCTATGGAATTGAAATTGTTGGACCTAACCGAAGAGGTGGAGACTGCGAAAAAGTGATGAGACAAAAAGAATCGAAACACATCATGAACTTTCGAACTCTGAGCCCCTATGGGCATAATCAGGACGAAGACCTACACTGCCACCTCTAAACTGTTTCAAAATGAACTAATAAATGAGTAATAATGATGCCTACCCTGACAAACACGATTTTAACCTGCACTATTATGTTCAACTAATTTTCATTTATTTTTCAAAAATGAAGGACATGTATGATCATTTATGAGGGCTCACTGTAAGTTTATTGCTTAATTTAATTGCTGTCTAAACAACACCAATGATCAGCTTCATAAAAGGGTGTTACCGTTTGTGAAGTACAATGTTGTTTACAAAGATTATACATCCCAGAATCTCACTGATATGAAGCAATATAAGTGCAAGAGAGACTTTTAACTCGGTAAAAAAATGTGTTGGGATTGTAAAACAGCAATAGAAACATAGCCCACCGGAGGGCTCAATTTCAGTTTAAAGAATTGTCTCACATTTGTTAGTTGAAGAATTTGAAAGATATTTTGAGTGATAAAATATTATATGAATAATAATGTTTCTTTAAAAACTACATGTCCCAGAAATCCTGTGTGATAAACAGGAAGTGATGTAATTCAAAGAGTAACTTTTTCACGTTATTTAAATGGCAAAAAAATGTCGATTCAGTGAACCTGTGAGCAAGGTCTCTGTGGAGACCGAAACGCGTAAGGTGTTGCTGGTTGCTGAAGAGGAATAAACTTCATATTCGACTAAATATTGGTGTGGTGTATGTCAAAGCGCACAGGAGTGCACGAGGAAAAAACTTCTCTGAAAGGAGATAAACGGAATTATATATATATATATATATATATATATATATATATATATATATATATATATAATATATATATATATACTCCAGGCTTCTCCCGTTTGAAAAGAAGATCAAGCCACACCAACCAGGTACTTTTCAAGTAGATTTATTTTCAGGGCAAAAAACTACGCGTTTCGAGCACGTAAGCTCCTATAGATATACTTATTATTCCAATATCAAACGATTTATAAAAACAAGGTCATGAGCATCACTTGTTGAAAGTGGCACAGCTGACGCGTTTCGTCCTTGGAGCGGACTTCTTCAGGGCTGTAGATGCCAAACACATAGATATACATATAAATACACATGACTGGACATAAATACAAATCACATACACTGACTTTATACAAACATATAAAATGAATATTGAAAACAAAGAAAGGGCTATTTGTATAGTCCCAAATAGACATCCAAAGAAAGGGCTATTTTTATAGTCCCGGGTAAACATCCAAAACATGTATATATATATATATTAAAAAGGCACTGGCCATTGGTACACAACGACCCTACCATAGGGAGCGAGGTAGGCGAGAATCCATTGGTAACGTTCAGAAAAGCTAAATCAATGCGTAACACCCTGGTGTGTAATGCACCAGTTCTGAAAAAGAGAAAGAATTGGCTACAGTCCCAAAAGGGGTTCAAAAAATGCATGAAATGCAAAGCCTGCAATCATGGCTTCAATACCACTGAGGTCCAATTACCTTTCAGAAGGAAAAAGTATTCCTTAAGGGAACACTTCACGTGCAAAACCGAGTTTGCTGTGTACGTTTTGACGTGCCAATGTGGCAAAAGATATGTAGGGTCTACTATTCACCCCGTCCATGTGAGGATTCTGCAACACTTGAGGGCGATTGCCAATCTGGACCAAGCATACCCAGTGGCGCGACACATTCATGAGTCCCATGGGGGCAATGCAGATGGTCTAACATATTTTGTTATAGACAGCATTCCCAAGAGTCCGAGAGGTGGTAATCGAAAACTTGCGTTACGCCGCCTGGAGTCAAGATATATAGTTCTCTTGAACTCCAAGATCCCTTCAGGTCTGAATGCGGACGAAGCCCTGAGTGTCCACATTTAAGTAAACACTTCTAAAGCGTTCTGCCCGCTTCCACTTTCCCGAGTACCCTAGAATAATTGCATTTAACTTTATCACTGTAAATACACTGCGCACATTAATGTCACCATAGGGAAATGACACAAAACATTGCACCGAACATTTCAAACCATGCCAGGTATTAGGCACCCCCCTTAACTAGAAGCACATGAGATATAATGAAATAGTGGCAGGTCCCGCTCGCTATCCCATCCTTAGTAGGAGCATTAATCTTAAAACACTTGTTAAACTGCGGTAAAATTAAGGGCCGGACAGGGCGCACGTACCGTCAACCTTAGGAATCACCGAGTCAGGATAGTAAGAGTGTTCGGCAAACCCTTCTGAGCGCGCCAAGGAATCTCGCAAAAATGAGGTTACAGCGCCAACCCAATCACTATGCTTATATGAGCAGACATGTCTACACTGTTTGTAGGAAGACACGGGATTCGCTGCCACTTGTGCCTGACACACATGTACCAGTAATCGGTGGAAGGAGGGAATTTTGAATGTTCGTATTCACACAATGTTAGACGCAATTAATCACTCATTATAATTTAAGCACTTAATATATTGTTTAAATATGCCGCACAATTTCTGTTATATGTGAAATCAACAGTAACAGTAGAAAGACTTCCATGATGCTGAAATGTGCAAGTCATGTATGAGGCAGCGTCATCACCTTGGGTGTAACTATGTAACTATAGCAACTGCCATTTGCATAAGTTGAGTCTACCCAATCATTGACAATGTGATATGTATATATAACCTTGAAGGTAGCATGCATTTGTTAGTGATCAAGGCGGGAGGAGTCCGCCGAAACGCGTCTGAGCAGAAACTGAGCTAAGGAATAAAAACGTTTGAACTGAAACTCACGGAGTCAGCGCCTTTTTTCATCAGAAGTTTGGTATGGTAAAGAATATATATATATATATATATATATATATTACCTACTGGCGGTCGCCAGTAGGTATATATAGTTAGGATTTTTTCTCTATGGGTTTTTTGAAAATTCTATGTCTAATAACTTTGGCGTTTGTGGACGGAATTGGCTGAAATTTTCAGGAAAATGGCACATTTTGTTTCTGAGCAGCCCTTGAAAATTTGGGGGGGGTTCGTCCAGTGGGGGCCGAGAAAAAAGGGGGGTCCCAAAACGTGTTTTTAACATTGAGTTTTCCATAGGGCGGTTGGCCTCACTTTTAGCCCGAACGGCTGAATGGATTTGCACGAAACTTGGCAAAATTGTAGGGACTGGTAGCCCGATGTGCCTTTTGTAGGTCTCAATATATGTGCTCCAGTGGATTTTGAGAAATTAACGTTTAAAAAAAGATATATATCTGTAACAGCGGACCGGGCAGCGCTCTGGTTCGCGGACTTTTCGCGCAACGGAGCTTTGTGAAGCGAAGCTGATTGGTTCTCCGGCGTCTGTCAACATTCCAAACAGTCCGTAGCGGCCGCCATCTTGTCTCTCGGTAGGATCGAGAGACAAGAGGAGGTCAAAACAAAGGGGGAAATAACTATAAGGGGGCATAGTAGATCCTCGCTGACCCCCTAGGTTTGATGTGGAGGTTTTAAAAGGGCCCCGCGGGGCAAAAAATAATAATAATAATAATAATTGAACGGCTGAATGGATTTGCACGAAACTTGGCAAAATATTAGGGACTGGTAGCCCGATGTGCCTTTGCTAGGTCTCAATATATGTGCTCCAGTGGATTTTGAGAAATTAACGTTCAAAAAAAGATATATATCTGTAACAGCGCTCCGCTTCGCGTAACGGAGGTTTGCGAAGCTGATTGGTCATTCTGTCACTGGGCTATAGTTGGGCTACATCTGGCTGATATTTGGGCTACATTTGTTTTTTTGTGTGTCTGGCGGCCATCTTTGGGCTACATTGGGCTACATTGGGCTTCATTGGGCTACATTCGGCTAATTAGCAAATAGCTCATCGCAAACTAGGAATGGTAAAGAATCGCTATTTATTCCTTAAAGTTCGCTATTTAGGAAATGCAAAAAACTTTGATGATATATATGGCGGTTCATCTCTAACAAGATAAGAAGCATAGGGATACATTTATGATGACTGACGCATCACCAGGGATGTGTTAGTCATTCTGTGCCGCTGTTCCGTCACCTATGGTGTGCTGCATTTACAATGCGGCGCATCATGGGGCAAAAACAGCACAGATGCGTGATGTATCTGTGCCGTAAAGGTGGCGCATTGCTGGAGTTGTATCGCAAGTGTGATGAAGCTCCAGCAAGGGTCGGGGGTGCCCCTGTCGCAGGGTTTCTGTTCTCACACAGAACTGTGGACAGAGGATTGGAACCTCGGCGAATTAGGGTGTCCCAAAACTCACGTTAGTAATCAAAAACTCCTTAGCAAGCTAGGTACAGTGTCACATTGGATATAACAAACTCTCAATGTTTAGACAATCCAGAATATGAACTTATAGTACCTCAGGATACGTGGAACTCATGAACAGTCGGTCGTTATAGATTTCTTAGAAACCAGAACATGGAGTTAAGAAGAACAGATGTGTATTTGAAATGTTTATTTACTAATGCCGTCTTCTCAGGCGTAGTACCTTAGATAATAAAAGTACACATATTATCAGTAGCAAAATTACCAGCATAGTTACTAGTACATAAAAAGTGAATGGTGATAGTATGTTAACATGCTGTAAATGAATAAGAGTTAGCAACACTTATAAGCAGCCGCGGGCCGTGGAGGGAGTTACGGTGAGGCAGGGAGGCGGGGAGGGGGAGAAGCAGGGTGGAGAATACAAGTACACATATTATCAGTAGCAAAATTACCAGCATAGTTACTAGTACATAAAAAGCGAATGGTGACAGTATGTTAACATGCTGTAAATGAATAAGAGTTAGCAACACTTATAAGCAGCCGCGGGCCGTGGAGGGAGTTACGGTGGGGCAGGGAGGCGGGGAGGGGGAGGGGCAAGGTAGAGAGGGCTCCACCCTGCTTCTCCCCCTCCCCGCCTCCCTGCCCCATCGTAACTCCCTCCACGGCCCGCGGCTGCTTATATCTCACCCTCCCTAATACACATATTATATTATTTGCTAAGAAGGTCTCTTTGTGTTGGTTTAGGGCGTGCCCATACTTTAGTGTCTTAGATTTGAAGGAATCACATCAGCATACACCAGCTCTCTCTTCATGTGAACCGCATCAACTGTTGTGTATGTGTGTTCGGCAAAGCAATATAAAACCCGCCTCATGCCCAGAATTGGCAGAAGTTGCACTTATGTTATGAGTATGAAGTCGTGGAGATCAGACCTCATAACAATTCTGTATCGTGTTGTTCTTGAAACTTTAGCACTCGCTGTACAGATATAGTTTAACAAGTAAAGCAGATAGTAGACCAATAACATATTATTCTCATGTAAACCACGATGAACTACTAGGTGGAAAGCTAAAGCAACAACTAAGTGTCGTGTGCAGAAGTTGCAAAAAAGGAAAAATGGCGTTTAAACCGGTAATGAGCCCATGCTAACTTAACACGGTGTAAAGATATCCAGGACCTAGATGACACCTCCTCATGATCCGGAAACGAACTGAATAAGATAATAGAAGTGCCATCTCATGAGAGCAGATTGCAAGTTTATATGTGGACGGTCCGCAAGGTAAAGCATTAAAAACTAGGAAAATTTAATGCTAAAGAAAAATAAAACAGCCAAGTACTTTATCGAGTCTTAAGCCAATAGGCAAGGTAAATAATAAAAACTTGACAAATAAGTCAATGAATTGTCAATGAAATGCTAGTACTCAGCATATCAAACATGAAAAAGGTCTATGACATAACTGTGTATGCAAAATAAGCTGCAACAGCCTCCAATAGGAAGTCACCGTCTTCATCCGAAAACAGTTCAGCCATCCAATTTAAAAGCGGAAAAGAACATACGTGCTCTCCCAGCACCGGATCCTCTATCACCATCAGAGGACAGCTCGGTGGGTTTTCATGAAAGCTCTCTTCCAAGAAAGACTGTGCTGCCGCCAGTAAATTCCAGGGACCAAGTAGTCCATGCATCAATGCCACAGCCATAATCCTTTCGCCAGGACAAACCAACTCGTGAGTAATGATAGGAGTCATCAGCTGATTAAAGTCGACGTCAGGAGAAACCGGTCCGCAGAGACACAAATCAATGGCCCAATCGAAATCACAGGTCAGGCAGTGAAATACAGGCTGGACACAGGTGAAGTAGGAGAACCGAAAAGATAATCCATATGCCGTGCTTAATATCGCCAACGGCATTGTGCCATAATATTCTAGCATGCGATTGCGGAACAGTGTCAGCAGCTGCAGGGTCGGAGGTTGCATAGGAGGGACATCCATATTTAAAAATGTAAAAAAGCACAAGAGCGTCCGCTGGTAATGCAAGTAAAAATGCCAATCCACGAACCAGAGTGCAGAAAATACAATGAAAGGAAGCAGGGATGACTCCAAAGATTTTCTCAAATGAAGTCACGAGACCACTGGTAACAACTTTAAAAAAGTGCACCAGGGACTTTGTGGAGGATGCGTTAAAGATAGTCGGAAACATGTTGCTGAAATTGAAAGGCAAATGTTAATTGAAAAAGGTTTTGCACCTCTGTATGGGTGTTCGCTATGTGAAGTACGAAAGTTTCACGGGCCGAACTCAAGGCCACCTCTCTCTGAGACAAAAGAGCTCTTATTCTTGCCATGCCGTTGAAACGTGTCTCAAGGTTGGTATTTGTGGCCAGATTGAAAACTCCCTATGTTCATGTGTGGGAGGAAATAGAACATTTCTGCAGCAAATAACCCGTTCACTTACTGTTACGATAAAAGGAATACTTTTAATTAACTCAGAACAATCTTCATTATTGAGCATCAAATAACTACCATTTTCCAACAACTTGAACGTGGGGATGATAGCAGGAACTGGCGTGCCTTGCAACACGCAAGCCATATTTGGTCGGTGTTTGTTGCATGAACCGTGTAACTGTATGTGCCTACACATTAGTGAATGATCTGGCGTCTCAGTGCATTCCTCTCCATTCAGATAAACTTCTTGATCATCTTTGAAACATCTGTATGTGTATGGAAGCGACCAGACCTCATGAAGAAAAGCACTACCTAAAGGTTCATAACGACCTATTGGTATATATTTCATACAATTTGAAAACTTATATAAAGCAAAAGGCAGCGTTATTAAACCGTGGATAAGGCATGTTGCCAAAAAACCCGCAAACCTCTGCTGATGATGTCACTGAGCATGTCATGAATGATGTAATATGTGACATCATCAGCAGTGGATTACGGGTAATGGTATCTCTAGTTTACTCCCTTATAGCTGTCTTTCTTTTAACATAAGTGTCTGTTTCCTTCCCTTATACTTACTGTTTTTGGGTCGCTTCCGGTTCGCGTACCCGCGAGCGAACTGGGAAGCGAACTAAGAGAAATAGAGGTTGGCACAGTTCCAAATATTGTACCAATTTTTTAATAACGGGGAGGTAGTTCTGAAAAGAACTTTTTTTTTAATTTTTCTGAACATTTTTTTACTGTTTTTGAATTTTTCGGAACAGTTTTATATTTTTTTGGGTTTTTCTTGGAGGGGGCAATGAAAACGATTCATTGTAAAGGGCTCAACAGGAGCAACAAAACAAAAAAAAGAAGTATTTATTATTTTGGGCGTTTCGGACAAACTTGCATATGATAGTCAATAGCTCTGTTGATCAGAGTGATGCTTTTTTCTCCGTAGGAAATGAATCCATCGCAAAATGCGCAGATGTGTTTTACATCACCAAATCTCATTTGTATATTTGGCACCATCTCCCTGCTCTCTGGTCCTGTTACTTCCGGTACAACAGATCTTCTGGCCATAATAGGGAGATTATCTAGGTCGTTCCGAAACTGTGCAGCACTGTAGTTGTTAGGATGCCACCTAGTCATATGGCGATGCATTGTGTAGTTTCCGAAACTGTATTTTTTGTCGGTCCCTCTGGACAGTCTATCTTGACATATAAGGCAAGTTACGTATCTTGCATTTACTTTTTTCTGACCTTTGGGAATTTTAAAAAATTGCCAAATGAAGTTTTCTTTCCGGTGAGACGTCCTGGGCTGCTCAGGCAAAAACTGCCTCTCTTCGTGCTCGTCCTCCTGTTCCTCTTCTTCTTCTTCTTGTTGAATTACAACTTGAGCAGGTGGTCCACTCTTCCTTGGATGTGGTGGAGGTGGTGGGGAAGCACCAGCTGAAGCTACTAAAGAAGCCATTGCTCAGTGATCACAAAGGGTCTTTCTCTCACAATGATGAAAGTCAGAGTGAGGAAAGAAGGAGGGATTTTCATCATTTGGGAAAAACAAGAGTTCTCAACCAATCAAAAGTGTTCATTTTAGATTATATGACCTAGTCTTACATCATTAGGAAACCAAAAGTGAAATGAACCAATGAAAAGTGTTATTACCAAGTCACATGACTTGCTGTGTTTACGTTAAGCGCTTTGCAGGGCCTCCCGGTTTGCTTCCAGAAACCTGCGCTTTGCGACTCGCTTCGCGTACCAGTTCGCTAACGTAGCACGTCATATGACGTATCACGCGACAACGTGAAACGTCATGCGGACGGGAGGCGTCACGATGTTGTTTTCTAACGCGGCACTTGCGGTAAAGAAACGTTTACCGGCTCGCGGTCTATTTCGCGGCATCAAGGTCAGCTAACGGGAAGCTTCCCGATTCGCGAAGCGGGAACGAAGAAAAAAAAATATTTAAAAAAAAAATTATTCATAAACATATAAAATATATTTTTGGATTTAAAGAAGAATACATTTTACAGCTACAGATATTAGCTGTTAAAAAACCAATGAAATTCACAGAAAAAACCATAGGTTATAGACCATATATAGTTAGGAATTAGCATTTACAAAACCTTGAAAATTCACTGAAAAAACCATAGGTTATAGACCATATATAGTTAGGAATTAGCATTTAGAAAACCTTATTTTACTCACACAAAACCATTGAAATTCCATATATAGTTAGTTGCACTAACTATATATCGCGCACCCGCAATCCACTGCTGATGATGTCACATATTACATCATTCATGACATGGTCAGTGACATCACTGATGACATCACTGATGACATCTCAAATGACATCACTGATGACAACATCCAGTGACTGTATGTTTCTGTAAAGTTAAAATATGTCTTAGATATTGAAGAATGAGTGGATGTATAAGTGTCTGGATGAAGGATTTAGTAGGTGCGTGACTGACTGTATGAGTGAGTGATTAAATGTGTCTCACTGAATGCATGGGTTAGTGACTAAACTGTCTTAATTTGTGCATCATTATGTCTGTTGTGATGTAAACTGCTGCATGTGTTGATCATTAGCTATACGAGAGGCTATATGTGTTATTAATTGGTTGCCCAAGTATTTCTATGGGAGATTGAGTTTGTGTGGGGGTGGCTGGAAGGTGTGTGACTCTGTGCATAGATGTGTGAGCAGTTTATTCACTAGGTGTATGAGTTCAAGAGTGCATGTGGAAACAGCTACATGGGCAGTTGACTGTGTGCATGAGTGTATTGATGAGTGAATGGATATCTCAATGCTACATGTCATAGTAAGTACATATGTAAAACACAGTACATGTGAGAGTTGGCATATATAAATAACTGTGCATGAGAGCCACTGAGTGAGTGGTTGTATCGATCATTGTGAACTTGTATCAGGGATTGTATAAGAGAGTAAATATGTGTTAGTATATGTTTCAATAAGTAAGGTGTGTATAACTGTATAGTTGAAGAAATGGAGGTGAGATTGTTTCTTTGCATGACTGACTGGGTGTGTGAGTAACTCCATGGATGAGTGGCAGTGTGTGAGTGTCTGTATACACTGAGTGTATCTAAGGTTATATTAGAGTCTGAAGAGGTTTATCGTATTAGCACAAGAATGAATCCAAATGAGACGTCATCAGTGATGTCATCAGTGATGTCATTTGAGATGTCATCAGTGATGTCATCAGTGATGTCACTGACCATGTCATGAATGATGTAATATGTGACATCATCAGCAGTGGATTGCGGGTGCGCGATATATAGTTAGTGCAACTAACTATATATGGAATTTCAATGGTTTTGTGTGAGTAAAATAAGGTTTTCTAAATGCTAATTCCTAACTATATATGGTCTATAACCTATGGTTTTTTCAGTGAATATATATATATATATATATATACACTTAAGCAAAAGCTGCTGAAGACAGACTTCTTATGATATAATCAAGTACAAATTCATATTCCAAACCTATCGGCAATGTTTTCATTTAAACATCTCCTGAAAATTCATACATTATGTATGACTTCAAAATCAAAGAAGCCTAACGGGCTTGCACATGTATGAATCAATGGTATGACATGAGAAAACATGAGCAAAAGAAGAAAGAGGAAAAAGAGATAAAGTAGAGAGAAAGCAGGCAGCCAATATTCAAAAAGCATTGTAGTTTAAACAAGAGCTGTGGCTAGATATTTAAAACAAAAGTTTTTTCAAAGTGATTACAGCGTGGTAATGTCTGAAAGTTTGGTTGAATGTATGTGTAGAGCATGATTGACTGAAAGAATGCATTAGTACTGTTTGGTGAATTAATAGGGGCAGATCTATGAGGAAGTGCTGCAGCGTGAGACTGCAAGCCCTTTAGCTGCACCACGCTGTGGCACTTCTGAAGTACAGGGATGTGACATATTTACATGAATATGTCGCAATTTTGTGCTCCCTCTGCGCTAGCACACAAACTGCAGCCATGCAGTGACACAGGCACCCTTGCACCATGGTGCAAGGATATCTGTGCTGTGGGGAGATTGGTTTTGTGCAGGAAGGAACTACTTCCTGCACAAAAACAATCACTAAATGCATTTTCCTTCTTCAATGTGTGCTGTGGAAAGCAGCATGCATTGAAAGAGGAAAAAACAAGGAGAAATTAAAACATTTCTCCTTGTGCTTCGCTACACCACCTCTAGGGTGGCGCACAATTCACACATATCTACAGAATTACACTTTCTTGTAAGTCTTGAGATGTGTTATTCCATGGGTGTTGTGTGGGAACAGACATAGCAACACCTTTGGAACGCCCCTTCAATGCATAGTGTGCATTTAAATGGGTCGTATTGTCATGGAGAGGAAAAGCCACGAAGGGTGGCTTTTTCTCTCCTTGTAAATATGGAGGAGTCCCCAGCGCCATCACTACGCTAGTGACGTACTGGTGGCGTAGGGGGCCATAAGTGCTTAGGTGTTGGCAGAGTGATACAATAAGAACATAGTGCTGGATGGCTGATTGACGAACTGCATGAGACTGACAGGAGGAATCCTAGGCTGCATGAGTACTACTTCAGTATTTAGTGGAAGTACCATTAGTATGTATCTGCTTAGAGGTTTGTGGGGATTGTGCACAGAATATTGTACGTGTACTTGTGTTGGTGCCTAGGTCATTCTTTAAGAACATCACTACTAACTAGAATGATGACAGTGCTGCAAACAGAGTGCTCAGTTAAATTATAAGTGCTTAGGTATTGTCTCAATGCCTGAGTCATTCTGCAAGTGCATGTATGTATCTGCTTAGAGGTTTGTGGGGATTGTGCACAGAATATTGTACGTGTACTTGTGTTTGTGCCTAGGTCCTTCTATAAGAACATCACTAGTAACTAGAAAGATGACAGTGCTGCAAACAGAGTGCTCAGTTAATTTATAAGTGCTTAGGTATTATCTCAATGCCTGAGTCATTCTGCAAGTGCATAGACAGTGACTGGGTCCCTAGAGTGTTACTAGTTAACAGCAGGATAAGTTATTAAAGTACTTATGTTTCAGCAGAGTGATAAGGTAAGGACATGCTTCTGTCAGGATGATTGTAGGAGTGGACACAGACTCACAGTGTGATTCCAGACAAGCATGACTATTACCTGGACTTTTGCAGGACTGACTCAGTAGTCTGCAAGGAGTTAAGGGACCGCATATATAGAGCACATTTGACTGTACCACTGCTTGTCTCAATGCCTGAGTCATTCTGCAAGTGCATAGACAGTGACTGGGTTCCTAGAGTGCTAGTAATTGACAGCAGGATAAGTTTATAAGCACTTATGTTTCAGCAGAGTGATTAGATAAGGACATGCTTCTGTCAGGATGATTGTAGGAGTGGACACAGACTCAGAGTGTGATTCCAGACAAGCATGACTATTACCTGGACTTTTGCAGGACTGACTCAGTAGTCGGCAAGGAGTTAAAGGACCGCATATATTGTGCACATTTGACTGTACCACTACTTGTCTCAATGCCTGAGTCATTCTGCAAGTGCATAAACAGTGACTTCTGTTCCTAGAGTGCTAGTTGTTGACAGCAGGAAACGTTTATGTGCACTTATATTTCAGCAGAGTGATTAGATAAGGACATGCTTCTATCAGGATGATTGTAGGAGTGGACACAGACTCACAGTGTGATTCCAGAAACGCATTACTGTTACCTCGACTTTTGCAAGACTGACTCAGTAGTCTGCAAGGGGTTAAGGGACCAGACACATTGTGCACATTTGACTGTACCGCTGCTTGTCTCAATGCCTGAGTCATTCTGCAAGTGCATAGACAGTGACTGGGTTCCTAGAGTGCTAGTAGTTGACAGCAGGATAAGTTTATGATCGCTTATGTTTCAGCAGAGTGATTAGATAAGTATAGGCTTCTGTCAGGGTGATTGTAGGAGTGGACACAGACTCACAGTGTCATTCCAGACAAGCATGACTATTACCTGGAATTTAGCAGGACTGACCCAGTAGCCTGCATCGGGTTAAGGAACTGCATACATTGTGCACATTTCACTGTACCACTGCTTATCTCAATGCTTGATTCATCCTGCAAGTGCATAGACAGTGACTGGGTACCCAGAGTGCTAGTAGTTGACAGCAGGATTAGTTTATAATTGCTTATGTTTCAGCAGAGTGATTAGATAAGGATATGCCTCTGTCAGGATGATTGTAGGAGTGGACAGAACTGCTTTAGAGCCATAGAACAGGTCAGCAGAGCTGCTTTAGAGCCAGAGAACCAGGTCAGCAGAGCTGTTGTAAAGACAGAGAACCAGGTGAGCAGAGCTGCATTAGAGCCAGAGAAACAGGTCAGCAGAGCTGTTGTAGAGCCAGAGACACAGGTCAGCAGAGCTGCTGTAGAGCCAGAGAACCAGGTCAGCAGAGCTGCTTTAGAGCCTCAGAACCAGGTCAGCAGAGCTGCTGTAAAGCCAGAGAAACCAGGTCAGCAGAGCTGCTTTAGAGCCAGAGAACCAGGAGGTCAGCAGAGTCATTGTAGAGTCAGAGAACCAGGTCAGCAAAGCTGCTCTAGAGCCTAAGAAGCAAGTCAGCAGAGCTGCTCTAGAATCAGAGACCCAGGTCAGCAGATCTGCTCTAGAGCCAGAGACCCAGGTCAGCAGAGCTGCTCTAGAGGCCGAGAACCGGGTCAGCAGAGCTGCTGTAGAGCCAGGGAAACCAGGTCAGCAGAGCTGCTTTAGAGCCAGAGAACCAGGTCAGCAGAGCTGCTTTAGAGGCAAAGGATCAGGTCGGCAGAGCTGCTTTCGAGGGAGAGAACAGGTCAGCAGAGCTGCTCTAGAGGCAGAGAACCAGGTCAGCAGAGCTGCTTTAGAGCCATAGAACCAGGTCAGCAGAGCTGCTTTAGAGCCAGAGAACCAGAGGCAGAGAACCAGGTCAGCAGAGCTGTTACAGAGGGAGCAAACCTGGTCAGCAGACCGGCTCTACAGGCAGTGAACCAGGTCAGCAGAGCTGATTTAGAAGGAGGGAACCAGGTAAGCAGAGCTGCTTTAGAGCCAGGGAACCAGGTCAGCAGAGCTGCTTTAGAGACAGAGAACCGGGTCAGCAGAGCTGCTCTAGAGCCATGGAACCAGGTCAGCAGAGCTGCTTTAGAGCCAGAGAACCAGGTCAGCAGAGCTGCTCTAGAGGGAGAGAAACCAGGTCAACAGAGCTGCTTCAGAGCCATAGACCCAGGTCAGCAGAGCTGCTCTAGAGCCAGAGAAACCAGGTCAGCAGAGCTGCTTTAGAGCCATAGAACCAGGTCAGCAGAGCTGCTTTAGAGCCTGACAACCAGGTCAGCAGAACTGCTCTAGAGCCATAGAACCAGGTCAACAGGGCTGCTTTAGAGTCAGAGAAGCTGGTCAGCAGAGCTGCTCTAGAGCCAGAGAAACCAGGTCAGCAGAGCTGCTTTAGCGGGAGAGAGCCAGGTCAGCAGAGCTGCTTTAGAGACAGAGAACCAGGTCAGCAGAGCTGCTCTAGAGCCAGAGAACCAGGTCAGTAGAGCTGCTCTAGAGCCAGAGAACCAGGTCAGTAGAGCTGCTTTAGAGCGAGAGAACCAGGTTAGCAGAGCTGCTTTAGAGGGAGAGAACCAGGTCAGCAGAGCTGCTTTAGAGCCATGGGACCAGGTCAGAAGAGCTGCTCTAGAGCCAGAGAACTAGGTCAGCAGAACTGCTTTATCACGTTTTAAAGATCCACACATGCCAGCAAGCGGTAATAAGCTGGTTAGGAGGCACCTCCTCCATCTTGGCATGTCGTGGACTTAAATTTATGACCGAGGTAACAAAACGGCTACAAATAATGTAACTTATAAAAGGCACTTAAAGTCAAGCACATAGTCCGGATCGATGCTTGAAGGCTACTGTGGCACAAACAACACTATCAAAACCTCGCCAAAGAACTTGACCGTAACAATGTACTGTATCGGATGAAAAAGATGGGTGTTTTCTCTTTTACCAGTGACAGTATATTTTTTTATTAGCACGAAATTTGTAATTTTAACCTGCTCGAAGATTGCAACGATTTTTATTAATCACACAATAAAATTAACTTGAACTTGAACTGCTTTAGAGCCATAGAACTGGTCAGCAGAGCTGCTTTAGAGCCAGAGAACCAGGTCAGCATAGCTGTTGTAGAGCCAGAGAATCAGGTCATCAGTGCTGCTCTAGAGCCTAAGAACTGGGTCAGCAGAGCTGCTCTAGAGCCAGAGAACCAGGTCAGCAGAGCTGCTCTAGAGCCTAAGAACCAGGTCAGCAGAGCTGCTCTAGAGCCAGAGAACCAGGTCAGCAGAGCTGCTGTAGAGACAGAGAAACCAGGTCAGTAGAGCTGCTTTAGAGGGGGAGAACCAGGTCAGCATAGCTGCTCTAGAGGTAGAAAACCAGGTCAGCAGAGCTGCTCTAGAGCCAGAGAACCATGTCAGCAGAACTGCTTTAGAGCCATAGAACCGGGTCAGCAGAGCTACTTTAGAGCCAGAGAACCAGGTCAGCAGAGCTATTGTAGAGTCAGAGAACCAGGTTAGTAGAGCTGCTCTAGAGGGAGACAACCAGGTCAGCAGAACTGCTCTAGAGGGAGAGAACCAGGTCAGAAGAGCTGCTGTAGAACCAGAGAACCAGGGCAGCAAAGCTGATCTAGAGGGAGAGAACCAGGTCAGCAGAGCTGCTCTAGAGCCAGAGAACATGGTCAGAGGAGCTGCTTTAGAACCAGAGAAACAGGTCAGCAGAGCTGCTCTAGAGCCTAAGAACTAGGTCAGCAGAGCTGCTCTAGAGCCAGAGTACCAGGTCCGTAGACCTGCTGTAGAGCCAGAGAAACCAGTTCAGCAGAGCTGAAGGTTCAGAGAGTACCAGGTCAGCCGAGCTGCTTTGTAGCCAGAGAACCAGAGCAGCAGAGCTGCTTCAGAGCCAGAGAACCAGGTCAGCAGAGCTGCTCTAGCTGACACTGACTGACTGACACTGACTGATTGACACTGACTGATTGACACTGACTGGCACTGATTAACTGACACTGACTGACTGACACTGATTGACTGACACTGACTGACACTGATTGGCTGACACTGACTAACTGACACTCACTGACTGACTGACACTGACTGACACTGATTGACTGACACTGATTGACTGACCCTGATTGACTGACACTGACTCACACTGATTGACTGACACTGACTGAATGACACTGACTGACACTGACTGAAGGACACTGACTGTCTGACATTGACTGACACTGACTGACTACTCTCTACTAAGCCACTACTTACTCTCTACTACTCACTCTCTGCTACTCTCTACTACTCACTCTCTACTACTCACTCTCTACTTCTCTACTACTCTCTACTATTCACTCTCTACTACTCTCTCTACTACTCACTCGCTACTACTCACTCTCAACTACTCTCTACTACTAGTTCCAACAAAGAGATCAGGTATGATGGTAGTTTGCACTGAGAGGAAATACCAATTAGTAGGATACAATATTAAATAAGCTCCATGGATAGGATTTCGGTCACCCCACCAAAATCAAACACTGTGACTCAATTGAGCCACAATTGTACAGTTATAGAACACACATTAAATCCTGAGCTAAACAATACGACAAGGTTAAAGTCCAAGTATTAGATTCCAAGGTTTCAGATTCTTTTCAAATTTCTTCATTTATTTTCATTTGTGATGGAGTCCAATCTTCACCCATACAAATAGAAGACAACCGCTGCTGGCAAAATAAATGAAGAAATTTGAAAAGAATCTGAAACCTTGGAATCTAATACTTGGACTTTAACCTTGTCGTATTGTTTAGCTCAGGATTTAATGTGTGTTCTATTACTCTCTACTACTACTCTTTACTACTCACTCTCTACAACTCACTCTACTACTCTCTACTACTCTCTACCACTGACACTGACTGACTGACACTGACTGACTGACTGACTAACACTGACTGACACTGATTGACTGACACTTACTGACTGACACTGATTGACTGACACTGACTGACTGACACTGACTGACACTGACTGAATGGCACTGACTGTCTGACACTGACTGACTACTCTCTACTACTCCAATACTCACTCTCTGCTACTCTCTCTACTACTCACTCTCTACTACTCACTCTCTACTACTCTCTACTACTCACTCTCTACTTCTCTACTACTCTCTACTACTCACTCTCTACTACTACTCTCTACTATTCACTCTCTACTACTCACTCTCTACTCCTCTCTACTACTCACTATCTACTACTCACTCGCTACTACTCTCTACTACTCTCTACTGCTACTCACGCTCTACTACTCACTCTCTACTACTCTCTACAACTCACTCTACTACTCTCTACCACTCACTCTCTACTACTCTACTACTCACTCTCTACTACTCTCTCTCTACTACTCACTCTCTACCTCTCACTCTACTACTATATACTCCTCACTCTCTACTACTCTTTCTCTACTACTCACTCTCTACTACTTCCTCTCTACTACACGCTCTCAACTACTATCTATTACTCATTATCCACTACTCACCCTCTACTATCGCTCTCTACTACTCTCTACTACTCACTCTGTACTACTCACTCTCTACTACTCTACTACTCTCTACTACTCTCTCTACTTCTCACTCTCTACTACTCACTCTGCACTACTCACTTTCTACTTCTCTACTACTCTCTACTACTCTCTCTAATACTCACTCACCTACTCTCTACTATTCTCTACCACTCACTCCCTACTACTCTACTACTCACTCTCTACCACTCTCTACTACTCTCTCTCTCTACTACTCACTCTCTACTACTCACTCTCTACTACTCGCTCTCTACTACTCTCTACTGCTCACTCTACTACTCACTCTCTACTACTCTCTACCACTCACTCTACTACTTACTCTCTACTACTCTCTACTACTCACTCTCTACTACTCCAATACTCTCTACTACTCACTCTCTACTACTCTGCTACTCTCTACTACTCTCTCTCTTACTACTCACTCTCTACTACTCACTCTCTACTGCTCACTACTGCTTACTCTCTACTACTCTCTATTACTCACTCTCTACTACTCTCTGTCTACTACTCTAATTTTACACCCAAGTCTAGTTTGTATGCACTATTTCCATAGCGTCAGCCTAGCCAAAATAAAGTGATGTACTGTAGAATTCAACATTAAAATGAGAAATAACAAAAATTAGAATTGGGTATATTTTGATTAACTTGCTTGATTAGATTATGTTAAGGATTCGACATGAAAGGGGTTTTGTAAATGCTCAGTGTAATACTAAAGATGGTTATACCTGCATTTACCACAAAGAGGAAAATTCTACTACATCATCTGCTAATAAGCAACTCTTTGAGGTTAGGGAAAGTCTCTATGCTGTATATGACATTAATTCTGTGAAGAAAGAAAAATAAAGGAGAGACCTGAATAATTGAAAGGAAAGCTTCATGTTATATTCACAGATTTTGGGTTTCTTGTTGAAAGTAGTCCAGCTCGAATTAATTTGGTTGGTTAGCGAGATACATTGCACTGTGTTACCATAAATAAAAAATAAAGCATTGGCAAAACCAATATCCTCAGCCTTGACAACTACTGACCTTTTAAATGTTTTCTATTTTGTTTTAGATAGAGACTGCAAATGTGCTTGATTGCAGTGTAGCCATATTTGAATGGCATTTTAAGAAATAAAGTAAAGTCAATTCACAAATGGCTGCCACAGATGTTCATTCATCAATGGTGGCAAACTTCAGAACTATTTTATTGCATTTTTATAAATCTTGCCCAAGGATGGACACCATAAGTGCGTGAGTTGATGGTGGTCATCTTTGAATGGGATTTGTAAAAATAAATAAAAATATGTGTAAAATGGACTCCACCCATGCATGCATATGCGCACCATTAGTCAGCCATCTTGAATAGCCAGAAAACATTTTAAGATGGCAGCCTGCCAATAATGTGGCAGATGGACAAAACTTTGTGAGGTGGCTAGGTAGACAAAAGATGGTGCATGGGAACAAGTGAATGTTAGGTGGGGTGGGAAAAAAAGAGAGAGTAAGGGAGAAAAACGAATACCTCATTGCAATGCAATTTCTAATGTGAGTAGTGGAAGGACACATCAACCAACCAAAACCCTGTGAAACCTAAATTCAAATAATAACTTTGAGTCCAGGAAAGCTCTAAAATCCCAGCTCTTTGAATAAAGCTCTTGATATTGTATCTCAGCTTGTCACGGTTTATTTCATCCCTAGCTCTAGGACACCCATATGGGTAGCGGCCAGGCTCTACAAATCTGAATGACATGACATGACATGGAGGCCATAAAAAAACACACATGCTCCTGGGCTAGACAAACACAAGAATAGAAGTGATATAGGCAACAAAGCCATCCAATCATGAGCAAGGGACTGAACCATACACCTATGTATATGAATGTATTGTGAATAATAGGCCTGACCAACATACAACTACATCTGGTTATACCCGAGACCTAAGGACATTTAAACACTTCTACTTTATTTCTTTTTTTTAAAAATGCTATTTGTATTTAATTTGACAAATGCTTCCCTTATTGGTGAGGCAAACACTTGGAAAGCTCTCATTTTATCTGGTGTTAGGCATTTGTCTTCAACCATCTACACCCTTAATTGTTTGCATCCCTTCACTCAGTTACCTTTGAGGTGCAATAACTTCATCTCATCTGCTAAGCCAGGCCTAAAAGGGACAATTGTCAGGTCTGGTTTGACAAAAAAGGAGTTTACAAGACATATTGTTATCGATTTTTTAAAATATACATAGAGTGGTTTCTGACTTCAACAAGACGAGTAGTACCCTCTCTCATCATTCTGTAGGCGGTAGGGTGTATCATTGCACCTTACATGAAGTGCTTTAATTAGAATGCATGAGGGACTATTTCACAATCATCACAGTGTTTGTCACAGTAAATTCGTTATCTTCCATATGCTGTCTATACTGAAAGCAATCCATTGTGCTACATTTTTTCTGGCTTTCGCAAATCTAATTCGGCAGGCTTTAATGTGGCAACACAAATAAATACATTCGTGAATGCTTATCTTTACATGCATTGGCAAATTCAAGCCAAGCTTATTGGCTTTGCCAAAGCTTGCATACGTGGCTGTCATTCATTCACAGACAACAACTCACGTCCACGGCAGGCTCATTCCTTCGCCATTATAAGCTGCACTAGCAACAGGGATATCCGATTAGTGCATTGAAATGGACAAAATGATAGGGTGTTCCATTTCACACGCTATACATTCATGGCATAGAAATCAGCGCAGATTGAAAATAGACTTTGGAGTCTGTGCGTGTTTTCGAGAGCTCTGATGAATAGAAGAAGTTTTATAAAACCTGCGCTATGAGGCGTGACAACAAAATTGCCATGCTCACTGATGGATATTAAATTATATAGCTTGAAATTACTGTAATTTTCACTGCAAACATATATGTATACTTAATGTTACTGATACACGCTCAGGTTCATTTCTTTTATTTTTAGCCTTCACACACATGATGGCAGAGAATGCAGGCCACAAGTTAAAATACTTGTTTACAGTGTTTTCTTAATTTACAACAGTTATAATGTTCAGCCTGACAGCATTGGTATGGTAATTATTCATCCATTTCTATATATTTAAGATGCAGTTCAGGCGTTTCCTATTGCAGGCGTTCTCACATCAAAGGTCCAGAAAGCACTTTCAGGAGTTTAGGCAAATGCACTTATGACTGTAACTTACAACATGATAAGTATGAATTGTTTGATGTGGTGTCAGGCTGTGTGATTATTAAGTTGCTTCCAGTGAGTAGGATAGATTAGGATACTGGATGAGACCACATATTACTGGGGATGGCACTTGGTGGTTCTGGCTTATAGCGCAGGTATTCACCCAGCCCTAGGAGGTGACAATAAAAGGGGAATAATATGTCATAGTCCTCTGGCCCTTCTTCATAGACTACAGTATTTGTCCCTACTTACTCCTGCACTCATCTTAAAAGTAGGTGACATGAATCAAGAGAACGAGGAAACTTACTTTAAGAGAAAGCATGGTTTGTAAATTGCAGCCCTATTTAGAGTATGGCAGAGAGAATTTTCCACTACAAATGCGTCAGAGCACCCGAATCACCAAACCCTTGGTTTACCAGCCTCATCTACAGGGGGGTAGACCGTAAGTATTCTGTTGACAGAACCCTGTTGGGTGCTTCCATGGAATACTTCTTCTAAAGCCCAAAAGAGTAGGGAAGTAAGGTGATTATAGTGTTTGTCTATTTAAGGCGAAAGTCTTCCTTTTTCCTGTCCATCACCACCAAGAGCAAACTGGCAGTGATGGACTGACAAATCACAAATGAGCTCTACACCCAGGGCGAGTCTTCCCAGGGTATGAGGTCGTTAGTTCTTTGTTTTTCAGAAACAAACACCCACTTTGGGAGTTTGTTTCCCAAAAACAACAATCTTGTAAACGTTTTAGTGGATGGCTGTCAAAACCAAATATTAGTACATTAAAAGGGACTACTGTGATATCAGTTCCTTTTAATGAACAGAGATGACCACTGCGCCAGTGGAGTACCATTTGGATGGCAGCGCTATTGTCCTGGTGGAGGTAATATCTTCCACCATCCCAGCATACACCACTCCATCCATCAAAGGCTACATCAAGCCCTTAGTCTCACAGAGATGGATTTCCACCTTCCCTCTTCTATTCTAAGACATTAAGACAACATCTTAAAGCTTAGCTTGAGGCTCCCATTCCCATTCTAAAGTCATGGACCAAATCCCAACGGTGTGTCCGTTTCGGAAGTTCTGAAATGGAAAATGTCCCTTCTGTCTGTTGGAAGACATGATTCATGGACCAGCGGTGTATAGTGAATCAATGATCGATAGTTACTCTACATCATGATAGTAGGCAGCCCATAAAGCATTTCACCATTTAGTGGAATAACCCCATCTACTTGAAGTAGGGGCAGTGTGTGCAGCAGAGTGAAGAAGGAGGCCGCTGAAGATGCTAATATCGTATATTTTTTTATGTGTAAATGTGTGCCCTCCATGCGTGTGTGCGTAAGAGAGTCATTGTCTGTCCCTGCATGAACATGCTTGCACATATGATAGTGACACTTGACATTTGCAGGGGAGAACTACTAGTGGTGCAGCTGGTGCAATGCACCGGAGGTCGGAGTAGGCCCAACTACAGCACCCCCTTGAGGCTCGAGGGGGCACATCAACAGCCATTCTGGACTTCCGAAAGTCAACGAGCATTAAAGAATACTTTAATTTTTGTTTTTATCATTTCTCGTTTGCTGTGTTTAAGGACACAGGTCAAATGTCAGTCTCATCTTCTGCAAAACATCTGCTTGTATTTTTTAACTTGGAGACTGGTGTTTACTTTTCTTTCCCTGACTGCAAAAAGATGTGTGTAAAAATCATGCTGGTGTGAAAGGAGAGGCTGGGTGTTGTCTTCTTGTACCTCACACCAACATTTAAATACCTATAAATGAACTGTAAAAAATATTTTAAAATATAAGGAAAAACACAAATAAATCTTTTATTTTCATTCTAAAGTGTGATGGAAACAAAGACAGGGTCAAATCAAAGCACTTTACTTGGTGAAGACCAAATGACAAATATTCACAGAAACTGAATTTCCATGCAGTATCTTTTGTTCACTATATAGTTGTATCTGTAAAATGGTATTTCTGTGCAAATGTAGTCATGTTTTCAATGGAAAAATGTGCTGACTGTGAACAACAATGGCTACCACACCATGCTTTAGCAATACATGTGTGACAGTGTGCTGCTAAATGCAACAACTGCTTTATAAAACACTCTTTCCACTCTCCTGCTGAATAGGCATGGCTTATTTGGGACATTTTTTCCTTGTGTGATGCTTGCATTTTTCAGAATCCCGATGTGTTTAGTGATGTAACATTGATGGGAGCACCGCTAGTCCGAAAATTGATCCAGCATCAATTCCGACTAGGACCACAGGAGGTCTTAAAGTACTCGCAGCTTGCCTTTAGCGCGTTTCCCTTAGCTGCAGGAGTCAGGCTCTGAGCAGTAGAATCTACTAAAATACCTACATAGGGCACTGCAAAAGCTATTTGTTCATGCACTAAATGGCCGGGCAGTATGCTCTTTTTGTGAATGCAGAGCACGCCATTCGGCCGTGGCTCTCTGACGCCAGCAGTACTCAACGAAAAAATAATTCGCATGCTGTTGGGTGGCTTCTAAAGACGTGACAGTCACAGTAATCACACTGTGCAGCCTGACGGGGAGGACAGACCATGACGCATAGTAAAAACAAATAGACTTACTTATGATAGAGTGCTGTACCTGGGAAAATGAATGATTTGAGAGATATTTGTTTCATTTTATGCTAAGAAAATGAGCACATAACTTTAAACAACTTCTTGAGGTCGCTAATGCCCAATTGTTTATTAGTAAAACTGAAAACAGAAATATTTATCCTTCTGAGGCACTTGGACTCTGGCCAGAATCTTGAAAAACAAGATGTTGCTGCCCAAAGTGAGATACTGAGAGGGGGAACTCGGGTAGCTGTTATACACAGAACTGTATTAGAGGTGGGCAAGCCAAGGTCTGTCTTAACTCTAAGAGCCCATGCATGAGCTGAGTCATGGGAGCATTTGGAATGAAATCGTGCAACAAGTATTAAGTAAAAATCTGATAAAATATCTTCAATATTCTAAAAAATGTATTCCTTTGACAAGAATTTCACCTTAATACTTAGGGGCCCATTAGGATGGCGGCAGACGACCCACCACCCTAGCTGTGCTGGGCCCGGTCGCCAGTAGGGGGGCAGTCCCGCACCGGCGATTAGGATGCCATCGCCACTGTGGCGGTGGCATCCTCCATTCCCAGCATTGTGGCGGGCGGTGCTAACAGCACCGCCTGCCACAATGCTGGAAATGCACTGTGTGCATTGTCATGCACAAGGTGACAGGCACCGCGTGGTGCCTGCCACCATGTCCATGACAATGCAAGGGGATACCATAGGTACCCCCCATGTGCACCCCCACCTCCCCAATATCCTGGGGGCCTGCAACATGCCCCCGCAAGCAATTCCGCATTCCTTTCCATGGCAATGCCACAGAAAGTCTTGTTCCCGCTCCCATGCTAATATGGATGGCACCACTGTGACAACACTGTGGCGGTGGCATCTTCCATTCCCAGCATTGTGGCGGGCGGTGCTAACAACACCGCCTGCCACAATGCTGAAAATGCACTGTGTGCATTGTCATGCACAAGGTTACAGGCACCGCGTGGTGCCTGCGACCATGTCCATGACAATGCAAGGGGATACCATAGGTCCCCCCCAGGTGCACCCCCACCTCCCCGATACCCTGGGGGCCCGCAACAGGCCCCCGCAAGCAATTCCGCATGCCTTTCCATGGCGCCACCACAGAAAGTCTTGTTCCCGCTCCCATGCTAATATGGATGGCGGTATCTAGCAGACACCGCCACCATATATTGCACCTTTGCCACTGGTCGACTGCTCGACCGGAGGAAAATCGGCGGATGGTCTCTCCATCCGCCAGGGTCCCCCGCCATACTAATATGGCGGGGGGAAATGGGTGGCAGGTGGGGTAGGATGTAGGGTGGATCGCCACTGCCATGCGGGCGGTGGCGATTCACCCTACATCCTGATAAACCCCTTAGAGTGCATTACTGCACTTTTTTTGTTAACAAATTGTATTGAGTTTTATAGCGCAATGCATTATCCAGCAAATAGACTATTCTCATTAGATGATCATAATATTCTATAGTCCTTATTACTAACAAATGTCCACTGTCCCTCTGCTCAACATTTATTAACTTTAACCTCCCCCACTCCCAGAGATGAGTCACATTCATTGCCTGCTGGGCTGGTCCTATACTTCCAAGACCAAGATTTAGCCTTTCTTCTGGCAAAAAATGAAATTACAAAGCATTGGAAGACATCTGGGGGACCCAGAGTAACTGCATGGAAGAGGGAATAGGAGAGATGGGTAGGGTACGAGGGGGTAGTGCTGCTAAGAGAGGCTAGGCAAGGATTGGTTAGCTGGCTGTAGCTCGGGGTTGGGAAACTCTAGTAGAGTGCTTAAAGGGCCCAGAACCAGGCTCCTCAGAGCCCTCACCTAGGAGATCACCTGCACCTGTAAGTCATTAGGAGGCATTGCACCCTCAACAAATGCTTTGAGGGGAATCTATGCCTTCTATGTCCTGATGTAGGGGTGACCTGTAGGTCCCCTCCAGGATTTAAACCCTAGATTAGGCCTAACTGAACGAGAGATACTGACATAGCAAAATACATTATACGCTCTGTCTCCTCTGTAAGATCTTCAACTGGATCCCCACTGAGAACAGAAGAGCTGTCACCCATGCACTCGTCAGCAGCAGACTTGACTACGCCAATGCATTCTACACCAGCACCACCCAGAAACGCAGACCTTCTAGAACCCCTCTACCAGACTCATCCTAAAGATTTAACCACAACTTAACCACTTGAGAGACCTTCACTGGCTACCTGTCAACAAGAGATTCACCTTCAAGCTTCTCACGGATGCCTACAATGCCCTTTACAGTGCCTGACCTGCATACCTCAACCTCTGACTCTTCTTCTACACTCCCACAAGACATCTCCACTCCATCCAACTGGCCCTGAACACCATCCCACAGATTCGCAGAACCATGGCTGGAGGAAGACCCTCCTTCTACCTCAATGTTAAGACCTGGAACTCCCTGCTTCTGCACCTCAGGCAATCACCATTGCAGCAATTCAGGAAGAACATCAAGACATGGCTCTTCAACTGAACCGCAGTCCCAATACCCCACTCCCCAATCCTGAGCCTTGACACCCTTGCACGTGAGTAGTTGCGATTTATAAGATCACCGATTGATTGATTGAGTGATGTCAGGACGCCTTTCCCCAAATGCATGTGTTCTATTACCCCATACAAAAATCTAAATTCAAGACTGCCTAAAGCCTTTTCAATGGCTAATGCAAATACAGCTGCCTCTTCGCCTACATAATCATTAGCTTCCAGTATTGATTGTGGTTGCTGTATATTGAGCTCCACGTTTTGCCGAGGATGAATCCTGCTAGCTCAGGATGTATGAGTTTAGTCATATAGGGGAAGAGCCTAGTGGCTAAGATTCTACTCAATATCTTGAAATCCAGATTCAGCGTCAACAATGGCCGATAAGCCCTGCAGTCATAGGGTGGTTTACTAGGCTTTAGGAGTAGTGTTATTATTAGGGCCTCTCACATAGAGCTGGGGAGGAAGCCCTTTGTTCTAGCTGCTTCAAACAGTTTTACTAATTTGTCGGCCACTTCCTCAATGGGCGACATAAAACTCCACTGGGAGCCCATCTGAACCCAGGATTTTACCAGTTGCTGGTCCCTTAATTGCTGCTTTTACTTCCTGTGTGGTGGCCCCCTCACCTAGTATCTCTTTCTCCTCAGCTGTGAGGTTTGGGAGGGGCAGTGGTATGAGAAAGTCCTGAATCTCCATCTTATCATGCCCTGCGGAACTCCTGTCTAGGCCGGTATTATAACAAGCAAAATGCTGATTGATCTCTACCTGCCTATGCCTTTCAGAGTCCCTCCTTATCTTCTATTTTGACTATGACAGAGCCTCTCTTTGTTGGGTTCGCTAGCCAAGCTAATAAGGATCCAATGTAGTCCGTCTCGGCATGGGCTTGCTTAACCTAATGCCTGTAATCGAAGCATCACAGCCTTTTGACCTGGACTGCCACTCTCTCTTTAGTGTTTATTAAGGTATTCTGCATTTCTGGGTGCACCAGTCTTTTTTTCTCTCTGTCCCTCTATTCCTGTTCTGCCAACCCTACCTCTATTAGCAGGGCATTACTGACACCCCTTCGACTCTGTATGCTGCATTTTTGGATGCGCCAGTCTTTGTTTTTCTGTGTCCCTCAATTTCTGTTCTGCCAACTCTACCTCCATTAACAGGGTATTCCTGACTCGTATTAACCCTGCCTTACACAGTTCTCTAATCACTGTATTGAATGCATCCCACTCCAGCTGAGGGGAAATGCCATATCAGTATTATCCACAAAATATCGTATGCTCTTATCCCTAATGTCCTCTAGGTTCACCTGGTCTTCCAGGGATTCTGACATTAGCCACCAGCTCCTAATGCGTGGACAGGGCTGCTCTCACCTCAACTGTATAAGGACTAGTTTGCGGTCTGAGAGCATGCAGTCCAAGTATTCTGTGTTGGACACTAGACTGAGGATGCATAGAAAAAGGTATTGTCATATTTGCAGTTTGTGTATTCATGAGAAGTCAGAATAATCTTGGCCCTGTGCATGTGTTTGTCTCCACGTATCTAATAATCCCCATCTTGCCTTCCAGTCAGCAAAGGTATGTGCCTTCCAGTGTGCCGGTGATTCCCTCAGCGGGGGTGTGAGCGGTCCATCAGAATGTCTTCCATGCAGTTAAAGCCTCCTCCCATAATCAATGAGTGGATCAGATAGGGGACAAGGGTCCCAATAGCCCTTTAAGGAAAGCACCCTGCTCTGCATGGGGACCATACAAATTTAACATAGCTACATCTTGGCCATCTTGTCTGCCCGTCACCACTAAATACATACCATCCAGGTCTATTAAATCCCCCATGTGCTGAAAGGGGACACCCGTTCTGATCTAAACCAGTGTATCTCTGGCATATGCTGAGTAGGTTGTATAAAAAGCCTGCCCTCTCCATCTGTGCTGTAATGCTCCCCCCTCCTTGGCTAGCAGGGGAGTGTCTTGTAAGAAAACAATGTGGATACCTCTCATCTTCAAGTAAGCGAATAATTTATAACACTTGGGCATTGTGTTCATCCCCGATATTTAAGGAGAGGACCTTGTAAGTAATGGGGGTATCTATTTATTTAATTCCTGTATGGTCCAATGTTTCTCCCACCTGATAGCCTTCTTCCCACTGATGGACGGCAACCCTTCATAGGCCCTCAACATATTGGTACCAGAGCTGTGACTCATGCTGTCCCCCTCAACCAAAAAACCACTAATATCCCAACTTCTTTTTGGATTGCCCCACCTATGTCTGGGTCTTTGTTACATGTGTTTTTCCCATAGCGGTGAGGACGAAGTGAACCTAATGCTGTCAGAAGTGTGCAGTATATTGCAGATATCACTCTTCCTTGATGGGTTAGGCATGTGTAGCACCCTAGAGTCTGCAGTCACTCAGGCCTAGTCGTTGGATGCACCCTTGATGGCACTCCTCAGCCGGGTCACTGCTAGTCTCAAATCCAGTAGTAAGAATTCAATGGTGTTTGTCACCTGAGGGAAGTACTCAGTTTCACAGACGTAGCCCTTGTGAGGCCTCATTCAAGGTCCTCTTGGTTAGGGAAGTAGAACAATTGGTGTCTGTGCCTCACTCCATTGCTGCCTTATGTGTAGGGACCTTTACTCCCCTGCTCAGGTAGGGCTGCACCTCCTGGTGTCCCATTATGTAGCCCCCTCCTAAAAGCCCAAGTCCATGTCTTATGTTGCAAGTTTTACCCCATTCAGTGCTGGCCCATTCTACTCCCACCTTTGGCCTACCCAGCAGCGCCCCTCACGAGTCTGTGACAGGTGGATTTAAAACAACATGGGACCCTCCTAGGCTAATATCAACAGTATAGTCAACTCCTGGCAGCTCATCACAATTCTTGCACTGGGTCTTTTTCTGGGGCCTGCCAGCAGTGCTCAAGAAGGGGCCTCAGATAATGCAGCAAGCGCCCCACCATTGATCACGGCCTGGAGCTGTTCGCTCACAGCGCCCTGTAGTAACAGGTAGCGCAGGAGGCCCCAATCCATCGATAACAATGCCCTCTCTCAACCCAATGACACTCGGCACTGGTCCCTCACTGGGAGCAGGTGAGTCACACTGTGGGTCGGTTGGCCAGTCGATTAGGAGGGCTATGATGGGCAATCTCCCATGTAGCCGGGGCGACTTCTTTACATACAGCGCTGTGGTATATCAAAAAGGGGAGTTCCTCATAAAATGGCAGGTGTCTCACCACTGATTGCACTCCAGTGCACCCCCCTCACTATCACCCCACTAGCAGATCTCTTTATTGTAAGGCTGCTCCAAGTTGGGCCCCCACCGGGTTCGCGCCTTCACTAGTTCAGCCCATGTACACCCCTGCCCTCTCTCCCAGTCCAAGTTGGAGGCTATAGCAGATGACCCCCATGCTGGTGGAATGGCTCCCCTCTGCAGGGATAATTCTTATTGAGCAGTGCCCTCTCCAGGGATAATTCTCATTGAGCAGCGCCATAGTATATCAGGGTGGGGAGGGTGGAGGACCTTGGGCAGTCGCAACCATCATACCACTGATCCCAGCCCGAAGCGCCCTCCTCTCCCTCACCCGTAAGGGTCAGGTCTTGGCGCGGATTGCTACTTGCAAGCAGATGTGCCCATCCTCTATGTCCGCTTGTGCCATGAGTGCCCCCTTTGGATGCAGGCCACCAAGGTGTAGTTTCTCAGCGCCTCGCCCGCTCAATTTATTTTCGAATCTCTCCCAGTGATACGCCGCTGCTTGCCTGCCCACGGCTAAGTTGTGTCTATGAGTTGCTAAGCGGGGGTCAGCCAGGCAGAAGCACCCTCAAGCTCCACACCGCTGTTTGGTATCACTCATTTCTCATCCTCTGGTAGTATTTTAGCTGCTCCAGGGCCGCAATGTTAGGTTATATCTAATATGATGAGTCCTATGGCCTGACAGAAGGTCGCGGCAACCATTGTATTGCTGCTGCTACGCCGCACTAGCCCAGTTGACCAGCCCCCAAACTTCGTTTTAATGCCCTCTTTCATCCTGAGAAAGGCAACCGGTGCTGGGGGCTCTCTCGGGTCTGTGCTATGGCCCCCAAGTCTGTCTAATTGCTTCAGGATGGCACTGGATAGGGCTTTGCCGACAGGACCACTGATTAGTACTGCCTACTTTATCAGTTACACGGTACACCCCCCAGATTTCATCACTGCATTGAGAGACATTTAATAAAAGTGATAGGTTTTAAACATGAACTTAGAAACATTCATGACCCTAACCCCCACAAAAATACTGTTAATCAACTAAGAGGCAATTCAGTTGTTAATATACACATAGCAACATTATAGTCCATTAGGTCAAACACAAGAGAGTTTTTTGTACAGTACATATCCTCACATATTTCAAGATTTTCTAATATGCAATAATAGTAAAATAGGAGGCACAATAAAATTAAATAATTGCCTACAATCACACAATTGGATGAAGTGGCCAAGCGGGATTAATCCCAGGTTTTCTGGTTCCACATTGTGTAATTCAGTCACTAGATTGGTATCCCTTTCTCACTGTTGTTTGACATCAAAGTTTAATGCTTTACCTTTCATTCTTGGTGAACGAGGTTAGAGAGTGGGTGGCAGGCAGAAGTCATAAAAAACTAAGTTAATTTTGGACTTACGGGCTCAGGAGGACTGTTAGAGTTTTTAGACAGATAATTTTGGCTAACAATTAGCAGTGAGCAATGTTCCCTCTAATTTTTTTCCTTTGTGTGCGGCAGAGTAAGTCTCTGTCCGCTGCCGCCAAGGCTACGTGCGTCCAAGAACCCATCAGCACGTGTAGACCAGGGCTTTAAGTGGGATGAAAAAACGAGGGGGGTCTCTCAACGGGGCGTGGCCGATGCAATTAAGGGCATGGCTTAAAAGCAATTACGCTATAAATCTGTGCTTAGCATAGTGTGCCACCCGACTGATATTTTGCTTCTTCTGTCATTGCATCCAGAAATGTAATACAAGTAACATTACACCTACAATAAGGTAGGACTATTGGTTTTGTCAATGGCATAAAGTTGTATATAATATTGAAAATGCTTCCGCTCTTTTGATAGCGGTTGTGGCTTAATGCTCGAGCTGCTGACTTAGGAGACAGGTTTTGAGGGGTAGGGTCAGTGAGATATTACTGATACATCATTAACCTCACTCCTTCATATAGGGATGTACAATGATTGTATGCTTTGGTGGCAATCAAGAGAAGTGTTCTGTCAACCCTCACATGAGTATTTCCTCCCTGGGACAACATTTTCTTCAGCAAAAAGCTCAGGGATTCCATGTGAGTCTGGACAGTCTGATGGTACATAAATATAGTATAGGGCATTCCTTGTAAAGAGAGTTTAGAACTGTTCAATTTGAACTTGCTTAGCATACTGGGGTGTAAGTAAGCCAATGATGACATTTTATGACAAATTATCACACCGGGAGGTGATGCAGGCACCAAGGCATGAACTCTTGGCCCTTGGTCTGAGTTGTGTAGAGTGGTAATTCCACATGCTAGTTGCTGAATTACTACCCCAGACAATTCTAAGCTTTACTTTGCGTGGACCTGCATTCGGCACTACTAAATTCTTTTCTGCCCACATTTTTCACCAGCTAAAAGCAAGTGGGAAATGTGAGCGGAAAGGGCCCTGAATTATCAAATCTCTCTGCAGTAATGTGCCCCTCAATTCCAGGCCCCGCCAGCTGTTCCATTTTCATGGCTGAAAATCTCATAATGGCTATTAATGGAGGTACTGATACCAACTTGCATCAGTCACAGCAGGCCCAGTATTGCCAGCTGTTGTTACCAGCCATCTTAGAATGATGACGTTGGAGTTAAGTGAGCCCTACACTTTCTGTTTGAAGCCAAATTTAGTAGCTTCTGCCATATTTAATCAACACTGTAAGCTTTGCAAGGGCAGAGGGTTATCTGATGGAGGCTCTTAAAGAAGGGCAGTAGTGGTCTATTATTAAGGGAATTTGCACAAATTCAAATCTTTGTCTTTAGCTTATGCAATAAATAAAAGCTAGAATATAAAGCCCTGTATGGAATTTCAGTAAGATGGAAGAAATGGTGAGGACAAAATGCAATTTTGGAATAGTTAAGTCCTAAGACCTAACCTTTTGCTGAATGAGTTGTTCAAATCCTTACCAAAATGGTGGCTAAAGGCTCAACAGAAACATCAAGACACTTTATTTTTAACAGCTGTACTCATTACTAGCTGAGGGGACTCCAGAAATGCAAAATTCCATTCTGAACGAATAAGGACAAGCTAAATAAAGAGAAATGCAAAGTAATGGTATAACTTTTGATATGATGTCAAGTTTTGCCTAGCTCGAAATCGCCTCATCTAATTAGGTTTGCCTGAGGAGATCTCCAGAAAAAAATATCCGAATTCCATAAAGTAAACATAGAAAATAAATACCTCTATTTGCTTCAAATCTCAGTAAATGTGCCACTGCACGCTGACTGCAGAGTGTTCTTTAGTGGGACTGCAATGTTGTTGAAAAAAAAAAGATGCTTTTCTAAACAAATATTTGTTTGGAACTAATGTACTGATTCAGCGGGACTGGGCGAGTTTATGGATGTTAAAAACAAAAGCTTTGATAGATTATTCATTAAAGAAGAAGCTACAGATTTGAAGCTTTCTACACAGAGGCATCTATCACGGAAATTCTGTCTGTCCAACCTGGCTTCAATGGCTTTAAATGTATCATCTGATGAAAATATGAACAGATCGATTATTTGGAATTGTTCAATCCAGCCGAGTATGTGTAAAAGGGACCCTCGTCCAAGATTTCAGAATTTCAACAGAAAATGCAAAAATATCTAGCCAGTCTGCAATGCAGATAGAAATGGAGAACCTTTGCTATGTCTAGAGTTAATTTGCTTGATATATACATTAAGGAGGCAATAGAATCAAGGTGATAAATATGTCTGTGATGCCAGATCAATTGACAAGATCAATGAAAATGTCAATCATCTTAGGGCAGATGATAAAAACTGCCCTCATATGGAACAAGTATCTTCTGGGGGAACAATTTCCCAATATTAAATTAAATATTACCTCTAACCTCTAAAAACACTGAAGCTAAGGAAAAAGTAGCCTGTCAATACTTTCTATTCATTCATGACTCTGTCTGAGATGGCGCAACTTGATGAAGCCAGGAAACATGAAAACACGATTCATTAATATGTGTGATACATCCCAGTAGAGATTAAGGCCTAGATGTAGGTAAATCTCATTTACCGATTCATAAATACCGAATTTTACCGATTCGGTATTCATGAATCGGTAAATGAGATGTAGGTAAATATTCGGTAATTTTTACCCAATCGGTAGGAGTCGGTATTTACTGATTCTCTGTATATGTCATTGATTCCTATGGGTCTTGAAGCCCATAGGATTCAATGGCAGATACCGATTCGGTAAATACAGAATAGGTAAAAATACCGAATTTACAAGGGGGACAGGGTGTCACTTTGACACCCTGTTGCACCCCTGTTTCGGGCTTGTGTACCATGTGACACACAGACATGCCCTTAGGGCATGTCTGTGTGCCACATGGCACAGGTAGATGTGCATGTACACTGGAATTCGTTATTTACCATGGAATAGTATTCCATGGTAAATAACGATTCGGTAAGGGCCTGTGGCACTGATTACAGTGCCACCTACATATTGATTTACAGAATCGGTATATTTACCGATTCGGTATTTTACCGAATCTGTAAATTTACCGAATCGGTAAATATACCGATTCTGTAAATTTTAAGGCCCGTACATCTCCATTTGTAAATTCCGGTCGGTAACGGCCGAAATTCGGTAATTTCGGCCTTACCAACCGGAATTAGGCTTCCTACATCTGGCCCTAAATTAATAAATGTTGATTGGTTCAACATGAAGTGGGTGCCTTTATGACAGCCTAAATATTTGTTTGAAAGATTGTCAGGATCTGCTATTAAGTCCAAACCAACAAGAGATATTGATAGTTCTCATCCCGGACGCCCTGCTCACTGAGCCTAAATATTAGCAAGAAAGATAATGACCAGGTCTGCCATGCAGTCCATACTATCAAGAAGGGATACTGACAGTTTTCATCGCTTACACAATCCTCTCTACAAACACACTGGTGACTGCAAACAGACCTGTACTCCTGTTGTACAAAGGGGGGAGGTGTAAATACTAAGGAATGAGTTGACATGGACATTCTATGGCCAGTAGTCTAAGCATGAATTATAGCATAGCTCACTTCCCAATGCGATCTTCAGTGGTGATGTTATAAACCATTTTTTATCTCTGTACACCCAATTCCCAGCACATTGATTTCTGAACATGTACCTTACATTTTCTCCATCTAAACTATCACTTAATTTTAAGGAATTATTTTTAATTTTGTATTGATTTTCGTGCACAAAGGCCTGGAGACTGAATGCTTAAGGGAATTTGAATGTAAAAGTTCAATTTATATTTTCATAATGGCATTTTTCTAATCATCATAACTTAACTATATTATTTGCTAACGTGGAAGATCAGAATTGCCTCACAGCGATTAAAGATTGTTGCTGCTTAGATTATAAGGCCACAGTGCATGGTCTGTTGAGTAGCCTCTTTCATGGTTCAGCACATGCACAACACGCTTCCTATTTGGAATAACAACAATTCTAGTCACCCATGTCCTGTTTATCACATGAAAAGCATACACTGATGTCTTGCACTGAATCAGCAACTAGGACTGCCTAAATGGCTTGATAACTGATTCCGCAATACACATATTCGTTCACCTGCCTAGATAAAACTGTGTTCTTTGGGATGCTGCCAACCACTCGGTATTAGGTACCTATCTGCCCTAGTGTACGAAAGGCTGTAAAGGAAGTAAAGCACACAGGCGCACTTATGCACTGAGCAACAGAGAACAGGCAGCAGGCTCCAAACAGTATTCCTACGCTGAAAATGCACCCCTGTTTACTACTATATTACAGGCTTTTAAAAATGTGTGTAATCGCTGCCATCCAGTCTTTTCTCCACTGGTAATGCTAACCTACTTAACTTCTTGATTCTGCCCTGGAAGGAATTTTAGCTTACATCAATTACATTTTAGTGTAACCCCTGTGTCCAAACCATCTGTCGTTTTTGGAAAAATACACTCTCTCACCACCCCAAAATTGGACAAAACACTTTTCTGATTTTTGCGTCTAGTGTTGCCATATTGTTCAAATATAAGCAATCAACTTTATGAATATTTTTGGTTTAACATACAAACAAAAGGACTGCTTTTTTGTGGGTTTCTAGTCCTAGGGATCAGATAGACGTAGATTTAACCTGTAAACTCACTTTACAATGCAACAGGGACATTTAAAATGGTAGCAAATGAATGAAGTTGGGCGCAAATAAAATATCCTCTCGCTAGGTCTCAGCCTAGGCAGCGCATCGGCTGCCTCGTCGAGAGATGCTGTATACAGTATAGTCGGCGAAGCTCCGCCCACTTTCTAGCCATCTTTTTAATTGGCCGAAATCATAAATGCCCCATTCTTGTTGGTGTTCGGCAAGTTAGTCCCGCCTTCTGATGGCCATGACGTCATTGTTGTCTCTCCATAGCTATTGGCCCCTTTACTTTCAAAACAGTTATGTTCCCCTGCCTACCACGTTCCCTCCCGCAGTCCGTCACTTCTCTGCCGACCACAACCCTCCACCAACTCCCGTTCATATCTTCTTGCACGACCGCAGTTTTGTTTACAATGCAATAGGGCTTGCGTAAATACAATTCCTATTGCATTTGTAAATGCTTGTCTTCTCCTCTGATTGGCTGAGTGGATTTGCACTCTTTTTTGCCTGACCTTTCCAGTCTCTCGTTTAAGTAGTGATTCACACAGCTCCGTTACCCGGAAGCAGAAGCATGGCAGCTATAATGCAACTGCGCATCCTGCTTTACCGACGGGAGGCAGGAGCTTGTGGCACTCTCCATTACCAGGACCTCAATTGCAGCTGTAATTCAAATGTGCATCCTGCGATGCGCTTTACCGAGGGCAGGCAGGAGCTCACGGCAGCTGGTGGCGCTCTCCCCTACCCGGACCTCCCGCGCCGTCCCCTCGATGACGTAAGTGATAAAGTGAACACTGTTTAGTTGGGCAACATTACACATCTGGGGCTGAATTAGGTAAAGTGGTGAACTGTTCCTGCGGCAGATGAACCTGGGCAGTGCGCTTTCTTGCATATAAGATGTGCTTCTCCAGTGCAGACATGAACTTGCGGAATTGAACGGCAGACCAGCATTTTGACCCTGCTGGGTTGGTGTTCAAGACAGAGGTTCTGCTGCTTATTGATAAGGTGCCCGACAACAACAGATGGCAGAGGAGCCCCACAGTCACGATCAGAGAGGGGGCACCACAATCCTCTGCTGGCCCTTCCTGGGGCGGTTCAGGGGTCCCTCAGCCCTTTAAGGGCCCCCATTCAGGGAATACTAATAAACACCACTGGGTACGGGCTCCCAAGCAGCAAGGCCAAGCCACAGCCTCATATAGTATAAACAAAAGAAATGCCAATGCTGCCTATCTCAAATTACTATCAGTTTCTCATCTCACCTTAGAGTCAAACATGGAGTGAGGGGACCTTAGTTTCTTGAATTAATCTTTTTGTTTTATTTTAATTCACTTCATTGGAAATTATTCAATTTTTTAATTCACATGAATTTTTTACATTACAAAACAATTCTGACACACAATATATATACACGATATTCTGTACAAAAACTTCACCCTTCAAACAACATTCATACTCATTGTCATACCAAAAATCACTAACATGCTTTCCCAAACAAACTCACAATCAAACCATTCTTATTTACAAAATTAACATGTTTCTCCAAAAACAAACATTTTTAAATAGCCATAGATTACACTGTACACATTTGTCAGAAATCCTTCAAACTCAAATTTTTGTTTGGTTTCTTATGGCTTTTAAGACTCAAGGTCAAGGTCTACGCGTTTCGAACTCGCACTCCACACCACTGGAGTCAAGCTAGCCGGGCTGATGAGAGGTGTTACCTCGAAACCGGGCCGGTCCTCGGATGCTTGATTCCGTTCTGGGAAGGACATGGCTTCTGTAGTTCGGACTGGACTGTTCCCATGGGGCACAGGGTCAGCGCTGATTTGCATATCGCCATTGTCTAAACCAGGGTGGTGTGGAGTGGAAAAACGATGGATTTGGGCCCAGATCTTTGGACTGGGGTGAATGTGTGACATTGATCCACATTCTGTCCATCACTGTTGTGTTTGCAATTACCGCTCTAAGTGTACTGGGGATGCTCAGACGTGAGTCCCAGGCACTCCACACCACTGGAGTCAAGCTAGCCGGGCTGATGAGAGGTGTTACCTCGAAACCGGGCCGGTCCTCGGATGCTTGATTCCGTTCTGGGAAGGACATGGCTTCTGTAGTTCGGACTGGACTGTTCCCATGGTGCACAGGGTCAGCGCTGATTTGCATATCGCCATTGTCTAACCCAGGGTGGTGTGGAGTGGAAAAACGATGGATTTGGGCCCAGATCTTTGGACTGGGGTGAATGTGTGACATTGATCCACATTCTGTCCATCACTGTTGTGTTTGCAATTACCGCTCTAAGTGTACTGGGGATGCTCAGACGTGAGTCCCAGGCACTCCACACCACTGGAGTCAAGCTAGCCGGGCTGATGAGAGATGTTACCTCGAAACCGGGCCGGTCCTCGGATGCTTGATTCCGTTCTGGGAAGGACATGGCTTTTGTAGTTCGGACTGGACTGTTCCCATGGGGCACAGGGTCAGCGCTGATTTGCATATCGCCATTGTCTAACCCAGGGTGGTGTGGAGTGGAAAAACGATGGATTTGGGCCCAGATCTTTGGACTGGGGTGAATGTGTGACATTGATCCACATTCTGTCCATCACTGTTGTGTTTGCAATTACTGCTCTAAGTGTACTGGGGATGCTCAGACGTGAGTCCCAGGCACTCCACACCACTGGAGTCAAGCTAGCCGGGCTGATGAGAGGTGTTACCTCGAAACCGGGCCGGTCCTCGGATGCTTGATTCCGTTTTGGGAAGGACATGGCTTTTGTAGTTCGGACTGGACTGTTCCCATGGGGCACAGGGTCAGCGCTGATTTGCATATCGCCATTGTCTAACCCAGGGTGGTGTGGAGTGGAAAAACGATGGATTTGGGCCCAGATCTTTGGACTGGGGTGAATGTGTGACATTGATCCACATTCTGTCCATCACTGTTGTGTTTGCAATTACCGCTCTAAGTGTACTGGGGATGCTCAGACGTGAGTCCCAGGCACTCCACACCACTGGAGTCAAGCTAGCCGGGCTGATGAGAGGTGTTACCTCGAAACCGGGCCGGTCCTCGGATGCTTGATTCCGTTCTGGGAAGGACATGGCTTTTGTAGTTCAGACTGGACTGTTCCCATGGGGCACAGGGTCAGCGCTGATTTGCATATCGCCATTGTCTAACCCAGGGTGGCGTGGAGTGGAAAAACGATGGATTTGGGCCCAGATCTTTGGACTGGGGTGAATGTGTGACATTGATCCACATTCTGTCCATCACTGTTGTGTTTGCAATTACCGCTCTAAGTGTACTGGGGATGCTCAGACGTGAGTCCCAGGCACTCCACACCACTGGAGTCAAGCTAGCCGGGCTGATGAGAGCTGTTACCTCGAAACCGGGCCGGTCCTCGGATGCTTGATTCCGTTCTGGGAAGGACATGGCTTTTGTAGTTCGGACTGGACTGTTCCCATGGGGCACAGGGTCAGCGCTGATTTGCATATCGCCATTGTCTAACCCAGGGTGGTGTGGAGTGGAAAAACGATGGATTTGGGCCCAGATCTTTGGACTGGGGTGAATGTGTGACATTGATCCACATTCTGTCCATCACTGTTGTGTTTGCAATTACCGCTCTAAGTGTACTGGGGATGCTCAGACGTGAGTCCCAGGCACTCCACACCACTGGAGTCAAGCTAGCCGGGCTGATGAGAGGTGTTACCTCGAAACCGGGCCAGTCCTCGGATGCTTGATTCCGTTCTGGGAAGGACATGGCTTTTGTAGTTCGGACTGGACTGTTCCCATGGGGCACAGGGTCAGCGCTGATTTGCATATCGCCATTGTCTAACCCAGGGTGGTGTGGAGTGGAAAAACGATGGATTTGGGCCCAGATCTTTGGACTGGGGTGAATGTGTGACATTGATCCACATTCTGTCCATCACTGTTGTGTTTGCAATTACCGCTCTAAGTGTACTGGGGATGCTCAGACGTGAGTCCCAGGCACTCCACACCACTGGAGTCAAGCTAGCCGGGCTGATGAGAGGTGTTACCTCGAAACCGGGCCGGTCCTCGGATGCTTGATTCCGTTCTGGGAAGGACATGGCTTTTGTAGTTCGGACTGGACTGTTCCCATGGGGCACAGGGTCAGCGCTGATTTGCATATCGCCATTGTCTAACCCAGGGTGGTGTGGAGTGGAAAAACGATGGATTTGGGCCCAGATCTTTGGACTGGGGTGAATGTGTGACATTGATCCACATTCTGTCCATCACTGTTGTGTTTGCTTAATTAACTTTAGCCTATTTTCACTTAATGCCAGTCCATTGATTCACAGTGGACACTGTGCCACAGGCGCTCCATTCCACATACTGGCGATGCTATGGAAAACACATTTTTCATACAGCATCTTGGATTTGCTTCCATTTTGGTTCACATTGCACACTGAGTTAGACAGCAGGCATTCAGTCTTCTGTGGAGGACGCATTCTTGCTAATTGTTTTGTAAATTGGACCAACTGGTGATGTGTGTGGTTGTCTAAATGCAGGTATGTGTGTTTTTATGTTCATTCGTTTTTTGCTGCAGCATTTGACTGTGTTATTTCATTTTTTATTTTAACTTTAAAAACTCTGAACGACAGAGGCAGTTCTGACAGACCCTGATCTCTGCTTTAACAATTTCACACTAACTTGCCCAGCAGGCGCTCAACACATTGAGCCACTACAGTGCACATACTTTTTGTTAAGCATCTTTTACTTCCTTGCAGTTATGCTCAGTTTCCTTACAGAGATGTGCAGCAGGCGCGTAATCCACCGAGTTGCCATAGCAGACACACTCTTTATAAAGCATCTCTTAGATGGTGGGTTAAAAGGCAGCAATCAAGAGAGAAGCCCCTCTAAAATGTTTGGTTTTTCCACCGCTGCTATAATGAGATAGATACGTGGACACAATAAATGAATATCTGTGTTTAATAATCTTTATTTTATTTTTAACAGCAGACCCTAATTGAAACCAAGCGTGTTCGTTGCCATACTAAATTAAACAAAAGTGATATAGCTTACATAATTGATGCTTGCCAGATCTTGTCTCAGCTGTACTGCATACTATAATTATGCAAAGTGCCGATTTCTAAAAGGCTCCTGATATCGTTTTAGAGATGTGTAAAAGCAAGTGTGCTTGTTTGCAGTATGAACAGGAATACATTTTTCTTTGCTTAAAGGATGCTGAAAATGCCTTCTCCTTTTAGAATGTATGACATCAGCTGATACAGTTAATATGCACAATATCCTAAGGGTTCCGTTTCAGAACATATGGCAATGCTAAATTCTTTTAAAAACGGTCCCCTAATTAAAAAATAAAATAAAAAACAGCAGTCTTTTGCAGCATGCAAAGTAATAGTAGTTATTATCACATACGTGATAGTTTTTGCCTGTAGCCTGCATGTTATTTGGTTGAATCCCCACTGCATTGCCCCCTTCGCAGTCTCTGTATTTAGGCACTCCAAGTGCCGAGACCAATTGGCTATGCCAATGCTTGTTTTTTGGTGACTGGCTGGCTGCAGGTAATGCCTAGATGAGAGAGAAGAGCGTCCTATCCCTCTATTGTACTGACGCAGACCGGAAAGCTGCATTTCTTATCTTAAAGGAGCGCAGCTGGGGACTGATTGTGAAAATATTCATGTTAATTGCAGCGCATGACGGTGCTGTAATTAACAAATTTTTTCACAAAGGCCCACAAACAGCCTCCGGCCGCGCTCCATTAAGAAATGAATGCAGCACTTGCAGGAGGAGCCATTGTTGCATAGGCTTCCAGCAGACAGGAAATTAGCATTTTTCACGCCACTCGCGTTTTAAAAGTGGCGGCGCAAGTGCTCTTCCCGGATGTGCTGTGTGTGCACGCTTCACACACAGAACTGTGTGCTCGGGGGAACGTAGGTGCGCAGGCGCCCAAGCGCGCACCTTACTGGGAACAGTGGCAGTGAGTACTAATTATTTTTTAGCAAATTCAGAATTTTTAATAATGCAGTTGAAGCTAGTTTTACATGCTTTACAGAAGTGTGTTTATTAATGCAATTTAGTTTTGCTACTTCTCCACAAAACACCGTAATATTTAACGTGGATGCAGTTCTGATGCTGTTCCTCTGACACCTGCTCATCCCCCTCCCATCTTGACCCCCTGCAAATGTTCTCTTTCCACAGGCTTGGCTGAACAAGACAAAGCTGATGTAACATAATATCTAATATACAAGTATTGTGAATGAACTTCCTCATGTTCCCAATGTTAGTTATTTTCAATGTGCTTCTGCTGTAATTCTGTTTCTGGGCCTAGCAATATTCTCTTATGTAAGAAATTGGGTTACTGGTTGAGGTGATCAACCAGAAACCACAATTCTTCTCAGGTTGAAGCCACAAATACACCTTAAATTACCCTGTGCTCAACCTTTGGGTAGCTTGGCACAGAGCAGTCAGGCTTTACCCCAGGGCAATGAGTAAAGTATTGGTGAAACACGTCAAACAGTAACACAGGTGAAACACACCTTAAATGGAGCCCACAACAGAATTAGAATTATAGAGTCCGAACCAGAGATATTTGATTATAACGTTTTTAGACAAAATCAAAAGGTGGAATACCGTGCCTACTGTGGAAATCTGGTCGCACCAAACCGTGACAAAGTCACAAGTTCCGGCCAACCATGATGGAGCATGGGCGGCCTCCAGGGACCCAGTTAGACCCTCTGAACAGAGTACCTTAAATCCTGATTTGTGGAGCATTGCGTGGATCCACGTCAACGATGCATTGCGCAGGCGGAGCCATGCTTCAGTTCCGAGATGCAGCAAGGCTGCAATGCAAGGGTCTGCATTGTTGTCGAGGATCCCATAGGCAGGACTTGTGCTGCTAAGTTCACCTTTGAGAATGAGGCGTGCTGGTGGGGCGATATGTTAGTTCTGAGAAGCTGCAAGGATGATAAGTGGAGTCCGTTGTTGAGGTTGCTGTCAATGAGGATTTCAAAGGCCTGTACAGAGGATGCGTCAGGCAGAAGTGTACTGAATTGGTGGTATCTAAGGTCCAGTATTTTTACCCAGATGTGCCTTTGAAGTAAGAGTGAAGCTTCTGGAGCTTTCCCTTGGAAGTCCCCAGGCATTCTGCCTTCTCTATCCAAGCTCCAAACTACTACAGGAGGTATGCAGCTCTTTGTGTTGTGCCAGGACACAACCTATTCAGGTGTAGGGTGACAATGCCCAGCTCCTCCCAAACATCCTACCAGTAATGCCCATTCAGGCAAAACATAAGTTCTGTATTGTGTATGATTGTCTAGGAAGAATACACAAAACTCAATTGTCAGCTAGACTGAACCATGTGACCAGAGACAGGCAACAGGCACTGAATGGCTAAGTCAAGACATTTCCAACTTTCTAAAAATTCCGTTTTCAGAATTGCAATTTAAAATTCGAATTTAACATAAGTTAGGATTTTAAATTGTAATTCCAAAGACACCAAAGACGAAACTGGTAATCTCTTCTCATTTGGAAATTACACTTATAACATGAGATAAGGCAACTCCAATGTTATAGTATAGGGGAGATAGGCCTTGTAGTAGTGAAAAGCTAATTGGAACATTTTTTTACTACCAGGACATATTAAAATCAAAAGTACATGTCCAAGACTTTAAATATACTGCACCCTGCTCGATAGGCTGTTTAGACCTACCCTAGGGAGAACTTATATGTATTGAAAAGGAAGGTTTGGCCTCCAAAAGATATGTTTTACCAGGTCGAAATGGCAGTTTAAACTACACACACAGGCTGCAATGGCAGGCCTGAGACATTTTTAAAAAGCTACCTAAGTGGGTGGCACAATCAGTGTTGCAGACCCACTAGTAGCATTTAATTTACAGGCCTGGATATGTTTAGTACCACTTTACTAGGGACTTACAAGTAAATATAATGTGCCAATTGGGTGTAAACGGATGTATGACGTTACAACGCATACTTTTACAACGCATACCGTTACAACGAAATTTTTACAACGCAAATACTATTACAACGCATGTATTTACAACGCATGTTTTTACAACGCAGGTACCTTTACAACGCATACCATTACAACGTAAGTATTGGTAAGTATATATTAATTTTTTAATTGTAAATTAATTGAAATTAATATAATTTAATGTAATGTAATGTAATTTAATTTAATTTCATTTAATTAATTTAATTTAAATTTAATTGTACTTTATTTTTACCTTGTACCCCTGTACCCCAAAAACCCAAAACTGACCCTGAACCCTAAAAATACCCCTTTACCCAAAAACCCCAAACTGACCCTGAACCCTAAAAATACCCCTTTACCCAAAAACCCAAAACTGACCCTGAACCCTAAAAATACCCCTTTACCCCAAAACTCAAAACTGACCCTGAACCCTAAAAATACCCCTTTACCCAAAAACCTAAAACTGACCCTGAACCCTAAAAATACCCCTTTACCCAAAAACCCAAAACTGACCCTGAACCCTAAAAATACCCCTTTACCCAAAAACCCAAAACTGACCCTGAACCCTAAAAATACCCCTTTAAAAAAAAAACATGTAACATTTTAAATATAATTATATACTTACCAATACTTACGTTGTAATGGTATGCGTTGTAAAGGTACCTGCGTTGTAAAAACATGCGTTGTAAATACATGCGTTGTAATAGTATTTGCGTTGTAAAAGTTTCGTTGTAATGGTAGTGCGTTGTAAAAGTTGCATTCTAAAGGTTGTATACCGTGTAAACCAATTTCACCACGTATAAAGGAGAGAGCACAAGCACTTTAGCAGTAGTTAGCAGTGGTAAACTGCACAGAGTTTTAAGGCCCATAAAAATGAGATCAGTAAAAATGGAGCAAACAGTAATTGTTATACTTTCTGTTACATACAAGTGGTTCATAGATAGTAAAGTTCTCAGCAAGCTTTGTAATCCTCTGCTTCCAAATCTCTTCTTTTGCCATATCCCGAACTTTGTGAAAATGTTGTGCAGTACGTTTTTGATAAATTGGCTGAAATGTGATACTCTGCCTTAGCTGGGGACAAGCAGCTAACTCAGAACTGGGACATCTAAATATTTAATTAAAATAAAGCAGCAGAATGGTGCTAGATAGACTTTAATGCTGTTTGATTTGTGCACACTGCTCTGAATTACCACAACTTTTATTGTATTTTTCACCTACCTAGTTATGTTGGGCTGAGCTGAAAGAGGCTCTCTACTCCGTCTCCAAGCATCAGGTGTCCACCAGGTGCAACCTGCACCAGGAAAAGTGGCTAGTGGAGAGCTTGACTGGAGCAGTACTACTATCTAACATTAATGCAGATGTCCTAATGTGAGCTTGGGAAGGATAGAAGTTTCCCTCAGAGCAAAAGGCAAAAGTTCACTTAACCTTGATTTTCAATATGAATAAAGACCATGAAAGCAGAGCCTCATGATCCTTCTGAAGTTTTAAGTTTTATCAGTTGGTATGGCAGCCAAGTATTCATAGTCACATCACTCATCACTGTTTGATCTTTTGACATGAGCTATTCCTAACATTGTGAAGTAGGGCTCAGTAGGTGTTGGATTGTTCACCTAGTAACAGTTTAGGTTTACCCTATGATGAGTGCTGTTTTAATAGTAATGCTGATATGCTAAACTGCAGCTTCAGACATTAGGTATATGTTAATGACTATGTTCTATGACTGCAATTAGAAGAATTCACTTAGGGACTGGAGTATAGATGGAAGGGTGAACTATAAAGACCTTAGTGCACAGCATGATTGTGGCGCACACAGTGCTAAATCACTCATTAATTACCTAATTCAGTGTAGGGGTTCATGGACAGGAAAGCAAAAATATCTGTATGATCATTTAAAAAGCATCCACTGAATTGCTAAGGACTAAAGAAATGAACAAAATGTTTCCAAAAATAAATAAATCTGTGGAAATTTCAAACATATTCTATTGTACTTATTGCACGCTGATATTCGCGTGTCCTGGAGGACAAGATATACCATATGTAGAACTGAACTGGAGATATTTGTATAGAAAGGGAAAAAAGCTGTTTGAAATAATCACTAAAGCTAAACTTCCATGCTTTAATTGCCATAGAAAGAGTTTCATCCCGCTTGCCACTACAAAACAGGTTACAAACAACGACATTCACACGCACATAGAGAGATGGATGTACCAAAAAAAAGAGGTAAATTTATCAAGGACATTCTTTTGCATGATCTTCTTCCAACAAACGCATTATTTGATGGAGATTCTGCAACCAAACGAGTGGAGCAGAAACTCGTACAAGAGCTCGAAAAAAAACTTTCACCTGAAGAAGTTCAATTTGAAAAGGTGTCCTTATTGAAAAATGCTGTTGTTGTGAACTATATGTCACCATAGCGAATGGTCGAGACTTCATCCATGCAAAACTTCTGAGAGGTCGTTTTGACTGTTCTACAGAAATCAAAGACAGTGTGCACCTTGCAAGAACTCCACATTGTCTTTGACAGTTATCTTGAACTATCTGTCAAAGAATGTGAGAGAATCAGATGAATGTCTCCAAGTGGAACTATTTACCTTGCCTGCATCAAACATTTGACACCTATGCCTATGCAAGTTGATAACGTCTGGACATCAACACCAAACAAGAAGAACTTGGAGATGTTAACTCATCAAAACATTGTTGATACTGAATTTCCAAATATTGCAAGTGAAATGATTGTCAATGAGGAGTTGGTGCCTGCAGAGATATATTTGAAAGGTACGGACCATATTGTTCAACAACTTAAGAGCAAATTCGTGTTGTGGGCATGTTATTTATTTATTTATTTATTTATAAAGTTTTATATAGCGCAAACAAGATCCCGAAGGATATCAGAGCGATTTACAATAAGTTGGTGGAGAGGACAAAATGAAATATACACAGCAATTGTGAAGAAAAATAAAAACACAATGATAAACAGTAAACAATGGTACACATTAAAGGTACAACATTAAGCAGACGATATGGACTGTAACTGTTAGTTGTGCTATGGAGTTAGGAACCAAGATATAGCCACCTCATGAGTATCACATCCCCTTATGGTAGGAATTTGCTCTTTAAGAATCTCTTGGCTTCCAGTTTGAAAGCCGTTGTTGAGGCGAGTCTGCGTACATCCGGAGGAAGAGAGTTCCATATTTTAGGGGCAGCACCAGAGAAGGCTCGGTGACAGGTTCTCTTTTTGCTAAGGATTATAGGTTTCAGGAGGAAAGTAGAGGCACTTCTGGAAGCCCTCTCCCCTCAGGATGATTCAAGTTTTTGCCCTAGATTAGTGGGAGTATTGAAGCGCAGGGCTTTGTGCATCAGGATTGCAATCTTTAGCTCGATTTGTGCTTCAAAGGGTAGCCAGTTGAGAGATTTCAGGACTGGGTAGATGTGCTTGTTTCGTTTGGAGCCTGTAATCAGTCTTGCTGCAGAGTTCAGCGAGGCCCCAAGTGAAGCCAAGGCGTATTTTGGAAGGCCACAGAGAGTTGCACTGCCATAGTCTAACCTTGATAAGACAAGTCCTCTACCACCTGCCTGAAATCCTTTTGTGGCAAGAAGGGTTTGATCATTCTAAGTGTCCTCATCAGGTGGTTTGCTCCCTTACAAATGTTGTTGATATAAGCCTTCATACTCAGGTGCTTGTCCACTGTGACTCCAAGCGATTTTGCTGAAACTATGATGATCGGAGTGCAGTTGAGAGTCGTGAGGTGAGGTAACCAGAGATCGATCTTGGGGGGGTGTTTCGGCGGGGAGATGAGCAAGAATTCCGTTTTGGAAGCGTTGAGCAGGAGAGGATTCTCTGTTAACCAATTTTGGGTCGATGTGAGGATAGAATTTAGTGAGATGGTGTTGTCCGGGGATTACATTTTCAGATAGAGTTGTGTGTTTCTGCATACATGTGGAAGAGAATATTCATAGAGTCAAGTAGGTTAGTAAGAGGTTCCAATAAAAGATTGAAGAAGGTAGGAGCAAGGGCGGATTCTTGGGGGACCCCCCTGAGTACTGGGGTGGGCTGAGAGAGAGTGATTTGACTTGAATCTTTGAGATATGAGGAGAAGGAAGGATGAGAACCAGCGGAGCACCAGATCTGAGAAACTTATTCTGTTTCATAGGATGGATAGGAGAATGTCATGAGAGACCATATCGAAAGCAGAGGAGAGGTGAAGGAGGATCAAGAGGAAGGATTCGTTTTTGTTGAGCATTTTCAGGATGTCATCAAAAATGTGTATGAGGGCCGATTCAGTGCTGTGACCCCTCCTGAAACCAGATTGATGATGGTCTAAGAGTTGGTCATTCTCAATGTGAGCACAGAAATGGGATTCAACACATTTTTCGAGAAATCTTCATAGGGTGGAGATGTTGGAGGTGAGACGGAAGTTATTGAGATCTGATTTGTCGGCAAAAAGAAATGGTTCAAACCGAGTCATTGTACTGTCAAATGACAAAGAGGTTACTATTGTGCTACTTAGATTTATTGCAATGTTCATAAGACATGGATTGTCAAAGTTATGGATACGTTCTGGAACAGGCGAGAAAAGACACTTAGGGGCTGATTCTGATTTCGGACAGAAGGGCTCTGAGAGACATTCAGAACTCTTCCATCCGCATCGGAATATGCTGGCTGAATTCCTTTCTGACCGAGCTGTTCCGATAGGGCTCGGTCGGAAAGGAATCCGACTCCAAAATTCTGGATGGCGTCCGGAAATCCTTCAGTACTCCCCCGGCTGCCTCTTTACTCAGTTTTTCACTGCCTTTTTGTGTCAGTGTTTCCAGCACAAAAAGGCAATTGGAAACTGTTTTTGGGGGTCCCTAGTAGGGCCCCATGGGTGCGAGGCCGTTGAATGGTGGCCTGGGGTCACCTATGGTGCCCCTCTGTAGATCCCTGCACCCAATCGCAGGCACATTGGGGTGCCGGCCATAGGGTGCAGGGATGAAGTGCAGCCCTCCATTTCACAATGCGAGTATGCAGTTCACCCGGAATGCATGCTCCCATTGTGTGACATACGATTGTGACCGAAAAGGGTTTGGTTGCATCGTACTTGCAGGGCCATTACCGACGACAGTGGGTCAGTCGGTCATGGTTCCTGACCGATGTTGGACGGACTCAGGTCCGCCCGACATTGAAATCGGCCCTTTAGTCATGCTTCACATTCTGTACAAGAAACTTGGCCCAGAGATGCCTAGTGTTCTTATCAAGGCACATATTGTTATGGGTCATGGCACTATGAGCAGAATTGAAACAAAGCTTGGAGTGTTAACTGCTGAACCTGTGAAGTTTCTAAAAGGATTTGCTGGGACAGAAGAAGAATGTGACTTTAAAGACAGAAAAATACCTTGTGTGTGCGTGTGGAAAATTAGTTCTGTCACACATTTTACAATCTTGAGTACAGGGAGTTCAAAAGATTAGTTTAGCTAAGTGATGTTCCATTGACATCATATTCTGTGCCTGGACACATTAAAAGAGTGTTCTATTTGATCAGAAGATGTGTAAACGATTTGGATCATGCGTATGTAGAGGAAGAATTGTGTGAATGAGGTTGGGAAGATATTGATGGGGTGCTAAAATCTATGAAATTTCTAAAGCCTCTACCCACAGAACTTGCAAGTACATGTACTTGCAAAACCTGTGCTACTAAAAGATGTCACTGTCGATATGCTCTTCTCAAATGTTCTGCTTTTTTTTTGCAAAAAAACGGAGTTTGGTCCTGGGACAGGGGGTCAACTGGACCGTAATATAATGAAACCAAAAACAATGTTGTCCCCCAAACTAATTTTCTCTCGCAACTTCGAGGCTACAAACAAGGGAAAAAAACCTATTGTTTGTGTGGGTTATTTTATTCAAACCCTTTTAGAAATTTTTTATTAAACCATTTTGAAAGGCATTTTAAGGTTGAGAAAAACACTACTTACAAACATTTACACTGTTTACAACTATCATACAAACAGTTCTAAACACCAAACAATAACTATATACAAATGAATCCACAGTTATAAACAAGCTTCTTTTACAATAAGAAAAACAACAATTCTGTTCGCACAAATAATCAATCTTTGTGAAAAATACAACTTATTAGAAAGCCCAACCAGGGTCAAAACAACAGGAAGAGGCAACAGAAAAATCACTTTGTACTCAACAATCAGTTACAGTTAACAAATGACTGTTAATTTTGCTCAATCAAAAGTGCCTATTCGCCGTTATGCCGACGCGTTTCAAATCTGGATGGAATCACAGATTCTCTTCAGGGCTCTGTCAGTGTGGTATTCTATAAAAATAAAGGAAGCTTGTTTTAGCCACTATTTACAAAGGTTGAGAACCACCCCCTAGAACACAGGGACAGAAGTCGCAGGTTTTTTACCTTTTCACATGGATAACGCGATCCCGCGGTCCAATCATTCAAATAGAGAGGGGCCTTTTATTATGCAGAGGTTCTGTTTAGAAAGATTATGAGAAAGGATTTTTAATACCAAGCCTATCAGAGACATGCAGGTCGGTGGTCCCATAATTTCAAAGCACACATTTCGTACCTTAAATTATTTGAAACGGAGGCGCCGCTAGTTATTTTCTCCAAACATGGTTCATGCGCTGTATACTCATAAATGCTGCCGCCTGAAAAGCAACAGACATGTGCTGAGCTTATTAAATGATCGTTCACTTTGCTAGCTCGGTCTGAAACCGCGGATTTCCTATCCTTTGGCGTACCTGGGTTTCTTTCTGAGGGGCAGTGAGTGATTTAGCTGTTATGCCGGACTCTCGCTGATAGGCGGGAATGCCTCCGCGGTGTAACACTGCGTGCTTCAATCTTGCTTCGATCTGCAATAGTTATATTAAAATTGTAAAGCGCGAAGAAGCTACTTGTCTGCTATCTACAGGAGACTCGCCGACACTCACATCTCTTTCCAACCACGTACCAGGAAATGCGAACTCATTGGTGGAAAACCACCATGTGAGGCAACTACTTCATAGCTAATCCGCCGCTGAGCATTATGGACTTTGTAGTTAAACAGATACTTCGGGTTTATAGGCGGGAAATCTCAGATAGAGAGTTTAGCCCCGTTTGGGTACTATTAAATTTGAGTATCAAATACGCTTCTTTTCTCAGAAGCCTTTCATCACTGTTTCCACCCAAATTAGTTTGATTCAAGTTAAACAGCACAGTCCACTTGAACTCATTTTCCCCATGATTTTGATCAATAAAGTGTTGGACAAGGGGCGCTGTGAGCACTCTGTTCTTAATGCGTGACCTATGTTGCGTCATGCGTGTATTGGCCTGTTGGTTTGTTTTGCCTATATAAATTTTAGGGCAAGGGCAAATAATAGCGTACACCACGTTTTTAGTTCTACAATTCGTGAAGTTCGAATGGGTCCACGTTGTAGTAGTGTGGCAGAAAGTTTTCCCTTCAATCGTTGTATCGCAAGCGATACAATTCCCACATCTATGGTGGCCCTCGATTGGTTTGACCAAATCATTGCAAAACTGTTAGGAACATGGCCAACAGTTTTGCAATGATTTGGTCAAACGAGGCTACCCAGGTAAACTACTTAAGCATTCGTTTAAGAGGGCCCGTTATACACCAAGAGAATGTCTCTTTGAGAAAAAACAGAAGCGTGAACTTGAAAGCTTAGTTTGCGTTACCACGTTTTGTGCGGAAACTCACAAAATTCGACAGATGGTTTTGAAACATCGGCATTTGTTAGAACAATTGGAAATGCCATTTCCCCGCCCAATATTTGCCTTTAAAAAAAACCAGAATATTGGACAACAATTAGTTCGCGCAGACATTAGAATACCAAAACCAAAAAGCGACTTATTGTCTAAATGGGGACTGAAACCAATCGAGGGCCACCATAGATGTGGGAATTGTATCGCTTGCGATACAACGATTGAAGGGAAAACTTTCTGCCACACTACTACAACGTGGACCCATTCGAACTTCACGAATTGTAGAACTAAAAACGTGGTGTACGCTATTATTTGCCCTTGCCCTAAAATTTATATAGGCAAAACAAACCAACAGGCCAATACACGCATGACGCAACATAGGTCACGCATTAAGAACAGAGTGCTCACAGCGCCCCTTGTCCAACACTTTATTGATCAAAATCATGGGGAAAATGAGTTCAAGTGGACTGTGCTGTTTAACTTGAATCAAACTAATTTGGGTGGAAACAGTGATGAAAGGCTTCTGAGAAAAGAAGCGTATTTGATACTCAAATTTAATAGTACCCAAACGGGGCTAAACTCTCTATCTGAGATTTCCCGCCTATAAACCCGAAGTATCTGTTTAACTACAAAGTCCATAATGCTCAGCGGCGGATTAGTTATGAAGTAGTTGCCTCACATGGTGGTTTTCCACCAATGAGTTCGCATTTCCTGGTACGTGGTTGGAAAGAGAGGTGAGTGTCGGCGAGTCTCCTGTAGATAGCAGACAAGTAGCTTCTTCGCGCTTTACAATTTTAATATAACTATTGCAGATCGAAGCAAGATTGAAGCACGCAGTGTTACACCGCGGAGGCATTCCCGCCTATCAGCGAGAGTCCGGCATAACAGCTAAATCACTCACTGCCCCTCAGAAAGAAACCCAGGTACGCCAAAGGTTAGGAAATCCGCGGTTTCAGACCGAGCTAGCAAAGTGAACGATCATTTAATAAGCTCAGCACATGTCTGTTGCTTTTCAGGCGGCAGCATTTATGAGTATACAGCGCATGAACCATGTTTGGAGAAAATAACTAGTGGCGCCTCCGTTTCAAATAATTTAAGGTACGAAATGTGTGCTTTGAAATTATGGGACCACCGACCTGCATGTCTCTGATAGGTTTGGTATTAAAAATCCTTTCTCATAATCTTTCTAAACAGAACCTCTGCATAATAAAAGGCCCCTCTCTATTTGAATGATTGGACCGCGGGATCGCGTTATCCGTGTGAAAAGGTAAAAAACCTGCGACTTCTGTCCCTGTGTTCTAGGGGGTGGTTCTCAACCTTTGTAAATAGTGGCTAAATCAAGCTTCCTTTATTTTTATAGAATACCACACTGACAGAGCCCTGAAGAGAATCTGTGATTCCATCCAGATTTGAAACGCGTCGGCATAACGGCGAATAGGCACTTTTGATTGAGCAAAATTAACAGTCATTTGTTAACTGTAACTGATTGTTGAGTACAAAGTGATTTTTCTGTTGCCTCTTCCTGTTGTTTTGACCCTGGTTGGGCTTTCTAATAAGTTGTATTTTTCACAAAGATTGATTATTTGTGCGAACAGAATTGTTGTTTTTCTTATTGTAAAAGAAGCTTGTTTATAACTGTGGATTCATTTGTATATAGTTATTGTTTGGTGTTTAGAACTGTTTGTATGATAGTTGTAAATAGTGTAAATGTTTGTAAGTAGTGTTTCTCTCAACCTTAAAATGCCTTTCAAAATGGTTTAATAAAAAATTTCTAAAAGGGTTTGAATAAAACAACCCACACAAACAATAGGTTTTTTTCCCTTGTTTGTAGCCTCGAAGTTGCGAGAGAAAATTAGTTTGGGGGACAACATTGTTTTTGGTTTCATTAGCTTCTCAAATGTTCAACATTCTGCAAATGTACCACGAGAAATTGACGAAACAAATAAATAAATAAAGTGAACTATAAAAATGTATCTATAGCAGGAATAAAAAACATTATTTTATTTTTCATATTCAGATCATAAACATGGTTTAGTGTACATAAAAGGATTAAAAACCATTATTATTTGTTTCATTTCTACATATGTCTCTTCTTCCTGTATTATAGCCGTTGTTTTGGAAAATGGTGGATGGGTTGCTCTGCAGAGGCAGGTTCTGTCTCTATAAGACTACTTGACCCCCAAAACCTATGTTTTGACATCAAATGAAGTATCTAGGTCTCATGGTACCTGAAATATTACATCAGTGCTGCAACACATCAGCCATTTTTAAAAATGTCGTCCAGAAAAATTTGGCCTGGACAAACAATATCTACCCAAGCTAAATTACTTCTCAAATGATCTAAAAACACAAATCAAAAAAATGAAAATCTCTGGACAACAATTTTTTTACAGAGGTATATAAAAGAGCAGGAATTAAACATCTTTCCCAACAACAAACACTCTACTCTCTCCATGAGTTTCTGATAGTACTGCCAACGTGTATCATACGCTACCTTTTATGCTGGGGTGCAGAAAGTTTACCAGGTTTCTAAACGTTCCTGTGTTGAAGGTGGGATCTACTTTCTTCGTAAGGGCTGCGACAAGGAAGGTCTGGACTAGGGGTAATGAAGTAATTATGGAATTAGCATCTGCCTTATGCCCATCAACACGAACTTGTTTGGCTTTCACTAGCAAAGGGAACTTTCACATGTACGAGTGGCATTTCATTTAGGAGGTAGATTGGACATTTATTTGAAAAAGATTATTCCTACATGCCCTGTAGCCTTAATCACCATAGACTTCGTGAGAACCTTTCCAACTTTTCATATTGAAATGCTTGGGTTGCATGGAACCTGATTGCCTCATACATCTCTTTGGTGACGGCTCGAACTAATGTATTTTCAACAGCTGTGGAATTCAATTGCAGTTGTCTGTCCTTTGATTTCAGCTCAGTCTTTGTGAGACGTTCTGTTCCAGGAAGAGGCTAATGGTAATTTCACAATGCGTCCCTGGACAAGAACTGCATTACAAAACCAGGCTTTGCCTTAGTAAGGGAGCAATGCTATTCAAGAGATTTTTTGCAGTCTCCGTGCCCCTAAGTCTATTTCAGATAGTCTGACGTTTTGTTTAAAAATGCATTCCTGTGTGCGTGCCATTAAACTAACGAGTCTGATAATTACACAGGATGCTCTGAGTGTCAGTAATGGAAATATCACGATGTAACCTTTTTTTTAGTTCAGAAATGCATTCATTAGCTAGCGGATTGTTAGCTTAACATACTTTTAATTTCTCCGTTTGATGTTCTTGTTTGTTCGAGGTGAACTCAAAACCGGATATTGTAATGCAAGGGATGTGCTTGATTTCAGCGTGTGTTCTCAAACAGCAACTAAGGTTGTAACCTTCAAAGAAAGTAAGATGCAGCCACCTCTGCCCACCCCAATTCTGAAGTCCAAGTCTTAAGTGCACAAACTGGGGTGAGTGTCAAATATGCTGCTATGATAACCAGGAGTCTCCAACCTTTTTCTTAATAAGAGCTACGTAAGTTCAAAGAAAATTATTATGTGCCACTATTAATATTAATGTTGTATAATGACTAGAAAAGATTTCATTTGTGTCTGCCATATGCAAGAAAACTAGCATCGATAATCCCAGTTCATCAGGCATGGTTGCCAGTGGTAATATATAAATGCTGTTGTTGTTGTGGAATGCCTCTATGTGGAAAAGACATACCAGCCATGGCTGTAATGCCCCAGCACCAAGGTAATACAAATAGTAATGTCTCCCGAGCGCCACCGAAGTTATCAAATTTTTGCTGTAAATATATTTTGTGAATTCAACAATTTTTCTACAAATATCAGCCTACGAGTCCTGGAAATACAAACATCCACATCTCAATATGCTTTCCAATTTTGATATACGAATATTAAGGTAACCTGTTGTAATCTACTGTTGAGTATAATGCATCCTCCCCATTGATGTTCATTGATGTTCTCTTCCCTGCTTGTCAGCCAGTGTGTGAGGTCGTTAGGATGTTGAGAGTGCTTGTGTTGGCTGAGTCCTGTTGGAGTGGCTGGGCTGGGCTGAGCAGCAAGGGTGCTGCTCCTGGTGGGGCTTTACCTATAACCTGTATTTAAGTACATAAACCTATATTCATAACCTACAATGATCAATCTTCGTTTAAACATAACCAAGCAAAAGCTTTACATTTATTTGGCTGGGATGCACACAGGAGAGTTACTTATGTGTAGCTGGGGAGCTACCAATAGCTCACAAGCTACTTACTCTTTGGAGAAGCGTGATATAAGGTGATATCATGTTTTACATTTTTTTTACACAGACGTAGTGAGTGACCTGGCCATTACAGTGAGGGTGGCTTCATGTGACATGCAACTGGAAGCCAGGCAAAACCAAAAATTAAAATTAAAGGAGATGGAACTGCTTGTGGCCCAGGCTTTAACATAACCAATGTGTGTCTGTTTCATTCCTGCTGCAACACTGGTGACAGGAATTCAGGGACTACATGTGTGTATGTCTGCATTGGCCAATTCTCTGTCGGAGAACTTCCTTGGAGCGAGCATAACCCGTTTCAGTCTCCCAGCACTGATTCTGCAACTCTGTTCTGTGCGCACCCAAAACCCAAAGCTTTGTGGGACTACCTGTATGTTGTGCGGGGGGACAGTGGCACCCCTTTTGCTGCCTCTAACTAAGTCATCAGGGAACAATCCAGTTTGCTTCAAAAACAGGGAATGAGTCCTTCAGACCCTCAGCTCCAAATACCCTACTAATGAATAAAGAGCCAGAGAATCTGAAACTTTGATTAGAAAATTAATCCCTTCATAAATACTCATGACTCCTCCTTTTTTACTTAAATATTTACTTATATTTGATTACTTGCCTGTGTTTATGAGGTAGCTCTTTTGGTCAAGATATGGTGGAAAAGATTCATCAACTTGAGAATAGAATTTGGCAGTAAATAAAGTAATGGTAATTAAAGGTAATTGAGCCACATTTCCTAAAATTTCCGATGAGAGATTACCATGAGATTTCCGCCCTATCAGATAGTAGCAGAGGATGGTTTTACACCTTGAGCACCTTTTGTATCTCCTGAATGGAGATATCTCCTGAATGGAGATACAACATTATTGCCCAAGTTAAAATAAATGCTAAGCCCCAAAAAGTCCTGATTCCAATGCCAAGAACTTGTAAACTGGCAATGCGGTATTAGAAGGCGATGCTAGAAGGCAGTTGCTGAAAAAAATACATTAATTGGGAGAAGCGTCCCAAAGTGGCCTAAGATCCTGGGACATTGATAGGTGTGGAAGTCATGAGTTGTAGTAAAACTTGTGTGCAAAGGGTAAACTATACTGATTCACATGATTCCACGCTGGTCGAGGTTTCATACCGAATGTGTATTGTTGAGTGATTGAATTCTATCTCCTTTTGAAAGGCAGACAATTACAGATATAAGATGATTGTGTTAGAGAATGTGTATGAAGAAATTGTGAAGGAGGGAGAGCTACTGCGAGGAGTGAGAGTGATGTCAGAGTGTGCCGCGCTGTGATAGGTCTGTGTGTGATTACCGTATTGAGATTGGTTAAAAGTCTTCAAGAATTTAGTTTGAACTCTTTTTTATTGTTATTAATAGCAGTTTCATTGTACACACAATCATTGGTTTGTTCACAAATGCACTATATGCAGATGCTCATAACAAAACCTATAGTGTTTACAGCTCTTTCATGACCCGCTTTAAACATCTACTGATCCTTTGGCATGTGAGTCCGTGCTTGTGTTTTCATGGGCTACAGACTAACTCGCGGAGGTTTAAACATACCCCCAGAACATAAGAAGAATGAAAAAAAAAAACATTCCCTCCTCCACCCCTTCCTCCCCCTGGTATGCTGACTTCCCCTGTTTCTTCTGGCGCCTATGTGGAGCAAATTGACTCAAATCTCTTAGTTTGTCGTAGAGGTGTTTTCTGTTGCTGTTTGTCGTAGGAGGTGAAGGTACTTTGGGCAAGTGATCTCATTGAATTTGGTGGACAACAAAGTCAGCAGTGGCTTCCATACCGCCCCAAACTGAGCCCTGAGCTTGTAAGTGTGGCCTGTATGCGCTCCATCCCTAGAGTGTACCACAGCTTATGGAGCCACCCCGGCCGAGCGGGTACTATCTGTGTGCCGCAATGTGTTAGAATATTCTGGAGCACCGCCACCAGTACCAGGCCAATCTGTTTAACTTTACGGGACTTCAATGGAAACGTGAGGGGATTGGGCAATCCCAGTAGCACGTAAGCTGGAAATCTTGGAATCTGTGTCTCAAACTACCCGTCAATCTCGTCCAGAATTGGAGGCCATTAATTTGAAGGAAACAGACACTTCCACAACAGATGTAGCAGTGTGCCCCCCCCCGCATCCCCACCAACATGTAAGTTAACGATCCGGATTAGGTCTTCAAGAATTTAAAACTGTAACAGGATTGGAGAAAATAAATCTGATGTTTACCGAATTGAATACAAAAATTGCTTTAAATCATTGCAGAAAAGGCTTTAGGAAATTTTTGGGAGGTAATGTGACAAATTCGATTTGGGTCGGTGACATGGCACCAACTGAGGGAATGCCTGTGCCTTTTATGTTAAGAAATTTGGGCCTACTTTAATGTTTGTTAATTCGCCAATGGTGCAAGATTACTCAGAAAGAGGATCCGTTGAGATTTCCAAAATATGGTACTTTTGAACTGCAAATTATTTACATATAAAGGGAAATGTCATGTGAAATAAATTCACCATCTACAGCCACACAATTTGAAGCCTTAAGCATGCGGGGGAAAAAGAAGAGACAAAGAAAGAGAGGACCAAAGGGTAAAGGATCAGATACAGGAGAAGGAAATTAAGGATGACAAAAAGCCTCAAACCACTAGTGATTTAGGGGATGAAATATTGGATGCATTGTTAACTGAGTGCCCACCACCTTATGTGGTTTCCACTACAAATTCTGATAATACTGTACCAGCAAGTGCTACAGTGGCTATTGCTTCTGTTGAACCAAGAAAAATACAGATTGAGGGAACTTTAGAGACATTTCAGATTGACACTCTACCTCTTAACTCAATACCAACAGTGATACCTCTAGGTGCTACTGCTCCAATTGTGACTGCTTTGGTACAAATGCTACAAACTGTAGCTGCACAAATAGTACCTAGACAAATTTTAACTGTCCTAATTAATATGGTCCCAACTTAAGAAGCTCAAAGAGCTGTAGAAGGAGTAATTACATCAGGGTTTATCTCAACATCTTAATACTTACAAGTAGTAAAAGCTGATACCCTTAATCCCCATTCATGCCCGGAAAAGTGACAGCCCCCCCCCCAGGGCCCCCCAGACCCCCTTGGTGTGGCAGGAAAAAGTGTGTGGTTTGCCCGGAAAAGTTTGCCCGGAAAAGTTTGGCAGGAAACGTTTGGCAGGAAAAAGTGCGTGTCCGGAAAAAGCTGCGTGTCCTTAAATGTGACTTGGCTCAAGTCCCTGGAAATACAAAGGGTACAGTATGGGGTCCTCAAGGGGGCATGTAGGGGGCGGTGCTTTCTTTGGAGTCCTCGGCGAACCATAGCCCCATGACGCGTGTATGACATTGTTGTGGAGTAGAGGGTACGCCCTTTTCCGGGGGCTGTTTAGGATACATATAAGGCCTCCTTAGGAGTATTGTACAGCAACCGGAATCCTGAATACGCCGCAGTTCACACAGCAAGAAAAAAGAAAAAGGAATGAAGCGATACAACCCCGCCGTGAAAGGCCCTATGTGGGGTGGGTCCCAGACCACTATCAATAGATATTACAGCTGCTTGCCACCCCGGGTGGTGGATGAGAATGCTCAACAAGAATCATCTGTGGATCAAGGCTGCAACGTTACTGGTTTTGACGCTGACCTGCGTCGGAGTATGGAAACCCCTCGGCCCAAGGCTTGAGACTGTTGTATATCCCCTATTAAGGGCGATAGCAGCGAGAGTGAAGACTCTTGTAATGACAGCGCGTCTGAGGGCTTCAAATTTGTGGAGTTGGACAGCTTGGGAGATCCGGTAGTTCTGCCTGTCACCCCCATCTATGAAGACCTTGGTTTTCAGGAGGATGCGAATCCCGAGAAGGACGTCGTGCAGCCGTCGGGTACACCTGTCGAAGATGCTGGGTTTTCGGAGGACATTAGCGACTCTCAGGATTTCAGAGTGGCCGCCGAGGGATGCGCCTACGGCATAACCGCTGTAAAAAAAGCGGTAGAACATCCTAAAACACCCGTCTATGAAGACATGGATCTTCGTGAGCAGACGGCTGTTGAGAAGGTCGTTCTGCAACAACCCGGCACAAGCGGCGAAGATGATGGGGGTTCGCAGGACATTAGCGACTCTCAAGATTTCAGAGCGGCCGCAGAGAGCTCTGAAATCTTGAGAGTCGCTAATGTCCTGCGAAGCGTTGAAGATGATGGGGCTTCGCAGGACATTAGCGACTCGCAAGATTTCAGAGCGAGCGCAGAGAGCTGTGAAAATGTGGAGGTTAGTAAGAAAACTGTTATGCATCGTCTGGTACGTAGTGTTGTATTTTATTTCTCCAGCTAAACTAATGATCCGTCAATCTTTCTTCTTTTACCCCCTATGGCGGAACCCCAAAAAGAACTAAGGTCGGGGAGTCTCCTACAAAAACGGACAGCGTGAATTTTTACTGTCTATGTTGTGCAAACCAGGCTGAAAGTTCCATAAGTCAAAGTGCTGATGTTCCTGAGAAGCGGATCGTTGTCTCTAAGAGAGACGTTGTTGTAAAAGAAGTTATTGCAATAACTTACGACGATTTGAAGTCTGTTAAAGGTTTCGTAGTGGCAGTGGTGCAAACGTGTGTCAAACATGACTATTACGATCTTTGTTACGGACATAAGGCGGATGATCCTCAGCAGGACGCGCACGATTGTCTGCTCGATGCATACAGAGACAGGGTAACCCGTTATATATGTAGTGCGTTAGACCCTCACCGGATGTATAAACTGCTAAGGGTAGTTTACGGGTTGTCGGATGAAAAGAAATATGTTCACCCTTCTATGGTTAAGATCATCACGGCGACACTCGAGGAAGCTCAACACGACCCCCATCCCGATTTAAAACTGCTGTGTATGCGGGCTGTGTGTACGGTTAAGGATAGAAAGATGATAGAAAGATTCATAGAAAGACGGGTGTGTAAGCTGTATAAAAAAATATAAGAATAAGGCCGCTGGCGCCTCGAAGACTATTTTAAATAAATAATGTCACACCTAAAGGACCCTGATAGCGTGTTTTTAGAATGAATGAAGTAGTAGGATGTTACACCGCGAGGTGACTATGGTTTAAGCAGTTCTAACACCGTTGACTGTGAAAAATGTAAAATACCTTCTGTTTATGATTTGTTAAGATTCACTATTTTTTTAATAAAATGTCCTTACGCAGAACAAGTGTCATTCATTGGCTGTGGTGTAGCTGTTGATATCATGCCGGGGGAGCGGTTAAGAAAACTTTATTACGATACTGGCGGGGTTGGCGGTTTGGGAAGCGCCGAAGCTCTGTATAGAAGGGCTGTAGCTGAAAACAAGCATGTAACAAGAGCCCAGGTCAAGACGTGGCTTTCAGGAGAAGAGGAGTATTCCCTCCATAAACCAGCCAGAAGACGTTTTAAGAGACGCCCAACACTCGTTAATGCACAATTAGATTATCAGTGGCAGGCTGATATCATAAGCCTTCAAGATATAGCAAAACATAACAACGGCGCCCAGTATATATTAACAGTCATAGACGTATTGTCCAAGTACGCCTACGCAGAAGCGTTACACGATAAAAGTGGTACGAGTGTCACGGCCGCTTTTAAAGACATCTTTGCTAGGGGCCGAATTCCTCAAAAACTACAAACAGACGCCGGCAAAGAATTCTTAAACAAGACATTTCAGAAATTATTAAACCATCATGGTGTTCAACATTTTGTGACACACACGGAGGTAAAAGCTGCTGTTGTAGAACGGTTTAACAGAACTTTAAAGTCTAAGATGTGGAGGTACTTTACGGCCAACAACACCTACAGATACGTGGATGTTCTTAAGGCTTTTTTAGATGTATATAATGCCAGTTATCACCGGACCATCAAAACAGCCCCAGCAGATGTGACTCCTAGTAATGTTTTAACTGTATGGAGAACGGTGTACGGGCGCAATTTTGCTACAAAGGTCAAGAAGCCTATTTTTAAAAAAGGAGAGCACGTCAGGATTTCAAAATTGAAAGGCGTCTTCACGAAGGGCTACCAGCAGACATTTAGCGACGAGATATTTATAGTGGAAAGTGTGGAGCTCAAAGAGGGCCTGTATATTTACAGGTTAAAGGACTACTCTGGGGAAGAGGTATCGGGTATCTTCTACAAGGAAGAGCTACAATCGGTACCTGATGACCCGAACCGTGTGTATAGGGTTGAAACGGTTCTGAAAAGGCGGGGTCGAGGGGTTAACAGTCAGGCATATGTCAAATGGAGGGGCTGGCCTGAGAAATTTAACAGTTGGGTGTTGGCCAGCTCTCTGAAGGGCGTGTGAGCTAAGGCCCTGTTACAAGCAGCTGAGAAGATGGAGACGAAGCCCTTTTATATCACCTTGCCATCCAACTCTTCAAAGGTCATGTTCCCCGGCAACCAGATTTCTAACTACATCGTGAAATTGGCAAAGCCGGTGGACCTGAAGGGGGATTGGGAGGTGGCCCTAACAGAAATACAATACCCTAGAACCTGGAATACCTTGACATCGAGCGAAGCAAAGTTTTTCATAAAGCGTGAGGACAATGTGAACATGCACGCCGGCATCCCGTTTGGCTACTACCCATCAGTTGCAAGTGTTGTCGACGCCATCAACAAATCCATAGCCGCCCTCGAAGGATATGCGAATATTCAGCTGACGCTCGATCATGTCAGAAGGAAGGTGTTTCTTAAAGCCACGACTCGAGGCACGTCGTTTAACTGCACCGGTAAATTAAAAAGGATTTTAGGCACAGTGATGAATGTGGCTTCGAAGGGTCTGGCGGAGCAGGATCAATCTTGTCCCGATATTAACGGCGGGTTCTATACGCTCTATGTATATAGCGATATAGTAGAGGCCCAGAGGATCGGCGATAGCTACTCGCCGCTGTTAAGATGGGTCCAGGTACAAGGTGAAAATAATGGGATGGTCAATATCCAGTTTCATAAACCCGACTATGTCGCAGTTTCTAAAAATCATTTTGACACTATTTCAATTATGATTACGATGATCAGTCTGAGCTGGTTGGGTTTAAATACGGGAAAGTTATTGTCAAGCTTCATTTAAGACCGAGACGCGACAGCGGCTATTAAGCAGGCATCATGGTGGTCGTGAAAACATACGGTGACCCTTCTATGTACCGGGACTATTACAGAAACCAAGCCGGCTATGGAGGGCCGCCGTACTTTCAAGGATCACCGGTTATGTACGGGGCTGGTTTAGGGGGATTCTTCAGGAGTCTGTTTAGAAGAGCGATGCCGTTCCTGAGAAGAGGCTATGAAATTGCAAAACCGCATATTAAGACGGCCGCTACTAGCATTGCCGGGGATGTGGTCGGTTCTGTTACATCGGCAGTTGCAGAGCGCATGAACAAGCAGCCGCAAGAAGGATCGGGGTTGGTGTACGCCCCGCGTACGCGTGTTAAAAGGAAGCGTCGTGCTTCGAGCCGCAGGGGCCCTCCGGCCCCCTATAAAAAAAGAAGGAGCTCTTCAAAACGCCCTCAGAAAAGAAGAGCTCCAAGACGGAAGAGAGCTGTGAAGAAGAAGAGAGCCGCCTCTAAAGTGAATATTTTTTAAAAAGCTTCGTAAACTAAACCATGGCCTTTGTACATTGCGCATCTGGCGAGTGCGCCAAATCCGAGTTAGACCTCTTCACTCTAAAACCAACGCAGACAAGCATCGAAAACAGCTTCCTCATGGAGGTATCGCCTTTAGCCGCATTGACGCCTCTGGCCCCTATAGAGTTTTATGTGTCGGGGTCCATGGATATGTATTTGGATCTCAACAACACGCTGCTGCATCTTGTGTGTAAAATCACGAAAGCGGATGGGTCCGACATCGCAGCAGCCGCTAAAGTGGCGACGATCGCTTACCCCATAGCTACAATGTTTAATCAGGTGGACATCACCCTGGGTGATCGGCTCATCACGCAGAACGACAACATGTACGCCTACAGAGCCTACCTCGAGAGTATTCGAAACTACAGCAGCGACGCCCTTGACACACAGCTTTCAACGGGTCTCTTCTACAGGGATTCACACGCCCAGTTTGAAGTCACGGCTCTGGATGGCGCCAATAAGGGTTTTGTAAAAAGAGCGGGGCTGGCAGCAGGCAGTCGCAACTTTGACCTTCTGGGACGCATACATTCAGACCTATTCTTCCAAGATAAACTGCTCATCAACGGAATCGATCTTAAGATCAAGCTCACCCGTAACAAGGACTCATTCTGCCTCATCAACGGGGATGCGGAACAGTACAAACCGGACATACTGGCAGCAAGTCTGTTTGTAAAGAGAGTGAAAGTATCTCCGAGCGTCAGGCTAGCGCACGCCGACGCTTTACAAATATCAAACGCCAAGTACGCTGTGGAAAGAGTAGCTCTGAAGGTATTCAGTATCGCAGCAGGTACCCGCTTAACACAGCAGCAGAACCTATTTCTTGGGCAACTACCCAAACTTATCACCATCGGCTTTGTGGACAATACAGCCTTTAGCGGTACCTATGCCTCAAACCCCTTCAATTTTAAACACTGCGGCATCAACTACGCCGCGTTGGTCCACGAGGGCAATGTGATTCCCGCAAAACCCTACACTCCCAGTTTTCTAACCTCCAACTACGTCAGGGAATATCAGGGGTTGGTTTCGATAACAGGGAAGCACCAGAGGGACTGCGGCGTAGCCGTGTCACGTGAAGGCTATGGGGCTGGATACACGCTGTTCGCATTCGACCTGACCCCCGACCTGGAAGACGGCGATCACTACAACCTGGTCAAAAACGGAAATCTAAAAGCTGAAATACGATTCAGTAATCCTCTACCTACGAATGTGAACATGGTCGTATTCTCGGTATTCGACAGCATCATCCAGATCAACCACGCCAGACAGATTTTGTTTGACTATCTTTAAAACATTTGTGAAATGGACACTGTGCAGATCCAGGACTTCTTAAGCAGGCATAAACACGCTAGGAAATACTTTTTAGGGGTTTTCCCCAGCGACGGGTTACCTGCTGAAATAGGGGTAGAAAGACCCCGCACCTTGGTATTTAACACTGATCCGCATTACAAGGGTGGAACACACTGGGCGGCGGTGTTTATAGAGAATGATCAGGTTATAGTGTTTGACAGTACAGCAGAGTTCCCAGAACACCGTCTATATTCACAACCCATATTCAAGTTTGTAAAAAAAGTTGCAGAGCGTGTAGTGTATAATAAGGTGCGGGTACAGGATACTACGGCCATGACATGCGGGGAACACTGTATTTATTTTATCAGTAAAATGTCGGAGGGTGTTTCGTTTAGAAATTTCTTAAATTTATATTCGAGGGACCTTGTTAACAATGACAGTATAGTTGTGAAATATGTAAAAGAAAACATAAGGGTGTCGGTCAGACCTGTGAAAACCGAATATGTTGCTTGTCAAAATTGTAAGAGCTTATAACTTGTGTTTTTAATGATGAACGTTTAAAAATAAAAACAATATTTTTTAAAAATCAGGCATTCAGTCTCTGTATTTTTATTGCTTATACATTCCCCATAATTTAGAAGCAAAAAGTTTTTAAAAATAGGCGCGGGAGATGGTATGAAAAGTTATAAAAGTGTTTATTACAAACAGGACTGTAGGTTGAACATTACAATGATAAACTCTGGCGAATAAACATAGGAAGAGAAATCAGACACGCTTATACACAAACTGTACATTTTTATTTTAAAAACCATTAAGTCTGAATCCAAGTAGGGGTTTTGGACAAATGTCTTTTTCGCCGTACAGCCGGCACCATGGGGGTACTCCACGCGGGGGATAGCAGAGGTGCGTCCGAGCCTGCAGGCGATGGAGGGAGGGGTGTCTTTAATTGTTCAAGCAGACGCCGGTGCTCGTTATTGCCTACCAGCGTGGATGGGATGTTGAGTTCCGCAGCGGCTCGTAGAAACTGCTCCCAGCCGCGTGGGGTATTTTGAGGCGTCAGGATTCTGGGGTGTGTGAGACCTTTGACTAGATCATACATGTGCGAACCTGCAATCGGATGGCCCTTGTAGAGAAATTCTCCTCGATCATTCCATGATGTTAGGTCTTTAGAAGCGGCTAGTTTACTCATCAACATTTACGCTGCCCCTCGATGCCTTTGACTTATATTTTGCAAGAGGTCTTCCACAAAGGTATCTGAGGGTGGCTCAGAGTCCGGCGGATCTTGTAGGGGTTGAGGGGCATTCGTAGGGGTTGCTGGCTACTCAAAGTCCTGGCTGTATAGAGTTAGCTTGTTTTTCTCGGTATTCCACTGTTTGTAGTAGCTTAAAAAGTTTTTAAGACTGCTGGTGTAAAGATTGGCCTTGTCGTAGGGGTTTAGATCAGACCGATTCAATATAGCCTTAATTTCAGCATCCAGTCGTAGAGTCTCATTTCTGCGTATATCCCATACATTGTCCGCGGAAGAGCCCAGCTGTTCCATTTGTTGTTTAGGAACCAAATACATTTTTGTGGCGTGCTCCATCAGCGTGTCGGGAGTAGGCTTGTGATTACCGGTATAGCTATACGTAGCAAAGCGCCTATAAACCCACCAGACTGTTTCACCAGCTTCTTCTTGGTAATGAGTGAGGCCCTTTTATTACTGACCCCTCTTCTTCTTCAGAACCTGTAATTGACTCCTTGAGATAGGTACGTTGCCTTTTAGGGTGTTTAGGGCTATTTCAGCAATGGCAGACACTAAGTCCTCAGAAGCAGCGCACAGGATGGCCTTTCTGTGTTGGGGATTGGCTGTAACCAGCATTTTCAGAAGAGCTAAATTGCGCTGTAGACGGGCCGACATGGTCAACACCTTGTATTATAAGGTCCTGGTTGTAAATGTCTCTAAAAGTCATCAAACCTACTTTTTATAGGCCCTGTTCTTGACCCTTGGCGTGTAAACGACGGGTAGCTCGGGGGGAAAAATATCAGCCCTCAATCTATAGTCTTCTAGAGTTTCATTTTTTAAGTCGACCAGTAGGTACCCGTGGGGTTTTGCTGTTGCGTCGTTAAAGGCTTCCATGAAGAAGTGGGTGTTTCCGGGGTACATTTGTTTAGCTATGACGGCTATTTGTTGTTTGTCACGGGGGGTTTTAAATAAAACAAGATACGATGCGTTGAGAGCTATAGATCTGCTGTTCTTACCCTTGTAAAACAAGTTCTGCACAATATAACAGATACTTAGATTGCGGTGATGTGAATATTGAGTAAACGCTCTCTCTAACTCCGGATGATCGCCCCCTTCACGCATAAGGTCATCGACAATTATCATGTTAACCTTGGTCGGTGGCAGTAACTCATCATCGTTGAGATTATCTGGTATACCCTCTATAAATCTGATATGGGGGAAACTACGGGCCAGGGCTGTATAAAGCGGCTGCCAGCATGAATAAAGCCATACAATGTTATTAGGGGTCTGGGATAGAACAGATGCAGAGTTTTCTAAGAGCTTTTTTATAAAGTAGCTCTTACCGCAGTTTGAGGGCCCCGCTAACACGCAGGAGAATGGATGTTGTAATCTGGTGTCCATGTTAGGGGCGGGTTTGTCTCTCTAATGGGGTCTAATAACCGTACGGCAGCGTTTTATAGCCGGGGGTCAGGACCCTTTTATCAAAAACAACGCGTAAGGTTTTATATAAGGGCTGTGTTGTAATTTCCCACTTCTTTTTGGATCTGACTATGCACGGCTGGTTCACAACTATGGTTTTAGCATTTTCACAATCGGCTGATGCCGCGTATTCGTGCACCAGATTCTTTAGACTGTCGAAATTGATTTTTAGGCTATTGTTGACGTTTAGGGTTATGCCTTTGACCTTCATACACACTTTGTTCTTGTTTGTGCGGTAGGAGTATGATTTAGGTCCGGATGAAGAATATTCAATTATATGCTCATCCTTATCGAGCTCGCTGGTCAAATTACCAAGTTAATCTCCAAGGGGCGGGTCTTCATCCCCCGGCTTACTCACAAAAATCACCGAGTCGGTATCGTGATACAAACAACGGTCCTGGAGTTTATCCATGACCCTGTAAAGCTCTAGACGGGCGTGGGCTGTCGTGAAGCTTGCTATGAAGATGTTTACGTTGTTACACGTTGTGGGGTATGCTTTGGTGTATTTCCAGCATAGTGCCGCGGTATCGTCATCGATAAACTCGCAGCTGGACACCTCGTAACAAGGGGCAAAGAGGTACTTAAACAGTTCGTCAGGATCTGTTATTAAGGTAGTATTTGACAGATTTGTACGCTGAGCGAATTTTCCCCATAAGGAGTTGAGACATAGCTTGGCTAACTGTCGATGGGCGGGGTTGACCTCTATCAAATGGGGTCGTAACTGGATACCCTTGTGAAGGTAGTAGTCATCGATGTACTTCTGCTTTGCATCCTGACTAGTACACCATTCGGGATAGCCCGAGGCTTCCTGCTTGTCTCTGAGAAACAGATTAATGTACGGGGCAAAGAGTTGTGTAGAGGTCCTCTTAAAATGCCACACCTCGTGGATCCTTCCGAGCCTGTAACCTTTCTCTAAGGCAGCTTCTACCTCGATGCTGCACCAGGTCCCTGTGAGCATCCTTTGTTCTTCGGTGTGCCCGCAATCACCAACCTCTTTAAACACAGCACATGTTCGACAGAGGGGGAACATCAGTTTACCATCGACCCTGTATGGTAACACAGGAAAGTAAAGCTGTCTTGGAGGATATATTTCACATTTGACTAGCCCAAAGTATTCGGATATGGGCTTAAAATCTCTGTAGATGATGGTTGGGTGTCCTAATGGGTATACCTTCATCTTGTTCACAAACGGGTACAGACTGGTGAAATCATAGTAGTGTATTTTCTCACCATCACCCGCTGCCCTGTACAATTGTATGGCATTTGTACGACCACCGAATAAGGCGTCGCGAGGTTCCAGGGGTTCGGGTAAAGCACGAGTCTGCAGGAAAGAACAGAGCTCGGAGTCGGTTGCTAGCATCTCTAACCATTCGTGCTCCCAAATAACCCTCATAGCATAGCCACATTTTTCAACATACTGGGCCTTCAACAGAGTACGTCTGTGTAAGTGTTCAAATTTGGCACCCAGCAATTTGTTAAACTCGTGAGGCTTGTAGCATTGAGGGCAACCGTGGTAAAAACAACCGGTGTATTCAAAAGCCGTCGACACACCCTTAATTTTAGCGTACCCATCCAGGTAGTAGGGACCCAGACGGTGTTCACCTCCCTGTAAGGCGTGGTGAATCTGTATGCCTTCTTTCTCAGAGATGTACATGAGCCATCGTGTAGAGGGGGTTGAATAACGTTTCTGTTTGCCGTTATAGAGATCTGGAGGGACTAGAGCGATACTTTCTGGTTTTAAAAACATGTGTTTGTAAATGGACATACACATGGAGGCCAGTGTGATGTTTTGAAAAGGGTCGATGTATTCGATCGCCTTTGGCGACTGATCCTTCTCGGATTTCAAGGCCTTGCTTTTCTTTACCGTTTTAGGCTTCTTGGGTTTCATAGATCTGACCGTCTTTGGTTTTAACAGTTTGACTTTCTTAGTCATCTCCACCACAGCGTCTCTGAAGAGGTTGCACGCCTGGCGCAGGATCATGACATCCGCCTGGCAATAAGCTTTCAACTCTGTTTTAAAATGAAACTCCTTATCCCTGTTTTCAGAGTACCATTGTTGAAAGTTCTCTTTCTCGGCAGGCATCATGTATTCAGCCCCGTAACTGTCAGGAGGGGGCATGGGACCCACATAATCCTGGTTAGCCCAGGTATTAAAAAAGTGTGGAAAATAACCTTTACACCCCGGGAATCCAAAGGCTTTTGGAAGCTTGCTCAGTTTCATGGGTAAAAAATTCAAGGTGTCTATAAACCTTATTTGTAACTGGCCAGCTGTTAACAGCATCAGCTTGGAACCCTGAGTGATGAGTTCGACTTGTACCTTTTCACGAATCATACTTTGCAGAATAAAGAACGAGTCGTAGGCTTTTGAGTTGTGAGCCAGCATGGTGTACCCTTTGAATTCTGTTTGAATGAAGGTGTTAAGGAAATCACCAACGCACGTTCTACCTTCAAACTCCCAGCAGGCGTCGGAAGTTAGATGGTGTGCGTAAATATAGTTAGGCTGGTGTACTCCCGTCTCCTGCGTGCACTCTATATCAAACACGATGTATGCTTCTGTCTTGGTTTGGGGCCTGCCTTTAACCATGTAGCACTGATGGTTGGTACCAGCATCAAAAGTCACCCGACACAGGGGGCATTTCATACCCCTGCATTTATGATCATCAGCCACATACCGGCCACACTCAAAACAATCCATTTTAGGGCTGCATCTAGCAGCTTTCCTATGGGTGTTCAAACAGTCTTGAGAGCGACAAAACATCTTACAGGTGCGACACCTCACCTTCGCGGTTGCGTCTTCGACGCAGCCATCCCTCTGGCACAGCTTACAATGCATTTCACACTGATGACGCTCCATATTGCTGTATATGTGGTCGCAGTGTGTACACACGTATCGGGCTCCCAGAAAACCTTTAAGGTTCAAGATGCCGTAAAAGTGGTTATCATGGTGAAGGACATATACAGTCTTGTGCCCCACACGGGCCCCTGTTGTAAAATACTTCCAAGAGCCGCTGTGATAAAGAACTTTCACGGTCACCGAGAAATAGTTTTCAAATAGGCCGATGTCACCAAAACCGACCAGCTGGTCTGGAGGTATTTCAAGAACCTTATGGGCTTCAGACGCTCTAGCCAGGATGACCGCGTCGGTGGTGTCGCGCCCCATCAACAACCCGGCGATGCTGGCTGCAAGACATGTGTTGGCTGTGGCATTGTTAAAGTCGAGCAGCCAGCGCTGCTTCTTCCCTATTATCTGGCTGTATAGCACGCTCTTTAAAGGGCGGGAAACACCCCCCTCACGACCCCGTACAATGAGGGCTACGACTCTGAAAGTGCCAAAGGCGACTAGTTCAGCATTGCTCTGTAAAAGCCGCGACAGGTTTTCTAAAAAGTCTACGGCGCCAAAAACAACTCGCGATGCCCTTCTGGTAAACAGCGGACTATCAAAACCCTGCCCCTGGAAATGTAGCTGGAAAAAATCATTGGGCCCCACATCGCGTAACAACCTTTCAATGAGCGCTTGCACCGCCTGATGTATAGCAAAAATACCGTGATCGGTGGACGTTATTCGGTGTAGGTTAGCAAACCGAAACTCCTCGTAGTGCTCTGTGGCCCTAAATCTCTCCACATTGCGCCTGTAGCTTCTAACGCTCTCTAAAAAGACAACCTCTGACTCCTCATCTTGAGGAGTTTGACTTTCTGGGGAGCTTGTTGAGGTATCATTTTGAGGGTTCTGGTTTAGTAGGGGATCTTGTTGTCTTTTAAAGCGCCTTGTAGCACATATTCTGTCTTTCTTTAGCTTCCTGATTAAAAACCTGCGTTGTTTGGCGCTATTGGCCCACTTTTGTTTTTTATGGGGCCCTGCTTTTCTAGGTTCCAGACCCCAGCCTATCTGAGCAGTATGTACTGTACCTATGTGTGGAGTGTTTGTTGAGGCCTCTGCTATAGAACCACAAACCGCCTCCTCTAAGGGTTCCGGTTGGGGTTGTGTTGGGACTCTAACACCAAAACCCTTCAAGGGGCCACCCCTCTGACTATCCTCTCCCGCGCATGTGTTCTGGTGTATGGATGGGATCGCGGTATATGATTCAGACTTGGCTTTGGAAACAGCGTGCCTCTGTTTGCGGTGTCCTATACACTTTTTATGACAGCGTAAGCGTAAGACACGCAGGGATTTTATTAGAACTGTTTGGACCTTACGGGTATATTTTGAGGTGTGTATTTTACTAACCCCGGGGGACTGACGTTTCTTTAGGAGCTGGCGACGTCCTAGTCACGGCTGTATAGTCCCTATGTCTGATCCTGCTTCCTGACAAGTTTGGAGGATCACTCTTTTACAGAGGTCAACCCTTTGCAATATCTTCTGTTGTGCCGCCGCCATGGATCTGTCACAGCTACCCCCCAACCCCCATTTTAAGGTTGCGGTGACCGCTTGGCGCTTTAGTTTTCTGACAGCCAATTGTATATCCTTTACATACGCATCTAGTACCGGTTTTGGATTTATAGAGTCATATTTTGGAGGGTTGGGGGTGAATACAGGGCTTGTGTGTGTAGCAACCTCTAACGTGCCAGGGGCCTCCTCAGTGTCTTCAAACCCCCCACCATTCTGTAACTGCGGGCCTGTGGGGATCATGGAAACAGGGTCCCAGTGCGAACACCCCGGGGCATTTGGGGACGGGATCATACTAGATGACCCCACCATACTATGATTGGACCATTCGCCCGACCCTGTACTATCATTAGTGTATATTGCGGGGCTGGTTGGGTCGTAAACTCCCTGAGGGGGTATAGGGGACATAAGAAGGGGTGCCTGTAATTGACCGTCGCAATAATCAAGTGTGCTCCAAGCTAATGCCCTATCGGCGGGTTGGGGAGGCGTTGGTGTAACACCCGTTTGCGAAACCACATTGCTGTTGTTAGAAGGGCCCTCGTACGCTGCTTCTGCGGTTCCCTCAAGGCTATCTACCGTTCCACCTAATGGTCGCCCCATTTCAGACACTTTGTCCCTAAAAACGGATGGAGCGCCTATCAAAGTTTTTAGGGTTTGGCCTCGGGGACACGCCTCTACATGATTCGTTAGTTTGATTGAAACTCCCGAAGGTTTCATAGGCGGATAAGGGGTCTGAGGTGTAACATGCTTGCTTAAGGGGACCTCAGGTGTTTCTACTTCTGACACATCTAACCTATGCTTATTCTTAAGATATTTTCTTGAAAGCCTGCTGACTTTAGGGTTTTGTGGTTGTAACAGGGTTTCTACAACAGGCGTCGCTGTCGATGGGTCCTTAGAGAGCACCGTGGTAGTGGGCTCACTCCCCTGCTTAACAATATTTTTTAAAGATAGATCTAAAGGAGGCATCAGGGGTTCAGAAGCCGCAGGTTTCTTGCTGAGGTCTAAGGGACCTGGTTGGGACATATGACCGCCCTTCTTCTTCTTGAGGTTTATGGGCCCGGTATGGGGTACGGGTTTCAGCTGCTTTTTGTTAAGGACGGTCTTGGTTGTGAAGAGCTTCCCTTTTGAGGCCTTGAGAGGTTTCAGATACGCTGAGGGTTTTTACACAAAAATGGCTTTACAACGGCTGGGGTTGTGAGCACTACTCCACGGTTGACACCCACCCCTGGTAAAATAGACTGTCCTGTAAAAGGGTCCAACAGTTTGGTGGTGGATTTGATTTTACATTTCTGAGATGTCCCTGTTTGCTGGTGTATATGGCTGAAATAAGAGCAGAATTTATCCTGGCGAACACGCCTACTCACACCTTTTGCTGTAGGCCCCTTGTTCAGAACGATCTTTGTGATATCCGCCAACGGTTTCGTAGCTCTCTTAGCCTTATGAGTATCAGCGCCGGTGTTCTTTTGAGCTGCTCCTAGAAATGTAAAATAAAAAAATATATATATTAGAAACACGCATGAATCTTGTATAAGATGCTTACACTACCCTCCGCAGGACCCTGGTACTCTAATTCTGAGGGGACCCCTTGGTTTTGAGAGAATAAAACTCAGAGAGTTCTTTTTTGTTTCACACCCTTTTGTAAAAACACACCTTTTAGATGACTTTTCCCAGATCCTTTCTTTTTCACAGGTCCATCTTTAGATGCTGTAGCTTTCCTTTTCACAGTTGTTTCTTTTGGGCGTTGGGGCGACTCTTGCACAATCACGATGTCCTGGCGTGACTCAGGGTGACCTGTAAAGAAAAAATAATCACATTTGAAGTATAAGCCAGACCTTAGCAGCCCCCTCTGAGGAGCGTTCCTATAGTTCACATTTGTTTTTAGGGAGTACTAGACCCTCCTCCCGGGTCTTAAACCTCTGAAAACCACTGCCCTTTTGATTTACCTGTAGGAAGGGGATTAGCCTGTGCACTCAGCGACGCGTCTTGAGCCGGGGGTAGGAGCTGTAGTTCGTCAAGATACCTCTGTAGTTCGGGAGTCAGACCTATAAAAAGTATACATATGTGAGAACACATTAGGAAAGCAGGGCTTCTAAGATACAGGTGTGTGCAGTAACTCGGAAATAAGATTCTCTAAATGCATATACCTGTCTCTATGGTTTGCATTTGCGAGTCTGTGAGGAACAATTCCTGCAGGTCTGAGTCTCTGAGGTTTAATACAGGCAGGTCAGAGTCTGTGAGGGTTAACACAGGCAGGTCCTGCGCCTGGGGTAAATATATAAAATGAAAAAGCGGATGCTTTAAAACACACCTCATAAACATGATGTTACAGTTAAATACATCATAGAGAAACACATATCACACCTTGAAAATCAACACATGAGTATTAGCATTTACTTATTGTTAGCTGCATAAATAAACAGGTAGCGACTTAGGCGTGTATATAATATTGAAAAAACAGCCATTTAAAACCCATGCCCTGGCCTTCAAAACTGCCCTAAAACCTCCTCCTTTAACCACCGCGTTCAAGGGCACTTCCTTTAATTCCCACCCTCTCTATAAGCCTAAGGAAGCCCTGCCATTATAGGGGATTCTGTTGTACGTGCCTATAGAAGGGCCTTACTAGGGGTTCTGCCATTTAGTGCCGTATTATACCTCTACTTGTACTTTGTACGTTTTTGTAACATGCACACGTCGCTTTTCTCATGTAACTCAGTTTGCTACCTCTTACATTCTGGTGTCTATAGATACTTGCACAAGTGCCACTATTCCTCGTGCACCATAACGTAAGCAATATGTTGCATTGTATTGCGTGATACCCCATTTATTGCAGTATTATTCCACTACATGTACTTTGCACGCTGTTTGTAACCTGCACCCGTGTCACTTTTTCCTCCTGTAATGCACCGTTTGCTACCTCTTGTATTTTGTTGGCTCATGATTGTCATTATTGCTTCATTATATGTAACATTTGCTTTTGTATTTTGCTCACTTGTAATGTTCTCATGTACCAGTTTTGTTCCTCTTGTGAAGCGCTCTGACACCTTCGGGTAAACGCAGCGCTATATAAAAGCAAATAAATAAACTTCCCCTCAGGGACTGCGGTGGTAGGGCCCGCCCCTTCCATGACCTCATCGGGACTCCCCTGATGTCACTGAAGGGGCGGGCCCTACCACCGCAGTCCCTGAGGGAAAAACAACCTGCAGCCGCCATAGGGACCCTCGAGACCACCGCTATCCGTCCCAACCCCCAGAGCAGCACAGGCCATACGCTTGCTCTGGGGACTTCGTTTTCTTTATGGTTTTTTACAAATGGGGACCTTGGCGCCCGAGGCCGCAGGCACTACCCCACACCGGCCTCACAGTCCTGGAGCTCCGCATGAAGCACCGCGGGCTCCAGGGGCTTGAAAATATATATATATTTTTTTTAAACGAGGGCCTTGCGCCCCCAGCAGCCCCCCATGGCCGCCGCACATGCCCCGGAGCCCGCATGGAGCACACCGGGCTCCGGGGTTTAAATTTTTTTTAACACGCTGCCCACACCTCCAAACTCGGGCACAGGAGCCCGCCAACGCAGATAAACCCACCGGAGCTCCGCATGGAGCACCGGGGGTCCGGTGGGGCTTCAATTTTTACATAAAGGGAGGACCTCGAGCCCCAACAGCCGCCGCACATGCCCCCGGAGCCCGCATGGAGCACCGCGGGCTCCGGTGTTTAAATTTATTATTTTTTTTTTTTAACGAGGGCCTTGCGCCCCCAGCAGCCCCCACAACAACCATCGCACATGCCCCGGAGCACATTGAGCACATTGGACTCCGGGGTTTCAATTTTTAAAGACGCTGCCCACACCTCCAAATTCGGGCACAGGAGCCCGCCAACGCCGCCTTGCAGACCCACCGGAGCTCCGCATGGAGCACAGGGGCTCCGGTGGGGCTTCAATTTAAAAACGGGGCCTAGAGCCCATAAGTTGCAATAATGGGCCCGGAGCCCGCCAACCACCACCCTCAACACCCCGGAGCCCCCGGCCTGGAGCACCACGGGCTCAGGGAGCATTATTTTTTTTAAACGGGGCCTCGCACCCCACCGAGGGCCACACTACCCCCAAGGCCATAGGAGGCCCACCACCACGCCAAGCATGGAGCACAGGGGCTCCGGTAGCATTATTTTTTTTTTAAACGGGGTCTCACGACCCACCATGGACCCTCGAGGGCCACACTAACCCAAGGCCATAGGATGCCCACCACCACCACGCCGCAAGCCCCCGGAGCCTAGCATGGAGCACAGGGGCTCCGGTGGGGCTTCAATTTTTAAGAACAGGGTGCCTCGAACCCCCACGCCTCCAGGGACACGTGGAACCACCACCCCAAAGCGGCAGAAGACACCCAGAGCCCCCAGCCTGGAACACAGAGGGCCATCACAGGGCATGGGAGCCCCACACCAGTGCCAAACCCCAGGGGTGAGTACTTAAACAGTTTATTATTTGTAAAATTGTTTGGGGTTTATTTTTGCAACCTCTGGGGGTCTCTAAAGCAGTAGGCATACATTTAATACTGGTGCTAGACACTGTTAAGCCTTACAACTACAGCCGTATTCTACAGACCCCTCTTGTGACACAAAGTCGTCTACCCCACACCCATATTAAACATTAATTAAATCAGCCACACACCATACATTAGACAACCTTTAAAAAAGACACCCTTGTTTATATTAAATACAAGCCCATGTTGATTTGCATTGTTTAAAAACTCCTTATTACAACCGTGTTTCACAGTCCCCATTATTCATATTAAAGAGCATAACACAGATCCTTAAGCATTATTTGAAACAATGTGAGCACCGGCCTCTATAGCTAAAAAAAAAAAAACATTTTAAAATGCAACTCTGTTCACTTAAATGCAACCCTATACATTAAATAAAAGCAGCATACACCACCCAGCCCCTTATTTATTTACCTTCCTTAAGTTGTCGCAGGCAGCGTTAATCTGGGACAAGTTGCTCTGATCCATTATTCCCTTTAATCTTCAGGGGCTGTTGGGACTGTACCACTGCAAATCACCAATACGCCCTTCCAGAAGTGTGGCCTCTGTATGTGCTTTGCGTTTGAGACCTGTATTTGTAAAGGATTTATACTTTTGAATGGTCTGCTCATTATACATGCAGCCTTTGTGGAGGGGTGCTCCTACTGGGTGACAATGCATTGATTTTGCGGCTTCATCTCCTGACACAGGCCCTGAGGACATACCTTTGAGGCCCTCTTACCGGCTCTTCAAATGGTCCTATGGGTCATCCTTTTGCGTTCATCTCATCTTATCACGGTGTCTGTGACTAATTACGTTTCAGGGACTTTAAGTTGCGGGCCTTTGTGCTCATTTTGTCCTCGGCCGTAATTATCTTTCACGTGCTCTAGGGCGTCTCCTGCGACAGTGTGCCTTATCCCTAGGACCTCTGCTAATCCGTCCCTTCACCTCTTTTTGTGGGGTCGTGTGCCCTTGCAACTGCGTTAAATTACATTTTCACGCCTTAGAAGACTCCTTGTCCACTTCTTTTGCATCTACATCTGTGCTTAATTACTCTTTACAATACCCTCTTTTAAAAACGACACATTTAACTCTCTGACACAAACCCCATGCTGTACCCTTTGTATTTCCAGGGACTTGAGCCATGTCACATTTAAGAACACGCAGCTTTTTCCGGACACGCACTTTTTCCTGCCAAACTTTTCCTGCCAAACTTTTCCGGGCAAACTTTTCCGGGCAAACCACACACTTTTTCCTGCCACACCAAGGGGGGCTGGGGGGCCCTGGGGGGGGACCTGTCACTTTTCCGGGCATGAATGGGGATTAAGGGTATCAGCTTTTACTACTCTTACAGATTATAGAACGGAAACCACCCCAGACAGTTCAAGTATTGAAAGATGGGAGAAGGATTGTCTTCACAACACCAAAAACCAAGGGGGAAAAACATTTATTTGAAGATGGGATTTTTCGTAGTAGTAACATTAATTTATTCGACAGTTGAGTCATCAAAGCACATTTTAAAAAACACATTCATCAATTATACAGTAGAGAGTAACACCATCTAATATAATACATAAATAATTAAAACATCACTACAACTCTTGAATACAAGAGGTTAAAAAGTTATAACACATAAATAGGATTATTCCGAATTACGGCGCCATAATTAAATTTTTGCTCTTTCATAATATTAGTCAAGTTATTCACAAGATGAAGACAGCAACAGCTTATAACGAATTATCCAGGCCCACTGCATAAACTTCGCCACAGCTAACGCTATGGGTGGGTTGGGATCAGTACGTAAAATTCTCAAGCCCTCAGTATACCTTCGAGTACCCAGTAGTCGACAGATGGGTTTCATCCACTTGCGACGAGGCAGAATATATTCCGGGCACACGAACAAGGTATGACTTATAGTTTCTTGTTGATTGTGGCACCTAGGGGATCTATCATTAACTGACCCCTCCCATTTCTCAGTGAACAGCTTAGTAGGGAGGGTACCAACCCTGAATTGAAAATATAGTTTGCGATCTTGTGGCTTTTCAATTTGATCCCAATATTTCTCATACGCTGGCCAAGTCTTAAATTCTGAAAAACGACTGGAGAGTTTTGTGGATAAGGTTTTCAACAATGTTAATTCATTAACCATTGCCCAATATCTTCCCTTAAGATATTTTTTCGTTGGGAAAACGGCATTTTGCAGGTTGTCCCATAATTCTGACATGCCCAACCTCCCTAGAAGACACCTAATCTCTCTGAGCCATTTAATTTTTTGAAAGAAGTCATTCTTAATGATGTCCATAAGAGCATAATGAGACAATTCATCAGTACACCATATCCTATGCCAAAACAGTAATGGCCGCAGGCTTGTCAAGTCTTTAACTATTTTTTTGCCCAGATCCCAAAATAATGGGATTAGCGGGGTGCTTTGTGGGACACTTGTCATTTTGCGCAAAACTCATTTTCCACCTTGGTCAATTGAGTGATATTTTCAAAGCCCCACAGTTCGGCTCATTAAAGGGCCAAACTCAATACCTTTGTCCCGTAAATCTCAAGAACTGGGCTAATGGGTTTAGTGAAGGAGGATTGGAGTTTTTGCAGGAGAACACCTGCTTGTTGTTTAAATTTTAGAGCAGCCAGATCAATTCGGCTGTTCCAGGGCATGTCCCTCTGCAAAGTAACGCCTAAATAAGTAAATGAGTCTACCTGCTCTAAAGGAGATTCACTCATGAATATATGACCTCTAAAGGATCTGTGCTCATTGAATGCCATGAACTTTGTTTTAGCAGCGTTTATTTCCAGACCGTGCTGTATGCAGAAATCCCTGAAACGCTGAAGGGCCTTCTGTAGGCCACTGGGTGTTTTAGACACTATTAAGGTGTCGTCCGCAAACATAAGGACTGGAATGCGGATGCCTGCCAAAGCTGGTGCGTCTGTGGGGGTCAGATAGAGGTAATCCGCCACCCCATTGACGAAGAGCGAAATCAGGGTTGTTGCCATAACGCACCCCTGTCGCACTCCCCGCTCAACAGGGAAGGTTTCAGTAACCTCCCCCTGCGCCCCCAACGAACACATGCAAAATTGTCCTCATGCATGCGTACGATCAATGTGAGCAATTCAGGGGCCATCCCTAGCCCCTCCAAAACCTGCCATAATTTTCCACGCGGAACTAAATCAAAAGCCGCTCTCAAGTCGACGAACACAGCATATAAAGCCCCTTTGCCCAAAACCACAGTTCGCCAATATAACATAATAAAACGAAAAACTTGATCTATTGTGCTCGTTTTCGGACGGAACCCAGCTTGCAGAGAGCTCCAAATATTATTTTCCTCCATCCAAGCCTGCGTTTTAAATAATACTAGCCTGCCTATAATTGTTTGAATGGAATCAATCAGGCTAATAGGATTGTAATTGCCTGCAATGGACTTGTCGCCTTTTTTATATACCGGAACGATTTCTGCCCCTTCCAAGAAAGGGGGACAGCCGCTCCTTGGGCGAAAGCATTTGCCAGATACACAATATATACCCGCCATGTTTGTTTATCATTTAAGAACAGATCTGCGAGGATGTGCTCTCCCCTCAGTTACAGTTTCCAGAGCCCTCTCTACATCTCCCGTGGTAAAGACTTCTCCTTGGAAAAAAGTATATTTAAATATGTCACCATCTAGGTTACTGCCACAGGCAGCATATTGCGTTTTAAAATATTCAACCCATAAATGTTGAGCAACGTTATTTTGTGGGCGATCCGGACACCCACCTCTATCCCATTTGTGCGTATCCCAAAATAATTGTGGGTTCCTTGCCATACATGCATCTTTAAGCTCCTGCCACTTGCCTTCGTCCCATAGCCTTTTCGCCTCTTTCTGCAACTTCTTATACCAGCCCGAGCCTCTCTTACACGATTTGGATCCCGCATTTTTAATGCTGTGCCCAATTCCAGTCTAGCTTGAATACAAGCTTCATTGTACCAACTTTCAGGTTTCTTATAGGGCAATCCTCTACCAAGCCCCATCTCACAAAAATAAGCTTTTAGCTGAACGAAGAGTTTGTTGTGGGCTTCGACAATATGAAAGAGTGGGTCCGCGGTAAGAGCGACAGACCCTACACCAGCTACATCATATAATACCTTATTCACATCATCCCTTATGGAGAGCAGAGTTTCGGGATTCTTAACAACCTTACTCCACTTAAGATGCCGTTCATCGTTTGCCAGAGCCACTTACGGAGCTAGATTTATCGAAGTACCACCCGAAGTTCTGTCTGACTCCAACTCAAAAGAAGAGGTAAGGGGGTTGTGGCCGCTCTCTATACGCACCAATACTGCCATGTCCACAAGACTCTGCCACAGTTTTAAATGGACAAGCAGATAATCAATACAGCTAGACCTGAGACCATTATCATACGTTTTGCTACCATGTCTGTCCGATAGTGTACGGCCATTAGCAGCCCTTAGCTGATTCCCCAGGCAGAGGCCCTTCATTTGTATTGCTGCCTCAGTCACTTTTTTTATGGGGGCCAGCTCGAGTTGAGGAATGCCCCATCTAGAATCTTCCTCTTCTGTTAGACATTGGTCATCATACCCCAGCGGCTCAAAAGTGGTATTAAAATCCCCTGCTACAAGAGGCAGGGTGTTAAGAGGTAAAGCTTCAATTAGAGCATCCAGCACAGATACTACCTCAGACCTTTTGCCCCCTGGTTGCCCTCTAGCATAAACATTGAAAATTTCAAGGCTCACACCAGATGGAAAACGAAGTCTTACTGACAAGATATCATTATTTGGGACAGGCTGCTGATGGATATCACAGCTTAAGGCCTGCTTAACCCAAATAACTAATCCTCCTATTTGCCGCCCTTTTGCTTTCTTTTCAGCTGGGACAAAAAAAATCAAATATCCCTCCTGAAAAACAGGGTCACCCAACCAAGTCTCTTGAAAGAGACAGATATCAAATTTATCAATGAAGGTGGACCAATCAGGTGAGATCAATTTTGTACCCAGTCCCACCACATTCCAGGATAACAAAGACACCAAGCCTTTCCCAGTGCGTAAACATTCAACCTCATCATCCCCCCCATTTTCTATGTTCAACTTGTTTGGGAAAGGAGGTCTGTATTACTCAGACAATGAGACATTAATGCATCACAACCCTCCTGGTGATATGGGGCATCACTACAAACTTCCCATTTAAGCCCTCCCTGCGAATCAGTGATCTCATATGCTTCAATAGGGGAATTTGGGCCCTTTTTAGGTAAACCTTCACATGGGGCTTCACGCCTTCCACCGACTTCAAGGGGTCGACGTCAGTCGCAGTTATCCAGCCCCGACAATACTTCAAACATATTAAACAGCATAGGTCCCCCTACAATACTCCCATTCTGAGCCCCTCCAACATACAACCTATGCCTAGGGACTTTATATACTGGTGGATGAAAGAAGGTCAATGGCAGTGAGTGAATTACAGTATTTGAGCCTTCATACGGCCAATTACAAATGTGATTTACAGCCCTCATATCCTTGAAGTTAATGATGATACAATCCCCATCTATTGTCTTATTTCGTGCCCCCCCCATACACTCTTCTTGCAAACAAAATTTCGGCAGATACATGGGGGGGTAATGGGCGGTTGGTACTAAGCCAAAAAATACATTTATTTTTAAGCTCCAAATATGTTTCACCTTTGTTCTGGCTCAATTGGGGAACACCCGCCAGTACCACTAAATAAGGAATAGAATCGGGAGGGAGATCAATACATACTAAATGTTTAGATGGAGGTATAATTGTAGGATTATTCGCAATACGTGGTTGAGTTACAGGCCCGTGCAAATCAGTTGTCCCTGCTTCTTCGTTCACTAAAATTTGGCTAGGGACAGCTGCCGATTGACTGTGGGTGGGTTGTGAGGCTGGATTTAAGATGCCACCTGAGACTTTAGCTTTTTCAGAATCATTTCCTGTCTGGGGAATAATAAGATCAACATCAACTACATTACTCCCAAGCGATTTCGAATGCTTACCAGCTGCCCCATTAGCCCGAACACCGCCGCTCGTGAGTGCCCCGAAGCAAAAGATAATTCCAAACACACAAGTCTACTTTCAATAGTAATAGAAACAGAAAAAGGAGTACTACCAACGTGGAATCACAGATTCCTAATGGGGTGTGTGGTTGTACAAAAGTGAGAAATTCTCCTTTTGTTAAAAAACCCCTCACTCACCCCCTAGTGGTGACATGCTTCATCATCGGGGTCCACCCTAATGACCTTGCTTCATCAGGGTGTGCTACAACACCTGTTTACAGTGGAGCAGGTTGTGAGTGAAGGTGCATGAACAAAAATAATAAGTGTGTTAAAAATTGTCCTGGTTTAACTTGGGAAAAATAAAACTTTATTTTCAAGCAACTGGACAATGTTAAAAACAATGGCGAGATAAGGTGAGGGTGATTATGAGCCCGTGTATCTCTATGTGTGTCTGGTCTACATGTTTCAACCGTAAAGGTATAATTTAACCAGGTTTTCTTCAGGACCAAAAAAACCAAGGGAGTGGATGGTCTGCGTCCCCTAAAAGACGCACCCGATCCTACTCTCTGGAACCACAAAAGGGCAAAAGTGTGCCTGTGTTGTCAGCTTATACCACAATGGGTAAGCATAAAAAATGATCAAAATACCTGTAAAGAAGGTGAAGACAAATGTCAAAATTTTAACTTCTACATGCCTGTTACGTTGTGCAGTGCCTCAAAATCGTGCCTGCATGCTGTCACTCCCATTAGGAAAATTTAATTGCTCGGCGTCGCAATAGTCAGGGCGCAAAGGGTTGCTGGATGTGCCTTTTCTCAGTGAGTGGATGTGGTTGTGCATGGCCGTGGATAGGCGGTTGATATTTACCACAACTTGCAAGCTTTACAATTGTGCGTGCTGCGTGGTAACTATGTTTCTAAAAAACTCACGCGCTTCTCATCAATTTAAGTGGCGTGATCATATCTCACATTCAGAATCGTGAGGGCGAGGCCGTATCTTATAGATAGTGCATGTGCTGCCATACTTCACATACTCAACATAAAACAGACTCACTGACATTAATACGTGTAGGACAAACAAACATATAGTTGATAATATGAGGCTTACTCTCAATGGGGTATTGATAGACATCATAGGGCAGGGAAAGGTTATCCTCACTATGAAACGTATTCTGAAACGAAAATAGGTATATAGTTTCATGAATAGCGTTTTGGGGAGACCGGCAAAGGGCACTGAGCCGTGTCTGGAAAAAGCGCTACGGAGCTTGGTTGAAAAGCGGTGCCCGTAGTGGTTCTATGACTTTGGGCAGGTCTGACAGGCTTTTTACTTACAGTTTCGAGGAGAGGTATGAAGCCGTTAACCTACTTCTGTCCCCCGCCCTGCTACAGTGAGACCGGGCGCTCGGGGACTGAAATACGGAAGTTCGACTTCCGCGTAGGGCGGAGCTACGATCCGGTCACGTGGGGCGTTACCATGGGCGCCTGGGAGACAGCATCGACTATGGAAGCTGTATAGGTTCACACCCGGCTTTCACGGAAGGGGTTCGATCCTGGGTTGAGGGACCGATAGATGGGTGCTAAATTAAATGGCTGGATTCCGAAAAAAAAATTTTTATGAGAAAGGAATATTCACATTATGTATCGGCATATTTGGAATCATGATTTCCAGTTGTTTAATTGAGTACAATGATCTCGGGTTATTCATGAGTCATCGTAACACTGTCATAAAGGTGGATGATACTAGCGTCATTCAGTACAATGCTGGTAAATTCTAGGGTGGGTTACCCGGTGGGGTGAACCTATTGTTTGGCGCTATCAACAAGAATATGGTTGTGGTGGAGTAGGGAATACACAATTGGTCTGGTTCGTTTTCGTGCTGATACCAACGCCAGGGTATGTTAGTACAACCATGGCATGACTGTCATAAAAGTGGTTGAAACTAGCGCCGTTCATTTCAAGAATGATAGATTATTGGGTGGGTTACCCAATGGGGTGAACCTATTGTATGGCGCTATTAACAAGGATATGGTTGTGATGGTGTGGGGAATATACAGTAGGTCTAGTTCATTTTAGTACTGATGCCCACGGGATATTGTCATTAAGGCCTGTTTTGTGGGTCGACAATCTATAGACCCAGCGTTGCTCTTTTTCGTATAAGAGCTGTTGTGTATTAGGTCCGGGTGGGATCTGTTCAATGATGGTCCATCTCATATCGTTTGGTGTGTGGTGTGCTTCTAGAAAATGATCTGTCAGTTTTGTTGCATTCTTCTTGCAGCGTATGGTGCTGCGGTGCTCACAAATGTGTTGCTTGACTTTGCCTGTAGTCATGCCAATGTAGGATTTCCCGCATGCACACTTGATCAGGTATACAACGTTTGCACTGTTGCAGTTCGTATGTGTTCGTTGTTCCCAGACCTTTCCTTCTTCCAAATTCAGAGTCTTTGTGTTCTCTGTGAGGTGACACACACTGCAATCCCCGCATTTGAAGTGTCCTGTTACTGGTGGAAGGTTCCATGCCTCTGTGACACTTGGGTTCAGATTAGATGGTTTCACTTTTGGTCTGGTGTTGACTAGACTGTCTTTTAGACTGGGTGCCTTCTTGTAAGAGAAGAGTGGTTTTTCCCATTGTAGCATGCCCGTATTCAATATTGACCAATGCTTGTTGATACTCCTACTCACTTGGTTCGATATTGTGTTGTATGTGGTGACACAGGTGAGTGGAACCGGGTCATTGTGAACCATTTTGCCTTCTAGGAGCACGTCTCTAGGTTGATTTCTGGCTCTTTTTTGGCATTTATCAATGATCCTGGAGGGGTACCCATGTTGTTTGAGTTTGCTGGTTAGGTCCTTTGCTTGGGCTTTATAATCCGTCAGTTTGCTACAGTTTCTCCGTAACCTTAGATATTGACCATAGGGCAGGTTTTCTCTGAGTGGGCGAGGATTTGAAGCTTTCATATCTGAGGAGGTTGTTCTTGGCAGTGGGTTTGAAGTAGGTTTTGGATGTCAACCCATTCTCCTCCTTTGAGATTTCTATATCCAAGAAGACCATTTGTTGTTTGTCATAACAGTGGGTAAATCTTAGATGTGGATCACAGGTGTTGATCCATGTGATAAATTCATTGAGTATTTGTTCTGGTCCTTGCCAGAGCTAGGACGTCATCAATGTATCGTCGCCAAAACTTGATGTGATCGGCGAAAGGGTTTGTCTCCGCCAGGATACATTTTTCTTCAAAGTCGTGGACGTATAGTCCAGCCACACTTGGGCCAAAAACACTGCCCATAGAGGTACCTCCGGTTTGGAGGTACAGTGAACCTTCATACTCAAAATAGTTCCTTTTTAATGCAAGAGTGGCACATTGTAGGATAAATGATTTTGGTGTTTGATGCTCCCAGGTGCTCCCTTCCAGGGTGGTTTTAAGTACATTGATGGTGGCATCCTGTGGTATGCTAGTGTATAAGCTTTCGATGTCAAAGCTAAGTAAGATGGTTTCATCATCAACTCTGATTTCATTGAGGAGTACCAACAGGTTCTTAGTGTCCTTCAAATATGTGGGTGTGGATTGCACGATAGTCTTGAGGAAAAAGTCACAGAACCTTGAAAGTGGTTCTAACAGTGAACCAATCCCCGAAACGATTGGCCTGCCTGGAGGGGGGATTTTTCCTTTGTGCATTTTGGGCACTATATAGAAATACGGGATCTTGCCTTCCGTCTTGCTCAGATAATCTGCTTCCTGTTTGGAAATTTTTCCTGTTTCCTCTGCCGTCTCTACCAGTTGTAGAATTTCTGCTCTAAGGTCTTCTGTGGGGTCCCTTAGTAGGGGTTGGTTGTTCCTAACAACCCCTAACAATCTCCTGCATTCTGTGTTGTAGTCAGTTTTGTTCATTATGACAAGGCCACATCCTTTGTCTGCTGGTTTGATTATGACAGTGTTGTCTGCTTTTAGTTTCAGGATGGCATCTTGTTCTGCCTTGCTATTATTTTGGAATTGTTTGGTTACTCTCATTTGCTCGATGTCATTGAACACTGCCTGTTCAAACGTATTAATCTCCACAGGAATGGTATGGGGTGGCGGTATGAATGTGGACTTGATTCTCAGTCCCGTTTCATTGGGGTTCTCCTCTGTCTCCTTGCTTGGATGTTTCTCAAAGAAAGCTTTTAGTTTCAGTTTTCGGAAAAAAGTGGCCAGCTCGCAATGGAGCTTGAATTAGTCTAGTCGTGTCGTTGGTACAAAGCCATGGCCTTTGTTGAGGACTTTGGTTTCTATATCAGTAAGGGTTCTGGATGACAAGTTGGTCATTAGTTCCTCATGTTGCTGGGTCCTGCTTTGCTCGTTCCCGCTCTGCTCCTGGTGTTGTTGCCCACTGGGTCCTTTTCCTCCCATTGGACGTTGTTCCCGTTTTTTTTGCGGCCTCTTCCGCGCCTGCCTCTGTTGGAAAAAGGAGGGCGGTATTGGTTTGGTTGAAAAAAGTGCGGTTAGAATGGTGGTTGCCATCCGTACATCGGGAATGGTTGGTCTTGCGCAAATGGTGTGGGAAATGGAAGCTGGCTGTATTGTGGCCATTGGTAGTGTCCTCTAAATCCGCCTCTTTGTCTTTGTCTTGGATTGCTATTCCCAGAGCCACCGCTGTTGTTAGAACTGTTGGAAGTGTTGCTAGAAGCATCCGAGTCAGGATCTGGTCCTGGTGTGGCTTTGTAATCCGCATCCGAGTAGGGGTATGCCTTCACAAATGAGAACCGTTTGAGGTCCTTTCGAAATTTCTGGACCTTCTGCTGTGTGAGGTTATCCCTGTATTCGTTGATCTCCTTGTTTAGGTCGTCAAGTTTCTTTTTGTATCCAGTTATGCTGGCTTTTATTTGCGCTTCCGTGACTTGTATTTCTATCTGTATTTTTTCGGATAGACGTAGGGCAGTCTTGAGAATGAGCATGATCCAGTCATGCGTACAGTGCCATGCTATACGGGCCCAGTCTTTCCTGAACTCCTGGTCGTCTAAAAAGATGCGTGGAGCGTTGGTAACCAGCAATCCTTTAGGTGCCATTTGATTGGTCACGTATTCCTTAAGTATTGTGCCGTGAAGTATTGTTCTGATCCAGTTTCTTTTCATCTACGTTAATTTGTCCCAGTCTGATGTTTGGGAGATTGTGTTGCTTATGTTTGCATCTGCAAAAACTGCAAGATTGCCCATGATAGAGTCTATTTCCTCTGCTGAGTAAGTTAAGCCTTGGTTGTCCGCCATGATTAATCAGCGTGTCCTGTAGTTAGCACAATTGTAAAGCTTGCAAGTTGTGGTAAATATCAACCGCCTATCCACGGCCATGCACAACCACATCCTCTCACTGAGAAAAGGCACATCCAGCAACCCTTTGCGCCCTGACTTTTGCGACGCCGAGCAATTAAATTTTCCTAATGGGAGTGACAGCATGCAGGCACGATTTTGAGGCACTGCACAACGTAAAAGGCATGTAGAAGTTTAAATTTTGACATTTGTCTTCACCTTCTTTACAGGTATTTTGATCATTTTTTACGCGTACCCATTGTGGTATAAGCTGACACCACAGGCACACTTTTGCCCTTTTGTGGGTCCAGAGAGTAGGATCGGGTGCGTCTTTTAGGGGACGCAGACCATCCACTCCTTTGGTTTTTTTGGTCCTGAAGAAAACCTGGTTAAATTATACCTTTACGGTTGAAACATGTAGACTAGACACACATAGAGATACACGGGTTCATAATCACCCTCACCTTATCTCGCCATTGTTTTTAACATTGTCCAGTTGCTTGAAAATAAAGTTTTATTTTTCCCAAGTTAAACCAGGACAATTTTTAACACACTTATTATTTTTGTTCATGCACCTTCACTCACAACCTGATCCACTGTAAACAGGTGTTGTAGCACACTCTGATGACGCTAGGGCATTAGGGTGGACCCCGATGATGAAGCATGTCACCACTAGGTGGTGAGTGAGGGGTTCTTTAACAAAAGGAGAATTTCTCACTTTTGTACAACCACACACCCCATTAGGAATCTGTGATTCCACGTTGGTGGTACTCCTTTTTCTGTTTCTATTGATATACCCAGGGGTACAGGAGTACTCACCGTTCACGTGACGTGAACTGAAACCCTTGCTCTCCCTACTGTTTTTTCATGTCCTGGCAGCGCACAGCTGTGAGAGCTGATACCCAGCAGTACTGCCTACCTTACTGCCTACCTAACTACATGACACGCTGATTAATCATGGCGGACAACCAAGGCTTAACTTACTCAGCAGAGGAAATAGACTCTATCATGGGCAATCTTGCGGTTTTTGCAGATGCAAACATAAGCAACACAATCTCCCAAACATCAGACTGGGACAAATTAACGGAGATGAAAAGAAACCGGATCAGAACAATACTTCACGGCACAATACTTAAGGAATACGTGACCAATCAAATGGCACCTAAAGGATTGCTGGTTACCAACGCTCCACGCATCTTTTTAGACGACCAGGAGTTCAGGAAAGACTGGGCCCGTATAGCATGGCACTGTACGCATGACTGGATCATGCTCATTCTCAAGACTGCCCTACGTCTATCCGAAAAAATACAGATAGAAATACAAGTCACGGAAGCGCAAATAAAAGCCAGCATAACTGGATACAAAAAGAAACTTGATGACCTAAACAAGGAGATCAACGAATACAGGGATAACCTCACACAGCAGAAGGTCCAGAAATTTCAAAAGGACCTCAAACGGTTCTCATTTGTGAAGGCATACCCCTACTCGGATGCGGATTACAAAGCCACACCAGGACCAGATCCTGACTCGGATGCTTCTAGCAACACTTCCAACAGTTCTAACAACAGCGGTGGCTCTGGGAATAGCAATCCGAGACAAAGACAAAGAGGCGGATTTAGAGGACACTACCAATGGCCACAATACAGCCAGCCTCCATTTCCCACACCATTTGCGCCAGACCAACCATTCCCGATGTACGGATGGCAACCACCATTCCAACCGCACTTTTTTCAACCAAACCAATACCGCCCTCCTTTTTCCAACAGAGGCAGGCGCGGAAGAGGCCGCAAAAAAAACGGGAACAACGTCCAATGGGAGGAGGAGGACCCAGTGGGCAACAACACCAGGAGCAGAGCGGAAACGAGCAAAGCAGGACCCAGCAACATGAGGAACTAGTGACCAACTTGTCATCCAGAACCCTTACTGATATAGAAACCAAAGTCCTCAACAAAGGCCTTGGCTTTGTACCAACGACACGACAAGACAAATTCAAGCTCCAATGCGAGCTGGCCACTTTTTTCCGAAAACTGAAACTAAAAGCTTTCTTTGAGAAACATCCAAGCAAGGAGACAGAGGAGAAACCCAATGAAACGGGACTGAGAATCAAGTCCACATTCATACCGCCACCCCATACCATTCCTGTGGAGATTAATACGTTTCAACAGGCAATGTTCAATGACATTGAGCAAATGAGAGTAACCAAACAATTCCAAAATAATAGCAAGGCATAACAAGATGCCATCCTGAAACTAAAAGCAGACAACACTGTCATAATCAAACCAGCAGACAAAGGAGGTGGCCTGGTCATAATGAACAAAACTGACTACAACACAGAATGCAGGAGATTGTTAGGGAATGTTAGGAACTACCAACCCCTACTAAGGGACCCCACAGAAGACCTTAGAGCAGAAATTCTACAACTGGTAGAGATAGCAGAGGCAACAGGAAAAATTTCCAAACAGGAAGCAGATTATCTGAGCAAGACGGAAGGCAAGATCCCGTATTTCTATATAGTGCCCAAAATGCACAAAGGAAAAATCCCCCCTCCAGGCAGGCCAATCGTTTCGGGGATTGGTTCACTGTTAGAACCACTTTCAAGGTTCTGTGACTTTTTCCTCAATACTATCGTGCAATCCACACCCACATATTTGAAGGACACTAAGAATCTGTTGGTACTCCTCAATGAAATCAGAGTTGATTATGAAACCATCTTACTTAGCTTTGACATTGAAAGCTTATACACTAGCATACCACAGGATGCCACCATCAATGTACTTAAAACCAAACTGGAAGGGAGCACCTGGGAGCATCAAACACCAAAATCATTTATCCTACATTGTGCCACTCTTGCATTAAAAAGGAACTATTTTGAGTATGAAGGTTCACTGTACCTCCAAACCGGAGGTACCTCTATGGGCAGTGTTTTTGCCCCAAGTGTGGCTGGACTATACGTCCACGACTTTGAAGAAAAATTCATCCTGGCGGAGACAAACCCTTTCGCCGATCACATCAAGTTTTGGCGACGATACATTGATGACGTCCTAGCTATCTGGCAAGGACCAGAACAAATACTCAATTAATTTATCACATGGATCAACACCTGTGATCCACATCTAAGATTTACCCACTGTTATGACAAACAACAAATGGTCTTCTTGGATATAGAAATCTCAAAGGAGGAGAATGGGTTGACATCCAAAACCTACTTCAAACCCACTGCCAAGAACAACCTCCTCAGATATGAAAGTTTCCATCCTCGCCCACTCAGAGAAAACCTGCCCTATGGGCAATATCTAAGGTTATGGGGAAACTGTAGCAAACTGACGGATTATATAGCCCAAGCAAAGGACCTAACCAGCAAACTCAAACAACGTGGGTACCCCTCCAGGATCATTGATAAATGCCAAAAAAGAGCCAGAAATCAATCTAGAGACGTGCTCCTAGAAGACAAAATGGTTCACAATGACCCGGTTCCACTCACCTGTGTCACCACATACAACACAATATCGAACCAAGTGAGTAGGAGTATCAACAAGCATCGGTCAATATTGAATACGGGCATGCTACAATGGGAAAAACCACTCTTCTCTTACAAGAAGGCACCCAGTCTAAACGACAGTCTAGTCAACACCAGACCAAAAGTGAAACCATCTAATCTGAACCCAAGTGTCACAGAGGCATGGAACCTTCCACCAGTAACAGGACACTTCAAATGCGGGGATTGCAGTGTGTGTCACCTCACAGAGAACACAAAGACTTCGAATTTGGAAGAAGGAAAGGTCTGGGAACAACGAACACATACGAACTGCAACAGTGCAAACGTTGTATACCTGATCAAGTGTGCATGCGGGAAATCCTACATTGGCATGACTACACGCAAAGTCAAGCAACGCATTTGTGAGCACCGCAGCACCATACGCTGCAAGAAGAATGCGACAAAACTGACAGATCATTTTCTAGAAGCACACCACACACCAAACGATTTGAGATGGACCATCATTGAACAGATCCCACCCGGACCTAATACACAACAGCTCTTATACGAAAAAGAGCAACGCTGGGTCTATAGATTGTCGACCCACAAAACAGGCCTTAATGACAATATCCCGTGGGCATCAGTACTAAAATGAACTAGACCTACTGTATATTCCCCACACCATCACAACCATATCCTTGTTAATAGCGCCATACAATAGGTTCACCCCATTGGGTAACCCACCCAATAATCTATCATTCTTGAAATGAACGGCGCTAGTTTCAACCACTTTTATGACAGTCATGCCATGGTTGTACTAACATACCCTGGCGTTGGTATCAGCACGAAAAAGAACAAGACCAATTGTGTATTCCCTACTCCACCACAACCATATTCTTGTTGATAGCGCCAAACAATAGGTTCACCCCACCGGGTAACCCACCCTAGAATTTACCAGCATTGTACTGAATGACGCTATTATCATCCACCTTTATGACAGTATTACGATGACTCATGAATAACCCGAGATCATTGTACTCAATTAAACAACTGGAAATCATGATTCCAAATATGCCGATACATAATGTGAATATTCCTTTCTCATTAAAAAAAATTTTTTAGGAATCCAGCCATTTAATTTAGCACCCATCTATCGGTCCCTCAACCCAGGATCGGACCCCTTCCGTGAAAGCCAGGTGTGAACCTATACAGCTTCCATAGTCGATGCTGTCTCCCAGGCGCCCATGGTAACGCCCCACGTGACCGGAACGTAGCTCCGCCCTACGCGGAAGTCAAACTTCCGTATTTCAGTCCCCGAGCGCCCGGTCTCACTGTAGCAGGGCGGCGGACAGAAGTAGGTTAACGGCTTCATACCTCTCATCGAAACTGTAAGTAAAAAGCCTGTCAGACCTGCCCAAAGTCATAGAACCACTACGGGCACCGCTTTTCAACCAAGCTCCGTAGCGCTTTTTCCAGACACGGCTCAGTGCCCTTTGCCGGTCTCCCCAAAACGCTATTCATGAAACGATATACCTATTTTCGTTTCAGAATACGTTTCATAGTGAGGATAACCTTTCCCTGCCCTATGATGTCTATCAATACCCCATTGAGAGTAAGCCTCATATCATCAACTATATGTTTGTTTGTCCTACACGTAATAATGTCAGTGAGTCTGTTTTATGTTGAGTATGTGAAGTATGGCAGCACATGCACTATCTATAAGATACAGCCTCGCCCTCACGATTCTGAATGCGAAATATGATCACGCCACTTAAATTGATGAGAAGCGTGTGAGTTTTTTAGAAACATAGTTACCACGCAGCACGCACAATTGTAAAGCTTGCAAGTTGTGGTAAATATCAACCGCCTATCCACGGCCATGCACAACCACATCCTCTCACTGAGAAAAGGCATATCCAGCAACCCTTTGCGCCCTGACTTTTGCGACACCGAGCAATTAAATTTTCCTAATGGGAGTGACAGCATGCAGGCACGATTTTGAGGCACTGCACAACGTCACAGGCATGTAGAAGTTTAAATTTTGACATTTGTCTTCACCTTCTTTACAGGTATTTTGATCATTTTTTACGCTTACCCATTGTGGTATAAGCTGACACCACAGGCACACTTTTGCCCTTTTGTGGTTCCAGAGAGTAGGATCGGGTGCGTCTTTTAGGGGACGCAGACCATCCACTCCCTTGGTTTTTTTGGTCCTGAAGAAAACCTGGTTAAATTATACCTTTACGGTTGAAACATGTAGACCAGATACACATAGAGATACACGGGCCCATAATCACCCTCACCTTATCTCGCCATTGTTTTTAACATTGTCCAGTTGCTTGAAAATAAAGTTTTATTTTTCCCAAGTTAAACCAGGACAATTTTTAACACACTTATTATTTTTGTTCATGCACCTTCACTCACACCCTGCTCCACTGTAAACAGGTGTTGTAGCACACCCTGATGACGCTAGGTCATTAGGGTGGACCCCGATGATGAAGCATGTCACCACTAGGTGGTGAGTGAGGGTTTTTTTAACAAAAGGAGAATTTCTCACTTTTGTACAACCACACACCCCATTAGGAATCTGTGTTTCCACGTTGGTGGTACTCCTTTTTCTGTTCTATTGATATACCCAGGGGTACAGGAGTACTCCCCGTTCACGCGACGTGAACAGAAACCCTTGCTCTCCCTACTGTTTTTTCATTTACTTTCAATAGTATCCAATCTATCATAAATTGGTCGACATGTCTTTTTAAAAATGGCTTCCAGCTTGCCCCAGAAATCAGACCCCAATTCCTCACATTGTATGTCCACTGCTAAACTTGGGGTATGAGGAGCTATTTCAGCGCTGGGTAGGCAAGTAGAGATACTTTGTGTGGTAATTGGGACCGTGGCTCCATTAGGTTTCATAGTTTTTGCTTTTCTTCCCTTTGACTGCGCTTCTCCCCCAGTCCGCTTTCTCTTAAGCGCCGAAATCTCCACTGACTGACAAGCCCCAGTTTTGTCGTTACTACTCGCTGAGCGAGTCTGGATGCTAGGTATCAGCGGCTTACAAGAAACATTACTGGGTATGGTGTTGATATTGATATTGCCCCTTGAGGAGGTATCACTTGTCAAAGGTGACGGCAAGTGACCAGTAGATTGTAATAACTGATCCTCCTTACCACTTTCAGGCGTTGCTGATATAGTAATAACTGGCTGCAATGGAGGAGTTGGAGAACAGACCTTAGCTAAGCCTCCCATCGATGATCTTTTACTGAAAGCAATGTCTAAGGATAATCTTTTTTCCGTCTGTTCAATCTCGCGAGCTAAAACCGTCAAGGCTCTAACGAGAAACTGATCCAGAGTGCCAATAATTGACCCTCCTGGTGCTGCTTTCTTAGCGGCTCCACCACCCGTAAGGGACATGATAATAACTGATGTGAGGCCAACGCTCTTTATGGACAGATAAGAAATTAATCTTCAGTATTTATGGCAACCACTCACTAGCCTTGCAGGTACGATCTTAAGGGGGTGGCCCGGCCCGTCCTCAACGGTCTCAAATGGGCCAGCCCTTGGCCCGGGCTTTGCCCGGCGCGCTCCCGCACGCGTCTTGCGAAGCGGGTGTTGGGTGTGGTTAAATGTAGGAGGCAGGAGTGGGCAGGAAGAGGACCCAGCTGTGTGGAATGCTGAGGCTGCTGGTCCTCGCAGTCCCGCGGCAGTAATCACGAACAGCAGGGCATCCACTGAAAGTCAAAAAGCTCCTGGTCAGCAGGGCATACAATGAGGGTCTTCAAACTGCTGCCAGCGGCTCCCGCGGAGCAGGGGCCGCGAGCAGTTAAGAGCGGCACGCAGGAGTGGGCGGGAAGAGGACCCAGCTGTGTGGAATGCTGAGGCTGCTGGTCCTTGCAGTCCCGCGGCAGTAACCACGAACAGCAGGGCATCCACTGAAAGTCAAAGAGCTCCTGGTCAGCAGGGCGTACAATGAGGGTCTTCAAACTGCTGCGAGCGGATTTTTCAACCATGGTTAGAGGATGCAGCAGGGACTAAAAAGACAAAGAGCATCAAAGAACAAGTTCACCCAGAACCCGAAAAAGAGAGACCACTTAATGTTTCAAAGTTAAAAATTGAACTTGAATAAATTATCAGGGAATGTTTAGATCTTGCTAATTTGAACCAATATCAGGAAAAAGAGTTAATTTCCCCGAGTAATGAAATTACATTATGTGCTGTGTCTACACATGATAGACTGACTGATTCGGCCCAAAAATATGAAAAAGATGCTTTCAGAAAGTTTTACATTTCAGAAAACTTTCACGATACACTTGGACGATGAAGCTATTGAGAGGATGCAGTCTCCTGGAATGCGATTACACATTTCAGAATTGGAGAAATACATCCTTAAACGGAATGGTTTTGAGGAATTAAGAAATAAGTGGGCAAGGAGGCATGAGAAGAAAAAAAACACCAGACCTTATTGAGAAAAACAATAAGCAACATGAGGGAGAAGCTTCAGTTTATCCACTGAGAGAAATTATGGGAGAAGTGAACGTTTATGTACCATGGAACAAAGGTGAACTTGCAGCAATTGTGAACACATTTTAAAAATTGAGAGACAAGCCTGTACTGTGGGATTCACAAGTTGAAGGGTGTTTTGGATTATTTACAAAATGTTCTTTGACACTGCAAAGCCAATTGAATTGTGGTCTGAATGTAAAGTTATAGTACAGTGACCAAGCGAGGAGACAATGAGAAATTCTTGCATAATTGTACCATCTTCTGCTGTTATGAAGAAAAAAGAAGTAGAGATTACTTTTCTGAAGGGCCAGGTGCCACAAAATATCTTGATTGGGTAAAGATTAAAAGAGCCTCACAAGAACTTAAAGAATACGTTCATGAATTTTTCGGAAGAGTGTTCAGGAGTTTCAACAACACAGAAGGAAAGAGTGTACTGATGCTGCTAAAGATTGCAGGGATTTGTTAGCATGAGCAGAAAGCCATTTTGTATTTCTGGCAGCCATCTTGTTTGCCATGTGCTCCCACGTGCTCGCCATGTGCCCTGTCCTCCCTCAGTGTTGACTGCTCTTGTAATCTGCCTAGAATCAAACTATATTTAGCATCTTCCACCTTCGCACATGCTCAGTTGAGCTTGCAGCTGTCCTTGCAGCTGTTTCTAGTCTGTAAATGTCAGGATGTGTTCACCAGAATTAGCAACTGTTAACTTTCCTCTCACTTTGTTGAACAAGCAGATTTTGCATGCCCATATTAGGCATTTTGCATGCTTACATGAGCCAGGACTGCCCCGTGGTCTTATGCTGACTATGTAACCCTAAGCACATATAAGGCCCCAGTTTTCTGTACTCCTTAGACTGCCTCATTCAGTTGCTAAGGCTTCTATGTGACGTAGTCTCCCTCAACTGAGGTGAATAAATGCATTCTTTTTATATTTCAGCTTCTGTGCCAATTTCCCCTTTGTTGGTTTAAAAGGACCAAGTATCAGTGAGACCCCTGAGAAGGTTTCTATTTTCTACAAATGGCGCTCCAACGTGGCCCTCATCAGAACAGTGGCTATCTAAGAGAGTGATCTAGTCAGAAGACAGAAATATACTGAGGAGGACAAGACAGGATTCTACTAAGGAGGTACTCTGTGCACGGAGATTCTGGGGATACTCTGTCTCTGGAGCCCAGTATATTTCTGATCTTCCTGATTTTGATTCTCCACATGATGTTTACCACTCCTGACTGAAAACCTTCTTGGCGTGAGTATTCTAAAAACGACCGTTACGTCATTCAGAACTTGGCAGTTAGAATTTGGACACCAAGTGATTGGTAAGGGTTGTTTTGATGCAACACTTGCTGTTGGTTTTGATGCCTGGGATTGGTAAGGTAGTTTAGTAACACTTACTGTAGCTTTTGATTTGTATGATTGGCCAATATTTGTATTTGTATGTATGTAATATATAAATTGCAATTTATATAGGCAGGTAATGAGGAGATTTTTCTGTGTTTTGAATTGATTTGAACGGCGCAACGTACGAAGAGGACCTTAAGCGCTGCTTTGGTTATAATACTGCATATTCTGCACTATTTTTGGCATGCCTGTTTCACGCACACATCGAAGAATGTGTTGCTTTTTGCAGGTACCATAATGAGATGTGAATTAAATTAGCCGGCTCCCCCGAGGGAATACCTAAATAGGTTTAGGTATAAAAACATATTTCTTCCTTGGTGACTTATCCCCAGGGAATTAAAATATGACAATAATACAAACAAGGATCCTTTTCTGCACACTTTTATAAATGGAGATATGCAGAGCGATCGGTTGGTGTTCTGCCAGCTAAAGCTAGTAAATTGAGTGTATTTTGGCTTCTTGAAAATGAAACAGTCTGTTGGGCTGTTTTTTTTTGCAGTCTTTTGGAATACTATTGAGAAGTTCTTCTTGTAAATATGACTTACAACTAGTATTTACAATTGGTTTGGTTTAAGTACAGTCTGTGGGCTGTCCTTTGTTTCTGTCTTACGTGTTGATCTGTGGGTTAAATGTGTGTTTAAATATCTATGTGGTTCGTGGTTTCACATAAGTGGAACTTCTGTGAGTAAATAGCGATTGCGCTCTTTGTGAAATATTGGCTAGCCTTAAGCGCGCTGTATCATGTGTTCTGAGTGTATGACCCATTCTGTATATGTTTGGAATGAGCTCAATGTGTGTGTTTGTGTCTTTGTTTGCTGTCATCAGTCTGTTATGTAAAATGTCATTTAATTAATATTAAATGAAAATAGTAAAAATTCAGAAATTAACCATATGTCATATGCTAAATAGCAATATGGTACTATTAAATTGACGGAGTAAGCCACTATACATGTATGCACATTGCTAAAGATGAGATTAGAATTCACATTGAATAGGAATAAAATAGGCCTCAAAAACGAAATTGTGTGTTTTTGCAATAAATAAACAATTATAAAATGTTAAAGCTTTTTCCTTAGATACATTGTATTAGCTATTAACAGGCAAACACATCATCTGAGTAAATTTTTGCTGAACTAAACACATTTTAGAACTTGAAATGCCTCAGTTTTAAATAGACTGTCCCCATGCTTACATTTCAACACTAAATAAGCTTTCCAACAGCTGTGTTTTTACTGCCGCTGAGAAACAGCTGTCATTTTTGTAGGCCATGGAGAGACAGGGATGTTGATTCAGCAAGGATTTTGCAGTGAAAACATGGGGTAAAATCCTGCCTTTCAGACTGCTGTTTTAAAAAGTTACAAAAATCAGGTTCATTATTTTGGATAACGGGAAAACATTTAAAGTAGTGATTTCCTTTCTTAATGCCTTTTTACATAAGCACATTCTTGGTTCTGATGTTAAATAATGACTGTCCTTTTAAAAAGTGGAGCAAAATCTTTCATGTTTCAAGATAGGCTTCTGTGCTTAGGCTTATGAATTAATGTGTCTAAATATGATAAGCAAGAAATGAAGCTTGCTTTTCCTATGTGGAATTATCAAAATGATTGGTTTTATTTAAAAAATATATATATTTATGTATTATGGGAAAAGAAAGTTATTAAACAATAAGTGCTTTTAAATTCGTTTTTTAATATTTATAAAGCTTAATAATCATACTGTGACCTCCTAGCATGAACATTTAATTTATGTTGTGTTGTACCTCATAATGAGGATATTTGCATATGAAATATCACTCTGCGCAGGCGTAATAAACTCATTTTTATAAAGGTATATGTGATGTATTTCTACTTTCGCATTCCTGGACTATGTAGAGAACATTCTGAGGATGACTAATATGCAAAAAAATTATAGGATATTCATTTTTAAGTGCCCCAAATATCAAAGTCGAAATTTGGCAAAATTCACTAATTTAAAAATAAATTCTGCCATTCAGAGCAGCTTTTAAACTGCCTCAGGCTTCAGTAAATGCATATATGTAGGTATAATACTAACAGCTGACTTCTATATTGTTAGACAAGTATACTGCACACTGCTTATAATTGAAAATATGTATCAAACACCAGCAGAAGTTATTCTCTTAACCCTAAACTGACAAACAGGGGAATGGGTCTGCTGTTCAGCCTTGCACACAGAATGGGACAGCTGGGAAGATTAAAAGTCATTTCTATATTTAGAAGCCTGGCAGGGCTCCAGGAGCAAGGTCTGCTTTGACATTTTGACCTCTGAAACTTTTTGAATAACGACAGGGGAGAGAAGGAGAAGTTTTACTTTTTTGGCAAAAGAAATCACTTCATGTACTCATATGATAGAAAACGATATAACGGTATATGTGAACTTTTATTAACAGATAAGCTTTGCCATATTTATACAGCACTAATGCTTAAAAGCTGAGGCAATGAAATTTAGTTTGAATTCATTCGCCCTCATGTTTCACTTGTACATTTGCTAAAAGGGTTTGGGGTTTGGGTATTCATGTTTTTAGTTCTCTCAAATGTGCTATCTACCTCCTATAACTTTGTTCATGTCCAGTTGCTACAAATAGGGGTTGATAGTGTTGACAGAAGTGAAACCTGTTTCAGATTTCCTACTGTCAAAATGGGGGAAGGAGGCTAGCTTGTCTACAAATTAAGGCTAGGTAAAATGTATGTTGCTCTCTCTTTTTCTCAATTTTATTTAGCCTGTCTAAGCTGTCTGTGAAATAGCAATGAGACATTTAATTGGCTATTCAGTAATACTGTTTTAAACATTGTTAGCATTAATAAAATGAATAAGTATATATGTTGTGTTACTGCCCATCCTGTTTGATGAAATTATGACAGGATACATAGTCTAGATTGTTGTTCCCTTATTTTGATCTTTAAGGGGAACTAGATGTGGGTAGTTTTTGTTCTACAAGTCTTAGGTGATAACACCATTATTGTATGTTATTCTCAAACTACATAGTTTTGCAAGGGCGTTGCTAGTTTTTATTAGCTAGTCTGTATAAATAAACTGACAGTCCTCATTAGAGTTGATGTTGCATAGTTTGGATCATGAAAAGTAGAACGCAGGGAAGATGCCTATGTGATCCTTAGCAAAAATGTTTTGAAGGAAATGTTGTTTTATAGATAAGAAACCCTGTTAAATTAGCAGTTTTAGATTTTCCTGTTGCTCCTATACCATGAGGGTATGGTCCTAAGTGTACAATGTAGGAGCTTTTATAAAGAAGAAGACTTTTAGAAGTGTCTGCCGCCCTACACAAGTAATGTAAAGTTTATAGGCAAAAGTGTAGAAAATTTCCTTTTTTTTTAGGGTTTTCAGATTAGTACACGGGAATACACCAATGTAAGGATTTAGGGTATGTCTGTGCTGTTTTTCTCTTTTCCTCTGAATTTAGTAAATTAATACAGACTTCCTTGGCTGCTTGGGATTGGGTGATGTATTACTCTTGTCAGTTCACCAAAGAGTTCCTTTTATACTTGCCAATAGGTCCAGGGTTTTTTTGTACTCTCTCATAGATAGATGAAAGTGGTTCTTTGGTGCCTTGCTAATATATGTCGCGTCCCAAGACTAGGAAGTATTCTGAGATTATCCTCTCTGTTGATAGACTGTTTCTGTGCCTTGTCTAAAGACCTTTTGTTCTGTCCACCAATAGATATTTGCTGCCTGACAACCATTGCCAGAGGGGTCCAGACATCAGATTCAGCCTGAGGAGTCAGCGTCAGCACCAGTCCAGCTTGAAGCCAAAGTGAAGATAACAAGCACAGGCATTGCTGGCAACTAGGACCTCAGTGAAGGCGGAAGCCCTGAGATGAATTGTGTACCCCTGCCACTTTCTTGGGCGAAAGACAGGGTCACAATTCAAAAAGGAGAAATCGTGGATCAAGTTTTTAATGCCCAGTTGAGAGTCACAGACCAACCAGAATGGCGAGGAGGCTTTGCCTGAGTTGACCCCTTTTGAAACAAGGGCTGCTTCAGAGATCCTTGCATCAGGCGTCTGAATCCTGGTCCCAAAGTGAATGCAAGTTTGCACCTTTGTTTGTTGTTCAAGAGGTGCCTGAGTACACTGGATGGAAATGTGTGGCCCCAACGAATGAGCAGTGCGCCTGCAGAGCAATACAGGAGTTAAGGAAGGACTTGAGTTTAGGGTACAGGTGCTTTGTTTCTGGTGCCTGTTATATTAAAGTGAAGAAAACTGGTGCACTGCCTGAGACACTGGACAGGATCGTTGAGAGCATTTGCCCTGGTGGGTGACTGCCCTATCCTGAACGAAGAGAGTTTTTCCTTGAAACTGGGCTGTGATTCTTGAGTTGCCAGTTGTGCAGCTCCACCGTGGTAACAACAAGAGCCTGCCTGTGAGGCTCAAACGGACACAGGGAGAAGACTCCCCTCTGGTTGGTTGTACAACGGCTTCAATTTCCCCTAGGACTTCTTCTTTTTGTCAATAATGTACCCATATGGATGTCCCGTTTTTGAGGAGGAGCAGCCCTTTGCAGCTCTTCGTCCTAATTCTTATGGCCCTGTGTGGTCCTTCTGGTCCCTTGGAGCCAGGATTGTTTTTGTAATAGTTTGTTTAATTGCTTTAATATTTGCATTAGTTATATTTATTATGCACGAAAAACATTTTTCGGAGCAATTGAAAAGTGTGACTTTGCCCTTTCCTTGAATGTATTACATTGATGTTCTAGCCCTCATAAAAGGAAAATGGACAACTTACTGGATGGTTTTATGATTTGCTTAGGACTAGGAAAATTGATAATTCTGTTTGTAATAGTGATCATTACTCTCTCCTGCTAGCTGTATGTTAATTATGACCCGATGCTCCATTCTCTTTCTATTCCTGCTTATATCTCATAGATACCCGCTTAATGAAATGTTTAGAAAGGAAAATGCCCACCTAGCAATGAATTAGGATATTGATACATTTATGAAAATTAATGTGCAAATATTTTCTGTATTCCTACTGGATCATAGGAATGTCTTTAGCTCATGCTAAAAGGGCTATCCGTTAAATATTGCAGGGATTTGTTAGCAGGAGCTGAAAGCCATTTTGTATTTCTGGCAGCCATCTTGTTTACCATGTGCTGCCACGTGCTCACCATGTGCTCTGTCCTCCCTCAGTGTTGACTGCTCTTGTAATCTGCCTAGAAACTAACTGTATTTAGCATCTTCCACCTTCGCACATGCTCAGTTGAGCTTGCAGATGTCCTTGCAGCTGTTACTAGTCTGTAAATGTCAGGATGTGTTCACCACAAATAGCCACTGTTAACTCTCCTCCCACTTTGTTGAGCAAGCAGATCTTGCATGCCCATATTAGGTATTTTGCATGCTTAAATGACCTAGGACTGCCCCTTGATCTTATGCTGACTATATAACCCTACGGTACAAAAGGGGGTGGTGATGGACGGAGCATCTGAATCAATCAAACACTCACACCCAGTCAAAAGATCTGGGTTTAATCCATCACCGTTCTTTAGCCCACTCTGCAACCCCAGTTCAGACATGGCTATATGCAAATCAGTCTGACCCTGTGTCTCATGGGAACAGTCCAGCCCGAACTGCCAAGCCATGACTTCCCTGGACTGGAAACAAGCTTCCGAGGACCGGTTTCTGGCATTCCAGCCGTCTTCAGCCCGGCTTGCTTGAATCCAGTGGCAAAGTGAGCAACGGACTCACGTCTGAGCATACCCTGCCACACTTATGGCGGCCAAAAGCGGTACAAAAGGGGGTGGTGATGGACGGAGCATCTGAATCAATCAAACACTCACACCCAGTCAAAAGATCTGGGTTTAATCCATCACCGTTCTTTAGCCCACTCTGCCACCCCAGTTCAGACATGGCTATATGCAAATCATTCTGACCCTGTGCCTCATGGGAACAGTCCAGCCCGAACTGCCAAGCCATGTCTTCCCTGGACCGGAAACAAGCTTCCGAGGACCGGTTTCTGGCATTCCAGCCGTCTTCAGCCCGGCTTGCTTGAATCCAGTGGCAAAGTGGGCAAGGGACTCGCGTCTGAGCAGACCCTGCCACACTTATGGTGGCCAAAAGCGGTACAAAAGGGGGTGGTGATGGACGGAGCATCTGAATCAATCAAACACTCACACCCAGTCAAAAGATCTGGGTTTAATCCATCACCGTTCTTTAGCCCACTATGTAACCCTAAGCATATATAAGGCCCCAGTTTTCTGTACTCCTTAGACTGCCTCATTCAGTTGCTAAGGCTTCTGTGTAACGTAGTCTCCCTCATCTGAGGTGAATAAATGCATTTTCTTTATATTTCAGCTTCTGTGCCAATTTCTTCTTTGTTGGTTTAAAAGGACCAAGTATCAGTGAGACCCCTAGAAGGTTTCTATTTTCTTCAATGCCATTGACATGAGATTATTTGAGTCTCGGTTTGGTATTGGATTAATGATTTCTGTTCAGATCTGTATGCACTTACAGCAAAGTATGGTTTGTTGGCTGAGAAAGTTGATAGCTGAGATCAAAAATGATTAAGGGAACTGTAGTGATGGATGAGAAATGCAGCAGAGAGAGTTTAAGGAGAAACGTATGATGGTTCAGAGAGAGGTTGTTCAGAGAGAATTTCACAATAGGCCATTTGCAGGAAATGAAGGTGAGATGAAAGGTTTAGTTCTACAAGCAGGAGTACAATGTTCTCAAGGAGGATTTGGTGTTTCACAGGAGAGAGGTAGAGGAGTTTTGGTTGGTCCAAATTCACGTATGGATGTTGCAATGCTGAAGAAAAGGACCTTTTTGCCATCTTTGTAACAGATTTTAGCATTGGAAGAGGAAGTGTAAACTTAAACAGGGAAACAGCGTTTACAACGCAGTTAACACAACACGCTTCCATTCCAATGTGGTCGTTACAACGACTGTCTTGTTTCTACGCGCTCCATTACACCGCAAGTCATTTCAACAACTTGCTGTAGGGAGACCTATAACCTAAGGAATAGTATAATTTACTATTCCAACACCTTCCCTACTTTTGCACATACTGGAGATGGAATAGTAAATTATATTGTTCCTAAGTCCAGCGCGCCCCCTACAGCAAGTCGTCGAAACAACTTGTGAGGTAATGGATCACGTAGAAACAACAGGGTCACTATTACAACCGCGTGTAATGGAATGCGCTGTGAAAGCATTCGTTGTAGAGGGTCATATTCACTAAAACCTAAATGGAAATGTGCAAACACAGGGAGAAATGCAGATGTAAAATGTGCCAGTTCAGCAAATGTAGATGTCAAATCGGAAACAGGTCCCAAGGATACAAGTTCTCCAAGCCCAGATTGTCCGAGAAAATATGGAAAACCCTGAAATTAATTTAAATCTGTTGTCCGAAGCAAATGAGTTTTTTATAGCACCAAATTCAGAATCCGTTTCAACCGTTTTCTGTATTTGAAAATGACAGTTTTAGCCCCAACATTTCTGATATTAGCAAAGAAGATCCAGCCAGACGGTTTATTAGCAGCATAATTGTTTATGTTGTCCTATGGTACCGTATACAAAAACAACAGTTGATGGACAGAATGCAGAACAATGTCATACATTCACCCCAGTACAGAAATCTGGGCCTAAATCCATTGTTTTTTGCTCACCATGCCATTCCAGTTTGAACCCAGCCATATGCAAATCAGTCTTGACCCTGCGCCCCATGGGAACAGTACAGCCCGAATTGCCAAGCCAGGTCCTCCCTGGACTGGAAACAAGCATCCTAGGACTGGTTTCAGGCTTTCTGCCCTCATCAGCCAGGATAGCTTAATTCCGGTGGCATAGAGAGCACTGGACATACGTCTGAGCATACCTGTCCCACTTGGGGTGACAAATGCAAAAACCACAGTTGATGGACAGAATACAGAACTAATACATTCCCCCCAGAACAGAGACCTTGGAATAAATCCATAATTTGTTTGCTCACCATGCCATTCCAGTTTGTACCTAGCCATATCTAAATCAGTGTTGACCCTGTGCCCCATGGGAACAGTCCAGCCTGTAATGTCAAGCCAGGTCCTCCCTGGACTGGAAACAAGCATCCTAGAACTGGTTTCTCATCAGCCAGGATAGCTTGATTCCAGTGGCATGGAGAGCACAAGACATACGTCTGAACATACCCGTCCCACTCGGGGTGACAAATGCAAAAACAACATTTGATGGACGGAATGCAGAACTAATATATTCACCCCAGTACAGCGATCTGGGCCTAAATTCATTGTTTTCTTTCTCACCATGCCATTCCAGTTTGAACCCAGCCATATGCAAATCAGTGTTCACACTGTGCCCCATGCGAACAGTCCAGCCCGTAATCCCAAGCCAGGTCCTCCGTGGACTGGAAATAAGCATCCTAGGACAGGTTTTAGGCTTTCAGCCCTCATCAGCCAGGACAGCTTGATTCCAGTGGCATGGAGAGTACGGGACTCACATCTGAGAATACACGTCCCACTTGGGATAACAAATGCAAAAACAACAGTTGATGGACAGAATGCAGAATAATGCCATACATTCATCCCAGTTCAGAGATCTGGGCCTAAATCCTTCGTTTTTTTGCTCGTCATGCCATTCCAGTTTGAACCCAGCCATATGCAAATCAGTCTTGACCCTGCACCCCATGAGAACAGTCCGGCCCGAACTGCCAAGCCAGGTCCTTCCTGAACTGGAAAAAAGCATCCTAAGACAGGTTTCAGGCTTTCAGCCATCATCAGCCAGGATAGCTTGCTTCCAGTGGCACGGAGAGCACGGGACACACGTCTAGCATGCCCGTCCCACTCGGGGTGACAAATGCAAAAACAACAGTTGATGGACAGAATGGAGAACAATGTCATGTATTCACCCCAGTACAGAGATCTGGGCCTAAATCCATTGTTTTTTTACTCACTATGCTGTTCCAGTTTGAACCCAGCCAAATGCAAATCTGTCTTGACCCTGTGCCACATGGGAACAGTCTAGCCCGAACTGCCATGGTATGGTAACGTATCCAGCCAACATGCCTTATCATATTACATTTACTGAAGAATGGCTTGCTGCTATTGATTTTTTTCAGGTTCCTAACACCGTGCCATTGCATAGGATGGACAGGAATAATGCCAAAAAGAAGCTTAATATCTGGGAAAACATAATTGGACACGCATTGGCATAGCCAAAAAGGTCTAGCCTTTGGGACCTTATAAGTGTTTGGTTATCCAGCACAATCTCCTTGGTGCAACAACATCAACTGTTGCATGGCCAAACACTTATAAGGTCCCAAAGGCAAGACCTATTGGCTTTGTCAATGCTTGTTTCACTTCGGTGTGATTTATTTATTTATTATTTATTTATTTAATGGTTTTGTAAAGCGCGTAGTAACTCAGTGAGCATCCCAGCGCTGACCTGTTTCTCCTGGGGCTTCCAGCCATCTGACTGGAGTTATGTTTGCGGGAAAAGGAGGGTCTTTAAGGATTTCCTGAACTGGAGATGGTTTGAGTCTGTCCTAAGACTACGTGGTAAGCAGTTCCAGTGTTTGGCCGTGTGAACCGAGAAACGACGGCCACCGGTTTTGGCTTTTTTGACTCTGGGCACTGCGATGAGATTTTCTCCATTGGACCGGAGGTCTCTTTTCGCTTTGTAGGGGATTAAGAGTTCTTTGAGAAGGGGGGGGGCGTTATTATTGAGGGTCTTATGGGCCAGGCAGAGGGCCTTAAAGATGATTCTTTCTCTGATTGGCAGCCAATGCAGAGACCTGAGGGCTGGCTTGGCAGAGGATCTCGCAGGGGTGCCCGTGAGTAGACGGGCGGCGGCATTTTGAACTTTCTGCAGCGCATTTAGGGTAGCTTCAGGGGCTCCCAGGTAGATGGCATTACAGTAGTCTAATCTCGCCAGGATTAGGCCCTGTATGAGGAGCTTCCTTGCGGTGGCCGGGAGCAGAGGGAAGATCTTCCTGCAGGCTCGGAGGAGACCGAAGCATGTCCCTGCTGTTTTTTTTGCCTGGGTTTTAAAGCTCGTGTCCTTATCAATCCATACACCCAGGCTTTTAACCTCGTCCTTAGGTGCGGGGGGGTCACCCAGGCAACTGGGCCAGAGATGAAGTGGAAGGGCAGGGCCTGTGTGACCTAACAGTAGTATCTCGGTCTTAGAACCGTTCAGTTTTAACGAAGAAAGATTCATCCATCGGTGGACTTCCGAGAGACAGCCGTGGAGGTCAGAGGGGGCATGATGGGGGTGGGTGAGGGTGACAACCAACTGGGTGTCGTCGGCGTAGTTGATTAAGGAGACGCCGAACGGAGTGATCCTCTTCTCCAGTGGAGCCATGTATACGTTGAATAACGTAGGGCTCAAGGATGAGCCCTGCGGTACTCCACATCGGAGGGGGATGATTGGTGAGTGGCTGTCGTTCTCCCAAACCTGGAAGGATCGTCCTGCTAAGAAGGATTTTAGCCACTTCAGGGCCATACCCTTATATGTCGCATTCCTATTTGAACTAATTATCATTTGTCGGCACACTGTTTTTTTTTTGTGAAGTGGTCCTGTGGCGTGAACTCACCTTTAACACGGCGCACTATATTTTTCAACAAATTTTATTTCTTACGATTTCAGATGCTTGGGCAGCACACAGCAGAAATTGTTTCTTTCTTTTAAATGCTTCCATCCCGTTTGCGATCCTGTACACATTCATTGCCATTGTTTCACATCTTCTAACTCCATGTTAAAAGACGAGAAACAATGGCAATGAATGGACGGTCATTTTGCTGGCAGTAACGTTCCCTCTGACTGGATTAGCATCAATATTTGAAGACAGCTAGCTCGGAGCTAAATGGCAGGTCTGCGCAACAGGAATAAATTGCATTCCGGGGGCTTTTGGGGTAGTTGTATCTCACTTGGGAGCAGACATAGTGGTACGGCGCATGCCAGTTCACACTGAAGCAAGCGACAGGGGCTGAACTCACACAGTGATTTGAAAAGTGTAACTCACAAAATAAAGCAGTCTGAATTACTGATCAGTAATTGATATGCTCCCTCAGTCAATGGCAATGTACAACTCGGAAATGAAATACCAATTCCTCAGCAACTGCTGAATGCTATAGGTTACTCCCATCTCACCCTCTCTTGTTCCTCTTCTCACCTTTCTTTGAACGGCATCCCCGGCTGAGAGACGTGAATGGCACTACCATGCGTTTCTCCCACTTTGCTCACCATGCCATTCCAGTTAGAACCCAGCCATATGCAAATTAGTCTTGATCCTGTGCCTCATGGGAACAGTCCAGCCCGAACTGCCAAGCCATGTCCTCCCTGGACTGGAAACAAGCATCCTAGGACCGTTTTTAGGCTTTCAGCCCTTGTCAGTCAGGATAGCTTGATTCCAGTGGCATGGAGAGCACGGAACTCATGTCTTAGCATACCCGTCCCACTCGGGGTGAAAAATGCAAAAACAACAGCTGATGGACAGAATGCAAAACAATGTCATACATTCACCCCAGTACAGAGATCTGGGCCTAAATACATCGTTTTTTTGCTCACCATGCCATTCCAGTTTGAGCCCAGCCATATGCAAATCAGTCTTCACCCTGTGCCCCATGGGAACAGTCCAGTCCGTAATGCAAAGCCAGGTCCTCCCTGGACTGGAAACAAGCATCCTAGGACTGGTTTCAGGCTTTCAGCCGTCATCAGCTAGGATAGGTTGATTCCAGTGGCATGGAGAGCACGGAACTTACGTTTGATCATACCCGTCCCACTCGGGGTGACAAATGCAAAAACAACAGGAGATGGACAGAATGCATATAAATGTCATACATTCACCCCAGTACAGAGATCCAGGCCAAAATCCATTGTTGTTCTGCTCACCATGCCAGTCCATTTTGAACCAAGCCATGTGCAAATCAGTCTTGACCCTGTGCCCCATGGGAACAGTCCAGCCCGAACTGCCAATCCAGGTCCTCCCTGGACTGGAAACAAGCATCCTAGGACTGGTTTCAGTTTTTCAGCCCTTGTCAGCCAGGATAGCTTGATTCCAGTGGCATGGAGAGCACGGGACTCATGTCTGAGCATACGCGTCCCACTCGGGGTGACAAATGCAAAAACAACAGTTGATGGACAGAATGCAGAACAATGTCATACATTAACCCCAGTAGAGAGATCTGGGCCTAAATCCATCGTTGTGCTGCTCACCATGCCATTCCAGTTTGAACCCAGCCATATGCAAATCATTCTGGACCCTGTGACCTATGGGAACAGTCCAGCCCAAACTGACAAGCCAGGTCCTCCCTGGAGGAAACAAGCATCCTAAGACCGGTTTCAGGCTTTCAGCCCTCATCAGCCAGGATAGCGTGATTCCAGTGGCATGGAGAGCACGGGACTCGCATCTGAGCATATCCATCCCACTCGAGGTGACAAATGCAAAATCAACAGTTGATAGACAGAATGCAGAACAATGTCATACAGTCACCCCAGTACAGAGATCTGGGCCTAAATCCATCGATTTTTTGCTCACCATGCCATTCCAGTTTGAACCCAGTCAAATGCAAATCAGTCTTGACCCTGTGCCCCAGGGGAACAGTCCAGCCCGAACTGCCGTGGTATGGTAATGTATCCAGCCAACATACCTTTTCATATTACATTCACTGAAGAATGGCTTACTGCTATTGATTTTTGTCAGGTTCCTAACAACGTGCCATTGCATAGGATAGTCAGGAGTAATGCCAAAAAGAAGCCTAATATCTGGGAAAAGGTAATTGAACAAGCATTGGCATAGCCTATAGGTCTAGCCTTTGAGACCTGATAAGTGTTTGGTTATCCAGCACACTCAACTTGGTGCAACAACATCAACTGATGCATGGCCAAACACTTATAAGGTCCCAAAGGCGAGACCTATTGGCTATGTCAATGCTTGTTTCACTTTGGTACGATTGCCCCGCCTATATGTTGCATTACTATTCGACCTAATTATCATTTGTTGGCACTCTGGATTTTTTTTGTGAAGTGGTCCTGTGGCGTGAACACACCTTTAACACGGCACACTAAATTTTTCAACAAATTTTATTTCATACGGTTTCAGAGGACTGGGCAGCACACAGCAGACATTGCTTCTTTCTTTTAAATGCTTCCATCCCGTTTGCGATCCTGTACCCATTTATTGCCATTGTTTCACATCGTCTAACTCCATGTTAAATGATGAGAAAACAATGACAATAAATGGACAGTTATTTTGCTGGCAGTAACATTCCCTTTGGCTGACTGGATTAGCATCAATATTTGAAGACAGCTAGCAAGGAGCTAAAAGGCAGGTCTGCGCAACAGGAATAAATTGCCTTAGGGGGGCTTTTGGGGGAGTTGTGTCTCACTTGGGAGCAGACATAGTGGTAAGGCACATACCAGTACACACTGAAGCAAGCGACAGGGGCTAAACTCACACAGTGATTTGAAAAGTGTAACTCACAAAATAAAGCAGTCTGAATTACTGGTAAGTCCTTGATATGCTCCCTCAGTGGATGGCAATGTACTACACGGTAGTGGAATACCAATTCCTCAGCAACTGCTAAATGCTATAGGTTACTTCCTTCTCACCCCCTCTTGTTCCTCTTCTCACCATTCCTTGAAGGGCACCCCCGGCTGCCCTGAGAGACGTGAACGGCACTCCCATGTGTTTCTCCTACTCACCCACCCCTGTCCTTCCAACAGACCCGGGATCAGCCTGCAAATGGCACCCTACAGTGAAGTCAGAGCTACGCGCATCAGCTTATGAAGGGGGCATCGTCGTGGCAGTGGCCTGCCTGCTGCATGTAGGTTTACATAGTTGCGGGGTATTGTGTTGTAATTGCGAATATGTACAGTTTTTTACTCCAGATGAGACGCTACCTGGAAAACATTAATTCTGTCGCTGTTACATTTTGAACACATTTGGTTAATGGTTGTAAACATCAGCATGGTGTTAGCTCCTGTGAGTTCAGACATTTCTCACCAAGAAGCCGGGGAGTATAACGGACTCTGCCCAGGGCCTGTGTGTTGCTGTATGGTGGTTGGACTTGGGCCTGGGTGCGGGCGGGCGGGTTAGTTGATGCCCTGCTTGTTCACAATCCATACAACGGTTTCCTTCAAACTTAGATGTTATGTCATTAGGCCCAGCTACAGACAGCTTTAAATCTTTTTAAAACTCATTTGAATAAATCTAACAAAAGATACAATGACGAGCAGTACAGAGAGCCAGTGGGCTGTGGGTTAGGTAGCCCTCCTTCAGCCATGTTTACCAAGTCTTTTTATGGTTTGCCATTGCTTTGGTGGGCCGTCCATAAAGGCCAGTCCTGTTTTTAGATGGTACCAAGAAGCTCTTATTCGTCCAATTTAGGTTTTTGTGATGAGGCATCAACTAGTCCATTTGTTAAAGTTCAGATATAACCTCTAGTTTGTAACTGAGACTCAGTATATATGCTTGCTGACATAATCATATTACAGTTCTTGCTTTGTTGCATTTTAGAAAGAATATGCAGGTTGCAGAAAACTTAGGCTGTCATAACGAGACAGTGTTGTTCACCAATCTTACTTGCATATATTTTCTTAATAAAATGTTCAGATAACTGCATCCCTAGTGCCGGGGGAACAACACACTTTCTCTTTCTACTCTTGGAATGCTTTTGTGCAATTGTTGCCCATGGAAGCAGGTCAAACACATCCCTGTGTGTCAGCCTCAGTAAAGGCTTAGACACTAGGGGAAAGTTTTGTATTCACTGTCTACAGTGAATTGTGGTTATAGTTAAGTATGGTGGCTAGCCGTGGGACAATCTATCTATTTTTTCACCCCTGCTCCCTCTACGCCCCCTTTTGTAATTACGTGGCCCATACTCCTGGGCCATCACCAACCTCCATTATTGACAATCCAGGCCTCAGTTTTGATGATGAGACAGTGGCTGAGATTGTTAGGGCACCCTCACTATTAGCAGAAGATGGTAGCGCAGCCACCGGCAGTAAAAATGATGACTGAAAGTCTTTGCGACACTCAGGAAGTTGCAGATTAAGACGGCATTACACAGCACTATTATGACAGAATATCTCAGGGCAAATATCGCCCTTAATTGATGAACACGGACGTCAAGATCCTCGTGAAAGTGCTGGCGACTAGATTACAACTCCTAATACCAGGTATGGTCTTACCTGACCAGTCACGGTTTATTCCGGCTTGCTCCACTGCTCACAACCTCAGGACTCTCTTTGCAGTGTTACACCTCCTTAAACATGAAATGTCCGCGGTTGCAGTCCTGCCGCAAAGGCATTTGATTCCATCGCATGGACATACATGTTTGCAGTGCTACGCCGTATTGGGCTTCCCTTCTTTTATACCAACTGGATCGAGTTGCTGTACACTAGCCCGGTGGCCCGAATACAAGTTAATGGCCAGACCTCGAGCCCAATACCGATTAGGCGCGGCACGAGACAAGGGGGCCCGCTGTCGCCTTTACTTTCTGCGCTAGTTATGGAGCCTCTGGCTTGTATTCTGCGACAAAGGCATGCCGAGGCCGCACTGCGTTTTTTACAACGGCCGTTAGCAGTGTCCATGTATGCAGATGACATGGTCTGGCCTTGCCATACATTTTGACAAATCGATAATACTACCCTTGACAGATAGTACTATGCCATTTGAGTTGGAATGTCCTTTGGCATGGACAACTGAGCCAGTCAAGTACTTGGGTATCTGGGCTCACAGAGACTCTCAAGTCGTTGTGCGCACCAATTATGGTACTGCAATTACGCGCCTAGAAGACCAAGTAGCTAGATGGATTAAAATGCCACTTACATTTGCGGATAGGGTGGCATTCATCAAAATGGTGGTGCTACCATGTTTTTTAAAATTTATTTATGAATATCCCTATACGCCTCAATCAACATTTTTTTTCTACATTACGATTGCTTTTAATTACACTGGCATGGGGAGACACAAAGCCACGAGTAAAGTGGGAGACGCTTACAAGACAGTATGAAATTGGGGGTTTTGCTGTACCTGATATGCAGTTATACTATCTTTGTGCCCAGGTACACTACGCCTATTACTGGCAAAAGGCTCCACCGTATACACCACATGTCGCAGTAGAGGCGGGTGCCACCCATCCGATACCCCTGAAGGCAATGGTTGTGAATAACATTACGGTTCTTGAAAAGGACAAAATTGACACAGTGAAATGTATGTATCAGGCATGGCAAGAACTGGGACGCCGGGCTAAGAAACTACCACTATATGCACTGGCGATGCCTCTAGTCCATCATATGAATACATCGGTGACTGGCTCACTTAAAATAATGCATGCTGCTGGGGCACACACTATGAGTGATGTATACCCCAATGGCCAGTTTCTGCACCCCAGTGATTTTGTTGGGAATCAGGAAAATGTTGCTATGCTAACATTCATTTATAGCAGATTGCGGGCAGCACTAAAAACGTTGTATTCTAGTTTCCCAAGGGAGCCACCAATACTAGAAGCTCTGCACTGCAAACAGCTCTACTAAACTGGTTTCACGCTTATATACAGCCTCACAATGTGATGAGACAGTCATTGCAGATGCTGCACTAGCAAAATGGAATGCTATCCTGCCACAACCACTGAACGAAGATGAGTGGGAAATGAGTTGCTGTCTCACGGGGCAATTTGCTGCAAATGGTAATCTTTAATATATTCACTAAAGTATGTCCATCAGTTATACTATACTCCAATGCAATTGTATAAATTCGGGTTGAGAGACTCTCACTGTTGTAAGAGATGTGGGGCTGAAAATGCAGATTTTCAGCATCTGGCCTGGGACTGTGCTAAAGTAACAGACTTTTGGGGTGAGGTCACGGCTACATTGTCCGCCATGGTGTGTGAGGCAGTTGAATGTAATATGAAAGTTTGTTTGTTGGGGCATGTACTACATATTAAGAATGTGAACCGCAAACTTGTGGCACTGGTGCTACAGTTGGCAAAACACAGGGTTTCGATGCACTGGGATGGCCACCCAGCTGCTCAATTGGCACACTGGCTGCAAGATGTTACATACTGTCGAGATCAACTCACGTGTTATGCGGAGGAACTGCCCAGCGCATCCCGGCTGCAGGACATTTGGGGCCCCTTTACCATCTACCTACTGGCTAACATTGCTGATTAATGCCATCTCTGCTATTGTATCAAGTTCAAGTTCAAGTTCTGACATTTATAAAGCGCACTACTCACCCAGAGGGTCTCAGGCGCTAGGGGAAGGGGTTCATTATTTGTCGAAAAGCCAGGTTTTAAGTTCTTTTCTGAAGGAGATGTGGTTCTGAGTAAGGCGGAGGTGAGTGGGGAGTGAGTTCCATGTCTTGGCAGCCAGGTAGGAGAAGGATCTGCCACCCATGGTGGATTTCCGGATGCGCGGGACTGTGGCGAGGGCATGATTGGACGATCTGAGTTGACGGGTGGGTTTGTAGAAGGACAGTCGAGTGTTGAGGCATTCGGGTCCTAGATTGTAGAGGGCTTTGTGTGCGTGGGTGAGAAGGCGGAAAGTAATTCTTTTGTTAACGGGAAGCCAGTGGGGTCTTTTAGATGTCTGGTGATGTGATCTTGACGCGGGATGTCTAAAATGAGTCTCGCTGAAGCGTTTTGGATGCGCTGGAGTTTTTTCTGTAATTTTGCTGTGATTCCGGCGTAGAGTGTGTTACCGTAATCCAGTCGACTCATGACCAGTGCGTGGGTGACAGTTTTTCTTGTCTCGAGGGGGATCCAGCGGAAGATATTTTTGAGAATGCGAAGTACGTTGAAGCAGGAGGACGAGACGGCGTTGACTTGTCTGGACATCGAGAGAGAGGAGTCTAGGATGAAGCCAAGGTTACGTGCATGGTCTGTGGGTGTGGGTGCTGCGCCCAGTGCGAAGGCCACCAAGAGTCGTCCCAAGGTGAGGGGGAAGAACCTAGGATGAGCACTTCCGTTTTGTCTGAGTTGAGTTTTAGGCGGCTATGTTTCATCCATTCGGCTACTTCTTTCATGCCTTCGTGAAGGTTGGTTTTGGCGGTGTTGGGGTCTTTGGTGAGGGAGAGGATTAACTGGGTGTCGTTGGCGTAAGAGATGATGTTGAGGTTGTGTTGACGCGCGATGGAGGCGAGAGGACTCATGTATACGTTGAAGAGGGTGGGACTGAGTGAGGATCCTTGAGGAACGCCGCAGATGACTTCGGTGGCCTCTGAATAGAATGGGGGAAGTCGGACTCTTTGAGTTCTCCCAGTGAGGAAAGAGATGATCCAGTCCAAGGCTTTTCCTTGTATGCCGATGTTGCTTAGTCGATGTATAAGGGTGCTATAGCAGACTGTGTCGAAAGCGGCGGAAAGGTCAAGTAGGATGAGGGCCACTGTTTCTCCATTGTCCAGGAGTGCTCGGATGTCGTCGGTCGCTGCAATGAGGGCGGTCTCGGTGCTGTGTTTGGCTCGAAATCCAGATTGAGATGGATCAAGGGAGTTGTTGGATTCAAGGAAGGTGGCGAGCTGGCTGTTGACGGCTTTCTCGATGACTTTGACCGGGAATGGGAGGAGGGATATAGGTCGGTAGTTTTTAAGTTCAGAGGGGTCTGCTGTGGGTTTCTTCAAAAGGGCGCTGAGTTCGGCGTGTTTCCAGCTTTCTGGGAAGGTGGCAGAGTTGAACGAGCCGTTGATGACATCACGGAGATGGGGGGCGATGATGGAGTCAGCTTTGTTGAAGATGTGGTGGGGGCAAGGGTCAGTGGGCGAGCCAGAGTGGATTGAGTTCATGAGGCGAATGGTGTCTTCAGTGGTAATTGGGTTCCAGGCGCTGAGGATGTTAGTTGGCGGAGTAGGATCAGAGGGGGGTGGGGAGGGTTGATTGCTTGGAGAGTTCTCAAAGCTGTTGTGGATGTCGGCAATTTTGTTGTAGAAGAAGGTGGATAACGCATTGCAGAGGTCTTGGGAGGGAGTGATGTCGTTAGATGCTGCGGTGGGGTTGGTGAATTCTTTGACTATGTTGGAGAGTTCCTTGCTGTTATGAGTGTTGTTGTCGAGACGATCCTTGAATGCTGATTTCTTAGCGGATCGAATCAGTTGGTGGTGTTTGCGGGTGGCAGACTTGAGGGAGGCCATGTTGTCTGAGGATGGGTTTATTCTCCATATCTTCTCCAGAGAGCGGCATAGTTTCTTGGATTTTTTAAGGTCATCATTGAACCAAGGAGCCTTTTTGCTGGATGGATTGACCTGGTGTTTTTTCAGGGGTGCTAATTCGTCAGCGCTGTGGGTGATCCATTGCTTGAGTTTGATGGCCGCTTGGTTTGGGTCCAATGGGAGGGTGGGAGGGTTTTGGTTGAGTGATGTGAGGAGTTGGATGGAGTTGATTTTGTTCCAGTTTCTCCGAGGGATAGGATGAGGGCGATTGTGGGTAAGGGAGGTTTTGTAGCTGAAGTGAACGCAGCTGTGGTCCGTCCAGTGGAGAACTGTGGTGCGATCGAAGGAGATGTGCTTGCTGGATGTGAAGATAGGGTCGAGCGTGTGTCCGGCTACATGGGTGGGGGTGTCCACAAGTTGTTTGAGTCCGAGATTGGCCAGGTTGTCCAGAAGGGTGGTGGTGTTGCTGTCAAGTTTGTTGTCAAGGTGGTAGTTGAGGTCTCCCAGAAGAATGTAGTTCTCGGAGGCGAGGGCGTGTGGGCTGATGAAGTCCGTGATGTCATCGCTGAATTGGGTGCGGGTGCCTGGAGGCCGGTAGATGAGGGTGCCTCTCAGTGTGGTCCTGGGGTCGGTGTGGATCTGAAAGTGGAGATGTTCGGCTGTTGCAAGATTGTCGTCGGAGCTGGTTGTGATTTTGATGGTGTTCCTGTGGATGATGGCGATGCCTCCTCCTGTTCGATTGGTGCGGTCTTTGCGGATAATCTTGTAAGTGTCCGGGATGGCTAAGGCAATGTCTGGAGCTGATGATGTGTTCATCCATGTTTCAGTAAGGAAGGCGATGTCAGGTGACACAGAGTCGATTAGGTCCCAGAGTTCTGTTGCGTGTCTGTGGACCGAGCGGGTGTTGAGCAGGATGCACTTTAGGTGGTTAGAATCGGAGTTGTGTTTGGAGGACGTGGAATTGGTGAGGGTCCTGAAGCAGTTGAACTTGCAGGTGAGGCAGGCGAATGGGCCGTGGGTACGTCCTGGGGTGGCAACGCAGCATTGTGGTGTGCGTCCGGGGTTGAGGGCGAGGAGAGTTGCGGCATTATATGTGAATCTGTTGGGCTGGGTACGGCGGGGACCAGGGGGACAGGCGCTGGGCGCGGTCCAGGCGCGGACGGGCGTAGACGGGCTTACCTTTGGCGCACCTTCGGCGCGGCCGCAGCGCGTGGACGCTGCGCGTTGGGACATCTGTCTTAAATGATTAGTGAAGGGGGGAGGGGCGAGGGAGGGACAGCTGGGAGGCCGAGGGCGGGGTGTAAGTCCGACCAAGGAGGCACCACAACAAACGTGAGAATGAAAATGGCTGCTAGCAAAATAACCAAGTTGTATTGGGCAGTACTACGCTATGCAAGCATGCATTCATAAACATATATATTAATAAATTAAATCAAGGCACAATGCGGACTCGCTGACTGCGCGCTTCACCTATGTCAGTTTCTAGAATCCGGCAGCAACAGACAGCAACAAGCGTGTTCGAGTGAAATAACTTCAATCAACTCGATTCTGCAGCGTGGCTAATTAATGGCAGCCTACTTTAAAGTGCGAGCGATGTGAGGAGGAAGCAAGCGATAAATGCAGCACACTTTTAAAATTATGAGCAATGCGAGGCAGAATCACTGTGAAAGCCAGGCGCTACGATATTGGAGCAAGAAATGCAGCACACTTTTAAAATTATGAGCTCTGCGAGGCAGAATCCCTGTGAAAGTCAGGCGCTACGATATTGGAGCAAGAAATGCAGGACACTTTTAAAATTATGAGCAATGCGAGGCAGAATCCCTGTGAAAGTCAGGCGCTACGATATTGGAGCAAGAAATGCAGCACACTTTTAAAATTATGAGCAATGCGAGGCAGAATCACTGTGAAAGCCAGGCGCTACGATACCACTGCAGATGGGTGGGGAGCTGCGTGGGGGAGCGGCCGTCTCTGGAAGAATCCGGACGGTCACCATGTCACTACCCTGCTCATTACTGTACTTGTAACTTTTTTCTTTTTTTATTGTATTATTTGTGACCACCTGGACTCTGTGTACACATGTGATAATTGGCTCTTCTGTATTCTGTGCGATATATAATGATGTCCTGATATCTCTGATGGTTCTGGTCTATGAAAAAAAAAGAAAAAAGAAAATATCGCCCCTAACGGTCTCCTGATCACACTGGCCCGAGAATTTTCTTAGAGGACTTGACCTTTCGCCAAGAGTGGTCGCGGTATCTTCGATGTGCACACATGACTGGTTATTGTTGATTATCAACACGGCCAAAAGACTGTCGGATGAACTACTGATCCAGATCACTCTATCTGAGAACAAACTTAAAGCAGGGATATCCATCACAGCCTTCACTGATATGAACCAAGAGATGAACGACCACAAAGAATACCTAATGAAGCAGAAGATTAATCAACTGCAGAAGGATGCCAAATGCTTTGACAAAGAAAAGATCTACCCCTATACGAAGGAGGATTACGTCTTTAAGAATAGACCACATCGGATTATGATGCCAGTAGCAGTCACTCCACGAGATCAGACTCAACCAGCAGCGAGTCCAGCTATAAAAACAGACAATACAGACCGAGGGGTGGATACAGACATCAGCTGCCACCACAGCTGTTCCAAGGCTTTCCAGCTCATCCCTTCCAACCACACATATACCAGGGCTGGATGGGACCACAACCCCTGTGGAACGGACCACCTGGACAAAATCCTCACATGCAACAATACCAACAATTCCAAAACTCCCCTTTTTACAACAGAGGGAGGGGCAGAGGAAGAGGCAAAAGAAGAGGAGGATCCAAGAATGTCCATTAGCAAGATCAGGACAGAGGGTATTGAGGATACACACAGCGAGACCCTAGTGGTCAATCATTCCTCCAGACCCTTAACGTCGGGGAACTTAGGCTCTTGGAGAAGGGCCTAGGCTTCGTCCCCATGCCCAAGGAAGATGACTTCAGACTACACCAAGAACTACACCAATTTTTTAGAAACGTGTGCCTAAAAGCATTTCTCCAGGATAAACCGGAGGTCCCCACTGTGGGTACAGGTTTGAAAACAAAATCCAGATTCACGTCCACCAAGGCGATGACGCCTCACAAAGTGTTGACGTTCAAAGAAGCCATCCTAACTAAGGATGTCAGCTACATTTCCACCGAACGTCCTTTTGACAGTCTCACCAAAGAAGAAAGACGATTACTGAAGAACATTGCGGAAGACACGACGATCATCCTGAAACCTGCTGATGAAGGCGGTGCCACTTGGATACAGGACAAGGACGCATACGATGTTGAATGCCTTCACCAACTTTCAGACACCAGGTACTATCAACCTATTGAAGAGGACCCCACCTCACGGCTATCAATCAAGATACAGAGCCTCATCTTCGAAGCCAATACAGAATTCTGGATCTCATGGGATGAAACATCATTCCTCACCAACAATGAATCCTGCATCCCCTACTTTTACTGCTTACCTAAGATTCACAAAGGGGTGCATCCTCCTCCCAGGCGCCCCATCGTGTCTGGCATTGACTCCCTGCTAGAACCCCTTAGCAAATTCTGTGACTCTTTTCTATGTCCTTTGGTCATAAAAACTCCCACATACCTGAGAGACACCACAGAGGTCCTCAATCTCATAGAACACTTCATGGAACCTGGATATAACAACCTCCTTGTTACCCTCTACGTGGAGGCACTTTATACCAACATCCCCCAAGACACAACCATAGCAGTCCTGGAGAAAGCCCTCCACAACATTGATCCATGGCCTTAAGTGACTCTGATCACATTTATATGCAACTGTGCTACCATCGCCCTTAAAGAGAACTTGTTTGCCTTTGACAAAAAACTATACCACCAAGTCCAGGGTACCAGCATGGGCAGCACCTTTGCGCCGAGCCTGGCGTGTCTCTATATGGCAAATTTTGAAGCAGAACACATTCTAGACACAACCAACTCTTTTGAGATTAACATCCTGCTATGGCCTCGCCATATTGACAACATTATCATTTTTTGGAAGAGGAATGTCGTTCCTCGTTTGATTGGATCAACACCATTGTCCCATTCCTTAAATTTACAGGCAAAATGTCACGGGATTCCATTCCTTTCCTTGATCTTCTGATCTCTCTACAAGAAGGCACCCTTAAGACTACCAACTATAAAAAGCCCAGAGATGGAATAGTCTCCTCATGTACCACAGCCACCACCCCAAGGCATTAAGGGACACCCTACCTAGCTACAGAATTCCAATAGAAGCCCAGGTTAGATGTCCTGCACATCTAACCTGGGCTTCTATTGGAATTCTATACCTCATATGAGCAAGCCCATAATCTCCGCTTTAGCATGCAGTTTCCTGCTGCTAAAATGGCGATTAGCCTTCCTCAGCCCGTAGGCCATGCCCACGGCCCAGAGGCCACGCACCCCTCATCCGGGCTATAAAAAGCGCGCTGAACACTAGCTCGCAACCAGAGGCACACGCTCCTGAGGCGGAAGCCGGGAGACGCTCGTTTTTAATAATTTAAAACTGTCACGAAATAATCTGTTTTTATCTTGCATTGCACTCACCTAGTGCTTACTTCACTTTCTCCTGCCACTGAATCGCCGCGCAGTCGATTAAACGCTGACACGGCACAGTGACACTCGACGCCATTAGCCACGCCCACGGCCCAGAGGCCACGCCCCCTCTGATACATCAATGTTCCTTCCCCGGACGCGCAGCAGACGCGCGCTGCGGGCGCGCCACATGCGCGCCGAAGGCGCGCCAAAGGGAAACCCGTCTGCGCCCGTCCGCGCCAGACCAGGCCCAGGGACAAGCCAAACCGGCCATCCTATTTCTTACTCGGCTGACTCCCCAACCTCGTACCCTCCCCTTCCACCATCAGACGCATCTCCATGACCGGTATCACTTCGTCTGACCGGCGCTCCAACAGCCTGGTCACCCCCCCCCTACCCAATTTACCAAGAGCAATACTTCCGTCAGGGTCCTCTATCTGAACACCCGCTCCCTGGTAAAACACCACGCCGACATTTTCATCCTTTTAACTAACGAGCAACCAGACGTCCTCCTGCTCACTGAAACATGGTTGACTGCAGACTCGCTCCCTGACATTCTGGCGGCCCTCCCCCCAGACTATTACATCCTTTGTGCCGATCGGCCAGGAAATCGTCCTGGGGGCGGGGTAGCGGCCATAATCTCGAAACATCTCAACTTCATCTCTATTCCGTCCATCTCCCTCTCGGGAGTAGATAATCTTGTCTCCAGCCTAAAAACGGATAGCGGGGCCTTAACATTCCTCCTCCTCTACCGCCCCCCAACCGATGCCTTCATTTGCGGCCACCCTGACCGACCAGTTGGTCAACCTTCTCACCTCCCACCCCAGATTCGCTCTTGTCGGCGACCTTAACTATTGGTTTAATTACACCAGCGCTGGGCCCCACGCATTGGAGTTCTTCGAGGCCCTCACCAGCCTCAATCTGTCTCAACAGATCACTTCGTCTACCCATATTAAGGGCCACATTCTGGACCATATATGGTCCCAAACTTAACTCTATCTCCCCCATCCGTCTCATCGTGTACTTGGTCAGACCACCACATTATAGATACCACCCTCACGATCAGTGGCAGAACTCCCACCCCACTGATGGCCGGCGGTCTATCTTTAATGGAACTCCCACGACTCCGAAGGATTCCTTGCGACTCTCTCAGACACCCGGCCTGCCCTCGATCCGCGAACCAATATTGATAAACCAGATAGTGACATACGCTTCTGGCTGCAATCAGCCAGCGACCAATTTGCCCCCTTAATCAAATTTTCCCCGACCAGACACCACAACTCTCATAGATGGTTCTCGGACGACCTCAAAAAACTCAAACTGAAGGTACGTCAGCTAGAAAGGGCATGGAGACGTGACTACTCTGAATCAGCCAGATTGCAATACACCTCAGCCCGCAGGGACTACAAAATCGCAATCGCCTCAGCTAAATCTACCCATTTCTCTGACCGAATCTTTTCTTCGGACAATAAATCTATAGAAATTTTTAAAATTATGAATGAACTTACATCTGATGACAGAACCCTCCCAGGCCAAACCCCCACCCAAGAAACCTGCGACGCTCTCAACCTTTTGTTTGTGGAAAAAATCCACCACTCCGGACACATCCTTCAATAACTCTTCCGTCTTCTCTGAATTTCCCCTCATCAACCCTGCCTCCCTAGCACAGCTCTCGTCCCGGACAAAATCAGGCTCCCCGAACGATGGCTGTCCACCCTCAGTCCTACGAAGCATTTGTCATTCCCTACCAGAATGCATCTTACCTCTTCTGAACGGCTCGCTCCGCGCAGGTACTGTCCCAAGATCCTTCAAAGAGGCCATCCTAGTCCCGCTACTCAAGAAACCTGGTGCGGACCCAGCTGAACTGGCCAACTACCGCCCCATATCGCTTCTGCCCTACTTCTCCAAACTACTCGAAGCACACGCCACCAGATGCCTCTCCAATTTTATCAAGACCTCTTGCTTCTTGGAGCCTAATCAGGCCGGCTTCAGGCCTTCCTTTTCTACAGAGGCCGTCATCTTAGCTGTCCTGGACACGCTGAGGAGAAATGCCGACTCAGGCACCCCCCAGGCCCTCGTTCTCCTGGACCTTTCGGCCGCGTTCGACACGGTTGACCATAACATCTTGCTTCACCGTGTCGAACAGGCTGGCATCCAGGACTCTGCCCTCAGCTGGATCCGGTCTTTCTTGTCTGGTAGAACTCAAGCCGTCCGGATGGGCCCCTACACAGCACTCAAGTCCCCCACATCATGCGGAGTTCCCCAGGGCTCCTCCCTCTCACCTTTACTGTTCAACCTGTACCTCCAGCCCCTACTCCACTCACTCCGTAACTGGGACATCACAGTTTACAACTATGCTGATGATCTGCAGATCATCTTTCCACTCAATTCCCCCAATGCGGTAGACAACTTCCACTCCGTTATGCTTCACATCAAAGATTGGATGAACTCCAACCAACTGAAGTTGAACCCCGGGAAAACCGAGCTTCTTCTCCCATGCTCCAGCCCATCCTTCTGGGGAACCCAGTTCTGGCCCACAGAACTGGGCCTTCCACCGGCCCCCTTGACCTCGGCAAAGAGCCTCGGCGTGACCATCGATGCCGAGCTCTCTCTCCGACCCCATGTTGGCTCCGTGATTTCTTCCTGCTCCTTTCAACTCAGAAAGATCCGGAAGGTCAGCCACTTGCTTCCCCCGCCTGCTTTGATTCAAGTAATCATCTCTCTTGTGCTCTCCCGCTTGGACTTCTCCAACTGCATCTACCACGGACTTCCAAAAACACTTCTTCACCGCCTTCAGGCAGTTCAAAATCAGGCAGCTCGCATCATCTTCAAATCTCCGAAATGTCAATCGGCCAAACCCCTGATGCATAAACTACACTGGCTGCCTATTGAACAGAGGTGGCCTTCAAGCTGGGCTGCCTCACGTTCAAGGCTCTCCATTGTACCAGCCCTGCCTTTCTGACCTCCCTCATCACTCCCTACCGCCCAAATTGTAACCTTTTGAACAAAGAAGGGTTTGGCTTTAGCGCAGTAAGGCTACGCCACGATCAGAAGTAACAAAACAATTGCCAATACTGCTCAATTATTTTTACAAAGAGAAATCCAGATGAGCTCTGCGTTCTCACCTGAATAGACCACACGTTCAGTCTAGAAATCTATCTCAAATTCTTTTATTTTATTTTTATTGAAATTCTTAATTTTTTTGAATTTTTCTTTTTGAAAACGTCCACAATTAGTATACAAAAAATGTACTTGAATCTACCTATTTACACTAATAACGATTGTATGAAAAAACTAGAAATTGAAATTGTGGATATGTACACAGGGGTGTCAGGAAAGATGTGCACGCAATGCAAAAACATAATATTCATTCAGCATGTATTCAGCCAATTCATTTCACAAATATACAAGCATACAACCAAAACTTTCATACCAGTGAGTGATGGGAAGGGAGGGGGGTGTTGTGAAAAAACAAAAAAAAAATTTTTAAGAGTAAGATATTTATTCTTCTAGTCACCACTCAGGTGATTAGGCCATCTTCTCCTTATTTTCTTTTGGATTATTTACAACAAGGATTGGCCTAATAGATTTGGAGAAGGAACTCTTAGGAGACAAAAAAACGATATTTACACCACATAACAAACAAAAGGCTCAGACAATGGGGTCGACGCGTTTCGAATCCCTTGGTTCGTGGGATTCTCTTCAGGACCGTAACAGATACAATCTGGAAGACATGAAAATCAGAATAGCATTCAGTCAGTGATATCTCACAAACGAGGACCCTTCACTTCATCTTACGCAACACACACCATGCACGCAACTCAAAGAATTGCCGTTTACTGAAAATAAAGATCTATTAGTAAGCATGGATATAGTTTCTCTATACACCCAAATTCCACAGGATCAGGCACTTGAAGTTTTGGAACTCTACCTAGATCGTAGAGAACGCCCAATGAGGATACCGACTGAATTTATTCTAGAGCTAGCCAAGATGGCCCTTACAAAAAACTATTTCAAGTTTAAAGACGACTTTTTCTTCCAGATCAAGGGAGTCGCAATGGGCTGCCCTTTTGCTCCTGAGCTTGCTGTGCTATTCATGAGCCAGTACGAAGAAACCTTCATTTATGAGAACAACCCCTATAAACAATGGATTGGGGGTTGAATCCGGTTCATTGATGATATTTTCTTCACATGGACTGGAAACGAGAATGATCTTCTAAGTTTTCATGACTGGCTGAACAATCTGACAAGGGATATAAAATTCAGCATTCAGTCTTCAAAAACCAGACTAACCTTTCTGGACGTGGAAGTATACTGTTCAAATGGAGGGTTGGTGACAACCCTCTTTAGGAAGAAAACAGACAGAAACAAAGCACTTGAATTTACAAGTAACCACCCGAGAAGTCTAAAACAGAACCTACCCATGGGCCAATTCCTCCGTATAAGACGGAATTGCACATTTAAAGATGAATATATGGAACATGCGAACCTTTTAAAAGAAAGACTACTTCAACGAGGTTACCCCTCAAAACTTCTGAAACAAGCACAAAAAAGAGCCTGGTGGACACCGAGAGAGGAATTGCTAAAGAGGAACCCCCCAAAAAAACAGACCAGAATCGTCTGCGTTTCGACATACTGCCCTTCATCCAATTGGTTGAAGAAGACAATTCACCAAAACTGGCACCTAATAAAAGAACTAGACCTTCAATTAAATGAACAATCTCTCTTCGCCTTCAAGAAAGACAAAAGCATTGCAAATCAGATAGCTTGTGCAGCATTACCAACAACACACAATCCCACATTGAGAGAATATGTGGGACTACCAGACAATGGGGTCGACGCGTTTCGAATCCCTTGGTTCGTGGGATTCTCTTCAGGACCGTAACAGATACAATCTGGAAGACATGAAAATCAGAATAGCATTCTGTCAGTGATATCTCACAAACGAGGACCCTTCACTTCATCTTACGCAACACACACCATGCACGCAGTACCTGTAGAGCTTTTCGGGTCTCTTTTGTAAAGTTGAGCTGTGGGCAGAAAATGCATCTCAGTCAAAATTTGGACTGTCGGGTTATTTCGAAACGAGTGTGGAGATTGTTGTCATATACTTACATGTAAGGGGTTGTGAAGAATCTTAAAAATCGACGTAGTGTCTCGGTTAATGTCACACCGGCAACATTTTTGAAGAATTTTTTTTCGTTCTGTTTCTTGTTATCTATTGGAGAAAGGATTTTGCAGTTGTTAATTTGAACTCTTATCAAGTGCTTGCTGTTCACCAACTGCATAAGGCGGAACGTTTTTAACGTGGTTTGGGTGTACCATTCTACACCGACTCCATTGAAGAAAAGCGGTAGTTACTTTTCAATACTTGTTGTGTAAATACGGCAGAAAGGCGGGACGTTCTAACGTGTTTTGGGTGTACCGTTCTACTCTGTCTACATGTATTTAAGCTGCGGTGAGTATGCGTACTTCTAAGTGTTCGGCGGTAGCATAAATTCAAGAACCCAAATACTGCTGGTAGCCTTACCGTTTTCTTTACGATCTTGGACTCCCCGTTCAGCGTGTCTGTCTCTGTCGCCGATGAATCGTATCATCAGATCGGCGCTTAAAAACACTGTATTCAGAATTGTGCTTGGCCCGATGGGAATTGTAGTTTTGAATCCAATTTTCGCTGTTTAGTGGTGTCAGGCGAAAGATTGTCTGGTTGAAACGTGATTAAATGGGAGTAGTGGTTCTTGTGTGGTTTGGAAATATACTCAACCATAAATGATGTATGTTGGTATGTGCAGAAACCGCAATTGCTTTTCAATAATAATCGCCGAAAGTGTGATGTATTCGGGGACACTTTTTGGATTCCGATATGTTGATAGTCAGATTGTTTGTTGGTGTATGCAAAATCCACAATTGCTTTTTAATAATAATCGCCGAAAAAGTGATGTTTTGAGGGGTTGCTTTTTGGATTCCCATATATTAATAGTCAGATATGAGTTTCCTTTTTGAGTATATAAACCCCGTATGTAAAAACTGGAGCATATGTTCGCAGCTAGGCACAGCTAGATTTACAAATGATAGAGTTCCGTCATTTCATTTAACCCGTTTACGACAGTATTAAATTTAAGGATTAACATGGCTTGTCTTTGTCGTAATTTGGCTTCGAGGTCGCCACCTCTTGTGCCCAGTTCTATTTTAGATATGACTGTCCATCTAAAATCATTGTCGTCATGTCCACTTTCCACCCAATGTTGTACCAGGGGTGCAGTGAGTACTTTCCTTTTTAGTCTGGATCTGTGTTGAGACATTCTTTGCCTTACTTCTTGATTGGTCTTCCCAATGTACAATTTTTTGCATGGGCATAAAACTCCGTAAATTACATTGCGAGTTTTACAATTTGTGAAGGACTCATGCTTCCAAAATATGTTTTCATGTTCGAACAATGTTCCCTCGATCGTTGATGTACAACTGATGCACGTACCACATTTATGGTGTCCTTTGATGGGGGGTAGTCCCACATATTCTCTCAATGTGGGATTGTGTGTTGTTGGTAATGCTGCACAAGCTATCTGATTTGCAATGCTTTTGTCTTTCTTGAAGGCGAAGAGAGATTGTTCATTTAATTGAAGGTCTAGTTCTTTTATTAGGTGCCAGTTTTGGTGAATTGTCTTCTTCAACCAATTGGATGAAGGGCAGTATGTCGAAACGCAGACGATTCTGGTCTGTTTTTTTGGGGGGTTCCTCTTTAGCAATTCCTCTCTCGGTGTCCACCAGGCTCTTTTTTGTGCTTGTTTCAGAAGTTTTGAGGGGTAACCTCGTTGAAGTAGTCTTTCTTTTAAAAGGTTCGCATGTTCCATATATTCATCTTTAAATGTGCAATTCCGTCTTATACGGAGGAATTGGCCCATGGGTAGGTTCTGTTTTAGACTTCTCGGGTGGTTACTTGTAAATTCAAGTGCTTTGTTTCTGTCTGTTTTCTTCCTAAAGAGGGTTGTCACCAACCCTCCATTTGAACAGTATACTTCCACGTCCAGAAAGGTTAGTCTGGTTTTTGAAGACTGAATGCTGAATTTTATATCCCTTGTCAGATTGTTCAGCCAGTCATGAAAACTTAGAAGATCATTCTCGTTTCCAGTCCATGTGAAGAAAATATCATCAATGAACCGGATTCAACCCCCAATCCATTGTTTATAGGGGTTGTTCTCATAAATGAAGGTTTCTTCGTACTGGCTCATGAATAGCACAGCAAGCTCAGGAGCAAAAGGGCAGCCCATTGCGACTCCCTTGATCTGGAAGAAAAAGTCGTCTTTAAACTTGAAATAGTTTTTTGTAAGGGCCATCTTGGCTAGCTCTAGAATAAATTCAGTCGGTATCCTCATTGGGCGTTCTCTACGATCTAGGTAGAGTTCCAAAACTTCAAGTGCCTGATCCTGTGGAATTTGGGTGTATAGAGAAACTATATCCATGCTTACTAATAGATCTTTATTTTCAGTAAACGGCAATTCTTTGAGTTGCGTGCATGGTGTGTGTTGCGTAAGATGAAGTGAAGGGTCCTCGTTTGTGAGATATCACTGACTGAATGCTATTCTGATTTTCATGTCTTCCAGATTGTATCTGTTACGGTCCTGAAGAGAATCCCACGAACCAAGGGATTCGAAACGCGTCGACCCCATTGTCTGAGCCTTTTGTTTGTTATGTGGTGTAAATATCGTTTTTTTGTCTCCTAAGAGTTCCTTCTCCAAATCTATTAGGCTAATCCTTGTTGTAAATAATCCAAAAGAAAATAAGTAGAAGATGGCCTAATCACCTGAGTGGTGACTAGAAGAATAAATATCTTACTCTTAAAAAATTTTTTTTGTTTTTTCACAACACCCCCCTCCCTTCCCATCACTCACTGGTATGAAAGTTTTGGTTGTATGCTTGTATATTTGTGAAATGAATCGGCTGAATACATGCTGAATGAATATTATGTTTTTGCTTTGCGTGCACATCTTCCCTGACACCCCTGTGTACATATCCACAATTTCAATTTCTAGTTTTTTCATACAATCGTTATTAGTGTAAATAGGTAGATTCAAGTACATTTTTTGTATACTAATTGTGGACGTTTTCAAAAAGAAAAATTCAAAAAATTAAGAACTTGAATAAAAATAAAATAAAAGAATTTGAGATAGATTTCTAGACTGAACGTGTGGTCTATTCAGGTGAGAACGCAGAGCTCATCTTGATTTCTCTTTGTAAAAATAATTGAGCAGTATTGGCAATTGTTTTGTTACTTCTGATCGTGGCGTAGCCTTACTGCGCTAAAGCCAAACCCTTCTTTGTTCAAAGGTGTTTATAGCGGGCACAAGCTCGCGAGGTTTGAACTCCACGCTTAAGTGCGTTGAATTTCTTTTGTGTGTCGATCAATCATTGTTGGGTTCAGACACAGGATTCATTGTCACATCTATGAGCGAAGTCTACGCCCCCTTTATATATTTTTGTCTTTTTCAACTCTCTTTTGGATGAAAGTTATGATTTGTTGTATGTAAGTGGGTGTTTGTACAAAAAGTTAAATAGTTGTGTCATTTCAAGTCTATTAATATGAGTGAAGACCAAACATTCGCATACAGCAAAGATCACATAAGGAAGTTATTGAGTGACCCTCCTTTATTTGGCTCAGCCACACTCAGCAGTACCGCACAAACCAACAACGAATCGGAGAAATTAATCAGTTTAAAGAAAAAACAAATACGCACGGATTTGCATGGATATTATTTAATCCAACATTTAAAATCAGGCACAATACCAACAGGACTAATAGTCAAAAATATACCGGTAATCTTTACGGAGGACCCGATATATAAAAAAGGCTACAGTTTTATAGAAACTAAGTGCAGCCGAGATCTCATGGTCCTAACCATAGAAACAGCCCAACGAATATCTAAGGATCAACTTAAGGAAATTGAATTACTGGAGGAAGCCATAAAAACCAATCAACTCATTACGGACTCAAAAACCTTATTAGAAAAAATTGACAAGGAAATACTAGACTTCAAAGACTACACTGTGACCCAAAAAGAAAACAATTTTGAGAGAGATAAGAAAATTATTTCCATCGATAAAGCATATCCCTATCTCCAATTAGATTTCTATTCAAGACCAGAAGCAAGGAGATTTCTTCCGGACAACCAAGGCAGATCACGAAATAAATATATAACATTTTCAGACACATCATCCTCAGGTGGCAGCGACTCAGACAGTGGCAACTACAGACCACCCTTTTCAAGACGCGGAGGCTATCAACCAAATTACCAGCAGAATTTCCAACAAAATACCTCCGAACAACAACAACAACAACAATCTTTTTGATCACGGGGCCAAACAAAAGCCAGAGGCAAAACGAGATATCAACAGCCTTGGGAAATGTCCACGAGGCGACACAATTACAAAAATTCGATAAATCATCAATTTTCAATCTCTCAAATAAGTCTCTCACGGAAAGTGAAATGAGCGTCCTGGAAAAAGGGTTGACATTTGTGCCCACAAAAATCACGGATTTTGTAAGACTAAAAACTGAGTTCATAGAATTCTGTAGGAAAATCAGGCTAACTACCTTTTTCACTGGGAAAGAAATGACGCCAAATACTGAAACAACAGGATTCAAGAAAAAATCAACTTTTTGCCCTCCTGCATTTAAAGTCCCTAAGGAAGTAATTGTTTTTGAAAAAACGATCTTATCTGCCATCTCCTCCCAAGAAAAGCGGAATAGGGGATACACTAAACCAAATCTATCCAAAACCCAAAAGGAAGCACTATGCAGTCTAAAAAATGACGAAAATATCGTAATCAAACAAGCAGACAAAGGCGGGTCAATCGTCATCTGGGGAACTAACGAATATATCACAGAAGCTAACCGCCAACTAATGGATCAAGAATGTTACCGCCAAATTAACCATGATCCAATTCAAGAACTTCAAAAAGAATTATTCTCTATATTGACCAAAGGCTTCGCAGAAGGTTTTTTGGGGAAGAATGAATTTGAATACCTCCAAAACAAACATCCACGAATACCACTGTTTTATGTCCTCCCAAAGGTACACAAAAGTGAACACTTACCACCAGGGAGACCCATCATCTCTGGATGCGAATCACTTTTTGAGCCTATATCTAAATTTATAGATTTCTTCCTCAAACCATTCATGTCACAAGTTCAATCATACCTCCAAGATACAACAGACTTCATAAATAAACTCAAAGAATTGCCGTTTACTGAAAATAAAGATCTATTAGTAAGCATGGATATAGTTTCTCTATACACCCAAATTCCACAGGATCAGGCACTTGAAGTTTTGGAACTTTACCTAGATCGTAGAGAACGCCCAATGAGGATACCGACTGAATTTATTCTAGAGCTAGCCAAGATGGCCCTTACAAAAAACAATTTCAAGTTTAAAGACGACTTTTTCTTCCAGATCAAGGGAGTCGGAATGGGCTGCCCTTTTGCTCCTGATCTTGCTGTGCTATTCATGAGCCTGTACGAAAAAACCTTCATTTATGAGAACAACCCCTATAAACAATGGATTGGGGGTTGGATCCGGTTCATTGATGATATTTTCTTCACATGGACTGGAAATGAGAATGATCTTCTAAGTTTTCATGACTGGCTGAACAATCGGACAAGGGATATCAAATTCAGCATTCAGTCTTTAAAAACCAGACTAACCTTTCTGGACGTGGAAGTATACTGTTCAAATGGAGAGTTGGTGACAACCCTCTTTAGGAAGAAAACAGACAGAAACAAAGCACTTGAATTTACAAGTAACCACCCGAGAAGTCTAAAACAGAACCTACCCATGGGCCAATTCCTCCGTATAAGACGGAATTGCACATTTAAAGATGAATATATGGAACATGCGAACCTTTTAAAAGAAAGACTACTTCAACGAGGTTACCCCTCAAAACTTCTGAAACAAGCACAAAAAAGAGCCTGGTGGACACAGAGAGAGGAATTGCTAAAGAGGAACCCCCCAAAAAAACAGACCAGAATCGTCTGCGTTTCGACATACTGCCCTTCATCCAATTGGTTGAAGAAGACAATTCACCAAAACTGGCACCTAATAAAAGAACTAGACCTTCAATTAAATGAACAATCTCTCTTCGCCTTCAAGAAAGACAAAAGCATTGCATTTCAGATAGTTCGTGCAGCATTACCAACAACACACAATCCCACATTGAGAGAGTATGTGGGACTACCCCCCATCAAAGGACACCATAAATGTGGTACGTGCATCAGTTGTACATCAACGATCGAGGGAACATTGTTCGAACATGAAAACATATTTTGGAAGCATGAGTCCTTCACAAATTGTAAAACTCGCAATGTAATTTACGGAGTTTTATGCCCATGCAAAAAATTGTACATTGGGAAGACCAATCAAGAAGTAAGGCAAAGAATGTCTCAACACAGATCCAGACTAAAAAGGAAAGTACTCACAGCACCCCTGATACAACATTGGGTGGAAAGTAGACATGACGACAATGATTTTAGATGGACAGTCATATCTAAAATAGAACTGGGCACAAGAGGTGGCGACCTCGAAGCCAAATTACGACAAAGGGAAGCCATGTTAATCCTTAAATTTAATACTGTCGTAAACGGGTTAAATGAAATGACGGAACTCTATCATTTGTAAATCTAGCTGTGCCTAGCTGCGAACATATGCTCCAGTTTTTACATACGGGGTTTATATACTCAAAAAGGAAACTCATATCTAACTATTAATATATGGGAATCCAAAAAGCAACCCCTCAAAACATCACTTTTTCGGCGATTATTATTAAAAAGCAATTGTGGATTTTGCATACACCAACAAACAATCTGACTATCAACATATCGGAATCCAAAAAGTGTCCCCGAATACATCACACTTTCGGCGATTATAATTGAAAAGCAATTGCGGTTTCTGCACATACCAACATACATCATTTATGGTTGAGTATATTTCCAAACCACACAAGAACCACTACTCCCATTTAATCACATTTCAACCAGACAATCTTTCGCCTGACGCCACTAAACAGCAAAAATTGGATTCAAAACTACAATTCCCATCGGGCCAAGCACAATTCCATTTGATTACGTTTTAACCAGACGATCTTTCGCCTGACGCCACTAAACAGCAAAAATTGGATTCAAAACTACAATTCCCATCGGGCCAAGCACAATTCTGAACACAGTGTTTTTAAGCGCCGATCTGATGATACGATTCATCGGCGACAGAGACAGACACGCCGAACGGGGAGTCCAAGATCGTAAAGAAAACGGTAAGGCTACCAGCAGTATTTGGGTTCTTGAATTTATGCTACCGCCGAACACTTAGAAGTACGCATACTCACCGCAGCTTAAATACATGTAGACAGAGTAGAACGGTACGCCCAAAACACGTTAGAACGTCCCGCCTTTCTGCCGTATTTACACAACAAGTATTGAAAAGTAACTACCGCACAATCTTTTCTTCAATGGAGTCGGTGTAGAATGGTACACCCAAACCACGTTAAAACGTTCCGCCTTATGCAGTTGGTGAACAGCAAGCACTTGATAAGAGTTCAAATTAAAAACTGCAAAATCCTTTCTCCAATAGATAACAAGAAACAGAACGAAAAAATTTTCGTCAAAAATGTTGCCGGTGTGACATTAACCGAGACACTACGTCGATTTTTAAGATTCTTCACAACCCCTTACATGTAAGTATATGACAACAATCTCCACACTCGTTTCGAAATAACCCGACAGTCCAAATTTTGACTGAGATGCATTTTCTGCCCACAGCTCAACTTTACAAAAGAGACCCGAAAAGCTCTACAGGTACTGCGTGCATGGTGTGTGTTACGTAAGATGAAGTGAAGGGTCCTCGTTTGTGAGATATCACTGACTGAATGCTATTCTGATTTTCATGTCTTCCAGATTGTATCTGTTACGGTCCTGAAGAGAATCCCACGAACCAAGGGATTCGAAACGCGTCGACCCCATTATCTGAGCCTTTTGTTTGTTATGTGGTGTAAATATCATTTTTTTGTCTCCTAAGAGTTCCTTCTCCAAATCTATTAGGCCAATCCTTGTTGTAAATAATCCAAAAGAAAATAAGTAGAAGATGGCCTAATCACCTGAGTGGTAACTAGAAGAATAAATATCTTACTCTTAAAAAAAATGTTTTGTTTTTTCACAACACCCCCCCCCTTCCCATCACTCACTGGTATGAAAGTTTTGGTTGTATGCTTGTATATTTGTGAAATGAATCGGCTGAATACATGCTGAATGAATATTATGTTTTTGCATTGCGTGCACATCTTCCCTGACACCCCTGTGTACATATCCACAATTTCAATTTCTAGTTTTTTCATACAATCGTTATTAGTGTAAATAGATAGATTCAAGTACATGTTTTGTATACTAATTGTGGACATTTTCAAAAAGAAAATTTCAAAAAATTAAGAATTTAAATAAAAATAAAATAAAAGAATTTGAGATAGATTTCTAGACTGAACGTGTGGTCTATTCAGGTGAGAACGCAGAGCTCATCTTGATTTCTCTTTGTAAAAATAATTGAGCAGTATTGGCAATTGTTTTGTTACTTCAAATTGTAACTTTGGCTCTGCTCATCTTCAGTCGCTTGTCGTACCCAAAACCAGAACCAACAAGTTCGGCGGACGAAGGTTCGCCCTCTTGGCCCCGAAGTTCTGGAACTCTCTCCCCCTGACCATTAAATCTAGCTGCTCCCTCTTTCACTTTAAGAAGCTGCTCAAAACCTTCCTCTTTCCCCCACCCTGCTAACCCCGCGTAAACCCCAGATTTTGTATCACCTCTGTCCTATAGCGCCAGGAAACCCATGGTGTCAGTGCGCTCTACAAATTCCATTTAATAATAATAATATTAATAATTTTAACGAGCTTCTTGGTAATACGCCTAAGAATTTGGCGGGAAGAAAGGGTAATAGTAATTAAAGGTAAATTTGCCACATTTACTTCCAAAAAAAGATTACCATGAGATTTCTGCAACCGGACCTTCCTTAATTGAGCTGAGAGAATGTTATTCTCAGGACCCATTAGCCTAAGATGACCCCACTTTCCACATGACTTGAGCATAGGAGTTCAGTCCCTGAACATTTTGGCTAAGAATGTCTCAGCTCGAGGGACCAACACCACAATGGCCTACAAATTTACTGTAAGCAGCGGAAGACACGTGCATGTACTAAAATCATTGCAGGGTACACTGACAGGGGTGTCATGACTAGCCATGGCTTGAGCTATGCACTTACAGGGTGACAGATGAACAATCACATGCCCACACCCAACCTGCATGAGGGTGCAGCAGGCAGACTGCCAACAGATGTGCATGGGCAATCAGAGGCATTGGAGCAGACCCTCACAGGTGTCCCTCCCCTATTCAGCTAGATTACGGACCCCACCATGGCATCCACATTAGAAAACATGTCTCAGCAGACTCAAAAACACTTTCAGGACACACATGAAGCAGATTCTAGGGTAAAGAGGTAATTGTGGCTCCATTTCGTAGGAGAGGTAGTCTTCAAGCTATTTAAGAATCTCTCTGACATCGGACGACTAGGAAGCAGCAGTTGCGACTCCCAATGTATAGTACAAGCCACACATAAATCTAGACAGTGAACAGTTCATGCTGCTACAAGCAAGGCAGAGAAACTGAAAAACCATTGATTGTAAATGTAAATGTAAATGTACCGGTATTTATAGAGCGCACAGCTACTTCCCTGAGGTAGTGTCCCGGCGCTGTCCGTATACCGCTTAGGAACCCTTCCTGGTGTTCCCTGTGAGTGTCCACTCCTGGGCACCCCCAGGGTGAAACAAGGCATCCCAGCACTTTTGGGGCCGTTGTGGAGATTAAGCAAGCTATTGCCCAGAGTCGCAGAGTGGGACCCATGATTAGAATAGACACCGAGGCAAGAATTATCAGGTCCGAGGAAATTGAGCCCAAGACCCGGCAAGGCGGGTATTGAACGCTGGTCCCGGGCCAGACCTTTGCATCAGGGTCTGCCGCTCTAACCATTTGAGCCACACTTCTCCATGAACACCTCCACAAAATGGCCATCAAATGCACCAATGATGACCAAACGTAAGAAATGTTACTCAGAGAATCCATGGGTGCAAATCATCTGTGATGTGACAGCTATACTGCAGGATCCTGGCTTTAAGCTGGAGGTCATGCTCGTACTTACATACTGCCCAGGGTCAGATTGGAAAGGCGGGCACTTGGGCAATGGACAATGGCCATTATCTGGGTTGCAGCTGTGGGTCGCCTTTCTGGGCAGCATGAAGGCTAATTTGGGCTATGGCTGTTCCAATCAGATGCTGCCAATGGCCCAGTGGAAGCCTAAGCGTCCTTAGCGGAAGCAGATTGGCCCTATTACCTCCCTTTTACTAACTGGAGCAGAGGTGTCATTCCCAATCTCTGACTGTGCTGGTCCGTTAATGTATACAGAATGAGCTTGGGTTTGAGCAGAAGTAGCCTCACTTATATTCAGGTGAGGTTCACCAGTGTGAACTAATCCGTGCACAAAAAGTCCTGGCAAACATTTGCATTTTTTTATTATCTCAGTGAAGTTAAGAAAATATGTATTTTTTTAAACAACCCTCCTCCCTTTCATAATACTTAAAACACTGCAGTGTGGGCCACTTTTGATTTTTAGGGTTCCCGGACATATTTTGCATTACAATCCAGCCCTGTGCTGCCACAATGTATCAAATAGCAGAGCTGAGCAAATCAAAGTGGCACTTTATCAGTATCCCCGAAAGTTGACCATCATCCACGCTGAACATAAAAGAGGAAATTGAGGATGCGATTCCGAAGAAAGGACACCTCGAACAAAAATGCAAGCTGATAAACTTTGCATGAGTGTGGTGACAATGGTGAGACCGAAGTCCCCCAGACTAAATGCCACTCCTCTTATGGCATGCACCATCTCAACAACCCAAGCTCATAAATGAAACCCTACAATGACTGCAGCCAAGTATGAATCAGGCAAAGAAGAAGAGTAGTTCTCCCTGAGTCCCTATGTGGGGAAGGAGGTGGGATCAAGAAGGCCTCAGACCATGTGTGATATTAAGCTCAGAGGAATTACATCAAACCCCTAACAGATACCAGGCATACTTGAACATTATTGAAACATTAGCGATTCCAGGATCTGAAACTCTGCCTTAAACTTTGCCCTATCAACACCAAAATGAATGCCTTTAGAGGTCTGTCACCATTGCCTATTGCTGGAACCTCTGAGGGTGAAGTGTGCCACAAATCAAATATAATTGAATTTAAATATACGTCACTACCAAAAGGGGTGAAACCCTGTTAAGCTGCCACATGGAGGAAGACCTCGGTTTTCACAAGTCCATGACTGCAGACCAAAAGTACCTTCAAATACTTTGAATGCCTGTTTCATGGACTAGTTTGTCTCAAAAGCCACACAATCAAATTGCACATTTAAAACACAATCAAAGCAGTTGCCTTGTGGCACGAGAGTGGGCTGTTTCATCTGCACCTTCAAGTGGAACAGGAGCTGGAGTGGTTGGAAGCTATGGAAATGAACATCAACTCTGCAAGTGTCCCCATGGTTTCTGCCCCTAAACCCAAGCAACCAGGCTTCGTACGCCAGTGGAATGACATGTGAAGGACTCGAGTTGTTATTTGTCTTCATGTGATGACACTACTCATCCCAATGCAGGGTGTCAGAACACTTTACATAACACCTACAGATTATACATTGACAATAAGAGGGTTACAAGGTGTGGGAGCCACATGTCCTTCATACCTTACTGTGCTATCTTAGAAGGATTACAATTTATGAACTTCAAGTAACAGAATGATCTCTGTATTTAAAGCAGCAACCTGCTTACCCATTTACATAAAGTAGAAATCTGTCATCTGCATGCTACATAATGTGCTTTGCAGTAGACATGTTAACCCTCTATGATACTATGATGCAAAACTAGGACTAGACAAAACACAGATCACTCCAGCAAATATGTTATCCTTGAGGGTTCTCTTACCATTATTGTTATTCCTTGAGATTTAGCTGGCACATAACGATCTCTGCAGCAGGTGCCTTAAGCCCATGAAATATTTTAAAATACAGACATTGCAGCCAATTACGTGGAACAAAATCACTGCCACATTTCTTCCTGTTGCCAATTTATGTGTGGTAGAGTTTAAAAACAAAATGTATTAAGTTAAGGCCCAAATTTATCTGGGTTGCATCAATATTTTGTCACAACCCCAATGCAAAATGTAATTTATTAAATATTGTAATGTGGTCAAATGTACTCATGATAGACTTGCTAAACAAATGTGAGGTCCAAAGATCTGATGTTACATTCTGTGAGGTCATGGGTTGAGATGCCACTTCTTGTGATGACACATGCAATCTTGCTTCCTGTGATGTCACACACAGTGATGCCACACAGTGATGTCACACATGGCGATGTCAAGTTTGGTGATGTCACACCCATTCTGCTTAACTTGGTGAGTCCCGCCACTTCTTCTTTTAGGACATGATCCCTGGACATGAGACTCCGCAATCAGACTATTAACTGCAAACAGCAAATCATGCCAATGATGGCCAACATAATTGTCAGACCTTCACTGGAGTCAGCGGTTCTCCGAGATCGATCTTAATGTGGGATATCGCCAATTACTCCTAGACCCGACAAACTGCTATATCACCACTTTCTCAATCCACTTAGAGCTCTGAAGATACAGGAACCTACACTTCAGTGTCTAGTCTGGTATTGGTGCTCTCTATGCCGCCTGTTTCTTACTTTGTTTTAAAAGCAAACTTTCCTTTTGAGACTTTTTAAACTGCTAATCTATTTCTGTGGTGTCTGTTGTCTGGGCATTTGTGGACTGTGTTGGGGAAGAGCTTCATGTATTTATTTTTTATTGCGCTGTCTTACTTCCCTTTGAGTTGACGCTGCTCCAAAACTAGGTGCTGATTGAGGAGGGAGGGGGGGTCATTAGCTGAATTTTCTGCGCTTCCTGCCTGTATTGGCTATTTTTCAGGTCAGCTCTCTAGTGAGCTCTGCCATGACTGCTATCTAGTCACCAGGTCAGTGCAGACGTGCCTCTGGTGCACAGCGGGAGCGCCTAAAGCAAGCCCGTTGCATCCGTCAACGCCTGACTGAGGCCCGGCCCTGGAACCCTGGTTCTTTCTTATCAAACCGCCTGACATATTTGTCCACTCAACTTTTAGCTTTGAGACCCCTCTGCCCTTCAAGCTGTCAGACGTTAGATTTACAAATGTACCCACTAATAAACAAAGGCTGTGACTTCTCTGTTCTATTTTTGGATGGGGGGTCCAATGCAGTGTCAGGAATGGAGTGCAGTCCTAAAATGGCACTGCTAGGGGCTGATGGTGTTAATGCTTTAATTTTTGTTTAGCATAAGCTGTCTCTGTCTAGACACCAGCAACATGTTTTTAATATTCTATGGGGTAATAATCTGGATGCCTTATTCCTGACACAGACATAGCCACATGATGGGTCTTCACCGGATGTGATTGAGGCATGCCCTCTTAATTACACTACAGCAAAAACAGATAGACAGGACTTGAAAGGTGGGGGATTGGAATTGTGAGTAAATAAGAATCTAAATGCAAAACAGAAGATTTGTCACTTCCTGTCCGTGAGGCCTTATTTTTCTCGCGCTCTCTTACACACAAATTTACGCTGTCAGGAGCCCTGATTTATCGAGGCCCACACCCGTCATGCTGGGAATTGGTGTGCCTGCATCCTTGATTTAGTAGCTCCTCATATTTTAAAATCTGCCAATATCACCCTGGTTGGTGATATCAAGGTCCACTTGGATGACTCCAAATGTGGTTATCCTACCATCTTTATTGATGATGTGGTTATTGTGAATCTGACTTTGTGCAATTCCGCAAACATGAAGCCAGACATCTTTTAGACCCTATCTTTTCTAATGTGAAGGGTCTGATTACAGATTTGCCTTCTCTGTTAATTTTGTCAGACCATCTACAGTACTTTTTCTCATTAGTATCCCGGTCTTCCCAGGAGTGGGACCGTTGCTCCCTGTAAATAAGACCAGAAAGTGTTTCCTGACAAGATTTCTCAACCTCTGAGAACTTTGCCTGCCCTAAAACAAATGGTTGATGATGATCAGGGTCTAGTTCATGGGTACTCACAAACTTTCTATCAGGGGCCAAATTTACAGTGTGGTTTGTGGCAGGGGGCTGCACCAGTGGGGACGGGGTCAGTGTTGGAGGGGGGTGGGGCTAGAGCAACAAAAACTATGACCATGAGGTTGAACACAGGCCCCTGCAGTGGACGCCTTCGTCCACTGAGCAACCAGACCCGGCATACACACATAACTATCTATCTCTCTATTGCTCTAGCTCTCTCTCCCTCTCCTTCTCTCCATCTCTCCATCTCTCTTCCTCTCTGTCTCCCTCCCTCTCGCTCTGTCTCCCTTTCTCTCTCTGTTTCCCCCTCTCTCTCTGTCTCCCTCTCTCTCTCTCTCTCTCTGTATCCCTCTTTCTCCATCTATCTCCCTCTGTCCCTCTCTCTCTGTGTCTCCCTCGCTCTCTCTGTCTCTCTGTCTCCCTCACTCTCTCTGTCGCTCTCTTTCTCTCTCTGTCACTCTCTCTCTCTCCCTCTTTCTCCCTCTGTCTGTCTCCCTCTCTCTCTGTTTCCCTCCCTCTCTCCTTCTGTCTCCCTCTGTCTGTCTCCCTCTGTTTCCCTCTCTCTGTTTCCCTCCCTCTGTCTCCCTCCCTCCCTCTGTCTGTCTCCCTCTGTCTCCCTCTGTCTTTCTCTCTGTCTCCCTCTGTCTCCCTCCCTCCCTTTCCCTCTCTGTCTCCCTCTGTCTCCCTCCATCTCTGCCTCTCTGCCTCTCTCTCCCTCAGTCTCCCACCGTCTCCCTCTCTGTCTATCTCTCTCTCCATCTCTCTGCCTGTCTCTGTCCGAGACTTCCTTGTCCTTGTGACGAAAATTAAACATGCAACCTATCTCTCTCTCCCTCTCCCCCCTCTCTCTCTCTCTCTCCCTCTTTCTCCCTCTGTCTCACTCCATATGTGTCCCTCTGTCTGTCTACCTCTCTCTCTGTCTCCCTCCCTCTCTCTCTTTCTCTCTCTCTGTCTCCCGCCCTCTGTCTCCTTCTGTTTCCCTCTGCCTGGCTCCCTCTGTGTCCCACTGTCTCACTCCCTCTGTCTCCCTCCCTCTTTGTCTCCCTCTGTCTCCCTCCCTGTCTCCCTCTTTCTCCCCCTCTCTCTCTCTCTGTATCCCTCTTTCTCCCCCTCCCTCTCTCTCCCCCTCTCTCTCTCAGTCTCCCTCTTTCTCCCCCTCTCTCTCTGTCTCCTCTTTCTCTCCCTCTCTCTTTCTCTGTCTCCCTCAGAGTCTCTCTGTCTCCCTCCCTCATTTTCCCTCTCTCTCCCTCCCCCCTCTCTCACTCTCTGTTCCCCTCCCTCTGTCCTCCTCCCTCTCGCTCTCTGTCTCCCTCCCTCTTTCTCTCTCTCTCCCTCTGTCGCCCTGTCGCCCTCTCGCCCTTCATCTGTCTCCCTCTGTCTGTCTCCTTCCCTATATCACTCTGCCTCTCTCTCCCTCCGTCTCCCTCCCTCCGTCTCCCTCTCCCTCTCTCTGTCTCTGTCTGAGAACTCATTGTCCTTGTGATGAAAATTAAACGTGCAACTATTCTAAAACTCACCAAGTTCTACAGGCCAGGCTGACCAGTCAATGGTAACTGGTTGAACATGGCGTCATCGGTGATCCTTGGCAGTTGCTAGCCCACAAATACAAGCCCCCTGCAAATGGGCCAAATGTACTTTAAAAAAAATGTTTCTGTCATTTATTTCTATAAAATGGAAAACAAGCACAGTCCAGCAACATCAGAGGACAATTAAATTATGCCTCATTTCTCATGTTTAGTAACATCTTTGCCTGGAGATGTGGCAAGAAAGAATATCTATTTACAATCATTAAACCACTGCATCAAAGCAAACAAATCAAGGGGGCTTTTCAATGTGGCAGTTAGAACGTTTCTCCTTCTCATGCTCCTGCCCTAAAAGAATATATATTATCTACCTACCAACAGACGTATATCAAGTTTGTTTCTAATTGGAAGACGTATATCAAGTTTGTTTCTAATTGGAAGCTGCAGTAGGATGACCTTTTGTGGGTGAGTTTGCGAGACACTGATTTTGCGCATGCTTCTTTATTTATTTATTTATTTATTTATTATGAAGCTTATAGAGCGCGCGGCTACCTCCAACGGAGGTGTCCCGGCGCTAAGATTACAGGCAATCACACGAGAAGAGAACCAAGAGCATGTCCAGTCAAATGGCAAACCAAGGGCTAGAGGTATAAGATTAGCGTTTGGCAAACAGCCAGGTTTTTAACTTGCGGCGGAAGACTAGCTCAGACTCGATGAACCTAAGCTCTAGAGGAAGGCTATTCCAAAGCTTGGCGGCTGTGACGGTGAAAGTTCTGCCGCCACTTCGGGAGAGCCTGAATCTGGGGACATTCAGCAGACGTAGGCTGTTAGATCTCAGGTGTCTTACTGAGGATGATAAATTGAGCCTTTTTCTAAGATAGACCGGGCCTGTTCCATTAATTGCCCGAAACGCAAGGACCAGAACTTTGAAGTCAATGCGACGGGCAATGGGGAGCCAATGTAGCTCGTCTCGGAATGCTCTGACCGAGTTGCGAGCAGGAATGTTTCCAATGAGCCTTGCTGCCGCATTCTGAATGATTTGTAGTCGGTCTATAAGATATTGGGGGGCACCGGCATATAGGCTATTGGCGTAATCAAGATGTGACGTGATAAGTGCGTGGACCACCGTTTTACGGGAAGTCAGAGGGAGGAAAGGAAAAATCTTCCTAATCATACGCAACTTATTAAAACAGGCCGCAGTAACTTTGTTAACCTGGGCTTTGCCAGACAAGGTGTTGTCAAATACAAAACCAAGGTTACGAGCAGACTTCGCTGGTATAGGAGGAGGATTAAGGACGGTTGGCCACCATAAAGTTGCGGGGGGAGTACATTTCCGACTAAAAAAAAGGACCTCAGTTTTGTCCGTGTTTAAAGCAAGATGATTGGCCGCCATCCATGAGCAGATGTTGCCAAGGCAGTTGCGAAAGTTGGAGAAGAGGGAGTCAGAGTGGTCTCTAAATGAAAACACCAGCTGAGTATCATCAGCATAAGAGACCACGCTGACACCCCATGACTCAACTACCTTGGCAAGCGGGCCAGATAAACATTAAACAATAGAGGGCTTAAGGCAGAGCCCTGAGGCACACCACACAGGAGGGGTTTTTCTTCTGATTCAAATGGGTGCAGCAGTACCCTTTGGGACCGACCGGCCAGAAAGGATTTGATCCATGCCAAAGCATTGCCACCAATCCCCAGCTGTTGTAGCCGGGCTGTGAGTATACCATGGGACACAGTGTCAAATGCAGCGGATAGGTCGAGGAGAACCAACATGGCCTCCTCGCCCCTATCCACTGATTCCCTTATTATCTCGGACACTTCCAACAACGCAGTCTCAGTGCTGTAGCCGGTTCTAAAGCCGGACTGCGAGTCATGCAGCAGCTTGTTTGTATCTAGGTACTGAGCCAGTTGTTTCTGAACCACTTTCTCCAGCACCTTGGCAGGTTTTGGGAGAAGCGAAATGGGCCGATAGTTGCAAAATTGTGAGGGGTCAGCGTCAGGTTTCTTCAGAATAGGAAGTAGCCTAGCATGTTTCCAAACTGAGGGAAATTGGCCATGGGTCAAAGAGGAATTCCAGATGGAGAGGAGAGGATTAATTAAAACAGGGGCAAGATTGCCCATTATCTTAGCAGGGACTGGGTCTAAAGGTGAGCCAGACTTGACTTTTTGGAGTAGCGACAAAGCAGAATCGTGAGTAAGTTCACCGAAAGAGTTAAAAAAACAATGAGAGGGCTGTAAAACAACAAAAGGTAAATTGGGAGAAACAGTGTCAAAGGAAGAAGAAAGTTTGACAATTTTATCCTGAAAGAAGTCTGAAAGTCCATTGCACAGGTCTTGAGTGGGGACGCATTGGGTTTTCAAGGCAGGAGGGTTCAAGAAATCTTTCACAATAGTGAAGAGGGTCTTGGAGGAATTCTGCGCCCGAAAGATAAGATTAGAAAAATAGGCTCTCATAGCAGAGCGTTTAAGTTTTTGAAATTTATTTAGGGCCGCTTTATAGGCTAGTTTGGCCAATGGGTCGTAATCCTGGCGCCATTCATCCTTTTCCCTGTGAATGCGGCCCCCGAGGAATCACAACAGGCGGAATTGCAGTTGATTTCGAACTGTCTGTTGTTTTACACGAGGGCCGCATAGAAAGGCTGGTGGGCCCCAACAGGCCCGTGGGCTGTACTTTGAGTACCGCTGGTCTAATTGAAAGGTGGATTATAAATGAAGTACATATGGTCTTACCACCTATGGCAAATTGTTCTGGAAGGTTTCTGTCCCTGGCACATTGGATTATGGTCAGAGAACTCTCTGACCTGAGCAAACTGTCTTCTCCTCTTCTGCGATCACAGTCTCAATGTGATGAGCTAGACCATTTTTTTGTTAAAAAAAAGTGGAAACTACCCATCTAAATTTCTTGAAGGATAATTAGTGCCACACCCAATTTACTGATTTTGCTGCCTATAAGGACATTTTGCATGTAATTCCAAAGCAGATGATAATATTTGATCCACTTTGGTTTCGACAAAGGGGCCTTTTGGCGCACAATCTACTGCTTCTGCTGCTAGTAAAGATATCTTGCATGTCACTTAGGAAGTGGATGATAATATTATATTCACTTTGGATTTAACATATAAAATATAGTCCTGGGCCCTGATTGGATTTCCCAACCTTCTTGGCCATTTTACATTCAATTAAATCCGGTTTGCCTCTTGATCCTCTTCCACCAAATAAGCTTGGCCTCCAAGAACCGAAACGTTTGCAGGTGGTGCTAGGCCTTCTTAGGGTGCCCCATAGTTGGAAGCATGCAATGATTGTCCCACTTTAAAAAAAAAAACAATCTTGACCCAACCGATTGGTTAAATTTCCGTCCAATACCTTTGTTGCCCATTTCTTCAAAGATTTGAGACAAGCATGTTAATTCATGGCTTACTTCAGTTGCTAGAGCCCAACATGTTCTACAACTCTCACAGTCTGGCCTTAGGGTAGGCCACAGCACTAAATCCACCCTCTTAGGCATCACTGAACATCTTAGATGACATCTAGATGAGGGAGAAACAGCTGCGCTGATTTATTTGACCTTAGCATGGCCTTTGATACTGTTTTCCACTCCATTTTAGTTAACAGACTTTGGCCTTGACAATACATTACTGAACTTGTTTACATCACTCCTTAAAGATCGGACATTCCAAGTTTTCTCAGTTAATGAGAACCCGGCGTCAAGGAATCTTACCATGGGCATACCTTAGGGTTCAGTGTTAATCCCCATGTTTAATATCTACGTTCAACCTTTAGCTGATGTAGTGGAGAACTGTGACCTAAACCTGTTTTCCTATGCAGATAACACTGGGGCAATCTTTTTTTTGTCATCCGAAAAGGACCCCGAATCCTCCGGTCTTAACCAGGGCTTGAGCCAAATCTCTTTATCGATGAATTACAACCTACTCAAGCTCAATGGGGATAAGACGAGGTCATGGTCCAAGGTAAGAATCCTTCTCTCCACAGCACTGGCTCCTCCCAATCCTTCACCTAAATGCAAAAACCTTGGCTTTTTGCTGGACGATAGTCTATCTATGAAGCCTCAGGTAGGTAAGGTCCACTCCTCCTGTTTCAGGGTGCTTAAATGGGAGGGGAAAATATCTGGATGCTTCCCTTCCCAGCTCAAAGGACTTTGATTCAAGCTCTTGTTCTATTAAGACTGGATTATGGTAATGTGTTGTATTTTACCATTAATTAGACCTCGATTCAATGATTAAATCTTGTCCAAAACACAGCAGCCAGAATTCTGTTTCTGCTACCAAATCATGATTCTGTTTTTCATCTTTTCCATGATCTCCATTGGATCTCGATTACTAAGGGCATCCAATTCAAAACCCTGGCCTACATGTACAGGGCGAAAGCTGGTTTGGGTCAGTGCTATATCCTGTAGCTGGTAGTGCCTTATCAGCCCAGATGTTTGCTAGGATAAATGAACCAAGACCTATGTACTGTGCCTAGGTTCAGAATGGCCCATATGGATGGGCGCTCTTTCACTGTTTTGGGCCCCAAACTGTGGAATGCTCTTCCTGAGTCTCTGAGAAAGTGTACTTCACTTCTCGCATTTAAAAAAAAACCTGAAGACTTGGTTATTCTAAACAGCGACAATACCACCTTACCTTCTTGTTTAGCTCCGGGAAACCCTATGTGGGTAGTTGTTGCACTTTATAATACTAATATATAAATAAATAAATAAATAAATACATAAATAGTCGGCAGCTGAAGCTTTCTAGAATGCAGGGTGATAGAACCTGTCAGGACTAGAGAGTGTGCTCAATTTAAGTGATGATATCTGGATCTTCTCCAAACGAGTTGGAGAACACCATCCACAACCTGATGTGAAGAAGTAGATAACAGAATAGGAATATACATGAGCAGGATACCACACCTGAGAGCCCCCTTAAAATAAATTTCAGATCAAGGCCTCACACTTCACTGAGAAAAGTGAACATTCTTCGAAGACCACGTTTAGCTCTTTAGCAACATATTCTAGAAGGAACGAGTGAAAATAGACCAGAAGAAGTCAAACAGCATTATAAGTGGCTTAGCCCCAACCTCTGCCGCAGACGTTAGAATCTTCCTAGGCATTGCAAATTACTTCTGTCAGCTTATTTCAGATTTGGCAACCCTGACAGAGCATTGCTGGCCCCATGAAAGTGCAATCCACTAACTGATGAGGAGACCCGATACGCCCAGATCAAAAAGGACGTTTCAGCAATCACATGGGGGGTTCCCATTTTCATTTCTAATTATATGGCAGGAGATTCAAAGTATTCACAGACCACAAACTTTTGTTCAATCTATTCCAAGGCACGTCACAGCTTCCCCAGCTGAGAACTGAGAAGTCGGGGTGCAACTAAAACCTACAATCTAAATGTGATATATTGACTTGGAGCAGAGAACCCTGCTGACTGACTATCACAACACCTGAAGCACACCGTGAGAGTGACTGACAAGCAGGTAGACACCGTGGAAAAAATACATGAATATGTTAGCCTGCACTGCCAACTTGAAGCCCATCTGGGTCAATGAAGGTGCCCAGGAAACCCATATGGTGAGCGCCTACAGAAAGTAAAAGAAGCACTGCAACAGAAAACAGTCCTTTATCACCTAAAGGTGAACAATGGCAGCTCCCAAGACACCATCTACCAGCGATGGAGAGCCCAGACTGAGTTGAGCATCACCAGAACTGGACTTATCAACTGCAGAACACTGTAATAGCTCTTGCACACTGACAGCACTTCGAAGTCACCAAAAGATAAGCCAAATTAGAGGAAAAACTATGGTTCCCCGGTTGCAGAATACACAGTTCAAGAATGCAGTGCCTGTAACTGACCAGCAAGGCTAAACATCCAGCCCCTATCACCACCGAAGATTCCATAATATTCCCTAACATACCCATTGGCCAATATAAGTGCAGACTTTAGGATCGTCCCTGATGGAAGGCACACACTGGTAATCATCAGTGTGCATACGAAGTTCCCTATGGTCAAGCTGGTAACCTCAACTGCCTTCAAACAGGTGAGGCCAAAACTTGAGAAGATCTTTGCCACTTACAGGCCCCCTTTTAAGGGGAATGACTTTCAGGAGTACCTCCATCAAATCAAAGTTGTCTATCACAAGTTCATGCCCTGCTGGCTTCAAGCAAATTGAGATGTTCAACATGTCTTGCAAATGCAAAACAAGGTCCTACATATAAAACCAAGAGGGGGAGGCTCAATGAGCCCTTCACAACTTTCTGCAGGCATATGAGAACATGCCCCACAGTGTCGCTTGATGCACCCCAGCCATCCTGTTGTTTAGGCAGGTGCTACATAAAGCCTCCCCACCAACATCTATGGCAGCTGAGGCACCTAGACATCCAGGTGAGCAATGCAAAGAGAACAATGCTGCCTGGTGCAAGGCATCTACCAAAAAGACAATGTGGGAAGGTGACTGAGTGCTGCTGAAGCACAGATACCACATATGGAAATTCAACATCCCCTGTGATAAAGACTCCTGGTCCATAGTTATGGTGCAAGAAAACTATGGTCACCACTCAGAGCAGGAAGGAGCCTGTTGCTTGCAACATCTCATGGTTCAAGAGGGTATGCACACCCTGGACCTCCCAAGTGCACTAGCATGTATTCCATGGGGAGAAGGGAGGGAAACCTGAGAGGGCAGGCAAAGGGGAATGGTTCACACATCCAGTGCCTGCATTCCCAGTGACCCAGACAGATCAGCCTAACCCAGATTATCTGAGAGAGTCATGAGAACAGCACCTAGAGAACTCTACTCACTAGACTGAACTAGAAGTAGAGGCATCAGTAGAACCTGAGACCCAACCCAACGCATCCCCTAGTCGGACACTCAGAGACAATAGATTTTCTACAACACAGTGCCACATGTGGAAGAATATGCTTTTGAAACCATTACCATACACTAGTAATGGGCAGAATCTGATAATGGGAACATGAAAAAAAAGACCGAGGGTCTGATTCACAAAGGTAGCCTTACACTTTTGTATAAGGTTATGTTTGTTTAGGAATTCACAAAACTACATTTTAATAGTAAGATTGCGAGTGCAGAGACTGAAGAATGCTGAACAGAGAAATGCAAACACACTGTCTTCCTATCAAGGAATTAATGCTGGCGACATTCAAACTACTGACCACTTATAACAGTTCTGATTGTTTACACTGATCACTAGCAAGAATCTTACTGGAATATATTGCCAATAGCTCTGTAGGGGAGAGAGAATCTAAGAAGTACTTGACTGGATATGAAAAGAGGTTGTGAACAATTCGACACTGAATTAAGCAGACATAGACATACAAAAGCACCCTTTTTTAAAAATGTTAATATGTTTCAAAGTCACCAAATATATTATTTTTATATTATATATTTAATATATTAATTATATTTTATATAGATATATGAATATGAAATATTTCATATATTTAAATAATCACGTTTTATAACAGATTACATTAATTCCTAACTATTACCTCACATTTTCTTTAGCTTCATTTCCCAGTGTCAAGTTTCTTCACTACCCCAAAATATCGTTTTATTTTGATTCTCCTTCCGACTTTATTCTTTGTCAAGCTATGCCATCATAAGTTTTCCAGGAGGATGAAAATTAAAAGGTATGATTCAACTCACTGTGTTTTACAAGACAATTCTCTTGCTTTAAAAAGTTTACAATGTTCTTAAACCAGGATTTCCCCTGTTCTCGTGTAGTAAAACACTTCGGGGTATATTTACAAGCCCCAGTTGCCACCACTGTGTTTCTTTCAGTGCAGTTGTGATGGTGATAGGGGCCTCACCTCATTTACAAGGCAGTGTTAAGCCACTTAACGTGGCCTAATGCTGCCTTGAAAATGAGGCACCCTTTTACACTGTGCTTAGCGTTAAAGGGGAGGGGAATGGGTGTTGCAGTGTGGGTTCCCCCGCAACACCCATTGATTTTGACACTGCCCGCTATTTACAAGGATGACGTAAATCGGAGGAAGCGCCAAAATTAAGACCAGGTCCCCCTTCCTGAGCTTAAACAATCAATGAAAAAATGCTGTTTTGCAACTTCTAGTGTGTGATGCATTAAGCAGCACACACAGAAGTTACAAAACGGTATTTAAAGTGCTCCACCGTATTTTTGTACATATGGTGCCGCCCCGTGTTTCTAAAGTGACAAAGTGTGTTGTTAGCCTTCTTGGCTTAATGACACACTTTACCACTTTTTTTGTAAATATGCCCCTTTGCCTCTTGACTTTTTAGTAAAATTGCACTAACCTGAAAGCAAGTTCTTTGGCTGCTTACTTGAAGTGTCTTTTCTTCTTTCAGGAGCAAGACTCAAGATTATCGGGAGTTGAGTCCAGGCTACTAAAATTGGGAGCAGTGTCTTGGAAAAGTCTAAAGAGTATGTTGTTTTCCCAGTATGGTCTGCATGATATTCTTCAGAGAAATCAGGAAACCAAGTAACCAGCAGTGTTTTAGGCATGTCAATTATGGGACAGTACCCAATATGGCTGCTGGGTTCCCTTGCACTTGAAATAATGCGAGATCTTGAGACCTGCATTCAAAATGTCATTATTGTGTACGATTCCATGACTATCTAGATATTTTCCTAGAACTTCATTATTAAAAAAAAGTCTGAAAAGCTCCAGGGGCATTATAAAGTCCAAAGGGTTTGATGCTTTATTCGAACAGTCCGTAATTAGTTCAAAACAAGGTCCTCAATTCATCGCTGCGACAGGCGCTGATCAAATAGCATGTCCTATAGATATTCAGCTTGCTATAAATTGAAGAGTAGTAAAACAAAGGGGAGTGTGCAGCTGAATTGGGGCAACCCTCAGCCTCCCTAAAACGTTGTAATCAGTGCACAAAAGAGGGAAAGCCTCACAACTGACAAACTTCTAACATTTTAAGAGGATACATTAACTGGTCTCAATCTATATCAAAGTGGAAATGGATCTACACCCAGGTGAATTGATGCGACCTTTGCATCACATGGATATATTAGTAGGATCCTCACCCACTAGTACCACCAGTTGCATGCATTATCATCTGATCCCCTCCCACTGCACCTAGTGTGAATGGGTGGTCTCAATGCGGTTTGTAAGCAAAGCTCCTACTGAAACCTAAGTGCAAGTTAAAAAGGACTGAAGGATGGCATCCCCTGCTACAATAGTATTTATTGCAGCTCACCCTCCGGTACCTTACAGTAATGAATATGTACTGCTGTCTGACACTGGGTGTGTACATAGGTGTATGTTTTCACCATATTATTCACATAATTGCATCGTAAAAACATTTTTATCTTTCCCCTCAATACAGGGCTTTTTCCATTTCTCTTCCCCCCTTTAGTCGGTGCCTTGTACTACTCTCCATAGATCAACAAGCTCACATATTTCGGGAGATGGGAATATATTTCCCATCTCCCCCTACATGTTTCACCTTCTCCACCAATAGGTGAGCTTGGGAGTCCTTTGGCAGACGTTGCCCTTTAGGACCCTTTAGGTCAGGGGAAGGTCCCATTACTTCCTCGGCCCATCATTCTGAAATAAACTGCCCCATACCCTCAGAAGCATCAAGTCTATGCCCCTGTTCCTGAAAAAGTTGAAACCATGACTTTTTACCAGCCCATAATCTCCCCTATTTCTTTCGGTCCCAATTTTACCTTTCGACATCCAGCGCCAGTGACACTCCTTGGTGTAGCAGTCGCTCTTTACAAATTTCTCAAATTGACACAGGTACCAAGGGAAATTTGGAAGCGTGACTACAGTTCCCAGAACTCTACCACTCCTCTTTTAGGGACAATGTGACTTTGGTCACATGACTTCCTTCCTCGGCAGAAAGCACAGCCAGTTTCAGGAGCGGCCATTGTTGGAGGAGTACATGGAGCTGAATAGGTGCAAGGGAGGACGATGTCTCTTGGTGTAGAATGTGCTGGGCGAAACAGCATAATTGATTCCTTTTTTTAAGACTCCCCCTTTTTTAAAAGCAGCGGGTAAATACTGTGTTTTCTATTCTCTTACAGTGTGACGCTGTGATCACCCTACCCCCACTACCTAATGGAGCATGAGTTTTTAGGAGTCATATAGGTGTCATTGGAATTTTTTGAAATACACTAGTGAGTGCATGCTTAACACTACTGGCTAATATAATTATAATTACTTTTATGTGTGTGCGTTATTGTGTGTGTGTGTGTATATATATATATATATATATATATATATATATATATATATATATATATATATATATATATATATTCAAGGTATTGAAAACTCCAGGCTCACCTACCAGCGCGAGTTGAACTGCAGCGGTGCAACGAGGTTATTAACCTCAGCCTGGGCTGGTTGCATTCCTTCCCGCCCCCGTTAAATTGATACTCGTGTTATAGGTTGAAGGATAAAGGGGATGTGAGTGACATTTTCTACATTTACCATTGGGATTCTTTCAGCGTTGCACAACAGTACCGAGCTACCCGCATACCCTCAGCAGCACTTACCTGGATACCATTGGTGCATCCTGGGTGTTTGAGTCCCGGATTGAGCAAGGACCGTTTCAATCAAGTGAAATCACCTGCGGAGGGGCGGAGCGGACACTGCACCAACCGGCATGCAACAAGGTACATTTAGATGCAGAGCGCATGAAATTCCCTATGTTACACCATGGCGCTGACGAGGCCTGATGAGGCCGAAATGCATACGCCAAACCGAGGAATTAAATGGTGTTGCTGTCAAATCCCCTAGTGGCTTCTGCTTCTTTCAACTTTGGGAGGAGATTTCTTTTAATTTTCATTCACGCGCTTTTCCAGAGGCGCGCTCAGTTGCTCATCCTTCGCAAGTGGCCTGGAGGTTTTGGTTCCTGCTTCGTTCCGAAGTATTTTCTCTTTCAAGGTATTGAAAACTCCAGGCTCACCTACCAGCGCGAGTTGAACTGCAGCGGTGCAACGAGGTTATTAACCTCAGCCTGGGCTGGTTGCATTCCTTCCCGCCCCCGTTAAATTGATACTCGTGTTATAGGTTGAAGGATAAAGGGGATGTGAGTGACATTTTCTACATTTACCATTGGGATTCTTTCAGCGTTGCACAACAGTACCGAGCTACCCGCATACCCTCGGCAGCACTTACCTGGATACCATTGGTGCATCCTGGGTGTTTGAGTCCCGGATTGAGCAAGGACCGTTTCAATCAAGTGAAATCACCTGCGGAGGGGCGGAGCGGACACTGCACCAACCGGCATGCAACAAGGTACATTTAGATGCAGAGCGCATGAAATTCCCTATGTTACACCATGGCGTTGACGAGGCCTGATGAGGCCGAAATGCATACGCCAAACCGAGGAATTGAATGGTGTTGCTGTCAAATCCCCTAGCGGCTTCTGCTTCTTTCAACTTTGGGAGGAGGTTTCTTTTAATATATATATATATTTAGGTGTGCACAAGTGTAGGCCATTTACATGATAAGGGGTGTGATTCTCCCCTTACCAAAAATGGACCATTAGAGGGAAAAGGTCCTATATGGTCTGTATGACTGCATGCTTCAATGTTTAGCATACAGGGTAAATACATTTTAAGAGTTGGTATTTAACACAATCTGTAAAATAATCTACAGATGTTGTCAGTCCTGAAGAGAGCCTGCTGGCCCTGAGTGGTTGAAACATGTCAACCTTATTAGGCTGTAGATGTTAGGGGTCATTACACTTGTTTAACATCACACTCTTTTTATTCTAGCTAAAGGACCTTATTAATAAAAAGGAATTAGGATCCAGAACGCAATTAGTAACTTGCGCTTAGGTTTTAGTAAGAGCTCAGCTCAAAGACTACGTTGAACCCACCCACTCACACTAGGTGAGGTGCGTTAGGATCCGGTGATAAAGCATGCACCTAGTGGTATTAGCGGGTGAAGATCCTACTGATAAATCCATGTGATGCAAGGGTTGTACCGATTGATCTGGGCGGAGATCCTTTTTCACCTTGATATATACAGAGAACAGTTTTTTTGACCTCTTAAAATGATAGAAGTTTATCAGATGTGAGGCTTCCACTATTTGGTGCATTGATTGTAAATTGAAGAGTGACACAATTGGTCCAACAGAACAGGGATTAAGGCCGGGTAACAGGTATCATTTTTAGAATATAGATAAACAACGAGGACTGGCCCACTGTGACGAAGTGATGGAATCTGGTTAGTATTCCATGTCACCTGTAAACGTAGCTGTGTCAGCTGGGCACAAGCAGTCTTTGTTTTAAAACCCCTCACACACCAACCTGGTTGGTGTCATGCTTCATCATCGGGGTCCAACCAGGCAGCCGAGTGCCGCCTGGTTGTGCTTCAACGCCTGACTACAGCGGAGCGGGTGTCGTGCGATAGTATGAAGTGGATGAAGGGGAATGTTAAAATGCACCTCTGGGAATCCTTGCCTAGTAATTTATTCGTGGCGGCCCAGGGTGTAAAGATAATAAAAACTATGTGTTGCAACTAGTAGTAAAAAAATTATGATTACTAAGTTGACTTAATGACGGTCTACATGTTTCAGTCCCTAAAGGGTCTAGGCGGGACTTTCTTCAGGACCAGGGTGTGTGAGTGGCAAAAGGAAAGGCCACGTGTTTAGGTCCTACACACGCTCTAAGGTGTGTGGAAAAAAGCGGTGGAAGGCGCGCCTGTGAGTTGCAGGCACCTTCAAGCAAGCGAAAAAATCATCGCTACTTGGGAAGGTCCAGAGAATCGGGGCACAGGGGCGGGAGTCACTCCAGTCACTATTTGTGAATGTAGAATGCTCCACTGGCAACCTACGCAGTGGTCCTCCGTGGCCACCGCGTCATCCTATTTAAGGCCTTGTACTCTACACACATTCTAAGATCTCCATTCTTCTCGAGAACAATTAACAATGAATGATGTAGAGTGATGCATTACGCTTGCTACATACAATTCCTTAAATTACACCATTACTCCACTTCATGTACTTACTCACTCTTTGCGGACAAAATGCAGAGTGAATGCACAGTTTGCAATACAAATTTACCACTAAAAAAGGGAACAATAGAATGAGTGGCTGTTGATCACTGTGTTGCTTTCTTTAGAAATGTCCTTGCACCAAAAATGTATGTGAGGATGCATTTCACTGTAAAATATTGCACAAAATTACATATTTGCATTCTGCATTGTTTTGCATAATTATGTAAAGACAATTACACATATTTCACATACCCCTATTTCAGATATGGCATAGATTCAGCCCAAAAATAAGTTAGCCCAGGTGGAAATCAATTCTACAGTTAAAATCCTAGGAGGAGGTAGAGTTGTGACTTTTAATTTGTTGACTACATCTTGATGATTGGAGCAATGGGCCGGTAATTGATTACCTTTTGTCTCACATGTCAGGACACAGGCTACAGATGACATCATATCATGAGATACCTGGTAACAGAATTGTAGGCAATATCAAGAATGTAGAGTCACTTTGTATAACCCTGTCTTTTTTGGGTTGGGATGCTGCCTTAGTAAATGTAAAAACGTATGGACCATTGGCATAGTATTCGCTGGGCAATGTGAGATAGGTTCTAGTTTTCTACAAAGAGTTAATATAATTTTTCACTGAGCTTCTCAATTTCCAGAAATTCCAAGCATGAATAAACGTTTTTTTAACTCTTGCTCTTTACAAAGCACTCCCTTGCAAAATGCTCAAGTTTACCAAAGTACAAGCAAACATTTAACATACCCCTAAATTACTTTTCCTATTTTGAGAGATGTCTTAGAATACCCCTATTTGCATAGGCACTGGGCCATCCTGACTACGAGGTTCATTATCCTTTTTCTCCTGTCAGACAGCCACAATCGTAGAGCCACTTCAAGATTTCTCACCTCTTCTTTCACCAATGCAATTTAGTTGTACCACTAGGTCAATGAAATCAGAGCAAAGACAATTGAGACAATGCATCCCTGAGCTCTGCTCGGTGCCATCTGTAAAATAAAAATGATCTGTTATCCACTGGCCAATTCAATTGGTCTGTAAAGCTTAATGATTATAATTTGTTATATAAGCCAGAACATCTTTGTTTCCCTCTCTCAAATTTAGTAACTCCTTGTCATTTGCCTACCTAAAAATGTATGTTGAGGAATAATGTTTGTATTGCTTCCTTGAACCCTCTAAAATCATATAGCAAGGTATTTTTATTTTCAGTCAAGTAGATAGACCAGGTGGCAGTATTCCCACCAAGGTAAGAAAGAATAAATGCAACTTTGGAGGAATTATCCAGTAAGGCAAACAAGCTGAAGTTGACATTGATTCATAACTATGCAGTATTTTGAACTATTCCCTTGAATCTTTCAGAGGAACCCAGCTACACTGGTATGGGTGTGGCCATAATTGCCCGAGCCGACAGAAAACATTTTTAAAAATTGACTACAGAAATCTCTACAAATCGAATATGAATAGAATGTTATTTGGGGCACTTCTTGAACCTCATTAGAAACAACGTTTCTGATTAACCTACACTCTGAGGCAGCACCAGGCTGAAAAGCCAACTTTTGGGGGCGAAACACGTGTTGGCGGCTTTGTTACAAATCTGTTGCTCTTTGTCTGTACTACGTCTTTGAAGGAGTCTAAAGAGGAAAGAGTCTTGATTACGAAATATACTGGATTGAATAAAAGGATTCAAAAAGATTATGAATATTTCTACTTGAAAGTGTTGCATAAATTATAAATAGGCTGTCTGGAAATCAGTTAAAACCGACTGCGTCCAACAGTACCCTACCGAATGAAAATGAGCTGACCCAGTACAGAGTGTCACTGATTTTAATAGATGTTGCACCACTTGGCCACTTGATGGAGCCAAAGCAACAGCAATTTAGGCCTGAGAAGTAAGCACCTCGGAACGTGAGTCACCCCCATTAAATTCGGTCCGGCACATGGGGAACCGAGGTGTGAATGGCCCAAGGGCCAGAGCAACACCAGGCTCCCTGCCTGGCTCACGTGGGGGTAGAGGAGCTGTTGTGGTCTGACATCTGTCTTACTGTGGCCTCACCCGAGTACTTCACAGGTCTTTAAAAACAACATTTACTTAAAAAGGCTTCGTTGTTCTTTCAACCCTTCTTAGAGCCCCTGCAGCTGCTACACTCTTACATGTAAAACAACTAGAGATCGAGCACTCTGCCCCTAAAAAACAAAGGCAATTCATTTATTTTTTTCTAATTCACACATGCGTGCTTTTTTGTTGGGAATACAGTGGCAAACGCGAGACTGCGTCATACATTGTTCACTATATAATCACAGATCCGTTCTAAAGAATGAAATCCTTGTTTAAAGCGCTATGTGCCCTGCAGTGTGAATTGTGTTGTATTTAAATGTGCAACAAGCATCTCAAGTCTGGCAATTTATATATGTTGTTTGTGGAAGGAAATGTGTAACGATTAAAACAGCCATAGGCAGCCATTATTTTCCATGAAACAAAAAGCCCTAATCAGCCTGCATGGTTAAAGTCACAAAGCCCTGTAACTACTGGGGCCATACCTTTTATTGGCTCACCTAAGTAAAATTAATCAATGTTGTGTTACAGGTCAGACCATACCTTAAAACGTAAAAAAACTGAGTACAGCAACACCCACAAAGAAAATATGTGAGAAGGCAAGGAAAGTACCTCACGGACGTAACACCCGAGGGGGTTCCCGGTTTGTTAATTACCGGTATACCCACTTCTCATCATCGGTTACTTTCCTTGCTGAGAGGATGAAGTATGTGCAAAGAAGATGTGCACAGGAGAGAATCGATAGAGACAGATAAGGAGTGTACACATACACAACCTTGTAGGAAAGAAAAAGGTGTTTAGAAAGAAATACCAAGTGCCTACACCCAACAACCAACAAATATAAAACAAGTGAGGTTTGGCTGGCTGGGTCGATTTTATTCTGATGCTGCCAAACTTCACTATTAAAAAATGGTTAGATTAATACCATTAATTCATTGTAACTGGACCGACATGTTTCATTGCCTTGTCATTGGCAACTTCGTTAGGGTACGTAGTTGGGTCTCAATTCTCAATCCTCCATATTTTAGTGAGGACCTGTACACAGACAAACATAAAATAGAGCGCAGCAGTGGTCACTTGGTGCGTCAATAGAGGGAGGTCTATTCTGAGCCAAACACAACCGCCCAGTCAGTGCAGGTAGCTGCAAGGCGCTTTGTTTACCTTTTGCTCGACTGTGGTAATCGTACCATCGAGCATCAAAAGACAACGTGTCAAAGATCACGTGTCCGTCGTGGAAACTCCTTGAAGTGAGTAACCTATGCAGGGAGCAGATAAAAAACAGTTGGTTCACCGCACTACAATCAGCCCCGAGTCAAGTATGTTATATGGGTGTGCTCCTGAAATAAAATTCCAAATGTGAACCCCCTGCTTGTGTCACCGCTACAAGCTGCAAGTCAATGGAGTGTACAGCAATGACACAAGGTACAGTGGTGGAAAAACGTAGGAGCTTGGTGATGTTATATTGCCAGTACTCCATGGTCTTAAGTTTCTAAAGCGGAGGGTAGTCGCTTAGTAATCATTGCGTTGTGAAAAGTGATCAGTTACTAACCCGTGCATAAGTGCCTCAAACTTCCCATCATGATTCGGGAGGACACAGAGGCTTGCCTCCAACGTGGATCACATAAATAAATGAACCCACAGCCCGTGCGGCGCATCAGTCAAGAGCCCCAGTAACACGGAAACATCCTACCGTTCTGGCGGGGTTTTGGATCGACTTAAATAAGCTCCCCTTGCCAGCTACCACTTACCGCTGCCGAGTCCCTCCGGCGCTTCCGACATCTCACAACCCAAGCCTGGATTGGAGACGCGGAAGTAAGCGCGGCGGGACTCCTCCCACCACGTAACGTGGCGGCCATCTTGAGTAAGTAGCGAGGCACCGAGTAAAGGCGATTTCAATCGCTAAACTTTATTGGCCAATGTCAAACACATCGGGATCGATCACTACATCTATATGAAGTGTGGCAGCTATCAGTACACAATAAAATGTGATTGTATTCTGGCGAACTCACATTTGGGGAGAAAGACAGATGAGGGCATTAAAACAGTAAAGCCTAGTGCAAGAGTAGATGCTAGTGTGATGTATATTCCATATGCCTAGCGATCCTGTAAAAAATAGGACATGGTGTAGAAACTCTTATTGGTGTGTATTTTCTGTTTGACATGTTCAGATCAGTAGTATACTGGTGAATCTGTTTACAAACCCAGGGCATAGCCAATATTTACTGTTCACAGTTGGATAATGAGGCAGACATACCAGAGGACTCTAGCGTCTGCTCACTTTATTCCACTCAATGGAATCGTTAAGCCCCTCTTTATCGGCCTTCTCCAAATAAATCCACCAAGCTTCTTTTCTGGCCAGTATCCTGTCAAGGTTGTGTGTGTCTCCCACCACTTTCTCCAGTACTGTCCACTTTAGGTCACCCTGCCCGTGGTTTTTTTCATTGAAGTGCTGCACCAAGCGTGTGGTAAGTTTCTTAGCCCGAATCGTGCTTAGATGCTCCTGGATGCGAACCTTAACTCTGCGTGTGGTGAGGCCAATGTAATGGAGCCCACAACTACAAGTAATCCTGTAAATGACATGTGTCGTATTGCAGTTACTAAATTTTGTCAAGTACCAGGTTTTGCCACTATGTAGAGTGATCTCATTCGTGGCCATAGTTAAAGGGCACACGGAGCACCCACCACAGGGGTAGTGTCCTTTTGGGATCTTTTTGGATTCAGGATTGGTAATCAGATTCCTGGTATGTACCAGCTTGTCACGCAGATTGGCTGCCCTTTTAAACGCAAAGCGTGGAGCTGGCATCTTATCACCCGGAGTGTCTAGTAGTGTCCAATGTTTACGGATGATCTGCCTTATTTTGGTTGACAGTGGATCAAAGGTAGTAACCACCGGTAAGCACGATTGAATAGTTCTTGTGTTTCGTTCAAGCAGAGCCTCCCGAGGTGTATTAAGTGCCCTCTTGCGTGCATGTTTGATCAATCAATCAATCACGGACATTTATAGAGCGCACTACTTACCCGGAGGGTCTCAAGGCGCTTGGGGGGGGGGGTGCTGCTACTGCTCGAACAGCCCGGTCTTCAGCTTCTTCCTGAAGGAGAGGTGGTCTTGGGTCAGGCGCAGGTCTGTCGGGAGGGAGTTCCAGGTCTTGGCGGCCAGGTAGGAGAAGGACCTTCCTCCTGTTGTCGTTCTTCGGATGCGGGGGACGGCGGCGAGGGCGTGACTGGCTGAACGGAGGTGGCGTTTGGGAGCGTAGAAGTTGATGCGGTTGTTGAGGTAGCTCGGGCCTTGATCGTGTAGGGCTTTGTGTGCGTGGGTGAGGAGACGGAAGGTGATTCTTTTGTTGACGGGGAGCCAGTGCAGGTCTCTCAGATGTCCGGAGATGTGGCTGCGTCGGGGGATGTCGAGGATGAGTCTGGCTGAGGCGTTCTGGATCCGCTGGAGTCTCTTCTGGAGCTTGGCGGTGGTTCCGGCGTAGAGGGCGTTGCCGTAGTCCAGTCGGCTGGTGACGAGGGCCTGGGTGACCGTCTTCCTGGTCTCGGTGGGGATCCACCGGAAGATCTTCCGTAGCATGCGCAGGATGTTGAAGCATGACGAGGAGACGGCGTTGACTTGTCTGGTCATGGAGAGGGAGGAGTCCAGGATGAAGCCCAGGTTGGGTGCGTGGTCTGTCGGTGTGGGTGCGGTGCCCAGGGCGGGGGGCCACCAGTAGTCGTCCCATGCGGAGGGCGAGGAGCCCAGGATGAGGACTTCCGTCTTGTCTGAGTTCAGTTTCAGGCGGCTGGTCGTCATCCACTCGGCTACATCTTTCATCCCTTCGTGAAGGTTGGCTCTGGCAGCGTCGGGGTCGTTGGTCAGGGAGAGGATCAGCTGGGTGTCATCGGCGTAGGAGATGATGTTCAGGTTGTGTTGGCGTGCGATGGGCGCGAGGGGGCTCATGTAGACGTTGAAGAGGGTGGGGCTCAGCGAAGATCCTTGAGGGACGCCGCAGATGACTTCGGTGGCCTCTGACTTGTACGGTGGTAGACGGACTCTCTGTGTTCTTCCGTCGAGGAAGGAGATGATCCATTCCAGTGCCTTCTCCTGAATTCCGACGTTGCTGAGGCGCTGCACTAGGGTGCGGTGGCAGACAGTGTCGAATGCCGCGGAGAGGTCTAGGAGGATGAGGGCCGCTGTTTCTCCGTTGTCCATCAGGGCTCGGATGTCATCGGTGGCAGCGATGAGGGCGGTCTCGGTGCTGTGGTTGGCTCGGAAGCCCGACTGTGAGGGGTCGAGGGATCCATTTGTCTCGGGGAAGGCGGCCAGCTGTTTGTTGACGGTCTTCTCGATGACTTTGGCTGGAAACGGGAGGAGCGAGATGGGGCGGTAGTTCTTGAGTTCGGTGGGGTCCGCTGTTGGTTTCTTTAGTAGAGCGCTGAGTTCGGCGTGCTTCCAGCTCTCCGGGAAGGTGGCGGTGTCGAAGGAGGTATTGATGATGTCCCGCAGGTGGGGTGCGATGACAGCGTCGGCCTTGTTGAAGACGTGGTGAGGGCAGGGGTCGGTCGGAGATCCGGAGTGGATGGAGTTCATCATGCGGATGGTGTCATCGGTGCTGATCGGAGTCCAGGCGCGGAGGGTGGTGGTGGGCGGCGTTGTTTTGGGCGTTGTGTGCGATGGTTGAATGCTGAAGCTGTTGTGTATGTCCGCGATCTTGTTGTGGAAGTAGGAGGCGAGGGAGTTGCAGAGGTCTTGCGATGGGGTGATGTCGTTGTTTCCGGCGTTGGGGTTGGAGAGCTCTTTCACGATGTTGAAGAGTTCCTTGCAGTTGTGTGCGTTGTTGTCCAGCCGGTCCTTGAATGCAGTTTTCTTGGTGGCGCGGATCAGTTGGTGGTGCTTCCGGGTGGCAAGCTTGAGGGTGGTCATGTTGTCCGGTGTTGGTTCCCTTCTCCAGACTTTCTCGAGGGCTCGGCAGTTCTTCTTGGAGCTCTTGAGTTCGTCGGTGAACCATGGGGCTTTCTTGCTGCCGGGTCTGCTGGGCGGTGCCCTCAGAGGGGCGAGTTCGTCCGCGCAGTTGCTGATCCACTTCGTGAGGTTGTCGGCGGCCTGGCTGGGGTTCGCTGAGCTGGCGGGAGGGTGCTGACTCAGGGAAGCGGCGAGCTGGTCGGCTGTGATCTTGTTCCAGCTTCTTCGGGCAACCTGTTGCTGGTGGTGGTGGCTCGTCGTTCTTCTGAAGGTGAAGTGGACGCAGCTGTGGTCCGTCCAGTGGAGTCCTGTGGCGTGGCTGAAGGCGATGTCTTTGCTGGATGAGAAGACGGCGTCGAGTGTGTGTCCGGCGAGGTGGGTGGGGGTGGTCACCAGTTGCTTGAGTCCGAGGTTTGCGAGGTTTTCCAGCAGGGTGGTGGTGTTGCGGTCGTCGTTGTTCTCCAGGTGGAAGTTGAGGTCCCCGAGGAGGATGTAGTTGGCTGAGGGGAGGGCGAGCGGGCTGATGAAGTCGGCGATGTCCTCGCTGAATTGTGTGCGTGGTCCCGGGGGTCTGTAGATGAGGGTGCCGCGGAGGGTGGTCTTGGGGTTGACGTGGATCTGGAAGTGCAGGTGTTCGGCGGGTGCGATGGTATCGTCGGTGTTGGTCGTGATGCGGATGGTGTTCCTGTGAATGATGGCGATGCCTCCTCCTGTCTGGTTGACGCGGTCTCTCCGGATGATCTTGTAGCCGTCCGGGATGGCGATGGCGATGTCGGGCGCTGAGGAGGCGTTCATCCAGGTTTCCGTGAGGAAGGCGACGTCTGGGTCTGTGGTGTCGAGCAGGTTCCAGAGCTCGACGGCGTGTCTGTGGACCGAGCGGGTGTTGAGCAGGATGCACTTCAGGTGGATGCTGCTGGTGTTCTGCTTGGTGGATGCTGGTGCAGTGCAGGTCCGGATGCAGGAGAACTTGCAGGACTGGCAGATGAAGGGTCCGTGGGTGCGTCTCGGGGTGGCTCGGTAGCATCCAGGGGTTCGGCCGGCGTTGAGTGCGTTGAGGGTGGCGGCGTCGTACGTCCGGCGGGTGGGCTGGGGTCTGCGGGGGCCAGGGGTCCTGGCACTGGGCGCGGTCCAGATGCGGACGGGCGCAGACGGGCTTACCTTTGGCGCACCTTCCGTGCTCATTCGGTGCTCCCGCTGCGCGCGTCCGCTGCGCGGCCGCTCTGGGGGCGTCATAAGTAAGGAGCCGGGTGGGCGGGTCAGCTGGGTGGCGGGAGCGGGCCGTCCAATGGGCTGGTGGTGGGCGGGGCCGCAGGGGGGCAGCGGCGGGAACCTCTGGGCGGCAGGCGGTGTCCCTGGGTCAAGCGTGGGAGGCGGGGGAGATCCGGGCGGCCCAGCGGCGGCTGGGTCGCTCTACAGCAGTCAGGAGGCAGGCAGGAGGCAGGTGTCAGCAGCGGCAGGCGTGGGAGCAGGGGGGTGACCCGGCCTCGTGAGAGGCGCAGTGGTCACTCCCTGGCTGACCCCGCGGACCCCTTAAGTAAGGAGCCGGGTGGGTGGGTCAGCTGGGTGGCGGGAGCGGGCCGTCCAATGGGCTGGTGGTGGGTGGGGCCGCAGGGGGGGCAGCGGCGGGAACCTCTGGGCGGCAGGCGGTGTCCCTGGGTCAAGCGTGGGAGGCGGGGGAGATCCGGGCGGCCCAGCGGCGGCTGGGTCGCGCTACAGCAGTCAGGAGGCAGGCAGGAGGCAGGTGTCAGCAGCGGCAGGCGTGGGAGCAGGGGGGTGACCCGGCCTCGTGAGAGGCTGCTGTAACCCGCCGGCCTCTTGCATCAGCTCAAGCCTTGATTACTTTGGTCGGATACTGTCTCTGTTTAAGTTTGGTAACTAGTCCGGCAGACTGATCCAGGTATGCTTCAGTTGTGGAACAATTCCTACGATATCGGAGAAATTGGCCCACCGGCAAGTTGTCTCTGAGTGCACGAGGGTGAAATGAGTGGTAATGAAGGAGGGAGTTCCTATCAGTGTCTTTATGATGTACTGTGGTAACTAACATGTTCTCCTCCACTGATATGTCAACATCTAGATAGACTGCCTTGCTGTTACTAATGGACCAAGTAAAGCGCAGACTGTCATCGGCTCGATTTAGCCAGTTAAGAAACAGATGGAGCCGGTCCTCTGTACCTGTCCAGATACAGAGGACGTCATCGATATATCGCCTCCATTCCTGGATGTTATTCAGGAAGGGATTGGAGGGATGGTAGACCACATTCTCCTCAAACTGGCCCACATAAATGCAGGCCAGCCTGGGAGCAAATGTAGCCCCCATTGATGTCCCCGACGTCTGTAGGTACAGTTGTCCTTGGTACTCAAAGAAATTTCTTGTGAGTGCCAGCTCTATGCACTGGAGAACAAACGACACAGGTGTGTCGTAAAACCACTCCATCACACCCAGGGCTCTAGCTGCTGCCACCAGCGTAGCGCCCTGCGGAATGCTGGTATATAATGACTCGATGTCAATAGTGACCAGTAACTGGGTGGTGGGGTCAAAGGCCATGTCCTTCAAAATGTTTAGGATGTCTGTGGTATCCTGCACAAACGATTTCTGTGTAATGACTGCCTCTCTAAGAAAGAAGTCAGAAAATTGGGATAGGGGTTCGAGGATCGATTATATCCCGGACACGATTGGGCGTCCTGGCGGTGGCCGCTGCAGCTTGTGAATCTTAGGCAGGATGTAGAATGCCGGTATACGTGGATTCACGTTAATGATAAAATCTGCCTCCTTGGTTGTTATCCATTTCTTGGATACAGCGTCTGCCACTAGATCCTTGATGGTATCAGCAAGTTCCTGGGTGGGGTCACGCATTAATGGACTGTAATTAGTGCGCGCAGATAGAAGCCTCAGCACCTCCGTCTCGTAGTCAGTGGTGTTAAGCACGACCACGGCCCCACCCTTGTCCGCCGGCTTGATAGTAATGGCGGCGTTTTGTTGTAATGCCTTTTCTGCTTGCCACTCCTCTTTGGTCATGTTATGTCCATAATGAAATTGTGTTTGTTGTTCGAGGGCCTCCACTTCATGTAGCACTCGCTGCTCAAAAACTGCAACTTCCGGGCCCAAAACTGACACCGAGGGGCAGAATGTAGAAGGACGACGTAAGTTGGTATCAAACAATGACGGAGGGATCTTTTCTTTGTCATGAAAGAATTTGTGCAACTTAATTTTGCGCATCATTTCAGACAACTCGGTTCGGCACAAGAAAGAGTTGTGATGGGGTGTGGGGACAAATCCCAATCCTTTGTTCAATACACCCTTCTCAGTGATGGTAAGTATGTGGCTAGATAAATTAACTACAATATCGTTCTCAGGGACTGTCGTGGGCCTGACCGGACCTGTCACTTCTGAAATGTGCGGCCCCTGCTCCGTGTGACACTGGGTGAGTAGGTCTGCCATGTGGGTGTTCCTCTGCCCCTGCCTCGGCCACGCTGAGTCTGACCACCTCCCCCTCTTTGGCCTCCCGAGCCCTGACCTAAAAAAGCCCTTAACAGTACTCCAAGATCTTTTTCTGGTTTCCCACCTGTCGCAAAATTGACCCGACTGTTAGTGGATGTTGTGGGGCGATCTGTTGCCTCTTCGTCCTCACTACTGGTATTATCGAACTGCCAATTATTTGGTGTTCGTCTATAACCTTGCTGGCCCCCGCGGTTGGATTGCTGTTGTCCTCTCCTAGGCTGGTACTGGCCCCTTGGTTGTTCTTGGGGTCTCTCGTAATACTCGTCCTCAATATAGGGAAAGGCCCACTTATGGGTATGGCGTTCAAGGTTCTTTTTGAGACTTCTGATTTTTTGATTGACCATATAGGCCTTTTAATCCGCTAGGTCCCCTTGTATGCGGGCCAGCTGGTCCTTCGCATCCAGGAGAGCACTGTTATTATTGAGACTCTCTTCTAATTCCAAAATTTCTATCAGAAGTGCCTCACTGAGGCGTTTCGCGGTGTTAATAATTAGAATTAGCCAGTCTCGTGTGCATTTGTTAGAAATGCAGCTTCAATCAAATCGGAATTGTTTGTCTTCCAGGAAGATCTTGGGTTCAAGCCTAACTATGAGGCTAGGAGGGGAAGCCCCAGCTCTTAAGTACTCGGTCATGAGGGCCCCATGGAGGGCGACTCGAATCTGACGTTTTTTGAGGGCACTTAATTTGTCCCACTCCTCCCTAGCTGACCCTTCCGTATTCAGAGGTGCATCAGGTAGCAACGAAGGGCCTGCAAGAATAAGTGCAATCTGCCCGTCGCTAAATGCCAGGCAATTCATTCCCTAATTTGGTGAGTGATATGTGCTGTGCAAGGGGTGCTTAATACTGACTAGCGTGGTTGTGTAAAATATCATACACCTCCCTAGATCACCTATTCTAGCTCTATGAGTTTAAAAACAAAATGTGGACATCATCCTCACGGCTGGGCCGCCGTACTCAATCTATCAATCAAACAGGGATGACAGGGGAAGGAAAGGCAATATAGGGCAGCCCCCCACTCAACAACTATGAAACAAAAAGCCCTAATCAGCCTGCATGGTTAAAGTCACAAAGCCCTATAACTACTGGGGCCATACCTTTTATTGGCTCACCTAAATAAAATTAATCAATGTTGTGTTACAGGTCAGACCATATCTTAAAACGTAAAAAAAAACTGTGTACAGCAACACCCACAAAGAAAATATGTGAGAAGGCAAGGAAAGTACCTCACGGACGTAACACCCGAGGGGGTACCCGGTTTGTTAAGCATCAGAATAAAATCGACCCAGCCAGCCAAACCTCACTTGTTTTATATTTGTTGGTTGTTGGGTGAAGGCACTTGGTATTTCTTTCTAAACACCTTTTTCTTTCCTACAAGGTTGTGTATGTGTACACTCCTTATCTGTCTCTATCGATTCTCTCCTCTGCACATCTTCTTTGCACATACTTCATCCTCTCAGCAAGGAAAGTGACCGATGATGAGAAGTGGGTATACCGGTAATTAACAAACCGGGAACCCCCTCGGGTGTTACGTCCGTGAGGTACTTTCCTTGCCTTCTCAGATATTTTCTTTGTGGGTGTTGCTGTACACAGTTTTTTTACGTTTTAAGGTATGGTCTGACCTGTAACACAACATTGATTAATTTTACTTAGGTGAGCCAATAAAAGGTATGGCCCCAGTAGTTACAGGGCTTTGTGACTTTAACCATGCAGGCTGATTAGGGCTTTTTGTTTCATAGTTGTTTAGTGGGGGGCTGCCCTATATTGCCTTTCCTCCCCCTGTCATCCCTGTTTGATTGATAGATTGAGTACGGCGGCCCAGCCGTCAGGATGATGTCCACATTTTGTTTTTAAACTCATAGAGCTAGAATAGGTGATCTAGGGAGGTGTATGATATTTTACACAACCACGCTAGTCAGTATTAAGCACCCCTTGCACAGTACATATCACTCACCAAATTAGGGAATGAATTGCCTGGCATTTAGCGATGAGCAGATTGCACTTATTCTTGCAGGCCCTTCGTTGCTACCTGATGCACCTCTGAATACGGAAGGGTCAGCTAGGGTGGAGTGGGACAAATTAAGTGCCCTCAAAAAATGTCAGATTCGAGTCGCCCTCCATGGGGCCCTCATGACCGAGTACTTAAGAGCTGGGGCTTCCCCTCCTAGCCTCATAGTTAGGCTCGAACCCAAGTTCTTCCTGGAAGACAAACAATTCCGATTTGATTGGAGCTGCATTTCTAACAAATGCACACGAGACTGGCTAATTCTAATTATTAACACCGCGAAACGCCTCAGTGAGGCACTTCTGATAGAAATTTTGGAATTAGAAGAGAGTCTCAATAATAACAGTGCTCTCCTGGATGCGAAGGACCAGCTGGCCCGCATACAAGGGGACCTAGCGGATTACAAGGCCTATATGGTCAATCAAAAAATCAGAAGTCTCAAAAAGAACCTTGAACGCCATACCCATAAGTGGGCCTTTCCCTATATTGAGGACGAGTATTACGAGAGACCCCAAGAACAACCAAGGGGCCAGTACCAGCCTAGGAGAGGACAACAGCAATCCAACCGCGGGGGCCATCAAGGTTATAGACAAACACCAAATAATTGGCAGTTCGATAATACCAGTAGTTAGGACGAAGAGGCAACAGATCGCCCCACAGCATCCACTAACAGTCGGGTCAATTTTGCGACAGGTGGGAAACCAGAAGAAGATCTTGGAGTACTGTTAAGGGCTTTTTTAGGTCAGGGCTCGGGAGGCCAAAGAGGGGGAGGTGGTCAGACTCAGCGTGGCCGAGGCAGGGGCAGAGGAACACCCACATGGCAGACCTACTCACCCAGTGTCACACGGAGCAGGGGCTGCACATTTCAGAAGTGACAGGGCCGGTCAGGCCCACGACAGTCGTCCCTGAGAACGATATTGTAGTTAATTTATCTAGCCACATACTTACCATCACTGAGAAGGGTGTATTAAACAAAGTATTGGGATTTGTTCCCACACCCCATCACAACTCTTTCTTGTGCCGAACCGAGTTGTCTGAAATGATGCGCAAAATTAAGTTGCACAAATTCTTTCATGACAAAGAAAAGATCCCTCCGTCATTGTTTGATACCAACTCACGTCATCCTTCTACATTCTGCCCCACGGTGTCAGTTTTGGGCCCGGAAGTTGCAGTTTTTGAGCAGCGAGTGCTACATGAACAACAAACACAATTTCATTATGGACATAACATGACCAAAGAGGAGTGGCAAGCAGTAAAGGCATTACAACAAAACGCCGCCATTACTATCAAGCCGGCGGACAAGGGTGGGGCCGTGGTCGTGCTTAACACCACTGACTACGAGACGGAGGTGCTGAGGCTTCTATCTGCGTGCACTAATTACAGTCCATTAATGCGTGACCCCACCCAGGAACTTGCTGATACCATCAAGGATCTAGTGGCAGACGCTGTATCCAAGAAATGGATAACAACCAAGGAGGCAGATTTTATCATTAACGTGAATCCACGTATACCGGCATTCTACATCCTGCCTAAGATTCACAAGCCGCAGCGGCCACCGCCAGGACGCCCAATCGTGTCCGGGATACAATCGATCCTCGAACCCCTATCCCAATTTTCTGACTTCTTTCTTAGAGAGGCAGTCATTACACAGAAATCGTTTGTGCAGGATACCACAGACATCCTAAACATTTTGAAGGTCATGGCCTTTGACCCCACCACCCAGTTACTGGTCACTATTGACATCGAGTCCTTATATACCAGCATTCCCCAGGGCGCTACGCTGGTGGCCGCAGCTAGAGCCCTGGGTGTGATGGAGTGGTTTTACGACACACCTGTGTCGTTTGTTCTCCAGTGCATAGAGCTGGCACTCACAAGAAATTTCTTTGAGTACAAAGGACAACTGTACCTACAGACGTCGGGACATCAATGGGGGCTACATTTGCTCCCAGCCTGGCCTGCATTTATGTGAGCCAGTTTGAGGAGAATGTGGTCTACCATCCCTCCAATCCCTTCCTGAATAACATCCAGGAATGGAGGCGATATATCGATGACGTCCTCTGTATCTGGACAGGTACAGAGGACCGGCTCCATCTGTTTCTTAACTGGCTAAATCAAGCCGATGACAGTCTGCGCTTTACTTGGTCCATTAGTAACAGCAAGGCAGTCTATCTAGATGTTGACATATCAGTGGAGGAGAACATGTTAGTTACCACAGTACATCATAAAGACACTGATAGGAACTCCCTCCTTCATTACCACTCATTTCACCCTCGTGCCCTCAGAGACAACTTGCTGGTGGGCCAATTTCTCCGATATCGTAGTAATTGTTCCACAACTGAAGCATACCTGGATCAGTCTGCCGGACTAGTTACCAAACTTAAACAGAGACAGTATCCGACCAAAGTAATCAAACATGCACGCAAGAGGGCACTTAATACACCTCGGGAGGCTCTGCTTGAACGAAACACAAGAACTATTCAATCGTGCTTACCGGTGGTTACTACCTTTGATCCACTGTCAACCAAAATAAGGCAGATCATCCGTAAACATTGGACACTACTAGACACTCCGGGTGATAAGATGCCAGCTCCACGCTTTGCGTTTAAAAGGGCAGCCAATCTGCGTGACAAGCTGGTACATACCAGGAATCTGATTACCAATCCTGAATCCAAAAAGATCCCAAAAGGACACTACCCCTGTGGTGGGTGCTCCGTGTGCCCTTTAACTATGGCCACGAAAGTGATCACTCTACATAGTGGCAAAACCTGGTACTTGACAAAATTTAGTAACTGCAATACGACACATGTCATTTACAGGATTACTTGTAGTTGTGGGCTCCATTACATTGGCCTCACGACACGCAGAGTTAAGGTTCGCATCCAGGAGCATATAAGCACGATTCGGGCTAAGAAACTTACCACACGCTTGGTGCAGCACTTCAATGAAAAAAACCACGGGCAGGGTGACCTAAAGTGGACAGTACTGGAGAAAGTGGTGGGAGACACACACAACCTTGACAGGATACTGGCCAGAAAAGAAGCTAGGTGGATTTATTTGGAGAAGGCCGATAAAGAGGGGCTTAACGATTCCATTGAGTGGAATAAAGTGAGCAGACGCTAGAGTCCTCTGGTATGTCTGCCTCATTATCCAACTGTGAACAGTAAATATTGGCTATGCCCTGGGTTTGTAAACAGATTCACCAGTATGCTACTGATCTGAACATGTCAAACAGAAAATACACACCAATAAGAGTTTCTACACCATGTCCTATTTTATACAGGATCGCTAGGCATATGGAATATACATCACACTAGCATCTACTCTTGCACTAGGCTTTACTGTTTTAATGCCCTCATCTGTCTTTCTCCCCAAATGTGAGTTCGCCAGAATACAATCACATTTTATTGTGTACTGATAGCTGCCACACTTCATATAGATGTAGTGATCAATCCCGATGTGTTTGACATTGGCCAATAAAGTTTAGCGATTGAAATCGCCTTTACTCGGTGCCTCGCTACTTACTCAAGATGGCCGCCACGTTACGTGGTGGGAGGATTCCCGCTGCGCTTACTTCCGCGTCTCCAATCCAGGCTTGGGTTGTGAGACGTCGGAAGCGCCGGAGCGACTCGGCAGCGGTATGTGGTAGCTGGCAAGGGGAGCTTTTTTAAGTCGATCCAAAACCCCGCCAGAATGGTAGGATGTTTCCGTGTTACTGGGGCTCTTGACTGATGCGCCGCACGGGCTGGGGGTTCATTTATTTATGTGATCCATGTTGGAGGCAAGCCTCTGTGTCCTCCCGAATCATGATGGGAAGTTTGAGGCACTTATGCACGGGTTAGTAACTGATCACTTTTGACAACGCAATGATTACTAAGCGACTACCCTCCGCTTTAGAAACTTAAGACCATGGAGTATTGGCAATATACCATCACCAAGCTCCTACGTTTTTCCACCACTGTACCTTGTGTCATTGCTGTACACTCCATTGACTTGCAGCTTGTAGCGGTGACACAAGCAGGGGGTTCACATTTGGAATTTTATTTCAGGAGCACACCCATATAACATACTTGACTCGGGGCTGATTGTAGTGCGGTGAACCAACTGTTTTTTATCTGCTCCCTGCATAGGTTACTCACTTTAAGGAGTTTCCACGACAGACACGTGATCTTTGACACGTTGTCTTTTGATGCTCGATGGTACGATTACCACAGTCGAGCAAAAGGTAAACAAAGCGCCTTGCAGCTACCTGCACTGACTGGGCGGTTGTGTTTGGCTCAGAATAGACATCCCTCTATTGATGCACGAAGTGACCACTGCTGCGCTCTATTTTATGTTTGTCTGTGTACAGGTCCTCACTAAAATATGGAGGATTGAGAATTGAGACCCAACTACGTACCCTGACGAAGTTGCCAATGACAAGGCAATGAAACATGTCGGTCCAGTTACAATGAATTAATGGTATTAATCTAACCATTTTTTAATAGTGAAGTTTGGCAGCATCAGAATAAAATCGACCCAGCCAGCCAAACCTCACTTGTTTTATATTTGTTGGTTGTTGGGTGTAGGCACTTGGTATTTTTTTCTAAACACCTTTTTCTTTCCTACAAGGTTGTGTATGTGTACACTCCTTATCTGTCTCTATCGATTCTCTCCTGTGCACATCTTCTTTGCACATACTTCATCCTCTCAGCAAGGAAAGTAACCGATGATGAGAAGTGGGTATACCGGTAATTAACAAACCGGGAACCCCCTCGGGTGTTACGTCCGTGAGGTACTTTCCTTGCCTTCTCACATATTTTCTTTGTGGGTGTCGCTGTACACAGTTTTTTTATGTTTTAAGGTATGGTCTGACCTGTAACACAACATTGATTAATTTTACTTAGGTGAGCCAATAAAAGTATGGCCCCAGTAGTTACAGGGCTTTGTGACTTTAACCATGCAGGCTGATTAGGGCTTTTTGTTTCATAGTTGTTGAGTGGGGGGCTGCCCTATATTGCCTTTCCTCCCCCTGTCATCCCTGTTTGATTGATAGCCATTATTTTCCACCTGTATACATTTTATTTCACAACCGTTCTATAGATTTGTCTAACTACGGTGTGTTTTGTGAAGTATTCTTTGATTTTTTTAATTGGGAGTTTCTTTTTCACCTGTTGATTCGTTTATATTTGCCATTGATTGGATGATTGGTTTCCTTCAAAGGTAGTAAGAATAATCAGTTTCATTCCCTGTGCAATATGCATTGGTGAGCCCGCTCCTTTGATTCCCTGAACAGTGAGCTTTCTCTGTTTTCTATTGGCACTTGTATCCTGTTTGCGTAGGTCACCCCTTCTGTGTTTTTCCCCTAGTCACATTATAGCATTGATTCTCTTTTTTTGCAGGAATTTAAATATTTGGATTTTCCTTAGCTGTACATTTTGATTGCATCGATATCTGGCCTACAAATGTTTGTCATGACATAAATGATCAAGGAAGGCATGGTCACTCAATTGTGTTGCACAAAGTTCTGTAAAATAACATCTTACCATATGTGACGGTTAATGGTGTTGGCATACATTTTTTGCATTCTAAAATTGATTTGAATGTAAACGTGTAAATGCGCGTGCTTTTGTGTACAGATATGCATGCATGTAGTAAATAAAATGTGAGTGTCTTTGGGGATAGAATATTCTGGTTAGGTCACAAGGTAGGTAGAACGTATGTCCAGCACAGCAGTAGACATATGTTCGTGACAGATGTTTCATGCTAAACCATTGGGGACAGGTACGTAACAAGGACATATTCTATATCATGCTGGGTACTGCTCCCCCCACCCCCAGCCTTTGAGATCCCCAAACTTATGTTTAATGGTGGATCTTTAGGATTGTTTTGGTATCTGATCAGGGCATTGGAGTCACCCCTTGGAGAATTTTTTAATTTCTCTTTTGCATAAGTTGTGCTGTCTCTCCTGTTGTATCATGTGCCCTTTTTGGTGTGACTGGTGGTATTCGCATTTGCTTCCTTGAAATTGTGTAGTTTAAGATAGTTGTGACTAGATGACAAAATAAAGCATTACAGAATGGCATGATCCCCATACACAGGTCTCGTCTACTTAGTTGGCTAAACAATGAGTTTTATTGTTATTTGAATATTACCCATTTGAGTATCCCTCAATGTGTGCCCTGCACATTAGCAGCCCCTCCCCATTAATGCTGGAAACTGCTTGTGTAGTCAAATATTTTGGTGCTGGCTGCAGCTCCGTCCACGTGATCTGGCAGTTAAACCAAGAACGATAATTTGAAGTGTTGGTGGGAAACACAATTTTACTGTTTAGTCGGTGGGATTATTGTAATGTGAGCTTTGGGTTACGTGTCACGGAGAGGGGCACTCCAAGATACAATTAGGTCAGGGCATGAGAGGCCCTGTCGTTGGTGCCATCTTGTTTATTTTTGACCCCATCTTGTGAGAGAAGAGGAACTCCCAACGGGTTATTGAGCAACAATGTCCGGGGTTAGCTCGAGAAACCATGTGGTTGGGTGGCCTGTGTGCTACATCCAGGGGGACCCCACATATGGAGTGAGAGGTACTCTAGCAGGCTCCATTGTGGCGAAACTTCAAGCCAGTATTGCGTTGGAGATTCGTACCCTACTTGAATCTCTTTTGCAATGTTCTGCCTAGAATGTTTCCTATGCTGGCCCCACTAATGCTATGTAGTGGAGACCCCTTTTAAATGGCTTAGATTGAGGAGTTTTCTAGCAGATGTTTGAAAAAGAAATATTAGCTAGTGTGTTAATCAGCCTGCGTGGGTGTAGGCAAACATTTCTGCTCTGTCAGTCAGGTAGTCGTATGTTTCAGAGCCTACATTTGTCTGTTCTGTTGCTCAGCCTGGGATCAGAACATATTTTCTATTTTTTGCAGGGTAACTTTTGGCAGGTCACCACCTTCGGAGCTCATAACTGAGCTGGCAAACTTATCAATCTGTAGAGACACCTACTTCATTTGAGTTCATTTCAGGCCTAGGCTGAGAGCCACCACAGCAACTAGGGCCTTTTCTGTAGCTCTTACTTTGTGGCCGTAGAAACACGATGTCCAGTACTTTGCAGACTTTGATTCTTGCTCCTCCGTTAGAATAGAAATGTCCCTTCACCAACCATAGCGTTTGAAATCAATGAAGCCTCACAGTGGTACTCTGCACAAGTGTTAGATCTCTACCATTAAAGGAAATTTTCTCCAGACTTTGTAAAGTACAGCCTAATTTTTGACCGCTTTAATACCTCTGAGGGAATATGCACCCAGTTCAACTTTATGTTGCAGAACCTGTCTCAGTGAATGTCAACCTTCAGGTGCACCAGTATTGGCATGGAAAGCTACATCAGTGGCAAGAGTTATCAAATGTTATCCTGGATGTTTTGGTGTTGCCAGTTTCAAGTGCCAATGTCGAGAGGGCTACTTTTCACAAATAAAAGGAAGGAGAGAGCACGAATGACCAAAGACTCAATGAAGAAATATTGTATGGTGTACTACAATAAGTTCGACTTGTAAAAATGTATTTGGACCTCATATACACTGTACGTACACTATTTATATACCATGCATCAATGAAGGAAGCAAGCAATAATAAAACAAAGCGTTCCATAAACACAATTAAAACACTGTTTCAGTTGTTTTTTTGGGGGCGAAAATGAGTAACCACTGAAAAGCACTGTTTTTTCGAGGTATTTAAATAACTGGAAAACACTGACAAAAACACCACCAGAATTTACCAAAAAGAGAAACTGAAAAAAGGAAAGCCTAATTATAAAGTACAAAAATAACTCTAAGTTTTGTGTAGTGTGTTGTTAGACCCAGCGGTTTTTGGATGGGTGAGATGCATCAGAGCCTGTCATAATCCATAATTCTCAATATCTTGTGCTCACCCTCTGGTAGCTTGGCACCGAGCAGGCATGCTTTTCCTCAGGGCTTGAGTGTGAAGTATTTTCACAACAGCTCCCCTCACAACACACACCATATACTACAAAAAGACTCCACACCGTATGCCTAAGAACACTTGTCTTTGTATTACAGATACACACTGGCATTAAAATGAGATACGCATTGTATATACATTATACCGTTATATGCGATTGTCAAAATTCTCTATTAAAATCAAAATGAAACACACATTGTATTTATACTTTACAGTTATATGCAATTTTCGGACTATCCCATTGCGGAAAGGTCAAAAAGACACCAGTCTCCGACTATGCCTCTGTCTTGAACCAGCCCCTCAGTCCTTCATATCCACCAGCAAATGATACATATTGCCCTGCTGTCACCCTGCTGACTAGACAGTTGGAAACACTTAACATGGAAAGAAACAGTTACCTAATTTCATCCATCTGGATTAGACCTCGAGGCACCAAATGCACCTGCACGAGAACGGGATCGCTATTTCCCCATAGACAAAAGGTTATGACCCAGGAAGCTGGTGCGCTTCCCTGTCTGGAGAAAGGTTTCCCCTCAAACAGAGGTGTGACCTGCCATAGACAGCCAATAGTCAGCTGTAGATGACTTCAAAGCACATGAAAACCCTGGGGTCTCATCACAGTGTTTTCCAGGACAAAGCACTGTGGCATGGTTCTAGGGAAAAGGAGCCAACTACCACAGACAGGGGCTGTGATGTCAGGCACTATCACCCGTCTGGAGGCTGAAGACAGTCTGAGCTCCCAGCCCATGTTCCCCAAACACCCCTCCGACACCACACATTCAAGAGTGCATTTAAGCACAGGTCTCCTTGTTGCAATCACAGGTACTTCAGACTCTGCAAGCTTCTCCCACACTCCTCAAACTCCACACATTCCGAAACTTAAATTGGCTGCTGATCTTTATGCACACACTCCTCTTGCACAACGAGATTACGGTGTATGTCAGGACTGTCCTTATCCCAAACACAATCACTTCCACCTGTCTCCACCGCATCCAGTGTGGTCCTTGTAATCCTGCAGAGACAGTGAGATCCTTTGTGTCTCTAGGATCTTGTGTAAAGGAGACCAGCTCACCAGCCATTGGAGAGTACTTCACTACCAAAGCCACAAGAGTTAGCATTTGACTACAGGCCAACAACTTCCATGCAAAATCCACAAATGATATTCCCCTTCCTGGAGCACGATACGCTCCAAGCTCGGATAAGTCTGCAGATTATCCAGTTGCAGTCCCTTCTGCCCTAATGATTACTTGTGTCAATGGCACAGTATCGAATCAGTGGGTGACCTAGGAGTGAGCAATAACAGCAATCATCGGCAGTCTCCCCGGTGCTCCTGGGTCAGACTAGGGGAAAGATGCACCCCTTCTACCAACCCCTCATGCCCCCCAGAAGGCAGGTGGTCCATGAGAGGTGCAGCTTCTGTTTCCACCCCTTCATTCGTGACCAACAACATGGCCAACTCAGTACTCTTAAAATGTGGCTTAAGCCGATTCACATGCAGGAGCCACAAAGGAGTTTGTAAGTCCACCATATAGGTGACGTCCCTCTTGCGCTCCTTCATCTCAAATGACCCGACCACTTGTCCTGTAGAGCCCGAGACTCTGCGGGGACCATGACCCACACTTTCAGACCAGGTTGAAACTTGACCAGAGTGGCGTTCTGGTCATATCATCATTTCATATCCTCCTGGCTAGCTTCCAGATTCATCTGGCAAACTTCCTGAAGTGGTCTGTTTGGTTATGGAAGGCTAGGACATAACTGAATATATCCTGGGGTGGCTTCCTCTCAGTTTTCTGCCAGTCCTCCCTCATGGCACTTGTGCGAGTGCATGATCACTATCCCCCATTGAAAAAAGGATGTGAGGCAGGTAGCTTGCCCGTTTTACCGTCTGGAGAAATGTTTACCCTCGAGCGGAGGTGTGGCCTGCCATAGACCCAGACAGTCAGCTGCAAATACCCACAAGGCACACAAAACCCCTCGGGTCTCAACACGGTCTTTTCTACAACCAAGCATCCTGTGGCAGTGGTCCAGGGAGAGGAGTGAAAGACCTCGATCAGATGCTGTGATGTCATGCACTCAAATCATCCCAATCTGGGGCCAAAGACTGTCTCAGCTCCCGGCTCAGGGTCTCCCAACACCCCTCGGAAACCACATAAACTGGAATGCAAGCTATCACAAGTCCCTTGCTTACAAGCACAGATCCCTCAGACTCTGCAAGCTTCCCCCGCATGCCTCAAACTCCTCAAGTCCTGGCACCTCTGAAGGCTGCTGATCTTTGGGCACACACTCCTTTTGCACACCAAGATGATGGAGCATGTAAGGATGGTCCTTGTCCCAACCACAATTACTTCCACCTGTCTCTCCCACACCTTTGCAGTCCTTACAATCTCATGGAGACAGTGGGATTCTTTGTGTCTCTGGGATCTCATGGACAGGAGGCCAGCTCACCGGCCATTGGAGAGTACTTTGAGACCCAGGCCACAACAGTTGGCACTTAGCTGCTGGCAAGCAATTTCCAGGCAAAAATCCACTAAGTGATAGTCCTCTTCCTGGTGCACAACAAGCTTCAAGCCACCACAAGTTTGCAGGTAATCCTGCTGCAGTCCCTCTTACCCTAATGATTCCTTGTGTCAATGTCCCAGTATCGAACCATCATAGTATGATTCCAAAATGTTTCTATTTTCTGCGGATAAAGCTCCAGTAGCTAAACCCACCATGGCATTTTAAGATACAATCAGTACAAAAGGCCACCTTTGAAATGCAGAGGCCCTCTCTAAATTGTGTTGTGTCTGCCATTCTACCCGGGAGGTTTGATCACAATCTTCAGTGGGGCCAAGACTCTGCCCCCTGGAATGCAGGTGCCAATTCCACCCCCATGTACCCATCCCAGAAAGACCTCTCAGCGCCGGATATTCACTGTTTCCCATGAACCTCTCATTTGTTGCCCTCTGTCAGGAATGTACAGATGTGGCTGTCCCTCTAGCACCCAGTTGTGAATTAGGAAACAGGCCACCAGTCACACAGAGCCACGAGCATCAAAATGCCAACTTTCTCAAAATTACATTTCCATCACTGTAATGTAGAACCCCCTCCCACTACAAGAAAGTATCCGCCATTATGAACTCATCAATACCAAACACTATACTGTTGCTCTTCTCCCCGTAGGAAATCATGCTCAACAGTCTTTCCTTACACCCAGCCATGCTAATCCAATGTGAGAAGCAGGTCCCATCGTACCAAACACACCATCCACTGTCATTCATGACTCTTTCAGGTAACACATACACACACACCTGCCCAACCACTCCAGGGAGAACTCCAATATAACAGGAGACACACAGAACATTGGCATGTACCTACAAAAAATGCCAAGCCGAGTAGTAATGACCCATGCACACAGGCCCCACTAGGGAAAACCTGTTGCACAGATGAGCTACCTCCATGGATGGTACAATCAGTGTGACAGGCCCATGGTGGCATATTCAAGATACATGCCCTTCGTATAGGTCTTACCCCATTATAAGGGACTGACAGCTAATTCTGATCACCCAATCAAATATACAACGAACCACAGTATGTATATGGCGAGCATAGTGCTTTGAATTTGAACGGCAGTGCCAAAGTTGCACAAGTCCTAATGCTAGCAAAACAAGGTCAAAACATGTGGTCAGCAGCCGAAAAGGTGAGAAGAGACCACACCAACAAAGGCCAGGTCTAACATGAGTAAATTATAAATTTAAGGTATAACTTTAACATTTCTAATGTTTGTCTAATTTAAGTCTGGTTTGCACAGAAAGAGTAAATAAAATATTCCTAACTATAGCACACCTTTAACCTTTGTTATTTTGAGAATGATATATATTTCTTTTTTATTAAAAATGTGTTTCAAATTGTTAAGTCCAGTGTTGTCGAGTGGGTGTCGTTACGTGGAGTGTTTTACAGTATAGTAAACAAGAGTGTTGTAGAGTGCAGTGTCATAGAATGTAGTGTCATAGAGTTGAGTAGAGGAGAGAGGCTTGGGGTAGAGTGGAGTAGCATAGCATACAATGGACTAAAGAGGCATAGAGTGCAGTGGCGTGTTATATGGCACAGTGGTTTGGAGTACACTAGAGTGGGCAGGCGTAGCATAGAGTCAAGTAAACTGTCATAAATTGGAATGGGGTATTGTACAGTGGAATTAAGTGGCATGTCTTAGAGTTTTGAAAGGTGTTGTAGAGTAGGATAGACTGTTGTACATAGGGGCATAGAGTGGAGTATAGTGTGGTATAGTGGGACAGAGTGTAGTAAAGTCTTGTAGAGCAGAGTTGCAAAGAGTAGAGTAGAGTGGAGCAGTATAGAGTGAAGTGTTGTACCTTGCCATAGAGCAGGGTAAAATGTTATGTAGTGGAGCAGATTAGAGTAGAGTAAAGTAGATTGCAATGGAGTGGCGTAGCATAGAATGGAGTAGCGTACTGTAGAGTAGCATGGGGTAGAGTGGAGTGGCTTGGCGTAGCATAGAGTGGAGGAAAGTGTTGTAGAGGGGAGTGCTACAGTGTAATCGAAAGCCATGTTGTAGAGTGTCAGAAAGTGTTGTAGAGCGAAGTAGAGTAGAGATCTGTATAGTGGAGTGGCAGAGAATGGAGTGGCATACAGTGGAATAGCATTTAGGGGAGTGACAAACAGGGGAGTGGTGTAAAGTGGAGTGGCATACAGTGGAACAGCATACAGTAGAGTAGCATACACTGAAATAGAACAGAGTAGAGTAGGGTAGAGTAGAGTGGCATACGCTGGAGATGCATAGACTTGATTAGTATACAGTGGAGTGGCGCAGACTGGAATAGTGTACAGTGGCATGGTGTAGATTGGAGTAGCGTACAGTGGCGTGGCATGAAGTTGAATGGCCTACAGTGGAGTAGCATACAGTGGAGTGATAAACAGTGGAGTGGGGTAGAGTGGAGTGGTGTGGAGTGGAATAATGTAAAGCTGAGTGGCATAGAGTTTAGTTGCATACTGTGGAGTAGCGTATAGTGGAGTGGAGTAAAGTGGAGTGGGGCACAGTTGAGTATGGTAGAGTGAAATAGCATACAGTGGAGTGCCATTGAGTGGAGTGGTGCACATTGAAGTGGCATAGAGTAGAGTGGTGTAAAGTGCAGTGGCATATACTGTAGTGGCATACAGTGGAATACCATACATGAAAATGGTGTAGAGTGCAGGGGCATAGAGTGAAGTATGATAGAGTAAAGTAGTGTAAAATGGAATAGCATTCATTGGAGTGGTGCAGAGTGGAGTAGCATACAGTAGAGTGGTTTATAGTAGAGTGGTGTAGAGTGGAGTGACATAGAGTGAAGTGACGCACAGTGTAGTGCTGTACAGTGGAATAGAGTGGAGTGGAGTGGTGTACAGTTAAGTGGCATTCAGTGGACTGGTGTCTTCTGGAGTGGGAGAGAACGGAATGGCATAACCCTGTTGCCACCCTCCCCAAACCTCATTAGGCATTGGAGACCCCTTCCCCATGAGCCAATTTCTTTAAATGGTGAGGGAGCTGTGTGGACCTCCTCCCTGAGCCCTATTAGGCATTGGCAATACCATCCCACAGGGCCTTTTGAATATACCACAAATAGAGCAAGGTAGAATATATGCTTTGTGAGCTTAATGCAATGGTACTTTAATATCTAAGCACCTTAATGTTTGCACTTTACTTCTTGGCACTGCACTGAAGAATGCCTTAGCAATTTATATGAAGAATATTTCAGTATAAAAAATAAATCTGAGATTCGAAAAACAATTAGAATTAGGGAGAAGGAAATCTTATTATTTAAATTTATAATGTGAAATTTGAGTAGTTTGAAATTGGTCACCATTGCACCTTGTGTTAATGTGAAAATAACTAATCATGTATATGTACTAGATCAGTACTTTACTGAAATAATAACAGACCAGAAAAGGAAGAAAGAAAACAAAAGAAAGAAAAAGAGAATAAAAATGGTATGAGGATGAGGAACATGATAATAAAGCCAATCTTCATTATCTGAATAATAAAATAGAAATAAGGAGAGGAGATGCCGAGTTTGATACAGTGAAAGCAATAACCTGCATAACAATTTTCTGGGAGCAGCAGAACTGCCATTTGAGTAGTTTAAGAACTTTGAGGAGCATAAAAAAATATACAGATTATATTAAGGTATTTTACAAAGTGAATAGAAAACAAATTGCATGCTTAAAAGTGTGATAGAAAAAATGCAAAAAGTACATGCAAGTTGCAAAAATGAAATGTATAATGCACAAATTGAAGGATACATGTTATCACCGTTATAACTTGCCATCAAAGGGCATAGTGCACTACATAATTAGAACTACAAAAGGCAAAAGAAAGAAATAATGTATGAGGTATACTTCTGATTTTAAAACAGGACGTTTCCCTTTGAATAAACACTCTTACTATTACATTCTATGGCTCAGTTGAAAGCTCCGGATCAAATGCATAGGCTATCTTTTTGTTACACACTTTGCTCTTGTCTTGAAAATTATATGAAAATAAAATAATCTTTGCAAGATCACTAACCAGACTGTGCCATTTCCTGTACAGGCTCTGGAACTGGATGTTTTTGATGAGGGGTTTGTTGGTTCGGGGACGAGTATCCAGTCAGTGGTGCGGTAGTTGAACCACATAGTATTAGCACCCAGACGCAAGGTGGTGGAGACTTCGAGTGTGGTAAGAAAAACATCAGAGAATGAGAAGACATACACAGCGATAAGGAGTAGGTAGCAGTGGGAGTGGGGGTTACAGTGCAATCCTCAGAGGGGGACTATGGGGGGCCGTCACTCTGCAATCTGCTTAACTGAAATCCTACCTCGTGGTGTGAAACCGTACTTATACCATCGGCCATAGACTAGTCCTTTCCGTTACATGGTGTGTGATTTTCATAACATCTATACTGTTTGATAACAGATTGTGGCATTGGGTATGCAGCTATAGGAAGTCTGGTAGCTATCGTAAAGCTTAAGGGCTGTGATTTGTTTTTAAAGTGCGGTGCAGTAATAAAAAGGCAAGCAAGTGCACCGCATATTGTGGATACATTTGAAAATAAACGGAGATATAAGGAAAGGTGCAACTGTGACAAGCTATACAAAAAAAAGAAAAGGACAAAAAAAGAATATGACAGATAAATGGATGAAACATGAGCAGTTGGTCAAATAGATGTTCGATAATAATAAGGAGGGCAGCGAGGTGCTGCATAATATACAAATGGAAGGATCTACGAGTGGAAGCAAATGTAAACAGTTTAATGAGGGATTTAGAACTAGCACGTACAATGGAGATTAATACATTGTGGGAAAGTGTTACCCTAAAAAATATGTAGAATGCAACCAGATTCCAAGAGATCTACAGATCTTTTTCTTACCAACACTTAGTGATAAGTACCGTGACTTACTTTAACCATGACAAACCGACACAACAGACTGCTCAATGAAATTGATAACAAACTTAATTATTCATGATGAACGGAGACTGTTGGTAAGCATTGATACAATTAAGGACCTAGAAATGTCTTTGGAGAAGTATCAAGAAAAGAAGACAGAAGAAAGCTTTTATGGAACTTGAGAGAAGATTAGAGAAGCGTGAAAAAGAGGGGCAACTTTAAAAGGTTAAAAAAGTTTAATAGGAATAAAACAGATTATGCCAGGGGAAGAATTTACACGTTTGCAAGACATTTTGATGTGATGCATAGTAGACAGGCAATGGATCAGATAGAGGATACAATCAGACTACCGCCAAGCGTTGAAAGTTCTAATGTGAGCTCGTGGATGAAGGAACAGCAACAAGTTGACCGAAACTGGATTTTTCTGGAGAAATGCACCTCTTCTAGAGGACAGCTCAAAAAAGAGGCAGGGGAGCACCAAATATAGGAAGTAAAAAAGAACAAGACAGATCTGCAAAAGGTGAAGGCAAAAGTGTCAGAGGCCCAAAAAAATAATAAGTATAAGAACATTAGAAGATGATTTGATAATAAATGTATCATCAAAAGTCCTGAATGACAACATAAAATTCTGTTAGATAAAGGACTTACTTTCTGTCCAAACACTGGAATGAACGTAGCCACGGCAAGGGTGGACTTATATAAATTTTGTTGAAATTTTAAATTAAAAAAGATTTTGCGACAAAAACAGAAGACATAGTGTTGCTCAAATATTGACAAGTTTGACAATGAAAGATGTGACCCCTATGAGAATGTTATCCATGCCTGGGCGTATTTCGCGGAGTTACAAAAAATCTCCACATAGTTCCTCGAGTGTCGGAGTGCAGTGTGAACTACAGTTTGTGCTGGTCTTTCTGCCGCACGGGTGGAAATTCTACCCGAGCGTCAGCTCGAGCTTGCGAACTTACTGTTCACGATCGCGAACTTACCGTTTGTGATCGCGAGCGGGAAACAAACTCCGCTGCACATCGTGAAGTGGAGTTTTCTGCAGTTCGCGCACTCCGCGGAGTATGAAGTGCAGAAAACTCCGCAAACTCCACCAATGGAGCAAACTTCACCGCTCAAACCTAATGTTATCCATCCTAGAATTGGAACCAAATGTATTTCACGGAATGGAAAATCAGGAAGAAATCTCTGATGTAGAATTTTGTCAAACAATGGGCATGGAAAATGATAAATCAGTAAAAAGTAAATGTGAATCAAAATCAAAATTTAGCACACAACTTACACCAGGAAATAAACTTGATCAGGAATTACTGGCAGACAAATTGGGAGACAGATTTTTTAAACAAAAAAGAATCATTGCCATCAATGTAGAAACATGACACAGAAAACTGGTGGGCATTACAAGACTTACAGAAGGACAAAAACATCATCATAAAAGCCTCCAATAAGGAGGGCAGCATAGTGAATATGGACAGAAATTATCCAAATAACTATGAAAGACTAAAAGATCAGATGAATAAAATCATGTTAGAATTCCACATAAAATTACAAGGCTGGCATAAAAGAAGGCTAATCAAAGATGAAGAGGTTCACTACTTGAAGAAACCCCACCCTATAAGACCTCCTATGTACATATGTTATGTTACCTAAATTACGCAAAGGCTTAGGAAACTGTCTGGATATCCAATGGGGAGTTCATGTGATTCTTTATTGTAATATGCTTCCAGATTTGTCGAAATATTCTTATTCCCATATGTGGCAAATCTCCTGTCCTATATTAGGGACTCAATGGCTATTTTCAATCGAATTAATGGCTTACCATAGAAGCAAGAATATGGAATGGCCACAGTAGATGCAGTGCCAAACTACACATCAATAGTGCATTTGGATGGTCTGAGAGTGTGTGAATAATTTTTGCGGTCCAGGTCATTGATTTCACTGGAGCACACTCACATGCTAATGGAAATTATGCTTTTTTGCCTAACCAATAATGCCTTCCTTTTTAATAGGAAATATTACATACAAAAGAAGAGTAGAGCAATGAGTACGCCCTTTGCTCCAACATATGCCAACCTGACAATGGGGCATTGGGAAGCTGAACATGTATGGACGGAGGAAAACTGTGAAATATTAAATAAAGTGATTTTATGGATCAATTTTATTGATGGCCTGTTTTTAATTTAGGAACATGACAAAGATGAACTCGAACAGCTATTACAATCTTTAAGCAAGAATTTTCAAAAGCTACAGTTTACATATGAAATGAGTAAAGAGATAATAAATTAGTTGGAAGTTCAAGTGCATGTTGAGAAGGGAAGAATGTGCACAAAATTGCATTGAAAACTGACAGTGCAACAGTATCTTATTCTCAAATAGCACACACCCAAAAAGTCCTAAAATGGAGTGTGCCATAAGGAGAATTTTTAAGAACCAAAAGAAATTGTTCTGAACAGTGTGAATTTGAGATACAAGGTAAAGAAATGTTTTAGAGATTGAAAAGACAAGGCTATCCTACAGTGGTATTGATGGAGCAAGAATTCGAAGAAATGATTACGGGTTGGCGGAATTAGCGTAATCGCTTTATGCAAACCTGTGCTAAACGGTAAAAATCTCTACAAACACGCAGAAATTCCGCGAACACGCGGAATTGCTTGTTCGCAATGCTTTTTTCCTGTTCGCAATTGCTGTTTGCAGGTTCGGGGGGAAATATCTTGCAAACACGTATTTTGAGAATGCGAGCAAGCAAAAAATTTTGCGAAGTCGCAGAAAGCAGAATCTTGGGCAATTTCGCATTCTCCGCAAAGTCCGTGAGCGGGACTGAATTTACCGCCCAGGCCTAGAAAAGATACTTGCTCGGATCAACCTCTCGTTAACAAGATATTAGCAAATCAAAATAGAAGAGAAAAGAAAATTAACATACACACTACATTCATACATGGGGAAATAGGCTCTCTGCTTGCTTAAATAACAAAGAATAATTAGCTGCATAACTGAAATCCTACTTGAAGCTGAAAATCGTCTTGCGCATGTGTGAACTAATACCATGTAATACCCATGTGATTAACCCTTGTGAGAGGTAAACTCTCACGCATTCACAAGGAGTCACTAACTGTAGGTCTCAAGGTACCGCATGCCTGGCATATGCTTGTCTGGATTTAAAAAGAGCTGTTGCTGCTAATGCTTTTGCTTAGCAAAGAAGAAAATAACATAGGATAGATTAGAAGAGGGTGGTAAACAGTGATAATAACATACTTGAGAAAATAACATATGTTTATGATTTCTTTATTAATAGTGTGGGTTTGAGCCTGATGTGCAAAGCCAAAAGAAAAGATGGCGGTTGAGACTTAACACAAGTTGAGTCTGCGCACTGAAGATTTTGGAGTGACCTGGTGACCGAATCATTGACCGGCTGCAAAGAACCAAGAACAAGATGCCTGGGAACGTTTCTTAAATGAAGAATTATATAAATTTGTATCTAATCTGTTTTTTGAATGTGTGGGAAAGGATGTTTTTCTGGAATATGAATAAATTAAATGGGAAGGGTTTACTACACAATGAATTAGTTAAGAAACCAAGAATGACAGCATAAGGTAATTACAAATCCCCTTGATAAAAGCTCAAAAGTCAGGTAGATTGTAGAAGGAGCTTTAATGAACAGCCATCAACAGCAGAAGTTACAGCAAACTGTATTCTCAGCAATTGGAATGTAATCATTCTAACAGTGATGTCACTGTCCATGACACTCTTAAAGATACAGCAACATAACACATCCCCTATACATAATAAAAGAACACATTGAACATTGATGAAAACACAAAACAACATAAAAGGGAAAAGAAGAACAAAGAGTAACAGTGAACCTTAATGCATTAATGCATCACATAATCACTGAACTTCTTGGGAAGCTGTAAAGACCTCCTAGGAGTATTCCTCTGGTAACTGGTGGAAGGAGGAACATTGGGAGTACGGGGAAGTTTGGGACCATCACAGCAATGATTCCTGATATCATTGCATTTGGCCAGTTTGGACATGTTCCAAGTGCAACCATTGTCTAAAGTGACACCATTTTTCTTAATGGAAACAATGGTGAAAGGACCAATAAAAATCGAAACACCCTTGTGACCAAATTTCGGCTTTTTCACAAGAACACTGTCACCCACATTCCATTTCCTGTGTTTGACAACCATTCTAGTATCATAGCGTTGTTTGTATTTCTGCTGATAATTTGTCAACACAGCCCTCCTTCTCACTTCCCTTTCCACACTGTCCTCAACCAGCTTCTCCGGAAGCCAAGTTGGATTTAGCTTTGAACAAGCTAATCTACCTCTCAAAGTCTCAAAAGGAGACCTTTGCATAACAGCATTGGGAGTCATGCGATGTGCCCACCACGTCTCCCTTAAAACATTGCTGAATGAAGTCTTGGACTCTAAAGCCCTTTGTGCACAACTTTTTACAACCCTATTCATCCTCTCCGTGAGACCATTTGCTTGAGGAGAGTAAAGAGCTGTCTTCTGATGAATAATACCGAGGCTTTTCAAGAAGCTGTCCATCTCACTGGAAGTAAATTGTACCCCATTATCAGTGAGTAAAAACTTGGGAACACCCTCAGACCCAATCACATCTTTTAAGAATTCAATCACAGTTCTTGAGTTAACCACACTCATGCATTTAGACACAACCCACTTCGAAGTGTAATCAACCAATAAAACAACATATCTCTCATGTGAGGGCATAAGCTCAAAAGGGCCGGCGATGTCTAGGCCTAACTTTGTCCAAACAGCCACGGGAACTTCCACAGGTGACAACGGGGAGTGACTGGTGGTACGTGACTTGTCATTGACCGCACACAAATGGCAATCTTTAACCACGGTTTCCACCATGCGATCCATTCCAGGCCACCAATATCTTTCCCTGATGCAAGCCTTCGTCAAATTTCTTCCCAAATGGCCCTCATGAGCCAGGTTGACAATCCTCTCTCTCAATTCACTAGGAGGCGCAACTCTATCACCCCTCATTAAATTCCCTTGGAAAAAGTTAAACCATCTCTCACGGACCAAAAAGGCTTCAATACACTTTCTAGAGTATCATAATCCGGCCAACCACTCCTGATAACATTCCTTAGTAATAAAAAAACAACATCATCATCAACCTTGCGTGACCATTCCTCCTCGGAAATGGTAGACTCCAAAACCCAATTTATACACGTAGTAACCTCTGTGACACAATCTCTATCAATGGGAAGACGTGATAAGCAATCAGCAGGTTTGTTGTTCAACCCCGGAATATACTGCACAGAAAAGTTGAACTCTTGCAAACCTTCACTCCATCTTTTCAATCTTGGCGTCATATGATCACTTTGATGACATGAAAAAATTTGAACTAGAGGACGGTGATCCGACTTAACCACAAATGGTATCCCCCATAAGTAAAATTTGAAGTGACATATAGACCAATATACTGCCAACGCTTCTCTTTCAATGCAAGAATAATTATGCTCAGCTTCCTTTAGGGCTCTTGAAGCGAACGCAACAACAACTTCTTCACCATTAACAACTTGGGAAAGCACAGCACCTAATCCTTTAAGGCTGGCATCGGTAGTTAATATAGTTTTGAGTTTGGAGTCAAAATGACCCAAAGTTGGCATCTCACCAATCTCTTTCTTAACCAAAACAAAAGCTTTCTCGCAATCACTAGACCAAGAAAAATGTACACCTTTTTTTCAAAAGGGACCTAATGGGCTCAACGAGACTGGCAAAACCCTTAACAAACTTGGAATAAAATTCCGCCATCCCTAAAAATGATTTGACCTGATCCTTATCCACTGGAGTGGGTGCCTTAACAATACTCTCAGCTAGTTCTAATTTGGGCTGAATTCCGTTCCCCGAGATAACGTGTCCCAAATACGTGACAGACTCTAAGCCAATACGACACTTTTCCTTTTTTACTGTAAGCCCACTCTCGTTTAACTTATCTAACACAGATCTCAACACCTTGTCATGCTCACACATGTCTACACCATGAATTAAAATATCGTCCTGAAAGAACATTACATTGGAGAGAGTGCCCAAAACTATTTTCATCACCCTTTGGAAACATGCGGCTGCTGAGGCTAAGCCAAATGTCATTCTTAAAAAACGGTAAGCACCCAGAGGTGTAACAAACGATGTCAAGTGCCTGCAGTCCTTATGCAGCACAACTTGATGGTAAGCAGAAGAGAGATCAAGAACACTAAATATCTTTGCTCCCTTTAGGATACTGATACTCTCAGCTATGTTAGGCAAAGGCTGACGGTCCACCCAGATCCATTCATTCAAACCGCGAAGATCCACACACATCCTAATCGATTTCCCACCATTCTTGGGTGCTAGAACCACTGGACTCAACCACTCTGATGATTCAATCTCTTCAATCACTCCTAAGCTTAGTAATTTCTCAATTTCAAGTCTAAGTGGCTCCAGCATCATGTTAGGTACTTTCCTGACTCTGTGTACACATGGTCTGGCAGATTTTTTAAGGATGATTTTATGCTCAAATCCTTTCAGACACCCCAATTTGTCAGAAAAAACATTAGGATAATCATCAAAATATTTACTAGACTCACACACAAGATCTATCTGGGGATGAAGATAACTGGAAAGAAAATCTTTCATCAGCATGACTTGATTTTTTGGATCTTCAGCTCCCGGATTAAGAATAATCCCTAAATCCTGTTGATGCCGCCATCCCAGGAGATTGTCACCTCTGACGGCTACATAAACTTTCCCAGATATACACATACCACTAAAAGAAATGTTGGCCACAATATATCCTAAGATCTCTATTTTTGACTTGTTGTAGCTAAGGGGAGAGATATCAGAGGGTAATAATTGAACATTTTCCAACCCAACCACTTCATCCCAAATCTTATTACCAATTAACGTAAAAGGAGACCCAGAGTCTGCCATGAGTTTAAATACAAATTTGTCAATTTTCACATCACAGAATGGCATAAAAACACGTTCTGTGTCGACCATTGCATCATTAACATTGGACACCACAAGTGTACGTACAATATCAGAGGTTGGCTCACTAATTTCTCTCTTTTTCCCAGATTTACATACACGTGCATAGTGTCCTTTGATACCACAGTTATTGCAGATGCTATCTCTAGCGAAACAATGGGGAAAATTAGAAGAGTGAGAGAAACTCCCACACCTGAAACAACGCATCTTTTGGTTACTTATAGGACGTTGTTGGCGAGAGTCACGCTCCTTGGAGAAAGTAGACTCTTTGGACGAAGAAGGGCGACTATCAAGAATGTTTTTCTGGGCAAACGTCTTTTGGATAGGTTTGCTCTTAGAACTTACACTGACTTTAGCCACTTCTTCGTGATATTCACCAAACAGTTCATCATCTTCCAACATATGCACAGAGTCAGAAACTTTCTTTTTACCATCACTGACAGTGTGACTATCATCCTCTTTATATTTTCTTATTTCCTTTACCCATGTAGAGGTATTCTCCATACCCTCCACAATGTCTAAAGCTTCTTTCAATGTAGGATTTTTGGATAATAACTTCTCCTGAACCCTAGAACTGTTCGTGCATCGAACGAGTTGATCTCTAACTAGAGATTCGGATAAATCACCAAAATCGCAAGTTCGAGAGAGAGTTTTCAGAGCCGCGACATATGTGCCCACACGTTCACGAGAACCTTGGACACGAGTAAAGAACCTATGTCGCTCTAAGACAACATTAATTCTTGGACCGAAATACTGTTCCAACATAGTCATAGACATCTCAAAAATGTCTGCAGGTTCCCCATCAGCCCCACCAACAGGTATGCTGTCCATACTGTCTTAAGTGTGTCTGCCTTCAACTCCTAAATTGTGCAATAAGATGGCTTGTTTTCTAACAGCTGAAAACTTTTCTCCTCCAATAGCAACTAAGTACGAATCAAATAGGTTTCTCCACCTCTTCCAAGGAAGAATGGGTTCACCCTCCTCCGAAAGAAATGGAGGTGGTTGTGACATGCTAGACGTAGTAGCCATAGCGAAGAAATAATACACTTACTCTAATGATGTCCTAATAAAGATAAAAGAGTAAACTCAAAAAATAAAATATAGGCTGTTTTAAATGTCTACCACATACCTGGATTTGCAAATAACAATTATAATCATGTAGACAAAATGAAGTACAATATAGAAACTTGAGCGTGATCCAAACCTTAGAGTGCACAATACCGTGAAGATAATAATCCATAAATATAGCTGTGTGCATCAGCGTGAAAATATCAATATAATTACTCTTGATGCACAGCCGTGTGCATCAGCGTGGAAGATAATGATTGATGTGCAGCCGTGCACATCGGCGTAATGGAGGCAGTGATGACCACTTTGGCAACGGTGCTCCAAAACAGAAAGTTGCTGCACTTGCACATCGGCGTTATGGAGACAGTGATGACCGCTTTGAATCTAAATAGTAAATTGCTGCAAACTCCCGTCAGAAATGTCAGACAGATTGCGCTGCCGTGCGCATCGGCGTTGCCATAGTGACCAGGCAAACCAAAGATGGCCGCTGCTGCGTGATGATATTTCACGCGGTTTGCGTGATGACGCGATATGCGTGGTGACGCGATATGCGTGGTGACGCCACACGCGACTTGTACGCAGTCCGGGGTCACAGCTCTAGAGCCCGGCAAGAGCGAGGACAGAGACGTAGCACCACACGCGCAATGGCATCCGCAGCTGAAGTCACACGCGATGGCTCACAACAAGTTCAAAACCAAACAAGGAATAACGGTAAGCGCCAGTGAGGCGAGGACAGTACCTTATTCTTCGTTTTTGAAGGTTTAAAGTTGAAAAGTCCAGAAACGAAAAAATTCAAAGTGGTCCAAGTAGAATCGTCCACATCCAGCGAGATTTCCAGACGAAGAGAAGTCCAATTAAGCAGTCCAACAGAAGGGTGTAGATCAATCCAACAAGGTGCAGATAGGGATTCAAAGAGAAAAAATAAATAAATCCCAGAGTGAAATCCAAATAGACTGATAGTAAGTAATTAAGTCCAGTTCAGGTTGATATCCACAATGTGACATCCAATCAAATGCTCAAAAAAAAATATTTCGAGCAAAACCAAGTCCAAAACGAAATTCTTATGGTAGGGGAGTTGATGGTTGTAAGTGCTTGTCCCCAATGAAGCCAAGGTCCTCGTCGCCAGTGATAAAAGCTCAAAAGTCAGGTAGATTGTAGAAGGAGCTTTAATGAACAACCATCAACAGCAGAAGTTACAGCAAACTGTATTCTCAGCAATACGAATGTAATCATTCTAACAGTGATGTCACTGTCCATGACACTCTTAAAGATACAGCAAGATAACACCCCTGCCCTTGCCCAATCGCAGTCCAGGATTCACGAATACTTGCAACTTTTGAGGGTGGGACATGCAGAATTGAAGTGTATAATTTGAGTGACTTAAGGTGAAGGTTCGGACTTGCTGGAATTTGAGATTGATGCAGATGTCGTTGCTGAGTGAGAAGGGGGCAAGAGCTGCTTCTGGAGAAGAATAGCCTGGAAAGACTCAACTCTGAAAGACAGTCTGAATAGATTAAGAATTTTGGAAGAATATCCAAAATGGAGAGAATGTGAGAGAGGGATGTGCTCTGGTGGGTCTGGTTCTAGAGAATTGTAGTAAGTATAATCCTACCCTGCACTTGTCCTATAGTCTTTGTCTCCTGACTCTTTATCAGGTGACCTCCACCAATCCTTTTGGCCAGGAGTTGGATTTCCCTTTTCACCACACAGTAATTACATTCCTGTCTTACATTTCGATAATTTTATGCAAATGTATGATATATTATGTCTTTTGTCTCTCTGTCTAACCACTCCAAATGCATTGAATTGTTGAATAGATCTATGAATTGAATATATTCGTTAAATTAGTTTTCTCTCCCATGAAAGTTGATGTTTGCACTGTGAATCTGTACAATTGAGCATTCATTTCAATAAGTTATTAGAAAAAAATCCTTAAATCTTACCATGAGTCCGTGATTATTTATTGAAGGTTGTAAGTCAAATTAGTTAAAATTGATACTATCACCATCAAATACTTGACTAATTGTCCATTGACCAAAGGTAAAGTGTTGATCTGTAAAGATTAGTTAGGCATTGGCCGTGCTCCGTATAGCTCACAGGGATTATTACACTGCTATTAGGAAATCGAAAAGTAAATATTATGCGGAGCAGATTGCCAGGGGCCACAACAATATCAAGGAGATTTTTTCTTTTGTTAAGAGTTTCCTATCACCCTGTGTGGAGCAAAGGACTCTGCCAGTTTCTCCACAATGGTGTGAGAAGTTGTCTTCCTTTTTTATCGAGAAGATAGCGAAGATTCAGGACAGCTTGGGAATATGTTCCCAAGAACAGAGGACCTCTCCTCTGGTGTCCCCTCTGATTGCCAGCTTACCTACCCCCCTGTTCACGCAACTCCTGCCCGTAGCGGAGCCTGACATTTTAGCCATTCTTAAATCCCTAACTCGGGCTCTCCTACAGATCTGTGTCCAGCCCGAGTATTAGCCTGGGTAGCTGATGTTGTTTGCTCAGAGGTAGCAGCGATTATTAACATATTTCATCGGACTGTCGCCATTCCTGTGCGCTGGAAGCAGGCTAAACTCTTACCCCTCTGTTCCAACCAACTATCGTCCAATCTCCCTCCTACCAGTCTTGGCTAAAGTCTGAGAGAAGGTGGTTTTCCGGCAGCTTGAGGCCTTAGTGGAAACATCTGGTGCTCTTCACCCTGCCAAATCCGGGTTTACAACTTCGTATAATATGGAGACTGCGTTGGTGGAGATGACGGAGGCGATCAGGAATTGTCTGGATGGGGATGACAGGGCGGCTTTTATTTTGCTGGACCTTTGATACGGTGCCCTGCCAGCTACTTCTTGCTCAGTTGTCATCTATTGGCATTGCTGGTCCAGCATTAAATTGGATAGAGTCCTTACTGGACGAACACACTCAGCAGGTCTGAAAGCCTCCCTTCTCGTCCTCAGTTAGGAAACGTTCAACTGGGGTCCCTCAGGGCTCCACGTTGAGCCCTTTGCTTTTCAACATATATTTGACACCCTTGATTTTTTTAGCGGTGGAGCTGAGATCAAAAATTATAGCTTACGCGGCTGACACCCAGCTGCTATTCACCTGGAAGGACTCTGATCTGGACACCTATGCCGACCAGATATGCCTCACGTCCGTATTCCACTGGCTTGCACATGCCCAACTGAAGTGCAATGAGGATAAGTTGGAGGTACTCCTGTATGGCCGGTTCCCCCCTGCCTTCAGAGAATCTTTGTGACCTCCAGACCTTCCTTGCCCTAACTCAGAGGGAGGCGCGGCAAAGATCTTAGGGGTGTGGTTTGGGGAAGATCTCCAGTTTTCAGATCATGTTAAGAAACTTACCAGAGCCTGCTTCATCACCCTTAAGGCCTTACGAAGGTTTTTTCCACTGTTTTCTAGGGAGGCTAAAGAAATGGTAGTGTGTGCCCTTATCCTTTCCTTTCCCACCTCGACTACGCCAATGCTTTATCATTCCTGGCTATTTGGTAAAGAAACTTCAAATCATACCGAATGCAGCAGCTAGACTCCTGTTTGACATCTCTCGGAGATCTAGTGTACGGCAGCATTTGTGGGATTTGCACTGGCTGCCTGTGGCCCAAGGGGTGCAATTCAAGGCCCTTACCCTATCTCACAGGGCCCTTCATGGCCAAGGGTCTGTGTACCTCAGGAGGCACTTAGCTTTCTACACGCCCAGTCGACCCTTGTGATCTGCCACCCAACGCTGGATGGTTATCCCGCGGTTTTGCAGGGCATGCCTGGGGGGCCAGTCCATTTCTGTCAAAGCAGCAGCTGCCTGGAATGCCCTCTTACAGCATACACTGGATTTTTGTCTTTTTAAAAAACATTTAAAAACTCATCTTTTTAATCAGGTCACTTAATTTTTCCTGCTCTGTCTACCACAGTCCACTCACACGCCAGGACACTCTAGAGTGTTAGAGCGCAATATAAATCTTTTTTATTACATAACATAACATAACATAACATAGCATTGACTAATTCAGATCAAAGTGAAATAAATGTGTCCCCCAGTGAAACAGTGAGGAAATTTGAATATGTCTATGGGCCCGTTGTGAAGAATTTGTTGATTGTGAAATGTTCATCTTGGCCTTTCGCTGGCTCAGTTTCAGAAGATGCTTCAAAAGAGCAAGCACAGATTTGTGTTTCATTGATGCCCAAAACAAACAAGAAAGATAAAAAAGGAACAATAACAAGTAATATCAAAGATTTAAACCACTCAGACAAAGATAGAAAAGGAGTTCTGAGAATAAACTGGAATATCATAAGGAAGGATGAGGATTTAAAAGAATCGACAGCAGAATACCCAAATATAACATATGGGAAAATATCCTCACTTTGGGAAGTTTTGATTCAAATGTATCTTCCAACTAGAAAAACAGATAGAGATAATTGGCCTAAACAATTGTTTTTTTAAGTGCCAAAAATGCAAAGCCTGCCAATATGAATAAAATAGTGTTTACTTTAAATCCTTATTATTTGGAAATGCATGTTGTTTTTCTGTAATCAAGGCAGCATCATATACTAATTGAAGTATGATACACTTCATAGCCAGACTCCAGTTTTGAGAACAAACAGATTTGGTAAAAAGCAATTTATGTTTAGTGTATTTTATGCAATGGCAGTCTAACATCTAAGCACTTTATGCTACCTTATTTTTAGGTACTGTACTATAAAAGGCATTTTCACTTTATAAAGAAAGTTTACCCTTTAAAAACCAACCAGAGGTACTAACATAATCATAACCAGAATCTCTAGTCTATAGATTCTTGACATAAACTTATAGAAGTTTGAAATGTGTTATTATTGCACCATGGATTTATGTAAGAATAAAGAATTATGCATTGCTAAGGGGAAAACTATTCAAATCTTCTGGTAAAGAAGGCCTAGTACAAGGATAATTGTGATACTTTATGGCCTAATTATATAGGGTATTTGGATGTTTTGATACAAAATGTAGGATTGGGGTATGATTAATGGATTCGTACATCACTGAAATCAAGTATTCCCATTCGTAGTGTATGATCATGATGCTTTCGAGATATATTCAAAATTTAAAAAACAAACAAAATTGGCAAGGAGGAATCAATGCTTTGTGCACTTAATACAATGACACTTTAAAATCTAGGCACCTTAATTTTGGCACTTTATTACTAGGTAGCCTACTGAAGAATGCAGTAGCACTTTATATCAAGCATATTGCACTCTGAAAAACAAATCTGAAATTTTAGAAACAATTACAATTGAGGAGAAGGAAATCTTTACATTTCGAATGTGAAATCAGAGAACTTTAAAATTGGTCACCTTTGCACCTTGTGTTAATGTGAAAACAACTAATCATGTAGAAATAATAAAGGACCAGACAAGGGAGAAGAAAAAAAGGAAAAAAGAAAAAGAGAAGAAAAATTATATAAGGATGAGGAACATGATAATAAAGCCAATCTTCATTATCTGAATAATTAAAAGGACAAAGAGAGAAAAGGTGGCGAGTTTGATATAGTGAAAGCAATAACCTGAATAACAATATTCTGGGAATACCTGTACTGCCATTTGAGTAGTTTGAGATAGAAATGTGAGGAGCAGAAATACATATACAGATTATATTAAGATACTCTACAAAGTGAATAGAAAATAAATAGAAATTGCATGCTTAAAAGTGTGATTCAAACACGAAGAACATATAAAGATGGCATGCAGGTTGTAAAAATAAAATGTATGACTTCGTAATTTGAAGGGTAGATGTTATCACTGTTATAATTTGCCATTCAATGGCACAGTGCACAACACTCTTGGAACTACAAAAGAAAATAGAAAAAACAGTGTATGCTGATAGGTGTGAGCAATAACAGCAATCATCAGCAGTCTCCATGTTGCTCCTGGGTCAGACTAGGGGAAAGATGCACCCCCTCTACCAACCCCTCCTGTCCCCAGAAGGCAGGTGGTCCATGAGAGGTGCAGCTTCCGTGTCCACCCCATCATCCGTGACCAAGAACATGGCCAACTCAGTACTCTCAAAATGTGGCTTAAGCCGATTCAGATGCAGGACCCACAAAGGAGTCCAAGGAGTTTGTAAGTCCACCATATAGGTGATGTCACTCTGGCGCTCCTTCATCTCAAATGACCCGACCACTTGTAGATCCTGAGACTCTACGGGGACCATGACCCCTACTTTCAGACCTGGTTCAAACTTGACCAGAGTGGCGCCCGGTCATATCATCATTTCATATCCTCCTGGCTAGCTTCCAAATTCGCCTGGGCAAACTTCCGGAAGTGGTCTGTTTGGTTATGGAAGGCTAGGACATAACTGAATATATCCTGGGGTGGCTTCCTCTGAGCTCTTTGCCAGTCCTCCCTCAAAGCACCTGCGCGAGTGCATTATCACTATCCCTCCATTGACAAAAGGTTGTGTGACAGGAAGCTTGCCCATTTTACAGTCTGGAGAAATGATTACCCTCGAGCGGAGTTGTGACCTGCCATAGACCCAGACAGTCAGCTGTAAATGCCCACAAGGCATACACAACCCCTCGGGTCTCAACACAGTCTTTTCTACAACCAAGCATCCTGTGGCAGTGGTCCAGGGAGAGGAGTCAAGGACCTCTGACAGATCCAGTGATGTCATGCACTCAAGTCCTCCCAATCTGCGGCCAAAGACTGTCTCAGCTCCCGGCTCAGGGTCTCCCAACACCCCTCAGAAACCACATAAACTGGAGTGCAAGCTAGCACAAGTCCCTTGCTTGCAAGCACAGTTCCCTCAGACTCAGCAAGCTTCGGCTGCATGCTTCGAACTCCTCAAGTCCTGGCACCTCAGAAGGCTGCTGATCTTTGGGCACACACTCCTTTTGCACACCAAGAGGATGGAGCATGTAAGGACGGTCCTTGTCCCAACCACAATTACTTCCATCCTTTGCAATCCTTACAATCTCATGGAGACAGTGGGATTCTTTCTGTCTCTTGGATCTCATGGACAGGAGGCCAGCTCACCGGCCATTGGAGAGTACTTTGCAACCCAGACCACAACATTTGGCACCTAGCTGCAGGCAAGCAATTTCCAGGTAAAAATCCACCAAGTGATAGTCCCCTTCCTGGAGCACAACAAGCTTCAAGCCACCACAAATTTGCAGATAAACCTGCTGCTGTCCCTCCTGCCCTAATGATTCCTTGTGTCAATGTCCCAGTATCAAACCAGCATAGTATGGTCCCAACATGTTTCTACTTTCCATGGATAAAGCTCCAGTAGCTATACCCACCATGGCATTTGAAGATACAATCAGTACAGAAGGCCACCTTTGAAATGCAGAGGCCCTCTCTAAATGTTGTTGTGTCTGCCATTCTACCCGGGAGGTTTGTTCTTTAGTGGGGCCAAGACTCTGCCCCAGTAATGCAGGTGCCAATTCCACCCTCATGTAGACATCCCAGAAAGACCTCTCACAGAGCGACGAGCATCAAAATGCCAACTTTCCCAAAATTACATTATAGCCGGAGGTGAGTGGTTACGGTGGGGGTTGTGGACTTGATTGGCTGGTCCACGGGGCACAGGCTCTCCCTGGAAGCCACGCGGTGACAGGGGCTGCAGGCTGGCTTGTGGTCCAGCCGTCCAGCCGCGCTGTGTGCTGCCCGTATATGTCATCCCCCTGTGGATATAATCCTCCTTCTGCTGCCTCAATCTTATGCTACGCTGTCCCATGAGGGCCCCTTCTCCACCCTGCATCCTGAGTAATGACTGGCAGACCTGATGGGATGTGAAAGGTGCTGGTGCCAAAACAAATGCTGAAAGTACTGTGAGGTGACTGCACAGATTAATGGGGCACACAGATTGAAGTTACACTGCCTGGAGCCACCATAGGTGATTCCCAAGGGCAATGCCCATATTCTTTCTTTCTCCGGGGAAGCTCTGAGTGCTGCATCTGTTACTGGGTGCTGCTATCTTACGGAGGCACCCGATTCTTGCTCACAGCTGGATGGGAGAGACCTTGGGCACCTGCGCAACAGTGGGAGCATCATTTGGTTGAGGCATCTTGACACCATATGTAGAAGAGATTGCCCCCCCACAGACTGGGTGGTGGTATGACCTGCTTCAGCCTTAATCAGAAAGGCAGCATCCCAGGCCCATCCCCTCCTCAAAGCTGTGTTTCCAATCCCCTATCACAGGAGCCCAGTGAATACTTGGGGCTACACCAGAGTGCCTGGGTGAGGAATGGGGCAAAAAGACCCTCAGCAAAGCACGTTGCCTTTTAAATCGGCAGGCTCTACCTCTACAGCATAGCACTCCAATATGGCAGAGGGTGGCGACACATGGGCCCCAGAAGCTTCCGATCCCGATAATTTACTGTCGGAGTTCAGGGCTGGATTCAAGGCCATTGACACCTGATTTGATTCCCTAGATAGGAGACTCGACTCCATGGGAACACGGATTGATTCACATGAAGGGCACATGACAGTAGCAGACAGCAGAATGTCGGACCTCAAGGATGGCACAGCTCAGATGGCAAAGAAGTACGAACAACTGGAGAAAAATCTCAAATCTGTCGCCATCAAGAATGAAGATTTAAAAGCTCAGAGTCGAAGAAATAGCGTACGCAATATGGGAGTGCCGGAGTCCACCAATACTGGGCGCCTATATCTCTTGCGTAGAGTCACTCTTGAGAGATGTGTTTGGTAGTGAGCCATTTTCCCCCACTTTTGTTGTAGAACGCGCACATCGTATCTTGGGGCCCTGACCCTCCAAGACCGATCATAGCATGTCACTTCAACTTCCGAGACAGGGACACTGCCGTAAGATTTGCATGTGAGAAAGGTCAACTTGAGTGGCAGGGCTCTACCATCTCTCTCTATCCGGACTTCACCGCCATGGTCCAGGAAGCATGTCAGAAACTAGCTGGTATGAAGGCAGCACTAAGGAAAATGGGGATCCGTTATGGCATGTTGTATCCAGCGCGGCTGAAAGTAGACGTAGATGGTCGTTCTTGTGTGTTTGAATCCCCCCATGATGCTCAAGAGTTCTGTCAGGAATATGTGAAAAAGACAGGAACTGCTTCCCTGTAGCACATACAAGATATCCCGAGCTCCTGTGCTAGTGCGGACCCTTTTCCACCTCATACTTGCATGAACCCCGTTAAATTTACTCCACACTGTGGGTCTACCTCAGTTTCCTTTGAATCACATTGCTGTGTATTTCTACCGATGTTATACAAGTAACTATCATTGACACATGAATATACTAATATGCAGGCACTTTGTGCTATTTTTGGGAGTGGACACTGAATGCTGACACCTCCCTGGTGCAATTGCACATGTTACTGCTTGCACAAGCTCATGGAAGTTTTGGGTTTTGTTTATATATATTCTTACTTTTTGATGTATGGGATCGGCTGGTCCCCCCATGGTTGGGCGTGGAGGATGGGTGGTTGGTTGTTTTTTTACTTACAAGCTCTATGTTTCATATACTCATTGTGGCATGTTTCCAGTAATTATATGGAGCAGATTCAGTCTTTACGTTAGCTTTGTCACATGACGACAGGGGGCAATTTGACCTTCCATTCTTGCCTGGTGATATGCACATGGAACGTTAGGGGTTTAAACAATGCAAAGAAATGCAGACAAGTCCTTCACTACCTTCAGCACCACCAGATTGATGTGGCTCTCCTGCAGAAAACCCATCTGCCCAACATGTCACAGACACACTTTGCTCATACTTGGGGTTCGCACAGATATTTTGCAAACTACAGCACATATGCACATATGCAAAGGGCCCGGCCATTTTAATCCACACACGGTTACCCTTTCCATTTCTCCGCTCGCACTCTGATAGTGAGGGTAGATACTCAATAGTGGAGGCAAGTCTCATTGGTCGGCATACTGCATTTGTCTGTGTATACACACCAGATGTTGATGACCCGAAATTTCTCCTTACCTTACATACTCAACTACTGAGACTGAAGGTGGACTACATCTACATGGGTGGGGACTTTAACCTGTTATTAGATCCCACACAGGATAGTACATCTCTCGCGCCTGCCCCGAAACCTCAGCCCAGACAGGTCTTACTGACCTTATGTGAGGATTTGAGATTAGTGGAGACATTGTAGGCTAATAGACAGGGCATACATTCATTATTCGGCAAGGTATAATATATCAACAAGGGTGGATTATTGGCTTATATCCCCCAATTTGGTTCTATGGTATGTAGATACTCAGCACCTGCCTCAGACTTTCTCTGACCTCTTCCCATTGTTGGTGACACTTAGGGGTCCAAGACCAGAGGGGTGTGAAAGGCAATGGCGCTTCCCCGGTCAAGCTTTGCAGGACAAAGTCTTTTGTATGGAGTTGCAAGAGGCAATCGAGGAATACTTCGAATTGAACACAGTTTCAGTTCCAACTTGGTCCTCACTGTGGGAAGCCTTTAAAGCTTTTGCTAGAGGGGTCTGCATTTTGAAGCATGCTTTGGTATTAAGGGACTTACGACGCACACTCACTACCATTGAGCAACAACTGGTTGCATTAGATTAGAAGCAGATTAGTAATCCAGATCTTAACACAGATGCCCGACGTATTGCATTATTAGCGGATTTTAAAGAAGAAGCAGTCAGGGAGGCCCATTTTAGTAAACTTGTAGTGGCAAGGCACTATGGAGAAGGCAATAGGCCTAGGTGGACCTTTGAGGTGCACCTTGGCACGTCTTCTGAGACCCCCTCCAGGGCACGAGTGCATCACCACACTTAGCACGGACAGGGCACCTTGGTTAATAACACTATTGATATTTGTGACCTTTTTTTAGACTATTATACACACCTGTACACGTCCAGGATGGGTCAAACTGCGGATGCTCAGATGGCATTTTTGGATGAGATTGCTTTGGTGTGGCTAGACAAAGCCTATCAACAATGTCTGGCAGAGCTCTTTACTGCAAAATAAATTGCCAGCGCCATTGATGCTGTTAAGGGGTTCACTGCCCTGGACGAGTTCACTGGTAATTTTTACAAAGCCTATCAATATATCCTAGACCCTATTTATTGGAGGTGTACAATGTACCTCTGGAAAGGCAGGTTTTACCTCCAACATTGCGGCACATTACTCATCTCTCTACAGTGGATGATTTTTTTCTGTATGTCCGCTACCCTCATGAGAATCTTGAGCCACTAATTAGGGAGGTTATCTGTTTTAGAAGTTTATCAGGACTGGGTGTCAATTGGGGCAAATCTGAGATATTTCCACTGACACCGGCCACTTCCAGGTGGGAATGCCCCTTTCCTTTGGCATGGTGCGATGACTCCACAAGATATTTGGGTATGCAGATACACAGAGAAACTGACCTGATCATACTGTTGAACTATGGCCCTGCACTCCACACTCTGGTACAGCAACTAGAACGTTGGATTAAATTGCCCCTATCAATGGCTGGTAGAGCCTCTCTAATTAAAATGGTAGTGCTTCCCAAATTTTTATACTTGTTCTATAATATCCCCATCCCGCTTCCTAACAGTTTCTTTCACACAATTTGGACCCATTTGATTAGACTGATATAGGGGGTTGTAGAGCGTGGACAAGTTGGTGGACTAGGTGTTCCTAACCTTCATATTTATTATTTATTCGCAGAGTGTAGTTTTGCTCATTCCGTGTACCACCCAGACGCAAGAATACCTTACACCAGGTCAGAAGTTGACTTAGTCCTCCCTACCCTGCTCAAGATGATTTTACCAACAGGGTTCCCTAGAGACCCCTGAGATATCCAAACAGTCTCTACAACAAGGGGCATGGTTGAAATTAGCAAAGGTGACTGTGGACATTCTTTATATGCCTCCAATCTCCCAGCAATCAATAGTTGATGGCTGCCCAACATGGCAGAAAAACTCGTGCAACTAACATTAACCACATTTTCCCGAGATACAGTTTCCGAGTGGTCATACATCCATGAATCCACGAGCGCAAATCCCTGAAGTCCCTCTAGAACAGACCTTTGACGAAGTAAGTGCCTATAATATATCTGAAATGAGCAGCAGCTTGAGCGGTGGGATATAAGTCTAGATGCTAGAATGCGTCTCATTATCACCTGCATTTTTGCCGGAGCCTTACTTACTCTAACAATATCACTATCATTACTTTGTCACCTACAGTGCGTGACTACAAGGCTTCTCTCCTGATCTCCCTTGAGAATCATTAACCCTGAGTTGTTGGGGGGAGTTTCAGAATACCGCAATTACTTATCCATGATGTGTGTGAATGTGTTGAGATATAATCAAATTCAAATTCAAAAGTGCTTTATTTGAGTATTACTCATAAAAGCAGACATACAAACACATAATTTAAAAAACAATTACATTTACAGAGGTCATATATGACATAAGCACGTATCACAATAAAAAAGAAACAATTATATTTCAACAGGATTCACATAATCACAGCTGTAAAGTTCATATAGTAAGAATCAAGTTAAAAACAGATCCAAAATCAATACTAAAAATCAGTAAAATTTTCATCCGAAAAGACACATTACGTGAGACGATACAGAGAATAGATAATCTAGCAATCTCTGATCAACTAGGCAGAGAGTAGTTACCCTACTAGCAATCTCTGCCTAATTACCCACGCCCACCCCAGGTACTTTGCAGTCGCAATTATAATCCAGGTCAAGGAGGTAGATTTAACAATACGCAAAGCTACCATACTACTTTTAGTACCCAGGTTTCTGCACATAGGTGCCAACCAAACACGTCTTGGAGCAGAATATACATGGCAGGAGAACAAAAAATGACCAAGCGTTTCCTTTCCTTCCCCACATACTGGGCAAGTAGCTGGTCCTCCATCTCTCCACTTTGATGTTAAGTTGAGGAGAGGGAGAGAACCAGCCCTTAATTGGAAAAACAGTTTCCTATCCATGGGTTTCGATATATAATCCCAATACAATTCATACATAGGAAACAGTTTAACCTCAAGGAAAGTGGTAGTCATGGACCCGTTATTAGTGCTGAGCAAACTCCTATTTTCAACCCGTTCCCAAAATAAATTTTTTAGGGTTGACTTAGAGGGGAAAGATGACCCAGCTGGATCGGACCATAATGCATTTAGTCCTAATTCACATAATGCTAATTTTAGCGATTTGAACCATCTAATTTTGTTAAATCGGTCCGCTTTAATAACATCAGCAAACCCTTCTGCATAATGGGAGAGCTCAGGGGTAGTCCAAATCCTGCGCCAATATAGTATCGGTCGTAGTTTACCCATTTCCGAGATTTCTTTTCTGCCAAGCTCGTATCTCAGAGGCAAAAGCGGACTGCTCTGTGGGGTGCCTGTAAGTTTCCTTAGGAAATTATTCTCTGATGTTTGTAACTCCTGCAGGTTTTCTTGCCCCCACAACTCAGCCCCATACAATGCTGACCCTATTGCCTTTGCCTCATATATGATCAAGGGTGGTTTGATCGGTTTGGTCAACGATTTCCTATGTTCGTTAACGATGGTGCCAGCCAATTGCTTATGTCTTAATACTGCAATATTTAAATGTTGGTTCCATCTATTGTCATTAGAGATATGAATCCCCAGGTAAGTAAAGGAATTTACTACTTCAAGGTAGCGCCCGCTCATGGTTATTTTAGATTTAAAATTTCTATGAGGATTAAAAACCATGAGTTTTGTTTTAGAAGCGTTCACCTCCAGACCGTGATCACCACAAAACTTATCAAAAATTGCCAGTGCTTTTTGCAGACCACTTGGGGATTTAGATAAAATTAAGGTGTCATCGGCAAACATTAAAATAGGAACTTTTACACCTGCGAGAGAGGGAGCATCCACACCCTGAGATTGCATGCGGGGAACAATGCCATTAATAAAAAGGGTAAACAATGTTGGTGCCATTGAGCATCCTTGTCGAACCCCGCGCTCAACAGGAAATTCGACAGTGTCATTTCCATAGCCACCCCATTGAATTTTAGCGTAAGTACCTTCGTGCAGTCTCATGATCAAGGTCAGCAGGGTCCGTGGGACCCCCAGAGCCGCCAGCACGTCCCACAATTTTGCCCGTGGTACCAGGTCGAATGCAGCCCGCAGGTCAACAAATGTTGCATAAAGACTACCTCCACCCAGTACCACAGTCCTCCACTGGATCAATTGAAAACGGAAGACCTGGTCCACAGTGCTAGTTGCTCTGCGGAACCCAGCCTGAAAAGGAGATAAAATGTTGTGGTCCTCCGCCCAGTCAAGCAAATTGTTAATAATCACTCGCCCCACAACCTTTTGAACAGTGTCAATTAAGCTGATTGGGCGGTAATTACAAGGTTGGGCACGGTCTCCCTTTTTATATACAGGGATGATTACCGCACCCCGCCATGATACCGGGATTTCAGCACCCTTGGCAATATGATTTAATAGTAAGTAAATGTATTTGCTCCACCTGTCGGTGTCATTTAAAAAAACATCCGCAGGGACCCCATCAATGCCTGGAGCTCGGCCACTGTGTACGGATTTTAGGGCAGACAGTACTTCACTCTGAGCAAAGATGTTGTCATCTGCAAACAAATAAGTAGGGCAAATACTATTTACGAGCTGATCCCTTGTAGAATATTGTTCGCTGAAAAATTTGACCCATGCATCATGAGGGACGTTGTTATTACTAGCTTCTGCAGACCTTTCATGACCCCATTTGACGATGTGCCAAAATAGTCTAGAGTGTTTGCGATCACTTGCACATTTCAACTTCTGCCAGTGGGCTTCGTCCCATTCTCTTTTCGCCTTAGCAATACAATTTTTATAATGCTTCCTAGCAGATCGAATCTCACCCAAGTTGTTACTCTTGATAGCGACTCCTAGGTTGGATCTTGCCACCTTACAATCATGATTGTACCACTTTGCAGCTCTATATGCACATACCCTCTTTTTATGTACAGGTTTTAGAAAATAACTTTTAATTTCATTAAAGAGAGTCACATGTGCTTTGGTTATGTCGTCGTGGCCCATAGGGGTCCCAGCAACGCACTCCAGGGCCGCAATAGCCTTGTCTGTCGCTGCTCCTATTATTTCAAGGACCTGCTGGTCTGTCCTGACACCTGACCACCTTAACCTGCGCATATCATTAGTTGGTACAATCAACGGAGGCAAAAGTTGGTCACGGGGGATCGATACAATGTCTTCAGACAGCCACCAATTGTGAGAGAAGCATAAAGGGTCATGGTCGCTTTCTGGCCTTACTGTTACCACCATGTCGCTAACAGATGACCATATAGATATGCTACAGATGACATAATCAATGCGGCTTTTGTTTCGCCCATTGTTAAAAGTCATGGCTGTAACTCGATCTGACTTGGTTCGACCATTCAAGGCTCTTAGCCCATATTCCAGGCACATTGCATTTAAGCCTAATATATCTGCCGTCCAACGAGTTACCGGAGAAGTATCTAATGTGGGAATATCCCATAGCTTATCTTCCTCTTCCCCCAGTGAGGCCTCACCAGTGATGAGAGGTTCAAACGTGCGATTTAGATCGCCTGCAATTAATATATTTTTCCTTGCCGAATGTATCTCAAGGAGATTAAACAGGCTCAGGAGAACCTCAGATTTGCCTGTATTTCCACCTCTAACATAGATATTATAAATGTCAATGGAGATGGATAAATCACTAGTGAGTCTAATGAGCTGGATATCTTTTTGGTCAAGCTCCACACATTTTACTACAATCTTTAAAGACTGCCTGACCCATATGGTAAGACCCCCCATCGGACGCCCTTTGGGGCCCTTGGTGGCAGGAACATGAAAATTTATGTACCCCAAGGCAAAAACAGGGTCACAGGCCCAAGTCTCTTGGAAGATACAAAGATCGTACTTATTTATAAATCCAAACCAGTCTGCACAATCCAACTTGGAACATAGCCCAGCCACATTCCAAGACAAAAGATTCCCCATATTAGTTTCCATGACAGAACTGGGGCTTAAAACAAACTCATTCATCAACTTATCAACAATAACGTTGCAATTAACATTTTCATTGATTGGTCCAGCTGGAGCCTCAAAGGGGGACCCCTTAGTTCGATCTTCAGTTAAATAACTGGTCTCCCCAGTGGTACTTACATCACAGGCAAGTTGCGGCATAGAGTTGTAGTTAAATGGTTGTCAATCACAAGCATCCAGGTTTGAAAAAGCAGAGAATCTATTTTCCAACCCCAAACCCCACTCTGTAGAGCCAATATCCTTCCTCCCCCTCTTGGTCACAATATTCCATTTTGTTCTTAGAATACTTGAGTTCGGTCCACTTCCCTTCTTAGGGTAGAAAAAATCCAAAGTCAGTGGAACAATTGAAGTTGCTCTTCGCTGTGGTGGTAAGATGTTGGGCAGGATATTAGGCAAAACCCCAGGGTCTGAAAAGTGAAGGACAGCACACTCCCCCTTAAACTTTTTGACCCTGTCCCCAATCCACTGAACCCTTCTCGCATTTACAAGCTCTTCCGAGAGTTGCTGCTTTCCCCAGGGAGAAATTACCATGTTGTTGGTCAGCCATGATAAAGATTTATTTATTAAGGAGGATGTTGATTCATGTTCTCCTTGAGCCAAGGGAGGGACATTGGCAAGGACAAGAACCAATGGGGAGGCTTCAACTACACGCTCAAAAGTCCCTTTCCCAGCGTTAGGATCAGCAGCGGTGGGAGCTGGTATCGTAGCATCCGAAGCACCACCTGGGAAGTTAATCTGAGCTGCCATTGGTGGATTTAATGCAGGGATAGGGATAGATCCACTTTTTACTACCGTGGCTGGTTTGCTCAAAATAGGCTCTATCCTAGATAGAACAGCTTCAGGGAGTTTGCCTACTTCTCCCAGAGTTTTTTCTAGTAGTCCTTCTAATCGACTAACCTCAGAGGTTAGCTTGTCTATTTTACTGACCAGAGGTTTAACTATACCTTTGATTTTTGTATCCATCATGATCAATAATTTGTTAAATTGAGCATTTGAAAGAGTAACGTAAGCCTCTCTAGTCAAATCATCCTCCTCATCCTCTATTAAATTCCTCGGTGGGGTTACAACTTTATTCTTGGCTGACCTTAAACCCTCCCGTTTTGACATAACCCTTTGGTTATCCCCTGTAATCCTCGGGGCTAGGACAGGTGCTGCAAGGGGGATTGGGGACTCTTTACTAGTGGATATCTCTATCAGAGCTTCATTAACACTAATATCTTCAATGCCAGCGACAATACCACTAGGCTGGATGATGATAGTATCTTGGAGAGAATCGTGTATTTCACCAGTTAAACTACTATATTGCTGTTGCGCAAAGGGATCATCTGGCTCTATATCAACAAAGGGAGATTGGTTAGGTGAATCTAGACCCAATGAAGATCTCCTATCACTGTTAATTCTTTCCACAACATGTACAAGATAGTTATCAATAGTATTATTAGGAGTAGTTTGCTTTTTCGCAGGCATAATTCGAATGGGCAATTTACTCAAGGCACTCAAGGCAAGATAATTTCCCACAAGGCAACAGTTATAATGGATACGCTGGGTAATGATATCCGAAATGAACAAAGTACTGCAGCTGAATGAATATGAAATCAAACAGAGTTCCAGGCCCAACCCAACCTTGTCCAACCTCGGACGGCCTCAGACGGCCCGCCCTTTGTCCGGGCTTCGTCCGGGCGTCCCGCTCCCGTCCCGCGACGCGGAGGGAGCAGCGCTTTTCAAGCGCCTCCGGGCGCGGTGACCCCACTGGAGTGTTTCCGGGTCGCTGGGCAGGCTGGGAGGTGTAGTCTCCCTCCGCTCGGCGGCCTCTAAGGATGACTACAGCGGCGGCGGGAGGGAGACCGGGGCTCAGCCAGGCAAGGAGAGGGTTCTGCAAGTACGGCCAGCAACAGGCAAGTTCCCTTTCAAGATGTAGAACACCCGCTCCACCGAGGGAGCAGCGCTTTTCAAGCACCTCCGGGCGCGGTGACCCCACTGGAGTGTTTCCGGGTCGCTGGGCAGGCTGGGAGGGGTAGTCTCCCTCCGCTCGGCGGCCGCTAAGGATGACTACAGCGGCGGCGGGAGGGGGACCGGGGCTCAGCCAGGCAAGGAGAGAGTTCTGCAAGTACGGCCAGCAACAGGCAAGTTCCCTCTCAAGATGTAGAACACCCGCTCCACCGAGGGAGCAGCGCTTTTCAAGCGCCTCCGGGCGCGGTGACCCCACTGGAGTGTTTCCGGGTCGCTGGGCAGGCTGGGAGGTGTAGTCTCCCTCCGCTCGGTGGCCGCTAAGGATGACTACAGCGGCGGCGGGAGGGAGACCGGGGCTCAGCCAGGCAAGGAGAGAGTTCTGCAAGTACGGCCAGCAACAGGCAAGTTCCCTCTCAAGATGTAGAACACCCGCTCCACCAAGGGAGCAGCGCTTTTCAAGCGCCTCCGGGCGCGGTGACTCCACTGGAGTGTTTCCGGGTCGCTGGGCAGGCTGGGAGGTGTAGTCTCCCTCCGCTCGGTGGCCGCTATGGATGACTACAGCAGCGGCGGGAGGGAGACCGGGGCTCAGCCAGGCAAGGAGAGAGTTCTGCAAGTACGGCCAGCAACAGGCAAGTTCCCTCTCAAGATGTAGAACACCCGCTCCACCGAGGGAGCAGCGCTTTTCAAGCGCCTCCGGGCGCGGTGACCCGACTGGAGTGTTTCCGGGTCGCTGGGCAGGCTGGGAGGTGTAGTCTCCCTCCGCTCGGCGGCCGCTAAGGATGACTACAGCGGGGGCGGGAGGGAGACCGGGGCTCAGCCAGGCAAGGAGAGAGTTCTGCAAGTACGGCCAGCAACAGGCAAGTTCCCTCTCAAGATGTAGAACACCCGCTCCACCGAGGGAGCAGCGCTTTTCAAGCGCCTCCGGGCGCGGTGACCCCACTGGAGTATTTCCGGGTCGCTGGGCAGGCTGGGAGGTGTAGTCTCCCTCCGCTCGGCGGCCGCTAAGGATGACTACAGCGGCGGCGGGAGGGAGACCGGGGCTCAGCCAGGCAAGGAGAGAGTTCTGCAAGTACGGCCAGCAACAGGCAAGTTCCCCCTCAAGATGTAGATGTTGAGATATACCAATGGGATGCATGGAAGTTTATTGTGGATGAAATAATTCATGCATGCACTAGCCATAACACTTGTGAAAGCCACTGAAGTGTATATGGTGTGGCCAAAACGTGAAATTTGTATGATTTAACCACAGCAGCATGTTGTTGATATAAACCATTGGAATTTGGGTGACACCCCGACACCATCACTACAATGGATCCAGGTGGACTGCTTGAAGATGGTGACTCAATGTTGACAACACGTAGACTTGGCACCATTGGTGTGGGTCTCCCTTCCATCATTTTTTGCTGTTGCCTCATCGTTTTTTGCTGGTCTAGATGCTTTGGGCACGTTGCCATTGCTATTCAGTGCCAAAGTGCAAGTGCTCCCATTTGCACATTGATGTAATGGATTAGTGACTCCATGTTTGGCTGATTTGATTTAATTATCAGACCCTAGTATATTGCACCATGTGTACCCAGGGACAGTAAATCAAATGCTGCTGGTGGGCTTGCAGCACTGATTGTGCCACCCACAGAAGCAGACTGTAAATTGTGACTCAGGTCTGCCATTGTAGAGCCTGTGCGCAGTCTGGGACTGCCATGTCGACTTTACAAGTGCACACACTTGCCAGGCCATACACCTTTCCTTTTCTACTTATTGGACACCCCTAAGGTAGTCCCAAAGTACCCCTTGGGGTAGGGTGCATTATATGAAAGGTAGGACATGCCCTGATGTGTGTGGCATATCCTGATAGTGAAATACTGCCAATTTCATTTTTCACTGTTGCAAGGTTATCTGTTCCCATAGGCCAGAATGGGCAGTTAGTTTATAGCTTATTATAAACATAACTGGCCCTAGGAACAAGATGGGAAAATAAAGTTTAGTACGCCTGAACTCAGAATGTTAAAATGCATCTTTTAGTGTGGGTGATTTTTACATTCTATGTTTGAAAGTACCACTTTTAGAAAGTGGGTGTTTTCTTGCCTAACCATCCAGTATGCCTCGGCTAGGTTTGTGTATTGGCTGTCTGGCGTGTCAGTGACAGGAGCTGGGAGAGGGCAGTGGCTCCAGCAGTCTGATGAGTCAGGGTTGGGCTGAATGGGACCTAGGTTGAATTTAGAGATGGGGAAGGAGATTTCCTTTTACCTTCCTGGGCCAGGTGTGATTTCAACAATGCTGTTTCCTCCTCCTGCTGGGAAGCTGCACCAGTGAGGACAGAGCAGGTTCTGGCTGGGTACAGACAATCTCTGCCTTCAGAGAACAAATAATGTGTGTGTATAAAAAGGGGGACCCAGACCCCTGACTTTTAGATTACTGTCTAGCACACGAGAACCTCCTCAGATGTCATTGCAGGATGGACTGGGTAAAGAGCAGAGGTGCCTGGTGTGAAGGAGGCTTCCAGAATAGAGTATACAGTGCAGTGTGTGACATATAAAGTGGCATGACACCTGCCTAACTGTGTACACAATCCCTGACTACATGTTACACATGCACCTCAAAAACTTCAGATCCTTTACATCTCAGATGGTTTGTTATACAAGTGTTTGAGACAGCATATTCCTGACTTAGAATAAGTCTCACATAGTAAAGAAAAAGCGGGAGCCGATGGTGAACATACATGCATTTTGCTGGTCAATCACAGTTTTGAATGACTGTTATGTTTAGCTAGATGCAACACTGATTAAGTGGTTATATGTAGTACAACCATAACCACAGATGAGACAGACACACTTGTTACCTTCAGGCCTTGCCCTATAACAACTGACACACAATCAATCAATCAATCAATCAATCATGCCATTTGTATAGCGCACTACTCACCCGGGAGGGTCTCAAGGCGCTTGGGGGGAGGGGTATGCTACTGCTCGAACAGCCAGGTCTTGAGTTGTTTCCTGAAGGCGAGATGGTCCTGGGTCAGCCGAAGGTGGATGGGGAGGGAGTTCCAAGTCTTGGCAGCCAGGTAAGAGAAGGATCTTCCTCCGGCGGTGGGTCTTCGGATGCGTGGTACGGCTGCGAGGGCGAGGCTGGTGGATCGTAGCTGGCAGGTGGGCGTGTAGAAGGTCAGGCGGTCGTTGAGGTACTTGGGGCCCAGGTCGTGGAGAGACTTGTGTGCGTGGGTGAGGAGCCGGAACGTGATCCTCTTGTCGACGGGGAGTAAGTGCAGGTTCCTCAGGTGGCTGGAGATGTGGCTGCGTCGGGGCACATCCAGGATGAGTCGGGCGGAGGCGTTCTGGATGCGCTGGAGTCTTTTCTGTAGCTTGGCTGTGGTTCTGGCGTAGAGGGCGTTTCCGTGGTCCAGTCGGCTGGTGACGAGTGCCTGGGTGACAGTCTTCCTGGTCTCGGTCGGGATCCAGCGGAAGATCTTGCGAAGCATACGCAGGGTGTTGAAGCACGATGAGGAGACGGCGTTGACTTGTCTGGTCATCGAGAGGGAGGGGTCCAGGATGAAGCCCAGGTTGCGTGCGTGGTCGGTTGGCTTGGGTGCGGTGCCCAGGCTGGGGGCCGGAGTAAGATATCTCCGATATCTTCATTATTTACACAAAGTTGGCCTTAATGCTTTATGGGTATTAGTCAAATGCCTATCCTGGATGCGTTATGTGCTTAAACTGTTAATTTGACTATACGTTTCTCATATGTTGAGGAAACACATTTTGGGCCACCATGTCAACATTGAACTCACAATAAGGTACCGAAACATATCTGCAGTGATGGACAAACAAATTGTGAAGAAAACGTTGTTTATGGAAAGCAGTTTAAACACAAGATTTATATAAAATCTGCACATTTGAAGAAGGTAGGGTTGACATACATTGCATTTGTGCCTCTATTCAAAATCAACGGTGCAAACACTAAAGTCTGTATCATGACATCGTTAATCATTTTGCTAACAGGATGAGCAATCCTACATGCATGAAAATATGGAATGCTTCTTCTGTTAAATATGTTCTCGTGGAATATATTTAATAACATTAATCATAAGCATATTAAAGTAAAAAGCTACCAGGATATTCCACTACTTCTTATGATTCCCTATTTTATACTTACACATATGTCAAAGTACAGCTTTGTTTGGAGGCACAAAACAATTAAGTAACAAATATTATGTTCAATCTCTCAATAAAATGATTTACTATGATACAAAATGTGGACCTATAAACTATTGCACTGATCTGTACATCAACTGCTGTATGTCAAGTGGCAATTCCTGAACATTTTCAAATACTGAAGTGATGTGTGTTTTTCACATGGCACTTTGTCGTTTTCTCTAGATTAGCCTAATTATGCACATTGCAGGGTACTTTTGCTTTGCACACATTACTAAATAGCATGCTTGCTTTTGTGTTACATTGTATTTTCACAAAGAACCAGCACATGTTTTTTCATGTTATTCTTTCCCTGGGATTTAGTCTGAGCAGCCTATGCAAGGTCAAACAACATTGCCTCTTGTTATTCTCTCTGGACAGACACTAGCACCTGGACATAATAAAATAATGCAGCTGTTGTTTTTAATACATTTAGCTTGTCATATAACTGAGGAGAGGTGTTCTGAATACAGACTCACCAAGAGAAGGTCCTGTGACAAGAGCACTGTGTCAGCCAAGATTTAGAACATCCACTCATTTATGCTGAGTTACGGTGCCTGCCATTGAACCCAGAGATCTTCAATCTATAACTACCTAGCTTTGGAAGTGGGGAGGGTTTGGGGTGATCTGTCAGATAAGATGACTCAGCTCTTTATTGCATATGGTCTATTACCCATGTTGATGACAATATTGACATGTATTAGTTTAGTAATTGTGGTGCAAATATTGCATCTTAGAGCATGTTACTTTAAATAAACATTATAAACTGTGTGTCTCTTTTTTATCTTATGGTTGGCAAGTACAAGTGAGAGAACAAAAGGGTGTGTCCTGTTACCGCCAACCAGAAAGAATCCAGATTGTTGTGTTCTGGGGCGCCAAATCACTTTTCCCTCTGAAAAGGTTAGGAGGACAAGTGAGCCAGCAACGCTGGTTGGACTTGGGCTCAACGATACAGATGTGAAATGGTGACTCAGTCCCCTACATACTGATGTTCTGTGGTCCCAAGCATAGTTTTATTCCTGAACAGATCCCCTGCAACAATGATAAATAGCACAAAACGGAAAGGAACAACATATATATGTTGATAGAATTTCTATTTTGTTTGATATACACCCTATTCTCCTCTATTTTGGATGCATTTGGTTCCTGTAACCAAACTGCCCCTTACTGAGGTTCATCTTTTGCAAATGAGTGAATTCAGAAAAATAGCTACTTATACTCAACATACTCTCATAAAGTTACAATTACTGCTTCATAAATATGTGCTGCCTTTATATTGCTAATAAAGAAGATATGCGCCTATGTATGTATTTCATCCACTAGAGGAAATGTCCAGTGAGATAACAGACCATACACTTAACAGCATACTTATCCCCTCGTAGCTGCTCTCTGGCCTTCAGTCCCCCATCAAGGAGTGGAGAGGCCACCGGCAGTATGCAAGCCATCAGGTGATCAGGGTACGCTGCAACTCTTCCTCTGCCAGAAGGACTTGTCCAGCTGGACCTCTTGGTCCATCACTGAAGTTCCTTCCAAAAATCCATGGTAGTGCAGGCTACAGCACCTATGGACCCTCCAAGGCCCACACTTTTGCAGCAATAGCCTTCCAATTTGTTTTCCTCATACAGGGCTGATCTAAGAAATGAAGAAATAAAAGTATACATCAAATGGTTACATATATCAGCAGTGTTACATTTCAAATATTTAAACCTCACAAGGCAATGCTGTTTACTTTTCCGAGAATCAATTTTCATTTCTCACCAAACATATGCGACGCACATACATTTGTTGTGATATACATCTATTTATATATAACCTTTGTTTTTTAATGCATGGTCAAAATTCTTTTGCGCTAATGGCATCATTCCATGTTCTAAAATAATTACTATACAAACATCCTATAAAGGTGTATAATGCATTATTAAACATAGTTGACCCAGAAAGTACAAGCATATATGAATGACTTACATATATTTCACCATCCTCTATGATATTATATTACCATATAGGTAAACATGTGAAAAATTGCAACCTCCAGAAATATTTTTTTTCCATTATTATACCAATGCAATTCAATTCAGCCTGCAAGTACATGGCACATCCAATAGAGGCAGTAAAATGTTTGTCTGAATATCATGGTTTCTTACACACAAAAAAGGGTAGAGAGGCTGAATACTCTACTCCAGCCTACCTAATCACAGAACTGTTACACACACGGGGGAGTGGGGAGTGGTGATAAAGGCAGTGACACGTGCTAAGTGTAAAAATACAGCCCTCACTCACAAAATTGTAACATGCTTCATCATTGGGCTTGCTTCAATACACCCTCACCCAGACCAACTTCTGGGGTGGACCAAAGGGGGGGAGACAATACAAACATAGAGATATATATACATATTTTCCAATGTATATTGGGATCACGAAAGAGAAGTCCAATGAAGGTTAAAACTAGCATGGAGGTGTCTCTGCTCAACAATGTATTCATGGACCCCCGGCTAGGTCGAAAAATGTGAAGGATGGCAGTAATAGGACAGACTCAAATAACAAGTGTGTGCTACGTAGGGATACCCTCCCTGTGTAAACAACAGGTCCCCAGGGGAAACTAATCCTGGTATTGAGGGCATAACACTATTGGGATCAGAAAGTTCCTGAGGAAAGCTGATGTGACCCAACACTGTGGGCACTACGAACATGGCAGAAACATGTTAATGATTTGGCAGTAAGGAGGGGCGAAAGAATGCTGAATTCTGTCCTTTCACCACCATCCTTCATGTTTTTAGACATCGTCGGGGGGGGGGGGCAGGAATACATTTTTAATCAGAGACACCTCCAAGCTAGTTTTTCCTGATGCGGAGGTCAGGCTCTGTAATTTAAAAGGTATAACAATGTAACAATAGTTATGAAAAACATACTAACATCTAATAAGCTTAAAATGATATTTTAAACACAGTAGAATCATGAGTGCTAAAAATGATATTTTCAAATATTTTGATATGTGTAATGAGAGCAGTGGATTGTAAACATATACTGTGCATGCTATACACATCCGTTGACAGATCTCTAAACAGAATTTTTTTAATTACCAATCCAAACATTAGATTTAACGTCACAAACTAATTTGTCAGATTAGGTTTCAATATGCACATGCACAAGTGAGGGTTAGTCGATAACCTCATGGAATACAGAATGTATCCCAGTAGTCCATTAAGAGGACTGTTTGCATCAAGTTTAACATACATGTAGAGGGCTCATTGGTTAATACTTGTTTTTGCTTTTATCTTTATATATATATATATATATATATATATATTACCTACTGGCGATAGCCAGTAGGTATATATAGTTAGGATTGTTTTCCATAGGGAAATCGCAACATTCTATTGGGAATAACTTTGGCGCTGGTTGAGGAATCTTCCTGAAATTTTCCTTAACTTTGCCTCGCGGCGCTCCGGTCCTTCCCTGAACGTTTGGGGGGGATCAGTCAAGCGGGGACCGAGATAAAAGGGGGGTCCAAAACGTGTTTCCCCCATGTTAATTTCCATAGGGCGGTTGGACTCACTTTTAGCCCGAACGGCTGAATGGTTTTCCACCAAACTTGGCAAAATTGTAGGGACTGGTAGCCCGATGTGCCTTTGCTATGTCTCAAGATATATGCCCCAGTGGTTTTTACGAAAATTAACTTTGAAAAAATATATATTGGGCTACATTGGGCTATATATATGTTAGAGCCCAAATGTAGCCCAATGTAGCCCAATGTAGCCCAAAGATGGCCACCAGAGACAAAAAAAACAAATGTAGCCCAAATATCAGCCAGATGTAGCCCAACTATAGCCCAATGACAGAATGTCCCAGGGTGTTCTAAAGAACAACTACAGCGCTAACAGTCTTACTTATGACAAAAGTATGGCACACCTAAATTCACTGAAAAAAACATAGGTTTCAGGCCTTATATAGTTAGGAATTAGGCACAAGAAAGCAGAAAAACAAACGTGTAAAACACAAAAAGGGGGCAGGGTAGAAACACCCTGACCCCTTAGGGCTGCTCAGGTGGTCCCACTAGGATATTAATATATTTAAACGTTATCCGCTAATAGAATTAGCATTTAAAAAACCTTTGAAATTCACTGAAAAAACCATAGGTTTCAGGCCTTATATAGTTAGGAATTAGCATTTAAAAAACCTTTGCAATTCACTGAAAAAACCATAGGTTTCAGGCCTTATATAGTTAGGAATTAGCATTTAAAAAACCTTGCGAATTCACTGAAAAAACCATAGGTTTCAGGCCTTATATAGTTAGGAATTATCATTTAAAAAACCTTTGAAATTCACTGAAAAAACCATAGGTTTCAGGCCTTATATAGTTAGGAATTAGCATTTAAAAAAACCTTTGAAATTCACTGAAAAAACCATAGGTTTCAGGAGTTATATAGTTAGGAATTAGCTTTTAAAAAACCTTTGAAATTCACTCAAAAAACTATAAGTTTTAGTGGTGTTATAGTTAGCTGGACATTTTACTCATACAAAACCATTGAAATTGCTCCTATATAGTTAGTTGTACTAACTATATTTTGCGCACCCGCAATCCACTGCTGATGATGTCACATATTAGATCATTCATGACATGGTTAGTGACATCACTGATGACATCTCAAATGACATCACTGATGACATCACTGATGACATCATCCACGTGACAATCACATACACCTTTTCATACACTATTACAATTTTTCATCACTCTTTGTAAAATACAGAGTATCATATTTAAATCCATTGTCACAGCAATACAAGTATCTAAAAATCCACTCAGTGATTCATAGATGTATACACACATCTAATCACTTACCTATGGATTCACTCATACATGCTGTCAATGAACAATAGAACACTATCAAAAATACTTATACATCTATATCGACATTAAACAACAGACGCATCCTATTCACATATGAAGTCATCCTACTCACTTATGCAAACAATGGATCATACTTACATATTTACTTAGCAAAACACTTATACAAACACCACTTCTTCTATTCATTTAGATAGTAAGTCATACTTAGTGAATTATAAAATCATTATTACAAGTATTCAGTTATCCATACAGTCACTCACACAATCATTGTGTCTTATGTATACTTATTTATATACAACAACTGACACATACACTGCCTTTTATTTTTCTAGTTTGTTGGACATGTACCATTGAGAAATATATTTGCTCATCACCACACCCATAAAGAGATTCACTCACCCAAACAACTGTTAGAACATGTAGTTTTAACTTCATATATCTACTGAATCAACTATTCACACATCTTTGGACAGTCACACACCCCCCACCGAACCACACACACTTTCACACTCCCATACAAATACTCAGTTAACTAATCAATAACTAATATAGACTTTCACATAGCTAGTAACCAACTGTAGAATCAGTTTACACAACAACTGACAAACTGATACAGATATTCACACAGTTTAGTCACTATCCACTATATTTAGTGAGACATTATAAATTGGTCAAGTAAACAGTCAATTACACTGCTACTAAATCCTCCATCCAAATATTTATTTATATATATCCACTTATTCTTCAATGCAAATTGCTATATATATAATGCATATTTAAATAACGAAGCAAACCACATTCACTGGATGATGTCATCAGTGATGTCATTAGTGATGTCATTTGAGATGTCATCAGTGATGTCACTGACCATGTCATGAATGATCTAATATGTGACATCATCAGCAGTAGATTGCGGGTGCGCGAAATATAGTTAGTACAACTAACTATATAGGAGCAATTTCAATGGTTTTGTATGAGTAAAATGTCCAGCTAACTATAACACCACTAAAACTTATAGTTTTTTGAGTGAATTTCAAAGGTTTTTTAAAAGCTAATTCCTAACTATATAACTCCTGAAACCTATGTTTTTTTCAGTGATTATATATATATATTTATATATATATATATATATATATATATATCTATATATATCTATATGAGGGAAAGTCGATCAGGAGAAAGACCAGAGGACACAGCGGGGCTCTTGAGGCAGACCTTTATTCACCGTGGCTTGCTGGCATGATGCATTTTGGCTACACGCCTTCGTCAAATGCCTTTCACCACTGTATGTCTCTCAGTCCCTCCTATGTAGTTCCTGCAGCTCTCCTATTGGCTGGAACAACGCAAGCCCCGCTTCGCAGCTGTAGTCCATATTCGAGGACTTTGAATCCCATCATGCACTTCTCAGGTAAGTGTCCTAAGCGGAGCTGTGCTGATGATGTGCCAAACATAGGGGGGACGGGGCAAATGTACGCCGAGATAGTCCAACTGTTCATGTGCTGAAGGATGCCTCAGGTCCCCAACGCCACAACCTCCATACCGAGACTCAAGATGTGTCGTGACATGCAGGTGCAATGATCCTGCGTCCCCATACAGTGACGGACTGCATCTTGCAGCGGCTACTTGCTCGGCCAAGTTCTGCAGTGGGCCCTTGAAAATCCAATCCCTTGGAACATCTACAAATCTTGCCAATATTATCTTGGGCCACTTGAATGGCGGGTCCTCTGTGAACGCGCTACTTGCCAGCGCGTGAAAAAATGAGGGAAAGTCAATCAGGAGAAAGGCCAGAGGACACAGCGGGGCTCTTGAGGCAGACCTTTATTCACCGTGGCTTGCTGGCATAATGCATTTCGGCTACACACCTTCGTATATATATATATTTTCCTTGCACAAATTTCCAATAACGATGCACTCTCAGTAGGTCGTGAATAAAGCAGGTGTTTATATATATATATATATATATGAAAATCCAACCTGTCCTTAAAGTGCTTAGCAGCACAGACAGGTACACAAACTTCAAAATATTGCCAGAGTCAGACTTCTTGTTCAATTGCTTTTATTTTTCCATGCTGGTGAAGTGGTGCAAGCCTTCAGGTGCGTTTCGGATGCTGTGTCCTTGTTAACTGATAACGAGATATATATATATATATATATCTTAGCATTATGTATGTGAACACACAAATAATTTATGGGATTTTTAATCTCTTAAACCTTGTAATAATGGTCCCTAATAATGGTCCTTTCATAAATCTAATTCTACAATTTCTCTTTTAAAGACATTCTCCTACCGCATGACAACCCGGTCAAGTACTAACCTGAGCATTCCCACAAAATCGAGCTGCAGTCCGAGCTGAGGTATCCCAACTCCACTACTGGGTTTGAATCAACGCAATATGAAAATGCAAAGGCAACTCCTACCCAATAGGGGAAAGGGGAGTGGGACATGAGAGACATGGCTCCAGTTGCCTTTACAAGTTGTGTCGTACTCTCCGTTAGTTTTGGCTGCAAACTGGTAATCTTGCCTCTCAAAGATTTTCTGTGAAAATACACACCCTTTTGGGCATGGCTGACATGTCTTCTGTACACACCTCTCTCTAACCCTGACAAGTGTTAATGTACCTGGTTCTTTCCTCGTTCCCGCTTTCACTATTCGTTGAATCACAAGCGAGTTTGGGGACTGGAGTACACTCTAAATATAAGAGGTGTAATTATTAGAAATTGTGCCCTTTTTATGATTTGGCTATTAAAGTAAGTACTTTGTTAAGAAACTGTGCAAATACCACAAATGTGAGAGTGGTTAGCGTAATTGTAATCAGCATCATATCTAGATTTGTTAGCACATTAGTCTGTTTATTCATTAGTCTCTTATGTTGTACATTATGCGAAGCACAGTGCGTCTCATCTTAACACTCTCTCTCTCTCTTTAAACAGGACTACAGAGAGCCACACAGCGAATCAACAAAGCCGCTGTCCAGAACTGTGGTCTTGCGCACAGGATATCAGAAAAGTGACAAATGCAATGCGCACATGCGGCACATTAAATCCTCTCAAGTAAGCAGGTAGAACAACAAGCAAGTTGCGATGGCTGGATGCAGTTTAAATAGCCACCGCATCCAACATGACCAACGCTTCTCACAAGATCTTGTGTCTCGAGGGTATACGTTTGTTTACAAGTCATGCCCTGATTAGCAAGTCCAGGTATGCCCATTGCAACCTTTTGTCTCTTGCAGAAGGGGCAGAGTGTCTACTCATTCCATTTGCAATTCACTGTATCAATTGTGGGCCAGCATTTCTTCTCTACTTATCCATCTTTTTTTTAGATTTTCGTGATTTTGGCTGTGATGCGCTCGATCTAGCAACGGAGGTTTCTTCATCCACGTCATTACGTGAGGCTTGGAGTGTGACGCGTCATTTCACGTGTTAGCATCATCACGTTATGCGTCGAGCAGCCATGTTTGTTTCCATGGTAACACTTTGAGTCAAAGTTACCGGACGAGGAAACGAATCGGACGAGGAAATAAAGTGCAGCCGGTTATTAACTTTAAAAAAAGAGAGAGTATTACTGAAGGTACCTTTTTATTTGTTTTGGCAATAAACTCGCTTGGAATCAAACTACAAAAGTTATTAAACGAGAAGTTACGCGACGTTAAAAAAAAAGAAACTATTATAAAACAAAGCCTGTAATATTCGTTTTTTAGACAATTAACAGTACAACAATATACTGGATTATTTAAATACATTCTTCAACAAGTTTTTATTTTGGAAATTTGCTGTTTCACTATTACATCGCTGCCACCTACTGGATTTGGAGGAACATTACAGGACAACTTTTACATTTTGAGATTAGTTAGTATATTATATATATACACTCAAACTACATTTTATTAGAGTTAGGGGTTATTAATTTTCGCTATCTTAAATTATTATTATTTTTTTTTTTTTACTTCTATTACTATTTACAGGTTAATTAGTTTATAACAATATGCAATTTGACCCTCCATCAACATTTTTACAGTCAAAAGGTGATCCACCAATTCCTTGGACAAGATGGAAAGAGGAATTGTTTACGTACCTCAAAGCAATGGATGGAGAAAGGATGTCAGCAGAAAGTAAAAAGAATATATTTTTACATTGTCTGGGTTCGGAAGGGCAATTAGTTTTTAGAACATTGCTTCCTGTAAGGTCTGGGGGTGATGCCAATGTATATGATGAAGCTGTTTTAAGAATTGAGTGTAGATTCAAACCTGTTACTAGTGTGGCTCTAAATAGATTTAAATTCTATACTAGAGCTCAAGATGATAATGAGTGTTTTGATGACTTTCTTACTGCTCTACGCGCACTATCACTACATTGTAATTTTGGTCTCATGACTGATGAGATGATTAGAGACCAAATAGTTGTACATGTGAAAAGTAAGAAAGTTCAAGAACAATTGTGGATATTAGGTGACCCTAGTTTGGAGTCAGCTATTAGTACTGCGAAAGCACTTGAGCAGTCAGACAAATGGATTAAATCTTTGGATAAGGTAACTACTTCCAGTACTTCCAGTTCTTCCACTTCGAATTGCAGCAAGGTTTGTACGGTAAAACACCAAGAAACAAAGAATGTTTATGTTAATAGAAATGATGGTAAGAACAAACAATTTTATTGTTTTAGATGTGGAAATCCTGATCATTTTGCTTCATTTCCACAGTGTCCTGCTATCAACAAACAGTGCAACAAGTGTGGGCGCACTGGGCACTTTTCTAAAATGTGCAAGACTCCCGCTAAACCTTTCCAGGATACTAGAAAATCATCATTTTCTTCTCCTAAACGTTTTAGTGGAAACGTGTCATATGTTTCTCAAGAAGGGAGGAAGACCCAGAGATTAAGGAATCTGCTATTGTGGTATCTATAATAGATGCATTTGATGTTTCACAAGCTGATAGTTTATCCTCTCCTAAAAGTCTCGTAAATATTTTGGGGAAAGTTTTAGAACTTATGGTGGACTCTTGTTCCCCGTGGACTATCATTACTCGTGAATATTGCATAGAATCATTTGGGGAGTTAGTAGATATTAACACCTTGTGTAAACCTGATATTATTGCCTATAATTTTGATGGTTCTAAAATTGTTTTTATTGGTTTTAAGGAAGTTCTTATTACTGTAAAAAATAGTTCTGCTGTTATCAAACTTTACGTAGCTCTGAAAGGTGTGAATGTGTTGGGATGGAGGGATCAAGCTAAGTTAGGTATTACATTGAATCCCAGACTAAAGGATCCTGTTTCAGTTCTTGCTGTATCTAATGAGGAGTCTAGTATGTTACCATGGTCCACTGAATGTTCGCAGTTGTTTCCAAAGGTATTCTCTGACAAACTGGGAAAATTGAAAGGTTTCTGTCATAGAATCAAGGTTAAACCTAATACTGTTCCCATTAAACAAAAGCTAAGAGGAGTTCCCATCAGTATTAGAAACGAGCTTACGGATATGTTAGATATGGTGAAGGATAATATTATTGAGGAGGTGGAGTCTTCAGAGTGGGTTTCGCCCATTGTTTTGGCAATTAAACCTGATAAAAGTATTAGGCTATGTGTGGATTTAAGAGCACTTAACAAAAATTTAGTTACTGATTGTCACCCACGTCCAAACATTAATGAAATGCTGTGTATGTTGGATGGTGCATGTGTATTTTCAACGTTAGATCTTAGGTCTGCATATCACCAGATCGAGCTTACTGAAGACTCAAAACAATTTACAGCCTTTATTACCCCTCATGGTTTATTTCAATTCAGAAGAATGCCATTTGGTTTGGCTTCGGCTGCTTCAGTCTTTCAAAGAGCTATGTACCATATTTTTAAAGATCTGGGTTTGTTTGTCAAATGTTTTCAAGATGACATTCTTATTTTCTCAAAGAATGATAATGATCATCACAATCATCTTAAAGAGGTGTGTTCCAGGTTAGAACAATCTGGGTTAACGCTTAAAGCTAGTAAGTGTAAATTTTTTTGTAAATCAGTGGAGTATTTGGGGCATACTCTTTCTGGGGATGGTGTTGTACCAAATTGTACCCAAAAAAATCTTGTGGATGCCATTGTAAAAGCACCTGCATCTGATAATAAGGAAAAGTTACTGTCATTTGCAGGTTTATGTGAATATGACAGTAAATGTATCTACAATTTTGCAACAAAAATGGAACCTGTTAGGGAATTGACCAGAAATTCTACAAAATTTATTTGGACTGACAAACAAGATTTGGCTTTTAAACAAATTAAGGATGAGATTATTAATGCTCCAACCCTTAAATCATTCTACATCAATAAAACATGTGTTATTACTGTGGATGCTAGTCTGTATGGGGTTGGTGGAGTTCTGAGTCAGTGTTCTGATAAGGAGGAGTGGTGTGTTGCCTTCACGTCCAGAACTTTGTCTTCCACAGAAGGAAGGTATTCCGTGATTGAAAAAGATCTGTTAGCGTGTATTTGGGCTGTGGAATACTTCAGGAACTACGTTTGGGGAACTAGATTCATCCTGAGGACGGATCATAAACCGCTGGTAGGGATTTTGTCTCCTGGAGGTAGATGGAACTCCACTGCGTGGATAGCTAGGTTGACTTCCCGGCTTCAGGAGTATGACTTTGAGATTGTTTATGTACCTGGAAAAAGTAATGTCACAGCTGATTTTCTGTCGAGGTTACCCTGTAGTGATGATAATATTTCAGTTGTGGAGCAAGATGAAGATGTGGTTGCTTCAATTGGTGATTGCGTTTCTCAGGAGTTTTTAACTCTAGGTGAAGATGAGTGGTTTGAAGAATTGAGCAAAGATGTGTTGTGCCAGATTTTTGGTTATGTAAGGGTTGGTTGGCCAAATAATAGATGTATTTCTGCTGAATTAGCTCCTTTTTGGCAAGTTTCTTCTGAGATTGAAGAATTGGGTGGTTTACTGTTCAAAGCTGGAAAAAATGTTCCTCCTTGTTCATTGCAGAAGAAAATATTATTGTTAGCTCACCAAGGTCACATAGGAATGTCTTCCATGAAACGTTTGATTAGGGAAAATGTTTGGTGGCCTGGCATTGATAAAATGGTGGACAGAGTGGTAAGAGAATGTCCACAATGTTTAAGTAGTGATAAGATGCTCCGTGTGTCTTCTGCTCCCCTGAAGCCAGTAAGTTGGCCTAATTTTCCTTGGCAGAAAGTTGCGTTTGACATTTCTGGACCATTCAAACATTTGCCTATAAATGCTCGTTATGCTTTAGTTATGGTGGATTACAACTCGAAATGGCCTGAAGTAAAGTTTGTTGGAAGTGTTTCATCGCAGATTATCATTGTATTTTTGAAGGAGATTTTTGCTAGGGAGGGTTATCCAGAAACTTTTGTTACAGACAATGGTACGCAGCTTGTGTCCTCTGATGTTGAGGAATTTCTTAAAGCTTGTAGTATTAAGCATCATACTACGTCTTTATATGAACCTAGGGAAAATGGCCAGGTTGAACGTTTCAACCTAGTACTTAAGGATTGTATTAGTAGTGACATTTCTGCTGGTGGTGAATGGTTGGAAGTGGTCAGGAAAAGGTTGTGGACATATCATATCACGCGCCTCACTCAGTCACTGGCGTGAGTCCTTTTATGCTTCTTAGAGGGAGGGAACCTTCCTCTGACATTTGTCCATGGTGGATAAATAAAATATTAAATAGGAACAATTCTGTTGTTGATCTTGAACATATTGCCAAATCTGTTGAAAGTAAACAACAGAAAATGAAAATGTCTTTTGATTCTAAAATGAATGTCAAAGTTCCTGAGTTTGTGGTGGGAGAGTGGGTGAGGATTAAAAAACCTGGTTTTCTTGTTAAAGGATTTTCTAAATGTTTTCCTCCCATCAAGGTTGTTAAGATTTTTTAAAATAGTGTGGTAACTCAGGATGGTAGAGTTTGGAATTTTCGTAGAGTGGCTAAATGTGGTGATCCCTACAATTTGTACAATTCTCAGATGTCTCACTCAGGATACAAACATAGTTTGTTAGCACATAATCAGACAAATTATCCTCAAAATGTTGTACAAAATAATCTGAAAGATGATCCTCAAAATCTTGTACAAAGAGATTTGTCTATTGCCTCTAGAGTTAAGGATAATGTAAGACCTAAAAAATTACCTAGCAGGTATTTGAGATAACATTTTAATTATTTAGGGATAAGATGTGTTACATTCTGCGTTTATTCTTTCTACTCTTTTATGTCTATCCTTGTTGCTGATAACTGGAGCCTGGAATGTGTTGATGCGTTCCTGCATCTTACAGTTCAGGTTCCATATTCTATCTGTTACTGTTTGCTTGATCTTTACCTTGATAGACGTGCTGTGCTCGCACTTATGAACTTAAAAATAAATATACTATTTTTATACAAAATCTCTGCATCTTCGATTTTATACTGTCATGATATATAAGCTTTGATATTAATAATAATAATTGGTAGCATCTTCGCCAATTCCAGTTTTATAGCTATCTAATTCACCTTTTTTATGATATTATACAGTCCGATTAACCTGGGTGGGAATTTCTTGGTTAATTTTCAACAAATATTTTTAGTGAAAAGCTAAACTTCTTGACCTTCCTGGAACTCAGGATCTCGTCTATGACATTTATCTGCCAGTATCTTGCAGTTCGTTTTGGCTCTGTCTAGATTTTTGCATTCTTTTGGACCTTTGCCAGTTGTTTCATAAAGTCTTGTACTGCTGGGATAGTAGTATCCGGATTTGGATCTATCACCAACATTTGTGGATGGTGTTAGAAATGGGATTCCTTGTTGCCTGAGGTATACATCCATGCCAAGCAGGAACCACCACTCGAGTCAGTGTAAGCCAGATACACACTGAAAGATAATCTGTGCTCACCCCCTGGTAGTTTGGCACAGGGCAGTCAGACTTTTCTAAAGAGGCAATGTATAAAGCATTTGTGCAACACACACACACAGTAACACAATGAATACACCACAAAAAGATTCCACACAGGTTTAAAAAAATAGAGAATTTCTATCTAAGCAAAACAAGGCCAAAACAAATTAATCCAATCAGAGAAGTCAAGATATATTTTTTTAAAGTTTAAATGCAAAAAGAGAGCTTAGAAGTCATTCACGGTTTAAAGGTTACTTGAGGTCATGAGGGACTGGTGCAAATCCAAAGTTCAGGCCGGCCGTGGTGGAGGGCAGGCTGGCAACAAGACCCACACAGGTCGCACTGAGAAAGTACCTTGGGTGGAACAAAGCGTCAATGCTGAGGGCTCAATGCATTGGTCTGTTCCCCGCAGTCAGGTCGCTGTGTCATTGTCGAGCTTTGCTGAAGTGAAGGCACTGTGTCATCGCCGAGCTGTGGAGAGTGTCGAAGTAGGGCCATGCAAGCTGGAAAACAGCTGTCATGTACCAGCCTCTGTGTTAGCATCGAGGGTAATGCGTTGGTTCCTGTTGACAATGTGATGACAGTGCGTTGGTTTCAAACGAAAGCAGCTTTGGAACCCTCTTCTGAGGCCCCAAATCTTAAGGGGGTACCTCAGTCAAGGGTAGAACTCAAAGAAGGCAGATTCCAGCAGCACCAGCCGAATTGCAGGAAGTCGGAGATCACTTGGATTGAATGAAGAGTCCAGCTCTCCTTTAGCAGAGTCAAGGGGCAGCAGGCAGCACGGCAACAAGCAAAAAAACAGTCTTTTCAGAAAATAAGTTCAGTTGAGTCCTTTAAGCAGCACAGCAGTCGTTCTGACAGAGTTTCAGTTCAATATCCAGAAGTATCTAGTTTCAGGGGGTCAGATGTTATGTTAGGTAGCCATTTTGCAGAGATTTCTGACTCTGACTGTGGACATTCATGTTTTCACCTATAATACAGAGCGGTGCCTCCTTCCCTGAGCAGGATGCCAGGTGAGGTGAGGAGTACTCCCGCATAGAAATGGGTAAGTGTGCAAATATTTGTAATATACCTTAAAAGATTTGTACACCAAGTGGTAATTGATATATATAACATAATATATCACCATCATGATATTAGTAATGTCAAGATGAAACAAACTTCGACAGCAAGTGACATTTTGGTTTGGTCTTTTGTATTTCTCTGTTTCTTTAGGAATGAGGTCCACTTACCCGTGATATTCAACGGGTTTCAGGTTACACAGGTGATCGTAGGTTATGTTGTACAAGCCACTATCACTGAGATTATGTTTAGCTTTTCACGCACTCTAAGCACATTATTTCAGTAGCAATTCTATCCATTTAGGTCCTGATGATAGCCTGGATTAAATATTCTATAGGCTGAAACATGTAGACCGGACTTACGACAGTCATTTTTTCAAACTGTAGATCCACTGTTTTTTATGTTTGACACCAGGATAGCGCCTAATAAAATTGTTCAGTATCCTGATAGTCAATTTTAAGTTTCACTATTCTTACACATTCACTCAGATGCACTGCAATCATCACTATCACTCCTCTAAAAAAATTATTTTGATCTCACCAACGTCTGGGACCACAGTGGATACTATTCTAGGACACTGATGATGACTTTCTTTTTAGCTCCATTTCTATGTTGAGAAAGGTGTAGCCCCTGGCTGCACAATCATCTGTAGTCAAGAGGAGATCCCAGACGATGAGATTTGCCACCATGGTGGGTTGATGGGATTCAGTCCTTAATAAGGGACCTCTTTGACCAATACTTCTTAGTCTGTTGCTGTGTGATTTTTCTGTTTTTTAGACCAACAGTTTCTTGTTTGTTATATTATACCCATGCAATCTCTTCACCCACAACAGAGTCAATTCTTGACATTTCTGGCACACTGTGTGAACTCCTCTTTGCACCTACCATTAGTTAATTACAGCCCACTTGACTAACCTTTTCTTCCACCTTGCCCCTGCTCCACTGGCAAGTACTGTCGCTAGCATTCAAGAGGGAATACCATTCCAACACCCACATCACCTTCCCTTCTTTACCCATTGCGCCTTGCCCCCTGATGCCCCCCTCGCGTTTACTCCCCACACAAGCCAGTTACCTAGTCGGCAGCCCTATGTGCCCCTTGTGAGATCTCACCATGAAGCATGTCCCACAACCCCACCACCGCGGCCCTCCCCCTCTTTTCTATTCTTTTTGACGTTCGATATGCAACACGCTTTCTACATGCCCCTCTAGTTGTCCTTGAGGCCCTCTGGTGTTGTCAGTGTGACCCAGAAAATGTATCACCATGATATTTTGACATTGAGCTCGGCGGTCACTCCCTGTCTGGAGTTTTCCCTTCAGCAACACAATACCTGCTATACTCGGCACTGCCCAGACATAAAGATCTTCTTGTTTAGCGTGCCCCCACCCCAAGTCATCTACCCATGTGGAATCAAGGGTTCAGGCAGGTCAGGTCGATTACCCCTTTCCCATATTTGCCCGGCGTTAGCCGCTTCTCACCCAACTCACGATTACCAAATAAAGAGGCAGGCGCTGGAGACTGTAAGGCAGGAAACAGGAGTTTATTTCCGACGGAACAGAACACGTCAAATCAGACAACAGGGTATCTTCTCGAGGTGCTCTAACAAGTTTCTCTACGGCTCCGTCTTTTATACACAGGTTTATGATGCACAAACATTCCTTATTGCAATAAAGACACTTTGAAGTACGAAAAGGCATGTTTGGAATCCCAGCTTCAGGCCTATTCCCATACCGGTCGCTCTGATGTTGTTTTCCCTTCCCAAATGTAACATGTGATTGTAATCTGCAGCCGGACATTCCAACAGGACACGAGGGCAAGGGGGGGTGGTCAGATCTAAGGTGGGGCAGGCGATAAGATCACGTTTCGCTATGCGGGGCCGGGGGGGTACATCCACGAGACCTAGGTTTATGACATGGGACTGGGTCGAGAGGCCAGGTGTAGCCGGGGGGGGTCATCAGAAGAGAGGAAGGGTGTTCCTGGGAGGAATGCAGGGGTGTCGGTCAGATCTAGGGGTGTGAAGGCCTTGATTAATCACCGCTCCTCTGATGTGAGGCGAGGTCCTACTGTAGGGAGCAATAAACTGCATCTGTTAGACTAGGTGATGGCCTGGGATCAGGCCTGGCAATCGGGCAGGGAGGAAGAGGTTACCAAAAGGGCCTGTTCTATGGGTAGGATGAAAGAGCGAGGGGGCAGAAGTTCAGCACGGAGACAGGGTCGTGTTTAGAGGTGCGTTTATGGCCCGAGCAGGAGAGACCGGGGGCTGTCGGGGCGCGGGGGAATACTCGCGAGGCTGGGGAGGGGGGGAGAGAGAGACGCAGGCTATTGGCAGTGGGCAGAGAGGTCATGACACACAAAATGGCTACTATCTATGTTCGTGATGGGGCCTAAAAGGGGACAAGATGGCGGGGCCACTGTTTCGTGACTTTCGCTTTACCTTCAACAGTGGCGAGGATGAACACAAATGAACGCCGCTTATGTACATATACATTGTCGTTTTCCACAGTCGCCGCTTTTTAACATAAGTTAGGTCATTTCCGTGTTTATCATAACTGACGGGGTGTACATATAGTCGTGTGTTGTCAATGAAATAGCGTTTGTCAATACTGGTGGATTTGCATATAACCGTGTGCAGTTGATGCGACATACGAGGTGGAATACATATAAATTTACATTTGTCGTATTTAAAAAGTGACCGATTAAACATTTTACAGGCAAAAGTGGTTGAGGGAGGAATTTTAGTCCAATACAAGCAATTAGTCAAGGGGTGTAGAAAGTTCCGAAAAAAGGGGGGAGAGGGTCTTCGTCACAGTGTCTTTTTAGAAGCGAGCCATCACTGGTAGGCTCTGGTAGTTCGTTTTCTTCTGTTGGCGCTGTTGAGCACCGGCGGTGGAGCTATAGGTCCAGCTCGGGTCCTTCTTTACACGTCGCAGGGTGTGATCTGTCCTCTGCTGTTAGACCACAGTCCTGTTTCCTAACTAATCTTTTTAAGGGTGCCTCATGCTGGGCACCTGCATTTCTTTCTCCTTTCACGGCAAACCCTATTCTACCTAAATGCTGTTCTTTTTCTCTGAGTCAAAATCCACGTGAAAAGGAAAAGAGGGGGGTTTTGTCGGATAATCGAGGGAAGAGAGGGCGGAGTGGGACCAGATCTTTGAGACAAACCAAGGGAGCAAAGGGTGATGCGCAGGCAGGTCCATCAATCGGGCTCAAAGGGGCGGGGACTTCTGGCACGCGTGGGTCAACAAGTAGAGGGCTTCAAGGCAGCCCTCCATTCCTTCGTTTTCTGCGTTTGAGAGTGGTGCATCGTCCCGCGTCCCGTTGCTCTGCGGCTCCATCTTAGGTCGAGGTCACACGTGCCTCATGATCTGTGGCCAGGCTGAGCATCACGTCCGGCCCCTCTCCTCCGGTGACTGTGTATCTTTGAATGGGTACAAAACAGGTTTTAGAGAACTGGCAAGAGAAGACATTTATACATTTCAATTCCGTCCCAGATCTAAGTAGTTGGGGGTACGTTCATCGGTCACGGTCAGAAGTTATCATTGTGGAGCATGTATACAGGCATGTCTACTGAGTATGTACTAAGCCTATTTGGCGTGCATTCATGGCCTATAGGGAGAGAGGGCAGACTCCCATCAACTGTGTATTCCATCAAACTCGAAATCGGATCCTTCAGTAGATACTCGTCTTTCTAACCCAAGCCCTGGCAGTCTTCTATCAACATGAGAGTGAGAGATAGAGGCTAAACATTCTTTTCTCGGGGAGCAACAGTTAATCGGGGTCATCAGTTATACTTCGGGATATGGAGCTGGGGTCAATCGGGAGAAACGGGGACGTTTTGGACATCCGTACTTGGGTGCAGAGGGGTGGGGCAATCTGGGCATTGGAGATTGCGTTTCTAACGAGCTGAGAATAGAAAGCCACTGACATATAGTCCTCCTATAAGAAGGCCAGATTAGGGGACTTCAGTCGTCTTACCTGTCCTTTCCTTCATAGCCAATTCAAGTTCCATCATTTTACAGAAAGGAGAGGTAGTAATATGGCAGATTACAATTGTTTTAGTTTCTGTCAATTTGCCGAACACCTTTGTGTTTCGAAAACCAATTAGGCTCGTGCCAGCGGGGCACAACGTTACCACACAAAGGAAGAGGGAACAGGGGGACCCTCGGAGGGAGAGTCGTCCGCATTTTAAATGAACTATTCGGTACACGTACAACATGAAGAGAGAGAAAAAGAGAGAGGGAGTGAGAGAGAAACGTGTACAATAATAGGCCATTTAATGCGCACACAACACAAAACAGTAGGGGTCATGTTATATAGAAACACAGACTGAGGGACAACGTAAATCCATATACTACGTACACATGAATTCAGGCGGGGGCTACATGTATTATATACAGAACTCAAGACAAAACATAGAACAGTACTTGGCCAAAGATATTTCCTCTTGGATGCTGCGCATCCTTAGTATCCTATTTAATTCGCCTGGCTGTCTTTTGCTGTTGGCCTCTGTTGCAAATACTTACACTTTCGTCAATTGTTCGGGAACTAACCTGGTCGGGCTAGTACTTACGGTGGGATCTTTGAATCGTTTTTAGCGAATGGGTATCCAGGCTGAGGCAACGGAGGGTGTCAGTCGGGGGAACAATGGGCAGTTTCGAGTTTCAAGTCTATGAGGGTGCAAGAAGGAGGTGGTAAATCTTAAACATTGACAATATTCTTAGTCTTCCAGGAGGAGGGTACTTGGGTAAACCTCACCCCGGAATAGTCCTGAACCTTCCCCTATTTAGTTATCGTATGAACCTACACGTAGGTGCACGTCATTCTTGGTTGCATTATTCGGGGGCCGGTTGGAGTCATATTTTTGTCATACTGCAATAACCCGTCAAGTTTCTGCTTCGGGCCACCCTTCCAGTCGTTGGGTTCAGAGAGAGAGAGATGGTCGTTTCTAAGTAAGGGAGTGTTATATCTATGTTTGTTCGTCGTGTATAGGCACCATGTTCAGACCCCCTTTTTCCCCATTCCATCGGCCGTTCGATCATCACTCAAGTCGTACAAAAACATCTCTCTTATCAAGTCAACGCGTGCAACGTATATCCAGTCGAGTTATACACATCCGGTCATACACGCGTGCATTCATATCACCCAAATTCGTCATGTCCTCAGGGGCAGTCCCCATGGATAATGTATCATTTTTCCCCGCGGAACCAGGGCGCGTTGCTTAGGTCTTCTCCATACTTTAGTCGATGTTCCGATGTGACCTGCAGAAAGAAGGGGAAAAAGAAGGGGTGGGGGCAGCGTTTTAAAACACATCCGCGCGCATAAAGCCAAAAGGCTTTTACTTACCACGTATTTGACCTATCTCCGCGGGGTGCAGTCCCTTCCATCTCGGCGTTTTAAGCCCAGAGGGACTGGTAGTGCGGGAGGCATAATCATTGATGGACTGCATATTGCATAGATCGCCCACGTGTGGTGTTGCGGATCTTGTGTAGGGGAGGGTCGAAACAAAAGGGCAGTCAGTGTAAAGTGGGGTGAACTCGTGCTCTCCTTCGAGGAGGAGGGGTGGTTTACAGTGGTACCGGGTCTGGCTTAGGGGCATCTGAAACAATTTCCCTGAGATATGTGGCATATAAAGGAAAGGCCAAACACCGGGACCTTTATCGATTGCTTTATGTTGCACAAAAGTAGAAAACACACGCAACGAACTTGGACCATTCACATTTGCAATATTTCTGTGTACTTCGCTTTTTTTTTTTAACCTTTAAGTAATCGCATTGCTTTATTTCACCTGTGTTTTACGTATAACGGTAACAATGGCCATTTATTTCGAAACTTACCAATCCAAGTGCTACAACTATATTTGCTTTTCACAAAAACCTTTATTAAAAAATGTTGACGTACAAATGCAGGCCTACAACCACGTGGGCCGGCCACGGAGCAGACTGGAACTGCACATGAGGGCATATTTATTTTAGGGAAACGTAACTGAGTCGGTGGTCGTTTTATTTCATAAAGGTACGATAAGTGCAATAAAATCATATCGAAAATTCATTGTGGGCAAGTACCATAAGTTCCGAAAATTCGAACCTTCGATAATACTGTAATCAATGACGCGTCAGAACTCAATATCAATTCATTGTCCGAATGTTCAATCAGTACTCATCCCCCCCACGCCATGTGCTTCAAAAACTGCATACATATCTCATGATATCAAGTCTGAGCATCCGGAACGCAACGGGGAGTTGCGAGTTTCGTTTGTACCGGCGCCATTTTGGGTGGGGTCAGGCGGGTCCAAGTATAGTCAAAATGTCTCCACCAACTCGGGGTTGGACCAGAACCTCTTTCGGCAGTCCAGAAGTTTCGTTAAGGGGCAACAGAAGGGACCGGTGACATGAACCATCAATCAAAGAAAAGGGAGGGGGCAACAATCTTTCCTACCGGGTCATACTGGTGTTCCACCGGAACGGATCAAATCGGTAGTCTGCAGGATTTTTGGTCATTCAAACTGAGGCTGGCGCTAGCATGAGGGCGCCAACGTCTCGTGGCTACGTCTTGGTCGTTCTGCGGGCAATCATGGCAGTCGTTCCCCATCGGGGGGCCTGGGGCCCCTGCAGTTCTCGTAGAATCTTCAAAGCTGAGGAGAACGCTTCTGGACGGGGGCCCATTTTCTGGTTGACAGGCGACCAGGCCATCTTTTCACGCCAGGCCCATTCCTGCAGAGTTGACCGCCATTTTTAGGAGTCCTGCAGCTACCGGCAGTCACTGGGTCGCAAGAGCAGACGGACTCCGGCCTAGGGTTTGTCGTTATTTGGGCGGGGTGGGCGGTGGAGCCGAGCTGTCTTGAAGTCATAGCGTTGAGTTCGGATCTTCTCACTAGTTTCATATTTCCTGAGGGGTTGTTCCTAATGTTTCCATTTCAGCGAGGTCGAAAAGAGATCTCATCAGTGGCCTACTGATTTTGCTCGATTCCTTTTGTTTTTCCTAACGATTTTTATGTTCTTTTATTTGCTAGCACGATACAGCGGCTAATCCGCATTTTTCTTTATATATGTCCTTTTTATTAGGGGTGTCCTCCGGTGGAGCCAGATGGTCTACCTCTAATAAATGGTCCGGGCTGAACCAACTACTGAGCAATGGGGAGAAGATAGGCATGACGGGTTACAACGGGGACAAACGTCTGCACTACCTATCCTTCACTACTTTGCGGAGACTAGATAGAATATTTCTATTCTACAGTGTTCGCAAATAGGGAATACCCAAAGAGAGAACCAATTCCAAACAATCAGTGTTCGGACAAACAATCAATCAATCAAATGAGGAATAAAATAGGCGCGACGGGTTACAACGGGGGCAAAAGCCTGCGCTACCTACCCTTCACTATCTGCAAAGAGAGAGATCTTCCTGTTCCTCCCTGTTTGTAGGCAGAGAAGATCCTTTCAGAGAACCAATTCTGAACGATTAATGTCCGGTCAAACAATCAATCAGTGGGGGATAAAAATAGGCACGACGGATTACAACGGGGGCAAAAGCCTGCGTTACCTATCCTTCACTATCTGCAAAGACTAAACAGAGTATGGCGACTCTGTGCTTGTTTGCAAATAGAGAATGATCCAAAGAGAACCAATTCCAAAACAATAAATGCTTGGATAACAATCAATCAAATGGAGAGGGAAGTAGGCGCGACGGGTTACAACGGGGGCAAAAGCCTGCGCTACCCACCCTTCACTATCTGCAAAGGGAGAATACTCCTATCCTTCCCCGTTTGTAGACAGAGAATCTCTCAGGACAAAACAATCAAATGCGTAATACTAGTATTTTCCAATGACAATCAAACAATCAATTCGCAATTTGTCGTGTTACACGACCTTACCCGGACCGTATGGACAGTTTCTCGTCTTCCGTTTCCAGCACCCGATCGTCCTCTATTCTCCGTAATTGCTGTGGCACTCCTGGTGGTTCCCAGTCAGGACCGTAGATCACTCGAGAGAGGTCTGCTCGGAACCAGTGAAGTTCGGATGATCGGCTGTCAGACAAGGGTATATCGGGCAGGAGCTCTTCCCGATCGTTGCAGTCGTTCACTCTGTCGTTGGGACCTCTCTCACTGGATCCACGTGTCGCTGGTGGGCCCCACGTTTGGGACGCCAATTGTGGAATCAAGGGTTCAGGCAGGTCAGGTCGATTACCCCTTTCCCATATTTGCCCGGCGTTAGCCGCTTCCCACCCAACTCACGATTACCAAATAAAGAGGCAGGCGCTGGAGACTGGAAGGCAGGAAACAGGAGTTTATTTCCGACGGAACAGAACACGTCAAATCAGACAACAGGGTATCTTCTCGAGGTGCTCTAACAAGTTTCTCTACGGCTCCGTCTTTTATACACAGGTTTATGATGCACAAACATTCCTTATTGCAATAAAGACACTTTGAAGTACGAAAAGGCATGTTTGGAATCCCAGCTTCAGGCCTATTCCCATACCGGTCGCTCTGATGTTGTTTTCCCCTCCCAAATGTAACATGTGATTGTAATCTGCAGCCGGACATTCCAACAGGACACGAGGGCAAGGGGGGGTGGTCAGATCTAAGGTGGGGCAGGCGATAAGATCACGTTTCGCTATGCAAGGCCGGGGGGGTACATCCACGAGACCTAGGTTTATGACATGGGACTGGGTCGAGAGGCCAGGTGTAGCCGGGGGGGTCATCAGAAGAGAGGAAGGGTGTTCCTGGGAGGAATGCAGGGGTGTCGGTCAGATCTAGGGGTGTGAAGGCCTTGATTAATCACCGCTCCTCTGACGTGAGGCGAGGTCCTACTGTAGGGAGCAATAAACTGCATCTGTTAGACTAGGTGATGGCCTGGGATCAGGCCGGGCAATCGGGCAGGGGGGAAGAGGTTACCAAAAGGGCCTGTTCTATGGGTAGGATGAAAGAGCGAGGGGGCAGGCGTTCAGCACGGAGACAGGGTCGCGTTTAGAGGTGCGTTTATGGCCCGAGCAGGAGAGACCGGGGGCTGTCGGGGCGCGGGGGAATACTCGCGAGGCTGGGGAGGGGGGGGGGAGAGAGACGCCGGCTATTGGCAGTGGGCAGAGAGGTCATGACACACAAAATGGCTACTATCTATGTTCGTGATGGGGCCTAAAAGGGGACAAGATGGCGGGGCCACTGTTTCGTGACTTTCGCTTTACCTTCAACAGTGGCGAGGATGAACACAAATAAACGCCGCTTATGTACATATACATTGTCGTTTTCCACACCCACACCAACACGTGGCACTCAGTAAACCAGCATTTGATACTTTGCTTAACCAAGAGTTGCTATAAGTATACTTTCATTTGTGCTTTGCTCCTGACCTGTAGTCAACTTTGATTACCTGGGTCCTTGGAGCACTATATCATGTTAACCTATTGCCTAAAAGCATTTCCGCAGATTGATTTCCAGAAACTTAAACAAAGTCTTCTGGCTTGTCCCAGTTGGGACATTACTTCCTCATCCTTCCGGTGAGTGGTACACAGGGTAGAGAGACTGCATGGTGGACCATAATACAGTTTTCTACAACGTATTCACTATGTGGCCTGGTCACACACTCACCACAAATGCTGTATGACACTAGTGGAAAAGGGGGGGGGTGATGGACAGAGTTTCTGAATGATGCAGAATACTCTTACCAAGTCAAGAGATCATGGTTTTAATCCATCACCGTTTTTTAGCTCAATGCACCATCCCAGCTCAGAACCTGGCTATATGCAAATTAGTCAGTTCCTGTCCCAGTGCATGATGGGAACAGGGCAAACCAAACTACCAAGCCAATTCTTATACTGGGAAGGAAACAAGCTTCCGGGGACCGGTTTCTGGCATCACAGCCTTCTTCAGCCCGGCTTGCATGAATCCTGATGGTGCAATGAGCAAGGGACTCACGTCTGAGCATACCCTCCCACACATAGTGTGGATAAAACCGATTTTGGAAAAGGGGGGTGGTGATGGACAGATTTTCTGAATGATGCAGAATACTCTTACCAAGTCAAGAGATCATGGTTTTAATCCATCACCGTTTTTTAGCTCAATGCACCATCCCAGCTCAGAACCTGGCTATATGCAAATTAGTCAGTTCCTGTCCCAGTGCATGATGGGAACAGGGCAAACCAAACTACCAAGCCAATTCTTATACTGGGAAGGAAACAAGCTTCCATCGTCCCCTTTTGTATCACTTTGTTCGCCCTAAGTGTGGCAGGGTATGCTCAGTCGTGAGTCCCTTGCTCACTTGGCCACTGGATTCAAGATAGCATGGCTGATGAGGATTATGAATCCGAAACCGGTCCCAGGATGCTTGTTTCCGGTCCAGGGAAGACATGGCTTGGCAGTTCGGGCTGGACTGTTCCCATGAGGCACAGGGTCAGACTGATTTGCATATAGCCATGTCTGAACTGGGGTGGCCCAGTGAGCTAAAGAAGGGTGATGGATTAAACCCAGATCAGTTGACTGGGGGTGAGTGTTTGATTTGCTCAAGCGCTCCGTCCATCATCCCCTTTTGTATCGCTTTGTTCGCCCTAAGTGTGGCAGGGTATGCTCAGACGTGAGTCCCTTGCTCACTTGGCCACTGGATTCAAGATAGCCTGGCTGATGAGGATTATGAATCCGAAACCGGTCCCAAGATGCTTGTTTCCGGTCCAGGGAAGACATGGCTTGGTAGTTCGGGCTGGACTGTTCCCATGAGGCACAGGGTCAGACTGATTTGCATATAGCCATGTCTGAACTGGGGTGGCCGAGTGAGCTAAAGAATGGTGATGGATTAAACCCAGATCAGTTGACTGGGGGTGAGTGTTTGATTTGCTCAAGCGCTCCGCCCATCATCCCCTTTTGTATCGTATGACACTAGTGAGCACTGTATACTATGTTGGGACCATGCTTTCATGATGAGTTGTCATCCTTTACCCCTCTCATGTTATACTAGATCCCCATGTGTCTCAGTAGAGTGCGGATAAGAGCAATTTGATTTTACATTACCACCACCAGGTATCACTGCACTGCACTATTTGCTTTTAGAGACTACATGACCTGAGTCATTCACAATGAAGTTGCATGGTTACTCATGATGTTCTTTCAATAAAGATGTATTTTGTATTTGTTTTACTGATATTTACATCTTTATGCCTTTTCTCCAACAGGCTGGATGTTTTCCTTTCTTCCTCCCCTCATATTCTTCCTCTGGGCAATACCTATGCCTACTCCTCTGGTTTCCTAAACCCTCCCACCAATGCCCCCCTTCTTTCACTCTCCCTGTTCATGATCTATCTTTTTTCCAGGGTGACAGAGCCCTTGCCTCATCAAGTTCTTACTGATTTGTATGCTCTATGTTTTATCCCCTAGGTGCACCTGTCTCCGGAAGGTATACTTGTTCCTCATTTTTGATTTAGTCACATTTTTCACACACCAGGACAATTATAGTATCCTGTCATTAGAAGACGTGACTTTTTACCTCTGTCTGATATCACTTGCCGCCCCCTTGAGAGTAGACGAGGTTCTTAGGTCCTGAAGAATTGATGAGCTCCAGTTGGGCTTTTTACACAGGCAAGAAACATGTTTACCCTCTTTCACACCTCACTACAACTGACACATGTCTATTTTTCCCTCTCAGTTCATGACTTTCTAGCCCTTCTTTATGTATGGCCCAGAAGCTCTGCGAATAAAATCCCCCTTGGAGTTTCCAGGAGCCATTTTTAAACCACACCTGCACATTCCCACATGTACTCCATCCACATAGGCCTGCTTTCACATAATATGATTTAGCTTAGTGACAGCAAAAACGAAGAAGACCTTCGACATAGAGACCCCTCGCGGGGCAAGTTGGGCATTGCAGTGCCGACCCAATGAGGAGCTGCCCTATGATGAAGCATGACAACCTTCAGGGTGTGTGAGGGCACTTGCTCCTAATTGGAGTGACCCCTGGATGAGCATTATCTCTCTTGCTCCCTCTAGCACCTCTTTACATCCGTCATCATTGACCTGTCTCTCCCAACCCGACTCCGCCCCCTCTTTTACCTTCTTTGCCCCCCTAGGAACAGCATACACCTACAACGTGTTAGGGTTGGGCCACAACATATATAGAGTGACACTAAAGTGTGTGTGAACTATAGTGCTTTTGGCACACTAGTATCTTTCTACATCCAGGCCATTGGTGCATCCAGTACATGTTTACAGGCTACATAACTGATACTTGTTTGATGAAATTGTGTCATAGGTACAATCACTATCTTAATAGACAAACAGATAAGCACTCTAGATGTGTGGAGCAAGGGTGTGGTTTGCTTGGCCATGAGGTCCTATTTATACCAGGTTCTGTGGACTGGATGAAGAAGGTGAAACCCCATAAGATGCTGTTATTAAAGATTTGACTACAACAATTATGCCATGACTTATCTACTTACTTTTAAAGAGAATTGTTTTTTTTTTTTTCAAATAATTTTATTGGGATACCAAAACACAAAAAGGAGAGACCCATAGTATTACATATACCATAAAAAGAAGCTGTGGCTGATACACTATAATTTTTTTTTTAACATTTTCGCCCCCCACCCTGGTGGATCCATCCTACTTCAAGTAAGAAAATGATGGCAATATACATAAACGTACCAGAAACAAAATTAATCATACCTTCCTAATAAGCCAGTTAGTTAAAGACAACCACACTTTCTCCCCTTTTTTCCTTGCCGCCATCCCCTTCCTTTTATACACCAAAATTTCCCAGTTATATATAGATGATAATTTGCTAAGCTAAACGTGTTCCGTCGGGGTATCTACATCAAGCCATACCATAGCTAAACACAAACGAAATGTTGCCATTGCGATGAAAACCATTTTCTGTCAGTTTCTTCCATAGCCTGATTAAATATTCCCAGCATTATAACCTGTGGGGTCAGTGATACCATATACCCCAGTATAGACCCCAATCGTTGTTCGATTTTAGATAATACTTGGGAAAGACCTGGGCAAGTAGCAAACATTTGTGCACTGTCCGCGGCCAGCAGCCCGCAGCGCGGACAATGCATCCCTATTGTACCCCCTCACCGGTGTATACGTGTGGGGGTTACATAGAGATCACACCAGGTTTTAAAACATTGCACTTGCAAATTCACAGAAATACATGATGTTTGGCTAAGCAATAAAGAATCCTCGCACTCCCCCTGTCCAGCATGCAATACTGTTTGCCATCTATCAAAATGCCTTGGGAGATCGTCCCCCATTTTATCGTTAATTAATATATAGACGGCAGCAGTGACCAGATGATTACAATTAAGCAGATCGAGTGGCTGGATTTCATTCTGATTTGGACATCTTTTATCAAATAAATCCCGAATTTGTAAATATTTGAAAAAATCCCCATTCTCAATACCGAATCTTTCTTGAAGAGCATCAAAGGAAAGTAGGTTGGGACCAAAAAGAAAATCCCCTATATAGTGAATCCCTCTATCCTCCCGTCTTCTAAAATATGCATCATGGAAGATTTCCGGAAGTAAAGCATTATTGGCTAAAGGGGGTAGGTACCGAAGGAGCCGGCCAATATCGAGCCTTTTCCTGACCGCCAAACTTTATAGGCCCCTAACAAAACCTTAAACTTAACCCGCTTATAGTATGTGTTAGACCTGGCATCATTGGCATGAGTCTCTCCTCCATTTTTCCTGTTTGGCTGCTCTGTTTACGATGTTTTTGCTGTTATATTGCTTTGGGCACTGTGCCACTGCTGATCAGTGCCACAGTGCAAGTGCTCCCTATGTGAAATTACTGTATTGATTTAATTCCATGTTTGGCTTATTTGGTTTACTGTCAGTCCCTAGTAGAGTGCACCAGGAGTGCCAGGGCTTGTAAATACAAATGCTGCTAGTGGGCTTGCAGCACGTGTTGTGCCACCCACAGAAGCAGCCTGGTAAAATATGTCTAAACGTCTGCCATTGCTAGACCTACATGCAGTCTGGTACTGTCACGCAGACTGCGCCAGTACACCTACGTGCCAGTCCCTAAAACCTTCCCTTAACTTCATGTTAGTCACCCCTATGGTAGGCCCAAGGGCAGGGTGCATTGTAAGCATTGGGTAGGACAGGCCTGACAAGGTTGGCATGTCCTAATAGTGAATTACAACCATTTTCGTTTTTCACTATTGTAAGGTTACCTGCTCTCCATCAGTTAGAATGGGCTGCCCGGGTTATTAATGCTATAATCCTAGCGGGCTCGGGGAGCATAGTGCAATGTCGAGTTTGGTATCCCTGAACTCAGGGTTTAATAACGCATCAGTTTGGGTGGATGGTTTTTGGACTCTGTGTTTGAAAATAGCACTTTTAGAAAGTGGCTATTTTCTTGTCTGACTGTCTACTGGTCTCTGCTGGTTTGGTGTGCGTGTGACAGGAGCTGGGTGGCTCCAGAGGTCTGAATGAGTCAGTGTGGGGTGAGTGAGGCATTTGCATTGAGAGTAGGGGAAGAGTAGCTCCTGATAGCCTGCCCTGCCTGACACAATGCTTGCTCCACCTCCTGCCAGGCGACTGATGGCTCTGTGCCTGCCAGGGACGATCCTGGCCCCACCTCCTACCGGGCGACTGATGGCCCTGCCCCTGCCAGTGACAATGCTGGCTCCACTTCATGCTGGGCAGCTGAAGACTCTGCCCTGCACAGTGAATAGGCCAGGTGCCTCGGCCTGGCAACACCCACAACAAACCCAGGATGGGGGGAAATTCCCCTGCATGGACAAAGGGATCAAAGCCAAAAAGGGGTATAAGAGAAGGACCCCTGAACCAAGAATTTAGATCACTTCTGACAAGGAAACCTGAACCAAGGACAAGAAGCCTGCTGATCCAAGGACTTGCCTACCCCTCTGCCAGTGTGCTGTTTGTTGGGGGAATGCTGCAGTTGCTTCTTTATGTTTGCCAAGGGACCAGGAGAGAGGATGTGAGTGTGTACTCTCAAACTTTGCTATAGAAAATCTCCAAGGGTTGGAAGAGTGCCAGCCTCCTGTTGAAGTCACAGGGCCAAAGGACTTCGTTTGCTGAAAGTGTTTGTTGCTGGAACCTGAAAATCCAGCACCTCTGAAGAATCCAGCAATCCCGACGCCGACGGACGCCGCCAAATCCAGCTCGACATCGTGAGTGCAGCTCCCGTGTGCCGCATCCTCGTCGCCGGCCGTCGGGCCCGATCGACGCTAGTAGCCAAGCCGCTGCTGACGCCTCGACACCAAGCCCTCTCGACGCCGTGAGCGCTACTCACTCTTGCAACATCATCACGACATCGACGACGACGCCGTATCCTGCTTCACCTTGTGAGCGCTGCTCCTGCCTGACATCTATCGACGCCGCTGCAGATTGCCCCGACTCCGAGGCCCGATCGACGCCGAAGCCGCGACGCCGGACATCTTGACGCCGCTGATCATCGTGTGCTTCGCTTTTCCAAGGTACTGTGTTGTGGGGGTCTGTGCGACTCGGGGCTCGACGTAGCGCTCCTCGCGGTCGACGCCGAACCTTTGGATTAACTTTGCCTCGACGTCGTGTGACTCCCGTGTGGGTTACATTGTTGCCAAGAACTGTGTTTTAAAGAAGAAGAGTTGCTTTTGTTGCTAAAGACTTGATGCTAAGAAGAAACCGTACTTGAACTATTATTTTTCCTTCCAAGAGTATTTATTAAGATTGTGGTATATTTTTTTCGTTATTTGGTCTTGTGCTAAGCCTTATATAAACATCCTTATTTTTATAATACTACTGTGTCGTGTCCATTTATAGTGTATTCACTTTATTACTGTATATGGTCATAAATGCTTAACGCACTGCCTCTGAGATAATCCTGTCTGCTTTGCCAAGCTACCAAGGGGGTGAGCAGGGGTTATCTAAGTGTGTGATCCCCTTGCCCTGACTAGAAAAGGTGTGTCCCTATTTGTCAGAAGTGTATACCTCTGCCAACTCGAGACAGCCGCTTCTAACATTGGTGGGTAAGCGGTGAGGATTTGAACTTTGAATTCATGACCCATGTACAGTGATTAGTGTGCGCTACATAGTGAAAGCAGACCATAGCGCAGCCACAATCTGTTTTGGTAGGATTCTATTTTTGTTCTCCAGTTTCCTGGAACTTGTTTTTGAACACTGCCAGTTTTGACCATGAGTGATGCTGGAGTCACTACCCCTGTTGTTGTGGAGGAATTTGATAGAGAAAAGATCAACGACTACCCGTTAAAGATGCTGAAACACTTTTGCAAGCAGTTCAAAGTCCCTACCACAGGCCTCAAAAATAAGCCAGAATATCTCAAAGCATTGGAGGCCTGGTTAGAGGCCAGAGATCCCTCTGATCCAGTGGTGGTACCGACAGGGGAAGGGGAAGAGGAAGTGCCCGTGAATGGGCCTGGATCCCCTCCCGGCAGCAGTGTTTCCTCCAAGGGTCTTTCTCCTGATGAATTGGAAGACAGGGCGAAAGAGCGAGCATACCAGTTAGAAATGGCAAAACTTAAGATAGATGGGCAGTTGGAATTAGAGAATGCAAGAAGCAGGAGAAAAGCTGATATGGAGATCAAAAGGTTGGAGTTTGAAAGAGAAAAGTTAGCTTTTGAGCGTAAGAAAATGGTGAGGGAAATGGAGCTCAAAGCTAAGAATTTAGAATTGAATCCCTCTGGTGGCAGCATCCCATCTGTGCCTGCAGACAGTAGATTTTATTTTCCCAAAGATGTGATAAAAGATTTTCATAAGAATGAAGATATTGGCCAATGGTTTAAAGCGTATGAGTTAGCATTGTTGGCCCACCGGGTCCCTGAGAAGGATTGGGGAGCGGGGTTGTGGGGTCGCTTTGTGAATGAGGGAAGAGATACCCTGTTAGACATGCCTGTTGAGGATAGGACGTCTTATACTCATATGAAGGATGCTTTAATGTTAAGGTATGGCCTAACCCCAGAAAAGTACAGACAGGCCTTTAGAGAATGTAAGAAATTGCCTGGTACTACGTGGGTTGAATATGTGTCATTTTTTTGCAGAGCCATGGATGGTTGGGTAAAGGGCAGCAAAGTGGAAAGTTATGAAGCTCTTTATGATTTGTTTGCTTGGGAGCACTTGTCTAATAACTGTTTTCCAGAGCTGCGCCAGCACCTTATTGATAGCAAGATATCTATCCCTAGAAACCTTGCTGAGGAGGAGGACCGCTGGGTCAGTACCAAGGTCCACAAGGGTCCAGTGGGAGACTCAGCCAAAGGTGGGCAGGGTCCCCAGCAGAAGAGTGGGGGGGACAAGTGTAAACAGAGGGAGTTCCAGAAAGGGCCCCAAAGTAATCCCCAAGGGAACCAAGGGAAGGGTTCCCAGCCTCCCCCAGTGAAGAAGTCAGAGGCCCCGACAGGTAAACCTGTTCATAGGGGCCCAATGACCTGCTACGCTTGTAAGCAGGTGGGACACCGTTTTTATGATCCCCAGTGTCCCTTGAAGAACTCTAATGCACCAGGTCAGTGACTGACAAGGTCAGAGCATACATCAAGGAGGAGGTCTCCAAAATGTTTGCCTTAGGGGTGGTTGAGTCCTCTAGCAGTCCTTGGGCCAGCCCAGTGGTCTTGGTCCCGAAGGCTGCGGCACCTGGTGCTTCACCGGAACTTCGGTTCTGTGTGGATTACTGAGGACTCAATTCAGTCACCAAGACTGACGCTCACCCCATCCCCAGAGCTGATGAGCTCATAGATCGGTTGCGGGCTGCCCGGTACCTTAGTACGTTTGATCTAACGTCTGGGTACTGGCAGATCGCCTTGACTGATGGGGCAAAAGAGAGGTCAGCATTCTCCACACCAGATGGGCACTACCAGTTCCGGGTTATGCCCTTTGGGATGAAGAATGCCCCTGCCACCTTCCAGAGGTTGGTCAACCAGGTCTTGGCTGGACTGGAGGATTTCAGTGCCGCCTACCTGGACGACATCGCAGTGTTCAGCGCCAGCTGGGAGGAACACTTGCGCCACCTCCAGGAAGTGTTGTTGGCCCTGCGCAGAGCAGGCCTCACAATCAAAGCCAGTAAGTGCCATATTGGGCAGGGTTCAGTGGTGTACTTGGGGCACCAAGTAGGGAGCGGTAAGGTGGCCCCCCTGCAACCCAAGATTGATACCATTCTGGCATGGGCACCGCCCAAAACCCAGACTCAGGTGAGAGCCTTCTTAGGTCTCACGGGTTACTACAGGAGGTTCGTCAAGGATTATGGTAACATTGTGCACCCCTTGACTTCGCTGACTTCCAGGAAGCAGCCAAGACTTGTGATCTGGACTGACGCCTGTCAGACGGCCTTTGACACCCTGAAAACTGCAATGTGCACAGCACCTATACTCCAGGCACCCGACTTTTCTAAAGAATTTGTTGTCCAGACGGACGCTTCAGAGCATGGCGTGGGGGCTGTTCTAGCTCAGGTGAATGAAGAGGGCCGAGACTTACCTGTAGCGTTCATCAGTAGGAGGTTACTTCCCAGGGAACAGAGGTGGAGTGCGATAGAGAGAGAAGCATTTGCTGTGGTCTGGGCGCTGAAGAAGCTAAGACCCTACCTCTTTGGGACTCACTTCCGGGTTCAGACAGACCACAGGCCCCTCAGATGGTTGATGCAGAGGAGGGGTGAGAATCCAAAGCTGTTGAGGTGGTCCATTTCCCTACAGGGGATGGACTTCACGGTGGAACACCGACCTGGTACAGATCACGCCAATGCTGATGGTCTGTCCAGATTTTTCCGCCTTAGTGATGAGGACTCCCTAGGGTAAGGGTAGTTCTCCCCACATTTCAGCTGGAGGGGACACGTGTTAGACCTGGCATCATTGGCATGAGTCTCTCCTCCATTTTTCCTGTTTGGCTGCTCTGTTTACGATGTTTTTGCTGGTATATTGCTTTCGGCACTGTGCCACTGCTGATCAGTACCACAGTGCAAGTGCTCCCTATGTGAAATTACTGTATTGATTGAATTCCATGTTTGGCTTATTTGGCTTACTGTCAGTCCCTAGTAGAGTGCACCAGGAGTGCCAGGGATTGTAAATACAAATGCTGCTAGTGGGCTTGCAGCACCTGCTGTGCCACCCACACAAGCAGCCTGGTAAAATATGTCTAAAGGTCTGCAATTGCTAGACCTACGTGCAGTCTGGTACTGTCACGCAGACTGCGCAAGTACACCTACGTGCCAGTCCCTAAAACCTTCCCATAACCATGTTAGTTACCCCTATGGTAGGCCCAAGGGCAGGGTGCATTGTAAGCATAAGGTAGGACAAGCCTGACAAGGTTGGCATGTCCTAATAGTGAATTACAGCCATTTTCGTTTTTCACTATTGTAAGGTTACCTGCTCTCCATCAGTTAGAATGGGCTGCTCGGGTTATTAATGCTATAATCCTAGCGGGCTCGGGGAGCATGGTGCAATGTCGAGTTTGGTATCCCTGAACTCAGGGTTTAATAACGCATCCGTTTGGATGGATGGTTTTTGGACGCTGTGTTTGAAAATAGCACTTTTAGAAAGTGGCTATTTTCTTGTCTGACTGTCTACTGGTCTCTGCTGGTTTGGTGTGCGTGTGACAGGAGCTGGGTGGCTCCAGAGGTCTGAATTAGTCAGTGTGGGGTGAGTGAGGCATTTGGATTGAGAGTAGGGGAAGAGTAGCTCCTGATAGCCTGCCCTGCCTGACACAATGCTAGCTCCACATCCTGCCAGGCGACTGATGGCTCTGTGCCTGCCAGGGACAATCCTGGCCCCACCTCCTACCGGGCGACTGATGGCCCTGCCCCTGCCAGTGACAATGCTGGCTCCACTTCCTGCTGGGCGGCTGAAGACTCTGCCCTGCACAGTGAATAGGCCAGGTGCCTCTGCCTGGCAACACCCACAACAAACCCAGGATGGGGGGAAATTCCCCTGCATGGACAAAGGGATCAAAGCCAAAAAGGAGTATAAGAGAAGGACCCCTGAACCAAGATTTTAGATCACTTCTGACAATGAAACCTGAACCAAGGACAAGAAGCCTGCTGATCCAAGGACTTGCCTACCCCTTTTGCCAGTGTGCTGTTTGTTGGAGGAATCCTGCAGTTGCTTCTTTATTTTTGCCAAGGGACCAGGAGAGAGGAACTGAGTGTGTACTCTCAAACTTTGCTAAAGAAAATCTCCAAGGGTTGGAAGAGTGCCAGCCTCCTGTTGAAGTCACAGGGCCAAAGGACTTCATTTACTGAAAGTGTTTGTTGCTGGAACCTGAAAATCCAGCACCTCTGAAGAATCCAGCAATCCCGACGCCGACGGACGCCGCGGAATCCAGCTCGACATCGTGAGTGCAGCTCCCGTGTCCCGCATCCTCGACGTCGGCCACCGGGCCCGATCGAGGCTAGTAGCCAAGCCGCTGCCGACGCCTCGACACCGAGCCCTCTCGGCGCCGTGAGCGCTGCTCACTCTTGCAACATCATCCTCGACATCAACGACGACGCCGTATCCTGCTTCACCTCGTGAGCGCTGCTCCTGCCTGACATCTCTCGCCGCCGTTGCAGATCGCCCTGACTCCGAGGCCCGATCGACGCCGAAGCCGCGACGCCGGACATCTCGACGCCGCTGATCATCGTGTGCTTCGCTTTTCCAAGGTACTGTGTTGTGGGGGTCTGTGCGACTCCGGGCTCGACGTAGCGCTCCTCGCGGTCGACGCCGAACCTTTGGATTAACTTTGCCTCAACGTCGTGTGTCTCCCGTGTGGGTTACATTGTTGCCAAGAACTGTGTTTTAAAGAAGAAGAGTTGCTTTTGTTGCTAAAGACTTGATGCTAAGAAGAAACCGTACTTGAACTAATATTTTTCCTTCCAAGAGTATTTATTAAGATTGTGGTACATTTTTGTCGTTATTTGGTCTTGTGCTAAGCCTTATATGAACATCCTTATTTTTATAATACTACTGTGTCATGTCCATTTCTAGTGTATTCACTTTATTCTTGTATGTGGTCATAAATGCTTAATGCACTGCCTCTGAGATAAGCCTGTCTGCTTTGCCAAGCTACCAAGGGGGTGAGCAGGGGTTATCTAAGTGTGTGATCCCCTTGCCCTGACTAGAAAAGGTGTGTCCCTATTTGTCAGAAGTGTATACCTCTGCCAACTAGAGACAGCTGCTTCTAACAGTATGCAAAGTTGATTTGCCTCAATAGGAGGCCCCTTGCTTCTACCCCATATATTAATTGAAAAATTGAAATTTCTGAGCCACCCAGATTGCCCCCATTCACCAACTCCCCCAGGTACTTCAGTACAATGCCCAATAGTAGATTTAGAAATTAGTGACAGACCAGGCACTCCGATCTCTAGGTAGAGTTATGAACCTAAGTGTCTGTCTTGGGCACTGCCCCACCCATAAGAACCACGAAACTACCTGGTCAAATTTCCGGAACCATATCTTACTGATTTCCAAAGGATAGCTCTGAAATAATATAGTATTATGGGCAAAAAAATCCTTTGATGACATTGCATCTTCCAATAAGCGTCAGATGGAGATTGCTCATCCTCTTAGTATCTAAATTCATAACACATAATAATGGAGCAAGGTTTAGGTCTACGATATCAGTAGGTTTAGAGCTTATCTTGACCCCTAAGTACCTAGCCTTTGCTACAATACGTTGATCCACAAGGTCTACCTTACCATTAATTACTATTTGCGTTTTACTTTCATTCAAATGATAGCCTGACACTCCGCCAAATTAGGATGTTAACCTGCCTATTTCCTCCAACGCCTGCTGTGGTGCAGATGTGGTGATAGCTAGATCCTCCGCATGCACTAAAATTTTTACATCTCCCCTCGAGCAGGGACTGGGAGTATTGACTGGCTTCCTGTATCAATCTTATTAATGGATCAATATAGATCGCAAATAGTACGGGAGAGGACGGGCACCCTTGTCTAGTGCCACGCCTTATATTAATCTCTCCTGACTGTGTTCTCATCAATACCATCTTGGCGACTGGATCCTTATACATTCTTTGAACAGCTCGTATAAAACCCTCCCCAATACCATAATATTTCATAGCAGCCTATAAAAAGGGCCAGGAGACCCTATCATATGCCTTTTCGGCATCCAATAAGATTAAGGCCATAGGGTCTCCTGTCACCTTGGTTTAATCAAATAGAGTTAATACTCTGCAAATTTGGTCTATTGTTTCCCGGCCTGGGACTAAGCCGTGTTGCTGATGAGACACAATTTTTCCAATTACGGACGTCTATTGGCCTGAATCGTTAAATACATGTTAACATCATTAATAATCAGTGTGATTGGCCGATAAGCCCCTAACTCTGTAGCCAATTTCCCTTTCTTTAAAAATATGGCAATTTTTGCATACCTCCACGACACAGGGGGTGATTCCCCCCTCTGAATCTATCCAAACATCTCCAACATAGTTGGTGCCAACTGTATTTGAAATTTTTTAAAGAATTCTCCCAGAAGGAAATCCAGCCCAGCCGCTTTATCAGATGGAACAGAGTCTAGCGCATTAATACCCTCCCCAAGAGTGATCGGTGCATCCAGCATTTCTCTCTACCAAAGTCAAAGATTCTATTTTAATCTTCTCAAGATATCCAGTAATTTCATCCGGTAGCCCTGATGCATCTCTACTATCTTCTTAGTACAACCTCTGATAGAATTTTTCAAAGTCAGCAAGAATTGCATCAGAATCCGTCACAAAACCGATTTCTGGATCATTCACCCTCATAATCCGCATTTGTATTTCTTTTTCACTTATTCGCACAGCTAATGTATGCCCCACTTTTTCGTTGCTCTCATAAAGTATGGTGAGCCAGGCAAGATATCTGGCTGCGGCTTTAGCTGAGGAGATCTCCAATATAGCGGCTCTGGCAATTAGAATCTTGGTTTGAGCCAAATCAATATCAGATATAACCTGAAACAGGTTTAGCTCCCCATTGGTTAACGCCTTATACAAATCATTTAGCTGACTTTTCTCCTGCTTCTGAACCCCATCTAGCTCCATGATCTTGTTTCAACTGGCTTCAATGTAAGTCTCCTGGAGGAAGATTATGTCTGCCTTGAGAATTCTAACATCTTCTTTTATCCTTCGACGCTTTGCTGGGTCGTTTAATCCACAGATATTAATAGTTGCTATCCTAACACTCCCATACATTATGTGAACTATTACAAAAAACAAACACCACAAATATAGCTATAGCTTAGAAAGGAGAAGAAAAAAGAAAAAAGCACATTTCCAAGCTTCCTTTGCAACATACGGTTCCCTTACCCTTAAAATGGATCCATCCACCCCCAGCCCCCCCACACCCTTCACTACGGCAAAAAAGGTCTCCAGACCCTTGTGATGCCTCCCACAATAGTGTGCCCCTGTTGCTCCCTGACCTATCTAACAAAACCCCAGTTGAGCTAAACCCTGTCCGCCCTCCCCCTTACCCACTGACACAGAAGATCCCCCTGCAAGCACAACCATTAACAAAAGACACAAAACAGAAACAAAACAACTAGAAAAGAATATCCAAAAAGAGAGGGAGGCGGTGCTAACTGCCCATATCCCATACCCCATATCCTTTTTCCCATTCCCTGATACAATACAGACTTATCTAATCGCCAGATACCTCTTTAAGATAATTCCCCACCTGGATCTTGGCGACAAACACCCTAACCCGCCCCTGATGTATAAATTTCAACTGAGCAGGGTTCATCAAGTAAACTTCGCAACCCAGTTTCTGAAAAGGGGATCATCTGCCTCAAACGCCATCTTCTCTCAACAGTTGTATGGCAGAAATCGGGTCGCACAAAGAAGGTCTGCTCTTCCGCTACTTTCTTGGCATCTGGCCGGGCCTTCTCAAATATTGCTTGCTGCAAAAAAAAATTCCCCCAAAAAACTAGGATTGCTCGTGGTCTTTGGTCCGATCCAGGGTTGTTCTTTGCCATCAAAGGAAATCGATGGACACGCTGAATCTCAGCTTCCCAGTTACAGTGTGAAAGTTCTGTAAAAGCGTACTAAAAGAGCTTGATCACAAAGCCACATATGTCCCCTCCTTCAGCTTTCTCTTCTATACCCAGCAGGCAAAGATTATTTCGCTGCTGTCGATTCTCCGACTCCTCATGCTTCCATAAAATATCAGTCATTCTAGCATTGTTGGCAGATGTCTTTTGCTCAGTGCTCTCCAACCCAGCCTCGAGCCCTACTACCTGCTCCTCCAACGCCATTGTTCACACCATAACTTCAGTACAGGCTTTCGTGGTCTTCCTGATTACTCCCTGTACTTTTTTCGTTGCCAATTGTGCTCTCTTATGCTCCTGGCAAGCCTCGATTTGCATAGCCTTAAGTGTCGCGTAGATCAAAGACATTGAGGGAGCCGACTCACCCTTTGACCCTGCAGCATGGGGTTCTCTTCGAATCCCATCCCTCCCTCAGCCCCTTCGCATCCTGGGTTGGTATTTGAATAGTCGCATTGGAAATGGATATTGGAATCAGAAGGATTGCTCTGTCGCCGGGAGCTAGGATGTTTTCTCCCCTTGGTATGGCTAGAGGCTTGCCTGAGCGTGTCAGCAGATGTGGGAGCGCTATCTGTGTCGCTATTATCTGCGGATCCATCAGCATCAGCATCAGAATTCTCCAAATCGCTACCCACTATTGAATCTGATTCTTCGGCCATCGAAAAAAAGTTCTCTTTGTCAGGGGTCCCTGGGATTTTATCCCCTTCTTCTTGTTGCCCATCAGGGCAGGTATAGCAGTCAGAATTCAGTCCTGAATTCCCCCCGGTCTGTATCTCCGGCTGCATCTCTGGCTGCATCTCCATAGGTAGCTCTGATAGCAGTGATGCAGGTGGTGTTGTAGCCACCTGAATATCTGTAACATCTAGCCCTATAGAGGCACTGTCTATCCTGGGAGCAACATTGCCTGGGTTACTCATTGCCAAAAAGGTATTATAGGAGGCCACCGTGGTACCAGTAGTAGCAATAGTAGCAGTGTTAGTGGCAGTATCTGATATAGCGGCAGAAGAAACAGTTGGGACAGTTTTTTTACTACTTAGCTGAATAGGTGTTCGCTCCGGATTAGGCATTGACTGGTAGCTCAGTTTCCCACTCCGCGGCTTCCCAGTAAACATACCTGGCACTGTCAGGGTCTTTTTCTTTGCTCCCCCATCAAGCATAGCCTATTCCATGTCAGAGTTTCCGCTGCTCTCAACAGCCATCTCTGTGATCTCTGTAATCTCAGCACCCCCCTGCCTAGGAGCAGAGGCACAGTCTTGACTTTTTGCCGACTCCTGCTTCTTTGTAGTAGAGGAGCCTTTCAGGTTTACAGCCCCATCCTTGGGAGCAACTCGGGGGGCGCCATCATACTCCTGTGAACATAATTCCCCAATAGCTGTGTACGCTGCACAGAGCCTGGCATCCGCTGCAGAGCCGGAACCCGTCCTGCTCCGCGAGGCTCGCAGGTGGATTCCGTCAGGCGATGCCAGAGCCGACGCAAACCAGGGGAAAAGATCATGCAGCCAAGCGATCAGAGGCTAGAGGAGTTGAGGTATTGATGCAGTCAATCATTTCTATCCTACTCGGACAGTCAGGTGAGGCAGGCAGCTTAGCTCAGCTTCATAGCGTCCAGACAGACTGCAAGCCGGTCAGGGAGAAACCTTCCGCGCAACTCACGCAGCCGCCATCTTGCCCCCAGCAGTATAGCTTTTCCAGTTCTGTGAGACATGAATACAACATGTACAAAGTGGAGGATCAGCTTTACAATAGTTTGTGTATGTTCTTGGAAATCCCAGGCCATGCAATGGATACTTCTGAAACATCACAGATAAGGTACATTATCATGCCATTATGTTACAAATGCAAATTTCAGATTAATTCTCATTCCTCCTGGACTCGGCAGGGTGGGTAGGTCTCAAAGCACCACACTAGGCATCTAAACCCCAACTTACGTGGGAGTGAAAGCCTGATGTGTTGACCGCCGGGTACTGTCGATGCCTGGAATCTTGACACTATTAGGTAGATCCAGCTCATCGCAGGTACATTGACATATTAGATATGACTACATTGTGTTACTGATGAACCAATAAACATATAAACTATTTGTTTAGTTTAGATAGTCCCTTTTTATATGGTCCTGAAGAATCGCGAGTCAACTGACATATACGCGAGAAACATGTTGACCGTTACCACTAATTTTCACTAACTGACACCTAAATAGGAGACATAATACCTCAATAAGTGTCGGTTTCATTGTTTTAATTGAGGCAGGAGACCCCCAGAATAAAGACAATTTCAGGTACTCCCAGCCCCATTTTACATTCACCACCACACGTCTACACTCTCTTGGCCCGATACCCACACTTCACTATAAAGCTGTTGGATAAAAGATCTCCGATAAAGTGCCCCTCTTTGAGGTGAACATGTTGGGTATTGCACTGCCGACCCAATGAGGAGCAGCCCATATGATGAAGCATAACACCTGAAAGGGTGTGTGAGGGCATTAAAATCCAACAAATGGATTTCCATCTGTAGATCTCTTTGAGACACAGAGGACTCCAGCTCTAGTGTGACATTCACTAACCCTTCCTGAGGAGCAGCACACCAATCCTTTTTTGACGTCTTGACTGGGGCACGGTTTGTGCTGGACCTCCCACTCCTGGCAAGTGGAAATATCCCCCCCTCTTCCCACCCCCCTCTTCGGAATATAATACTCATACCAACATTGCAGTTTATTAAAGTAGAGTGGCCCTCTCAGGGTACTAATATTTGTATAGCTATGAGGTTTTTAACATTTGCTATGTTTAGTTCAGGACTTTGAAGTTACGAGGCAAAATTTACATTGATTTCAATGGCATTTACAATTTACAAATTAGATATTATGTACTGTATTGTGTGTTTACTTACCTGCCTCAACTCCATCTAGGATCCCTGCAAATGCTTCGGCGTGGAAGATCCCATAATACTTTACCTTCCAGGGCAAGAGGGGCATAGGCCTGAGAGAACCACTACCGATGTTCTGGGCAGCTAGTTGTTCTTTGGAGGCCAGAGATATGACCCTTCCCCGTAGATCACTCAATCGCTTCCTAATTTCCTAATTAGATGACCTGGTGTTAGACTCACCATTAACTCTTGTCCACATTTGCCTTTTCTGAGTAATAGTTGTTGATTGGACAAGTGACCCAAAGAAGTGGGGCTCTACCCTAATGATTTCATCCACCTCGAGTGTCAATTCTATATCAGTTGTCAGTTCCTTCTGCCAGCCATGGTTGAAAAAAAGTGACAAAATGGTAGTTTAAAAAAGGGAAGAAAATAGTTACAATTAAGAGATTTTTTTTTAAATATAGCAAACAGTGAGCTAATGGTCGGTCCCCAAAATGACTATCTGCTTCTGGCTGCTTCTGAGAAAATGCAAAGGATGATGCTATAGCATGAAATGTACTTTATATTGTGCTCAACAGGTGTGATTACTCAGGACATTACTATCAGGTGTTTAACTTCAACATCCATCATTCAGATGCAATGCTCTACTACGTAAATCCGGTTCCATGATATTTTCCTCTGACACTACAACGCTGCAAGCCCACTACACTGACTGTAATATATACATTTGGTGGATGGAATTCTGCCACACCAACAACGATGGAGTGTTATATGACAGCAGAGGATTATTCACCGCATGCGTAGTCCCGTTAGGACAACGGATCACACTCCTACACGAGGCACTGTGGTTTCATCACTTTATATATAAATCGGACAAGGCATACCTTCCAAGGTCAGTGGCCAGAATTAAAACTTCATCACAATGGATGGACGGATGGATATAAATCAGACCAGGAGTTTCAAAGTGACATTTCTGGCCGTATGAACCTGGTTGATGTATCCGACTCGCACTACTTTGTGATCAGCCTAAAATCACACTTCAATCTCAATCTGCTCAGATCATAGATTATCATTAACATTTAGTGCTTTTTGGCACACTTGTTCCTTCAACCTCAAAAAAATCATATTCCTTTTTGGATTTTTGCTGTTTTGGTGCCATTTTGTGTAGCAAATTTTATTCTATTTTTATAAATTAGAGTAGGATTTTTTTGTGTTTGTTTTTTTCTTTTTACTTCTTTTGGTACTTCTAAATGATATACACATTTTCTTTAAGTTAACCCCGACTGCCCTGTGCCATAGCTACGAGGGACTAAGCTCAGATTTACAATTCTCAAACCTTTGATTGGACCAAACAGTTTAGTGACTTTGGGGCATATTACCAATGGCCTTATCACCGCTTTAGCGGGAATTTTTCCGGCTAAAGCAGCGATAATTTAATCGCTCTATTACCTAGCTGTCGCTAACACCAGTTAGTGACAGCTTAGGCGATAGCGGGCATTTAGGGGCCCACTTTGCATGTCAGCGATAATTATCGCTATGACATGCAAAGTGGGCGTCCCAAGATGTTAGCGACTAAAAACAGTCGCTAACATCGCTATACCCTAGTACCAACTTTTGGAAATAATCGCGCTAAGTGCGATTATCTCCAAAAGCTAACGCCTGCCCAGAGCAGTTCTTAGCCATGTTATCCAATGGTAGGTGGATAACATGGCTAAGAGCATTTGCTCGCTAATGCATGAATATCGGTGACTTTTCAGCGATATTCATGCATTTCGGCCGATTTTTATCGCTTAGGAGATAAACCTTGATAATATCAAGGCTCCTAAGCAATAAAAATCGTCGGAGCGCGGCGTTATAATTTTGCCACCTAACCAAGCTTAGCGATAATTATCGCTATAGCTTGGTAATATGCCCCTTTATTGCTTAAGTGAACTACCATCCACCCTAATTAATAATTGACTTTCTTACAGAAGGATTCAAGGGTACTTCAGAGTAACCAAAGGTGCTTCAGCGAAATGTAGGAGATGAGCACAGCCGGCCTATCATGTACAGACGACTGCATCCGAATGGTAGAGATGAACAGTTTACACTCATCTGGAACAAAGTGACTTTCTACCACACTCTATTGCCCAGCACAATGAATGTCCTTAGAGGGACGTGTGCCCTAGGCTAAGAAACGCCTCTGCAGCACCACCCGCCTGCGATAATGTCTGCAGCGGGAGAACTTGTTTGAAAGAAGTGATGCTTTGTGCTGGCACCCCATTAGGGTACGCTTATTCTTTTTTATAAAGTATAGGGACTGATTTGCAATAATGAAAAGAGTATTGGAACGCCAATCCCAGTAGTTCCAGCCCACTTCGAACTTTGATCTGGTGAAAGCTTTCTAGATGGCAATCTGATTCTTGTTTCAGGCCTGGACAAGAATCTTCATCTCAACTTCCCAATAGGAGGGCTAGGCAGATCAATGAAATTATTGACAGCTAGACCCTCACTTCCTGAAGTAGCACCTTCGCTCAACTTCCCCCATTATGATGACTGAGGCAATCTGAACAATATCGCTGTGCAAAGGCCGTCTGTAGTCAGACCTCCCACGTAGACTGTTGACGCCGGTGGCACACAGACACCGCGTCCCCGTTTTCCTTTTAAATGACCTTTCCTGCTCTCCGCCATCGCTTACCTCCTGGAGAGCAAGCGACTGAAGATTGACTCATTTACAGCCTTTTCCGGGTGTTGGCCTTCTTTTCATTTAAGTCTATATTCAGTGTGACTGTGATAACCTGTTGATCGTGACAGGCTCCTTGGGCCTGATGGGACATCGACGTGATGCACGGGAGCAGCAAATGATTTACCTGTAAACCTGTTTGTGCAGAAAGTCGCTCTACCTCACGCTGTTAGCACCTCTCACCAGGCTTATGTAGGAAAATCGGCTACCGACTGTTGTGGTGGAATGATCACAGATTACGCGGTGTTCCGCACAACTTTTTTTTATTCATAATTGTCCCTAAACAAAAAGAAAACGGGCAATTCGCTGAGAAAACAATAATCAACAAGTAAAAAAGTTAAATTAATTATATGATTAAAAAGCATAAAACCGTGATAGGGTGGTTTTACTTGTACAGGGTGCCTTTTTAAGGTTAGATCAAGCCGAGACTTAACTACACGAGAGACAGCACTGACAAAACCAATACATTTCTGTTTTTTAATGCCCATGCATACAAACATCCTGCATACGGGCAAAACAAGCACACAGATGAGCATACAGGTCAATACACCTAAGATCACACATACTGACAGACATGCATGCATGTTCATACCTGCAGACCTGCGCTTTAAGTGGTTCAATCACACTGGGTCTCAGACCCTCCAGTAATTAAAAACGAACTTTATTACGGATCTCTGGCAAAAACATTGATCAATTTCTCATCAATTACTTTTAACCCCTTACAGGTTATCCATGTTAGCAACGAAGTCCCTTTCTACCTTTCACGTTTTGCTTCATCCTGCCTTTTATACATTTTTTTTGCTTTTGCCAGATGTTGTATATCTGTAATTTGTTCCATGCAACATATGAAGTATTTAATGCCTGGTGTGAGATGAGTCACTTCTGTTCCAGATGGGGCTCGTTTGAGAGCTCTGAGGCTGGAGGCAAGACGAGTTTCGCACAATATTTGCCAATATTTGCCAGTGGTTCAAAAAGGTTTGCAGACTTCATGCCCATCCAGTCCTTGGACTCTATGCAGACCATACAGAGTGACAGTCACATATTTGAGAAATGTAATTGTGGGAAAGTGTTTGAGGGGGATCAATAGATATCAAAATATGGACAGCATCACAGGAAAAGATTTTCAGTCTTATAGTTTCGGGCTAGGAACTTTTTCAGTTCCTTTCACTCAGAAAAAGAAATGTGGCTCGTTCATTTGATATTGCAAACCAGCATTAGCAAAGCCAATAGGTCTGGATTCTATTAAGCTTTGTGGTGCTAAATGCCTGAATTTAATTATAGAACACTCACGAGGGACCCATATACTGTTCAAGAGGCATTTGTGTAAAGCACATGATTGTATTTTGCATGTTTTAATCCATGGCCTTAGTTAGATAATTCATGCCTCTTGTAGTGGCAGCTGGTAGGAAATAGGGTGGAGAGGCGGGGTTGAAAATATATATTTTTTAAAACACTTACCTTTTCGACAGCCGCTTCTCTACTCTTACTGACTCCAGTAAAGGAAGAAGCTGCAGGAAGCACCCAACACACAGGCTCTCCTGAGCAAATCACAACGCTGCAATGCAACGTTGTGATTGGTCCGAGTCTCATGGATTGGCAGTCAGATCGGGATAGGGAGCCTTACATACTCAACCGCAGGCTGTCCATTGCAGGGAATATGCAAATTGCCCATAACTGGCCAGCAAAGCAGTCATTTGCACTCAGTGTGCACAGTGCACTCCTCCCACTCTGAACACGGATAGAGCGTGGGTTCACCTGCCCAGAATTTTACCATACTCACCTGGGTCCATAAAACATACACACTAAACCTACGCTATACCAGTGATTTTAATTTTAACTTTTAAGACCTATACAATTGACTTACCAATCCTAGTCACCAGTACCTAGAGTCCTAAGGGATCAAGGGAGTTAGAATAATAGGCAGTAAATAAACATTTGCACTCATAAAATAACCACAAACTCGGGAAAGATTTAAACGCTTTATCGAAAAACATTTCTTTAAATGTTAGCATCCATACTAAATTAATCGGAGCTTGATCAATTGGAAAGAATAAAATCAAAGCAAGATGATGTGAAATTATCATTAAATGTTCTTTAAGCATTGAAACATAGGAAGGGTAAGAAGAGGAAAACAGCACAATGACGTATCCCACTCAGCTTTATATTTACCTAGAATGCTGTGAAGACCAACCCTGGCCACGGGCTGGGATAAAGGACAGGACCCCAAAAGTGCAGGTGCCAACAGGATAGGACAGGTGCAGACCAGAATCAGGATAAGTACGGACCAAATTGGATCAGGACCGGAACCACCGCAGGTCAGGACCAGCACCCACAGCTAAAGTGCAACCCCAGTGCCACACCCCTTTCTGCAGCTAACAGTCGGACCCCGATTAGGTTAACGAATCTTCTCCCTCAGGAACCACGATTGGGTTATCGATCTCCTTCCCAGAACCCCGATTGGGTTATTGAGTCTTCTGACAGAGTGCTCCGCCAGCACCTCTGTTCTTGATCGCCTATTGAGTGCGTTAGGTCAGTGACAAGTCAGCTATTCGGACGATCTAACTAGCTAAGCCTACCTTAGATATACCATTTTCCAGGGCAGTGTACCACACCCCAATATTACATATGTGTGAATTCCCTCAATTTGATTGGTCAAAAGACGAGGAGAGGTCATCACACCATACCAGATATGAGGTTATTTCGTTAAATTATTCAAATTGATGTTCCCTCCCATGATTTTATTTTACCATGCACTTTTATTCCACCCAACAATGGTTGCGTCAATAACAAATACAATGTATACAAATATTGGTAAGTTGTCTTCCTCAGAGGGTAAAAGTTCATTTTCCCAGGCGCATCTTCCGGCCAGGCTGTCACTGGAACTCATTCAATGCCATGACTTGTGGACTCTTGGAAATATAGAGCATGCGCAGTTGCGGGACCCAAGATGGAGCAACAATGTATTTTGATTGGACAAACACGAGCTAATAACAAAGTCAAAGAAAAACTTTTTTAGAATATAGAATAAATGAATGCACTGCTTACCACTTATATCTACTCTATTCCCATATTTTATTTTAACTATAGCGTTAAGGATTAAGCAGAATAAACAACTTAGTAAAAGCAGCATTGCAAGCTTTAGCACGTTAACACACAGAGTAGTCATCTTATTTTTAGTGCGCAGAAGCAAGAATTTCCCACCACGCAGAGAGAATACGTCATGTCACGTGAGTGTGACAGACGCATGCGCAGGAAAGTTCCTGCGTTACGGCGGCCATTTTAATGCTTTTGAGTTACGGTTAGTAAAAGCACACAGAAAAGCTTTCCCTAGATACTAGAAATGTCGTGTTTTGCATTGTTAATAATATGAAACATGTTTATAACAGTATTACAGTTTTTTTCGATAGGGCTGAGTCCAAGCAAGGCGCTTTACGTGCGAAACCTTGCTCCATCAATCCCCTCTTTGATGATATTTTATATCAGCACAAACAACAGAAACAGATGCTAACTTTTCAACATTTAGTCATTTATATTTCTTCAAACACTCTTTTAGGCTTTTCCCCATTATTCATGTGGAAGTTTTTAATTTTCTTGTACAAATCCCCATTTAATTCTTCAAGCTCAAATACACTGAAGTTTCTTTTCTTTCCTCTCTGATTTATTTTATATGTCTTTTTATGTTTGCGACATTTGCAACAAATGATTATCTCTAAAATAAGTAGTGCTACTCTCACCATTGGCATCAGTATTTTACCTAAAAAACTTTTTTCCTACGTTAGTGAACCAACTACCTATTGAGGAGAGACCACTAAATTGTCTCTTCCATACACTGTCAACCTCCAGTGGTTTCAATTTGTCTCTCAAATTGGTAATATTTCTCGTGTACCTTTTAATTTCTATGCTTTCGTCTGGAATGTAAGTGCAACAATATGGCGTCTTCAGCATTCTACAGACTCTGACCTCTTTTGCCAATAATATGTCAAGAGTATGTTGATTTTGTAAAACCATTGATCTTACCGCAACTAATTCGGTATTGATCATCAAAAATCCACTAGCAGTGTCAGTCGATAAGCGATCCACCACTGTTGACAATTTTCAGATTCTTTGAGTGTTCAGAACTACTCCCACTGAAGGTAATATTGCACTAAATATGTCACCTACAATTTCAGCAAATGATGCCCTTTTACTACGAGTTAGTCCATTAGTTTCTTCATTGTTTCCTGTGATTTTCTCTATGTGGTACACTTTTGGGAATAATATTCCAAAATAGCAACTTCTGTACCAATGATCAAACAATTTAAAATAGGCCTTGTTCCCACAAATGTAATACATTCCAGGGAATACTGGTTCAGTTCCATCTTTGAAACCCCAACCCCAATAACTTTGAAATTGTGTTCACATTCACTGGAACCAATGAATATATTATTATAATAATCTGTTTTCTCTCTATAGAGACAGAGTTTCCCTTTCTTTTCGAAATTAAGCAACATAGCAGCTTGAGTCTTGCCATTAGAGGTAAACTCTTTATTTTCAGGCCATTTAGGAATCTTTTGTTTATGATCAGTTGCTTTTCTATGGAAATCCTGTCTCCTTTTCTCGACTAAACCTAAACACATATTTTCTTTCTCTTGTAATACACATGTTAGATTGTCTTTGTGAGCCTTGGCTACATCTATTAATCCTACTGTTAGAAAATAATCTCCCATAAAGTGTGTAGAGTCTTTAGTACTGGAAATACGATTTAAATTTCTATGTAAAGGAACTTCAGAAAAGACTACATCAAAATTAGAATGATACTATTTTAATTTTCCAGTTCAATAAAACAGACTAGCCAAAATGCTACATGAAATACCATAGGTCAGTGGTAAGTGATAGTAAATAACCCCTTCAGCTACTGATTTGGGCAACTTCATGCACACGTAGCAGTCACTGATTTCCATAGCTTCTACATAATGTACTAACAGATTAGCAAATACATTTAAATGAGTTCTATTTCTAGCTCTTCTATAATGTAAATCTCCCTCATCTGGTGCTTCTAAATCTACTCTAGGTTGCTTAATACTAACTGCTTTCTCATGTGTATGTGCATCTATTGTCTTAGGTGAATCTACTTGCTCAGGTATATTAGTGCCATTCTGCATTTCTTTGCTCATTAGGTAAGGTATAGCTAATGTCAATTCAAACCATATAATAACTAACATTACTATACTGCATGTACATATTCTACAGCATGTCTTTAAACAATTTCTTTTCGGTCTTCCATTAACATTATAATCAGCAATTTCTGACTAAGGAGAATGTATCCCCTCTTTGTAACTTTTCACAGACTTTAACCTGTGATTCTTTTCTCAAGTTGGTCTCACTTCTTCGTCAGTCTGATCAACAATCAGTTCATCATCACTCAATTCTATATTTTCAAAATCTTCAAGTATGACGTAGGTCCACTCAGGTCCTTTGAACTTGTTATTCAGTCTTTTCAGACATGGACTTCTCCTTCTGGGTTGCTCTGTGGACGGTCCAGCTTGGCTTGATATTTCATTTACTTGCTCTGGTTCTTCATTTATTGTTTTAAGGCGAAATTTCAGTCTTTTCACAAATCTGGGCCACTTATCTCCTTTTCTGAGTCTTTTAGCTGGCACTGTGCTTTGACTTTCTTCAAATGCTCTTTTATTTTTGTTCAGTTGTGGCACTACTTGTTCTCTGTCAGCTTCTGAATTCCTCTCTATCTGACTTGGTCCAGGTCTTATTTTTATTTCTTCTGCCTGGATGCTAATCTGGCCTTGTTCAGGAGTTTTCTTTACTTGACTTTGATTTTGTTCGCCTTCTTCTTCCTGAACACGTTTTTCTACCCCTATCTGGTCCTGCTCAGGTCTTTGGATTTCTTGATTGTCTTCTGCCTGAGCTTTTGTCCTAATGCCTATCTTTCCCTCCTCAGAATCTGGAGTACTGGCTGGAGTTTCAAATGTCTGAGTACACCGATCTTTCCTTATCTGATACTCCTCAGAATCACTTTTGACTTGGATTTCTATGATCTGAGTACCTACTTCTATTCCTGTCTCATCCTCTCTATCACTCTGTCTATCTAAGTAAGTTTGACTACTGGTACTCACAAAGTCTGCAGGTATGTCAACTACTGGAATCCATTCATCCTGACTAGTGCTTGGTTGTTCCCCATCAACTACATCGAGATCAACTTCTTGAGATCCCTCAGCTGCACAACCTTCAGCTCCTACGTCATCAGGTTCAGTCACCCTTTTGGTGAGACTCGCGTGGATCCAGTTTGGAATTCCCCTGCACTTAACAGCTGTGGTAGTAACCAATATCACTTGATGTGGCTCTCCCCACCTTGGTGCTAGGCAAGATTCTCGAGTATGTTCTTTTATCACTACCCAGTCACCTGGATTCAGGTCATGTTGTGGAGTTGATTGTCTGGCGACAACGTCTTCCCCAACCTGGTGAGAGATAGAACGCACTTGATCAGCCAGTTCTTTGCAGTACTCGAGCACTAAATGATCGGATATATTTATCAGCTTATGTCCTGGTACCCAAGCCTGCTTCATTGCTCTTCCCATGAGTATGTCATGGGGACTCAAGCCTGTGTTTCTGTCTGGAATGCTTCTGAGCCCCATCAGAAAAAGAGGTAAAGCATCAGCCCACTCCAATTGGGTAGATTCATACATCTTTCCCAATCGTGACTTGATTGTGCCATTCAGTTGTTCTACCACTTCAGAAGCCTTCGGGTGGTATGCACAGTGCAGTTTTTGCTCAATTTGGAATGCTTCACAGATCAGACAAATTATTTCATTATTAAAATGGGACCCTCGGTCTGATTCAATCGTTACTTGAAAACCGAAATGTGGTATGAGTTCCCTCAGTAGTAACTTAGCTACAGTGATGCTATCATTCCTGCGTGTAGGGTAGGGTTCCACCCATTTTGAAAACAGGCAGACAATGACAAGGACATACTTCAGTCCTCGGCAAGGGGATAATTGGATGAAATCAATCTGGAGTCGTATGAAGGGACCTTCAGCCTTTCCAATCTTTCCTGGCAACACTACAGTTCTCTTACCAGGATTCATTCTTTGGCATGTTATACAACTCAGGCAAAGACTCTCTGCTACATTTCTGAATCTCACATTGAACCAACTCTGTCTGAACTGTCTAATCGTTGCAGCTCTACCTATGTGTGAGCTTCTAGGATACATCCTAGCCATTGGAGCACGCATACAGTCTGGTAACACAGGCCTTCCATCAAGGTAAACAATAACACCATCCTCAGCCCTTCTTTGACATCCTATTTTCTCCCACTCTTTATTACTGTCTCATTTTGCAAATCTCTCACTTCTTCCTATGTTTTCACTCTTTCAAGCAACATAAGTTGGCAGCTGTTCCCAGTTGCATTGATTTTCTTATTTATTGCCATCTTATATTTGGCACAATGCTGGGCTAGTTGGTCAGTGTTAGAACTGGCTATTTCTGGTAGGCTAAGGCTGACACCAAAGCCAGGCAGAAACCACCATTCTAGTCAGGGCAAGGAAGTCACACGCCAAGATAACCCCTGCTCACCCCCTTGGTAGCTTGGCACGAGCAGTAAGGCTAAACTCGGAGGCAATGTGTAAAGCATTTGCGCCAGCACACAACAGCAACAACATCCTAGGCACACCACAAAAGGAACTCCACACAAGGTTATATGAAAATACCTTTTGTATTGTCAAAACACATCAAATAAAAATCACACATGTACATTGTGCCAACTGGCACGGGCAATATTCATAAGGGATTATTTACAGGACAGGGCCACATGGGCCACTGTCAGAATCGGCACTTAGTATAAATGAAATACTGTCAGGAAAAAGGATATAAAATCACTGTAGCACAAATTAGCAAGAATAAATCACAACCAGTAACTACTGGTAACAGATAAGTACCACCTACGCAACCCTAAACACCTTAGGAGAATGTCACGCAGGGGACCAGGACCTCACTAGGACCACCTGTACTGGAAAGAACAACCACCTAAGAATAAAATACATTTAGGGGTATCAGCAAGAACACATTACACATGATGCATCAAAAACACATTCAGAGGTGCAGGGAAGGAAAAACACATGATGCCTAAAACATTCAGAGGTGTGAGGAAAGAAAACACATGATGCATACTAATACATTCAGAGGTGCAGGGAAAGAAAACACAACTCAATAGCGCAAAAACACATAAGCCACCACCTGTGGCAGTCCCTAGGCCAACTGGCCTTGTTGGGGCTAGGACGCCCTGTAGTCCAAAAGTTAGGGGCCTAAACGGTGCAGGTGCCCACTACTTGCTGGGCACCTGGGAACATCCCAAGACCTAAACGGTGCAGCTGCCCACTAATTGCTGGGCAGCTGGGAATCATCAAAAACTGCGACAGGGCCCTCACTGACCATTTGGCGCAAACTGCGCCCACTGCTGGAGCCACACAGGGTCTGGGTATGTCACGTGCCCCAAACGTTGGAGCCACACAGGCTCTTAAACAAATATGGCCCATGGAGCCCTCGAGGCTCTGAACAGATCCCTCGCAGGCAGGAGGGGCGGGCACCGGCAATGTGCCCCGATGCCCACTCTAACTAATATGGGCTCCGGAGCCTTCTCGGGGCTCTACATAAGCATGGTCCCCAAGCCCCTCACAGGGACTTTTGAAACAAATACGGGCCCTCGGTGGAGCCTTTGGGGCTCTAGAACAATGTGCCCCTCGGAGCATTCTGGCTCCCCAAAGCAATCAGGCCCTCGTTGCAGCTGACCCCTGCCAACACGGGGGGCAGCTGAATACCAAGAATGTGGGCACTGAGAATGGTGGGGCAGCCCACTGCCCTCCGGGGCCGCCCTGCATGTCCTTCCTGCTATGCCCGTCCCACGCACCAGCCGTAGCCACCTCAGAGCCCGCCCCAGCCTATCTCACTCACCGGCTGCTCTCTTTGGGTGGGGCGCCTCTCGGACTCTTCATCGGTCGGGCTCAGCTCCTCCTCGGGCGTCCTCAAACGCCGGTCTGTTTAGGGCAGCGCGGGGCTCTCCTCAACCACCGGAGCACCGCCTGCCTCGGCCGCCATACTCCTTCCTACCCGGCACTCCTCCCTCACGGAGCCCAGCGAGGCACGGCTGACTTACGGTCAGCAGGCGGGACTTCCCTGAGGCCTTGCGAAGCCCCACCTCTGTCCCTACGAAGATCGCCTGACTTCCTGTGCTGAGGGTCGCCAATGGCAGCACGGCCCTTGGCAGGGGGGTGGGCGCAGTGCCTCCATATCGATCTCCGGGCAGCGGCGGTGATTCAAAGAGGCACAGCGACGGGTGGGCACCCTCGGTTGAAAAGATAAGAGTAGAAACGGGGTGAGCACCCGTTTATAAAATAATATGCAAATGAGCATCAAGGGGCAAGAGCGCTTCCCTCTAAGGGAAAATGACAGTGCTCTGACCAGTAAGTGAAAGAAAGTGCTCCTGGACGCTAGAGCAATATAAAGCGCTCCCAGGCACTAAGAATACAAATAAAGCGCTCCCAAGCGCTAGGGGGAATCAGGAAAAGTCCAGCAAAGTCCTGGGGGGATAGGAAGAAGGTCCAAAGGATCCCAGGGCAAAGCAAAGTCCCCCCATCAGCCCAGGCAAGGCAGAGGGGTCCCCCAGAAGTCCTCCAGGCACCCAGGGGCCGGTGCAGCGCCCTCCCCTGGTAGATTCAAGTCAGAAACAAGAACATCTTTAAAGGGGACACAGCCTCTTCTTATACAGAGAAAAGTCTTTGAAGTCTTTGTGCAGGCAGTGTGAGAACCAGCTAGAACTGGTTATAAGGAACTCTTTTCAGTGTCAGGGACAGAGGTGACAGTCGCCCAGCAGGGAGGTGGAGCCAGCATTGTGGCAGCCAGGCACAGCCTCATTCACTCCCAGGTGCTATCTCCTCCCACTTCCCTGGCAGCAGATGCAGCCTTTCATCCACGGGCTGACTCAGACAACCTCCTGAGGGCTCCCCAGCCCCTGTCACCCTTAAACCAGACAGTCAATCCACCAGCAGGCCCAGGCACTCCTGGGCCAGGCTCACCAGCCAATCACACGCCAGCCACAGACTACACAAATATGCCAACTTCTAAAAGTGGCACTTCTGGACTAGACACAATCATGCCGCATACACCATTACGCAGCATTCAATCTCACGAGTTCGTACATATCAAACTCGACCCTGCACTCCCCACACATCAGGAACTACCGTGGGCATACATATTCCCCATTCATTCCCATGGGAGGGCAGGTCACTCACCACACATACACATAGAGCACACACACTTTACACTGTACCACAGTGAAAAAGTGCGCAGAGGCCTAAAATCACCAACTCCAGGTCACAGAAACAGGCTAGGAAAAAGCAAAAAGTTTTGGGGTGAACCTGCCAAAAGGGCCAGGTCCAACAGTCAGCATATCGGTTACCTGCTGTCACTCGGTCATTTCCAGATTGGTGAACAGCACACTTGACCACAGCCACTTCTTTTGGTAATTGAATTAATTCCAGTAAGTCTTTTACATAATGTCCATTATTAATAGGAGTACCTGAAGAAGTCAGAAACTCCCTTTGCATCCATAGTTGGTCAAAGTCATGCACAACTCTGTAACCATACTGAATGTCAGTGTATATGGTTACTTTCAAATTTTTCCCAAATTTCCAGGCTCCTGTCAATGCAACATATTCGGCTACTTGTGCAGGCTTGACTCCAGGTAAATAGGATGCTTCCACTGGATCCCACAAAGTACACACAGCATAAGCAGCATTTAATCCTCCTTCCTCATGTCTCATGCATGAGCCATCTACTAACAGCTCATATTCAAATATTAACAATGGCTCTATTCTTATGTCTGGTCGGGGCTTTGTACTGTATTCTGTGAGGTCGATGCAATCATGCTCGATTTCCCCTTCCACTTCTGCAATGTGTGATTCAGGTAACAGTGTAGCTGGATTTAAAACAGTGCATCTGGCAATGGTCACTTTCCCTGCACCTAGAAGAATTTGCTCATACTTAGTCAGCCGACTAGGAGTTAAATACTGAGTAAGTGTACTAGTTAACAGAATCACCACTGAATATGGAACATACACGGTCACAGGGTGTCTCATAATGATGGATTCACTTTGCTCGAGACTCAAACAGGTTGCAGCTACTGCTTTCAGACATACTGGCAATGCAGATGCCACTGGATCTAGTGTGGATGAAAAATATCCCACAGGACGTCTCATTAAACCATGTGTTTGGGTCAGAACAGACAATGCACAATTGTTGCGTGCATCACAAAATAATGCACATTCTTTTGAATAATCAGGCATCCCTTAGGCTGGAGCTGAGCAAAGACAGTCTCGCAGCTTCAAGAAGGCAGTCATGCTTTCGTCATCCCACTCTACTGGGTCTTTTGCTCTTTTCATTGTCCTATGTATCAAAGGTTTAGCTAGGACTACGAATCTCACAATCCACTGCCTGCAGTAACCTAAAACTCCAAGGAACATTCTGATTTTCTTTTGTGTCCGAGGTAGAGTCATGTTTCTAATTATGTTGATCCTTTCAGGGTTAACTCGTCTAACGACTCTTTCTATCTGGTGCTCCAAATACTTTACTGATGTGGTGCAGAATTGCAGAATTGCAATTTCTCAGGTGACACTTTATGCCCTCCTTCTGCAAAATGACTCAGCAATGCAATGGTATCAACAACACAGTCATTTCGAGTCTTAGACGCCACCAACAGGTCATCTATATACTGCACCAGGACAGACTGTCTGGGAAAAATCAGAGATTCTAGAAATTTTTTCAATATCTGATTGAAAATTGATGGACTCTCTGTGTACCCCTGAGGGACACGGTTCCAAACTTAGACAGGGTCATCGAATTTGAACGAGAAAAGATATGTGCTATCCTGATGTAATGGTATTGAGAAAAATGCATGCACCCTCCGGCTCCCCACGGTATCTGATACAGAATCACTGCAGGATTTGGCACAGCTGGGCAACATGGGATGACAATTTTATTAATTTTTCGATAGTCTTGTACGACCCTATATTTCCGCTCGGTTTCTTTGTGGCAATTATCGGTGAATTACATGGACTGCTCATTATTTCCTGTAAAATGCCCTGTTCAACCAGACATTTTATTTCTGCTGCAACACCTGCTATTATTTCTGGGCTCATTTTGTATTGTCGAATGTTCGGGTAAACTGAACCACTGTCACTTTTACTGGGTCAACATTTGTCATTAATCCTACATCTTTGCCAGTGAAATTCCACACTTCAGGATTCACCGTATGCTGCAATTCTTTTGGGAGGTCTTCCACTAGCAACTTTTTAATTTCTGTTTCGTGTTTGCCAACATTAATTTATAAACTCCATCTTCATCTGGGGTTTGAATTTCAACCCCACCTGGGGTGCAGAAGATTATGCCATTCATTTTGCACAGCAAGTCCCTACCTAATAGGTTCACTGGACTGGAGTCGCACACCACAAATTTGTGCATTTCTTTAAAATTCCCTATTCTGATCTCTATAGGTTCTGTAACAGGGGCACTAATTTGTTTATTAGAAACACCCACTACTTGGATCGCTTCTCCCGAGAAGCGTAGGTTTGGAACGTCTGCTGCTCTCACAGTAGAACGGGTAGCACCAGTAGCCAACATAAAGGTAACATCATTTTCCTCTACTTTTCCCTCAATGTTTGGACCTGACTGATCTACCGTCAAGGATGTGCCAAGGACGCACTCCTCGTCCTCCCCTCTCAGGCACCGTCAGTAACTATCTTTCTCAAAAAATGTGTCACTCAAAAGAAATTGTGAGGTCACTGCATCTCTCCTTCCACTTCCTTCCCAATTTGTAGTATCCACCTTGTAATTTGCTTGGATCCCAGAATCTGGCGTAGGTGCAAGTGGTAACTGGTTCTGTATTACCTGTTGCTGTGGCTTCCTTGACACCCCATTCTGCGTCTGTGGACTCAAATTATCGTTTTGTACAGGGTTACACAAAACAGCTATACACTCGTTCCTCCAATGCCCCATTTTTCCGCACCAATGACAAGGAGATTTCTACTTGGCCTCCTCTCTGTTCATTCTACCTCTTTGTTTACCCCCATTTCCATCTCTTTGGGTCTGATTATTTTTCAATTAATTTAACTGAAGTTCCTGTTGCTCTGCTAATTTTACTTGTGCCAACATTCCCTTTTCTTCTAAATTCTTTCGTTTATTGTCAATTTCATCCCCACAATATTTTGCATACTTAAGTATCTCATCTATCGGCTTGGCCTGCCAACAGATTTTATGATCTTTAATCATTTGCAAAATTTCTGGTTTTAATCCTGGCATAAATCAATAGATAATATGGGTCATGTCTTTCGTGTCAATGCATTCCAAACCACTGTAATGCTTGAATACCTGTAAAAGGCGTTCATAATATGAATGTACTGATTCATCTTTATTTTGGGTAGTTCTGTCTATTCTTGTCCAGTGAGTTTCCTTTGGGGTACCTTTCCTTTCAAGTACAGCATTACTTGATTATATTTTTTCATAACTTCCTCTGACGGGGCTCCTGCCTTCGGGTTTCTAGGGTACTCATCATTAGGTCAATCAACCGCTATCTTACATTCTGTCCATAGATCCACAGAAACCACAATGTCAAATAACCCATCTAAATCTTTTAGCAGCACTTTTGAGAATTTTACAAATCTTTCAACCTGTCTGTACCACTCTACAGGTTCCTCTCTGAGTTTCGGGAAATCGTTCGTGAATGACAAAATATCTTGTCGGGACCATAGGACATGCACATAACATCCTCCGGGCACTTCTCTCATCGGACACAACCTTTCCACCTTTTCTGGTATTTTTAATAAATATTAATTTGCAGAATTTTTCGCTTGGGCCTCCTCCTTTTTCTTTGCCCATCTAGCTTTCCATTTGTTTAAATCACCCCACTTATGTAACAATGACAGTAACTCCTTGATCTGCACTTTACGTCCTGACACATTCATGTTTTCTAAATCTTTGTCAGAAAATTCAGCTCGGGAAGGTTTCTGTAAAACTTTAGATTTCCCAATATCAATTCCCATTTCAGCAGCCAAACTCATTAAATTTTCATGAAATGTTTTAGTATTGCGAGTGATACTTCGGCATATACACAACAATTTGTCTTCATTCAGAGTGTTTAACCCATCTAGACCCACATTTCCAGCCACCAGTTCTTCTAATACAACTCTTAATTTAAAAATATCCAATACCTTCGGCTGTGATTTTGGTTTTTCTATTTTCCGGGACCATCTTTCTATTTCTTCTGGGGTTACTACAGTAGCACTTCTTGTACCTGAGGATGTTTCCATCTGTACCTCTCTAGAAGTTCCAGAAGTGTTTTTCATGACGAAATCATCCACCAGTTCCCTTATAGGGAAAATCCATCAGGGAAATCACTGACTCACATTCACTTGCTTGATCATCAACTATCAAGGGTTCTTTTCTAGGTTGCACTTCAGGTATAGTCAAAACAAGACTGTTTTTCTCCATATAATGGAACAATGGGACCTATGATTACCGGAAGGTGAAGGCTTCAGGACTCATATTTAACTGTGAAATTTTCTGAATGAATTCACTTCTCTGTTTATTTATGGCTTCCCGTTCCCTTTCCTGTAGCACTTTTTCTTACGAAGTTTCATGCACTACTTGCGGAACCAAAGGTGGTTTTAAAAACGGGGCGCTAGGGTTAACTCTATTTGCTTCTTCATGGTAAGGTGGTGGACTTTTCATTAACAAATCCTCCAAGTAGTCATCATCTGATTCACCACTAATCATTACATTTTTTGTTTTCTCTGTGCATTTGCTTCCTGACGCTTCCTCTAAAGTCCTTACAGGATATAATCCAGCTACTAACATAGACTGTCTCCAATTCTTCATTTGATTATCTCTCATCTCTTTTGGAAATCTGCGATAAAATTTACTCCAATTTCTGTCGCTTCTGGGTCTATCTCGCTCAAAAGCCTCAGTCTCCCATTCCTCCAATGCTTCGTACTGAGTTAATCTAGGTTTTGGATCTAATTCATTCATGTGTGTTCTCAAATTGTACAAAACTCTACCATTAAAGGTACCATGTTCTGGAAATGCCAAAACCCCATCATCTTTTGTGTACTCTGTCCAATTCTCTAACCACACACAGGTGGGGTAGCCTCTTTCTACCATCATATATGATGCGGGCATATTTGGTGGAGGAATAATAATCCTTTCTCTAGTTTTAATCGTTTTGACTTTTTTAAAGAAATTCTTAATTCTTTTAAATAGCAAAATTTTTCTCTCTCCTCCGTACATGATATAAGGTCTTCCCCTTATGTACTGCTCGTACGCAAAACCTAAGTACCTCCTGTTCAATCTAAATGCCACATTTACTTTGCACCAATAGATTTAATATGCAGCTACACTCAATTGTTTACTAAATGCTTCACCAATGCCAGCGCGTTTCTTATTCTCGAAAACCAATCAATGATTTAAATTCAAATTTCTTTTGACCAATGATTGCACAGCTTTTCTCGTGAGACAAATTCCCACGCTCCTGCACTCACCCCTCCTTTACAAATACCTCAGCTACACACCCGCTGTCTCAACCAATAACAACGCGGCTCTGAGTGACGTCAGCGCAACTCCGCAACTGACTCCCTCTTTTGCAAGGTAATACGAGAACGTATTTCTTTTCACTTTAAATGCAATACTTATTATTTAATAACGTAAAAACATTTGCCACTGTAACTAAGTGACTAAATTCAAAGAAAAGATGATTTATTTTACTGCAAGTAAATCCTTTCCGCTTACTCTTCATACATTGTGAGTGGATCCCTTCCGCCTACTCTTCATACAAGCATTAGAGAACCTGTTACTCCCCGGGGCGTACCCTTTCTAGGTGATATAAGGCCAAAGTTTAACCAACAAACTCCTTTTGCTTTAATTTATTCACACATTTATACAGAAAATCCCTAATTAGTGCTTCCAGTTTTACCTAGCCAAGCACTTACTTCCTTAGGCAAGTGACCTCAATGCAAAGTGGCTTCGATTTACTACCCGCTATTCTGCCCCCAGGGATTCCAAAACTAACATATAACAATACAAACAGGTTTTGGTTAATACATAAAATCAATGCAATTTCAAAAATAATCAATACACAACTAACTACCTATCCTAACTAAACCCTAACCACTACTCTGCTACCAAAAGAAATACTGATAGAGTGCGGGTTCACCTGCCCAGAATTTTACCATACTCACCTGGGCCCATAAAACATACACACTTTGAACAGGTAAACCTACGCTATACCAGTGATTTTAATTTTAACTTTTTGGACCTATACCATTGATTTACCAATCCTAGTCACCAGTACCTAGAGTCCTAAGGGATCAAGGGAGTTAGAATAATAGGCAGTAAATAAACATTTGCACTTATAAAATAACCAAAAACTCTGGAAAGATTTAAACGTTTTATCTAAGTAATTTCTTTAAATGTTAGAGTCCATACCAAATTTATCAGCGCTTTATCAATTAGAAAGAATAAAATCAAAGCAAGATGATGTGACATTATCATTACATTTTCTTTAAGTATTGAAACATAGGAAGGGTAAGAAGAGGGAAACAGCACAATGACATATCCTGCTCAGCTTTATATTTACCTAGCATGGTGTGAAGACCAACCCTGGCCACGGGCTGGGATAAAGGACAGGACCCTGAAAGGGCAGGTTCCAACAGGGTAGAACAGGTGCAGACCAGAATCAGGATAAGTACGGACCACATTGGATCAGGACAGGACCACCGCAGGTCAGGTCAGGCACCCACAGCTAAAGTGCAACACCAGTGTCATACCCCTCTCTGCAGCTAACAGTCGGACCCCGATTAGGTTAACAAATCTTCTCCCTCAGGAACCCTGATTGGGTTATCGATCTCCTTCCCAGAATCCCGATTGGGTTATCGAATCTTCGGACAGAGTGCTCTGCCAGCACTGCTGTTCTCGATCGCCTATTGAGTGCGTTGGGTCAGTGACAGGTCAGCTATTCTGACAAGTCAGATGATCTAACTAGCTAAGCCTGCCTTAGATATACAATTTTCAAGGGCAGTGTACAACCCCCCAATGTTGCAAATGTGTGAATTCCAGGACATTTTGTTCATTTATTCAAATTGATGTTCCCTCCCACGATTTTATTTTCTCATGCACTTTTATTCCACCCTACAATGGTTGCTTCAATAACAAGTACAATGTATAGGAAAGGGGGTAAGTTGTCTTCCTCAGAAGGTAAAAGTTCATTTTCCCAGGCGTATCTTCCTGTCAGGCTGTCACTGGCACTCATTTAATGCTATGGCTTGAGGACTCTTGGAAATGTAGAGCATGCGCAGTTGCGGGACCCAAGATGGAGCAACAATGTATTTTTTTTGGACAAACACAAGCTAATAACAAAGTCAAATAAAAACAGTTTTAGAACATAGAATAAATGAATGCACTGTATACCACTTATCTCTACTCTATTCCCGTTATTTTATTTTAACTATAGCATAAAGGATTAAGCAGAATGAACAACGTAGTAAAAGCAGCATTGCAAGCTTTAGCACGTTAACTCACAGAGTAGCCATCTTAGTTTTAGTGCGCAGAAGCAAGAATTTCCCACCAAGCAAAGAGAATACGTCATGTCACGTGAGTGTGACAGACGAATGCAGAAAAGTTTCCGCGTTGCGTCGGCAGCTATTTTAATGCTTTTGAGTTACGGTTAGTAAAATCACATAGAAAAGCTTTCCCTAGATACTAGAAATGTTGTGTTTTGCATTGTTAATAATATGAAACATGTTTATTAGTGTATTATAGTTTTTCTCGAAAGGGCTGAGTCCAAGCAAGGCGCTTTACATGTGAAACCTTGCTCCATCAGCAACCAGCCCCACCGTGCACTAATCCAGCTCGCAGCAACCAAAAAGAAAAGGATAATAACCTTGTTATCATTGTTTTATTTTTCCCTTTTTCATGGCTCTAAGAGCAGAGGAGGGACCACTCGCCTCTTGGAAATTATCCCTAGTTATGCTTCTTAGGCATTGCCCCTTATGGAGAGCTTCACCTTTTTCATTCCACACACTGCATGTAGGCACAGTGCATGCACTGAAACCAATAAACAGACATGGAGAGAGACAAAAAGATATGTAGACATAAGTAGAGGCTATTACAGTAGTCCAGTTGATATGAAATGAGCACTCTGACTGCTGTCCTGAGGCTGTCCTCCAGAAGAAGAGATTTTATTTTCCTCAGGATTCTGAGGACGAAGAAGCTTGTAGAGACAACCCCACTTATCTGATCAACAAAAGTGAGTCTGTTGTCCACAATCACCCCCAAGTTCTTTGCTTTCTTATTCGGGGTTGGGAAGGTTCCCGTTTCCTCTGGACACCAATCAGTTATCCAAAGATTTACGTTGTTGACAAATATAATGACCTCCGTTTTTCCGACAATTCAAAGATATCCAGCCTGCAATGGCTTTCATGCAGTTGTAGCGGTAAACAACGTTTACAACGAAACTTTTACCACGCACTACCATTACAACGCAGGCATTACAGCGCAAACCATTACAACGCATTGCGCTGGGGGGCGCTCTAGGATAGGGAATACGTTTAATTTTCTATCCAACACCTTCCCTAGTGTCCACGGGGACTGGAGTTGGAATAGAAAATTATACTTACCACTATCCAGCACCTCTAAGCGCTATGCGTTGTAAAGGTTTGCGATGTAAAAACCGCGTTGTAAAGGTATGCGTGGTAAAAGTATGCGTTGTAACGTCATACATCCAGTTGTAGCATCTTGTTACACTTTCAGCTTCTATGCCATGCTGGAGAGACAACACAATTTGAGTGTCGTCCGGATAGGATGTCAATTGAAACACGAAAGATCTTATCAGGGCTGACAGTGGGGACACGTACACCTTAAAAAGTGTAGGACTGAGGGACGACCCCTGCGATACCCCACACGGAAGGGAAAAAGGCTTAGACCTATCTTTACCCATGTCAACTGTTTGGATTATGTCGGTAAGAAAGGATTTCAGGAGATTCCAGGCCTTGCCTTGAATCCCCATCAGAAAATCGGTCCATCAAAACTTCATGATGGACCATGTCGAAGGCTGCAGAGAGATCCAACATGATCAATATCGCTGCACCTCCCTGGTCCAGAGCCTCTCTTCCCTCCTCAGTGGATTTAATCATGGCTAACTCAGTGCTATGTTCAGCATGGAAGCGTATTGGGTATGATCCAACAGACCATTGGTCTCGAAAATCGAGCTAAGTTGGGCCTTCATGGCCTTCTCAATCATTTTTGCCGGCAGTGGGAGAGGCAAGATGGGTCTGTAATTATTTGGGTCCTTAGGATCCAGGTCTTGGTTTTTTAGCAGTGGAGAATCGCTGTTATTTTCCACATTTTGGAAAACAGGCCCAGGTTAAAGATGATATTAAACATAGGGGTAAGGGCTGAACTAATGGTGTTAGGGATTTGTTTGATCACTGATGCCGGACAAGGGTCCAAAGGGGACCCAGATAGAATCACCATCAGAAGTTTAATGGAATAGTGTGTCTCTACTGGCGTAAAGCCATCTAAAGTAGGTGTTATTTTGGAATATGTGGGTACCATCCTGGCTGCCTTTCTGCATATTAGTAAATGAAGAGAAGATGACTTCCAACTTTTACAGACAGAAGGAGGCAAGTGTTTCACATAGTTTGGGGCTACAATGTGTTTCGGGTATGGAGTGGGTCGTGAGTTTGGTTATGGTTTTAAAGAGTTCTTTGGAGGAATATTTGGCCTGATTAATCTGCTCCGTAAAATATGTCCTTTTGCTATCAAGGAGTAATTTTTTGTTAAGCGGCAGACTTGCTTAATATGCCTCTTTATCGATATTATTATTCTGTCCTATCCAGCCTTGCTCTACTCATTTGAAGTCAAGTTTATGCTTTTTTACATTTTCTGAGTACCAAGGGGCTGATGGAAGAGCCCGCTTGGGGGTAAACATTTTAAAAGGGGCTAATATGCTGCATGCGGCATCTACCCATTCTGTATAGGCAGCCGTAGCTTCCTCAATTCTGGAAGGAAGGTTGTGGGCTGTTGCTATCACGAGATTGCCTCGATGTAGGCTGCTGATGTCTTTCCAGGCCCGTATTGCTATCGTATCCTTGGGCTCTATTTTATGTAGATGATGAGTTGGCTGTGATAATTAAAAAAAGATAGCGGCATGATCGGTCCAAGGGAGCGGAAGTGCCCCGTACGAATGAGGCTGGGGTTATTGGAATAGATTCCATCTAGCGTGTGTCCTGCTACATGGGTGGGGCCTTCTACAAGCTGCTTAAGATCCCCTCCACTCATAACTTGGTGCACCCTCATATTATTGGGGTCATTGAGGTCCTCGCGATGAAAATTGAAGTCTCGAATACCGTGAAGGAGTTGGCACAGATCCCCTCCTTTAGGAGCATTCCAATGACTCTAGAAACACGCCTCTAGGGCCCGGAGGGCGGTAGAGGAGGATTGCCTTGACTGTATCATGGAAAGAAGTGCGTACACTTAATGACAGTGATTCGTAGGCCGGGTTAGAGGCTGTGAGGAAGGAAGGCTCTAAGGTGCAATGATAAATAACAGCCAGCCCTTCACCCCTCCTATTTGGTCTGTCTAGCGTATAGCAGAGGAAGCCTGGAGGTGTGGCTTTAACGAGGTTGGATCCTGAGGTTTTGTATGACTAGGACTCAGTTATAAAAGCCAACTTGATATTATATTCCTCAATAAGCAGTGCACATTCAATGCAATGCTTAATCAGCGACCTAGCATTACGAAGTAAGCATTTAAGGGGGGCAAGGTCATCTTGCTTTTTAGTCTCTCCTTTCAGGTTAACCAAACAGTTAATGGGATGGGTCATGATGTAGGAAAGAGACCAATGGCATTTTGGAAACGTACCTGCCTGGTTTTTCAGATTTGCATTAGGCAAGATCCTTGGGCAACTTTATTACTGCCCTCCAGATCAAATCCCATAAGAAAGTCTCTGGAATAGGTCAGCAAGTCTGACCTTGGAGAAGCAGGGGGACGTGCCCTGACCCCGATCCGAGCACAGACGGGTGCAGACGGGCTTACCTTAGGCACGCCTTTGGCGTGCAAGAGGCGCCCCCGCTGCACGCGTCTGATGTGCGGTCGCGTCAGCATGGATATATGTAGGTAGCGGCTAAGAGCAACTAGCCTGCTGACCTCTTAATGGTGGCCCCGCTCCCTGCCCCCGATTCCCTCAGGAACGGAGCAATCCCCGGGAAGCAGTGATGGCCGCTAAAGAGTCCAGTGCATTTAACTACACCACAGCAAATGGAAGTGACCAGAACAGCCATAATATTAGCAGCCATAACAAGGTAATAAAATCAGATTAAAACGGATATTTTTAAACAGTGCTCTTTAAAAGAATACAGTCCTTGCGACCATTGAACACAGCTCTTGGAACCAGGAATGCAGCCTGTACACATATATGTACACACACATGCCAACAGACCCAATTCAGATGCGAAGACAAAGATAGCTTTATATGGGCTGTCCTCCGCCTGAAATTGCCTCTGCTTCAGGAGTCGTCAATGGGGAAACTACATGGTCCTGATTTCTTTTCAAAATCTCCTACATTTGTGTTCGAAAATATTAGTATGTATTTGTACAAGCTGGGAAAGTGTCAGATGTCATGTTCGAGAACATCCTCTTCACCAGCCCAGAGGTCCTATGTGGGTCGAGAGGGGACTTCCTGGCCAATTATTCTCTTCATTGTGCTCAGATCCTAAGTCCCTTCTCTCCTGACCACGAGGAGAGAGTCTAGTCATTCTCCCCTGGGACCGCCATCTTTGACACAAGCTCAACTGAGATCCTGCCAGCAGCTGGCATACTAGTACCCCCTCATAGCTCCTCGTGAACAGCTCATAGCTTGCCAATTCAGGAGAATACATTCAAGGCGGGGAGCAAAGGGCACTTTCCTGTTTTGCTTGTCTTGTATTTTACAGTCCACAAGAGCAAAGTGTCCAGAACAAAAAATGTTTTGCATGAGACAATAAAATGTCACACACAATAACAGGTTCTGTAGCACTATCAAACTAGAGCGATAGTATAAATGTGCAAGCAGGTTGGTCTTTGTCATTGCATTTTTTCCAGCGCAAAATTTGAATGTGTCCCTTTAATAGTGGTTCTTATGCTTGAATTGACATGCCTTACCCAATTCAATAATACAGTACAATAAAGAGCACAGCATGAGACATATCATGTTTCCACAGACAGGAAAATACAAATATTACAAAGGAAGCCACAAACATGGTTCGCTGAATTGTATTGGGAAGGGGCATTGTCCTGGAAAGCTTACAAAAAGGACATACATAGACTCCGATGTGAGAGGGTGAAAGATCAAGAGTGAACGAGCAAGAATCCGAAATAAAGACCAAGGGAATGAGAGGAGAGCGAAGAGGGGGAGGTGGAGACATCGAAAGGTATTCCAAGTCCATGGATAGCAGAGGAGAGTGGTGATGGCGGTAATGTTTCACTTTATAGTTCCCTTGGGTAAGCAAATGTAGGTGACCATAGCTGCCTGGAGGCAGTATGGTTGTAATCTTTGTGAACAGAAATACTGCCAGAGTTTCTAAGGGAGCAGACCGAGGCCCACCATGTGTTGTAGGATATGGGTAATCATCATCAGTTACCAAGTCACAAGATGGCTGCCAACACTTCCTGGTTTGGAATGTTGGCAGCCAATCAGAATGAAGCTCATGATCTGGAGGGTTTGCGAATCCACCGTGGCCATAGATATCAAAACCTTTTTCTTTTTCTTACTTCTCAGGAACTACTGCATGGATTTACACCATTTAAAAAAAGGGGATCTTTCTGAACCAAGACCTACCTTTTTGCCGAATTTGGTGTAATTCCGTCCAGCAGTTAGGGCTGTAGCTTTGACTAAAGTTTCCGATGGAAAATAAGATGGGGAAAAGCGTTTTTGGACCCCCTTTTTTTCGGCCCCCGCTTGATGATTCACCCCGAAACTCTAAAGACAGAAGCTGACGGGAGCGCCCCACTATTTATGAAAATTTCGCGAAGATTCGTCAACCGGCACCAAAGTTATTGGGAAAAGAAAAAAATCCTCTTGAATAGAAACAAGGACCTAACTATAACTACCTACTGCAGACCACCTGTAGGTAATATATATAGGGATGTTATAGTTAGTTGGACATTTCACTTGTACAAAAGCAGAGAAATTCGGCTGTTATAGTTAGTTAAGCTAACTTTATATCACAACCCTGCAATGCACTGCTGATGATGTCACATATCACATCACTTATGACATGGTCAGTGACATCACTGATGACATACCAAATGACATCACTGATGACATCACTGATGACATCATCCAATGACTGTGTGTTTCTGTAAAGTTTAAATATGTTTAATATATATATATACATATGTGCCAAGGTGTATTAAAGAATAAGTGGGTGTAGAAGGGACTGACTGGATGATTTAGTAGGTGCGTGACTGACTGTATAAGTGAGTAATTAAACGAGTCTTACTGAATGCATGGGTTATTGACTGAACTGTGATTGTCTGTATCACTCTGTCAGTTGGTGTGTAAGGAGCTGCATGGGTTGGTGAGTAGCTACATGAGTGTCTATATGGGTTATTGATTGGTTCTCCGTTCACGAGCTAGACGAGAGGCTTGATACTCAGGGAGCTACCACTTCAGCGCCAGGACACCGGTTGGTAACAGTGCGCTTTATAAATGGTATAATTAAATAAATAAATAAATATATGTATGGGTGCCTGAGTGTCTGTGTGGGTGGGTAGGGTGGTGTGACTATGTGCATAGATGTGTGAATGGGCGATTCACTGGGAAGGGCTGTATAGGTCGATGAGTATGTGTATGGGTGTGTTGGTGAGTGAATGGATGTCTCAGTGGTATATTTGCGAGTAACTACATATGTGAAAGGCAGTATATGAGAGTGTTGGAGTATATAAATGACTATATGTGAGAATGAGTGATTGTGATCGTGGCTGTATGGATGAGTGTGTGTTTGTAACAGTGATTGTATAAGAGATTAAGGTGTGTTAGTATCTGTAAGAATAAGTGAGGTGGTGTTTGTATAATTGTATAGGTGAGTAAATGGGAGTGTAATTGATTCTTTGCATGACTGACTAGGTGTGTGAGTAACTCTATGGATGAATGACTGTGTGTGAGTGTCTGTATAGATGTATGAGTGCAAATAATAGTGCTGTATTAGTGAGTGACTAAATGTATGATTGGCTGTATGGGTAAATGAGTGGATGTGTGTATAAACCTAGGAATCAATGAGTGGGTATGTACTAACTGCTATTGCTGAGTCTCTGGTTTCAAAAATGGTAATCTGTATTTTAGAATGGGTTTATCAAAGGTTATAGTAGTTAGTGAGTAATGTATCAGATTATCACATGGATGATGTCATCAGTAATGTCATCAGTGATGTCATTTGAGATGTCATCAGTGATGTCACTGACCGTCTCATGAATGATGTGACATGTGACGTCATTATCAAGGCATTGCGGGGGTGTGAGTTATAGTTAGCTTAACTAACTATAACGGCTGAATTTCTCTGGTTTTGTATGAGTGAAATGTCCGACTAACTATAAAGTCCCTGAAACCAGTGGTTTTTTTTTTCAGTGAATAAATATATCTTTGCTCACTCTGCACAATGGTGTGGAAATAAATCACATTTTAAACTAGTCCCGCCTGACGGACCGACCTGCTGGCGTCACCACGGGTCTGCTTCCATGCAGCGGGGACTCCTTCCATAGCTCACGTCAGCTGTTACATCACAATCTGCAAAGTACTCGTAACGGAAGGGCCCACACAGGTACGTCTGGCACTCTAATTTAATGGACGCTGCTCAGTGGGTGTCAGGGAAATGGCACAAACATGTTTAATGAGTTCTGCCACACTTACCTGTGTGTTTCTGAAAGGTTTATGAGTGTTAAATATATATACACTAAGGTGTATTGATGAACCAGTGGGTGTATTAGTGCCTGTATGATTGATTTAGTGGATGCGTGACTGACTGTATAAGTGAGTAATGAGGTGCCTAAGTGAATGTATGGGTAAGTATCTTGTTGTTTGAATGTCTGCATCCGTGTGACTGGTGGTGTCTAAGTGGTTGTTTAGGTGTGTGAGTCAGTACATGAGTTTCTGTATGGGTGAGCGATTGGTTGTCTGAGTACATGTAAGGGTGTCTTAATGTCTGTGTGGGTAGGTGAGGGGGTGTGTAACTGCCTGTATGGATGAGCAAACATAGAAACAGTAGCAGCAGTAGCAAAAGAAATGTTTAAGCAAGTATAGGACAACTTAAGTCAACCGTTGGAAACTTGAGAAAAATTCTGCGCACTTGGCAACAAATTTCCCACCAACAAAGGCCCAAATCGAACAAATGTAAATGATCCTCCAATTACGAAAGTAAAGAGCCCATTCTCCAAGAAACTGAAGTCAACAATAAATCAATTATTACGACAACTCCGGAGAGCACCAGGAAATCAAAAAAAGAAGATGGGTCAGGAAAATGACCATGAATAATGACTTTTGGGCTAAATTGCTTCATGGTCCTAAACAGAAAAACAGCGCCAAATTTTGGCAATCCGTAAATAAAATACATCGGCCAAATCACCACGGAATTAACTCTTACATTTCTGAAGAGGCTTGGTCAGACTTCCGCTTTAATCATTTTAATGACACAGATCAAATAGTCATACACCCCAAATGCTTAGGCCCTGAGAGTTCCAGCAGGACCGCAAAGGAGCCAACATTACTCTGTCTACCCTCCTCTGAGGACAGCGAAAGATTAGTACTAAATCAATAACAATGGGTAACAACTGTAACCTCTGCACAAAATGCCAAATGGAGACTAAGGGAGGGGCATATCACCCAACCAACCCAAGAGATAACAAAACAAATAGCAAGGGGTCGACTGGAAAGAGACCCCGGTCCCAACGGCATTTCACCAAGGCTGTTTAACAGCGACCCGGACTACTGGAGCAACGCACTTGACCTATTTTTAAGTATGCAGTTAGAAATTCTACAATTCCTGATTCGTGTAGAGGCTCCATTATAAGCCCAATCTATAAACAAGCAGCAAGGACAGTGCCTGATAACTCTGATCGACATCAAGGCTAAATATTTAGCAGGGATCCTCCTAAATGATCGAACCACTTGGGCTGAAGAGAAGCAAATAATATCGCTAACACAAACTTGATTTCGGAAAGGGCAAGGAACAATAACAAACATAATGGCCCTGACCCTGCTCATGGATGCAGCCAAACAGGGAAAATATCCGCTTTTTCTCTGTTTCATAGACTTTCTTGCAGCATTCAATCACGTTGATCGTACAAAACTTTGGCAAAAATTGGATGGCTGGGGGAGCCCTTCAAACCTCTTACACCAATTAAGGAAGTTACACACCAAAACATGGGTCAGGATGAAGGTCGGTGAAGGTCTACAAATATAAAAAAAAATCCCACATCAAAAGGGCTTAAACAAGGGTGTGTTTAGCCCCGATGCCATTCAATCTCTTCCTAGCAGACTTACCGGGGAAGCTGAACAGCTGTGTAGCCCACGCACCAAAACTAGGGAACGCCACACTGTCAAACCTGCTATACGCGGATGACCTAGTTCTGATAAGTAGGACCCCAATTCGTCTCCAGCATCTATTGAATGTTACTCACAAATTCTCACAAGAAACCGCACTAAAAATAAACTACAATAAAACAAAAATAACGGCAGTTAATTACCGTAAGAAGAAACACCTTAATTGGATCCTCGACGGTCATCGTTTGGAACAAAGAGTAAGCTATAAATACCTAGGGATAATAGTTGACCAAAAAAACTCATCAAAACCCAATTAGAAGCCGTGCGGGGAAAGGGGGTAATGACCTACTTAGCCATGAAGCCCCTAAAGAAGCATTTAGCAGACCTGACATTTGACCCTTTGCTAAGGGTTTTGCAAGCAAAATTCCAGCCAACTATTACTTACGGGAGTGAAGTATTGAACTCTTGACAATATAATATCCAACGCATACCGAGCAATCTTCCAACTCCCCAGAATGGTCTCCCCGGACCAACTACGAATGGAATTTGGGCTACAAAGGCAGTCCCTTGAACGCAGGGGAGCATATGCAAATGTTGGCATAAAATTACAGGCGACGAAAAGGGAACCCTGAACGACCAACTCTGGACAGAACTTTCCCACCCAGGAAAATCTCCAGCGAGTCTTTATCTCCAGGAATCTCTTATACACCTAGGTTTAACAGAACTGTGGGACATCCAGGCAAACCATCTAACATTAAAAAAAACTGTGACAAAAGTAACTTGTTCACTATCCTCAATAGAGGACAAATAATATTAGCCAAACAATCGTACGGCTGGATGGTCCTACACACATACAAAATGCTAAAACCCCAGCCATACCTGAAAATGGGATTAAAAATGAACATCAAGGAAAAATTCCTAAGACACTGACTGGGGGTTGGCCCCTTCAATCAATTTCTGCCCCCTTGGGAGAGAAAGGGAGGAATCCAGCTCTGGCGTTTATGCGGCAGCGGAACTGAAGACGCAATTCATGTAATGTGCATCTGTAATACGTTAAAAGACATAAGGATCACTCTGCTAAAGGCAGTGTTTAAACAGCACGGAGCCAGATCGTGCAGACAAGCGTTAATGCTGTGCTTTAACCCTGAGCTGGTCCAGCTAAATTGCCGGCTAATTAAATTCCTCGACATAACCGCAAAAAGAATGAAGCAGCGGACCGAGCGGTAAAAAGACTCTTCATTACAAGAACTGATTTGAACTTTACAAAAATAGCCACTGTTGAAATAATATTAACAGTCAACGCGGCTAGCGTGCGGAATGTTCTAATGATTTGAGCACTATTTTAAAGTGATGTAAAATCTAACAAGTTATTTTAATTATCGTTGCAGACAAAAAGAAGGGAATTTGTTTTTATCGAAAATTGTAAGATATTTTACCTTATGTATGCAATGCTTTTAATTAATCAAGCATAATAAAAATAAACGAATGTAAACAAGTAATTGTGTGAGTCAGTGGCTTATGGGTTACTGAGTATGTGTGTAAGGGGCTGTATGGGTGAGTGAGTGGGTATGGCTGTGCCGGTGAGTGAATGGATGTGCCAGTGGTAATTGAGTGAGTACCTGCAGATGTGTAAGGCAATATAGTTAAGTGTTGGTGTATATGAGTGAGTGTAGATTTGTAGTATATAAGTGAGCCTATGTGTAACTGACTGATTGCAATGGTGACCATATGGGTGAGTGTGTGCTTATGTCATTGACTATAAAGGGGAGTGAGAATGTGTTAATATCTGAATGAATAAATAGGTGGGTGTGTGTATACATGTATAGCTACATAAATGCCTGTGTAATTGACTCTATAGATGAGTGAGTAGGTATGTGAGTAGCTCCATAAGTGACTGACTGTATGTGAGTGGCTATATGGGTGTATGAATGGATATATCAGTGGATTTACTAGTGAGTGTGTTGGTGTATGTGTGGCTGTATGGGTGACTGAGTGCATGTGTGTGTAGTCCTATAAAGCAATGAGTGGTTATGTATGTACGGGTATGGGAATGTCAATGGTTTTCTTTATTGAATTGCGCGAAGTGAGCCACTAAATCTCTACTCCCTTGCCGTAGTTCCAACAATTCATTATCAGTAGCTTGTGCTGCAGTGCGCCAATCAAATATTCTTAAAAACTCCACCTTAAGTGCTTCACAATCATTCAAAATGAGTCAATTGGCATCCCAGACAGATAAGACAGTATGAATGCAACCTTGAATTGATCCTCTGAAAAAATTACTGGTCGACACAAAAATGTAAAGAGCACTGTGTCAAGAAAATCTGTGCCTTATGTGGATCTCCCCCAAAGCGGAATGGAGGGAAGATAGCATGAATCACTTAAGTGGAGAGATCTGAAGTGAGAGAAGAGATTGGAACACTTTTGCAGTGCCTGTGGATTGAAAAAAGGGCTTGAGATGCATTGCGGATGCATTGTGGAACTTGTCGTCATAGTGAGAGACATTTACTACTGAAGGTGTATTTTTTCAATTCACAGGCACTGCAATTAAATGGTTATAAGACCTGAAAACCAACGTGAGCATGTTTTGTTATATATATGAAAGAACTGATAATATCAGACCCTCCGTGGAGACAAGCATTGAGAAAGGCGAATTCTTGCCGAAACGCGTCTGCTTGGCACAATAACAGGTCTTTTGAACCCACTGTGTGCTCCTGAATGTTCCTATTAGAGCGCTGTTGCTGGAAATGTTAATTGCGGGCAGCCACTTGCACGCCAAAGGAGGCACCCGATCTGAAAAGTGTTCGGCAGTCATAAGAGTGGCTTTTGGTGAAATGTTGAAATGGAGGCTGCCAGAACCATTGCGTCCCTAAAAAGACAGTCATACCTATTGTAATTAAGTTCCCATTACAAAATGGCAAGTGTGAGTTACAAAACGAGTGTTTAAGGGTGTGATAATTGAGGCTGATCGAGCAGGTCAGAGAATTCTACACAAACTGCTCATGAACAAATAACTATAAGAACTTGAGATGTATTGTGGAACTTGGATTAAGGTTCCTTAGTAAAAGCTGAGGGGATTTTTGAATTGTATAGCAAAAGTTCAAAGTCTCTTTTACCTCGTTACAATATCACAATTAACAAGCCTTTAAAGTTGAATATTTTTTGTTTAAAAATAAATTGACACTTACTTGAAGATAAGTTTGTTTGTACTTCTAATGTCCCTGCAACTGCCACCTTGATGAAACAAGAGTCGGCAGAGGAACACTAATCACAGAAAAAAGACTTTCCACAATAGCTGCTGAGATGGTACACTACTGACAAACTCTTTTACTCATGAGCTAAGTTGCAATCAAACTTTACGAGCTGCCGCTGAGGAGAATTCTCTTTTCTTCGATGTGCAGCGTTGTGACACTACTTTCTCTGACTGGAATTTCAGTTTAAGTGCGCGGCACTCAGAGAGAGCCTGCACGATGACAGCACAATAAACAGAAGTCAAAAACAACTTAGAATCTCAGGGACCATCTTGGAATTCTTTAATTACATAAGTTCTGCTGTCTTTTCAATACAATGCTTACTTGAGACTTCCAGAAGGGGCATCGTTTTCTCCATTGAGGATACTTAATGGTCCTCGAATAATTCCTGTGTTTAAGCAGAATCATGGGTTTGATCAAAGTACAAATCTGAGTTTTCACGAGAGCAGTTCATAAAGGCCCATTGCAATGCTGCAAAGAAAACTAATTGTTGACTTTTGTTTTTTTGGGGCCTTCATAGTTTTTCTACATTAGCAGGCATTTTATTATCTTACAAAATGGGTATATTATACCTATGTGTTGTTCATTTTAATATCCTCTAATTTATTGTAACACTACTTACATATAACTTGCCGTAAGGACAAGTTTAACCGTCCCTTTACAGATAAATACACAGGTAACAATTTGTAAGTTCTGAATAATTACTTTTTCACATTTTAAATATAAGTCTACTGGGTGTGTTTAAATCTTCTAATAAGTGCATCGACCAAATATACATACATACTTTGTTTTGTTAGACTACACTGTGTTAAATTTTGTATTATCATCTTTCAAACTATCAACTGTAATATAAGTGTCCTGTTCTGCAACTCCTACTCTTAACAACCCTCATTTTCCTAAAGTGCTGCTCAAGACCAAAGAAATGAAACTGCACATCAACATAAGGCCTATTATACATCTGCTATACTACCTAGAAAAGTACTCTATTCATTTCTCCTAAAGCAGGAGTTTTGGCATAGTACAGCCTCTAACTAAAGCTCACATTGTTGAGGGGTATAACTTATTTTGTGTTTCAAACTTTGCCTTGGAAAGATACTTAGGAATGTTCCTAATATATCAATAAATTAGTGTCTAATACTAGAATTCCATTTGTATACAGGAGCCTCACTGCACCTTCCGTGTACCTCTTCTGCAATAAGTTCTTCTACATTTCTAGATACCATCACCTCTTTTGCTATAGGACTACCATTCTTCATTTGATAACATCATCCTCTTTCATCAATAGCATGAGCTAATCTGTTATCCTGGAGATAGCTTTTTCATTAAAGAAAGGATCTTTACAAGTACCATGTATCTATTCTCCACTAAAAACTGACCCAACTTTATTCCTGCCGTGAGGGCAACGGCTGATGACCTTCCTGGGAGAAGCGCCGTGAGGGGAACGGCCGAATAGCGCAACGCCACTGACACCGGGGACACAGAACCACAACCCCCAGGTGCCCCGGCGGCCGAGTCGCGTCCCTGACGCCACCTTCGCGCCTGGAGGCGCCTGTAAAAGCGAGGAGCGCCGAGCGCTCAGATGGGGGCCTCTGACCCGACTTTATTCCTGCCGTGAGGGCAACGGCTGATGACCTTCCTGGGAGACGCGCCGTGAGGGGAACGGCCGAATAGCGCAACGCCACTGACACCGGGGACACAGAACCACAACCCCCAGGTGCCCCGGCGGCCGAGTCGCGTCCCTGACGCCACCTTCGCGCCTGGAGGCGCCTGTAAAAGCGAGGAACGCCTCTCTCCACGCGAGTCGCGCGCGGGAGTGCCCGGGGCTAAGCCCGGGCAAAGGGCGGGCCCTCTGTGGCCCTCCGAGGACCTGAGGAGGACGGGGCGGGCCACCCCACATGGTCCCAACATAAGAGGTACAGAGACATAATACTGCATACTTATTTATGTACATTCGTCCTGTGTCGTCAACGGGCTCTACATAGTCCTCCCATGATGTCTGTTTGGGAAGAGCTAAATGCCGTGTGTGGCACTAATTATGTGCCTGATATATTAACCCCCCCCAGAGTGGGCAAAGTCACTGACCTTGTAACCTGTACCACCCAAGCTGTTCCTGTATCCCCTGATTTAATCCTGTTTAACAACGAGGATACTCCTTCAAATGCCAATCCATTGTGTTGTAGCTTCTTATCCCTCCCCGCCAATCCAATTGTTCTAACGCCACATAAAGCAGGGACCACATCAAATAATCTTGTTTCCCCCCCTCAATCGACCTTATTGGCCGAATTTGAACGTTTGTTGAATGCTGCCCTGTTACCCCTGGTCACAAAAATCAAGGAGTTGGGAGACAGGCTGTCCAGTGTGGAACAAATAGTAAAAATGACTCACCCATCAACTGTAAATTCGGCTGTCTCCCCACTTTCTACACTCTGTATAAACTCGGATAAGCCAATTCCTACTGAACTAAAAGAAGCTCGAATAATTGACCCTCCCCTGAGTTTACCCTTCCCAAGGGGCCAAAATAACACTCGTAACCATAATAGTGCTTCTTCCAAAGTCCCTAGACACCCTCGGCCAAGAAGGCAGAGAATTAATTTACCCCCAGAGGCTGCCCCCTACGTGTCCGTTCTTTCCCGGGTGCCCGAACTTGGTCAGGGCAATTACGAAACAAGCGAGGAGCTGCTAAATAAGACCATTTTTTGGCTTAACGACAACAGACCGCTGCCGCCCACCCTAGATGGCGGAATTGTGAGCGTCAATAGGGTGGGGTGGTTAGGCAGATCGCCTAAAGACATTTCGGGAGATCTGATATTGATCAGATTTAAACACAGGAACATTGTCCCCTTCTTAAGACTTTTCCAACCAAAACCCGGTGATGGCCTTATTTCTACTTGGGACTTGTTCGATTTTTACCCGGGCCCCAGAGCAATGAACAATAACACTTGGTGAAAAGGGACTCTGGCCACCATGTGTTTATACCCAGACATGGTTGCTATTTACTTATTTTAATGAATTGACCAAATTGTTTGTTTTTAAATTATTTTTGTAATTGTATGTTTGTATGATATTTTATGAAATTGTACGCTTATATGATATTTCCTTGTTGAATATCGAATAAAGCATATTTTGAACCTTTGAACTGTACAAAAGTTACTTATATTCACCAATCTTTTCTTCTGGTTTTGTCTCCTCATGCACAACACTATTTCATCATGAGTCTTCATTCTATTTAGTCTTAAAATGAAAAGCTTCCTCTTCAACGCAAAGGCCTTATCAATTACTCCTGAATGTTCTTCTACTTGTGTAATGTACTGTGATAACACTGCCACACCAATGTATGTGAAATTTTGATAAAGAGAGATTTTTTTCCCTACACCATCAATGTGTGCACAGGCCCATTGTTAATTTACTACTGACTTACACATAATACAAAAACAGTTTTTATAGTGTGGTGCAGTTTTAAATCTACAGATGAACCTAGCTATATTACTACAAGCACTTACTTCAAAATAGCAAATCCTAAGCAAAACACAACATTATTTGTATTAGTTACCGTTTAACATTTTGGCACCCTGTCCTACAACACAGCTGCACCATATCTCACTTCTAACTTATCCCTTCTGTAGTAAATTTAAAAATGAGGATCAAGCTAAGGGAGAGTAGTTACAAGCCCCATGTGCCAAAGCGTCACTTTTTCCCCACCATTGTCATAGTGTGAGGCTCCATATTTACAATGCCATGTAAAGACACTCAGCATGGATTTTTGTGGCCTTGTAAATATGGGTCCTTTTCATGTAGTACTTTACGTCAAAGGAGAGTGACATGGGTGTTGCTGTGGGTGTCCCTACACAATACTCACACATTTTTCCACATTCCTAAATTTACAACAAATCAGACAGTGGGGAATACTTCAGAATTCTACACCTCCACAGGGGAGGTGTAGGGAAGCACAACAAGGAGAAATACTTTTATTTCTCCTCGTTTTTTTCTCTTTTCTATGCGTGCTGCATTCTGCACTCTTGTGATTGTTTTTCTGCCTGTGTTGTGGGGATGATTGTTTTTGTGCCGGAAGGAGTACCTTCACAAAAGCAATCATCCCCAGCAACACAGGCACCCTTGCACCATCCGGCAAGGGTGCTGCCATTGGAGCATGGCAGCCAGATGTGTGTCAGCACAGGGGAGAGGAAGGGGATCCATCATATTGTTGTAAATATGATGCATCCCTGTGCTTTGAAAATAATGCACACAGTGCAGCCAAATGGCTTGTGGCTCTGCGCCGCATTACCTAGGTGTAGAAGTACATACAGTGTCTCAACACTGTAAATCCAAAAATACACCATAAGAGCTATTTTCGTGCCTCTCTGCCACTATGTCACTGGTATATTTAGTATCTCAATACTTTTCTACTTAAATCTTTCAGATTTACATTTAGTGAAATTATACATATAAAAATATGCACATTAATCTATATCCAACCATGAATTAATGCATAGGTAGTGCTTAGGTGATTCCCGGAGGCTACAATAGGTGCTTAGATGAATCCCTCACTGTATCATAACTACATAAGTCATTACATCTATGCATACTTACAGTCTGCATGTTTGCATGAGTATACCACTAGTATCGGGGTGTTTGGATGACTGCATGTATTGGGATTAGTATTGAGGAATACAATTTGGAACTTCCAATTCTACTGATATCAGCTTGAATTCATGTGGAATAATAACACATTTAATTTTAATAAATATAATTACTGATAACTGGATTAACATGTTCTCAGTTTAATTTAATGTGAATTAACAAACAATACGCTGTGCAGTGAGGGGACACCCCCCTACGGGGAGTGCTATCTTCACAAGCACACATTCACACCTACAGCCATTCTCACATTCACTTACTCACACATACAGTCACTCATATAAACCATCACTCACCCCAGTTGTGAGTCGGGGAGGACGACGACGATGGTCGGAGAAGCCCTCATCCATAACGCGGAGGTCTTGGTGGAGGGGCTCACTCCCTCACTGGAGGAGCGTGATGAGGCGGAGTGGCTCTACAAGGGGGTAGCAGGGACGGTTCCAGCCCAGGCGGCTCATCCGGGAGGCCGTAACTCGAAGGAATCAGAATTAAGTATGGGCGAAATTTGAGAATTCGCAATATGCGAATTCGCGCGAAAGCGAATTTGCGGTCCACAAAATCCGCAAATTTGCGATTTTTCTTTTTTGCGTGTTCGCGGGGCTTTTTGCGTGTTCGCGGGGCTTTTTGCATATTCGCTGGATTTTTTCAGCGCGGCTACCGCAAGATAACCCATGCGGTCGTACAAGGGCTAATTGCATGCTCGCATTGTGCAATTGCGCGTTCGTGTCCGTTTTTGCGTGCTCGCGGACAAAAAGTCTTGCGACCAAGCAAAAAAATCCGCAAGCTTGCGAATTGCGAATTTTTTGACAAATTTGCGCCGAACGCAAATTTGTAAAACATTCGCAAATTACGCGAGCGGAACGGATTTTATGCCCATGCTTAATCAGAATAGCGTGAAAGACGAGTGCAAACGGCACACGAACAACGGTGCAGACTACGCAGACACTTCCTATCACCGAGGCGGAAGCCTGAGACAGCTGGGTGCAGGGCTACGGGCTGGACAAGACGGCGGCTGTGACCTGAACAGGTGCAGCTCGACAGAATCAGTAGGCCCTGCCAAGGAGGACGCACAGAGCTGCGAATCACTCGAGGCGACAGAACTGGGAGCACTCATTGCCTAGTCTCTAGCTTGCAAGGGGAGAGGGATAACGAACAGGGGATAGGCGCCCAGGGACTGGCTCAAATGCACACAAAGCTTCACAATCACGCTTCTTACACTGCCTGCAATCATGGGACACCTAAAGACAACGGGTGCCCCCCAACAAGCCAGCTCAATCTCTCCGACTCCAGCAAGCTCAAAGCAGGATGCAGACTCTAGCGCCACCATGTCCGATTAACTAGATAGAATCCTAGCAGCAATTGAGCATTCACACATCACGAAGGAGGAGCGCTTCGGGACCTTAGCCACGGACCTCAGCCTGCTGCGGGATGATCACCGGAAGCTGGCGGACAAGTGCAGCCTCATTTTAAAGCCCATCAAGACTCCATAAACGACCTCCAAGCCCAAGTTACAACCCTGGAGGAAAGAGCAGACGACTTAGAGGGGCGTTCCAGAAGAAACAACCTGCAAATTTTTAATTTGCTGGAAGGCGTGGAGGGCAGGGACCCCATTGTATACAGAGAATCCTGGCTTCAATCTTTCACACCACGAGAAGAACTCACTCCCTATTTCTCCATAGAAAGGGCACACAGGGTGCTGCCGCACCAACCTCCTGCAGGCTCACTTCCTCGCCCACACCCCTCCCCTATGCTCGTAAACCTACTCCACTTCCAGGACCAGGATACCATACTTCGAGCTGCCAGAGAGAGCAACCCCATCACGGTGGAGGAAAAACATGTTATGCTCTTCCCAGAATATTCATGGGCAGTGCAGTGAAAGAGAGCGTCATTTCTTGAGATAAAAGGGACTGCTCCGGAGTCAGAACATTCAATATTCACTGCTGTTCCCAGCGTGGCTCAAAATTATCCACAAAGTGACCACAAACTTTTTCACAGATCCACAAGACGCAACAAACTGGATGGAACTGAGCCAACACATCAATCCATCACAAAGGAACACTAGAGCACCAAGGCCCAAGATGGTGAGACCCCCGAGGCGCAACAACCAGGAAGTCCAAAGCAGGTCGGATATGCAGTCACTTTAAGACTCGCTGACATCACCAGACTTGGAACAGGGCATAGCTGGATGCAGGAAAGCAAAACAAGCAGCAGCAGCATTGGGGACAAACCCTTCCACATCGGACCATGAAGCCACTCCACACATCTTTACGCCTGAAGAGGACCCTAACAACTCCAGTGACTCCAGTGAGACTACGGCTCCTTACCAAAGGTCACACTGCAGAATGCAGACACACTCATCTGAAGCCCCATAGAGATGGTAGCTATAAAGACTTCAGAAACCACTCGCACTCCTTAATACCACGCCGCATACTGCCCCCTGCGATGGTAAAAGAACCTATATGCACTATGGTAATGCACCACCACTTGTGCGCAAGACATATTACACTACAGGCCCCAAGGGAGGACCTTAGGGACGCACGCAGGCCAGATGGACTCCCCCATATGTTTAGTTAATGGGTATGAGGTAGTAACGGTTTGGACGTGCTGCACGTTGCAGCAGGTCCTCTGGGTTGGGATTCCAACCTCACAATGTTCAAGTTCAACCCCTCACCACACCTTGCCCCCCAACCCACCCCACCATAAAGGGCAGAGGCGCTCGCTCGTAGGTCTACACCTCCCATCGGATAGACACCGTCCACTCCAGAGGGCTCACATAGGGACTGCCAAGACCACTTCCCAACTGCCTGAGGCCCACAAACTTCCATGATCCCAATGACTAATATCAACTTTCTCACTCTAAACACTAGGGGCATCCACACAGCTAGAAAGCGATATGCCATCCAGGCATATATCAAGTACCAGCATGCACAGGTCATTTTACTTCAAGAGACGCATCTAACAAAAGGGGAACTAGACGCACTCCAAAAGAAATGTCAGGTACCCTTTGTGCCACGACATATTTAGCATACGCAAGGGGAACCCTAATTTGGCTTCGACTGGGAGTCCCCTTCCTAGAAACCGGACAGAAGATAGATCCCGCTCGAGCGACTCAAGTTTTTTTTCCCTGCGACGCAGTTTGAATGCCCCCAATGTCACGCACCTGATGCCATGTTCCTCCACATGTTATGGACTTGCCCTACAGTGCAGGCTTTTTGGGAGGAATTCCATGCCACGCTATTAACTGTCATGGGCCTGATAAGCCTTGCCACATGGGAGGCTAGCACCCAAGGGATATTTAAGCGACACAAGCAGAGAAAGGTGGAGTCATGCTCTGCATTTCTAGCCATACTCCTAGCAATACGATGCATCACACTACATTTGCGGTCATCAGATGGTCCCCCGATAGCAGTATGGAGGGGGGGTGGTCAAGAAATGGAGCATGAGCGGGGAGGATGCCATCAGACAGGAGGAGCAATACAAAAGGGGATGATGGACGCCCTAAGTGTGGCAGGGTATGCTCAGACGTGAGTCCCTTGCTCACTTGGCCACTGGATTCAAGATAGCCTGGCTGATGAGGATTATGAATCCGAAACCGGTCCCAGGATGCTTGTTTCCGGTCCATGGAAGACATGGCTTGGCAGTTTGGGCTGGACTGTTCCCATGAGGCACAGGGTCAGACTGATTTGCATATAGCCATGTCTGAAATGGGGTGGCTGAGTGGGCTAAAGAATGGTGATGGATTAAACCCAGATCAGTTGACTGGGGGTGAGTGTTTGATTTGCTCAAACGCTCCGTCCATCATCCCCTTTTGTATCGCTTTGTTCGCCCTAAGTCTGGCAGGGTATGCTCAGACGTGAGTCCCTTGCTCACTTGGCCACTGGATTCAAGATAGCCTGGCTGATGAGGATTATGAATCCGAAACCGGTCCCAGGATGCTTGTTTCCGGTCCATGGAAGACATGGCTTGGCAGTTCGGGCTGGACTGTTCCCATGAGGCACAGGGTCAGACTGATTTGCATATAGCCATGTCTGAAATGGGGTGGCTGAGTGGGCTAAAGAATGGTGATGGATTAAACCCAGATCAGTTGACTGGGGGTGAGTGTTTGATTTGCTCAAACGCTCCGTCCATCATCTCCTTTTGTATCGCTTTGTTCGCCCTAAGTGTGGCAGGGTATGCTCAGACGTGAGTCCCTTGCTCACTTGGCCACTGGATTCAAGATAGCCTGGCTGATGAGGATTATGAATCCGAAACCGGTCCCAGGATGCTTGTTTCCGGTCCATGGAAGACATGGCTTGGCAGTTCGGGCTGGACTGTTCCCATGAGGCACAGGGTCAGACTGATTTGCATATAGCCATGTCTGAAATGGGGTGGCTGAGTGGGCTAAAGAATGGTGATGGATTAAACCCAGATCAGTTGACTGGGGGTGAGTGTTTGATTTGCTCAAACGCTCCGTCCATCATCCCCTTTTGTATCGCTTTGTTCGCCCTAAGTGTGGCAGGGTATGCTCAGACGTGAGTCCCTTGCTCACTTGGCCACTGGATTCAAGATAGCCTGGCTGATGAGGATTATGAATCCGAAACCGGTCCCAGGATGCTTGTTTCCGGTCCATGGAAGACATGGCTTGGCAGTTCGGGCTGGACTGTTCCCATGAGGCACAGGGTCAGACTGATTTGCATATAGCCATGTCTGAAATGGGGTGGCTGAGTGGGCTAAAGAATGGTGATGGATTAAACCCAGATCAGTTGAGTGGGGGTGAGTGTTTGATTTGCTCAAACGCTCCGTCCATCATCCCCTTTTGTATCGATCAGACAGGAGGAAGCACGCAGCACGCGGCAACACCCCATATCCATGGAGTGGGCAATACTCCTCCATAGCTTTACACAAAGGCAAGACACCCCCACAGACACCCCTATTGCCACCCAGGCGACGCCAGGCCCAAGTAGACACCGAATCCCACTAGAATCTCCCGAGCAAGGTCAGCTTCACACTGCCCCAAACGGAACGCTCCACTTGTCCCAATGAGTGAACACCTCTTTGTACTATGGGACCAGCGAAGGATAGCGCCCTCATCCCCTGCCCCTCTCTCCCTAAGTTATATTTCCCCAGTTCGGTTACCTTTATGGATTTCTCAGTTTCTGCATCACATATGGATTGGGAGGGCACACCAGTCATTCCCAACAACTAGACACTCTAATCCGAATCCCACGATCCCCGAACAGAAACACATCTTCGCACAACACAGGTGTCAGGATAGTTAACTGTTCTATGGTCTAGAATCTTCTGTAATGCACACATGCATAATGATTGTTATGATATGATTAACAGTTGCTGATTGATGTGTACGCTGTATGGAAAACGCAAACTCCAATAAAAAAGTTAATCAAAAAAATAAACCATCACTCACCTTTAGTGCCTTTCAAATACCCAGTTACTTACCCATATACCACTGACTTATCCACTCACTCACCCCCACAGTCATACACACACTCACTTACCCATACAGGTCCTCACACATACACTCACTAACCTATACAGCAAATGACTTACCCACTCAATCATCCATACATGCAGTCACACACACTCCCACACACCCAGATGGACACCCAAACAGGTACTCAGAAAACCAATCACTTTCCCATACAGCCACTCACATACCCACTCACACACCCTTACAGCCACTTAGACACCAACTGACAGACTGATAGAGACATTCACACAACCAGTCACTGACCCATTCATCTACTGAGACACCTAATCACTGACTTATAAAGACAGTCACACACCCGCTGACTCATTCATACAGGCACTCATACACCCACTGATTCAACAATACACCTTGGTCTATATATTTAACACTGAGAAATGTTTTAGAAATACTCACACTGACTGGATGATGTCATCAGTGATGTCACTTGAGATGTAATTTCTGTTGTTATCAGTTATGCTACTGTCCATGTCTTGAGTTATGTAATATGTGAGGTCATAGGCAGTGCATTACTGGGGCATGAATTAGAGTTAGCTCAGCTAACTATAACAGCTGTTTTTCCCTGGTTTTGTAAAAGTGAAATCTGAGCCTAACTTTATCGTCCCTGCAACATTTTGTTTTTTCAGTGAATATATTGATCGTTAGACAACACATTTTAACCCCAACACAAGGTTTGCTGAATCTATTTGTGGAGATTTTGTGGTGTTCCACTCTAATAGATGACAAATGGCAAATCCCATTTAGGCCAAAATGTACCCATAAACCGCACAGTGTTGCTCAGCGGTGGCTGGCTAGCAGGTGCTAGACCCTCACAAGCACACCAGGATATTCTAGACACATTCTAAGTTGAGATTCTTCTAAATGTGATAGAGTGTATCAATAAGGTCGTGCCAGAAAGTTGTAAGAAGAGCCATGGCAATCCCTTAGAGGCTCAGATCACAAGAGATTCATACTACAATGGTTGACTCCATGATACAGAGTTGTGCGCCCTTTAAAAAAATATGATGGATGAGATAGTACTGCTGGATGTTAAAACTGAAAAGTTTGATCATTTACAGAGGGTATCCCTTCTTAAGATTCGGGTAGGGGGGGAGGCTTCGCAGATTCAGGTGTAGACTCTTTCTGTAAAAGTATCCAAATTACTAATGAATCATCTAGACCTACAGAAAGCTTTTGAACAAAGCATTGTGAGGAGAGCACACTGGGTTCCTTCAGAAAAAGGGTTAAAATACATCAGGGGATGGCACTGTCATGGTGATACTATTGTTAGTGGACTAGAGGAACAATGCCCTCTTGCAGTCAAGAGGAAGGTGGTGCAGGTGGAAGACATTTGGAGCTTACTTTTCCCAGTCTCAACCCCAAAAACATTGAAAAAGAAAAAAGCTCAGTGGAAATGAAGATGAAACTGCTGACATCAAGATTAGTGGCTTTACAGGGTCACTGTATTATTTTTAGAGAGGAACAAACAGGAAGTGTTTCTCCTTCTAGCAAGCAGATTTGTGATGCAATTATTTCATTGTTTGCCTGGTAACTCTGGATATGATTGTTTTGTCCAGTTGCAGTATTAGTCTAGGATATTGCAGCTGCCTTTGGAGATGGGTCCTTGACCAAGTTGGAGATGGGTCCTTGATCAAGTGGGTTCGGGGCTTATTTATAGGTAAAAGGGACATGTTACTCTGGAAAAGCTCAATTACTGATAATGTGTATGATCTTTGCTTCTCTACTTCTCTTTCTCCAGTTTTCAGAGCAAACTATGAACCCTAAGGTCATCATAACAAGAGGATTACTGTTTTCCGACCTATGCACAAAACCCTGTTTGTGCACGGATAGAAATTAGAAGTCCAACATTTTTTATTTAATCTGTTAATTACTAGTTTTCATATACCATATTGGTCAAATGTGCATGGATTCAATATGGGTAAATGCCAAATATATCACCAAAATCTGCAAGTTATTCCTCATTATTGTGAAAAAACGGTAATAGGTGTTATTCATTGCATCTAAAAAATAATGAACCTATGGGTATCATTGTTGATCAGGTGAGATAAATATTACACCAAACATACAACCACTTGTACTGAGGGCTTAAGTGTTGTTTTTATATTCCTTTATGGTAGTGGTTTATTGGATCTACGCTGACGTAATATGAAGTATGATGTGTAGAAAGGAGTGATGATTATTAATGGCACTATTGTTCAGAATCTGTTGACGCGCCTGATGACCATGATAATGATGAACAGATCTCGAACTAAAATAAACCTTTTACAAAACCAGAAGAGCATTAGCTCATCATTTTTGTTAGTGCTTCAAAAATAGGGATTTAAAAGAAGTGCAGGTGAGGCTTAACAGTGGGAAGTAGGTAAACTTGATGAATGAGACTAGGGATATCAGTACATAGTTATGAGGCTATTGAGAGGAAAATACAGTATACAAGACGTACTTGATGTACTGCATCAGCAAAACATAGTTATAATTGTTAGGTATGGTACTCCAATTTTGCAATTAAAATATTGTCAAATAGAAATAGACCCCTGTAAGCAATAATCTGACTTTTTCGAGGGCCTGCATGGGCCGGGTGGCCACAGTTATGCTTTCACTGTGCTACGCTCTTTCGAGGATACTTTGGCCTGCAAATCAAAGGACCTACGAAGCGGGCATATTTGCCGGTCATTATGGTCCACTAGCTCTGATGAAGTTCAATGAGTAATTTGAATGAAAAGCGTTGGCTGAATATTCGTTATACGGATATAAAGTGAAGAAGGAATAAAATTGCATTTGGAAAATATATATTGGAAACCTATTGATTACAAATTTTTCTTGGTGCACCTTTCCATTTATTGCTATTGTAAGTCTGCTGGACAGTGGTGTTAACAATGGCAGGTACAGGATAAGTAGTGCACAGGACCATATATTTGTTTGGATCTCTGATTGAGGTGCGGTCTCTCCAGTCTGCCTTTGTTTCATGTTGTTCATTGTTAAATTTATACATGTATTTAATTATAAAGCGCAGCATTCATCCTGAGGGATATCACGGTGCTATGTAGTGAGCATTCGTCGTAGGGCTGACGGTGGGAGTAGTAGATCTATCAGGTTTTAGGCCTTGGAGAACAGATGAGTTTTTAGTTTTTTTCTAAAAGCTAAATAGTCAGCCATGAGGCGTAGGTCTTGAGGTAGTTTGTTCCCCTTCTTAGCTGCCAGATATGAGAATGAACGTCCTCCTGCCTTTCTTTATACACTTTATCCTGGCCCGCGCTTGATGGAGTGACCTTAACCGCCTCGTAGGGATGTAGAATTCAATTTTATACTGTAAAATTCTAGGGCCACAGTGGTGCAATGTCTTATGTGCATGACTGAGCAGCTTGGGCACTGCTCTTTGTCGCATGGGTAGCCAGTGAAGATGTTTCATGCACATCGATGCTGAGCTCCGTCTGCTTTTATTACACGCCAATTTGGCTTTGGGGTTTTGTAGCACCTGCAGGCGTGTAAAGAGGTACTCTGCCATGCGTACGAATAGAGCATATCCATAATCTAGCCTGCTGATGAGCAGGGCTTAGGTAACTGTTCTTCTACAATCCAGTGGGGTCAAGGGAAAGAGTCCTCTTAGGAGTTTCAGAGTTGCAAAGCCCTTTCCACACAGGTCCCGCACATGGTCCTTCGTGGAAAGGCTGAGGATGCCTAGGTTTTTCACACATTGCTTAGGCGCTGGAGCATCTCCCAGGGTTTGTAGCCACCAGGTAGCACCCCAGATTAAATTAGCTCCTTCAAAGAGCAGGATTTCTGATTTTCCTGCGTTCAGTTTCAAGCAGTGTTCTGACATCCATTGTGCCATCTCTAAGAGGCAGTTTTTCAACTTTGCCCTGGTACCTGCATGCCTTTCCTTGAGAGCTATCATCAGTTGTGTGTCATCCGAATAGGAGCAGGTTCTGAGACCTTGTTTTTTAGGCCTCGTCTAGGCAGTGCCCATGCGCTGTTCTAGGAGAGGGCCTTCAGCAATCAGTCTTCACTTTTCAAGCAATGCACTCGTGCTTGTGGCGGCATCCACCTTGCGGGAGCGAGCAGCGGTGCGGCCACGTTAATTACAAACATATGGCTGCTGCTCGCTCCCGCAAGGTGGATGCCGCCACAAGTATGAGTGCAGTGCTTGAAAAGTGTCACTTCCCAAGTTTTTCTATGATTGCTTGTGCTTGTTTTGAATGCCACTGTTTTAATGAAGCTTCTTTGCAATGTTTTGTACACCTTTGTTTAAAATGTTACTTTTGTGTTTGCTTTGCGACGTGACTAACCCTGGACGTAGTAGTGCTACGCATAGCTACGCAAAGTGCAGTTCGCACTAAGCGAGCTATGCATATTTCCACGAACTGCGTAGTGCACTGTGCAAAATGCTGTTCGCACTGATTGCACAGTGCCGGATGCTTGTCCACACTGTGCAATCAGTGCAAACCGCATCTTGCACAGTACAAGCGGTCGTTTTCTGCTCGAGAGGCAGCTTTCTCAACACAAACTGGTAGTTTCTCATCGCAAGCGGTCGCAAGCATAAGCGACTACTCGCAATGAGAAACCTGATCTCTCCGCATTGAGAATCTTGTCGGAAGGTTTATTTTCCACGCTCGTGATCGGCAACTTGATGTTGCCCTTCGCGAACGAAAGAAAAGTCTCGCCGGGATGTCATTTTGCTAGCTCGCGGTCACCAACTTGACGTTGAGGACCACGAGCAAGCAAAAAATGACCGCTACACTACGCATGTTTGCACTGTGCTACATGAAATTCGCCTAGTGCAAAGTAGCGCAAACTTCGCACACTATGTGAGCGTAGCGTAGTACTTCGCCCAGGGCTAGACGTGACCCTGTTTTAGTGAAGAACTCTGTTCAGTCACAGAGCTCTCTGCCTGTAGGTTCCAGCGAGTCTGTCTGTTGCGTCCTTCCTTCCCATCCTCCCATTCCTATTCCTTCTTCCAGCAGCTTGTTTTTTGATCCTGCGATAGCACCCCTACTCCTCCATGACCCCCACTGCTCTGGGTCTCTGGATGTCTGTGATCTGTGCCCACAGGCCCCACTGCAGGCAGAATCTTTTGTGCGCCATTCGACTACATGGAGCAGTGCACTGTAATATGGTTAACGGCGCCTCCACAGCACAGTCTTGCAACACTTCATTCATTGAAATTTACAGCTTTGTTTAAAATGTTCCTTTTTTTTTATTTTCAACGTGACCCTGTTTTTGTGAAGAACTCTGTTCAGTCACAGAGCTCTCTGCCTGTCGGTTCTAAAGAGTCTGCCTGTTGCGTCTGATCCAGCGCTCCTAATGAAAAACTGTCTCACCAACGCTACCTAACTCCAAAATACTCACCATTAATCATGAATCATTTACCAAGGCCCATAAACTAACGAGACAATTTCTGAGCGGCTGAATCATGTGACCTAATTAAACAGAACTATTCAGAAAACTATTTACACATTTATATACTACTGCAGTTTATCATTTCTTACCCTGGTTTTAAAAACATTTATCATTTAATTAAGTCACTAAGGCAAATGGATCAAGTGATGGTAACAAGACCATGAATAAAGAAGACCAGCTTGTCGTTTCAAAATCTTATTTATTAACTATTTATTCAAAGAAAGTGCATTTTAATTAATTCTTTATTTATTAGAATTTTATTAGCACCTTTTAATTGAGGAACAGCATATTAGACTGGAAATCAGTGTGCATGATTTAAGTAAAATAAACAGTTTCCATTCCCAAAGTTCTAATTTTCCCTGTCTAAAACTCACTTCGCCTAAAAGGAAATAGTCATTAAGTCTGTTATCCTTATGTGCGCCAACAAGTCCTTCAGCACGTCACGCCCTTCAGCAATCAGAAAGCGAGAAGTGCCCTCATGCCCACGGGGGCAATTTTTATACCTTCCTGTCTAACTAATCTCACTAAAAAGTATATTTTTCTCTGCCATCCAGTGTTCTTATTGGCTGACTGATGTCAGCTCATATGGTTTCATCATCTTTTTTGAAGCCTAAATCAGACTTTTCTTAGAGTCCATTGTCTCTTATTCACAAGTCACGCAGCTTCCTCAAAACGAAACATTTTGCAAATCACAGGCTGTGACTTCCTTAGCTTGGCAATCTTTGCCGGTTCCCGTCCTTGATTCAGTCCTTCCAAGAGCACGTATAATACAATTTTCAATTGGGTTTGCAAATATTTTCAACATGATAAAAGTTTCCATGCAGGGCTCTTGCTTTCTCTGGACAGGATTCGACAACACCATCTTTAAAACGCTTCGCCTTAAGCCTCACTCTTTGGAAACTAGAATTCAAACAAACACAAGACAATAATTAATTAAAGAATTGAGATTTATTCTGTTACCCACCCCCTTTGCTAAATATTAACCCGTTAATTAATGTTAGCTAGCTGAAGCACATAAAGCAGCATTTATATTTACTTTCTTCTTTTAGGCCACAGGATTCTCCTCGAACTTATGCCACATAAAGACGAAAAGACATAACATAAGCACACACAAATAAGCACATGCCATTAATTAGACAGCCGCATTTAATACTGACAAAGACAATAAACAAGGTTAGTTTATTATTTTATTTTTTGCACCTACTTGCAGTTGCAACATAGAGCACATATGTTAGTCCCTTGTGTCGTGTATGCATTTTAAACTAGATTGATTAATACATTTCATAACAAACTCATTAATACGAATATTTATTATAGAAGTTTAACTTTGCAAGTCAGAACAAAATATTATTCTGAACCTTGCTCCATCAACTCCCTCATCTCACCACCCAAAATTTAGCAACATTTTAACCTTTGAACATGTTTTGACTTTACTGTATTAATGTTTCTAAAGTTTTGATTCTGCTGTCTGCTTGTAACTCTCATATTGTGTTCTACGAAACTCTTCTAGTTCTATTTCTTTTTCTTGTTCCTTTCTGAGCTTATAAATCCTCTTCCTCTCCCTTAGATATTTCTTTCTCTTGTGTAACATGCAACTAATTTTCAACAAAAGAATCACAAAAACTATAACTAATAAAGGAGTCAGTATTTTGCCTAAAATTGAACTACCAATCTCTTGAAACCAGGTTTTGATTGCTGCAAATCTTTTGCTCAAACGTTCTGAAAAATCTTCATCTTCTAAAGGTACAATTTCTGAATGTAATTCTGTAATGTTTTTAATGTACATCTCAATGTTCTGGCTCTTGTCAGGAATGTATGTGCAGCAATGCTGGACATGTAATATTCCACAAACTCCTCCCTCTTTAGCTAGCAGAATGTCTAAAGCAAGACGGTTCTGCATTACCATAGATCTTATGGCAATAAGTTCTGTATCCTCTAGCTGGAAACCACTAGCTGTATCAGTAGACAATCTGTCAACAATTGTAGACAATTTTCTGATTTTAACTGCATTCAGGGTTATGCCCACCAAAGATATTACTGCACCAAATATGTCACCCAAAATTTCTGAGAAACTTTCCCTTCTGAATCTGCTCAGATGATTGCTAATTTCAAATGAACCCTTTCCATTTCTGTCAACATGAAAATTTTTGGGAAAAACTAAACCAACAAAGCAAGTCCCATATCAGTGGTCTGGGAGATTATAGTAGGCTTTGTCCCCACACACAAAATAAATTCCAGGAAAAAATTGATCTTTTCCACCTTTGAATCCCCATCCACCCAAGATTTGAAAAGTATCTTCGCATTGACTTGCACCCACAAAGTAATTGTCAAAAAGCGTGTTATCTCTCCTAATGCAAAGCTTTCCACTAACAGGTTTATCTATGTGAATAGCAACATTTTCTGAAGATCTACCATTAAGCTTTTCATCCTCAATTTGCCAAAACTTAGATTTGGTTTGTTTCAGCATTTCATTTCTTTTATAAATTGCTCTTCTCTCTTCAACTAAATTCAAGAAAGAATTCTCTTCAGTTCTCACTTACAAGTTAAATTGTTTTTAAAAGCGTACTCATAAGTAAGTTCATTAGTTACTACGAAAAATTCCCTCATCTGCTTAGCATGTTTGTGTTTATTCAAGCTTTTATCCACTTTCAAGTTTGCAAAGATTTCGTCGTAATTAGAATAATAGTACTCTAAACGACCAGTTTGATAAAATAAACTAGCTATCACACTGCAAGTAATACCATAGGTAAGAGGAAGCATATTGTAGGTCATCCCCTACGAAACAGAAGCGGACAATTTCACACAAATATAACAATCCTTAACATCCATAACCTTAACATATTCAGCTAAAAGGCTTGAAAAAGTATTATAGAAAAATCACCAATAGATCTATCTTGGTGGATCTCTGGTTTGTGATCAATAACTCTGTTAGTTTTGCCTGCTGCACCATGATTATCTTGTTTAGCCTTAGCTTTACTTGTCATGTTAGCTTTGTACATTTCCTTGTCAACTCCAAAAGGGAAAATGACAGCTAAAATTAACCAAAGCAAGATTATTAGAATCACACAAATAGAAGACATTTTGCAACATCTCCTTAGAATAGAACATCTTGAGTTGTTATTAACAGAAGGCATCTTTTTCTCAGAACAAGAGCCTTACAAAAAAAAAAAAATTACTATACACCCCCTTATTTTACTTTTTTTTTTTTAAACCCCACTTTCTAACAGCTTTTCTTCGACCTTACGTCTTACATCAGTGGGTTTTTCCAGCTAACACAATTTGTTCGACCTTGTGTCACCTAGCACAATTTCTTCAGCCTTATGCCAAATACAATTTACAACTTTATATTTAAACAGAATCAGTCATTATCACTTGTGTCATCTATTTCTTCCTGACTACTGGAATTCACCTCCACCACAGGTGGGATGATAATATACGTCCACTCAGGGGACTTGTACTTTAGGTTAGGTTTTACAACTCTTTTTGCTCTACTGCTAATCACTTCTATTTTCTTTCCTGCTTGATTTTTCTTTTCAGATTCACTTTTCTGACTTGAGACTTCGTTCACTTGCTCTTTTGATCTGTTCACCAATTTGAATTTTAAGTCTTCATTTTCACTTGGCCAGTTATCACCTTTTCTTGGAAATTTCTTCTTTGGTTCAGTCAGGTTACACTCTGCTCTCCAAGCTCTTTTTCTAAAATTTCTTATTTCAGAATCTTCATCACTTTCATCTGATTCAGTTTTTGAGATTTCAAATCTAAATTTAGGTTCTTCTTTACTCGACCGTTTCACTCTGTTAGGAACATCATCCTTATAGCTGGTACTCGGAATTTCGTCTTCTTCTTCTTCCGCAATGACTTCCAACTTCCCAGTTTCAGAACTTCCGTTCCTGCTTTCAGAGCTTCCAATCTGCTTTTCAATACTCTCCTGATCTTGAATAATTTCCTTTTCAGACTCCTTTTCTGCTTCTTTTCCTAGCAGATCTTCATCATTTTCAGAGTCTAGTATCACGATTTCTTCAGTATCTTCATTCAATGCTTCATTTGCATTTGAATTTTCCAGATGTCGACTTCATTGTCGATCTTCAGGATCTGGATCTTTTTCAGGTTCCTCTTCAGAATCTGAATCAGTTGTAGTGTCACCTTCGTCAGGATTTTCAGGTGGTGGTACACGAATGGTGTGACTGGCATAAACCCACCTTTTCAAACCTCTGCACTTTACTGCATTTGTTGTGACAAGTATCACCTGTCTTGCCTTTTGCCACCTGGGTACTAGACAGTTTCTTCTTCGGTGAACTTTTGTCCTTACCCAGTCTCCTGGTAACAGATCATGAGCTTGCTCCTTTTCTCTCGTTATCACTTCAGTTCCCACCTGATGGAACACAGAAGTCACAACGTCAGAAAGGTTCCTGCAGTATTCCAAAATGACGCTATCATTTATACTCATTAATTTACCCACTGGTACAAATGCTTGTCTCATGACTCTGCCCATGAGAATATCATGAGGGTTTAAACCTGTCTTTTTTATCAGGAGTACTTCTCAGAGACATCAAAACAAGTGGAAGTGTGTCTGTCCACTTTACTCCTGTAGCTAGACACATTTTAGCTATCCTATTCTTGATTGTACCATTTACTTGCTCAACAACACCTGATGCTTCTGGTCTGTAGGCACAGTGCAGCTTTTGTTTTATATTCAATGCTTCACAAATCATTTGTAATAGTCTGTTTTCAAAATGTGTTCCACGATCATTCTCAACAGTCACTGGACAACCGTACCTAGGTATGATCTCCCTTAAAAGCAATTTTGCAACAGTAACTGAATCATTGTGACGTGTTGGGAACGCTTCCACCCTACTTGAAAACAAACAGATTATCACTAATACATATCTCAACTTGTTATGAGGTGGCATGTCAATGAAATCCATTTGCAACCTGGTAAAAGGACCACCCTCCCGTCCTATGGTTCCCATGCTCACAATTGTTTTCCTGGTTGGGTTCATCTGTTGACGGATCAAGCATCTCTGACAAAAAGATTCTGCAATTATTCTGAACTTTGGGTTGTACCATGTTTGCCTGAACAATCTAATCATTGAATCTCTTCCAATATGACCTGGAACATTATACATTCTAGCAATGTCTGCAATCATGCTATTTGGCATAACTGGTCTGTCATCTTTGTAAACCCAAATCTCATCTTCTTCTCTCTGTCTGCAACCTGCTTTTAACCATGTGTCTTTTTCCTCATCATCTGCTTCATCTTATAAATCTTTTACTCCTTGCCATGTCTCAACTACAGATGTTAGCATAAGTGAGTTCAAAACATGTTCATTGTCTTTTTCCCGATTGATTGAAAAATTATTCTTCGCACAATACTTGGCTATTTCATCTGCATAGGCATTACCCTTTTTTATATAGTCAGCGCCCTTTTTGTGTGCTGCGCATTTCATGACAGCAATTTTCTCTGGTAGCTGAATACCATCGATGAATCTCTTGATCAATTTAGCATTTCTTATTGGTGTTTCCTCAGAAGTTAAATAACCTCTCTGAGACCAGAGTTGACCATAGTCATGGACTACACCATATCCATACTGACTATCAGTCACTATGGTAATTTTTAACTCTTTTGCTCTTTCACAAGCACGAATCAAAGCAATCAATTCTGCCACTTGAGCTGAATGAATTCCTTTGAGACAAGAAGCTTCAACTACATCTGCAACTGTACAGATAGAATATGCTGCTCTCAGAAAACCTTCATCTGTTCTCAAGCATGATCCATCAACAAAGTAAACAAAATCGGATTCAGGTAATGGGACATCTTTAATGTCCTGCCTTGGTTTGGTGCAATATTCTAAAACATCCAAACACTCATGGTCAATGTCATTTTCGTTTCTGATTTCCGTTACAGTACCATCAGGCAATAATGTGGAAGGAAGGGGAGAGGAGTTGGCCTAACGGCTAGGGTGCTCGACCTCGGACCTGGGGATCTGGGTTCGAGTCTCGGTAACGACCCCAAAACCTCCTGTGATTCTGGGCAAATCACTTAATCTCCCCGTGCCTAAAATGAAAGTGTGTCCTCATGTAATGTAACTTGAAAATATGTAAAGCGCTCTGATACCTGATTCGTTTCGGGTCTAGTTCGCGCTATATAAAACTTTGCAAAAAAAAAAAAAGGATTTAAATTTATACACCTTGCAATCGAGACGTTATCTGATCCCAGAATAACTTTTTCATATTTGGTTAACCTGTTACTTGTCAAATGCTGTGTTTTGCTTCTGGTAAGAAGAATTTCAACTGAATGGGGTACATACATTTTTACAGGAAATCCCATTATAATACCCTCACTCTGCTCAAGGCTTACACTTGTTGCAGCGACTGCTTTTAAGCAGCCTGTTAATGCTTTTGCAACAGGATCAGGAAATGCTGAGAAATAAGCTATTGGCTTTCTCAGTTTTCCATGTCTTTGAATTAGAACCGATAATGCACAACCTTCCCTTTCACTGCAATACAGCTCAAACTCCTTCTCATAGTCTGGCATACCCAGAGCTGGAGCTTCACACAAACTTCTTCTTAACTTTTCAAAAGCCTCTAATTCAATTTCTGTTAAGGTAATCGGGTCTTTCATGTCTGCTTTTGTCAATCTCTGCAAAGGTTTTGCAATTACTGAGAATCCACTAATCCATTGGCGACAATAACCAACCATTCCTAGAAACATTCTGACCTGTTTTTGCGTTTTTGGAGGTTGCATTCCCTGAATCGTTTTTATTCTTTCCATTGTTACTTGTCTGAATCCTTTTGCAATTCTGTGACCAAGATATTTTACTTCTTGTTTGCAAAACTGTAATTTTGCAGGAGACACTTTATGTCCCTCATCTGCCAGATGATTCAAAAGAGTAATAGTATCTGTCACACAGTTATCTCGTGCTTTTGCAGCCACAGGGAGGTAATCTATGTATTGCACTAATGTTGATTTTCCAGGCAAATCTAAATTTTCCAAGGATTTCTTTAGCAACTGGTTAAAGATAGATGGACTCTCTGTATACCCTGGAGGAATATGACACCATGCTAAGATACGGTTATGGAACCTAAACGCAAACACTTGCTGGCTATCTGGATGCAATGGAACAGTAAAGAATGCATTACAAAGGTCTATAACTGTATACCATTCTGCATCATGCGGAATCTGATAAAGAATTACCGCTGGGTTTGGAACAATTGGGCAACATGGAACAACTATCTGATTAACCTTTCTCAGGTCTTGAACAATCATGAAAGTTCCGTTTGGCTTTTTAATCCCCATAATCGGTGAATTACCTGGACTGCTTTCAATTTCTTTTAGAACACCTTGTTTTATGAATTTGTCAATTACAGGAATAATACCTTCAATAGTTTCTGCTTTCATTTTATACTGAGGAATGTTTGGAAAATCTACTCCTTGTTTCACTGTAATTTTAACTGGGTCTACATTTTTCATCAAACCCATATCATTTCCTGTCAAATCCCAAATTTTAGCATTGACTGTCTCTTTTAATTCTTCTGGAAGATTATCTTTATCAAATGCAGGAAATAATTTACTTTCCTCTGCCTCAACCATTAACATTGTTAATCTGTACAGCCCATCTTCTTGTGTTTGAAGCTCTATACCATCCGGTGAGCAATATATTTTGCAATTCATCTTGCAAAGGATGTCCCTTCCTAACAAGTTCACAGGACTGCTGTTACAAACTACAAATCTATGTTTGTCTTTATATTTGCCAATTTCAACCTCAACTGGTTCTGTTAAATCTGTTTTAATTTGTTGATTAGCTACGCTTACTACTTGGATGGTGTCCCCAGAGAGAGGCAGGTTTTCTATTTCCACTGATATAACAGTAGAACGGGTAGCACCTGTGTCCACAAGAAAAGTGATTTCTACATCATTCACTTTACCATTTACAAATGGACCAGATTGGTCTACCTCAAGAGTGGCTCCAATCACACACTCTTCCTCCTCTCTCAGGCACCGTCATAAGTAATCCTCAGAATCACTCCCTCCATTTTCTTTCATCCAAAATTGTTGAGCAAAATTTGGCACATTCACTCTTTGCGGTCTGTTTACCTGTTCACCTCCGCAGAATCCCGTTTCTGTACTGTATCTCTGCACATTCACACAGTTTGGAAGTGGCGGTTGTGGAATCTGACTCTGCTGATTCACTACCTGTCGCTGTAGCTGTTGCTGTAGATTTATCTCGTTCTGCATCTGTGGATTTAATGATGCATTTTTTAAATTTCTGGGCGGATTTTTACATTCACGCTTCCAGTCTCCAATTTCACCGCAATTAAAACATGGGAGTTTCTGCTTTAACTCTTCAATATTTCCCATCAATCTTGGCTTATTAAAATTACCCTTAAATTTGCCTTGATTCTGATTAACATTTTTATTTTCCAAATTTGCAATTTGTTGTTCAGCCACTTTTACTTGTGCCCACATAGCTTTTTCTTTGAACTTTTTCTGTTTGGCATCTATTTCATCACTACAGTATTTTGCTTTTCTCAAAATATCATCAACTGATAGTGATTGCCAACCAACGATTCCATTTCTAATCATTTCTCCAATTTCAGGTCTTAAGCCATAAAGAAACCTATATATGAAGTGGCTCATGTCCTTTTCACTTAATTTTTCATAACCACTGTATTGTTTAAATACCAGCAGTAATCTTTCATAAAATGAATGTACTGATTCTTTTGGTTCTTGATTTGTTCTGTCTATTTTAACCCAATCAACTTCTTTAGGGGCAATCTTGTTTTTCAACCACACAATTACTTTATCATACAGATCCATAACATCTGTTGATGGAGCACCTGTTACTCTATCTCGATCAGGTTCCTCTTTTGGCCAACTTACAGAAATTTTACATTCTGTCCAAAGATCCGATGGAACAACAATATCAAAGAATCCATCAAGATCAATCCACAGAACTTTTGAGACCTTAATAAATCTATCCACTTGTCAATACCATTCCACAGGCTTTTCTCTCAGCCGGGGAAAATCATTTGTGAACAATAAGATGTCCTGTCTTGTCCAAGGAACATGCACATGGGTATGTTCACCTCCTGCTATCTCTCTCATCGGAAACTGATTAGCTACTTCACCTCTTTCTTTCCTTTCTTCCTCTCTTTTCTTTGTCCATTTTACTCTCCATTTACTTAATTCACCTAATCTTTTTAAGAACACAATTAATTCTTTTATATGAATTATTCTTCCTGAAGTGTTCATGTTTTCAATGTGTTTTTCAGTGAAATCTACTCTGTAATGTTTTCCCAAATTCTTCTGCCTGCTCAAATCAATTTCTAATTCAATAGCTAATTCTTCTAATTGTTCATACTTAGTTTTAGTTTTCCATTGTATGCTTTTACAAATAAACAATAATTCTTCATCCTGATAATGCTTCAAATTGTCAGGTCCAATTGTGCCAATAATTAATTCCTCCAAATCTGCTTTCAATATTGCGACATGAAGTAATTTAAATTCTGGGTTTTTCGGGGATTGCGTTAAATCTATTTTATTTATGCTCTTTTCTGGAGTATCAGCATCAGATTCTGCACCAGTTGGTGTTCTACATGTTGGACTTTGATTAAAAGTTAAATCAGGCATCATTGTTTTCTCTCGGTGAATTTCTGGTAAATCTGAGTAAAATTTTTCAGCCACTCTCTGGATTTCTGCATTTAATGGAACTGTTAAAGCTGAATGTCTAATGGGCTTGGACGGCGTTGGTGATGGCCGCCTAGCCTGTTCCCTGCTGCACAGGGGAGCGATCTTTCAGACTCTCAGGGACGGAAAATCATCTCTTCAGCCGAATGGGCAGCGGAGCTGAACTTTGGTCCCACTGAGGCACACTCGGTGTGAAGTTAGGCGCTTAATAGCAGCTGGATGCACCTTTTTGCCGACACGCTGCCACATTGCTGAAAGCGAGCCGCGGAGCGGAGCGCTGACATCCTACACGTCACCTGGCGAGAAACGGCTGATCTATGAGCCGGAGGGAAGGTGAGCCTTAATAAACGCGCCAATTGAGGCATGGCCCGCAAAAATGCGAAATGATTAGGCTAACCGGCGTGATCTGAGATTACCGATGACTCCGTGTGCCCGCCTGCCTGTCCCTAAGATGGCCGCCCGCCAGATACCTCGCTCATAGAGAACCAAAAATACGCTGATAATACCGTCAATACTCAGCGGAATGCACCAACGGCACAGTGCCTCTACCCTACGCCTTCCTGAAGGGAGCCCCTAAGAGAGAGATCGCGCCTCCAACGGCGATATAGATGAAAACAGAGGAAACCTACCCCCACTGGCGCCTGACCCCAAGATGGCGACCCTGTTAAATTTTCCTCTTCGTTTTCGGCGCGAAAACGGGAAAGATAAGCAGAAACAGGGATTTGTGTTCTTCAAGCTAATGGGAGGTTTGCTCAAACAGCCCTGCAGACCCAAGATGTCATAGCCTAACCTTCCACTTCTAATGCCACAATATCTCTAGGAGGAGCAGCCACAAACAGAGATACAGCCACAAACAGAGCTTAACATACGAACATTAACCAGCATTAAGCAAATATATCATTCGAGTAGCGACAGGTCTCTACACACTCCAATTGAAAGCCAGAGGTCAGCGCAAGAGATCCAGACCTTTCCTGGAGAGCACCGACATTATCTGTCAGAACTCTGAGCTCTAAAATCACTACCTTGGGCTCTCTGTCCGACGACCTAACTCGACCAGCGCTTTGACATCCCTCAGGCCACCCTGTCCTTTCTCGCAAACTGGAAGAACGACGCATCAGCGTCCACCACACACGAATCTCCTCCAAAATGGCGGACAGGGATGAGAAGAAAAACAACAAAAAGGTGAGGTCGGAACCCTCATTGTCGGACTCTCCTATTAAATCGAGGGCGGACGTCAACAGTACCCTAGAGGTAATCCTGAAAAAACTAGCAGAGGTACACGACCTAGCAAAGTCAACCAAATCCAACACTGACTCTATGCAACTGGAACTCACTGCAATTAGAGCTGACATGAGCTCTGTAGACAAAAGCATAGATGAAGCGGAACAGAGAATTAGTGATTTAGAAGACAAATCCAATACTGCATCGACTTCCATACAGAATCTCCAGGAATCAACGGACCAACTCAGACGCCAAGTATCGGAATTGGAGGACAGAAACAGAAGGGGCAACGTGCACATTTTTGGAATCCCAGAAAATGCAGAGAAGGATGCGAATTCCTGCGTTGACTTTCTAGAAGCTTGGATTCCGAAGATAACAGGGATTTCCTTCCACCACGAGTTTGAAATCGACAGAGCCCACAGAGTCCCCAGCTATATCCCTCACGGCTACAGAGGCCCGCGTCCACTGATATGCAAACCACTGAGGTACCAGCATACGGAAGCTATACTTCAGTTCGCAAGACGCAACCACAAAATCTCTTGGGAAGGCCATAATATAACTTTCACCCAGGACTACTCGAAAGGCACACTCGAAGTCCGGAAGGGCTTCCTGGCCCTGAGAGGAAAACTTAGATCGAAAGACATCCAGTACTCCTTTGTTGGTCCGACGAAATTTAGAATTACCATACAGGGCAAACCGAAATTCTTCACGGACCCCAACGCACTGGCACAATTCATCAGAGACTCTCCACCGCAGAGCATGGACTTGTCCAGCGGCTCCTCAAACAAACGGAAGACCAACTCGCAAGAAAATATAAACTCGAGTTCTGGTCATGGGTGACCCGAACAGATCAATCTCAAGCCTCTAGCTTGAAATTCATAGTGTTCTTAGCGTTCAGTATCTTTTACAGTAGATAGTAAGTCGAATTAATTATCACCCGTGAGCAGCCGAACATTATGCTGCCTTTCCGTTTTAGTTCCTGCGAATACTCAGAATTGGTCTGATTGACTCCGTCAGGTGAGACCGCTCAGTGTTCATACCGAGGTCACATGCACATCCACTAACAACCTCATCAAATGTTTCATAATGGAACTCACTTTGTGCTCTTTGCGCTCTTCAATTCGAATTCGGGGAGTGTGCCCTGCTCCACCACCGTTAACACCATGATCCTACCTGGGACTCAGTTGACTCTCAAAGACTATATTGAGACCTGCAGAAAAGCCCCCTCATGACATCTTATCTTTTGTTTGCGCATACCTTTTGGTTACGCATGTTTCACACATATGAATGTACTTGATATATACTCGATATGCGGGGTTAAATGGCCATGTCCAGGTACCTTTTCCTCATTACTCCTATTGAATATGTTCCTAAACTTGCTCCTCCACCGTTAACACCATGATCCTACCAGGGTCTCAGTTGATTCTCAGAGACTACATATATACCTGTAGAAAGTCCCCTTATGTCATCTTGTCTGTTTGCGCATACCTTTTGGTTACGCATGTGTTACACATATGAACGTACTCGATATGCGGGGCTAAATGGTCATGTTCATGAACCCTTTCCTCATTACTCTTATTGAATATGTTCTTAAACTTCACTGCTTAGTTAAGTTTCATGACTACACGTTTTCTCAGTATCTCAAACACTACTATATACTGCTTAGTACATATAGCTACCGAATATTGTTAGTTACCTGTTCCCTATTTCACCCACCAGTCTAATCCCTTCCTGTGCTGCAGATGGATGGCAATGCCGTCGCAGTTCCCAAGTTCGTTTGAGAGGGGAGGGGGGAGGGGGGAGGGAAGGAGAGGGAGGGAGGAAGGGGGGAGAGGGAGGGGGGTAAGGGGAGGGAAGGGGAAGAAAAAAATCTGGTTTGTTTCAGCATGCTTTTTCTTTTATTTGAGGTTAATGCTTTTTCTCAAGTATTTGTCAGCAAAAGGTCTACTTTCCGTTATTTCACGGGGGCCCTCACAGAGCACTCGCAGAGATCTAACCTATCGTGCCACTAGCCTATCCCCAGTAATAGTTTACAGTACCATACTCACCAAGATCCCGAAATACGTCTGCTCAATTGACACCATTGGAACAGCAGTATACGCGAGACAGTATAGAACCAATGACGCAGCTTACTCATTCAGTCTCAACACACACCTACCACCCTCTAACATACTCTTCAACGATACTACGCCTGAACAAGAGCGATACCATATTATCCAGTGACCCATAATACATCTATCTCGGAGGGCCTTAATATTGTTTCCCTCAATGTTAAAGGTCTCAACCACCCGGTCAAAAGGAGAAAAGTTCTGGAGTACCTGGCCAAATCCAAGGGTGACATTCTACTCCTACAGGAGACTAAACTGTCGAAAGATGACGCTGACTTTATAAACCAACATTGGATATCTCACATTCTTTGCTCACCAGCAGTTAGCAAAAAGAGGGGGGTTCTTACACTTATAGCTAAGAAATCCAACATCTCCGTAGTTACACACACTCACGATAATAATGGCCGCTTCGTCATGGCACACCTTCAGAGAAACGAAGATCAAATCCATGTCTTGAACGTATATGGCCCCAACAATGACGATCCAGAGTTTTGGGACTCACTAGCCCCGACCCTAGATCGTATACCCCAGGGAGAACTACTAATTATGGGGGGTGATTTCAACCTGCCACTTGACCCAATCACTGATCGCCACTCGAATTGCGCCTACCACCCCACACGTTCACATTCTAGCTTACACCGCCTATGCTCCAGATTCAGCTTACACGACTCATGGAGACTCCAACACCCTGACGGCCGAGATTTCACCTTCTACTCGCCACCTCACAATTCCTACTCGAGGATAGATTATATCCTCATTAATAGCCCCTTCACTCACCTCATCGAAGAAACCAGTATTGCCCCTAAACTGATTTCCGACCACTCAAGCATACAGACCAAACTAGTGGGTTCCAGTTCCATTCTCCCCCCTAAAAGATGGAGATTCAATGAAGAAATATTTTCAGAGCCGGAAAACAAACGTAAGATTGAGGACGCCATCCTAGAGTACCTCAAAATTAATGACACCCCCGACTCAGACATTGCGAATGTTTGGGAGGCACTCAAAGCCACTCTGAGAGGAGTACTAATAAGCATTCGAGCTCAAGCTAACAAAAAATTAAACAAAGACTTGTCCACTCTGGAAGGTAACATCAAAAAGCTGGAAACCGCCCATATGGCAGATCTCCAAAATTCGAGGATTTTAAGCGACCTCACCAAACTCAAATATGAATACAACTCGATACTCAGTAGAAGGGCGGGGGTCTGGGTCAATAAGTTTAAGGCTCTAAGAACATGTGAGGGCAACAAAGCTGGAAAGATGTTGGCGTCATATCTAAAACATAAACTTTCGTATACTCCTGAGGCGGAAGCCGGGAGCTGAACTGCTTTTTAAAATTGTTGTTTCTTGTGTCACGAATAACTTGTGTGCTATATTTTAACTTTGCACTCACCCTTCTGGTACCACCAGATCTTGTCCTCGAACCGCCCACAACAGCGGAGTTATCGCTGTAGCGGAACGCCCCAAACAAACAATTTCAGTCGCCATTGACGTCGAGGGACGAGGCCACGCCTACCCTTAGGCCACGCCCACACGCCCATCTGCATATAAGCGCTGAATGCGAGCGCATTAAAACAGAACTTTCGTATACTCCTGAGGCGGAAGCCGGGAGCTGAACTGCTTTTTAAAATTGTTGTTTCTTGTGTCACGAATAACTTGTGTGCTATATTTTAACTTTGCACTCACCCTTCTGGTACCACCAGATCTTGTCCTCGAACCGCCCACAACAGCGGAGTTATCGCTGTAGCAGAACGCCCCAAACAAACAATTTCAGTCGCCATTGACGGCGAGGGACGAGGCCACGCCTACCCTTAGGCCACGCCCACACGCCCTTTTTCATCCTTTTAAAAATGTGTATCCACCGGACGCGCAGCGGACGGGCGCAGCAGGCGCGCCGTTTGCGCGCCGAAGGCGCGCCTAAGGCAAGCCCGTCTGGGCCAGTCCGGGCCCAGACGGCCTTAGGCCCAGGCACTATGCCCGATTCTCAAAGGCGTATAACTTACACCCAAGACAGGCTTCGAGCATTGAACTCGAATAAACATCCCAAGTGTAAGTACACCCTCATGGAAGACAACCCATTCACGGGCTGTGCCCTCTGCAATCCGCTGGAGGAGAAGGAACTTGCACAAGCCCTCCGACTTGGCCTCCTCAATTGCAGGTCTCTTGTTAGACACGCTCCTGAGATAAATATCCTCGTCCAAAACTATATGCTGGACATACTGTTTCTCACAGAAACATGGATGACGCCGAATAATGACTTTGACATGGTCAATGCCGTCCCCCCAGGCTATCAAATACGCCTCTTAAACAGACCGGTTGGTAGAGGCGGTGGGCTAGCCATCCTTTACAAAGACCACATCACCTGCAGGATTGACAATGGCAATGTCAAAGACTGCGAAAGTTGCAACTTCATTCTTCAGATCTCGCCTGCAATCTCTCCGGACTATTAGTCTACCGACCGCCAGGCCCACTTGGGGAATTCTCCAGTACTTTGATGGATCACGCCATACTAAAAGCAACCACTGCGTCTAATTTCCTTTTCCTAGGAGATCTCAATCTCCATTTCCTTGACCCTACGGATAACTCCGCAGCTAACCTATTAACAGATCTTGCGTCAGTCGACCTGCATCTCATGAACTCAAAAGCTACCCATGAAAAAGGCCAGCTTCTGGATCCGATTTTTACGAACATTAGTAATTTTAAAACCCAGGAACCCACTCCTTTCCCATGGACAGACCATTCACTGGTTCCCATGCAATGGCATATCAAAATCGCTCCGACTCAACCACCCAAAACCAGGACCCTCGGTAGACGGTGGCACAAGCTGGTACCGGAGGAATGGGAAGCTAAGTTAGGAGAATCCATCCCGCCCCGCCCCTCGGATCCCAAAACTGCGGATAGAGAATTTAATGATTGGCTCACCCACTCCCTAGACAGTCTTGTCCCTCTCACTAGTACTCTTAAACATACCAAGAGGGTCAATCCAGCTCCATGGTACACCCCCGCACTGAACGCTTTAAGGAAGGAATGCAAAAGGTCAGAACGCATTTGGAGGAAGGACAAGTCTGTGAAGAAAAAAGACGTATTCCAGTCATCCATGAGAGCATATAAACTAGCACTCCGCAACGCCAAAAGTGCCTTCTATGAGGAAAAAATAAAGAATTCCTCCTGCTCAGCCAGGGAAACCTTCCTTATCCTTAAAGAGCTCCTCCATGTCCCCGACCCCCCACAAAAACCTATGGACCCCAAAGCAGCGGAAGACAAATGTGTCAAACTAGCTACCTTCTTCGATGAAAAAATTAAAAAGATCCTCGCCTCCCTGCCCGCTGCCGAATCCGATTTCATGGAAGGAGATAAGGACTATCCTCCTCTGCAGAGGAATTCCCCCCGGAAGCCCTCTGCTCCTCACTTGGTTTCCTTCGGCCCGGTTACCATGGAGGAGGTAGCCGCCACATTTGCTTCAATCAAGAGTGGCGCCCCCAGTGACCCAGTGCCCATACGATTCCTCCAAAAAATCACCCATACCATAGTGCCCCCGCTGACCGCTCTGATTAACACCTCATTAACCCAAGGTGAAGTCCCCCCTAGTTGGAAGGAAGCGGTCATTAAAGGACTTCTCATGAAACCTTCACTAGACCCTGAGGATCTATCAAACTATAGACCCATCTCTCTCCTCCCCTGGATTGGTAAGGTCGCTGAGAAACTCGTAAATAAAAAACTGTCACAGTTCCTGGAAACCAACCACCTCCTCAAGAACTCCCAGACGGGCTTTCGACCAGGTCAGGGCACTGACACCGCTCTCCTTGCTGCAGTGGAGAAGGCCAGAGACATTCTTGATACAGGAGGATCAGTGGCAGTGGTCCTCCTGGACCTGAGCGCGGCCTTCGATACTGTCAGCCACCAGGTCTTAACTCAACGCCTGGAAAACATCGGAGTGAAAGACAAAGCTCTGAAATGGCTTTCATCCTTTCTCTGCCAACGCTCCTTCCAAGTCTGGGAATGTGACAGCCGCTCCCCTGCCATCCCCCTCCGGTGTGGTGTGCCACAGGGCTTGTCACTTAGCCCCACGTTATTTAATGTGTACATGGCCCCATTGGAGGAGATGGTCACCCCATTCGGAGTCACTATCATCAGTTATGCTGACGATACACAGCTGGTGGTAACTCTATCTCACCCCAAGCAAGAGCCCTCTAACCTCCACGGCTGTCAGTCCAATATACATCAATGGATGAACGACTCAGCCCTTAAACTAAATGGGTCAAAAACAGAGATTCTGCTCCTGGGTCAAAAAGCGCGAGATCTACCCCCGAACATCTGGCCCGCCTGTCTTGGTGAACCTCCTGCCCCCAAGACGGAGGTCAAAAGTTTGGGAATATGGTTAGAGAAAGATCTCACCTTTAGAACGCAGGCAAGGAAGACGGCCGGCGTCTGTTTCGGCCTGCTAAGATCATGCAGGAAGGTGCTTCCCCTACTCCCTTTTAATTCCCGGAAACAGTTGATCCAAGGCCTGATTGTGTCCAGGCTGGACTACAGCACGCCATTTATTTGGGAGCCCCTGAAACCACCCTCCAGACACTACAGAAAATCCAGAATGCCACTGCCCGGATGCTCACGAATACCCCGGCCAGAACATCTGCGAAACCCGCATTGAATAAATTGCACTGGCTACCGATCAGGGAAAGAGTGGTATTCAAGGCCCTCTGCCTGGCTCACAAAGTGCTCCACAACGAAGGCCCACCAAGTCTCAAAAACGGTATCACCCCCTATAGACCTACTAAAGCGCTCCGGTCGGACCACGAAAACCTCATTGTGGTACCCAAGGTGAAAAAAGCCCGCTCAGGAGGCCGCCGCTTTTCGGTTCACACAGCGAAGCAATGGAACGCGCTCCCTCTGATACTAAGAACAAAACCGAACCTCCTCCGCTTCAGGAAATTGCTCAAAACCCTCCTCTTCCCATAATCACTCTTACTTTTCCGCACTCCCTCCCCTCAGGATTACAAGGTTTAGCGCTGGGATACTCATGGGTGACTACGCGCTCTATAAAAACCTTAAATAAATAAATAAATAAATAAATAAAAACAAGCAATTCAACATTGCCTCAATTAAAGATAGCAACAATATCATCCAAACAAAGCAGAACCTAATTCTTAATACATTTAAATCATTTTACCAAGACTTGTACAAAAATAACCTAGACTTTGACTCGGAAGAGTGTAACAGATACCTAACCTCTCTGGGTCTTCCTAAACTCAACGATGCTGACAAGGACACACTGAACTCCCCGATTACACTACAGGAAGTATCAGCGTCCATCAAAACGCTTAAATGCAAGAAAGCACCGGGTCCTGACGGGTTCTCAGCCAGCTTCTATTAAGAACTTACGAACTCCCTGAGCCCAACTCTCCTGAAACTATTCCAATCCTTTAACGTAACAAAAGGTATTACCAATTCAATGAGTGAAGCTACCATCATAGTCATACCTAAAGAAGGTAAAGACCCTCTGCTAACCAAAAATTACAGGCCAATCTCCCTAATCAACTTAGATTGCAAAATTTACGCAAAGATCCTCGCCACACGTCTAAATTTACAACTTCCAAAGCTAATTAGTACTTCACAGGTAGGCTTCATGAAACAGCGCATGTCTAACGATAATACGAGGATCCTCTGACACGTCATTGAAAAAGCCAGTAAGCTCGCTGCCCCGACCGTAGCCATTACCCTCGACGCAGAGAAGGCGTTTGATAGAGTCTCCTGGTATTTCCTCAAGAGCTGCATGTCCGCCTTTAACCTGGGAGACCCATTCACTGATTTGGTTATGGCCCTATACCGTTCACCTTCAGCACGCATTGCTATAAATGGTTCATTGTCGGACCCTTTTCCCTTAGAACAAGGGACAAGACAGGGCTGCCCCCTCTCCCCCTCACTTTTCCTCTTGGCGATGGAACCCCTAATTACACATATAAAAAAAAATGAAAACATCAAAGGTGTGAAATTCGGTGATAAGTGCGTCAAACTTGCCGCCTATGCGGACGATATCCTGATTGTAACGGAATCACCAGAATCTTCCATTACTGCACTAATGACCACCATAGATAATTACTCTTCGCATTCAGGATACAAACTCAACCGGGATAAATCTGAGGTCAAACCACTCAATATTTTAACCACCAAAGAGATACTGGGAACCTCAGGGCTATGTTGGCAACCAGAGTTTGTGAAATACCTAGGTATCGAGTTTGGTGGCTCCCTCATGGAGACCCTCCATCGAAATGAAAAAATGACTTTAAATAAAATCAAGACACAACTAGAGGGGTGGTCCCCCCGGTTCATCACTTGGTGGGGTAGAGTGGAAACCATCAAGATGATGATTTCACCTCTAGTTAATTACCTCATATCTATGCTCCCACTAACCCTCACGTCTGACTTCTATGACAAATTAAACTTGGCCATCTCTAACTTCCTATGGAAAGGGAAAAGGGCAAGAATCAGCATAAAAAAACTTCGCTTAGACAAATCCGCAGGTGGGGTCAACTTGCCTGACTTTAAAAGGTATGAGACCGCATTCCTAGCCAAACAAGGAGCTCATTGGCTCGCTCCCTCACCTGACTATACCCCAGTATGGCTAGAAATTGAGGAAGAAATTCTAGACGGTATCTCACCTAGCGCGGCCCTCTCATCTAACCTGAACAAGCTGACCCACTCTAAATCAATATTTCACAACACAAAATCTGCCCTCCTGAAGTTTGATAAAATCCTAGAAAACAGTATCCGGGGCTCACGATGGGAATCCCTTTGGGACAACCGTAACATTATGTACAAGGGTAAACCCATGCACAACGAGACATGGATCAAAAAAGGCATAATGGTCCCACACCAACTATACGCGGGAGCATACCCTATTCCCTTCAGTGACCTACAAATCAAATACGATCTTGCACCAATAGAATTCCACAACTTCCTAAATGTAAAAATGGCTTTGTCCAAAACCAATCTCTCTCCGACACCACCCTCACTCCCGCCATACCTTGCCAGACTAAATAGACTAGGACACCAGGTTTCCTTTCTCTATAGACTCAGCCGTCCACAACAATCTGGCATTACTGCCCCAATTACACAATTCTGGAATAACCTTTCATCCAGGCCAATCACAGACTCAGACTGGACCAACACTTGGATATCTTGCGCGAGACATAAAATCAGCCCTACACTATCACAGGCAAAATATTGGCTCTTACATAAGGCCTTCTGGACCCCAGCTCGATTATTTGCACACAACCTCACCCCAGATGCCTTTTGCTGGAATTGCAAACGTGCGGAGGGCGACTTGTCACACGTCATCCTACAATGCGACTGCGTGGCGCAATTCTGGGGGAAGATATTCGAATTGATCTCAAAGCTATTCCACGTCTCACCGGTAAAAGAGCTCCCTTACCTAGTCTTCGGGCTTACGCAGCACCCATCCCTTGATGCAGATGATAGGGCATTAATGGACCTCCTCCTCTAGGCGGCGGTTAAGACTGTCCTCAGCAACTGGAAAGATACTAGCAAGGCCAATTACGCTGGGTGGCTGAATTGGATAATCAGCTTACGTGGAGCTGACAATATTACACTCCTTCAGACACCGTGGCGCCCTCCCACGAGAAAACTATGGTCGACCCTTGATAACTACTTCACGTCACATAAGCCACCTTAGACTGGCCCACACACCGTACACGACCCACCGTCATATGCTCCCCGACTGCCTTCATTGCACTATTAACCATCGTGGAAAATTGTCCTTAATGAATGTGTAAAATGCTGTTGAAATACATTGTATGTTACTAAGTTGTTATTGAGTATGTGATACGGGACCTATTGCTCTAGGCTAGCCGCCAGCCATGTACCTTTGTACTGACATTTACTATGACATTCTGTAGCGTACAGTAATTCTGATTCGTATATTTATGACTCACACTATGCTAATGGATTTACTTTTTATATGTCTATGCTGAAACAACCAATAAAAAACTTTTGAAATAAAAAAAAAAAAGCTGAATGTCTAATTTCCCTTTGATCAAAAACTGGTTGAACAGGTCCAATTGTTACTGGTACCGTTACTGCTTCCATGCTTTTAGTTAACTGTTGTATTAATTCATCTTTTGATCGGAAATATTCTGAAGTATTTGGTGTTTCCTCACATCTTTCTGTTCTCATTACATTTCTTGAAGTCTCATTTCTCAAAACTGGGGTTTCAGGATAATTTCTATTTTCACCTGATATACTAGAGTTAGTTCTTGTTTCTACTCTTTCAGGAGTTTTTGCATTATTCTGATTTAATCTGGATGGTGACTCATCAATAATTTCTCTAGGAGGAGCACTTGGAGAAGTCCCTGGAGGAACTCTCGGGGAAGAAAATGAACAAACTGGTTGATAAGGTGACAGTTTCTGTTTTGTAATATAAATTTCTTCTAAAACCGCATCTTCTAATTCACTTTCTTCAACATTATTATTTTTCTTTTGGGCATTATTTTGACTGGTTGCCTCACCAAATCTTGCTGGATACAAACCATCACATGCACTACGTCTCCATCGAAGCATTCTATCCTCATGAGTTTCACGATTAATGTCTAATCTGGTACCTCTTGTTATACCTCTGTTTTCTCGCTCTAATTCAAACATCTCATCCTCCCATTCAGCTAAAGCCTCAAATTGTGTAGGTCTAGGCTTTGGTTCAAGTGTCATCATTTTGTCTCTTAAATTTTTTAAAACTTTCATGTTAAATGGCCCATCTTCCGGCCATGCTAAAACACCATCATTCTTGGTATAATCCATCCAATTCTCAAACCAACGGCAAGTATGATAACCATATTCACCTTGCATATAAGCTGCAGGTGTCTTGTACTTATGAAGTAACTTTCCACCACGCATTTCAATTTTCTTATCGGATTTCAATTTATTTTTCAATTTTTGAAACCACGAACGTTTCTTTTTCTGTTTAACATAATAATATTCCATGATTTAAATCTGTTTCCTTTGCTTCAATAAAGATCGTAACAAGGAAATTGGTATTCCGCTACACCAGCCAATCCGTTCGCGAAACTCACCAACAAGCCAATCAGGTTAAGCTACGTCACCACCTTGCCCAACCAATGGAATTTCTGTTTTCAAGATAAGCCAATCAGCTGTCAGCTCGTCTTAGTCACATGAACCAATCAGCGTGCTTGCTGTGACGTATGTTAACCAATGACAGCGCAGACCCTGTGACGTACACTGCCGCTGCAGTTTCTCGTCTCTCGCTCCTAGAGCTCACCCCTCCTTTACAAAATATTTTCACACCGCCATTTTACATTTCTTTTCAATGAAATTCAGTTAATAACCACAGAAAAACAAACCATGTGTCTGTTTCACTAAAATAAAGTGATAGATTTTACAGACATTCAAGTATTCTTTGGCGTGGAATAGACAACGCTATTCTTGCAGAATATTCATTTGTTGATAAAGTAAGTTCTACTCTACCCTTCTAACTGGTAATAACAAACTCGTTTCTCTCTGAATGCACATGAAGTGACAATTCAAAGTTTAACTCGAACGTAATTACAAAATCATTTACGCACATTCAAACGAAGAAAACCCTAAACATACATACATGAATCATGGTAGGACTTTAACCAACCATAGAAATCCTCACTCGCCAGTAAGAATAGACGAAGCTTCCTTATCCTTCACTCAAGTTTACATATATTCTACTACTCTTTTCGCAGTGAGTTTTAAAACAGGCTCCAAGTCCCTATACTCGAAAGCTATGATTTCATAGACAACCTTCACTATACATTTTACCTAGCACACCTAAAATCCCTAAACTTGTGCTGTACGAGCACAACACTAGTGATATATGACAATACAACTATTTTGAAACAGAACAAATGCACTGTATAACTTCACTTGTCACACTACTCTTATGCCGGCACAACTAGGAATTTTCACACTGCTGGAAAAAACCTTTCGACAACATATAACAACTGGACAAACTTAACATGTTTTAGTCATCATTTCTATGTAACTCCCATGTAACATGTCAGTTACCATAGTAACCGAACTCTGCTACCAAGAAATTGATTCAGCGCTCCTAATGAAAAACTGTCTCACCAACGCTACCTAACTCCAAAATACTCACCATTAATCATGAATCATTTACCAAGGCCCATAAACTAACGAGACAATTTCTGAGCGACTAAATCATGTGACCTAATTAAACAGAACTATTCAGAAAACTATTTACAGATTGATATACTACTGCAGTTTATCATTTCTTACCACGGTTTTAAAAACATTTATCATTTAATTAAGTCACTAAGGCAAATGGATCAACTGATAGTAACAAGACCATGAATAAACAAGACCAGCTTGTCGTTTCAAAATCTTATTTATTAACTATTTATTGAAAGAAAGTGCATTTTATTTAATTCTTTATTTATTAGCATTTTATTAGCAGCTTTTAATTGAGGAACAGCATATTAGACTGGAAATTCAAAGCAAAAATCAGTTAGCATGATTTAAGTAAAATAAACAGTTTCCATTCCCAAAGTTCTAATTTTCCCTGTCTAAAACTCACTTCGCCTAAAAGGAAATAGTCATTAAGTCTGTTATCCTTACGTGTGCCAACAAGTCCTTCAGCACGTCACTCCCTTCCACAATTGGAAAGCGAGAAGCGCCCTCCTGCCCACGGGGGCAATTTTTATACCTTCCTGTCTAACTAATCTCACTAAAAAGTATATTTTTCTCTGCCATCCAGTGTTCTTATTGGCTGACTGATGTCAGCTCATATGGTGTCATCATCTTTTTTGAAGACAAAATCAGACTTTTCTTAGAGTCCATTGTCTCTTATTCACAAGTCACGCAGTTTCCTCAAAACTAAACATTTTGCAAATCACAGGCTGTGACTTCCTTAGCTTGGCAATCTTTGCCGGTTCCCGTCCTTGATTCAATCCTTCCAAGAGCACGTATAATACAATTTTCAATTGGGTTTGCAAATATTTTCAATGTGATAAAAGTTTCCATGCAGGGCTCTTGCTTTCTCTGGACAAGATTCGACAACACCATCTTTAAAACGCTAGCCTCACTCTTTGGAAACTAGTATTCAAACAAACACAAGACAATAATTAATTAAAGAATTGAGATTTATTCTGTTACCCACCCCCTTTGCTAAATATTAACCCGTTAATTAATGTTACCTAGCTGAAGCACATAAAGCAGCAGTTATATTTACTTTCTTCTTTTAGGCCACAGGATTCTCCTCGAACTTATGCCACTTAAAGACGAAAAGACATAACATAAGCACACACAAATAAGCACATGCCATTAATTAGACTGCCGCATTTAATACTGACAAAGACAATAGACAAGGTTAGTTTATTTTTTATTTTTTTCACGTACTTGCAGTTGCAACATAGAGCACATATGTTAGTCCCTTGTGTCGTGTATGCATTTTAAACTAGATTGATTAGTACATTCCATAACAAACTCATTAATACGATTATTTATTATGGAAGTTTAACTTTGCAAGTCAGAACAAAATATTATTCTGAACCTTGCTCCATCACGTCCTTCCTGCCCATTCTTCCATTCCTATTCCGTCTCCCAGCAGCTTGTTGTTTGATCCTGTGATAGGGCCCCAGCTTCTTCATGGCCCCCACTGCTCCGGGTCTCTGGATGTCCGTGATCTGTGCCCACAGCCCCCACTGCAGACAGAATCTTTTGTGCGCCATTTGACAGCATGGAGCTGAGAAGTGCTCCTCTCTCTGTTACAAGCAATAATAATGACAACAATATTTAACTATCTCATAAAGTCACTATTATCATAACACACTATCTATTCCCCCTCTAATTCTGTCATTCTCTCTTTCACTTCCTCTATCTCTTGCTCAAGCACATACATATACACAATTTCAAACTCATTCTCTCTCTCTTACTACTCTTTCTCTATAACTGTTTATCCTTCCTCTGGGTACAATTCTTTATATTCAATTACTCTCTCCTCATATTAACTCCATCTCCCTTTCTCACATGTTTATTTCTAACCCCCTATACTCACAACATCTTACTTCAAACGTTCGTTCTCTATCACTATTATCAATGCTTCTATATATATTATATTATACTAATTTCAAACTAATATGCCCCGCTGCCATAACAAACATTGGCAAAACCAATAGCTTTAGCTAAACACTCATAAGGTCCCAAAGGTGAGACCTATTCACTATGCCAATGCTTGTTACTGATTTTCACCAAAGATGACACATAGGCATTGAACAGTGTAGGGCTCAGGGATGTTCCCTGCGGGACGCCACAGTCAATGGTGCTGGGTTTGGATAGGACATGTCCCAATTGTACTGTTTGTGTTCTAGTGTTCAGAAATGAGCTGAGCCACTGTAGGGCTTTGACATGGATTGCTTTTTCGTGAAGGTTTTCCAGCAGTCGGTCATGCAAGACTGTGTTGAACGCTGCCGACAGGTCCAACAGTATCAGTGCTACAAATCCTCCCTGATCGGTCAAAGATCTAATGTTATCTAGGATGGCCAGAAGCGTTGCCTCTGTGCTGTTGGTGGCCCTGAAGCTGGTTTGTGAGGCATCTAATAGTTCGTTAGACTATAAAAAAAAAAAAATAGTTAGACAATTGCCTATTTACCAACCTCTCCAAGTCTTAGTATGGAAGTTGAGAGATTGACCAATAGTTTTCAAGATTGTGAACATCTGTTCCTGCTTTCTTTAACAGAGGGGTCACTACCGCCTGTTTCCAAGCTTCAGGAAAAGCAGCAGTCTTAAGAGAGTTGTTGAGTAGCTGAGTGACATAGGGACTTAATACTGCTGTGATCCGAGCAAAGACAAAGTGGGGGCATGGGTCTAGGGGAGATCCTGATTTAACTTCCCCCATCAATTTTAGGACCTCGTACTCTGTAAGAGGGGAGAAGCTGCCCAAGCTAGATGGAGCATCTGGGTGAGGGGTCCGGTGTTCCCAGCTGATATAGTCTGCTGTGATGTTTGGGCTGAAGGAAGAATACATTTTGCTGATTTTATCAGAAAAGATTTTGCTGATTTTTTTGCAGGCTTCTTCTGAGGGGGCCAGTGATTGGGACATACTTGCAGGTTTACTGAGTTCCCTTACTATTTTATACAGCTCTTTTGCTGAGTTGCAGTTCTTGTTAATTTGTTGCGCAAAGTAGGTCTTCTTTGCCTTCCTAATGGTGTTGTTGTAGGTCCTGAGCTTAGACTTGTACCTTAACCTGTCTATTTCTTGCTTGGACAGTCTCCATTGGTGTTCTGTTGTTTTACACTCTCTTTTGAGTGCCCTGAGTTCGAGTGTGTACCACTTCTCTGAGTGGAGTCTTTTTGTCGGCTTAGGTTTTAGATTGGGTGCACATAGGTCCAACGCTTTGTGATTTCCGTTTCAAGGTTTACTGCTCCCATGTTCACTGGTAGATCACTTGGAGACTTTGTATTATCAGGGGTGAAGTGGGACTGGAAAGAGTCTTGAGTGACTAGCCTCCAGGCTCTATTGGCAACCTGCGGGGGCTTGCAGGGTTTTATTGGTTTTATCAGCAGAATGAGTGAGAATGATGTGAGGAATGATCTGTCCAGGATAGAGGTTTAATCTCCTGGACAAGTATGGATTCGATGTTAGAAAATAGTAGATCTAGTGTATGCCCTGCGATGTGTGTGGGCCCCCTGATCCACTGCTTGAGTTGGAGAATCTGCATATCACTTTCCAAGTGTGTTACTGTGGGGTTGTTTGCCTTCTCAAAGTGAACGTTGAAATCTCCTATTAGTAGGTGGTTCTTTTATTTCAAACAGGCAGGAAGAAGTTGGGTGAGTAGTTTGGTACTGAGTACAGCTTGGTGTCCGGGTGGATCACTGCTCTCGCAAGTATTGTGTAGCCATCTTTAGATAACTGAAATGATAGTATTTTGTTCTCTCCCAATTGCGCCACATTGGCCTGCAGGCAGGTCAAGTAATCTTTAACAAGATAACTAGCCCTCCTCCCTTTCGTCCATGTCCGTCCTCTTTTCGTATTTTATAGTTGGCCGGTAGGGCATTAGATATGTCAGGGGAGTTGTTTCTCGTGTAGCGCTGAGCAGGACTCGTGGCTGGTTTGCAAGAGGCAGGGGTCCTGGCCCCTGGTCCCGGCCAGGCCGGGACAGGCGCAGAAGGGCTCCCCTTAGGCGTGTGTGCCCGCTGCGTGCCTACGCTGCACGTATGCTGGCACATCGTTCTCGAGTAGGGAAGTGTGCGGGAACATCTCCGAGACCAGAAGCGTCCCGCGAATGGCCCTGCTGCTTTCTGACATGCCCGCCACTCAAACGTCACTCAGCCGTGGTGTTCCGGGGCAGGGAAGGTAAGCGAGGGACCAATAACCATGTGCCTTGCTGAGATTTAGGTAATACTGAGGAGCAGAGTTAAAGTTTAGTGCAAAGATGCAATATTAAAATCAGTAAAAATATATTGTTATTTTAAACTATAGTCTTGCCTGTGAGTTTCATTAGAGGATTCAGCGGGTTCGGGGATTGTGCCGCACACCATTTAAACTGAATACAGCCATCAGCCTTGCCAGAATACCGCTGTGCATACGTTGGCACAATGGTCCCATGTAGGGGAGTGCGTGGGACCATTGCTCCGCCCTCTCCAAGACCCCGCGAATCGCCCTGCTGCTCCCTACTACACCCTCCACTCAAACGGCACTCAGCCGCGGTGGACCGGGGCGGGGAAAGTCAGTGAGTGACCAACAACCATGTGCAGTGCCGAGATCTAGGTAAGACTGAGGAGCAGAGTTAAAGTTTAATGCACAGACGCAATATTAAAATCAGTAAAAAGATAGTGTTATTTTAAAAATTGTCTTGCCAGTGTGTTTCATTAGAGGGTTCAGCGGGCTCACCGTTAAAACTCAATACAGCCAGCAACCTTGACAGAATACCGCTCAAAAATTCAAATAGTGTCCTAAATATAATTTTTTGAAATTCTTCATTGGAGTTAGCAATACAAAATCTACTCCCAATAGAATGATATTTTTGTCAATAATATTTAGGAAATTATTTTTCTGTCGGAGGATACTTATGCTGGTTGTAGTACAGATATTGACACAACAATAACAATTTACAAAAATATTCTATCAAAAATATAGTCTACAAAATATGGTGTACAAAAATATTGAGTTCACATACTTAATAATCTACTTTGAACTAGTTTGAAATATCGTGTTAAATATATAGCGGGACAGAATATAATCAAAGAAAGGTAAGTATATTGGACTGTTATTATATATAGTGTTATTAGTAATTTATTTCAAATATTAAACAAGGAAAAATATAAACATGTATTCATTATTCTTAAAATATAAAAACAATTCAACAATTTAAAAAATAATTTTATTTGATATATTAACAATAAATTAAACGAAAAAATATGTTACTCATACTTATATGCAATTTAAACAACACAGTTAATATGAAATAGTTTTAATTAATGTAACGATCTAAAGACAAAATAAAAAATAAAGATTTTTTTATCAATTCATATTTTTTAACAATTTAAAGCAAATATATCAATATTAACAATACACTAAACATTTTAAATCACAAATATATATTAACAATAATGTATACATAATATATATTTAACAAGAAAGCAAATTAGTTTTAGAAAAGAAAAATACTAATAAAAATTGCATGTTTTCAAAAAATAAAAATAATCATTATGAAAGAAATCCTAAATATTGAAAGATAAGAACACTACAAAGCAAACCACTTTAGGAAACGTGTTGGACTTCAAGGGAGTGATATTAAGTAGTCCAACTCCAATATAAAAGTAGAAAAAGTGCTCGACTTTGGAAGGGTTACATTTCCTATTTCCACTAATTAGTAAACAAAAGCAGGGAAATCATTTCCTTTTGGAAGGATTAGATTTACTATTTCCAGGCCAACTTAAGTGAAAATATGAAAAGTTTTGAATTTAAGAAGGGTACATATATCCATTGCTGTTCCTAATCATTTTTTTTAATTTAAATACCTAATGGCATACAAGCTTAATATGTAATATATAAATTGCATTTAAATGTAAAACAAAATGAACAATACACAAATAATTAAAGAAAAAACAAAAAAACTTTTACACCAAACACACTTGCCGCCCTATTACCACAAAACAAATCTAAAACCCCCTAAAAATATACAAATAACACAAAAATAACATTAAAATTGTAATTAAAATGAAACAAATAACTTACATAAGAAATAATTCATAATCAATATAAATACCTACTAATTAAACATTTAAATTACATTGAAAATATTTGGTAGAAATACATATAACTTAAATAATATCCCATCCTGCTCTCCTACAAACCTAACAACCTGTAATTAAATAAAATATTACTAATTTAACTAAACAAAAAATACATTAAAAATCACAAACTATACCTAAATAACTACAATAAAAATTAACTAATTATTCATTTTATCAAATTAAAAATGTAATTGACATTAAAAAAATTGAAAATTAAAAATCAATAATTTTTTCATAAAAGAATGTCCACCCTATCTCTCTTCAAACCCAATACACTGCAACTAAATTCTAAATAAAAATTAAATAATGTCTAATGTTACATTAAACATCGCAAAGTATGGTTAACAAAATGTAAAAAATTATAATAGTAATATTAACACCTAAAATGAATACAATTACTTATATTGAATACATTAATTTCAAACACATATTTAAAAGAACTATTTTAAGGTAGCTATATGATATAAAATGATATTATATACATAAATACGATTTTATTATGTTCCATACTCGGTTCCTCTATATTTTTGTAATATCTATATTTCTGATACAATAGTTATGTAATTCAACAAAGAAATAAAGGTTCCTGTGGACACTCAATGATTGATATTTCAATATATATCAGCGCAATCGCAATGAAACATAGGTACAAAGATGTCAGAGAGAAAAGACATATAACACAGAGGGTCTAGAGAAGCAAAGTTGTTTATATAATAAATTCACATTTGTTGTAGAATCCAGTGCGAAGTGTCCCAAGTAATAGTGAAACCTATCAGTATGGATTGTGACTCTTTGTGACATAAAAGCAAGGTTTCAATATTTGTACAGAAACAACCATTCAATTGATACAAAATAAATGTTAGCAGCCTCCTAGTATAGTAGTGGGAACTGAGAATTGGTTCGCTTCAAGTTGTCGAAGGCATTTCGACCCAGCTATCAATACGGGGTCTCATGCGGACCTATCAATGTATGCATTGACATTGTTCAAGCAGAGACAGACTAGTGCCGGTCTCCCATATATCACGAGTGAGAAAGAAGGCTTTTTTAAATGCCCTCTCTTTGTATGTTTTTCCCTTTTTAAATCTCTATCATAACAAGTGGGGACTAAGGAGCATATTCACAAGGATTTTAGTCCAAATTATCCCCACTTTAACGCATCAAAAGTGGTGATAGAATTAACACCCCATTCTCAAGCTGGTACAAACTGCAGACAACAACAGTATTCCTGCGATACCTGCCCCCAAATATATCTCAACGGTGGACCAACTAACACTAATGAGATGCAGAGTAGACGTTCCCATGCAAAAAAACACAAGAAACCACAACACCACATTCACACCGAACTGCCAGATCTGCTAAGTAAAGGAAAAACAGGAGATAACCTGTGTTAGCACCAGAGATTTTACACCTGCCTTTTGCTGGTGTTAAGCAGGACGACTACCGGAAGCATGGAAGGGAACACCACCAGGAGCCTTTTAAGATGCAGGTATTCCAGAGGGAAAGTGTCCTGCCTAAGTTAGCACCGATACTATGACAGTATTTTTTATTAAAACAAATGGTCAGACTTCGAGGAAGCTGATTGCCACAGTCATCATGCTGCCAGGCTCACAGTGACACCTGGCTTTCAGCAGGGGCAGTGTTGGGCCGGGAGCTAAAAGTAGTGATGATGGGACTTTGCATCCGATTATCGGACATTCACAATGTATCATCGGCTAACGCAGGATTTCAATGCACCATCGCGATCATTAGTACGTGGGTTTTGACACCCCTTCCCTGTTACTATCGCCATGTACCACGGGCTTGAAAATACCCCGCTAACATGGTGATATTAATCAGGGTTAGGCAGTGTTAACTATCCTGCCAATAAATTACTATGGCAATAGTTATTGCACGTTCTTGTGAATATGGCCCTAAGATTTTTCTCAGAATTCCTCCGGCTGGCACTAGAAAATGTCACAAGTGTCCAATGACCATGGCTATCTAGCCCTGGTTTCACGTTAATAATTAACTGTTAGATCTCTTTCACTCACTGCCATACACTGTCTTACCCTTTCAGACTTGTTTTCTCCCTTTTTGCATTGTTTTGAATATTTCCCTTCCTTCTTCAGTTGCCCTTTTCTGCCTTCCTGTCTCTTACTCTAGGTAAAAGTCTGATAACGAAAAAAAGTCCATGGTCTTGGTCACCAAAAACGAGTACTGGTTGGCCCTACCTGCAACCACCGGCTCAATTTAACCATATGTCCTCCTGTTACTTTGAATTTGTTTATGGGTTTTTGGAGTTGTATTGCCTTGGAATTTGTGGACGTTTTACATTTTAGGTAGTTGATAAACGAATGAGCTTGTGAGGAGTAATCCTTCAATTCTTGTACAGCTGTTGAGAAATCATGTGGCAGAAAGAGGGTTTGATTTTATGTAATAAGCCGAACTGAAATGTAGTCCATTGGCCACTCTGTGGTTTGAATTGTCAGATGCGATCCGAAATCATTTCAAAGAAGATTGGTGGTGATGGTGCATCTGAGGGGCACAAGAGAACGAGGACAGAAACAGCACGGTACTCACGATGTTTCAGCTGCTGTTCTGTCTTTGAGTCGTGGAATCCACATGCATGCCATTTTGTAGAATGTATTTGTTTGTTTTTCAGAGAAAGCTAATATTCTTGCCAGCGAAGCAATAACAACAGCGCCGAGTGGTTATTTTGTGGATTCGGCATTGATGACTCTGTGACTCTAATGGCTCCAGAGCTCTATTGGGGATGAAACATGCAAAATAAAATGAATTTGCAAGGACCGTGTACAGAATTCTCTCTTGGCCGCTCAACAAGGAGTCCACTATGGGGCGAGAGTTGCGGAATCTGATATAAATGAAATTGACCATTTACTATTTGTGCTTTTATCACTCAATTTCATATTCCTCCTTGGGTGATTGCAGATGAGTTTTTCTAAAGAGCTGGGCTGAGCAACATGGCTCTCTTTTTATGGCAAAGGTTTAGGTTACTGCGACGCTAGAATATGCACGACCTTCTCGCTGACTGCACACGCGCCAGCTCCTGCCTTTCACTGTGTTTTTCCTTTACTTTGACATTTACAGAAGCTGCCGGGCTGCATCACGAACACTGCTGGGGTAGCTTTTCTCTCTTTAATGAATGAACTCATCAGCCAATAAACGTGAGATCGGAAGATGGGCCGCGGAATTGAACTTGATAGGTGATGTGAACCACCGCGCGCAGCAGCCATAAACGGGTCCTGTTAGCAGTGGAGTTACTCTGTGGGATAGAGAGTTGTATTGAGTGGCTGTCATTTCCACTGATCGGTGGCAAACCTTTCCGGCCTCCATTCATTGACTTCCTGTCTTAAGTTAAAGAGCAACGTCGTCAAAATTACTCAAACTTCTACTTTGCCGGAAAAAAACACAGCTGCTTCTCAGAATGTATAGATTCAAAGATCGTCTGTTTTTGTTCTTGCACAGTACGCGCACTTCTGGAAACTACAGATTTCGATGCCTGCTTCCCTAATGGTGCCTTGACGCGTGAAAGGAGGGTTGTGATCCTTTCCATTGAAAGATCCCCATTCTCGTTGTCTGTCCGCGAGGGATGTATGACGTTACAACGCATACTTTTACAACGCATACCTTTACACCGCATTTTTTACACCGCAACATCCATTACAACGCACACCATTACAACGCATGCCATTACAACGAATTCTTTGAAACTACTTTTACAACGCATTCCACTACAACGCATACTACATTTACAATGCATACCATTACAACGCATTACATTGCATTCCATGTAAGGTAAGTGTTGGATAGTGTAGGGGTAAAAATTACTATTCTAACTCCAGGGGGTGCAACAGTAGGGTAAGTGTTGGATAGTGTAGGGGTAAACATTACTATTCTAACTCCAGGGGGTGCAACAGTAGGGTAAGTGTTGGATAGTGTAGGGGTAAAAACTACTATTCTAACTCCAGGGGGTGCAACAGTAGGGTAAGTGTTGGATAGTGTAAGGGTATAATGTGTTGTAATGCTATGCGTTGTAATGGTATGCGTTGTAATGACTGCGCTGTAATGGTATGCGTTGTAATGGTATGCGTTGTAGTGTCATGCGTTGTAATGACTGCGTTGTAAATGAATGCGTTGTAATGGATGTTGCGTTGTAAAAGTTTTGTTGTAAAGGTAGTGCGTTGTAAAAGTTGCGTTGTAAAGGTTGTATACCGTCCGCGAGTGTACCTGTCCCTAGTGACTGTCAACCACGGTCCAGCGTCCAGGTTCTATACATTGAGAGGTGAGCTTTCAAAGTTCCTCTGAGACATTTTTGCTGGAAGCAGTTATCTTCCCTGGTTGTTGTGGGTATATGGAAACAAGAAATCACATCAGTTGCAGGTATCCCAATTATCAACATCTATGCAAGACTATAAGCTCGAAATAAAAATTATGCAAGGGCCTCAAGGGTCTAAAAGGCGAGGGCTGGCATTAAGGGGCAGATTTACCAGTAAGTGGCTCAGTGCATTCCGCAAGCCATTTGGCTGCGCCACACTGAGTCACTTTCAGAGCACAGGAATGCAACATATTTACAATGTCTCCCTCTGGCAGTCCCCATCTACTGACTCCTCTTGTCATGGGTTTGACAGCTGCTTCTCTACCTTTGGGAGGGTCACACAGATCACCACTGCTGGTGGCACATCATGGCCTCAGGAATCAGGTTTCCCCAGGTAAAAGCCTAGCCACAGAGTGTGGCCGCGGGACCGTAGCCAAAAGAAATACCACTTGGGCTCCAGTCACAAGGGCACACCATAAGACACAGTCAAACCCGGCCACTACAGTCACTAGGTGTGCCTTCTTTACTTTATATTCCAGTTGCAATCACATCTCGGTGGTTAAGGTTGACATTTCACTCCACTGGGTATCCCATTTTTGCTTACTTAATAACTTTCCCATTACAAAACACTGGGGTAACCCACAGAACCTGGGTATAGTTTAGTATAAACAACAAAATGCTCCTGGCAGCACAACAATATTAGGAAAACAACTTCACTCTAACAACAAGTGAGACATTAATTGACATGTAACAATTTCTGTGGGGAAAAAAAAGGGGAAAAGAAATACAACACCAGAGTCAAACTTTGCAGGATATTGTATATATTGGATATTCGTATAGTTATAGACGTAATTTCAAGCATGATAGTGGTTGCTCCTTTCGGTGATAAAAAGTGCAAAAAAATTGCGTGTGCAGCTTTACAAGTGACAAATATTTACAAATATGAAATGGAATGCGAATCACAGTGCATACAAGCAACTACATAAAGCCTGTCTGGGCTGGGCTTATATATCATAGTATGTATCTTTCTGATAGAGGTAGTGTTCTACTCGATCTTGGACCTTTGAATTTATAAAGTTACAGTCTAGGCCAAGGGGAATATTGTCGGTGTATCGACCCAGAAAATGCGTGGTCACTCAGAAACCTTCACATGGGTCTTCACCAGGACAGGTGAATGGGGCAACCTAGAGTGGAATGCAGGACATCCCTCACATTGGTGCATTCTTAAATAATTACGAAGGCTTGTGGACTCCTTATATAAGGCTTTGTTCATAAATTCAAAGTTTTCTGCATCAAAAGATTTTATTTGTGGGTGCAGCAGTAGATCAGACACATCTCCATGGAGTAGAGAGGACCGTATCTTTATGAATTATTCACGACTGCTGCACAGTCTTGCATGTTGTTTGAGTGAATCTGTTTTCCTAATATTGTTTTTGTTGTTTATACTACACTTAATAATATTAGCATCAACTTGACCTATTTGCTTCAAACATGGGTGAGTAGTATTCAACAGTACCAACATAAATTAACTCATATTTTCCAAATAACTTGAGATTTGCCATGTATGACTTTCTCAGCAAATCAGTTAAAACAGTTGAAACAATGTATGACAATTTTTAAGGGTATGGTAGCCTTGAGATCATTCGATATCAATTCTCGGTACAGTGAAGTTTCATCCAACATTTTTGGAGATAAAAGCAGAAATGTGAGTGACCAATATAGATTGCACCAGTGATGTACTTATCTATACCTTTTAGTGAACAACAGTAGTTTTCGGAAAAATGTGTATGCATCTGGATCGTGCAACCTCAGCACTTTCTGGACCTCAGAATGTTTTCGACATCGAGAGCAACACAAAAAAGAAGTAGCACAGCAGGAACACTGATGTTGCAATATGTATAAATGGGCTGCTCGTGTGACCATCCGTTCATGCAAGTTTCTTCCTGGTTTGTTTATCAAGTCGGGGAGAGATCTAGAAATAAACCTTTACAATCACTGTGTATTCCTACCTGGCCAGGACCATGAGATGTTACAAATTCACCATCTGCTTGAGAGGCCGGGTTGTAAATACCATTGACTTCTCTCCCAGCAACCATGCAAGAATGATTGACTTTACACCCTCGCTAAACCCCCACCTTGCTCAATGTAGAGGAGTTGAAATTTCACCCATTCCCTGTCGAGAGAAGAGAAAGGTGAGGAGATAGGGGTTAAGAAAGAAGTGGAGAAGCAGGGAACAAAGGAAAGAACACCTTTGGCTAGGTTGAGCCTAATGTACAATGATGGAAGGAAGGAGGGAAAGGTAAAAGGAAAGAAAGGTTGCTATAAGAGATAGTGAAAGAAAACAAGAAGGGATAAGAGGAAGGAAGGGAGGATGAAAAAAGCATGAAATTGTGAAAATGGAAACAAATGTCAAGCAGAAGATTGAAAGGATGAGTAAAAGGGTGAATGATGAAAGGATGTACTAAAGGGTAGATGGAAGGATAAGTAGATGGATGAACAGGTGGGTGGATGAATGGATGCACTGATAGATTGATGGGTGGATGGGAGCATGGATAAGGTGCATGGCTGGATGTATGTAGGGATGGATTGGAGGTTGGATGGGTGGGTTTGTTGATGGGTCAAAGTATTGGTAGTGGAAAGATGGATGGACAAAATGATGTAATGATGCGATCCTTCCAATATCCTCCCCCAGATGTTTGGGGGTGGGATTGTAAAGGCAGGATGCTCCCAGCATCTCCATCCACCCCAACCTCACAACCGAAGGTACCGTGGTCTTGATAGGCGTGAATTTGATTGAGAGACTAGACCTTCATTCTGTTGATGATGAAGCTCCCGGATATCTCTTGACCACAATTCAAAGGCCTCAGTAATGGCATTCAGTGACAGGACCTGCATCCCGCATTAACCCCTTCCACGCTCATGACGAGCTGGGCTCGTCATGAGGTAGCCTCCTGCTACGCTGATGACGAGCCCAGCTCGTCATGTAACATGTGTTTTTGTTGTTTCCAGCACACAGCGGGAAAATGCATAGCATCGATGTGGTTAAACCCCAAGACCAGTAAAATGTTAGTGTGTTTTTTATCTTGGCCCTGACTTGGAAAAATTAGGCCTGGTCACTATTAACAGATTAAGGGGAGAGGCCACAAAAGAGGCAGTCTTCATGCGAACAAGACTTGCCTAGCAACCTTTAGGAGAGATCAAGTCACTGCATAGTCCTTAAATTATTTGCATTTTTGATGGTAATAGAATGAAATGGCATGCATGTCCCATTTGCTTAGGGGTAGTTAACTATCTGACTTCATCCCTTAGTCTGTGTCATTCACATTTTTTTTCAATTCACTCTAGCATGTATGAAGGGGCAATGTATCAGCCCACTTCAGCCATGGGCTGAGTTCACTACTAGTTACGGCTTGAAGCCCTTTCACAAGGAACACATTCACACACAAAGTAATTCCCTTCAGTGCAAGGAAAAACAGAGGTAATGTATGTTTATTGACCAAAAAACCTAATTTGCCTCTAGCAAATGGGTTTGGGGCATATTATCAAGACAGGCGCTAAAATTATCGCCGCTTTAGCGGCAGAAAACTGCCGCTAAAACAGCGATAATAGGCTTGATAATATGCTCCATGGAATTCCAATTGAAGCCCATGTTAGATGTGAAGGACATCAATTGGAATTCCATAGAGCATATTATCAAGCCCATTATCGCCGTTTTAGCGGCAGTTTTCTGCCGCTAAAGCGGCGATAATTTTAGCGCCTGTCTTGATAATATGCCCCTTTGTTTTTAGAGTGATGAGCGTCCGGTATAACACTAGTGGATGCCTTCCCTGCAAACTTAGTGTCAGGGAACAACTTATTTTTGTTCTCAGCAGGTGGATGGGAACTTGGAACTAGTTTGGGACACTTTAGAAAACTCCTTGCTTTTGTTTTTGCACTCTCCTCCTTCTGGTGAGGACCCTGACAACCTTTGTGGTGGACCCCCTCCCCTCAGATACCTTCTTATGGACCCTGGTGCTGACTCAGTGGTCCACCTCCTTAGCAAGTAGTGATGGAGTTCAACCAGGGAATAATGAAAGCAATGATAGCGTTCACGCACAATTCAAACACACGTTGTCTCTCTTTTGCAGCCAGATCTGATTCGCTTGATGGATGATACAATTTTTTCATGCATGGATGGCAAACGCTGTGTCCTCCCTGTGGCCAGATCTTGCTTTGGTCCTGCGCCTGTCACCCCACCATTCTTACTAACCGCTGGAATTGCTTGATGTGTGGATCTTCTCTTCCACCTAGCAGGCATCTATCTGTGGTATCATTTACTATGTCCTGATGATGATCTCATTACTGTTAGGGATCGAAATACCATCGACCTCAGCATCTTGACACTGATTTGTTCATTCAAGCACTGTAAATGTGTGCAATGGTGCTATTTACATGTTTGTGGCCTATTTGTTGATGGCGTTTCAGCCACACACTGTTTTGCCTCAGTTCTGAAACTCCCTTTCTTCTTGAATACTGTCCCACTTTCTATGGTTTATTTTTGATGTGAATAACATTATCATTCCCCTAATTGGACTCCAATAACATAGATATCAGTGTAGCTCCGTGTTTATAACTGTTTTTTACTTATGTTGCAATGGACCACTGTTCATGTATAATTACTTGCAGTCCAAGTCCTTTCCAAATTACTTGGGTTCCCTTTTCTCTTCAAAATATAATGTCCTCAAATGACTACAATCGAAGACTGAAGACTTAGAAAAATGTTGGCCCAAAAGTGCTCTGAAAACCAGGAGTAGACTGGGACCAACCTGCTTGCCTATCCACCCGAAGTGCATCGCTAGTTGGATTGACTTTGTGACTCGTCCCGCTACATTCTTCTCCATGGAAGCAAACCCTTTTCAGAAGTTTTTCATCAAAGGGGTATCCAGCCTTGTGGAACTATCTTCGGCTACCGCCCTCTGCCTTGTCTCACTAGAGATTTTCGACTTGCATTTTAGAGTCTAAGGGCCTGATTTAGAACTTAGCGGACCAGTTACTCTGTCACAAATGTGATAGATATCCTGTTCGCTGAAATATAAATCTCATAGGATATAATGGGATTTATATTTAGGAGGATGGGATATCCATCACCGTTGTGACAGAGTAGCCCATCTGCCAATATCTAAATCAGGTACTCATTCAAAATGTAGAAATCTTCACCTCAACCCAAGGCTATCTGACTACGATGCTTCCTTCTCGGACACCTCCTGTAGCCTTTCCCTGCTGAACTTTACCTTCTCAGACACGTTTTCTCAGAATTTCTTCTATGACAAAAGGTAAGCGCTGACTTTAGCACTGTTTTTGTGCTGCATAAATACTTTACACCTTGCCAAGATACCCAGGGTAAGCACAGGTTAATTAAGTGAATTTTTGTGGGTTACAGTGCAAGGTATGCTGGCAGTTGCTGGACCAGAAATCACAGTCAACCAACAACCCAATTTCTCACAATATCCCTGGTGTGGGGGCAGACACCCTACTGGCTCTAGAGAAGGGGGACAGGATGAGGTATGCCCCCATGGAGGCCCCTCCCCTGAGAAGTACAGGAAGAAGCTTAGGGACAGCCAGAAGCTGGACCTGCAGTCCAGGGTGGGTTGTGTGGATTACAAGGCACTGGATGGTTGCGTGAAGGGAAGTGAAGTAGATTATTGTGAGCTGTAAAATTTGATTGCTAGAGAGCACATGTTCAGTCTTTGTTTTGCTAATATGCTCCAAGACCTTAACGGTAGTAAGATCCTTGGTCCCAGGGAGCTTATTAAGGAGGCAGACCACTGGCTCAGCACCAGAGTCTACAAGAAGTGGGCTGGGAGGATCACCACAAGGGTGGCCTGGGTCTCTATCAGGGAACGGAGGGGGAGACAAAATTAAAACAAGAAGTTCTCTAACAGTCTTCAAACTAGTTCTCAGGGCCAGGACTCTGAATCCCCACCTGAACCGAAAAAGAAGTGGTTCCCTGATAATCTGTCCTCAGGGAAGGCATGTCCTAAGTGCTTAGAGTGCCACCAGGTTGGCACTACAAGTGTGCCAAGCAGTCACAGCCCTCCCACTGGTGGGCAGACACTGGGTCTGGCTAGCGTAGCACTTGGGGAAGGGATTACTCTTGATAGTATGGGGGATAGCGTAAAGAATACTCTAGTATCTCAAGGTATCGGAGAGATGATGCCAAGGAGTCATATGCCTAGTAAAACTAAGAAACAAAAGGCAGTAAATCACCATCATTGGACAGAGGATTGAGGCTCTTAGAGACACTGAACCAGTATGACAACTGTCAGATGTCATCTGTTAACCTCAGAGCAGGTTGTCCCTAATGCATTCCACCAGGGTATTGTAGCTGGTAACCATAAGAGTCACAATCCAATAGCTTTGACCAACTGAAGGTCAGAAAGGAACTAATGAAAGAATGAGCTGACAAGCATGGGCATTCTAAATCTTCATATGCTGTGGTGGACTTAATTTTGTTGGGTAGAATTTTTTTACAGATGAAGGGGCCTTTGGGCCACATGTATGAATCTATTTTGCATTTGCAAAAAGGACGATTTGCAGAATTAGCCCCTCTGAGAAGGCAAAAAAGGCCTTTCCTATGTATCAAACCCTATTTTGAGATTCGGTAACCTGTTACCGAATGACAATATGTTTTTCAGAGCTAGTAATTTGAAGGGGCGTGTTTAGGGCATCCCTTCCAAATACTGAATTGCATTCGTATGTTTTGTGACCTTGAATGCGGTCGCAACATATTTGCATCCTACCACCATCTTCAAGCTGGTGGTAACGCCTTTGGGAATGGCGGTGAAAACATTTTTAAAAGCAGGCAGTGGTGCCAAAGACTACTGCCTGCTCTTAAAAAACAAAAAGAAAACTTAATTTTTTTCTTCTAAAAGCAACCCTTTTTCCTTTAGGGTAAATGGGCGACATTTAAAAAAAATATTGCTTTATTGAAAAGCAATCATGGAAATGGAGGTATGTTGACCGTAGCAGGCCACCATCCCTGTAATATTAGCTATTCCTAGGGAGTCACAAATTGCGACCTACCTCATTAATATTAATGAGGTAGGTCGATTTGCGACCCTCTATGACTTGCTAAATGAAACTCAATTACCTAATTGTGATTCACAGAAAATCACAATTGGGTAATCGCTATTTCTAATGTTAATACATGTGGCCCTAAGGAACTCTAACCATGGTTTGTGGGGCCTTTTCAAATCCTGTGAAGGTGATAAATCCTGTGGCTATGAAACTTATTCTACCCGATGGATATCACACCCATCCTGTATTCCACACTTCCCACCCAAAACCTTTAAATCCCACCACACATCCAGTGCCCTCCTTCAATAGTAGTGGATAATCATGAAGAGGGCCAGGTTAATCGTATTCTTGATTCTCAAAGACGAAAGGGCCACTTGTTCAGCTTAGTGGGCTGGAAAGGTTGCACTCCCAAGGAATGTTCCTGGGAAATAGTCAACCATGTGCATGCTCCCCGACTTGACAATATTTCCAAGCCTCGTCTTCTCAGTTGGCCTTTGAGGTGAGGTACTAATCCTGGGCGTAGTTCGCGGAGTTGCACTATGTGGAACTCAATGTAGTGCAAAAAAACTCAGCCACACTATGCGGAGATCCACAAGTGGCGGAGTACGATAGAAAAATGCAGTTTGAAGTGATTGCATAGTGCCGGATTCTTGTCTGCACTGTGCAATCATCGCCAACGGCACCTTGAACAGCGCAAGCGGTCCCTGCTTTCCTTTTCGGCCACTCAAGTAGATTTTTACTCGAGCGGCAGCTTTCTCAATGCCAATGGGCTTCTTCTCGATGCGAGCATACGCGACCACTTGCAATGAGAAACCTGACCTCCCCCCACGTTGAGAAATCTCGCCAGGAGTTTGATTATCCACGCTCATGCTCACTAACTTGATGTTGGCGACGCAAATGAAGAAAAATCTCGGCAGGAGGTTAATTTTCCTCGCTCCCGGTCTCCAACTTGACATTCACGAACGCGAGTGAGGTAAAAAACGCTGCTCCGCAGGGCAGAGTTTTTCGGAACACGGAGTGTGGAAAACTCTGCAAACTCCATGAGCGGAGCAGAGTTAACTACCCAGGGCTAGAAGGTACTATTGTGACATGCACATCATACATGTATTGTAGTCTGGAGGTAGGCTTTTGAATGTGCCAGGAAGTGTGGCGCCTTGCTGTATGTGCATATGGTAATTGTGGCGTGTGTTGCACGGTGCTGCCAGGTCAGAGGAATTAGCCTATAACCCCACACAAATTACTGAAATACCAAATCCTGGGTTTGTTGATGTTTTGAGCATTTGAAGAGTTGTTATTTAAAGTCCACTCAAAAGTACATTTTTATAGTTTTAATCTCAATAGCAAAAGGACAAAGGACAATCAGCCAGCACGTGTTTCATCACACTGGGAAGTATCCTGTGACTTCTTCAGGGCTGTAAAGGAAACGTTGATGTTGTTGCAGAATCGCTCTGCCGGTGATAATTCCTACCCGGTTGGTCTAGTTAAGGAAAGTGATAATGAGATCCAAGATGCTGTTGGGGAAGCTCCGAAATACGGAGATTCTAACAGTGAAAGCCTGAGTATCTGTGGGTCGGTGGGTCGGTAGGTCAACGGATCTTAAATAACAAGGAAAACCTCTGCGAATTGAGTAGGGAAGCTCCAGGGTGGTGGAGATCCCGAAAGGAGTGCCTGCAGCCAGTAGAAGGGCGGATCAGCTGTTCTGGAGGATCTTCAGCTTAAGTGTAATAAGGAGTCCAGGCACCGACTCGTCTCTGTGAGCTAACAGGCTGTTTCTCAGCACGAGCATACACGACCACTCGCAATGAGAAACCTCACCGGGAGCTTGGTTATCCAAGCTCACGCTTGCCAACTTGATGTTAGTAATTGCAAATGAGGAAAAATCTCGGCAGGAAGTTGATTTTCCTCACTCGCGGTTGCCAACTTGATGTTGACAAATGTGAGTGAGGTAAAAAACTCTGCATCGCTATGCAGGGCGGAGTTTTTCGGAACTCCGCCTAACGAGGAGTGCAGAAAACTCTGAAACTCTGTGAGCGGAGCGGAGTTCACTACCAAGGGTTACATCATGCAGGTACTGTATGCCACCATGCTGTAAGCTGACCTTCAGGCCCTGCCCTCCTGCCCATACATTTCATGTTCCTCTGTGCCATATAACTGAGCCCCTAGGCACTACCTCTACATCCCTTGCTTATAAATGTAGTTAATGTCTCTCCCATATGCCAAAAGCATTTAGAAGGTAGCATTCCAAAAATCCCACTTCTTCTTTGACTTTCCTTTCGCCCACACTATCATCGGAAGGTGAGATCTTGTGAGATCTCGGCTCCACGTAATTTTGGAGGCCATCTTGGGGTGTGATATACAAAGATGGCACCCTAGGCATCAAAACCTGCTTGGCTTTGTTTCCCCTACCTCAGAGGTACTCTGGCAAAATCCTGGTTCACGATAGCCTGGCCCCTGGTAAAGGCATTGCCTCTCATTCTCAAATGGCTGCCTGGGTTTGACGTGTCACCAACACCTGAAAAAGACAAAAGAAAGGTTATCAAGGAATCCAATGTGTGTGCTTTGAAAAGCATCTGTGCATTCCAAGCACCAACAAAAGGTCAGTGCACTTCATCTTAAAAACTACTTGATACCATTTACCCCATTGTTGATGGGGCTCAATATTTCTTACCTTGCTAGAGACGCAAACTTTACCTAATGGTTGGGCATTGTTTCTATGCCCTCAATAGAATGGACCTTGGGTACAAAACCTATGACTGCATAGGTTATTCGATTGACACTGTGCAACCCTATGGACACCTGGCACAAAACTATATCTGAATAGGTTATTCAAGGAACACTTTGTGCAAATGGCTGATATTTGATTGATGAGTGTGGTTCAAACTATAGGTCGGCAGTGTGCGTGAGAAGTATAGTGAAAGCAACATTGTTGTGAATCTTTGAGTGATACATTGCACATTTTGTCTCCTGAAAAGGAGTATGAGCCAGAAGGTAGTGGGCCTTAGAGTTTCCAATGACCCTGAGGCACAACCAAGGTGCTCACACAAGCAACAGAACTTTTGATCTAACCTCCTCCTTCCTTTCTCCAGTCCCCCATGCCCCTTTCCCTAAAGGCTAATTGCCCAAACTTGTCATTTGAGTGTTGATGACTAGCCTAGATTTCAGGTGACTGGTTCCTGGTGCCTGACAACCAGTACATAATATGTATGGTAGGTGACTAGACACTTCAGACAGATTAGTATTCACTGAGAAACGAGTACATAGAAAAAGCTTGGCCTATTGATACTGACCTCTTGAGGCAGAGCTTTATTTAGGGGAACTGTTGTATGTACAAGAGGCTCAGAGTACTAAAAGGTAATGTGTGTTTGTAGGGGGCTGGCCACTTCCAGCACTGTTTTCTTTTTGGGAAACAATTGTATGTACAACAGGATGGGCATAATAAAATATTTCATATGTGCTGGGGGACTGAGCTCATGATGCAGAATTTTGATTACAGGGACACTTGTAGGAGAAAAGGCCCGCCTACTGCTGAGCAGTCAATCTCCTGGCACAAAGGTTACCATGCCCACCGCACACATCACCTATTAATTTTAGGCAAGCCCGTTCTACATACAACTGTCACCCAGAACATAGCCCAACAGTCGCACACCTTTTCAGTACCACATACACCACTTATACTTTCCCAAAGCTGTTTTAGGTACAGTTTTCAACTTGAACAATCCTGTTTGCAGACAATGTCTGTCTTTCTCCAAAGAAATCATCGAATACGTTGCAAACACTCTTACATTTGCTCTATGATGTGATTTCTTTACAGAGAGCAAGTCATATTATAATTAGATTGGATTATATAAAAAGTATATAGAAATATTTTTTAAGACATACTTCACACCCTTTTCATACAGACAATGATAATAAATTACTTTAATTTCTTTTCTTTCTACATTTAGCTTTAGTATACATTATTATCTACTACACACTAAGAGTCCGGTCATTCCGAACTGGTTCCGACCGGCTCTTGGCCGGATGGACCCGCATCGTAATCCCTTATGGACAACGTTTCCGCTGTCACTGTACAAAATTAAGGTGCATGTTGACGCAATTGTAGAGAATGTATACTCAGCATAAATACCTGTAAAGAAAATGTTGCTTCAATGAAGTTGACTATTGAGATTTGTTCCACAATCAAAATAGCACAGTTCTGTGAACCAGAAGTAAAAGAGAGTTCACTTCCTGTACCTTCTGACCAGTCAAAGATAAACTGAAATTGTAAAGGTTATGCATGGGGTATATGTATCTGTATTATTGAACATGTCACCCAGTCACAAAGCAGCATTTAAATGTTTTGTTATTTTACTGGAAACAGTCACTATTTGTTCAACCTAATGCAACCTCTTTTAGTTTTTATTTGTTGTGCTGGATTCGCGGATCCACCACAAATTCCTCTCCTGCAAGCTTCAGTAAGTAAAGCTGATGTATCACAATCTGTCAATCTATTGCAGCGGTGCACCTCCCTGAATAACTGTGATGGATCTATGAATCTTGTGAACACCCTTCAGAAGAGTACAACACTAAGGGAATGGGAAAGATAGGTTATTTGTATCTAGTCCTATACTACTATTTCCACTTCAAAATTCAATAGCATGCTGTGTCAACCCTTTTACTTTCTTAGCTTGGAATAAAAATGTGCAGTCTCCATAAAACCCTTCCCCCATATACAGTTTCTATGGCAACCAATTTTAAAATCAACAGAGACCACCTGAAACAAATATACAATACATATTCCGATGGTGTTGGAATACACTCAGTGTGTTAAAATACCCCTCACACACCAAAAGGGCCCTTGGTGTCATGCTTCATCATCGGGGTCTTCCCGCCCCCGCTGCGGGACGGGGCAGTGCTGCGACAAGCGGCTACGCCGGAGCACCTTTTAATTGTGAGTACTATGTGAGTGATGATGGAGTGAGTGTCAGTGAGGTCAGAAGTGATAAACAGTGAAATTAAAATTAAAAGATACCTGGCCTGGTGTTTAGAAAAAATTATTTAATAGGCACTGGCTGGTATCGTTAAAAGGGGTGAGGCGGAGTGCAAGATCGGGTTACTAGTCTTGCTCTCCTGTGTGGGTCAACATGTTTCGGGGCGACATGCCCCTTCGTCAGGACCGGGTTGTATAGATCCCCCTGTCACTCACTAATGCGCTCCCACAGATAGAGAGTGTTGTGTTTGATCAATGTGTATAAATAATTTAAATACACGTGAAAAAAGCTCGGTCAGTAATACTGATGATGTAAGCTTATTGAATGATGAGACAATGCCCCATGAGCCAAGCTGGGCGAAGGGTATAGAGGGTCCAATCAACCCCCACACCTCAGTGCTTCCTCCTTCGTCAGTGGCTTCCTGACGAAGGAGGAAGCACTGAGGTGTGGGGGTTGATTGGACCCTCTATACCCTTCGCCCAGCTTGGCTCATGGGGCATTGTCTCATCATTCAATAAGCTTACATCATCAGTATTACTGACCGAGCTTTTTTCACGTGTATTTAAATTATTTATACACATTGATCAAACACAACACTCTCTATCTGTGGGAGCGCATTAGTGAGTGACAGGGGGATCTATACAACCCGGTCCTGACGAAGGGGCATGTCGCCCCGAAACATGTTGACCCACACAGGAGAGCAAGACTAGTAACCCGATCTTGCACTCCGCCTCACCCCTTTTAACGATACCAGCCAGTGCCTATTAAATAATTTTTTCTAAACACCAGGCCAGGTATCTTTTAATTTTAATTTCACTGTTTATCACTTCTGACCTCACTGACACTCACTCCATCATCACTCACATAGTACTCACAATTAAAAGGTGCTCCGGCGTAGCCGCTTGTCGCAGCACTGCCCCGTCCCGCAGCGGGGGCGGGAAGACCCCGATGATGAAGCATGACACCAAGGGCCCTTTTGGTGTGTGAGGGGTATTTTAACACACTGAGTGTATTCCAACACCATCGGAATATGTATTGTATATTTGTTTCAGGTGGTCTCTGTTGATTATTTAAGCGTTCATAAGAGGAGGATTAGCCCACCGCGGTGCCTTGTTGCACCACCTCTTCACTCCCTTTTTTGATATTTTTGAACCAATTTTAAAATCCTTTAAAGAAAGCTCCAGGTTAAAAGTTCATACAATTTTGGCTTCTCTGCAAGACTATACTTAAAAATCTTATTGGAAGTCACCTTCTACAGTTAAAATGTATGAACCTATGACAACCGCTATAACAGCACTAAAATGTTTACTCCCAATCTGAATACACAATTCACACAATTCTTATTAGCCATGCTGGTATTTGGCAGGGTCGTATCCATGCTTTATGAGAACATTTCTCATTCTGCTACTGACTCCTCCTGTATTGAGCTATTACATACCAGCATCATGGTTAGAATGTGGATTGTGGGCCACACCTTTGTCTTTTGGGCCAGAAAGTGGCATTGACAGAAACTTGGATTTCACCAATGGATATTACTTGAATTGGCCACAGAGGTATGAACTGGCATCTTCTTTTGTTATGACTGTGAGCACCCAGACCTCACGATGGTTCACTGTGGTGGCTACAATCTGAGCACAATTACAGGGGTTGGACTCAAAATACAAATGAAGCAGACATTGGCACAAATGATGGCTCTCTTTTCTCACTCTTCCTTTGAGTATATTCTAGCATATGGCAGTGGGCATCTCTGTTTTGTAAAAAAAAAGATTGAGAAATCTCAGAGACATGTCAATAACACAATTTCTGAATTTCTCTGTGGCCACAGGATGGGGTCAATTTACAAAAATATTATCTGCTTTTAGATCCCAACAATATATTGAAAGGACAGACCTCAAGAATTTCAGGCTCATCTCCGTGCTCCCTTTCACAGCCAGGGTCATCGACAAGGCTGTCAATTCCCAGTTAGCACACTTCATTAAAGCTAATAACATCCTAGACACCTCCTCTGGATTCCGCAACAACAATAGCACCGAGACCGCCCTCCTCACAGCCAGAGATTACATCTGCGCTCTCCTCGACCAAGGCAAAACGGCAGCCCTCATCCTCCATGACGCAGGAATCCAAGGAAAGGCCCTAGACTGGATACACTCATTGCTCACCGGCAGAACACAGAGAATAAGACACCAGCCCTTTCTCTCGGAACCAACAGAGACCAGATGCAGAGTACTCCAAGGATTCTCCCTCAGCCCCACCCCTTCAATGTTTACATGGCCCCCCATGGAACCATCACCAGAAACCATAGGCTCAATACCGACTCCTACACCGATGATACCAAATTCCTTCTTTCTGTCACCAAGAAACCCGACATCACCAGACACAACTTCCAAGAAGGGATGAAAGCCGTCGCAACCTGGATAAAGACCAGCTGCCTGAAACTCAACTCCAAGAAAACAGAAGTTCTCATCCTTGGCACCACCCCCTCAGCATGAGACAACACCTGGTGGCTAGCATGCTTCAGAAACCCACCCACCCCGAGAGACCATGCACCCAACCTCAGCGTCATACTGGACTCATCGCTCACAATGAATCACCAGATCAACACCTTCTTCTCCGCATGCTTCAACACCATCCGCATAGTCAACATTTGTAAAGCGCACAATCACCGTAAGGGTCTCTAGGCGCTGGGGGCCGTCGGGAAGATTAAGCGAGCTATTGCCCAGAGTCACATGGTGCTGGGCTAACCTGCCGCCAGAGCCGGGGATCAAACCGTGGTCCCCAGATTCCAGCGTCAGTCGCCCTGGCCGCGGCGCCACACCTCTCTCTCATACTGCATAAAACATTCAAATGGATACTCGCTGACTCCAGCAAAACAGTCACTCAGGCCCTCATCACCAGCAGATTGGACTATGGCAACGCCCTCTATGCCGGAATCAGCATGAACATCCTCCCCAAATTTCAGACCGTTGTTAGAACTGGGATTTCTGGTTAGCTAAGGCTTACGCCAAAGCCAGGCAGAAACCTCCATTGTAGTCAGGGCAAGGGAGTCACACGCCAAGATAACCCCTGCTCACCCCCTTGGTAGCTTGGCATGAGCAGACAGGCTTATCCCGGAGGCAATGTGTAAAGCATTTGCGCACGCACACAACAGCAACAACATCCTAGGCACACCACAAAAGGAACTCCACACAAGGTTATATGAAAATAACTTTTGTATTGTCAAAACACACCAGATAGTAATCACACAATATACATTGTGACAACTGGCACGGGCCATATTCACAAGGGATTATTTACAGGACAGGGCCACATGGGCCACTGTCAGAATCAACACTTTTAGAACTAGAAATAGCACTTTGTAGATCATAGAATAATAATCACTTTAGCACACAACCAGTAACTACTGGTACCAGGTAAGTACCACCTACGCAACCCTAACCACCTCAGGAGAATATTACGCAGGGAACCTGGGCTTCACTAGCACACCTGTACTAGAAAGAACAACCACCTAAGTATCACCATACATTTAGGGGTATAGGCAAGAACACAGTACACATGATGCATCACAACATTCAGAGGTGTAGGGAAGGAAAAGACATGATGCATAAATATACCTTCAGTGGCGTAAGAACAAGGCACATGATGCATCAAAACACATTCAGAGGTGCAGGGAAGGAAAACACATGATGCCTAAAACATTCAGAGGTGTAAGAAAACACAATTGCGCAAAACATCACCTTAGGCAATTACTATCATAAACATAGCAAAATCACATTGCGCAGAAATCACATTAGGGCCTTGCGCCCTACCCACATACCAGCCCCCTGGCCAACGTGCCATTCAACAAGGGGACTCAAAAAGCCCTGTGTCCAGAATGTCAGGGTGCGCTGCCAATGCAGGGCCAGTCAGGGGTGCGCCACCGGCGCAAAACTAAATGTTGCAGCTGCCCACTAATTGCTGGGCAGCTATAGAACAATCACAAGGGCCTAAACGTTGCAGCTGGCACTAAGTGCTGCGCAGCTGTAGCAGGCCTGGCACCACTGTGCCATCTCTGTCCCACACAAGGACTCTCAAATTTTGCCTAAACGGTACAGCTGCCCACTAATTGCTCGGCATCTGAGACAAACGGCGACAGGGGCTCTCTCTAGCCCCTGGAACAAATCTGCGCCATCTGTTGGAGACCCACAGGCTCTGACACTCTGCACACGTTGGAGCCACACAGGCTCTGACATAACTCATGCCCAAACGTTGGAGTCCCCCCTCTGGGGACTCATGATCAAAAGAAATGGCCCCTGAGCGTTGGAGCCACACGGGGCTCTAAACACGACAATGCTCCTGGGGCCTCGGGGGCGTCAAATACCTCAATGCCCCCCTCTTTGGAGCCATCTGGGCTCGGGAGAACAGTGGGGCGGCCCACTGCCATCCGGGGCCGCCCTAACTACCATGAGCATCCTGGGCCTTCACCGGCAGCACCACTTGGCCACCCGGAGACCCCCTCCAGCCCTCTAACACTCACTGGCTGTTGCGGGGGCTCCTCCTCTCCACCCGGGTGCTGGCATGCGGGGCTCTCTCGATCATGAGAGCCTCGCGGAGAACGGGCAGCAACTTCTCCGGTCTCCCTGAGCGCTGGCCAATCACAGCGCGGCCCTTCAGTCGCGCCTCCTGCCGCAGGCCAATCACCACGCAGCTTTCCAGGACGAGCCTCCCGTGGCCCGCCAATGACAGCACGGCGCCTCGGGAAAGCTTCTCTCCGGTGGCCATCATTAAAAACGGCTCGGGCCGCGGCGGTGAAACAAAGGGGGCAAAATGAGGGGTGGGCACCCTCGAGAATAAAACTAAAAGTAGAGGCAAGGTGGGCACTCGCTAGATAATTAAATAAACGGGGTGGCACCCGTCCCTAAAAAAATATGCAAATAAGCATCAAGGGGCAGGAGCGCTTCCCTCTAAGGGAAAACGACAGCGCTCTGCCCAGTAAGTAAAATAAAGCGCTCTCAAGGTGCTGGGGGCTCAGACAGCGCCAGGCCCCTCAGAAATGACCGCATTAGCAAATAGGGTCCCAGCAGTCCTACGCAAATGCACAGGGTTCAAAAAAGGTCCTGGGGGCAAAAGATGGAGCAAACAGCTCCCAAGAAAAAGGAGTGTCCTCCAGCCTCCAAGTCCATCAGGTATCCAGGGGCTGGGCAGGGCCCAGGGAGGCAAGCCTTCCCCTGGGCCCAAGCAGCAGCACGCCCCTGGCAGGATTCAAGTCAGAAACAAGAACATTTTGGAAGGGGACACAGCCCCTTTTTATACAGTGAATTCCTTTGTCTAAAGGTGCAGGGAGGGGAAAAACCAGGCGCAGCTGGTTTGGGAGCCCCCTTGATGAGCTCAGCCACCCCTCCCATTCACTAGTCAGGCTAGGGTCATCAGTCGCACCACAGGGGGTGGAGCCAGCATTGTGTGGGGAAAGCCCAGCCCTATTCAGGACCCAGGTGCACCCCTCCCCTCACATCAGCATGCTAATCTCAACACTCACCACTGGGCAGACCCATCCAGACTCCTGGAGCCAGGCTCCAGCCAATCACTGTCAGCACACTCACTACACACGCACACCCATGTCTAGAAGTGGCACTTCCACACTAGACACATTTATGCCGCATACATCATTACGCAGCATTCAATCCCACGAGTTCGCACATACCAAACTCGACCCTGCACTCCCCATCAGGAACTACTATGGTCACACATATTCCCCATGCATTCCTATGGGAGGGCAGGTCACTCACCACACATACACAGAGAGCTCACGCACTTTACACTGTACCACAGTGAAAAAGTGCGCAGAGGCCTAAAATCACCAACACTAGGTTACAGAAACAGGCCACGTAAAAGCAAAAAGTATCGGGGTGAACCTGCCAAAAAGGGCCAGGTCCAACAACCGTTCTGAATGCCGCACCAGACTAATCCTCGACATCCGAAGGCACAAGCACAACACCCGAAACCTCCGCGACCTCTACTGGCTCCCCGTCGAACGAAGGATAACTTTCAAACTGCTCACACATGCCTTCAAAGCCCTACACAACATTGGACCCCATTACCTCAACAACGGCTTCTTCTTCGAAGCGAGAAACCTGCGGTCAGCCGACCTCCCCCTGGCTACCATCCAACGCTTCTACAGCAACAGAATGGGTGGAAGATTCTTCTCCTACCTTTTTTTTCACAGAGTTTATATATAGTGCAAACTTGACCCTAAGGTATCGGGTATCAGAGCGCTTTACGTAGCACCAGTTGCGTTAAGTGAGGAAACATTCATTTTTTTGTAAGGCACAGGGAGATTAAGTGATTTTCCCAGAATCACAGGATGTTCAGCGTCGTTGCCGAGACTTGAACCCAGTTTCCCGGATTCGAGGTTGACTGCCCTAGCCATTATGCCAACTCCTCTCTAAACTCCTCTCCCTTGCAGCCAAGACATGGAACGAGCTACCCCTCCGCCTCTGGCGAAGCCCGACACTGGACCAATTCAGGAAGGAACTCAAGGCCTGGCACTTCGAATGATCCCAATGGAGATGCACCCCCCAGCACCTCGATGCTCCAATGGGTCAGTAGCGAACTTTACAAAACCCTGATTGAGTTATTGACAGAGTCCATTTCACAGCAGAAGGGAACAGGATCTTCTCTAACAACATCAAAAAATGCATCCAGTTCTACGTGTAAGTATGCACAACACACTATTAATACAAAGACTCTTATTAAAGCTACCAAATAAAAAAATGACAGCATTTTTTTTTCAAAAGTCTTTCTTTAATTTATTTCACTGATCCAAGTACTTGCTGTGGTGTCTCATATAAAGAAATCGCTATGCATCCAGCTATATACAGCACTACGGTGGATCGAAGGATCCAATTCTAAATTTTTTAACACATCTACTTGTTTCCCAAGTATGTGTACAGGTGTTTGTAGGTGTATGTGTGAGTTTGTCTATTCCTATATATGTATGTTTAAAATATAATATAATATTTTTAAATATACATATATATAAATATAAATTTGTGTATATATATTCACTACAAAAACTAAAGTAAAACTAACATTATAGTTAGGTGAATTTGTCAATGACAACATTAAAATTGTGAACTAAAAAAACCACAGAAATTCACTAATTATGTTTAGCAGCATTCACTGTAACTTGTGCCCTCATCCCCTCTATGCACTGCGTATGACTTCACATTTTACATCATTCATGACATGTCCTAGGACATCATTTTTGACATCACTGATGACATCTCAAATGACATCATTGATGGTGTTGCTGATGATATCACTGATGACATCATAAAAGCTTTGTTTTCCAGCATATTGCTCCACGAAATACTATGGCAATAGAGCCCTGAAAGTAAGTACAAAATAACTTAGGAGAATATGAGGCGTCATTAGTGCCATCACAGATACAATCCCTTAGGTGTAGAAACCATGCATTTTCTACAACATTGAACCCGTACCATTCACTTTACAGGTGACATAATTCACATTAATAATCACCTTCAGATATATGGGAAACCCTCATTGAGTATGGTGCTCAATCCGTATACAACTGTTCACAAAAAGACAAGATATTCCTAAAAATAGTAAATATCAGTTCCAAACCAAATGTGCTACTTTGAACAGCTTTTATCTGTATCAAACCTCTGACATTCACTGAAGCTACATTGAGAAATGAAGTTAATATCAGTAGGGACCTGTGCACTGTAAACAGTGTTTACTCTATGGAGAGAGTTAACTCTATACCACACTGAGTGCAAACAGTGACACTCTAATCAGGAATACACCACAGAGTATTACAAAGTATCAACTAAGACCAGTGTACACTCTACAATAGGTAATAAAATACAATATTCACTTAAAATAAGTATTGTATGAAGGTGCTAGAAAAAATACTTCCTGCACCCTTCATACTGTTTTGAAAACCTTCAGGTATCCCATCTTCTGAAGCAAAACATGTACATAGGTTATTAATTGGTGTGCACACTTCTATGTTATGTAGAAATTGTCATGCTGACCTGATTCTGTCTAATAACATAAGGCTGCTTGCAAAAATTTGTGTCTACTATGTAGAATCTTTCTCCTGTTGGAAACTTTTTCTGCTGAACCAACAAACAAGTGTGAAACATAATGAACACAAGTCAACTGTCACCTAAACACAGAATTACTCTTCAATAGAAAGATTTTAAATATGTTCAATACCGCTACACACCTATCGTTCATCGAGAGCACGTGTTTTGTAAATGCTTACACCCATTAGCTGGACCCAGGCTGTACAAAATTAGGAAGAAAAGTAATATGGTAGTTACCGTCACTATGTAAATTATAAAAAAAACTAGCACACTCATTGGATGATGTCATGAGTGATGTCATCAAGGATGTCCTTTGAGATGTCTTCAGCGACACCATAAATGATGTCATAGAACATGTCATGAATGATATAAAATGTGTGGTTATAAGCAGTGCATGGCGGGCACAAGTTAAAGTTAGTGCTGCTAACTATAATTGGTGAATTTATGTTTTGTTTAGCTCAAAATGTTAATGTTGTCATTGGGAAATGCACCTATTATGTTAATTTAACATTTGTTTTTTTCAGTGAATTTCTAATGTTTAAAAAAATTAATGAAAACATATCTTTTTATCGCACCTAATTATAACATTACTTTAACCTTTGTCTCTTTGATCAATTTCCAGTTTTTCTTTTTTTAAGTAAATACATTTTTAATGTATGTATGCTAGAATGCCTGAAGGATGTATCCTGTATGGGGACATCACTAAGCGATAGTTGTCCATAGGAGGGTGTGCAGAGGGACTGGTCTCTTCGCTGGGACCTCTAACTTGGATGCTACGTGCCAACTGTAGGGTATCTATCAATCAGTGTTGATAAAGTCCAACAACTCACCCGTGAGGGTCTCAAGGCGCTGAGGAGTTAGGAAGCGGGCTTCGTAGAGTGCTGGGTCATCTGAAGAGCTAGGTATTGAGGTCCGTCCTGAACTGAGGCAAGGTGTGGGGAAGGACTGCCCTCTCTGCTGCTCTGAACACCCTACTACGCCTTCCCATCATCACAGACAAAGGACTACCCTTTCTGCTGAGACCTCTGTCTTTGATGATGGGTATGCATAGTAGGGTGTGTGGAGACACTGGCCTCTCCACTGAGACCCTTCTTTTGGATGTTGTGTGTGTAATAGGGTGTGGGGAGGGTCTGGCCTCTCTACTGATCCCTTTCTCTCAGATGACAAGTGTGTGTAATAGAGTGTGTGGAAGGACTAACATCTCCACTTTGAAACCCTCTCTTGACAGATAATAATAATCCACATTTGTAAAGCGCGAACAATCAACCATAAGGGTCTAAAGGCGCTGGGGGCCCTTGGGAAGATTAAGCAAGCTATTTCCCAGAGTCACATGGTGCTGGGCTAATCTGCCGCCGTTGCCAGGGATAGAACCGCGATCCCCAGATTCCAGCGTCCGTCACCCTGGCCACGGCACCACACCTCTCCCCTGATGTCCATAGTAGTTAATGGGGAGTAACTGTCTTTCCACTGTGACCTCTCAGTCGAATTACAGATGTGCGTAGCAGGGTGTGTGGAGGGACTGGCCTCTCTTTTCAGTCCTCTCTCCTGGCTAACAGGTGTTTGTAGTAGGGTATATGAAGGGACTGGTCTCTCCTTTGACACATCTCTCTCAGATGATGTGTGTGCATAGTTGGATCAGTGAATGGACTGGTCTTTCCTTTGAGATCTCTCTCTCAAAGGATGGGTGTGTGTAGTAGGGTTTATGGATCGACTGGTCTCTCATTTGGAAGGACTGGCCTCACCATTGAGACTCTATCTCAGATGACAAGTGTTCATAGGGTGTGTGTGGATGGACTGGCCTCTCTTTGTAGGCCTGTTTCTCAGTTGACAGGTGTGCATAGTAGGGTGTGTGATAGACTGACCTCTCCTTTGAGACCTCTCTCTCAGATTACGGGGGTGCATGGTAGGGTGTGTGATGGACTAACCTCGCCTTTGAGACCTCTCTCTCATATGACAGATATGCGTAGTAGTATGTGAGGAGGGACTGGCCTCTCCTTTCAGACCTCTCTCTCAGATCACGAATGTTCAGGGTAGCACATGGGGAAGGACTGGCTTTCTCACTGAATCCCTTTCTATTATATAATGGGTGTGTGTAGTAGGGTATGGGAATTGACTTAATGCTACTCACAATTCTTCCTAAGTCAATGGGTGTAAATAGTAGACTCTGATAAACACCATCTCCACTACGACACCTTACTACAGTAACAAGTGTGCATACCAGAGTGTATTCAAAGTACACCTACTCATTCCTATTTTTCACAATCTAGTGAGAGTCTTGTGAGATTGTAGCATTTTTTGAAAAAAAGATTTAACCTACTATGCATCACTGTACTTATGTCTTACACACTTCCTCTCAATAACAAGGGCCACAATGTGCAGTTCTAATAGTACGATGTATTGAGAACTCATCTACTCCATTTTACTATTCACGATCCCACAAGAGTCCCATATGATCATAATTTTTTTTAAAACAATATACATTTATTTTATCACAGCAGCTATATCTTAGAGACATCCGTTTCAAATCTAGGGAGACAGGATGCCTTTCTGCAGCCCCCTGGTGCAGCTTTTTTACTTCATTTCCACATCACCTGCAGTTTTTCACAGTAAATAGAAATGGAGGTCATTTCATTTCTAAAACTCTAGCAGCCAGCCAATCACAGCACTCACAAGACTCCTGGGAGCCTTCAAACACCTGCATAAGCATGTAAGTCTCGCAGGAAAAATGGAATCCTCCATAATGGAATTTCCGCTCTTGTGGGTCGCTCGCAAGACTCTTGTGAGTCCAACCATTTAATATCTATATTTTTATCCCTAATATTTCAAAAACTACTGAATGAATTTACACCAAATCACAGAAGGCCCAATCTGCGGAGTAGATATAGCGTCCTGCCAAACTTGGTGCAAATCCTTTCAGCAGCTTTTGCTGTTTCCTTGTCTAAAGAATTGTACGGAAAATGCATGGAGAATTTTCATTTTGGGACCGCCCTTTTTTCTCGTCCATCTGCTTGACATATCACCCCGAAACTTTCCAGCAAGGAGCTGAGGTGGATGAACTTCTTTTTTTGTGGAAAGTTAAGTGATGATTCATCAAAAAGGGCCAAAGACATTGGCAACCACAAAAAGCTCTGTCAATGGAAAAGCAGACCTAACTATAGCTACTTAGGAGTTGCCGCCACCTGGAGCGAATATATTTTTATTGGGGGGCCTCTTGGACCCCCCGGCTATGGGAGCAACATCCCCCATGGGCTATATTCTTATAAAGTAATTGAGAGGGAGGCGACTCTGCCCCCCTCCCGGGCCGTTCCTGACCCCAGGAACCACCACCTCTGAGGGGCAGGCCCAAAAAGTTAGAAAGGAGGGGGGCTGCCATAGCTTGTCCTGGGGAATTACAAACCCTATGGCTGGCTCCTACAATGTCTCGGGGTGCTCACCCCCAGGACATAGCTGTTTGCTATGGCTTAGAAGGAGCTTTATCACTGCCGTCAAGCCATTGAAAACAATCTGCTTCCAGCAAGCAAGAGCTTTAAATATGTTCTCACTTGCTGGAAACGGATCAGAATTACAGACTGGCAGCTGCATGTTTAGCAGCTCCCTCTCTGTGAAAGCAATGCTGAGCTAACTATAACTTCCCACACAATGGACTGATTATAACCTCACATATTACATCATTCATGACATGGTCAGTGACATCACTCATGACATCTCAAATGGCATCACTGATGACATCACTGATGAGATCATCCAGTGACTGAGAGGTTTTTAAAAAAAGTTTATGAGTGTTACATATATATACACAAAGGTGTATTAATGAATCAGTGGGTGTATGAGTGCCTATATGGATGATTTAGTGGGTGTGTGACTAACTGCATAAGTGAGTAATTATACATGTCTCACTAAATGTATGGGTGAGTGATTAATTTGTGTGAATGGCTGAATCAGTCTGTCAGTTGGTGTGCAAGTGGCTGCATGGGTTAGTGAGTAGGTACATGAGTGGCTGTATGGGTTATTGATTGGTTGTCTAAGTACCTGCATGGGTGTATGAGAGTCTGTGTGGGTGAGGGGATGTGTTACTCCCTGTATGGATGAGTGAGTTGGTGAATCAGTGGCCGTATGGGTGTGTGAGTACGTCTGTGAGGGATTGTATGGGTGAGTGAGTATGCATATATCAGTAGTGTATGGGTGAATAACTGTATATGTGAACAACAGTATACGTGAGTGTTGAAGTATATAAGTGACTGGATGTGTGTATGAGTGATTGTGAGAGTGGCTGCATCTATGAGTGTGTGCTTGTGTCAGTGACTGTATAGGTGAGTGAGTATATGCTAGTATCTGTATGAATAAGTGAGTTGGTGTGTGTATAAATGTATATGTGAGTACGTGGCAGTGTGATTGACTCTATGGGTGAGTGAGTAGGTGTGTGAGTAGCTCTATGAGTGTCTAACAGTGTATGAGTGGGTGTATGGGTATATGAGTGGATATGTCAGTGGCTGCATTAGCGAATGAGTGGGTGTAGGCGTGGCTGTGTGAGTGAGTGGATGTGTGTGTAGACATATGAATGAATGAGTGGACATGTAAGTACTGGTATGGGTGTATAAATGGTTTCAAGATTGGAAGTGTGAAAGCTGGAGTGGGTGTATGAATGGTTACAAGGAGTTGTGAGTGGTTGCATCAGAGATTCTAAGGATGATGCCATCAGTGATGTCCTCAGTGATATCATTTGAGATGTGATCAGTGATGTCACTGACAATCCTATAAGTGATATAATATATGAGGTCATAAGCAGTACATTGTTAGGTGGACGTTATAGTTAGCTCAGCTGATTTGTATGAGTGAAATGTCAGCCTAGCTATAATGTACCTGTAACCTTTGCTTTTTCAGTGAATTTCTAAGGTTTTTTATAATGCTATTTCCTACCTATAACGTCCCTGTAACCTTTGATTTTTTCAGTGGATTTCTAAAGTTTTGTGAATGCTAATTGTCAATTATAATTGACCTGTAACCTTTGGTCTTTTAAGTGAGTGTCAATGGTTTTTGATGTAGCAATGGTCTTTGCAGAATGGTCTGGAAAGGAGACGGGCCTCTGACCAGCTCTCAAAAATCCTGCTGAGTAGGACTTATAGAAAGCATCAGGAGGGCTTCTTGGTCCCCAAGATCCTTTAGCATCCAAGACATCGTTATTACCCAACCAGTAATGTGTCAGTAGACATGTTTGCAGAATGGTGCAGAAAGGGTGTGTGGCCTCAGAACACCACTTACCAAACTGACTGTGTAGAACTTGCTGGAGGTAACAAGAGGAGTACTTGACCTCCAAATGACCTCAATAGACACAAGGACTTCATCCCCCAACTCGTACTATGCCAGGAGCCACGTTTGCAGAGTGATGCAGAAAGGACATCCTTGTTTTCTTTAATATCTGTTTTATTGGCATTTGCATGATTAACAAGATTACACTCAACACAAATACATATCCATAGTAAGAGTTTCAAGCAGCATACTGTACCCATCAGTTTCTTTTCATGTTACATTGCTTATGCATCTCTGAGACGAAACAGTTGTTTACTTCACATTCTAATATCCAGACCTATTTGTCTCCAGAGTGTCCATTCCCTCTGGTTTCATCTCATTAGTAAGATAATCTCTCACTATGGCAATAGGGAGTGAAAGGGCCTACTATCAACACTAATCGTTTTAGATGTGTATATATTAAGAGTGCATAAGTCTGCCATATAGAAAATAACTCAGAAATTGCACAGGAGAAAAAAAAAAACATACAAAGAAAAAAGGAAAAACAAAGGGAAACAAACTCCTTGTCATCACAAAATGAACACACAACTACAACTAGTGTTACACTACCAGGGGTCCCCAATCAGCATAGTAATCTGCAACAGTTTGACCAATGCTTTAGGAGGCACCCAGGGGGGAGGGGAATGAAAGGGATAAAAAGCTAAGCAAGCTCCAAACCGACAAGGGCTACACCCAGTACCTAACCCGCCCAAGGGTACATCTTAGTTGTGGCCTGACACCGGAGGACCAGTCCCACCCACTCTCCGAGAACTCCGATGTACCTACCCATTATTCAATAGTCATCAAGCCATTAAGGTGAGTGTGCCTCTCCTAGCCCCTGAGAGTCAGTTGAGTTCCTGTGTGATTTATTAATTTTTTTACTAGCTTACGCGTCGCTCGTTGCTGCGATCTCCGAAGAAAGGAAATTCAAGGAAACTCGTTATGATAACATTCAATTTATATTGTGTCATTTTTATTGAAACTTATTCATTTTAATATGGAAAACATTTCAAAGTGTCGTTTTAATTCTATTTATTTATTCGAGTGCTTGTGGATACACGATTTTTTGTTTTTCCGTTTGGTGCGTACATCAGTATTCAAAAGATTATGAGGGCCCTGGGGGGCCGATATATCAAAAAATGTTATGCCAGAAACCTTCACGGGAGTGTACTCAACAACTTCCCAAAGTTTCCTGCCGATCGGATGAATGGTGTAGTAATGCATAAAGGACAAACAGACAGACATGCATTTGTATTTATATATATAGATTTAGGAAGTTGTCTGATCAGGTGTGTTTCGTGCAGCCGTGGCCCGTGGATGGTGTTTCGGTGGGGCAGAGAGGCGGGGTGGGGGAGGGCCAGGGTGGGGGGTGCTAAAAAGTGGAGTATGGATAATTGAAGGTAAGTGAACAATTTAATTAATAAAACGAATTTCATAGCGTGCCCTGCATCGCAAAATGTGATGCAGGGTGCGCTACGAAATTTGTTTTATTTATTAAATTGTTTACTTACCTTCAATTATCTAAACTCCGGTTTTTAGCACCCCCCACCCTGCCCCTCTTCCGCCCGCCTCTCCGCCCCACCGAAACTCCCTCCACGGACCGTGGCTGGTTTCGTGTGCCCTATTTTCTCAATATGTCTGCCCTTGGGCTCTGCCAGTGGCTTGTGCCGCTTTGTAATCTTATCTTCCTTAATAAAAGCCTTTTTCTCTGCTCTAGCCCAGCAGAAAATCATCATTTTCCCAGTTTACTACTAAAGAATTCTGCTTCGCCTTCCACCTGAGGGATATTCTCCTCTTACAATGAGGAATGCCAGGTCTATAAACCTATAACCCATTCTTTTGGATTTGGGTCTCGGGAATAGGCCTAGAAGGAAAACTTCTGGAGAGCATGCCAAATTGCGAGACAAAACCCGGTTGGCCATGTCTACAATTTTAGTCCAGTAATCTTTAACCCCAGGACAGAACCAGTCCATGTGGTCAAGATCAGCATCCCTCTGCAAACATCTGGTCAAGCCTGGTCATCACTCCCCTATACCACGTTCATGGAGGTTCTATGGAGCTTGTTGATCTGGATAAGCTTGAAAGCTGCGTTCCTGAATACCTTTTTCGGGCTTCCCAAAACCTTCTTCCACTCCTTCTCGTTCAAGTGCCTATTCAGGGTGCCCTCCCATCTTTCTTGTAGTCAAGGCAATGGTTGCTGTGTCATTTCCATTATTGCCAGGTAGAGCCACTTCACCAGATGTCCAGCTGAGCCCAGAGTCAACATTGCCTGAAGGGCCGCATGGGTGACCAGTTCTTTCACGTCTCTTCCCATAGCTCAGACAGTGCCCCCCATACCCTATGGTAGTTCAAAAACTGTCCTGGTGGTAACTTGAGGTATTCCGAGAAGACATCCAACAGGAATATTTCATCATCCCGGTAGCAATCTCCAACTGACAGCACTCCCGCATCTTCCCAGCCCTGCAGCTACAGCTGCGTAAGGGAGGGACCCATTCCCGCTTGCAAGAACCCCACAAGGGGAATACTTGGTGCATAGAGTGGTGCATCTTTAGATCGTGCTGTGCATCTATCCCAGCACATCACTGCACCGAGACTAACGTCCCCATAGGTTTGATCCTCTGGCGATGGTTGAGCATTCTAGGAAACAAGACCATTTGTGAGGTAAAGTCTGGTAGTGATAATGTATTTAACCCTCTCCCATTGAGCCACCTGGACATCAACTGGAGCAGTGCCGCCAGGTAGTATGCTTCAAAATTGGGGGCCCCAATCCTCCTCCCATGAGCAGAAGCCGCAAAGTATGTAGAGATACTACATTACATCTGCCATCCCACACTAAGTCCCTCAAAAGCGCGTCCAAGGTCCTAAACCAACTCTTTGGTATCATCCCTGGTAAATTGACAAAATAGTATAGGAGTCGTGGTAATACCACCATTTTAGACAATGCCCCCCTAGCCATGACTGACAGTTTGTGTGTGCGCCAAAAGGCCACATTCACCCGTAGTGCTCTTAGGGCACCCCAAAGGCTCCCTTCAAACAGGTCCACCTGACTATGATAGATCTGAATCTCCAGGTACCTAAAGGAGGTCAAAGCCCATTCCAGGTCCAGCTGGAGGTTTAGAGGCCTAGAAAGAGCAGGACGCAACGGGAAAAGATAGTTCTTCCTCTTATTGATACATAATTCTGAGAGCTCAGCAAATTCCTCTAAAATGTGTAAAACGCGGAATAGCATTTCTTTAGTCATTGAAGCTCACTGCCCCTCGTAGACACATCCCGTACTGAGCGGCACCGTAACCCATTACCGCAGCCCTGATGATTCACAGGCTTTGTCCTGCTTGATGAAACACGTGTCGGCTGGCGTTTGTATATTCAACAAAAAGAACCACATAAAGCTTTCACCAAACCAACAGCTTCATCTCTGTTTGTCCTGAAATACATTGATACCGAATTGTTTATCTGACGTGTGCACAGTAATTGTCTGTATGTTTCATAATGTTCGGGCACCTCATGCCTAAATATTAGTTAGAGGTTACAGGGTTTCCTCCATACTGTCAGCACCGTTATACTATAATCTCACTTACTTCCATCACCAAACTCCACCCGCACTGTTTGAGAGCCTCTCACCTGTACATACCAAACCCACAGCAGATCATATACTAAAATGTGTAATACTTACCAGATCCCGCTATACCCATCACGTAGATATATTAGCACATCATCTGCGTATAATGATACTATATGACGGGCCTTGACAAGAGCCACCCCTTGTCTTTCAGCCGGAATCATTCTGGCAATAGCTCAATTGCTAGAGCAAAAAGAAATGGCAACAGGGGACATCCCTGGCTGCTTCCTCTATTGATGGAATATGGGTCCGACACCGTATTGCCTATGAGCACTCAAGCTCTAGGATTTTTGAACAAGAGGCGGACCCATTTTAACCAACCTGCTCCCATCTGCATCTTCCCCATTACTGTCAGTAAGAAATCCCAGCAAAGGTAATGGAAGGCTTTTTCCAGGTCTACCCCTACTACCACTGCATTGGGGTAATCTCCCAAGTCTTTATGGAACAGAACACTATATAGTCTCCTCAAGTTAGATGTGGAATGTGAGGGATAACACCGCTTTGGTCTGTATGGACCAATCACTGCATGCGCAGTAGGAGCCTGATTGCCAACGCTTTACTTAAGATTTTGAAATCAATATTTAACATTGACAAAGGCCTAAATTCCGTTACCTCTGCATGTTCTTTTTTGGTCTTTGGTAAGGGAATCACCAGTGCTTCCCTAATCGATGGTGGTAATAGCTTCTCCTGCAGTGCAGATGCAAACATCTGCTCCAACCTCGGGACCAATATATCCATAAAAGCAACATAAAATGTGTCCGGAAGGCCGTCAGGCCCAGGCGTTTTTTCCCCGTGCCATAAACTTGATGGCTGCTCTGATTTCCCCTGCCTTAACTGGCAACACCAGCGAGTCCCAAAGGTCCCATTCTAATCTCTGTAACCACAACCCATCTAAATATGCCATTAATATGTCTCCCTGGATAACTCCCGGTGTCTCATAGACGTTCTCACAGTACTCCCGGAACGCATCATTAATGGCCCTCGGTGAGCAGAGTACGTGCCCATCTATGTCTCTGATACTGGGAATTGGAGCTCCCCTACCTTCCAGTCTAATTAACCAGGCCAATAGCCTCCCGGCCTTGCCCCCTCTACATGGTGCCGTTCTTGGTAAGTTTGGCAGTATAGCGTCCGTAGCCTATCCCATGTGGAATTATAACGGCTCCTCACATTTGCTAGTCGACTCTGCACCTTATTCCCTCCCTCTATTTCTCAATCCAATACCAGAATCTGAGCTTCCAAGGCTTCAAGTTCCCATGTAACCTCCCGTCTATCTCCTACCACCTGTCCGAAACATTGTCCTTGGGTTACTACCTTAAATGCATCCCATTCCACCAAGGGGGAGCTAGCGGTTCCCTGGTTTTCTGCAAAATAGGCGGCTGGGGCTGCAGAGAGGAGCTGCCTAAATCCATCATCTTCCAAGAGGGCAGGGTCTAATCTCAACAGTGGGATTGGGGCCCTCTCTGGAGTAGGGTTGAATCGTAGTAGTAAGTAGTAAGGGACTATGATCTGAAATAGATCTACCCAGGTATTCCACCCCAGATAGCATCGGGGCCAGTTTATCAGGGCAAAAGAACATATCTAGTCTTGTGTGCAAATCATATATGTGGGAGTAGTAGGAGTATTCTCTCTTTTGTGCATTATGTCTCCAGACGTCTATCAAGTCTCACCCGCAGTCCAGTTCCTGAGTCCCCTAGCCATAGTGGCTGCAAGAGTACCTCGTAGTGGAGGACTAGATCTATAAAATCCAACATTGTATACACAATTAAAGTCTCCTCCCAGTATCAAATCCTCGTGCACTACCCCTCCAGTGTTCCAGAAAGCAGTTCCAGGAAGGGAATCTGATCACGATTTGGTGCATTTACACTTCCCAACGTTATCTGCCTGCCCTTCATTATGCCCCTGATCACTACAAATTTCCTGCCTGCATCTATTATTTTCCGGGAGACCTGGAAGGGGACCCCTGGCCAGACCAACACAAGCAACCCCCTTTCAAAAAAGCTGAATAAGTAGTTGCAAATAGTTGCTCTCTCCATCTGCGTCTCAACCTAGTTATCTCTATTTCTGTAAGATGGGTCTCCTGCAGCTTTACCACATGTGTTCCCCTACGCCTTATAGAGCTCAAGATACTGTAGCATTTTGAGGGAAAGCCCATACCCTGGATATTCCAAGTGAGGAGTTTAAACTCGGCCCAACCAATATCCCGTGCCATATTTCAACACAGCTCCCCCCAGTATCCACTCCCAGAGCGTCAACTTGTAGAATTGTCCTGGACCTCCTGGTATGTAACAACAAACCCAACAGTTCAACTCCCCAACCCATGAGCAGACAGGCAACTGTCAGCTGCCCAAACTCACAAACATACTGCATTATACTAAACTACAGCAAGTAGTTAAGACCCGAAGTTGCCAGCACACGGGCCTACAGGGGAGTGAGACTATCTCAACTGATACCCAACAAGGTACAAATATTCATATGTGGTGCCTCAGCCTTGATTGGCCGTTCCAGCCCGAGCCCAGGAGTGCCCCCCGGCCACCCTCCCAACCCCCTCCATGGTCTCCCATTTTGAGAATGAAAACCAGGTGTGAAGAGAACAGGAATATGGCCACACAGCCCAATAGAGCAGAAAAGAAAAGGACAAAGGGGAAGGTAAAAATCATGAGTTATAAATCACGTTATCCCATCCACTCTTCGAGGAGTCACCAACGCTAAGCAGACACTGCCATTAAGGGACTTGTCTGATTTTGTACCATCAGTTCCTCGTTTCGACCCTGAACCTCTCTCCAAGGATGATCTCCTGCTTTGCATCATGACTGCTACAACCTGTAATGCGTCTGCTCCCTCTGTCACTGTCCGCGATGGACTCGGCCACTCAGCAGTCCTTCGCTTTTGGCGTCTCCGTAATCTCTTCCCAGGGTCCCTGGCTCTGGTCTGGTTCTGGCTCTGATCGGGTTTCTCTCACCCTGTTTCACGGGCTGACCTTCTGTTTTATAGGCCTCAATCCACTCCCAACTCGGGGTACTCGCAAAAGTGGGTCTCCCCCTCCATCATTATATTAAACCGAGCCAGGAACATGAGAGAATATTGAATCCCCTCCTCTTGCAGGGCTCTTTTAACTTCAAGGAAAGAGGTACGGCGTATCTGGACTTCAAATGTGAAACAGAGACACCTTATTGTTCTCAACTGTGTATGGCCCCTCTGAGCATGCACTCTGCAACAACAGGTCTCTGTCCCTGAAGTGAAACAGTCTGGCCACCACAGGGTGCGGTGGCCTTCCCAGTGCTGGTGGCCCAGTGGGCACACAGTGATCTCTTTCCAGTGTATAGAACTGTGAGAGTCCATCTGGTGCCACCACCTCTTAGAGCCATGTCTCCAGGTATTTGACCATGTCTTGGCCTTCCACTTCTTCTAGCAATCCTAGGACACTCACATTGTTCTTCCTGTTTTGTCTCACTGCGTCTTCTGCTCATTGGTCCAGTATGTTAACCCTACTGGATAGGTCTCCGACCTGCTCAATCAAAGCCTGCTGCACTGGGTTGAGCATTTCCAGAGTTAGTCAGACAGTCAAAATACTTTATTTCGATAAATCAATATCAAAAAAAGGCGCGGTACAATAAATATACAGTATCAATAACTCATACAATACAAAGCACACATCATTCAAGATTTAAAATATACTTCAGTGGTTTTTTAAAAGGACAATCATGTTAAAAGCAAGAAAGGAGTAAAATTTAAAAATACATCACTAGTTTCATAAAATCAACATTTATCACAATATAAATTGATCTCTCCTCCGTTGTCCTTACTTCCAATACACGGTATCCTTTGTATAACAAGATGCAAACTTCATAAGGATATAGTCAATCTCGCGTTTCCCATGAGCCTGTTCTTTGAACGCACAGCACCCACCAAGTAACTGGCTACATGGAAGATGACACTAAGGTTATTTAGTAGCTGCAGGTAAAGGAGTGCTGGCCTAACTTGCAAAAACCCTGCCTTTTTAAGAACAGGCACAAGAAACTTTCTCCTCTCCTCTATGAAATTACCACAGAACATCATGAAGTGCAAAGTGTCCTGCGAAGAAAAATTATCGCAGGGACAAGGTAATGATTGTTCAGGCTTACACCATGTTGGATATTGACCTAATATCAAATGTATCATGTTTAAACGGAAGCGAGGTAAAAGGAACCTATGAAAGGGGCGGTTGACCAATGTAAGGTAACATTCTGGACCAGGGAGATTGGCAACCAAAAGGTTAGCTCTTACAGTTGGTTTTATGAGCTCCTTTTCCTCTCTTACTGAGGAAAACCTCGTATGCATATCCCTTTTGGTTATGGCAATGTCTTTATGTGTAATTATTTCCGGTGAGGAAAAGAGCTCAGGTCTCCCCAGTACGTTGAACCCATTTTTTACATAAGTCAGCCACTTAATTTTATGTACATTATCAAGTGAGAGACAGACCGATTAAGGGACAGTTCATCGTTCAGCCAAGTCTTCAGCCCCATAATTAAAGGGGCAACTGCAAACACAACAATGATGGACAGAATGTGGACCAATGTCACACATTCACCCCAGTCCAAAGATCTGGGCCCAAATCCATCGTTTTTCCACTCCACACCACCCTGGGTTAGACAATGGCGATATGCAAATCAGCGCTGACCCTGTCCCCCATGGGAACAGTCCAGTCCGAACTACAAAAGCCATGTCTTTCCCAGAACGGAAACAAGCATCCGAGGACCGGACCGGTTTCGAGGTAACACCTCTCTTCAGCCCGGCTAGCTTGATTCCAGTGGTGTGGAGTGCCTGGGACTCACGTCTGAGCATCCCCAGTACACTTAGAGCGGCAACTGCAAACACAACAATGATGGACAGAATGTGGACCAATGTCACACATTCACCCCAGTCCAAAGATCTGGGCCCAAATCCATCGTTTTTCCACTCCACACCACCCTGGGTTAGACAATGGCGATATGCAAATCAGCGCTGACCCTGTCCCCCATGGGAACAGTCCAGTCCGAACTACAAAAGCCATGTCTTTCCCAGAACGGAAACAAGCATCCGAGGACCGGACCGGTTTCGAGGTAACACCTCTCTTCAGCCCGGCTAGCTTGATTCCAGTGGTGTGGAGTGCCTGGGACTCACGTCTGAGCATCCCCAGTACACTTAGAGCGGCAACTGCAAACACAACAATGATGGACAGAATGTGGACCAATGTCACACATTCACCCCAGTCCAAAGATCTGGGCCCAAATCCATCGTTTTTCCACTCCACACCACCCTGGGTTAGACAATGGCGATATGCAAATCAGCGCTGACCCTGTCCCCCATGGGAACAGTCCAGTCCGAACTACAAAAGCCATGTCTTTCCCAGAACGGAAACAAGCATCCGAGGACCGGACCGGTTTCGAGGTAACACCTCTCTTCAGCCCGGCTAGCTTGATTCCAGTGGTGTGGAGTGCCTGGGACTCACGTCTGAGCATCCCCAGTACACTTAGAGCGGCAACTGCAAACACAACAATGATGGACAGAATGTGGACCAATGTCACACATTCACCCCAGTCCAAAGATCTGGGCCCAAATCCATCGTTTTTCCACTCCACACCACCCTGGGTTAGACAATGGCGATATGCAAATCAGCGCTGACCCTGTCCCCCATGGGAACAGTCCAGTCCGAACTACAAAAGCCATGTCTTTCCCAGAACGGAAACAAGCATCCGAGGACCGGACCGGTTTCGAGGTAACACCTCTCTTCAGCCCGGCTATCTTGATTCCAGTGGTGTGGAGTGCCTGGGACTCACGTCTGAGCATCCCCAGTACACTTAGAGCGGCAACTGCAAACACAACAATGATGGACAGAATGTGGACCAATGTCACACATTCACCCCAGTCCAAAGATCTGGGCCCAAATCCATCGTTTTTCCACTCCACACCACCCTGGGTTAGACAATGGCGATATGCAAATCAACGCTGACCCTGTCCCCCATGGGAACAGTCCAGTCCGAACTACAAAAGCCATGTCTTTCCCAGAACGGAAACAAGCATCCGAGGACCGGACCGGTTTCGAGGTAACACCTCTCTTCAGCCCGGCTAGCTTGATTCCAGTGGTGTGGAGTGCCTGGGACTCACGTCTGAGCATCCCCAGTACACTTAGAGCGGCAACTGCAAACACAACAATGATGGACAGAATGTGGACCAATGTCACACATTCACCCCAGTCCAAAGATCTGGGCCCAAATCCATCGTTTTTCCACTCCACACCACCCTGGGTTAGACAATGGCGATATGCAAATCAGCGCTGACCCTGTCCCCCATGGGAACAGTCCAGTCCGAACTACAAAAGCCATGTCTTTCCCAGAACGGAAACAAGCATCCGAGGACCGGACCGGTTTCGAGGTAACACCTCTCTTCAGCCCGGCTAGCTTGATTCCAGTGGTGTGGAGTGCCTGGGACTCACGTCTGAGCATCCCCAGTACACTTAGAGCGGCAACTGCAAACACATCAATGATGGACAGAATGTGGACCAATGTCACACATTCACCCCAGTCCAAAGATCTGGGCCCAAATCCATCGTTTTTCCACTCCACACCACCCTGGGTTAGACAATGGCGATATGCAAATCAGCGCTGACCCTGTCCCCCATGGGAACAGTCCAGTCCGAACTACAAAAGCCATGTCTTTCCCAGAACGGAAACAAGCATCCGAGGACCGGACCGGTTTCGAGGTAACACCTCTCTTCAGCCCGGCTAGCTTGATTCCAGTGGTGTGGAGTGCCTGGGACTCACGTCTGAGCATCCCCAGTACACTTAGAGCAGCAACTGCAAACACAACAATGATGGACAGAATGTGGACCAATGTCACACATTCACCCCAGTCCAAAGATCTGGGCCCAAATCCATCGTTTTTCCACTCCACACCACCCTGGGTTAGACAATGGCGATATGCAAATCAGCGCTGACCCTGTCCCCCATGGGAACAGTCCAGTCCGAACTACAAAAGCCATGTCTTTCCCAGAACGGAAACAAGCATCCGAGGACCGGACCGGTTTCGAGGTAACACCTCTCTTCAGCCCGGCTAGCTTGATTCCAGTGGTGTGGAGTGCCTGGGACTCACGTCTGAGCATCCCCAGTACACTTAGAGCGGCAACTGCAAACACAACAATGATGGACAGAATGTGGATCAATGTCACACATTCACCCCAGTCCAAAGATCTGGGCCCAAATCCATCGTTTTTCCACTCCACACCACCCTGGGTTAGACAATGGCGATATGCAAATCAGCGCTGACCCTGTCCCCCATGGGAACAGTCCAGTCCGAACTACAAAAGCCATGTCTTTCCCAGAACGGAAACAAGCATCCGAAACCGGTCCCAGGATGCTTGTTTCCGGTCCAGGGAAGACATGGCTTGGCAGTTCGGGCTGGACTGTTCCCACAAGGCACAGGGTCAGACTGATTTGCATATAGCTTTGTCTGAACTGGGGTGGCTGAGTGAACTAAAGAATGGTGATGGATTAAACCCAGATCAGTTGACTGGGGGTGAGTCTTTGATTTGTTCAAATGCTCCGTCCATCATCCCCTTTTGTATCGCTTTGTTCGCCCTAAGTGTGGCAGGGTATGCTCAGACGTGAGTCCCTTGTTCACTTGGCCACTGGATTCAAGATAGCCTGGCTGATGAGGATTATGAATCCGAAACCGGTCCCAGGATGCTTGTTTCCGGTCCAGGGAAGACATGGCTTGGCAGTTCGGGCTGGACTGTTCCCACAAGGCACAGGGTCAGACTGATTTGCATATAGCTTTGTCTGAACTGGGGTGGCTGAGTGAACTAAAGAATGGTGATGGATTAAACCCAGATCAGTTGACTGGGGTGAGTCTTTGATTTGTTCAAATGCTCCGTCCATCATCCCCTTTTGTATCGCTTTGTTCGACCTAAGTGTGGCAGGGTATGCTCAGACGTGAGTCCCTTGTTCACTTGGCCACTGGATTCAAGATAGCCTGGCTGATGAGGATTATGAATCCGAAACCGGTCCCAGGATGCTTGTTTCCGGTCCAGGGAAGACATGGCTTGGCAGTTCGGGCTGGACTGTTCCCACAAGGCACAGGGTCAGACTGATTTGCATATAGCTTTGTCCGAACTGGGGTGGCTGAGTGAACTAAAGAATGGTGATGGATTAAACCCAGATCAGTTGACTGGGGGTGAGTCTTTGATTTGTTCAAATGCTCCGTCCATCATCCCCTTTTGTATCGCTTTGTTCGCCCTAAGTGTGGCAGGGTATGCTCAGACGTGAGTCCCTTGTTCACTTGGCCACTGGATTCAAGATAGCCTGGCTGATGAGGATTATGAATCCGAAACCGGTCCCAGGATGCTTGTTTCCGGTCCAGGGAAGACATGGCTTGGCAGTTCGGGCTGGACTGTTCCCACAAGGCACAGGGTCAGACTGATTTGCATATAGCTTTGTCTGAACTGGGTTGGCTGAGTGAACTAAAGAATGGTGATGGATTAAACCCAGATCAGTTGACTGGGGGTGAGTCTTTGATTTGTTCAAATGCTCCGTCCATCATCCCCTTTTGTATCGCTTTGTTCGCCCTAAGTGTGGCAGGGTATGCTCAGACGTGAGTCCCTTGTTCACTTGGCCACTGGATTCAAGATAGCCTGGCTGATGAGGATTATGAATCCGAAACCGGTCCCAGGATGCTTGTTTCCGGTCCAGGGAAGACATGGCTTGGCAGTTCGGGCTGGACTGTTCCCACAAGGCACAGGGTCAGACTGATTTGCATATAGCTTTGTCTGAACTGGGGTGGCTGAGTGAACTAAAGAATGGTGATGGATTAAACCCAGATCAGTTGACTGGGGGTGAGTCTTTGATTTGTTCAAATGCTCCGTCCATCATCCCCTTTTGTATCGCTTTGTTCGCCCTAAGTGTGGCAGGGTATGCTCAGACGTGAGTCCCTTGTTCACTTGGCCACTGGATTCAAGATAGCCTGGCTGATGAGGATTATGAATCCGAAACCGGTCACAGGATGCTTGTTTCCGGTCCAGGGAAGACATGGCTTGGCAGTTCGGGCTGGACTGTTCCCACAAGGCACAGGGTCAGACTGATTTGCATATAGCTTTGTCTGAACTGGGGTGGCTGAGTGAACTAAAGAATGGTGATGGATTAAACCCAGATCAGTTGACTGGGGGTGAGTCTTTGATTTGTTCAAATGCTCCGTCCATCATCCCCTTTTGTATCGCTTTGTTCGCCCTAAGTGTGGCAGGGTATGCTCAGACGTGAGTCCCTTGTTCACTTGGCCACTGGATTCAAGATAGCCTGGCTGATGAGGATTATGAATCCGAAACCGGTCCCAGGATGCTTGTTTCCGGTCCAGGGAAGACATGGCTTGGCAGTTCGGGCTGGACTGTTCCCACAAGGCACAGGGTCAGACTGATTTGCATATAGCTTTGTCTGAACTGGGGTGGCTGAGTGAACTAAAGAATGGTGATGGATTAAACCCAGATCAGTTGACTGGGGGTGAGTCTTTGATTTGTTCAAATGCTCCGTCCATCATCCCCTTTTGTATCGCTTTGTTCGCCCTAAGTGTGGCAGGGTATGCTCAGACATGAGTCCCTTGTTCACTTGGCCACTGGATTCAAGATAGCCTGGCTGATGAGGATTATGAATCCGAAACCGGTCCCAGGATGCTTGTTTCCGGTCCAGGGAAGACATGGCTTGGCAGTTCGGGCTGGACTGTTCCCACAAGGCACAGGGTCAGACTGATTTGCATATAGCTTTGTCTGAACTGGGGTGGCTGAGTGAACTAAAGAATGGTGATGGATTAAACCCAGATCAGTTGACTGGGGGTGAGTCTTTGATTTGTTTAAATGCTCCGTCCATCATCCCCTTTTGTATCGCTTTGTTCGCCCTAAGTGTGGCAGGGTATGCTCAGACGTGAGTCCCTTGTTCACTTGGCCACTGGATTCAAGATAGCCTGGCTGATGAGGATTATGAATCCGAAACCGGTCCCAGGATGCTTGTTTCCGGTCCAGGGAAGACATGGCTTGGCAGTTCGGGCTGGACTGTTCCCACAAGGCACAGGGTCAGACTGATTTGCATACAGCTTTGTCTGAACTGGGGTGGCTGAGTGAACTAAAGAATGGTGATGGATTAAACCCAGATCAGTTGACTGGGGGTGAGTCTTTGATTTGTTCAAATGCTCCGTCCATCATCCCCTTTTGTACCGCTTTGTTCGCCCTAAGTGTGGCAGGGTATGCTCAGACGTGAGTCCCTTGTTCACTTGGCCACTGGATTCAAGATAGCCTGGCTGATGAGGATTATGAATCCGAAACCGGTCCCAGGGTGCTTGTTTCCGGTCCAGGGAAGACATGGCTTGGCAGTTCGGGCTGGACTGTTCCCACAAGGCACAGGGTCAGACTGATTTGCATATAGCTTTGTCTGAACTGGGGTGGCTGAGTGAACTAAAGAATGGTGATGGATTAAACCCAGATCAGTTGACTGGGGGTGAGTCTTTGATTTGTTCAAATGCTCCGTCCATCATCCCCTTTTGTATCACATAATTAAAGGGGCCACTCTGATTATGTCTGTTATGAAACCAGCCCCCAACTCAGAATGGATAGAGTAAGATGGCGTAGAATGGGTCACAGACAGGACTGATCTAAAAAATGTGTTCTCTGTGACTTGAAGACAGTCTGTCGGAACATAGCCCCATAGAGAACAGCCATAGGTGGCGACAGACAGGCACTTGGCTTTATAAATGTTCATGAGGGCTGAGATTGGCCTTGCCCCCAATCTTCTGCTAAAGCCCATAATAGCCGACGATGTTCTTAAAAGGGCGCTGTTTCTATTTTTTATTTGTGGACCCCAGCTTCCTTTATCCTCAAAAATGATCCCCAAGTAAGGAAATGTGGACACTCTGCATAGTTCTTCCTTACAACAATAAAAACGTTTCACTCTCTTACACCTTGAGCCACCTCCCGTGATCATTATTTGTGATTTTTTAGCATTTATTTTAAGGTCTAGGGAATTCATGAATAGACCAAAGGTGTCTACTAACCGTTGGAGCCCGACCCCTGTACGTGACAAAAGCACAGCGTCATCCGCGTACAGGAGGACCGGTACACAAGTCTCCCCTATGCGCGGTATATCAGGGGTTGCTTCCTTAAGCACAGGTTCAAGGGCATTAATGTAAACTGTGAACAGCAGAGGGGCCAGAATGCACCCCTGCCTCACCCCTCTTTTAGATTTAAAATGGCTGGTGCGTCGCCCGTCTGAACGAACCCTAACTGAAGCCAAAAGGCCTGAGTGAAGGTCCACCAACAGGTTCACAAGAGCACGGTCAAGCCCTAGATCAACCAGGATGTGCCAAAGTTTAGTACGGTTCACGAGGTCGAAGGCCGAAGATAGGTTCATAAACCCCAAGTACATCGAACCATCTTTGGCCCTGCTGTATTTGTCCACTAGTAACTGCAGGTTTAGGCACTGGTCCAAGGTACCACGCTTAAGGCAAGCTCGTCTGCGCTCGTCCGCGATCTGGACGCGATAAGCGCGACCCACTCTGATCTACTACCCATAATTCCTAGGGCCCACTCCCCGCTGTATACTCGTGAGACATTGCTCAGTCTGAGAGAGTCTGCACACGAAGGCCACCTTACCTCTCTGACAATGCCTATCCTTTGCATGATTTCACCATTGGGGGCTTGTTCCTTGGAGGTCTCCTCAACGTTAGATCCCTGCCTAAACATGCGAACGAGATACAGTTACTTGTTGACAACCATCAGTTAGATGTTCTCTTTCTTACGGAGACATGGACTCACGTTGATTGTGACGTTGAATTAGATTGGGCCTGCCCTCAGGACTATAAAATCCTGCATCTTCCTAGACCCAAAGGCCGAGGTGGCGGAGTTGGCATTATTCATAGAGCAGCATGGCTGATCAACATCCTAGACTTAGATCCGGTCGCTGAGACCGAGCTCTTTGGCCTCTCCATTGACTGTCTCAATGGAGCCACGTTCACGGCCATTGTTTGTTATCGCCCTCCGGGGTTCTTTAGCTCTCAACAACAGCAACTGCTACTCACCACCTTTACAAACATGGCGATCTCCCACAGTAAGTTAATCATCTTAGGGGATTTCAATCTCTGGCCAAACGGTAGTCTGGACACCGGACTGCACAACCTCCTGCTTTCCTGCGAAAGCGTGGGACTCTATCAACTGGTCAAAGAACCCACCCATAAAGCAGGTCACATACTCAACCTTATTTTTTCCACCCCCCTATTAGTACATCTGAACGAGATCCTGCCTATGACCTCGACAGACCACGCCCTCCTTAAATTTTTTATTACCGCTAAAGGGACTAGACCGCCGGCACCTAGTATCTTCTCTGAATTTCTATACAGAGATTGGAAAGCTTTGGAAAGGCTGAGCACCACCGATGCAGTGTTCCAGGTGCAAGACAGCTTTTCTTCTGCCAACTCAGTAGAGGGAAATTATGAGGCCTTCTGTACAAAAATTTCCTCTATGACGGATTCCTATGCCCCCTTAAAAAGATGCAAACCTAAGGGCAGACCATCTGCCCCCTGGTTTGACGATTCCCTGAAAACTCTCAAAGCCGCCTGTAAAAAGGCCGAGAGGAAATGGAGGCAAGGCTATTCCGATATAAACAAATCACTTTGGAAAACGAAACTTCAGGAATACAAATCCCAAATTGTCAAAAGTAAATCTATTTACTTCTGCTCTACTATAACTAATGCTGCTAATAGTTCCAAGAGTATTTTTCAGATCCTCAATAATCTCATCCACCCTGACTGCGCTAAAAAAACCACTCCCCCGACACAATCACTCTGTAATAATCTCGCACAGTTCTTTCATGATAAAATTGAGACCATTATCCATAACCTCAATACCTCCCCCTCAATGGACAGTCTCAATGTCCCCGGGACTCTCCTCCATGACTCCGAGTCAACAAACCTACAAAACTTAGTACATTTGCGGGACTTTCCCCCTATTCCAGAAATGGATTTTGTGAGACTGGCGCATGGAATCACTTCAGGCTCCCCTCTCGACCCTCTGCCTCCCAGAATATGGAAAAGGTTTGGATCAGAACTCTTTGGTATTCTTCGGAAGATCTGTAATCAATCCTTGCGTTGCGGACTTGTCCCAACGCTTCGGAAGCAGCTCTCATCACTCCGCTGCTGAAGAAGCCCTCCCTGAACCCCGAATGCTTATTAAACTACCGGCCTATCTCCCTTCTGCCATTCCCGGCAAAGATTGCCGAACGCTGGGTGAGCTCCTGTCTCTCCACACATCTGGAGCAGAATCACATGCTGGACGATATTCAATTTGGGTTTCGCCCAGGGCATGGGACTGAAACAGCTGTCCTTACGGCCATGGAAGATCTTCGTATGCGTGCAGACAGGGGCCAAGCAGCAGCTCTGATCTTGCTGGACCTGTCTGCCGCATTCGACACGGTCAACCATGTGATTCTGTTAAAAAGACTAAGGGAATCTGGGGTTGATGGTACTGCCCTGCTTTGGTTCCAGTCCTATCTTAGAAACAGGAAACAGGCTGTGTCCCTCCCCCCTTTCCAATCTGCCTTCTCCTCTGTGCTCCATGGGGTGCCCCAAGGCTCGTCCATCAGCCCCATTCTTTTTAATGTTTACCTAAAACCTCTTGTCACATTAATAAAAACCCATGGGCTAAAAACCATAAACTACGCAGATGATACACAGCTCATCTTTTCTTGGGATGGGGCAGAATCAATCCCTCTAGTATCATTTCATGACTGTCTGAGAGATACCGCTAGGTGGCTACACAACAACTCCCTGCAGTTTAATTCCGCCAAAACTGAGGTGTTGTTTTGCGCAGGAAGTAAGATTCCCCGCCCGCTCCCAACTGATTTCTGGCCCCCAGAGGCTTCAAAAAAATCACAGCCGGTGACTACTGTCCGCAACCTGGGGGTTATGATAAACAACAAACTCAGTATGGAGACGCAGGTTGCGAGAACAGTGTCCACCTGCTCGGGCCTATTACGCTCACTTCGCAAGATTATGCCACTCCTTCCGGTACAAGCCCGACCGTTGGTAGTCAGGTGTACTATTCTTAGTCGCCTGGACTACTGTAACGCTTTGCTACTTGAGTCCCCAGCTGTGTTATTAGACCGACTCCAAAGGGTTCAGACGGCTGCCGCCAAACTAGCTCTTGGCTGGACAAGGAGATCATCGGCCATTGCAGCCTTAGCCGAACTGCACTGGCTCCCCCTGAAGCAACGAGTGGCTTTTAAGGCACTTTGTCTTGTGTTCAAGGCTTTGCACGGAGTCGGACCCATACCCTTGCAAGCTATGTTCACTTGGTACACTCCTACAAGAACCCTCCGTTCTGCCTCAGCCTACCTTGTATCAGTCCCTAAATTTAACAAGGTTAGGACTGGGGGAAGATCCTTTGCAGTTGCAGCGGCAAAACTATGGAATAGTCTGCCCCTGGACATCCGCCAAACATCGCAACTCCTTCCCTTCAGAAAACGCATCAAGACCTGGCTCTTCCCCTAGCCTTGTTTACTTGACCTCTTCCCCTTAACCCCGTCTTCAACCATTGTTTTAGTCTTCTCGTTCTTACCTCCCTATCTTTCCCCCTGTGGAGCTACTCTCTGTTTTAGCGCCAGGATGCCTGCAAGGCGACAGCCGCGCTCTATAAATGTTTTAAATAAATAAATTAAATAAAATAAGATCTGAAGCCGTATTGTATATTGGATAGAACCCCTCTAACATCAAGCCATGTCTGTAATCTATAGAGAATGACCCGCCCCAAGATTTTCACTGATGAATCAATAAGGGATATTGGGCGATAACACGCTGGATCAACCCTACTACCCTTCTTAAAGACTGGGATGATTACAGACTCCTTCCAGGAGGCAGGGATGCTATTCTGGCTCAAAACGTTGAAGACCCTGCACAGAACCCTAGACCACAGTTTTGGATCACTTTTAAAGAAGTCGGCTGGGACCCCATCTGGGCCAGGGGCCTTGTTTTTTAGTGTCTGTTCAATTGCCCTCTCGACTTCAGAGACCTCAAAAACTACACCGGGGACCTCCAGAGTGTAAAGGGATGAATTTGGCAAGTCCTCATTGAGTGCGCTAGAGTATATCTTTTCAAAATGATTAATCCAATCATCATCCGGGATGTTGGATTCGAGGGAAGAAATATCCTCGTTTGAAAACAATGGCTGATTAACTACCTTCCAAAACTCAGCGCTATTTTTAATAACCTCAGGATCAAGTAGTTGCAACCAAGCATTGTCTTTTATCTTCTTTTTCCTGGTTAGTATGACTTTCTTATAGGTAGATCTTAATATGGATATTAGTGGGCGATCTTTTGGGGTGGCTTTAAGGGCCTTAAGCAAATCAGCATGCGCCCTAGAACATGCACGGTCAAACCATTTTCTCCCCGTAGGCCTAGACAATTTTTTGCTAGATGTAAGGCTACTGTTAATATGTTTACAGATATTGTTAAAGGCAGATACTACTTGGAGGTTTGATGCTCTTAATTCTAAGCAGGGAATCACATCGCTTTCTGCTCTATCCATTAAAGACTGCGAAACATCCTCTGGAACAACACTTGACCATTTCAATCTACGGCCCTGATCCTTTACAACCACATCTTGACCTCCAATCACCCCTAGCCCCCTGCGAGTTAAAATAACCGTAGACAGCACCTCCGCTACTACTGGGTTGTGGTCGCTAAATACTGAGACCAAAGTGATGTAGCTAACCACCTTCGCTAAAATTTGACACGTCATAAAAATATAATCAATTACAGTACTGTCACCATTTCCCTTAAAAGTAGGAATTCTACTTCCAACCTCCCCACAGCTTGACTCATATAAGTTCCATGCTTCCAAGTAATTTTCAAGTGCCTCCCCCTATTGGAATGCTCAAAGTGCATTACTATCGAGTGAGGTGGCCCCTCTTCTAAGAAACTGGCGCATGGCTCGTTGCAGGGATGGATATTGAAATCGCCCAAAAGAATTATTTCAAAATTGTTTACTTTGGTTCTATAGTCTGACAAAAAAGATTCAATTATATCCAAATTATGCCTAGTATATTCATTAGGACTAGAGTTATAAAAATTAATGAATAACATTTTTGAAAAAGAAAAAGGATTCAATTCAACAATCATACAGTTTGGGGAGCCTACATTATACTGTGTTAGCACACCTTTTAGGTCAGTTTTAAACAAAGTTAATAAGCCCCCCTTTGGTCTTCCTGCCCCACCACTAGTAGCAGGGATAAAGAAGTGTCTGTACCCATCCAAGGAAAAACTGTTCGATAAGTCCCACGTTTCCTGGAATGCGAGAATGTCAAAGGTTTTCAGCAATTTAATCCATTCGTCATTCCCAGCCTTGGCCCTAATGCCAGCAATGTTCCAAGTCACGATGCGGCATGAGTGGCCTGTTGTCCCTGGGTTTTTAGACAGTCAATCATTATCTCCTAATGATGATAACGGGGAAAACCGGTTAAAAAAGGGCAAGATTGGTTCAGGTTGTGGATTAGGCCTACACAAATTATAACAATATGCATCCGTAGGCATAGGAAGTTGGTGATCGTGTTGTCCCCTAGGAAAAAAAACCTGCCTGTGTATGGGATATGAAGGAGTCTGATGACCAGCATGGGGACTGGTAGTCATACTAAGGTGGTTGTAGAAGAATCCTAACGGGCGCACACATATATTGTCTTCTGTGACCGGTAAGGAGGCGGCCATTAACAATACAGTGGCGACGTGCTGAGGGTGCTTAAGGTTTACAATAACGCAGTCACCTCTGCATGCTTTTCTCGAAGTACCAATCCAGTCAACTCTGCGCACTGACAATATGTCATTACAAAAAGCAGTGGGGAAGCCGCAATATTTGTTTAGCCATGCTATTACTTTGTTGCTTAAAGAATTTGACATTTCCTCCCGTGCTTCATATGAGTTTGGGTCGACTGTTGGGACATTAGTCAGAACCACTGTATACGGTGCACAATCAGGGGGTAAATTAACTATTGGTCTTTTTTTCCCAGAGAACCGCCCGAGTTATTTTCAACTGCCCTGCTGGCTGAGCTGTTGTTCCTCAAAGTCAAAGCAGTAGTATCAGATTTTGACACAGACTGAGCTGATCTTACGGATGACACCAGGTGTGTCACTTTCTCCCCCCTACCATTAGAGCTTGGGGCCATTTTAGTTGCAGATGTTCCAGCGCTAGCGTTCTCGGGTAACTTAGCCTGGGACAGGTGTGAGGATAGAAGACCCCCAAGTCTAGATACCTCCTTAGAGACCTGTTCTAGTTTGTCCCCGACCCCCTTGCTATCAACAGTAGCACCTTTATGTGTTACATCGCTCATATTGATGTTAGTGCTCTTCTTTACAGTTACAACAGCTGGTGGGGATAGGAGAGTACTTAATCTAGCTACCTCTTTTGATACTAAATCAACTTTTACCATTAAGGGTTTAATCAACAGCTCCATTTTGGTGGTCAACATATTAGCGAGGAGCTGGATATGGTCGCTATTAAAGGTGTTCATATCTGCCTCATTTATAGTAGCATTAGTAAGCTCTGGTTGTTTAGGTGGAGAAGTAACTTTCTTAGTTCTTCTAAGCCCTCCCCGCTTGTTGATCAGCCTTCTGCATGCCCTCACCGGTCTGCGGACCGGTGATGGCACCGCCGTAGGAGTCAAGGGGATGTGAGATGTTGATGGCAGCGGACTGACCAATAAATCCACATTGGCTGAGAGGTTAGCAGAAGTTGAAACAATATCTAAGTCCATCTCCACTGAAGGCAAAGCAACCTGAATAGCCCCAATAGTGTCATCGAGGTTATCTGAGGTAGAAAGTACATTAGTAGATGAAACAGGGGGGCTGATCCTACTAAGTGAAAGGCGTCGATCAGAGTTGATCTAGCTGACCACCTTGACCATATAGTTATCCATGGTGCGGGATATTGTCGATGTTTTTGCAGAGTTCAGTTTAGCCATTTATGCTGTATCGACAGGCAATTTGAACACAGTATATTAAACACTCACAGTGAGGAACAGAGTCCTATATCCCAGCAAGAAGGATAAAGGTCCGTGGCCCAGCCCAGCCTCTTCCTGCCCCGGACGGCCACAGACGGCCCGCCCTCTGCCCGGGCTCAGCCCGGCGCGTCCCGCGACGCGGAGGGAAGTGCAGTGGTTTAAAGGCCTCCGGCCGGATGTGGGTCCCGGCCGGCGGCGCTCAGGATGCTGGGGGCTGTAGTCTGAGCTGCTCCTGCCCCACTCGGCGGCCGCGGATGTGCTGCGGCGGCGGGGACTAAGCAGCGGGTCCAAGGAGCAGCAGTCGGATGTCAACGGCGATGGCAGCACCACCCCAGCAGGCACGCAACGGGTACTGTACACTCCCCCGCTCCACCGAGGGTAGTGCAGTGGTTTAAAGGCCTCCGGCCGGATGTGGGTCCCGGCCGGCGGCGCTCAGGATGCTGGGGGCTGTAGTCTGAGCTGCTCCGGCCCCACTCGGCGGCCGCGGATGTGCTGCGGCGGTGGGGGCTAAGCAGCGGGTCCAAGGAGCAGCAGTCAGATGTCAACGGCGATGGCAGCACCACCCCAGCAGGCACGCAACAGGTACTGTACACTCCCCCGCTCCACCGAGGGAAGTGCAGTGGTTTAAAGGCCTCCGGCCGGATGTGGGTCCCGGCCGGCGGCGCTCAGGATGCTGGGGGCTGTAGTCTGAGCTGCTCCTGCCCCACTCGGCGGCCGCGGATGTGCTGTGGCGGCGGGGGCTAAGCAGCGGGTCCAAGGAGCAGCAGTCGGATGTCAACAGCGATGGCAGCACCACCCCAGCAGGCACGCAACAGGTACTGTACACTCCCCAGAGTTGGTTCCATATGTCTCACTCCGTCTGCCAGTTTATCATGTTCCGCCATCACCAGGCCCAGGCCCACTGCTACCATGCTAATATCTTGATGTAGTGTCACCTTGGTGTCAGCAAGGGCCTCCAATATTGGCCAATTGCTGGTACCTCTGGTGATTAGCCTCCAGATTCCTTTGGTATTGGGTCTGGTGCACTTTCTTCCTTTTCCGAGGGGTCCCACCTACATTCCCCTAGGCTCCCCACCACCAGAGGGGTCTGCTTTCCAACCACAGATCTAGTGTGCCCTTCTCTGGGCAGTCGGGGAGCCGCCACCAACACCACAGTCCCACACCACTCCAGTGTACTGGCAATACCTTCCTTACTACTGTTGGATTGTTCTGTGATGGGCTCCCTGTAGCTGGCCTCGTTCCGAAACAGCCCAGAAAACCACAGAGCATAATTGACAGGGTCTTCCACTAAAATCTCACACAGACAGTACCCGGGTCAGGCCACGCTGCTCACGTAGAGGGTCCTCACTGCAGCAAGCTGTTCCTCTTTACAACATATCTTAGCCTGGCTGTGCCCAGGCCTCAGTTCACTCTTCAGTCAAGGGACCCATGACCCATAAGGGAGCAAAGAATACCTGGGCGATCCCCCAGAAACAGTACCAAGAATTTCCTGATGTGGCTTTACGATCGATGCAGGGTTTAGGTCAGCGGGGAACTTTTTAGAACTGAAAAGGCCCCAGCAACAGCAGCACTGCAGTTAATTGCTTCAGGTGCAGATATCTTCCCAGCTCACCACCAGAGAGTCCCACGACCAAATACCACCAAGGAAACAGTGCAGCGACAGCAGCACATGGCAGCAATATCTGTAAGGATGCCCTCAAGTTGAGCCTTCGTGCCCCTATCCCCAGGGAACACTACCTTCAAGAGCTTGCCCGGGCTCAGCATGCCTTCATCGTTCACCCGGCGCAGCGCCGCTCTACATCGCCAAAGTCAATCCTACCCTGGTCTTCCAACTACAGGGTCCAGCCGTCTCTCTGTGCAGCCAAGGAGTTCTTTCTGGCCCCCAGTGGTCCCCTTACTTCTGTGGTCGCTTGCAGTTTAGTGTTGGCACAGCCCAACTCTGTCCATAAAATCTTCTCTGTCGTTCCAGGCTGCCCGGCCATCTAAATCTAGCAGAAGGCTTTACCTCCGCGAGCCTGGGTGCTATCTCGCACGGCTCACATTGCCCCCAGCTGTGGCTGCCATTTACCAACCCGAAGGCTGGAAAAGACCCAATAGAGCTGCTCCCAGTAACGATCTACCTCCCGCTGCCTTCGCTGTGCTTAAGGCGCCGACTGCAGCCCATCCTCTCGTCTACCTCCGCTATGGGTGGAAGGATACTCTGGGTATCAGATGGCCATCCTTATGTGCTGCAGCACTGAGAAAAGCATTCCAGCCAAGAAGCAGCACCCTCCCATCAATGTCATCTGATGAGGCTGTCTTATGTTCTACATAGCGGTCCACTCCAGGGGTCCTCCACGCTACATGCGCAGTAGCGTCTTCCACGAGGAAATCAATCAAGCCGATTACGGGCACCAAATCCACTTCCACAGCGGCCCCCAGCTGGGCCCCAGTTCACCTGTGGTGCTTCGGGCTCTAGAGTCTGCAACCCATCTCTTGCGGTCCGTACCTGGCACTGGCCTCAGGCTGCCTCTCGTCCCACTGCTCTGCCTCTGCTTCAGGCCGCCATCTTGCCACAGTAAACGCCAGCTCCACATTGCTCTGTTACCACACCCTGCTTATTTCTTGATCCGCAAGGAACGGGATTGGGGTCCCCAGCACCTCCGGCGGGTCAGGCCTCCAGAAGCTCACCCCCGGGCAGGGGTGGAATCCAAGAAATTCAGGATAATAAGCACGGCTGGCACAGAGCTCTCAGCTCACGCATCCACAATCAATGGCTCCTAAGCCACCCCCCCCCCAGAAAGGATGTCCTTGATGATTTTACAGGTAGTGCCTGTATGATTCTTTGGCTACCAAGGCCAGACTGCAAATACCAGGTGTTTTTGACAAAATGCAAAACACATATATAAACATATTTGACATAAAGTTTCAGTGCAGCTACTTGATAATATATTAAAATAATTTTCCCCTTTGTATTCATTTGTCAAAACAACTACATACCAAATGCATTTTCCTTCTTCACAGCAACACCAGAGGTAGTAATGACATCAATAGTCACAAATACAAAAGAAAAAGTGTAAAACAGATATGTAGACGTATTGTACACAAAGTTTGAATCTAGCTGTTTAGTAACATATTGGTTTAACTTTATTTTAACAAAATATTTGTAAAAAAAGCAACAGTTTCAAAAAATAACTTTCAACAACTAAGCACACAAATACAACATAACTTCTAAACAAACATCAAAATATGCATTGATACCCCAGCTTATAGGGAATCAAAAACTGTTGCAAAACTAGTGCAAAGCACAATGTCTGACAAGACACTATCTAGAGGGACAAACAAAATATATTCATATTATCCCCATATTAACTGAACACCTATCATAGAAAATGTCTCCAAATGGCGATCTACAAGAGGGAAGCTGGAGGACTATCTACACCAGTGGCAGCAACAACAATACACAGCCAGAAAGTCTCTGTCTCTTTAGAGGTAGAGACAACCTTAATAGATAGAGCACCACAGAAGCAGAGAGTCCATTCAAAAGTCCAATCTCAACTTCAAGATTTGGCTCCACAGTTTTCCCCATGGCGTCATACTGCATGGTTTGTGGAGTTGTTGCTTAGTGCTGGAGAGCAGTCTATAATAGCCCTTCGCAGTGCTGGAAAGAATAGTAAATGTTGATTTATTTTTATTTTTGTTGTTCATAGTTTTTCTACATTAGCAGGCATTTTATGATCTTACAAAATGGGTATCTTATGTATATGTGTTGTTCAGTTTATTATCTTTCAATTTATTGCAACAGTCAAACCATCCCTCTACAAGTAAATACACAGCTAGCTATCATAATTTACTTTTTCACTTTTTAATAGGACAACAGTCTGTGTTTAAATCTTGTATTGGTCACCAGTTTGTTCTTAACAAAGGCACGAGCAGCAAGGACAGAAGCAGAGCGGCGTTCCGCACACTCACCATCCCGACACCTCGCCGCACCCACTCCGCGGGTGCCGCATCGTCCTGTTGGGTGCTGGGCAGCAAAACCAAGGTGGTACCGGGTGAGAGGCTTCAGCGGGGCTGCTAGCGTGCGGGGACTCCAACAACCAGGAGTCCCTGCGAGACCGACAGGCAGCTTCCGGTCCGCTCTCCCTGCTGGCCCGCCCCCCCCGCCCAGCTGAGAGTTTTAAAAACGTCCCCCACCTCTCCCTTTGTGGGTCACCAGTTTGTTCTTAACGGAGGCACGAGCAGCAAGGACAGAAGCAGAGCGGCGTTCCGCACACTCACCATCCCGACACCTCGCCGCACCCGCTCCGCGGGTGCCGCATCGTCCTGTTGGGTGCTGGGCAGCAAAACCAAGGCGGTACCGGGTGAGAGGCTGCGGGGACTCCAACAACCAGGAGTCCCTGCGAGACCGACAGGCAGCTTCCGGTCCGCTCTCCCTGCTGGCCCGCCCTCCGCCCATCACGCCCCCTACATCTTAGTTCTGGACTCCCGCAGCGCGGGACGCAGCACGGGGCGAAGACCGGGCAAAAAGTGGGCCGTTTGAGGCCGTTCGAGGACGGAAAGGACTGGACTGGGCCACTTCCCTTGGCCCGCGGTAGATATATTCCCCCTGCCACTGTTGTTTACTATACTTTGTACAATATGCACACGGGGAAGCCGTAGTAAAACTGTGATGGTAGCAAGCAACTCCAAAGGAACCTTGAATGATTTCCTCACCAAGACTAATTTGGCCATTGATGTGGAAATCAGCAAGATGCAGCACAGGGTTTCGTTGGAATTAGAAGCTGCACGAAGGCTCTCTGAGAACCTAGTTAGCTCTAAGAAATCCACTCTGGGTAATATTGCCTCAGCTCTAACCCCTGAACGTACAATGGGTCCTCGTCCCCTGCTAACGTCGGCAGACATTCACCCTGTCCCAACCTCTTCTTTACCGGAGTCCCCTCATATTCCACTACCTACTCCATTAAACTACACCAAGGGTTCTGTACCATACGTCCACGAGACAGGCATAGGCTTTTCCACCAAACCAAATGTATCAAAGCCATCAGTTAGTGCTAAGAAAGCTGCAATTTATAAAAAGAAATGTATTGCTAGATCCATCTATGCACGTAAAAAGGCTAAAATTGCTAGGTCCCAGTTTTTTAATAGTAGAAGACCGCTGGTCACCTATGGGGCTGAGGAAGAAGTGTCCGAAACAAATCCTTGCACTTTGGGAGGGGAAGTTGACTCTGGTCTACGTAATACTGTGGTAGACCCTACAATGGGAGCCTCTCCAGTTAAGATCGAAGAGAGCCAACCTGAGGGTAGGTTAAGTGGAATTGAGAAAGCTATGGGGGGTGATGAAGAATTCCTTAAAATTGTTTGGAGTACATTAAAACAATTACTCACCCCATTGGAACTTAGGCTTTCTCGTATAGAGAATAACCTACTTGAAATGGATAGGACTATAGTCACTTTGGCTAGTCTTAGCCTAAATGAAATGGAAGCTAAATTTCCTCAGGGAGTGGATTTAACCCCACAGGCCCAGGTGCCAGTACTTCCGCCTATGCCCCTACCCATACCTAAACCTTTAGCCGACCTCCCCCCAATACCCAAACCAATTCCAAAGCCCCGTACCACAGTTGCAAACCAAACTACTATCACTCCAAGTTTTACAGCATCAAGCACTCATCCCTCCCAAAGCATAGCCCATCCCAAACAAAGTTTACAAGCTGTCCCACACCACCTTAAACGGCCAGAATTTGGGAATAACCTACCCCGTCAGGCCAGTCGCCCAAATTTTCGCGTAGGTTATATCGATTTGCCACCAGAAGCTGGTCCCTATGTTACTGTACTAGCTGGAGTACCTGTACTGGGTCCGCAAACACAAGAGAACCATCACTCCTTGAAAAACAAAGTTATTCACTGGCTCAACAAAAACAAACAGCTCCCTAATTATCAAAGAAGTCGAGTACTAATGGTACGTAGAGTACCTTGGGTAGGCCCCACCTGCAAGTCTATTGATGGGGATTGTATAGTAGTATCTTTTGCAGACCCTCACACAGCACAGCATCTCTGTGTATGGTCTTCACAAGATGTCAACCCCTCAATTGTTGTCAGACCCCTTACTTTCTTTTATCCACCTCGGGAGCCTTCTGTGATGGAGGGCTCTTGGACAACTGTCCAAAACACTAGATGGAAAGGCCGAAGGGATGGTGGGCAAAGCCAACATAACTGGTGGCAAGGCGTGCCCACTTCCAACATGTTTGGTTATTTGGAGGAGGTTGATTGACTCGGGGGAATTGATGTCATAATGCCCACTGTGGAACCCTCTTCCCCACAGGTAATTGTTACATCCACCTCCTTGGTAAAGTGCACAGATTGTTTGACCTCTCTTAAAGGCTCTGGTTTAAAAGAGGACTCCGTTAATATCCCTACTAAGATCAGGACAGGGGAGTTGGAATTATCGCAGACTTTTCCTTCTAATGGTAAAGATGATCCAATCAGGGTGGTCTCATGGAATATTGCAGGGCTAAAGGGTCGCCTGGACAACGATGACTGGGTCGATTTTATTGACGCATATGACATCATCGTTTTCCAGGAAACATGGTCAACAGTCCCCCTATTTAGAGTAGGCTACCTGAATTTTCATAAACCCGCCACCCAGGGTGCTAGGGGTAGGGCCTCAGGAGGCCTCACGGTGTGGATTAAAAATAATTTGGGTTTTTGTGTCAAGGAGATTCTGGTAGAAAATGTCGACCTCCTATGTATTAGCCTGAGTAAAGTTAATACTAAGGATTTTCTCCTAATTGATATCTACGCCCGAGGCTGTCAGGGTGGGAGGAAGCAAACAGTCGTGAATGATCTAGAACAACTTCTAAAGAATTTTAAAGGCGATCAATTTGTGATAATAGCAGGCGACCTGAATAGCTCATTTGAGCCTATCCTCACCTTGGCAGAAGATGTGGGAATTGAAGAGTACACTGCCTGGAATATTCCCCCGTTAACTATAAGCAAGGGTGTGAAGGGAACTGAGGCAGCATTACACTGGTTGGGTTTCTGCCTGGAGTGGGGTCTTCGGGCAGTAAATGGCCGCACTCCTTCTGATAGCTCAGGGACACAAACCTTTGATAATGGTCTCAGTACTAGTCACATTGACTATATATTGGTCAATATTGAATCCTGGTCACACGTAATAGATATGGTGGTAGAGACTAGGCCAGAGAGTGATCATAACCCTCTCTCTTTGGACTGGGTGTTCGCCAAATGGAAACAAATCTCTTAACGTCTGATTTAGTCCTGTGTGACAACAGACGTCGAGTCAGATGGTCTAGAGTCATAGATGACCCTGTGGTTATTTGTAAAATAGAGGAGTTGGTTCTTGATGTAAGGGGCAGGATGTCCTCATTATCCCCTTCTGGTGGGGTTGATCCTACAATCATTGACCTACATGAGAAGTGCTTTATGGATCTAAAAAATTTCCTCACTAAGCCATCAACAATAAAAATGTTAAAGTGCATAAAAGATGGTATAATAAGAGCTGTAGAGGTGCTCACAGCAATTTAATAGCGGCTGTCAAATCAAGGATCACTGATGACATTAGGAAAGCCAGGCAGCTCTATAAACAAGCACTTTGGGCAGCTAAGCGGGATTGGGATGATTCCTATTGGCTAGATCTCCTTAAAGCCTGTGAGTCATCAAATCAAACAAAATTTTGGAAGACAGTTAGATGGTGCAGGGACCCGGACCCCCAAACAGTGGTTAACCATGTTTCAGCTCAGGACTGGGTTGAATTTTTTTCAGCCCAATTTAAAGACACTAGTGCTGTCCATGAACCGTTAACTGCACTTGTGATGAAGACAACACCTCTAAATTTGGGGGATAGTCTCATATTTTCTGCATCAGATACTGTACACGCCCTTGACTCTGTCCAGTCTGGCAAAGCCCCAGGCCTAGATGCTATACCAGCGGACCTTTTTAAACTAAATCTCGATCTTTGGGTCCCTTACATCACGCTACTGGCAAACAACATCGCAGCAGGGGCAAGGATCCCGCAATCCTGGAAAGGGGCTGAGATACTACCAGTATATAAAAAAGGGGATCGTTCAACGCCAAATAATTATCGGCCCATAAGCCTGATAGACTCGATCCAAAAAATAGTATCGAGGATGGTCCTAGTAAGAATCCAGGGGTGGATCGAGCAGAATAATATACTTTCCTTTATGCAGGCAGGGTTCAGATTGGGTACCAGCACCATAGACCAGGTGTTTCGACTTACCATGCTTTATTGGAAGGTGGTTTTTTGGGCGGTGGAGTTATTTACGCCGCATTTGTCGACCTTAAGTCGTCTTTCGACTTAGTCCCAAGGGTGAAACTATGGGAGGCTCTTAGACTAATGGGTCTTCCCCTAGAACTCCTGGGATTAGTCCAGCGATTAAATGAGGATAATTTCGCTCAGGTAAGGTGGGGGAGACAGGGTCAGGTGACCGACAGGTTTCCTGTCCAACGAGGGGTGCGTCAGGGCTGTGTTTTGGCTCCTACCCTGTTTCTCTTATTTATCAACCAGGTAGTCAAATTTTTTAATAATATACAGACCGATGCACCTACTCTGGGCGGATCAAAGTATCCCATGTTAATCTTTGCAGACGACACCCTGCTCCTTTCGAAAACTAGGAGCGGGTTACAGGTAGCCCTGAATAGATTTTCAGAGTTCTGCAAAAATAACGACTTACAGATCAATGCTGACAAAACGAAATTCATGGTCTTTTGTAGGAAAACCCCTCCTAAAAGTTCGGTTACTTTGAATGGTATCCAGATCGAGCAGGTCAAGGTCATGACGTACTTGGGTGTGACCCTTGATCACCAACTTAGCTGGAACCCTCAACTGGAGACTTCAAAACTTAAATTTACTCGCCTCACAGGTTGTCTATTGCAAGAACAAAAAAAATCCCTTACCAAACGCATTACTCCTGCCCTAAAAATCTATGAGGCCAAGGTCAATGCAGCAACCTTGTATGGAGCAGACGTATGGGGGTATAAGGATTTGACAGGTTTGGCCATTGCACAGAACAGGTTCCTTCGGAACCTGGTAGGACTTCCACAGTCCTCACCCATTAAACCACTGCTATTAGATCTCGGCTGTAGACCTCTAGATGAGCTGGCACAATTTCGTCTAGTGGCACTATGGCGTCGGCTTTGGACGACTGCAGAGCTTAGCCTTTTTGCTCACGAATTAGAGGAGATCAAAACATTGTGGGGTGCTCAAAAAATCCCTTGGCTTAGGGAAGTCAAACATATCTTGCATAAAATGGGACTGCCCGAGTTATGGTCAAACCCTGGGGGCTGCAGCTTTCCATCTAAACTCGAGTTTAAGGACCTCTTTTGGGCTTGTAAAAAATCTATACTGGTCACCCAATCCTCGGACAAAAATTTAACTGGCCTATTTTTAACACACAAGGTCATTCCGTCCCTTGAGCCCTACTGGGATTTGATTTGTAAAACGCTCGACCGTAAACTGTATCACCAGTTTCGTATTGGTACATTGCCTATCAATTCTTTTACTGTAAAGTGGGAGATGAAAGCAAGTAACAAATGTTTTTGGTGTCCCGACCAGGAAAAAAGCATTGGCCATCTATTTTTTGCATGCCCTGCATATCGTTCCCCCCCAATTAAATGGTTGAGACCTGTATGTGCAACCTTAGATTGTGGGGGACATCGAGAAGCCCTGCTGAAACTAAGAGATATTAGATCTGAAATGTTTGTGGTTTGTGTAGCCAAATTTTTGGGTTGGGCGTGGTTGATCCGCACCAAGAAATTGAACCTTTTTTAAAACTGATTGTTATGACTACATATATCTGCTTGTATTATGTTTTATTAGCCAAAGGTGGATTGTTAGTGGTATTCTTAATTATATTTGTACTGTATGTCGTCTTTTATGAATTTTATTCGAAATAAAGACTAAATGATGATGAAATCTTGTATTAAGTGAGTCAAAAACATATGCAAACATACTCTGCTTTTTACAAAACATTCTATTACATTTTCTAATCTTTTTTTAAAATCAATCAACTGTAATATTTTTGTTTTGTTCCATATATATATATATATCAACCAAAGTTTCAGCCACTTGATGCCGCAGATTTTGATGTCATCGCAGCACCGCCGAGAGAAACGAGAGACCCAGTAATTCCGTGAGTAATTTAGTTTTTAATATCTGCAACGGACAGCATAAAAAAAAAAAAATCAATCAACTGTAATATTTTTGTTTTGTTCCATATATATATATATATATATATATATATATATATATATATATATATATATATATATATATATATCAGGAATCCGCGCCTTCTTGCGTCTCCTTCATGGAGAAATAAAGAGAGTGGACCCAAATTCAGTGCATACAGTGTTCATTTTACAGCTCAGCAAGGACAGCACTGTGCCAGTCCTATGCTTAAAGACTTTGCTGTAGAAATGGCAAAATTCTTTGTCCTTTTCTATCTCTGCGTGGATGGCACTTTGCTAATCCTATGCTAAAACACTTTGATAGAAAAACAGACATTTGAGGTGAGCAGATCTAGAGTGTCGCTGGTGTTGAGAGTGTTCTAACAGGAGCTGCTTTCCACCTAAACTTGAGAACTACCCAGAGTTCTCTCCTTCTTTTTTTCCATAATGTATGCGTCACTCTATGCCTGAAAGGGTTTTGTTTTGACTTATACTGGTTGCTCCCTTGTGTCTTGACAAAGCTATACCTCCCTGAAGAGCTCTAATTAGAGCAAAACACTGTGTCAGGGGTTGCTTTTACTCATTTCAGGTTGGCTTGAGTTGGCATTTTACCAATTCAAAGCTGTGATATTGTGCCTGGAGTGATAAATGTTTTTTGTCATTTTACAGCTCAGCAAGGACAGCACTGTGCTAGTCCTATGCTTAAAGACTTTGCTGTAGAAATGGCAAAATACTTTGTCCTTTTCCATCTCTGCGTGGATGGCACTGTGCTAATCCTATGCTAAAACACTTTGATGGAAAAACAGACATTTGAGGCGAGCAGATCTAGAGTGTCGCTGAGAACTACCCAGAGTTCTCTCCTTCTTTTTTCCATAATTTATGCGTCACTCTATGCCTGAAAGGGTTTTGTTTTGATATATATATATATATATATATATATATATATATATATATATATATATATATATATATATATATATATATATATATATATATATATATATATATATATATATTATATATATATTCACTGAAAAAACCATAGGTTTCAGGGACGTTATAGTTAGTTGGACATTTCTCTCATACAAAACGATAGAAATTCCCCTGTTATAGTTAGTTCAGCTTACTATAACTTGCACCCCCGCAATGCACTGCTGATGTCATCACATATTACATCAGTCATGACATGGTCAGTGAAAGTGACATCACTGATGGCATCTCAAATGACATCACTGATGACATACTCCAGTGACTATGTGTTTCTATGAAATGTAAATATGTTTTATATATAGATATGCCAAGATGTATTAAATCATGAATGGGTGTATAAGAGTCAGGATGCATGATTAAGTAGGTGTAATACTGACTGTATAATTGAGTAATTAATTGTGTCTTACTTAATGCACGTGTTAGCGACTGATACAGACATTCACACAGTTTAGGTTATCAGGTGGTGTGTAAGCGGTTGCATGGTTTAATTAGCAGCTAAATTAGGATCTATATGGGCTATTGATTGCTTGTCTGAGTATCTGTATGGGTGCCTGAGGGTCTCTGTGAGTGGTTGGGGGTTGTGACTCTGAGCATAAATGTGTAAGTGGATAATTCACTGCGTATATGTGTTCAAGTCTGTATCTGTGAAGGGCTTTATGGCTGGGTGAGTTTGTGTATGAGTGTCTTGGTGAGTGAATGGGTGCCTCAGTGGTACATGTGTATGTAACTGCAAATGTGAAAGTGAGTGTGTGAGTGTTAGACTCTATAAATGACTATATGTTAGAGTGAGTAATTGTGAGAGTGCCTGCATGGATCAGTGTGTCCATGTATTAGTTATTGTATTAGAGTGAAAGTATGTGTTAGTATATGTTTAAATAAGTGAGATAGTATGTGTATAACTGTACTGGTGACTAAATAAAAGCGTGATTCATTATTTCCATTACTGACTAGGTGTGTGAGTAACTCTATGAATGAGAGGCGGTGTCTGAGTGTCTGTACAGATATGTGACTGGATATGATAATTAAGTATGGGCAAATTTTGCGAATTTGCGATTCGCGAATTTGTGTATTCACGAATTCGCATTCCGCAAAATTCGCGATTTATTTTGTGTGTTCGCAAGGGTTTCTGCCAGTTTGCGAGGGTTTTTTATGAGTTCGCAAACGCGAACTTACTTGTCGGGTCGCAACCATGTTGTTTCTACGTCTGGTTCATCACAGCACCCTCTGTTTCACCACTGCCACCCTCTGGTTCACCCATGCCACCCTCTGGTTCATCACTGCCACCCTCTGGTTCATCACTGTAGATTATGGGGGGAAAAGCACACCTGCCCTGCCTCAACTGACATGAATTAATTTGGGGCTGAATAATGTGTCACTGAATTTGAGCTGGCACCTGCTTCCTTAGCTGTAAGTGCTTCCTGATTAATGATGAGCTTGAACTTTTGCACCTGCTAAGTGCTTTCAGTTTTGCAAAATTCGTTAGAACACCTGCCCTGTCTCAACTGACATGAATGAATCAGGGGCTGATTAATGTGTCACTGAATTTGAACTTCCAGTCTGGCACCTGCTTCCTTATCTGTAATTGCTTTCTGTTGCAGTGTAATTTTTTTTAACAGGACCTTTGTGGCATACTTGTAGCTATTCTCTGAGCCTGCTGTGAGGGTCAGAGCAGGGTCATAGAATAGTTGCAAGTAGGCAACTGAACTCTGGAGGGGCTCCTCAGGAAGCACTACAGGGAATGGTTACTAATGATGAGCTTGAACTTTTGCACCTGCTGAGTGCTTTCAGTTTTTGCAAAAATCGCTTTTCTGCAATTTCGCGCGATTCGCGGGGCGCAAATTTGCGCGAGATCGAATTCGAAAGCCGCGAATTCATGCAAATATGCGATTTGTTTTTTTTGAGGCATGTTAGTTCCCGTGGTTTTTTGCGTTTTTGCGAGCCGCTTGTAGCGCAACGACGTGAAGTTACCCTAGCGGTCGTACATGGGCGTGGCCATCTTGTTTGCGTGACGTATTTCCGTTTCCGGGCGCTATGTGTAATCTCGCGAAGTGTGCGGCTCGCTAGTACAAGTTCGCGTGTGATCGCGGGGGAAATCTCGCGCAAACTTACCTACGCGGTCGTGAACGGGCGCAGCCATCTTGTTTTTCATTCATTGCTATGGTTCTGGGCATTCTTTCTGTATCCTCTCTCAATCTCTGCCATCCTTTGCTTGTTTGAAGAATTTTTGATCTATTTTACTTATTATTTATCCCTCTATTTTTCTAGCTCTATATTTTTGTGTTTTTTGCTACTTTTGGTTAATTTTAAACTACTTTTTAAAACTCTTTTCTTTTCTTCTTCCCTATTCTATTTATTATTTATTATTTACCTTACTTTCTGCCCAGACCATGGTAAAGGAAGCCGGGAAGCAGCCCGAGAAGGGGAAGGGTCCCGCACCCCGTGCCCGGCTCCCGTGCGGGCGTTTGAGGGGGGAGCTAGTGATGCCACGGGAGATCTTCAGCGCGGAGGAGGTGGCCACACTAGTGTACTATGTACAGCGCCGCCTCCCCAGGACCATCGTGGCAGGCGGCAGGATCGCAAGTGGCTACGGGCTCCGGGAGCGCCGGAAGCGGTGGGAGAAGGTGTGCCGGGCCATGTATGAACACTCTCGGGTCCGGCGCACCTACAACCAGGCCAGCCACCAATGGACGGATCTCCTTGACCGGGAACGCGACCTGCTCGACCTGCTCGGCGTCGAGATCCCCGGACTTGGTGAGTAGTAGGAGCTATTACATCACTACTCTGTTTTCTCCTGCTCTGTGTGTTATTATATTGCACATTTTTTTTTTACCAAGAGCAATAATGCTGCCGATTACATTGTAGGTAAATTATATTTCAAAATCTTCTGCGCATTTCAGGTGCACTGCTCTCCTTCTCAGTAGCGTTACTACTATGCTTATTTGTTTTCGATTTTGTGTTCATTTCTTTGGCCTGAGAAATTATGTATGAGTGTAGTTTACAGAACTGCGTAATGCCAGACACTAAGGGGCAGATTTGCAATTACCAGCGCATCCCTGCAAAGTAGCAGGGATGCGCCAGTAATTGTGCGCCACGCCGTCACCACCGATAGTGCGCCGTATTTACAATGCGGCACACCATGGGCCCAAAACGTCACCGAAGCTTTACGCATCTGTGCCGTAAAAGCGGCGCATTGCTGGAGTTGCGTCGCAGCGATGGCGCAGCTCCAGCAATGCTCTGGGGTGCCCTATCTCACCAATGCTGCGTCAAGCGTACGTCTGCTTCAAGCAGGCGCAGGGTTTGAGTGACGCATCATTGTCCTAAAAGTGACTGATTGAAATCTTGTAGATTTCCCACAGCCACTTTTAGGATGCGTTCCTGCGCAGGAACGCCCTCCCTTGCGCCGGAACGCCCCCTGATGGCGCAGGGCTTTCCAGCGTGATGCATCTCCCATATGCGTCACATTGTTAATATACGCCACACCATGGCGCCTCTTTTGTTCTGACGCTGCGTCACAAAAGTCACGCAACAACGGAGCAAAAGAGCCGCAAGGGGCTTGTAAATCTGCCCCTACAGACTCAAGTCCAGTACTTCCTTTGTACACCTGGCAATAAGAAGAAATAGTGGTGGTGGATTGATAGTTTGAGTATTTTAATGACTGGTTAATGTAGTAGGAAACTTTTTAGTGTTGTCACTGATCTGCAATCGCGATGGAGTTTGTCTGTCACTTCGCGTGCTGCGGACTGCTGCCTGCTAGTCCTAGGCGAACCTTTTTAGTAGTTTGTTTAGTGAGTTACATAACTTTCCAAGTCGACGGTCCGCAAATCAAGCAATACTAATATCGTAGTAGACCACATGAGATAGGTCAATATATCCCGTGGAATAGTTGTCTATTTGCTATTTCGCCAAAATATTTTGTTATTTTTCTTTTGAAATGTTTGATTTGGTTGACAACAATCATCCATGTTTTCGGGTCTTTCTTTCTTTCATGTTGTACATCAGCTCCCCCCAGGGGCAAGAGGACAGAGGAGGAGGTGGTATCGGCTGCTGCTGCTGTAGAAGGCCAGGATCGGTCAGGCGAGGGCTCCTTTGCTGGCCCCGGTAAGTTTTCATTTTAATATAGAGTACCTATTTTTTCTTAGCGTTCCTCATTCGATTTTTTCTAAATCATCTTTGATCTTCTTGTAGACTGTATCTAAATTCTTATCCTGACTCTACTATGACTCCCTGTGGTATTACTAGATTATTCTTATTAGTCTGTCTGTGTAGCTAACTAAGATTGCACAGTTGACAAAAGGAGTTAAACGGCACTCCCATTCTAATCAGCAATAGCTCTATGCAATGAGTGCTGTCCTCTGGGATTGTTCTTAATGTCTTTTCAAGTCTTCTAAATGTTTATACTTTGACAATTCCCAACAATAAAATGTGAATGACCACCAAGTAATGTAGTACTTGAAATTCTGGACCCATGTTATAAACATCATCATATCATGACGATTTTGATATCAGAAGACCGAGAATGGCTAGTAGACTATGCACAAGCATTTTCGTCATATTCGAGTGACGATTTCACCTTGAAATCGCAGTTTTCGTCCTGAACCCTCGGGTTCCATTTTGTGTACGGCAGCCATTTTGTGAGTTGCCCTCACATAGGCCAATGATTAAGGCCAAACACGATCCTGAAGGACACGTACACCTTTCCTGACTTCTGTGCGACCTGGGCAAGCTGACTCCACTGCCCAAGGCCAAACCTGTTCGGTCAGTTCCTCTCCCAGTGGCCGAACGAGATAGTATCAAGGCACAACATGCCATAAACCTTTCATCGCACACAAACCACGCCTAATCTTGCACACACCTGTCCCTGTTTCCTACTTTATGACTTGCTTTACGAGGAGGAGGTGCCCGTTTTTATTGGGGGTCCGTCGATATCTGATGAAAATACTGAGCCTTGCCGGATAATTGATTGTGGGCTGAACAAACTGAAATGTGGGATTGTCATCATGACTCTGCTTTTCCTTTGTAGTGAAAATATGTGAATGGTCAACTGTAAACTAAAGAATGTTTGCCTGAAGCATTATATTTTGTATAAAAAGAGAAGGCTGACTTTGTAAGATGGAGCAGTCTCCTGAGAATATACACCGTGTTGTACTTCTAGGATACCTGTTACTTGGTTGCAGCCAATAAATTCGATCTTTGACATCACCTAGAAGACTCTGAGTTTCTGTAGTCTAAACAGGAAGGACCCGAAGTCTTAGGGTGTTGTCCCTGGCACCGCTGGGTTACCGGTTCATTACCGGTTCTGAAAAACCCAGTACTTCAGTAAGAATAAGATACTACTTTACTTTTGGTTTGGATAGGAGGACAATCCATACTGCTACTGTTGCAGGGACAAATCTGCACAAACAGAACTATGTACACTGAATAGTGCATTGTTTATCAATTATAATAGGCGCAGGTAGACTTTCCACATACCTCAGTGATAACAGACTTTGAAGAACCCCCAATCTCCTTATTGACTAGATAGTGTGGCAGAGTAATTTAGCTCCTGAATTCATCGATGATTGATCCCCAATGATGATTATCCAACGCAGGGCAAGAGTACGGAGTCAAAGTCCAGAAGTATCAGAGGCACGGACTCATGCTTGCAAATTGCAAAACCTTTTGCTCAGTCAATCTTGACCAAAAACCACAGAGTCTATTTAAGTTTTAAAGCTTTATTAAAAGTAAAAACATTTATTAAAATCAAGTTTGTCATAAAACATAAACGGTTGATTAAAAATGGAAAAGTGCTTAGTGATTCATTTCACACATTTATTGTGGGCGAGCCGAGCCCTCACCTGGTTTGAACTTTAATTTTTCTTTTTGCTGCTGAATCGTTGGTCACTCCGTCCTAGTGATGATGATCTGATCTTGCTCTTGTTCTTAGAAGTGAAGCTTCTGTCTGTTATGAGAAAAATGGTGCGTGTTAAAAAGCAAGCATTCATCAGTTGTGCCAAAAAGTGCAGCAAGACAACACCCTTCCCTGGAAAAAGGGAAATGTTTACTTTAGAGTAGACAGTCACAAATTATTAGATTGGTTTCTGTATTCACATTTCTTCATTCCTAGACAAAATACTAGTGAGTGGTGTATGTCTATGACATCTAACATTCTTAAATGTACTTTGTAGGTGGAACATCTGATGCCGGGGCCAGCACGGAGGTGGAGGAGGACACTTCTGGGGAGGAGGCGGTGCAAGTGCCGGAGGAAACTGCTGTGAGGGTTGCCACGGTAGTGGCGGGCAGTGGTAACCTCTTATATTCCTTACTTGAGATTGCAGACTGCAGAGTGTGCTCTCTGCACGGGTGTAGTATATATGTTGTACAGTTAAGTTACTATACTGTTAAGAAGAATTTCAAATTTAGAACAAAGTTTTTATCAACCAGGTAGTAGCCTCCTCTGAATTTACTTCAAATCAGCGGTGAATTTTTTTTCGAGAATCCAAATCAGATCTGAGATGAACTTGATGGATGGGATGAACGAAAAGCGAAAGAAGGGTGTAAGTAAGTGTGAAAGGATGAGCAAGTTAAAAGTAATGATGACTGACAAAGAAGAATGATACGTGTTTGATTGGTGCCCGAGGTGGCTGGGAAGGAATATGATGCATGGCTGGGTGAAGGATGAAGCAAGGATGGGTGGAAGGAGAACAGCCTGGGTGGGTGAAACAGAAACTGTATGTGTGCGCAATATATCCTTTGGTTGAAATTCAAATGCAAGTCAAGCACGGATGTATGGCTTGCGGTTTCCCAAATAAAATGAAAAGGTTGTTTTCCCGTGAGAAAACGTAAGGTTTTTCCAGATGAGAGACATGAAGAAGAATTATTGACATATAGTTTGAATGGATGGATGCCTGGATCATGGTACTATCTGACTCTTAGATAACATATGTGTATCTAGAGAGAGTAGACGGTCACTGGATGAACTAAGTGTTACTTTGAAGAGCATGTAACACCGCACCCGCACGTCCGTTCCAGTGTAGGAAAGGCAAGGAAAAGAAGTTTTAATTTTGTCTGGATACCACCATGAATAGTAGCAGTAGTTTGTATTGCAAGCACAGCATATATCCGGCTATTACGATGGCCACTCACTACCTCTGTTAATAAGTTTAGTAGAACTCGGTCATTCATGTGTGGATGTATCACTGTTCACTCAATAAAAAGCAAAGCACCTAAAGTCATCCCATATGTAAGCAAATACATACCATGTGCAGTGATAGATAATCAGATTATTTATCTTCCTAATTTTCCTTTTTTAGTATTCATTGGCACTGTAGGGTGAAAGTTAAATTAATTAAGCAGTAGCCCTTGTAACAGAGTATTCTCAGTGCCACCCGTAATAGAAAAGTAAGAGCATCACCACCTGCATGTACTGGACCTGTACAGTTGAAGGACTGGACTTTTTCTAAGGTCCAGCGGTGCCAGGGAACAACACCTGAAACCTTCGTGGGATACCTGTTCAGCGCACAAGTGACAGAGACACGGGAAACTTCCTTCGGCGTCAAAGATCAGCGTTTATTACTGCAGGGAGGCAAAAGTCACAAGAAGTACAACAGAGTGTAGGTTCTGGGAGTCTGCTTCAAATTGCAAATGTGGATCGCTCCTTTTATACACATTTTCGTCATTGAATAACATATGAACAAAAGGTTACAACTCAGTTCCCACAATAAACTTCAAAAGGGCTTCTTGAAACCCGAAACATAATTACAGTAACATTGCCGGTTCCCAACTGTAAAAGCACATCTTCACCGTTAGGCACATTCCACTCTAGTTGTAAACGAGCAAAAGGAAGAGACAAGAACAGCTGAAAGGAAGTCAGACAACAGTAGAGAAAAGAGCGTGAGGGTAATATCGGAAGCATGATCACAGGATCAAAGGATTCGATCCTAGCACATGCACGGCTGAAACAATAGACCGGCACAGCAAGATTACCCTCGAGCGGTGCCATCTGCCTCTGCAGTGTCATTCCCCTGGTCATAAAAGACGCATGAAAGGAATATGCGTCTTCCGTAAGGCTTGGGAACTAAGGGTCATGACGCGGACAGTTGCCTGCTAGCTAACTACGTGAGGGCAAGAAACAAAATGGATGCCGTATCTAAAATGGAACCCGAGGGTTCAGATGAAGAAACGCGTAAATAAGGCGAACCCTTCCAAGTAGTGTAGCTGTGGAAAAGTAAATTTTGCCATGTTCTGTGTCCCTACGCGTCCTCCATCATATGTTATCTGTGCATGATTAATATGCATATGTATTCCCTATGTTCGATTAAAGACGCAATTACAGTTGTGTCCATCTCTAGTATGTCAGTTTCCAGTTCTCGTGAATACTACGAATATCAGGCCTATGTAAAGTTACGTTGCCACATTTCTCAGTGTGCACGTTATTTCATTGTAAAGTCCCCGTTTCTAGGCCTCAAAAGGGCCTGGACACCAGATTCAGCTCCTGTCTCCTGAAGCCTCGCTGAGGAGCGATACAGCCCCCACCTGTATCCCTGACCCTTCACTTACTTCCTGCCTCGCAGTGCCCGGCTCAGCCTAGCTCTGCCTCTGAGTCTGCCAAGAGTATGTTATGATTCCAGTTATCAGTCCAGTCCTCCTTCTCTGCATTCCTAAGCTACTGAACTGCATCAATAGTTTCCGTCATTGTCTAGCCTTTACGTCTCCATGTAGGAGAAATACTGCATTTAATGGTCATTTAATATTCTTCATCACGCACTACATGTAGAATAATGCATGCTCCAGTCTTAGAGTCTGTTAGCCTTTACCCCGATAACTTTTGGATTCTATCAACATGTTCTCTAAACATCAGATACTAGATACTGCTTAGGTACATGTCGCCCTGACTCTCCAGACTTCAGTCTCTGCTCCTAGCACAGAGTTCGAAGCCCCCAGCTTCTCCTAGTAACACGTCATTGCCAGTTTGCGCGCACCATTAGGTCAGAGGTCCCGGCTCCTTAGGTAGCCCCCTCCATGTTTCCGCCCCATTCATGACATATTCTGTTACGTTTGCATCACATGTCTATGTATACGCCTCTGTTACACCTATTTTCACCCTTATCTTTCGCGACTGCTACGCGTCACGCCTATTACCCCACCCACTGCTACGCCTATTGCAATGTAATGCTATGTGTTTGCGTTATGTATATATGCTCATGTACTGTTATTAAAAGGTTACCCTGATCCTGGTCCTTGTCCCGATTCTGCCCCCGGCAGCGCTGCCATCCTGTTCCCGTGCAGGTTGTCCTGTTCCTGTCCTTTATGCTGTAATAAACCTGCAAACTCCTACTACCTCGAATCTTGACTCTTATTTATTGAGCTATCTGTTATTCATTTAAGCATTCAAAAATAGAGGTATTATTTATTTATTTACCACATAATGGCGCCCGAATAGGGACTTGCCCTTTCCCCACGCGTCGGTGAAGCCACGCCGACCCCCTGACCCTCTGCAGTCGTGACGGAACTCTTCTGCGCACCGGCAGATATTTCTGCTTCAAGTATCCCTCAGGCCCACGGAGGAGACGGAGGAGGCGGTCCAGCATCCAGACGAGACGGTGGAGGAACGCGGCGAGTCCCGACCAGAGCCCAAGCCGAGAGTCCAAGGTCCGAGGTATCCGGAGGCCCACCCGTAACAGAAGTCCGAAGTTCGTCCGTCCGGCGTCGAAGCAGTCCAGTCCAGTCCGAGGCCTTCCGTTCTTGCTGCCCGGTGAGTACCGTTGCTGGGGTAGTATCTAGACAGGGTCAATCTAATTGACTCTGGTCCGTGGGTTGGTGGTACACAGACCCACAAACGAAGTGTCCACTTCGGTGGATGCGGGTCCTGACGTGTCTCTGTATGAGACCGGTAAGTTTCGTACTGTTTCAGCAGTGCATCTAGTTTCTGTTCTAGTCAGTTCTGATTTCTCGAGAAAATTCATGTATTCTGTTTCCCGTATTCCAGGTAGTATTCTGTTCGAACTGTTATTCTGAATGTTATTCATGTATTTTAATGTCGTGGTATGAGTGCGAAGTGATTATCGTGTTCATTGTGTATTGTGTTGTGTCCAGACTATAGTTCAGTCATGCCGCTCTTTTCAAAACTGCGTCAGTTAAAAACCAGAAAAGGTCTGCTAGAAGCAGCAGTTCCTGTCCCGCCTAGGGACAGTCCAGGTCATTTTATGTATCAGAAGCATGGCATAAGCGCCATATTGTATCTAGATTTATGGGTAGAGTATACCAAACAGTTAGAGGAAAAGTATAGATGGCCCGTATCGGGTACATGGGATGCCGAGTGCATCATGCGAGTAGAAGAAGCATTATGGAAAAAGAAAGCCAGACAGTCACAGAAAGATGCCATCGAGTTATGGCGCAAAGAATCTCATAAAAGAACCGAAAAAGAAATCAGAAAGTCAGAATTAAGTAGAGAATCCTTAGAACGAGCCCAAGAAAGGGAATTAATCGAGATTGGTGAACGAGTTAAAACCGAACAGTCAGACAGACAGAGGCATGCTCTTATTAAGGGTATGTATCCTCTTCTTGCCGAGGGCTTGCCAAAAGCGACCCCAGAGGCATTCAGTAATTTCCCGCCACCATTAGTTCCGACCAAGCTACGTCACAAACCGACCGCAGCTGATATTTTCATTTCGTCCTATTTGGACGACACAGTCCCAGAATATGCAAATCCTGTTCCCGCTCCGCCAGTCCCTGTAAATCAGGCACTTCCCGCTCCTCCAGACACCGGAGTACCTGTTACGGTACCCCCGGTCCAGCCCGCCATACAAGTCCAGCCTACATTTCCATTTCCCACTCTGCCAGGACGAAGAGCATCAGTAGACGACTCTAGTTTAGGGGCCGCAGGGGGAGGTCCTCCTCAAACCCCGCCGCCACACAAGCGTTTAACGTTAGCCGAATTACATGCACAAGCGTCACAGCGTACGCCCAGATATCAGTCTGTTGCAGAAATAAGAAAAGCCCTTACCGAATGTGGCTATGATCCAGTCCCAGCCGAGGATAGTATGGTTTTATATTCATTACGCGTAAGAAAAGTGACCGAGTATCTAGTTACCCTACCAGATATGAAAGAAGATCTAGACAGAATATATCGTTTCATCCGTACAGGGAATGATCCAGAAAGTATTAGTGACGTCATGTGCCAAAGAAAAGTTGAAGTCCAGCTCATGATATTAAAGTTTCTGATTAATTGTCTAATAAGGGAACAAGATTATCCGACCAAAGATCGAGCCGAAATGAAAGTCCTGACAAGGTGGAGTGATAATATAGCCGAGGGTAAGCACAAGACTATCAGTAGTATAGAGAGTATGTACAAGAAAATCCGTAAAGAAATAATAAGGGTACACGAACAACGTAAAGAAGCACAAGTAAGCGAGAAAGAAAATGACTCTTCTACAGAAGAGGTAGAGGACGAGAATCCTGACAGAATAGCGTATGTAGGAAAATCTAGATTTCCAGATCACCATTTGCGCCTAGAACACAAGTCAATTTTTCATCATCCAGCACCAGAACAAGGTTCTCTAGAACAAGTATTTCAAGCTACCGATCACATTCTGAAGTCCCGAATCGGTTATAGCGAGTTAAGTACTATGCATGAACAAGAACTAGTCCGATCAGCAGTCCGATGGATTACTGATTCTACCACTTTTCCAGACGAAATAGTGGCACAAATGTTTCTGAAATTGCCCCCAGCCGAGCAACGACTGGCGGGTATGTATATGATCCAGCACCTCATTACATTGTATGAGGGTCAACATTCTGATCCAGGTCCGTTACACGATGTCCTGAACGAGTTACTCCAGTATAAATGGAAAGGTTTAGGTACCAATTTGATTAGGGTCATTCTAGAACAGCGCCACAAATACAGAACGTTTCTGAACCCGCATTTTGTTCATGTCTCACCCCCAGAAAGTAAACCCTTTTACATAGATAGACAGAATCCGTTACGAGAAGTACATCCAATTAAGACAGACGGTGGTGAAATGCAACGAGTGTTTGTTTACACCCCGATCACAAAGATGGAACTCTTAGAGATGAAAAAGTTAATTCCCTGTCATGATAAAGATCCAGCAGGGTTCCACCGAGAATTAAAAGACATGCTCCGTATGGGAGAATACACGTATCCAGATATCATTAAAATGTTAAAAGTCTTGTTGCCCGCAGGGGTATATGAGAAACTCAAGGAAAAAGAATGGGAGGTGGGAGAGAAAAAGATCGATTGGGCAGTCCTAGAAGCTGAAGACAAGGCACGAGTACCAGGTACCGGTCTTGGAGATAAATGTAAAGAATTACCAGAATTATTAATACAAGTTTTGCCTAGGTTATTGACAACTAGAAAAGAAGACTGGGATGCAATCTCAGCCTGTAAACAGAAACAAGACGAAGATATTAGTGATTACTATTCCAGATTTGAGAAATGTTTTACCATAAACAGTGGCCTCAAGACAAGTAGCGAGTCATACCCTCATCTTTTTGTTACTAAATTAGTCGAGAATTCAAGTCCACAAATTAAAAACCGAGTTTTGAAAGTCGAAAGTACCTGGCAAGCTAATACCCCGTCCCAGATGTTACAGATGCTTCAATACCACCAGAATAGAATCAGAGAAGAGCAAGAACATGAGAGAAAACGTATGAAAGACACGAAAATGAAAGTACTAGTTGCACAATCCGTTCCTCAAGACAGTCAGAAGAGGGGTCCGAATCAAGCCAGTCATCCTGCAGCTCCCGTTAAAGGGAACTGCAATTATTGTAAACAGCCAGGTCATTTTATAAACGAGTGTGCAGTTCTGAAACACAACATAGCTACCGGTAAGACTAAAGAAAGACCACGTCCGCCTAGACAAGAACAAGTTTCACAGACTCCTCAGCCACAGAATGCACAACAGACAGTTACAGCACCGCAGCCTATTGCTGCAACACAGCATGTTACACAGCAGATGTACCAGTATGCACAGTCTGAGTATCCAGAGTATCAACCGTATTCATGAAACAGCCTAGAGAGGGAGGTAGGCTTGCCTCTCATCGAGATACCTGTAGATCAAGAAGGTCCCTATGTTCATAGTCAAGTATTAGGGAAAGACAGAAAGTTTCTGATTGATACAGGGGCAAGTAGGACCACTATAAGTCACGCCGAAGTTCCAGGGGCTCCGCTCTCAGGCTCTAGAAATGTTTCCCTTGGATTTTCAGGAAAACCTATTGTAAATGAAATATCAAAGCCAGTTACTCTAGAAGTAGGTCCACTGTCCCGCATTACTGATCTGCTACTTACTAAGTCATGTCCAGAAAATCTATTAGGCATTAAAACACTGAAAGAGTTAGGTGCAGTTATATGCTGTTCCCCAGAGGGAATACGATTGTTCCTACGTGACTTCAAGGGTCACTATGTATTACGAGATTTTGATCCGAGATTGTCTAATGTTCCGCAGCATCTATGGGCGCAAGGTCCAACTGATGTTGGCTTTATGCAAATCACACCCCATCGTGTGACTCTCAAGCCAGGTGTAGTCCTGCCACGAATCAGACAGTACAGATTGCCACCTGAGGCTGTAGCAGCCTAATCCAAAATTATTGACGAGCTCATGGCTCAAGGAGTAGTTGTAGAAACTGACTCCAATGTATGTAATTCTCCGATCATTCCTGTCATGAAACGTACTTACCCAAATGCACCTCCAGTATATCGATTAGTGATTGATCTCCGAGAACTTAATAAATGTATTATTCCCCAGTATCCAGTTGTCCCAGATATCTCTTCCCTATTGACAGCCATTGATTCCGAAGCCTCATTTTTTACTGTCATAGACCTCAAGAACGCGTTTTTTAGTGTCCCCATTCATCCAGACAGCCAGTTCCTTTTCGGATTTTGTTTAAATGGAAGGAGCTATATGTTTACACGCGCTCCTCAAGGTTTCACAGAAAGTCCTAGTATTTACAGTCAAGCACTCAAGAGACAACTAGACAACATTCACATGCCAACTGACACTGCCCTGCTCCAGTATGTCGATGATCTACTGATCACAGCCCGTTCTGAACGTGCTTGCGAGCGAGCATCTCTTACAGTCTTGTATTTCCTAGCCGAGATGGGACACAAGGTGTCCCCTTCTAAGCTTCAATTCTGTGTCCAGCAAGTGGTCTACTTAGGACACTTACTGTCCAAGAGGGGTAGGCAGTTGACGCCAGACCGTATCCAGTTAATAACGAGTCTTCCTCAGCCCAAGACCCAGAAGGAGGTACGTGCTTTTATTGGCCTTACTTCTTATTGCAGACAATGGATTCCTCAGTATGCATTTCTAGCCAAGCCACTGATACAGTTAACGACACAGGAGGCAGCCGTATCGACTGTCCTCCCTTGGACATCTGAACATACACTTAGTTTCAACGAGTTAAAGAAAGCCCTATGTCAAGCTCCAGTTCTAGCAACACCGAACTACAGTAAGCCTTTTACACTTTTCGTCACAGAACGTGATGGTACAGCATTATCTGTTCTCACACAAGATCAAGCAGGACAGTACAAGCCCTGTGCTTATTTTTCGAGCACATTAGATCCTGTAGCCCAGGCTCTGCCTGCGTGCCTTAAGTCAGTTGCAGCCACAGCACTAGCTATCAGACAAAGTGATTCCATAGTATTAGGACACTCCCTGACAGTACAAGTTCCACACTCCGTGGAAGTTCTTTTAAACCGAACACAAACTCAGCACTTGACAATTGCACGTTTAACAGGTTATGAATTGACACTGTTCCAGCCACACATAGAAATCAGACGCTGCAACGTTTTAAATCCTGCTACACTGTTACCATCAGTTACTTCGAATTCTGCCACACACGACTGTGTGGAAGTAGTTAACATTATGACCAAGCCAAGACAAGATCTGACAGATATTCCATTACCAGATCCAGACCTGACACTTTAGGTGGATGGTTCATGTATGAGAACAAGTACAGGAGAACTAGTCGCCGCGTATGCAGTGACTACTGACACTGAAGTTATAGAGACACACCGTATTGACACCCTGTCTGCTCAAGCAGCAGAGCTAGTTGCTCTGACTCAAGCCTGCATTCACGCCAAGAACCTGAAAGTTAATGTTTACACAGATTCACGTTACGCATTTGGAGTCGTACACGACTTCGGAGTGCTCTGGCAAGAGAGAGGTTTCATGACTTCTCATGGAACCAAGATTCAGCATGGTCTCCTTATTCAGGCTCTGTTAGATGCCATACATTTACCGACATCCATTGCTATCATGAAGTGCAAAGCACATACGAAAGTTACTGACATTATTTCCCAGGGTAATGATCTAGCAGATCGCACAGCCAAGCTTACAGCTCAGACACCAGACATTCCAGTAAATAAGACACCGACATACACTCCAGATCCGACTACATGTATGACAGTTAAAGACCCTACTCAAGAGGTCATAGATATCCAGTTACATGCTAATCCCGATGAAATCAAGAAATGGTCCGAACAAGGAGGGGTCCAGACAGATCAGGGATGGGTAACAAAGGGTAAAGCCACATGGTTTCTCCCCGACTCCATGGTTCAAGTCATTATTAATACCGCACATAGTCCAGCACATTTAGGAGAAAAAGCTATGTTAGACAGTATCCAGAATATTTGGTTCAACAAGCATTTACGAGCTGCAGCCAAGCAGAAAGTCCGTACCTGTATGATATGTTGCCAGTTTAATCCAGGTAAAAGTGTCCCGGTGGAACAAGGTGGATTCCAGCCCCCTGACCACCCTTTTGAAGTCCTCCAGATGGATTACATTCAGATGGAGCGATGTCGAGGTTTCAAGTATGTCCTTGTAGTTGTATGCGCTTTGTCCAGGTGGACGGAGGCATATCCAGTTCCAGATTACACAGCCGCGACCACTGCCAAGCAGTTGGTTCGTGAGTTCTTCCCCCGTTACGGACTCCCTAGGGTCGTATATTCTGACAACGGCCAGCCATTCTCATCTGAACTCATGAAGCATGTGTCCCTTTTGTTAGGGTACCAGTGGAAGTTCCATTGTGTACGCCATCCTGAAGCAGCCGGTCTCGTAGAGAGACATAACCAGACCCTGAAAATCCGTATTGCAAAAGTTTGTCAAGAGAAAGGTGTGGACTGGCTAGTAGCTCTGCCGGTCGCCCTGTTCTATATGCGCATGGTCGCACATTCCAGATCAGGTCTGTCCCCGTACGAGGTCGTATTCGGCCGCCCCCCTAACATGTGGGGTACTCCTAGACCCCGAAGTATTACCGATGTTTCAAGTAATATGCTGACAGATTACCTAGCTTCCTTGATGTCTGCCCTCAACTCTTGTCGTTCACAGGTTGCTGCCGCATTTCCAGACAATACCGAGGTGGCACCGCATGAAATCGTTCCAGGATCCATGGTCCTAGTGCGGAATTTCGACCGCTCAAGTCCGCTGGAGCCTCGCTGGAAGGAGCCCCGACAGGTCCTCCTCGCCACCCGTACAGCCGTGAAGTTGGAGGGACGCAAAGGCTGGGTGCATCTTTCGCATATTAAAAAATTTAATGGACTGGCACCTGTCTCAAAGAACATTTCCGAGGATTCTAAAGACTTCCAGAGTACTATTCTTAAGGACTGTCCCGCAAAAGACACTGATACTGCACCCTCCCTGTTAGAGAAAACTCCGCAACAGGAGTATAAACTCAAGTTAAGGTCTAGTAAAATAAGTCAGCCAGTTTGATTGTCTAAGTCCTCCCCTAGGTGAAACGGTTAGACCGGTTTCTGACATGTATAAAATAGACCCCCATAGTGAGAGAGTTAGTCAAAACTCAATCCGATGTATCGTTTTTCTATGTTTGATATTATTTCTCAGTGTTATGATTTCCTGCACCAGTTATGCATTTTACCTGTATTTTCCAGTTTCTCATGTAAATAAGTCTGCCAATGCTACAGTAGAGCACACGTTTAGTGATCTGCCTCCTCATGAACTCTCTTACCGCCTCGCTATGCGTAATAATTCTTTCATCCGCATGTTACATTATTCACACCAGACCAGCAATGCCACTAATTGTTGGGTGTGTGGTCGACTCCCCCCTTTCCAGACACCGAAGGGAGTTCTGCCACTCTTTCCTTATCCATTTTCACATAATGGTTCGTGTGGAGCATGGTCCACGTTAACGTCATCCTCAACAGATATGTCTTTTCTTAATAGTACATGTTTCCCAGACAAGCAAGGTCTTCCCCACAGAACAGGGTTAGATCTAGAAAACGAAGTTTACAACTTAGGTAATTATTCTTCGAATTTCATGGTCCTGAATGTTCAGTCTGATTCCACTCCAGACTTACCTGCTATTTCAGTACTACCAGTCAAAGGCGAATTATGTGTTAGAAATAATGGTTCCGTACATGTAGGACATAGCGATTGTACTACTATTGTCAAGTATAGTGACAGTGGGAAATCTATTTTCAAAGCTTCACGTCATTCTTATTTTATTTGTGGTCAGACCGCATATGTTCGTCTGCCCCTCGATTGGGAGGGAACCTGTTACATTGCCTTCCTACTGCCACCTGTTTTCCTAGCCCCATCTGATTATCATAGAAACACACATCTAGTACACCTTAGACATAGAAGGGAGATCGAGTCCCCCATTGTCGATTATACTGAAACTGCTCTAGAACAGTATACAGATTTCAATAGAGGTTTCTTTTTCTTTATAGGACCTATCCAGAATAGTAAGCTAATTCGTAGGTTAACCAGAACCCTTGAAGCAGTAGTCAATGAGACTGCCTCTGCTCTAGGTAACTTAACCGAAGAGCAATCTGCTATGAGATTTGTCGTTTTACAGAATCGTCTCGTCCTTGACGTCATATTGGCCGATAGGGGCGGGGCCTGTAGAGTCATCGGATCTAGTTGCTGCATTTTCATTCCAAATAACGCGCCGTCTGTTTATTCAGCTATAACCAGACTCCATAAAATTGCCCATCTGTTACACCAAGATCCAGGCACCTGGACATGGTCCGGTTGGTTCTGGAATATAATTTCCGCTTGGGGATGGAAAGTCTTGTCCTTTCTAGGTATTGCAGTAGCGATCATATTCAGCTGCTGCCTCTGTATACAATGTGGCCCTGCGATTTGCGGCATTTGTGCTACCTCTTGTATTCCTAGTCCCAAGCCCCGTTCTAAAACACGTTCCCAGAAAATTCGAGACGAGCAAATGATACTGTATGAAATGATAGATGGTATCATGAATATTGATGTTTCCTGATGGAAACGTAGTGACAAGGAGGGAATGTGGAAAAGTAAATTTTGCCATGTTCTGTGTCCCTACGCGTCCTCCATCATATGTTATCTGTGCATGATTAATATGCATATGTATTCCCTATGTTCGATTAAAGACGCAATTAAAGTTGTGTCCATCTCTAGTATGTCAGTTTCCAGTTCTCGTGAATACTACGAATATCAGGCCTATGTAAAGTTACGTTGCCACGTTTCTCAGTGTGCACGTTATTTCATTGTAAAGTCCCCGTTTCTAGGCCTCAAAAGGGCCTGGACACCAGATTCAGCTCCTGTCTCCTGAAGCCTCGCTGAGGAGCGATACAGCCCCCACCTGTATCCCTGACCCTTCACTTACTTCCTGCCTCGCAGTGCCCGGCTCAGCCTAGCTCTGCCTCTGAGTCTGCCAAGAGTATGTTATGATTCCAGTTATCAGTCCAGTCCTCCTTCTCTGCATTCCTAAGCTACTGAACTGCATCAATAGTTTCCGTCATTGTCTAGCCTTTACGTCTCCATGTAGGAGAAATACTGCATTTAATGGTCATTTAATATTCTTCATCACGCACTACATGTAGAATAATGCATGCTCCAGTCTTAGAGTCTGTTAGCCTTTACCCCGATAACTTTTGGATTCTATCAACATGTTCTCTAAACATCAGATACTAGATACTGCTTAGGTACATGTCGCCCTGACTCTCCAGACTTCAGTCTCTGCTCCTAGCACAGAGTTCGAAGCCCCCAGCTTCTCCTAGTAACACGTCATTGCCAGTTTGCGCGCACCATTAGGTCAGAGGTCCCGGCTCCTTAGGTAGCCCCCTCCATGTTTCCGCCCCATTCATGACATATTCTGTTACGTTTGCATCACATGTCTATGTATACGCCTCTGTTACACCTATTTTCACCCTTATCTTTCGCGACTGCTACGCGTCACGCCTATTACCCCACCCACTGCTACGCCTATTGCAATGTAATGCTATGTGTTTGCGTTATGTATATATGCTCATGTACTGTTATTAAAAGGTTACCCTGATCCTGGTCCTTGTCCCGATTCTGCCCCCGGCAGCGCTGCCATCCTGTTGCCGTGCAGGTTGTCCTGTTCCTGTCCTTTATGCTGTAATAAACCTGCAAACTCCTACTACCTCGAATCTTGACTCTTATTTATTGAGCTATCTGTTATTCATTTAAGCATTCAAAAATAGAGGTATTATTTATTTATTTACCACATAGCGAAAACGCGTACACGTACTGAACTCGTCATTTACGGTTCATAGATACCAAACTTGCCCATATTCGATCATGCCCGAAACATCATAACGATTCTCACGGAACCTCAGACGCTCCTTTTGCCCTCATGTAGGCAAGCACTAGTCGAAATCAGAATCGATATTCATCAGATCATTCAGGTGTTGCTGGAACATTATCCTATCCATCAATGCCTCTTTGGTAACAGATGGCCTTCTTATACACGTAGTAGCACAAAGGCCACATAAGGCAGGACCACACTGTACACAAAGACAACACGTGAACAGAAACGTCACAACAATCCCTATAATCATCAGAATCTTCCAACCCCAGGTCGACATCAGGCCTCAAAACCATCCTAGAAGCGTCCAATCTCCCTCGTCCACGTGTATGGACTCTGAGATTTTATGCAACTTTGAGATGGCTTGATAGACAGTTGGAGCATTATCAGGTATAAAAATGCAACAACTCGAATGGATGACCTTACACACACCACCTCGATCTGCTAGTACAACGTCTAGAACCATACGGTTCTGTAGCGTCATAAGTCTATCCGCCTGAAGCTCTGCTGTCAGGTTACCAAGGGCGCTTGCGGTGATATTAGCAGTCGATTCAACCACACGAGTCAGCTGTCTCAAGTTCCTACTGTTAACCATAGGACCCCAAAACGGTAGGAAACCCTTAAAGAAGTCTCCTGCCTCTTGACCAGCAGTATCTTCTCTACTAATAACGCCTCTCACAACTCTAGTCTTGTGGTAGTCTGAGGCGACAGTGAAAGTCGGTGGTAGAAGATTCGCGATATAACAGGTGCCTGAGAAATCACGAGGCATCCATGTATAAGCACGATCGTAACACACAAAATAAGTACCCTTGGCAGTCAGAAAGACAGGGGAAGAGAGCATCGGTAAGACATACGTCTCAGTACAAGCACTCTTCCCAAACTGAGCTCTCGGATTTTGACCAAGACCTTGCAGACAGAAGTGACCAAGGTGAGGTACGATCCAAATCGGGGACGAGCTCTTAAGCTGTCTATCGCCCACTGATATACTATACTCAATCTCACTCAGATCCTTATATGCTCGCACCTCCTCCTCTGGGATAAGCGATGCATCAAAAATGTCTCTATCTAAATCAGCAATAGCTATCGCCAAAGACTTGTGATACGGGCCAGGACCCAGGTTTACTGAGCGTGGTTCTTGATGGGGGTAGGAATCTAGTGCACTACGGAACATAGTTTGGAATGCTCGAGCTGACCCTTGGGAACTATAAGGAAGAACCAAATACGGAATTCCCTTATCCATGGTATGTGGCATTAACCCACACACCCAACAGTTGGTAGTATTCATCACCAACTGATGCTGATGCAGGAGTTGAACAAAGGAATTATTCATAAATTCCGCACGTCTGACTTGTTCATGTTGAGGCAGAAGATGAAAAGAATGTGGGGAAATTGTGGAGGCAAAATTCAAATCATGTGAAGGAGGAGTAGGCGAAATGGAAGGCAATAGTAACTGACTCCCAAAGTACACTCCACCTACTAATATCATAGAAACAGTTAGAAACAACATAAAAATCTGAAACAAAAAACATTTTGTACGAAACACCTTATGCAATTTTGATCTTTCCGCCGACATTTTCTCTCTTTTCAACAGCATAGCAAATTCCATCCTCTAAAAACCATCCGTGACGTTCTTGACGCACTTCGTTCTGAGTAGCGATTATCAATTCCCAGGAGTTCCCAGAAATCGACAAAAGAAATCGACCTAGTGTCAATAACCTGCTAAACAGAAGGAAGTACCCGCACGGCCGTACGGCCAACCCAGATGATAGGTTTTAAATGAATTGAGCATTCAATTTAATATAAGTCTCTTAGCTGCACCAAAAGAAAATGGTACACACAATATAAAATGTCCACAATATTCAAGGCAAATGTGAGGGGGTAATGTAAAATCAAAAATAATAAAAGGAAATTATTTGTCCTTATTGCGTGGTCGAAGAAAATATCGACATCTCCCGGGTCGAGTCTGTTCTTCAAACAACGGTTCAGATGGCGAAGCAGTGTTCAATTGCTCAGGTAATAATCCAGGACTTGAACTCTCCACTAGTGATGACGTAGGTAAATTTTCGGTTGATTCAACAGGGATGTCTGATCGCACTAAATCAGTCTTTAAAAGCTGAGCATCACTGAATGGTATAAAACCCGGGACCGTACTGGTCTCTGTCGAGGCGACTCCTTTCTTGATCCATGCATCTGCTGGCAAAGGAAACGGAACTTTCTTGGTGTGGGTGGCATGCACCCAATGCTTTCTGCCTTCCAGTCGAACCGCCGTCCTTGTTGCCAGTAACACCTGGTGGGGACCCACGAACCTTGGCTCAAGATTTCGTTTTCGTCCAAAGTTCCGGGTAAGCACCCAATCACCTGGTTGAAGCCAATGACCAGGTCCCTCAGTTTGTGCCGGTAAAGCTTCAAAGACCTGTTGATGAATCAAACTCAATTTAGCAGTCAGATCATAAAGATAGTCAATCAACATTGGATATTCAATTCTGTTAAACTCCTTAGGCCTCGGAACTCCCCAAATATTCGCAGGACGGCCGAACACAATCTCATATGGGCTAAGCCCTACTCGAGAGTGTACAGTCGCTCTGGTCGATAAGAGAGCTAGGGGCAAAGCATCAGGCCACGATAAACCAGTCGTTGCCTGGATTTTAGCAAGTTTCAGTTTCAGGGTGCCATTATATCCTTCCACCAAGCCTGCCGACTGAGGATGATTAGCGCTATAAATTTTTGGACTATGCCTAGGCCACGACACACACTCTTCATCACACTTCCCACAAACTCACTTCCGTTATCTGACCATACAATCCGTGGCATTCCATACCTAGGGAAATATTCCTTGAGCAGGATTTTTGCTGTTGACAGGGCAGTATTATCCTTAAGAGGGTAGGCTTCAATCCATCTGGAGAACGCACAAACCACAACTAGAACATATTTCAGATTATTGCATCTCTCCATATGGATGAAATCCAATTGGATAACTTCAAAGGGACATGTAGGGGGAGCAAAGTGACCAGGTGGAGTGGGGGTGCCCTTACCAGGATTATACATCAAACATACCATACAATTCTTAACCACTCTCTCCGCACACTTAGTAATCCCATCATTCTTCCATACAGGAGACAACAACTTACATATTCCTTTCGCGCTAATATGTGCTGTGCCGTGGGCCATTGTAACAACAGCAAGCACATATGCATCCGGTAACATCCATCTCTGTTTTTCTGACAAATCAACCATTCCTGTCTAACTTCCCCGTGCTTTCTTTCCACTTAGTCTTTTCCATCTCAGTGGCCTCGTTCTGTATTTCCTTCACACTTTCAATTGTGTCTTCACACATGCTAGTCTCCACTGGCCATCTTACTGAACTCGTAACATACATTCTATTTGTCAGATCGCTGGCTGTCTCTTTAGCAGTCTCATCCGCAAATGCATTACCACGACCAACATCATCTGTCACTTTCCGATGCGGACTGCATTTAATTATGGCCACCTGCTTAGGTAATGTAAGTGCATCTAAAAGGTCATTCACAAGTTGTCCATGCTGAATCTTCGTACCATGCGACGTAAAGAATCCTCTTTCTCTCCACAATCGACCAAAACTATGCGCTACGCCAAATGCATACTGACTATCGGTAAACACATTCACCTGCTTTCCTCTAGACAACACACACGCTCTTGTCAACGCAATCAATTTGGCCGCTTGAGCCGAATTCTGACTCAATCTCGCAGTTTCCACAACCGTACTCAACGTCACCACAGCATACGCAGTCGTTACTTCACCATTCGGCAACTTAAAGCATGAACCATCAACGTACAAAGTACCATCGGGATCTACCAATGGAGTGTTTTTCAGGTCAATACGACCTTTCGTCTCTTCTTCAGTTCTTAAGTAGCAATCATGTGGTGCTACATCACCTGATTCCATGCTGATCGGCAACAATGTTGCTGGGTTCAACACATTACAACGTTTTATTCGTATATGACTTGCCAAAAGTGTCAACTCATAACCCGACAATCTTGCGCTTCTCAGGTGTTGAGTTTTTGTTCGATTCAAGAGAGTGTCGACTGCATGCGGGACCATCACCGTGAGCATATTATCCATGACCAGACCTGCGGACTGTCGAATAGACACCGCAGCTGCCGCTGTTGCTCTTAAAAAACTCGGCAATGCTCTAGCTACTGGGTCTAAGGTCGAAGAAAAATATGCACACGGACGTTGTTTGTCACCGAATTGTTGCGTCAAGACACTCAACGCACAACCATCCCTCTCGTGAACGTATAGTGTAAACGGCTTACTGTAGTCAGGGGTACCTAACACAGGAGCCGAACACAACGCATCACGTAATTCAGAAAAACCTTTCTGACACTCTTCAGTCCAAGGCAAAGGAGTCGGAACATCCTTGCACGTAAGAGCTAACAATGGTTTCACCAATAATGAAAAATTCGGAATCCATTGCAGTACGACGTAATACCTAGAAAGGCACGTACATCTCTCTGGGTTTTTGGCACAGTCATTCGAGCAATCGCTGCTATTCTTTCTGGGGTCAACCTTCTCCCTTCTTTTGACAATAAGTGACCTAAGTAGGTTACTTCTTGACAACAATATTGCAGCTTGGAAGGTGACACCTTGTGATGTAAGTCACATAAATGCCGCAACAACGATACTGTAGCAGTTCTGCAAATAACCTCGGTATCGGCTGCCACCAACAGGTCATCAACGTATTGAATCAAAGCCGCACCCGTCGGCAACACGAATGCGTCAAGTTGACTTTTAAGGGCTTGACTGTAAATCGATGGACTCTCACAATAGCCTTGTGGTGCACGTTTAAACCTAAAACTGCGACCACCTAATGAGAATCCGAATAGGTCTCTGCTTTCCTCAGCGATCGGAATACTAAAGAAAGCATTCTTTAGGTCGATCACCGTGAACCAGGAGGCAGAAGCTGGAATCAGGGTCAGCAAGGCCGTGATATCAGGCACCACAGGAAACTGTGGGATCACGATTTTATTCACTTCTCTCAAATCAATTATAAAACGGTACACAGGGGGCTTAGATGGATCAGTTCGTTTCAAAATGGGTAACACAGGACTATTACACACATTTCCCCGAGTTTCTTCAATGACATCCTTTTCAATCAGGTCATAAACGATCGCTAATAGCGCTCGCTCACCATCAAGAGAGATACGATACTGAGGTATACGTGGTAATCGAACATTCGTTTTCAACTGGACTACATAGGGTGGAATGTTTAACAGGCCCACATCATTGGGACCTGTTGCCCATAAAGACGCAGGAAGAGAACTCAATTCCGGTGGGAACTTATCGACTGATAAGTACATAGGAGATATTACTCTCTGACCCAATGTAAGCTCCACTCCCGCAGGAGAGCAGTACAAAGTCGCATGTAACCGTTTCAACAAATCCAGACCCAAAAGATTCTCACCACACCCAGTGGATAGAATCAATGGAGCCTCCAGCTCACGAGGACCAATCGTAAGGGACAAAGGGCTGGAGACAGGATTGCTAACAGGGGCGCCAGAGAATCCAATGGAAACATTTGTTAAGCCAGACAAAGGTGCGCCAGGGAGTTTGGAATGCATGATGGAACTTTTTGCTGCACCAGTGTCCAACAGAAAAGGCTCAACTACGCCAGATGTGGCGACTGCAACGTAAGGCCCTCTCTGATCAACCGGAACTGACACTACTCCCTCTCTTTGTCGATGGCTGTCCTAGTAACGGTCGTCTACAACAATCTCATGCTCAACATAATAATCGTCCACATGGTACTGTGCAGATTTATCGGACCCCGCATTTCGCTGGTCGAAACAATTATGTGCGTCTGATGAAACAGTAGAGCGCTCATGATTTTGAACGAAACCTCGACCTCTACCTCGAGAGGCCTGTTGAGGACCACCACGACCTCCCCGAGCCGAAACATTATTATAACGATCACGTAAAGCGGGACAATCGAATTTTATATGGCCCTCTCTTCTACAATATGCACACTGATTATACCCAAGTGTTGATCTAAAGTCAGAGGAGTGCATCCTAGTGGACTGGGCTCGTGGTCTATACTGCTGTTGTAAATCATTTTGATTTGAACGTGGAGGATATGCCTGCTGCAACAAAACCTTTGTTTTGAGCTCCTTCGTTTTCTTGTCTGAACAATCACTTTCTTCCTTTTCCCTATTCTCGTAATATTGAGCCGTCGCTAATATCTGTGCAGTGGTTGAAACAGCCCATGCACTTTCCGAATTCTTCAATTTGTTGCATAGCTCAGGCAACAAATTTAACACAAACTTGTCAACAAATAACCGTTGGCCTCCTTCGGTGCTCATGTCTTGACCACTATGATCGACAAATGCCTCCTCAAATCTAGTAAAGAAATCGGAGACACTCTCGTCTTTCTTTTGCTTACAAGCCGATAATTTATCCCAATTCACCCTCATCGCTGGCTTGAGTGTTTTCATAAGTGTAATGATTTTCTGGGGTAGATCCAAAATTAACGGCTCGGGCTTAGCCCCACCGATTTGTCGTCCATCAGCCGCTACTAGTGTAGCCCAGTCACCACCTAACTCAACTAAATGATTCTCTTGGCGAATTTTTGACCAAATCAGTTGTGGCACGACATTTCCAAACAGCATGTCGATGTCAGCAAGGTTCATAATAGAAGCATCCACCAGTTGGGATAACTCCTTATAATAACCTGCCGGAATCTTGCGTGGATCAGGCAAGGATTGTTTCACCTGCAAAACTTCTGATCTCTTCCATGGGAGGTGTATCCAAACTCTTTGGAAGTATGGAAGGACCACAGGATTAGCATTAGCATCACCTGGCATCCATACTGGCGGAACCTCTCTCATAGGATATTGACCAGAGTTCATTTTCGTATTATCTGTGTCATCATCAAATGACACACGAGAAGGCACTGTGGATCTAAAGGCTAACAATCGCTCTAGTGCACGTCGTACATCTCCACCTACAATCATACCGTTCGAAAATTGACTCTGAAGTTCAGTCATATCGGGCGGTACATTATCTAAATCATCATTATACCATTCTTCTCTCAAAAAGTTACACATTTCTTCAAATACGAATCTCTGAGTGGGCTCATTAAACTGAGAGAACGTATCAAAAACCATGCGCGGAGGGTAGTTAGCAGGGTGTCTTATCCACCTACGCGCCATAGTTACCAACGTGGCACTCTCCCTTCCACCAGGGATTTGACTTCGTCTCTGAGGAGCTTCAGAGACATCGGATCGAAATAACGATCCAGAAAGTGGGGAGTAAAAGGTAGCAACAGTATTAGGGATACGATTACGAACAGAAGGAGAAAGAAGAACAGGAGCAACAACATTAGAAGTGAACGTAGGGACAGCAGAGGTAGCCAGGACTGTCGAGGTAACAGGAACAGGAGGCTGAGGAGGTACAGGCAAAGGGGCAGTTGAAGGGACAATTACAGGACCAACAACAGGCTGGCCAGCAGCCGCTGGAACGACAGGAGGAACTACAGGAGGAACTACAGGGGCTGTAGCACCCTGTGCATAAGGAGGTGGTGATTTCATCAAATAGGCTAACAGAGGATCCTCCTTCGAGTCCTCTTCTTTCTTATCAAGACTTGTTGGTAAAACCGGATAACATTTGTCTATCCTCATGTGATGCAGTCTAGTAGAAACTTCTATTTCTTTTTCTGCTTTATCTCGCTGATATTGTTCTGCACCTTGCATCATCGTAATGATACCTTCTTTTTTATTCTTCTTTAGCTGTTTGATTTCTTTCTGCTTGGCCTCTTTACGCCATAACCAAAAGGAATCAAACATAGCAGGCCTAGCTTTCTTTTTAAACAATTTAGCTTCAAGATTATCTAAAATCGTAATTTCAAAACTTCCATGCGGTGGCCAACTAAGGTCACCATCGTTTTTCGTATAACGAACCCAATATTCATTATATATAATAGGGCCTACACCATGTCGACTATAGAGCTCATAAATTGGAGTTCCAACTGGAGGTATCGGACACGAGTCCTCCAACCGGGAATCAGTGTTATAACATTTAAAGAAACCAAAGAAACCACTACGGCTAGGCATCTTACTCACTAACCAAGTATCAAACTTCAAGGGTTGTCGAAGCGCTAAATCTTCATGAAAGTCAAAACCCTCGGTTTTTGGCAATTGCAACTGTCAAATAACAACTAAGAACCAACAACTAAGAACCACAAATGCAATGGAACCATGCAAAACAACTAAGCTTCAACAACAACCAAGGATACTGGGAGCGACCCACAAATACTTAACTGAGAGAACAATGGCGTCACCAGGAAGGCCCGTTTATCGTCTCGCCGTACAAAGGACTACGCCAGGCGCCAAAACAGGTCGACAGTCAGGGCATCGGTCCGTCGCAGCCGTCAGGAGGCGGGAATCTTCGCGGGAAAAATCTTCGGACCACTTATTTCGACAACAGGATCGATGAAGCGGGGTGCACCTTCCCTCGGAGATTTCACACGAAGTTCCTCACAATCGTCAGGCTTTGGACCGGTACCGCTGATGTCGCCCCACGTTGGGCGCCAACTGAAGGACTGGACTTTTTCTAAGGTCCAGCGGTGCCAGGGAACAACACCTGAAACCTTCGTGGGATACCTGTTCAGCGCACAAGTGACAGAGACACGGGAAACTTCCTTCGGCGTCAAAGATCAGCGTTTATTACTGCAGGGAGGCAAAAGTCACAAGAAGTACAACAGAGTGTAGGTTCTGGGAGTCTGCTTCAAATTGCAAATGTGGATCGCTCCTTTTATACACATTTTCGTCATTGAACAACATATGAACAAAAGGTTACAACTCAGTTCCCACAATAAACTTCAAAAGGGCTTCTTGAAACCCGAAACATAATTACAGTAACATTGCCGGTTCCCAACTGTAAAAGCACATCTTCACCGTTAGGCACATTCCACTCTAGTTGTAAACGAGCAAAAGGAAGAGACAAGAACAGCTGCAAGGAAGTCAGACAACAGTAGAGAAAAGAGCGTGAGGGTAATATCGGAAGCATGATCACAGGATCAAAGGATTCGATCCTAGCACATGCACGGCTGAAACAATAGACCGGCACAGCAAGATTACCCTCGAGCGGTGCCATCTGCCTCTGCAGTGTCATTCCCCTGGTCATAAAAGACGCATGAACGGAATATGCGTCTTCCGTAAGGCTTGGGAACTAAGGGTCATGACGCGGACAGTTGCCTGCTAGCTAACTACGTGAGGGCAAGAAACAAAATGGATGCCGTATCTAAAATGGAACCCGAGGGTTCAGATGAAGAAACGCGTAAATAAGGCGAACCCTTCCAAGTAGTGTAGCGAAAACGCGTACACGTACTGAACTCGTCATTTACGGTTCATAGATACCAAACTTGCCCATATTCGATCATGCCCGAAACATCATAACGATTCTCACGGAACCTCACAGTAACGCAAGTCTGTCTCACTCATCATGGCGGGCGTCTGTTTTTCTCGGGTGCAAGTTGACTGTGCTGGCATTATGCCGGCTTGCAGAAGTTAACGTACCAATTTTGCAAAACAAGAGAGAAGAAGAAGAAGAAGACTGGTGTACTGTCATAGTCGACTCTAATGGAGTGAGTCCATAGTGCTCGTAGAATTGATTCCTTAAACTCCCACTAATGTTAGAGCAAGGATGAAGATGTGGGGGAGGTTAGATAGATACTGGCCACAATAGTTATGTACTGCGCTTGCAAGTTGCTAGTTCTACTGTGACACAACTTTCTGCTGAATAATTTTATGTTAATCTTAAAGAGCATTGGTTACAGACAATGTCTTTCTTTCTTCATATGGATGCTCCTTCCAAACCAACATGGAAGGAGCTGGCTAAAAGGGCCCAGCAACGGAGGCTGGAGGCGACTGTCGCCGAAAATCGGCGGCTGGTGGCCGAGGAGGAGGGGGACACGCAGTCGACCACAACATCGACCGGGACAGCTGCATCCTCCTCCGCGCTCCCTGGGTCAGCCAGTCAGCGCAGCAGGTCTCCAGTGGTACAGAGCCGGGGTACCGCAGCCACCCGCCACCGCCGAGCAGCAAAAAAATCAGCTGCCCTCACAGCAGTACAAAAAAAGGTTACACCGCCTTTCACTCAGGGTGTCCTACCTCGAGCAGGAGCTGTTGAACACCAAAACCCTGCTTGAGACCCTCCGCAAGGAGCATGCCAACCTGGCCCAAAAAGTGAACAGCAGCCAGCAGTAGGAGGAGACTGTCCCTTGCCCCTTTATTAAAGACTTGTGGGGGGTGGGAATTGGGAGTTGGGTTTTTTGGACTTTTCACGGACATTCGTTGGGGTTAGGGAGGGTGGTGGGTTTGGTCTTGCGGGAGATTATTTATGTTAGGGATATAAATATACTTTAAACTTTATTTTAGCATACGTGTTTTTTACTGCTTTTGAGGCTGGTGGGTGGGGGTTTAACAGTAAGTTTGTTTTCCTGAAACTTAAGTGGCATCTTGATTCAAGTTGTGTAAGTAATTGCCCAAATGTTTTCTCCTAATACTCCATTATACTACCTCCCCCCAAACGCTTATCTTACCTGTAATTTGTGTTTGGAAATAGGGCTAGGCACAGGGCTGGCTGCACGGGAAATGGCGATTAAGGTTGGCAATCCTGGGCGGATGAAATGTCATCATTGCGATGGTACTAGTGGTGTTACACAGTGGCAGTTGCAGCATATGAAAAAAAAGAAAATTAAACCTTGTTTGTCCTTATCGTAGCATAAGAACGGTACGATAGAGAATATAGCAGGTGACAGTACACTAGAACAGTGACACAATGTAGCCTAACAAATGGTAAAGTATTGAAAGTATAACTACTACTTGCGTTGAATTTCTTTGACATTGGCTACTACTATAAGAAATAGTACTGAAGGTGAAGGACACAGCAGCGTAATCATTTGCCACGTCTAGGAGGAGGATGTTCTTGATGATCAATCAAGTTGATGGCACACATGAAAATCTGCTTTCATTTGCCAATAGTCATAGGTCTGTGTCAAGCTGAGTAAGAATATATCCTCGGATTCCTTCACCAGCCTGTTGCTATGACCTTTTCCTCGCCAGCAAGTGTGTGGAATTATTGCTGTCATTTAGTCACACATCAATCAAAATCACACAGCCCGGGGGAAGAGGGTTAGGGTTTGGAAAATGGATGGGAATGGGGGTTTTTGGGAAAGTTTTGTTGAGAGAAGAAAAAAAAGCACAGCATGGACAAACAATAATTGAAGATAAACAAATCTTTGGGTACAAAGCTATCCATAAATCTTTTAAGTGACATAAAGGAAGTGCTTGCACTACTGCATGCATGGTTACTGAAAAGTAAGTAGTACTTTCGACAACCGTGAATGAAAGAATGAGACAGTACAGGGCTGCAGTAATTATGCGTTTTCACTTGCATCTCTACACTCAGAGAAACACTTTGTACATTAAATTAGGTTTGAAAAATAGCAGAAGTAAAACCTATACAATGGCTGTAGTGATGAATTTAGAAGCAGAGATCAAAGAAATGCAGAGTCACACTCATAGAAGTTTACAGCAATAACATTACTTAAAAGATAATTAGAAAAGAACGGGTATTGTATCTGTATGTTGTTGTAGTTGTCCTGTTGAATTTGGGAAGTTGCATACATCCAACCATTCCTCTTATTAGCGGGACTCCTCCATTCCATCTGACGCTCCGTCCATCAATGTTGGTGACCAGAAGACACCCTGTCCACTGACTGCCTGGCGGATGCTGAATTGCGGCTCGCTAATGTGAAGCCTGACTTTATCCTTTTTTTCCCATTGCACAGGCTGAAACCCGGCCTGTAATTATTGATGGAAAAACAGGAAGTGATATTAGAACACCACTGACAAATAAATATAAGGTATGTACGCTGTGTAGTGCAAAAAGTCACACTTTGAGTTTCCTAATAGACAGTACAATATTTTTAAAAGTGCGTACTCTGTCTGAGTCTCCTTTTGAAGGATAAATAAGTATGGGCGAATTAATTTAGCAGATTTTTCCTCTCCAGCTAGGTGTACTGTAAACTGTGTTTTAGAACAAAATTAGACCTTCCCAGCAGTGCTCCCAGACCCTTACTAAACCCAGTCGCAAAAATGTAGAAGGCCCCCAATCAGATCTAAAAAAACGTGCGATACTGCTTCCTGTCAGAGGCCTAGTAGAAAATGGTGACAAAACGTACTTTGAAAGTAAAGTAGGCCCAAATCCCCCCTTACCCACCATGGATTGTATTCAAACCACTTGCAAGCAAGCAAAAGTATCCATACCCAGCATTGCTCCAAGACTCGCAAACCCCCCCACAAACACCAGGAACCCCCACAAACAGCCCCCCGAAAACGGTAGAGTGAGCGAAATCTCAGAAAATTCAAAAACTTTTTCCCCAGGGATTGTACCATAACACTTTCTTTCGGGTATTAGACCTTCCCAGCAATGGCCCCAGAACTGTCAACCCGGGCGAAAACAAGTTTAACACCCCCAACAAGCCAAAAGGCAAATCCCGGGAAAAGCCACACTTAGAAAACTTTGGCCTACCTGGAATTCAGCCCAAATGCGCTCTGCAGCTAGGCCCCAACTCCCCTTTTCCACCATGGATTTCCTGTAAAACAAATGCAATCAACATTAGACCCCACAGACCCCAAAACCCACCCCCAATGACCTAAAAGCCCCCCAAGCAACACCCCAAAGACAGGCAAGTGATCAAAAGCGCAAAAACGTTTTCTGCTCCGATTTTCTCCAAACCACTTTTAGCCGGTATTACACCTTCCAAGCAAGGCCCCCAGACCCGTGAACCCGGGCAAAAACAAGTTTCACCCCCCCCCCAAAAAAGCCGAAAAGCAAAACCGGAAAAAGACACACTTAGGAAACTTTGGGCCTACCTGGAATTCAGTCCAAATGCGCTCTGCAGCTAGGCCCTAACTCCCCTTTTCCACCACGGATTTTCTGAAAAACAAATGCAATCAACATTAGACTGTGGCAGCAGTGCTCCCAGACCCCAAAACCCACCCCCAAAAACCTGGAAGCCCCCCAAACAGCACCCCAAAGACAGGCAAGTGAGCAAAAACGCAATATACTTTTTCACCTCCGATTTTCTCCAAATCACTTTTATCCGGTATTAGACCTTCATAGCAATGCCCCAGACCCGTCAACTCACCCGCAAAGAAGTAGAACACCCCCACAAGTGCAGAGTCTTTCTTCATTGGGCGTAATCCAGCCATCTGCTTTGAGGGAATTAGGAGTCTGGAGGAGGAGGATAGAGGAGCATGTTCTTGTGAACTTGTGAACCTGAGGAATGCAGACTGCGGCACCTTCAAATCAATAAGCAAATAAGTGAAGACAGTTCTGCTGATGGGCTTGTTTTTGTGATTAGGTGATTAAAGTTTTCTTTTTATATAGATTTTGCAAAACAAAGAAAGACAGACACACAGGAATAAAAGTGAATAAGGACAAAAAAAAAGTTAGTGATTCATTGACTCATTTTCAGGGCTCGGTGTCAGGGAAGAAGAGCTAGTCCTCAAACTCTGTGAATTCAGACGGGAGTAGGTCAGTAGACGGGAGTAGGTCAGTTAACAGAGAAAAACTACCCTCATCTAGGTTGGTGTCCTCCTCGTTTTCTTCCTGCATGCATTCTCGTATTTTGTAATTTGGTGGTTTGAAGTGCTGATTCATCTTGATCATTGTTAACCTCTCCACATTTTTGGGTGAGAGGCGGGTCCGTTTCGGAAGTTACAATGCCACCAGCAGCACTGAAAACACGTTCAGAATACACGCTTGCGAGTGGGCAAGACAAGTAATTTATAGCCAGGTTGGTGATCTCTGGCCACACATCTCTTTTCCAATGCCAATACGCCAATGGGTCATGATGAACATAGACCTCTGTTGAGTCATTCAGATAGGCCTGCACCATCGACTCAAGGTTCTCCAGGGTTCCTCCACTTTGCTTACTTTTTTCTGGGACCTTTTGAGAAGCAAACCCAAGCTGAGTTAGCCAATCCTCTTCTTCACACAATATTACTGTTGTGTCTGGTGCAGATGATACGGTTGCTGGTGTCGTTAACGGCTGAGAGGAAAAATCACTCACTTCTGCCACAGATGCAGAAGTGGATTTTTTTGACTCCGGATGGCCTGCTGATGCTGATGTACTGCCTTGTCCTTCAATTTCCTGCCGTTCTCTTTCAGACCGAGTGTTTGTACTTTGTAACACCTGCGTCATCAAAAGGAAAGAATACTCTGCCTGTCACTGCCTTTTTGTACCGTGGATCCAGAATAGCAGCAGAAATGTAATGCTGTTCTGTGTGGATCTTTTCAAGACGTTCATCGCAAATTAGGCGCTGTAATAACTTCTCCGCCAACTCAAATGCTTCTTGCTTTCCATCTTTTTGAAACGTAGAAGACACCGCCTTCAGTTGGTGCTCTAGCATGCGCAACAATGGGATAGCTTTTCCCAAATTACAGTCCTCCCTGCTGACTGCACGCGTGAAGACCTCAAAAGGACGAAGCATGTCTGTCAGGCTTTTAACTAGCTCCCATTGCTCCACCTGTATCCTCAGGTCTATCATAGGTGTACCCAGTTTTAAAGAAATACTGATCGACTACTGCATAATGCTCATACAGACGCTCAAGCATGTAGAAAGTTGAGTTCCAACGTGTTACCACCTCCTGGATAAGTGCTTTCACTGGCACTTTACGTTCATGTTGCAGGCACCTCAGCTGCTTCCGGGCCTTAAAAGAATGGTTGAAATGTGTGCACATTCTTCGGCAGGTGGTCAGTAACTCGTAGACTGGACTTTCTTCAAGCAAGAATTTTTTAACAACCAGGTTTATACAGTGCGCCAAGCACGGCACTCTGAAATAGTTACCCTTATCCATGGCCTTAACTACATTGGCGCCATTATCTGTGGAAACATAACCAATCATGCGTTTTCTTGGGGACAGCCATTGAAAGACCTTTGTGTTAACCTCATGCAAAATGTTTTCTCCTGTATAAGTTTTCTCCATGGCAAACATGGCTACTGTTGCATGTTTCCGAGCAGCTTTATAAACTTTGTCCGTGTCAACACCTGCGTTTAGCTTTGCTTTAACCCCTGAAAAAGAGACCCAGTGTGCAGTGATGCACATGTAATAAAGAGCTTGGCAACTGGTCCACATGTCTGTTGTCAGATGTATAGTGTGAACAGCACTCTTCTGCAAAGCTGCCCCAATCACCTCCAGCACATCTTCATGTAGTGCTGGAACCGCAACTCTGGCAAAATAGAACCGGCTAGGAACGTTCCATTTAGGGCAGAGCGTTGCCACCATTTCAAGAAAACCCACCCCTTCCACAAAAGAAAAAGGGAGAAGGTCCAGCGCTAGCATTTTAGCCAGCTTAGTGTTATACAGACGTGCCGTTGGGTGGTTGCGTTCAAATGGCGCATCTGAAAACAACATGCTTTTAATGGTGGGCTGGACCATTTTACGCGATGATGATGACTTCTTCGACCCAGTTACACTCAGTGATGATGATGATGAACGTTTTCGCATTGGTGTCTCACTCTCTCCCACACTCTTAGTGTGGCTCATATATCTTGCAGGGGGTGTGCTGCTGACAGGGGTACTGGGTGTAACTGAAGAAATGTTTGACGCTTCTTCCTCCTCGTCATCATCAGATGAAACATCAACGGATACAATTTGTTGACTTGCAATTCGGGCTGCCTTGATCTCCCTTAGGTGCACATGCCATGTGACCGTGTGCTGTCTTTCAAGATGACCTCTCTGGCCTCCGGTACCATAGTTGGTACCAAGCTTACCACGACTAACTCGAACCTTACAAATGGTACAAATGGCTATGTTTTCCCTTGTTGGGCTAACACTAAAGAAGTCCCAAACTGCGGACTTCAAATGTCTGTGGGGGGCGGAGGAGGCGATACTGGGAATGCTAATGTCAGATGAAGTGGAGGATGTGTGTTGCCGAAATCTACTACGTTGTGCACTTACAACACCACTAATTGAGGAAATGGAGGTCGAGGTGGATGGAGGTCCCTTCTGGTGAGAAAATATGGAAGCTGTAGGTGGTGGTGTACTAGTTAACTGCATTGGTGGTGGTCCCATTGACACGTTGCCAACATCACGCTCAGCAGCATTTCGGGATAGGGTAAAAATGTCTATTTGCTGCATGCCCGCTGAGGCTGGAGTGATGTCTATGATGACTGCGTCGTCGTCATGAGAGTCTTCATCAGCAGGAGTATATGCCACTTCTTGTTCAGCGTCATCATCACACTCCATAACTATGAGACTTTCGGGGACCTTCCTTTTCCGCTTAGCTACCTTTGTCAGATCATGGTGTGCCTCACTCTCAGACAGCACTGCTGGTTCCCAATTTTCATCCATATCATCAGAAGGAAGGGGGCTTGAAGAAGATGTAGACACCATCCTTGATCTTTTCCTTGCTGGGGATCTGGAAGACAATGAATCATCAGGAGGAGTGGCTTCCTCAGATGATACCTCGGCTTGAATGTCGATTTCCTGATGTGCCCCTACTTCGGGAGGAACAACTATTGTGGGCACTTGTGCCGCTCCATGCACCTCTGCTTGCGCCTCTCCTTGCGCCGCCTCTCCTTTCACATGTACTTGGGCTTGTACTTGCACATGTGGTTGTTGTTGCGGCTGTGGTTGTTGAACACTCGTCAGATGAGTTACAACAACCTGTGTTGATTGAGGGATGCTGCTACTTTCTTGCGATGAGCCAACATCACTGGTCAATGGTGATTGAACAACTATACTGGCTGCCTCTGCAGCACTCAAGGGCTTGGACCTAAGTTGGCGTGGTGGTGGTGGCCCTGAGCCCAATGGAGCGGAGGTGCTGCTCCCAGCTTGGTCCCCAGCAGACCCCGCTGCTGCTGCAGGTGTACCTTTTTTTCCCCCAAAAATGTGGCGGTCGGCACACCAGTCTCCTTGGTAAGTGGCGCCACTTGCTTCTTCTGCTCCTCACTGGCAACTTTCTTGCTAGAGGAGCTACGGGCAACTTTTTTTGGGGCCATCTTCTTCAGATGTCAGAACAGCAGGCCGCAGTTGCACAAGTTGCAGAGTGGTCTGTGGCCACACGTGACGTTGTGCTGCACACACCGCAGCAGGACTTCTTCCTGGCACTGATGAGGAACGATGAGGCTGATGATTCGTCTTTCTGCACCTAAAAGCAAACGAAGCCAGAGGAACATCAGTTAAATAAATGTTGCATATGTAGCGCTTCAATTAATAGTTTGCAAGTAAGCATTTTTATTATACCCACCCCCCAAATGGAAAGACCAATAAAATGCACCACTGACAGAGTACCCCTGGGCATAATGGATGAAAGCACGGCAGACTGGGTGCAGGCCTATGGCACAACAAAGCACACTGCCTGGCTTCAAAATGGCCCCTAGACCCCCACCCACATGGCCAGGCCCTGCCTGTACCAGTCCCCAAAATGGCCCCCACCCACATGGCCATGCCCCATCAACACCCCAAAAAAATCGAAAAACACACACAAATCACCACAATCCAATGCCATCCATGCCCTCAATGATGTTCACATTCAAGACACCCCACAGAAAGACTAGGCCCATGCACCACTGAGTAACCCTGGGCATAATGGATGAAAGCAAGGCACATTGGATGCAGGTCTATGGCACAAAGCACACTGCCTGGCTTCAAAATGGCCCCTTAACCCCCACCACATGGCCATGCCCTGCCTGTACCAGTCCTCAAAATGGCCCCCACCCACATGGCCATGCCCCATCAACACCGCAAAAAAATCAAAAAACACACACAAATCACCACATCCAATGCAATCCATGCCCTCAATGATGTTCACATTCAAGACACCCCACAGAAAGACTGGGCCAATGCACCACTAAGTAACCCTGGGCATAATGGATGAAAGCAAGGCACATTGGATGCAGGCCTATGGCACAAAGCACACTGCCTGGCTTCAAAATGGCTCCTTAACCCCCACCACATGGCCAGGCCCTGCCTGTACCAGTCCTCAAAATGGCCCCCACCCACATGGCCATGCCCCATCAACACCCCAAAAAAATTGAAAAACACACAAAAATCACCACAATCCAATGCCATCCATGCCCTCAATGATGTTCACATTCAAGACACCCCACAGAAAGACTAGGCCCATGCACCACTGAGTAACCCTGGGCATAATGGATGAAAGCAAGGCACATTGGATGCAGGCCTATGGCACAAAGCACACTGCCTGGCTTCAAAATGGCCCCTTAACCCCCACCACATGGCCAGGCCCTGCCTGTACCAGTCCTCAAAATGGCCCCCACCCACATGGCCATGCCCCATCAACACCCCAAAAAATCGAAAAACACGCAAAAATCACCACAATCCAATGCCATCCATGTCCTCAATGATGTTCACATTCAAGACACCCCACAGAAAGACTAGGCCCATGCACCACTGAGTAACCCTGGGCATAATGGATGAAAGCAAGGCACATTGGATGCAGGCCTATGGCACAAAGCACACTGCCTGGCTTCAAAATGCACCCTTAACCCCCACCACATAGCCAGGCCCTGCCTGTACCAGTCCTCAAAATGGCCCCCACCCACATGGCCATGCCCCATCAACACCCCAAAAAATCGAAAACACACACACTAATCACCACAATCCAATGCCATCCATGCCCTCAATGATGTTCACATTCAAGAAACCCCACAGAAAGACTAGGCCCATGCACCACTGAGTAATCCTGGGCATAATGGATGAAAGCAAGGCACATTGGATGCAGGCCTATGGCACAAAGCACACTGCCTGGCTTCAAAATGGCCCCTAGGCCCCCACCCACATGGCCAGGCCCTGCTGGACATTCCTCGTCACAGCCACATCTCTGCCCATCTGAAAGACCTGCACTGGCTCCCCGTCAACAAGAGGATCACGTTCAGACTCCTCACCCACGCACACAAAGCTCTCCACGACACGGGACCGAAGTACCTCAACAGCCGCCTCACATTCTACACAGCCACCCGCCAGCTCCGATCCGCCAGCCTCGCCCTCGTCTCCGTCCCACGAATCCGCAAATCCACCGTCGGAGGAAGATCCTTCTCCTACCTGGCGGCCAAGACTTGGATCTCCCTCCCCACTCACCTACGGCTGACCCGGGACCATCTCTCGTTCAGGAAGCAACTCAAGACCTGGCTGTTCGAACAGTAGCGACCCCCCCCCCTCAGCGCCTTGAGACCCTACGGGTGAGTAGCGCGCTATACAAATTCCGATGATTGATTGATTGATTGATAGTTAGCTGAACTAACTATAACAGGGGAATTTCTATTGTTTTGTATGAGTGAAATGTCCAACCAACTATAACGTCCCTGAAACCTATGTTTTTTTCAGTGAATTTCTAAGGGTATTTAAATACTAATTCCTATCTATAATGTCTGTAAAACCTTTTTTCAGTGAATTCAAAGGTTTTTTAAATGTTCATTTCATATTTTAATATTTATAAAACCTACATTCCTTAAATTTTTTGTCTCAAAAGTATATGTTAATAACTTTAAACTGTATATGAGAGCAAGCGATAATCTAAAATATTTAAACATTTATAGATTTTTAACTGTAATAAACTTAGATTATAGTAAATATATAGTCTCAAAATCGCTTCGGGTGCGGTGTCCTTGCGCGCTGAGTGCGCGATTGCCATGTGACCTTAAAAAAAAGCATTTGGTTAGTTCACAACATTTCCCATTGTAGCAGTTGGAGAACGCCACCCATTTTAGTCATTCTCTCTACAGCATTTGATGAGATACACCTCTTCTGCTTAGAGAGCTTTTTTGAAATTGTTTGCTATGTACACATATCTTACACTACACACAACATGCACCCACCATTTTCATCAATATTAATCGTCTGTAAAGTAGCCTTCCACCTGTCATAGCCATACACCTAAAAGTTACATAACCAAAGTTTTCCCCACTACCAGAGGTAACATGGTTGCATACGCTGCCCACAGCACAATGTAATGTAATGTGGCCCAGGGGCAGTATCATGCATAGATAATGATGAACACATGGACACAGATAGATAGTGGAAGTGGGTATGGGCACGTGCGCTCGACACCTTTTTATTACCAGGGTCACATATCCAGTGAAGTCTGTGGTGGAGGCGTGTGGAGTCAGTGTAAACCAGCCCTCAGGGAAACAGTAATCATTGGATCACACACAGACATTCAATATTAAAATAATCAATAGTTTGTGCTGCAGTAGGGTAGGGACAGTAAATGTCAAATAATGCAAAAAAATATTCTATCATAAAAGAACCACAACTTGTGGTATGCTGAGAAACAATCAATAGATCTGAAATAATACACAAAAAGATTGTATCATAAAGGGTCCATCAGTTCTAGTGCACTCAGATAGCCACATCAAAAGCATTCAGCATGTGCACAACCAGCGATGATGCATGCTGCGGGTGGCCGTACTAGGAGTAATATTTGCTGCCATCAACACAGCATCATCTGCAATAGCCACTCAATCTGAATTGTGAACAATGGTGTCTACAGTGTAGGCTAGAGAGAGCGGTCAGCATGAGCCCACAGCTACTGAACGTGGACTTGAGCTGCCCAGCTTGTCATACACGAAGCAACAAAAAGAGTGTGAGGAGCCTGCGATATTGCGTCGGCAAGGTGCGGACAGAGCGCACTGCAGCAATGTCTTTTCCTACAGGACTGCGTCATCTACAATAGTGACTCGATCTGAATTGTGAACACTGCTGTTGGTAGTGTTAATTGAAGGCAGTACTCACACAGACATCGATGAATACTTTTTCTCACTTCCTCTTCACAAAATACAACAACACAAATTACAGAAAACTCTGCAGTAAATAAATCAAAACAATTCGAATTGCAATTTCTGCTGTCCACAATGTAGATTATTCAGTGTTCCTTTGCACTTGCAAGACAAATTTGGTCACTGTAGTCAACCTATAAGTCATCTAAATAAAGGTCTTAAAGCAAATATACTAAAAGGACAATGTGTATATTTCAATAGACGTTGTAGTTACTTGACTACTGGATTCCGTAATTAAACAATCACCACTCAATCTGAATTGCGAACACTTCTGTCTGCAGTGTAGCTCAGAGAGAGCGGTCAGCAAGGGCCCACAGCTACGTAATGTGAACTTGAGCTGCCCCATTGGTAATAAGCAAAACAAAAAAATTTGTGTGCGGAGCCTGTAATGATACGTATGCATGGTGCAGACAGCGCGCACGGGAGCAATGTCTTTTCCTACAGGACTGCGTCATCTACAATAGTGACTCGATCTGAATTGTGAACACAGACATCCATGAATACTTTTTCTCACTTCCTCTTCACAAAATACAACAACATAAATTACAGAAAACTCTGCAATAAATAAATAAATCAAAACAATTCGAATTGCGATTTCTGCTGTCCACAATGTAGACTATTCAGTGTTCCTTTGCACTTGCAAGATAAATTTGGTCATTGTAGTAAACCTATAAGTCATCTAAAAAAAATTCTTCAAGCAAGTATACTAAAAGGATATTGTGTATATTTCAATAGACGTCACAGTTACTTGACTACTGGATTCTGTAATTAAACAATCACCACTCGATCTGAATTGCAAACACTTCTGTCTGCAGTGTAGGCCAGAGAGAGTGGTCAGCAATGGCCCACAGCTAAATAACGTGGACTTAAGCGGCCCAGTTTGTCATACGTGAAGCAAAAAAAAGTGTGTGCGGAGCCTGTAACGATAGGTAAGCATGGTGCAGACGGCGCGCACTGGAGCAATGTATTTTCCTACACGACTGCATCATCTACAATAGCGAATCGATCTGAATTGTGAACACTGCTGTCTGCAGTGTTAATTGAAGGCAGTACTCACACAGACAATCATGAATACTTTTTCTCACTTCCTCTTCACAAAACACAACAACACTAATTACAGAAAAGTCTGCAATAAATAAATCAAAACAATTGGAATTGCGATTTCTGCTGTCCACAGTGTAGACTATTGAGTGTTCCTTTGGACTTGCAAGATGAATTTGGTCATTGTAGTAAACCTATAAGACATCTAAAAAACCTTTATTCACGCAACTATACTAAAACGATATTGTGTATATTTCAATAGACGTTGTAGTTACTTGACTACTGGATTCTGTACCACTCGATCTGAATTGTGAGCCCTGCTGACCGCAGTGTAGGCCAGAAGCAATATTCATTAATGCCTCACAGCCACGTACTGTTGAACTCAAAAGCATGGAGTTGGTTGCACCAGATTGGAGGGAGTACACAGAAATCATCACAGACTTTAACTTCTGACATCCTCAATCATAGAATCAAGACCCCATTTCACTGTTTGGACCTGCTGTACCGTGGTGTACTCCACCGACTGGTGTCAACCAAGCACAAAATTCATGTGCAACAGTTAGCTACGCAAGCACTGTCGTGGGGCTGAGCCTTGCATTCACACAGTGTTAAGTTGACATGAGCTTATTAGAAGTTTAAACCGCCATTTTTCCTTTCTGCTGCCTTTGCACACGGAACACACTTTATTAAATGTTTAGAGTTTAGCAGAGTGTTTTGCTTCACACAAGAATAACATGGTTTTCTATATTAGCAGCCTTGCTTAGTAAGCTTAGTCTGAACAGTGAGTGCGGAGGCCTTCAAGGTTATTTCAACACAGTGGTTGTTGTTCGGACTGATCAGCTCACGTTCTACACATAACATATATGCAGCTGTGGCCACCTCTGAGATTGGCGCGATTAATAATGCACTGGGTAGGCATGATCATACACACTTGGAGAACCTTTGCATGCTGAGAGCTGGTGCAGAATCTGATGTGATCCATTTCTGCTAGTACCAGAGGTATGGGGCTGCTTTTGTAATCCCAAGAGACCTTCTGTAGATATAAAATAACCTACTAGCAAGGGAGGGTGAAATATAGGTATATTTTTTAAACCTGTTTCCATTTAGCATTATAACATGCTTTCTCCCTTTGTATTTTATGGAATAGTAACTATGTTGATAATCTTGTTGCTGATAATAAGTCTGCTTGTATTAGCTAAGATACTGCGCATGAGAACACGGCATTAGAAGTAAACATTTCAAACTTGTACGTGTCTTCATTTACTCCCTGTTTTGGACTGGTATGATAGTATAACGAAAGAGTCTTCATGTGTTCCACATTGCCTGAGGTAATCTAAGTTCCATGTTCTGGGTTGTCTAATCATTGGTGGTATGGAAGTGCCAATGAGACACTGATGCTAGTCTGGTAGGGGATGTTGGGTACTAAGGTGAGTTTCGGCACACCTTCATCTCCACTCTCAGATGCAGTTTTAACAAATCGGTTGTGGGATCAACACACCGTTCCACTGTTCGGACCTGCTGTACCGCGGTGTTGTCCAGCGAGTACAGTCAACCTAGCCCATTAATCCTGTACAGCAGTTAGCTACGGAAGCACAGAGTCTAATGCCCTTCAACGGAGGGAGTTCTGTGAAAAGCAAGCAAAAGGTAATATCGGACATCGTCCATTGTCGGATCAAGACACCGTTCCGCTGTTGGGACATAGAGTTCATTGCACCTGGTTGAAAGGAGTACCTTCATCTCCACTTAATCCTGTACAGCAGTTGGCTACACAAGCACAGAGTCTGATGCACCTCAATGGAGGGAGATCTATGAAAACCAAGCAGCATGTAATATCGGATATTGTCCATTGTGAGATCGAGACACCGTTCCACTGTTGGGACCTAGAGTTGGTTGCACCTGTTCGGAGGTGGTACACAGAAATAATCACAGACTTTAACTTCTGACATCCTCAATCATAGAATCAAGACCCCGTTTCAGTGTTCGGAACAGCTGTACCGTGGTGTATTCCAGCGACTACCATCAACCAAGCCCAATAATCCTGTACAGCAGTCAGCTACGAAAGCACAGAGTCTGATACCCCTCAACGGAGGGAGTTATGTGAAAAGCAAATAGCAGGTAATATCAGACATCGTCCATTGTGGGATCAAGACACCGTTCCACTGTTGTGTCCTTGAGTTCATTGCACCTGGTTGAAAGGAGTACCTTTATCTCCACTCTCAGATGCAGTTCTAACAAATCGATTGTGGGATGAAGACACGGTTCCACTGTTCGGACCTAGAGTTGGTTGCACCTGATCGGAAGGGGTACACAGAAATCATCACAGACTTTAACTTCTGACATCCTCAATCATAGAATCAAGACCCCTTTTCACTGTTTGGACCTGCTGTACCATGGTGGACACCGATTGGTCTCAACCAAGCCCAATAATCCTGTACAGCAGTTAGCTATGGAAGCAAAGAGTCTGATGCCCCTCAACGGAGGGAGTTCTGTGAAAATCAAGCAGCAGGTAATATAGGACATCGTCCATTGTGGGATCAAGACACTGTTCCACTGTTGGGACCTAGAGTTCATTGCACTTGGTCGAAAGGAGGACCTTCATCTCCACTCTCAGATGCAGTTCTAACATCGTCCATTGTGGGATCAAGACACCGTTCCACTCTTCGGACCTAGAGTTGGTTGCACGTCGTCAGAGGGGCTACACAGAAATCATCACAGACTTTAACTTCTGACATCCTCAATCATAGAATCAAGACCCCATTTCACTGTTAGGACCTGCTGTACCACGGTGTACTCCGCTGACTGGTGTCAACCAAGCACAATAATAATGTGCAACAGTTAGTTACGCAAGCACAGAGTTTGATGCACCCTAACGGTGGGAGTTCTATGAAAACCAAGCCAGCATGTAATATCGGACATCGTCCATTGTGGGATCAAGACACCGTTCCACTGTTGGGACCTAGATTTGGTTGCACCTGTTGGGAGGTGGTACACAGAAATAATCACAGACTTTAACTTCTGACATCCTAAATCATAGAATCAAGACCCCGTTACACTGTTTGGACCTGCTGTACCATGGTGTAGTCCAGCGACTACAGTCAACCAAGCCCAATAATTCTGTACAGCAGTTAGCTACGCAAGCAGAGTCTGATGCACCTCAACATAGGGAGTTCTATGAAAACCAAGCAATAGGTAATACCGGACATCTTCCATTGTGGGATCAAGACACCGATCCACCATTAGGACCTAGAGTTGGTTGCACCTGATTGAAGGAAGTACGTTCATCTCCACTCTCAGATGCAGTTCTAACATCTTCCATTGTGGAATCAAGACACCGTTCCACTGTTGGGACCTAGGATTGGTTGCACCTGGTCGGAGGGGTTACACAGAAATCATCACAGACTTTAACTTCCAACATCCTCAATCATAGCATCAAGACCCCGTTTCACTGTTCGGACCAGCTGTACCCACGGTGTAGTCCAGCGACTACCATCAACCAAGCCCAATAATCCTGTACAGCAGTTAGCTACAAAAGCACAGAGTCTGATGCCCTTCAACGGAGGGAGTTCCGTGAAAAGCAAGCAACAGGTAATATCGGACATCGTCCATTGTGGGATCAAGACACCGTTCCACTGTTGGAACCTAGAGTTCATTGCACCTGGTTAAAAGGAGTACCTTGATCTCCACTCTCAGATGCAGATCTAACATCATTCATTGTGGGATCAAGACACCGTTCCACTGTTCAGAACTAGAGTTGGTTGCACCTGGTCGGACGGGGTACACAGAAATCATCACAGACTTTAACTTCTGACATCCTCAATCATAGAATCAAGACCCCTTTTCACTGTTTGGACCTGCTGTACCGTGGTTGACACCAATTGGTGTCAACCAAGCCCAATAATCTTGTGCAACAGTTAGCTACGCAAGCACAGAGTCTGATGCACCTCAACGGAGAGAGTTCTATGAAAACCAAGCAGCAAATCATATCGGACATCTTCCATTGTGGAATCAAGACACCATTCCACTCTTCGGACCTAGAGTTGGTTGCTTGTAGTCGGAAGGGGTAACAGAAATCATCACAGACTTTAACTTCTGACATCCTCAATCATAGAACCAAGACCACGTTTCACTGTTAGGACCTGCTGTACTATGGTGTACTCCACAGACTGGTGTCAACCAAGCTCAATAATAATGTGCAACAGTTAGCTACGCAAGCACAGAGTTTAAGGCACCTCAACGGAGGGAGTTCAATGGAAACCAAGCAGCAAATCGTTTCGGACATCTTTCATTGTGGAATCAAGACACTGTTCCACTGTTGGTACCTACAGTTGGTTGCACCTGATCGGAGATGGTACACAGAAATCATCACAGACTTTAACTTCTGACATCCTCAATCATAGAATCAAGACCCCGTTTCACTGTTCAGACCTGCTGTACCACGGTGTACTCCGCCGACTGGTGTCAACCAAGCACAATAATTAAGTGCAAAAGTTAATTATGCAAGCACAGAGTCTGATGTACCTCAACGGAGGGAGTTCTGTGACAACCATGCAGCATGTAATATCGGACATCGTCCATTGTGGGATCATGACACCGTTCCACCATTAGGACCTAGAGTTGGTTGCACCTGGTTGAAGGAAGTACCTTCATCTCAGCTCTCAGATGCAGTTCTAACATCGTCCATTGTGGAATCAAGACACCGTTCCACTGTTGGGACCTAGAATCGGTTGCACCTGGTCGGAGGGGGTACACAGAAATCATCACAGACTTTAACTTCCTCAATCATAGAATCAAGACCACGTTTCACTGTTCTGACCAGATGTACCGCCGTCTAGTCCAGCGGCTAAAGTCAACCAAGCACAATAATCCTGTACAGCAGTTAGCTACGGAAGCAAAGAGTCTGATGCCCCTCAACGGAGGGAGTTCTGTGAAAAGCAAGCAGCAGGTAATATCAGACATCGTCCATTGTGGGATCAAGACACCGTTCCACTGTTGGGACCTAGTGTTAGTTGCACCTGGTCGAAGGGAGTACGTTCATCTCCACCCTCAGATGCAGTTCTAACATCGCCCATTGTGGAATCAAGTCACCGTTCCACTGTTGGGACCTAGAATTGGTTGCACCTGGTCGGAGAGGTTACACAGAAATCATCAGAGACATTAACTTCTGACATCCTCAATCATAGAATTAAGACCCCGTTCTACTGTTCGGACCTGCTTTACCACGGTGTAGTCCAGCGGCTACGGTCAACCAAGCACAATAATCCTGTACAGCAGTTAGCTACGGAAGCAAAGAGTCTGATGCCGCTCAACGGAGGGAGTCCTGTGAAAATCAAGCAGCAGGTAATATCAGACATAGTCCATTGTGGGATCAAGACACCGTTCCACTGTTGGGTCCTTGAGTTCATTGCACGTGGTCGAAAGGAGTACCTTAATCTTCACTCTCAGATGCAGTTCTAACAAATCGATTGTGGGATGAAGACATGGTTCCACTGTTCGGACCTAGAGTTGGTTGCACCTGGTCGGAAGGGGTACACAGAAATCATCACAGACTTTAACTTCTGACATCCTCAATCATAGAATCAAGACCCCTTTTCACTGTTTGGACCTGCTGTACCATGGTGGACACCGATTGGTCTCAACTAAGCATGGGCGGATTTTGCGGATCCACGATTCACGAATTTGCGTATTCACGGATCGTGGATCCGCAAAATCCGCGGATTTAGCGGATCGGCGGATTTGGGGGCGGGGCTTCCATGGCAGGACCATCGTGCCAGATTGAACCCTGCCCTTCGTATTTATTGAAGAAGACGCCACCGTTTTGTGCCATACCTCTACTCAACTGGAGTACTTTCTACTGGATAATCAGTAAGTGCTACCTCGTTGGGTAAATGTATAGTGCTTTTACTACACTACAGCTACCTAAAGTGCCAGAGAGTTGTCAACAGCGACCAGGTGTGTGTTACTATGCAATCGCGCCGAAGGGCGCAGGGGTCCCTTGAGTGACCTATCATAGTGGGTAAATGGCGGGAAGACGGTGCTTAACTGATATCTGTAAGTGAGGTTTAATTTTTGTGCCAGGACCGTCGTGCCAGAATGAACCCTGCCCTTCATGTTTATTCAAGAAGACACCGCCGTTTTGTGCCTGTTGTAACTAATTTACGATGGCGCCGGCAAGCTGCCAGCGCCATCCTAAAATAGTTACTAAATTAGCTTCAACAGGAAGCTCTAATTGGTAAAAGAAAGCAGGCGCTCGAGCCCCTGCTTTATCTTATCTATTAGAGCTTCCTGCTGAAGCTAATTAAGTAACTTTAGGATGGCGCTGGCAGCTTGCCGGCGCCATCGTAAATTAGTTACAGCCCAGCAAGGCGTGAACTTTTGACCGAGGAATCCGCCGCTCGCGAATTGCGAATTTTCGGTAAATTCGCGAGAGTTCGCGGATCGCGGATTTACCGAAAATCCGCAAAATCCGCGATCGGAGCGGATTTTGCGCTCATGCTTAGTCTCAACCAAGCACAATAATCATGTGCAACAGTTAGCTACGCAAGCACAGAGTCTGATGCACCTCAAAGGAGGGAGTTCTGTGAAAACCACACAGCAAGTCATATCGGACATCTTCCATCGTGGAATCAGGACACCGTTGCACTGTTGGGACCTAGAGTTGGGTGCACCTGATCGGAAGTGGTACAAAGAAATCATCACACACTTTAACTTCTGACATCCTCAATCATAGAATAAAGACCCCGTTTCACTGTTAGGGCCTGCTGTACCACGGTGTATCTACCAACTGGTGTCAACCTAGCACAATACTCATGTGCAGACGTTAGCTATACAAGCAGAGAGTCTGATGCACCTCAATGGAGGGAGATCTATGAAAACCAAGCAGCATGTAATATCGGACATCGTCCATTTTGAGATCAAGACACCGTTCCACTGTTGGGACCTAGAGTTGGTTGCACCTGTTCGGAGGTGGTACACAGAAATATTCACATACTTTAACTCTGAATCCTCAATCATAGAATCAAGACCCCCTTTCACTGTTCGGACCAGCTGAAACGTGGTGTAGTCCAGCGACTAGCGTCAACCAAGCCCAATAATCCTGTACAGCAGTTAGCTACGGAAGCACAGAGTCTGATGCCCCTCAACGGAGGGAGTTCTGTGAAAAGCAAGCAGCACGTAATATCAGACATCGTCCATTGTGGGATCAAGACACCGTTCCACTGTTGTGTCCTTGAGTTCATTGCACCTGGTCAAAAGGAGTACCTTCATCTCCACTCTCAGATGTGGTTCTAACAAATCGATTGTGGGATCAAGACACCATTCAACTGTTCGGACCAAGAGTTGGTTGTACCTGGTCGGAGGGGGTACACAGAAATCATCACAGACTTTACCTTCTAACATCCTCAATCATAGAATCAAGACCCCTTTTCACTGTTTGGACCTGCTGTACCATGGTTGACACTGATTGGTCTCAACCAAGCACAATAATCATGTGCAACAGTTAGCTACGCAAGCACAGAGTCTGATGCACCTCAACGTATGGAGTTCTGTGAAAACCACGCAGCAAGTCATATCAGACATCTTCCATTGTGGAATCAGGACACCGTTCCACTGTTGGGACCTAGAGTTGGGTGCACCTGATCAGAAATGGTACAAAGAAATCATCACAGACTTTAACTTCTGACATCCTCAATCATAGAATCACGACCCTGTTTCACTGTTCGGACCTGCTGTACCGCGGAGTAGTCCAGCGACTACCGTCAACCAAGCCCAATAATCCTGTACAGCAGTTAGCTATGGAAGCAAAGAGTCTGATGCCCCTCAACGGAGGGAGTTCTGTGAAAATCAAGCAGCAGGTAATATAGGACATCGTCCATTGTGGGATCAAGACACTGTTCCACTGTTGGGACCTAGAGTTCATTGCATTTGGTCGAAAGGAGGACCTTCATCTCCACTCTCAGATGCAGTTCTAACATCATCCATTGTGGGATCAAGACACCGTTCCACTCTTCGGACCTAGAGTTGGTTGCACGTCGTCGGAGGGGCTACACAGAAATCATCACAGACTTTAACTTCTGACATCCTCAATCATAGAATCAAGACCCCATTTCACTGTTCGGACCTGCTGTACCACTGTGTACTCCGCTGACTGGTGTCAACCAAGCACAATAATAATGTGCAACAGTTAGCTACGCAAGCACAGAGTTTGATGCACCCTAACGGTGGGAGTTCTATGAAAACCAAGCCAGCATGTAATATCGGACATCGTCCATTGTGGGATCAAGACACCGTTCCACTGTTGGGACCTAGAGTTGGTTGCACCTGTTGGGAGGTGGTACACAGAAATAATCACAGACTTTAACTTCTGACATACTAAATCATAGAATCAAGACCCCGTTACACTGTTTGGACCTGCTGCACCATGGTGTAGTCCAGCGACTACAGTCAACCAAGCCCAATAATTCTGTACAGCAGTTAGCTACGCAAGCAGAGTCTGATGCACCTCAACATAGGGAGTTCTATGAAAACCAAGCAATAGGTAATACCGGACATCTTCCATTGTGGGATCAAGACACCAAACCACCATTAGGACCTAGAGTTGGTTGCACCTGATTGAAGGAAGTACGTTCATCTCCACTCTCAGATGCAGTTCTAACATCTTCCATTGTGGAATCAAGACACCGTTCCACTGTTGGGACCTAGAATTGGTTGCACCTGGTCGGAGGGGGTACACAGAAATCATCACAGACTTTAACTTCCAACATCCTCAATCATAGCATCAAGACCCCGTTTCACTGTTCGGACCAGCTGTACCCGCGGTGTAGTCCAGCGACTACCGTCAACGAAGCCCAATAATCCTGTACAGCAGTTAGCTACAAAAGCACAGAGTCTGATGCCCTTCAACGGAGGGAGTTCCGTGAAAAGCAAGCAACAGGTAATATCGGACATTGTCCATTGTGGGATCAAGACACCGTTCCACTGTTGGAACCTAGAGTTCATTGCACCTGGTTAAAAGGAGTACCTTCATCTCCACTCTCAGATGCAGATCTAACATCATTCATTGTGGGATCAAGACACCGTTCCACTGTTCAGAACTAGAGTTGGTTGCACCTGGTCGGACGGGGTACACAGAAATCATCACAGACTTTAACTTCTGACATCCTCAATCATAGAATCAAGACCCCTTTTTACTGTTTGGACCTGCTGTACCGTGGTTGACACCAATTGGTGTCAACCCCGTGGTTGACACCAATTGGTGTCAACCAAGCCCAATAATCTTGTGCAACAGTTAGCTACGCAAGCACAGAGTCTGATGCACCTCAACGGAGAGAGTTCTATGAAAACCAAGCAGCAAATCATATCGGACATCTTCAATTGTGGAATCAAGACACCATTCCACTCTTCGGACCTAGAGTTGGTTGCTTGTAGTCAGAGGGGGTAACAGAAATCATCACAGACTTTAACTTCTGACATCCTCAATCATAGAACTAAGACCCCGTTTCACTGTTAGGACCTGCTGTACCATGGTGTACTCCACTGACTGGTGTCAACCAAGCTCAATAATAATGTGCAACAGTTAGCTACGCAAGCACAGAGTTTAAGGCACCTCAACGGAGGGAGTTCAATGGAAACCAAGCAGCAAATCATTTCGGACATCTTCCATTGTGGAATCAAGACACTGTTCCACTGTTGGTACCTACAGTTGGTTGCACCTGATCGGAGATGGTACACAGAAATCATCACAGACTTTAACTTCTGACATCCTCAATCATAGAATCAAGACCCCGTTTCACTGTTCAGACCTGCTGTACCACGGTGTACTCCGCCGACTGGTGTCAACCAAACACAATAATTAAGTGCAACAGTTAATTATGCAAGCACAGAGTCTGATGTACCTCAACAGAGGGAGTTCTGTGACAACCATGCAGCATGTAATATCGGACATCGTCCATTGTGGGATCATGACACCGTTCCACCATTAGGACCTAGAGTTGGTTGCACCTGGTTGAAGGAAGTACCTTCATCTCAGCTCTCAGATGCAGTTCTAACATCGTCCATTGTGGAATCAAGACACCGTTCCACTGTTGGGACCTAGAACTGGTTGCACCTGGTCGGAGGGGGTACACAGAAATCATCACAGACTTTAACTTCCTCAATCATAGAATCAAGACCCCGTTTCGCTGTTCTGACCAGATGTACCGCCGTCTAGTCCAGCGGCTAAAGTCAACCAAGCACAATAATACTGTACAGCAGTTAGCTACGGAAGCAAAGAGTCTGATGCCCCTCAACGGAGGGAGTTCTGTGAAAAGCAAGCAGCAGGTAATATCAGACATCGTCCATTGTGGGATCAAGACACCGTTCCACTGTTGTGTCCTAGAGTTCATTGCACCTGGTAGAAAGGAGCACCTTCATCTCCACTCTCAGATGCAGTTCTAACATCGTCGATTGTGGGATCAAGACATCGTTCCACTGTTCGGACCTAGAGTTGGTTGCACCTGTTGACAAATCTCTTTGTTCACGATGGGATGATTTGTGTGGCTTGAGGAGTAAGTGGTTGTTCTTACTTGCTGTGTTCATTTTGACATATCTTCCATTTATCAGCATTCCCAAAGTTATTACCAAAGTAGAAGAAAAAGCACACCCAACACAATCCAAAGTTCAATCCGTGGGGAAACCAGATACGTTTTTTCCAGGAGTTGAAAAAGGTCTGTTGCTTGTTCTTTGAAAGTTCTTTTTGCTGGCATCAGTTCAGGCTTGCTGGGATGCTCAGAACACGTATCAAAGTTAATTAAATAGCCAGAAGCAGTTCTGTCAATGGTGGGGATTGCATCTGGATTTGTAGAAATCACTGGAACCACTTGATCACTTGTTACTCCGTTGTAGACAGGTGTTTCTTGACGAACTGTTATTTGGGTTTCAAGAGGTACAAGTTCCATAGCTTTGTTGCATAGTCCTTCATTTCGCACTGCAGATTCCTCAAAGGTGATGAGTCTCTCAGTTCGAACATCTTGGATAGTAGCCAGTTTAGGGCGTCTGCTACTTGGTCAGAGTCCACTTGGCCTAATGCTTAGTATCGGCCTCATAATGTGGTTTGACCAGGTCGATTGACACAAACCTGTTCTCCTTTTTACCAGCAAGGGATGGCAGTAATACTGTTCTTGATCCGTGGATTGCCAGGACAGGTACTGGTTGTCTGTAAGAAGGCCCAAATTCCTTCTTGTCCGCGATCTTCTCACTGACTAGATCCCCAAGCTTAGGAATCCAGACAGGCCTTGCTGGGACGGTCGGTTTCTCTTCAGTGGTGGTTGGCTTCAGGAGCACGTTACTTTGTTTCGTTCTTATTTCATTTAAGTCCTGTAAAGCAGCCAAACGGTCTTTGATGTAAAAAGGTTTTTGCTCTACCACTGAAGTCTGACAATCAAGGTCCGCTACTAACATTTTGGTCCCAAAAAGGACTTCATATGGAATGATTCCCCCTGGAGACCTTCTTGGCAGATTGTTAGGACTACGTTGGACACTTATTAGATGTTTGACCCACCTGTCACCCGAGCCTAATACCCTAGCTATTATAGATTGCTTTATGTCCCGTTTTTTTCTCTCCACAAACGAATTTCCCTCAGAATGGAATGGACTAGAGTACTGCAATGCAATTTGGCCATGGCCTCCTTGTAAGCTCGAGAGCTAAACGCAGGACCCTGGTCAGAATGTAGCGGGCTGACTGCGTATGTGCAGATAACGGCTTGCAAATCTTTTATAACAGTTCAAGCGCCAACCGAGTGCTGAGGCCACATCCAAATGAACCTTGAACATGAATCCACTGTGACAATGATATATTTATAGTTACCATCCCTTTGTAATGGACCGCAGTGATCCAGGTAAATGCAAGCTAATGGTTTATCTGAAATTAACAGGGGTGTCTGCGCAGGACGTTTCACTGTAGAGACTATAATCTTTTGGCATATTTCACATTCTAAAACATAGTTTCTGGTTTGTTTCCTCATGCGCGGCCACCAGTATCGCTGTTTTAATAAGGACACTGTGGCGGAAAGACCTGCATGTGCAGAGGCAAGCCATTCATGTGCTGCTAATATTAGTCCTAATCTATGTTCCATGTTTGGAATTACCCTATCCCCCACTCCAGGGATTCGAGCAAACAGAACATTGTTCGCATCAGTTATATACGAGTATTTGAGTCGAAACCCTTTCGGTAATGTTTTACCACTGTCTTTGCTTGATGCATTGACAGGTAGCATTATTTCACTGTCTATTTTCATTTTTGAACGAGAGATTGCAGCTACGGAAGCCGTTTGCACAGCTGCCTTCGCGGCTTCATCAGCCAATGAATTCCCTGCAACATGAACGCCATCACGTTGATGACTCAGTGTATGTATCATGTGAGTGTTTTGTAGCCCTTGTCGTAACTGAAATACTTGTTCCCAAAGCAGTTTATGCTTGATTGTGCCACCTTTTGCATCTTTGTAACCGTTTTGAATTCAGTTTTGCAAGTATTCATTGTAAGATTGAACACAATAATACGAATCACACACTATGAGTGTGGGGAATTAGCGATCTGTATTTTCAAGTGTCATCTTGAATGCTTGTAGTTCAGCTCGCTGAGCTGTATAATCTCCTAAAGATTGAATAGTAGTGACCATTGGTCCGAATTTGCCATCGCCCTTAGCGACCCTTAACGATTGCGCACGCTGCACTATAGGCTTGTCTACCCACTGTAGCGGGTTGAGCTGATCCGTCACTATAAATTATACATTCAAACTGGTCAAGAGGCAGAATCTCTGTAGGCAGAGGACATTATTGTTCGTATTGTAGAAATTCTTGTGTTTTCAAATATGGGTCGAAAACGTATTCAACGTCTGTTGCAGCAAGAGAATTAACACATTGTATCCATCTCAGATGTAATGCTTTAGCATTCGGAATGCTCGCTTTTGTCACTGTCTCTAAGGCAGGTACAGGTGTAACGACCATAATGCGTTTACCCTGTGTGAGGGCTCTCTCTTTTGCTACTGCAGTTTGAACCGCTGTCAGAATTTGTTCTGTTGAAGTTTGTGTACAAGTGTAATTTGTAAGCTATTGGTACTTTTTCACCTTTGTTAAAAGTTAAAAGTTAAGTACGTGAATCCGCTTTGTCCAGGAATGATTCGGATCACTAACCGCCTGATTCATGTACGGGCCGTTTTGCGTGGCCCTAATAGCGAATCATAGCGATTCGCTATTGAGGACACGCAAAACGGCATTCATGTAGGAATTGCTAATTAAATAGCGATTCCTACATGTTCTCTATTTGCGAGTAGCAATTTGCTACTCGCAAAAACTCCCCATTCATTCCTATGGGCCAAGAGGCCCATAGGAATGAATGGGGAGTATCCCTTATTTGCGAGTAGCAATTTGCTACTCGCAAATAAGATAGCGATTTTAAGGGTGCCAGGGGTGTCCAAAGGACACCCTGTAGCACCCCTAAAATACACATTTGAACAGGTGTTGCGCACACACATGTCCAAAGGACATGTGTGTGTGCAACATGCAACGTAGAAAAATGCTTTTAAAAGCATTTTTCTGAGTTTCTGCTATTTACCGACAGGTCTGACCTCTCGGTAAATAGCGGCCCCAAAAGTGCAAAATCGCTATTTTTCATTGTGTCATGAATAGCATTTGAGGAATCTCTAATAGAGATTCCTTAAATGCTATTCCTCGCATATTTGCGACTTCTTAAATAGCAATTTTTGCATTTGGGTTCATGAATACCAAATGCAAAAATCGCACTCGCAAAGGGCCAGATTCTCAGAATCTGGCCCTTTTGCGAGCGCTATTGGCTACATGAATCAGGCAGATAGTTGCGTACGTTAACGCGTGTTTGCAAATGTTTAGTTGCTAACATGTCTGTTTGCAATGAACGCAAAATTTCTGTGTGTTTTTGTGTCCAATTAACTGTTTTGAAATCTGGTTTAATTAATTCCTATAAAGGTTTTACCCTTTCTGCGTTATTTAGAATGTATGTTCTTCTGAAATTTAGGAAACCTAGAATCGACTACGTTTTTCAACGTTTTTGGAGGTTGGAGCAGCGCACATTCTCTAGAAAGTTGGCTGTCAGGTTTTGCCTTCACTTGATAATTCGTATCCTAAGAACAGGACGTTTGAATAGGCAATTTTAGATTTTTTGAAATTGAATTTCTACCCTTCAGAGGCGAATCCTAATATAATTGTGTTCACTTGATTCAATTGCCTATCCAAGTCATCATCTGTTAGATAGATGTCATCGACATATGACAATGCTTCATCATCATAAGTTTGTAGTAACTCTGTTACCCTTGCTGAGAATAACCCAGGACTATTTTTGAATCCTTGTGGGAGACGGCAGAAGTGACTTTTTGTCCCCATAATTGAGAAAGCGGTCAAATACCTACTTTCTGGTGCAATGTTTTGACAGAAGAAACCATTAGAAATATCTAATGTGGTTTTATATTTTTTACGCACAATATTATTCATTAATGCTGCACTGTGTGCATTTTGTACTGCAAATGTTTTGCAACAAGCGTTTAAATTTCTGTAATCCAATTCAGACAATATGTGTTGTCCGGTTTGGAGACAGGAAACAAAGGATTGTTCATTGACGAGGTGCATGTTTCAATCACCCCCTGGTATTCAAGTTGATCTAAGATCTCCCTGACCGGTTTTTTAGCTTCTTGCTTAACTGGATACTGCCTTTGTGCAGTTGGTTGATTTTTTAACTGTATCTTATGGTGAGGAGAGTCCTCTTCCCATCCTACATGATTTTTGTATAATGCCGGAGCTTGGACTACTGTCCATTTCCCGGCATAGGTATATTTTAAATTAATTGGAATGTGGTTGGAGAAGGCTGGCATAGTGATGTCTTTGCCATGTGGGCACTCCCTGACAAATTCCAGTGGCCAGTCTTGTTCAGCTAGAAGAATGTCATAACCCTTAGAGAGTCACTCCCAAAAGGGTGCTCTCACTTACCGTGGCATGTCTTCCTTCATCCGGAGTGTTATTTCATATTACCTATGTGGGGAACTAACCCTGGTATCTGCAATTTCAACTTGAATGAATTCATTCAAGTCCACTGTCTCCAGATGATCCTTAAAGTTCTTGCGAGCTATGGTGACTTCTGCTGCACTTTCCAACATTGTCTGAGCCCATTGCCCATTCTTGAGTTGTGTCCTCAAGATCCTCGGCATGTCTGATTTTTAGACCTGCCATCTTCTTTTTGGTGAATTGAGGTTTCTTGTTTTTCTGTACGTGCTGATCGTTTTTGGACTTCACGCGTTCTTCCTTGTTTTCTGACCATACTCTTCTTTCGGATTTCTGTGACGAAGTCTGAAAGGTATGGGAGGAACGTGTATCAGTATCTTGATATCTATCAGGTTTTCTCAAATTATCCCTATTCCTGAGGTTATACCTCCTTTCAGAGGTCTCCTTTTGAGACCTACCTCGGGATTGAGAACGCTTCTCTTTAGAAGTTTGATTAGTGTATTCCCACTTTTTTGTAGAACGAGTAGGAGTGTTTTTTTTTGTTTTTTTTCTAAACTGTTTTTATTGCAAAAGGTATAGCATACACAGCTGGTTAGTGCCTATAACCCTGGGGCCGGCAGCGTGTAGTAATTATAGGAGAAAACAGAATAGTACACAGCCCGTGTGCCGACATCTCGGAGGCTCGGCGGCGATCACAGATCATGGCGTAATGCTAAGACCAGGTATACGATCATAAGACAGTGAAATAAACTGTTTCGTATTTTCTTTTTTAAACTAAGGACAATTATATAACCTGAACATGTAAAAAAAAAAAAAAAAACCAGAGCCAAATAGTAGTCACAATCAGTGTAGCAGATAGGAATCAATATCACAATGCGGACGCCTCATTAATTATCGCAGATGCCTTCCCACAGGTCCAGCACGTGACATAGCTAATTTAGCAGTTGGAGAGTCACACAGTTCACCCCTGTACGCATTCCAGTGGCCCCACTTCTTGTCCCACACCTTAGGGCAACCCCGTATCTTGTATACCGTCTTTTCTGCAATCATGCATCGTTTCATTTCAGCCACCCATCCCACCACCAGCAGATCAGGGGGTCTGAAATTTGCTGTTCTAGCCCCTATCTTTTGGAACACTCTACCCTTGCAGATCAGATCTCTCCCCTGCTATCTTGAATTTCGTGGGGCCCCTTAAGACTTTCCTTTTTTCACGTGCCTTCCCCTCCCAGTGATTCCTTGTGCTCCAGTCCTCGGTTAGGCATCCTCCAGCGCCATGAAACCGCCAGGTAGACGTGCGCTATACAAATGCCTGTAAATTCAAAATTCAAATTCACCAGCGGTCTGTCTTGGGAGCCCCATTTCATTGCGATGGAGCGTTTAGCCAGTAGAAATCCCAGAGCTGCCCACTGTAGTTCCTGAACATTAAGGTCGTTGGCACCCCAGATATCCAGAACACATGGCCTCGGCAATGGTGACAGTGGCTTACCCAAAGAATCGTTCATTTTCTTGAGAGCACGGCCCCAAAACTGGTGCACCTCCGGGCAGTCCCACAGTATGTGAAAGAAAGTGCCAGGTAAATTACAGCCTCGCAGGCACAACGGGTCAGGGCGTCGCCCAATTTTCGCCAGGGTAATAGCGGACATATAGGCCCTATGTAATATCTTCAACTGAATCAGGCGGAACCTATGGCAGATAGCCGATTGTCTAGGGGACAGGAGGGCGAACGGCAATCTTCCTCGTCCAAGGGGCCCAGGTCCGCTTCCCATTTGGTCCACAGCGACGGGAAGGAGTTGGGGAGGTTATTACACAGTTTTCGGTAGGTGTAGGATATAGCCTTCTCAGAGAGCGGCTCAGATAGTAATCTGTCCTCTAGGGGGGAAACAGGAGGGATTGAGGATAGATCTGGAATGGCGGTCCGGATGGCATGTGAAATTTGTAGGTATCAAAACAATTCTGTGGACGCTAGGGAGTACTTAGCCTGGAGAGCACTAAAGCACAGGATGGAACCCTTGTGAACAAGGTCTCCCACCTCAGAAATCCCTATCATGTCCCACTTGTCGAATCCCTGGGAGAGGCAGAAGGAGCCCAGCCCTTGCGACGACCACGAGGGGGTAGCTTTAGAGAGCGTGTCTGCCCACCCCAAACTCTTTTTGGCTCTGTGCCACAGTGTAACCAAGTAGGAGTGTTTTTAATAAAAACCTTTTCAGGACTTTCAGACAGGTGGGGTTTAACTGTATTATTCTATTAAGATTTGTATATTACTAAGTAATTCATCATCCAACATTGCTTCAATGTCAGGGTCAGTTGTATAGCCGGCTAAAGCCGGCACTGTTGCTCCTGGTCTACCTAGTGGACCAAGCCTGGTAATGTGATTTAAATATTTTAGGGCGCCATTAAATCAGAGCTCATGCTCTTGCTATGTGAGTGGAATTTCGATATCCTGAAAAGGAATATATTCCTCTGCTGGTTCATCTTTTTTGTAGAAGTGAAACATCTGTGTTACTGGATTTGCTTCGGGAAGACTATCCATGAATAGAATACCTCTGTCTGGTGATATTCATGTGCCTCTATCACAAAAACTATCCTACCACCTCTCGATGTTAGGCCATTTTGTAATAAGTTTTATAATGATAGCTTTCCTTAAATTCATAGGAATGCATATAGCATCCTCGTCGGTTTCATTAAAACCTGTTGTGTTAAAAGCTGCTGGATCAGCCGCAGCTCCACCGTTCTTGGTGTTGTTGCTGTTAAGCGACATTGTTTAATGAAAATTTGCAGAGCGAGTTTCAAGGAAACAAAGATAACATGCACAATATTTTGGAACACTGTATCCTTCAACATTGAACAAACCAAAAAAGCTAATACTTAGGATTTTCGTCCTACTCAGCTATGGCGAATATTATCCCTTACCCACTCCAGACGTCTATTGGAGTATTTGCGGGAAAAAGGGTCTCTGAGAAAAGCACATCTGAGTTACTTTTGTCTCTAGCATTAAATTAGTGCCTTACCAAATTTTGGGCGCCATACAGTGTAGTTCCTATATTCCCAATATGCTCTGCGCATTGGAATAATATATCCTATAGAAGTGTCATAGGACTGAGGTCAGTATGTCTCTATTGAATATACTAAACTTAATTGTGAGTGCCAGCTAGCTCAGAGGTCACTAAAAACGTTCTTGAATACACAAAAAGGGATTAGTTTCTGACAAACGCATAAACATGTCAACTTTGTTTCCCTAGGACTGGAACAAATATCTACAGAGTGGTGAAAACAATAGATAACTATTTTACTCAGTCAATCGTGCATGCTTCGTTTCTACAGAGTTGCATAGAAATAGAGAGACGGGCGTTTCAATAAAAGGATTTATTGAACAGTGTTCTTTCTCATGCAAGAGAGGTGAACTGCTACAATCGTGAGACAGACTGCAAAGTATAATGGGTACAGCAAGAATAGTATTATAAAATAATACTGTAATACCATTGTCTAGTGCTATGACATATACAAATGCATAGATAAATAATAAAGGCTAAAATACTCAACTGGTGCTTCTAAAATACGCCTACCCCAATGTACCTAACCTATGTCTAGTACGGGGGAAGAAGTAAATATGGTCTTTTAGCATAGGTTTAGTTTTTGCCAAGAATTGCCAAAGGTTTCTCTAGGTTCTAATCAGCTCCATACCTTAGAATGAAAGAGGTTGGTATCGATGTCTCGGACTCGATTACCCAACACCCCGCAAGGGGAGTCAGAAACACTGGAGCTGGATTTTTGGCAGAGAAGGACAGCTTCTTGTCATCTGGAGAGCCGGGTTTCCTTGGCACTTGTTGTAGCGAGCTGTGTCAGGCAAGTAGGTAGTTGTACTGCACCGAAATATACCTTCACTTGCTATAGCCAGTGAAGGTATATTTATACCTTGAAGGTGTTTAGCATAGCCAGCTTTGACGTAAAGTCGGGCATATGAACGTCATGGATGAACCTCTAAGGAATAGTTGTTCATGCATAATAATGAGTTTCTTGGAGAAATCAATATCCAGGCGGGGGGAGTCCCTTCTGCTTAAGAGTCTGGTTTTCCAAGAAATCGTTGGGATGTTGAAGAACAGATGGAAGTAGCCATGCCTGTATTTGGGTAGCATGGGCTATGCCTTTATAAGGGCTTGATTTCTATGCCTATATAAGGGCAATGTGAATTGTACCTATATAAGGGCATGAATCGGCAAAATTCATTTGGAATCTTAAACGCCATGCAACAACGACTCCACTCTAAATAGGGATCGGTGATGTATGGCCTATGCAAATATGCAATTTACTTGCTAAATTAGCCTAAACCTGACATTCATTTTGAAACCATGTCTATTCTTTGTTCACACGTCTTTCTGCCTGCTTCTTATTCACCAAGCCCTTTCACCCAAATGTACTCTTCCTCAACCTGTGCTCACAAGCTGGCGATTAAAATAAAAAAAACACAACATTGTTTAGGAACTGGTTGCCACAGTGTGGTAATCGTATCCTACCTTTATTTTCATTATACAATTTAGTCATGCATGTCTAATAGCTATGGTTCATGTCACATGGAACTGAAACATGTAATGTGGAATTCACTGATGCAGGAGCTCGGTTTGAATACAGCAGAAGTGGTTGGAGTTTACCTCAGCTCGATGCCTTATCTCTCTGCACAAGAATGTTTTTTTGAAACAGCTGAAGACAATAATGTATGGTTTGACCAGAAGGGCACCGAATGTACTTCTCAGAAGCGCAATGTTTGTATTCCTCCTCAAAGTTCAAATGTGGGTAGAACTATTACCAATTCTGACACGCAACAGATTGAATCTACTGTACAACAGATTGCTGACTGTTCTACACTTGATCATTTTGTGTTACAAAAATTCAGTACGAGGGTACCTAAAAAGTTTGAAGACTACATTTTGAAATTATTTTTCTTTTTTTTCCTTAAAGGATACATGTGGTAATCGTATCCTACCTTTATTTTCCTTATAGAATTTAGAGTCATTCAAGTCTAATAGGTATTGTTTATGTCACATGGAACTGTAACATGTAATGTGGAATGCACTGATGCAGGAACCTACATTTGAATCCAGCGGAACAGGTTGGAGGTTGCCTCAGCTGGATGCCTTAGCTCTTGCACCAGTAGGTCCATTTCTTTCACTTAAATATATACACTTTTCATATAACTTTCAAACTCCATTGCTTTATTACAAACAGCCACTTTCTTAGACACACCTGATTTCACCATTTGTCTTCTGTGGCATTGCAACATTCTGCATTATATTCTTCATGATTATTTCTTTATTCCTGCTTGCTAAAACACTGCTTTCGAGTGTTCAGCCCGATAGAGGTGAGTAGTTTGCTTCCCACTCCCTGTATAGTATAAACGCATACTAACACTGGTTACACAGGTATGCCACAGTGGCCAGTATACTACAGCGCCCACAGCACATCACTTTACAGCAATCAGCTCAAGCTTACACTCATGTTTCATCCCCGAGTCTTCAGACCGGTACCAGTGAGTAGTTTGCTTCCCACTCCCGCTATACTCTAAACGCATACTAACACCACCTACACACCTATGCTACAGCGCCCAGTATGCTACAACGCCCAGATCACATCAGTTCATAGCACTCAGCTCACGGTTTAGGCGCACCCTTTCATCCCCGAGTGTACCGGCCCCTCACCTCAGCACCATCTCACGGTGGGCAAAACAGCACTTTCACACCGGTACAGGTAAATACTTCACTTTGGCCACTATCCTACAGCACCCACAGTACATCAGTTTACAGCACTTAGCTCACGGTTTACGCACAAGCTTTCCTCCCTGAGTGTACCAGCACCTCACCTCAGCACCATCTCACTGTGGGCAAAACAACACTTTCACACAGGTAGTGGTAAATATTTCACTTTACACTCACTGTATCGCACACCCTCAACACCCCACATATGTTACAGTGTTCCTACCCTCCGCTTTCCTTCTTTTTTCACCCTTTTTTCCCCTTACTCGCTTCAACAGAAACACAAAATGGTGGCCAACACTTACTACCTGCAACTGAGCACCCAGAGCACATGAGTGTACAGCACTCAACTCACGGTTTATGTGCACACTTTCATCCCCGAGTGTACCAGCACCGGACCTCAGCACCATCTCACTGTGGGCAAAACAGAACTTTCACACCGGTAGGGGTAAATACTTCACTTCACACTCACTGTGTAGCACACCCTAAACCCTCCGCAGATGTTACAGTGCTTCTACCCTCTGCTTTCCTACTTTTTTCCCCCTTTTTTCCCCTACTCGCTGCAACAGAAACACAAAATGGTGTCCAACACTTCCTAGTTGCAACCGTTCCCAGCCAATAAGCAGCAAGCTCGTCCTCGTAACGCCTCAGTCAATCAGAAGTCAGAATTCCCAAATATCGATATCTGTAAATTTCAATATTTCTCCAGAGCTACTAAATGGATTTACATCAAATAAACAAAAGCGTGGTTTGTAGACCAAGACCCTTCTCCCTGCCAAATTTGGGGTAATTCCGACCTGTAACCTTGTCTAAAGTTTCTTATGGAAATTAACATGGAAAAAACACGTTTTGGGGCCCCCTTTTTTCTCGCCCCCACCTTGACGAGTCACCCCCGAACCTTTAACATAGGAGCTGATATGAACAAAGAATTAGTTTGGAAAATTTCCTGAAGATTCATCAAACGACACCAAAGTTATAAGGAAAGCAAAAAATGCTCTTCCTATGGAAACTTGGTCCTAACTATAACTGCCTAGTGGCGACCACCAGTAGGTTATAAATATATATATATAGATATGTATATATATATATATGTGTGTATATATATATATATATATATATATTACCTACTGGCGGTCGCCAGTAGGTATATATAGTTAGGATTGATTTCCATAGGGAAATCGCAACATTCTATTGGGAATAACTTTGGCGCCGGTTGAGGAATCTTTCAGCAACTTTGCCTGAAAGTTTGGGGGGGATTCGTCAAGCGGGGGCCGATATAAAAGGGGGGTCCCAAAACATGTTTTCCCCATGTTAATTTCCATAGGGCGGTCGGTCGCACTTCTAGCCCGAACGGCTGAATGGATTTCCACCAAACTTGGCAAAATTGTAGGGACTGGTAGCCCGATGTGCCTTTGCTATGTCTCAAGATATGTGCTCCAGAGGACTTTGAGTAATTTAGGTTCAAAAAAATGTATATATCTATGGCAGCTAGGCCTGCTCAGGGGGTCCCACTAGGACCCCCAAGGCACACAAAAAAAAATGCGGAAAATCGCGGGGTACGCTTACGGTACGCGTACCGGTACGCTTACCGGTACGCGTACCTCATTTTTTTACAAGAAAAAAAAAAAGATTTGGGGGCCTTGTAGAAACACTCTGACCCCCCTAGGGCTGTTCAGGTGGTCCCATACAGATATTAACATATATAAATGTTATCCGCTAATAGAATTAGCATTTAAAAAACCTTGCGAGTTCACTGAAAAAAACAAAGGTTTCAGGCCTTATATAGTTAGGAATTAGCATGTAAAAAACCTTTGAAATTCACTGAAAAAACCATAGGTTTCACACCAGTTATAGTTAGGAATTAGCATTTAAAAAACCTATGAAATTCTCTTAGAAAACCATAGGTTTGACACCAGTTATAGTTAGCTGAACATTTTGCACATACACACACACACCCCACACACATACCCCCACATACACACACCCCACACCCACCCCTCCCACACACACCCCCCAAACATACCTCACACACCCACACCTCTACCTCCACCCACACCCAAACACCCCACACACCCACACCCACACACACACCTTACACACCCACACCCCCACCTACACCCACACACCCCACACACCCCTACCCACACACCTCACTCCCCCCCCCACACACACACCTCAAAGACACACCCCACACGTCCCCCCCACACACCTCACCCCTCCCCCCCACACACACACCTCTGACACACACCTCACACACACACACACACACACACACACCAAACACACCTCACACACACACACACACTCCTCTCACACAAACACACCCACACACCCCCCAAACACATACCCACACACACACCCCCCACACACACATCCTACACACACACACCCCACACACATACCCCCCCACACACACACCCCACCCCCCCCTCACACACACCACACACACACTCATTTTTTTTTTGAGGGGGTGCCCCACACACATACCTCCACACATACACACCCCACACCCACCCGCCCCGACACACACCACCACCATACCTCATACACCCACACCTCCACCCACACCCTAACACCCCACACACCCACACCCACACACACGCCATACACCCCCACACCCCCACCTACACCCACACACCCCACACACCCCCACCCACACACACCTCACTCCCCCCCCACACACACACACACCTCACAGATACACCCCACTCCCTCACACACACCTCTGACCCGCCCCCACACACACACACACACATTCCTCACCCCCACACACACCCACACACACCCCCACACCCCCAACACCCACACACACACCCACACATCCTACACACACACAACCCACACACATACCCCCCCACACACACCCCACACCCACCCCACCCACACACACACACCAAACACACACACTCATTATTTTTTTTTATTTTTTCGAGGGGGTGCGCGCCCCGGTACACGTATCGGTACACGTACCGGTACGCGTACCCTGGAGAAAAAAAGAAAGACAGAGTTTTTTAAAAATGTAGCATTTTTATATACATTGGAAGTAGTTCTGAAAAGAACTGTTTTTTTATTCTTATTGTTGTTTTATATTTTTTTATTGTTTTTTTGTACCCCGCGACTTTTAAAAAAAAAAAAAAATTTTTTTTTTTGCCTTGGGGGTCCTTGTGGGACCCCCTGAGCAGGCCTAGGGGGTCAGGGTGTTTCTACTCTGGCCCCTTTGCGAGTTTCACACCTTTGTTTCACTGCTTTCTTGTGCCTTGGTTCTAACAAGGCACAAGATGGCTGCCAGGGACACCCAGTATGCAAGGGGAATTAGTTCCCCCTCTTCAAACATGCACGGGGGCTGCGTTGCAGAGAGGTGTAAAAAAGGGTGTGGCCTCATTACACCTCTATGCAATGCAGCCATCTGGCTCATACTGGAGGCTTCTGGTGGGCTAGTTGGCCCCCAGGGACCCCCATTATGCAAGGGGAATTAGTTTCCCCTCTGCAAACGCGCCAGGCGGCTGCGTTGCAGAGAGGTGTAACAAGGGGTATAGCCTCATTAAACCTCTGCAATGCAGCCCCCTGGTGCATACTGGAGGTTCCAGGTGGGCTAGTTGGCCCCAGGAGCCGCCAGTATGCAGGGGGAATGAGTTCCCCCTCTTCAAACATGCACGGGGGCTGCGTTGCAGAAAGGTGTAAAAAGGGCCGTGGCTTAATTACACCTCTCTGCAATGCAGTCCCCTGGTGCATACTGGAGATTCCTGGTGGGCCTTCAGGTCTTATATAGTTAGCAATTAGCATTAAAAAAACTTTGAAATTCACTGAAAAAAACATAGAATTCAGGCCTTATATAGTTAGCAATTAGCATTTCAAAAACCTTTGAAATTCACTGAAAAAACCATAGGTTTCAGGCCTTATATAGTTAGGAATTCGCATCTAAAAAAACCTTGCAAATTCACTGAAAAAACCATAGGTTTCAGGCCTTATATAGTTAGGAATTAGCATTTAAAAAACCTTGCAAATTCAATGAAAAAACCATAGGTTTCAGGCCTTATATAGTTAGGAATTAGCATTTAAAAAACCTTTGAAATTCACTGAAAAAACCATAGGTTTCAGGCCTTATATAGTTAGGAATTCGCATTTAAAAAAACCTTGCAAATTCACTGAAAAAACCATAGGTTTTTGGCCTTATATAGTTAGGAATTAGCATTTAAAAAACCTTGCAAATTCAATGACAAAACCATAGGTTTCAGGCCTTATATAGTTAGGAATTAGCATTTAAAAAACCTTGCAAATTAACTGAAAAAAACATAGGTTTCAGGCCTTATATAGTTAGGAATTAGGCACAAGAAAGCAGAAAAACAAACGTGTAGAACACAAAAAGGGGGTAGGGTAGAAACACCCTGACCCCCTAGGGCTGCTCAGGTGGTCCCACTAGGATATTAATATATTTAAACGTTATCCGCTAATAGAATTAGCATTTAAGAAACCTTTGCAATTCACTGAAAAAACCATAGGTTTCCAGCCTTATATAGTTAGGAATTAGCATTTAAAAAAACCTTTGAAATTCACTGAAAAAAACATAGGTTTCAGGAGTTATATAGTTAGGAATTAGCTTTTACAAAACTTTTGAAATTCACTCAAAAAACTATAAGTTTTAGTGGTGTTATAGTTAGCTGGACATTTTACTCATACAAAACCATTGAAATTGCTCCTATATAGTTAGTTGTACTAAGTATATATCGCGCACCCGCAATCCACTGCTGATGATGTCACATATTAGATTATTCATGACATGGTCAGTGACATCACTGATGACATCTCTAATGACATCACTGATGACATCACTGATGACATCATCCATTGAATGTTGTTTGCTTCGTTATTTAAATATGCATTATATATATATAGCAATTTGCATTGAAGAATGAGTGGATATATATAAATAAATATTTGGATGGAGGATTTAGTAGCAGTGTAATTGACTGTTTACTTGACCAATTTATAATGTCTCACTAAATATAGTGGATAGTGACTAAACTGTGTGAATATCTGTATCACTTTGTCAGTTGTTGTGTAAACTGATTCTACAGTTGGTTACTAGCTATGTGAAAGTCTATATTAGTTATTGATTAGTTAACTGAGTATTTGTATGGGAGTGTGAAAGTGTGTGTGGTTCGGTGGAGGGTGTGTGACTGTCCAAAGATGTGTGAATAGTTTATTCAGTAGATATATGAAGTTAAAACTACATGTTCTAACAGTTTGGGTGAGGGAATCTCTTTATGGGTGTGGTGATGAGCAAATATATTTCTCAAAGGTACAGGTGCAACAAACTAGAAAAATAAAAGGCAGTGTATGTGTCAGTTGTTGTATATAAATAAGTATACATAAGACACAATGATTGTGTGAGTGACTGTATGGATAACTGTATACTTGTAATAATGATTTTATAATTCACTAAGTATGACTTACTATCTAAATGAATAGAAGAAGTGTTGTTTGTATAAGTGTTTTGCTAAGTAAATATGTAAGTATGATCCATTGTTTGCATAAGTGAGTAGGATGACTTCATATGTGAATAGGATGCGTGCTGTTGTTTAATGTCGATATAGATGTATAAGTATTTTTGATAGTGTTCTATTGTTCATTGACAGCATGTATGAGTGAATCCATAGGTAAGGGATTAGATGTGTGTATACATGTATGAATCACTGAGTGGATTTTTAGATACTTGTATTGCTGTGACAATGGATTTAAATATGATACTCTGTATTTAACAAAGAGGTGTATGTGATTGTCACGTGGATGATGTCATCAGTGATGTCATTTGAGATGTCATCAGTGATGTCACTGACCATGTCATGAATGATCTAATATGTGACATCATCAGCAGTGGATTGCGGGTGCGAGATATATACTTAGTACTACTAACTATATAGGAGCAATTTCAATTGTTTTGTATGAGTAAAATGTCAAGCTAACTATAACACCACTAAAACTTATAGTTTTTTGAGTGAATAGTTACTCATATAGCTACTGAACAACACATGCAGCAGTTTTCAGAACAACAGACATAATGATGCACAAATTAAGACAGTTTAGTCACTAACCCATGCACTCAGTGAGACACATTTAATCACTCACTCATACAGTCAGTCATGCACCTACTAAATCCTTCATCTAGACACTTATACATCCACTCATTCTTCAATATGTAAGACATTTGAGATGTCATCAGTGATGTCATCAGTGATGTCATTTGAGATGTCATCAGTGATGTCATCAGTGATGTCACTGACCATGTCATGAATGATGTAATATGTGACATGATCAGCAGTGGATTGCGGGTGCGCGATATATAGTTAGTACAACTAACTATATATGGAATTTCAATGGTTTTGTGTGAGTAAAATAAGGTTTTTTAAATGCTAATTCCTAACTATATATGGTCTATAACCTATGGTTTTTTCAGTGAATTTTCAAGGTTTTGTAAATGCTAATTCCTAACTATATATGGTCTTTAACCTATGTTTTTTCAGTGAATTTCAATGGTTTTTTAATAGCAAATATCATAAGCTGTCGAATGTCAAGTACGTGGTAAGAAAAAACATTTTCGTGTTTATGCACACTGATCTGCTTTGAATGCTGCCCCCCCCCCCTCATTTCTATTAGGAGTACTCTCTCTTTGCAGATAGTGAAAGGTAGTTAACGCAGGCCTTTGCCCCCGTTGTAATCCGTCGTGCCTGATTCTCTCTCCATTTGATTGATTGTTATCCAAGCATTTACTGTTTTAGAATTGGTTCTCTTTGGTTCATTCTCTATTTACAAACAAGCACAGAGTCGCAATACTCTGTTTAGTCTTTGCAGATAGCGAAAAATGGTGTAAAAAAACAAAAGGAATCGAGCAAAATCAGTAGGCCACTAATGGGATCTCTTTTTGACCTCGCTAAAATAGAAACATTAGGAACAACCCCTCATGACAAATACAAAACTAGTGAGATGAACTGAACTCCACACCATGATGGCTGCAAGACAGCTCGGCTCCGCCACCCACCCCGCCCAAAATAAGGATAAACTCTATGCAAATATTACAAATATATACAACACACCAGCAAAGTAACAGGGTAAAACATTTTATTAAACAACTATTTACATAACTATTTTATACTTTTTGTTGCCCGATCCGGCTAGCTCAATCGATCGAGCATGAAACTCATGCACTCTGATGGTTCAAAGTTTTGAGGAGTGCTTGTAACACTGTCTGAAGCCTATTTGCACTTGCTTCAGCTTCACTATTCTCAAAGTAAAGTGGGGGCTGTTTGAGGACGTGACTGCATTTGTGAACAATGTGATGCGGTGCCACCCTGAACCGCTTGACGGAGGCCCCCGAGGGACGGTGTGATGGCGCGGACTCGGAGGGGGCGCTTGGCTCCGGCTCCCTCCCCAAGTCGTGTTCTCCTGGTGTAGCCTGAGATCGCCCCCGACATAGGTGGCCGGCTCCCGGGATCAAGCGGAACTTTTTGCCTTTTGGTAACTCTTCCATTCTTGACCTTGTCCCACTATCCGTTTCACCTAAAGACACGCTGTAGTGGGGCGCCCCTTTACCATTTCAGTTGCCATTCCGCCCGCTTTTGCTACACTGTGCCTCTTCCGCTATTCAGCTGTTTACCGCCCGCTCTTTCGACTACAGCGTCTCGCTCACCATGTAGTTGAGTTACTCCCGCTCTTGCTGTGCAGCGATAGGCGGCTGCCACAGGACTCTCAAAATGGCGGCCGGCTCTTCAGATTTGGGCGTGGTCCACTAAAATTGCCCTGCGACACCTTGGAACTCGGACGCTTGTCTGCTAGAGATTGGGCTCCATTCTCGAAAGCGTCCCCTCAGCCTTGATTATTCTACAAAAGTCTTGGGGGCCCCCGACTCCCGCAGGCTTCTGGTGGGGAGCGGCTAGCATTATTGCTCGTGGAATGGCCACGACGGAGCTACGAAATGGTGGTGCTCTCATGCTAACGCCTGGGAGACAGTTTCGTAAGGTTACAAACAAAGGACTTTATTAATGCTTACACAGTTACATTTTTTCGAATGTTTCAGGTGCTCACACATGTGACAAAAGTGCTTATAGTGACTGAGTGAAATATTAAAAAGCTATATACAAGGTGTCACAAGCAAGGGTATTCCCCGAAAAAAAGAAAGCTCACGTCCTGATGATGATCTAAAGTCATGTTAGATCGAAACGCCGTCGACCCTTGCAAGGAAAACTCCCCTTCCCTACTGTGTATATATATTTTTTCGGGGAATACCCTTGCTTGTGACACCTTGTGACACCTTGTATATAGCTTTTTAATATTTCACTCAGTCACTATAAGCACTTTTGTCACATGTGTGAGCACCTGAAACATTCGAAAAAACTTAACTGTGTAAGCATTAATAAAGTCCTTTGTTTGTAACCTTACGAAACTGTCTCCCAAGTCTAACTTATCTACCAGAAATAATTTCTCTTATCTGGACCTTTCTAGGCCACCTAGAAATAATTGTTTCAACCAGGACCTTTTAGGCCACCCATGACCATTGTTCTTTTTAACCATACGTTGACCCCAGGTTTTGACTAAAGGGGTACCCTTGTTTCTCATAACTACTCATGCTAACGCCAGCTTCAGTCTGAAACATCCAGAAACACTGTAGACTACCAATTCGATCAGTTCCGGTAGCGCCCCAACGTGACCCGGTAGAGAAGAACTAGCCCTCCCCTCTTTGACTGATGGTTCTTGTTGCCTGTCCCTTCTGTTGTCATTTAACAGAACTATTTAGCCTGCTGAAAGGGGTTGTGTTCCGACCGCTGGTTGGTGGAGACATTTTGACTATATTCTGGACCTGCGTTGTCGCGTAATGCGTCATATGACGCGCCGCGTTAGAGCATCCGGAAGTGATCCAGGGCGCGACGCGCAGCGCGTAACGTAAGCATAACAGGTCATGTGACTTGTTAAATAAAACTTTTCATTGGTTCATTTTACTTTTCTTATTCTAATGATGAAAGGCTTGGTCATATGACCTAAAAATTACGCTTTTTATTACTTCCGAACATTATTTTTTCTTAAATATATGTTATAATGTTCCAGGCTAATGTACTTTCCCGGAAAATTTACAACTGTCCTGCAAGTAAAATATATTCCTTTTTCGAGAAAAAGGGCGTTTCTTCGTCCCATGACGGAGCCGTTGAGCAAAAGAGGGTCGGCCTGCTGTCTTAGTCGCCGATACGCCTGAATATGAGATTCTTATCGATCACTTTATGTTGCAGGAGTAGAAAACACAACAGCCCTTGACCATTTATCTTTACTGCGTTCCTGCGTATTATACCTTTTACCCTTCATGTAATTGGTCTGCTTTATTTCACTTGCCTTTTACTGATTCTAAAACAGTGACTATTATTAAAAACTTTACCAATGTATATACTACTACCATGTTTTCTTTTAAAAACCTTTATTGTGAAAATGTCATTATACAAATACGGGCCTATAACCACGTGGGCCGGCCACGGAGCAAACTGTAATCGTATATGATGAGTAGACATTTACACTGTAGAGGAACGTAACGGGCGGGCCATTAGGTTGCAAGAACTAAGGTATCTAACAGTTGCGGAATCGGTGAACGTACATTTTATAATTAAAATACCACAGGGCCAGTTACAATAAAATTATCTAGATATACATTTGCGGGCAAGTACCATGGGTGATGTTAATTCGAACTTTCAATAGTACAGTAATCAATAACACATCAGAACTTAATATCAATAGGGATGTCAAAATATTCAATCTATTCTCGTCCCCGCCCGCCATGTGCTTCAAAACTGCATACGTATCTCGTGATATCAAGGTTGTGCAACCAGTACACAACAAGGAGTTACGAGTCCCATTTATTCTGGCGCCATTTTGGGCGAGGACGGGAAGGTCCAGGATATAGTCAAAATGTCTCTACCAACCATCGACTATGATGATGTTCATATGCTGTATTTATTAGAGTAACACTCATCTGTCCACATGAAATTTATTTGCCACAATCTAAACATGTCATTTTAATCTTTCCAAAGTTCTTCTAAATATTTGGGACCGTTTCCCTTGCCTCTGATGCTGTCAGTGCCACTTCTTTGATGAATGTACTGGCAGGTCGGGGGTTCTCCTCCAAATCTCTCTTTTATGCAGCACTATAATTAATCGGTGCCACCTCTCCATATGACGATGCATGGTATAGTTACCATAACTATATTTTTTTTCGGTTCCTCTGGAGAGTACATCGTGGCAGATGAAGCGTGCAACGTACCGGGCATTTACCTTTTTTTGCATGTAGAGGAAAGGAAAAAAAATTCGAGCGTCCGAGTTCTAAGGTGTCCCAGGTCCATTTTAGTGGACCAGGCCCAAATCCAAAGAACAGGACGCCATTTTGAGAGTCCTGTTGCAGCCGCCTGTCGCTGTAGCATCAAGAGCGGCCGAAACTCAGCTGAATGGCAACTGAAACGGTAAAGGGGCGCCCCACTACAGCAGACGAGCCTCCACCTGGGAAGGCCCGTTCACGCCGCCTCCCCCCCCCCTTCGGGCACCCCACGCCGTTATTCGGAGCAGGATTGTAGGATGGCCACACCAGTGCGGCAACTTGCTAGACACCACCTCGGTGCTAACCGAATCTCAGCGCCTTGTGGTATCTTCTATTCAGAAAATATTGTTGCGCTGCCTTTGGCCCCATTCGCACATCGGTCCGCTACTGCCGCCATCTCACAGGCCAACGGGGCGCCCCACGCCGACTTTCAGTATTGTAGGATGGCCACACCAGTGCAGCAACTTGCTAGACACCACCTCGGTGCCATCCGGATCTTGGCATCTCAGCGCCTTGTGGTGTCTTCTATTCAGAAAATACTGTTGCGCTGCCTTTGGCCCCATTCGCACATCGGTCCGCTACTGACGCCATCTCACAGGCCAACGGGGTGCCCCACGCCGACTTTCAGCGTTGTAGGATGGCCACACCAGTGCGGCAACTTGCTAGACACCACCTCGGTGCCATCCGGATCTTGGCATCTCAGCGCCTTGTGGTGTCTTCTATTCAGAAAATATTGTTGCGCTGCCTTTGGCCCCATTCGCACATCGGTCCGCTACTGCCGCCATCTCACAGGCCAACGGGGCACCCCACGCCGACTTTCACCATTGTAGGATGGCCACACCAGTGCGGCAACTTGCTAGACACCACCTCGGTGCCATCCGGATCTTGGCATCTCAGCGCCTTGTGGTGTCTTCTATTCAGAAAATATTGTTGCGCTGCCTTTGGCCCCATTCGCACATCGGTCCGCTACTGATGCCATCTCACAGGCCAACGGGGCGCCCCACGCCGACTTTCAGCATTGTAGGATGGCCACACCAGTGCGGCAACTTGCTAGACACCACCTCGGTGCCATCCGGATCTTGGCATCTCAGCGCCTTGTGGTGTCTTCTATTCAGAAAATATTGTTGCGCTGCCTTTGGCCCCATTCGCACATCGGTCCGCTACTGCCGCCATCTCACAGGCCAACGGGGCGCCCCACGCCGACTTTCAGCATTGTAGGATGGCCACACCAGTGCGGCAACTTGCTAGACACCACCTCGGTGCCATCCGGATCTTGGCATCTCAGCGCCTTGTGGTGTCTTCTATTCAGAAAATATTGTTGCGCTGCCTTTGGCCCCATTCGCACATCGGTCCGCTACTGCCGCCATCTCACAGGCCAACCGGGCGCCCCACGCCGACTTTCACCATTGTAGGATGGCCACACCAGTGCGGCAACTTGCTAGACACCACCTCGGTGCCATCCGGCTCTTGGCATCTCAGCGCCTTGTGGTGTCTTCTATTCAGAAAATATTGTTGCGCTGCCTTTTGCCCCATTCGCACATCGGTCCGCTACTGCCGCCATCTCACAGGCCAACGGGGCGCCCCACGCCGACTTTCAGCATTGTAGGATGGCCACACCAGTGCGGCAACTTGCTGGACACCACCTCGGTGCCATCCGGATCTTGGCATCTCAGCGCCTTGTGGTGTCTTCTATTCAGAAAATATTGTTGCGCTGCCTTTGGCCCCATTCGCACATCGGTCTGCTACTGCCGCCATCTCACAGGCCAACGGGGCGCCCCACGCCGAATTTCACCATTGTAGGATGGCCACACCAGTGCGGCAACTTGCTAGACACCACCTCGGTGCCATCCGGATCTTGGCATCTCAGCGCCTTGTGGTGTCTTCTATTCAGAAAATATTGTTGCGCTGCCTTTGGCCCCATTCGCACATCGGTCCGCTACTGCCGCCATCTCACAGGCCAACGGGGCGCACCACGCCGACTTTCAGCATTGTAGGATGGCCACACCAGTGCGGCAACTTGCTGGACACCACCTCGGTGCCATCCGGATCTTGGCGCGTTGTGCTGCCTTCGGCCTATTCGCACATCGGTCCGCTACTGACGCCGCCTCACGTGCTAACGGATTTTCTACGCATTTTATACCCTATGCCGCATAACAGGTCATGTGACTTGTTTATAAAACTTTTCATTGGTTCATTTTACTTTTGGTTTCCTAATGATGGAAGGCTTGATCATATGACCTAAAAATAACACTTTTCATTGGATGAAAACTTTTTTTTTTCCCAAACGATGAAAGCCCCACCTTGTTTCTGGATGTTTCAGACTGAAGCAGGCGTCAGCATGAAAGCACCACCATCTCGTGGCTCCGTCGTAGTCATTCCGCGAGCAATCATGGCAGCCGCTCCCCACCAGAAGCCTGCAGGAGTCGGGGGCCCCCAAGACTTTTGTAGAATCCTCAAGGCGGAGGGGACGCTTTCGAGAATGGGGTCCAAGACCTAGCAGACAAGCGTCCGATTTCCAAGGTGTCCCAGGGCCATTTCAGTGGACCAGGCCCAAAAAGGAAAGAGCCTGCCGCCATTTTGAGAGTCCTGTGACAGCCGCCTATCGCTGCACCGCAAGAGTGGGCGCAACTCAGCTGAATTGCGGATTTTGACACAGTGGACCAAAAGGGGACGGAATGGCAACTGAAACGGTAAAGGGGCGCCCCACTACAGCAGACGAGACTCCACCTGGGGAGGCCCGTTCACGCCGCCTCCCCCCCCCCCGGGGCGCCCCACGCCGTTATTCGGAGGGCGGCAACTTACTGGACATCACCTTGGTGCCATCCACATTTCAGCGCGTTCTGCTGCCTTGGAACTATTCGCACAACAGTCCGCTACTGATGACCCACCCCCCGGGACGCCCCACGCCGGATACCCAAATCAGTGCGGCACCCAGGCAACATCACCTGGGTGCCGTCCAGAAATCTGGACGTTGTGCTGCCTTGGGACTATTCGCACAACCGACCGCTACTGACCATTGTTCCTTCTTTTTCCCTAAAAATGTTTAAATGTTTTTACTGTTTTTGTTTTGTTGTATATATTTATAAGTTATTAAAGTTTTATAATCCTACTACTTTGTTGGAGTGCTATATATTTTTAATGTGACACATAATTGTAAAAACTTTGATGTACAAAGAGTCATCCCTGGAATCTTCCGCTTCAGGCTCGGTCCCCTCCCCAATCACAATACAGGATGGTTTTCAGATAGTAGGAACGCGTGTGGTGTGACGGATCTCATCGGGTGTGGGCCTTGATCTACTATAACTCCTTTGAAGAGGGGTGATTCTTTACAGCTGGGGCCATAAACTACATCTGCAGGGCTAGCTGATAGCCTAGGACCGGCCTGGACAATCGGACACAGAGAAAGAGGAGTGTCAGAGGGTGCGGTAGTGAATAGGGCGAAAGGGAGGTGTCGGGCGGGCACAGGGTGTGATTCTCAGGGAAGAGCAGCGCAGATAGGGGGAGGTTTATTGCCCATGCATAAGACAGAGAGTGGGGGTGACCAGTGCCTGGGGGAGATGCTTGCGAGGGTGGGGAGCCATGCTAAGGATCGACAGCGTGCAGAGAGTGGGTCTGGTCAAGGCATCTAAAATGGCTGCCGTGCACGACAAAAGTGTGGCATTTGAAAAAAGGCAAGATGGCGCAGACAATGTTTTTCAACACTTCCTGATTTCCTTCGAATCGAACGTTAACAGACGTTGGGGCATATTACCAAAGTTAAGCGATATTTATCCCTAACGATGCTTAGCAACAAATTTTTTACCGCTAAGCATCGTCAGAAATTATCGCAGATAAACCTTGCTATTATCAAGGTTTATCGCAAATGCGATAAAAAACGGCCGCAATGCATTAATATCGCTGAAAAGTCAGCGATATTCATGCATTACCGAGCTAATGCTCTTAGCCATGTTATCCACCTCCCATTGGATAACATGGCTAAGAACTGCTCAGGGCAGGTGTTACTTTTTGGAGATATTCGCGCTTAGCGCGAATATCTCCAAAAGTTGGTAATAGAAGATAGCGATGTTAGCGACTGTTTCCAGTCGCTAACATCTTGGCATGCCCACTTTGCATGTCATTAGTGATAAATATCACTGACATGCAAAGTGGGGCCCAAGATGGTCGCTATCTCCTACTAGCGGTCGCTAACTGGTGTTAGCGACAGCTAGGTAATACGGAGATAATTTTATCTCCGCTTTCTTGGCTTTTAAAGCCAAAAAAGCGGAGATAAACCCCCTTGATAATATGCCCCGTTATCTCTCCCACACTACCGGTCCCCCTGGGCTTAAACGCCGAGATGGTAGGGACTGCATCCCGTGGAGATAGGCCGAGACGTCACTCAGCAGAAAAAAAAGTCTATAAACATGCAATAAGTTAAAAGTCAATCATTCTTCTTTCCTTGTAGTACGCTCCCCATTCCGCTTCCCGTTACGCTAACCGGGCGCACCCCACCAAAAAAACGATTTTTTTTTTTTGCCCCTCCAAAAAGAACCAATTTTTGCACTCTATACTATAAGTCTCATTTTATACTACAATCACTTCGCTACAACCTCATAAATTAAAAATAAAAATGAATAATGTCTCAAACAATTTTTGATTTCTAAATATAAATTTATTCTTCTGAATTTTCATAATTTGAAAGAACTAGTAACACGTCCTCATCAGGAATTTCCTCTTCAATCATCTCATCAGGAATCTCCGCATGAAAAGTCTGCAATGATGATTCTTGTAACTCTATGGTCTCCAAACATTCGATAAATTCGCCGTCAAGAGATTGATCAAAAAAATCATTCAAGTCATCTCCTCCTTGTGAGAATATTTCATTATTGGTGCTGTCAATTTCAATAAATGTAGTGGATAATTCAAAAGAAATTGCCACGGTCTCTTCATTGTGATCCATTTTATTTTGAAATTTCTTGCTGTAAATTGCAGAAAAAAATAATCACTTTCATTTATCGTTTTTAGTAATACATAATATAAAACTAACTTTATCAAGTATTTAGTATAACAGAAGGACTGTAAATAAATAACAGAAAACATTTTTCAAATTATCTTAAAGTGTACAACATAGTTCCCCTTACAAATTAACAACTCACCTTTTTGAAAGTAGGAGAAGCGTTAGTACTGTGTAAATCAAACACCAGAAATTGAGCACCAAAAATTCCTCACAAATGTACCTCAGACAGTAGTATCACAAAATGGCTGTGGTTTCCTCTCATTTTAGATATATACATAACCAAATAACTTTCATCACACACAAATACAAAACCAAAGTAACATTTTAATTGGTTCTAAATTTCAACACTTTCAAATGTGTTTTCCCCATGCAATTTTCCATAGGACATTTAGATACGTCTACAGCCTGAATGGCTGAACGGAATTACACCAAACTTGGCAAAATGGTACATCAAACCTAGGGGGTCAGGGAGGATCTACTCTGCCCCCTTATGGTCATTTGCCCCTTCGCTTTGGCCTCCTCTTGTCTCTCGATCCTACCGAGAGACAAGATGGCGGCCGCTACGGACTGTTTGGAATGTTTACAGACGCCGGAGAACCAATCAGCTTCGCTTCACAAAGCTCCGTTACGCGAAGCGGAGCGCTGCCCGGTCCGCTGTCACAGATATATATCTTTTTTTGAACGTTAATTTCTCAAAATCCACTGGAGCACATATATTGAGACCTAGCAAAGGCACGTCGGGCTACCAGTCCCTACAATTTTGCCAAGTTTCGTGCAAATCCATTCAGCCGTTCGATTATTATTATTTTTTTTTTTGCCCCGCGGGGCCCTTTTAAAACCTCCACATCAAACCTAGGGGGTCAGCGAGGATCTACTATGCCCCCTTATGGTCATTTGCCCCTTCGCTTTGGCCTCCTCTTGTCTCTCGATCCTACCGAGAGACAAGATGGCGGCCGCTACGGACTGTTTGGAATGTTTACAGACGCCGGAGAAGCAATCAGCTTCGCTTCACAAAGCTCCGTAACGCGAAAAGTACGCGAACTGGAGCGCTGCCCGGTCCGCTGTTACAGATATATATCTTTTTTTGAACGTTAATTTCTCAAAATCCACTGGAGCACATATATTGAGACCTAGCAAAGGCACATCGGGCTACCAGTCCCTACAATTTTGCCAAGTTTCGTGCAAATCCATTCAGCCGTTCGGGCTAAAAGTGAGGCCAACCGCCCTATGGAAAACTCAATGTTAAAAACACGTTTTGGGACCCCCCTTTTTTCTCGGCCCCCCCTTGACGAAACCCCCCCAAATTTTCAGGGGCTGCTCAGAAACAAAATGTTCCATTTTCCTGAAAATTTCAGCCAATTCCGTCCACAAACGCCAAAGTTATTAGACATAGAATTTTCAAAAATCCCATAGAGAAAAAATCCTAACTATATATACCTACTGGCGACCGCCAGTAGGTAATATATATATATATATATATATATATGCTGCTCCTTCCTGTACCTCCTTTTGGCGAACACGGAAATCAATGGGCCACCAGACAGCTTAGAAGGTAAGTTTATTGACCTTTTCTCCTCACTCCTCGCATGACGCGTTTGGGGCAACAAGTGCCCTTGTTTACATATATATATATATATATATATATACAACAGAGAGTTGTTTCTTAATAGAAGCCACACAGCAAAGGGTGAGTTTTCAGCAGTTTTAATTGGGGAGAGCTGACGCTGCATCAAGAAAAACAAACATCAGAAATAAATGTCAAAATTGTCGACGCGTTTCGTGCGCAGTGCGCACTTCTTCATGGGCTGGCAGGTGAAAAACGGCAGGCTAGTTCAGGGCAACTGTATTTAAAGATAGTACACGCCCATGTGGGCGAAGACAGTCACACTGCAAGATGGTAACTGTAGTGCCTGCTGAGGTATTCACAGTGGAGACTTGCCGGTAATACACCAATTAAAAATAGTAAAGTCCCAAGTGGGTTGATGAATGTTTCAATCGGGGCAGGGACACCATCTGACTCTCCTCCCCGCGCCTTCTGCTTCCTATGCCGACGTCGGTTGGCGCCAGCACACAGGCCACGGAACATGGCAGGGCTTCCACCGCGGCAGGGCTGGCCGCATCACATAAACAACAGAGAGTTGTCCCCTTAGTAGAAGCCACACAGCAAAGGGTGAGTTTTCAGCAATTTTAATTGGGGATAGCTGAAGCTGCATTGTGAAAAACAAACATCCGAAATTAATGTCAAAATTGCTGATGCGTTTCGTGCGCAGCGTGCACTTCTTCATGGGCTGACAGGTGAAAAATGGCAGGCAAGTTCAGGGCACCGGTATTTAAAGATAGTACACGCCCATGGGGGCGGAGACAGTCACACTGCATGATGGTAACTGTACTGGCTGCTGAGGTATTCACAGTGGAGACTTGCCGGTAATACACCAATTAAAAATAGTAAAGTCCCAAGTGGGTTGATGAAGGTTTCCATGGGGGCAGCGACACCATCTGACTCTCCTCCCCGCGCCCTCTGCTTCCTATGCCGACGTCGGTTGGCGCCAGCACACAGGCCACGGAACATGGCAGGGCTTCCACCGTGGCAGGGCTGGCCGCATCACATAAACAACAGGGATTTGTCCCCTTAGTATAAGCCACACAGCAAAAGGGTGAGTTTTCAGCGGTTTTAATTGGGGAGATGCTGACGCTGCATCGTGAAAAACAAACATCAGAAATAAATGTCAAAATTGCAGACGCGTTTCGTGCGCAGCGCGCAATTTTTCATAAGCTGACAGGTGAAAAACGGCAGGCAAGTTCAGGGCACCTGTATTTAACAATAGAACACGCTCATGTGGGAGGATACAGTCACACTGCATGATGGTAACTGTAGTGCCTGCGGAGGTATTCACAGTGGAGACTTGCCGGTAATACACCAACTAATATATATATATATATTCACTGAAAAAACCATAGGTTTCTGGCAGGCTATAGTTAGGAATTATCATTTAAAAAACCTTAGAAATTCACTGAAAAAAACATAGGTTTCAGGGGTGTTATAGTTAGCTGGACATTTCACCCATAGAAACATTTGAAATTCCTCCGTTATAGTTAGTTTTACAAAGTATAACTCGCGCGCCCGCAATCCACTGCTGATGATGTCACATATTACATGATGGTAACTGTAGTGCCTGCTGAGGTATTCACAGTGGAGACTTGCCAGTAATACACCAACTAATATATATATATATATTCACTGAAAAAAACATAGGTTTCAGGCAGTACACCACACGGCAATTATATAAATGGCCCTTAAAACATATAAAAGCAATTTTTACCTTCATAATTCCTGTTCACCACCTTGTGACTGCTGTACAGAGTTAATAGTGTTCCTAACCTCCCCTCTACTACTTTCTTTTCCCACACTCCTTTGGAAGTGCGTCACGAAATCACTGACAACAGTGAACCGTTCCCAACAAATAAGGAGCAAACTTGTGCTCGAAACACTTTAGCCAATAAAATGTCCATGTTGTTCCGCAGAGGAGGAAGGAATGACTGCCAAAACTTCTACTTTTAATGCTACATAGCCAATGAACATTAAGCTTCGTAAGGTCCCAATTGGAACACTTTACCCAATGAAATGTCCCTAGTACTCCGCGAAGAAGGAAGAAATCGCTGACAACACTTCTACTTTCAACAGTTTACAGCCAATCAACATTAAGCTTGGGAAAGTCCTCCTTGGAGCATGTCAGCAAATCAGATGTCCCTCCTACTCCGCAGAGCGGAAGTGAATGGCTGGCAACACTTCTACTTTCAATAGTTCCCAACCAAAAAACATAAAGCTCTGGAAAGTCCTCCTTACAACATGTAAGCTAATTAGATGTCCTTGCTACTCTCCGGAGCAGAAGTGAATTGCAGAAAACACTTCCACTTTCAATACTTCGCACCCAATGAACATTAAGCCTGTTGTTGGAACACCTTAGCCAATCAAACGTGAAATTTGTTCCACGCACACATACAGAACACGCTGTCCTACTTATTAATAAATTTCCTGTATCAAAGTGACTCTTTCTGTAACAAAAGTGAACACTGCCTAATAAATAAACATTATTCCACATTATATTAAAGAGAAGCCACAATAAGCCGCATTGTTGTTTTCCCAATATAATTTCCACAGCCTTCTGCACCCCCCTCACAACATAAGTGAAGCCCCGGGACTGTGGGGGCCTTAGCGAACCCCCGCTATTATTTTTATTATATTTTCCTCTGACTTCTTCTATGTCTTCTACTATGGTAACAGGCAGTAAGCAGTTTAGAGGTAGGGTTGAAAAGTACTAGCTGTACAGAAACCGTTATATTTCCCAGGATCCTTTACATTACAGAAAGGAAAGCAAAGTAAGACAGAACACTGTGTAGCAGATTTACAAGCCTCTTGAGCCACTTTCGCATCACTTTTTCCCATCTTAAAAATGATGCAACAGTAACGCAATAAACTTGTAAATCTGCCCCTATGCACATTACGAGCAAAAGAAGTACACAACTCTTTCAATTGTTTATCGATCACAATTAGACAGTGTTGCTTCACGAGTCACAATGCACTTCAATAAATACTTCGTGCCTATTTAAATGGGAGACGGGCTTGTTGAAATTACAAAACTTAGGGGCATATTTACAAACACGACGTTAAAATTGTTGTTGCTTTAACGGCAGCAAACTACAACAAAAATGGCGAAAATGGACTTCAAAATCCTTTGTTATCTTACTAGAAGATTTTTTCAATGTTGCTGTTTGCTATGCAAGAGTGAGAGCCACCCCCGGGGGTATAAAATAAATGGTGCCTACCCCCCGGGACACTGCTGTTTCCTATGAGAGGGCAGGAGTCTCGCGGCTCCCGCCCCCCCATATCAAAGTTAGTTTGGATTTTGAAAGAGGGAGCAGGGAAATCTGTTCTCTCTTTGAAAATCCAAACTAGATTGCTTTTCCACATGCATTTTAGCATCTCCCCATGATTGATTGATTGATTGATTTAAAACTTGTATAGCGCTTACTGTCACCCCACGGGTATCCTGGCGCTTCCGACTAAAAACTGAATCACGATTGAGTAGATCACATCAGCCCTAACCTGAATAGGGGATTCCTGCTAGGCTTTTGGGAAAGAGCCAGGTTTTCAGGTTCCTGCGAAATTCTAGCAGGGCGCGAATCTGTCTAAGGCTCTGGGAAGTCCATTCCACAGCCGAGCGCCGGCTACACTAAATGCTCTACCTCCTAGCCTGGCCCGTTTGAACCTAGGCTCCGTGAGTAGTGAGGCACTGGATGATCGCAGCTGCCTGGAGGGTTGATACCTAGAGAACCTTTCCTGCATAGGGACTGGCCCTAGCTCATGTATCGCTTTAAAAACCAGGCACAGGGACTTGAAGCGAATACGTTCCGTCACAGGTAGCCAGTGCAGCTCCCTCAAGGCCATTGTTGTCGAGGAGCGGCGTTACCAGCCAAGGGTAAGTTTAGCTGCTGCAGACTGGATTATTTGGAGCCCTTGTAGAATATATAACAGGGCCCCCAGATACAACGAGTTGCAGTAATCCAGCCTGCTACCTACTATGCTACTTACTACCAGTTGATGTGCCTCTTTAGGCAGCAAGGGAAGAATTTTACGCAGCATGCGTAGCAAAGCAAAGCAGACATTGGCGGTCTTATTAGCCTGTGATTCCAACTGGCGGTCCTTGTCAATCAGCACCCCCAGGTTATGTACTTTGCTCACCGGAATCAGTGGTTCCTCCTCTGGGGTCAGCCTAAATTCAGATGGTAATTGTCTAGTTTGCCTACCCGAGGAGCAGTAAACCACCTCGGTTTTTCCTATGTTAAACTGTAGGGAGTTCCTACTAAGCCAGCTGGCTGTCTTCCGCATACATTCCTGGAACAGATCAAGGGATACAGCGTTGGCCCCCTCCAACGAGAATGCCAATTGTTTATCGTCCGCGTAATTAACTGTGCAGACTCCGGCAGACTTTATATTTGGGAGCAAGGGCTGCAAATAAAAATTAAATAAGATGGGACTAATTGCAGACCCCTGTGGTACCCCATGGGTTGCTGATGTTTTCCTGGCAGTGAAAGGAGCAAGTGTTACCACCTGATGACGTCCTGCCAGGTAGGATTGTAACCATTGCAGTGCCTGCCCCCCACTCCCAAATTCTGTAGTCTTTCCAACAGGATTAGATGGTTCACCGTGTCGAATGCCGCAGACATATCGAGAAGCACTAACACAGTTGCATTCCCGTTGTCAGCACGCATCCGCAGGTTGTCCAGCATTGTGACCAGAGCCGTCTCCGTTCCATGACTGGGGCGGAAGCCGAACTAGTCTTTATCAAGCAAGGAATTCTCCTCCAGGAAGCGCGACAGTTCCCTACTAACTGTTTTCTCCAGAATCTTCACTGGGTAAGGTAGGAGAGAAATAGGTCTAAAATTGGCCGGTACCAAAGGATCCAGGGAAGGCTTTTTAATCAGAGGAGTCACCGCTGCCAGTTTCCATTCTTCTGGGACCTCTCCTTTCTCCAGGGACAGGTTACAAATCTGTCTCAGCCAAGGGAGAGTATCCCGGCCAGATGACTTCCATATTCTGGAGGGGAAGGGGTCATTTGGGGAGCCTGAGGACACACTCTCTACCAGACTATCAAAAGCTTCTTTTGGCAGGGTTTGGAAATTATTCAGGGAGAACGGTTGTAATTGAGCTTCCGCTCCGATCTGTACCGAGATAAGTTGGTCCGCCGTGTTGTTAACAGTAACACTGTCCACAATCCTAGTGATTTTGTCTTGGAAATGTGAGGCAATCGCTTCACAAAGTTCTTGTGATGCTGCCACTTTATTGTCTTGACATTTAGGGGCGAACAATGCTTTAGTGATTTCGAAGAGGGCTTTTTTCCCGTTAGATGCATGGGCAATTGAGCTAGCGTAGAAGTCAGCCGTAGCTTTAAGGATACTTTACTTATAGTGCAGCTGTCTCCATCCTAATTCCGTTTTATCTTCCTCCCCATACCCATTCCTCCATTTCCTTTCCGCCTTCTTACGAAGCAGCCGGAGCTGTTTTAGCTCCTCATTGAACCAGGGCGCCGAAGCCTTCCTCTTATTTTTCATCCTCTTCATAGGGATTACCTGATCTAAGATGGCAGAAATGAGGTTTGTATAGATTGAATAGTTCTCTTCTACCGATATCATGGGGTCGAAGTATGTGTCCTCCGGGTCAAATACTGGGGATCTGCAATGGCCCAATTTCGCCCATTACCTGCCTATTCTATAAGACCTGTGCTGATCTTCACTATCCCTAGTGTGCGTCGTCCTGATGCTAAACAGTACACGGTGGTGGTCTGACCAGCTCTGAGGCATTACATGTAGTGTCCTTGTTGTAACTTGATTTGAGAATAGCAAATCAAGGACGTGCCCCCCCCCCCATGCGTCGGGCCTTGCACCATCTGGATGAGATCCAGATTGGTACAGGTATGTCTTAAGTCCCGCAAGTGGTTATTAGCCTTCCCATCCTCCCAGAGATTAAAGTGTCCAAGAATAATCATTCTGGAATGAGCCAGCATAAAATTAGTAATAACATCAAAGAGACTCTGATAGTCTGTAGAGCCCCCCGGGGGCCTATAGCATAGGAGTCCAGTAAGTAGATTCCCGCTAGAGGAGTGTAGTGCGAACCCCATCATTTCTATGCCCTCCACTTCATTAGTCTGTAGGAGTCTAAAATCCAGCTCTTCCTTAGAAATTACTCCCAATCCTCCCCCTCTGCCCTTGGTCCTAGGCTTATGTAAAATGTTATAGCCACTAGGGCAGGCAAATCCTAGAACAGTGGTGGACTCTGAATTCAGCCATGTTTCTGTTAGGAATAGTATATCGAGGCGCAGATCCTCAATCAGATCAAAGACCTCTGCGGAATGTTTTACAATTGAGCGGCTATTAATCAGCCCTCCCCTGAGAGTATTCCCCTCCTCTTTCACCACGGTCCCAATCCTACCTAACTCCAGAAGTCGGTCTCTATCATATTGTATCCGCCTTTGATCGACTCCCTGTCAGGCAGCGAATCCTGCGACGTGTGCCTCCGTGGCACAGACGGGCGCAGACGGGCTTGCCTCTGGCGCGCCATCGGCGCGCCCGCTGCGCACTTGCATTTCCCCTTTTTTATATGCTGTGCCGTGTACTCCGCCGAGCAGCACCAACTAGAGCGCCTCCCAAGATGGCGCCTGCCGATGGTAGTGCCCCTGCCTCTCCCTCACTCAAGATGGCCCGGTATCTGCCTAAGGATTTCAATTCACGCAAAAATAGCGTGTGAATAGTAGTTTTTTTTTTAATGTGCAAGTAAGCGGGTACAACACCACAATCAATCCACAATTAAAAATAGCAATACCACGTAATGTTAAAAATCGGCGATTTTCAAAATATGCAAATTACTTCTTTGAGATCGTGCTGCAGTTAGAGTCTCCCCATGTGCAAAAGCAATGTCCGCTCCCAAAGGACACGGGGAGCCGGGGGGACCATGAGGGCATTTTGGCTCCCCCCACGGTCCCCAACATTTTTTATATGGCCCGGGGGTTGGGGTCCCGGGGGGTATTAGAAATGACTGATAGGGGCTATTTTTTTACAGTAAAATTAAAAGTCGCGCACCCAGCACGGCGCTCAGTGTGGCCCCCTTGTGTGCACGCGCTGGATGCACGACTCATAATCTGTAGGGTGCAGGACTACGCGTTTGGGAGCCAGCATTGCTTTTACACATGGGAGCTACTAACGTGCAGCTCCCCATGTGGAAAAGCAATCTGGTTTAGATTGTGAAAGAGAGAACAGATTTCCTTGCTATGGGAGGGCGGGAGGGCCACCCCGGGACACTGCAGGAGCCATCCCTCCCACAATACATAAAGCCCAGAGGAGTGGTTGTCCCTGGGAATTTGGGGACCTTGGAGCCCCCCCAACCATTTTTTTTTAGCCTCGGGGGATGACGGAGCTCTCGATTGTAACGATCCCCGGGGCTGGGGGGCCCCTCTGGTCCCCCCATAAAATTTTATGATTTTGCCCCTGGGATTTTACGTCAGAGTCCGCGCACCCTACGCCACTTGCCATTTTTAAAAAACAATAATATTAATAATTTAGTGGGCCCTGGGGGTACTTTCTGGGACCACTTAAGCAGGTCTAGAGGGTCAAACTATTTCTACCCTTTCCCCTTTCTAAGTTTTACACACTTGTTCCACTGACTTCTTCAACCTCGCTTCTACCGAGGCACAAAATGGCTGCCAACAGTTCCTGGTTTCAAATTTTGACAACCACTTGACAGCCAATTAGCATTCAGCGCCTGATCGGAAGGGTGCGCTTATGATACATTCACAGTGCGCTCAAAGTCTGCGGATCCACCGCGCCCATAGATATATATATATATATATGCTTTTAACTGTCATTTTCTGAGGAACTACTCCACAGATTTACACCATTTAAGCACAAGGCACATGTCTAAACTGAGGACTACATCTCTGCCAAATTTGACTTAATTCTGTTCAGCAGTTCGGGCTGTAGCTGTGGCTAAAGATCCTATGGAAAATTGCATGGGGAAAATACGTTTTGGGACCCCACTTTTTTCTCAGCCCCCGCTTCACGGATCACCCCGGAGCTAGTCATTAGTTTTGAAAATTTCACAAAGATTCATCAACCAGCGTCAAAGTTATTCCAAATACAATGTTGTGGATTTCCCATGGAAAATAGGTCCTGACTAATCCTACCTACTGGTGACCGCTAGTAGGTAATATATATATATATATTAAATCATGACATGCAGGTGTTTCATGATATGGCTGCTGCCTCCGTTTTGCAATGCCTGTGAACAAGGGCGGTGTGAGTGCTCGAAACGCGTCTGGCTAAGTTGATTGCATTTGAGGCAGGAGAGCGGATTCTGCACAGTCCTGGAAAAAGGAGTAAAACTCACCTTGGTTGGCGTCTTCATCTTGAGGTGTTTCCTGCTGTTTTTGATTTGAGCGGCTGCCTCAGTCGCGAAGACGCCCCACCGCAGTGGTTGAGGGTCCATGGCGCTGTGAGTGCAAGGTGCTTGCTGTGGAAAGGTGAGCCCGTTTCGCGAGACATTGAATGATGCAGGGTCCCTGTCTTACCTGCCACAAGTGACCCACTGGGGAAAGATTTACATAAAGCTCGGGGAGCAACGGCACCCATTTGGAATGTATTATATATCGTGGACTGCAAAAACCAGAATGCAGTAGTGCATACGCCCATCGGGGCGGAACTTACCAACAGTGGGAGTTTAAATAATGACATGCAGGTATTTCACGATATGGCCGCTGCCTCCGTTTTGCAATGCCTGTGAACAAGGGCGGTGTGAGTGCCTGAAACGCGTCTGACTAAATTGATTGCATTTGAGGCAGGAGAGCGGATGCTGCACAGTCCTGGAATAAAGGAATAAAACTCACCTTGGTTGGCGTCTTCATTTGGAGTTTTTTCCTGCGTTTTTTTACTTGCTTTCCTTGAATAAATGTTGGTGATCAACCTACCTGTGTGGAGTGCGGAGTCATTTGCAGAGGCTGATTTAATTAACAGAGCAGGAAGCGGCAACTGTGGGCTCTGAATGCTGTGATTTCTTTGCCATGCCTTTGAGAAAGGAGAAAGGTTCTATGAAACGCGTCAGGCAGCAAATGGGAAAACCCTCGGACTGAAATACTTGCTTTCTTCGAATAAATGTTGGTGATCAACCTACCTGTGTGGAGTGCGGGCTCATTTGCAGGGCAAATTTGGGTGATTTATGAACGGCAGGTCCAGCTGTGGAGTCGACACACCGCCCTAAAAAGAATGGGTTCCTGACTTGGAACAATGCCAGGAGAAAAAATGACAATGCAGGTATCTAAAATTAAAGATAAGGAGGATGTTCAGTCTGTCTGTCCCTTTCTAAATTAATGAAAGACACAGAAACCCACTCGAGGGTATTAATTAAATGAAAACTACAAGTACCGCAATGCCCTGCTGAAAGAAAATGAAAACAAGCATTTACAATAAAATGGTTTCGCCTTTGGAAAAGTTAGTGCTATTGGCATTGTAAATGACAACATTTTTATTTATGTGTTGGTTTTGAAAACAGATAAATAAATGGATTGTCATTTACATTGCCAATAGCTTAATCTCTCACAAATGTGAGACCTATTGTACCCTACGGACGAGCTCAGCAGACAGCAATTACTACCACACACACACACCCAGAGCCACACACACACACCCTGAGCCACACGCACACCCCCAGAGCCACACACACCCACCCAGAGCCACACACACCCACCCAGAGCCACACACACCCACCCAGAGCCACACACAACCACCCAGAACGTAAGAGCATTGCCCTAAACCGGTAGAGTACCAGGGTATGAGAATTGCATCTCTTTTTAGGCTCAACGCAGTGCTTTAATCTGCAGGTGTTGACTGCCTGCACAATTTACATCCGAAAGTGAGTGTACGTGCCCTTCACAACACTGCTACAGGACATTTTGTACCGACACTACGAGTAGCAGGGAAGTGATTGCCTGGATGAAGTTTGCTCTGTGCATTAGTCGGGCTAACTCTGCTCCAAGTGCATCTTGAAGGAGAAGTGCTTGAAGGGTCCACCCCTGACCTTGTCTCCAGCCCCCGTCCTCCCCCAGTCCTGTGTGTGCCTCGAGTTTCGGTGCACACACACAATGGGCGTCACAGAGCCGCCCTGTGTACATTCCCGGCCCCGGACAATGCTTCCCTGCAGGGAGTGGTCCCGGCCAATGGCACTGGGAGGAGCGGAGACCTGCAAATGAACCCTACATTGATGTGTTCCATTAGCGCCTCACTGGGGAAATTAGCTTCAGGGCGCTTTGCGCCGCATTGGGGGCGGGTGTTTGGGGGACTTGTGTCCTCTACTATGGAGCTGGCTTTCCCAAGCTGGTCGAGAGGAAAGAGGAGGGCCGCCTTCTATTCACATTATCTACATACACTGACTGCGTTCTGTGGGGGTGCCGCGTCACACATGAATGTCCCTGTAGAATAGGTCACCTCTGACCACCTTAAGCCAGCACTCCCTGAAATGGGGCCGCAAATTGCCTTACACTTTTTTTCTGCTCACATTCTTGATACTGTTTTTTTCCCCCGCTTCCTTTCCATCTGTTTTACCTACTCTGCTGATGTTGGGCGCGGTGGCCGAGAAGGAGTTAATATCCAGGTCTAGTTAAATGCAATGATTCCTGACATGTAAGTATGCAGAGTTTGAAGGGTTGTGCAAATAAATCAAAGGGAGCCTCTTTGTTTAATTTCTCCTGGTAAATCATTCACAGGCCGCACACCCCGGAGCCAATGTTCCTACCTGTCTGACAAGGAATGCATGTCACACTCGTATTCCTCTTAACCAACACAGTTAAACCTGGAGAGGCCCCTGACACAGCCCCCGTAGCCGCCAGCCTCCGTTTCCACAGGAGGAAGCCAGGTTCTACACCTGCCTAGGTTTTTGTTGTTCTTTCTGTCTTCCCTGACTTCTTTCTTTACATGTCCAAATCATTTCAGCCTTATAGTCCAAAAATCTCCGTATTATCCTCACATACTCCTAGAAATTGTTTTTGGAACGCGTGAGACAGGGAGAGCCCATCAATGAGGAGGGGGTTGTGAGAAAGTTGATTCTGGGGAACTCCGATTGTTCAAAATCTGATGTGCTAGGCTTTAGGGTCCTGTTTGCTCTTTTCTTTCTGGTACCATACAGTCCTGTTTCCACCATGTTTAGTATAGGGCTTCAAGTATCAAGAAGCAAGCAAAAGGACACAAAATCGGATTAGCTGCACTTGTGAGTGGGATGACGCGAAATCTTTGGGAGTTAAACTAAGAATGGGGTTGCAGATGACATCTCATCATAGACACTAGGTGCTAGCCATGTGCTTTTCTTTACAAATCCTACATCTCCCAAAATACATTAGGTTGGTAATTAAAGACCCGACACTGGACAATACTGTCCCAGATGACAGAGTCGTCCAGCACCTTGAGTAAGAAGGTGCATCGGTTGTTATGCCTGTGTCCAATAAAGAGGAGGCATGAAGGCTCTGGCTGCGGTTGCTTTGCTGCATCCAGGTAATGATTGTTGGTGGGTGAGGAAGGCCTGGGATGAATAAAACCTGGGGATGGGACTGTGAAGCAGGGTGTGGGGGCTCTCGGCTTTTTGGAGGCCTATGAATAGTGCCACCCTACATGTATGTGTTAATATCTAGATGGCATGGCCACCGCAACACGGGGTAAATTCAGATGCGCCTACCCAGACCCAAAATGACACCCCAGTTTGTGAGTGTGCACACTTCAGGCGAAGAGCGTCCGCATGTCCGATGCCTTTGTTATACTAAAACCCAAGAGCGCTGTGCTGTTGGAGGGGTCACCCCGATGACAAGCGATAAGAGGCGAAGAGCTGGCAATCTACAAACATTAGGCATGGAGTCTGTTCCACAGCGGGAGGGGGGACGGGCTCATGAACAGCGGGAGGGGGGACGGGCTCACGGACAGCGGGAGGGGGGACGGGCTCACGGACAGCGGGAGGGGGGACGGGCTCACGGACAGCGGGAGGGGGGATGGGCACACAGACAGCGGGAGGGGGGACGGGCACGCAGACAGCGGGAGGGGGGTGGGAACGGGCTCACGGACAGCGGGAGGGGGGCGGGAACGGGCTCAAGGACAGCGGGAGGGGGGGCGGGAACGGGATAAAAAAACTAGTAACTACATGTATGGGTTAATATCCAGATGGCATGGCCACCGCAACACGGGGTAAATTCAGATGCGCCTACCCAGACCCAAAATGACACCCCAGTTTGTGAGTGTGCACACTTCAGGCGAAGAGCGTCTGCATGTCCGATGCCTTTGTTATACTAAAACCCAAGAGCGCTGTGCTGTTGGAGGGGTTGCCCCGATGACAAGCGATAAGAGGCGAAGAGCTGGCAATCTATAAACATTAGGTATGGAGTCAGTTCCACAGCGGGAGGTGGGACGGGCTCACAGACAGCGGGAGGGGGGCGGGAACGGGATAAAAAACTAGTAAAATATGCCACTTACCTGCTAGCAACTCAAGGAAAGTGAAATCGCGAAGCCCACCCCTGCAAATCACACGTTGGAAATGAAACAAACATGCTGAGACGAAAAAAAAAAAATAACATCCGCCGGATCACAAATGGGCGGGATGAGAAAAATTCGACGGAACGCCCACGAATCGCCGCGCACAATGACGGACGCCTCTCTCTTCCAATGGCTAGCCTCCAATTATGACGAAGCTTTTTAGCGAAACGCGTCTGTCGGGGGTGAAGCGGGTTTGAAAATAAATTAATTTGATATCTGGATACCCGAGTGCTTGCCGTTTTTCGACCGGATTGGTTGATCTGTGCTGATATATATATATATATATATATATATATATATATATATAAGTTACTGGTGGTGGCACTCACTATATGGGACCAAGGCACCTAGGGACACATGCGTGAGGCCCGGGGGATTGTGTCCCTGGGGCCAAAAGCAGCCCAAGGAGGCGGGACGACCTTTTCGAAAGATATATACACTAAGGAAGGGACTAGGGGGATGGCGTCCCAGGAGCTGAAATGTGCCCAAGGAAGGTGGGGCCACAATGCCCCTTCCCCTATTTAATTAAGGCTGGGTCCCAGGAATGGGGTACCCGAGGCCAAAATTGGCCCAGGGAGGTGGGCTGCACAGCCTTCCTCCCCATTATGCCATGGCTGGGCCACAGGGAAGGCCCTGATGCTTATTTCACAAACATTAGACCTCAACAGTAAGCACTTACACATTTAAACATACAGGTGCCACGTTAAAACTTCACTTCTGTAAAGGACATATAATCCTAACTCCTGGGCTTGGTGAAGGCAAAGCAAGTGTGTTTTCTTGGCAATTCCATGTTGAAAAACAATCTGAAATCTTTTGTGGAGGTGATTGCATCTATTGGAGTGCAATCCGTATGTGACTGTGACAAGTGGGTCATTTCTTGTCCTGTCCTGGTGAGAACAAAATCCATGGTTCTCTCTTTAAATGCCTCCAAGTATGAAAGTGTGCAAATCACTTAGAAGCTTTTCCCATTTGGCCCCGGCCACCATGGTATTATGCAAAGGCCTTCCTGCCTTTTGCCCGAATGATGTACAGCTTAACAAGTGACCCCCAGCGCATTTCTCGCTGATTCTGTGCAGGTAACCACCTACCTTGTGTGGCTGTCCAATGCAGAATTGGCTAAAAACGTATTTTCAAAAAATGTAGCGCTCAGAATTTGCGGTGATATACCTTTAAACCCTATGGTTTTGGCGCTTCCCAGTCACAGGCCCTTGCCCCTATCACACAAGTGAGGTATCATTTTACTCGGGAGACTGAGGGAAACAGTGTGGGGTAGGACATTTGTGTGCAACACCAGATTGTTTTGTGATAGGTAATTTTGATGTCTTCTCTATACGTTTTGGGCCCTTGCCGGTCACGGTTACTTGACCCACCCACGCAAGTGAGGTACTATTTTTATCTGGAGACCTGGGGGGAATGCTGGATGGTAGGAAAATTGTGGTTTTTCTGACACCAGAATATTATGACACAGTAATGCAAGAAAAAAGTGTGACTATAGTCACATTTAGAGGCTTGAATGGCATTGTGAGTAAAACAATTGTAGGGATGCTTGAGAGGCACACCACCCTGCACTCCCTATTTTTTTTTGGGTTTACAGAACTATCTAAAGTAGGTACATTTTCCCTAGAGACTGACTACACCTTTGCAAAGAAAGACAGATTAGACAAATGTGCCTATCCATCTGTTCCTCAAGTACACACACATACTAGTTGGAGTTGGCACGAGGGTGAGTGAAAGGTTCAAAATGTATATTTTATTAACAAGAGGTTTCAGAAAAAGGAAATGCACTGTTAATAATTAAAAAGTTGAAAACCTGAACCGATGACTCACAGCTTGTGAGCTGTAAAGCCACGGAAAGGCGCCAACCTCTTTACAGGCCATTTAAACACCTTTCATACGTGACACACAAGACCATTCACACTGCCAGCTGCGAGCCCAGCACATTACAACATTCACATCAACAGATAGCGCCATTCAAGGGCCTATCACTTTCATACGCCCACTTGACTAACACTGCAATCACACTGGCTGGTGGTTGACATTGTGTGTAGTGGAGTGTGTAATGACCAGCCTCAAGTCACTACTCACACACTGCCAGACAAATGCCAGCCAAGCACCAGTAAACCCACATTGCCAGCCCACGCATACTGCTAGCCATGCACTAGCCTACACACACTGTCTGCCAAGAGCCAGCCTATGCACACCGCAAGCCAAGCCTCAGCACAGCCACACCGCCAGCTAAGCGCCAGTCCATGCACACTCCTAGCCAAGTGCCAGTCCATGCACACTGTCATAAAAACTTTTTAACAAGAAAGAAAACACAAACCAATTGGAACTGGATACAAAACTATAACTACAAAAACAACAGTAGTATCTAAAGAAATCATTCTAATTCTAACCATGAAACCGAACAACAAATATACAAAACCATACAGACCAGGCAATACACTATTAGACTCATGGTAGCTCCCAAAAACTCTTTTGAGTGTAATACAATCTGAAACATGTGGGCACACACAGCCCAGTATTAGAAGGATAATCAGCACAGTGCATTTAACACTCCTTCCTCATACCACTTTGCAAACAAACTCTACATCTCCTACAGGGTTTTTTGGGGGGCATGGGAGGAATTAAATCAGGAATGTGGTGCTCTTTCAATCTAGGAGCACTTGTCTGTTCCACTACAATAAGGCTGCCTATCGCAGACTCCTTAAATGGAACAAAAGTCTTCTTTGACACAGGAGAACACTCCTTGAACAGAACAAAATCATGAAAAGTTGCTAAATTGAAAAGATGGATGGCCAACTTCTTATACCAAATGTTAGTCTTACAATCAGCAGTGTAATGTTCCAACCTCTGATCTACTCTATTGACACCATTCATGTGCTTATTGTAGTCTACAATGCACACAGGTTTGCGCACTTCAGCAACCGGACCCCAAACAGTCACAGGTGAAGTACTGTCCTCATGGATGGGAGTCAGCATGTACACATCCATCCTGTCCACAAATTTCACAGCAAGCAGTTCCTCACTACTCAAGGCAGTGCACTGTCCCCTCTGAAGCTTTTTGCAAAAAAAGCTCTTTTGGGTAACCTTTGCGGTTAGAGCGGATTGTGCCACAAGCAAAAGTGTCTACTTAGAACAATTCCTTAACCAATTGCACATCAGTGTAGAAGTTATCAAGGTACAAATGTTGACCTCTGTTAAACCTCTAGCAAGTTCCCACACAATTTTCTCTGAAACGCCAAAAGTGGACGGACAACCAGGGAGGTCAATAGTGGAATCTTTTCCAGTTTACACCTGGAAATTATAGACATATCCTGTCGTACTCTCAGACAACATATACATCTTAAATCCAAAACATTCCCTCTTGCTAGTAATGTAAAGCCTAAAAACCAAATGGCCCTAAACAGGACCAAAGACTCATCAACAGATATTTCTTTACCTGGAGTATGGACCTGCACAAATCGATCTACAAAGTGATAAATAACAGGCTGAATCTTAAAAAGACGATCACAGTCAGGGAGATCTCATGGCAACGCCAAAGCATTATCAACAAAATGCAGAATCCAAAGCAAAAGTAAATACTGATCATGACTCATAATTGCAGGAAATATGGCTGTTGCAATCAAGGGACTTGTAGACCAATATAAAGCTGGGGACGGCTTTCTTATCAAGCCCATCAAAATAGTCAAACCCAAAAAATTCTTCATTGCCTTCAGATTTGTGGGAATCCACCGGGTAGCTCTACATTGAGGCCTAACTGTGGCACTGCTGACCCTCAAAAACTGTTCAGCATACAAATTAGTCTGCTCAACAATCTCAGGCAAAAATACATAATCTATAACCTGAAAAAACTGTATAGGCACCCGCATCACCACTAAAGGCAGCCAACACCGGATGCACCATGTTTGGATCAACCCAGATTCCAGCACTTCCAGTAGGAAGCCTTGCAGCCTCAGGCTGCAATCCCCATGTCTCTTGCTGCACCATTGACACATCAGTGTCCTCCTCTAAAACAGGCACTACATCTGCACTGAGAGTAGCTTCATCATCAGATGATTCCTCATTGACAGAAAACTCACTGTCAGAATCTTGCACTCCCTCATCTCCCTCGGATGCACTGTCAGTCTCATAATCCTGCTCACAGAAAGATTCAAAAAGCATACCAACCACCTGCTGAGCAGTAATTCTATGGCTAGCCATACTCCTTACTAATAAAGGTAACTTGTCAAACAAGTCAACAATAACAAATACTTTGTAAAATAAGTAATAAGCAAAATGTGGCTTTATCACAAAGACCTGTATACTCCAAAACTATACCACTCACTTGCCATAAGAAGCTCCACCTACTCTGCACAGACACAGTAAGGACCAGCAATATCCCACGAAAAAAGAAAAGAAAATTACACATAAGACAATTTAAAATGCATCACAAAGAATTTCATATTAAAAACACTAAGTAAATATGCTTCTAATATGACACCACTTACAAAAAATTCATTAATTCATGAGAATAATACTCATTGGCGTAAACACAACAAAAAACATTTTCTTACCAAATAAATGCAACCATTCAAAACTGCAGATCAGCCACTGCCGAAACCACAAACAAGAATCAAAAGCTTTGCACTAGAATAAAAAAGATAAATAAAACATTACAATCACATATGTAAATAATTCACTAGTACACACACAATCCAGCAGCCAAGCAAGGGTGGTAGGTGGGCCTAAAAGCATAAGGCTGATCTGCCCAACGGGGAAGAGAAACAGACAAAAAATTCACCCTCATAAAGTGGGAGCGACCCTGCACAAGGGGTCACTCCCCAACACCAAAATTTTAAAAACCCTAGTGTCTAGTGTCTTCTATGGCCACAATAATCAGCCCATAAAGGGGAGCGACCCTTGCCTAAGGGGCTGCTCCCCAGCAAAACAAACACAATCCCTGGTGTCTAATGAGTTCTGCTCCCGTTAGGGGCAGATGGACCAAAAATCATAAGGCCGATTTGCCCCCAATGGGGGTAGAAACAGTGAAAATATTCACCCCATGTAGGGGAGGGACCCTTGCCCAAGGAGCCGCTCCTCAACAACACTAAAAAAAACCTTGGTGGCCTAGTGGGCACACAATAAAAATAATTGCTTATTTGGGCTGGACTGCCCTACCAGGGAGGCAGAAACGGCCCGAATAAATACTCTCCAAAGAGTAGTGATCCTTGCCTAATGGGCCGCTCCCCAAAAACATATTAAAGAAAATCCCTGGTGGCCTAGTGGACACACAGCTAATCTTTTTTAATTTATATATATCTGATCTGCCCCAAACCGGCCAAACAAATTGCTTCCCCAAGGTGAGCAACCCTTGCCCAAGGGGCTGCTCCCCGACACAAATTGCATTTAAAAAAAAAAATCTCAGGCATCCCTACTGCAAGATCACACCACATGCGTGATCGTGCAGCAGTAATGCCTAAAGAGATATCGGACTGAAGGAAAACCCTTTCCTTTCCTTCGATGCCTCTTTTTAAAACCCCTCCCCGCTCCCCGAGGAGAAACTTACCTCCTCTCCTGCCAAAGCGCTGGAAGCAAATGGATTCCAGCACATCTGGTATTCTCTAATGACATCAGCGTGCCTCGTGCTCCGATGTCATTAGATGACGCGGAGGTTGCGTGGAGGCAGCGGAAGGGCTTCCCCTGCCTTCCCCGGTGGCGGCAGCATGAAGGGCGACCAACGGGAAAGCACCAGCGCTTCCCCCGTGAGTGGGTACTAGACGGACGGGAGCCGTCTGACGCACACGCCCACCGTGACATCTGACGGCTCCAGTCTGTCTGATGCACGCAAGGAGTTAAGAAAGACTATGGACATCTTGTGAATTAAACTAACCTGCAAACATTTGTCCTGTGGTTAATGGCTATCAAGGACTAATTGTTATTAGACTAATGGTTATTTAACTAATCCTTGTTGTATGTGAACCCTTAACCCATAAACCCATTATCCTGGACGAAAAGGGACTTTAAAAAACTGGTTATGAAGATAGCAAGGGCAGGCAACTCAACCCTCCATGAATATGAACATTTGAGAACAGGGTTTCTTTCGCAATTTATCAACGTTTGATTTTGGGTAAGATCATTGAAGTTCTGCCAGTAATCTGATATGTATAAATGTACATAAACATAGAGTTAATTGTTCTTATCCTTTGGCATATTCACTATGTTGGAACTCAACCACAATCTAGGTGGTGAGGCAGCAGGGCAGTGACCAGGTGAAACAATCTGCCGCAGCATTATCTTTCCTGTCAATCCCATCTAACGTTGAGGATAGTGCTGTGGTGAATAGGCGATTCAGCCTCCTCCCATCTGAACCGCCTGGAGTTCAGGTGAGTGGCACCGTTTTGAGCATTGACATATATGGCGAGAATTAATAAATAATAATTTGAGTAGCACCTTATGCTTTCCTATACACTCCCAGCCCAGTACCAATGTCCTCCCTCTTTGTGTAGTTTGTTTCTGTAAAACAAAAATTGGACACACTTGAGGTGAAACAAACATGGCACCTGCTCTGAATTCATATGTGCCTCTATTGCAGATCGCTAATTATGGCGGGCTGCCTCCTGCCAGGGAAGCCGAGACAGAGGCCTCTACTACCCAGGTGGACTGATGATCCACCCGCCAAATATTAAACCAGGCCAAAAGTAATCAGAATCAAGCTACACTTGTCGCTAATACTTGAATGCCTTTATTTGCCTTCAAGGTTAGGACAAAGATTCAGTGAACAATGTGAATAAAGATGGGAAAAGTGAGAAACTCATCTTGTTTCATGGATAATCTCTATTTCTATCCATGATCCGTGATTATGATGAATCACAGTTTTAGACTAATATACAAGCTTCATTCATTAACTATAGGCAATGACAATGTCCCTCTTTTGTCTAAATCTTTTTTATTGATTTTCAGTTCAACAAAATTCCCAAAATAAGAGAAAAGTGAGACATATGACAGACATGAATAAAAGCAAGCGAGGAAGGCATTTGTTATATGAAGATAGGGTATGGAATTTAAAATTTCGGGTGGGCTTACAATAAAGTTTCTAGCAAATACGGTCCCAAATCTCTGCCCATTTTTTCCTTTACAGTTGTGTATCAAAGACAAAGCCATTAATGAAGGCCTATTGTAGAGCAATGGTATAGAAGTGCCTCACAGTGTTAAGAGAAATAGAAAGGACTAAAAATAAGGTGAAATACCAGTATGATTCAACCCGACTTAACTTTCCCCGGCTCCCCAGCACCTCTGGCGAGAGAAGAAATATGAAAATATCATTGTGCACAATTCCCATTAATGCTCATTGCAGCCTTTGTTCAACCAATGATGATGAGGATTAACCTTAGGTTACATTCTCAGCTACACAGTGCATCTCAGTACATTCCGGTATCGCGTCTGCCCCAGCCACCTCAGCTGCCACACCTTCATGTCCAGAGTTGGCATATTATCCTGCTGAAAATCATGCAATATGATGTTCCAGTAGGAGGCAGTAGGTATCTTACATAGCCCCATGATGTCCTCCCTGTGCAATGCGACAGTTTCAACCTGAGCCTACACCAGCAGTGACTGCCAGCATGCCAGTAATGGGGATGGTTTAGGTGACTTGCATGGCCTGGTGATTAATAGTGATGGAGCAGGGGTTCGCCAAAAGAAACATGCTCGAATTGACAACCCATAATATGTACTAACACTAAGTATTAATAGAAAACTAACATGCACCTTACACAAACACGAGTGAAATAGCTTTGCGCATGTGTGCACTAATGTGAAATATTATGTGAAAAAATTTATTTGCAGTATGTTTTGAAAGAAACGAGAAATAATGCATGACTAGGCCGCATGTGCATCTCATAATTTGCATGCTGCATCTTGCTTTGGAATAATAAATAGTGCAGCTTTTTGCTTAAAGCTTATGCTTGGCAACTCTAATGGGGAATAATGCAAGGTAGGTGGTAAGCAATGAAAAGTGCTTTATTATATAATTAATAAATGTTCATATTATATTTGCTATAGTGTGCCGGATGAAACGCAATCTTCTCTAAATTGACCGAATAAAGGAGGGGTGAACAAAGCAGTGAAATGATCTGTCAAAGGCAAGACAGAAACGTTGAGCACAAGAGAAAAGATGCAGGAGTTGAAGGCCAATGTGATGATTGTCTGCCAAGGGATGTGTCCGACCGTGGGACAAGAAGACTTCTTCCGTGGACACTGCTTAAATTTACGTGTAATTGAAATATGTATTGAATCGTGTGAATGGAAAAATTATAAATTGTGAGAATGGGTGTAGAACAATTAATATGCCCAAAGTTGAATAAAGTCACTGTGGTGTGACAGAGCCACTTCCTAAACTCACCAATCATCTGTCAAGTTTAATAAATTGTTTCAACTGATGTGAGACGGACATGTAGGTTTTAGGGTATAACTGGGGCGCCTTTAGGGGTGTGGTTTAGACTTGCAGGGAGGAAAAGAAGATGGGTGAATGCGTCGCTGATCATCGGTTTGCAAAGAGGCCTAACTGTTCCTGTACCTGTCCTGCTCCTGGGTTCTGAAACCTTTGTTGCCTGATTCTATTTCGGGGAACCCCCACCATCACCTAGGCCAAGGAGGTGGTTTTCCATAGACCATTACGTTTGTATCATTCGGACTCATTCTTGCAAAATTATTTTCTAATGTATTTTTGTCCCTGAAACTTTTGTCTCTTTGCCTATCCATTCCCTCATAGGCACATTGTAACGTATTATTTAGATGAAACTGTTGTCTCTTAATCTATCTACTCCTTCATGCATAATGTCATTGCTTGTATGATGAGTTTGTATTCATTTGGAGTTGCTGATGTTTTCTCTCCCTTTGTGAATTTTATTATTTGCATTTGTGTGACCATATGCCAAGGGATGTGTCCGACCGTGGGACAAGAAGACTTCTTCCGTGGACACTGCTTAAATTTACGTGTAATTGAAATATGTATTGAATCATGTGAATGGAAAAATTATAAATTGTGAGAATGGGTGTAGAATAATTAATATGCCCAAAGTTGAATAAAGTCACTGTGGTGTGACAGAGCCACTTCCTAAACTCACCAATCATCTGTCAAGTTTAATAAATTGTTTCAACTGATGTGAGACGGACATGTAGGTTTTAGGGTATAACTGGGGCGCCTTTAGGGGTGTGGTAATCTATCTACTCCTTCATGCATAATGTCATTGCTTGTATGATGAGTTTGTATTCATTTGGAGTTGCTGATGTTTTCTCTCCCTTTGTGAATTTTACTATTTGCATTTGTGTGACCATATGCAATGAGCATTAACCACTTTGTTGTGAGATAAAGTTTTATTAACTTTACAGAGAGTCTGTGAATATTTAACTGACAGAATTGTTAGTTAGATAGTATTATAATTACCATCAACTATTCAACTAATTGGTTCATCGACCATGTAGAAGGAAAGTTGATGTATAAGTTAGATCATTATTTTATAACATCACACATGGATTTTAGAAGTAATGAAGTGAACGTATATAAATTGACCCCCAGCGTATCAGGGATTTGCGTGAATGTGTATGGGCCATTGTTTTGTTATATTATTGAGTATTGATTGATCAGGTATTAGCCTTGCGCTGAATCAGTTTCTTGGTAGCAGAGGATGGTTTCATAATTGATTAGTTTGGTAATGATTATTGATTATATGTTCTTAACACAGAAAGTTAGTGCCCTTTTCTATGTTGTCTAGAAGGACAGATACGGAGATACCTAGGGCATACCAGGAATGAAATTTAACCTGAAGTAGGCACAAGAAGAGTGTGGTAAAGAAATCACACTGCAGAAGTATTTTGTCTGTTATAATAATAAAGAGGCTACGGAGGGCTGTAGGTGTTATATTAGCGATATGTCGTATACATGGAGAGTGTCTGGAAAAGCGAAGGGTCCACTTCCGAAACTCTAGCCTTATCCCCAGGAGAGTAACAAGACCTCTTTTCACACCAAAAAGTCCTCTTGCGAAATATTGGCCTTATCACTAGAGGAGTACCAGGTCCTCCTGGAGCTTGTTAGAGAAGTGAGATAACGCTGGTCGTTAGTATTGCTTTCAATGTCAGTAAAATGTCTTTGAAAGGTGAAGACTATCTCTAAATTTAGTGGAGAAGACAAGGTAGCATTGTTAGATGTTGATTCTAACTGAAAAATGATTAAGAAAACTCAGAAAATTATTGCCGTAGTATTTTGTGAAGGGAGGGTCAGTAGAAGGAGTAATACTGATGTCAGACAAAGCCACGCTGGCATTTGTCAGGGAACGGGCATGTGCTGAACTCTGATTGGTTAGTTGGTGTGAACCTCACTAGCATTGGAAGAGATCTTAAATACATAGAGTGCCGTGATTGGACGGTTGGTGTGAGTCGCGCTGGTATAGGATGAGAGTTGACCAATAGAACAAGCAGAATTACGGAAAGTTGGTTAAGAAAATAAAGAATTTCTTTAACAAAGATGAACCGATTGTGACTAGAGAGAGAATTCCGATTCCACTTCGAAAAACGTCTGCTTCCTATAAGATTTTGGAGTGTGGATATCATACGTGTACGTGGTTAGAGAATTGGATGGCGTATATAAAGGATGTTGGTGTAAAGCTTTTCTACAGCATGGTACGTTTAATGAAAGAATATTGCAGAATTTGAGAAATTTAATGAATTCATTAGAAACGAATCCTAGATTGACGCAGTACGAAGCATTGGAAGAATGGGAAGTTGAGCCATTTGAGAGAGAGAGATGCAGAAGTGGTAACAGAGGTTACAGAAGTATGATGTTTAAGGCAAAGTTGGAGCAGGTCCAGAAATTGAATACAGAAACATTGATGGTACCAATGACAATTGGTTCTGTAGTTCCGCTGTATGGAGAAAGACGGAATGCATCCAAAGTACATACATTGACTGTTCCAGGAAGTAGTATCAGGAGTGGAATGATAGCGAATGAGGATAGACAGGTTAATGTGAATAATACTTTGTTAGATCTTCAGGTTTGTGATTTAATAACCAAATCCCCTAGAAGAAGCATACAAATAGATCCAAGAAAGATATGGCCAAATGTAACTTCAGAAGCTGAAAGTTCAGCAGGTCCATCACCAGAAGAATTAAATAATTGGATAAAGGAAATGACGAAGCCGAAACCTCAACCACAGAGTATAAATGTGAGTCAGATGAAAGTGGATTTGGAAGAGATGATTATTGGTGCAATAAGTCTAAACAGATTAGCGACTTATCGGGATGAGGAGCTGTTGTTTTTATGTAAAAGCATTACTTGGAGAGCAAAGAATCTTCATGAAAAAATATCAGAAGCTGCTAGTGAGTAAGGAGTAGACATAGAGAAGTCGAAAGTTTTGCAGAAATCATTCAGATTGGCTTTCACCGAAAAGGATCTAGAGAGTTCGAATGCGTCAGGAAAAAGATTGCAAATAAAAGAATTGCTGAATATTTTGAAGAAATGGGGAGATGTAGATCAATGGAAAAATAGGTGGACAAGAAAGAAGGAATAAGCAGCAGGTAAAGGAGCATCTATATTTCCGGTAAAAGAGACAGAAAAAGTTGAAAGGGCGTGTCTGATGAGAGAAGTTCCAGGTGGTGGATATGTTCAGGTACCTTGGACGAGACAAGATATATTGTCTTTCACAATTTTTTTCTCTTATTTATTTATTTATTTATTTTTTTTTAATTTGTAAAGTGCACAAATGCCCTGGGGCGTCTCGGCGCTGCGGACAGCAGGCAAAATCGGTAGACAGAATTATTGGTTGAACAGCCAAGTCTGTACTATCTTTCTAAAGAGTAACAGTGACTGGCACGCTCTAATCTCCAGTGGGAGAGCGTTCCAGAGTTTAGCCGCCGTGATGACAAAACGCCTGTCACCCCAGGAGACGCTTTTTTGTACGTAGTACAGTTAACTGATATGCAGTAGAGGAACGAAGCAGTCTATTAGGAAGGTAGGTGAATAACTGATTTATGAGGAACTGAGGCCTATTTTGCGTGAGGCTTTAAAGGCAATACATAGTGCCTTGAATTGTATACGATTTCTGACTGACAACCAGTGGTATCTTTTGATTATGTGAGAGATAGGTTTGAATTTAGGGGTTCTCGACAACATTCTGGCAACCGCATTTTGAACGGTTTGCAGTTTTTGAATAACCCTGCTTTGTGCGTTAGCAAACAGCCCATTGCAGTAGATCAAGGATGACATCACTAGTGTGCTGACCAAAGCTTTACCTGCATTTTCGGGGAGAAATGGAAGAATCTTTTTGATCAGTTGGAGTTTATGGAACGCTGCAGAGACCACCAGATTAGCATGGGGTGCAAAAGTCAATCTGTCATCGAATATGATGCCTAGGTTCCTAACCTTGGGTACAGGGTTAGGAGGAGAGCCTAGTGAAAGAGGCCACCAGGAACTGGACCAAGTAGGGGATAGCTTACCAAAGATGATACCTCCGTTTTGTCGGAGTTCAATTTTAGGAAATTGCTGGCCATCCAGTTGCTGATGGCCAGCATGCCCTGTTGAAAGCTGGCTGCTACCTTTTCTCCATTGTTGTGAACCGCAAGCACCAGCTGGGTATCGTCAGCATATGATGTAAGGCCCATCCCATATGCCTTGATGACTCTAGCTATGTCCGACACATAGATTTTAAAAATTGTCGGACTTGGGGATGAGCCTTGTGGAACTCCGCACGGTAACGTCAGTTGGGCAGAATGGAAGGAGCGTAGGGTCACCGCCTGAGTTCGGTTAGAGAGAAAGGATGACAGAAAATCTTTTGCCTTGTCCTGAACACCAATTGCAGTGACACGGTCGATCAAGGTGGTATGATCGACCGTGTCAGATGCAGCTGACAGATCTAACAGTATGAGCACAGCCGTACCTCTCTGGTCCATAATGGTTCTTATGTCTTCTGAGGCTTTGATTAGAGCTGTTTCTGTGCCATGTGCCTTTTGAAACCCGAATTGGGTGTCGTCTAACAAATGGTGATCTTATATGTGTTTAGAAAGTTGTTGGTTCATCACCTTTTCAACCACTTTGCCCGGGAAAGGTAGGCTAGCTAAAGGCCTATAGTTCTTAGTATCTTCCGGATCCAAATAAGGTTTTTTAATAGAGGTCTTAAAAAAAATATTTCCATGCGGTAGGGTAAATGCCCAATGTAAACATGGTATTACAGATTTTAGCTAATACAGGAGCTATTAGGTCCGTGATAGGGGAAAGGACCTTAGGTGGACAATGGTCAATACCTGATCCCCATTTAATGGTAGTCATTACCTTGGTGATTTGATCCCCAGAGATTATTTCAAACTGCCCGAGGAGGTAATCTGAGGGGTTCGTAAATGTGGGCTGTATGTTATGATTTGTGTGTGCTGAAAAATCAGAGTAGATCGTATTTACTTTCTTGATTAAAAGAAAACCCAGTTGAGTTGTACAAACAAGTAGAGAGGTGTGTGAAGGTTTGAAAGGTTTTGTTAAAGGATCTAGATGGATTGTTTGAGATTGTTGTTCCAGCTGATTTATGGACAGAGTGTAAGATAACTGTTGATTGCCCAAAAGATGGATATCCTAGGGACCCTAAAACAGGTGCACCATCTGACGAAGTAATACAAAGATATGGGACATTTTGTGTAGCTTTTCTGTGTTTGGATTGAGACTAGAGATTAGAAATATGATACAGCAGCAGTTTATTTTTTGGCAGAGCAAAACCGGTGATGACATCCTAAGGTATGCCAAGTACTGTAGTGATAAAATTGACACCAAACATAAAAAGTTGAAAGAGAAAATGATATGGGCGCAAGTAAAAGTAGCAGAGCAGCAAGAAAACAATAATACTCAAACAGATTACCAGATGAATGGTCAGAATCAGAGTGGTCAGGTACCCAGTGGAGGTAGAGGTTGAGGTAAAATGAGTAAAGCGGAAGCTATGAAGAAATTTCTCTTGTCATGTGTGCGGAAAGCATGCACATTGGAAGAACGAGTGTAGATCTGCTAAAAAGAATAATGGGGTAAATCAAAATTTAATTCCACAGATGCAGAATGACGTGGGTGTAAACAAACAGCAACAGCAGCAAATAGTTATTCCACAGTTACAGGTGCCACAAGCTCCCATGCCAAATAATGTGAACGCTCAAGTGCAGAGCTACAGTGCAAATACTGGATATCACAATTGGTAAGAATAAAAGTGTGCAAATGGTTCTGCAATATTGTGTGCAGTGCAATGAGAATTATTAAGAGTCATCTCAATGACGGTGCCTGAGGGGGAGGAAGAGTGCGTACTTGGCGCATCCTTGGCGATAGATCAGTCAGGTGGATTTGTTGAGTGAAAATTGTAAGGTAATGATATTACATTCCTAGTGGATACTGGTGCTACCCATTCTACTGTGAGAGCAGCAGAGATTCCGAACCTACCCCTCTCTGGAGAAACTATCCAAGTTGTAGGAGTCTTGAATAAATATATTAGAACCCCAGTCACACATCCAATAAAAGTCCATATTGGAAACTTCAAAGACAAGCATCAGTTTGTGGTATGTGACTCGAGTTCAGGAAATCTCTTTAAGTAGGGATTTATTATGCAAAATGAACTGCACCATCTATTGTACACCGGATGGTATTGCATTTCAGGCACCTGATGAGGATGTTGATTTTAAGATGATGCTAGCAAAGCAAGGGACAGAAATAGTTGAGTTATTTTCACTTCTCATAGAAGAGATTTTGCCTGAAGAATTGAAAAGTGCAGTAAGATCGGAAGAGTAGGATTTTTCAGGAAAAGAAATTGGCCTAATGACAAATGTAGATCCATTTTGGATAACAGTGAAAGAGGGTGCTGTATATCCAAACACACCTCAGTACAAAATGAGTCCGGAAGTAATTACAGGAGTTTCTCCTGTGATCGACCAAATGATTGAACAGGGAATTCTGAAAGAAATTCTGAGCAGTCCTTGTAATTCACCTATTATAGGCATTAATAATCCTAATGGAAATACAGAATAGTGCAGGATTTATGAAAGATCAATAAAATTGTAGTACCCTGTTGTCTATAGTGTCAAATCCAGCAGTAATCCTTTAACAAATTCCCTGTGATGCTGAATGGTACACAGTGATTGATTTGTGCCAAGCATTTTTCTCGATTCCATTACATCCGGAAAGCCAGTATTTATTTGCTTTTCGGTTCGGAGACCGTGTTTTGGCATGGTGCGGAGCTCCTCAAGGGTACAAAGAAAGACCCTCAATATTTAATCAGATCTTGAAAAAATGTCTGGAGACTCTAGTCATGCCAGGAAATTCTGTTTTGGTTCAATATATTGATGACCTCTTAGTGGCATCAAAGACACTGTAGTGTAGTTCCTATATTCCCAATAGGCTCTGCGCATTGGAATAATATATCCTGTAGCTTAGACGTAGGACTGAGGTTGACTAGGTCTCTACCGAGTATATTAGACTTAATTGTGAGTGCCAGCTAGCTCAGAGATCACTAGAAACTTTCTCGAATACACAAGAAGGGATTAGTTTCTGATAACCGCTTAAACATGACAACTTTGTTTCACAAGAATAAGAAATGTAGCTCTAGAGTCGCGGAAACAATAGATAGTTATTTCCCTCAGTCAATCGTGCATGCTTCGTTTCACCAGAGGTGCAGAGAAATAGAGAGACAAGTGTTTTCAATAAAAAGGGTATTTATTGAACAGTCTTCTTTCTCATGCAGAGGAAATTAACTGCTACAATCGTAATACTGGTTGCAAAGTAAAATGCGTACAGTACGAAGAGTATTATTAAATAATACTGTAAAAGCATGATATGGTTTCTAAGCCATAAAATACATAGAATACATACATTAATAAATAAAGACTAAAAGTACTCAACTGGTGCTTCTAAAATGACGCCTACCCCGGTGTACCCAAACTAGGTCTAGTACAAGGGAAGAAGTAAGTGAGGTGTAGCTTAGTTTTCGTATTCTTTGCCAATAATCTATTCCAAGAATTCTCTAAGGGTCTAATCAGCTCCGTACCTTGGTTTAGAATGAAGGAGGTACTGCATCTCTCTCTCTGAGGACTCGATTTTCCAGCAACCCGCAAGGGTAGCCTGGAAACACTGGAGCTGGATTTTCGGCAAGAGAAAAGACAGCGTCTCTCTCAGTGCGTCTGCTGGAGGGTCGGCTTCCTTCAGCACTTGCTGCAGCGAGCTGTGTCGGGTATGTAGATAGTCGAACTGCTCCAAACCACCGTGTGTTTGCCTGGGCAAGTGTGGGCATATTTATACCTTAAAGGTGCAGAGATTGACGTAAGGTTGGACATAATAACATCATCAAAGACTCAGTTCTTTGAAAACTCCTTGAGTTCTTGGATAAATCAATATTCAAGCAAGGGGAAGTCCCTGACTGCTGAAGGCGGGTTTTTCCAAGAAATCGTTGGGATTCTCGGAACTAGTGGAAGAAGCCATCTGGTATTTTAATTGCATTACCTAAGTATAAATATGGTTATGATTTCTATGCCTATATAAGGATAGGGTGATTTATACCTATATATGGGCATGAATCGGGACAATTACACTAGGGTCCTAGATTCATATACAACAACACAAGAGGCATGTGTGCAAGACACAGTTGCCCTATTGAACCATTTGGTGGAATGAGGACACAAAGTAGTGTCTCCGGCAAAATTACAATTTTGTAAACAAGCAGTACAGTACCTAGGAAACAAAATAGAAAAAGGAGTTAGAAAAGGGACACCAGAAAGAATTATTGTAATCAAACAAATGAACCCGCCCAAAACTCAGAAAGAAGTACAAATGTTTTTGGGAATGGTTGGATACTGTCGGCAGTGGATCAGTGGTTTCTCACTGATTGCAAACCCTCTACAGAGGTCGACAAGAAAAGATGGTAAAGATCCGATTGTTCTGGATGATAAAAGTATGGAAGCTTTTACTAAATTGAGAAGCAGTCTTTGTTGAGCACCTGCATTGGGAATGCCGGCTGATACAAAAGAATTTATGTTGTACTTCTGTAAGAGAGATGGATGTGCACTTTCAGTCCTAACTCAGAAATCTGGAATGGCATGATGTCCAGTAGCATATTTTACTGCTACTTTGGATTCTGTGGCTGCCACGTTACCAGGCTGTTTGAAAGTAGTAGCCACCACTTGCATGAGTCTGGAACAAAGTGAACCGATTGTGATGGGATATCCAGTCAAGGTGTATGTGCCACATTCTGTTGAAATTATTTTACTCACACCAGGACACAGTTCTTGACTTCTAGTCGGCTGACCAAGTACGAAAGAGTGATTTTGGGTGTTGAAAATGTGACTGTGGTAAGGTGCACAACTGTAAATCCAGCAACTCTACTGCTGAATTCTCGTTGTGAGGAAGTGAGAGAGGAACCAGATCATGATTGATTGGATGTGACAGAACTGTGCACCAAACCCAGGGCTGATATAGAGGATGTTCCATATGAAGATTCAGATTGTGAGATATTTGTGGATGGGTCATGTCTAAGAAATGAGAAAGGTGAATTATGCACTGCCTTTGCTGTTTGCACCATAGTGGGAGTTATTGAAGCATCCTGTCTAACAGGGGTAAACTCTGCTCAAATTGCTGAATTGATATCTCTGATTAGAGTGTGCAAAGTTACCAAAAGCCTGAGGGTGACCATATTTACAGACAATAACAAAACAAAGTTGATCCTTGAGGAATCATTTAACTTTGATTAATATGTAATTTGTCACAAAAGTGAACACAATTATACAGAACTCAAAAAGATTTTTCCAAACAATAGTTCTCTTTATGATGGAATCAATCTATTATCACAATCAATACATTTTCTCAAAAGAACATGGAACAATATTCATAAATCTTATCATACATGGCAACCAAATGACTACTGTTTAATTTTCTCTCCTATATTGATTAGTCTGTGACACCTTTTGTACAGAAGTATGGACCATATACAAATCAGCCATATATTATAATCAGTTCATTTATTTCTCATTCAATTTGATAACCATCCATTGATAATAATATATACAAAAGAAGTGTCGTAGCGTCGACGTTTTGGTCTCATCAATGGTTAGTCAAATCCATGAGACCATCCTCAGGCCGTATGTTGCTCCATGAATCTAGCAATATAATATATAGTATATTTCAGAAAGCATAGTTTGTAAAAAATCTTTGAGTTCCAATATGTATCGTCTACTTATAACTTCATCTAAAAAATCTGATAAATCCAGTGCCACCTATATATAGTCACCACATGCCAAATCTTGTGACCTCCACAACACCTGTGTTTTCTTAGCCACAACTTATGTCCACCACCTCTACATAAAAAACCTCCACCATGTTTCACATGCATGGTGAAACAGCGAGCAGAATTTGTGCAATTTACTCACAAGAAGTCACAAAACGCCAAGTCTTTGGACTAATTCCTCCGCAGCACAATACACCAAAAAACAACCATATCAGTCTATGAATTCCTTGGAGGATAATTCCATACAACAACACTAACCAGACCACCAAATGTGAACAACTAATTCCAATATTAACTGCTGCCACCTGCACATTCAATCTGTAAACAAAATACATTAGGTATTTCAGTTTTACCAATCATGCTTGTACCCATGACTATTCAATGACCAGCAGCAGTGTCACACTGCTCACGTTTCAGACCAGCGCATTAATCCGCTATCTATCTGGAAGACAGAACTTTAAACTAAGTTCCATTCTTTGCTTGAAAAACATTACAAAACACTAAATGGACTGAAAAGGGGGCCAGATTAGCATGTATAGAACTTACTTATTTCGAAGCTTGACTTAATCCTTCGTGCACACGACAAACAGATCGAGTAAAGCTGCAACATATAACTCGACCTATAACCTCCTAGACACTACGTGATCAAGCGTGTAGCGCGCGTCGGCCATCTTGGAAGTTTTTTAAAGTGTATTCCTACAATCTCATCTCCCGCACTAGAGAGCGTCTAAGACGTATATGACGTCTACTACCCCTCGTTTCAAAATAAAATATTTTCTAATTCCAAGGGCAAGAAGGCGTCAGTGACGCATACTATTCCCTTGTTTTTTTCCGTAAAAACAAATGTTTTTACTCCATGCAATAATTGTTGCAGCCATCTAGAAGTGCCTTATATTACTTCATAATGCTAGGCAGCCCTTCTAATATGTACTAAATCCATAGACTCACGGGCATCTAAGCCACATCATACACAGTATATTTATCAAATCCACAACTGTGACAACCTGTTTGTTTAACCTTAATTATTAATCTAAGGTCCTCTTTCTGTCATGAAATGAATCTTGTATACCATAACTACAAGTGCTCAATTACTAAAATATGGAAAAGTTATAAAAGTAATATCCACAACTCTCCTCATCAGATGTCATACTCATAATGTATCCTTCTATAGCTCGCCTGGAAAGCTATCTCAACTTAACCAATATCTCACAAGGCCTCACCTTACAGGGTCGCCAGAATTCGCCACTTCACAAAAGAGTTCAACCATTTTTCCACAGTTATGGCTGATCAGATCCACCTATTTTCTTTGAGTATATGCAGACGATCCACATTCCTTCTTCTTTTTGAGCTCTTCACAACCTCCAAAACAAACCATTTCATGTCTAACGGAGTATGTTGCTTCTCCAAATAATGCTCCAGCAGTGGTGCAGTAACAATTTTGCATCGGATGCGAGACTGGTGTTGCATTATTCGTTTCTTTGACAATTGTGTAGTTTTGCCTATGTAATACAAAGAGCAAGGACATTGTATACAGTAGATGACATTCCTAGTGAAATAGTTTGAGTGATGTCGCAATATCCATTCTTTTCCATTAAGGATGCATGATTTCACCATAGATGTAGTTGTACAGGCCGCACAATGTCCACATGGATAATGTCCTACAACAGGCATTAATCCCCAAATATTTTGTATTGTTGTTGGAATCGGTTCTCTGTATGCTTTGACCAAGTGGTCCCTCAGATTTCTTGCCCTTTTAAAAGCAAAACGGGGTGGCTTCAGTTGTGGCTCAATTTTCTGTATTAGATGCCAGTTCTTCGACACTATCTTTTGTATTACACTGGATTCAGTTCCAAACGTAGATACACATGTAAAAGATTCATGTTAATTTTCCTGGCACCTTTTAGTCTCTAACAAAGCCTGTCTATCATAATACCAGGCCGGTTTTGATGAGCATTTCACCAGTCTATAGGGGTAGTTTCTCATCACTAATTTGGCTTGCAAGATTTTGGCCTCTTTAAAATAATCCTCCATCCTGGTACAATTACGTTTAATATGTAAAAATTGCCCAAAAGGGAGGTTATCAAGCAAACTGCGTGGATGATGACTTGTATATTTTAAGAGCATATTCCTCGCAGTCGGCCTAGTAAAAAGACTTGTACAGAGTTTGCCCTCATCATTCCAAATACAAAAATCCGAAAAACGAATGGATTGCTTGTCATATTCAATTGTGAATTACAGATTAGAGTCCTGCTCATTAAGCCATAAATGAAATTCCTGTAACCTTGTGATAGGACCCTCCCATATCAAACATACATCATCTATGTATCGTAAGTACTTTATTATATAGCTTTGGAAAGGATTGTTGTTATAAATTACTCTCTCCTCAAATGATGCTACAAAAATATTCGCTACATCTGGAGCAAAAATTGCCCCCATAGTGACACCTTTTATTTGGCCAAAGAAATCACCTTTAAAAACAAAATAATCTTGTTCCAATGCAATTTTGGCACAATTCACAATAAAGTCAGTTGGAACCTGATGTGGACGTGACCTCTCCTCTAAACTCTCTCTGTGGACATTGAGGGCTTCAGATAGAGGTATGCTTGTAAACAAGCTTTCTATGTCCATTGTCACCAAGATGTTGGTCAGTGTATCAAATGGTTCGCCTTCAAGTTGTATGATCACACATGTACTATCTTTGGTATATGATTTTGTAAGAGACACATAAGGTTTAAACAAAAAATCAACATATTCAGCCGGTGGTTGTAAAATAGACTGACAACCCGCCACAATCGGCCTTCCAGGAGGGTTTACATTATCCTTATGTATCTTTGGTAGCATATAAAACGCCGTAATAGAAAAATCCTTTTTGTTTAGATAGGCAAATTCTTTTTGCTTAACCATAGGCCATCTCGGCCTAAACTTGTGAGGCTCAGAATTTCTGTTCTGATTTTATAAGTGGGATCTATAGGTAATTTCACATAATGTGATGCATTTTTTAGCTGTCTTAGGGCTTCCGTGTCATATTCTATTTTGTCTTGTACAATGTGACTGCCCCCCTTGGCAGCCGGTTTGATCATGATATCATCCTGACTGGCAAGGGTTTTGAGAGTCATATGTTCGTCTTTTGAAAAATGTTATTTAACATATGTTCTATCTTGGAACATTTGTTCCCTTTCAGTTAATACAACATTCTCAAAGGTGATTAATTCTTTTGGCATAAGGATAGTTGCTGGATAAAATGTAGATGCGCAACGTAACCCTGTGATATTGTTTTATGTCATTACTGGGATGTTGTTAAAGAAATGTTTCAGGCGTATTGTTCTAAAAAAGCAGGGGTTCGCAAAAAGAAACCTGCTCGAATTGACACCCCATACTACGTACTAACAGTATGTAGTAATAGAAAACTAACTTGTACCTTACACAAACACCAGGGAAATAGCTTTGCGCATGTGTACACTAATGTGAACTAATGTGTGAGAAAACTAAAACCGTATTTGCAGTATGTTTTGAAAGAAACAAGAAATAATGCATGATTCGGCCCCATGTGCATTTTGTAGTTTGCATGTTGCATATTGCTTTCGAATAATAAATAATGCTGCTTTTGCTTACAGCTTATGCTGGGTAACTCTAATGGGGAATAGTGCAAGGTGGGTGGTAAACAGTGAAAAGTGCATTATCATATAATTAATAAATGTTCATATTACAAATGCAATAGCTGGACGAAATGCCATCTTCCCTAAATTGACCGTATAGAGGAGGGGGGAAAAAAAGGGGAAAATTATCTATCAAAGGCAAGACAGAAGCGCTGAGCACAGCAGGAAAGACACAGGAGTTGAAGGCCAATGTGATGATTGTCTGCAAAAGATGTGTCCGACCGTGGGACAAGCAGACTTCTTCTGCAGACACTGCTTAAATGTATGTGTAGTTGAAACATGCATTGAATCCTGTGAATGGAACAATTATAAATCGTGGGAATGGGTGTAGAACATTGAATATGCCCAAAGTTAAATGAAGTCACCGTGGTGTGACAGAGCCATCTCCTAAACTAACCAATCATCTGTCAAGTTTCCTAAATTGATTCAACTGATGTGGGACGGACATCTAGGTTTTAGGGTATAACTGGGGTGCCTTTAGGGGTGTGGTTTAGACTTGCGGGGAAGAAGAGAAGATGGGTGAAAGAGTCACTGATCGTAGGTTTGCAGAGAGGCCTAGCTGTTCCTGTCCCTGTCCTGCTCCTGAGTTCTGAAATCTTTATTACCTGATTCTATTTTGGAGAACCTCCTCCATCACCTAGGCCAAGGAGGTGGTTTTCCACTGACCGTGAGGTTTGAATCATTCGGCCTCATCCTTGCTAAATTACTTGCAAATGCATTTTTGTCTCTGAAACTTTTGTCTCTTCTATCCACTCCATTATTAGTACATTGATACATATTATTTTAGATGAAACTATTGTCTCCTCATCTATCTCCTCCATCAGGTGTATTTTGTTTCACATTTGATTTTGCTGAAACTTTTGTCTCTTAATCTATACACTCTTTCATGCATAACGTCATTGCTTGTATGGTGAGTTTGTATTCATTTGAAGTTGGTGATGTTTTCTCTCCCTTTGTGAATTTCATTATTTGCATTTTTGTGACCGTTTGCAATGAGCATTAACCACTTTATTTTGAGATAAAGTTTTATTAACTATACAGAGAGTCTGTGATTATTTAACTGACAGAATAGTTAGTTACATAGTATTATAATTACCATCAACTATTCAACTAATTGGTTCATTGACCAAGTAGAAGGAAAGTTGATGTATTAGTTAGATAAGTATTTAAAACGCCACACATGGATTTTAGAAGTAAAAGAATTGAACAAATATGAATTGACCCCAGCACATCAGGGATTTGGGTGAATGTGTATGGGCCTTTGTTCTGTGATATTATTGAGTATTGATCCCTGATCAGGTATTAGCCTCCCACTGGATCAAAAGTTTGGCTACTATTAACCCCAGGTCTAAGAATCGAGATGTGACCCTATGTCGCTTGATTCTTTGAATGATTCCTAAGATGCAGAACTTCCACGTGTGCAGGTTCATGTGACCCGTTCACGCAGCTAGTGTTGTAGTGACGTCCTTCAAATAGGCACGTAGGTGAGGGCATGCCCATAACATATGTAGGAGATCTGTGTCCAACACATGACATCTAGGGCAGCATGCATCTGTTTGTTGATAATATCTGTTGATTTTCTCTGGCATGTCATAGTACTGTAATATTGGATAAGGAGGGAGTGGGCATTCTGGGGAATGTGAGTCAGGCCCTACAATATGGAGGCCCATTCCTTATCTGTGTAGGGGCGGGACAGCTCCCTCTCCCATCACTTCTGCAGGGATGTTCATTTGACTGCTATGTGCTGGTGGAGGGAATCAGTGAACCACCTCATGAGGTGTCGCCCTGTTCCCTTGACATGTAGATAATGTATTGAGAGGTGGGTGGAGTTCTCCCTCAGTATTTCTCTCCATTTGTTGCCAAGGGCTGTAAACATTGAGGTGTGGAGCAGGAACAAACCCGTGGGCAATCCTCCCTCTTCATCTAGTGTATTATAGGACACTATCTCATTGCCTTGATAAAAGTCTCCTAAGTGGTGAAAAGGATTTATAGTATTGTACAGCACCGAGACACGCAGGGTGTAATTTGCTCGCCTTATAAGTTGCATAAATAAATAAAGTGTGTAGTCCAGCAGCAAGCCAGGCTGCAATCTCTGCTGACGAGGTGTTTACATTGCTACTGGGTGTGCCTTATATGGGTAGCGCGGATGCATACGGTGTTATACTTGTATGGTATAGGCTACGCCAGTAGCACTTCTAGGAAACTCCCAGCAGGAGAGGCTCTGGTAGCCTCCCACATATGCAGGGATGAAAGAGTTGAAGCACTGCCAGTTGGGTCCAGGCCGGGGTCAACGCAGCGGTGTCTGATAACCGTTTTTCCGCTACCTACCTGGCCACCCATTGGAGCTGGGAGACAAGGTAATACAGCTCCAAGTTTGGTACTGCGAGTCCGCCCTAACATGTGGGAGGGTACAGTTTGGCTAGTGCTAACTTGTATTGGGATTTATTCCATATGAAGTCCCATATAAACCGTTCCTGGCCTTTGAAATTGGGGGGTTAAATATATAGAGGTTTGTTAATGAAGAAATAGAGTAGTCTAGGTAAGACCACCATTCTGAGCAAAGCTGCCCATCCCATGATGGACATCAGAAGCGTGGTCATAACAACATTTAGGATTAGAGGGCAGTAATCGCCCACTTGAGATTGCCATCTAACTAGTCAGTATGTTGATGGTTTATCCGAACCTCTTGGTAGCAAAACACAAAGGGTTGCCATTCAACTGGGACCCCAGTGAGAATGAGTGCAGGATCGAAATACGAGGGGACAAAGGAAAGCATGACTTGAGCCAATTAACCTGTAGCCCGGAGAGTGTTGCCACAAAGGCATTGGGGGACAATCTTTTGTCCCTGAGATAAATGAGGTGGCCATCCGAATACAAAGAGATTACATGGATTTCATCTCCCAAAGGGATTCCCTAGTTGTCTCCCTGTGCTGGGATTGCTAAAGCAAATGGTTCTAAGGCCAAAGACAAAATCAATGAGGAGAGCGGGCATCCCTGGTGGGTGCATCTCGCTATTAAAATAGGGTTTCAAATGTAAGATACTGTTTTGACTCGAGTGAGAGGCATAGTGTAAAGCAGTTTAATCAACCTCAGGAACGGGCCTCCCATACAGTACTCAACCAACACATCAAATAGGTAACCCCACTATGGGAGCATAGTACTAAACATCCAGAATGTGGCCAATGACTCCTGTTAAAGCGCTTGTGACCGTGGGAGACCTTCCGGTCTGCTCTCCCTGTTGGCCCGCCCACCGCCCACTGGAGGGTTTGTAAACCCCTGTATTCACTTTCTCCCTGGGACGCCACTAACTCCTGTTAAAGCGCTTGGACCTGAAGGCGCTTGCTTTGGGACACCACTACTGCTTTTTGTAGCTCGCCGCACCCGCTCCGCGGGTGCCGCTTCGTCGTCTCTACGAGGGGCTGGACTTGGACGCTGTAACCGGCGCTGCGGAGGACTCGGGCTTGGGCGTGAGGCTTCAGCGGGGCTGCGAGCGTTAGCAGGGACTCCATTGCCCAGGAGTCCCTGCGTGACCGTGGGAGACCTTCCGGTCCTCTCTCCCTGTTGGCCCGCCCACCGCCCTCTACGTTCACTACATCTAGGTCCAGTACTCCCGCAGCGCGGGACGCAGCTCGGGGCGAAGACCGGGCAAAGAGCGGGCCGTTTGAGGCCGTTCGAGACTGTGAGAGACTGGACTGGGCCACTCTATATACATCAGGTACTTCCTTTATACCCACCTTTGGACATATTAATTTATTGTAACACTCTTGGGTGCCCTAGAGCCACTTTGCCCACTATCAGCAAAATGGAGACAAGGAGCAAAGCTAGCCTGGTAGCTAACGGCCTCAGTACAACCGCCTCAAATCAAGGCAAAATAGACAACTATTTTACGAAGGCAGGTTCCCTTCTGATAGATGATATTAGCCTCCTGGAAAGACGAATCTCGCAGGAAATAGATTGGATCAGGAGATCATCGATGGGGGCAATAGCAATGGCAAAAACTCTTGAGGACTTGCGGGTCACAGATAACCACAGCTTGATGCCAGTGGAGGGGTACAGCAAACTATTAGTGTTGATCTCTCTGAAGGAACACTAAGCGATCTAGATGATATGAGCCTTCTCTCACTCCCTTTAACTCAAATCACCCAACCACCAGTCACTATAGAATTGGGGGAGGATACTGATACAATCATCCAAAGCCCTATCTCTATGAGGGAAGAATTCGCCCAAACTATAGCTGATCCCCCAAAATCACTAGGGTTATCTAGCACAGAGCGGGGGCTAAGGGAGGGTGCCATCCAAAAGAGGAAAACTGGGAAACAGAGTACCAAGGAAAGAAAGGCAAAAAAAACGGAGCCACAGGTAGGGTCAACACACATTATGACTAGTATAGATCATAATTTCCAGGATAGAACATCACCTGCGTTACTAACGGAACCGCCTAGTGACACCCTCATTGATCCGCCATCTCCTTCCATTGAACATAATTCGGAGACAGCTGAAGAGGACATAACATTAGCTGACATAGGACACCTCCTCAAGTCAATAATAAGCCATCTGGAAGCCCGACTGATAAAAATGGAGGCAAGATTAATTAAAATTGAGAAGACTGCCTTACAAGTTATGGAGGGTTGGAAATCGGGGCTTGCTCACCCCACACCCTCCATCACTGATCCAAAACTCAACATCAACTTGGGTCCCCCTAAACCTGCAAAAGTCAATGAGGCAGGAACAACAACTGTTACGGCCAAAAATATCTCATCAAATAGCAACCAACTATTAAAATCAAAAGCTAACCGGCAAACCCAGTGATCTCTGGGGGTGCCTCCAACAGACAACCCCCTATCTCGCAACAACAACCACAGATAGCTAATGACAATACGCAGCCTAATCTACAACGTAAAAGCCCCCCCAAACTCCTGTTGAATACTAATCAAAATCCATCTGATTCGAACAATCTAACAGTAAAACCACTAAGATCAGTCACTGTCAATCTCCCACCTGAGGTAGCTCAATACACTGTTATTTTAGTGGGGGTCCCTGAACTAAAATCAGACTCACATGAGACAGGGGAGTCACTAAAAAACAAAGTAATCAATTGGCTCTCAACACACAGACCGCTTCTTCCTAGAGGCAAGACCAGCGATATCCGCATGGTAAGAAGAGTCTCGTGGGTAGGTAGGAGACCTAAAACAATTAGCGGTGATTGTATACTAGTGAGTTTTAAAGAACCAGGTACAGTCTCATTCATCTGCAGTTCTTTTCTGGAGGACGAAGGAAGTACCATTTACCCAGTCCCTCTTTCGTTTTTTTACCCATCTAACGACCATGGAAGTAATATACAGAGGAGAGGATATCATCGGGACTCACCGGGAAATTGGGAGGGCAATCAGGGAAGGAGGAGAATCACCTTTAATCAATCACGAATACCCCCTATCCATCCATCTACATATAGCGACTTCCAGGGATGGGAAACTGCACAGAGAAGAGGAATGGGAAGGGGTGTATTTGATAGAGAGGAGCCATGGCCCCCAAGATTCCATCAGCCATCACCATTTCTACCACTGTCTAATCGTTATGACTGTCTAGAAATGGTGGACTGACAGCTGGCCTCTGTGGTAGGGGCAAAAGAGACTCTACTAGGGTTTGACCAAGGTAACGACGTTTCCCTTAATTTCAGAGAGGAGAAATCCACTAATGGGGCCCCAGATCAATCATATGACTCCAACAAAAGGGAAATTATCCTAGAAGCCCCATTGATGGATGAAGGGCAAATAGACAGTGCCCTACGTCCAGACCATACCCGTTCAAGGGCTAGCCAATTTCGCACACAGCCCGCCCCTCGAATTTTAAAATTGCTTTCGTGGAATGTAGCCGGCCTCACCAACAAAATAGATTCGGATTCATGGGCTGAGTTAATACACCCAAAAAGCGTCTGTCTCTTCCAAGAGACCTGGACAAGGGATGAGACTGCTTCTACAGGATTTCAGACCTTTTCAATCCCCGCTTTATGGGGGGGGAGAGGCCGTCCATCTGGGGGTTTAGCAACCTGGGTCGCCTCGGACCTAGGATGTGCAGCCTCAAGATATCCAGTAGCCTCGGAAGACATACTGGCCGTCCTACTTGAATGGCCAGGGTCCTTCAAACTACTAGTTATAAACATCTATTCCAGGCCAGTTCAAGTAGCGGCCAATTCTAAAACTATAGAATCACTGTCGTCCATCCTAGAAACCATCCCTGGGGATATGTCTTACCTAATAGGGGGGGATTTCAATTCACATTTTGAGCCATTACCTGGTCTACTTGATGGACCCTCCCTAGAGGAGGATTCAAGTTGGCAGGTCCCTCAGACTGAAGCACCCCCTCCTAGAGCTTGGACACCTTTGGCTGTCCAAATAAACACCCTAAACCTCACCTATGGTTTGAGAGCCTGTAACGGCAGCACTAGGTCTGACATCCCGTCCAAATGTACATTCAATAAAGTAGGGAGGCAATCTAGACTAGACTACTTCCTGGTACAAATGCAGGCATGGAAAAGGGTATTGGATTTTAAAATAATAGATAGGTATGACAGTGACCATAATGCCTTGGAGTTAGACTACGCCATCCCTTTTCCGGGGGAGACGGAGTTATGTGCCCAGGAATCGATAGGAGGACACCTCTTGGAGAATAACAGGAGGCGGATAAGATGGGAAAGGCTCGCATCCAGTGGAGAGAAGCTATCCGCCCTTTATGCAGGGATTATTCCTATTCTCGAGAAGGCCTTTGACCTTTGGAGCCTTGACTCCATAAAAGATATTAGCGAGGATCTAGCTCACCTACATCTACACCTAATTAAGAAGCTTGAAGCTGATTTTTTCAGCGTAGGGCAACCAAGAACACAGGGCTTATCCAAAAACACCTGGTATAACAGTACTTGTAGATTGGCAAAGCGAGACCTTCTGTCTACCATAAAGGAAGGAGGCTCCAGGGTGGAGATCCGCTCCAAAAGGAGTGCTTACAAATCACTTATAGCCAACGCTAAAATAGAGTGGGATGTGCGGCACTGGGAGAATCTATCGGAGTCACTAGCCGAAAGGGACTCCCGTAGATTCTGGAGAATAATCAACCATGGAAGCGGGGATCTTCCCTCGGCTATCGAACCAAACATCGCGGCAAACGTTTGGCAGGAGCATTTCCAGCAGCTATATTCCTCCGAAAATGAGGAGTTAGTAACAACAACACCTACTACCCACAATACATATACTTCCGCCCCTTTCACCATCAAAGACATCAGGGTGGCAATAGTAGGGCTTTCCTCCGGAAAAGCCCCGGGCCTGAATGGGGTGCCGGGTGACCTCTTTAAACAGGAACCTGGGATTTGGGCACCCTACCTGATGGTGTTGTTCAATGCAGTGCTGGGGGGGATGAAAATACCGGATACTTGGCTGGGAGCAGAGGTGGTACCGATATTTAAAAAGGGGTCGCCCCTGCTCCCAGCCAACTATCGCCCAATCAGCCTCATTGATATAACCCAAAAGCTGTTTGGTAGACTAATCCGTGATAGGCTTCAAAGCTGGATGGAGGAGACTGACATTTTAAGCCCTCTTCAGGCGGGATTTAGAAAGGGAGTCTCAACAGTCGACCAAATACTTAGATTAAACATCCTGTATTGGAAGACGACACATTTAGAAGGTGGATCACTGTATGCGGTCTTTGTGGACCTCCGTGCCGCCTTCGACTTGGTCCCTCGGGCCAAGTTGTGGGCGGTACTGGCGGACCTGGGAGTCCCCGGGGATATACTCCAGATTCTAATTAGGCTACATACAGACAACTACGCCCGTGTAAGATATGGAAAGGGCGGTCGGCTGACAGATAGGTTCCCTGTCCAACGAGGAGTAAGGCAGGGATGTGTGTTGGCCCCGACCCTCTTCTGTCTATTTACGAACGGGGTGATAGAGCATTTAAGCAGGATCCCTAATGTTGATGCACCACAACTAAACAACAGCAGGGTGCCTGCGATCATGTTCGCGGATGACACCCTGCTGCTGTCAAAAACACCAATGGGGCTACAGAGGGTTCTGAATGGGTTCTTGGAGTTCTGTAATGAAAGGGGACCAGAAATAAACCCCTCCAAGACCAAATTCATGATTCTCAGAAAAAAAAAAAAAAGCTGCCCAAATCCCTGCCTGGGACCCGTTTCCCTAGAAAGAGTTTCTGTAATTGAGTACCTGGGCATAACTCTGAACCAGAATCTAACCTGGCTCCCACACAAAACAAAGGCAACCACAAAACTAATTCAGAGGGCTGGTGCTATCACGAGAATTGCCAATAAATCCTATCTTCGCCCTTTGACTCCAGCAATACATATTTACAAAGCACAAGCTCGAGGAGGTATTACCTATGGGGCCGAGCTATGGGGACATACACCGCTCCAGACTATACAGGTTGCAGAAAACAACTTTATTAGACAATTAGCGGCTCTCCCACTGAGTAGCCCTCTTCTCCCCTTAAGAATGGACCTGGCACTTCGCCCAATCACTGAAGAACTGGGCCTCAAACCCTTGACATACTGGAGACGTCTGTGGAGCAGTCAGGACCTGGGTCACTATAGAAGCGAACTACAGGAGCTACTTAGGTCAATACACGTGTCTAAAATCCCTTGGCTGAAATACATTAGGGACATGTGCACGACCCTCGGAGTCCCAGAACTATGGTGCAACCCGGAAGCAACGTCTACAAGGCTGCCGAGGAAAGAACTTTCCAGACTGTTTTATAGCTTTATGTTTCAAAGATCTCTGAGCTCAATCCGGGAAGGTTATTTAACTGACATATTTACCAAAGCAAAAGACTCCTATAGCCCTGAGTATGTCTTAGATGCCATGTCCCCTGTGTATGTAAGAAAGATTTTCCTGCAATGGAGATACGGCTCGCTTCCGCTGAGGTCTTTTACTAAATCCTGGGATGGTAATTTGGAGTTGGCTAACTGTCCAGCATGCAACTACAAACAGGAAAGTGACCTTCACGTGGTCCTGTTTTGTAGAGCCTACAGCAAGATCAGGAGATACTGGCTGGTCCCCTATTTAAGGAATCTGGGTTTTCGAACTTATGCCCCAGCCTACAGAGTGCTTAAAACTGACGTAACAGCTCCAAATGTGTTTGTTATGGCGAAATTTTTGGCGGCAATGTGGAGAGTACGCGCCAGAATCATGAAGGACTCTAATGAGGCACGATCAACTAATTCTTAATCTTAAATGTACCTATATTTTCTAATTTTTACCCATGAACTTCTAAATCTTCAAATACCGAATTCATTTTTATAAATTTTATGGTGCGATTTTGTGTATATCTTTTATGATCTGCAATGATCGAAATAAAGATTATTTGAATTTGAATTTGAATTCGTATTGAGTAGTTGGAGATCCTGAAAAGTCACCGTAGGTACAGTAGCATGCTTTTTGCTGGGACAAACATGCTCTCATCTTAAAGGACCAGCTACGGCACTAGGAGGGCCAGGCAGTCAGCCAAGATTGTTGCCAATATTTTATAATCCATGTTGAGAAGTGCCAAGGGCTTATACGAGTCCAATAGCATGGGATCTCAGTTTGGTTTAGGTAGGGAAAGAAGTAAGGCTTTGCGTAATGACTGTTGCAGGGAGTGTGCTGTGTGGGACTCCTCATACAAGACGAGTAGATGAGGACCCAATACTGGGGCATATGCCTTGTAGTATTCAGCTGGTAGGCCGTCAAGGCCTGGGGACTTACCGATGGCTAGGGCTCTAATGGCCTCACTGGTTTCTGAGTGATTTATGGGTTCATTCAGTTCCTCGCATTGTTCAAGCGTGATTCTGGGGAGGGAGAGTGCAGAATGAAAGGCTTCCAGCCAAGTCGGGTCGGTTTCCAATACCGACTTGTAAAGTGAGGTGTAGTGGTTTGTTAATGTCACATGTATTTCATGCTGGCTGTGAAGGGGATGCCACATGGACGAGTTGAGCATGAGAGTTGGTTGTTGTGGCTGGTCCTTTCGTATTGTTGTAGTTTGACAGCGATTGGGTTAGCATTTGCTTCAGCTACACAAACTTTCCACTGTTAGCTTGACTATATTCCGGAGGCCATTTTGTATTCCTGGCTTCCATTTTAAGTGAATGTGCTGCCTCGTGGTCAGCATGCCCTTTTGTCCTTTCTCTCTCCCGATGATCATTTGGTCTGCCCAGCAACCGGCTATTTTTAGTAATGGTCAAGCCCGCACATGCGCATTTAGGCCTTCAAGGTTAATGATCGGTCACTACTTAGGAATGTTCTCCAAACTGACCAGTGGTACTAAATTCCGCCCATCATTTGGCCGTGTTCCAAAAATGCCCTTATATGTACCTAAAAGTGTGTAAAGTGTGTACCGCCTATTTTTCAAATTCCTGTAAGCTGTATAAAAGAAGCCACATACTCAATGTTCGGTGTGATACTCCTTACATTGCCAAAGGGTGCTGTAGGATTGTACCACCACCCCATGGGGTCTTAATAAACTTGTCTTTTGCATTTCCAGTTTCCGTGCCAACTTATATTCTAAGGTATCGAGAGTTTGTGCAGAGTATGTAGGTCTGTTGAAACCCAATACCACAAATAGGCGCCCGAATAGAGACTCATCGGCGACTCGGATGCCCGAAGGATTGGTCGTGATGAAGGATTGGAAACCCGCCCTGGACACGTGCGCTGCCACTGAGTGACCCGAGTCTTGGCACCCATGGCGTTTTTCCTTTTCTTCCGATCTGACCTTCCAGGTGGTGCCGGTCCTCGACTGAGATCCTGATCGTTGGGTTGCCGTGTAGTGACCGTTTGGACGATTCGAGAACTTGGCAGTCGGAACCTGGACATTTGGAATATTTGGTAAGCTTTGGATTGGTAAGGTAGTCTACTGACACTTACTGTGGCTTTTTGGATTTGTTTGAGTTAGCTAACATTTGGATCTATGATTTGTATTATATGTGGAGTGCACCTCACATAGGCAGGTAATGTGGAGTTATTTCTCTGACTTTGTATTTGTTTGAACGGCACACCATGTGTAAAACACTTTAAGTGCCATTTAGTGTAATATCACGTTTTCGTGATATTTTTGACATGCCTGTTGTTAGCACGCTCCGAGGAATGTGCTGTCTTGGAAATGGTACCAGTTATCGATTAAATGAATCTCAGCCGGCTCCCCCAGAGGGAACACCTAATCGTGAAATGTACATAAAATTTGGCCTCCCCCCTATTATGTATAGTACATTATGGAATAAGTACGCTAAGGCCGATCTTGAATTGCAATGGCCACTACATGGGTCGTTTGATTTACGAAAGGTTCAGTATGTGGAGCAGTGTTTGCTTCAGTGCAGGTCTAGACAGGATATGTTTGATTGTGTGCGTATGTGGGAGAAAGCGGTGCATGAACGAATGAAGTGTGAGCAAGCCTTGGCGGACAAGGAGCAGCGAAAGGCTGCCCATGTTAAAGCTTTACAGCTACAGGATAAGGAATTACAGGACCAGAAAGATAGGGAGATACGAGAGCGTAATTTACAAATTAATGGTCAGTTTCCTATTTGACGCCCTCTTTACCCTGTCCTTAATAATGAATCTGATGATTTTTCATTGTTAGATCATTGCCCGCCTCCATATATTATGCCTACGGCTCCAGATGTGGCTCCTGATTCATCTGAGGAGCAGGATAAAAGAATGGATACTCATTCTATGCTTTCTACTGCTCGATCCGCGGAATTACGCGTAATGGCTCGTAAACTTAATGTTGATGTTATTTCTATTTCAGAGATTGCAGATTGTATGCGCAAATGGTCTGAAAAAGAGCGATTGTATTTTCTGGAACATTTTGGGCAAGAAGTTGTTGAACGGTTTAGGAAGTATTCACCTGAGTTGGAATCTAAGGATATAGCAGTTGGTTGTGATGATTTACGTAAAGGTGTTTTTGTTCTCGCAGACGCAGATGGTTTCTTCCGGCGTCTGGTTCAGCTGCGGGACGAGACGTTACGATTGCGGGAGTTGAAAAAGGCATCGGGTTCGACTGCGTCTGGATCGACGGTTGAGTCCAAGGAGTACCCTATCTTTGGAGCAGATAAGAGTGATACAGTACAAGTTATGCCTATGCGAGAAGCTGCGCCTTTGTATATCCCTACCAAAGGTCAAGGTACAGATGATAATAAGTTGTCTGCGGATTCGAAGGGCTATTTAATATATAATTGGGTTTATACTCCTTGGAATAGAGCGTATGTTATGGCGCTTAAAACTGCTTTACCTGACCCGCGCAAAAATCCGGCAGCTTTCTATGAGGAAGTAGATGGAGCTATTTCTTCATGTGTCATGACATTAGTTGACATTGATCTTTTCTTTGGGGTAATATTGCCTCCTGATATGTGGACAGCAATTCGTAAGTTTGATGATCGACAGATTTTAGGTGCAGATTGGAGGGATTTAGCACAGGCCGATTTGAATGGAGAACCCGCGTGTAAGCCGTGCAAATTAATTTTAGACCTCCCGGCGGCTATTTTGAATAAATTAAAAACGCTCACTCCCCCTAAAAAGATTGATTGGACGATGTTGGCCTCTTGTAAACAGAAGCCAGATGAATCAGTTTCTGATTTCTTTACACGCTTCGAGGAAGCGTTCCATGATTACAGTGGTCAATTATTACCAGAGGACACGGGTAGGCATTTGTTTGTTGATAAGTACGTGGCTAATCTCCTAACGGAGATTGCAAAGCGTTTAAAGGCTAGTGAAAGTTCTTGGACCACTGCAACTCCCGCTTCCCTCCTAACTATGGCTCAGTATTATGAACGACAGGAATTGGAGGCTAAGGAAAGTAGTGATAAAAAGGTGAAAGATTTGAAGACGAAGGTGATGTTGGCTCAGGTTTACGCTACGCAGCCGAAGGGAACTGATAGGGGTTGACGTGGGTCTTATGGCCCGCCTTCTTCCCGCCCTGATCTCTCTGCAGATCAGTGTGCATACTGTAAACAGTTTGGACATTGGCTTTCAGATTGTCCGGTGCTTTGAGAACAGCGTATTCAGCGTGGTCGAGGAAACAATAGGTTTCGGAATAGTTATTCAGGTTTGAGGGGTGTAGCGAATGATCGTGGTAGGTTTGAAGTTAGGGGTCATGGTCAGGCTGACTATAATACTTTTGATCGACGGAATCAGTATCAGATAGCTGAGGGTCAATCTTCTGAGTTTCAGGATAATACGTATGCATAGGATTGCGTAGGATGGGGTATGGAATCGGTTGAGGTACCAGTAGATCAAAGGGGTTCATATATTTCAGCGCATGTTTTAAGTTCCACTGATCAGTTTCTGGTTGATACAGGAGCTACTCGTAGCGCCCTGTCCAAACAATTGGTTCCGAGCGCTCCCCTGTCTGGCGAAACGATTACATCAATAGGGTTCAATGGAACACCTTCCCTTAGCCCATTGTCTCAGCCCTTTCCATTTCACATTGATAAGTTCACTGCCCCATGTCCATTTTTCTTGTCTCCAGATATGCTCAAGTATTTTCGAGCAACCATACGCTGCGCCCCCGAAGGGGTGCGGGTTATTTTGAATGAGAATTACCCAGAGTTTGAGAGATCGTGCCTCCTTCAGGAAGCCGAATCGTTAGCTTCCCTTCCAAGCACTTTATGGGCCACCTCTGATACTGATGTAGGACAGATGATTATCCCTCCCGTACATATTACTGTAAAGGAGGGAGTGCTTTTGCCCCGTGTACCACAGTATAACATTTCTAGAGAAGGTGAAGCTGCCTTGACCCATATCATAAATGACTTGATCGCTGTAGGAGTGGTGGAGGAAGTTCCCTATAATATTTGCAACAGCCCTATTCTTCCGATTCTAAAGAAAGATACAGACACTAGGATTTACCGTTTTATTATTGATTTGAGGGAAGTCAATAAGATAGTAGTGCCCCAATATCCAGTGGTGTCTGATATTACTACCTTACTTACTTTGGTCCCACCCACAGCCACCACCTTCTCTGTCATTGATTTAAAGAATGCTTTATTTTCGATTCCCATTCATCCCGACAGCCGGTATCTTTTCGGCTTCACTTTAAATAATAGATCATACAGATTTTGTCGAGTTCCTCAAGGCTATGCAGAAAGTCCCAGTATTTACAGTCAGGCCTTGAAAAGACAACTTGATTCTTTTGAGCTACTGTCTGGAGTGGCTCTTATTCAATATGTTGATGATATTTTGTTAGCAGCAGACACGCATGAACAATGCGAGGAGAGTACTCTCTCCCTGCTTTCTTTCCTTGCCAAGAATAACCACAAGGTTTCAAGAAAGAAATTACAATATTGTAGACCGAAGGTGACCTACCTCGGTCATCTTCTGTCTAAGGAGGGGCGTGCATTGACATCGGATCGAATTTAAGCAATTTTAGACACACCAGTTCCTTGCACTCCGAAAGATGTTTGTGCTTTCATAGGTCTGACGTCCTTTTGCAGGCAGTGGATATTAGGATTTTCACACATTATAAAACCTTTGTTAGCGTTGTTATCCAAAAATACACCGACTCCCCTTGAATGGACAGATGAATGTCAGAATGCTTTTGAACAATTGAGACAGGCCCTTTGCTCTGCACCAGTGTTAGGTACACCAGAATATGCAAAGATTTTTACATTATATGTACACGAGAAAGATGGGTGTGCATTATCAGTTTTAGTGCAGACACACGGAGATAAACAGCGACCTTGTGCGTACTTCTCAGGAGTACTTGATCCCGTAGCACAAAGATTACCTGGGTGCTTTCGCGCAGTTGCAGCAACAGCAGTGTCTATACGACAGAGTGAGGGAATAGTTTTGTCGCACAAATTGTTGGTGTTAGTGCTCCATGCGGTAGACGCCTTATTGAACCAAACGAAAACACAGCATCTAACTAGCGCTCGTTTAACAGGATACGAGTTAACGCTGTTGGCGCCACATATTACACTGAAGAGGTGCGCCACTTTGAATCCTGCTACTTTACTGCCATATCCTGTTTCTGAGTCCCTAAAGGAAGAACAACATCATTGTGTTTTTCTGACTGAAGAACAAACAAATGGCCGTATTGATTTACAGGATACGCCACTTCCAGATGTGGATGGGGAACTGTGGGTTGATGGATCATGTTTAACCCCTTCGATGCTGATGACAAGCTCAGCTCGTCATGAGGTACACCTCTCGTACACTCATGATGAGCTGAGCTCGTCATGAACCACGGCTTTTTGAAAAAGTCAGCGCACAGCGGGAAAATGAGCCGCACGCATGCGGTTAAAGCTGCCAGATGGTACAACTTCCGCAGCCTATGCTATCACGACACTTAAGACAGTGTTAGGGACAGCTCGCATACCACAAAAATCAGCCCAAGCAGCTGAACTGATAGCTCTAACGAAAGCATGTGAGCTAAGTGCTGGATTATGTGTGAATATTTACACTGATAGTCGCTATGCTTTCGGAGTAGCGCACGATTTTGGCCTACTCTGGAAGGAACGAGGGTTTCTGACTTCGCATGGTTGCAAATCATGCATGGAGAGTTAGTACACGATCTCCTGAATGCACTATTATGTCCGAAGAAAGAAGCGATAGTCAAATGCAGTGCACATAAAAAGGTGACAGATAAAATAGGACAAGGAAATGCCTTTGCAGATCATACAGCGCGAGAGACTGCAATGTTAAAGAATGTCTCTCTCATGTATGTTGTGAAATCACAGGCTGAGCGATGGCATGACGCCAGAGACTAAATATTAGACATACAGAAATCAGCTTCTGAAGCAGAACTTGCAAGTTGGACAACAGAGGGAGTGTTGGATGATGAGGGCTGTTGGCGTAGAAAAGATATGGAGAGATGGAAATTGCCTGCCGCTTATTTGCAAGCAATGGTTCAAATGACACATGGGCTGGCACATGTTGGAGCTCTTGCAATTACCAAATTGCTTACACAAGTTTGGGAGCATCCTGAGATTGCCAGCACGGCTGAGAGAGTAGTGCAGACCTGCGTGATATGCTTACAGTACAATCCTGCCAAAGGGAAGTATACTCCTAAAGGAGGGTTCGCTCCACCGACTGCACCATTTGAAGTACTACAGATGGATTACATCCAGCTTGAACGCTGTAACAACCTCAAGTATGTCTTAGTGGTGGTGTGTGCCTTCAGTAAATGGATAGAGGCCTACCCCACGAAGGACAATATAGCGTTGACAACAGCTAAGGTGTTACTCAGTGAGTACTTCCCGAGATATGGTGTTTGTAAATTTTTGTGGAGCGACAACGGTCCCCATTTTGTTGGGAAGATCGTGGAGTATGTCCTGAAAGGATTGGTGATAAAACAAAAATTCCTTCCATGCTGTGTTCCATCCGCAGTCAGCAGGTTTGGTGGAGAGATACAATGCTACATTGAAGCGGAAGCTAGCAAAGATCGTGGCATCCACGTCTTTGAAATGGCCGGATGCCTTGCCCTTAGCATTACTATCTATTAGATCAGTACCACACTCCCGATCTGGTCTCACACCCTATGAAGTGGTGTTTGGAAGGCCCATGAATATTTGGGGAGTTCCTAAGCCCTGCTTAGTACATGATGTGCCTTGTATAATGATGAACGATTATTTGGCACGATTAACAAATGATTTACTTTCTATTCATCAACAGGTTCGAGAAGCGCTCCCAGATAAATCGTCAGGAGAGGCTCATGATCTCCGACCTGGGGACCGTGTGATGGTCCGAGCATTTGACAGGTCCAGCAGCCAAGAGCCGAGATGGCGTGGTCCTGAGCAAGTGTTGCTGGCAACCCGAACAGCAGTGCGAGTTAAGAACAGAAAGCGATGGGTGCATTCCACTCATTGTCGCCGTGTCTCTCCGGATCTGGTGAATCCTGTTGTGCTGTCTGATTATCGGGATATTTTGGATGCAGAGAAGAGCCCAGCCACTACGCCCAGCGAATCTGAGGAAGCCTTTTGAGGAAAATTGAATTTTGCCTTGTTATATGTGCCTACGTGTTCCCCATCCTATGTTATATGTGCATGATCGATATGCATATATCCCCCTATGATCGATTAAAGACGCAATTATAGTTGTGTCCAACTCTAGTATGCCAGTTTCCAGTTCCCGTGAAAGCAACAAGTATTAGGCCTATGTTGCCCACGTTTTACAGTGTGCACGTTAATTCATCGAATTGTCCCCGTTACTAGGCCTCGAAAGGGCCCGGACACCAGATTCAAGCTCCAGTCTCCTGAACCCACTCCGAGGAGCGATGCAGCCCCCACCTGTATCCCTGACCCTTCGCTTACTTCCTGCCAAGCAGCGCGGTGCCCGACCTGGCTCTGCCTGCCTGTCTGCCAAGAATATGTTATGCCCACAGTTATCAGTTCAGCTCTCCGTCTTCACATTCCTAAGCTACTGAACCGCATAAACATCTTCAGCTATAGTCTAGTCTTTCTGTCTCCATGCAAGAGAATTACTGAATTAATATCCATAGAAGATTCATAGTACACGCAATACATGAAGAATATATGCATGCACCAGCCTTAGTGTCAAGTAACCTTTACCCTGATAACTTTTAGATTCTATCAACATGTACTCCAAATACAAGATACCAGATATGCTATAGGTACATGTCGTCCTGACACCGCAGACTTTCGTCTCCTCTTCTAGTGCAGAAGTCAGAGCCCCCAGTTCTCCCCGGTAACACGTCATTGTCCGTTTGCGCGCACCACTAGGTTAAAGGTCCCAGCTGCCCAGGTAGCCCCCTCCATGTATCCACCCATTTCATGACACTTCTGTGACGTCCTCCTCACATGTCTATGTGCACGCCCTGTGCACGCCTTCTTTTCACGCCCATGTGTTCTTATCTTACGCTTGTCACTTGTTACGCCTACTGTATGTAATGTAATTGTGATGTTTTACTATATATACCTTGTACTGTTGATGAAACGTGGCAGCTGCCTTCTATGCCATTCTATTTCAGGCTGTCCCGATCCTGTCCCTTCCCTTATGCCTGATTAAAGCTTGTTAGACTCAGATTCCTCGGATCCTGCCTCTTATTTATTGAGCTATCTGTTATTATTAATGTATTCAAAAATAGTACCGGTAATTAATTATTTATTTACCACATAAATGGTGCCCGAATAGGGACGAGCCCTTTCCCCACGCGCCGGCGATGTAACGCAGGCCCCCTGACCCTTCTACAGCCGTGACGGAACTCTACCGTGCACGTGCAGATATTTCTGCTTCAAGTCTCCCTCAGGCCCACGGAGGAGACGGAGACTGCGGTCCGGCATCCAGACGAGGCGGTGTGGAATGCGGTTCGTCCCGACCAGAGCCCAAGCCGAGAGAGCAAGGTCCGAGGGATCCGGAGGCCCACCTGTTTCTTAAGTCCGAAGTTCGTAGTAACCAGACGTCGTAGCAGTCCAGTCCAGTCCGAGGCCTTCAGTTTCTGCTTCCCGGTGAGTACCGTTGCGGGGGAAGTATCTAGACAGGTTCATTAATTTGTCCCTGGTCCGATGGGTTTGGGTACACAGATCCAGTCCGAAGTATTCATCTAGGTGGATACGGTATGACGTGTCTCTTTATGAGACCGGTATGTTCTGTACTGTTTTAGCAGTGCATCTAGTATTTCTATTAAATCTGTTCTCGAGAAATTCAAGTATTATGTTTTCCGTGTATCAGGTAGTATTCTGTTCGAACTGTCATCAGTGTATATTTATGTCGTGGTATGAGTGATTTGTTTGCCATTTCATTACTGTGTTTATTGTGTATTGTGTTAAAGTCTAAGTACAAATTCAAGATGCCTCTGTTTTCTAAATTACGTCAGATGAAAACTAGAAAAGGGTTACTCGAAGAAGCAGTTCCTGTCCCTCCTAGGGACAGTCCTGGTCATTTTATGTATCACAAGCATGGCTTAGATGCCATATTATATCTAGACTTATGGTCGGAGTACACGAAAGATCTTGAAGAGAAATATAGATGGCCTGTATCAGGTACATGGGATGCCGAGTGCATCATGCGAGTAGAAGAAGCATTATGGAAAAAGAAAGCCAGACAGTCTCAGAAAGATGCCATCGAGTTATGGCGCAAAGAATCTCATAGAAGAACCGAAAAAGAATTCAGAAAAGCAGAGTTAAGTAGGGAATCCTCAGAAAAAGCCCAAGAAAGGGAATTAATCGAAGAAGGTGAACGAGTTAGAGCAGAACAGTCAGACAGACAGAGAAATGCCCTTATTAAAGGTATGTATCCTCTTCTTGCCGAGGGCTTGCCGAAGGCAACCCCGGAAGCACCCTGTAATTTACCGCAACCATTGGTCCCGATTAAGCTACGTCATAAACCGACCGCAGCTGAAATTTTTCTTTCATCCTACTTGGACGACACAGTCCCAGAATATGCAAATCGTATTCCGCCTGTCCACCCTCAGCATCCTGTAAATAATGTAATTCCTGTTCCTCCAGCCACTGGTCCCGGGGACCAAGTTAATGTGCCAGTGCCCCCGGACCAGCCCACATTAGGTGTGCCCGTTTTGCTAGTCACTTTACCAGCACGTACAGTATTAACTGACGATTCCAGTTCAGGAGGTGCGGGGGGAGGTGCTCCTCTCACCCCGCCTCAAGTAAGACAACTGACGCCGCGAGAAGCAGCGTTACAGCGTACGCCAAAAGTGGCTACATACACAGACCTCAAGCGACTTCTTACTGACTGTATATATGATCCAGTCCCAGGCGAAGATCACATGGTATTATATTCAGTACGTTTAAGATGGGTTGCCAACTTTTTGGTCACCCTGCCCGACATGAAGGAACATCTAGACAGAATATATCGTTTTGTCCGTACAGGAGAAAATCCAGGAAGTATTCACGAAGCTATGGCACAAAGGAAAGCCGAGATTCAAAATATGATTTTACAGTTCTTGATTAACTGTTTAATAAGAGAACAAGATTATCCTGATAAAGACCAAGACGAGATGAAAGGCCTGACCAGGTGGAGTGATAATATAGCCGAGGGAAAACACAAGACACTAGGTAGTATAGAAAGTATGTACAAGAAAATTCGTAAGGAAATTATAAGTATACACCAGAAAGAGGAAGCAAAAAGAGCAACCGAGAAAGATAATGACTCTTCTAGTGAAGAGGTAGACAGCGAGAATCCCTCCAGGATAGCGTATGTAGGTAGAACTAGACTTTCCGACTGACATTCACGCCTAGATTACAAGAAAGTTTTTCCTCCTTCAGTACCAGAACAGTGTTCTCTTGAACAAGTATTCCAGGCTACCGATCAAATTCTGAAATCACGAATAGGTTATAGCGAGCTTAGTACCATGTATGAACAAGAACTAGCCTGATCAGCAGTTTGATGGACTAGTGATTCTACCACGTTTCCAGATGAAATAGTGGCCCAAACGTTTCTGAAACTGCCCCCAGCCGAGCAGCGACTGGTGGGTATGTACATGATCCAGCACCTCATCACACTGTATGAGGACCAGCATTCTGATCCAGGTCCCTTGTATGATGTTCTGAACGAGTTACTCCTAAACCGATGGAAAGGTCTAGGTACCGATTTAATTAGTGTCGTTCTAGAACAGCGCCACAAATACAGAACGTTCCTGAATCCGCATTTTGTTCCTGTTCCACCCCCAGAAAGAAAATCATTCTACATAGACAGACAGAATCCGTTACGAGAAGTACACCCAGTTAAGGGAGCGGGGGGTGATCTAGAACGAGTATTTGTTTACACCCCTATCACGAAAATAGAACTTCTTGAAATGAAAAAGTTAATACCCTGTCACGATAAAGATCCAGCAGGGTTCCATCGCGAATTAAAGGACATGCTCCGTATGGGAGAATACACGTATCCTGATATCATTAAAATGTTAAAGGTCCTGTTGCCTGCGGGCATATATGAGAAACTCAAAGAAAAAGAATGGGAGGTGGGAGAGAAAAAGATAGATTGGACCGCATTAGAGACTGAAGATAACACACGAGTTCCAGGTACCGGTCTTGGGGAAAAAGCTAAAGCTTTGCCCGAATTGTTAATACAAGTCTTGCCAAGATTACTAGCCACGAAAAAGGAAGACTGGGATGCTATCTCAGCCTGTAAACAGAAACAAGATGAAGACACTAGTGATTTTTATTCTAGATTTGAGAAATGTTTCATTATTAATAGTGGTCTGAAAACAAGTAGTGAATCATATCCACATCTTTTTGTTACCAAACTAGTTGAGAATTCAAGTCCACAAGTTAAAAATCGGGTACTGAAAGTCGAGAGTACTTGGCAAGCTAATACTCCGTCACAAATGCTCCAGATGCTCCAGTATCACCAGAACAGAATCAGGGAAGAGCAAGAACACGAAAGGAGACGTATGAAAGACACGAAAATGAAAGTACTAGTTGCACAATCTGTTCCGCAAGACAGTCAGAAGAGGGGTGCGAGTCAAACCAGTCATTCTGCAGCTCCTGTTAAAGGGACATGCAATTACTGGAAACAGCAAGGTCATTATATAAACGAATGTGCAGTTCTGAAACACAACATAGCTACTGGTAAAACGAAAGAGAGACCACGACCGCCTAGACAAGAACATGTTCCGCAGAATCCTCAAGCACCGCAGAATGCACAACAGACAGTTACAGTACCGCAGCCTATAGCTGCCACACAACACGTTACACAGCAGATGTACCAGTATGCACAGTCAGAATATCCAGACTATCAGCAGTTTTCATGAAACAGCCTAGAGAGGGAGGTTGGCTTGCCTCTCATCGAGATTCCTGTAGATCAAGAGGGTCCCTATGTACACAGTCAAGTATTAGGGAAAGACAGAAAGTTTCTGATTGATACAGGGGCAAGTAGGACTACCATCAGCCATGACGAGGTTCCAGGGGCTCCACTCTCAGGCTCTAGAAATGTTTCCCTTGGATTTTCAGGAAAGCCTATTGTTAATGAAATATCGAAACCAGTTACTCTAGAAGTGGGTCCATTGTCCCGAACTACAGACTTGTTACTCACGAAATCATGTCCAGAAAATTTATTAGGTATTAAGACCCTGAAGGAATTAGGAGCAGTCATATGCTGCTCCCCAGAAGGGGTACGATTGTTTTTGCGTGATTTTAAAGGTCATTATGTATTACGTGATTTTGATCCACGATTATTGAATGTACCACAGCATTTATGGGCGCAAGGTCCAACTGATGTAGGTTGTATGCACATCACACCCCATCGTGTCACTCTGAAGAAAGGTGTTGTATTACCACGAATCCGACAGTACAAATTGCCACCTGAGGCTGTAGCAGCCTTATCCAAAATTATAGACGAGCTTATTGCTCAAGGAGTAGTTGTAGAAACTGACTCCAATGTATGTAATTCTCCTATCATTCCGATTCTAAAACGTACTGATCCAAATGCACCTCCAGTTTATCGATTAGTGATTGACCTTCGAGAACTTAATAAATGTATCATACCCCAGTACCCAGTGGTCCCAGATATTTCTTCCCTATTGACTGCCATTGATTCCGAAGCTACGTTCTTCACTGTTATCGATCTCAAGAACGCATTCTTTAGTGTCCCCATTCATCCAGACAGCCAGTTTCTTTTCGGATTCTGTTTAAATGGAAGGACCTATAAATTTACACGAGCTCCTCAAGGTTTCACAGAAAGCCCTAGCATTTATAGTCAAGCACTTAAAAGACAACTAGACAATATTCACATGCCAACTGACACTGCTCTGCTCCAGTATGTCGATGATCTATTCATCACAGCCCGTTCTGAACGTGACTGCGAACGTGCGTCACTTACAGTCTTGTATTTTCTAGCCGAAATGGGGCACAAGGTGTCCCCTTCTAAATTGCAATTCTGTGTCCAGCAAGTGGTCTACCTTGGACACTTACTGTCCAAGAGGGGTAGGCAGTTGACACCAGACCGTATCCAGTTAATAGCACATCTTCCACAGCCCAAGACTCAGAAGGAGGTACGAGCTTTTATCGGCCTCACTTCTTATTGCAGACAATGGATTCCTCAGTACGCATATCTAGCCAAGCCACTGATACAGTTAACGACACAGGAGGCAGCCGTATCGACTGTCCTCCCTTGGACCCAGGAACATACACTTGTTTTCAATGAGTTAAAGAAAGCTTTATGCCAAGCACCTGTTCTAGCAACACCGAACTACAGTAAGCCTTTTACACTTTTTGTCACTGAACGTGATGGTACTGCATTATCTGTTCTCACACAAGATCAAGCAGGACAATACAAGCCCTGTGCTTATTTTTCTAGCACACTAGATCCAGTAGCCCAGGCTCTGCCTGCGTGCCTCAAATCAGTTGCAGCCACAGCTCTAGCTATCAGACAGAGTGATTCCATAGTGTTAGGACACTCCCTGACAGTACAAGTTCCACACTCCGTGGAAATTCTTTTAAACCGAACACAGACTCAGCACTTGACAATTGCACGTTTAACAGGATATGAACTGACACTGTTTCAGCCACACATAGAAATCAGAGGCTGCAACATTTTAAATCCAGCTACACTGTTACCCTCAGTTACTGCAAATCCTGCCACACATGACTGTGTGGAAGTTGTTAACACCATGACGAAGCCAAGACAAGACTTGACAGACATTGCATTACCTAATCCCGTCCTGACACTTTATGTGGATGGTTCATGTATGAGGACAAGTACAGGAGAACTAGTAGCCGCGTATGCAGTGACTACTGACACCGAAGTTATAGAAACACATCGTATTGACACCCTGTCTGCTCAAGCAGCAGAGCTTGTCGCTCTGACCCAAGCATGCATACGAGCTAAGAACCTGAAAGTAAACATATATACAGATTCATGTTATGCATTCGGAGTCGTACACGACTTCGGAGTACTCTGGCAAGAGAGAGGTTTCATGACTTCTCATGGAACCAAGATTCAGCATGGCCCCCTCATTCAAGCTCTGTTAGATGCAATACATTTACCGACAGCCATCGCTATCATGAAGTGCAAGGCACATACGAAAATCACTGACATCATTTCCCAGGGTAACGACTTGGCAGACCGAACAGCCAAGCTCACAGCTCAGACTCCAGACATACCAGTTAACCCGACACAGACAGACACTCCAGTTCAGACGACTTGTATGACAGTTAAAGACCCTACACAGGACGTACTAGATATACAGTCACATGCTACTCCCGATGAAATCAAGAAATGGTCTGAACAAGGAGGGGTCCAGACAGATCAAGGATGGTTGACGAAGGGAAAAGCCACATGGTTTCTCCCCGACTCTATGGTTCAAGTCATTATTAACACCGCACATAGTCCAGCACACTTAGGAGAAAAGGCCATGTTAGACAGTATTCAGAACCTCTGGTTTAACAAGCATTTACGAGCAGCAGCCAAGCAGAAAGTGCGTACCTGCATGATCTGTTGTCAGTTTAATCCAGGTAAAGGTGTCCCGGTGGAACAAGGTGGATTCCATCCTCCTGACCACCCTTTTGAAGTCCTCCAGATGGATTATATTCAGATGGAGCGATGTTGAGGTTTCAAGTATGTCCTCGTAGTTGTATGCGCTTTGTCCAGGTGGACAGAAGCATATCCAGTCCCAGATTACACTGCCGCGACCACTGCCAGGCAGTTGGTTCGTGAGTTTTTCCCCCGCTATGGATTACCAAGGGTCGTGTATTCGGATAACGGCCAGCCATTCTCATCTGAACTTATGAAACAAGTATCTCTTCTGTTAGGGTACCAGTGGAAGTTCCATTGTGTACGACATCCCGAAGCAGCCGGTCTTGTAGAGAGACATAATCAGACTCTGAAAATCCGCATTGCCAAAGTATTTATTTATTTATTTATTTTTAACATTTGTTAAGCGCAAACAATTGCCCGCAGGCATCTCGGCGCTGTACATTTGTTTGCTCTCCTGTGCTGCTCTGTTAAGTTATTAGAGATTAAATAACCAAGTTTTCAGAGTATGCGCAGAGAAAGGCATAGATTGGTTAGTAGCACTGCCAGTCGCCCTTTTCTATATGAGAATGGTCGCTCACTCCCGTTCAGGTCTGTCCCCCTTTGAAGTCATTTTCGGTCGTCCCCCAAACATGTGGGGTACACCTAGACCACGTACAATTACAGATGTTGACAGTAATATGCTGACAGATTACCTGGCCTCCTTGATGTCTGCACTACACTCTTGTCGTTCACAGGTTGCCGCTGCTTTTCCAGACAACACCGAAGTGAAACCGCATGAGGTCATACCAGGCGACCTCGTTTTGATTCGTAATTTTGATCGTTCAAGTCCGCTGGAGCCCCGCTGGAAGGAGCCAAGACTTGTACTACTAACAACAAGGACAGCCGTGAAGATCGAAGGCCGGAAGGGGTGGTTGCACTCCAGTCACGTGAAAAGATTCCATGGACTCAAACCAAAGACTGTTTTCAAGGACTGCCCCGTTCTCAAGGACTGCCCAGATACTGAATCTAAACTTCCCCTGTTAGAGAAAACTCCGCAGCAGGAGTATAAAGATAAATTAAGGTCTAGTAAGTCAGCCAGTTTAATTGTCTAAGTCCCTCTCGGGTGAAACGGTTAGATAGGTTCCTGACATGTATGAGATAGACCCACACAGTGAGAGAGTTAGTCAAAACTCTAAGAGAATACGTTATCAAAAGAATCTTCGAAGTCGATGCATTATTACTCTATTATTTATGACATTTTTGAGTCTTATGGTTACCTGCATAGGTTATGCCTTACATTTATGTTTTCCTATTGATTCACATGTACATTTTTCCTCTAATGTTACAGTAGAGCACACTTTTAGTGACCTGCCTCCTCACGAGTTATCCTATCGTCTTGCCATGCGCAATAATACATTTATCCGTATGTTACACTATTCACATCAGACCAGCAATGCCACTAATTGTTGGGTGTGTGGTCGACTCCCCCCTTTCCAGACACCGAAGGGAGTTCTGCCACTCTTTCCCTATCCGTTTTCACACAATGGTTCGTGTGGAGCATGGTCCACGTTAACGTCATCCTCAAACGATATGTCCCTTCTGAATAGAACATGTTTCCCAGACAAGGAAGGACTTTCCCATAGAACAGGGTTAGATCTAGAAAATGAAGTATATGATCTAGGTAATTATTCCTCGAATTTCATGGTTCTGAATGTTCAGTCCGAAACTACTCCAGATTTACCTGCTATTTCAGTTCTACCACTGAAAGGCAAATTATGTGTCAGAAAGAATGGTTCAGTACATGTAGGTCATAGTGATTGTACTACTGTGGTCGAGTATAGTGACAGTGGGAAATCTATTTTCAAAGCTTCACGTCATTCTTATTTTGTGTGTGGTCAGACCGCACATGTTCGTCTGCCCCTCGATTGGGATGGAACATGTTACATTGCCTTCCTACTGCCACCAGTTTTTCTAGCCCCATCCGATTATCACAGAAACACACATCTAGTACACATTAGACATAGAAGGGAGGTCGAGTCCCCAATTGTCGATCAAACTGAAACTACCTTAGAACAATATCAAGACTTCAATAAAGGTTTCTTTTTCTTCATAGGTCCTGTCCAGAATAGTAAGCTAATACGTAGGTTAACCAGAACCCTTGAAGCAGTAGTGAATGAGACTACTTCCGCTCTAGGTAACTTAACCGAGGAGCAATCTGCTATGAGATTTGTCGTGCTCCAAAATCGTCTCGTCCTTGACGTCATACTGGCCGATAGGGGAGGAGCTTGTAGAGTCATCGGATCTAGTTGCTGCATTTTCATTCCTAATAACGCACCGTCTGTTTATTCAGCTATAACCAGACTTCATAAAATTGCCCATCAGTTACACCAGAATCCAGGCACCTGGACATGGTCCGGTTGGCTCTGGAGTATAATATCTGCCTGGGGATGGAAAGTATTGTCATTCCTGGGTATAGCAGTAATGATCATTTTCAGTTGCTGTCTCTGTTTACAATGTGGCCCTGCGATTTGCGGCTTGTGTGCTACCTCTTGTATTCCTAGTCCAAAGTCCCGTTCCAAGACAATTCGAGACGAGCAAATGATGCTCTATGAACAGATAGATGGTATCATGAATATTGATGTTTCCTGATGGAAACGTAGGGCACAAGGAGGGAATGAGGAAAATTGAATTTTGCCTTGTTATATGTGCCTACGTGTTCCCCATCCGATGTTATATGTGCATGATCGATATGCATATATCCCCCTATGATCGATTAAAGACGCAATTATAGTTGTGTCCAACTCTAGTATGCCAGTTTCCAGTTCCCGTGAAAGCAACAAGTATTAGGCCTATGTTGCCCACGTTTTACAGTGTGCACGTTAATTCATCGAATTGTCCCCGTTACTAGGCCTCGAAAGGGCCCGGACACCAGATTCAAGCTCCAGTCTCCTGAACCCACTCCGAGGAGCGATGCAGCCCCCACCTGTATCCCTGACCCTTCGCTTACTTCCTGCCAAGCAGCGCGGTGCCCGACCTGGCTCTGCCTGCCTGTCTGCCAAGAATATGTTATGCCCACAGTTATCAGTTCAGCTCTCCGTCTTCACATTCCTAAGCTACTGAACCGCATAAACATCTTCAGCTATAGTCTAGTCTTTCTGTCTCCATGCAAGAGAATTACTGAATTAATATCCATAGAAGATTCATAGTACACGCAATACATGAAGAATATATGCATGCACCAGCCTTAGTGTCAAGTAACCTTTACCCTGATAACTTTTAGATTCTATCAACATGTACTCCAAATACAAGATACCAGATATGCTATAGGTACATGTCGTCCTGACACCGCAGACTTTCGTCTCCTCTTCTAGTGCAGAAGTCAGAGCCCCCAGTTCTCCCCGGTAACACGTCATTGTCCGTTTGCGCGCACCACTAGGTTAAAGGTCCCAGCTGCCCAGGTAGCCCCCTCCATGTATCCACCCATTTCATGACACTTCTGTGACGTCCTCCTCACATGTCTACGTGCACGCCCTGTGCACGCCTTCTTTTCACGCCCATGTGTTCTTATCTTACGCTTGTCACTTGTTACGCCTACTGTATGTAATGTAATTGTGATGTTTTACTATATATACCTTGTACTGTTGATGAAACGTGGCAGCTGCCTTCTATGCCATTCTATTTCAGGCTGTCCCGATCCTGGCCCTTCCCTTATGCCTGATTAAAGCTTGTTAGACTCAGATTCCTCGGATCCTGCCTCTTATTTATTGAGCTATCTGTTATTATTAATGTATTCAAAAATAGTACCGGTAATTAATTATTTATTTACCACACTTCCCAGGTCACACTGTTTCTGGTGCAGCAAAGCACAATCTGCGATCTAGAAAGGCAGCTGTTTTGTGCGAGACTGGTTGAGTTACCACCCTGAAATTTGTGAAAACGGAAGCCGAGAATATCAAGGGGGGAGGATCAGTTCTGCCCAGTGTAGAGACACCCGTCTTGAATCTCGGAGAAGAAACCAGCGGCTACCTCGGGGCATAGCACTCATTTGTTTTTTTTAGTTTTATTTTGATTATTTTGTTTTGAGACTATGGCACCTAATACGACGAGAAACAAGAACATTCTTGGTGCTGTGATTTTTGTTTCTGTAATAGTGTTAATAGCGATAATAGCCTGGTTCATAGAACGAATGGCCCCGGCGAGAAAATATTTGCTGCCTACCACTCCAGTTCCATCTGAGCATTTTCATTTTACTTTGCCTTATCATGAAGAAAGACATAGGCAAACTTATTTGAATTACAGTTTCATCCAAATTCTACACCACACCCACAACATGACGAACATTACAAACTGTTGGGTATGTGGAATGTTGCCTGGACATCAAAAGAATGGAGGAACTCCACTTATTCCTCTCCCATTTTCTCATAATGGTTCCTGCAATGCCTGGCACACTCTCCTCTTTACCTTGAGATGGCCAACAAAAGGTGGACTTCTTTTCCGACTTAATAAAGTTTGTCATAATGATAAAGATGGTTACCCACAAGCAGAAGGAACTAAACTCGAGTGGGAAGAATATTGACCGGACAATGTGTCTTCACCTCGTATTTTTACTAATCAAAGAACTGTGAATATGTCTAATTTATTTGTGATTACAGTTATTGAAGCAAAAGCTGATCTTTGTGTAAGAAATAAAGGTACTATCCCTGTAGGGAAGAGTGAATGTACTGCTAATCATTGACTCCTGAGGCGTGAGCCGGGAGGTCGCTTTTAAAAAACCTTGTTTTAATTTGCTGAATATTTGCCCTGTGTGTCCTTCCCCCCTCCCTCTGGCATTTAGCGCTTTACACTCGTGCTGTTAACACCTTGGCTGGAATTGACCTCGCACCGATTTAGGGTGCTGGGCAAAGGTATTAAGATCTTACCTGTATTTTCCCTGATTGTTTGGCAGACTACGTGCCTACCCCCCTAGTGAGTGGCCGAGTATAGGACCGTCATATTCGGGGTCCGGCAGGGAAAATAGTGGCGGCCATCTTAGTGAGGGCTCGCCTCTCCCGTCGCACGAACGACGGTATAAAACCAGCAGAAGCACTGTGACAAGAGACTGCTAATCATTGACTCCTGAGGCGTGAGCCGGGAGGTCGCTTTTAAAAAACCTTGTTTTAATTAGCTGAATATTTGCCCTGTGTGTCCTTCCCCCCTCCCTCTGGCATTTAGCGCTTTACACTCGCGCTGTTAACACCTTGGCTGGAATTGACCTCACACTGATTTAGGGTGCTGGGCAAAGGTATTAAGATCTTACCTGTATTTTCCCTGATTGTTTGGCAGACTACGTGCCTGCCCCCCCTAGTGAGTGGCCGAGTTTGGGGCCGTCATCTTCGGGGTCCGGCAGGGAAAATAGTGGCGGCCATCTTAGTGAGGGCGCGCCTCTCCCGTCGCACGAACGACGGTATAAAACCAGCAGAAGCACTGTGACAGGAGACTGCTAATCATTGACTCCTGAGGCGTGAGCCGGGAGGTCGCTTTTAAAAAACCTTGTTTTAATTTGCTGAATATTTGCCCTGTGTGTCCTCCCCCCCTCCCTCTGGCATTTAGCGCTTTACACTCGCGCTGTTAACACCTTGGCTGGAATTGACCTCGCACCGATTTAGGGTGCTGGGCAAAGGTATTAAGATCTTACCTGTAATTTCCCTGATTGTTTGGCAGACTACGTGCCTACACCCCCTAGTGAGTGGCCGAGTTTGGGGCCGTCATCTTCGGGGTCCGGCAGGGAAAATAGTGGTGGCCATCTTAGTGAGGGCTCGTCTCTCCCGTCGCACGAACGACGGTATAAAACCATACGGTCATGGCTCCGCGCAGCGGACGCGTATTGCGGGTGCGCCGGTCGCGCGCCGGAGTCAAGCCAGAGTCCTGCCCGTCTGCGCCCGTCCGCGATCGACCGGGGCGCGGGGCAGAACCCCCTGGCCCCACCAACACAGCGGGTACCCCAAGCAGCACTAGTCTCCTACTTTGCTATTCTAAAGCTGACTTAAAGATGTTTCGTCAGATGTGGACATACAGCTGCTTACATACTTTAAGGCCTGAGCATATGCCTCTCCTCTGTAAGGTATGTAATCAGATGCTTCCTATAGTAAGCAAAATGCCTAAAGAAGAAGCTAAGCTTAAGATGATACTGCTTAATTGTAGGTCTTTGGCCAAACATAAAACAGAGATCTACGACTTATTGGCTAACAGAGATCTGGACGCCATGTTCCTTACCGAGACATGGTTAGAAGATACATCCTCTCTGGATACTCTTGATGCAATTCCCCCCAACTACAGTCTATTGAGACTTGATAGACAAAAACAACGGGGAGGAGGGCTAGCACTAATTTATAAATCCGAATTAGATTGCACTCTACTCAAAACCACTCTACCTACTAGTGAATGTGGCCTATTTACCATAAGAATTAATCCCAATAATGTAATTACTGGCCTATTGATATATCGCCCTCCAGGTGCAGCTGCTCAGTTTGGAAGCCAACTCATTGAATCGGCTACCCAGCTAGCAGTCAGATATAAAAAGCTTATTATACTAGGCGATTTAAATCTTCATTTTGAAGACATAAACGCCAGGGAGGCACAAATGATAGCTGCCGCTCTAAACTCTGTAGGCATCAAACTTCTTTCTACAGCCCCCACCCACCAGCTAGGCCATCTTCTGGACCCCATTATTGGGAAGGCATTAAGGTCCTACCCCCGATCCCACTGATTTGGTCAGATCACAGCATTGTTCCTTTTGAGCTACAAAAAGAACCCTCAGGATTCATACCTATAAAACATTTTTCTCAGAAACGCCGCATCTGGGAAAAATTCACTCCGGAGCTCTTCTCTAGTATATTAGCTGAGCATCCCCCAATATTAGGTAACACCTTACAGGAGGCCTGGGATAGCTATGAGTTGTGGATGTCGAAAGCTCTAGACAAGGTTGCCTCCTGGACATCCAAACCACCGGTACGACAATCTAAAGTGGCTCCGTGATTCTCAGATAAACTCAGAATGGCCAAAGCCCAATGCAAAACTATAGAACGGAGTTGGAGAAAAAACTACGCTCCTGAACTCAAAATATGCTACAAAACTGAGCTAAAAAGTACCAGAAACTGGTTAGATCAGAGAAAAGGCTCCATCTTAAAAATAGAATTGAGGAAGCAGATAACCCCACGAAAGAATTATTTAGCATCTACAAGGAACTCACACTTCCTTTGAGACTCGAAACTCAAGACACATATTCAGCTGAGATATGTGATCGGATAGCTGACTTCTTCGTTGATAAGGTAGATAAAATTCATGCTACCTTTGTAGATAAAAAAATCCTCTCAAATATCAATGTGGACACTAGACCCATCTCAACACACAAATCCCTGTTGACCACTTTTAACACCCCTGACAAACATGAACTTTTAGGTATTTTTAATGGGATACAGTCCGGCTCCCCCACTGACGCCTGTCCACCGGACCGGTGCAAGGGAGTTATGGAAAGTACATTAATTGACTATATTAGTCACATGGTCACACTATCTTTTCAGGAATGCCATGTTCCAAAGGAATGGAAAACTGCTCAAGTCATACCTTTGAAGAAAAAGCCGAACATTCCCATTTCTCAGCTCCACAATCTCCGCCCCATCTCCCTTCTCCCATTCTGTGCTAAAATAATAGAAAAAATCGCGAACAGACAGCTCATGGGGTATTTGGAAGCAGAAGCTCTCCTCCACCCCTCTCAGTCGGGTTTTAGAGCAGGCTACTCGACGGAGTCGGCAGTTCTATACTCGACTGAATGTCTTCTGCAGATAGTGGACGAAGGCGAGACAGCGGCGTTGGTCCTGCTAGACCTCAGTGCAGCATTCGATACCGTGCTGCACTCAACGTTGCTGTCTCGCCTTTCGGACATGGGGGTAACGGGGCCAGCACTCGCATGGCTGCGCTCCTTTCTGGCTGACAGAAGCTTCCAGCTACACTGCCCACCCTTCAGATCATCTCCTCGGAAGGTGAGCCACGGGGTTCCACAGGGCTCAAGTCTGAGCCCTACATTTTTCAACATATTCAACGAATAGATCGTCCAGAGGTGGGGGTATAGCTCTAATAGTAAGGTCCAGCTTTCCCTGTGTGTGGAGTGCCCTCAATATCTCTGGGTGTGAAAGTGCCTTGTTTAAGGTCTCTGTCTGCCCTGAGTTTACGCTTTCCGGGATGGTCGTGTATCGTACGCCCGGCAGCGATGTGGGGTTTAGAAATGCTTTCCCCGACATTGTTGGCCCTTTGGTCGCAGACTGTGCAAACTTTTCCATCATGGGTGATTTAAATCTGCATTTCGACACCCTCTCAGGTCTGACAGTGCGTTCCGTTATCTCTGACCTAGAGGCCTTTCAACTTTCCCAGATGGTCTCCCAGCCGACCCATACCGGGGGACATATTTTAGATCCCTTTTTTACTAATTTACTGGAGATTAAAATCACCTCTATCTTACCGGTAGAATGGACAGACCACTTCTTGGTGTCCATTCTTTGTCCTGTCTCAGCCACCTCTTCCATCTCTTCGGCTAGGCGGGTACCGAGGAGAGCTTGGAATAAACTGAGGTTAGAAGACTTCCATCTTCTTCTACAAGAGGAGCCGCTGGGTCCTTTGACGGATGTAGAAAAGGGGTATGACCTCTTTTGTTCCTGGATTACCATGGCTCTTGACTCGCTGATACCTATTGTATCGTCTAAAGTCAACTCTAGAGAGTCAAGTCCCTGGTACGATGGCGCCCTTCGTGCCCTGAAGGGAGCCTGTAGACGGGCGGAGAGGGCCTGGCGTAAGACCTATGGGGCTGATTTAAAAGCTGAATATACCAGGTCCGTAAAGCTCTACCATCCGGCTATTTGTCGAGCTCGAGCGGCTTTTTATGCCGCGGAATTCAGGAACAGCGCAAATCCGTCTAAGGCCATTTTTAAGGCCGTGAAAGATCTTATGGCAAAGCGGACGACCTCTGTGATTGCAACCTCTCTTTCCCACTGTGAATCCCTTGCTGCATATTTCTTGGGGAAAGTCCAAGTTATATATCGGACATTCTCTAGCATAGGGTCCGGTTGGGAAAGTACCAGTGGGCCACCTCATCAGTCCACTCTGCTTGCTTTCCCCCCTCTTACCATGGATGGGTTTGACAAACTTGCGTTGCAGATCAAATCTGGATCTCCCTCTGATCCAGTAAGGCCTGCTCTCTTTCGAGATCAGGCTTTTATAGGACGCTCGGCTGAACAGTCCCTTGTCAACCTTTCCTTGGAATCGGGTGTAGTTCCAGCTAGGTGGAAGCAAACTGTGGTGTCCCCAATTATCAAAAAGCCCTCACTGGACCCGTCTAAGCCTGAAAGTTACCGTCCCATCTCGTTGCTACCCTGGCCGGCAAAGATCACAGAGGCCCATGTCAACTTGGCCCTGTCTGAACATCTTGCCCGGACCAATGCCCTCGACCCCACACAAAACGGCTACCGTGCTGGTCACAGCACGGAGACCGCGTTACTTGTGATGGTGGAACATCTCCGTGCAAGGCTGGATGCTGGTCAAACGGCGGCGCTTATATTGTTAGACCTTAGCGCCGCCTTTGACACGGTATCTCACAGCATCCTCCTGCATCGGCTCGAGGAGTATGGCATTGGCGGCCAGGCGTTGCAATGGTTCCGCTCCTTCCTCGACGACCGCTCCTTTTGTGTTGCCATTCCTCCCTTCAAGTCCAAAATCCAACCACTGGCCATGGGGGTTCCGCAGGGGTCCTCGCTGAGTCCCACGTTGTTCAATCTCTACGTGAGACCGCTGGCTGATGTCGCTAGGCAGTGGGGCCTAACTTTGGTCTCATATGCCGACGACACACAGCTGGCGTTTACTCTCAGCGGGGACGCGGAGACTGAGGCTCCCAGGTTTCAGTCTGGACTGAAGGCGGTGGCCAGCTGGTTGACAGGTAACTGTCTCCAGCTAAATGCCACTAAAACAGAGGTGATGGTTGTCGGTAAGGGAGTGGAGCTGTGGGGCGACCAATGGTGGCCTTCAGAGCTGGGACCCACTCCAACTCCGGTGTTGGAGGTGAAAAATCTGGGGGTCTGGCTGGATGCGGGCCTCACCTTTGTAGGGCACACCAAAAAAACTGCTGCCTGCTGCTTCGGTCTGTTAAGAGGCTTGAGACCTGTTCTCAAGTTCTTTGATGCCCCGACCAGGCAGCTGGTGATCCAGGCAACTATCATCTCTTGCCTGGATTATGCCAGCTCTCTTCTGGCCGGGGCCAACCAGGCCGAGTTAACTCGCCTGCAGCGGGTTCAGAATGCTGCGGCTAGGGCGATTGTTGGCCTGCCCAGATTCTGTTCGGTGACAAATGTTTTGCGCTCCCTACATTGGCTTCCTGTAAGGAAGCGTATCCTCTTTAAGGTTCTGTGTCTTGCTTTCAAGATCTTGAGAGGTATAGGCCCAGAAATTTTATCCAGCTGCCTTTCCTTCTATGTTCCCACCCGTACCCTCCTTTCCCAGGGTCTGGCCCTTGCTGTGGTCCCCAGATTCAGACTTAGTATGGGTGGCCGCTCTTTCAGTGTTAAGGCTGCAGCAGCTTGAAACTCCCTCTCTGTGGAAATTCGCCTGCTGGAGGACCTTTTGACCTTTCGGAGGGCTATAAAAACATTCCTGTTTTAAGTTGTTTTTCCGTAGTATTATTTTCTCGTTGTGTTATGTACTACCTTGTCTCTGCGCCGGGACGCTCCTTGGCTGGAGTATCTGTGCGCACAATAAATTAATATAACATAACATAACATAACATATACATGGAACCCCTGGCACACATTGTAGAGGGTTTCGGGGTGGGCATTGTTAGCTACGCGGACGACACCCAGCTGGTGTTTAAGCTAACCCCTGACCGAAGAGAGGATGCCACCAATTTCTCAGACTGTATGTCTGCAGTAGCGGTCTGGATGAATAACAACTGTCTTCGTCTGAATGGCGAAAAGACCGAACTACTGGTGATCGGGAGAACATCCTCTACTTGGTCCCGAGTATGGTGGCCTACTGAATTAGGCAACCTGCCCATTCCCATGGAGTCGATAAGAAACCTGGGTATCATGCTGGACTCAGACCTCTCTGGCAAGACCCATGTCAACAGGGTAACAGGAAGGTGCTTTGGTATTTTAAAGATCCTTCGCAAAGTAGTAGATCTCCTTCCTATCGAGGCCAGAAAAACTATTGTCCACGCATTAGTAACTCCCCACCTGGACTATGGGAATGCCCTCCTGATTGGGCTCAGTCAGAAGGGCTTACACCAACTGCAATGTGTGCAGAACGCCGCCGCACGCCTTGTGCTCGGCCTACCTCGGAGATCCTCCGCAAAAACTGCCTTGGTCAAACTCCACTGGCTTCCGGTTAGGGAGAGGATCAAATTTAAGACCCTTTGCTATGCTCATCGCATCGCTCAGGATAAAGGCCCAGAATATTTAAAAAATCTCCTTACTATACATCGCCCGACCCGTAACCTTAGGTCATCTGGCATGATGCTATTTGAAATCCCTCGAATTTTCAGGGCTAAAATGGGAGGAACCTCTTTTAGGTACTTAGCCTCCAAACACTGGAATGTCCTCCCCCTCCACTTGCGGATGGAGCCATCTGAACTGAGATTTCGGGGCAAACTGAAAACTCTCCTGTTTCCCAACACGTAACCTCTCCTGAGCTCTTTTTCTACAGCTGCCTTTGGATCTCTGTATTTCTAGCAGTTAGCACGGGGACACACAGTTTTGTGTAGCCAGGCGCTTTAAAAATGATTTATTATTATTATTTTATTACTACTCTGGCATTTGACACACCAAATAATATTGCTTTTGTGGCATCACGTAACACTTATTTTATTTGTGGGAATAAGGGCTACCACCGCCTTCCGATTGGGTGGTTAGGAACTTGCTACATATCTTTTGTATCACCCCCTGTGTTTATCGCTCCGCCAATGTACCATAATGATTTTGTGCTATACCACGATTTTATATTGAATAGAGTTAAAAGGACATTAGATATTGACGATGTCGATCAAACAGATACTGCTCTGTAGCAATATGTTGACTTTAATTTAGGCATGTTTTCATTTGTAGGTGCAGCCCTAAACAGTAGAAAATTAAGACGGCTAACATGTGTTGTGCAAGCTGTTGCCAATCAAACTGCCTTTGCTTTAGGGAACTTAACTGAGGAGCTTCAAATTACCAGAATTGTGACGCTTCAGAACCGAATGGTTCTAGATGTAGTATTGGCTGATCGTGGGGGTGCATGTCGCATTATCGGTAGTAGTTGTTGTGTATATGTTCCAGACAATTCGCCTTCTGTATATGATGCTATTTCTAAATTACACAAGATCGCTGCTGAAATCCACCCCGAAAATGGTACATGGACATTTTCAAATTGGTTCTGGACTTTGCTTAGTACCTGGGGTTGGAAACTATTGACTATTCTTTGTATTTTTATTGGAATACTCTTTTTCCTTTGCCTATGCATCCAATGTGGCCCTACACTATGTTCTGTATGTATCACTGCTTGCATTCCGTCCAAACGAGCTATTGCCAAAAATGAGCAAATGATCAGCAACGAAATAACAAACATAATGCTAATTAATATTGATGATGAGCACCCAGATTACTTCAGATATGAGGTAGCTTCAGCTAAATGCTAAAAGGGCCGTCTGTCGTAGTTTGACAGCGATTGGGTTAGCATTTGCTTCAGCTACACGAACTTTCCACTATTAGCTTGACTATATTCCGGAGGCCATTTTGTATGCCTGGCTTCTATTTTAAGTGAATGCGCTGCCTCGTGGTCAGCATGCCCTTTTGTCCTTTCTCTCTCCCGATGACCATTTGGTCTGCCCAGCAACTGGCTATTTTTAGTAATGGTCAAGCCCGCACATGCGCATTTAGGCCTTCAAGGTTAATGATCGGTCACTACTTAGGAATGTTCTCCAAACTGACCAGTGGTACTAAACTCCTCCCATCATTTGGCTGTGTTCCAAAAATGCCCTTATATGTACCTAAAAGTGTGTAAAGTGTGTACAGCCTATTTATCAAATTCCTGTAAGCTGTATAAAAGAAGCCACATACTCAATGTTCGGTGTGATACTCATTACATTGCCGAAGGGTGCTGTAGAATTGTACCACCACCCCATGGGGTCCTAATAAACTTGTCTTTTGCATTTCCAGTTTCCGTGCCAACTTCTATTCTAAGGAATCGAGAGTTTGTGCAGAGTATGTAGGTCTGTTGAAACCCAATACCACAGTATCAACCAAACAAGCAGTCTACCTGGGCGGTCATGAGTGTGCAAGGAATGTACAGCACAGTTCAGGTACCAGAACCGCTTCAGTAGGGGGTATTTTCACAACGCACCTCGGCTAGCTTCCGAACATAGTCTGGGTCATTGCAGAACTTGTTTAAAGACGCATGAGTGTGCGTTTAATGTGCGCAATGTCACCCTCCAGTTGTTCACATGAATTCCATATTAGCCGTAGGCAGAGTCCCTTGATGGTCACTTAAAAAAAATGCCCCATTCTATCCATTTGTCAGTGGCGGTGTCAGTATTAAGCTTGAAATATTCTGCTGTGGCCGTACCCAGGAACGCGCAAAAAGGTGGGTCTTCAAGTGCAGTTGGTTGGAGCACAATGTGGGTATTGCTGGTAAAGTGTACCCCCATTTGAGTTTTAAATATTGTGGATTATGGTCTGAGTGGGTGCGGCCTAAATAGTCTGTGTCCCGAATAGTGGGAAGCAAATTTAGAGACCTAAAAAAAGATCAAGTCTAACATGTTGCTTGTTTGGTGAGGAATAAAAGAAGTACATGCGTGTGTGTGGGTTACGTACTCCCCATATGTATGCAAGCTGCCAATGTGCAAGCCAGTCAGTGAGAGCTAGAGCATTTGAGGTAGCCAGTGCATGCGGCAAAGGAGGGAAGGAGCGGTCTAGCATTATGTCAGGTGCAGAATTAAAATCACCTCCCACGAGAATGGGAATCCACTTCATCTGGACAATTTATCAGACAATGCATTGAAAAACGAAGACTGGTCAGTGTTTGGGGCATATACTGTTCCTAATAGGAGGTGCCGCCCATTTAAGTGTCCATGCAGTAGCACAAACCTATCATTTGGGTCAATTATGATGTCACCCGTCATGAAGGGGACTCCAGGTCTCACTCGTATCAACACCCCTCATGTGACAGAGGAGTAGTTGGTGGCAAACACTTGCCCCCTCCACATATGCTGGATCTTACAAGCATCCACCAGTGTCAGGTGTGTTTCCTGCAGGAGCACTATATGTGTGGATTGGCATTTTAGGAGTACACTGCATAGCAGCGAGAGGGTGTGTGCATGCGCCTCATGTTCCATGTGATAAAATTAGTGTGAGCCATAAGGAAAGTGCAAGTATGCCCAACTTATCAACCTGTACACTGTGTGCATGGGTGTCTGTGGGGGTGTGTGGTCAGGAGCCCAGGGAAACCAGTCCCGACAGCGGAAGGGGACAAACCAGAGTTAAAAGCATCATAAGGGCGGAAGGACATCTGATAGCCGCCCAAACGGTCAAAGCCGAGAAATGGTCTTGCAAGCTACACAGTAATAGCTACAGGGGGAGCACAAAAGTTAAGATTGCACTGCCCCAATTCTTAGGATATGGGGGCATAAATGAATGAGAGGGATGAATATTAAGTTAGCATGGACCATTCTGCGGGGTCTACCCATGTGCCATGTCAAGAAATAGGTGGGGGTTTCGGTGGGCTAGACCACAATCACCTGCAAGGCAAAAACAAGTTACTGCATGTAGAAGCAACATCCCAGAAGGACATATGAAGTGACAGCAAGGCAAAGTTGGTCAAGTATATTTTGATAAGTAGAGAGTCATATGAGATCATCTTCGGTCTGAGGGGTGACTTGAAGAGGGGCCGTTGAGTCACTGAAGAACTTTGTGGAAGCTGCCTCAGGTTCTGGCCTTCGCTCTCTGTTCCGTATCTCAAACTCCATTTGTAGTGCACGCCGCTGTTCTAGGATGACTTGTTCCAGACTTTATGCAGAGCCAGATTGTGTATGGGGTGCCCTGCCTTCTCTATTAGCGACGGCACTTCCCTGCCGTATCACCAGGATGCGCCACTACACAGTGAGGGAGCCTTGTCACCTCGAAGCCAATGGACATCATCCAGTCCCAGGCATAATTGATGAGTTAAAGAAATGTGTGTTGCCCTTTGCTGTAGCATGGAGTCGTGCGGGGATCAATAGCAAGTAGCGCATGTCCAGCTTTCAAAGGCGTTGCTTAACTTCAAGAACAAAGCTCTGCCATAGTGTAATCAGGGAAAATCAAGATAGAAGCAATTTCCAGTTGAATGTCCTGCAGTTTGCGTGCTGCATGCATGGTCTTTATAGTTAAGCAGACAGAACAGGAAAGGGTTAGCCCCTGATGGTGGGCAACGGGCATGATGTAAGCTCTTAAATGTCAAAGGAGTGAGATAGCTCCACATCTGGGAGTATAGTGTGGATCCAATTTTCAGTGTAAGTGTTAGACCAGGCAACATTGGCGTGGGTCTCCCCTGCATTTTTTGCTTTTGCCTCCTGTGTTTTTGCTATGTGCTGGACTCCATTTTGCTGGTCTTGATGCTTTGGGCACTTGCCACTGCTTTTCAGTGCCAAAGTGCGAGTGCTCCCTTCGTAAAGTGTTGTTATGGATGATTAGTGATCCCATGATTGGCATATTTGATTTACCAATCAGATACTAGTACAGAGCACTCTGTGTGCCCAGGGCCTGTAAATCAAATGCTGCTAGTAGGCTGCCGTACTGATTGTGCCACCCACAGAAGCAGCCTGTAAAATGTAACTCTGGCCTGCCATTGCAGAGACTGTGTGCAGTCTGGTACTGCCATGTCGACTTGGGAAGTGCACACACTTGCCAGTACCTAACCTTCCCTTTTCTTACATGTTAGTCACCGCAAAGGTAGGCCCAAGGTACCCCTGTGGGCAGTGTGCTGTGTGTGTGAAAGGTAGGACAAGCCCTGATATGTGTGGCATGTCCTGATAGTAATTTACTGCCAATTCCGTTTTTCACTATTGCAAGGCTACCTGTTCCCATAGGACAAAATAGGGAGTTTGTTTATAACATCTTATACACATACCTGCCCCTGGGAACCAGGTAGGAAAATAAAAGTTTAGTATGCCTGAACTCAGAATGTTAAAAGGGATATTTTAGTGAGGCTGATTTTTACACACTGTGTTTGAAAATACCACTTTTAGAAAGTTGGTATTCTCTTGCTTAGCCATCCAGTGTGCCTCTGCTAGGTTTGTGTATTGCATGGTTGCCTTTTGGATGACAGGGGCTGGAGATGGCCAGTGGATCCAGAGAGCCTGATGAGTCATGAATGGGCTAAAAAGGCCTGGGCTTCATTTAGAGTAGGGGGAGGAAATTTCCTTTCACCTGATTGGGCCTGGTCTTCCTTCAATATTGCTGTTGCCACCTCCTGCCAGGAGGCTGCACCAGTGAGGACAGTACTGGTTTTGCCTGGGTCCATACGCTCTCTGACTTCAGAGAACAAAGGAGTTTTGTGTATAAAAGTTGGGGCCCGACTTTTAGATCATTTCTGGGACTCAAGAGGTACTTTTGCCAAGGAAAAGATCTGAAGAAGCTGAGGAGGAATACTGCCCCTGTGCTGTTGCTTTCTGGGATTGGCATGTAGTGACTACTTGCTGCCAAGGAAAGGTGAAAAGGGCTTTGCTGTTTGCTTTGTCACCTGCTTGAGGAAAAGATGTTCAAGGGCTTGAAATTGAGCTTGCTTCCTCTTCTGAAGTCTTAGGGACACAAAGACGTCATTTTATCTGTCTCTCTGCATCTGGAACTGCTGTTTCAGCTGCCACAGAAGAAAATTGGAACCCAGACGTCGGTGAGCGATGTTGTAACCTTAACTGAAGCTGTGGGCACCACTTGAGAAGAGCACAACGCACCGCCATGACTTTCACCATAGGCCTGAAGCCTGCTGATGCTGTGTTGCATCGACTCTGAAGCCGTCACTGAGGCCGCTGCCTGCACCGGAGTCGAGGACACTGCTTGTGATGTCCACGACGCACAGTCCTAACTCGCACCGCAGCCCTGACTTCACCAATTCCGGTACTTCATCAATGCGGAGCAGATACTCGACGTGGATGACTCCTGAATCCATTGACACTGCACCGTCGTAAGGAACCAAAGCCTCGCTGCCACTGTAATGTTACCTCCCCAACACAGTAAGGAACTGACGTCCCACCTTCCCTGCACCACAGTAAGAAACCGAGGCTTCACCTCCCCATGGCACGTAAGGAACCGATGCTGCCCAGCGCCAACAAAGCATCCCCTCCCCGATGCTGTGCACCGTGTCTGCTTTCATCAATTTCAAGGTACTGTTCTTTGGGAGTCTGTTTGACTCTGTGTCTGACACCACACACTTCACGGTTGGCGCTGTTCTTTGGGATTTTCATATGTGACAATGTTGTAATAACTCCAGGTGGAGTATTTACTGCTACAAACTTTAATTGAGTGAACAACCTATTTAAGAGGATATCTTGATAACTGTATTGTGGCTTTTTGTCGTTTGGTCTTGTTTTTGTTTAGATAAAGATTATTTATTTTTCTAAAATGGTGTGGTGTTCATTTGTAATGTTTTCACTGTATTTTCAGTATATGTTCACAAATGCTTTACACAGTGCCTCTGAAATAAGCCTGTCTGCTCATGTCAAGCTACCAAGGGGGTGAGCAGGGGTTATTTTAGAAGTGTATCCCCCTTACCCTGACTAGAAGCAAGGGTCCCTATTTGGACAAAAGTGCCTACCTCTGCCAACTAGAGATCCCCATTTCTAACAGTAAGGTGCCTTCCGGCAAACCCACCATGCGTACATTGTTCTGCCTGGACCTGCCCTCTGCATCTTCAACCTTGCATCCTAGTGTGTGAACATGATCCAGCAGGCTTTATAGCTGTGACACAGAGTCTTGCATCATAGGATGGAGCTCAGTTAATGTGTACTCAATGTCACACACTCTGACTGTCAGCTTGCGGTGGTCTGCATGTAGCAAATTAGAGTCTACTGTGACCTTAACTATTCTGCTCTTGAGTGATGAGCGCATCAGTTCAAGGGTAGCGCCAACTTTTTTCCACAACTTGCAACACTATACTCAGCTTGGCTCCCAGGGATGTTTCTGAGTCCAGTGGACCCGGCACAACTGGATCCCCCATCACCTGTTCCACATTTGATGGAGGCTTTGGTGTTGCAGGTTGTGTTCCTGATATGAGGCGACCAATGACCCTCTAGCATGGCCAATGAACTATGGAGTTACAGATCAGTTAATGTTCTCACAGGAGGTCTGTCCAAGACAAGTTAAGTAAGTCCTTGTGTAGGTGCTGATGATGTAACCTTGAGAGAGTGACACAGCAGATAATCAAGGTGATGCGCCCAGCAGCAGTACGGAGAGACGCTTTGGTGAGGACCCTGATTGGTAATGTTTATGATGAGGAATTGCAATCATTGCAGTGCATCTTGGGGGTCCAGTCAACAACACTGCCTCAGTCTCCTGGATGCATTAGTAGTGGCAGACTCCATGCCACAGGGTCTCCGCAATCCTTGGCAGCCAGCTAAGGGGGGATACTATGAAGGATACCACAGCATATAGAGGCATGTACGTCTCTGAGGTGAACGATCCAGCAGTACAGTATTTCTCCCAGGTCCAGGGATGGAGCAGCATATACAATCATAAAGAGTGATGGGCCCCCCATGTGACCAGGCAGTAGGTATAGGGCTGTCCTCAATCCCAAGGCCCACCTGTAATGTCCAGCAGACTGCATATAGAAACTCAATCTCCTTGGCAGCTCGCCATCTTGGGCCCCCTGTCTCAGTGCAGTGTAGTGGATGGGCCCTCATCTACCCATGTCCTCTAGGTTAATCCCCCGGGCACAGATGTGTCTTCAGCCCCAGTTACAGTCTTGGGGCACCAAAAGTCCAGGCCAGCTATCCCCTCCTCAGGGGTCAACAGCCATAGTGGCTATTGTGCCAGAAATAAGCCTGAGCGGTACAAAAGGGGGTGGTGATGGACGGAGCATCTGAACCAATCAAACACTCACACCCAGTCAAAAGATCTGGGTTTGATCCATCACCGTTCTTTAGCCCACTCTGCCACCCCAGTTCAGACATGACTATATGCAAATCAGTCTGACCCTGTGCCTCATGGGAACAGTCCAGCCCGAACTGCCAAGCCATGCCTTCCCTGGACCGGAAACAAGCTACTGAGGACCTAGAAATAAGCCTGGGCAGGTTGCAGAGAGCTGCAGAGGGCTTAGTCTTTATGCACAGGAGTATGCTTCCCCAGTGACCTTTAGGCCCCGCTAGGCCTCACGCCGTCTCTGGCAATGCTGCCCAGGCCTAGGTGTGAACAGCAACAGCAGATGGGTAAGCGTGGCCGGTCTCATTCGGTGGGCGAGGCAGGCGAGGGTTGAGTACCACCTGTGTAGCATCCCAGTAAGTCCCCTGTCACTGCATGCCAGACCACCTGGGAATTGCAATATGCAGCCCATCAGGCCCCCGCACTCACAGTTTCCTCACTTTAGGTAGCGAGTCACCTCCCACAGGATCTCAGCTCCAGCCCGGTCACTCTCAATCCCACAGGCCGTACAGCCGCAGAATCAGCTGCAGCACCACTAGGGCAAGGGCCTAATATTGGGCAACAGCTGCGCCTCTCCCACCAGCCATGAACTGCTTAGCAGTGGTACCTGCATACCTGGCACCACAGCAGCATATTAACTGGCTGTCATTGGGTCATAGAGCTTAGGATATTTGCCAGATGACACGGCTGCAACACGGAGCTCTTACAAGTTGCGTCCGCCATCTCATTGACAACGGCCCTCCTAATGAGCATTTCATATAAGAAGGCGTACTCCACTTGAACACAAAAGGTCTTTAGCTAATACCCATTATTGTTGTTAATATCTGTGTTTGAATAAACAATTCTTACCAAAAACTCTATGGTATCAGTCAACCAGCTGTCGCTGTCACTATGCTTGAAAACATTTTTGTGTTTGAATCGGTCAGTGCTATAGGCTAGTTTAAGCTTCCCCGGTACAGGGTCCAGTCTTTGCTGCTTTCACCCTCAATGGGGGCACCTGGCACACCTTTAGACCGTGTGCCGTATTATGAAAAAAATGCTATCTTCCTAGTGCATATAGCCATGTCTGAACTGGGGTGGCAGAGTGGGCTAAAGAACGGTGATGGATTAAACCCAGATCTTTTGACTGGGTGTGAGTGTTTGATTGATTCAGATGCTCCGTCCATCACCACCCCCTTTTGTACCGCTTTTGGCCGCCATAAGTGTGGCAGGGTATGCTCAGACGTGAGTCCCTTGCTCACTTTGCCACTGGATTCAAGCAAGCCGGGCTGAAGACGGCTGGAATGCCAGAAACCGGTCCTCGGAAGCTTGTTTCCGGTCCAGGGAAGAAATGGCTTGGCAGTTCGGGCTGGACTGTTCCCATGAGGCACAGGGTCAGACTGATTTGCATATAGCCATGTCTGTACTGGGGTGGCAGAGTGGGCTAAAGAACGGTGATGGATTAAACCCAGATCTTTTGACTGGGTGTGAGTGTTTGATTGATTCAGATGCTCCGTCCATCACCACCCCCTTTTGCACCGCTTTTGGTCGCCATAAGTGTGGCAGGGTATGCTCAGACGTGAGTCTCTTGCTCACTTTGCCACTGGATTCAAGCAAGCCGGGCTGAAGACGGCTGGAGTGCCAGAAACCGGTCCTCGGAAGCTTGTTTCCGGTCAAGGGAAGAAATGGCTTGGCAGTTCGGGCTGGACTGTTCCCATGAGGCACAGGGTCAGACTGATTTGCATATAGCCATGTCTGAACTGGGGTGGCAGAGTGGGCTAAAGAACGGTGATGGATTAAACCCAGATCTTTTAACTGGGTGTGAGTGTTTGATTGATTCAGATGCTCCGTCCATCACCACCCCCTTTTGTACATCTTCCTAGTGAAGGCATAAACTTGTAACCTGGGAGCACAACAATCAAAGACAACTGCTCATGCCGCCATTCAAATCATGGAATGCCTTTTGGATTGTGTGGCGGCAAAAGTCTGTTCACGTGATCGGTAATACAAAGCCTCTGCGACTTGTTTGTAATACAGAAGTTTACAGGGATGCAAAAATTAGGTGCACATTAATATTTCCCTCTGGGACATTTCTCTATTAAGACCCTTTGGGCCACATGCATCAAGCCTTTTCCCATTTGCAAACAGGCCGATTTACAGAATCGGCCTGTTTGCGAATAGAAAAAGGCCTGTTCTTATGCATGTAGGTTTTGGTATTTGCAATTTAGGTAATCGCAATTATTTGTGATTACCTAAATTGCGAATGCATTTAGGGAATCGCAATATGCGATTCCTTAATGCCGATGCATGTAGCCTTTCCTAAATGCGAACTGTTCATTTAGGAAACGCTATTTACCATCAACTTGAAGTTGAGGGTAATATGTGCATGCTTTGAAAAATGCACAAAAGTGCATTTTTCAAAGTGCCATCCAGCGCTGTGTGCTTTACATGTGCACACTTACCTTTTTTTGTGCGGTGCATCAGGGGGCCTTAAGACGTCAGGCACCCTTGGATTTGCATTCGCTATTTCGGATTACTAATATGGTAAACGGAATTAGCAAATGCTATACCATTCATTCCTATGGGCCTCCAGGCCCATAGGAATTAATGGAGTCACATTACCTTTCCGAATTGCTATTAGATAATGTTAAGAACTCGCAAATTGTTTTACGATTCCTACATGCATAGCATTTTGCGATTCCCAAATGGCGAATCGTTAAAACTCCATATTGGGAATCGCAAAATGCAGGCTTGATGCATGTGCCTGTTGCTGGGATTTGTTTGGGCGAAATATCGTCAATTGTGTACATAACAGTGAACTATGGGGCATATTACCAAGCAATAGCGATAATTATCGCTATTGCTTGGTTAGAGACAAAAATTTACAGCTGAGCTGCGGCGATTTTTATCGCAAATAAACCTTGGTATCACCAAGGTTTATCGCAAATGCGATAAAAATCGGCCGCAATGCATGAATATCGCTGACAAGTCAGCGTTATTCATGCATTACCGAGCTAATGCTCTTAGCCATGTTATCCACCTCCCAATGGATAACATGGCTAAGAACTGCTCAGGGCAGGTGTTAGGTTTTGGAGATATTCGCGCTTAGCGCGAATATCTCCATAAGTTGGTAATAGGAGATAGCGATGTTAGCGACTGTTTCCAGTCGCTAACATCTTGGCACGCCCACTTTGCATGTCATTAGTGATAAATATCACTGACATGCAAAGTGGGGCCCAAGATGGTCGCTATCTCCTACTAGCTGTCGCTAACTGGTGTTAGCGACAGCTAGGTAATAGGGAGATAGTTTTATCTCCGCTTTCTTGGCTTTTAAAGCCAAAAAAGTGGAGAAAACCCCCCTTGATAATATGCCCCTCTGTTATATTTCTGCCTGTGGGTAGGTGAAGGTGAATGGGTGGAAGGATGAGTGACTGGGTGGATGGCTGAGTAAGTGAAAGGATGGCTGGATGGGTGAAAGAATAACTGGCTGGATGGATGAGTGGATGTATGGGTGGAAGATTGGATGGATGAGTCTACGGATGGATAGGTGAAAGGGTGGATGGATGGATGAGTGAAAGTGTGGATGGAGGGATGGATGAGTGAAATGATGGATGGAAGGATACATGATGGATAGTTTGCAAATGGATGAATATATTTGGATATAGATGGGATTACTTATATACTATTGTGTGACCTACTCTGAAGTGTCTTCAAAACGTACCTTTTGTACCGAAGTTTTGTCCTGAATTTTGACCTCTTGTCCTGAATTGTTGTCCCGAATTTTGACCCTTTGTCCTGAATTTTTACACTCATCGTCCTTAATTTGTACCCATGCCAGTTGGTTACCCTAGGTTAAATGCCACATGTGCACCACAGTGTACGCTGTGAAAGGCCATATTTGGTTTTGAAATTGGCACTTGATCAATATTCAAACATTCCCGGTCTCAGTTGGTGCAGAGGGGTGACCAATTTGTGTGACTCTGGCTGTTACTTCTGATCAACAGTCAATATGTTTATCCAACTCAAATATGTTCGTTTAAGAAAACTGCTAACTATAAAAGGCTGAGGGGAGTTTGCACAGATTGCAAACTGTCAACTGCAGTTTAGATACAGATTCCTGCATCAGATAATCATGTGAGTTGTCTTTCTAGCTTTCTAAATCCCTCCTTTCGAGACTGCCGAAATTAGGGGCATATTACCAAGAAGGGTGTTAAAATTATCGCCCCTTTAGCGGCAGGAAACTGCCGCTAAAGCGGTGATAATGGGCTGGATAATGTGCCCTTGAGAAATCCCATAGATGCCCAGGTTCACACCAGTACATGGGCTTCTATGGGAATTTACAAGGGCTTATTATCAAGCCCATTATTGCTACTTTAGCAGCAGTTTCCTGCCGCTAAAGCGGCGATAATTTTAACACCGTTTCTTGATAATAGGCCCTTTCGTGTGGGTAAACCAGAGATCCAGAATCTCTGTTACTCCAGCACCCGATTCCTCAGCAGCAATTTCTTTACCAGCAGCTAGAAAAAACTGCACAGACCTGGAAATACTGGATCCTGTCACGTGCATTTTTCCTCATTTTGGATATAACACCACGGACATTTGGGTGGAAAGTATTAGCAGGATAGCCGATGTGCAGTTGGGGTGAGAGTTATCTATGGTGTTGAATGCAAACTTCAGCCTGTCCATGGGGCACTGTCTGCTGTCTTGAGGATGCCCTGGGGATTCTGCAGGTGCTGGGCTATGCTGCTGCTTGAATTTGTTTCCTCTGCAACAGTTGACATTGGTCTGGTGTTTCCAGGCCCAGAATTATACGGTCCAAATGTTGTGGATCCAATATTTCTTTCTGGGCCTGGGTCTCTGGGACTCGTAATTGCAGATGGCAGAAGTCTACCCAACGTTACCCCTCAGAGTGGAATTCTGACACTCTTAATGACTGCTTTAGTGAGGAAGGATCGCTGTCCCCGCTACAAGCTCTGATACGTGAACGAACATTATGTGTCTTTGCAAAGCCAGGTATAGGGGCCCTTCGCACTGGCACTTGGCAGCCATACTGGACAGGGCACCAGCTGCTTAGTGTCTTCTGGACTCAGGGAAGCGATGGCCCGAAGCAATAAATATGTGTGTGTTCAGAGAGTGGCATAAGCTAAGTGGTTTGGGATGGATGCGGGACCTTCGGGTGCCATCTCATAGCGTTACTCGTGTCCTGCAAAAGGCACCAAACAGTGATCTGATAAAGCATAAGGGGGGATTTCCAGTAGACATATTTCAGTTTTGTCTGGTGTGAAGAAAGTCCTCACTTCATTCTTGCACATCATGAAAGAGACATGTTGTTCGTCAGCAGTGTGACATCTTCACAGTAGAGAACAACTAGGGAGGGTTGAGTTATAAGCTCATTAAATAGTGCAATTCTATTCCTGGCCTTGTTCTGTCTCCATAGCAATGTGTGGGGTACAGTTGAGGTCTCAGGGGCATATTATCAAGGGGTTTATCTCCGCTTTTTTGGCTTTAAAAGCCAAGAAAGCGGAGATAAAATTATCTCCCTATTACCAAGCTGTCGCTAACACCAGTTAGTGACAGCTAATAGGAGATAGCGACCATCTTGGGCCCCGCTTTGCATGTCAGTGATATTTATCACTAATGACATGCAAAGTGGGCGTGCCAAGATGTTAGCGACTGGAAACAGTCGCTAACATCGCTATCTCCTATTACCAACTTTTGGAGATATTCGCGCTAAGGGCGAATATCTCCAAAAGCTAACACCTGCCCTGAGCAGTTCTTCACCATGTTATCCAATCGGAGGTGGATAACATGGCTAAGAGCATTTGCTCGATAATGCATGAATATCGCTGACTTTTCAGCGATATTCATGCATTGCGGCCGTTTTTTATGGCATTTGCGATAAACCTTGCTAGTAGCAAGGTTTATCTGCGATAAAAATCGCCGATGTGCGGCGATAATTTTTGTCTCTAAACAAGTTAGAGACAAAAATTATCGCTAGTTGTTGGTAATATGCCCCTTAGTGTTTGTTACATAATCAGTTTTCCCTTTATTAATTCATTAAAAAGTGTAAGTTACAATTTCTATTCCTCAGTTTTGACTATTTGCATTCAAGCGACCTTTTTTTCCATCAGAATGTGATAACACAAGGCTTTTTAAGGGAGTAATACAGGATAACACACTGTTCTAGAAATGAAACACAATATATTAAAGTTCATGAGGATAATCTGCATTACCGAAAAAAGATTCTGGAGTTTCATAGTCTTTAATCTTTCAAATGCCCCTGACCCCCATACCCTCAGCCCTATTTTGGATTTTGGACAAACATGTCTGAATTAATCAATCAATTACTGATTTACTTGTATAGAATAGCTCCACAAACTAACGGCCTGTGTACGACTTTAGGAGTCGTGGAAGGATTAATGAATGGATGAGTAGAAGGATGGGTGGAGGAATGGAAGGAAGGATGGCTAAGTGGAAGGGTCAATGGAGAGAGAATGGGAGGGTGGGTGGATGACTGAAAAGGTGAATGGGTGGAAGGATGAGTGACTGGGTGGATGGCTGAGTAAGTGAAAGGATGGCTGGATGGGTGAAAGGGTAAATGGCTGGATGGATGAGTGGATGTATGGGTGGAAGATTGGATGGATGAGTCTACGGATGGATAGGGTGAAAGGGTGGATGGATGGATGAGTGAAAGTGTGGATGGAGGGATGGATGAGTGAAATGATGGATGGAAGGATACATGATAGATAGTTTGCAAATGGATAAATATATTTGGATATAGATGGGTTTACTTATATACTATTGTGTGACCTACTCTGAAGTGTCTTCAAAACGTACCTTTTGTATCGAAGTTTTGTCCTGAATTTTGACCTCCTGTCCTGAATTGTTGTCCCGAATTTGGACCCTTTGTCCTGAATGTTTACACTCACCATCCTGAATTTGTACCCATGCCAGTTGGTTACCCTAGGTTAAATGCCACCTGTGCACCACAGTGTACGCTGTGAAAACCCATATTTGGTTTTGAAATTGGCACTTGATTAATATTCAAACATTCCCGGTCTCAGTTGGTGCAGAGAGGTGACCAATTTGCGTGACTCTGGCTGTTACTACTGAACAACAGTTAATATGTTTATCCAACTCAAATATGTTCGTTTAAGAAAATTGCTAACTATAAAAGGCTGAGGGGAGTCTGCACAGATTGCAAACTGTCAACTGCAGTTTAGATACAGATTCCTGCATCAGATAATCATGTGAGTTGTCTTTCTAGCTTTCTAAGTCCCTCCTTTCGAGACTGCCAGAACTTAGTGGCATATTATCAAGAAGGGCGTTAAAATTATCGCTGATTCAGCGGCAGGAAACTGCCGCTTAAGCAGTGATAATGGGCTTGATAATATGCCCTTGAGAAATCCCATAGAAGCCCAGGTTCACACCAGTACATGGGCACAAGGGCTTATTATCAAGCCCATTATTGCCGCTTTAGCAGCAGTTTCCTGCAGCTAAAGCGGCGATAATTTTAACACCGTTTCTTGATAATATGCCCTTTCGTGTGGGTAAACCAGAGATCCAGAATCTCTTTTACTCCAGCACCCGATTCCTCAGCAGCAATTTCTATACCCGCAGCTAGAAAAAACTGCACAGACCTGGAAATACTGGATCCTGTCACCTGCATTTTTCCTCATTTTGGATATAACACCACGGACATTTGGGTGGAAAGTATTAGCAGGATAGCCGATGTGCAGTTGGGGTGAGAGTTATCTATGGTGTTGAATGCAAACTTCAGCCTGTCCATGGGGCACTGTCTGCTGTCTTGAGGATGCCCTGGGGATTCTGCAGGTGCTGGGCTATGCTGCTGCTTGAATTTGTTTCCTCTGCAACAGTTGACAATGGTCTGGTGTTTCCAGGCCCAGAATTATACGGTCCAAATGTTGTGGATCCAATATTTCTTTCTGGGCCTGGGTCTCTGGGACTCGTAATTGCAGATGGCAGAAGTCTACCCAACGTTACCCCTCAGAGTGGAATTCTGACACTCTTAATGACTGCTTTAGTGAGGAAGGATCGCTGTGCCCGCTACAAGCTCTGATACGTGAACGAACATTATGTGTCTTTGCAAAGCCAGGTATAGGGGCCCTTCGCACTGGCACTTGGCAGCCATACTGGACAGGGCACCCGCTGCTTAGTGTGTTCTGGACTCCGTGAAGCGATGGCCCGAAGCAATAAATATGTGTGTGTTCAGAGAGTGGCATAAGCTAAGTGGTTTGGGATGGATGCGGGACCTTCGGGTGCCATCTCATAGCGTTACTCGTGTCCTGCAAAAGGCACCAAACAGTGATCTGATAAAGCATAAGGGGGGATTTCCAGTAGACATATTTCAGTTTTGTCTGGGATGAAGAAAGTCCTCACATCATTCGTGCACATCATGAAAGAGACATGTTGTTCTTCAGCCGTGAGACATCTTCACAGTAGAGAACAACTAGGGAGAGTTAAGTTATAAGCTCATTAAATAGTGCAATTCTATTCCTGGCCTTGATCCGTCTCCATAGCAACGTGTGGGGTACAGTTGAGGTCTCAGTGTTTGTTACATAATCAGTTTTCCCTTTATTAATTCATTAAAAATTGCAAGTTACAATTTTGATTCCTCAGTTTTGACTATTTGCATTCAAGTGACTGTTTTTTTCCATCAGAATGTGAAAACACAGCGCTTTTTAAAGGAGTAATACACGATAACACACTGTTCTAGAAATTAAACAAAATATATTGAAGTGCATGAGGAAAATCTGCATTACCGACAAAAGATTCTGGAGTTTCATAGTCTTTAATCTTTCAAATGCCCCTGACCTCCATACCCTCAGCCCTATTTTGGATTTTGGACAAACATGTCTGAATTAATCAATCAATTACTGATTTACTTGTACAGAATAGCTCCACAAACTAACAACCTGTGTACGACTTTAGGGGTCGTGGTTCTGCCGTTGAAACTGCGTCGGAATCACCGCTGCACCGTTGCGGGTCTGACCACCCTATCAGGGCCGGACTGGCTACCGGGCAGTTTTGAATGCTGCTGCGCTGGGGGTTAATTTCGTTGATAGGGACCTGCGTGTACTAAACGAAATTCGTTTTGTTTTTATTATTTCGAAGTACACGCAGGTCTCCATGTACGAAATCAGCCCTGCTGCAGTAAAATCTTCCAGCAGCTCGGCAGCATTCCAAACTGCCCGGTAGCCAGGCCGGCCCTGCACCCTATTATAATGCATGCAGTTTCATAGATGAAAGACTGCCGTGGTGGGATAAGCTAATGTGTCTGTCAGAGGACAGACCACCAGTGTAAAACCGCCCCTGAAGTGCCTTCCCACCGGTGAGACTGTGGCGATCACTCCTCATAATCAGGGATAGTCATGGTGCATTAAATTGTGTCACACAAAAGCACCTCCTCATCAATTTCACACCTATTAAGCTTTGTCACACCCTCACAATACTCAGATGCTAGGTCCTGTTGTGATATCAAAGATACATCTATATGGATGTGCCATAAAATTGAAACACACTTTTTCTGCTGAATCTCTGTAATGGACTCTCACATGTCACCCACATTAAAAGGTAATGCCAGCTAAAAGGGATTCCAAATAATCAGCGTGAAAAGCATTCAAAAGGCACAATGTAAATACTCTCTGCAAAATTGGTATGCCTCTACTAGGAGGACCCCTGAAAGGCTGGGGCCCTGGGCCACAGTCAATTTTGCACATGCCTCAAAACTTCTATGTGCACAGGACCTGTGGATTGAAGTATATCAGGGACAACCAAGTGCCATGCATATGTGGGAAATGTGTACATGCAAGTCAGGAAAGCTAACTCTGCAGTAACAGCTTTTGTCACACATGTATTGAAAGTAAGTGTAAGGTACACACACAAAAATGGACACATGTCCATAAAAATGTCTACAAAGGTATGACAATTTAACACCATGTGTGGATAAACAAATACATAACTTGTACACATCAAACACATTTCCAACCTACATCATTGGGAGAAGTGCAAGCTAAATGATGTTGACATTGGGCAAGCCAAGCTTAAATACTTACCATATGAAACACCACCCGATACATTATCAGCCCTAATTGGAATTCATCCCACATATCCATCCATTAAACAATTCCCCTTGTCCTGTGTGACTCCAGCACTGGTTCCAAGTTCAGATTATACTAACCACTTCAATTGGATCATCACCCAGGGTAAAAAAAACACAGTTGGAGTCACATATCCCAAAATATCCAGTAATATTAAATGGTTAGAAAAGTAATGGCAGGGCTACTGTATTATAAACCAACCAAATATTTGTAGTTCTCCAAAATGACTAGATGGAGTAATCCAAAGTCCAACGGCCAGTCTTTGTATACAATGTTTGGTCCAGCACACTGCTGTGCCACTAAACTTGCCCTTCATGACACTGCCAGGGAACTTACTCACAAAGAGGCGTCCATTGGACTTAGCAAGCACCTCAAAGATGTTACTTGGGAGGGATGGGGTCAATATTGGGAGGCGTGGGTTTGGTTTTGGGAGGAGTGGTCCTAAATTTGGGAGGGGTGTTCGCCTGGGTTTAGTGGTGGGGATCATGTTTCTGAGGTTGTGGATTGGGACGTGGAAGGGATGTGTTGGGGTGTGGAAGACGTTCTTTTGGCTTTGCGAGGGGGATCAGCCGTGACAGAGGTAAGGGCAAGGGCAAACAGCACACTTTCACAGGGAAAATGGGCAAAATGTTCAGGAGGAAATAGGGGTTGGAGGTAGAGGAAGTGGAAGTGTTATGTGTGGGTGGGTGTGTTATTGGTGTAGGTGTCTGTGTCTGATACATCATGTTCATGTTTTGTATGTGTCTGTTGTGTGGGTGAGTGGGGTTGTTGGAACTGGCCCTTCTTGCAGGGTCATCCTCAAACTTTTTGCTTCTTCCTCCCTTATTTTTCCTGACCCGTGGCTGTTGGCAATAGGACTCTGCGCACTTTACCACTGCTGAACAGTGCTAAAGTGCATATGCTCTCTGTTTAAATTGTTATTCTGATTGGATATACATGTTTGGCATATTTGTATCACCATGAAGTCCCTAGTAAAGTGCACTGGGTGTGCCAGGGCTGGTGATGACAAATGCTACTAGTGGGCCTGCAGCACTGATTGTGCCACCCACATGAGTAGCCCTAAAATGGTGTCTCAGGCCTGCCACTGCAGTGCCTATGGGCAGTTTAGAACTGCCATGTCCTCCTGGTCAGTGTCCACACTGACCAGGCCTAACACTTCCCTTTTCGTGCACATCAGCCACCCCTATGGAAGGCCCAAGGTACCCCCCTGGGCAGGGTGCAGTGTATGTGAAAGGTAGAGCATGTACTGGTGCAGGTAACATGTCTGGTAGTGAATTACAGCCATTTTCGTTTTTCACTATTGTAAGGCTATCTTGCTCCATAGATTAACATGGGGGATGCTGGCTACAGTGGTTAACAGCATTTCTTCCCATAGGAACAAGATATGACATAAGTATCTAGTATCCCTGAACTCAGAATTTAATAACATATCTTTTAGGAAAGGTTGTTTTTAAATCCTGTGTTTGAGAACAGCACTTTTAGAAAGTTGCTGTTCTCTTGTCTGACCCTTCTGTGTGCCTGGGCATGTTTGTGTATTGACTGTCTGGTTTGTGAGTGACAGGGGCTGGGGAATTCCCCTGGAGGCTGGATGAGTCAGCACTAGGCTGAATGACTGCATTTGCAACTGGAGTGGTGGGAGGAGTTAGCACCTGGGCTGAATAGGGCTGTGCCTGCCTTCCACAATGCTGGCTCCACCCCCCTGCTGGGCGGCTGAGGACCCTGCCCCTCACTCTGAAAGGAAAGAAGCATCCAGCAAAACAAAGTACTCAGGAAACACCCAGAACTGGTTCAGACCGGGCTCAGGGCCCACATGCACAGAGAGAACAAAGACTTTAGGGGTATAAGTACAGGACCCCTGACAACAGAAAATTAGATCCTCCTGGAAATCAAGAAGGAACCTCTGCCAAGGAGAAAGCTGAAACTGAAGAAGGAAGATTGTCCTGCTGTTGCTCTGCTGGACTGACCTGTTGCTTTGCTGACAAGGAGAGGGGAAGGACTTTGCTGTGTGCTGTGTCCCCTGTCTTGAAGGAATCTCCAAGGGCCTGAGAAGAGCTGGCTCCCTGTTTTGAAGTCCCAGGAACAAAAGGACTTCACCCCCAGCTTCCCTAAACTCTGCTGAGAGAGTTCTGTCCCTCCTAGAGTGCTTGATCCAGTTGTGGGGCCTCTGGAGGTTGTACCTGTGCTGGGAAGCTTGAGACTAAAGCTTGAGAGACTTTTGAAACTGAAAAGTGTCGCATGCGCTTGCGGAGCGCATCCCCGACAGTGCGAGAAGTTTCCCGCCGCTACGGAGGTCGAGATCGTCGCAGCGCCTGACGCCGCTGCCAGAGACGTCGCATCCTTCGTTTGCGGGACGCACCAGACCAATGAGGGAGAATCGAACATCGCTGCGAGTATCGTCGCAGAGCCTGTCGTCGCTGGGTGAGAACGCCGCACCGCTTGCTTGCGGACCGCATCACGTCGCTGCGAGTGTCGTCGCAGAATCATCGCATCGAGGAGCTGCGAGAAAAAAGGATCGCCGCTGGACCGCGCATCGTCGCCCCGGAGATCGTCGCAGCACCTACGAGATCGCCGCATCGTGCCTTTGCGAGAACAGACTTCCTACGGAACCTACGCAACGGAATCCATACAAGTGGCCTTCCTCCCCATACAGACCGGATTCGTCGCAACACGCCCGCTGCTGCAGCGGGGCTGTCGCATCGCCTCCCCAGGGTCTCAGGAGCAACGCATCGCTTGTTTTCCACCGCACCAGCTTCTGCTTTTGGAACTTTGTTGCAACTAAAGGTACTGTGAGTAAACGTGACGCAACTGTGAACTTTGCACGCATCTGTGGTTGATTTTACCGCAACTTGAAGAATTTTAACGCAACCTTAAGAACTCTTTTTGAAACCATATTCTTGAGCTGTGTATGTTGGATTTTTGTCGTTTTGGTCTTGTGTAGTTTAGATCAAAAATACCTTTATTTTTCTAAACTGTTGTGGAGTCAGTTTGTGGTGTTTTCACTGTGTTACTGTGAGTGTTGGTACAAATACTTTACGCATTGCCTCTGGTTAGCCTAGACCGCTCGCGCCAAGCTACCTAGAGGGTGAGCGGGGGTTATCTCAGAGGGTTATCTCCTTGCCCTGACTAGAAGCAAGGGTCCCTATTTGGACAGTGGTACCTACCCCTGCCAACTAGAGACCCCCAGATCTAACATTGGTGGTCAGGCGGTGGGATTTGAACTTGTATTTGTACTTGACCCACAGTAATTGGTGTACATCACTAGTGAGTGCAGACCAGTACGCCACCGCATACTACTGTTTTTTTGGTTGGTTCTATTTCTGATCATAACCCTGAAAGAATCCAAGCATCATGTCTCAGAATGGTAAACCAGCAAGTGATGTTGCAGAACTGGAGTTTGATATTGAAATGTTAAGTGATTACAAAGTAGATCAACTCAGGCAGTTCTGCAGGAGCTAAGGATGTCCCACGAAGCGCAGCTCCAAGAAGGAGGAGCTACAGGAGGCCGTAAGGGCCTGGTGGGAGACCAAAGAGGCTGGGAAGACAGATGATGCAGAAGTGGATGAGGATGCACAAAGGGATGGTTTCAGGCCACAGGATCTGCCTGTGTCCAGAGCAGCCTCAAGGGCTGGCAGCAACCATTCAGCTGAAAGTTTTTCCCCAGAGGAGTTGGAGGAAAACCAAAGGGCTAGAGATCATAAGTTAGAAATGTTGAGGCTTGAAATGGAGCTGAAGCAATTGGAAATGGAGAAAGAGAGAGAAAGGGCAGCGGAGGAGAGCAAAAATGTCCGTGCCCTGGAAGAATTGAAATTGACCTTGGCCCATGAATTAAGAATGAGGAAGCTTGAGTTGGAGCTCCAGAAGCGTGAGGCCATGAGGGTCTCAGCTGAAGAAGAAACATGGGTAGCTCAAGAGGTGAGCTTTGCTGAGTTGGAGGTGGAGTCCCGCTCAGATGGTGGCAGCATGATTATGATATCTAGTGTGGAAAGAAAGGTACAAACACCCAGAGATGTGGCGCCTGACTTGAGGGAGGGGGTCGACATACACCGGGGGGTTCAGGTTTATGATGTATTTCCAGTGGAGTGCAGTGTCCCTGAAGTAGATTGGGGGACTGGCACAGGGGACCATATTCCTAGTGGTGGAAGGGACACTCTACTGACTCTAGATGAGAGGTACAGGGAGAGGGGTTCCCCCATGGTAAAAACCTTGGTGTGTGTGTGAAGACCAGCCAGAAGAGTGTGGGTTGTGTGACAGAGACAGTCAGATACTGTCTTGCCAGTCTCAGGAGAGTGGTGTGGGGTACTGGTGTGAGGCACTGGAGGGTGAGGCAAAGGGTAGCTTGGTTAACAACTGTGGGGGGCTGTGTGATTCATTTGTTGGAGAGTATATTTTAAGTCCCTGTTTTCCAGAGCTATGCCAACACCCGGTGGAGTGTGAGTTCTCTGATCCCAGAGAGCTTGCGTTGGAGGCAGACTTCTTGGTGGATTCCAGAGAGTCTGAGGAGGCATTGGGGAGTGATCCCAAAAGGAGTGGCTTAGATATCTTCCAGACCTGTGAGGTGGAAGAGGTTCAGTGTAGCCCAGTTAGCTCCCAGTGTAGTGGGAGGGGTGTAGGGGCTCATGTCCGGTCTCAGTGAAGAAGGAGTGAGTGTGGGACGGTGTGTCTCACGGTGCCCGAAACCCAGTCTCAAGGCCTGGAGGGTTCCTTAAGGGAACACCGGGTTGGGGACCTAGACTGTACTAGTAGGCCATTTGAGGAGGATCTCCTAGTGCCTGTTGAACGTGGAGTGCCTGTAACCAGGCCTCCATCAGTTCTGGTGTCTGGCAGTGCCGCTCCATTTGGGAGGGTACCGAAGTCCAGACTGAGGGGTGAGAGGGGGAAGGAGTCCCCAGTGGGAGAACCAGTGGGTCAGAGACCAGTCAGAAGGGCTGAGTCCCCAGTGAGTGACCATGGTGACCTCACTTCTGTCCTGGGGGATCTTCCCGCGCTGTCAGGTGGACAGGGGTCGGGAGATCTGCGCCAGGCAGACTGTCACAGGAGACATGAGTTGTGTGTCACCCTCATGGGGGTACTGTGTAAGTCCCCAGAAGTCCTGGCGTGCCAGGCAAGTGCACAACCGCAGGTAGCACTTGCGGTTGGGAGACCAGGTTCAGGATCTGCCTGACCTGGAAGGAAGAACATCTGTAACCAGTGTCCTGACCAATATGTTTCCCAGGGGTACCCCTCCAGTAGAGAGGGTGCAGCGCTCTGGAAGGGGGTGCAGAGGGAGGGAGTCCTCGCCTCTGACCCCGGTACAACCTGAGGGGTTAAACCCTAGGTTGGGAGACCAGTTGCTGGAGGGAGGTCCTGAACTGGTAGGAAAGTTGTGTTCATGGTTGTCTTGGTGGACAGGGTTGCCCCTGGAAGGAGGGCAGGAGTCTCACCCTGGGGGTGGACTGGGCCACACCGTTGTGTTGGCCAGGTGGGTACTGTCTACCAGTATAGGCACCTCAGTGAGTGAAGTCCTGGTGTGCCAGACAAGTGTTCCACTGCAGGGGTTAGTCCCTGGGTGGGGAAGCCAGGTTCAGGTGCTGTCTGACCTGGAGGCTTTGGAGCCTATGTTTGAGGGCCAGGCCCGGGGTATCCCCCCTGACCTGAAAAACCAGTTGCAGGATAGCACCCCTGAACTGGTGGATGAATGGTGCGGGACACCTGCCACAGGTACCCTGGCTATTCTAGAAAGGGGTACCGCTCCAGGTGGGAGGGTACAGATCCCCAAGGAAGAGGAGGACCGGATGTGGAGAAGCCCACCTCAGCCTCCTGTCCAGCCGCCGGATACAGGTCCGGGACTGGTGGGTCAGTGCCAGGATGTTAGACCTGACTTGACAAGAGAGGGAGTGGACAAAGGGTGCCAAGCACCTGGGGCTACTGCCCCCCACCCTCTGATGCCACAGGGGTTTGAGAGCCATGAGAGGCATGAGGCCTGGGTCTCATCCCTGATCACTGTTGGTGGTCACTGTGGCTTGCTGTCGGTCTGTTGGGACACACCTGTGAGAACATTAAGGCTAGGTGCTGCACAGGTGGTGTCCACAGGTGAGGAGAAGGGTTCCACATGGATTGGCATGGTGGACCCTGAGAGTATGGATAGAGTGATCCAACTGGGTTTAGGACGGCGTAGAACATGACTGCCCTGCTGTGTGGGCCAGTTTCCGTGTTCTATCGCCTTAAGCAGGGAATCCCATCGAGGTATCGTTTGGTCTACCCTGGCTTTAGGCTGGAAGGGGGTTGTGTTGGAACTGGCCCTTCTTGCAGGGTCATCCTCAAACTTTTTGCTTCTTCCTCCCTTATTTTTCCTGACCCGTGGCTGTTGGCAATAGGACTCTGCGCACTTTACCACTGCTGAACAGTGCTAAAGTGCATATGCTCTCTGTTTAAATTGTTATTCTGATTGGATATACATGTTTGGCATGTTTGTATCACCATGAAGTCCCTAGTAAAGTGCACTGGGTGTGCCAGGGCTGGTGATGACAAATGCTACTAGTGGGCCTGCAGCACTGATTGTGCCACCCACATGAGTAGCCCTAAAATGGTGTCTCAGGCCTGCCACTGCAGTGCCTATGGGCAGTTTAGAACTGCCATGTCCTCCTGGTCAGTGTCCACACTGACCAGGCCTAACACTTCCCTTTTCGTGCACATCAGCCACCCCTATGGAAGGCCCAAGGTACCCCCCTGGGCAGGGTGCAGTGTATGTGAAAGGTAGAGCATGTACTGGTGCAGGTAACATGTCTGGTAGTGAATTACAGCCATTTTCGTTTTTCACTATTGTAAGGCTATCTTGCTCCATAGATTAACATGGGGGATGCTGGCTACAGTGGTTAACAGCATTTCTTCCCATAGGAACAAGATAGGACATAAGTATCTAGTATCCCTGAACTCAGAATTTAATAACATATCTTTTAGGAAAGGTTGTTTTTAAATCCTGTGTTTGAGAACAGCACTTTTAGAAAGTTGCTGTTCTCTTGTCTGACCCTTCTGTGTGCCTGGGCCTGTTTGTGTATTGACTGTCTGGTTTGTGAGTATCGTCGCAGAGCCTGTCGTCGCTGGGTGAGAACGCCGCACCGCTTGCTTGCGGACCGCATCACGTCGCTGCGAGTGTCGTCGCAGAATCATCGCGTCGAGGAGCTGCGAGAAAAAGGATCGCCGCTGGACCGCGCATCGTCGCCCCGGAGATCATCGCAGCACCTACGAGATCGTCGCATCGTGCCTTTGCGAGAACAGACTTCCTACGGAACCTACGCAACGGAATCCATACAAGTGGCCTTCCTCCCCATACAGACCGGATTCGTCGCAACACGCCCGCTGCTGCAGCGGGGCTGTCGCATCGCCTCCCCAGGGTCTCAGGAGCAACGCATCGCTTGTTTTCCACCGCACCAGCTTCAGCTTTTGGAACTTTGTTGCAACTAAAGGTACTGTGAGTAAACGTGACGCAACTGTGAACTTTTCACGCATCTGTGGTTTATTTTACCTCAACTTGAAGAATTTTAACGCAACCTTAAGAACTCTTTTTGAAACCATATTCTTGAACTGTGTATGTTGGATTTTTGTCGTTTTGGTCTTGTGTAGATTAGATTAAAAATACCTTTATTTTTCTAAACTGTTGTGGAGTCAGTTTGTGGTGTTTTCACTGTGTTACTGTGAGTGTTGGTACAAATACTTTACGCATTGCCTCTGGTTAGCCTAGACTGCTCGCGCCAAGCTACCTAGAGGGTGAGTGGGGGTAATCTCAGAGGGTTATCTCCTTGCCCTGACTAGAAGCAAGGGTCCCTATTTGGACAGTGGTACCTACCCCTGCCAACTAGAGACCCCCAGATCTAACAGGGGTGTTTGCATTTTTTGGTGCTGTGTGATGTGGACGTGCTGGGCATGCTGGGTGTTGGGAATGGGTCTTTTGGTGCTGGTGTGGTGTCTGGGAGAACACTGGGTGTTCTGGATGGGCTGTGTGTGCAGGTGCGGTATCTGGGGGAATGCTGGGTGTTGGGCAGGGGTGTGTTGTCTGGTGAATGCTGGCAGTCGTGGCAGTGATGAGGAGGTGAGTGTCATAAGTGGTTGTCTACTAGTGTGTTTTCTGGTGTTTCTGCTTGTGTGTGTTGCTGGGGCAGTTGAAGTGTATGCATGTATATTTGTGAGTGTGCTTGGGATAGGCACGAGAATAGGGAATTTGGATGAGGAAGAAGCAGGAGGTGGGGTAGAAATTTGGGATGGGTGGAAGGCTGCTGCAGTGTGGGAGGAGTCCAGAGCCTTAAAATATCTCTGCAGAACAGATATAGTACTGAGGATGTCTTCCAGGTAGGCCACCATCTGTTGCAGATGGCTGCCTTGCCCCTGAATGACATGCAGTAATGCCATCTGACCCAGAGAGATTTCTCAGGAGGTCAATACCCTCCTCACTCACGGCAGCGGGGGTCGGAGGGGGTTAGGTGGCTGGAGCGAAGGAGATTGCTCCCCTTGTAGAGAAGCAGGCACAGCCAACTAGGTGGGGTGCAACAGGGAGGGTGGAGATGTGACTGGGGTGGTGGACAAGGATGAAGGTGGAACAAATCCTGTTTTTCCATTGAAGGATGACTCTTATGATGAAGAAATTGAGCTTCCATCCTCCAGGGCACTCCCCACACCCTCTCAGGCACCGAGGTTCCAAAGTGGAAAGATCACACTAGCTTCATGGTCCACTACATAGGCTTTAACATTAGCATGAGGTCATGCATGCACATTATATGACCTCTAAACAGTTGCTTATAGTGAAGTCATAACCACAAACAGCTCCAATTGCATGAGTGAAGTTGTCAGATCTCCATCCTCATGTATCTAGTAGGATACTTCATCACCTTGTATAGGATGGCTCTTGTAGTACACCTTCGTAACCTGATGTCATCAAATAGGATGGCACTGAAACAAAAACATTCCTACAGATTCCACACAAGGCAGTGGAATCAGCAAATGGTCATGTACATGGTACCACATCATGATGAAATGATGGACCAACTAATACGGCTATGATGCACTAAAATGTACAGTAGCAGGGAGAAGGTGAAAAGGAATTGCTCATTTCACACTGTTGAGACTTTCTATTAGAATCTTCCTCAAGTGTACCCTGTCAGAATGGTCTCATGAAAGCTGCATCGAGGGGGTTTCCGTAGTCAAATATGCTGGTTATAAGTGCATTGGTTACTGTCTTCATTGCCTCAGGCAGGATCCATTTGAAGGTCCTATGGAGGATGTGGAGGGTGTTGAAGCAGCTGGAAGCGATGGTGTTGACCTGTCAGTTCATGGAAAGGGAGGAGTCGAGTACGGTGCTGAGGTTTCTCGGGTGGTCCGTGGGGGTCAGAGGGCTGCCGTGGGAGGTGGGCCACCAGGTGTTGTTCCATGCTGATGGGGTGGTTCCGAGGACGAGGACTTCTGTTTTCTCTAAGTTGAGCTTCAGGCAGCTGTTGCTTATCCAGGATGCAACATCCTGCATTCCTTCCTGTAAGTTGAGTCTGGTGGTAGTGGGGTCCTTGGTCAGGAACAGAATGAGTTGTGTGTTGTCGGCGTAGGATACCATGCTGAGTCGGTGCTGTCTGATGATGTTGGCGAGGGGGGACATGTAGATGTTGAAAAGGGTGGGGCTGAGTGATGACCCCTGGGGTACTCCGCTGTTGATTTCTGTGGGTTCAGAGAGGAAGGGTAGCAGTCTGATCCTTTGGCTTCTGCCTGTGAGTATCGAGCGGATCCAGTCGAGGGCTGTTCCTTGAATGTTGGTGTTGTGTTGTGTAGTCTGGCGGCGAGTGTGCAGTGGGAGAAGGTATCAAATGCTGCTGACAGGTTGAGTAGGATTCAGGCTGCAGTGTGGCCTTGATCGAGGAGGGTGTGGATGTTGTCTGTGGTGGTGAGTAGGGAGGTATCAGTGCTGTGGTTGCTGCGGAATCCAGATTGGGAGTGCTGGAGAATGGAGTTGTCTTTGATGAATCTTGTTTCACGGCGAAGGGGAGGAGCATGGGTCTGACTTCTGCACATTTCCATTTGCCGGGGAAAGTGCTGGTCTGGAAGGTGGCGTTGATGGTGAGTCATAATTCTGGAACAATGGCGGTGGTGGCTCTGTGGTATTTGTGTGGTGGGTAGGGGTCCGTGGGGATCCTCGAGTGGATGACTTTAATGGTCGAGGGGGTCTCTTCAGTCGTGACTCATGTTCAGGAGGAGATGGTTGGTTGGCTGGCATTGCCAGAGGGAGGGGTGGTTTTAGAGTCAGGTGTTTGGTCATTGAAGTTGTCATAGAGGTTTTTGATCTTCAGGTGGAAGTAGGATCCAAGCTTGTCACAGAGGTCCTGGGAGGGGGTGATCTCAATGGCTTAGCTGGGGGACTTGCTGAATTCCTGGATGATGCTGAAGAGTTTCTTGGAGTTGCTGGAGTTGGAGAGGATTTTGTTGTGGATGAAGGTTTTTTTGGTGGTTTTGATGCGTTGGTGGTATTCTGTCAAGGCGTTCTTGTATGTGGTGTGGTTTTCAAGCGTCTTGCAGTTTCTCCAGTTCTTCTCGAGGCATCTGCAGTAAACCTGGACGTAGTGGGCATAGTGGAGCTACGAGGAGCGCCACGGAGTTGAGAACAAACTCCATGAAACTCTGCGTAGCTCCGCTACGCCACCCGCCTCCCACCCACCCTATTAACAATTGTGTAAAACTGTGAAAAAATGAGTTAAAAGTCAATAAAAACGCCTTACATTAGCTGCGGCATCGCGGCTGCCCTCATCCTCTTCATCATGTTCTTGGCGAAAACTGAGCATGCACCAAGAACGCGATGAAGAGGAAGAGAGCAGCCCGGGGACATCGCAGCTAAGGTAAGACATTTGTATTTACTTTTAACTTGTTTTTCAAAGTTTTACACAATTGCTAATAGAGTAGGTGGGTGGCGGGTCTGGACAACTCCGCCGCAGTGTGTGGAGATTTGCCTACTCCGCTCTCTGCACGGAATGCGGAGTAGGCAAATCTCCACACACTCCGGGGATGAAGCAGAGTTCTCTGCCCACGGTAAGTCTGCAGGTGTGTCTGGCTTCCTGGAGCCTGGAGGTCGGTGGTGAAGCAGGTGGCTTTCCTGGGGTGTAGTGGGCAAGCATATCTGCACAGTTGGAGATCCAAGGGTGAAATTCCCTGGCAGCAAGGTTGGCGTCAGTTGCAGTGGTGGGGTGTCGCAGTTAAGGGTGGAGTTGAGCTGCTCCTCAGTGACTCTGCTCAAGTTCCTTCGCGTAGGGTGCAGAGCGGGTTTGAGAGGTTTGGGTTTGTTGATGAGGAAGTGTACGCAGTGGTGGTCCGTCCCTGAGGGTTTTGTGGTGTGGCTGAAGTGGATGCTGTTTCCTTCTGCGAAAATGGGTTTATGGGTGTGTCCTGCCTTGTGGATCAGCGTGGTGATGAGTTGTTTCAGTTCGATGTTGGCGAGGTTGTCCAGGAGGGTGGTGTAGTTGGGGTCGCTGAGGTTGTGAGGTGTAAGTTGAGGTCTCCGATGAGTATGTAGTCCATGGAAGGAATGGCGTGGGGTGCAATGAGATCGGTGATGGTGTCAGTGAAGAGGGCCCGGGGCTGTGTGGTCTGTAGGTCGCAGGTGACACGGAGTGTGGAATTGGGGCTGGTCTGGACCCATAAATGCAGGAGTTTGGCAGTGGGGAAGGTGTCGCTCGAGGTAGGGAGGCAGACAAGTCCTCCTCCTGGGTGATTGGGGCGGTCCTTCCTCTGGATCTTATATCCATCCGGGACGGCAATGGCGATGTCAGGGCAGTGGAGGCGTTGGTCGAGGTCTCTGTAAAAAAAGGCAACCTTGAATGAGAGGATGTCCAGGAGGTTCTAGATCTCTACAGAATGTTTGTGCATGGAGCGCACATTGAGAAGGATGCATCTCAGGGCATCGGCGGTGTTGGTGGCAGTGGCGGTGGTTAAGGTCTGGTGGCAGTGGCGGAAGTAGAATTGACAGTGGGTAGTGTTTGGCGTGGACTGCTGGCAGTTGTTGTTTCTTCCGGGGTTGAGTGCGAGGAGGGCGGCTGAGTTGTAGCGGTGGATGGTCGTAGATCCAGGGTCCCTGGTGCTGGTCACAGGCAGGTATCAGACGGACTCACATGAGCTTGCCTTTGGCGCACCAGCTGCACGCCCACTGCGCGATGCCACATATAAATAGGAGAGGGGGAGGGAATGGAGCTGGGAGGTTGATTGGGAACAGCAGGGGGAGGGGCAGTAGAGGCACCAGTGGCGTGGAAGAAGACGCAGGATGAAAAAAAGACACAGGGCACAGGCACAACCCCGAGAGAAGGGGCAACGAAAAACAATAAACAATATAGAGCAGCAGGGATTGCAAAACGAAAAAACTGTTGCACAACAGCACAATTGAAATTAGAGACACAATTAACAGATTGATACTTCCAAGAAACACAGTAGTGAGGGAGCATCACTCCTGACACACTAAAGCCAAGTGACTGGTTTGGTACAATTGTCACCCACAACATTAAACAACGGGAGCTGATTAATTACTTTACTCAGCCATGTGTCAGCTTAAGACATTAAATTGGCAGTGGACTGGACTCTACTATGTTCCTGGTCAGAAAGACAATACGCAAAGAACAACAGCATGCACCTACTACTAGCACCTCACAACCAATAACTCTTCTTCTGTGTCTCGCATGGGCCACCCCCAATATGTATAGGGAATTGCCTGCCTGAAACATACAAAGTTGGGAATGTAACATGTATGAATCTGAACATAACTTACCCCTTTGTAGCTGCTGCTGGGCCCACAACTGGTCTTAAGCTCTGGGTAGTCTAACTCAAGTATGCAAACCATTGGAGTGGTCAAGGTCGGGTGCGTGCCCTGTCGAAATTGAGAGGACATCCCAGCCAAACATTTTTTACCTTCTGGGTCCAGCGCCTCAGGTCCTCCCACCATTTCCTGCAATAGACACTGCACCAGTGACAGACCCTGAGGGTACGTACCTCCTGGGTGATGGATTTCTAAATTGATTGCTTCTCAGGGGCTTTGACCTATATGGATGCAATAGATGAAGAAACAGAATATACCTGCAAGTTTTATGATATCTGTTCGGTTGACACCCAAATTGGTATACACCTAGCACAAACATTAATCAATAGTTAACACACCACATGTGTAATTCTCACATGTTAAGTGGTCATCTACAGATCATCCTCAACCCTGGTCATGACCTACACTGACTAAGTCAGGCCACTAACATCATGTAGTCCAGGTCCATCCTACATGTACTAGGATGTGAGCTTCCATGAAACACAACACACCATTGTGACCTTCTGAAGGGTAAACTACTTGTGCATGACTGTACAGACACCTTTACAGCCATGCCCATTGACTAGATGCATACGGTCCATACAGGCTGGTTGAATATTATAGACTTCATCCTAAGACTTATGTCACAATGAAAGGGCTGGCATGTGTGTCACTGAGAACTTCCTCTCTGGGGATATGTAGACATGTGGACTACCTAATGGTATATCATACTACGTCCGATTGAGTTTGTGAGGTATGCACAGCCATCACAGGACACACATTTTGTCATAACACTTTTACAGGAATTACATTCAACATACCATTGTATGTGTTGTTTGATTGGTTGATTGTAACAAAGCTGGAGAATCACATATCAAAATAATTTTAGAAGTAACCAACTATCTGCACTGTTAATGTGTCCCATGTACAAGAGGCCTGTACAATGCAAGCATGACCTATGGAACAGTGACAACTGACCTGTGGGAGTAAGGGGCCTGTCATAAGTAAATGTCCTCAAATTTAAAAACACAACAATAAAAAACTATGATTAACTTATATTATGCACCTGCTAAAATTGCACGATGGGGTGGAAGAAATGAGAATAAATGTACTCGTTGTGGGGGGAACAAACGGATATAGTTAATATGTTTGCCACATGCCCAGATTTGAAATTGCTAATAGATAAGATACAGCTTTTTTAACTGAAGTAACCGGGGCGCATATTGACATAACCCCAATAGTTATGTTACTGGGGGTGGTAGAAGACGAAGGGTCCACACGTGAAATGTATTCATATAGGTATTTGATATATATTGCTGCTGCAGTTGCAAGATTGTGTGTAGCTTCAGTATGGCGTCAGAAAGAACCCCCTACGTTCGAGATGTGGAGAGGAAGATTATTTGCCATTTGTAAACTTGAAAGTAGTCTGTATGCTGTCAAAGGGTCACGAAAACGAAGATTGGGCAGAGAGATATGGGGGGTGCTAACGGAATCTGTGACACCAGCACTGTAAGATAACAGCGAGGCCCTCCTCCGTTAGGAATGCTTTATTCTTTAGAAATATGTATGTACAGTACTGTATTTAGTAGTAATGTGCTCCACGATGTTGTTCTCCCTTATGTTATCTTCCCTCAATGAGTTTTGATTTTCTTATTTTTTCTGTCTTTGTGCTGCTTATGCTTTCTCTTGTTTGTGAACATAAGTTGTCTTTGTATTTGTCTACTGGCTTAATAAAAAAATTAAAATAAAAAAACATTGATAATATCGGTCAATGGAAAGAACTATCGGGTCCGGGGGTTACCTTAGTCACCATTCCAAATGGAAAGGGAGATTACTCTGTGCATCAGTTGTATTACCACAGTAACTCTGCCCCAACATGGAATATGGCCTAGACTGGGCACAACTCATTGTAAGGCCTTGCTCTCTGCAGGCTGAGCATACTGATCCCACATGAACATCACATTTCCACTACTTCAATACATAAAATACCTCTTGCGGCCCTCCAATGAGTGACCTCAAGGCTGTATGGCGCCCTAAATGGGTCTGTTAGGGATAGTTAGCTCCCAGACAACAGCTTGGTTTAGCCTGATGTTGGCTGAGCGATATGTGGGACTGTACACATAGCTAACATCATCCTTAACTGTTTCTTAAATTATGCATACACAGCTCATGCTATCAAGCCTATATATTTCTTTGCTCATTTGCCATGATCTGATTAGGAAATATATCATAGATGCCATGAAACGTATACATGCATAGATATGAGCATGCAACACAAGTAGGATCTACGGCTTATCACACATCACACATTACAATGGTGACGTTAAGTGCTCAAAGTCTGGCGCTCCACAATCCATTACATGATTGTTCTATGTAGGGACCAAAATATGTTACAACAGTAATCTGAATTCTCCCTGGGACTCAGAGGCACACTGTAGCCTGTGGGAATGTAAAGGATGGAGTTGCACAGAGCAAAATATGTATTTCAAATAGTTACCTGTTTCTCTGGTGAGACATAGAGCTGTCCATAGAGGAGTAGGACCTATTCAACAAGTTTCCCCAGCTCTTCTGGAGAGAAGGCAGGGTCCTTCAGATCTGCCTGGACTGGCATGATTGCTCCCAGAGGTGGCACACAGCTGCTAAAGTGGAGAAGGTATTAATAGCAGCAGTGTCAGGAGGCAAGTGAGTTATTTTTTATGGTGTACATGTACGTATGCGGTCACCAGCATAGACAAACACAGCATTGGGCCACGACTGTCACAATCATGAACGTTAGCCTCTGGTTGTGCCTGCCATGGATTAAACCACAAACTGCGCGGTTGACTTCTGCCGGTGGCGGTATGTTCTGAATATCCTATATGTGCGGTCAGGCATCCAACATTTTAGCAGTTGGAACTACAGTATTGGTGACTGTTAAGTGACTCACCACCACTATCAATGTGTTGTAATATGTTTGCAGATGTATTACTTCATTGCACAGTACTTTCCTTTATGTAAACATCAGTGTAGTGCATTACTGTGTGTAAACACTATATCACCGTGGTGTACTGTACATCGCAGGTGACGGTATGTTGTGACAACAATTCAAACTTCACAATATTAAGGTGCTTATGATACATTTTTGGATGTATAAAATTCACATTTATTTTACAGACACATTTGAAGATCACAATGGGGAAAATACTTGGATGTTATACAATAAACAAATATTATGTGAATTATGTGTAAGGCTTTCAAAAGCAGTTATGTTTTGTCACATGACTTCAAGCTCACTCTTCGTCTATGTTACTGTGGACAATGTGACCAATGATCAAAATAGTTTTCACTCCTCACATAGGTACCCTGTGGGAAGAAGGAGACAAAAGCCTCCATTGTACCGCCCATTTCCAAACCTTCAGACCATGAATGTCATCAAAATGTTTCGTTTGAATAGGTAAATGATACAGGATTAATTTCATCAGTTGGAGCCTGATCTCCTTCCTCAAAACAGTAATCCTACATGCATTTAACCAATTATGAGACTTATGGCAGTATTGCATTTTCTGGCCACAGGTTCCTTTCAATACAATGTGGCTATATCTGGTGGTATGTCACAAACAAGGTTCAGTGGTGTACTACAAGACGTGCTTTCAGAAATGCTGACAATCATTGACAGCTACATCCAGTTCCCCATATGTGAGGATTTAGCCAATGTGAAGGTTGACTTCTTTAGTTTTGGTTGTATCCCACATGATGTTGGAGCCATTGATGGCACCCATATTGCCTCAGTGCCACAGCAAGCCAATGAACAAGTTTACTGTAACAGGATGCACTTCTATCAACGTGTCAGTTGTCTGTTTACCAGATTTGTCCATCTCAAATGTCTATGCCCAGTTCTCAGGATCAGCCCATCGCACTGCAGAACAGCACTATACCCCAGCTGATGTCCCAAGTACTACCAGAGGTACTACCGGAGAGGGCCTGGCTTGTTGGTAAGTTTGATCTGCCCTAATGTTTTGTGGGTGATGTCAGGTAGTGTGAACAGAATGTATGCAATTTACTGTTGCACTTATGCCTGTTTTAATCAAGGAGACTTAGCACATCCCAACTATCCTGAAGTCCAGATACAGATGTCTGGAAAAGACTGAGGGAGCCCTTCTCTAATCACTCGGGAAGGTGTGCCAAATTACCATGGCCTGCTGCATGCTCCCCAACATCACCCTGCGATGGAACATCCAATATATAGCAAAGGATGGAGACCATGAAGGGCCACTGAATCCTGAAATGCCAAATGGTGAAGATGAAGGAGCTGACTTGTGTCAAGATCTCACCAAGAATGTCTTCTCATGAGTGTAAGTATGTTGTGAGATATCATGACTTTGACTATCAAAGCAAATCTTGTTCTGATGATGTGAGGAGTATGTTTAGGGAAATTATTAGGAAGCTAAAGCTCTGGCAAATTCTGGTGAAAGGTTTTTGTTGAGGAATGTTTTGACACATGGTAATTTTGTTAGTGTTAATTTGTTTAGCTTAGATTTTAGTTATGACTTGTTTTCTCCAGAAGCTGACTCTGTAAATGATGTCAGATGTATGGTTTTATAGCAACTCTCTTTATTTTGGTCTGTTTTAGGTATCTTCACCATGGCATCTTTATTTGGACATTTTAGAGTTGTGACATTAGCAGGTATAGAATGCTATTTGGATGTGCAAAGTAGACATGGATTGATCCTGGGAAAAAGTGTCACAGTCTTTGGGTATAAAAAAACCTATACAAAGTCAGCTTGCACAGTGATAGGATGTAAGTTAAGAGGACTCCAGTGGACTTCTTCCGCCTTGTCTAATTCTCTTGGATCTGACAGCAGCATTTGATACCATCTCTCCCATGTTGCTGTTGGAAAGACTCCAGAGTCTGGGTATATCTCATCAAGCACTTGCCCTTCTGTCCTCATTCCTGACAGGGAGATCCCAAAGGGTAAATCTAAAATCTTTTCACTCTGACTCCTACTCACTGCCTTGTGCATTCCCGCAGGGGACTTCCTTGAGTCCCACCCTTTTTAATCTGCATGTGGCACCCCTCACTACAGTAATCCACTCTTTTAGATTAGAGGTTCTGTCATATGCAGATGATACACAAATGATGGTTACCATCCCTAAGGGGCTGGGCACGTGGTCAGAGAATGTCCAAGGATGCATGTCTGGAGTAGCAGACTGGATGTCGGCTAACTTCCTTAAAGTTAACGAGGGAAAAAACGGAGGTAAGGATATTCAGATCAGGGGCAGTCAAACGGAACAGTAACTGCTGGTCTCAATCTTTAGGATGCTGTCCTGTTCCGAGTGAAAAGGCTAAGAATCCTGGAGTCCTGATGGACACGGAACTTAGCTTCAAGGCCCAAGTGAACCGTACCATTTCCACATGCTTATGGCCTATAAGGATGTTAAAAAATCTTCCCTTTCATCCAGCGTCCAGATAGGATCCAGGTAGCACTGGATCTGGTAATGGACAGACTTGATAATTCCAATGCCCTGTGCCTGGCCGCTAGTAAGGGCTTACAACATAAACTCCAGGTACTGCAAAATGCAAAAGACAATCAGCCAAAGAGGGACTAGAACATCTACACTGGCGTCCTATTGAACAACGTGATAAAGGTGAAGAGACACATTGTGCAAAAACAAACATAACAAAGAAAGTGAAGTAGACAGTCATGGTGAATAAAGCCATAGTTGTAGATGGCAAATTATCTGAAATCCAAAGTCCAAAATACTAAGACCATGACAAAGGAAAGATTTGTCCACAAATAGTCCACAGAGTGAATGTGTGACACACAAGAGAGGACATTAAGGTTGAGGTTTCTTGCTGGTGGTGGTGGGTAACTTTCCACCTGTACCTACTGGATTTTTGCCTGGATGTCCCCGCTTGCAACTGTAGGGGTATCCACTGCAGCAGAGACAGGGGTGTCTACAAGCGTGTCTCCCTCTAACAGGGTGGCCCTTCCTGTGGTTGCCACAGATGTAGATGGTCAGATGTAGTTAGGCACAGGAAAAGGTCGATGGTTGTGAAAAAGCCCTGCACAGGGTTGTATTGATGTCCTGCATCACCCCAAAGAGCTGGCCCATGTTGGCATTGTGTGCTGCTAGCTCCTGGTGTATGTACCTCTGCAGCTGCTTCAGCTCCCGGGATTTGGTCAATACCTGGCCCATCATGTCTTGGGAGTCCTGAGAGTCTCACAAGACTCGGTTGATGGTGGCCTTGTTGTGTGTGGGCCCTTGGCCTTACTCACTGGGCCCACAGTACCCCTCCCATGAACCCTACCACCACGGACCTGTGCCCTTGGCCCGGGTGCACTCTCTCACTGGTTATTGGTTCCTCTGTGACTGAGTTGGTGATTATCACCTCAGGATCCAGGACTGGAAGGCACAACATGGTAGTGACTGTGCCAGGTACAAAGGCTAGGGGGACTGAGGTTCACTGAGGGGTTACAGCTTAGGTGGTAGGTGTTGTTGTGAGCTCAGTGAGACTCTCTGTTGCCTTTTGCCAAGGTTGACCAGGTGTGCCAAGACTGTCATCCACATCTCCACAATTGTTATCATCATTGAGGGCTTAATCCGGGGGCGGATTGGGAGTCTGTTCAGTGGACAAGCTCTGCCCAAGAACTGTGCCAAATCAACCTGTTATGAAATAGAGAAAATTGTGTTGGTGGAAGTGTGGTATCTACATCCAAATTTTTGTCACAATAAGGAGAGGCCTAAGAAGAACAAAATCACTCTTGTGATATATATCCGTGGTATAGAACTTAACAAGACATTTGGAGACATTCAATACATGTACTAAAATTGAGCAGCTCATTAGATGTGCTGATATGTTGCATTTTGGATTAATGCAAAAACAACAGTTGATGGACAGAATGCAGAACAATGTCATACATTCACCCCAGTACAGAGATCTGGGCCTAAATCCATCGTTTTTTTGCACTCCACACCACCCCAGTCCAGACATGGCCATATGCAAATCAGCCTTGACCCTGTGCCTCATGGGAACAGTCCAGCCCGAACTGCCAAGCCATGTCTTTCCTGGACCGGAATCAAGCATCCTAGGACCGGTTTCTGGCTATCAGCCGTCTTAAGCCGGGATCGCTTGACTCCAGTGGTGTGGAGAGCATGGGACTCATGTCTGAGCATACCCATCCCACTCGGGGTGACAAATGCAAAAACAACACTTGATGGACAGAATGCAGAACAATGTCATACATTCACCCCAGTACAGAGATCTGGGCCTAAATCCATCGTTTTTTTGCACTCCACACCACCCCAGTTCAGGCATGGCCATATGCAAATCAGCCTTGACCCTGTGCATCATGGGAACAGTCCAGCCCAAACTGCCAAGCCATGTCTTTCCTGGACCGGAATTTTTGCATATGGCCATGTCTGAACTGGGGTGGCTTGGTGAGCAAAATAACTGATGGATTAAACCCGATCTGTGACTGGGGATGAATGTTTTGCCATTGTGCAACATTCTGTCCATCATTGTGTGCGTTTTGCTGTTCACCCTATGTGGGAAGGGTATGCTCAGACGTGGGTCCCATGCTCACTAAGCCACTGGAGTCAAGCTATCCTGGCTGAAGACGGCTGATAGCCAGAAACTGGTCCTAGGATGCTTGATTCTGGTCCAGGGAAGACATGACTTGGCAGTTCGGGCTGGACTGTTCCCATGAGGCACAGGGCCAAGACTGATTTGCATATGGCCATGTCTGAACTGGGGTGGCTTGGTGAGCAAAATAACTGATGGATTAAACCTAGATCTGTGACTGGGGGTGAAGGTTTTGCCATTGTGCAACATTCCATCCATCATCTTGTGTGTTTTGCTGTTCACCCTATGTGGGAAGGGTATGCCCAGACGTGGGTCCCGTGCTCACTAAGCCACTGGAGTCAAACTATCCTGGCTGAAGATGGCTGATAGCCAGAAACCGGTCCTAGGATGCTTGATTCTGGTCCAGGGAAGACATGATTGGCAGTTCGGGCTGGACTGTTCCCATGAGGCACAGGGCCAAGACTGATTTGCATATGGCCATGTCTGAACTGGGATGGCTTAATGAGCAAAATAACTGATGGATTAAACCCTGACCTGTGACTGGGGGTGAATGTTTTTCCATTGTGCAACATTCCGTCCATCATCTTGTATGTTTTGCTGTTCACCCTATGTGGGAAGGGTATGCCCAGATGTGGGTCCCTTGCTCACTAAGCCACTGGCGTCAAGCTATCCTGGCTGAAGACGGCTGATAGCCAGAAAGCGGTCCTAGGATGCTTGATTCCGGTCCAGGGAAGACATGACTTGGCAGTTTGGGCTGGACTGTTCTCATGAGGCACAGGGCCAAGACTGATTTGCATATGGCCATGTCTGAACTGGGGTGGCTTGGTGAGCAAAATAACTGATGGATTAAACCCAGATCTATGACTGGGGGTAAATGTTTTGCCATTGTGCAACATTCCGTACATCATCTTTTGTGTTTTGCATTTTGGATTAAGGCATGAAAATGACATCTCCCAAACATTTAAGGCAACACAGTGGAGAAGTAACATGTGCATTTGACCATTCCAAGGCATAGTTGTGTACAATATAGGTGAACACAAAACTTGTTTTTTTATTTAGTATTAATAATCATGTGAGCAGTGCAGAGACAGTGGGGAACCTGCCACTTCTACTAAGCTGAGTTATCTTAATGCCTTACAAATATTTGGTTGTTATAAGACAAGGGGTAACCCAATTGTAGTTGAAGGACCTGGGTATCAAGTATTATAGTCAACAGTTGGTCCTAGACATTAATTCATCATACACAATGTGATAATATAATTCAATTATTAACTTTGGTCATCATTAGATTAAATCCACTCTAGTTAATATGATACAGAACATGACAGATACAATAGCCCAAAATATTAATTGATACAAAAAAAATACACAAAAAACGAGCAATTATGTCTCAACTGAATCCGAGAGACTTAGGGCCCGATGTAGGTAGGCAAATACCGGTCGGAAACGGCCGAAAATATCTATTTTCGGCCGTTTCCGACCGGTATGTAGATATTGAGATGTAGGGGCATCTAAAATTACAGAATTGGTAATTTTACCGATTCGGTAAAATACCGAATTGGTAAAATTACCGAATCTGTAATTTTAGATGTAGGTAGCACTGTTTTCAGTGCTACAAGGGTTTAAGAATTCTTAATTTACCACCAACTAGTAGTTGGTGGTAAATTAAGAAAACCATTTAAAAAGCATTTCTTCTGCTTTTTAAACAGTGCCATGTTGCAGACAGACATGCCCTAAGGGCATGTATGTCTGCAACATGTGCACCCATGCACAATTGAGGGGTGCAACAGGGTGTCAAAGTGACACCCTGCCACCCGTTATGTTTCCCCCAATTACAAAATCGGTATTTACCTATTCGGTAATTGACATTGATTCCTATGGGCCTCAAGGCCCATGGGAATCAATGGCAATTACAGAATCGGTAAATACCGATTCATTAATTACCGAATCATACCGATTCGGTAATTAATTCGGTAAATATACCTACATCCCGATTGCCAGTTCTTAAATACCGAATCGGTATGATTCGGTATTTAAGAATCGGTAATCGGGGATTACCTACATCTGGCCCCTTACTCATTTAATATATATTTTTTGAAAATAGCAAATATAAATACAATATTTACACATGGGGTTCACTGTCAATTGGTGTGCACAGAAAAGAGTGAAAAGTAAGTGCTCGTGTAAGTGACCAAGATGGTCGGTGAAGAAAATAGAATTATTTGAAAAATAATCACATATGAGCCTGCCCTAAATCGATAGCTCGCAAGTTAATATACGGACTAAATATCTCCAAGTACTGTTAGGAAAATCGTTAAAATACTCAAAGAAAAAGGGGGTAGGGGCACTCACCCTTCACTGGTGTGCCACTTGTGCGACGTTAGTCTGCACCCAAAAAGATTTGCCAGTGTGCTGAAGTTAGCACTAGAGGGAAAGACAAAGTAGCCATTAGTGCTCCCAATTTTTTACATGAGTCAATCATGTCACACATACTTTATGTGAAAATGCCCATCGTGCATTTGCCAAATAGAAAACACAGACACCCTGGAATATATTGCCACCTTGTTGTACGCAATTTAATTAAATAGTGATAGACAATATTGTTCATCATCATCAAAGTTCATTATCGTCCTACAACGGAGCACACTATATCACCATCCTATTCTAAAATAACAGGTGATAGTTCTCAACAGATGCGGTCTATGCTAGGACCACCGTAATGCAGTGAGCAAAAACGCGAGTCACACTCACCCCCAGGACGTCTCCTGAATCAAATCCCAGTCTTCGATACAGATTATCACTATAAAAAGACAAGATATCTCAATTAACAACAACAAACTCCCTACCCATAACGAGGAAGGAAAAATCGTTAAAAGAGTAAACCAAGGCCAGCGGTTCTGTGCGTCATACCTGGATTCAGTCTAACAAGCCGCGAAACAGTCAGCTTGCCTCCGTAATGGCTCCGAGATGCCGCAATGGAGAATGGGAACCACGTATGCAACGTGGCATGAAAATAACCTAGCAACAGGACCGTGCGGCGTCATGGCTCCAACATCAACGCCCACAAGCGTCAACGTGGTTACCCAGCAACCGCCAAAGCATCTACAATGGCGAAGTATCGCTATTTGGTTTAAAACACGAGCAAGCCTACTCAATTATAGACAGCGCTATGTGTCTTGTGGTTGACATTCCGGATACTCCACAAGTGCAAACTGAAGTCAACTGAAATGATAAAATTGACCTCAACTAAAATGAAAATCGATTCTTATAATTTGGTGAATGAGAAAAGGAAAAAAGAAAAAAGTGACAAAAAACAGTTATAAATACTGTGCATCACTTAATTGTTCCAACAGTGGTGATCACTTTGGTGTATCACTTAATAATCGTACCAATAGAGGTATATATATAACCAATTACCATGTACATTCATAGATGGTGTTATTCACATGACAATTCTTAATACATCTAATACATATTATATATATAACCAGTAGAATCTCACATGGTTGTAACAGTCATTATTTTCAGAAGGATACACGTTATAATACTGTTACTCGGCTGCAAGTAAAAATACAGATAGAGGCTTATCCAGATCAACCATTATACAATGTTGCCATTTGTCTTGTTAACTCTTCATACTCATTGAGCCCCCTATTGACAGTATCAAAAGTGTGCATCCATTTGCACTCTCGCACATTTAAGGTGTTAATTAAGTCACCCCCTCTGATATTCAAAGTGACCTTCTCCAGGACCCACAATCTCAAACTATCAGGTGAATGAGCAAATTTCACAAAATGTTCTACTAAAGGGGCTCCCTGCACTCTGCAACTAATGGGCAGGTGATTACATATATCACACCAACCGAATTGCAGTTGGTGTGATGTCTCATAGTGTGCGTATAGTTGTTGTATGTACATAGTTTCAGCTCATCCGTTAATGGGCACTCTTTGCACGTACCACATTTGTGATGGCCCAGTACCGGTGGGATGTTCCAGAGGGTGGTCTGGGCCTCCCTGATTTTACTTGGTAATAATGATTGAACCACATAGTCCCTAATGCTTCTTCCCTTTTTGAATGCGTTCATGGGTGGGTCTGGGATCCCTATTTCATCGGCCACTAAATGCCAGTGGCTGTTAATCACTTTTTTAATGTCTCTACTCCTGGTGTTAAATGTAGTTACACACGTCATTCTTTCATTCACCTTAGTGTTTTTTATCCTGGGTTCTAGCAGGAACTCCCTGTGCAAGAAAAAAGCCTTTTTACGTGCTTTCTTAAGGAGCCGCCATGGATAGCCCCTATCAGTCAATCGTTCCATAAGTAGAATAGATTCATTAAAGAAATCCTCCTTACGCGTACAATTCCGCCACAACCTCAGGAACTGACCATACGGTAAATTGTCCCTGAGGTTGCGTGGATGATGGCTTGTGTAACGGAGCAATGTGTTCCTTTCACTCGGTTTTCTATAGAAAGTGGGGTGCAAAAAGCCCTCTTCCTCCACTATACTAATATCAAGGAAGTTAATCTTGTTGTTACTATACTCCAGGGAGAATTGTATATCACTAGATCTTTTATTAAGCCACTCATGGAACTCTGTCAGTCGTTTTTCACTCCCCTCCCAAACCACCAGGACATCATCGATATATCGACGCCATGTCCTGATGTTCTCATAGTACGGGTTTGTCTCACTATATATGAATTGTTGTTCATAAGCATTCCTAAAGAGTATAGCCAGGTCAGGGGCAAAGCTCGCCCCCATAGCTGCCCCCCTTGTCTGTATAAAATATTCTCCTTAAAAAAAAAAAGTTCTTTCCCATCGCAATTTCCAATAAATCCAAAATAAAAGATGTAGGTACCTGGCATGGTTTTGAACGTTCTTTCAAAACACTTTCGATCACCTCAAGTGCAGCTGATTGAGGGATGTTGGTGTAAAGAGATGTTACATCCATAGTCACCAATAAGTTTTTAGTATGATCAAAAGCATACCCATCCACCAATTGAATTGCCTGCATGGTGTCCCTCACATAAGGCATTGTGCCCTCCGCCGCAGGTTTTAAAAAGACATCAATATATTTACATAAGAGTTCTAAGATGGACCCACACCCAGATACAATCCGTCTACCGGGGGGATTATCGAACCTCTTATGAACTTTGGGCAATGTATAGATCGTTGGTAATCTGGGGTGGTTATGTTTAGGTAGTCATATTCATGTTTAGAGAGATAACTTTCATCTAAAGTTTTGAGTGTAATTGTCCTGATGTCCATTGCTATTTCCTTGGTATTTCCTTGGTAGGATCTGTTCTTAGTTTCTTATAGTTACCAGCTATTCCTAGCTGAGAAAGTATTTCTGACTTATAGTCATCCCTACTTTGAACCACAATGGCCCCACCCTTGTCCACCGGTTTAATGACGATATCGTGTTATGTTTTAAAGATTCAGGGGCTTGACGTTCCTGTTTACTGATGTTGTATCTAGTATAGCATTTCTTGGATAGTACCTGGTTTATATCTCTCATTACCACTTGTTCAAAAGCTAGCACTTTATGTGACATCATTTGGGCTGGTGGTGTAAAGGTCGAAGGAGGTCGCAAACCAGTATTGCTGAATGTTGGTTTAAAAGGCACTTTGTTGAAATACTGCTTCAATCTTACTTTTTGAAAAAACGGATGTAACTCAGTTTTTAGATTGAATGTGTTTGGTAAATTGGTGGGGACAAAAGAAAGACCTTTCTCAAGAACACACATTTCTGCTTGTTTTAGGGTGTATGGTGACAGATTAATTATCGGACTATCACGTCTAGGTATTAACTCAGTGTTCACCACTGGTAGTGCTGACGCCTGGTTCTGATTTCCCCGTGTGCCTCCTGGTTGAAGCGAACCTGTTTCTTCGCAGCCCCTCCCCTGCCCGGATTCCAATTGGATTGACCCCGTCCCCTGGGTCTCCCCCAGGGGCGGCCCCTGCCCAGATATCCTGCCCATTGGTCCTCTTCTAAAAAAGTGTTCTGATATTCAGGGTATGAGTTACTAGTACTGGGTCTTTCCTGCTCGTTATCCGAGTTACTCGTAGCGGGGGAGTCTGAAAAAGTATTACACTTTCTGTAACCTCCACGTCCTCTGGTGATGTACCTGCCTTGATTATCTTGCTTGTAATACCCTTCAGCTAAATATGGGTATACTGACTTTTTGTCGTAGAACTTGAGGTCTTTAGCTAGTTTGTCTAATTTTGTTGATTGTGTAAAGACGTCAAATTCTTTTAGAGTTCTTTCTAAGCGCTTTAGGGCTTCTTTGGCGTTGTTCAGCGCCTTATCGTCTACTATCTCCTTTCTAAGTTCAGATATTTCTTTCATAGGATGCTCCAACTCCTCCAAAGCCGTCTCAACCCCAAGCACCATCCAGTGCCAGGAGCAGTTGTTACTAATGAAACTGAAATTGCCTTTGAATTTTGGATTATCAATAAAAATTGCTGGTTCGTTGAGCACTTGTAACCCAATGGGGATTACATTGGCCTGAAGGTATTGTGTAAGTGTATGACCATGTAATCTGGTGCGAATTAATTTCTTTTCCAATCTTTCTAATTGTTGATTTTGTCATTTAGAGTAAGATCAATAGGATTCGTTGTCCGACCCAGGAAACTGCCACCTCCCTGGGTTTCTATTAATTTGTTAATGTACTCTTCACTATACGATAAGGTGTCCTTATCTGACATATCCTTCGTCTCTCACTATAAAACAAGCCAAAATAGAGGCAACAAAAATTTTAAACAAACATAACAATTAATACAGTCAACAAATAAACATAGAAACACACCCTCGCAGGATTCCCTGCTCAAGGAAATTGTTATAAAACAAGGGGTAACCCAATTGTAGTCAAAGGACCTGGGTATCAAGTATTATAGTCAACAGTTGATCCTAGACATTAATTAATCATACACAATGTGATAATATAATTCAATTAATAACTTTGGTCATCATTAGATTAAATCCACTCTAGTTAATATAATACAGAACATGACAGATACAATAGCCCAAAATATTAATTGATACCAAGAAATACACAAAAACCGAGCAATTATGTCTCAACTGAATCCGAGAGACTTACTCATTTAATATATATTTTTTGAAAATAGCAAATATAAATACAATATTTACAAATGGGGTTCGCTGTCAATTAGTGTGCACAGAAAAGAGTGAAAAGTAAGTGCTCGTGTAAGTGACCAAGATGGTCGGTGAAGAAAATAGAATTATTTGAAAAATAATCACATATGCGCCTGCCCTAAATCGATAGCTCGCAAGAAATGTACTTCTTTCTTGTTGGCAACTGCTTAGATAGTCCTCCGTATTCCTTGATTGGCACAAGAGACAATGGGAAGGGGAGGAGGGGTAGGGACAGGACAATATAGGTACAGGCTCCAAAGGAGGAAATTGTCGACGTTTCGACCCAAAACAGAAAACTGGGTGACTGGGTTCCTCAGGGGCGGGTCTTCATCAGGACGGGGGAGGGAAGGGTTGGACTCAATGTGCACGTAGGTATAGTAACCCCAATGTCAATGGGTACCTGTAACAACAAATGAATATACGGACTAAATATCTCCAAGTACTCTCAGGAAAATCGTTAAAATACTCAAAGAAAAAGGGGGTAGGGACACTCACCCTTCACTGGTGTGCCACTTGTGCGACGTTAGTCTGCACCCAAAAAGATTTGCCAGTGTGCTGAAGTTAGCACTAGAGGGAAAGACAAAGTAGCCATTAGTGCTACCAATTGTTTACATGAGTCAATCATGTCACACATACTTTATGTGAAAATGCCCATCGTGCATTTGCCAAATAGAAAACACAAACACCCTGGAATATATCGCCACCTTGTTGTACGCTATTTACTTAAATAGTGATAAACAATATTGTTCATCATCATCAAAGTTCATTATCGTCCTACCACGGGCCACACTATATCACCGGCCTATTCTAAAATAACAGGTGATAGTTCTCAACAGAAGCGGTCTATGCTGGGACCACCGTAATGCAGTGAGCAAAAACGCAAGTCACACTCACCTCCAGGACGTCTCCTGAATAAAATCCCAGTCTTCCATACAGATTATCACTTTAAAAAGACAAGATATCTCAATTAAAAACAACAAACTCCCTACCCAGAACGAGGAAGGAAAAATCGTTAAAAGAGTAAACCAAGGCCAGCGGTTCTGTGCGTCATACCTGGATTCAGTCTAACAAGGGGCGAAACAGTCAGCTTGCCTCCGTAATGGCTCCGAGATGCCGCATTGGAGAATGGGAACCACGTATGCAACGTGGCATGAAAATAACCTAGCAACAGGACCGTGCCGCGTCATGGCTCCAACATCAACCTATACAAGCGTCAACGTGGTTACCCAGCAACTGCCAAAGCGTCTACAATGGCGAAGTATCGCTATTTGGTTTAAAACACGAGCAAGCCTACTCAATTATAGACAGCCGCTATGTGTTTTGTGGTTGACATTCCGGATACTCCACAAGTGGAAACTGAAGTCAACTGAAATGATAAAATTGACCTCAACTAAAATGAAAATCGATTCTTATAATTTGGTAAATGAGAAAAGGAAAAAAGAAAAAAGTGACATAAAACAGTTCTAAATACTGTGCATCACTTAATTGTTCCAACAGTGGTGATCACTTTGGTGTATCACTTAATAATCGTACCAACAGAGGTATATATATAACCAATTAACATGTACATTCATAGATGGTGTTATTCACATGACAATTCTTAATACATCTAATACATATTATATGTGCGAGAGTGGAAATGGATGCACACTTTTGATACTGTCAATAGGGGGCTCAATGAGTATGAAGAGATAACAAGACAAATGGCAACATTGTATAATGGTTGATCTGGATAAGCCTCTATCTGTATTTTGACTTGCAACCGAGTAACAGTATTATAACGTGTGTCCTTCTGAAAATAATGACTGTTAAAACCATGTGAGATTCTACTGGTTATATATATATAATATGTATTAGATGTATTAAGAATTGTCATGTGAATAACACCATCTATGAATGTACATGTTAATTGGTTATATATATACCTTTGTTGGTACGATTATTAAGTGATACACCAAAGTGATCACCATTGTTGGAACAATTAAGTGATGCACAGTATTTATAACTGTTTCATGTCACTTTTTTCTTTTTTCCTTTTCTCATTCACCAAATTATAAGAATCGATTTTCATTTTAGTTGAGGTCAATTTTATCATTTCAGTTGACTTCAGTTTCCACTTGTGGAGTATCCGGAATGTCAACCACAAGACACATAGCGGCTGTCTATAATTGAGTATGCTTGCTCGTGTTTTAAACCAAATAGCGATACTTGGCCATTGTAGACGCTTTGGCGGTTGCTGGGTAACCACGTTGACGCTTGTGGGCATTGATGTTGGAGCCATGACGCGGCGCGGTCCTGTTGCTAGGTTATTTTCATGCCACGTTGCATACGTGGTTCCCATTCTCCATTGCGGCATCTCGGAGCCATTACGGAGGCAAGCTGACTGTTTTGCGGCTTGTTAGACTGAATCCAGGTATGACGCATGGAACCGCTGGCCTAGGTTTACTCTTTTAACGATTATTCCTTCCTCGTTCTGGGTAGGGAGTTTGTTGTTTTTAATTGAGATATATTGTCTTTTTATAGTGATAATCTTTATCGAAGACTGGGATTTGATTCAGGAGACGTCCTGGGGGTGATTGTGACTCGCATTTTTGCTCACTGCATTACGGTGGTCCCAGCATAGACCGCATCTGTTGAGAACTATCACCTGTTATTTTATAATAGGCTGGTGATATAGTGTGGCCCGTTGTATGACGATAATGAACTTTGATGATGATGAACAATATTGTCTATCACTATTTAAGTAAATAGCGTACAACAAGGTGGCGATATATTCCAGGGTGTTTGTGTTTTCTATTTGGCAAATGCACGATGGGCATTTTCACATAAAGTATGTGTGACATGATTGACTCATGTAAACAATTGGTAGCACTAATGGCTACTTTGTCTTTCCCTCTAGTGCTAACTTCAGCACACTGGCAAATCTTTTTGGGTGCAAACTAACGTCGCACAAGTGGCACACCAGTGAAGGGTGAGTGCCCCTACCCCCTTTTTCTTTGAGTATTTTTACAATTTTCCTGACAGTACTTGGAGATATTTAGTCCGTATATTAATTTGTTGTTACAGGTGCCTATTGACATTGGGGTTACTATACCTACGTGCACATTGAGTCCAACCCTTCCCTCCCCCGTCCTGATGAAGACCCGCCCCTGAGGAACCCAGTCACCCAGTTTTCTGTTTTGGGTCGAAACGTCGGCAATTTCCTCCTTTGGAGCCTTTACCTATATTGTCCTGTCCCTACCCCTCCTCCCCTTCCCATTGTCTCTTGTGCCAATCAAGGAATACGGAGGACTATCTAATCAGTTGCCAACAAGAAAGAAGTACATTTCTTGCGAGCTATCGATTTAGGGCAGGCTCATATGTGATTATTTTTCAAATAATTCTATTTTCTTCACCGACCATCTTGGTCACTTACACAAGCACTTACTTTTCACTCTTTTCTGTGCACACCAATTGACAGTGAACCCCATTTGTAAATATTGTATTTATATTTGCTATTTTCAAAAAATATATATTAAATGAGTAAGTCCCTCGGATTCAGTTGAGACATAATTGCTCGGTTTTTGTGTATTTTTTTGTATCAATTAATATTTTGGGCTATTGTATCTGTCATGTTCTGTATTATATTAACAAGAGTGGATTTAATCTAATGATGACCAAAGTTATTAATTGAATTATATTATCACATTGTGTATGATGAATTAATGTCTAGGACCAACTGTTGACTATATTACAAATATTTGAGGTACGCACTTGGGATGTTGTAACTCATGCCATCAATAGTTTCAGTTGAGCAGACAGGACAACATCAAGCTAAGTAGGCAGAAATATCTCTGAAAATTGCACTGTATGTAGATTGCTCAGTCCAGGAGACATTAACATCAGTTGTTACATGTCAGACACGTGAGAATAAGCAAAATCACAATTGCATCTTGCTTTCTGTTACAGAAACAGGGACTCATGGTATTTGTGGTCCTTTCAATCTCTACTTCCCAACACTTGACAAATGGTTAACTCCATGAGAAATGAACATCAGTTGTTATGTGTTAGACAAGTGAGAATGGGCAAAATCATTATTCATCTTATTCTGAGCAACAGAAACAGGGCATCATGGCAGTTGTAATCATTTCAATCTCTACTTCCCAACAGTTGAGAAATGGTGAACTCCATGAGAAATGAACATTAGTTGCTACATGTCATACAAGTAAGAATGGTCAACATCACTAATTTATCTTGTTTTGAGTAACATAACAAGGCCTCATTGTAGTTGTAGTAATTTCAATCTCTACTTCCCAACACTTGCGAAATGGTTAGTGTAACATACCTGTTGTCAAAATGCAGTTGGGCTGGACCATTGATTTTGACACATATCATGGGTCATGGGATGATGATTTAATAGTAATACACCTAAAGACACCATTCCAACATGTGACATGTAATGTAGATTGCTACATGTGATCTTTTGTTCAAAAATACACATTGACGTCAAACATCTCTGATACTTTGAATATTGGATGTTAACGAAAGTAGATAGACAACAGAGTAGCAAAAGCTGAGATGAGATGAGAGCTTTCAAGACATTGAAGTGCTGTGACAGTGAGGTGTAACTTACCAGACTCCACTCCCCACCTAATCCTGTGAATCCCTCAGAATGCAGGATGGGTTACACCTTTTCCTCCCAGGGAAACAGTTGTAGTGGGATGGTGGGAGGACAACCACCAGTCCTCTGGGCCTCTAGGTGTTGCTTTTAGGCCAAGGAATGCTTATTCCTCCTCAGGTTATTCCACCTCTTCCTAATCCTTCCTTTGGTGCAGAGTGGTACCTACATCATTCACTCTGTTGACTATCAGGTCTAACATTTCCCTTTTCCTACTGAGAGAAATATGTTGGACTTGGGCGCCATATAATTGTGGCTCTACTCTTACGATTTCATCAACCATGACTGACAGCTCTCACACTCTGAATTTTGTTTTAATTTTTTAACATGAAATAAGTTTAAATTAAAGTGAGCGGCAATGACCAAAAAAACACCAAGGAATATTAAAAAGATGCAACAAAAGCATGTGGAGAGTGTTAAATGGGATAGGAAAAAATGGGCTGCCTTATCTGAACAAAAAAGTGTGGTGTCTGTCTTACTGTGCTGCAGTGGACAGGCAAAGGATCATGGTTTGGGATGGGGTGTGTTTAACCCCTTTAATGCTGCGCACGTTCAGCGGACGTCGCGTGCCCTACCTCGGTAGTGCTGCTCACGTCCGCTGAACGTCGCGGCCCCGCCCGCGCAATAGAACGTTCCGCACCAGCGCGGAACGTTCAGCGGAGGGGTTAATAGTGTGATTTGTAGGTGTGTCCACTTGGCAATTGGATATTACCTGTGTTGTTTTTGTATCCATTCAATGGCCACTGTTCTGATGCTTTGCTGGGAGCGCACTGTGACAGCCTACTGCCTTCGAGGAACCACCACAGGGGGACCGCCAGTACAACTGTGTTTTCGTAATTGGCTCAGCCGGAAGCCGTGGCCCTGGTGGCGACAGAGTACGCATCACCAACACTCTGTCAACAGCGGTTGAGGCTGCATGCATCATAATAGGACCGGTAGAAGTCCGCCTGCTTAGCGGTCTTCTTGGGACCACCACAGAGGCAGTACGGTGGTGAGACTGCCAAACTCATAATTGGGCCCTAAGTTTCTTTCACGTAGTAGGCCTGACTGCACAAAGGATTTAGAATAGATGATGTTTTAGTTATTTCCTGAAGATAAGGAGGATGAAGTCCGGCCCGGAGAAGGCAAAGCCGGACCCGATGGGGGCCCTGGGCAAACTCCGCCCCGGGTGGGAGACACGCCCCTCCAATCCCCTGTCGTGTAAACCCATGAAAATGGGGCAACCTGGATTAGTTGCCACGGAGAGAGCCACAGTGCCCCAATCTTAGGGCAAAGTGGAGTGCGGCCTGGGGGGGGAATAAATAAGGGGCATAGGATCCCTAGTGAAATCAGAGAAGCCCACCCACCCACACCAAAAAGAACGCAGGCGTCACAGCCACACCTGTCGGTAGAAAGTTGAAGCCTGGAACTGAAGACATTGAGGCCCGGACGCTCACACACTCCTGGGAAGAAACTGTCTGGGGTGCATAGCAATATAGAATGGTCATCATGATTACAAAGACAATGAAACATGCATTAACATGGATGTTATGAATAACCAATGAACTTTGAATGTATGGCCATGTTCAGTTTTGAATAAACTGTGACCTTTTACGGCAAGTGATGATTTAAAGTAAAGGGAAGCAGTCCATTTGGGGAGGGGGAGGTGGACTCTCCCATGGGAGGGGTTGAATTACTGCATTTTTGATACTTGTCTCCTTAACTCTTCCCCCCAGGACCATCAACCAATAGAGGGTGAAACTTCATTTTCATTTCAAATTCTTTCTTTCTAATAAAAGGAATACAAATTAACAGCATGGTACTAGACTATTATGATCTAAATATTTTCTTACAAAAATAATATATCTCAAATATCGTTTATATAAATATTGCCCCATTAAAGTTAATAATAGAAAATCTTCACCATGGGCATCGATATTTTAGTAAACGTTATTTAGGCCACTATATTTGTGTCATATGATATTTTCGGTACATCCTCTTTTCAACGACATCATATGTGAACCCGAGGATGTGCGAGAGACCCAGTCTGCCTGTTGGAGAACAGTTGCCTTTCCTCTCTCACGGGTTTTTAATTAGGAACAGTACACCACTCTCTCATCCTTCACGGAGGCGAGAAGGCGGCCGCCTACTCACAAATTGGCACACAGAGCTCTTCAACACGTCTGTCACCTACTCTTCTGCCCACAGATCTGCCTAAGATTGTGAGCTAATGAAAAAACCCTCAAAAACAATGGGAAACCTCCGCAATGACCAATTAGTCTGTTCCTATGTCACTGCGCCCATTTCGTTGGTCACCTTTCACCTTTCTTTCTTTCTGAAGTAAACAAAAGAATGGCGGTGAGAGTGTGATGAGTTGGTACTGCTAGGAAGTGCAGCGAATTGAGTTGAATTTCGACTTATGAGTGAATCGAATCACTCAACTCTCGTAAGGCAGCTGTTGCATAGTGGTATAATATTATAAGCAGCATTTATTTGGAGAAAACACGAGTGAAGGGGGTTCACGTTTTCTTAGGATCGTGCTACCGAATTCCTGGGTTGAGGAACACTAGAGCTTATTGGCTTTGACTCAACCTCATGCCTCTTTCTTCCCCAACCATTATCTTACTGTCTTGTTATCTCACCACTGCGGTTTCTTTATCATATTTTCGTCAATATTTAACTATTTTTCTTCTTTTGTTCATTATTTCTTCCCTTTCTGTCTTTCAATCGGTTGCTCTTCATGACAGTTTGATGATCAAACGGGAGGGGGGGAGAGGGGGAGGTTATATAGCGCTAACTAGACCCAAAGGTCCGCTTTACATGAGCACCAGTTGCATTACAGAGGGACACATTAATGTTTTTTGTTAGGCACATGAGATTAGGTGATTTGCCCGGCATCACAGAATGCTGAGCGTCCCTGCCGAGACTCGCTCCTGGTTCCCCTCCAGCTTCAAAGTCATAGGCGCTAGCCCTTAGGCAACATTCTCTCCCCAAAAGACGTTTATTATTACCCTTCTCAATGGCTCTCATTTTATCGACCTCAGAAGGGTGAAAGTCTGAGTGGACCGGCCAGGATTTGAACCTGTGATTATGAGGTCAAACGCAGGCCGCTACCGTGGATGCAGTAGGCCATTAAGCCACCAGGCGCAAACAAGAATGCCCATGCCCTGTCTGTCACAGCTGGATGTTTAATTGGACTTCCATGTGTGACCGTGTGTCAGGTAGACAGGAATCAATGCTGGTTTTGATGTGAATGATCCTTTATGTTCCTGCTATTGTTGTCTCGGGGTTGGGGAGGGGAGACGCAACATACCGTGACCTGCTTGGGGGGCCTTTAGGCAGCTCGACGTGGGCCCCGTGTCAGTATTATTTTTCTGAGAGAGCACCGAGTGTGCCCTGACCCCCCCTTCTTACATCAACGGGGTTCCTTGGCATCTCGCATCCTCCATGTGGATGTTCCCCGCACAGTTCTTAACTGCGGTTTGTCACGGTGAGCGTATTTTCTGCTTGCTGTGGGTTGGGTGTGGGGGTTTTGACTGGCTGTTCAGTTATGTGGGTTTCCTCAGTGTGTTTGGGATGCTGGGGTGGGTGGGGGGTTCTGTTGGGGTTCTGTTCGGAGATCGGCTCTTGACTAACAGAATACAGTGATGGCAAATGATTAATGTATGTAGGTCACATGCTAAAACTGCTGAGTATATTGTTGTAGTGAGTGACAATGCCGCAGGCAGAGGGTAGACTGAACTGGTTAACATGGAATGTAAGGGGGATCAATAACCCTAAGAAAACTAGGCAGGTGCTGGCGTTCCTCGACCGTCATAACATACAGGTGGCATTGTTGCAAGAAACACATCTCACTAAAGCGGCAGCATCCTCTATAGCCACCAAATAGGTGGGTGTTTGTTTTGCTTCCTCCTATTCCTCAAATGCGCGTGGGGTTATGGTCTTAATAAAAAAGAATGTTCCCTTTGTTTGCACTTATGAGGACACTGATGAAAATGGGCGGTATGTCACCGTCCAAGGTATGCTGTGTGGTAAGCCAGTTACAATAGTTAACGTATATGGGCCAAATATAGATGACCCTGATTTCTATGCAGAGTTATGGAACAAAGTAAATCAGTTGCCACCTACTGCACTTGTCTGTGGGTGGGATTTTAATGCGATATTAGATCCTACACTTGACCGCCGCACTGCCTCAGACCCCGTCACCAAGAAGGCAACACAGGCGATTCAAACCGGTATGCAGACTCTAGGCCTCCTAGATGTTTGGAGGCTACAACACCCTGGGATACAGGAGGGTACATGCCACTCATATGCTCACAATTCATGGTCCCATATTGATTACTGGCTGACTACTACAGATGTTAGCACATGGACTACTGGGGTTGTGCACCTTCCAAGCACCCTGTCTGACTACTCCCCGATACGACTCACTATGACGATACCCACATATTCACACCCCCAATTTCAATGGCGCTTGCAACCCTCTGAACTATTAGATCTGGTGTTCCGGGAGGGTGTGGGCGAGGCTATAGACAATTTCTTCACTGAAAACGTAGGCTCTGTCAAAGTCTCAGCACTATATGGGAAGCCTTTAAGGTTACTATACTGAGTGTATGCATAGGCCTGCAGGCTGGGGTGCTCAAATCGCTTCGCGGCTCAATGACACGGCTTGAACAGGAACTGGGGCAACTAGAATGGCAGTACGAAGAGACAAACGATGGGCTTGCTCACCTCAATATGCTCGAAAGTTATTGAATGAAATGACTTAGCAGACCAAGAAGTGAAACATATGTTCGAACGCTGGCGGGACCAATATTATGGGAGGGGGGTCGTCCTGGCCGTGCCTTGGCGAGCAGGATTACAGAGTCATAGACCAAGCGCTGCCTGATTTAATCAATAACAAAGGGTGAGTGCACACATTGTGATACACCGGGGATACTTGACACATTCACTCAACATTACAGGGATATGTATGAGGCTGGGCCCACTGCGAGTGAGGAGGACATTGCTCAGTACTTGGATGACATTGCCTTGGTGTGGTTGTCGAAAGGGCAGCAGGACTTCCTGATGCATAACTTGACAGTGGGTAGAATCAGGGATGCTATTGGGGCACTGCCAAATGGTAAAGCTACGGGCACTGATGGACTCCAGGCAGAGTTCTATGTGGATATCCTGGTGCCATATCTACAAGCTATGTTTGATGAGGCATATGAACAGCAACGACTCCCGGGTAGCTTACGCTAGGCTCTCATTATTACTCTTTTGAAACCCGGAAAGGCCCCAGACACATGTGACTCCTATAGACCTCTGTCGTTGATGAACACAGATGTCAAAATCCTCGCAAAAATACTGTTGACTCGCTTACAACTGCTATTATCGGTTATGGTCTTACCAGACCAGTCGGGGTTTATCCCGGCCTGGTCCGCTGCTCTCAATCTTAGAACTCTGTCGCGGTGTTGCATCTCCTGAAGCTGGAATTGTCGGCAGCTGCAGTCCTGCTAAATGCTGTGACGGCATTTGATTTCATCACGTGGACATACATGTTTGATGTGTTGTATCTCATGGGGTTTCCTTACTTCTATACTAACTGGGTTAACTTGCTGTGCACCAGTCCAGTTGCCCAGATTTGGGTACCTGGTCAGACCTCGGGTGCAATCCCGATTAGGCGGGGCACAAGACAGGGGTGCCCACTGTCGCTTTTGCTTTTTACGTTAGTTATGGAACCCTTGGCTTGCATTTTGCGACAGAGACACACCGCTGCAGCACTGCGGTCTTTACAGCGGCCGTTGGCAGTGTCAATGTATGCTGATGAAATGGTACTGTATGTGCGTGAGCCTGCGGTGCACCTCAACGGGCTGATTCGTGAATACGTAAGGTTTGAATGGTACTCTGGCCTTGCCATACATTGAAATAAATCAACTGTTTTCCCCCTGACGGACAGTACTATTCCGTTTGAGTTAGAATGTCCTCTAGAATGGACGACTGAACCAGGCCGGTATTTGGGCCCATAGGGACTCTCATGTTGTTATCAGGACCAACTATGGTGCGGCCATCTCGCAGTTAGAAGACCAAGTAGCAAAATGGATTAAACTGACCCTTACTTTTGCGGACAGAATGGCGCTTATCAAAATGGTGGTACTGCCACAGTTTTTATACTTTTTTGTCAGTATACCCATATGCCTCACGCAGCATTTTTTCACTATGCTTCAATCGTTTTTAATTACACTGGCATGGGGGGGGTAAAAAGCCAAGAGTAAAATGGGAGACACTCACCGGACAGTACGACATGGGAGGCTTTGCTGTACCTGATATGCAGCTATATTATCTCTGCGCCGAAGCGCACTATGAATATTACTGGCAGAGTGCCCTGCCGTATACACCACACGTTGCAGTGGGGGCAGGCGCTACTCTCCCAATACCGCTAAAAACGATGATAGTGAATAATGCTACAGTTTTTGAAAAATATGAAATTGACACAGTGAGCTGTACTTATCAGGCATGGCAAGAACTGAGACGTCGGGCCAAGAAGCTACCCCTGTAGGCAGCGGCGACGCCTCTTGTACACCATATGAATATAGCAGTGACAGGTGAGGTGGGGTAGCTTAAAATGCTGCATACTGTTGGGGCGCACACTATGGGGAACATATTTCCGAATGGTCAGTTTTTGCAGCACAAGGACTTTGTGGGTGAGGGAGGGAGTGTAGTTATGCTGACATTTATTTACAGCAGATCACGGGCAGCATTGAGAACGGTGTATCCAAGTTTCCCAACAGAACTTTCAGCGCTAGAAGCTCAGCAATCTTTGTATACTGCATTACACACTACAAAGCTGGTCTCACGCTTATACACAGCCTGACGGAGGAGGAATGGGAGTGATGCTGCTGCTTAACAGGTCATTTTGCTGCAAATGATAATCTTAAATATATACACTATAAATGTATCCATCAGGTATATTATACCCCTGTGCAACTGCATAAATTTGGGTTGCGAGATTCACATTGCTGTAAAAGGTGTGGGGTTGAGAACGCAGATTTTCAGCACCTAGCCTGAGTCCGTGCTAAAGTAGCGGACTTTTCGCGTGAGGTCACAGCCGCATTGTCCAACATGGTGGGTGAGGTGGTCGGATGTGCTATGAAAACCTGCCTATTGGGACATATCCTGCACATTCAGTCTGCGAATTGCAAGCTTGTGGCGCTGGCGCTGCAGCTGGCGAAACGCAGAGTCTCACTACACTGGGATGGACGCCCAGCACCTAAATTGACACATTGGCTGCAAGACGAAACATACAGTTGTGACCAACTCACGAGTTATGCGGAAGAACTGCCCAGTGTGTCTCATCCATGAGACATTTTGGCCCCCTTTACTGCCTATCTGCTGGCTAACACTGCGGACTAAGGTCATTCCTGCTTTTATACTCATGTGACTGATTTGTTTATTGGCGCACTTATGTTTTATCACCATTTTGATTTTGTGGACATGTGTAATGATATGCTCCTCTGTATTCTGTGCGGTATGTAATGATGCAAAGATCTCTCTGATGTTTTGTTCTATGAATTTCAATAAAAACTTAAAAAAATAAATAAAAAAAAGCCTCAGCTGCAACAAGTGTTTACCGTTAAGTTACAAATTAAGCCAGTTCTTAGGGGGGTGGCCCAGTCCAGTCACAGTCAGTCGCGGACGGGCACAAACAGGTGCGCCCTGGGCATGGTCGCGCACGTCCCGCGCTGCGGGAGGCCTGTCCCCCTTTTATGCACCTCCCGGCGCTCGCTCCTCGTGTGTTTGGCATGCGCGCTGCTAAGGGTGCTGGGAGCTGTAGTCTCTGCTCCGTGACACCAGCTCCACTCCCCAGGTTCTGGCGATGTAATCAGCCAGCAACTGTCGGTGACAGCGTGGCAGCATGAGCAGGGGCAACTGGGCATAACAGCTTGTGGCAGGCAGCAACTTGCAGTGAGATTTCAAAAGAACCCGCGCAGCGGGAGGCCTGTCCCCCTTTTTTGCAGCTCCTGGCGCTCGCTCCTCGTGTGTGCGGCGTGCGCGCCACTAAGGGTGCTGGGAGCTGTAGTCTCTGCTCGTGAGACCAGCTCTGCTCCCCAGGTGGTTCCGGCGATGTAATCAGGCAACAACTATCGGTAGCAGCATGACAGCATGAGCAGAGGGCAACTGGCCGTAACAGCTTGTGGCAGGCAGAAACTTGCGGTGAGTTTTCAAAAGGACCCATCACTCAAAAATATAAAGTACCCAGGCTCAAAGAAACTACAAGTGATATAGTTTCATGTCAAGCATACCAACATCCCAAAGGGATAACTGGATCTGACTGTGTCAAAAGAACCCGCGCTGCGGGAGGCCTGTCCCCCTTTTATGCACCTCCTGGCGCTCGCTCCTCGTGTGTGAGGCATGCGTGCCGCTAAGGGTGTTGGGAGCTGAAGTCTCTGCTCCGTGAGACCAACTCCGCTCCCCAAGTGGTTCCGCCAATGTAATCAGACAGCAACTATCGGTGGCAGCATGGCAGCATGAGCAGGGGGCAACTGGCCGTATCAGCTTATGGCAGGCAGCAACTTGCGGTGAGTTTTCAAAAGGACACATCACTCAAAAATATAAAGTACCCAGGCTCAAAGAAACTACAAGTGATATAGTTTCATGTCAAGCATACCAACATCCCAAAGAGATAACTAGATCTGACTGTGTTACTTTAATAGTAACCTCTGCATATATCACACATGTAAATATAGCATGAACTGCAAGCCATAAAATGATTTGCTTACCAGGTTTATTTTAGAGGGCAGCTTGATATCAATCTATTCAAATATAGGATCATATCTACAAATTTTAGGGATTGAGATTTCCTAATGGCAATTCTTTGTGAATCACAATTAGGATATCACAATTCTTAATGTATGAAACCCATTGAGTTTCATGTAGTGATTCTTAATGAGGTCGCAATCAACCTATTTTATGAATATCAATGTGGTAGGTTGCAATTTATGACCCATTAGGAATAGTAGCCTTCACAGGGATGGAGGCCTGCTGGGATCAGCAGATTGCCAAGTTTATGATTGCTTTTTATTAAAGCATACTTTTTTTAAATGTAGCCCCTTTTTCTTTAAGGAAAACAGAATGTGTTTAAAAAGAAACCCCTTCCCATTTGCAAATGATTACCACCACCCTTGAGGTGTCTGTAAAAAACGGTTGTGAAACATTCACAAATACTATTGTAATTCGGTATTAGGAAGGGAGGCCCTAATCAAGCCCCTTCCAAACATCAAATCGCTATACACAAATTACGATTCAGTAACATGTTACCAAAGAGCAATTTGTGCTCTGTTCTTTTGGAAATACATGTTTGCAGTCGGCAAAGGCCTGATTTTGCGAATCGGACTGTTTCCGACCACCAAAATGGTTTTGCTCATATTGCCCATATTGCCTTATCAATAGACCTACAGTGTTAGTAAAATTGATATGTAAAATTTGCTGCATATCTGGAAGGGTTGTCAGAGAGAGTGCAATTGTTACTCACATGAATTAAATTTCATCATCGTTTCCAAACTGCAAAAACAGGAGAAAGTTGATCAAAACATGGCATCCCCAATACCCTCTGTCCAAGTGCATAACAGCAAATTAAGAAACATAAATATCAATAAGTTGATAAGAAGAGATGGGTTTCTCCTTCCACTAGATTCAGTTGGTGAAGGGCCGGAAAGAGTACAGCTCCTAAGTGGAGGTGGTGTGTGGGTGCCGTGTTTACATCAATTATCTTAATCTGAACAAAAGCGTTGACCATATTGAAATGGTGGCAATGTCATTAGGAAACCGACTCAATATATACCATCATACCCTGCATCCAAGACAAAAAGACACAGAGAAAACATGTTAATGGAAAAATAAATGAATGGGGCATGAGACTCAACTACAGGGCTGACTGAATGCAGTCGTAATTCTGCAGAAATAAGTGCATCCATAAAAGACTCTGTTAGATATACGACTATAGAAAGACCTAACATCAAGCATACACACAGTTAAAATGCAGGTCAAACAAGATAAGACATAAGGAATCCAAGTATCCAACAAACATGAGCACTTTTTAATGCATCTTGCTCTGTTGTAAAGGCCAGACATCTTGGAAAGGGCATTTATAAAACAAAATGGACAACAAATATAGCCAGTCACTGTGATACAATGAAATAATATTGTAAATATGCAGAAAGAGAAGTCCAGAACTCTCTACAACATATCTGGGAGAGACCACATAAAGAGAAATGCAGTCTACAGTGTGGCCAATGTATGCAATTCAATGTATTGATTTAGTCCTCAACTGACTGTGTCTCCTGGGCAAATCAATCTATTCATTTTGATTGTAAATGCTTGGTACACATCATGCCTTCTTGTTGGGCTTAGAACAACATCAAGTACAAATCACTTTATATTGTCAGCAGTGTAATTTATGATTCTGCAATGTTTTACAGGTGGTGTAGTTACAACACTGCACCCTATTCTTGATCTAATTTCTATAGTCCAACGTAGAACTTCCTGTTGAGTGTTACCCAGTGGCATAAAACAAAATAATAGGATTCCTCTGCAAAACGTGATGAGGGGACTGTCGCCTCCCATATCACACAGATATTTTTTGGCCTTGGGCTCAATGAGGTCCTACTGAAGGACTGGGGCCCCCCTTGCTGCAGATGGCTTGCTTGGGAAAGCAGAGTGACTTTCCCAAATGTTTCCTTATTTCTTAGCCCATGCCTGTTAGACATTGGGTTTCTGGTTCACAAAGGTTTGCAGCCTGTCCAAGCAGAAGTCACAATCCTAGTCAGAGTAAGCTAGATACACAGCAAAAGATAGCCTGTGCACACCCTTTGGTAGCTTGGCACAGAGCACTCAGGCTTATGTAAGGATGCAAAGTATGTGTGCAACACACACATACACAGTAACAAAATAAATACACCACAAAGGTTTATAAAAACAAATTATTATATTATAAACAAAACAAGACCAAAAGTACAAAAATCAAATGGATAGAAGTTGAGATGTTGGATGTAAAAAGAATAAATGTAATAAAGCACTTAGAAGCAAATAGCACTAAAAAAGTTGTGATAGACCAGGGCAAATTCAAAGTTTGGGCTGACCACATGGAAGCACAGGCCGGTTACAGGACCTAGGCAGGCCCCATGAACAAAGTACCTTTCCCTGGTCACTAGCAATGAGATGCCTCAATATTTTCCATGCAGTGAAGGCGATGCGTCATTTCCGGAGGTGTCGGAGTCGTGAGGCATCGAGCATTGCCCCGGATTCTGCCATGCAGTAGAGGGGATGTGTTTATCTCACCAAGATGCAGCAGCAACAATACTCCATCTGATATGCCGATCTCTAGAGGCAAAGCACTGGTTCCGGTGCAATGCACTGATTTTACTCCCACAAGATGTTACACACAGACAGGAGATGTATCGAAATCCATGTTGTAAGTATCTGGGCTACTTCCAGTGAGGCAGGACCTGGAGCAGGGCTGGAGTCTTGGATTTCCGTAAATGCAAACAACAGGAGGCAGGTTAACATGCCCTTGGAGATCACTTGGGATGGGGACCGAGTCCAGCTCTCCTTCAGCTGAGTCAGTGAGCGGCAGGCAGCTGGGCACCACAAGAGAAAGCAGGCCTTCCAAGTCTGCAGTCCAAAGATGACCACTTTTAGCACCAAAGCAGTCCTTTTGGCAGAGGTTCAGTTCAAGATCCAGAAGCATCTGATTTTAGGGGTCAGAGACCCAGTACTTATATACAAAAGTGCCTTTGAAGTGAGGGGTAATTTTAAAGCACCTTCTTGAAGTGCACAGTTCTCATTTAACCCCAGCCCTGTCTACTAGGCCATCTGTGGGGGGTAATTAGTGCTTTGTGTGGGAACATGACTCAGCCTATTCAGATGCAAGTGTCAACTCCTCCCTTCAATTCTGTCCAGGCAGAGTCATCAGAATGCTTATGTATATAGATGGGTACTCAGACATACAAACCCTTCCTGTGTTGTTGCTGTCTAGAGGCAATACACAAAGTGTACCTGTCACACAGCCTATACGTGTATTAGAGACAGGCTGCAGGTACACAGAGCAAATTAATGTCAATTTTGTAAAAGTCACATTTCTAAAATAGTGATGTTAAATCCAACTTTACCATTAGAGAGGATTTATCATTAACATTCCAGAGATATGAAACATGATGCAGCTACTCATTTCTAATCAGGAATTACAGTTTAAAGTGCTTAAGGAATTTCCAAATGCTAGCCTAAGAGAGGAGTAGGCCTCATAGTAATGAAAACAAATCTAGCTGCTTGCCACTACCAGGCCATGTAAAACTTAAACGTACATGCCCCACCTTTTAGTTACACAGCACCTTGTCCAAAGGGCTACCTAGGGCCTACCTTAGGGGTGCCCTATATGTAATAAAAGGGGAGTTTAATGTATGTAAAATGGTTTTAAATGCCAAGTCGAAGTGGCAGTAAACTGTACACACAATCCTGCAATGGCAGGCCTGGGACAGGTTTGAAATTCTATTTGTGTGGGTGACACAACCAGTGCGGCAGGCCCAGTAGTAGCATTTAGATTACAGGCTCTGGGTATATGGTATACCACTTTACAATGGACGTATAATTAAAATAAATATGGAAATCAGGTATATACTAATCTTACCATGTTGAGAGAAGTGAGCACATGCACTTTAGCATTGGTGAGCAGTGGTAAAGTGCTCAGAGCCCCACAGCCAACAAAAAGAGGGTCAGAAACAGAGGAAGAGGAAGGCAAAATGTTTGGGGGGACCCTTCAGAGAGGGCCATTTTCCAACATGGCCCACCATAAAGCCAGGATAGCCTAACCAATACCCTGATTGACTTCCATGCTTAGGGTGATAAAAGCTGGACAAAGGCCCACTACTGCAGGGGTACTTTCCAGTTCTACTCCTCTGTCCGTCTAGCTGTAGCTCTCAATACTGTTGATGTCCAACACCATATGTGTCAGGCCCCTGGCATATACACTGCACCCTCCCCTCATCTCGGCGATCTCATCCTCTGCTGTTGCTTGCAGCCTCCTGACTTCATCATAGGCTCTGAGGGCTATTTGTAGGTCTGATGTGGAAGCTTTCCAGACCACATTCAGCCCCCTTGACTTGCAGAACTCCCTCAGCTCGCTCCCAGTGTAGTATGTTAGGCATTTGAGACCCACGAACATCCTGTCAAGGTACCACAAGTGCTATAATACCAAGAGTTCCAAATTGATGAAGGTGAAACAGGAGTCAAATTAAATAAAATTACCAATCGAGAGAAAAAGTTGAAAAAAACTCTTAATGGTCTTTGTATAGAGTTGTAGTGAACAATGAATTACTATGGTATTGTACAAACCCAAGTCTTATACTCACCGCTGATCAACTCTTTGAAATAGTCCTCTTTTCAGTGTCATTTCACCTGATCCGCAGAAATTGTCCAAAGGGTAACTTGTGCTTAAGGCTTTTTAGGTCGTAACTATTGTATCTAAGTAAGGGGTTACATGCCATGGGCTTGGTATAAAGACTAGTTTATAGGAATCTTGAGTTTTTCTTGATGGTAACAACTAGAAAGTGAACCTGTTATTTGGCATATTGTATTGTAAACCTTGAATGTTGATTTTAATTATAAAATCAATTCAGGACTGAAATCAGATCATCAACTGTTCCTGACCAGATTAGGAATATATCATCTATATAGCGAGTCCATTTGAGAATGTTTGTGTTGAAGGGTTTGGTTATGCAAGAGACGGTAGTTGTCTCAAAATCTGACACATAAAGGTTATCGATGTCATTGCTACAACTTTTATTTGCACAAAGAAGTCAGTGCTAAAGAAAAAGTCTTTGCATTTCATAGCTATTGATGTGTAGGCCCTGGGACCACTGGCTACTCTTAAAAATGTTGGGGCAGATTTACAAGCCCCCTGCCTCAATAGTACATCACATTTCGTGACGTACTGGTGGTTCAGGGAGCTCCTCCATATTTACAAGGAGAGGAAAAGCCACCCTGCATGACTTTTCCTCTCCTTGTAAATACGGCCCCTTCACATGCAGCACTTTGCATTGAAGGGGCGCTCCATGGATGTTGTTGTGGGTGTTCCCACACAAGACCCATGGAAAAAGACACATCTCCAGATTTACGAGAAATCGTAAATCTGGAGATGCGTCTGAATGCTACGCCACCCTAGAGGTGGCGTAGCGAGGCGCAACGAGGAGAAATGGCATCCTTTTACCATGGTGCAAGGGTGCCAGCGCCAGCGCATGGCTGCAGTTTGTGTGCCAGCGCAGGGGGAAGCACAGAGATGTGACGAATTATTGTATATATGTTGCATCTCTGTGCTTCGGATGTGCCGCAGCGTGGTGCAGCCAAAGGGCTTGCGCTGCCACGCTGCAGCACTTCCTTGTAGATCTGCACCATTGTTTTCATCATTGTGAACTAGTAAGTGGTCTTTTGGGGGATTTTAACTGTTTGCAGATGTGTTACCACAACATGTTTGCAGTTGGTAAAATATTAATGTTTTGCAACTAGATTTGAGGTGCAAAATATTCATACATACCATTCTGACTTGGCAATTGGAAGGGACGCACTAAACATGCCCCTTCCAAATACCGAATTGGGATTGGGTTTCGAAGCCAAATTGCGATTCGTTATATTTTACCAAATCACAATTTGTGGTTTGTACATAGGAAAAGGCATTTATGGGATCACAAGTGACCCGTGCAGCTACATACAGCCTTCATACATCTGGCCTCTAGTTCTGAAAGGCTTTCAAGTAATGCCTTCCGGAAGATCCACTTCTACCATGACTTCACAGCCAAAACAGCACTTCACAAGTTTTGTCGATCATGGACTCCTTCCATCCTCAATCTAATGTGATCCATGTGCATATCAATTTGTTCTCCCTCCTTCATTCATAAGTTCTTTGAGACGGTTCAGTAGAGGACATGCAGCACTTTAGAAACACTAGTAATAAATAAATAAAATAAAAGCTCCTTTAGGCCTGAATTTGCATCCACAGAGGTGGCTATATAAATTCATGGCATGCACTGGACGCTGTTAAATAATGAAGGAAGAGAAAGGAAAAAACAAACTGTGGTAATCAGAAACATGATAAACGTTTGAATTAGTCCCCCATTTGCACAATTTAATAACTACATGCCTTTTTGGATTGATTGTCATGACACATTCCGACCTTAGAAACATGGATAGAACAATCATGTTTCGATAATTAGGGACTTGAGTACTTTTTTTGGAAATTATCTCAGAAATTCTCTCTACTCCAGGCACTTCCCAGTACTAGATGGGCAGCCATGTGATGTAGCATGGCTGCCATATGATGGCTCTCATTACCAGTCAAGCCTCATCACAGTGGATCCCATATTCCCATGTGAGTTTTTCTGACAGTAAGTTCACCAGAAACAATTTTACCAGCCACTCATTCTCAAAAAAATCACATGGGGTTGTGACTGCAACAACAACCACCTGTGCTCGTCCCTAACAAGCATGTTTCTCAGCAAGGGGCGAGCGTGTAATGTTTCCTCTGTCAGGGCACCTGCTTCCCCTTCCCTAACCTCAAAATCCCCCCTCCCTCCATCCAACCCAGCACATAGCTGAAACTGAGCCAACATACTTATACCCCATTTCAAGAGTATTACATCATAATTGCAAGCTACTGTCAGGATGTCACCACAAGGTAACATAACTTTCACGTGCGGAGTTTGTAACCTGCCAGTTCCATGCAGCTTGTAATGATGGCCTAAGTGGATGAGGACTTACACTACTGTGACTGCATACACATTACCCAGGTCCATATGTATGAAGCACCTGAATTGTCCTTACATCACACCAGGTGGGTGCCACAAGGACAAGGCAAAAGCTTTGATAATTCTTACAAAGCAATGCAAGACCTAATTTGCTTGGCATTGTGTGACTTTGTATAGAATTTTAACTCAAAGCAGCTACTTGCGCTGTGCTACTCTACATTTCAAACCATGGATTTTAGTGCATTTCCAGATTCTCAAAAATGTTAAACCTGGGAATGCTACGCCTTCCTAAGTGAGGCATACCAAGGAGAAATATCTTTTTTTCTTCTCGTAATTTCCCCTTTCTGCAGCACACATAGAAAGAGAAAAATGCCTGTGATGATTGTTTTTGTATAGGAAGGTGTCCCTTCCTTCACAAAACAATCCTGCTTGTAACACAGACATACTTGAGCTATGGTGCAGGGGTGCTTGAGTTTGCGCTAGGCTGCACACAGTGTGGCAGTGCACGGAGAGAAAATAAATGCTCCATACCTTTGAACATTTGAAGCATTTCTGCTCTCTCTCTATCACACAATGCAGTGCAACAACTTTGCCTGCTACCTTGCTTGCATGAAAGGTTAGTAAATGTGCCTCAGTATTAGAGTAGAACAGAGGAATCACATCTGATTGTGGTACACTGTCTTCCACATAGAAGATTTAACTCACATTACTGGTATTATAAATAAAGGAATACTTGAAAAGCAGACAAATATAGCAGGCAGGGTGTAAAGTGTTAGCCAAATAACATTGTTTTAATGCTATCCCATGGTTAACCTGTTGGGCAAGGTTTACAAAGATTTTGTGTCAGGTTTGCGTTACTTTTATGATGCAAACCTGATGCAAAATCCTTTTCAGGATTTAGAAAACAATGCAATTTGGTATTTGGAATTGTTTGTAGGAAAAGAGTGACGCAAATCAGCACAACACGCTGCTTTCGTTACTCAGTGTCAAGGTAACGTTCCATTAGTGGTGCATGGGCTTTTCCATGCAACCATGGATGCAAAACCATATCTACTAACAATAGTAGACAGGGTTTCGCACCAAAAATTAAAGCCTCTTGAAAGAAGGTTTCAAGAAGGAGAAATTCCTTTATTTCTCGTAACTTTTCCCACTTTGCATGTGTGCTGAACTGTACAGCACACATCCAAAATGGGAAAAGTTTTAAAGTCAGTCCAAGCTTTGTATTTTGTACTGAAAGAGTACCCTTCAAGTACCAAACCAATGCTAGACTCACGCAGGCACTTTGGCACTATGGTACAAAGGTGTCTGCATGGCCCTCCGCAGTGTATGCGGGGCCTAGGAAGAGAGGAGAGTGCCATAGCTCTGTAGATATGCCGCTCTCCTGTTCTCTCCTGGCCAGGGAACGTGACAGTTGTGTAAATCTGGACCCTAGTGTATTTGACAATAAATAAATATTTATTCTATCATGATATGTTAATCGATCATGCTGTTACACCTTGGAGAATGCCTTTCTTCTTGAATTAAAACTGCTGATAATGGGCGGAGGGTAGGGGGTTATTTTGCAGTATGTAGATGACTCCAGAGATTGAATGCCCCGGTTCTATCAGCGCAGCAGAGTTGATTTTGTACTATTTATCTACTTTCCATAAAAAAAAATGAAATATGCTGGTGTTCGTTCAACACAGAAGACAGAGCTGCAGAGGCTGTGCGCCATCTCTCGGTCAAACATAAAATGACGTGTATTCCTGTAGAACGCCTGCAGAGCCAGACATCAATCTGTGCAATGACTGCAGAACTATTCCTCCAATTGTAAATTATCTCGCCTCATGTACCTTTTGCATCTGCATTTTTTGCACATAGCTCAAAAGTAGCTGCTGAGAACTGCATTCAATTACGTGCAAAACTGAAGCAAGGATTATAATATAGGCCACAGGGTACCAAATGCAACAGTGTAGCAACTGGACGACATCTACTCCCATTCATAAACCATGCTCTCTTCTGATTTTTGTTTACTCCAACTGCTTTTTTCTGCTAAGGATGACTTTTTACTCCAGGAAGCAATTGTTCCTTCTGCACGGTGTTCATTGGGCCAGATTTAGAGTTTCCCAGAGTGACATCACCAGCGTAGATACCACCAGGGGCGTAGGTAGCTTCAGGGTGGTGTTACACTCTCCACCCCAATAAATGTACTTTCGGTTGAATAGTTGGGTACAGGATCTTTTACATACACACAAAGACTCACACACGCTCCCTCCCTCTTTGTTTTGAAAGGCCTAAAAAATGTTGGTTATTTCAAAATATTGTGTTTTCTCTCTTAGTACTGTCACCAATCCACATATCTCTCCCTTCCCACTGCCCATTAGGCCCCTCATGAACCCTGCTTGGCTATAGAATGTATTTTTAACTTTATTTGCCAGCCTGATTGTAGGAAATTCTGAAGCTCACACACCCCCAGCTAAGTCCCTGGATACCATTTCGAGAACTATATCTTTCACTGTGATTCCGAATCCAAAATTATCAGAACTGCGTACTCTGGACTGGACACTTCAAGGCCCAGAAATATTTGTACCGGACTCCCCTGGGGGACCTGCCGGGCTGTGGGCAGCTGTTGCACCAGGCCCCTGCCAGCCGCATTATTTAGCTGGGGAAGCATACAAAGCTTCCCTCCACTAAGTAGCAAACATTGAAAATGCTATAGGTCTCACATTTGATTTTGAGCTTTTGCTGTTGTAAATGGCAATGTTTTGTACCCATGTGTTAGGGGGTGGATGTATGTGGTGTGTAGTGGAATATTTTGAGTTGGATTAGAATTGGTTTTTGTGGCGCACCATGAGGCATCATGAAGGAGATTTAGGAGGTGTAGAGAAGTATGAGGCACAAGGACGGAGAGCGGGGAGAAGAGAAGCGTGAAGCACAAGGAAGGAGAGTGAGGAGGAGAGCAGTGTGATGCACAAGGAATGAGAAGAGCAGCATGAGGCACAAGGATGGAGAGTGAGAAGAGCAGCACTTGGCACAAGGACAGAGAGTGAGAAGCGCAGCATGAGGCAGAAGGATGGAGAGTGAGAAGAGCAGCACTTGGCACAAGAAAGGAGAGTGAGGAGGAGAGCAGTGTGAGGCACTAGGACGGAGAGCGAGGAGAAGAGCAGCATGAGGCAGAAGGAAGGAGAGTGATGAGAAGAGAAGAGTGATTCATAAGGACAGGGAGTGAGATGAAGAGCACTGTGGGACACAAGGACGTAGAGTGAGGAGAAGAGAAGCTTGAGGCAGACGGGTGTAGAATGAGGAAAAAAGCAATGTGAGGCAGAAGGAAAGAGACTGAGAAGGAGAAGAGCAGCACGAGTCACAAAGAAGAAAAGTCAGGAGAAGATCAGCATCAGGCAAAAGCAAAGGAGTGAGAAGAGCAACATGAGGCATGATGACGGAGAGTGAGTAGAAGATCAGGGTGAGGTAGAAGAATGGAGAGTGAGGAAAAGAGCAGCAAGAGGCACCAGGAAGGTTAGTGAGGAGAGGAGCAGCGCGAGGCAAAAGGACAGAGAGTGAGGAGAAGAGCAGAGTGAGACACAATGACAAAGAGTGAGGAGAACAGTAGTGTGGGGTGGAAGGATGGAGAGTGAGGAGAAGAGCAGCAGGAGGCACAAGGACGGAGAGCGAGGAGAAGAGCAGCATGAGGCAGAAGGAAGTAGAGTGATGAGAAGAGAAGAGTGATTCATAAGGACAGGGAGTGAGATGAAGAGCACTGTGGGACACAAGGATGTAGAGTGAGGAGAAGAGAAGCTTGAGGCAGACGGGTGTAGAATGAGGAAAAAAGCAATGTGAGGCAGAAGGAAAGAGACTGAGAAGGAGAAGAGCAGCACGAGTCACAAAGAAGAAAAGTCAGGAGAAGATCAGCATGAGGCAAAAGGAAAGGAGTGAGAAGAGCAGCATGAGGCAAAAGGAAAGGAGTGAGAAGAGCAGCATGAGGCATGATGACGGAGAGTGAGTAGAAGATCAGGGTGAGGCAGAAGAATGGAGAGTGAGGAAAAGAGCAGCAAGAGGCACCAGGAAGGTTAGTGAGGAGAGGAGCAGCGCGAGGCAAAAGGACAGAAAGTGAGGAGAAGAGCAGAGTGAGACACAATGACAAAGAGTGAGGAGAACAGTAGTGTGGGGTACAAGGATGTAGAGTGAGAAGAAGAGCAGAGTGAGGCAAAAGGACAGAGAGAGAGGGCAATTTCAGCATGAGGCACAAGGAAAGAGAGTGATAAGAGCAGCATGAGGCGCCAGGAAGGAGATTGAGGAGAAGAGCAGAGTGAGGCACAAGGACGGAGTGTCAAGGGAAGAGCAGTCTTAAGCAGAAGGAAGGAGCGTGAGGAGAAGAGAAGCGTGAGACACAAGGACAGAATGAGGAAAAGAGCAGTGTGAGGCAGGAGGAATGAGAGTGAGGATAACAGCAGCATGAAGCACAGGAAATGAGAGTGAGGAGAAGAGTAACATGAGGCACAAGGACGGAGAGTGAGGAAAAGAGCGACAAGAGGCACAAGGGTGGAGAGTGATGAAAAGAGCAGTGTGAGGCACGCGGAAGTTGAGCGAGGAGAAGAGCAGGGGGAAATACAAGGACAGAGAGTGAGGAAAAGAGCGACAAGAGGCACAAGGGTGGAGAGTGATGAAAAGAGCAGTGTGAGGCACGCGGAAGTTGAGCGAGGAGAAGAGCAGGGGGAAGTACAAGGAAGGAGAGTGAAGAGAAGAGCAGCTTGAGGCACAAGGACGTAGAGTGAGGAGAAGAGCAGCGTGAGGCAGGAGGATGTAGAATGGGGAGAAAAGCAATGTGAGGCATAAAGAAGGAGAGTGAGAAGAGAAGCAGGAGATACAAGGAAGTAGAGTGAGAAGAAGAGCAGCATGAGGCAAGAGGCTGGAGAGTGAGGAGGAGAGCAGCGTGATGCAAAATGAAGGAGAGTGAGGGAAAAAGCCAGGCAGTGTATATATACACTCCCTCAAAGGACCTCAGGTTCAAAGAAGCTTCACCCTGAAATGCATACAAAACACAAAATAGCAAACAATGTATAAGTAAGTTAAGCAACTAGCTGCAGACAAATATACTAAAAAAAACTCCTTATTTGTTCTCTTCATCAAAGTAGGATAAATCAAAACAATATTCAACAGTCACTGAAGAAAGCAGCTCTCCGCCTTTCCGCTGTTTTTTTTTTTTAAATTATGGTCCCTTGTTTCTTTAAATGAGAAAGGTAAAACCAGTTTGCTACTGAAAACTCTAGCATTTCTGTTCAGTGTTCTGGCAGGACCGAACTGAATTTTGGGTCAAACAGAAATCCCGTTATCTTTCTAGTAAAGCAGCAATAACGATTCTAAGATCGAACCAAAATGACAGCTACGCTCGAGCTTGTAAAAAATAGTTGAACATTACACTAGCAGCACAAGGCATTTGCAAACATTAAGATGTCCATACAAAATGTACATGCACAGGATCGCTCCTCTTTGCCTCTGAATGGCGATGTAGAATGAGGAGAAGAGCAACGTGAGGCACAAGTAAGGAAAGTAAGGAGAAGAGTAGCGTGAGGCCTGAAGGACAGAGAGTGAGGACAATCGCAGCATGAGGCACAAGAATAGAGAGTGTTAAGAGCAGCGTGAGGCACAAGGAAGGAGATTGAGGAGAAGAGCAGTGTAGTGTGAGGCACAAGGATAGAGAGTCAAGAGAAAAGCAGCATTAGGCACAAGGAAGGAGAGTGGGGAGGAGAGCAGCATGAGGCACAAGCAAGGAGAGAAGAGAAGAGATGAGCTGTATGAGTCAAAAGGAAAGAAAGTGAGGAGGAGAGCAGCATGAGGTAAAAAAAAGGATAGTGAGGGGGAGAACAGAAACGTGAGGAACAAGGAGTAGAGTGTCTAGAAGAGCAGAGTGAGGCACAATGAAGGAGTGTGAGCAGAAGAGCAGCGTAAGGCACAAGGATAAAGAGTGAGAAGAATATCAGCATCAGGCACTAGGACGAAGAGTGAGGAGAAGAGCAGCATTAGGCACAAGGAAGAAGTTTAAGAATCACAGCATGAGGCACAAGACCGGTGAGGAGAAGAGCAGCACCAGGCAGAAGGACGGAGAATGAGGATAATTGCAGCATGAATCAAAAGGAAGGAGAGTGAGGAGAAGAGCCGAGTGAGGCACAAGGAAGGAAAGTCAGGAGAATAGCACTGTGAGGCACAAGGGAGGAGAGTGAGGATAATCGCAGCGCTAGTCAGAAGAAAGAAGAGTGAGGATAACTGTAGCATGAATCACAAGGAAGGAGAGTGAGGAGAAGAGAAGTGGGAGGCACAAGGAAGCAGAGTGAGAAGAAGAACAGCGTGAGACATGAGAGAGCGCAAACTGATTTAAATGTATGAGTACATCACACTTACCTGTAGTAAGCACAAATCATGAAGAGAAATGCCATGAGTGCTAATAGTATTTGCAAATATATTCTGAATGTATAGCTAATATAGAGATTTAAGTAGAAGTGGAACTAATACAGAAATGTGTGACATTGTATGGCTTTATTAGACGCGATTATTTTTGAATCCATGTCGTGAAGCTGCTAAAACATAAGATGGTAGGTGGTTAAACGCAGAACGTGGTAGGCCTCAGGGCCAGAGCTGGAGGGAAAGGGAAGGTGGTTCTTTTCACGACACAGATTGCATTAAGGTTTTGGACATTGCATTTAATAGACCATGATTTATAGAAATGTTTACTTAATAATAGAATAAGAGTATTAACATGTTTTAATTAAATGAAGAAGTTGAATGCTATAATCATAATGAGAAATATTGTAGGCCTGAAATGTTTTAGCATTTATTTACACGTACATGTCTGGGCTGAGAAATGTTGCAAGCCTTTTTAGAAGTCTATGAGAGTTGGGTTCTTGGCTACAGATATCTGTCTGCAACAGGAAAGGGGGGATCCAATTATAAATGAATGAATAGAGGTCTGTTCAGTAGACGGCCCAGACATGGAGGAGGGTTTTGGAATGTTTAAGGGGTATCAGCGGGCCGGAGAAGAGTCTGAGAAGCAAGGTCAACTCTAACGCATGAGGCCCAAGACAAAGCATCATGGAAAAAGCCAGAAGTTGCACCACGTGAGGGGCGTTCCGCAAGGGGCGTCTCAAATGTTGTTGACTGTTTTGTATTAGGGACAGCACCCCTGGGTGGAGTTAGAGCAGAGACCTGAGGACCCTTTAGAGAGCGGATGGGTAGGCAGTGAGGGGTCATGACTGGAGAACTATAGGTTTTCACCAAGAGACTTAGAGTGAGTGACTTCCCTTGGGGGTCATTCACTGCTGACACCTTTGTTAGGTTGGGATTTGGTTAAGTAGGGATACCATCTAGAACAGGGTAGGGACGCCTAACCTGTGTTTGTTTTCCTCCAACCTAAATGAAGGAGAGATATGCGTCTATGCTGATAGCTTTATTATTCTTAGAACTTGTGTTAGTGATTTCTGTTGCTCGTCTGAGGGCTTTTCGAGAGCACATGTATGTAATTGGACCTGTGTATCTCGTGAATCTCATTCTGAGATGCCTGTATTTGCAGCTCATTATATCTTTACAATAAACTTTTGAAAACTAGAAGTTGTCCGTGATCTTTGGGAGTAGAGTCCTTTCTTGGGTGAACTAACTTGGAAATGGGTGTACTGTTTTCCTCCAAGACAGGCAATAAAGGTTCAGTCGACCAGATCGAGGTTTAGATCAATAGATATAAGGTATCGATCAAAATCTCGCCCTTTCAGTTGGTAGCTATAGAGGATGGTTGCCTTCTTGAGGACGGTGACCTAGGCCAGGTTAGCTTACCCCAAGGCCCCTAGAGATCGATGATTGGAAGAACAGCCCGCTGGAGAAGATCCGGATGACGTGAGACAGAAAAAGCAGCAGTATCGGTCGAGAGTGAGTATAAAGGGTTATGCGTGTTAGATTGCGGTGTTTTGTATTGTATCTATGTTGTAATGTCTGGCGGAGTTGAATGTCTGTAGAGTGACTGTGGAACAGGTTGTGAGCGCGCGCAACCGGTGGAAATCTTAAGTTCAAGGAGAGCTTAAGTGGTTCGGGTGTATCGGACACCCAGAGTAATTGTCAACTAGTGTGAAGGGGGTCATGAGGTACCATTGATCACCCGAGAGACCGAGATAGGGGGAACGTAAGAGTGAGTGCGTGAGTAACGGACGCTGGTCGGAAGTTACTGCGTGTGTAAGCAACCTATCAGAGAGACGATAGACATCTCGTCAGTTGTGTTGACAATTACAGATAGACTGTGGACGTACAGTCGAGAGAAGTGACCGCTTGGTCGGAAGTAGTCATTTTTCGGTGTATGAATGGGACGCATGCATAACCGGGAGACGAGTTGAGAAAGGAGGGGTGCTGCTGCGAAGCGGAGAAAAGAGACGTCAGGTGGTGTCGCGCAGTGATTGGCCGACCGGAGAAAGACCGCGCTGTGATAGGCCAGCTAGCGAACACGTCAGACAGGGTCGCGACGTGATTGGCCGACAGGAGAAAGACCGCGCTGTGATAGGCCAAGCTAGCAAAGCCGCGACAGGATTGGTGGATTGTCATCAGGAAGTAAACAGAGTAGCGAGGCTGGATTTTGTGCGCATAATTATGAAGTGTTTTAAGTGGTTGAAAGCGGTGTTTAAGAAAGAGAAGCGGGGATCGTATGAAGGGGAAGAAGCCCCGCCAGAGGGTACGCCAGCCCGTTATATGGCAGTAAATGTTGGGTTGCATACGATCCTTTGGATATCAGAGTGGAGTAAGATTACTGAAGGAAATGAGGAACTGACGTTCCCGAAGTACGGGACGTTCAGATTAGAGGTGTTACATCGATTAAAATCAGTCATGACCTCAATGAGACCCTTGCCTAGACCAACCCAGTTTGAAGCTCTTGATGCATGGCTTAGGGCAGCGCATGAAAAGAATATGAACAGACGACAAGAAAGGGTGAAACGATCGGTAAGGGCAGTACAGGATGCCAGGTGGGATGCGGATGCTAAAAGATGGAGAGTGCATAACATGGAAGTAAATAAACTGTACCCAGTGTTAGAGGCGCCAGTAAATAAAAGCCCCATAGAAGAAGATGATGAGAGCGAAACAGAGGACAGCCTGATAAACAGATTATTGACAGACAGGCCACCCCCGTATAATAGAGCAGGGGGAGAGGTCGAGAATACCGAAGGAGAAAAGGGGGGCAATGCAGGAGAGCATAGACCGCTTCCCAGTTCAGAGTGGGATCCTGAGCCAAAGAAAGAGCTGTCCCAGCCTAGTCAGGTGCAACAGGTAGTCGGTAGGTTTGTGGTACAAAGAGCGCCGGAAACGGAAAGCGCCACATCCTACCCATTACCAGATGCACTACAGGTACCTGTTACCATAGGTCCTATAATATCGATATATGACCAAGAGAGAGCAAGAGGGGAAGAACGGGTACGGAAAGACAGAGAAAGAGCAGAGAAGGCAAGAAGGAACGATACCACTAATTCCCCAAGTCAGATGCCGATACCCAGAGAGTGGAGTACACCGATGCACACAGCAGGGGACCCGGGAGGAGATCCTGGGGGCCCTAGATGGCCAATGGATCTGAGGGGATCTGGACGAAAATCCTTTCAAGAGCTAAATGAGTACATGAAGCAGTGGGATGAGGCAGTGAAGGCTCAAAAGAGCATCAATGCTGCGGAAGCAGAAAGGGAAAGTCAGGACAGCAGAGCACGGACTCACTGCGGGGCTGGGGAGAGTAGCCCGGAGTGGGACTGTAGAGGGAGTAGGGGAGTCACCCATTGGGCCCGGAGTGGAGGTAGAACAGACCTGGAAAACGGGGGCCCCGGGAGTGAAGGGGTGGCGCGCCCAATACTCAGTGAAGGGGAGAGGAGAGCACAAGAGTACAGAAACAGCTTTAAATGTCCACACTGTGTGCCCGGCACCAGAGAACTGAATGGGAGTTGTGAGAGGTCGCACCATAGTCCCTGTGATGACGGCAATGAGCGCAGCCCAGGGAATATGGGGAACCAGGAAGGATCGTATCGGGTACTGAGCAATGCGAGGCAAAGAGAGAGTAGCGAGCAGAGGGAAAATAACAGAGAGGTGTGCGGTGAGAGGAGAGAAGAAGAAGAGAGTGGGCAGAGAGAGAGTGGGGGTAACAGGCCAGTGTTCCATCACCTTCCAAGATCGGATGGCCGAGCATGGGACCTGGAGAGATGGGAGCAAGGGAGGCCACCCATTAACTCTCCCGAGCCCAAACGTAGAGCTCGAAGTTGGGATGGTAGGGAGACCAGTGAGCCCCCTTCGAAAGACATATTGCGAGCTGAGATAAAAGCCAAAAGACTCGATGTCTCCAGTTTAAGGTCAGACCTGGATGACATGGTAGATGGTACCCTGCCTTTAGAAAGAATGGAAATGTATGAACAGGATGAAATACTGTATATGGCAAAGGACATCACTCGAAAGGCGAGAGCAGTCCATGAGAAGTTAGTCGAACTAGCAGGCAAATATATGGTGGATCTGTCAAGAACCAAAGCATTACAGGGTAACCACAGGCTGCATTACACAGATCGAGACCTAGATGAGAGGAGAACGATTGGGCTGAAAACACACATAAGGGAACTGATTACTGGAATAAGGACCTGGAGGGCACTAGATAAATGGGAAGAGAGGTGGTCCAAGAAAGGGACCGGCAGGAGAAGCATGATTGGTATGACACCAGGACAGCAGGGAATAGAAGCTTACCCTTTGCGTGAAGTTGCAAATGGGAACTATGTACATGTCCCTTGGAGTAGGGGAGATTTAGCTGCTTTTACCACCTCTTTCCCCAAGTTACGAGAGAACCCAGTGGAGTGGTACAAGCAAGTGGAGAGATTTGTAAAAATCTCAAAGGTCCTTTGGATAGATCTGAACACGCTGTTTGACATTGTAGTACCAGGAGATCTGTGGACAGCATGCAAGGTTAGCGCTGAGTGGCCCACAACGGAGCCAGAAAGGGATGCCAAGACTAATGGGCCGTCCGAGATTGTGATGGCAAAATACGAGAGAGTGATGACTTGGCTGAAAGAGAAAGTGCCAATGCAAGACATAGATTGGGTCAGAATAGACCGAACGAGACAGGAACCCAAAGAGACAGTTCATGAATATTACGAGAGATTGCTGAAGGCGTTTAAACAGTATAGCGGCTTGGATGTAATGGATCCAAAAGACATAGGGCAATTCGTGTCCAAGTTCGTCCTGGGACTGAGACCGGATATTAGTTTAATGATTCAGCAACACTCGATTTGTTGGCAAACTAAACCCCTAGATGAAATACTGAGATATGCCAGGTACTGCTGTGATGAGATAGATTCCAAGGCTAAGAAACTAAAAGAAAAGTTGATGGTGGTACAGATGCAGGCAGCAGGGAAGGGGGGACAACAGCAACAGCAGCAAGGAACAGGTACAGGAGGAAAGAAGCAGTACAGTCAGAACAAGGGCAACGAGGAGAGTTCCACCTTTAGACCCAGAATAGACATAGCTGCCTTGAAGAAAACGACTAGGTGCCACCAGTGCAACGAGGTGGGGCATTGGAAACGCGAGTGCCCTTACAATGTAGAGATAGGAGAGCAAGAGATAGAGGAGGAAGAGGTCCAGAGCGCGCCTACAAGAGGGGTAACGCCATACCAAGGAAAGGTGCTCAAAGGGGGGGGGGCTCCTCCCCGAGCCCAGTTCCCGCAACCTCCTCGAGTAGGGAGTATGGGTAAGACCTATAGACAAATGCCCCTGTTTGTGGAAGGGGAAGAGTGCTATTATGTGGACCCATTAACCGGACAGAGAGTGGAAAGAGAAGACTGCACCCTCGGGGCAGCCTTGGAGGTAGATCAGAGGGGACCCTATGTGGAAGCAGAAGTAGCAGGGTGCCCTACGACATTTCTGGTGGACACAGGAGCCACTAGATCCACGATCAGATCAGCTGCAGTTCCAGACCTGCCCATGTCTGGAGAGACTATACAGGTGGTAGGGGTCGCAAACAGGAGAATAACCAGCCAATTGACAGAACCGGTGCAGGTGAAAATAGGGAAGTACAGTGATGAGCACCAGTTTGTGGTTTGCGATTCAAGTCCTGTGTGTCTGCTAGGAAGAGACCTGTTGTGTAAATTGAATTGTACTATATACTGTACACCTCAGGGAGTGGAGGTATTGACCAATGATGATGATGCAGATTTCAAAGTTGCAAACTCTAGAATATGCGTGGAACTGTACCCTACTTTAACAGTAGAGGAGCTCCCCTGGGACTTGAGAGAGACAGTGGCACCAGAGGTATGGGATTTCACTGGGGAAGAGATTGGATTGGTCAAAGGGGTGGACCCAGTGAAAATTGTAGTGAAACCGCATGCTGAGTTCCCAAGAACACCCCAATATAAATTGACTCCAGAAACGATTGCAGGCATAAAACCCGTGATCGAGTCCATGATTAAACAGGGAATACTGAAAGAAATCGTGGGTAGTCCATGCAACTCCCCGATTATGGGTCTGCAGAAACCAAATGGGAAATTTCGGATAGTGCAGGACCTTCGAAAGATTAATAACATAGTCGTTTCGTGTTGTCCAGTGGTACCGAATCCATCAGTGATACTGTTTCAGATTCCATTCCAAGCTGAGTGGTTCACTGTGATCGATCTTTGTCAGGCTTTCTTTTCGATCCCTCTGGACGAAGAAAGCCATTTTCTTTTCGCATTTAAGCTGGAAAATCGCGTCCTAACATGGTGTCGTATCCCTCAGGGGTATACAGAGAGCCCATCGATCTTTAACCAGCTTCTGAAGAAAAATCTTGAAAGTCTAGTGCTGCCCCAGAAGTCAGTTCTGGTCCAGTACATAGACGACCTCCTTGTGGCGTCAGAAACAGAAGAAGCTTGCAGGGAAGACTCCATTGCTTTGTTAAATCACCTAGCTGCCAATGGGCACAAGGTGTCCCCGGGAAAATTGCAGTACTGCCTGGCAGAAGTGCAGTACTTGGGACACAGAATAGAGAAAGGCAAACGAAAGGTGTCACCAGACAGGATAGAGGCGATCATGAAAATGAATGCGCCTAAAACACAGAGAGAGGTCAGGATGTTCCTAGGGATGGTGGGTTATTGCCGACAGTGGATCGTGAACTTTTCACTGAAAGCAAAGCCCTTGCAAAAACTGACGCACAAAGAGGTGAGTGATCCGGTACCATGGGACAAAGACTGTTTGATGGCGTTCCTACAGCTGCGAGAGGACCTGTGTCGTGCTCCGGCATTGGGAATGCCTGATTACACTAAACAATTTTTTCTTTACTGTTGTGAGAGAGAAGGTTGCGCGTTGTCTGTGTTGGTCCAAATCCATGGGAATGCCCGTAGACCAGTTGCTTATTTCTCGGCTACTTTAGACCCAGTAGCCGCAGCGTTGCCCGGATGTCTCAAATCCGTTGCTGCAACGGGTGTCAGCATTGAAAGATGTGAAAATATCGTTATGGGGCACCCGTTAGAGGTGTGCGTGCCACATTCTGTTGAACTGTTAATGACCAGGACCAAAACACAGCATTTGACCAACAGCAGGCTCACGCGCTATGAGCAAGTTATTCTTGCTGCAGAGAATGTGACCCTCAAGAGATGCTCTGTTTTGAACCCTGCTACATTGATGCCACTTCCAAATGATATTGAGGATGATGATGAATATACAGACCATGACTGTCTCGATGTGACTGAACTATGCACCAAACCCAGACCCGACATTGTGGATGAGCCACTGACCGACCCAGACGAAGTTTTCTTTGTCGATGGCTCATGTGTAAGAGACGAAGTTGGGCAGTTGAGAGCAGCTTATGCTGTTTGTACAATTGAAGGAGTTGTGGAAGCTGGGTGCCTGGAAGGAGTACACTCCGCTCAGGTAGCCGAGATTATTGCCCTGACACGTGCTTGCCTAGCAGGCAATCAAATTCGAGTCACCATCTACACCGACAGCCAGTATGGGTATGGGGTAGTTCATGATTACGGGCAGTTATGGTCTCAAAGAGGGTTCATGACTTCTTCAGGCTCTCCCATTCGCAATGGAGAGTTTGTGCGCCTGTTGTTAGAGGCATTGCAATGTCCAGCAAGTATCGCAGTTGTAAAGTGCACCGCACATACCAGAAATGAGGACTTTGTTTCGAAAGGCAATAGATATGCTGATGAAGTTGCGCGGTATTGCGCGGAACAAGGGTACTCTTTCACAGAGGTGGATGTGGGTGGCATAAATGTAAGAACTGAATTAGCCATGATACTGGAAACTGTTGATACTTGGGATGAACTGTCAACCATGCAAGAAAATGCTCCTGATTCTGAAAAAGAAACATGGGAAAAGGCAGGATGTGTAATGGGTGAGACCCATTTTTGGGTCTCAGCAGACGGCAGAGCAGTGTTGCCCAATGAGATGGTGAGTCCAATGGCTAGACTCATACATGGTCCCGTACACTTAGGGAGAGATGCTATGCTGAGAGTGTTTAGACAGACTTGGTACAATCCTAAGTTTAGAATAGCAGCAGAAGCAGTGTGCCAGCGTTGTGTGACCTGCCAGCAGCTGAACGTAGGGAAAAGAACACCAGTTGCACTAAGTCACATAGGAAGGTCTGGAGGTCCATTCAATCGAATGCAGATAGATTTCATTGAAATGCCGAGGTGCAACCGCCTCCGCTATGTCCTGGTGGTTGTTTGTGTGTTCTCCAGATGGGTTGAGGCATACCCTACACGTAGGTGCGACACCCTCACAGTGGCCAAGTTACTGCTTAGAGAACTCATTCCTCGCTTCGGGGTGCCGGCCTTTTTGGAATCAGATAGGGGAACACATTTTAACAGCGAGCTTGTGAAGATGATCTGTGTAGCACTAAATATTGACCAAAAGCTGCATTGCAGTTACCGACCAGAAGCCTCAGGAATTGTGGAACAGATCAATGGCACGATCAAGTGCAGGATAGCAAAAGTTTGTTCCTCAACGACCCTGAGTTGGCCTGATGCCCTGCCATTGGTCCTCATGAGCCTTCGTAGTACTCCAGACAGAAGAACAGGGTTGTCACCACATGAGGTGTTAATGGGGAGAGCAATGAGGCTGCCATCTATTCCAGCTACTGCACTGTTAAATATCACAGATGATATGATCCTGGACTATTGTAAGGGGCTGTCTGACGCCATGCGTTCTGTGTCTCTTCAGGTGCAGGCTGCCGAGGTTCCAGCGTGCCAGGGCCCTTGCCATGACCTGTATCCTGGGGACTGGGTCCTGGTGAAGAAACATGTGAGAAGAAGCTGCTTGGATATTCGTTGGCGTGGGCCCTTCCAGGTCATCCTGATCACAAACACAGCTGTAAAGGTGGGAGGCCTGCCCAATTGGATCCACGCGTCACATACGAAAAGGGTTCCAGCACCTCTGGAAACAGCTCCTCTCTCGGATAGACGTCCAGCTGAGGACCGAGAAGCCATAGAGGGGGCTAGCCAAGCTGTAGAGGTGCCAGCGGAAGCAGGGAACGAGTCTGACCAGGCTGAGGACGGTCAGTACAACAGCGAAACAGACGACGCTACAGAAGGAGAAAGCAGCTGGGAGTACGAGTCTGACCCTGACAGGTCTGAAAGAGAGCGAGAACAGACCAGACGGAGAAGGAGTAGAAGGGCACGTGGAGAAGCTAATTGGCCGCAAAGACGGAGCTCTAGCCTGAGGTCAACTCCAGAAGCAACCCTTCCTCCGATATCAGAAGACTCAGACCCAGAAGAAGGTGCTCAGGGCGCTGAAGCACCGGACCGAAGAAGGTCAAGAAGAGTGCGTGTGCCTAACAGAAGATACTCCACACCTGAGTGGACATATCTGGCGACAAATGTCTGTGAAACCGGAGACAGGGAGGATCCGAGCGGTGGTGGTGTCCAGTTCTGAGCCCATTATCACCGTGGAAATACGACTGTTGGTACCCGGTGTCGAACAAGAAGGGTCACTAACATTCATGCTCCCCAGACCTCCCCGCCTCAGCAAGTTAAAACACATGTTTCTTACAGAATTGCAATTCCCCGACTTTGGTACAACGATAACAGCACATGAAGAGCACAATCTTCGTTTGGAAATACTGAACTATGCTATTGAAGCTGCAACCACAAATCTGATAGTAGACTGTTAAAGGACTTTGTAAATAGAACAAGCAGAAAAAAGAAGATTACCTAGCGCCCAGGAAGCAGTGAATTTTAGGGAACTTCCCTTGAGTTGATGGAGAAGGGCTAGGGTTGTCTTTTTGAACTGTTAAAGGACTTTTGCGAAGAAGGTTGTCAGCCTCCAGTTGTGTGGATTCTAAAGACAAAAGGATTGAAAAGAGACTGTAAAGGAACGAGAGGAAAAGAACTTTTTGCTAAGATAAGAGAGAGCCAGATTGTCTGACGAAATGGAGGCCGGCACCCCGAACCGTAGAGCTAAATGTATAATAGGTACACTAATAGTAGGAGTGATAATATTAATAGCTTTAGTGGTAACAATTTCTTATGTAAAGGGACATGAAGAAGAGGTAAAGGTAACTGATGTGAGTTCTGTAGTAACGCTTACACCTATTGTTGCTGGTGAGAAAAGGGAAAACACTCAAGAGAAAGCGTTATTAGCTGCAGAAGCCCGCAGGTTACATGTAGACGAGTCCCAAGGAGACTTTAGGTCGAATGCTTATGCTAAACTCTTGTATGAATACGTGGATGCCATGGAGGTTAAGGATTGTTATGTCTGCATGCAGTTGCCGGCATCTGTAGACGAGGGTATTAGATACCATCACCTCCCTCTGACATATGGCATTACATGTAGCTTATTGCTTAGTATATTTTATGAGAGAGATAGTTTTGAATACTATTTCTCTAATTATGATTCAGTGTTGCCGGAAGTCCCAAATTATAAGCAGATGAACAAATGGGACTACTGGAAGAGTGAAGACAGATTGGCCAAGTTCTTCATTCCTTGGATTACCTTAGATACTTCACATGCCCGAAGAAATAACCTGACATGCAAGGTGTCAGAAGTCGAGAAGAAGTTCATAGGGCAGGTGGATGATCGTTACAGGAGACAAAAGATTTTGAAAAAATCAGGACAAGGGAAAATAGATTGGACCGAGGAAGAGAAGTCACATAAGAGAAAGGGTAGTAGTGGTCCAATAGCTTTAGATAAAGCGCAGAGAGGAAAGTTATGTCTTCATAGAGCCAAAACGTATTATGAAAATGTATACGTGGGTGAAGTTGACTGTGAGCATGCCTTTAATTTAGAGTACTACACTAAGGATTTCCTGAAGGGAATGCAAGTGATTCCAAATGTGTATTTTGTATGTGGAAGAAATGCTTACGTGAGACTACCTGATAACTGGTATGGATCATGTTACTTGGCAATTGTCTTCCCCAAAATATATCATGCACAAGACTTAGTGATCATTGAGGGTCAGACATCATCGAGAGGAAGGAGAGATGTAGGTGATGCCGAAATGGTTGGAGATGTCTTTGGAGCTATGTTCCCTCTTTTGGGAATAATCCTTAATGATGTTAAAATTAGACGACTGGCAACAGTGGTCGACAGGTTGTCTGCCAGCACTGCTCAGTCCTTAATGCTGGTAGAAGGAGAGATGCAATCGATAAGGGCTATGGTTCTTCAAAATCGTCTTGCATTAGATGTCCTACTAGCAAAAGAGGGCGGAGTCTGTAAGGCTTTGAAGGTCCAGGAATGTTGCACTTACATTCCAGACAATTCGAAGCCCCTTGAGAAAGTTATTAAGAACATAACTAGTGTTCACAAGGAGATCGAAGACTTGAGTAGAGAAAATGTCTGGGAAAAGGTGGGCCACGGAATGAGTACAGTTGGAGGGTGGTTTTCCACCTTAGGCAAAAGCTTTGTATGGTATATTCTAAAGCCTATCATCATAATATTGATCTGTGGGATCATATTGTGGGGATTGGTGAGGGTATTCAAATGGTACAGAGCAAGAAGGTCAGAAAGGGCCCAAAGAGAACAGCTGCGGAGATTGGCTGCCATACAAGATAATCAGTACAGGAGCCTGAGAGCTCTGGAAGCGCAGAGAATGCTACCCATAACTTCAGTTTAAATGTTAGTGATGACCCCGAGAGGTCATCAAAGGGGGGAACTGAGAGAGCGCAAACTGATTTAAATGTATGAGTACATCACACTTACCTGTAGTAAGCACAAATCATGAAGAGAAATGCCATGAGTGCTAATAGTATTTGCAAATATATTCTGAATGTATAGCTAATATAGAGATTTAAGTAGAAGTGGAACTAATACAGAAATGTGTGACATTGTATGGCTTTATTAGACGCGATTATTTTTGAATCCATGTCGTGAAGCTGCTAAAACATAAGATGGTAGGTGGTTAAACGCAGAACGTGGTAGGCCTCAGGGCCAGAGCTGGAGGGAAAGGGAAGGTGGTTCTTTTCACGACACAGATTGCATTAAGGTTTTGGACATTGCATTTAATAGACCATGATTTATAGAAATGTTTACTTAATAATAGAATAAGAGTATTAACATGTTTTAATTAAATGAAGAAGTTGAATGCTATAATCATAATGAGAAATATTGTAGGCCTGAAATGTTTTAGCATTTATTTACACGTACATGTCTGGGCTGAGAAATGTTGCAAGCCTTTTTAGAAGTCTATGAGAGTTGGGTTCTTGGCTACAGATATCTGTCTGCAACAGGAAAGGGGGGATCCAATTATAAATGAATGAATAGAGGTCTGTTCAGTAGACGGCCCAGACATGGAGGAGGGTTTTGGAATGTTTAAGGGGTATCAGCGGGCCGGAGAAGAGTCTGAGAAGCAAGGTCAACTCTAACGCATGAGGCCCAAGACAAAGCATCATGGAAAAAGCCAGAAGTTGCACCACGTGAGGGGCGTTCCGCAAGGGGCGTCTCAAATGTTGTTGACTGTTTTGTATTAGGGACAGCACCCCTGGGTGGAGTTAGAGCAGAGACCTGAGGACCCTTTAGAGAGCGGATGGGTAGGCAGTGAGGGGTCATGACTGGAGAACTATAGGTTTTCACCAAGAGACTTAGAGTGAGTGACTTCCCTTGGGGGTCATTCACTGCTGACACCTTTGTTAGGTTGGGATTTGGTTAAGTAGGGATACCATCTAGAACAGGGTAGGGACGCCTAACCTGTGTTTGTTTTCCTCCAACCTAAATGAAGGAGAGATATGCGTCTATGCTGATAGCTTTATTATTCTTAGAACTTGTGTTAGTGATTTCTGTTGCTCGTCTGAGGGCTTTTCGAGAGCACATGTATGTAATTGGACCTGTGTATCTCGTGAATCTCATTCTGAGATGCCTGTATTTGCAGCTCATTATATCTTTACAATAAACTTTTGAAAACTAGAAGTTGTCCGTGATCTTTGGGAGTAGAGTCCTTTCTTGGGTGAACTAACTTGGAAATGGGTGTACTGTTTTCCTCCAAGACAGGCAATAAAGGTTCAGTCGACCAGATCGAGGTTTAGATCAATAGATATAAGGTATCGATCAAAATCTCGCCCTTTCAGACACAAGGCTGGAGAGTGAGGAGAAGAGCAGCGTGAGACACAAGGACAGAATGAGGAAATGAGCAGCTTGAGGCACAAGGAAGGAGAGTGAGGATAATAGCAGCATGAAGCCCCGGAAATGAGAGTAAGGAGAAGAGTAACATGAGGCACAAGGACTGAGAGTGAGAAGAAGAGCGACAAGATGCACAAGGGTGGAGAGCGATGAGAAGAGCAGTGTGAGGCATGCGAAAGGAGAGTGAGGAGAAGAGCAGGGGGAAGTACAAGGAAGGAGAGTGAAGAGAAGAGCAGCTTGAGGCACAAAGACATAGAGTGAGGAGAAGAGCAGCGTGAGGCAGAAGGATGTAAAATGGGGAGAAAAGCAATGTGAGGCAGAAGGAAGGAGAGTGAAAAGAGAAGGAGGAGATACAAGGAAGGAGAGAGAGAAGAGGAGCAGCATGAGGCAAGAGGATGGAGAGTGAGGCTGGAGAGCAGCGTTAGGCAAAATGAAGGAGAGTGAGGGAAAAAGCGAGGCAGTGCATATATACTCCCCAAAAGGACCTACACAAAATAGCAAACATATAAGTAAGTAAAGCAACTAGCTGCAGGCATATATAATACATAAAAAACTCCTTATTTGTTCTCTTTATGAAAGTAGGAAAAACAAAACAGTATTCAACAGTCACTGAAGAAGGCAGCTCTTCACCTTTCCCCTTTTTGTTTGTTTCAAATTATGGTCCCTTGTTTCTTTAAATGAGAAAGGTAACACTAGTTTGCTACTGAAAACTCTAACAGCAGCATGAGGAGCAAGTACGAGCCAGCTTTGAGTATTTCTGTTCAGGGTTCTGGCAGGCCGGAAAGGAATTTTGGGTCACACAGACATCCCGTTATTTATTCAGTAAAGCAGCAATAAAGATTCTATGATCGAACCAAAAAGACAGATCCGCTTCAGCTTGCAAAAAAGAGTTTTACATTACGCTAGCAGGACCAGCCACTTGCAAACATTAAGATGTCCATACAAAATGTACGTGCACAGGATGGCTCCTCTTTGCCACTGAATGACGATCACTCTACTTGCAAAAGCCATAGCTGACAATTATGGAGTGGGACACTTTTGGAAAACGCATTTTTGATACTCTAGCGTGTATACCGAGATGTTTTGAGGTCTTGCCTATGCAGCACGCATGCGCTGCAAGGCAAAAAGACCTTTTGGAATTGCTTTGGCTTTTCAGCCAAGAACGTGCACGCGTTCCATTGCCTTCAATGGCAACGCCTGCACAACAGGAGATTCACACGCGGGAGCGAGCGCCATATGGTCGCACGCTCCCGCAAGGGAATCTCACAGGCCCCCCTCCCCTGCTGCCGCGCGAGGCTCACGCTTAGGCTGCGACGTGCAGCAGCACTGCAAAACTTCTAATCGATGTGGAAAATAAAATGCTGGCTTTTGGTATTAATCTGCCACCTCACATACTCAATATATCCTGAAAACCTGTTTTAAGCGGTCAAAATGCAAAACGGTAGGCAAAGCCAATGTTTGTTACTTCCTCTGGGGGGAGGCACGCGCTCCCGAGAAGATCTGTTCGATTGGTTGCTTAACAGCAGATTGGCAGGATCTTCCTGCTGGGGCGTGCACAAGTGGGCCGTTGGTTAGGCATCTAGAACGTGAACTTCCGTAGCACATTTTCAGCTATTTGGTGCGCGAGTCCAAACCCTGTTTGTGAGGAGAAGGGCTTGTTTATCTTGAGCTGTCCCTCAGGGCAGCACTTTCGTAATATATAATTACTACTTGTTTTTGAAGATATTCTGATGGTGGATTAAAATAGTAAATAACCCTCAATGACTTGCCTTTCATGCCGCCAGCATGCAATCATCCCTTCCCATATACTGTTCTAAGTTCTTACTCATCTAAACTGGGCCATAGCTGGCATGGGTGCAGCAGGTACAGTGGCACCCCCAAGTAAGCTGCATTTTACTACCCAATAAGGCTTTAGCATTCCATCGCTTTTAGTGGGGTCTACTAAGGCACCTTTTCTAATCTGCTGTTGCTTCTGGACACTGTGAGGGCACACCAAGCAGCTTTAATACACTTTATGGAACTGCACACACATATACTCTATTTGTATTAATTGTGTGCACTATCATCTCTAATGCTCTTCAGGTCTGGCGTTAATCAAAATATTTTGATTTTGCTAAAAAATATATGTAATATATACTTATTATAGAGGCTTTGAGCCAGCCCTCTTAATATATTATTTTTTTTCGCTTTTTAAAAATGTTCTTTAATGCACTACAGCATTCAGCATTGGAGAGTAGGTCAGCCCACTTTAGCAATTGGCTAACTATGTAAGTCATTCTTTCCTTTCACAAGAAGCACAAGTAGTTCCCTTTGGTGACTGGGACTGCTAAAGGTTTGAGAACAAAAAATATTTTTGCTTTTAGCCAATGTTTGTTTAAGGCTGATGAGGGCCCTATAGCTTCCCCAACAACATAGTTTCGCAAAAACTGTGACAAAACAAATCAAAACAAGCAATTACAAAGCCAAAAGGCTGGCTACAAACGCCAGCTCTAATGACTTTGTTGATGCTGGCCCTAGTCTACCTAGTCACTGGTTGCTATGTGTTTGTGAAAGCAACAGTGTTACTTAGAAACTAAGAAGGTCAGTCTTTTATTTTCCACAACATTTCTTCTGGCTCAACCCAGTAATCCCTGTTAACTAATTGGATTTGTGCAACACTGAACGCCAAAAACAATCTTATCTTGGTCAGACCCTTGTGGGAGTGCGGCTGATAGCAGGTGAAAACCTTTATTTAAATTAGGCTTTAAAAAACACAGGTATAGCTACAACTGATCCAGTCAGATATGACAAATATTACAAAGAATTCCTCAGCATAAGCCATTGGGTATCGCGAGGAGAGCCGTGCCAATGAAAAGACAGAACGTGTTTTTTTTTTCTATCTAGGAATCAAACTTCAAGGATAATTAAGCTTTGTGTGTGGTCCAAAAAGGTGGAAAAACATTAGCCACTTCAACTTCAACCAATCAATCATTTGTAAAGCGCACTACATACCCGCAAGGGTCTCAAGGTGATGGGGGGGCGCTACTGATCGAAAAGCCAGGTCTTGAGTATCCTCCTGAAGGTCAGCAGGTCTTGGGTCTGTTGTAGGCTGAGTGGGAGGGTGTTCCATGTCTTGGCGGCGAGGTGGGAGAAGGATCTCCCACTTGTGGTTGTTCTTCAGATGCGCGGGACGGTGGCGAGTGAGAGGTCAGTTGAGCATAGCTGGCGGTTGGGGATGTAGAAGGAGAGCCGTCTGTTGAGGTAGGCTGGGCCGGTCTTGTGGAGTGCCTTGTGTGCGTGGGTGAGGAGCTTAAAGGATATCCTCTTGTTGACGGGTAGCCAGTGCAAGTTTCTCAGGTGGGGGTGATGTGGCCGTGGCATGGTACGTCAAGGATCAGTCGTGCCGAGGCGTTTTGGATGCGTTGTAGTAATTTGATGAGGTTGGTCAGGGCTCCCGTGTAGAGGGCGTTTCCGTAGTCGAGTCTGCTGCTGGCGAGGGCCTGAGTGACTGTCTTTCTTTCATCTGTCGGGATCCATCTGTAGATCTTGCGGAGCATGTGGAGGGTGTTGAAGCAGGAGGAGGAGACGGCGTTGACTTGTTTGGTCATTGAAAGCGTTGAGTCGAGGATGATTCCCAGGTTGCGTTTGTGGACGGTGGGCATTGGGGCTGCCCCCAGTGCCTTCGGCCACCAGGAATCGTCCCAGGCTGAAGGGTTGGAGCCGAGGATGAGGACCTCCATCTTGCCCGAGTTCAGCTTCAGACGACTGGTCTTCATCCAGTCGGCGACAGCCTTCGATCCTTTGTGGAGGTTGGCAATGACGGGGCCCTTGGTGAGGGAGAGGCTCATCTGAGTGTCGTCAGTGTAGAAGATTAGTTTGAGGTTGTGCTGTCCAGCTATGTGTGCGAGCGGGGTCACGTAAATGTTGAACAGCGTCGGGCTGAGGGAGGATCCCTGGGGTACGCTTCGGATGATCTCGGAGGCTTTGGAACGGAATGGGGGAGGCGGACGTTCTGCCTTCTGCCGGAGTGGAAGGAGGTGGTCCAATCCAGAGCCTTGTCTCGGATCCCTGCAGCGTGGAGGCGTGCGCGTACTTTGCAGTGGCAGACGGTGTCGAAGGCGGCAGAGAGGTCTAGGAGGATGAGTCCTGCGCTCTCGCCGTTGTGCAGAAGGGTGCTGATGTCATCGGTGGCCGCGATGAGGGCAATCCCGGTGCTGTGGTTGCTGCAGAACCCTGACTGGGAAGGGTCCAGGATTCTGTTTTCTTCGAGGTATCGTGTTAGCTGTCTGTTGACGGTTTTCCCGATGACCTTGGCCGGGAAGGGGAGCAGAGAGTTGGGCCGGAAGTTCTTGAGGTCTCTTGGGTCTGCCTTAGGTTTTTGGAGTAGGGCGGTGATCTTGGCGTGTTTCCAGATCTCTGGGAATGTCACGGTCTCGAGGGAGAGATTGATGACGTTGAACAGGTGGGGTGCGATGGAGCTGCTTGCTCTTTTGAAGAGGTTGGTGCTGGAATGGGTCTGACGGAGAGCCGGAGTGTATTGTACGCATGGTCTTGATGGTGTCATCAATGCTCACGCTGGCCCAGGCTAGCAGCGGGTCGTGGTCGATGGTGTGCGGAGGGGCTGTTGTGTTGCTGTCTGATGGGGCTGTCTGAGTGTTGTAGCTGCCGTGGATGTCTGCTATATTGCGGTGGAAGAAGGTGGCGAGAGAGTCGCACAGGGCTTGCGACGGTGGGATGTCGTTGGTGGTGAAGCTGGGGTTGGAGAGTTCCTTCAAGATGTTAAAGAGCTCCTTGCTATTGTGTGCATTGTTGTCGAGGCAGTCTTTGAAGGGGGTCCTCTTGGCCACCCTGATGATGTGGTGGTGGTTACGGATGGCGTCCTTATGTGCTGCGTGGCTGTCTGGAGTTTGTTGGCTGTGCCATTTCCTCTCTAGTTTCCCGCAGGCTTGCTTGGAGGCTAGGAGTTCTGGGGTGAACCAGCTGGCCCTCTTGCTGGTGTCTCTGTGGAGGGGTTTCTTCAGCAGGGCAAGGGTGTTGGCGCAGTCCTCGTTCTAGCGTATGAGGCTGTGGGCAACTTTGTTGGTGTTGGAGGGTTCGGTGGGTGGGCTGAGAGCGAGGTTTGCGTGTAGTTGGTCTTCGGTGATTTTGCTCCAGCAGCGGCGGGGGTTCTGTTGGGTGCGGTGGTGGGCTTCTGGAAGGCGAAGTGGATGCAGCGGTGGTCGGTCCAGAGGAGTTCAGTGGTGTGGCTGACGGAGACTTGCAGGCTTGAGGAGAAGACGGGATTGAGTGTGTGGCAGGCAGGGTGGGTGGGCGTTGTGACGAGTTGCTTCAGTCTGAGGTTGGCGAGGCTATCGATCAGGGTTGTGGAGTTGTTGTCGTCGTTGTTCTTAAGGTAAAAGTTCAGGTCTCTGAGGAGGATGTAGACAGTGGAGGTCAGGGCGTGCATGCTGATGAAGTCGGCGATGGAGTCGGTGAACTGGGGGTGGGATCCAGGAGGTCGGTAGATGAGGGTGCCTCTAAGGGTGGAGTTAGGGTCTGTGTGGATCTGGAAATACATGTGTTTGGCGGTGCTGAGCACGTCATCAGTGTTAGTCGAGACCCTGATGCTGTTCTTGTGGACAATGGCGATTCCTCCATCGACTCCATTGTTGCGGTCTCTGTGGGTGATCTTGTATCCGTCTGGGATGGCAATGGCGATGTTGGGTGCGGAGCAGTCTTTAAATCAGGTCTCTGTCAGGAAGGCGACATCCGGGGATGTTTTGTCGAGCAGGTTCCAGAGCTCGACGGCATGCGTGCATGAGGAGCGGGTGTTCAGTAGTATGCATCGGAGGTGGTTGGGGTCTTTCTTGGCGGGTGGTTCGTCGGCTCTGAGGCTGGTGTAGCTGCAGTTCCGGCAGGTGAAGGGGCCCTGTGTGCGTTTCGGGGCGTCCTTGAAGCAGGTGTGGCTCCGTCCGGAGTTGAGAGCGTGCAGAGTGCTGGTGTCGTAATGGGGCAGTTGTCGTGGCAGGTGCGGGGCACTGGGCATGATCCAGGCACGGACGGGCGCAGACGGGCTTGCCTTTGGCACGCCAGCGGTACAGCTGTGCAGCTGTCGGCATATATAGGGAAGTGGGAGGGAGGAGCAACTTGGAGGCGGGAGGCGGGAGCAGCAAATGGGCAGTGGGCCAGCAGGGGGGCAGGGCCGCAGGGGACGCAGCGGCAAGGGTGGTGAGGGACAACAAAGGTAACAGAAGGAAAAAGGGGCACAAAATAAAGGGAAAAACAAGTGGCACAGAAGGCAAAAAGGCACAAAATCGAGTGGAACAGAAGGCAAAAGGGGCACAGAAACAAGGGAAAAATTAGTGGCACAGAAGGCAGAAGGACACAAAAAAAAGAGTGGAAGAGAGGGCAGAAGGGCACAAAAAACGAGTGGAACAGAAGGCAAAAGGGGCACAAAAACAAGGGGAAAACGAGTGGCACAGAGGGCAGATGGGCACAAAAAAACGAGTGGAACAGAGGGAAGAAGGGCACAAAAAACTAGTGGAACAGAAGGCAAAAGGGGCACACAAACATGGGAAAAACGAGTGGCACAGAAGGCAGAAGGGTACAAAAAACGAGTGGAACAGAAGGCAAAAGTGGCACAAAAACGAGGGGAAAACGAGTGGCAAAAGGGCAGAAGGGCACAAAAAAACGAGTGGAACAGAGGGCAGAAGGGCCAAAAATCGAGTGGAACAGAAGGCAAAAGGGGTAAACGAGGGAAAAAATGAGAGAGACAGAAGGCAGACGGCCACAAAAAAGTAGTGGAACAGAAGGACAAAGGGGCACAAAAACGAGGGAAAAACGAGTGGCACAGAAGGCTAAAGGGCACAGAAATACAGAAAAAAAGAGTGGCACAGAGGCAAAATACAGAACACAGAAATACAGGGGCAGCTAAGAACAGAAGGCAGAGCGGGCAGAGAAGCACGGGGGCAGCGAGGGGAAAAGAAGGGAAAACCGGGCAGAGACACGGGGGCAGCGAGGGGAATAGAAGGGAAAACCGGGCAGAGACACGGGGGCAGCAAGGGGTACAGAAGGAAAGACCAGTCAGAGAGAGCACGGGGACAGCGAGAGGAACAGGGGGAAGAAAAAGGGCCACGGACCATGTACAGGCAGCAGGGGAAGACAGACAACAGCATTCACAGACACAACAATAAAAATACAGGCAATACAATAAAAGCAATAAAGCGGAGGATGAACAAACCTACCTACGGCCTACCACTGGCCACCAGGTATGAGGCGCAGGTGGTAGCCTGCAGGTGGTGATGGGCCTAGAACTTCCTCAGCAGCGGCAGCTGTGGCAAGGAGACACAGGCGGTGCTGTGCGGAGGGGGAGCGACCTACCTGGTGGGGTCAAGGGTCGCTCTCCTCACCCCACAGCAGCCGGCCTATATGGAGAGGTGGGAGGGAGGAGCAGCTGGGGGGCGGGAGGAGGGGGCAGCGAATGGGCAGTGGGCAGTCAGGGGGGCGGGCTGCAGGAGACGCAGCGTCTAGGGCAGTGAGGGACAACAAAGGTAACAGAAGGAAAAAGGGGCACAACATTGAGGGAACAACGAGTGGCACAGAGGGCAGAAGGGCACAAAAAAACGAGTAGAACAGAGGGCAGAAGGGCACAAAAAACGAGTGGAACAGAAGGCAAAAGGGGCACAAAAAAAGGGAAAAACGAGTAGCACAGAGGGCAGAAGGGCACACAAAAAACCAGTGGACCAGAGGGCAGAAGGGCACAAAGATAAGGGAAAAACGAGTGGCACAGAGGACAGAAGGGCACAAAAAACCAAGTGGAACAGAGGGCATAAGGGCACAAAAAACAAGTGGAACAGAAGGCAAAAGGGGCAAAGAAACGAAGGAAAAACGAGTGGCACTGAGGGCAGAAGGGCACAAAAATATGAGTGGAAAAGAAGGGCCGAAGGGCACAAAAAACGAGTGGAACAGAAGGCAAAAGGTGCACAAAAAACAAGTGGAACAGAGGGCAGAAGGGCACAAAAAACAAGTGGAACAGTATGCAAAAGGGGCACAAAAACAAGGGAAAAACAAGTGGCTCAGAAGACAGAAGGGCACAAAAACGAGTGGAACAAAAGGCAAAAAGGGTAACAAAAACGACGGAAAAACGAGTGTCACAGAAGGCAGAAGGGCACAAAAACGAGTGGAACAAAAGGCAAAAAGGGGCACAAAAACGAGGGAAAAACGAGTGGCACAGGGGGCAGAAGGGCACAAAAAAACAAGTGGAACAGCGGGCAGAAGGGCACAAAAACAAGTGGAACAGAAGGCAAAAAGGGGCACAAAAATTAGGGAAAAACAAGTGGAACAGAAGGAAAAAGGGGCACAAGAACAAGGGAAAAACGAGTGGCACAGTGGGCAGAAGGGCACAAAAAAACGAGTGGAATAGAGGGCAGAAGGCACAAAAACAAGTGGAACAGAAGGCAACAATGGGCATAAAAACGAGGGAAAAAAGAGTGGAACAGAAGACAAAAAGGGTACAAAAACAAGGGAAAAACGAGTGGCACAGAGGGCAGAAGGGCACAAAAACAAGTGGAACAGAAGGCAAAAGGAACACAAACACAAGGGAAAAATGAGTGGAACAGAGGGCAGAAGGGCACAAAAAAACGAGTGGAACAGAGGGCAGAAGGGCACAAAAAAAAGTGGAACAGAGAGCCGAAGGGCACAAAAAATGAGTGGAACAGAAGGCAAAAGGGACACGATATCAAGGGAAAAACGAGAGGCACAGAGGGCAGAAGGGCACAAAAAACTAGTGGAACAGAAGGCAGAAGGGCACAAAAAATAAGTCAAACAGAAGGGAAAAGGGGCACAAAAACAAGGGAAAAACGTGTGGCACCGAAGGCAGAAGGGCACAAAAAACTAGTGGAACAGAAAGCTAAAATGGGCACAAAACGAGGGGAAAATGAGTGGCACAGATGACAAAAGGGTGCAAAAAACGAGTGTAACGAAGGGCAGAAGGGCACAAACAAAAGTGGAACAGAAGGCAAAAGGGGCACAAAAATGAGGGACAAAACAAGTGGCACAGAAGGCAGACGGGTAGAAAAAACGAGTGGTACAGATGGAAATAGGGGCCCAAAAACGAGGGGAAAACGAGTGGCACAGAAGGCAAAAGGGCACAGAAATACTGGAAAAACGAGTGGCACAGAGGCAAAATACAGACACAGAAATACAGGGCCAGCTAAGAACAGAGGGCAGAATGGGCAGAGAGGCACGGGGGCAGCGAGGGGAACAGAAGGGAAAACCGGGCAGAGACACGGGGGCAGTGAGGGGTACAGAAGTAAAGACCGGGCAGAGAGAGCACAGGGACAGCGAGGGGAACAGTGGGAAGAAAAAGGGGCACGGACCATGTACAGGCAGCGGGGGAAGACAGACAGCAGCAGTCACAGACACAACAATGAAAATACAGGCAATACAATAAAAGCAATAAAGTGGACGATGAACAAACGTACCTACGGCCTACCACTGGCCACCAGGGATGAGGCGCAGGTGGTAGCCTGCGGGTGGTGGAGGGCCTCGATCTTCCTCAGCAGCGGCAGCTGGGGCAGGGAGACACAGGCGGTGCTGTGCGGAGGGGGAACCACCTACCTAGTGGGGTCAAGGGTCGCACTTGTGCTCTTCCACACCATGTTCCTCCATATTTTTGTGTATCAAAATGCTTTATGCAGTAGTTCCGCGCTCTCCTGATCCTTCTGTTGCGCATCCACGCAGTTTTAGTCCAGGGGTCAGATTAACAAAGAACACGGATTCATAGTGCATTTTTGCAAAATGAGCATATTATGAAAGGGGATCTGCTCAAAATGTGCTTGAAAATGTAAGTAAACTGTGTTACATGACGTGTTTCCTTGGACAGGTACAATTTGCATATGACCCATTCTGAGCTAATGGGGCCTGCTTTGCTTCTGTTTAGTTATGTGGCAGCTTAACGTCAGATATATATTTTATGCCTTGCCAGTGAAAATATGTATGCTCAAATAACACATAATTTACTACAAGAATAATAATGTACACAATTTCACTCATTTATTAGTACAGTGCAAAGGTCAAATTTAATATTATTACCACAATACAGCTTAACAGACTTGAGAAAAAAATACCTGTTGTCCCACTGGTTCCACCCTAGTATCAGTTAACAGAGGAAAAATAATGGAGCCATAATCACAAAGCATAGCTATTGTGATTCAATCTAAATGTGTTTGTTCGGAATATGATTATATATATTTCTTAATAACTGACTCACATGAAAAAACAGCATGACATAAACCATACATGCAGATACGCTGAATGCAATATCCTACTTATCACCACTGCAGTGACATTCCAATTTTTCAAAATGCAAATTAGTTGACTTTCCTCATCCAACCCTTTCTTCACCCACTTTGTTGCATCCATCTGAGGGTGCCTACACATAATATCGCACACGGTATAAGTCATGCATTGTAAGCTTGCGTTCATATGGGTGCAAGAAAACTTTGTGTAGACGTAAATGGATTATGCATAGTTGCAATTTGGAGCGCATTCATTCTATTTCACGCACAATCTCGGGCGCAGCCTGCGTTTCTGTTAACCCCTTCGCTGCTAGGCCTTTTCCACTCCTGTGCTAAGCCTTTTTTGGGCGATTTAGGGTAGTGCGCGCTTAGGCCCCTGTAACTTTTTGACCACATAAGGTATCCACGCCAAATTTGCGTCCTTTTCTTCCAACATTATGTGGATTCTAAAGGTGTCCAGGGTTTGTGGATTCCCTTGGAGGGGTCCGAGAAATTAAGCAAAAATACAGTGAAATTTAGTTTTTTTCATAAAAATGGGAAAAACAGGCTGCAAATGAAAGCCTCTGGGTTTTTCCCTGCAAATGTTATCAAAAAAGGGTTTGTGGGGCTGTAATCTCCATTTTCTCAGCTTTTAGGGAATGACAGGCTTTTGTCAGAGAACCAACATTTTTTACACAGTTTTTGCATTTTTCTGGGACATAACCTATTTTTGCTATTTTTAGAGCTTTCAACCTCCTTCCAGTTAATGCCAGAAATAAGTTTGAAAGCAATGATGGATCCTGGAAAGCTCTACTTTTTGAAAAGTAGATAAACTTTTGAATTCAGAAAGGGGTCATTTGTCTAAATCCATGAAGTTTTCTTTATAGAAACTAACATTTAAATATTGGAATAATTGATAATTAGTTGAAAAAAACAGCCTTTTGACTCAACGTTTTCACCTATAACTTCTTATAATTTTGACAGCTCTTTGAAAGCGATATACCGTTACATCCGTTTGACCTTCCTGGTTGTGGTGATATATAGGACTTGTAGTTTCACCAAGAACCCTACGAACCCAGAGCCAAAAACTGAGCAGCAACTTTCAATGGTATTTTATTATTTACTTTATTTATTCTTGGAAAATGTATACATGGAAAAATGGGTATGAAAGACACCTATGTATTTCTGAATTGGGTACAAATTTTAGAGTTTAGAAACAGTATATATTTGTACATTTTCAAAATTGGGAATACTCATACTAGCATGAGAATTATTGGTCATTTTTCAAAAAGATTTTTTTTTACACAATGTCTTTCATTGGAAAGGGAGAAATGCATGAAAACTCAATAGGTAATAACAGTTGATTTACAAATCTAAATTACCCTAAGTCTCCCTATAGAAACGGTACCTCACTTGTGTGGGTCGGCCTTGTGCCTGCGACAGGAAACGGCGCAAAATGCAACGTGGTCACACCTCAATTTTGCAGTTAAAAATTGACCCTTTTATGGCAAAGTGCCTGGCTGTAGTTTTTGCACCCTAGTAAACCTATACATTTTTGAAAACTAGACACCCAGGGGAATTCAGGATGGGGTGACTCGACTGCCTCCCACCAGGTTCTGTTACCCAGAATCCCTTGCAAACCTAAATATTTTAGGAAAAAATGCATTTTCCTCACATTTCTGTGGTGGAAAGTTCTGGAATCTGCTTGGATCTTTAGACTTTCACCCACCCCACGTTCCCCAAAGTCTTATGAGAAAAATGGTACCTCACTTGCCTGGGTCTGCCTAGTGCCTTTGACAGGAAACGGCACAAAACGCAACGTGGTCGCACCTCAATTTCGCAGTCAATACTGGTCCTTTTTTGGCTAAGTGCCTACCTGTAGTTTTTGAACGCTAGCTCTGCCGGCACCTCGGGTAACCTAGCAAACCTATACATTTTTTTAAAGTAGACACCCAGGGGAATTCAGGATGGGGTGACTCGACTGCCTCCCACCAGGTTCTGTTACCCAGAATCCCTTGCAAACCTAAAAAATTGGGGGAAAATACACATTTTCCTCACATTTCTGTGGTGGAAAGTTCTGGAATCTGCGTGGATCAACAAATTTCCACCCACCCCAAGGTCCCCCAGGTCTCCAAATGTCTTTCATTGGGAAGGGAGAAATGCATGAAAACTCAATAGGTAATAACAGTTGATTTACAAATCTAAATTACCCTAAGTCTCCCTATAAAAACGGTACCTCACTTGTGTGGGTCGGCCTTGTGCCTGCAACAGGAAACGGCGCAAAATGCAACGTGGTCACACCTCAATTTTGCAGTTAAAAATTGACCCTTTTATGGCAAAGTGCCTGGCTGTAGTTTTTGCACCCTAGTAAACCTATACATTTTTGAAAACTAGACACCCAGGGGAATTCAGGATGGGGTGACTCGACTGCCTCCCACCAGGTTCTGTTACCCAGAATCCCTTGCAAACCTAAATATTTGGGGAAAAAATGCATTTTCCTCACATTTCTGTGGTGGAAAGTTCTGGAATCTGCTTGGATCTTTAGACTTTCACCCACCCCACGTTCCCCAAAGTCTTATGAGAAAAATGGTACCTCACTTGCCTGGGTCTGCCTAGTGCCTTTGACAGGAAACGGCACAAAACGCAACGTGGTCGCACCTCAATTTCGCAGTCAATACTGGCCCTTTTTTGGCTAAGTGCCTACCTGTAGTTTTTGAACTCTAGCTCTGCCGGCACCTAGGGTAACCTAGCAAACCTATACATTTTTTAAAAGTAGACACCCAGGGAAATTCAGGATGGGGTGACTCGACTGCCTCCCACCAGGTTCTGTTACCCAGAATCCCTTGCAAACCTAAAAAATTGGGGGAAAATACACATTTTCCTCACATTTCTGTGGTGGAAAGTTCTGGAATCTGCGTGGATCAACAAATTTCCACCCACCCCAAGTTCCCCCAGGTCTCCAAAAAAAAATGGTACCTCACTTGCCTGTGTCTGCCTAGTGCCTGCGACAGGAAACAGCGCAAAACGCAACGTGTTCGCACCGCAATTTCGCAGTGAAAACGGGCCCTTTTTTGTCAAAGTGCCTATCTTTAGTTTTTGAACCCTAGCTCTGCCGGCACCTAGGGAAACCTAGCAAACCTATACATTTTTGAAAACAAGACACCCAGGGGAATTCAGGATGGGGTGACTCAACTGCCTCCCACCAGGTTCTGTTACCCAGAATCCCTTTCAAAGCTAACAACTGTCATAAAAAAAGCATTTTCCTCACATTTCTGTGGTGGAAAGTTCTGGAATCTTTGTGGATCAACACATTACCACTCCCCCCGTATTCCCCCAGGTCTCCCGAAATCAATGGAACCTCACTTGCCTGGGTCTGCCTAGTGCCTGCGACAGGAAACAGCGCAAAACGCAACATGTTCGCACCGCAATTTCGCAGTGAAAACAAGCCCTTTTTTTGGCAAAGTCCCTACCTTTCGTTTTTGAACCCTAGCTCTGACGGCACCTAGGGAAACCTAGCAAACCTATACAATTATGAAAACTAGACACCCAGGTGAATTCAGGATGGGGTGACTCGACTGCCTCCCACTAGGTTCTGTTACCCAGAATCTCTTGCAAACCTAAACAATTGAAAAAAAAACGCATTTTACTCACATTTCTGTGGTGGAAAGTTCTGGAATCTGCGTGGATCAACAAATTTCCACCCACCCCAAGTTCCCCTAGGTCTCCCAAAAAAATGGTACCTCACTTGCCTGGGTCTGCCTAGTGCCTGCGACAGGAAACAGCGCAAAACGCAACGTGTTCGCACCGCAATTTCGCAGTGAAAACGGGCCCTTTTTTGTCAAAGTGCCTAACTTTTGTTTTTTAACCCTAGCTCTGCCGGCACCTAGGGAAACCTAGCAAACCTATACATTTTTAAAAACTAGACACCCAGGGGAATTTAGGATGGGGTGCCTCAACTGTCTCCCACCAGGTTCTGTTACCAAGAATCCCTTTCAAAGCTAAAAAATTGTCATAAAAAAAGCATTTTCCTCACATTTCTGTGGTGGAATGTTCTGGAATCTGCGTGGATCAACACATTTCCACTCACCCCGTATTCCCCCAGCTCTCCCGAAAAAAATGGTACCTCACTTGCCTGGGTCTGCCTAGTGCCTGCGACAGAAAACAGTGCAAAACGCAACGTGTTCGCATCCGCAATTTCGCAGTGAAAACGGGCCCTTTTTTGGCAAAGTGCCTACCTTTCGTTTTTGAATTCAAGCTCTGCCGGCACCTAGTGAAACCTATCAAACCTATACATTTTTGAAAACTAGACACCCAGGGGAATACAGGATGGGGTGACTCAACTGCCTCCCACCAGGTTCTGTTACCCAGAATCCCTTGCAAAGCTAAAAAAATTTCAAAAAAAACTAATCTTTCTCACATTTCCGTGGTGGAAAGTTCAGGAATCTGAGTGGATCAACAAATTTCCACCCACCCCGTGTTCCCCTAGGTTTCTCAAAAAAAATGGTACCTCACTTGCCTGGGTCTGCTTAGTGCCTGCGACAGGAAACAGCGCAAAACGCAACGTGTTCGCACCACAATTTTGCAGTGAAAACTGGCCCTTTTTTGGCAAAGTGCCTACCTTTCATTTTTTAACCCTATCTCTGCCGGCACCTACGGAAACCTAGCAAACCTATACATTTTTTAAAACTAGACACCAAGGGGAATACAGGATAGAGTGACTTGACTGCCTCCCACAAGGTTCTGTTACCCAGAATCCCTTGCAAATCTAAAAAATTGTCAAACCAAACGCATTTTCCTCACATTTCTGTGGTAGAAAGTTCTGGAATCAGCAAGGATCAACAAATTTCGACCCACCCCGCGTTTCCCCGGGTCTCCTGAAAAAAATGGTACCTCACTTGCCTGGGTCTGCCTAGTTCCTGCGACAGGAAACAGCGCAAAACGCAACATGTTCGCACCGCAATTTCGCAGTGAAAACTGGACCTTTTTTAGCAAAGTGCCTACCTTTCGTTTTTGAACCCTAGCTCTGCCGGCACCTAGGGAAACCTAGCAAACCTATACATTTTTGAAAACTAGACACCCAGGGAAATTTACGATGGGGTGACACGACTACCTCCCACCAGGTTCTGTTACCCAGAATCCCATGCAAACCTAAAACATTGACAAAAAAATGCATTTTCCTCACATTTCTGTGGTGGAAAGTTCTGGAATCTGTGTGGATCAACACTGCGTGTGGTAACCAGCATTAAGTCACTTCCCTCACACCGCCAGCCAAGCACCAGTCCACGCACACCACCAGCCAAGCACCAGACCACACACACCGCCAATCAAGCACCAGACCACGCACACCGCCAGCCAAGTACCAGTCCACACACACACCGCCAGGAAAGCACCAGTCCACAGACACCGCCAGCCAAGCACCAGTCCAGGCACAGCACCAGCCAAGCACCAATCCAAACACAACACCAGGCAAGTGCAAGACCACACACACCGCCAACCACTCACCAGACCACGCACACCGCCAGGCAAACACCAGTCCACACACACCACCAGGACAGCACCACTGCACACACACCGCCAGCCAAGCACCAGTCCAGGGACACCACCAGCCAAGCACCAATCCAAACACACCACCAGGCAAGCGCAAGACCACGCACACCGCCAACCAAACACAAGACCACACACACCACCAGCCAAACACCAGTCCACACACACCACCAGCCTGGCGCCAGTCCACACACACCACCAGGCAAGCGCCACTCCACACACACCGCCAGCCAAGCTCCAGCCCAGGCACACCACCCGCCAAGCACCAATCCCAACACACCACCAGGCAAGTGCAAGACCACGCACACCGCCAACCAGGCACCAGACCACGCACACTGCCAGCCAAGCACCAGTTCACAGACACCGCCAGCCAAGCACCAGTCCACAGACACCGCCAGCCAAGCGCCAAACCATGCACACCGTCAGACAATGGACACTACACGCAAACCAACATCATACTTTAGTTTTTAGTTTTTTTCAATACAAATAAAAAACAAAAACAAATTGCAAATTGATACAAATCTACTAACACAAAAACTAAATCTAAATACACTACACAAATGCCAACTTTAAAACTGAACAATAAGTTTTAAAGAATAGAGACCAGCCTGTTCACTTTACCACTCATGGATGCTCCCAAATTTTTTTTGTGTGTGGTACATTCTAAAACAAGCAGGTACACACAGCCCAGGGTTAGAAGGACAGTCGGGGCAGTACATACGAACCTCCTTCCGTAAACCTCCTCGCCAACAGACTCTAAATCTCCGACTGGGAAAGTCTTTTGAGGTTGTAGGAGGAATTTGATCAGGAAAGTGGCGATATTTCAATCAGGCAACATCCTCTACCACTCCAACTAGGAACACTTGCCTGTTCCACTAAAACAAGACTGCCTATTACAGACTCCTGAAACTTTACAAAAGTCATCTTTGACTGAGGACAAGATTGCTGGAACACAACAAAAGCATTAAAGGTTGCCAAGTGGAAAAGATGGATAGCCAACTTCTTGTACCAAATGTAAGACTTACGAAGAGCAGCATACGGTTCCAACCTCTTATCTACTCTGTCAACACCACCCATGTGTCTATTATAGTCCATAATGCACACAGGTTTGCGCGCTTCTCCAACCTGACCCCAAACAGTCACCGCTTCAGTGCTTTCCTCATGTATGGAAGTCAACATGTAGACATCTCTCCTGTCTGAAAACTTCACAGCTAAAAGCTCCTCACAACGCAATACACTGCACTGTCCGCGAGCAAGCTTTTGACAAACAAGTTCTTTTGGGAAACCTTTACGGTTATAGCGGATTGTGCCACAAGCAACAGTGTCCACTTTAGCCAATTCCCTGAACAACCGCACACCAGTGTAGAAGTTATCTACATATAAATGATGGCCTTTGTTAAAAAATCCTCTACCAACTTCCCACACAATTTTCTCAGTCACTCCAAAAGTCGATGGACAACTAGCGGGGTTAATCTGGGATTACTTACCGGTGTACACCCTGAAATTAAAGACATATCTAGTCCGACTGTCACACAGCATATAAAGCTTAATTCCATAGCGTGCCCTCTTACTAGGAATGTATTGCCTAAATACCAAGCGGCCCTTGAACAACACGAAAGACTCATCCACTGCAATTTCTTTCCCAGGAGCAAAGATCTCAGGAAATCGATCAACAAAATGAACAATGACAGGCCGAATCTTGAAAAGACGGTCACAATCAGGGTGATCTTGTTGCAAAGCTAAACTATTGTCAACAAAATGCATCATCCGAAGCAGAAGCAAATACCTATCACGACTCATGACTGCCGGAAATATAGCTGTTGCCATCAAGGGACTAGTAGACCAATATGAAGCCATTGATGGTTTCCTAAGCAAGCCCAAGAAAAAAGTTAAACCCAAAAACTTTTTCATCTCCTCCAAATTTGTGGGAGTCCACCGGGTAGCTCTAGCGTGGGGCTTACGGTTGGCACTGTTCTCCCTCAAAAACTGTTCTGCATACAAATTAGTCTGCTCTTCAATCTCTGCCAAAAACACATCATCCATAAACAACTTGAAAAAATCAATTGGCAAAAAGTTTTCAGTGTTCACCCTACACCCTGGAACACCAGTAAATTCAGGCAATGCCGGCTGCACCATGCCTGGGGCAACCCAGAGGTCAGAACTTTCATCGACAAGTCTTGCAGCCTCAGGCTGCCGCCCAGCTGCCTCTTGTCTCACTACACCAACTGGAAGTCTAGCAGCCCCAGGCTGCCGCCCAGCTGCCTCTCGCCGCACTATACCAACGTGAAGTCTAGCAGCCCCAGGCTGCACCCCAGATGCCTCTTGCCGCACTATCGGCACAGCAATGTCCTCCTCTAACACAGGCACTTCATCCACACCAAAAATATCTTCATCATCAGACGATGCCATGTGCAGAGAAAACTCACTACCAGAATCTTCACCTCCCACCTCTGCCTCAGAATCAGAGTCACTCTCAGCACCATGGTCAGAGGAAGAATCAAAAAGCATTCCAACAACTTGCTGAGCGGTAATCCGGCGGCTAGCCATTATGCTCACTAAGAAAGGAGACTGCACAAACAACTCAACAACCAACACTGTGCAAAGTAGGTAAAAAAATGTAAGCCTTTATCACAAAGATCTATAAACTGAATAACTATACAATTCTCTTACAAAATACACCCACACTCACCAACACCTACTCTGCAAAGACACAGCAAATAGTCAACGATATCCCACTAGAAAGAAGAATAAAAAACTTAAATCCACAAAAAGCAAAATACACATCAAGCACAAATGCAAAAAATGTTTCACAATCACAAAAAACAGAAACCAAACATACTCGTATTACTACACACTTTAAAAAAAAAACATTTACATTAAAATTGTACAAAAAAGGTCTCTTACCAAACACATGCAACTACACAAACAGCAGAACCACCAGTAATGAACATGCACACTGCAACAGTCTAAAGAGAAAAGAAAACATTACACTTAAGAAAACAAAAAATACACATTACCACAGGCTATGTCACAGGTTATGTCACAAATGGGGTGTCTGTCCCAATGGGGGACAGAATATAAAACTTTTTAAAATTTGAACCCCCTGGAAGCAACCCTTGCCCAAGGGGTCGCTTCCATTGTAAAACAAAAAAAATTTCAATTGGTGTCTAGTAGGGTTTTTGGCTCCCTCCTGAGGGCAGAAAGGCAAAATTATGAGGCAGAATATATTTTAAAAAACTATTGGCCAAATGAAGAGACCCTTGCCCAAGGGGTTGCTTCATTTGCAAAAATAAACCAATCCCTAGTGTCTAGTGGGCTTTTCTACCCCCCCCCCCTGGGTCCAGATTCGGCAAAAAAGGGGCCAATCTGCCCCCAGGGGGGGAAGAAAAAACATAAATTCATTATTTTGAACCCAGGAAGCAACCCTTGCCCAAGGGGTCGCTTCCTTTTCAAGAAAAAAACAATCCCAGGTGTCTAGAGGGCTTTTATGTCCCCCCTGGGTCCAAATTCAGTAAAAAAAAACACCCAATCTGCCCCGGGGGGGGGGGCAGAAAAGTCTAAAACAATTATTTTGCCCCCAGGAAGCGACCCTTGCCCAAGGGGTCGCTTCCTTTGCCAAAGAAAAGACAATTCCTGGGGTCAAGTGGGCTTTTCTACCTCCCCTGTGTACAGATTCAGCCACAAAAACAGGCGATCTACCCCCAGGTGGGGCAGAAAAGTCTAAAAAAATATTTTTGCCCCTGGACACGACCCTTGCCCAAGGGGTCGCTTCCTTCTCAGAAAAACAATAATCCCTGGTGTCTAGTGGGCTTTTATGCCCCCCTGGGTCCAGATTCGGTAAACAAAATGCCCAATCTGCCCCCAGGGTGGGCGGAAAAGTCTAAAAAAATGGTTTAGCCCCCAGGAAGCGACCCTTGCCCAAGAGGTTGCTTCCTTTGCAACAGAAAAGACAATCCCTGGTGTCTAGGGGGCTTTTCTACCCCCCCTGGGTCCAGATTCGGCCCGAAAATGGGCGATCTGCCCCTAGGGGGGCAGAAAAGTCTAAAAAAAAATGTGGGCCCCTAGGAAGCGACCCTTACCCAAGGGGTCGCTTCCTTTATAAATCAAAAACAATCCCTGGTGTCTAGTGGGCTTTTCTGCCCCCCCCCCCCCGGGTGCAGATTGGCCAAAAAAACGCTGGATGCGCTGGAAAGAAATGGCTTCCAGCGCGTCCAGCGCTTCCTGATGACGTCGGCGCGCGCTATGCGCGCTGAAGTCACCAGGAAGCATGGGGGGGGGGCCAGGGGGGGGCAGCTGAAAGTCTTCCGCTGCCACCCCAGGGAAAAGCAGCAACATCGATTCCCCAGGGGGGGGAGCGCCAGCGCTCCCCCCGAGGGCTGTGCCGATGACGGAGCGGTTCCGTCATCAGCACAGCCCAACCGACGCTGATGACGGAGCCGCTCCGTCATCAGCGTCGAAGGGGTTAAAAACTGAAGTGCCAAGGGTATGGTTTTTGGTGGGTGCACTATTTTCAGGCCGTTCTCTGCTACCGGCCACTTAATGAGGAATATTGCTCTATTTCCCCACGTGTTTCTCCATTCCCAAGTTTGTAAACCCGTACTCTGCACTGTTTGCCTGCACAAAATGCACCAGCATAGCCCTAAACTGAAACTGTTCAGGTAACATACCCTTGTCGGTGCATATAGCGCATGAAGCGTAATACCGATTCGGGCACCGATTCTGACAAGCAGCTTTAGCTGTGGGAAGAGTCACAACTTGCATTTGTACTGAGGGGGGTTTAATAAAGGCGTAATTTGATGCCTTCGTTCAAGCCCCCTAAGTGCAAGGTTGTTAATAAAATGGGAAATAAAGGGCAGTGCCTGTTTGAAGTCGCATCGCTTTCTGTTCCCTGGCTGAGTCCTTTCTTTTTACCTGCAGCCCAAACAGGAAACACTTGGTTCCATTAAAATTCCTTAAAAAAAAATGATGGGCATATGCCCATAATTTTTCAAAAACATTCTAATTGCAATCAGTTGGGAATACTAGCAGCTGCTATTGCCTAATGTATATGACTGTGCCCTATAAAGATCCTGTACTACAAATGACTTAGGGGCATATTATCACGCCTGGGCGATAAAATTATAGCCGCTTTATCGGCAGAAAACTGCCGATAAAGCGGCGATAATGGGCTTGATAATATGCTCTATGGACATCTAACATGGGCTTAGATTGGAATTCCATAGAGCATATTATCAAGCCCATTATCGCCGCTTTATCGGCAGTTTTCTGCCGATAAAGTGATAAAGTGGAGATAATTTTATCGCCCAGACTTGATAATATGCCCCTTAGTATTGCTCTGATTTCAATGGTACAATCCAGTAGGTAAATAATATGCATTTGTTAGCTGTTGAACTGCACTACAGCCGGTATTACAGACACAGCCTCCTTTTAACATGCACATATTGTTTTGCAAACCTAGAACTTGCGCTATTTACAGACCAACCAAAATACCAGAAAACAGCATCTCTTATCCTTTTGACAGATTTGTCAAGCGCACTACTCATCTGTGAGTGTCTCAAAGCGCTTGTGGGGGGGGGGGATTTCGGGCAGCTCCAGCTCATCCGAAGAGCCAGGTCTTGAGGCTTTTCTTGAATGCTTCCAGAGTGGGGGTTTGTCTGATGCTGAAGGGACCCAGCGACACCCATTGGACGCCTGGGGACACCCATTGAATAAATATTAGAATCCGGGGATCCTCAATGAGTCATTACTGGAAACATTTTCAATGATTTGAACCTCAAAACAATACACAAAAATATAGAAACAAGCATTCATCAAACAAATATACAAATAATGTAATATTTTATTTAATTCACAAATATCAGACAGATGAACATTTTAATTTTGATGCGAAGGTTGGAGCTTTTCTAAATTCAATTGACACTGCTCATAGTCCATACTATAGTCTGTTTAATGCACTTGCACTGCTCGCACGTATCAAGCTGAGAATACTATGGGGCATATTACCAACGATTAGCGATATTTATCGCTAACGAGGCTTAGCAACACATTTTTTATCGCTAAGCATTGCCGGAACTTATCGCAGGGATAACTTGCTATTAGCAAGGTTTATCTCCAAAGCGATACATTTTCCGGCGATAGCGTGAATATCGCTGAGAATACAGCGATATTCACGCTTTAGCGACAAAATGGTCTTAGCCATGTTATCCACCTCCCATTGGATAACATGGCTAAGAACTGGTCTGAGCAGGCGTTAGTTTTTGGAGATATTCGCGCTTAGCGCGAATATTTCCAACGCTACGCCTGCCTTGTTAATAGGCAATAGCGAAGTTATCGACTGCTTTCAGTCGCTAACGGGTTGCATGTCAGTAGCGATAAACATCACTGACATTTAAAGCGGGCCCCAAACCGCTCGCTAACGCCTAAAAGCTGTCGCTAACATCAGTTAGCGACAGCTTGCTAATGGGGCGAGAGAATTATCGGCCGCTAAATCGGCGATAATTGTCTATCGCCCCCCTTGGTAATATGCCCCAGAATTGTCTCCAGTTTGAAATTCCTTCACATTTAGAGAACATTTTAAAATGTTCAATTGTACATTTTCCTTCTTTATTTATCTTTCAATACTGTTTATTTTTATAAGCAGTCATCAATCCCTGAGTAGGATTCGTGGACCGCCAAGGGACTCCTGACCACAGGTTAAGAACTACTGCCAAAGAGTCACTTAAGTTGCGCAACAGTCGGAACACAAGCAGCAGCAAAATCAGAGCCTCAGGCTCAAGCAGAAAAACAGCTCGGAAATATGGAGCTAGTGATGCCACTCTGTTTTGGAGCTGCAATTTGCTCCCTGCAGCTCATATACTAAATTACTACCCTGTGTTTCCAATCTCTGCTTTCTACGGCTCATGCACTGATATGGAGATTTTTGCAGTTAATGTATGTGCTGAAAATGACAAAATGAAATGCACAGACCCCTTCTGGGTCAATGTAGCAGTGAGCAGGACCGGTATACACCCGTTACAACGGATCTTTTACTCCGCACTACCATTACAACGCGACCATTACTCCGCATACCATTACAACGCATTGCGCTGGGGGGCGCTCTAGGATAGGGAATAAGTATAATTTACTATCCAACACCTTCCCTAGGGTCCACGGGGACTGGAGTTAGAATAGTAAATTATACTTACCACTATCCAGCGCCCCAAGGCGCTATGCGTTGTAACGGTATGCGGAGTAAAAGTCGCGTTGTAATGGTCTGCGGAGTAAAAGTATGCGTTATAACGTCATACATCCGCAGGACCAAGATATGGCACATGGTGGGATGACTCAGTAGAGAGTTGAGGGTTTGTTTTCTTCCTGTTGGGATGTCCAAAGTTCATACATATAATTCGGAATGTATCTAAATTATTGCATGAACTTCAGTCATCAAGTCGGACAGAAAGACAGTCCCTGTTCCGCAACTGTGCTGTCTGCATTTATGTTTTAACTAGGAGAAATTCTAAATATTAGGCCGAGGACTCAGCTAGCACACCTCTTAACTATACTGCATCTAATGGGTGTTCCGTTATGTTCTATTTTATAAATGTAACGTTATATTTTATAAATGTATTATTATTTCTGTTGCTCGTTAATGTTTTAGATTGTTTCGACAGCACTTAGTCAATTTCGCAACGTTTGCGCTTTATTAAATCTTACAAAATGAATTAAAAAATAAAAATGAAAGAGCTTTGGTGGTTGGGCCCAAAGTATTTTTTACCAGTGCCAATGCTCTCGAATGTTCCCTTTGGTTGGTGCTCTGCATTGCACATAAAAGAATCACCATTGCTCAATTTTCACATAAATAATTTAACCCAGAAACATGTGAAAGGGCCTGCGTCCACCTTGCGCCTGCTGTGAGGCAGGCGCAAGGTTTTGACGCAACGGCGTCCTAGAAGTGACGCAGGGAAATCTCATAGATTTCACTGCGTCACTTCTACGAGGCTTTTTGCGGTAGAACGCCCCCCCCCCTGCATACATTATACCTGACGCAGGTATAATGTAGCGCAGGGGTTTACAAAGTGACGCATCTGCTTAGATGCGTCACTTTGTAAATAGTGCGCAACAGGAGGCATGTTTTACGCTGCTGATGCGTCACAAAAAGTGACGCATCGGAAGCGCAAAACTGACTCAAGGCCTCATAAATGAGGCCCACAGTGTGTCAGGATTTACAGTGTTTAAGTAGTTGCATCATTATGCCCAGGATAATTTAAAAAGTTTAGAAGAACTCGACCCAAAGTTATTGGAGCACTTTACATGAACACCAGTTATGTTACACAAGGACATTCCTTTTTAGGTCTCCCCCACGCAGCACACATGCGCTGCATGGGATAGAGACCTGTAGCCATCAATTGACTTTTTCAGGGTAAAACGTGCACTCGTTCTATTGCCTTCAATGGCAACGCGTGCACGTGTGGCTATTCCATTGCAGGAGCGAGCGCCGCCATATGGCAGCAATTATCGTTCTTGCAAGGGTATTGCGCAGCTCCCATCCTCCCCCATGCTGCAGCGAGAGGTTCACGACCAATGAATTAAATGTGATTTGAACCCACCCGTTCTCTAAAGTAGTTTGCCACCAGTAACACCTACATCAGATCTACGTGAAATTGACTTTACTTGCCAGAGGGTGGCAGCATTTCACCACTAAATGGCATAACGATGTGCATACTATAGTCACCATACAAAAGACAGAGTTAGAAAATCTGCCTCTGAATTAACTGGGTGAATTAAATAGCGGAATATTTTTCATTTGAAGCCCTGGATTATTAAATGGTTCTAAGGGAGGAGGGTCTACATCAGTGGCATCTTTATAAGTTGATTACTGCTGGTGGGTGCCATGTGTAATGAGACACCGGAAAACGTGCGCACACAATAGGAGCCACCTGGATGCGTTTATCACCTCCTGCGCTTTGCCTTTGATGCACGAGGCTTAGTGCTGCACTCTTGACTTGAAAGAGCCTTAAAGTGCTCTAAGGCGACTGTAAAGCAGCTTGTTAAATATACTTAACTCCTGTGTAATTATGCAAACACAATTTAGCTCTACCCCATTGCCCACCTAGTGGCCATCTTCAGGTTCGGTTTCCTCCTGGCAATCTAGTCCCCGCTGCTTGGGATTCGACACAGCTGCAGATAGCCACCTCCCCTGCTGGGCAGTGAACTGGGGCATATGGCAGTTTTCCAGGCAAATGGAAGTCAAAGCATTGGTTTTTCACATAATATGTTGCCAGATTTATAGAAAACGAAGATTTAAATAAAACTTTATAAGCTAGACAAGATGCAATACTATTTTATGACAGCTGTCTGAATCTACTTCTGTGAGTCAAAAACAAGTGGACGCGCAGCCTGAAGTACTAAAAGCATTGCTGGTGCTCAGGTTCATTTCGGATTTCGGGACATGTTTAAAGGCACCGGGCTGCCAGTTAGGACAAATCACTGATAGTTCTTGAATATCATGGACAAATGGTGCCCTTCCTTAAGTAACGCTTCACCCCGGCTTTTCCTATTGATATGACCCCGCACAAGCCACCCCTAGCTGCAGACCTACTGATGTAAACAGGGCCAAGGGTGCTTGTATGCACCTGCTGCAGGGGCGGCCTTAGGCATGTGCAAGCTGTGCACCTGCACAGGGCCACCAAACCCCAGGGGCCACCATACCAATATATATCCTTAATATAATAATCCTCTGAGGATGGATACATATTTGCGTGGTGGCCCCTGGCAGGGATTTGGCGGCCTCCGGCTCTGTTCCAATTCCAAACACCCTGACCCCGCCTCTTCACTGGCTTCTGCGCTCCGCCCCGCCCAGACCCCCTCATCCGGGGCTCCCTACCTACGCCCCCTGCCCAGGGCTGCCATGAGCCTAGAGCCGCCCCTGCCTGCTGTGTACGTTGAGCTCCGAGTTGTCACAGGCAAAGCAGGAGGCACGCATTAGCAGTTTGTTGTGGGGACTTCATCAGAGGTTTCTGGCTTGAAGGAGTTTGCTTGCTGGGTTCCTGGTGTCCTCATTAGCATACTGCGTGAGGTCTCCTCCTCAGTAATTGCCAAACCCCTCCCGGAGGCAGGATGCGACGATAGGGAGGCTAATTTTTCACTTTTTGGTCATGGAGGAGGTTCAGTCGCGATCACACATGACTTATCTCTGCTGGTCCAAATGCTGTTTGGTTGTACAAGGTGCCTGTGCGGGGTAATTCCACAGTGATGTGCTTTTGACGCAGTGTATTCTATTTTAGTTCCCCTTAGCTCCACCAGTCACATCTATAACAGTTGTTTGTGTTGTGTACCTTATAGACTATATTTGGGGAATAAATTGCATCCTGCCTACCAGTTAACATATGCAGTACAGTAGCTGTTTTAGGGGTGTTTTGCTAGGTTGCAAAAGGCAATTGATGTTTTCTATAAGCGTAGCCTAACCCCTGCAGTCACATTCACAATATGTCAGTGTTTGTGGCTTTGTGGCCTCTCTTTAGGGACATGGGTCAAAGTGCAGGCTCTTCGCAGTCTTGCTTCATGACTCTACTCTTTACCTGATCTCTCCCTTGGCCATATTTTCAGGCACATCCTGACCCTCATACCTGTAACACACCCCTCACCCCTATGAGTCTTCTGCCTCACCCCCTCCATGGCCTGAGCTGCCCCACAAGGCTGACAGTGGGTGGGGCACGCCACATAATTACACTCTACTGAATACAATATAAATACACTCCACATAACACAACACAGTACCACATAATGACACCACGTACTTACACTCTACTATTCTCCACATAATACCACTCAGTGCCACATAATGACATACCACGTAATTACACTCTACTCAATGCAACATAAATACAATCCACATAACATCACTCAGTGCCACGTGATAACACGCCACATAATTACACTCTACTCAATACAATATAAATACACTCTACATAACACCACTCAGTACCACGTAATTACACTATTCTCAATGCAACATAAATACACTCCACAAAATACCACTCAGTACCACATAATCACAGGTCACAGTTACACTCTATTCAATGCAACATAAATACACTCTACATAACACCCCTCAGAACCACATAATTACACACCACATAATTACACTCTAATCAATGCAACATAAATACACGCAATGTAATACCACTTAATACAACATACATACACGTCATAATTACATTCTATTCAATGCAACAAATACACTCCACTTAATTACAGCTGTGCCACACGAGTATAAAAAAAATAAGAAATTTTTATATTAAAATATTTTTTTCATCAGGTTCTGCAGTAGTATATAATGTCGTCATAGTTTTTATAAAGGTAACACAAATGCTAACACTTTTTATTATAACTTTTAAACATAATGTACATCAGCCACAATGCTCTACTAAATAGCAAAACTTCAGGATAAACACATAAGGTCCCAAAAGTGAGACCTATTGGGTATGCCAATGCTTGTTTTAATGATGATGTGTCCTTTTTTCACAGTCTGGCGTGTGGATTCTAGGGATACTAATATACAACACTGCATCGAGGAAAAAGAAGACGCAGGAAATGTGGCCAGCCTGGCCTCCCAGTAATAAAATCGGCCCCCACTAGCTGCATAAACAGCCACCACCAGGCCAGCTCACAGTAAAACAACAGTCCGGCCTTGCTGAAAACTCATAAACTGTCACCCTTTCATGCCCAGCTGCCTGCCACTTTCTGAGACAGAGCAGAGCTGAAGAGGGCAGACTGTGGGATCTACTTAAACGTGCATTGGCATAGCCAATATGTCTCGCCTTTGGGACCTTATAAGTGTTTAGCCAGAGATATTGGCAATGTTTTTAAGGAGTGTTGTAGAGCAATGTAGCTGCTGTGTTCAATAATGTACATTTTGTGTGCAAGTTGTTCTTAGTGTAGTGACGTTAGGGCAGTGGCATGGTGTGGAATGTAGTGGTGAGTTATGATATGATGTGTGTTGGTGGTATGTATGTGTGTAGTGTTTTTTGCTGGTGTGTATGTTGGTGGTATACGTAATATTACACCCCCCAAACACAATTGTAATTGTATTAATTATGTGCGTAGTGTGAGGCGGTTAATGTCTTTTGTAAGCTTTTTAAAATCAAATACATTGTTTTGTTAGTTGTGTGTTATTTTTCTATATGGCAATGTAAAGGCTTTGGAGCTCGGAAACCAAGGTTCAAGCCTCGGGGTCGCGTCGACATCCTGTATTTCTTGGCAAATCACTTGTGGCCCGATGTAGGTAATCCCAGATTACCGATTCTTAAATACCGAATCATACCGATTCGGTATTTAAGAACAGGCAAATGGGATGTAGATAATTTTACTGAAAAAATTACCGAATCGGTAAGTTTCGGTAATTACCGAATCGGTAAATACCGATTCCGGTATTTACCGATTCGGTAAAAGGGGGAAACATTGAAGGGTGGCAGGGTGTCACTTTGACACCCTGTTGCACCCCTCAATTGTGTATGGGTGCACATGTTGCAGACATACATGCCCTAAAGGCATGTATGTCTGCAACATGGCACTGTTGGAAAAGCAAAAAACAACACTTTTTCCAAGGTTTTCATTATTTACCACCAACTTGTAGTTGGTGGTAAATAACGAATCCTAAAAGGGGAAAAACACTCATTTGATTGCTCCCTACATAGCAAAATCGGTAATTTACCGATTCGGTATTTTAAGGAATCGGTAATTTACCGATCCCTTAAAGGACCGTTTCGGTAAATTACCGAATCAGTAAAATGCCCACCTACATCTCATTTTCCAAATCCGTTCGGTAACGGACGAAATTACTGAATTTCGTCCATTACTGACCGGTATTTGCCTACCTACATCTGGCCCTTAATCTCCCCAGGCCTACTAAAAACAGAAATGAATGTGTCCTTGTGTAACGTAACCGGTGCTCATGCCAGGTGCTCCAATATCTTCGGCTGGAGTTTGCTTAATACACATCTGCAAAAAAAGATAGAAACAGTGACAAGGGAAAACGCCAGGGATGAAGAAGAATTTTCAAGACTGACAAAAAGAGACAGGAAGTGCAAATTGGTGGAAGAAATAGGTAGGGTGACCAACCGTCCGTAAATTTCACGGACAGTCCGTAAATTGGACCTCACGTCCGTTGTCCGTGAGGATCCTTTTAACGGACGCCGTTTGTCCGTAATTTTGGCCATCACAGGAAGCAGCGCTGCTCCCTGTGAAAAGCCTCGAGCCCCTTGATGCAGCGCCTCGCACTCCTCCTCGGAGCACTAGAGCAGCCCCTCCCACCCATTGTAATTCTGTATGGGGCTGATGATTGCCACATACAGAATGACAATGGGCCCATCCGAAGTGTTACCACATGCGGTGGGCCTCCTCCTGCCTCGGTCAAGGACAGCACATTTTGTTAGATGGAAGGAATGTGCAAACAAGCACAGGCTGCTGCAGAATCCAGTTCATTCAAAGAAGCTGGTGAAAAAAGTTGAAAAGAAGGGGCCCGGGCTAGAGTTCTTTCAGTCTCATCATTTTAGCAAAGTGCAGTTTCAATATTATATTGAACAAAGCCATGATTGCTGCATTTTTATTTTCTGCATCTAACAACCACTGACAAAGCCAATACTTCTGGCTTGTTGTAGGTGTAACGTTACTTGTGTTATATATCTGGATAAAAAGACAGAAGAGGCAAAATACCAGTCCGGTGGCACACTATGCTAAGCACAGATTTTTAGCTTAGTTGTTTTAAGCCACCCGCCCTTAATTACTCAAACACCCCCTTTTGAGAGACGCCCCCTCCCCCCCTTTTTTCATCCAGCTTAAAGCCCTGGAAACAACACCATATCTCAGTCGCCTCAAGTCCTAGCACTGCATCATGCATGACTCATGCCTTCCACTTTTTCAGATTGCCTATGTGCAGGGGCATAGTGAATCCTCCGCCACCCCACCCCACCCCTTGCTTTAGGAACTACAGCAAGGGTGACATTTTTGATGGGCCTCTTCTGTCTGGAACCCTACAGATGAAGGCTCAGCTCATAATTATTATGAAAAGGTGGGCGAGTGAGTAAGTGAAGGGATGGATGGATTGGTGAATGGATGATTGAAAAGGTGAATAGATGGATAATGGGCCAAAGGATGGATGGATGAGTGAAAGGGTGGATGATCGGTGAGTGAATGGGTGGATGGATGAGTGAAACAATGGATGAGTGATAGGGTCAATGGATGGATTCACGAGTGGATGCGTAGATGGATAAGTGGCTGGATAGATGGAAGGAAGAATGGCTAAGTGAAAGGGTCGATGGAGAGAGAAAGGGAGGATGGATTGATGACTGAAAAGGTGAATGGGTGAAAGGATGAGTGACTGGATGGATGAGTAAGTGAAAGGATAGCTGGATGGGTGAAAGGGTAAATGGCTGGATGGAAAAGTGAATGGATTAGTGTACGGATGGATAGGCTGAAAAGGTGGAGGGATGGATGAGTGAAATGATGGCTGAAAAGATACACAATGGATAGGTTTGCAAATGGTTGAATATGTTTGGATATAAATGGGATTACTTATATCATATTGCGCGACCTCCTTTGATGTGTCTGTAAAATCTACCCTTTGTCCTGAAGATTTGTCCTGAATTTTGACCCCCTGTCCTGAATTTCGTCCTGAATTTTGACCCTTTGTCCTGAATTTTTACACTCACCGTCCTGAATTTGCACCCATGACAGTTGGTCACCCTAGAAATAGGCACAAATGGGAATCAAGAACCCATGTAATTCGGCAAGCGTAGCATTCAACACTACAGGCAATGAGTTCATAGGAACATTTTTTTTTGTTTATAATACAAGTAAACATTGAATGATGGTGACATGTTCCTGATGCTCGGGCAGGCTTCATCACAAAGGCAATTACATATGTATTAATAGGCACTGGTTGTTTGAATGTCAGACAACAGGCACTCTTCATAGGAAGGAATGTTTTTAAAGCAGACATGCAAGGTTGACGGTTCTTTGGACAGTGCAAAGGAAGGAACGCAGAAGCACAGAAATGACAAAATGATGATCAACCACAGTGCACACATCGATACAGGCACTATACACGATGGGTGGAGGCCGGAAGACGATCACTGGCGCTATGCATCATTAATTGAGCCTGCAGTGATCTCTCTCCACCCGCTGAGAGAAACACTGGAAGGCAGAGTGGATCCCGCCGTCTACACTTAGGAGTGGGGAAAAGCGCATGAATATCTTAAGAAAGTATACCTAACCTCTAGATTTCGGGATATCAAGTGTAATACTTTGCACAGGGTGTACCTTACACCATACAAGATCGGGCGGTTGTACCCAACAGACCACCAGCCTGCCCTAACAGCAGAAGCCAAACCGCCAGCTTGCAACATATGCTCGGGAGCTGTCCCGTGTTGCACATTGTTGAGAGCACATGGCGCGATAAACTACTTCATATCGACGCGCGGAGGTACCCCTTCGGGAGTGATTTCAGCGCTATATAAGCACATAATTAATTAATTATATAAGCACATAATTAATTAATTAATTAATTAATATCACAGGGAGGAGGGCACAGGAGCATCGAGAGGTGCCTGCTGGGGATACACACACCAGACAAGACATATAAGGTGGCTACGTAGTTCGCTGAAATGAGTGAACGTAAACCGAACAAATATGAAAATTGCAATAAAGGTATTTATAAAAAAAATCACCACCCACCCTAAACGTGTCTCTTTTGACTTGAGATTCCGCCGTGGAAGGGTGGTAGTTCAAAGGCCTGCAGAAGGTAAGAAATGAAGCTCGTCCAATGAGGCAGGCAACCACTTACCGGAAGAACGCTACCCAAATGCCTTCGATCGACTGCTGTCCCAGAGAAGAAGAATATTGGAGCGGATGCTGTGAACCATGTGCATTCGGTGCCCTTCGAGGATCACAGACATATGTAAGTCCGGGTAAGTGGTTATAATGACTGTTAAGAGCACCAACATGGGTTTATTATTCTGAGCTGTAGGGTTAATAAGCAGGGACTTCCTGTACATTGCTGAAGTGAGGTTTTCAGATGTATGCAGCCCCGAGACCTTAGCTCATGAATTCAACCAGAACCAACTCGGTACAGAAGAAAGACCTTCACAGTAGGCAGCGACTAACACCAATTGTTAGAAAAGGCTGTTTGCACTAATCTACACCTGCGGCGGATGTGGCATAGCAGTGTATTCCACTTGCATGTGCCAGTACAGATTTCCAACAAGCTTGTCCCGATTAACAAACAAGCGCGAGGTGCAGGAAGCAGCTCAAGAGGAGTGGTGGGGGTGGACACAGAAATGCAGCTGTCGCCCTGCGCACCGCTGCTCGCTCCGAGAGCAAAACGCAGTGGGAGTCAACATTTCAAAAAGAGGTGTGACATGCACCCACCTGTGGCCAGTTGCGTGCTTTCATTATTGAAAGACACACGCAAAGTTCAATCCAATGTGTGGGTGAAGTCCGACCCACACAGAGAAGCTTAGAGTGCTTACAAGAAGCCCCCCTAAGAGATATTGAAATGGGTTCCTATCTGGCCCTATATTCATGTCCTTAACATTACAGGCAAAACACTGCCCAATTTCTGAACAGTGAATGTAAAAAACGGTAAGGTAATTCACATCAGCAATTTAGTTGCTCTTTTTTATTTAACATAATCTTGAATTCCATAAGAGTATTAGCTATCTCAGAATGTTGTGTTTCTTTATTTCTTTTCTTGTAGAGTGCATAATTTGAATGGAGTCACCTCCAGGTGTTTATAACGGGCAACAATTGAGAGCTCTGTTGTTGAGGTTGAAGGCAGTGCGAATTTCTTACACTGTCTGTCAGTGGATCAAAAATGTAAAACACTCCTCGGCGTGTCTACAGACAGCACAGCGCAATGGTCATGTATTCCAGTGGCAATTGAGATTCTGTGCAAATTTGTGTGGAGGCACTCACTTTTTCACAATATTGACAAGGTGAAAGTAAAAGCAAATGTGGTACTTACAGGTGAGTTGTGTGATTGGGGTGTGGTGTAGTGAAGGAGATGTGAGGAAGTGCATTTGGGAGAGAGCGAAAAGAAGATGCTAAAGAGGATAGAGATTTAGGGGCCCATTATGATGTCGGGCGGATTGCCCCCGCCAGGCTGGCGGTAGCCACCGCCAGCCTGGCAGGGGCAATCTGCCTGACATCCACACTCGTTTCCCCCCCACCATATTAGTATGGCGGGGGGGACCTCGGCGGACGGAAAGACCGTCCGCCGCTGTTCCGCCCCGGTCGCCTTGCGGCCGGGGCGGAAAAGGAATAATATGGTGGCGGTGTCTATCAGCTAACAAACACTGATAAAGCCAATAGTCCTGGCTGGTTTAGCTGTTCCTCCACCTCACAAAGGACCCGGTCACCACCAAATCAAACCTTCATGAGGGAATGAAGGCCATTGCAGAGTGGATGAAGACTAGCCGGCTGGAGCTGAACTCAGACAAGACAGAGGTCCTCATCCTGGGCTCCACCCCCTCAGCTTGGGATGACTCCTGGTGGCCGGCCACGCAGGGTGCTGCCCCGACACCCACCAAACACACATGCAACCTGGGAGTCATTCTGGACTCAATGCTCTCTATTACCCAGCAAGTCAACACGGTTTCCTCCTCCTGCTTCAACACCCTATGCATGCTCTGCAAGATCTACAGATGGATCCCCACGAAACAAGAAGAACAGTCACCCAGGCACTCATCAGCAGCAGACTGGACTACGGCAACGCCTTCTACGCAGGAAACCTGGCCACACTCCAGAAGAGACTCCAACGCATACAAAATTCCTCTGCATACCTCATCCTTGGACTCCCTCGCCACAACCACATCACCACCCACTTGAGAGATCTGCACTGGCTCCCAGTTAACAAGAGGATCCTTCAAGCTCCTCACCCACGCTCACAAAGCGCTCCACAACACCGGACCAGCATACCTCAAGAAACAACTGTCCTTCTACACCCCGAACCGCCAACTTCGCTCCGCCGACCTGGCACTCGCCACCGTCCCACTGATGGAGCAGGGGAGAGACAAAAATGTTGTGTACCCCTTGTAAAGTCAAACTCTCATAACCATAATAGTACTAACAGAAATGAAGCATGTGTGTTAATCAACAAAATGCACGTAGATAGTTACTACATGTGGGAACAACTAATTGCTGCCCTGCATAAAATAATAAACTAAGGAATGTAAAAGAGTGATACAAACATAAAGCTGTAATAATAAATATTTAATCAAATAAGTGTGTGTATTTGTGCACAAACTAGAAATTCTTTTGTGGTAAAAGAAGAATAAAATTGGTAAGTAAAATTATGCTACATGTTTGCTTTTGCTAGGTAACAACTAACTGGGATATTAGAACGGTGGGCGGTAAACAGAAGGGTTTTAATTCTCAATCTAATTTCTGTTGTGTTTACTTTTACATTAGACCCCATTGTGGCTTGTGCGGCTTGGCCGGGGAAAATTACTGTTTACTGAACCATTGGCAGCACTTCGGGAAAGATGGCCTCCACGCATGCGCGTTGAGTTGAACGTGTGAATAGATTGGCCTGTGTACGGAGTGAGAGATGTCAAAGTCAGCGTAGCCTGGCACAAGGATACGTGCCAGATGATGCTTGCGTCTAAAACTGTGAGAGAGGAAATGTGTTAAAAATGATAACGAAAAGTGTACAAAAGGAGAATGACAAGTAAAAAGTTGAGATGACTGCCATGGGACAATTTAAAGGATGACATTGTTAAAATACAAACTGGTTTGAACAAGGAGTGCCAGAGGTGACCATCACCACCCCTCTACTGGACCAATCAGAAATGACTGGGGACCCTAAAAGTTTCAATTTTAAGTTAGATAGTTAGAGAAAAAGGGTATAAAAGGGCTTGCGTGAAAGAGAGAAAAGAGGTTGCTCTACGGATTTCATTTTGCACCACGACATGCTGTCGGTTTGGATAATTTTATGGTGCTAGAGACTTTGAAATATTTTTGGACTGATTGCAGAGTTTTTATTTTGGAAGGGAGGCATTGAGGAGAACAGAGAGACTTTGGGAACCTGTACTAATGTACTAAACATGTACTAAATAAAATGCTTAAATCTTGTTTGACTAAATATATTGTTAAAAATTTGCTTTTTCAAATGAAATAGACAGACTATTTTAAATTTCAAACTCAAGTCTGTTTTATTTTTAAGATAAATGTTATGACAAAATAAAATGTTAAAAGATTATAGGATTACTATGATTGAGCTGGTCTTAATCGCCATCAACTGACTTCTACTATTTGGTCCATCGACCAAATAATGGAGTACCTTGATGTATTAGTGTCCTATTTTCAGGTTAGTATGATAATCAAAATTTATAAATGTATATAATGTATAAAATGTAAATTCTAGGTACCCAGCTAACCAGCAGCTCACCTTCTTTTATTCTGCCCACCCCTACTCGGGAGCAGTGTGGTGTGTGTATGAGTGACTCGCGTTGCTACGGGCCCCACCGATGAGTAGGTATAAGTTTTGCTCCAGGGTTAAGTGGGATGAGTATTGAGGGTTGTTGGAGAGCTCCGCTGTACCAGATTTCTTGGTAGCAGAGGATGGTTGCATTAGGTCAGTTTGGAGATTATTGATGTTTTATGTTTAACACTATATGTTGAGTTTGTATTACGTTATATGTAGTCGGAAATTTTGAAGCTTCCGGGAAGTAGGAAGTTGGTTGCCCTGTCTGCAGGCAGAGGGACATGTGTGGCAAGAGAAGCAGCACAGTACATTTTCTGATTTCAAAGTGGTAACATCATCATGTGTTATCTTTAGGGACATTTTACGTATGAAAGTGGTGAATGTATAGCGAAGGCAACCTGTAAAATCTCAGCCTTAAGAACAGGAGTTGAATGTACTCTGACTAAAACGTACCCCTGGGAGAGTATTAGGTTTTCCCCTAAGCTTGAAAGAAGGGTAAAGTAGAGGGACATGCTACTTTATCGGCAAAAAAGAATTCTGTGGTACAGAAGAAGTAAGCTCTGTCTACTGGAAATAGAGAATTCTTGTGAGATTCGACAAACTATCACTTTGGTTTTAGTGAAACAGACAATGGAAATGTTTTCTGTCGTAACTAACTGATTTAAGTTGTGTAAAATATATAAATATGTGCCAATACATTTTGTAAAGGAGGGGTCAGCAGAAGCCGGACTGAAGCTGACATCACCAAAAGTCGTGCTTTGATAAGTCCACGTGACTGTGACATATACTGCTCTGATTGGTGCGTTAGTGTAAGACGCGCCGAGATTGGTCAGAATAACGGGTACAGATTGAAAGGAAGTGTATGATCATATTGAGTGAGAAAAATCAGTGAAGATGGATTATTATTATGAACAAGACAGGGAGAAAATTAAGAATCTGTTTAAAAAGGACAAGGAAATAGTCACAAGAGAGGGAAAATTACTTCCTCCACCAAAAACACCAGCATCATATATGATGACAAAATAGGGCTATCATACTTGTATATGGTTAGAAAATTTAGCGAAATACACAAGAAACGAAGGAGTATCAGGATTTCCAGAAAAGGGTTAATTTAGCACAGCAGTGTTGTGTAATCTAAGAGGGAAAATTATGAAACTTGAGCCGATACCTAGACCAACTCAATTTAAGGCTCTGATGGAATGGGAGGATGAAATGTACGAAAAAGAGAAAGAGAGGTTTCAAGATGTAAAAGAAAAACAAGGCAATATCAGAAGATATTGGGGTACTACGCATGAGAGTAGAATGAAAAGATGGAGGTGTGCTGATATGTGGGATAGTATGTACCCAGTACGAACGGTAGAACAGACTGTAGGAAGAAAATGTACAGAGAAAAGAAAGCATCAAGTATCAGAAAAGAGTGGATGTGGAATCAGTGATACAGAGGACGAGGTGCTGGAACGCATTTTGAATAGAAGGCCTCCCCCATATCAGCCAACTTCTGCAGCGGTGACTCCAAATGCACTGCCAATGGAGATTGGAGTAACAGAAACCCCAAAAAAGACATTTAGAAGTAAATAATACCTCCGAAAAACAAGAATTAGTCAAGATTGAGAAAGCAAATACCTCAGAATTGGAGAGATCAACAAAAGAATGAGCTGAGAAAATTAAGGAATTAACAAAAAATGTGGAATTGTAAGGGTACGAGTAACTATAGGTCCTGTAATACCAGTTTTTGAAAACCAGAATATAGATGAGCATTTGTTAACTATTCCTTTAAAATGAAGTATGCAAAAAGTAAGAGAAAAAATTTACCCAGATCTGAATGAAACTAAAAGTATGATTAGAACAACAACCCCAGATTTAACTATGAATCAGAGTCCAATATATCGGATACCTATGGGTGCAGAGTCAGCAACAGAGACCCTGGAGAGAAGTGTAGCTAATACAGATTTGACTAAAACTCCAGTAGGACCATCAGCTGAAGAACTAGAAGATTGGATTAAAACATTACAAAAGAAAGATTCAAAACCTAAACATCTAGATGTGGTCAGATTAAAGATAGATATGGAAGAATTGATATTTGGAACAATTGGAACAGAAGAATTAAAAACATACCAAGATGAGAGTTGGTATTTATAAGTAAAAGTATAACATGGAGAGCTAAAATTCTACCTGACATACTAGAAGAAACAGCAAATGAACTAGGGATAGATTTTGAGAAAATAAAAATGTTATAGAAACCCTAACGAGTAGATTTCACTGAGAAAGACATAGATAATTTGAACACGGCAGGAAGATTGACCCAAATAAAATAATTAATTGTATTACTAAGAAAATGGGGAGATGTAGATCGATGGAGAAGTAGATGGACACAGAAAAAGGAAGAAGCCAACGATAAGATATCTTTAGCTTTCCGTGTTAAAGAAAATGAACCAGTAGTAGGAACAGAATACCCTATGAGAGAAATACCGGGAAGAGGATATGTGCATGTGCCCTGGAGTAGACAAGATATATTGTCATTTACAAATGAGTTTCCAAGATTACGAGAAAAACCCAAAGAATTGTATAGGCAAGTAGACAGGTTTGTAAAAGTTTCAAAAGTGTTGTGGGAAGATTTAGATGGATTATTTGACATAGTTGTACCAGCAGATTTATGGACCGAATGTAAAATTACTATAGATTGGCCAAAAGAAGAATACCCAAGAGATGCAAAAACTGGTGCTCCAGGTCCAGAAGTAATGAGAAATATGACCAAGTCATAACTTTTTTGAAAAACAAAATTCCACCAAAAGAAAAGGATTGGTTAAAAATCGATAGAACTACGCAATAACCTAAAGAATCTGTACATGCTTATTATGAAAGATTGCTTCTAGTTTAAAAAAAATATAGTGGATATGAAAATCTAAGTGAAAAAGATATGTCATTTCGTATATAGGTTTGTGTTTGGTTTGAGACCTGAAATAGGAGACCTGATAAGACACCATATGATGTGTTGGCAATCCAGTTCAGTGGACGATGTTTTGAGATATGCGAAATATTGTAGTGATGATATTGAAGCTAGGCAGCTTAAGTTGAAAGAGAAAGCAATGTGGGCACCAGTAAAAGTTGCAGAACTACAAGAGGCACAATTTTTCAATCAGACTAATGATGGAAGTCAAACGAAATGTAAGAATAATACAAATAAGGAAAAGGGACAAATAAACATAAAGTAGGCTAAAAAGAAATGGCCATGTCTTAATTGTGGAAAGATAGGGCATTGGAGGAACCAGTGTAAGTTACCCCCAAAGGTTAATCCGGAAAATAAATCATTGACTTCACATGTGCTGAATGAGGTAAATGAACTGTCTCCACCACAGCAACAGGTAGTCACACAGTAGATTCAGGTGCCACTACCCCCTCTACCAGAGAGTGTTAATCTTCATAAATGCAGTGCTGAAACAGGATTCTACTGAGGAGAGCAGGTAAAAAGATCACTGTGTGTGACTGCTGTTCCACAGTATTAGATGAGATCGGATGGAAATGAGTCCGATGAGAGTTTCTGACGGTGCCTCGGAGAGGAAGTGAAGTGCGTGCTTTGCGCAACTCTGGAGGTAGATCAGTCTGGTCCTTTTGTGAATGGAAAGGTGAATGGTGTAAATATTACCTTCTTAGTGGACACAGGTGCTACCCGTTCTACAGTTAGATCAGTAGAAATTCAAAACCTTCCTCTTTCTAGAGAAGTAATTCAAGTTGTAGGTATAACAAACAGGCAGATTAAAACCCCACAAACACAACCTGTAGAAGTGGAAATTGGTTCTTTCAAAGAATTGCATTGTTTTGTGGTATGTGACAGCAGTCCTGTGAATTTACTTGGACGCAACATGCTGTGTAAAATGAACTGTGACATTTATTGCTCACCAGATGGCATAGCATTCCAAACAGCAGATGATGATAGTCTGTAAAAAATGACCACGTCAATAATTGATTCAGAAAGAAGTGAAACATTCTCTGTGTTTGACAGAGAGAAGATCCCAATAGAAATAAAAGAAACAGTTAAGGAGGAGGTGTGGGACTTCACGGGAGAAGAAATAGAGCTAATGAAAGGAGCAAGTCCAGTAAAAATCACTGTAAAGGAAGATGCCATATATCCAAATGTCCCACAATACAAACTGACACCAGAAATAATTGAAGGAGTAACACCAGTGATTAACAAAATGATTGAGCAAGGAATTCTAAAAGAAATAATGAGCAGTCCATGTAATTCACCAATTATGGGGCTGAAAAAGCCAAACAGCACCTTTAGAATAGTACAGGATTTGCAAAAAATAAATAAAATCGTTGTTCCATGTTGCCCATTTGTACCAAATCCAGTAGTAATATTATATAAAATTCCACATGACGCAGAATGGTATACTGTCATTGATTTGTGTAATGCATTTTTTACAATTCCATTACACCCTGACAGCCAGCCGATTTTTACTTTCCTGTTTGGCAAGCGTATTTAGGCATGGTGCCGAATTCCTCAAGGTTATACAGAGAGTCATTCAATTTTCAATCAGATACTGAAGAAGTCACTAGAGAGTTCAAACATGCCAGAAAAATTAGTATTGGTGCAATATATTGATGACCAGGTCAATAAAATGAGTACCATTGAGTTAGGTAACAATATATACCTGTTCTTCAGCGCCTTGAGACCTTCGGGTGATATGTACGCTTTACAAATGTACATGTTATGTTATGTTATGTTAGTGGCGTCAAAGACCAAAGAAGGTTGTATTTCAGATACCATTGCACTATTAAACCATTTGGCAGAAGGAGGACATAAGGTGTCTCCATCAAAATTGCAGTTTTGTCAACAAGAAGTACAATATTTAGGTCATAGGATTGGAAAGGGAGTAAGGAAAGTAACTTCAGAAAGGATCAAAATTATCAGAGGGATGAATCCACCAAAGCTACAGAAGCAAGTGAGAATGTTTTTTGGGCATGGTTGGTTACTGTCGACAATGAATAAGTGGATTCTCGCTGATTCCGAAACCTTTGCAGAGATTGACAAAAGGAGATTCACAATACTATGAGGTAGGTAAGTATACAGCCATAAAGTATTTACATAAATATATATAATGACATGAGGTAGATTTAGGATACAACTTGATATAAAGGAGTACTGGGACTCCCAGTACGAAATAGTTTTGAAATGTCTTTTTCCCATGCATGCTATATTCCTGAGTCAGGAGAGCATAGTACCGACAGAGGTTATCCCCAGTATACCTGGTGACTTTCTCTTTACTTACATTGTTGTTCTAGTGATGAACTGTCTTGCCTAAGGAAGGAACTTACTCATTCGGAAGATCTTAGCTTTCCTCTTAAATGTTGATGTGCTTGAAATTTTCCTAATGTTTGGAGGGAGGGAGTTCCAGATTCTGGAAGCTGCTCCTGAGAAAGCTATATCACATGTTTTCTTCTTCCGGAAGATGGGTGGTCTCAGCAACAGCTCCTTGGCACTCCTGGCTGGTCTGCTTCCTCCGGAAAACTCAATTTTCTGGGCCAAGTATCTTGGTGTATTGTAGTGAAGCGCTTTGTGGGTAATACATGCCATTTTAAGTTGAATTCTGGCTTCGTAAGGTAGCCACTTTAACGCTTTCAGGTGTGGAGAGATATGGTCGAATTTCCTCGATCCGGTGATGAGTCTTGCAGCTGCATTGAGGCATGCTTTTAGTGTTGGTGTGGAAATTTTTGGTAGACCTGCTAAGGTTGTACATCCATATTCAATCCACGAGATAACTAAGGATTGGACTGCCAGTTGGAGATCCGCTGTAGAAATTAATGGTTTCGCTTTTCTAATGTAGTTCAAATGAAATCTGGCACTTTTTGCCATTGATTTGATTCAGGCTTTCATCTCCTGAGTTCTCATCCAGCGTGATTCCTAGTGATTTCGCTGAGTCCACTAGCGTAGGGGTGCAGTTTAGTGCTGTGATCAGTTTGGTCCATTCCTTCACTTCTGTCTGGTTCTTTGGTGGTGAAGTTAATAGGAACTCTGTTTTTGTGCATTTAGCTTCAGATGAGTGCTAGGTAACCATTGTAATGACATTTTTAAGGCCTCATTCATTAACTTGATGTCTTCCAGAGACGCAATCTTGATGTATATCTGTGAGTCGTCTGCGTACATGTGATAGGATATGTTTGCGTCTCGGAGAATTTCTGTAAGAGGTTTGGCATACAAGTTGAACAGTGATTGAAATAGTGAAGATCCTTGAGGGACTCCAATTGAGTTAGGGCATGATAGTGATAGTGTCTGGTTGACCAGGAATCTTTGCGTTTTATTCTAAACGAAGGATTCAAACCATTTTAGCACATTTCCAGACATTCCAATCCTGTTATGAAGCCTGGTTATTAATTTTTCATGATTTATCGTGTCAAATGCAGACGACAGATCAAGAAGGACTAGTAGACATGTTCGATTCTGGTCTAAGGCCTGTAATGCGTCATCGACAACATGTAGGATCACTGTTTCTGTGCTGTGTCCTGTTCTGAATCCCAACTGGCAGTCGTCCAGCAGCGTCAAATTGGTGATGTGATGGCTCAGTTGATTTTCCACACATTTCTCAATTAATTTGGCAAGTAATGGAATATTGGTCACTGGGCGAAATTTATTAGGATCTGCCGGGTACGCTGTAGGTTTTTTGATGATGGGGACGACGTGACCTGTTTTTAGGCATTCTGGAAGGATCCCTTGGGATAGAGAGGCATTTATTATTTTTGTCCATATTGGAATGACAATATGGCTGATTTTGTTTAGGCATTTAGAGGGGAGTGGGTCATTATAGTGGTTATGGGTTTGATATCGGAGAGCGTTTTGGCGATGGTATTCTGGTTATATAGTTTGAAGGTATCCCACTGTACCATGTTTTTTGCCCTATTATGGTCAATTTTCAAGGTGTTATTGTTCAGTGAGGGTGGTTGGTTGTCAGCTGCTCTCCTGAGCTCTCTTCCAAGCGTGTTGGCCTTGTCGGTGAAGAATGTTAAGAATTCTTCACAGCTAGTTGCGTTTTTGTAGTTTCTTGGGCAGATTTGGCCAACTTATCGGATTGTTGCTATAAGATCTCGAATAGTTTCCGTGGTCTCTTTTTGGCGTTATCTAGTTCTGATCTATTAAATTCCTTTTTGGAATTGAGGATCTTTTTGTTGTACTTGTTTCTGATTTTTCTGAGGGATTTCAGTTCGGGGGATGATGGGTGCCATCACCATTTTCTTTCAGGACGTCTTAGTTTCCACCTATCTTCATTCAGTGTCCCATTAAACCATGGATTTTTACCCTTCTCTGTGACTCTTTCACAGAGAGGGATGGTGGAGTTGACTATATTCGTTACTGATGTAGTGTAGTGATCCGTTAGATCATTCACATTCTGCAAGTTGTTAGGCGGATTTAGGTCCTTCTCACAACTTTCTACTAGTAGTTCAATATTCAAGTCTTTAGTGTCCTGAGTCCACTTTCTGAGTTTAATAGGCTGCGTGGTTTTGTTCTTTTTCAAGTAGGGTATCAGGAAGGTTATGGCATGGTTATCCGACCAGTCGCACAGAACAATTGAGTGGATTGAGGTATCCTTGTTTCTTAATATTATCCAGTCTAACGTAGCTCCTTTCGAGTGTGTTGGCTGTGTGCAGGCTTACGTGAGCTTTAGCTCCAATAAAAAATCTTTAATAGCGTGACCAGTTTGTCATTATTGTTGTCCCAGTGTAAATTAAAATCACCTAGGAATATGTTATTAGAGTGAGTGTTAGAGTTAGGCGTGATGATCTACATTAACTGGTCTATGAAAGTAGCATTATTTCCTGGTGGGTGGTGAAGCGCATACAGGTTGCACCTTTGATTATCTGGCAATCTTATATTGAGACCTAGGTATACCAGGATTCGAGAGGGTCAGATTGTATTTGGCTGACCTCTATATCTGATCGGTGAATGCAGGCTATACCACCTCCTGTCTTTTTTAGTCTATCTAATCTCACAATGTTATACTGCGGGGGCACTAGAAGATCCATGAATGGAGACGAGAATTCCAAAAACCATGTTTCTGTCAGGATTGTCATGTCAATTTCCTGTCTAATGATGAGGGCAGCGATGTTTGATGCATGTGTTGCTGCGGATCTACAGTTGAGCAGTAGGCATATCAGAGGTTTCCCTGCGCTACTAGGGTTGAGCTTTTGAGAGTCGGTGGTTAGCTGGACGTGTTGTAAGTTGTGAAGTTTGGGTTTCCTTTCCTTATGTCTGGATGTTCTATTAGCATCAATCGGGACTGTTCTAATTTACTCCCCTCCACTGCGGTCCGTAGGCGCATACGCCCGGAGTAAGGACAGGGTTTCCTCTTCCGACAAGTAATTAAGATTCCTATCTGGTCGATTATGCCTATTTGATATTGGCAAGGCCATCTCACTGCTCTTTTCTTGAGAATTATGTACTAATTCTTGGATGTGCTCGACTTTGGAGTGAGTGCTTACAGTGATTTCAAGTATCTTTTCCGTCGCTTGCAGTGCGCTTAGTATGTCCTATGACAAATTGCCTTTTTGTGTTTGTAGCTCTTTGATTTCGCTCTGAATCTGGGGTGACGTATTAGGAGTCCTCACCCGCTCATTTCGGGATTCACGGTTTGCGTTCCAGTGTTTTAGATCTGTTATTCTTCACGAGATCTGTTTCTTCTTGTCATTAGTTTGGTTATCTGCTCCTCCTCTATGTGCGATGTGGGATGCACTATCTATGTCTTGTGATCTTTATACCACGCTTGGGGGATATACATTTCGTATGGTTCTAGATGTCACATGTGCTGTAGTTGAGGGGGGTATGGAAGGGGTGATATCTTCCATATCAATTATTTCCAGGTTATCATTGAGTGACCTACTCATTGGAGATGTCCCATCATGGGGGAGAGGCGTTGATTCTTCCCTCTGTAATTGCTCTGGGTCGGTATTCGCATATCGTATAGACATTTCTGTTCTCTCTGTATTCTTCCCATTCAATGTGCCTCCTGTTCCAGTTGTGTCCCCTAGTCGCGTTGAATGTTGTGGTTCCTGAAGGTCTCCAGGTAGTTTGATGCCTGTGGTGAAAGTGTTAGCGGTGTGTAGGGTGTCTACTTGTGGGGTCCGGTGTTGTTGAGATCTTGAGTTCTCTACACATTCTTTTAAGGTTGAGAACATGTTGTCAAACTTTTCTAATTCGTTGTTGGCTGCTTGTATAAGGACTATTCCGTGTTGTAAATAGTTATGCATAGGTCCGCTCTGAATCTTGGTGATGATATGATCATAAGTTTGTGCCATGTGAGATATTGCTTACAGTTTTTATGTTGAGCATTGTTGTAATGACATTGCGCCATTTAGCCGTTCTTCTGGTGAGAAAATATCAGGTCATTTACGATAATGCCTTTGTCTAAGTTAAAGGAGGGGGTCAGAGATCAGCTAGTCCGGGTTTCTCCTTTTTAGATTGTGCTTGAATTTTTTGGCTTCAATCTTGGATAATTTTGTTGGATATTTTATGACATGTGCGTTTATGCCTACTGATTCTAAATAGTTGTCAGCCATATTTGCTGATTGACGTAACGTACTATAGTGGTGCCCTCTCTTATATGTCACTATCTGTCTCCGGCTGTTAACAGGGCTAAAGTTATTCTTGTGGTGTCTCTGATGTGTTCCCTTGCTCCCCTGTCTTCCTTTGGTTTCTGCTATTGACTTTCTTCTGTTCTTATACCTAATGTTGTGAACCTTTATGAGTTCTCCCTATCTGGAATAGATTTGTTTAATTCTGTAGAATTTGGATTAAGGCGTATTGCCAACGTAATGTTAAGAGTACTTTTCCATATATTTCCTTGTTAAACGAGTCGTTTGAAGATGGCCGACATCTTAGTTGCCAAGCTCTTCTGAGAGCTGGATGCCCTTTTCTCTTTCACTTGCCCTTTCCTTGTTACTACGATTTTGGAGATGAGCCCTTAATAGGGAGCCATCCTCCACTCAAGATGGTTGGGGCACCAAGGCAGTAGAGCACCCAGACAACATGTGCAGTCAGAAATTGAAAGTGAAAAGGAGACTGATGTGCATGATCACCGAATGCCTTTGCTTGTGTCCCACTATTTTAGTTCTGGAGGTCAGCGGCAGCCGCCATTTTTAGGTCAGGCAGGCGGAGCCCTGACTCCCCAGTTTGCAATGCTCAGACCGATTGAGGCTTGACACCACCCTTAAAGTTCCTGGACGCTGTGGTATAGTCCCTCCCAGCAACAGGGGGCCGAGGAAGCCCGCTCGGGGATGCAGCATGTGCCGCGAGTCTGATCGGGATATTAATGTCCCAGGCTACTCGGCGCTGCTGTCCGGGCAGAGCAGCAGCGCATAGCGGTCGCTTAGCGTTAGGGCTCTGATTATGCGAGCTCCGCACCTCACCTGATGTTCCTGGGGGCCAGGATAGCACAGTCTATGGGGGCACCGCCCGCCTGAGGGCGATGCCGGTAGAGGATCCGGAACCTCACCTCTGTCCTGTGTCCTCAGATGAGCTCCGATTAGAGGATCCAGTGATGCAGCCAGAGGATCCTGTGGGGGGCCGTGGCAGCGCCGTCCAGGGGGGCACTGAGCAGCTTGCGGGCAATGCGGCGAGAAGATCCGGTGTCCTGTGTCCCCCGATGCCCCAGATACGGCAAGCCAGCGACGCAGCCAGAGGATCTGGAGACCTCTGGCCCGTGTCCTCAGATGCTCTCTGATGGGACACGCTAAGTGCACGTTTCATTTCCTGAAATAGCGAGTCTGGCGAGGAGAAGTTGTGCTGGACGGGTGTCAATCCTCCTGTGGTAAGCTGATTTTTACTTCTGTTTGCTCCTAGCTGTTCTGGTAGTCGGGTGGCCGGTAGGTGGTGGGTGGATGGTGGGGTTTTGGTATGCAAACAAAATATCGATTCCAAAATATAGAACTGCAGTAATTCAGAAGTGAAAATATAGAATGGACAAAATATCGAATGGACAGAATATAGGCAACAAAAATATCGAATTTAAGGTAAGAAATTTATTATCGATTTTCATAAATATAAAGAGTCAAAATATCAATGTATATAATATAGGTATTAAATATATCGAATTTTTAATAATATAAACATTTTTAAAGTGTTTTGTATCTTAGTATATGTTTGAAAAGTGTAGTAAGTAAGGAATTTTAGGTTATTTAATTTTTGTGTAATTTAATTCTGTAGCGGGTTGTGGGTTTATAGGGTAATAGGGTGGGAAGTAATTAAATTATAATTAATTAAATATTTAAATTTATTTATTGCTATTTATTTTTATTTAATTGTAAATTAATTTTTAATTGGTAATTAAATAAATTAAAAATGGCAATTAATTTTACTTTATTGATTAATTGATAATTTTGCTAATTTTAATAATTTATTTTCCGTAGCGGGTTGTGGGTTTATAGGGGAATAGGGTTGGAAGTAATTTAATTATAATTATTTAAATATTTTAAATTATTTATTGGTATATATCTTGAATTAATTGTTAATTAATTTTAATTGCTAATTAATTAATTGTTCATTGGTAATTAATTTGTATTAATAGGTAATGAATTTTAATAATTAATTTTTATTTTTATTTTTAAATAATTAATTATTATATTATATTAAATTGGTAATTACTTTTAATTACTTTTTTATTGGTATTAATATTTAATAGATTTTTATTAAGATATGAAGTATTTACTTTCCCTACTGTGGAATAGTAATTCTTACCCCTACGCTATCCAACACTTTCCCTACTGTTGCACCTTCTGGAGTGGGAATAGTAATTTGTACCCCTACGCTATCCAACGCTTTCCCTACTGTTGAACTCTCTGGAGTGGGAATAGTAATTTTTACCCCTACGCTATCCAACGCTTTCCCTACTGTTGCACCCTCTGGAGTGAGAATAGTATTTTTTACCCCCACACTATCCAACGCTTTCGCTACTGTTGCACTCTTTGCAGTGGGAATAATAATTTTTACCCCTACGCTATCCAACGCTTTCCCTACTGTTGCACTCTCCCGAGTGGGAAAAGTAATTTTTACCCTCCTGTTATCCAACGCTTTCCCTACTGTTGCACTCTCCGGAGTGGGAATAGTAATTTTTACCACTACGCTATCCAACGCTTTTCCTACTGTTGCACTCTCTGGAGAGGGAATAGTAATTTTTACCCCTACACTATCCAACGCTTTCCCCACTGTTCACTGTCTGGTGTGGGAATAGTCATTTTACCCCTACGGTATCCAACGCTTTCCCTACTGTTGCACTCTCTGGAGTGGGAATAGTAATGTTTACCCCTACGCTAGCCAACACTTTCCCTACTGTTGCACTCACTGGAGTGGGAATGGTGATTTTTACCCCTACGCTATCCAACGTTTACCCTACTGTTGCAGTTGCTGGAGTGGTAATAGTACATTTTACACTCCCGCTATCCTACAGTAAAACTATTGTATTTTTTTCGATATTTTTAATTTCATTTTTTTTGTACTTACCTGTTTGTAGATAGGACTTCGATATTTTTGCTTTCTATATTTTTACTTCGATATTTTTAGTATTCTATATTTTTGTATTCTATATTTTTTCAGTGATCCGTGGTTTTACCAGGGATTTAACCACTTTGGTTATCCCGAACCCAGGAGCTCTTGCATAGAACTCAAGCATGAAATACCAAGTTTACCTAAGCTAAGCCAATTATATTCATCACATGAATCATCATTCAGCATTCATTGATGCAAGTTAAATGATCCAAATGCACGGCCTGATTCACAGAATTTGCTTAAGACAAAATCCTAAACTTACTACTTTTGGTATTCATAGAATGCACTTACTACATTTTGGGGTCCATTATGATGACGGGCGGACTTAGTCCGCCCGCCATCACATCGGGACCCGGGACTGCCCACCTTAAGGGCGGGGGTCCCGATCAGGGCATTAGGATGCGCCCGCCACACAGGCGGGCGCATCCTGTAAGGGTGCTATTGCGGCGGGCGGAGCAGAAATCTCCGCCCGCTGCCATGTGTAAAGTGCACGTTTTGCGTTTCAAAGTGCAACATGACAGGCACCGCGCGGTGCCTGCCATGTTGCACTTTGAAATGCGGGGGGGTACCATAGATACCCCCCATGTGCAACCCCCAAGGCACGGACTCCCAGGGGGCCCGCAACGGGCCCCCGCAGGGAGTCTCCGCATGCCTTTCCGTGGCGGCATTGGAAATGCATTGGTGAAAGCCAATTGTAATATGGCGGGCGGTGTCTAACAGACACCGCCACCATGTTACAGGTTTTCCGCCCCGGCCGCTAGGCGACCGGGGCGGAAAACAGGCGGGTGGTGTTTTGCACCGCCACGGTCCCCTCCGCCATCCTAATATGGCGGAGGGGAATTGTGCTGATGATGTCGGGCGGATTTCCTCCGCCAGGCTGGCGGTAACCACCGCCAGCCTGGCGGAGGAAATCCGCCCGACATCATAATGGACCCCTTAGTATTCACAGAATGCACTTACTACTTTTGGTATTCACAAAATGCGCTTACTACTTTTGGTATTCACAGAATAGATTTATGACTTCTAACTTTACATCCGCACTCAGGCCGGAGCTTCTGGCCCAGAGGTGGACCTTCCAGCCCATAGGCGAAGCTTCTGCCCGGAGGCGAAGCTTCTGGACGGTGGTGGAGATTTAGCCATGGCCGAACTCTCCACCTCTGGGCCTGAAGCTCCGCCTCTGGCCTGGAAACTCCGCCTCCTGCCCGGAAGCTCCACCTCCGAGCCGGAAGCTCCGCCTCTGGGCCTGAAGTGCATTCTGTGAATACCAAAAGTAGTAGATGCATTCTGTGAATACAAAAGTAGTACGTTTAGGATTTTGTTTTAAGTTAGTTCTGTGAATCGGGCCCGCAGTGTTCTCTACCTATTTATTCTTTTTTTCCCCACGAACGTGACACATGTAAGCATAATGTAAAGCAGTTTTGCTTCTTCACTTAGAGCTGAAATTGGGAATGCAGGGTTAGACATGGGAGTCAGACATCTTGTTTTTTCAGTAATTAGTCACTCTGATGGCATCCATTTCTGACTTAGATAACATTGATTGCTCACTGCAAAGCCTACGGATACTCTAAGGTTGAATTTGTTTTCTTTCTTTGACACTGCTCTGTGCTTGGCACTTTGGTCTATTTCAGTTTATTTTTACATTAACTATAAAGGAAATGCCTGTTTTTAATAGAAGACTTGTTTGTGGTGCTATTTATTATTTCATTAACCTGGAAAGTAGTTCATTCTAAAATTCTGGGGGATAATCTGGAAGATGATCACTCACCACACTTGTGAGGTCTGAGAAACTTCCCTGGTCCACTGTTGTACATCTGCAGTTGCGACATACTTCATGATTCTAGGCCAACACCACCCTATCCAGAAGTTAAAGGTAGCACTTCAGTTCTGCCATAGCCTCAGGTTTGTTATCTTTCATCTTCTAAATCACCTGCTTTCCTGATTATTACTTTCTTCTGAATTGAGACAACCACTTTTGAAAAAGGAATGGAACTGACCATTGATCTAGTATCCTGCCACAGATGTGGTCTTTGAAGGACAAAATCTCTTTTCTCATTTTGTAACCTTTGACTTTTGCTCAGATGAAGGACTACATGGTGAACAACAGCAGCTGCTTATTTATTGACATGGGTACATTTTTGTGCAGCCTTTTTTAAATGTTTGTGAAGGATGTGTATCAGTGGGATTGCTAGGCTCATGGCATTGTCCTCCTTGCTGATTTCCCTTGTCAAAATCTCAAAAGGTATTGGCATTTGGATCAGGCACTCCACTATGTTCCCTTTGTCAATCTCCGTCATCATAGCTTTGGGAGTTGTGTTACTGTCATTTGTAACATGTAATCATTGATAGACATTGTAGGGGAGTAGGATCTGCTCTTATGGTAACCCCCACTTTTTGCTGATGTTTCACCTTTTTTTTAATTTAGTCTAGCTGGGGCCTTGCTATCCAGGACCCCAGCCTAGCTGCCTCCTCTCTATATTGATTCCTTGTACATTAGGTACACTCCAGTTTGGTTACTGGGGTACCCTTATGAGTCCCTAGTATATGGTACCTTAGGTACCAAAGGCATAGGTACCCCAGAGGCCAACCTGGGGCTGAATCATGTATTATGCCACCCCTGGGAAGACTCCCAAAATAGCACCATAGGTCTGCTACTGCAGCCTGTGTAAGGTGGAGTATGCACCCCTTACTTAGATATAGGTTTCCTATATCTACCTTATATCACTACACCTATAAACCTATCATTCACCCCTATGGCAGGCCTTATCAATCCTGAAGGCAGGTGCTGGGTTATGTGTGAGAGGGTGCTCATGCACGACCAGGGCCCCTCTGCAGCCTACGGAACCTTTTATCTGGGGCTGTTCTGTGATGCAGCCAGACCATATACTCTTAAGTGCATTATAACCTCGCTGTAAATGCTAACTTTGGAATGGCTGCATGGAAACATGTTGTGTTTGGTGTCAAACACTTTGGAATCCTACCCCCCTGTCAGTTCTGGCGGCGGGGGTAAAATTCCACCTATCTAGAGAGAGAGACATGTCAACACCAGTATACCCGGTACCAGTTTAAAAGAGCCCTGGCATCACAAAATGGATGCTGCAGCCTCAGACACGAGTCTGGCCTCCTGCTGCTGCATGAAACTCCGGCAGGGGAGGCCTGGACAATAGGTTTCCTGTCACAAGGATTGGGGCAGGGTGGGAGCAAATCCAAGAGTGCTTTGAAGTCTGCACTGGGGGCACATTTGGTGTCCCTGTGCATATCCCAGTTCAAATGGTTGCAGGGGCTACCACCAGCCCCTGCTCTGGCAAAAAACTGGACAAATGAAATGGGTGTAGCCACCCCACTTTCCAAATCCTCCCATAGGCGGCTCCCCAGAATATGTCCAACCCTTTCCTTGGGTATAGGAAAAGGAACTCCTGACTACAGGATTTTAGATTACACCTAGACAAAACTCTGCTACAGATATCCTGGAACTTTGATGTTTGAAATATCTAGACAACTAGATGACTGAAGAATCTCCCTTGGAGTAAAGGAGTTACTCCCCTGCTTGACAAGCACCAACAAAGCATTTGCCTGTCTGCATCTCCGAAGCTCTAGATGGACTCTGAAGTATTTGCAGCCCAAGAGGTGAATTTCCAGACTTCTCAGGGGCCGACCCACGTCCCCAGCAAAGTTGAGACCCGCAGCCCTCATGAGTAGCGTGGAACCGGAACTCCTGGTCACCGTGCACATTTGCGAGTTGATCAGCTTCTCGACGTCCCTTGAAGCTGTGCTTTGTGTTACTTGTAGCCCATGCCCGAGCACCTTTTCCACTGAAGATTGCTGGTCTACACTCCACAAGTGTTCCGTGAACTGACCCTTTGTGTTTTCACTTGAGGTAGGTTTGCGATCCCTGGTTTGTCACGTGGTGGGTCCCTGAGAGCAACTCTGAATTTCATTGGGTTTTCCTGGTTGCTCCAGATGTGCCCTGACTCTCCAGCCTCGGACCTTGCTGGTTTTCACAGAAGCATTTCTTCTCTTTCTGTGTGGGTTGCTGTTGCCAAGGCTTGTTGGGTCCAATCCGGTCACCGACAATGCAGCACTCGGCATCCTTTATGGAACAGCTTTACTCCAGCTCCTGGTCCTCGTGGCTGCAGAGTCAAGCTTCACCTCTTCAACCTGAAATCACCCAACATCGGTGGGCATTCGTCTATCGTGCTTCTGGTCATTGGCAAGTGACCCAGACTCTGTCCCCTCTGCTTTCAGGTTCTTCTCATCTTCGATCCAGGCTTGGCTCACCCCGGACACTCTCCTCTTCGATGGCAGTGGCACTTTGTAGCAGATAGCCGTTGAAATCAACAATGATTCCAAACACCAAAAGACACCTATGCATCGGCTTCCCTGGGTGCGGTAACACGAGTACTCCAGTACGTACTCCCGTGGGTGTGGTCCCAAGAAACCCTTAAATCTAAAGGGGTCCTCTCCTAACTGTCCTTAATCTTTAAATTTCCAACTGTGACTTTCCCTATTGAAGGTAATGGCGATTTGCGGCTGTGTTCTAACACTGCACGCGTCCCGGTGGGTCCCCTGTGTCACTACCTTGGGTGGTTCCTTGTGGGCCCAGCACTTCTACAGGCTCTAGGTTCATGGTTCTTATACCACTTTCTTAATATTTTGTTTGGTACGCCCCTAGGGCTCAACGTATATTGTGCTAATTTACTGTGTGATATTAAGTTTAACGTATGTGCTTTGACCTCTACCCTCATAAAGAGACTAGTAGGGTGTATTTAGCATAAATACATATATTTTATATATATACCTGGTGTGGTTCTCCTTTCATTTGGTCATTCAAGAGATTATAGACTAGTAAAACAAGCTGCTTTACATTCCTTCAAGACTTAGCCTGAAGGCTGCTCTCCTTAGCTACCACTAGGATAGCTTTCAGTAAAGGTTGTCTTTAACCTTTCAACTCTAAGGGGTTGTTTGGACTGGTGCAAGGTGCCCACTATAACTAGTGGACAGCACATTCCAGGCCAACTTCTCACAGACATGTACTGCTAAAGCAGGCACTGCAGCTTGTAGAAGTTGAATTTCCGATGGGTTGACACCTCACATATTTGCAGGTAATATATATATATATTTTTTTATAGAGCGCGAACAAGATCCTTGCGGATATCAGAGCTCTTTACACACATAGAGGTTATACAAACAATTAGATCCAAATTATCTCTCTTATAAAGATGAAGAACTCTTGGGCATATTTACCAATAAGTCACGTAGCAAATACTCTAATAGGTGTGCTGTTGACTACTGGTTTCTTTTTAGGAAGTCTGACACAATTAAATTCATATAATGTTTTAAACAAAGACCTCAATATTATCCTGCATCATCCATGTATTTGACAATAATTCAGGCATTGTCACTGGCAACAAATCCAATTAAACCTTTGGATTGAAACCATGTGAAAGCTTTAGTATTAATTTCTTTCAAGATGTTAGCAGTTGTATGAGATTTCCCCATGGAGAACATTGCAACTGTTGCATGCCAATGAATGCCTTCAAAAGCATCCTAAATGGTGAGACTCGCAATTCACCTTTATTTAACCCTCTTGAAGAGACCCAGTGTGCAGTGATGCGAATGTAGTTTGTTGCTTGGCAACTACTCCACATATCTGTTCTGAGGTTTATCGACTGAACAGGACTCTCCATTTTTACTTCAGCAATCAATTGCAGCTTTTGATGATGTAGTGCTGATACAGCAACAGTATAATAAATGTACTGCTTGGAGAGTCTCCTAAAATTCCAGAATCTCCTCTCCTTTCAAACAAAAGTTATTTAATTCTTAGCGATCAAGATTGTTATGGTATGCGAGCTGGAATTACCTACATCTTGTCCATTTCCCAGCTCGTCACTTGTTGCAACAACATCCTGTTCCACCTACACATGGTATTATGGCATTCCATTCCAACTTTGAAGGCAGATTACAGCAAACTAAACAGACTCAAAGCATTATTGTTTAAAAAATAGGTAATTCTTACATCTGCTTACAAAACTTTAGAGTTTCAGGTTGCTAGAACTTCTAGTGAAATACAGTCATTGTTAAATACAAATTTTGCCCTGCAATACAATAAATTAGTGCATTGAGAATCTTTTATGCCTCTAACATGGCCAATCTCGCACACTTTTTTTTAAAGTAGTGGGCTCCAGTCTCGCCAGTTCCTTCCAACGTGTCTTTGATATACTACCAGCTTTTATTGATTCTGTTTTTTCAGTGTGTTCAGAGGATTTCCATTGCTGTTATTTATTTCTCTTTTGTGACATTCTCATCCTATTTCTCCTTCTCTGCAATGAATGATCCTTTTTCAAGCCCTGTGGAACTACAACCTCCCCAACACTATCATTAGAGCATGCTTCATATTTTTAGAATATTTTTGCAACAAGATTTAGATCTTGATTGGTCCTAAACATTCCGACCTATCTGGTATACCTGTGTACAACCTGTGTTTCACTGCCTCTGGTGCCCATGTGAATAGGCACAAAACATTTGCCTGGCTTTGCAGACACTCACTACTGTGTACATTAAACTGCTAATGAGTCCCTCAGCGACCCATTTTCAGGACTGTCCCCTAGGCTTGTGGCTTGTCCACAATACAAGGTTAGAGCCACTCACCTTTGAGGAAATATGTGCATCGGCACATGAATCATGGAATACAGACTCTACTAACACGGATGTAGGTTGCCCGGTAACTATCGCAGAACCTCCTGAGATCGAGGATCATGTCTGTTCTGTGGCACTTGTGACTTGGGCTGCTAACCAATCATCTTTTCCAGTGTCGGACCCCTTTATGAAATCCCTGGCCTTTGAATTTGCGAGTGACACAATGGATTCCTCCAAACCACCATAATTGTACTATTTGTTTCTAATCTACAATATATTTGTTCAATTATAGTTTTATGAATTAAGTTTTGAGTTTATCTTTCAATTACTTTTATATTTTTAGTTCTTTTTGTGCTATTATCCTGACCAAAAGGATTGTGTTGTGTGTTTCTCACATGGCCCATTGTCGTTTTCCCCATGTTACCCAAATCATGCATGTTGTAGGCCACTTTGGTTTTGCACATGTTACTAAATTTCACACTTGTCTTTGTGTAACATTGTATTTTTACACGGAACCAGCATGTTTTTGTATTTAATTTTTCCTGGGATTTAGTCTGAAAGGCCTAGGCAAGGACAAACAACATTGCCCCTTGTTATTCTCTGAGGTCAGACACTAACACTTAGACATAACAAAGGAATGGAGCTGATGTTTTTGAATACACATATCTTGTCATATAACAGGGGATAGGAGGTTCTGAATAAATACATACACAGTGAATGTCTTGAGGTGAGAGTGCTGCTTCAACTGAGATGTAGAATATCTACCTTTGTACGCTAAGGTACGGGGTCCGCAGCTAGATCCAGAGATCTATAATATATACCTACTTAGCTTCAGTAGTACATGAGAGATTAGGCAGATCTGTCAGATAACATGAAAGGGCTTGCATGGTATTTTCTTTATTATCCATGCTAAATATAATACTGGTATGGATTTGTTTTTTAATTGTGGAGCAAATATTGCATCTTAGAGCACAAACATTTAAATAACATCGTAAATTTCCTTTTTGTCTCTTTTCTATCTTATTAAGGACAGGTACGAGTGAGAGAGCAAAATTGTGTGTTGTGTTACAGTGATCTCTGAGAGGGTCGAGAGTATTGTTTTCTGGGGTGCCTAATCACTTGTCTCTCTAGAAAGGTAACAGAGCAAGTGAGGTACAATAGCTAGTTGGACGAGGGCTCACAGACACTTAGGTGGTATGATGACTCAGTCCCTACACATTGATGAACTATGGTCCCAAGCACAGTTCTGTTACTGAGCAGAATACCTGCAACATAAGGATTAATACTTATCCTTGAATGATTGTTCTGAGGAACTTCTTCTCTGCGTTACTGAGCAGCCCTTCTGCCTGCTGATCTCTGCCCTGCTAAGGAAAAGAATTGGACCAATCTCGCTTGAACCCAGAGTGACTCCAAGGGCTTGCCTTCTGTATTCTGAAGTCTATGGGGCATAAAAGACTTCCTGCAATGCTGCTAGTGGTGCTGGACTCTGCCTTTTGTGAGTCCTACCCTTGCATGTGTGCCCCTCCAGTCCTGCACCTCAAAAGTGGGTTCAGCAGCTGATTTCAGAAGAAAAACGCTGTATCGCCCCAACTGTGTGAGAAATTCTGTGGCATCGCCCTTCAACACCAGTGCAGAGGCTGTTTGATGACAGCAGATCCACAGCCTGTGTGGCTTGACAACAACGCTCTGTGCGGCTCGATGATGATGACACATTGCATTCACTTCAATGGAGCTCAATGATGATGTGGGATCCCTTTCGCTGTCTGGGTCCTGTACGTGGCCTGCCCTCCATTGTGGTTGACCTGTACTTTGGATTTATGCAAACATGCAGACATGCCAAATCCCTCCTGATCGAGGCTGTTAAAGCCAAATCACAACCCCAGATACAAGAGGCTAGGAAAGAGTACAAGCGAGTATTGGCTAGAGCAAAAAATTAGTGGGAAGTAGAGTTCTGGTGCACTTTAAAAGAGGCAAGTGCTAAGAAATATTCAAGGCGCTTCTGGGACACAATCAGAATCAGAAACAGACCAGATAGTGACCTCATAACATGCAACATCACTAGCCAAGAGTGGGTCAACCACTTCTCTAAACTATATACCCGTCAATCCGGTCATAACATCTCAGACACTCCCAACGAAGAACAGGGATGGGAAGTGGCTCCAATTGTGACCAAAAAGGACTGGGATGTAGATCGAATAGACCCTGACCCAGACTTCTCAATAAAAGAAGTAGAATATGCCATCAGTACCATTATGCCTCAAAAGGCGCCTGGCCCGGATGGTATCCCTGGGGATCTACTGCGCTCAGACATCCCGTTATGGGGGAAATTTATCCATTGCTTGCTCATCGCCATCTGCAGTGGTGCGCCAATTCCCACATCCTGGAAGGGGGCGGAGGTCGTCCCTATTTTTAAAAAAGGTGCCAGGGATGACCCGTCAAACTACAGACCTATAAGTTTGCTGGACATAAGCCAAAAGGTAGCCGGAAAGGTACTGCTAGTCAGAATATTGGAATGGATCAATGATAATAATATCCTTTCTGACTATCAGGCTGGGTTTAGAGTGGGCACTGGCACAATTGAACAAGCCTTTAGATTGATGCTAGTGTACTGGAAGGTGGTGGTCATAGGCAAAGGCAGTCTTTATCTCGCGTTCATAGATTTAAAGACTGCCTTTGACCTAGTACCTAGAGAGACCCTCTGGAGAGTTCTTACTGATATGGGGATACCGCATTACATCTTATCGCTACTTGTAAGACTCCATGACAATAGCTTTGCCCAGATAAGATGGGGCACAGGGGGAGAAAAAACCAGCAGCATTCCGGTGGATAGAGGGGTTCGCCAGGGATGTGTTCTAGCTCCCACCCTTTTCTCCCTGTACATCAACGGAGTGGTTGAGCACCTGCTGAAAGATCCTTCAGACGAACCATCCCTGGCGGGGGAGCGTGTCCTCACCCTTCTATTTGCTGATGACACGCTCCTCCTGTCTAAATCCCCAATGGGTCTCCAAAAACTTCTTAACAACTTCCAGACCTTTTGTGTAGAACAGGGCCTGGTAATCAATACAGATAAAACGAAGTATCTTGTGATGAATCCCCCCAAAAAACCTGTACGCCCCCCGACGCTGAATGGGGTACCTCTGGGGAGGGTAGAAGTATTTGATTACCTAGGCATCCGTTTGTCGCACAATATGCAGTGGGCCCCCCATCTAGATAAAATGTTGCTAGCCCATAAGAGGGTAACTGGGGCCCTTTTGAAGGAGCAACGCTCTTGTGCTATAAGACCTATAGCCCCTGTCATCGACATCTATATAGCAAAGGGAGTTAGCTCTGCTCTGTATGGGGCAGAGCTATGGGGTCACCGCAACACAAACGAACTGTCAAGATCCGAGAGGAAGTTCTGCAGGGCAATTATGTCACTTCCCCAAGGTATTCCCATGACCCCACTAATGCTTGATTTAGGTTGTCGACCCATTGAAGACCTAGCAAAGTTCCGGCCCCTACTCCTATGGGCCCGTTTGTGGCGAGTTCCGGAGCTCGCCAACTATGCAAAAGGTCTCTCTGAGATTATGTCACTACCAGGATGGCACAGAATTAAATGGCTAAGAGACATGAAATCCAGGCTTAAGCGAAGCCTGGATAAACAAGGCATCCCCACCAAAGGCAACACTCAAGAGTTTGTACTGGAACTGGATTTTGACTAAAAGGAGTACAAATCGTACATTGGGCAGATTGACGGAGGACTTCCTGAGATTTAAGGACCTACCAATTCGGGAACTCTATTTAGACATTATTGAGAAACCACTTGATAGGTCCCTTTACTTTAAATTTAGAACTGGAACTCTTCCTCTAAACACCTTTACATCACGGTGGAAAACGCCAGCTCAGACCACAGAGTTTTGCCCCTCGTGCCCACTTAAACAGGAGTCAGTGGCACACTTTATGATTTAGTGTCAGGAGTATGCCCGACCAAGAAGAAAATGGCTTAAGAAACTGTGCCGCTTGCTGGGGACCAGGCATCATGTTGAGGCATTACGTATTTTAATGTCAGACTCACGACCACTGTATGTTTGTACCCTCTCAAAATTCTTATCATGGGCCTGGTGTATTAGAAGTAAAAGGCTTAAAGCAAATGTTTAATTTTCTTTTAACTACAACTTTTTAATACGTGCTCTTTTTCAATGGAAAAACCCAGATTTTTAAAGTTGAATGTAATTAACTCGCTGTATTTAATCAAATTGTAATCAAATGAATTGGTGTGTTTTTATTGTGCAGCTTTTATGATAACTTTTATCGAAATAAAGCCTTTTTGACTTGACTTTGACTTGACTTGATTTATGCCGGACCCTTGGAGCCTCAAGAATCTTTTTGACCGCTAGTGACTTCTAAGCACTAGTTTTGCCTTTATTCTTTCAAAATTCATATCTCAACTTCTACTGATTGGATTTTTGTTGTTATAGTCTTGTTTTACTCAGGCACAGCTGTTATAGTAAGAGGGTACAAGTAAGGGTGGTGGGGTGGGGATCAACATATGCAGCATAGGAAAATTAAAATAAATGAATAAATAAAACCCCTTACCTTGTGTACGCCACATCGCGTTGCGGCGAGCTTTTGGTAAGTGGTTTAATTTATTTACTTATTTTATTTTCCCTATCCCGTAGTATGTCAACTCCCCCCCAAAACCTGTGTGGAGTCTTTTTGTGATGTTTTCATTGTGTGACTCTGTGTGGGTGTGTGTGCGTGCACATGTGTGTTTTCCACAAATACTTTGCACATTGACTCTTTGCAGCAAACTGGGTTTCTATGCATATACCCCCTACCCCCACTTTTTGTCCCATTGTAGACTGCTAGATGCTGGTTTTTGACTCTGATAGTGCGCTGGGACCTACTAACCAGGCCCTGTGCTCATGCTCTTTCCCTTAAAAGTGATTTAAATTGGTGCACTCAGTTGGCAAGGTACCTTGTCCCCTTATAAGTCCCTACTATATAGTACCATTGGCGCCCACAGTAAGAGTAGTAAAGGGGTCACCACGGCTACAGCACTATATTGTGCCCCCTGTGTGATCCCCTGAGTAAACGTATGCCTGCAGGTCTGCCATTGCAGCTCTGTATAAGCAGCCTGTCTGCTCAAGAGTGACTCTGTACACAACATGTGCTGCAGAGCCACACCACTGTCTTAATGTAAGTAAGTCACTCTTAAGGTTGTCCTCCTTTGCCCAGGAGGTAGAGTGCATTATATTAAAGGTGTGGATATTCATAGATGGCTGGCTACTGAGTAAACACATGATAGCCAGCTCTAATATGGAACAACCGAATTGTATTGTGTTTGGTGTCAAACACCATGCCATTTCACCCCAATACGATTCTGGGGTCAAAGGTACGCTGACATGCCTGTAGTTGCCACCCAGAGTGGGGGTCATCTAAGCTTTAGTACTCCAGTACCTTGGCAGGCTTTCCCAAGCTGTTTGCAGCCAAGACAAGAGTCTGCCCTCCTGGTGGGATGTGCTAGCACTTTCCCAGGATAGATACAAAGGCCTGGGCAGGAAGGAGGGCACTCCTCCCCTTTCAGGATGGCTAGGGCTTCCAGTCATCAAGGTGGTGAGCCTCAAAGGCTTTCAAAATCCTTGATGTGTAATTACATGCCCACTCAAGAACAAAGCCCTTCCAGCCCTATCCATGCAGTCATGTAAGAAAATTAGGCAGTCATTAGGCGTACACCTCCAAAAAGCTAGCCACACTTTTAGGGTGGTCTAGTAAGTCTGTAGAGCCAAGGAGGGGTTGGGCAATTTTGGAAGACCCTAAAGTAGAGGAATCTGGGTAGGAAGGTGACATACACCCACAGGATGTTGTCACCTCAGGAGCAAGTTAGGCGCTGGGACAGCTAGCCTATTGGCCACCATCCCTGACACCCTTAACACCCTGAAACTAGGGTTTATGGGGCTCCACTGGCACAAGAACCTCATGCCTGACTTTTAATCAGAGAAGAGGCACAAAGAAGACAACGTCACCGGCGACAGGACTTTGGACTCTGCCACAGTGCGAATATACTATATACTGGAACAGTTGGTTTGATGTACATGCATGGCCAATGCTCATTGCTCCTAACAAGAGGGACTCCACTGGATCCAGAAACCTAAGGAGACTCTCTTTGATTGATGGGACCAGTCCCCTGCAAACTGCAAGAAAATCAACATGCCGCGTAACAAGAATTGCAACCCGGTGGGCCTGTTGAAGTGAGCCTGAATAGAAGTGGTATCCTGTAAGCCTTCACCAAGTTTCAAGCCACTACTCCACTACTGTTGACTTCCAGCCACCGAAATAACCGCGGACTACATTTGCTGCAGATAAGGCTTGGTTATCGGCCCGTTTAAAGACATATCTAGCTCGAGAGCAGTGACTGACATCGGCAATTACCCCACTGCTGTGTCCCTGCATCGTAAAGTGTAGTCGTCAAGTGTGTGGTAATCATCTTTGGTGCGACCTGCCCCGGTGATTGACAGCTGCCAGCTACCTCTGCACCTGGGGCTGCTGAGCAACATAGAAGAAATCCAGTTGTTGAGCCCGGGTCCTAGGACCAAGAAGGCCTCTACTCTCCATGCGTAGACTTGAATTCCATCTCCAATTGTGGTTTTGTCAAGTGCTGCAAGTTTGATAATTTCCGCGGATCCTGTTCAGTGCCAAGGACAGCCAAGTCACCTCTGCACCCAAACTCCCTGGGCAAGAAAACAAAGTAACAACTGTCGGAACTTGATCTAGTGATCTGCATGACCTTCTCCAGAAGAGCGTCATCTGTGTTTTTTCCCATTCATTTAAACTGGACCAGTTTGACAGCTTAAAGTGTATCTATTTTTGAAGGATTTAAAAGTCCACAACTCTGGTTGTATGTATGATACAAGGTTCCGTTTTGTGTCTACATTTACATAAAAATACACTCTTTTTTCATAACTTGGTGTTGGATTTCTTTCGAGTTACGTAAATTACTTATGCACCATAATGGTGTTTTGCTTTACACTCCCCAATAATAGAAATTTAGCACTCCCAAGGAGAGACACTCGGTAAAGCAAGAAGAAAGCATCTGGAAAGGTGGCTTATCATTCATAAAGTGAGCCACATATAATATACAGTTTCAAAATAAAGTGTGGGGTTTTATTAACGCAACACACTCTAACAGAAAGACTATCCCAGATGTCAAATGAATCAGGTAAAACAACATGCATATATATATATATATATATATATATATATATATATATATATATATATATATATATATATATATATATATATATATATATTACCTACTGGCGGTCGCCAGTAGGTATATATAGTTAGGATTTTTTCTCTATGGGTTTTTTGAAAATTCTATGTCTAATAACTTTGGCGTTTGTGGACGGAATTAGCTGAAATTTTCAGGAAAATGGCACATTTTGTTTCTGAGCAGCCCTTGAAAATTGGGGGGGGGTTCGTCCAGTGGGGGCCGAGAAAAAAGGGGGGTCCCAAAACGTGTTTTTAACATTGAGTTTTCCATAGGGCGGTTGGCCTCACTTTTAGCCCGAACGGCTGAATGGATTTGCACGAAACTTGGCAAAATTGTAGGGACTGGTAGCCCGATGTGCCTTTTGTAGGTCTCAATATATGTGCTCCAGTGGATTTTGAGAAATTAACGTTTAAAAAAAGATATATATCTGTAACAGCGGACCGGGCAGCGGCCCAGGACGCGTACTTTTCGCGCAACGGAGCTTTGTGAAGCGAAGCTGATTGGTTCTCTGGCGTCTGTCAACATTCCAAACAGTCCGTAGCGGCCGCCATCTTGTCTCTCGGTAGGATCGAGAGACAAGAGGAGGCCAAAGCGAAGGGGCAAATGACCATAAGGGGGAATAGTAGATCCTCGCTGACCCCCTAGGTTTGATGTGGAGGTTTTAAAAGGGCCCCGCGGGGCAAAAAAAAAAATAATAATAATAATCGAACGGCTGAATGGATTTGCACGAAACTTGGTAAAATATTAGGGACTGGTAGCCCGATGTGCCTTTGCTAGGTCTCAATATATGTGCTCCAGTGGATTTTGAGAAATTAACGTTCAAAAAAAGATATATATCTGTAACAGCGCTCCGCTTCGCGTACTTTTCGCGTTACGGAGCTTTGCGAAGCTGATTGGTTCTCCGGCGTCTGTCAACATTCCAAACAGTCCGTAGCGGCCGCCATCTTGTCTCTCGGTAGGATTGAGAGACAAGAGGAGGTCAAAGCGAAGGGGGAAATGACCATAAGGGGGCATAGTAGATCCTTCCTGACCTCTTAGGTTTGATGTACCATTTTGCCAAGTTTGGTGTAATTCCGTTCAGCCATTCAGGCTGTAGACGTATGTAAATGTCCTATGGAAAATTGCATGGGGAAAACACATTTGAAAGTGTTGAAATTTAGAACCAATTAAAATGTTACTTTGGTTTTGTATTTGTGTGTGATGAAAGTTAATTGGTTATGTATATATGTCAAATGAGAGGAAACCACAGCCATTTTGTGATACTACTGTCTGAGGTACATTTGTGAGGAATTTTTGGTGGTGAATTTCTGGTGTTTGATTTACACAGTACTAACACTTTTCCTACTTTTAAAAAGGTGAGTTGTTAATTTGTAAGGGGAACTATGTTGTACACTTGAAGATAATTTGAAAAATGTTTTCTGTTATTTATTTGCAGTCCTTCTGTTATACTAAATACTTGATAAAGTTAGTTTTATATTATGTATTACTAAAAACGATAAATGAAAGTGATTATTTTTTTCTGCAATTTACAGCAAGCAATTTCAAAATAAAATGGCTCACAATGAAGAGACCGTGGCAATTTCTTTTGAATTGTCCACTACATTGATTGAAATTGAGAGCACCAATAATGAAATATTGTCACAAGGAGGACATGACTTGTATGATTCCATTAGATTGATTGAAATGGACAGCACCAAGAATGAAATATTGTCACAAGGAGATGACTTGAATGATTCCACTACGTTGATTGAAATTGAGAGCAGCAATAATGAAATATTGTCACAAGGAGGAGATGACTTGTATGATTCCATTAGATTGATTGAAATGGACAGCACCAATAATGAAATATTGTCACAAGGAGGAGATGACTTGAATGATTCCACTACATTGATTGAAATTGAGAGCACCAATAATGAAATATTGTCACGAGGAGATGACTTGAATGATTCCACTACATTGATTGAAATTGACAGCACCAATAATGAAATATTGTCAGAAGGAGGAGATGACTTGAATGATTTTTTTGATCAATCTCTTGATGGCGAATTTATCGAGTGTTTGGAGACCATAGAGTTACAAGAATCATTATTGGAGACTTTTCATGAGGACATTGCTGATGAGGACATGTTACTAGTTCTTTCAAATTTAGAAAATTCTGAAGAATAAATTTATATTTAGAAATCAAAAATTGTTTGAGACATTATTCATTTTTATTTTTAATTTATGAGGTTGTAGCGAAGTGATTGTAGTATAAAATGAGACTTATAGTATAGAGTGCAACATTTTTATGTTACATGGTAAGTTTACTCATATTTACTTCCCTTCTGCCACTATATTATCTCCAATGTGTATTTGACATCTCTTCTTCATCTCCGGCCTCCTTTCTCTCACTGTGTGTCTCCGATGCATCTTATCGCTGCTATTTTGTGTAATTACAGAAGAGAGTAAAATAAAATAGTTCGGAACGTGAAAAGGGGGCAAAGTAGAGTACTCCTCACCCCCTAGGCCTTTTTAGGCGGTCCCAAAAGGATCAGTTTCTGCTTTCCTGAGAGATTATGGTATGAGTTCCATATACCACAATAACTTGCATTACAACATGCAAGATATCTATCTCCTATTACCAACTTTTGGAGATATTCGCGCTAAGCGCGAATATCTCCAAAAAGTAACACCTGCCCTGAGCAGTTCTTAGCCATGTTATCCAATGGGAGGTGGATAACATGGCTAAGAGCATTAGCTCGGTAATGTATGAATATCGCTGAGTTTTTAGCGATATTCATGCATTGCGGCCGTTTATTATCGCATTTGTGATAAACCTTGATAATAGCAAGGTTTATCTTCGATAATTTCTGATGATGCTTAGCGGTAAAAAATTCGTTGGTAAGCATCGTTAGCGATAAATATCGCTTAACTTTGGTAATATGCCCCAACGTCTGTTAACGTTCGATTCGAAGGAAATGAGGAAGTGTTGAAAAACATTGTCTGCGCCATCTTGCCTTTTTTGAAATGCCACACTTTTGTCGTGCACGGCAGCCATTTTAGATGTCTTGACCAGACCCACTCTCTGCACGCTGTCGATTCGTAGCATGGCTCCTCACCCTCGCAAGCATCTTCCCCAGGCACTGGTCACCCCCGCTCTCTGTCTTATGCATGGGCAATAAACCTCCCCCCATCTGCGCTGCTCTTCCCTGAGAATCACACTGTGCCCGCCCGACACCTCCCTTTCGCCCTATTCACTACCGCACCCTCTGACACTCCTCTTCCTCTGTGTCCGATTGTCCAGGCTATCAGCTAGCCCTGCAGATGTAGTTTATGGCCCCAGCTGTAAAGAATCACCCCTCTTCAAAGGAGTTATAGTAGATCAAGGCCCACACCCGATGAGATCCGTCACACCACACGTGTTCCTACTATCTGAAAACTATCCTGTATTGTGATTGGGGAGGGGACCGAGCCTGAAGCGGAAGATTCCAGGAATCACTCTTTGTACATCAAAGTTTTTACAATTATGTGTCACATTAAAAATATATAGCACTCCAACAAAGTAGTAGGAATATAAAACTTTAATAACATATAAATATATACAACAAAACAAAAACAGTAAAAACATTTAAACAACGAAGAGACCGTGGCAATTTCTTTTGAATTATCCAATAGATTTATTGAAATTGACAGCACCAATAATGAAATATTCTTGTCAGTAGCGGTCTGTTGTGCGAATAGTTCCAAGGCAGCAGAACGCGCTGAAATCTAGATGGCACGAAAGTGATGTCTAGCAAGTTGCCGCCCAGCAAATAATGGCGTGGGGCGCCGCGGGGGTGAGTGAGTCCAGTAGGCACCACAGCTATTCTTACCGGCATTGCAGAATTACTGCTGGGGACAATGCCTGTGCTGTAGCAGGGTCACAGCAGAAACAAAAAGGATTCTGTTGAAGATGTTGTTGGTTTTCAATTTGAAAACAGTTCTGGTGTCAACTGCTATGTTATTGTAGTGGTTAATGTTTTGTTTTCTCTAGAAAATGTAAAAGAGGGGGAGGCAGTCCAAAGTTCCGTTAAAAGGGCAAAGGAAAGGATCGGTGGTTTGAACTATCAGTCAAAAAGGGGAGGGGGTGCAACAATTTTTCCTACCGGGTCACACTGTGCTTTCACCGGAAGTGAGGTCTGCAGGATTCTAGTAATTCAAAGTGAGGCTGGCGCCGACGTCCCGCGGATACAGTTTCGTCACTCCACGGGTGATCATGGCAGTCATTCCCCATCGGGGGTCGGAGACTCCCGCGGCTCCTCTAGAATCTTCAAGGTCGTGGAGGACTACGGTGGTGGAGTCAACCAGTGACCGGGCCATTTCTTTATGCTGGGCCCGCTCTTGCCAGGTCGACCGCCATTTTGAGAGTTCGGTAGCTACTGGCGATCGCGGGGTCAAATGAGCGGACGGGCTCCACCCTGCCGGGCGAGACGTTGCAGCATGGCCACAGTGGAAGAACCCTTTTCCGGGCGCCTGGAGCGCTGAGGGTGCAGCTGGGAAGCCTCCACCTGGGGAGGCGGGAGAGGCCTGTTCGCACCGTCTCTCCCTCCCAGTGCACCCCACGGCGTCTCGCTTGAGATTTGTTATGGCCGGACCAGGCGATGAGGATGAGGGGGGGGGGGTCGGAGGCATGTGCAAGACATCCCCCCCCAGGGTTGTTGCAGCAATTATACAAGAAAGAAGAAGTGTCCCGTCCGTCTTCGGGCCGGGCTTCCGGTAGATGTCGGCCGGACGCCCCTGGCTCTGGCCCCATGAACGGGTTTCTTGGTTTATTGGCTGCAGCCGGATCCCGTCGGCCTCGGCCCCCCGACCGTTGGTGGCCGGACCGGAAGAGCATGTGGCGGGACTACCTGCAACTCTCAAGGGCCACCGCGGCCGGACTGGGAGAGAGAGGGGAGGGTCGAGGAGACATTCCCCCCCCCCCTGCAACTGTTCAGCGTTGTAAAGGCAATCCCCTGGCCGGGTCCCGCTGGTCTCGGCCTCTCCTCCGGCTACACCCTACGTTAGGATTTCCTGGCCGAGGCGTGGCAGCAGGACCTGCCTTATATGGGCTGCTCCCGGCTGGGCGTAGCCGGAACCCTGCCCCACCTTGGAAGTTTCCAGAGTGGGGGCGGATGTTCTACTGACTTGCATTTTCCCTAGTCTATCGATTTTTTTGGCGTGGCAGGCGGTGGGACAGCGAGGGGTGATTTGGTTTCTCTTACTGTTTTTCTGGTCTCTCACCACTGGCATATTTCTAACGTTTTCTTGTTTCTAGGACATTAATAGGTTTTATCATTACGTTATGTTATCGTTTCTTTGTTCGTTGTTTAATAAAAGTTCATGTTCATCAGTGGCCTACTGATTTTCGATTTCCTATTCTTTTCTTTCCAGGTTGTTTCATGCTAAAGTTTCTGTTAACAGGATACAGTGATCACTTCGTTATTATTGCATATGTCCTTTTCACTAGGGGTGCTCTCTGGTCGGGCCAGATGACGTATGTCTAGTAAATGGTCCGGGTGAAACAGGTGCATCAATCAGTGGGGAGTAGATAGGCATGACAGATTACAATGGGGGAGAAAGGTCCGCATTACGTACCCTTTCACTACTTGCAAAGATTTTCCTACGTTTATTTGCAAACAGGGAATACCTCCAAAAAGAACTAATTCCCAAACAGTCAATGTTCGGACAATCAATCAATCAATGAGGAATGAAATAGGTACGACGTGTTAAAGGCTTGCGTTACCTACCCTTCACTATCTGCAAAGGGAGAGAGAATATTCCTATTCTTCCTCGTTTGCAGGCAGAGAAGATCCTTAAGAGAACCAACTTCGAACAATTCAATGCTCGATTCAAACAATCAACAAGGGGTACTGTGAACACAAATGAACGCCGCTTATGTACATACGCATTGCTATTTTCAACAGGTTGTTCCTAATGTTTCTATTTTAGCGAGGTCAAAAAGAGATCCCATTAGTGGCCTACTGATTTTGCTCGATTCCTTTTGTTTTTTTACACGGTTTTTCGCTATGTGCAAAGACTAAACAGAGTATTTTGACTCTGTGCTTGTTTGTAAATAGAGAATGAACCAAAGAGAACAATCAATCAAATGGAGAGAGAAGCAGGCACGACGGATTACAAAGGGGGCAAAGGGCTGCGTTAACTACCCTTCACTATCTGCAAAGAGAGAGTACTCCTAATAGAAATGAGGGGTGGGGGGCAGCATTCAAAGCAGATCAGTGTGCATAAACACGAAAATGTTTTTACTTACCACCTACTTGACATTCGACAGCTTATGATATTTGCTATTAAAAAAACATTGAAATTCACTGAAAAAACCATAGGTTATAGACCATATATAGTTAGGAATTAGCATTTACAAAACCTTGAAAATTCACTGAAAAAACCATAGGTTATAGACCATATAAAGTTAGGAATTAGCATTTAAAAAACCTTATTTTACTCACACAAAACCATTGAAATTCCATATATAGTTAGTTGCACTAACTATATATCGCGCACCCGCAATCCACTGCTGATGATGTCACATATTACATCATTCATGACATGGTCAGTGACATCACTGATGACATCACTGATGACATCTCAAATGACATCACTGATGACATCTCACTTGACATCAATGATCACATCACTGATGATATCATTCATGTGATAATACAATGCATCTCCTCACACTGTAATATAACCTCCGTTACACCCAGTGTTAAATAGAGAGTATCATTTTTGAAACCATTGACACACCAATACTAGTTACTACATACGCACTCACTGATTCCTATGTCTACACACACATTCACTCATACAATCATTCATACATACAATCACTCATCTTTACAACACTATCATATGCACTCATACACCTATACAGACACTCACACTCTGCCACTCATCCATGGAGTTACTCACACACCTAGTCAGTCCTGAAAAGAATCAATCACACTTCCATTTTCTCATCTATACAGTTAAACACAGAACACCTTACATTTTTGAAACATATACTAACACATAGTTACTCTCTTATAGAATCACTGATACAAGTACACATTGATCTGCACAGAGTCACACACCTCCCAGCCAGCCATACACACACTCAGTCTCCCATACAAATACTTGTGCAACCAATCAATAACCCATATAGCTACTTATATAGCTACTGATCAACACATGCAGCAGCTTGCACAACAACAGACATACTGATGCACACTTTCAGACAGTTTAGTCACTAACCCGTGCATTCAGTAAGACGCATTTAATCACTCACTCATACAGTCAATCACGCACCTACTAAAACCTTCCTTCAGACACTTATACATCCACTCATTCTTCAATATGTAAAACATATTTAAACTTTACAGAAACACATAATCACTGGATGTTGTCATCAGTGATGTCACTGACCATGTCATGAATGATGTAATATGTGACATCATCAGCAGTGGATTGCGGGTGCGCGATATATAGTTAGTGCAACTAACTATATATATGATATTTCAATGGTTTTGTGTGAGTAAAATAAGGTTTTTTAAATGCTAATTCCTAACTATATATGGTCTATAACCTATGGTTTTTTCAGTGAATATATATATATATATATATATATATATATATATATATATATATATATATATATATATATATATATATATATATATATATATTTTACCTACTGGCGGTCGCCAGTAGGTATATATAGTTAGGATTTTTTCTCTATGGGATTTTTGAAAATTCTATGTCTAATAACTTTGGCGTTTGTGGACGGAATTGGCTGAAATTTTCAGGAAAATGGAACATTTTGTTTCTGAGCAGCCCCTGAAAATTTGGGGGGGGGTTCGTCAAGGGGGGGGCCGAGAAAAAAGGGGGGTCCCAAAACGCGTTTTTCCAATGTTAATTTCCATAGGGCGGTTGGCCTCACTTTTAGCCCGAACGGCTGAATGGATTTGCACGAAACTTGGCAAAATTGTAGGGACTGGTAGCCCGATGTGCCTTTGCTAGGTCTCAATATATGTGCTCCAGTGGATTTTGAGAAATTAACGTTCAAAAAAAGATATATATCTGTAACAGCGCACCGGGCAGCGCTCCGCTTCGCGTACTTTTCGCGTTACGGAGCTTTGTGAAGCGAAGCTGATTGGTTCTCCGGCGTCTGTCAACATTCCAAACAGTCCGTAGCGGCCGCCATCTTGTCTCTCGGTAGGATCGAGAGACAAGAGGAGGCCAAAGCGAAGGGGCAAATGACCATAAGGGGGCATAGTAGATCCTCCCTGACCCCCTAGGTTTGATGTGGAGGTTTTAAAAGGGCCCCGCGGGGCAAAAAAAAAAATAATAATAATAATCGAACGGCTGAATGGATTTGCACGAAACTTGGCAAAATTGTAGGGACTGGTAGCCCGATGTGCCTTTGCTAGGTCTCAATATATGTGCTCCAGTGGATTTTGAGAAATTAACGTTCAAAAAAAGATATATATCTGTAACAGCGCTCCTGGCAGCACTCCGCTTCGCGTACTTTTCGCGTTACGGAGCTTTGTGAAGCGAAGCTGATTGGTTCTCCGGCGTCTGTAAACATTCCAAACAGTCCGTAGCGGCCGCCATCTTGTCTCTCGGTAGGATCGAGAGACAAGAGGAGGCCAAAGCGAAGGGGCAAATGACCATAAGGGGGCATAGTAGATCCTCCCTGACCCCCTAGGTTTGATGTGGAGGTTAACCCAAGTATCGACAATCTTACATCTCCCTTCGGGGTCGGCTAATTCATGCAAGCAGGGGCGTTATCGTCATGAAGAAGGGGGAAGGGGCAGATGTAAAACATGGCTTTCCTGGGGAATGACCGTTAATCAAGGTCATCAATTACGTTTCGTGGGTAGCTGACATGGGGCTAGGGTTGTTCGGGGGCGCGTGGGTGCTTTGGACAGGGAGCTGGGGTCGATCGGGAGGAGTGGGGTACTCTGGACATCCGCACTTAGGTGCAGGGGGGTGGGGCAATCGGGGCATTGGGGATCGCATTTCTAACGAACTGAGGAACAGAAGACCATTGACGTTATAGTTCCCTTATAAAAGGCCAGATTAGGGGACATCCGTCGTCTTACCTGTCCTTTCCTTCATTACCAACTCGGGTTCTATCGTTTGCAGAAAGGAGAGGTAGTAATATGGCAAGTCACAATCGTTTTGGTTTTGGTCAATTTTGCTGAACACCTTTGCGTTCGAGGAAACCCAATTATGTTTTGTGCCGGAGGGGCACAACGTCACCATACAAGGAAAAGAGGAAACAGGGGGCTTTTGGAGAGAGAAAGAGAGAGAGAGAGAGAGAGAGAGAGAGGGAGAGAGAGAAAGAGAGAGAGGGGGAGAGAGAGAGAGAGAGAGAGAGAGAGAGAGAGAGAGAGACCGCACCCTAAATGGTCCATTCGGTACACGTATGACATGGAGAGAGAAAGAGAGAGACGTGTACAATAATGGGCCATTCAGTGCGCGCACAACACAGAACAACAGGGGTTAAGTGACACAAAAACACAGGCAGAGGGATGACGTATATTCATGCATCACGTACACACAAACTCAGACGGGGGAGACAGTACATGTATTATATAAAGAAATCCATGAAAAACATAGAACAGTTATTGGCCAACAATGATCTCCTCCGGTACGCTGCGCATTCTCAGTATCTTAAGCTCTCTTTACTTGTTCTTCTCTCTTTATTGTCGGCTGCCTTTACTGGAGGTGTTGGTTGCGCACACTTACGTCTCTGCCACTTGGTCATGAACTAACCTGATCGGGCTAGTGCTCACGGTGGTATTTTCGAGTCATTTTAGCAAATGTGTTTCCAGGCTGAGACAATAGTCGGTGTCAGTTGGAGAACAATGGGGCAGCTTTGAGTTACATGCCTATGAGGATGCGAAAAAGGAGGTAGTAGGTTTTCAAATATTGGCAATATCCCTAGTCCTCTCGGCGGAGGATACTTGTGTAACCCTTACCTCGAAATACCCTAAACTTTTCCCTACTTTAGTTAAAAGTAGGAATGTATTCATTATTGTATGTTATTTTTCGTTGCACTATTCGGGGTTTGTCGTGGTCAGGCACCATAATCAAACGCCTTTTTCCCGTCTCGTCGTTCGTTAGATCACCATTTTCGTACATTAGTGGACATTCCGATGTGACCTGCAGAGAGAGGGAAAAAGAAGGGAGGCAGGGGCTACATTGATAGACACACTAGCGCGCATAAACCCAGAAAGGCTTTTACTTACTGCGTACTCGGCCTATCTCCACGGGATGCAGTCACTGCCAACTGGGCGTTCAAGCCCAGGTGGACCGTTAGTGTGATTTTTCTTATACAGGCAGCATATAAAGTATAGGCTAAATACCAGGATCTTTAGCGGTTGCCTTTGGCTGTACAAAAATGCGCAAAGTACATACAACAAAAACCTGGACCGTTCATGTTTGCAGTATTTCTGCGTACTATACCCTTTTAACCCTTTTTTTTTAATCAAGCTGAGTCGTTTCACCTGTACTTAAGTTATATCGGACCATTTATTCGAAACTTATCAATTTACGCGGACAACTATATTTGCTTTCTCAAAAACAATCTTTAATGAGAATGTCGGTGCACCAATACGGGCCTACAACCCCGTGGGCCGGCCACGGAGCAGGCTGGAACTGTAGATGTGGGGATACTTTATTAGTGGAAAACTTAATGGAGTCAGTGGTCGTTAATTTCATAAAAAGTGCGCCAAGTGCAATAAAAATCATATTGAATCTTTAGTGTGAGCGAATATCATAAGCATCGAAATTTCGAACTTTCAATAATCATGATGCGCCAAACTCAACAACAATTCATTGTCCGAATGTTCAATCGGTACCCATCTTATGCTAATTCATTGTCCTTCATTATCCGAACACCTAATCAGTACCCATCTCATATCAATTCATTGTCCGAGCTGACAGTATACATCCTATATCAATCCATTGTCCGAACTCATAATCAGTACACATCCTATATCAATTTATATGTTTAAAAACTTCATACATATCCTATGACACCGAGGCTGAGCAATCGGGGTACAATAAGGAGTTGAGGGTTTCATTTGCATCGGCGCCATTTTGGGTGCAGTCAGGCAGAACCAGGCATAGTCTAAATCTCTATTAACTCGTGGTTGGCCCAGAGCTTCCTTTGGCAGTCCAAAGTTCCGTTAAAAGGGCAAAAGAAAGGATCGGTGGTTTGAACCATCAGTCAAAAAGGGGAGGGGGTGCAACAATTTTTCCTACCGGGTCACACTGTGCTTTCACCGGAACTGATCCGAACTGTGGTCTGCAGGATTCTAGTCATTCAAACTGAGGCTGGCGCCAGCATGGGAGAGCCGACGTCCCGCGGCTACAGTTTCGTCGCTCCACGGGCGATCATGGCAGTCATTCCCCATCGGGGGTGTCTGCGGGGGTCGGGGACTCCCGCGGCTCCTCTAGAATCTTCAAGGTCGTGGAGGACTACGGTGGTGGAGTCAACGAGTGACCGGGCCATTTCTTCATGCTGGGCCCGCTCTTGCCAGGTTGATCGCCATTTTGAGAGTTCGGCAGCTACCGGCGATCGCGGGGTCAAATGAGCGGACGGGCTCCACCCTGCCGGGCGAGGCGTTGCAGCATCGCCACAGTGGAAGAACCTTTTTCCGGGCGCCTGGAGCGCTGAGGGTGCAGCTGGGAAGCCTCCACCTGGGGAGGCGGGAGAGGCCTGTTCGCACCGTCTCTCCCTCCCAGTGCACCCCACGGCGTTTCGCTTGACATTTGTTATGGCCGGACCAGGCGATGAGGACGAGGGGGGGTCGGAGGCATGTGCAAGACATCCCCCCCCCAGGGTTGTTGCAGCCATTATGGAAGAAAAAAGAAATGTCCAGTGCGTCTTTTGGGGCGGGCCTCTGGTTGATGGTGGCCGGACGCTCCTTGCCACGGCCCCAGGAACGGGTCCCTTAGTCCATCCTTGGGACAGACCTTGGCGCGTGGCGCGTGGCGCGCGGCGCCTCTCCTGGGCCTTTCGTGCAGTGGCCTCTCCACTCCCAGGCCCTCCATGGATGCTGGTCCAGACTGGGAGAGAGAGGGGGGGGGCCAACCTGTAACTCTCCAGTTTTACCGCGGCCGGATCCCGTCGGCCTCGGCCTCTGGTTGATGGTGGCCGGGCTGGGAGAGAGAGGGGAGGGTCGAGGACACGGACATTCCCCCCCTTGCAACTCTCCAGGGTTGTCGTAGCAATCCCCCTGGCCGGGTCCCATTGGCCTCGGCCTTTCCTCCGGCTACACCCTACGTGATGATCTTCTGCCGACGGTTGGCAGCAGGACCCGCCTTATATGTGTTGCTTCCGGCTGGGCGTAGCCGCAAACCTGTTGCACTTTGGAAGTTTCCAGAATGGGGCGGATGTCTGCTGACTTGTATCTTTCCCAGTTTGCCGTTATTTGGGCGTGGCAGGCGGTGGGACAGACACGTTTTGGGGCAGTGAGGGGCGATGAAGCCTCGTTGCCTTGTGGCCGTTGCAATGTCACACTTGGTTTCTCTTACTGTTTTCAGGTTTCTTATTACGGGCTTACTTCTAACGTTTCTTGTTTCTAGGTCAATAATAGGTTTTATCATTACGTATTGTTATCGTTTCTTTGTTTGTTATTTAATAAAAAGTTCATCAGTGGCCTACTGATTTTCGTTTTCCTATTCCTTTCTTTCCAGGTTGTTTCATGCTAAAGTTTCTGTTAACAGGATACAGTGATCACTTCGTTATTATTGCATATGTCCTTTTCACTAGGGGTGCTCTCTGGTCGGGCCAGATGACCTATCTCTAGTAAATGGTCCGGGTGAAACAGGTGCATCAATCAGTGGGGAGTAGATAGGCATGACAGATTACAACGGGGGACAAAGGTCCGCATTACCTACCCTTTCACTACTTGCAAAGATTTTCCTACGTTTATTTGCAAACAGGGAACATGTGTGCATGGGTCTATGCTAGTGGAATAACACAGTCAGTGTTTTAGCGATATCTGTTCTGCTTACAACAAGGGGTTCTGTGAACACAAATGAACGCCGCTTATGTACATACACATTGCTATTTTCAACAGGTTGTTCCTAATGTTTCTATTTTAGCGAGGTCAAAAAGAGATCCCATTAGTGGCCTACTGATTTTGCTCGATTCCTTTTGTTTTTTTACACGATTTTTCGCTATCTGCAAAGACTAAACAGAGTATTGCGACTCTGTGCTTGTTTGTAAATAGAGAATGAACCAAAGAGAACCAATTCTAAAACAGTAAATGCTTGGATAACAATCAATCAAATGGAGAGAGAAGCAGGCACGACGGATTACAACGGGGGCAAAGGCCTGCGTTAACTACCCTTCACTATCTGCAAAGAGAGAGTACTCCTAATAGAAATGAGGGGGGGGGGCAGCATTGAAAGCAGATCAGTGTGCATAAACACGAAAAAAATAAATTCTTACCACGTACTTGACAATCGACAGCTTATGATATTTGCTATTAAAAAACCATTGAAATTCACTGAAAAAACCATAGGTTATAGACCATGTATAGTTAGGAATTAGCATTTACAAAACCTTGAAAATTCACTGAAAAAACCATAGGTTATAGACCATATATAGTTAGGAATTAGCATTTAAAAAACCTTATTTTACTCACACAAAACCATTGAAATTCCATATATAGTTAGTTGTACTAACTATATATCGCGCACCCACAATCCACTGCTGATCATGTCACATATTACATCATTCATGACATGGTCAGTGACATCACTGATGACATCACTGATGACATCTCAAATGACATCACGGATGACATCACTGATGACATCTCAAATGACATCACTGATGACATCACTGATGACATCTCAAATGACATCACTGATGACATCACTGATGACATCTCATTTGACATTACTGATCACATCACTGATGACATCATTCATGTGATAATACGATGAACCTCTTCAGACTCTAATATAACCTTAGATACACTCAGTGTAAACACAGACTCACAGATTGTCACTCATCCATGAAGTTACACACACACCTAGTCAGTCATGCAAACAATCAATCACACCTCCATTTTCCCAACTATACAGTTGTACACACCTTACTTATTCAAACATATACTAAAACATATTTACTCTCTTATACAAGTTCACAATGATGCATACAGCCACTCACACATTCACTGGCTCTTATGCACAGTTATTTATATATGTCAAGTCTCACATGTACTGTGTTTTACATATGTACTTACTTTGACATGTAGCACTGAGATATCCATTCACTCACCAATACACTGATGCACACAGTCAACCGCCCATACAGCTGTTTCCACATGCACTTTTGAACCCATACATCTAGTGAATCAACTGCTCACACATCTATGCACAGAGTCATACACCTCCCAGCCACCCACACACACACTCAGTCTCCCATACAAATACTTGGGCAACCAATCAATAACCCATATAGTTACTCATATAGCTACTGAACAACACATGCAGCAGTTTTCAGAACAACAGACATAATGATGCACAAATTAAGACCGTTTAGTCACTAACCCATGCACTCAGTGAGACACATTTAATCACTCACTCATACAGTCAGTCATGCACCTACTAAATCCTTCATCCAGACACTTATACATCCACTCATTCTTAAATATGTAAGACATATTTTAACTTTACAGAAAAATACAGTCCCTGGATGTTGTCATCAGTGATGTCATCAGTGATGTCATTTGAGATGTCATCAGTGATGTCATCAGTGATGTCATTTGAGATGTCATCAGTGATGTCATCAGTGATGTCACTGACCATGTCATGAATGATGTAATATGTGACATGATCAGCAGTGGATTGCGGGTGCGCGATATATAGTTAGTACAACTAACTATATATGGAATTTCAATGGTTTTGTGTGAGTAAAAAAAGGTTTTTTAAATGCTAATTCGTAACTATATATGGTCTATAACCTATGGTTTTTTCAGTGAATATATATATATATATATTCAGAGCAAACGTCCCTTGCTGGAGGAGGAGCGGCCGGCCAGCTGGTGCAGGTGACGAGTCAAGGACCAGACTGGTAAATTATTCCGAGCAATTTCAAAAAAGACACCGCACTCTTCTTGGATGTTTTCAAGCTTGTTTAATCCAACTTTAAGAAAAACTTCCTCACCTACGCGTTTCGAACACAACTGTTCTACCGTGATCAAGAACAGTTGTGTTCGAAACGCGTAGGTGAGGAAGTTTTTCTTAAAGTTGGATTAAACAAGCTTGAAAACATCCGAGAAGAGTGTGGTGTCTTTTTTGAAACTGCTCGGAATATATATATATATATATATATATATATAGATCCAAACACACGATCTTGAACCTCCAGCCAGTGGCGAACAAAGACCAGCGAATCCAAAAGTAAGGCAAGATGATTTATTGCACCAGTTTCAGAACGGCAAACGGCAGTATGACACGTTTCGGGCGGATGCCCTTGATCACAATAAAATTCAAATGCAAATGCCTTATTCTTATATGCTGTGAGGTACACCATGTAACTAATAAACATAAAAAATGCACTTTGAAAGTGAACATGATAGCATGTAAGAAAAGCAATCCCATATACCTATAGAGAAATTATATAAATAAATATATAATTTGGTACCACTATTTGAACACATTTGTTTATAATTATATACTTTCCAACAGATAAGGTATATAACTGCATAAATGCCTTAAATGACTACGGGTAATAACAGACTTCATACAAACAGCACTTGATAAATCAAAAAACACACAGTATGAATGTATAGCAGCATAAAATTGATGTGCAAACTATCGCATAGCAGTATAAATACAATAGTTCCTGTGAACTATTACTTCCATGAATGGAATGTGCAAAATATCACAATGTAAACAGGTTGATTCACACAATGTAAATCCTATGAAATCAAGTGCTGAACAAATTGAAAATTGATAATCAATTGATTATAACTGCTGCTTATATGTGCTTATATACATATATAAATGACCTACTGCCTTTCGACAGGCTCCATGCCACCAGTCTGCATCCAAAGCATCTAATTGCCAGTATTCCGTATGGAGAAATTTTAAGATTAAAGCATATATGCAGTACAAAAATGGATTTTGAATTGTGCCTCAATGATATGATTAAAAGGCTTAAGGTACGTGGGTATTCTGACAGACTGATACAACAGGCGATTAAAAAGGCCAAATTAAGACCTAGAGAGAGCCTTTTCACAATCAGTGAATTAAATGATGTATTGATTGAATCTGATTCGGCCACAGAGAAAGAGATTGCAAACAATAATAGCCCTAGATTAATAACAGCATATAGCAACGAAGAAAGAAAGATCAGAGCAATTGTAAAGAAAAACTGGCTGTTCTTGTTAACTGATGCTATACTGTATCCTAGGCTTTCTAGCACCCCCACTATAAGTTTCAGAAAAGCAAAAAGTATGGGTGCGGTGCTAGACAAGAGCAGTCCTGAAACAATTTCTAACACTATGTGGCTCAAACCAGCATTTGGATTCCGGAAATGCACCAGTTGCCGAGCTTGTAAATTTGGGATTAATACCACCCATTATCAAACCCCGTTCAGCACGAGGTGGCAATCTCTGGGAGCTATAATTGCAAAACTGAGTCTGCCGTGTATTTCCTGACATGCACCTGTGTATTGCACTACATTGGTAGCACCAAGCAGCAGGTGCATGTCAGGATTTTACAACATCTTTGTGCTATCCTACATAGTGACCCTGCCTATCCTGTGGCACGTCATTTGAAAAAAAGACATAATAATGACGTTGCCTGTTTAAAATACTTTGTGATAGGGGCAATCCCAAAACCACGCAGGGACGGAAACCGTGAGTGCCAATTGGGTCAACTAGAAACCAAGATGATATTGGAATTTGATTGCAAATGGCCTAACGGACTTAATAACACAGAAGAAATGCATAACTTTTTATTGGTCTTGAAGTAACTGGTTATATGCTTTTTAACTAAGCTGATATAAATGCCGTCCCCATTAACTTTGAAGATTAATTGAGTGTTGGGATAAAGAAGAACTCGCAAATTTTTCCTTGATTAATAGGTTTACTAATATCAATGTATACAAATTAATGATGATTTTCACATGGTAATATTCTTTGTATAGCTCTGTTAGCAATTATGATGTAAATAATTGTTATGTCGCCTCCTTTTGCGCTATTTTTAACCGGTATGATGATATTTTAAAATACTATTTATATATTTTAACAATTTTATCCTATAGTTGGTTTATTATTGTTAACAATATGGATATATGTTATTTATCATACGGTTTGCACTTTCCTAGCTTTTTTGCACAATTTTGCACAGTTTTGCACAGTGATCTTGCTGCTCTTGCTATACTTTGCATATGAACTCCAAATGCATTAGAAGGCCATGATAATGTCTTTCTTGAGGGAAATTATAGACATATTATTGTTTTGTTCTTATGTATTTAAACAGTAATGAAACTCAGCATTTTTTCAACGAAATGTGAGCGGTGGACTGCATATTCATTTAAATAAATGATGAAATGTATTTATACAGTCATAAACATTAATTTAGGTCTATAGTACATTTTGATGGATTTTACACAGATAATATTACGTGTTATTCCTTCAGATGTATTTAAACAGTAACTTTAATAATATGGTGAAATGCGTTGTTTTATGTATATATGTATTTATACAGACATAGATTTTGGAGTTTATAGTCTTTTCTCACTTTCTAGGGCCACATGACCCAATTACGCATGGTGGTGGGAGTGCACTTGGTGAAGCATTTAAATTTGTTGGTTTCACTGTGGGCGACGTGTGATCAAGGGCTTTCGCACCTGGAACGCATCACTGCTGTAACTTGGCAATAAAGAAAAACATCTTGCCTGATTTAGTGGTCCGTTCTCCTTGTTCGCCAGTTTGTTGAGCTGGAGGTGGTTTGGAGTGCTATTCGAAGCACGAATACTGGTTTAGGCAATCTGGCATATTTGTTTATTGGATCTCAGTGACACTTGATATTTATCAGTTGATGTCTTAAATTAAGGGACATTTCATCTTTTGTACCAGTATCGTGAACTGGCCCACTAGGGCGGTATAATAAGTTTTGCGCTAAACTTTGTAATAATGTACAATTTGCAATCATAATGTATCAGGTTGGCAGATTGTTTGATCCTTACAGCTGCATTAATGTTTTATTTTCTTCAGCAATTTTGTGATCTGTTTGATGGACTGTCTCTGCAACATAGTAACTTTTCTATGTCACTGTGATCACGTGCACGGAAATAATGTTGAATCTATCACTTTAAAAAGAATGGCCGCTAAAACAAATGTACCCGTGAGCAAGAAGTTTAGGCTTCGAAACGCGTAGGGTTTGTTTTTCCGTGTGCCAATAAATACAGCACTTAAACATCATTGGGGCCCCGGTTCTGGTCTCTTTTTTTGAAATACGGACTCTTTGTACCAGGAGTGTGTTATTTGGAGGGGTGGCGATCCCGCCGGGAGCCCGCTGCCTAAAGTGGCTCGAGCACGCCAAACTAGTGTGTTGCATTTTTAAGGAAACGCTTTTGCCCGCCGGAAAACCACAACATCGGCATTTGAAAAAACAGGACGGATTTCTTGGATTCTCCGAACCTCGCGTTTGGGAGCAGAGCAAGTCGGCGGACTGCAACGCTTTAGAACGTGAGTAAGGTCGGATCTGAAGCTGACCTAAAATATCGAACATTCAAACATAGTGGTTTTTCTAGTGCTAAGCCGCATAAAGTTCAGTGCAATCAGCGAAGCACGAGTGTGCACGCTGACAAGTATTTTCATGGCTGAAACACGGAACAGTAAGAGGAAAGAGGCAGCTTCTAAACTGTTTGTTAATAATGGAACTGATAACGGCGATGACACGCTGCCGTCCAGCTCGGGAGTGGATGATGTCAAGAAAATGTGGGACGCATTATGGAAAGTTCTTAAGAGAGAACAGTCTAAGTGGTGGGAGGCGGCTGCCCTCACCAAATATGTGGAATGCAGTCGAATTCCTCGTGGTCTTCGAATCTTCATAATCCCGACATTTCAAAAACCTGACCCCGAATTAATCAACGAATGGATGACAAACAACCAGGCTTGTTCAATGAACATGCTTCACATCCGCATCAAGTACGCGGAAAAAGAGTGTGTTGAACTCAATGCAGAGAGTGAAACTCTCATAGCGAAACTGAAAGAAAAATACACTGAAAGCGATTTTACCGCGGAGATGAGTAAGATGGAAAAAAGGCTGGGGAAAGTGGAGGAGGAAATAAAAGCGAAAAAACAAAGAAAATTCTTAGAGATGAAGTAGACAATAAAAAAGGCCAGATCCTTACTTTTGCAAAGAAATTCGAGGCTTTGCGTGTTTTAACTAAAACACCTAAAAAATCCAAAACAACCAATAGCAAAACGGCTGTACAAGATGAAATTGTGATTTAAGGTGTCACTCCATTAGTGCAATCGTATGGGGAAAGCGTTGAGAGTGACATTTCTGAAATAGTTGAACCGCAAAACGCAAAAGATCGTATTTTTAACGAGGTAGTCCTGCTGGCCCGCGGTCGCCAAACTCCACCAAGAGGTCGTGGAAGAGGCGGCAGAGGAGACAGAGGAGCAAGAGGAGGATCAACAAACACAACTGGATCAGCAAGCCCTGTGGGAGTACTAACAAGGGGCAAGAAAGCGCAAAAAGGAATGGAAAAGACAACAAAACTGTGGTAAATCTTTCAAATCATACTTTATCACCTGAACAACTATATGTTTTGTCACGGGGCCTCTCCTTCTGTCCCACAGCTAAATTTTACTTTACAGATGCACGTATTGACTTACTTCGTTTCACTAGAAAGCTTAAGCTCAGGAAATGGTTCGCCACCAAACCACGTTTAAAAAAAGATTTTAATACAGAAAAAGCCAGCGTCCTTTCTATTAATGATGCAGAGACATTACAGATGGTGCACAAACTAGCTGGCTGTGAAGGTGTTTTAGATGATCCAGTCCTTAATCTTTTGAACACTGACATGGACATTGGGGCGGGTAGTGCTAGCAATTTCAAACCCAAATCTCTTTTTGTTCCTCAGATCAACAACAATAGTATTGAGTGTTTTGAGGCGGGGATGATTAATGAAATGAGAAACATTGAGAAACGTGTACCTTATTTGAACTTTAACTTGAACAATAAACAGTATATGGCTTTACAGGAAATGCAGGATTGGTCAGACGTTGTAATAAAAAACTCCGATAAAGGAGGCAACGTCGGTATTTGGCCTTTAGATATGTATCTAAAAGAAGGCCTTATGCAATTAAGTAATGGTGACAATTACAAGATTTCGAACACACAAGAATATAATGAGTCCAAACAAATTTATTTTTGTAAATTGATTGATTGGAGAGACAGAGGGGTAATTGAAGATGATGAGTATAATTATCTATTGTGTAAATACTCACAAATTCCAGCGCTTTACTTACTCCCTAAGCTGCACAAAAATATAGAAGTGCCTCCTGGCAGGCCTATTGTCTCATCTAATGGTAGTCTATTGGAAAATACCTCGAGGTATATTGATCATTTCCTGCAACCACTGGTCCAATCGCTTCCATCTTTCATCAGAGATACTTCTGACTTTTTGAAGGTGATTAATGAGTTGGTTTGGAATAATGACTATTGGCTCATCAGCTTGGATGTCACAAGTCTTTATACATGTATACCGCATGACTTGGGCATTGATGCATGTAAGCATTTTTTGAGAGATAGATCTATCTCACATTTACTCCACACACACATGTTATTAGACATGATAGAAATTTGTTTGAAGAACAACTTTTTTATCTTCAACAAGCAAATATACCAGCAGACCCGGGGAACTTCGATGGGCAGTTGCTTCGCCCCCAGTTTCGCATGTTTATACCTGGGCTGGTGGGAGGAGCTGGTGGTGAATAACATCTCCCACTTCACTGACCACGTAGTTCTCTGGGTCCGCTATATTGATGACATCTTTTGTGTGTGGAAGGGGACATTTGAAGAAGCAAAGGAGTTCGAGGTTGTTCTTAATGACAATTCGTTGAATTTACAGTTCACCAGTCACATGAATACGTAGAAATTGGAGTTTCTTGATGTAAGTCTGGAAGTGATTGATGGGGCACTTACTAGTTCTCTTTTCCGCAAGCCCACGGCGGGGAATAGCCTACTACATGCAGGAAGCTGCCACCCCCCCCAATTTGATTCGTAGTATCCCCCTAGGGGAACTCATTAGGGCTAAACGTAACTGTAGCTCTCAAGAGGGCTTTGAAACAGAAAAGACCACTACGTGTCAAAGATTTTGTGAGAGAGTTTACAGTAAAACAGTGATTAAACAAGCAGAAATCAAAGTTGAACTAATGCACAGGAAGGACCTTTTAGTTCCTAAAACACTTGAGAATTCTGAGCAAATCAGATTCATTACCAACTTTTGACAGTCAATCTTGGCAATTGAGGAAAAGTCTCAATAAACATTGGGGTATCCTCAAATTGGACCATGACTTAAAAGAGGCATTAAATGAAAATCCCTCCATGACCTTTAGAAAAGCAAAATCCCTTAAAGACTCGCTAAGAAGTGCCCTAATACAGGAACCCTCTAAATCCCCACAGATTGTGGGATTTTTCCCTTGCACTAAATGCAAGGCGTGTAAAAATAGCCACAAATGCAAGAGTTTAAAGATATGCAAAAATCAAACTGAACATAAAATCACCAAACTCATGGGATGCAACACGGAATACGCAGTTTATGCTCTGCAATGTCCGTGTGATAAGTTTCACATTGGCATGACTACCAAAAAAGCCAAGTTGCGGGTGCTTGAGCACTTGAGGGCAATCAAAAATGCAAATCCACAATACCCGGTGGCGAGGCATTTTTCAGCTGAGCATCAACAGAACCCAAATCTATTGAAATTTTTCGTTATTGATTGTGTGGAGAACAAAGAACGGGGTGGCAATAGGTTGTTGGAATTACATAAATTGGAATCCCGCTACATCATTCGGTACAATACCACACACCCCGCAGGACACAATATGGGGGAAGAGCTGTCTGTCCATTTACAAACCTATTGTACTTATAATTCGCCTGCTTTCTGATTAAGTTCCATTCTGAAAGTTTTTAATGTTTTTATATATCACCTTGATCCAGGGACTTCACATAGTAAATATTGTGCATATTGTCCTTTTAATTTTCAGATATGCTGAAGATGTATCTTGCAGATGGATCAAAATTGCCCACTTGGGCTTGACACCTTGAAGCACGAATACTGGTTTAGGCAATCTGGCGTATTTGTTAATTGGATCTCAGTGACACTTGATATTTATTAGTTGATGTCTTAAATTAAGGGACATTTCATCTTTTGTACCAGTATCGTGAACTGGCCCACTAGGGCGGTATAATAAGTTTTGCGCTAAACTTTGTAATAATGCACAATTTGCAATCATAATGTATCAGGTTGGCAGATTGTTTGATCCTTACAGCTGCATCAATGTTTTATTTTCTTCGGCAATTTTGTGATCTGTTTGATGGACTGTCTCTGCAACATAGTAACTTTTCTATGTCACTGTGATCACGTGCACGGAAATAATGTTGAATCTATCACTTTAAAAAGAATGGCCGCTAAAACAAATGTACCCGTGAGCAAGAAGTTTAGGCTTCGAAACGCGTAGGGTTTGTTTTTCCGTGTGCCAATAAATACAGCACTTGAACATCATTGGGGCCCCGGTTCTGGTCTCTTTTTTTGAAATACGGACTCTTTGTACCAGGAGTGTGTTATATATATATATATATATATATACATATATATATATATATATATATATATAAATTCACTGAAAAAAACATACGTTTCAGGCCTTATATAGTTAGGAATTAGCATTTAAAAAACCTTTAAAATTCACTCAAAAAACTATCAGCCTGATTCATGTACGGGCCGTTTTGCGTGTCCCTAATAGCGATTAATAGCGACTCGCTATTGAGGAAACGCAAAACGGCATTCATGTACTTTTCGGGGAAAAAATAGCGACTCGCACGCGGGCGCTAAAGCCGTTAGCGACCTACAAAAAACGCAGAAAAATCGCTATTTCCGGCTACCTGCGATCGGGATTGCGACTCGCAATCCCGATCGCACGGGATTGCGACTCGCAATCCCGTGCGATCGGGATAGCGAGTCGCATTCTCGCGGGATCTGGATAACGGGAAGACGCATTCCGAGCACCGTGATGACATCACAACCAGGAAGCAGCCAAATTCCACCCCCAAACACCACAGTGACGCTATCCTTCGAGTGTTCACGACGGAAAGCTGATGCTAAACCTCCGTTAGCGACTCCCGAACCGGCCGAAATAGCGACCGCCATGTCCGACGAACCTGTCCCTGGCCCCAGCAACAGCGCTGGCCGCAAGCGCAAACTCAAGTTCTCCGAGCAGGAGCTGGAGAACCTGATTGAAGGGGTGGTGGCCAACCACGACCGGCTCTTTGGTGCCAACTCCAGGAGGGTCCCAGAGCAGGAGAAGCGGAGGATCTGGGTGGGGATAGCCTCCAGCGTCAACTCTGTGGGCGTTGCGGACAGGTCATTGGAGGAGCTGAAAAAGCGCTGGTACGACCTCCGAGGGCGTGCCAAGGAGAGGGTGGCGGAGCGCCTTGGTGAGGCATCAGGCACTGGAGGTGGTGGACCGACTGTCCCACCCAACACACCCCTGGAGGACCAGGTTGAGGACACCTTGGAGAGGGAGGCGTGTGTTGGCGTGACCCCTCTGGACTCCTCCCGCCCCACCCAAGACACCCAAGGTAAGTGGCATGCGACTGCAACCCTGTCCCCTATGACCGTCCCTGACCAAATAGGCTCACTCATTGGCCCTTAGTCATGCCTATGTTGTGCATCAGGAAATGCCCTGAAGCATTGTGGGAGACGTAGTATGTCCACAATGTAGTAGTACCACAATGCGGCCATTTATAAAATGGAGATGAAAACAGCACAAGCTCTTTTTTATGAAGGGAAAATTAATGCGGCGGCGAATGCCCCCAGGGAAATCTTTACAATCGTTAAATCCCTTATTTCGCCTCCGGCTGAGCGTCCATCTGCTGAAGGCGCTCAAAACCGTTGTAATGATCTGGCCGTCTTTTTTTCTCAAAAGATTCAGGCCATTTACTCCTCATTTAACAACACTACGGACGATCCTAAATTCCTCATCACCTCTGATTCCTCTGTTCCCTGTAAGCTAGAGGATATCCCACTTCTCGACATCCCTGGACTAGACAAACTGATCTCTAAGATCACCTCTGGCTCTCCCAACGATCCAGCACCTCCTCAGACCCTCATCAAGGTCTTGGACGTCGTCCGTCCAGTCATCTTAGACGTCCTTAACGCGTCCATTTCTTCCAAATCTGTTCCACCATCTTGGAAATGTGCGATGGTGAAGGCTTTGTTAAAAAAACCCAACCTCGACCAGAGTAACTGGGCAAACTATCGCCCCATCTCTCTTCTTCCGTGGCTGAGTAAATTGCTTGAGAGGCACGTGAATAACATCCTGATGGACTATTTCGAGTCCAATAGCCTATTGCGTGCCTCTCAGACAGGTTTCCGTCCTCAGCACGGAACCGAAACCGCCCTCCTTGCGGTAACGGAAGAGGCGAGAGCCGTGCTGGATCGGGGAGGAAGGGTCGCCATCATTCTACTAGACCTTAGCGCCGCGTTCGACACGGTTAACCATGCCACGTTATTACATCGTTTGGCGGGCATGGGCGTGTCGGGCGCGGCCTTAGAATGGCTGACATCCTTCCTGGATGAGCGTTTTTTTCAAGTCTTTGAGGGTGAAGCGGTGTCTCCCAAACACCCACTTAGGTGCGGGGTCCCCCAGGGCTCTTCCCTAAGTCCCACCCTTTTTAATGCCTACATGGAACCTCTAGACAGGATAGTCCATCCCTTTGGTGTGCGTATTGTCACCTACGCGGACGATACCCAACTGGTGGTCTCTTTAGACCACTCTGAGGGATCGTCCCTCACCTTAGGCCCCTGTCTAGAAGCTGTCGCCAGATGGATGCAATCTTCTTGCTTAAAGCTTAATGGGGAGAAGACAGACATCATCTTATTGGGCAACCCTTCTCCCTCTGCCCTTGCATCCATCTGGCCACCATGTTTAGGCCCCCCCCCCGTCCCCAAGTCCCAGATAAAGAGCCTTGGGATCTGGCTCGATAGAGCACTTGATTTTTCGGTCCAGGCTACTAAGACGGCCGCCACCTGTTTTGGGCTAATGAGGATGCTGCGGAGGGTGCTCCCTTTGCTCCCATTCCAGGCGAGGAGGGTCATGGTCCAGGCCTTGATACTCTCCCGCCTGGACTATGGGAATGCTCTTTATATGGGAGTCCCGACCTCCGTTACTCAGAAGCTCCAGGTCACACAAAACAGTGCGGCGCGCCTACTCTACAACATCCCCCGCTGGCAGTCAGCTAAGAACGCCCTAAGGGAACTTCATTGGCTCCCTGTGGTGGCAAGAGTGCAATTTAAAGCCATGTGTATTTTACACAAATCGTTCCATCGAACGGGCCCTGTAATTTTACATCCCATGGTTACGCCATATGTCCCGTCCCGTTCTCTTCGCTCTTGCACCCTTCAGCTGGCATCGTCCGTTAAAATCAAGAAAGCTCGTTGGGGAGGCCGCTCTTTCTCTCATACGGCGGCGAGACTTTGGAACTCCCTCCCGCTTTCTCTTCGGAAACACAACAACCACATGTCCTTCAGGAAGGCCCTGAAAACGCACCTGTTTGCTAACACCTGCTAATCTACCCCAAGCCCGCATTAAGTAATCATTCGCAAGCGCTGCGAGGCCTCCGGGTAGCTATGCGCTATACAAGTGCAATTTTCATTTCATTTCATTTCATTTCAAAGGTTCCAAAGTGCGCAAATCCACAGCCATCCAGGGAATGACACCCAGCATGCATGTAACATCTGCACGTCTGACAGTCACATGCACCTAATGAGTATCCACTTACCCTCACAGGTGCCGATGATAGCAGTGACAGCGAGAGGCTGCTGATTGATGAGGAGGCCCAGGAGGAGGAATCCCTACCCGATACCCAGCCACCAGCCCCTGCCGCTGCGCCAACACCAGCAGCCAGGCCCCCCACCGTACCTGCTGCTACATCTGCAGGCCCACCGGCTGCCAAGGCCAGGGCCCCCACCTTACCTGCTGCTACATCTGCAGGCCCACCGGCTGCCAAGGCCAGGGCCCCCACCTTACCTGCTGCTACATCTGCAGGCCCACCGGCTGCCAGAGCCAGGCACCCCACCAATGTGCCTCCAGTTCCTGCCGCACCTGCAACACCAGCTGCTACACCACCTGCAGCTCGTCCAACCAGATCTGGGCCAGCCACATCCGCAACACAGCGGCCGAACAGCAGGAGGGGCAATGGGCATCTCCATGCCTGCATGAGCGTGGAGCGGCGCATGCTCCGAATACACCAGCGCCAGTCGCAGCAGCAAGGAGCCATCCAGCTCCAGCTGCATAAGATTGGCCGCAATGTGGCGGGAGTCGGCGAGCGGATGGACCGCATGACGGCGGCCATGGACCGCATGACGGCGGCAATGGAGGACAATACTGCAGCGCTCGTGAAGCACCGCAGTGTTGCAAGCAGGCGCCACCACCAGCTGTTGAGCCGGCTGTCGACCTATGGTCGGTCAAATTATGTGGCAGCAAATGCCACCACCCAGCTGTCGCGGCGCTCTTTGACCCAGCAGCACCAACTGGTCCAGTGCTGCGAGGACATTACCCGGGTGCTGGAGCACTTGACCACCGCCGTTACCGCACTGCATACACCTGTGCTACCGGCCATTGTAGGGGGAGACGATGCGAGTGAGGGTGCCTCCAGTGTGAGCAGCCACTCTGCCACGCAGGTCCCCCCACCTAGGCGCAGCACCAGGGCTACGCCTGGTACAGCTGCCCAGGATGAGGAAGAGCCTCACAGGCGCCTGGGCATTTTGCGCCGGAGGCGCCAATGACATTGTGTGAGGGACACTGGCGCAGGCTGACGCTAAGCCTGCCATGAACCTTCACATGCAGTATGCAGGAATACTGTATTTTGTAAATAGTTGATACCATGACCCTTTTTTCTTGTGATTCAAACAAATACATTTATTTTGCTGCACACATTCGCCTTGTGTAATCATTACATTTTGCATGCAATTGTGATATGTGGGGTGGGGGAAGGGGGTGGGCTAGAAATTGTTAGCTGTGATGTGGTTGCGACGTCTGTGGCCTTCAGCTGGGTTCTCCCCGCGTGCATGGTGCGCATGTGCTGGTGGCCGGTCGTCCCCCTCAGATTCACTGCCTGAGATGTCAACTGGTATCCGGCGCTTGGTTGCAATGTTATGAAGCATTGCACAGACAGCCACAATGCGGCAGCACGCTGCAGGACTGTAATACATGGCCCCACCTGTCTTGTGCAGTATACGGAACCTGCTCTTGAGCAGGCCAAATGTCCTTTCAATACAGTTCCTTGTCCGGATGTGCGCAACATTGTAGCGCCGTTGCTGAGGTGTGGCAGGGTTGAGGTAAGGGGTCAGGAGGTATTCCCGTAGGGCGTAGCCACTGTCACCTGAATGAGAGGAGCAGATGTTGATTGCCTGTGCAGCGCAGTTACTTCATAGCAATGTGACATTGTCGACAAAGTGTACTTACCAAGTAGGTGTCCTTCCCCAAACTCTCCCCTGATCAGTCGTGTGTGGAGTCCGCTGTGCCTGAAGATAAAGGAGTCATGGGTACTCCCTGGGTACTGGGCCACAATGTCAGTGATGATGGTCTTGGCATTGCAGACCATCTGTATGTTGAGAGAGTGGTAGGACTTCCTGTTGCGGTACATATACTCCGTGCCAGCTGGTGGGCAGATGGCGACGTGGGTACAGTCTATGCAGCCGAGGACATGGGGAAAATGGGCGACATTATAAAATTGTAGTTTTGTCAGGTTGCAATTCCTGTTGGCTCGTGGGAAATGTGATGTGCCGGTGGAGCTGGCTGAGCATGGCGTCAACAAAAGTGTGGAGGCAGCGTGACATGGTGAGCTGGGATATCCCCCCAGCAGCGGCTACTATGCCCTGGAAACTGCCGGAGGCCAGGAGGTGCAGGCTGCACAATACCTGCACATGTGTGGGCACAGAATTGTTTCGCCTTGTTGGGTGCTGCATGATGGGGTCGAGTTCTTGTATCAGCCAGGTGATCATTTCCCCATTCAGCCTGTATTTTGCATAAATCTGTTCTCTGGTTTGGCCCAGCAAGGTGACCCGCTGCCGGTAAATCCTTGCCTGCCTCATGCGTCTCCTCCGTGCTGCTCGCTGTAGCCTTCGCCGCCTCACCACCATGTACATCCCAGGCATTGTGGAACGCCTAATGCTGCTGCTGAATGTCCTTATGTGTGATTGGTCAGGCCTGGACCTGTTGGTGATTGGCCAACAGTTTTTCAAATTTTACTTAATCATGGCTTTTATGGTTACCACCTGCTTTGAGTTGTCCTTAAATTGCGCCGCGCAAACGTGCGATTTAGCGCTTTTTCGCTAATGTATTTCTTTCATGAATGCCGATTGAGACAATATTGCGTTTCGCTATTCATTTCGCAGATTCCGTGGTTGGTCGCTATTTCCGTATCGCTAATGCTCGACTTCCCGGAGTCTGCGACTATTACAGCGTAATCGCTATTCCAATCGCTATTATTTTTTTGCGATTTCGCTATTTCGTACTTGAATGGCGATTCCGTGTTTTGCACCCGCAATTGCGTTTTCGCAGCCATTGCGGGCGCTATTTCGCTTCATGAATCAGGCTGTATAAGTTTTAGGGGTGTTATAGTTAGCTGGACATTTCACTCATACAAAACCATTGAAATTGCTCCTATATAGTTAGTTGTACTAACTATATTTCGCGCACCCGCAATCCACTGCTGATGATGTCACATATTACATCATTCATGACATGGTCAGTGACATCACTGATGACATCTCAAATGACATCACTGATGACATCATCCACGTGACAATCACATACACCTTTTCATACAATAGTAAAATCTTTCATCACTCTTTGTAAAATACAGAGTATCATATTTGAATCCATTGTTACAGCAATACAAGTATCTAAAAACCCACTCAGTGATTCATAGATGTATACACACATCGAATTACTTACCTGTAGATTCACTCATACATGCTGTCAATGAACAATAGAACACTATCAAAAATACTTATACACCTAAATCGACATTACACACCAGCACACATCCTATTCACATATGAAGTCATCCTACTCACATATGCAAACAATGGATCATACTTACATATTTACTTAGCTACACACTTATACAAACACAACTTCATCTATTCGTTTAGATAGTAAGTCATACTTAGTGAATTATAAAATCATTATTACAAGTATAAAGTTATCCATACAGTCACTAACACAATCATTGAGTCTTATGTATACTTATTTATATACAACAACTGACACATACACTGCCTTTTATTTTTCTAGTTTGTTGGACATGTACCATTGAGAAATATATTTGCTTATCACCACACCCATAAAGATATTCACTCACCCAAACAACTGTTAAAACATGTAGTTTTAACTTCATATATCTAGTGAATCAACTATTCACGCATCTTTGGGCAGTCACACACCCCCCACGGAACCACACACACATTCACTCTCCCATACAAATACTCAGTTAACTGATCAATAACTAATATAGACTTTCACATAGCTAGTAACCAACTGGAGAACCAGTTTACACAACAACTGTCAAAGTGATACAGATATTCAAACAGTTTAGTCACTATCCACTATATTTAGTGAGACACTATAAATTGGTCAAGTAAACAGTCAATTACACTGCTACTAAATCCTCCATCCAAATATTTATTTTTATATATCCACTCATTCTTCAATGCAAATTGCTATATATATAATGCATATTTAAATAACGAAGCAAACCACATTCACTGGATGATGTCATCAGTGATGTCATCAGTGATGTCATTTGAGATGTCATCGGTGATGTCACTGACCATGTCATGAATGATGTAATATGTAAATGCTAATTCCTAACTATATAAGGCCTGAAACCTATGGTTTTTTCAGTGAATTTGCAAGGTTTTTTAAATGCTAATTCCTAACTATATAAGGCCTGAAACCTATGGTTTTTTCAGTGAATTCCAAAGTTTTTTTTAATACTAATTCCTAACTATATAAGACCTGAAATCCCACCAGAAATCTGCAGTATGCGCCAGGGGACTGCATTGCAGAGAGGTGTAATGAAGCCACTCAGTGATTCATAGATGTATACACACATCGAATTACTTACCTGTAGATTCACTCATACATGCTGTCAATGAACAATAGAACACTATCAAAAATACTTATACACCTAAATCGACATTACACACCAGCACACATCCTATTCACATATGAAGTCATCCTACTCACATATGCAAACAATGGATCATACTTACATATTTACTTAGCTACACACTTATACAAACACAACTTCATCTATTCGTTTAGATAGTAAGTCATACTTAGTGAATTATAAAATCATTATTACAAGTATAAAGTTATCCATACAGTCACTAACACAATCATTGAGTCTTATGTATACTTATTTATATACAACAACTGACACATACACTGCCTTTTATTTTTCTAGTTTGTTGGACATGTACCATTGAGAAATATATTTGCTTATCACCACACCCATAAAGATATTCACTCACCCAAACAACTGTTAAAACATGTAGTTTTAACTTCATATATCTAGTGAATCAACTATTCACGCATCTTTGGGCAGCCACACACCCCCCACGGAACCACACACACATTCACTCTCCCATACAAATACTCAGTTAACTGATCAATAACTAATATAGACTTTCACATAGCTAGTAACCAACTGGAGAACCAGTTTACACAACAACTGTCAAAGTGATACAGATATTCAAACAGTTTAGTCACTATCCACTATATTTAGTGAGACACTATAAATTGGTCAAGTAAACAGTCAATTACACTGCTACTAAATCCTCCATCCAAATATTTATTTTTATATATCCACTCATTCTTCAATGCAAATTGCTATATATATAATGCATATTTAAATAACGAAGCAAACCACATTCACTGGATGATGTCATCAGTGATGTCATCAGTGATGTCATTTGAGATGTCATCGGTGATGTCACTGACCATGAATGATGTAATATGTAAATGCTAATTCCTAACTATATAAGGCCTGAAACCTATGGTTTTTTCAGTGAATTTGCAAGGTTTTTTAAATGCTAATTCCTAACTATATAAGGCCTGAAACCTATGGTTTTTTCAGTGAATTCCAAAGTTTTTTTTAATACTAATTCCTAACTATATAAGACCTGAAATCCCACCAGAAATCTGCAGTATGCGCCAGGGGACTGCATTGCAGAGAGGTGTAATGAAGCCACGCCCCTTTTTACACCTCTCTGCAATGCAGCCCCCGGGCGTGTTTTCAGAGGGGGAACTAATTCCCCTTGCATACTGGGGGTTCCTGGGGGCCAACTAGCCCACCTTGAACCTGCAGTATGCGCCTGGGAGCTGCATTGCAGAGAGGTGTAATGGCGCCACACCCTTTTTTACACCTCTCTGCAAGGCAGCCCCTGTGCATGCTTCTAGAGGGGGAACTAATTCCCCTTGCATACTGGGGGCCCCTGGGGGCCAACTAGCCCAACTGGAATCTCCAGTATGCGCCAGGGGGCTGCATTGCAGAGGTGTAATGAGGCTATGCCCCTTGTTACACCTCTCTGCAACGCAGCCCCCTGGCGCGTTTGCAGAGGGGGAACTAATTCCCCTTGCATACTGGGGGTCTCTGGGGGCCAACTAGCCCACCAGGAGCCTCCAGTATGCGCCAGGGGGCTGCATTGCAGAGGTGTAATGAGGCTATGCCCCTTGTTACACCTCTCTGCAACGCAGCCCCCTGGCGTGTTTGCAGAGGGGGAACTAATTCCCCTTGCATACTGGGGGTCCCTGGGGGCCAACTAGCCCACCTGGAACGTCCAGTATGCGCCAGGGGGCTGCATTGCACAGAGGTGTAATGAGGTTATGCCCCTTTTTACACCTCTCTGCAACGCAGCTCACTGGCGCTTTTGCAGAGGGGGGACTAATTCCCCTTGCATACTGGGGGTCCCTGGGTCATATCTGCCCAAACGCCGATATTCCGAACGATTGATAAATGACTTTTCTTGGGAAACATTTGGATTTGCATTATCATGTCCTATACTTTGGAATTTTTGAAAGACTGACTTTGAGGATGCAATAAATTACTCAAGTCTGGCCGAATTGTGTGGGTTAAATTAATACCTAGTCACTTTGAATAAGAATGTACTTACGTCTCGTCCAACATTTGGAAGAAATATCTAGTTATATGACAACAGGATACCGACATAACTTGAAGGAACTAAGAACGCCCTGAAGAATTTCTGTTGTACAGAACGAAACGCGTCGGCTGGCTGTGGTACATAAACTTAAGGAAAATAAAAGCATTTGAATATACACCAAGATTCAGCGCTTCAATAAGGACTCTAAGTGATATGATTTGATTGGACTTATTGTGCAAGTGGTGCTGTGCCAAACTTTGGAATATTCTCCACTACTCTCAACTACTTACTCTCTACTACTCCACTACTCTCTAATGCTCACTCTCTACTACTCATTCTCTACTACTCTACTACTCTCTACTACTCCCTCTCTACTACTCACTCCCTACTACTCACTATCTACTACTCTCTACTACTCACTCTTTACCACTCTCTACTCTCTACTACTCACTCTCTACTACTCTCTCTCTACTACTCACTCTTTACTACTCACTCTCTAATACTCTCTACTACTCACTCTCTACTTCTCACTCTCTACTACTCTCTACTACTCACTCTCTACTACTCTCTCTCTACTACTCTCTACTACTCACTCTCTACTACTCACTCTACTACTCACTCTCTACTACTCTCTACTACTCACTCTCTATTACTCTCTCTCTACTACTCTCTACTACTCACTCTACTACTCACTCTCTACTACTCTCTCTCTCTGCTACTCACTCTCTACCACTCACTCTCTACAACTCTCTACTACTTACTTTCTACTACTCACTCTCTACTACTCTCTACTACTCACTCTCTACTGCTCTCTACTACTTACTCTACTACTTACTCTCTACTACTCTCTACTACTCACTCTCTACTACTCACTCTCTACTACTCTCTACTACTCACTCTACTATTCACTCTACTACTCTCTACTACTCACTCTCTGCTACTCTCTCTACTGCTCTGTACTACTCTCTACTACTCACTCTCTACTCTCTATTACTCACTCTCTACTCTCTACCTCTCTACCACTCTCTACTTCTCTCTCTACGAGTCTCTACCTCTCTACCTCTACCTCTCTACCTCTACCTCTCTACCTCTACACCTCTTCCTCTCTACCTCTCTCTACATGCACACACATACACATATATATATATATATGCATATATATGCATATGCATTTTTATATATGTATGTGTATATTTATATACACATACATATATAAACATATATAATCTGCATATCTATATTAATACAAATATGAATGCATGCATACATATACATATATGCATACATATGCATGTTCTTTACATGAAAGTTTTCAAAACACTAATAAAAGCAAAGCTAAAAGGCCACCTCTTTACAAACGGAATGGCTTTAACTTAAACGAAGGCGAGATATAGTGCATTTTCAATGCTTGTTTACTTTGGTTCCATCAAGAAGGCATTTAGATGTGTCACACATTTGCCATAATTTCTGAATGTTAGCACTCTAGTTGCTCATTAGATCACTGTAGTAAATCTACTGCTCACCAGGGAAGTCTTCCCTGGTGAGCAGTAGCTTTACTGGTATTCAAAGTGCATGTTTCAGTCTGCATGTCAGAATTCTTTTAATGAAATAGAAGAGGATTTGAGAAGTCACTCAAAATGTGCCCTAATTTTTCTTTCTGAAGCACTAATCATACTTTCTATGGCAAAATGAACCCCCTCATTTTGTTCCTTTTTGAATTAAATATTTTCAGACTTACCATTTCATTCCAATCAAGATGGCTTCTGGTGTGCCATACTTTTGTCATAAGTAAGACTGTTAGCGCTCTAGTTGTTCTTTAGAACACTCTGGGACATTCTGTCATTGGGCTATACTTGGGCTACATCTGGGTGATATTTGGGCTACATTTGGGCTCTTTTGTGTCTGGTGGCCATCTTGGGAGACTGCATGTCAGAATATTTTAATGAAATAGAAGAGGATTTGAGAAGTCACTCAAAATATGCCCTAATTTTTCTTTCTGCAGCACTAATCATACTTTCTATGTCAAAATATACCCCCTCGTTTTGTTCCTTTTTAAATTAAATGTTTTAAGAGTTACCACTTTATTCCAATCAAGATGGCTTCAGGTGTGCCATACCTTTGTAATAAGTAGGACTGTTAGCGCTCTAGTTGTTCTTTAGAACACTCTAGGAGGCTGCAGTAGAACACAAAGGAATCAGCTGACAGTCTCTGTCCTTGTTGGATGTACATGTTTTACTGAGAATGTCAGACTTCATTCTCACATGACTGAGTAAGATAATGTGAATTTACAGAAAATATGCTTTCAGTTTAGCTTATAGATCCCCTTCCAAACCACTGTGGGAAAAGCATGAGATAATAGTTTTCTTTCAAACATGATTCATGATATCCCAGCAGAAGGATTTTTCACATGGTAAAATCACCTTTGCACGCACCACAATTCCTAAAATGAGTATGGTACCATCAACAAATGATTTATAATGTAACTAAAGTCCTAAAACCTTCTATTAACTTCAATGCTTTTTAATGAGGTGCTATCATGTATATTGGTCCAAAGATGGCTGCCAACACTTCTTGGATGAAGTGCTGATCAGATCTCACGCGTAATTTTTTGGGCCTGGGGGGTCCTTGTGGGACCCCCTGAGCAGGCCTAGGGGGTCAGGGTGCTTCTACCCTGCTCTCTTTTTGAGTTCTATACGTTTGTTTTTCTGCTTTCCTGTGCCTCAGTCTACCGAGGTACAAGATGGCTGCCAACAATTTCTGTTTTGGAGTGTTGACAGACATTGGCAGCCAATCAGAATGCAGCTCATACTCGGGAAGGTACAGAGTACAGTAAGCTTACAGTAAGCTTAAATAGATATATACATTTTTTCAAATTCAATTTTCTCAACAACTACTGGAGGGATTTACACCATTTAAATAAAAGGCCGTACTGCGTACCAGTCCCTACCATTTTGCCAAGTTTGGTGTAATTCCGTTCAGCGGTTCGGGCTGTAGCCGTGTCTAATTGTCCTATGGAAAATAACATGGGGAAAACACGTTGTGGGACCCCCCTTTTTTCTCAGCCCCCACTTGACGAATCACCCCAAAACTTTCAGGGAAGGAGCGGAGCGGGCCATCTTCTTTGAGAGATTCGCGGAGATTCATCAACCGGCGCCAAAGTTATTCCCAATAAAATGTTGCGGATTTCCTATGGAAACTAGGTCCTAACTATATATACACCTGGCGACCGCCAGTAGGTAATATATATAAATATATTACCTACTGCCTATAGTTAGGACCTAGTTACCATAGGAAAATGGCAACATTCTATTCCCAATAACTTTGGCGCCGATTGACGAATCTTTAAGCTGCCGAATCTTCGCAAAATTTTCAAAACTTATGGCCCGCTTCAGTCAACTCCTATCTTGAGAGTTCTGGGGTGATTCGGCAAGTGGTGGCAGAGAAAAAAGGGGGCAGAGGCAACAAACCAACAATACAGGACTGGCAAGAGAGGCTGTGGCAATATAATAGACCATTGTGGCCAGAAGGAAGAGGCAGTGGTAGTACAACCATACATGCCAACAGACCCGATTCAGCCAGGAAACATCCAATGTTCTTAAGCCAAAATGGGATTCATTTGATCTGTCTCCTGTCTACAATCTCCCCTTTTTCAATGTAAGTCAAAAGGGAAAATCAATACCCCAGTTTATTTTCAAAATCTCCCTCTTACCAAGTTTAAAATGTTAGCAAGTATGGTACAATGGATCATGGAAGGCAGGAGGAATTGGGGTAGGGACATGGACTCGGATAAAAGAGGACCAGAGGGACATGCAGAGGTGCACCAAACAGAGCCTACAGGGCAGGCATCAGGGTTTGAAGCAGCACAATACACCACCCAGGGCATGCGGGACGGGAATGCAGCACAACACTCCATAGAAAGCAATAGGGAGGGGACAGGACCATGCACATGGACAAAAGAGAACAGAGGGGAAAGAAGCAATGGTAGCTAGATGACCATAATGGACAGACAGGAGAGAAAGCTGCAGCATAACGGATCATAAAGGGCAGGAGGGATGGATCAGGGGTATTACAATGGAACAGACAAGCCAGGAGGGAGGGAATAGGGGTCTGCACATGGAAACAGAGTTTTGGGGGCAAGGGGGCAGGGCAGGAGCAGCAATATGACCATGGAGGTCAGGCACTAGAAGCAAGACACACCATGGAGAGCACAGGCATACACACAGACCATGGAGGGAACGTGGTAGGGGGTCAGGGGCAGCTAGCTGACCACACAGGGAAGGTGAAAGGTGCTGGGGCAGCACAGAAGACCATGCATGGCAAGGGGGAGGGTTAGTGGCAGCACAATGGCAATGATGGGTAAGAAGGAAGGTGCAGTGGCATGCACAAAAGACCATGCGGGAGAGAAGGGAGGGTCAGGACTAGGTATGGGCAAAAAATTTGCTCCCCTTGCGGAATTTGCAAATTTTTGGCAATTTCGCGATCCGCACGAAATTGCCCAAAAATCTGCAATTCGCGAGTTGGCGGATTTTTCTCGCGCGCGGCATTGACTTACCATGATTCTGCGTTTGCTGATGAGTTTTCCTCCCGGTTCGCGTGCGCTGCGAGATTTTGGTAGCTGGCCGAACGACGCCACGATTGCGAACACGTCAGTGTGACCCAAAACAGGAAATTGCAAACGAGAACACGTCATTGCGACCCAAAACAGGAAATTGCAAACGCGAACACGTCATTGCGACCCGAAACAGGTAAAAGGCATCGCGAGCAGGCTGGTTAAGTGGAAACAACATGTTCGCGACCGTTGCAACCGCATGCGCAAGTTCTCGTTCCCGAACTCGCAAAAAAATAATAATTTTGCAAGCTCGTGGAATTTGGCAGATTTTTGCGAATCGTGATTACGAATTCACGTGAATTTGCATATTGCGAATTCGCAAATTCCGCCCATGCTTAGTCAGGACCTGGGCATAGACAAGAGAGTTCAGGGGAAGGGGCCTCACAACAGACCATGTGGGACAGGCAAGAGGAGCAGTTGCAGCAGAAAAAAACCAGGGAGGGCAGAATGGTGTGGTAGTAAAATGGACCATGGAGAACAGGAGGAAGGGGATAGGGGAATGGTATGTCGACAGGCAGGGTGGAGGTGGCAGGGACAGGTTACGGTCATCTGACAATGTTATGCAGGTGGGAGGAGAATGGCAGCTCAACAGAACACTCAGAGTAGATAGGAGTGGCAGGTCCATGGAACATGGTGGGCAAAAAGGATGGAGCAGGGGCATGCACACAGACATCGGAGGGCAGGGGGAAGGGGAATAGGGGCAGCAAGCTAAGCACAGATGCTAAGCAGGAGGTCAATGATGGGGCATAGAATTTCTCAATGGAGGGCAGGAGGAGTGGACTGGTACATCAAGCTAAATGGAGGGCAGTGGCAGCACATCAGACCATGCATGGCAGGAGGGAAAAGTGTAGTCCATGGATTCAGACAACAGAGGATAGGGAGGAGGTGGATGAGGCAGCACGCTAACTGTTCAGAGAAGGCAGGAAGGCCAGTGGCAGAACAACGACCACACAGGGCTGTAATAAAGGAGCAGGGACATGGACTTGGACAATGGATGGCTAGGAAGAGGGAAGGCAGGAGCAGCAAGCCAAGGTCAGGCCCTGCTTCCAACACCCCACCATCCATTGTTAAATGCATCTTACTTAAAGTAAAAAAAAACTAGAAATTTGCTGAAAAATACAAAGATTACAGGGACGGTATAGTTAGACTCAGATTTCACTCATACACAACCAGTGAAATTCTGCTGTTATAGTTACCTGAGCTAACTATAACTTACGCCCCCGCGATGTACTGCTAATGACCTCAGAAATTACATCATTCATGACATGGTCAGTTACATCACTCATAACATCTCAAATGAGCTATGAATGGAATGGAACTATTGTCGCTAGTACTTTAAAAAAAAATTCAGAAAACCTTTATTGAATAATTCAGTATAATCAGCATACAGATCTACATTGAGTCAAAGCATCATGCATTATGCATCAGTTACAGGGCACAGCACCAGAGGAAAGAAACCAATCAAATATATGCATTCTAGAGTACTAGAATCACATCAAAAAGTAAAATAGAGCAGGGAAACTGTAATAGCGCACCTTAGAGGAATGAGCAGGACCAACTCCAGAGTACTGGGAATAGAATGGGAGAAAGCTACTGACCAGCACCGGTGGCCTTCGCGGGTGAAGTGCCGGCAGGGAGCGCAGGAGAGACAGTCTGGCTGGTAGGAGACCGTCAATGGAGGTATGTCACCAAGGAGCCCCATATATCAGGAGGATGAGATCTGGCAAGCATATGGTCCCAGAATTCCAAGTCTGACATCTAGAGGCGTCCGTGAGCCACTGGACAAATTTAGGTGCCGGTCTGTGCCCCAACACATGGCCACCCTAAGCCGCGCAAGAACAAGCAACATTGCAGTCAGGCTGCAAGAGGCGTCCGGGCAAAATTTGACGAAGCCCAACTAGCATAATAGCAGGTCAGGCCAAACCGGCGAGGAAGTGATCTCAGAGATAGCTGCGCAGACCTCCCGCCAGAAATCCGACACTCTAAGGCATAGCCAGGGCAAATGGGCAAAGTCAGCAGCAGGGGCAGAGCAGTGCAGGCATATATCATCAGGGATGAGTCCCAGTTTGTGTAGCTGAGTGGGGGTGCGAGTAACCCTGCGTAAATATTTGAAGTGTATTAGACAAAGGCGGTAATTGTGTGATAGTTTTTAGTCTGGTTGCAACAGTAGAGCTAGTCAGCTTGGGAAATGTCCTCAGCAAGATCCTCACCCCATGCCACATGAACGCGATCGGTGGAGATGGAGGCAGACAACTAGGTAATTGCATATAGTCCAGGGTAGGCATCGACGGAGGAGGTTGGGGGTAACAAGGGATGTAACTCCCTGCAAATTGCCCGCAGCTGATAAAAGAGCAAAGTATCCAGAGGGCTTGAGAAGGCTGGAAGAGAGTAGAAAGAATTACCAGGATATAGATCCGCCAGTGTCACAAGTCCAAGCCGGGAAGCATGCCTGGACATGCCATATGGTTGGAGAGAAGGGAATGTAGGGTGACAGCGAATCGGCATGGTGTTAGCAGATAGCATGGGGAGTTAGAGAGGCGACACAGACCCAGCCAGGCCCAGTGAAGTGTCTCAACTGTGTCAACCTCAGCTCGTGGATGGGCGGCCGGGGCGAACAGGGCAGTATTCAATGGCTAAGGTGCCACAAGGCCAGTCTCAACCACAACATGTGGCTGAAATGGAGACGGGTGAATCCAGAAGTGAAGAAAGCTGGCCTGAACACATAAGGCGTAGAGTTTGAAATCGGGAGCTCCCATACCACCAACTGACATGTGTAGTTTAAGGATGTCGTAGGCAATCCTGGGTTGTTTGCCAGCCCAGACGAGAGATATGATCAGGGAGAGGAGTCTACGAAAAAAATGCGATGTCAGAAGTAGGGGAATATTCAAAAAGAGCTAAAGAAACTTCGGGAGGACCACCACCTTGGCAATGGCGATCCGACCGGCCAGAGACAAGGGGAGTCGGTTCCATGAGGGATGTTAGACTCAAGCCAATCCACTGTGTGCCCAAAATTGGCATGCCATTGAACATTCAGGTCTCTACTCAGCCAAATACCCAGATAGCGCTTGGGGCGGGAGGACCACACAAACGGAAAGTCAGGGGCAAAAGGCTTAGTAGCATCCGTAAGCAGGAACAGAACTGACTTGTTCCAATTTACCTGTATGCCAGACAGACTGCCGAACAGTATTATCTCACGCACCAGAGGACTAAGATAGTCTTGGGGGTGGAGGACGTACAGTTTAATGACATCTGCATACATAGAACCCAAAAGGGCACGGGTAGAAAAGCCAATACCACTCTGGGTGTGGTGTAGCCAGAGCTGCGTGGCTCCATCGCAAGTGCAAAGAGCATAGGGCAAAGTGGGCACCCCTACTGAGTACCACGCCCAACTAGGATGGATTCGGAGATCTGGCCATTGACACGAAGACAGGCAGAGGGGCTGGTAATAATCTGATGGAGGACAGAGAAAATAGTTTGAAGATTATGACAATTGGCGTGACCTGGAATGAAGCCGGACTGGTCCAGAAGCGCGATAGTGGGCATAAGGAGGAGCAGTCAGGAGGCCAATAACTTCGCCAGTAACTTAGCCAAGGTTTTGTTGTCTATGTTAATCAAGGACAGGGGACGATACGAATCTCTGCAGTCTGAAGGCTTATCCGGCTTAAGTATGAGAGTTATAATTGCTTCAGGAAGCGATTGAGGGAAGAACCCATTATCTTTTTATTTTTATTATTTTCTATTAAATAAAGACCTGGTCATAACAGAGAATAAATACATTTCATCCAATCAGATGTCTTAGATTAAAAAAAAGCAATTACGACTTAGATGAAATTCACTTTGTAACCTCAATTTAAAAAAAGATAGCACAACATAGAAAATAGAAGCCAAAGGAAGGCGAATACATCATTCACAGATATATACAGAATTATAAACGAGGTTATATCCAATCCGTGATTGGTCTCCAAATATTCTGTCCTCGCTTCCTCATCACTCTTCCTCTACATTTATAAAGTGCATATTCAATGTTATAGATCCCCAAATGCTTGCCAGCCACATCTGATAAGAGGGGGGTGATACATCCTTCCAACCAGCGGCTAGCAACAGCCAGAAAAACGCTACAGATATAAATATAAAGGCTTCATTTTCTTTGGAAAGGCCCAGAGTACTATCAGCTCCAATTATCATTAGGGTAGTGGATAGATCGATCTTAAAACCTAGCAGCCCCTCCCAATATTTTTCTTTCTCCCCCTCAATAATAGTTAGCTTATCACAATAATAAAACATATGTAAAAGGTCAGCTGGGCCTTCCAGGCATCTAGGACATTTGTCATCTCCTCTTTTCCCCCATCCAAACGGTTTAGCAGGGGTGAAATACAAAGTGTTTTATAATTTTGGGCTTTTAGATTTAAGGACCGGAATACTTTGCTTGATAACAGCAGGGATGTATATAGATCCGCATCAGGATCAGCCAATTTGAGAGCCCAGGATTTTTCGTTCTTTTCTAGGTCATCATGCAGACTAGCAATCAGACTTCCATACATCATTTTAATCTTAGATCCGCCCTTCAACAGATAGTCTATAATACTAATCTGGCCTCCTGGATTAATCCGGGGCCTGATATTCTTCAATACACCGGAAATTTGTAGATACTTGAAGATCTGATTTACTGGAATTCCAAATTTCTGCTGTATTTTCGAGAAGCTCAGGAGATTATCGGCTTCATAAATATCTCCTATTCTCCCAATCCCATGCTCTTTCCCACAGTGCCCGCATATTATCATAGCTAATCTGAGGGTAGTTAATTTTAGGAATTGCCAATGCTTTTCGAATTTTTGCCCACATTTCCCAGAGACTCTCAACTACCTTATAGCGCATCTTTTTATAGTATCGCCTATTATTTCTGCACAGTAGTAAACCAAGTGCCTCTTTACCCAACAACAACTGGATGGTATTTCCTGGTTATAATATCGAGTGCTAGATGTTTCTGTTGCTGGTTCAAATAAAATCGCCATCTGACTCAGCAGGCAGGCCCAATGATAAAATCTAATATTCGGAAACGCCAACCCATCCCTTGACTGGGGAAGTGACAAAAATTTCCCTGAACGTCTAACTTTACCATATTGCCAAACAAAGTTTATAAATACTGACTCAATTGTTTTTAACATAACATCATTGATCAAATAGGGAATTGAGCATAGAAGATAGAGTACCTTAGGAAGCATAGTCATTTTGAGTACGTTTACTCTCCCAATAATAGAAGGATTGAGAGCATCAATTCTCTTGAGCTTTGTATTTATTGTTTTTACCAATGGATTAAAAATAATTTTTACGGTATCCGTACTCACAGAGCTAACCCTTATTCCTAAATAGACTGCTGACTCCTGGTATCTTTGATCTACTTTGGGGATATTATTTGTGCATATTATCAGCGTTTTGCTTTCATTAAGAAGATACCCTGAACCCCGTCCAAACTCCTTTGCAATACCACCCATCACTGCCATAGCTTCCTCCGGTTCTGGCGTGATAATAGCCAGATCATCCGATTATGCTAGCAGCTTTGTTTCATTGCCACTACAGACCACCGGTTTGATTCCTGGACAATCCAATATATATCGTATCAGCGGGTCAATGTACAACGCAAAAAGATTGGGTGAAAAGGGACACCCCTGCCCTGTCCCTCTTGAGATGCAGAAACGTTCTGAAGAGCCTCCCATTAATCGAATCCTAGCTTTTGGCTGAGAATACATTGCGCTAATTGCTCGCGTAATTTTGGGACCAAAACCCCTTCAGCCCAATATCCCCCACAAATAATTCCACACAACACGGTCAAAGGCCTTTTCGGCATCAAGGAGGATCAAGGCCATCCGTTCCCCCGAGGCAGCATGGACATCAAACAGTGAGATGGCATGTCTAATATGATCCGTGGTCCCCCGACCCGGAATAAATCCATGCTGCCACGGGGAAACCAGATCCCCAATGACCCTCCCCAGCCTCTTGGCCAAGACCTTAGCGTATAACTTGGTGTCCGAGTTTATGCGGGATATTGGGTGGTAAGAGCCAGGTTTCTCTTTCGGTTTACCCTTCTTATGAATTACAATCATATTGGTCTCATCCCATGAATGTGGAACTTGGCCAGAGAATATAATGCCATTAAAGAGGTCCAGCAAAATGGGAGCAATTTCCTTCTACAGGGTTTTATAAACCTCAAGGGGAATTTTGTCCGGTCCTGAGGCATTCCCTGGCGCTAGCTCCTGGAATGCCTCTATTAGTTCCTTGGCATTTATATCTACATCAAGCTGTTGTATTTCCGTAGCTACCAACTGAGGGCCATTATCCTTAAATTCGGGGTCTGGGTAACCAGGTTGTGTCTCTTCAGTATATAACTTCTGATAGAAGTTTCTAAAAACCCTTAAAATGTCTTCTGGCTCTGTATAGTTCTGAGCGATCTCTTCAATATCAGTAATTATATTACTATTGAAGCCCTGCCTTATTTTCAGCGCTAGAAGTTTCCCTGCCTGTTCCCCTGTCTCATAGAGTCTACCCCTATAAGTCTGGTAATCATCCGCTGCTTTTTGTGTTATCACCTTAAATAACTCTGCTTTTATAGCCATAATCTTATGCCAACTCTCAGATGCATCATTTCCTTTAATAATATCTTCAATATGGCGTTCTTCAAACTCCACTAGCTGGGCAGTTAACCTCTCATTATCCTGGCGCTCTTTTTTCTTAGGATTTGCAGTGAAACTTAAAGTTTCCCCTCTGAGAGCGGCTTTAAATGCATCCCAGACGCTATTTCTGCAGGCGCTATACCGATTGATATTGAAAAATTCTAATGTCCATTTTCTCAGATGCTCGACAAATATTGGGTTAGCTAGGAGCCTTTTCTCACAGGACCAACTAGAATGAGTCCTAGAGGAGGTACCTGTATCATAATGTAGGATAAGTGGATTGTGATCAGATAAAAGTTTGGGTAATTTTTTAATCGTAAGCCTGTTTAACTCCGTTGATGTTATAAAAAAAAATACAGTTTAGTGTATTTTTTATGCGGACAGGAGAAGTAGGTATAGCCCTCTTTATACGGCTCCTTATTCCCCCAAACATCCACCAGGACATGTGATCTCACCAGCAAGCTTAAAGCCCGATATACCTTGGGTTCACGGCCAGCATAAGTCGTTTTATTCATTAGATCGGCAGAGATATTCAGGTCTCCGCATAAAATTATTGGAGCTGGCCAATTTGCTAATTCTAACTCTATCACATTAAGGACATCGGGATCGTCCAAATTTGAGCCATAGATTGTACAGACTGTACCTCCCGATTCCAATTCCACCAGAGCCCATCTCCCTAACTAATCTGACATCTGGCGTCTAGCTTTCACTCCATTGGATTTTGCCAACATTGCTACGCCTCTGATCATTGAAGTTTGCGTAGAACAGGTCAGGAGATCATACCCCCTAAGTCTGAGTAGGTGTTTTTTGTACCAGGGAAGATGGGTCTCCTGGAGGCATATTACATCCATTTGATTTGACCTAACAAAAAACCCCAGATTTTGCCTCTTCCTCCATTCATTCAAACCCCCTACATTCATTGTGCAGATTTTAAGCATCTTTTAATTCTAATTCATTTCCTGCTGTTTTACCAATATAAATCATAATTATCTCTAAATCATATACATAGACAAATATTTCTCTGTTTAACTGACATAACAGTAATTGTTCAATTTTTTGCCCCTTTTTTAGTACCCCCCCTTCAAGATGGCGACCACGTAGAGGTCGTTAGCGGCAGCAGCAAGCTACGAGTTAGGCAGTTGTATGGAAAGAGCTCCTTAATCTAGTTACAGCCATCATGAACCACCTTTGTGCAAAATTTAGGAACAAAAAAGGAATTTTACTCTCTCCGCGTATTCCATGCTGTGGCCACAGAATCTATGCAGTGCGGCGTGCCGGTGCAGCCTCGGATGACGCTGTATTGAGAGGGCGGTTCACCGCTACCTGCAGCAGCTGATTCGTCCGGCCACTGAGAGCGGCTGTCCTGCTGAGAGAATGGCGCCAAAGAACGCTGCCGCAAAAAACGTGGCTCCGAGGATTACCACAAAACCCATGGAGGCAAAGGGTGTAGTCACAGTCCTGAAAGTCCAAAAAGCTCGAGGGGAAGCGCGGACAGCTTCAGCGCTCTCGGCCCAGGAACAGCGGTAACGGGCGGCGGCGGCTGGAGTAGGTCAAAATTCCTCACCTGGTACGGCGAGACAGGCAAAGAGCAGGATTTCATTGAAGAACCATACGCCCTCCGCCTCTATAGCGGAGATGCTTACACGCGGGAGAGATCCGCGAGCACAGACCCAGATGGAGAAGGGGTCACCAAAAGAAAACAAAGTTATGCATGTGAGCCTGAATGTGTCTGTTCCTCCCCAGGGGGCCCCAGCTGAAACAATAAAATAATTTTGATATCCGACAGTGTTTTTGTGGGCAACTTCCTTTTATATGTATAATTTTGTGCTTTAAAAGAATAGGAACTTCCCAGTCATGTTTTGATTATTGCCCAGCTGAAACATCACCAATAGCCCCGGGTGAAGGAGAACGGTCTCCAGATAGGGACGGGACACATAAAGTCAATGCCGGGGTCAATTTAGAGGATAAATCTGACGAAGTTGGTTTTACAGCACTCCCTTTTCTGGCTACTGAACCTGGAGCCCAGATCATGGAAAAGAATGCTAGGAAAGAAAAGTCGATGTGTAATGAAACAGTTGAAACTGTAGAAAATGGGGATATTCACCCGCTGGCTGTTGAAAAAGAAATAAATGGTAAGGCTGTGGATTTGATGCTCAGCGAAAAGGAAACAGTTGAGGGAGACAAGGAGCCAAGTGATTGCTTCTTTTCAATTTCGGATCCAGGGAAATGGTCAGAGCAAAGTTCCTCCCCAGGTTCAAGCAATTTAGACTCTGACATAGAAGAAGAAATTGAAAGGGATTCCCCCATGACGGCTAGAAAATATAACTTTGTGGCTGGCCAAGGACATGGAAAGAGAGACCTGAAGTGGGACTACTCATCGAATACCCCTCTGTCAGCTCAAGGCTCGGATGAACCACAGCCACAAACCAGCGGTGCATCATTGACACTCGAAGTAATACACCAGGCTATACTCTCCCACAGGGAGGAAACGTGCCAGGAAAAGCAGGAAAGTGCAGGCTACGATGAGGAAAATTCAAGGGACAGTAAAAAACACTCTCAAAAGTTTGCACCGACACAAGAGAAAGAGTGACAAACCTGGAGGAGAGAATCGTTACTACTGAAGTGGAAGCCTCTAACGCTCTGTCCCAGTCCGAATTGCATACTTTGCAAATTAATGATATTCAGTGGAAGCTGGAAGAATCCGAGAATCGGATGAGGAGGAATAACCTCCGAGTCCTGGGTGTTCCAGAGGGGATCGAAGGGCAAGATGTAAGATCATTCATAGTCAATCTCTTCAAATCTGCCTTCCCTGAACTGAGCGAGTGGAACTGGGCAACTGAGATCCAACGGGCCCATCAAACCCCGTTTAAATTGCGAGCACATGCAAAAGAAGGTGATAAACCCAGGGCGATTTTAATCTTTTTAGGTAATTTTCTCCTAAGACAAACCATCTCAGAGAAAGCTCTCGTTTTTTGTTCGCCCTGACTTCTGCCACTCAACAGTGGAGAGACGCTGGAGACTGAGGCAATTAATAAAACCCTTTCAGTAAAAAAATATTCAAATTTATCTTATTAATCCGTCTCAACTTGAAGTAATTCACAATGGACGAACACATAATTTTTCTTCTGAGATTAACCACTTGGATGCTAAGCAGATTTGTTGATTCCCATTGAATTTCCATTGAAATCAATGGAAACTCCATGACGAGTTACCCTTGTCATTAGCACTGAAGGGGTTAAAGCAAGGGACTTTTTAGAGACTGTAAATAAATAGGAATGGTATAGCTGAAAGACTCATGTTGAAAATATCCTGTACCTCAGGAGGGGTCTCAATGGGGCTTTTTGTCTCTTTTTTTTCTCTTTTTTCCTTTTTAGAGTAGGTTCGGTTGCAGTTAAATGGCTGTAATTATTGGCGGAACACGGGGTCGGGGGGTGCAGTTGGATGAGCGGGTGGGCAAGGGTGGTGACTGATTTGTATACTATGAAGTATTGGTCAGATCGGGATTTAAGGGCTCGAAAAAAAAAACGGAAAAAAAAGAAGGAACTTATGTGCTTATAGCTTGCTGCTGGGGTGCGAATCAGATGCCCAGACCAAGGTCTGAGCGCCTCAGTAGAGTAGGAGTTGTGGGGTGGGGGAGGGAGGGCTTGGGTGTACTGAGAGCGGAGGGGGGTTTGTGGGGGAAGAGGCTATTATCAGAGGAGTCAATATACATAGCAGCTAAATACAGCTCAAGCAGAGATGCAAAGGTTTTGTAAAACGAGATGGGAAGACCATCCAAACCAGGGGCTTTGTCACGAGGCAAGCTATTTATGGCTGCAAGTATTTCTTCCTTAGAGAAGGGCTCATCTAAGAATTTGCAGTGGTAGTCCTCAAACCAGACCAAAGTGATAGTGTCAAAGTATTGATTAAAATCCTCATGTGAGGGAGTGGAGCCCGCGGTATATAATTACGAGTAATAGTCCGTAAATCTGGTCTTGATTTCTTCAGAAGAAGTTGTTCCGGAGGGGCCGCAATCCCTGAGAGCAGTAATATAAGACGTGGCCCGAGGGGGGTGGAGGAGGTTGGCCAGGGTCCTACCAGGCCAGTCACCTTCACCAAAACGGCGAGCCCGGGCCTCCCTACCAAGGAAAGGGAGTTCCCATTTAGCCTTCTCCGCAAACTCAGTATGTTTTTTGCGCAGAAGAGCGAGCATGTCAGAGCTTGAATGGGTTGCCTGAACAGCGTCCAGGGCCTTCATCTCAACCTTGAGCCTGCTTAAAGAAGAACGGATGGGGCAAAGGACGCCAGATTGTTTGAAGATACACTCACCTCTGATTAGAGTCTTGAAACCTTCCCACAGAATGGAGGCTGAATCTACGGAGCCGACCTTCAAGTCAAAATAGTTATAAATAGCAGCTTGGATCTCAGCACAGAAAACAGAGTCTCGGATAGCGTTTGGAGGGAACCTCCAGGAGAAAGCACGCTAAGGGGAGGGGGGAAGGCGGAGACAGAGTTAGACTGGCGCGTGGTCAGACAGAGTACGGGCCATGTTAATAGCAGAGGTGAGCCAAGTGAGGATATCCAGGAGGTGATCCAAAGATCAATGCAAGACCAACAGCCGCGGTCACCGGTGACGCAAGTACCCACCTGAGCCTCGGGCCATAAGTGATGCCAGGCATTGAATAACGAGTTGGCAACGAGGATTGATTGAAGGAGAGCGGTGGAGGTGGGATAGGTGGTGGCCAGAGTGGTCCAAGTCAGCAGAGAGCGTAACATTAAAATCTTCCCCCCAGAGAAGCACTGCGGGACCCAAGGACGAAATAAAGAGCCATACGTCAGTGAAGAAGCCAGGGTCGTCCTAATTAGGGCTGTACACGGCTGTGATCCACATGGGTTGGGACAGTAGGTAGCCATGTAGGATGACATAACGCCCGTCAGAATCAGTGATTACCTGCATCATGCTCCATGGTAGCCCCTTTCATATCAAAATTGACACCCCGCCGGAATAAGAGGAGTAAAAGGAGGAGTGGGATTCCCCCCAGTGGTGCGATTGAAGATAGGTGGAGGACGCTGGTAACAGATGGGTTTCTTGTAATAGGCATATGTCCACTTTATTTTTTTTTAAAAAGGAAATGGATCGAATACACAGACCATTAATGGCTGTTTGCTGCTTGAATTTGCGGCTCAAAATATAGCCGAATTATGCCCCCGGTATATATTGACCTTCTGGCATAATGTACCTTATTTTCATTAAATATGCCATCGATAAGCTAAAGAAGGTTGGGATGGTTTTGCCTCTTTTGAATAATGCATGGGGTGATCTCTTTAGTTTACCGATCGTTGATTACACGATCTGATCACGAGGTGTGGTGTTGATTCTTGTTACAACTGTGGCATTTGGGGTTTTCGAGCATTTTGTGAATAAGGAGGGACCTATGTGTTGAATTTACTTATGTTTTTGGATTCTTTTACAGATCCTACAACCCTCCTACGTTAGAGGGTTCGCACTTTAAAGTTCCTGTGCTCTGGTTACACGTTTGTAATTTCTTTGTATCTAATTCTTGTTCCCTGCCCAGTATGGAGTAGGCGCCTTAGCGTGCGCTTCCCACTCGGCAAGGGTATATATTGGTCCTGAGGAATGCTGAGCTGATTCAGGCTCACTTTAGCTGAAACATGTCGACCGTATTTTAGGACATTTGGTTCAAATTTACATAACCATGTGCATGTCCGTTTTTTCACTTTGTTTTTAATTGAGTTAGAACTACCCCTTTATTAAAAATGTTGGTTGGGGGAGTAGTCCACACTCATTTTAATATGCACTTTTTGTATATCAACTCACGTACCGACAACAAGGACCCAATGAAGACATTTGGCTACCAACTTTGTGTTGGTGCCTGAGGGTTCTTTTTTCTTCACTGTGCTCGCACAACTATACACACCTCGTTATTTTCTGTGCACTAACGGGTGGTGGCAGTAATTACGTTTCGTCTACCCCTGTTTCCTTACTGTACAGTTTTCTTTTAGGTACACTTTTGTTGTTTTGTGATATGTCCACTTTATGTCAGATTAAATGGGAGTGTATTATCCTGGCCTTGCGATGGCCATTGAGACCATGGATATTCCAAGTTCAGCATATAGTGTCAGTCATAAAACGCTATTCAAGGGTGGCATGAAGTGTGGGGCGGCAAGTACAGTCTGTGACCTAGATCAGGTTTGTGTATCAATAGTAGGTGTTGTGAGAAGTTGGCCTGGCATATGATGTCCACAATTCTAGTGGGCACCTTGCACCAGTCCAAACGACCCTTATTGATGGTAGGTTTAAGACAACCTTTATAGAAAGCTATCCTAGTGGTAGCTGTGGAGAGCAGCATTATGGCTAAGTCATGAAGGAATGTAAAGCAGCTTGTTTCATCAGCCTATAATCTCTTGAATGATCAAATGAAAGTACACCTCACAAGGTATATATATGACATTTATGTATTTATTCTAAACACAACCCCTCTAATCTCTGTATGAGGCTAGAGGCAAAAGCCCAATACAAGAACTTTAAATAGCACACAGTAAATAGCACAGTATACGTTACGTCCTCGGGGCCTCACAAACCATATACTAAAATAGTGTTATAAGACCCACGTGAGGGATAGAAGTTAGGCCTAGGGCCTGTAGAACCACTTGGGCAACCAGGAACCACCCAAGGTAGGGACGCAGGAGACCCACCGGGGTCGCGTCCCGTGTCTAAACGCAGCCGCAAATTACTATTGACTTCTATGGAGGAAATACAAGTTACAATTTTAAAGATTAAGGACACTTAGATACTTCAAGAGTCAAGTCCCACGGGAGCACCAGAGTACTCGTGTTACCTGACCCAGAGAAGCCAGGTGCATAGGTGTCTTTTGGTGTCGGGTTTCATCGTCGATCCCTTTGAAGAGCTGCGAAGAAGTGAGGCAGGCGACCAGAGGAAAAGTGTCCGGGTGGATCCAAGAGTGGATCAGAGTTCTGAAGAACCTGAAAGCAGAGGGGACAGAGTCTGGGTCAATAGCCAGTGACCAGGATGGCAACAGGAAGATGCCAGCCGATGTCAGATGTTTTAAGGTGAAGTAAGTGAAGTTTGACTCTTCAGCCACAAGGACCAGCAGCCGTTGATGACAACAAGGAGCTGGATTGGTGCTGTGCCACGTCGGATGTCGAGTGCTGCAGTGTCGGTATCCAGATTGGGCCCAACAAGCCTTGGCAACAGCAACCCATGCAAGAAGACAAGATTGGCTTCGGTGCAGAACAGCAAGGTCTGAAGGACTCACCCTTTGCAGGGGAGTCAGGGCACATCTGGAGCAACTAGGAAAGCCCAAAAAACAAAGGATTGTTCTTCATGGGGACCAACTAGGCAATGGACTAGAGATCTTAAAGGAGCCTCAAGCTGCAGTGAAGAAAGCAGACTCACGGAACACTTGTGGAGTGCAGGCCTCTCAGCTTTGGTGCAAAAGATGCTCGGGGCAAGGGCAATAAATAGCCCAATGCACAACGTCGGGAAACTTTGGGACATAGGTGCAGTTGCAACATTGCAGGATGCCCAGGAGTTCTGGTCCCACATCTCTTGTGATAGATACAGGTCTCAGCTTCACTGGGGAGTCATGTCAGCCTCGGAGATGTCTGAAAGTCTATGTACTGTGTCGCAGATTCTTTAGGATCTGGCAGGATCCTCAGAAATACAGACCAGTGAGATGCTTATTTGGTGCCTGTTTCAAGAGGGAGGTCACTCCTTGACCCCAAGGGAGATTTCTTCCATCTCTCAGTCAATATGGAATGTCGAAAGTCCAAGATTTATGTTTCAGAGTTTCGTCCAGGGTAATCTAAAGTCTTAGTGACTGGGTTCCTCTACTTATACTAAACGTAGGGGTTGGACTAACTCTAGAGTCCCACCTATGGGAGAACCAGAGGAGGGTGGTTACACCCTTTGTCCAGTTTCACGCCTGAGCTGGGGCCTAGTGCCCCAGCAACCGGTTTGAACTGGGAAATGCATGGAGCACCTTGTGTGCCCCAGGCAGTGTTTTAAAAGCATTCACTGCATGCAACCCACTCTACCTCAATACACTAAAGCCTGTCTGGGGAGGTGCTGGCAACTTCCTGGACAGGAAACCTATTGTCCAGGCCTCCCCTGCCGGAGTTTCATCCAGCAGCAGGAGGTCAGACTTGTGTCTGTGGCAGCAGCATCAATTTTGTGATGCTGAGGCTCTTTAAAACTATTACCGGTTATACCAGTGTGTACATGTCTTCTCCCTCTAGAAGTCTTGAATGCTACCCCCGCCGCCAGAACTGAGGGGGGTAGTATTTCAAAGTTTTTGACACCAAACATGACATGTTTTTATAAACCCAAACCAAAGTAAGCATTAACTGTGAGGATTATAATGCTTTTAAGAGTATATGGTATGGCTATATCATAGAACAGCTATAAGGAAGGATTTCCGAAAGCTGAAGAGGGGCTGGGCTCATGCTAGGGCACCCTCTCACACAAAACCAAGCACTCTGCCTTCATGATTGTCAAGGCCAGTCATAGGAGTGACTTATAGGTTAATATGTGTCTACATATGTAGGTAGTTATAGGTATACTATAACTCAGTAAGGGATGCTTACAACATCTTACCCAGACTGCAAGTGCAGACCTGTGGTGCCATTTTGGAAGGTTTCCCAGGGATGACATAATACATGCTTCAGCCCCTGGTAGGCCTCTGGGGTACCTATGCCCTTGGTACCTAAGGTACTATATACTAGGGGCTCACAAGGTAACTCAATAACCAATCTGGTATGTACCTAAAGTACATGCAATCAATTTAGAGAGAGAACAGCTAGGCTGTGGTCCTGATTTATAGGGCCACAGCCAGACTAAAGTAAAAAAACAGGTTAAACACAGCAAAAAGTGGGGGTAACCATAGGAAGCATACCCTACTCTCCTACAGGTGTATCTACATAACAGTGTGCTGAGTAGTCACAGGGAAGTGCAATGGAGCCAGCCAGTGCCCATATAAACTAGAACAAGAAAACTTAAGCAGCCCTCAAACCTAACCTTCTCCCACGCACCCAACAAGATGCAATACATTAGTTCAAAAAGGAGAAGACAATATCCTAACGGACCTTAAAGTCCACCGGCCTCACCCCCACAACCAAAGAATATTACCAAGAGACCCTCCACCCCACACCCACTCCAACCCCCCAATCAGGCTGAAATACCAACCATGCCCACCCCAGGTACCCACAACTTGGAAAAAAGGGAAACTATGGTAGGTAAGGGAATCGTCCCGAGAGGGTATGGAAGGGCTTGGCAAACTACCCCACAGAAGAGCAGTGTTGCCAATCAAGCAGATCTTCAGACAACATTGTGAATTAGAAAGTCATTAGATCACAACCAGTTACTCATTGTCACTAAGCTGGTCAGGTGCAGCAATTTGAGACCTTGAAGGCGAGGTGCCATGGGTTTTGTTGAGTTTCTTGGCAAAAATGAGAGCGTCTCTGGGATCTGAAAAAACAAGGTGTATATAAAATATATGTATTTATTCTAAACACAACCCCCTCTTTATGAGGCTAAAGTACAATACAAGAACTTTAAATAGCACACAGTAAATAGCACAGTATACATTATGCCCTCGGGGCCTCACAAACCATATACTAAAATAGTGGTATAATAACCACGTGAGGGATAGAATCGAGGCCTAGGGCCTTTAGAACCGCTGGGGCAACCAGGAACCAACCAAAGTAGGGATGCAGGAAACCCACGGGGGACGCGTGCAGTGTCTAAACACAGCAGCGAATCACCATTGACTTCTAAGGGAGGAAATACAAGTTACAATTTTAAAGACTAAGGACACTTGGGTGTGAACTACGATAGAACCCTTTTAGACTTAGACACTTTGAGAGCCAAGACCCACGGGAGCACCAGAGTACTCATGCTACCTCACCCAGGTATGCCGGGTGCATAGGTGTCTTTTGGTATCAGGTTTCGTCATCGATCCCAATGGAGAGCTGCGAAGAAGTGCTGAAGGCGACCTTGGCAAAAACGAGAGAGTCTCTGGGATGTGGAAAAACATGTGTCTTTGTGCCCTGCCGGACTCTCAACCTTACGGGTACGCCAATAAGTAGGTGACTTCGTGGTTTTGAAGAATTCTTTTGGCTGAGAGGAATTCACGTCTGGCCGCTTGTACTACAATGGTGTAGTCTGGACAGAATGAGAGCGAATTGCCTTTGTGACTTATTTTTCCCTTGACTCGGGCCGCGTGTACAAGGCATTGCGGTCTCTGAAATTCAAAATCTTTGCAATTATGGGGAGAGCAGGGTATCCGGGGCCAGGACCTATGCCGAGGGAGCAATGCGCCCGTTCAACAATAAAGACGGGGAGAGAACATCACCAAAGACTTTCCTGATGAGCTGCTACACAAAGTCCTCCATGTGGGAGATATCGGTGGACTCGGGCACTCCTGTGATGGCCGAGGTTGTGCCGCCGGGAGCGGGCCTCCAAATCCTCATTTTTATTCCAAATGATGTCCTGGATTTTGTCCATTTGCAGTAGCTTCTGGCGATCCTGAGTTGTGGCATCCTCAGCGTCTGACACCCGGGACTCCACATGTAGGAGGCGGGAGTCGTGAGAGTCCACCCGGGCCTTGACCGAATCCAGGCATGCGGACAGTTGATCCAGTTGAGCCGCGATTCCAGTGTCCGTGGACTTGACATCAAGCATGATTGACTTCAGGTTGTCGTCACGAGCTGGGGGGGCCCTCCATGTCCACACCGTCTTGTCGTGTCGTGTAGATCTGCGTTGTTCGAAGGAGATTTTGGGTTGCTTTGGGTCAGTCCTTCCCATGGCAGGCTGAGACAGAAGAAAATAAAACCCGGGAATAGGAGAGGAGCGGGGTGCCAATGTGTGCAGGCGTAGCTAGCACGGATTATGAAGGCAGTCGCCCAGCAGACACAAAATGGTAAAGATGGCAGGATCCCTATCTCTAGGGGATGGCAGCAGTCAATCCAAGCCACTCAAGGACGACGTTTAATGGCAGAGTGGTGCGCAGATGTCACAGGATCCAAAGCGACAGCCCACCAAGATAGCTCAGGAAGGTGAGAATGTGTTTCCAGGGGGCCCACTGAACAACCAGCGGGTAGAGCAACAGATCAGCACAGTGCCCAAGACACAGAGTCAGTAGGAGCAAATTTGGTTAGCAAAGAAAGCTCCAAAGGATGCCCCACAATCCTCGCTTCAGTGGATCCCAGCCCATGGGTAGAGGCCTCAGTACAACAGCAGCTTAAAACAGGCAGCGCTAAAGAGGTGTCACAACAAGCAGAAGGCAAGACAGGCCCTAGAATTCCAGGGTGACAAACCCCCCCCATACAGGGCCACACACCAGCAGATGCCAGTTGCGAAGAGGAGGAGCAAGCCCCGGGTTATGTGTGGCGATGGAAGGAGCTCAGGGCAAAGCCCAAGGCAGAGTGGGCTGTGCACCAGACCTCCAGGCAGCAGGGGTGGTAAAATTGAGTTGAGGGCCTCGGGGACGAGGAGTTCCAGAACTGGGCGCAGCCCTGCGGCCGACCTCGAATCACAGTGCCGAGGCCAACCAGAACTGCAGCGATGAGCAACACGTCGGTGCAGGGGGGAGTCAAAGCAGGACGGCCCCTGTAGAACAGTGATGGCGCCCGTAAGTGTGTGTCCCAGGCAGTGAAATCGTGGCGTGGAAGGCCGCTGAAGGTGTCAGCAGTCCGCCGTGACTGGTTTCTTTGTATAGCCCTGCTTCCTGTTTCTGCTTTCTTTCTGCTCTCTAGATAGCCCCTGTACCCAGTGACTGTTATCGCTTGCCCCTGTGTCTGGTTTTCTCTCTTTCTCTTCGCCGCTCTGTGCATACGTTTTTCCAGCCTCTGCACCCTCCCCGCTCCCCTGCCACTGCCCCCTGCGGCCCCACCCCCTTCCATCCCTGTGCCCAGCTCCCTTTTGAATCCCTGCCCCGCTCCCGCCTCTCAGCTGCTCCTCCCTCCCACTTCGCCATTTATGGCGGGGACCGCGCGTACGCGCAGCGTTCATGCGCAGCGGGCATGCCGATTGTGCGCCGAAGGAACGCCAAAGGCAAGCCCGTCTGCGCCCGTCCCCGCCTGGACCGCGCCCAGCGCCAGGGACCCTGGTCCTCAACGAAGCCAACGCACCTGACGAACCTACGACGCCGCTACCCTCCACGCACTCAACACCAGTCGGAACCCCACCTGCTACCTAGCCACCCCGAAACGCACCCACGGACCCTTCCCCTGCCAAGACTGCAAATTCACCTGTCTCCGTCCCGGGCCGGCACCCGCCAAGCCCACCACCAGCAAGCAACATCTCAAGTGCATCCTGCTCAACACCTGCATGTCCACAGACACGCAGTCGAACTCTGGAACCTCCTGGACACAACAGCACCAGGCGTCGCCTACCTCACGGAAACCTGGATGAACGCCTCCTCAGCCCCCGACATCGCCATAGCCATCCCGGACGGCTACAAGATCACCCGGAGGGACCGCACCAACCAAACCGGATGAGGCATCGCCATCGTCCACAGAAACACCATCCACATCACGACCAACTCGGAAGACACCCTCACAGCCGCCGAACACCTTCACTTCCAGATACACACTGACCCCAGGACTACCCTCAGAGGCACCCTAATCTACAGACCCCTGGGACCACGCACACAATTCAGCGAAGCCATCGCAGACTTCGTCAGCCCGCACGCCCTCACCTCCTCAGACTACATCCTCCTAGGGGACCTCAACTTCCACATGGAGAACAACAATGACAGCAACACCATCACCCTGCTGGACAACCTCACAAACCTCGGGCCCAAGCAACTAGTAAACACCCCCACCCACTACGCCGGACACACGCTATACCCCATCTACTCCTCCAGCAAGCACATCTCCTTCAGCTACTCAACCGGACTCCACTGGACAGACCACAGCTGCGTCCATTTCTTCTTCAGGAAAGCCAAGACCCACCACCACCCGCAACAGGTCCCACGCAGAAGCTGGAGCAAAATCACCGCCCACCAGCTCACCACCTCCCTCAGCCAGAACCCTCCCACCCTCACGACGGACCCCAACGAAGCAGCCCGCAACCTCGCACAGTGGCTCGCCAGCTGCGCCGACGAACTCGCACCACTGAAGAAACCACCCAGCAGACCCTGCAGCAAGAAAACCTCGTGGTTCTCCAACGACCTCATAAACTCAAAGAAAACCTGCCGCTCCCTCGAAAAAACCTGGCGCCAGGACCAGACAACAGAAAAGATGACAGCCCTCAAGAACGCCACCCGCAAGCACCACCAACTGATCCGCACCACCAAAAGAACTACTTACAAACAACGACTGGACAACAACACCCACAACAGCAAGGAACTCTTCAACATCGTTAAGGAGCTCTCCAACCCCAGCGCCTGCAACAATGACATTACACCCTCGCAAGACCTCTGCGACTCACTCGCCTCGTTCTTCCACCACAAGATCGCCTACATCCATGACAGCTTCGGCGCACAGACCACGCACCCAACCACCGGACCAGCGCACCAAACCACCACCCTCTGCACCTGGACCCCAGTCAGCACCGAAGACACCGCCCGCACAATGAACACCATCCACTCCGGCTCCCCTACTGACCTATGCCCTCACCACATATTTAACAAAGCTGACTCCATCTTCGCACCCCAACTCCGGGACATCATCAAAAGCTCCTTCACATCCGCCACCTTCCCGGAGAGTTAAAAACATGCCGAGCTCAGCGCCCTCCTGAAAAAACCCACCGCGGACCCCACGGACCTAAGAACTTTTGACCCATCTAGCTCCTCCCTTTTCTTGCCAAAGTCATCGAGAAGACGGTCAACAAGCAACTCTCCGCCTTCCTCGAAACAAACAGTTCCCTCGACCCGTTGCAGTCCGGTGTCCGAGCAAACCACAGCACCGAGACCACCCTCATCGCAGCTACCAATGACATCAGGTCCATGCTCGACAACGGAGAAACAACCGCCCTCATCTTCCTGGACCTCTCAGCAGCCTTCGACACGGTATGCCACCGCACCCTGATGCAATGCCTCAGCAACACCGGAATCCGGGCCACGGCCCTGGAGTGGATCATCTTGTTCCTCGCCGGAAGAACCCAGAGAGTCCGCCTCCCCTGTTCCGCTCCGCGGCTACCGAAGTCATCTGCGGCGTCCCACAAGGATCCTCGCTCAGCCCCACCCTCTTCAACGTCTACATGAGCCCCCTCACAGCCATCGCACGCAAACACAACCTCAACATCATCTCCTATGCCGACGACACCCAGCTGATCCTCTCCCTCACCAACGACCCGGACACCGCCAGAACCAGCCTCCAGGAAGGAGTAAAAGACGTCGCGGAATGGATGAAGCTCAGCCGTGTGAAACTGAACTCAAACAAGACGGAAGTCCTCATCCTGGGACCATCCCCCTCGGCCTGGGACGATTCCTGGTGGCCACCTGCCCTGGGCACCGCCCCCAAGCCAACAGACCACGTACGCAACCTGGGCTTCATCCTGGACTCCTCCCTCACGATGACCAAGCAAGTCAACGCCGTCTCATCATCCTGCTTCAACACCCTGCTCATGCTTTGAAAAATCTTCCGATGGATCCCCACCGCAACCTGGAAGACTGTCACCCAGGCCCTTGTCACCAGCCGCCTGGACTACGGAAACACCCTCTACGCCGGAACCACAGCCAAGCTCCAAAAAAGACTACAGCGCATTCAGAACGCCTCGGCAAGACTCATCCTGGACATCCCCGTCACAGCCACATCTCTGCCCATCTGAAAAATCTGCACCTGCTCCCCGTCAGCAAGCGAATCACGTTCCGACTCCTAACCCACGCACATAAAGCTCTCCATGACGCGGGCCCCATATACCTCAACAGCCGCCTCGCATTCTAGACACCAACCCGCCAGCTCTGCTCCGCCAGCCTCGCCCTCACCACCGTCCCACGAATTCGCAAAGCCACCGCCGGAGGAAGATCCTTCTCCTATCTGGCAGCCAAGACATGGAACTCCCTCCCGACCCACCTTCGGCTGACCCAGGACCATCTCTCCTTCAGGAAACAACTCAAGACCTGGCTGATCGAGCAGTAGTTACCCCCCCCCCCAGCGCCTTGAGACCCTAACGGGTGAGTAGCGCGCTATACAAATGTTCTTGATTGATTGATTGATTGAGCTGGGGTGGATGCGTGGCGATGCTTCCCTGGACTGCAGAGCAGGGATGCTGCCTGGGGTACAAGGGGGGCACACCGCACATGTTGCAAGGCCCAGGAGCCCAAAGCCAGTGGCGCCAGCACTAAAGAAAGTGTAACGGGGCGTTAGAGCAGCACCAAGCCCGAGCCAAGCGGTACTACACATGGGTCCCCTGCCCCGCCGCAAATAACTTCGGCAACAGCGGCACTCACCGGGGGCGATCAGGGATCCTCCGGAACCTCCACTAGCAGAGTGGGGTATCAGGTCACACAGCAGGCTGCGGAGGAAGGAGGGCAGGGCCTCAATGCCCGGGGAGTCTCAAGCCCAGCGCCGCAATCAGGCAGCCGTTCACAGCCCCCGCAGGCCAAGAGCAGTACCAGACTGTACCTTAGGCACCAACAGAGCAGGGGATGTCGATTGTGAGTAAAATAAGTGCCATCATCTGCAGGATTATAAAGGATTATGCGCTTGGCCGGCAGATCCCACTCAGAGGGCGGCCATCTTACAGCCTGCCAAGCCACACCCCCATAATCGCTAGAACTTTATTTAGGGATAGTGTGTGTATATTAACACCCCTTTTTGTTCTATTTTTTCGTGTAAGAACCATTATAATACGCAACGTGCCCAGATTAATATGGCCTATAGCCTTTCACTTTAAAGTAATGTGTAGTCCATTGTTTATGTTGATGTTTGCAATCCTAAGTATGTTTATTATGAATAAGTCACGATGATGAACATACAGGTATGTGTGCATATTAACACTTGTTTTCTTTTCTTCATTGTATCAATTCCTGAATTTTCACATTGTGACCAGGCCGCTAGCAGTTTGCATTAAAGTAATATGTAGTCCTTTGTTAATGTTGGCAACTTTAGGCATTTGTACATTTAAATAAGGATGCTACAATGACGTCTTGTATCGTTATCAAGGTTCGGACTAGCCGAAACGCTTGGATCACGTCCTTTGCAGATGAAATACTTCCAAACTACAACCTGAGTACTGATTCCTTCCTGGTAAGAGTGAGAGGAGATTAAATACATATATATAAAATTCACTGAAAAAAACAAAAGTTTCAGGGACATTATAGTTAGAAATTAGCATTTAAAAAACCTCAGAAATTCACTGAAAAAAACACCGGTTTGATGGGCGTCATAGTTAGTTGGACATTTCACTCGTACAAAGCAAGAGAAATTCGGCTGTTATTGTTAGTTGTGCTAACTATAACTCGCGCCCCTGCAATGCACTGCTGATTACGTCACATATTACATCACTCATGACAAGGTCAGTGACATCACTGATGACACCACTGATGAAATCTCAAATGACATCACTGACGACATCATCCATGTGATCATCTGATGCGCCTCCTCACACCCTAAAATACAGACTACCATTCTCCATAGACACACCAATACTAGTACGGCTACAATATTCTGTGCACTATGCATGCAGACCTTTAACCAGCTACATACTATTGATACGCTCCTCTAAATACCCAGTTAGTACATATGCAGTCTAGGAATCCTTTTGTCTGTCCCATGCACTTCTCCATTCACCCATCCAGCACCATCTACGTATAAGCACTTATAAATTCAGCACGCACTTTCTTTGCAACACTGAAATTTCTCCAGTTATTAGTCGTATACTTAAAGAATGGCGTAGTCACTAAAACAAGTGCAGGTACAATATTTTGTACACTATGCATGCACACCTCTAACCAGCTACAAACTATTGAAACGCTCTTCTAAATACCCAGTTAGTACCTATGCAATGCAGGAATCCTCCTGTCTGTCCCATGCATTTCTCCAATCACCCATCCAGCACTATCTACTTATCCTAACTCCACCAATACGCACTTATAAATTCACTATACACTCTATTTGTAATACTGTAATTATTCTAGTTACTAGTCATGAACTTATGGAATGGCCTAGCTACTAACACAAGTACAGCTATAATATTTTATGCACTATCCAAGCAGACCTCTAATTAGCTACATACTATTGATACACTCTTCTAAATACCCAATTAGTACTCATGCAGTGTAGGAATAGTCCAGTCTGACCCATGCACTTCTTTAATCACTTATCTACCACTATCTACTTATCCTAGTACTCCACCAATACGTAAGCACTTATAAATTAAGTGTTCACTCTGTTTGCAGCACTGTCATCATTCCAGTTACTAGTGGTATTCTTATGAAATGTCCTAGGCACCAACACAAGTACACATAAAATATTCTATGCATAATCCCTACAAATCTCTAGGCTGATACATACTATTGGTCTAGTCCATTAAATACTGAAGTAGTACCCATGCAGCGTAGGATACTTCCTATCAGCCTCATGCAATTCTTCAATCACCCATCCAGCACTATGTTCTTATTATATCAGTCTGCCAATACCTAAGCACTTATGGGGCATATTTACAAGTGCTCTGCACCAGCAATACGTCACTTTTTGTAACATAGTGATGAGCCAGGCACTCCTTTATATTTACAAGGAGAGGAAAAGCCACCCTGCATGGTTTTTCCTCTCCTTGTAAATACTACCCCTTCATACACAGAACATTGCGTTGAAGAAGCATTCCATAGGTATTTCTGTGGGTGTTCCCACGCAACACCCATAGAACAAGACACATCTTCAGATTTATGAGAAATCGTAAATCTGTAGATGTGTGTGAATGGTGAGCCATCTTAGAGTTGGTGTAGCAAGGCGCAAAGAGGAGAATTGTTTTAATTTCTCCTCATTTTTTCCACTTTCAATGCATGCTGCATTCCACAGCATACGTTGAAATAGGAAAATGCATTTACTGATTGTTTTTGTGCAGGAAGGTGTCCATTCCTGCACAAAAACAATCTCCGCACGACACAGACATCCTTGCACCACGGTGCAAGGGTGCCTGTGTCACCGTATGGCTGTAGTTTGTGCAGCAGTGCAGAGGGAAGCACAGAGTGGCAACATATTCATGTACATATGTCACATTCCTGTGGTTCGGAAATGCCACAGTGCAGTGCAGCTAAAGAGCTTGCAGTATCACGCTGCAGTACTTCCTCATAAATATTAACCTATGAATTCACCATACACTACTAATGTACTCTTTCAGTCAATCATGCTGTATACATATATTCAACCAAACTTTCACACATTGCCTTGCAATTATAGTTCTTTCTTAAACCAGATAAGGTAATTCTGATAAGAATTTTTGTTTCTTTTGTATTTTTTGTTTAACAATTTTGTATTTTTTTGGTATTTTTTCAAAAAATGAACAAAAAAAGTATTAATAAAACAGGAAAATTTTGGAATTACTTATCATTCCAAAAACAAAAACAAACAATTAACAACGATGGTTATGTTGTGCAGCACAAACTGCATCCACCGACTGCTCACTGAAGCATATAAGTTTCTTACACTTCACGCAGTATTGTTTGAGAAAGGTGAATTCTGGCCTAATGTCCATTGCAGGTGTTTCTGAGGACGCTCCAGACGTACTTGCCACAGCAGGTGAGGGGTTCAAAGCAGCTCGCCTCATTTCCTCCCAAGCAAGATTGAGAAGATGTGTGGTCCGGAGATGCTTGTACATATAAGAAGTGTCACAAGATTATTTTTTTTCACTGCCTCTTCACAGGACTCTTTCTCGCATTTACTTCTCTCCAGGTGGAAAAGTGAAGAATTTCCACAAGACAGATTCCAGCCTCTGTGGACGTGGTGCCTCGTGTAAGAATTCTTCTTCAGAAAATACTTCCTCCTGCTGCTGCTGCAGCCCAGATGGCATTTAGTTTGATATTTTTTGAAAAACACCAACAAAAACAAGCAAAAAGGGTTCTTGTGGGAAAAGAGATGTCTCTCTAAAGATGCTCCAACAAGAATGATTAAAATGAATGGGGTCCTTCAATAGTTACAGTGGGAAATGTTATGAACCAATGAAATCTTTTTTTTTTTAGGTCACATGGGATCCGCACACTCTGCGCTCACGAAGCATGCACCCGACACTACTTCCCTAAAATATATTTAAAAATATTATAACTTTATTATAAGTACAAATATACTATTTTTATGAATATCTTAGATAATCTCTTGCCCTATGTATATTAAAGACACATACATATTATTTTAGAACATGATTTTTTATTGCGACTTTTCTAAAATGGCATTAGGCATGCTGTCCAATAGAAACAAACACATGGAGTGTGAATACATGAGGGGTGTGGGTCGTGACTGGTGACTGGGTGTTACAGGTGAAAGAACATATATACATAAAATAAAAACTTTCAAAATATCCACTGTAAATCCCAATAGTAAATACTAGTTGTAAGTCATATTTACAAGAAGAGCTTCTCAATAGTGTTCCAAAAGACTGCACAAAACAGCCCAACAGACTGTTTTATTTTCAAGAAGCCAAAATACACTCAATTCACTAGCTTTGGCTGGCAGAACACCAAGGAATCGCTCTACATATCTCCATTTATAAAAGTGCGCAGAATAGGATCCTTGTTTGTTTTATGTTCATATTTTAATACCATGGGGTACAGAGTCACCAAGGAAGAAATATGTTTTTATACCTAAACCTATTTAAGTATTCCCTCTAGGGGAGCCGGCTAATTTACTTCACATCTCACTATGGTACCTCCAAAAAGCAACACATTCTTCGATGTATGTTTGAAACAGGAATGCCCAAAATATTGCAACATATGCAAATATTATACGCAAAGTATCACTTAAAGTACGCTTGTATGTTGTGCCGTTCTAATCTTATACAAAGTAGAGAAAAGTCTTCTCATTACCTGCCTACACAAATTGCAATTTACATATTCTCAATCACAGATTCCAAAATTGGCCAATACAAATTTCAAACCAACTATAAGCCGCATCAAACGATCTTACCAATCCCTTGTATCAAACCAACAGCAAGTGTTGCATCCAAACAACCCTTACCAATCACTGGTGTCCAGATTCTAACTGCCAAGTTCTGAATGACCTAACAGTTGTTTTTTAGAATACTCACACCAAAAAGGTTTTCAGTAAGGAATGGTAAACATGTGGAGGATCAAAATCAGGGAGACCAGAAATATACCGGGCTGCAGAGACAGAGAATCCGCAGAATCTCCGTGCATAAAGTACCTCCTTAGTAGATTCCTGTCTCCTGTCAAGATCATTCCCTTGGACAGCCTGATGAGGTCCACGTTGGAGCGCCATTTGAAGAAAATAGAAAGCTTCTCAGGCGTCCCACTGATAAACCTGGTCCTTTTAAACCAACAAAGAAGAGATTGGCACAGAAGCTGTAATATAAAAAGAATTCATTTATTGACCTCAGATGAGGAAGACTATGTCACACAGTACCCTCAGAAACAACTGTATGAGGCAGTCCAAGGGGAGGTCCTGGCACATGTAAGCATGCAAAATTACTAATAAGGGTATACAAGATCTGCTTGCTCAACAAAGTGGGAGGAGAGTTACTTCTCCATACATCAGCAAAAATAGCCTGACAGTTCTATAAGAGGAGCAGGTGCATTCTACTAGCTAGGGCTTAAAGAGCATGTGCAAGGCTCTGAAGAGGGAAACAACACATGGCGAGCATATGGCTACCTAAAATGGCTGCCAAATACAAAAATGGCTTTCAGCTCATGCTAACAAATCCCTGCAATCTTTAACAGTCACGCTAAATCTATCCCCGTCCAATTCCGCCGGAAAAGGAAGCTATCGCCTGTTACCGGAGTGTTGCTAATACGGGGATGGATTCCGACGTTCGGGGGCAAAACAATTCTAACACGAATTCCGATTTGCAAAAAAATTTCCATTTGTTGCTAATAACCCCCTAGGTGTTTCACAGTGAGAAAAATGAGTAAAACACGCTCATTTTGCGACCTATGCTTTTTACCCAATGCCAAGATAAATATACAGCACATATGATACCTCACAAGTCACCTGGTGTACCACCGTCTACCAAACATGGATGTTGCTTTGACACATTGGCATGTGCATGTAAACAAGCAATGACAAAGTCAAGCTCAGCTTTAACATGTTTAAACATGCAAACAGACATGCAAACATGCATTTGTTAACACATTAAAACTAGACAACTTAAGCCTTATTTACTAGTAATGATGCATCACTGCGCCAAGGCAGCGATCCATCAAAGTTTTTTGAGCCTGAGTCAAAAAACCTCAAAACGTTATGGATGCTCTGTATTTACAATATGGGGCTTCATGGCGCAAGGCCTGAAGGATGCATCCGAAATTCAGACTCATCAGTGGGCAAGATTTGGCAAGGCATCCACCACAAAAAAGTGATGCATTGCTGTAGTTGTCATAAGACTGGCGCAACTAGAGCAATGCATCTGAAATCAGAGGTGATACATCAGTTTTGACTGACGCAAGTAGCCTCATGGTTGGGAACCAATGTAATAGAGTGTGAAACGGTGAAAAACCCAGGGTCATATTCATAAGATGAAAAACACTGGGGCATATTCATAAGAAAAAAAACCATCATACTAACACTTCGCTGCACCAAGGCAGCGATGCGTCAAAGTTTCTTGCACCTATATGAAAAATCCTTACAACGCCATGGATGCCCATATTTACAAGATGGAGCTCCATGACACAAGGTCCCAAGGATGCGTCAGAAATTCGGATGTATCTGTGAGAAGGATGCCACAAGGCATCCAGACCAAAAGTGGTGCATAGCTGTAGTTGGTCATAAAACTGCCTCAACCACAGCAATGCATCCAAAAAACTGAGAAGAAAAAATTCAGGGCCATATTATCAAGGGGGTTTATCTCCGCTTTTTTGGATTTAAAAGCCAAGAAAGCGGAGATAAAATTATCTCCCTATTACCTAGCTGTCGCTAACTCCAGTTAGCGACAGCTAGTAGGAGATAGCGACCATCTTGGGCCCCACTTTGCATGTCAGTGATATTTATCACTAATGACATGCAAAGTGGGCGTGCCAAGATGTTAGTGACTGGAAACAGTCGCTAACAGCGCTATCTCCTATTACCAACTTTTGGAGATATTCACGCTAAGCGCGAATATCTCCAAAAATTAACACCTGCCCTGAGCAGTTCTTAGCCATGTTATCCAATGGGAGGTGGATAACATGGCTAAGAGCATTAGCTCGGTAATGCATGAATATCGCTGACTTTTCAGTGATATTCATGCATTGCGGCCGTTTTTTATCGCATTTGCGATAAACCTTGATAATAGCAAGGTTTATCTGCGATCATTTCTGACGATGCTTAGCGTTAATAAATTCGTTGCTAAGCATCGTTAGCGATAAATATCGCTTAACGTTGGTAATATGCCCCTCAGATTTTACTCTATTAAAATACGTCCTGGAATTCACGCATGCAAGTGAGTATAGTGTACTTATGCATATCACCATGCCTATATATGTGTGACATAAATCATTAATGGTGTGTAACGTTTGATTTACTTTTCTACGTACGTGTGCACTTACCTGTTGAGGGGGTGTGACTTGATTGCAGACTAGTTCAAGTTCAAGTTCAGAAATTTGTATAGCGCACTACTCACCCAGAGGGTCTCAAGGCGCTTGAGGAGAGGGGTGCTTCACTTATCGAATATCCAAGTTTTTTGTTGCTTTCTGAAGGAGAGGTGGTTCTATGTAAGGAAGAGGTGGGTGGGGAGAGAATTCCAGGTTTTGGCCGCTAAGTAGGAGAAGGATCTTCCCCCCATGGTGGATCTACGGATGCGCGAGATTACGGCGAGGGCTTGACTGGACGATCGTAGTTGGCGGGTGGGAGTATAAAAAGACAAGCGCGTGTTGAGGCATTCGGGTCCTAGGTCATAGAGGGCTTTGTGTGCGTGGGTGAGGAGACGGAACGTTATTCTCTTGTTGACTGGGAGCCAGTGGAGGTCTTTCAGGTGACCGGAAATGTGAGCTTGGCGGGGGATGTCTAGGATGAGTCTGGCTGATGCGTTTTGGATGTGTTGGAGTTTTTTCTGTAGTTTGGCTGTGGTTCCGGCGTAAAGGGTGTTTTCGTAGTCCAGTCGGCTTGTGACCAGTGCATGGGTGACCGTCTTTCTTGTTTCGGTGGGGATCCAACGGAAGATTTTTTTGAGCATACGTAGGATGTTGAAGCAAGATGATGAGACGGCGTTAACTTGTCTGGTCATCCAGAGGGAGGAGTCCAGGATGAAGCCTAGGTTATGTCCGTGGTCCGTTGGTATGGGTATGGATCCCAGGGCCGGTGGCCACCATGAGTCGTCCCAGGCGGAAGGGGATGTTCCTAAGATGAGGACTTCCGTTTTGTCAGAGTTCAGTTTTAAACGCCTGTTCTTCATCCACTCGGCTACTTCTTTCATCCCTTCGTGTAGGTTGGTTTTGGCGGTATTTGGGTCTTTGGTGAGGGAGAGGATCAGCTGGGTGTCGTCTGCGTAGGAGATAATGTTGAGGTTGTGTTGGCGCGCGATGGATGCGAGGGGGCTCATCTATACGTTGAAGAGGGTGGGACTGAGTGAAGATCCTTGTGGTACGCCGCAGATGACTTCGGAGGCCTCTGATCTAAAAGGGGGAGGCGGACTCTCTGGGTTCTTCCGACGAGGAACGAGATGATCCAGTCCAATGCTTTGCCTTGTATTCCGATGTTGTTGAGGTGTTGTATGAGGGTGCTATGGCAGACTGTGTCGAATGCTGCGGAGAGGTCAAGTAGGATGAGGGCGACTGTTTCTCCGTTGTCCAGTAGTGTTTGAATGTCGTCAGTTGCTGCGATGAGGGCGGTTTCGGTGCTGTGTTTGGCTCGGAAGCCGGACTGCGTGGGGTCTAGGGATTTGTTGGATTCGAGGAAGGTGGAGAGCTGACTGTTGACGGCTTTCTCAATGACTTTTGCAGGGAATGGGAGGAGCGAGAAGGGGCGGTAGTTCTTAAGTTCAGTGGGGTCTGCTGTGGGTTTCTTCAGGAGGGCGCTGAGTTCGGCATGTTTCCAGCTTTCCGGGAAGGTAGCGGAGTTGAGAGAGCAGTTGATGACGTCTCGGAGATGGGGTGCGATAATGGAGTCAGCTTTGTTGAAAATTTGGTGGGGACAAGGGTCGGTTGGTGATCCTTAGTGGATGGAGTTCATCAGGCGGATGGTGTCTTCAGAGGTGATTGGGTTCCATGCACAAAGGTTGTTAGAGGGGGGTTTTGGTTCGGAGGTGGGTAGAGTGGACTGGTCTCCGGACTGGTTTTCAAAGCTGTTATGTATGTCGGTGATTTTGTTGTGGAAGAATGAGGCTAGGGAGTCGCAGAGGTCTTGGTAGGGAGTGATGTGGTTGGTGCCGGCGGTAGTGTTGGTAAATTCTTTGACGATGTTGAATAATTCCTTGCTGTTGTGGGCGTTGTTGTCGAGTCGATCCTTGAATGCTGACTTCTTGGTGGATCGGATTAGTTGGTGGTGTTTGCGGGTGGCGTTCTTGAAGGTGGCCAGGTTGTCAGTGGTTGGGTTTTTTCTCCAGGCTTTCTCGAGGGTGCGACAGAACTTCTTGGAATTCTTAAGGTCATCGTTGAACCAGGGGGCGTTTTTGCTACCTTGCTTGATTTGATGGTTTTTCAGGGGTGCTAGTTCATCGGCGCAGTGGGAGATCCATTGTGTGAGGTTGGTGGCTGCTTGGTTTGGGTCCGAACATTTTGCAGGAGGGTTTTGGAGAAGCGATGTAAAGAGCTGGTCGATGGTAATTTTGTTCCAGTTTCTTCGGGGAATTGGTTGTGGATGGTTGTGGGTCGTGGTCTTTTTGTCGTTGAAGTGAACGCAGCTGTGGTCCATCCAGTGGAGAGCTGTGGTGTGGTTGAAGGAGATGTGCTTGCTGGAGGTGAATATTGGGTCGAGCGTGTGGCCAGCATAGTGGGTGGGGGTATTAACAAGTTGTTCGAGTCCGAGGTTGGCCAGGTTGTCCAGAAGGGTGGTGGTGTTGCTGTCGTTTTTCTTTTCCAGGTGGAAGTTGAGGTCTCCCAGTAGGATGTAGTCCTCGGAGGAGAGGGCGTGTGGGCTGATGAAGTCAGTGATGTCTTCGCTGAATTGTGTGCGGGGTCCTGGTGGCCTGTAGAGGAGGGTGCCTCTGAGTGTGGTCTTGGGGTCGGTGTGGATCTGGAAGTGAAGGTGTTCGGCGGTGGTGAGGTTGTCGTCTGAACTCGTCGTGATGCGGATGGTGTTCTTATGGACGATGGCGATGCCTCCTCCTGTTTGGTTGGTGCGGTCCTTTCGGATGATCTTGTAGCCGTCCGGGATGGCTACAAGATCATCCTTAAATATAAAATGCACTACACTATCTCAAGTCATTTCAGCTGGTCAAATTCCTCTGAAACATCCAATGCATCATACATACCCCTGGGTTTTAGAGGCGTAGGAATTCTGATGAATTTCAAGCTCAGCTGCCCACGTCACTTTGAGAAAAAGTCACAAATACAACTGAATCCATTTTATGGGGGATTTTAGGTGGGAATGCCTACCTTGCATACATTAAAATTAATGCGTCACAACGTAGTTGATTCTGACAAAAGTAAAAACCTATGCAGGCCTGCGAAAAGTTATGCATCTGCCTAGATGTGTCACCTTGTAAATATGGAGCAATGAAAGCACTGCTGTTGTGTCAAAAAAATTATGCGGTTGCGGCACAAACAACTTGCCCCTCACCTTGCACTCTATTACATTGGTCCTGGATATTTCACACATACAAGTGGGCTTAGTGTACTTATGCGCACCACTATGCCCAAGTATGTGTGACATATTATGTGAAAGTGCAATGTGAGTGCATACACTCTGTGATGGTGTGTAATGTGATGTTTACTGTGTTACCTACCTTATGTGTGCACTTACCTGTTGAGGGGATGTGACTTGATTGCATATTAAACATTTTTCAGGTCACTTCAGCTAGTCAGATACTTATGCCACAGCTAATGCATCATTCTTATGACTGAGTTTTGTAGTTGTAAGAATTTTGACATATCTCAAGTTCAGCGGCCCATTTCCCTAAAATGTGTCACTTTGTCAAAATGTCAGAAATACCACTGCATCAGTTTTACTGGGGATTTTTTTATGTGGGAACACCTACCTGGCATATATTAATACTAAAGTGACACCACGCAGCCGATCCCAACGAAGGTAAAAACCGTTGCAGGCCTGTGAAAAGTGACTCATCTGTCTAGATGTGTCACCTTGAGCAAAGAAAGCACTGTTGCTTTGTAAAAAATACTACGCAGCAGCGGCATAAGCTCCTTGTAAATAATATTCCCCCTAGGTTTTCAATGCTTGTTTTATATCTTCTGCAGTAACATTACTCTTACTGCTGCCATTCCTGCTGTAGTTCCTTATGCTGTACATTACTGTCGGACACAGTCTTAAGGACTTTTTCAAGGCTTCTAGTAGAATATAGCTTAATACCGGTCGGTAACGGCTGAAAATAGGTATATTTGCCATTACCGACTGGTATTTAGCTTTTTCTAATGTAGATGGCTGGATTTAAGGATTCGGTAATTTACCGATTCGGTAATTTAAGGAATCGGTAAATTACCGAATCCTTGAAATACAGTATTCGGTAAATTACCGAATCCTTAAATCCTATGTAGGGAGCACTCAAGTGAGTGCATTTTATATTTAAGGATTTGTTATTTACCACCAACTACAAGTTGGTGGTAAATATCAAAAACCTTTAAAAAAGTAATTTTGTGCTTTTTTAAAAGTGCCATGTGGCAGACATACATGCCCTTAGGGAATGTATGTGTGCCACATGTGCACACAAGCACATAGAAATGAATGGAAATTCCTCCAGGCCCATGGGAATGAATGGGAATTACCGAATCGGTAAATATCGAATCGGTAATACCGAATATTACCGATTCTGTAAAATTTACAGAATTTTTACCTACATGCTATTTACTGATTCTTAAATACCGAATTGGTAAAATCTGGTATTTAAGAATCAGTAAATAGAGATTACTTACATATGGCCCATGGTGTTTTCCTGTCCTTACAGCCAGCCCAGTGCACATTTTGATGCCATGCGCCAACGTAAGCACTCATGCACCATGGTGCAAGGGTGTCTGTGTTGTTGGCAAAATCGTTTTTGTGCAGAAAGCAACACCTTCCTGCACAAAAACAATCACAATAGGCAGTTGCCTCTTTTTATGTGTGATGCAGAATGCAAAGCATGTGGAAACTGGAAAAAACCTGGAGAAATGTAAACATTTCTCCCCGTTAGGCCTACTGTAGAAGGCGAAAGGATTGCCCAAGTTGCCTTATTTATTTATTTATTTATTTATTTATGCGATTTTATATAGCGCAAACTTTACCCAAAGGTGTCAGAGCGCTTTACATAAGGACCAGTTGAAAAACATAAGGATTTAGGATTACATGCGTTACATAAAGGATACAAACAGAAAAAAATTGCAAATGTACAAGATTTAAAGTCACACAAGGAGATACAAATGGATATACTCTAAGAGTCACATAGGAATGGTAGATAGTACAAAGGTCTACTGCATATACTAGTGATTAGAGTTATCTCTATATACATAAGGAAGGGATATGACTGGATATACTCTAAGAGTCACATAGGAATGGTAGATAGTACAAAGGGCTACTGCATATACTAGTGATTAGAGTCATCTCTATACACATGGGGAAGGGATACAAATGGATATACTCGAAGAGTCACAAAGGAATGGTAGAGAGCACAACGGTCTACTGCATATACTAGTGATTAGAGTTATCTCTATATACATAGGGAAGGGATATGACTGGATATACTCTAACAGTCACATAGGAATGGTAGAGAGCACAGCGGTCTACTGCATATACTAGTGATTAGAGTTATCTCTATATACATAGGGAAGGGATCTGACTGGATATACTCTATGAGTCACATAGGAATGGTAGATGGTACAAAGGTCTACTGCATATACTAGTGATTAGAGTTATCTCTAAATACAGAAAAGCAGAGTTCCATAAGTGGGGTCGGAGGGGGGATGCAGTCACAGCACAAAGGGAGGGTGGGATGGCTGCAAGGGTATAAAGAAAAGGCAAAGCAGAAAAGGGAAGAAACATTTGAGGATCATCAACAGGGAAAAGGGTTAAAGGATGAGGGAATGGATGGAGGGACAGAGTCCATAGAAAAGTGTCCGAAATCAGCAGCAAAATGGCGGCCAGGACAAAACAAAAAGTGAAGAAGTCCAGGAGAGAAGGTGGTGGTATGGTACGGCTGACCGTCACCCACCAGCAGCATGTTGCCCAGGTGGGAGATGAGAAGAAAGACCACAGGCGCCATGGCATGGTGGGTTGTTGTCGTCGGGTGGACACCTCACATTAAGGCACTGCAAATGTCAGGTAGATCGTGGTAGCAGTGTGACATCAGTGTGGTAGTCTCCTCGCTGACACCACGTTTGTCACGGATCTCGTGGCCCTCCTCGCCACTCTCGCCTCGCACATCTCGCTGGCTGGTTCCTCAACCGCTACCATTGTTGAGTCAGGCTGGCCGGTACAAAGCTGGGGCTTGTTGGGGCATGGTGTGACGCTGGGGTGCAGGCGAGGGGGAGAAGCAGAGCACTCCGCACAAGTCACCGCCAAGGATCCTGGAAGAGGGCTCACCCCCGCAGGCATTAGACACAGAGAGAGCTTGCGGCGTCGCTTACAGCTATATAGGACAGCGTCAAATTTCATGGGTGTTGAGTGGTAACACCCACAGCAACACCCAAGGAACACCTCTTTCACGCAGAGTAGGGCAAGGCATCGACTTTTGCTGCTTTGCCTTACTCCATATCTACAAGATGAAAAGCTGCGCAGGGTGGCTTTGTGTGTCCTTGTAAAAATGGGCCTGTGCTGTGCGCCACTGGAGTGTCAACAAAAGTGATGCTTCGAAGGCGCACATGGCTTGTAAATATGCCCCTTGGATTTCTGTTGAACACGTCCCAAGCAGTCAGCTTCTGCATTGATAGAAGTATGTGTTGGAATTGCAAGGTTAAAACCGGGAATCTGCAAAGCAAATATGCTTTTGAAATATGTATGGGTGTAGCTCATGTAGAATGATCCCATATTGTACCGTGACCGCCTGTGCAGACTTGCAGATACATAGGGGAACAAATACACAACATGGTTTTCACATACCCCATGCTTTCCATGTATGCAAAGAAAATGGCAGAAAAAAACGCGCCTGTGCATGCGAAATCTCTTGCACAGAAGGAAGACTAAAATTCCTTTTCTTGGATTTATTATGACAACATTTTGTATTGCATTTCGTGAATTGCGTCTTCCTTTCTCGATGGAGTCATATATTAGCAGCTGTTACCAATAATAACCACAGTTGCCATGGAGGCTGTTCTTCCGAGTGGGGGAGGATAGGGGTGTGGGGTCCCGAAAGAATGGAGTCGTCCCTATATTTAAACATCTGAAAGGCAGAAAATGTCCGTTCCAGATGCATAACACTTATTAATCTTTCCTATCACGAGGCAATGACCAGCAGCTTATTAGAGATTTGTCACTGACATCCTAGAGTGCCTGTCTTCACATTTTAAAGCGGGGCTTCGTTTCCTTCAGAACTCCAGTGCACAAACTCTGGGATGGAGGATGTTCACTGCTTTATTCATGGGCCAGTGACATTCATTCGAATCGGGAGAATAGCTGATCACCTAAATATTTAAGGACACACAGGGGGATATGAACAAGCTCCTATCGCAACCACAACATCACTATTACTGACTTTGTGGTGACGACAGGGTCTGTGCCTTATTTATAAGGCTGCGTTAAGCCACTTTGCGTGAATTAACGCAGCCTTGTAAATAAGTCCCCCTTTCATGCTATGTTAGCGTGAAAGGGGTGGGCAGTGGGTGTTGTGCTGGGGGTTTCACCGCTACACCCATTCATTTTGACGCTGCCCCCTATGTACAAGGGTGGCATACATAGGAGTCAGTGCCAAAATCAAGACAAGGAAAATCCTGTTCTTAAGTTGGCAAAACGAGGAAAAATGCATTATTTCTCCTCATTTTTGCTTTTCCCATGTGTGCTGCCTTGCGCAGCACACATGGAAAAAGCAAATTGCCATGGTGTGTTTATGTACAGGAAGCTGTTCCTTCCTGTACATGAACAATCTTTTTTTTAAAAAAAAAAGCCATTTTGTCACTTTCATGTGTGCTGCATGAATCAGCACATATGAAAGTGACAGAACAGCATTTTAGGATTATTTATGTGCAGGAAGGGACACCTTTCTACACATAAACAATCCACCCCTGCATGCAGACACACTTGCACTATGGTGCAAGGGTGCCTACGTTGGCACTAAGTTGCTAAACTTAGCGTCATCGCAGGGGGAAACGCAAGGCTGAACCACATTTTTGTAAATATGGGGCAGCCTTGCGTTTCAGAAGTGGCGGAGAGAGGCTAATGCCACTTCATTGTACATGTGGCCCACAGTGTTGAAGACAGGTTTAGCCAGATAGAGCGAAATGTGCTTTTTTAAGGTGGCCAACGTTCAGATTCGGTTGAAGAACTTTCAAAGAGGGTTGGATTGACATAAAGGGCAGCTGTGAAATGTTGCAGCTGGTGAAGTCTAACAGTGGTGAGGCCAAATGCCTGATACAAATGGCAGACTGTTTGTGACTGGAACAAGTGAGCCTTAATTATCTTGGCAAATTCTACCGCAGCCTAGAAAATGTTGACAAATTGTGAAAAAATATGTATTTTGGAACATAATCCGATACTAAATTGGCATAGGTTCTGAAGCGGCACTCACCTATTGACAGCTTCTGTCTTAAATGCATATATATGGCAGGCATTTAAAGAATGTCAATGACATGGTAAATGTTTCAGCACAATTATGTCAGGGGTGGGCAACATCATGCCACAGACGTCCACATATGCCAAGAGTTACCAGTGCTATGGTAGGACAAGCATTATGAATTACTGTTATTATTGTGACAGCAACAGTATTATACCATGAGTCCCCACCATCACGCTATTGAATCACCAGAATGTATTCAGGGCATCTAGTTTAGCTAAAGCAAATGGGCTGCAAGCATTTGTTTGTGTCAGAAGCACCATAGCATGATCCATGACCACAACTGGATTAGTGTTTCAGGTAAAATTCAAGGTCTTGACTCCTCACAGGGATGGCTGGATAGGGCAATTCTTGCTCTTTTTGATGAATGCACTTTTGTTAACCACACTAAACATGTACAAATGTTAGAGACCTGCTCTCAGCCATGAATTTTATATCTTCAGAACATCTCATCAGAAACACTCCTAGACCTGTGTAAGATTCGAGATAAGGACTGTTGTGTAGTTCCTATAATAAATATGCAGGATCTGCACGTCTAAACAATATACACTGTAGGACTGGTGTCAGATGAACTTGGATCACCCACATCGCGTATGTTGGCCCTTTTTGTACCAACTAGCGCACAGTGCCACTAGAATCTCCTCTTACCAAGGAGAGAATAGTTATTGGCAACCATCGAACATAACAACCCTGATCCTTCAGGGCCGTGGAAACAATATACTACCTTTCACTCAGTCACTTGTGCTTACTTAGTCTGTCTCAGAGAAATACACTGAACAAACATGCTGGGAGTTTTCAATAAGCATTTATTGAACAGTTGTTATTCTGGTGTAAAATAAATGAGCTGCAACAACAGTTAGGCAGTATAAGATATAAATGATTAGCAGTACGATAAATGCAAATGGATGATATAGCTCTACCATCTTACAATAATCATGAATAGATATGAATATATAAAACACATCAGAAAATATGTGTACTCCTATAATGCCTCCCTAACTAGATGTACCTAAGTGTACCTAGCCTGTGTGTAGGTGTTAAGCCAAGAATCCCTCTAGGATTTAATCAGCCCATTACCTGAAGTGAGAGACAGTGGGACCCCGTCCTGGTCTCGAGCTCGACACTCCGCAAGGGATATTTTAGACACTGCGAGCTGGAGTGTCTGCTTACAGGAACCTTAGCGTCTCTGGTCAGTGTGTCGGCCTGGAAGTCTTGTTCCCCTCTGTCTTATCTTAGCAAGATGTGGTGTATATATACCCATAGGTCTCCCCAGGGGTGCTTGCAGGGCCAGTCGCTCCACACACCGCGTGGCTCCCCCCCCCCCGTGGGTGCCCAAGACTCCTGCCTTATCTGCCGCTGTGAGCCCTCAGCTGCTGTCCGCTCCAGAGCAGTGTGGATCACACCTGTGACCGTGTCTCCCGCACTCTCGCTAGCTGAGTGCCAGGTTCTGTTGTACTTTTATTGTGCCCAGTATTGTTGTGCCAGTTCCTTTGTGTTGTCGTTAAGCATGAGCGTAAAATCCGTTACGCTTGCGGATTTTGCGAATTTTCGGTAAATTTGAGATTCGCGAACTCCCGCGAATTTACCGCGAATTCGCAAATCCGCGAGCCGCAGATTCCGGGGGCAAAAGTTCAAGCCTTGCTGGCCTGTTGTAACTATTTTACGATGGCGCCTGCAAGCTGCCAGCGCCATCCTAATATAGTTACTAAGTTAGCTTCAACAGGAAGCTCTAATAGATAAAATAAAGCAGGTGCTCGAGCACCTGCTTTATTTTATCTATTAGAGCTTCCTGTTGAAGCTAATTTAGTAACTATTTTAGGATGGCGCTGGCAGCTGGCCGGCGCCATCGTAAAATAGTTTCAACAGGCCAGGCAGGTGCGCCTTCTTCCCAAATATACCATCGAAAATCAGCTGTGATGCTGGACAGAGGCCTTTGCATCCTTGACTTTCACGAGCACAATCCTCGTGCTGTTCCTGTGGCCAGGAGCATCTGTATCTTCATCTGCTGCTCTGATCGGTCTCTGACCTTTTATACACACAAGAGGCATGTGCACTCGCATGGAAGCCCCGTCCGTTTGGCTGTAGACAACTCTCTGGCACTTTAGGCAGCTGTTGTGTAGTAAAAGCACTATACATTTACCCAACGAGGTAGCACTTACTGATTATCCAGTATAAAGTACTCCAGTTGAGTAGAGGTATGGCACAAAACGGTGGCGTCTTCTTGAATAAATATGAAGGGCAGGGTTCATTCTGGCACGATGGTCCTGGCACAAAAATTAAACCTCAACCGGAAGCACTTACAGATATCAATTAAGCATGTGCCCTAGTTGAAGCTTAAATTCAGTGACTCATTCATCGGCCCAAAAAACAATCGTGAGCGTTGTCAAGGCTGGGCAGATGTGCCTTCTTCCCAAATATACCATCGAAAATCAGCTGTGATGCTGGACAGAGGCCTTTGCATCCTTGACTTTCACGAGCGCAATCCTCGTGCTGTTCCTGTGGCCAGGAGCTTCTGTATCTTCATCTGCTGCTCTGATCGGTCTCTGACCTTTTATACACACAAGAGGCATGTGCACTCGCATGGAAGCCCCGCCCCAAATCCGCCGATCCGCAAATCCGCAAAATCCGCGGATTTGGCAGATCCACGATCCGTGAATACGCAAATCCGCGAATCGTGGATCCGCAAAATCCGCCCATGCTTAGTTGTCGTATTTCTCATAGTCCCTGTTCCCCGGGTCTCTTTCCCGCCGTTCTTCCCCTCCCCGCTCCCCGCCTCTGCTCCCCTGCGGCCTGCCCCCTTTTCTCTTCTGTATCCCCCTCGACCACCCATTGGCCACCCCGCTCCCGCCTGCCAGCTGCTCCTCCCGCCCACTTCGACATTTATGGAGGTCGCCGCGTGGAAGCGCTCAGCAGGCGCGCCAAAGGCAAGCCCGATCTATGCCCGTCCGCGCCTGGACCGCGCCCAGCTCCAGGACCCCTGGCCCCCGAAGATGCCAGCCAACACGACGGACGTACGCCGCCGCCACCCTCAACACACTCAAACCCGACCGGAACCCCGCCTGCTACCGAGCCACACCGAAACGCACCCACGGACCCTTCACCTGCCAAGCCTGCAAGTTCATCTGCCTCCGGACCATCATCGCACCCGAAAGGCCAGGCACCAGCAACAACCACCTCAAATGCATCCTGCTCAACACCCGCTCCATCCACAGACACGCTGTTGAACTCTGGTACCTGCTCGACACAACATCTCCAGACGTCGCCTTCCTCACGGAAACATGGATGAACGCCTCCTCAGCACCCGACATCGCCATAGCCATCCCGGATGGATACAAGATCACCCGCAAGGACCGCATCAACTAGACCGGGGGAGGCATCGCCATCGTCCGAAGGAAGACCATCCGCATCACGACCAACTCCGACGACACCCTCACTGCCGCCGAGCACCTCCACTTCCAGATACACACCGACCCCAAGACCACCCTCAGAGGCACTCTCATCCACAGACCCTTGGGACCACGCACACAATTCAGCAAAGCCATCGCAGACTTCATCAGCCCGCACGCCCTCGCCTCCTCTGACTACATCCTCCTAGGGGACCTCAACTTCCACCTGGAGAACAACAACGACAGCAACACCACTACCCTGCTGGACAACCTCGACAACCTCGTACTAAGCAACTGGTGAACACCCCCACCCACTACGCCGGCCACACGCTTGACCCCGTCTTCTCCTCCAGCAAGCACATCTCCTTCAGCAACTCCACCGGACTTCACTAAACTGATCACAGCTGCGTCCACTTCAGCTTCAAGAGAACCACGACCCACCACCACCCACAACAGGTTCCCCGCAGGAGCTGGAGCAAGATCACCGCCGACCAGCTCACCAGCTCCCTCAGCCAGAACCCTCCCACCAACACGACAGACCCGAACGAAGCAGCCCGCATCTTCACACAGTGGCTCACCAACTGCGCCGACGACCTCGCACCACTGAAGAACCCTCCCAGCAGACACGGCAGCAAAAATGCCTTGTGGTACGAACTCAAAACATCCAAGAAAAACTGCAGCACCCTCGAAAAAGCCTGGCGCCACGACCATACCACAGAAAACATGACCGCCCTCAAGAACGCCACCTGCACACACCACCAGCTGATCCGCACCACCAAAAGGACATCATTAAAAGAACGGCTAGACAACAACACCCACAACAGCAAGGAACTCTTCAGCATCGTCAAAGAGCTCTCCAAACCCACGTCGGAAACAACAACATCACACGCTCGCAAGACCTCTGCGACTCACTCGCCTCCTTCTTCCACCGCAAGATCGCCGACATACACAACAGCTTCGACACACCAACCACGCACCCAACCACCGAAACAACGCCCCCAACACCATCCTCTGCAACTGGACCCCGTCAGCACTGAAGACACCACCCGCACGATGAACACCATCCACTCCGGATCCCCAACCGACCCCTGCCCCCACCACGTCTTCAACAAGGCCGACTCCATCATCGCACCCCAACTCCGGAACATCATCAACATCTCCTTCAACACCGCCACCTTCCCGGAGAGCTGGAAGCATGCCGATCTCAGCGTCCTCCTGAAGAAACCGACAGCGGACCCCACCGACCTCAAGAACTTCCGCCCCATCTCGCTCCCCCCTTTTCCTGCCAAAGTCATCGAGAAGACCGTCAACATACAGCTCACCGCCTTCCTCGAGACGAACGGATCCCTCGACCCCTCACAGTCCGGTTTCCGAGCCAACCACAGCACCGAGACCGCCCTCATTGCAGCCACCGACGACATCAGATCCCTGCTTGACAACGGGGAAACAGCTGCCCTCATCCTCCTGGACCTCTCTGCAGCATTCGACACAGTCTGCCACCGCACCCTAATACAGCGCCTCAGCAACATCGGAATCCAAGGGAAAGCACTGGAGTGGATCACCTCGTTCCTCGCCGGAAGAACCCAGAGAGTCCGCCTCCCCCCGTTCTGATCCGCGGCCACCAAAGTCATCTGCGGCGTACCTCATGGATCCTCGCTCAGCCCCACCCTCTTCAACGTCTACATGAGCCCCCTCGCAGCCATCGCACGCCAACACAACCTTAACATCATCTCATACGCCGACGACACCCAGCTGATGCTCTCCCTCACCAACGAGGGAAAGAAGGACGTCGCCGAATGGATGAAGAACAGCCACCTGAAGCTGAACTCAGACAAGACGGAAGTCCTCATCCTGGGATCATCCCCCTCTGCCTGGGACTACTCCTGGTGCCCCCCTGCCCTGGGCACCACCCCCAAGCCAACGGACCACGCACGAAACCTGGGCTTCATCCATGACTCCGCCCTCTCAATGACCAGACAAGTCAACGCCGTCTCGTCATCCTGTTTCAACACCCTGCGCATGCTCTGAAAGATCTTCCGATGGATCCCCACCGAAACCAGGAAGACGGTCACCCAGGCACTCATCACCAGCCGAATGGACTAGGGAAACACCCTCTATGCGGGAACCACTGCCAAACTACAGAAAAGACTTCAACGCATACAGAACGCCTCCGCACAACTCGTCCTGGACATCCCCCGCCACAATCACATCTCCGCCCACCTGAGAGACCTGCACTGGCTCCCCGTCAGCAAGAGGATCACGTTCAGACTCCTCACCCACGCACACAAAGCTCTCCACGACCTGGGCCCCAAGTACCTCAACAACCGCCTCACTTTCTACACGCCCACCCGCCAGCTGCGATCGACCAGCCTCGCCCTCGCCACCGTACCACGCATCCGCAGAGCCACCGCCGGAGGAAGATCCTTCTCCTAACTGGCGGCCAAGACATGGAACTCCCTCCCCATCCACCTACGGCTGACCCAGGACCATCTCTCCTTCAGGAAGCAACTCAACACCTGGCTTTTCGAGCAGTAACGGACCCCTCCCCCCCAGCGCCTTGAGACCCAGGGAACTAGGGAAAAATATGCTTTCTGAATGCAGTATAGTATCTAGGTAAAAGGTCAGTCCCTGTAAACTGGGACAAGTGTAATGTAGGGAGAGAATATAGGCGAAGGGTAATAAGATTTCCCGGCCTATATTATGGTACCTATATGGAATATACCAGGACTTTCCTGCTTTCTGAGGAAAAGGGACTGTGATGTTCACTGTAGAAAGGATTGTAGACCTGCTTGCCTTGGCCCCAGGCTACACAGAGTGACTCCGAGGATCTGTTGGCCGAACCTCTTTGTGAGCTACAGGGACACAACAAGCTTCCAGAAATCTCACCACAACTTCCCAGCTGACCACAACCAATTGGACCTGCCTGAATCCTGCTGATGTCCTCTTCTGAAGTGAGTACTGATCCCCAAGAGATGCCTTCAAGGTTCTGGACCCTTGGCTGGCATCATTGAGTACAACTTCTGAAGACAGAGGTAAAGTTACAGAATATTTGGGCCCTTTGTGACTGCAAAAGGAACTCTTTGGGCTGAGAATCAACATATCCCCACTGCTACCAGCGTAAAGCTCCAGCATGACCTGCTCTTTGCACCAACATGAGACCTGCACCTCACGTCAAAAGTGACAGCCTGTGACGATTGGCAATGTGAAGCTCCAGTTGTGAGCTCCTCTTTGCGCTACAGCAGTGGCTGTCTGCAGTACCCAACCAGCCCCTTAAGCTGACAGCCTCCTCCTTGTGGCCCTCTCCAAAGTGAATGGCACCCTTCTTGCTGAACGTGAGAACATTATTTTTCAGCTGGACTAACCTGGTCCCTGTATCCTTACCTGCGCTCCATTGCATCTAAACTGAATTTGTGACTTGATCCCGGTGTGGCTCGACTAGAAAATCACGAGTGGTGCTTGGTGCTTCTTGGCTCGATTTTCCTCTAAAACTTTAAAACTCATATCTCTGATTCTATTGATTGGAGTTTTGTTGTTTTGGTGTCATTTTATGTATTACATTTTACTCTATTTTTCCGCATTTGGTTGAGATGTTATTGGTGCTATGTTTTTACTGCATCACTGTTTGAGTTCTGCATAAATACTTTACAAATAGCCTCTAAGTTAAGCCTGTCTGCTTCTGCCAAGCAACAAGATGGTTAAGCACAGGATAATTTAGTGACTCTTCTGATTCCCTCTGACAATGATTGTGTTTAATATTTGAGTAGCCCTCATATATTTTGAGTTTTGCAATTACTAAGGCAACAATGATAAACACTTTTCTTCTGTTTATCATAGACATTTATTTGTCATTTCATACAAAATTTTCGTTATTTTTTGAACATATATGCATGTGGAAAAAGAAACAATTGCACTTCCAACTTCTGCTCACATATCACAAATAATGAATTTCATAAGAAACAAGTGATTTTTATACAGTGAAAAATTAAACAATATGTGATTTATGTACAGTGACAAAAAAGTGATGATATTTGTCAAAACAACGATGCAAGATAATGATTTCAATCAAGCATATACCGCTTTTATACAATTTAGTACATTGCGAACAATGAAGTTATTTTTGAAAGAACTCAAAGTGAAAGACCAACTTGTCTATTTAAAACAGACATAAATCAGTGCGCCTCGTTTTATTACTAGGCTTGTGCCGACGCGTTTCGAGTCCAGACAATCAATCGCCAAACTCTCATCAGGGCTTTATTGTTCTGATCTACAAAATGAAATGTTTTGACAACATTAGGACGGAACCTCTCTTTGTGATTACTGCACTATCTACCGTTATGTTAAAAAGGGGGTACCTGAATGAATGGTTTCGTCTTTCAATGTAATTTAGGAGCGTTGTGGCCATCCAACAAGCACCTGCAGGGGAACATATTTAAAACACTCTCAGTGTTTTGATTCTTTTCTGTGAGTTAATGTTTATGAGGCATGCAGGGAAGAGTACATACCGACAGAGGGTGCTCCTGGACCTTGATTTACTCACGAAGTTGATCAAAAAATTGGGGACTATGTTGTATGTATCTGAAATTCAAAAACGTTTTGGTTTTTGATTACATGTCCATTCCTTAATCATCGTTATGAGTGAACCACAAGGATAGAGTACGGCGCAATGGTACCTGGATTAGTCGTTATTGAGTTGTAACATTGCTGGGGATCGCTTAACCACACCCGGTTGGCCAGAGGGATTATACTTCAATTGCTGTCTGCAATAAAGTGACAACACAATTTTGAGTAATCTCTTCTCCTAACAGTGTCATAGTTGCGTGTATTTAGGCTGGAGAAACTCACCGCACTTAGGCGCTCGTTTTCCTGGTAATCAGTCTCTCCTGCCAAAAACGCCATTACTCCTTCACCAAGTGTTTGCTCAAAGTGTTGTTTCTATAGGGTCATGTGATCAATCATGTGACCTGATATTTCCCCTAGGCATTGTGGGATGTGTAGTCCCTCTGTTGTGCCACTGCTGAGTTTCCTTCGAATATAAGTATTCAAAACCTATTTACTTCGCTCATGCTGTTCAATCCACTCAGTACACTGTCAAATTTCATTATTAGGTAGGCCTCCCTACGCAATAATGTAGATTCAATATCAGTGGAACTGGGAGCATTTATGACTGACAGCACAGTCCACTGAAATTCGTTTTCACCATGTTTTTCTTCCATAAAGTGTTCCACCATGGGTGCAGTGGACACCTTATTTTTTATGCGTGATCTGTGCTGCGTGATCCTTGCATTCACTTGCTGATTAGTTTTGCCAATATATATTCGACTGCAGGGGCAGCGGATGGCGTACACAACGTTTTTAGTTCTGCAATTAGTAAATTGCTCATGTTTCCACCTTATTCCATTGTGGGCAAATTCTATACCTTCAATAGTCTGGCTACAAGCCACGCAATTCCCACATTTGTGATGGCCTTGTATAGGTTTTAAATTCCATTGGGAAATCAAATCACATTTTTGTTTGGGAATCGAGACATCGGCTCTCACTATTTGCTGGCCAATACTTGTGTTCTTCTTCATTGCAAATATTGGTTTTTGTAAGGGAGTCTCAAGATTCTCCAATAAGTGCCAGTTTCTCAGCACTATCTTTTTGAATTGATTTGTTTGGGGGCCAAAAGTAGTTACACATACCAATTTTTCAAGTTCCGATTTTTCTTTTACTTGCAACAATGTTTCTCTAGGCGTGAACCTGGCTCGTTTTTTAGAGTGGTTTAGCAATTTCTTTGGATAACCCCTTTTACTCATTGCTTCACAGAAAACCGAGGCATGGTTTTCGAAGTCAGATATCTCAGTGCAATTTCTCCGAATGCGGAGTAGCTGCCCATAAGGAAGGTTATCTTTTAAACTCTTTGGGTGTGAGCTCCTGTAATGTAAAGTGGTGTTTTTATCCGTGTCCTTTCTAAACAATGATGTTTTTAGTTTCTGATCATGTATACTGACTTCCACATCTAAGAAGGTCATTTTAATTTTGCTAGACTGAATGCAAAATTTTATATCCCTATGTCTGGTGTTAAGCCAGTCATAGAAATCATTGAGTTCCATCTGGCTCCCCTGCCACAGGAGCCAGATGTCGTCAATGTACCTCAACCAATGTAGGATGTGTGTCTTGTAGGGATTATTGTGTTGGATAAATCTTTTCTCGTATTGCGCCATGTAGAGCACCGCCATCTCCGGCGCATAAGGACAACCCATAGCTGTGCCCTTGATTTGAACATAAAAGTTATCTTCAAATTTAAAATAGTTGTTTTTAAGGGTCACCTCTGCCAGCTGAATAATGAATTTAGTTGGGACACGATGAGGGCGTTCTCGTTGGTCAAGGTAAAGTTCCATAACCTCAAGTGCCTCCTCCTGGGGAATTTGTGTATATAGTGATGCAACATCTAGTGTTGCCATCACTTGGGTCTCCTCATTAAACACTGTGTCCTCAATCTTTATGATGAAATCGGTGGTGTCTCTTAAATAAGAGTCCACCCCGTGTAAGAAAGGCTTAAGAAAAAAGTCGATGTACTTCGACACTGGTTCCAATGCCGAGTCACACCCCGAAACAATCGGGCGTCCTGGTGGTCTAGAGCTGTTTTTATGCAACTTGGGTAAAAAATAAAGTATGGGGGTCCTTGGCGATTTCTTATTTAAAAATTCGAACTCTTTAGGACCCAAGTATCCTTCATCTAGGCCGTCTTGAGTGATTTTCAAGATTTTTCCTTGGACTTCTTTTACTGGGTCAGCGTTGACTAGCCTGTACCATTCTTTATTATTGACATGTAATCGTCCTTCCTCAAGGTACATCTCACGAGGCCAGATGACTACTGCCCCGCCCTTATCTGCTTGTTTAATGACCACGGACGTATCTTGTTTCAAGTTTTGGATTGCTTTGATCTGGTCTTTACTGATGTTGTTATGATTAAAATGTTTTGCCTTTTCAAGTTTTGAGATTGAGGATAATACCGCTTGTTCATAGGCAAAAACCTGCTTTGGTATATTGAAGGAAGGCATGAATTTTGATTTGACTCTGAGTCCAGTAGTTTCTGTTCCAGCAGGAATCTCAGAACCTGCAAAAAAAGTTTTTAGTCTAATTTTTCTACAGAAATCTAATGCCTCAAGTTTTAATTTAGTAAAATCAGTCTTTCTCGAGGGGACAAATTTGAGACCTAAACTTAAAATCTTTTCCTCATCTTCAGTCAATTGTTTATTTGATAAATTCACTATTGCGGATGCCTCTAGGATTTGTAGACCCGGCTGCGGGTCTGCATTTCCCATGGCTGTTTGTAGCGGTTTCTTGATTGTCCTCCCTTCTCTAAAAAAGAGACTTGTTTTTTAGGGTTAGTATCTCTTGAGTCAGACCCTGAGGACTCCGAAGAGGAGGCACTAGAGAAGGTAGTGAACCTATTCCTTGATCTTCCTTGAAATGTATTTAACGCTCGTCGTGACTCAGGTAAAGTGTAAAAATCCTCTTTGAGGAAGGGATAAACTTGTTCAATGTTAAATGACTTTGAATCTTTCTCAAACTGTGTGGTTTTAGAGTTGATGGTGAAATCCCTGAAGCTTTGTATTTCTTTCTCGATTTTATCTAGTAAAGCCTTGGCATCCGTGACAGTCTGATTGTCATTAATTGCCTTTATCAGTTCATCAATCTCACCTTCCTCTTTACTGCAAATTCTCTGGGCAGTCTCAATTGTATGTACCATGAGATCACGGCTACATTTCGTATTGATGTAACTGAATCCTTTTTTGTATTCAGTATCCTCAGTAAAAATGACTGGTATGTTTTTTACCTGTAAACCCCACGGTATAGTACCAGCTTTCAAATGTTGTAATAGAAAATACCCATGGAGCTCAGTGCGTACATGTTTTTTGAATAGACGTGTTAATTTCTCAGACTCATTCTGTTGTTTAGCAGATACACTTAATTTCACGGTAGAGAAAGGTGCAGAAGCAATTAGATTCTGTATATGAGTTTCCGTGAAAGACAATGTCTCTTTTTCCGACATACTTGGCAGGAGCTTACACCCCTGCTGCCACTAGTTGCTATATCTCTCAAAGGTTAGTGGAATGAATACCTGTCCCAACTCACGCGAGTAACAACCCGCTCAAAATACTGAAAAAAAGGGGGAGTAGAGCCCATGGGACAGAAGGGTTGGCTGGGCCAATTGAAGTTGCAAAAAGAGATTTGCCTACCCCTCATATATTTTGAGTTTTGCAATTACTAAGGCAACAATGATAAACACTTTTCTTCTGTTTATCATAGACATTTATTTGTCATTTCATACAAAATGTTCGTTATTTTTTGAACATATATGCATGTGGAAAAAGAAACAATTGCACTTCCAACTTCTGCTCACATATCACAAATAATGAATTTCATAAGAAACAAGTGATTTTTATACAGTGAAAAATTAAACAATATGTGATTTATGTACAGTGACAAAAAAGTGATGATATTTGTCAAAACAACGATGCAAGATAATGATTTCAATCAAGCATATACCGCTTTTATACAATTTAGTACATTGCGAACAATGAAGTTATTTTTGAAAGAACTCAAAGTGAAAGACCAACTTGTCTATTTAAAACAGACATAAATCAGTGCGCCTCGTTTTATTACTAGGCTTGTGCCGACGCGTTTCGAGTCCAGACAATCAATCGCCAAACTCTCATCAGGGCTTTATTGTTCTGATCTACAAAATGAAATGTTTTGACAACATTAGGACGGAACCTCTCTTTGTGATTACTGCACTATCTACCGTTATGTTAAAAAGGGGGTACCTGAATGAATGGTTTCGTCTTTCAATGTAATTTAGGAGCGTTGTGGCCATCCAACAAGCACCTGCAGGGGAACATATTTATGAGGCATGCAGGGAAGAGTACATACCGAGTACATACCGACAGAGGGTGCTCCTGGACCTTGATCAAAAAATTGGGGACTATGTTGTATGTCTCTGAAATTCAAAAACGTTTTTGAATTTCAGATACATACAACATAGTCCCCAATTTTTTGATCAACTTCGTGAGTAAATCAAGGTCCAGGAGCACCCTCTGTCGGTATGTACTCTTCCCTGCATGCCTCATAAACATTAACTCACAGAAAAGAATCAAAACACTGAGAGTGTTTTAAATATGTTCCCCTGCAGGTGCTTGTTGGATGGCCACAACGCTCCTAAATTACATTGAAAGACGAAACCATTCATTCAGGTACCCCCTTTTTAACATAACGGTAGATAGTGCAGTAATCACAAAGAGAGGTTCCGTCCTAATGTTGTCAAAACATTTCATTTTGTAGATCAGAACAATAAAGCCCTGATGAGAGTTTGGCGATTGATTGTCTGGACTCGAAACGCGTCGGCACAAGCCTAGTAATAAAACGAGGCGCACTGATTTATGTCTGTTTTAAATAGACAAGTTGGTCTTTCACTTTGAGTTCTTTCAAAAATAACTTCATTGTTCGCAATGTACTAAATTGTATAAAAGCGGTATATGCTTGATTGAAATCATTATCTTGCATCGTTGTTTTGACAAATATCATCACTTTTTTGTCACTGTACATAAATCACATATTGTTTAATTTTTCACTGTATAAAAATCACTTGTTTCTTATGAAATTCATTATTTGTGATATGTGAGCAGAAGTTGGAAGTGCAATTGTTTCTTTTTCCACATGCATATATGTTCAAAAAATAACGAAAATTTTGTATGAAATGACAAATAAATGTCTATGATAAACAGAAGAAAAGTGTTTATCATTGTTGCCTTAGTAATTGCAAAACTCAAAATATATGAGGGGTAGGCAAATCTCTTTTTGCAACTTCAATTGGCCCAGCCAACCCTTCTGTCCCATGGGCTCTACTCCCCCTTTTTTTCAGTTTTAATATTTGAGTAGGGCTTCCACCCCTTTCTTCAACTAATAACCCAATTTCTCACAAACACCTCCTCCCACATGTGTATGGAAAAAATAGCAATCACATAAAATCCACACTGCTCAATCCTTGCTTTCTCACAGCTCAAGACAACTGATTTGTTTCCATCTTAAATGATTTAAGATCTGATCTGATGCATACAATATCTGAGTCACAATTTATCCAAGGAGAAGAATGGCCTTTTCAATCAGGGAAATATCATCTTGGCCCATGATATTAGTGCTTTGAGGCTTGATTACTGAATTCCTAGATTGAATACTTGCTATAAAAGTCAACTTATCTTCAACTGAAATGTTTTTGATGCTCTAGTGTTAAGATACAGGGCTGAAAATACCTCGTATCATCATGCTAGGTTTATGTGTGAGGCAGCAATATGCAGAGACCATCTATGCTGAAGGCTTTCCAGCATAGGAAATACTTGCAGTCGGTACAAAGTTTGAGCACTGACTGGATTCAAGATGAGCACCGCTTTGTGCTGTGAATTAAGTTTCTCCATAAGCCACAGACTCCAGATCTCATGGATATGGCAGTCTTATAATCTATAGGCATGACTTTCCTCTAGGTGCCTGGAAACCTTGTGAAGCAATTTGTGCTACAGTGTTGCTGCCGCCGTTCCTTGCTACAGATGTTGGTTTTGAAGCACCAATAAGTTGCCTTCATCATCTTAGTGACTCAGATTCTTATTAATAAAATCTCAAAGAGGATGAGTTAGAGCTCTATTGATAGTCTCATGGACATTTTGGCTATCAGACATGAACCTTGCATTCTTTAATGAACAGGGAACAATCTTATAATATTTTTTCTCTTTTATTTAAACATCAATGACTGGGATTAAAGGTTCTACTAATGTTCTTGTGACAGACCAGGTGCTGGGGTGGGAATGTCCCTTGCATGGTATACAGTCATGCCCCCATGACCTTAGTGCCCCATTGAGAGTATCTGATATCTTGGTTTTTGGATGTTTGGCCCCAACTCCACAAATAATCTAGAATATGAGTGAAGGCCTACCATATACCTTAATTCATTGTGCTGCTGGGTGTCCAAGTGAATGTTCTGCGGACCGATTCACTGAACAGAAGTGCACCCAATCAGACTACATTGCCACCACTGAACTTTGAAGCTGAGTGAAGCTCAACTGAGACCAAAAGTAGACCACATCACAACATTCACCCCGGAAGGCTGAGTGTTAAGTCACCAAGATGTCTTCATGAAGGAGGCACTGTTGAGACCTCTGAGGTTCTGCTATTCAGTTCTCCACCAGACACGCCATTTTTTCACATCCATATATTTGCTGTGGTTTTTCCTGGTGCATGGTTAGTCAATAGCCAGTACAGGTTTTTTCACCTTTAACAGCAAGAGCTATACGTGTCTAAAGAGATCCCAGATGATGAAGGGCGGTCTCGATGGTGGACTGATGGGAACTCGTTTTTGTTAAACTTTTCCCTATTATATAGTATATTTGGGTACTTTGTTTTGTTTGTGTAGACTCACTGTTAACATTGGTTGGTGTCACCTCTGAGGTTCAGCCTGTATCCTCACCATATCCCAGGACCACTGGCCGACAGACTTAAGACTGTCACTCTCCTGCTCTTACTTCCAGACTCTGCTGTGCTGCCCAATGACTGCTTCCTGGATTGGAGCAGCAGGCTGCGGCCAGCATGTCTTCCCACCAAGGACTAAAATGTGGATTTATGGATTATGAAGTACTCCTTATTCAATTTCAGTGAGCTACAGAGACTGAGAGAGTAGATCCCGACCAAAAGGAGGAGAGGAGGACTGCACTTGTGTTTTTGAGACCCACCCTAGGGTACCCTAACGCTAACAAAGGTGGAGCTGGACCAGAGGACCATCCTCTGCACCAGAGACTCTGTGTACCTGAACATTTGTAGTGTGTAGAATAAAAAACGTCTTTTTTGTAAATAGAAGCACTGGGTATGTTACTGCACTAATGAGGCTCTTCACATTTGAGCTTGTTGTACCCCCACCAGAACCTCTAAGACTGTGACTGCTCACTAGTACTGAGAGTCAAGTGCTGAAAGGGTTATACTTTGCCCAGTTTATGGAACCATAGAAGGATGGATTCCGGGACATAAGAAACAAACTGCACAAACAACCATGGCTGTGGCCCAGTAGTAAATGCTTCACCTTGGCCCCCCTAAATGGGGGCAAAGTCTGAGTTTAAAGGAAATGTTCATACATTTGAACAAATATAAAACTGCTATGCAAGAGTATATAAGGTAGTTCAGTTCCAATATGCACATACATTGCTAAGTTCATGGGATCATAGAAATTAATGATGTTCCAAGTTTCTATCTTAATGGAGGGCATGTAAACTGCACAGTTTGTTTGTATTAATGTTTTAAACTCGTCAATGCATATGGCTGGGCAGCGGTGTCCTGTCAGGGAATCCTGATAGCTATTTTCATGGGCGATGGTGGTGCAAGCCCCATTGTGGACCTTGGGTCTACTCCTGCCACACTCTGGGCCCCCCAGCTGCTCTAAATGCTAAGTGTACTTGCTCTTCAACCACCACTTCTTGGAATTTAATATATTTGGTCGGTAAGCATACTTACTCTTCACCCAAGTACTTCTTAAAATTTAGCAAAAATATTTAGTCTGCCCTTTTTTGGGGGGGATAATGGAGGCACAGGATTGCACCTAAGAGGAGGAAGAGTCCCAGGCATATATGCAATGGGATGTTTAATTTTTTGATGCTGTTGATTCCTCCATATACAGAGTGGTCCATGAGGTGGTAGGTCCTATGAAGCAATGCCTGTCAGACAGGATTGTCCAGGAGTTTGCAAATTTGGCGGTAGCCTGCACAGAGATCTCTGCCCTCATGCCTGCTCCCCCCGCATGAGATGAACCCCCATCTAAAAAGAAATGCTCAGAGGGTGTAGACAAGGACACGTTTGCGCGCCTTAAGTGTGCCTTTCTGGCGCAAGGGACACCCACCCCACCAACCCCTGAGACTACTGGTACAGCTTCCCCTGAGTCCGATAAGGACTCCCCAGGTGATTCGGATGACAAGGTGGGGTCTTCTTGGCCCGGTGCCCTGTGGCCACTTCTTGCTCAGCCCATGGGGACGATTCTGGCATGCTGGACTCGAAGGCTACTGTCCACCCACGGTCTGCTGCCTGGACGCCCAGGGACAAGCTGGCAAAGTGTGGCACCGGCCATCTCTGTAAACCCCTTGAGAAGGAGGCCTGAGGCTGTCTTAAAGCGGAATGTCCGACACCCACCCTTGAGGGCAAAGTTGCTTGTACACCAGAACTGGGTTAAAAAAAGGCCACTTTTTTGGCTAAATACATGAAAGATCAGCGTTAAAACATTGATAGGGCTTGCCGTTCATGCCAAGATAAGCTTCTGGACGCCATCCATCCCATGACAAAGATTTTGGACATGTCAGAAGAGCCCAAAGTTTCTGGTTCCATTATATTGCCCAAAGTGCTATCCAAATGGGCACAGCGGGCCATCATTTTTGTGGGTAACGCCAGGTGTGCTCGTCAATGGAGTGATGTCACTCATTGCTGATCAAGCTGGACCCCAAGCTGAGGTACCAGGCCTCCCTGGAGGCGGGCGCAATTGCTCAGGGTGGCCTTTTTGGGGACCCCATTGAAAAGGATCATGGTAAATTTGTGGCGAGCTTTACCTCCTTGCATAAGGCGCAGTCGAATATCAAGCGAGTTTTCAACCAGTGGGTTTTCCACCGGGCCGGCTGAGGCAGGGGCCACTCAGTCACCCGTGGGTTTAAAAAGCATCCCCCCAAGGGACAAGTCTCTGGTCATGGTCAGTACAACACCAGCGTCAACTATACCAAGTTCTACCCCACCAGGGGCCAACGGTTCAGAAGTGGCAGAGGCTTCAAGAATAATGTTTGAGGTCGCAATTTGACGGGCAGGTGTTATACCTTCTGCTCAGGTCCACATTGGGGGTCGCATGGCGGGCTTTCTGGACGTATGACGCTCCATCACCTCAGATGGGTCTTGCATACCATACGGGGTTTCCATATAGACTTCTATGAACACCCTCGACAGGAAAGCCTTCCCCGACCGATTTGCTTTACAACTCACGAGGCGGACCTGATTGATAAAGAGGTCTCAGTGCTCTTGCGCAAAGGAGCCATTTGTCTATCGGTCCTGCAATGTGACGGGTTTTTGTACACTATTTTTCTAGTGGACATATCCGCCGGCAGCAGCCAGCCTGTTATCAACCAATGGGTGGCTGGTGTACCACCACTTCAAGATGGAGGGGATCCATCTTTTGCGGGATGTACTACTTCCTTTGGATTGGATGGTGCAGTTGGATTTAAAATACGCCTCTCTGGTGGTCCCGATATACCCCCCAGTGGCGTTTTCAGAAGTTCCATTGGAGGGACCAGATCTACGAGTTTACCTCCCTTCCGTTTGTTCATTCCTCGGCACCATGATGTTTTACCAAGGTGCTCCACTTAGCAGTGGACTTACTCAGAACTCAGGGCATACGCATGATTGCTTATTTAGACGATATTCTCCTCATGGCAGAGTGCCCCAAGATCTTGAGTTCTCAACTGCAACAAGCAGTGAACGTTCTACATGGGTTGGGATCTGTTATCAACGAGCCAAAGTTGGTTCTAATTCCTTCACAGAAGGTGACCTTTCTTAGTTTTGTCGTAGACTCGGTCTAATCTTCTTTGAGCCTTCCGGCTCGAACAATGGCCAAGATCCACCAAGAGCTATGACAGACCATGGCCAACCTCGCACGTCGCTCAGGCAAATTGCACACCTGGTGGGACTTCTCTTCTCTTCCATCCAGGCAATTTTCCCAGGCCCCCTGCACTATTGGGCCCTCCAGCGCCTGAAATAGTACCATTTGCGAAAGGGCCTGTCTTATGCCCAGTCAGTGCGCTCAATTCAGAAGCGAGGGAAGAAATAGCATGGTAGCTGGTGCACATGAAGGAATGTAATGGCCGGGCAATTTTCGGTTCCGTTCCAGACCTTATCATAGAGTCCGGTGCCAGCAGGACTGGGTGGGCACCCATTGTGGGTAAGCATGAGCGTAAAATCTGTTCCGCTCGCGGATTTTGTGGATTTTCGGCAAATTCGCAATCCTCGAACTCTCGCGAACTTGCAGAAAATTCGTAAAATCCGTGCGAAGCGGATTTTTTGCTTGGTCGCACTTGCCAACTAGAATACTATACAATTTCGCGGGATTAAACACTTGCGAACACGTAGATGCGGCGGGCAGCGACAATCTCGCAATTGCGAGATTGCAAAATTTGCAATTTCGCACAAGAAATCCACCAGCAGGCAGCATAAACCTTGAAAATTATGATTTTTATCACAATAACTCCTCAGGTTGACATTTGCCTGCACTTTTTCTTTGCAAGGAGTCCATTTTTGGGGGGGGGGGGGTGGGGGGGGTGGGAGGAAGGAAGTGCCCCACAGTCTCCAACTTCCTGTTCCTGTCCAGCAGGCTCCTCCCAGTGCTTTCTTCATGTGCTGGTCACTTTGATTTGGATCTTGACCTGGAAGGATTACTTTTTGTGGATGCTGCTGGATATTTGGATTTTTGCAAAACTGAAAGCACTCAGCAGGTGCAAAAGTTCAATCTTATCATTAGTAACCATTCCCTGTAGTGCTTCCTGAGGGGCCCCTTCAGAGTTCATTTGCCTACTTGCAACTATTCTATGACCCTGCTCTGACCCTCACAGCAGGCTCAGAGAATAGCTACAAGTATACAACAAAGGTCCTGTTAAAAAAATTACACTGCAACAGAAAGCAATTACAGACAAAACTGAAAGCACTCAGCAGGTGCAAACGTTCAATCTTATCATTAGTAACCATTCCCTGTAGTGCTTCCTGAGGGACCCCTTCAGAGTTCAGTTGCCTACTTGCAACTATTCTATGACCCTGCTCTGACCCTCACAGCAGGCTCAGAGAATAGCTACAAGTAGGCCATAAAGGTCCTGTGAAAAAAAATTGTACTGCAACAGAAAGCAAATTACAGATAAGGAAGCAGGTGCCAGCCAGACTGGAAGTTTAAATTCAGTGACACATTAATCAACCCCAAATTAATTCATGTCAGTTGAAGCAGGGCAGGTGTGCTTGCTTTTTTTCTCCCCCATAAACCAACCAGAGGGTGGCAGTGATGTACCAGAGGGTGGCATGGGTGTACCAGAGGGTGGCAGTGGTGAAACAGAGGGTGCTGTGAACCTGTGATGATGAACCAGACGTAGAAACAACATAGTCGCGGCCGTTGCAAGCCGACAAGTAAGTTCGCAATTGCGAACTGGTACACAACCCTCACGAACTGGCAGAAACCCTTGCGAACACAAAAAAAAAGAAAATCCGCAAATTCGCGAGAGTTTGCGGATTTTGCGGATTGCGAATCCGTAAATACGCAAGTTCGCGGATTGCCAATTCGCAAAATCCGCCCATGCTTAATTGTGGGGAATTCTCCACTGGCGGAGTCTGGTCATTAGATGAGGAAGCCCTTCACATCAAGTTCCTGGAACTTCTGGCAGGGTCCTTTGCCGTCCGTTGTTGGACCAAGGACAGGGTGCAGTTGTGTGTCTTTTTCAAGATGGACAATATTTTGGCAATCTAGAACATCAACCTTCTAGGGAGTCCCCAATCCTGGACCCTGGCGAACCTAGCGAAGGATTTCTGTGACTTTTGTCCGGCCCGTCATGTCTCGGTGATGGCAGAATACCTTCCGGGGCAAGCGAACCAGGTTGCAGATTGGCACTCGAGACATCTTCATGATTCTAGCCTGTGGAAGCTGTACCTACAGATTTTTCAATGGCTGTTGAGTCTGTGGGGGCCTTTCTCGACCGACCTCTTTGCATCTTGTCTGGATCATCAAGTCCTGGGATTTTTCAGTTGGAGGCTGGATCCGTTGGCCACGGCCAAGGATGCCTCCTTCAGGACTGGAGTCAGGAGGAATGGTGGGCGTTTCCCCCGTATTCGATGATCACAAGAGCGGCGGACCAGATCTGTCGACAGGGAGTGCAGCTGGTAATGGTGACTCCGTTTTGGAGGTCACAAGTTTGATTTCCGGTTCTACTGGAACTTTCTTGGGATTCTCCAATCCAACACTCCCGGTTTCCTCATCTTCTTCTGAACCCGGACCTAGTGCCACACCACCTCACGGCTCAGGGTTCCTTGCAGTTGATGGCCTGGCGACTTTCATGCAGCTAGGGTCACTCCCAGCCCTATGGCTAAACTCCTCTTGTGAAAGGCGTGGACAGATAGCACCACCAAACATTATCAGTCAGCCTGGACAAGATGGGTTTGTTGGTGTCTTTGAAGGAACCTGGATCCCATGGCAGTGGACATAGTCCAGATTTTGAACTTTTTATCTGATCTGGCAAAGGATGACTTAGCATATTGCTCAATCAACGGGATTAGATCAGCAATTCCTGTGTTTCATGTCCCAGTGGAAGGGGCACCTGTGGGAGAACACCCCTTCATTTGCAGATTGCTGTGTGGTATTCGCCTCTCCTTGCCATGAGAACCGCGTTATGCTGCGTTATGGGACGTCAATCTGGTCTTGAATCCTTTTCTATCTTGGAAGGCCAAATATGTATCTTACATTGAAAGAGGTCTCAGCTAAGCTGGAAATGCTGCTATGTTTGGTCTCCTGCAGGAGAGTTTTGGATGTAAGAGCCTTTGATGTTTCCGCACAGACTCTTATCTGGCATTTCGGACGTTCCAAAGCTGTTTGTCATGGGCTGCCTCAAGGCGTATGAAGAACTGACTCAGGAATTTAGTCCTCCAGGCTAACGCCAGTTACTTATTGCCCTAAAGAAGCCTTCAAACCCGTACTAGAGGTTGCTCGGTTAGTGGTAAGTAAGCTTTAAACTAGCATAATCTGAGCCTCCGTTCCTGACATAGAATAGAAATTTGCTTAGCATCGTAAGAGTACGTTTTAATTCTATTAAGGACACGGAGGCAATGATTATCCCACCCAAAACGCCTTCAGAGCAAACCCTCCCCATATGGTGGTAAGTAACATTTTTATGAGTTATGAGATCTTGCTAACTGTTCCAACTGTCACTCTGGGTATTTTTTTCAGTTTCAGTAACAGATGTTGACACTTGTGTGTTCAGTGGTTTTGGTTCGGTCCCTTATGCTGACGTTATTTTCCAAAAAACGATGGTTCATAGCAGGACCAGTGAAAATGCTTTTGGTGTGTCTCACACCAAGAAAGAGTAGGCGATGACAGTGTGAAGGGACTATATGCCAGGATAATGAACACTGTGAAAGGACTATAATGCTTTGGAGCTACCTATGGTTCCTGGAAGTTGATGTTTATTTGCTTTTAGTTTTGTCTTTTGGGCTGCTATGACATTTGTTAAATAATAAAGTGAAGAAAGACATATGGCATTATCTGAGCCTATGGTGGTGAAATAGATTCTATACTTAACTTTCACAACCGAGTGCAGAATAACACAGCTTGAGCTAGTCATTCTATTCGCCATGCATGGCTAATTACACGCCCATATGATATCACTCATCACATGTTCCTTGACATAATTGATAAATGCCAAAAGTAAAATTGATGGATGGAATTCTGAACCATGTCAAACATTCCCTCCAGTGCAGAGATCTGGTCCTCAATCCATTGATTTTCTTCTCACCATGTCATTTCAGTCTGAACCCAGCTGTATGCAACTCAGTCTTGACCCTACTCCCCATGGGAACAGGTCAGCCTGAACTGCAAGGCGAGCACCTCCCTGGACCAGAAAAAGCCTCCTTGGACCGGTTTCAGGGTGGTGAACAACCTTTACAACGAAACTTTTACAACGCACTACCATTACAACGCGGTCATTACAACGCAAACCATTACAATGCATTGCACTGGGGGGCGCTCTAGGATAGGGAATATATTTAATTTACTATCCAACACCTTCCCTACTATCCACGGGGACTGGAGTTGGAATAGTAAATTAAATAAATCACTATCCAGCGCCTAAAAGCACTATGCGTTGTAATGGTATGCGATGTAAAAACCACGTTGTAAAGGCAGGCGTTGTAATAGCCTGCGTTGTAACGTCATACATCCTTTCAGGGTATCACCCCTCATCAGCCATGCTAGCTTGACTCAAGTGGCATAGTGAGTACGGTACGCACGTCAGGGCATACCCGTCCCACTCGAGGTCACAAATGCAGAAGGAACAATTGATAGACAAAATGCTTCCCATTGTCAAACATTCAACCCCATACCCTTCCAGTTTGAAGCCAGCAGTATGAAAATCAGTCTTTGCCCTGCTCCCCATGGGAACAGTCCAGCCGGAGGCCCAGATCTCTCTACTGGGAGTGAATGTTTGACATTGTTCAGCATTCCATCCATCAATTGTACTTTTTGCACACACTTTGACATAATTGATAACATCACTGCAATGTTTGAAATGGCATCATTGATGACAAAGTTGTGCACGGTGGTTGCGTGAATTATAGTTATATGTTTGAACAGTAGCGGTTGGTCGTGGGAGTGCTGCCGGGCGGTGATGTGGGGTGGGGGATGGGCAGTGGTGGGGGGGTAGTAAACTATGGAATACGGCCAAATGCATGTAAGCACACATATAAATAAATTTCATTGAGCGCACTGCATCGCCAAATTCAGTTGATGTGAGTATGATTCCATGTCACCAATTGTAAAGTGTAGATAGTTTCACTGTTCTGGTCCCGAAGAATCGCAGGTGGAATATACTTTAATCAAGAAACATGGTGACCTTCACTCATCAATAGGGATGCTCAAACCCAATACATAAAGTTTAGGAGAGAGCGTCATTGCTTGTTTTTGCTTAGGGTAGGAACCCAAGAATAAAGTTTGGCTTCTCTGCCACTCCCAGCCCTATTTTAAGATCACTTTCTAAAACGCATACATCTACACATCTCTTGCCCCACACCCCCACTTCACCATACGGCTATTGGAAAATAATCTCTGCCAAAGTGCTCCTATTATAGGGAGCACGTTGGGTATTGCACTGCCGACCCAATGCGGAGCAGCCCAGATGATGAAGCATGACACCTGAAAGGGTGTGTGAGGTCGTTATAATCCATTACATGGATCCCCAACTTTGAACCCTTTGGGTCAAGTTGGTTACTGTTTCCCTTACTCTTATACCCGACCATTGAGGAACAGCATAACTTTCGTTTTTAAATTAGTTAGCACAAGGCCAATGTGAGATAATCTGGACTTCTTATTCTGCTCTAGTCCAGTTCCTCTGCACAGCAGTGTAAAGGAGAGATTCCAAGGAGAGCAAACCTGTCCCCAGCACTGGCCTAAAATGAGCAGACTAGGCCCTGGGAGGGCAGTGAGAGCTGGCCTTGAGGTAACCTATGAGTGCAGTTCTGCAGATCTTCAAATACGAGGAGACGATGCACTGGATGCTCACAGTAAAGGTCACCTGCTTTGAACCCATACCCAGATGCATACCTTGAGAACTAACACGCGGGTACACCACCACATGTGTCTAATGATTCTGATACAATCAAAGGACAGCTACCTTACATAATAAGTACAGCCAGGACCTGGCCTACTGGGCAATCAGGTAGTGACAGTTTATTGGCTGGGTTGTGGGTCTGCTTTATGGTCTGCTGGGATGATTTTTGTTGATTTCTATGTTATTAAAACAAACAATACCTGCAGCAAGCTCAAATCCATGAAGACTTTCATACCTTGCAAGACCCATGCTGCGTGTCTTTACAAACTGCTCCAAATTGCAAACATGATTCACTTTTTTAGCTTTTCTAATTCACCAATGGTGGCCACTTTTCTTTTGGTTCCAGGGCCTATTTTCTGTCCCTGTCCAGCAGTGTAAAATTCCCTCATATAGCAGGTACAGTTGATAATTACCAGTGCAACTTTCCCTCCTTCGCAGAACAAGTACTCCACAGCAGCTTGAGTGCAAGCTTCAGTCTTTCACAGAAATTGTACACTATATGCATTTGTAGCGCATAAACCTCACAAAATAGGTATAGTACAGCGGTGAACAACCTTTACAATGCAACTTTTACCACGCAGTGCCTTTACGACGCAACTTTTACAACGCAAACCATTACAACGCATTGTGCTGGGGGGCGCTCTAGGATAGGGAATAGGTTTAACGTACTATCCAACACCTTCCCTACTATCCACGGGGACTGAAGTTGGAATAGTAAATTAAACTATTCACTATCCAGCGCCCAAAAGCATTATGCGTTGTAAATGTATTCGTTGTAAATACCGCGTTGTAAAGGCATGCAATGTAAAAGCATGCGTTGTAATGTCATACATCCAGTACAGCAGCACAAACCTAGCCTTCCCACATAGAACTGTAACTGTACCACCATTAGTGCAGTCATCCGTTCACAGAACAGGTACAACTGGGCATCAGCAGTGCAAGCTTCTCTCTGTCATGAACGGGTACAGCATTATGCACAGCAGTACAAGCTTTTCTCCCTGACAGAAAATCTCTAGCACTGCATCAGCAAAACAAGTTTCCTACATACAATAGGTGCAGCTCAGTCTGCCTCAACAGCCAAAACACACTTTCTTACTTGATATGTATGCTTCAGTATGGTTGTGTGGATTGGTAAGTGTATGGATGTCTGAGTGGGTAACCGGTTACATGTGGATGGGTAAGTGTGTATTTGAATGGCCATATCGCTATTTGAGTGAATGGGGGAGTGGGTGGCAGGATGTTGTGGTAAAGATTGCAGGGATCTGTTAGCATGAGCTGAAAGTCATTTTGTACTTGGCAGCCATTTTTGCTTTTCCCTCTTCCAGAGCCTTGCACATGCTCAGAGGGGTCTAGCTAGTAGAATGCACCTGCTCCTAGTATAGAACTGTCAGGCTATTCTTACTAATGTGCTCAGTTTGGACTCTCCTCCCACTTTGTTGAGCAAGCAAACCTTGTATCCCCATATTAGTCATTTTGCATGCTGGTACATGCCAGGACCGTCCCTTGGTTTTATGCTGACTAATGTAACCTAAGAATATATAAGGCCCCTGTTTTCTGTACTCCTTAGAATGCCTCCTACAGTTCCTGAGGGTACTGTGTGACGTAGTCTCCCTCATCTGAGGTTAATAAAGATATCTTTTATATTACAGCTCATGTGCCAATCTCTTCTTGGTTGGGTTTAAAGAACCAGGTGTATCAGTGAGACCCCTGAGAAGGTTTCTATTTTCAACAGTTGGAGTGAGCTGATGGGCATCTGGGAGAGTCAAAGGCATGATGGCTCATTAATTAATTTTTGGATGAATGTTAGTTTTTGTGGATGGATAGATAAATGAGTCAATATCTGTGGATAGAGAAAATATGTCAAACGATAATGTTGGTGGATTGATGGGGATTTGTGCAAAAGGTGAACTATGGTTAATTTTTGTGTTTATGGGTGGACATAACAGTCACTGTGGACATAACAGTCACTGTGTGTGAGGTACCTGTCTATGTCTATGGTGTGTGGGTGGATGTATCTGTGGACAGATCATGCGTGTTTTCGTGCAGATGCATGTACCTAGATGCTCCTGTGATTGGCTGAAGTCCTTGGCAAATGGAGAGCAGTTAAAAGTGCTTTTGACCTTGTAGGACACTTAGATCTGCTTGCTGGGCAACAAACTACTTGGGACAGCATCTACATCTAATGCAATTTGGAATCCTGATATCACAAAATGAAAGTGCTGCTGACATTTGTCCACGTATTTGTCATACTCCAGTGTATACTCAGGTATAACATGCAGTAGTACTGAAATATGGAAGTGGTATGCACATTCCAAAACCTGACCCATCTTAGAAAGTGTTATAACATGCAGTGACAGTGAAAATAAGGAAGTGACATGCACATTCCTAGATGTGAGACATCTCAGAATGAGGTATAGCATGTGAGGGTGCTGAAAAGAAAGTGATTGGCATACACACCCCAAGGAGAAAAGTATCTCAGAAAGAAGTATAACATGGGCTAGAACTGAAATAATTGCGTGTACATTCCAAGAAAAAAGATCTCTCAGAATGCAGTATAATGAATGCTGTGGAACTGAAATAAAGGCATGACATGCACATTTCAAGTAATGAGCAATTTCAGAATGATGTATACCTTTTGGTATCACTGAATTAGCGAGTTGACATGCATATTCCAAGAAGTGAGCTGTGGCAAATTGGGTTGTTGGAAGAGGGGGGTGTGAGTCCTTCTCAAGCAATAGCCACTATCCATGTCAGGGAAAACCTCACAAATGAACTAAATTAACCTATGCTTAACCCTCTGGTAGCATCGCACAAAGGTAGCCAGGCTTAACTTAGAGGCAATGTCTAAAGTATTTATGCAACACTTATACAACAATAACGTGTAAACACAACACAAGAAAGATACCACACCAATCTAGAATAATAGTGTAAAGTTTAATACATTATTTGCCACCAAAGTGGCAAATATCCAATCATTATAACTGGAGTAATGAATTTTTTAAACTTTAAAGTGTAAAATAGCACCTTAAAGATCAGAGACCCAACCACGGACATCAAGTCATGTTAGGCCAGTGCAAAGTTGAAAGTTATAGCCGATCGAGATGGAGCAAAGTGGATTAGTTAATTTCTCTGCTTACCTTCGGACTTTTAAAAAGAAAATTGTCTGAGAAGGTAAAATTTAGCAGGGCAAGCCAGTCTGCATTGTCCAAGGAGAAGGAGTTGTCAGGGAGGTGCGTGACAAATTCTCAATGAAGATTTCTACTTTCAGATTTAGCATGGTTCCTGGCACGTTGTTCCACCTGGAAAATCACTAGCAGGACAAAGTTTCAGGCTGTAGCCGACAAGGGCTCCACAAGGATGGATACCTCTTCTGCTGCTAAACAGGATTTGCTGCTGCGTAGAAAAATGTAGCAGGAGCTGCCCCGAAGTCAGTCCAGCTGACAATGCACCTTGGGCAGCAGGTAGGTCTCATCTCCTCTCAGTTCTAGAAAATGTTTTGGATATGGGCTATCTGGGCATCTTTAGGACCAATTCAAAGGGTTCAGGATTGGAGGGTCACAATATGGAGGGTCAGTGCTCACTCAGGCTTGGTACAGGTGTGGGTTCAAGATTGTTGGAGTCTTTTCTGTCCCTTAGACTTGATCAGAGGTCCAGCCAACTAGCCCTTGAAGTCACTCTGGAAGTCATGGGTTCAAACAAAAGTGTAGGTCTCAAGCAGCAGGGCAGGCTTGAGGCAGTAACGCATCCCCATTGGAGATGCAGTGCAATTTTCAAAAGTACACAGCAGGACACAGGCAGAAGGGCAGAGGTGTGGCGCCCCGGCCAGGGCGACTGATGCTGGAATCTGGGGATCATGGTTTGATCCCCGGCTCCGGCGGCAATTTAGCCGAGCACCATGTGACTCTAGGCAATAGCTTGCTTAATCTTCCTGACGGCCCCCAGCGCCTACAGACCCTTATGGGTGATTGTTCGTGCTTTACAAATGTGGATTATTATTATTATTATTATTATAGAATGGCAGTACTCTCTGAGCACTTCTGCATGCACAGTGAGAAACTGCAGAGTGGTTCTGAGAGCCCTATTTCCTTACCTGGTGCCCACCTTGAAGTGGAAGAAACTTCTGGATTTTTACCTCACAAAAGTGTCTGGAATTTCCTATCCCACTGCCCTGGTCCCAGCCTGTCTGTCACAATAGGCATGTGTTAAATTCTTTGTGTGTGATCAGAGGCATTGTGTTTGAAGTGCAAGGAGGGCTGTACAGAGCATCAACCCCCCACCCGGCATTGGATGGGCCCATCCTGCCAACATCCTTGGTCCCTACATTGTGCGGCTGTCTGAGAGGAATACACAAAGGCTAACAAGCTACTGCACCTAATCATGTGACCCACGAAACAGAGGTCAGGAACCAGATAGCTAGGACAAGAACATGTCCACAAACTTAGCAAGTGGAGCGGAGTTCACCGGCCAAACTTAATTTCTACATGCTCCCAAACGAATATTAAAAACAGTTCCCAACAGGTATTATGTAGAGACAATTTCAACAGTGTATGCAACAAGCATTACAGAAAGATCAGAGACAAGGAGTCAATTGATTTTTTCAGGAGGTAATATTATTTACCAAAAGGCAAGGAGGAGAAAAACTTTCATAGGCAAAATACAGTTTAAACAGCACTGTAAAGACCAGATCTTGTGACAACCCAGTGACACTTGGTGCAAAGTGCTATATACAGTGAGTGAAGACTTCCGGCCGCAGCCAGGGGGTTAAAATGGGCATGTCTCGTTGGCCAGCCATCTTGCAACGTCTAGCCAGACATGCACATTTTAAAATAAATCTTAGATAGCTGGTTTAGAGACACAGCAGGCCTCCAGTGCTCTTGAGAGCTCTGAGTAAGGCTGCTCCCTCCAATACTGGTGCTGCTGTCACGCTGGTGTGAGCAGTGCCAGGATTGGTTAGGGGAGTTGGCTTGTCTTGCGTTGGTGCCTGCCTTCAGAGAAGAATGAAGGAGGAGGACGTTGTGCAGGAAGGTAGGTGCATTTTATTTAGTTTGTAATGTGTCCCTCGCCCCACCTCTGTCGGTACATGCCAGGCATCACTGAATCCAGTGTTATAGAATGGGAGAAGTAGAAAAAACTAATTTGTGACACGTAAAACGTAATGTCAAACAAGTCCAACTTTTTAATTACAATGCACCTCACTTGCCACACTACATTACCTATAATGTGCCCCTTCTCCATGCACTACTTTTACCCTTCAATATTACAAGGGTAAATGTTATAGCAAGGGAAATTATTCCAGTAAATAAAACTGAATTTATATTAGGCTTTATACAGTGCTTGCTACAGTGGTGAGTTATAGTTACTGTAGTGTGGTAAATGAGGTGACAATACTGTGTATGGATGATCATGAGTGATTTTAATTGAAAGGTGATGCATACGTACAAATGTGAGTTATAAGTATGACTTATGGAAATACGAAAGCAGTGCATAAATGATCATTTCAAAAGATAACTAAAAGTAATGAATTTGTTTTGCATGTGTAGTTTAAGGTGTGTTTGGCACAAATAAGATAGTTACAAGTGTGTAAAGGGTGGATAAATGATAAAAACTGTAGCATTTCCAATGTTTGTGGAGTGAAATTTGAGTTTGTATACCAAATCTAAATAAAGGCTTCCTAACTATAACTGATGTGTAACCTTTGGTTTCCTTTATGCATATATACATATATATACATATATATACATATATAGAGACAGAGAGAGAGACTATATATGCATATATAAACATATATAGAGAAAGACAATTGCTGAATGATATATCCTGTGTGTGGACACTATTTTGAAAGGAATTTGCTTTCATAATGTAACTGAACTAGAAAGGGTGCAGACTTGCAAAAGGTTTCTAAAAAATAATGTCTGAAAATAAAACAGTATGATACAACAATATTTGTGTTGGCATTGTCTGTCTCCTCAGTACTTAGGACTCTCATATTTTCCCAGCAAGTTCACTAATATTTTAATAGCATACTTTTCATAGCCTTTGTATGTGTTTTACATTAAAGTCGTAACTATAGTTCAGAAACAGAATAATCATTTTTTTAAATATTATCTTTCATTATATAAATGTATTTTTTAAGTGTGTGATTACTCTGGAGTGATGCTCACAAGATCGCAGAGTTCTATATTTAGTTTTAATATTCTGTTCAGTTCTTTTTCTTTTGTTGAGTTATTGTTTACTGTTAATCTCTAAAAAGAGAGTCATTAAAATATGGTTGTAAGCAATGCAGAGGCATATATATGACCTGCGGGACAAGGTTAACAAGGTGATTGCATGGCTTGAGAGGAGGGATAAAAATAGGAATTGTGTCTCTAGCATTCAATCCCCCGTGGGAGTAACAAGGCAGGGTGGAGAGGAGATTGCGGAGGCCTTTGCACAGTACTATGAGGGAATCGATCAGTCGCAGACTGACAGAGGGAAGGAGGAATGTATTGAGTTCCTCAATGACATACAGTTGCTGACGCTGGGACAGGAGGAGTGGGAAGCTATGGACTCAGACCTGACGATCGAGGAGGTCTAGGGGGCCATAAGGGATCTGCAGGCAGGGAAGGCGATGGGCCAAAAGGGTTTTCTGGCTGAGTCGTTCAAATGTGTGGCAGGGTCGGTGGCCTCGTACATGTTGGAAATGTTCAATGAAGCGAGAGGAGTAGGCCAATTGCCAGAAGACTTACGAACGGCGTCTATCATCATGATCCAAAAACACGGTAAGCCGCAGGAGAGGTGCAGCTCCTTCAGGCCCATATCCCTACTTAACTTTGAGGCCAAGGTGCTTTCAAAGGTACTGGCAAATCGGCTAGGCCCCGTTATTCAAACCCTGATACACACGGATCAGTCTGGCTTCATGACCCATAGGAGCACCTGGCTGAATCTACGACGCCTTTGTGGCATAATGCACGTGGTATCCCAAAACACGGACACGCCGGCCACGCTTCTGTCTCTTGGCGCTCATATGGCATTTGACAGTGTCGAATGGGAGTATCTATTTGCGGTCTTGACCAAGCTTGACTTTGGACTGACCTTCCGGGCATGGATACGGCTTCTTTACACGGCGCCGAGGGCGTTGGTTAGAGTGAAAGGGACTATGTCCCAAGTTTTTGAGCTCTGTAGAGGGACGAAGCAGGGTGTTCGCTCTACACAATTCTCTTTGCGCTTGCGCTCGAGCCGCTGGCGTCGTGGGTGCGGGGTGACCCGCTGGTGCGGGTAATTGAGACAGGGGGAGGATGGGTGGAGCGCATCTTCCTGTATGCTGACGATGTATTACTCTATGCACATCGCCTCAGACCAACATTCCATAGGCTCATCCACATTCTCAGATCCTCTGGGAAGTACTCTGGCTGCGGTGTCAACTGGGACAAGTCCCTGGTGTTGGTGCTTGCGTGGGAATTAATGGGTGGGTTTTTCCTCCCACCGAGGAACCAGCCTATCAGGTAGATCATATGGCCATGAGGAGAGGCATCTATCTTGCTGCCCTGTACAAGAAGCGGAGGGGCAACTCAAGTCTTCGAACCCATATGGTGACAGTGGTGGCAATGACGGGGAGGGCAGCTAGGTTCTCGGAACAAAAACCACTGTGGGAAGGAGATTTTCTGTCAGAGACTGCGTGTCTGAAAAGCCCCCATGGCTGGAGTAACAATGGTATAGATTTCCTGGGAGATATTTGTAAAAGGGGAGGATGCTCGATTTTCCTGCCATGCAATTGGAATATCAGATGAGGGAGGGAGAATTTTTAAGATAATTGCAGGTCAGGCATGCATTGCACTGCCATCTGAAGGAGGGGGAGCAGTTGCCAGCGTATTCTCTGTTAGAAGACAGGCTTCTACTCGATCCCATGGTGGACAAGGCCATCTCACTCACATACAAAAAGCTAATAAATAACACGCCAGATCCGTTGGGGCCATTACGAGAGGACTGGGAATTGGACATTGGACTCCTTGAGGATGATGACTGGGTGGAGGCCATAGAAAACCCCAGAGAAATAGTGGTTAGGGCATGATTCCGCCTGATTCAGCTTCGGATTCTTCATAGTTCCTATGTCTCTAGGACACTGCAGCATCGCATTGGGTATTGTGGGTCTGAAAAATGCATGCTGGGATGCAACGAGACTGGGACGTTCTTTCACATCCTGTGGGCGTGTCCTCTGATACAAAGGTATTGTGAAGCTGTTGCGCAGGTCATGTCTGAGGTGGAGCCCCCAAGGTCCCAGTGGATTCCAGATGGTTTATCCTGTGAGTGACAGGGGAGGTAGTGTGGCCCAAATGGGCTACAACCTGGCTCGCGTTGGCAGGGGTGGTGGCAAAACAAAATATAGCCAGACTTTGGGAGGCTGTTGAGGTTCCATCGATAGAGGGCTGGAAAAGAGTTCTTGACTGTTGTCAGCAGGCAAAACAAGCTGTGTATCAGAGTAGAGGGTGCCTGCTTAAATGGGAAAAGATTTGAGAGGCATGGATGTCATACCTGGCGGACTTATTGTCCAATTGAGGTGTATTGCCCACAATGGTGCAGAGGGGTTCAGTGGTTAGCTGGAAGTGCCACGGACTATTCGAAAAATTAGGGAACTGTACAGCATTAATACTGCAATATAACTGTTTGGCTGACCCACTGCTATGTATATTGTCTTTTTCTGTTAATAAAAAGATGTTTTTGAAAAAATATATGGTTGTAATATTCATATTTTTTTATGGTTGGTAACTTTTGCAAGAAGCTCATGACAGTCGAGCACACAATCCCTGCATGGATTCTGCAGGGGATGTACTCCGTGGTCGACTATCATGACCCTCTCCTTTATCGTACAAGTGGGAATATGTTGAGAACAGCGTTTTCCTGTAGTTCTGAACAAAGTAACAGATTACAGAAGTTGATTATATTAGTAAAATTGATTTTGATTTGTCCCATTGAATATATTAAGCAAAAGGAGAGACTGGCCTCTCTGCTTACACCTGATAACTGTGCATAATAGGGTGTGGTATGACTGTCCTCTGTTTGAGACTTCTCTCTCAGATGATCAGTGACCAGAAAGGGGCACTGCCGTCTCCACTGAGACTCCTCTCTTGGATGATGAGTCTGTATAGCAGCATGTGTGGAGGGACTGGTTTCTCCTTTGAAACCTCTTAGTTGCATGACACCTCTGCATACTAGGGTGTCTGAAGGGGCTAGTTTTCTGTTAGGAACTCTCTCCATACGGATGGGTGTGCATAAGAGGATGAGGAGAGAGATAATCCTCTCCACTGAGACCTCTCTCTAGTCTGACAGGAGTACGTAGTATGGTGTGAAGAGGGACTAGCCTCCCCCCTAAGACCTCTCCCTGGGATGACGGTATGCATAGTAGAGAGACTGGACTCTCCTCCGAAACCTCTGTCGCGGATGACGGGTGAGCATAGTATAGTTTATGGAGAGGCTGCAATATTTGCTGAGGCCTCTCTCTTGGATGATGGGTGTGCATGGTAAGGCGTGAGGAGGGGCCTAACTGTCTGCTCGCAACTCTCCTCCGGTCGACTTATGTATTATGGTGTGGGAAGGAAATAACCGCTATGCTTTGTTTTGGATGGAAAAGCATAGAGATTAGGGTATAGACAGAGACTGCTCTGCCAGCTCATACCTCTCCCCAGAGTAATACATGCGCGTAGTAGACTTTTGATGGAGACTGCTCTCTCTGCTCCTACCTCTCCTTTTGGTGATGAGTATGCATAAAAGGGTATACACGTGAAGTATCCTCTCTGCTGAAAATTGTGCCTTGGTTGATTGGTGTGAATAGTTGAATGTGAGACACACTCATCTCTCCATGGGGTCACTGACAAAATATCAATGTAAAAAATGTAGATTCAAAAAATATTGATGAAAAAACGATATAGTGCAAAAATGTTGATGAAAAAATATAGAATGCAAAAATATCAACTCCCTATACTTAAACAGGTAAGTACAAAAATATCGGAAAATAAATATCGATGTTAAAAATATAGTTGTACAAAATATCGATTCTTCTATATATGAAATAAAATAATAAATATTAAATATATTAATTATTCAAATTAATTTTAAAAAGTAGATTTTAGCAAATATAACAAATAAACTTAATTGAACAATTAAGCACACGTTCTTAATAATCAATATATACATATTTAATAAACTATAATACATATTTATTTAGTTTATCATTTGAAAATATATCAATATATAAAATCTATTAAAAAACATTCTGTTATAAATTAAAACTTTAAACTGAAATTAACCAATCCAGTCAGTGGATAGTGGAAGGGTAAAAAGTATTATTCCGACTACAGTGAGTTGAACAGTAGGGAAAGTGTTGAATAGCAGAGGGGCAAATATTACTATTCCCACTCCAATGAGTGCAACAGTAGGGAAAGCTTACTATTCCCACTCCAGTCAGTGCAACTGTAGAGCAAGTCTTAGAATGCATAGGGGTAACATTTACTATTCCCACTCCAATGAGTGCAACAGTAGGCAAAGTGTTGGATAGCGAAGGGGCAAAACTTACTATTCCCTCTCCAGTAAGTGCAACAGTAGGGAAAGTGTTGGATTGCATAGGCGTACAAATGACTATTCCACTTTAATGAGTGCAACAGTAGGGAAAGTGTTGGATAGCGGTGGGGTAAAACTTACTATTCCCACTCCAGTGAGTGCAACAGTAGTCAAAGTGTTGGATAGTGGCAGGATCAAATGTATTATTTCCACTCCAATCAGTACAACAGTAGGAGAAAGTGTTTGATAGCGGAGGGGTAAAACTTACTACTCCCACTCCAGTGAGTGCAACAGTAGGGAAAGTGGTGGATAGTGGCAAAATAAAATGTATTATTCCCACTCCAAACAGTGCAACAGTAGTGAAAATGTTTAATTGCAAAGGGGTATCAATTAAAATTCTCACTCCAGTCAGTTCAAAAGTAAAACCAAACAAAATATTAAGAACAAAAACATTTAACAAACTAAATAAATAAAAACATTTAAAAATATATTAATAATTAACATACAAATATATTTAATATTACACATTTTATTGCCTACTCTATACCACCACACAATTCACAACCTACATCTAAATTTTATAAAATAAAAGGAATTACATATTTAACCACTTCCATGCTAATGACAAGGTCAGCTCGTCATGCACTGCAGCCAAGCTGACCATGTCATTTCAATGGAAATTAGAGTAAAGCAGGGAATTGTCTTAGCACCAAAGGGGTTAACATAATTAAGTACTGGTTAAATATTATTCATTATAAAACAAATTAAAGCACAAAAAACGAATTAACTTTCCACACTTCACTCCTATAATCCACACAAACGACTCAAAAAATTAATCTAAAAAAATGTATTACACAATTAAAACTTATTTTCAATTAAAAAACGAATATTATATCAAAACTAATTATAACATAAGAAAAATGTATTTCCTCCCTACCCTTTACCCATAAAAAAAGTAAAACCGATACAGAAAAAAAAAACGTAATTAAATATCAATTAAGTAATTAACAATAATGATCAACCAATTATTAATTAATTCAACATAAATTACTACCCACACTTTACCCATTAACCCCATAACCCACAAAAAGATTCATTACACAAACTCCATATTTAATTTTCCATTAATCAATATTATTAATTAAGAACTAATTATTAATTAATTAAACATAAATTACTTCCTACCCTTTACCCCTATAAACCCCACAACCTGTACCTAAAATGAATTACCCAATTTCCATTATACATTTTCAATCAATCAATTAATATTAATTAAGAAATAATTATTAATTAATTAAAAATAAATGACTTCCCACCCTTTACTTCATAAAACCCAAAACCCACACCTAAGAAAATCACAGACTTGCCATTTTTTATTATCAATTAATTAGTTAGTATACATTAACAATGAATTAATAATTAATTAAAGATAAATTACTTCCCACCCTTTAGTTCTATAAAACCCACATCCTTCACCTAAAATTATTTACACAATTTCCATAATTGATTTTCAATCGATTAATTAATATAAATTAAGACCTAATTATTAATTAATCCAAAACTAAATTACTTCCCACCCTTTACCCCTACTAACCCCACAAACCGCACCTAAAAAGAATTGCACAATTACCATATTTAATTTCAATGAATTAATTAATATTAATTGACAACCAATTATTAATTAATTACTAATAAAGTATTTCCCACAGTTAACACTATAAAATCTAAATCAAATAAATAAAAAAGAATCATTGATTTATTATAATTAAATTACTTCCTACCCTATTCCCCTATAAACCAGCAACAGCTACTGAACTAAACAAAATGCAAAATGTAATTAAAATAAATTATAAAATTGATAACTAATAAAAATATAACACATATTAAAGACATAAACAATATTTATACAAAAAACATACAACACATACATTTAAAATATGAACTAAAATACATAACACTAATTAGAAAATCGATATTTTAACTAACTATATTTTTGCAAACCAATATTAATGACTTCTATATTTTTAAAAACGGTATTTCGTACCTTAAATTCGATATTCTTGACCACAATATTCTTGATGTTGATATTTCTGAATCACAATACTTCCAAAACGATATTTGTGTAAGTCAACATTTCCAACTCGATATTCTGTCTCAACACCCTCTTCCTGAGAACTTTCCCCATGGGGACAGCCATGCATAGTAGGTTGTGTCCAGGGATTGACCACTCTGCTGAAACTCCCTTCCAGAGTAACTAGCATATATAGCAACATGTGGAAAAGTACTGCCCTCTCCACTATCACATCTTCACCAGCTGATAGCAGTGTGGAGTAGAGTATAAGGATGCACGGGCCTTTGTGCCAAAACATCTCTCTTGTATGAGAGATTTTTATAGTACAATGTGGACAAGAACTAATCTCTCTACTGATACCTCACTGTTGCATGACAAACAACCAAACTTGGGTAGTCAAATAATTGGCTTCTTCTTTAACAAGTCTGTGTGGCATAAAAGATGAGCAGACTACTGTATCAATAAATACACATGCAGGAGCACTTTTTCACTCCCTGAATATGGAATTGCCAGTTTTAGTCAACATTACAATATTGTAGCAATATTCAATTCTATTACAGCTATTAAGCAAACAAATCAGTAGTAACCTTAAATGTTTTATTACAAAAAAGAATTTGACACCATTACAAAACTACAACAGCAACTAAAAAGTTTACAAACTATATCAACAACTACAAAACAAACAAAGCAACCAACCTTTCTAATTTATAATGTCTTCATCACATTATGATGTAGTTTCACCACCATAGTCACCTAAGCCTGGCAAATAATCTTTAGTATGCCAGTGTTTTGTTTTGAGACGGCCAGCAAAAAAGTCTCAGGAAAGTTCCTTCGGCATACCATTTTTAAAAGGTGTTCACTAAGGCTAGCTTGGGCAGAGTAAGCTTGTGCTGCTGAACTGCTAAGCTCTTCATGTACTTCCACATGTTTTCAAACTGGATAAGCTGTGCCTGCCCAGGTACTCGCTACTGAGCAAGGCAATAATCATGCTTGCCGTTAACAAGGCACTTTTTTGCTGCTTATGTCAGCAAATAATTATTTCCTCTGAGACTAATAGACCTACAGAGCACACACTTGTGCAGGATTACAAATGTCCCTCATCCAATTCAACCATTATCACTTCTCCAATTAATAGTGTTTTACTCACTTTCACTGAGCAATTGTTTCCTGTTTTTTCAAAAGTGAACAAGACTTCTTTTTCTCCTCTATATATTTTCTCGCATCGTAGTTTTATTGTTCACGACTTCTGTTTTCCATTTTCCTCCTACAAAAAGAGAAAATAACTAAAAACTGAAAAGTTACATAGTAGTCAATAAATGATAGAGGTCATTCTTCACTATAGTTTGTACATTTTCCTACAACCTTCACCCACGATCACATATTTATATTTAGTGTACCACTAACTTGGTATTCTTTTCTCCTTAAAAATTCCACACCCTCACACAGTATTTTTTCACTAATAAAGAACATGCCATCAACCCTGATTTCCTAAAAGCATAAAAAGTAGCACATTCCATTTTCAGACACCTTTGACAACACTGAGCACAATGTTTCCCTCTAGAAACAGCACTCTCACCACTCAAACACCTCACAAGGCTAAAGTATATGTACAGTGGGCTTCATAAAAGCATTAGGGCTTATATTAACACATTCCACAATAGTTCGAGAAGCACTGTTTCCTTTACTGGTAAGTACATGCAGTTTGAAACACTTAATTTTATTACACAACCTGCAACACTTGCTGATACCGCTCTACATTCTTATGTCTACTTCACAAAAACTATATTTAGAAATCTACACCTCTACAAACAGCTTTTCACTCAATAAACCTTTGTATGGAGTATGTTTACCAACATTAGTGTAAACCAAAACATGGGGTCACTGTTCCTGAGAAAGGAGAGGAGACATTCATCTAGAGAGTAGAAAGGGAAGTCAATGTGAATTTTACTTGTTGCCCTCCCACATCCCAAGGGATGTCATGCTTCATCATAGTGCGGTTGCTCCTCGTCGTGACGGTCCTGCAATGCCCTATGGGTGCTCCGAAAGGTTGCTCTTACGTAGATCTTTTGATTATAGGCCGCATGATGAGTGTGGGTTAGTGCTCATGCAGTGGTGGGTGGGTCTAAAATTGACTAAATATCTGTACTCCAAACATTTAATGAATGGATTCCTCTGTCATGAGTAAAAAACCAAACAGTTCTGGCTGCTTAAGGGTTATAATGGCCCAAAGTAGCTATGACATGAATGTGTGTAAGTGAAATTTTATACTGATTAGGTTGACATGCTTGGCGCCTTTGATGGTCTCAGGAGGAGATCCCTTGTGCTACTTCAGGAACAAAGAAAGAAAGTTTGTTTTGCCATGGCCTCCAGAAAATAAAGTAGTGCCACCAATTAGAATCTTGTAGTGAGCCAATCTCAATTGTTGTTCAAGAGGATGGGTAGGTGCAGGTACATGTGCATTTCACCAACACCATGGTGACAAAAAGCACCCCCTTGTTTGACCCAAGGGGAGTAACTCTAAGGTCATTAAGATTGGATCACATCTCCTGTCAGACCTCTCTCTCACATGATGGATGAGCATAATAGGGTGCATGGGGAGTGAAATAACTCTCCTGTCAGACTTCTCTCTCAGATAATGACTGTGCATAGTAGTGTGTGTGCATGGACTGGCCACTCCTTTGAGACCCCTCTCTCAGATGACGGTATATATAGTAGGGTGTGGAGAGCAACTGGCCTCTCTTTTCTGACCTCTATTTCACATAATGGATGAGCATATTAGGGTGTATAGGGAGGGACCAACATCTCCTGTCAGACTTCTTTTTCAGAAGAATAGTATGCATAGTAGGGTGAGGGAAGGAACTGGCCTCTCCTTTTTAACCTTTCTTTCAGATGACGGATGTGCTTAGAAGGTGTGTGTGGAGGGACTGGCCTGTCCTGTCCTGTCAGAGCTCATTCTCAGATGACCAGTGTACTTAGTAGAGTGTAAGGATGGACTGGCCTCTTCTTTCAAAGCTCTCACTCAGATGACGGGTATGCGTAGTTGGGTGTATAATTGGACTGGCCTCACCTTTCAGACCTCTCTCTCAAGTGACTCATGTGCATAGCAGGGTGTGTGGATGGACTGACGTCTCTTTTCAGACCTCTCTATCACATGATGGGTTTGGTTAATAGAGTGTGGGGAGAGACTGGCCTCTCCTATAAGACATCTCTCAAATGACGGGTGTGATTAGTATTGAGTAGAGAAGAACTGCACTCTCCTTTCAGATCCCTCTTTAAAATGACAGAAATGCATAGTAAGATGGTGGATGGACAGACCTCTCTTGTTGGACTTTTTTCTCAGATGACGGCTGTACATAGTAGGGTGTATGGGGAGCGACAGACCTTTCCCGTCAGACTTCTTTCTCAGAAGAAGGCTATGCATGGTAGGGTGAGGGAAGGGAATTGCCTTGTCTTTGAGACCTTTCTCTCAGATGACAGCTGTGTATAGTAGTGTGTGTGAATAGACTGGCTTCTCCTTTCAGGTTCCTCTTTCAGATGACAGATGTATAATAGGGTGTGAAGAGGGACTGGCATCTCCTTTCAAACGTCTCTCTCAGATGGCAAGTGTGCATAGAAGGGTGTGGTAAGGTACTGGCTTCTCCTTTTAGAACTGTCTTTCAGATGACGGATGTGTATAGTAGTGTGTGTAGAGGGACTGGTCTCCCCTTTGAGACCTCTTTCTCAGATGACAGATGTATGTAGTACAGTGAAAGTATGACTGGTCTCCTTTCAGACCTCATTCTCAGATGACAGGTGTGTGTAGTAACGTGTGAGGATGATTAGTTTCCCCTTTCAGACCTCTCGCTCAGATGACAGGTGTGTGTAGTAGGGTGTATAGATGGGCTGGCCTCTTCTTGGAGTATGGAGGAAAGCCTAAAATGCCTTCGAGAGAGATAAATACTAATTATGTATCTCTCAAAAAAATAAAGCTTGTTCTAGAAGTAAAAGGAGCATTCTTCATCAAACAAATAAAAACTACATTAATTCCTCTAAGGTGCTTCTTAGTCAGTCACTCACAAATCAGCTCCAGTAACTCATACATCTATAGAAGGGAATCAGACCTACTGTGACTCTCTGGAAAGATTCTTCCAACAGACAGTATAACTTCTCTTCAATGAATGTACTGCTAGTGGGTCTCAGAGCCAAAACCGTCATGAGGACAATGGAGTACCCATAGATAAACCAACCTTTACTGAGTTTGCTTCGGTAACAGTGGAGCACGTCATTCAGTCATTCACCAAATAAAAATCAGGTCCTCAATTGGACACTTGTCCACCTAATATTTTGTATCTGGTTGCAGAGGTGGTAGCAGCTGTACTAAAATTTTTAACACCATGTTCAGTTCTGGAGTATTCCCTAAACAGTGGAAGGTGGCTTCAGTCCTCCCGCTGCTAAAGAAACCGAACTTGAACGAACAGGATCAAAATAACTATTGTCCAATTTCAAAATTCCTTTGTCCAGCAAAACTGGTTGAGAAAGTTATGAACTCTCAACTGACAGCTTTTCTGGAAAACCATGCTCTTCTGTTTGACACACTCTGCAGCTTCTGTAAAGGTTTAGTACATAGACATCCTCGACGGTGGCCACAGAAGAGATCAGAGCCGCATTGAACAAGGGGGATTAAAAAGCAATTAGGCAATTTCTCCCCATTGACATGCTTAAAACCAATGTCATTGTACAAGTGCTATCCAGGATAGACTGCTGCAATGGGCCCTACCACAATTTGCCCCAAAAACACTTGAAAAAGATTGTGAATTCAGCAAAATGCAGCAGTACGATTCTTGATGAAGGTTCCTAGATTTAGGATGGCGTGCGGACTTTAGTTCGCCTGCCGCCCTCGTGGAGCTGGGACTGGCCACCAGCGGTGTGGAGGTCCTGCACGGCCAATTAGGATGCGACCACCACCGTGGCAGTCGCATTCCGCATCTTTGACATTGCCAAAGAGGCATGTTGTGCATTGCTCGGTACCTGCCACCTTGTGCATGGCAATGCTTGGTACCCCCCAAGTGCAGCCCCCCACCCCGTGGGCCCACAACAGGCCCCCAAAGCATTCCCTCAGCAGCCTTTCCATGGTGGCAATTTGAACCCTGCATCATAATATGGATGGCCATATCATGCCCCAGCTCCGCCCGGCTGGCATTCGTGACGATTGCTGACCGTCGGAAAAGCAGCGGACGGACTTTCCGTCCACCGCTGTACCCCCGCCATGATAATGTGGTGGGGGTAAATGCAGTTGGGATGGCGGGTGGATTGGCACCGTCCAACCCACCAGTGCCGATCCACCGGCCATTGTAATTACCCCCTACATCACAAGAAACACAATCTGTGGACCAAAATCTAGCTTCCTGCGAAATTTGGTGTAATTCTGGTCTGCAGTTTTAGCTGTAACCTGTCTTAAAGAAGCCTATGGAAAATGCATGGGGATTTTATGTTTTGGGACCCCCTGTTATTCAGATCCCTCTTTGACAGATCACCCTGAAACATTCCAGGAAGGACATGAGGTGGATGAAACTTTTTTCATCAAACCGTCTGGAAGTTATTAGCAAACCATACATGACCTAGCTATAACTACCTAGCGGCTACTCCTATCCTATAACGTAATATATATATATATATATATATATATATATATATATATATATCACAAGGAACTTCGATCCCACACCCTCCACTGGATGTGACAAACGAAACGAACCCAAACAGATGGTTTAGCTTATTCTTTATTCTGTGCAACCCACGATCGCCATGACGCGTTTCGGGCCCTGGAGCCCTTGATCACAATATAATATATATGTATATATATATGTATACATATATATATATATATATATATATTGGATTCCTGAAGGAAAATGAATGCCATATGATTTTTAAGCACTTTAGCATTCACACTTTGTTGCTGGTAAGAGTATGTTGCTCCAGGATGAGTATTCGCTAACTAGAGCATAATACAAGTGGACAAGTTTGTAAAGGACAGTTATCAGACATGCTTTGAGGTATTATGCTGTCTGGATCCAGGGTTCTGGAATGAAACTTTTGAATTTGCATATTTTGTCACTTAAACTTTTCCACAGTCCAAATTTCACAAGCCCAAAGTGCAGCAGGTGCAGTAATCTGACAATGCAGCCTATTTTGTGCAGTTACAAGGGCAGAAGTAAAGTCCTTTTTTTTGGTACATTCTCCAAATCCAATATGATCTGGGGGGAGGGTACCAGGCATGCAATATTTATCCCAGAAAAGGGACATGAGGGTACCATTATGGTAACTAGCCAATGCACTACTATGTCCCATATGGTAACATGTGTCCTGCAATGTGTGTCATATGGCTATCCCATAGGGCACTACTCTAGCCACTCTCAAGATGTTGGGACACCTCTATGGTTGCCGGGAGCTTAGTAGCCCATCCCAGAGGTGTGGCTCCCTAAGAGTCACACGCTCACAAGAAAACCGGGTTGGAGACAGGTTTTCACTTGTCTCCAACTTGTGTGTATGAACAAAAGACAGCCTGCTCAGGAGTGTTATCAGCATCAGTACTAGAAAAGGTGACTTCCCCTTTGAAGCCTGCCTTTTGGACTACAACCCTGAGTGGCGTTCCTAGAAGAGGAGGTTTGCAGCGTGGTTTAAAAAAGGTCGTGGCCTCGGAACTGATATATCTACTCATACACCAATATAGACACTCACACACTGCCACTCACCCAAAGAGTTACTCAAAACCTCGTCAGTCACGCAAATAATTACACTGCCATTTACTCACCTATACAGTTATACACACACCACGTCACTTATTCATACACATACATACTGTCTTCAATGATTACTGATATAAGCACACACTTATCCTTGCAGCCACTGTAACAATCACTCATTGTCACATATACTCATTTATATACTCCAACACTTACAAATACTGCCTTTCACATATGTAGTTACTTACACATATACCACTAAGACATCCATTTACTCACCAACACAGCTATATCTACACTCACTCACCCATAAACTCCCTAACACACGCACTCATAAACACATACACCAAGTGAACCACCCACTCACACATCCAAGCAGGGAGTCACACACCAGCCCACCCACACAGACACTCAGGCACCTATACAGGTTCTCAGACAATCAATCATTCTTCAATATACATTGGCATATATAGATATAGCATTCTTGAACTTTTTAGAAACACTGGATGATGTCATCCACATGACAATCTGGCATACCTCCTCACACCCTAATATAACCTTTGATTAAGCATGGGCTGATTTTGCGGATTCGCAATCCGCGAATTTGCGTATTTGCGGATTGCGAAAATCCGCAAAATCCGCGAATTCTCGCGGATTTGCGTATTTTTTTTGGGGGTGTGTGTTCGCACGGGTTTCTGCTAGTTCGCGAGGGTTTTGTACAATTTCGCAAATTGCGAACTTACTTGTCGGGTCGCCAGTTTTGCGAACTTGTTGTTTCTATGTGCCCAGCCTGTTTGCAAGGCTTTCTTCATCACTGCCACCCTCTGTCACCACTGGCACTCTCTTTGGTCACCCATGCCATCCTCTGGCTCACCCATGTCACCCTCTGTGTCATCACAGCACCCTCTGGTTCACCAGTGTACATTATTGGGGCAAAGCAAAGCACTGCCATCCTCTGTCAACACTGGCACTCTGGTTCACCCATGCCACCCTCTGGCTGGCACACCCATGCCACCCTCGGTGTCATCACAGCACCCTCTGATTGACCAGTGTACATTATTGGGGCAAAGCAAAGCACTGCCATCCTCTGTCAACACTGGCACTCTGGTTCACCCATGCCACCCTCTGGCTGGCACACCCATGCCACCCTCGGTGTCATCACAGCACCCTCTGATTGACCAGTGAGTGTACATTATTGTGGCAAAGCCAAGCACACCTGCTAAGTGCTTTAAGTTTTGCAAACAACAACACCTGCCCTGCCCCAACTGACATTAATGAAGGCTGGCACCTGCTTGTCTGCTCCCTTTCCTTTTTGTTGAAATAACAGGATGCAATGGCATACTTGTAACTATTCTGTGACTGTCAGAGCAGGGTCACACAATAGTTGCAAGTAGGGAACCGGATTCTGGAGGGCCCCTTCAGGAAGCACTACAGGTAAATGGTTACAAATGATGAGCTCGAACTTTTGCACCTGCTCGTTGGTTTTGCTTTTGCAAAACTCGTTTTTCGGTAATTTCGCCCTATTCGCGAGGCGCGGCGTCGTGCGAGATTGTTGCTGCCCGCGCCGCGGACCGCGAGCAGTGCGAACACAAGCAAAAAATCCGCTTCGCGCGGATTTGCGTATTTTCGCGACATCCGCGAGAGTTCGCGGATTGCGGATTTACCGAAAATCCGAAAAATCCGCGACCGTAACGGATTTTCCGCCCATGCTTACCTTTGATATACACACACTCTAATATACAGACTACCACTTTTGCAACCATAGACACACCAATACCAGTTACTGCATACCCATTCACTAATTCCTAATTCCACACACACATCCACTCATTCACACATACAGTCAGTCATATATGCAGTCACTCATCAATACAGAACTACCATATGCACTCATACACCTATACATACACTCACACACCACCACTCATCCATAGAGTTACTCACACACCTAGTCAGTCATGCAAAGAAGACATCCATTCACTCACCAACACATCCATACACACACTCAACCACCCATACAGCCCTGCACAGATATACTCTTGAACCGATATACCCAGAGAATCACCCTGTCACGTATCTATGCACTGAGTCATACCCCCCACCCACCCAGGCAGACACTCAGTCACCCATACAGATACTCAGACAACCAATCAATAACCCATACAGACAATCATGTAGCTAAAAGTGGATTGGATATACATATTCCGGTCGCAGCCCCTTGCCTGGTCGAAAAAAGGAGAAGTCCCGCTTTCATCGCGGTTGTTCCCTGGACGGTCGGAGGACTAGTACGAGGATATTACCTGTGTTGGCAGTAAGTCGTGTTGTTTCGTATGACCATTGGAGGCAAGAGGAGAGGTATTTTGGAGAAGCGTTTGGTATAGTGTTGCCGGTCTTGAAGTGGAGATAATCTGTATATTTAAAGGGATAGAACTATGCTGGCCCTGAACTTTGAGCACCCTAATCTGTTACTCCTGAAGAAGTGGGCGGAGAGTAATTTGGAAGCCTCAATGAGACTGGTATGCCTCCTCATCAAGTATGCCAGAATAGATCGAGACAAAGATCTTGGGGAAATAACACGCATACAAAATGAAATAGACGCTCTCACCAACGATACTAATAAAGACTTTGTGGCAAACAGCATTAAAGAAATGCTCGAGAGGAAAAATAAACACGAGGGAACAATTAAGACCAGAATTAAGACCAGAAAAATATGGAAGTTCGCTAGAGACAAAAATGATTATGAACAAGGACGGGTGTTTACTTTTGCGCGTAAATATGATCATGTCAAAAAACAGAAAGTGCTTAACCGACAAGGTGTTCAAACAATGTCAACAACAAATAGTGGTTTGGCCTCAGCCACAGGTATAGCACAGTCCAGCTCAGAATCCAGCCTTGTCCAGCAGTACGGAGGTTGCTTCCTTAGAACTGGGTCCTCTCTCATATGGAGAAGAGATGGATTTTATAAAGGAGCAAAGGAAACAAACCCTTCGACCGAGAAACCAACAAGGAGTTCAAACAAAGAAAGGAATCGCAGAAGGAGGGAACGACGCAAGTGTTCCAGGCACGCAAGGCAGAGGACAACAGAAAAAGAAAAATTGGCACAGGTAAAAACACTCTGTAATCCAACTATCATCAATTTAACGGACATAGTATTAACAGAGGCTGAAAAACAACTGTTAATGCTTGGTTTAAGTTTTTGTCCGGAAAGCAGCTTCAATCTGGTTCAAACCCATGTGGATGTTTATAAATTTATCCGTAAATTGAAATTAACCAAATATTTCACAATAAAAACTCATGGAAATCATAAGACTGCTGTCCCAGCCCGAGCCAACAAAGGAATCCTAACTGCGGGCCAGATTCCGTTACTGACCACGCTTCATGCATTACAGGGAGATTTATCTGATTTGGAAGTTGAAGAAAGTAGTACTCAAAGTATGGCACAGCATGAAAATGTCAACATTTCCTCGGCACTTCCTTTTAAAGCTCCTTCAACTTTTGTCCCCATAATGCCAAGAGACGCAGTAGACATTTTACCTGACAGAATTACGGATGAACTCAAATCTTTGTCTAAAAACACGTGCAACCACAAAGTCAAACCTAAAGGCAAAAGTAAAGACTATTTTCAGCTAATGACCAAACTCAAAAATAATGACTCTGTAGTCATCAACAACGCGGACAAAGGGGGAAACATTGTCCAGTGGGACAAGGAATCCTACAGGAAAGAGGCATATAGTCACCTGAATGATGTTGAATGCTATGAGTTAAGCAATGGAGTCGCAGGGAAGAAAATGAATGGTGATTATAGGAATGGTTTGATGAAGTGGCAGCGTGAGGGGCTTATCAGCAAGGATGAAATTAAATTTCTATATAAAGAGCATCCTATTTTACCCACGTTCTATCTCATTCCTAAAGTGCACAAAGGACTGGACCCATTGCAAGGACGACCTATAATATATCTGCAATTAAAAGCATTTTCGAATGTACATCCAGATATGTTGATTTTTATCTTCAGGAACATGTTGCTTCTTTGCCTATGTTTTTACAAGACTCTCTCTTTGCCTATGTTTTTACAAGACTCTACAGACTTTTTATCTAAACTCAGTAATGTGCAGTGGGCCAACGATTATTTGTTTTTAACTTTAGACATTGCTTCACTTTATACGTGTATTAGACATCATGATGATCTTCATGTCATTGAGTTTTATTTAAAGCATAGAAACATCAACATGTATCAACACAACAAAATGATCTTGAAAATCATACAGTGGTGTTTGTTCAACAATGATTTTCTATTCGATTGCAGGATTTATAAGCAAAAGCAGGGTGAAGCAATGGGGGCATGCTTCTCCCCCAGCTACGCATGTGGGATGGTGGGAGGAGCATGTCCTCAAGAAAGAGCACAAGGCACTTTACGAACAACACATCATACAAATGTGGAGTTATATAGATGATGTTTTTATTATTTGGAAAGGGACTGAAGAGGAGGCAAATGATTTTGTGTGCCTCATCAATAACAATGATTTAAGTTTAAAGTTTACATCTCATACTGATCCCTCAACTACCACCTTTTTAGACATCCAGGTGTGTGTGCAGAATAATAAGATTGAAACTAGTCTATATATGAAGCCGAAAGCAGGCAACACATTATTGCACGCCTCCAGTTTCCATCCTCACCACATGATTGCAAGCTTACCCTATGGGGAGTTTTTGAGAATCCGTAGAGCTTGTAGTACAGCAACGGCCCTAGATGAGGCACAAGCCACTGCAAAATATAGACTGTTGGAACAAGGCTATAATGGTCATAAATTAGATCTGGCCATGAAAAAAGCAAACAAAAAAGAAAGATCAGAATTGATTCATGGTCCTAAGAAAAGTATGACCAACTGTTGTGTAGGCCTTGAAACTATGGATATTTTAGAGCAATCCTCGGTGAGATCTTGTAGATTTATAACAACATATAGCAGGCAGTCGCACACAATCAGGAAAATTATCAACAATCAATGGCCGATTGTTTTAACTGATGTTGTTCTGCAAGGAGTTTTACCGATTAAACCTAATTTTACCTACCGTAAGGCATTTTCCATGCGTAGTGATTTGGTTAAGACCAGTCCTGAGTTGTATAGTAAAAATAATTGGCTTTCCCAAAAGAAAGGCTTTTTTAAGTTCAGTACCTGTTGGGCATGCAAGTTTGGAGTAAACACCTGTTCTTACAAGAATGCCTTTTCTGATGTTCCGATTAAAATCGGTGGGCATTATACTTGCAAAACCGAATATGCCGTTTATGTTTTAAAATGCATTTGCGGATTAAACTATGTGGGAAGCACAGAGGGCCCGATGTAGGTAGCCCTTTACCGATCGGAATCGGCCGAAAATACCGATTTTCGGCCGTTTCCGATCGGTAAAGGGCAATGGAGATGTAGGGGCACATTTTCGGTAATTTTACCGAATCGTTATCATTACCGAATCGGTAAATTTACCGAGTCGGTAATATTTACCGATTCGGTAATGATAACGAATCTGTAAAATTACCGAGTCGGTAATATTTACCGATTCGGTAATGATAACGATTCGGTAAAATTACCGAAAATGCAATGTAGGTAGCCTATGTTCCGGCAGCACATGGCTTACAGAATCGGTATTTTACCATGGAATACAAATCCATGGTAAAAAACCGATTCCTGTGTACATGCACATCTGTGCATGTACACATGTGCCATGTGACAGACAGACGTGCCCTTAGGGCATGTCTGTGTGCCACATTGCACACATGGCCGTTTTGGGGGTGCTAGAGGGTGTCAAAGTGACACCCCCTGCACCCTTGTGAATTCTTTAATTACCGATTTGGTAAATACCGAATCGGTAATGCCTAATCATTCCTATGGGCTTCAAAGCCCATAGGAATGAATGGGCATTACCGATTCGGTATTTACCAAATCGGTAATTTAAGAATTGTTAAGGATTCGGTAACGAATCCAGATGTTGGGACCTACATCCCATTTACCGATTTTTGAATACCGAATCGGTAGGATTCGGTATTTCAAAATCGGTAAATGGGATTTACCTACATCGGGCCCAGAATTTCAAGTGCATGGAAGAATTTTGCAGCACTTGAGGGCTACTGTCAATTCAGACCCTACATACCCTGTGGCGGGACATGTCAAGTCGGAACATAACATCAATCTTAATGTTCTGCAATATTTTGTAATTGACAATGTCCCTCAAAGCAAAAGAGGGGGAAATAGGGAGAAGACTCCTAGACAGCTCGAAACTAAATATATTATTGAGCTCGACACAAAAAAACCCGAGGGGGCTCAATATTTGCGAGGATCTGCACTATTATCTATAAATCCTCTCAAATACATCAAGATAGATGAATAACAATACACTGATAAGGTTTTTTAGGTTTTTTATACATGCTTTTATAATATAACATCAAATTATATATATTTATGCATTTTAGTCTATATGGATATGAATTGTTTTTAGACTTGTCTTGTGGTCAAGTTATGTGTATTATACCATGAATTTATATTTTTTATGGATGATTGGTTTTATGCTATTTGTTGGCACACGTGCACGGGTTTGTTGACGGTTTGTGTACATTGACTATTATGCATGAGTTTGGCCTTGGATGTTTTTGGTCTTTACTGTACGCCTATAACCTTTGAAACTCTTTCTATTTTTGGATTGTCATGATATTTACAAATTTAATTAGTTGGGAACTTTTTTGGGTAAAGAATCAGCTTGTATGTCCTTCTCCCTACCCAACTTTACAACGCATTAAAATGGATCCCGGCTGGGGTACCATAACATTTCCATTAGGATTACCCAGGTTTAATGTTTTGGGTTGTTAAAGATAGTATAGTTTTAAATATACTATACAAACATTTTTTATGCACACGACACTTTAGGCACAGGGTTGTTAATTTATTTGTGGAAGTCAGTGAATCTACATAACGCTTATATATTATTAGGTTTTTTGGTCTTAGCATTTTTATTGGGGATATCCTATAAAATTTTGGTACAAATGTCAGGGATGTATACTATTGGATTATAATAATCTTTTGAAGTTCACAGCATAAGATTTTTGTATTATGCAGCTATGAATTTTTGTGTGAACTAATTCATGTGTATTTTTATTTTAATTTTTTTTTTAAATGTACCATACAAAGGAGTTTATAAAATGCACATGATCCCTTTATTATGACGTTTACAATCTTTAGGAAATTATACCAATGTATTTATACAGATATAATTGTTTAACAATGAGGAAATGCTACAAAGTTAAGGCCACTATGTGTGAGGAAAAACATTTATCAAGTTGCACACTTTTGACAGCGCTTTATATTATAAAAGGAATGGTTTGTTAAGTCTGTTTACCATGGCTATGTTCGTGTCACATGACTTCTCAACATTTTATTGGTGCATGGTGATTTAAAAATTGTTGGGTCACATGTAATGTTTTTCCAGTGAGCAAGGCGACTGGGTTCGCCGAAACGCGTCTGGATGTTTGGAGCACTTGCATTTCACTTTTGAAAAATAAATAAAAAACACCGGCTTTTCCAAACGAAGAAGGAAGTGTCCGTTTCTCTGTTTTTGCGTTGTTGCGCATTTGGGAGTGTTGCTGACACGATATATATATATATATATGCAAAAAAAGAAGGAGAGAACTCTGGGTAGGTCTCAGTTTAGGTGGAAAGCAGCTCCTGTTAGAGCACTCTCAACATCAGCGACACTCTAGATCTGCTCACCTCAAATGTCTGTTTTTCTATCAAAGCTTTTAAGCATAGGATTAGCACAGTGCTATTATTATTATTATTATTATTATTATTAAGGTTTTTGTAGAGCGCGCAGTAACCCTGGAGCACCCGGTGCTGGAACCTGGAGTCGAGAGGGAACATCAACGGAAGGGAAGAATGGATCAGGGGAAGAGAAGATTTTTCAGTGCCTTCCTAAACTGAAGGAGGTTTGGTTCGGTCCTTAATCTCCGGGGGAGGCTATTCCACCGTTTGGCGGTGTGTACCGAGAAGCGGCAGCCTCCAGACCGTGCTTTTTTTACTCTGTGAACAAAAATGAAGTTCTCTTGATTTGACCGAAGTGCTCTGGTAGCTTTGTAGGGAGTGATAAAGTTATTAAGAATGGGTGGACCTTTGTGATTAAGTAGTTTATGAGCCAGACAGAGGGCTTTGAAGACAACCCTCTCTCTGACTGGGAGCCAGTGAAGCAGCTTCAAGTAGCAGGATTTCAGTCTTGGACCCGTTGAGTTTTAGGGCTGAGGTGTTCATCCATCTGTGGATTTCAGTAAGACAACTGTGGAGATCGGAGGGATCTTGATGAGGATGTGAGAGGGTCACCACCAGCTGGGTGTCGTCTGCGTAATTAATAATTGACACACCAAACGGGGTGACCAATTCCTCCAGTGGAGACATATAAACGTTGAATAACGTCGGGCTAAGAGATGAGCCCTGCGGAACTCCACAGCGGAGGGGGATCGCGGGGGAGTGGCTGTCGTTCTCCCAGACTTGGAAGGAGCGGCCACTAAGAAATGACAAAAGCCACTTCAGAGCCATATCCCTTACTCCAATGTCTCTCAGACGCTGGATTAAAACCTGGTGATTGACAGTGTCGAAGGCCGCACTGAGGTCCAGGAGGATCACTGCCACTGATCCTCCTGAGTCCAGAATGCTTCTGGCCTCCTCCACTGCCGCCAGGAGGGCGGTGTCAGTGCCCTGGCCTGGGCGAAAGCTAGTCTGGGAGTTCCTAAGGAGGTTGTTGCTTTTTAGGAATAGTGATAGTTTTTTATTCACTAGCTTCTCCGTGATTTTGCTGTTTCCTGGGAGGAGGGAGATTGGCCGTTAGTTGGCTAGGTCCTGGGGGTCCAGTGAAGGTTTCTTCAAAAGACCCTTGACCACCGCCGCTTTCCAGCTGGGAGGGACTACTCCCTGTGTTAGGGAGGCATTGATGAGAGACGTGAGAGGAGGGATGATGGTGGCGGATACTTCTTTCAGGAAGCGTAGCGGGACCGGGTTGCTGGGAGAACCACTCTTGATTGTGGCCAGCGTCGCGGCTACCTCTTCCGTGGATACTGGGCCGAAGATATCAAGAAGAGGTATGGGGGCGTCAGGAGGAGGGCTGTAGCCAGGGGAAGGGTAGGGGAGGTCCCCTTCTGTGCAACCGGCATCTAAGGGTGGTAGGGATGCGAGGATTTTTTGAATTTTCTCGTCGAAAAAGGTAGCCAGTTTGATGCATTTATTTTCCGCGGCTATGGGGTCCAGGGGTTTCGCAGGGGGATCTGGGGGGTGAAGAAGTTCTTTAAGAATGGAAAAGGTTTCCTGAATGGAGCAGATTGAGTTTTTAATTCTATCTTCATAGAATGCGCTTTTGGTTTTATGGAGCGCAAGTTTGTACGTTTTTATGGAAGCCCGAAACCTGTCTTTTTTGTCTGCTGTCTTGTCTTTCCTCCATGCGCGTTCATTTCTCCTGCATTCCCTTCATAAGAGATTCAATTCAGGAGTGTACCAGGGAGAGGGGTTAACTCTTTTGGTACGTTTAAGGGTGCTGGATCTCGGTAGGAGGCAATCCAATGATTGGTTGAGCCATGTGTTAAATTCAGTATCGGCAGTAAAGGAGTTTTGAGTGGGGAGGGGGGTATTTTCCGTGAGTATGGCTGCCCAATCTTCAGGGACCAGTTTGTGCCAGCGCCTGATAAGTGTTCTGATTTTTGGCGGTTGGGGTGGGGGAGTATTGATGTGCCATTCGAACGGGACCAGGAAGTGGTCAGTCCAGGGGAGAGGGAGGTGCGCGCATGTCTTGAGGCCTAGAATGTTTGTAAAGATTGGATCTAGTAACTGTCCTTTGTCGTGGGTGGCTTGTGAGTTCTTTAAGCAGAGACCAATGGAGGAGATATCCAGTAGTAGTTCAGCTGCAGGAGTGTCAGCAGGGTCCAAGAAGTGAAGATTAAGATCCCCTAATAAGAGGTAGTTAGAAGAAGTCGTAGCCTCAAGGGTGATATGGTCAATAAGCTTGCTGGGGAACTCTGCGATTTGTCCGGGGGGCGATATACAAGCAGCCCCGACAGAGAAGTTTCTGGTGAAATTTGAATAGTGAAGTGACAGTTTTCGCAGTCTTTGATGTTGCCATCCGAGATTCTGCAAGTGAGGGAATCTTTAAGTATTATGGCTAGACCCCCTCCTCTGCCACACGGTCTATTCAGTGAGCAGATTTGGTAGCCCGGGGGGAGTGCGTTGACAATGTCATGGCCGTTGTTGGAGGTGAGCCATGTTTCAGTGAGAAACAGAATGTCCATGGCATGGTCCGAGATCAAAAGGTTTACTTCATGGGCGTGTTTAACAAGCGACCTGCAGTTAAGAAGACCCAACTGTAGGCCGCCGCGTTCAGTTTCTGCGCCGGGCGGATTGCAGAGACTGCAGCCGGTGAATGGGTTATCTCCCAAGTGGGTGTAATTGCAGGAGGGATGTTTATGTGGGTTCAAAGCCAGAAGCATATCACGGGTATAGGCAGGGTGTTTCCTGGGAGAGAAGGGCATAGTGGCTGGGCCTGGGACCGTCCGGGCCCGGACGGGCCCAGACGGGCTTGCCTTAGGCGCGCCCGCTGCGCCCGTCCGCTGCGCGTACGCGTGCTGCACATGTTTTATACAAAGGAAGGGGCGTGTCCTGGTAAAGTGGGCATGGCCTGGCGGCAGGCTCGCTCGCTGATGGCGGTAATGGCGATTCCCTGTCCCGTGGCAGCGTTCAGATCAGCTGCACGGGTGTTGGGAAGTAGGAATAAGTGCCCCAACCAGACTAACAGGTGAGGGAGAGGTGCGCAATTCTTAAATCAATTAAACACACAAATTTTAAAAACAGTATTAAACAAACAAAGCTCCCGGCTGTGCCTCAGGAGTGCAGGATCAACAGAAGGCTGGGCGTCAGCTCTTTAAGTAGTCGGTATGGGCGTGGCCTAGTTAGAGGGGCGTGGCCTGGTAAAGTGGGCGTGGCCTGGCGGCAGGCTCGCTCGCTGATGGCGGTAATGGCGATTCCCTGTCCCGTGGCAGCGTTCAGATCAGCTGCACAGGTGTTGGGAAGTAGGAATAAGTGCCCCAACCAGACTAACAGGTGAGGGAGAGGTGCGCAATTCTTAAATCAATTAAACACACAAATTTTAAAAACAGTATTACACAAACAAAGCTCCCGGCTGTGCCTCAGGAGTGCAGGATCAACAGAAGGCTGGGCGTCAGCTCTTTAAGTAGTCGGTATGGGCGTGGCCTAATTAGAGGGGCGTGGCCTGGTAAAGTGGGCGTGGCCTGGCAGCAGGCTCGCTCGCTGATGGCGGTAATGGCGATTCCCTGTCCCGTGGCAGCGTTCAGATCAGCTGCACGGGTGTTGGGAAGTAGGAATAAGTGCCCCAAACAGACTAACAGGTGAGGGAGAGGTGCGCAATTCTTAAATCAATTAAACACACAAATTTTAAAAACAGTATTACACAAACAAAGCTCCCGGCTGTGCCTCAGGAGTGCAGGATCAACAGAAGGCTGGGCGTCAGCTCTTTAAGTAGTCGGTATGGGCGTGGCCTAGTTAGAGGGGCGTGGCCTGGTAACGTGGGCGTGGCCTGGCGGCAGGCTCGCTCGCTGATGGCGGTAATGGCGATTCCCTGTACCGTGGCAGCGTTCAGATCAGCTGCACGGGTGTTGGGAAGTAGGAATAAGTGCCCCAACCAGACTAACAGGTGAGGGAGAGGTGCGCAATTCTTAAATCAATTAAACACACAAATTTTAAAAACAGTATTACACAAACAAAGCTCCCGGCTGTGCCTCAGGAGTGCAGGCTATCCACGCCGAGATAGAAAATGACAAAGTCTTTTGTCATTTAAACAGCAAAGTCTTTAAGCATAGGACTAGTACAGTGCAGTCCTTGCCGAGCTGTAAATTAACAAAAGCCATTTATCACTCCAGGCACAATATTACAGCTTTGAATTGTTATTTTACAGCCAGAAACCGGTCTCCGGAAGCTTGTTTCCTTTCCAGTAAAGAATTGGCTTGGTAGTTTGGTCTGCCCTGTTCCCATGATGCACTGGGCCAGGGTCAGACTAATTTGCATGTAGCCAGGTTCTGAGCTGGGATGGTGCAGTGAGCTAAAAAACAGGGATGGATCAAGCCCTGATCTTTTGACTGGGTACGAGTGTTCTGTTTAATTCAGATGCTCTGTCCATCACCACCCCTACCTTTTGAATCGTTTTAGGCACCACAAGTGTGGCAGGGTATACTCAGATGTGAGTCCCTTGCTCACTGCACCATCAGGATTCAAGCAAGCCGGGCCGAAGACGGCTGCAATGCCAGAAACCGGTCCCCGGAAGCTTGTTTCCTTTCCAGTAAAGAATTGGCTTGGTAGTTTGGTCTGCCCTGTTCCCATGATGCACTGGGCCAGGGTCAAACTAATTTGCATGTAGCCAGGTTCTGAGCTGGGATGGTGCAGTGAGCTAAAAAACGGTGATGGATCAAGCCCTGATCTTTTGACTGGGTACGAGTGTTCTGTTTAATTCAGATGCTCTGTCCATCACCACCCCCACCTTTTGAATAGTTTTAGCCACCACAAGTGTGGCAGGGTATACTCAGATGTGAGTCCCTTGCTCACTGCACCATCAGGATTCAAGCAAGCCGGGCCGAAGACGGCTGCAATGCCAGAAACCGGTCCCCGGAAGCTTGTTTCCTTTCCAGTAAAGAATTGGCTTGGTAGTTTGGTCTGCCCTGTTCCCATGATGCACTGGGCCAGGGTCAGACTAATTTGCATGTAGCCAGGTTCTGAGCTGGGATGGTGCAGTGAGCTAAAAAACGGTGATGGATCAAGCCCTGATCTTTTGACTGGGTACGAGTGTTCTGTTTAATTCAGATGCTCTGTCCATCACCATCCCCACCTTTTGAATCGTTTTAGCCACCACAAGTGTGGCAGGGTATACTCAGATGTGAGTCCCTTGCTCACTGCACAATCAGGATTCAAGCAAGCTGGGCCGAAGACGGCTGCAATGCCAGAAACCGGTCCCCGGAAGCTTGTTTCCTTTCCAGTAAAGAATTGGCTTGGTAGTTTGGTCTGCCCTGTTCCCATGATGCACTGGGCCAGGGTCAGACTAATTTGCATGTAGCCAGGTTCTGAGCTGGGATGGTGCAGTGAGCTAAAAAACGGTGATGGATCAAGCCCTGATCTTTTGACTGGGTACGAGTGTTCTGTTTAATTCAGATGCTCTGTCCATCACCACCCCCACCTTTTGAATCGTTTTAGCCACCACAAGTGTGGCAGGGTATACTCAGATGTGAGTCCCTTGCTCACTGCACCATCAGGATTCAAGCAAGCCGGGCCGAAGACGGCTGCAATGCCAGAAACCGGTCCCCGGAAGCTTGTTTCCTTTCCAGTAAAGAATTGGCTTGGTAGTTTGGTCTGCCCTGTTCCCATGATGCACTGGGCCAGGGTCAGACTAATTTGCATGTAGCCAGGTTCTGAGCTGGGATGGTGCAGTGAGCTAAAAAACGGTGATGGATCACGCCCTGATCTTTTGACTGGGTACGAGTGTTCTGTTTAATTCAGATGCTCTGTCCATCAACACCCCCACCTTTTGAATCATTATTATTTAGTCCCCACGTGGGCCAGGTCCTAGGGCATATAAAAGAAAGTGGGGGGGGCAATCCCCCCACACTGCCCCGGGGACCGTCACCTCCCCAAGGCTTGATTAATTAGTGGCAGGGAGGCATGCAGCCCCCCATAGCCCCAGGGACTGCCACCCCTGGGGCTTCTATTTGAATGGGAGGGTGTCTCCAAGGCCCCCCAAGCCGTGGCGACTTCTACCCGGGGCTTTTATTGTTTAATTTGCGGGGTCAAATGGCCCCCTTCTGCACCATCACCACCCCGGGGCTTTTTTAAAAAAAAACAACACTTGTATGGGGGGCTTGAGCCATCCCAAATGCCCCAAGGACCACCACCTCCCAGTGGCACTAATATTCAAATTTGACGGATCCCCCGAGCCCCGGGGACCACCACCTCCCCAGGGCTGTGCATGTGATGGGAGGGGGGGCTGTGTGGTGCCCCTCCTACGGCCTGTGATGGTCCTGGGGACTGCCACCCCTCAGGGCCGGCACTTATATTCAAATTTGGGGGTCCGTGATGGACCCCCTAGCCCAGGGGACTACCACCTCCCAGGGCTTCTATTCCAAGCCCTGGGGACTGCCACCCCCGGGGCTTTTATTGTTTAATTTGCGGGGCACATGGCCCCCCGCTGCCCAGGGACCGCCACCCCTGGGGCTTCTTTAAAAAAAAACACCTGTATGAGGGTCTTGAGCCCCCCAAATGCCTCGGGGACCACCACCGCCCCAGGGCACTAATATGCAAATTTGACGGACCCCCGAGCCCCAGGGACCACCACCTCCCCAGGGCTGTGCATGTGATGGGAGGGGGGCCGCACGGCCCCCCTCCTGGAGCCTGTGATGGTCCTGGGGACCGCCAACCCTCAGGGCCGGCTCCTGCAGTGTCCCCGGGTGCCCACCCCAGGAACACTGCTGTTTGCTATGACAGGGCGGGAGCCATGGGGCTCCTGCCCTGTCATAGCAATCTCTGGTTTAGGTTTTGAAAGCAAGAGCAGGAAACCTGCTCTCGATTTCAAAATCCAAAGCAGATTGCTTTTCCACTTGGGGTGCTGCATGCCAGCAGCTCCCCATGTGGAAAAGCAATGCCGGTTCTCGCAGGACGCGGGGAGCTGGCAGGGACTGTGGGGGCATTGGGGCTCCCCCCATGGTCCCCAAAGGAGAGGGCCGGCCCCGGGGGAGGGTGGCCCCAGGGTTCATAATAGAGGCCTCAGGAGGAGGGCCAGGCATCCCCCCTCCTAGATTAAAACAAATTAAAAAATTATGGCCATGGCCCGGGGATAAAGTCCCAGGGCCCCAAATTGGCCTTGGGAGGGGGGCCACGCAGCCCCCTTCCCATTTAATTCTTTCATTTTTTAAAAAGGGTCAAGGCCCTGGGGGATGGGGTCCCCAGGGCTTAAAAAAAGAAAAGAGGAGGGGGACCACAGAACCCACTTCTAAAAATGATTTATTTTTTTAAGTCGTATCTCAGCTAGGTCCCGCCCCTCCCTGCAGCACTCAGCAAATGCGCTGTAAGTTGGGGAATTAATTCCCCTTGAATACTAAGGGTCCCTGGGACCAACTAGGCTACCAGGTACCTCCAGTATACTCCAGGAAGCTGGGTTGTAGAGATTTTGTATTTTAGAGAGTGTGTATCAAAGGTTATATTAGGGTGAGAGGAGGTCTGCCACTCTATCACAAGGATGATGTCATCAGTGATGTCATCAGTTATGTCATTTGAGATGTCATCAGTGATGTCATGAGTGATGTCACTGACCATGTCATGAGTGATGTAATATGTGACGTCATCAGCAGTGCATTGTGGGGGCGCAAGTTATAGTTCGCTGAACTAACTATAAAGGGAGAATGTCTATGGTTTGTATGAGTGAAATGTCCAACTAACTATAACGCCCCTGAAACCTATGTTTTTTCAGTGAATTTCTGTTTTTTTTTAAATGCTCATCCCCAGGCATATGTGGTCTTTATTATTAGGATCAAGCATGATCGCCAACTCCCTTTGATGATGCCAACCTAATAGATTAGAACGTTCCTTTACAATATACACTTTTCCACATATGGATCTTCCCATTAAATCTATACAGATCCCCACCATCCCCACAAGAGGAAATGATTCTCTAGCATAACCTATAGGTGATATGTCAGCCTCTTAACATTGAGACTAGTAATACCAAACAAGTCATTTATATCCTCTAGATTATTCAAGGTAAATTGGGAACATGAATCAGCATAAACAACTGGGGTTTTTTTATTCAAGAGAATGGTACATTTGGGATACTTATGTTGTCTGGGAGAAATCGTAGAAGTATCACTATCAACATTTCTCACTTGAAACATATACTTAGGAGAGTGTTCCCCTCCACTGAAAAATACTTTCACCTGAGTGCTCTCCCCTTCACACTCCAGCAAAATGTCCCTTCCTATTGCACTTTATACATGTTACATTGCGGGCAGTGCAATGAACCTTGTTCGCAAGGTAGTTGCTGCTGCCGCACCTGAAAAATGTTAAACCTTCAGTTACGCCCACTGGTTTATCAGCCTTAACTTCTCTGGGTCTGTTCTTAGGAATCTCACTGTCATTGCTGTCATGTGCACTTTTGGTGTTGAGAACACTACCGACTAGTTCTTTGGGTGGATTCATTTCCAGAATGCACTTATCAGTGTGCTCTATAGATTGTGGTATACTAATAGCTTCTTTTAGGGTAGGGTTTTTGGACAGAAGTTTGTTGTGATGCAGTGCGCGCACCGAAATTCGTTTTATTTATTTAAATGTTTACTTACCTGTAAAACTCCGTAATCCATACATTACTACCGCCCACCCTGCCCCTCCCCCTGCCCACGTCACCGCCCTGCAGTAACTCCTACTGCCGACCGCTACTGAACAGATTTGAATAATTGCTGGGTCCTGCGGGGATTCTGGGTCCGATTCATGAATAGCTGCCATTGCTTAATGAAGCTGTATCCCAGTCAGCTCCAGCCTTGCATACAGCCACCCATGTCCAATGAGGCAAGCTCAAACTGACAATGGGATGGAAAAACTAACAGAAACAGAGATAAAATGTACTCTTGTTACCTACAAAATGAGAGAGGCAAGAGTTTGCTTTTCTGCCTGCAGGCCGCTAAGTGAAAGAGTCCTCTAAAATTATACACTTTTGACTGCCAGATATAAGCTCTGCCAGGCAGGCTCCAAGCACTGCAGACCATCCAGAGTGTAAACAGCGGGTCCTTGAGAAACAAGCAGCCTGAAGTAAGCAGCCTAGACTGCTTCCGGTTAACTTAACTGGGTTAACTGGCCGTAGTGATAAGGATGATCAGAAAACAGCTTACCACTGTATACAAGACCTCAATAGTAAATATTTACCAAATATACCACATCTGCATCTCTCTGTTTAGTGCATAGCTAGGATCCCACAATTGTAGTCCTACGTCTATGATTTGCGTACAGTTCTTCCATTCTAGAATTAAACAAATAGCCTGTTTCTGCTAGCAAATACACATTTATATGTATCCATTAAATCTCTGGAAGTAAAAAGTTTTAGGATAACCAACAAGTTACCATTTATGGCGCCAATTCACAAAAGTTTAGCGTCAGGTTAGCATTACTTTTTGAACCCTAATCCGAAGCTAAACTTTTTGTTAGATTAACAAATAAACACTGTTTGTTATTAGCCTTGGTTTGTTTGGGGAAAGTCACGCAAAGCAATGCGAAATGCTACTTTGAATTACTTTGAGTCAAAGGGGCTTTACATTGGTGGGATATGGGCATTCCCATGCAACCGCCCATGCTTTTTGATGCTAACCCTATCTACTAACAGGAGTAGACAGGGTTTAGCACCAAAAATTAATGCCTCAGGAAAGCAGGTGTTAAAAGGAGAAATGTTTTCATTGCATTGTGCAGCACACATACAAGGAGGAAAAGCTTTAAGGTGTGTCTAGCTATAGTATTTTGTACAGGAAGAGTAACCTCCTTGTACACAACCTATGGTAGATTCAGGCACGCACCCTAACATATGGCACTAAGGTGTGAGCCGGCACTATGAAGAGGGGAGGAGAGAGCCATATCTTTGCGAATATGGTGCTCTCCTGCTCTCTGCTCTCTGCCTGTCACGCAGCACAGCAGTTTTGGCAGCTGCGCTGCGTTCTGTGACACCTTTCAGAATCCAGGCCTACCAGTCCTAGGGTAAAGAAAGACCAATATGCCTTGCAGGTTAAATGCAGTTGTGTACAGCAGATACACAACTCACTGACGTACTGTGCCAGGATTGTAATTTGTGAGCCACAACTTACTTATGCAGTGAACAACAAGTATAAGAACAATAAAGATATTTGCAACTATATGAATCCACTGAACTACCTTACATAAAATACAAATATTAACTTACCCTTTAAAAGCATTAATCTGTAACTGGCACATTAACCCATTGAACTATTTTATGATTTAAGCCAACCAGTGGTCGGAGATTTTACAGAAATCTCTACAGTAAGTGCATTAACCACCTCGACTATCTTTGTAGCATTAAGTTAACTAAGAGCATGGCTCACTGAGTTGATCGTTCATTGCTGAAACATTCAGTGTCGCCAGGTTGCAAGTTTATTCTTGTCAAGGCTGATGCGGCTTTCCAGACTTCCAGTTACTGATTCTGGCCACCATCCCAGTTCCCAGTTACATGTTTTTGACCCAGAATGAAGAATACCATGTGGGTCCCAGAATTACTGAGCAAATTACTGCATGTGATTCTATGACTCTGGAACCTTTCTGCTTGCAACTTTCACCTGCTATCAGAAGGTGCCAAATGTGATCTAGGAAGCAACTGTTTTTACTGGTGTTATTATGCATCTGGTTAAACTTGTAATTGAGGTGGAGGTAATGTCACAAAAACAGGTGGAATTCCCACCCTGCACAACTTAGAATGAGAACCTATGAAAGCGGTATCTGATGAAGAGACTTATTGCTGGCTTGTGCTATTAAACATGGACTCTGCACCCATCAATGATAGAACCGAGAGAAGCACACCTAGGTAGGTACAACCAATTTGCAGTTCCAAAAGGACTGCAGCCATCACCTTCCAAGTCCAAAAAAGAATACAAAAAATACCATAAAAATCAAATAGATTGGATATTACTCACCTCAACCTTGGCAGACCCCCACACAGCCTCAGAGGCCTAGCATCTCTCAACCAATCCAGATGGTGTTACACAGCATGAGAGCAGTACCAGGAATGGCTTGAGCAGGCAAATTCACTGCTCCTTAGGAGACAAGGGGTTTTGGATTTGATCTAAAGCCGCTCACTAATGTGCAGTTGGAGACAGTCCTCTAGTGCGTATGTCAAGCTGGCCAAAGAAAACTAGCCATCCAACCTAACAGGCGCAATTTGCGGGCCTAGGTGCAGTGCGCTCGCTACCATCAGTATACTACTGTTAATCAATAATTGAAGCCCCATCCCTCATAGCCACCAACTGAAACCACCTTCGGCTTAAAGCTGACTGTTGCGACTGTAAATGTAAATGTAAATTGATACTTGTATAGCGCACTACTCACCCGCAAGCGTCTCAAGGCGTTTGTACGAATACCGCTGTGGAACCCATCCTGGCTTTCCCTGTGAGGTGTCCACTCCTGGGCACCTCCAAGGTGGAGGCCAGGCATCCTTAGTGTTGTGGGGGCCGTTGTGGAGATTAAGCAAGCTATTGCCCAGAGTTGCAGAGTGGGACTCCATGATTGGAATAGGCACCAAGACGAGAATTATCAGGTCCGTGGAATTTTTGAGCCCAAGACCCACCGAGGCGGGGAATTGAACCCTGGTCCCGGGCCAGACTTCTGCATCAGAGTCTGCCGCTCTAACCATTGAGCCACACTTCTCCACACTGTGTGCACAACATACCTTTGGAAGGGTTTTCTTCATAAGTTTATTTGTATATTCACATTTAATATGGAGTCTGGCCAAAATATGAACGGTACAATGCCCCTACGCCCTAAGGCAAAAACCGTCACTGGAAAAGAAAGGTTTTGCAATAGGACAAAAGGCAAAGTAGTGTAAGGGTTAAACCACCTATGTACTCATATTTCCTGCCTGTGACCAAGCTCTATGACTAACATAATGAGTGGCAGCCAACACCTGCTGTGTGCGACATTCGTCTGTGCATTTCAGGGGTTGGCTGCAGGGCCTGCAGTCCCTGTTTCCAACATGCAGTGGGGCGGCAACCAATGCTGGACAGAGTATAGCGTTGTTACCCCAGACAGGTAATTCGGTGGGAGCATTATTTTTATCAACTTCTGCCTCCTTACTTTCCCTGCTTCCAACTAACTTCCCTGACTCCTCCTCCTCATCCTCACCACGCCCTTCCCACATCACATGGGCTGGGCCAGTCCTAGTGCTTGTCATATCCCACAACATTACATCTCCCCATTCTTACACAATTTGAAAACATTCATGACATGCCTGTCAATATCAAGCTAAACAACAGAAAAAGAAAAGATCATAGTTACAGTTCTTCAATGAGACGAACAGGACTTCGATGAATTTGTTGGGGTCTGGGAGCCACCTCTTGCGTCGCCATCTCCCCTTCACCAGAAAACGTTGAGGGTCGATGCTCACTTCCTATCTCCGGTGCAGTCTCTTTCAAGGCACTATCAGGCATGAAAAGCTGTTCTCTAACAGTGGGCGTGCATTTCTGAAAATGCAACACATTCCTTGTGATCCTTTTATCCTCTGATTCAGCTGTAACCATAGTTCCTTTTTGTTTGGTCACCAACAGTGGGCACGCATATTATCGATAGTCAGCTTTTCTTGATTGTTCTTGCTGTACCAGCACCCAATATCCTTCCTGAATGAATGGTTGTGCAGCTTTCCTCCGATTGCCGCGCACATTCTTTCATCTTCTCCTTTTTCAGTTGGTCTCTTGCCACTAATCCTTCGTGATCAGAATCTCGATGAGTACCACTAGCTATGTCTCCCAGGCTGGTTTTTTTGTGCGCACTGTGCGAAATAACATTAAGGTTCCTGGACATTGGTCTGTGGTAGTATGTGGTGTGGTCCGATATGCTCGTAACACTTCATTTAAGGCCACTTGAACATCACACTTTGAAAGTTCTGCTTGCTGGCTGGATTTTGTTAGAGTTGACATAAATCTTTCTACCATCCCATTTGCCTGCAGCCACAGGGGAGTGATCTTCTGGTGCCTGAAATTTAAATGACTGGAAAATGCAGCAAAGTGTTGTCCATTGAATAGTGGGCCATTATAGGTTTTCACCACGTTTGGTATGCCCCATGCTGCGAAGACTTCATCCAACACAGGTATGGTGATGGCAGCTTTGGTTGACAAAATGAGGTGTGCAATTGGGAACCATGAGTACTCATCCATTATGACTAAGATGTATTTGCCAGATTGCATTGAACCAAAGAGGTCTACTGCAACATGTTTCCATACGCCGTCCGGCAGTTCTGACATTTGTAAGGGTGCAGGTGGTTCCTCTCGACTTACTTGCTGACACTGCGGGCAATCTTTTAGTGTGAGTTCAACCCTTTGATCAAGCGTAGGAAACCAGACCCGCTCACGCAGTGCTCTCTTCATAGCTACGATCCGTCTGTGCCCTTCATGTGCCACGTTAATAACTCCTTGACGCAGCTGTTTTGGAATGATGATTTGCTTGTCTCGTAGTAACAGACCATCTGAGGTGATGGACAGTTCATCCTTCACATGTCTGAAAGAAGACAGTTCCTGACTGTCAATTTGTTTGCTTTGTCCAGGCTCTTCCAGATGTCTCCAGCTATTTGTCTGAATGCAATGCTTGACATTTTGTAAGGTGGTATCCTCGTTGGTGGCTTCAAGTGAGGCTTCTAGAGGGACTGAAGGTGGTTTGGCTTGAACCACTACAAAGTGAATGTGTTCCTCCGCTACTGACGGATTTGATTTGGACGTTGACTTAGGATGTCTGGACATGTAGTCCACAGCATTTGCAGCTTTTACAGGTTTAAGGACAATGGTATAAGTATACTCTTGAAGACGGATGCCCCAACATTCTATCCTGGGTGGCAATTTAGCTCTTGGATTTTCCAAAGATAGTTAACAAGGCTTGATGATCCGTGATTAGCATAAAGTGCTTGCCGTAGATGAAAATGTGAAAATGTTCACAGGCACAGACTGCCGCCAAGCTTTCCTTCTCGGGTTGAGAGTATGCTCTCTCTGTATCAGTCATGCTCCGGCTAGAATATGCTATGATGTAACATTGATCAGCCTCTCTATCATTTTGAGCTGGTATCGCTCCAAGTCCTACAGGACTTGCATCCACTGTGATTTCTGTTTTTCGCATCGGGTTGAAGTAGGTAAGGTTATTGGCAGATTCAACAGAAGCTTTAATCGAGTGGAAGGCTTGATCACATCTCGTGGTCCACTAGAATGGGTGACCTTGTTTGGTCAGCTTTCTTAGAGGGTAACTGATAGTGGCCTAGTCCTTGAAATAACGTGCACAGCAGCTTGCCATGCCTAGACACGAGCGCACGTCACCAGCATCTCGAGGTCTGGGAGGATCATTCAATGCTGCAACCTTTTCTGGATTAGGTCTCATGCCTACACCTGAGAAAATGTGTCCAAAGAATTTCAATGTGGACTTGTGGAATTCACATTTTTCTTTATTTAATGTGAGTTTGGTGTCCAAAAGAGCGTGATACACCCAGTCCAGCGCTTTGTCATGGTCTTGTATCGTTGCTCCATACACGAAAAGGTCATCACTGTTATTGAGGGTTTTGGAAATATGATGAATTACCCTTCTGATTGCCTCTTGAAAGATCTTAGCAGCAGACTGAGACCCCGAAGCAGAGCCTTTTGTATCTGAACGGTCCTTGGTGAGTCGAGAATGTGGTGATATATGTCGATTTTTCGTGAAGTTCAAGCTGATGATAACCTTTGTTGAGGTCTAATTTTGAGAATATTTTCGCCCCATTGAGAGACGCAATCAAGTCACTGATATGAGTTCCTGGGTGTCTCTCTCTTTCGATGGCTGTATTGGGTGCTATCCTTGTATGTAAGGTTAGTCTGGAATTGTCCTAGGCACGGTAAAGGTTCTTTTGACATCCATATGTATACTCACACTGCAGCTTTGTGCAAGTGCGGTTGTGAATCCATTTTATTGTATTCTGCAATTGAGATATATTTGAGGGACACCCCACTGTCTAGTACAAATTTAGCCATGTGTGTATCCATTTGTAGATGAAGTCACAGATATTTCTTCAGCCTATCAGGATCTGCGACCATGCATACATATTCATCACTGTCTTGAAAAATCTCTGCGGTCCCACACCACCTTCACAGGATGGTGAGTGTTGGATTGTCTGGATTGTCTGTACTTATCTCTGTGAGTGTCTGTGTGAGGTGCTTTGCAGACATTCTCAAAATGATTGTCCCTGCCACACTTCCTACATCTTTGGCCTAGCGCAGGGCAAGTATCCGTGTGAGGGAAGTCATATCCACAGTGATAGCATTTAAATTAGCGCTCCCATCGTTTGTGAGTCCGACTGTATATGCAACAATGCTTTATACTGTGAGAATGACTTTTGGATCTTGAGGATCATTGTTTTGCAGGGGTGTACCTGTCTGTGGTTTGAGATTGGAGTCGGAAGGCCTGTTCTCGTTTTGTGCCTCTTCCATCTTCCATTCGCTTTGCATGTTCTTCCGCCTGATCGTGAACTCGCGTCATTTCTTCAATCTCGTCAAGAGAGTAACTTTTCTTTAATAGGCGTCTTCGTGATGACTCATGACTCAGACTAGCATCCTTCCATGATTTGTAGACGAAGAGCGTCTTTTGTTGGGAAAGAATCAAACTCACAGTAGCGAGGCAAACGTCGGAGACGCATGATGAATGTACTCATGGGCTCATCCTTTTCTTGAGATGTCAGATTGAATGCGTACCTTTCATAATCGATGTTCTTCTTGTGAAGAAATTCCCTATTTAGAGCATCACGCCCATTTGCATAAGACAACTCACTCTCAGTTGGAAGTTCCTTTATAATCTGACCAACCTCTTTCCCAATTAAATTGCGTAGGGCAATGAGCGGTTGACTCTCATCTGTCACATGTGAGCCTTTCATGAAGTCCTCAAAATCTTCAAGCCATTCTTGCCAGCGTAGGCCCATGCCACCACCAGTGATCGAATCTAGGGGTTCTGGCGGGCACGGAAATAGGACTCCCATCATGGCGAGTCTGTGACCTCCTGTCTGGATTGTTGACGTAGAAGACTCCGGACTGGTGCTGGCGCCAGCAGAGGCATGATGTTGTCTCGACGATGGAGATCCAGATATGGTATATGGATGGGCAGTGCGCAGATATGTACCTGGTGCGGAAAGAACTGTCTGGCCACCTTTTTACTCGATGCGGATGAGGTGAGGTTTATAATGGAAATGTTATTAGAACTGTGTAGAAGCAGCAGCGAGGAGCTTAATAGTACATTGGTCCCAACAAATAAGAGAGACGTGTATCTTGCAACATTAAAATAGATGACCTTCTGCCTCCTTACTTTCCTTGCTTCCAACTAACTTCTCTAACTCCTCCTCCTCCCCCTTCCGGTGCCCTTCCCACATCAAATGGGCTGGGCCGGTCTTAGTGCTCATCATATCCCACAACATTACACACAGTTATCTGCTAGGACCTTCTGGCGTAACATTAGCCCCCGCAGCCACGTGGTGCATGGGGGTCCAGAGCTCCAGGGAGACCCATCAGCTGAATAGACTAACTGGGTCTGACTCTGGGACCAGTTAATTTACTTTGATACGCTTGACATGCTGACATGACATACAACAGTTATTCATAGTTAGATGAATTGCTCATTGTGTATTTCACAGCAGAATCTACAGTGGGCTGTCGGTTGTAGAGAATCATGGAGCTGTGTGCTATGCTCTGACAAAACAGTGCTCGATGCGCAATTACAATGTAGAGGGAAGCACCAAACAGCACAGATCACATGAGGAATATAATTTCAAATAACCGCTGACCATCGATAATACAATAATAAACTGACCCTCCTTTAAAACAAGCATTGTTAAATGCATTAGGTTTCACCTATGTGATTAATAATATTTATTTTTAATTAGGTTGGTGAGCCTTTGTTAACATGCATCAAATGCAATGTTAAGTGAGAATAAAAGCATGTTTAGAAAAGACCACAGCTTCTCAAAACATGATCTATGTGTGTTTGTTAAGGAAGCAATGTCTCTGCATCACGGCAGCAGTTCCAAACAAATATCAAAGAACTCTTGTGTTGATGCACTTGTTGCTACCCACAATATTCAAAGTGAACAACACAGCTGTGCCTCATTAGGCAGGTGCTCTACAATGAAACATGAAAAGAAGATAAGTTACTGAAAGTAATTAAAGGGCTACGACTGCAAATTAAACCGTGTACTCATGTGGCAGGTTTGTTACCTCAAACGATCAGCTTCTTAGTACAACATCACGCAGGTTGCCGCTAATATCGATGATGAAATAAATTAATGAGCCATGACAAACGAAAGCAGCAACTGTAACAAAAGCAACAATATTGGTCATTCTAGACGTGGCAAATTACTCCATGGGTTGCTGAAAATATACATTCGGTGCAAGTTAAATAAATACCTTGGTGGAACTCGTGCTATCTAAACAAATCTCCAAACCGCCACAAGGAATGTCGATGCATAAATGCCGTTTTAAGCTAACGCATTCCTGTGAAAGAAAGTTGAAATAAAGGTAAAAGATAGACCTGCCCACTGGGGAGAAGGAAGACTTGTGATTAAACACGAAGAGAAATTAAATTTTATGAAAAACATATTTTAGGATGTTGCTTTGGTAAAAAGCACAGTGGGGTATATTTACAAGGAAGTGGTGGAGCGGGGTGTTAGCCTCCTTGGCTTAACGCCAGACTTCCCTACTTCTGCAATGCAGACCTGCACCGCATTTATAAGAATATGAAGCAGCCTTGAGTTTCCCCCTGCGCTGGCGCTAATTTAACTCCGCAGCGCCAACGCAGGCACCCCTGCACCATAATGTAAGAGAGCCTGCTTTGAGGGGAATGATTGTTTATGTGCAGGAAGGTGTCCATTTCTGTACATAAACAATCTGAAATAGCGTTTTGAAACTTCCTGAAAAATGTAAAGAAAAATTTAATGATTGTTTATGTGCAGGAAGGGAGACCTTCCCGCAAATAAACAGTCAATGGCATCTGTTGTGCTACACAATGCAGCACAATGCCGCACACATGGAAACAGCAAATACTAGGAGAGAAAAATCTGTTCTCCTCGTTGCGCCAGGATAAGACCAGGTTTCCCCTGGCCTTAATTTTGCACTGCACCATAAGTATGCCTCCCTTGTGAATATGGGACAGCATCAAAATCAATGGATGTTGCAGTGGAAATCCCACCACAACACCCATTGCCTGCTCCTTTCACGCTAATTCTAGCGTGAAAGGGTGCCTTATTCACAAGGCAGCGTTAAGCCACATTACGTAGCTTAGCACCGCCTTGAAAAGTGACGCTGTGCTAGCGATAGTAGCTTGTAAATATGCCCCATAGTGCAAAATATTACAGAACTAGTGCTGTGCAGGTCAAACTTAAAAACAGTTTTTATCTTTTCAGCACTCAGCAGTTTTATTAACAGCAAGGAACATGATTGCTAAAGCCTACATAATAATATATAACCACACGGAAGCAATTATTAGACAGGGACTCATGACAGCATTCATGCAAAAAGGAATATGTCCACACACAGACAGACACACAATTTGACATGAATGCACATGTATTACCATAGAAGCAGGTGGCCAACAGAAACATAGATGCGCACGAACTTATTAACACACATGCAACACCAGTGGAGTAACATTAGCCGATGCACCATGGGGTGGCAAGCTTCAGAGGGCTCCAACAGCCCAGCCTACCCAGCGGTGGGCCACTGGCCTGAGAGCTCCTGACTGGGTCCAGGGGAGGGAGACCCCCTCCTTGTACTTTGCAGGGGTCCCCTCAAGTTTCGTTACTTCACTGCTAGGACCTTTGCACAACCCCGCATTTCGGTGATCTGTTATTTGAAAGGCAGTAGGTATCCCTCAACAGTACAATAAATTACATTTTTAGAAGGATGTATGATGAACGTACTGCAATTTGCAAACTATTTCCATTTCTAATTATTTGAATGTTCTATAATGTATGCATTGTAAGAGTGAGGGTGTCAAACAATGTAATTTTGGTGAAAATACATTTCAGGCTATGAAAATGAAATGCCTTGTGTTCTACATGTGTTCTCTGCATGACAATGCTGTTTGTTTTTTAGTACTATGTGATGGCAGCATTCCTGTCACTCTGCCATCGACTGCAAAAGTTTTAGTGACAATTTAAATGCTTAATACGTTTTTGAAACTAACACAATTACTTTTTGCAGTTGACATACAAATATCATGTGTTGGCCATTATCCAGAGAGAAGTGTTGGTTCCGTCAGCAGCAGCTGTTCCATTAGTTCTTCCCCTTTTGTTCCAGATGTGCAGTTGTTTCCTCGTCCGTGTCCCTCTTCACTGAAAAAACGCGTTCCACAGCTGTTACATAAAAGCAGCATCGTGTGTGCATTGAAGGAAATTCTGTGACATAATTTTAAACCTCAATCTATATACCTTCACCCATTACAACTCATGTACATGAGACACGGTCGGAAAAATGCTGTATAAGAATAGTGTCCAGTGTCAATGTCCTGAGGTAGTGATAATGTAGAAGAAACTATAAATATAGATCGTTAAATCCCGCCACACAATATTGCCCCCATATTCCGACTTTTTAGCAACGAAAATTATTTTATCCCAGAATATTACATTTTCATTTTTTATGTTTGAAGTACATATCAACTTTGTAATGTTAAAAAAACACATTTTGTATTGTTATTTAATAACGATTTTTGAGTGATTCGTTATTTCTGTTATTCTTTAGCTGTTAGGGTCATTGTACCCTAGTCTTCTCAGCTATTGTCATGCTTTGTCTTCAATGATAACACAAGTGTTGAGCGCAAAAGATTTCTTCAGTGATGCAGGATGCACTTTTCGCTTCATTAGCGTTGTCTAAGTTCTAAATGTTTCCTTTTGTTTGCATTGTACTTTTGAAAGAGGGGGCTGTGCTATACTCTGTTTTCCATATTGTCTAACATTTGTGCTGTCTTTTTTATGTTAATTGTGTTGGTGGGTTCACTCACCCTGTTAATCAGTAGAGGGGTGTTTTTGGATTGGTCCCTTCCCGTCTGGTCGGAAAAGTTGAGACCGTGACATTGGACAAAGGTAAATAAATAGCCTTGGGGTATAGGCATGATCTCCTGTGATCATTGAAAGAATGATCTACATGACCTGCTTTCTTACACGGGGGCAGCATTGTCAAATGTGAGCGCACAACAACTGGCGACCAGGCAGTCTAAACCCGCCGTCTCACCTTGAGATTCCTGGATGTTGAATGCATTCCCTCGTCCAGTGGTGTCAGCCTCTCTGGTTTTGCTGTGTTGTGCTGCCGGCTTTGTAGAAGTGACTCCCGTGACGATGCATCGACCATCCGTCCTCCTGCTACAGCCTGATGGCTATCTGCGTGCACAGACCTAGGTGTGTCGTCGCTCTGCCCCTCCTGCATTCTCTCTGACAAGGCCTTGCAGCTTGTGGCCTGTTACCACTGTGCTGCCGCCAGGGGGGCATCCTTACCATATGGCCAGGGACATTGTGTTAACCAACATTTTTTAATTGACAGGAAAGGGATTTCTTTTTAGGCGGGGTCGTACAACCCCCGGCCGTATTTATTAAAACATAAAATCAAACAAAATTGAAATAAACAATATTTACAAAATTACGCAGAAAACGTTTAATAACATTTGATTACAATTGATATATACCACCCATCTAGCCAACTGGCTGTACTGCCCCTGGAGTTCAAGGAGAGACCACTTGTCCCTCCCCTTGGGCGACCCCATACAAGAATGGTGCTGCCCTCTAAGGACCTTAAATTTACTGCTCACCAATCATGACCTTACTGCCTTACCATGGAATAGCAATAAATATGACGATTGATGACTTGTAAACGGGATAAAGTTCTAAAGAATAAAACATATTAGTACAATACACTTGTCATCCATATACATTTGGAACAAACATGTGAACAACCTTCATAAACACAATACCAATCATCTGCTTTAGGGGATGATGGGTGGGGAAAAAGAATTACAGCCTCCTGGAGGCTGGGGGGCAGGCCGCAGACTCCCGCGCTCCCCAGCCTTTTAACCCCTCGCTGGCCAGGCCGGTTCTTTCCGGCCTGGCCTTAGCTCCCCCGTGACCCAGAAGTGATTCCATCACTTCCAGGTCACTGAGGAACCCGGGGTCCAATCTGTGAAAAGGCGTGCCCACTGCTTCACTGTGATGCAACGGGCCTGCCCTACCACAGAATGCAGGTGGGGGGGTCGGTGCGTCTGCCAAACTTGCAGCATGGCCGATGACGGCCCCGCTTTTCTCTATGGCCAGGGACTACCAGAAACCCCCCCTTGTGTAACCAACATTATTAATTTGACATGAGAGGGATTTCTTTGGAGGCGGGGGTCGTACAACCCCCGGCCGTATTTATTAAAACATAAAATCAAATCAAATTGAAATAAACAATATTAAAAAAATTACACAGAAAACGTTTCATAACATTTGATTACAATTGATATATACAGATATCAGATGGCTAACCTTCACATCACTCTAGTACAAGGCATTTCCTCTCCGAATCTAACATATGAACCATAATCGTACAGTAATTACTTTTCTGCGTATCCTATTTGGGCCTACGTCAAGGTCACTAACTGGTGTCAGATCCTTATGAATTAACCACGCCCTCCAGTCGGAGTGCGCATGCGCAGAGGGCCCATTTACTGTGAGAGTACTTCCCCCCCGGTTACCCCCATATGCTCTGCTAACTCCATTAAAGGGGGCCCTTGCAACTCTGTGCCGTTGACTGACGTCATTGTGCACGTGCGGGGAGGCCAACCAGCCTAAAGAGAGCGTGACTCCCCCCTCCCTCACACCCATCCAGCCAACCGGCTGTACTGCCCCTGGAGTTCTAGGAGAGACCACTTGTGCCTCCCCTTGGACGACCCGATTCAAGAGTGGCGCCGCCCTCTAAGTACCTTAAATTTACTGCTCACCAATCATGACCTTACCACCAGAGGCCAGCGTAGTTGCCTGACTATCTGGCCCCCCCTACCCTCCTACACTGAAAGGTCATGCCTTGCCCTTAAAACCCACTAGCCAAGCCATCTCCAACAGGATTTCATTACCCATCTTAGTCAGGTGGACCCCATCTTTTAAGAAGCACGGTTCCCCTGTGATACACCCATGTGCGATCATTTGTAGTTGAGGAGACCTGAACAATTTCCCTATTTTGTTGTTGATCCTCCGTACTGAGTGATTCAATGCTTTTACAGATTTTCCCCCGCCATATAAATCTGGGTACCATCTGAGACCAGACTATGGTGCAGCCCTGGCATGTCTTAGCTAACCAACCCACTTCCGAGATTATATCCTCCATCAAGCCTCTCCTACCCAGATTCACCCGGTCATTCCCACCCAAATGTACGATAACCATCCTGGGTGAAGCGGCGTGTCAACCGAACAGATCTGTAACGAAACCCCTGAACTGACTAAGGCAGAGTCTCCCTTTTCCATGGAAAGATGCCCTAAAACCGTCCTCCTCAGCTCTGTGCCTGTAATTTCCTGAAAGAAAAACTGAACTCACACGTTTTACAAAGGAATGACCAATGACTCAAACCACATGTGCTCCTGCGTCTTGTGGATGTGCCCGTCGCTGTGATGTATCTTGTTGCTGGTGCGCCGACGCCAGTTTCCCCCCTGCATGACAGGTTTGAGAAACTGAAATGTAAGCAGAAGATGGGACAGGCATCCGTACAAGACAGAAATGCCACACTCCCAACATGTGTAGCCGCACATAGCGCTTATAACAATTTGAGGACCACCTCCCAATTTTCTTCACACTGTTGCTGTGCAAACCTCTGGCATTTGCTTCTGTGGCAGCCCCTATTCTAAATGAATGTGTTCCAAAGCACTTTGGATCCAAACCTGGCCTGTCTTTTGCCATGTCCAATACCCGTTTAAATTGGAATCTGGTGAGTGGGGGACCGTCTGCATGTATCAATAGTGCTCGCCCCAGTGCACCATTCCTCTGTCGTATGAACGCTTCTAGCTGAGTCATGGAGCAGCAAGGATTATCCTGTGCGCGGTGAAGTACTATCCCTTCGCCACGGGCTTCTTGGTCTGTTTTTTATTTTCTAATGGATATTAGTAAGGTGTCGCCCTGTACCCTTGCATGCTCCAACTGCAGCCCTCCTTGTATGTCCTGCTTATTGCGCGCCACCAGTTCCCCTATCCTCAAGGCCCCATAAAAAGCCAGTGAAAAAGCAGCTCTGAACAGCAACGCTTCCCCTGTAGAGCTGCAAATGCCACCAAGGGCTGCAAGTAGTGATGTCAGCAGCTCTATTCCGATTGGGTGTCTTGTATCTGGAGCTGCCCCCTGTAGGCGTCGCCACCCCTTCAGTGCCTTTCTAACAATGAAACTATTAGTTGGATCCTTGGTGTCCCTGATTTGTGCAAAGAAAGAGATTGCTGCTGCATGTCGACTGGCTGTTGCCACAGAGCGCCCCTCCTTATTAAAAACATCTAAATAGCGGAGAAATGCCCCGGTCTCATGCAAGCTGTGTACCCAATCCTGCTCCAAAAAAGCACAGTATGACCAAAACGCCCCTCATAAGTTTTCCTGGTCTTGGGAGCTAGGCTAGCTGCCAAGAGGTTCTGTTGCTGGGGCACCAATCTGCCAGAGTATTTCCGGGAAGGGTGTTGGTGTTGCCTCCGCAGAGGGAAGGTGCTTCCTGAAAACCTACATCTTGAAGCAAGATAGTGTATCAGCAGCATTAATCAACACCCCGGGACATGTTTAGCCTTAAACTGTATGTTCAGTTTCATACATAGCAATACTATTTCTTTCAGCAGGCGGAGGATCATTTTACACCAAGCTGCTTGTTGGTTGATGCATTTTACCACCGTCATGTTATCTGACCAGAAAATCACAGATTGATTACGCAGATGGTGAGGCCAAACAGTCAGTGCCACCCAGATAGGAAATAGTTCCAGGAAACCAATGTTAGCTGTTACACCATTCTCCACCCACCAAGTCGGCCAATACTGTGCCACCCATTTGTTCCCAAGTATGGCACCAAATCCCAAACTGCCCGCAGCGTCGGTCCATAAACCCAACTCTGCAGAAGTAGTGGGTGGACGGGGCCACACCACCCTACCGTTGAAACCCATCAGGAATGCCATCCAAATACGCATGTCCTGGCGAACCTCAGACAACAGTCTTGTGTAATGGTGTTTTTCTTGGAGGCCTGTCATAGCCTGTGAGATGGAGTGGTAGAATGGTTGTGCCATAGGTATGACTCTTAGTGCAAAGTTCAACTGACCCACTGTCTGTTGTAGCTGATGTAAGGTCACTTTATCTTTTTTCAAACAATGTTGCAGTGCTGCTCTAAATTTCAAAAAAATTTCCTTAGGTAACCTGAAACACCCCTGTACTGAGTTCAACTCAATGCCTAAAAATTCTATTGTGGTTGCTGGACCCACCGTCTTCCCCGGCGCCAGAGGAACCCCGAAAGCACGCACGAGCACGCAAAATTCCTGCAATGCCCAAGCGCACTCCCGGGAGCCCGCCGACCCCAGAAAGAGAAAGTCATCCAGATAATGCATGATATGTTTGTGCCCTGTCACCTGTCTTAAAACCCATTCCTAAAATGAACTGAATTTTTCTAAGTAAGCACAGGAAACAGAGCAACCCATGGGCATGCTCATATCCATGTAGAATTTGTCCTGAAATGTAAAGCCCAGAAGGTGATGACCCAGAGGGTGTACAGGCAGCAAACGGAAGGCAGACTCAAAATCTGATTTGGCTAGCAAGAACCCTATAAGCATATCCACTGCTTGGTCAAGTGAAGCATATTTCACGCTACAGATTTCTTCATTGATGGTGTCATTCAATGAATTGCCTCTAGGGGCTGACAGATTATAAATCAACCTGAACTCCCCCTCCTCTTTCTTGGGGACCACTGCAAGGGGTGAGCAAACAAAATTGTGTACTGGGATGTGGTCAAAAGGACCAACTATTACGCTCAAGCGTAATTCTTTTGCAATTTTTGTAGCTGCTACCCCCGGGTTGGTCCTTACAGAAAGCTGATTTCTACACTCAGGTGTCCCTATGTAATCAAATGCAGGGATCCTTAAGCCATACAAAAAACCTTCCTGTAAAGTCCTAGACATGGCATGATCTGGGTGGTACCTGTTTAACCAAGGAGTCATAGCCATAACATCAATGAGTGAGTGTGTTACCCCTCCTCAATCCTGTTTCTTCTTTCCCCTACAGCCTGCTTTCTTGAAGCATTTAGATTCTGGGTGAGAAGGGTTGTTGCAGATAGAACATGCGTGTCTGAACTTACAAGTGCCTTGGGCCCTGGTGCAGGTCCGTCTATTAAATCCCAACATGTCCCTTTCCGTCCCCCCCGTCCCTGGACTAGGGGCAGGGACCATGGTTTGGGGCTGCTGAAAGGGCTGTGACGCTTGAAATCTGTGACCCTTGTTTAAATGTTGGACTGCATTACCCGGCTGTCCTGGCCGAAACTGATCCAACCATGAGAGCGTGTTGACTCGGTCCCAGGAAAGTGACGGGTCAACTGCTTTGGCCTTCCTGAAATTCATGTCATAATCCTTCCACGCCATACCCCCATATTTCTCATGAGACATAGTAATCCTGCTCTGGTAAGCCATCTCTGCTTGTAATTTAGGTGAATGCTCAGCTATTATTGCCGTAAATACAGAGAAGGCCCTAATCGAGGTGCTCAAACTCTCCGCTTCCCTGAATTTTAACAGTTCAGCACGCCATTCACTAGGAAGCATTCAATCTTTCTGTTTCCTTGAATACTCCATTTCCCTATCATCCGCCAGTAGGGAGAAAATATGAATGTAAGCACCGGACCATACCAATTCTTTCTTGTTACATGTCTGGCTAAATGTTCCCTTCCTGTGGGTAGCACACCCGTGCCCAGCAATGGCAATGTCACTTCCTTACCTATTGCCACCACTCCAGCTGGCTCCGTCACTTTGTCTTTTCCATTGCTGGTCGCTGGCAACTCTTTGTTGTCTCCTGCTAATGGAACCACCCCTGTTGGTTGTGGGAGAGATGGAGTACCCAGCCCTTTGCCTGGCGTCTGGTCTGGAGCTGCAATAATCCTTGCCACCAACTTCTTTGCCTCTGCCAACGGGTCCTCCCCTACTTCCTATGCCCTTACTGACATTGGCAACATCCCCCCCTTCCTAGCCAAGGGAGAACTGCCGCTATCTGCGCCACTAGCTCCTGTTGAACCTGATTGATGCCTGTTGGCACTGTGACGGAAGTAGGGACCACTGGACTTGGTACAGGTAACACTGGACTACGTGTGGGCACCACAGGGATTGATGTGGGGACCACTGGGATTGGTATGGGTGCCTCCGGACTTGGCGTGGGCACCACTGGGATAGGAGCGGGGACCAATGGAGTACTTGTAGGGATCCCTGGTATCGGTGTAGGGCTCAATGGTGTTACTGGAACTCCTGAGGGACCCTCACCCGAAGGAATCTCCCCTAAAGGCTGACATGACATGCAGGCCTTGGCCTGATTCTTCCCCTTCCTGGGCCTAGCCCACCTGGGGAACGGATCTAATTCACCCCATGGCTTTGGGGGCACTATGTTCTGCTTAGGCCTGCCCACCGCCTCACTCTGCCCTTCCACTCTTTGTCTGAGCTCTGCAAGGCTCTGCCACAGTTTTTCAACCTTTCACCAACTTCTATCCATTGTCACCATCCTACGCATCATTGACTCCACCATATGTTCTATGCAGGAACGCTTCGCGCCATGCTTACTGGCCATAGCTCCTGAGCCAACAATTGCAAGGTAACTTATAGGCTGATAGGGAATAACACCGTGATCACAATGTTATCTATTACCTAAATATTTCCTCTCACTGAGAGCCTCCCCACACAGTTTGCCTTGCCTGGAAACCTGCCCAGGACATTACCTGAGTACCGTTGGGGGTACACAAACCGGCCGTAAGCACCACACAACTGGAGACGCGCCACACCAGCTAACCTGGGTGTTGGGCGAGTAATCTCAAGCCCGGCGGCCCACAGAAGCAGTAAAATGCAGCCCTGTCTGTGTCCTCTTAAAGCAATGTTCCTTGCCTTCGCCTCTTGATGACCTGCCACGGTGAGTCCCCTTGTTTGCACCTCTATAATGATAAATTAAAAGCTTGTCTTACACACTGGGCACTCAACCCATAGTGGACCCAGTTGTACACTCTGACCACCCACCACAATGTATTCAACTTGAATTTCACACAGCGAGTAAGCAAATTCCCAACTGCAGAGCACACTTACTTCCAAATCCTATAGCATATCCCCCCTGCTAACTGTTTAAAATCAAACTGCACCGCTCTGCTGACCAAATGGATTGTGCACCAAATTACTTGTTTTCCACACAGTGATTCTACTGGTATATGCCACAACACATCCCGTCCACATGTGGCCTAAGACACACCCGGATGCCACACCCCCTCTTCTGCTTAATAATTGTTTTAGCTAGCAGTGGTAAGTTGTCCATAGATTCATTGACAGTTAATGGAACCCCGATCTCCCCGTAGTCAGCAGGAGCTCTAACGAACTGGGCTAAGCTGAATCACACAAGATTTATGGTGCACCCAACCCCAGGGCACCCCAGCACGCTCTGTATCTCAAATGTTGGCCCCCCTCAACCCCCCTCTCGGTACCTCTGTAGCACGTGTGTGTGCTTTAAACAACCCAAGCGTCAACCAAGCAGTATCGGCGGGACCGGCTCCGAAACTTCCGTTCTCCCGATCTCTCCGCTTCCTTTGAACGACACAGAGCCACCGGCTGTCGCTCGCTGTCTGCCACCGCACGTTTCTGGCCCGAACCTGCAGAGGGGCAAATAAACAGAAAATACTCCTGCAACGCCGATGCAATCTTGGTGCTCTCCCTGTTTGAAACGACACCCTGCTCTGACCCGATCCTCGTCTTCTATCCAATGACCTGCAAAACAGAAAGAAAAAGAATGACAGCCTCCTTTAGGCTGGGGGGGCAGGCTGTGGAGCACGGGGTCAAAGAGGCAGACTGGCCTTTTAACCTCTCACTGGCCAGCCTGGTTCTATCCGGTCTGGCCTTAGCTCCCCTGTGACCCGGAAGTGATTGAAAAGCGCTGATAGGTAGAGAGCGGACTTTAACTCCCTACAGGGGACACCACGCAGAATCCCCAAGACATAGTGGACCTCCTAGCGTACCACTGTGAACACGTCTACACCTCCAAACACAAAATAACGCAGGATGAGACGGAGGAGTTCCTCCATGATATCTGATTCCCTAAACTCACAGAGACTGAAGCCCAGCTTTTAATAGCGGAACTCTCGACAGAAGAGTTAGCGATGGCAATTAATAAAATTCAGTCGGGAAAAGCCCTCGGCCCTAATGGAATCTCCATAGAATGGTATAATTGTAATTCAACAACACTTGCGCCTTATCTTGTAGCAATGTTTGAAGACAGTCTAGAGGTGGGGGAACTTCCACAGGATCAAAGAACAGCAACCATAGTGGCCATCCACAAACCTGGTAAGCCAGCAAGGGAGTGTGCCTCATAAAGGCCCATCTCGCTGATAACACTGAAGCCAAGATACTGGCCAGAACCCTGGCCAATAGACTTGCGCCATACCTCGCCAAATTAATACACCCTGACCAATCAGAATTCAAGCCTGGGAGAAACACGGCCCTGCGACGCCTCCATAATGTGCTGGGGCACAAACATACTATACAGGAGGATCACTGAAATGATATCGACCACATAAATATCGAGATACAATAATATCGATGATAAAATATCGAGGGACAAAATATCGACTGGCTATCTTCAAACAGGTAAGTACTAAAATATCGACTAAAAAATATCGAGTTACAAAAATATAGACCATCAAAATATGTTTTTTTAAATGTCTTTAAATTAAGTTAAAACTAATATAATAAATATATTTATTATAAACTTAGTTAAAATTATTAAATAAATGTAATATAAATAATTAATTAATGTAAATTAAAAAAAATATAACAAAAATAATACATATATATATATATATATATATATATATATATATAAATATATTATTAAATAAACATATATCATATTTTTACCGTAGCATAGCAAAATGGTTAAAATTTATTGTAACAACTCTAGTGAGTTCAACAGTAGCAAAAGCGTTGGATAGCGTAGGGGTAAAATTTACTATTCCCACTCCAGTGGATGCAACAGTAGGGAAAGCGTTGGATAGCGTAGGGGTAAAAATTACTATTCCCACTCCAGTGGGTGCAACAGTAGGGAAAGCGCTGGATAGCGTAGGGGTTAAAATTACTATTCCCACTCCAGTGGGTGCAACAGTAGGGAAAGCGCTGGATAGCGTAGGGGTTAAAATTACTATTCCCACTCCAGTGGGTGCAACAGTAGGGAAAGCGTTGGATAGCGTAGGGGTTAAAATTACTATTCCCACTTCAGTGGGTGCAACAGTAGTGAAAGCGTTGGATAGCGTAGGGGTAAAAATTACTATTCCCACTCCAAAGAGTGCAACAGTAGGGAAAGCGCTGGATAGCGTAGGGGTTAAAATTACTATTCCCACTCCAGTGGGTGCAACAGTAGGGAAAGGGCTGGATAGCGTAGGGGTTAAAATTACTATTCCCACTCCAGTGGGTGCAACAGTAGGGAAAGCGCTGGATAGCGTAGGGGTTAAAATTACTATTCCCACTCCAGTGGGTGCAACAGTAGGGAAAGCGCTGGATAGCGTAGGGGTTAAAATTACTATTCCCACTCCAGTGGGTGCAACATTAGGGAAAGTGCTGGATAGCGTAGGGGTAAAAATTACTATTCCCACTCCAGTGGGTGCAACAGTAGGGAAAGCGCTAGATAGCTTAGGGGTAAAGATTACTAATCCCACTCCATTGGGTGCAACAGTAGGGAAAGCGTTGGATAGCGTAGGGGTTAAAATTACTATTCCAACTACAGTGGGTGCAACAGTAGGGAAAGCGTTGGATAGCGTAGGGGTAAAAATTACTATTCCCACTCCAAAGAGTGCAACAGTAGGGAAAGTGCTGGATAGCGTAGGGGTTAAAATTACTATTCCCACTCCAGTGGGTGCAACAGTAGGGAAAGCGTTGGATAGCGTAGGGGTTAAAATTACTATTCCCACTCCAGTGGGTGCAACAGTAGGGAAAGCGCTGGATAGCGTAGGGGTTACAATTACTATTCCCACTCCAGTGGGTGCAACAGTAGGGAAAGCACTAGAGAGCGTAGGGGTAAAGATTACTATTCCCACTCCAGTGGGTGCAACAGTAGGGAAAGCGTTGGATAGCGTAGGGGTTAAAATTACTATTCCCACTCCAGTGGGTGCAACAGTAGGGAAAGCGTTGGATAGCGTAGAGGTAAAAATTGCTATTCCCACTCCAGTGAATGCAACAGTAGAAAAAGTAAAAACTTCATAAATAAATATAATTAATAGAAATATTATTACCAAGTAAATTTAATTTCCTATACGAATTACTTTTATTTACCAATTAAAATTTAATTAATGGACAATTATTAATTAATTAACAATTATTATTAATTTACATAATTCATTAATTATAATTAAATTACTTCCCACCCTATTCCCCTAGAAATCCACAACCCACTACAGAAAACAATTTACTAAAAATTAATTATTTATCAAGTAATCAATTATTATTAATTACCAATTATATTTTAATTAATTACCAATTAATAATTAATTAACAATTATTATTAATTTACATAATTAATTAATTATAATTAAATTACTTCCCACCCTATTCCCCTAGAAATCCACAACCCACTACAGAAAACAATTTACTAAAAATTAATTATTTATCAATTAATCAATTATTATTAATTACCAATTATATTTTAATTAATTACCAATTAATAATTAATTAACAATTATTATTAATTTACATAATTAATTAATTATAATTAAACCCGCTGCAGATTTATATTACACAATTATTAAAAATTATTAAAAACGTACCTTATTTTCGATTTTTTTTTGGTCTATATTCTATCTAGTCGATATTATGTCTAGTCTATATTATTGATTCGATATTTTGGCTATTAATATCGATATAACTCGATATTTTTGTAGTCTATATTATGTCTGGTCGATATTTTGTCTAATCTATATTTTTAACTCGATATTATGTCCAGTCGATATTTTGGAATCGATATTATGTCTGTTTACCCATACAGGAAGTCGCCACTGTACTGTCACTAGACGCACAAATGGCCTTTGATATGGTCGAATGGGCCTTCCTGTTTGCTGTCCTAAAAAAACTAGGTTTTGGTCAACATTCCGTTCCTGGATAACATTACTCTACACCAAACCCCTGGCAGATGTAGTGGCAAACGGCAACATATCCAGGGAGTTTCTACTGCATCGGAACATGCCACAATGTTGCCCGTTATCACCACTGCGCTTCGCCCTGACATTAGAGCCCCTGGCGGCCTGGGTGCGACAGGACCCGTTCATCCGCGGGCGCCGCTGGACTGCCAAATGTGAGGACCGTATATCCCTGTACCTGGCCTCTCCCAGACGATCTCTGTCCTGTCTATTGGACATTTTTAGCTCCTATGGGAGGTGCTCAGGATACATGATAAATTGGATGAAATCTGTGCTCTATGTCCTGCAGGGACCTCCGCCATGACTGTCAGCTGGGTGCAATGTGACAATAGTGGAGAGGCATTTTAAGTACTTAGGAATCCACATCACGCATGACCCAGAGGTCTTCATGACCCTAAATCTCCAAGCCCCCTTGCAATGGCTGCAAAGAGATACCAAACCCTGGCAATCACTACTTCTGATGCTCATGGGAAGGGCAGCACTTTTTAAAATTATGGCGCTTCCAAGATTTCTCTACGCCCTTCAAAATACGCCCTCCCCGGTCCTGCAGTCCTACTTTCGAGCATTAGAGGCCGAGGTCACCAAGCTTCTCTGGAATAACAAACCAGCCCATATAGCAATGGTAAAACTGTACCGGACATGGTACGATGGTGGAATAGCTCTTCCAAGTGTCCAGACGTACTACTGAGAATAAACAAACAGTATCTCAACTGGTATTATTTTGAAAGGTGATTAGACATGTATGCATAAAGCATTGCGTGAACAGAGACAAGGAGACTCAATTAATAGTTTTAGAAACGTGCTCATGGCATTGTATTATTAAAAAGAAAAAAAAATAATAATAATATTGTTTTACAGTTGTAGCAGCACTGTAAGGAAACAAATATCAAACAACCCGAATTGGACTTGGTGCTCTACATGTGTAAGTGACACAAGAAGTGGTGAGGCAAGTGACAATTGTGATCAGCAGAAACGGCGCATGCTTCAAAGGTGCTTGAATTTTTACAGCCTATCAAGTGAACAATGTGGCTCAAAACAAGGATTTATAATGCGAAATTCTTGGAAGATTTTACGGATTATTTAACAGAGCCACAATGGAAAATGCGCCATCTGTTGCGCTGAACGGTCGACAAAGTTTCGATCCTATCAGTCAGGATCATCTTTCGGACCAGGTTGTCATTGAAGCAGCGCTGTACAGGGAGGAAAGGGAGAGGATAAGGGTATGGAGGGAAAGGAGGAAGGCGGGAAGTGGCGCAAGGGAGGGGTGGGGGAACTGGGAAGGATGAAAGCGCGGTCATGGCTAAATCCATGGGCGTGAGAGGGTGCGGAAGGTGCGTCCGTGTAGAGGTGATTTGGGGGGGAAGGGTGAGGTCAGGGCGCCCGAGGGATCCTACGGTAGGTGATCATGAGGAACAAGGGAAGTAGGTGCTGTTGTGCCTAAATAGACTGTCCCAGTGTGCTGCGGGGGGCTGTTGGCGCGGGTGGGGAGGAGAGGCCTTGATGTCTCATGATGTTAACCAGTATGGATGGCAGTGTGATCATTATGATAGCGTCGGGCTATGAGGCTAAGGGCTGTGGTGAAAGGCCAGTAGACCGGTTGAGGGAAAACCAGTGCTGGTTCGAGATCGTGTGCCAAAGGTGTGCAGTGTGAGGTCTGTTGGCCGAGGGAAATCAAGGAAGGTGCATAGGGAGGGAGGTGCAGAATGCGTTGATAAACCAGAGTCCACCCAACCATGTGGATCACGTTTTCATCCAGCTTCGACCTTCAACCCTCCCTCGTTACCATGCCACCGGAAATATTGGCCTTCGAATGGTTGGTCATGCAGGATGTTGCGGACCTCAAATCTCGGTTTGAATACGTCCCCTACAACATACCACTTGCAGAAAAACAAGCCTCACAAACACTGAAGAACAGTCCCAAACTAATAATCACGCCAGCAGACAAAAGTAGTGGAATAGTAGTCATGGGTATTTATAAGTACGACCAAGAAATCAAACGACAACTAGCCAATCTGAATCACTACCGTCCTCTCACCAAGGATCCCCTACCGGACATCAGGACCAAAATACAACAAACCACAGGACAAGCCAGATCCTTGAATATCATATCCCAAAAGGAGAACAAATTCCTCAATAACCAACACCCACAAACTCCTGTACTCTATGTACTTCCCAAGATCCACAAAGACAGCACCAATCCTCCAGGTCGACCTATCATCTCGGGTTGCGGATCCATTATTGAACCTCTGGGCAAATATATTAATGCCATCATCAAAGAGTTCTTCCCTACCACCGACACATTCATCCGAGATACCATGGATTTCATCGTCACAATTGAAGACAGACCTTTTAACACATACACGGATCTGATGGTTGGTGTGGACATAGATTCATTATACAGTAACATCTCGCACATCGAAGGCCTCGAAGTCATTAAATCTCTTCTTAAAACCAGACCACGACCCACTTTGGTTCCGACCGAATTCATCATGGATCTTTTATGAATCGCCCTGGAGAATAACTATTTCCTCTACCGTGAAACCTTCTACCTCCAAGTCAAGGGAGTCTCTATGGGCACATGCTTTGCCCCAAACTTTGCTATTCTCTTCGTCCACAACTTGGCGAAAACGCACATTCTCACCACCCACAACCCTTTCCTGAACAACAAGAATCTCTGGCGACGCTATATTGATGACATCTTCCTCCTCTGGAATGGTACTACAGAAACCCTGAATCCCTTCATTGATTGGCTAAATCAATCACAAGACCACCTCAAATTCACCAGCGACTCTAAAACCAATGACTTACCATTTCTGGATGTCCTTATACATGCAGAGGATGACAAATTATATAATACACAAAACAATACCTCTAGGACAATAAATTCATCAATTATTCATGCACATGGATTTTCCTTTTATCCACAGCTGGTTCAATTAATGAACAAGAACATTTTAAATTTTTCAACATGTAAGGTAGGTACACAACTATTCAATCCTTTTTCAATAATGAACAACACAAAACTTACTTTTCTCTTAGATTGTTCTTATTTGTCTTGTACGTTTTTCATAAACAATACAATCATTCATTTGCATTACAAAACATGGTTATGTTACTTTTTGTTATGTGTATACAACTGATCTTAATACAGAGAAAAGCTTTGTCATTTGTAAAGAAATTCTAAACCACAATCAAACAAAAGTACATTTCACATAAACAGTGAATACCACATTTTGCCGTATTTGGTCACAATCCTAGGTCTACTGTTCGCCAGGGCACATCTAAGTAGTACTCCTTGGACAGTTTTACTCAGTGGTCCTTAAAAAGTTTATAGGCTCAGCGAGTCATTGCAAGAGTATTTGAGGTTTAGACCATTTAAAGTTTTTTATGGCTAAACTTATTGAGTCATTTTTAATGCTCCTATTTATTATTAATGCTCTGAGTCTATGCAAGTGAACAAGTGAGTTGTGTGGGTGTGCCGACGCGTTTCGACCTTCGTGCTGGGGACCAGGAGGATTTCAAAGAAGGTCTTCCTCAGGGCTGGGACTTTGAGATAGGATTATCGTGATCTATAAAATGTAAATAAAGTGATAAAAATTAAGAAATATCTATCAGTACCTTCTTGTGTAACTTGGCTATTTCAATTTCACCGTATTAATGACGCTAGAATTCCTAATGCAATTGGGATGCTGCGATTCAACGTTCTTCATCTCTTCATTTGGGGTTTACATCTTGGGGCGTGGTGGATCTTAGTTTCTGGGGGGTTAAGTAACATGTGATCATTCCCTATCCAGATTGTCTCATGGACATATCATTATCTATTCAGTGGCAGTGTGGGTAAATCATATTCTTTGTTCCAAAGCATGTTGTTCAAACTTGTGCTCTCCACTTTGGTGCGTGGCTTAGTGAGTCCAGTAGTTAGAACTGATTTCAACTGCACCCGAGGTTACAGAGGCAAAATGTCTCCGTGTATGTTTGGTTTATTTAAAAAAAGGTCTGGTAACCTCGATGTCACCCACGGGTGGTCCTATGGCATGCCATGCGATATGTGTGGTGGCTAAATAGTGTGACATTCCTTATCAAGCACCATGGTTTCACGCGACACTATCACCCTTCTGTGCGCTGTTATGACCACACTACACCTTGCAATAGCGCCTCTCTTCGTCGGGATTGCTATTAAGTGAGTCAGAACATGCATTCTGTAGTGACTTGCAGCCGGCAACGGACCTTGTAAATCTCCCATTGTTTAACTATCTCGCCATTCAGTGCGCTGCTGACAGTTACCTTCAGTGGTTCTTCGTGGTTCCCTCGACACGGAGATAGGAGGATTCAATCTCCCGACTTAGTTAGGTGGCGTCTCGGCTGCTTTGTCAGTTTCTCTTGGTTTGTAGCTCCTACGCTGACAGTGTTAATTTCCGTAGCCCGTCATTGGTTGTCAGTGTTCAGCTGACGTTGCGCGTCATCAACATGGCGCCTGCCTGACTTCCTCCTTTACCTGCCGTGGGAGCTGTACCGGGTCCTTATTGCCTGACTTCCTGTTTTAACGTTGTCATGGCAACAAACTTTATTCGTGCACACAGTGCGAGTTCTCCATATTCTTTTATTGCTCATAACTCCAAGGTCTTCCGTGGGGTAAGTTTCTAGATGGGACGTTGCCTGTTACATCCTGGTGATGTTCCTATAGCCTTGTTCTCCATTTGACACGCTCTATCTGTACGTGTGTCATACGTAGTTCTTGCCGCGTTGCACCAGACTTCACATTTCTCTCCCAAGGGTGTTGCGTGGGGGCACTCGTGCTTTCGATTACGTTCCGCTTGGTTTCTTGCTTCTTTACTTTGTGGGCATACCCCCATCTTACGTGGGATACATATATGTCCGGGCATCGCCTGTTTCAACGTACTGATGTTCCTCTAGCTCAGTTGTCCCTATAGCATACTGGGGACTCATGTGCTCTCATGTTCCATCGTTATTGGATTACGGGTGTGGATGATTTCACTTAGTTGTTATACATACTAGCCCACTTCTGTTGATGCACGTTCTGACCCAAATCTATTATGCTCTTTCTCCCTGTATTCATTCTGTTGCCAAGTTGATTGTTCATTTACACTATAGTCCACGGGACAGGGAATCCAGTCAGTGTTCCCTTGCCGAAGCCTGGGTCATGTCGATGTATGTTGGTTTAGGAATGTTCATGTGCGCATTGGATGTTTTTGCTCTGATTGGCTATATACAATGTACAATCTCTGACAGTTCATTCAGGCCATTTTCTGTGGTCCCTAGTCTCAAGATCATTTTTTATTCTTCATTCAACAGTCGTTTTTCTGGCCATCTTCCTTTTATTTGTGTAAGGACTGTCCATTTCATGTCGTTGATGTTATTGTTAAAACTACGTCAGGGACAATCGATATTTGCCCGGCGGTATCGCCTCTTTAACCCACGAAATATTAATCAATGAAGAGGCAGGCGCTGGAGACGGGAAGGCAGGAAACAAGGTTTATTCTCTCCGGAGGAGAACACATCAGTTCAGACAGCAGGTATCGTCATGAGGTGCTGTACCCGCATCTCTGAGGCCTGGCCTCTTATACACAGGTGTATTGCTTTATTACATACAACACATTCTTGGCAATGCTTTGATGTACGGAGGGATATCCTCCGAATCTCCCCTTCAGGCCCGTTCCCACACACATTTACAGTTGAAGTCCTCACCCCGGTCACAACAGGTGATGACTACCGCGCAGCTGGACATTCCGCCGATTCATGGAATGTGGGGGTTTGGTCGGATCTCATAGGGTGAGGGCTTTGATCAACTCGGGGGTCCTTTGATGAAGGAAGCTTTCTACTGTACGGGGAGGGGCAAGGAACAGTATCGGCAGAGCTAGGTGTCGGCCTGGGAACGAGGAAGACAAACGGGCACACAGGAAAAGGGGATTTGTATCAAAAAAGGGCCTGGGACCCTGAAAGGAATGAAGGGAGGTGTCGCGCTGGGAACAGGATGGGGTTCTGAAGCAGAGCTGCGCTGAAGGGGGGTTTATGACCCAAGGCATGTGCGAGCGGGGGTTGTCAGCGTGCGGGCTTTTGTGAGGGCGAAGGGCTATGCTGGGGGCCAGTGGCATGCAAAGGGGTGGTTCAGATCGAGGCACCTGAAATGGCGGGTGCGCACGACAAAAAGTGTGGCATCAGGGGAAAAGGCAAGATGGCGCAGATAATGTTTACCAAACCGTACTAATTTTCCACAGTCCTCCCTTTAACATATCCAAGACATCTTGCTGGCCTATTTCCTATTCATGTCTACTGTGGGGGTCATAAGAAAAGAAGTAGATACCCAGGTGAAGGAGCTATAAACATTACATTTAAAATCTTTCGTCTTAGGAGGCGGGTCTATCGATAAAAACTCGTTTGCAGGAAAGTCATAGTAATGCAATATCGGACAAAAAATGATTCTGCAGTGAGAGCATTGAGTACATTTCATAGCTACTTATAGTCGTTCGGAATGTAAACTGATAGGTCATTACATATGTAAGTTCTGTTCATATTTGGTTGGAGCATAATCAATACAATGGTGGCTGGGAGAGAAATGAGACATAGTAGTAACGATAATTAAGGGTATCAATGTTCGAAGTTAGTGAGTTCTCAGTATTCTTTGTCGTTTTCTGTTGGCACTGTGGAGCACCGGCGGTGGAGCTACGGGTCCGGCTCTATTCTAGGTCCCGCGTTGCAGGGCACGACCTTTTCCTCGCGTTTCTGGTCAAAAAGGTCCTTTTCGCCCTGTGTCCTTTGAGTTGGTTGTCAAAAAGTTCAGATGGAAGAAATATGTGTATGAGCAGTCCTTAGGGTAGGTCGGAGAAAAAGGGGGATGGAGCAGGGCCAGATCGGGAACAGACTAGGGGGACGGAAAATTTCAGGTAGGCGGGCTCATGACCGAGTTCAGAGAGCGGGGACTTTTCGGCATACGTTGAACATCGAGCAGGGGCATCAGGTCAGCCCTTTCCTCTCATTTTGTCGAAAACAGTGCCTCGTCCTGCAGCTCCTTACTGTCGCGGTCTCGCCTTGGCCAATGTCGCAGGTGTTCCATAATCTGTAGTCAGGCCACGTGCTCCCACATCCGGTCCTTCTTTCCTCCGACAGTCGTACCCTTAAATGAGTTTGAAAAGACAGTCTTTAGAGAATTGGCAGAGGAAGGTAATCACATAAGTCTATTTCTCTCCCAGCTCCAGGTAAATGAGAAACGTCCGTTATATTGGGGTTCACAACTAACATATAAATGACTGATGATGGGCTTGCTGGATTTACTATAACTTTCCCTCGCAACTATTTATTTGGCGTTTGTTGGTCGTGATACGAGACCTGGTACCTTTTATTGCATTACAGTTACGTCAGTTCTTCTGACGGAGACCCACCTTCCTAGTACGAGCCTTACAAAGCTATACCGTTCTCCTGGGCTTTATATTAAAAAAGGCGCAACGTGCTATCACCATGGTCTGATAGGTATCTTTCTGAGAGATGAACATAGGCTAAACATTTTTCATTCTATCACTGTATCCTGCCTTTCAGCTAAACAGTTTACTTTCAACAGGGTTCATTGCAACGATTTCTTCACTTCGGTCTAATCTTTAACTTTGTAAAACATCATCCTGGTTCCTACGTAGCCTCTTATGGCCTGACTACTTAATTAGAAAAGACAGGGGTCTTATGGGAAACAACTAGGGACATAGAAAACTGTGGTAAGGGCGTAAATCGACCCATCTCTTACAACCGGGGGTGAGGGACAGTTTTATACCTCTCGTCTGGGGCAGCTGATACGAAACAGGGGTCGTTCCGGGAACATGAGGATGTTTCGATCACCTTTACTGTTTGGGTATTGCGACAATTCGGGACGGGGAAGGTCGCGTTATCTGAGGCATCTTTTTATAACACAGGAGCCGCTGACATGTAGTTCCCTTATTTCGGGTCAGATTAGGGAACCTCAGTCGTCTTACCTGTCCTTTCCCTTATGGCCAAATCTCGGTTTCATCAATTTTTAGCAGAAAGGAGAGGTAGTGACACGGCGTCAGGGTGATTTTATTTAGGATAAATTTTGTGCAAATACTTGCGGTATTTGGAGCCAATTGGGTGGTGCACTAGGGGTGGCGGTTTGCCAATTTAGGTGCTAGTCGTTCGGAAGAGCGAGAGAGAGAGAGAGAGAGAGAGAGAGAGAGAGAGAGAGATGAGAGAGATGTGCAACAACAGGCTAAATAGTACACGTGCGACATGGGGAGTGGCCGTGTATTTAAGATAGGCTATTCAGCGCATTACACAACATAAGACATTACGGTCTGTGTTAGAATTTCGAAAGCATGCAGTTTAGGATGGACGAGCATTAGGCCGGGTACAGAGGACGTGCATCGAGTAGTCCGCTTCGTGTATCAGACATGGCGAGGCTTCAGATCTTCACCATACCTCGGTCGTGATTCCGATGTGGCCTGTAGGGGGAGGAAAAGAGGGGAGGGGAGGGGGACAACATTCGAGCATATCAAAAGCACGGGTACGAAAGTCTTTTACTTACCTCATACTCGTCTTATCTCCTCGGGATAGAATCCCTGGGGTTTTGGTTTCTGGAGCCAAAAAAAAAGGGGGGGGGTGGGGGCAGTGTGTCCTTATAGGCTGTGAGTAGGGAAACGTTAGAGAATCAGAAGCACTTAGTGTGGGGGGGTTCTAGTTGGTAGGTGTATTTAGCTATCGGGGTCCTTAAATCTCTTTCAACGCTGTGATGTTTTAAGGTTTATCAGCTCTTCGGTCAACTCTGTTCCCTAGTACCTTTGAGTGTTGTATCTTTATAATATTCTATCATTTACATCGTTTCACTTTACCCATCCTTTATATTCCATCTTTTACACCGTTTCGCTTTTACCCATCCCCAGAAGTCGAGGTCTTTCTCCATGCGCGAGTCCCTGAGTCAGTCGCATATTTGACGGCAGAGTGTCGTGTCTTAGATTCGATCCTCCATCCGGGGCTGGGCAACCATCTTCTATTAACCTTAAAGAGAGAGCAGAGTAGGGTGCACAGAAAAAAACTCTCCCGCCGATCCCACATTTTAAATAAAGCATGCAATACCCGTTCATAGTTTCGAAAACCTTTATTTTCACAATCGTTCAGCATGTTGATAGGACAGTGTGATCGGGGTTGGCCGGATACGGCAATGGCTAAAGTGCGTACAGTAGAGGGGAGGGGGCTATCTTGTAGGATTAAAAAACATGTTTAAGAAGGTTCATTCATTCATTTGCAGGGAACTGAAAACGCCTATCGAATAGTTGAGGGACCAAGGGGCATTCATTTCATAATTGGAAACACAGTTGGACTAGTTGTAATCAAATTCCTATAGGTATACCATGGGAGTGTGTCATAAGCGAGGTTATATGTCGGACATGATAATATCATAATGAATCGTACATTGAAAAACATTTTTCACGGGGTCCTTTTACATGTTCGTCGAGTGAATCCTCCCTCTTTTCCGTCAAGTGTACAGAGGATCATAACATATCTCGGAACATCGAGTCTTTTTAGCAAAAGAAAACACCACGAGGCATTCGTAAGTTCCTATTGTTACCGGCGCCATTTTGGGCGGGGCCGGGTTAGTCCGGAAGTAGTATCAAGGAAAAAATGTTTCCTACAACCGGCAGTTGGACCAGAGTCCTTTTCGGCAGTTCGAGAATTCATGCTAACAGAAGGAGTGGCTATGTCATGCTTATTTCGTTAGCGACCAAGGCAGTTGTCCCTCACCGGAAACCTGCAGGGGCCGAGGGCTCCTGGGACTTTTGTAGAATCTTCAAGGCTGTGGGGGTGCTGTCGGAGGTAGGGGCTCGTGCCCCGGTGGGCAAGCGCCCGAGTTACATTGCTGTTCAAAGTTACTCTAGTGGCCGAGACCCGCCTTCCAGCGGACCCAGACGCCATTTTGAGGCCCTGCAGCAGCCCCCCTCGTCGAGTCTGCAAGAGTGGAAGAGACCTTTCTGGGGACAAATAGGGAATGGAACTCCGTGATGTGGAAGCAGGACGTTCGGCTAGGGTGCAGCTGTGGTGCCCCCACCTGGGGGGCGAGGGAGACTCGTTCGCGCCGTCTCCCTCTCCCGGTGCACTCCATGCCGCTCTCTTTCATGGGCATGCACGATGGTCTCTCCACACCCTGTGCTCCACAAGTCCCATGCCCAGTGCTGCGGAAGTATGGCCACCTGCGGCGCATGTTCGGTGCTGCGCAAGTACTGGGGCGCCACCGCTGTATGTTCGGTGCTACGCAGGTATTGGCACCACCGCCTGGCTGGAGGAGTTCGGCGCTGGGCCGGGGGCTGGGAAACCTCCTATCCGTGGAGGTGAGAGAGGCTCGTCCGCGTCGCCTCTCCCTCCCAGCCCGACCTGGACTAATTTTCGCGGAGGTATGTACAAGACATCCCTCCCCCCAGAATTGTCGCAGCCATTATTCAAGTGGCGCCGGGCGTGCTGCTGCGGCCATTACGGAGGGGAAAAGAAAGAAGTGTCCCGTCCTTTTCTGGGCCGGGCTTCCGGTGGATGTCGGCCGGACGCCCCTGGCTCTGGCCCCATGAACGGGTTCCTTGGTTTATCGGCTGCAGCCGGATCCAGTTGGCCCCAGTCCCTGGCCATTGGTGGCCGGACCGGGAAGACATGTGGCGGGACTACCTGAAACTCCCACGCGCCACCGCGGCCGGACTGGGGGAGAGAGAGAGGGGGGGTCGAGGACATAGACATTCCCCCCCCCTACAACTCTCCGGTGTGGTCAAGGTGATCCCCTGGCTGGGTCCCGCTGGCCCTTGTCTCTCCTCCGGCTCCACCCTATGTTACGATTTCCTGGCTGACTGTTGGCAGCAGGACCCGCCTTATATGGGTTGCTGCCGGCTGGGCGTAGCCGTAACCCTGCCCTACCTTGGAAGGTTCCAGAGTGGGGGGGGCAAATGTTCTGTTGACTTTCATTTTCTAGTTTACCATTCTTGTTTCAAACGTTTTCTGTTGTTAGGGCATTAATAGGTGTTATTATTACGTACTGTTATTTGTTTCTTGTTCGTTATGTTAAATAAAAGTTCAAGTTCATCAGTGGCCTACGGATTTCGTTTTCCCATTCCTTTCTTTCCAGGTTGTTCCATGCTAAAGCTTCTGTTAACAGAAGTTAAGTAACACGGAAACACAGGCAGGGGGATGACGTAGATTCATGCATCACGTACACACAAACTCAGACGGGGAGACAGTACAAGTATTATATACAAAAGACCCAAGACAAACATAAAACAGTTATTATTTTTTTTTTTGTTTTGGCCATAATTATCTTTTTCTGTATGCTGCGCATACTTATCGTTAGAGCAATGGGGCAGGCTTTAGTTATATGCCTATAAGGATGCGGAAGAAAGGAGGTAGTAGGTTTTCAGACATTGGCAATATCCCTAGTCCTCTCGGCGAAGGATACTTGTGTAACCCTTACCTCGAAATACCCTAAACTTTTCCCTACTTGGCTAAACGTAAGGATGCTTGATCATGTGTGTACATTATTCTTTCTGCTTTATTCGGGGTTTGTCGTCTGTTAATTTAGAGCTAGACTGGGTTTCCCGTCTTAGCGTTGTTAGATCTATGAGGACTCGAACATGTCGCTGAAATCGGCCTGGCGAAATCTGTGCCATCGGGCATAATCGAACGTGGTGGTTCTATCTGGCCTGTCCATGTCAGTCTGATTCATCGTTGTCTCGCGCCTTTTCCCTTTCTGCCGGCCTGTTATTCCTGTCGGTCCTCTGCTCCTACTCACGTTCAGTAGAGTCGGGCATTGGGCTTTCCAGTGCCCGGCATATCTACAAAAAGCACATTGGTTTTGCCCTAAGTCTGGCCGTCCTGTGCGTAGTGTCGGGGGATTACTTTCGGGACGTTGTGTCCTGGGGTCGTCCTGTCGATATGTTCCTTTACCTGCTCTGTCATCGTCTCTTTTCTTTCGTTGCATTGCTTCTTTGCGCCACATACCGAGGCAGTCGAGCATAATAGGCGTTGTCTTATTATCACGAAGGGCTATTTCTAACGTTTCTATTTTATCAAGATCGAAGGATCCTATCAGTGGCCACTGTTTCTCTTGACTTTCTTTGGTATACCTGTGCCACAGTTTACTATAGGCTATGGTAACTAATCCATAGTTTATGAACATGTCTTTATTAGGGGTGCCTTCCAGCGGAGCTAGATGATCCACCTCTAATAAACGGTCCGGGCTGAACCAGCTATCGACCAGTGGGGAGAAGACAGACATGACAGCTCACAACGAGGGACAAAAAGTCAGCACTGCCTATCTTATCACTGTGTGCAAAGACTAGACAGAATATTTCTATTCTACGTTGTTTGCAGGCAGTGAATACCTCATGAACCAATATAAAAATAAAAAAACAATTCAGTGGGGAGAATAAGTAGATTCGCAAAAGGTCTGCGTCCTCTACCCTTTCACTATCTGCAAAGGGGAACCTGTTCTTTCCTGTTTGTAGACAGAGAATCTCCAGAAAACAATCCGCGAACAGTAGCTCGGGGTCAAAAACAGTTAATCAGTGTCCGTTAATAAATAATTAATCAGTGGGGGAGAAAGATAGGCGCGACGGCTGCGTTACCTATCCTTCACTGTTTGCAAAGAGAAAGAGCCTACTGTTTCTTCGTGTGCAGACAGTGAATCTCCAAATAGGTCAACAAAGAGTAATACTAGTATTTTCTGAACAATTAAACAATTATTTCGTGATTCGTCGTGTCTACACGACCTTACCCGGACCGTATGGACAGTTTCTTGTCTTCCGAATCCAGCGCCCGATCGTCCTCTTTTCTTTGTATTCCTCGCAGCACTCCTGATGGTTCCCAGTCAGGACCGTAGATCACTCGGGAGAGGTCTGTTCGGAACCAGTGAAGTTCGGATGATCGGCTGCCAGACGAGGGTCTATTGGGCAAGAGCTCTCCCGATCGTTGCAGTCGTTCACTCTGTCGTCAGGACCTCTCCCACTGGATCCACGAGTCGCTGATGGGCCCCACGTTGGGCGCCAATTGTTAAAACTACGTCAGGGACAATCGATATTTGCCCGGCGGTATCGCCTCTTTAACCCACAAAATATTAATCAATGAAGAGGCAGGCGCTGGAGACGGGAAGGCAGGAAACAATGTTTATTCTCTCCGGAGGAGAACACATCAGTTCAGACAGCAGGTATCGTCATGAGGTGCTCTACCCGCATCTCTGAGGCCTGGCCTCTTATACACAGGTTTATTGCTTTATTACATACAACACATTCTTGGCAATGCTTTGATGTACGGAGGGATATCCTCCGAATCTCCCCTTCAGGCCCGTTCCCACACACATTTACAGTTGAAGTCCTCACCCCGGTCACAACAGGTGATGACTACCGCGCAGCTGGACATTCCGCCGATTCATGGAATGTGGGGGTTTGGTCGGATCTCATAGGGTGAGGGCTTTGATCAACTCGGGGGTCCTTTGATGAAGGAAGCTTTCTACTGTACGGGGAGGGGCAAGGAACAGTATCGGCAGAGCTAGGTGTCGGCCTGGGAACGAGGAAGACAAACGGGCACACAGGAAAAGGGGATTTGTATCAAAAAAGGGCCTGGGACCATGAAAGGAATGAAGGGAGGTGTCGCGCTGGGAACAGGATGGGGTTCTGAAGCAGAGCTGCGCTGAAGGGGGGTTTATGACCCAAGGCATGTGCGAGCGGGGGTTGTCAGCGTGCGGGCTTTTGTGAGGGCGAAGGGCTATGCTGGGGGCCAGTGGCATGCAAAGGGGTGGTTCTGATCGAGGCACCTGAAATGGCGGGTGCGCACGACAAAAAGTGTGGCATCAGGGGAAAAGGCAAGATGGCGCAGATAATGTTTACCAAACCGTACTAATTTTCCACATTATGATTTACCTCCATCCAGTGTTTTACCACAGGTGCTGTCCATAACTTGCACTTGATCCTGGATTTGTGCTGCGTTATTCTTGTTTTAACTGGCTGTGTCGTTTTTCTGACATATGCCAATCCACAGGGGCACATAATGCAGTATACCACATTTGCAGTATTAGAATTAGTAAACTCCTCGTGTCGAATGGTTGTTGCCATACGTGAACTCCGTACCTTCCACAGTGTAGCAACAAGCCATACAATTTCTGCATCTGTGATGACCTTTGATCGGTTGAGAGATAACATCGATTGTATTGATGGTTGCACTCTTTCTTTGTTGGTATTTGCCTGCACTAACATTTCCTTTATACTGCCATTTTTCTTCAATGCAAATATTGGTAATTCTTTGAACTCAGTTAGGCATTTGACAATTTGCCAATTCCATCTGATTGTCTTTTTTACATAATTGGTGGATCCTGAGTAAGTGGTAACGCAGACCAGAGGCATGTCTTTGTTTTTGTCTATCGGTGTTAATAGACATTCCATAGGGGTATACCACGCCCTCTTCATTGCTCGTTTGGTCATTTTTCTCGGATAGTTGCGTTGTACCAATTGGTCTAATAAGACATTTGCATTCTTAAAGTAGTCTTCCTTTTTGGAGCAATTTTTTCTTATCCGAAGAAATTGGCCAAATGGCAAATTGTCCTTCAAATTTCTCTGATGGAAGCTAGAATAATGTAGCAAGGTATTCCGATCTGTGTCTTTGGTGTATAATGCAGTGAACAATTTCCCGTTCTCCTGTTGGATATTTAAATCTAAGAAATTAATCTCAGATTTGCTCGATGTCAAGGTAAACTGTATGTTTGGGCTCCTTTGATTGAGCCAGACGTAGAATTTGTTCAATGATTCTGATGATCCCCTCCACAGCATTATAATGTTATCAATATATCGATGTCAAGATTTTATATGGCAACTGAACGGGTTATTGCTTTATATCCACCTTTCTTCATACAGAGCCATGAACATTATGGCCATCTTCGGCGCAAAGGGACATCCCATTGCAGTCCCTTTCGTCTGAAGGAACTGATGCCTCTTGAATTCAAAGAAGTTGTAATTCAAACAGATCTTTCTGATTTCTATTATGTATGACGTTGGGACTTTGTGAGGTCTTGTCCTTTTTTCCAGGAAGTATTCCATCACCTCCAGTCCCTCTTCCTGTGGGATATTAGTATATAAACTAATATCTAAGGTGAAGAGGAATTCGTTCTCTTGATCGAATGGTTGGTCTTCCAAGATGTTGATGGCTTGCATTGTATCTTTGATGTAACTGTTAGTCAGACTTACTAGTGGTTTGAGGAAGGTATCAATATATTTTGCGGGCCTTTCCAGGATTGAATTCACATCAGATATTATTTGGCGGCCTGGGGGATGCTCTACATTTTTATAATTTTTTTGCAAAATATACATTAATGGAGTTCTGGCATTCTGATTGAGTAAATATTTTGCCTCATGTTTAGATAACCATCCATTTTCTTCACCAATCTGAATCATGGTACTTAGTTTTTCCACAATTATCCTTTCCATTTCATGCTCGATTTTTTTGTAGTGATCTTCATTTTCTAGCTGTCTTTGTATTTCTATCTCGTAATCTTCTCTCTCCATCAGTACCACTCCTCCGCCTTTGTCGGCGGGCTTTATTATGATGTTTTCATTATTTTTATGTCTTTCAAGGCTTTTTGTTCTTCTTTGGATAGGTTCCATTTGGTAAATTTCCTTTTGTTTTCCAGTTTATCCAGATCTTTCAAGACATTCCTTTCAAAGACCAGGACCTCCATCGGAATGCCCCCTGATGGTGGAAAAAAGGTAGATGGTTCTTTAAAGCCTGAATAGCTCTTATCTTGGTTATCCTGTTTATCTGCAAAGAAGGATTTTAGTCTCATCTTCCTGAATGGTAGCAGTATTTCCATTTTAGTTTGGCTGATATCATTGGGTCTTGCTGGAATAAATGATAGTCCTTTCATTAAGACCTGGACTTCTGCTGGGCTCAAGACCAATTTGGTCAGGTTATATATTGGATTCTTCATCCCCATCTGTAGGTGTACCTCCTGGTGGTGATCTCTCCCTGATATTGGGGTGGGTCGGTGTTCGAATTGTACCATCGTCCCCTTCCGTTTCTGGTTCTCTGCCCTGTGTTGCCTCTTCCTAAACAAACGCTGTGGTCCTTGGAAGAATCGGACCTGTTAGTTACTCCTAGGGCATGTTGAGGGTTCTGACTCGGTGGAGTTGTCTGAGTACGAGGAATCGTCTGAAAAAGTCGTGAAGCATTTATGGCTTCTAGCTCCGTATGTTCTTAGAATTCCTGTGTTGTTCTGTTGCTTATAGTAATCTTTGTCTAAGTAAGGATAGGCTTTTGCTTCGCTGAAATTTGAAATGTCTTTCACTAACTTCGATCTTTTGAAGTCTTCTGTTGTTTTTTTGAAAGCTGCGTATTCTTTTTCTACTTTGCTCAGTAGATCTTTAGCATTTTCTATTGCTCCATTGAGCATCAATGCTTCTTCCAATTCTTTTATAAGTTCCCCCTCTTCTAGACTTAATCTTTCAGCAGGTTTTATTGATAAGAACATCCAATCTCTGGAACATTTCATGCCTATATGACTGAAATCTCCCAAGTACGGAGGTTGATCTATAAAGATTACTGGCACATTTTTTATTTGAAGTCCAATTGGAATAGTGCCCGCCCTTAGATGTTCCAGTAGTACCTCCCCGTGTAGGGCTGTGCGGACTTGTTTCTTCTTCAATCTTGTAATCTTTTCAATTTGAGATTGGAAATTGGGATTTGTTGTTGTGTTCCCTAGTTTCAGTTTTGGTGGTCTTTTGAGTAACTCCTCAATATCTTCTTCACTGTAACTTAGTGTTTTTGGTTCTGCCGTAAGGTACGATAGAAACGTTACTAAAGGGATTCTTGTGAATGAGACTACTAAATTCTTAAGTGGTGCAATTGTGTGGACCCAATGGCCATTGACTGTATTTTTAGTTGTCACTACAACTAAGTTTTGGTTGCAGAGTGTTGTCAAGGGAGCACGTAATCGACTGTTTCAAAGTTGTGTCGACTACCTTATTAATAAATTAAGCAGCACCCATTGACTGCATACAACACCACTTGAAAACAGCTGGTGTCTGGAAAAGCTTCCCTCGTAGGTATACACCTACTCTCAAAATGCTTACAGTAAGGGGATAGATTCAGTTTAGGACCTAGGAGGTTGGAATCTATAACATATATAATACACAAAACAATACCTCTAGGACCATACATTCATCAATTATTCATGCACATGGATTTTACTTTTATCCACAGCTGGTTCAATTAATGAATAAGAAAATGTAAATTTTTTCAACATATAAGGTAGGTACACAACTATTCAATCCTTTTTCAATAATGAACAACACAAAACTTACTTTTCTCTTAGATTGTTCTTATTTGTCTTGTATGTTTTTCATAAACAAAAAAATCATTCAAATGCATTACAAAACATGGTTATGTTACTTTTTGTTATGTGCATACAACTGATCTTAATACAGAGAAAAGCTTTGTCATTTGTTAAGAAATGTTAAACCACAATCAAACAAAAGTACATTTCATATATACAGTGAATACCACATTTTGGCGTATTTGGTCGCAATCCTAGGTCTACTGTTCACCAGGGCACATCTAAGTAGTACTCCTTGGACAGTTTTACTCAGTGGTCATTAAAAAGTTTATAGGCTCAGAGAGACATTGCAAGAGTATTCGAGGTTTAGACCATTTAAACGTTTTTATGGCTAAACTTATTGAGTCCTTTTTAATGCTCCTATTTATTATTGATGCTTTGAGTCCTATGTCAGTGAACAAGTGAGTTGTGTGGGTGTGCATACGTGTTTCAACCTTCGTGCTGGGGACCAGGAGGATTACAAAGAAGGTCTTCCTCAGGGCTGGGACTTTGTGAGAGGATTATCGTGATCTATAAAATGTAAATAAAGTGATAAAAATTAAGAAATATCTATCAGTACCTTCTTGTGTAACTTGGCTATTTCAATTTCACCGTAACAATGACGCTGGCATACCTAATGTGATTGGGATGCTGCGACTCAATGTTCTCCATCTCTTCTTTTGGGGTTTACATCTTGGGGCGTGGTGGATCTTAGTTTCTGGGGGGGTAAGTAACATGTGATCATTCTTTTTCCAGATTGTCTCATGGACATATCATAATTTATTCAGTGGCAGTGTGGTGAAATCATATTCTTTGTGCCCAAGCATGTTGTTCAAACTTGTGCTCTCTACTTTGGTGCGTGGCTTAGTGAGTCCAGTAGTAAGAAATGATTTCAACTGCACCCCGAGGTTACAGAGGCAAAATGTCTCTGTGTATGTTTGGTTTGTTTACAAAAAGGTCTGGTAACCTCACTTTACCCACGTGTGGTCCTATGGCATGCCATGCGATATGTGTGGTGGCTTGCAAAGTGTGACATTCCTTATCAAACACCATGGTTTCACGCCACACTATCACCCTTCTGTGCGCTGTGATGACCACACTACACCTTGCAATAGTGCCTCTCTTCGTCGGGATTGCTATTAAGTGAGTCAGAACATGCATTCTGTAGTGACTTGAGGATGATAAGGGAGGATGACAAATTAGGCACATGCCTCTATCGCAAGCCCACAGAGAGGACACCCTCCTACAATATACCAGCAATCAACAACGAGGCCTCCATGGTGGCCTCCCCTTTGGCAAGTTCTTATGCATTCAAAGGAACGGCAAGTGGCGCAAAGACTATTTCCGCGAATGTGACATCCTCATCAACAAACTCAGCAATAGAGGATACCCCAAACGTCTCATCACTAGAGCACACAAAAGGTCCTGGTATTGTCACCGAGAGCATCTCCTCACACCCCAACCAAAGAGAATGATGACGAGGATACCTTTTGTCCCGAAGTTCAGCCCATGCAGTAACCAAATCTCCAAGATCATAAAACACAATTGGACACTATTATGCTCCTTCAAAACCTTCAAAGAACCACCTCTCTTCTCCTACCAACGTGGAGACAATCTGGCCTCACACCTCGTACATGCCATTACATGGCCTACCAAACCTGTAGACAAACATACCATCACCACCTCCTGGGACCTCACCCCAATCATTGGACACTACAAATTCCAGAACTGCATTGTATGTGACCTCACGCTGAATACCAAGGATTTCCAATTCAATGACAAAACATACAAACTCAAAAACCACACCGACTACAGGTCACAAAATTTTATCTACATCATCCGCTGTCCCTGCAACCTGATCTACATCGGCCAGACCATCCAGCTGGTCTAACAGAGGATTATTCAACATAAAAGCAGAATCCATTGCAAAGTCCCCACTGCACCTTTGGTCGCACACTATCTGGAGAAGAACCACCGCGACACGGACATCAGCTGGCAGGTGATAGACAAACCACCGCCTACGACCAGGCTTTGCCCCCTGGATGCTGCAGAACCAACCAGGTATCCCGCACATTCTGTGTTGCCCCTCGGTTGCTCCCTCCCTTCTCCCAACAACCCCCCGCACATCCTGCACCTCCCTCCCTATGCACCTTCCTTGATTTCCCTCAGCCAACAGACCTCACACTGCGGACCTTTGGCACACGATCTTGAACCAGCACTGGCTTTCCCTCGCCAGGCCTACTGGACTTTTACCACAGCCCTTAGCCTCATAGCCCGACGCTATCGTAATGATCACACCGCCATCCATACTGGTTAACACATGAGACATCAAGGCCCCTCCGCCCTACCCGCGCCAACAGCACCCTGCAGCACACTTGGCCAGTCTATTTAGGCACAACAGCACCTACTGCCCTTGTTCCTCATGATCACCTACAGTAGGATCCCTCGGGTGCTCTGACCTCACCCTTTCCCCCCCACATCACCTCTACACGGACGCACCTTCCGCACCCTCTCACGCCCACGGATTTAGCCATGACCACGCTTTCATCCTTCCCGGCTCCCCCACCCCTCCCTTGCGCCACTTCCCGCCTTCCTTCTTTCCCTCCATACCCTTATCCTCTCCCTTTCCTCCCTGTACAGCACCGCTTTCATTGACAACCCGGTCCTGAAGATGATCCTGACTAATAGGATCGAAACGTTGTCGACCGTTCAACGCAACTGATGGCGCATTTTCCATTGTGGCTCTGTTAAATAATCTTCCAAGAAATTCGCATTATAAATCATTGTTTTGAGCAACATTGTTCACTTGATACACTGTAAATATTCAAGCATCTTTGCACCATGCGCCGTTTCTGCTGATCACAATTGTCCCTTGCGTCACTACTTCTTGTGTCACTTACACATGTAGAGCACCAAGTCCAATTCGGGTTGTTTGATATTTGTTTCCTTACACTGCTGCTACAACTGTAAAACATTACGTTTTTTCTTTTTTTTTAACAATACGATGCCATGAGCACGTTTCTAAAACTGTTAATTGAGTCTCCTTGTCTCTGTTCACGCAATGCTTTATGCATACATGTCTAATCGCCTTTCAAAATAATACCAGTTGAGATACTGTTTGTTTATTCTCATGTACCTACCCTAATCTCAACGTGGTTTATGTGTCATACTCCTGTAGTTTATTACCAGACGTACTACTGGGCATCCCAATTAACTATAATTAACCACTGGCTCCATGTCCCTCACACGGACCCAGCCTACACTCTGGACAGGGTGGAGCTGGGTGAGTGATGCCTGTACCGCGCACTATACAACAAACCGCAGATCCTGCTGGGCCCAACAAACCATAGGCTCCAGATATGGCATACTGCACGCAAAAAATTAGGATGGCACAATATTTGCAGGGGCACACAGCCTCCCCGCAGCCCCGGAGACCGCCAACCTGGGGCTTGATACTTTAAAGTTGGGGGGCCTCTAAGGCCCCCCAAAACCCCGGGAACTGCCACACCCCCGGGCTTTAATTAATTATTATTGCAGGAGCACACTGCACCCCCACAGGCCAGAGAAATGCTACCCCCGGGGCTTTAAAAAAAATGGGCACTAAATATTTAAAATAAGGGGTCCGTTACGGACCCCCAAGCCCCGGGGACCACCACCCCCAGAGCTTTGCATTAAGTGGGAGGGGGCCCTGTGGACCGCCACCCCCCAGGGCCGGATCTTGCAGTGTCTCGGGGTGCCCACCCCCGGGACACTGATGTTTGCTATGACAGGGCGGGAGCCTTATGAATCCCGCTCTGTCATAGCAAACGTGGCTTAGATTTTAGAAGAGAGAGCCTGGAAACCTGCTCTCTCTTCCAAAATGCAAACCAAATTGCTTTTCCACACCGGGAGCTGCATGTTAGTAGCTCCCCATGTGGAAATGCAATGCTGGCTCCCAATGGATACGGGGAGCCAGCAGGACAGTGGGGGCACTAGGGCTCACCCCACGGTCCCCAAAGTTGTATATAGGCCTCGGGGGATGGGGTCCCCAGGGAGAATATAAATTAGTGGTAGGAGCAAAAAATATTTTATGGAAAAAGTTTGAGTCGCGACCCCCTGGTGTGAACGTGTTGGGTGCACGACTCCCAGCCCGGCCCCCTGGTGTGAACGCATTGGGTGCACAACTCCCAGCGCGACCCCTGGTGTGATTGCATTGGATGCGCGACTCTCAGCGTGGCCCCCTGGTGTGATAGCATTGGGTGCGCGTCTCCCAGTGCGGCCCCCTGGTGTTAACACATTGGATGCACGACTCCCAGTGTGGCCCCTAATGTGAACATGTTGAGTGTGGAACTCCAAACGCGCTGGATGCACGACTCCAAACAACCAAAAAAATATTTTTTAAATATACATCAAATTTATATGTTTAGATCTTGGTTGGCTCTAAAAAGAGCCCTTGTGTTTATAATTGAGAGATTTTGGTATCTACAAGTAAGTACCTATGCAGAGTATAAAGTTGTTGAGAAAGACACAGTTACCCTCATCTGTAAAATGTATACCATCTCTCCTATAGATGCCATTCATATTAAAATGCAGATTGTTGTTGTAAATGGACCCCATCCTATAATCTCTGAGATAAGCAGAAACAGCTTTATTAACATGTTTCCTAGCTTTCTCAATCTGTGGCAAAATTGATTGGACCAGTTCCATTTCTGTCTTTGACATATGTTAGAATAGACAAAGGCAGTTTGTGGGAAAAGTGACATCAATTCTCCAAAGGTGTCCTTCATAAGCATTCCCAGACCTACCCCAGTCAAAGTGCCTAGGTCATTGCCACCACAGTGCACAATTATGAGGTCAGGGTGTTAGAGATGCAAAAACGATTTCATCAATGGCATCAATTGGTGCCACTTTAATCCGCTCTGTCCAATCCATTTAATGTCTACATTTGGCAAAAGCGAAATCTTTGTCAATACCTTTGTTTTCAGCATATCTTTTGCTCCAGAAAATATAGCTTTGTCCCACAATCGACACTCTAAGTATCTTGAAGGGAGGTCTGGATGCACTCAGAAGATGTCTGTATGTGAAATGGGCAGTTTGAAAACTAAGATTTTTGTAAAATGGTGGATAAGATGGTTTTAAAAAAAAAATATTGGCTGTTTGAGAACAATATAGACTGAAAAAGAGGGTGCATGTTTCTGTGTTTTAAAAGCATGTTTCTTATTGGTTAGTAAAAACTGTTTGAAATGGGATAAGCTGATATTTTAAAAAATCAAGCACACTTGCTGTTTAAATTTGCAACATTCTGTGCTGAACTTGTAACCTGTGTGTTCAGTTGAGTGTTCCATGAACTGTTACTATGGGAACAGACATTAAGCAGAATGGGGGTAGGGATGAAAGTTATGTCAATTTTGAAAGGGTTGAAATGTGTAACCAATAGAAATGTGAGTTAGCTATTGAATTAATGTGGGAAGCAATGTGATTTGATATTTACATGTATATGTGTGCAGAATGAGAGGAAAAGTGTGCAATTATTTGGTTTTGCTAAGAGCTGTACACTACTGACATTGTGTGAATAAGAAAATCTTGTGTGTGATTCAGATACTTCTTAATCTACAAATCTATTTGAAAGGTGAGTTATTCATTTGTGAGGCGTTATATGTGGTGCCTTTGTTTTTAATTAGACTACTGAGTTTCTCCTGCTAATGTCCAGGGAATAGTCTTGCTTGTATAGAATCACACTGTGAGTCTGTGTGCACTTTTGCAATCATTGTGACTGAAGCATGTGGTTACTTCATGTCTTTGCTGTCACATAACTGCTTAATAACCTATCCTGTTGTCAGGTTTCAGTAGTATTAGAACTCAGTCATTTCTTATACATTTGAGGAATGAGTCCGGCATTAACACTAGCAGTGCTGTTGTGAAATTTGTACAATGTATGCAGTCACCTACCCCCTCCCAGACTAGTGAGTTTCTTCTGCTAAAGTTGAGGGAATAGTCTTGCTTGTCTAGAATTACACTGTGAGTCTGTGTCCACTTGTGCAACCATTATGACAGTAGCATGTGGTTACTTCATGTCTTTGCTGACACATAACTGCTTAAAAACCTATCATGTTGTCAAGTTTCAGTAGTATTAGAACCCAGTCATTGCGTATACATTCCCAGAACGAGTCAGGCATTCACACTAGCAGTGCTAAAGCGAAATGTGTAGAATGTATGTAGTCACCTAACCCCTTCCAGGCTACTGAGTCTCGTCTGCTTAAGTCCAGGGAATAGTCTTGCTTGTCTAGAATCACACTGTGACTCTGTGTCCACTTATGCAAGCATTGTGACAGAAGCATGTGGTTACTTCATGTCTTTGCTGACACATAACTGCTTGAAAACCTATCATGTTGTCAAGTTTCAGTAGTATTAGAACCCAGTCATTGCTTATGCGTTCGCAAAATAAGTCAGGCATTCATACTAGCAGTGTTGTAGTGAAATGTGTAGAATGTATGCAGTCACCTAACCCCTTCCAGACTACGCAGTCTCTTCTGCTAAAGTCCAGGGAATAGTCTTGCTTGTCTAGAATCACACTGTAAGTTTGTGTCCACCAGTGTAAAAGTTCTAACAGAAGCATGTGGTTACTTCATGTCTTTGCTGACACATAACTGCTTAAAAACATATCCTGTTTTCAGGTTTTAGTAGTATTAGAACCCAGTCACTGCTTATGCATTCACAGAATGATTCAGGAATTTACACCAGCAGTGCTGTAGTGAAATATGTAGAATGTATGCAGTCACATAACCCCTTTCAGACTAGTGAGTCTTTGTAATTGCACTTCTCTAATAAGCCATCCAGCACCATGTACTAATCCATTCACTGCGCCAAAACCCAACCACGTATAAATTCATCCAGGCACTCTCGAAGCAGTACTGTAATCATTTACACAGTGCCCAAGTACTCATGCAGTGACCCAGGCCTTAACACATGGACTGCTACAAACCCCTTTCCAATACGCATGCAGTCCTCTAACCACCTACACACTTGTCTTTCACACCTTCAATTATTCAGGTAGTACTTATACACTTCAGCAATCACCCTGTCACTACCCATGCACTCTTCCAATCAGCCATCCAATACCATGTACTAATCCATTCACTGTGTCAAAACCCAAACACTTATAAATTCACCCAGGCACTTTGCTTGCACTACTCTAATCATTCAGTCACTACCCAAGTACTCACGCAATGTCCCAGGCCTTAACACATGCACCGCTGCAAACTCCTGTCCACTATTCATGCAGTCCTCTAACCACCTACACACTTGTGTTTCACATCTTCAATAATCCAGGCAGCACCTAAACACTCCAGCAATCACTCTGTCACTCCCAATGCACTCATCTAGTTAGGCCTCCAGCAGCATGTACCAATCCAAACACTGCGCCAAACAATTATAAATTCACCTACGTACTCTACTTTCAATACTCTAATCATTCAGTCACTACCCAAGTACTCACGCAATGACCCAGGCCTTAACACATGCACTGCTGCAAACTCCTGTCCACTAAGAACGCAGTCTTCTAACCACCTTCACACTTTTTTCCACACCTTCAATTACCCAGGCAGGCAGAATTATTTAAAAAAATTGTATGATATTTTAAGCAGTTCACTTTTACCTGCTTGCACTACGGACCCCTCGGTGCAAGATCTACGTTGCTCCGAGGCCCCTCGACCCACTTCCTGACCGGTGCAGCCGATGTAGGTGCTGACGCCGGCAGGCTAGGACGGTCGCCATCTTAGGGGAAGAATTTGGGTTGCGGTCCAGTATTTGGACGCTTTCCACCCGCCTCCCACTGGATAAAATGATGACACCTTCCCGTCCGCGCAGCGGGCGGGCGCAGCGGGCACGCCGGCGGCGCCAAAGGCAAGCCCGTCTGCGCCCGTCCGCGGCAGGCCGGGGCACGGGGCCAGTACCCCTGCTCATTTTACCACTAATGCTGGATCCAAGAAACTAATCAGGTATACTAGGAGGGATCTACTTGCTCTTCGCCCCAATATTGATGATAGGTGTCGGCATACCATGTTAATGGATTCTCCTTTGCCATACTGTACAACCTGCCGGTATTCCACGGGGGGGGGGAGGAAGGATCAGGTGATACCGACAAAAATGAAGTTAACATTGCTAAATTGTAGATCCCTCAAAAAGCACAAATTAGAGATACATGATTTGGTCTTAGAGGGTGATCTCGATGTGCTTCTCCTTACAGAGACTTGGTTAGATGATGCCTCAACTCCCGAAACTTTGGAAGCTGTCCCTGCAGGTTACAGCCTACTTAGAATTGACAGAGAAAGGCAAATAGGTGGGTGATTGGCAATGATTTATAGAAGCAACCTACACTGTACCCTACAAAAGATTTTGTTGCCCAATTGTGAAAGTGGTTTCTTCACGTTAAAAGTTAACCCTAAAAACATTATTAATGGAATCCTTCTATATCGGCCTCCAGGCAAGACTTCACAGTTCTGCAATCAACTGACAGAGCTGTTAACTCAATATACACTCCGCTATAAAACATTTCTTGTTTTGGGAGATCTCAATTTGCATTTTGAGAATCCCAATTGCAAGGAGGCACAGGATGTGGTGGAGGCTCTAAAATCTCGGTCACTTAAACTCCAATCCACAGCCCCGTCACATCAATGTGGTCATCTTTTAGATCCAGTCTTTGCCAACTGGGAAGGAATTAAAATTGCCACACCATTGCAAATTATTTGGTCAGACCACTTTGTTATCCCTTTCGAAGTTGAGATCGGCCCCCAGGACTACAATGGGACCAAAACCAGGCCTACGAAATATAGAAACTGGAAGAAGTTTACGCAGGAAAACTTCAAAGTCGCCCTTCTTAATGACCCACCCCCTCCCAGTGACACCCTGCTTAAGGCATGGGATAATTATGAGAAATGGGTGTCTAGGGCCCTAGACACAGTAGCACCATGGACTTTTAAACCCCCCGTTAGGAAAGCTAAAACTGCTCCCTGGTTCTCTAAAGAACTTAAAGAAGCCAAAGCCAAATGTAAAAAAACTGAACGGAGTTGGAGGAAAAACTATAATCCAGTGGATACGCTGAACTATAAGAAAGAATTAAAAATATATCATAAACTAGTAAGAACAGCTAAAGGCGCTCACTTCAAAGGACGTATTGAATCTGCTAAAAATCCTAGCAAGGAACTCTTCGCGATGTACAAAGTGCTTACGGCCCCATCCAGACTTGAGACCCAAGATACCTACACCAATAAATTATGCGATGATATTGCTGACTTTTTCATAAAAAAGTGGATTTAATACATGCCACCTTTATAGGTAACTCGCCAACTAGTGATGCGGTAGTGAGAAGTGATTCTGCCACTAAGGCCCATCTGACTCACTTTATAGTTCCTGAGAGAGTTAACCTGCTCACCATCATTAATGGCATTCAGTCTGGCTCCCCCCTGGATGTGATTCGCCCTAATCATTGTAAGGAAGTCATTGACTGTATGATTGAGCAGATTGAACACCTGATCACCTTGTCCTTTCAGGAATGTCATGTGCCTGACGTATGGAAGATGGCACAAGTACTACCCCTGAAAAAAAAAGCTAATATACATATTTCCCAGTTACAAAATCTCCGTCCTATTTCCCTCCTCCCCTTCTGTAGGAAAGTTGTGGAGAAGATAGTGAATAGCCAACTCATTAAATTTGTTGAGGAAAACTCTCTTCTCCACTCCACGCAGTCAGGGTTCAGAGCAGGCCACTCTACCGTGTCGGCGGTTCTCTTCTCCACAGAATGTTTGAGTTGAGACAACTTGCAGATGGGGGGCAGACAGCAGCGTTGGTCTTATTAGATCTTAGTGCAGCATTTGACACCGTGCTGCACTCAACGCTGCTGTCTCGCCTCTCAGATCTGGGATTTGTGGGACCAGCCCTGGATTGGATAGGATCCTTTTTAGAAAACAGGAGTTTTCAGGTGCACTGCCCTCCTCACAAATCGTCTCTTCGCAAACTAAGACACGGGGTTCCACAGGGCTCAAGTCTGAGCCCCACGCTATTTAATCTATACATGGAGCCCCTAGCCCACTTGGTGGAAGCTTTTGGTGTGGATATCGTCACATATGCTGACGATACCCAACTAATAATTAAACTTACCCACAATCAGGCTGAGGATGCCATTAATTTTTCCAACTGTATGCGATCGGTAGCAGGGTGGCCTCAATGGCGATAAAACCGAACTATTGATGGTGGGTAAGTCCCCCTCTGCCTGGTCGCAGGCCTGGTGGCCATCAGAACTTGGAGCGGTTCCCCGCCCAGCGCATTCTGTTAAGAATCTAGGAATATGGTTGGATGCGGAGCTTTCCTTCAAACAACAGATCAGCAAAATTACGGGTAAATGTTTTGGAATACTAAAACACTCCGTAAAGTTCTTGATCTGCTTCCCATCAATGCTAGGAAGACTCTTATTCATGCCCTAGTGACTCCACATTTGGACTACGGCAACGCTCTTCTCTTAGGACTGAGCAGGAAAGGCCTACACCAATTACAATGCGTCCAAAATGCTGCCGCCCGCCTGGTACTTAATCTCCCGCGCAGGGCATCCGGCAAAACAGCATTACGAAAACTTCATTGGCTCCCCATCGAGTAGCGCATTAAGTTTAAAGCTCTCTGTTTCGCACACCGCATTGCCCAGGGTAAAGGGCCAAGGTACCTGCGCAACCTTCTGACTATTCATCGCCCTACCCGGGACCTTAGATCTGCTGGAGCAATGCTGTTTCAACTCCCTCGTGTACGCAGGACCAGGATGGGAGGCAGCTCCTTCCGCTTTCTTGCGAGCAAGCACTGGAACAATCTCCCTCTTGACCTGCGCATGGTGCCCTCAGAAACAATATTCAGATTAAAACTAAAAACCTACCTCTTTCCAAGGGAATAACTGTTTCTGTAGCCCAGGACCCAGACTAGCCCCGGTCCTCGGCCTCTTCAGGGAGCTGTAGCATTTCTAAGCGCGGGGACACACTGTCTTTAGTGTAACCAAGCGCTCTAAAAGTGGTTTTATTATTATTATTATTTCAGGCAGTACCTATACACTCCAGCAATATCCCAGTCACTCCCCATGCACTTCTTCGGTCAGCTATCCAGCACCATATACTAATCCAAACACTACGCTAAAACACAATAACTAATAAATTCACCCATGCAGTCTCCTTGCAGTACTCTAATCATTCAGTCAGTACCCAAGTAGTCATTCAATGTCCCAGGTCTTAACACATGCACTGGTACAAACCCTATCCAGTATGCATGCATTTCTCTAACCACCTACACACTTGTCTTATACACCTTCAATTACAATTTCAATTAGTGATTAAAAAATAAAGTGCTTAAATGGTTTTTTATACAATGTGTTTGTTTAGTAATAGAATACTTTAATTTATAGATTAATTAAAATACATTTATATATATTCATTTTTTACAGATATTGTTTATCATCATTAAAATACACTTATCATGCCTAAAAAAACAGAAAAGAGAAAAGGACAGAAAAAGGACTCTTATTTGAAGAAAAATCAACAACAAGTATTGGATGACCAGTAACATGTGGGGAAACACAATAAGTATTCTGGTATGAGAACAAAACAATTTATTAAAAAACTTTCAAAGCCTAGAAACAGTGTGCAGATTGTGGAAAATACAAAAAATGCTTCGACCAGAAAAAAGAATATGAATAAATACAATAGGAAAAAATGGGAATTTACATTCAAAAGACACAATGTATGGTAAAAGAAGGCTTAGTCAGTATAACGAAATCAGAAAAAGATTTTTTATAATAGAGTTGTTTTTAATTTGTTGGAAGATGTGCGGAAATATAAAAAATGAGCACTATTTTATAAAAAGGAAGCATATTGAAATTCTAGTTGAAAAGGCTTTTGAATTAAAAAGGAAATTATTCATTTTAGTTTTAAACAGAATTCAATCACTAGATAAATCAATCCATTTTATGAAGGCCATAAGTAAGAAGAAAAGAGTAATTAACAGAACTAATTTTTGTGATATTTTTTTGGGTGAATGGAAACACAGTTCAAGTTCAGAGCCTTACTTTCTTTAATGAAGAGAGTTATTGTCAGACCAATAATTTATTGCATGCATTTGATACCAGTGGTCGAGCTTATGAGGTTAGAAATGGTTGTCCAATTGAGAGAGAGAAGATGGTTCCCAGAAATGTAGAAGATGTGATGGCTGATGAAGTTCTAGGGAGACTTCCTAAAGCCCCAGTGTATACTTGGGATTGCAGTAGTATTTGTAGTATACAACAGGAATCTATTAATATGTTATGCAATTGCTTACGACAATATATTAACAAAAGTGTTAAACAAAGGATTAGGATGTTGCAAGGACTAGATCCTTGCAGAGTGAGAAAATATACTGGTTTGCAAGGTCATTCTCTGGCTTGTCTTTCTAGAAAAGTATGTCAAAGTGTTTTTCATCATTTCAGGATGTTAGCAGTACATCATTCTCAAATGCGGAAGTTAGTCAGAAGATTGTTTTACGCAAAAAGTCCAGCACTAATGTTAAATGAATTGAACAGTGCTCTTTTGCGTTGGTCAGTATCAGATGGGAAGCAAGTTTGTGATGAAATTGAGTTTTGTTATTTTGCTCATGGACAAGAGAGTGTAGTAACAGACACATTAATAGGAGAAAATGTTGAAGAGAATGAAGAACAAATTACAAAGTTTAAAGTGATTTCAGGTGAAAGACCAAATTATTCTTGTATTTGTTGCCGGCACATTCACTGTGAGTCTTTGTCCACTTGTGCAAGAATTCTAACAGAAGCATGTGGTTACTTCATGTATCAGACTAGGACTGTTGATCTGTATTTAAAAAGTAAAAGAGAAAAATAATGATAAGTGGAAGGAATTTGCAACTTATTTGTTGGTAGAGAATTGTTTTGATTTGGGTTCTGTTGAGCGTATTTGTAAATATTGTTATAACAAATTAGACAAGAATGCATGCTAGAGCTGTCCATAATAATCTAGAGTTGGTAACTATTCCTCCAGAACTGATAGATTTAAATACGTATGAGTCTATTCTGATTCAATGTGTGCACCCATTTCAAGCTATTGTTCGTATGGAGCCTACAACAGGTAAATTGCCTCCTAAAGATTTACAGAGAGGATTAAACGGAAGAGCTGTATATTTTCCACTAAATGTAAAGGAAAATATTGAAACTATTGCTGTAGAGAATGTAGAAAGTAAACCAGTAGTTATTATAGTTAATGGTGTTCCTATTAAGAGTAAGAAAATCAGGCAAGAATTAGTGGATGTTAGGAAAGTGCAAAAGGCAACATTATATCTGATACAAAAAACAATGATTACAACAAAAATGTGTATGTGGAAGAAGAAGAAAAACTTTTAGGAGATGATACTGAAATGTCAAGTGGTCAAATTGAAAAAGTGGACATGTCCAAAAGTGAAGAAATCTATGAACATTATAGTGTACATCCACTTCATTCGAAAGAAGTGATGGGGAATACTACTGAATTATTCCAATTGAAAAAAACAAAGGGGAGTCCCATGAGTGTATGGGAAAAAAGTTTGGAAGCTCGTTGTTTTCCGCAGCTGTTCCCAAATGGAAAAGTTGGACGATATGATGAACGATCAGTGCAAATTCCTGCATCTAAATATCGGACAACAAGATGGTATGCAGAAGATCCAAGATTTCGACAATGTATTCCATATATATTTCATCTTTTATTTGAGAGTGACTTGTCTGGACTTTCATATGCAGTTAACCACATATTAAAAACAGGAGTACATCTTCGAAATATTTCTGCAAAGGTATTTATGGAGAAAGTACATCAGAGAGACGATTATTCAGAATCTCAGTTGATTAATTTGATGGCATGTCAGCGTGGTACTAATGAGTATTTGTACTGTCATCATGGAGTACTTAAATGTATGCTAAGGAACTTAGGAACTCCTATGTGGTTTCTTACCCTAAGCTGTGCTGAATACGCTTGGGATGATTTACTTGAATTTCTTCGAGAGTCAAATTATAAAAAATATTGAATACAAGACTCCTGGAGAATTGTGCTCTTTGGATCCTGTTAATGTATGCAGATATTTCAATCATATGTTTGAAGCTATGATGTCTTTTATCTGCAATAAAAAGTATCCTCCTCTTGGAGAAGTTGTGGATTTCTTTTGGAGAAAGGAGTATCAAGCTGGAGGTGCTCCTCATATACATATGCTGATATGGATCAAGGATGCACCCACATTCGGAACTGATTTGGATGATACTGTTTTGTATTTTATTGAACAATATGCCACGTGTGCTATACCAAAAAGAACTGAAGAAAACAACGTAAGGCAACAAGTTTTAAGATTCCAAAGTCATTGATGTGGAAAATACGGTCGACGAAAGTACAATTCTAAGGAAAAGTTTTATACCAAATGTCGTTTTGGATTTCCACGTCCTGTGATATCCAAAGGAAGAGTAAGCAGTTTTATGTCAGCTGTAAAACATACCATCACTACAAAATCTCCCAAAAATACATACAATTTGTGAAGAAGTGAAGAATCAAAATACATCAATGATTATAATGCAGTTATTCTCTCAATGTGGAATGCTAATATTGATTTTCAGTATGTTGCAGATAATTCCATTGCTGTTTCCCGGCATGTGACATCCTACATTACAAAATCAGAAAAGACAGAATTGAAAGAAATGTGGGAAGAAATTTCTCACAAGAAAAGTCTTAGTAAAAAATTATACAGTTTCAGTTTGAAGATGTTATCCCATCGAGAAATTGGAGCGTATGAATGCTCAGATCGGTTATCATCTGCAAGTTTATACTCAAAATCTAGAAGAACCATTTGGGTGAGTCTAGGTCTTGCTGTAATGCGAAATTGAGTAGTTAAATCTGTACAAGAAATCAAATATTTAGCAGAAAAAGATCCGGAAAGTACTGATATTGTCAAAACAAACATGCTGGACACATATTATCCAAATAGAAGTCATCATCTTGAGAACATATGTCTTTATGAAGTGCTACAATATTACACTTTTAAACGGAATACTACAGAAAACATAAATGATCGAAAATATGCAGTGATTGGTTCTGAAGGATGTTTGGTGAAACAAAGGAAAGGAAATTTGTTTAATCACAGAAAACTGAGTTGTGATAATCCTGATAAAAGGGAATTTTACTATTTAGCACTTTTGCAACTCTTCAAACCGTGGCGTACAGAATTGGAATTAATTGGGGATTTTCAGAGCTATGGCGATTCCTTCAATGCTTGTAAAGATACCATAGAATGTACTGTTTTGGAAATTATCTCAAAATGTTGAGGTATGAAATTGATCAAGGAGCTGCTATTGCAGCTGAGATTGCTAGAGACAGTTCTCAAGACAGTCAAAGTTCTGCTCCACTGAGTCAAGCTCCACTAGGACAACCAATTCTTGAAAATGAAGCGTCAATTGCAATGAATGAAGTGGAAACAGCAATGCATCAAGCTCAAGAAGATAATATGGACTATAGAAACTTAGAAGAACAACTAAATGTTGAACAGAAGGAAACATATCACTGAGACAACAGATTGACCATGGATTTCTTCATGAACAGAAAGAATGCACATGCACATCATTCCAACCTATCTGAATGTATGTCAGTGGTCAAGCTGGAACAGGAAAAAGTTTCTTAATTAAAGTATTGACCAGTAATCTACAGAACTCAACTTACTCACAATTGTCTTGTGTTGTAACTGCTCCAACTGGGTTGGCAGCACACAACATTAAAGGAATTACTTTACATCGTTTACTAATGCTACCTGCAGAGCATGAAAATACATTGGAATATAATAAACTATCTGGAGAAGCTTGCTATGTAGTTTCAAGAGTGCTAAAGAAAATGAAACTTCTGATTATTGATGAGGTAAGTATGGTCTCAAACTTAATGCTTGCCTTTGTGCATTTAAGATGCAGCAAATTCTTAAAACAGAGTACGATGTCTTATTTTGAGGAAAACGGTAGTCAGACAAAATATCGAAATTAAAATATCGATATACAATAATATCAATGTTTTAATATCGATGGTATAGTATATCGATGTGCCATAATATCGACAGACAGAATATCGAGATTAAGGTATGTATGTTAGTAATATCGAAATTTAGTTGTTTAGTGTTATGTATTTTATTTTGTTGTTTATATGTTTGCTAAATATGTTTAGAAATGTATGTTTGAAAATTAGTAATTTTGTTAACATTTTGCGTTTTAGTATTAGAGCGGGTTGTGGGTTTATAGGGGAATAGGGTGGGAAGTAATTTAATAATATTTAATTAATTAATATATGTTTTTAAATATTTTTAATTATTAATTAATTGGCAATTAATTAATATTAATTAGTTAATTAATTAATATATGTTTTGTAAATAGTTTTAATTAATAATTAATTGGTAATTAATTAATATTAATTAGTTAATTAAATAATATAATTTTGTACATATTTTTTATTAATAATTAATCGGTAATTAATTATTATTAATTAGTTAATTAATATAATTTTGTACATATTTTTAATTAATAAATAATTGGTAATTAATTAATATTAATTAGTTAATTACATTAATTAGAGTAATTTTTTTAATATATATAATTTTTTGTTATTGTTAATTAATTATTTGGGGAAAATTATTATTAATTAGTAAATTAAATTAATTATAGCTAATGTGCTAATATATTTACTTTATTGTTATTGTTAATTAATAATTAATTGGTAATTAAATACTGTTAATTAATTTTGGGTAAAGGAGTATTTTTAGGGTTCAGGGTCAGTTTTCAGTTCTTGGGTAAAGGGGTATTTTTTGGTTTCAGGGTCAGTTTTCAGTTTTTGGGTAAAGGGGTATTTTTAGGGTTCAGGGTCAGTTTTCAGTTTTTGGGTAAAGGGGTATTTTTAGGGTTCAGGGTCAGTTTTCAGTTTTTGGGTAAAGGGGTATTTTTAGGGTTCAGGGTCAGTTTTCAGTTCTTGGGTAAAGGGGTATTTTTAGGGTTCAGGGTCAGTTTTCAGTTTTTGGGTAAAGGGGTATTTTTAGGGTTCAGGGTCAGTTTTCAGTTTTTGGGTAAAGGGGTATTTTTAGGGTTCAGGGTCAGTTTTCAGTTCTTGGGTAAAGGGGTATTTTTAGGGTTCAGGGTCAATTTTCAGTTTTTGGGTAAATGGGTATTTTTAGGGTTCAGGGTCAGTTTTGGGTTTTTGGGGTACAGGGGTATTTTTAGGGTTCAGGGTCAGTTTTGGGTTTTTGGGGTACAGGCGTACAGGGTAAAAATAAAATAAATTTAAATTTAATTTAAATCAATTAAATGCAATTAAAAAAAATAAAATGACATTAAATTATTAAGTTTTTAATTTATTTTAAATGTATATGTATTAGTTTTAATTTTTTAATTATGTTTTAATGTTTTTATTTAATATTTGTTAAATTATATGTATTTTAAAATTATTTTTACATTATTATTAATACATTTAAAAAAACAATATTTTTAATTTCGATATTTTTGTACTACGATATAAATTTTTCGATATTTTTGTACTTACCTTTATGAAGATATGACTCCGATATTTTTGATTTCGATATTTTTGTGTCGATATTTTTGTATGTAGATATTCTGTCTGTCGATATTATGTCATACATTCGAGGAAAACATGTGATAGTTTTTGGAGATCTACTGCAACTTACTCCCGTAAAAGGACAACCAGTATTTAAAACACTTGTACATGAAGACACCAGAAAGTCTTTGGGAAGCGTTGAAAACGTTAACATTTGGTCATAGTTTGAATACTAAGAACTTATTAAAAATATGCGACAGGCAAATTATGCCTATTATGGAACCATTCTTCAAGATATAAGAATTGGAGTACTGACAGAACATGGCAAACAAGCTTTGCAAAGTCGACTACATACAAACTTGTTTCCAAATGAAAATATAGTTCCTGAAAAAATATATATTAAAATTACATTAACAAAAATCTATACTATTATTTTGATGGAAAATTGAAAACAAATTTGGATTCTTTAGAAAAATTTGTATCTAAAACTGCTCGTTTAGATAAGAATCTACATGTATGTGTAAACTGTCGGGTGATTTTAAGGCGTAATTTGGATGTGGCCGCACTCCTAGGTGACCGACCTTGATTGACAATTATCAGGGCGGCACGCTTAGTGAGAGGCTGGGCCGCTTTGATAGGTGGTCGTATGTTGAAACCTACACCTTCCATGCAGTGAGGGTGTGCAAGCCTCTGGGTAAATTGTTGATCCCGATTCCCTGACGAGACCCCCACTGAGGCCTGTCTTAGTTGTTTTTCACGCATGGGTTTTCTGTGTCTAAATAGGCTTTAAGAACAGTTATCCTTATACATATATCAATATCTTTTCACAGATCACCGGACAGACCGCCCTCTGTACATCAGACCTTTTACTCCGCGTGAAAAGCTGATTCTTTTTGTCCAGCTTATAAAGAGCTGACTAAGTGGATCCAAGTAAGTCTGGGTTCGATTTGAAGCAGTCAAATAAGCATTACGGGTGGCCTCTATCTTACTTGGTCGATCCGACGTAATATGTTATTTGTTGGCTGTCTGTAGGCACCCTCTTTTTACGTACAGAGAGAGGCAAAAGAAACCCCCTCCCCCTCTGATTTGACGATTGATGTCGTAATCTTTGAAGAAACCCTCCATCGTTGAGATGGCTTCACTGTTTGTTCTCGGATGAGGTAATCTATGATATATGTCTTCGGATGAAGGTGAATGATGAATGTGTGATTGTGCTCTGGGAGTTAGATCTACTGGACCTTAAAGGAACCCTTGGTTGGTCTCTTTCCCCCCCTAACTTTTGCAGGTCCGTTGAATATGCCAGAGTAGGACACTAAAAGTTGAATGAATGTGGTGGGTGGAAGTTAGGTGTTCCTGAGCCTGACCTTCTGGCTAGATTTAAATGATTTATCTACTTTTATCATCTAGTGCAATTTTGAGCTTACTGCTTATACGACCAAAGTGGACATATAAGGATTGACACAATAATACAGGTGATGAATAATACTTTATATCCTGTGCCTAAAAGTATCGATGGAAATGTAGCAGAATATTAATGTGAGAATAAGTAATTATGATATTGCAATGAAACTTTGTCTAAATATGATCAATATTGTAATTGGTTGTCCTTTTGTCCACCACAGATTTGCTGTTGTGTATTATTTATTGCCCCTCCATTTTCCTCGTGTGAATGCCGTGATGAAGGTGCGGCAGTAGATCTGGCCGGGCACCGAAACACGCGTTGGCGTTATTATCTCCTGTCCTGCTTCATCGACCTGGGGTTTCCAGCGCTGTGCTGAGAAGACCCTGCAGGACCGGTTCAACTTGTCACTCTGGAACTAGATCGAGGATTTTGGATGAATGTTTAGTTTGATGTTGGAGTGAATGTGTTATCTGACTGAATGATTGATGTTGAATGTGTGAGGAATGTGACACTAGGGGCTAGCTTAGAGATTTTATGAAATTCTATTGTGTATTGTGAATCTTCTTTTAAGTATGTTTTTGTAAAGCAGAAAATGACAATAACAATACTGCATAATTCGCAGTTTATATATAAGAAATAAATAATATGAAAATAAAAAATGTGTTGTATTTATAACTTCCGCACGGCTGATTCTGTGTCCCAGAATGTGGTGAGCTCAACTTTGCTAAATATATCCCTTTGGACTCCGTGTGAGCCAGCTTTATTAATCCTATAGGGTAGACATTATCTCTGTTTTGCCAGGGTTTATGCCTGCCTTCCTTTCCTGATCCCATCCCTTAACCACATCCCATGTACCACCCAACTCTGCAACATGATCTTGAGTATGAACCTGTTTCCAAACATCAACTGGAACGAGAAGACCAAAGAACTTTTCAATATCAATAAGAGTCATTACAGTAGAAAAGGCAGCCTCTGTCAAATCTTTATAATAATTTGTAGGATTCTACCTAGGATCAGGCAAATGGACCTTAAGGGCTAGGATTTGACTTCTCTTCCATGGAGAATAAACCCATTCTTCTTGAAAACAGGCCACTACAGCCGGTCTAGTATTATTTCCATGCTGGTCCGTTATAGCAGGTATTTCTGAGTGATATATAGGATGGACCTCCTGTTGGACTTGGCCCTTTTGGCGGGTTCACTGCTGAACTTTTTGTCTTGAGCTCTGATATAGCGGTAGTGATTTTTGGCCTCTGCGCACTTTAGCACTGTGGCCCAGTGTAAAGTGCGTGCGCTCTCTGAGTGCATGTGGCGAGATTGGACTCCAATAGGAATGATTGCGTATGTAATCATTCCTCCCATAAGAATGCATAGGGATATGTGTGTCCATGGTAATTCCTGATATGAGAGGAGTGCAGGGGCGAGTTTTGCATGTGTATGCTTGTGAGAATAAATGCTGTGCAATGGTGTGCGTAGATTTATGGTAACTGGTGGAGAAATGCCACTTTTAGAAGTTGGCATTTCTGTGTACTGTGTGTCTGCCTGCCTGATGTGAATTGCATGTCTGGCTTGTGATTGACAGGTGCTGGATGATTTGGGTGGCTCCAGGAGCCAGGATGGGTCTGCCCAGTGGTGAATAGGGAGATCTGCATGTATATGGGAGGGAGGAGTTGCACCTGGGACCTGAATAGAGCTGTACCTTCTCTCCACAATGCTGGCCCGCCCCTGTGGTGCATCTGAGCACCTAGCCCCGACCTGACAATGGAGAGAGGAGCTGAGCACAACAAAGTGCTAAAAAAGCAGGTTTTTCCCCTAGCCCTGTGCTGTATCACAAAGGGGAAATGTAATATAAATATAGGGGCTGTGTCCCCATGAAATTGTTCAGTGTTCCTGATGGAGGGGGGCTTGCTGCTGGTGGGGCCCAGGAGGGACCACCATGGGGGCTGCCTCCCTGCTGGAGGGCCCTGTGTGCTGGCCCCTGGGCCCTACATTGCCCCCTTGATGCCTCAAGGACTTTTCTTTGGGACCTTTTGCTTTTACTTGGATCTGGAGAGGACTTTGTGCTTTGGCCTCTAGCGCCCTGTGAGTGCTCTGCTTTTATGTTCCTGAAAGCATTTTCTCTGGTGCTGTGCTCTCTGCAGCTGAGACGGAGCACTACGGTCACCCTGGAGGGAATCCATGCCGTTGGGATTCCCCGCATCGCAGCATTTTATTGTCCCCTAGAGGGTGCCTACCCTGCATTCCTTTCATGCCTCGCAGGTGCCCACCCTGCATCTTCAATGTCGTTCTAATTGATGCGCGTGTGCCCACCCCGCAACTTTGCATTTATTTTGATAGCAGGAGTCCACCCTGCTTCATATTTTAAACTACTAAGGAGCCTACCCCTCATTTGCACCGAAGAAAATTCACTGCTGCGGCCCGTTGGCAAAAGCGGAAGTCAGGCAACATTGTGCCTGGCGGCGGGCAGGACTTTCGGATTTTTGGAGGAAGTCCCGCGCACGCCGCCGCCGCCTCCTGAGACGCCGCCTGGGTGAAGAATATGGTGCTTGCCTGTGCAGGGCTCCCATGGCTGAGAAAGAGCCCCGCAGGTGCCAGCCAGTCAAGAGTGAAGGCGGCCCGAGAGCAGAAGTCGCCCGGGTGAAGAGTATCAGTAGTGCGGGGCTCCCCTGACATAGGAGAGAGCCCCGCGTGTGCAGCCCATGGAGATTAAAAGTGGAGGAGGCTCGTGCCACATTGTTGGTGCCTACCCCTGCCGCACTTGAGTGAAGAGAGAAGCAGGAAAGAGCCGATTTTGGCCCTGCCAAGGATGAGCTCCACTGCAGAAAGCCCCGGTGAGTAGTGAAGTACCGGGTTATTTAGAACCCAGCGGTGCCAGGGGACACACCCAAAGACTTCGGATTCTCCTGTCCCAGACTACAGAAACGCAGAGACTTCTTGGTGACGTCAAGGATCAAATTTATTGGCTGCAGCCAGTAACAGGTATCCTAGAAGTACAACACGGTGTATATTTTCAGGAGACTGCTCAATCTTACAAAGCCAGTCAACCCTTTTTATACAAAATATTATGCTTCAGGCAAACATTTCTCATTTACAGTAAACCAATTCCATGTGTACAATAAAAGCATTACGTGACAAACCCACATTTCATCGTCCAGCCCACCATCAATTACCCGGCAAGGCCCAACATTTTTCATCAGATAAATTGGCTGGACCCCTAATAAAATCGGGCACCTCCTCATCGTAAAACAGGTCATAAAGAACGGATCAGAGACAGGTGTGTGTGAGATTAGACATAGTTGTGTGCAATGAAGGGTTTACGGTATGCGTGCCTTGATCCCTAATCTCGATCGGCCACTGGAAAAGGAACTGGCCGAACAGGTTTGGCTTTGGGCAGTGGAGTCAGCTTGCCCAGGTCACACAGAAGTCAGCTGAAAGTGTACGTGTCCCTAAGACTCGTTCGGCCTTAGTCATCGGCCTATGTGAGGGCAACCACAAAATGGCTGCCGTACACAAAATGGAACCCGAGGGTTCAGAACGGAGTCTCTGATTTCATGGTGATCATGTCGCTCGATCATGCCGAAAATACTAGTATATAGTATACTCGTTATTCTCGGTCTGCTGATACCAAAATCGTCATGCTACGATGAGGTTTATGACACGGGTCCAGAATCCACAGAACCACAGACCCTCCTTTTGCCTTTACATAGGCAATAACCTATACTCACGCTAACCTGAGTCTAGGTCTATATTCATAAAATCATTGAGATGTTGCTGTAGCATCATCCTATTACTTATCTCATCTCTCGATACAGGTTTCCTTACACATGATGTAGCACAGAATCCACATATAGCTGGAGCACACTGTACACAAAGACAGAACAGGAAAAGAATGGCTAAAATCATCCCAATGACCATCAGAATCTTCCATCCCCAGGCGGATATCAGTTCCCAGAACCATCCCATCAACGACCAATCTTCTTTATCCACATGTATAGATTCGGAGATTTTATGCAGTTTGGAAATGGCCTGGTACACTGTCGGAGCATTGTCTGGAATGAAATCACAGCAACTTTATTGGATCACTTTACATACCCCACCTCGATCTGCAAGTATGACGTCTAACGCGACTCTGTTCTGAAGAGTCATAAGACGATCCGACTGGAGCTCAGCAGTCAAATTACTAAGGGCATCGGCAGTTTCAACTATGGTGGACTCCACCACTCTCGTCAATTGCCGTATGTTCCTACTGTTAACCATAGGTCCCGAAAACGGCAGAAAACCCTTCAAGAAGTCTCCCAATTCTTGTCCTGCAGTGTCTTCCTTACTGAAGACACCTCTAACTATCCTTGTCCTGTGGTAACTTGCCGCAGCTGTGCAGGTGGGAGGCAACAGGAACGAAACAAAACATGTGCCCGAGAAGTCAGGGGGCAACCATGTATATGCTCTATCATAACAGATGAAATAGGTACCCTTAGCTGCTAGGAATGATGGGGAAGTCTGGGATGCAAAAACATACGTCTCAGAGCAGATACTCTTCCCTAGCTGAGCTCTCGGATTCTTGCCATTACCCTGCAGACAGTAGTGACCCTGATGGGGTACAACCCAAATCGGGGAGGATCTTTTCGCTCGCTGGTTCTCATTCAGGTTGACTCCATATCCGGTTACATTCCATCCAATATATGCTAGTGTCTCATCACTCGGGATAGTCTCATAGGAAGTAGCTCCTCTAATCATGTCTACTATACCCTTAACTAGAGCACTATTCTTTGGATTATCTTTTACAGAACGTAGGGGGTGGGCTTCACGAGCGTAGATGAACATTGTTCTGTATGCCCATACAGAACCATTGTAGCTGAATGGTAGGACCAGATAAGGGATACCTTTATCAGTAGTATGAGGCATAAGACTACACACCCAACAGTTAGTCGTGTTCACTACTAATTGGTGTTGGTGCAAAAGCTGAACGAAGGAGTTATTGACAAACTCTAATCTTCTAACGGACTCATGTTCAGGTAGAGGGTGAAAAGAATGCGAGGAAACAGTAGAAGGAGGTATGGGCTGTGTAGTGGGTGCAAATGTCACTCGAAAATAAAATAAAACATATCCTATTAAAAACATCATTACACTAAGCAACATGAAAATGCTAAATATCAGAAAACGTTTCCAGGTAATCATTATACACATTTTGGCTTTAAAGTTCATCTCTTTGGCAGGTCTCTCCTTCTCGAAAAATTCCATCCTCTAACCTTGCTGCTCGCGGAGGTAGGGTGTTCCGTGCTAAGGAATGCGCCTGTCAGTCCAAGGGAAACGCCCAAGAACCAACCAGAACCGTCGACCTTGTGTCTTCGGCTTGCACTCCAAATACTTGTCGCCCGCGACCCTACAGCTGAACCCGGATGGTGGTTCGAAAAACAAAAATCAAAAAAGTTTCTCAGATGAGAGAGCTGCACTTTCAAAAATAGCAAAAAAGGAATTTTTTATTTGTCCATAGTTTTCGGCCTCAGATTATAACGGCTTTTCCCTGGTAATGTCTGATCACGAAACAATAGGTCAGGTTCAGTAGTGTCCAGTCGAACTGACGGTGGCATGGCTCCTTGCAGAAAATCGCCGCTTTCACGCTCAGAATGTGTCCCTTTTACACGTGCATCGATGAACGGCAGAAAACGAGGCACAGTCTCAGTTTCAGAATCTGCAATGCCCTCCTGGACCCACCGGTCGTACGGCAGAGGCAAAGGGACCCTCTTACAGTGAACGCCGTGGATCCAGTTCTTTTTTCCTTGCACTCGTACAGCAGTTCTTGTGGACAACAGGACTAAATAGGGGCCATTCCAGCGGGGCTGATCATTCTTTGTCCGTTGAAAATTCTTTACTAGGACCCATGAGCCAGGATCGATGATGTGTTCTGGATCTGCAGAAACCTGAGGCAGAGTATCGTGAACCTGTTGGTGTAAAACACGCAATTTAGCCGTCAAATCATATAAGTAATCAAGCAGTACAGGGTGTTCAATCTCGCTGAATTTTGTCAGCCTTGGCACTCCCAATATGTTGGCCGGGCGGCCAAACACAATCTCATACGGACTAAGTCCAACTCGTGAATGTACAGTCATTCTTGTCGATAAAAGTGCTAATGGCAACGCATCAGGACATTTAAGACCAGAGCTTGCTTGTATCTTGGCCAGTTTAAGTTTTAGGGTGCCATTGTAGCACTCTACTAGTCCAGCTGATTGGGGGTGATTTGCAGCGTGAAACTTTTGGCATATACCTAGCCCTTCACATACTCTCTTCATCACTTGACCCGCAAATTCACTCCCATTATCACTCCAGACCCTTCTCGGCAAACCAAATCTTGGGAAAAACTCTTTGACAAGGGCTTTAGCTGTGGATAAGGCAGTATTATCTTTCAGGGGATATGCTTCTACCCATCTCGAAAAGGCACAAACAACAACGAGTACGTATTTCAAGTTGTTGCACCTCTCCATGTGGATGAAATCTAGCTGCAAAACCTCGAACGGATACGTTGGAGGCGCAAAATGACCAGCTGGAGTTGGATTCCCCCTACCAGGGTTGTATTTCAGACAAACCATACAATTCTTGACCATATTCTCGGCACACTTAGGAATTCCAGCATTCTGCCATACTGGAGCCAACAACTTACAAATCCCTTTTACACTGATATGAGCCATTCCATGGGCGATTGTAACCACTGCAAGCACGTACGCATCGGGTAGCAGCCATCGCTGATGCTCTGACAATTCAACCCAACAACCATTTGAGTCTAATTTACCCGTACTCTCTTTCCACACTCTCAACTCTTTCTCGGTAGCTTCAGCCTGAATAGACTTCACACTCTCTATCGTATCTTCACACATTACAACGTCACCAATCCATCTTGCAGGGCTCGCAACATACATTCGACTCATCACATCTCTTGCTGTTTCTTTCGCAACTTCATCAGCATACGCGTTACCGCGACCAACGTCGTCAGTAACCTTCTTATGTGCACTGCATTTCACAATCGCCACTTGTAACGGCAAAGTAAGTGACTCCAGGAGCTCATTCACCAATTGACCATGATGTATCTTCGTCCCGTGTGACGTAAGGAACCCACGTTCCTTCCACAAGTGTCCAAAACTGTGAGCCACACCAAACGCATACTGGCTGTCGGTATATATGGTCACTTTCTTTCCTTTCGACAACACACATTCTCTCATAAGTGCAATCAACTCTGCTGCTTGCGCTGAATTATGTGGGATACGTGCAGCTTCAACAATCGTATGCAAAGTCGTAACAGCATATGCCGCAGTCGTATCACCATTCGGAAGCTTGAAGCATGAACCATCCACCCATAAGGTACCTACCATCACACTTCACAAGAGGAGTGTCCTTAAGATCTACTCTCCCTTTCGTTTCCTCTTCTGTCCTAAAAAGGCAATCATGCTGTTCAGACGCATCTGTCTCCACTGGAATTGGCAACAATGTAGCTGGATTCAACGTATTGCATCTCTTTATGTGCACATGACTCGCTAAAAGTGTCAACTCATAACCTGACAATCGAGCACTAGTTAAGTGCTGTGTCTTGGTCCTATTTAGTAAAGTGTCCACTGCATGTGGAACCATTACAATCAATGTATTATTCATCACCAAACCAGCTGACTGCCGAATAGAAACAGCTGCTGCCGCCGTCGCTCTCAAGCAACTCGGCAACGCCCTAGCCACCGGATCCAAAGTTGATGAAAAATACGCGCATGGACGCTGCTTGTCCCCAAAAGACTGTGTCAGCACTGATAATGCACAACCTTCTTTCTCATGGACATATAGTGTAAAGGGCTTACTGTAGTCGGGGGTACCCAACACAGGAGCCGAACACAATGCATCACGTAATTCAGAAAAACTTTTCTGACAATCATCGGACCACGGGAGGGGATTTGGTGTATCTTTACAAGTTAATGTCACCAAAGGTTTGGCCAGTAGGGAAAAATGTGGTATCCATTGTCTGCAATATGATGTAATACCCAAGAAAGCATTCACTTCTCTCTGTGTAACTGCCACACTCAACTTTGCAATCGCCTGAATTCTTTCTGGGGTCAGTCTTCTTCCCTCCTTCGATAAGAGATGACCTAAGTAGGTCACTTCTTGTCAACAATACTGCAATTTCGAAAGAGACACTTTATGATGCAAATCAGACAAATGACGCAACAACGACAAGGTGGCTTCTTTACAAATCTCCTCAGTATCTGCGGCGACTAGCAAATCGTCGACGTACTGGATAAGAGTAGCGCCATCAGGTAAAACAATCATATCAAGCTGTGTTTTCAGAGCCTGACTATATATTGATGGACTCTCACAATAGCCTTGAGGAGCGCGTTTGAACCGGAAGCTTCGACCTCCTAAACAGAATCCAAAAATATCCCTGGTCTCCTCGGCAATCGGGATGCTGAAGAAAGCATTCTTCAAGTCAATCACTGAGAACCAAGTGGCTGAAGCTGGAATCATAGTTAGTAAGGCAGTGCTATCAGGAACAACTGGAAACTGTGGCACTACAATCTTATTTACCTCTCTAAGATCAATCACAAACCTGTAAACAGGTGACTGAGAAGAGTCAGTTTGTTTTAAGACAGGCAAAACAGGGCTATTGCAAACATTACCTCTTGTTTCTTCAATCACATCCTTTTCAATCAAATCATGAATGATCGCTAGTAACGCTTTTTTACCTTCACTAGAAATCTTGTATTGGGGAATGCGTGGCATTTTAACATTCGCTTTCAACGTCACAACATATGGCGGTATTTCCAAAAGACCCACGTCATTGGGACCAGTAGCCCAAATAGAGTCAGGAAGAGAAAACAATTCTGTCGGAAGTTTATCCTTTGACAAATACATTGGGGAGACCACTTTCTTACCCAGTGTAAGTTGCACTCCCGAGGGAGAACAATACAACGTCGCATACAATCTTTTCAACAGATCCAATCCCAACAAGTTCTCCCCACAACCTGTCGTCAGAATAAGGGGTGCTTCGAATTCACAAGGTCCAACAGAAAGGGACATAGGACTAGAAATCGGGTTCCTAACCGGGGCGCCAGAAAAACCTACTGAAACATTCGTCTCGCCAGACAAAGGTGCGCCAGGGAGTTTAGAGTGCATAATAGAACTCTTCGTAGCACCAGTATCCAACAGAAAAGGTTCTGACACACCTGATGTAATCCCTTCAACATAAGGTCCACTCTGATCTACAGGAACTGAAACAACTCCCTTTCTTTGTCTATGGCTGTCCTAGCAATCATCACCTTCCATATTCTCACCTTCTGCATAGTAGTCTTCAGCATAGTACTGAGTCGTCCTGCCAGACGCGTTATTCTGCTGATCAAAACTATTCATTGAATTTTGAGGAGGAAAGGAACGCGCGTTCTGGGGGAAATTTCCACGTCCTCTACCTCTAGGAGCTTGTGGAACACCTCGACCTCTTGCGCTAGAAACACCATTCATACGCTGTGACAAAACAGGGCAGCTACTTTTAAAATGACCCTCTTCTTTACAATATGCACATTGATTAGGGCCTATAGGAAAACGTGGTTGAGAAAACTCGAACCTTTGTGAGTTCCTCTGAAACTGCTGAGGTTGCTGATAGTCATGCTGACAACCACGAGGCGGATACGCCTGCTGTAGAAGAACCTTCGTCTTCAATTCTTTAGTTTTTCTTGTCTGCTCTATCCTCCTCATCCTTATCTCTATTTTCGTAGTACTGTGCAGTAGCCAATAGCTGTGTTGATGAGGAAACGGCCCACGAACTCTCTGAATCTTTCAATTTCTTACGCAGCTCGGGAAGCAAATTGTGTACAAACTTGTCAACGAACAACCGTTGACCACCTTCTGTACTCATGTCTTGACCACTGTGGTCGATAAACGTTTTTTTCAAACCTACTAAAGAAATCGGACACAGTTTCATCTTTCTTCTGCTTACATGCAGACAATTTGGCCCAATTCACTCGCATAGCAGGCATTAAAGTCTTCATGTACGTAACAATCATACCAGGGAGGTCTGCAACTAAGGGCTCAGGTTTAGCGCCACCAATTTGTCGGCCATCTGCAGCAGCGATATTAACCCATGAATCACCTAACTCTTGTGCATGATCCGTATGACGAATCAATCCCCACAAAGGCTGCGGAACAACATTTCCAAATAACATGTCTATGTCAGCTAAATTCATAATACATGAGTCTGCGGTCTGTGATAATTCCTTATAATACCCCGCAGGATTTTTACGGGGTTCAGGCAAAGTCTGCTTAAGAGCCAAAACTTCAGCCTGTTTCCATGGAACATGTACCCAAACACGTTGAAAATGTGGCGGAACAATTGGATTAGCGTTTGGGTCCCCTTCTCTCCAAACTGGGGGAACTTCTCTCATTGGATATTGTTTCACTTTCCTCTTAACAGAAAGATCAGGCTCAAACAACGGTTGAGAAATAGTCTCACTCCTAAACGACAACAATGTCGCAACTGCTCTCTCAACATCGGAACCCACAATCGTGCCTTTTTCAAATTCGAACCATACACAGCACAACTCAGGCGGATTAGATTCCAAATCATTATCTTCCAATTCTTCACAAACAAAAGCACACATTTTATCAAAAACATATCTCTGCTTCGGTGCTTCCCATTGTCGGAAGACATCCATAACAGACGCTAGCTCATATCTTGTAGAATCGGTAACCCATTTATGCGCCAAATGATCCAATACTCCCTTCTCTCTAGAGTCAGGCAGTTGGCTACGTAACTGTTTACGCTCTGAAACAGGGGTCGTAGTTAACGACCCAAAGAAAGGAGAGAAAAGACTAGCAACAGTATCAGTCATTCTCTGTCGAACAGAAGGAGAAGTCGACAGAACAGGAGATAAAGCGGATTGAGAGGAAACCAATGTAGGAGCAGTAGCAGAGGAAGCAGCAAGAACAGGTGGACAAGTCATAGGGATTGAAGACGGAGCAGGTAGCAAAGTCAGCGGCCCTTGAGAAGGTTGCGCTGTAGCAGTAGGAGCCAACTGAAGAGGAGCTGGCGGCTGTGGAAGAACTTGGGGCAAAACAATTGGAGGTTGCACAACTAAGGGTTGCAGAGGTGCTGTAGCACTCTGCGCATAGGGGGTGGCGAACTCAATAAATGAGACATTAAAGGATCTTTCTCGAGTTCCTTTGCTGCATCTTGCTGGAGAGGTGGCAAAACTGGATAACATTTATCAATCGCCATTTTACGTTGCCTGTGCAACTGTTCACTTGCTTGTTCTTCTTCATTATTTTTATACTGCATAGCAGCTTGCATTATCGAGATACCCTTCTCTCTTTTATTTCTTTTTGCTAATTTAATTTCTTTCTGTTTGGCTTCCTTTCGCCATAGGCGGAAGAGTCAAACATCGCCGGCCGGGCTTTCTTCTTAAAAAGTCTAACCTCTAGATTATCTAAAATCTCCGTGTCAAAACTACCATATTGGGGCCACTTTAGAACACCATCCTTCCTGGTGTATTGGATCCATACTTCATTATATGTGATGGGGCCCACGCCATGCTTCACATAAAGCTCATAGGTTGGAGTTCCAATCGGAGGAACCGGACACGAGTCCTCCAATCGGGAATCCCTATTTCGACCACAACAAAACAAATTTCCAAGTCTGCTAAGACCAGGCATCTTCGCTCTCTAGTCTAGCTTCAAACTTCAAGGGAATATCAAAAACGATAATCTTGTGAATACACGAGTCCCCCGGCTTTGGTACTTGCAAGTTCCAAATCAAAGATCCCAAAGGGGTACCCAAAACTAAGAACCAAAACTAAGGACTGGGAGACGCTCCACTCATACTTAACTGAGGTATCGATGGCGTCACCAGAAGACTCGTCTATCGTCTCGCTCTACAAATCATCAAAGGGTCCAAGACAGGGCGATAGTCAGGGCAGCAGTCCTTCGTAGCCGTCGGAAAGCGGGGAACCTCGCGGCAAAGACTTTCGGACCACGACGACATACAGGGGTCGATGAAGTGGTTGGCCTTCCTCCAGAATTTTCACACGAAGCTCCTCACGAACCTCAGGCTTGGACCGGTACCGCTGAAATCGCCCCACGTTGGGCGCCAAATGTAGTACCGGGTTATTTAGAACCCGGCGGTGCCAGGGGACACACCCAAAGACTTCGGATTCTCCTGTCCCAGACTACAGAAACGCAGAGACTTCTTGGGGACGTCAAAGATCAACTTTATTGGCTGCAGCCAGTAACAGGTATCCTAGAAATACAACACAGTGTATATTCTCAGGAGACTGCTCAATCTTACAAAGCCAGTCAACCCTTTTTATACAAAATATTATGCTTCAGGCAAACATTCCTCATTTACAGTAAACCAATTCCATGTGTACAATAAAAGCATTACGTGACAAACCCACATTTCATCGTCCAGCCCACCATCAATTACCCATATACCAAAAAATTGCCAATGCTGCCTATCTTAATTCACTGTGTATTTTTTCATCCCACCTTCGAGTAAAACATAAAGTGAGGGGACCCTAGTTTCTTGAATCAATCCTTTATTTAATTTCTATTACTTCATTAGAACTTTTTGATCATTTTTTATCAAATTTATACATTTCAAAACAACATTTTTGCACACATTATATATAATATAGGGTCACTCGGGTCCCTGATGGCCACCTCTCAGCCTTCCATACCAAATGAGAAGTAGGTCTGACAGTAGAGAATACAAACCTATAACTGTTTATTCATTTACACTTAGTGCGGTGCCCAGTCTGCCCAGTCGCTAGGAGTGCTGCAGAGGGACTGAAATCGACACAATCAAACCCATAATATAATGGTGTTCTGCCCCTGGTAGCTTAGCAAAGATCAATCAGGCTCAACTTGGAGGCAATGTGTAAAGCATTGTGCAACATTTCAAACAGTAACAAAGTGATTACACAGCACGAAAATAGAGTTTTTTAAAGTAAAGAAACAAGACCACAACAACAAAAATCAAAACAGTAGACCCGGAGGTATTGAATTTTAAAGTTTATGAAGAAAATAAAGCCAACAAGCATAAAGCGCCAACTGTGGATCTCTGGTTGTGCCCGACCAGGACAAAGTCACACGTTCAGGTCAACCACGATAGAGCCCAGTCTGAATACAGGGTCCCAGTTATGCCCAGTGAACAAAAGTATCCTAAATCATGGTTTGCTGGGCGTTGCATGGATCCACATCGAAGATGAGTTGTGCAGCTGAGGCGATTCATTGGTTTCAATATGTAGCAAGGCTACGGTGCAAGGTCCTTCTGTGTGGATGTCGAAGATCCAGTCGAAGGGTCTTGCAATGCAAAGTCCAGTGTCGGATGCGACGTGCAATAGGGTCAAATGCATTGGTTCCGAAGAGCTACGAGCCTGCATTGCAGAGTCTGATGTCGTCAAGGCTGCAATCGACAAGAGATGAGCGGGCCTGTGCCAAGGATGTATTGCGCAGTTGCGGTTCGGTACGTGATGCGGGCTGCAGCGGCTGTGCAGGTCCAATCAATGCAACACCGGCGATGTATTGGTCCTGCCAGGGGTTGCATCATGCAGCAGAGGAGATGCCTCAGTTTCACTGGTTCCACAGGCTGGCTGAGCACCTTGGGCCCACTTGAAAGGGTCCAGTACTGGGGTGGCACCATTTGTTATGTTATGTTATGTTAGTCTGAATTTGTAGAGCGCACGTTCACCGCATGGTTTCTTGGCGCTGTGTGCCGCTGGGGAACCCGTCCTGGCTTTCCCTGTGAGATGGTCCCTGTTGGGCATCCCCAAGGTGAAGCCAGGCATCCCCAGCAGCGAGGGGGCTGTTGTGGAGATTAAGCAAGCTATTGCCCAGAGTTGCAGCGTGGGACCGATGGTTAGAGAGGCACCGAGGCGAGATTTATCGAGCCCGCTGACATTGGTTCCGTACCCTGGCGCGTCGGGAATTGAACCCTGGTCCCGGGCCGACCTCTGCTTCTGGGTCTGCCGCCTCTAACCGGTGAGCCACACTTCTCCACATTTGGTAGTGTAAACTGACACATGGCAGAGTCCAGGTGCAAATGCAAATTTGTTGGAAGCCTGTTTATACCCCTGATACTTCAGACCAGAATGCCAACCAACTAGCCCTTGGAGTCACTCTGGGTTCTGGATTCGAGAGATGCAGGTCCAGACCTTTTTACTCAGGTAATAGGGCAGGAATCTAGAGGTCAGCACAGCACAACAGAAGTCCAGTAGAGTGGCAGTCCTTCAGCAGCAATCAGCCCTTCTTACTGGCAGAGTATCCGAAGGCACCAAATGGCTAAAGCAAGAAAATGCCAATTTCCTAAAAGTTGCATTTTCAGTATTGTAATTTAAAATCCTACTTTATTATAAATTATGATTTTTAACACCTTGCCTGCTAAGGCAATTCCCGCTGGGTGCTGACCTCCTATGAATCCCATAATTCATGACAAAGCCAGCTCGTCATGCGCCTAGTCATGCGCTCGTCATGCGTCAGCCCATGACGAGCTGGCTTTGTCATCAGCGCTGAAGGGGTTAAATTAGGATTCCAGATACACCAACCAACTATGAACTGGTTACCTGCACACCCATTTGGAAATTACTGTTTATTAACAGCAATATGGTAACTCCAATGTTATCCTACGGAATAGGTAGGCCGTGCAGTAGTGACTAATGAATTTTATAGTTTTTCACTACCAGGACATGTAAAAGCTAAATGTGCATGTCCTACTTTTTAACAACATTCAATCCTGCCCTCTGGGCTGTCCAGGCCCTTCCCTATGGGTGACTTATATATATTATAAAGCAAGGTTTGGGTCCCGCAAAAGGTTTATTTTGCTAGGCCAATATGGCAGTTTAATATCGCACACACAGTCCCTGCAATGACATGTTTAAAGGGCTACTTACGTGAGTGGCACAATCAGTGATGCAGACCAACTTGTAGCATATAATTTAGAGGCCCCTGGCACCGATAGTGCTACTTTACAAGGAACTTATGAGTAAAATAAATATGCCAATGGGAGATAAACTAATACTACATGTTTAGAGGCGAGATCGCTAGCACTTTAGCACCGGTTAGCAGTGGTAAAGTATTCTGAGTCCTAATACCGGCAAAAACAAGGTCAGAAAGAGGGAAGGAGGAAGGCAAAAATTTGGGGGGAAGACCACCCTAAGGCTGACAGGTCTGATGATCATTGACATCGGTGTTGACTGATTATGTTGTTTGTTGTTGAGATATCAGGGAAGGAGCGGTGTTGTATCCTGCATTGCATTTTTAAACGTGTCCTGGGTCAGTAAGTGTGTCTTTTGTTAGGGCGAGCCCTGAGCCAGCGTGAAAACGCTGCTCTGGGGTTGATCTGTGGTAGTTGACTACGTGAGGGAAGCCCCGCCCACTCCCCCACCCATATTTTTCATTGGCTTTTTTTTTGTTCTTCCTAAATGCTGCCTTCTGCATGGTTTAAATGCTTAACAGTCCCTCCTTATAACGCCAATGCTTCAATTGTATCCTTCCATGGCTTCTGGCCCCTTTACTTCAAGTGTTGCACCTTATGTGTTCTTTAGACTGTGAGCACTATTTTCTTTAATGGGGTTCTCTTATTGCCCGTGCCTTCTCCCCCCCTCTTGCAGTCTATGCGTTCTCGCCCCCCCTGCCTGCACTCATGTTGTTTGTGCCTTCTCCTCCCCCTGGCCCCCGTCCGCCCCCGCTCCTGTTTACAATGTAATAGGTCTCTCGTAAATACGAGTGCTATTGCATTGCAAATGCTTGTTTCTTTACACCGTTTCCTCGCCACTCGTGGGGGCACAGCGCCGCATACAGAGCCTGTTCCCTAAATCCCCCCTTTTCTTCCCCCCAACACTTCCGCTTCGTCTTCGGAAGCATCTGTTCTTAATTGTTCAAAATTGCGCACCTTTATATATTTATAAAGGGCGTCACTTTAACTTTAAGGAGCAGAGCTGATTGTGTGTTGCATTTTGACTGTTAAGGTATTGGAGCGCTTTAAATGTGCACCAATTACATTATCTCAATTCACATTCATTTTTTGGGAGGGAGATTATGTGTTGCGTTAATCACGCTCCCGGTGTTACTTTGAAGCACAGTGTGCTTCCCTGCACCTCAGCGCTCCACTTTACTGTTTGCCTTCTGTGTTTTTTACGTTGCCAGTGTCTTCCTGCTCCTGGATTATTTGCTCTTTTTGGTTTCAGTCCTGCATAATCTACAATACAGTGGTTTTATAAAACCAAGTGTGAACTTAGTTTGAGCATCCCTTTTCAAAGTGCACAGTTTCCTTTCACATGCTTCATAGGCAATTTAATGCCTTTCTTTAGCAGTTTTGTCATCTGGCAGAGTCACTGTTTAGGCATTCCTAGAAGTGTTCATGAATCCGTTGTCAGTTCTTCATGTGCCGGGAGGGGCATGCAAACCGGAGTAGTTTTTCTTGTGACATGTGTAATTGTCCCATAAAAGCTCTGGACCACACACATTACACGTAGTTCTGTGCAAGGAGTACTTCCAGGGTCGGATTAGGATCACATTTCGGCCCTGGCACCCCCCAAAAAGTGGCCAACATTCCCGGATCACATCCGTTCACAAAACACCATTTGGCTAGAGGGGCGTGGCTTGCGCGCCGGAGGGGCGTGGCTTGCGCGCCGCTGGAACATGGCGTGTCGCGCTTGAGCTCCCAGGTGAGCGGGGGCTGTCGGAGATTATCAGCCGCTTCCTGACTGCCCCTCTTCACTGGAATGACATTTCCAGGTGCCGGAACATGACAGGAGTTGTCTGACATCATTTTCGGCGAATTCTGCCGACGGCTGCATGTTTTCCCCGGCAAGCTGCTGTGACGCTCGGTCTCCTCACGGGCGGCCGCCATCTTACCGCTTGTGACGGAGCCGGCGCTTTCTCCTCAGAAGTGCCGTTTTTGCTACATTATTGCCGGTGTGGGGATATCCTGGTCATTTTTCCTCACGGCGCGGAACATGGTAACATCTTTTTTTTCCTTTTTTATGCTCTGTGTGCTGCTTGGCTAGATACTGTGTTGCAGGCTCTCTCTTTCTTCAGTACTGATCTCTGTGGCGGGAACTGCTTTTTCCTCACGATGTGCTTGATGTAACCTCTTGATTTATATGAGGCTCTGCCATACATTTTGATGCCTGCTCACCATATAAGTCCGCCACTGTCATTGATTTAGCGCTCCTTACGTTCGGTGTGCTGTATTTCTTTTTTTTTTTTTTGGTGCAACTACGCAGTTTTTTCTCTCAAGTGGCTGTGTATTTTTCTTAGGGTCTGTCTCTTCATGGCTGCAAGTATGGGCCGGTCCACAACTAATAAAGACCCAAAAGATGCTGGTGCTTCGCTTAAACGTCTTAAGTCATTGTCTCCTACACCTGAGACTGCTCAGTCAGACACCACCTCTACTCTTGACGCGATATTATCGCGCCTTAATGAGGTGCATGATATTGCACAATCTACAAAGACTAATACGGATTTACTACAAGTGGAGGTGTCCGCTATTAGGAATGACTTCAAAGCCCTTTCTCTTCGTGTATCGGCCACGGAGTCACGTATAAGTTCCTCTCAGGATAATATACAGAAGCAAACCAGGTCTCTCAGCCACTTGGAGCGTTCAATGGCGGCTTTGCGTAAGGATCTCACTGAGCAGGAGGACCGTCATCGTAGATCTAACCTACGCATTTTTGGTCTGCCGGAAGATGCAGAGAAATCATCTTCCTCTATGATTGATTTTTTGTATCATTGGCTTCCTGATACTTTACAAATCTCATTTCAGAGAGACTTTGAGATAGAAAGAGCACATCGTGTTCCAACATTTCGTTCTAAGTCTGCCACCCAGCCAAGAGCGATAATTTTTAAGCCACTGCGTCATCAACATACAGAACAAATTCTTTCTCACATGCGCAAGACTAAAAATGTCGTTTGGGAAGGACATCGAATTTCAATCTCTCAAGACTTTGCCAGGGATACAGTCATAAGGAGGAAGGGCTTCCTTAATCTTCGGAAACGTCTTTCTGAGATGAACATTCCCTTTTCCTTTGCTGGTCCTTCCAAATTCCGCATTTCCTACAAGGGACGTTCCAGGATTTTCGATGAGTCGGCGGACTTAGCTACCTTCCTGGACAATCAGATGGAGATACAGATGGAGATTCAAAGGGCGACTTCCCAGCATCCTGGTGCTTCGGGCACTTGAAATGTCTCCTTCGGTCTCCTTTATGGTGGCTTTCTGTATTCTTATGTTTCCTCTTCCTGTTCTTGCTGATAGTATACTGCTGTAGTGACTTTTAACTCCGTTATTGGAGTTTTTCTGTTCTGTTTCGTACTCTTTCCTTTCTTCATAGCCATGTTGTATACTCCGTTATGTTTCTCTAACTTCTCTTCCTTGCATTCTTTACTACTATGTATATATTGATTACTTTTCAGTCGATCAATATTTTTCATCTCTTTATCTCGGGTTCCCCTCTTGGGGTTTATATTTTACGTTCACTTTCATCTCAGGACAGTTTCTTTGGTTGATGCTTATCTTTTACTAAAGTTACCTCTCTCTAGTGTGTATCACCTTTTTATTTTCTTCTTTGCTTCTATTCTCCTATTCTCTTTCTTTCTTCTCTTACATTTTTTCTAATGCTTATGATTTTTCAAATGTACTCACATTTCGTACGTCTTTTTCTATTCTACCCTTCTCCTGCGTAATTCTTATTTCTGTATTCTCTCCTTCTTTCTGAGTTTTGTTGTTTACGCTTTTGGTATATATAATCTCTCCTTCTTGTTCTTTTTACTACTATGTCCTTCTTGCTTGCTTCTTAGTTGATCAATATTTTAGTCTCATTTTCTTCTCCTTAGCCCTAGTGGTTATATATTTTATGTCAATATTCATCTCAGGTCAATTTTCATTATTTGATGCCTCTTTGTTAATAATTGTTATATTTCTCTGATATGTATCATCTCTTCTCTCTCTTTTTCGATGTCTATTCTTCTACTCTCTTCCTTTCTCTTCTTATATTTTTTCATAGGCTCGTGTGTTTTCGATTTTAATTACATATCGTAGGTTTTTGTCAGTTAAGGATTGTTTAATAATGAATGTCTATTTTAAGGCTACACATAGTTATCTTCATGGATTTGTGTATTCTGTTTTACTTTACCACACTGTGTGTTTCAGTATCAAACTGACTAATGTTATTACGTATTATAGGTATGACACTTGTTCTTATTTTAGTACTTCGGTGTGACTTTACTGAGTTGCTTGTTGCATTGTTCTTCTTTATAGTATTATGCTGATCTTTGTCAATATTTCGACTGTTGCTTTATCCTACTTTATTGTCATTAATTAGGTAATCTATTGGGGCTATTGATATTATTTATTTTCCCTCCTTGTACGGGTCCCTTGCTTGCTTTTTCACGTTCTCCTTAGTATGAATTGGTCTTTTTCAGGCCTCCCCTGCTATCTCTTATCTCCCTTCTCTTTTCTTCTTCTCTGTCTTCTTTTTTTCTATTTTCGGATTTCCCACATGGATTATCCCTCTGCGCGCTTTCTGTTTGCTATTTGGTTCCTTGTCTCTGTGCAGTTGGTTATTTCTCTGTCATTTATGGTGTCTTTTTTCTTTTTTTTGTATATCTTTCCATGCCGGGTTTGAATGTATTATCCCTTAATGTTAAGGGTTTAAATCATCCGGTAAAGAGGTCAAAAGTGTTAGATTATTGTAAAGCTCTTTCTTCGGACCTGATTCTTTTTCAAGAGACCAAGGTCTCTACCAGAGAGGCGTTATTTTTGAAAAAAGGGTGGGTTTCTGATGTCTGCTGTTCTGATGCCTCGGGCAAACGAAATGGGTCATTACTTTAATTTCAAAGACTTCAGGTTTATCTATAATTTCTTCTGATCACGATTCTGAAGGTCGTTGGCTGTTAACCAAATTGTCTGATGGACATAATGTTCTTTATGTGCTGAATATATATGCCCCTAACATTGATGACCCGACCTTTTGGAAGGCGATTACCACAAAATTACATGATACCCCACATGCTGGGAATCTTATTGTTGGCGGCGATTTTAACTTACCGATGGATTCCATTTTGGGTAGGAATTCAGCTTTTCAGTTTCGTCCTCCAAAATCCCATAAACAAATGCTTAACATGTGTTCCCTCACTCAGCTTCAAGATATATGGCGGCTTCACAATCCCACTGGTAGTGACTTTTCTTTCTTTTCTTCACCTCACTCTTCTTTTTCTCGGATTGATTATCTACTTGTTCACTCTTCTCTAGTTTCGTCCTCCTCTTCTCCGCTTATTCATCCTATTTTGATTTCTGATCATGCGGCGGTTACTTTTACTTTGTTGTCCTTTGCTCCTAAATCCTGCGCTCGCTCATGGAGATTAAATACAGAAGTTTTACATGATACTGCTCAGGTTAATGAATTCTCTAATGCAATAGAAACTTTTTTCCATGAGAATGAAGGTTCAGTTTCTTCCCCGATTGTCCTTTGGGATTCGTTTAAATGCACTTTCCGTGGTCAGGTTATTAAATGTATGTCCAAACGGAATTCTGATATTTAGAAAGAGCTTACTGATTTATCAACCCAAATAAAATATTTGGAATCTACCTTTAGACAATCTACAGATGCATCCTGCCTACAATCAATAAAACAAATAAAATGCAAATATAATACTATAGTTACCAAAAGAGCCCATATTGGAGTACAAGCGCAGAAATCCAAAAGATTACTGTTGAAGAATCGGGCTGGGAAGATTCTTGCAGCTACATTAAAATTTCAAGATTCCTCATTTAAATCCTCTCAAATTTCTTCTATTACGGACCACTCGGGTTCTAAAAAATTTCAGACGGAGGACATTCTTGGTGTTTTTCGTGATTTTTATAATAACTTATACACTCCTTCTAATCAAACCTCTTTTGAGCACTGCCAAGATTTTTTAAAATCTATTCCGGTTCAGATCGTTTCAGAGGAAGCTCGCACTTTTTTAAATGCCCCAATTTCCCCCGAGGAAATTGTTTCCGCAATTAAAGCTACTCGTTCTGGCAAAGCCCCGGGCCCTGATGGGTATCCTATTTTGTTTTATAAAACTTTCCTTCCTGTGCTTGTTCCCAAATTGCAATCTGTCTTTGATTCTTTTGTTAAAGATGGGTCTGTCTCTGGTACTGCAGCTGAAGCTACTATTGTGGTGCTTCCGAAAGAGGGGAAAGATCATTCAGATCCCAAAAATTTTCGACCTATTTCTCTTCTCAACATGGAAGCTAAGATTTTTGCCAAAATCCTGGCCAAACGATTGGAATCCTTTGTTCCCCATCTTGTGCATCCCTCTCAAACCGGGTTTGTGAAGGGTCGTCTTGCGCGAGATAATATACGCACTTTTTGTCATATTCTTGGATCAGCTAAACGATCTCGACTCCCTGCCGCGGCCTTGGCCCTTGATGCTGAAAAGGCCTTTGATAAGGTTTCGTGGCCGTTTCTTCGTGCTGTCTTGTGTGCTCATAACCTTGGTGACTCCTTTATTAATATGGTAATGTCCTTATATTCTCAACCTAGAGCTAACATCAGAGTTAATGGTGCTACGTCGTCCTTTTTTAATCTTCGTCAGGGCACGAGACAAGGTTGTCCTTTATCTCCGCTTTTGTTTTTACTATCTATTGATCCTCTTCTCAGATTGATTGAGTTACACCCAGATATGAAGGGTTTTTCTTTTGGATCTCACTGTATAAAAACAGCTGCCTATGCGGACGATGTTCTTATTTTCTCAGACGATATCGCCTTGGCAATCCCTGCTATTTCAGATACCATCTCACTCTTCTCCAAGGTTTCAGGGTATACCTTAAACAAAGATAAGACGGAAATGTTCCCTTTGAATGCCTATTGTTTCCCGTCACATATGGTCTCTGCGGGGTTTAAATGGCAGCCTACTCATCTAAAATACTTAGGTATTTATTTTTGTTCTACTTTATACGCCACTTCTGCCTATAATGAATCTCAGACTCTTCTTAAAGTGCGTCGTCTTTTGGATACATGGTCTCCGAAACACATTTCTTGGTGGGGTCGCCTCCAGACTCTTAAAATGATGATAACACACATTGTTAATTTTGTATCGTCCATGCTACCGTTAAGCTATCAGATTCCTTTTTTCGTGAACTTGATGTTCTGACCTCCAAATTTTTGTGGAATGACAAACGTGCTAGAATTGCTTACAAATTCTTGAGACGACCTTATGATATGGGAGGTTGCAATTTTCCTGATTGGGGAAAGTACCAAACTGCCTTTTTGGCCTCTCAAGGTGCTCTTTGGTTTTCTCTTCCGCCTCTTCCTGTTCCCTCTTGGCTTTTAATAAAACAAGAATTAGCATCTCCTTTGCCGACTGCCTCTTTTTGCACCACATCTACTTTACATATCAGGTTTTCTCGTTCTATCATTCTTGATACAATTGCTGCGGTACGGAGTGTGGACAAGAAAGTGGCAATCCCCTTACATAAAACTAAGTGGTCGTCTATTTGGCGGAATTCTAAAATTAAACTTAATATTACTCCCACTCTTATGGCCTATTGGGCGGCTAAAGGGATTTCTCTTGTTTACCATCTTTATGGTGCTAATAATGAGCCATTGCCCTCTTCCACCTTGGCTCAAAAACATTCTTTAACTAACTTAGATTTTTATACTTTTCTTAAAATAAAAGTGGCACTCGCTAAGGTTCATCTTCATCCTACCTCTTCTACCATTTCTCTTTTTCATATCTGGACTAAATCTGGTCACGTAGCCTCCAAAATCTATAATTTTTTATCCTCTGTTAGTCTGCCCACACATACGGTGACTCAACAAAAATGGTTACATCATTTTGACCATGGAGTTACGGATCATATTTCTTCAGACACCTGGCAATTGATTGGTAAATTTTCTCTTCGAAATAAAATTGCCCCATCATTAATACAATCTAAACTTTTCTCTATCAACCTCCTTCATTGGACGCCGGTTCGTCTACATTCGCTCATTCTCAAGGATGACAATTTATGCTGGAGCTGTGGATTGTTGAAGGGCGATTTTCAGCATATGTTTTTTGACTGTTCCCTTCTTCAGCCTTTTTGGAACCTCATTCATAAACATCTATCTCTCATCTTTGGTATTGAGTTCCAACTCTCTTTTCCATTAATATTATTGGGTCCATTGGCTGCCCCTGTTCCTCTCCCCTTGGATCCATTGGAATTACAGTTGATGGATCTCCTTTTGACTGTTGCGGTGAAAGTTATACTTATGGAATGGAAATCCTTTTCCTCTGTTTCCTATCATACTTGGTGGGCTTGGGTCTCCTTTTTGCGTAGTGCTGACACCTCGGTTGATCAAGCTCACTGTTCTCCTTCTATCTCTAGTAAGGTCTGGAAAGCTTTGGATGATTATATGGATTTGTCATCACAAGGGCTGATTGCTCAGTTTCCTTTTGATGTATCTGTTTGAGTGGCGCCTTGTGTTATGCGTGTTTGGTTAGTCCGTTGGGAATCCTTCTTTTTCTTTTTCTTCTCCCTTTTTCTCTTTCCTGTCCTCTCTCCCCTTTCAGTTTTTCTCTTGTTCTCTCTTTCTTTCTTCTTTCTTTAACTCGATACCCCTCCCTTCCCCCGATTCTAATAATTGATTGTGATACAATTGTTTATCGATCGATGATTGGCCTTTACCTATTTAGTTCATATACCAGGCTACTGTTATCTACGAATGCATTTACTTAACTTACGCTTTTAACTTAGCCTCTGATTGTTTCGTTCCCCTTGGATCAACTGTATCACTTTTATTATAGTATGTACTTCCTTCTCTTTGTCATTTCTTTATAAAATAAAATGCTTTGAAATAAAAAAAAAACAGCATTTGGCTAGTCTCATTGGTCTCAGTTTTAGAGAAAAGTTTGATAAATTTTGTATTTTAAAGCTCATAGAGCCAGAAACATTGGTGAATACTAGAACTACATTATGGCTGGGCTTGCGAAGTGAAATAAAGTGTCCCGAAGGCCACAACTCCTGATATGGTTATGTTTGCCAACTGGCTGTTTTTAACCAGAATTAGCCAATATTTTAATGCCCTTGCCAGTACGAAAATTAATAAAATCACATAAAGCTGGTATTTTTGTACTTCAAAGTCTAAACTGTAAACGTAATTTGAAAGCAGCTTAAAATCTGGTCTAAAATGTCTTTAATGAGAGTTAAAATTAAACAAAGGAAGAAAAGCCATGTTAAAAAGGAATACATACATTTTTATTATTGAATAAAGAATCATCTCTAATTATTAAGTTCCAGCCTTTGTAGATTCTTAAATCATGTAGATACAGAAGGTTACGTTTTTTTTATTATTGTAGTTTGATATAGCGTAAACTCGGCCAAAGGGCAGCAATTATATGCGCACCAGTTACAGTTACATTACAGAAGATCAAATTGCTTTTTTTTTAGGCCTTGGACAATTAAATTATTTTCCCAGAATCACAAAATGTTGAGGTGAGGCTGGGACTCAAACCTGTTTCCACAATTCCACATTCGGCAGTTCTGACCCTAACATGACATTAGCTCAAATGTTGTCTCTGCTTCAAATCGATTTTTATGCAAACAACCCCCTCCCACCCACCAAGGCCTGAAAGACACTTGTGCCAAGGTGCCAAAAGCAGGACCTCAGCAAGTCCATTCAATTACTCTTCCCAGCCAACTGTAGCCTCATGTTGATGGCCCGGCAGGGGAGGAGTGAAGAAAAGCACAGAACTTCTGCTTCTCCACGGGAGCCGAGATTATGATGGCCCATGGCAGGGGAGTGGGACATTGCTTTTGGGCATCTGCGCCGGCTCCATGGGAGGCCAAGATAAAGTCTGCTGGGGACAGAACAATATTGGCCTAGTGACACTGCTGAAAGGCCTGCTCAGAGCCTCATTGCTCAAGATGCTGGCCCCCATTACAGTGGCTTGGTGGGGAGACAATAAGGCTCTGTGGGCCGGTTGACAGAAACCGGCTCACTGGTGACCCGTAGGCACCGGCCCATTGACCGATGCCCGACTGCCCGCTTCCCTATCCGATGCTGGGAACTTCCACATCAGAATCTGGACTTTGAAGAGCATCTGGCTGTTAATTGTGTTGATTAGTTGGCACTCTAAGCAAAGTCTATACTCACAGACAAAATGTTTGAGAGCTACCGGGTGCAACATGGCCTCAGAATACTTGTGAGAAAAAGCTTTGCATATCAAATTCTGCCAAGGTACCTACCGTTGCAGCATGGTTTCACAGGGCTGTCAATTAAAAAGGCATGGCAAGGTATGCATTCACAGATAAAATGTGTGCAAGTGATAGGCGTCAACAAACGACAGGTAGGGATGTGTCTGTGGCTTCTCGGCAGCCTGAACACCCGAGAACCTTGAAACTTTGTGGGTCCTGAGGCAAGATGGCCGCTGCAGAGTTGTGCTAGGCAGTTGCATTTTTTCCCTCTCCTACCTGGTGCTAGGATAAGGAATGAGTAGGATGCTGTGGACCCCCTGATGGCCTTTGAACGCTGGTGGCAAGGTGGTCTGAAGGAGTACAGCTACATCAAAAAGATTCTCTGGAGTTGGTCGAGTTGGGACTGGCTAAAGGGGAAAGTCCTAGCGTTAGCGAATGCTAGTAAGAATCAAGACCTGGTGCTCAAGATGTTCCCTCGACCGCCAAAGCAGGATAAGCCAAAAGACTCATCGGATCCAGCGGCAGCAAAAGTAACAACACCGGCTACATCGAGTACGGATGTAAGCGTCGGGAAGGCTCACGGGGCGATTCGTAAAGTACAGGCCCCATTGGTAAAGAAAAAAACAGAGATTCGTGGGAAGACACCCAGAGCAATCAGAAATGTTACTGACAGCCACGCGGAGCCGCGGAGCCGCGGAGTCGCGGAGCACTATTATGGACAAATCTTCAAAAGGAGCAGACACCTCGAAAGGTAAAGACTCAGGATCGCGGCAGCCTACCTTGATAGAAATCTTGACCACGAAGGTTTCTGGACAGCCCGGTGATGTGCAGGGAAAGCTGGAGCCCGGGAAGAGCGTCCTCGAGGACGTTGTGGAAGCGGCAGCGGCTGGGAAGAATCTGGTTGCCAGGCAACAGCCTGAACTTGGCCGAGGCTCAGAAGCGGCAGTGGCAGCAGAGACGCACACGGCAGGATCGATTCTCGAGCCGGTGCAAGATACGGTAGGCAGAGGCAACAAGGGGCATGCTGGCACGGACGTGGGGAATGCGGATATGTTGGGGGCTTTGATGCTGATGGAGGCAGAAATGAACTCCCAAAGACAGCCAGCTAGTACCTGGGGCAGCAGGGATAGCTTGGCTGATAAATACACTACCGGGGAAAAAACAAGACCAAACATGTAACAGAAAAGGCTGAAGGTGGCTCAATAGAGGGGGAGTGCTTTTTCTCAGTGAATGAAGACTCAGAATCAATAATTTCTACCGAAGAAAGTTCAGAGGAGGAGGAGGAGGGAACAGACTCAGGGTCTAGCACCTCTGGTAAAGAATCCACGCAGAGGAAGAGAGCTTCAAAATTAAGAAGGCACACCTCTGGGTCTCCCCCTCGCACTGAAAGGCGACTAACATGGGACTACTCGGCTACTTCACAGGAATATCAGGATAATGACACAACCAGGGCTGCCCCTCCTGAGACCTCAACCCGGCGAGACTCCTTTGAAATTCTATACAGCACTCTCAAGCAGATGCAAGCAGAGGCAAGAACAGAAAGCCGCAGAGCAAAGCAGGCATCAAAGAAAATTCAGGGTGCTCTGTGGAGAGTGAATAAATTGTATAATGAAGTCGTGGACAGAGTAACAGAGGTCGAGGAACGCACAGGCAAACTGGAGGATGACGTTGGGAACTGGCAGTCGTTTAAGACGGAGCAAGAGAAGATAACAGAGGATTTGAGCTGGAAGATGGAGGATTTTGAAAATAGGCAGAGATGGAACAATGTCAGACTTTTCGGTGTGGCAGAAGGGACAGAAGGGCAAGACGTTAGGAAGTTTGTGGTGAACCTGCTAAAGGGGGCCTTTCCAGAATCCCAATGGCAGTGGGAAAGAGAGGTACAGAGGGTGCACCGGTTCTCTTTTGCACAGAAGAAAGGTCAAGCTTCGGGGGGTGTAGGGGCTGAAGGTCAGGGCGTACTACCCAGGGCAATACAGGGATTTTTTTGCTAAGACGAGAGATCATAGACAAGGCAAGACCAGATAGCAGGCGCTCATTTCAGGGTACCACCTTCTTCGCCAGACCTGACTTTTTTCACGTCACGGTGGAGCGGAGATGGAAACTCAGGCAGATGATAGCACCCTTTCAGATCCTCGGGTCAGAAGCATATCTCCTCTTCCCTGCAAGGCTCAAGGTAGTTGTAAAAGGGAAAGTATGGATGTTTTCCTCAGAAATTAAAGCTCAACAATTTTTGGAAGAAATTAAGAAAAAGAAAGCCGGGTAAGGGGCTGGCCATATGAATGTTTTTGATCTATGTTTTTCTTAAAAATACACTGCTGTATATAGGTATATGGGTGAAAGAATCTGGGGTTGCACAGCACAGGATGGAGGAAGGTGGGAGAGGGAAGCGACTCACACAATTTAAGGCGACCACACATAGGTCTCGTGACCTATTTGCCTGTAAGGGGGAGGGGGGGGGAAATAAGAGGGTGGGAAGGGCTAGGGGGGCACAGGGGGGAAGGAGGGAGGAAAAGGTACGCAAAGTCACGGTATCAGGTGGACGATACAGCACACTTGGGTAGGAAGTAAGGGACAAGGTATACAGTACATGAAAGGCAATACATGGTATCAACTGTTGCGGATTTTTCATTATGAGTTAGTAGTGCTAACTATTGGATGCAAAACCTTTCTGTATGGCATGTAGAATAGCCTCCATAAACGTCTGCGGGCTTAACGAAATAAATAAAAGACTCAGAGTGGCTGCACTTCTCAAAACACTGCATTTGGACTTGGTCTGACTACAGGAGATCTATATAGAGGGTTCTAAAGCATATCTTATGGAGCAGTTGGGGTTTGCAGTATTAGCTAAATCTAATCAAGGGACCAAAACCAGAGGGGTGGCAGTGCTGGGTAGGAACAGAGATACACTAGTGAAAAGGAAAAAAGAAGATCAATGGGGGAGATGGGTGTTGTTGGAGATAGCCTTTAAAGGGGAGACTATCACATTGGTCTCAATCTATGGGTCCACAGAGGACGATCCAGATGTTTTTCAGTTTCTGGACGCCGAACTGGCACAGTGGCCTGAGCCAATTATCTGTTGTGGCGATTTTAATTTCCATGACCCTGATAGTTCATTCCTGCAACCTGGGAGACAGTATATAGGGAGGAAAAGAAAAACCTTTAGAGCACTTTCAGATATGCTGTTTCATAATTCCCTGGAAGATCCATGGATAAAATGGCATCCGAATCTAGATGGTAGTACCTTTTTCTCGGCCCCTCACCAAGTTATGGTTAGACTTGATTATTTTTAATTTCAAATAGTTTGATTGATGGGTCAAAAATTGAAAGGCAGCCCCGTATTATATCGGATCATAGCCCATTAGTTTTGACATTAAGATTGGGGCAGGCTCAAAGAAGAAATGTGCAATGGACTTTTGAAAGGGCGCTGCTACAGGATCAGGAATATCAGGTATATATGATGAAGTGGATTAAGGATTTTTGTGATATAAATAGAGGGACTGCACCCCCAGGGGTAGTGTGGGATACTTTCAAGGCGGGGGTCAGGGGCGAGACACTGAGTTTTGTACTGTCTGCTCAAAAGAAGGAGAAGTTAAAGGCAGAAGAATTGTGTAAAAACCTTATCAGAGCTGAAGAAGATCTAGCAGTAGCTATACGGCAGCATTCCCCCCTAGATCAGAATATGCTTAGGGTTATTGCGCTTAAAGCAGATGCCCTGGAAGGAATCGCCAAAAAAAAGCTGAGAAATACCTGGCTAAAAAGGAGAATGCATACGAGTTTAGTGAAAGAGTGGGCCATATTCTAGCCATTCGGACTAGGCAGAAAGGAGCGACATCTGAAATTTAAGAAATCATAGATGCCCAGGGCAATGCTGTTACAGAAGCAGACCAGATAAGGGAAGTCTTTAGACAATTTTACACAGACCTCTTTACTTCAGATAATATTGGGGGTGCGGAGGAGGCAGAAAGATATTTGAGCGAGGTGCGGCCTTCAGAGCTTCCTCCGGATGACAAGGCGGGGCTAGAAGCTACATTTCAGATAGAGGAGTTGGTTTCGGCTCTTGGCAACCTACCATCGGGGAAGGCAGCGGGCCCGGATGGGTTTCCGGTGGAGTTCTTCAAAGTATTCCGAACAGCACTCATAGGAGATATGTTTAACATTATGTTGCTGGCACAGAAGGGTGAATCAGTTCCTGAATCATGGGGAGGGGCTGACATCATTGTAATAGCAAAGAAAGGTAAACCACTAACCGCTCCAGGCTCATACCGCCCAATCACTCTGATGAATGCTGACGTAAAAGTGTACTCGAAAATGCTTGCCAAAAGACTCTGGGGGTTGTTGAGTGTCTGGTAAGTCCCACACAGCACGGGTTTATTCCAGGTAAAGGGATGACACAACATGTCAGACAGGTGATTACTATGTTTGATGCAGCAGGTACCCTGGGAGACCCTATGGCAGCGCTTTTTTTAGACGCAGAGAAGGCGTTTGATAGGGTATCCAGGGGCTACTTATGGTCGGTGATGAGATGGAGTGGCATAGGGGAGGGCTTTATAAAGGCCATACAGACTCTATATAAAAATTCGACAGCTAAGATCAGGGTTAACAATGGGCATTCGGCAGCAGTTAAGATTAGCAGAGGGACCAGGCAGGGCTGTCCGTCATCTCCCCTGCTATTCGTGCTGTATCTGGACCCGTATCTGCGCAGGTTAGAAAAGAATCCAGAGATCCCGGCAATGAATGTAAATGGCTGCCGGATAAAAACGTTTGGCATACGCGGATGATGTGGCCATTCTGACACCCAACCCCACAATTGCTATCAGGGCGACGGAAGAATAGGCACAATGTTTTGGACAGGTTTCGGGTTACAGTCTGAATAGCTCTAAAACACAAGTGCATACACTGGTCAGAGACATAGAGGGCTTCCTCGGGAGGTCACTGGGGATTCAAACTAAACTCACTCCAACATGGATCCTTCTAGGGGTTGGTCCGGACGGGGTTGATACATTGCGGGAATTTATGTTTGTAGCAATGGCAGTGCTCAGACTAACCATTGCTAGGGCATGGCTGGATAAAAACTCGGTGATGAGATGGAGTGGCATAGGGGAGGGCTTTATAAAGGCCATACAGACTCTATATAAAAATCCAACGGCTAAGATCAGGGTTAACAATGGGCATTCGGCAGCAGTTAAGATTAGCAGAGGGACCAGGCAGGGCTGTCCGTCATCTCCCCTGCTATTCATGCTGTATCTGGACCCGTATCTGCGCAGGTTAGAAAAGAATCCAGAGATCCCGGCAATGAATGTAAATGGCTGCCGGATAAAAACGTTGGCATACGCGGATGATGTGGCCATTCTGACACCCAACCCCACAATTGCTATCAGGGCGACGGAAGAAGAGGCACAATGTTTTGGACAGGTTTCGGGTTACAGTCTGAATAGCTCTAAAACACAGATTGTGGAAAATAGTTACTCTAGATGTAATGATGCTAGGGTAGTTGGGTCGGCGGTATACTTGGGGGTGGCAATTTCAGCAAATCTTGATGCGGTGGTAGAAATTAATATGGCTCCACTAATATCAGGGGTAAAAACAGATTTAGATAGGATGAACAATTTACATCTGTCGCTGGTGGGTTGTACTAATGTAATCAAGGTGATAATTCTCCCCAAGTTTCTTTATTTTTTCAGATCTATCCCTTTATTTTTTGAAGCCAGTTGGTTTAATGCATTGGAGGCAATCTGCAACAGGTTTATTTGGGCACAGGGGAAGACCCGCAGGGCTTACAGGTTTATTTCCCTTCCAAGAGAGAGGGGTGGATGGGGAGCCCCTGATTTCAGACTTTACTACATGGCAGCAGCTCTGCAATATATGCAAGGGTTAATAGGAGGGACTGACCTTGATCAAAGAGTTAACAACTTTTCTACGCAAGTATATGCAGCAGTATTAGGGGCAGAGGTGGGAAACTGTTTTTTAAACTGCATTGATGTTGGAGATTTTAAAAGAACAAGGTTCAAGACGATTACGGCTGCGATCAAGGTCTGGAATGCATTCTTGAAGAAGTCTAAGTTGGGGAGATACATCAGATTGAATAAAAATAGGTCATTCCCTCCAGCAATTTTTGCAGATCAAACCATGTCAGAATGGACAGAAGGGGGATTTCACAAATTGGTGATTTATTTAATACTGAGGGGCTAGTACAGTTTATAGATTTAAGAAATAAATACGGTATTGATAACAGAGGTTTTTTTAAGTACCTCCAGATTAGGAGCTTTTTAAACAACAAACAGGGAGGACCAGCTGGTTTTAATAGGAATGAGATTCTGGAGAAAATAAGACTATTGGGGGATTGTACGATCGAGTCCTTCTATGCAAGCTTGGTAAAAGAGAAAACTGATGATTTGGAAAAATATGGCAACAAATGGGCAGAAAAACTTAGTGGGGAAACAGGTTGGTTTCAGGAATCACTGGACCTAGGTCGAACAATTCTGTGCTCATCCCCCCTACAGGCCCAACACTATAAAACCCTATATTCACTTTATTTTACTCCAGCCAGGATAGCAAAATGGGGCGGGACTAGGGGTACTACCTGTCCCCGCTGTAATGCCCTTGAAGCTGATAGTGTACACATATTTGCTTCTTGTCCCCAAGTGCATACACTGGTCAGAGACATAGAGGGCTTCCTCGGGAGGTCACTGGGGATTCAAACTAAACTCACTCCAACATGGATCCTTCTAGGGGTTGGTCCGGACGGGGTTGATACATTGCGGGAATTTATGTTTGTAGCAATGGCAGTGCTCAGACTAACCATTGCTAGGGCATGGCTGGATAAAAACTCGCCGGCAATGCAAACCTGGCTGGCTAACCTACTGGCAGCATACAATATGGAGAAGAATATTTATGCACGGAAAGGCAGAAGAGGAAGGATTCTAGGCCTGAGAAAATGGGATCCCATAAATAGATGGAAGGAGGGATTGGGGGTATATAGAACCTGATGGAAGGAAATTATGGTTTCAATGAAACTATAAATTAGTTTGCTGAACTTTGATGAACCATGTTGAACTTGAAATGAAATGTACTGTTTACGTATAAATGATAGGAATTAACTTTTGATGTATAATGTATAATGTATAAAGTGTGCGCAACACGGAAAATAAATATATATAAAAAAAATAAAAAAAAACGACAGGTAGATCAGAATTCAGGCGTCTTGTTACTTGCATAAAAAAACTTTAGCACCCTACTCCTATGCAGTGCGTTGCCAAGGATGTGTTTTAGGAGGAATAGGTATACATTTGAAAGTGAAATATAACATTTTTCCTAGACATGTACAGTATTCAAGTTTGAACTTGGGACTTAATAATACACGCCTACATATTTCGTGCTTAGTTTTTCAGTCATTCCTTTCTCACTTTTTTGTTACTCAGAGCCATACACATCACCCCTAATAGGAAGACACATTTATTCCTGTATTTTGTGTTTTTTACGGAGCCAGTGTCTTCCTGCTGCTGGAGCCTGGGCATGGGGGCTTTGTGCATGGTTGCGACTGCGACAACGACCTGCAGACCAGAGATCTAACTGCTGCTGCTACTGCTCCGCAACCACCAAACAGAGATTGGAGCTGGGATGCTGCCTTCTACAGCTATCGGAAAGCGCAGTATAGCCTGACCTCAACAGGACCCCCGCAGCCCAAGTTTGCTGCCCCCCATTCCATGTATGTATTAAAGATAAACATGTTTATCAAGGATCGATTCGGGGTACCGCACGGGTGGACGGCGTTCCCCCACTTATTTTACCGGGGGGCGCCGTCCCCTCTGCCAAACAGCTGGACATCACTCTTTGGCCTCTCTGGGACGAGGAGCTCGGCACCTTTCGTGACGTCACTTCCTGTTGTGACGTCACTTCCGGTGACAGCGTCCCCCCACTTCTCTTTTTACGACTTGTGCCCTGATGTTTATGATCACATTTATTTTTGCACTAAATTAAATAGTGCAACCTCTACACGACTCAAAGGTATCGGAGCGCTTTATTTGCGTGCCAGTTACATTATCTATATTTACCTCATTTGCCAAGAGGTTATTGCCTGTTGTGCAGTGCCCTCCCTTTCCTTAATCATACTTTATGTGCCTCTCTGCACCAGCGCTCCAGTTTAATGTTTCCCATCTGTTTTTTGCTTCCCCCATAACTTTCCCACACCCGTACAGCCTATTACTCTGTGATTTTTTGTGGCCCTAGTATTTCTTGCTCATATGTGTGCTTCTCCTTGCCGGCCACTTTGCATTAATCCCTCCCTGACCCACCCGTTTTAAAATTAAAACGTTTCCATTTTTGCCCTCAGTGAAAAGAAAATATTAACTCTGCACTGCCTTTAGTATAACTTCAACGACACTAGATATAGTTCTTTCACATTCATCATTTTATAACTGAAGCATAATGTTCTATATATACAACAAAGCCATAGTTGTTGCTTTTTTATCGTATTCAACTAACAACCATTTACAAAACCAATAGTCCAGGCTTGTTGTAAGTGTAATGTTACTTGTTATTATATATCTGGATGCAATGACAGAAGCAGCAAAATAATGGTCAGGCGCCACACTATGCTAACTAAGCACAGATTTGTTGTTAAAATATGTTGAAGCCACACCCTTAATCACATTGGCCACGCCTATTTGAGAGACCCCTCCCTCACCCCCCATTTTTTTAATCACAGTTGAAGCCTAGGCTACAAGGAAGAAACATTCAAAGAACCTAAAAAAGGCCCTATGTTATAAATAACCGTATTGCCATTGCAGTAATAAGCACACAAATTATTCTAAAAATATTACAACTAATTGTTGTCTGTTTACAACAGTTGTTGAAGTACTGATGGATTTTGTGCACAGTTTCTCTGCTTTCCCTAAGCGATTGTTTTAGTGTTTCTAAACAGTTGTAAAAAGGAACTTACTACATACCAGCCCTTCTAAGAAACATTATTGCCCATATTATACACACTATCCCATTTTTCTTTGGATTTTAATTGTTATATATTTGCTTTTTCCTTAAAACATGCTTCCCTATTTGGAAACGTGTGCTACATTATAATAACACCTCATCTACCACTGTAAACAAACCATAACAATAAATCTTAATTTTGCTTCCACAGTAGTGAAACAATAATCACAAAACTAGAAATCAAATTTTATGTTAATTGTATTTTTAATAAGGTAGTTCAGTTGTACATAATGTCTTCTTGGTTGCATCTAATTATCATGTGACTTAGTGTCTACCTTTTATTGCAGTATTATATATTTAATGGTGTTTTATACATTTTGTGTAACCTGCTCTCACAACTTTTCTTCGGTTGAGCACTAGAGTCATATATTTGTCTATTGTAGCCTACGTTTGCACCTATATTGGTTCCGGTATATCTTTGTATTTATTCTAGTATGTATGTACTATTCTATCCTTATTTGCACATTGTATATTTTTTTGTAAACTGATCCCACCTCACTTTTATCCCTATTATGCACTGATTGTCACCTCATATACTTTATTAACCTGTAAGCTGCACCCAATCACTTTCTATTACTAGACTACACCGATGCTACCTCTAACATTTTTGTTACTTTGGGCCACTCACTAGTGTCACTGTGGTTCCATTTATCTGATTGCTACCTCATATATCCAGTTCATTTTTGTAAGTTGCCTCTACTCACTGTTTATTCCTGGACGGCACCGAGTACTGCCTCTCATGGCGGATACTGGGCCACTCACTAGTGTATCATTTATGCTATGTAACCTACGGTTGACAGTTGTTGTTTGCACATGTGTATTCCTATTGTGCCTTCTCGAACTCATTAATTCATTAGTAGTTTAGCCCTACTCTTATACTGTATATGCGGTAAGCTGCACCTATCTCACCCTTATCCCTATCATTCAATGTTTGCTACCTCATTTATTTGTTAGTTCTTCGATGTAAGCTACTTCACGATGCTGTATTGATTATTAATACCGCATTCACTTCGCTTAGGCATGTAAGCTGCACCCAGCCACTGTCTACATCTAGACTTCACTGCTGTTACCTAGTACACTTTGATGTGTATAGTTGATTACACCTAACCGGTTCTACCCCTCATATTTTGTACATGGTGTACGCTGACTGCTACCTCGAATATAGGATACATTAGGAAGGCCGCACCTACGCACTATTGGTTCTTGGATTGCATTGATTTCTACCTCTTATACTTCTGATCACTCACTAGTGTCATTCCTTTGCCCTGTAACTAGCGGCTGACAGCTTTTATTGTCCTCCTATCTCCTACACCCAACAGCCCCACTATAATGGAACTCAACGGCAAGCACACTTTTAGAATTAACTACCCTCCCACTCTCACCAAAAAAGCCACTAAACGTTTTAAACATAACTTCTTGAGATCGCACCCTGAAACACCCTTTGCCGACACCTACTTCTCACCGGGCAACGGAGCCCTGAATACCAATATCATCTTCCACACCTCACGCAGAGCCCAATGGAGAAAAGTGTTCCTAACCCTACTCACCGTCTCCTCCACCAGGAAAACTACTCATGGCCTAACTCTCTCTATCACACCTTCCCACCTCTTCCCTGGCAGGACTACCATTACTATCTATAATAACGGGATTGTCCTAATTCAATCCACGGACAAGAACCTGGAACTACTAGACAACCTGTTCCCCAAGTTCAAAGAGCACCTCTCCAAGCTGCGGACCCCCACCCAGATCTCCACCAACACTATCACCCCTGACGTCGCAGCCCCCACCTACAACACCTCTACCCCCAGCACCCCAGTAAATGGCCCACCTGCTGTTAACACCCCTCACTCCCCAAGGACAGACACCCCCAGCACCCCAGGAAATGGCCCACCTGCTGTCAACGCCCCACTCTCCCCAAGGACAGACACAAATGTCACCACCTCTTATACTAACCGCCCCTCTAACATGTCCCCTTTTACCCCCACCCATATCCCCCTATCCCTCTCCTCCCTGACATAACACCCACCCGCAACACGCCACCTGAATACACCACCGCTCAGAGTTTATCCACCCCCTCCCATCCCCCCCCGAACAGACGCCTCTCCCTCCCCAGCTCCCTCCCCACTCTCACACACGACACCCTCACACCTGACAGAACAACTCTCACCCACAACATGCCACCATCTGATAACATCACCATTCGGAGTTTATCCACCCCCCCCCAAACGCCCCACGGCAGACACCTCTCCCCCCCCAGCTCCCTCCCCACTCCCGCCCACGACACTCACACCCTCCCAACAAAACACATAAAACATACCACCTCCCCTACCTTAGCATCCCCTTCTCTCCCACCCCCTATTCTCAGTCCTCACTACCCTCCGGTCTCCCCCACTGTCTTCAGCCTTCACTCACTCTTCCACTCACCGGCACCGTCTCCCACTGACGGCACCACCTATGCCTCCCACCCACCGCCTTCACCGCCTACTTCACCCACACCCCCCGCCCACAAACACGCCCACTCTTTGAATGCCATCCCACCCACTTGCACCGCAGAACATTCCAACAACGCTAGTATAGCCCCCCCTTCGATACCCTGCCCGCTTGCCAGCTCACTACACAACCATTCACCAATGGCTCTCACCACCTACGCCCTCCCCAATACACCTACTGACCTGACTTCACCCACCCTCCAACAAGTCAAAGAGGATATTCTACAAATCAAAAAAGATGTCCACGCAATCAAAGACCTTCTCTCAGCACGTCTACCTCCCATCATCCCTCTGCCCTACAAAGGACGCACCCGCCCTTCATACCCTCGCCTCCAACGACATCCGCACTGGCCGACTATCCCCGTTCGCAACAATTCCCACCGCCCCCGCCGTGTCCTCAACCCATTGTCGGACCGCGACCTATGCTCTCTCCTACGCTCTTATGGCCCAGGTCCGGTAAAACAAATATCCAGCACACACATCCCCATACCCACAATTCTTACAAACCCTCTGAGGCTCCCAACACTCAACAACAGAGGTTCCGTCCCTAACAACCTCAGAAAAGTTCCCCTCACTCTAGAAAGCTTGACCACCCTTCTCTCTCCCAAACTCAAATGCATCCTCCTCAACTGCAGATCGGCCCAGAGACACTCCTCCGACATCGCTGATCTTGTCTCAGCTAGGGATCTGGACCTAGCCATTCTAACAGAAACTTGGCTCACTGAAGCCTCTACCCCGATAATGGACATACTAGTCCCCCCCAACTATCACATCATTAGGCTAGACAGGTCTTCAGACAAGACGGGCGGGGGAATTGCATGCATTTTTAGGAGCAACCTATCCGTTACTAAAGTCACCTCCCCCTCCCTCTCCTCCTGTGAACTCCTCTGCCTCGACATCACCAGCGAGGGCAAACAAGTCTGTGCTTTACATCTCATTTATCACCCGCCTGGTGACAATCTCATATTCACCCAACAACTCATGGACATGATCACTTCCAATGCCGGTCGGCAGACCACCCAAATCTACCTGGGTGACTTCAATCTCCACTGGAACGATCAGAAAGACACAGTGGTGAATAGTCTCAAAACTTTCCTTAATGCGCTTGACCTTACCCAAATATGCGATAGACCAACACACGACAAAGGCTCGATACTTGATCTCATCATTGCCAAATTGAACTCTACACAACTAGAGACGATTATACCCTGCGACTGGTCAGATCACCACATTATCACCTTCTTTATCAATGAAAAAGTTAAACCTAACCCGGCTCAACCAATCAAATCCAAAACATGGAAAAGGGACATGAAGAATCTCAACCCCTCCACTCTGCCTCCCCACATCGGCAATCTCCTCCTTCCCCCTTCAGGTGCCTCGGATGTCCAATCACTGACTGACCACTACCTTGAATCTATGAATACATTAGTCAATGAAGTCGCCCCACTGCAACTGAAGAGAGTCTCCACCAAAACTTCTAACCCCTGGTATGACGACAGACTCAATGACGACAGGTGTTCGATGCGAATGGCAGAGCGCACCTGGAGATCGGACCCTTCAGCACTGCACCTCAAAAGGCTTAAAAACAAGAGAAATGCCTACTTCAGGAAAATAAAGCGCACAAAGTTGGACTTCTTCAGCCGCCAGTTGGACCAAGCAAAAAACAGGCCAAGAAAACTGTTCGAACTAATCAAGACCCAAACAAAGGCACAACCCTTACAATCAAATAGCACAACAAGCGACACCCCACACTGTGAGGACTTCTCTGCTTTCTTTAAGCTAAAGACTGACAACATAAGAAATGACCTCATCTTGGATGTAAGCCGATTCCCCAACCACACCAGAATGGCTAACACTCAACCTAAAAACATGGCATCTTGGCTGTACTTCGATACCTACTCGGAAGAAACAATACACAAACTGCTCTGCACCTTGAAGCCCTCTAATCACCTCACAGACCCACTACCTGCGAATGCTGTAAAAGACTTCATCCCCTTGCTCCTCCCTCTCTGGACCAAAATCATCAACAGCTCCCTGCAACAAGGCCTCATTCCAGACTCCCTCAAGGTGGGACAAGTCACGCCTATACTCAAGAAACCTACAGCTGATCCGTCTGACCTAAACAATTACCGGCCCATCACCAATATCCCCACCCTGGCCAAACTGCTGGAGAAATGTGTCCAACTCCAACTAACAAGACACATTGACCAATTTGACCTCCTCAACTCTCATCAATCAGGCTTCCGAGCAAAACATAGCACGGAAACAGCTATGACACACATAATTGATGACGCCCTCCAAATTCTTGATCGCAATGAGTCCTGCCTCCTCATCCTTCTTGACCTCTCGTCAGCATTTGACACGGTCAAACATGAGAACTTGCTGGAGCTGCTAAGCACTAGAATGGGTCTATCAGGAACTCTTCTCAAATGGTTCTCGTCCTTCCTTCACAACCGGTCCCAGAAGTTCAAGATCGACAATGTGCTATCTTCACTTGTGCCTGCAGATCTAGGTGTTCCACAAGGATCCTCCCTCTCCACCACATTGTTCAACCTCGTCATGGAACCGCTCGCCACCTTGCTCCAAGCTTCCAATGTCCAATTCCATATGTACGCCGACGACACACAACTGTACCTAAAGCTTCAATCTCCGGATGATATCAAACATCTGAATTCCACGCTTATCAACACTCAATCTTGGCTAGCCGATAATCACCTCAAACTAAATGCTCTGAAAACTGAGTTCCTTCTCATCTCACCCCCGGCGAAAATCTCCACCACCCAAACATGGCTCAACAACCTAACAGCATTCAATGTCCAACCCACCATCGTGGACTCAGCGAAATCCCTAGGCATCACACTGGACGCCAAGCTCAACATGCAGCAGCACGTCAGCAAAGCCACAAAAGCAGCTAATTTCCAAATCAACACACTGAGGAAAATTAAACCCTTCCTCCCTGCTGAAGACTTCCAAACAGCTGTACAAGCGTTAGTCATCCCTCGAATAGACTACGGAATTGTGGCCCTCAGCGGCCTCCCGCTATCCACAACAGCACCCTTAAGAGCCTCTCTGAACGCTGCCGCAAGACTCATTACTGGCTCAAGAAAACATTCGCATATTTCCCCAGACTTAAAGTCCCTAAAATGGCTGCCTTTTGAAGCCAGAATACAACTAAAAATTGCAGTTATGACACACGCGGCCGTGCACCACAATGCACCCAACTACCTCGCTCAAAAGTTGTCTATATCAGGAGGTTCGAGATCCAATAGAAGCTCAAAAAATCTACTCCTGAAACCCCGCAGATTCCGGAAAGAGAAAACTTACAAGCGCTCCTTCTCAGGAATGGCACCCAGGATCTGGAATGCGCTCCCTCCTGAAACCAGGCGTATCTCCTCCACTGCACTCTTCAAGAAAGAGGTGAAAACCATCCTTCTGGCCAAGATCTCCTGAACTTCATAGGTGCTGGATCAGAGACTCTGCATTGCCTTGTGTCAATGCCCACCTTGTCCTTTGGCACTATACCTCTACCTGATGGAGACACTACTGCGCTACTTTCTTACTACCGACCAATATATGATACACGCTGGGTCACTGATTCACCCTCCCGATGCCCCCACTCATTGCTCTCTCTATACTAAAACACTGGTATAAGCCTTCCATTCACCCAAGGTGTATCTGAACACCTCTGTAGTGGGATCAATGACTTGTGCCGTCTTATATTACTTGTTTACCGTACTGTATATTGATATGTTTTATGTATGTCTTTATTTTCCTTTCATGTTAGTGACTACTACATTGCTCCCATTACCTCTGTTCATTCCTACTGCCCCTACCCTTTCATTGTGAAGCGCTCTGATATCTGTAAGGATCTTGTTCGCGCTATATAAAACTTTGAATAAATAAATAAATAAATAAATATATAAGGTAACAAAAATGCTTATACGACTTTTTTATTCTAACTTTTCAACATGCTGCACAGCAGCCACAATGCTCTACAACATGGCTTGAACACAATGGCAAAGCCAATAGCTCTGTTTAAACACTTATTAGGTCCCAAAGGCAAGCCCTATTGGCTATGCCAATGCTTCTTTTTGGTATGAAATAGTGCAAAGATCTGATGTCATTAGGTAGCGAGTGATATTTGTTGTGGCATCTTGAACAAGAAGCTGAGCATACATGGTCTTCCCCAAGACTACCATCACATAATTGGTAACTTTATTGCGGCCCAACTATGGTGTTACTTCACTGTAAGGGGCCACTTCAGTGATGCTAAGTAAATGAACTAGCACAAGTCTAGTTATACCACCCATGTTTTTAGAAATGTGTCATTGGTTTCGAAAAGCATATGGCCTCTAAATGTGTGTGCATATATTTCTGAGATATTCATTTTCCAGATCTTAGAAACCTGCTCCCGCAAACCTGTTGCTTTTCCTATGAAAAGCAGAGTTTTACAGGGGTTGTTCATAGGATCCTGCTCATACACAGAACTGTGCACAGAGACCTAGGACATCAGTGAATTGTGGTGTACCAGAAACTCATCTCAGTACCTAGAAAAAACCCAACCAGCTAGCATCAGTGTCACATTAACTCTTCGTCCTATAGCAAAGTAACCAATGATTAGACAACCTAGAACATGCAACTTAGGACCATCTCAGGAATGGTGGGAAGAGAGAACACTCTTTTGTTATACTCTCATACCAGTCCACAACAGGAGTAAATAAGAGACACGGTAAGGTTAAAATATTTATTTTAACGACGTGATCTCATGTGCAGTATCTTAGCCAACATAAGCAGACATATGATTAAAAATAATATGATCAGCATGGTTACAATTCCATAAAATACAAAAGGAAAAATCATATTACAATGATGGTGAAAACAGGTCCTATAGCTCCTAGTTTTAACACCCTTCCTATATAGGAACTGAGGGGAATATTATCAAGGGGGGTTATCTCCGCTATTTTGGCTTTAAAAGCCAAGAAAGGGGAGATAAAATTATCTCCCTATTACCTAGCTGTCGCTAACACCAGTTAGCGACAGCTAGTAGGAGATAGCGACCATCTAGGGCCCCACTTTGCATGTCAGTGATATTTATCACTAATGGCATGCAAAGTGGGCGCGCCAAGATGTTAGCGACTGGAAACAGTCGCTAACATCGCTATCTCCTATTACCAACTTTTGGAGATATTCGCGCTAAGCTTCCAAGTGTGTGAAATCATGGCGAGTGTGTGATAATAAGGATGCCAGAATCTTACTTGGCTCACAGGTGCCAAAATGTTGTGTCTAGAGAGCGTTACTCGAACATGTCGAAAAACAGCTAACATGTTTTGATAACCTTGACGGCTTCAGCACTCACTGTGCAGACTAGTGGCACGATGTAAGTCTAGAGATGTCGAAAACAAACCTTTTCCCATGTGTAGATCTTCGTGAAGGCTAACTTACAAAAACAGCTATGTCGTGTGCAAAAGCAGCAAAAGGTAAAATGGCATATAAACTTCTAATAAGCCATGCTAACATAACATGCGTGCAAAGCAGGCCCTAGGCCATATTACAATAGGTGATTATTTCCCTGCTACAGGTCAGTTATGTGTAATTGTTATTTCTGCTGGGAAGCAGACACAATCTTTTTTTTTGCAACCTTCGGAATTCATCAATTCAGAAAAAGTAATTAACTGATGAGGTCTGAAGAATCGGTGCTTTATGCAACGCAGCTGTTAATCTTCTGTTGGCAAGCTAATTAGATAGTACATTGTGTGATTTTGAATAGACACAAAGGTTTGTTTGAGTGCCCTGGCTTATCTAAGACTCATCTCCTCTTTCCGATGTCTCCCCCAAATGTCAGAAGAGTTCCTGTTAGAATCAATCATTTGCATAGGCACTGGAAGGACGGACGCTGGTTGTGCTGCAGCACCCCCCTAAATGATTGAAATGCTGAAGGAGCAATAGTGATGCCTTGAAATAGTGTCTTTACCTTGTATTCACTGCGCGTTTAAAGCCAGAGGTCTAATGTCAAGCTATGTCTACTGACGAAATATTTCTTAATCGCTTGACATGGAGATTAATGTCTACTTTCATTCTCGGACTACGAAGTGGGAGGATTTTGAAAAGTGAATTATGTGGCAATCTTGCTGGAGTACAGGGACTGTGAAAGGCAAAGTTGTAGGATGGTATTTCTTATCACAACACAATTTAAAATAACTGTAAATGTACTGAACAAATATTTCAAAATACATCAGCAGTTAGGAAAGCACACATTAAGTACTTTTTAAAATTCTGAAGTGTGATAGCAAAAAAGATTTTTAATAGGCTACAAACAAATCGAGTGCTGTGCAAATAATAAATATTTGCTCAAACTTGATTTCCACACATTGTCGTTAGTATGCCATATAGTTTTATCAGGAACACTGCATGTCTGTAAAAATGTATTGGCCATTTCAGTAGAAATTGTTCTGTGTATAAATGATGTTGCACTACCACACCATGCATTAGTAATATATTTGAGGCAGTGTACTTCAAAATGCAACACCGGCTGCATAACACACTTTTGCCACTCTCCTGCTGAATGCACTTGGCTCATTTGCTACACTTGCTCTTTGTGTGGCGTAATCTTTTGACCAGCAACTGCCCCTTCGCTAAAGTGGAGGAGCATCGCCACACTGCTTTTCAGCATTGAAAAATGAAAAATTAAATGATAATAACAAATGTTATTCACATTTTATTTTTCCTCACTCACTTCCTGCAGCCGAGGGCAGAGCGGGATGTCCATTCTGACAGGACACAGCTTCCGGAAGAAGAAGGAGTGATGGCACTGCTTCATGTGTGCATGACAGTTTGGCCAGCCGTCTTAGGCCAGTCAAACTGTCATGCGCACTTCAATCTATCCATCTGAGCAGTACTGTACAGCTGAGTGGAGAGCAAGCACAGGGCCGTAGTCCCTAAGTGAGATTCTATCTAGGGCGCTTACTCCAGTCACAGTGCTGCTCTCATGCTGGGTAATATCAGCATGAGACTAGCGTCTGGAGTGGTGTAGGTGAGGCTGTGACATGCTGGGAGTCAAGGAGCAGAGGCCATAAGAGCACCTATGCTGCAGATAGCAGGTAAGCATTTTTAAAATTATTTTCCCCTCACTGCCCCCAGTGGCGGCCACCAGTAACAAAGGATAGTGAGCGGGTGGGGAGGGAACGGGGAGAGGGCATGCGGGGGGACATGTAAAAAACAATAATAAAAAAAGTACCTGATGCTGCCGTCCGCCTCCCGTATCCCGTCACGCCTACTGCCATCTTCCTGGTCTCAGCAGCCCCTGGGACAGACTCCCATCCAATCCTCGTGCTGCAGAACAGTGCAGCAATTGGCCTGAGCAGGCAGGAAAGATGTTCTGCTCAGGTCATTGAGTCTGTGTGGTTTCTTCAGCCCTGCTGCTGAATGCAGCCAGGTTGGAGAAACCTAAGTGCACATGTGTGTTTTGGTCGGACTTAGACGGCTGGCCAAACATATTTGCGTACTTAGGGAGTGCACAAGCATATCTCCTCCACTCTCCCATGCCCCACTCCTCCATGCACCAGCTGGAGCATCGTTTTATTTTTCATTTGCTGCCTCTGCGCCAGGCAGTGGGGCGATGCTGCTCTGCCAATGTGGAAGAGCCACCACTGACTGCCCCCCTGTACTGCCTACCCAGCGCTGCCCCACCACTTTATTGCCACTTTAATGCCCCAGTAGCTGCTATTGCCTTTGACTTCAGTTATGCAACACTGATGTTAACACCCCACTCTGAAAATTATTCCAGCACCACAGATCCTCAGCACTCTGAATCTAAGGTTCTTTAACCAGGCTGTGATTCAGCATGACCCCAATAATTCAGTGAAATAATCTGCCTTGTGTGTTGGCACGCTATTTATTGTCCTGACTGTAATGAAGATTCTCATCCACATGATGAATCAAATTTAGTAACATATTTCCAAGTTTCAGACATTCCTGGTTTCCTGGCAGATACCTTTTCGAACTCTTTGTCCTCAAATTTAAAGTCCTTCATACAATTGCGGCAAGCATGACTCGTGGGTGGTGAGGTGGGTGAGGTGGGTGGGGGTTTGTTCACAGGGGGAGGGTCACACGGGGGTAGAGGGGTTTAAATGTAAATGTAAATGTACAGGAATTTTATATAGCGCAAATCACCAAGCGGTCTCTAAGCGCTTGCTTAGGGAACCCGTCCTGGTATTCCCCTGTGAGATAACCCCGGCAGGGTATCCTCAAGGTGAAAGCCAGGCATCCCGCCGCGAGGGGCCGTTGTGGAGATTAAGCAAGCTATTGCCCAGAGTCGCAGAGTGTGAGCCCGTGAATCGAGTAGGCACCGGAGCGAGAATTGTCGAGTCCATGGACATTTTAGGAATCAAGACCCCGCCGAGCCCGGAATTGAACCCTGGTCCAGGGCTGACCTCTGCTTCCAGGTCTGCCTCCTCTAATCAGTGAGCCACACTTCTCCACCAGTGACAGAGCATATTATTACAAAATAAACCTACCTTGCCGCCAGGTCCCGCGTCTCTGCTCCTGCTCTCCTCGAGGAACACGAAGCGCAGCCAGGCCCTTCTGACTAATCACAAAGCTGCAACACAGATTTGTGATTAGTCTTAGCATCCTGGTTTGATGCTCAGCCAGGGAATGTGGGGCCTGGGTATGTTCTCCTTGCAGGTTGTATTGCAGCCCTCGTGAAGAACAGGGAAAGTGTGCATGGCTTTTTTTATGTGGCCTGAGAGGGCCGACCAAACAGTTATTCATCACTTAGGAGTGGGCAAACCACTCCTCCCCTGCTCTGCTCCGAAAGCAGAGCTGCCCTGCCCACCCGCCCTCCTGCAAACCAGCACAATGCATAAAATTAAAATTACTCAAAGTTATTATTATTTTATGTTTCTACTTCGCACTGCTTAAAAGCAGTGGGGTGATTCTCCTCCGCCATAGCGAATTACAAGAAAGTTTAAGCCATCTCCTTCAACAAAAACGTTCTTGTGGCCTTACATTTCAATTTCTCTCATGCCCATACCTTTCAGATTACTAAACTTACTGTTGGAAAACGAGGCAGCATCTGTGAGGCCTGCACAAATAACATGACTACATTTGTCCTTCACTGGGAACCAAACACCCAATTGTAGCGCCTGACTCTCAGAGGGTAGAGTTGCACAACAGCCTGAGGCTTATTCAAGGGAGGTGGTGTGGGCTAGTAATCGCCATTTGCAGGTGCGCAGAAATAACTTTCAATAACTGATTGTCCAGTCTGCACTGTGCTTTATAAAAGTAAGAGTACATTTATTAAACACACACACTGCTCAATATTATGCACCAATTTACAAATATACTGAAGCTGTTGGAATTACTTTGTGACATTGCATAACATCTCCAATCCTCCCGCAGGAAAGGTGGGGGTCTAGTACCACCACTCCCATGTATGCACATCATCTTTCCCCCAATGCAGTTAGTTGAACATAACCGGGAGCGAGGGCCCTGCGCACTGGCACCATCCCAGTGGCGACCACCCTATTGACTCAACAAGCATTTAAAGAAGGTAACCCTGCCTTTGTGACACAAAACCCTACTGACAATGAAGTATACACCTCTACTTCTTAAGAGCTAGCAGTTTGGGTTCTTCACCTAAGCGCAGCAGCAAGAATACATGTTTAGGCATCAATTGAGAATGACAGTACTCATCACATTAGTGGATCATTAGAATGCATTACAATTACAGTACCTAAAGGCATCACAATGAAATCACAGGATTACGCAGATACAGCCAGACACCCTAGCAGGAATGTCTGACAACATAAACCCACTTTGCTTATGACATCACCTCACACAGGCACTCCACATTACACATGTGGCCTTCCGTCCCTCTAAAAGAAATAACATTAGTAAATGCACTACAGGTGCAATTACACCTCTTCACCTCCAAGGGATGCCCTTCTCCAGACATCCCCAACTCAGCATTTCACTCCTTGATGCACTTCTCAACCCTCCTCCAGCTGTAGAAAGAAAGTTCCTGCCTAAGAGGAGTTTAAATGCAGGCTGAGCCCTTGAGGGAATATTATTTTCAAGTCCCCATGTGACTTAGGGAGGGACTTATCTTCATTGTGCTGGGAGAGACTGTGCTTCTCCAGCAGCTCCCACTGCACCTATGTACCTGTGTGGTGGTGACCACGTTCTTCTGGGGCCACTACAAGCTGAGAAAATGCTGTTTTCCCTTGCATGCCGGTCCTGGCCTGCAAGGCATTGTGGGACTTGATGCATTTTACAGCAGCAGCTCTCCCGCTGCTTCGGGGAGAGCCGCGAAGAGAGCCTCTGGCTACGTCTGTGCAGCGCTGGAGGATCTTGCCCTCCTCTTGCACTTTGTGGTGCTTCCCAGCCACTGGGAGCACTCTCTTTTGCCCTCTTTGTCTCCAAGAGGGTGCACTTTGCAGAGAGCGGTCTTCACTGGCTCCCTGCACCAGCCTTTCACCTGCTCTCCTCTTGGGCCTCTCTTCTCCCTGCGTAGAGGCCCCTGCTTCTGTGCACTGGCCCTGGACTCTTCTCCTGGCGCTGTTCAGGATCCTGGGGGCAGTCAGGGGGTTTCTCCTTCCAACTGCCCATTGTGCCAGGCTCCAGCACCTTCTACCTCAGCAGACCACACCCCAGAGAGAGCTTCTCTTCCTGTGCAAGCACTTTGTAAAAGTTGAGTAGGGGACTGGCAGGAAGTCTCTGTTTGTCCTATGAAAACAGCGACACATCACTTCAATGCCCCTGCTCCCTCCTTCCTGCAAAGCCTCTGGGTTTGTTAAAAATTGCATCATCCAGGGTCTCGTGCCAAATGGTCTCTAAAAAATCCCCTTACCCCCTCGCTGCCTTCCCTCCGAGGTGCAACCTGGTGCCTGGCACCCAGTGAAAGCTGCTGATGGATGAGCCTGTAGCCCCACCCATCTTCTCTTCGTGGAGAGGAGGCCTTAGCTTGTGGAAGAAAGGTTAGCAATCCATTCTGCTGAGGTCAGAACTCAGCCAGGCCACCCCAGGCCTCGTTTGTGCAAAACATCTATTCAGTAATTATGAAAATGGTAGTTATGTCCAGCATCCTTAACCATCAGCTCAAAACTGCTTTGTATATAGCAGAATTTCTAGTGTTTAGATCACCAGCTAACAATATTATTGGTGGAGGACAGTACAGTTCTAGCTACTCTGCAAACGTTATTACTTTTAGGATTTAACTCATATTTAGATATCCTGGCTGGACTTTGTCTAAAGTGGCATGGTGATGAAAAATGATCAACTGAAATGCAGTTCAGAGCGATTGGCAGTCGCTGAGATTAATTCAAGCATTACATCCATCACCCTGTTGTTGTTGTATCTCAATCAGCTCTTTCAGTCAGACCCAGCGAGTATGCAGTAAGCAATGTGGTGCCAGCTTCCTCAGACCCTGGCATCCCATCTCGGGACCAGGCCTGCCCTACGCCCCTCAGCTTACAATTTTAACCATGGCACCCACCTTTTTCATTGATTTTCTGTAGTTGAAAAAAGAATAAAACACAAATTAGTGGTGCAGGAACCTTTACTTGGATAATTTTTGCCACTGCAACCAATTACAAAAAAAATGTGGATCCTTTAAATTCCTTTCTAAATACCCACCTGATGTTAAAAAAAAAGATACTGTTTGCTACCTCCCTCAATTCTAAGTGTGTCAGTAAGCCCTTATAATTTTTTCCCCACTCAAGTCCAAATGTGTCTATAGAATCTGAGATCATTTTGAGAATTGCTTGAATAACTGTGGAGAGTGAGGTAAAACATTTTTAAGTCTAAGCCACTACTCTTGCTACCTCTATGAGTTTAAGCAGTGGCCATCACTATCCACCACTGTATGTACTATTTAATAAGAAAACACATGCCATTGGTTGTATGGCTTAAGATTTAGTTTGTAGATGACGTTAATGAATCAGGAGTATTTCGGATTATGAGAATAGGAACTTACATTACTACTTGTCACGTGTTCTTCCGCGACATGAAGATATTGGGAAAAAATGCACCCTTTTGATTGTTCACCCAATTTTTTGCTAAATGTATGGCTTATTGCTTGAATGTTTTCGGACCATACACATTAAGGAACTGTTGTCCAGTGCCCAGCGCATGTGAGCTTACCCCTAAAACATGTAAAAAATTGTGCAAACCTCAATTGGCACATTTAACCCGTTTACCGCGGCAAACATTCCGCCGCGGTGCAGGCGTTTGACGAAGTGGGCGGAGCTGCGTCAGCCATTGGTCGTGTGCAGCACCCGGGAGGTAGTGCTCGTGTTGGCCAATGGCCAACGCGAGCAGGTAACGGGTTAACTCTCCTATAAAGACATAGTATATGGTGTAGAAACTATACCTATGGCATGAAAAGGTAAATGGCACCTGTGCACAGAAGCACTTATTCTACCATCCACTAGGGTGACAAGGAAAACATGGATTCGGGCCCACTATTGTAGCCTGACTGCTGCAGTTTAGACATGTAGTCCGACGTGCCAAAATAACACTTTGGTCAAGGGACAAATGTTCCTCTTAAATATTAATAAGTCACCACAATGTAGGCCTTAGAGATCAGAAGGTAGGGTGCATGGTTTTTAAAAGTGGGACACATAGAAATTTTGTGTTACTATGTACTTGCAGTTACAGGCCCTCAAAGGGTATTTTCACTGTGGTAGGCTCTGGAAGTCCTATGACAAAACTAGAGTACAGATAAAAATATTAATCCTGCTATCTCTGCTTTGTGACCAGCTACAAAAATGATTCAACCACTATGTTAATGTTTATTAAACATCCAGTTTAATGGTAAAACTATTTCTAATAAATATATAGGAAAAATACCGTTTATAAAGTTACCTTTTCCCTGCCCGAAAGCTTCTGGAGGCCGATTTGCATTTTTCTGATAGCAGCTGCCAGTCAGTGTTTTTTTTAGTTTGTTATTTTATTTTTGGCCCTCATTCACTTCAGGTTACACCTCTAAGATATTGTTCTATTTGCGCTCTTATCTTAGATAGTCCACTGCAGCGAAGGGATAATATGCTTGTTCTTCTATATACAATGGCTATCCACCAGGTATCGAAGAGCAAAAGGAGAGAAAAGGTATAACCTTAAGACAAAACCTTATCTTACGCCACCTGTACGGTTTATGCCATTTCCACTGTCCTTGCACTCTAACCACCTCGACAGCGGGGACCGGACCTTATACCTCCTTCCCTCCACATTTATTGCATCAATTTTAAAATTGGACATCATTGAGCTTAGCCACGTAACATACGTAGATGAGAGACTACTTAACCACTTTCTACATGTCTCCCTTCTAGCAAGGAGGAACATATAAAGAATCAGTTTCACTCCATCTTAATGCATGTTAGCCAACTTTCCATGGGCCCAAAGATAACAAGAGATAGTCTTTCCATATGTTATGGATCCCCGGACATTTCACAAACACATGAATATCATTAGCCTGCTCTAGCCAACATTTCACGCAGTCTTTGGGCCAACCAATACGCTCTATGGAAGGAAACGAGATAGTTCCTTCTTGAACAAGCAGGCTTGGCAGTGTTATATAGAAGATTTATAGATACTTGCCATAGGTCCTTTGAAAGCATACCCGGCAAGTGTATTCCCCAAAGCTCCAACAGCAGCATGACATCTTCGTCCGCCAGATCCATCATCAGCCAGTAACATCTTTAGACTTCATTGCTCTTTAGACTCCCCTGTTCTAAAGTCTCTTCCATCTCATTCGAACCTCCAGTCATTATAGTCAACATCTGAGACCAGTTTTTAATTGAAGGTATTTAGATTTTGAGACTTTCCCATCCACCATTTCACAGAGCTCGTACAATGGTATCTGCCTACCATCCTGAAACAATTGGCCCTATATTTGAAAAAAGCTTGCCTCTTTAATGAGAAATGCTGTTTTATCCTTGGCCCACTCTGGGGAACCCAGAGAGTCCCAAATAAGTGCAAATCCGCTGACGTAGGTAAGTTTGGTAACTTTCCTAACACAAAACCACAGCTCAATTATAGCTTGTAACACCTTGAGCCTCACCTTCTTTTAATTCTCATAATCACCCTTTCGACAGTGCTGGCCGCGCCCCACTAAACGGAGACTGTGCGTGGTGTCGTCAGGGAGGCGTGGCAAGGTGGCGAGGCAGCGAGTGGTGAGGGAGTGAGCCGTGAGCAGGAACCGGGGTGAGAGGATTGAGAGCCGGCATCCAAGCCAGGCACCGCGGTGAGCTGAAGGCCGAGGTAGCAGTGATAAGGGCTGCGCTTTGCCCTGTCCAGCCCTGCCCGAGGTTCATCGGCTCATCGGCTTATCGGCTCAGGTGCGTGAAGTGTTGAGTGCCGGTGAAGACGGTGCAGAGCGACCTTCGTCTGGTAAGTCGAGCAGTTTGTCGAGTCGATCTGACTCTGTGCTGGGGTGTAGGGTGTGGCTGAGAGTCCCTGCAGCGCTCGGCTTCCGCCGCTGTTGCTGCGTGGGGGTTTCCCTCCCTATCACCTTCCCTCCCCCCCAGACTGCTTGCTTGCTTGCCATTTGTTGTTGGCCGCACGTGTGAGTACCTGCACTGCTCCCCGATCACCTCACCTCACCTGCGCGTGCTGAGGGCTGCTCTAGTTTGCTTTGGCTCACCAGGGCCTGCTCAGGCCCCTCCTCTTCACCCCCCTTCGCCGACCTCGCGCACCTACCTGGTCGACTGGCCAGTCTTCCCAGCTCTGGGGCTGCTCCCTCCGCTCTCTTTCCTAGTGCCTGCCCTGACCCGGGCTCCGCAGGCAACCAGCCCCACTGCCCCCATAGTCCATCGGGTGAGTCGCGTTGGTCGTCGAGCTGTAACCAACACAGCGACGCGGCCATTACCCTACCCCCGATAGGGCACGTGGGGAGCGGTGTGTGAGGGCTGCCGCGGGTCCGTGGTCTGGGCGGGCGGGTTGAGCCGAGTGGGGGGGGTGCCTCGCATTGGGAGTCCTACTCAGAACCAGTCCCTTCCTCAGTAGCTGGAACCATGAGGTCAGGGAAAGTAAGGCAGAACACTGCAGTTCCCAAGCGGCGGAGATCCAAACAAACTGACCCAGAAGCAGTTCCCGAGCGGCGGAGATCCAAACAAACTGACCCAGAAGTGGAGCTCCATCAGAGCAGTCAAAACTCGCCCAGAACTTCTCCAGAAAAAATGGCAAAACCTTTGCAGATCCCCAATAGAGATATACACAAAGTAAGCACCACAGTAAAATCAAAAGCCCTAAAATCCTTGAGTTTGCTCAACTACTTTAAAAAAGACCCACCAATGATTATCCTGTCATCTCAGCAACAACCCCCGCCCCTGGGGCTAATGAGGTCCGGAGCCCCGGTTGACTCAGCTGAATCAAGTGCATCCTCTTGGTGTCCGTTACCCTCCCAATCTTGGGTGCCTGAACCTGAAAATTTGGCCCAACCTCCAGGAGTCTTCATCTTTGGAGGAATAACCAGCGATCAGCCCAAGGACCACTCGGGTGACTCAATTCACAATCAAAACCTTGAACTTAATCAACAAGCCCAATTACCATTGTGTCAGCCGCCTTCTCCCTCTACAGTGGCTACAGAAGTAGCCGGCCAACTACAACTTCAGCTGGCGGGCCCCAAGCCTGAGCCAAGATCACCTCTTGATTTGATACAGCCAAGACCATCTCTGGACTTAACACAGCTGCCTGAAATTAAACATCAACTAATCCAACATAGCCCGGGGGCGCCAATGGACCCTTTAAAAACCCCTTTTGGCCAATTAATTTTTGCTCAAATTCACGGTCAAAACATCATTGCTGGTACAAACAGCAGTCAATCACTCGACCCACTCCAAAATACAATTACTCCAAAGGAGCAGTCAATTGCCCAAAGCCCCGACTTTGCCCCACACGCCGCATCTGTTGCAACTAAGATATCACTTCAAAAACAGCCAAACACCTCTGACCCCAGCGAGCAGCTTCTAGCGGACTTATCGTTCTTCTTTAAAAACACCCAAAATTCTCCCAATTCAACACCCACCAAAAACCTCCATAAAACGGAGCACGCAGGGAGCAGTGTCTGGCCACAACTTCTTCAGACATTTGAACACACAGTCACTGCTCTAAACTACCACTCAGAAAAGCTAGAGATTCAGGTCGACCTTTTAAATACTCTATACCTATTTACATCAGGGATTGACAGCAAACTCGATAAGTTGAATAACCTAATCATAGGGGCCCAAGCGTCCACAAAGCTAATACAATCTGTCTGCTGCTTCTCCCCAATCATCGACTCTCTCTCCTCACTTCCTGAACTGCTATCGGATATAATAAAGGAAGTTAAGTGTGTGAAAGGAGGCTCCTCATTTGCAAAACCGGGTTTGCAACAACAAAACCAGTCCGCTTTGCCGCACTATCCTGCCAACACATGGCTCATGACCAATGAAGAAATGGAGTCTTCTGACGGAACAGCTCCCTGCCCAACTCAATGCAATGGGGACGCGACTGGCGGGCAAACACAAACCTTGCCGATGAGTACTGCACAATCTAAACTCATGACAGAAAATGGCGGGGCTACAAGTGAATGCCCAGTTAGAGTTAATCATTCAGTCACAGGGCCGAGGACTGGGTCAGTGCCCCTTATTGGGCCCACACTGGAAGAACCCCAAGCCCAACCCCCGCCGTGCAGCAAGAGAGAACGCAAAGGCCAACGTAAAAACAGAAATAAAATCAGGGCCAGCGTTAACACGGCTCACCGGAAGCTCTTCCCCCTTTTTGAAAAACAGGCGAACAACAAGTCTCTAGGTGAGATGAGTGCTTTATCACCTTTAATGAACCCTCAAGAAGAAATACCAGGCTCGGACACCCAACAGGGCAAGACAAACGCCCCAGATATGGGTGAATCGGCCATGGAACTAGTAACAGACGAGCCTAGTACAGCTATGGAATCTTCAGGGACGGAAACCAACGAAATCAACAAGGTAAAACCAACGAAGCCCACGACAAATCAAGCAAAAACTAATCTAGTGTTGGTTTCAGTCCCACTCGGAGCGGCCAATGTCACTCCCAGAATGACCTTTAAAAAAACAATTTACAATAAACATGTAAATTGGTCCAATCCTACACGACATTTGCCGAACGTCGTATATCGGCAGTCGCAACAGAAGCAAGAATTGGACGCAGGCCAGTCACCAAATGAATCACATTTGATTGATCAAACAAACGAAAATGACTCGCCCCATCATCAGCTCCTATTAGTCCCAGAATATAAATCTAAGGGCCGCCAAGACATTCTTAACAGAACAAATATATTAAAATTAGCGGTGGGCATCCCGGGGCTTGAAGGCTTGGCCTCAAAGCACATCGAATCCATAGAGTTTCTTCCCCCCAGAGGTAGCCAACCATCTGAGGCAACCTTGGTGTCCTTTAAGTCGGCCAGCTGGGTGGGTGCCTTTATGGATTATAAGACCATCCTGCGAAGCTGGGGCATCAGAGTTTACCCATACACCACGCCCGGCTACCCCACTACCCTGCTACCCCAATCTCCATCACTTCAACAAGTCGAGAGCATTAGATCGGCCATCATTGCAAGGCCATACTCGATCCTAAAAAATGCATCAGGACCCCAAGAACTTTGTAAAACACCATTAACAGAGGTTCCCGACACTGATCCCAGCCAAGGATGGTGGTGGCTCCCCGCAATTTTGTCGAACAAAAGCTCAGAATGAACCCCAGCGGCAGGGTTTGTGGGTACAATAAATAAACCTTTGGACGTGCGAATGTGGCCAACAGTTTCTCCAATTACACACGATCATCAAGGTCATGACAAATTCATATCATGTTCCTGGAACATCAGTGGGCTTCACCACAAAATCGAGAGTCAAGAAACTCTCTCTTTCCTATGTGAGCATACAACAATAGTCCTTCAGGAAACCTGGGCAACCGATGGCCACCCCATCATCGGGTTTATTGAATTCTGGAACCCAGCCCTCAGGGATAGCCCCAATGGCCATGCAAAAGGTGGCCTATCAACTTATATATCCACAAATTTAAAGGGCTCAATTAAACGCCTTTCAATTAAAGAAGATTGGATTCTAGGAGTCAAAATCAATCGGTGGCGAAACCTTCGCTCTTTACTTTTTTTAAATGTATATATCAATCCAAGCTCCCGCACCAAACAATCTCACTTGGCCCGCTTAACGGAAATCATGAGCAACCTGGCCGCCGATTATCCAACTTCGGATTGTATCGTTACGGGGGACTTCAATACTAACTTATTCCAGGGATTAACTGCGGACACCGAGGAGCCATCCCTGTATCACATCATCGAGGCCATAACTCAAACCAGACCGCTGAACCAACCCCATAGCGATCTAGGAGAGCTCTGCGTGTCGAGGCTCAATAGTGCAGGTTACTTGGTAATGAATGGTAGGTCAGCAGGGGATACCCCACCAAACTGGTCTTGGTCTAATGGCAGCAAATACTCCTACTTGGATTACACTATCTGCAATGCTGACCTTTTACACTATCTAGACATATTCAGTATTCTTCCACGCACCGAAAGCGACCACAGGCCCCAGGTTTTTTCCTTCAATATAAGACCAGGGACTCATAAATTAGCACTCCCAACCCACCAGGGAACATACTCAGAAAATCTAAAGCGCCTGAAGTGGAGCGACGAAATTGGCCCGAAAATCCTACAAGTATGTAAGGACTTTAGAAACAACGATGACAATCTAGATGCCTCACCGATCGCCACTTGGACGTCGCTCTGCTTCCACCTGACTAGATGCTTCCCAGCTAATACGCAGGGTCACAGTCGAACTAAGACCCGCAAATTTGCACTATCTCTAAACACAAAATCACTCAAAAAGGCAAGGAACAACGTGATGCGGCAACTCGTTAAATCTCCGGGCAACTGTGAAATTTTGAACAGATATCACAGAGCCCAAAAGGATTTCAGGTTGGCAATCACCAAGGACAAGCTCATCTATGAAAACCACTTTTGGTGCAAGCTGGTGTGGGAGAGCAAGAGGAAAAATGCCAGGAAATTCTGGGCTTTAATTAATCACTCAAACCTGAGCTACTCAAGCTTCGGAAACGCAAACATTCAAGAAGCAGATTGGGCAACTTATCTTACGGACCACTTCAAGGCACAAGATCATCCTGATCTGGCAGGACAGGGCCTGCCAGCAGAATTGGGTGCTGGCTCTGGTATTAAAGGGCTAATCTCTATCGATGTAACACACCGGCCCGACGACCCACACTTGGTGACTGATGACAGGACAACCACAGCGATAACAAAGGCTAGACAAGATGGAGCACCTGGCCCTAATGGCCTGCCACAAAACTTGTTCAAATCAGACATAATCTTTTGGTCTGGATTGCTAACTAACCTTTTTAACTATGCACTGAGAACTGCAACAATCCCAGACTCATGGCGGGGTGCAATTATTCATCCGATTTATAAATCAGGTTCGCGAGCTGCCCCCCAGAACTACAGACTTATAGCCCTGTTGGATATCGAGGCGAAACACTATGCAGGGCTTCTTCTGGAGGACCTGAGGCAATGGGCAAATGACTTCAACAGGGTGCCAATGAATCAAACTGGGTTCACCGCTAATTCAGGGACCATGACCAATCTACTAGTGGTGTCATCTATTGTCGACAAAGCCCTTTTAACATCTAGGCTTGTGTTTTGCTGCTTTGTCGACTTCAAAGCTGCATTCGACAGGGTCCCCAGGGAGGCCCTTTGGAAAAAGCTGAGGAAGTGGGGAATTCCTAACAATTTATTGAATGCAATTATCCAACTGCACTCCCGTACTTGGGTTCGAGTAAAGCTGGGGTCCGGCACGCATCTCTCGCGAAAAATCTCTACATCAAGAGGGGTTAAGCAGGGATGCGTGCTGGCCCCTCTCTTATTCAACCTGTTCATTGCCGACTTATCAAGTGCCCTGGATGGCGTAAACAGCCACTCGCCAAAGGTAGGAGGCACGGCATTAAGCAACCTTTTATATACCGATGATCTGGCTTTATTTAGCCTCACTAGGGTAGGGCTGCAAAGGCTTCTTGACACACTACTAAAATACACAATTAATAATCAATTAGAAGTTAACCTGAAAAAGACCGAGGTTGTTGTATTTGGGAAAAAGCGATATGCCGGTGGTGGATGGTCTTTTAACAACAATAGCCTCGCCATAGGCAATTCGTACAAATACCTGGGGGTCCACTTGGACTACAGAGGCAACCTCATAAAGCAGCGCAAAGAGATTGCTATTAAAGCAACAACGCTCGCGGTGTCATTAACTAAGCTTGCAAAAAATCTCTCGGGCCCCACCCTGTCCCCTCTCTTGGAAGTCCTGAAAGCGAAAGTTGGACCTACTCTGTCGTATGGCATAGGGATTTTTAATGGGAAATTAAACACAGCTTTGAATCGACATACGATAAAGATTTATAAAAAGGTTTTCCAGTTGCCACACTCTGCATCCCCCCCACAGATCAGACTAGAGTTGGGGTTACTGAACTACGACGTTTCCTGTATAGGGGTATTTCTTAATCTTTGTCATAAATTACGACAATCAAACTCAGGTACATTAGAGGCTCTAGTTTGGCAAGAAATAATGGAGAAAAACCCGGGAGAAACTTTTGGCCGACTTTTTAAGAATTACATCGAACAAATTTCAGCAGATGGCCTTTGGGCCCTTAATCCTAGTCAGTCTGCATTTAAACTTGCAATTAAAAAAACCATAAGATCTTTATCACTCATTACAGACAAAGCACTGTTCTCAAAACGAAGCCACGCGTGGGCAGTCATTCATTCTTATAATCAGCTAGCCCCCTCCGCTTATTTTTCTAGTCCCTTTTCATTGTACCTAAAACGCTGCTTTATAAGCATTAGAATGGGTGATTGGCGATTTTTGCAAAACCTTCCCACCTGGCGTCGCGCGGAAGAGGACACTACCTGCAGAGGGTGCGGCAAAGCAGCAGAAACGCTACTCCATGTGGTCTGCATCTGCCCCGCCTTCGACCTCCAACGCAGGCTTAAGCTGAGGGGGGAATGGAATCGACTGGGGGTCCGGACCTGTAGGCAAGCTTTTATTGCTGCATTGAGCCCGGATAACACTGACCTAAATATAAGACTGACAAACCTGATTCAGAATGCTTATCGTAATTTTAAACAAAAAAGTCTTGCTACTGCTTTATCCCCATCCATTTTAATCTAATCAATGCCTTTTAAACAAGAAAAAAAAAAAAAACCTCAACCTATCAGGCAGCCAGCGCAGAGAACACTTTACACAACAGGTTGAGAGAACGGGTCATTTTAAGTATGCACTTACTGTTTGGGAAGCGGTTTTAATAATCGATTGTTTGCATTGTTTTACTATGTATGAATAATACAAATCTGCAATTCTCTTTTAAAGATATTTGTTTTATATCTAAATAAAGACCATTTATACATCATAATCACCCAATTTGTACATGAAGTATGAGTCTCCACCCCAAATACCATTTAGCATTGCCTTGAACATACTTCCTATCTCTGAGCTGTCCAGACAGCATTCTTCCATTCTTTAACAGGAATGCCCAGGCATAGTATTGCAGATCTGGACGAGTCAAACTCTCTTTTCCATTGCAGCTCCTTCTAGGCTTTGCATGCTCTCTTCGAGGCCCAGATGAAGCTATTTATCTTATCTTGTAGCCTGTCGAGCCACTCATTCTTAAACATCAAGGAACACACGTTTAAGCAGAATATACATCTTAACCAGATTTGTTCTTCCACATATGGTAATTGGTAGATGTGCCCAACTCGTCATCAGTTTAGATGACTCTTTCATGACTTTTAATAAACTTGCTTCCGGGTGTTTCCTAATATCCTGTGTGATCTTTATCCCTAAATACTTCATTACCTCCTTAACCAGACATGTTTCCATCTTGAAAATATTGACAGAGTACCCTGCTACCTGTCCAAAATCTAAGGTCAGCTTCTCAATAAATGGCAGCAAAATCTGCAGGACAGATGTATAGACCATGAGATGGTCTGCATATAAGGTGACTTTTTTTCCCAACCGTTACACCTGAAAGGGGGATAGATTTTTATTTTCTGATTTTGCATGCTAATTGTTCAATATATAAATTGAACCACAGACGTGATAGCGGGTATCCCTGTCTCGTCCCCTAGTTCTTCTGAAAGCCGAAGTGAGGCTCCCATTTACCAAAAGTCTAGCACAGGGCTTTTGCTATATCAGATGCAGTGTCCTACAGACATTTTCCCCCAATACTTGAGCATAGCTTGCAGGTAGATCTGATTCACTCTGTCAAATGCTTTTGTCGCATCTACAGTTACTACTGCCAAAGGGGCTGTGTATTCAGTAGCCAAACTGAGAGAGCCAATTGGACCATAGGTCAGCTCATGCAACATTCTCCACCTTAGAAAGCCTTTTTTTTCCTCATGCTGGAGACTTCCAATCACTCCTTTCAACCTCTCAGCTAAAACCTTGGCCAAAATGTATAATCACAGTTTAATAGCGATATTGGCCTATATGACTCGCAACTCCTGGGGCATTTCCCGGCATCAAGATTAATGTGACTATAACTCCATTCCATGAGGTAGGCATCTGTGACCCTTTCTCAAAGATCTCTCCAAATTGCCTGGTCATTACTGGCAGTAAAGTGTCTCCCAAAGCTTTACATAGCTTGAGTGGCAAGCCATCAATCCTGCTGCCTTGCCTTATTTACCAGACCTAATTGCCCGTTTATCCTCCAGAATGTTTTTTATTGCTGTTGAGATAGCTGTTATTGTCTCCATTAAGCATACCTACATCCTCTTCCTTCACCCAGTTCTTCACCCTCTCCTCTTTAGTCACTAACGGCCTGATTAGGATGGCGGGAGACCGCCACCAACAGATAGTCAGATGGTGGTCTCCCCGCCATCCACATGGGCCGATCCAACTGCTGCATTACCATGCCGGTCAGAGCGGCGGCGGTTGGAAAGACTGACTGACTCAGTTCCGATGGACGACAGCATTCCGACTACCCGGCAGACCATCCTCCATCCCCAGAATGGTCGTAGTGTCTGTCAGACACCGCTGTGGGAATTACAATATCCCTTTCTACAGGTCGTTCAGCGGCAGTCAACCCGCCGTGAAAAGGCTGGCGAGAAACGGATTTGGCCCCCCCTTACTCCATGGGGCTGGTACATGGGCCCTGTGGGGCACGTATGGTGTCCTCCTACATATCCCTGTACCGTGTGGTAGGTACAGCATAATGCCTGCCACTTAGTGCAGGGATATGTGAACACCCTATTTTTTGTATTGCGGTATGGGCTACTGACATCATCCCCGCCGCAATACAAAATATAGGCAATGCAACCACCATGGTGTCGGTTGCATTGTAATTTGAAGTGTGGGTAGGCCACCTCGGGCCAGTAGGTCCCCATTCGGAGATGATGATGGTTGGACTTAAGTCCGTCCGCCATCGTAATGAGGCCCTTAGTCTTCAAAGTATAGATCTTCAAAAAGTTTTGAAAAGCATTTTTGATTTTCCCACTGCTTCTTTGAATGGCCCCAGTGTTGTTACACTTTATTTCATTAATTAGATTCCTTGCTAGGTCTGACATAATTTCCCAGGATAGCAACTTCCTGTAATTCTCTCCATACTTAAAATTGGTTAACTCACTAGCTTGACCTGACCTATGTTCCCTACATGCACTCCTTGTGATTGAGTTTAAGTTGTATTTGACTTTCTTCACAGTTTACTTTGTGCTGAGAAGGAGTCAAGGTTTTTTCAATGTTAAATCAAAGTTTACAAATAGTCAATCAAGCAATATTAAGGCAATATTGTCCACCAAAAAGGTGTTTGAACCGAAAAAACATAAAGACATGCAACAATTCCGGAATTGTGCCATTTTAACAATGGTGTTAAACTGGTACTAATGTGATACAACCAATGCCCAGACAGTATTAATAAGGGTAGAAATTTCAAAATAATGAAATAATACTGTTACAAAATGTGGCACATTATGTCACATAGTTTGCCTTTTCTTGCTGCATAATCAGTGCTTTAAATGGGAAAAAAAGTGCAGTTACTCATTAAAATGAGCTAGGGGTGTAGTGAGTGGGCAGGGCTAGGGGCGGGGCTAAGGGCAAGTCATGATGCTTAACAACTTCTATAATAGTTGCAGCACACACCAAAACACATAATAAATGTGTTTATATAAACAAAGTAGGTTAACTAATTACACAAAATGAAAGAGAAATGGGATATGTTAACATTTCCTTTTGTTGCAATAGTTGCACCATCTTAATGGCATACTGTTAATTGCTGTTATTTGGCACAATACTCTATATTTTTTACCACAGGAGTTGGAAGAAACTAAAAATACCCCCACTTCTAACCAAAGCTCTTATGGCACCAAGCAAATTAAGCAAATCATCATGACCCTCCCCAGAAGATATCCCTTGTCTCTTCCATCGATCTATCCATTCACACTTTCATCCTACCATTTACCTGCTGATGTCCACCATTTACCCTTTACATTCTGTCGTCTATTCAGTTTTTCATCCATCATTCAGTTTTTCACCATTCCGTCTGTCATCTCTTCATATCCAAACCTATCCATCCATCCATTTTTAAACCTATCTATTCATCCTTTCACTCATCCATCTCTTTATCCACCTTTTCACTCATCCATCAAACCTTTCGCTCATCTATCCATCAACCCTTTCACTTCTTTATACCATCCACCCTCTCATTCCATCCACCCTTTCACTCAATCCCTCCTATCGCTCATCCATCATTCACCCTTTCATCCATCATCCCTCCTTTTCATTCATTCATCCAATCTTTCACTTATCCACCCATCATCCGCCCTTTTATCCAATCATCCACCATCTTTCACCCATACATTCACTCATCCATCCATCCATTCACTCATCCATTCATCCATTCATCCATCTATACATACACCCTTGCTCACTCATCCATTCACTCACTCACCCACCAACCATCCCTACTACGTTATTTAGGAACATTTGTCGCCGGGCAGACATGTACCCACAAAGTGCCACCCATTTTCTTTAAAATACCTCCTGAGAGTGTCTTGATTCTCTCTCTTGCTTTTTTCTTACAAATACAGGCATACAAATGCAGGCAAACACACAAACATAAGCAGACACACAAAAGACTCCGGTATGTTAAAAGCCATATTATACTCTTCACTATGGCTTATAAATTGCCAATGCCAGGGGACTGCCATTTTTCCTGCGTTTGTACAAATGCAGAAGATAGTATGAATGTGTTTGACAGCACAGGGCCTGAATGGACCCTGCTCTGTCAAGCACAGCGTGATGGTGGGCACCGGACATTATTCAAATAAGCCCTGCTGAATAGCTCAGATGGTGCTCAGATCAGGGCTCCAGAAGGGGCGCCTTGGCTACCAGACACGTTCCACTCCTGCTCCTTAGCACTCTCAGCCAATGAGCCTACCTTTTCATGAGTAATGGTACTCTTCCCAGCAGTAGAGAAATGCCGGCACTCAGAGTGATACGTTTAAGAAGTGCCGGTTCTCAGTACCAGTGAGTACGGGCCCATTTAAAGCACTGTGCATAATTAGCTCAGCCCTGCCGCATAATTTGGCCCTCTCCTGCCACATAATTCCAGTGGCCCTGGTTACACTTTAAAGACTGTTTGCACATAAATCAGTATTAATGTGTCATTTTCTGGTTGATTGTTTTTAGTAGAACTGGTTACTGATCATGTTAAGCACTTTACACCAACACATTGTGAGAACACGGGGTACTGGTCTAATGTGGTAATGTTTTCTAGAGAAACGCCATCACTAATCTAACTGTAGTTTTGAATTTGGCAGATAATGTGTTATCGGCCTTTCTTCTACTTTAGTATTATCATGATGAAATGACATTTTAGACATTGTTTAGCACATTAGTGGCGGTACGTGCACAAATAAGGAGTGGATATTATTGTGGGCACCCAGCCAACACAATAATTTCATTTTATTAAATTCACATTACGTGACTAATTCGGAGCTCTTCAGTGCTGATAGATTTTTACATTCTCATTTTTTAGAGGACCCCCGATGAAAGGGTTATTTAACCTGAAATACATTAAGTTATAGGCATACACAAGGTGGATTACAAGTGATATGTTTGATGGATTACACTGAAATCAGTACAGAATTATGTTCTGCTAAATTAAATCAGAGCATCGCTGGAAATTAACAACACTGGGGCATATTACCAAGCTATAGCAATAATTATCGCTAAGCTTGGTTAGCGGCCTAAATTATATCGTAGAGCTTCGCCTATTTTTATCGCTTAGGAGCCTTGATATTATCAAGGTTTATCTCCTAAGCGATAAAAATCAGCCGAAATGCATGAATATCGCTGAAAAGTCAGCGATATTCATGCATTACCGAGCAAATGCTCTTAGCCAAGTTATCCACCTACCATTGGATAACATGGCTAAGAACTGCTCTGGGCAGGTGTTAGCTTTTGGAGATAATCGCGCTTAGCGCGATTATTTCCAAAAGTTGGTAATAGGGGATAGCGATGTTAGCGACTGTTTCCAGTCGCTAACATCTCGGCACGCCCACTTTGCATTTCATTAGCGATAATTATCGCTGACATGCAAAGTGGGCCCCTAAATGCCCGCTATCGCCTATTAGCTGTCGCTAACTGGTGTTAGCGACAGCTAGGTAATAGGGTGATACAATTATCGCCCCTTTAGCGGGAAAAATTCCTGCTAAAGCGGCTATAAGGCCCTTGGTAATATGCCCCACTAAGTCTTCACCTCATATGTTTGAAGAGCATTATTTTTATTGTTGTATAAAACTTTTGGGTAAGAACCATCAGGTTCACAAGTGAAGTGCGACCAGGGCAGGTAAGCAGGTACCCTATACCAATACATAGTTAACTTACTAGCTTCCCATCTTTTCCTAACTCTGGCTTCCAGAACTGCTGCCAGCTTTTCTGCTGCTTGCGCTCGAGCTGAAACAGAATGAGGAGCTAATTCAGATCGAGCGAAAGAATTATGGGCCACTGATGAAGGGTTTCAATGACCCGAAATGCATTGGGTTTCGTGACACGTTAGATGAATACATGGGATTTGTGACACATAAGAGGAGGACACATTGTAATGTCTAATGATTATGATGACAACAGAAGAAATAAACCATAACAATCAAATCCTTTGGAGTATATAAATTGTATTTCCACGTTTGAAAGTTAAGTATACATTTTAAATGAAACATTGATCAATTCCTCTCATTGAGGAATCTCTGGAGTGTAAGAGCGGGACTCTATTCTCATACAGGAATAGCACTACATGTTTATGATTTCCTACACCCAGAATTAGGAGGGGATTTCCACCTTCAGACAATAAACACATTGAAGCATTTGGCGAACATTTGTCAACGCAGGAGTGCATTGTTATTATTCATCTTTTTATTTATTAAATTTTTCTATACATTTATAAATTGGAGGGGAATTTTTATTGTGTTGTGTTTTTGACTTTTTAACTGTACTGACACTTTTTAATGTTTTACACATTTTCTCTAAGTTAAGATTGTCTGTTCTGTGCTATAGCTAGCAGGGGTTAAGCTCCTGTGTAAATTACTAACACATTTGTCTGGACCTAGCGGGTTATTGACACCAAAACCTATGGGGACTTCCATCCACCTCAATTAATACTTCACTTTTTTACATATGGTATCTGTCTGTGCTAGATTTCCATTAGAATGCTTAGCACGTGCAGTATATTTAATCCGTTTTGTTACTAATAACTATAATGTAAGATTATACTTATTTCCCATTGTATTCAACCTACAAAGGCAGTTTGATGGATTACAAAATGTTCATTTGACATCATTGACACTTCTTACATTTTCTCGGAAAGCAAAGTTCTTTGCTGACAGTGTTGTTAAACAAAATACATCTCAGGTCAAACCACTTGAGATGTTTATTTTATTTATTTATTTTATTTATTTATTTTATTTCTTTCGATTTATATAGCGCTATATAACCCAGGGGTCTCTAAGCGCTTGTTTCAACAATTTCGAATATTTGCTTCCAACTTTTATCATTTATTGGTTCAGAAGAAAGGGTTTTGTACAATAGATGTTAATGGTAGAGAAATCAAGGGGAAAGTTTTATTTTCAGTATGCTTCTTCTGTTCATGCATTTACAGAAACATTTACTTAGTTTGATGTTTATTATCTAGGTTAATAAATCCACCCCAGATTTTACAAGAGGACTACGAGTGCCAGCACTGACTGAGCGAGGAGCGAAGGAGGTGGGCCCCTCCTTTCTGAGTGGTTTTTACCAAGCACTATTGAAGCACCGCCACCAAGACTCTCACACACCTTGGGGTGCCGGGTTTTTAAAGGGGACTACGAATTCTAGCACTTACTGAGTGAGGAAGCAGAGGAGTTGGGCCCCTTCCATCAAGTGATTTACCATGCTCTATTGAAGCATGAACACCGACTTTTGCAAGATGACTATAAGTCCAACCCAGCGGAACTGACTAAGAGGGGTGTGGATGAGTTCGACTCCTTTCTGATGGTTTCATTAAGCACTATTTAAGCTCCAACACTCTCCGCAAAGGGACGCCAGATTATACCACGGGACTACAAGTCCAACTCTCACTAAGCGAGGGGGAAGAAGAGGTGGGCCCCTCCCTTCTAATGGTTTCACCAAGATCCCTTTAAGCACCAACACTCTCCCACAGCAAGGGATGCTGATGGAGCGAGATAGAAAACAAAATTTTGTTTAAACTCGTGAAGTCACATTTCCATAACATGAATAATAATATTAATGATTTGTGATTTGTCGTACTAATACAACTTAGATTAAACTTTACACATGGGGGGACTAACATGTGTGCTCATAAACGTGCATAATTGTTGCATCTTTTTGTTCGTGCAAAATAATAGAATAATTTATTGTTTTCGTTTTTGTCATTACTAACTGCTGCAAACTTAAAAGAAGCATGTGCTTGTTTTGCTTTTCCTTGTCTGTGTGATGTCATTTCTACTATTCTAGGTGCATATAAGTCTCATGGATTAACGGAGACTGGTAGATATAAACGCTGCTTTATTTGTTTGCATTGGCTAGGTAACATATGATTAATCGGGTGGGTTAATTAATTAGTAAATCTTGGGGTGGATACAGAATATACATTATTTCTTACATTAATACTTTTCTTGTGTTTGTTTTATACTAGAAAACATAAGTTGCCTGCTTTTGGGCCTAGTCTGCCCGAGCTACAAAATGCTGAATTTTACTTCTGCAAAAGTCATGAGACGCCCATTCTGAAATAAAATGTTCGTCAAAAGCTGTGTTCACTAAGCAAAAACTGACGTGCTATCATCATTCTGTCGGACATGGCCAAGGTCGAAAAAGAACATTTTGTCAGCCCTTAACTTGGCATCCGCGGAAGTCAATTGGAAGCAATGAGACATTTGTAGCAAACCTAGGAAGCTCCTGGTTGCATACAGAAAAGACAATGGTCCTTAAGAAAAGTGACCTAATGGAATATTTGAAATGTGGGTGACATGTCACTTGTCACTCTCAGCCAATGGGACGTCGAAGATTTCTGAAAACTTTCCTTTGCGTAGTTTAGTTAGCGTAGAAAGGTATAAAAAGTCATGCCCCTAGGGATGGGCTGGCTGCTGCTTTCTGACTTTCCGATGAGGGTGAAGTGCTGTCGGACTTTGCGTGGAGCACGTAAGAATCCTCAAAGAACTTTACTTTAATTTCTATCTATTTAGCTTAGTTAGGGACTTAGGTTTTAGAAATGCTGAACTTTAAATATTCACTTTAATTTGATTCACTTGCTTAAATTGTATTTTTCTTACGTTTCTTTACAATCATGCTTGCTTCGATGCTAATAAAACACATTTATAAAACTATCAATTTATATACCATAATTTAGTAAATAAAATCTTACTTTTGACAAACAAGCTGGTCTTGGTTATTCAGGAGTGTAGGTTACAATTAGCTAGATCACGTCGCCAAATGGTGGTCGTTTAAATGGTTAAGTTATATTCTAATGACAATATTCTTTCCGCAGATGTATAAATTTGTATATAGTTTGTAGATAATATGTATATAGATTTAGTCTGACCACCTGATTCAGTAGGCCCAAAATATGTCAGGTTTATAAATGGGTCCATATTTAGTATAGAATTTTGTTTATAGGTTATGAAGTTGGGTAGCGTTGTTTATGATATATTTTCTATAGGCCGCTGGATCAATTCTCTGGTAGCAGAAATTGATGGTTGCTAAGGGTAACCAAGGTAATATGTTGGTCGCTAAGGGTTACTAAAACGTTATGGTATGAAAATAGGATCGATGTTTTAACACATGTTAAATTCGTTTTTCGTGCTATCTGTAAACTATACCGGTATAAATTGTGTGGCGAGAAATTAGTCACGCAAGCCATCTGTTCTGTTTGTAGTGATATCGCCGAGTATCACAAGAGGTATCGCCGTGTACCATAGTGTTGTCGCCGAGCAGCACAGTTTTAGGGCTAGGTGTGAATCTTGTATAGTGAGGGTTTTCTAAGAAATTAGAGCAGCATGAGAATAGGGACAAAGCGCCTTCCATAAAACTCACTGTGATAAGAGTATTAGTTATATCCGAGCTTGAGTGAAGGGTAAATTAGCGTCGGTGCATGATTATCTATAAACAGGTTAGAGTCCTGTACGGGTACATGTTTCATATCTATAAACAGGTGAGAGCCCTGTACGGATAACGTCGTTATTTTACTAACGGTGCATGATCTCTATAAACAGGTGAGAGTCCTGTACGGATTTCATGTGTGTTTGAAATTAGGGAATTTTCAGTGCGAAAGTGCGAGTTTGATTTGTATTTTATGTTCAAGTGGAACTCTTAGAACTGTCACTTCGCGGTGGGTTCAGAGCAAAGCGAGTTCATAATTATACGTGTTAGAAGGGTGGGGTAAGGGTTACTCTACTGACAATTGAATATTATCCTTAGTGTGAATAGCGCCGTCTATTCCGAAGTGTGGATACTTGAATGTATGTAAACTATCCTAAATAGTGAAACGAACAGATGTTGTCCTTATAGTCATCGTTAAAAAAATAATTTACACTGAAAAGTGTTCTTAAAATGGCGCTGTGAAAAGATTTTGTGAAGGAGGGGTAAGCGCCAGGAGTGAGAAACGAGAAACCGCAGCTGCTGTGTACGTCACAGAGCCGCGCTGGGATTGGGTGACCTACGTCACAAGCTATATTCTGATTGGCTCTTGAGTCTCTGACGACCTGTGAGCTGATTGGTCCTTCAGAAAAACTCCAATTTTATTGGTTGAGCAGAAAAGTGACGTAGCTCAACCGTCATTGGCTTGTTGGTGTGTTTCGCGCACGGATTGGTTGTTTTGCGGAACATCCCGGAAATATTTTACGAACGATTTTGTGAATTAGATTTAACTTTTAAAAATGAGTTATCATTTTAAACATGTTGAGAAAAAGCCAACATTATTTCAGAAGTTTAAGAATTTATTTTCACCTGATAAGAAAATCGAAACGCGAGGTGGTAAACTACTTCATAAGTATAAAACACCTGCAGCGTATATGGAAGGTGAATATGGATATCATACTGTCTTATGGTTCGATAGTTGGAAACGCTATACTAAGAACGACGGTGTTTTAACTTGGCCTGATGATGGTTCATTTAATGTAAAAGTCTTGAGAAATTTACGAGAAAAAATGAACGCTCTTGTTCCGAAACCGAGACCAACTCAATTTGAAGCTTTAGTTGAGTGGGAAGACGAGATGTATCAGTTACAAAGAGAAGCTAGTGGAATTAAAAGACCTTCTAAAAATCCACCTTGGAGAAGAGAAACTCATGAAGATAGATTGAGAATGTGGAGACAGGGAAACATGAGTGAAGGATTGTATTTAATTCAGGAAATGGTAATGGGTACTCCTACAGGGAAATCTATGGAAAGTGAATCTGAAGATGCAGTTATGGAAGAAATATATACAACTGCTAGAAAGAATCAGCCTTTGAGACCTCCTAGATCTTGGTCTACTCCGGTAGTTTCTACAGAAACTTCACCGAGTGCACCTCCAATTAATGAAGCTCCTAAACTTTATCCAAATAATTGTGAAATTATTGAAACTCCTAGAAGACCAGAATTCGAGAATGCTCGAAATGAAGGTAGACATTTTACAATGGCTCCAAGAGCAAGAGAAGCTCCAAAAGATTATACAAGAGAGGCAAGAAATGTTGAAGATGTTGATTATAATGAATATTTAAGATCTAAAGAAGAATTAATAAAAAGAATGACAAAAGGCATGGAAGCTGTGACAGTTCCAGTAACGATTGGTCCTGTTCAGCCTGTATTTGACCAAAAGGAAACAAACAAAACTGGATTAACTATTCCTTTAAATACAGAAATTCAAAAAGCTGCTGAAAAATTTTATTCAGATTTATCTGAAATAAACTCTTCTAAATCGAGAATGCCTGATTTAACCTTTAATGAGGATTTATCTCCAAAAACACCAATGGGTGCTATATCAGATATAGGGAGTCCTGAAGTCAGGGTAACCACACCAAAACTTGATGTGGCCAAATTAAAAGCAAATATCGAAGAATTAATAATTGGAACAATCGGTCCTGATAGTTTAAATTACTATCGAGATGATGAACTACTGTTCATTTGCAAAAGCATACAATGGAAAACAAAAAATAAATATGATCAACTTGAGGATCTAGCAGCAGAACTTGAAATTGATGTGAGCAAACAAAAGAATTTTGCGAAACATTACAGATTAGACTTTTCAGAAAGTGACATTGAGAGTTTGAACTCAATGGGAAGAATAGTACATATAAAAGATTTGATTGTCTATATCAAAAAGCTAGGAGAACTGAATAAATGGAGAGTAAAATGGACGAAAAAGAAGGAAGTTGAAAGATTGGAAAAATTGTCAAAACAATTTCCAATGAGAGAAATTGCAGGTGGAGGATATGTTCATGTCCCTTGGTCGAGACAGGACATTCTGTTATTTACAAATGACTTTCCGAAATTGAGGGAAAAACCAGTTGAGTGGTACAGGCAAGTCGATAGATTTATCAAAGTGTCAAAAGTTCTGTGGATTGATTTAGATGGATTTTTTGATATTGTCGTTCCATCTGATCTTTGGACAGAATGTAAAATATCGATTAGTTGGCCAAAAACAGAACCTGAGCGAATTAAAGAAACAGGTGCTCCAAATCCACTTGTAATGGATTTTTATGAAAAAGTAATTGTTTGGATGAAAAACAAAATTCCACCCAAAGAAGTCGATTGGGTTAAAATAGAAAGGACAGAACAGGAAACAAAAGAATCAGTTCATTCTTTTTATGAAAGACTACTGTTAATCTTTAAACAATACAGTGGTTATGAAAAATTAGACGAAAAAGACATGAGCCATTTTGTCTATAGATTTGTTTATGGACTAAAACCTGAAATTGGAGAAATGATCAGAAATAGCATTGTCGGATGGCAATCACTATCTGTAGATGATATTCTAAGAAAAGCTAAGTATTGCAGCGATGAAATAGAAGTAAAACAGAAGAAACTGAAGGAGAAAGCCATGTGGGCTCAGGTAAAAGTGGCTGAGCAACAGATTGCCAGCATGGGTAACAAGAACACTAATTTTGTTCAAACTGGAAATACAAACCAGATACAAGGAAAGTTTAAAAGTAATAATTTCCCAAAGAAATTTAGCCCAAAAATTGAGGAGTTGAAACAAAGATTACCTTGTTTTAATTGTGGCGAAATTGGACATTGGAGAGACGAGTGTCCTCATCCTCCTAAAAACTTAAAGAATCCCTTATTGAATTCACAGATGCAGAATGGTGTTGACCTGCAGCGACAGCTACAGATGCAACAGGGGTTAAACGAATTTAATATTCAGCGACAATTACAGCAACAGCAACAACAACAGGTGAATAATCGTCAAGACCAATTACCACAACCACCTTTTCCGAATTGTGGGGGAGTTCAAAAATATAATCCAAACGTGGGATTTCAGGGAAGTGAACAGGTAATAAAACCACAAAAACAGCAAAAGCAGCAAAGGGTTCAAATGCAAAATGCTTCACAACAGTTTTTATTAACAGAAAGTCAAGACAGCGATTCTGATGATTATTGCTGACGGTGCCCGAGAGAGGAGGAAGAGTGTGTTGTTGGAGCCACTCTTGAGGTTGACCAGTCTGGTCCTTTTGTAAACGGGAAAGTTAATGATGTAGACATCACTTTTCTAGTGGACACTGGTGCTACCCGTTCTACTGTTAGATCAGTGGAAATTGAAAACCTACCTCTCCCTGGGGATACCATCCAAGTTGTCGGAGTAAGTAATCAACAAATTAAAACTGACTTAACTGATCCAGTACCAGTTGAAATTGGAAATTACAGAGACAAACACAGATTTGTGGTTTGTAATAGTAGTCCAGTGAATCTATTGGGCAGAGACATCCTATGTAAAATGAATTGTAGAATATATTGTTCTCCTGATGGAGTTGAGTTACAAACAATGGAGGAAGATGGTTTATACAGAATGACAATGATGATGATGGAAGCAGAAGAAACAAAATTGTTTCCTGCATTTGAAGAAAAGGATTTACCTGAAGAACTCAAGGAAACAGTGAAATCTGAAATATGGGATTTTACTGGAAATGATATGGGTCTGATGAAAAACGTAGATCCAGTAAAAATTACATTAAAACAGGGAATAGAATTTCCAAACATTCCACAATATAAAATGAAAACAGAAACAATTGAAGGTATTACACCTATAATTGAAAAATTAATCAAGCAAGGTGTATTAAAAGAAATAGAGAGTAGTCCTTGTAATTCACCAATTATGGGAGTTAAAAAGTCTAACGGAACATTTAGAATCGTACAAGATTTGAGAAAGGTTAATCAAATTGTCGTTCCATGTTGTCCTGTGGTTCCAAATCCAGCAGTAATTCTATTCCAGATTCCACATGATGCTGAATGGTATACAGTCATTGACCTTTGCAATGCATTCTTTACTGTTCCCTTACATCCAGACAGTTATGAAATCTTTGCTTTCAGATTCCAAGGTAAGACCCTCGGATGGTCAAGAATCCCTCAGGGCTATACAGAAAGTCCTTCAATCTTTAATGAACTGTTAAAAAGATCATTAGAAGACCTAGACTTACCTGGTAGGTCTACGCTAGTGCAGTATATTGATGATTTGTTAATAGCTGCAAAGACAAGAGAAAATTGTGTAACAGACACAATAATTCTGTTAAATCGCCTAGCAGAAGAAGGACATAAAGTGTCCCCAGCAAAACTACAGTTTTGCAAACAAGAAGTAAAATATCTTGGTCACAGAATTGCAAAGGGAAAAAGACAAGTAACAATAGAGAGAATAAAAATGATTCAAGCAATGTTACCACCAAGAACACAAAGACAAGTCAGAATGTTCTTGGGAATGGTTGGTTACTGTCGACAATGGATAAGTGGATTTTCAGTAATTGCAAAACCACTACAAAGACTGACAAAGTCAGATGTAAAAGATCCAATTATTCTTAATGATGCTGAGATGGATTCTTTTGAGAACTTGAAAAAGAGCTTATGCCAAGCTCCTGCTTTAGGTATGCCAAATTATGAGAAAGATTTCGAACTGTATTGTAGTGAGAGAGAAGGATGTGCATTATCTGTGTTAATTCAGAGACATGGAAATTTAAAGAAACCTATTGCATACTTCTCTGCAGTTCTTGATCCAATTGCAAAAGCATTACCAGGTTGCTTGAAAGCAGTTGCAGCTACAAGTATCAGTCTCGAACAAAGTGAGGGGATCATTATGGGATTTCCTGTGAAAGTTTTTGTGCCTCATTCAGTAGAAATATTACTGACAAGAGGTAAGACTCAGCATTTAACAAGTAGCAGATTGACAAAGTATGAGAAAATCATACTAGGAGCAGATAATGTTTCAATTTCAAGATGTTTAAATCTGAATCCTTCTACATTACTGCCTGATTCTGAAATTGTTGATGACATTGAAACAGAACATGAATGTTTAGATGTCATGGAATTCTGCACAAAACCAAGAAAAGACATCAAAGACAGACCTTTGTCTGAATCGGATTTTGTCTACTTTGTAGATGGCTCATGCTTAAGATCCGAAGGAGGTGTCTTAAAAGCTTCATATTCAGTTTGTACAGTCGTAGATGTTGAAGAAGCATCATGTCTTGAAGGAGTTCGTTCAGCACAAGTGGCTGAATTAATTGCTTTAATTCGTGCATGTGAAATATCAAAGGATATAAGAGTTACCATCATTACTGATAGTCAGTATGGGTACGGAGTTGTGCATGATTATGGACAACTCTGGTCACAGAGAGGATACATGACATCAACAGGATCTCCAATTAAAAACGCAGTTTTCATTAGGAGATTAATTGAAGCAATACAATTGCCAAAAGAAATCGCCATTGTTAAGTGTGCAGCGCACACTAGAGGAACTGATTATATTTCCAAGGGAAATGCCTTCGCAGACGAAACAGCTAAATACTGCGCAAGGAAAAATTATTCTTATAATCGGGAGAGGAGTAAAGAAACTGATTCAAATTCATTAATGCTAACAACAGTAGTAGAAACATGGCATGAGATTAGAGATTTACAAAATGAAGCAGAAGATGAAGAAAAAGACTTATGGTTAAGATCAGATTGTAGACCACGTGAAGAAGATGGAGTGTGGGTTTACAAAGATGGCAGAGTAGTCTTACCAAACTGCTTGATTGCTGACATGGCCAGATTATATCATGGTCCAGCACATCTGGGAAGAGATTCTATGGTTAGACTTTTCAGAGAAACATGGTTCAATACCAAGTTTAGAACTATTGCAGAATCTTTTTGTCAAAGGTGTTTGTCATGCCAACAAATGAATCCAAACAGAAAATCAGTGGTGGGGACAGGGATAATTGGTCGAGAGGGTGGTCCCTTTACCAGGTTACAAATGGATTTCATTGAAATGCCCTTACACAATTGTTTGAAATATGTGCTTGTAATTGTTTGCTTATTTTCAAGATGGGTAGAGGCTTTCCCTACACGACATTGTGATTCAATTACAGTGGCAAAACTAATGCTCAGAGAAATCATCCCAAGGTACGGTTTTCCAGTCACTATTGAGAGTGATGGAGGAAGCCATTTTGATAACAAACTGATGAAGTTAATTTGCGAAGCTTTGAGCATTGAGCAGAAAATACACTGTGCATACAGACCAGAGGCATCAGGAGTAGTAGAACAAATTAATGGAACGATTAAAAACAGAATTGGAAAAATGTGTCTTGAAACAGGTGTAAAGTGGACTGATGCTCTTCCACTTGTTTTGATGTCATTAAGAAGTACACCAGATAAAAAGACAGGTTTGAGTCCTCATGAAATTTTAATGGGAAGAGTTATGAGGCAAGCTTTTGTACCTGTAGGTAAACTGTTGAGCATAAATGACAGTGCAATTTTGGATTACTGTAAAAGGTTATCTGATATGGTAACTTCTGTGTCTAATCAGGTGGGAACTGAAGCTCAATCAGATGAAAAGGTTTTGACACATGATCTGAGACCTGGCGATTGGGTCAGAACGAAAGTACATCGGAGAAGGAATTGTCTAGCTCCTAGATGGCAGAAACCTAGGCAGATAATTTTGATCACTACTAATGCTGTAAAGTGCAGAGGATTAAAACGTTGGATTCATCCTAGTCATACTATTCCAGTACCAACTCCTGAGAGTTCTGATGTTGAAAGTGATACCACAGATGATTCTGATTCTGAAGCAGAAGGCGAAACAGAAGGCGAAATAATTCCAGATTCTGAAGATCGACAAGAAAGTCGACATCTGGAAACTGTGCCAGTGAATGGAAATCTGACAAGAAAAGACTTAGAAATCATTGAAATAGATTCTGAAGGTGAAGAGAATCTGTTAAAAGGAAAGATAACTGAGGATTCGGTTGTCTCTATTGAAGACAAAGAAGCAGAACAAAAAGAAGTTTCAGACCAGGAGAGTATCGAAAGGCAGAGAACAAACTCTGAAGTAAGGAACAGAAATCCGAAATCTGGGAAGTTGGGGGTAATTGAAGAAGAGGAGGAAGACGAATTACCGAGTACCAGTGATGGAAGACAAAGTGAAGTTCCTGAAGGAGTGAAATTGCCGAATAGAGAAATTCCTGAGTCAATTGAAATTTCAGACTACGAAACTGAAGAAAGTGAAGTGGATGGTGAAAGTGAAAACAGAAAGAAAAGGACTTGGAAGTCAGAATCAAATAATTCTGAACCAAAGAAAAAGTACGTGAGAAAAGCAGACTACTGGCCTGGTGGAAGATTGAGAGTCAGATTGATCAAGAAACCAAAAGAACAAGTTGAGGAAATCACTAGTCAAAAGAGTCCTGGAAAAGAAGTCGGAGTTGGAAGAAAAATCGAAGTAATATCGAGAAAAGGGAAGAGAATAGTAAGACCAAACCAAAAATACAAGTCTCCTGAGTGGACTTACTTAGTAATTCCACCTGTTATTGACATATATGATAGTAGTGAAGAAGAAAACGAAATCCAAGAAATTAGTGACAATGATTGAAGTACAGAAATATTAAATTGGCAAAAGGCTGAAGAAAATTTGTTAGTTGACACAAGGTCGAAGAAAAACTGTTTAGTTGAAGAAAACTTATGTATGACATAAGGTCGAAGAAATCTTGTTTAGGGTTTTAAAAAAAAAAAATAAAATATATATATATATTTTAAAAGGGGGGTGTAAATATATTTAGAATTTTAAAATTTATTTTTATTTTTTGAGGCTAAAATTAACCAAAAATGCCTTATGTTAAGGAGAGCACTTCAAAGTGTTCTGTTTTTAAAAGATGCTGTAAGATGACTCTGGTGTGTCTGCTCATTTTAATTCTGCTCTGGTTGGTTCTAGCTGTGATTATCCCTTTGGAGATGAATAGAGAATTACAGAAAGTTAACATAACAAGCAAAGCTCTGGTTAGCCAAACTAAACATAGTGCGTCTGCAAAAGTTATTGATCATCAGCCTAACATTCATCAAGATAAATCAATTGGTGATTTTTCAAGTAATACATTCACAAAGCTATTGAGTGAATATGTTAAGGTAATGGATGCAAAAGACTGCTACGTCTGCGTTAAGTTACCTGCTTCTGTTTCTGAGGGAGTAACATATAATATGCTTCCTCTCACTTATGCTGTAACATGTAGTGTGTTAACTAGTTTATTTTATCAAACTGGACGTTTAGAATATTACTATTCAAATTATGATGAAATTTTTGCAAATATTAAGATTGATAATGCTTTAAATAAGCATAAGAAAGCAAAGCAAATGAGAGAATTTTTCCTTGTTACTAACGAACTCACTTACGAGTATGCTTACAAGAATAATCTAACATGCAAATTAAGTGCTGAAGGAAAGAAATTTTTGAATATGGTTGAAGAGAGAAGAGCAATTTATAAGAGGAATGAATTAGTCAAGCAGACTAAGTCAAGTTTCTGGCAGAAAGAGGATGAGAAATTAAATGGCAAAATGCTTGAAAATATTGCAATTCATATAGACAAACCAGTTAGTGGAAAGCTTTGCATTAGAAGAGATAATACACTTTTTGATAATTACTTTGTAGGTGCAAGTAACTGTGAAGATACTTATCAGATTTTGGGAGGTTGGGGATTCAAAGGTGGAAAAGATCCAATCTTTCCTGGGATTTATTTTGTTTGTGGTGACAAAGCCTACTACAACCTTCCAGACCACTGGTATGGAACTTGTTACGTGGGAATTGTTTTTCCTAAAGTGTTTCATGTTGACAGAGATTCAGAAGGATTGTTTAAAATTCATAATTATGTAAATAGAGTTAAAAGAGAAACTTTTACTGAAATTCTGGGAGATATTTTTCAAGCAGTAATACCTTTTGTTGGTATAACCTTAAATGCAGGAAGAATTAGAAAATTATCCACTATAGTTGATAGATTATCAACTGACACTGCTGATGGGTTTCAATTAGTAAATGTTGAAGTTATTGCAATTAGATCCATGGTAATTCAAGATCGCCTTGCTTTAGACATACTCCTAGCAAAAGAGGGAGGAGTCTGTGGCATTTTACACGTACAACATTGTTGTACATATATACCTGACGAAAGTAAGAATATTGAAATGTATATTAAGAATATTACACAAATGCATTCAGAGATAATTCCTTTAGAAGAAGATGATTTTACAGGGAAACTTTCAAAAAGGTTTCAAGCAATTAAAAACTGGTTTCATGATATCGGAAGTTCAATTCTTGGCAAGATTTTGGCACCTTTGATTATAATAGTATTCATTTTTATTTTGACCAAAATAGGTTGTTTGTTACATAAGAGAAAGAAACAGTTGAAAGAAAAGAAAAGAATCTATAAACTTAGAAAAGAAGAAGAAAGGTAGATTGAATTACAGGAGTTACATAGAGAGCGTTATGCTAATTCCAAAGATTATGCAGAAACAGACTTTTAGGTTTACTGATACAAATGAATTTGAATCGATTTCTTAGAAATTTAATTTACCAAAATTTTGAGTGCTGGTGTGGTGATTTGTTAATCACCAGATGAGGGAGTTGATGGAGCGAGATAGAAAACAAAATTTTGTTTAAACTCGTGAAGTCACATTTCCATAACATGAATAATAATATTAATGATTTGTGATTTGTCGTACTAATACAACTTAGATTAAACTTTACACATGGGGGGACTAACATGTGTGCTCATAAACGTGCATAATTGTTGCATCTTTTTGTTCGTGCAAAATAATAGAATAATTTATTGTTTTCGTTTTTGTCATTACTAACTGCTGCAAACTTAAAAGAAGCATGTGCTTGTTTTGCTTTTCCTTGTCTGTGTGATGTCATTTCTACTATTCTAGGTGCATATAAGTCTCATGGATTAACGGAGACTGGTAGATATAAACGCTGCTTTATTTGTTTGCATTGGCTAGGTAACATATGATTAATCGGGTGGGTTAATTAATTAGTAAATCTTGGGGTGGATACAGAATCTACATTATTTCTTACATTAATACTTTTCTTGTGTTTGTTTTATACTAGAAAACATAAGTTGCCTGCTTTTGGGCCTAGTCTGCCCGAGCTACAAAATGCTGAATTTTACTTCTGCAAAAGTCATGAGACGCCCATTCTGAAATAAAATGTTCGTCAAAAGCTGTGTTCACTAAGCAAAAACTGACGTGCTATCATCATGCTGTCGGACATGGCCAAGGTCGAAAAAGAACATTTTGTCAGCCCTTAACTTGGCATCCGCGGAAGTCAATTGGAAGCAATGAGACATTTGTAGCAAACCTAGGAAGCTCCTGGTTGCATACAGAAAAGACAATGGTCCTTAAGAAAAGTGACCTAATGGAATATTTGAAATGTGGGTGACATGTCACTTGTCACTCTCAGCCAATGGGACGTCGAAGATTTCTGAAAACTTTCCTTTGCGTAGTTTAGTTAGCGTAGAAAGGTATAAAAAGTCATGCCCCTAGGGATGGGCTGGCTGCTGCTTTCTGACTTTCCGATGAGGGTGAAGTGCTGTCGGACTTTGCGTGGAGCACGTAAGAATCCTCAAAGAACTTTACTTTAATTTCTATCTATTTAGCTTAGTTAGGGACTTAGGTTTTAGAAATGCTGAACTTTAAATATTCACTTTAATTTGATTCACTTGCTTAAATTGTATTTTTCTTACGTTTCTTTACAATCATGCTTGCTTCGATGCTAATAAAATACATTTATAAAACTATCAATTTATATACCATAATTTAGTAAATAAAATCTTACTTTTGACAAACAAGCTGGTCTTGGTTATTCAGGAGTGTAGGTTACAATTAGCTAGATCACGTCGCCAAATGGTGGTCGTTTAAATGGTTAAGTTATATTCTAATGACAATATTCTTTCCGCAGATGTATAAATTTGTATATAGTTTGTAGATAATATGTATATAGATTTAGTCTGACCACCTGATTCAGTAGGCCCAAAATATGTCAGGTTTATAAATGGGTCCATATTTAGTATAGAATTTTGTTTATAGGTTATGAAGTTGGGTAGCGTTGTTTATGATATATTTTCTATAGGCCGCTGGATCAATGCCCAATTTTGCCAGGGGACTGTGAGTCCCAGCAGTGATTGATGGAGCAGAGGAAATGGGCCTCTCCTTCCTGATGGTTTTACTGAGCGATATTTAAGCTCAATTGCTCACCAGCAACACGGGACTCCAAATTTTACCACAGGACTAGAACTCTCAGCAATGTCTGAGTGAGGAGGATGAGGAGGTGGGCCCCTCTCTTCCGATGGTTACATCAAGCACCATTTAAGCACCAATGCTCTCCCGCAGCACTATATGCTGGGGTTTTTGTTGTAATTAACAGCTCGTGCTGAGGTGTAGAATATGGAATGCTCTTACCTAAATAGATTGTTGAGGGGCATTCTGGCTTTGGACGCGCTGCTGTGCACATCTCTACTCTGTCGGTGGTTGCTTTGAATAAAGCCATCTTCTTGAGACTCTCTATTTTCCTGGCTTTTATTACTGGTGACGAGGTCTACTTAAAAGGAAACAAATAGGCAACCACTGACTCCCCCATGAACCCGCTTGGATCTCCTCATCGATAATCACAGATGAAACACGACGATAAGACTTTGGTATGAATTACAAGACTTTCAAGAGCCTACCCTACGTCTCAATACCACAATACATGCTGGAGCGTGTATTTTGAGGTATTAATCTACTTGCCACCACTCTCCAATACCTGATTTCAGTAAGTAACGGTTGATTCTTATTTTTAAATCGCCAGCATCTCGTGCCTTCACCCTTGCGTGCCAGCGTTCTGACTTTCTCCATTCCCTGGATCTTCGACGTTCTTCCTCACCCGAAATGCTGACACAGATGGCCTGACCGCACTGACAGGCTGACGTTTTACTTTGACACATCCGTGCGTGGCGGCCATCTTAGTGAAGATTTCATCCATAAGAGAAGCACCCCTTGCCATGGATACGGGCAACAATTAGCTAACTCCGACATGGCCAACATGAACTACACTTCATTGTAAATAAAATGTTTTCAGCACAGCAGTGACTCTCACGACTTGGCGATCTCCTAGAATTAATCACGGTGAGGATTTGGTTTGTTGTTTTGTGGTTCTGCTTTTTTCATGGTCTCCCAAAAGACACTTTTATATATAGTTTTCCAATATTCATGCTGTGAATCGTCAAAGACTAGCAACTCTTTTAACAAACAGTGTGTATTTCTTACGATCTTATGTTTCTTTTCACACTTTCTTGTGGATAACTGCATCATCAAACAAGTGTCAAATCATGGCGACATCTCCCAGCATGTCCAAACCCCTTGCATTTTTGTCTGAAAAATGAGAGTCTATCCTTCCATGGAAAAGATGGAGAAACACATTTGACTCCTATATAGTAGCCATTGGGGGAGAACAATTTTCAGCCTTCAGAAAGCAACACATACTGTTACATAATTTAGGTGTTGAAGGCAGAAATATATATGATAGCATTGACCCAATAACAAGTGGTGATAGTGAGCCTACAGATGTTTATGAAATGTCCATGACCATGTTGGAGCAATATTTTGGGCCCGCATCAATGTGGTTTTTAAGTATGGGCGAATTTTGCGGATCTGCGGTCCGCGAATTCGCGCGAAATCGCAAAACCATAATTATTACTTGAGTACTTTCTACTGGCTAATCCAGTAAGTGCCACCACGTTGGGTAAATGTATAGTGCTTTTCCTACACTACAGCTGCGTAAAGTGCCAGAAGAGTTGTTTCCAGTGAACATGTGTGTGTTACTCTGCCATCGCGCCGAATGGCGCAGGGGTCCCTTGAGTAAGCTGTCCATCATAGTGGGTAAATGGCGGGAAGATGGTGCACACTGCTAGTGTGTGGGGCGGCGCCAAACAGGTGGGCTTCTATGCGAGTTCACATGCCTCTTGTGTGTATAAAAGGTCAGAGACCTATCAGAGCAGCAGACGAGGAGAAATAAGCTCCTGGTCACAGGAGCTGCACAGGGATTATGCTCGTGAAAGTGAAGGATGCACCTTTTATACACACAAGAGGCATGTGAACTCGCATAGAAGCCCCCCCCCCCGTTTAGCCCCGCAGAGTCAGAAACGGTAGATATGGGCAGAAAGCACACCTGCCCAGCCTCGACAAAGCTCACGATTGTTTTTGGGCGGATGAATGCGTTACTGAATTTGAGCATCAACTCGGGCACCTGCTTTATTTATATCTGTAAGTGCTTCCTGTTGAGTTTTAATTTTTGTGACAGGAGCATCGTGCCAGAATGAACCCTGCACTTCATATTTATCCAAGAAGACGCCATCGTTTTGAGCGATACCCCTACTCAACTGGAGTACTTCTACTGGCTAATCAGTAAGCGCTACCTCGTTGGGTAAATGTATAGTGCTTTTCCTACACTACAGCTGTGTAAAGTGCTAGAAGAGTTGTCTCCAGTGACCATGTGTGTGTTACTGCCATCGGGCCGAAGGGCACAGGGGTCCCTTGAGTGAGCTGGCCATAAAAAAAAATCCGCCCGCGAGCGAATTTACAAATATTCGGCAATTTCGCGAGATTTGCGGATCGCGAAATTGCAGAAAATCCGCAAATTTCATGAGCGGAACGGATTTTTGGCCCATGCTTAGTGGTTTTAGAGTGTCCCAAATTTTCAACAGGATTCAAGGTTTCCACTGAATGTTTAGGGAGCTATGTCGCTTGCCTTAAACTTTAGCACGTACTTGTGAGTTTGGTGAACTTTCGGATTCCCTTGTAAGAGATCAATTGGTTTGTACCAAGAGTCCCACGTTGACTGATGCTATTGCAATTGTTGAAGGAATGGAAAATATTTCTTCCTGGGTAAAGGAGATGAGGAAGAGTTGTGATGATGGTGTGCAAAACCAGACCCAGAGCACAAAGAAGAGTCAAGATGGTGTACATATTGTGTCTGACGGTGACATTAATGAAAAATGTATTAACAATGTAGCTAGGGTGATGCACGGTTCTAAAAGCAAAAGTGTTCTTAAGAATTTCCCATCACAGCCTGCGACAAATAAGGATAGTCAACCACGCATTGATTGTGACCGTCTACAACATCAATGTATTCCTACTCATGATAGGAATTTCAATGATAACCAAAGAGGACGATGTTGTAGGTGTGGCAGTTACTCCCATTCCTCTGCTTATCCTAATTGCTTTGCCAGAGACTCAGTGTGTAACAATTGTGGGGTCAAGGGGCACTATGCACAAGTTTGTAAGTCTGCCAAAAAGAATCGTGCAACTGAAAGTAGTCCTGAAACCATTCGCACAGTAATTTTTTACAGCATTTCTGAATGTAATGGTGATGTTGATATTGAAAAGATAAGTATGCCGTTATGTGACATAGCTGTAGATGGAATTGTGTTTAGTGTCATGGCTGATTCAGGTTCCCCTTTTACTTTATTAAGTAACAAGCTGTGGGATGAAAAGGTTGGACTCGACAATAGGAAACTACTTTCTCCAGACATCTCCCCAATTAGTTATGGCAGTTCCTCCATAGACGTCATTGGTTATGTGGTTGCTAAGATTATGTTTAAGGGAAGGGAGACTGTGGGAAAAGTCAATGTGACTGAAAGGGGGGATAATCTACTTGGATGGAGACACCAACATGATCTGGGTATAATATTGAACCCAGGTGACAAGAATCCACAAGATCAGGTCATGTGGATTGACAATATGGATACTGCTAGTGAGTCTTTTAGAGAATTTCCCGAAGTATTCACTGATACCCTTGGTTGCCTCAAAGGTTTTGAGCATCAGACCATCTTGAAGGATGCAGCCAAACCATGTGTGCACAAGGTGCGAAAGGTGCCAAAATGATGATTTAACCCTTGAAGTTTGAACTTGACAGACTGTTGAAATTGGGAGTGATTGAAGAGATTGAGGCTTCGGAATGGTTGGCCCCCTGTGCTTTTGGCTCCCAAAGATGGTGAAGGTGCAGTCAGGATGTGTGTGGACTTACGTGGATTGAATGAATGGATCTGGGTAGATCGCCAGCCCTTACCAAATATTTCTGAGTCTATCAGCCTGTTGAATAGTGCCAAGATTTTTTGTGTTTTAGATCTTTCCTCCACATACCATCAGATCATGCTTCATAAAGATTCTAGGCACTTGACCTCATTTGTAACTCCTCTTGGAGCTTACCATTTCCTGAGGATGCATTTTGGGTTGGCTTCGGAGGCGTCATGCTTCCAGAGAATTATGAAAATGATTTTGGGGAATCTACCAAATGTCTTGTTTTTTCGAGACGACATTTTGATTTATGGTAGAAATTATTATGAACATGAAAGTGCCCTGAAATCGGTTTTGGAGAGATTGAAGGAGTGGGGACTCACTGTTATGAAGGAGAAATGCCACATTGGACTAAAGTCTGTTACCCATCTTTGGCACATGATTTCTAGCGATGGTATTCAGACCAAGTTGGAGCTTGCAGAAAGTATTGCCAAAGCTCCAGTGCCTGAAGACAAGGAGCAAGTAAGGTTGTTCTTGGGAATGGCTTAGTTCTATTTGAAGTTCGTTAGGAATTTTGCCAACATTGTTGGGCCTATTAGAGCCTTGTTAAAGAAAGGAGTACATTTTGTCTGGTGCCCTAAGTATGAAACAGCTTTTGATTTAGTCAAGTCAGAAATGAGTCAGATGCCAACATTGGGACATTTTGATTCCAAGTTGAGGACAATTTTAACAACTGATGCAGCCTTGAAATGACTGGGGACTGTACTTTCGCAGGTATCTGATGGGGAAGAGAAAGTTGTGGCCTTTGCCTCAAGGGCTCTTAGAGAATCTGAGGTCAATTATTCTTGTATTGAAAGGGAAGCACTAAGTGTGTATTGGGCAGTGCAGCATTTTACATTTTATCTTTGGGGAATTCCATTTATTGTTCAGTCTGACCATCGGCTCCTTGTTTAAGTTTTTTCGTGTCATCACAGTGACCACATGAATTCTAGGTTAAAAAGATGGAGTGAAGGTCTTTGAGAGTACAACTTCAGTGTGCAGTACATTTCAGGACCGAATAAAAAGTCAGCTGATTGCTTGTCCTGTCTACCTATAAACAGTGTGCAAGTTGTTGAAGAACCTGTGTGTGTGCATTGGGTGTATGAATACTTGCTCTCGAGGGAAGATTGGATGACTTCTGCTTGTGGTGACAGAGTGTTTGTTTCCCTTAAAGGGGTCATACTAGGGGTTGGCCGAACTAACAAAATCTTGATGCTGATCTGAAGCCTTTCTGGGCTGTGAAAGATGATCTCACTTTCTGTCAAGGTTGCCTCAGGAGAGATGACAGAGTGTTCCCAACTGATGTGCTGAAGGGAAGGGTGATGAATTTGGCTCATGAGGGGCACTTAGGAAGAAGCCTTACCAAGGCACGAGTCAGGGAGAGATATTGGTGGCCGGGAATGGACCGTGAGATTGAGTCTGTAGTCAAAGATTGCCATTTGTGTGCCATTAATGACAAGTCTCATACCATTAGTCATGCACCTTTGTCTCCTGTTTTTGTGCCTGATGTTGTTTGGACAAAATTAGGGTTGGACACTATTGGCCCATTTAAGTTGATGCTTTTTCATGAGAGATATGTTGTTCTTCTTGTTGATTATAGATCCAAATGGGTTGTTTCCAGATGTATGAACACTGTTACCTCTAGATCTGTGATTGAGTTTTTAAAAAATGTGTTTGTATCTGAGGGAATACCGGAGTACCTAATCACAGACAGTGGGGTGTAGTTCTTCTCTCATGAAATGAACGTTTTCCTTGAAGAATTAGGGATTGTTCATCAGAAACCAGCCTTATATTCTCCACAAGCCAATGGTCCCACTGAAAGAACAAATAGGGTTGTAAAGAGTTGTGCCCAGCGGGCATTGGATTCCAAGAATTCACTCAGCAGTGTTTTGAGGGATACCTGGTCAGCACACCGTACTGTTCCGAATGCCATTTCGGGGAAATCTCTTTTGAAGCTTTGAGGGGAAGGTTGGCCAGCTCTAAGCTTAATTCAGTGTGGCTTCCCATTCGGAAGGAGAGAGTTGTGTCAGATGATCTGAGGAAAGTTAAGTTGAGAGATTACCAGCAAAAATACAAACAATGGTATGATGATAAGATGTGGGTCAGGGTGAAAAGGTGGTGTTTGGGTGACCGTGTCTTAGTAAAAAGAGCAAAACATGGTCACAAAGGCACGTCCAGTTTCCTTGGCCTATTTACCATCATTGCAATTAAGAAAAATGTTGTTGTCTTAGACAATGGTTGTACATGGAGTATGTGTAGGCTTGTCAAAATCACTGAGACGCTCCACCACTCTGCTTATACTCCTGATCCTGTTCATGCAGAAGGAGTAATTAATCGTACAAGCAGGCACAGGCAACCTCCAGTGAGATTTAATGATTACGTCTTGAATTAGATCTATTTGTTTTTGTATTGTTTCTTTTCTTCTTGTATTGGTTTATGCTGTTTAAGTTAAAAACGCAACAAAAAAGTTTTGCATTCATATATGTTTGTTTTATTCTGCAATTGCTATGCTGTATGCTAGTGGACTGTTTTTTTTGTCATTTTATTCTTCTTATTTTTAGTGTTGTAAAGGGGATGTGTTGTAAATAATAGCTCGTGTTGAGCTGTATAATGTGGAATGCTCTTGCCGCAATAGATTGTTGAGAGGCATTCTGACTTTGGATGCGCTGCTGTGCACATCTCTACTCTGTCGGTGGTTGCTTTGAATAAAGCCATCTTCTTGAGACTCCCTATTTTCCTGGCTTTTATTAGTTTTATAAGGAGACTAAAAGTCCCAGCACTTACGAAACACGCGTGTTTGCCAAGTGCAATTTAAGTGCCAACGCTCTGCTGCAGCACAGGACGCCAGATTTTACAACGGTTATATGAGTCCCAGAACTGACTGAGAGAGGGAGCTTTGAAAGTAGGCCCCTCCATTCTGATGGTTTCATTAAGTGCTATATAGGTGCCAATGCTCTCCCAGAGTGGGTCGTGAGGAGGGCTATGCTCGGACAAAGCCTGGGACAAGGACAGCAGAGATGTTTTAAGGCATGGTCAAAGTAGGCTCTGGGCCCTGCCTTTTTTTGGGGGGGCCATGATAGAGCTATCTCTGTTCTGCAGTCTAACCTGATGACCATGAATAATTCTTTAACAGATTGTTGCAAATAGCGTTTCCTTCCATTTATTTTTAGTTTGATTAATGCGTGAGTCTGTTACAGACATTTTACAGACAAACGTTATGTTTTTGTTTCATACTACATCCATAAAAAAAATTCTTTTAGATCCAAACAGGATCTTACATATGAGAAATGGGAGGGTGTCACAGAGATTATTAACAGTAGTATTAGTGAGCTGCTGCTGTGTTATAATATTGAAAACTTCTCATCACTATCTCTGAATGTTAACTATAAACACAATTAGATTTTGAAACAGTGTGTCTGTGCACTGGTTGTGATCTGGCCAAAGAGGACAGGAAAGAGCTGAAACTGGATCATAAATTCACAGCTGATCTGCACAGGGGCCATCAAAATAACTATGGCCTAGGGCCCACAAAATCCTTAAGATGTCCCTGACGGACAGAACTGTCTGGGACCGTCTGCAACAGGAAGTGGCAGGACAGGGCCACCCCCCCAACCTCCGGCTCTGCGTTCTGAAGTGGTCCTTCCATCTATTTTAAACTTTGCAATGAACTACATACATGGGTATTTCTTAAACTGTATATGAATCCCAAGTGCAATTGAACCTTCTTCAGGCAAGGTTAGAGCCCACTGCTATTCTATTGGGCCCACGTGTATTAGTACTTACTTTATTTTTGCTTTTATTGGTGGCACAGGGGTCTTAATAGTGGACCGCACTTTGGGGATTTAAATGACCACTACTAGGTGCTATTCTTACTTTTTAGACAGGAAATGTACTATACCAGCAATCTAAGAATGGCCTCAATTATGGGCACGATTGTCCGTATGATTAATGTAAAAAAACAAGGAGACCACCAAAGGGAAGATACGAGTCCTTTGATGAATAAGAAGATCGATTGGAATAGATTTCATCATCAATGTTTCTCCCTCATCTTCTCTGATATAATGCTTGTGCAATGCTTAACTCGCTATTGTGAATCTTAGGAGTTTGTAAAACCAATCCTTAAAGACATCAAGCAAGTGAAGCGATTGTTGGCCCTAGACATACTCATGACCCCAATATTAGGCTATTGTATTCAGTTGAAATGCCACTCAAGGTTAACTTTGGTTGCCACCAGCAAGTCGTCCTACACAGGTTTTCATCTTCATGGCCAACAGGAAGGGCAAAACAGAGCAGAAGAGTGCTAAACAGAGGGCAGAAAAACTAGCAAGAAAGGCATAACAGAGGGCAGAAAAATAAGCAGAAAAGGCAAAACAGAGCAGAAGACGGCAAAACAGAGAACACTTAGACTCTCACTCACAGACCTACTCAGAGACTCACAGACCCACTCATAGACCCACTGCGACACTGATACACCGACTCATAAACCTACTCGGAGACTAATTCACCCACTCATACATCTACTTAGACACTCACACACCTACTCACAAACCCACTTAGACACTCACACACTCACTCACAGACCCACACAGAGACTCACATACCTACTTACAGACCTACTCAGAGCCTCACACACTCACAGACACACTCAGACACTCATGCACTCCCTCACAGCCCCACTCAGAGTCTCATGCACTCACTAACAGACCCTCTTAGTGACTCAAGCGCCCACCCATAGGCCACCCAGACACTAATGCACCTAATCACAGACCCACTTAAACACTCAACACCTACCCACGGACCCTCTCTGTGACTCACACACACACTCACAGACCAACTCAGACATACACACACTCACAGAACTACTCAGAGACTCATAGTCTCACTCACAGACCCACTAACAGACTCACTCAAACACTTACTCACCCACTTACAGACCCACTCAGACACTCATGCACTCACTCACTCAATCACAGACCCACTTAGACAATCATGCACCCACTCACAGACCCACTCAGAGACTCACACACCCCCTGAGCTACACACACTCTCAGAGCTACTCAGAGACTCATGTACTCACTCATAGGCCCACTTACAGACTCACTCACCCACTTACTGACTGACTTAGACACTCATGCATTCACTCACAGACTAGCTCACACACTTATGAAGGCCCTCGCAAACCCACTCAGACACTCTGACACCCACTCATAGATCCACTCAATCACTCGCACACCCACTCGGACACTCACTTAGACACTCATGCACCCACTGACAGCTCAACTCGGACACTCTCAAACCCACTCACTGACCTACTGATGTACTCACTCATGTACTCACTCACATACTCACTTTCAAAGGATACTGGTTACAGTTACGAAATAACATTTTAAAAACCTTAAACATCCTTTTAAAAAGTCAAAGGTTATAGGGATGTTATAGTTAGGAAATAACAATTAATAACAATTGAAATTCACCAAAAAAAACAAAGGCTACTAAGGCATTATAGTTAGAAATTTACTCATACAAAACATAGACATTCAGCATATTTACCTGAGCTAACTATAACACGCGGCCCCCAATGCCCTGCTTATGACCTCACATATTACATCACTAATGACATAGTCCGTGACATCACTGATGACATCTCAAATGACATCATTGATTACATCATTCACAGAACCACTCACACACCAACTCATTCTCAAACCCCTCATATCCTATTCTTAGACCCAAATACCTACTCACACATGTACTCACTCATGCATAGAGCCACTCACTTACCCATTCACTCACTCATACAACTACGGATACACCCACTTATTCACGCATTGAGCCACTCAAACAACCACAAACTGACCAATACAGCTACTCATTCTCCTATACAGCCACTGATGCAGTCACTCACTCACCCATATACCCACTTACTCACCAAAAAGCCACTCACACCCAGTCATACATCCAAAAAGCCATTCACACAGCCACTCACTCACAGCATAGTTACGCATACAGCTACTCACTCACTCATACAGACACTCAGACAGCCACTCATTCACCCATACAGATACTCACATACCCACTTTACTCATATAGATAGTGCCACATGTCCTCACTCACCTAAATAGTCACAGAGACAAGCACTTTCTTACCCAAAAATCCCCTCACATACTCACTCACCCATTCAGCCACTCACCCCTATACCACTCATTCACTCACTCCTTTACCCATTCAGCCACTCACACACCTACTCACTCATGTTACAGTCTCTCACATACCCACTCACTCATCCATACACCACTCAAATACTCATACAGCCACTGACACACCCACACACTTACCTATACAGCTACTGACAGAACCACTTATTCACCCATACAGCCAGTCACACCCTCCCTCACTCCCAAGTACATTCACACACCCATTCAAACATGGATACATACAGTTACCCAGACACTCACATAATCAATGTTTACATATGGAATCACTCAGTTGTACACAAACAATACTAATGTAACTTTTGTGTTACCTCAGTATATATGTTTAACACTCATAAATGTTTAAAAAACACACTGAATCACTAGATGACCATGGCATATCACTGACCATGTCATGAGTGATGTAATATGTGAGGCCATAAGGAGTGCAATGTGTGGGCATACACTATTGTTAACTCAGGTAACTACAACTGCTGAATTTCTATGTTTTTTTACAAGTAAAATACGAGCCTAACTATAATGTCTCTGTAACCTTTGGCCTTTTCAGTGAATTTCTAAGTTTAAAAAAATGTCTTTTGCCTAACTATAATGTCCCTGTTATCTTTGTTTTTTTTAATTCCTAACTCTAATGTCCCAGTGACCTTTGGGTTTATCAGTACATTTCTAAGGTGTTTTTAATTCTATTTCCTAACGAGGGGAGAAAGGGGGTGGGCCTCCCACAAGCTCTCTGCAATCCTGCTGTGTGGTATTTACTAACGGTAACAGGAAGGGTTTTTGGCACCCAAGGACATTTAGCATCCAAGGGGACTTCATCCCCCAACCAGTAGTGTGCCAGAAGGCGCATTTGCAGAGTGATGGAGAAAGGGATGGGGCCTCAGATGACCTCTCAGCAATCCTCTGTGTTGGGCTTATTGGAGGTAACAGAATGGGTTGTTGGCCCAAAAGGACCCTCAGCAGCCAAGGGGACTTCATCCTCTATTCAGTTTTTCACCAGGACGCCCCTCTGCAGAGCGGTGGAGAATGTGGGTGGGTCCTCTGACAACTTCCCCCAGGACTGGCCTTTTAAAAAATAAAATTAGAAGGGGAGGGGGCTGCATGGTTTCCCTCACCAAGCTAATTTCAGCCCAGGGGACCACATCCTCTGGGGCCCGGCCTTCTTTAATTTTTTTAAATAAAGGGAAGCGGGCTGTGTGGACCCCCTCCCAAGACCGATTTGGGCACCAGGGACTCCATCCCCTGGAGCTCGTCCTTTTCAATTTTTTTGTTTATAATAGGGGAGGCGGGCCCTGAGCCCGACCTTTCCTTTTTTAATATTTTATATAATGGAGAAGGGGGCTGTGCGGCCCTCCTTCCTTGGCCTATTTTGGCCTCAGGGACCCCATCCCTTGGGCCCAGACCTTTAAAAATGGAGAAGGGGGACCTTAGGGCTGATTTCAGCCCTGGGGAGCCCCGGGCCCAGCCATGGGTTCTTTGGTGCCCCCAGGTCACCCAGTCTGCACTGGGGCCGCGAAGGGAGCCTGAAAGCCCCCATGGTCCATACCGGCTTACTGCCTCCTGCAGGAGCCGGTATTGCTTTCAGACACAGGGAACCACTAAACATTCAGATCCCTGTGTCTGAAAACAATATGATTTTTTCCCTGCTCGCTGCAAGCAAGAGCATTTTCACTGTTCTCGATAGCTGTAAGCGGAGTGTTTGCTGTGGCGTGGGGGAGCTCACACCAAGCCACAGCACACAGCTATGTTCTGGGAGTGGGCACCCGGGTACATATTGCAAGAGCCGGACTTGGGACGTGGTGGTCCTCAGGGCCATCTATGGCTCCAGGAGGGGGACCACACAGCTTCCTTCCATTGCAGTATACATCCCTGGGCAGGTGGTGGTCGTGGGGACTGTCACCTCCCTGGAACACTTCTGATAATGTATGCAAGCAGTGTCCCAGGAAGGTGGCAGTCCTCAGGGTTGCGGGAGTCATGCAGACCACCTGCATTCATTACTTTTGCCCAGGGGAGGAGGCGCTCTCTGTAGCATGGGTGGGCTGAGTAGGCCCACACACACACATTATCAGACTGCTCCAGGGAGGTAGCAGTCCCTGGGGTTTTGATAGGCCAAGGAGGGAGGCCCATTTGCCTATGACCTGGCCCACCCAAGGTCTTAATCAAAAACAAGCACATTTTTTTTAATTTTTTTTATTTTTCCCGTACATTTACAAAGACTGTGAATTCATGTCAAATTGTGTATTAAAAAATGCTTTTTTCCCCTTGCGCGGTCCCTATGGGACCTCAGGAACAATTTCATGAGGTCAGGGTATTCCTACTATGCCCCCTTTTCTAATTTTAAAACGTTTCTTTTGTCAGACTCAGCTGAAGCGAGTCTCAAGATGGCTGCCAACACTTCCTGATTGAAGTGCTGGCAGCCAATCAAAGCTCTGCATTTCCTTGCACGAGCTCTTCATTATTCATAGAGTCTCCGCGGCTACAGATATCACTAACATTTTTCTCTTAAATTTCTCAACAACTACTGAAAAGATGCAAATCAAATAACTGAAAGCGTGATCTGTGTAACCAAATCTACCTTCCTCCTAAATTTGTTGTAATTCAGTCTAGCTGGTCAGGCTGCAGCTTCCACTAAAGGTCCTGTGGGAATTAAAATGGTAAACACACTCTTTTTTACCCCATTTTACTCTACAGGCCTCACAGTGTCACTCAGCCATCCATGCAGCTGCTCACACACCTATGCAGCCACTCATACAACCACTACATCACCCAAATAGTCATTCATACACCCACTCACGCTCCAACACAGCCCCTTATACAGCCACTCACTCACCCATCCAGCTACTCAGATACCCACTAACACATCCATACAACCACTCTCACACCCACTCACACACTGGTACAGTCAGACAGCCACTGAGATATATTAGAAATTGTATGGCAAATTACTAGTACAGAAAGTATAGTATTATAACTTATTCTGTAACTTAGTATATATCTTTAAGTCACAGGATAATGTCATCATTAATGTCATCAGTGATATCATTTGAGATGTCATCAGTGATGTCACTGAGCATGTCATGAGTTATATAATATTTGGGAACAAAAGCAGTGAATTACAGGGGGATATGTTATTGTTAGCTCAGGCAACCATAACTGCTCAATTTCTATGGTTTTGTGCCAGTAAAATCTGAGCCTAACTATGAACAATTTTTGTCTGACTTGGCATTTACTTCCCATACATGCAGCAATCCCCAAATTACCTCCTGCATTCTTTGGTTACTTTCTGTTTCACCATCAAGGGTTCATGTTCTAATCTTTCAGAGAAGTTAAAATGTAACTATACATGACAATGTTGAAGGGAATAACTGTATAGTTGACTAGAGAAGTTGTGTATGTTTCTACATGATGGCCATTCTTCCCTCTTCCATTTAATATTGTAACAGAGAATGCTTACATTTGTTTGGTTTTAGTTGCAGAAGTACAAAGCATATCGTACAACCTACAATTATAGAGTGAGGCATTACCTTATGTTCAATTATAGCATGGTATATCTTTTAAGCAGTTGTTATTAGGGTAGAGCCAGCAATAGCAAGCGCTAGCGCATGTGTATGCATGCGAGACAGTTTTTAACAAAAAGGGTTTGGAGACCGCACGTAGTTTACCATTTGCTGGTTTGCATGGCACTATTCTTTACAGCCTCGTAATTGGTCACTGCAGGACTAGCACCTTTTCTGTTCTTTTTTGTCTAGCGAGGAACAAGCTTTGATTGATTCTACTTAATCAGTCCCATCCGTTACTCACAACTTGATTGAGGTAATGTTTTGTTCTTTTTAACTTCTAGTGCCCTGCCAACAGAAGTCATGTGCAAAAACATGCCCAGCAGCACAAATAGAATTGCAAAGTTTTATTTTCTATTGTTAACTTTCTTTTATTTTGCCAATTCTTCTTTTCTCACTTTGCACTCATGTTTTGTTTTGTTTTTAGCTCAGGGACGCAGTTCTTAGAAGATGACAATTATATTTATATTGCAAATTGACAACATTTCTTTTTTATGTGTCATTTTTGAAATTATATAGAGCTGTACCCCCCAATCTACCCCTCTACAGTCCTTGCCATTACATCCCATCCCACCTCACCTCACACCAATCCACTCAATCCAATTCACCCCACTCAATTCAATCAACCCTGGCCAATCAGTCCACCCCACTCACCCCAACCTACTCCAATCCACTATACTCCAATCGTTGCAACCCACCCCACTCTAATCTGCCCCACTATAGTCCCAAACAATCTGCCCCACTCCAATCCAAAATATTCTGCACCAGTCCAATCTACCCCAGTCCAATCCACCCCAATTCAGTTGACCCCACTTGACCCAGTCCACCGCAATGCAATCTACCCCATTCCAATCAAACCCCCCTCGCCCCAATCTAACACACCCCACCCAAATCTCACCGCACCCCCCACCCAAATCCAATCCATCCCACCCCACTCTAATCCACCCCTCTCCAATCCAATCCAGTCAAACTCTCTTCAGTCCATCCAACTCTAATCTACCCCACTCTACCCCAATTCAATCGACCTCACCCCACCCCTGTTCAGTCCATCCCACCCCACCCCACTACAATCCATCCATCTAGCCCACGCCACCCCACCCGTCTTCAATCCAATACACCCCACTCCAGTCCAATCCAATACACTCTCACTCCAGTCCAATCTAATCCACACCATTCAATTCAACCAACTCCAAACCACCCCACTCCAATCCAGTCCACCACATCACACCCCAATCCAATCCAATCCATCTAACCCTAGTCCTATCACTTCAACCCAATGCACCCACCTCGATCCAAACTAATTTACCCCATCAGGGACAGCAGGTGTTAAGGGGTGAGATGGGCTTTGCCCAGCCACCCTAGGGGAGTGACAAAAGGGTGAGAAGAAACACTGAGCAGCCAGAAATAAATAGTGCTTCCTGCTTTTTGTGCTCGGTGACAAAGATGTGTAAATCTATTTATTTTTTGGGGAGTAAAACAGGGAGGAAGGCCCTTGGCCCTGCGCATGCATTGGCTGGAAGAGTTTTTTTTTACCTGGATTCATAAATCAGGGCAGTGACAACATACTGGTGTGTGCGGAGTTTGTTTTACTGATAATAAACTTTTACTTTGGGTGTTATTAACATGGCCCAGGGAGGAGCCAAAAGACCTGTGTTAATATCAATGGTTGGGGGCAGGGCAAGCCGTCTGATACAATGTAGGAGTGTCAATCGGTCAATCAATCAGAGAATTCTAAGTGCACTACTCACCCGTGAGGGTCTCAAGGTGCTGGGGGACAGCTTTGGTCAGTTGAAGAACCAGGTCTTGAGGGTCTTCCTGAAGATGTGCGTCAGTGGCCTATGCCACTTCCTCTAAGACCCAGCAACTCCTGCTGATTTTGTATTGATAGGTGGGCTGGTGGAGGAATCCGAAAGCTTCCTTCCAGGTTCTTCTACAGTGTTGGTTAATAGTTTGTGCCACTGCAGTCCAGTCACCAGGCCTGGGGAGAATAAGTATGTAGTTGAACGAGTTTTGTGTGAAGTTTTGTTTTGGCCTGCTGCGATTCACCCTGCTTTCCCTCACATGAAGCCCTCTCATTCTCAGTCTTACAGAAGCTGCAAACATGTCCTCTAGCACGTGTTATTGTGGAACCTGGATTGCTGGCTAGGCATCAGGCTCCTTCACCTACTGCCTTTACCAATGTCTGTTGTGTTTGAAAACAGGGAGATTGTGTTATTCACCCGTAATCACAAAATGTGGAACTGAGGCCTAGTCTACGAAGATGATATAACGCCCTTTCAGGAGAGGATGTGGTGTAAGGGCCAGAGCTGCGGACAATGGAGCTGGTAAACTGTGTTTAAGCTTCAGCGTCGGTTTGATTTTGGGCAAATTGCTTAATATCAATGTACCTACAAAAATGGAATGCATCCTTCAGTAAAGTTACTGGTGCCAATGTAAAGCACTCCAAAACCTTTGAGTGGTGTTGGCACTATATAGAACTATTTACAACAAGGGGTGGTGATTGACAGAGTCTCTGAATTAAGCAGAATACTCTCACCCAGTCAAGAGATCAGGGCTAGATCCAACACCGTTTTTTAGCTCATTGTAAGAGTGGTCTGCTTAATTCAGACACTCTGTTCATCACCACCCCCTTTTCTGAATCACTATATAGAACTGACACAAACAACAATAGGGGAGGCAGGGAGATTAAGGAACACTCTCTTAGTCCCCGGTTAGTACGTATAAACAAAAAAAGAGAGGTTAAATAGGTCTCAAAAAGCCGGGTTAGGTGGGCGTCGAGACAGACACGCGCCACGCTGAACCACCATGATCTGCCTTCAGCGACGTGATCGAGCTAAGTCAAACCCGATCCAATGTATTTTAAGCCTTTACTTTCTATTTTCAGGATGTGCCAGGTACGCTCCAACTCCCCTCCCGAGACCCATGGTGCAGTTAGCGGCAATCTAAAGTGAGATATCTATTGAATCCTTGAATTATTCGGTGGGGTCACAGACCTTTGGTCCATTGATCCCTCCTATGGAGTGCTTTTATCGTGTTTTTAACCCTCTCTAGTCACTCTGTGTGTTTTAAGCAATTATTTTCACTTCACTTACCCAGAGTTAGTGGTATCATCCCTATAGGGCTATATGGATGGTGTTAACTTTAGTGTTTATTTGGGAACACTACCTATGTCACAACTATGGAGCACCCTGGGCAAACGCAATGACCTATACCAACAACTAATTGTGTGTATGTCTTCTTTGTTTGTCTGTGTTATTCATTTTACAGGTGCAGAAACACTGCTAATCCAGGAGTATTTTTGGAATGAGCAACCTGCTCTTCCCCCTTTTTATGCACTTTATCACATTTTTTATTTTTTCACTTTCACGCCCCCAGGTTAGGGTGGATGATTAGAGAGTCCATACCGCCGGGGTATAAACTAGTCCTGATGAATGCCTAGGTAAATTTAAACCACTGTAAAGGCAGAAACATGTTGACTGACTAACTTTGATTCTGAATTAACCAATCCATTACCTTTAATTCAGACACATAACCCCTTTTAACCGTGTCCTAGGGATCTATCATTAAAATATTTTTTGCAGATACCCACCCTTTAGGCACTTTTACTTTTATACCTCACTGCACGCCCTTTTCACACAACCAGCTCCGCAGTCATCTGGCGTTGTAGCACACCAAAGAGGCACTCGGCCTCTTTTGGTGGGGCCCGATAATGAAGCATGACACTGACTAGGTCGGTGTGTGAGAGCTTTCTTATCCACCCAAAGTGGGTGTGTGATTCCCCAGTTGCATCGCTCCGTCTCTGTGGCTTTTTGAGAACTATATAGAACTGCACAAAAATAAGTAACTGGTACTAATGTAAAGAACTCAACTACATTCGGATGGTGTTGGCACTATATAAAACTGCCCCAAAAAATAGAAAGAATCACAGTATTAAGCTGGTATACATTAGTGACCCTGAGGAAGTTTATTCCCATCTTGGTCTCCAGCTTGGTGGCTAGACAACCTGGGTTCTCCTCTCACACCCGTAGTTAAAGCCAAGAATCTTGGTGCTATTATAGATGAAAACGTAACTTTGGGTCCTAGGTTTCCAGGGTTGTGTCCTCTTCATATCTGACCATCAAAAGCTTAAGAAAAATCCTTCTATTCATGCCATAATACAGCAGAAAGACAGTTGTGACCTTGTCAGTTTTATTCAAATTAGACTATTGCAATGGTCTATATATGAACCTCCAAGCCAGACTAGTTAGGAAGCTGCAGGTGGTACACAATGCTGCCTCTAGATTATTCCTGTACATTCCTGAATATCAGTCTGTTAGGACAGGTATCCAGGACCTGCATTGGCTTCCTGTCTGCCAGCATGTTAAAATTAAGGCTCTCTGCATTGCTCACAAGGTACTGTACAGAAAAGGTCCGAAATGTCTCTGGAATATTTTCGGCTGGTACTCTACAAAAAGACCCCTGCGATCGGCTAACACCAGTTTGATGACCACTGTTAGAATCAAAAAGACAAACTGGGGTGGGAGGAGTTTCAGATATTACACCATCAAGCAGTGGAACTCCCTCCCAGTACATCACAGGACAATTCCCACCCTACTTGACTTCAGAAAACAACTTAAGACGTATCTTTGTAGAAACTAGCTTTCTTGGCATAGTATGTTGAACCTGAAAGCGCCAAGACACCCACGGGTATAGGTGCGCTATATAGGTTGTAATAACATAAAATCTTGCATCAGCAACCACAATAAAATTACTATTTTTGCAGTGGACACTGAGCAGCAGGAAGACTTTTTGACATCAAGACTCCTTCAGGGGAATTCAAGTTAAGCATCAGTGGCGCATGGGAAAACTTCACAGGTGAATGCAGAAAAATTAAGAAAGTATACAACGGGAGAAACCTTAAGAAATAGAGACTCACCCTATGAAATGAGAAGCAACAAAGTAAAACATAAACAGTTCATTCATTTCGCACAGAAGAAACGTGGCTATGCAATTCCAGCTGAAGACACAGGTACTTTAGAAGCTCTAGCATGCCCTGCGTTTACATATGCCTGATTCACTTGAGGTCTGATTTTCCAGCTATAAGCACTATTGGTGAACGACCACTTGAGGTGTAATCACACACACACACCTAAAACCCACACGCATGGAAAACAAGGGAGGCTACACGTGTGACATGTAATAGACGCTTTGCACTCATACTCCAATCCATACCACACTAACAGGACATTAAAAGTCAGAACACCACCACTCACCAGAATGAAATAGACTATAATAGGGGTAACAAATGGATGGGTTGGGGGAGGGGGTGATTTGTGAATGGGGCAAGCACTGGGAGAAATAAGGGAGCAAGCAGAGACAGGAGGGAGGAGTTGTGAGAAATGGAAAACAGCAATAAAGGAAAAAGCAGTGATGGGGAGGGGTGATCTGTGGACAGGGCATGAGGGAGGGTGGGAGGAGACGGAGTTGGTAAAAGCATGAGCACTGTGCAGGATGCTGAAAACAAAAAATAAGTAGGTCTTAAAATGGTCAAAAACACAGGGGCATTGGATGTTTACAAGTTGTTGATCCATGCTCTGCGCAGGGCTGAACACACGATGAGGTATGAGCATGCATGCCAGGGACAAATGGTGACAAAGAATATGAGACAGGTGATGGACCAAGAAATGGGAAGCCTGTTGGCAGCTGAAGGCCACAGATTAATCACAACATGTCTCTTCAAGACAACATTTGAAGCCATATTTTTGAAATTTTCTTTGGGGGGAGAACACCTCCCCCAAGCCCTGCTTTTGCACTTTGGGCTCCGCCGCTTCGCTTGTTCACTCATTATACTTGGGTAGGAAATTTCCACCCCACCCTCCATGAGCCACCACTGCACCCCGCTACAATCCAGCTTACCTCATTTCAATTCACCCCACTCCAAACCGCCCCACTCCACTCAATCCACCCTACTCTACTCCAATACAATCCACCCAACTACCTCACCCCACTCCACCCTATTCCACCTCACGCCACGCCACTCTACACCACTGCACTCTACAACACTCTCTGCCCCTGAACCATTGAACTCTGCTCCCTTCTACTCAGTTCTATGACACTCTACTCCTGTTACTTCACTCAACGACAGTTTACTCCAACAAACCACTCTATGACACTCTACTTCCCCACTCCACTCTATGACACACTACTGCCCCACTCCACACTATGATACTCCATACCTCTAACTTACAAAGCGCCGGGACACCTCCTTGTGAGGTAGCTGTGTGCGCTATATAAACTTCAGTATTATTATTATTATTATTACTAACATTTAGCCATGCTAAACCGCAGCCACACTGGTGTACAACATCACAAAAACACATTGTCAAAGCCAATAGCTCTTCTATAGGCCAGACCTATTGGCTTTGTCAATGCTTGGTTTTTCTTGATGGTAAAATTGTAAATGCCAGGTAACGTTCTTTTTATTTGTTGCATATTTCAACAATATATGCATACATTAAACTGTCTGTTTAATTCTAGTGCAAATCAAAGCATAAAATGATATAGAAGATACATAACAATCCCCTCAGTTTCAATGATTGGCTCATTGATCTTCAACTCCTACATGTCTCCCATGGCTGACACCATCAATCCCACGGACTCAACATCATCAACCTCGATGGGAAAACAGGTCAACCCTGTCTCATCAGCCTGCTTTCACATCCTCCACGTGCTTCGCAAGATCTTTAGATAGCTCCCATTCAATAACAGAAGGACCATCACACAGGTCCTTGTCACCAGCAGGCTTGACCTCGGAAATGCTCTTCATGTAGAAATAACGGCATGCCTCCTGAAGAGACTGCAGACAATACAGAATGCAGCAGCAAGACTCATCATCAACCTACCCAGAAGGACCCACGTCACACCCCACCTCAAGAAACAACACCGGCTCCTGATACAGAAGAGATTCTAGTTCAAGATGATGGCCCTTGCCTACAAAGCCCTACACAACGAAGGACCAGCATACCTCAACAAACTAATGACCTTCTACCAACCAACAAGACACCTTCGATCCACCTCCCAATTTCTCGCAGAAACACCCTGGATCTACCGATCCAACAGCGGAGGACACTCCTTCTCGCACCTGGCAGCCATGACATGGAACTCCCTTCCCTACACCTAAGAACCTCCCATCACTCCAGAAATTCAGAAGGGACCTCAAGACCTGGATGTTCAAATAAGATATGACCGGCAGTAGCCCCACAAGCGACTCGAAACCCTAACGGGTGAGTTGCAGCGCTCTATAAATTATTGATTGATTGGCTGTTGCATTTTCCACTTCGTCATCATAGTCAGGTGTTTTTTTACAGGAACCTGGTCGGCATTCCAATTATGACATCACTTCCCGCTGCAGGATATACCCTGACTGGCAGCTGTGTCACACTCTGCCCCCTAGTAAACAGTGATGTGAGAGACACCAAAGTCAGGTTTCACTTTCTTATGCAATTATAGGTGAGAAACCGTAATGTATCATGATCTAGCTCACAGGGTACCCTTCAAAACCAGCTATCTTGTGGTTATAATACAGGAAGCAGGAGTCTTGGGGCCTGCATTTGATAAAATGCGGCCACATTTTTTACATCATGGACACATTTTGTTAAATATATATCATTAAATTAGTGAAATGTATATCTACAACATACCAGCAGACCATCTTCATGAAATTGAAACCGGCTTAATTCCAGCGACCCTCATGGCACAAGTGTCCAAATAAAGGCACATACTAGATAGAACATGTTGCCAGAACCTACTGCCCCGCATTTCCTTCACCGTCACTCATCCGTCAACAATGGCTCTCTGGACCAGCAGCTCCTTTCAGCGATAAGGCGCAGGGCCTCCGTGCTCGCTGACACCCCAGCAGCACGTGATTGACGGCTGTCACGTTCAGCCTTCATTACACCTTTTATCACTGCTCCCAGATGCTAACGTATCAAACCCGATGGCAGCAGCCAGGCCTGCAGCTTCAGAGTGCCTCTCAATCTGCGCAGGCGGCCTCTCTTTCCGCCTCCGCTGATAGCATCGCCTCCATTATGATTTATTGTGAAATTGGCGGAGACAAGGATCTCTGGAACAATTACCTGCTTTAATGGAGATTCTGAGCTGCTTACAGTCCCTCTACAGTAGGGCTGTGACTTGGTTAAGTGCTAGAAAATCCATCCTGACTCAAATTCTATATTTGTTACTTTCCAAGCGTCTTACACCTCATCGGAGAACATCGTCATTATTAAAGTCTACGAGGTTTCAATGCATAGTAATCAGCTTTGTATGCCCAAAAAAGAGATAATTATGCATTTTTTAATATAAAAATTAAGAATAAGTGCCCGTGTAACCCACAAAAATACATTTATTTAAACAGTTCTGTAAACGAATGCTAAACAAAGTGATTGCAGAATTACAGAGGACGCCTGAACCCCCCACTGCATCTGTGTTGCTTTAAATACGTTTATGAGAGTCGTTCATAAAACTTGGCAAAATATTTCTTTCTGCTTTACTACACCGATATTAGCAACAACTGCCTGAAGGAAATGCGGGGCTTTAGAAGTAAAAGAAAGAAGCATAATGTTAAACGCATGATGGTACGAGTATGCGTTATACATGTGAATCTGCTAAATATTGTTTATCTGCATTTTAGTGACATTGTTTGCCTTGTATCTTCAGTTTGAAGCCGACATGTATGTATAGTACTTCAAAAGTAACTTTACAAATAACTACTTAGTGTAGTGCGTTGCTATGCTGCCTTTTGGCTAAATGTGCGCTATAGAAATACCATATACCATACAAACCATATACATACAGATGGCAGTTAATTGCTTGCATCAATATAAAATGAATAATGTTATGTTGTGTTGTTACATACCGTTGTGTAGCCGCTGACACTGACATGGCCTCATAACACTGGCTGGAATGCGCATTTGACCTCAGTTCTGGGTCTGAGTTTGTCAGGCAGAGATCTACTTGGGTTTCCTAGCATTGCATTGGATAAACTAGCTGTTCTTTGGGAAACATTGACATTTGTTGGTGGAATCAGTGCTGTTTGAGCCAGCGTGGCCCTGGATGACATAAACTGCTCCAACGCAGCTTATTTATCGGGATACTGTATTTAACTACATATTACATATCGAAAGTGGTATTATTTTGCCACTTTTGTTTTTTTGTGGAAATCAGTGCAGTTCGAATTTACTAACACTTTGCACCATATTTGTATCAGAAAAGTGACTGCAAAAAGCAGCAAAGTACAGAACTGAGATTTACTTGCCAGTGTAAAGTAACACCAAGTAGCTCTATTCCACTTTGTGTGAAGCGCATAGCATGGGTGGAACATGGGCATTCCCATGCAACATGCATGGTGTTTGACACAAAACCGTACGTACTAACATTTGTAGGCATGGCTGTATACCCAAAAATAATGTATCTTTGAGGCTGGCATTTACTTGTTTGACATGACAGTGTTTTACATGTTTTAAGCTATGTCTTAGCATAGTTATTTGTACTGGGAGGCCAGGCTACGTGGACAACATTTATACTGTAGTGTAGTTCCTATATCCCTGATAGGCTCTGCGCATTGGAATAATATACACTATAGTTTTGACATAGGACTGAGGTCAGTATGTCTCTATCAAGTATATTAAAATTAACTACTTGTGTGTGCCAGCTAACTCAGAGGTCACTAGAAACTTCTCGATTGAACAAGAAGGGATTTGCTTCTGACAACTGCATAAACATGACAACTTTGTTTCCCTTAGAATCGGAACAATCTCAGAATCGTGGAAACAATAGATAACCATTTTACTCAGTCAATAGTGCATGCTTTGTTTCTACAAAGTTACACAGAAATAGATAGGCGGACGTTTCAATAAAAAGGGTTTATTGAACAGTCTTATTTCTCGTGCAAGAGATATGAACTGCTACAATCGTAAGACAGAATGCGAAGTATAATACGTACAGCATTAGCAGTGAGATGAAATAATATTGTAATAGCATGGCTTGTAGCTATGACATATATTCATAAAAATACATACATAAATAACACAGGCTAAAATACTCATCTGGTGCTTCTAAAATAATCCTACCCCAGTGTACCTAACCTAAGTGTAGTACGAGGGAAAAAGTAGGTGCTGTTTAGCTAAAGTCTAGTTTAGCTATGGTTGCCAAGATTTGCCAAAAGTCCCTCTAGGTTCTAGTCCGCTCCATACCTTAGAATGAGTGAGGTTGGAATCTCTTTTCCGGTCTCGACCTCTAACACCCAGCAAGCGGAGTCAGAAACACTAGAGCTGGATTCTCTTCAAGGAGGATGGCAGCGTCTGGTCAGTGCGTCAGTTGGGGACTTGACTTCCTTCCAAATGTGGCGAGCCGCGTCGTGCATGTAGGCCGCCGAACCATGGACCATGATTCGTCATCACAAGTGAAGGTATATTTATACCTTGAAGGTGTTTAGGAATGCCAATATTGACATAAAAGTCGGGCATAAGAACGTCATGAATGAACACCTAAGGGATAGATGTTCATGCATAATAAATGAGTTCTTGGAGAAATCAATATCCTAGCAAGGGGAAGTCCTAAAGGCTTAAGAGTCTGGTTTTCCAAAAACTCGTCGTGACATAGATAAACGGATGTAGATGGCCATGCCTGTATTTGGTTAGCATGGAGAATGCCTAAATAAGGGATGGATTTCTATGCCTAAATGCGGGCAATGTGAATTGTACCTATAAAAGGGCATAAATCTGGAAATCTATATAAGGAATCTAAATCGACACACAACAATACTGGACATCACACAGACACACCTTTCGACTATGGTGCATAGGGGTGTGCATGGTACTAGGCAGAACTTTGTTTGTCAGTGCTGGGGATGACAGCAGGAGCCCCCTATCCTGGCAGATGTGGCACTGTCCTGCTCTTTCCTCCTAGCGCAATGCAGGGAAGCAACTGTGACCTCTCTGTGTGGCATTACAAGTTAGTATATCTGCCACTGCTTTTTTGTGTTAGTACTGTTAGAAGTGCAAAGTTAGACCAGCAAAGCTCTTGCTTAATAGATTTTACTTTTCTATAGTTATCTTGCTCATGTTTGTAGGTTCTGTGGAATTTTTCACTGCCTTTTGTTCAATTTTGATTGCATAAGGGTATGTTGGGGGTGCACAGAATGTATTGTGCTGTCCTGTTAGTGGTTTGGATAAAAGTGATGCTTGACATTGACCTGTTGGTGTTGTTTTGGTTATCAGAGAGAACAGAAATTGATACATCTAGTTTAGTTCTGCTCTTGACTGTGTTTTAGTGACTGTATGTTAAGTGACAGGTGTCAGTCTAGACCCCAGAGTGATGGACATTTACATTTACATTTACATTACATTTGGTAATTGAAGGAGCACTTATGCATTAAGTAATGAACAGGCATATTGTTTACTCTTTTACTTTCAGTCAGAAGTGATGGGGCCAGTTCTATGTTGTCTTATTTGTGCTGATTTTAACAATTACATATACAGTGATTTGAGGTTTTTTACAGTCTACTATTGATGTGTTTCTCTATGCCAGCGTCACCTAAGCATGCCATGATGTTAATTTATAACACATGGGGTACACTGCCCACCTCATAGAGTAGCTAGTTTCATCCTCTGACTGTCCAGTCTACCGCTCAAAGCAACCAGTGGTGCAGGTACAGCTGTGTACCCTATTGGTCTACTAATGTTCAGCATCTGTACCATTTTATCGTACCATGTACAGTTTGCTCCCTCGTGCATGGTCAGAAGGTGACGAAAAAGACCGAAAGGGCCGGGTTAAAAATATATGAAGATCAGCTATCTATCTTAATACTGTCTCTCTGCCATATACTTAAACCTCACAAGAACCTGTATTTCTTAAATCGCCATAGTCTACATGTTTCTGCCCTCTCTCTGCACCTGAAAAGTCAGGCTCATTCCTTAGGACAATTTGTTGAAAGAGGGGTACTTGGCCAGTTACGAAAATAACTATCAGTGGCCATAGCCCCTAGCACAGTTTCAGATTCAGCCTTTGCTTTCCACAGAGACAATCTCCTGAAGCCAGAGAACTCCCAGCCAGGTCTAACCTGCAACTCCTTATTCCCTGAAAGCGATGATGGTGCCAATAGAATGTTTGATGCAGTGATGAGCCGCCCGGATCATATGTCCTGTTTGGGGATTAGTACTGTGGATTCTGTTGCCTTTGCACTATATTAATTTTACTATAGGAGTTGTCCTACTGCATCCATTGAGCTCTCTAATTTTTTCATTAGACGTTATGGGCTTTAGCCAAACACGAATGTAACCTCTCACTGAACGTTAAGAAGCGAGTAAATCATCTATGCTTAGTGAATCCATACATTAATCATGCTAGCTCCCATAGTTTGGTTCTGAGACTCACTGGGAACAACATACTTGCCCAACCCTATAAGGTGAGTCAGGCTACTCAAGTCTTTAGGAGATGCCCGGTGGAGCTGATTTATGCTAGGTGAGCAGTTCGCTATGAACAAAACATAAGTGACTAATCAGGAAGGCTGATCTTCACTTCTATTTGGATGATGGAACATGGTTGAAAAATGACTATCACACTAATGAAAGATCTAGGTACAGCTTTACTTAGAACTCATGCACAATAGTGTAGGACAGAAAGTTCTTGCACTACGTGGCATGAGCGGGAGAGAGCTGAAGAGCATCATATTTACCAAGTTATGAAGCTTTTCAGCACTCTCCCAGCTCGGGCTTACTTATGGCTACCTAGCGCCAATGCAGACACCCTTGCTCCATTCCACAAGGGTGCCTGTGTTATGGGCAGGATTGTTTTGGGAAGGATAATTTGGATAACTACCTGCACATCCTTAGAGGAAGTTTCTGCTTTCTATGCATGATGCATGCTTAATGCATGGGGAGAATACGTGATGCAGGATGTGTCATGCATAGAAAGAGGAAGAAGCAATGAGAAAGCATATTTCTTCTTGTTATGCCACTCTCCGGTAGGCGTACTGATTTCACATGAATTCAGCTTTGCAAACCTTAATGAATCTAGAATTGCGTGAAATCTGTAAGTGGGTGCACGAGAACACCCATGCTCTACCCATGGAACGCTTACCTCAAAGAAATGTAACGCAACCCAGCAAAAGCCCCTGCAATACGTTTTTTGTCAATCCCAAACAAGCCTTTGTGTTGCCCTGTGTAGCCTTGCACGATGCAAGAATGATGACAAGGCTTAGTAAATATAGGCCTTAGTACATTTATGTTACCGGATGATTACTGCTAGTAGGATTGATAAGTGGTGGGGAGGACTGGCATTGATTGCCAAAGAACCCATGACATTTGTGAAAGTGGTGGAGGGCGAACACCCTGACTTGCAGATACTAGATCTGAGAGTAACTGATCCTACTGAAGAAACCTGACCTTTAGTCATTTTCTCTAGCCCTCTCTTTAGTCTGTTCAGCTCTGCATTGACTTGCCTGAGTTCACGCTTAAGTACTTTGGGGCAGATTTATGAAGGCCTTGCGCCGCCGGTGCGTCATTTTTAACATGGGAAAAAGTGACGCACCGGCGTCGCAAGGCCTTCATAAATCTGCCCCCTTATCTGCTATAAATTTGCGGAATATACTTTTAAGTAGTTTTTATTGACATTTTAAGGATCCATCAGCTACTAATCAGTCAACATTTAGAGTAACTCTGACTTTGTTAATGTGTGGGCTAATATATGTTTCCCCAAAGAACAAGTCAGCATATTCACTTGATGTGATTTGGAGTAGCTAGTAATGACGTATAAACAACTAAATGAGTATACCTGGTTCCTTGGTCTGAACCAGTTTGCAGTTCCTTTCATTTGTGATTCCACAAAATGAGAGCATGTACGTCAATATTTTAAGCATTTTGAATCAGTCTTTAACTGATTGCCATCTCAACTAAATTGCATACTGAAAAACTGATCAGACTAAGAAGTGAACTCTACCACCTTGAGCAGCTTGGTCAGCGGGATTAATCTCCAATTATTATCTAAATGAGGGTCTCCTAATAACTCATAAAAAAACATAAAAACTGTAAAAGCTATATAATATGGGAAAACAATTCTAAATACACACAATGTGTCATAAGCATTGCCACAGTATTTGAAGAACTCGAGAAATGCATCAGTATGTTCAGTGATCCATGACTCCTAAATATCATTAATTTGCTGACTTATTCAAACAGAACATTTTGAAGATTGCCGCTCAGCTTCCGCTTCTTTCAAAGTGTCTCTGCAAAAGAGCTAAATTGATTCTTGAGCTGATATTATTATGTCAGCCAAGTTAATGCTCTTTTGTTTAGGTCACACTCAGCAGTACTGGATATTATGAATACATCCTTAAACACTGGTACTATTACCATCCGAGCTGAAAGTTGGGGACTCGTCTCTTGATAAAAAGAAAACTACCCTTGGCACGATTGCCTGGATAATTACAAGTATGTGCCTCAATTACCATTTCTAGTAAAATTGCCAGAGCTGACTGTTTTTAATAAAATACCAATGTAGACTTCCATGCGTTTATTCACCGGTCTCAGGTGGGATTCAGGGATTGATGTAGCACTGACAGCCACATGCATCAAGCGATTTAGGAATCGCAAACGGTGCGAATCGCAAAAATCGGCCGTTTGCGATTCCTAAATCACTATTTGGGATGCATCAAACCAAAATACAAGAAATCGCAATTTTTTGCGATTTCTTAAAATGCGATTGCATTTATGGAATCGCAATTTGCGATTCCTTAAATGCAATGCATGACACCTAAAACAAATTGCGAATTCGCAATTAGGAGGAAAAAATTACAATGAGGTTGGACCTCATGGAAATTTGCGAAAAAGCTGAAAAATGCAATTTTGTGCATTTTTCAAACTCTCATGTCGGGCATGTGTGTGCACAACATATGTGCATAGATTGATTTCAGGGGTGCAACAGGGTGTCCTTTGGACACCCCTGCACCCTTGAAATCGCAATCTCAATTTGCGATTAGCTAATTGCGAATCGCAAATTGAGATTGTCTTCCCATTCATTCCTATGGGCCTTTTGGCCAATAGGAATCAATGGGAAGGGATTCCTTAATTGCGATTCGCAATTTGTAAATCGCTATTACGGAAAAATAAGGATTCGCTAATGAAAGTGCGTTTTTTTTATGCATTGCCGTTTGCGATTCCTTAATTGCGATTCCTTAATTTTCGCAATTAAGGAATCGCAAACGGCAACAATGATGCATGTACCTGTGAGTGTGTTACAGCTGTGGTGAATGATAACCCCCATTTTGGAACAACATGTAATGTTAAATCTTTAGGAATTTTCATCAGAGTTTAACACCTTGGGCCACCAGATTTTCTGAGGTTGTTTGAAGGTCCTCGGGCCAGGTAGCAGCGCTCTTAATTCGTTCCGAAGTTTTCCTTCTGCTCGGTCGGTCCAGGTGGATCAGGGTGGACATATGTCAGATAAAAAAGGCCATCATGCGCAGTACTTCAGGGATTGCTTCTTTCAGGGATATTATTCAATTAAAAAACAGAGAGCTGATTCTTCTCAGTGACTGCATTTGAAAGAAACATTTCTTAAAAACTGACTTTATATGATCTTCAAATGAAAGAAAACAGTTTTGATTTGTTTGTGAACAGGGTAGGTTTTTTCCCCATTAAGGAAGTCCAAAAAGACAATGGAATAGACTTCCCTTTCAACTTCATAGTGAATCGGCATTGCCAAAAATTAGGAAGCTGCTAAAAAATGGCTCGCATTTTACATATTAGCTGCTGTTATAGGGTTCAACATTTTCTAAATTCGCAGTGCGGTTTGAGCCTAGCAATTTTCATTACCAACGTACCTTTGGGTGTGCTTGCACTTTAGAAATGCTATAAAATAAATAAATAATTTAAAAGAATCTCAGACATTGGTTTAACACTTCATTACTTGTATTTGGTGATGTTCATTGCAAGAAATGTGTGCAACTGCAGTGTTCTACTGTATGGCATGTTTTGACTGATGGATTTACTTTTTCCAATAATGTAAGTTTTTTTAAGCAAAAACGAGGCCCCCAAAGGAGACCATAGTACTCTACAGTGAGTGTAGTCATGATTTAACGTGCATAGCAATAGTCATGATACAGTACATAGTTGTATATATTAAAAAGATGAAGTAGATACAACCTGTTACTTTGGTGGAAGGAAAGCTTATAACATCACTCAACAAGGAATGGAAGAGGATGGGGAGGAAACACACAAAGCAGGGAAATGTATTCCAGCTACCCACCCTTATAGACATCTTAGGAAGGAATCTATAGGGAGACTGGAGAGAAAGGGTGATTAGGCCATAGGAGCGACAGAGTGGCATGAAAGACCAGGCCAGTTCAGTTTAGGTACCAGAGCTTTATGACAAACAGAGCATCATGTGACAGAACCATCAGGTCTTTCTTAAAAACCATATCTGAAGTGGTCAGGTAAAACAATGGAGAGATGAAGTTCAATAGTCTGTAAGACAAACAAAGAAAAATTGTGACAGTATATATTGTTTCTTTTTTTAATATTGAAATTTGTATTGATAATTTGTAACAAATTACAGCAGGTAACTGTGACACTAGTCAGAAACACAAAGAAATCAGTGCCATGAGAAATTGAAGTTGCAACTCATTCTACGCAGTCCATCATGTAATACAAAGAATGCATATTAATAAAGACAGCAGGCTTAACATTACATCAACATATGGGGTGACCCTTCTGGTACATAGTATGAATATTATACCCTAGGGTTAATCAATGTTAGCCTTTCATAACAAGTAGGATGTAAACAGACCCCAAAAATCCTTTGGGTGCATCCTATGGTGTACATCAGCAGCACAGGTCTCAATTTGATCTCTGCAGTAAACCATGTCCTGAAGCCACTAATCCTATTCATCTAAGACATTTCCACACTCCGATTCGCGAGCACTAGTGCCATGAAAGGCAAAGTGCTGTATTACTTTCGGGAGGTCGAGCATGGCCCCCAAAAGTCTCAACCATATATCTCAACAATTCAAAAATATAGTTTATTAACTGTGTACTTTGGAGCATGACCATGCAATATGGATAAAGGCCACATTTATCATACCACACCTCTTACATTCAATCTTACCAGTTAAGAGTGAATTTAGCCTTCCTCTCCAGAGTCTAATCCAAGGAATATAAACACTTCATTGCATCTGCTTGTGCTTATAGTTGTGGTATATCCTTGGTGGGCACAACATTAATACCAACACTTTTCAGCCAACTGGTGGCTCAGCTCCACCATCCACCTCAGCCTAGCTTTCTGAAAAGAGCCGAGGGACCCAGCAAAGCCCTATGAGTAAAACATTAGAAAGAATTTATCAATTCGGCTATTGAATTAACATCAAAAGCTGAGAAAGTTCTATTGGAGGACTTGGGAAATCTTTAAACACCGCTTTTAAGGGGAAAGAGAGATGGTAATAAAATTGCATGGATAAAGGTATGTTTCCTCTTTTGAGCCTGTAATCATGGAAACTCATGAGCGTTCCATTTCGGAAGAGGTCATCTAGAGTCAGTATGGGAATATTTTGTTTCTTGAAGTCTGGAGTGTCCAGATTTACCATGTGAACACTTTCCCAAGAAAATTGAATCCCACTAAGGTCTGCTCTCAGCTAGGCCTCGGCCAGGTACTGTAGAATTCGATTGATGGACTTTATGGCCGAAGTACATGTTTTCCAAATACAGTTGCATCTATGGGTAACTATTGAAGGAGTTGAAGACTTGAACAATATGACCAAATAAGTGTGTGTCCTGCAAGGAGGATAGCTTTGATGGTACTAATTATATCTTGGGTATAACAGTATGAAAACTACTTTTTTATAGTCCAAGTTGGAGATGACTAGAGCTTCTAAAACCAACTTGACATCATCCTCAGAAAGAAAGTTGTTGATGCCTGAGACAGAACACTATTGTCATGTAGTTGGTATAGAGCAGAATATGTGTTGAAAATGTACCTGGCCCTCCACATGCTCATTTTTATAGTGGTTAGTTTCCTTGATACATATCTGTTTTTCTTAACAAATGAGACTGAAGCCAAATTGAAGCCAAAGAGGTTTGTACTGTCTCCAGCAAATCAGTGCACATGGTCATACTTGTAGCCTGCTAGATAGCTTTAGGCTTCATTTGACTAGGGGTATTCTTTAGAGTGTGGCGGGGTACTCTGTTAAACTTTGAGGATGTTCCACATGTGCATTATAATCAATGGTCCTGCACATATGACAGACAGGGCATCCATCACATTTTGAAGGAGTGCCATGTTCATTAAATTCTATATAAAGACATATGTGTTTCTGGAAATGCTTTTTAGGGAAATTAGACCCCATGATTACGCCACAGTTCACAAATGTCAATATGCCCACACTGAACTTTGACTTATGCCGACTGGGTTTTTAGCAGTCACAATGCCGGTCAGGAGCCAAATTCCATTACAAGCAGGGCACCAACCAGTCACATTGATGTGCTAAAGGAGAAACATTGACAAGTCATCCTGTGCATAACCAAGCTCCTATTAGGAGATATTGATATGGGTGCACCTGGCTCCCCACAAAGAATTTAGTTAGGAATGATTTGATTTGATTTTTAAATTTATAGAGCGCAACGAAAGCCCGGAGGCGTCTTGGCGCTAAGGACTCAGAGACGTGTGAGGCTAGAATGCAGGTAACATTAAAGGTCAGATTGAAATAGCCAAGTTTTTACTGCCTTCCTGAATGCTTTCAGATCTGAGCTGTTTTTAATTGTTAATGGCAGAAGGTTCCAGGATTCGGCAGATCTCAACAAGAAGCTCCTACCTCCCCGTCGTGCTTGTTTGAACCTAGGAATTTGCAGCAGTTTTTGTTGTGCAGATCTGAAGTTCCTAGATGGCACGTAGTATTTTATGCGCCACGTCAAGTACGAGGGACCCTTTCCCTGGAGTGCTTTGAATGTAATGCACAATGATTTAAATATTATTCTTTTCTTAACCGGTAGCCAGTGCAATGCATCTAGCTGCCGGAAGACTGACTCATGTTTAGGGATATCCACAATCAGTCTTGCTGCTGCATTCTGCAGCCGTTGTAGCTTTTTCAAGAATTGGGTTTGGATCCCCAAGTAAAGCTCATTGCCATAATCGAACCTGGAAATGGCACCGGCAGTCACCACTGTTTTTAAATCCTCGTAGGGAATGAAGGCACAAATCTACGTTATCATTTTGAGGATGGCCCAGAAACTTGAAGTTAGGCAGTTAATTTGGCTGTCAACGTCAGCCTACAGTCAAAAGTAATCCCTAGGTTTTTTGCCTTTGAGACGGGTGTAGGACAATCACCCAGCTCTGAAGGCCACTAGATCAAAGACCAGTCCAGGGGATTGGCGCCCAACAACAATACTTCGGTCTTACTGACAGTTGGATTGCATCCAAGAGTTGACATGGAGCATGCAGTTGTTAAAGCGGTCGGCAGTCTCCTCCTCATTATTGGTTAATGAGACGACTAATTGCGTGTCGTCTGCAAATGACACTACAGAGAGCCCATACTGTCTTATTAGAGCGACCAGAGGGGTCACGTAAATATTAAATAATGTAGGGCTCAAGGACGAACCCTGAGGTACTCCGCATTGCAGATTGAAAGTTTGAGGGATTAATTCGTTTAGTTCGACTCGAAAAGATCTCTCAGTAAGATAAGATGTTAAAAGAGTCATGGCAGATTCTTGAATGCCCAAATCAGACAGTCTAGTGATTAAGATTTTATAATTGACAGTGTCGAAGGCCGCCAACAGATCTAACAATATCAAGGCGGCCTTCCCGCCTTTATCCAATGTCCCTAAGCTCCTCGCTTGCAGTGATTAAGGAGGTTTCAGTTCCGTGACCCTCTCTAAACCCGAATTGTGAGTGATCGAGCAGATTATTGGAAGAGATGAAGGCCGAAAGCTGGATGTTAAGCAATTTCTCCAGAACCTTAGAGCAAAACGGGATTCTGGAGATTGGTCGATAATTATTGGGGTCAGCTGGGTCCAGATGGGGTTTTTTCAGCAAGGGTAGTATGGATGCTGTCTTCCATGCTACAGGAAACTTCCCATGAAGTATAATCTCAGAGAATAGTTCATATGGTTTTTCACTGAGGATTTCTGGAAAAAGATGAAATTTTTTTGTGGGCATGGATCAGATGTTGCCCCAGACTTTGTGCCTATTATGGTTTCAGTGATTTGTTCTCTGGTTGGGAGGGAAAAAGAGAAACCAGGTGAACTTGGAGGAGGGTCACTCCTCTGAGGGGGTGGTTCATTAGGGAGATTGGAAAAAGTTATGTAGACCAGCTCCACCTTATCAGCGAAAGTCTGGCCTAGCACGTTGCAAAAATCTGGGTTGTTCTCTGATTTAGTTTTAGTCGGCAGCTTTGCTAATTTTCTGTCGGTGGCAAAAAGCTCTTTTTAAGTTCAAAAGAAAATTTTATTAGTCAAAAAACAGGGTGTCAATACAGAGTACATAAGTAATTCAAGAGTGATTGGCGAAAAAGGGAAAAAGAAAGCAGTAACAATTAAGTAAAGCAATACAACACAATCAATATTAAAAACTAACCACGGGCTTTAAAGCTAAATAAAGGAGATACAATGATTTTAAAATATGTTCATGCAAGAGGAGATACATGTAAGGTAGTAATGAAAAAGAAAAGAAATGCGAAGGGGAAATTAAGGGGGTTTGGAGACTTCTTGTTGGGTAGGCGGTGAATGAAAGAACAGTTGGCACATATATCGAGGTACAGCGTAATAGGAAGCCATAAGTCCGCACGTTTCGCTGCCATATTAATAGGAAAGACAAAAGCAGTATCCAACCTGTGATTATGACATACATTGTACCACCATGCTTTAAAGGAGATATTAGAAGTATTTTTCCAGTTAATTGTGATCTGTTGAAAGGCAACAGCTAACAGTAAATCAACAATTTGAACGTTAAGTTCAGTTCCCTCCCAACAAGGAGAAAGGCTTCCCAGAAAGATGTGAATGTGAGAAAAGGGAATGCAAGTGTGGAAAATTACATTAATTTGATCTGTTAGAATTGGGGGTCTCTGGTTGGCGCAAGTAGGTACTTGTGACAAGCAGGGACCCTCTCCTCTAAGTCAGGGCAAAGGATGACCCTTCAGAATTACCCTTGCTCACCCTCTAGGTGCGTGGCGTGAGCAGCCAAGGCGATTCTCCAGGCGTTAGTCAGTTAAGCATTTGTAGACACACACACAGTAAAATATACCAATCCCCCCACAAATGGACACCAGGCTGTGAGTATATAAAAATACGCTTCTTTATGTAAAATATATATATCTCTTAGGTCAGACTTATCACAAGATCAAATAACGGTTCTGTATGCCCACAGGTTGTAAATAGGCAAGCTCTCTTTTAGTTATAGTTCAAAAATGCACTGTTCTTCTCTTAAGTTGTATTCCACAATGTTCTCTTGATTCTTTGTTTGTTTCTGCACTCGGGTGCGCTTTAGACGGGTGAAATCCCGACGCCCTGCCAAGTCTCACGCTTCCCGCGTGAGACGCGATCGGCCCGGCCGGGTCTCTGACAGCTGATGGCCCTCCTGGTCTGCGGGACCCCCTCGGGGGGGAAACACCGACCTCAGAGCTGTCCAGGTGGAGGGGAGGCCCACGGACCCAGCGCAGCCCCAGTCACTCGGTCAGGGGCTCTGGTTGCAGCCTCGTCTCCCCGACAGCTAAAGGATTCCAGCGGGAGGGGCTGGAGCGCTCTTCTCAGCGCGGAGCTGCAGGCAGGCACACAGAGCGGCGCGAGTCAGCGGAACAGGGGCGGCTCGCACCGCGGGTGATATTCACAATTCCTGGGCCCTTGCAGGCAGGCTGGCAACCCTAAAATCAAGGGTAGAAACAAATGTTGCGGGCCCCGAGCCCGTTGACGGTCTCGGTGGCGGCTTTCCTCCGGGGACAAAGGCGAGGTGCCCAGCGGCTCAGGCAGAGCGGGGCTGGCACCCGAGGCGTCCGTCCAGGTCGGAGGTCTGTCCCCTGGGTCTGTTTGCGTCCGGTGGGGATTTCTGGCGGGAGGGTGAGGCACAGCAGCGGGCCCTCTTAGGCGGTCAACACAGCGATCTCCTCAGCGGGGGGAGAGCGGCTCAACGGAGCGGAGCTCTTCCCCGGCGGGGACGAGGAGACACAGTCGGTCACGGCCTCAGGGAGGGGCTGGGGGGCACCACAGCAGTGAGCCTTCCAGGCGGTCAACACAGCGATCTCCTCAGCGGGGGGAGAGCGGCTCAACGGAGCGGAGCTCTTCCTCGGCGGGGACGAGGAGACACAGTCGGTCACGGCCTCAGAGAGGGGCTGGGGGGCACCAAAGTCACAGCTCCGGCAGTAGTAGATATCCCGGTTAATTACCGGCAGACGAGCAGAGGCAGGTTGAGCCAGATGGTCCTGTGGCTCAGGTCAGGGGGCAAGCTCAGTCAAGCCCTTGGAGAATGTTTAAGCACAAAGCAGCAAAGTCTTTTCTCATCAAGTCTTTTCCTCTCCTTTCTCAGCAAGGCAAGCAGCAGGCCAGTTCTCCCAGCGTCTCTTCTCCTTCTAGTCGGGCAGAGGTCCTTCGTGGTGAAACAGGATTCTGATTTACAAGGAGCAGGGCTCCTACTTTTATACACAGTTTCTTTTGTTCTCACTGGCCAGGGGGGCCTCTGCATAACTGCTTCAGTCTCTGAGTACTTGTTGTGGGTACTTATGACTTCTGTATTCAGTGTGAGGGCAGGCACATCAGCCGCTCCCCAGGGAGGCGGAGCCGGCATTGAGAGGGCAGGAGTGGCCTGAGTACTTTGTTGACAAGCTTCGGTCCTTCCTGGGCCAGGTGCAGGCTGAGTCATCAGTCGCTCCCCAGGAGGGCGGAGCCAGCATTGTGGAGGCAGAGCACAGCCTGATGCATCATTCAGGGGAAACTCCCACCACCCATTAAGGGGTCCTCCTGCTAATCACTACCTGTCAACTCCCAGCCCTGTCACTCACACACACCAGACAGTCAGATCCACATCCAAGCAGAGGCGGGCTGAAATGGTTAGGCAAGCAATTGCTAACTTTCTAAAAGTAGCATTTGCAAACACAGGATATTAAAATAAACTTTACTAAAAGAAGTATTTTATTATTCTGAGTTCAGGCATACTAAACATGAATTTCTACCATGTTCCCTGAGCCTGCTGGGATTATAGAGTGTAATAATTCCAGCAGCCCATCTGGCCTAGAAGGGAACTGGTAGCCTTACAATAGTGAAAAACGAATTTGGCAGTAATTCACTATTAGAACATGCCACACACATCAGGGCATGTTCTACCTTACACTTACAATGCACCCTGCCCTCAGGCCTACCATAGGGGTGACTAATATGAAGTTAAGGGAAGGTTTAGGGGCTGGCAAGTGTGTGCACTTGCCCAGCCAGGGTGACAGTACCAGACTGCACGCAGGTTCTGCAATGGCAGACCCTAGACACATTTTAAGGCTGCTTCTGTGGGTGGCGCAACCAGCGCTGCAGGCCCACTAGCAGTATTGGCATTCACAAGCCCTGGCACTTTACTGGGGACTGACAGTAAATCCAATGAACCAATCAGGTATATCAATCACATGTACACTTTACAGTAGGGAGCACTTGCACTGCGGCACGGGTTGGCCGTGGCGCAGTGCCCTGAGTAGCGGACACCAGCAAAAACATCTGAGGCACAACAGCAAAAAGTGGAAGGGAAACTCACGCCAAGGTGCCAGGTCTAACACGTGTCCCCTCCAGCTGAAATGTGGGGGGAACTACCCTTCCCCAGGGAGTTCCACACCACTAAGGCGGAAAAACCTGGACAGACCGTCAGCGTTGGCGTGATCTGTGCCAGGGCGGTGTTCCACCGTAAAGTCCATACCCTGTAGGGAGATGGACCACCTCAACAGTTTTGGGTTCTCACCCCTCATCTGCATCAACCATCTGAGGGGCCTGTGGTCTGTCTGAACCCGGAAGTGAGACCCAAACAAGTAGGGTCTTAGCTTCTTCAGTGCCCAGACCACAGCAAATGCTTCACGCTCTATTGCACTCCACCTACTTTCCCGTGGCAGTAACCTCCTACTGATGAAGGCTACAGGGTGGTCCCAGCCCTCCTCAGTCATCTGTGAGAGAACAGCCCCTACACCATGCTCTGAAGCGTCTGTTTGCACTATGAATTCCTTGGAGAAATCAGGAGCCAGGAGCACGGGTGCCGTGCACATGGCAGTCTTCAGGGTGTCAAAAGCCTTCTGACAGGTGTCAGTCCAAATCACATTCCTGGGCTGCTTCTTAGAAGTCAGCTCTGTCAAGGGGGTCACAATAGTGCCATAGCCCTTGACAAACCTCCTGTAATACCCAGTGAGCCCCAGGAAGGCTCTCACTGCAGTCTGGGTCTTGGGGGGTTCCCAAGCCAGGATGGTCTCAATTTTGGGTTGCAAGGGTGCCACCTTGCCACTCCCCACTTGGTGTCCCAAGTACACCACGGAACCCTGCCCAATCTGGCACTTGCTCGCCTTGATTGTGAGGCCTGCCTTGCGCAGGGCCATCAACACTTCCCAGAGGTGCCGCAGGTGTTCTGGCCAGGTGCCACTGAACACTGCGATGTCATCCAGGTAGGCGGCACTGAACTCATCCAGCCCAACCAACACCTGGTTGACCAACCTCTGAAAGGTGGCAGGGGCATTCTTCATCCCAAATGGCATAACCCGGAACTGGAAATGCCCATCTGGTGTGGAGAATGCGGACCTCTCCTTTGCCCCATCGGTCAAGGCGATCTGCCAGTACCCAGACGTTAAATCAAACGTGCTGAGGAACCGGGCAGCCCCTAGCCGATCAATGAGCTCGTCCGCTCTGGGGATAGGGTGCGCGTCAGTCTTGGTGACTGAATTGAGTCCTCTGTAGTCCACACAGAACCGGAGTTCAGGTGTGGCTCCCGGCGCAGCAGCCTTTGGGACCAAGACCACGGGGCTGGACCAAGGACTGCTGGAAGACTCAACCACCCTAAGAGCAAGCATCTTGGAGACCTCCTCCTTGATGCAGGCCCGGACCCTGTCAGTTACCCTGTAAGCCTTATGCTTCACAGGTAAGCTGTCTCCTGTGTCCACATCATGGACGCACCAGTCTGTGACACTAGGAACCAGGGAAAACAGGTCTGGAAACTGCCCCAGCAACTGGCGGCAGTCTTCCTGTTGCTCAGGGGTCAGGGTGGGTGAGAGGTTAACTCCATCCACTGACCCATCTTTCTCACAGGCCACTAAGAGGTCAGGAAGAGGCTCAGACTCCTCTTCCATTCCATCATCAGTGGCCAACAGCATGCCCACTTCGGACCTTTTCAAGTGGGGCTTGAGGCGGTTGACATGTAAGACCCTTAAAGGATTCCTGGGCGTCTTCATGTCCACCAAGTATGTCACTGAGCTCTTGCGCTCCACAACCTCAAATGGGCCTGTCCACTTATCCTGAAGTGCACAGGGTTCCACTGGGGCCAAGACATACACCTCTTGTCCAGGCTGAAGCTCTACCAGAGTGGCATTCTGGTCGTACCACCGCTTCATCTCCTCCTGGCTAGCTTCCAGATTTGCCTCAGCAAGTTGTCTGAAGCGCCTGGTTTGGTTTCTGAAGGCCAGCATGTAGCTATATACATTCTGGGGAGGTTTCCTGGGAGATTGCTCCCAGCCTTCCTTTACCAAACTCAGTGGTCCTCTCACGGGGTGACCATACAGCAGCTCAAAGGGGCTGAACCCTAGAGACTTCTGTGGCACCTCGCGGTATGCAAAGAGCAGGCATGGTAAGAGGACGTCCCACTTACGCCTCATTGGACCTTCCAGGCCCATGATCATGCCCTTTAGGGTTCGGTTGAATCTTTCAACCAACCCATTTCCTTGGGGATGGTAAGGTGTGGTGAACTTGTAGGTCACACCACACTCTTGCCAAAGGGACTTCATATACTTGGATATGAAGTTGGTCCCTCTGTCGCTCACCACCTCTAGAGGGAACCCCACTCTGGAGAAAATTCCCATTAGTGCACGCCCCACCACGGGGGCCGTCACTGTCCTCAGAGGGATGGCTTCAGGGTACCGGGTGGCATGATCCACCAAGACCAGGATGAACCTGTTGCCCATGGCTGTCTTGGGGTCCAGAGGCCCAACAATGTCAATACCCACTCGTTGGAATGGAGTACTGACTACAGGGAATGGTTGGAGTGGAGCCTTGTTCTTCCCTCCACTCTTCCCACTTGCCTGGCAAGTTGGACAGGTCCTACAATGAGCATCTGAGCTCTTGTGCATTTGGGGCCAGTAAAAGTGGGTGACAAGCCTGTCATAGGTCTTGTCCATCCCCAAATGTCCTGCTAACGGCACATCATGAGCCAGTCCCAGTAGGAAGGCTCTGAACTTCTGGGGTACCACCAGCACACGGGCTGACCCAGGTTCAGCAGTCTTAGGCTCGGAATACAGGAGGTCATTCTCCCAGTACACATAATGTGTTTTGGCCTGAACACCATTGGCCTGGTCTGCAGCCTGCTGCCGCATACCCACGAGAGAAGGGCATTCTTTCTGCTCCTTGCAGAATTCCTCCCTGGAGGGGCCTCCTTCTTGCTGCCAATGGGTCAGCTCAGGCAGGTCCCCCAGTTCAGCAATCTGTTCCCCTGTAGGCTCCAGGGCATCCCCCTCAAGGTCTGCTTCCTCCTGGACCGTGGGAACAGGAGGGGCCAGTTTCCCGCGCCCCCTGCGCCTTCTCCCTAAGGCCGGTTCCTGGGCCTCTCCTTCAGGTCCCAGGACTTCTTGATCACCCCTACTGGCTGCCATTGACCGGGTGGTCACGCACGCCCAGTCAGGTAGACCCACCATCTTCAGGTGAGTCGTTTTCTCCACCTTTTCCCAAGGGGAGTCCTCCAAGTCATTCCCTAGCAAACAGTCAACAGGCATGGCGTTCCTCACACAGACCTGCAGAGTACCAGAGACCCCCCCCCACTCGAAGGGAACTTGAGCCATCGGACACTGACTCTCTGAATTATCAGCATTGATAACCCTACAGTAGGCATGGGGTACAACCTGCTCTTGAGACACCAGGTGATGCCTCACTGCAGTCACACTGGCTCCTGTGTCTCTAAGAGCCTCAGCTTTCTTACCATTGATGGTAACCACCTGCCCATATTTTTTAGTGTTAGAGGGCAGGTAGTTGGTAGGGACCATCTCACTGTCTCCTAGTGAGACTAGGGTCATCTGAACAGGATCTCCACCCCCCGGGACCATCACTTCTTCTCCTAAGTGAACACTGGTCACTTGTCGGGGCGGAGCACCAGTGGGTGCTGGTTTTCCAAACAGGCGACACTTGGGGTCACTGGCTATGTGCCCCGGGTCACCACATTTGTAACAATTGAAGGGCCCCTTTGGAACAGGTCTACCTGTCGGGGCCCCATTCTGCTTTGGGGGTGGGGGAGGCTGAGAACCCTTCTGCTGGTTCCCTTGGGGATTACTTTGGGGGCCTTTAGGGAACCCTTTCTGTTTACCCCTGTCCCCCCCACTCTTCTGCTGGGGACCCTGCCCACCCTTGGCGGAGTCTCCCACTGGACCCTTGTGGACCCTGGTGCTGAGCCAGCGGTCCGCCTCCTCAGCAAGCTTCCTCGGGTTGGACAGCTTGCTATCAATCAGGTGCTGGCGTAACTCAGGAAAACAGTTATCAGACAAGTGCTCCCATGCAATTAAATCAAAGAGACTTTGAAAATCATTCACCTTGTTACCCTTCACCCAACCATCCAGGGCTCTGCAAAAAAAATTCACATACTCCACATACGTAGTCCCAGGACGCTTTGCACACCCCCTGAACCTCTGTCTATATAATTCAGGGGTAAGCCCATACCTGGTCATTAAGGCCTCTTTCATGTGGGGATAAGAAATCTGTTCTGCAGTGGGCAAATCTAGCAGGGTGTCCCGCCCTTCGCTAAGGAACCTTCCCCACAACCCCGCTCCCCAATCTTTCTCAGGGACCCGGTGGGAGGACATGGCTACCTCATATGCCCTAAACCACTGTCCTATGTCATCCCCCCTAAAGAATTCTTTAACTATATCTTTGGGGATGTACACCTTGGACTCTACCTGCACCGGCGTTGTGCTGCCACCAGAAGGAGCTGTTCCCAAACCTCTTTGATCCAACTCCTTCATTCTCAGGTCATGGTCCAGCTGGCGTTGCTGTGCCTCCATGGCCAATCTTTGCTTGTCCATTTCCAGTTTTTGTTTTTCCATTTCCATTTGCCCAGCTAATCTTGCCATCTCCATTGCATGTGCCCTGTCTGCGGCCCTGTCTGCCAGCTCCTCTGGTGACAGGCCTCTGGGGGGCTCTCCAGCGCCATCTGGTGGAATGATATCCACCGGGGTCTGTGGATCTCTTGACTCCCTCCAAGCTCTCAGCGCCGTCACGAGTTGGGTCTTGTTGCTCAATCCACCTTTGGCAATTCTGCATTTTGTGCAGAGATCTTTCAGCTGGTCATTGGTTAAGCTCCTCAAGGCTCCCTCTCTCCAATCTATGTCATCTGCTCCAGAGAAGGTAGAGAGCGCTCTTCCGGCAGGAAGTGAGCCAGGCATGGCTTCAGTAATGGCAGATGTCTCAACAAAATTAGCAAAAAGGAACTGGAAACCTGTGGCTGCGTTATAGATCTGCTCTCCCTATGTGGTGATCAGTAATTCACTGTATCTAAAATACAAATGCAAATTCGCAAATCCTCACCGCTGCGACCAATGTTAGAATTGGGGGTCTCTGGTTGGCGCAAGTAGGTACTTGTGACAAGCAGGGACCCTCTCCTCTAAGTCAGGGCAAAGGATGACCCTTCAGAATTACCCTTGCTCACCCTCTAGGTGCGTGGCGTGAGCAGCCAAGGCGATTCTCCAGGCGTTAGTCAGTTAAGCATTTGTAGACACACACACAGTAAAATATACCAATCCCCCCACAAATGGACACCAGGCTGTGAGTATATAAAAATACGCTTCTTTATGTAAAATATATATATCTCTTAGGTCAGACTTATCACAAGATCAAATAACGGTTCTGTATGCCCACAGGTTGTAAATAGGCAAGCTCTCTTTTAGTTATAGTTCAAAAATGCACTGTTCTTCTCTTAAGTTGTATTCCACAATGTTCTCTTGATTCTTTGTTTGTTTCTGCACTCGGGTGCGCTTTAGACGGGTGAAATCCCGACGCCCTGCCAAGTCTCACGCTTCCCGCGTGAGACGCGATCGGCCCGGCCGGGTCTCTGACAGCTGATGGCCCTCCTGGTCTGCGGGACCCACTCGGGGGGGAAACACCGACCTCAGAGCTGTCCAGGTGGAGGGGAGGCCCACGGACCCAGCGCAGCCCCAGTCACTCGGTCAGGGGCTCTGGTTGCAGCCTCGTCTCCCCGACAGCTAAAGGATTCCAGCGGGAGGGGCTGGAGCGCTCTTCTCAGCGCGGAGCTGCAGGCAGGCACACAGAGCGGCGCGAGTCAGCGGAACAGGGGCGGCTCGCACCGCGGGTGATATTCACAATTCCTGGGCCCTTGCAGGCAGGCTGGCAACCCTAAAATCAAGGGTAGAAACAAACGTTGCGGGCCCCGAGCCCGTTGACGGTCTCGGTGGCGGCTTTCCTCCGGGGACAAAGGCGAGGTGCCCAGCGGCTCAGGCAGAGCGGGGCTGGCACCCGAGGCGTCCGTCCAGGTCGGAGGTCTGTCCCCTGGGTCTGTTTGCGTCCGGTGGGGATTTCTGGCGGGAGGGTGAGGCACAGCAGCGGGCCCTCTTAGGCGGTCAACACAGCGATCTCCTCAGCGGGGGGAGAGCGGCTCAACGGAGCGGAGCTCTTCCCCGGCGGGGACGAGGAGACACAGTCGGTCACGGCCTCAGGGAGGGGCTGGGGGGCACCACAGCAGTGAGCCTTCCAGGCGGTCAACACAGCGATCTCCTCAGCGGGGGGAGAGCGGCTCAACGGAGCGGAGCTCTTCCTCGGCGGGGACGAGGAGACACAGTCGGTCACGGCCTCAGAGAGGGGCTGGGGGGCACCAAAGTCACAGCTCCGGCAGTAGTAGATATCCCGGTTAATTACCGGCAGACGAGCAGAGGCAGGTTGAGCCAGATGGTCCTGTGGCTCAGGTCAGGGGGCAAGCTCAGTCAAGCCCTTGGAGAATGTTTAAGCACAAAGCAGCAAAGTCTTTTCTCATCAAGTCTTTTCCTCTCCTTTCTCAGCAAGGCAAGCAGCAGGCCAGTTCTCCCAGCGTCTCTTCTCCTTCTAGTCGGGCAGAGGTCCTTCGTGGTGAAACAGGATTCTGATTTACAAGGAGCAGGGCTCCTACTTTTATACACAGTTTCTTTTGTTCTCACTGGCCAGGGGGGCCTCTGCATAACTGCTTCAGTCTCTGAGTACTTGTTGTGGGTACTTATGACTTCTGTATTCAGTGTGAGGGCAGGCACATCAGCCGCTCCCCAGGGAGGCGGAGCCGGCATTGAGAGGGCAGGAGTGGCCTGAGTACTTTGTTGACAAGCTTCGGTCCTTCCTGGGCCAGGTGCAGGCTGAGTCATCAGTCGCTCCCCAGGAGGGCGGAGCCAGCATTGTGGAGGCAGAGCACAGCCTGATGCATCATTCAGGGGAAACTCCCACCACCCATTAAGGGGTCCTCCTGCTAATCACTACCTGTCAACTCCCAGCCCTGTCACTCACACACACCAGACAGTCAGATCCACATCCAAGCAGAGGCGGGCTGAAATGGTTAGGCAAGCAAATGCTAACTTTCTAAAAGTAGCATTTGCAAACACAGGATATTAAAATAAACTTTACTAAAAGAAGTATTTTATTATTCTGAGTTCAGGCATACTAAACATGAATTTCTACCATGTTCCCTGAGCCTGCTGGGATTATAGAGTGTAATAATTCCAGCAGCCCATCTGGCCTAGAAGGGAACTGGTAGCCTTACAATAGTGAAAAACGAATTTGGCAGTAATTCACTATTAGAACATGCCACACACATCAGGGCATGTTCTACCTTACACTTACAATGCACCCTGCCCTCAGGCCTACCATAGGGGTGACTAATATGAAGTTAAGGGAAGGTTTAGGGGCTGGCAAGTGTGTGCACTTGCCCAGCCAGGGTGACAGTACCAGACTGCACGCAGGTTCTGCAATGGCAGACCCTAGACACATTTTAAGGCTGCTTCTGTGGGTGGCGCAACCAGCGCTGCAGGCCCACTAGCAGTATTGGCATTCACAAGCCCTGGCACTCCTGGTGCACTTTACTGGGGACTGACAGTAAATCCAATGAACCAATCAGGTATATCAATCACATGTACACTTTACAGTAGGGAGCACTTGCACTGCGGCACGGGTTGGCCGTGGCGCAGTGCCCTGAGTAGCGGACACCAGCAAAAACATCTGAGGCACAACAGCAAAAAGTGGAAGGGAAACTCACGCCAAGGTGCCAGGTCTAACACGTGTCCCCTCCAGCTGAAATGTGGGGGGAACTACCCTTCCCCAGGGAGTTCCACACCACTAAGGCGGAAAAACCTGGACAGACCGTCAGCGTTGGCGTGATCTGTGCCAGGGCGGTGTTCCACCGTAAAGTCCATACCCTGTAGGGAGATGGACCACCTCAACAGTTTTGGGTTCTCACCCCTCATCTGCATCAACCATCTGAGGGGCCTGTGGTCTGTCTGAACCCGGAAGTGAGACCCAAACAAGTAGGGTCTTAGCTTCTTCAGTGCCCAGACCACAGCAAATGCTTCACGCTCTATTGCACTCCACCTACTTTCCCGTGGCAGTAACCTCCTACTGATGAAGGCTACAGGGTGGTCCCAGCCCTCCTCAGTCATCTGTGAGAGAACAGCCCCTACACCATGCTCTGAAGCGTCTGTTTGCACTATGAATTCCTTGGAGAAATCAGGAGCCAGGAGCACGGGTGCCGTGCACATGGCAGTCTTCAGGGTGTCAAAAGCCTTCTGACAGGTGTCAGTCCAAATCACATTCCTGGGCTGCTTCTTAGAAGTCAGCTCTGTCAAGGGGGTCACAATAGTGCCATAGCCCTTGACAAACCTCCTGTAATACCCAGTGAGCCCCAGGAAGGCTCTCACTGCAGTCTGGGTCTTGGGGGGTTCCCAAGCCAGGATGGTCTCAATTTTGGGTTGCAAGGGTGCCACCTTGCCACTCCCCACTTGGTGTCCCAAGTACACCACGGAACCCTGCCCAATCTGGCACTTGCTCGCCTTGATTGTGAGGCCTGCCTTGCGCAGGGCCATCAACACTTCCCAGAGGTGCCGCAGGTGTTCTGGCCAGGTGCCACTGAACACTGCGATGTCATCCAGGTAGGCGGCACTGAACTCATCCAGCCCAACCAACACCTGGTTGACCAACCTCTGAAAGGTGGCAGGGGCATTCTTCATCCCAAATGGCATAACCCGGAACTGGAAATGCCCATCTGGTGTGGAGAATGCGGACCTCTCCTTTGCCCCATCGGTCAAGGCGATCTGCCAGTACCCAGACGTTAAATCAAACGTGCTGAGGAACCGGGCAGCCCCTAGCCGATCAATGAGCTTGTCCGCTCTGGGGATAGGGTGCGCGTCAGTCTTGGTGACTGAATTGAGTCCTCTGTAGTCCACACAGAACCGGAGTTCAGGTGTGGCTCCCGGCGCAGCAGCCTTTGGGACCAAGACCACGGGGCTGGACCAAGGACTGCTGGAAGACTCAACCACCCTAAGAGCAAGCATCTTGGAGACCTCCTCCTTGATGCAGGCCCGGACCCTGTCAGTTACCCTGTAAGCCTTATGCTTCACAGGTAAGCTGTCTCCTGTGTCCACATCATGGACGCACCAGTCTGTGACACTAGGAACCAGGGAGAACAGGTCTGGAAACTGCCCCAGCAACTGGCGGCAGTCTTCCTGTTGCTCAGGGGTCAGGGTGGGTGAGAGGTTAACTCCATCCACTGACCCATCTTTCTCACAGGCCACTAAGAGGTCAGGAAGAGGCTCAGACTCCTCTTCCATTCCATCATCAGTGGCCAACAGCATGCCCACTTCGGACCTTTTCAAGTGGGGCTTGAGGCGGTTGACATGTAAGACCCTTAAAGGATTCCTGGGCGTCTTCATGTCCACCAAGTATGTCACTGAGCTCTTGCGCTCCACAACCTCAAATGGGCCTGTCCACTTATCCTGAAGTGCACAGGGTTCCACTGGGGCCAAGACATACACCTCTTGTCCAGGCTGAAGCTCTACCAGAGTGGCATTCTGGTCGTACCACCGCTTCATCTCCTCCTGGCTAGCTTCCAGATTTGCCTCAGCAAGTTGTCTGAAGCGCCTGGTTTGGTTTCTGAAGGCCAGCATGTAGCTATATACATTCTGGGGAGGTTTCCTGGGAGATTGCTCCCAGCCTTCCTTTACCAAACTCAGTGGTCCTCTCACGGGGTGACCATACAGCAGCTCAAAGGGGCTGAACCCTAGAGACTTCTGTGGCACCTCGCGGTATGCAAAGAGCAGGCATGGTAAGAGGACGTCCCACTTACGCCTCATTGGACCTTCCAGGCCCATGATCATGCCCTTTAGGGTTCGGTTGAATCTTTCAACCAACCCATTTCCTTGGGGATGGTAAGGTGTGGTGAACTTGTAGGTCACACCACACTCTTGCCAAAGGGACTTCATATACTTGGATATGAAGTTGGTCCCTCTGTCGCTCACCACCTCTAGAGGGAACCCCACTCTGGAGAAAATTCCCATTAGTGCACGCCCCACCACGGGGGCCGTCACTGTCCTCAGAGGGATGGCTTCAGGGTACCGGGTGGCATGATCCACCAAGACCAGGATGAACCTGTTGCCCATGGCTGTCTTGGGGTCCAGAGGCCCAACAATGTCAATACCCACTCGTTGGAATGGAGTACTGACTACAGGGAATGGTTGGAGTGGAGCCTTGTTCTTCCCTCCACTCTTCCCACTTGCCTGGCAAGTTGGACAGGTCCTACAATGAGCATCTGAGCTCTTGTGCATTTGGGGCCAGTAAAAGTGGGTGACAAGCCTGTCATAGGTCTTGTCCATCCCCAAATGTCCTGCTAACGGCACATCATGAGCCAGTCCCAGTAGGAAGGCTCTGAACTTCTGGGGTACCACCAGCACACGGGCTGACCCAGGTTCAGCAGTCTTAGGCTCGGAATACAGGAGGTCATTCTCCCAGTACACATAATGTGTTTTGGCCTGAACACCATTGGCCTGGTCTGCAGCCTGCTGCCGCATACCCACGAGAGAAGGGCATTCTTTCTGCTCCTTGCAGAATTCCTCCCTGGAGGGGCCTCCTTCTTGCTGCCAATGGGTCAGCTCAGGCAGGTCCCCCAGTTCAGCAATCTGTTCCCCTGTAGGCTCCAGGGCATCCCCCTCAAGGTCTGCTTCCTCCTGGACCGTGGGAACAGGAGGGGCCAGTTTCCCGCGCCCCCTGCGCCTTCTCCCTAAGGCCGGTTCCTGGGCCTCTCCTTCAGGTCCCAGGACTTCTTGATCACCCCTACTGGCTGCCATTGACCGGGTGGTCACGCACGCCCAGTCAGGTAGACCCACCATCTTCAGGTGAGTCGTTTTCTCCACCTTTTCCCAAGGGGAGTCCTCCAAGTCATTCCCTAGCAAACAGTCAACAGGCATGGCGTTCCTCACACAGACCTGCAGAGTACCAGAGACCCCCCCCCCACTCGAAGGGAACTTGAGCCATCGGACACTGACTCTCTGAATTATCAGCATTGATAACCCTACAGTAGGCATGGGGTACAACCTGCTCTTGAGACACCAGGTGATGCCTCACTGCAGTCACACTGGCTCCTGTGTCTCTAAGAGCCTCAGCTTTCTTACCATTGATGGTAACCACCTGCCCATATTTTTTAGTGTTAGAGGGCAGGTAGTTGGTAGGGACCATCTCACTGTCTCCTAGTGAGACTAGGGTCATCTGAACAGGATCTCCACCCCCCGGGACCATCACTTCTTCTCCTAAGTGAACACTGGTCACTTGTCGGGGCGGAGCACCAGTGGGTGCTGGTTTTCCAAACAGGCGACACTTGGGGTCACTGGCTATGTGCCCCGGGTCACCACATTTGTAACAATTGAAGGGCCCCTTTGGAACAGGTCTACCTGTCGGGGCCCCATTCTGCTTTGGGGGTGGGGGAGGCTGAGAACCCTTCTGCTGGTTCCCTTGGGGATTACTTTGGGGGCCTTTAGGGAACCCTTTCTGTTTACCCCTGTCCCCCCCACTCTTCTGCTGGGGACCCTGCCCACCCTTGGCGGAGTCTCCCACTGGACCCTTGTGGACCCTGGTGCTGAGCCAGCGGTCCGCCTCCTCAGCAAGCTTCCTCGGGTTGGACAGCTTGCTATCAATCAGGTGCTGGCGTAACTCAGGAAAACAGTTATCAGACAAGTGCTCCCATGCAATTAAATCAAAGAGACTTTGAAAATCATTCACCTTGTTACCCTTCACCCAACCATCCAGGGCTCTGCAAAAAAAATTCACATACTCCACATACGTAGTCCCAGGACGCTTTGCACACCCCCTGAACCTCTGTCTATATAATTCAGGGGTAAGCCCATACCTGGTCATTAAGGCCTCTTTCATGTGGGGATAAGAAATCTGTTCTGCAGTGGGCAAATCTAGCAGGGTGTCCCGCCCTTCGCTAAGGAACCTTCCCCACAACCCCGCTCCCCAATCTTTCTCAGGGACCCGGTGGGAGGACATGGCTACCTCATATGCCCTAAACCACTGTCCTATGTCATCCCCCCTAAAGAATTCTTTAACTATATCTTTGGGGATGTACACCTTGGACTCTACCTGCACCGGCGTTGTGCTGCCACCAGAAGGAGCTGTTCCCAAACCTCTTTGATCCAACTCCTTCATTCTCAGGTCATGGTCCAGCTGGCGTTGCTGTGCCTCCATGGCCAATCTTTGCTTGTCCATTTCCAGTTTTTGTTTTTCCATTTCCATTTGCCCAGCTAATCTTGCCATCTCCATTGCATGTGCCCTGTCTGCGGCCCTGTCTGCCAGCTCCTCTGGTGACAGGCCTCTGGGGGGCTCTCCAGCGCCATCTGGTGGAATGATATCCACCGGGGTCTGTGGATCTCTTGACTCCCTCCAAGCTCTCAGCGCCGTCACGAGTTGGGTCTTGTTGCTCAATCCACCTTTGGCAATTCTGCATTTTGTGCAGAGATCTTTCAGCTGGTCATTGGTTAAGCTCCTCAAGGCTCCCTCTCTCCAATCTATGTCATCTGCTCCAGAGAAGGTAGAGAGCGCTCTTCCGGCAGGAAGTGAGCCAGGCATGGCTTCAGTAATGGCAGATGTCTCAACAAAATTAGCAAAAAGGAACTGGAAACCTGTGGCTGCGTTATAGATCTGCTCTCCCTATGTGGTGATCAGTAATTCACTGTATGTAAACTACAAATGCAAATTCTCAAATCCTCACCGCTGCGACCAATGTTAGAATTGGGGGTCTCTGGTTGGCGCAAGTAGGTACTTGTGACAAGCAGGGACCCTCTCCTCTAAGTCAGGGCAAAGGATGACCCTTCAGAATTACCCTTGCTCACCCTCTAGGTGCGTGGCGTGAGCAGCCAAGGCGATTCTCCAGGCGTTAGTCAGTTAAGCATTTGTAGACACACACACAGTAAAATATACCAATCCCCCCACAAATGGACACCAGGCTGTGAGTATATAAAAATACGCTTCTTTATGTAAAATATATATATCTCTTAGGTCAGACTTATCACAAGATCAAATAACGGTTCTGTATGCCCACAGGTTGTAAATAGGCAAGCTCTCTTTTAGTTATAGTTCAAAAATGCACTGTTCTTCTCTTAAGTTGTATTCCACAATGTTCTCTTGATTCTTTGTTTGTTTCTGCACTCGGGTGCGCTTTAGACGGGTGAAATCCCGACGCCCTGCCAAGTCTCACGCTTCCCGCGTGAGACGCGATCGGCCCGGCCGGGTCTCTGACAGCTGATGGCCCTCCTGGTCTGCGGGACCCCCTCGGGGGGGAAACACCGACCTCAGAGCTGTCCAGGTGGAGGGGAGGCCCACGGACCCAGCGCAGCCCCAGTCACTCGGTCAGGGGCTCTGGTTGCAGCCTCGTCTCCCCGACAGCTAAAGGATTCCAGCGGGAGGGGCTGGAGCGCTCTTCTCAGCGCGGAGCTGCAGGCAGGCACACAGAGCGGCGCGAGTCAGCGGAACAGGGGCGGCTCGCACCGCGGGTGATATTCACAATTCCTGGGCCCTTGCAGGCAGGCTGGCAACCCTAAAATCAAGGGTAGAAACAAACGTTGCGGGCCCCGAGCCCGTTGACGGTCTCGGTGGCGGCTTTCCTCCGGGGACAAAGGCGAGGTGCCCAGCGGCTCAGGCAGAGCGGGGCTGGCACCCGAGGCGTCCGTCCAGGTCGGAGGTCTGTCCCCTGGGTCTGTTTGCGTCCGGTGGGGATTTCTGGCGGGAGGGTGAGGCACAGCAGCGGGCCCTCTTAGGCGGTCAACACAGCGATCTCCTCAGCGGGGGGAGAGCGGCTCAACGGAGCGGAGCTCTTCCCCGGCGGGGACGAGGAGACACAGTCGGTCACGGCCTCAGGGAGGGGCTGGGGGGCACCACAGCAGTGAGCCTTCCAGGCGGTCAACACAGCGATCTCCTCAGCGGGGGGAGAGCGGCTCAACGGAGCGGAGCTCTTCCTCGGCGGGGACGAGGAGACACAGTCGGTCACGGCCTCAGAGAGGGGCTGGGGGGCACCAAAGTCACAGCTCCGGCAGTAGTAGATATCCCGGTTAATTACCGGCAGACGAGCAGAGGCAGGTTGAGCCAGATGGTCCTGTGGCTCAGGTCAGGGGGCAAGCTCAGTCAAGCCCTTGGAGAATGTTTAAGCACAAAGCAGCAAAGTCTTTTCTCATCAAGTCTTTTCCTCTCCTTTCTCAGCAAGGCAAGCAGCAGGCCAGTTCTCCCAGCGTCTCTTCTCCTTCTAGTCGGGCAGAGGTCCTTCGTGGTGAAACAGGATTCTGATTTACAAGGAGCAGGGCTCCTACTTTTATACACAGTTTCTTTTGTTCTCACTGGCCAGGGGGGCCTCTGCATAACTGCTTCAGTCTCTGAGTACTTGTTGTGGGTACTTATGACTTCTGTATTCAGTGTGAGGGCAGGCACATCAGCCGCTCCCCAGGGAGGCGGAGCCGGCATTGAGAGGGCAGGAGTGGCCTGAGTACTTTGTTGACAAGCTTCGGTCCTTCCTGGGCCAGGTGCAGGCTGAGTCATCAGTCGCTCCCCAGGAGGGCGGAGCCAGCATTGTGGAGGCAGAGCACAGCCTGATGCATCATTCAGGGGAAACTCCCACCACCCATTAAGGGGTCCTCCTGCTAATCACTACCTGTCAACTCCCAGCCCTGTCACTCACACACACCAGACAGTCAGATCCACATCCAAGCAGAGGCGGGCTGAAATGGTTAGGCAAGCAAATGCTAACTTTCTAAAAGTAGCATTTGCAAACACAGGATATTAAAATAAACTTTACTAAAAGAAGTATTTTATTATTCTGAGTTCAGGCATACTAAACATGAATTTCTACCATGTTCCCTGAGCCTGCTGGGATTATAGAGTGTAATAATTCCAGCAGCCCATCTGGCCTAGAAGGGAACTGGTAGCCTTACAATAGTGAAAAACGAATTTGGCAGTAATTCACTATTAGAACATGCCACACACATCAGGGCATGTTCTACCTTACACTTACAATGCACCCTGCCCTCAGGCCTACCATAGGGGTGACTAATATGAAGTTAAGGGAAGGTTTAGGGGCTGGCAAGTGTGTGCACTTGCCCAGCCAGGGTGACAGTACCAGACTGCACGCAGGTTCTGCAATGGCAGACCCTAGACACATTTTAAGGCTGCTTCTGTGGGTGGCGCAACCAGCGCTGCAGGCCCACTAGCAGTATTGGCATTCACAAGCCCTGGCACTCCTGGTGCACTTTACTGGGGACTGACAGTAAATCCAATGAACCAATCAGGTATATCAATCACATGTACACTTTACAGTAGGGAGCACTTGCACTGCGGCACGGGTTGGCCGTGGCGCAGTGCCCTGAGTAGCGGACACCAGCAAAAACATCTGAGGCACAACAGCAAAAAGTGGAAGGGAAACTCACGCCAAGGTGCCAGGTCTAACATGATCCCATACCTGTAACCAGAAGTCATGAACAGATTTGCAGAGGAACAACATGTGAAATAAGGTGGCACGTGAAGAGGAGCAAGACCAGCATATGTCTGGAGTTGCAGAAAACCGATTATTGAGGTCAAATGGCGTAAAAAGGAGTCTACTGTAGATGGAGAACAGGGACTGTGTCAAGGTCGCCACTCTGGATGATTTGCGGATCTTAGTCCATATCTTGTCCCACAAAGATACCGACCAAGATGTGGCAAGGTCATGTTCCCACTGTTCCTCTACCTTAGACTTAGGTCTAACAGAGTCTTTAGTATGAAGGTACTTGTAAATAGTAGAAGCTTTGGAAGTGGTACGCAAGAAGGAATGGAGTTGTGAAGCAGAGGTGGGGGGCACAAAGGGAGTATGTGTTTGTGAAAGTCGAGTGTAAGTTGCCATCACCATCTCTTTAAGTAGGAGATATTTGTGGGCAAAGGACGTGGGTAAGTCGAAAGGAGGAGCAGAGAGTTGAGAAAGGTAGGAAGGTAGAGTGCGAAAATAGTTGAGAAATCCAGATTAAACCTTTTTGCCTCCGGGACTTCCAGTAAAAGGGTTTGTCATGAATCAATAGGTGTACATTGTGCCAAATAGTGGAGTTCAGAAAAACAGCAATTGTAGCAGGGGGAAGAGAAGTAGAGGATAAAAGTAGTTTGGTAGTAAATTTGTGAATGGAAGTGGGAAGTGAAGAAGGCTTGCGCGAAAAGGAAATTTATTCAGCCAAAGAAAAAGGGGAAAGAAAGAGGCGTTCAACTTTGGCCCATAGAGGGCAGTGAGAAGTGGGATCTTGTAACCAGAAGGAAGCTTGCTGCAGCAAGAATGCTTTTTGATAGGCTGGGAAGTCTGGGAAATTAACTCCACCTTCTGATTTGGGGCGTATTAGCCTAGCAAGGGACATCCTAGACTTTTTGTTGCTCCATAAAAAGGAAGACAAAACCGAATTGATTTTCTTGAAAAATTTAGAAGAAATGGGTATTGGAATATTAGAAATCGTGTAAAGGATTATGGGAGATAACATCATCTTGATGGTGTCAAGGCGACCCCACCAAGACAAGTAAAGAGGGTGTCATCTGGTTGTTAAATCTGATATTTTTTGGATACATTTATTCAAGTAGAGAGAGACCGTTTCTGAAATAGAGGGGGTAATGTGCAAGCCTAAGTATTTGATGTGCGAAGGACTCCATGTAAAATTGGAAGCGCTAAAATCAGGTTTGAAAGTAAACTTTTTTAAGGGGAGAATCTCACATTTATCATTATTAAGTTTATAGCCAGATATCTTAGTGTAATCCCGCACTTCATCTAGGAAAGCGGGAATTGATTCAGTGGGGTTAGAGATGAAAAGTAAGATATCATCTGCATAAGCAGCGAGTTTAATTTGGGAGTGCATGGCATGAAAACCATGAATATTAGGATTTTGATGAAGTTTGGACAGGAAAGGCTCCAAAGCCAAGTTGAAAAGAAAAGGGGACAAAGGACAGCCTTGACGGACACCTCTACCAAGATCAAAAAAGGAGGAAACAAGGCCATTAGCGCATACTGCCGCGCATGGATTAGAGTATAGTAGGGAAATCAAGGAAATAAATCTGGGACCCAAACCAAACCATTAGAGGGTGTGAAATAGATAGGACCATTCAACCCTGTCAAATGCCTTTTCGGCATCTAAGGCAATCGCTGCAAGGGAATGTTGCAAACGCGGGGATTTCAATAAAACGTGAAACAAAAGTCTAGTGTTATCAGTGATAAATCGGCCCTTGACGAATCCGGACTGCTCTTCACCCAAGAGGTCAGGAAGCAAAAGGTCTAGTCGCGCCGCCAACGACTTAGTGAATATTTTATAGTCGATATTTACTAGAGAAATGGGCCTGTCATTTTTGCAGTGTTTGACATCTTTCCCTTCTTTGGGTATGAGGCAAATGTGAGCGTCGGAGAAGGTGCCCGAGGAGCTGCCTAGGGCAACGAATATGTCTATGAGAGAGTGTAGTTTTGGGATAAGTCATTTTGAAAAATGGAGGAAAAATTTGAATGTGAAACCATCAGGTCCAGGGGCCTTGTCCTTTTTGAGGTGTTGGAGTGCAGTGAGCAGTTCTCGCTGGGAAATATCAGATTCTAAGTGAGAAAGATCAAGGGGAAAGTGCTCAAGTTTCTGAATAGTAGAGAAAACATGTGCTAGAGAGTGAGGAGATGGTTGAGTATCAGAGGAGTAAAGGGATTTGTAAAAAAGGGAAAATTCAGTGAGAATGTCAACATCTTTGTGCTTGAGATCGAAATTGGTATCATAAATGGATTCAATGTTCAACTTGTTATGTTTGACTTTCAAATAATTAGCTAGAATTTTCCCAGCTTTATTTCTGCCTCCATAAAACTTTGCGCTAGCTTTCAACAAATACAAGGAGGCGTCTTCAGTAGATTTTTTGTTAAAGTTCATTTTAGCGGCAACAAGGGCAGTCAGACTATCTTGTGAGTGTGAAGTAAAATAGGCGTGTTCCAATCTCTTGATGTCTTGAAGGAGATGCCCAGTAGATTTGCGAGCAGCTTTTCGTTTTTTCGCCACATAGCCAATTATAAAATCTCTTGCCGCAGTTTTAAAGGAATCCCAAATGGTATGCTTAGGGATGGAAGGAGTATCATTAAACAGAACAAACTCATCAAAAAACGTGGTGAAGGAGGTAATGAACTTGGGATCCAAGAGAAGGGTATAGTTAAAGCGCCATCTTTTGGGTCCAACAGCTTCAGGGAGTATATCGACATTGATTAAAACAGGGGCATGATCTGATAGTAAAATTGGACCGATTTCAGCATTAGTGAGAGTTTGAGCAATGTTGTGGGTTACAAAGATGTAATCAATACGTGATTGAGAATGGTGGGAAGGGGAATAGAAGGTGAACTCTTTTGATGTCGGATTACAGAGGCGCCAAGCGTCAATGAGCTTGTGTTGGTAAATAGCTTGAGTAAAGAGTTTAATGCGATTTGTTGGGGATATAAGGGGCATCGGAGTTCCTGTCTATGAAAGGGTCAAATGGTTGGTTGTAGTCTCCTGCTAGGATGAAATTGTCGTCAACAAATCGAGTGAAGTGTTGGGATATGTCATTCCAAAAAATAGGGTTACCACCAGTGGGGGCATAGACATTGAGGAGAGAAATTGGAACACCTCTAAGGGATAGTCAAACATGTATCCATCTACCTTCAGTATCCGACTCTTGAGTAATCAAAGAGTTGGATAGGGACTTACGACATAAAATTGCCAGCCCATTGCGTTTACCATCACCCTGAGAATAATAAACCTCACCCACCCACCCCCTCTTGAGTTTTGCAGATTCCGCATCTGAAAGGTGGGTTTCTTGTAAAAATGTAAAATCAACATTTAATTTAGCTAAGTGAGAGAAAATTCTCTGTCGTTTGATTGGAAGATTAATACCCTTAATATTCCATGAAATTATTTTAAATGACATAGTGTACACAATATATTGTAATAAACATGATGAACAAATTCAGAGAAAATGCCCATGAGAAAAAGTGAGCAAAAAAGAAGGAAATGTTTGTGGAAGATAAAGAAGAAGGAAAGAAAAAGTAGGCAATGGGGTCGAATTCAAGGAAAGGGAAAGTAGATAAATCTTGAGTGAAAAAGAAGAAAAAAGTAAAAAGAAATAAGTATATGCTAGGAAGTGAAAGATGCAGTGGAAGCATAAAAAGGGGAACAGAAACACAGTCTTAGCAAAGAATAATAACACCTATAAGCAGATAGAGAAGGAAAATGTCAAGATATGAAGCGTAGGAACAGGAGTAAATGATGGAGACGAAGAACAGCAAAAAGAGATGCATAAAAACAGAAGAACAAGGGAGATGAGCCCAGTGAATGAATGGAGAAACACAAGAGAAGAAGAAGCAGAAGAATTGAAACTAGTGAAGGAGAAATGACACCTTTGAGCAAAGGATAAATAAGGAGAAGGACAGGGAAGAGGAGATGAGGGCAAAGGCAAACATGCCAGACAAGGAAGGAGAACGTACTTACAGGGAAGGAAAATGAGGAGGCACAGTCAGGAAGAAGACCAGACGTGAGGGAAGGGGGGGGGGTAGAGCCAACTGTAGAGGGCAAGACTTCCAGGGTCAGCGAGCCGTCCAACCGGGGGAACAACACGGAACGTAATGTATAATAATCTGTGGAGACATGAGAAAAACATCAGGAGAACGAACCAATAAAGAGCAACAGGGAGATTGTATGATCAAAAACAATAGACAAGGGAAGGGCAGACAGGGGAAATTGCGACGGGAACAAAGCCAGCATAAAATGTTTAAAAGATTTACAAGAACGTGAAGTAAACTGTGAAACTTGGGTAACAATTAAGAGAGGCTAACTAGAAGAAACATCAGCAACTCAGAAAGTCATGGGAGGAAGGAAGAGGAGGAGCCAGAGATATCCATGTCAGCTGCTCGGCAAGAGTTCAAGAAACTCTGAAGACGTACAGGATGCTCGTAAGTCGTTGTCTTGTTATTGTAGGTAACCTTAAAGAGGCAAGGGTGAAAGAGACCATATCTGGCACCAATGGAGCGAAGGTCTGATCTCATATCCAGGAAGGCTTTACGACGGCTGCCCGTGGATTTAGCGTAGTCTTGCGCAAAAAACAAGGAGGATCCTGACCATGTGAGACGAGGAGAAGCTCTGGCCGCTGAGAGGACTTTTAGAAGGTCAGTGTATTCTAGGAAATAAAGAATTACACCTCTTGGTCTCGACGAAGTGGAAGTAGGTGAAGAAGCCAGGCCAAGTCTGTGAGCCCACTGTATGTTGACCACAGTGTCCTCTGGTAAATGCAAGAGTTTAGGGAGAAAAGATTTGAAGAAAGCAATGGGGTCGCTCCCCTCGCAACCCTCCACCAGGCCGTAGACGCATAGGTTATTACGTCTGTTTTGATTCTCAAGATCCTCCACCTGCTTTTGAAGAGAGGAAATCTGTGGGTGCATATGAGAAGCTTTGGCAGATGATTCTTGAAGAGAAGAGACACTCCGCTCCACCGACGTGACTCTAGCATCCATTTGCGACCAGTTATCAGTTAGAACTTGTAGCTTAGCACTAGTTTCTTCCATGAAGGGACGAAGGGCTCTTATCTCCTCCAGCAGCAATTCCATAGATATGGCCGAGGTAGAATTAGATGGTGAGGGAGGATCTTTTTCCAGCCTTTTGGTGGTGGCTTTTCCTGATGGCTGCGCGGAGTGCTCCATTGTAGACTGTGGTTCATGGGTGGTAAGTGTTTGAGAGGCTTCTAACTGAGCCAATTCGGAGAACACTTTGGAGTTTTTGATAAAGGCGCGTTTCGGGGTCTTATTGACACAGTCTGTCGTAATCCTACCCATGAGATGCGAGCCACCACTGAGGAGAATAACCAGCTCACGGACCTCCTAGACAGCAAGGAGCCAAAGGTTATGAAGTAAGTCCGCTAAATAACAAGAAAAACCAACAAAAGCTATGGAGTCACGCAGGTAGGAGGACTGTTACAGGCAGAAATTCCAAAGAGAAGACATCGGAAATCACAAAATGCCCACCAAAATTGAGGAAGACAAAAATAGCGCCAGCATGAGGATGAGGAGTCATGAAAGTCATTGATGTACAGTAAAATGGAGCAATGGCCCACCTTGTATGAAGAGAAGAGAGCAAGGCATCATGGTAAGCAGCTGGAGGTAGAGAAACGTCGCGTGTGAGACGTGCTTCAAAATCGCAATCAGAAAATGGCGGCCGCGGCCATCATGAAGCCACGGCCTGCGAGAAATCCGATGATAAAGAAGGAAGGCAGCTACATGAAGCTCCGTGAAGGGTGACGAGGCATGCCTGGAGCTTTCCGACAGTTGAAACCTCTGTCTCCGGGTCCAAAGAGATGTGCGAACCGCCCGTTCACCTCGGCAGCAACGGAGGGCTCACATGGACGCCGCCATCCTCGTCGAGCGCTAAGCCACGCCCCGCAAAAAGCTCTTTACTTGAGTTTTTAGAAGCCAACATTTTAGTAGTGTAACAATTACTTTTTTCTTCTGTAATTAATCTTTTATAGGTGGCTAGTACCTGTGCATAATCCTTTTTCAAATCTTTATTATAATTTTGCCTCCATTGTTTTTCTGTTCTCCTACAGAGCTGTTTTTGTTTCCTAAGTTTATCTGAAAACCATGGTTCGGAAGGTTTATTCCTTCTTGAGACAGTCGTTTTTAGAGGTGCTATAGTGTTGGTTGCCTTGGTAATCCAAGAGGTTATGTTGTGTACTGCCCGATTGATCTTGACCTGTAAATTAGGCTTATTTGTCAATAGTAAGGCCTGAAGGAGGTCAGAGTCAATTTTTGGTCCAATCTCGGTAGGTGTATGTCGCTGACAAGTTGCTCCCTGTCTTGCACTGAGATGAGGCCTTGATGGTAGATATAATGGCCTTGTGGTCTGACCACACCACTGATAGTACCGCCAGTATTTTGATGTTAGGGTTGGATGTGAAAATGCCTTCTAGAGTATGTCCAGCGACATGAGTACTCTCTTGGAACAGTTGTTCCATCCCCAAGCCTGACATGGTGTCGAAGAGTTCAGTGTTCTTAGAGTCCAAAATGTTCTCTAAGTGGTGATTAAAATCGCCTAGTAAGCTATAATCTGCGTAGCTGATGCTCGCTTCCAGATAAGGAGTGAGTTTGTCCACCAGAGTGGCCTGAGCTTTGGGTGGATAGTAGATTAGTAGGCCATTCCAGGAATCATTAGGACAAAGTTGTATCTGAAAAGATAACAGTTCGCAGTCCTGTGAAGTGCCTAATGAGGATGCTTTTATAGATATTCCATCTTTGGCAATGTCGGCTAGCCCACCACATCTTTTGTTAAATCTGTCTGCTCTGGTAATCTGGAAACCAATGGGAAATGCTTGAAGTAAGTCTGGGTCAGATGCGTCATTGGCCCAAGTTTCAGTTACAAATACTAAATCAAGGCAATGACTTTCTATCATCTCAGCCATCTCTGTGTTGTGTTTCATTAGAGAACGTGAGTTGAGTAGCATGGCTTTTATTTCTCTGGCAGTTTCTAACTGTTTTAGTTTAGTTCGAGGTGATTTCTGCTTGAAATCAAACTGCAATTTACAGTGTTCCTATTCTTTAGGTTCCAGTAGGAGGTCAAGTTTGGCACAACAATAGGGAGCTGACCTAAGGCTCCGGCTGGTTAGGTCCTCTCTACAATATATAATGAGCGCTGGGTTTTTCAGGGCAGGGGTTTTGGCCCTCGGCCCGGGCCAGACGCAGACGGGCGCAGACGGGCGCAGACGGGCTTGCCTTTTGCGTGTCTTCGGCTTGCCCGCTGCGCACGTCCGCAGCGCGTGAGCATTTGTGCCCACCTAAATAGTTATGGTGGCGCAGACAACTGGTCCGCTGACCTCGCCGGAAGTGAGGGTGTACCAGAAGTAGTGGTGCTCCCTTTATGAGCCTCTGACCAAACGGCACAGAGACAAGAGGAGATAGTCCAAGCTCAGCATTGGCCAACAGTGAAGGTAAGAGTGAAACATTGATCAATACACCCACTGCTGGCCCCTGCTCTTTGCAATAGCATTAGATCCCCTAGCACAATGGATTAGAGTACATGCACAGGTGGCGGGATATGACTGGGCACTGGGAATATCAGACAGGATTATCAAGATATTTGGCGAGGTTTCTAGTCTCCGTCTGAATGAAACTGAGACAGTGATATACTTAGTGGGATCATACCCTCAGAACCTTTAGTGGGCTAAAGATCTCTCAATGCAGAATGATGGGTTTTGGTATCAGGGAGTCTATGTCACACACAACATTATGTTGTCCAGGGACACTAATGTTTACTCAGTATCACCCGAATAGAGGGCGATTTGAAGTTCTGTGATAATCTACAGCTATTTCTACTGGGTAGGTAAGCCATAGTCAAGATTGTAGCTCTGCTGTGGGTTCTACGTCATCTCCAAAATTTCCCATTTGAAATACCACATTTCAAGGGTTTCTCCTTACACCACTCTGACTATCCTCTGATGAGTAGGGAACTGAATCATCAGCCTTCGTTTCTTCACTGATGCCTGAGAGATCGAAGTCATTAGTCAAAGAATAACATTTCTCTGCCCTTTCGGGGGATCCAGACCTATCCCTGGGGGACAGAACTTGTCACCCTTACTCAATCCATCAACACATAATGCATCAGTGCTGGGTGTCAAACCCTGTGTTCCGGCCCAGGTCCACCCCACCTCTCCGTGTCTCCCATATCCACGAAGTTTTCCCTTTCCTTTCTCAACTCCACCTGGCACTATAAACCAGCTCCCACTGTCTCTGAAGAAGTACTCTGTTCAGCTGTCTCTGGTGTAGCCGGGGGGTGAGGGGCAGAGGGGAGTATAGGTGGGGAGGACTTACTCTGCTCCTTTGGATGTAGCCCAATGCGCTTCCCAGAGAAGATCCCTGAATTGATTGTTGCCTTTCTTTCTCTGGAAAGGCCAGTGCTCCTTGATTTTTTGATACTGCATCCATTTTCAGCCCCTCTTTGCCACTGAGGGGCCTTCCACTTTGGCAGCCACTCCAGCTTTCTCCTTTGCGTTGCGTGCTGTCAGCCTCTTGCTGTGCGAGGCTGCACAAGCAGGCAGGACTGGCAGGCCCCCATGAACTCCGCCCGCTTCTTCAGAGGTTTTACGGCTTTCGAGGGATTCCGAGGCTCCACAGTGAGCGGAGAGGTCAGGGCTGCACGAGATCGGTGCAGACGGAATGCGACCTTTTCGAGGCGTTTCTGCCTGAATCCAGCAGCCTGAGCGTGCAGTCCAGGTGATGAAGGAGCTGCACACCGGCACTCTCGAGATATGCGGTAAGTGTTCGCATCGGCCCCGGCTGCTCGGAGCAGGGGAAGGAAGCAGGCAATGGCGAGTTTAGGTGGCAGTCATCTTGCTCCTCATTAATTCCAATTGCAAGCCAAGACACAAAAACGTCTCTCCCTCTCAAAAAGACGGAGTGAAAGAGCAAGATGGGGCGAGAAGGACTCCGGACCAGAGTTTAACACCTCCAAACAGTTGAAGTGGGACTACTATATATGACCCCGGCTAAATTCCTTAAATGGGGTGCAAGTAGCTCTTCCCCCGGCTCTCCTACCAGCACCGTTTTTATTTTTAGCTATGGCAGTGTTGAGATTGTGCCTGGCAACAGTGTGGGTTGACCCTGTACCTCCTCCATTTAATCACTGGCTCAGCTAATCTCTGTGTATCAGATTGAGAGTGTTGTATATACATACAAAGGTGTCCGAGCTAGGAAAGGGGTCTTCAAATTTGGGCCCCTCAGGGAATGCTGTCTAGCTCAAGGACAGGAATCAAATTTGTGTTATGTATTTTATTGATATGTTTTGATGCTGCTAGGATATATGTAAGTCTTACTGTATCTCCGGCCACTTACTCAACCTGTATTTGGTTATTTGCATTTGTTGCTATGCATATGCTTGGATGCGGGGTGAGAGGGGAATTTATTGTTTTGGAAAATGCAATAAAGACGGTTTGAAAAAAATGAAATACCACATTTCTTTTTTTCCCTGGTGTAGTCACTGCTGAGATTCTTTCTGTGGAATTATGGTGTCCCCTGGATAGCGCGCAAGAATTGCTTCATATCTACATTCAATGACGAGCTGACACCAGATCCTACTATCCAGCAGCTCACCTGATAACTGCAAACAAATAGTGGTATGATTTACCGGGAGACCTGGCATCCCCCTACGAGAGGTAGGTGATTAGGAAGAGATAGCCCCTACACTTTCTTTATGAGGGTTGCCCAGACTAGCGACTCACCAAGCAACAAGGCTGGTGTTAAACTCTGGACAGAAACACTTAGAAAGATTGGGTGAGACCAACAGATCACCAGAAAGTTACCACTGTGGACATGGACAAACCTTTCTGAGGTATCTGCAGAAGAAGGGTTCAAGAAATGGGATCTTATTGCCATATCTATATACCAATATACATATTGGTATATATTTAGTGGGAGATCTGATAAAAAGCACAGCTATGAGGTCCTTTTAGGACCTGGAAAGAGAGAAAGAGCTGCTTCACACCCAGTTATTCTGTTTTTTGCAGCTTACATAAGCGCTCACCCTGTATATTGTAGGCATGAAAAGTCAGGTGGATTTTAACCCTCTAGAAGCCTGGTTGTTGAACGAGGAACTTTCAGAACACAAAATTACACTTCTACTGATCTCTTATGATTAACATGTTTGCCACATTTGGGGAGCTGAGGTTAGCATGGGGCGGATCTTGGATCACTTTCCAACACGGAATGGGAAGAAGCCTGTCTGTTGCTAAAGGAAACAGCTATTACGTCTAGATTTCGATGGATTCAATTAAAGATCCTCTATAGGGCATACCTTACTCACCAGAATCTCTGGAAAGTAGGTGCGGTAGAGTGATCCCTAATCCTTACCCGCTGGGACTGTCATGAAAATAAGAGGTACTGGGGAAGTAGGCTTTATGCGTTAGAACCAGTGCCCAACTGGAAGGCCCACTACTATCCCAAGCTGATCATTTTACATATCAATACAGACTTGCAGAGTGGTCGATATAGGTGGGCACTGCTACATCTTGGCTTAGTAGTGGCAAAAAAGCTATCAAATACAGATGGTAGGAAACCATCCATCCCTTCTTAGAGGTATGGACACAGGGAATGGACCAATGCATGAGTTTTGAGAGGCCTATTTTACAGTCCACAAACATACCCCAAATATGGGTGAATTGAGGTCACCATGGGGGTTTCTCATCGATCCATTAAAGCCATAAAATACAGTGCTGGATAACGAAATTAGAAAATGTCTCACCCTTTGATGATAGAGAGGGCTGCCGGCACAGCTGGTCAAGGATTAACGCTTGAGGTAATGTGGTCTGATATGCTATATATGCGTTTGGCAAAATTGAAAGTTGCATGGATAATGTTCCATTTGCAGGATTCTGTATCTTACTTTGATATCAAGTTGCTTTGAATTCTATTGTTCAGGCGATAAAATATGGTATTACACACATCTCCAACCACACACACATATCCTTCTGTAAATGCTTCATGCTTGATGCACTGGTTCTAAATATAAATGTCTGACAATAAAATAAAGTTTCCGGTGTTAGATTGGAGGACCTGATAATGAAGTATGCCACAATATGTGGGAGAGGCTCTATCTTTATATGCAACTTCTGTCACATAGTCATGAAACTAAAACAACACAAAACAATGTTAATGAGGAAAGGTACGCCATTTAACCTCCTGATATTTTTCCCAAATAAAATTATACCTGAAATGCATGGATTTTTTTCTCTATGGGAAAGAAAAGGTCTAACACTGCACCCAAGTGCAGTCAATGTTGACTGCATGTAGGGCATGACTGGATTATTTGGGCCCCGGGTCAATCAGCACCTAGGGAATCCTACTATACCCAGACATTTCTGAACAGAAGATACTCATCGAAGCCCAGAGCATTGCGCCTTGTACAGATTCATGCACAATTTATTTCCCAGATTGCACTGCAAATGTCCATATGTGGGTGAACATTTTTTCAATTTCAACGCATTTTTGTGACAGAAAAAATCCGGAACATCTGGAATGGCAAAGACTTACCAACATGTAATTCATTACTTATCTCAATGAAAATGGTTAACCACATGTGTGGGTGAGCCTGCTGCCTAAATCAAGCACAGGAAAAAGTAATTACCATGAGAACACACCACTGCTATCACATTAATTTCACGTTGTCACAGTTTTCTTCCATTCCCGTGAAGTACAATAGGCAAAGTCACACAAGTGGAGGAAATGTAGGTGGTAGGACCTTCAATTACCACATATTTTTTCCTCTGTACAGCACAACATCTTGGACTTAAGTACAGGTCTAGTTTGCAGAAATGTGTGGGTTTTGTGGGTTTCCCTCAGGATCAGCTGACCCTTGGCCCAAGTACCACAGCTACCCACATACCCAAAAAGATTGACATTCCGAGAAAAATCATGATGTCTCTACATTGCTTTTTGGAGGCAGTTGTTGTAATAAAATATGTAATTTGAGATGTCATCAGTGATGTTATAACTGGTGTCTTAGAACATGTCATGGGTGATGTTAGATGTGAGGTCATAAGCAGTGCATGGCGGAGGAGCAAATTCTGATTAGCTCTGTTAACTATAACTGGAGAATTTCTGTGTTTTCTTTCATTCAAAATGTTATGTTGGCACTGACATATTCACCTAACTATGATGTCGCTTTGACCTTTGTTTTTTTCAGTATATATCCACATATATTGATATATAGATAGAGGTTCATATAGAGAGAGAAAAATAGACATAGAGATAGAGATGGTTGCATAGATAGACACGGAGTCACGTATCACCGGTGTTTGCTACTGCCGCTGTAGCTGCTGTAGCCACCACCGGCGCCGGTGCTGTTTCGCGGTCCGCGGCTTGACTGTCTGGCCTTGGGGCATTCCGCTGTGTATTCCGGTGTGCCTTTTGGGGTCCACTGCCGGAGTTCTGCCCGGTTTGGCCCGGTCTCGGGGGCTGGAGCTGCCGCCTTTGTCGCCCTCGGTAGCCTCGTGTTTCAGGTCTCCTGCCACCTCTGTCTTTACCCTGCCCGGAGCTGCTTGACGTACTTGCTGCAGTCCAGCTCCCATTGTGGCTCCAGTCCGGGCGGCTCCAGTCCGGGTGGCTGGGGCTGCGGACTTGCTTTGGGTCGGGCAGCATGCAGCATGCAGAGAGCTGAGAGTTGTGTGTACAGCTGCCTGTGTGCTTGGCCGCCTGTGTAGTTGCCGCATTAACGCTAGGTGGCAGTGCAGGATTGTAGAACAACAGGATTGCAGGACTGCAAGGAGAAAGGAGCAGGCGAGGGGCGGGAGATCAGATGGGCTACTGCTACTGCTACCTGAGGACGCTTGGGCACCCCTGTGGATCTCCAGTGCTTGCTGTAAGGCGCTAGCAGGCAGCATTGGAGCCTGGTGGAGCAAGGGAAGGGTTTATCAATCAAATAAAAATAAAAACCTAAGGCTAGCCCATCCTGCCTTGCTCGTACAACGCTGAGTACAGCTGAGAAAGTCTTTAAGGAAGCGAATAAGTAAAGAAGGCCACCTCATTCCAACAAATATTTATCCTAACTTTAAAGATCCTTGAAATCAGTCCTTCACAAAAAGGGAAATAGTCTGTGCAACACTATAGTTGGAATTTAGTCAGTGAATCTTTTCCACATTGTGTATACCTGTGTATATTTACCGGTGGATAGTATATATATTTTTTAACACTATTGCGTACATTGAATCATACAGGAAAATCTGGGCTCTTTACTAATCTGAGCAAGGTAGCCAATAGAAATGAGGTCAGGAAAAGAAAGAACTGTTGGGACTCCTAAAAAACGTGTCCGAAAAAATCAAGCACCTAAAGTGCTAAAAAAGGCTAGAGCTAAAGCCCAAACTAAGGGGGTGAATCAGACTCTAATCTCTCCAATAGCTAGGATGTTTGAAAGATCTACAAAAATCCCCCAGAAATTAGATTTTATGCGAGATCCTACAACAGTACTCATGTCGATGCAACTTGAACCAGAATTTAAAACTATTCTGATCACAATGAAGCCAACAAACGAGTTGAAAGAGAATTTAGTTTTACCTGATAAAGTTGAGGAAGATTGGGCATTCGACCAAACTAAAGACAAGGAAGGGAAAGATCGAGAAGGACAAAGTAATGTACACATAGAGGAAAGTGATTTACAACAGCTAGTAAATCCTCTGAATCAAATAATTTCACAAGAAATGATATGTAAAGAGTTGGATAAGACAAGGATGGTCACAATATCAAAGGACTGTGATCAAAGTGATAAGAACAAGAATACTTACTACGGAGGAGTTCCGCTTCCAATAGAAGTGAAAGTTGATATTAGGAAACAAAAGAACAAAATAGTCAAAGTCAAAACAATGGATTCTCAAGTATTTCATCGGAAGGCCAATGAGGAGGACAAAATTGGTCTTATATTACGAAATCGGCAAGAAGGCCCTACCGGACCAGTTGAATTGGAGCACAGCACACCGGGCAAACAAATGAGGGTGGTGAAAACACCACAGTACAAAGATGTGAAACCCGAGAGCCGTTAGAACAGGCCGCTAATATTCAATCAAAGAAACTAGTTAGAACAAATAGCCTTTTAGTAAGCAACGAATATCCTTTACCCGCAAATGAATTTGCCACAAATAAGTCTAGTGGTTTAATGACAAAACACTTATCCGATGCCATACACAAAGAAAATAGTCAAGATGATAACAATAGCCTCTTAAACTGTAAGGAACTATACGTGGACAAAAAACCAAAAAAAACTGAAAATCAGGATCCCGGAAATATTTGGGATATATTTTATCAAACATCAGTACTGACCCTTGAAGCGCTAACAGCTCAATCAAACAAAATGGGTATTCAAATAGACATACTGGGAGTTTTGGCCAATGCAGTGGCCGGGATTGAGAATAAATTGGCTGAGTTGAACAACCTTATAATAAAAGCACAAAGGGAAGTTGCACCAAGTTACATTGAGTGCACATGTGCTCCAATAATTAACAAACTAGTAACCATTCCAGAGGTTGTGAATACAATCCTTGAGGACGTTGAAGATATTGTTTGCACAAGAAAAAAGGATTACCACAAGGAGGACGGATATCACTCTAATACAAGGGAACCTATATTAGTAGATAAAGTGGAGCAACTGAAAAAATTAAATACCAAGGATGCTATTATATCAAGTATGGTAATACAACCGAATCTAAAGTAAGACAAAAATAACACAAATGGTAAAAAATTATTGCTGGATTTTCCACAAGAATTCAATAAAGAAGGCTCAAAGGCCGACGACTCAGTAGTCTTTGAAATAACAAAAAGACAGAGAAAAAAGTTACGTAAAGCAAGAAATAAGGCAAAAAAGGAAAGTTCGTCAAAAAGTTATAAAAAATTGGTTACACCAAAAAAAGAAATAGGAACAACAATAGAAACCAAAACGGCTTTAAAACCAAACTTAATTGAAGTAGGACTAAACCTAAGGAAAACAACAATAGATAGCAAAACTACTGGGATGAAACTAAATAGTGATGTGAAAGAAAAATATTATGATATTTTTTCTAAACCAACGAACTCTCAAAGCAATCAAAAATTGGCCAGATTAAATATAAGTACAGTAGCCGAAAACTTCAACCAAAAACTGTCTGCTCTCTGAATAGAATCACAAAGGGTACATGAAGAAGAAGCAAAAGGCAAAACCAACGGAAACAGTTGTGTAATAAAGGATCTTACTTCCTGTGACATCCAAAGTGAACAAACTAAAAGTATGACAAAAGAAATGACGCCATGGAATACACTGGAATTCAGAAAAACAGTGCATAATCAGAATGCCATGCAAAATCATAAAGGCCCAACAAACCACTACCTAACAGAGCAAGATCAAAAAACATCACTTAATCTTGCTATGAATACAAACCAAAAAGAAGATATTCCTGTGGGAAATGGACAAACTAAAAGTATGACAAAAGAAATGACTTCATGGAATATACTGGAATTCCGAATAACAGTGCATAATCAGAATGGAATGCAAAATCATAAAGGCCGAACAACTCACTTCCTAACAGAGCAAGATAAAAAAAAAATCACTCAATCTTGCTACGAATACATACCAAAAAGAAGATATTCCTGTGGGAAATGAACTAGGGGCTGATAGAACAATGAATAATTCTCGGAATATAAAAGAAATACCGGACAAAGCAATAAATAAAAAAAATAAAAATACCCTAGTAATTGAAAGCAGTGGTCAGAAAAGGCGGATCACATACAATGAAAACGGAATATCGGAGGGCTCAAAAAGTCACACTAGGCTTTTAAAAAATAAGCCTGCCCAAATTATCCTCAAACCTCTCTACAAATCAAGAGGAACACATGAAATCCTAAATAGAGGAAATATCCTGCTGCTAATGAAAACTATACCATCACTTGAGAAGATAACATCTGAGGATATTAAATGTGTAGGTTTTCAGCCAAACCCCGAAGGAAGACTTCCATTAATATTGGTTACAGTAGCCACTGGGCCTATAGCGGACTTAATCTTGAAAGAGTACGGAACCTTCTATAGTTGGGGGATACTAATTAGCCCACTGCTACCTAAGGTCTATCCAACGCCATTCTTAAGTGGAGAAAGTCCATTAAAACACTCACAACGTGAAAAAAAACAACCCTGTCATTTCCATATTAAAAAATCCTCTGGGCAAAACAAATCCAGAGGGAAAAGAAGGGTTTAACATATTAAAGAGAGAAAACATAAACGGAGTGAATGAAAAATGGATCACAACAGCTTTGCACGGTTGTGAAGAGAATTGACAAACTTCATCACTGACAGTCCAACAGATACAGAGCATAGACACTACAATAATAAATATATAGTGAGTTATAATGAACAAACATCGTGTGTAGAAAGAAAAAACGCTCCAGAGTGAAACAAGCAAATCCAACATCTACCTCCCATATACTGTAAGGAAACTCAGACGTACGCGAAATAGATTAAGGAAACAGATAATTAAGTATCCATTTAACGATGACTATGGGTATTACTAAAAAACACAACTTACAATCTGAGGAAAGTATTATGGAATGAAAAGAATAAAGCCAGGCAAGATCTGTGGACAAAAATCTTCCATGCAAGGTCTTTAACTAATTCACGGAAGTTCTGGAAATTGATCAACAGTCTAGTAAGACCAAATAAACAGGCTGTAGGGTCTGTTTTAACCGAAGAAGAATGGGTGGCGTTTCTTTTAAAACATCTAAACATAGAAACCTCAGCAAATATTAAATGCACAAATAGGGAAGAGAAGACAATAGATGATCTGGAAAGCAATTATGAAATTCACATAACAAACTCAAAGGTGGCCAAATTGATTAAGAAACAGAAGGTATGGGCCCCAGGTCCCAACGGCATTCCATTTGCGTTATACAAGGAAGCACCAGAATTTTGGGCTGTTTACTTGACCAATGTCTTTTGTGAGGTGGTTCGGAGTGGATTGATTCCAAAATCATGGAAAGGTTCTTTAATAACACCAATCTATAAGAAAGGAAATTGGCAAATGCCAGAAAACTAACATTGCACGACACCGATGCAAAATTGTTTGCCAGGATTTCATTGGTGCTTTTAACAGATTGGTCAAAGGAGCACCAGGTATTGCCCCCGAATCAAACAGGCTTTATAAAAGGCCTTGGAACATCAACAAATATACTAACATTATCGGTATTAATTGAAAAGGCAATATTTGGAAAACAATCCTTATATCTTTGTTTTGTAGATTTCAAATCTGCCTTTGATTGTGTTTACAGAGTTCATTTGTGGGCTAAATTAAAAAACCAAGGAATTCCGGATAGTTTGCTAAAAATTATCAGACTTCTACACTCCGAGACCTGGGTTAGAGTTAGGATTGGTGACGGAAACATACTAACTGATGAAATTCCTACAACAAGTGGTCTTAAACAAGGGTGAGTTTTTGCCCCCTTACTTTTTAACTTATTTTTAGCTGATCTTCCTATTAGGTTGAACGAAATCAATGCACAACCTCAAAGGTTATCATAAAAACAGATATCCAATTTGTTGTATGCTGATGACATCACACTCTTAAATCATACCAAAATTGGAATGCAATGATTAATTGATGGTATTTTTAAGTATTCAAAAGCAAACGGGTTGGTAATAAACAAAGCCAAGACCAAGGTAATGGTCATTACAAAAAATGTGCGACTCAAATTTAAACACAAATGGTTTTTCGAAGACAAAGAACTGGAATAAGTTGCTATTTATAAATACCTTGGCATTATTTTTAATGATAATGGAAACTTTCCGCCACAAAAACAGGACATTACAAGGAAAGCAAATACCCTTGTTGCTGCATTTAGAACCATTCAGAAAACCATAGACGACCTGTCCTATCACCCTCTCCTAAAAATAATTGCTGCAAAACTTCTCCCTACCTTAACATACGGTAGTGAGGCAATGAATGGAAAAGATGCTGAGATCATTAACATTGCTGTCACTAAAGTATACGGAATTTTATTTTCACTGCCAAAGAATGCCTCACAAGCACAGGTCTGGCTGGAATATGGGCTAAATAATCAAATATATGCAAGGAAAGGTCATCTACTGAAAACTTGGAAAAGAATAAAAAATGATCAGGATAATCAAATGTCTTGCTTACTGTGGCAAGAAGTAAGAAACAACAGAAATTTATATGTTTGCTTCTATTTAAATAAATTGATAGACGAATTTGGTATTACATCAATTTGGAATACCACTATTATACAAGAAAGCTTCAAAAAAATGATAAATTAGCTTACCAACCATCTTTCCCTGATAAAGGATAAAGAAATATTAGTGAAAAGAAATCATGCATGGCCAATCGTAAAAGGATTCAAGATATAAAAGGTACAAAAATATTTAGAAACATTGTGGACCAAGAAAAACAAACAGATTTTTATTAAAGCTAGATTTGGTTGTTTGCCAGGACTAGGTAACTTACTACCATGGAAGAGATCAGAACTAGAAAACCTATGCCGGCTTTGTAAATTAGGGCAAGAAAATATTATGCATTTACTGTGTCTCTGCCCGGATCTGGACAATGAAAGAAAAACTACTCTCAAGAGACTGTTTAATATACGAGGTGTAAGGACATGTAGGCAAGCACTGATCGCATGTTTAAATCCTGAAGACTTACCGATGAACTCTGCGTTTGTGAAATTTTTATGAACTGTGGTAATTAAATTGCAGGCTTTCATCTGAGTGATATATGGATTGAGCCACTATGTGTAAGATAAAAGAGAAAAATGCTATACGATCAATTGTTTTATAACTTAGCATGTATGATATATAATCAAGTCTTTGGGCACAAATTGGAATGATGGATTGTTTTTATAATTGTAAACTTTTTCTTGATATTTTAGCTATTTTTGTAAGATTTTAATTAATCAAACAAAATAAAAAAATAAACTTGAAACTTGAAGCATAGATAGACAGCTAGATAGGATTGCATCCATTGCAAAGCTTGCATACATAAAGAATATTGCATAGATAGACAGGGATGCATAGACAGATAGAGTGGCAAAGAGGCAGACAGATAGATAGATAGGACATACAATTAGATAAATAGATAGAATTGCATTGATAGACATGCAAAGAGAGTTGCAAAAATTGAATAACAGCTATAACTGCAAAGAGATAGATAGAAACCCAGATGAATAGGTCAGAATATAGAAAAATGGATACAAAGACAGACAAACGGACTGGTAGATATGTAGATACACAGACAAATAGATAGGGTTGTAAAGATAGTTAGATGGAGAGATAGTTACACAGATAAAAATGGTTGCATAGCTGGATAGCGAGGATTGAGTTCATAGAAAATGTTGCTTAGATAGAGAGGGTTGCCTAGATAGATGAAGGGGAGGAAAGTCATACAGAGAGACAGACTAGCAAAGTGAGTGAGGAAGAGTTGCAAAGATAGATCAATAGATACATCAATAGACGGGGTTGCAAAGCGATAGAGAGATAGAGATAGAGATAGATTGATAGATAGATTGATAGATAGATAGATAGATAGATAGATAGATAGATAGATAGATAGATAGATAGATAGATAGATAGATAGATAGATAGATAGATAGATAGATATATAGATGGATGGATAGATGGATAGATAGATAGATAGATAGATAGATAGATAGATAGATAGATAGATAGATAGATAGATAGATAGATAGATAGATAGATAGATAGATAGATAGATAGATAGATAGATAGATAGATAGATAGATAGATAGATAGATAGATAGATAGATAGATAGATAGATAGATAGATAGATAGATAGATAGATAGATAGATAGATAGATAGATAGATAGATAGATAGATAGACAGACAGACAGGCAGGCAGGCAGGCAGACAGACAGACAGGCAGGCAGACAGACAGACAGACAGACAGACAGACAGACAGAAAGACAGACAGACAGACAGACAGATAGATAGATAGATAGACAGACAAGTAGCGAGACAGTTAGACAGATAGAAATAGAGATAGATAAGCAGAAAGACAGATAGATAAGCAGAAAGACAGGTTGAAAGACAGGCAGAGAAACAGAAAGACGGGCAGATAGACAAACAGACATGAGTTACAGGAGTGCAGTTATACATGCTTTAATTGTGTGCATATTACAAAGAGAATTGCTTCATAAAGAATAGTTTCAAATGGACACAATTTGGCATCTTGTGAAACAGCAGCAGTCAGATAAACAAAGACCATTCCAAATGAATTTACAGCAGCATTGGTAGGATACAGGAACTAATAACGCTGGAATGTGCCCTGTGCTCTAATCAAAAGCAGATGTTAGTAGACATCCTGCTATCACATTAGGGTCCAAACACGAAGACAACTCTAAATTAATATTCGATTAATGACAAATACACTGGCACTGAAGGGAACTACATAGTGTGTGGATGTGGACCTTGTAAAAGAGCAAAATGCTGTCATTTAAAGTGAAGCTAGACAGAGACTGAAGTAGGCTAATCCAATGCCCCATTCTACATGCTGCAGTGGCCAGAAGCAGAATATGAGTGATACAATAACAAATCAATGGATGAAGTGAGCTGGTTGAAAGCCCCTTTCAGCAAGTATAGTTTACACACAATTTTAGTAAAATTAAAAGGTGTTGGCTAACACCAGACCTACAAATAGCCTGTTGCTGCTCACTACCACTTACCTGGCGCACAACCTTTGCACCATGGTGCGGAGCTGTGAGTGTGCTGTCTAGCATAGGATTTGTACTGGAAGCATACCCGTTCATTATAAACTCCTATACTTAAACAAATTCTTATGCAGGAAAAAGAGAGTGACCCCTGAGTCTCACCAAAGAGAATGGGCTACTCGTAACAAGCATAACATAAAGGAGGTGGTGTCGACAAAACCTCTAGGTGAGGACAGCTATATAAAAATGGCATAGTCTTGAACTAAAACTCGTGTTTCTCCTTCGGCAAACAGAATCTGTTCTATGTACCAATATTTTGATACATCATCGTGATAATTAAAGAGAGTCTTGATAAAGATGGTTTAAACTGATGAATTCCTTCGAAACAAGTCGACGCAAAGTTTTTTACACAATTCAGTGGTTGACTGGCTCTACAGATACTTTCAAAAGAAGTGTGTATCAGGTTCCAGTCAATATTTTGTCCCTTTCACGAATGTGTTACTTTATGACAAATTGAACTGTCTGTAGTTTTTCTCACAGGGGCTTGATTTAGTTTTGTTAATAAATATTTACAATTGAAGGGAACATTAAATAATGATTTCTTTGATTTATTTATCATATTATATTGATGAGATGTACTAGATATCAATAATTTAGATCTTATGATGCAATATATTTTTTATCTGTATTGACTTCTACTTTTGGACAGTTTCTTTGAGCTTACTGTTTGGGCTTTACTGTTTGCTTATTTTCTATATCTGTTTGAATGACATGAAATGATAAAGAGTGGTGTGAAATTATGTATCTAGAAGACCAAGGAGAAATCTATTTTTCAGTAAACAAATTCTTAAACATTACGCACATTGTATTTGTGTATAATGCACATGCAATGTGTGGAATGTTTGCCAAATTATTTTTTGTCTCCATATTAGTGCCTTCTTCAAGGAGGTGCTATTTTGTATGCAAAGCTAGTCTGGTTAACTTACTAAATCAGGCTTTGAGTTGAAAAATATGGGTCCTTGCTCTAATACCCCCAAGTTACAACCAAGTAATGCTCTCTTTGTTGCAATGTGCTGCAATGCAGTGCAAAATGAGACGCACAAAGAGAAAAGGGCACCTCCTTCCATAGCAAAATAATATTTGCTCTGAAATATAAGTCAGAGTTTGCTTCACTTTGTGTGACTTTCTCCCAGTGCAAAGACTCAGGGAATAAGGCCCTAAGTTTCTGTTGAACATGTTCAGCTGCTACATTAGAAAACAAAATTGATTTTTATGGGCAATGTTATTATGGCTGAGATTTCGACTTTTCTACTCACTTTTTCAGGGAATCCTTAGAAGCTGGGGGGCCCCGGCCAACATGCCACTTTGCCATGCCTTGCAATGTCTCTGCTCATTGCCACGATAGATGACTACTGCATGAGCCATGACAGCAGAGACTCGACAGCCCTCATTTACTTGACCTTTCTGCAGTGTTTGACATGGTCTCACACCTCATTCTTATGAGGTGCCTGCATACAATTGGCATCCAAGGACCCGTTCTCTGCTACATTTGCTCCTTCTTAACTTATAGAGCACAAGTTGTCAGCCTGGCACCTTACTCCTCGGAAGCCCACAAACTCATCTGCAAAGTGCATCCGGGTTCATTGCCCAGGTCCACCCTCTTCAATGCATTCAGGATCCCTCTGGTCAAGACCACCCGCTCACACAACAGCAGCCTCCTCTCCTATGCAGACGACATGCAACTCATACTTCCCTCTCGGACAAGGCCCCCAACAAAAGAAACAAGTTCACAACCTGCATGATTGAAGTCGCTAACTGGATGAAAGGCAACTGTCTCAATCTCAACACTGACAAGACAGAAGTAGTGATCTTCAACTCACTATGAGACTCCAATTGGTGGCCAGCTAAACTAGGACCCACACCCATACCCAGAACCCACGCCAGCAATATCAGAATAATAATTGACAGCAAACTCAACATGACCGCATAAGTCAATGCAGTTAATGCATCCTGCTTCCACACTGTGAAGATTCTGAGGAAGATCTTCAATGACTTCCAAGCAACACTAGAAAAACTGTCACTCAAGCCTTAGTCACCAGCAAATAGGACCATGGTAAAACCCTCTACACCGGGATCACCATGAAACCACCTAGAAGACTACAAACCATCCAGAACTCAGCAGCCAGACTCTTCCTCAATCTCCCACACAGAAATCATCTCACACCCCACCTCGGGGGACTACACTGGCAGCTGATACACAAGTGCTCTCAGTTCAAACTTCTCACACACACATTCAAGGAACTGAACAACGCAGGACCCATATACCTGAACAGTCTCATCTGCTTCCACCAACCATCCAGACAGTTCCTCCTATTGTACTTTTTATGGTATAGTCTGTTAGGTTTGTGCTGTGCTTCTATCTAGTGTAATGCTGTATTAGAATGTAGGGGAACAGTGGGTTCGAACACCTTCTTCAGTTGGTGCTGATCATCTGGGCCCGTTAGACCTTTGTATCTTTCTACAACAAAGCTCCAGAGACAGTCATGATGGAAGAAAGGTTCAGTAATTTTTGACTGAGGACTTTTGAGAACTTTACAGTGAAACAAAGAGGAAGTTCTTCAGAAGGAAGTAGGCCTCCTTGAGAATTTGAACAGGACAGTGTAGGTATAAATCTCTAATCACTTGTACAGGAGAAGAATGACACCTCACCACTAAGTGTGGATGGTAAACTCCACTTCGCCGGCAGAGTTCACAGAGTTTTTATCACTCCACTTGGAGGGCAGAGTTTGGCAAAAACTCAGCCTATGCTACATAGTGGAGTTTACCGCCACTAGACATGATGGTGTGAAGCCCAGGCATTTCACTGTTTTCGACTATTGGGTCAACTTTAATTGTTAACCTCTGACAGGCTGAGTGTGCAGCAGCAATAATTCCACTGCAGGATTTCTGTTAGCCTCACTGGATGGTTGTCTATGCTAGCCCTGGGCGTTTCTGAGGGGAACAGAGCAGCAGCTTGAGCCTACTGAAATCCGCTGCTGCTGAAAACTTGTCTTTATGTGTTGGTGCTTCCCTCCTCCAAAGCACAGCAGGCACTTATGGATAGGCACTCAAGGCAGGGGCTTTCCTGATCCCTTTGCAGCTTAAATGTACTGCACATTCCTTACAAGCAGTGTGAATGTAAATAAGCTGGATCAACTAAATGCTTGATTTGACGTAGGTGACTGAGCACCCGATCAGCTACTTACATTGACCACCTCCTACCCTCTGGCCGTCGTTGCTTCTCTAAGGGCTGAGATCTCTCGTAATTTTAACACTTTCAGGTCCCCAAATCCAGGACTGAACATAGTCTTTGAAATTTGTCTAGGCATGGGTAGGTACTGTAAACTAACCTACATTTGAAATAGTGGAGACTCCTTAGCCAATCATGGTGAGCTACCTAAAATTCCGAAATGCTCATTGGCTCTGGTGGATTTCCCATCTACACGTGCCATTGGCTGAGCTGTCCTTGTTGCCGTTGGCAGTTGTTGTAGCAGGCTGGACTTAGTTGAAGTTGTAGTGGTGCCATGGGCCCCAGGAGGACATGAGAGCAGCTTCAGCAGGTAGGATCAAAATTGAAAATCAATGAACACGAAGAAAATGTACTCATGGGATATTCTTCAGCGCACACTGATGCGCCATGCTCCACTACCCTTAGACCCGCTGTGCAGAGCCTGTAAAAGTGGGCCTTATCGCACTTCCTCACCCTCAGGGAGGGACAGGGGTTATTGACTCTGCTCTCATTAATCCATGAGGCTACTCAATGTGCTTTGCGTATCCGCCCAGCCTACTTGTAAACTGAGCCGGATTCGATTTGCAAAATATAGACCTGTGGTTATATTTTTACACCCTGCCATGCTTCACTATGTATGCAAACACTACCTACTTTGTAAAATGCTAATTAGGGGTGGGCGACGGATGAGTGTAGCACTCTGCCCGCTCATGGAACTCCACGGAATTCCACTGAGTTTTTATGCAACTCCGCTGAATTCCACACAGTGTAACTCCACAAGCTTCTACAACCCTTACTCACCACCACCTCTTCTATATATTCCTGGACCTGAGAAGAACACTCCTGAAGAAGAAAAAGGCCATGGTGAAAAAAAGACGAATGCTGGGTACTGACATCTGCCAGGCTACCAGGCAACCAGGGACTGAATCTGCTCTCCAGACATCAAATGCCGTACCGCATCTTTGCATGCTCTATGGAAACAAAAAGCAGAAGGACTTCTGATTCTAACAAGGCCTAGCTGACCACCGATGAGTGGACCCTACAAGGGATCTGACTAAAGAAAGTCCTGGGGCCAAAAACCCGGCCTTGCAGACTAGGCGGATCTAGGAGTGACCAGAAAGAACTATCCAAGTAATTGAAAAAAAGTGGCATTCAGAAATGTTTGGCTTCGCAAGGGATATTGAGGTGCCCACAGAGATCACACTATAATCAGGTATCTCGCACCTGGAACTTTTTTGAGGTGCTGAAAATGGGTTCAGTGGAACAGGTGTGCAGACTAGTGGAGCCTGGCTACTGGTTTCAGCCTTGCCCTGCATTGTGTTAGACTGGGAGGTGATACACAACACTGCGCTAACAAACAAGATATCCCCGATCCTATGTCAAACGAAATATATGTTGTTAAATAGAGTGTTCTGGACCCCCCAGAGATTGTTTAAATGTAAACTGAGGGATACGCCTAACTGTTGGAACTGTCAGGAAGCACCTGGTGACTTGGCTCACATGCTTTTTAATTGTTCCCTATTGCGACCATTTTGGAGTAAAATATTTACATATATTCAACAAGTACTTGGAGTCACACCTACCCAAGAATTTATATACGTCATTTTGGGTCCTCTGGAGGCGCAATTGCCGGACATTCATGACAGACAACTGCTTGATATTATGCTGACATTGGCGTGCAAGGTCATACTTTACAAATGGAAAGATTTTGCTGGAGTCAGCTTCAAAATGTGGCTAGAATGGCTCTCCTTCTTAAGAGGGGCGGACAATCCTGCGCTACAGTCAGCCACTTGGAAGCCTTCGAACTCCAAACTCTGGTCATCCCTGGATGCGTCATCCTCCCACTTTGAACCCCCGTGAAGCGCATCCCAACAGTTAGCTTCCCAATATAGGATCTATATAGAATTTGGTGTGTTTGATTATATATGCCTACTGTATACTTCCTGTTACGCATGCAGCGTGTCAGGTCTGGGTAAACCAGTTGCTATTGCTCTATGGATACACCTGTCCTCTTTCTTCCCTCTCTCTCTCGCCTCTTCTCTCCTCTCTTCCCTCTTTCTCTCTCCCCCCTTTTCTTCTTATCCTTTCTTTTCGATTTGCTTTTGATTAGTGTAAGCGTCCTTATGCCAACATTTTTGTCCATTTGTACACTGTAAGACTTATTGTATTGTCTTTATTTTCATCTTTACTCTTCAATAAAAAAGATTTGAATAAAAAAAAAAAAATGTATATCTCTGCTACTTCTTCTCTGATTTTAATACTTAAGGCATCCTTTTACTAATTAAATGTTTCTATATTTTTGCAACATGGGTTGGGAATTGTATTATTTTGATATATTGCCTTTAAAATTGTTGATACGGATTGAAATTAACATTTGTCTCTGCTGCTTGTGCTATAGCTACCAGAGGTCGCACAAAGTGTCCCTGCGTGTCCCTGCCGCTCACAAACTTACTACTGCCTGGAAAGGAACTCTGCACAGCATCGGAAGCGAGAAGCGCTTTTTGTGCAAACACCTGCCTTGTCTCCAGACTCCATCGAGGTCGCGCTGCTGGTGGGAGCTCTTCCGTGGTCGACGGAGTGCCTGTCAGCTCCCAGCGAGCGCTTGAACCCATTTCCATTGGCTGCCTGCACCGGGGGACTGCGAGGCCCAGAAGCCTTTGCTTCTTCCACCTGGTGCCTCTTCCCCCGGCGGTAATGCCCCCTATCTGCCGCCTTTAACTTTTCGCGACACCCGCTCCGCGGGTGCCGCTCACAAACTTACTACTGCCTGGAAAGGAACTCTGCACAGCATCGGAAGCGAGAAGCGCTTTTTGTGCAAACACCTGCCTTGTCTCCAGACTCCATCGAGGTAGCGCTGCTGGTGGGAGCTCTTCCGTGGTCGACGGAGTGCCTGTCAGCTCCCAGCGAGCGCTTGAACCCATTTCCATTGGCTGCCTGCACCGGGGGACTGCGAGGCCCAGAAGCCTTTGCTTCTTCCACCTGGTGCCTCTTCCCCCGGCGGTAACGCCCCCTATCTGCCGCCTTTAACTTTTCGCGACAACCGCTCCGCGGGTGCCGCTCACAAACTTACTACTGCCTGGAAAGGAACTCTGCACAGCATCGGAAGCGAGAAGCGCTTTTTGTGCAAACACCTGCCTTGTCTCCAGACTCCATCGAGGTCGCGCTGCTGGTGGGAGCTCTTCCGTGGTCGACGGAGTGCCTGTCAGCTCCCAGCGAGCGCTTGAACCCATTTCCATTGGCTGCCTGCACCGGGGGACTGCGAGGCCCAGAAGCCTTTGCTTCTTCCACCTGGTGCCTCTTCCCCCGGCGGTAACGCCCCCTATCTGCCGCCTTTAACTTTTCGCGACACCCGCTCCGCGGGTGCCGCTCACAAACTTACTACTGCCTGGAAAGGAACTCTGCATAGCATCGGAAGCGAGAAGCGCTTTTTGTGCAAACACCTGCCTTGTCTCCAGACTCCATCGAGGTCGCGCTGCTGGTGGGAGCTCTTCCGTGGTCGACGGAGTGCCTGTCAGCTCCCAGCGAGCGCTTGAACCCATTTCCATTGGCTGCCTGCACCGGGGGACTGCGAGGCCCAGAAGCCTTTGCTTCTTCCACCTGGTGCCTCTTCCCCCGGCGGTAACACCCCCGTGCACAAACCTCCCCTTAAATTAAACCGCATTACACGCAACGCGGGACGCGCGCGAGGAGAAGCGCGAGGCGAAGCCCGGGCCAAGGGCGGGCCCGTTTCAGCCCGTTCCAGACTGTGAGAGACTGGACTGGGCCACGGTATTTGTGTTTCCCCCTACCCATTTGTAGATCTGTGTTGGTAAAAATTTGTGGGGTCTTACATCCTAGCCAATATTTCAACAGTGAGACCTGTCTGCTCGTGACCTAGCATTTATCACGTCTGAGACGCACAGCGCGCGACTATGACTAGAGCTACTAGAAGCAAAAAGACAGATAAAACCACTGATATAACTGGTCCACTTGACTTATTTATAAATAAGGCCAATGCAGCCATTGATAATACCATCCAATTGATAGATCGACGGGTGTCTCATGAATTGGAGATGGCCAGAAAAAGATCGTCAATGGGCCCCTTGGCTTTAGCACAAACCCCAATCCATAAGGGTCCGATTATTCCCCTGTTGAATCAAGCAAGTGCACTAGTTCACACAGTTCCAAATACTGTGGACCTGTCGGCAACGCAATTGTCATTAGGATCTGATTCTGTGGAGGATCTGGAAAAAACACCGGACTTACATTTTATACAAAATCAAGACACGGTGTTAGAACCTAACTCCACGGGGGAAAGGGAGGGTGCTATACCTAAGAGGCTAAGCAAGGGATTGATTACACACGAGATCACACCGGTTCCACCTAATTGTGTGAACCTTTGCAACCTGAATAAGAATAGTAATAATATTGTAGTGCTCCAAACCCCACCATCCACCATCAGTGTGATCCCTAACATGCCCCCACAGATTAAAGCGCCACTGGGGAACCTGGATGCACTAGGTACAGCAGGTGGTATACACAAACCATGCACCACATGTGTGACATTACATGACTTTCTCACTAATAGCATGGGGGAATTGCTAAAATACCATCTGAAACCCCTGGAAAAAAGTATAGGGATAATTGAAAAACAACTTGCTAAATTGAATACTCCTGCTTTCATCCAGAAGTCATTGAGTACCCTAGACACGGGGGAGGGGAAAACCAAACAGCCAGTTGTACCGGCTAAACCGGCTCAACCACCTACCTTACCTGTGGTGTGTCCAAAGCCCCATGTACAAGATAAACAAGGAAACACCCAGACTAAAAGTATCAAACAAAATACACAAAATACCCCTAACCCCATAAATGTAGAGTGGAATGGCCAACTCAATATTACTAGCGATAATGCACAACCCACCCCAGCCCTAGTGGCTTTAAACACACAATTAGCCAATCTTAAGGATATGACACATAAACCACAAAAAACCCAGTCCTTCCAATCGCAGGGAAAACAGAGGACGGGTACTAGGTTCAGGCGGCCGTTCCATCTCCCACCTGAAGCTACCCCGTACACTGTTGTTCTAACAGGGGTGTCAGAACTGCCAGAGGGCTCGGAGGAGCCCCCGTGGTCACTAAGGAACAAAGTTCTGCAATGGCTAAGTCAAAATAGACCTATTCAGCCATCGCATCTTAGCAGAATAAATTCAGTCAGAAGAGTGTTTTGGATTGGGGACACGAAAAAAAGCCTACAGGGTGACTGTGTTATAGTCAAGTGTGACGATCCTGCCATGGCTGACTATATCGCTTCTTGGCCAGCGCTAGAAAAAAGGGGGGGGGTGGACGTACAGCGTCTCTCCTTCTTTTACCCACCGTTAAATATTCCCAATTATGAGAATACAACTGGTTGGGATGAAGTCCAAGACTGGCCTTGGACACAGGTGGGGTACACTAATAGAAGCAGAAATAGGAACAACAATAATTACTGGAACAGAGGCTGGGATTCTCGCCCCTGGCACCATAGTAGAGGTAACCCAAATCCTGACTATTGGGGGGGGGTTCCCATAAGGAACAGATATGACTGCTTAGACATGGTCGATTGACCAACAAAGGTCATTACAGGGGTATCACAAGTTCCAGCCCCCCAATTAAAGATCTATGATGTCTCTTCCCACTTAGAAAACACTAACCCCATGATGATAGAGATTACATTAGAGCATGACACGGGTAGTGGAAACTTGTCAGGCCAGCATCTAATAGAAAAACTTAGTAAGCCACTGAATGAAAGCGGACTTGAGTTTACAACTGAACCCATCAGCACGCATCCATATCAGAGCACAGTAGACAAGACTAAGATTAAAATTGTAAATGAGATGGGAGCCCTGCCCGTGGGCATTGTCTCACTAACTAGTCAGGAAGAATCCAGTCCAACCAATGGGGAGAAATATTCGTTAAAAATAACATCGTGGAACATTGCAGGGCTGGCTAAAAAAGTGCGGGACCAGCTATTCCTAACTTTTGTGGAAAGGCAGGACATAATCTGCCTACAAGAGTGCTGGGACTTAGAAGAGACCCACATCGAGGGTTTTAGCACTTTTTACGTTCCCTCGATCCAGGGCAACAGAGGCAGAGGTTCTGGGGGACTGTGTATCTTTACTTCTAACCTCTGTAACGTAGAACAGAGTATGCATGAGGCAAGCGGGCCAAAAGCAGGCGTAGGGAGCTTGTTACAAGGCCTGTTTATTAAATCAAATGGGCGCTCCGTTTTTCTGGTCAACCTTTATAATAACGCGCCAAGAGTTGAGGTTAAAACCTTAATAGTGGAATTGGACTTACTGTTAAAGAGAGGTGGGCAGGCGGCAGACTGCTTACTTATAGCAGGGGATTTTAATTGTCACCTATGCCCCTATAGTCAAACAAAAAACTGTGGCATTTTTGACTTAAAAGGGGACCCTACCACGCATTTTGAACACTCCATAGGGGGAAATTTGTTAAATCAATTCATGCATGAATGGGATTTGGCTTTTGCTAATGAACTTTGTCAGCCACCCGTAGCGTTTCAGACAACTTTTTTTGGCCACGGGGCAGGCACTGTAATTGACTTTATTCTGGTCTCCAATAGAAATCAAGGCTGGGTGAGGGGTTTTAATACGGAGGATTTAGCAATAAGCGACCATTTTCCTATTAGCATCTCCCTTAGACTAGGGAAATCGGGGACTCAGAAAATAAGCACTATGAATATACTGCATGGCCGTTCAGTGGCGCTGGCCAGAAAAAATGGCTACGCCATCAAATGGGCAAAAATTGAACCCACAAACTTCTTGAAAGATTTGGTGCAGAAAGAATCTGGACAATTTGCCACCTGTCTGGAATCAAACACCGACCCCGAGCTAATAATACAGGCGTATGAAGGGATTAAAGCCACAATAAATGCCAAGTTAACTAAAAAACTAAAGGTAGGGGATGACACGAGATTATATGGCTGGTTTAATCGAGCCTGTACCAATGCACATAAAGTCCTTTTACAGGCTTTAAAGACCGTCCCTAGGGATACCGGCCGAGTTAAGGAGGCCAGACACGCTTACAAGCTGACCCTCCTGACCAGAAAGAAAGAACTAAAAAATGCAGCGTGGGAAGCCCTGTTAAAGGCAAGCGCCCTAAGGGATAATACGTCGTTCTGGAAAGAAATCAATGCCCCCTTCTTCTTGGATAGGAAGGTAGATTCCCTGGAAATAGGCATATCAGAAGACGTCTGGGTCAATTATTTTACCTCCCTTTATAAGAAAGAATCACTTGCTTTGGGAGATGAGATGGATGTGGGGCGAGAGGTTCTTTCACAGCTTCAGGGAAATTTCCCACTAAAAGTAATGTTTACTCCTGCAGATCTGGAACAAGCGATTTGCCAGAGTGCTAGTCTAAAGGCCCCGGGACCTGATGGAGTCCCCATTGACTTGTTCAAGGGGAATGTAGATCTTTGGGCCCCCTTACTAGCAAATGTATTGAACGCCTACACTAAACTAGGTTTCCCCCATACATGGAATGAAGCAATAGTCATCCCAATATTTAAAAAAGGGGACAGACAAGACCCAAAATGTTACCGCCCTATCTCCCTGCTAGACAACCTAATGAAAGTGGCAGGTAGGGTGTTGCTAACCAAATTGCAAACTTGGTCCAAGAGCAATGGGATACTTTCAAAATTCCAGTATGGGTTTAAGTCGGGTTTGGGAACAATAGAGCAGGGTTTAAATTTGTCCCTTATAATGAATAAATACATTGGTTCAAAAAAAGGGAACCTGTTCCTAACATTCGTCGACTTAACCTCGGCGTTCGATTGTTTGGATCATGGAATACTGTGGAAAACCCTGACCACAATGGGAATAGATAAAAACATTTTAAGCTTTATCCAGGAGCTGTATAGAGACGCAGGCGCTACAGTGAGATTTGGCAAAAATGGCGAGCGAACTAGAAAATTTCCAATAGCAAAAGGCGTTCGCCAGGGCTGCATTCTTGCGCCATTTTTATTTAACCTATATATTAACGAGGTAGCAGCTTTCTTAAATGATCTGGAGGTGGACTACCCCAAGATAAACGGTCTCGCTGTCCCATTATTGTTATACGCCGATGATGCGGTGATTATGGCCCGCACTCAGCGGGGACTTCAAAAGGCATTAATGGGCTTTGCAACCTTCATGAGCACTAGAGGCCTAAAAATAAACGTGGGGAAAACTTTCACGATGTCATGCACCACCAGAAAAAAAGCACCGGACTGCAAAACCTTTGTTAACGATTCGAAGATAGCATTGACTAAAACCTTTTCTTACTTGGGAATCATTTTTAACAATAGGGGGACATGGTCCACAGCGATTACCTCCCGGAACCTGGCTTTTGCCCGCTCAATAGGGGCGGTCAAGCAATTTGCTAAAAAGCTTGGCGGGAAACCGGTAGACACACTACTTAAGATTTATGCAGCAAAATGTGTGTCTACAGCTGTCTATGGGGCGGGGATCTGGGGACTTGCAGATAGCTCGGAAATCCAAAGGGTGGAAAATGCTTTCCTGAGGTATCTTTTAGGCGTCCCGCGCTCCACATCTACTACTATATGCCACAATGAACTTGACAGATCCCACATTAGTGATCTGATAAAGTTAGCGCCAGTCATGTTGTGGCACAAGATTTGGACATGCGAGGACATGACCTTTAATAGGGAAGTAATTCATGACTGCCTGCAGCAAGCTAACGGCGACAAACAGCCATGGCTGGCCTATGTTAAAAAATTTCTGAATTCTATCGGTCAACCAGAATTCTTTTTGAACCCAACCTCATGTGCCCAAGTGTCAAAAAAAGCATTAAAAGAGACATGTCTTGGTCTACTGGAGGAGAGGAGATATCATCTAGATGGGAATAAGCCTACCATCATAGCCCATCGCCAGATCCTCCATGATCATGGCCTTCATCCTTATCTGGGGCCAAATTTTGCAAGTTATCATAGAATGCTTTTAGCACGTTTGAGGACGGATTCTTTTTTCAGGCTAATAACGTTCCCTGTCCCAAATGATTGGTCTGGGAAATTGATGAAATGTCCGTGTGACGGAGTAGCCACCCAGTCCAATATACATTGTATTCTTTTCTGCAAGTATTATCAGTGGGGGAGGAAAAAACACCTGCTGCCACTATTAAAGCTGTGGGGTTTGAGAAGCTGTAAGACTGCCCTTCATAGATTGTACTTGCTCCAAGATGAGCTCACTATCGTAGTGGTGATAAAATTCTTGTCGTTCATTATAAAATGTAGAGGAACCATGAGAAATGATTAGAAGGCTGAGGGTTTGTTGGAGTATTATATTGTGCCTAATAACATCACATAATACATAAATATGTTATATTTACCTCAACCCTCTTAATAATCCTAGGAATTTATTTTTGTATTAACTGTTTTATGAAATGTTTTTAGGGTTTTTAATATTAGGTTACTTGATTGACAAGTGTAACGAAGAAGAGCTTGTTGCAGTGATTTCCCTTTTTAATTCAAGTGTTAAAATGTTGTGTTCCTATTGTATTTTGTGGTGTTTGCTTATATGGTGTTTGTCAAATACCGAATAAAGCTATCTTTTGACTTTGACTTTGACTTTGATATATTGCCTTTAAAATTGTTGATACGGATTGAAATTAACATTTGTCTCTGCTGCTTGTGCTATAGCTACCAGAGGTCGCACAAAGTGTCCCTGCGTCTTCTGGCAAGATCTAGTCACGGTGTGCTCATTGAGTGGGTAATGAGTTATCTAGTTGGCTGTCCTGGTTGGGTCCGGGTAGCAGAGCCCTGATGGAGAAGTCCATGGGTTCAAAATGTGGAAATCAGTATTTCTGTTAGCAGGAACTGTCTGCACGTAACTTGTGCTTATCATCGCACCAGGTTGGCTCAGGGTAACATTGCACACATGGGAAGTGTTGAATCCTATTCCAGTCAGTTTCCGGGCCCTTCATATTTTCTAATTCATTTTTTCTTCAGTCTCAAATGAAGATGCAGGCATGAGGTGAACACCTAATGAGATCTGTGGAATGTAAAAACAGCATTCCTCAGTGCAAGGCATTTCTTCCGGTAAGTTAATTGGTAGATAAGTCAATTGGGAAACTAAAGACTAAAGACTTTAGATTGTGTAAGCTATAGAGATGGCTTCCGAGCTGTAAAATGCACTCATGAACTTAAATTAGAAAGTTTTCTCTCATTATGCTCCAAGCAAGAAAGCTTTTTTAATGATTGCTATTTCATTTGTTCGGTGATGTAGCGTTAATGTTTTTCTCTCGCCTGGACATTGCATTCCTGTTGCATGTTTTTGACTCATTAAAAGGACAATTAATTGCACAACAGGAATCACTTGGTCTTGAGCACAGTGTCAGTTATACATTATCCAAAGAAACTTTTCCTTGTGCATCTGGCTTGTTGTCGACCTTTAAATACTCATTTAGAGACAAACAACGAATGTATTTGTTTTTTGTTTAACAATAACAAAGATATTCAACAACCTATCTCTGAAGGGCACGATACCAGTGGCTGCCTTCAACAGATTTATATTTTAGAAGGGCAATAACAAGAGCCGGATTAAGACATTTAGATGCCCGAGGCACCTAAAAGATTTTGATGCCTCCTATATACCTAATTAAAAATATAAAGAATAGTAAACCGTAAAATAAAATTTTAATGAAACAACACTTACAGTAAGATGGAAAATAATGTTTATGTTTTCATTCTTCTAGTCTATTCATAGGTTCAACTGCATCAATTGCAGTTTTGCACCATATGGTCCATGGTAAATCTGGCAATGCAAAATGTCTGTGATGCCCCCCTTCTCTTGATGCCCTTAGCAGGGGCGTAACGCTGGCTCCCGCAACCCCCACGATGCGGTGTGGCCCCAAGACCAAAGGGGGCCCCCTCAGCACTGCACTCTGGCTTCAGAGCTTTGAATTGAGCCTGAAGGGCCCCCCTGCACGTGCCTTGCAGGGAGGCCCCCCCGAGTTTCGTTACGCCAGTGGCCCTAAGCGCATGCTTATTTTGCTTAATGCTTAATCCAGCCCTGAGTCTAACGGCAGCCTACACAAAGCTATTCTTCTGATAGAGACCAATCGCTATTCGCTATTTACGTTTGTACCTTTAAAAATTCCTTTGACTGTTGAAGAATATTTAAGATTTCAGCTCCTGTGAACGTCCTTCCAGCTATCACAGCTAGGGACTGTGCAGAGTCCATCACTCCAGTCAGGGCTGAGTAGGGCGAGGCCCATCAGAAGGGGAGAACAGAGATGGTACTATTCCCCAGGCTCCACACTTTTCAGGTTCCACATTGCTGCATCAAAAATAATGTATTTCGCTATGGAGAGCAACATCTTGTGTTTGAATATTCTGGCCATTTTTTTAAGGATTTCAGAAGGATAGCTATTCATACTTCTAGTTTAAACAAGGAAGAATTGTGCATTAGTGGCCCCAAGAGTTGTTTAAATGTATCTACTCTCGGCCCATCAGGCTCAATGCTCTGATTACTGTGACTTTCTATGACATCACGCAGTCAGGACCGATTGATACACTATACATTTACAAAACTGAGCATGGGCACTGCTTGGCTCTTCAGTGCAAGCGCAATCAGCCCTTCACAGTGCCCCATATAGGAAAGAGCCTATTTTGACATTGTTAGCTCCCACTTTTTGCTTGATGGCTAATGTGATTACGAACTGTAAGTGCACTGGGTCCCTTCTAATCGGGTTCCCGGTGCCAGATCTCTTTCCCAAAACTGTACCACGACTGGCACAACTTCAGCAACCCTTGTTAGACCCTAGTACATGGTGCCCCTGGTACCAAGGGCATTGGTACTGAAAAGGGCCCACTTAGGAAGACCATGCAAACTGCCATTTCAGGCTGCATGTCTTGGTGTGGATAAAAGTGAAAAGTCGACATAGCACACATCCCTCTGTTCCATGTCCTCATACACTGCATGCATGATATATAGGTAAGTCATCACTACTGCATGCCTTACAGCCCTAAGGCATGGTGAACTATACCCCATTCATGGTCATATCTGCATGAGGCGATATGACCCTGAAATATCAGAGCCATTTTGGATTTTGTAAGGGCAAAGGCAAGCCATAAAGAGCACCTGGGTTTGGTACTTGTCATTACAAGTTTCCCAGCTCGATGATGTCTTCACTGTACCCTAAGATGTTTGGTACCAGTGTGGCATAATTGGACTTGGCCCTTTTTGCAGGGTCATCCCAGACCTTTTTGCCTTTCTCCTGCATCTTTTCTTACCTGTTGTTGGTGATTTTATGACTCTGGGCACATTACCACTGCTGATCAGTGCTAAAGTGCATGCGCTCTTGCTTGTAAACTTGTTATGATTGGTCTACACCTGTTTGGCAAATTTAATCTACCTGTAAGTCCCTTGTACAGTGGTATCCCATAAACCCACGGCCTGTAAATAAATGTTGTTGTAATACTCTATTCGATAGATATTTATCATAAAAGTACAAACATACATACAAAAGTACATAAAAACAATCTACCCAAAAGTACTAGAGAAACACTTGAATGGGGTTTTTAGAAATTCAGATCTCTCAGGCGCACTACCTCAGTTATACGTTACAGAGTGTAGAGTGACAGGTTGGTATGTAGTGCGTAAAGAGCAGGCGGAAAAACACCCTTAACCGTCTAAAAAGTCAAGGGACTAAACAAATATATACAGTTATGCTCTCGCTACTACAGTAAAGTATCACATAAACAGTACAGTGACTGGTAAGTATTCAAAGAGACAGAAGCAGATTCTTTGGTGTGTTCTTGGTCACAGCAAGAAGATGGTTTATTCTCTCCAGACTCAAGGAATGTCATACAAAGCCGACACGTGTTTCGTCGTGTACAGTTGAGTCAACACGACTCTTCAGGGCTGATGATACAAGAATAACATATGCAGATTCAGTAATGCATCTTGTCGTTGTGACATACTGCAAATGGTGACAAAAGTGCAACCAACATGCAGTAGTGCCGTGCGTCTGGGTTCGCACATGGTGGTCGTGTATAGTGGTGACGCTACAGATCTGGGAAGTGTGTCACCCCAAGGCTGTGGGTGGTTGCCCTTGGGTGGCGGTGCACAGACGTGAGGTCACACTTCCCAGATCTGTAGCGTCACCACTATACACGACCACCATGTGCGAACCCAGACGCACGGCACTACTGCATGTTGGTTGCACTTTTGTCACCATTTGCAGTATGTCACAACGACAAGATGCATTACTGAATCTGCATATGTTATTCTTGTATCATCAGCCCTGAAGAGTCGTGTTGACTCAACTGTACACGACGAAACACGTGTCGGCTTTGTATGACATTCCTTGAGTCTGGAGAGAATAAACCATCTTCTTGCTGTGACCAAGAACACACCAAAGAATCTGCTTCTGTCTCTTTGAATACTTACCCAAAAGTACTACATTCCAACAGAATAACTCAAACAATTTAAAAAGACGTAGTTATTTTAAAATAAAGGGGAAGATTAAAACTATACAGTCGTTTCAGATGAGTTATTATACATTGCCCAACAGCCTAGATCGAATTATCCAGGCACCCGCAAGATATTTTGCAACCCCACAGACAATATACATTGAGGCGGTGTTAGTTAACATAATACGCGGGGCTGATCTATGATCTTTCACACCCAGAGCCCTGCATACTGGTTTCAGCCATTTGTTCCTAACACGCTTGTATGCTGTGCATGCAAATAAAAAGTGACCTAGGGTTTCCTTCGGGCAAGTGCAACCTGGGCAATTTAAATCATGCCCCCCCATACCTTTCAATCCTTCCATAAATTCCTTAAGGGGCAAAGTACCATATCTCAATTTCAAAAACAAGGTCCTGTCTCTGGGTAGCTGTATAAAGTCCAAAAAGGGTTCCAGCTTACATGTTGGTTTATGTTCAAGGAATTTGGTCGTCAGGGATCCCAGTTTGGGGTTGGCATGGACCTTGGTCTCAACCCAATCCCAGTATAACTTTTTAACAAATTGTTTGGGTGGTGGACTTTGCGAGACCCAAGATTCTCCCAAACCTTAGAGGTTACCAACAGCTTAAGGTTGTTGAGCCACTTTATCTTATTGTTGGTATTGAGGGAGATTAATTCGTCCAACACTCGTGCATATTCAATTAATTCTTGGGTCCTTCTGAGGCGGACCCAAAATAGCCGTGGCCTGAGATGGACTTTATCAGCAATTGATTTCTTGCCCATGTCAAAAAATAATGGTAACAGAGGGGTTGACAATGGAAGTAATACCAAATCTCTAATAAACGTATTCTCTGCAAACACCAGGGCCTTGATGTTTTCATTACCCCATAGTTCAGAACCGTAGACTGCAGAGGCTACAGCCTTACCCTCATAGATTGCCAGGGCTGGAGCAACCGGTCTGCTAATGGAGAGGCGCTGGTTTTTTAATATCATTCCAGACACCCTTTTGAGGTTAAGTACCATTTTGGATATGTGGGAGCCCCAGGACATATTATTGGCTAACCTCACCCCCAGATAATCAAATTCATTTACCACCTCCAGAGGTGACCCGAAAAGTGAGATGTGTACTTTTCTAACCTTTCTTTTTGCAGATAAAACCATTAGCTTTGTTTTCGTGGTATTTACTGATAAACCACGCTCTTTACAGAAGAGAGAGAAACGGTCAAGCAATTTTTGCAGGCCCTTCGGGGTCTTGGACATCAGGAGGGTATCATCCATGAAGAGGAGTGTGGGGGTCTTCTCCGGCAAGGACGGGCGCGTCCGCAGGGTCCTCCCTCAAATAGTCCACCACCCCATTTATAAAGAGGGAGAACAACGTTGGCACCATCACACATCCCTGCCGCACCCCTCTATTTACTGGTACCCTCCTTGTCAATTGCCCCTGACTCCCCCACCGTATCCTTGCAAAATTGTCCTCATGGAGCTTGATGACAAGTTGCAACAGATAACTGGGAAGCCCCATAGCCAGTAATACCTCCCACAGTTTGGCACGTGGGATGACATCAAATGCGGTTTTGAGGTCTATGAAAGCCAGATAAAGACTGCCCTTATTAATAGATACTGACTTCCAGTAGACCGCACAGAACCGAAACACCTGGTCCATTGCTCCTACATTCTGCCTAAACCCAGCCTGGAAGTGTGTTAATATACCCTCATCCATAAGAAGTGTCTCAACTCTGCTTATAATGAACCTGCCAACTACCTTTTGAATTGTGTCAATTAAACTAATTGGTCTGTAGTTGGCAGGGTCCTCTCTATCTCCTTTTTGGTAAATCGTGATCACCTCCGCCCCTTTCCATGATTCCGGGACGGGGAGACCTAGCTGGATTAAATTCATAAGACATGCAATGAAATCTGCCCATATTAAGGGATCGTAGGATAACAAATCTCCGGGCAAGCCATCTGGACCGGCGGCTTTTCAAGGAAGAATTTTAGAGATGGCATCTCGGACCTCTCGCACAGTAAATGGGATTGCCTCGGCGGGTAAATCTATTCTTGGGTAACGTAAAGCTAATGATGTTGGGACAGGTTGAGTGTCATCATCACAATATAGTTTTAAAAAATGGGCATGCCATTGCTGTTCACTTATGTGATTTAAAATGGGATCAACTCCTCTACGATCTAGAATATTAATTAATTTCCAGAAAGTGACTGAGTTCTTTTCATATGCCGCGATTTTAAGCTGCTGCCAATGATTCTCCTCCCAATTTTTTTTAGCTAGGGTGATGGTTTTGCGGTAGTCACACCTGTCCAGTCTCACAGCTCTTGGGTCTTTTAATTTAATGGCTAGGGCAATAGCCTTCCTCTTTTCCCTGCACTTTGCTGTGTACCAAAGATTATTCTTCGGGGTTCGCAGATCGGCCGATAGCTTCCCCTTAGAATTTTTAAGGAAATACTTTCCTATATTAACTACAAAGTTCTGATAATGGTCTAATAATTTTGGCCCAGAGAGATTTGTATTTACCAAATCCATCACTGCGAAATTGGAAGTTTCTGCGATAACTAGTTCCCTGATATGGTTAAGTTTCCCCTCTTCACACTTAACCACATCCCATTTTAGTTTCCTGTTGCAGTTGGAGGTAAAGACCTCCTTAGTGATCAGCTTCGGTCCTACACTCTCGCTTAACCCATTGGCCCAGTTAATTTCCATGCACAAAGGGTTGTGATCGCTATCTGAGGACTGCTTGATCTCCATATCTGCAAGGTTGGCCCAGGATTGGACATCTAAAAAAATATAATCAATACGCGATGGGGAGCCTATCCTATTATAGCTCATCGCCCCATTACGATCAGAAATGGTCCGCCCATTAAGAGCTCGTAGGTTATGGTCCAAAGCCAAAGCATTCAACTGTATTGCTCTGGGATACCATTTCTTGATGGGGGCCAGATCTAGAGGTGGTATGGAATGTCTCCAGTCCTCCGAGCACCAACCCAATATGTCCTCATCATCCAAAGGTTCGAATGTACAGAGAAAATCGCCCCCTACCAAGATTCTTGAGCCAGGTGGTAGTTCTGATAACTTACAATCCAGCAGCTCAATTGTTTGTGAAATTTGGCAACCCTGTGCCCCTCTTGCATAAATACAAATAATTTGTATTTGATCCCCATGAGGACTTTTTAGGGCGATGTGCAAGATGTCATTTGAGGGGACACTGTGCATGGTGACAACGTAATTTAGATTGACTTTCACCCATATGTGGAGGCCACCAGACGGGCGACCTTTCCCTGAGGAGACTGCCGGAACATAATAGGTGGAGTACCCGTTTTTGTAGTGCGGAGAGAGTGACCAGGTTTCCTGGAACATGCAGATACGGAATAGATCAATGAAGTCATTCCACTCTGGAGTTGCAAGGTTTTTCTTAAGCCCTGCTATGTTCCAGGAAAGAATATTAATAGGAGTGCCGACTACAGTCGGTACACGAAATAAATGTGTGGGACCGGGTTCCTCTTCACTAAAACTAGGGCGCAAGGTTCCGAGTGTAACTCACCCTCCCTGAGACTACCAACTTCGATCTCCGGAGGGTCTAACATTTCCCTCAATACTTCTTTATCCGGTGTAGTTGAGAGTGAAGGGCCAACTATATCTTTACTATCACTGGGGCTACAGGTTTCCAGATATACTTGAGTCTCTCTAGACATACATACATCAGCCCCAAAAGGGTCTGGCACTTCCCTCGGTGTTACTTTCCCCGATGATAAAACTGGGAGTCAGTCAACTGCTTCCAACCCACTATAACGGTTAGAACAGGATATGGGAGGAGGGTTATGCTGTTGTCCTAGCCATACTCCATCAAAATGGTTTGCCTCATATAGGGGCCTGCCAGTTCTTCTCGGGACTGTAATCCACCCTCCATTGTTACCACCATCCCACTGACTAGTATTATTATGATGTTGCCCAGACCATGCCCCGTTTTGCTGGTTGAAGCTATGGGGACGACTACCCATTATAGGCTGCAATGGAGTCCACCCTCCGGTATTACTCCTATTCCACTGATTTAGGTTGTGGTCCTGCCAAGGCTCCCCTCTTATTCCTCTTCCCATGTGGTTAGGGCCTCTTAGCCAGCTCCACCTATTACTACGATAGTCTGAAACCATATAGAAATAGGATATAGGTTTGGCTGAAACTGAAGAGTTAATGTTACATGGGGGCCCAGCAGTTATATGTTCCACCGAGCACGAATCCTCAAATGTCACGACAACACAGTCCCCTTGAATGTTTTTTTTTTCTCGCCTACCCAGGGGGCTCTCTCTACCATAAGTAGATTACTGTGGATATTTGGTGGTAAAGGATAATTTTGATCTAACCAATGGCAGACTTTATTTTTGAGAGCCCAAAAGGATTCGGTTGTTGTGGGGGCCAGCTCAGGGACGCCTGTTAACACTATTACATAGGGGAATGCATCAGGTGGTAAATTAATATTACGGCGTACCTTAGATTCCACAGGTGGGGGGTTGATGGTTTGGGTGCCGGGATGGGGGGTCCATCAGAAGTCTTGGATTTATTAGGGGCATTAGATGATAATTTGGCAGCGCAGTTATTAGTGGTCTTCAGAGTGGGGATTTTAGGTGGAAGTAATGTAGTTGACACATTTTTCCCTGCTGGCTGTTTAGAGGGTACAGGTGGTTTAGTATTGGACAGTACTCGAGTACTCGAGATTTTTTGGACAGGCGCTTTTGAGTAGATTTTAGGCTCAAGGTGTATAACCTGGAGCTGCTGTTCGATCCCCTGTAATCTAGTCTCCAAGGGTGTGAGTAAAGTTTTGATAAGATTAGATAAGGAACTCATAAATATGCCATTTCTATCTTCCAAACCCTCCGTGGTTTCATCCAGGCTGCTTGTCTCGAGGAGGCTCGCAAGGCTGGTGTTTGAGACTGAGTTGTCAGGAAGACCCATCGGGAGGGGATGGAGCGTGTGGCTCGCCTCCACTCTCACTACACTGTTAACCGAGTTGACCATACTAACCCTTCCCTCCATATTGCCACTGTTGTTACTGGCAATCTCTATAGGACCCACTGCCCCATCGTCAACCTCTATACAATCCCTACTTTCCTTACTAGATGGTTTTGGATTTTTAGGGATAGCACCCTCCCTTATGCCCCTAAGATTAGATGTCTCTTCCTGGTAGTCAATAGCTGCCTGGGGAATCGCAGAGGTTGTAGGAAAAGCTAAGGGAGGGGCTATCAGTGTGGGGAATTCCAGTATAGCAGGCTGGCTACCATCAGTAGAGTGGGAAATAGGTGATGAGACGATTGGATTTAATTCAGGGGTTAAATGGGTTTTTAGTGGTGTGCGTGCAGAGGCTATAGTACCTAAGGAAGTCCTTCTCGCATGTGCGAGATCCTGGGACACCCTTCTTTCCATAAGGGCGATACCTTCATCAATTAATAAATTAGTGCGTACAATAAAGTTATCTAAAGTGCCTGTCAATTTGGGGGCACCGGCCGCAGTCTTACTACGTGTTTCGCGGGTACACATTTCTAAGGCGAGGGGTTGGTCCTAACTTCCAAAGAGCAAACAAAAAGACCTGCTTCCAAAATGCTTAACAAATACAGTAAGAGAAGGGGAAACAATCACAATAATAGCGGACCTCGATGTCTACACAAGCAGGTGGGTTTGACAAAGCCAAGGGTTCTGGCCCAGACCAGACACTACAGGCCTCTGAGGGCCACAGAAGGCCTGCCCTTTGCCCGGGCTTCGCCCCGGTCTTAGTCCAGCGCGCGTCCCGCGTGGCAATTACTCCCTAAAAAGGGGGAGGATCTGAAGGAGGCGGGAAGAGGACCAGCTGCGGCCGATGAGCGCCGCTGTGCGAGCTGGTCCTCGCAGTCCCGCCTCTGTCCGTGCGTGTGTGGGGCAGATGGTCACCAAAGAGTTCGCAGGTCCTCAAGCGGCCAGGCGGGTCCCAGAGGCAGTGCCCACAGCAAGGTTCAGGATTAGAGGTCAGGAGCCACGAGCGGCGCCCGCGAAGCGGGAGCCACGAGGCATGGCGTAGTGGCCGGAAAAGACGAAATGTCCGCTCCGTTGCTGCAGTGATTCCCAATTGAAGGCAGAAAAAGGCTCCCAGTTAGCGCACACTCGGCAAGCTCTTATCTGCCGGAGGGGGCGGGAAGAGGACCAGCTGCGGCCGACCAGCGCCGCTGTGCGAGCTGGTCCTCGCAGTCCCACCTCTGTCCGTGCGTGTGTGGGGCAGATGGTCACCAAAGAGTTCGCAGGTCCTCAAGCGGCCAGGCGGGTCCCAGAGGCAGTGCCCACAGCAAGGTTCAAGAGCCACGAGCGGCACCCGCGAAGCGGGAGCCGCGAGGCATGGCATAGTGGCCGGAAAAGACAAAATGTCTGCTCCGCTGCTGCAGTGATTCCCAATTGAAGGCAGAAAAAGGCTCCCAGTTAGCACACACTCGGCAAGCTCTTATCTGCCGGAGGGGGCGGGAAGAGGACCAGCTGCGGCCGATCAGCGCCGCTGTGCGAACTGGTCCTCGCAGTCCCGCCTCTGTCCGTGCGTGTGTGGGGCAGATGGTCACCAAAGAGTTCGCAGGTCCTCAAGCGGCCAGGCAGGTCCCAGAGGCAGTGCCCACAGCAAGGTTCAAGAGCCACGAGGCGTGGTGTAGTGGCCGGAAAAGACGAAATGTCCGCTCCGCTGCTGCAGTGATTCCCAATTGAAGGCAGAAAAAGGCTCCCAGTTAGCACACACTCGGCAAGCTCTTATCTACCGGAGGGGGCGGGAAGAGGACCAGCTGCAGCTGACCAGCGCCGCTGTGCGAGCTGGTCCTCGCAGTCCCGCCTCTGTCCGTGCGTGTGTGGGGCAGATGGTCACCAAAGAGTTCGCAGGTCCTCAAGCGGCCAGGCGGGTCCTAGAGGCAGTGCCCACAGCAAGGTTCAGGAGCCACGAGCGGCGCCCGCGAAGCGGGAGCTGCGAGGCATGGCGTAGTGGCCGGAAAAGACGAAATGTCCGCTCCGTTGCTGCAGTGATTCCCAATTGAAGGCAGAAAAAGGCTCCCAGTTAGCGCACACTCGGCAAGCTCTTATCTGCCGGAGGGGGCGGGAAGAGGACCAGCTGCGGCCGACCAGCGCCGCTGTGCGAGCTGGTCCTCGCAGTCCCGCCTCTGTCCGTGCGTGTGTGGGGCAGATGGTCACCAAAGAGTTCGCAGGTCCTCAAGCGGCCTGGCGGGTCCCAGAGGCAGTGCCCACAGCAAGGTTCAAGAGCCACGAGCGGCACCCGCGAAGCGGGAGCCGCGAGGCGTGGCGTAGTGGCCGGAAAAGACGAAATGTCCGCGCCGCTGCTGCAGTGATTCCCAATTGAAGGCAGAAAAAGGCTCCTAGTTAGCACACACTCGGCAAGCTCTTATCTGCCGGAGGGGGCGGGAAGAGGACCAGCTGCGGCCGATCAGCGCCGCTGTGCGAGCTGGTCCTCGCAGTCCCGCCTCTGTCCGTGCGTGTGTGGGGCAGATGGTCACCAAAGAGTTTGCAGGTCCTCAAGCGGCCAGGCGGGTCCCAGAGGCAGTGCCCACAGCAAGGTTCAAGAGCCACGAGCGGCGCCCGCGAAGCGGGAGCCGCGAGGCATGGTGTAGTGGCCGGAAAAGACGAAATGTCCGCTCCGCTGCTGCAGTGATTCCCAATTGAAGGCAGAAAAAGGCTCCCAGTTAGCACACACTCGGCAAGCTCTTATCTGCCGGAGGGGGCAGGAAGAGGACCAGCTGCGGCCGATCAGCGCCGCTGTGCGAGCTGGTCCTCGCAGTCCCGCCTCTGTCCGTGCGTGTGTGGGGCAGATGGTCACCAAAGAGTTCGCAGGTCCTCAAGCGGCCAGGCGGGTCCCAGATGCAGTGCCCACAGCAAGGTTCAAGAGCCACGAGCGGCACCCGCGAAGCGGGTGCCGCGAGGCGTGGCGTAGTGGCCGGAAAAGACTAAATGTCTGCTCCGTGGCTGCAGTGATTCCCAATTGAAGGCAGAAAAAGGCTCCCAGTTAGCACACACTCGGCAAGCTCTTATCTGCCGGAGGGGGTGGGAAGAGGACCAGCTGCGGCCGACCAGCGCCGCTGTACGAGCTGGTCCTCGCAGTCCCGCCTCTGTCTGTGCGTGTGTGGGGCAGATGGTCACCAAAGAGTTCGCAGGTCCTCAAGCGGCCAGGCGGGTCCCAGAGGCAGTGCCCACAGCAAGGTTCAAGAGCCACGAGCGGCACCCGCGAAGCGGGAGCCGCGAGGCGTGGTGTAGTGGCCGGAAAAGACAAAATGTCCGCTCCGCTGCTGCAGTGATTCCCAATTGAAGGCAGAAAAAGGCTCCCAGTTAGCACACACTCGGCAAGCTCTTATCTGCCGGAGGGGGCAGGAAGAGGACCAGCTGCGGCCGATCAGCGCCGCTGTGCGAGCTGGTCCTCGCAGTCCCGCCTCTGTCCGTGCGTGTGTGGGGCAGATGGTCACCAAAGAGTTCGCAGGTCCTCAAGCGGCCAGGCGGGTCCCAGATGCAGTGCCCACAGCAAGGTTCAAGAGCCACGAGCGGCGCCCGCGAAGCGGGAGCCGCGAGGCGTGGCGTGGCGTAGTGGCCGGAAAAGACTAAATGTCCGCTCCGTTGCTGCAGTGATTCCCAATTGAAGGCAGAAAAAGGCTCCCAGTTAGCACACACTTGGCAAGCTCTTATCTGCCGGAGGGGGCGGGAAGAGGACCAGCTGCGGCCGACCAGCGCCGCTGTACGAGCTGGTCCTCGCAGTCCCGCCTCTGTCCCTGCGTGTGTGGGGCAGATGGTCGCCAAAGAGTTCGCAGGTCCTCAAGCGGCTAGGCGGGTCCCAGAGGCAGTGCCCACAGCACGGTTCAAGAGCCACGAGCGGCGCCCGCGAAGCGGGAGCCGCGAGGCGTGGCGTAGTGGCCGGAAAAGACGAAATGTCTGCTCCGCTGCTGCAGTAATTCCCAATTGAAGGCAGAAAAAGGCTAAATAAATAAATGAAATGCTACTCGTGGGCTTGCAGTGCTGCTTGTGCCACCCACCGAAGTAGCCTTTCAAACCAGTCTAATGCCTCTGCCACTGCAGGGCCTGCATGCGCAGTTTACTGCCGCAGTGAGGTGGTATGTAAAGTGGTTACCATGTCTGCAACTCCCTTTTTACTACATATAAGTCATCCCTAAGGTAGGCAATAGCAAGCCTTATGGGCAGGGTGCAGTGTAGGTAAAAGGTGGGACATGTGCCTTAACTGTGTGGCATGTCCTAGTAGTGACAAACAGCCTATTTGGTTTATCACTGCTGTGAGGCTGCCCTCTCATAGGGGTAGTACGACCATGTTTGGTATGTTTAAAATAGTATTGATAAATCCTACATATTGGTGAAAGCAGATTTATTATCACTATTTTAGAAATGCCGCTTTTAGAAGTGGGCTTTTCTGTGTGCTTATGTGTCTTTGTGCCCTACCTGGATGTGTATTGACCATTTTGGTTTTGACTACTGACAGGAGAGAGGGGATGTGCATTCACTCTGCACGATCCCAAGGGGGTGTCGAGGTGTGTCCTGCCTTTCCTGGGTGACTCATTGCTAGGCTGAATAGACCTCGGCTGAATTTAGACTAACAGAAAGAGTTTCCCTTGCACCTGAAAAGGCCTGGTCTGCATTTTGAGTTGTGGGAGGAGTTGCATCTGAATAGGGCTGCGCCTGCCTTCTGCAATGCTGTCTCCGCACCCCTGTGGTGTGTCTGGGGCCAGGGCTTACAATGTAAATGGGGGTATTGTGCACTTCTAATATGTGTTTGAAGTGCCCCAAGAACAAAGACTTTTGCACCATTAATACAGGGGCTGAGACCCCATGAAAATGGGAAGACACTGCGTGGGGCTGGTAACCAGAGGACTGCTGTGTGTTGAGTGGAACTACTATTTGGGACTACCTGCTTGGGGGACTAACCTGCTGCCTGCTGGGTGGCTGAAGGGACTGCCGCTCTACCAAGTGAACCTATGTGTTGACCTGCCTGTGCCCTGGTCTCTGCCCCAATGTCTTCAGGGACGAGGTAGTGCTGCATTCCATTTTTGCTAGTGGCGCACATTGAAGAATTTTACCTTAGGTACCTGAGAACTTCTCCGTGCTTCATTTGCAGCCAAGAGAATAAGGAGCGCCTCTTCCTGGGGCCAAGGGTTGTTGTATGTCATTAACTCCTTGCCACTGTGCCAGCTCCATGGCTGGGAGCTTTGCCGTATGCAGCTCCTTGCCGCCGCAGACCTGCACCCGCTGGCCACAGGCTGAACATTTCTCTACAGTTGGGAGACGCGATAATCAGCACGCAGAGGAATCCGTGCAAATCACCCCTGTCCAGATGGTGACTCTATGGCTGCACTAAAAGGAAGCAGCAGCCCTGAGAGCAGTGAGGGCTCTCTCTAACAACCAGGGGCCTTCCCCGAGTGGCCGCTGAGGACAGAGCCAAGATGAGACCCGCTGAGGTCAGCACTGTTCGCACCGCCCCTCCCTGACTCCGGCAGAAGTAAGGAGGGGTATTCAAGGGCCAGCTGAGAACAGTCCTTAGTCTCTGTGCCCCTTAGCAACCTAGCACCTCTGTGTAGTGGAGCTCATACTTCCCTGAAGGCCTGCACAGCGTTCCACGCTGTTGGGCTGAGTTTTGGATTCTGTGTGCTAGAGAGGTAGTCAGTTCCTCCCTTCACCCCCAGTGACTACATACCTTTGGGGTGGGGGCACTGGAATTCCCATTGGCTGGTCAGGGTAAGCTTATCGCTCTCCAAGAGGCCAGACGCATATGCAGACACCTGGAGAAGAACTGGAGAAACACCAAGACAACCGAAAACCACACCACCTACAAGGACACCATGACGGACTACCACAACCAGATCAGAGCCCCCAATAGGAACTTGATCCACAACAAAATCCTGGCCAACTCAACCAACTCCAAGGAACTTTTCAGTGTCATTCAAGAATTCACCAATCCACGCAGCGAAGCCTCAGACATCACCCCATCCCAAGACCTGTGCAACAAGCTTGGAACCTATTTCCACCTCAAGACAAAAAATCCTCTATGACACCTTCATCGACCATCTACCAGGTGCCACAGATGGCCCACCGCCCCCCAGAAACACCAGCCAGCCCACCACCTCCAACTGGACACCGATCACGGCTGAAGACAGCACTTCAACCTAGAAAATTATCCACTCGGGGGCCCACACCGACCCCTGCGCTCTCACATATACCACAGAGCCGCGGCCACCATCGCACCCGAACTACAAAGCACCATCAACACCACCATCAAAACAGGCACCTACCCAGACGACTGGAAGCGGGCAGAAGTCAGACCTCTGTTCAAGTAGCCCACAGCTGACCCTTCCAACCTCAAGAGCTATCCACCCATTTTGCTCCTCCCCTTCGCAGTCAAAGTTGCAGAGAAAACAGTCAACAGGAAACTGACACGATTCATTAAGGAGAAATCGTCCTCAACCCTTCCAAATCCAGATTCCGAAGCAACCACAGCACAGAGACCGCCCAACTCGCCGCCACAGACGACATCAGCACCCTCTTGGACCAAGGCACTCCTCAGCCCTCATCATACTCGACCTATCAGTGGCTTTCGACACAGTCTCCCACCGCACACTAGTCGCCAGACTACACGACGCAGGCATACAAGGAACAGCCCAGGACTGGATCCGATCCTTCCTCACCCGAAGAAGCCAAAGGATCAGACTCCCACCCTTCCTCTCCGACCCCGAAAATCAACAGCAGAGTCCCACAGGGTTCTTCCCTGAGCCACACCCTCTTCAACATCTACATGGCCCCCCTCGCAGCCATCGTCCGACAGCACGGCCTCAAAATCGTATCCTACGCCAACGACACCCAGCTCATCCTCTCCCTCATCAAAGACCCCACCACTGCCAAACTTAACTTCCAGAAAGGAATGCAAGACGTCACAGTCTGGATGACCAACAGCTGCCTTAAGCTCAACGTCGAGAAGACAGAAGTCCTCATCCTCGGTACCACCCCTTCTGCATGGGACAGCACCTGGTGGCCGACCACCCTCAGAAGCCCACCTACCCCCTCAGACCACGCCAAGAACCTCGCAATCGTGCTTGACTCATCACCCACCATGAACCTACGGGTCAATGCCGTCACTTCCAGCTGCTTCAACACCCTCTCCATCCTCCGCAGGACCTTCAAGTGGATCCCCCCTGAGTCAAGGAAGACAGTCACCCACACACTCATCACCAGCAGACTGGACTATGGAAACACACTCTACGCCGGCATCAACAAGTCCCTACTCCACAAACTCCAGACAATACAGAACACCGCCACCAGACCGTCGTCGGCATCCCCCAACACAAACATATCAGCCAACACCTACGAAGTCTCTACTGGCTCCACGTGGAGAAAAGAGTCACTTCCGAAATACTCGCTCATGCCTACAAATGCCAACAAAACACCCGACCCAAACACCAAAACAACAGAATCAACTTCCACGTACCCAAAAGAAACCTCCGATCTTCCAACCTCACACTGGCTGAAACCCCGCGCATCGACAGAGCCAGCGCAGGTGGAAGATCCTGCTCTCACATTGCAGCCAAGACCTGGAACGAGCTGCCGGCAGATGTTTGACAAGCCCCCTCCCTGAACACCTTCAGAAATACCCTCAAGAAATGGCTTGTCAGCTTAACAGACATGGGGACTCCGCCCCTCAGAGCTGTGAGACCCTCTTGGGTGAGTAGCGCGCCGAAAATTCCCTGATTTATTTATTGATTGATTGATTGATTGATTGACTATGGAGGGCCTGATCCAGTTTAGGCCCATACACTACCCAATTTACTGTTGTAGGTAGACAAGAGGCCCTGACACCTAAGGAGTGAAATTACAGTATTCCCTGTAATAGAGACACGTAGTTTTCTGTGCTGCATGCTGTGGATGAAGGTTGCCATATAACGAGAAGCTGCACCCTATGGATTTTTGGTGATGTTTTGTATCTCCTGGCTGCATTTCATGCCCTAACATGATCAGGTGCCCCTTTTCAGAACCTAACGTGCATCCTTGCGCTCATGGGATGGTGGTTCATGGGTCTTTCATGATTTATGTGTGGCCTAACCTGCATGCTATGTACCTGGGCATAAGTAACCACAATTGTATGACCTGAAAATGTTATGAGCAGGGGCGGCAGGATAATTCATAGTGATGGTGGATTCATGATGTGTGCACTCGACAACTGGGTACTATAGTGCACTGCTGATTACGTTATGACAATTGCCCGCTTGGCAAAGTGATTTGTGTAAACTATGTGACGTCATGACAAGTGCCTAGTGGCACACGTGATTTATGTGATTATGGTCTAATGTGGTTTTATATATAATACAAGTTCTATACCACTGTGTGGTGTCCCTTTTTGTGGTATGCCTATTGTGTCGCTGGTATCTGTCTGTGTATTGCGCAAACGCTTTACACATTGCCTCAGGGATAAGCCTGACTGCTCTGCCAAGCAACCAAGGGGTTGAGCAGGGGTTATCTTCAGTGTATAACTCCCTTTCCATGACTTGACTGGGCGGTTCTGCGTAGCTTAGGAGCATACCTTAGCGAACCAGAAACCCAATTTCTAATAGTAATGTATTAATAAATGCACACAAGAGACCCTTGAGAGTGTCCCCTGAAAACCTCTATCAAACACTGGTGTGGTCTCTGCCTTGTAATTGTCAGCTTACTACCACCAGACCTGTTTCTGACCTCATGGGGTAAGAACCTGGAATCTCACAGGACAGAAACAAAGCCTTCTCTGGGCGGAGGTGCTTCACACTTCCTCCCGGCTGGAATGGCCTTTCACAGCTGGTAGCTTCAAAGGCGTTGCGATCTTTAAAGTTCAGTCCAGGCTTCACCTGATAGTGGGAGATGCTAACCCACCTTTCCTACTCCACATTCAGGGAGGACAGGTTGGAACATTATTTAGATGAGGACGAATGTCTACATTCAGACAGTACCCCTCTAGCCTCTTGCTATAGCTAGGACAAAGTATTGCATGTTAGAATATTTTTAAAAGCAAGTGCCCAACTTTACTAAAATAATGACTGATACCAATAACCAGGCTCAAGGGCTCGATCTGACCCCCTACACTGACCGGTCCTATGCCTTTTGTAAGGGTTCTGGTATCAATACTGGCAAACTAGCTAAAAAAGACAATTGCAGAAATCTTTTAGTATAGTTTGAAAGATATCATCTGGCTCTCAATCTGATGAATATGAGACTATAGGGATGACTCTGAAGATCAAGTTGAGGAGGTGGCAACGTCAATCCACTCAGTGTCAGATGAGAATCCCTTGTTATGCTAGGAAGAATGACTAGGAAATTGAACTTAGACGCTCAACTCCTGGACATAGAAAAATTAGGAAAAGAGATGGGTCTAGGACCTAGGTCTATTGGCTGCATGTTTATAACTAGGTAGAGAGACAATGCCTTTGATTACAAAGTCTCCAAAGCGATTGTCCCTAAATACTCAGAGGGTGATGACATCACCAAATGTTTCACTGCTTTTTAGAGGGCTTGTCTAGCTAGAAGGGTAGCCAGAGAAATTAGGTTCTTCTCTTGTAGGAACTATTTTCAGGACAATGCAGGGGTAGATTCCTGACATTGAATGTTAAATATGCTGAGTCTTATGACCTCATGAAGGGTACTCCGATTCAGGGCTATGGACTCACCACTGAAGAATACCGAATAAGATTCAGGGAGACTTGAAAACCCCAAGGTCAGCCCTGGGTGGAATTTGTTGAGTTTTCTGTGAAAACGCTAGGTTGTTGGTTAATAGTTAACAATGTACAAGACAATGAGGGTGATTGTAAAGGAGTATCTTCTAAGTAATTGTTACAATGCAAAGTTATATCAGCATCTTGTAGACCTAGATCCACTGGGGAATAAGGCAGAGCACTGGGTCAAGAAGACAAGGGTCACCAGAACTACTAGTAGTGTAGGTGAACAAAAGAAAGCGGCCAAAAGGACCACCCAAGGAAAAGATTGTGAAGAAAAGGATGAAATTTAAAAAAATATATGAGTCTTTTTGAAGTCCCGAAAAGCCTGCTCAGGAGGGTGGGCCCAGAAACTCCTCACAGTCCAAGAGTGGGTACCAGAAGTCTGGGCGGCCAGCTTACATACATATATCAGATCAAGTACCCTTTCCTCAGGGAGAAGAATTGTCAGCCCAGAGGAAACTGAGCCCCAAGAGCGCCCATAGGAACCATTGGGGGTAGGGTCTCCTATACACAGAGGCCAGAGACCCCATAGCTGGTGCCACTAGGAGAGCAGTAGTGCTTCAGCAGTTTAGAGCATTTCTCCTAACATTGGCCCATGACATTCCCCTAGCTGGCCAGCTTGGCCAGACAAACAACCTGGAGTAGACTAGTGAACCACTTCTACTAACAATCTAAAGGCTCCCTTGATTACACTTCCACTCTTTGGTGTACCCTTTTAAAGCATTGTGAATGACATTGTTGGCCCCCTTGACCCTCAAACAGCCTCAGGAAATCGATTTATACTAGGTGTGGTGTATCATGCCACTAGTTATCCTGAACAATTCACCTTAGCAGAGCCACTGCTCTTGCAGTGGCCAAAGCTCTCCTTGGTATGTTTACTAGAATTGGGTTTCCTATGGAGGTAGTGTCAGACAGAGATACAAACTTCATATCTGCATACTTGAAACATATGTGGACTAAGTGTGCAGAGGCCTATAGGTTCACTACACCTTACCATCCACAGACCAATGAGCTTGTTGAAAAATTCAGAAGACCCTAAAAGGTATGATTGTTGGACTCCCTGAAAAAGTCTGAAGGCGATGGGATGTCTTACTACCATGACTGCTATTTGCCTACCGAGAGGTAGCACAAAAGAGAATAGGGATATCCCGATTTGAACTTTCATTTAGGTACCCTGTAAGGGGGCCATTTTGTCTTTTAAAGGAAGGGTAGGAGATGCCTCCCAGAGAACCTAAACAGGTTATTGTGGACTGTTTGATTGGCCTTCATTCCAGAATGGCTGAGTACATGAAAAAAGCCAACACAAATCTTAAGGCCAGCCAAGAGCTACAGAAACTCAGGTATGACCAAATGACTGCCAATGTGAAGTTCCAACCAGCGCAAAAGTTAAAGGTTTTAGACTCTGTGGCGCCTAGGGCCCTCCAGGGCAAATAGACTGGGCCCTTCCCTATCCTTGAAGGAAAAGGGGATGTCACCTATCTGGTGGACCTTGGCACATGTAGAAACTCCAAAAGGGCCATGCATGTAAATCATCTAAAACCCTGTAATGACAGGGCTGACATGACCATGCTCATGGTTACTGATGAGGAACAGGAAAGAGGGAGTGAACCTCTCTCTGACATACTTTCTAACAACCTAAAAGAAAGATCAGTGGAAGGAGCGGTCTTTTTAGCCACACGCATTGACCAACAGCAGACTGATTGCATGGAAGTCCTAAATCAGTTTGCTGAGCTCTTTTCTTTGACCCCTGATCAGTCTAGCTGGTGTACTCATGATGTAGACACTGGTGACAGCCTACTTGTAAAAAATCTACAGGCAGTCTCATCATGTCAAAGAAAGATTCAAAGCTGAAGTAAGCAAGATGCAGGAATTAGGCATCATTGAACTCTCTGAGAGCCACGGGGCCAGCCCAGTTGTTTTAGTCCCCAAGCCTCATTTACAGGGTGGAAAGAATGGGATGAGGTTTTGTGTGGACTATAGGGGCCTCAATGCAGTCACAAAAACTGATGCACATCCAAATCCTAGGGCAGATGCACTGATTGACAGGTTGGAGGAAGCCAAATATGTGAGTACGTATTGTCAGGATTAGGCAATGGATAAGCTGTGCGGGTCCGTAGTACGGAGCGAGCAGCCAAAGAACTACACATCCCGGCATGCCTTGAGGCGCGTTCCGTTTCCGATGTAGGAAACGCGACGCGGACATAAATGCATTGCGGGAATTATCGGTGATGCCGATTATTATGGACCAACTTCTTGGATTTACGAGCTGGGTGCTGTGAAGCCGTGCTCGTGCTAAGGTTATGCTGGAGGGTGAGGAGTGCCTTTGGGAAACAGCAAAGAACACGCCAACACGGTAAAAACGGTCCGTTTCTTACGCTTTCGGCGTGAGCTTTCTGGAAACCGGACCGAAGCTTTCTCGGCTGAGAAAGCATTTATCCTCACGGGATTCCAAGTCCATGAGAGAGATTCTGGTGAAGTGAATCCAGGGGTATTGTGAGTAACGTAGCTCCGGCATTGGAGTTCTATTTCCGTGTACTGTGGCCCGGATGTGGATCTATGAATTAATAGACACTCACAAAGAAGGTCTAAGTGTTCTAGACGTCAGGGAGAGAACATTACTCTCTATCAGACTCAAGTTAAGCACTCATTAACATTATCTGTATCGTTTTGGATATGATTTAAACACGAGTTGTTTCTTCTTTTCCTCACATAGGAGATAAGACAGAGGGGTACCATATCTATTTGGGATATCAATACAAATACATGCTAGAACGTGAAATGGTATGTTGAAGTACTGGTATGATCTTGCCTATGGTATAATGTGGTCATGTGATTATTCCAACTGCTTCTTGTTCTTTTCCTTGCAGTAATAGAAATATCCCAGGTACCTCATTAAGGTCTATCTTCTATTTACAAAACGACATTACTTTCTTCACAGGTAAAAAGGTGGGGGGTTAGATGCTAGATGTATAGATAACATCTGAGTCTCTAGGGAAAAGAGTGTGATAATCTGTATTGTGTTTTGTCATTGCAGCTCTCCCTCCCCGCCGTCCCTAATCTTTCCTTCCTTTTCTTCCCGAGTCGAATCGTTTCTCATTGTCTGTACTGGTATCTCAGACGTGGGGAGGATTCCATCAGGGAGGTTATAGGACCTTCAGCACAGCCCAGAGGAGACAGACCGTGGAAGCCTGACACGTATGATCTCAACCAAGGGTATTGGCAGATAGGTCTGACCCCTGGAGCCAAAGTAAAATCTGCATTTTCCACCTTAGCTGGGCACTTACAATTTACTGTGATGCCCTTTGGACTAAAACATGCCTTGCTGCCTTTCAGAGGTTGGTGAATAAAGTCCTTACTGGATTGCAATCCTTCAGTGCAGAATATACAGATGATATTGCTGTATTTTGCTCCACGAGGCAGGCTCACCTGAGCCACTTCCAAAAGGTTCGGAAGCCTCTGCAAAATTCAGACCCCTCTATCAAGGCATGTAAGTACAAGATAGGGCAGGGCAATGAAGTTTACTTGGGCCACCTTGTGGGTGGAGGCCAAGCTCAAACACAACAGCCCAAAATCCAGCCTAGTCTGGATTGAGAAGCTCCAACCACCCAGACCAAAGCCAGGGCATTCCTTGGCTTGACTGGGTTCTACAGGAGGTTTGTGCAGAGCTATTGGCCCATTGTGGTACCCCTCACAGAACTGACCTCCATGAAAATGCCCAAAATGCTTAACTGGACAGTGAGCTGTCAAAAGGTTTTGGACACCCTCGAGGAAGCAATGAGCTCAGTATCCAACTCTAGATTATATCAAGCAGTTCTTAGTGCAGACAGATGCCTCTGAACATTAGATATCAGCCATCCTGTCCCAGACAAATGATGATGGCCATGACCAACCTGTTGCTTTCATAAGCAGGAGGCTTTACCACAGAGAGGAGTGCTTGAGTGCCATAGAGAAGAAAGCCTTCGCTGTGGTTTGCTCACTGAAGAAGTAGAGACCATACCTGTTTGGTTCCCACTTTCTTGTACAAACTGCCCACAGACGTCTCAGATTGCTTATGCAGATGAAAGGAGAAAACCCCAAATGGTTAAAGTGGTCCATATCCCTACAGGGAATGAGCTTCACAGTAGAACACAGGCATGGGACTGACCATGCCAATGCAGATGGCCTTTCTAAGTTCTTCCACTTGGACAATGAAGACTCCCTAGGGAAAGGTTAGTTTCATCCTCTTTCATTTGATGGGGGGGGGAATAAGTAGGAAAGGGCCTCTGTTGACTTGGTTAGCCCCCACTTTGTGCTTGATACCTGATGTGATTTCGAACTGTAAGTGCACTAGGTCCCTGCTAACCAGGTTCCACCAGTCAATTCTCTTTCCCAAAACTGTGCCATTATTGGTACAACTTCATCTACCCATGTAAGTCCTAGGAAATGGTACCCCGGGTACCTAGGGCATGGGTACTGAAGAGGGCCCACTGGGCCTGCAGCATGCATTGTGCTAGCCAGAGACCTCTCAACAAGACCATGCAAACTGCCACTATAGGCTAAATGACTTGGTGCAGAGTTGACATGGCACACATCCTTGTTTTCCATGCCCTCATACACTGCATGAGTTATAGGTACTCCACCCCTACTGCAGGCCTTCCAGCCATAAGGCATGGTGCACTTTACCCCATCTGTTCTCATATCTGCATGAGCTCAAATTACCCCGAAATATCTGAGCCATTCTTGGATATTGTAAGTGCAGAGGGAAGACATAAAGAATACTGGGCTGGATACTTGTCATTACAAATTTCCCAGCTCCATGATGGCATCACTATAGCCTACAATGTTTGGTACCAAACATCTCATCCTAATAGATCCTTACTGATGCCAAGGTTGGATTGATTATTAAATGCACACAGGAGGCCCTTTAGAGGGTCGCCTGAAAACTTACCAAGCACGTGTGTGGTCGCTGACTAGTCCACTACCAGACATGTTTCTGACCTCATGGGGTGAGAGTCTATACTCTCAGAGTACAGAAACAAAGCCTGCTCTGTGCAGAGATGCTTCACTCTTTCTCCAGAACAGACCTACCAGAACGGTAAGCTTCAAAAGCTTTGTCATCTTTGATGATCGGCCCAGGCTTCCTAAGATAGTTGGAGAAGCCAGCCTCCCTTTCCTTCTACACATTTGGCTGGAGGACAGAAGGGAAAACTAGTTAGATGAGGACATTCAGACAAGACCACGCCTAGGATGGGGTAGGTGATGTGAACCCCTTTTCTGAAAATCCACCATCTCGGGATAGTGGAGAAACAACGTATCAGGGCTAGGGTGGTGCCCTTCCCACAGGAAAAGGTCACTTAAAGGGAGTAGGCACCCTGGAGGTAGGTAGCCCATCGGCTACTACCTGTTGCCCCCTGTAATGTCCCTAAATTCAGTATTTAGGTGGCATCCCTAGACCTGGAGATCAGTTTGAGTGAACAAGAAGAAAATAAGGGCAATGAAGACTTGATTCCCAAGAGCTGAAGCCCTGCTGCTGAAGAAAACTTGTGACAAACCCTGCCTGCTGCCACTAGGACTAGGGAAAAGACAATCATGGAGTGCCGGATCATCCTGAACCTGTGTTGACTACAAACAACCTCAGAGCTCCTCCAGCCTTCACAAAATCACCAAGAACCTCCCATGGAGTGAAGGTACTGATGCCACTGAGTCAGGGTTGTCGACGTGCTGCCCCCTGATGACTTTGATGCAGCACCTGCACCAAAAGAGGTACACCAGCTCTCCAGCGATAGATATGTCTCCTTGCCAAGCTTCAAGACCCCAGAACCTACCAGAGTCACAAAATTCCAATACTTTGGGTACCAGATCTCCAACAGCAAACAGCAAGACAGAGAGTCTGTGCCAAACTTCACCAGTGCCAGAAGCAAAAACCCATCAAATGACATCGAAACCCCTGAGACCCACATGCTGAATGGCCAGATTTCCTGAAATCGCCTCTCCAAGTTGCCTCTTCTTGACAGCAAGGCTTTCCCAATGCACAGCCCCCCGCTGATCTATCTACTCTGCACCCTGCCCCACTGGCCCTGGTAACGACAAAGCAGCAATGCTCCCATGGCTCTACTCCCTCTGTGCCCTCTTCCCTCCAGTGGGACTCCTGGACTTACCTTTAAGTCCTCCTGTGCATTGTCTTTCCAGGTAGGCCCTTCATCATAGGCATCAGCTATTAATACCTTCTGCATCCTGCTCCCGGCCAAATCCAGGACATTCCCAAACTTCTGCTGCAAGAACATTGGACCTGGCCCCGCTGCTTACCTAAAATGAGAAGGTGACCTTCGTGAAAGTATTGCTTGATTTCATTTGCATTTTTCTGCTTTTTCCCATTGACTTCAATGGTGCTTAATTGTGAACAAGTGTTATTTATTTTCCAAGCTCGTAAAAATCATAAGTCCTAAAGTACTTACTGGAGATCAAAGTTCTTGGTCTTTAAATATACATTCAAATCTATACTGTTTTTATAAATTGGTCTCGTATTTATTCTTGAGTGTATGTCTCATTTATTGCCTCTTCAAGTACAACAAATGCACTACTTTCTGATGTGCATAACTGCTCCCCTACACTACCACAATAGGAGCATTAGTATTATCTACTTTGACCTCTGTGATCAGTAAAGTGATCCACTTGAATCTCTGCACTGTGTACTTCATTTTCATACACTATATAGAGAGCTAGCTTCCTACACCCAACAGGCACTTTAGTAGATTATCCTGCTTGGAGTCCATTTCCTGCAGCTGAGGGAATTGGATAGAGCTAACAGCAAGCTCTCAATACTATAAGTACTCCCGTGCATAGCAGGCAAGGGTGTAGTATGTATGTGGTGTTGCATTTAGAAGAACACCATCACAAATATATTATGAAAGCGTGGTGTCGGATCAACAGTCATTTATGACAGCACATTTTGAAATCACTAAAATTGCCCAGACATACAATTTTACAGATAAAATAATACAGGGCACAAACGATAATAAATGGACCTTAGGTTTTAGCAAATATTTGCCATTTGCACATCACAAAGTAAGGTGTTCTGATTTCTTTTGACCCTATTAAAATCTTTGTTTCAAGCACAACATTTGTTTTAAAGTGCTTCATTTGTGCTTTCCTGTTTAAAAACAATATTTGTACAGCTCAATAATGGGTATTTAAATGTTGTTTTTAATATTAGAAGAAAAGAAAATCATACAGCCTTTTTTTCTCACAAGCAAGATTTTCACATTCTTCTCACTACAAAATACACACACTTTACAGTAAGTGAAAGAAAACTAAACACCAGTTAACCCTTTCCATGCTTCGGATGGCTCCTGGCCGTCCTAGCAGCCACCCACAGGGGAAGCCCTTGTTCTAGCCCAGTGGGCCACTCTTTATGCGGCCACCACCGGGGAGGGCAGCAGAAGCCTTTCCGCTGCCCCCCGACCTCCCTTCACGTCACTTCATTAGATGACACCAAACTCGCTGGAAGACATTTGCTTCAAGCGCATCCAAGGAGGAGAGGTGAGTTTATCTTTGGGGAGGGTGAGGGATTTAAAAAAGAGGCATCAGAGTAAAGGATTTTCCTTTCCTCTGATGTCTCTTTTCAGCATTCTTGCTGCACCATTGCGCATGGGGCGCGATCGTGCAGCAGGAATGCCCACTAGAACTCAGGTTTTTTTTAAAATAATTGTGTTTATTTTGTCCGTGTCTGCCCCCGGGGGGGTAGTTCGGCCCAAAATGATTTATATTTTTTTTGTGCCAACTAGACCACAAGGGATTTTATTTAATATGTTTGTGGGTAGTGGCCCCTAAGGTAAGGATCGCTCACCTTTGGGGAGCATTTATTTTGGCTGTTTCTGCCCCCCCTTGGAGACAGATTGGCCTTAGGTTTTTAGGCCCATCCTCCCCCAAGGGGTGCAGAAGCAATTAGACACAAAGGATTGTTTTTGTGTTATTGGGGAGCGGCCCTGGTCGCTACCCTTTATGGGGTGATTTTTGTCTTCTTTGGGGGTAGATTAGCCATACGTTTTTAGCTCCATCTGTCCCCAAAGGGGATAGAAGCCAGTAGACACCAGGGATTTTTAAATGTTGGTGCTGGGGAGTGGCCTTGTGGGCAAGGGTTGCTCCCTTTTTATGGATGTGAATACTTTGGCTGTTTCTACCCCCTTGGGGGCAGATCAGACTTATGCTTTTAGGCCCACTTACCCCCCAGCTTGGCTGGTAGATTGTGTGTAGACAGGCGCATTATTTGCATATGTGATTTTAATATTTAATGCAGAATGAATTGTGAATATTTTTTGTCTATAGTTTTTTTCAGTTGATTATGGATGATGTATTTTTGTCTGAGATTGATAAGCAGACTAATTTGTATGCTGAACAGTATTTGAGGGACAACAGTGCCAGACTTGGGCCCCGCTCTAGAGATACCCGGTGGACACATAAAAATCTGGATGAGATGAAGAAGTTTTTGGGTTTGACTTTTTTGATTGGCTTGATAAGGAAGGTGTCTCTGGCTTCATATTGGTCTACCAGTCCATTGCTGGCAACGTCCATGTTTGCTGCAATTATGAGTTGTGATCGGTGTTTACTTTTGTTTCGGATGCTGCATTTTGTTTATAAAGCTTCGGCGTTGCAGCGAGATCACCCTGGCTTTGACCGTCTTTTTAAGATTCGGCCTGTTCTTGATCAATTTGTAGATCGATTTGAAGTGATCTATACGCCAGGAAAAAAAATAGCTCTTGATGAGTCTTTGGTCCTGTTCAAGGGTAATTCGGTTTTTAGGCAGTACATTTCTAGCAAGAGGGCATGTTATGAAATTAAGATGTATATGTTGTCTGGGAGTAGGACAGGATATGTGCAAAATTTATGGGTGTACACTGGTACGGATTTCACTATTGACCCCACCGGTTGTCCGTCCTCTTTAGTAGTTTCAGAGAAAATTCTGTGGGAACTTGCTAGAGGTCTTTTTAACATAGGTCGCTGTTGGACTTGGCCCTATTTGTACCTAGATAACATCTACACTGCTGTGCAATTGTTTGAGGAATTGTTCAAAGTGGACACTCTTGCTTGTGGCACAATCTCCTCTGGATGGATGGGCAACTTCTTATAACATATGTAAGCCGGATGTACGACATTACAACGCATGCTTTTACCACGCATGCTTTTACATCGCAAGTTTTACAACGCATACCATTACAACGCATAGTGCTTTGGGGCGCTGGTTAGTGAATAGTTTAATTTACTATTCCAACTCCAGTCCCCGTGGATAGTAGGGAAGGTGTTGGATAGTACATTAAACCTATTCCCTATCCTAGAGCGCCCCCCAGCGCAATGCGTTGTAATGGTTTGCGTTGTAAAAGTTGCGTCGTAAAGGCACTGCGTGGTAAAAGTTGCGTTGTAAAGGATGTTTCCCATGTAAGCCTTATGAACAACATTGTAAAGTTCTAAACTCTGATCTACTCTATCAACACCACTCAAGTGCCTATTGAAGTCTTCAATGCACACAGGTTTGCGCACTTCAACAACCTGACCCCAAACAGTCACAGGCGAAGTACTGTCATCATGGATGGTAGTCAGCATGTACACATCCCTCCAGTCCACAAATTTCACAGCTAGCAGTTCATCACTATGCAAGTTATTGCACTGTTCCCTCGGAACAAGCTCTTTTGGATAACCTGTACAGTTAGAGGAGATTGTGCCACAAGCAAGAGTGTCCACTTTGAACAATTCCTCAAACAATTGCACAGCAGTGTAGATGTTATCTAGTTACAAATAGGGCCAAATCCAACAGTGACCTATGTTAAAAAGACCTCTAGCAAGTTCCCACAGAATTTTCTCTGAAACTACTAAAGAGGACGGACAACCGGTGGGGTCAATAGTGGAATCGCTACCAGTGTACACCCATACATTTTGCACATATCCTGTCCTACTCCCAGACAACATATACATCTTAATTCCATAACATGCCCTCTTGCTAGAAATGTACTGCCTAAAAACCGAATTACCCTTGAACAGGACCAAAGACTCATCAAGAGCTATTTTTTTTCCTGGCGTATAGATCACTTCAAATCGATCTACAAATTGATCAAGAACAGGCCGAATCTTAAAAAGACGGTCACAGCCAGGGTGATCTCGCTGCAACGCCGAAGCTTTATAAACAAAATGCAGCATCCGGAACAAAAGTAAACACCGATCACAACTCATAATTGCAGCAAACATGGCCGTTGCCAGCAATGGACTGTTAGACCAATATGAAGCCAGAGACACCTTCCTTATCAAGCCAATCAAAAAAGTCAAACCCAAAAACTTCTTCATCTCATCCAGATTTTTATGTGTCCACCAGGTAGCTCAAGAGCGGGGCCCAAGTCTGGCACTGTTGTCCCTCAAATACTGTTCAGCATACAAATTAGTCTGCTTATCAATCTCAGACAAAAATACATCATCCATAATCAACTGAAAAAAACTATAGACAAAAAATATTCACAATTCATTCTGCATTAAATATTAAAATCACATATGCAAATAATGCACCAGTCTACACACACCAAGGATGCCAGGTCTAACTTTAGCTACGACCCTACTATGAATAGCCTTTTCCCTGCACCAGACCTATTTGCAGGTAGCCAACCCCTTCTGCACAATTAATGGGATGCAGATGGCCAAGCACATACAACGCACCGCCTCAGTCTTGTACAGTGATATTCATGAAGAGTAAACTCCCTGCAGACACCCAAGCCCTCTAAGGTGCCAAAGCCCCTACTATGCACAGCCTTTTCCCTGTAACATGCCGTTTACAAGTAGGTGACCTCTTGCGGGCAATTAATGGCATGTTGGTGGTCAGGTACTTACTATGCAAACCCTTCACACTATGCTAGATCCTTTGAGGGTATTCAACCTCTTGTGTGCAATCAATGGGATACCAATTGCCAAGCCCCTAAAAATGCACAGCTTTTGCTTTATGCAGAAATCTTCACAAGAAGCCCAGTCCCTCCAGACACTGATGCCCCATTAGGTGGCCTAGCCCCTATTATGTACAGCCTTCACTCTGTAGCAGCCCCTTTGAGGTAGGTAACCTCTTTTGCGCAATCATTAAGACATGGCGGGTCAAGTCCCTTTTACCATAGCCTTTGCCTTGTATAGAAGTAATTACTGAGAGCCAAATCCCTGCAGACACCAAAGCCCCATTAGGTGATGAAGCTCCTATTATGGACAGTTTTCACATTGTACTAAACTTTTTGTTGGTAGACAATCTCTTGTTGACACTCAATGAGACACGGGTGATCAAGTTCCTACTATGCACAGCATTCACACAGTATCACAGCCTTTGTGGGTAGGTGACCTCTGGTGGGCAATCAATGAGACATGGATTTCCCAACCTCTACAATGCACAACCTTTGTTTTGTATGAAAGACGTCATGGAGAGCCCACTCGTCCCAGACACTTTAGCCCAATTAGGTGGCATACACGCTCCTAGACCCTTTTCAATGAAACATAGATGGCCCTAGGCCTGCAGCACACAGCCTTCACCGTGCGCAGATGTCTTCACTAAGAGCCCACACCTTCGAGACACTAAAGCCCCTTTAGGGGGTCAAGTACCTACTGCAGATTTCCTTTGCCCTGCACCAGACCCTTTACAATTAGGTCAACATTTGGGCTCAATCAATGAAACACAAGTGGCCAAGCCCCTAAAATATGCAGCCTTTGCCTTATATAGAATTCTTCACAGACGGCCCACTCTTTGTGGACACAAAACCACATTAATATCCCCTTCTATGCACAGCCTTCACACTGTACCGGAGCCTTTGCTGGTAGGCAACCTCTTGTGTGCAATCTATGAGACAAATGTGGCCAAGTACCTATAATGCAAAGGCTTTGCTTTGTACAGAAGTCTTCATGGAGAGCCCACTCCCTTCTCACACCCAAGCCAGATTAGGTGGTTGTGCCCCCTTCTATGCACTGCCTTTGCCCAGTACTGGACCTTTTGCAGTCAGGCAAACTCATGTGCACCATCACTAAGACACAGGGGATTAAGCCCCTACAAAGCACAGCCTTCGTTTTGCACACAATTGTTCATGGAGAGCCCACACCCTTCACACACTCAAGCCCTGTTAGGTGGCAAAGCCACTACTACGCAAAGTCTTGAGCATGTAATGGACCCTTCCCGGATATACAAACTTTCCTGCCTGATCAATGAGACATGGGTAGGCAAGCCCCTACAAGTCAAAACCTTCACCTTGTACAGAAGTCTTGTCAGAGAGCCCGCCCCTAAAGACACTCAAGCTTCATTAGGTTGCCAAGCCCATACTATAAACAGCCTTTGTTCTGTACAATATCCTTTCCTGGTAAGTGACATCTTGTGAACAATATATGGAAAAGAGGAAACAGGAAGGAGAAATAAAAAAAAAATCTTGCTCAGAAAAGTAGAACAAAGCTTAAGCAAAATCTTTGTAAATTGGGTGCAAATTTATTTTTATAAGTGTTTACATTTTTCTTTCACTTATAATAGTGGACTTACCTTTAATTTTTATGTATAGACTGCTATAGCAGATTATTATGATAAATTAACATACACAGACAGAAGTGACAACAGCATTAATTTTTTCTATTTTTGAACCAGTAAAGGGGGTTCTGAAAAGAACCTTTTTTATATTGTTTTACACTTTTTTGGGGGTGGAGGTATTTTTCAATTTTTTGGGGGTGGGACAAAAATACGGGCATCTGAACATGGAGATTCAAGCAAAAGAAAACTATTTCCCCATGTGGCACTGATGTTCTCACTCAAATGTATATCTGGCAGACACATTCTGCTCTCCAGCAATGACCACCTTTGAACACCTGCAGCAATAGAGAACCATGTGGTGGTATGTAGGATTTAAGTCCTATTGATAATCCAGCAGTATTGAAGTGACACTGTCCCCAGGTCCAACAGATGGTCCAGTGCTTGAAGTTGGTACCTCTTCCTCATCCTCCTGCTCATGTCAGTGCTCAGTATGTGAGAGTGACCCCATATGCACCACCATCATGTGCTCACTCATTCGTTAAATTCCAAAAGAATACTTATTAGCAGTCCATCAGCTAAAGATTGCAAGTCACAATCTATGTAAATACATTTTTCCTTTGGGAGAGGTTGTTATGGACTGCCAGACAACTGATTCCTTGGGTGACCGCTGCATCACCCCCTATCCTTCCCCATCTCTTCACCTTTGACTTGTCCAGATGGCATATTTGGTTAAAGATGATAATCCTCACAAAATTGGAATATACTAATTAAACCAGGAGGACACATAACTTGATGTGGTCACACCCAAGTGCAACTCCAAGGCTAAGAACTACATGCAAATGAAGGGGAGACAGTTATTTCAAACAATCTGGGCCGTATTATGCAAAGTTCCCCAGGGGTGTGCAACAGGCATGTGCGCCCACTTTGCACACCCCAGGGGCACTTTGGTATTACAGAAAAGGCTGCAGATGCTTGTGCAGCTCTTTCTGTAATGTAGATAGTGCTGGCACACATAAAGCACCAGCGCAATCACCAGAGGGTGTTCTCTCATTTGCATGGCCCCATGGCCCCATGCAAATGAGGGAATTCCTTTGCCTCTGTGCCCGCACCATATTAAAGACACAGGCGGAGAGGCAAAGAAGCTTTCAGCATGCTCCCAGATGGCGGAACTCTGGAGTGGGGGAAGGGTGTCCAATAGACCCCCCCAAATATTCCCTTGGAGGCAGGTGCACCCGCCTTCAAGGGGATCTCTAATCCCCCTTAAAAGTCCATGTGGGTTGGCGCCTACACACTGAAACACAGAGAGGTTGCTTCAAAGTCACACTGTATTTCACTTGAATGAACTGCACCTGAACAGCACGAATTTGCAGCTGCCATGGGGGCAGCGCATTCAGTGTAATACGGCATACTCCCCTTGCTAGCGCTAAGCGCACCTTTTGAAAGATGCGCTCGGCGCTAACAAGGAAAGGGTGATGCATTCCATAATATAGCCCATGATGTCTTTTCTGTGTGTCAAAGGTCCCACACTACCATCTACCGGTAATTATGTAGTATGACACACAAAAACGAGTAAACTACACAAAAATACACATGGCATCCTTATCAACTGTGTCTTTGAGAAAACAGCTACGCTCATAGGTAAATCAAAATGATAATAAATATATCATTTTTCTACCCCCTTGGATCCAAGACCAAGTTGTAAAACCCACCCACAATTCCAGCTCAACCTTTCCATTGGGTCTAAATTCACTGAAAAAAGCGAAGTTTAAAATGACGTTAGATTTAGGTATGGTAATACCTTCATGCTAATAAAGCCTCTGAAATGCACTCAAAATATCAACGGTTAAACTGTTGTTACTGTTCGGCACAGAAAAAAGAGCTCAACTTCCATTAAAAACGCCCAAGAAATGTATTTAAAAAACAAAGACTATAGCGTCATTATAGTTAGTTGATGTCAGTAATATGTTTTAATCCATAAAAACCACTGAAATTTACCAATTATAGATCGGTGAGCTATTGTGCTCATGCAATACGCTGCTTATACCCTCCTCTATTTCCTCTCTCCTGACATGGTCAGTGACATCATTGGTAACATCACTGATGACATCATCCATTCTACTGTAGTTCAAATTAATCTTTAAGCCAATAGAGCATTTCAGGTAAGAAAGTAAGTACTAAGTGGCACAAAATAGTGAAAAGCATAATTACCCTACAGACACACAAACCCCTCATGTGAACTAAGCTCCTCCTATGCACAGCCTTTGCCCTACTGAACAGTTTGTAGACATCTGACCTCATGTGGGCGATCAACCAGACTCAGGAAGGAAAGTCTCTTTTGCGCAAAGTCTTCACCCTGTGCACAACTCTTCTCTGATAAACCACTCCATCCAGACACCCAGGATCCACTAGGTGACCACCAGGTGGCAAAGCCCCTACTACAGAAAGCCTGTGCCTTGCACTGAACCCTTCACACACAGCTGACCTCTCTTGGGCAATGACCAGATGCAGGTGGGAAAGTACTTGCTGCAAACATTCTTTGCCCTGTGCACAAATCAGCCTCAGATAGCATGTTCCCTCTAAAGACGCAAGGCCTCATTGATGTTGAAACCCCTACAAGACACAGACTATACCCTGTAGTGAACAACTTCTCATGCAGATCCCATTCCCTCCAGACCCTCAAGCTCATTTAGTAGACCAAGAACCTACTACATGGAACCTTTGCCCTGCACCGAAGCTTTTGCAACTGGTCAACTTCATGTGAGCAATCAACAAAATCATCAAGTCTCAGCTGCACACTGTCTTCACCTTGTGGGCAACCATTCAGTTAGAGCTCACTCCCTTCGTACAACAAGACCCATTAGGAGGCTGAGCATTTTGCAAAAGCTTACACCTATTAGCAGTAAAGAGGCAATAGCAAATAAGATCTAGGTGAACCTTGTTGAATAGTTGTTAGTAAAATAAGCGTTTACCAAACTGTCACGTACATTGGATGATGTTGTTAATGTCTATCAATAATGTCATTTGGGAAGCCATCAGAGATGTTATCAATGATGTCACTGAACATGTCATAAGTGTTTTAATATATGAGGTCAAAAGCAGTGCATATGTGGACCCAGTTAATAGTTAGCTTGCTGAAATATAACTGGCAAATTTCAGTGGTTTTCCTGGTTTTGAACATTAGGTTGTTCCTGAAATTGTCACCGAAGTATAATGTCCTTTTACCCTTTGGTTTTGTGAATGTATAAAGTGTAGGTGTCACAGGTCGCACTGGGACATCCAAAAATACCCCCAAAAAACAAAATAAAGGAATAATAAATGATTAACAGGAACCGCTCGTGTATTATTCAATGCTGCAGGCAAGGAATGCCACATAATGCCCTCAAAGGCTTTTTGGTTAAATTCTTTATCCTGGTGGTGCCCCTAAAAGGGCCAGGGGCATCACCAAGCACTTTTGTAATGTTGTGCAGAGCTGCAGTGAGAGCAGCAGCCCCCTAGCAAAAAAAAGTGTCATAGTAGATCTCTTGGGTCATTGGATCCCTAACTCTCGGAGAGCTTACCATCATTTTTAAGGCCCCTTGAGCTGGAGCTGTATGCTCTTCAGCCGAAGTGCAGAGGCCCCTTTTAGTTAGTTTTGTTTTATGGCTGCATTTTGATTATAATTATTAGTGACTTTTTTGAAATGTTTGCTTTGTATATTAATATTGTTATTAACAAGTGAAACAAGGAAGAAAACAAGGTGGAAGGGGTGGAATACACACCAGTGATCTTCATTATACTGAACACTCCTCATCCCATGGCTCACTATCCTTCCTTCTTTGCAACAAGCTGTGGCTTTGGAATTTTGTAGGGCTTTTTTACTTGCTCAAGGAGTGTTTTGAGAGAAAGGTTGGGTTTGATAGTTATTCTATGGATGATAGCAGAGCCTTTGGCTATGGACCTGTGCGTGAATTTTGGGGCAGTTGTACTGGGCAGTAACATGATGAAGTTTGCTGGTAAATAAAGCCAGCACTTAACAAAGATACATAAATGTGTGCATGTTCTTGTTTTTAGGGTTTTGCTCCCAATGGCAGCTAATTTTTTTACTTGTTTCACATAACATTATATTGGAATCCATAAGTCACGCTGGAGCCATTCACAACTTTCTAATTTTGCTTAACTGTGATCCATTTTGGTCCAAATGATAAGGCAAAATCCTGAAATACCAAGGTTACATCAGTATTTCTCAGGTGTTCTAAATTTCCCTCGAATCTTTCATCGGCAACTTATGCCCTTTCGTGGAAGGCTGCTGGGTGCTTGGGAAAACTAAACCAGAGGCGTCCCTGTTTTCTTTAAAGAGTGAATCATTCTATATGCCTCGAGTCTACATCTGCCATTCATCTATTATTTAGGCAACTCTTTAAAGGAAAGAGACACAGAAAGTGGAAGAATGCCAATCTTTACACTGGAACTTTTTCATATTTCACCGTTAAAACTTTGCCGACTTGACATTGTACCAGTTGGCCGAATGTGTTCTATTTATTTACATGATATAGATGCAATTTCGGAACTTTATTACTTTCCTGTTTCAGGAGGTAATGGGCTTATTAACCAACGATTACATTGCCATTGCTGTCAGAAAATGATATTTGGAAGTCTTTACCTTGCAAGAAATATCAATAACTATCTGTATATATCAGGAATGTGTTGTTATGTATGGCTCAGCGCGGAATTTGAGCAATTACAGTCATTTCGAATGGATCTGTTAATGCCGAACGTGGTAAGAAAAGCTGCTCTAAGCGCTGGAGATTGTTTTTTTCTCCGGTGGATTTAGAAATACATCATGGAAGATTTTGCATAGGCCTGTGAGTAATTTTGGTACACCGGAGTAACCTTGCGTAGTCCCCAAATTTCTCATAATGATGAATGTACACAATTGTCTCCTTTTCTCATAGTACGATAATTTTGTTTTATCTGGCAGGGAGATTAGTTTGAATGGAAAATGTCTTGGCGAGAGACATTTTCTCCTCAAATGCCTACTCTGCCGATATCTCGTGTAGCTTTATTGTGAGAGGTATACGTGGTATTTTTTGTGAGGTATACCATTCAGAATTAGCCATTTTTGTTGGGCCTAGCCCCTTCTGCAGGATTATCCCTAAACGTTTGGCCTTCTTCCTCCTATTTTTCTGACTTTCTATTTGTTGGTTTTAAAACTCTGGGAACTTTACCACTGCTAACCAGGGCTAACGTGTATGTGCATTCTCTTCAAAAACATAGTATGATTGGTTTGCATTTATTTATCATATTTAATTTACTTGTAAGTCCGTAGTAAAGTGTTATCCCATTTAGCCAAGGCCTGTAAATGTAATGCTAGTGGGCCTGCAGCACCGATTGTGCCCCCATATATGTAGCTTTTCAAACGTGTCAGCAGGGTTTGTGTGCATAGTTTACTGCCACTTTGACTTGGCATTTAAAACTACCTTTTAAGCCTTAATCTCCACTTTTATTACATGTAGGCCACCCCTGAGATATATTTGAAGGGTAGGAAATGTGTCTTTATGTGTGGCATGTCCTAATGTTAACAGTCTATTTTATTTTCCATTGCTGTGAGGCCTATTCCTCTCAGAGGCAAACATTGGGAATTCCTTATTTATTTTTAGGTGGAAATTCCTGATCGGAAAGTAGTGGCATTACCACGTGGTATGTGGGCATTTGTCTGTGCTTATGACTCTTTGTGCTTTGCAGCCTGATCCAATCCACGTCTGACCTGGGTGAAGGTTACACTTGGGGCATACTTTCCAGACAGCCACAACACAGTAAAGGCTGAGTGTGACAGGATTGCATCTGCATTTATCTGCATACTGATGATCTTCCTGGACTGGGAGAGGGTGAGGGCATTCACAGTTTATATGTGTATATGTTGTGCCCTGCCCTTACACAAAGGTCTGATATACCCCCTGCTGATGTCTGGAGCCAGGGCTGGGTTGCAAGCGAGTGTTGTGCACTTCTAGGGCTTCTAGTAAAGTCACCACCAACATCAAAGACATTTATGAGAATAAGTAAAGGGGCTCTGACCGCATGCTGCAGACACACTTTTGGATCTGGAACTGATTCTCTGTCAGAAGGACTGCTGCACTGCTTAAAGAACTCATCTGGACTGCTTTTCTGCTTGTTGTCCTGATGACTGTTGTGCTGCCTAAAGAACTTAACTGGACTGCAGTTCTGCATGTTGCCCTGCTGTCTGCCACACCCTCACTCAGGTCTAACCAGAGACTGTATAGTCTTGAAACCAGATGCTGCTGGCTCTACAAATTACACATGGACACAGGACTGCTCTGCTGCTAGGAGAAACTGCCATTTCACAAACTGCCTTCTGTACGGGCTTGCTTCCTGTTACTTTCCCTTGTGCCCCCATCAAGTATTCTCCAAAGAATCTCAGCACATGGCAAGTACTAATCAATCAATCAATCAATCAATCAAGACATTCGTGAAGCGTGCTACTTACCCATGGCGGTCTCAGGGTGCTGGGGGGGGGGCTGCTGCTACTGTTCGAACAGCCAGGTCTTGAGTATCCTCCAGAAGGTAAATATGTCTCAGGTTTGCTTTAGGAGGATGAGGAGGGTGTTCCAGGACTTGGCGGCGAGGTAGGAAAATGATCTGCCGCCGTTGGTCGCTCTCCAGATGTGGGGTATGGTGGCAAGGGGCGAGGTCGGTGGAGCGGAGCTGGCGGTTCGGGGTGTGGAAGGTGAGTTTTTCATTGAGGTAAGCTGGTCCGGTGTTGTGTAGCGCTTTGTATGCGTGGGTGAGGAGCTTGAAGGTGACCCTCTTGTTGATGGGAAGCCAGTGCAGATCTCTCAGGTGGGGTGTGATGTGGCTGTGGCGAGGTATGTCGAGAATCAGGCGTGCAGGGGTGTTTTGCATGCATTGCAGTCATTTCAGCAGTTTGGCCGGGGCTGCCGCGTAGAGGGCGTTTCCGTAGTCCAGTCTGCTGCTGACGAGGGCCTGGGTGACCGTTCTTTTAGTGTCAGTGGGGGTCCTCCTGTAGATCTTTCGGAGCATGCGAAGGGTGTTGAAACAGGTGGATGAGATGGCGTTGACTTGCTTGGTCATGGAGAGTGTTGAATCAAGGATGAATCCCAGGTTTCATGCGTGATCAGTGGGTGTTGGTGCTGCTCCCAGGGCGGTCGGCCACCAGGAGTCGTCCCAGGCAAAGGGGGTGGAGCCGAGGATGAGGACCTCCGTCTTGTCCGAGTTCAGATTGAGGCGGCTGTTCTTCATCCATTTGATGACGACTTTTATTCCTTGGTGATTGTTGGTTTTGGCGGTGGGAGGGTCCTTGGTGAGCGAGAGTGTCAGTGTGTCATCGGCGTAAGAGATGATGTTGAGGTTTTGCAGTCTGGCGACGTGGGCGAGCGGGGCGATGTAGATGTTGAACAAGGTCGGACTGAGGGAGGATCCTTAGGGTACGCAGCAGATGATCTTGGTGGCTTTGGATCGGAAGGGGGGGAGGCGGACGCACTGCGTTCTTCCAGAGAGGAAGGAGCTGGTCCAGTCCAGTGCTTTGCCTTGGATTCCTGCGTCGTGGAGGCCAGGGCATAGGGTGCGGTGGCAGACTGGGTCAAAAGCGGAAAGGTCCAGGAGGATGAGGGCCGAGGTCTCGCCGTTGTCCAGCAGGGTCCTGATGTCATCGGTGGCGGCGATGAGGGCAGTTTCGGTGCTGTAGTTACTGCAGAATCCAGACTGGAACGGGTCCAGGATGTTGTTCTCCTCGAGGTAGCGGGTCAGCTGTTTGTTGACAGTTTTCTCAATGACCTTCGCAAGGATTGGGAGCAGGGAGATGGGCCGGAAGTTCTTGAGGTACTTGGGGTCTGCTTTGGGTTTCTTGAGCAGAGCGTTGATCTCAGTGTGCTTCCAGCTCTCCGGGAAGGTCGCAGTCTCGAAGGAGATGTTGATGGCTTTACAGAGGTGGGGTGTGATAGTGGCACTGGCTTTGTTGAAGATGTGGTGAGGGCATGGCTCTGATGGGGAGCCAGAGTGGATGGTGCCCATGATTTTGATGGTGTTGTCGTTGTTAATGTTGGTCCAGGTGAGTAGGGGGTTGCCGTGGGTAATGGCTGCAGGGCCTGAGGTGCTGTTGGCTGCCGTGGTAGACTGGTTGTTGAAGCTGTTGTGGATGTCTGTGATCTTGCGGTGGAAGAAGGAGGCCAGGGAGTTGCACAGGTCTTGAGAGGGTGGGATGTTGTTGGTGCTGGATCTGGGGTTGGAGAGTTCCTTCACAATGTTGAAGAGCTCTTTGTTGTTGTGTGCGTTGTTGTCGAGGCGGTCTTTGAAGGAGGTCTTTTTGGCGGATCTGGTGAGGTGGTGATGTTGGTGCATGGCATTCTTGTGGACTGCTTGGTTCTCTGATGTCTGTTTGTGATGCCAATTCTTCTCCAGCTTTCAGCAGTTTTGCTTGGAGGTCTGGAGGTCCGCGGTGAACAAGCTGGCAGTCTTGTTGGTGTGACTGTTGGAGGGGTTCTTTATCGAGGCGAGGGTGTTGGCGCAGTCGTCGATCCAGCGTCTGAGGTTGCTAGCGGCAGCGGCGGTGGGGTCTGTGGGTGGGTTTGGTCAAGGGTGGTGAGTAGCTGGTCTTTGATGATTTTGCTCCAGCATCGGTGGGGGATCTATTGAGTGCGGTGGTGCATGGTAGGCTTCTTGAAGGTGAAGTGGATGCAGCGATGATTGGTCCAGTGGAGTTCGGTGGTGTGGCTGATGGAGAAGTGGGAGCTTGCGGAGAAGATGGGATCAAGCGTGTGACCAGCAGAGTGGATGGGAGTCCTGACGACCTGTCTGAGTCCGAGTTTGGTGAGGTTGTGGATCAGGGAGGCGGAGTTGGTGTTGTTGTTGTTCTTGAGGTGGAAGTTGAGGTCCCCGGGGTGGATGTAGACCGTGGACACATCGGCATGCGTGCTGACGAAGTCGGCGATGGAGTTGCTGAACTGTGGTCTGGGTCCGGGGGGCCTGTAGAACAGAGTTCGTCTGGGGGTGGTGTTGGGATCAATGCAGATATGGAAGTGCAGGTGTTCGGCAGTGTTAAGGGTGTTGTCGCAGTTGGTTGAGACCTTGAGTGTGTACTTGTGGATGATGGCGACTCCACCTCCTACTCCGTTGGTGCAGTCTCTGCGGGTGATCTTGTAGCCGTGCGGGACGGCTATGGCGATGTCTGGTGCCGAGGAATCGTTCATCCAGGTCTCTGTCAGATAGGCGACGTCTGGGGAGGATGTGTACGGAGCGGGTGTTCAGGAGTATGCATCTGAGGTGTTGGTGCTGTCCTGGTTGGTGGATTTGTGGGTCTGCTGCTGGTGTAGCTTAAGTTACGGCAGGAGAAGGGTCCTTGGGTGTGCTTCTGGGAGGCCTAATTACTGCTTTTTGTCTGTGTTTTACCCACAGTGTGTGTAAAGCACTTTTGGGTCCCCAAAAACAGAATTCAGTGCCTTTTTAGTGAGGAGCACTCTATCTCATAATAGCAGGCTTGATCACCAGTGGGGCTATTCAGGGTTGAGCATGGGGCACAATTCCACCCTCACTCACACTTCACGAGGAGGATCACTGTGTGCAAAGTTCTGCAAGCTTTCCTCCCGCAGCATGCTGGACAATGTAGAGATAGCCCCATCTGGCCCACCAACATTACTAGTGTGAAGCCATGGACTATGGGTCTGAGAGCGGCCCCATAGGCTGGGGAGAGTGAATTTCCGCTTTATAAAGTTGGTGGCCTCATTGCCTGGGCAACGTCAGGCAGTCTGTTGAAGAGTTTCCTTCTTGTGCAGTTTCTTGATGCCGACAACACCACAGCACCTCCAGCCTTGCATTTAAGCATGGTCACAGGACAGAGGCCACCACATCAGAGTGTCAATGTTGGTGGCCCACCTTAGTCCCCCCCTTGGAAACTACACGGAACAGGGTGCTACATGTCTACAGCTGCACTGTGCACTAGCTGGCCACAGAAGCTGTAACCAGAAAGTAGGGGAGCTGGTGATAAGGGGACCCCTGAGTCTTGTGCAACTCTCCCTTCCTCTGAAGACCATACCTGGAGGGCACCCCATCTCCTAAGAGTATTGCGGGGTAGAACCTCGATGGAGGCCACAATATTGCTGATTAAAGGATTCCTCAGTAAATTACTGTATCACATATGGTAGGTGCATGGGTGCTTCTGTGCCCTGAATGCTATTCTGGACATACTCTATGTGTTAGGGCTCACCAAAACAACCACATAACAGGTAATAGGAGCACTGGCATATTGCACCTCTGTGTCTCATGCAATTGTAAGTGATGTATCCTAATCATTTTGCATTACTGCCCAGTATATGCTTTATCAATATTCATGATGCAGGTCGCATTTTGCTACCCATTGGGATTGGCCTGTAATCACAGGAATGGTTGCCTGCTGGGATCACCATGTGATCCCAGCCATTGCTGTTTAAATAAAGCATTTTTTTTCAATGCAGCCTGTTTTCCTTAAAGAAAACTGAGATGTATTTAAAAAATAAACAAGTTACCTTTCATTTTATGGTCCGTGAGGCCACTGCCTGCTCTCAAAAAGTTTTTGCGCCCACATTCACATTGAGTTACTACCTTCTAATATTAATGTTTCCCGACCGCATTACTGTTGCAAAATATTCATGCATGCTCCTGTGACTCGCTATTAGGAAGGGACACCCTTGAAACACCCTTCCTAATACTACCTTGAAAACCCTATTTTGCTAGTCGGTAATAGGGTGCCAACTCACAAAATAGGGTGAGTACATGTAAAAGACTCACTAGCGGTTGCAAAAAGCGCAATTCTCCATTTTTGACTGCTAAAACGGGTCATACACGTGGCCCTATATTAATTTTTCTGTATAATCTTGTGTGGAGTCTCTTTTGTGGTGTATTCCATGTGTTATTACATGAGTGTGTTACACAAATGTTTTACACTTTGCTTCTGATGATAAGCCTGACTGCTCAGCGCATGGCTACCAGAGCGTGAGCACAGGTTATCCTTGGGGTGTAACTAACTTGCCCTAACTAGAGGGGTGGGTTATGCCTGACTTAGGTGGATACCTTAGCCAACCAGAAACCCCATTTCAAACAGAGGTGAACTGTATTTTGAATGACTGAGCGGCTGTAGAGATCAGCTGGATTTTAATATGTGACTTGCATTTTCCATACAATATAAGCAGCAGGTGCAATCATCCACTAAGCACTACTATGGTTACTGAGATGCTCTGTTGTTGTTGCATGGTGTGGTGTGTATACTGACCCATATGCCTTTAGCTTGAACATTTTTCATTTTTTATGTGAAAATTGCTCTGAACGAGAGCTTTGGGTCAATGAACGTCAAACCTGTATTTTTCATGTAAATACATTTGAGTTTCATTTTTATGACCCACTATCAGTAACCTATAGTTCCCAACATTGTAAATATTGGTAAGAGATATTTTTCTACTAGACATTTAAATGTATGGCCTGACTTATCCCATTCTTAAGAGCTCAAACCTCTAATCCTGGATTTTGAGTTTCAGAGGATCCAGATGTTTTGACAATACATGGTTATATATTACAGGTTTTTTAGATTTGCAGTTTAACAAACCGACCTCACTATGAACTCTTGGGGTCTCATTGAGACTTGGCCATAGCAGTATCCAAAGGAGGACTACCTTCAGGGCAACTATAAGCTCCCCTGTTTCTTTGGACCCAGACCTGCAGGAGGAGCTGTGAGGGGCTATGGCCAGCTACTGCACTTGCCTCCCACATACCTGAATAGCAGAGCATGGTGGAACTAGAAAAAGCTTCTGGCAGCTGAAGTAAAACGTGCAATAACCTTTCACTATCATGGCCCCAACACCAGCCAGGAGAGAATATTCCACATATAATTACCACCTGCTATGAGCCAATGGTAAATATATGTGCTTTTGTATAAATAAGTTTGAAAGGGAATTTTAATTTAAATTACACTTAGTATTTACCTGTCCATGTGTGATTTCCCTATACCGGGAAATAACTTGCAATTCCTCCTTGTATTGAGTTTGAATTCTTCAGATATTGATTTAGTACTCTGTTTCTAGTCATGTACCCTCTGCATGCTAAGGAGACTAGATTTTGGATACTAATTTAGTTTTTCTACTTATAATTTTTATTTTGGTATCTGTGTTAGAGTTATTGTACATTTATATGTTTGGAGGCATTAATATTGCGCTGAGTTACATTTTATTGTCAATTTCACATTTATACTTACACATGGTAATTTTATGTTTGGAACACATTTTCTATGACTTGTAGAAGTGTGTGTTTTATAACTCTTGTTAACTATGCCTCAATTAGACCTGGTAGCTATTTTTTTCATCATGGATGTTTCCATCGTGTTTCTCTGTTCATTATTTCTGCAGCACACAGTCAAACAGAGTCGTGTGTTTATTTCAATTTTCGTTGTTCTTGCTGTTCTCAATGAAATCTTTTCTAGCTTGCCCACAATAATGTAACGTTTCAAGGACCTTCCACAGTGTCATTTTTATTCATAATAGTTTGCTGGGGTTAATCTCACAAGTTTGTTCAGTTTTCTCTAGATGACATTAACATAGAGGGGGCAGAATCAATATTCATATAGTGGGGTAGTTCTTAGGTGCCACGGAACTACGATATTTAATTAAATGTGCTCTGATTGGCTGATAATGTAACACTTTTGATCATACCACAATCGTTTTGCAGTTTTAAAGATTTAATATGCATAAATTGTGTATATAACCCCATGACTTTGGGGAGAGCTTCCCTGAGGACGTTCCTATGTTTCTAGGGATGGTGTCGTTTTTCTATTAATTTTGCAGCTCACTTGGGACTTATAATATTTCTGATTTAACACTACTCTTTGAAGCTCTTTTTGCTGAGAGCCTTCATAGCGATGACTTTATGCAAACTCTGTATCACATCCTTTGACTTTTTTGTAATAAAACCATTTAAGTTCATTCCACTGATCTAAAACTCAATCATTTAGTAAGCCCTTCCTCAGTTGAACAGTTTTTTTTTATTTGTTATGAGGTGCCTTACCTCAAAGGTACATTGCCTCATAACACCGTCTCCAATTCATCAGCCTTTGGGTAATCTGTTGAAGTAATATTTTGGGAGTAAAATATTGTTGGGGTCCCCCACATCTGTGGCCTCAAACTGCTATCATTTGTGTCTTTGTATCACTGGGGATAGGCTGAATATGCTTCATAAGGTATCTATTTCATGCAATATGCTGCATTTATTTTGTTTAACTACATTCTGCACAGTAGCAACACTCCAATAGTTAATGTATTTGTCTTACTTTGCTTTGCTTTACAGTGGTGTATTTAGTTACATTATCACCAGCGTCTAATTTACCCACACTAAATATTGCCTTACTGATAATAGATTTTAATTGAATTTTCAGAGTAGGTTAGTTGCATCAACACGACCTCAGTGAAGCTTGCAACTAACAAGGTAACCCAAGAGGCACCTGGGACATTTGGCAAACTCATGCATAGAAACACTGGTCCCTTGGCCAATAATATCACATTCAATTCAAAGGTACTAAAGGGCTACTTTGGTCAGTTGGTATATGAAATTATATAAAAATCATCAGCGACAGAGCAGTGGGTGTGGGGTGAGAAACTTGCTTGGTGCTCTCTTAAACGTGGTACACACATGTGAAAAATCAGTGATCACAGACATCATAAAACAAGAATAGCATGGCCTATTTCTATATACAGTCCCACAAAGGGGCATGGATGTCATTTGAGGGTAGCCAGGGGTCACAGCTGTCCCCTAGCTTACTCCCTGCTACTCCTGCCACTTTCTTTGTAACCTTGGGCCTCAGAGCAGGAAAAGGTTTTGCCCCCTCTGTGGCCAAGGGCCATAGGTCAAAGTTTTGTAGCACTGTAGGCAGATGTTGATTAGTCAATAAGATTCAAGTGATATTGATACATAGTTCCATAAAGATCAATACTTTGAAAGTAGATTTATTTGCCAAACAGCCAGCAATTGCAGACATAATTCATGACGTTTCTGTCAGTAATGGCCGCTATATACCTGAGGCATTTTTCTAGCCTCAATCGGTAGAGTTTCAGTTTCAGTTTATTAAATACTTGCTAAGCTACTTAAAACCATTGCAATAAAGGTTAGACGATATAAGTACAAGAATACATGATGTGCATAAAATGTGTGTTTTGTTCCAAAATTAATATTTCATTCCAATTTAAAAATATAGAGTAGTAAAAAAGAAGGTGGAAATCTGAGCTTTAGTTAACAAGTAGTGTTATTATAGCGTATAAGATGTTATTAGGTATGTTAATGTCACATAAAAGGGAGAACTGTTTATGATTTATTTATTTTTATACTTTAAATTCAGGTGTATTTACAGCTCTTGGATTTTCACCAAGGAGGTCTGGTTCAGAGATAAGACAGGGTTGAGCCCAGTATTACCTTGGTGGAAAGGCCTATTGTTCACTAAAAGTAATGTAACCGGTTATACTGCAGTTTGAGTCTGCTGCCCTGAACAAATTGCTTTGTGGTGTAATCTTTGCTCCAACTTTAAAAACATTTTGACAAAACAGCAGTTTAGCTGGGGGCCTACTGGGTCGAATTACCTGCCTTCTTGTTCAAATTCTCCTTTGGTCGAATGCCCTAGTTAATAGATGTTTCCTTTCTTGTATGAACAGTGTTGCAGCAACAGAGAAGGTGCAACAGGTCTTCCTTATTGCTCCCTCAGAGTCAGCAGATGACGTATGTTAGAAATGGGGGTCTCTAGTTGGAAGAGGTAGGTACCTTTGTCCAAGTAGGGGTCCTTCTTCCTAGTCAAGGTAAGGGGGATACACTTCTAAAATAACCCCTGCTCACCCCCTTGGCAGCTTGGCATGAGCATACAGTCTTATCTCAGAAGCAGTATGTAAAGCATTTGTGAACACATACAGTAACAGAGTGAAAATACTACAAATGAACACCACATCAGTTTAGAAAAATAAGTAATCTTTATTTAAACCCAACAAGACCAAAACGACAAAACGCTACAAATAGGTGATTATCTCACATAAAGTTTGTAGCAACAAATATCTCCACCTGGAGTTAATAAGACGTTGGGGCAGACGAAAAACCCTAAAGTACAGCGCCGACCATGAAGTGCGAGGCGGCAGTCGCGGAGGCAAGCAGACCCCAAAAGAACAGTACCTTGGCAACGATGAAAGCAAAGACATGCACCGCATCGGGTAGGTGAGGCTTTATTGGGCCCAGCGATGTTGGTTAACTACGACCCCAGTGGAGGAGAAGCCTTGGTTCCTTACTGCGATGCAGGGAAGGTGAGATGTCGGTTCTTTACTGTGTCGGAGAGGTGCCGGTTCCTTACGACGGTGCGGTGTCAATGGATTCAGGAGTCTACCAAGTTGAGTATTGGTGCCGCGTTGATGAAGCACTGGCGTCTGTAAAGTTGAAGCTGTGGTGCGAGTCAGGATGGTGCATCATGGATGTCATGAGCGTTGTCCTCGGCTTCGGTGCAGGCCTCGGTGACGGCTTTGGAGCCGTGGCGGCACGACAACAGCAGGCATTGGGCATACGGTGAAAGTCGGGGCTGTATGTCGTGCTCGTCACGAGCAGTGCCCGCAGCTTCGGTGCAGGTTACAGCATCACTCGCCACTGCAGGCCAACCCCAGACAGCAAAACAGCACAGGGGCAGTATTTCCCCTCAGCTTCTCTGACTCTTCTCCTTGTCAAAAATTCCTCTTGTTCCCCAGAAGTGATCTAAAGTTCTGGGGTGTTGGCCCCAATATTTATAATACAAACCCATTTATTTCTGGTGGCAGAGAAGCCTTGTGCTCAGTCAAAACTATTTCTGTTGTCTCTGGTGCAGCTTCCTGGCAGGAGGCTGAGACAGCACTGTGGAAGGCCAACCAGACCCATTCAGGTGAAAGGAAATGTCCTCCCCTACTCTAAATGCAGCCCAGGTCTATTCAGCTCAGCCCTGGTTCATCAGACTCTCTGGAGCCACTGAACCCCCAGCCCTTGACACTCTAAACCCAGCCAGTCAATCCACATCCCAGCAGAGGCACACTAGATGGGTAAGCATGAAAATACCGACTTTTTAAAAGGGTATTATCAAACCCAGAATGTAAAAATCACCCTCACTAGATGATTTATTATAACATTCTGAGTTCAGGCTTATTAAACTTTATTTTCCCATCTTGTTCCCAGGTGTAGTTAGGCTGATACAACATTATAAACTAAATCCCTAATCTATCCTATGGGACAGATAACCTTGCAATAGAGAAAAACGAACTTGACTGTATTTCATTATCAGGCCATGCCACACAAACCAGGGCATGTTCTATCTTTCACATACACTGCACCCTGGCCACAGGGGTACCTTGGGCCTACCTTAGGGGTGACTAACATGTAAGAAAAGGAAAGGGCAGGGCCTGGCAAGTGGGTGGACTTAAATGACGATTTGCAGCTGCACTGTGCTGCAAGCCCAATCGCACAGCTTTGACATGTTTATTCAATATTTATCCAATTATTATACGATTTTTCCAGCTTTATTGTCTTTGACACGTTAACACTGTCCAAAGGTCCATATTGCTTCACATGAGGCGGTTGTGCCCATCCAGGCCTCTTACCACATCACGATGGGACTTTAATCCATGTTTGCAGCAAAATCTCAATCTCAATGCATTTTGGGCTATTTTTTATGCCCTTCGTCAGGGGAAGCTGTTTAAATGCGAAAATGACATAAAACCTATGTTAATTTACTGTGTTTAAACACTGTGTTAATTCTACATAAATACGTTTAACCATGGTGCTAATGCTATATGTAACGTGACACTACCCATTTCCCATTCAGTGATTGCCAAAACAACATAATTAACAACTTAGAAAATTAATAAAGCAATCCCTCAATGTTTACATAATGTTCAGTCCAATGCAGAGTTTACTGCAAGCGGAGACCTCCCCCACTCCATCCTCGATCCTAAACCTCCAATTCTTCCCGCATTGCTGAAAAAACACTCGACTTGCTAAGCCAGGTCTTCCCTGGACCGGAATCAAGCATCCTGAGACTGGTTTTGGGTTAACACCCCTCATCAGCCAGGCTAACTTGAATCCAGTGGCAAAGTGAGCAAGGGACCCACGTCTGGGCATACTGTGCCAATTTAGGGCAAACACAAGGAGATGATGGATGGAGTGCTGAAACTTTTCAGACACTCATTCCAATTCAGAGATCTGGGTTGAATCCATCATCGTTCTTTAGCTCACTTCGCCACCCCAGTTCAGACACAGTTATATGCAAATCAGTCTTGACCATGTGCCTCATTGGAACAGTCCAGCCCGAACTACCAAGCAAGGTCTTCCCTGGACCGGAAACAATCATTCTTGGACCGGTTTTGGGGTAACACCACTCATCAGCCAGGCTAGCTTGAATCCAGTTGCAAAGTGAGCAAGGGACCCACGGCTGGGCATACCCTGCCAACTTAAGGTGAACAAAGCAAACACAAGAATGAGGCCTGTAGGACTTTCATGAGCTACTTGACCCATGTTAGCTGGTTATGCTCCTCATTTAATTAATTACAAGGAATTTGCCCACTCTAGAATTAAGTTATTTGCTAATGGAATAAGTGACTATAGAAACACAAGTTTGCCATTATGTACTGCAGACAGCACTGCCTGGTATTTTAGTTTCTGCTTATGCTCAGCCACATGGTCCAGTTTAGACATTTAGGGCCAGATGTAGGAGCCAAAATACCGGTCGGTAACGGCCGAATTCGGCCATTACCGACCGGTATTTGGGTTTTCAGATGTAGGGCATGCATTTACAGAATCGGTATTTTACCGATTCTGTATTTACCGATTCGGTAAAATTAGCGAATCGGGAAATACAGACTCGGTAAAATACCGATTCTGTAAATGCAGATGTAGCTGGCACATGTCAGAGTGCCACAGGGCTTTAAGAATCGGTATTTTACCACACAATCCTATTGTGTGGTAAAATACCGAATCCAGGTGTGCATGCACATGTGTGCATGCACACCTAGCCATGTGACAGACAGACATGCCCTTAGGGCATGTCTGTGTGCCACATGGCTCACATGCCTGTCTTTGGAGTGCTAGAGGGTGTCAAAGTGACACCCCCTGCACCCTTGCTAAAATCGGTATTTACCGATTCTGTAATTACAGAATCGGTATTTTCCATTGATTCCTATGGGCTTCAAAGCCCATAGGAATCAATGGGAAATACCGAATCTGTAATTACAGAATCGGTAAATACCGAATCTTAAGGATTCGGTATTTACAGAATCTGTAATACCTACATCTCCCCCCTTCATATTTACCGACTCTTAAATACCGAATCAGTAAAATTCGGTATTTAAGAGTCGGTAAATATGAATTACCTACATCTGGCCCTATGTCCACAGACTTTAAAAGTAGGTATGGGCAAAGCACCCACAAAGAGATTTCATTTTAAATTGCAAGGAACGCTAAACAAATGGAATTGGTCTATCCTCATAGTACACCCCAAGGCAAACATGGAACGTTATCTAAGTGCTTTCTACTTCGTATGCTACTATGTATTTGCAAGTATATATATATATATATATATATATATATATATATACATATATATATGTATGTATATATATATATATTCACTGAAAAAACCATAGGTTATAGACCATATATAGTTAGGAATTAGCATTTACAAAACCTTGAAAATTCACTGAAAAAACCATAGGTTAGAGACCATATATAGTTAGCTGGACATTTTATTGACATAAAACCAATGAAATTCCATATATAGTTAGTTGCACTAACTATATATCGCGCAGCCGCAATCCACTGCTGATGATGTCACATATTACATCATTCATGACATGGTCAGTGACATCACTGATGACATCACTGATGACATCTCAAATGACATCACTGATGACATCACTGATGACATCTCAAATGACATCACTGATGACTACATCCAGTGACTGTATAAGTCTGTAAAGTTAAAATATGTCTTACATATTGAAGAATTAGTGGATGTATAAGTGTCTGGACGAAGGATTTAGTAGGTGCATGACTGAATGTATGAGTGAGTGATTAAATGTGTCTCACTGAGTGCATGGGTTAGTGACTAAACTGTCTTAATTTGTGCATCATTATGTCTGTTGTTCTGTAAACTGCTGCATGTGTTGATCAGTAGCTATATGAGTAACTATATGGGTTATTGATTGATTGCCCAAGTATTTGTATGGGAGACTGAGTGTGTGTGTGGCTAGCTGGGAGGTGTGTGACTCTGTGCAGATCAATCTGTACTTGTATCAATGATTGTATAAGAAACTAAGTATGTGTTAGTACATGTTTGAAAATGTAAGGTGCTCTATGTTTAACTGTATAGACAAGAAAATGGAAGTCTCATTGATTCTTTACAGGACTGACTAGGTGTGTAAGTAACTCCATGGATGAGTGGCAGACTGTGAGTGTCTGTATAGGTGTATGAGTGCATATGATAGTGTTGTAAAGATGAGTGATTGTATGTATGAATGATTGTATGGGTGAATGAGTGAAGGTGTGTGTAGACGTAGCAATCAGTGAGTGCGTATGTAGTAACTAGTATTGGTGTGTCAATGGTTTCAAAAATTATACTCTTTTTAACACTGGGTGAAACAGAGGTTATATTAAAATGTGAGGAGATGCATTGTATTGTCACATGAATGATATCATCAGTGATGTGGTCATTGATGTCAAATGAGATGTCATCAGTGATGTCATCAGTGATGTCATTTGAGATGTCATCAGTGATGTCATCAGTGATGTCACTGACCATGTCATGAATGATGTAATATGTGACATCATCAGCAGTGGATTGCGGGTGCGCGATATATAGTTAGTGCAACTAACTATATATGGAATTTCATTGGTTTTATGTCAATAAAATGTCCAGCTAACTATATATGGTCTCTAACCTATGGTTTTTTCAGTGAATTTTCAAGGTTTTGTAAATGCTAATTCCTAACTATATATGGTCTATAACCTATGGTTTTTTCAGTGAATTTTCAAGGTTTTGTAAATGCTAATTCCTAACTATATATGGTCTATAACCTATGTTTTTTTCAGTGAATTTCAATGGTTTTTTAATAGCAAATATCATAAGCTGTCGAATGTCAAGTACGTGGTAAGTAAAAACATTTTCGTGTTTATGCACACTGATCTGCTTTGAATGCTGCCCCCCACCCCTCATTTCTATTAGGAGTACTCTCTCTTTGCAGATAGTGAAGGGTAGTTAACGCAGCCCTTTGCCCCCTTTGTAATCCGTCGTGCCTGCTTCTCTCTCCATTTGATTGATTGTTCTCTTTGGTTCATTCTCTATTTACAAACAAGCACAGAGTCGCAATACTCTGTTTAGTCTTTGCAGATAGCGAAAAACCGTGTAAAAAAACAAAAGGAATCGAGCAAAATCAGTAGGCCACTAATGGGATCTCTTTTTGACCTCGCTAAAATAGAAACATTAGGAACAACCTGTTGAAAATAGCAATGCGTATGTACATAAGCGGCGTTCATATGTGTTCACAGTACCCCTTGTTGATTGTTTGAATCGAGCATTGAATTGTTCGAAGTTGGTTCTCTTAAGGATCTTCTCTGCCTGCAAACGAGGAAGAATAGGAATATTCTCTCTCCCTTTGCAGATAGTGAAGGGTAGGTAACGCAAGCCTTTAACACGTCGTACCTATTTCATTCCTCATTGATTGATTGATTGTCCGAACATTGACTGTTTGGGAATTAGTTCTTTTTGGAGGTATTCCCTGTTTGCAAATAAACGTAGGAAAATCTTTGCAAGTAGTGAAAGGGTACGTAATGCGGACCTTTCTCCCCCGTTGTAATCTGTCATGCCTATCTACTCCCCACTGATTGATGCACCTGTTTCACCCGGACCATTTACTAGACATACGTCATCTGGCCCGACCAGAGAGCACCCCTAGTGAAAAGGACATATGCAATAATAACGAAGTGATCACTGTATCCTGTTAACAGAAACTTTAGCATGAAACAACCTGGAAAGAAAAGAATAGGAAAACGAAAATCAGTAGGCCACTGATGAACATGAACTTTTATTAAACAACGAACAAAGAAACGATAACATAACGTAATGATAAAACCTGTTAATGTCCTAGAAACAAGAAAACGTTAAAATATGCCATTGGTGAGAGACCAGAAAAACAGTAAGAGAAACCAAATCACCCCTCGCTGTCCCACCGCCTGCCACGCCAAAAAAATCGATAGACTAGGGAAAATGCAAGTCAGTAGAACATCCGCCCCCACTCTGGAAACTTCCAAGGTGGAGCAGGGTTCCGGCTACGCCCAGCCGGGAGCAGCCCATATAAGGCAGGTCCTGCTGCCACGCCTCGGCCAGGAGATCCTAACGTAGGGTGTAGCCGGAGGAGAGGCCGAGACCAGCGGGACCCGGCCAGGGGATTGCCTTTACAACGCTGAACAGTTGCAGGGGGGGGGAATGTCTCCTCGACCCTCCCCTCTCTCTCCCAGTCCGGCCGCGGTGGCCCTTGAGAGTTGCAGGTAGTCCCGCCACATGCTCTTCCGGTCCGGCCACCAACGGTCGGGGGGCCGAGGCCGACGGGATCCGGCTGCAGCCGATAAACCAAGAAACCCGTTCATGGGGCCAGAGCCAGGGGCGTCCGGCCGACATCTACCGGAAGCCCGGCCCGAAGACGGACGGGACACTTCTTCTTTCTTGTATAATTGCTGCAACAACCCTGGGGGGGGATGTCTTGCACATGCCTCCGACCCCCCCCCCCTCGTCCTCATCGCCTGGTCCGGCCATAACAAATATCAAGCGAGACGCCGTGGGGTGCACTGGGAGGGAGAGACGGTGCGAACAGGCCTCTCCCGCCTCCCCAGTGGAGGCTTCCCAGCTGCACCCTCAGCGCTCCAGGCGCCCGGAAAAGAGTTCTTCCACTGTGGCCATGCTGCAACGTCTCGCCCGGCAGGGTGGAGCCCGTCCGCTCATTTGACCCCGCGATCGCCAGTAGCTACCGAACTCTCAAAATGGCGGTCGACCTGGCAAGAGCGGGCCCAGCATAAAGAAATGGCCCGGTCACTGGTTGACTCCACCACCGTAGTCCTCCACGACCTTGAAGATTCTAGAGGAGCCGCGGGAGTCTCCGACCCCCGATGGGGAATGACTGCCATGATCACCCGTGGAGTGACGAAACTGTATTCGCGGGACGTCGGCGTCAGCCTCACTTTGAATTACTAGAATCCTGCAGACCTCACTTCCGGTAAAAGCACAGTGTGACCCGGTAGGAAAAATTGTTGCACCCCCTCCCCTTTTTGACTGATAGTTCAAACCACCGATCCTTTCCTTTGCCCTTTTAACGGAACTTTGGACTGCCTCCCCCTCTTTTACATTTTCTAGAGAAAACAAAACATTAACCACTACATTAGCATAGCAGTTGACACCAGAACTGTTTTCAAATTGAAAACCAACAACATCTTCAACAGAATCCTTTTTGTTTCTGCTGTGACCCTGCTACAGCACAGGCATTGTCCCCAGCAGTAATTCTGCAATGCCGGTAAGAATAGCTGTGGTGCCTACTGGACTCACTCACCCCGCGGCGCCCCACGCCGTTATGTGCTGGGCGGCAACTTGCTAGACATCACTTTAGTGCCATCTAGATTTCAGCGCGTTCTGCTGCCTTGGAACTATTCGCACAACAGACCGCTACTGACAAGAATATTTCATTATTGGTGCTGTCAATTTCAATAAATCTATTGGATAATTCAAAAGAAATTGCCACGGTCTCTTCGTTGTTTAAATGTTTTTACTGTTTTTGTTTTGTTGTATATATTTATATGTTATTAAAGTTTTATATTCCTACTACTTTGTTGGAGTGCTATATATTTTTAATGTGAGACATAATTGTAAAAACTTTGATGTACAAAGAGTCATTCCTGGAGTCTTCCGCTTCAGGCTCGATCCCCTCCCCAATCACAATACAGGATAGTTTTCAGATAGTAGGAACACGTGTGGTGTGACGGATCTCATCGGGTGTGGGCCTTGATCTACTATAACTCCTTTGAAGAGGGGTGATTCTTTACAGCTGAGGCCATAAACTACATCTGCAGGGCTAGCTGATAGCCTGGACAATCGGACACAGAGGAAGAGGAGTGTCAGAGGGTGCGGTAGTGAATAGGGCGAAAGGGAGGTGTCGGGCGGGCACAGAGTGTGATTCTCAGGGAAGAGCAGCGCAGATGGGGGGAGGTTTATTGCCCATGCATAAGACAGAGAGCGGGGGTGACCAGTGCCTGGGGAAGATGCTTGCGAGGGTGAGGAGCCATGCTACGAATCGACAGCGTGCAGAGAGTGGGTCTGGTCAAGACATCTAAAATGGCTGCCGTGCACGACAAAAGTGTGGCATTTCAAAAAAGGCAAGATGGCGCAGACAATGTTTTTCAACACTTCCTCATTTCCTTCGAATCGAACGTTAACAGACGTTGGGGCATATTACCAAAGTTAAGCGATATTTATCGCTAACGATGCTTACCAACGAATTTTTTACCGCTAAGCATCGTCAGAAATTATCAAAGATAAACCTTGCTATTATCAAGGTTTATCACAAATGCGATAATAAACGGCCGCAATGCATGAATATCGCTAAAAACTCAGCGATATTCATACATTACCGAGCTAATGCTCTTAGCCATGTTATCCACCTCCCATTGGATAACATGGCTAAGAACTGCTCAGGGCAGGTGTTACTTTTTGGAGATATTCGCGCTTAGCGCGAATATCTCCAAAAGTTGGTAATAGGAGATAGATATCTTGCATGTTGTAATGCAAGTTATTGTGGTATATGGAACTCATACCATAATCTCTCAGGAAAGCAGAAACTGATCCTTTTGGGACCGCCTAAAAAGGCCTAGGGGGTGAGGAGTACTCTACTTTGCCCCCTTTTCACGTTCCGAACTATTTTATTTTACTCTCTTCTGTAATTACACAAAATAGCACCGATAAGATGCATCGGAGACACACAGTGAGAGAAAGGAGGCAAGAGATGTCAAATACACATTGGAGATAATATACTGGCAGAAGGGAAGTAAATATGAGTAAACTTACCATGTAACATAAAAATGTTGCACTCTATACTATAAGTCTCATTTTATACTACAATCACTTCGCTACAACCTCATAAATTAAAAATAAAAATGAATGTCTCAAACAATTTTTGATTTCTAAATATAAATTTATTCTTCAGAATTTTCTAAATTTGAAAGAACTAGTAACATGTCCTCATCAGCAATGTCCTCATGAAAAGTCTGCAATAATGATTCTTGTAACTCTATCGTCTCCAAACACTCGATAAATTCGCCATCAAGAGATTGATCAAAAAAATCATTCAAGTCATCTCCTCCTTCTGACAATATTTCATTATTGGTGCTGTCAATTTCAATCAATGTAGTGGAATCATTCAAGTCATCTCCTCGTGACAATATTTCATTATTGGTGCTCTCAATTTCAATCAATGTAGTGGAATCATTCAAGTCATCTCCTCCTTGTGACAATATTTCATTATTGGTGCTGTCCATTTCAATCAATCTAATGGAATCATACAAGTCATCTCCTCCTTGTGACAATATTTCATTATTGCTGCTCTCAATTTCAATCAACGTAGTGGAATCATTCAAGTCATCTCCTTGTGACAATATTTCATTCTTGGTGCTGTCCATTTCAATCAATCTAATGGAATCATACAAGTCATGTCCTCCTTGTGACAATGTTTCATTATTGGTGCTCTCAATTTCAATCAATGTAGTGGACAATTCAAAAGAAATTGCCACGGTCTCTTCATTGTGAGCCATTTTATTTTGAAATTGCTTGCTGTAAATTGCAGAAAAAAATAATCACTTTCATTTATCGTTTTTAGTAATACATAATATAAAACTAACTTTATCAAGTATTTAGTATAACAGAAGGACTGCAAATAAATAACAGAAAACATTTTTCAAATTATCTTCAAGTGTACAACATAGTTCCCCTTACAAATTAACAACTCACCTTTTCAAAAGTAGGAAAAGTGTTAGTACTGTGTAAATCAAACACCAGAAATTCACCACCAAAAATTCCTCACAAATGTACCTCAGACAGTAGTATCACAAAATGGCTGTGGTTTCCTCTCATTTGACATATATACATAACCAATTAACTTTCATCACACACAAATACAAAACCAAAGTAACATTTTAATTGGTTCTAAATTTCAACACTTTCAAATGTGTTTTCCCCATGCAATTTTCCATAGGACATTTACATACGTCTACAGCCTGAATGGCTGAACGGAATTACACCAAACTTGGCAAAATGGTACATCAAACCTAAGAGGTCAGGAAGGATCTACTATGCCCCCTTATGGTCATTTCCCCCTTCGCTTTGGCCTCCTCTTGTCTCTCAATCCTACCGAGAGACAAGATGGCGGCCGCTACGGACTGTTTGGAATGTTGACAGACGCCGGAGAACCAATCAGCTTCGCAAAGCTCCGTAACGCGAAAAGTACGCGAAGCGGAGCGCTGTTACAGATATATATCTTTTTTTGAACGTTAATTTCTCAAAATCCACTGGAGCACATATATTGAGACCTAGCAAAGGCACATCGGGCTACCAGTCCCTAATATTTTACCAAGTTTCGTGCAAATCCATTCAGCCGTTCGATTATTATTATTATTTTTTTTGTTTTGCCCCGCGGGGCCCTTTTAAAACCTCCACATCAAACCTAGGGGGTCAGCGAGGATCTACTATTCCCCCTTATGGTCATTTGCCCCTTCGCTTTCGCCTCCTCTTGTCTCTCGATCCTACCGAGAGACAAGATGGCGGCCGCTACGGACTATTTGGAATGTTGACAGACGCCGGAGAACCAATCAGCTTCGCTTCACAAAGCTCCGTTGCGCGAAAAGTCCGCGTCCTGGGCCGCTGCCCAGTCCGCTGTTACAGATATATATCTTTTTTTAAACGTTAATTTCTCAAAATCCACTGCAGCACATATATTGAGACCTACAAAAGGCACATCGGGCTACCAGTCCCTACAATTTTGCCAAGTTTCGTGCAAATCCATTCAGCCGTTCGGGCTAAAAGTGAGGCCAACCGCCCTATGGAAATTAACATGGGAAAAACACGTTTTGGGACCCCCCTTTTTTCTCGGCCCCCCCTTGACGAACCCCCCCAAAATTTTCAGGGGCTGCTCAGAAACAAAATGTGCCATTTTCCTGAAAATTTCAGCCAATTCCGTCCACAAACGCCAAAGTTATTAGACATAGAATTTTCAAAAAACCCATAGAGAAAAAATCCTAACTATATATACCTACAGGCGACCGCCAGTAGGTAATATATATATATATATATATATATATATATATATATATATATTCACTGAAAAAACCATAGGTTATAGACCATATATAGTTAGGAATTAGCATTTAAAAAACCTTATTTTACTCACACAAAACCATTGAAATTCCATATATAGTTAGTTGCACTAACTATATATTGCGCACCCGCAATCCACTGCTGATGATGTCACATATTACATCATTCATGACATGGTCAGTGACATCACTGATGACATCACTGATGACATCTCAAATGACATCACTGATGACATCATCTAGTGTCTGTGTGTTTTTGTAAAGTTTAAATACGTTTTACATATTGAAGAATGAGTGGATGTATAAGTGTCTGGACGAAGGATTTAGTAGGTGCATGACTGAATGTATGAGTGAGTGATTAAATGTGTCTCACTGAGTGCATGGGTTAGTGACTAAACTGTCTTAATTTGTGCATCATTATGTCTGTTGTTCTGTAAACTGCTGCATGTGTTGATCAGTAGCTATATGAGTAACTATATGGGTTATTGATTGATTGCCCAAGTATTTGCATGGGAGACTGAGTGTGTGTGTGGCTGGATGGGAGGTGTGTGACTCTGTACAGATCAATGTGTACTTGTATCAATGATTGTATAAGAGAGTAAGTATGTGTTAGTATATGGTTGAAAACGTAAGGTGCTCTATGTTTAACTGTATAGAGTAGAAAATGGAAGTGTGATTGATTCTTTACAGGACTGACTAGGTGTGTGAGTAACTCCATGGATGAGTGGCAGAGTGTGAGTGTCTGTATAGGTGTATGAGTGCATATGATTGTGTTGTAAACATGACTGATTGTATGTATGAATGATTGTATGGGTGAATGAGTGAATGTGTGTGTAGACGTAGGAATCAGTGAGTACGTATGTAGTAACTAGTATTGGTGTGTCAATGGTTTCAAAAATTATACTCTGTTTTTAACACTGGGTGAAACAGAGGTTATATTAAAATGTGAGGAGATGCATTGTATTGTCACATGAATGATATCATCAGTGATGTGATCATTGATGTCAAGTGAGATGTCATCAGTGATGTCATTTGAGATGTCATCAGTGATGTCATCAGTGATGTCACTGACCATGTCATGAATGATGTAATATGTGACATCATCAGCAGTGGATTGCGGGTGCGCAATATATAGTTAGTGCAACTAACTATATATGGAATTTCAATGGTTTTGTGTGAGTAAAATAAGGTTTTTTAAATGCTAATTCCTAACTATATATGGTCTATAACCTATGGTTTTTTCAGTGAATTTTCAAGGTTTTGTAAATGCTAATTCCTAACTATATATGGTCTATAACCTATGGTTTTTTCAGTGAATTTCAATGGTTTTTTAATAGCAAATATCATAAACTGTCGAATGTCAAGTACGTGGTAAGAATTTTTTTTTTCGTGTTTATGCACACTGATCTGCTTTGATTGCTGCCCCCCACCCCTCATTTCTATTAGGAGTACTCTCTCTTTGCAGATAGTGAAGGGTAGTTAACGCAGCCCTTTCCCCCTTTGTAATCCGTCGTGCCTGCTTCTCTCTCCATTTGATTGATTGTTCTCTTTGGTTCATTCTCTATTTACAAACAAGCACAGAGTCGCAATACTCTGTTTAGTCTTTGCAGATAGCGAAAAATCGTGTAAAAAAACAAAAGGAATCGAGCAAAATCAGTAGGCCACTAATGGGATCTCTTTTGACCTCGCTAAAATAGAAACATTAGGAACAACCTGTTGAAAATAGCAATGCGTATGTATATAAGCGGCGTTCATTTGTGTTCACAGTACCCCTTGTTGATTGTTTCAATCGAGCATTGAATTGTTCGAAGTTAATTCTCTTAACGATCTTCTCTACCTGCAAACGAGGAAGAATAGGAATATTCTATCTCCCTTTGCAGATAGTGAAGGGTAGGTAACGCAAGCCTTTAACACGTCGTACCTATTTCATTCCTCATTGATTGATTGATTGTCCGAACATTGACTGTTTGGGAATTAGTTCTTTTTGGAGGTATTCCCTGTTTGCAAATAAACGTAGGAAAATCTTTGCAAGTAGTGAAAGGGTACGTAATGCGGACCGTTCTCCCCCGTTGTAATCTGTCATGCCTATCTACTCCCCACTGATTGATGCACCTTTTTCACCCGGACCATTTACTAGAGATACGTCATCTGGCCCGACCAGAGAGCACCCCTAGTGAAAAGGACATATGCAATAATAACGAAGTGATCACTGTATCCTGTTAACAGAAACTTTACCATGAAACAACCTGGAAAGAAAAAAATAGGAAAACGAAAATCAGTAGGCCACTGATGAACATGAACTTTTATTAAACAACGAACAAAGAAACGATAACATAACGTAATGATAAAACCTATTAATGTCCTAGAAACAAGAAAACGTTAAAATATGCCAGTGGTGAGAGACCAGAAAAACAGTAAGAGAAACCAAATCACCCCTCGCTGTCCCACCGCCTGCCACGCCAAAAAAATCGATAGACTAGGGAAAATGCAAGTCAGTAGAACATCCACCCCCACTCTGGAAACTTCCAAGGTGGGGCAGGGTTCCGGCTACGCCCAGCCGGGAGCAGCCCATATAAGGCAGGTCCTGCTGCCACGCCTCGGCCAGGAGATCCTAACGTAGGGTGTAGCCGGAGGAGAGGCCGAGACCAGCGGGACCCGGCCAGGGGATTGCCTTTACAACGCTGAACAGTTGCAGGGGGGGGGAATGTCTCCTCGACCCTCCCCTCTCTCTCCCAGTCCGGCCGCGGTGGCCCTTGAGAGTTGCAGGTAGTCCCGCCACATGCTCTTCCGGTCCGACCACCAACGGTCGGGGGGCCGAGGCCGACGGGATCCGGCTGCAGCCGATAAACCAAGAAACCCGTTCATGGGGCCAGAGCCAGGGGCGTCCGGCCGACATCCACCGGAAGCCCGGCCCGAAGACGGACGGGACACTTCTTTCTTTTATAATGGCTGCGACAACACTGGAGGGGGATGTCTTGCACATGCCTCCGACCCCCCCCTCGTCCTCATCGCCTGGTCCGGCCATAACAAATCTCAAGCGAGACGCCGTGGGGTGCACTGGGAGGGAGAGACGGTGCGAACAGGCCTCTCCCGCCTCCCCAGGTGGAGGCTTCCCAGCTGCACCCTCAGCGCTCCAGGCGGTGGCATCCTAACAACTACAGTGCTGCACAGTTTCGGAACGACCTAGATAACGGTTCTTCCACTGTGGCCATGCTGCAACGTCTCGACCGGCAGGGTGGAGCCCGTCCGCTCATGTGACCCCGCGATCGCCGGTAGCTGCCGAACTCTCAAAATGGCGGTCGACCTGGCAAGAGCGGGCCCAACATAAAGAAATGGCCCGGTCACTGGTTGACTCCACCACCGTAGTCCTCCACGACCTTGAAGATTCTAGAGGAGCCGCGGGAGTCTCCGACCCCCGATGGGGAATGACTGCCATGATCGCCCGTGGAGTGACGAAACTGTATCCGCGGGACGTCGGCGCTCCCATGCTGGCGCCAGCCTCACTTTGAATTACTACAATCCTGCAGACCTTACTTCCGGTGAAAGCACAGTGTGACCCGGTAGGAAAAATTATTGCACCCCCTCCCCTTTTTGACTGATAGTTCAAACCACCGATCCTTTCCTTTGCCCTTTTAACGGAACTTTGGACTGCCTCCCCCTCTTTTACATTTTCTAGAGAAAACAAAACATTAACCACTACATTAGCATAGCAGTTGACACCAGAACTGTTTTCAAATTGAAAACCAACAACATCTTCAACAGAATCCTTTTTGTTTCTGCTGTGACCCTGCTACAGCACAGGCATTGTCCCCAGCAGTAATTCTGCAATGCCGGTAAGAATAGCTGTGGTGCCTACTGGACTCACTCACCCCCGCGGCGCCCCACGCCGTTTTTTGCTGGGCGGCAACTTACTAGACATCACTTTCGTGCCATCTAGATTTCAGCGCGTTCTGCTGCCTTGGAACTATTCGCACAACAGACCGCTACTGACAAGAATATTTCATTATTGGTGCTGTCAATTTCAATAAATCTATTGGATAATTAAAAAGAAATTGCCACGGTCTCTTCGTTGTTTAAATGTTTTTACTGTTTTTGTTTTGTTGTATATATTTATATGTTATTAAAGTTTTATATTCCTACTACTTTGTTGGAGTGCTATATATTTTTAATGTGACACATAATTGTAAAAACTTTGATGTACAAAGAGTCATTCCTGGAATCTTCCGCTTCAGGCTCGGTCCCCTCCCCAATCACAATACAGGATGGTTTTCAGATAGTAGGAACGCGTGTGCTGTGACGGATCACATCGGGTGTGGGCCTTGATCTACTATAACTCCTTTGAAGAGGGGTGATTCTTTACAGCTGGGGCCATAAACTACATCTGCAGGGCTAGCTGATAGCCTAGGACCGGCCTGGACATTCGGACACAGAGGAAGAGGAGTGTCAGAGGGTGCGGTAGTGAATAGGGCGAAAGGGAGGTGTCGGGCGGGCACAGAGTGTGATTCTCAGGGAAGAGCAGCGCAGATGGGGGAAGGTTTATTGCCCATGCATAAGACAGAGAGCGGTGGTGACCAGTGCCTGGGGGAGATGCTTACGAGGGTGAGGAGCCATGCTACGAATCGACAGCGTGCAGAGAGTGGGTCTGGTCAAGACATCTAAAATGGCTGCCGTGCACGACAAAAGTGTGGCATTTCAAAAAAGGCAAGATGGCGCAGACAATGTTTTTCAACACTTCCTCATTTCCTTCGAATCGAACGTTAACAGACGTTGGGGCATATTACCAAAGTTAAGCGATATTTATCGCTAACGATGCTTACCAACCAATTTTTTACCACTAAGCATCGTCAGAAATTATCGAAGATAAACCTTACTATTATCAAGGTTTATCGCAAATGCGATAATAAACGGCCGCAATGCATGAATATCGCTAAAAACTCAGCGATATTCATGCATTACCGAGCTAATACTCTTAGCCATGTTATCCACCTCCCATTGGATAACATGGCTAAGAACTGCTCAGGGCAGGTGTTACTTTTTGGAGATATTCGCGCTTAGCGCGAATATCTCCAAAAGTTGGTAATAGGAGATAGATATCTTGCATGTTGTAATGCAAGTTATTGTGGTATATGGAACTCATACCATAATCTCTCAGGAAAGCAGAAACTGATCCTTTTGGGACCGCCTAAAAAGGCCTAGGGGGTGAGGAGTACTCTACTTTGCCCCCTTTTCACGTTCCGAACTATTTTATTTTACTCTCTTCTGTAATTACACAAAATACCAGCGATAAGATGCATCGGAGACACACAGTGAGAGAAAGGAGGCCGGAGATGAAGAAGACATGTCAAATACACATTGGAGATAATATAGTGGCAGAAGGGAAGTAAATATGAGTAAACTTACCATGTAACATAAAAATGTTGCACTCTATACTATAAGTCTCATTTTATACTACAATCACTTCGCTACAACCTCATAAATTAAAAATAAAAATAAATAATGTCTCAAACAATTTTTGATTTCTAAATATAAATTTATTCTTCAGAATTTTCTAAATTTGAAACAACTAGTAACATGTCCTCATCAGTAATTTCCTCTTCAATCATCTCATCTGGAATCTCCTCAGTAAAAGTCTGCAATGATGATTCTTGTAACTCTATGGTCTCCAAACACTCGATAAATTCGCCATCAAGAGATTGATCAAAAAAATCATTCAAGTCATCTCCTCCTTCTGACAATATTTCATTATTGGTGCTGTCCATTTCAATCAATGTAGTGGAATCATTCAAGTCATCTCCTCGTGACAATATTTCATTATTGGTGCTCTCAATTTCAATCAATGTAGTGGAATCATTCAAGTCATCTCCTCCTTGTAACAATATTTCATTATTGGTGCTGTCCATTTCAATCAATCTAATGGAATCATACAAGCCATCTCCTCCTTGTGACAATATTTCATTATTGGTGCTCTCAATTTCAATCAATGTAGTGGAATCATTCAAGTCATCTCCTTGTGACAATATTTCATTCTTGGTGCTGTCCATTTCAATCAATCTAATGGAATCATACAAGTCATGTCCTCCTTGTGACAATATTTCATTATTGGTGCTCTCAATTTCAATCAATGTAGTGGACAATTCAAAAGAAATTGCCACGGTCTCTTCATTGTGAGCCATTTTATTTTGAAATTGCTTGCTGTAAATTGCAGAAAAAAATAATCACTTTCATTTATCGTTTTTAGTAATACATAATATAAAACTAACTTCATCAAGTATTTAGTATAACAGAAGGACTGCAAATAAATAACAGAAAACATTTTTCAAATTATCTTCAAGTGTACAACATAGTTCCCCTTACAAATTAACAACTCACCTTTTTAAAAGTAGCAGAAGTGTTAGTACTGTGTAAATCAAACACCAGAAATTCACCACCAAAAATTCCTCACAAATGTACCTCAGACAGTAGTATCACAAAATGGCTGTGGTTTCCTCTCATTTGACATATATACATAACCAATTAACTTTCATCACACACAAATACAAAACCAAAGTAACATTTTAATTGGTTCTAAATTTCAACACTTTCAAATGTGTTTTCCCCATGCAATTTTCCATAGGACATTTACATACGTCTACAGCCTGAATGGCTGAACGGAATTACACCAAACTTGGCAAAATGGTACATCAAACCTAAGAGGTCAGGAAGGATCTACTATGCCCCCTTATGGTCATTTCCCCCTTCGCTTTGGCCTCCTCTTGTCTCTCAATCCTACCGAGGGACAAGATGGCGGCCGCTACGGACTGTTTGGAATGTTGACAGACGCCGGAGAACCAATCAGCTTCGCAAAGCTCCGTAACGCGAAAAGTACGCGAAGCGGAGCGCTGTTACAGATATATATCTTTTTTTCAACGTTAATTTCTCAAAATCCACTGGAGCACATATATTGAGACCTAGCAAAGGCACATCGGGCTACCAGTCCCTAATATTTTGCCAAGTTTCGTGCAAATCCATTCAGCCGTTCGATTATTATTATTTTGTTTTTTTTTTGCCCCGCGGGGCCCTTTTAAAACCTCCACATCAAACCTAGGGGGTCAGCGAGGATCTACTATGCCCCCTTATAGTTATTTCCCCCTTTGTTTTGACCTCCTCTTGTCTCTCGATCCTACCGAGAGACAAGATGGCGGCCGCTACGGACTGTTTGGAATGTTGACAGACGCCGGAGAACCAATCAGCTTCGCTTCACAAAGCTCCGTTGCGCGAAAAGTCCGCGAACCAGAGCGCTAACCGGTCCGCTGTTACAGATATATATCTTTTTTTAAACGTTAATTTCTCAAAATCCACTGGAGCACATATATTGAGACCTACAAAAGGCACATCGGGCTACCAGTCCCTACAATTTTGCCAAGTTTCGTGCAAATCCATTCAGCCGTTCGGGCTAAAAGTGAGGCCAACCGCCCTATGGAAAACTCAATGTTAAAAACACGTTTTGGGACCCCCCTTTTTTCTCGGCCCCCACTGGACGAACCCCCCCCAAATTTTCAAGGGCTGCTCAGAAACAAAATGTGCCATTTTCCTGAAAATTTCAGCCGATTCCGTCCACAAACGCCAAAGTTATTAGACATAGAATTTTCAAAAAACCCATAGAGAAAAAATCCTAACTATATATACCTACTGGCGACCGCCAGTAGGTAATATATATATATATATATATATATATATCCTACTAAGCATGACATGCCCTCTTGGGGGGTTTATTAGAGGTATTAAAATTAAGTTAGAGCAAAATTTAAACTAAGCCAGGGAGAAATCCGGGTAATATCTGTAAATTAGTGTTGCACTTATGCAAAATTTCCGACAGGCAGGGCACAACCAGCTGTTGCCCATGACACTTGCATTTTTTACTCTTATTTAATATTTTGGAGCAAAATGCATCTTCATGCCAAATATTTACATGCCGGTACCTTTTGTGCCAAAATTTAACTTGGAGTGATGTATTCATATTTCATATAATTACTTGTAACCCGTAATTTCATGTAATTTCCCCCGAAATTTGCATAAATATGCGGAAACAAATATTTTCACACCTCTTATTAAATCAAAAAAAAATCTGAGCATAGAGCTACTCCTGCAGTTTTTTTGTGTTTTTATGTATGATGTTCCTTGGCAACTTGGAAACCGTCTGCTCAAAAATTCTTTGTAACGAGGAGACGAGGTGGTTTTGGCTATATGCACCAGCCTTTAACTGGGGACCCTTTGCAAGATCATGAATTAACTAAAGTTATTTTGGAATTATGTTCCTCTCTAGGATGAGAACCTTTAGATATTTGTGCTTCAAAACCACAATTCAAAATGAAAAATTAACCTGAAGTTTCATGAAAGAGAAAGCACCTAAAACTTAAGAAAAAGCAGAAAGCTAAAGAGAAAACCAGGACTTCATCTCCACAGCAGGAGTCTGTTTAGAGTGCCAATTTGAGGGACCATGAAAAAATTAAAAAGCAGGATCAGTATCAGTACACTGATTTCCATTCTTCCTGTTTTTTGCAGGACTCTGGTGGGAGTAGAAGAACATAAAGGAGCGGATGAGCTGATTAATAAAGAAAAGATGAGCTCGTCAGACAAAAGAGTGAAGAAGAACAAGCATTTGATGTTGAAGTTAGCATTAAGAAAGAAGAGAAAGGTTCAAATTCAAAAGCTCATTTTCAGAAAAAGAAAGTTGCTGGACTTACAAAGTAATGCGTGCTTCAGAAACTGTGACTATTTTTGCAGGACTCAAGATAAAATATGCACCTGAGTCTGCTTTAAAGTTGTGCAGAAATCAAGCAGGGAAGGGCAAGGACTCTGTATCACCAGTGATATCTGTTGGGTTTAGCCACAGATCCAGGTTAAATACTCATTAAAACCAGAAGTGAAGTGCGACATTAAGGCAATTCTATATCAATTACAGCATCAGGGTATAATATTGCTTTTTCATTCAACCATGAACAATCCCATATTCCTGGTACTGAAACTCAAATAGGAATTGTGAGATCAAGTTGCTGGAGGAGCAGACCACTAGTCCCAGTGGGGGCAAGGCCCAGAATCCCCCAGACTTCCGTGGTTTCAGCTGCATGATATCTGCGCCCGGAGGTGCTTAAAATCAACATGCTTGTTTCTGGTCCAGGGACGACCTGGTTTGGCAGTTTGGGCTGGACTGTTCCCACAAGGAACAGGGTCAAAACAGATTTGCATATAGTCCAAAACTGATTTGCATATAGTCCAAACTCGGGTGGTGGGGTGAGCAAAAGAATGATGGATTTAACCCAGAATCTTGTGACTGGGGGTGAATAATGGCATTGCCCAGCATTACGTCCATCAACTGTTTCTTTTGCATATGCCGCTCTATGTGGGAAGGGTATGCCCAGACGTGGGTCCCGTGCTCTCTACACCACTGGATTCAACTATTCTGGCTGATAAAGGATGATGCCCTGAAACCGGTCCCAGGATACTTGTTTCCAGCCCAGGAAGGACCTGGCTTGGCAGTTCGGGCTGGACTGTTCCCACAAGGAACTGGGTCAGGACTGATTTGCATATGGGTGGGTCCAAACTGTTATGGTGTGGTGAGAAAAAAAAATGATGAATTTAACCTAGATCCTTGTGACTGGAGGTGAATAATGGCATTGTCCAGCATCATAAAAGTCAACAGTAGGGATAGCACAGCACAGGATCAAATAGCTTAGGAAGCTGACCACAGGTCCACAGCAGCGGAAAGGCCTTCAACCCCAAGACAGCCCTGGTTTCCGCCGCATCATCTCTGCACCCAGAGGCACTTAAAATCAGCAGCAGGGCTGTCAGAACACGGGGCACACATGGGTAGCACCCAGGTGTGGCTCGGACGAAGACCTGGCCAAGATCTGGCCTGTCTGCTCCCATCAGAGTCTGGGCTTGGCCACCCCCCTTGGGCCCTTGGCCCCGTTCTGAGGTACTTTAAATCAACTTGCTGCTATCTCATTTGTATTATCCCCCAGCCACCTTACACTTATGGTATTCTCTCTATTTGATTTTTAATATGATGGGGAAGAAAAAGGCTGGAGGTCCTCTGAACTTACCAACTCCCACCACAACCTCAATGCCTTTTGACAGAATGCTGATGAGGCCGGTAAATGTTATAAGCAAACAAATTGACCCCACGGAGAGAAGACTCCCACTTAGTTCAATTTTTATGGTTTTACTATCCAACGAATCCTGCTGTCCCAGGCTTAGCTCATTAGTTGCAGGGCCATCAGACTCCTTTTCTGACTCCTTGGTTCAGACACCACTTGTGGTTAAGAAAGAGCCCATCAGACAGATGATACTTGTGGAGAAGTGTGGCTCACTGGTTAGAGGAGGCAGACCCTGATGCAGAGGTCAGACCCGGGACCAGGGTTCAATTCCCGACGCGGCAGGGTCTTGAGCTCAAAATGTCCACGGACTCGATAATTCTCGCCTCGGTTCCTACTCGAATCATGGGTTCACACTCTGCAACTCCGGGCAATAGCTTGCTTAATCTCCACTATGGCCCCACTGCGATGGGATGCCTGGTCTTCACCTTGGGGATGCCCAGTAGGGTTTATCTCGCAGGGAAAGCCAGGACGGGTTCCCAAAGCAAGCGCTAAGAGACCTGTCGGTGATTTGGCGCTATATAAATCGAAATTAACAAAACATAACATACCCCCATGGCTGAAGTATGTAGGAAATACTCTTTCTAATATTGGATTAAGCCAGCTCTAGGATGCCCCTTCAGAGGCCATCAAAATTCAAGGCTCAAGTTAAGAATGCATACTGGTGATATAAGATGAGATTGCTGCATAGCCAGACTAATGTAGGATCCTTGACCTTGGCATTTCTTCAACAGAAAGATAGATTTGAGTGGGAGACTTTTTAGGAGCCGGTAACTGCAAATGATTTTTGCTGCACTTCAGATATGGGTCTCTCCCTCTCTCCTCTTTCACAGCTAGAAAGGAGGGTTTATCGAGGCCTGATTCCAGCAATGTGCATTTTGTTTAGCAGCAAATGAAACACTTCAGCAAGGTTTATGTTTTTGACCTGTGTAGCAAGGTGCTAGAAGACTGTATATTCGCCTACTATCTCACAATCATGGAATTAGGACTGACAAAGAGGCTCTGAAACTTTTAAAAAATGGGACTTCCTAGAGTGTAGTCTTTGCAGTCTCACGATACTCGTTGACGATGTGGAGGACTAGGCAAAATATAAAAAAGAACACAATGCCCAGTATTGACCAAGGTGGAAATAATTTGATTATTGGCAGAGATTGTCTTATGATAAAGCTTTACACTGTTTTACATTCTCTTAATGATTTTAAACATGTATTTATGTTTTATTGGACTGATGCACTTTTATATTGATTTTAATTCTTGAATTTTGTCACTCCTATTAGAATCTTTTTGATTGCATAAATGCTGAATGAAGTTTTGTATGATAAAATAGAATTGTATTGGATTATAGAAATTTGAATGCACACACACGTATGCAGTGCATACTGCTAACAATAATGGACTGTTGACAAATGTAGGGGTCGATTAGGATGGCGGACGGAAATGGGTTCCGTCCACCAAGGACAGGGACAAAATACTCCCGACCGCTCCGCGGAGAAACCGCCTGTGCGATTAGGATAACAATGTGAATAAACTCCGACCGCGGCGGACAGACCACCCCAAACACCGTCCGCGGTGGACGGAGTACACCAGAGACCGCCGCAAGCGGACGGAACCAAAGAAACACCGTCCGCCGCGGAAGAACATGACCGCGGCAAGAGGCACAGCCACCGCAATACCTGCGGAGGCTCCGGGCCCGCGATTAGGATGACTCCGCCAGTCCTACGGAACGCACCTCCATCTACGACCGCAGCGGAAACGATGCAACGACAAACGGAGCATGCCAGCGGAAGAACAACACGAACACCATCCCTACCATCAAACCAATTACAAAATGGCGGATGGAAGTAAATAGAAAACACACGAAACAGGACACCCACCCACCTGAAACACCCACAGCAATTACATGCCTCAATGAAACCCCCCCAAACACCTACGATCAACACAAGTCAACACACCCACCTAGCACCTGACTGGCAACAACCATTGGGACACAACCACGACGACTACAAAATGGATCCCACCCACTACCACAATCCTTTGCACCACGGCATAGCTGCAAGCAAGAGGCCAAACACTACGAAGAGCAGAGACACAAAAATCACACATACAACCTGCACACAAACACACCCACCACACAAACACCCACCACACCATTCCTACACACCACACACCTGCACATCCCAACCCACTCCACCCACACATTGCACATCACACACCATGGCACCAAAAGAACATCCCAAATTCTCTGACACAGAGTTGAAGGTCATTGTGGATGAAATCATCCGTGTCGAACCACACCTTTTCGGCACACTAGTCCAGCAGACCACCGTGGCAACCAAAAACCACATGTGGGACAGGATAGTCACCCGAGTCAATGCGTCAGGGACCGTGCCACGAACAAAGCACGATATCCAGAGGCGCTGGCACGACCTGAAGACTAGGGTCAAAGGCATCCGGGCTAAAAACCACCTGCGGGCCCACCACACTGGTGGCGGCACACCCCCGGAGCCCATTCCGTATGCAGATTGGGAGGAGAAGGTGCTGGGCATACTGCACCCGGAGAGCCTGGAAGGCATCGAAAAGGGAGAAGAGGCTGGTAAGTACAAACCAAGAACCACTATCACACCCACATGGTCTGCCTCACACAACTGAGAAGACACATCTCCCAGGCCACAATCCATGCATGTGGGGCACATACACACCAAAATGTGATGTCCTGTGCCCAAATGCACCCACCATGATCAAACACAAATGTAGCCTCACACCTTCCCAGCCATGCATGTTGCCAAAGCACCCAGCACTACAACTCCTATAAGGCCCCAATGTCCACAGGGAGTGTGGTGGTGGGTGGGGTGTGTGAGAGGATAGTACTACAACTCCCATCAGGCCCCCATGTCCACAGGGAGGGCGGTGGTGGGTGGGGTGTGTGAGAGGATAGTACTACAACTCCCATAAGGCCCCCATGTCCACAGGGAGGGCGGTGGTGGGTGATGTGTGTGAGAGGATAGTACTACAACTCCCATCAGGCCCCCATGTCCACAGGGAGGGTGGTGGTGGGTGGGTGGGGTGTGTGAGAGGATAGTACTACAACTCCCATCAGGCCCCCATGTCCACAGGGAGGGCGGTGGTGGGTGGGTGGGGTGTGTGAGAGGATAGTTCTACAACTCCCATCAGGCCCCCATGCCCACAGGGAGGGCGGTGGTGGGTGGGTGGGGTGTGTGAGAGGATAGTACTACAACTCTCATCAGGCCCCCATGTCCACAGGGAGGGCGGTGGTGGGTGGGGTGTGTGAGAGGATAGTACTACAACTCGGATCAGGCCCCCATGTCCACAGGGAGGGCGGTGGTGGGTGGGGTGTGTGAGAGGATAGTACTACAACTCCCATCAGGCCCCCATGTCCACAGGGAGGGCGGTGGTGGGTGGATGGGGTGTGTGAGAGGATAGTACTACAACTCCCATCAGGCCCCCATGTCCACAGTGAGGGCGGTGGTGGGTGGGGTGTGTGAGAGGTGATTGAAATGTAATGTTGGCACAGAAAACATGTCATGTCCACAGCAATGATCATGAAAATCTTGTCCCTCAGGTGATTGCAACTTGACTGGCGAAACCAGCAACCGGCAGCAACAGTCGCCCCACTCACAGCACGGACTCTCAGGGGACGATCCCATTGCCAGCTCCGGTGCAGAGGACGAAGCGGGCCCCAGAAGACTCCAAGGGCCATCAGGCTCACAGGGCATCCCTGCCTCCACAACCTTGGCCTGTGTCACTCCAGCAACACCTGCCATAGTGAGCTGTGCAGCCACCACCACCACCACCACCTCCACCACCACCAGCACCACCACTCCTGCCTGTGCCACCCAGCCTGACCCATTGCACGGCGCTGGGCCACCTACATCCCAGCCAAGCAGGGAGAGTGGACGGGATAGGACAGAGGTGAGGGCACATCTCACAACCAGGAGTGCCTCTCACCGGCGAGGTGTGGAAGGACACCCACCCCATCCTGCCACAGGAACACTGGAAGTCCTAGCCAGAGTCCAGGCCACCTACGAGCAGGGGCAGGCACAGGCAGATCGTGCCCACCTAGACTCAGTGGAGAACAGTAACCTTTTGCGGTCCATTGACAGCCACATAGGGCAAATAGTGGACCTCATGGGCCAGCAAACAGCAGTGTGGAGGGACTGGTTATCCCGCACCCCCTCCCACCCAAGTGCCCAGCGGCCACGGTCACCAACAGCACCGCCACCGCCACCGCCACTTGAGCCCATGGACACGGATGTGGCCCCTGACCAACCTGCCACCCCACCTGTGTCTGCTCCAGGACCAAGACGGAGGGGCCGTCCGCGGCTGGAACCAGGTGAGAGCAGTGGGGATGCACCATGTACCCGCACCAAGAGGGGCCGCCAATGACTTTAATCTTGCCTGAGCCTGCCATTGACCCTCCAACTATCCTGTCCCACAACGCCAAGTATTGGCACACGTCTGTTGGATTAGCTGGACATCACCCAATGTGGTGTCCACACGGACTTTACATCTGCCATGACCTTCAACACACACTCCCCCACCCAACACTTACTTGTAAATATCCACCCACATCAATTCACAACCTGTAAATAAATTTCACCTAAACACTCAATGATGTGTGGTCTCCATGTTTTAATCACATGATTGTCTCAGAATCAGACGTTACCAGGTGCAGGGATCTATGTCTTTGAGAATCATGCCTCTGTGGGAGCGACCTAGGGAGAATGAGAGACAACAAATACACGTCAGGAAAATGAATCACACCCATCACAACACACTGTACTGCAACATCCCCAAACCACACTCATCACCAATTAAGTGGATCACAGGACACACATCATGGAGCCTTGCATGTACACAATATACTACACACATAGGCAAACGTAACATACCAGTACAGGCAGCATAGAAACACATCATCCACACTCCACCAGCAAACATACATCACGCATTGTCAACCTGCACAAGAGGTAGTCACTCACATTCATGGGAAATAGCGATCAATGAGCTGACGCCTCTGGTCCACACCTTCTTCCTCACCACTATCCTCATCAGTCGACATGGGTGGGATGGGAGGCCAAGCAACTTGTTGGTCCTCAGGGTCCAAGATCAGTTCAATATCATTGCGCAAGGCCAGGTTGTGGAGCATACAGCAGGCAATCACGATCCTGCATACTTTGCCTGGTGAGTAAGGCAGGGCCCCTCCGGTTTTATCCAGGCAGCGAAACCTAGACTTTAGCAGTCCAAAAGTACGTTCCACCACTCGACGTGTCCTTCCATGGGCATCATTGTATCGCATTTCACCAGCTGTAGTTGGATTACGTATGGGACTCAGGAGCCAGGGCCGGTTTGGGTACGCAGAGTCGCCTATGTGGGGGGATGACAGACACAAATATCACAACCAGTATTGGTGGGTACACCATGCCACACATAAAATACAACTGTCCCCACAGCATACTCACCAACAAGCCACACACGTTCTGGACGCAGATTAGCCATCAGTTGGGGGACTATGCTGCTCCGCAGGATGTGGGAGTCATGTGCGGAGCAGGGAAATCTGGCACCCACATGGGATATGATATTGTCAGCCAGGCACACCACCTGCACGTTGATCGAATGAAAGTGCATCCGATTGCGATATACAGGCTCACGTGCCTGGGGTGGAATGAGACCGATATGGGTGCCATCAATGGAACCTACTACGTGTGGTATCTGTGCCAGTGCATAGAAGTCTGCTTTGACTGCTGCCAACTCTCCCGCCCGTGGAAAAGGGATGTAATCATCCTTGTAATTCATCATGGCTTTCAGAAAATCCCCCAGTACCATGCTGAACATGGATTGTGACATCCCCCCCGGCATGTCCAACTGTGTACTGGAAGGTGCCAGTTGCAAAGAAGTGAAGTGCCGCCATCACCTTTGCTGTGGGTGTAATGGAAGCAGGATATGTTCTTCGTGGCTGCAGATGAGGAGACAATTGGTCTACAAGCTCCAGCAATCTACGTCGATCAAGCCTGAATTTCCTGATCACCTCCTCGTCAACCATGTCCTCCAGCACAGTGTATGGGAGATGCACATTCGGAGCCCTCCTGTGTGGGAGTAGATGGCAGTAGATGTCAATGTACCAACAAGGCATAGCTGTGCAACTTCATCACATGTAGGCCAACACAAGTAAAATGAGAAATGTATACGACAATTATCAGATGTGTGACATGTCTGGAATTACATACAATACAGATTAGAATGACAACAATGTGCAGCCACTGACAACATGATGTGTGCAAACATGTACTATGTAACGTACACACATGTCAAAAGAACTGCCAACAAGACATGCCTAAGGATCCCAATGTGGACAAGCGTCATCACAGACACACATGCACCTGCACACACAATACGAGAATGTAACACACACTCCTTTCTACATGCACCAATGTCCACACCTACAATGGTGAGTATCCTCACATGACATGCATGGTCACACAAGGGGCAACACACATACGCATACAAAGAATGCATGTGTACCCCCAACATTGTGACTTGCACACACAAACCACACACTGACAACAGATTCTAAATGTGGGCAGACAGCCTTGATGTACAGTGTAGATGTGTATGAGTTGAAACATGTGTATGGAAAAACAAGAGGTCGACACGTCGACATGCACATGTGTAGCAAATTGTGTGCACATCAATGGCCATAGTATGAACACACATTATATAGTGCATTACATATGCCTTTGGCCATCACGGTCACACCCCTCATTATGCATGTGTGGACTACCGCGACGGTGCTGCATTTGAAAATATACAATCAGTAGCGTCGCCATGGCGGGGCACGGCTTCCGCCATTTTTTATTGCGCATACACGCCCCGCGGTACCTCTTCCCATTGGCTGCCTGTGCACGGGCCGTCACGGACACACATCGGCAACCGGAAGTGCGTACTTCCGCGACGGTTGCATATTTTGCAACAATGTACAAACAGTGGCGCCACCATGGCGGTGCACGCATTCCGCGGGGGAGGTCCAGGCCAACACTTACTTGTGATAATGGAAATCAAAATGGCAGTTCATGACCCCCCTTACAGTCACATTGCATCATCCACCGTACACCGCCGGGCCAGCCCGGTCACCCACCGCCGTCCCAGCCCGGTCACCCACCGCCGTCCCAGCCCGGTCACCCACTGCCGTCCCAGCCTGGTCACCCACCGCCGGGCCAGCCCGGTCACCCACCGCCGTCGCAGCCCGGTCACCCACCGCCATCCCAGCCCGGTCATCCACCGCCCGGCCAGCCCGGTCACCCACCGCCGGGCCAGCCCAGTCACCCACCGCCGTGCCAGGCCAGTCAACACCCGGCGGTGGGTGACCTGGCTGGGATGGCGGTGGGTGACCGGGCTGGGACGGTGGTGGGTGACCGGGCTGCGACGGCAGTGGGTGACCGGGCTGGCCCGGCGGTGGGTGACCGGGCTTGCCCGGCGGTGTATGGTGGATGATGCAATGTGACTATAAGGGGGGTCATGAACTGCCATTTTGATTTCCATTTTCACAAGTAAGTGTTGGCCTGCACCTCCCCCGTGGAATGCGTGCACCGCCATGGTGGCGCCACTGATTGTACATTGTTGCAAAAGATGCAACAATCGCGGAAGTGCGCACTTCCGGTTGCCGATGTGTGTCCGTGACGGTCCGTGCACAGGCAGCCAATGGGAAGAGTTACCGGGGGGCGCGTATGCGCAATCGAAAATGGTGGAAACAGTGCACCGCCACACCAGGGCAAGTCATTGGCCCTTTTCGAATCAGGCATCCAGGGGGAACCAATTGCTGGCGACGTGTGCCACTGACATGGGCTCAGGGCCCTATATATGTGTGACTTTCACAAGCACACATTCACTGCTTTGATCCAGTGCTGCCTGTGACCATCACCTCGACCTGCTGCTGCTGAGCTGACCAACGGCTGCTGCCTGTGACCATCACCTCGACCTGCTGCTGCTGAGCTGACCAACGGCTGCTGCCTGTGACCATCACCTCGACCTGCTGCTGCTGAGCTGACCAACGGCTGCTGCTGTAGTGCCACAGTCCAGGACCTTGCCATGCAGTGAGTGCGAGAGACCCGGTCTCGTCCCTTCACCGCAGCGGAGCTGGATGTCCTTGTGGACGATGTGCTCAGCCACTACGAACGGCTCTATGGTGCACCCGGACAGGTGGTAAGTTCAGTGGTGTACATGTTGTTGGCCATGAGGTGGTCAGTGGCTCCTGTCTTCTGCAAGCCTGGCGGTGTGCTGTGGGACCTTCACATGTGTAGTGCTGAGCATGGCTGCATGTAGAAACGTGTTACTACGAAGTTTGTGCATGTCATACTGTCCACTTACGTTCCCCTCTTGTCTCCCATCATGGTAGGTAAAGCTGCACCTTCGCAAGGCCGTGTGGAGGACCATAGCACGTGATGTACGGGCAGTGGGGGTGTGCAATAGACAACACACACACTGCCACAAGCGCTGGGACGACATATCCAGGCTTAGCAAGAATGTGGCGGAGATGACACTGGGGATGATTCCAAGATCTACACGTCTGGCCCGCCGCACCATGACCCCTCTTATGCACCGTATCATTGCTGTGACGCATCCTTACCTGTCCGCCCGGCTGAGTGGGGATCAACAGCAAACTAGCGGTAAGCAGAATGTATGTGTATGTTACTTGGGCCTGCAATGCATGTATTGGTGCTCAGACACAGTAGTGACTTCCGTGGTGCGTATGTTTAGCTGAAATACCATGTTGGTGCCATTAGCGGAGTGAGCGGTGGCATCCATGTCCGCCAGGTGGACAGGCCACTTGCTTAGTAGTTGATGGTTCCAGGACATGCCGTTGAGGTCTGGGGTCCCATGGCATGACCTGTGTGGTGGTCTGCATGCACTTGCCCTGTTTGTATGATGTACATGTTTCACAGACACCACCGGTTCTTTGATTTGAGGATGTCTGGTAGGGGTAGGTCGTGTGCAGGATGGGTGCTACATGTTATTCGACTGTATGGAAAGTTGTGATACTGTAACCTTCAGTACGTGAGTGTGGCACTTAGGTAAACCTCTTTTCTCTTTCAGCTTTGGCAGAGGGCACTGACCCACAGACGACGGAGATGAGTGGGGGCAATGCATCCGGATACGAGATCACACACACGCATACTGACACTGAAGAGGGCAGCCCCGGAGAGGGGGACAGAACCATCCCTGAGGACTCACATGTGGAGACACCATCGCCCTCATCCTCAGAAAGTGTTGGTGAGTCCGCACTGTTGTCACAGACAGGGAGTGGGCAATCGACACCTTCAGTCGGGACACAGCACACAGGACCCACACTGCCACCCACTGCAACATGTACTGCTCGTGCTCGCCAGAGGAGGGGGAGCAGAGTTGCCTTCGGTGCAGGAACCGCTGCCCCTGTGACACAAAGTGCACTTTGTGCAGAGGCTGTAGATCTGCTGCGACAGCTGTGTGTAGGGCAGACCAACATGATCAATGCATTCCAAGACCACGATAGGAAGTTGGGGCAGGTGGTGGCATTCATGGAGGGTATGCCTGGCGAAGTTGCTGGTTTACACAGAATGGTTCAGTCATTGGCAAACACTGTGTCTTCTGCCATTGTACAGTCGCAAAGACAGGGTGCTACTTCTGTTCCCCCATCCACACCACTTGATGTCTCAGGGGGGAGTGACTTCTCAGAGCAGGACTCTTTTACAGGTTATTGCACTAGGAGCAGCCACAGGCAGCAGGGCAGGGCACGGAGGGCACAGACCCCATCCCCTAGGACTGGTAAATCTGGCACCAAAGACGACGTGAGCTACACTGGAGTTGACACACAGGATCCTCAAGGGGTGTGGGTGGAAATGGCTTCACATGCTACACAGGCATCCCCCACAAAAGGTAGTCCCAAGGGAAGGGCAACTCCCAAGTCCAGGGACACTACCAAGGACACCACAAAGGAAGGTTCAACTCCTAAGAGCAGGGACACTCCCAGGGATAAGAACATTACAAAGGAAGGGGCAACCCCCAAGAGAAGGGACACTCCCAAGGACAAGTACACTACAAAGGAAGGAGCAACTCCCAAGAGAAGGGACACTCCCAGGGACAAGGTTGCTTCTAGAGACAGGTACACTACAAGGGAAAAGTCTGCACCCAGGGACAGGGCACCGCCCAGGGATCAGGGATCTTCCAGGGACAGGACACCTCCTACGGCCAAGGCACATCCAAGGGACAGGGCTTCTCCCATAGACACTAGCTCCATCAAGGACAGGCATACATCACCCCTGGCTGCACTGAGGCTGATGTTGTTGAAGGAACGTAGTAAAGATGTGTCCGCGGTGGAGTCCCCTAATACCTCTACTCCCATCCACACCCGTCAGAAGCAGAGGAAGGAGTACCCTGTTGTTGCATCCCCCATTACACATGATTTAGAGGGCAGAAGGCAGGCCCACAGCAAACGACACCCTGCAGATGATCCACCTTCGATGGGTGGTGTTTCTGATGTGGCCACACCACTTACCAGTCCAGTCATGTCCAGGGTGCACTCACATATCCCTAAGAAATGTAGACACACACCATTGACACCTGAACACCCCGATGTCGCTCAAGTACAGCTATCCCCAGCTCCCAGGGCCACCCTGCCTCCTGGCCCATACAGCCCTGTGGCTCATCATTTCACTGGTCCCAGTGGCGCAGCTGCAGTTGACTCTCATGTGTCAGATGGTGGCACTGTGTCTGTTGTTTGCTGTCATGCTTCATGTAGTAGCACTGTCTCAGTTGTGCCCTCTCCTATTTCTGGTGCTGGCAGTGTGTCGGGTTCTGTGGCTCATGTGTGAGTCACTCGAGCTGTGGCTGTGTCTCACACTCCTGTTTCTGGTGCTGGCAGTGTGTCAGGGTCTGTGGCTCACGTGTCAGTCACTCGAGCTGTGGCTGTGTCTCACATTCCTGTTTCTGGTGCTGGCAGCGTGTCTGGGTCTGTGTCTCACGTGTCAGTCACTCGAGCTGTGGATGTGTCTCACATTCCTGTTTCTGGTGCTGGCAGTGTGTCTGGGTCTGTGGCTCACGTGTCAGTCACTACATCAGTGGCTGTGTCTCACATTCCTGTTTCTGATGCTGGCAGTGTGTCTGGGTCTGTGGCTCACATGTCAGTCATCCGAGCTGTGGCTGTGTCTCACACTCCTGTTTCTGGTGCTGGCAGTGTGTCCGAGGCAGGTAGTTCAAGCAGTCCACCTGATTCTGTGATGTGAGGTGCTGTTCACTTCACTCCCATGTGATTTGACTTGGTGTGTACATTGTCCATTGTAAACAGCCTTGCACTGTTGTTGTCGTTGGGACGGGTAGCTTGACCCACGAACTGGTGTTGCTAGTGATGTACCTGCTCTGTTGTCCACAATGCCCTGTTGCTGTTCTGATACTGCATTGTGCCCTCCACGTGCTGCCTCTGATGTACCTGCTCTGTTGTCCACAATGCCCTGTTGCTGTTCTGATAATGCATTGTGCCCTCTCACGTGCTGCCTCTGATGTACCTGCTCTGTTGTCCACAATGCCCTGTTGCTGTTCTGATACTGCATTGTGCCCTCTCACGTGCTGCCTCTGATGGAACTGTTCTGTGCAATGGACTGTTGATGCACTTAGCCCCTCTCATGTGCTGCCTCTGATGGACCTGTTCTGTGCAATGGACTGTTGATGCACTTAGTCCCTCTCATGTGCTGCCTCTGATGGACCTGTTCTGTGCAATGGACTGTTGATGCACTTAGCCCCTCTCATGTGCTGCCTCTTATGGACATGTTCTGTGCAATGGACTGTTGATACACTTAGCTCATCTCACGTGCTGCCTCTGATGTACCTGCTCTGTTGTCCACAATGCCCTGTTGCTGTTCTGATACTGCATTGTGCCCTCTCATGTGCTGTCTCTGATGTACCTGCTCTGTTGTCCACATTGCCCTGTTGCTGTTCTGATACTGCATTGTGCCCTCTCACGTGCTGCCTCTGATGTACCTGCTCTGTTGTCCACAATGCCCTGTTGCTGTTCTGATACTGCATTGTGCCCTCTCATGTGCTGCCTCTGATGTACCTGCTCTGTTGTCCACAATGCCCTGTTGCTGTTCTGATACTGCATTGTGCCCTCTCACGTGCTGCCTCTGATGTACCTGCTCTGTTGTCCACAATGCCCTGTTGCTGTTCTGATACTGCATTGTGCCCTCTCACGTGCTGCCTCTGATGTACCTGCTCTGTTGTCCACAATGCCATGTTGCTGTTTTGATACTGCATTGTGCCCTCTCACGTGCTGCCTCTGATGTACCTGCTCTGTTGTCCACAATGCCCTGTTGCTGTTCTGATACTGCATTGTGCCCTCTCACGTGCTGCCTCTGATGGACCTGCTCTGTTGTCCAAAATGCCCTGTTGCTGTTCTGATACTGCATTGTGCCCGCTCACGTGCTGCCTCTGATGGACCTGCTCTGTTGTCCACAATGCCCTGTTGCTGTTCTGATACTGCATTGTGCCCTCTCACGTGCTGCCTCTGATGGACCTGTTCTATGCAATGGACTGTTGATGCGCTTAGCCCCTCTCATGTGCTGCCTCTGATGGGCCTGTTCTGTGCAATGGACTGTTGGTGCACTTAGCCCCTCTCATGTGCTGCCTCTGATGGACCTGTTCTGTGCAATGGACTGTTGATGCACTTAGCCCCTGTCATGTGCTGCCTCTGATGGACCTGTTCTGTGCAATGGACTGTTGATGCACTTAGCCCCTCTCATGTGCTGCCTCTGATGGACCTGTTCTGTGCAATGGACTGTTGATGCACTTAGCCCCTCTCATGTGCTGCCTCTGATGGACCTGTTCTGTGTAATGGACTGTTGATGCACTTAGCCCATCTCATGTGCTGCCTCTGATGTACCTGCTCTGTTGTCCACAATGCCCTGTTGCTGTTCTGATAATGCATTCTGCCCTCTCACGTGCTGCCTCTGATGTACCTGCTCTGTTGTGCCCAGTGCCCATGCTCTTGCATACTCAGATCGTACCCCGATTATGTTTAATAAAGCAAGTCATTCATGTGTGCTGGTTTGTCGTTGTCATTCCTGCATGTGTACTTCGATTGTGGTTATCTTTGTGCGCTATGATGTGGTTTCTCGTACATGACACTCCCCCTCCCAACGTCACAGCCCTGCCAGATACTCCCCTTCCGACAGTAAATGGTGTGTAGCGTACCTGCGTCGTCGTCGATGATGGTCCATGACTTGCTGGTGGAGGATCGCGAAGAGTATCGGGAAAGCGTGTAGCGCTTTGTCCATGTGGGCGAGCTGCTTGTGGTGGGTATCTTTGCAATGTGGAGTTTCTTAGCTGTGGGGAATCCGCCGTGTTCAGGCAGGTTGTTTTTCCGCAGCGGTTTTTTGTGTGTTTTCCACTATCGTGATTTGGGGCACGGTCGTTGACGTCAGTCCGTACGGCGGTGTCTCTGGATTGGTTACGTCCGCCGCGGGATCAGGTGTCATTTCGCGGCGGTGCGTTCTCTTCGCCCGCGTACGGAGTTTTGACAGTGTTTCCCATCCTAATATGGCGGTCGGACTGTCCGCGGCAGGCGGACACGGAAAAGGCATTTTCCGCCTACTCCAGGACGGCGGTCGCACTTCCGTCCGCCATCCTAATGAGCCCCTTAGTTAGGAAAAAAAGTACAATTTGACATTGGACATCTTTATTTAGCACTTGAATCAGAGTTCTTAACAGCTTTCTCGTTTGGCAGATTTTAGTATGTTTATGCAGGATCATGGGTATATGATTAACCCTAGGTTCTTGAAGGGAGCGTTATGGAGATTTCACAAGAAGGTCCTGAAGTGTGAATGTACATCGATAACATATATATTACAGATGATGCCTAGGTAGGGTGGACAAAATGTCACTGTTTTAGCACATCAATTTAAAATCCCTTTTGTAAATCAAGGATTGAGTATTTTAACATTATTTTCCATGGATATGAAATACCCACTGAGGGTAAAGGATTGGCCCTGGGTTTTTTACAGCAGTGTACTACTATAAGACCACTGACTCATTGTCAGTGAAATTGCTCTCCCACCCTCGCAGCTCCACCATTAAGTGAGGTGCCCCTGCCCCTGCACTCTTGAGTGTTGGTGATCGAGGCCCTCCTCCACCCGCAGGTTTCCCTGCGCCTCATCCCTGGTGGTCCAGTGGACCTCTGTCTCCTTTCTCCCACTCTGCTCCTTCACTCGTTTTTCTACCCTTTCTATCTTTCACCTTTCTGCACCTTTCTGCATCTCTGCTCTTTTGTGCCTTATTTCTGCCCATTTTCCCTCCCCCCTCTGCTCCTTCACTCGTTTTCACTCGTTTTTCTACCCTTTCTATCTTTCACCTTTCTGCACCTCTGCTCTTTGGTGCCTTATTTCTGCCCATTTTCCCTTTCTCACCCTCTGCTCCTTCACTTGTTTTCACTCGTTTTTTCTATCCTTTCCATCTTTCATCTTTCTGCCCTTTTCTGCATCTCTGCTCTTTTGTGCCTTATTTCTGCTTATTTTCCCTTTTTTCTTTATCCCTTCTTTCCTCCCTTTACCTTTCCCCGCCGCTGCTGCCCCCGTGGCCCCTCCCCCCCCAGCGCGACCGGCCCAATCCAGCTCCTCTCCCCGCTGCCCGCCTCCCAGCTGTCCAGCCCTCCCTGACCCCTACTTAATGGCGGCCACTGGTGCACCGAAGGCGCGTCAAAGGCAAGCACGTCTGCGCCCGTCCGCGACCAGCACCAGGAACCCTGGACCTCCGCCCCGCCAACGCTACGACCCAGCAGCACTTCATGCACTCAACCCAGGCTGCAACAACAACTGCAAGTTAGCATCACCAGCCGACACCCATGAACCCTTCAGCTGTCACCGCCGCCGGCACACCTGCAGCACCGCCAAGAACACGGATCCAGCACAACCCACCCACAAGAACACAACCGAACCGAAGACCCTGCAATGCATCCTCCTCAACGTCCGATCCCTCCACAAATACGCCACAGAAATCTGGGACCTCCTCCACAGCACCACCCCGGACGTAGCATTCTTCACCGAAACCTGGACTAACGCCATCTCGGGACCGGACATCGCCATCGCCATCCCCCAAGGATACAAGATCTCCAGGAAGGACCGCCCCACCCACCCAGGAGGAGGAATCGCCATCGTCCACAAATCCAGCCTCCACCTGAGCACACTCCCTGACGAGTCCACAGAACTGATGGAACACCTTCACTTCAAGATACTGGCCATCCCCACCGACGCCCTCCGAGGAACCCTCATCTACCGACCCCCTGGACCCCGCGGACCCTTCGCCAACTCCATCACGGACATTATCTCCCCGCAGGCCATCGCATCCACCAACTACACCCTGCTGGGAGACCTCAACTTCCACTTCGACAATCAACTGGACCCCAACACCACATGCCTCCTGGACAACCTCCACAACATTGGACTCTGCCAGATCTTGACCGAGCCCACGCACTCAGCAGGACACACCCTCGACCCCCTCTTCACTACAGGAAACTCCATCACCTTCAGCCACACCACCGAACTCCCATGGACCGACCATCGTTGCGTCTACTTCACCTTCAGAGCACCCACCATCCACAGACACCAGCAACTGCTTCCACAAAGAAACTGGACCAAAATCACCGACGACCAGCTCACCTCCTCACTCAACAACCCCACCCCAACCATTGCGGAAAACGACGACCCCAACACCGCAGCCCGAACCCTGCATAGATGGATCTCGGACAGCACCAACACCATAGTCCCCCTCAAGAAAAACAACAATACCCGTGCCAAGAAAGCCAGATGGTTTACCACCGAACTTCGAGAGTCCAGGCGCACATTCCGCCGCCTCGAAAAGGCCTGGAGAAACACCAAATCCACAGAAGCCCACAACAACTTCAGAGCCGCCACGAACGCCCACCATCAACTCATCAGAGAAACGAGGAAAAAAGCGATTGAAGACAGAATCTACACCCACGCACACAACAGCAAGGAACTCTTCAGCATCATCAAGGAGTTTGCCCAACCCACCAGTGAGTTTACCGACATCCCTCCCTTACAAGACCTCTGCGACAAACTCAGCACCTTTTTCCACCACAAAATCAAGAGCATCTACGACAACTTCGATGAAGACAACCAACACACTGAACGCTCACCACCCCCCCCGACACCCGGAAACCAGCGATTGATGACTGGACAGCCCTCACCACCGAAGACACCCTGAGGACAATGAAGTCAATCCACTCAGGGGCCCCCACGGACCCCTGCCCCCACCACATCTTCAACAGAGCCGCCGACACCATCGCACCCACGCTCAGCCACACCATCAACCGCTCCCTGGTGACCGCCTCGTTCCCCGACTACTGGAAACACGCTGAGGTCAACCCCCTCCTAAAGAAACCCTCAGCGGACCCCACCGACCTCAAAAACTACAGACCCATCTCCCTGCTCCCTTTCCCAGCGAAAGTCATCGAGAAAGCCATCAACAGCCAACTCGCCACATTCATTGAAGAACACAACATCCTCGACTCCTCCCAATCCGTCTTCAGGAAAAAACACAGTACGGAAACCGCCCTCCTCACCGCAACAGACGACATCCACACCCTACTGGACAAAGGAGAAACAGTAGCCCTCATCCTCCTAGACCAGACGCAACTTTCGAGAAGGCATGGAAGCCGTCGCCAAATGGATGAAAAACAGCTGCCTACAACTAAACACCAACAAAACAGAAGTACTCATCATGGGCCCAAACCCCGACGCCTGGAGCGACACCTGGTGGCCCACCGCCCTCGGAAACCCGCCAACCCCCACTGACCACGCACGCAACCTGGGAATCATCCTGGACTCCGAGCTCAAAATGGACCGCCAGATCAGCTCTGTCTCATCTTCCTGCTTTCACACCCTCCGTCTCCTTCGTAAGACCTTCAAATGGATCCCCCTCGAACACCGAAAGACAGTCACTCACGGCCTGGTCACCAGCAGACTCGACTACGGCAACGCACTCTACGCTGGAATAAACAAAAACCTCATCCGCAAGCTACAGAACATCCAGAACGCCGCCGCAAGACTGGTCCTCAACCTGCCAAAACACTGCCACATCTCCCAGCACCTGCGCACACTCCACTGGCTCCCCGTCGAGGCGAGAATCACCTTTAAGATGCTCACCCATGCACACAAGGCCCTCCACGGCACCGGACCACCATACCTAAACAGCCGTCTCAAATTCCATGCACCCCAAAGGACCCTACGATCAGCCCAGCTCTCCTACGCCGTGGTCCCCTGCACCAGAAAGACCAGATCGGGAGGCCGCTCCTTCTCCTTCCTCGCGGCCAAAGCATGGAACGCCCTTCCGCTCCACCTCAGACAGACAACATCGCTCCCCATCTTCGCAAGAAACCTCAAAACCTGGCTCTTCGACAGACCCCCTCCTTGATGGAATAGAACCTGCACCCCCCCCACCCCTAGCGCCTTGAGACCCTTACGGGTGAGTAGTTGTGCTTTAACAAACTCCTGATTGATTGATTATAGCCTCCAAATATATGTTGCAAGCCTTAGTAGGGTTCTTGTACTTCAGAAGATCTTTCTTGCCTCACTCACTATGCTGAGTGAGTGAAGCCCTTATATGAATGTATAACCCTGACATTTTCTGAGAAGAATTGGATTAACACACATCGTACGTGGACTGCAAGCATGTTAGAGACACATTATTTCCAGATGAGGGACAACAAGACAAACCCATTAATTAGAACTGTTCAGAGAACTTCAGTTTGCAAAGAAGGACAGATGACCTCCACTGGATATAGATCATGGCTTATATTCTATTGACGAAGGGATGATTCACTCTAACAGAGAAAATTCTCAGAGAGGTGCAGATGGCCATTTTGTAGGGGCGTCCACTGGCACAGGGAAAACATGTTAGCAAAGTTTCTCCTATACCTACACTTGAATCAGCAACTAAAGCAAGCATCTTGAATGCATGTGCACAATATCTACATTGTATGCAGAGATCTGCATTGCAAAATGCAGATGAAGAAATGTTTTGAGTGCAATTCTATACTCACAACACAGGAATTATCTCAGTATCAAGAAGTGATCCCAAAAATTCCATACAGTTTAAACCACACAAAAGTATAAGTGAATGTTCTCTGCAGATGGCTTTACGCAACCTGCACTTGGCACTAGGCAAAAATACTCTGTGGCTTGCGTAGCAGTACAGGCATGAGAGCGACTATCAAGGAGCTATGTGCACATGATGAAGTCTTAGGTAAATCAACTGCAAAAATAACTGTAATCAATGCCCTATTACTTGCTCCTCAGTTGATCTCTCAGTCATCACACTATTTGTGGTGGATTCAGCAGTCTGTGTACAAGGTGACAATGTTGGTTTACTAAATTGGCGTTTGAATGGATTGAGAGATTCAAAAGATAAATGAATAAAAACAAATGAGCTTTGGTGGAAAGGTAACTCATCTACAGGGAAAGCTTTTTGTGTGTGTATGTCACATAGCATATCCCACAAAATGAAGGAATTCATACAAAAGGGAACTGACCCACTGATATAGCTGCAAAGAGAGCTATACAAAAATGTAAGGTTGCTGCTTTAACTCTATGGAAAATGAAGATTGATGAAGGAATAATAGGGGCTATTCAAAAAGGCAAAATGCTTGTGAGTAATTTCTATCTGCAAGTTTGCTCTTACACTTTTGAGTAACTTTACTACTTTGACTATTCACCGTTTATGTGTGTAAAGTTACTCAAAAGTCTAAGCTTATATGTCTCTGTTCCCTGAAAAAGGGTGTGGACCTAAATTTACAAGTGTAGTTTACTACAGCCAAAAAGAAACAATACAAGGTGTAGCACCACACATGGTCACTACTGATTCTCCCATTGAAAATAATGGAGGCAGGGATTTAAAATAGATACCCGAGGGAAATAATGTTAAAATGAAATAGTTTATTTTGACTTTTCAAAAAATATAAATAAATGTAACTGATTTTTACGAAGTTAGATAACAAGGACATATATTTATTTATACTTTTTAATTTTGAAACAGTCTAAAAATAAATATTATTTAAGCCATTTAATTTTGAAATCTTTTTATTACTTTTTTATATTAAAATTAGTGCAATGTTATTCTTTATTAAAATATGATTGCATTACTTTTAATTAATTGCATACATCACATGTATTAGTTATTCATACATTAGAAAAAATCCTTAGGTGGATTTCCTTTTTATTATTTTGACTTCAGAAAAAGTATTTCTTTTTAAAATAGTTAAAGTAAATCTCTTCACTGTGGCGTAAATTCCGCCGCAGTGCTAGACATTCCAATCGCGGATGTGGTCATGACGGCTCACAGTAATCATGAGCACACACCCACAGTGACTCATGATGGCCGGGAGCCGTCATGAGCTTGGAAGAGGTTAACTCAAAATTGTTAGTAGTAGTGCAACAACTTCTAAATTTCTAAAAAGTATGTTTATTTATTTTTTCAAATAAACAAGAGGCTGTTGCAGGACCAATGTTTGGCCATGAGTGGTTCTGGACTTACTGCAGCTCTGGGTGGAATACCTTCACTACTGTTTTGGGTCATTTTTGACTCCAGTAACTCTATTAACCTTAGAAGTTCATTCTGTGAATAAAAATATGCTTTCTCTTTTATAGGTTAGTGCATGTCCCCCCCCTAATTCTCTCTAAACAGGCCCTTGCTCCTCACTTAAACACACTCCTTTAGTCATATGGATTCCCTATTTTTCAGCAACCACCCTCTGTCCCTCCCATTTTTACTACTAAACATATACTATGAGACTCAGGAGTTGAAGGTGGGGAGTTCTCCACACAGAAAACTATAGGAGAAGAGGAGGAGCTCCTGCAAATAGGTTTATGAATAGCTTCTTTTAGTACCTAGTAGTGCTATTGTATTAGTATTAATAAATGTACTACAAAGCTCAGTGTGTGAAGAGGCCCTAATCTTGACAATACAAGCAGCAATGAAGGAGGTAAAAGCATACTGATGGTTCCCTTTCAAATATGTCTCTAAGCTCACCAAAGATAATGTTCCTATGTTTTTTTCCCTTGAGGTTGGGTATAGGAATAGGTATGTAATGAGCATGCTAGATTAGATCTGATTAAGGCAGCCAATAAATGGTTTATTATGGTACATTTTGTTATCAGTGCTAGTTTGTCAATGCTATAGCAGAGAAACTGGTGGCCTTATGTACCAAAGAATGCCAAAGAATATGTACAGTCAAATAATGTGTCAACAAATAAAGCATTCTATCACTGTAGGATCAGGGCCTATTCCCCTCTCAATAGCCAAAACATCCTTTAGCGTATTTTTCCTTCACCCTGTTAGCCCGCTTCTAGCAGTCAATCAATAAAAGGACAAATCTGTTGCAGTCGATCATGCTCTTCATTGATTTTGGTCTGACCACAAGTGACTGTCATTAACAAGCTGTCATAGAAGACTTGTAATGCTTAACAGCAAGGGGGGCAGTTCATACTTTCCATTCAAGCATTGGTCCTGCATTCGCTGAATATTTATACATATTAGGTTTACTGCTAGGTCTATTCTGGGAGTATGACTACTATATTTGCATCCATTCTATCTTGAATCGAACAACGTGTTTGAAAAGTCATGCTATAGCAAGCCTTGACTGCTAGTGTATTGGATTCAGGATTGTCATGCTACCATAACCTTATTGGGCTCAATGAGTGAGTAGTAGCTTGCCTGAAGGAATATTTGTTGGCCAAACTACTGAGAAAATATTCTTTGCATTCTAATTTATTCACCTGATCTTGATCTCCCAGGAAAGATGATGGAGTCTAAATTTGATTAATCTGATCCCGCTTTATAACCAAATTTTTTACAGGACATCCTTAAACTTAGAGAGCCAATCTTTAATAAAAAAGACTCTGACTCACCTACTGAAGACAAGGCTGCTGATGGGTGGTTCTCCAAAGTGGTATCGCTAATTCACGTGCACATTCTTGTTAAGAAAGACTGGAGATAATCTTACAGACCACCTATTCCAGTTCTTGGCGGAGAAGACACACATGCCGTAGTCCTCCCACTGCTCCCAAGTGAAAAGGAAGACAGAAAGTGTTGATCAATCACCTCAAAAAGCACTATGAGGCCAATTCTGTTCAGTAGCCCACCGCTGTTGCAGACAGAGAGAGACTTAGTGAGAGAAGCTGTAGAAGGAATTGCGGAAGCTGACATAGAAATGATCCAAACTACTTTCAAAGTTATTGATGATGGCTTTCAAAAATTACCTAAGCACATGTATACTATCTCTTCTTTCACATATTCTGTTATAAGCCCTTTGCTGCTAGGCCTCCACACCCCCATGCTAAGCCTTTTTTTGGCTATTTGGGGTAGTTCTCACTTAAGCCCCTGTAAAAAAAAATTCCACATAAGGTATCCATGCCAAATTTGTGCCCTTTTCTTCCAACACCTTGAGGATTCTAATGGTTCCCAGTGTATTGGATTCTCCTGGAGGGGACCCAGAAATTACCCAAAATACAGCAAAATGTAGTTTTTTTGTAAAAATGGGGAAAAAGTGATGCAGCAGAAAGTGCCTGCTTTTTGCACTGCAAATGGTATCAACAAAAGGTTTATGGTCCTGAAATCACCATCGTCCCAGATTTTGGCGACAGGTAGGCTTTTTCAGAAAAACAACATATTCTACACAGTTTTGGCATTTTACTGAGACATAGCCTATTTTTACTATTATTTTGTGCTTTCAAACTCCTTACAGTTAGTTCTAGAAATTGGTGTGGAAGCAGTAATGAGTCCCAGAAAGCTATATATTTCAGAAAAATAGCCAAAATTCAGAATTTAGCAAGCAGTCATTTGTGTAACTTTTTCGAGGTTTTCTTCCAGAAACTAACAGTTGAAAATAAAACACAATATTGAAATTGAGTTGAATAAAACAGCCATTTGTGCCAATGTTTTCACCTGTAACTTCTTCTTTGTATGATTATTTTTAAGTATGGGCAAATTTTGCGAATTCGCAATTCGCGAATTTGCGTATTTACAAATTCGCAATCCGCAAAATTCGCGAACTTTCGCGAATTTGCGGATTTTTTTTGTTGTGTTCGCAAGGGTTTCTGCTAGTTAGCTGTAAGTGCTTCCTGATTAATGATGAGCTTGAACTTTTGCACCTGCTAAGTGCTTTCAGTTTTGCAAAATTCGTTAGCACACCTGCCCTGCCTCAACTGATATGAATTAATTAGGGGCTGATTAATGTGTCACTGAATTTGAACTTCCAGTCTGGCACCTGCTTCCTTATCTGTAATTGCTTTCTGTTGCAGTGTAATTTTTTTTAACAGGACCTTTGTGGCATTCTTGTAGCTATTCTCTGAGCCTGCTGTGAGGGTCAGAGCAGGGTCATAGAATAGTTGCAAGTAGGCAACTGAACTCTGGAGGGGCCCCTCAGGAAGCACTACAGGGAATGGTTACTAATGATGAGCTTGAACTTTTGCACCTGCTGAGTGCTTTCAGTTTTGCAAAAATCGTTTTTCTGCAATTTCACGTGATTCGCGGGGCACGAATTTGCTCGAGATCGAATTCGGAAGCCGCGAATTTGTGCGAATATGCGATTTTTTTTTGCAGCGTGTTAGTTCCTGCGTTTTTTTGTGTTTTCGCGAGTAGCGCAGCGAAGCGAAGTTACCCTAGCGGTCGTACATGGGCACGGCCATCTTGTTTGCGTGACGTATTTCCGTTTCCGGGCGCTATGTGTAATCTCGCAAAGTGTGCGGCTCGCTAGTACAAGTTTGCGTGTGATCGCGGGGGAAATCTTGCGCAACCTTACCCACGCGGTCGTGAACGGGCGCGGCCATCTTGTTTTTTATTCATTGCTATGGTTCTGTTTCTGTATCCTCTCTCAATCTCTGCCATCCTTTGCTTGTTTGAAGTTTTTTTTAATCTATTTTACTTATTATTTATCCCTCTATTTTTCTAGCTCTATATTTTTGTGTTTTCTGCTACTTTTGGTTAATTTTAAACTACTTTTTTAAACTCTTTTCTTTTCTTCTTCCCTATTCTATTTCTTATTTATTATTTACCTGCCTTTCTGCCCAGACCATGGTAAAGGGAGCCGGTAAGCAGCCCGAGAAGGGGAAGGGTCGCGCACCCCGTGCCAGCTCCCGTGCGGGCGTTTGGGGGGGGAGCTAGTGATGTCACGGGAGATCTTTAGCGCGGAGGAGGTGGCCGCACTGGTGTACTATGTACAGCGCCGCCTCCCCAGGACCATCGCTGCAGGCGGCAGGATCGCAAGCGGCTACGGGCTACGGGCTCCGGGAGCGCCGGAAGCGGTGGGAGAAGGTGTGCCGGGCCATGTATGAACACTCTTGGGTCCGGCGCACCTACAACCAGGCCACCCACCGTTGGACGTATCTCCTGGACCGGGAACGCGACCTGCTCGACCTGCTCGGCGTCGAGATCCCCGGGCTTGGTGAGTAGTAGTAGCTATTTCATCACTACTCTGTTTTCTCCTGCTCTGTGTGTTATTATATTGCAAATTTTGGTTTTTTACCAGAGCAATAATGCTGCCGATTACATTGTAGGTAAATTATATTTCAAAATCTTCTGTGCATTTCAGGTGCACTGCTCTCCTCAGTAGCGTTGCTGCATATGCTTATTTGTTTTCGATTTTGTGTTCATTTCATTGGCCTGAGAAATTATGTATGAGTGTAGTTTACAGAACTGCGTAATGCTAGACACTAAGGGGCAGATTTGCAATTACCGGCGCATCCCTGCAAAGTAGCAGGGATGCGCCAGTAATTGTGCGCCACGCTACCACCACCCATAGTGCGCCGTATTTACAATGCGGCGCACCATGGGCCCAAAACGTCACCGAAGCGTTACGCATCTGTGCCGTAAAGGCGGCGCATTGCTGGAGTTGCGTCGCAACGATGGCGCAGCTCCAGCAATGCTCTGGGGTGCCCTATCTCCCCAATGCTGCGTCATGCCGTACGTCTGCTTCAAGCAGGCGCAGGGTTTGAGTGATGCATCATTGTCCTAAAAGTGACTGATTGAAATCTTGTAGATTTCCCTCAGCCACTTTTAGGATGCGTTCCTGCGCAGGAACGCCCTCCCTTGCGCCGGAACGCCCCCTGATGGCGCAGGGCTTTACAACGTTATGCATCTCCCATATGCGTCACGTTGTTAATATACGCCGCACCATGGCACCTCTTTTGTTCTGCCGCTGCGTCACCAAAGTCACGCAACAACGGAGCAAAAGAGCCGCAAGGAGCTTGTTAATCTGCCCCTACAGACTCAAGTCCAGTCCTTCCTTTGTACACCTCGTAATAAGAAGAAATAGTGGTAGTGGATTTATAGTTTGAGTTTTTTAATGACTGGTTAATGTAGTAGGAAACTTTTTAGTGTTGTCACTGATCTGCAATCACGATGGAGTTTGTCTGTCACTTCGCGTGCTGCGGACTGCTGCCTGCCACTCCTAGGCGAACCTTTTTAGTAGTTTGTTTAGTTTTGTTATGTTATGTTATGTTATGTTATACTTGGTTTTGTATAGCGCACAGCTACTCAAAGAGTGTCCCGGCGCTTTAGTTTGCACACCTATCTAATAACATAACAACATAAAAGACAAAGAAAGGAATCCAGACAAAGGGGATGAAGAAACTCGAAGATGCAGCTAAGAAGTAAAAAGCCAAGTTTTGAGCCCCTTTCTGAAGGCCAGCAGGTTTGGAATACTGCGCAGGGTCACTGGCAGCGTATTCCAGAGCTGAGGAGCCAGCAATCTAAAAGAGCGGCCTCCAATACGCGCCCTTTTGACCTGAGGGACTACGGCGAGGAACAAAGATCCTGACCTCAGGGGCCTGGCTGGATGGTAAAAGGCCAACCTTTATTGAAGGTATTTTGCTCCGGAGGCATGCAGAGCTTTATGCGCCAGAGTCAAGGTCTTAAAGATAATCCGCTTCCGAACGGGAAGCCAGTGAAGCGCCTGCAGGAGGCCCGAGGCTCTGGCACGACGAGGTAGTCCAAAGATAGCCCATGCTGCCGAGTTCTGGACCACCTGCAGCCGCTGAAGCAGATATTCTGGCAGGCCGAGATAAAGAATGTTCGAATAGTCAATTCTCGAGCCAATTATCGCCTGCACTGTGATCTTCCTATGCTCCTCCGATAGTAAAGGGAGGAACTTGTGCAACATCCGGGGCAGGCCAAAACAAGTGCCAGTGAGGCCGATTATCTGGGAGCGTAGTGTCAGGCCGTTGTCAATTTTAATCCCTAGGTTTTTAGCCACCTGGGACGAACTTACTGGTGGAAACATGTTCTCAGGCCACCACACCTTCCAGTCCAGATCTGAACTGCACCCGAAGAAGAGGACCTCAGATTTATCCGAGTTGCACTTGAGGCCGTTATGTTGGAACCACTGAAAAACAGCCTCAAGGCAACCCCGGATCCTCCCTCCATCAAAGTCCGCACCACTCTCACAGGTGAAGAGGAGCTGGGTGTCATCCGCGTAGGAAACGATCTGAGCCCCGAAAGACTCCGCCAGAGTGCCAGATGGGTCATAAAGATGTTAAATAGAGTCGAGCTCAAAACTGAGCCCTCGGGGACTCCGACACCCAATGGGGACATCTCGGCAGAGCAAGCAGAGGCCCAGACCGTTTGTCGGCGGTCTGTCAAGAATGAACGAAACCAATTGAGCACCATCCCCCTCAGACCGATCTCAAAAAGTCTTGCGAGGAGACCCTCGTGGGGGACGGTGTCAAAGGCCGCCGACAGATCTAACATCATCAGCATCGCCCTACCACCTGGATCCAGCACCTCCTTAATAGCCTCTGAAACTTCCAGGAGTGCTGTTTCAGTGCTGAGATTAGAGCGGAATCCAGACTGAGTGGGGTGCAGTAGATCATGGGACTCCAGATAATCGGTAAGCACCTTATGCACATGTTTTTCAATAATCTTAGCGAAAGCAGGCAAAAGCGAGATAGGCCTGTAGTTCGCCAGTACCTCCTCATCCAGTCCGGGCTTTTTAAGCAGGGGAATAATCATCGCCTGCTTCCATGACTGAGGAACCGTACCCTGTGCAAGAGAGCAGTTCAGCAGGGGGTTCACATATGGATTAATGGCTGCAGCCATTTTCGCCACAAACTTGGCGGGACAGGCATCCCGCGGGGAGCCAGACTTTAGACATGCCTTCAAATCCAGCGAAGAGGTCATAGAAAGAAGGGGAAAAACTGCCAGAACCGAGCCTGCACTGGACGGGATAGCCGGAGCATTCTCCGCCAGGTCGGGCACCTCGGACTCCTGCACAGGGAGAGAATCCTGGATCAGTCGGATCTTAGAGGTGAAAAAGTCAGCAATTGCGCTGACCCAAGATTCAAGGGGGGGGGACTGAGTCGACGCAACGCGCGACATCGTAAACTCCCGCACAATGGCAAAAAGCTCCTTACAAGAGTTAGAGGCAGCTTCAATTTTTCTCGCGAAATATCCCTTCTTCTCAGAGAGGATGTCTTGATGATAAATTTTCACCAAGGACCTGTAAGCTAATTTAGCCGTTGGGCCATATTTCGCGCGCCATACTCTCTCCGCTACCTTGCATTGTCGACGTAACACCGCCAGCGCCTCGGTAAACCAGGGGGCAGAGGCACGTTTATCAAACTTGCGAGGAGGCCTCACGGGAGCAAGATCATCAAGCCTCTCCAGAAGCCATGCCTGCAACCGCTCTACATCCCCGTCTAAATCCCCTGTCAAAATACAGGGATGGGCCGCACATGCCTGTGCCAGTAATTCAGGGGTGACCCGATGCAATGCCCTGAATCCCTGGGAGACCTGCCGAGGGACACAAGGAGCTTTCCTGACCTCCAAGATGTGAAATTTAATCAACCTGTGGTCTGACCAAAGCACCTGGATAGGTGCATGAATCTCAATGGGGGTAGTAGAGAAAGTCAGATCCAGGGTATGTCCCTTCTCATGAGTCGGTCCATCATGATAGGGCACCAGGCCAAAAGGGGCTGTAACATCCACCATTTTTATAGAGTCACCATCCAATTTGTCGTCCATGTGGACATTAAAATCACGAGCAACTATACAATGCTCCGCCGTAAGAAGCAAAGACGAGATTACCGACTGGAACTCGTCAAAAAAAGTGCCAGTGGGCCCCGGGGGACGATACACGAGGAGACCCTTCATAGATTGGTGCGGTGATAAGACGAGAGAAAAGGCGAGGGATTCGCAGCCCTTAATCGCATCCGAGGGAATGATGGTGCATGTGGCAATTTTATTTACTATCAATGCCACCCCGCCTCCGCGACCCTTCAGTCGATCCTGCCTGAAGATGTTATAATCCGAAGGGATTAAGTGAGTCGTGTACGCATGAAACATGCAGGTACATCCCAGGGAGGCACTCCGGGGTGGCTCAAACACAATGATTCCACTTGTTGATGTTCACGTATTTATTTGTACTTTTTAGTGATATTCAAATTCATATCATCTTTAAAGTGTTGTAATGCATATCATTCCACGCATTTGGCTCCGATGCATTTCGGGCTCAAAAACGCCCTTTCTCAAGGAGCGCTGAAAGAAGAAGAATTAAGGTGTCGGTTAGGGGTGTAAACGCATAAACTAGGAGATAGGGTGCTTAAAGTGAACTGGATATGGTAATATAAATATATGGCCGGTGTGGGTACTGGTGAAGTTACCGTGCTTATTGGATAAACTATTTAGATGGTGAGGGGGTCATGGTGGGGATAACATGCGGGGTCAAAAATAACTCTAACGTGCGTATTCCTAAACAGATGCGGTGAGGTTTAGGGGTGTGAGTCTATGTCGGCTGGTAGATGCCGACGGCTTACAGCATGTGATAAATTCAAAAACCGGAGCATTGATATGCTTCCGTGTGCCAAGTCACAAAGGTCTCGTTAAGCATGCTAGTCAGTCGGCTGATTTACTCACTGTGATGCAGCGGGGAACATGCTTCTCATTCTCCGTAGGCTGGGTGCGTTTGGTTAGGCGTGTGAAAGCAGGTTAAGTGAAGCGGGGAGGTGCCGGCGACATAGAGGAAGGGTGAAACAAACAAGGGTAAAGCTCGGGTAGTGGCGGCCATCTTAGAATGGGGTATGTGAAGTGTAGACTCTTATAAGCAAGAGGTGAAATATAAACGCGATGTATGGTAACAATGCTTGAAAGGGCAAATCACAATAAGACAAAAATATATACAATATGACAGGAAGTTATTTACAAGTAACAGCTATATTCTACCCGGTCATTGAGACCGTTCGGTTTCAGGCTTTGCAATCTATAAATCCATTCTAATTCCCTCTGTAGGAGAAATTTGCGAATGTCAATTCCCTCTTTCCTGGACACTGTCTCTAGGACAATAAACTGTAATTGAGCGATGGTGTGGCGACATTCATTAAAGTGTACCGCTAGGTTGGACTTCTCATTTTTTTGTGCGTATGTTTGACTTATGTTCGGTTATTCGTGTTTTCACTTTTCTTTCGGTTTTGCCGACGTATAGTTGACCACATGGGCATTTGATGCCATAAATTAGGTTCATTGAGTCACAGGTGGCATTGACATGCAGCTTGATCGGATACCCTTTCATAGGGTGTTGTATGATGTTGCCTTTAATAATACAATTACAGTTACTACAGTTTTTGCATGGGACTGTTCCTTTGTATACAACTGGAGTTTCTGGTGTTGAAGATAAAATTTCTTTCAAGTTCTTGCTGCGTGAGTATGCAAATAATGGTGGATCTTGAAAACATCCCCTGAAATCAGGTTCCATTTGGAGGATGGGCCAGAACTTGAGAATGATTTGTTTGAAGGTGTGACTGGAGGTGGAATATTTGGATACCAAGACCATGCGTTTCGTCGTGTCAGTGGGTGGTTTCTTCTGCAAACTGTCTTCTCTGCTGATGTCTGTCACTCGCGTTAAGGCTTCATTCAGGATTGAGGGTGGGTATCCTCTATCGATAAATCGATGCTGCATTTCTGTCATTCTGGTTGTGCACGTGAGTTCTTCAGAAACTATGCGTTTGACCCGAAGTAGTTGGGAATATGGAAGATGTTTTTTTAATGATTGTTGATGAAAACTTGAATAGTGCAAGGTATTATTGCGGTCAGTACTTTTACGGTATAAATCCGTGATGATTTTTTTATTGATGATTTTAATGTTGACATCCAAAAATGAGATTTCATTCTCACTAATCATCGAGGTCAGTTTAATCCGTTCATCTTTGGTGTTGAGAGTGTTCAAAGCCGAGTTAAGAGTTTCCTTGGTATCTGTCTATATAAAGAACAAGTCGTCGATGTATCTGACATAGAGTTGCATCTTGTCTTTGAAATCAGGATTGTCATAGATGTGTTGTTGTTCGTAGCTATGCATGTAGATATTAGCGTACGTGGGAGCCGCACAGTTTCCCATCGCCATTCCTGAGCGTTGCAAGTACCATTTCTTATCATTCTGAAAGTAGCTATGGTACAGGGTATATACCATGAGTTCCATTAGAAAGGATTGCATGGATGGTTCAATGCCGCTTTGTAATAGGGTTTGTTCGATCGCTTCAATTCCCCCCTGGTGGGGGATTGACGTGTACAAAGCGCTGACGTCAGCTGTGCATAGTATAACCGATTCAAGGCTACTGATATCCACATGTTGTAATTTGAGCAGAAATTCTGTGGTGTCTTTGATATAGCTCCGCATTTTGGTGACTGATGGTTGTAAATATTTGTCGATGTATTTACCGATGTGTTCATGTATAGATCCCTTGGTGGATACGATGGGTCGAAAAGGGGGGTTGTGTAAGTTCTTATGTATTTTTGGTGCTATGTGGATTGTGGGACTCTTGGGGTGGTTGCACAGCAGATATTTCTTTGTACGGTCTTCAATCACGCCGTTTTGATGAGCAAAATTGACTAGCTCTGTAAGAGTAAGTTGGATCTCGTTGGTAGGATTATGTTCTAGTTCCAAGTAGATGTTCTCATCGTTGATGTGTTCGAGTAAACGTTCTTGGTAAAGAGTACTGTTAAGGATGACAATTGCTCCACCCTTGTCCGCTTTGACACATTTAATGTGTGGATTGTTTGCCAATTTTTTTATTGTGTCTTTGTCCTTTTGTGTAAAGTTAGAATGTTTGGGTTTAGTTTTGAAGTTGATTTTAGATAGTTCTTGACGGACTAAATTCTCGAAGAGATCTATACTTTTATGGGTGTTCGGAGCTAAATAGGTGCTCGCTGGTCTTAAACCTTTGAGTTGGTCGGGTTTCTGGGTAGGATCGTTAGTAACGATATTATCAAAAAAATGTCGCAGACGGAGTTTGCGCGTCAATTTGAATGTGGATACCTCCAATTCTAGTAAGTTAGTATGTGTAACTGGAATGAAGGACGTGCCTTTTTCCAATAGGTTGATCTGGTGTGGCGTTAACTGTGTGTCAGAGATGTTGATGACTAAGTGACTTTCTTTAATTTGGGATCCTTCTTGGAGGCTATGCTCCGGGTTAGTGGTGGACTTGTCTCCGTGTCTTTTCTTCTTGCTCCTCCTGAGTCTTCGGTGGTGTCTGGACCTGACGCTAAAAAATGGACCTGGGAGGTAGATTGTACTTCGGTGGTTGATGTGCTTGCTTGTGTGCTTGGAGTTCTTGCTGTGGTTTCATTATTGGCATTTGGGGCCGTTCGTCGTGTTGGACGATAGGTAGAATCGCTGCTCGAAGATGATGTATCCGTTTGGGTGTTTGGTGGTCGATTGCGTCGTTTTTGGGCGTATATCTCGGCCCATGTATAGACTTCGTCTAACTTGTAGTCAAGAGTATCCCGACGATACTTCCTGATTTTACGCTCGTTGATTTCTTTAGTATGCTTGTCGAGTGTACTCTTGATGTCTTGTAGCATGCTGTCTAATTCATCTGAGCTCAAGAGTTCTTTTAGTTCGGCGTCAACCTCACTAATTTCTTTTTCCAAATCTTTCAAAATACTGGACAGTTCTTCGACTATGAGCAAGATTAAGTCCAAGCTGCATTTATTCAATATGCCTTCCCATTTCTCTTTAAATATCTTAGAATTTTTACACAAGGAGGGTTTAAGGGAGATTCTGAGTCCCCGTGGGATTCTGTGGGCTCTGTGGTATCGCAGTAGGGTGCTCGCATGGAGCTTCTGGTTGATATGCCTCTTTGAAAGGTATATAAGTTGTTTCAAGCATTGTTCCTTGGTTCGCAGGGTTGTGCTAGGATTGGTGTCTTCTTCAATCAGGGAGTAGATCCGGCGACATTCTTCATCGTTAAATGCAAGAGTGTGAGCTTTTTCATCAGTAGATTTACTGATTTCTTCAAACTGCATTTTAAAGGCGTGCAATCCTCAAGTCAGGCGGATAAGAGATTGACTATAAAGTGTGTAGAGGATGCACAGCTGGTAGTTCAATAGAGGATAATTCTAGGAAGGGTGCACTCCTTGGTGGCGTTTCCGTCTCAAAACGCCCAATGAATAATTAAGTGAGTCGTGTACGCATGAAACATGCAGGTACATCCCAGGGAGGCACTCCGGGGTGGCTCAAACACAATGATTCCACTTGTTGATGTTCACGTATTTATTTGTACATTTTAGTGATATTCAAATTCATATCATCTTTAAAGTGTTGTAATGCATATCATTCCACGCATTTGGCTCCGATGCATTTCGGGCTCAAAAACGCCCTTTCTCAAGGAGCGCTGAAAGTCCACGGGGACTCAGAATCTCCCTTAAACCCTCCTTGTGTAAAAATTCTAAGATATTTAAAGAGAAATGGGAAGGCATATTGAATAAATGCAGCTTGGACTTAATCTTGCTCATAGTCGAAGAACTGTCCAGTATTTTGAAAGATTTGGAAAAAGAAATTAGTGAGGTTGACGCCGAACTAAAAGAACTCTTGAGCTCAGATGAATTAGACAGCATGCTACAAGACATCAAGAGTACACTCGACAAGCATACTAAAGAAATCAACGAGCGTAAAATCAGGAAGTATCGTCGGGATACTCTTGACTACAAGTTAGACGAAGTCTATACATGGGCCGAGATATACGCCCAAAAACGACGCAATCGACCACCAAACACCCAAACGGATACATCATCTTCGAGCAGCGATTCTACCTATCGTCCAACACGACGAACGGACCCAAATGCCAATAATGAAACCACAGCAAGAACTCCAAGCACACAAGCAAGCACATCAACCACCGAAGTACAATCTACCTCCCAGGTTCATTTTTTAGCGTCAGGTCCAGACACCACCGAAGACTCAGGAGGAGCAAGAAGAAAAGACACGGAGACAAGTCCACCACTAACCCGGAGCATAGCCTCCAAGAAGGATCCCAAATTAAAGAAAGTCACTTAGTCATCAACATCTCTGACACACAGTTAACGCCACACCAGATCAACCTATTGGAAAAAGGCACGTCCTTCATTCCAGTTACACATACTAACTTACTAGAATTGGAGGTATCCACATTCAAATTGACGCGCAAACTCCGTCAGCGACATTTTTTTGATAATATCGTTACTAACGATCCTACCCAGAAACCCGACCAACTCAAAGGTTTAAGACCAGCGAGCACCTATTTAGCTCCGAACACCCACAAAAGTATAGATCTCTTCGAGAATTTAGTCCGTCAAGAACTATCTAAAATCAACTTCAAAACTAAACCCAAACATTCTAACTTTACACAAAAGGACAAAGACACGATAAAAAAATTGGCAAACAATCCACACATTAAATGTGTCAAAGCGGACAAGGGTGGAGCAATTGTCATCCTTAACAGTACTCTTTACCAAGAACGTTTACTCGAACACATCAACGATGAGAACATCTACTTGGAACTAGAACATAATCCTACCAACGAGTTCCAACTTACTCTTACAGAGCTAGTCAATTTTGCTCATCAAAACGGCGTGATTGAAGACCGTACAAAGAAATATCTGCTGTGCAACCACCCCAAGAGTCCCACAATCCACATAGCACCAAAAATACATAAGAACTTACACAACCCCCCTTTTCGACCCATCGTATCCACCAAGGGATCTATACATGAACACGTCGGTAAATACATCGACAAATATTTACAACCATCAGTCACCAAAATGCGGAGCTATATCAAAGACACCACAGAATTTCTGCTCAAATTACAACATGTGGATATCAGTAGCCTTGAATCGGTTATACTTTGCACAGCTGACGTCAGCGCTTTGTACACGTCAATCCCCCACCAGGGGGGAATTGAAGCGATCGAACAAACCCTATTACAAAGCGGCATTGAACCATCCATGCAATCCTTTCTAATGGAACTCATGGTATATACCCTGTACCATAGCTACTTTCAGAATGATAAGAAATGGTACTTGCAACGCTCAGGAATGGCGATGGGAAACTGTGCGGCTCCCACGTACGCTAATATCTACATGCATAGCTACGAACAACAACACATCTATGACAATCCTGATTTCAAAGACAAGATGCAACTCTATGTCAGATACATCGACGACTTGTTCTTTATATGGACAGATACCAAGGAAACTCTTAACTCGGCTTTAAACACTCTCAACACCAAAGATGAACGGATTAAACTGACCTGGATGATTAGTGAGAATGAAATCTCATTTTTGGATGTCAACATTAAAATCATCAATAAAAAAATCATCACGGATTTATACCGTAAAAGTACTGACCGCAATAATACCTTGCACTATTCAAGTTTTCATCAACAATCATTAAAAAAACATCTTCCATATTCCCAAATACTTCGGGTCAAACGCATAGTTTCTGAAGAACTCACGTGCACAACCAGAATGACAGAAATGCAGCATCGATTCATCGATAGAGGATACCCACCCTCAATCCTGAATGAAGCCTTAACGCGAGTGACAGACATCAGCAGAGAAGACAGTTTGCAGAAGAAACCACCCACTGACACGACGAAACGCATGGTCTTGGTATCCAAATATTCCACCTCCAGTCACACCTTCAAACAAATCATTCTCAAGTTCTGGCCCATCCTCCAAATGGAACCTGATTTCAGGGGATGTTTTCAAGATCCGCCATTATTTGCATACTCACGCAGCAAGAACTTGAAAGAAATTTTATCTTCAACACCAGAAACTCCAGTTGTATACAAAGGAACAGTCCCATGCAAAAACTGTAGTAACTGTAATTGTATTATTAAAGGCAACATCATACAACACCCTATGAAAGGGTATCCGATCAAGCTGCATGTCAATGCCACCTGTGACTCAATGAACCTAATTTATGGCATCAAATGCCCATGTGGTCAACTATACGTCGGCAAAACCGAAAGAAAAGTGAAAACACGAATAACCGAACATAAGTCAAACATACGCACAAAAAATGAGAAGTCCAACCTAGCGGTACACTTTAATGAATGTCGCCACACCATCGCTCAATTACAGTTTATTGTCCTAGAGACAGTGTCCAGGAAAGAGGGAATTGACATTCGCAAATTTCTCCTACAGAGGGAATTAGAATGGATTTATAGATTGCAAAGCCTGAAACCGAACGGTCTCAATGACCGGGTAGAATATAGCTGTTACTTGTAAATAACTTCCTGTCATATTGTATATATTTTTGTCTTATTGTGATTTGCCCTTTCAAGCATTGTTACCATACATCGCGTTTATATTTCACCTCTTGCTTATAAGAGTCTACACTTCACATACCCCATTCTAAGATGGCCGCCACTACCCGAGCTTTACCCTTGTTTGTTTCACCCTTCCTCTATGTCGCCGGCACCTCCCCGCTTCACTTAACCTGCTTTCACACGCCTAACCAAACGCACCCAGCCTACGGAGAATGAGAAGCATGTTCCCCGCTGCATCACAGTGAGTAAATCAGCCGACCGACTAGCATGCTTAACGAGACCTTTGTGACTTGGCACACGGAAGCATATCAATGCTCCGGTTTTTGAATTTATCACATGCTGTAAGCCGTCGGCATCTACCAGCCGACATAGACTCACACCCCTAAACCTCACCGCATCTGTTTAGGAATACGCACGTTAGAGTTATTTTTGACCCCGCATGTTATCCCCACCATGACCCCCTCACCAACTAAATAGTTTATCCAATAAGCACGGTAACTTCACCAGTACCCACACCGGCCATATATTTATATTACCATATCCAGTTCACTTTAAGCACCCTATCTCCTAGTTTATGCGTTTACACCCCTAACCGACACCTTAATTCTTCTTCTTTCAGCGCTCCTTGAGAAAGGGCGTTTTTGAGCCCGAAATGCATCGGAGCCAAATGCGTGGAATGATATGCATTACAACACTTTAAAGATGATATGAATTTGAATATCACTAAAATGTACAAATAAATACGTGAACATCAACAAGTGGAATCATTGTGTTTGAGCCACCCCGGAGTGCCTCCCTGGGATGTACCTGCATGTTTCATGCGTACATGACTCACTTAATTATTCATTGGGCGTTTTGAGACGGAAACGCCACCAAGGAGTGCACCCTTCCTAGAATTATCCTCTATTGAACTACCAGCTGTGCATCCTCTACACACTTTATAGATAATCCGAAGGGATAGCAGCGGCAATATCAGGGTTTGAGGACTCACCGAGCCAAGTCTCGGTGAGCATCATCAACAACGGTTTCTCTGTGTCGAACAGATCATAAATATCCAGTGCATGGCGACCGAGGGATCTAGTATTAAGCAGCAAGCACAGATGTCTGACACTAGCTGCCTCCTTCCGCGGCACGCAGGCCAGATGTTTCTGCGGGCGCCAGCCACACTCAGGGCAGCGACTCTTACCCTTGTGTCGCGCAGGGAATACCGTGCAACAGGAGCCACTAGTCTGTTGCCACAAGCGAAGCTCCTGACCCGAATAGTGCAGCATGATGATCCACACAATCGACGGAGCGTGCTACCAGATCCTAGTCCGGCCCGCCGCCCCCAACGCCTCCGGGACGCTGACGGGAGCAGACGGGCAGGACTCTGGCATGACACAGGGAAGGCACGACCGCTGCGCGAAAACCGCTGCGCTCCCCAGGGAGCTTTAAGTAGGCGTCCCTCTGGCTGTACAGAGCGCTAGAGCGCTCGCAGCTGTCGTCCCCTACACCTCAGCACCAGTCCAATATGGCGCCCAAAGTTCCCCACAGCCACCCGTGAACCAGATCCGCCAAACCAGCGATGCGGGAGACCAATTAGTGTGCAGGTAAGGGGCAAAAGTCTGTCCGTTAAAAACAAGGGCTAAGAAAGTAAAGCGAAAGAAAATACCAAACAGGTACAATTGCAGTTAAAAAAGCAGCAGCGCGATAATCAAGCGCCCAGCGCGATATGGTGTGCAGATAGTAATCACCGACCCACCGGAATGGTCGCCTTAAGTAGGCGTCCCTCTGGCTGTACAGAGCGCTAGAGCGCTCGCAGCTGTCGTCCCCTACGCCTCAGCACCAGTCCAATAGTGAGTAGTCCAATTAGTGAGTTACATAACTTTCCATGTCGATGGTCCGCAAATCAAGCAATACTAATATCGTAGTAGACCACATGAGATAGGTCAATATAGGCCGTGGAATAGTTGTCTATTTGCTATTTCGCCAAAATATTTTGTTATTGTTCTTTTGAAATGTTTGATTTGGTTTACAACAATCATCCATGTTTTCGGGTCTTTCTTTCTTTCATGTTGTACATCAGCTCCCCCAGGGGAAAGAGGACAGAGGAGGTGGTATCGGCTGCTGCTGCTGTAGAAGGCCAGGATCGGTCTGGCGAGGGCTCCTTTGCTGGCCACAGTAAGTTTTCATTTTAATATAGAGTACCTATTTTTTCCTAGCGTTCCTCATTCGATTTTTTCTAAATCGTCTTTGATCTTCTTGTAGACTGTATCTAAATTCTTATCCTGCCTCTACTATGACTCCCTGTGGTATTACTAGATTATTCTTATTAGTCTGTCTGTGTAGCTAACTAAGATTGCACAGTTGGCAAAAGGTGTTAAACGACACTCCCATTCTAGTCAGCAATAGCTCTATTCACTGAGTGCAGTCCTCTGGGATAGTCCATAATGTCTTTTCAAGTCTTCTAAATGTTTATGCTTTGACAATTCCCATCAATAAAATGTGAATGACCACCAAGAAAGAATAAGATACTACTTTACTTTTGGTTTGGATAGGAGGACAATCCATACTACTACTGCTGCAGGGACAAATCTGCACAAACAAAACTATGGACACTAAATAGTGCATTGTTTATCAGTTATAATAGGCGCAGGTAGACTTTCCACATACCTCAGTGATAACAGACTTTGAAGAACCCCCAATCTCCTTACTGACTAGATAGTGTGGCAGAGTCATTTAGCTCCCGAATTCATCGATGATTGATCCCCAATGATGATTATCCAACGCAGGGCAAGAGTACGGAGTCAGAGTCCAAAAGTGTCAGAGGCACGGACTCATGCTTGCAAATTGCAAAACTTTTTGCTCAGTCACTCTTGACCAAAAACCACAGAGTCTATTTAAGTTTTAAAGCTTTATTAAAAGTGAAAACATTTATTAAAATCAAGTTTTACATAAAACATAAACGGTTCATTAAAAATGGAAAAGTGCTTAGTGATTTATTTCACACATTTATTGTGGGCGAGACTAGCCCTCACCTGGTTTGAACTTTAATTTTTCTTTTTGGTGCTGAATCGTTGGTCACTCCGCCCTGGTGATGATGATCTGATCATGCTCTTGTTCTTAGAAGTGAAGCTTCTGTCTGTCATGAGAAAAATGGTGCGTGTTAAAAAGCAAGCATTCATCAGTTGTGCCAAAAAGTGCAGCAAGACAACACCCTTCCCTCGAAAAAGGGACATTTTTACTTTAGAGTAGAAAGTCACAAATTATTAGATTGGTTTCTGTATTAACATTTCTTCATTCCTAGACAAAATACTAGTGAGTGGTGTATGTCTATGACATCTAACATTCTTAAATGTACTTTGTAGGGGGAACATCTGGTGCCGGGGCGAGCGCGGAGGTGGAGGAGGACACTTCTGGGGAGGAGGCGGTGCATGTGCCGGAGGAAACTGCTGTGAGGGTTGCTACGGTAGTGGCGGGCAGTGGTAAGCTCTTATATTCCTTACTTATTGAGATTGCAGACTGCACAGTGTGCTCTCTGCACGGGGATAGTATATATGTTGTACAGTTAAGTTACTATACTGTTAAGAAGACTTTCAAATTTAGAACAAAGTTTTATCAACCAGGTAGTAGCCTCCTCTAAATTTACTTGAATTTTTTTTCGAGAATCCAAATCAGAGATGAACTTGATGGATGGGATAAACGAAAAGCGAAAGAAGGGTGTAAGTAAGTGTGGAAGGACGAGCAAGTTAAAAGTAATGATGACTGACAAAGAAGAATGATACGTGTTTGATTGGTGCCCGAGGTGGCTGGGAAGGAATATGATGCATGGCTGGGTGAAGGATGAAGCAAGGATGGGTGGAAGGAGAACAGCCTTGGTGGGTGAAACAGAAACTGTATGTGTGTGCAATATATCCTTTGGTTGAAATTCAAATGCAAGTCAAGCACGGATGTATGGCTTGCGGTTTCCCAAATAAAATGAAAAGGTTGTTTTCCCGTGAGAAAACGTAAGGTTTGTCCAGATGAGAGACATGAAGAAGAATTATTGACATATAGTTTGAATGGATGGATGCCTGGATCATGGTACTATCTGACTCTTAGATAGCATATGTGTATCTAGAGAGAGTAGACGGTCACTGGATGAACTAAGTGTTACTTTGAAGAGCATGTAACACCGCACCCGCACGTCCGTTCCAGTGTAGGAAAGGTAGGGAAAAGAAGTTTTAATTTTGTCCGAATACTACCATGAATAGTAGCAGTAGTTTGTATTGCAAGCACAGCATATATCCGGCTATTACGATGGCCACTCACTACCTCTGTTAATAAGTTTAGTAGAACTCGGTCATTCATGTGTGGATGTATCACTGTTCACTCAATAAAAAGCAAAGCACCTAAAGTCATCCCATATGTAAGCAAATACATACCATGTGCAGCGATAGATAATCAGATTATTTATCTTCTTCATTTTCCTTTTCTAGTATTCATTGGCACTGCAGGGTGAAAGTTAAATTAATTAAGCAGTAGCCCTTGTAACAGAGTATTCTCAGTGCCACCCGTAATAGAAAAGTAAGAGCATTGCCACCTGCATGTACTGGACCGGTACAGTAACGCAAGTCTGTCTCACTCATCATGGCGGGCGTCTGTTTTTCTCGGGTGCAAGTTGACTGAGCTGGCATTATGCCGGCTTGCAGAAGTTAACGTAGCAATTTTGCTAAACAAGAGAGAAGAATAAGAATAAGACTGGTGTACTGTCATAGTCAACTCTAATGGAGTGAGTCCATAGTGCTCGTAGAATTGATTCCTTAAACTCCCACTAATGTTAGAGCAAGGATGAAGAAGTGGGAGGTTAGATAGATACTGGCCACAATAGTTATGTACTACGCTTGCAAGTTGCTAGTTCTACTGTGACACAACTTTCTGCTGAATCATTTTGTGTTAATCTTTGCATTGGTTACAGACTTACAGCTAGATTCATCATAGTCCCGTTTTGCGAGTCCTTAATAGCGATTATTAAGGAATCGCTATTAAGGACTTGCAAAATGGGATTCATGTAGGAATGGCACAAAATATAGCGATTCCTACATCATCCTTATTTGCGATTAGCAAATAAGGAATAACTTCCCATTCATTCCTATGGGCCTACAGGCCTATTGGAATGAATGGGGCGTTATTCCTTATTTGCGATTAGCAATTTGCTAATCGCAAATAAGGATGCGATTTCAAGGGTGCCAGGGGTGTCCAAAGGACACCCTGTAGCACCCCTGAAATGCAAATTTACACAGGTGTTGCGCACACACATGTCCAAAGGACATGTGTGTGTGTAACATGCAACTGAGAAAAATGCACTAAAGTGCTTTTTTCTTTTTTTTCGCTATTTACCACGAAGTCTGACTTCGTGGTAAATAGCGGCCAAAAATTGCGAATTCGCAATTTAAAATTTGTTAATGAATTGCATTTAAGATATCTCAAATAGAGATTCCTTAAATGCAATTCCCCGCAAATATGCGATTTTGCAAATAGCGATTTTTGCATTTGGGATGATGAATCCCAAATGCCAAAAATTGCGCTCGCAAAGGGCCAGATTCTTTGCGAGCCGATTTTTCATTCATGAATCTAGCTGTATGTCCTTCTTTCTTCATATAGATGCTCCTTCCAAACCAACACGGAATGAGCTGGCTAAAAGGGCCCGGCAACGGAGGCTGGAGGCGACTGTCGCCGAATATCGGCGACTGGTGGCCCAGGAGGAGGGGGACACGCATTTGACCAAAACATCGGCCGGGACAGCTGCATCCTCCTCCGCGCTCCCTGGGTCAGCCAGTCAGCGCAGCAGGTCTTCAGCGGTACGGAGCCGGGGTACCGCAGCCACCCGCCACCGCCGAGCAGCAAAAAAATCAGCTGCCCCCCACAGCAGTACCAAAAAAAGGTTGCACCGCCTTTCACTCAGGGTGTCCTATCTCGAGCAGGAGCTGTTGAACACCAAAACCCTGCACGAGACCCTCCGCAAGGAGCATGCCGACCTGGCCCGAAAAGTGAACAGCAGCCAGCAGTAGGAGGAGACTGTCCCTTGCCCCTTTTTTAAAGACTTCTGGGGGTGGGTATTGGGAGTTGGGTTTTTTGGACTTTTCACGGACATTCGTTGGGGTTCGGGAGGGGGGAAGGGTTGGGTCTTGCAGGAGATTATTTATGTTAGGTATATAAATATACTTTAAACTTTATCTTAGCATACGTGTTTTTTACTGCTTTTGAGGCTGGTGGGTGGAGGTTTAACAGTAAGTTTGTTTTCCTGAAACTTAAGTGGCATCTTGATTCAAGTTGTGTAAGTAAATGCCCAAATGTTTTCAAAACTAAGTGCCTCTCACAGAGTAAGTGAATTCAATAGTCCTAGGACTTTACTAGTACTACCGTCAGTCTCTCATCTCTCCTAATACTCCATTATACTACCTCCCCCCCAAAGGCTTATCTTACCTGTAATTTGTGTTTGGAAATAGGGCTAGGCACAGGGCTGGCTGCACGGGAAATGGCGATTAAGGTTGGCAATCCTGGGCGGATGAAATGTCATCATTGTGGTGGTACTAGTGGTGTTACACAGTGGCAGTTGCAGTATCTGAAAAAAAAGAAAATTAAACATTGTTTGTCCTTACCGTAGCATTAGAACGGTACGATAGAGAATATAGCAGGTGACAGTACACTAGAACAGTGCCACAATGTAGCCTAACAAATGGTATAGTATTGAAAGTATAACTACTACTTGCGTTGAACTTCTTTGACATTGGCTACTACTACAAGAAATAGTACTGAAGGTGAAGGACACAGCAGCGTAATCATTTGCCACGTCTAGAAGGAGGATGTTCTTGATGATCAATCAAGTTGATGGCGCACATGAAAATCTGCTTTCATTTGCAAATAGTCATGGGTCTGTGTCAAGCTGTCATTTAGTCACACATCAATCAAAACCACACAGCCCGGGGGAAGAGGGTTAGGGTTTGGAAAATGGATGGGAATGGGGTTTTTTGGGAAAGTTTTGTTGAGAGAAGAAAAAAAATCACAGCATGGACAAACAATAATTGAAGATAAACAAATCTTTGGGTACAAAGCTATCCATAAATCTTTTAAGTGACATAAAGGAAGTGCATGCACTACTGCATGCATGGTTACTGAAAAGTAAGTAGTACTTTCGACAAAAGAATGGTTGAAATGTGTGCACATTCTTCGGCAGGTGCTCAGTAACTCGGAGACGGGACTTTCTTCACTCAAGAATTTTTTAACAACCAGGTTTATACAGTGCGCCAAACACGGCACTCTGAAATAGTTACCCTTATCCATGGCCTTAACTACATTGGCGCCATTATCCGTGGAAACATAACCATTAAGCATGGGCGGATTTTGCGGATTGGCAATCCGCGAACTTGCGTATTTACGGATTCGCAATCCGCGAAGATCCGCGAACTCTAGCGGATTTGCGGATTTTTCCATTTTTTGTGTTGGCGCGTGTTCGCGCCGATTTTGGGACAAGTTCGCAATTGCGAACTTACTTTTCGGCTTGCAACGGCCGCGACTATGTTGTTTCTACGTCTGGTTTATCATCACAGGTTCACAGCACCCTCTGTTTCACCACTGCCACCCTCTGGGACACCCATGCCACCCTCTAGTACATCCTCACAGGCACCTATTAGGTTTATTTATTACTGTAGATTATGGTGGTTGAAAAAAGCTAGCACACCTGCCCTTCTTCAACTGCCATCAATTAATTTGTGTTTCATTAATGTGTCAGTAATTTTGAAAGTTCCAGTCTGGCTGGCACCTGCTTCCTTCCTTATCTGTAATTTGCTTTTTGTTGCAGTGAAATTTTTTTTTTACAGGACCTTTATGGTGCTATTCTATGAGCCTGCTGTTTGGGTCATAGCAGGGTCATAGAATTGTTGCAAACTCTGGAGGGGCCCATCAGGAAGCACTACCTTGAATGTTACTAATGTTAAGTTTGAACTTTTGCACCTGCTCATTGCTTTCATTTTAGCTAAAATCGTTTTTTTTGCAATTTCGCGCGTTATTTGGGGCGCGAATCCGTGCGAGATCGATTTCGGAAGCCGCGAATACAAAATTGTTTTTGTTGCGACGTGTATGTTCGCGTGATCTTGCGCGTGTTCGCGAGGCGCTTCTAGCTATTCGTTTGCCAAGTTACCCTATCGGTCGTACACGGGCGCGGCCATCTTGTTGGCGTGACGTAATTCCGTTTCCGCCCGCTATGTGTAATCTCGCAAAGTGTGCTGCTCGCGAGTACAATTTCGCGCGTACTCGCAAGGAAAATCTCGCGCGAACTTACCCACGCGGTCGTGAACGGGCGCGGCCATCTTGTTTCTCATTCATTGCTATGGTTCTGGGCATGCTTTCTGTATCCTCTCTCAATCTCTGCCATCCTTTGCTTGTTTGAAGTTTTTTTGATCTAATTTTACTTATTATCTAACCCTCTATTTTTCTAGCTCTATATTTTTGTGTTTTCTGCAGCTTTTATTTACTTTTAAACTACTTTTTTAAACTCTTTTCTTTTCTTCTTCACTATTCTATTTCTTCTTTATCATTTAAGTTTATTTCTGCCCAGACCATGGTAAAGGGAGCCGGGAAGCACCCTGAGAAGGGGAAGGGTCCCGCACCCCGTGCCCGGCTCCCGTGCGGGCGTTTAAGGGGGGAGCAAGTGGTCCCGAGGGAGATCTTCAGCGCGGAGGAAGTGGCGGCACTGATCTTCCATGTCCAGCGCCGCCTCCCCAAGACGATCCTGGGAGGCGGCAAGATCGCGACCGGCTATGGCATCCGGGAGCGCCGCCAGCGGTGGGAGAAGGTGTGCCGGGCCATGTACAAGATCTCTGGGGTCCGGCGCACATATAACCAGGCCACCCACCGCTGGACCGATGTCATGGACCGGGAGCGGGACTTGCTGGACGCGCTCGGCGTAGAGGTCCCCGGGCTTGGTGAGTAGTAGTAGTAGTACATTTACTACTCTGTTTTATCCTGCTCTGTTATTTGCAAATCTTTGTTCTTTACCAAGAGCAATAATGCTGCCGATTACATTGAGGTAAATTATATTTCAAAATCTTCTATGCATTTCATTTTCAGGTGCACTGCTCTCCTTCTCAGTAGCCTTGCTTGCTACTATGCTTCTTTGTTTTGTATGTTGTGTTCAGAAGCATTTCATTGGCCTGAGAAATTATGTATCAGTGTACTGTAAAGAAAAGAACTGCGTAATGCTAGACAGTAAGGGTCATATTTTCAATTACCGGCGCATCCCTGCAAAGTAGCAGGGATGCGGCAGTAATTGTGTGCCATGCCACCACCACCCATTGGCCCAAAACGTCACAGAAGCCTTACGCATCTGTGCCGTAAAGGCAGCGCATTGCTGGAGTTGCGTGCCAACGATGGCGCAGCTCCAGCAATGCTCTGGGGTACCCTATCTCCCCAATGCTGCATCAAGCCGTACGTCGGCTTCAAGCGCGCAGGGTTTGAGTCATGCATCATTGTCCTAAAAATGACTGATTGACATCTTGTAGATTTCCCTCAGCCACTTTTAGGATTCGTTCCTGCGCAGGTACGCCCTCCCTTGCGCCGGAACGCCCCCTGATGGCGCAGGGCTTTACAACGTGATGCATCGCCCATATGCCCATATGTGTTTTTTTTTTTAATATATACGCCGCACCAACACCATGGCGAGTCTTTTGTTCTGCCGCTGCGTCAGAAAAGGCACGCAACAATGGAGGAAAATCAGCCGCAACTTCCGCAAGGGACTTATAAATCAGCCCCAACAGACTGAAGTCCAGTGTCCTTCCTTTAGACAGTCACATGGCTATCAGAAGAAATAGTGGCGGTGGTGGCGGGTGGATTGATAGTTTGAGTATTCACTGATCTGCAAGCAGGATGGACTTTGTCTGTCACGTGTTGCGCACTACTGCCTGCAGTGCCAGGCCTAGGCAAACCTCTTTAGTAGTCTGTTTATTGAGTTACATAGGAACTTTCTAAGTCAACGTTCCGCAAATCAGGCAATACGAATAACGTAGTATACCACATGAGATAGATCCCGTGGAATAGTTGTCTATCTATTTGCTATTTTTCCAAAATATGTTGTTATTGTTCTTTTGAAATGTTTGATTTGGTTGAAAAATCTCATCCATGTTTTATGGTTTTTCTTTCTTTCATGTTGTACATCAGCTCCCCCCAAGGGCAAGAGGACACAGGAGGAGGGTGCTGAGGATGCAGGCCAGGATCGGGCAGGTGAGGGCTCCTTTGCTGGCCCCAGTAAGTTTACATTTTACTAAACAGTACCTATTTTTTCCTAGCGTTCCTCATTCGATTTTTTCTAAATCGTCTTTGATCTTCTTGTAGACTGGATATAAATTCTTATCCTGCCTCGAATATGACTCCCTGTGGTATTACTAGACTATTCTTATTAGTCTGTCTGTGTAGCTAACTAAGATTGGACATTTGGCAATTCCATTGGACTCCCATTATATTCAGCAATACCTCTATGCACTGTCTCCTTACTGACTAGATAGTGTGGCAGAGTCATTCAGCTCCCGAAGTCACCGATTATAGATCCCCAATGATCTCTAGATTATCGTACGCAGGACAAGAGAGTAGTACGGAGTCACAGCACAGTCAAGAAGTGTCAGAGGCACTCATGCTTGCAAAAATTCCAAAACCTTTAGCTCATCCACTCTAGTCTAGAGGAACAAAAACCACAGAGTCTATTTAAGTGTAAAAGCTTTATTAAAAGTAAACACATTTATTAAAATCTACTTTGTCATAAAACTATTTAACTGTAAACGGAAAAGTGGTTAGTGCTGACGATTAATTGGACACATTTCTTGTGGTCGAGCCGAACTCTCACCTACTTTGAACTTGATCCTGGTCGTGTTCTTAGGACTCAGGAGTCAAGCTTCTGTCTGTTAGGAGAAAAAGTGGTGCGTGTTAAAAATCAAAAGCAAGCATTCATCAGTTGTGCATAAAAGTGCAGCAAGACAACAGCCTTCCCTGGAAAATGGGACATTTTTACTATGGAGTAGACAGTCACAAATTATTACATTGTATTCTGTTTTTTTAACATTTCTCCTAGACCAAATATTATATAGTAGTGAGTGGTGTATTCTAACTTTCTTAAATGTACTTTGTAGGTGTAACATCTGGTGACGGGGCCAGCGCGGAGGTGGCTGTGTTGGACTTGGACTCGGAGGCCTCTGGGGAGGATGCGGCGTTAGAAGAGCTGGTGGCCGTTCCTGTGGGGGATCAAACGGTGGTGGCGGAAACAGGTAAGCTATATATTCCTTACTTATTGAGATTGAAGACTGCATAGTGTGCTTTCTGCACGGGTGTATTACAATTACAAATCAACCAGGTAGTAGCCTCCTCGAAATGTACTTCGACTTAGCTGTGAAGTTTTTGGTGAGAAGAATCCCAATAAGTTCTTAGACGAACGTGATGGATGGGATGAACGAAAAGCGAAAGAAGGGTGTAAGTAAGTGGGACGCGAACTTGTATGATGGCTGGCAAAGAAGAACGATATGTGTTTGCTTGGACCCAGAGGTGGCTGGGAAGGAAAGAATATGGTATGGTGCATGGCTGGGTCAATGATGAAGCAAGGATGGGTGGAAGGACAGCAGCCTGGGTGGGTGAAACAGAAACTGTATGTGTGCGTATACTTTGAATGAATGGATGCCTGGAGCATGGTATTCTCTGACTCTTACATAGCAAATGTGTATCTAGAGAGAGTAGATGGTCGCCAGGTGAAGTAAGTGTTACCTTGAAGAGCATGTACCACCGCACCCGCACGTCCGTCCCAGTGCAGGGAAGGCAAGGAAAAGAAATTGTAAATGTGTCCAATACTACCATGAATAGTAGCAGTACTTTGTATTGCGTTTGCATTCACAGCATATATCTGGTTATTACGGTGGACACTCCGTACCTCTCTTAATAACTTTAGTTTACTTGTAGTACGTCATTCATGTGTGGGTGTATCACTGTGTTCACTCAATATTAAGCAAAGCACCTAAAGTCATCTCATCTGTCATTAAATACGTCCCATGTGAAGTGATAGATAATCAAATTAGTTAGCTTCTTCAGTTTCCTTTTCTAGTACTCATTTGCACTGTAGGGTGAAAGGTAAATTAATTAAGCAGTAGCCCTTGTAACAGAGTATTCTCAGTGCCACCCGTAATAGAAAAGTAATAGCTTCACCACCTGCATGTACTGGACCGGTACAGTAACGCAAGTCTGTCTCCATCATCATGGTGTGCAACTTTTTTTCTCGGGTGCAACTTCACTGTGCTGTGTCCATGTCATTCTGCCGGCTTGCATAAGATAACGTACCCATTTCCCTAAACAAGAGAGAAGAAGAAGAATAAGACTGGTGTACTGTCATAGTCGACTGTAATGGAAGTCCATAGTGGTCGTAGAATTAGTTCATTAAACTACCACTACTGTTAGAGCAAGGATGCAGAAGTGGGAGGTTACATAGATACTGTCCTCAATAGTTATGTACTGTGCTTTCAATTTGCTACTTGTACTCTGTGACCCAACTTTCGGCTCAATCACTTTGTGTTATTAATAAGGAGAATTGGTTACAGACTATGTCTTTCTTTCTTCATATAGTTGCTCCTTCCAAATCAACAACAAGGAGGGAGCAGGCTAGATTGGCCCGGCAACGGAGGCTGGAGGCCACAGTCGCCGAGTATCGGCGGCTGGTGGCCCTGGAGGAGGAGGAGGACACGCAGTCGAGCGGGGCAACATCTTCGACTGTGACCACTGCATCCTCCTCCGTGACTAAACCAGCGGGACCGAGCCGGGCTAAGAAAGCCGACCGCCACCGCCAAGCACCCGAAATACCAGCTGCCCCCCACAGGAGCTGCAAGGAACGCCAACGCCGCCTACGAGTCCGCATGTCCAACCTGGAGCAGGAGGTCCTGAGGTATAAGACCTTGGTTAAGGGCCTCCGCTCCGAGCTTGCCACCCTCCGCAAGGAGTATGATGCCCATGCCGCATCATGCACCAGCACCAGCACCCTCCAGTAGTGGAGTGTCCCTTGCCCTTTTTTTATAGACTTTTGGGGGGTGGGATTTGGGAGTTGGGATCGTTTTGGGACGTTTCAGAGACAATCGTTGGGGTTAGGGTGGGTGAGGGAGATTATTTTGTTAGGGATAAATAAATATATTTTTCAACTTTATCTGACCATACCTGTTTTTTACTGCTTTTCAGTCTGGTGGGTGGGGGGCGGGGGTGTAACAGTAACTTTGTTTTCCTGAACAGTCGTAGGACTTTAGTAGTACAACCGTCAATCTCTTGTCTACTCCGAAATAATACTCCATTATACTACCTCCCACCAAACGCTTATCTTACCTGTAATTTGTGTTAGAAATTAGGGCTAGGCCCAGGGCTGGCTCCAGGTGAAATGGGGATTAACGTTGTCATTCCTGGGCGGGTGACATTTCCTCATTGCGGTGTTACTAGTGGTGTGACACAGTGGCAGTTGCATGCCTATGGAAAAAAAGAAAACGAAACCTTGTTTGTACTCCTTACTGTAGCATTACAACGGTTACGGTACGATCGAGAAAATAGCAGGTGACAGTACACTAGAACAGTGCCATAATGTAGCCTAACAAATGGTAAAGTATTGCAAGTATAACTAGTACTTGCGTTGAATTTATTTGACATTGGCTACTACTACTAGAAGATATAGTACTGAAGCTGAGTAAGTCTAGAAGATATCCTCGTATTCCTTCACCAGCCTGTTGCTGCTATCACCTTATCCTCCCCAGCAAGTGTGTGGAATTATTGATGTCATTTTAGTCAGACATCAAGCAAAACAACACAGCCCGGGGGAAGAGGGTTAGGGTTTGTAAAATGGATGGGAATGGGGGTTTCTTTTTGGGTAGGTTTTGTTGAGAGAAGAAAAAAAAAGCAGAGCATGGACAAACAATAATTGAAGATACAGACAATCTTTGGTTACAAACTAAAGGTAAGCACATGCAGTCACACTCATAGAATAAAAGACAACAATGGATACTGTATCTGTATTGCGTATGTTGTTGGAGTTGTCCTGTTGAAATTGGTAAGTAAGTTGCATGCAGCAAACAATTCCTCTTATTGGCAGCACTCCTCCATTCCAGCTGACGCTTCGTCCATCAATGTAGTGGTGACCACTGACAGAAGAGACACCCTGTCCACTGCCTGCCTGGCGGATGTTGACTGAAACCCGGCCTGTAATTATTGAACGGAAAACAGGAAGTGCTATTACAATACCACTGATAAATAAATAAAAGGTATGTACGCTGTGTGGTTCAAAAAGTGACACTTTGATTTCCCTAATAGACTGTACAATATTTTTGAAATTGCGTGCTCTGTCTGAGTCACCTTTTTAAGGATCAATAAGTATGGCCAAAATATTATAGCGGATCTTTCCCCTCAAGGTGGGTGTACTACTGTGTTTTAGAACAAAATTTGACCTTCCCAGCAATGCTCCCACCAAGACCCTTACTAAAGCCAGTCGCAAAAATGTAGAAGAACCCAATCATATCTCCAAAAACGATGCCTAGCAGAAAAATGGTTACAAAACGTACTTTGAAAGTAACAGTAGACCCAAATACAGACCGTGGATTGTATTCAAACCACTTGCCTGCAAGCAAAAGTATCCATAGCCAGCATCGCTCCAACAGTGCTCTACAACAACAGAACCGCGTTGCAATAGAACCCCCCTAAACACATGCAATCCTGCTGCTAGGGCTAACCCTAACGAACCCTAACTTACAAAAAGTGCAAAAACTGGTGTTTCCTTATGGATTTTGTCCAACAAACTTCTAGCCGGTATTAGACCTTCCCAGGAATGCCCCAGGCAAGACCCGCCAACCCACCCGCAAAAAAACACGCGACACAACACCACCAAACAGCGAAAAAGCTAAATCTCATACTTACAATGTCTCTCGGCCTTCGGTCCAAACGCGGCGCTGTGCAGCTAGGTCGTCATCATCATCAATCATCATAACTCCTGTTTTCCACCACGGATTTCCTGAAAAGCAAATGCAATCAAGATTAGACTGTCGCAGCAGTGCTTCGACAGAGACCCCGGCCGCAACCCACCCACGAACAGCAGGAAGCCCCCCAAAACGCTACATTGAGCAAGATGTCTGAAGAAATGGCAAAAAAAAGGCTTTTCCTTAAGGATTTTGTCCAAAACACTTCTATCCGGCATTAGACCTTCCCAGGAATGCCCCAGCCAAGACCCGCCAACCCACCCGCAAAAAAACACGCGACAACACCCCCAAACAGCGAAAAAGCTAAATCTCATACTTACAATATCTCTCGGCCTTCGGTCCAAAGTAACGCGCTGTGCAGCTAGGTCATCATCAATCATCATAACTCCTGTTTTCCACCACGGATTTCCTGAAAAGCAAATGCAATCAAGATTAGACTGTCGCAGCAGTGCTTCGACAGAGACCCCGGCCGCAACCCACCCACGAACAGCAGGAAGCCCCCCAAAACGCTACATTGAGCAAGATGTCTGAAGAAATGGCAAAAAAAAGGCTGTTCCTTATGGATTTTGTCCAAAACACTTGTATCCGGTATTAGACCTTCCCAGGAATGCCCCAGGCAAGACCCGCCGGCGCCAACCCACCCGCAAAAAAACACCCGACAACACCCCCAAACAGCGAAAAAGCTAAATCTCATACTTACAATATCTCTCGGCCTTCGTTCCAAATGCCGCGCTGTTCAGCTAGGTCATCATCATCAATCATCATAACTCCTGTTTTCCACCACGGATTTCCTGAAAAGCAAATGCAATCAAGATTAGACTGTCGCAGCAGTGCTTCGACAGACACCAAAAATTACACACAAACCCCCGGAACCCCGCCAAAGAGCACCTCAAAGGCAAGCAAGTCAGCAAAAACGGCAAGAAATTTCCACCTCATATTTGGTCCAAAACACTTTTGTCCATTATTAGAGCTTCACAGCAATGGGCCCAAAACCGTCAACTCACCCGCAAAGAAGTACAACACCCCCACAAGTGCTGAGTCTTTCTTCATTGTGCGTAATCCAGCACTCTGCTTGGAGGGAAATCGCAGTCTGGAGGAGGAGGATAGAGGAGCATGTTCTTCAGAACTTGTGAACCTGAGGAATGTAGACTGCGGCACCTTCAAATCAATAAGCAAACAAGTGAAGACAGTTCTGATGATGGTCTTGTTTTTGGGATTAGGTGATTAAAGTTTGAATTAAATTAACTGTGCAAAACAAAGAAAGAGAGACACAAAGCACACAGGAATAAAAGTGAATAAGGACGAAAAAGAAAGTTCTTGATTGATTGTCTCATTTTCAGGGCTCGGTGTCAGGGAATAAGAACAAGATTTCGTCATCATACTCTGCGAATTCAGGCTGGATGAGGTCAGTGGCACCGAACAGAGAAAAAATCCCCTCATCTACGTTGCTGTCCTCATCGTCTTCATGTGGCGTGCTTTCTCGCACTTTGTAATCTGGTGGTATGAGGTGCTGATTCATCTTGATCATTGTCAGCCGCTCCACATTTTTGGGCGATAGGCGGCTCCGTTTGGCAGTTACAATGCCACCAGCAGCACTGAAAACACGTTCAGAAGACACACTTGCGAGTGGGCAAGACAAATAGTTTATAGCCAGGTTGTAGAGCTGTGGCCACAATTGTTTTTTGCCATGCCAATACTGCAATGGCTCCTCATTAAGAAAGACCACTGTTGAGTCATTCAGATAGTCCTGCACCATCGACTCAAGGTCATCAACTGTTCCTCCACTTTGCTTACTTTTTGCTGTGCCTGTGACATTTTTTCGAGAACCATACCCCATCAAACTTAGCCAATCCTCCTCCCCAGCCACTGTTAGTGTTGTCATTGTGTGTGGTGCAGATGATCCAGTTGCCGGTGTCTTTAACGGCTGAGAGGTCACTTGTGCCCCAGCCACAGGTGCAGAAGTGGATTCTTGTGACTGCGGATGGCCTGCTGATGCTGATGCTGATGTACTGGCTTCTCCTTCAATAACCTGCCGTTCTTTTTCAAACCTCTTGGCTGACCAGGCTAACCAATGTTTGTACTTTTGAACATCTGCATCAGCGAAAGGAAAGAATGCGTTGTCTGCCAGCGCCTTTTTGTAGCGTGGATCCAGAATAGTAGCACAAATGTAATGCTGATCTGAGTTGATGTTTTTAAGACGTTCATCACCACGTAGGCGATGTAATAATTTCTCAGACAAAATGAAATGGTTTTTTTTTTTTCATCTTTTTCAAACTCAGAAGAAACCGCCATCAGTTGGTGCTCCAGTATGCACAACAATGGGATAGCTTTTCCCAAATTACAGTCCTCCTGGCTGACTGCACGCGTGAAGAACTCAAAAGGACGAAGCATGTCTGTCAGGCTTTTAACTATGGCCCATTGCGCCTTACTCATCCGCAGGTCCTCCTTCTGAGATGTAGCCTCTGTCAAGAAATAGTGATCGAGTACCGTATACTGCTCATGCAGACGCTCAAGCATGTAGAAGGTTGAGTTCCAACGTGTTGCCACCTCCTGGATGAGTGCTTTCACTGGCATTCCACGTTGAAGTAGCAGTCTCCGCAGATGCTTCCGGGCCTTAAAAGAATGGCTGAAATGGTTGCACATTTTGCGGCAGGTGGCCATTACCTCGAACGCTGGACTCTCTTTATCACTCAAGAATTTTTGAACTACCAGGTTGATACAGTGCGCCAAACACGGCACTCTAACATGGTGACCCTGTAACATGGCCTTAACTACATTGGCGCCATTATCCGTGGAAACATAACCAATCTTGCGTTTTAGGGGGGATAGCATTGACAACACCTTTTTGTCAAACTCTTCCAAAAGGTTTTCTGCTGTGTGACTTTTCTCCAAGGCAAACATGGCTAGTGTTGCATGTTTCCGAGCAGCTTTGAAAACTTGGTCCGGGTCAACACCTGCGTTTAGCTTTGCTATAACACCTGAAAAAGAGACCCAGTGTGCAGTGATGCACATGTAATCATCGCCTGGGCCACTGGTCCACATGTCTGTTGTCAGATGTATTGTGTGAACAGCACTCTTCTGCAAAGCTGCCCCAATCGCCTGCAGCACATCTTCATGTAGTGCTGGAACCGCAACTCTGGCAAAATAGAACCGGCTCGGAACCTTCCATTTAGGGCAGAGCGTTGCAACTAATTCAAGAAAACCTACCGCTTCTACAAAAGAAAAAGGTAGAAGGTCCACAGCTAGCATTTTAGCCAGCTTAGTGTTATACAGACGCGTCAGTGGGTGGTTGCGTTCATATGGCACCTCTGAAGTAAGCATTGTTCTAATGTTGCCCTGGACCAAGCATTTACGGGCTGATAATGACTTCGTTGACCCAATTTTGCTCGCTGGTGAACTTTTGTGCGTTGGTGTCTCACTCGCTCCAACACTCTTAGTGTGCCTCACATTGGGTGTGCTGCTGAGAGGGGTACTGGGTGTAAGGGAAGTGTTTGACACGTCTTCTTCCTGCTCGTCAACATCAGATGAAACATCAACGTTTCCTTGATTTTGGCCTTTCTTGATCGCAGCTAGGTGCGCAAACCATTGGACAGCGTGCTTTCTGTCAAGATGACCACTCTGGCCGCCGGTACCATAGTTGCTACCTGGCTTACCACGACTAACTGCAAGCTTACAAAGGGTACAAATGGCAAACCTTGGATTTTTGGGACAAACAGTAAAGAAGTCCCAAACTGGGGACTTGAAGTGTCTGTGGGACCTGGAGGAGGCGGCGATACTGGTGGTGGTGGTGGTGGTCATGAAGCTAATGCCAGATGAAGTGGAGGATCTGGATTGGCCAACTTTTGTACGTTTTCCACTTTCACCGCCACTAATTAAGGTCGAGGTTGACGCAGGTCTCTTCTTGCCAGAAAGAAATATGGAAGCGGGACGAGTTGGTGTACTACTTAACTCCAATGATTGTGGTGTTTCCACTGCCTCCTCATCGACAACATCATCATCATCATCATCACGCGCAGCAGCTCTTCGGGCTAGGGTCAAAATGTCTGTTTGCTGCATGCCCGCTGGGGCTGCAGTGACCTTTATGATGACTGGGTCGTCGTTGGCAGAGTCTTCATCAGCAGCAGTATCCGCCACTTCTTGTTGAGCCTCATCACACTCCATAAGTCTGAGACTTTGGACGAGCTTCCTTTTACGCTTAAGTACCTTTGTTGGATCATGGTGTGCCTCACTCTCAGACGGCTGTGGTGCTGGTTCCCAAGTTTGATCCGTATCATCAGAAGGAGGTGTGCTTGAAGAGGATGTAGACACCACCCTTGATCTCTTCCTTGCTAGGGTTGTGGAAGACAATGAAGGATCATCAGGAGGAGTGGCTTCCTCAAATGATACCTCGCCTTGATTGTCGATTTCCTGATGTGCCCCTACTTCGGGAGGAACAACTATTGTGGGCACTTGTTGTGACCCTCCATGCACCTCTGCATGCGCATCTCCTTGCGCTGCCTCTCCTTCCACATGTACTTGGGCTTGTACTTGCACATGTGATTGTTGTTGCCGCTGTGGTTGTTCAACACTCGTCAGATGAGCTACAACAACCTGTGTTGATTGAGGGACATTGCTGCTGCTTTCTTGCGATGAGCCAACATCACTGGTCGATGGTGATTGAAGAAGTATACTGGCTGCCTCTGCAGCACTCAAGGGCTTGGACTTAAGTTGGCGTGGTGGTGGTGGTGGCACTGAGCCCAATGGAGCGGGGGTGCTGCTGCCAGCTTGGTCCCCAGCAGATCCCGCTGCAGCTGCTGCAGGCATACTTTTTTTTTTACTCACAAAAAAAGGGGCGGGCGGCACACCAGTGTCCTTGGTAACTTGCTTCTTCTGCTCCTTACTGGCACCTTTCTTGCTAGAGGAGCTACGGGTTACTTTTTTTGGGGCCATCTTCTTCAGAGCAGGTCAGCAGGCAGCAGTTGCACGAGTTGCAGAGGGTTCTGTGTCCAGACGTGACGTCGCGTGACGTTATGCTGCACACACCGCTGCAGGACTTCTTCCTGGCACTGGTGGTTCTATTGAGTCTTCTTGTGCACCTAAAAGCAATGGAAGACAGAGGAACATCAGTTCAGTTATACACCCCAAAAAATCGACAAAACACAGAAAAATGAGCACAATCCCATGCCATCCATGATGTTTACATTGAAGACACCCCACAGAAAGACTAGGGACATGCAAGTATGCAACACTCACTACCCCTGGGCATAAGGGATGAAAAGTAGGCAAAATAAGTGCAGGCCTCAGACACTGCCTCTCCTCAAAATGGCCCCCTTACACCCCAAGCACATGTTGCCTGTACCAGCCAGCACTCAAGATGGCCACCACCACCACCCACATGGCCAGTCCACATCAACAGTACACCCCCAAAAAACAGAAAAACTGCCAGAAATCACCACAATCCAATGCCATCCATGATGTTTACATCAAAGAGAGTGAGACAACACCACAGGCACACTCAGTCCATGCACCACCACCACCCCTGGGCAAGCAAAAGGCCACACCAGCAGCCCCCCAAAAACGACAAAAAACAATAAAATAAGCACAATCCCAGCCCATCCATGGCCTCAATTATGTTTAAATTCAAGAAGACACCCCACAGAAAGACTAGGCCCATGCAACACTCACCACCCCTGGGCAAAGGGCCACACCAGCAGGCCCAAAAAAACGACAAAAAACAATAAAATCTGCACAATCCCAGTCCATCCATGGCCTCAATGGTGTTTAAATTCAAGAAGACACCCCTCAGAAACACTAGGCCCATGCAACACTCACTACCCCTGGGCATAAGGGATGAAAAGTAGGCAAAATAAGTGCAGGCCTCAGACACTGCCTCTCCTCAAAATGGCCCCCTTACACCCCAAGCACATGTTGCCTGTACCAGCCAGCACTCAAGATGGCCACCACCACCACCCACATGGCCAGTCCACATCAACAGTACACCCCCAAAAAACAGAAAAACTGCCAGAAATCACCACAATCCAATGCCATCCATGATGTTTACATCAAAGAGAGTGAGACAACACCACAGGCACACTCAGTCCATGCACCACCACCACCCCTGGGCAAGCAAAAGGCCACACCAGCAGCCCCCCAAAAACGACAAAAAACAATAAAATAAGCACAATCCCAGCCCATCCATGGCCTCAATTATGTTTAAATTCAAGAAGACACCCCACAGAAAGACTAGGCCCATGCAACACTCACCACCCCTGGGCAAAGGGCCACACCAGCAGGCCCAAAAAAACGACAAAAAACAATAAAATCTGCACAATCCCAGTCCATCCATGGCCTCAATGGTGTTTAAATTCAAGAAGACACCCCTCAGAAACACTAGGCCCATGCAACACTCACTACCCCTGGGCATAAGGGATGAAAAGTAGGCAAAATAAGTGCAGGCCTCAGACACTGCCTCTCCTCAAAATGGCCCCCTTACACCCCAAGCACATGTTGCCTGTACCAGCCAGCACTCAAGATGGCCACCACCACCACCCACATGGCCAGTCCACATCAACAGTACACCCCCAAAAAACAGAAAAACTGCCAGAAATCACCACAATCCAATGCCATCCATGATGTTTACATCAAAGAGAGTGAGACAACACCACAGGCACACTCAGTCCATGCACCACCACCACCCCTGGGCAAGCAAAAGGCCACACCAGCAGCCCCCCAAAAACGACAAAAAACAATAAAATAAGCACAATCCCAGCCCATCCATGGCCTCAATTATGTTTAAATTCAAGAAGACACCCCACAGAAAGACTAGGCCCATGCAACACTCACCACCCCTGGGCAAAGGGCCACACCAGCAGGCCCAAAAAACCGACAAAAACCAATAAAATCTGCACAATCCCAGCCCATCCATGGCCTCAATGGTGTTTAAATTCAAGAAGACACCCCACAGAAAGACTAGGCCCATGCAACACTCACCACCCCTGGGCAAAGGGCCACACCAGCAGGCCCAAAAAAACGACAAAAAACAATAAAATCTGCACAATCCCAGCCCATCCATGGCCTCAATGGTGTTTAAATTCAAGAAGACACCCCTCAGAAACACTAGGCCCATGCAACACTCACTACCCCTGGGCATAAGGGATGAAAAGTAGGCAAAATAAGTGCAGGCCTCAGACACTGCCTCTCCTCAAAATGGCCCCCTTACACCCCAAGCACATGTTGCCTGTACCAGCCAGCACTCAAGATGGCCACCACCACCACCCACATGGCCAGACCACATCAACAGTACACCCCCAAAAAACAGAAAAACAGCCAGAAATCACCACAATCCAATGCCATCCATGATGTTTACATCAAAGAGAGTGAGACAACACCACAGGCACACTCAGTCCATGCACCACCACCACCCCTGGGCAAGCAAAAGGCCACACCAGCAGCCCCCCAAAAACGACAAAAAACAATAAAATAAGCACAATCCCAGCCCATCCATGGCCTCAATTATGTTTAAATTCAAGAAGACACCCCACAGAAAGACTAGGCCCATGCAACACTCACCACCCCTGGGCAAAGGGCCACACCAGCAGGCCCAAAAAAACGACAAAAAACAATAAAATCTGCACAATCCCAGCCCATCCATGGCCTCAATGGTGTTTAAATTCAACAAAACAGTTGTATCATGCACCCATAACCAACCCTGGTCCTACTGGATACTGTGGCTACCCACAATATAATTTATTTAATTTTCTGAAAAAGTTCCAAAATTGTACTTGCAGCAACTGTAATGCCCCAAACAAACTTACTTGTGAAAGTTGATTTCTAATCCAAAAGTGATCCAAAGACAGTCAAAAAGGCCTCAAATCCAAATATCCAGCAGCACCCACAAAAAGTAATCCTTCCAGCTCCAGATCCAAATGAAAGTGACCAGGAGATGGACAAAGCACTGGGAGGAGCCTGCTGGACAGGAACAGGAAGTTGGAGACTGTGGGGCACTTCCTTCCTCCCCCCCCCCCCCAAAATGGACTCCTTGCAAAAAAAAGGCCATGCAAATGTCAACCTGAGGAGTGATTCTGATAAAAATCATAATTTTCTGAAGGTTTATCCTGTTTGCTGGTGATTTTCTTGTGCGAAATTGCAAAATCTCTATTTCGCAAGTGCGAGATTGTTCCTTTCCGCCGCAACTACGTGTTCGCAATTGCGAACTCTCGCGAGGTGTGCTGTGCAAGGTGGCAAGCCGCGAGTACGTATTCGCGGGCGACAAACTCCCGCGGGAACACGCAGCAAGATCTAAAATGGCGCGTCACTCGCAAAGAAAATCAACTCGGCAAACGCTAAAATGACTGAAAGTGAACGCCGTGCACCACGCCGCGCGCCGCAACCAAGCAAAAAATCCGCCGCGAGCGGATTCACGGATTTTCGACAAATTCGCGAGCGTTCGCGGATTGCGGATTTGCCGAAAATCCGAAAAATCCGCGAGCGGAGCGGATTTTACGCCCATGCTTAATAACCATTCATGCGTTTTCTTGGGGACAGCCATTGAAAGACCTTTGTGTTAAACTCATGCAAAATGTTGTCTCCTGTATGATTTTTCTCCATGACAAACATGGCTAGTGTTGCATGTTTCCGAGCAGCTTTATAAACTTTGTCTGGGTCAACACCTGCGTTTAGCTTTGCTTTAACCCCTGAAAAAGAGACCCAGTGTGCAGTGATGCACATGTAATCAAGGGCTTGGCAACTGGTCCACGTTTCTGTTGTCAGATGTATAGTGTGAACAGCACTCTTCTGCAAAGCTGCCCCAATCACCTCCAGCACATCTTCATGTAGTGCTGGAACCGCAACTCTGGCAAAATAGAACCGGCTAGGAACCTTCCATTTAGGGCAGAGCGTCGCCACCATTTCAAGAAAACCCACCCCTTCCACAAAAGAAAAAGGGAGAAGGTCCAGCGCTAGCATTTTAGCCAGCTTAGTGTTATACAGACGCGCCGTTGGGTGGTTGCGTTCAAATGGCGCATCTGAAAACAACATGTAATGTAATGTAATGATGTCTTGTAAAGCGCATGAATCACCCCACATGGGGTATCTCCGCGCTGTAGACCGCTGGGGAACCCGTCCTGGCTTTCCCTGTGAGATGGTCCCTACTGGGTATCTCCAAGGTGAAACCAGGCATCCCTGGCGTATGTGGGGGGCCGTTGTGGAGATGAGGCAAGCTAATGCCCAGAGTTGGAGAGTGTGATCCCTGGTTAGAGTAGGCACCAAGGCGAGAATTATCGAGTCCGCTGACCCTGGTCCACGACCCTGCCGCGTTGGGAATTGAACCCTGGTCCCAGGCCGTCCTCTACATCCGGGTCTGCCGCCTCTAACCAGTGAGCCACACCACTCCACATGCTTTTTAATGGTTGTGGAAAAGTCAGCCCATAACGCTCCTGATGCCCAGGCTGCTGGCGCAAGACGCCTCTTAGTTCCCATCTTGAACAATTACCAAATAAAGAGACGGGCGCTGGGAGCAGGAAAACAAGAACAGAGTTTTATTTCTCATGAGGAGAGCCTGTCATGTCGGACACTCGCATAGTGTCTTCAGGAGGTGCTCTAACAAGTTTCTCTGAGGCTTCGTCTTTTATACACATGTTTATGGTGCACAAACATCCTTCATTATAATCAAGACATTGTGAGGTATGAAGATGACATCCCCGGTACCCCCCCCACCCCCAGTTCCGGCCCATTTGAACACATGGCTACAGTAGTGGCCTTTACCCCTCATACAATAGGAGGGGGGCTATCACGCCGCTGAGTGTTCTGTCGATTCCTTTGGAATGTGTGCGCCTGATCGAATCTCAGGGGGTGGGGAGGTCATGATCAATAGTAGCTCCCTTTGAAGAGGGGCGAGTGCATACAGTAGTGGGCAATAAACTGTATCCTCAGGCTAAGGGATGACCAGCGGTCCGTGCAGACAATCAGGCTCAGAGGAAGGGGTCATCAAAGGAGGGGTATTCATGGAAGAAAAGGAGGTGTTGGTCAGGCGCGGGGTGTGATTCTCAGAGCCAGGGTCATGCGGAAGGGGAAGGGTTCATGACTTGTGCATGTGAGAGTGGGGGCGGTCGGGGTGCATGGGGGATGCTTGCAGGGTCAGGGAAGGGCGCTGATGATCGATCGCGAACAGGGAGACCATGGTACCTAAAATGGCTGTCGTATGTATGTGCGCATGGGTCTATGCTGGCGGGATAACACAGTCAGTGTTTCGCAATATCCGTTCTGCTTACGACAAGAGGTTCAGTGAACACAAATGAACGCCGCTTATGTGCATATACATTGCCAATTTCAACAGTCGCCGCTTTTTAACATACGCTAGTTCATTTGTGTTTACCCCAACTGATGGCGTGTACATATAGTCATGTGTGGCCAAATGAAATAGCATTTGTCAATACTAGCAGATCGCATGTAACCATATACAGTCGATACGATTGGCGGAATGCAGTACATATGAATTTACATTTGTTGGATTATTCATACAAGGCTAGAGATCGGCATAGTACTTAGTCGGGGTCAATCAAGAAAAACATTCTGACGCATTATATAATCAAGTTCTGACTTTCTCTCCGGTGACATCAACATACAGAAAAAGTGCTCTGATACCTTTGGGTTTTGTCAGCGCTATAAGAGACTTTTGGAAAACTAAATACATGAGTGACCGATGAAACATTTTTGAAAGCAATAAAATATGGCTGAGGGAGGAATTCAGTTCGATACAAGCAATAAGTCAAGGGGTGAGTAGAAAGTTCAAAAGGGGGGGGGTCTTTGTCACAATGTCTTTTTAACAGAGTCCGTCTTCTTTTGTTGGCGCTGTTGAGCACCGGCGGTGGAGCTATAGGTCCAGCTCGTATTCATCCTTACGCGTTGCAGGGTGCAATCAGTCCTCTGCTATTAGATCACAGTCCTGTTTCCTAACTGATCTTCTTAGGGGTGCCTCATGCTGGGCACCAGCGTGTCTTTCTTTTTCCGTGGCAAAACCTTATTCTATCTAGATGCTGCTCCTCTTTTCTGAGTCAAAAGTTATGCGAAAAGGGCGATGTTGTTGAATAATCGAGGGAGGAGAGGGCGGAGTGGGATCAGATCTTTGAACACACCAAGGGACCAAAAGGAGCAAAGGACGTCGAGCAGGCAGGCCCATCAGTCGGGCTCGAAAAGGACGGGGACTTCAGGCACGAGTGGGTCAGCGAATCGAGGGCTTCAAGGCAGCCCTTCATTCCTTCATCTGCCGAGTTTGAGAGTGGTGCATCGTCCCGCGTCTCGTTGCTCTGCGACTCCATCTTTGGTCGAGGTCACACGTGCTTCATGATCTGTGGCCAGGCTGTGCGTCCCATCCCGCTCCTCTCCTCTGGTCGTTGTATCTTTGAATGGGTACAAAACAAGTTTTTAGAAAAACTGGCAGGAGAAGACTTTTATACATCTCAATTCCGTCCCCAATCCTACGTAGGTGGGGGATATGTTCATCGATCACAGTCAGAAGTCATCACTTATGGAGTATGTAGGAGGGCATTTCTACTGAATTCGTAAGCCTATTTGGCGCTCAGTCGTGACGTACGTGGGGAGAAATCAGGCTAGGTACTGACAATCTTACATTTCCCTTCGGGTCGGCTAACTCTTGCAAGCAGGGGGTTATCATCATGAGAGGGGGGACAGAGGTGAAACATGCTTTACTTGGGGAGCGATAGTTAACCAAGGTCATCAATTACACTTCGGGGATAGCTGATATGGAGCTGGGGTCAATCGGGAGAAGCGGGGATGCTTTGGACATTCGCACTTAAGTGCAGAGGGGTGGGGCATTCTGGGCATTGGGGATTGCATTTCTAACGAACTGAAAAACAGAAGACCATTAACGTTATAGTCCCCCTATAAAAGGCCAGATTAGGGGACATCAGTCGTCTTACCTGTCCTTTCTTTCATTACCAACTCGGGTTCTATCGTTTTGCAGAAAGGAGAGGTAGTAATATGGCAAGTTACAATCATTTTAGTTCCTGTCAATTTTGCCGATTACCTTTGTGTTCGAAGAGACCCAATTAGGTTTGTGCCGGTGGGGCACAACGTTCTTGCACAAGGGAGGAGGGAACAGGGGGACCCTCAGAGAGAGAGTCGCCGTGGAGAGAGAGAGAGAGAGAGAGAGAGAGAGAGAGAGAGGGAGAGAGAGAGAGAGATAGAGAGAGAGAGAGAGAGAGAGAGAGAAACGTGTACAATAATGGTCCATTCAGTGCGCACACAACACAGAACAGCAGGGGTTAAGTAATACGGAAACACAGGCAGAGGAATGACGTAGATCCATACATTACGTACACACAAACTCAGACGGGGAGACAGTACATGTATTATATACAAAAATCCAAGACAAAACATAGAACAGTTATTGGCCAAAATTATCTTTTCCTGTATGCTGTGCATCCTTAGCATCCTAAGCTCTTTTTACCTTTTTCTTCTCTTTTATTCGTCGGCTGCCTTCACTGGTGGCTTTGATTGTACACACTTACGCCTTTGGCAATTGGTCAAGAACTAACCTGATCGAGCTAAGGTGTTTCCAGCCTGAGGCAACAGTGGGTGTCAGTTGGGAGAACAATGGGGTAGCTTTGAGTTTCATGTCTATGAGGGTGCGAAGAAGGATGTAGTAGATTTTAAATGTAAACCTCACCTCAAAATATTCCTTAAACTTTCCCTATTTAGTTAATTGTAGGATGCTTATTCATTAGTGCACGTCATTTTAGTTGTACTATTCGGGGTGCCAAGCGAAGTTATATTTTGTAGTTTCCCCTTCAGGCTGCCCTCCCAGGCGCTGAGTTCAGGGAGAGAAATAGTCATTGTTTGCATGTCCTGTGTAGGCACCATAATCAAATCCCTTTTTCCCATCTCTTCGTCCGCTAGACCACTATTTTTTTCGTACTTTTTACTCGACGTTCCGATGTGACCTGCAGAAAGAGGGAAAAAGAAGGGGGGCGGGGGCAGCATTTAAACAACATATTAGCGCGCATAAACCCGAAAAGGCTTTTACTTACTACATACTCGGCCTATCTCCACAGGATGCAGTCCCTGCCAACTTGGCGTTTAAGCCCATGTGGACCCTTTAGCGTGGGAGAGATTATTATCGGAAGCCTGTGGATAGCATAGGTCGCCCAAGTGTGGTATTACGGATCGTGTGCAGGGGGGGGGTCAAGTGGCACTCCTTCGGGGTGACTTAGGGGTATTTTAAAACAATTTTCCTGATACAGGTAGCATATAAAGTATAGGCTAAATACCAGGATCTTTTAGTGGTTGCTTTAGGCTGTACAAAAATGCAAACCACATACAACCAAAAACCTGGACCGTTCAAATTTTCAACATTTCTGCATACTATATTTTTCAACCCTTAACTAATTGAGCTGAGCCATTCCACCTGTAATTTAGTTACATCGGAAATAGTAGTCATTTATTCGAAACTTACCAATTTACGCGTGACAACTGCGTTTGCTTTTTCCAAAAATCTTTAATAAGAATGTCAGGGCACACATACGGGCCTACAACCTCGTGGGCCGGCCACGGAGCAGGCTGGAACTGTACATGTGGGGATACTTAGTAGTGGAAAACTTAATGGAGTCGGTGGTCGTTAATTTCATAAAAAGTGCGATAAGTGCAATAAAATCATATCGAAACTTTAGTGTGAGCGAGTATCATAAGCATTGAAATTCGAACTTTCAATAATCATGATGCGCCAAAACTTAACAACAATTCATTGTCCGAATGTTCAATCGGTACCCATCTCATGTCAATTCATTGTCCTTCATTGTCCGAACACATAATCAGTACCTATCCCATATCAATTCATTGTCCGAACTGACAGTACACATCCTATATCAATCCATTGTCCGAACATATAATCAGTACACATCCTATATCAATCCATATGTTTAAAAACTACATACATATCCCATGACATCAAGGCTGAGCAATCGGGGTACAACAAGGAGTTGAAAGTTTCATTTGTACCGGCGCCATTTTGGGTGCAACCAGGCAGATCCAGGCATAATCTAAATCTCCACTAATTCGTGGTTGGCCCAGAGCCTCTTTCGGCAGTCCAAAAGTTCCGTTAAAGGGCAAAAGAAAGGATCGGCGGTCTGAACCATCAGTCAAAGGGGGAGGGAGGCAACAATTTTTTCTACCGGGTCATACTGGGTTTTCACCGGAACTGATCCGAACTGCCGTCTGCAGGATTTTAGTCATTCAAACTGAGGCTGGCGCCAGCATGGGAGCGCCGACGTCTCGCGGCTACATTTTCATCGTTCCGTGGGCAATCATGGCGGTCATTTCCCATCGGGGGTGTCTGCGGGGGCCGGGGGTCAGGGGCCCCCGTGGCTCTTGTAGAATCTTCAAAGTCGAGGAGAACACTTCTGTTCGTGGGACTCATTTCTCGATTTGCAAGTAACCGGGCCATCCCTTCACGCCGGGCCCACTCATGCAGGGTCGACCGCCATATTTACGAGTTCCAGTACCCCTGTCGGGTGAGTGGGGCGTTGGGGGTGCCACTGGGGACCTCCACCTGGGGAGGTGGGAGAGACTTGTTTGCGCCGTCTCTCCTTCCCAGCGCACCCCACGCCGTTTTTGTCGGCGTTGGCGTTTATGATGGCCGGACCAGGCGATGGGAGAGGGGGGGGGGGTTCGGAGGCATAGGCAAGACATCCCCCCCCCCGTTGGCCTGCAAGGCGCTGCTTCAGGGCCGAACGGGGAGCCCATACTAAATCGGAGCTGGACAAGAGGATGAGAGGGGAGGGGGGGGTCGGTGGCCTGAGCAAGACATCCCCCCCAGGTTGTCGCAGCCATTATTGAAGAAAGAAAGAGGGGGGGGGTCGGAGGCATGAGCAAGACATCCCCCCCCGGGTTGTCGCAGCCATTATTAAAGAACCGTCGGCCTCGGCTCTTCTTCAGGCCCACCTTATGCGATGACCTCCGGCCGACGGCTGGCAGCAGGACCCGCCCTACACGTGTTGAAGATCTCGTCTTCCGGATGGGCGTAGCCGCGGACCTGTTGCACTTTGGGAGTTTCCAGAATGGGGGCGGATGTCTGCTGACTTGTATCTTTCCCAGGTTACCGTTATTGGGGCGTGGCAGGTGGTGGGACAGACATGTTTGGAGCAGTGAGGGGCGATGAAGCCTTGTTGCCTCGTGGCCATCGCGATGTCAAGCTTGGCTTCTCTCATCATTTTCATGTTTCTTATTACGGGCTTATTTCTAACGTTTCTTGTTTCTAGCGTAATCATATGTTTTATCGTGAACTATTGTTAACGTTTCCCTATTTGTAACTTAATAAAAACTCATCAGTGGCCTACTGATTTTGCTTTCCTATTTCTTTCTCTTTATCCTTTCATTTTTCACTCCTTTCTATCGTGTTTCATGCTAAAGTTTCTGTTAACAGGGTACAGTGATTACTTCGTTATTGTTGCATATGTCCTTTTTATTGGGGGTACCCTTCGGTCGAGCCAGATGACCTACCCCCAATAAATGGTCCGGGTGGAACTAGTTTACCAATCAGTGGGGAGTAGATAGGCATGAAAGATTACAACGGGGGACAAAGGTCCACATTACCTACCCTTCACTACTTGCAAAGATTAGACAGAATATTTCTATTCCACGTTATTTGCAAACAGGGAATACCTCAAAAGAACTATTCCTTGAACAATAAATGTCCAGACAATCAATCAATCAGTGGGGAGAAAAACAGGCATGACGGATTACAATAGGGGACAAATGTCTGCATTACCTATCCTTTACTATCTGCAAAGACAGAAAAACGTTCCTATTCATCGCTGTTTGCAAATAGAAAATGTCTCAAAGAGAACCAATACTTCAATTACAATCAATCAATCAATCAGATGGGCGAAGCCATCCTACCAATCGGACGTAAAAGACGTCCTACTTAACCTTACCCGGACCGGACCATGTGGGCAGTTCTTTGCCTTCCCTTTTTCCAGCGCCCAATCGTTCTCTTTTCTCCATGTTTTTACCGCAGCATTCCTGTGGGATTCCAGTCAGGACAGTAGGTCACTTGAGAGAGGTCCGTTCAGAATCGGTGAAGTTCATTCAATCGGCAGCCGGACGAGGGCCCTCTCAAGGCAGGTAAACTCCAATCATTTAGATGTTCACCCCATCGTCTGGACCTCTCTTACCGGACCTTATGTCGCTGATGGACCCCGCGTTGGGACGCCAATTGTGGAAAAGTCAGCCCATAACGCTCCTGATGCCCAGGCTGCTGGCGCAAGACGCCTCTTAGTTCCCATCTTGAACAATTACCAAATAAAGAGACGGGCGCTGGAAGCAGGAAAACAAGAACAGAGTTTTATTTCTCATGAGGAGAGCCTGTCATGTCGGACACTCGCATAGTGTCTTCAGGAGGTGCTCTAACAAGTTTCTCTGAGGCTTCGTCTTTTATACACATGTTTATGGTGCACAAACATCCTTCATTACAATCAAGACATTGTGAGGTATGAAGATGACATCCCCGGTACCCCCCCCCCCCCCAGTTCCGGCCCATTTGAACACATGGCTACAGTAGTGGCCTTTACCCCTCATACAATAGGAGGGGGGCTATCACGCCACTGAGTGTTCTGTCGATCCTTTGGAATGTGTGCGCCTGATCGAATCTCAGGGGGTGGGGAGGTCATGATCAATAGTAGCTCCCTTTGAAGAGGGGCGAGTGCATACAGTAGTGGGCAATAAACTGTATCCTCAGGCTAAGGGATGACCAGCGGTCCGTGCAGACAATCAGGCTCAGAGGAAGGGGTCATCAAAGGAGGGGTATTCATGGAAGAAAAGGAGGTGTTGGTCAGGCGCGGGTGTGATTCTCAGAGCCAGGGTCATGCAGAAGGGGAAGGGTTCATGACTTGTGCATGTGAGAGTGGGGGCGGTCGGGGTGCATGGGGGATGCTTGCAGGGTCAGGGAAGGGCCCTGATGATCGATCGTGAACAGGGAGACCATGGTACCTAAAATGGCTGTCGAATGTATGTGCGCATGGGTCTATGCTGGCAGGATAACACAGTCAGTGTTTCGCAATATCCGTTCTGCTTACGACAAGAGGTACAGTGAACACAAATGAACGCCGCTTATGTGCATATACATTGCCAATTTCAACATGGTGGGCTGGACCATTTTACGGGATGATGATGACTTCTTCGACCCAGTTACGCTCAGTGATGATGAACTTTTTCGCAATGGTGTCTCACTTTCTCCCACACTCTTAGTGTGGCTCGTATATCTTGCAGGGGGTGTGCTGCTGACAGGGGTACTAGGTGTAACTGAAGGAATGTTTGACGCTTCTTCCTCCTCGTCATCATCAGATGAAACATCAACGGATACACTTTGTTGACTTGCAATTCGGGCTGCCTTGATCTCCCTTAGGTGCGCATGCCATTTGACAGTGTGCTGTCTCTCAAGATGACCTCTCTGGCCTCCGGTACCATAGTTGGTACCAAGCTTACCACGACTAACTCAAACCTTACAAATGGTACAAATGGCTATGTTTTCCCTTGTTGGGCTAACACTAAAGAAGTCCCAAATTGCGGACTTCAAATGTCTGTGGAGGGCGGAGGAGGCGATACTGGGAATGCTAATGCTAGATGAAGTGGAGGATGTGTGTTGCCAAAATTTAGTACGTTGTGCACTTACAGTACCACTAATTGAGGAAATGGAGGTCGAGGTGGATGGAGGTCCCTTCTGGCGAGAAAATATGGAAGCTGTAGGTGGTGGTGTACTAGTTTACTGCATTGGTGGTGGTCCCATTGACACGTCGCCAACATCACGCTCAGCAGCCTTTCTGAATAGGGTAAAAATGTATGTTTGCTGCATGCCCGCTGAGGCTGGAGTGACGTCTATGATGACTGCGTTGTCGTCGTGAGAGTCTTCATCAGCAGGAGTATACGCCACTTCTTTTTCAGCGTCATCATCACACTCCATAACGAACCAACCCGCCAGCTGAGATCATGCGGCACAGGGCAGGTACAAGTCCCGAAGGTCCAAACAGCCAAAATGGGCGGAAAATCCTTCAGAGTCAAGACTGCCAAGAAATGGAACCAGCTGCCAGTAAAACTGCGTACAGAACCATCGGAGCCACAATTCAGGAAAGAATTGAAAACAATCCTCTTCCCCAAAGACTAAAACCGAAAGAAGCGGGAGCAACGAAGAACTACTATTAGCATTTACAGCGCGGGGACACACTTGCTAGTGTAACCAGGCGCTTTACAAAATACTAATAAATAAATAAATAAATAACTATGAGACTTTCGGGGACCTTCCTTTTACGCTTAGGTACCTTTGTCAGATCATGGTGTGCCTCTCAGACAGGCCTGGTGGTTCCCAATTTTCATCCATATCATCAGAAGGAAGGGGGCTTGAAGAAGATGTAGACACCTTCCTTGATCTTTTCCTTGCTGGGGATCTGGAAGACAATGAATCATCAGGAGGAGTGGCTTCCTCATATGATACCTCGGCTTGAATGTCGATTTCCTCATGTGCCCCTACTTCGGGAGGAACAACTATTGTGGACACTTGTGCCGCTCCATGCACCTCTGCTTGCGCCTCTCCTTGCGCCGCCTCTCCTTCCACATGTACTTGGGCTCGTACTTGCACATGTGGTTGTTGTTGCGGCTGTGGTTGTTGAACACTCGTCAGATGAGTTACAGCAACCTGTGTTGATTGAGGGATGCTGCTACTTTCTTGCAATGAGCCAACATCATTGGTCGATGGTGATTGAACAACTATACTGGCTGCCTCTGCAGCACTCAAGGGCTTGGACCTAAGTTGGCGTGGTGGTGGTGGCACTGAGCCCAATGGAGCGGAGGTGCTGCTCCCAGCTTGGTCCCCAGCAGACCCCGCTGCTGCTGCAGGCGTACTTTTTTTTCCCAAAAAATGTGGCGGTCGTCACACCAGTCTCCTTGGTAAGTGGCGCCACTTGCTTCTTCTGCTCCTTACTGGCAACTTTCTTGCTAGAGGAGCTACGGGCAACTTTTTTGGGGGCCATCTTCTTTAGATGTCAGAACAGCAGGCCGCAGTTGCCCAAGTTGCAGAGTTGTCTGTGGCCACACGCGACGTTGTGCTGCACACACCGCAGCAGGACTTCTTCCTGGCACTGATGAGGAACAATGAGGCTGATGATTCGTCTTTCTGCACCTAAAAGCAAACGAAGCCAGAGGAACATCAGTTAAATAAATGTTGCATATGTAGTGCTTCAATTAATAGTTTGCAAGTAAACATTGTTAATATACCCACCCCCCAAAATGGAAAGACCAATAAAATGCACCACTGACAGAGTACCCCTGGGCATAATGGATGAAAGCATGGCAGACTGGGTGCAGGTCTATGACACAACAAAGCACACTGCCTGGCTTCAAAATGGCCCCTTGACCCCACCACATAGCCAGGCTCTGCCTGTACCAGTCCTCAAAATGGCCCCCACCCACATGGCCATGCCCCATCAACACCCCAAAAAATCGAAAAACACACAAAAATCATCACAATCCAATGCCATCCATGCCCTCCATGATGTTTACATTCAAGACACCCCACAGAACAAGCACTGGCTTTGCCAATAGGTCTCGTAGAATGCAGTGCATCCTTCTTGCTCTAGTAGGGCGATTGGGTGGCTATTGGTAATTAGAGAGTGGCCGGAGGGAAGCCGGATGGGGGCAGGAGAGCTGAGATAGCGTGTTAGGGGAGGAGAAGCCGCAGAGCGCACGCTGGGCGAAGCCCTTTGATGTGCTGTGCGGCCGTGAATGCCAGCGTGTTAGGGGAGGAGAAGCCGCAGAGCGCACGCTGGGCGAAGCCCGTTGATGTGCTGTGCGGCCGTGAATGCGCGTGCTTGTTTGCTCACGTGATTCACGTGAACTTAAAGAAAACTGCACGAACTAAACCCTTGGTTTCACGATTTTTTTGAGCACTTGAATTCTCGCTCCCTCAATGCGCTTGCGCGCATTGATAGGTCACGAGACCTAAAAACTAGGCCCATGCACCACTGAGTAGCCCTGTGCAAAAGGCCCCAACAACAGACAAAAAATCGAAAAACACATAAAAATCACCACAATCCAATGCCATCCATGCCCTCAATGATATTTACATTAAAGAGACCCCACAGAAAGACTAGGTCCATGCACCACTGAGTACCCCTGGGCATAATGGATGAAAGCAAGGCACATTGGATGCAGGCCTATGGCACAAAGCACACTGCCTGGATTCAAAATGGCCCCTTGACCCCCATCACATGGCCAGGCTCTGCCAGTACCAGTCCTCAAAATGGCCCCCACCCACATGGCCATGCCCCATCAACACCTCAAAAAATCTAAAAACACACAAAAATCACCACAATCCAATGCCATCTATGCCCTCCATGATGTTTACATTCAAGACACCCCACAGAAATACTAGGCCCATGCACCACTGAGTACCCCTGGGCAAAAGGTCCCAACAACAGCCAAAAAATCGAAAAACACATAAAAATCACCACAATCCAATGCCATTCATGCCCTCCATGATGTTTACATTAAAGAGACCCCACAGAAAGACTCAGTCCATGCACCACTGAGTACCTCTGAGCAAAAGGCCCCAACAACACCCACAAAATCGAAAAACACAAAAATCACCACAATCCAAAGCCACCATGCCCTAAATGAGGTTGAAATTCAACAAAACAGTTGCATTGTGCACCCATAACTAACCCTGGTCCTACTGGATACTGTGGCTACCCACAATATATTTTATTTAATGCTCTGAAAAAGTTTCAAAATTGTAGTTGCAGCAACTGGAATGCCCCAAACAAACAACATCAACTTACTTGTGAAATTTCTAATCAAAAAGTGATCCAAAGAAAGTCAAAAAGGCCTCAAATCCAAATATCCAGCAGCATCCACAAAAAGTAATCCTTCCAGGTCAAGATCCAAATCAAAGTGACCAGGACATGAACAAAGCACTGGGAGGAGCCTGCTGGACAGGAACAGGAAGTTGGAGATTGTGGGGCACTTCCTTCCTCCCACCTCCCCCCCCTAAAATGGACTCCTTGCAAAAAAAAGTGCAGGCAAATGTTATGTTATGTTATGTTATGTTATTATTGTGCTTCTATAGCGCACGGCCACTCCAGATGGAGCATCCCGGCGCTAAAAGTACCCACTAAAAGAGGGAGAAACATAACACTGAAGGGAAATTGTAACACACGCATAAAAGAAAAAAACAGCAGCGGTCTAAGGGAAAAGCAAATGTCAACCTGAGGTGTTATTCTGATAAAAGATATCATTTTCAGAAGGTTTATGCTGCCTGCTGGTGGATTTCTTGTGCAGAATTGCAAATTTTGCAATTTCGCAAATGCGAGATTGACGCTGCCCGCCGCATCTACGTGTTAGCAAGTGTTTACTCCCGCGATGCGTGATCACGGGCCTTTATGACGTACTCGCGTTGACAAACTCTCGCTGTGCAAGGTGGCAAGCCGCGATGACGTTATCGCGGTCGACAAACTCCCGCAGGATCCCGCAGCAAGATCCAAAATGGCGCAGCACACGCCAACATGGAGAAAAACAACTCTTCAAACGCTGAATGACGGTAAGTGAAAGCCGCGCGCCGCAATATTGTATTTCTCAAGCGCGACCAAGCAACAAAATCCGCTTCGTGCGAAATTGCGAATTTTCGGCAAATTCGCGAGAGTTCGCGGATTGCGAATTTGCCGAAATTCCGCGAGCGGAACGGATTTTACGCCCATGCTTAATTTTTTTAAAGCAAGATACCTTTACATCCGCTGGATCCTTCTGGTTGTGGTGATATATAAGACTTGTAGGTTCACCTAGAAGCCGAAGTACCCAGTGCCAATAACTGAGCTGTGGTTTGCAATGGGTAGTCATTGTGTGCCGGGGTTGTAGCAATTCATTTGGTAAAATATAAAGAGTGATAAATAGGTATCAAGGACACCTATGCAATTCTGAAATGTGAACAAAATATAGAGTTCAGATGCAGTAGTTATTTGCACATTGCCGAAATTGTGGGTACCCATACTAACATGTGAATTATTGGACATTTTTCAAAGTGACTTCTTTTTTACAAGGCAGAAAAGTAAAGAAAATCAATAGGTAATAACATTGGATCTACAGCTCTGTGTTGCCCTATGTCTCCCGATAAAAATGGTACCTCACATGTGTGGGTAGGCCTAGTGCCCACGACAGAAAACAGCCCTATACGAAAGATGGACATATCACATTGTTCTAGTGAAAACGGACCCTTTTTTCGCAATATGGATTTTGGACCCCAGCTCAGCCAGCACATGGGGAAACTTAGCAAACTTGTACATTTTTGAAAACTAGACATACAGGGGAACCAATAATGAGGTGACTTGTGTGACTCTCACCAAGTTCTGTCACCCAAAATCCCGCGCAAACCTCAAACTCTGTAAAAAAAACAACCACATTTTCCTTACATTTCTGTGATGGAAAGTTCAGGAATGTGCAGGGAGCCACAAGCTTCCACCTACCCAGTATTTCCCAAAGTCTCCTGATAAAAATGGTACCTCACTTGTGTGGGTAGGCCTAGTGCCCACAACGGGACACAGCCCAACACACAATGTGGACACATCACATTTTTCTAGTGAAAAAGGACCCTTTTTTTCAATTTTCCTAGCTGTGGATTTTGAACCCTAGCTCGGCAGGGACATGGGGAATCCCGGCAAACCTGTACATTTTTTAAAACTAGACATCTTGGGAAATTCAGGAAGGGGTAACTTGTGTGGCTCTTGCCAGGTTCTGTTACCCATAATCCATTGCAAACCTCAAACTTTGTAAAAAAACACATTTTCCCCACATTTCTATGAAGGAAAGTTCTGGAATCTATGGGAAGGAAAAATCTTCCATCCACCCAGCATTCCCCCAAGTCTCCCAATACAAATGGTATCACATTTTTCCACTCAAAACAGACTTTCTGTTCGCAATGTGTCTAGCTTTTGATTTCTGTCCCTAACTCAGCCAACACCTGGGGAAATCTAGCAATCCTTTACATTTTTGAAAATTAGACATCCAGCGGAATCTAAGATGGAGTAACTTGTGTCGCTTTCACCAGGTTCTGCTACCCAGAATTTCTTGCAAACCTCAAACTTAAAAAAAAAACACTTTTTCCTCACATTTCTGTGAAGAAAAGTTCTGGAACTGCGGGAAGTCACAAACCTCCACCCACCCAGCATTGCCCCAAGTCTCCTGATACAAATAGTACTTTATTTGTGTGGGTAGGCCTAGTACATGTGACATGAAACTGGCACGGCCCAAAACACAACGTGGTCACATCACATTTTGTCAGTGAAAATTGACCCTTTTTCACAATGTGTCTATCTGTGGATTTTGGACCCTTGCTCAACTGGCACCTGTGGAAACCTAGCAAGCCTGTACATTGTTGAGCCCTAGACCCCTGGGAAATCCTGGATGGGGTGACTTGTGTGGCTCATACTAGATTCTGTTACCCAGAATACCTTAAAAACCTCAAACTTTTTATAGAAAAACACATTTTCCACACATTTCTGTGCATGAAAGTTCTGGAATCTGTGGGGAGCCACAAACTTCCACCCACAAATGGTTCCTCACTTGTGTCGGTAGGCCTAGTGCCCATGACAGGAAACGGCCCAAAACACAACCTGGGCACATCATATTTTTCCAGTAAAAACTGACCGTTTAATTGCAATTTGTCCAGCTAAGGATTTTGGACCCTAGTTCAGACTGCACCTAGGGAAACCTAGCAAACCTGTATATTTGCAAGCCATACCTCCCTGGGCTGCCCCGGTTGCCAAGATTTCAGAACTGTCTCGGTTTGGTAGGTTTCCCTAGTTGACCCCTGAGCCCCGGGCCAAAAACCAAGGTGCCTCCCCTACATACCAGGTTGTTTTGTTATAGGTAATTTTGATGTCTCCATAATATGTTTTGGGGTGTTGCCTGTCACGGGTACTTGGCCCACCCACATAAATGAGGTACCATTTTTATTGGGAGACCTAGGAGAATGTGGGTGTTAGGAAATTTGTGTCAGCCTGGTGATCCCAGAACCTTCCCACCAGAAACGCTTGCTACGTTTGAGGTTTGCAGGGGATTCTGGGCAGGAATTCTTTTGGGGATCCACCCAAGCCATACCTCCCTGAAGTCCCCCAGGTGTCTAGTTTTCAGAAATGTCTGGGTTTGCTAGGTTTCCCTAGATTAATTGGGCCACCCACACAAGTGAGGTACCATTTTATCTGGAGACCTAGGAGAACGCTTGTTGGTGTTAAAATTGTGGGTTTTCTGGTTCCAGAAGATTATGGCACCGTAAAGCAAGGAAACTGTGTGACTGTAGTAACATTTTAAGGTTTGCGTGGCATTGTGAGTATAAAAAGTTGTTAGGATCCATGTAAGGCGCACCTCCTAGTACTCCATGTTGTTTTCAGTTTAAGAAAATATCTAGAGTTGGCAGATTTTCCCTAGAGGCAAACTACTACTTGGCAGAGAATGACAGACAAGACAAATATTACTGCCTAGCCATCTGTTCTTCCAGTACCCACGCATATTGGTTGGATTTGGCATGAGGGTGAATAAAAGGTGCAAAATTAATATTTTACTAAGAAGAAATTTCGCAAAAAGAAGTTGCACTGCTAATAATTATAAGGTTAAAAACCTGAACCGATCTCTCACAGTACGTGAGCTGTAAAGCCACGTCAAAGCACCAACCTTTTTACAGGCCATTCACACACCTTTCATACTTGACACAAATGTTCATACCACCAGCCGCAGACCCAGCACATTAAAACACATCAACAGACAATGGAGAGACAATGTACACCCTGGCAGAGAAAGACAGAAAAGACAAATATTACTTCACAACAAACTATTCATTAAGTACACACTGATGAACGAGGCCCTTTCTGCAGGGTCATCCCAGAACTTTTTGTATTACTCTTGCATTTCTTCTGACCTGTTATTGGTGCTTTTCTGCCTCTGGTAATGATATTACCCAATAATGTGCACAAGGAGTGCAGGAGCACAGTCCCAGGTCATTGCTGCGCACTATATTCCCTGATGTGAATATGTATGCATTGTTATATTGCCAGGTTTTTGCACCACGTTAACAGTGATGTAATAGTGGTATGCTTATTGTGGGCATGATGTTTTTATGAGGTGTACCCTTGACAAGTGGTTACTATAGTGCACTTCTGATGACGTTTGTGCCTAATGCTTTAAGCTAAGTGCAATCCTACTAGTAGATACTGGTTATCCTGCTGATGATGTTTGTGACAGTGGCCCAATTGGCCAAATGATTTATGGAATCCCTGTGAAGTCATGACACGTGCCTAGTGGCACAGTAATATATGTGATTGTGATCTAATGTGTTTTATGGATAATACAAAGGATATTTTTATATAACCTTGTATGGACTTTTTTTTGTGGTGTGCCTAGTGTGTTACTGCTGTATGAGTGTGTTGCGCAAACGCTTTACACATTGCCTCTGGGATAAGCCTGACTGCTATGCCAAGCTTCCAAGGGGTGAGCAGGGGTTATCCTCAGTGTGTAACTCCCTTACCCTGACTAGAGTGGTGGGTTCTGCTTGGCTTAGGTGCATACCCTAGTCAACCAGAAATCCCATTTATAACACACACACATACTGGTTGGATTTGGCACAAGGGTGAGTGAAGGTTCAGAGCATAACATTTTATTAACAAGGCACCAACCTCTTTTCAGGCCTTTCACACACCTTTCATACATGACACACACAAGTCCATTCACACCACCAGCCATGAGGCCAGCATATTACAACATTCACATCAACAGAGATCGACATTCAATGGCCCATCACTTTCATGCGGCCACACGACTGACACAGCAATCACACTGGCTGTCGGTTGACGTAGTGTGCGTTGTGGCATTTGACTAGCAGTGTGTGTAATGACCAGCAGCAAGTCACTACTCACACACCATCAGCCAAACATCAGTCCACATACACTGCCAGCCAAACACCAGTCCACACACAACCCCAGCCAAGTGTCAGTCCATGCACACCGCCAGCCAAATGCCAGTCCACGTACACTGCCAAGCAAGCACCAGTTCATGCACACTGCTATGCTAAACATCAGTCCACGCACACCGTCATCAACTATACCTATAAACACATCAGTGATAACTAAATACATCATACTAATGCCAACTGTAAAACAGAACCACAAATATAATACAATACAGATCAGGCAGTTCACTATTAAACTCATGGTTGCTCCCAAAAACTCTTTTGAGTGTGATACAATCTGAAAGATGTGGGCACACATAGACCAGAATTAGATGAAAAATCTGCACAGTACATACGAGTCTCCTTTCACATACCTCTTCGCAAACAGACTCTACATCTCTTATAGGGATTGTTTTTTTTTGTGGCATGGGAGGAATTAAATCAGGAAAGTGTCGATCTTTCAATATAGCCACAGCCTCTACCACTACAACTCTAGGAACACTTGCCTGTTCCACTACAACAAGCCTTCCTATCACAGACTCCTGATCAAAAGTCATCCTTGAGGCTGGAGAACACTCCTTGAACACAAAAATCCGCATTAAAGGTTGCTAAATTGAAGAGATTGATGGCCACCTTCTTATACCAAATATAGGTCTTACAAACAGCAGTGCAAGATTCCAACCTCTGATCTACTCTATCTCCACCACCCATGTGCTTATTGTAGTCTATAATGCACACAGGTTTGCGCACATCAGAAACCTGACCCCAAACAGTCACAGGTGAAATACTTTCATCATGGATGGTAGTCAGCATGTAGACATCCCTCCTGTCCACAAATGTCACAGCTAGCAGTTCATCACTACGCAAGGCCCTCTCAAGCTTTTTGCAAACAAGCTCTTTGGGTAACATTTACCGTTAGATCCGACTGTGCCACTTGCAACAATCTCCACTTTGAACAATTTCTTAAACAAGTACACAGCAGTGTAGATGTTATCTAGGTACAAATGGTAACCTTTGTTAAAAATCCCTCTACCAAGTTCCCACACAATATTCTCTGAAATGACAAAAGTGGACGGACAACCATTGGGGTCAATAGTGGAATCCCTACCATTGTATATACATATCATGTCCTACTCTCAGACAACAGATACATCTTAATTCCATAATCTTCCCTCTTGCTAGGAATGTACGGCCTAAAAAACAAATGGCCTTGAACAGGACCAAACAGCTATTTCTTTCCCTGGACCATATGTCGCTAAAAATAGATCTACAAAGTGATCAAGGACAGGCTGAATCTTAAAAAGGTCACAATCAGAGAGATTTTGGGGCAAGACTGAAGCATTATCAATAAAATGCAGCATCTGATGTAAAAGTAAATACTGATCACGACTCATAAGTGCAGGAAATATGGCCGTTGCCATCACGGGACTGGTAGACCAATATGAAGATAGGGACGGCGTCCTTATCAAGCCCATCAAAAAAATTAAACCCAAAATCTTCTTCATCGCATCCAGATTTTTGGGGAGTCCACTGGCTAGCTCTAGAGTAGGGCCTTATTCTGGCACTGTTGTCCCTCAAATACTATTCAGCATATAAAGTAGCCGGTTCAACAATTTCAGCCAAAAATACATCATCCATTAACAACTGAAAAAACTGAGTAGCCAAAAAATGTCACAATTCACTCTACACCCTGCATCACCACTAAAGGCAGGCAACACCGGCTGAACCATGTTTGGATCAACCCAGAGTCCAAAACTTCCAATAGGAAGCCATGCAGACTCAGGCTGCAATCCAGATGCCTCTTGCTGCACCATCGACACATCAGTGTCCTCTAAAACAGGCACTTCATCCTCACTGAGAAAAGCTTCATCATCTGGTGATTCTTCTTGGACAGTAAATTCACTGCCAGAATTTTGCACTTCCTACTCTGCCTCAGATGCACTAGCACTCTCATAATCATGGTCAGAGGAAGTTTCAAAAAGCTTACCAACCAGCTGCTGAGCAGTAATCCTGTGGCTGGCCATAAACCTTACTAATAAAATTAACTTGACAAACAAGTCGACGACAAACACTTTGCAAAATAAGTAATAAAGGAAATGTGGCTTTCTCACAAAGACCTATATGCTCCTAAATTATACCATTCACTTGCCAGGAAACAGCTAGACTCACCACCACCTACTCTGCACAGACACAGAAAGGACCAACAATATCCTACTTAAAAAGAAAAGGAAATTGCAAATAAGACAATGCAATACGCATAATCCAGCGGTGCACACTAATGTCATTTGATTACATGGAAGGCGGGTGGGGGCAGCAGAGGGGCTTTAGCTGTCATCCTTGGAGGGGGCAACAGGAAGGGTGGCCCACAAGGGTACCACCAGCACTTTCCCGTGGGTGGGTGCTAGGACGGCTGGAACCCTTCCGAGGCACATGCCCACGGTGTCGTCAGGCAGCTTCCTGCCGTCCTTTGCACACAAAGATTTAACACCATAGGCACGCTCAAAAGCATGTACTGACATAATTAGGTTTGGCTTCACAAATACTCAAATTGCATATGGCGCCTAGGTCATTGATCAATATATATATGAGAAATATACATCTATTTGATGGTATGAGCGCTAACACTAATCAGGCTTTCATTAGCATATCTTCATTTACTAATCCGTTAGAATATCACTCCTTTATGAGTCTATAGCAATTTGCTTGGAACTCTTTAAAGTCTAGATTTGCCTACAAACTCTTTATGAGAACTGCTTCTTGCATTACCTCCCGACACACTTATTTTGAATTACATAGCTATCATTATTTAACAAACTATTCCTGTTGGGGAACGCTCATTCATTGTGTATATGTTAACTCTTCTACTCTCCAATAGAGTTTTTAAAAGTATTTTATGGCCAATAATTGATTCTGCAATTATGAGATTCCATTGACCTCTGTGGCCAAGATATTTGCTGTACAAACAGTCCATTCTGTTTCTGAGATTTCACGACTTATGTAAACTCAGTTTACGATTTCAGTTTGTGATCTATTGCAGTGTTTTCTATGAATCAATCATCAATAGATTGTGCACATTTTTAAACAATTGGATCAAGCTCATTGACCAGCTTTAAATCTATTTTTGTGTTCCTACATTTTTCATTCTTTGTTTTCAAGCTTGTTTGGTGGAATATCAACAACCATTCTCATTGTGAGATGTGCTTTTGTCATGTTTGTTTTGCTGCTGCAATCAAGGTCAACATGAGTAGCAACCCAGCTTATCCAACTGAATGCCAATATTTGCAAAAGTATTTCGTTCTGTGTCGGTGTAGAACTCCTTGCCAATCTGAGTGCAGACTAGACTCTCTGTTTTCGCAAACTTCAACTTCCTTGCTTAAGACTCTTGCTTCAGTGCTTTAATTCTTTTCAGACTGTTATCTCAAACAGTCAGTTGGAACAACAAGATTTGCTTTCTGTTGATTTCTGGGACCTGATTTGACCTATCAGAGTGCATTAGGTGCTTTCAATGCAATACAAATTTGCTTCTTTTGAAATGTCACCTATTCTAACACATGGACCGATTTACCCGGGACTTCTCCTATCACCATTTTTGGATGCATTGTCACTTCATGTAGCGATCCAACTGATGGAGCTATACCTTCACTTTCGCCAGTGATTCTACATTCATCTGAGACTTCCACAAGTTCTGTCTTCAATTGCCTTCAGGCATTATCACAATCTGGAATTGGTGAGTTCCAGTATCACCCAGACTAGTTCAAAATCTCCAAGTTTCCTGCTGCACGTGAGACTTGTTAAACATCATCATACTCACCTATGGATTAGCTTTTCAATGATTCAAATATGAATGTTTTCATCTGTTTCTCAATTAAATAAACTTTGTAAAATACGAGAAAGGTGATCCGTAGCTGCTGCTGATTGTATAGCCCACTGAAGCTTTTGTGCTTTTTAATTCCTTGTAAATAATATTTTGGAGTTTGTATCATGCTGCATAGTTGAATGGGACTCAAAGCTTAAGCCCTGTCTTTTATACTTACCACTGATAATCGATATATGTACACACATATCTTCATTAATGTTGTTGCCCTACCATTCTGGGATGATATGTGCTTTACATTGTCTGCTTATGTACCCCTTTTGCATTTCATATATCCATATACTTGAGTGCCCATTTGTTAATTCATAAGTGCATGCTTCTTTTACTACTTGATACTGAAGGAAGTGGCCCAATTAGGGTCCAGCCACCGGCATAGCTAGGGGGGAGGCGAGGGGGGCGGTCTGCCCCAGGCGGCACTATTTTGGGGCGGCCACGCAGCATTAGTGTCCCGTTGCGGCCATGGCCGCCTTTATAATTTATTTGGGAACACAGTGTCCCCAAATAAAATATAAAGGGTCACCAGTGGCGCGCGCGGGGCCCAGTTATGCACAGTGTTGCCAAAATTGCCGCCGCGACGATGTCCCGCTTCACTGCGTTTGTGTTTGCTTTGCTTTTCTGCTGCCTTGACTGCTGGTGATGGATTGGTCCGTCCCAGCCTCCAGGGCCGTCAATCTTGTAGTGCGCAAGCACGCTACCAATGACTGCCCTTTGTATCATTTCTGGCCAGCCCCCGTGCGGTTTATTGTAATGCTGTCTGACCACGCGCTCTCCAATCCGCGATCCGAGCCCCCCCAGCTGCGGAGCTTTCCCATTCCCAGTAGCCCCCTCCAGTGATGGAAAACCTCGGAGGCCGGAGTGCCTTTAAGGGTGGATTTTTGCCTCCCCAGCCGCTGCCTGTGAGTGTTTTCAACTCCAGCACCGCCATGGCGGATCCCAGCAGCAGCGGCCGATACCAACAGGTAGGCGACAATGGTTGCGCAGCCTTGCCCGGCTTGGCCTGACAGGTGTCGGCCATACTTTTACGCGACTGCCTGGAATCGGGTACATCCATGCTCCTCAAAGCTCCTTTTTATGGAATGTACAGTGAAATAAGAAACAACTATCTCTTTGGGTACTAGTTTACTGTTTGTTATTAACTATTTGACATAAAGAAATAACTGCGAAAAGGGGAAATGGAATACCAAGACTTGTTTTTTTCGGGGACATAGAGACCCCTAAACCTAAAAATATGTTTCGCGTGCTGTTTTTTGCAGGTATATTTGCCTAGTTGATGAAAATAAAATTGTCAAATTAGTATGTGCCGGATTGTTTCCAGTCCTGCTGTTTAGTTGTTACTTTTCCTTGATCCACAGCTTAAGAACGTTTCAAGCATGCATTTATTCTTGAATTGTGGACGTGTCTGAAAAAGATGCCATAACTTGTCCTGTGTGTATTAAAAAAAACAGGTTGAACACTCATTACATGACAGTTTCTCTTTAATGAATTTACAGGCGCAGTGGCTTATGAGACATTGTGGTAGTATTTAGCTGTAATTTTTGCATAGTTGCTTTCATGATTAAAAGCAGTAACCACACGTGATACCTTTTCCAGAGAAGTAATGAGTTGATGTACATTTAAGTGCTGGTCATCCCTACATTTCCATTGAAATGCACTAGAGTATTGGAATGTTTCAGGGTCAGAGTAAGTTGGACCACGAGCAACATTTGTTTTATATATCCTGTCTGTTGTGTGATCGGCAGCAGCAGGCAGACTTGCTCCTCTCTGTAGTCTGGTGCCCTGTCACCCGTCCAGTACACTGTACTGCACCGTATCATCTCTGTCATCATTACTCATATCTGCTGTGCACCTCGGGTGGTCTGGCCCCTGCCTGGCAGGTAAAGCTTGCATGCTCAGTGCTGCCTTAGGCTGTATAATAGACCACATTTCTGCATTGATTCAGCCGCCAGTCCGTAGGATGCCAAAGGCCAGGGCAGGGTAGGGACCAACGACATAGGCACAAGAGCTTTGTGAGTCCTTGGTGACTTGCAATATCCACAATGCTTTATATGCCAGTGAAAAAACAAATGCTTTTAATTTGCAGAAATGCACATCAGCAGGCATGTTCCAAACCACTTGAAAGGCAGCTGACTCTATTCAAGTGGTTTTAAGGAGCACAAGACCAAACAGTTACCTAGGGCCTTAATGGTGATCAATCAGGTAATGATATTGCAGAGTAACCCGCTGCTCTTCGAAAACAAGGGGTGGCAATCTGAGGGATAGCCCTGTGTGCCACAGCTCTAGCTACGCCTTGTCACCCGTGTCACTCACGACCACCTCTCAGCCTTCCATACATAATGAAGAATCGATCAGACAGTACAGAATACAAACCAATAACAGTTTATATAGAGTACACTCAGAGCAAAGCCCTGCCTGTCTACCCAGTCGCTAGGAGTGCTGCAGAGGGACTGACCTCAGCAACCATAACCAGACTTATGTACACTTCGAAACCAATGAAGGCAGGCCCAACATGAAATTTTCCAAGAAGATGCAGCTGGACAGTAAAATACAAAGGAGTAAGTTTCGATTTTGAGGTCTGGCACACATTAGCTACTATTCAAGGTCCCTCTGCCTGTACCACCACTAGGCAAGTGGGAGCAGGCCTATAACTCACAGGAAAGGTATGCGCTAATAAGAACAGTGCATTCATCAGTGTAGCAATACGCGCCTCTGAAGAAACATAACCTAGAGAAGGCAATTTCTCGGAAATGGCAAAGGATTAGTTTTGATAATAATGCAAAATAACCCCCTTACACAAAATGGTGCTGCGAATGCTAACTTACGTAAGAAAATGCGAAAGCATAATTTCCCATTCTAACAGACCCTCCTTTTAGCATGAGCTAACATTTTGTAAAATGGCAAAATCAATAAACCATCAGTGAACTGGATTAAGAGCACTCCATGTCTTCAGCATCAAGAAGGGAGGCAGTAAGGAAGGAAGAAGTCTCAAAGATACCTTCATCTATTTGCATGAGGTCTTCTACTTCCTTTTGAATCATAATTGTTGCATTAGTATCATGAATCAATATTCTCTTAGGAGCGAGAAGGATGGTGCAATAAGAGCAACATAAACGAAGACACTGTACCAGGACACAGCAAGAAATCAAAATCACAATGAAGTAACTCACCTTCTCAAGGATTCAACTCCAGCTACAAAAAAGTGACCAACTCCAATTCCCACTCTCCATTATTTTCACATTCTTTTCCATATTAGGGATCCCGACTACACACTGGTCTCCTACTACAGCACACACACCACCACTCTTAGCTAGAATGAAATCAACAACATATCTAGTTTGCTCAGAATATATTTGAAAACTTTCCAATTGGGTGATAATGTCACGTAAAGCTGCTACTGTGGAGTTAGATAATATTTGCAGCTTACATTCAAAATATTCTCTAGCTGTCTCACCCCTGACCATTGCAGTACCACCAAAGGTGATAATGGAGGAGTCTGTTACTCCATCGCAAAACTCTGCAATTAAAGTTATTTTTACCCACCTTACATTTGGCTTATTGTACTTACAAGGCACGCCCAATGGGAGCACTATTCCTAGAGCAACATCATCTGTACCATTATAAACATTTGAAAAAGTACCATTAGACAGAAAATAAAATCCTGGGTGTGCATAGAGTGCACCTTGGTAATCTACAGGAGCATATCTAGTGTTCGTTGCAAAAGTAGTTGGATCCTTCTTTTTCAATAGAGACATCGTACTTTTGAACAATATTATCCCAGAACAATTGACATACAAAAATGCATCAGTACTGGACGACATGCGGGATAATAGCCAGCTCTTCGAATAACTTTTAAATAACTTTTAAATCTTGGTAGTGCCTTGGTAGTGCCAGCCCATCATGAAAATGTTCGACTCTCTCATGCACAAATTATCACAATACGTGTTATTATCACACCCCGCCTACCCCTTTTCTCGTGGCTGTCTGTAATACAAACAAGGGCCAGGATACCCCATACCAAACTCTCCTCTCACCTCTACAAAGTGGGCTGGGTGAATGTACGTATAATTGACAAGTGACAATGGGTAGGCAGTCGATAAACTTGCAACAGATTCGGTGGGATAACAAGCTGTACCTTCTCTAAAAAATCTTTTACGGGTGTCTAGAAATACATTACTCAGGGCTGTCCTTTTTGTGCGGATTTGGGAAACAACTTATTCTCAGTACATAACGGTGCATCCTGATCACATTCCAAAATCCAGCATACCCCACCCAGAATCAATAGCAGTAGAATCACAAGAATAGCACATAATATATTTTGCTTGGTAGACCACAATATGCAGGTATGAACAAGGGGAATTGCAGGCTGTTCTTCATTAGCAACCATTCTGCCAAAGGGATGCATAGCAAATGATAAAACTAGGGGGCAAAAATGCCAGCAAGAAGAGTATACAAGTTCCCAGTGTCTGTCAGAGCCTCACTGGTACAGGCACCTATTGGTCACCAAAACTTGAGCGCTCTTGAGCACCAGCAGTGAAGCTTGCTCTGTCCTAAGCTCGGGATCCCACATCAACCAGGATAATGTTCCCCCAAGGGGATACTTTCTGTATTTTCCTGTCCAATATTCAAACATTGCATAAATCTCACATCACCCTAAACTAACTCCGTTGGTACTACGGTAAAGTACAAAGCCCATAGCTAACTAATCTGACTTCTCCTTGTGCGGCACCGTTCTTCAGCCGAGGGCGCACATTATACCTGGTGACTCCAAGCACAGAGGGAACAGCAAAAAAAGGCTACTGAAAAACTTGTATTTCCGGAGGGACCGCTGCATTCAGCACTTCATTATTTTCCTCATCCGTTTTGGTCCAGGTCAGCCTCGCATCGCTGAAGGGGACAAACTGAAGCAACGTCTCACACTTGAAGTCCCCTACTCCATCCCATAACCCATTGATCATAGGGCAAGGGTAGAGGTATCCTGAGACAATGAGTCGCGTATACCCAATTCATCCAGCCAGCGACTTTACCAGATTTGCGTGTAGATAAGAGGACCTGTTCCAGTCCCTTCCATCATGTCTCCAAACTCTTTTTCCGCTGGAAGTTGCACATCAGCACAAAATCGCCAGGCTAGATAAAGTGACCGGACCCCGCTGGTGTAGCTGGCAGGGCTTCCCGGGCCTGTTCGTGAATAGAATGCAACCTTTCAGGTAACCGACAAAGATAGTTTATCAACAACCAATACTCAATATCTGAAAACTGCAGAGGGCGCGGGGCACCCCAGAAAATTGCCCGTCATGCAAACATGACATCGTACAATAACAATCCTGTTCTAGAATGTGCTATTGTTCTTGTCAACAAAAGAGCTAATAGTAAAGCATCTACCTACTGTAACCCCGTGGTCACCTGAATTTTTGCCAATTTAAGTTTAAGTGTGCCATTGTACTTCTCAACTAAACCTGCCGACTGTGGTTGAGCATGAAACTTCTGCTTAATACACAAACCATCAAAAATCAATTGAATCATTTTGGCATTAAAATGACTTCTGTTATTACCCCAAATCAAATGAGGCAAGCCGAAAAGGGAAAAGAACCCCTTCAGGAGTACCTTTGCAGTGACAACGGCTGTATTGTCTTAGTTGGGATCAGCCTCAACCCATTTACTGAATGCACAGACAACCACCACAACATGCTTCAATTATTCAACCTTCCTAGTTCGATGTAATCTATCTGAAGGACCTCAAAAGGAAAAGGGGTGGTGCAAAATTACTGGTGGTGTAGGGGTACCCTTTCTAGGATTTTGCATCATTCACACCATGCAGTACTTCACTAAATGGGCAGCTTTCTTCATAATATTATCATTCTGACATACAGGGGCTAACAAGTTACAAATACCTTAGCACTAATATGCGCAGGGCCATGGGCCATCGTGACTACAGGAAGAAAATATGCATCTGTCAACATCTATCTTTGCTTCCGTGACTTGTCAATCCAACATCCCTCATCATTCAATTGTGCTGTACTTTCTTGTCACATTGCTAATTCCTCTATTGTGGCCTCACTTTGTAGCTCTTTCACATTCTCAAGTGTATCTTGAAATATGGTAACTTCAGGTACCCACCTAGCGGGACCTGCTGCAAACATTCTTTTCATTTCAGTCCAGGCTCTTTCTTTAGCTTTCAGATCTGCAAAAACATTTCCCCTACCTTAATTGTCAGTGACTTTCCAATGGGCACTAAACTTTAAAATGTCCAATTTCTTAAGGAGTATCAAAGCAGAAAAATTCCTCAATATGAGGTGCTCATGCTGAATCTTTGTGCCATGCAAAATAAGAAACCCTCTCTCTGCCCAACGTCACCCAAGGTTATGTGCTACTCGGAAGGCATACTGGCTGTCAGTATAAATATTGACAGCCAGTCCCTCTCTCAATTCGCAAGCTCGTATTAAGGCAACAAGCTCAGCAGCTTGGGCCAACTGATGATGAACTTGTGATATCTCAACTACTGTACGCAGCATGGTGATAGCATACACAGCAGTTGTAGTGCCATATGTTAACTTAAAACAAGAGCCATCAACATGTTCCGCTTGTAGGTCAGACAAGGGAATATCAGTAAAGTCTACCCTTCCTTTCATCTCTCTTTCAGTCTGGAAGATACAGTCATGTTTGTCGACTTCATCACTCTCAGAAGGGACGGGCAGTAACATGGCTGGATTCAGAGTAGCACACCTTTTGATCGTGATAAGTACAGCAAAAAATGTTAATTCATAGCCAGTCAGACGTGCACTGGTGAGGGACTGTGTCTTTGTCTTATTCAAAAGTGTATCAACAGCATCAGTTGCTTGAAAGTAAACAGTTTTACGGACCTAAGGTGCATACACAAAGTAACATACATGTACAAATTGTTGCAAAAATATATGATTATTTATTTATTATTATATATATTAGTCATGATAAGAATATTTACAAAAAGAAGAAAAAAGAAAAAAGAAAGAAAGCAATAATACATTTCAACGTACAGCTTCCTCTATCTGCGATGATATACAATTGATATTTTTTTGACATTATATTTCAGAGGATACTGTAGTGTATGATCTTAGTACAAATATTGTAGTTGTAAAAAAAGCCATGCATATAAACAATCTGTTTGGAAATATTGTATCTGTAAAAAAAAGCCATGCATATAAACAATCTGTTTAGATTTTTTACAATAAGTTGCAGTTTTCACATGAATTACAGAAATGTCTAATGCACTATAAAGAACAATTAAGTTAATACACTACAGTATCCTCTGAAATATTTCAAAGAAATATCAAGTGTATATCATCGCAGATAGAGGAAGCTGTAAGTTGAAATGTATTATTGCTTTCTTTCTTTTTTCTTTTTTCTTCTTTTTGTAAATATTCTTATCATGAATAATATATAAAATAATAATAAATAAATAATCATATATTTTTGCAACAATTGGTACATGTATGTTACTTTGTGTATGCACCTTAGGTCCGTTAAGAAAATCCTTTTGTTCCTAAATTGTTTACTTTCAAGCGATTGACTTACCCTGATTTAGGAACTACCGTCAGGGGCACCCCCTTTTTTCTTTCAATTTCAACAGCATCGGGTACCATAACTTTGAGGTTAGTATCAAGTACAAGTCCAGCCAATTGTCTTATTGAGACGGCCACAGCCATGACCGCTCTCAGACAGCTCAGGAGGGCTCTTGCGACAGCAGAGAAATAAGCACAGAGCCGTTGCTTATCTCCAACTTTTTGTGTTAATACAGAAAGCGCGCAGCCAGCCATCTAATGGACGAACAACACAAATGGCTTATTATAGTCTGGGATGCCAAGTACTGGAGCTGTGCAAAGCGTAGTTTTCAATTGCTCAAAAGACTGCTGTCATTGAGGTGTCCAAGGCAGGGGTTCATGCACGTCTTTAGTGGTTAGTGCAAACAAGGGTTTGATTAGGAGTGAATAGTTAGGTATCCACGAGCAAAAGTATGAAGTGATTCCTATAAAATGTGCGCACATCTTTCTGAGTCTGTGGGATGGGCATTTTAACAATGGTACTGATACGCTCAGGGGTCAATCTCCTACCCTCCTTCGACAGTAGGGGACCTAAGTAGGGGACATCCTGTCGACAATACTGAAATTTAGAAAGAGAAACTTTATGTCCATGTTGAACAAAATGTAGCAATAATTTAACTGTACTGTCTTTACAACCTTGTTCAGTATTGGAAGCAATAAGGAGGTCATCAACATACTTCACCAATACATTAACTTTAGGAAGTGAAAGGGAATCCAATTGTCTCGTTAAGGCTTGGCTATAAATACTTGGACTCTCAGTATAGCCCTGAGAAGCTCGACAGAACCTAAAGCTTCTGCCAGCTAGTGTAAACCCAAATAAGTACCTGCTATGAATAGGAATACTAAAGACTGCATTTAAAGTCAATGACAGAAAAGAATTTAGCAGTGGAGGGAATCATTGTCAAAAGAGTAGCAATGTCAGGGACCACTAGAAACTGGGGAACCACTACTTAATTAACCTGGCGCAAATCACCACTAGAAACTGGGGAACCTCTATTTAATTAACCTTGCGCAATTCAATCACAAAATTATAAACATCTTCATGTTCATCAAAGGAACCCGAGGGTGTCTGTTTAAGAATGGGAAGAAAAGGGCTATTACAAATATTGGCAGTCGTCTTTTCAACCACTCCCTTCTTAATTTAATCCTGAATAATTTGCCTGGGGTATTTTATACTGAGGAATATGGGGCAAAATAGCACCATCCTTAACTTGTATCAAGACTGGAGGATTCAACAATAGTCCCACGTCTGTGTCACCTGTCGCCCACAGAGTGGGCTGCACATCAGCAAATTCAACAGGAAGAGGCGCATCTTTGGACAAACACTTTTTAGCGCGTGCTACATCTGGACTCATTGTTATATAGACACTGGCCGGGGAACAATAAATAGTAGCATGCAGTTTCTTCAACAAATCCAGACCCGTAAAGTGTTCACCACAGCTGGATGTCAGCAAGAAGGGCGAATCCACAGTGAAAGGACCAAGAGTCAATGCAAGGGACTTTGAAATGAGGCTTACAACCGGTGCACCAGAAACACCTACCAAAACATTATGGCAGACAGAGCCACCCCAGGGACCATATTAAGAAAAACAGAACTTTTTGTTGCACCTGTATTCACCAAAAATACTTTAATTGAACCTTGCAGTTCTGCTGTTACATAAGGACCACTCTGGTCTACAGGTATCAGAATTGCTCCCCCAATCTGTCCCTGGCTGTCCTAGATGTAAGACATCCCTGTCACTCCATCCTTTTCATAATCATCATGATGGTATGTTCCATCCCTAGGGTAGTCAAAATAATTATTATCAGAACGAGCGTGTGAGGCTGCAGCACTCTGTGCCCTATTAGCCCCACCAGCTCCACGTCCCCTTCCACGGGAACCTCGTCCTATAGGTACTGCTATCTTCTGCAAAAGCATATGACACTCACTACGCCAATGTCCCTTCTCCTTACAGTACGCACACTGATTCGGACCAAAAGGCGTCGTACTTGGCTGCCTACTAGTGCGTGGAAGCTGTCGGGCAGGACCACAATGTCCTCTACCATTCCCTATAAAGGCCTGCTGTAACAACACCTTTGTTTCTAAATCCTTATGCCTTTTCTCTGTCCTCTCTTTTTCCTCATTATCCCTATGCTCATAATACTGTGCCATATTCAAAATAACAGAAGGGGAAGAGGTAGACCAAGTACTTTCAGAGGCCTGCAATCGAGTCGCAATTTCAAGAAGAAAATTAGAAACAAATCTATTAACAAACAAGCGAACACCTCCCTTAATAGATAAATCCTGCCCACTGTAATCCAAGAATGCACCTTCAAACCGGGTGAAAAAATCAGACACACTATCATCTTTCTTATGTTGACAAGCCTGATAATTTATCCCAGTCTACTTTTCGTGGCAGTATAAGGGAATACATATACTTAATATTATGGCCAGGCAAAGCAAACATTTCTGCCCAGGGCTTTTAACCTGGCTTTCTTTCCCGATCCCATGCTTTAATCTGATTCCATGTACATCCCAATTGCACAACATGATCTTGCGCATGCATCTACCTCCAAATATGAACCGAAACCAGTAAACCAAAAGAAAATTAAATATCAGAAAGTCATTACAGTGGAAGAGGCGGCTTCAGTCAATTCTTTATAATATGCAGTAGGATTTTTCCTAAGATCAGGTAAATGAGTCTTAAGGGACAAAACTTCACTTCTTTTGCGCAGAGTATAAAACCATTGCTCCTGAAAATGGGCCGCCACACATGCCCTAGTAATATTACCATGGCCAGCTGTAAATCCCAGCAATTCTGGATGATATATAGGATGAACCGACCGCATCGGAAACTGGGACACCGACCTAGGACTTTTCTCATGTAGTCTTCCCCTATAAGCTGTTATTGTCGTAACATTAGGAAAAACTTGTTCTGGCCCCAATTCACTAATATACACTTGATCTCTAATGTTATATACAATTTGAGGAGCTTCCTTTTCAAAACACTGTTGCCAGAGACCAATTAGAGTTGTGCACATGGGTTTAGGGGCATGCTGCTGTATAAAGGGCTCACAATCTCTCATAGTCATCCAGACATCCTCTACACTGTAAATAGGATTACATGCCCACTTTGCAGTCACATTATCTAGTAACTGTTCCTCATCCTCTCCCACATCAGATCACACAAACGGTCCCATGCGTTCCTTAAATTTCGTCCAATCCCTATCCTTAAATCCACCTACCTGCGTTCCACTACTTCCAATGTCGGAGGATGAAAAACCATAGTGGGAGAAGCAATAGAAGTAACGGGCACTATCATCACTAATTGTTGTGTTGCAGGAGAAAGAGCAGGTGAGAGGGACGCTTAGACAATAGGGGCTGCAGGGGTACTAACAGTCACAATTGACACAGACGGCAAGAATACAGAAGGAAGAGGAGGACCCGATGCCACAGCTGTTGAAATAACAGCAGTAGATACAGGGACAGAGACTGTGGACACAACTGTGACAAGCGACTGTGAGGGCACCAGAACAGTAGGATTGTTTCTTTGCGGGCATATAGAGGCTGGGTTTGAGTATCCAACAATTCTTCCACAAAAGTATCATCTTCTTCCTGAACCACATATGATTTATCAATATGTAATTGAACCTCCTATCTTCACATTCAACACCCTTTTCCTGTTTTTCCCTATCATATGCATCAGCCTTCTGAGTCAATGTCGGCATTCTCCCTTTCCTGGCCTCCTTTTCTGCCTTCAATTGCTTCTGTCTAGCTGCCTTCTGCCATGTTTTGAGGGAATCAAACATAGACTGCCTACTTTGTCTCTTAAACAACTGTTTTTGTAAATACTCAATCTTTGTTCATCAAAAGTGCCCGTCAAGTGCCACTGCAACTCTGCAGTGTCACTCGCATATTTGTGCCATTATGTACTAAACATAATAGGGCCAAGACCATGCTTCACATACATATCAAAATGTTGAGTGCCTTCTAGAGGCGCCAGCTGAGATTCTTCCAATTGTGCGTTAGCAGAACAACAAAGGCAGCACAAAGAAAACAACTTGCTAAATGCAGGCATTTTTCAAAAGAAAGAAAGTTCAGTATTTATGCCTAGCAAAGCAATTGCAAATGCTTTTATCCAAAAGATAATCCTTATACCACACCAAATACAAACCAAAATGGATACCATATTTATAAAGAGCCAAAACAGACTCACCTTATATATATATGCAGGTCAAACGAATTGATTCTCCACAGCCGACTCTTCAGACCAAACAATAAGATCCAAGGGTTTCGCCGTTCAGGACTCCAGTCGGGATGAGCAATGGGTGAGGCTCCGTCTGCCGGGACAGAAGGGGCAGCTGCGAGTATCAGGAACTCTTTCATGTAGGGATCCCTGTTTTGTCCGTCTGACCCGACGATGGCCTCGACCTCCCCCCATCTGCGGAAGGGGATGGGTCAATCAACCAAAGGAGTCCCTTTTCACTCACGACCACCTCTTAGCATTCCGTTCAAACTGAAAAGTCGGTCAGACAGTAGAGAATACAAACCAATAACCGTTTATTCAGAGTACACTCAGTGAGGAGTCCTGTCTGCCCAGTCGCTAGGAGTGATGCTGAGGGACTGACATCAGCAAGCATAAAGATACATTATGTACACTTCAAAACTAACGAAGACACGCCCAACATAGAAATTTCCAAGGAGATGCAGCTGGACAGTAAATTACAAAGGAGTAAGTTTCGATTTTGAGGCCGGGCGCACATTATCTACTATTCAAGATCACGCTGTCATACCCACCACTAGATAAGCGGGAGAAGGCCTATATCTAACAGGAAAGGTATGCGCTAATAAGAACAGTGCATTCATAAGGGCAGCAAAACGCAGCTCCAAGAAAACATAACCTAGAGAAGTCCGTTTCACGGAAGTGGCAAAGGATTCATTTTGATTGTAATACAAAATGGCGCCCATACACAAAATGGCGCAGCGAATGCTAATTTACGTAAGAAAATGCAAAAGCATAATTTTCCATTTTAACAATACACATGTACAACATATGACATTTTGCTTTTTCATAGGCTGATAGAACATCAATTATTTTATATATATTCATGTGATGCATAATTTGTAATAGAATCTAGTGAAAGTTCAACAGCATTCATATGCAGATTCTTGCAGTTTGTATCATTCCTAGCGCGGTCTGGTCATACTAATGAGACTTGTGTGACATTTTAAGTACTGTGAAGTAATTAAAGTAATTTTGATAATTTCATGTATGAGTAACTTGGCACAGAAATCCTAATGCAGGAGCCCAGGAAAAACAAATTTAGCAAGCTAGAGCAGCTGCTGGCTACTGCTGTTTGTGAGCTGTTGCATTCAGTACTATCTTCTTACTGCAAAATGGATCCTGGTGTCCATTTTGGATGCAAGGGTGCATTTTGAAAATCGTGCTAAATACTGGGTTGCTTCCTTGCGTAATTCTGAGTATTCTTGCCTAATTGTGCTGTAATGTAGCATAATTATTTTACAGTAAATTATGTGAGTTACACCTACCCCTAACTATAGTCAGAAACGTGCATTTAAACGTGTATAACAATATATTCGACAGAGAAGCATCGTTAACTTTACCTTGGAGTTTCGTGTGAGCTGAGCTGCAAACCTCCTTAATTAAAGCCATCAGGTCACTAATGTCTACCCTTAGCTTGCCTGGGAACTGAAAACTGGCAAAGACAGCAACCGTCTCGAAGTACAGAAGGGACAACAATTCAGTTGTTCAGCTAAAATATGCAGATTAGAGGTCAATTTAGAAACAAAAATTGGCACTTTGGAGCTAAGAAAGTTTAGCAAGAATATAAGGTGGGGTGGTTGGTTATTGAAGACTGATTTCAACATTTAATCCTAGATTTCCATGAATATCATCAACAATGTTTCAGTTCTGTGTAATATTTATTTATCAATTATATTTAATCCTGCCGTTTTGTTTACTGTTATAGTTACATCTATTCAAATAATCTGCACTTGAATAATGCATTAATTAAAAAAAAAAAAGACTTTTAAATATATACTGTGCATTAGTTGTGTGTGCCCACCTATGGTAAAGAGAATTTCGGAGTTTGCTAATGCAACAAATAATCTTGCAGTCTCATCGGAGTGATCTGTACATACTATCCTTAATTAATGTTAAGGGGGTTTGGGGATTACAGTCCACCAGATTCCCTGGCTCAGGTTGGTAAATTGGCTTAGACTTAACTTTTTCAGAGGTTTTCAGGTTTCTAAACCTGGGCTGTGTTTGCATCTAAAGATCCAAAAATGTATCAGGTTGACTATAATCCCCTCTCCACCAGCCAGTCAAATTGGATTTTTCAGCAAAGGTGCGCCTGCCAACATTTACTGAATCATTGCTGATCATTATTTTTATTTTTTTAGAAACAATCCCCCAAAGCACTCTAGTTTTCTCTTAGGAAACATATTTTATAATGATTACTCTTTGTGGTCATGGCAGTTGCAAAGATAAAAGTGGATGCCCATTGTTGGATGGGCAACTGGTGTTTGCGTGCTGTAGTGGCTGTCCTACTCTTACCTGTGCTATATCATTGATCACTTCTATCCTTCAATGACTGTATAGAAAACGACTAATAAACAACATAAGATGCTTGTGCTAGTCAATTAAACGCAAAAAACTTTTTTATCCAAAACATTGGAATCAAACCTAATGTTTTTTGTTTTTATTTTATTTTTGTTCATTTATTTTGCTCAGTGTTTCTTTTCCACATATTATTATTTTACATTTGGCAAACTTTTCAATTTTTCGGACCTTATGTACAAAACCTAAACATGAATATTTACAAAACAAATTACCAACAAAATCATTCAGACTTTCAAACATACTCCACTCATACCATTACAGATAAAAATACAGCTGGAATTATAATGTTCACAGCAAAGCCATATAACATCTGTTGTCTCAAAAGAGAAAATGCAATCTAATATTTAATCCTTTAGTTTGTTCAGTCTTTTTTCAAAGGCTATTAACAGTCTACGCGTTTCGAACTCGCGCCTGTTTACGGAGTTCTCATCAGGACCATAGTCTGTAAAAGAGGCGAAAACCTTGCTTTAAAACAATGCTCTTTCTTAGTGTCTACAAGCTGAGCACTTCACTACTACTCGCCTCCTTATCTTACCTCTTTTTAAATCAGAGTATAGGGAATTGGTAGTGTCCCTGATGGGTGATCAAATTCTAAGGCAGAAAAAATACAATGCACAACGTCACACTCAACTTATATACCACTGGCAGCTCAATTCATTCACTTCATCATGTTGTTATCCCACTTACTTTTAAACGGTGGGCGTGGGTCTAAGGCTTGATAGTTTATGCAGCCTGGCTCTCTAGCAAAGAAAACGGAACTAGTAAATATTAGGTTCTTATGTCCATATTACTCAATATTTACAAACCTCACTGGTTGTATGTACATGGATTTTGACAGACAGCTTTTGATGTCCGGGGTCCCGTGCTCCCGCCTGCAAAAAATGGCCAGACGAGTCGAAATTAATAAACGGGGTCAGGAGCATTTTCCGGAGAGGAAAACAATAGAATTTGATCACCCGTCGGGGACACTGCCAATTCCCTATACTCTGATTTAAAAAGAGGTAAGATAAGGAGGCGAGTAGTAGTGAAGTGCTCAGCTTGTAGACACTAAGGGGTCCATTAGGATGACGGGTGGACTTAGTCCGCCCGCCACCCCAACGGAGATCGGGACCGCCCGCCTAAAGGGCGGGGTCCCGACATTGGCATTAGGATGCGCCCGCCACAGTGGCGGGCGCATTCCTCAAGTTTACATTGTGGCGGGCGGTGCTCACTGCACCGCCCGCCACAATGTGAAAAACAAAATGCACGCATTTGCATAATCGAAGCATCGAAGCGGCAGGCACCGCGCGGTGCCTGCCGCTGCGATTATGCAAAAGCAGGGGGGTACCACAGGTCACCTCTGGCCGTCACTCTGGGGGCCCACAGGGGGCCCCCGCAGCAATCACCGCCTGCCTTTCTGTGGCGGCCTTGCCGCCACGGAAAGGCCTGACAATATGCCAATGGTAATATGGCTGGCGGTGTCTAACAGACACCGCCACCATATGAAACACATTCCGCCCCGGCCGCAAGGCGACCGGGGCGGAAAACAGGTGGGCGGTGTTTTTCACCGCAACGGTCCCCCCCGCCATCCTAATGTGGCGGGGGGGAATTGGGCAATGGATGTCGGGCGGATTGCCTCCGCCAGGCCGGCGGTGGCTACCGCCAGCCTGGCGGAGGCAATCCGCCCGACATCATAATGGACGCCTAAGAGAGAGCATTGTTTTAAAGCAAGGTTTTCTCCTCTTTTACAGACTATGGTCCTGATGAGAACTCCGTAAACTGGCGCAAGTTTGCCAAATGTAAAATAATAATATGTGAAAAATAAACACTGAGCAAAATAAATGAACAAAAATAAAATAAAAACAAAAAACATTAGGTTTGATTCCAATGTTTTGGATAAAAAAGGTTTTTGCGTTTAATTGACTAGCACAAGCATCTTCTGTTGTCTATTAGTAGTTTGTGGCTAAGCTGTGCTATTGGGAGCCCAGACCCAGTGGTGTTGTTTTTGTATAGAAAACAAAGCAGAAAGTGTACAGCTTACATTACTAAACACAACCAAGCCCTTCTCCCCTTATACTAAGGGGTCCATTATGATGACGGGCGGACTTTGTCCGCCCATCACCATAGTGGGGAACGGGACCGCCCGCCATAAGGGCGGGGGTCCCGTGGGGGGAATTAGGATGTGCCCACCACAGTGGCGGACACATCCTGTAGTTTTAGCATTGTGGCGGGCGGTGCACTCTGCACCGCCCGCCACAATGCTTAAAATGCTTTTTTGCATTTGCATATGCAAAGCGGCAGGCACCGCGCGGTGCCTGCCGCTTTGCATATGCAAATGTGGGGGGGTACCATAGGTACCCCCCATGTGCCCCCCGACAGTGGTGTCAACCTGGGGGCCCTGCAGGGGGCCCCCGCAGCAATCCCCGCCTGCCTTTCCGTGGCGGCATTGCCGCCGCGGAAAGGCCTCTACTGTGTGCCATTGTAATATGGCTGGCGGTGTCCATTGGACACCGCCACCATATTAATCCATTACCGCCGCGGTGGCAAGGCGACCGCGGCGGTAAAGCGGCGGACGGTCTTTCCGTCCGCCGCTGTCCCCTCCGCCATCCTAATCTGGCGGAGGGGAAAACGAGAGTGCTTGTCGGGCGGATTGCCTCCCTGGCGGAGGCAATCCGCCCGACATCCTAATGGGGCCCTAAGTTTCATTTCATAGTCGAGGCCCTAGTTCTGTCTCATTTCGATGAAGGGAACTCACTATCCCACATTTTTCATTGACACTAATCAAAGCCATACTTCTCACAGAGGCTCAATTAATAGCCAAAGAACTTGTACCATGTTCTCCCAGATATTGAAAGAATCACATAGCCTTCTACTCATTGCCAGAGCCCATTTCAGTGTCACTTTAGCGATCTATAAGACATGCATTTGAAGTGAACATGACTACTTTGCCTTTTAATTGAACTTCATGCATGTTTTGATGACAATAAAATCTTGTTTGCATCTAAGTTGATGGATATTGTGCCTTTTGTGTATTTTTTGTTTATTCAAGGTTTGTTACATAATTTCCACATGGAGGAGACTGGTTCAAGTACAGACTGTTTTGAAGCTGACAATCCAATATATTGAATGGATAGTGCATGTAAAGTTTTCCTACCAACAGCCTACCACTACATTGATCAGGTTACTTGCTCAACATTTGTATGTGAGGTAATACCTCATGTACTGTTTTCCCTCACTCAGCCACCCAAGTGGAAAACATGTAATAACACCTAAAATGCATAGAAAAATGTACATCATTTTGCCTACTTATAGTTACACAGTAGCACCAGCACTAACTAGAACATATCCCAAGCCAACCTGGAAATCCAAAAGACTGAAGAAGAATGCACACACCAACATGCTGTCTCAGATTATGAAGCAAGAACCTGGAATGCCCTCTATTTGCACCTTAGACTTGTTTCTTACTGTTTTCAATTCATAAAAGATGTCATAAAATTGTTAGTAGTTTTGAAAGCACCATATCTCTGTGCTTCTTCTTCTACCGCCCCAATAGCTTGTTCCGGATGAGAAGTAACTAAAGCTATTTAATCCGCGTAAGCTAATACCCTACTCTCATACTCAAACCGAATTACAGGGGGAATATTCAGAGCCAATTCCAGGTGTTTCGAAAAAGGCTCAATGTATAATGCAAAAAGGAGTAGTGAGCAGAGACACCCCTGTCGTGTCTCTCTTGTAATTTTAAAGGGCTCCATAATTTCCCATTCATAAGAACTCTAGACTCAGGATCCTTATATAAAGCTCTAACTGCTCCAATAAACATAGCCCCTATCCTTTTCCTCTGCATTGTTGTCCAGAGAAACTGCCAGGAGACCCAATCTAAAGCTTTAGCGACATAAAAGAAAATTGCCACTATAGGGTCTCATGACACTTGACTAACACCAAGCAAGGTAATGATCCTTCTGATGTGATCAATTGTACGCCTACCAGGTACAAAGCCATGCTGTTCGTCATTGACTCTCCTGTGAATAACCTGCGATAGACGCGTGGCTATAACGGTGGTATATTTTGACATCCCTGTTGATTAAGGCTATAGGGTGATAGAAACCCAGCTCAAACACCGGTTTGTTTTTCTTTGAGAAAACTATGATCTTTGCAAGAGCCCACGAGTTTGACAGAACGACTCCTTCCAAGGTCTGTAAAAAAAAGCCTTTATTACCTCCCCAAAGATCTTGTAGAATTCTGTGGGTGTTACGTTGGGACCAGCCGCTTTTTCTCTGGGTAGGTTTGACATTGCATCTATAATTTCCTCCCAGTTCAATGGGTAGTGTAATGCCCCCCTTTCTTCCTGTGACAGTACTTCCATCATAGATGGATCCAAATATTTAAGTATTAAATCATTGTGTTGACTCCCTTGTCCCCGCAAGTCTTCAGTGTAAAGGGGCCTGCTAAAACTTATAAAAAGATGTTTGAATTTCATTTGTTTCAGATGCCAGTCCTGGAGTGGGATCTCTCACTGACTTAATTTCACCACATTTAAATTCTTGCCTCGTTCTTACTGCTAGTAGGTGGCCAACTCTTTCACTATACTTATACATTTCCTCACGATAAGCTGTTGTTTTATCTAATGTTTTCTTCAGCAACCTTACCCCAATTACTGCCTTGGTGAGTGCCACTTATACCTGGGCTTCCTCCACCCTGTTAGTCTGTTGTAGAGCTATAATCAGAAGTTCTTCTGCCTGGGCCAAATTTAGTTGGTCAAGCTGCAGATGATCCTTTTCCTTTTTCTGATTGAAAATTGAATTGTTTCTCCCAGTATACCTGCCTTTAGAGTGTCCCAAACTATTCCCAGTGAAGCAGTAGCCATATTTCTCCACAAAAAATCTGGGATCCACTTCTTCATGTGTCCCAAGTAGTTCTCATATAATAATAGCTCCCTCTCAAAAGACCAAGTGGACATTTTTTTGAGAGGCCCTCCACTATCCAATTCTAATGCTAATGTGCTGTGATCTGAAAGGAATCTTGGAAATTGCTCAATTGCACTTTTATGCAGAATCTTGGATGAAACAAAAAACTAATCCAACCTCACATGTTTCTGGGGCGAGGCTGAGTAGTAATTAAACCCATGTTCTAATGGTCTCTTTATGGACCATGCATCACACAGTCCATGTATCTTATATAGATTGCATAGTGTTTGCAATACTTTGGGCTTCCTCCCCTTGTTTTTTTGATCCCGCCCCCCATTCACATGCAAGATTTATGGGATCACTGACATAACCTCGACAGACCGAATATCGACTGCACAAAATATCAATGCCAAATTATCAAGCACAAAAATATCGATTGCCTATACTTAAGCAACAAAACACCAAAATATCGAACCCACATTATCGAATAAAAAAAACCACGCCTACAAAAATATCGACTAACAACATTATCGATGTTTAAAACATCGAAGATCACATCTTTACATGAAATACAGTCAAAATATCGAATACAAAAATATAGAATGCAAATATATTGTTTTTTTTAAATATCGTATTTACAACATACTTAAATAAATCACTTTATTATTTTAAAAAGATGTCATATTCATCACAAATAATCACAAAGTGTTTCTAAAAATAAATAAAACATATTATATTTTTAACAAACATTTAAATCACAAAATAACATCAAAAATACATTTTATAATACATAAACAACGTTGCTAACAACTAAACATTTCTCACTACAAATTATATATATTCCTCTACTTTAAAAACATAAATATAATATTACCTATAAAAAATAAGGCCTTACACATAAAAAAAACGTTAATTGGCGTCACCCATATAAGGAAAGCAATTAACATAACATGTAAAAAAATTCAAATCCACAAATAAGAATAGACTATCAATTTAAACAACCAATCCTATTTCAGAAACTATTACACTAATGCTATATAAGCAAGATTTAAACAAACTAAAAATGCAGACTAATTCTCCAATTTAAAGGAAGGCGAAACTCTGCTGGATTTCTGAAAGAAAACTAATTGACTTCAACATAAAGAAAGCTACACCTATCTAAAGTAAGTACTACTACCTGAATATCCATCGAAAATGTAACTCTCAAACCTCACACCTGTATTTAAAAGCCAAATACCTAAAACATATCTTTTATTTCTACTCTTTATCCTACAGACAAAAAGAATATACAGAAGACCTACACAACACCTGGACATCAAACTTCAAATATAAATAAGTAAGTATATAATTTAAATGTAACTTCGAAATGTAATAGATAGGTAACTAAATAGAAACGAGCTAAAAACCCACTACCAAATAATCATAAATACTTGTAAAATATTTGCTCACATTTTGTCTATTTCTACAGGTACAACAAGATATACACAGAAAATAACAGTTTCAAGAACATCAACACCTGAAAAGAACAGCTTGAAATCATAAAAGATATACAGGTAAATCAGAAATATGTTAAACTATGTGATTAGAATAAAACTTTCATTCTTTAAAATAATTATTGATATTTTCTTTTAATTACCTCCTAGCACTAAAATACAAGCATGACTGAAGAAGCTAAATTCATTTATTCTCAAAAAGGGAAAATGCTTCTTTGTTACATGGGATATGTCTACACTCAAGAGAAACAAAAAGATTTGAAAGTTTTTTGGAAGTGTACAAAATATTATGCCAACAAATGTTATGGTAGAGCTATAACTCAGGAAACCACTGTTACTTATACTAAGGAACATAATCACCCACCAATGTAACAGAAATAGAGATTAGACAAATGCTTGATTCCCTGAAAGAAGCTAGTACTAGTACTGATCAACCAACCACTGCTATTTTGAAACATCATTTAAGTGTACTTCCCCAACATGCTTCTAGCCAACTACCATCTATAGAATCCCTTAAAAAAACTGTAGCTAGACAAAAAAGAGCAACATGCACTACTCCTCCCACACCTACAACTTTTGAAGAAGTGCAAATTCCCCCTGAACTCTCTGTAACTCACAGTAAAGATCAATTTATACTATATGACAACACATCTAAAGATAAAAGAATTATACTGTTTGCCACAGCAAACAACGTGACTAAACTTACCCAATGCCAAACTTGGATGATGGACGATACTTTTTCTGTATGTCCAAAACCTTTTTATCAATTATACACTATCCACGGTCATTTCCAAAATGCTAATATTCCATTCCTATATGCACTCCTACCAAACAAACAGCAAGCAACCTATTAAGAAATACTAACTGAAGTCAAACAACATACTAACGACTATTTCCCACAAAGAATAATCATTGACTTTGAGAAAGCAATGATAAATAGCATCCTTAAAACATACCCACACACAGCAATACAGGGTTGCTATTACCATTTTAACCAATGTATATGGCGACATCTACAAAAATCTACCTTGAGTGTCCAATACGCCACAGATAGCACATTTGCTTATCAAATAAAAAAACTCATCGCCCTAGCCTATGTTCCATTAACAGATGTAACTGAACACTATAACTTGTTAATAGACAGCCCCTACTATAAAAGAAACGAAGAAAGACTAAGCCCTATGCTTGACTACTTCGAAGACACATGGGTAGGAAGGCTACACAGATCAGGCCATAGAAGACAACCCAAATACCAAATAGCTTGGTGGAATGTCTTCCTTAGCACACTCAATAAGGAAGCAAAAACCAACAATGCAGTTGAAGAATGGCACAATGCCTTCCAATCAACTACAGGCAGAGGAACACCTACCCTTCACAAATTAATACAATCCTTACAAAAAGAACAGAGTTACCAGGAGCTCCGAATGGAGCAATCAGTAAACCTGATTGGACCTAAACTCACCAAAGAAACCAAAAAAATGTACAACACACTCCAAAGCCAGGTTACCCTCTATCCAACTAGCAAAGGACTAGAATGTCTATCAATGATTGCAAAAACTATTCTATAAAACATTACGTAACTATACATGTTACATTAAGCATTTATTTTCTTCACAATTCCTTCATTTTTATATGTAACAATTTGCAATTAAATTATCAAATACATATTAATAAAACATTTTAACCCCTTCCATGCTCATGACGGAACGGTTCCGTCATGAGCGTCGGTTGAGCTGTGCTCATGACCGAACCGTTCTGTCATGGTTCCATAAGCCCAATGGAACGTTCAGCACAGCGCAGGTATCTGCGCCGCGCTGAAGCGGTTAAATGTATTTTGATAATGTATTAACAAAATGTTACATACAACGTAACTAAAGCAAAAATTAAAGCAGTTTCTCCACCCATAAAATGTGTTGTAAATACTTACATTTCTGTTGCACCTACAAACGTGATCCAATTGCAAGCAATCCATACGAAACCATGGCAAAAACTCATGCAATCCAAAGAAGCCATAAAAAATGTAAAAATACAAGCAAATCCATAGCGACTCCTCTCCAATGTAATCTACACGATATATCATTCAAAACCCGAAAATATTAATTTAAAAAAAGAAAAGCTCCTGGAAAACCCGAAAACCAAAGTATGTGTGTAAAAATAAGAGTATATAATACTCGTCACACAACTCTGAAAAATAAAGGACCTCCTCCAAAACAGTAAAACGCGACGATAACCTGAAAAAGATAAAATACATACCCACCCACACAAATACACCCATACATACATAAAAACACATATTTATACAGCAAACATATTGATTTTGAAACATTTAAACATATTAGCTAACCTCACACACTTACAAGTAAAACGCGGTAAAAAGCAAATATCGTACACTCTACCTACCACACAAAGCACAATCTTCTCTCAATAACACTATCTAAATAAACCTAAACACGCCACACATACACTTACAATAACTTCATTAACTTATAAAATTCAATTCAAACAAACTTACCCTCTCCAACGCGAAGCAGCATCCAACCTCGATCTGTTGAAGCACCAAATAAGCCTAAATAACATTACGCGGTTAAAAAGTAGTCCCTGTATATCCCAAAAAGCTATTTAATTTCTATATTCCAACACTTTAAAATATTTCTAAAATGTTCTTTACTTTCAAATAATTCTTGAACTGTTATCTAAGTTACTTTAATAAATATATTACTATTTATTTATACATTTTGAAAATAATTTATATGTTAAACAAATTTGCATGTATAACCTTGTACCAAATAATCTGTTTATAAAAATGCTAATAATATTTCCTTACTCATGTATGTTTTTAAAAATTTATTTGTCTGTTTATCTTTGTAAAAATCAATATTATTAATATTTTCTATATTCATAATATTAATTTCCAAAACAAACTATTACTGCTTTGTAACCCACAAAAATGTTACTGTAATAAAAAATGTATACATATGTTTCTATAATTTGCCTGTAATTTACAAAATGTAAAAATGAATGTACAACAAATATAACAATATTTTTCAACATGTTTATTCTGACAATTTATTCAATGTCTATGTGATTAAAATAATTGTTATTAAATGAAAAGTACATATAAAAATTATTTGCTTTAACTATGTTACAATATATGTGATTAAACCAAAAATTTATTTACAAGTCATGTTTATTAAAAAAAACATATCTATACACTTACTATATTTTTTGTGATAATAAAAACAATTTACTTACTAATTTACAATACAATACAAATGGAAAAAATAGCTCTACTTAAAATATTTTTTTACGTGTTAATAGACTGTTTTTGATTTGTTCCATTTAACCCTGTGTATGTTTCCTTCTTTAATATTCAATATAAATATTAACTAAATATTAAATGTTCCAATTAAAGATGCATTTTAGATTGTAATAATTATAAAAATGTATATATCTTTTTACTACTACAATAACAATAATTATATTTAGTACTAAAGTTTTAATATTTTATTGTAAAACTTTATTATAGTATCCTACCAATAATATTTAATTTTTTTTAAAATCTTTTTTTATTACCACTGCACCAATTATAAAGTCACAAAAACTACTACACAGTAAACCCATACAAATTACAATTCCCACTCCACAAAGTATAAAGTCATGGAAGTTGCTGGACACTGAACTCATACATATTACTATTCCCACTCCACCAAGTATAAAGTCAGAGAAGGTGCTGGACACTTAACCCATACAAATTACTATTCCCACTCCACCAAGTGTAAACTCAAGGAAGGTGCTGGACACTGAGCACATACAAATTACTATTCCCACTCCACCAAGTGTAAACTCAAGGAAGGTGCTGGACACTAAACCCATACAAATTACTATTTCCACTCCACCAAGTAAATACTCAGGGAAGGTGCTGGACACTAAACCCATATCAATAACTATTCCCACTCCACCAAGTATAAAATCAGGGAAGGTGCTGGACACTGAGCCCATCCAAATTACTATTCCCACTCCACCAAGTGTCAACTCAAGGAAGATGTTGGACACTGAACCCATACAAATTACTATTCCCACTCCACCAAGTGTAAACTCAAGGAAGGTGCTGGACACTAAACCCATACAAATTACTATTCCCACTCCACCAAGTAAATACTCAGGGAAGGTGCTGGACACTAAACCCATATCAATACTTATTCCCATTCCACCAAGTATAAAATCAGGGAAGGTGCTGGACACTGAGCCCATCCAAATTACTATTCCCACTCCACCGAGTCTCAACTCAAGGAAGGTGTTGGACACTGAACACATACAAATTACTATTCCCACTCCACCAAGTGTAAACTCAAGGAAGGTGCTGGAGACTAAACACATACGAATTACTATTCCCACTCCAGCAAGTAAATACTCAGGGAAGGTGCTGGACACTAAACCCATATAAATTACTATTCCCACTCCACCAAGTATAAAATCATGGAAGGTGCTGGAAACTGAGCCCATCCAAATTACTATTCCCACTCCACCAAGTAAATAGTCAGGGAAGGTGCTGGACACTAAACCCATATCAATTACTATTCCCACTCCACCAAGTATAAACTCAGTCATAGTTTTGTACATTACACCCATATAAAAAACTATTTCTTATTCACAAAATATAAACTCTAAATAAACGCTGTACATAGAATCCATTTGATAATTAATTCCCAAAGCACTATATATAATTATATTATGGTAATAAACATTTTAATTTGAGAAAAATCCTTAGTTATTATTAATAATAACTACATCTAAATTGTTATTTAATACTTAACTTATCATATCAAATTTTACATAAAACTCATTAAAATGTAGATTACAAATCCTATAGAAATAACAAACTGTTAGAAAATAAATATTTATTTAAAAAATAAATATGTAATTAAAAAACATTTATTAATTTCAAATAAATGTTATATCTTTAAACTATAAATCTTAAACTATCATACTAATAACAATAGATTATTTTTAAATCAAATTTACATGTTTTTAACAATATTATTTATAATTTTATCTAAAATGTTCTATATTGGAAACAAAATTGTAGAACAAACAATCACACACTAATCATTATTAGCACAAAATACTACATTAATCTAATGATACCATATTTTAATGGTTAAATCTTTATTAAATATTTAATTACATACATTTAAACACTTACTTTAAGACACAATTAAAACAATTTAAAAAATAAAATTTTCTAATATTTGATTTTTTTAACAATTCTTTAAATTTGTTCTAATTATTAAATTATCATTTTAAATTATCGACAATTTTTCAAAATTTAAAATCAAATTTCAAATTTAGAAATTTGATTTTATATAATTTAATAATATAAGATTTACATAATAAATTCATAATAGTTATAAAAATAATACTTTTATATCATAAAATTACATAAATATTTATTTTAATATTATAGAATAATGTTAAATTTACTCCCCCCCAAAAAAAAATTGTCATTTAAAACATTTTTTTTTTTAAATTATAATATTTTATTGAATATAAAGATAATTTTTTATCATTGTTTTAAAATTTAATTTTGTTTTTAAATTATATTTATAATACATTTACATTAATTTTTTTTAAATTTATATTTTGTACCGTTCAAACACTATTATTGAAAATAAAGATAATTTTTTTTCATTTTGAAAAATTTAAATTTTTATTTTTAATTACATTTTTAAAAATTTTAAAACATATATATTTTTTATATTTTATGCAGTTCAAACACTATTCCCATTAAAAAACACTATTCCCATTTAAAAACACAACTCACTCATTTAATTTTTGATATATGTAATTATATATTTTTTTTCTAAAATGTAATTAATTTTTTTTTTTTTTTTTTTAAATATAGTACATTTTATTAAATGTCTTAAAACACTTTTTTATACATATTTTTCATGTATTTTTCGATTTTGTATAATATTTTTAAAATATTGAACATATATTTTAAAACACTTCCCACCCTATTCCCCTAAAAACCCACTACCCGCTCCTAGAAATTATTATACTATTTTAAATATATTTTATAAATATTTAATATTTTGTATTATTATTTCTAAATAAATAATGAACTAAAATACATATATATTTTAACAACAAAATTACTAATAATACATTAAATACAGTGTACATTTAAATATACAATATTATTAATATCGATATTATGACAGTCGATATTATGACAGTCGATATCATGACAGTCGATAACATGACTTTCGCTATTCTTACAATCTATTTTTTGACATTCGATATTTTTTAATAACAAGAACAAACGATATTTTTTACTATCGATATTACTTACTCGATATTTTTACATTCGATATTTTTTAACAGACATAAAAATCGATAATAAATACATCGATATTACTTACCTCGATATTACTGCCATCTCGATATTCTGGAGTCGATATTATGTCCATTTGAAAATAAATACTCGATATTTAGACTGCATACCAAGATTTATATTAAAATATCTGCATAAGATGCTGGGAAGTGGCTAATTCGCTAATTTGTTTGATACCCATTCTAATAAGGAAGGATCATCTATATTGCCACCATATAAGGAGCATCAGGTAAAATTGGAGAGCTCTGGGGCTCTGCAACTGGCTATAACCCATCGGCCTGATACATCCACTCGAACATGTGTAAAATGTATTGATTTATTACAAACTAATATTGAAACTCCCCTTGCACGACTTCCCTGAGTAGATGTCCCTGCTATGCTATAGCCAAGATATTTGAAAAGCCCTTTCTCTGCATCCTCTAAATTAGTTTCTTGCAGGTAGACAATGTCTGCCTGTAGTGAATGCAACCCTTGTGACACCATCTGCCACTTTTTTAAATATTTAAGCCACAAATGTTCAACATAGCTATCCGTAATCTCCCCATTCTGTTGATTTCTTAAGCCTACAGCGTATTTTATACCTCAGCTGTAAGCATAAATGTCCCAAAGTGAACACAAATAAATCAAACACCGTACAAACGATTGCCTTCCTTTGTCCTACCACACCACCCTCTGTGTGAGCCACCTTAGCATTGCTCCCTTCCCTCCCTCCAAACACACAGGCAATCAGGCATAGCCTTAGCGATGTATATCTGACACCCTGCCCCACCATGTCTCTCTTCATAATATACATTCATAATCTGTTTCAGATTACTCAGCCCTCCTTATAATCGTTATAGTCATAGTTTATGACATAAAAGTCGTCTATTTATTTCGGGGGGCTTTCCTTTCTTCTTTTTTCCTGATCTATTCCAAGTATTCCTGTGCTTGCACCTCATATGTAAAGCTGTGTATCATTCCTTTAAAGTAAATTTGAAGTCTGACTGCGTTCTAGAGAAAAACCTCAATCTCTATTTTTTTAAAGGGAGGGAACAGTGGGCGTAGGTGCCAGCATTTTTCCACTATTGCGTGAGCAAAATCCGGTCTAGCAAAGAATGAAAAACTATTACAGGATTTTAGAGCATTGGGACGGTCTTCATCAAACTCTAATTGCCTCAGTAAAAAGTTTTAGAAAAAGACCAGCACAGCTCTAGGTTGTTCTCTCGAATCTTGAGGATGTTTTTTCAAGAATTTGGAAAAACGATGAGCCCTCTGTATTTCAAAATCCCAATCCCAGTTCACTTAGTCAGAGAATACACTTTTAAGGAGGTTCACCATGTAGGTTCTAGGATTGCTGCATTCCCGTCCTTCCGGAATCCCTAAAAAACGCAGATTGTTTCTTCGCTGGCGATTTTCTTGGTCTTCAAGTTTAATCATAACATCTGACATAGCCCCACCTTGGCCGGTACTTTGCAGCTTCAGAGATTCAACCTCAGCTTCTAGTGCCTCCATCTGCATTTAAATAGAGACTAAGCGTTCAACAATTTCTCCACATGTTTTATTCAATTTGCGGATCCCTGTTTGAACTTTTTTGCGGCAACTCTTGCTCTGTGTCTGTCGCTTCTGTTTTCTTCTTGCATTTGTTTAATAAACATGAAGATAGTTGTCAGAGAAGGTTCCTTATTCAGTATAGCCTCATCAGGGCCTCCTTCCCCTCCCTCCTTTTGAAGCAATATCTGAGTGTCAGAAAAATCCCATTTTAGCTGTTTATTGGCTCTTCTGTTCAAGCTTTCTTTCCTTTTTTTCTTTTTATTAGTGGATTTCTTTCTTTGTGTTTGTTGGGCATCCTCAAAAGTACTGCTGCCGGAGTCAGAGAGAGCCTCACCACTTGAAGGAGTATCCTCTTGCCCTGTGACATCTGAATTATCTGTCAGTGAGAAAAACTTCTCACCTGGGAGCTCGTGTGAGAAAGCCCCTCCACGCTGGCGTATGAGGCTAGAGGGCCCTGTGATTAGGGGGGTTACGGGCTTCCTTTCCCCAGATCTCTTTTTATCTGGCCGGCCTCCTTAGTGTCTGCTCCTTGTACCATAGGCACTGGTTGGCTCTTAACTTCACTCCTCACTGATTTCTCTGTGGGTAAGTCCCGCGCAATAGCTAAGGGTGCTGATTCATCAGTTTCACCAAGCATTAATCTTGCTTCCTCCAGCTATGCCTTTATCCCCAGATACCTTTATCAGGGTTTTATCTCCCCCCTCCTCTAATGAGATATTGCTTTTCTGTGAATCTCCTGACAAACTTGCAAGCATAGAAGCAGCAGTAGGTTATGCCAGCCCCCCTTCTACCTGTAGTGTAGATTTTACTGCAACAGCTTTGTTGCCTTCGGTTTCCCGTTTCATTTTATCAGACCCGCTATTGTGCCTCAAGTCAGATGGCGCTCCACTTGTCTCCAACGGCTGGTTGCCCCCAGTGGATACTCCGATATTGCTGGGTATTCCTGTGGTCCTAAACCTTCGCTTTCCCACCTCTGACTACCATTCGGTAAGTCTGCAGTTTTCCTTGGAGCCACCGTGACTGTGGATCCCAGCCAGGCAGGAAGGAATGAGAAAGTGAAACACCTGTGATCCACAGTAAAACGTCCTGTGCTTACCACAGCAAGACAAACTGATCATTTCACTGAGTTTGCTCTCAGGTTGAGCACTCGACCGCCGCACCATAGATCCATCGACAGAGATGGTGGGAGTAGCGGCAGTTAGTCACCCGCCATCTTTGTCAGTTTCCTGCTTCTTTTAAGTATAATTTACAATTGGTAACAGATATGGATTTGGTGTCTCTGGGTTCAAAATTTAAAATTACAACTTAAGGTGAATTTGGATTTCAAATTGTAAGTCTGATGATAGTGCAATTTTAGAAAGTTGGTATTTTCTTACTTTAACCATTCTGTGCCATAACTGTATCTGAATACAAATCTGGGTTGGGTGACAGCTGGTCTTTGCACAATCCCTCTGGACAATCACACTAAGGGACAAGAGGGGTGAAATATGCACCCTGATGGCCCATCACCAGGGGTGGATTGCCTGTCTCAACACAAATATCTGTATTGTCCTTGTAGTGAATCTGGAGCCAGGGCAGGAAGGGCAGGGACTTTGCGATCTTCTAATCTATCTTTGTTGTCTCTCCCACTTCAAAGTCACATATGGCTGTAAGTACTGGATCCCTGACACCACCAAATCCAATTTTTGCTGGAACCTAGGTCATTATGCCAGAAACAAAAGCTGTTGTGCAGTAGGAGGGGCGGCCACTTTGCTACCCACATTTCTGTGTTGATCTGCTACCTACTGGTTGCTCTTCTGTGCAGTAGGGGCTACCTCATGTGCTGTGTTGGCCTGCTGCTTCTTGCCTGAGAGTGAGAAGGACTGGACTTGCTATCTATATCCTTGATCCCAAGTTTCTCCAAGGGTGTTCTGGCTTCGATACTGTTCTGTGAAGTCTCATGGTCACAAAAGACTTCATGCAAATCTGCTGGTGCCATTGACTCCGCCATCTGTGAGTCCTACCCTTGCCTTAGGTGCCCTCCACAGACCTGGGCCTGAGAAGTGGGTTCTGCAGCTGTGTTCTGTAAAGATCGATGCAGTGATCTCTTTGCACTGATAGGAACTGACTCAGTGCCCTCTGATGCAGTGCTGATCTGACACCAACTGTGAAGCTCGACTCCAACGTATTTAATTGGAACCGACGCATAGAGCCTTCTGCTACGACACTTGATCCAAACAAAGGTACTGTTTCAGTAGGCCCTGTGTGGATCATGTGGCCAGCCTGCCCTCCAACGCGATTGGCCTTAACTTTTGATTTACCTTGGTTAGCGTGACCTCAAGAAACCCTTTAGCACTATTGACTTCTCAGCACTGTTTTGGGAATTAATCTTTAAAAATTCATACCTCGACTTCTATTGATTGGATGTTTGTCATTCTAATCTTGTTTTACTCGGATAGATATTCTCTATTTTTCTAAACTGGTGCGGAGTATTTCTGTGGTATTTCCACTGTGTTACAGTAATTTAAGTGTTGCATGAATACTGTACACATTTCCTGATTGCTCTGTGCCAAGCTACCAGAGGGTGAGCCCAGGTTAATTTATGTTGTGTATCTGACTTGCCCTGACTAGGATTGTGGTTCCTACTTGGACAGTGTTAGAAATGGGATTTCTGGTTGGCTAGCGCATGCGCATAGACAAGTAATTGGGAATTGTGGTTCTAGGAAGAAATCGTGAATATAGAGACAGTTGGGGCATTAGCTGGGATCAGCACTTTCTTGTCTTTCAAGTGAAAAATTGGTTGAAAGAGTTAATATGCTGGAAATACGATTACAGATGCAATATGAGACACCGCAGCAGACAGACTTATATAATAGGACAAGTGATAGAGGATCCTATATCTGACACTTCATACATGAGGGAAGGTGTCCTTTTTTTGACTCGCTCGGCATCTAATTAATTGAATATTGAAGATACCCTCCCAAATATCAGAGGACTTTTTAGTTGTTCTTTCCCCTGGTTGAGTAGACGCCCATCTTTATATCTGGCTGGTCCTGCAGAAGGTGGCATGTCATCCCTGTTTTAGCCACCGAAACGCGTCGACAATAGCCTGGTCAAGACCCTGCTTTTTGCAGTTGCTGGACATGGTCTACTAAAACTACTACATCACTCTGTAGCAGATCTTCCCAGATTGATTTGATGTGTGTTGGGGTTAGTGAGAGTGTGGTATGAAAGTTGTTGTGTGAACTTAATGAGTGTCTCTCTTCTCGGGGTTGCTAGTTGCTGTGTATTAAATGCTTTTTGATATTGTCTTTTGTACATGTCTATTTTGATTTTGAATAATATGTATATCAGTGTCTTATAATTGTGAAAAATTAACCTTTTATTTAAAAAAGAGAATAAGATGATAAAAGTATTTTTGATAAAAGAAATTAATTAAAAGGATATTTTTGTGAACTGTTTGTGTTTCTGAATAGTTTTTGGATGTCCCCCACTTGGAATTGAAATAATGGTAATGTAATATAACTGTAGGTCGTGAGGGAGACTTTTTGTTTTGATGCTTCTGTTCTTCCCCTCTTCCCCCTGACCTTTTTTTGCTCTTTCAGAGGGGGTCCCCTTTATATTGCGTAGGCATGCGCCTAAGCTAGGCAGAAACCACCACTCTAGTCAGGGCAAGGGAGTTACATGCTGAAGATAACCCCTGCTCACCTCCTTGGTAGTTTGGCATGAACAGACAGGCTTATCCAAAAGGCAATGTGTAAAGCGTTTTGCGGAACACACCCACACAGCAGCGACACACTGGGCACACCACTAAAGAAACTCCACCCAAGGTTATGTACAAATAGCCTTTCTATTACTCATAAAACATATTAGAATGAAATCTGTATCTTTACAAAATGATAAAACTCCACCTTTCCTTTGTGCTCACGCTGGGACAGTGAGACGCTGACTCTTCCCTGCTTTCAGCGCTACAGCTCGCGGAACCCGCTTCGCGGGTCCCGCTTCGTGTGGGAGTTTGAACTTTTTCATCACCGGCGAAGCTCGTTGTGGAGCCTGTTATCCCACGCCTGAGGTTGTGTTTGTGGGTGTCTGGTTTGTGCAGGGCTGCGAGCGAGTAGCGGGCGCAGGACTTCAAGTCCCAGGAGCGCCCGCCAGTCCCAATAGCCAGCACCTGGGCCGCTCTCCCTGCAAGCTCCTCCCCACAACCGTCACTTTAAAGACTCTTTTCTCTGGATATCTGTTGGACCACCTTTCCTTTGTGCTCACGCTGGGACAGTGAGACGCTGACTCTTCCCTGCTTTCAGCGCTACAGCTCGCGGAACCCGCTTCGCAGGTCCCGCTTCGCGGGTCCCGCTTCGTGTGGGGGTTTGAACTTTTTCATCACCGGCGAAGCTCGTTGTGGAGCCTGTTATCCCACGCCTGAGGTTGTGTTTGTGGGTGTCTGGTTTGTGTAGGGCTGCGAGCGAGTAGCGGGCGCAGGACTTCAAGTCCCAGGAGCGCCCGCCAGTCCCAATAGCCAGCACCTGGGCCGCTCTCCCTGCAAGCTCCTCCCCACAACCGTCACTTTAAAGACTCTTTTCTCTGGATATCTGTTGGACCACCTTTCCTTTGTGCTCACGCTGGGACAGTGAGACGCTGACTCTTCCCTGCTTTCAGCGCTACAGCTCGCGGAACCCGCTTTGCGGGTCCTGCTTCGTGTGGGGGTTTGAACTTTTTCATCACCGGCGAAGCTCATTGTGGAGCCTGTTATCCCACGCCTGAGGTTGTGTTTGTGGGTGTCTGGTTTGTGCAGGGCTGCGAGCGAGTAGCGGGCGCAGGACTTCAAGTCCCAGGAGCTCCCGCCAGTCCCAATAGCCAGCACCTGGGCCGCTCTCCCTGCAAGCTCCTCCCCACAACCGTCACTTTAAAGATTCTTTTCTCTAGATATCTGTTGGACCACCTTTCCTTTGTGCTCACGCTGGGACAGTGAGACGCTGACTCTTCCCTGCTTTCAGCGCTACAGCTCGCGGAACCCGCTTTGCGGGTCCCGCTTCGTGTGGGGGTTTGAACTTTTTCATCACCGGCGAAGCTCGTTGTGGAGCCTGTTATCCCACGCCTGAGGTTGTGTTTGTGGGTGTCTGGTTTGTGCAGGGCTGCGAGCGAGTAGCGGGTGCAGGACTTCAAGTCCCAGGAGCGCCCGCCAGTCCCAATAGCCAGCACCTGGGCCGCTCTCCCTGCAAGCTCCTCCCCACAACGGTCACTTTAAAGACTCTTTTCTCTGGATATCTGTTGGACCACCTTTCCTTTGTGCTCACGCTGGGACAGTGAGACGCTGACTCTTCCCTGCTTTCAGCGCTACAGCTCGCGAAACCCGCTTCGCGGGTCCCGCTTCGTGTGGGGGTTTGAACTTTTTCATCACCGGCGAAGCTTGTTGTGGAGCCTGTTATCCCACGCCTGAGGTTGTGTTTGTGGGTGTCTGGTTTGTGCAGGGCTGCGAGCGAGTAGCGGGCGCAGGACTTCAAGTCCCAGGAGCGCCCGCCAGTCCCAATAGCCAGCACCTGGGCCGCTCTCCCTGCAAACTCCTCCCCCCTCACAGTGACTCCATAAATACAATAGCCTAGTCCCGCTGCGCGGGAGTGCGCGGGAGCGACAGGGAGAAGCCCGGGACAAGGGCGGGGCCGTCTGTGGCCGTCAGAGGCCGAAGGAGGCAGGGCTGGGCCCGGTCTCTGATATTTACTCCCTGTTTTAATTCATTTTCTTGACTGTATTGTTTTATTGGTGTAGTAAGCTTCGGAGGATCACTATTAATTCCATCCAGTTATTGATATGTCTTGCTCACTACCATCTAGTGTCGGTGTCTCTTTTCTGGGGCCTCTCGACAAATATTTGGAGAGGGCTAATAAGGAGATAGATAGAGAACTCCTATTAACTGAGAAACGTGCGGAGCGTCGTCGCTCCATAGAACATTTAATAAAAATACCTCTGTCTACCCAACTAGACTTAAATAACACACAAGAATTGGCCAGTACTGGGAGGACGGTTGGAGAGGCCGATCAATTTAGTGTTGATCAAATACCTAGCATTTTTTGGGCCCCTGATACTTCCCCCACTCACTCTATAATTATTAGTGAGGGCAATATTACTAGCCCTCCCATTGACTCAACTTGTCTTATTGACCTTAATACTCCCGTTGTCCAGAATATAGCTGCCAACTTGCATACATCCCTAACTAACTGCCCTGCAGACAGTGTTGGTCCACGTGAAAATATCTTGCCATTTATCAACAGTGAGCTTGTACCTAAGTCTACGACTGTCAAAAGAAAAGGTACCAGTCATCAGGTCCTCACTCCCTCTATAGTAAACCCTACTATTGATCAAAAGGTTCTCCCAGTGACTGAGGTTCCCTTAGATATTCCTCAATTATCACTCCTTCCTCAAGACAGCGTTACAGAGGTAAACAAGGAGTGTATCGATATATTCGAGAAACTCCTAAAATCATATATGCTCCCTCTCATGGAGCGTGTTAGGTCTCTTGGTGATAAAATGGATCGCTTCTTGGCCTCGGTCCCGATACCCCACAATACGAGTCTTAATACTCAGCCTATATTACCATCTGAACTTAGTGCTGACTCTGTTGTTTCTAATAATTCCTGTAAAAACAATAGTAAAACCAAATCCAATGCTTCCCAATTGTCATCCAAACCTTCCTCCTCTACTAATATTGCTAAAGAGAAGCCTTTGCTGGCTTCAAACAAGCCAATTTCAATGGGGAAAAAGCCCTTAGTAAATCAAGGGGCTGTAAAACCTATTAACTCCACTCATAGTCACATACAAGAACGTAGGAGCATAGTAGATCTTCCCCCAGATTCGGCTAATTTTGTTATTATTCTGACAGGTGTGCCCCCCATAACAAACAGGAATTTGGAAAATAATGCAAACTTGAAAAATAAAGTCATCTTCTGGTTGAAAACTAATAGACCCCTTCCTGCCCATCTAAATGGGGATATTATTTCAGTTAGAAGATGTAATTGGGTCGGTCTTCGTCCAAAGGATATAGAGGGCGATATTGTGATTATAAATTTTAGGGACCACAGAGTTGTTTCCCATATTAGTGATTGGTATTTGGGGAACAACGAGGGTGGTATTTCCACCCGGAATCTCAGTTATTTTTATCCTGAGTCTTTGTTTAAATCACAGGCCCAACACCGTTCGAAAAAAGATCTTCAATAATTGAACTGGACCAACCTCACTCCCTGTTCGCAAGGCCCACCTAAAAATCCAGAGGTCTTGTTTAGACCTCATGTCCAACCCAGCTATAATTACATCACACACACCCCGAACGGGGTCAACTACAATCCTCGTTCTTTTGGCCGCTCTATTTCATCAGCCCTTCCATTCTTTCGTCAGCCCCATGGTCCAATTTCCAACCCATACAACCAAGGTAATTACAACCAGCGAAATGAGTACTGGAAAATTCCGTTGAGTAATCTTTATGAACCCCTTTCGGGGTTGGAGTATAACGATTGACCAGCTATCCTACCCTTGGTTTCCGAGGTTAATATAGATTGTACGGGTATCGTCGTTACCCCAGTTAAAGTACTATGTCAGGCTGGTGTTTCAAAGGGCCAATCACCTAAAAGTGTTAAGGGGTGTTCTGTTTTTTGAGTGGGACATGGGATATGAAATTGGTACCTGAATTGGTGTCACAAGCTGAGTTAACTGTAGAGAATGTTGTAATGGTGTCTGACAATCAGGAAGGCTTTCCTTGTACTATTGATTTAAGGAGTGATGATGTCTCTACACATGAAGCTCCCCCCTTACATGATGTAGGCTACACCTCCCCCAAAGACAATACTAAAGCTCCGGTGGTCTTAAGTGGTACTAAGCTTGGAAGCTGGAACATAGCTGGCCTAGAGTCTCGTATGTGTATCCCGGATTGGGTGAATTTTATACAGCATGGCGATGTATGGTCCTTCCAAGAAACTTGGGCTCTCTCACCAATCTTCTTTATTGGTTATTTGAACTTTAGTAAGCCAGCAACTAAAGGACATAGAGGACGAGCCATGGGTGGCCTGACCGTTTGGGTTCGGCAGTACGAGGGTGTGGTAGCCGAGGAAGTTTTTATTGATAACCCTGACATACTAATGGTTAGCCTTAAATCAATAAGTGGATTGAATATTCTTTTGATAAACATATATGCTAGGGGCATCCAGGGTGGTAGGGTCTCCCCAACCCTCCTCCTTTTGGACGATTTTCTAAGTGGTGCATCGTTAGTAGGACACAAGGTTGTTATGGGTGATTTGAACACATGTTTTGAACCATTGAGTCATGATGACGGCCTACTTACTGAGGCCGAAGATTTGGTCTGGGGGATTCCCCAGCTAGAGTTACCCCCTATAAAAAAATGGTCTCAAGCGGCTATTTTTATAAAAGGATTGTGCTTGGATCAGGGCTTGCGTGCTCTAAATGGTAGAGTGCGCTCTGACAGGTTGGGCAGACATACCTTTAGTAATGGTAGATTCAGCAGCCGCATTGATTACATATTATTGGACGTTAAGCTGTGGGTTGCTGTAGTGGATATGGAGGTTAAGTCTCGCCCGGAAAGCGATCATGACCCACTGGTGGTGGAATTAATGGACTTTAGCTTTTCTGGGCCAATGAAAGTAATGTCCAACTTAGTTCAGTATGAAGTTGTACTTACTAATGACATGAGAAGGGTACGTTGGCCAAAAATTTCTGTAGACATAGATGCACGCAAAAAGATTAGATCTCTGGTTTCCTATACACTGGTAGAAATTTCCAAGTGTGACTCACAGGAGGCTATTAATGCACCCATTACTGTTATTCACACAAGTTTGTTCTCAGCATTAAAAAAAAAGTTTACAAAATCTATTTCCAAACGGGGCAACAGGGGGAAACTGAAATCTACTAATTGGTTTAATGATGAGTGCCGCCGAACTCATGAAGACCTGTTTAAAGCATTAAAGCTTAAGAATCCTATTTAAATCAGGTCCTGTAGGAAGGCATTTAACGTTGCAAAACGTACAGCCAAGGCCAACTGGGATGAAGAACGGTGGCTTATTCTAACAGAAGCTTGTAGTTCTAGGAACTTGCAACGGTTTTGGCATTTACTAAAATGGGGCTCTTCTCAATAAGACCAGCTTCAGTTGGTCAACAACAGTGGGTACGATATTTCGAGGAACAATTCAGGTGCCCTAGTAGTGCACAGGATAATATTATCTGTCCAGCATCGGCTGATCAACTGGAGTTTACGAGTACTGAAGTCAAATCTGTTCTGCAATCCATTCCTAGGGGCAAGGGACCTGGTCCCGATTGTATTACAGCTGATCTTTTCCAACAAGACCAGGATCTATGGGTTCCCTATCTAGTTCAATTGGTTAATGCTCTGGCCACCGGTGCAAGGGTTCCCGAGTCCTGGGCAGGGGCAGAAATCCTGCCAATATACAAGAAAGGTGACCGGTCGGTTCCTTCCAACTACCGGCCGATCAGCCTTATAGATGCGGTGCAAAAAATTTCAGCCCGCCTTGTTCTTGGCAGGATTCAGGATTGGATTGATGAGTTCAATATCCTAACCCCTCTCCAAGCTGGTTTTAGGTCTCATGTGAGTACCTTAGACCAGGCCTTTCGTTTTATTCTTCTTTATTGGAAGACGGTTTTCTTGGGAAAAGGTAAACTTTATGCAGCCTTTGTGGATCTAAGGTCTGCATTTGACCTTGTTCCGAGGGCAGGTTTGTGGAAAAGTCTAGTAGAATTGGGTATGCCAGCTCGTCTTGTACGTCTCCTGGTGAATCTGCACGCACATACTTATGCCCAAGTTCGATGGGGCAAACCAGGGGAGGTAACGGATAGATTTCCCGTTGCTAAAGGTGTCAGGCAGGGGTGTGTATTAGCCCCCACCCTTTTCTCTTTATATATTAACAGGGTTACTAAATATTTTGATAACTACCCCACTGATGCCCCGTCACTAGCTGGAATGAAAATCCCCTTGCTCATGTTCGCTGACGATACTCTTCTAATCTCAAAAACTAGACAGGGTCTTCAACATGCCCTGATGAGGTTTGAACTATTTTGCAGCGAACATGAGCTTGAGGTGAAAGTGTCTAAGACAAAATTTATGGTATTAAGAGGACACAATTCGATTACAGCAAGAGTTACCATGGGGGGTACTCCCTTGGAACAAACTAAGTTGTTTACTTACCTGGGAGTCACATTCAGTGAGACTCTAAGTTGGTCCCATCAGGTTGATCTTATGGCTTTAAAGCATATGCAGATAGGAGGTGCTCTGATTAAAGAGCATAAAGGCTCCTTTACGCGGCCAATTTCGCCCCTAGTTAAGATTTATGGTTCGAAGGTCCTTCCCTCCGTTCTGTACGGGGCGGAACTATGGGGCTTTAGTAAGCTGGATCCCCTGAAAGCAGCCCAAAATACATTTCTTAGGATGGCAACGGGTCTTCCACGGTCAACACCGCGGATCCCGCTTTTGTATGACATGGGGTGCCAGCCCGTTGAGGACCAGGCCAGGTTCCGTCCACTAGCATTCTGGCGCCGTCTATGGACAACGCCGGATCTACATTTATATGCAAAAGCCTGCCTGGAGGTCAGAGATCTTCCAGGCTCTTTTAATATAGGCTGGTTTAAGGACTTAAGATCCACCCTGTGTGCCATGGGGTATCCTGAACTGTGGTCGGATCCCGCAACCGTAACTTTCCCTTCTAAAAAGGATTTGAAACTACACTATTGGGACTGGGTGGTTCAAAAGAGAAATTTTAGTCTGAGCTCTAGTAATCTCACTGGCTTGTTAGTTGCCATTAAAGACGCTCCCAAGCTTGAAAAATATTGGGATATCATAACCAAGCCCTTGGACCGTAAACTATTCCACCAATTTAGATGCGGTTCGTTGCCTTTAAGGGAGTTTACCAAAAAGTGGGGCTCCAGTGGGTCTGGGCAATGTCCTAAGTGCCCCGGCCAGTGCGAAAGCCTAAACCATTTTTTGTTTGTTTGCCCTTTGTATGTTGACCCTAGAGCCAAATGGTTAAGTCCTGTCTGTAGAATGCTTGGGAACGCGTTCAACTGTTAATGCTAGTAGAATATTAAAAACAAACTTGTCCACTCTAATCGTAACGGGTGTTGCAAAATATTTGGGATGGGCCTGGATTCTAAGAACCAGGTTCATCAAATTAACTTAGGTGTTCATTCACAATCCTTTGCGTTTTAGTTCATGTGTAGTCCACATTGATTTGTGATATCGTTGAAATCTCATATGTCTTATTGTAATTTTTTTTTTTTTTACTTTTTGTTTATATTCACTCTAAAGAAGCCTGTATAAGTGATTTAATATGGTCTTAGATGTTTTTATCTGTTTATATTAATTTTATACTTTTGTGTATGTTGCTAAGTATGTATGTCTTTTATGATGTATTAATCGAATAAAGACTTCTTTGAATTGAATTGAATGAAATCACATATATACACTGTGCCACCTGGCACTAGGTATGACTTTACAGGGGATTATATACATTACCAGGCCAATCGGGCAACTGTCATAACCATTAGAACTCACAAGTAGTGAAATATAAACAACCACTAATTACTGGCAATAGTACACTTAGCATAGACACATTAGGCAGAAAGGAACATCAGTAATCTTCATTTTTATAACACCTAATGCCCCTCTGAGGCATACATCTTAATCAGTGCCAGTACACCATAATCATTGATAAGGTGCACACATCACCCAAGGGTCGTATGCCGATGCAAAACACAAAGCAAGCACCAGGCTGAATGGCCTGCTCCTCGGGGGCCTGTCTTGGGCTTCTGCGCAATGCCCTATGTCCCCAAAGTCAGGGCTCTCCTAAACTGAGGCCTGCAAACTGGCCCCCTAGCTGTCGATGCAGCCACCACAACGTGCTCAAGGCAAAATGGGGTGGGGTGCGACTCACCCTCGGTTCCAAACAGGAGTGCCCCCCCTCGTTGCATCCTCCCGCAATCCGGCGGTGCAGCTGTGATGATAATCAGGCACCAACAGTGTGCCTCACAGGGCCCACTCAATGGGGCCTTTCCTCTCCTTGGCCTCCTCAATGGGAGGCTCTCTACTCCCGGCAACATGATAGGAAGAGGCAGGGGGAAACCTGCCAGGCTCTGGTTCTTCCTCCGTCTGCACCCGTAACCCAACGACAGACAGGCTCAGCAGCATGCTGGGCTCTATCCAGCAACACGGGAGCCCTGCCCACACTTAGGCACAGGCTTGCCTGACTTCTGGCTCTGTTTCTTCTGGGCGGCCCCGCCCAAGGTCAGGCACTCCTCGCCTGATGTCCGGTTTTCACGGAGTGAAGTACCCGCAACATCTTGGCCCCGGCAAGGCAGCTCAACACACGCTGCATGGACAGACGCTTAGTGCCCAGATTTCAAACTCCACAACATAGCTGCCTTCCACCCAGGCTGCTAGAAGAATCAGATGAGGAATACAGTGCTCAGCCACTCTCCCCCATTGATCATGAAACAGGGAGCTGGCAGCACTCTTCTCAGGCTCGAAAGCCCCCTTCTTGGGCTTTAAGGGCAATAAAGATAAAGCGCTCAGCCCGGCCAAAGTCCAAAGTTCCCTAGGGGAGAGCTGGGCACAGGCAGGCCACAACGTAGGGACCCCCAGGACACAGGAGCTGGGTCCCACAGTGGTTCCTCCCAACGTCCAGCAGTCCTTCAGCTTCAAGCAGGTAACCAACATCATTGGGTCACAGCCCCAGTATTTATACTGCCAATGTTTTTGCTCTCCCCCTGGCACAGGGCTCTGTGCCTGGTCCAAACCAGTTCTGGGGAGCATTTATTTACAGTGCACAAACACCCTCGTGTTAGTGTAGGCTCTGGCCCCAGACACACCACAGGGTGCGGAGGCAGCATTGTGTAAAGCAGGCACAGTCCTATTCAGGCAGAGGTGCTACTCCTCCCACTAGTCCAAATGCAGATTGGCCTATTCAGCCTAGCGCTGACTCACCCAGCCCTTCTGGAGCCACTTCACCTCCCCAGCCCCTGTAATTCAGAGCCAGACATGCCATACACAACAGGCAGGCACAAAGACACATAGCACACAGAAATGCTCACTTCCAAAAGTGGCATTTCTAAAATACTGATAATAAATCCGTGAACACCATTATGCAGCTTTTGTTAACACTATTCCAAACATACCAAACTTGATCATGTTACTCCTCTCATGTCAGGAATTACCACTTAAACACATATCAGGAAATCCCAATGCATTCCCATGGGAGGGCAGCCTCAGAGTAGTGAGGAACCAAAATGGCTGTTTGTCACTACCAGGACATGCCACACAGTTAAGGAACATATCCTACCTTTCACCTACTTTGCACCCTGCCCATAGGGTTAGCTAAGGCCTACCTTAGGGGTGACTGATAAATAGTAAAAGGGGAGTAACAGACTTGGCAATCACTTTATGTGCCACTTCGCAGCGGCAGTAAACTGCGTGTGCAGGCCGTGCAATTGCCCTTGCTCACTGTGCCATTGGATTCAAACTAGCCTGGTTTAAGAAGGGTGACATACCCTGAAACCGGTACCAGGATGCTTGTTTCCATGTCCAGGGAGGACCTGGCCTGGCAGTTTGGTCTGGACTGTAACCATGTTGCACAGGGTCAAGACTGATTTGCATATGGCTGGTTTCAAACTGGGGTGGCGTAGTGGGCAAAAGAACAATGGATTTATCTCAGATCTTTTGACTGGGAGAAAATGTTTGCATTGTCAGCATTCCATCCATCATTTGTTTAATGTAGCACTTTTCGCCCTAAGTGGGATGGGTATGCCCAGACGTGGGCCCCTTGCTCACTGTGCCACTGTATTCAAGCTAGCCTGGCTGAAGAAGGGTGACATACCCGGAAACCGGTCCCAGGATGCTTGTTTCTGGTCCAGGGAGGACCTGGCCTCCCAGTCCATTCTGGACTGTTCCCATGGGGCAGAGGGTCAAGACTGATTTGTATATGGCTGGGTCCAAACTGGGGTGGCGTAGTGTGCAAAAGAACAATGGATTTAACCCTGATTTTGTGACTGGGGGAAATTGTTTGAATTGTCAGCATTCTGTCCATCATTTGTTTGCTATGGCAGAGGCCTGAGACAGGTATGAAAGGCTTCTTTGGTGGGTGGCGCAAGCAGTGCTGCAAGCCCACTAGTAGCATTTAATATACTGGCCCTGAGTATCTGAGATACCACTTTACAAGGGACTGATAGGTAAAATAAATATGCCAAACAGGTCTAAACCAATCTTATCACGCTTACCATAGAGAGCACATGCACTTTACACTGTACAGCACCTGGGAAAGGTGCCACTAGGTGCATTCTTGCTGTCTGAATTTCAGCGCGCTGCGCTTGTCTGTATTTTAAAAATTCCCGTTTTTTGCATTTTGGTGAAAATAATTTCGTTTTGCCCTGTTTTTAATCTGCATCTTGCTCTGGCCCCATACTTACACTTTAATTGTGCCACCACCGCGTTTTGAGCGGAGTTACTCACCTTCTTGTTGCCTGCTCGTGGTGCCGGTCGCCATCTTGGGGGTGACTATTGAATCACGCGCCACTTGCCTGAGCGTTCTAGCGCTTTGCAGGAGTTCAGGTGAGCTCCTATTTAAAGCTCACACCGCCCGCGCAGCGGTGACGCGCAGCGGTAGCGCCTGACTCGCGCCTGAGTCAAGCCAGAGTCCTGCCCGTCTGCGCTCGTCCGCGCAAAGGACGCGCGGACTGTGGCAGGACCCTGCTGTGTTGCCATCACGACTCTCCAGTATTCCAGCCAGTCCCTTCGCCGGATTGGCTCTAGTGTGCCCATTTGCTCGCACTCTGCTCAGCATCCTCTGTGTGGCCCCCATACCTGCACATGTGGTTGGTGGGAATTGCCTGCTCCATCTATGGCTCCCAGCCAGGTACCTTTACATCAGAAAAAGATACTTCCCCCCCCTAGTGCCATTAAACTCTGGCACCTTAATGTCAGGTCTCTATCGAAACATCACCGAGACATATACGAACTAATCTCGCTGGAAGGCCCTGATGCCTTCTTCATGACCGAGACCTGGCTAGGCGATGAGGATGTGGCTATTGTCAACCTGGCCCTTCCCCCGGGCTATTCTAGCCACACACTAAATCGCAAGGGGAGAGGAGGAGGTATAGCTGTGGCTTTTAAAACCTGCTACACTTGTACCTGGAAGCCCATGGACTTGACTGGTGCTGAGTGTGCCCATTTTTCTATCAATATTGGGCAGACACAAACCCTATCAGGTCTCTTAATATATCACCCTCCAGGGAGTGACTGTGCTTTCAGGAAAGCTCTTCCTGAGCTGGTCAGCTCTCTGTCTCTGTCTTCCTCCAACATTATCATCATCGGCGACCTTAACATACATTTTGATGCCACGGAGATACAAGTGGTTAGAAGCCTGCTGGACGATCTTGAAGCAGTGCAACTGCCCCAACTAGTTCGTCTCCCGACCCATGAGGGTGGTCATATCCTTGACCCGGTTTTTACGAATCTCCGACTGGTTGAGGTCTCTCCTCCTAGACCTATGGGATGGAGTGATCACCATCTCATTGAGCTTTTTGTTACCATGGTAATGCGTGCCACCGGTAAGCCTGATAAAACATCTTTCAAGCGACCTTGGAAAAAGCTCAAACTGGAGGACTTCCACCGTGTCCTGGCTATCGCTCCTCTGGTTCTTAAGGATGACGTTACAACTGGGTACAACATCTTTTGCACCTGGATTGCCCAAGCGCTTGATGTACTAATCCCGGCCAGCTGGAGCAGAAATCGTTCTTCTCAGTCTAACCCTTGGTACTCGGAGGCACTTAGGCGGATTAAAGCCACCTGCCGTCAAGCCGAAAGAGCGTGGAGGAAGAACTATGACAGAGATCTAAAGGCGTGTTACCTGACTAAGGTAAAGATATATCATAAGGCTGTCTGTCGGGCCCGGGCTGATTACTATGCTGGAGAGTTCCAGGCGAGTTCCAATCCGTCCAAACTGGTATTTAAAGTCTTGAAGGAGCTCACAGCGAGCAGGCTCCCTGTTACGGAGATCTGCTCCCTTGCTCACTGTGAGTCGCTAGCTGGCTTCTTTGTGGAGAAAGTAAATACCATCTATCGTTCTTTTCCCAAAGTTGACCCTGGTAGTACGACTTTTACATTGCGTACCTCACAGTGCTTGGCTTCGCTTCCCATTCCATCAGAACAAGAGTTTAATCTCCTAGCGGCCAAGGTTAAGTCTGGATCGCCAGATGACCCTTTGAGACCAGCCCAGTTTTTGGACTCAGCGTCCATTTGCCTTCCACCGCTTCGGCAACTGGTGGATCAATCCCTTACCACCGGGCTTGTCCCACCTAGTTGGAAGGCGGCCTGTGTCATGCCCATCATAAAAAAGTCGGGGTTGGATCCAGTGAAGCCGGAGAGTTATCGACCTATCTCCTTGCTTCCATGGGTGACTAAGATCACAGAGGCTCATGTGAATAACATCTTATCAAAACATTTGTCCTCTGCACACCTACTGGATCCTACACAGAATGGTTTTAGATCTGGGCACAGTACAGAGACAGCACTCCTATATATGGTTGAACATCTCCGCTCTGTACTGGATGCAGGTCAAACGGCGGCACTGATCTTATTAGATCTGAGTGCCGCCTTTGACACTGTATCCCATACCATTCTTATCCGCAGACTTGGTGAGGCTGGCATATCAGGCAAGGCGCTGGATTGGTTCCAATCGTTCCTTTCGGAACGATCATTTCAGGTAGTAGTGCCACCGTTCAGATCTAAATCTCATGCCATCACTCAAGGAGTTCCACAGGGTTCGGCGTTGAGCCCCACTCTCTTCAACTTATACGTCCAACCTCTGGCGGCGGTTGCGAAGAGTTGGGGCCTCACTATGGTATCCTACGCCGATGATACCCAGTTGGCGGTGGTTCTTGATGGGGACTCTGACCAATTGGCATCAAACTTTGCGGATGGTTTGAGGGCTGTTGCTGGCTGGCTCACTACCAACTGTTTGCAGCTCAACGCCCTCAAAACTGAGGTGATGGTTTTGGGAAAACATCCTGATCTGTGGGGCGCGAGCTGGTGGCCTAATGAGCTGGGTCCTCCCCCCAGACCAGTCTCTGAACTAAAGAATCTTGGCGTCTGGTTGGATTCTAAACTTACCTTCTCGTGTCATACGAAGAAGGTGGCATCTACATGCTTTGGCATTCTTCGTGGCTTGAGGCCTATCCTCAAATTTTTTGATGCCTCCACTCGCCAGATGGTGATTCAAGCTAGTGTGTCATCAAGGCTTGATTACGCAAGTTCACTGTTCCTGGGCGCCAATCAGGCGGAGGTCCTGCGACTCCAACGGGTTCAGAACGCAGCCGCCAGGGCTCTGGTAGGCTTACCACGCTTCTGCTCTGCCCGCAGTACAATCTTTAAATTACACTGGCTGCCGGTAATCAGACGCATAGAGTTTAAGACTTTGTGCTTTGCGTTCAAAATCCTTAGAACAGACACCCCTACCATCCTCCAGCACCTCCTGACTTTGTACACTCCCTCACGTAGCCTTCGCTCGGCAGGTCAAAATCTAGCACTTGTTCCACGCTTCCAAAAATGCAGAATTGGCGGCCGATCTTTCACTGTGCTGGCCTCTAAGCTTTGGAACGCGCTTCCTGTGCACATTCGATCTTTAGAAGATCTTCCTGTTTTTAGAAAAGCTGTTAAAACATATCTCTTCCCTCTGCCTTATTAATTTTTCCATATTATTCCCTTCTGTTAGTTATGTGACTTTCTCAGTTATAGCGCCGGGACGCCCCTTTGCTGGGGCAGCTGTGCGCTCAAAAAATTAAATTAACATAACATAACATAAAGTGCCCAGAGTCTTAAAACCACCAACACCAGGTCAGACAAAATACCAGGAGAGAGTCAAAAAGTTCAGGGCCGACCCTGCAAAAGGGCCAAGTCCAACAGACTGGGTGCAAACCTCTTCCAACTAGAGACCCAATTTCTAACACCATCCAAGTGTCATCAAGAAAGCACAATGACCGGGGATTGGCTGCATCATCTTCTTTTCTCACTGGTGAATGTCCTGCTCTGGAGCTTCTGACATTGGAAAAAAGACATGGAGTACAATGCTGCAAATAAATACAAGTCAGGCGGATTGGTCTTTGCACAGAAAAGAGAAAATGTGTTTGCAGCACAATATTCCTAGAAACACTACAAAGTCACCAAGTAAAAGAAGGAATTGCAGATTTTTTCCCTCCAAATCCTCTTTTAACAAAAACTTCAGACGCTTGATGAAGATCTTGAAACTGGTAAAGTTAAAAGATAATCTTCCCATAGTTGGCATAGGTGAAGATTATTAACCCTTACGAGAAATGAGGCACAGTAAGACCCAGACTGTTTAGCACTTTCTTCAAAAGTAAGCATGAAGGGCATGCCTGTTTCCAAACCTTGGACGTCCAAAGTGCATATCAATTGACCGCTAAAGTCGATGTCTGCTGTCTGACAAATAAGACACAATCCCACCCGCCTACTTGTCCATGCGTTTAAAACCATATAGACCCGCGAGATGCATTCGGTATTCGTATAAGGCTCCTTTAACTATCCCTCACATTTGTACCGCTAATCAGGGGGGGTGATCTTTTTCCTACAATACCCCCTATCATAAACAAACAAACTCCTCCCAAGTATCCACTTCTGCTCAGACATCATCTCCTTCAAGAAGGGTTTGAAGACCTGTCAGCTTTAGGAAGTTTCTCCTTTCTTAGCAGTATAGGCTTGAGATACTCCTTTCGTAGTGAATGTGCACTATATTAAATTTCTATATCATATCATCATATCACAAAATTTGTAAAGTGACCTTCATAGTAAGAGGTTGGATTGCAGATCGCTTATTCAGAGATGATGGCAAAATTACCAATGCAGTTCTCAAAAGCGAAACCTTTTTTTACAAACTGACCATGTCCATTTGTATCACATCTGGGGGGAGCATGCAAAGGGACCACACAATTTCCCTCGAGGTCATTCATCACAGTTCCTGAAGAGCAAGATTTTCCATGGGTCAGCTTCCCGTTTGTGAATCAGTTAGTGCCTTAGATTGAAGTTGCTAACTTTTCAACTGTTGACACTGCTACTGAAGCAAAAAAAACTTTTTTACAGCCCTTTCCAATTTGCAAAAAGGAGGAGAACGTCTTTTTAACGCTCCAACCTGTCTGCAATTCGAAAAAGGTCACAAGCCCTTTTTTAACAGTCAAAAATACTCTTCTGACTCAGAAAAAAGGTTATGTACATTGTGAAAAGGTGTTTTGCGGTCGCCAAACCTGGATCATGTGCTTTGGAACCACATAATACTAATGTTCATGAGGCCGGAATTTAGCTGAACATTTAACTTAGCCTGACAGGAAATCACTACGATCAGAGGGTCTGTGGTGTGCACGTAGACATGAATTATGATAGCCATGACCATGTATGATCATTTCACTTGTGATAAATTGAATTTGTGTTGTCATTAAAGGTCATCTATTTTTGGCACTCACATTCAGGTTCTTCTATATCAACAACATCATGTTTTGATATATGTTAAATAAACCTAGGCCATGTATGAATGGATATATGTATATGATAAGCCTCTTAAACAGTTATGGATGTTTTGGTTGTATCATGTATAGGCCACATACAAGATTATAGATGTATCCTTTTTATGACCAAAAATATTTATGTGTTCTCTTTGTTCCCCATGCCTCCTTTCTCAGTGTTGTTGTTTCACCATGTGGCACTGGCTGGCACACATTTTGTGTATCCAGCCAGTGCGATTTTGCCATAGGATTGCATGTGTTCTTTGTTCCCCTTACCACCTTGCTCATTGTTGTTGTTTGACCATGTGGCAGTGACTAGCAGCCATTTTGTGCATCCAGCCAGTTTGCTTTTGTCATAGGCTTGTAAGTGTTTTTTGTTCCCCATGCCTCCTTGCTCAGTGTTGTTGTTTGACCATGTGGCACTGGCTGGCAGCCATTTTGTGCATCCAGCCATTGTGCCTTTGCCATAGGCTTACTTGGACGGATGTGAGATATCAGATTAGTAAAATGCTTGAGGTTCATTGCAGTATGTCTATGAAGAACATGATTTTGCTGAACAGTGATTTTATATCACATGCATTTTTGTATTGTTTATTCTTTTGCACCTCCTTGTCTCACAACAGGTTTTTTTCTCATCCTCCCATACAAACATCGGCAATTATTTTGACTTTTTTATTTCACTTTGTAAAAAAATCTTCTTTTTTGTAATTTTAATTTGAACATTTTTTATTTGAATTTGTTTTAAAAACAGTTTAAATGTTTTTTTTTTTCATTTTGCCTTGGTTAATCTAACCAGCCATCCATCCATCCATCCACCATAGGCGCACAGCTGCGTAAAAATATTCATTTTTTCTTTTAGGTATAATTCCAGTTCATTCAGAACACTCTGTCTGCGGTGCACTGCAGACACATTAGAATCATTTATTTGTGTAATGATTATTTCATTTCTCCCTGGACCACATTGCCTGCCATAGGCGAACACTAACCTCCATTTTTTAAAAGATTACTATTTCATTTCCTCTCAATTAAGCCTGACTGCTCTGTGCCAAGCTACCAGTGGGTTGAGTAAAGGTTAATTTGAGCTTCGCTTGTGTCTCACCCTGACTAGGATTTGGAGCCATATAATACTCATGTTCATGAGGCCGGAATTCAACTGAATATTTAACTTAGCCTGACAGGGAATCACTACGATCAGAGGGTCTGTGGTATGCATAATGTCTCGTTATAATTAAAGTGCTGAGTGAAACAAAACTCAGTGTTTGAGTTGTAGCTTAACCAGGTTTTAGTAAATTCCCAGTTCATATTTGCAGTTTAATATATGTGTTTAATGCTACTGTTATTATCTTCTAACCCTAAAATGGTCTACCATTAAACCCCTGTAATATATTGAAAGCATGCCCATACTATCTAAAGTGATGCAATGACTTTCCAGTCACCTACTGTACATTATGGAAATGCTAATTAGCAACAATAAGATGTCCATTCATAACAAGCATTGGCAAAGCCACTAGGACGATCAAACATTCTGGACTTACCAATGCTTCTTATTCTATTAAGCCATTAAATGGAGATAAAAAAGGGTGGCTCTAGTAAAAGATTAGAGGTATGTGATAAGAACTGACTGGAGACTGGGCAGGACTCTCGTGACATCTTTCTGGGCCAGCGATACAAATGGTGGGACCTGGAAAAATAAAAGCAGATTAGATAGGGAGGAAGGTCACATACAGAAAAGAAAAGAAAGTGAGGCTAGGGTAGTGGGAAATGAAGTATAAGGATAGGAATGTAAAAAGACAACATGCCCTCTGACAAATTTTACCCAGGAGCATCAGGCACCAGGAAGGATGCCATGGAGGATTCTCCCAACAGGGGGACTTCATAGATGTCTCAATGGCTGGTAGAAAAAAGGGAGCCACCGCTACTGTAGGCCTGTGTCCAAAGGATGCCGGCCATCGGAGATGACAATGCATTAGTGGGATGGTGGGATAAAAAGTATGAAAATGGATTACAAGAATGTTTTACCTAGACATATTATTTGAATTTTAAATGTGTCTATTTACAACATAACTAAAATAAATTGTGTTCATCATATTCCTTGTAAGATTCTCAGAAAATGAGGTTACTTGGATATTGGATTTGAAAGTTGAGATTGGCCAACAGTTGTTTAGAGTAACTTTCCTGCCAACAGTAGATGGGTGGATTGGAACTATGTGGTCATCAGGTGTGTTAGGAGAATTGTCCAGACAATCACATAAGGATATGACTTTTTGCATTTTGTGGAGTTTGGTTCTTTTGTATTGTTCTCAAATTGGTCTGACAAACGAACCCTCCTTCAGACCACTGGTGCAGCCTGAGTGGTAAGTAGGCCTGGATCGTATATTTGGGCTCCACTCTCTGGGTTTGCAGAATTTGGCACTCCATGCTATGTGGAGCAGGATAGAGTTCCTGAATTTTGCCTTTCCCAGGCGCGAAGCAGAGTGTTTTCCGTTCATGTGCTCAGGATTTGTTTTGGCGCTCGCAAGTGAGTGCCATATCTCTGGCCACAAGCGAGTGTGGACAAGACTTTACTCCTGCTCGCACGGCTTCTGGCCATGATGGTGCCAATGAAGTGGTGATTGCGGCATTTAATGCACCGCTCGAGTAGCTTTTGAGCTTGAGAAGCAGCTGAGAGGCTTTTTGAGTGGATTTTCTTCTTGGTGTTGTTGTTTTGTGCATGAAACCTTTTTAAAAAAAGACGTTTCAACTGGAAGGAAGTGTCCCAGAGGCTCTAATATCCTGTTCTAGGCGCCTCCCAGTGCTTTGTCAATCTCCTGGTCACTGTTCATTTGGATTTGGAGCAGGAAGGATTATTCTCTTTGTCTACTGCAGATATACAATTGGATTTAAGGACCTTGATTTTTAAGATTTCACTAGTAAGACAAAAAAAACTCTTTTATAAGTGTGTTGTCTGTATGATTGAGGTGCCTCCACCAGAATTTTCTTGTACTTTTATACGATTTTGCAAAGATATTGTGGTGGGTGGCCTGCATTTTTTCAATTGGGGGACTATTGATATTTTTGTATTTATTTTTTCTTCTTTTCTAAAGGAACAATGTTGCACAGTTCAATATATTTTCTTCATGTATGTTAAATTTTCAATATTTATTTATTTTACTATGTGGCCTAGTCTGCCAAAAGATATATCTATAAAACAAAAGGGGTATCCCTAAATTAATTTCCTAAATCAGGGAGAGTAACTATGTGTGAGTAAACTATTTAGGAAATGGATTGACAAAGTGGACCTAAACACAAATAGACACACTCTGAGACCAGAAAGAAAAAAATAAGTTATTTCAATAATATATATTTGTATTATTTTTATAAGTAAAAAATCCTATATTTTCACAATTTTATAAAGGGGAATAAATATTTATGGCCTTACTTGAGAAAAATTCAAAGACTTCAGCAGGGGGATTACAAAAAGCCTCCTGGATCTACTAAAAGAGAAGCAAAACATAACAAAGTGTAGGGTGTCAAGCAGAGACTTATTGTCAAAACCACAGGGCAGCCTACAATTGGGCAAAGCCCAGTCATTTGTAGAGGCCAAAAGATGGTGAAGTAAGTTATACCTGAGCCTGGCAAGGAGAAACCTATCTCACTGATGGTAAACCTGAGCTAGATAAGTCTCCATACCCTGAACAGTCTTCAAGAGCATGTGTCCCTGCACTCAGTTTCTGCACCTCCTGCTGCTCTCCATCCACAAGGGCTTGATCCAAGAACAACCTCTTAACACACCAAATTGCGGGAGGACAAAGAATTTGGGTCAAAATATCAGCTCTCCCAAAAGAGGCAAAGGCTGCCTTCACATAGGCTATCCACAGGAGTTTGTGCACCAGATCAAGTGCCTGAAAATCCACAAGGATCAACCGGTTAAGCTTTAGTTCCCCCCTGGTCCACTCTTTGATTCAGGACAGTAGGGGGCTGAGAGCCACAGTGTCCATCACATGACCAAGCCCTGCGTGCATTGAAAATGAGGGTATGGAGTGTGGAACCTTCTCTACCTGTCGTAAAAAATTGTTGGGATCTTGCCCAAGTTTGCATACCCCCCCGACCTTGCTTCCATACCATATCTGGGACGGACATTTGACCTGACAAATTTTTAAGATGACCCTCAGTGACCAAGAACCTAGCCTCCATGCAATACTAGAAACAACCCCCATAATTTTAATAAACTCAGATCTTTTGCCCTCAATTAACGTCTTCCAGTTGTTTTTGGCATATAATAGAACCCCCAGATAGGAAAAAGCTGAGGATCTATGCAAAGTGTGATTAGCCACATTAAAGGTTCTACTACTAGTGGACTATGGACCTACAACCAAAACGTAGGACGTACAGGTGCAGATCACTCATGAATGAAACAAACTTGATCAGATGCAGCCCCCGAGCCGTGTGAGCCATAAGGACCACATCATCAGTGTATAACAAGACTGGGGGAATCTATCTCCAGCCCATGGGCAGTCTGCCTGAACTGAGAGGAGAGCAGACTCTTGCCCATGCACACATCAGGTGAACAGGAATGGGGCAAGTATGCACCCTAGGCGGACACCACTACTAGTGGGGAATGACAAGATGCGGGCAGCGCCCTGTGAGACACACACCAAGGTGGAAGTGTCAGAATGAAAGTTAGCTAGAAGGGACTCAATATTTAGATCAACCCCCATCCTAAAATGCAAGGTCCAATGTTTAACACAGTTTACCCTGTCGAACGCAGATGCTAAGTCCATGAGAGCTGAATGCAAAGATTCAGACGAGGCAACCTTGTATTTCATGATAAGATGGCGATTAAGGCATTGGTCAGAGGTGGACCTACCAGACCTGAAACCATATTGGACATCGCTCATGATGTTATACGCCTCTGTACACTCCTACAAGCTTATTAGAATTACCCTCCTCAAGGCCTTTACCACCGCATCTTTTAATGAGATGAGACGGTAGCTTTGGGGATTGTCCTTGTCACCCTTCTTAAAGACCAGGACCATCACAGCTGTGGACCACAAGGACATCACCCCCTCCCGAGCAGTTGCGTTCAAGACCTAGGTCAGAAGAAGCCCCCAAAACTCCACCTCAGCCCTGAACAGATCCCGAGAAATTCCATCTGGGCCTGGGGCCTTGTAGTGGGACAACACCATGATGCCCTGGGTAACTTCTTCCAAGGCCCAGACAACAGGGGCATTGGCTAAAACCTCTACTGCCATGTCATTATCCCTCCCACACCCTTTCCTGATTGTAAACACCTTCAAAATGGATGACCTATTGTTGTTCAAAAATATAATGACACATTGCCGGGCCAGAGACTTCCGCAAAGTAAGGTTTATTAGACACTTTGTAAGAGTGAGCTATCCCCACTCTCACACACCTGGCATAGCTCCTCCCAATCTTTCTCCTGAAGAGTAGATGTATGAGTATCTAGGGCTTTCTTATTTTTGTAAACCAAGTAAGGCCTTTGTAGGTACTCAGTCCAGTAGTCAGTAGTGTAGATCATAACAATAGTTTTATTCAGTCTCAGTTATATTAGTTCCAAGTAACTGATAAGATGGTAAGTATGTCCACCGGTAGCAGCATCCTGCTGCTCAGCTCCACTCATTCCACCTGACCACACATACAAACCATGCACTCATGAACATTCTATTACATCGCATACACACTGGGTGAAGCAGCAGGGAACTAAGGAATAACTGGATACAACATATCTCCTCCCTTTATAGAAACAATAAAAAACAACAGGACACTGGTTAGCAAAGACACATGCACAATACTTCCTGTAAATATATGCATCCACTCCTTTAATTGTAAAGAAGATCACATTACATAAATTGATACATCTTATAAATATATCCCTCAACACCCTTTGCAGGACAAAGGAACAACTGCACTCCCACTACCACATATACTGCAGGACAAAAGAAGCAATGCTCTCCCACTGTTGCACATATTACAGGACCAAAGAACTAACACGCTCCCCCTACTACATATCTTTCAGGACACCTCTACTGCAATGTTGCAGGACAAACGAAGTGACACTCTCTCACTATTGCACATGCTGCAGGACAAAGGAACTAACAGACTCCTACTACTGCATTCTTTGCAGGAAACCACTACTAAAACATTGCAGGACAAATGTAATTACACTCTCCCACTACTGCAAATACTGCAGGACAAAAGAACTAGCACACTCCCACTACTGTGTACCTTGCAGGACAAAGGTAGTGAGGCTCTCTTACTACTGCACATATTGCAAGACCAAGAAACTAACACACTCCCACTACTGCACACCTTGCAGGACACAGGAACTAATACTCTCCCAATACTGCACATTATAAAGGAATCTTACAACCACAGATATCCCCACTAACAGGAAATCTTTGGTCAGGGTATCTTCCAACCAAACCTATTCCTAAACACAGGGAACTATGCAATGGGTATCTTTAAACCCACACACCACACACAGTCTAAAAAGTAAGAACATACCCCTACAGATAAAGAAATGTCATTGTGCAGCTCAACATGTTGTACACACTCCATACTGCAAAAGACTCACGCAATAATCAAAAAGGGCAACCACACCCACTTACTACTCACATGGATCACACACCACAGCAGACAACAGTCAATTAAGCATGGTAAACAATCAATACAACAAAAGCAGCACTCACGTGTGAGACTTTTTTGCAACCTGAAAGAAGAGGAGGAGGAGTCACGTACCGTCGCCGCTGTTGCCTCCATCGTTGCTGCCCCGTGGGTTGCGGTCTGCGGTCTGCGGGCTGTCTGGCGAAAAAATCCAGGCCATCATGTCCCCCGGAGAGAGTGAGGCAGCGCGCCCCTGGGGGGTGAATACAGTCGGCACGCAGGCAGCAAGACGAGTGTACGGGTGCCCTGCACTCCCAGGCAGGAGAGTGGTGCGCAGCCGGTACCCAAATCAGCACTCCAGTCTCCCGGCTGCAACCCCAGTGATCCCAGCGCACCTCAGGCTTCCAGGCTGAAGTCTGCAGTCTGACCGAGGATGCAGCCCAAGTAATTAGCCCTGTCCTTTGAGCTACGCAGTCTCTTCTTCTTTGCTGCCTCGCAGCGTTTTTTTCTATTCACCCAGCTGCCGTCCCCCCACCTTGACTCCTGTGCTGTACACCGTGCTCCCCGCCCCGGGGGGGGTTTGAGGAGACCCCGGGGGGGGGGGGCTGAGGAGGCAAGGGTCATGAACCACGGATCCGGACAACCGGATAACCCGGATAACCCCGCCAATCCGGCATCCTGGGCAGAACTTGAACTGTGGCCCAGAAAGGAAAAAGCAAGGCCTAGCAAGGCTCAACCAACAGACCTTCACTGAGCACCGAGGGGGGGGGGTCGCCAACAAACAAATCCACACCACCTCATTGCATCACTGCCTCTAAGCTGAAACACACAAATCTACAAAACAGCAACTCCACTCAAAATTAAGAATTAAAAACCTAGTCCCCGCTGCTTCCAAGGGCAGCTACGCAAACAAAGACTCCACAAACGCACAAAAAGCGAAAAAATAAATCAATCAATAAATAAATAAAAATAAAAATAAAAAAAGTTTTAAAAAAATCCGGGGGAGAAACTAAAAAGTAAGTAAGGAAAAAAGGCAGTCCTTCAAAGTCCTTCAAAGTAGTGCCAAGTGTGAGTAAGACCCTGCTAGCAACTACCAATAATCAACTCAAACCTACGGCATCGCTATCATCATCGCCATCAAGCTGCCAACCCACTGCCACTAAGGAGCCGAACCGGCCTAGTGTTGCAAAAACATCCCATACGATTAGGAAACAATCGGGAAAAAACAACCAAGGACGAAACATCACGATAATTTGCCGATCCCCCCAGCCTAATCCACCGCAGAAGGTGCCAAGCCGACAATGAGGTCTGGCAAGGAGAGGGGAGCCATAACACCCACTACCAACACTAGGAAAAAGAAAAGTAAAAACATCAAGGTCCCAATCGAGCCAACCAACAACAATTCCCAAACACCAACCACTCCGACTGGAAGAGAAAAGGCCATCCGCAAGGCCCTGGCAACACAAGGAATGCCGGGAAATATTCTAGTAGAACATGATCTAGACCAAAGAGAGGTAGGGACAATAACTACTCAGAAGCAACCAGCGTCCCAGGGGAAATAACTACTCCAACCTAAAATTTACTCTAAATTCTCCTTCATCAAAGACGCAGTAGCATTACTACATCTCAACTCCAACAACCAACTGAATCTCGCCTCTCCGTTAAACCCTCAGTACCTGGTAAACGTACCAGCTCTACCTGCCCCACCAGTTCCTGGTCCGTCTATTCATTCAACAAAATCGGGGGAGAGAAGACACAGCTCCACAAATACGTTGAATATTCCAACTACAGGGGCTCTACAAGAAGAAACCGGATCACCGGCAGCCACTGTACCCCCTCCAACCAATTCTAAAAAAGCAACAGGAGGTGCCTTCGAACAGTGCCCGTCACGTCTCAAAATGATGCTTTCACCAGCATCCCTGTCTCTCCAAGAAGAACCGACGGGATCATCGACGGAACCACCTAGGATCCCCAAAGAGCCTGAAATTACAGTATTGGCTCGCCGGTCATTAAGCTTCCCTCCAGTTACAGCACCTTCGGCTCTTTCTACCCCAACGCCAGAGGTATTCCATTTTACAGACCTCATGACCACTTCATTTGAAGACAAAACCGACACAAAATCCTCCAGAGCCGCACCACAACCGAAATCCAACTTCACCAACTTCTCCAACTTCACTGATTCTAACCACAAGCTTAATAATTACAATCCCAATCAGGAACGCAAAGATAAAAAAGAAGGAAATCGCAGCCACCCTGATGATAGCGGCCGACACCCACCAGAAACAGCACAAATTACAAGCTCCTGAACCGAACTCCGGCAGAATCCCATTCTGAAGTACCCCTACCCAAGCCAATTCTTACAACGGCCAGCATGGAGGGTGAACCTGTCAATACAACCCTAGGAGGTAACGATATCTCCACCATTCAAAGGAAGAATGGGAAAACTTGGTCACCATATACACATCCGAGGACAAAAAAGAAACGGTGCTTCAAGGATAGGGAATCACTCCCAAAAAGGCCGATGTTAACATCCAGCCAAGCGAAACAGGAATATGGGCCTCCCTTTTAAACACCATGCAACTCTCCACCAAAGCCCTGGAATATCATTCTGACAAAATGGACATCGCGCTCACCCTTCTCATATGTCTGGCACTACACGTTACCAGCATTGACAGCAAACTCTCAGACATGAACAACTTCATTGAAAGAGCACAACGCGAAGCAGCCATACTCCCACCAAGCTGTACCTGCCATCTAATAGTAGAAAAAATTGCAACACTACCGACAGTGATGAGTGATCTCCTCACCAATTTGAAAAATATAGGCTCAAGTCCTGACTCAGACAGAGACAACGTAAACTCCAGCACTAGAGGGCCAGCAACCGACTGCTGAATTGGCCCTAAGAAGTGGGTACATAAGGAGGTGCAAGAATCGGCCACCCAAGACCCCAACCCACCCACCACCTGAAACTCGCTTGGCAACAGCAAAGGGCCAATCAAAAGAACAAAGGAAGAAGCAACTTACCCGACAACCCAAAATCCCCAAGCAGCTGGCCAAGGCACGGAAACTGGAATCAAACGTTCTCCTGAAGCACTCAACCAGCCTCCCACCAAATCTGCAGGGTGTGTGGAGGTCACGAATCCCGAACTAACGACAGCGACCACCAGCAGCCCAAAAATGCACAAAGAATCTACCCAAGAAGGTAAGGCTGAGCAGAATAATGGGCAATCCTACAAGCAGCGAAGGAAACAAAGGAGGAAAGGGAGGCATAGGAACTCATCTATAAAATCAGAATTCCAAATTATACCAAACTTCCAGAACGGCTCACAGCAGGAGCCCAAGGGATCCGGCACATTACAAATCCAGCAGTTGAACCAGGACTTAACCACCAACCAGATTCCAAGAAGCACAGCAGGAGTAGTAGAAGATCACTCTAAGGATCACAATCACCACCCAATAAACCATCTAGAAAAAGCGACCTGCAGCCATAAGCCTAATACACACGGCAACGAGGCCCCCACAATGGGCAGACACCCAGTGGCATGTGACATCACTCAGCACCAACTCTCGGACGCCCAATCTGACTTAGAAGCAAAAATTGAAATGATCACTTCCCCACTACCCAACACCGGCGAACAATCTAACTCCAAAGAGCGAAGTCCCGGCAAGGGCAATAATGCAGAAAAATCACAAAACAAATCTCAGTAAAGAGGAAGGCCGCAAGCGCCTAGGCAGTAGAAATCCAATGAACAAATGCCTGCCAGCGACCTCACAAATAATCCTGTTTGTTCCAGAGTACAAGTCAAAAGGAAGAAGGGACATCCTAAACCGCGGTAATATTCTTCAAATCCTAAACGCAATCAGGAGCCTGGCTGGCATTAGAACCCAAGATCTGCTGTCAGTAGCATTTGAAACCTTCAAACATCTCTCGGACCAAGAGGCAACTAAGACAGAATGGGCAACACCAGAACTAGCAGAGAGAATCCTCAGCGACGAACCACAACTAGAAGCTTGGGGGATCCGAGTGTACCAAGACCGACCAGTTGGCTACCCGGTCCCGCTGCTCCAACATCATCCTGCTCCCAACAAGAGGCTATCCAGCAGCCCAGGAGGGCGCGAGCAAGTCAACTCAGTTCTCAGGGGAGCCCGCAGTACCTCGGTAGCAGGTCTAGATGCGTTCAGCCCCACAACAGGGGGTCGACCGAGGCAAGAAGGAAACCATCTCCCAACTGACTGGCCCTGGATATCTAAAACTATAAATCTAAGAACAGACACTCCATGACCCAACATTGAACAAGGAAATAAAGAGGGGAATTTAAAACTCTGCTCATGGAACATCAACAGCCTCGGGTCCAAAATGAATGACCCCTCACTACTGTCATATTTTTAAAAGTTTGACTTAGTACTCCTACAGGAAACTTGTCTGGAGGATCCCCTTCACCTCCAAGGATATAATACCTACCACCTACCTGCAATCCGAAATTCAAACTTCGGCCATTGTAAAGGAGGACTAACTGTCTATTCTTCGATCGAAGCTATAACTGCAGGAAAGGAACTAACAAGCAAAAACACTACATCCCTTGAAATAATGGCAATCCAATTCGAAATTCAGGGCCAAAGTAATCTACAGCATCTAACTCTGGCAAACATCTACATTAACCCTCAGAGCAAGAGGAATGGTGCAAAGCAGCTGATACTCGAACTGACAAAGCTAATAACGGAGGATGAAGGTTCGAGCTACATTATAACAGGTGACTTTAACATGTTCCTTGCTGAGGGCACAGATCAAGGCAGCCCAGAAGCCGACAAACACCGAGCATGGGGGATCTTCTCCCAGGACAACTACAAGTGGGGCAAACCAGTTAAGACCTCAAAGGATCCGCTGAGAGAGCTGGAAAGTTTATCGTTGGTAGCGCTAAACGGACGCATGCTAGGGGACAGACCCCAAGCCCCTACCTTCCACAGAAACTCAGTTAACACTGCAATTGATTACACCTTTCTCGCTCTACCACTTTTTGGTTTAACAAAGGACTTCAGGATCGGGGTGTCCGACCAGAGCGATTATGAACCGCAAGAGCTCACTCTTTGTATCCAGGGCACCGCCGTTACATATGCACATCTAGACCCCCACCCAACGACAAGATACCAACACAAGAGAATTTGCTGCAAAATACTTGAACCAGAAAAGCTATCAGCCGCCGCAAAAACACTGTGGGAGGAAATCAGACCCACCCAAGGAAACACCGTCCACGCTCTAGGTCAACACGCCCCATCGGCAGCCACACAACAAGCAAAAAGAGAGTGTCAGCAAAAACAAAGCATCAGGGCAAAAACAAGCCAGTGCATCCATCTCTCACTGAGTCAGCATGCCGAATTAGGAAAACTAAGCAAAGACATAAATAGAGCAATCCGCTCCCTCCGCCAAAACAACCCGATTGATGGAGCGGTAGACGCACTAAGAAAGCTTCGGACCTGAAAAAAGAAAATTATTTGGTGCGCAAAAAAGGACAACATAGAATCACTTTGGGCTAAATTATTGTACAACGCCAAAATGAATAACAGCGCAAGATTCTGGCAAGCGGTCAAGGGCATTGAGAACCCAATGGCACCTGGGATTAACTCACACATAACGGAGGACGTATGGACAAAATATTTTTTGCAAACTTACTTCAATGTAGACCTATACAGAAATCTGCAAATAACAGCTGAGCATCACATTGCACAACCCCTACCACCCCCTCCAAGCGAATGGATTATCAATCAACTTTTCTCCAAAAACGATCGAGAGCAGAATTCAGCAAAGCCATTGAGAGGGAGCGCCTGGGCCCAACAGCTTGCCACAAATGTTATACAAACAAGATCCAAAATATTGGTCCAGTGTATTACTACCGCTCTTCGACAACATCGCCGATACCGGAAAAATCCCAGAATCGTGGAAAGGCTCTATTATTTCCCCTATCTATAAAAAAGGCTGTAAGAGCAACCCAAAAAACAATAGGCTTATTGCCCTTATCGACATTGAGGCCAAGTATTACGCCGGCCTTATACTGGCCGAACTCCAGGAATGGGCCAGGGAAAAATTATTAATCACGATCAATAAAAGAGGATTCCAGGAAAACCTGGGAACAACCACAAATATTCTTTCTCTCTCGCTCCTAGCTGATTCCACAAAAGCAACAAGAAAACCACTATATCTCTGCTTCATTGACTACAAAGCCGCTTTTGACAGCATAGATAGAGGAAAATTATGGTGAAAGCTATCTCAATGGGAAATCCCTTCCGCTCTCCTGAATCAACTCATTCTATTACACACTGAGACATGGGTTCACATAAAACTGGGGAGTGGTACGATCATGTCCAGGCGGATTCCAACGACTAGAGATTTAAAGCAGTGTTGCGTCCTTGCTCCAACCCTATTTAACCTCTTTGTGGCTGACCTCTCAACAGACCTAGATAACTGCAACCATCACGCACCAAATCTGGGCGGCTTCCCTCTTTCAAATTTACTGTATGCTGATGACCTGATATTAATCAGCCAAACTCCAGTCGGCTTACAACACTTACTTCATACTACAAATAACTGTGCTACAAATAATGGGCTAGAAATAAACCTAGAAAAGTCGAAAATAATGGTGCTAAACCAGCGCAGCACAAAAAAACGATTGAAGTGGCAGCTGGGCGAGAGTGAACTCGAAGTGGTCAAAGAGTACAAATACCTATGGATAATCTTCGACAAAAAGGGGTCGTACGACCAACAAAAAGATGCAATTCAAAGGCGAGGGACTCTCCTAGCAATCACTTTAAAAACCTTAAAAATAAAATAAACGGACCAAACCTGCTATCACTGCTCAAAGTGCTTCGAGCAAAGCTACTACCAACGATAACCTACGGCAGTGAGGCCATGCGTGGGAAGGACTAAACAACCCTGGACAAAGCGGTAGCCAAAGAGCTAAGAATAATATTCAAGCTTCCAAAATATACTTCTCCAGCTCAACTAAGGCTCGAATTTGGTTTACCAAACCAGGCAATATGGCGGAAGGGCGCGTAGGTAAAAAGCGAGTGTAAAATAAAGAGCACCGTGGCCGGATCTCTGAACTCATTCCTATAGAAGGATGTATCAAGGAAAAACAACTCCCCCGCTAAGGCTTATCTTCAATCAGGGATCGGCGTGTTAGCCCTGGAGAACATCTGGGAGTCAGGACTTCCGTTTAACAACGTCAAAGTCCTGGTCAATAAGTCGATAAAGCCCGTCTCTGTCGAAAAAATCAAGCATGCTTAAATAAGAGTGCCCACAGCTGGTTCGTGATTCAAAGTTATACAAAATGCTCCCCACCACCGTACCTAGGCACCAGCTTCGCCGGGCCACTAAAGGAAAGCTTCCTGGCATTGAGGATGGGGATTCAACCTGTCAAATCCCACATGCCCCCCTGGAAACGCACATCTCCAACGACCCTATGCAGATTATGTGGCGAAACTAAAGAAGAAATGTTGCATCTTCTGTGCATATGCAAGTCTCTAGACTGGGAGAGGAGAGAGGAGAGAGTTGTTAAAACCGCATATAAAAAGAAATGCAGATCCGGTCTTGCGAACAGGCAGTGAAGGCGTGCTTTGATGGGGCCAACGTTAGACTAATTTGCAGTTTTGTTCATTTTATGAAAGAAGCACAAACAAAAATAAGCGCAGCAACCTGAGTATAATCACCCACGCCCAAACCCTTCTAGCTGGTGTCTGCTCATGACCCCCATCAACACTAAGATTAATGGGTCATGATCCAACAACCAACCATCAGCTCTATGGAAACAGGCAAAACCCTAAGCCTGGGACTCGCATATAGTCTTTGCCCGAAATATGAAGTTTTAGACTATAGTAACTCGGTTTTTAAGGAAATATGAAATTGTGTTACATAAGTGGTTTTTATAGCTGTACGGACTGCAAAGATTTTAATTAATCAAGCAATAAATATTTACTTACTTACTTACTTACAACAAAACTAACATGTATAGGCATAGCATTGGAATTACACATAGTGCCACATGACAATAACTACTAATAACAATTATGTGATCGGTGAGCGACCTCTTACCCGAGCCCACTGCCAAAATAGCAGCAGAATGAGTTGCCTCTGACCTTGGATCAGCACTTGTCAAAAAACTACTCTTGCAGATGGATCCCGAGCATCTCGGTCCTCCTCATAGTGACGTCGGAAAACCCTAAACTGACACAATCAGCTTTGCTAGGTTACGGCGCTGGAATCAATACACTGGGCGCAGCCTCAACAGCAAATGAACTGCTGGTAGAAGACGCTCTGACGTCACAGCCAGATTGCACCCACAGAGATACATTCACAATGGCCGCAAACACGTCACAGGTGCTCCTTCACGTAACAGCAGTATCATGCAACCAGATTACTGCTTAACTGGTAAAATGGTAAGTATTCCCACCGGGAGCAGCATCCTGCTTGCTGCTCAGCCCCACTCATTCCAACTGGCCACTTGTTGGAAATGGCCATTTTTGCGGGTATATACCCAAACTTTTTGCTTCTTCCTCCCTTGTTTTTACTGACCTACGGTAGTTGGCAATAGGACTTTGAGCAGTGCTGATCAGTGCTAAAGTACATATGCTCTCCCTGTAAATTATTACTGTGATTGGCTATCCATTATTGGCCTATTTGTTTTACTTGTAAAGTCCCTAGTAAAGGGCACTGAGTGTGCCAGGGCTGGTAATTCAAATGCTACTAGTGGGCCTGCAGCACTGATTGTGCCACCCACATGTGTAGCCCTAAAATGGTGTCTCGGGCCTGCCACCGTCTGTAAACTGCCATCTTGTCCTGGCCAGTGTACCCACTGACCAGGCCTGACCCTTCGCTTTCTTACACATTGGACACCCCTATGGTAGGCCCAAGGTACCCCCCTGGGCAGGATGTAGTGTATGTGAAAGGTAGGACATGTACTAGTGTGGGTGACATGTCCTGATGGTGAAATACTGCCAATTTGGTTTTTCACTATGGAACGGCCATCTTGCCCATAGGCTGGAATGGGGAATGCAGTGTCCCATGTGTACCTGCATATCTCCCCATAGGAGCAAGATTGGAAACTCTGGTATCCATGAACTCAGAATTTGATGACGCATCTTTTAAGGAAGATGGTTCTTAAATTCCGTGTTTGAAAATAGCACGTTTAGAAAGTGGCTATTTTCCTGTTTAACCTTTCTGTGTGCCTCTGCCTGTTTGTGTATTGATTTTCTGGTTTGTGAGTGACAGGGGCTGGGGGTGGCTGCAGGAGGCTGAGGGGTCCGCCCTAGGCTGAATAGGCCTATCTACTCTTAGAGTGGTGGGAGGAGTTGCACCTGGGCCTGAATAGGACTGTGCCTGCCTTCCACAATGCTGGCTCCACCTCCTGCGGTGCGTCTAATAGCCCTGGCCCACACTCACAAAGGAAGAAGACCTGCCCTGGGAGAGCGCACCCAAAACTGGTTGGGACTGGGGACCCCTCACACATGAAGGACAAAGACTTTTGGGGTATAAGAGTAAGACCTGAAACCCCTGTAAATTAGATTACTTTGGTACCAAGGAGGATCTTCTACCAAAAAAGATCACCTGAAAAAACTGAAGTACTGCCCTTGCTGTGTGTTCTTGGGCTGGCCTGAATTTGGCTGATTCTGCTGAGGGTGAGGCTAAAGGACTTTGCTGTGTGCTGTGTCCCCACTTCTTGAAGAGAAAGAACTTTGCTGTGTGATTTGTCCGAAGAGTCTCCAAGGGCCTGAGGAGAGCTGGCCTCCTGTTTGCAACTCTGGGACGCAAAAGTCGCATGAGGTATCCGTTTGTGAATGCCCAGTGCATGGGGCTGTGCACTGACTTTGACCCCTGGAACTTTCCCCTGATTGCCTGTGTGGAATTTTACTCGGTGTGCTCATCGGCACACAGCTGGGGCAGGTCGTGAGGTCTGTTTTTCCTCAAGCGTGACCTCTCACGCTCTAAGCAGTCTAGTGCGCTGCTGAGGAACTGCGGGGAGTCTACTTTGCCCCAGATTACCGTATGTGCACAAGAAGATCACCGCCGCCGTCCCGTGAGTGCATCGTGCTACTTTTCCCCGCTGTTGGCCAGTGTGATTATTGGAGTACCGGCACTTTGTCCTCACCGCCCCCCCGTCTGGTCTGAGGCATTGTGACCAAGATTTCCGCTGGGCCGGGAGCTCTGAAGCAGCCCCGCCCTTCAGCGTTACTGCATTGTGGGGGCTACACTCGCTGCTGCCGCCCGGGAGGCATGAGATTGCTGCATCAGGAATCACCGCCAGTGGCCCGGGAGCTTCGTGAGTGCCACTTCCCCCCTTTGCTGACGTCCGGGAATTGCTCCGTTGGGATTGGCCACAGCGTTGGATTTCCACTAGCTGCCAAGGGGCTCGACTGTGAAGAGCTGTGAAGGCACTGGAGGAGGAGCGGGGCATCACCTAGAAACGAGGCTTCCCTGCTCCTCTGACGTTGGAAGGACAGGCTCGGAAGCAGGGGAGCCGCACATGAAGCAAGCTGCCTCTGCCGTCACACGGACAGTCTCCGCTCCGCCGCAACGAAGGTAATGAGTGCGTTGGCACCACGGGGATGATTTACAGCTGTTGCCGGACGCATTTCTTAAAAGGGGGTCATTACTGGAATCAGCACGTTCCGCGCTACGACAGGGACATTTGATACGTCCTTATCTTTGGGTGATAATTAGAGCCTGCTCGCGCTATCGGAGGGGAAAGCAGACAGCAGTGTGGGCATTATTGAGAACATTGCCTCGCTTAACAGAGCAGGGGCACTGCTGACCAGTAGACATCTTTCTTTTGCCCATTGAAGTGTGAACTGTGTGAGCTCAAAGGTCACAAAGGTGTCATGTAAGCCCGAGGGAACGTTACTGAAGTGAGCCTTTCTTGTAGCCAGGAACATAACAAGGAACTGATTTACGAGGCATAAAGAATACTATGAGAACATTACCAAAGAAATACAGCAGCTACACATTTGTGATCAAAAGAAAATTCACAAGACCATTTCTAATAAAGGATTCATTTATGTATGTGCATTTTTGGGCGATTGGATCTGACCTAAGCTATATAAAGATATTGATATTTTTATAAACAACCTGTGTGGTGTACATTTGTGGTGTTTCACTGTGTTACTGTGCGTGTTGGTGCAAATACTTAACACATTGCCTTGGGAATAAGCCTGTCTGCTCAGGCCAAGCTACCAAGGGAGTGAGCAGAGGTTATCAACAGTGTGCGTTTCCCCCTTACCCAGACTAGAGTGGTGGTTTCTGCCTGGCTTTGGTGCAAACCTCAGCCAACCAGACATCTCATTTCTAACACCACTCATACAAGGCACACTGGCTGAGCAGCGGGGAACTAACAGACATCAGGATACAACACTTGTAGACCCACCTGCATCCTGCTAATATCAGTTCTTTCTCTTCTTACAAATAAGAGAAAGAACTGGCTAAGCAGCAGGGAACTAACAGATAACAGAATACAACACTCGCAGACCTGCCTGCATCCTGCTAATATCAGTTATTTCTCTTCTTACTAAGGTGATGTCAGTTGCAATTTGTTCTGTTTTGTCAATTGTCACCGAATCTTCTGAATAATGGGAATGCCAGGAATGCCATGCGCATGCTCCCGCACATGCACAGCTTTTAAGAAGTAGGCGCGATAGACCAGGAAGAGATGACCCCGCAATAAGGAAAGTGTTTTAAATCTTAAATTAGGCTTTAATCTGTTTAATATTGTGGGCGGGACGCGGGTGGGAGGCGGGCGGTGGGCTGGCAGTGGACACCCAACTTCCATTCTGCCCCGAGTGTGTGGAAATTTGCCCCATTTTTCCACCTTCTTTGCGGAAGGCGGAAGGGGCAAATCTCCGCACATTCCGTGGGCGGAACGGAAATGCCCGCCCACCCCTAGAAATTACATTTACCTTTATTTCTTTAAATGACCACAGACTCGAGATTTAAGAAATTTTTCTAACGAATAATTTTGTGAGTCGGATACCAATACAAGTTAAACACCGATTTCTCAAGGAAGAATAATCAAAAATAGAACAATACGTCTTGGTTAAAAATTCATGATGACAGTGCCTGGCAAGGGTGGAAAAAGAAAACAGTACAAGGACATACTACACAAAAATTATATTTACCTAGAATGGTGTGAGGACCAACTCCTGACCAAGGAGCTGGAAAAGTAACTGCCGAATAGTTAGGAGCCAACAGTTCAGGACAGGTTAAGGACAGGATAGGTGACCTCTTCTAAGTGCAATGCTAACGTTGCACCCTTCTCTGGTACTGCTCTCTTTGATTCTTCCCCCTTCTGGATGAACAGATTTGTCTTCTTCAGCAATATCTCCGACTCTTCTCTCTCTCTGTCTCTTCTCTCTCGATTCTTCTATCAGAGTGCTCAAACAGTGTATCTGACCTCCGTAGCATCCGCCCTCATCTGCATTAGTGATGGGTCAGTGACATCTGCAGCATCGGTGTCATCAGTGACATCTAACTGACTAAGCCTACCTTGGTTATAATATTCTACATGTCTGTACAACCCCCCAATGTTTCAATATTCGTGAAAACCCTTACTTCTGATTGGACAAGGAGATGGGGAGAGGTCATCACACCATACTAATGTAATGCTTTTTCTTTAGTTCATTGTTCAATATAACCGCCCCTTAGTTTTACTTTCGCAAGCTTTATTCCCACCCGCATTTCACATTAGAAACAAATACAATTCCTGCAAATTTTTGTCTTCTTTTCCTTCCCTTCTTCAAGTCGAGAGGTGAGATTCCCAATCGTTTCATGGCTAGAGCATCCTTGGCTGTGTTTCAAATGACACATCATGGATCCGGACAGGTTTAGGTGCGCTTGCGCACAAGACAGGTGGGATAGGGATTTCAGCCACCCTCCAGGCCTAATTATGAACTAATAATAAAGTCAAAGAAAGACATTTTAAAATACAGAAATAAATGAATGCACTGCATACCACTTATTCCTACTCTTATCCCATTAACGGATTTAATCTTTTTGCATTAGCAATTTAATAAAACATACAAGGTTTAGTTTAAGCATGGCATGTGCATTAGCATGTGAGTCTCAAGCAGCCATTTTAAAAACTACTGCACAGCTGCAAAGTTTTCCCTCCAAAGCAAAGGACGTCATACTACAGAGATGCAGTAGACACATGCTCAGAAAATTCCCTCGTTTTTGGCAGCCATTTTAAGTCACTCAAGTTACTAGTTAGTAATACACATATGCAAGCCTCCCCTAAATTGTGCAAAAAAGAAATGTAATGCAATATTAGTATTTACAAACATGTTGGTTAAGTATTACACGTTATTTGAGAGGATTGCATCCAAGCAAGTTTCTTACATACGAAACCCTGCTCCATCAATCCCCTCTCACTAATTTCAATCACTAAATCAGATGCCAACTTTAGCAATTTCCCATTTTAATCTCTTCAACTCTTCCACTTTTTCCCTTCTCTTTCTTATATTGTAAAACGTTCATTCTTTTATAAATATCTCCTTTTATTTCTTCCAACTGGATTTCATCATATTTTTTTACCTTCCTTTTTCATTCATGCCATAAAATTTTCTTTTCCAGCAACATTTGCACCAAAACATGATTGCCAAAACCAATAAGATTATTCCCATTATTGGCATCATTACTCAACCTATAATACTTTTACCTAGGTTAGAAAACCAACTATAGAGGAAATACCATTTGGTAATTTCTTCCATACACTATCAGCTTCCAGTGAACTGAACTGAAACTCTTTGTTTATTTAGACCATAGTCTTTAAACACAACGGGAAACCACAATAAATAAATTACAATTCAATTTTTTAAAACTTCCTTACAGTAAAATTCATGCTAAAAAGTATTGTATCCACAACCTTTCCCCAATAGCAGCAACCTTTAACCCAAAGAAATTCGATATTATATATATTAATCTAGATAATAGATAACAGTAAAATTCGTTAGAAATACATTATCAATTATATACATATTAAAAATATGGTATCCACTTCCTTTCCACAATAGGACAACATTTCGACTCCGTTCAATAGAGTGTACATTAGACTGAGATATTTTGCGTAAGCTGAATGAGGGAATCTTAGAAAGAAGGATAGAATTACTAACTCCCCTTCAGTTTATCCCTTAAAATTTTGTTTATGCCTTTCATATAATTCCCCAATGCAATGGATTTTCCATTTCTATAAGCATAATTATGGTTCGAGCAGGTGACCTTATTCCAAATTTTAAGAAGATTGAGCGTAAAAACAATTTCCACAAAGCTAAAACCGCAAGACAGTCTACCAATACGTGCAGAATATCATTTTTAGTTCCAAGCCCACATTTACAAATTCCATCAGCATGTATCATTTCAGCCTTTTTTTTCCTCCGTCAGCCACGGGGTAATACCAATTCATACTCTCAGTAATTCGTACCTAAGCCCATAGTTCGGCAAGGTGTCCAGGTACGGGTACCATGATTCCTTTACCCATGAGTTTCTTATACCTTGCACTGATTTTTCCTTGACTGTTCTTGACCTTGGAGTCTAAGTGAACACTTGGTAAATTCTATCTCCAGTGAGTGCTGAGTTAGTCTCACGTTTAATCTCTCCGCTATAGTCAGGAGTTTCTTTCTTGCTTTCCTAGCCCACTTTAGGCTGCTACTTCGGATCTCCTCCCTCGACCATTGTGAGACCTTCTTCAAACCCCGTGGGACCTGGCGTTCCCAAAATCTTAACAGAGATATTTGGATCAGAATGCCCCAAGCTGTTGTTCATGTCTCCATTCAAACAGCCTGGATCATTGCAGAGCTTGGTAGAGACATTAAGGTTTTTAGCATCTTCACTTCTTCCTGGTCCCATATGCATTTACTGCTTAGGAACAGGATTTCTGCCCCATACAATATCTGTGGAGGGGCCATTGCTACATATGCTTTTAACATTGGTCTGTGGGACATATCTCTGTATTCCTTATTACATTTTTTCAGCCCGCAGATTGAAGAGAAAGCTTTTGATTTTTGGGCTTCTAGGTGGGTACACTATTTTAGGGCACTATCAAACCAGAGACCCAAATATTTATTTTCTTTTAAATTCTCCAGTTTTATTGTCCTAAAAAACAGCTACAATTTGTATCTCTTTTACCAAGCATAACATTTTCATTATATCCCTACTTACAACTAAGAACTTTGCTTCACAATATTCTCTAAAACCATTTAATTTCCCTTGGAGCCCGAGTTCCATCTGATCAGGTATCATAAGGTCATCTGCATATAAAAGGCATGCCACTTTCTTTCTTTCTAGAGCTTGCACTTCTTTCCACTTCTAATATTGCTGGTAGGTCGGCCAAGAATAAGGCAAATAGCAGGGGAGCCAGAACGCAGCCCTGTCTTAGCCTGTTCCCTACTGCTATTTTCTGCGTCCGTGCCCCTTGCGTATCCTTAATTACCTGGGCTCAATTTCCTCTGTGTAATTCCTTTAGGATGGCCAATAAACCCTCTGGTATACCATACCTAGTCAAGCATTCCCATAGGCACTTGCGATTCACTGAGTCAAATGATGCCCGAAAGTCAACGAAACAGCAATACAATTTCCCCTTCTGCTCTATTGACGTCCGGGCAAGTGCCAAAGGGCAAAGCAGTGGTCTATGGTAGAATTTCCTTCTTTGAATCCCCCATGTTCTACCGGTAAAATTGAAACCTGTTCCTCCCAAGCTTTCAGCTTTCCTAATATTATTTTTGCAAACAACTTTTCCCCAATATCTAACAAGTTTATCTATCTGTAGTTCTTTGGGGCATGCATATCTCCTTTCCTATGCACTGGTGTGATTATTGCTCCGTTCCAGTTGTTAGGAATCTTCCCAGTTTCTAAAATAACTTGAAACATTAGTGAGAAGAATCCTGCCCACCAATTCAGTTGTGATTTTATTATCTGGGCTGGGAGATTGTCTGGTCCTGCTGCCCTAGTTAAGTTTAGGGTTTTTATTGTATTTTTCACGTTTCAGGGTAAGAAATCTGCTTTGAGCTTGACTACTAACCCGCACCACTCCTGTGGCTCCCCAACTTCCGGTTCTCCACCAGGGCTATACAATTCCAGCAGATATTCCTCCCATGCCACCTCTTCCACCATGCAATTTATTGAGGCGACCGGGAGTTCTGCAGTTGATTGTATCAGCTTCCAGAACTGGTGTAGGTTCTTTGTCTCAATTGTCTCCAGAAGTTTTACCCAGCAGGTTTCTTTATAAGTACTACTGATTAACATATTATATTCTTTTTTTAATTTTTACAAGCTTATCAGCCCTCCCCTGCTCATATTTAACCCTTAATCTATGTGCTTCTCTCCTTATCTTCCTTTTCTTTTTTAAACAATCCTCAGTTAACCACTTTCCTTGACTCTGTGGTACATTTTGGTGCCTCATTAAATTTGTTGTGTCCATTCTGAGTTCTCCCTGAAGGCTTTGTACCACTTGTTCTAATTTTTCCATGTTCCATGTACCAATCTAAGCCCTGCCCTCTCGCCTATCCCAGATCAAGGTTTTGTTGTAGTCTTTCCAGCCTTGCTATATATTCTTCTGAAAACCTCGTAGTAATACGCCTGGGGTACCCCACCTGTGATCAATGACTTTATCACAGGGCTTCAGGTGGATCTCTAAAAGCTCTAGCTCTAATGGATTATGGTCACTCCCTTCTCTTTGATATGTCCTAAATCCCTTAGCTAAGGCAAACTTCCACTTCCAGTAGTTTTAAATCTTCTTCCAAATTTGTGATATTTTTGATATAGCCAACAATTTCAATGCTATTGTCTGGAATGTATGTGCAACAATGTTGCACCTTTAACATTTTACAGACTCTGCCCTCTTTAGCCAATAATATATCAAGAGCAAGTCTATTTTGTAAAACCATAGATCTGACCGCAACCAATTCGGTATTGATCAATAAAAATCCTCCAGCAGTGTCAGTCGATAAGCGATCAACCACTGTTGAAAATGTTCAAATTCTTTGTGTATTCAGAATTACTCCCACTGAAGGTATCAATGCACTAAATATGTCTCCCACAATTTCTGAAAAACCAGCCCTTTTCTTGCGTGTTAGTACGATATCATGTTCATTGCTTCCAATGATTTTTTTACATGATATACTTCAGGGAATACTATTCTGAAATAACAACTCCTGTACCAATGATCAGGCAGCTTAAAATAAGCTTTATTTCCACATACATAATAAATTCCACTAAATACTGGATCTGTTCCACCTTTTAGTCCCCATCCTGCAATTACTAAGAAATTGTATTCACATTCACTGGAACCAATAAATATATTGTTATACTCTGTCTTTAATCTATGGAGACAAATGTTCCCTTTTTTTTCAAGGTACAGGGACATAGCAGCATGAGTCTTGCCAGTTGCAGTTAGGTCTTCTTTCTCAGCCGACTTAGGTATCGTAGGATTCAGTTCAGAGGCCCTTCTATGGAAACACTGTCTCCTTGGCTCAACCAAATTCAAAAATATCTTTTCTTTTTCATGTAACTTACATGTTAAATTGTGCTTATGTGCCTCAGCTATATATATTGTTTTCATTGTTATAAAATATTCATTCATGAAATGTGAATCTCTACTACTAAAGACTGGGTTCATGCTCTTTCGCAGAGGAACTTCAGAAAAATCACATCTACGTTAGAATAATAATATTGTAACTTTCCAGTTCTATAAAATAAACTAGCTAAAACACTACATGAAATACCATATGTCAACGGTAAATGATATGTTACACCTTCTGCTACAGATGTTGGTAATTTCATACACACATAATAATCACTAACATCAATGATCTCTACATAATGCACTAATAGATTTGCAAAAACATTTAAATCTGTTTCATTTTTATTCACAGTGTGATGTAAATCTAACTCATCTGATGTATCTAAATCTACTCAGTCTTGCTTAATGTTAGCTACCTTTCCGTGTGCATTAGTGTCATTAGATAAGGGATGACTATTGTCAGTGCTAACCATGTTATAAGTAATAAAAATGTGCTACATATACATATTCTACAGCATTTCTTTACGTAGTTTCGTTTCGGTTTTCCAGTAGTTCTGTTAGCAGCCGATTTAGACTAAGAAGATTTCTCCCCTCATCTGAAATTTTGTACAGAATACAACATGGGGACATTTTTTTCTTAAAGTTGATCTCACTTCTTCGTCAAGTCAGCATTTAATTCTTCATCATTATCTTCATTTATTTCAAGGTTCTCGAAATCTTCAAGAATTGCGTATGTCCACTCATGACCCTTTAATTTATTTATCAGTCTTTTCAATCGTGGACTTCACCTTCTTGGCTTTTCAGTGGATGGTACAGATTGGCTGGTTATTTCATTTACTTGGTCAGGTTCTTCATTTATAGTTTTAAGTTGGCATTTCAGTCTCTTGCGCTTGCACTGCGCTTTCAGCCTCTTCAAGAGTTCTTTTATTTTTCATTGATTTGTGGCACAACTTGATTATTTCCGTCTTCAGGATGCATCCCTATCTGACCTTGTCCAGGGCTTATCACCTCAGCCGTTTCTGCCTGGATGCGTTCTTCTTTCTTACTGTGACCCAGTTCAGGATTTGTTTTGATTTGGGTTTTTTCTTCCTGAACTTGTTTTTCTTTTACTAACTGGTCCTGCTCAGGTCTTTCAGTTTCTTGATTTTCTTCTGCCTGGGCGTGTTCTCTAAGACCTATCTGTCCCTCCTCAGACTTATGGATGAGGCTTTTTTTCTTCTGTCTGAGTAGATTGCTCTTTCCTTAACTGGTCCTGCTCAGGTTCTTTTATAGCTTTACTTTCTGTTATCTGAGCATGTTCTTCTATTTATAAGTCGTCTTCACTCTCGTCCTGTCTTTCTAATTGAGTTTGACTTCTTGTTCTCACAATTAATTCAGGTATGTCAACTACTGGGATCAAGTCATCCTGACTAGTGCTAGATTGTTCCTATTCAGCTACTTCAGGATCTGTTACTCGTGATCCTTCAGCTGTACAACGATCAGCCACCTCAACTGCTTGAGTTAGCTAGGGATCAACTTCGTCAGGTGCTTGCACTCTCTTTGTATGGCTGGCATGGATCCAATTAGACAAGCCTGCAAATTTTACAGGTGTTGTTGTAACCAATATAACCTGATGTGGTTTTTCCCAGAATGGTGCTATGCACAATTCTCGAGTGGGATTTTTCACAACTACCCAGTCACCGGGATTCAGATCATGCGCTTGGCAACTGTGTCTTCCCTAACCTGGTGAGAGATAGAACGCACTTGGTCAGCCAACTCTATGCAAAACTCCAGTACCAAATCATCAGACATATTCAACAACTTGTGTCCTGGTATGCATGAATGCCTCATTTCCCTTCCCATGAGTATTTAATGGGGACTTTGACCAGTATTTTGTATCTTGGATACTTCTGAGTCCCATCAGGACAAAGAGGTAAAGCAACAGGCCACTCCAGTGGGGGGGATGCACACACTTTTTCCAGTCTTGACTTGATTGTGCCATTCAATTTTCTACCAATCCAGAATCCTCTGGGCGGTATGCAGAGTGCAGCTTTTGTGTCTGCTTCACAAATCAATCGAATCATTGCATTATTAAAATGAGACCCGCTGTCTGATTCAATAGTTAATGGAAAACCGAATCGAGGAATGAGTTCCCGCAATAGGACTTTGGCCACTGTCAAGCTGTCATTTCTTCTGGTCGGGTGGTTTCCGCCCACTTTGTAAATAAACAAACTATGACAAGTACATATTTCAGTCCTTGACAAACAGGTAACTGAATGAAATCAATTTGAAGTCTTATAAATGGACCTTCTGCCTTTCCAATTCTTCATGTGCTGACTACTTTTTTCCTGCATGGATTCATTTAATGACATGTTAAACATCTCTGGCAAAGACTCTCTGCGACATTCCTGAACCTTGCATTGAACCAATCTTGTTTGAGAAGTCTAATCATAGCATCTCTGCCTATGTGGGCGTCGCCATGATACATTCTAGCTATGGGTACAAGCATACAGTCTGGCATCACTGGTCTTCCATCCAGATAAACCCACACACCATCTTTAGCCCTTCTCTGACAACCCATTTTCAACCACTCCTCCTTTTCCTTTATGTCTACTTTATCTTGTAGGTCTTTTACTTCTCCCACGTTCCTATACCCCCAAGTAGCATAAGTTGGCAGCTGATTCCACATGTTTCAATTTTCTTGTTCACTGCAATTTTGTGTTGGCCAACCTGGTCAGCATATCGATTACTGGCTGTCACATGATTTACAGGATGTCCCATTACAATTGATTCGCTTTGTTCCAGAGTCATGCATGTTGCAGCTACAGCTTTTAGCCAACCTGGCAATGCAGATGACACTGGGTCAAAAGTAGCAGAAAAATATGCCACAGGGCGCCGCATAAGACCATGTCTCTGTGTTAGGACGGAGAGTGCACAATTATCTTTCTCGTAGCAGAATAATGCAAATTCTTTTGAGTAGTCTGACATACCAAGGGAAGGTGCTTCACACAGACAGTCTCGCAATTTTATGAAAGCTGTCTTACTTTTATCATCCCATTCTACTGGATCATTTGCTCATTTCTGGGTCATCTGTATCAAAGGTTCGGCCAGTACTGCAAATCCCACAATCCACTACCTACAATAACCTACGACTCCAAGAAACATCCTTATTTCTTTTTGGGTCTGCAGTAACTGCATATGTCATATTATTTTTATTCTTTCTGTGGTCACTTTTCTAACTCCTCTTTCTATTTGATGTCCCAAATATTTGACCAAATTTCAGCAAATTTGTAAATTTTCGGGGGATACTTTATGTTCACCTTTACCCAGGTGATTCAGTAATGCAATTAAATTAGTAACACAGTAACTTTTAGTGTTCGATGCGACTAATAAGCTGTCAATGTATTGTACTAAGACTGATTGTGTGGGGAACACCAGAGATTCGAGGCTTCTTTTCAGAATTTGGTTAAAAATGTAGGGACTTTTAGTGTACCCTTGAGGAACACGATTCCAAGAGCATACACACTCATCAAATTTGAAAGAAAATTAAAATTGGCTATCAGGGTGCAATGGGATGGAGAAAAAGGCATGGCATAAATCAAATACAGTAAACCATCTTGCTGTCCATGGTGTCTAGTATAAAAGTACTGCTGGATTTGCACTATAGGGCAACATGGTATGACAATCTTATTAATCTTTCTCAGATCTTGAACCACCCTATAATTCCCATTCGGTTTCTTTATACCAATTATGGGGGAGTTACAAGGACTACTCATTATGTCTTTCATAATGCCTTGTACAACCAATCAATCGATTTCTGCTGCAACACCAGCTTTAATTTCCAGGCTCATTTTGTATTGTCGGGTATTCGGGAAAATTGCACCTTCTTTTACAGTTTCTTTTACTGGATCTATATTTGCCATTAATCCTACGTCTTTTCCTGTAAAATCCCATACTTTAGGATTTACAGTAGTTTTGAGCTCATCTGGTAGCTTGTCTGTTGTCATCATGGAAAACATTTCATTTACTTCTGTTCCCTGCTTAGCAAACATGATTTTGGAATCTCCATCTTCATCAGGGGTCTGAATTTAAACACCATCTGGTGTGCAAAATATAGTGCCATTCATTTTGCACAAGAGATCCCGTTCTAGCAAGTTTACGGGACTTGAGTCACACACCACGAACGTGTACATCTCTTTAAAATTGCCAATATGTATTTCTATTGGTTTGGTAATTGGAGTCCTAATTTGTTTATTAGAAACGCCCTCTACTTGGATCGCTTCTCCCAAGAGGTTTGGGATGTCTGCTGTTCTCACAGTAGAATGGGTAGCACCAGTATCCAACAAGAAGGTGATGTCATTTCCTTTCACCTTACCATCTATATATGGACCTGACTGATCTACCGGTAAGGATGCGCCAAGTACGCACTCCTCTTCCTCCCCTCTCAGGCACCATCATTGTTTAACATTATCGAAATGGGAATCCTGCAAAAGAAATTGTGGTGTTACAACATTTTTCTTACCACTTCCCTCCTTCCGTCCACACTGTACTTGGCTTGACTCACAAAATTTGGCATAGGGGCAGGTGGCAATTGACTCATTAACACCTCATTCTGCGTCAGTGGATTTAAATTTCGATTTTGGGTATTATTATTCTGTTTAAGTTTACACTTGTTTTTCCAATTCCCCAATTATCCGCACCTGTGATAGGGACATCTTTTCTTTGCCTCTTCTCTGTTTAATCTTCCCCTTGGTTTACACCCACTATTTTCACCTTGTCCTTGCCTTTTTCATTGGGTTTCTGCCTGAATATTTAACTGGAGTTCTTGCTGTTCTGCTAATTTAACTTTGGCCCAAATTACTTTTTCCTCTAAATTATTTCGTCTGTTATCGATTTTATCTCCACTTTGCGTACTTGAGGATTTCATCTATGGACTTTGCTTGCCAGCATAACATGTGCTGCTTAATCATTTGCGATATGTTCAACCTTAATCCAGACACAAACCGATACACTAAATGTGTCATGTCTTTGTCTCCAATATTCTCAAACGCACTGTAGTGCTTGAACACCTGTAAAAGACGTTCATAGTAGGCATGTACTGACTCATCCTTTTCTTGGGTTGTTCTGTCTATTTTTATCCAATCGGTTTCTTTTTGGGGAATCTTTCCCTACAGGAAAGTGATTACCTGGTGATATTTTTTCATTACGTATTCTGACGGTCCACCTGTTTTCGCATCTCTCAGGGCACTCATCATTGGGCCAATATACTGACATTTTACATTCTGTCCACAAATCAGCAGGTGCAACTATGTCAAATAAATCATCCAAATCTTTCAACAAAGCTTTTGAAACCTTCACAAACCTTTTAATTTGCCTGTATCATTTTACTGGCTTTTCTCTAAGCTTTAAGAAATCATTAGTAAAAGATAAAATATCCTGTTGAGTCCACGGGACATGTACATAACCTCCTCCTGGAACTTCTCTCATTGGGCACAATCTTTCCACCTTTTCTATTTGTTTCATTAAATGCTCAGATGTTCGATTTGCCTGTGCTTCTTCCTTTTTATTTGCCACCTGGTTTTCCATCTTTCTAAGTCGCCCCATTTTTGCAATAGTGTTAACAATTCTTTTATCTGTAATTTCCTTCCTGACACGTTCATGTTTTCTAAGTCCTTATCAGAAAATGCTCTATGAGGCTTCTGCAATACTTTGGATTTCCCTATGCCATTCCCATTTTGGTGCCCAAATTCATCAATTTCTCATGAAATAATTTTGTATTTCGGGTAATGCTTCTGCATATAAATAACATCTCTTCCTCATTGAAGGTGTTTTCTCTTTCTATTCCCACATTCCCAGCTATCATCTCATGCAATTCAACTCTTAATTTAAATATATCCAATATTTTGGGTTGTGGTTTTGGTTTATCTATTTCTCATGTCCATCTATCTATTTCTTCTGGGGTTACCATTTTGGCACCTCTCGTTCCTGTAGATGCCTCAATTTGCACTTCTTTCGAACAACTTGGTGTGACTTTTCAGGGTGAATCATTTATTTGCTCTATTATTGGCGAATCCATTAAAGAAATTATCAATTCACATTCACTGGCTTGATCATCAATTATTATATTTTATTTTCTGGGTTGCATGATCGGTGAAGTCATGACAGGTGTTTTAGGACAATTTTGCTTATCCCCATATAAGGGAAAAAAACGGGACCTATAGTTACAGGTATTGTTGGTGCTTCAGGATTCAGGTTCCGCTGGGTTATTTTTTGAATGAATTCACTTCTATTTTTATTTATCACTTTATTTTCTCTTTCTTGAAGTACCTTTTCCATTGTAATCTTGTGTACAACCTGTGGAACTAAAGGTGTTTCAGAATTGGGGCACTGGGTACTTCTATTTGACTCTTCTTGATAAGGTGGAGGATTTTTCATTAAAATATCTTCAAAATAATCATCTTCTGAATCTCCACTACCTGTCACTAAATGTTTTGTTTTCTCTGTACATTTACCTACTGTCTGTTCTTCAGTCATTAGTGCAGGATATGATCCTTCCACTACCATGGCTTGTCTCCATTATTTCATCTGACTATCTTGAGTCTCCTGAGGAAATCTAGGATGAAATGTACTCAGGTTCCTGTTACTTTGTGATCTATCACGCTCAAATGCTTCAGTTTCCCATTCTTCTAAAGCTTCGTACTGAGTCAATCTAGGTCTTGGTTGTAACTCATTCATGCAAGGTCGTAAATTATGTAAAATTCTCCCCTTAAATGTTCCGAACTAAGGAAATGCTAACACTCCATCATCTTTTGTATATTCTATCCAATTTTCTAGCCATACGCAAGTATGATAGGCTCTCTCTATAATCATATATGATGCATGCGTTTTCAGGGAGGGATAATAATTCCTTCTCTAGTTTTAATGGGTTTATCCTTTTTAAAATAACTTTTAATTTTCTGCATAAATGACATTTTCCTCTTTTCTACGTACATTTTATGGGAATGTCTTTAATATACTGTTCGTGGGCAAATCCTAACAATCTTCTGTCAGGATGAGTCCCTATTATAGTTGTATTGTGTCTCTACATACAATTCCCACCGTTTATTATTATCAGGACCTCTATTTTGATGACTAATTAGATGTGCGTTTTTACTGCTTCTCCAATACCAGAGTGTCTTTTATTCTGGTGACCAATCAACTTCAGTTTTGCTTATTTTTCCTAACCAATGCTTGTGCAGCTTTTAGTGTCGTTAGTTTCACTCCTCACTACTGATCCCTCTTTTACAATTTTGCATCAGCTACACTCCCGCTATCTCAACCAATCCCAGCGCAGCACTCAGTGATGTCAGTGCAGCACTCAGTGATGTCAGTGCAGCACCCACCACTGACCCTTCCTTTGCAAGGTAATGTAAAACTTAATTCTTAAAATTTTATATACATATTTCATTAATTAACAACGTAGAAATATTCGCTACTGTGCCAGATTTACTAATTCAAAGTAAAGTCAATTTCTTTTGCTGCAAGTAAAACTTTTCTGCTTACCCTTCACACACTACGAGTAAAACCACTTCTGCTTACTCTTCACTCGAGCATCAAAGAACCTGTTACTCCTTTAGTATTACCCTTTCTAGGTTATATAAGACCAAAGTTTCACCAGCGAACTCCTTTGCTGCCATTCACTCTTACTTTTATACTAGCAAATAATCCCTAACTTAGTGCTTCAAGTCCTGCAAATCCCTTTTCACACTTTCTTCATCAAGGCAAGTAACGTCACTGCACTATGGCTTCCTTTCTACCACCCACAATTCCGTATTCCCGGGAATTTCCAGACAAAATAAAACAATACATACAGGTTTATTTCAATACACAATTTACTACCTAACTTAACTAAAACCTAACCATAACTCTGCTACCAAGTATAGCTGATCCAGCTAGATTACCAGCTTGGGTTACTAATAAATTACCCCCTAATCCAAAAATTGTGTGGTCTTAATGCTTGCCTTGAAAGAGGGAGGGGGACCCCACCCGGACATGGGCTGTGGGTACAAAAGGTACCAGACCATATTGTTCTTGGTGAGGAGCATACCAATTCCATATTCCTGGTAAACCCCACTCAAGGACTCTCCACATTTTCACTAGGCAATTAACAAACAAGCTGAGTCACGTCTTTTTAGGGCTTTATTCCATAACGATCAAAACAAAGCACTAAACAGAGTCATTTTAAGATGAATACATTTGTGGTCTGCCTCTGTGTTTTGTTCGTATTTCCCTGCAGTGATTTCAGGTGCATCTTGGACGTTCCATGGACTTGTTGTTTAGAAGCATACAGTGTGAAACGTCTGCCAGGAACACTATATTGAAATGGAAATGCAGTATAATGAGGCTTTAAAACAAAAGGAAAGCTTCACAGTTTGCTCCATCGTGGGCTGCTTCAATAAAGATATTTCTGTCCAAATGCTGTGGTATTAGCAGAAATGGAGAAGGTTTTGTCTAGGTGACCACTTTTAAGATACATTTGACATAGTTCATGTGTATTGCTTCGGATGTGTTACAAGCTTTGTTCTGGAAATTGCCTTTGGGGTGTTGAGGAAGACTTGTGCACTTTTTTTCTTTAAATATTGACATTACTGCAAAATGAAAAACATTAAAAAAACACGCTGCCATTTACAATGACAATAGCTCCAAGTCCACCAAATGCGAGACTTATTGCATTGCAAATTCTTGTTACTTTAGTGTGAAAAAGTTTGTTGTTATATCAAGGATCACCACAACACAAAAGAAATATCACTGGGGTGCTAATATTAACCACTAGAGGGGGCTAGAGGACTAACACAACTCAGCAGCCAGTCAGTACATCCTTAGCCATAAGCATCCCACCTACAACACAAATATTTCCTGCTGTTTGGTAATCTAGCCGGCCTATAACACACCCTACCTACACAGCAGTCCATGCATACCCCTCACTGATGGAAATTTTACATACCATGCATAGACATTGCTTTTGTCTTTAAAGTTCAATACCAATATGAACATGTTTGTGGTTTTAGTAAAGCACAAAATATACAGATATGCACAGTTACTTTAAGAAATTCCTCTGTAGTATTTCCATGGCTTTAGTAGGCTAAAGCTCCAAATGCTCACACAACACAATACAAAATGTCCAGGTCCTCTTTCCGCCCAAACTGTCCCATCTACCCCCCTCACCACTACCTGCTTCTGATCGTGGTAGGGCACAGATTCCAAAATCCTAATTCTGGAGCAGGAAATTGTTGTAGAAAGGTGGCTTAAATTTTTCTAGATTATGTGGGTGTAATAAATAATGCACAAATCCCCAATTAAAAAGCACAAATGAGATGTTTTTTGGTATGCTTTACACTTTGTTGCTCAAGTGATATTTTACAGGCACCTTTTTATTGCAACTCTACCTTCTCAAATTCGAGGTCGAGCACAGGATGGTTTTGTGGTCAGTTGGAAATGGATGACATAAATCAGGATTTGATGTGATAACAAATGACCGGAACATGTAATTAGTTGAGAATAAAACAACAAAGTGTACAGTTGGCTGTTATATGTTTACATTACAAATATTTGCAAATTGAGGTAGACATAGTTATAATCATCCATTCAGAATTGTAATTTTTTTTGGTTCAAGTGCAAAGTGCAAAGCTTGCGAGGCAAACTCTGATTTGCAGGTTTCAAAATCAGCAACACGGCGAGAGGACCATTTTCTGTGGATGTGCTCCCTACTAAGAGTAAATCCAGAATTGTCAAAGCAACCAAGTAATACTCTCATATGAAAATGCCAATTTATAGAAACTGATTCAATCCTTATTCTCTTTGTATAGTTCATTGTATCTGAATCTGTCTGAATTCATATTCTATTCAAAGTGCAGTTTTATGGCGGCCCATAAGGTGATTTCTTAATGGAAGTGTTCATGGATTGCATCTCTTCACAAGGACAGGGCTGTAATGAAAGCCACGGTTTAGGAAGCTAATTGGGGTGGGGCTGCTACCTCTACACTATACTTCTGATTCTGTTCCCTCATCCAAGGCAGACCAGAGCTAATGAGTTCTTCCATTGAATAGGAGAAGGATCCTTTCATTAAAGTGCTGCTCTGATCCTAAAACATAGAGAGAAGAGTTCATCAATCTGCTAGAGAGTTGACCGTATAGGCTACATCCCTACAAAAGTGTCCGGCTTCATGGCGATCGAGGGAAACCAATGCTTCATCTGGGGCTGTGTATGTACAAAGATGAATAAATAGCAACTTCTTCTACATTGGCTAATGGAGCAAGGTAGTCTAGTGAAATCACTAATGAAAGTAGAGGAACTGGTCATGAACATCATCATCTGTTGGGAAGCACAGATACCATACGTGCGGCTGGGCAAGAGCGTACTATAGATGTTTGTGAATGATGGACATCTTGATGACTGTGTGACTAAACAACATCATCCCTCCCCAGACTGGATGGTGGGTATCCCTTTAGTGAGGACAAATTTGCTCTCAGACCAGGTAGAAATCACTCTGGTGTTCTCAGTGCATGGCTTTTATTATCTGTTAGGCTGTTAGGCTAGGTTCTATGAGATCCATGGCCTGGACGAATGCCCTTGACCAGTATAGGCAATTAAAATTAGGGCAGAAACATGTTGGTATAAGGACGATGGTTCGAGCCATTACGCTCTCACTCTATTGCATAGCTGTTTTTAGATCCACCAGAGGCTACCACTATTAAAGGTGAAAACCCAAATACCTCTAGGTAATTTTAGTTTTATCTGGATCCCCCTGTTTTTTCCAGGAGATACCTTATCTAACAACTTCCTCCATTGTGGTCACTAAGAGGATGAGTCCTCCCTGGTGGCATTGTCCTACCTGGGTGGGAAGAGGTTGCCTATGATGAAGCATGCTCCATCACGTGGGTAAGGCTTCCTCTTCCAAAATATTGGTACCCCTTTCCAACCAGACCCTTGGTTAGCCTAAATAGGGAACCACTGATTTACATAAATAATGCTGACATATAAGGTACCATACAACCACCTTCGTTTTTTGGTGCTTTGAGGAGCACAGGACAGCCGGTAATTGGTGCAATTGGCCTCTCTGGCCCTAGGGCCTTTGTGCCACTGCATCTGCTGCACACATTATAGCTATGTCTATGCTGCTGGAAAGGAGGAGGAATCTGTGAGTGGTCCCCAGACTTCTGCTCCATTACACAATGTGACTTTCCCTGGAACTAGCCGATCAAGCTCAAATCATCAGTAAGATGAGATATTATAGTTAGGATTGGCTACCATAGGAAATCCGCAACATTCTATTGGGAATAACTCTGGCGCCGGTAGAGGAATTTGTGTGTAACTTTCTAAAATTTTGGCCAGCTCCGCTCCGCTTCTTCCCTGGAAGTTTCGGGGGGATTCGTGAAGTGGGGGCTGAGAAAAAAGGGGGGTCCCAAAACGTGTTTTCCCCATATTAATTTCCATAGGACGGTCTGACAGGTCTACTTGCCAAAATTGTAGGGACTGGTATGCAGATGTGCCTTTGCTATATTTGGTGAAAATTGCTCCAGTGTTTTTTTTTTAAATTAACTTCAAAAACACATATATATCTATAGGCGCTCTCCGAGCGCTCACAGGTGCGCGTACCAGGGAGCGCACTCGGCGCGCTACGGGAGTGCGCGAGCGGAAAGCTGATTGGCTGTCTGTCAACATTCTAAACAGTCCGGAGAGTCCGACATCTTGTGTCTCGGTAGAATCAAGACACAAGAGGTGAAAAATAAAGGGGAAAATAATTGAAAGGGGGCAGAGTAGACACCCCCTGACCCCCTAGGTTTTCTGAGGGGGGCCTAGAAGGACCCTGAAGGGCAAAAAAACTTTTTTTTTTTTTATTTTTATTTTTTCGCGGGGTAAGCGCTGGGTGCGTTCCCAGGTGCGCGCTCCGGTACGTGCCCCCTGAGCGCACCACATGGAAAAACAATGTAAAAATGTATAGTAAAAAAATAATTTAGAGTGTTAAGAGGTAGGGTAGCTCTGAAAAGAGCTGTTGTGTTACGTGGGTGTTTTTTGTACCTACACGTAGGTACCAATGCAGAGTCGTATATTCAAGAGGAAAACTCTATTCCCCTCATCTGTAAAATGCACACCATCTCTCCTATAGATGTCTTGCATGTTGTAACGCAAGTTGTTGTGGTAAATGGAACCCATACCATAGTCTCTGAGGAAAGCAGAAACAGATGTATTTACATGTTTCCTTGCTTTTTCAATCTGTGGACAAAATTGGTTGGACCAGTTTTTGCCTTTGGCATATATTAGAAAATACCAAGGCAGTTTTTGGAAAAAGTGACATCAATTTCCCAAAGATGTCCTTTAAAAGCTTTTCCAGACCTACCCCAGTCAAAGTGCCCAAGTCATTGCCACCACAGTGCACAATTATAAGGTCAGGGTGTGGTAAATGCATAAAAGATTTTACCTATGGTATCAATTGGTGACTTCTCAATCCTCTCTGTCCAATCCATACAATGTCCACATTTGGTAAATCAAGGTTGTAAATACCTCTGTTAGCTGCGTATTTTTGACTCCAGTGGACATAGCTATGACCCACAAACCAGACTTTTTGCATGTTGAAGGTAGATGTGCTTCTAGTCAGAGGAATTGTGGAAATGAAATGGCAGTTTGATTATGAAAAAAAGTGCTTGGGAATCAGTGCAGTTGAAAAACCAGAAATGATTGGTGCTTTCTGAAAAATCTCCACTGAAAATTAGGCTGCATGCTTTTTTTTTTGTAAGAAGTCATTTAAATGGTTGAGAAAAAGTCATTTAAAGAAACATTGCATTTCATTAGCTAGTAGATTGAGAGGTCAAACAACCTTGATGGATTTTTTTGCAACATAGTATGATGAACTTGTGAACTGTGTGCGGGTTTAAGAGGGAGTTACGATGGTTACTTGGTGAATGAGCACTGGGGGGATGGGTGAATGTTATGTGAGTTTCAACGTCTTGAAATGTACAACCAATTAAAATGTGCAGTTTGGTTTTGAATTTGTGTGGGAACAATTTTAATCGGTTAGGTACAATAATATGGGTCTGAAATGAGAACGAATCTATGCCATTATTCTTTTCTTCCTCTCTCTTCCCATCCTTTGCTCTTTCAATGTTTTCCCTTCCCTTGCTGTCCTTACTCCACTTCACTAATTCCTTCTCTTACTCCCTCTGTCCTCTTACTTCTACACTCCTCTTACCTCTTTCTCTCTCTGTTAGCCTCATTCTCTCTGACCCCTTAGTCTGTCACTCCTCTTCTATCACACTCACTCCCTATAACACAGCCACAATCCCTCACTTATGTTTCTTTCCTCTCTCACTCAGGGCCTCATTTATGAGAAATGACGCATTGCTGCGTGAAAGCAGCGATGCATCACTTCTCAGTGCGCTCTTCTTGTGACATTCCTGATGCATCATATTTAATGTATGACACATTATGTCGCAAGGAGTTACAGATACGTCAGTATTTCTGACGTATCTGTAAGCGCAAAAGTGATGCATTGCTGGAGTGTGTCACAAAAGTGACGTAACTCCAGCAATGCATCCTTTTACATGGGGCCAGCCCCATGTGAAAGGGCCTGTGTCAGTCTTACGCCTGCTGTGAGGCAGGCGCAAGATTTTGACGCAACGGCGTCCTAAAAGTGACGGTGTGAAATCTCATAGATTTCACTGCGTCACTTCTACGACCCTTCCTTGTGTCGATACGCCCCCTTTGCATACTTTACACCTGGTGCAGGTATAATGTGGCGCAAGGGTTTACAAAGTGACGCATCTACCTAGATGCGTCACTTTGTAAATATGACTCAAAAAGGTGCATTTTTTGCACCACTGGTGCGTCACAAAAAGTGACGCACCGGCGGCGTAAAAGTGGCGCATGGCCTCATAAATGAGGCCTTCAGTCTTCTACTCTCACTTTTTCTTTCACTTTCTCTGTCTCTTCACTCCCTTACTCACCTTGTCTCACACTCACTTGCCTTTAACCAGTCTGTATCTCCACTCTCGCAAGGAGTTACAGATACATTAGTATTTCTGATGTATCTGTAAGCGCAAAAGTGATGCATTGCTGGAGTGTGTCACAAAAGTAACGCAACTCCAGCAATGCATCCTTTCACATGGGGCCCGCCCCATGTGAAAGGGCCTGCGTCAGTCTTACGCCTGCTGTGAGGTAGGCGCAAGATTTTGACGCAACGGCGTCCTAAAAGTGACAGAGTGAAATCTCATAGATTTCACTGCGTCACTTCTACGACCCTTCCTTGCGTCAATACGCCCCCTTTGCATACATTACACCTGGCGCACGTATAATGTGGCGCAGGGGTTTACAAAGTGACCCATCTACCTAGAGGCGTCACTTTGTAAATATGACTCAAAAAGGTGCATTTTTTGCGCCACTGGTGCGTCACAAAAAGTGACGCACCGGCGGCGTAAAAGTGACGCATGGCCTCATAAATGAGGCCTTCAGTCTTCTACTCTCACTTTTTCTTTCACTTTCTCTGTCTCTTCACTCCCTTACTCACCTTGTCTCACACTCACTTGTCTTTATCCAGTCTGTATCTCCACTCTTTCCTAAACATCACTGCTCTTTTCTTACCTTTCCACACCCCCGTTCCTTTACTACATTTTCTTCACTTATCCTCATTCCAAATGTTCACTCTCCTTCTCCTCACTCTCCTTCCCCACACTCACCTTCTTTCAGTCCCCCTACTTCACTTCCCTTCCCCTGTCGTCCCTCTCTATGCTTTCTCACTCATTTTCCTCTCCTCTCTCACTGCACTCCACTTCAGTTACTCTTTTTCATTTTTGTAAGAATACAGCTCTTTTTTGAGAATTGGAGGTAGTTCTGAAAAGAACTTTTTTTTTCTTCTTTTTTCTTCTTTTTTCAACAAAAACAAAAACAGGGAATGGCAAACTGCTCAACAGGAGCAAAAAAAATAATCAAAATTAGAGCTGGGGACGGCAGCGGTGGTTCTCTAATGCTCGAACAATGATCATAATACTTTGTTCTCCGTAACAAAGTAGAGCATCACAATGTTTGCATTTGATTGAGGCCTCATTAAAAACAGGCTGAATATTTGGGATCAGCTGTTCTGGTCGCCCCCTCACCGATGCAGTTGCTCCTCCAGTTGATGTAGAAGCACCATCCCCTGGAGTCTCTCGTGCCAGAGCCCTGACACTCTCCCGGGCATAATTCTGAGGGTGCCTCCTCTGGACGTGCCGGATCATAGTTGAATTTCCAAATGAATATTTTCTGGTAGGGTCACCCCGTGACAGGACAGTGTGACAAATTCGACACTCCACCTTTGGAGCATTTACTTTTATTTTGTCGGCAGGTATGGAAAAAAAATTCTAAATAAAATGCTCCTTAACTCTAGGCTGAGGAGCCTCTTCATCTATAAATCCATCTGAGTCCTCACTGCTGCTGGATGCTCTGGCAGCCATGATAATCCAAAAAAGATTAAGCAGGAAAAAGACAGGTCTTGCAGTCACAAAAGTGAAAGACGAAGTGAAGGAAATGGGTGGGGATTTCATTCTTTGTAAAAAAAACTGTTAGCAACCAATGAAAAGTGTTATTTTAAGGTCACATGACTTGACACGCTTACGCTGCGCACACCGGAGTGCTTCCGGGGGCGCTTACGCGGCGCGAACGTAGGCGCTTCCGGGGGCGCTTACGCGGCGTGCCTGAGTGACGTTTTGGTAGCTTTACGGAAATGCAAAATCATTTTCATTTCGTAAATCAAAAATACTGCTTTTATAAGTATGGTACTGAATGTCTTGCATTATTATTTACTTTTCATACATATTTTTTTTCCGAACGCAGAAATAGCACTCTCGCTACGCTCTCGGGAGAGCGGGCTGGTGCGCGCACCCTGAGCACTCCAAGACAAAATGATACGGGTAAGCTTACCGGTGCGCACACCATGAGCGCACCAGGAAAAAATTATTAAAACAAAATATACATTGAACAAATATATATTTTAAAAAAATATATATAATTAATAGTTATAAAGAAACAGCTAATAAAAAAAAAAAAATCATAGGTTACAAAGTCGATATACAAAGGAATTAGCTTTTAAAAAAACAATGAAATTCACTAAAAAAACATAGGTTTCACAAACGTTATAGTTAGGAATTAGCTTTTAAAAAACCTTTGAAAGTCACTGAAAAAACCCATAGGTTTCACAATCGTTATAGTTAGGAATTAGCATTTAAAAAACCTTTGAAATTCACTGAAAAAACCATAGATTTCACACTCGTTATAGTTAGGAATTAGCATTTAAAAACCTTTCAAATTCACTGAAAAAACCTTAGGTTTCACACCAGTTATAGTTAGCTGAACATTTTACTCATACAAAACCATTGAAATTCCCACGTTATAGATAGTTGGACTCACTATAACTCGCGCGCCCGCAATCCACTGCTGATGATGTCACATATTACATAATTCATGACATGGTCAGTGACATCAATGATGACATCTCATATGACATCACTGATGACATCACTGATGACATCTCAAATGGCATCACTGATGACATCACTGATGTTCAGCTAACTGTAACTGGTGTGAAACCTATGGTTTTTACAGTGAATTTGAAAGGTTTTTTAAATGCTAATTCCTAACTATAACGAGTGTGAAACCTATGGTTTTTTCAGTGAATATATATATATATAAGGTGCCACATGATGTGTCTCCAAGGCCTGGCTAGGCCTTTCCACCTTAAACCAGATGGCTACCCCTGGGTGGGTGGGACCTCTAAGAGCAGCACAGTTTTTAATCCACCTGCATTCCTTTATATCTGTAAAACCAGAGTGCTCTGACTCCCCAGTTTATTATGTGCCTTCCACACTCAGGGGTTTATTTACAAGAGGCCTGTGTCGCCGGAGCAACACTTTCTTTGAAGCTATGGTGGTACAGGCCTCTCAATCATATTCATGAGGTGGTGCAAAGCCACCCACGTGGCTTTGCATGGCCTCATAGATGTGTAGTAAGGCAAGGCAGTGCAAAGCGCTGCCTTGCCATACTCTGCATCAAGGAGGCATTCCTTTAGTGGCGTGTGATGATCTTTGAAAATGATGGGGCGTAATACCTTGCTTGGATCTGCTTTTTAAAGTTAGGAAGAGGAAAAACATCACAGTTCATCAAGGTTTTCCAGGTAGCATTCATGAGACAACTGTCTGCTTAATACGCGCTGTTTAACAACTTCTCTTCTTGAAATAACAAAAAGCACAACATGCAATCCAGGCAGAAGGAGCAGCGTAGGCTCATCCTTGAAGAAACCTGAAGCACAAAAATGCATTGTTTCATGAAGCCTTTTGTGAAGTTGAAGATGGCCCGGTAGAGGTAGGTGTAGGGGAGTGTGTGTGTGTAGCACATATGTTAGTCTCTGTCCCCCATAACATTCAACTCTCTTCCATCTCCATCCCATCGTTTTTCACTCATCCTGTCTTTTTCTCAGCTTCAGAGTCTCTCCCTCACCCTATTCCTCTCACCTCACCTTTTTTCGTTTTCCCTTACCATGTCTCCTTCTTCCTCTCTTACCCGATCTTTCTCTCTCTTTCCGTCTGCTGCTGAATAAAATAATACATCCACAGCATTATGTAGCATGAATGACATGCCAAACTATAAAAGATCTCTGCTGTATTTTAAGTAAAGTTCCAAAGTGCAAATTATAGAATGGCCTCCCAGAACTTGTGCCTAGATAGGAATGGGCCGAATGTTGTACTCGCTATTACCCTTAATGAATGAAGGGTTTAATGAAGATAGAAGAAAGACGCCTGTGGTGAGGAATGTAATCATTGTTGCACAGATTCAGGATTGTTGAAAGCCCTAAATGACAGGAGACAAAATACTCAGACCAGGTAAGTTCAACATGGAATTTCAAAAGGACCTGGTGCTGAATGCCTGCAAAGTACCTGAGACTCGAAAAGGAATATTTCTGGAAGGAGGTTACTGCATGAGGAGGCAGCCCATGTAGCCTTCCTTTAGATTGGTGGAATGTGTTTTAATGTTTGTGTGTATATTTTTTCAAAATATGTCATGCGTTATTTTTTTCTAGTATTTAAACAATATTGTGGTGTTGATAGTGAGAGTCTGATCACTATGTAAATTCATGGCAAGGCTTGACCATGAGTCGAGACTATTTTAAATATATTTTCTGGTTGAAGAAATTGCTCAATCAGAAACGCTTTCTAGGACCTGCACTTACTGTTAGTTTGGAATCAATTACACCGAGGTACACGTATGTGAAATCCATTTGGGGAGTTTGAAGAGCGCGTTTAGGTAACTTAAAAATGCACCAAGCGATAACAAGGGCCCAACTACTAAAGGTGACATATTGATCCATGCTTATGCTCTCATAATGTCTCTGATGACAGAATGATTCTCACTGTTAATCACAGTCGTGGCAGACCGAAAAACGGTACTTTACTTTTCTCATGGCCTTGGGGTTTGTTTGCAATGTATGCTCGGGTGTCTTACAAGCCAGAACCGCGGAAGAGAAAAAAAACACTGTAGTATAGTTTCAGGTGGAAAACATTGCACTTACAAAATGGTAAATCAGCTGATTTAAAAGAGCAACTTTGGCATTTGTAACATTGTGTTGGGGTGCAGTAAGTTAGTGGGAGTGCGTGGCATAATCATTGGAGCTTTTTTTGCTTTATAAACCGCTTGATCTGAGTCTTCTTGGTGCAGTCCGAACTACGAGTAGCCAAACCCTGTTGCAGGGGATGTACAAACATGAGGACCAAGACTACAATATTCACAAACTTCAGTGGCAGTTAGCACCATTGGGGGTGTCGGGCGCATGCAAGAAAATAATATAAAAATACACTTACCTGAAGAGGAAGACGACGTCTTCGCTCCAGGCCTCTTCTTACAGGAACGGGATGCTGCAACTCCTTAGACCAATTCACACGCTGTTCTCATGCAGCATGAGAGCAGTGACTTGATTGGAGAGAGTGGACTCACTCAGCGCTCCACAGCGCTCTGAAGACCTGCACTTCCTCTAACAGCTGGGTTAGAGAAATACAGCTGGGTTAGAGATGTTTAAAGTGTGCATTTGTGGCTGACCATCTCAAGACAGCTGGCAAAAAAGGCATGTGCATTTTAAAGGATGTATGACGGTACGACGCGGGCTTTTACCACGTGTACCGTTACAACGCGTGTTTTACAGCGCAAGTCGTTACCAGGACTTGCGCTGTAGGGTGCGGACTTAGGAATAGTTTAATTTACTATTCCAACAACAGTCCCCGTGGATAGTAGGGAAGGTGTTGGAATAGTAAATTAACTATTCCTTGTCCTTGAACGCCCTCCAGCGCAAGTCGTGGTTACCACTTGCGTTGTAAGAGACGCGTCGTAATGGTAGCGCAGGGTAACATCCACATCGTAAAGGATGTTCCCCCATTTTAAACAGTGCATAGACAGCCCACCCTCCTCCCTGCTGCTGTCACTAAGTAGCAGCCCCACCCCGTCCTGATGCTCTGCTGGGCAAGTGGAAGGAAAAATAAAATAGTAATACATTTCCATTTTATTTTTAATTTAAGAGATTTTGGGGGAATTTTAAGTGGGGTGATGCTCCTCAGCTCCAGCAGAAGAGCCATCCCTGCATTCCCTGGGCATTGCTGTAGGTTTGCCCACACAACACCCATGGATTTTGACGCTGTCCCATATCTACAAAATTATGTAAGCATGGAAACTTACACCAGAACCTTATGCCTCCCCAGAGCAGGTGTAACAAGGAGAAATGTTTTAATATCTTCTCGTGTTTTTCTTTAACCATGTGTGCTGCATTCTGCAGCACGCATAGAATGAGGAAAATGCCTCTCACGATTGTTTTTGTGTAAGAAGGGACCCTTCATATTCAAAAACAGTCAGATACCCTTGCACCGTGGTGGAGGTGGAGACAATAAACAAGCTTTCCCCATTCTGCTTCTTCCTGTGTGCCTTGTTCTGTTAGTTTGATCCACCTGTGTGTATTATACCAGGTTCAGACTTCCCTTTCAATTGTCTACTGATTCTTTTGATTTAAACCATCCATCTCTCCGTATTAACAATAGCTTAGTTAGTGACACATTTTCCACATGCATCCAACACCAGAGTTTGAAAAGTGTTAAAACTCTCCTGACATTATTCCTCCAATTCCTGTTTCCATGACTCAAGTCATCTATCACACTCTGTAAGATGGTACAGCTCCAGAGGCGCCTGTTTGCCCTGAGGGCCCAGAGACATGGAAATCTCGCTTCACAGAGGCTAGCAGCTCTAACAACACACCACTCAACACCAGTAAGAAATCGATATAAGAATATCCACATACCTCCCACAAAACTGACCCGGTCTTTCATATACCTGTATCAACACGCACATGGTGACCTAATTTTAAATGGCTCTTTCATTGTATTGATCTTTCATTACTTGTGATACTTATAGTGTTGTGGGCCCTAGGCCCACATGCTACTAAAATAGTGCACACAGACACTGGTTGATAGTTGATTAACTGGCCAAGAGCATGTACGCCCGGGCACTCTTATTTTCGGGGACCCATCTCTCATAAAGCCTGCGGTGGATGGTTGTGGGGTGCAAGTATGTCCTGCCCTTGTGGGAGTGGCTGGTAAATTCAGTGCCTGTTGAGGCACTAGCATGTGTCCAACAGGACACTACAATACTAACTCAGCCATGGCCAAAGATCAGATATTTGTCATCAAAAAGCAGCTCTGACCTCTGTAACCCAAATTCCCAGTGCTGTCATCACCATTACAAATGTAAGGTTATTACTCTGTCGCAATCTATGCAAAAGTCATGCACCTCTTGTGCAGGGGAAATGTCAGGGTTGGGGTGTTACTATGACTCATTCAGCATCTGCAATGAAGACCTCTCCCAACCTTCGAGGGACGGAGGGAGGGACTTGCGTTCACACACCTTCACACATCTCACACATCTAAGAAGAGTCCAGCCTAAGTAAAACTTTAAGTGAGACTCATTATTCTTCATTAGTCCACACTAAACAACATGCCTCAGCGTCGACTAAAACCAGAGACGTTTGGCTAAAGACAGCTCAATGGTCTCCGCCAGTTCATTCTTTAATCCTTACTGGTCTTCTATGGTCATCACCCTGGGGATTGACAACAAAGCAATACAATAACGTGCTATTCAGTTAATTTGCTTGCAAGTCATACAAGGCTTGTCAAGTAAATACATGGGATGAAAATAATATAGAATACTGCAGGCTCTCGATCATGGGTAATTCAGCTTTCATATTTTACTGAGCCCTCCTGCTCAAGCACTGTGTCTCTTTTTGTGACATGCATAGACATGTTTTGCTGTGTACTCCAAAGTCTCCAGAGGGTATACTGGTTTATGGGACCATTTATCTTTTCTTTTAACAGTAAAGGTGTGCTTTACCATAAATAATGCATAGATGTGAGTGTCCCAAATGTCCATCCATGCCCCTGGTTCTGAGAAAGACTTATTTTGGCATCTGATTAAAATCCAATAACGATGTGAGTTTATTGCATAATCCGAATTTTAGCGAATAACATGCAGATTTGATAATTTCTGCACCAAAATCTTCAGGTTCAGGTTCTGATGCAGCAGAATTGACCTGACGAAATATCCCAAAGGCTCGGGCCTTTAAATAGGGAGCGAGCCTTTAATGGCCTGTACAGCGTACTACAGAGGGCTCTAAGGCTATTAGAAAATTCCATCCCTAGAGGGAAGAATGTTCTCATTTCTAAAACAAAGGCCTCACGGAGCCCGGTGGGCTTTGAAATCCCCTTGGGCTTAGTGAGGCCTTTGTTCACAGCAACGGCTGTGAAACAAACATTAGAATATTGATGCTCCGGGATTCTACCAGGCATTAGAAGCCTGGAGCACTCAGTTGTCTTCAATGGAGCGCTCAACATTCCAGAGGTCTAATGTACCCTTATAGCCAACTGCCAAAGGCTGTACCGGTTGTTAAAGGCCCTGAACCGGAGTTATAGACCAATGCCGCAGGCAGTCTCTGTGCACACAGGAGGTTGTGCAGAGATTATAATTTAATGGGCGACTTTTTAGTTGGGCACTGTAGGTGAGGAAGCATAGAAGAATTTATTTATTTATTTTATTTATTATTACAATTTATAAAGCACAGCGAATGCCCGTGGGCATCTTGGCGCTATAAGTTCATTTAATGTCTCTGAAGAAAAAGAGGAAAATTCTGTCGGAGATGGTTAGGAGCGGACGAGTTACTGGTCGAACAACCATGTCTGCAGCAATTTCCTGAATTGGAGAAGAGAGTGAGTTGATCTAATCGTTAGCGGAAGGGAGTTCCAGAGTCTGGCTGCTGTAACCATGAAACGTCTGTCTCCCCAGGTGACAATCCTTGTACGCGGTACTACTAGTTGATGCTATGTCGTGGATCTTAGTTGTCTAGTAGGACGGTAAGCAATGAGCTGCTCTTTAAGAAACTCCGGCCCTTGTTTGTGAAGCACTTTGAATGTCAGGCATAGAGTTTTAAATGTAATCCGATTTTTAATTGTCAACCAGTGGTAGTTCCTAATTATTTGCCTAATCGGTTTAAATTTGGGGGTCCTAGAAAGCAGTCTTGCCGCCACATTCTGAATCGTTTGTAATTTGGCGACCACCCGGGCTTGGGCATTTGCAAATAAGCCATTACAATAATCCAGTGAGGAGAGTACCAATGAGCTCACCACAGTTTTTCCAGCATTTTCTGGAAGGAACGGGATTATTTTTCTTATAAGCCTAAGCTTATGAAATGCAGTGGACACTGTTTGGTTTGGATGGGTGACAAAATTAAGCTTTTCATCAAAGATGACTCCCAAGTTCCTGACCCTTGGGACGGGACTTGGTAAAGCTCCTAGTGATGGAGGCCACCAGACTGATGACCATAACAGGGAAATTTTCCCGAAGATGACCACCTCCGTCTTCTCGGAATTGAGCCTGAGGCAATTACCGGCCATCCAATCTTTGATCGCTAGCATGCCTTCTTGGAAGCGTGCAGCTACCTCTTCTCCATCATTGTTGATAGCGAGCACCAGCTGGGTGTCATCAGCATAGGAGGTAAGGCTCATCCGGTAGATTTTAATAACTCTTGCTAAGTCCGACACATAGATGTTAAAAAGTGTCGGACTTAGGGATGAGCTTGGGGGACCCCACAGGGTAAAGCCAGTTCAGCCGACTTAAATGGTACTAGCGTTACAGCCTGTGTTCTGCCAGATAGAAAGGAAGCAAGCAGGTCCTTTGCCCTGGATTGAATGCCCAAATTTCCGACACGTTCAATCAGAATGGAATGATTGACCGTGTCGAATGCCGCAGATAAGTCCAGCAGTATGAGCACTGCTGTCCCCCCCTGGTCTCTGATGACTCTGATATCATCAGCAGCTTTAATAAGGGCAGTCTCCGTACCGTGAAGTTTGCGAAACCCAAACTGTGAGTCATCTAGCAGGTTGTTTTGTTCGATGTATTCGGACAGTTGACCGTTCATTGCCCACTCGACCACTTTGGCTAGAAACGGCAAGCTGGCTCTTGGTCTATTATTCTTCAGCACGTCTTTATCTAGACTAGGTTTTTGAGAAGTGGTTTTAAAAGGGTGTTCTTCAACATGTCCGGATAGATCCCTGACTTGAAAATCACATTACAAACTTCTGTAATGACTTCGCCTATAGAATCCATTACAGAAGGGAAAACTTTAGGAGGACAAGGGTCCAACGCCGACCCCGTTTTTATAAGTTTCATAATGTCAGTTATTTGTTCCTCCTCCATTTCTTTAAATTGAATTAGTGAGCAATCAGGGGGTGTGATGTAAGTAATGGGAGTAGCGGGCTCGTCCTTGCTGAGTCTTCTGAGTAGATGTCATTTACTTTAGCAAAAAATAAATTGGCCAAGGAGTCACTAGGCCTCTACGTCACACCGCAGGACATTCACAGTCAGAGATGTAGCTAAAAAGTGCAAATTTTGTGGATGAGTGAGAAGTGAATGGCTTCATGTTTTTTTTTTACCTCTGCTACGACCAGACACATGGGTGGTAGTCAGTGATGCAGACCTTGTAGTTGTGATACAAAGTAAAAAAGACACGTTTTTAGAAACACAGGGGCATATTTACAAGATAATGACGCAGCTCGGCACAGCAAGCCATTTTGCTGCACTGAGCTGCGTCATTAGCAAAGTGCAGAGATGCAAAATATTTACAACAATACAACGCATCCCTGTGCTTTCTTCTGTGCTGGCGCACAATAGGCTGTCTAGCGTGAACGCCGGTACCCTTGCATCATGGTGCAAGGGTGCCTGTGTTGTATAAATGATTGTTTTTGTGCTGGAAGGGACTCATACCAGAACAAAAACAGTCACTGATGGCGTGTTCCTCCTTCCACACATAGAAGGAAAAAGCTCGACGAAAGAAAGGTATTTCTCCTCATTGTGCCTCTTTTATGGAGTGGAGTGGAGTGGAGTAGTGTGTCTCACTGGTTAGAGGTGGCAGGCCTGAGAGCAGAAGTCAGCCCGGGACCAGGGTTCAATTCCCGACGCGGCAGGGTCGTGGACCTTGGTCAGCGGACTCCATAATTCTCGCTACGGTGCTTACTCTAATCAGGGGTTCCACTCGGCAACTCTGGGCATTAGCTTGCCTAATCTCCACAACGGCCCCACCAATTCCGGGGATGCCTGGCTCCACCTTGGGGACTCCCAGCAAGGGACCATCCCACAGGGAAAGCCAGGACGGGTTCCCCAGAGTTATACAGCGCCGGGACGCCCCGTTGCTGGGGCAGCTGTGCGCTTTACAAGTATACTACATTTATGCCTCCTATGGGGAGGTGTTAGAATCTAACGCATTATCAGGTTTTTCAAAACCTTATAATTAGGAATATGTCAGAATCTATGGGTGTTGCGTGTAAACAACCGCAGCCACATCCATGGAATAGCCATTTCCTGCAGAGTAATATATTTAAGGGGGCCACATTTACAAGGCCAGGAAAAGCCACGCAGGGTGGCCTTGTAAATATGAGCCAGCACACTGCTCCACTAGAGAGTCAAAAATGTGACTCTCCGGGCCGCAAGGGTATTGTAAATATGCCCCTCAGTGTGAGAAAGGGCAAGTGAGCCTGCAGCAGCAAGAACAATTAAACCGCAGCAGCTTATTGATAGACGACCAAGGGCAGCTCATATGCTAGCCCAGACACCATGAAATCTACTCAGCAAATGACTCTACCTACATGTGGCCAGGATTGAGAAAAAATATATAATTGATGCAATCGCGCACAAAACTCCCTCCACCGCTCCACCTCCAGCGAGCGACACCTTCTCTGCCGCTGAACACCTGCACTTCCAGTTCCAGACCAGTCCCAAATCCACACTTCGTGGCACTCTCGCCTACAGACCCCCCCAGCCATGGGCCCTCTTTGCCGACTCCATCTCCGGCCTCATCGCACCCCACGCCATCACCTCCGTGGACTACTTACTCATCGGTGTAGGAGAGTAGGGTCTGCTATCCTATGGTCACCCCAAATTTTTGCTTTTTGCTTCACTGGTTTATGACTTAATGTGGCTGTGGGCCTGCTAATCAGACCCACAGCCTGCTGTTCTCTCTCTAAATTAATGCCAATGCACACTAGGTGCATTACGAATTGGAACTGGTTCACCTTATTGGCCCCTGTAACAGTGTACCCCAGGTACCCAGGGCATAGGTGTTTCCAAGGCCTACCAGGGGCTGCAGTATGTATTATGCCACCCCTGGCCTGGCCTCCATATTTGACACAACTGGCTGATCACTCAGCTAAGGTAAGTCGGTGTAATCACACCTTACTTAGGTATAGTATGTCTATATCTAACTTAAAATGGACACATATGTTCCTATCAGCCACTCCTATGGAAGGCCTCATCAATCCTGGAGGCAGAGTGCTTGGAAATATGTGAGATGGTGCTCTAGCATGAGCTGAGCCTGTCTGCAGCTTTCGGAACCACGTCCTTTAGCTGTTCCATGATACTGCCATACCATATACTCTTAAGTGCATTATGAACCTCGCGGTTAAATGCTATCTTTGGTTTGGCTTTATCAAAACATGTCGAGTAAGGTGTCATACTAATTGGAATACTACCCCCTAACCAGTTCTGGCGATGGGGGTAGCATTCCACCCTTCTAGAGGGACACGACATGTACATAATCTGAAACCCGGGTAAAGTTAAACATGAGCCTCAGCATCACAAAATGGATGCTGCCACCACAGACACAAGTCTGACCTCCTGCTGCTGGGAGTCCTTCCAGCGAGGGAGGCTTGGACAAAGGGTTTCCTGCCTTGGGAGGTGCTAGCACCACCCCAGACAGTATTTTGTGTATTGGGTAGGACAGGGCTGAATAGAATGAGGCATGCCTGGGGCACACAAGGTGTCCCTGTGCATAAGCAAGTCCAAACCGGTGCTGGGGCTTCCCAGCCCCAGTCCTGGTGCGGAGATGGATGAAGGAAAGGGGTGTAACCACCCCCCCTCCTGGGCCCACCCAGAGGAGGGACCTAGCAGGTAATCCGGCCCCTAGATTTGGAATAAGAGTAGGAGCTGTGCCCCAAGACTTCAGATCATCCTGAACTCGACTTGAAACTAAGAAGAAAACTGGACTTCGACATTCTGCTGCACAGAAGACTGAAGAGAATCTCCCTTGTGGCCAAGGAGTGACCACCCTGTGAATACAGGCACCAACCAGCAACTCGACGTCTGCTTTGCCGCCGCCTCCCGCCGGAGCCCGAGCCCAGAGCCCAACAAGACCTAGATTCCCAGACATCTCACAGACCGATGCACAGTCCCTGAAAAGAAGAGACCCGTGTATGCATCGAGAGACGTAGGACCGGCCATCTTGAAAGACCCCCAAGAAGCTGACTGCGCAGCACCCGAGGCTCCCTCAATGCTGTGCTTTAGGGTTTGAGAAGCCCCACTACTGAGCAGCATTTGCACCGAAGATCAGCCCCCCAACATCTCCACGATCTGCGTGGGGCCCTTTTGCACTTTGCCACTTGATGCGCCATCCCAGCCACTTGCCACATGGCTAGCGGCCATCTTGGCAACAAAACCTACAAACAACACCCCTGGTCTTGTTGCTCCAGGCTGGCTCTCGCTCCCCTGAAAAGGAGCACCCGCTCTGACCTTGCTGGTCTGAGTAACAAGCTTTCTTCACTTCCTGCATGGCTTGCCTTAGCCAAGGCCTGTTTGCTCCAATCAAGTTGCCAACACCGCCATCAGCTAGAACCTTTGTTGGACAGCTCGTGACCGACTCCTGGATGTCCTCGACCTCTTCGTATCCACGTGGCTACGGAGACAAGCTACCCCTCTTCACCTGTTTGCACCCAACATCGCCTGGTTCCATCATGGTTCCATGGTAGTCACTGGCTAGTGACTTTGAACATTGTCCCCTCTGATTTCAGGTCTTCACATCTTCAGATCCACCCTTGGATCCACCGGAACTCTCCTCGACGACCCGCCTGCAGCATCTTCATCCTCCGGCACCATCGACCTGCGTGACGAAACCAGACACTACTTTGCCCCTGTGCACCCGCTTCCTGTGGGTGAGGTAACTCAGCAACACCAGTGTTCCTACACTGGTACACACCTCTAGTGTCTAGGTCTAAAGTTTTGTCCTCCTAGGTCAGTCGGAAGGTTCCTTAAAAAGTAACTTTATAACTTTTACGCACCATTGACATTGCATTGGTGCATGCGTGTGCTTTAAGCGCTGCACTCGAGTCCAGCGGGCCTTTCCCGACTTCTTCACTGTTAGTCCCGAACAGCTCCAGCGATTCCCCAGGCCCTAGGCCTATTTCCTTTCCGATTGGTGATTCTTATACCACTATTTTAGTATATGGTTTAGGTGGCCCCTAGGGCTCATCCATATTGTGCAACTTTTGTATATTTAAACTGTGTTTTGTTTTAACGCATTTGCTTCTGTGCTCATAAAGAGTATAGGGGATATTTGTAGTAAATAAATATATATATATTTTCAATATATATCTGTGTGGTGTCCTTTCATTTGGTATTCAAGGGGATTGTATATGGTAAAACAGCTTGCTTCACATGCCTTTACAGAGTTTAGCCTAAGACTGCTTTGTCCACGCTACTAGGATAGCTGGTCTATAAGGTTGACTTACAACCAGCGATAGAAGTGGGCGGGGACGGAAGGGCATGGCGTGCCCTTACTTTTAAAATTTTACATAGTCCTTGCCCCTACTTCTATATTTTAAAAATGCGTCCCAGGATGACAGGAATGGTACGAATGTATAAAGTACGGCGTGATTGTCCAGCTCTGTGTGATGCAGATGGAGGAAAGCCTCTGAAGTCGCCACGACTTCCGCCCCCTTCCCGTCTGTATCTGGGCCCAGGAGCCTGCCCGACAATACTGTAGGATAAGTGTTTCAGTGTAGGAGCAATAAATCAGCAGTGAAACTGGCTTCTTTTGATGGCCCGGCTGCTGCAGTGATTTACACCTCATTTAGTGAGGCGGCCCCCTGCCTGCCCCCACTGTGACCAATACAATGTTTACACACCACCCTTGACCTCATCTGCCCTTTTTTTGGGGCTCACTCAGACTGACCACAAAGAATTCCTGGCAGACTGTGCCCAAACCTTGGCGCTTTTAAAAATTAGTATTTACAATGCAATAGGTCTCGCATTTGCGAAATTTTAAGGTAATGGTATTGTTAATGACAATGCCTTTTATTTACCTGTTTTCAACACCAACACAGATAAAAGGTTTGTCATTTATAATGCCAATACCTCAAAGTCTCGCAAATGTGAGACATATTCCACTGTAAATGCTTGTCCATGTTTGTGAAAAGCAAACTTTGACAGTCTTGTATACCGAGCGCTGTTTAGTAAATTCGCAGTTAAAAAAGCAGATACAAAGAAAATCACAGTATACACGTAAAACCAGCAAACAAAGCAAGAACTTTGGGACAGATTTACAATAACTGTCGCATCCCCAGGGATGTGCCAGTTATTGTGCGCCATGCCGCCGCCACCTTGGATGCGTTGCATTTACAATGCAGCGCACCATGGGGCAAAAACGGCACAGATGAGTGACGCATCTGTGCCGTAAAGGCGGCGCATTGCTGGAGTTTCGTCGCAAGCGCGACACAGCTCCAGCTTTGCTCTGGGGGCCCTATTCTCACAATGCTGCATCAATCCTTACGCCTGCTTCAAGCAGGTGCAGGGTTTTGATGCAGCATGTGCCCCAAAGTGACTGAGTGCAATCTTGTAGATTTCACTCAGCCACTTTTAGGAGGCTTTCCTGCGCCGGAACGCCCCCCCCCCTGCGCAGGAACGGCTCCTTCTGGCGCAGGGCTTTACAACGTGACGCATCTGGTAAATACCGCACCACGGCGCATCTTTTGCGCTGCCGCTGTGTCACAAAAGTGACGCAACGGTGGCGTAAAAGAGACGCAAGGGGCTTGTAAATTTGCCCCTTACAATGTACAGAGAACATGAGGGGTTTCCATACAATTTATTATGATCTCTGTCCAACAGCATTGACCCTTATAAACATACTCATGAAGCAATGTACAAAATCTGCCCAGACACGTGATCAGCGGTTATTGAACTGAACTGCACTTCTATTAATTACACATAGTTTCACTGGACCCGGTTAGGAGCATTAAGCAATGCGGTCATTAACAGCAAAGAAAAAGGTTTAAAAGGTGACAAAAACAAAAACCCAAGAGTAATGAACATTGTCCAGATGGATTTTGGCATAGGCTGGAAACAAAATCGGGAACATCTATGTTCACTGCAGCTATATCTTAGAATTGGCATCCATTAGTCTATATTGATTGAAACTAGTATTTAACCATTGCAAATCCCCTTCCTAATTACATACATTCTTTATTTTATACATTTTGTATTTATCATATGTACAAAAATACACAATAAACAACTGATAGGATGCAAATGGATCCAGTTTCAACCACTTCATACCAGTTCAAGTATAGACATTTATAATTTTTCATGTAGAATTTTCACCACAGTCAGCCACCTGACCACAAACTAACACTTTTAAAGCTTAACAAAGGTTGTCTTTAAACAAGTTCTGATGATTCATAAAACTACTGTATAGAATAATAATGTATTTGTTTACCGTGGTGAACACTCTGGCATTCCATACAGCACACAAGGTCTGACCCCTCCTGCCCCAGGAAACACACACAAAGTAGTGAGCCATCAGCCACACATAGGGTGAATTACAAGAGTCTTTCAAGTCTAGCTTGCGAAGCCATTCAGAGTCATTCCCTTCTACCTCGCACATTGGGTAGTGGCTTTGAACACTCCCATTCGTTCCATGAGATCAGCTAGCCATCATCCTCTCATCGCGAGAAGCCCTGTCTTGCCCTCCAATGTGCTCCCTCAAAGTTCTAACTCTTTCGACTACTCTAAACTCTTCCATGGAAATAAATGTCTTCCAAATCACTTCAGGGGTACACTCTTCCTTACGTAATTCAAATAAATAAATAACTTGGAACAAGCTTCCCCTATATCTTAGAGGTATGTCGAGCCTTATGGCCTTTCGAAAAGCTTTAAAAACCTGACTGTTTACTGATTAGCATGACACTGGTTCGATCCTCAGGCAAGATTTCACATAGCACCAGGACACCTACGGGTAACAGTAGCGCTCAACAAATGTTATAATAATAATAATAATAACTCACCTCATTCAAGCGAGGTCTAACTCGACCTTCAACCTCCCACCACTAGCCCAGTCCTTAAATGTAAGTATGTATATATAGTATATAACAGTAAGTGCATTATCATTATTTGTATGCATGGACGTGCAATGCTGCAACGCCTCAAACATTTTTTTTTACTACTGGCAGCGGGCTGGGGGAGCGCAAAACAACGACTGGCATCGAAGCTGGCATCTCACAAGTGTATTTAAAGTTAACAGCAGGCATTATTAAAGCGAAAGCGCACATGGCGCACTGCTGCAAATACAAACAGGAAGGGTGCAGTTTCAATGCGCTCTGACGTGCCTGCTTCATCAAGACTGGAATTAAGTAAATAGTGGATCCAACCTCTTAATGAAAGGTAGAGCAGGGACACATGTAAGAGGGGCAGTCCTGCTGGAAGGTAACAACAGGAGACAGGGAGGTACTAAGGAGGGACTAATAAGCCTATTAACAAACCAAAGCCCAACATTTACAAAGGACAGTCACAAACGCCAATACAAAATTGGGGGGGGGACGACTGGATGCAGCTTCAAATCTATACCTCAATACAGCATGTCTCGGAGAGACAGCGCAAGCGATGCCTAGGCAAAACCTAAAAATAACTGTAGAAAACATTTGATGTCTTATCAGCTGTTTTCCTTATTTTATTTCATAAAATGGGTAATGCTGCTCTGTCTGTGTTCAGGGATGCAGTCTTTTTAAAAATACTGTTTACCTTTTTTAAGGATTTGCAATAAAAAGCAGCCCTAGGTGTCTAGTTCTGTGACACTCGAGCACCAGAGCCACTTGTGTACCCCATCCAAGGTGGGACTGTGAAAACAAATAGGCCCAGGCACCAAGGCAGGTCTGGTGTAATGGGCATCGGGTGGGAGGCAGGAGGCTGGAGGGGTGAGAGACGGGTTTTGTTACTGGGGGCTGAAAAAACGGCCCTCAGTAACAAAACCAGCAGGACTGTCCAGCACAATTTCTCACTTCTCACTCTCAAAAATTAAGTCACATCCAGGTATTTCTAACTGGGCACAATCGGGTTGTAGCTGAAGGCAGTGCAAGTTTATCTCAGTGGGGAAAAAGGTGTTCAGGGCGGGGGGATAGGGGTGGGAGATGTGGCACTATGGCCAGAGCTGCCGAATTTGAAACTGGGAAATCAGGATCAGGCTTCATGACCAGAACAGTCTCCTGAGGGAGCACATTCCCCTACTAGACCATAGAAGGCCTGGTCTCTTAGCACTCGCAGGTGGACCCTACCGGTGGCCAGGGCGGGTTAACTTTGAAGCCCTGTCCACCACAATTCATACTGAAGTTCACCTCCAGTTTTGCAGGCAGGCATGCGAAGCAGCACACCCTAGATAAACAGAGGCTTTGTCACTGAGGTCACAGGACCCTTGAGGCCACTCCGCCTCACTCATTGATACCTCCATTGACTTTGTTCCAGCAGTAGTAGTGCAACTCACCAGGGATCGACAATGCAGGATTTGCACGCACACCAAACTAAGGGGCCTATTTACGAGGACCATGCATCATGTTTGCAACACAGAACGTGATAAATGCACAACGCAAATCTCAAAGTCATATTTATGAAGCCACTCATAGCCACTTTGCATAGATTTGAATAGTTTCATAAATATGGAGTAATGCGACACAGCACAAATCGCCGCTTTGCCTTCCTCTGCACTAGGCACACTTTGTGGTGGGTGTTCCCATGCACCTCCCATGGTTTTTGATGCATTCCTAGATTTACAAGGACTTGTAAACCTGGAAATGTAAGGAAATCTTACGCCTCCCCAAGGGAGGCACAACAAGAAGAAATATCTTTATTGCTCCCTGTTCTTTTCTCTTTCTGGAGACAAATGGCATCTGGTTCCACTTATAAGCGTATTTGGTACAGTCTGTGATTAAAAACGTATCCCACATTGTAAATTAATTTTAATGTCAATAACTCCTATATTAAACCTCAAATAAACGTGTATACATTGGTTGTATTAAATAATGTTATAAGCTGTAACTGGCCAGTGAAATGCCAAACATACAAAAAATTGGTATGTTTTGCTCTTTTTAGCCACATCTCTTGACTCCGCCCACTAACCCAATCCTCTGTTATTCCCGCCTCCTGATATCCCGTACACAGTTCCCCTACTTTTTTTTCCCCACTTCGACCACTGCTTACAACCAATCATCATAAGGGTTGCTTGGCATGGTACAAGGTGATCACTAGAACTAGTGAGCATCATATACCAGGCCAACTTCTCACAATCGGTGACCTGAACTTCCACCTCAACAACCCCAGTGATCCCAACTCCACCACCCTATGAGGCAACCTCGCCAGAATCCAAATGTAAAAACTTGTCACCACCCCCACCCACAAGGCAGGACACACCCTCGACCCCATATACGCAGGAGGAAACAGCATCCATTTCAGTAACACCACACAGCCCCCATGGACCGACCACCACTGCCTACACTTCCACATCAACAAACCCGCGCCGCCCAAACCTGTACCGTGCTCTCCATGAAAGGAACTAGAGCAAAATCACTGAAGAGCAGCTCAACTCCACCCTCAACCGCAACACCCCACTGCTGCAACCAACGCCAACCTCGTACCCAGGAAATTCCACACATGGATCTCCAACTGCGCAGATGAACTCGCCCGCTATGCAACTCCGTCAAACAACGTCCCAGGAAAGCCACCTGGTTAACCACCGACCTCCAAGAATCCAGGTGCACATATAGATGCCCGGAGAAGAACTGGAGAAACAACAAGACACCTGAAAAATACACCACCTACAAGAACGCCATGACCGAATACCACCTACTCATCAGAACCAGCAAAAAGTCCTTCATCCACAACAAAATCCTCGCCAACTCCAGCAACTCCAACGAACTCTTCAGCTTCATCAAAGAGTTCACCAAACCCAAAGTGATGCCACAGACAACAGCCCCTCCCAGGACCTCTGTGGCTATTCACCTGACCCCACAACTATGCCGCCAGCCGGCAATAACACCCAGCCCACCATATCCTCCTGGACACCGATCACTACAAAGTCACCGCCTCAACAGTGAAAGGCATCCACTTAGGGGCCCCCAAAGACCACAGCTCATAACACATCTACCACAGATGTTATCTCCTGCTTTTTTCCATTCTGCCGTGTTATGTTTCTCTTCTTCCTAGGGCTCTTTGCCAAAGCGCCGGGACACTCCCAGGAGTAGCTGTGCGCTATAAAAGAGCATTTTTTAACATAACATAACATAACAGAGCCACCACCGTCATGGCATCAGAATTAAGATGCACCATCAACTTCACCGTTGAGACCGGCACCTTCCCTGACAACTGGAAATTCGCGGAAGTCAGGCCCCTGCTCAAGGAGCACTCAGCGGATCGGATGGACCTCAAGTACTACCGCCCCATCTCGCACCTCCCCTACGCAGCAAAAGTCACAGAAAACCATCAGTGCAGAACTGACAAGGTTCATCGAGGACAACGCCATCCTCGACCCTACCCAATCCGGCTTCCGCAGCAACCACAGCACTGAGACTGCCCTATTTGCCACCACAGACAACATCTGCATCCTCATCGACCAAGGACACACTGCAGTCCTGATCCTAATTGAGTTATTAGCAGCATTCAACATCGTCTCCCACCGCATGCTTGCCGCCAGACTACACAGCGCTGGCATACACGGAACCGCCCTTGATTGGTTCAGATTGTTCCTCACTAGCAGAAGCCAAAGGATCAGGCTACCACCCTTCCTCTCCGAATGCATGGAAATAAACTGCGGAGTGCCCCAAGGATCATCACTCAACCCAACCCTATTCAACATCTACATGGCCCCCCCTTGCGGCCATGGTCTGACAGCACGGCCTTAGCATGGTATCCTATGCGAGACACCCAGCTCATCCTCACCCTCATCAAAGACCCCACCACCACCAGACTCAATGTCCAGGAAGGAATGCAGGATGTAGCAACCTGGTTGAGCAATAGCTGCCTGAAGCTCAGCTCGGAAAAGACAGAAGTCCTCGTCTTCTTAACCACCCCATCGGCTTGGAACAACATCTGGTGGCTCACCACCCTCGGCAGCTCCCCTACCCCCACATACCACGCCAGAAACCTCGGCATTGTACCCGTCTGCTCCCTCTCCATGAACGGACAGGTCAACGCCGTCACCTCCAGCTGCTTCAACACCCTCTGAATGCTCCATAAGACTTTTAAATGGATCTCCCCTGAATCAAAGAAGACTGTCACCAACGCACTCATTATCAGCAGACTGGATTACGGAAACGCCCTCTACAACGGCATAAACAAGTCTCTACTCCACAATCTCCAGATGATACAGAACGCCACCGCCAGAATCACCATCTGTATCCCTTGGCACGACCACATCAGCTAACACCTAGGGAATCTCCACTGCCTCCCCATCGAGAAGAGAATCACTTTCAAGATACTCACTCATGCCTGCAAAAGCCGTCACAACACTGGACCCCAATACCTCAATGACACAATTACTTTCCACCTACACAAAAGGAACCTCCGATCTGCCCACCTCATCCTTGCCGAAACCTCTCACATCTGCAGCGTCAAAACAGGGGGAAGAGCCTTCTCCTACATCGTTGCCAAGACCTGGAACGAGCTCCTGATCGACATCAGACGCGCCCCCTCCCTGAACAACTTCAAGAAGGCACTCAAGACCCAGCTCTTCGGTTAAATGGAACTGCTGCCCCCCCTCTTAACCCACCCACCCAGCACCTTGAGACCCTGAGTAGCGCACTCACAATTCCCTGATTGATTGACTGATTGATTGATGCAATCTGTTATTAACTAGATTTTAAAGAAATGTATTTTATAGTGACAATTGTTTACTGCTAATTCATGTCTCGCCCCTGCGATTAAGATGAATTCTAAATCTGGAAGCTGGCTGCTGTGTGTGTTGCTTTTCCCTTCGCTACAGTCAGAAGCGTGAATCTAAATGACAGATGAAGAATGAGTAATTTGGTGAAAAAACTGCGCGTAGCTGTGTGCAAACTTTCACAAACAATACAAAACGTCCACTGTGCTGACCACTGGAGTGATAAAATGAACAAAGCCCCATGACATCAAAATGTGCTCTCATGATCAAGATTTCAATGTTCAAAGTAAAATACATAGGTCGCGATTCACAATAGTAATCCGAGACAAAATCCTAACTTTACGACTTTCGGAATTCACAAAAGGCATTTAGTAGTAGTAAAGTTAGGATTCTGAACTTTACTACTACTAAACTGAGACAAAATCCAAACTTTACGACTTTTGGTATTCACAAATGGCATTTAGCAGTAGTAAAGTTAGGATTCCTAACTTTACTATTACTAAATGCCTTTTGTAAAGTTAGAATTTTGTGAATAGGGCCCATAGTCAACAATCTCTGTAATTTGTTTTCAGGACATTCTTTAACTGCACAGAAATTCAAGAGATGCAGTAAAATGTATAAACTGCTTTGCTTGAAAGCTACAAATAATCTGCCTTAAACCACGGAAGAGCATGAACTCCTGAAACAGTTTCTTATCATACACACTATTTTACATGGTGCATTATACTGTAGTATAATAATCATCCCTATTGTAATTCTCTCGCTCTTTTGTTAGTGACATCAGTTACATTCTCATCTGTGGTACCCGTCAAAGTTCTAACAGAACGAGGTTTGTCTCCTTGCGCAGACAGGATTTATATTTCCTAAGCCTTAAATTAAAAGTTGCCCTTTGGGTCTGTCTGAAGCTTCAACCCGCTATTGATGTCATTAGAAGGAACATTGCTCTAAATCCTCTTGTTTTTCCTGTGTTGTGTCAGACATACAAATTGCCTTTCTTAACAAGCCTTATGGTAATAGTATAAATAAGTTTCTCTCATGTTTGACATTATTTTCTCTTGTTGCCTATTATAAAATGCCCTTTCCTCAATGTTCCTGTGTCTGTGTTTTTACTTGTAAGGAAATACTGTAATGTTTGGTTTAGGAATGGATGCAGCTCAGCGCTTAGAGACCTTCTGGTATTAAGCGCTTAACAAATCCAAATTAACATAACATAACAGGGCCTACCTGAGCGGTCCCTGCCTTCTCCCAACAGCTCTGGTCTTGCTCTTGATCGTGGTGTGTTCACACCTGCAGTCCTGCACTGCTGTAGAGTTGGTTTTGTCCAGTGCATGGGTTTCAGAGCTAGTGCAGGTCGGGAGACTAAGGAGGAACAGTCGCCTTTGGAGATTTGAAATCTGAAAGTGCTGGGGCAAGGATGGACTCCGTCCTCAATAGCCCGCAGCTCTTATTATCTTGCAGCAGGCAAATGACCTCGATTTGGAGGAGTCTAGGGACATCCCCATAGTTTCCTTCATAACGACTACTCTTTTTCTTAGTACACCATTCTTTTAGCTTCTTTTATTTCTTCCATTGGCCTTAATTCAAATTTCCATGCTGATGATTCTCAGATCCATATTTTTAGTTTTCTCTTTCACTGATTCTCTTTATAAACAAACCACTGCTTGTTGATCTGCCATCAACAAAATGGTCCTAGGATGCTTGTTTCTGGTCGAGGGAGGACCTGGTTTGGCAGTTCGGGCTTGACTGTTCCCAGGAGGCACAGGGTCAAGATTGATTTGCATATGGCCAGGTCTAAACTAGGGTGGCATGGTGAGCAAAATAATGGATGTATGATGTTACAACGCAGGCTTTTACAACGCCTGCCTTTACAACGCGGTTTTTACATCGCATACCATTACAACGCATAGTGCTTTTAGGCGCTGGATAGTGATTTATTTAATTTACTATTCCAACTCCAGTCCCCGTGGATAGTAGGGAAGGTGTTGGATAGTAAATTAAATATATTCCCTATCCTAGAGCACCCCCCAGCGTAATGTGTTGTAATGGTTTGCGTTGTAATGACCGCGTTGTAATGGTAGTGCGTTGTAAAAGTTTTGTTGTAAAGGTTGTTCACCAAAATAATGATGGATTTAACATAGATCTCTTGACTGGGGGTGAATGTTTTGATTTGTTCTGCATTCCGTCCATCAATTGTGTTTCTTTTGCTTTCTCAGCCTAAGTGCGCCAGGTATGCCCAGACATGGGTCCTGGGCTCACTGTGCTACTGGAATCAAGCTATCCTGGCTTAAGAGGGGTGAAACCTCGAAACCGGTCCTAGGATGCTTGTTTCTGGGCCAGGGAGGACCTGGCTTGGCAGTTCGGGCTGGACTGTTCTCATGAGACACAGGGTCAAGACTGATTTGCATATGGCCAGGTCTAAACTGGGGTGGCATGGTGAGCAAAAGAATGATGGATTTAACCCAGATCCCTTGACTGGGGGTGAATGTTTTGATCTGTTCTGCATTCCGTCCATCGATTGTGTGTCTTTTGCTTTCTCGCCCTAAGTGCACCAGGTATGCCCAGACATGGGTCCTGGGCTCACTGTGCAACCGGAATCAAGCTAACCTGGCTGAAGAGGGTGGAAACCAGCCTTAGGATGCTTGTTTTTGGCCCAAGGAGTACCTGGCTTGGCAGTTCGGGCTGGACTGTTCCCAAGAGGCACAGTGTCAAGACTGATTTGCATATGGCCAGGTCTAAGCTGGCGTGGCATGGTGAGCAAAAGAATGATGGATTTGCACAAGAACCTCCTGAGGCGGAAAGCCGGGAGTCGCGCTAGCAGAAATTAACTTTTAAAAATTATGAATACTGTGTTTTTAGCATTTTTTAATCGATCCCCTTGCACTCATTTGAGCATTCCCCTGACAGCAGATTGATCGCTGTCACGGGCAGAACTCGCCTTCCCTGCCGCCATTACCTGCATCGAGGAGCCACGAGACACGCCCACCTCTGTTGGCCATGCCCCCCCTCGGCAAGTATAAACAGTGCGCGCTGAGTACAAGAGCCGCATTGCACAAGAACCTCCTGAGGCGGAAAGCCGGGAGTCGCGCTAGCAGAAATTAACTTTTAAAAATTGTGAATACTGTGTTTTTAGCATTTTTGAATCGATCCCCTTACACTCACTTGAGCATTCCCCTGACAGCAGATTGATCGCTGTCACGGGCAGAACTCGCCTTCCCTGCCGCCATTACCTGCATCGAGGAGCCACGAGACACGCCCACCTCTGTTGACCACGCCCCCCCTCGGCAAGTATAAACAGTGCGCGCTGAGTACAAGCGCCGCATTGCACAAGAACCTCCTGAGGCGGAAAGCCGGGAGTCGCGCTAGCAGAAATTAACTTTTAAAAATTGTGAATACTGTGTTTTTAGCATTTTGAATTGATCCCCTTGCACTCACTTGAGCATTCCCCTGACAGCAGATTGATCGCTGTCACGGGCAGAACTCGCCTTCCCTGCCGCCATTACCTGCATCGAGGAGCCACAAGACACGCCCACCTCTGTTGGCCACGCCCCCCCCCTCGGCAAGTATAAACAGTGCGCGCTGAGTACAAGCGCCGCATTGCACAAGAACCTCCTGAGGCGGAAAGCCGGGAGTCGCGCTAGCAGAAATTAACTTTTAAAAATTGTGAATACAGTGTTTTTAGCATTTTTGAATCGATCCCCTTGCACTCACTTGAGCATTCCCCTGACAGCAGATTGATCGCTGTCATGGGCAGAACTCGCCTTCCTTGCCGCCATTACCTGCATCGAGGAGCCACAAGACACGCCCACCTCTGTTGGCCACGCCCCCCTCCAACGCCCAGAACAACTACTATAAAACATGTGTCTCTGCCGGAAGCGCAGCGGACGAGCGCAGCGGGCGCGACGATGGCGCGCAGAAGGCGCGCTTAAGGCATGCTCGTCCGCGCTAGGCAGAGCGCTGAGCCTCACCCTATAGGTAATACCACCTACCCCACGCGCAGATATGCTAGGGACACATTAATACATCTTAACAAACAGATACAAGACCCCTGTCTACACTCTGTATCCGGAGAACATCCCCACAATCGATGCTCTCACTGCCCGTACAAATTTACACTCACCGGGCTTGAAAACCCACCTCCCACCCCAATGCACATGGCTCTAATCAATTGCAGATCCCTTCCCAAGCACTCAATAGAAATCTACCAACTGCTGGAAAACCATGAGCTTGACGCTCTCTTTCTAACGGAAACCTGGCTAGGACCGGACTCTGACCCCGACATCATAAATTCCTTACCCCCGGGCTTCCTAATTCACCACATGGACCGCCCCAAGGGAAAAGGTGGGGGTATCGCTATTATTTACAAAGACCACCTTCTCTGCCGACTGCAAGGCAGTCCCCTCCTAGACTGTGAAAACGTCTTGTTCTCAATTCAAGTCTCCCCATGTAAAACCGTGCCGGGCTTCCTCATCTACCGCCCGCCAGGACCCCTAGGCCAATTCTGCGAATCTCTTATGGAGCACACATATATATTGATCGCTACGCACTCCACCTGTATGATCCTAGGTGACCTAAATATCCATTTTGATAAAAAGGAAGCCAAACCAGCCGCTGACCTAATAGCAGATTTCTAAACTCTCCAATTAAACTTACTAAACCGTCTACCTACCCATTCACTGGGACATTTGCTGGACCCGATATTCTCCAACATTGATGATCTTACGGCCCTGGACCCTATTCCGGTACCTTGGACTGACTATTTCCTAATCCCATTAAATTGGCAGCTAACTCCCACTCCGCGCCCTACTACCCCACTCAACAAGCCAACGCGCCCCTGGTCCAAACTCGATCTACAGAAATGGAAATCTCATCTAGAGAGCTCCCCTCCTGAACTTGATGCTAACCCCTTTCATGCGGACACAGAATTTTCGACCTGGATAGGAAACACATTAGACAAAACTCTCCCAAAAAAGCTCTCCAACAAACCACGGGGTAAAGCTACCTCCCCTTAGTTTACTTGTGAAGTGCGCCTCCTAAAGAAAGCCTGTAAGAGATCAGAAAGAGACTGGAGAAAAGACTTCGATCCCACAAAAAAAACTGAATCCAAAAAAACCCTTCTTAACTACAAAAAAGCACTCAAAACCGCTCAAGTTAATTACTTCGAGGAGAAAATAAGATCATCCACCAACTCATCTCGGGAAACATTTCAAATAGCCAAGAAACTTCTCAAAGTGCCAGAGCCCCCCCCCCCGATAGAGCCGTCAGCCATCCGCTGCAATGAACTTGCAGAATTCTTTAATCTGAAGATTATTAACATCATCAACTCCCTCCCTCCGCCAACTTTGGACGTCTCTCCTGATGTTGACCAGCCCTTTCACACACACCCCACAGTAGCATGCCAATTGTCACATTTCACTCCCCTAACCACTGACACTATCCTCCCTATACTCAACTCTATTAAAAGCGGCAGTCCCACTGACCCCGCACCACTCAACATCTTTAAACTAGTCGCGCCTACCATTCTTCCCTGTCTGACCAAACTAATCAACTGTTCACTCACCCTTGGCATCGTTCCTCCAAACTGGAAAAAAGCAATGGTGAAGGCACTGATCAAAAAACCTCATCTAGACCCTCTAGAATTAGGCAACTACAGGCCGATCTCCCTGCTCCCAGGCATCAGCAAAATAGCTGAGAAGCATGTCAACTACAGCCTATCTCACTACCTTGAAACTAATAGACTGCTGGAACCCTCCCAGACGGGATTTAGACCAGGCCAGAGCACAGAAACTGCAATATTGGCGGTTGTCGAAGAGGCAAGGAAAATCATGGACTCAGGAGGATCAGTGGCAGTGATCCTCCTGGACCTTAGCGCTGCCTTCGACACCGTCAACCATTCAATACTGGCCCATAGGCTCAGTGACCTTGGAATTGCAGGAACGGCCCTGGCCTGGCTTAGGTCCTTTCTCAAGAATAGATCTTTCCAGGTAGCAGATGGCAACTTCACGTCCAGGCCCACGGCCATCAGCTGCGGGGTCCCTCAGGGCTCGTCCCTGAGCCCGACCCTTTTTAATATTTATATGTTCCCCCTTGAGAAAGTCGTCGCCCCTTTTGGGATTAAGCTCCTAACCTACGCCGACGACACTCAACTGGTGGTATCCTTAAGTCAGCAAGACCACTCCCTTCCTAACCTCCAAACCTGTCTAATTGAAATAACGAACTGGATGAATCTTTCCCACCTCAAGCTGAAAAACGACAAGACAGAGATAATGATCCTGGGCAATAATTCTCTCTACCATTCCAAATCCTTATGGCCACCCTGCATGGGTACTCCCCCCGTTCCGAAACAAGAAATTAAGAGCCTGGGCATATGGCTAGACGAAGGCCTTAATTTCTTCACTCAGGCAAGGAAAACGGCTGGAACGTGCCACGGCCTTCTACGGTCAGCGGGGGAAATTCTACCTCTACTACCCGCACAATCCCGTAAACTCTTAATTCATGGCCTTGTGCTTTCCTACCTGGACTACGGGAACGTCCTATATCTGGGAGCCCCCAAAAAAGCACTGTCAAAGCTCCAGACAGCACAAAATGCCGCAGCCCGCATCCTCACAGGAACCCATCGCCGCTGTTCAGCCAAACCCACTCTGAACACCTTACATTGGCTCCCAGTCCAGTAGAGAATACAATTCAAAGCTCTGTGCACTACTTACAAAATTCTGCACGGTAAGTCCACACCAATACTGCAAAACCTCATCACACCTCACTCCACTAAAAGAACGCTTCGATCCTCCAACTGCAATCTAGCTTTTGTACCTAGAATTAGGAAAGCCCGCTCTGGTGGTCGATCGTTCTCACACAATGCTTCCAAACTATGGAACACTCTACCCCCAAACATCAGAGCCCAACCCAACCTTCTCTCATTTCGCAGAGGACTTAAAACTTGGCTATTCCCGTGAGGTCCAACTACAGCTGGTTCTTGTCATTTAGCGCTGGGACACTCACGGCAGCCATGCGCTCTACAAATCAGTAAAATAAAATAAATAAATAAAATAAATAAATAAATCTCTTGACTGTGGTGAATGTTTTGATTTGTTCTGCATTCCATCCATCAATTGTGTGTCTTTTGCCTTCTCGCCCTAAGTGCATCAGGTATGCCCAGACGTGGGTCCTGGGCTCACTGTGCCACTGGAATCGAGCTATCCTGGCTGAAGAGGGGTGAAACCCGAAAGCGGTCCTAGGATACTTGTTTCTGGTCCAGAGAGGACCTGGCTTGGCAGTTTGGGCTGGACTGTTCCCAGGAGGCACAGGGTCTAGACGGATTTGCATATGGCCAGGTCTAAACTGGGGTGGCATGGTGAGCAAAATAATGATGGATTTAACATAGATCTCTTGACTGGGGGTGAATGTTTTGATTTGTTCAGCATTCCGTCCATCAATTGTGTGCCTTTTGCTTTCTCGCCCTAAGTGCGCCAAGTATGCCCAGACGTGGGTCCTGGGCTCACTGTGCCACTGGAATCAAGCTATCCTGGCTTAAGAGGGGTGAAACCCCAAAACCGGTCCTAGGATGCTTGTTTCTGGTCCAGGGAGGACCTGGCTTGGCAGTTCGGGCTGGACTGTTCCCAGGAGGCACAGGTTCAAGACTGATTTGGATATGGCCAGGTCTACTCTAAACTGGGTGGGCATGGTGAGCAAAAGAATGTTGGATTTAACCCAGATCTCTTGACTGGGGGTGAATGTTTTGATCTGTACTGCATTCCGTCCAGCAATTGTGTTTCTTTTGCTTTCTCGCACTAAGTGCGACAGGTATGCCCAGACGTGGGTCCACGGCTCACTGTGCCACTGGAATCAAGCTAGCCTGGCTGAAGAGGGGTGAAACCGCGAAACCGGCCCTAGGATGCTTGTTTCTGGCCCAGGGAGTACCTGGCTCGGCAGTTCGGGCTGGACTGTTCCCATGAGGCACAGGGTCAACACTGATTTGCATATGGTCAGGTCTAAGCTGGGGTGGCATGGTGATCAAAAGAATGATGGATTCAACCCAGATCTCGTGACTGGGGGTGAATGTTTTGATATGTTCTGCATTCCATCCATCAATTGTGTGTCTTTTCGCTTTCTCATCCAAAAAATGGATGCCACTGCACTCCCTAATACTCCCTAATACTGGAACACAAGAACACTGAGATCGCTTTTCATACCTCATCAGCTCTTATAACTCCTCCTCCCATTCATTTTTCTGCTAATGTAAGACCGTTTTTTCGTCTTCATCATGGCATCTTCTGTGATTAATCATTGACTTTCTCTGACCAACTTTTGCTAGTTGTGAAGAACTGTCACTTGCATTTGCATTTTCATGGCTTCTAAAACTTGAATCATTTTTACCCTTCTCATTCAAACTGCTGTTTTAGTGCATGGTTTGTTCTCACATTAAATACTGTTCCTCACTAAGGGCCCAAAAACAATGTCAGTCGGAAAAGGAGGACGCTTTTCCACCAACATTGTAGGTTTAAAGTTCAACCGCCTTATTATGATGACAGCAGTTGGAATATAAACCAGCTAGGCAATCTGACATGGTTACAACGGGCTCAAGGAGCCAGTCTGCCAGTTGGAAAGCCCCCATAATCCCTTAAGGATGGACAGGGCCAGACTGGCCGTAGTGGACTATGGGCATTTTCCCTGTAGGCCGGAAGGGTGGGGAACAGTTTTGTACCCCTGGGGGCTGGTTTTGTTACAGGTGGCCGCCTGTACCAAAAGCGGCAGTGGAAGTGGTGCTTCATACTACCGCCCCACCCCGGGGGCTGGTTGCACTGATTGCCAGGGCTTTTTTTCAGTTATCAGTCCAGCCGTGAGGATGGTGTCAGGATTATGACGTATTTTTCCGACATCCTATCCATGTCGGCCTTTTTTTGTTTGCAAATTATTTAATCAAATTGTACAATAATTACGTTGTGATTTGCTTTATAAATATTTTGGCCCTGATTACAATGTCAGCTGGAGCTGCCTCCGACCGACACCGTTCGGTGAGGTTCCGAACACCTGATTAAGATCCTACTGCACATGGTGCAGTCACAAACTCCAATTTCTCTATGGGAGCTTGTGTGGCCGGCAGAAACCGCGCACAGTAATATCTCCCATAGAGAAATGGGAGTTCGTGAAAATTCCTGACCTTGTGGCAGGCACCTGTATGTGCTCCCCAGATGCGTAGTCCAGGGGAGAAGGGGGCCCTGCTTTGGGCCCCCAATGTCTCTTTCCGACAGCCTTTTCAAGTAGGAAAGACCGACATGAAAAGGCTGTAGGAAACTGACTTTATAATCCCAATGGTAGAAATGCCGTCTTTAAGGGATTATGAGGAGCTTCCTACCAACTGTTGCCTCCGACCGCACGCATCCTAAAGTGACTCACTGAAACATTGCAGGGATTTTTTCCTAGTGAATGAAATGAAATGAAAATGATTCTTATAAAGCGCACATAGCTGCCCAGGGGCATCCAAGCGCTGAGACTAAGGATGCTGTCTAGCAAGGCATGAGGGTCGGGGGAAGCTCTACTTATTGAACAGGAACGTTTTCAGTTGTTTTCGGAAGGAGGTCAGTTCCGGATTGGACCTTAGAAGGCAGGGGAAAGCATTCCATAACTTGGTCACATTGAAGGAGAAAGAACGACCTCCTGCTCTTGTTCTTCTGATCTTGGGCACTGTGGCCAAAAAGGCATTGGCTGAGCGCAGTTACCTGCTGGGATGATATGGAGTGATTAGAGGAAGGTTGATTGCCGGACCAGTTTCCCAGAATGCCTGATGGGCAATACATAAGGACTTGAACCTAATTCTGTCCTTCACAGGAAGCCAGTGGAGGCTTTTCAGGCCGGGCTTAACAGACAGCCTGCGGGGGATTTACAATAGAGTGCGGGCGGTACAATTTTGAATTACCTGCAGTTTCCGCAGAGTGAAGTCAGGGGCTCCCAAATACAGAGCATTACCAAAACCCAAACGAGATTGGATCAGGCCCTGTATCACCGTTTGTTTGGCATAGAAAGGTAGCAGAGGAAGAATCTTCGTAAGGACTCTGAGGAGGCCGAAACAGGTGGCGGACAGCCTGACAGCCTGACAGTCAAACGTCAGAGACCTGTCTAGCCAGATACCCAGACTCTTTATGGTGTTCTTAGGTGCAGGTGGGGGGCCTTGACAGGAGGGCCAGATTGAATTAATTGAGGCTGGAGCCGATTGGCCCAGCAACATAAGCTCTGTCTTGTCTCCATTAAACTTAAGACAAGACAGGGTCATCCAGCTTTTTATTTTCTCTAGACAACCAGCCAAGTCCACCTTGACTGAAGAGCCATCTACCTGTGCCAAAGAGACCACCAGCTGAGTATCGTCCGCATAGGTAACGATCTTAATACCATAAGGACAGACGATCTCAGCCAGCAGTCTCATGTAGACGTTAAATAACGTTGGGCTCAGGGATGAACCCTGTGGGACTCCGCAGCCCAGGGGTTTACTGGAGGAAATAGTATTCACTTCATATACCTGGAAGGTTCTGAAACTTAGAAAGGATTTGAGCCACTCTAGCGCTCTACTCGATATTCCAATATCACAGAGACGCTGCAATGGGATTTTATGGTTTACCGTGTCAAAAGCAGTGCTTAGATCGAGGAGGATGACTGCCACCGATCCTCCCCGATCCAAGATTTCTCTGGTTTCCTCCATAACTGCCAATAAGGCGGTTTCCGTCCCATGTCTGGGGCGGAAGCCCATCTGTGAGGGGTTAAGCAGCTGATTACTTTCGAGAAAACTAGTTAAAAGACCATTTATATATTTCTCTAGGATTTTGCTGACCCAGGGAAGCAGGGAGATGGGACGGTAATTGTTGAAATTATTAGTGTCCATATTGGGTTTCTTCACAAGTGCCCGCACCATGGCCTGTTTCCACGTGGGTGGAACCATGCTAGTAGAGATTGAGGCATTAAGTACCTCCAGCATGGTGGGAAGAATGGTGCGGGTAGCAGCAACCAATGTGCATGGAGGGGCAGGGTCACTGGGAGAGCCTGATTTAACTTGCGTCATTAGAGTAGGAAGTGATTCTGGGTTTAACAGGGGAAACTCATCTAGTAAGGGTGATAGATTACACGTGGCATCCTGCACAGAAGACGTCGGGGCATCCGCTGGGGCATTCAAATCAATGTCAGGGAATGATGAATAAATGAGATCGACTTTATGGAAAAAGAATTCCGCTAGATCGTCACAGCGAGCTTGCGAGTTATAGTTAGTTACAGGGGGTTGAGGGAGTTTGGTAAGGCTTGTTGGAGCTAGCTTCAGAGATTTTTTGTGTGTAATATATGGCTTGTACATTCTTTATCTCTTTTTTATAGTCTCTAATAGCTTCTCTATAGATGATTCTGTCCAGCTCGGCGTACCCCAGGCGCCATTTTCTTTCCAGTCTTTTGCACTGGCATTTTTTCTCCCGGAGCTCAGCCGAGTATCAGGCAGCAGTGATTCTGGATCTTTTTAAGGTAGTTTTTTTTGTACGAAGTATGGTGTTAAGTGATTTTATTATCCAATTGTTGAACTTGTCGTTAGCTACCAGGGGATCTTGATTAGTTAATGGTTTTGTCGTCTCTAACTCATGGACCCACTGGTCCAGCGGAAGTCTGGACCAATTCCGTGCTTCCCGTAATCCTGGTGTTAGTGCAGAGATTTTGTAAGTATTCCAGACAAGGGGGACTAACCAATGGTCTGTCCAAGGGAGAGCGATCGGAGATTCTGCCTTCAAATTGGGGCAGTTACTAAACACAGGGTCTAACAGGTGGCCTTTCGTATGCGTGGATGATAGAACAAGCTGGCCCATCTGCAGTGCGGAGATATCTGCGATTAGCTCTTGAGCGGTATGATCAGTTGTATCATCGAAGTGAATGTTCAGGTCGCCTAGTAGCGTGAAGTTGGCGGGGGAGGAGTCTAGTTCCGCAACAGTCGAAGGCAGAAATGCATAAAACAGTTTTACAGGCCCTGGGGGTCGATAAATAAGCGCCCCAGAAAAACTAATGTTCGGAGAGAACTCTAAACAAAAAGACATAGTTTCGCAGTCTGAAACAGGGTTAGGGGAACATAGGCAGGTGTAGAGATCTCTTAATATGATTGCCAGGCCCCCGCCCTTCCCATGAGGGCGATCTAACCTTGCTATTTGGTAGCCCTGCAGCAGGGCTTGTACTATATCGGGTTCCGAATACGGGGTTAACCACGTTTCGGTGAGGAAGACTGCATCCGGTTTAAGTTCATCAAGCAATAAGGATATTTCTGTGTGATGTTTAGGTAAAGACCTACTGTTGAGGAGGTACATTTTATGCCTGCTGGTTCTCGGTGAAGGAAGAAGATTTAAGTTGAACGTTACATTGCTGGCACTGAGTAGGCATATCTAAAGGATGATATAGGTGATGACATGTCCTTTTAGCTTGTGTTCTCACTCTATACAGTTCATTTGAGCTGTAACTTTTAAAATGCCCTGTGAGGGGAGCAGGGGTTGTTGCCGACCAGTCGCGGACGGGCGCAGATGGGCGCCCGCTGCGCCGCTGGGGAGTAGTGATCATTTTATAGGTGAAAAAGGGAGGGAAGGGCGGGAGGCAGCCAGCAGCTAGAGCGCTACCCCTCTGTACCCCCAAGATGGCATCCACCCCTCTCTCGCACCAGCCCTGAATCGGCTGTGCAGGGAGTAGGGGTCAGGAGTGGCGTGGATGAGGTAGGGATTGTCTAAAGTGCGATTTTAAGTATTCTTAAATCCACCAACAGTTTATACACACACAATTTTTAAAAAAGATCCAATTAAAGGAAGCGTGAGGCACCGCAGTTTTAAAATAATACAATTAAAATAAAGTATTCTAAAAGCTTTGCAGCCCCCGGCTTCCGCCTCAAGGGTAGAACAACACACTAATCTGTGCGCCCGCGTTCCAGCGCGTTTTTAGTAGTCAGCAAGGGCGGGAGGCAGCCAGCAGCTAGAGCGCTACCCCTCCGTACCCCCAAGATGGCGTCCACCCCTCTCTCGCACCAGCCCTGAATCGCCTGTGCAGGGAGTAGGGGTCAGGAGTGGCGTGGATGAGGTAGGGTTTGTCTAAAGTGCGATTTTAAGTATTCTAAAATCCACCAACAGTTTATACACACACAATTTTTTAAAAAGATTCAATTAAAGGAAGCGTGAGGCGCTGCAAATTTAAAATAACACAATTAAAATAAAGTATTCTAAAAGCTTTGCAGCCCCCGGCTTCCGCCTCAGGGGTAGAACAACACACTAATCTCCTAGTGGTAAATGCAAAGCCTGCACTCACAGTAACAATGTAAATACTTTTTTGATTCCAGGTCTCCAAGAGCCCAAGAAGATAATAACATTCATGAATTGCAACACACCATACACAGTATTCTGCTTATTATGTCCCTGAGTATTAAGGCATGTGGGAAGTACAATTCATCCCACCAAAATACGTATCATGGAGCATCAGAGGGCAATAAGTAGCAAAGATGCATACTTCTCAGTCGCAAGACACTTCAAAACTGATCACCAGAGCAACAGAAACCTATAAAAGATCTCCTGAGTGGATCATGTACCTCCCGACATCAGAAGGTGGTGATAGAGAGTTGAAATTGCATAAATTAGAATCTAGTTACATAATAGACATGCACAAAAATACACAGTCTGGGCTAAATAGTAGGGAAGATCTATGGGTACACTTATGATCCCAATATATTTTGAGAAACTAGGCCAATGAACTACAGTAACAGATATGGTACAATTGGTGAAGGTATTTGAGGGCCATAAGAGAAAGAAGCATGAAATGGCAGGCCCATTTAGAGCAAGATGATTTGTTATCTATTGTGAATATACATTAAGATCTGCTAAAATCTGTAAATGTATTTGAGAGCCAAAACATGCAATGATAGCCTGTGCAGGGTGAGAAGATCTGTTATATACAGGAAATGCAGTGGGATACAAAATGGGAATTGCTGCAACAATGCACTTTATTATTTGCATCTCCGTTTTATGGAGGAAAATCATTTTTACTGGGAAGAGAATTAATTAAATTGAATCTCTATTTCAAACAGAACGTGGATGCATTGAAATTCCATTTGTTTTTATAAATTTAAAAATGGCTCTCAAAATTAGCTTAGAGAAAGTCCATTGCTAATTTATTTATTTATTTATTTATTTATTAATAACATTTAATAAAGCGCGAACAAATGCCCGTAGGCGTCTCGGCGCTGTTACTTCTGCAAACCTCTCCACTACTGAGTTTCTGAGAATCACTGATTAAACAACCACGTTTTCAGTTTTTTTCGAAATGACAAGAGGGAGTAGCTAGTCCTAATGGACTGGGGTAATGTGTTCCACAGTTTTGGAGCCGCAACCAGAAAGCGGCGATCTCCCCAAGAGACAGACTTTGTACGTGGCACCACTAAAACGTTAAGAGTAGAAGAACGAAGTGGTCTTGAGGGGCAGTAAGGTATCAACTGGTCTCTCAGGAACTGGGGTGCTTGTTTGTGTAATGATTTATATACTATGCATAGTGTCTTGAACTTAATGCGGTTTCTTATTGGGAGCCAATGGTAGCTTCTAATTGTATCAGCTATGGGTTTATGCCTGGGAATTCCAGAAAGAAGCCTGGCCACCGCATTCTGTACAGTCTGCATTTTATTAATTACACGAATCTGGGCATTGGCAAATACGCCATTGCAGTAGTCTAACGAGGATAGAACTAGGGAACTTACCAGTGTTTTGCCCATACTCTTGGGTAGGAAAGGAATAATTTTTTTCACCAATCGTAGTTTATGGAACTCTATAGCAGCAGTCTGATTGGCATGGGCAACAAAATTGAAAACAACTCCCAGGTTCCTAACCTTAGAGGCCGGTTTAGGCAGTGTTCCAAAGAAAGTCGGCCACCAGGCGGGGGACCAACTTGGAGATAATTGTCCAAATGTTACCACTTCCATCTTTTGCCGTCATCCAATGTCCAATCGCTAACATGCCTACTTTAAACCCCTCGGCAACTCTTACTCCATCATTTTTGATGGCCAGGACTATCTGAGTGTCATCTGCGTATGAGGTAAGGTTCATCCCGTGTGCTTTGATGGTTTTAGCTACGTCCGACACATAGATCTTAAAGAGTGTCGGACTAAGGGATGAACCTTGTGGTACCCCACACGGCAGAGACAAGTTTGCCGACTGGAACGGTCCCAGGGTCACCGCCTGAGTTCTACCGTTCAGAAAAGAGGCCAGTAGGCTCTTGGCTGTCATTTGAATGCCCATTTTTTCGACACGGTCGACCAAGATCAGGTGGTCGACCGTGTCGAAAGCTGCAGAGAGATCCAACAGCACTAATAGTGCTGAGCCTTCTTGATCTCGGATGACTCTAATGTCATCTGCAGCTTTGATCAGGGCGGTCTCTGTGCCATTGAACTTGCGGAACCCAAATTGGGTATCGTCTAGTTGGTGATGTTCCTCAATGAAAGCTGCTAACTGGGCATTCATTATCTTTTCTACAACTTTTGCCAAAAATGGGATATTGGAAATGGGTCGATAATTTTTCAACTCCGCTTTGTCTAGAAGTGGTTTCTTTAAGAGGGGCTTCAAAAGGTTTTTTTTTAACATACTTGGATAAATTCCTGAATTGCAAATTTGCGTGATAACGGGAATCAGGGAGTCCATGATTGGGGGAAGGGTTTTAAAAGGGCATGGATCCAAGGCTGATCCAGATTTAATGGAACTTACAATATCCCTGGTTTGGGCTTCTGTAACATCACTAAACTGAGCGAGTACATTGTTAGGAGAAGAGGGGTGTTCAGTATGTATAATTTGATTGGTGTTAGAGGAAAATGCTAAATAAATGTCATTGACTTTTGTAAAAAAGAATTGTGCTAATGCATCACAGAAGGATTGGGAAGGGGGAGGGTTAAGATCGGGAGAGGTTCCTGCTAATTGCGTAGTGATATCATAGAGCCTCTTATTGGAATTTTTTGCATTCTCTATTTGCTCGCTAAACTACTTTCTTTTAGCAAAAGTAATCATAGATTTATACTGAGCTAACATCTCCTTATAATGGTTTTTACTTTCTTCATCGTAGCTTTTCCGCCAGTGCCTCTCCCTATTCCTACAAAGTTGTTTCTGAATCCTTAGTTCTTCAGAAAACCATGGAGCTGAGGGGACATTCCTGTTTCTGGTTACTGATTTAAGAGGAACCAGTGAGTTGGTAGCATGACCCAACCAGTCCTGGTATTGCTTAGTGGCAATATCAGGGTCAGTTGAAAAAATAGGTTGGGTACCATCAAGTAGAAGTTTAAGGCTTGGGTTATTCATATCTCTCCAAGCCTTAAAAGGTTCACGACTATGAGGGGCTACACTAGCAATGGAAGCCTCGTTAGTTATAATGGAACCCAAAACTACTTGATGGTCAGACCAAGGAAGCGGGAGGATATCGGTTATATGGATATCCTCTAAGTTGGAAAAGATACCGTCCAACGTATGCCCACCATCATGAGTAGGGCAATTTACCAGTTGAGGAAGCCCCAAAATTTCCATATCAGACAACAGAGAGAGCGTGTCACGGTCATCAGTTTTGTCTAAATGGAAGTTAAAGTCACCAAGTACCGTTAGTGACTCCTCAATTGCCAAGGTTTCCAAAATAGTACCTAATTCAGAAAGGAATCCGGGGCGTGCTCCTGGCCGTCTGTATAACAGCAGTCCTCTAAAATTGTGTGAGGAAGATAGATTGATAGCAAATTGCATTGCTTCACAAGTGAGTGAGGATATCGGCAAAGTCCGTATATTGTACGTATCTCGTGCAATTATAGCTATCCCACCCCCTCTTTTGCCCTGTCTGTCATGTCGGTAAATTTTAAATCCACTTGGGACCGCAATAACGAGATCTGGATCGGACATATTATCCATCCATGCCTCAGTCATAAACAGGATGTCGATATTCCTATCTCTGACTAAATCTGATATTTCTAGTCTATGCTTTCCAAGATTACGAACAATGGTAAGCGCTATTGTGGTTCTTTTAGGATGTTTCCGTTTACTGCAGTGAGTTGTATTATTCACTAAAGGTATAGTGACCTTACAATGCGAGCATTCAAGGGAAGACATATCTGACGTAGTCTCTAGGTTATACTTGGTGCATTTATCTGTGGGCGATGGACGAAGGTCAGTCAACATTAGAGATGAGTAGGGGAGGTGGCGGGCTATGCCATGAGGTCCAGGGGTTGTGGCCCTCGGCCCGGTCCCGGCACGGACGGGCGCAGACGGGCTTGCCTTTGGCGCACCTTCGGCGCGCCACCGGCGCGCCCGCTGCACCCGCCCGCTGCGCGGACAGAAAGGCATTGTTTTTTTATACAGTATGGAGGAGGGTGGGAGGCGTCCTGCAACTGGACCGCAACCCTTCCTCCCAGCAAGATGGCGCCCACACCCTTTGACCCGCGTCGTCAGCGTCCTAATCGGCTGCGCCGGGGATGAAAGGCGTGTGCAGTAAGCCTCGGTGCAACGTGATTCTCGCACTCGAGTGTCCCGTTAATATGGTAAATAAAAATGGACCTTTAAAATACATACAATTTTTAAAATATTCTTTACCAATAATGCAGGGAGAGAATTGAAGAGCCCCCGGCTTCCGCCTCTGGGGAGAAATTAGCAAAAGTCCTGTACCATGTAAACACCACCCCTTAAGTATCCTGGGAGGGCGGGAGGCGTCCTGCAACTGGACCGCAACCCTTCCTCCCAGCAAGATGGCGCCCATACCCTTTGACCCGCGTCGTCAGCGCCCTAATCGGCTGCGCCGGGGATGGAAGGCGTGTGCAGTAAGCCTCGGTGCAACGTGATTCTCGCACTCAAGTGTCCCGTTAATATGGTATATAAAAACGGGCCTTTAAAATATATACAATTTTTTAAATATTCTTTACCAATATGCAGGGATAGAAGCCTTGGTGCAACGTGATTCTCGCACTCGAGTGTCCCGTTAATATGGTAAATAAAAACGGACCTTTAAAATACATACAATTTTTTAAATATTCTTTACCAATAATGCAGGGATAGAATTGAAGAGCCCCCGGCTTTCGCCTCAGGGGAGAAATGAGCAAAAGTCCTGTTCCGTGTAAACACCACCCCATGAAAATGTAATTGACTTAACAAATGTAAAAATATGGCGGCCGCCGACATTGAAAAAGGCGCATTGTGCTATTCGCCTGTGTGTACAAGAGTGCTCAATAAAATACTTTTCCTTTCCTGTGAGTGTTGATCTCAATTCAGTGAGCAGAGATTACTACAGCAGTGTGCCCTCGCATGACCGAGCACCTGCTTGTGAGTGTGGAAGCTGTGGCACAATATGGAGCGTAGCTAGTCATAGTGAGGACCTATTTTCCTTAGGAAATCCGCAACATTCTATTTGGAATGACGCTGGCGCCGGTTAACGAATGTTCGCAACATTTTCAAAAGTGGTGGGGTGCTCCGGTCCGCTCCTATCCTGAAAGTCTTGGGTTGATTCGTGAAGCTCGGACTGAGAAAAAAGGGGGGACCCAAAAACGTGTTTTCCCCATGCAATTTTCCATAGAAACCGTTCATCGCGGCTACAGCCCAAACTGCTGAACGGAATTGCACTAAATTTGGCAAAGAGGCAGTCCTTGGTTCAGACTCATGTCTTTTGCTTAAATGGTGTAAATCCGTTTAGTAGTTTCTGAGAAAATTACAATTAAAAGTACATATATATCTATGGCGCTTCTTGCACGCACTCTAAGCGCATCGTCCCAATCACGCGCTGAATGCTAATTGGCTGTCAAGTGTTTGTCAACATTCGAAAGCAGGAAGTGATGGCAGCCATTTTGTGCCTCAGTAGAAGCGAGGATCTAGAATTTAGTGGAATAAGTGTTCAAAACGTATAAAGGGGGCAGGTAAGAAATATTTTGACCCTCTAGAGTTGCTTAGGGGGTCCAACAAGGACCGGTAGGGCCCAATTTTTTTTTACATTTTTTTTTAAAGAACTAAAAAATGTGCACTGGGTGCATGGATCCGCCGTAAAAAAAATAAAAACGAAGTGTGGGCTCTTTTGATGGGGGTTCAGTGGGGCCCTGTAACCCTGGGACCGCCATTCCTCAGTGCTATAAAATAAATGGGTGAGGAAGCTCAAAGGTCCGTCTAAGCCTGGGGATTACCACCCTCCGGGTCTTTTTATATTTTGAGAGGGGGGCCGCGTGGTCTCCATTTCGAAGCAGTCGAAAGCCTTGGGGAACACCAACCTCCAGGAGTGGCTCCTGCTGTGTCTTGGGTGCCTACCCCAAGGACACTGCTGTTTGCTATGGCAGGGTGGGAGTCACGGTTCCTGCTCTGTCATAGCAAACTTGAGGGCATATTAGCAAGTGCCATTTTGCCGCAATTTGTTTTAAAAAGCCAAAAATGCAGTGATAATTATATCGTTGTATTTCCTAGGCGACGCTTAGATGCATTAACGCATGTTAGCAGCCGGTTTGCTAACAGCTCGCCTCGTATCTCCAATGAGTTGCAATGTAGGCGTTCCAGTGGGAAGGTAGATGTTCCTATGACAATATGACATGGAAGAGGGAGGTATGAGGACAGCGTTGTATTTACAAGGCAGCCCTGGATTTGAGGATCGATAGCAAAACTCTAGGTAATTGCGGTATATGATGGATCCTAACATCTGTTCTGAAGTAGACTTAAGCATGTTTAGTATGCGAGTTGGATTGATATGTTAAGTCCAGAGGGTTATATTAACAAGCTTTTGACTTGCGAACATGAATTATCGCTGTATTGCTTGCAATATCGTGGGCATATTTACAAGGACAGTGTTAAAATTATCGTCGCTTTAGCGTTAGGAAAGTGCTGTTAAAGCAGCCATAATGGGCTTAATAATAGACTTTTCAGAATTCGTTAGAATTCCAATAGAAGCCCAGGTTTACACCAGAACATTTTCACGCTGTCCTTGTAAATATGCCCATTACAGACTCCTAATTTTACTGTAAAAAAAAATGTCACCTACTATTAATTTGTATTCTTCCTCAGGATCGCATCCCATGGGCGTATATTCGGCGTTGGGGACTGTGAGTGGAGGCCCAATGCCCCTAGGGTGCCAGTCAGCTCCCTGCATCCTTCTGAAACCACCATTACTTTTCCACACGGGGACCTGCTAATATGCAGCTGCCCCTGGTGAAAAGCATTCTGCTTTGCATTTTAAAAGAGAGAGTAATTTTTTGTGTTGTCTCTTTCAAAATGCAAACCAAGTATGCTAAGGCAGTGCAGGAACCTCGGCTCTCAACCTGCCATAGCAAGCAGCAGTGTTGAAAAAATCTTCTGGTACGACAACAAAGAATTTTGATGTCCATTATCGCCGTTTTAGCTGTAGTTTGCTGCTGTTAAAGCGGCGATAATTTCAATGCCGTCCTTGTAAATATGTCCCTAAGTTTTGGAATGTCGACAATCCAGTCTCCCATTTAAATAGGCACGAAGTATTTAGTGTAGTGCACACTGTGAATCGTGAAGCAACACTGCCTAATTGTGATCGATAAAGAATTACCCATTGTTAATTACAGAGTAGGTAAATTGTACATGGGGTTTTGTAACGTCAGTAGCTATTCCACGAGCCCTCTCTTGAGGTTAATTCGAAGAGTTGTGTACTTCTTTTGCTCGTAATGTACATAAGGGCAGATTTACAAGTCTCTTGCGCCACTATTGCATCACTTTTAACATGGGAAAAGGGACGCGAAAGTGGTGCAAGGGGCTTTTAAATCTGCCCCACAGTCTTTTGTCGTCTTAATTTGCTTTCCCCTCTGTCTTGTAGAGGTTCCTGGGTAAATATAACGGCTTCTGTACAGCCAGTACCTTTCAACCCTACCCCCAAACTGCTTACTGCCTGTTACCATAGTAACAGTTCATGGAACATTTAACTGAGCACACAGGTCACAAGTTCACCACACAATGTTGCTAATCCAAACAGTAAGTGTGCTGGACTTTTTAAAATTTTCCATAGGAACTGTTAATCTAAGCTACAAACTCTGGTAAAGAGCTGGTGAAGAGTTAGCCTCAGTATTATACTTCTAGTTATAAACATCATTTCTACTGTTAAATATTAAGTCTTCTTTAAGCATATGATTATCACACTAAATAACAGTGAAATGTTGTTAGAAAAAGAAGACGTATACACTCATTTTTTTAATTAACTTTTATTAAAACAACAATAAATAAATAGAAATGTAACTTTGACTTAACAATATAATAAACAAAATGTGAGATGGACTCCAATAGTAGGAGGGTAGGTAACCTGCAAAACAATAATGAAAATAATTCTTTAAAATTGGATCGATGTGACTGAATGAGGTCAAAGATCACAAATTAACATAACACTTGGAAATATTGCTTATTCGCATATGTGCAGTATGCCTAATACATCCAACCTCTCTCATAGGCCTGCACTGAAGAGGTGTCTGTAGGGAAGTGCCTGCTGGGTCAGATCTTTAGTATGGTCCAGCAGATCTTTACAATGATTCAGAGATGAGTCAGAATTAGGTGAGAGATCATGTCATTATGCACAACAATATTGTTTATTAGCAATGTGTTTAATTGGAGGAATTGTGTATCTAGGCCGCTCAGCTTACCTTTTGAAAAGTCTGTTTTCATTAGAGTTCACAACTTGAAGTCTGCTTTGGTTCTATACTGTATACTGTATTAAATTCAGCCTCGATTTATTTATGTGCAGAGTGGACAGCAGCGTCCATAACTTGAAAAGAGAAAGAGCAACAATGTGAGAGAGAGGGAGAGAGAGAAGGAGAGAAAAAACGACATTGAAAGTGTGAGAGAGAGAAAGTAATAGATGGAGCAGGAGAGGTAGTGTTAATACTGGAGAGAATATTCGTAGCTCACCTTTTTGCCTCGGGTGTGTGTCCAACCACGTGCCGGTTGATCGTGCACCATCAAGTTTAGTGATCTGAAAGATAGTATAGAGTTAGTAATAGCAGAGTATATACAACTGCACGCATATATTTCTGCGTTATGCCTTTGGACACTTAGGGTACTGGAATACATTAACTTCCACTGCAAGGAGGTGTCTGTGCGCTCTGTTTCTCCCAGAGTACTATACCCATGCACTCCCACTGCATAGCGGTGAGTTCTCATTACTGCGTACCCAGACTGTTGCACCCCATTGATTCTCAGTGTCCAGAGGTGAGTGCCTTTTCTTGCGCACCTAGACTGTTCCAATCTATCCACTCCCACTGCCCGGAGGTAATCGTACATTCGTACACAGTCAACTTGCTTTATACTATCCAGTCTCTCACCCACAGGTGACTTCTCACTGCTTCGGAAACAAGATTCGTTGTTCACCTTGTGCCATTGGCGCGGTTCAAAGAGGGTCCAGCAAGTGTCGAAGCATCCTTCTTATCCGTTGTTACGATGGCCACGCATCATCGCAGAATCCTCAAACGTTGAGCTTTGGAGGTGTTGGGGGAGAACGACAATTTGTGAAACACAACCTGTTAGATAAAAAGGAAGATAAGATTGTGCGTCATTTCATTATCACAGGAGAGAGAAAGTGAGAGAGTGACTGAAAAGAATATTCACAGCTCACCTTTCTGTCATCGGTGTGTTATCCACCACGTGCCGGGACATAGTGCACCTTGAAGCTCTACATCTAAAAGATAGTAAAAGAAAGATGTTATGATTGGTAATTGTTACTATCTTAATGTGGAGTAGAATAACATCACCCTTTCACACACCTTCCCTCCCGCATTAAAAATACAACTATTTGTACAGTTCCAACTTGTTTAAAGGGCTTCGATTTATGAAGAATTAGTAGAGTAGTAATGTTTTCCATCTGTTTATAGAAAACAAGTGGTGCACAGTGATCCATGTGGTTTCAATCATTTTATTTTAATTTTTTATTTATTTAAAGAGTTTTTTATAGCGCTGGCTAGACCCGAAGGTATCAGAGTGCTTTACATGAGAATCAACAATATAACAGAAAAAGATCAGCAATTACACAATACATAAAGTAATAGGCAATACAATTAGGAGAGGTGAGAAAGGAGAGATAAAAGTGGAGGGAGCAGGGGAGGTGAGAGAGGGAGGATAAGGGAAGAGACAACAAGGAGAGACGAAAGGAAGTCTGTCTAAAGCCCAACTGGGTAGGTGACGGCCAAGGAGAGAATCCACGGCCCATCTCCCCTATAGCTGCTATAGGGAAAAAAATACAAATGCAATAAGATACTGTATATAGGACTGCGTACGCCTAAATTGCTGCGCTGCCTTTTTGCATCCAGTCTGCTACGCCCTATCTACTCCCTCCGCTGCGTACCCAGGCCTCACTGCTCACCTTTTCGCGGACAGGGTACGTTCTACATCATGCAGTCGCACTCTGCCACCATGAAGTCTTAGATTTGGTGCTGAGTCTTGATATCCATAATGCAAAGGACATACTCGTTCCCCTATCTTCATTGCAGGTTCCTCGCCTGCTCAGTCCTTGCGGTACCACTAACTCAGTGACCAAAGAGGCCACGCACGTGGTGGAGGGCCCCCTGTTTGGTAGTTGGGACCTACATGCGGCATCCAAACCACCAGGACAGGTCATCACAGGGCTTGCGATGGGAGCAACTCTAAAATGGCATAGAGAACGTGCGCCCTGTATTTTTTATTGGTAGGGTCACGTGTGTTGAGACGCATGTGCTGGATGGGTGTTGTGTGAGTGTCTACCAGCCATGAGGGAGTGTGTGTGTGCCGTTCTGACAATTATAACTGGAACTAAGAAATCACTACAATGGAAATTTGTGCCATGTAGTGTTGTTGTGTTTTCCTGGAAGCCTAAGTGGAGTGGGCTGGACTGACGCATGCCAGTGCTGCGCCAGGCTGTGAACGATGACTCTGGAGCTATGGGCGTGGTTCCATCATGAGCTATATGAGACATCAACTGATTCAGGTGTCTGTGTTGTTGTTCCTTCGTCACCCGGGTCTTTCACGTAATTGTGTCATTATGTCTGTAAAGTCCCACAACATGGCCAACATGGAAGGTACGCAGAATCACTAATTCTACATTCATCCACAGTTGCACACATAAAAGATGGTGGACATGACGCATTTCTGCGAATATGTTTGTTGTACATTGAGTGGAGTGTTGTAGCTGTAGTAATACAGGGCTATGAAAGCTTTAGGTTGCAGTTTATGGCACATGAAGGGCAGCTGATATATATATACGTATGTGGTCATTCGGTTATACTGTGGAAGTTGGTGCTGGAAATCAGTGTTCGAGCTCGGAGTCGCGTCCACATCCTGTTATTGTAGAGAAATCACGTAATCTACGCATGCCTGAAAATGTACTGTAAATACGGTGCTCATGTAAATTGCTGATATAGATTTGGGTCGAGTTCGCGGTATATAAATATGCTAAAAAAAAAACGAGCAATAGCACACACTTATAAATTTACTATACACTTTTTTTGCAGTATTTTAATGATCTAGTTTGTAAGTTCGCATTTGTAGAATGAGTGAGAGATAGTTATATAATCGAAGTTTTTGTTACTGGCAGATGTGAGATCGTTGCATACGCTATTTACAGCACTATATAATGTGGTAGGGTGCAGGAACAGCATCTTACAAACATATTAAATACACAGACACAGTTCGATAGTTGAAGTGGGTACGGGCATGTGTGCTCGGCTCCATTTTATTACGTTGCTGTTGCTAACAAGTAGAATAGTAATCATGATATCATACACAGATATTCAATCGTAAACAGTTTATGACTTCTGCTGTACAAAGGTAGGAGCACTATATGTGAAATAATAAGCAAAAGATTCTATCGTAAAGCATTCATGAGTTGTGGTGCACTGAGGTAGGGGCGGTTTGTGTGGAGCCTGCGATTATGCGTGGTTCAGGCAGACCGCACTGGTAAGAATGCCTTTTGACTACTGATTTTTGCCTTAATAAGGCCACGTGGCGATTATTTATGGTATACTGAGTTAGTGGTTTGTCTGGTGTTTAGCGTGTGCTCACCCTGCGATGATGCGTGGCCTGAACGGGCTGCACTTACAGCATTGACTGTTGCATACTGGACTGCATGAACTTTGAGAGGAAAAAAAACTACCATTGATGGTTATCAATTGCTCTCTAAACTAGGTCTACTGATTGCTCCCCATTACAAATTAAACAACTGCACTTCACGCAGTGCACTCTAACTTTCTCAAAATGGGGACCTATGTGTGGTGGCGATGTTGAAGGTGATGCCTCAGAGGTACTTGGTTTTGCCGGTGGTGGAGGTACATTTTGGTGCAGTCTTCTACATTCTTTGTGAGCATAGTTCACAGTATGTAGGGATTGAAGGTGCTTGCACATACTAGCAGTGCCACAGGAGTATTTTTTGTCTCTGCCTTAAATAAATCGAGGCTGAATTCAATGCTGTCTGTAATATAGATACAAAGCTGAATTCAAGTTGTGAACCCTACTGTCCGCAGTGAACATGGAAGGCAGTAGTTGGCACAGTTATAGAAGAATGCTTTTTTCACGTAATTTAACTAATTCTGAATAAATACAGTATAATTGTCTCTGCATTAAGTATATCAAGGATGAATTCCCTACTGTCTGTAGTGTTGATGCAAAGCTGAATTCAAGTTGTAAACCCTGTTGTCCGCAGTGTAGATATTAGGCTGGACTGCATCAAGTGTATCACAATTGAAATAACAGATGAAACATGTATGGAATACATTGTCGAAATATGTATGTTTCAGGGACATTATAGTTCAAATTGTGACCTGTGCTGTCCACAGTGTAGACTGTCAATAAGTGTGCCTTTGCACTTGCAGCGTGAATTTTATTATTCAACTAAATCTATAAGTGATATAAAAGAAGTTTTTGAAGGAAGTTTACTAAAGGGATATTGTGTAGGTTTGATAGGTATTATACTTACTTTGGTTGGCACTGAGTTAGTGGCACCTGAAACAACAAGGTTCTGTGGATCCTGCGATGATGTGTGGTCCGGGCAGGCCGTACTGATAGTAATGTTTTGTCTTGTGAATTCTGTCTTAGTGAGGCCACGTGGCGATGTTTTTTGGTGCACTGAGTTACTAGTACCTTTCGCGGTTAGCGTGTATGAACCCTGCGATGATCCGTGGTCGGGGGGACACAGTAATTGGAGTAATGTCTTTTGTCGATTGAATTGTGCATGAATTCCATTTAAAAGTGATAGTATGCCTCATTGCTGACATAAAACTGTTCACTCTTCTTGGAGATGATTTATGGTGCACTGGGTTAGTAGTATCTTTGGCGCTGAGCTTTTACATACTCTGCGATAATGCGTGGTCCGGGGGGGGCGCATTCGGACCAATGTCTTTTGTCTGTTGAATTCTGCCTGAATACAGCCACGTGTCGATGAATTATGGTCCACTGAGTTAGTAGTACCTTTGGTACTGAGCGTGTACGTAACCTGCGATGATGCGTGGTCCGGTCAGGCCACACTGGGAGCAATTTTGTTTGCCTACTAGAATGCGTCCCGTGCAATCACTATTCCACCTGAATCGTGAGCCCTTACAATGTAGATCAAAGGCAGTAGGCAGCACAGACATCAAGATTTTATTTTTGTTGTATCTGAGGACATAAAGTACAATTATCTCTACCTTAAAAAAATCAAGGCTAAATTTCATGCTGTCCATAGTATAGATCCAAAGCTGAATTCAAGTTGTGAACCCTTCTGTTTGCACTGTAGATCAAAGGCAGTAGTCAGCACAGATATCGAAGAATGATTTTTGTCACTTATTTTAACAAAATCTGAACACATACAGTACAATTGTCTCTGTATTAAGTAAATCAAGGCTGAATTCCCTACTGTCCGTAGTATAGACGCAAAGCTGAATTCAAGTTGTGAACCCTGCTGTCCGCAGTGTATATCTAAGGCAGTAATCGACACAAACATTGAGGAATGCTTTTTATTAAATACTTTAACAAATCTGAGACTGAGTACAATTGTCTCTGCCTTAAATAAATCGAGACTGAATTCAAAGTTTTCTGTAGTGCTGATGCGAAACTGGTATCAAGTTGTAAACTCTACTTACTGCAGTGTAGATCGAAGGCATTAGTCAGTACAGATATTGAGGAATGTTTTTTGTCGCATCCTTTAACAAAATGTGAGGACTGAGTACAATTCTCTCTGCCTTAAATAAATCCAGACTGAATTCAATGTTGTCTGTAGTACTGATGCGAAACTGGTTTCAAGTTGTAAACTCTACTGACCGCACTGTAGATCGAAGGCAGTAGTCAGCACAGATATCGACAAAGAATTTTTATCACTTATTTTAACAAAGTCTGAGGACATAGAGTACAATTGTCTCTGCTTTACATAAATCAAGACTAACTTCAATGCTGACCGTAGTGTAGATCCAAAGCTGAATACAAGTTGTGAACCCTTCTGTTCGCACTGTAGATCGAAGGCAGTAGTCAGCACAGATATCGAAGAATGATTTTTGTCACTTATTTTAACAAAATCTGAACACATACAGTATAATTGTCTCTGTATTAAGTAAATCAAGGCTGAATTCCCTACTGTCCGTAGTATAGACGCAAAGCTGAATTCAGGTTGTGAACCCTGCTGTCCGCAGTGTAGATCGAAGGCAGTAGTCGATACAGACATAAGTCTGCGGTGCTGTGTCGCTGAGTTCGCAATTGGCCGGTATCGAGGATGCACGTGGTCATGAGGACAGCCACATGGCAGCTCGAGGACCTTAGCTGTGGCAGAGTCTTTTCTCTTTGCAGAAGTGAACCACGCCCAAGGCGTAAGCTAATTATATATACTCTTACTCTGGAGTTGCGTACGTTGCACCAGCCCATTTCGCTGCTGCTTCAAGGGGGGGGGACAACACAGCTACATGACCAAGATATTCCCCAGTCTCTGAGATAATATGGTTGTGTCCACTGTGCTGTACACTGCACGTATCAATAGTATATCTACACACGGAAACGTTTTTGGTTTCTATAGTGAGTTGTGTATAGCATATCACCGGTAGTGTTAGCATTGTGTACATTATTGTTGATGTACGAGTTCCTTCCCTTATACATAGTTGATTGTCACATCTCTGAACATTGAGCTAGTGTGCTGTTAAGGGGATATATTACTTTGGGAAGGTCCGTTGTCCTGTTTTGCGCTGCCTGTGAGGTAGAGGGGGAGGGGTCAGGAGGGGTGGTTGTAGTGGTGGTGGCGCTAGATGTTGTGATTTTGTTGGGGGTGGAAGTGCATAATTAGTGCCTCTATTACATATTTGTCTTTAGATATGGGTGTGAGTTGGATGTAATTCACACAGTACATAGTCAATGCCCTTACACTAGTTAAATGTTGATATTAGTTTGTTAGTGGGAAATGGAACTATCGCCTGTTTTTTTTAGGTAGCATTGTAGATTTGGTTTTTTGTTGAAAATATGGGAAGTGGTGTTTTTTTTCTTTTTTTTTACAAAAACGTCTAGTTTGTATATAATTAATGTTAGTTGGGGTTTTGGTTTGTAGCGATTTTCTTGGAGGAAGGAATACATTGAAAAGTGGTAATATTTGCAGTTTTTACTACGTTGAGATCAGGATGATAATTAAAAAAAAATTGAAAAAAACAGATATGCTTAATGAACATTATAATTAAGAATTCTCATTTAAAAAACTTTTGAAATTCACTGAAAAAACTATAGGTTTCAGGCAGGTTATAGTTAGGTATTAGCATTCAAAAAACCTTAGAAATGCACTGAAAAAAACATAGGTTTCAGGGGTGTTATAGTTAGCTGGACATTTCACTCTTACAAAACCATTGACATTTCTCCGTTAAAGTTAGTTGTACTAACTGTAACTCTCGAACCCACAATCCACTGGTGATGATGTCACATATTACAACATTCATGACATGGTCAGTGACATCACTGATAATATCACTAGTGACATCATCCACATGACAATCAGATACACCTCATCATACACTAGTATAACCTTTCATCGCTCACTGTAAAATACAGAGTACCATATTTGAAACCATTGACACAGGAATACAAGTATTTAAAAACCCACTCAGTGATTCCTGGATCTACACACACATCTAATCAATTACCTATAGATTCACTCACACATGTTGTCAATGACCAATAGAACACTATCAAATATACTTTACACCTATATTGACATTACACACCAGCACACATCCTATTCAGTTATGCAGGCATTCTACTCACTTTTGCAAACAATGTATCAAATTTAAATTTACTCATCTACACACTTATATAAATAGCAATTCATTTATTGATATAGATAGTAACTCATACTTAGTGTGTTATGAAATCACTATTACAAGTATACAGTTATCCATACAGTCACTCTTGCAAACAATGAGACTTATGTATACGTATTTGTATACAACAACTGTCACATACACTGACTTTTATTTTTTCTACTTTGTTGGACATGTACCATTGAGAAATATATTTGCTCATCACTACACCCATAAAGATATTCACTCACCCAAACAACTATTATAACACATAGTCTTAACGTCATATATCTACTGAATGAACTATTCACATATCTTTGGGCAGTCACAGATCCCCCAGTGCCCCACACACACTTCTACTCTCCCATACAAATAGTCAGTTAACTAATCAATAACTAATATAGACTTTCACATAGCTAGTACTAACTGGTGCAGCAGTTTACACAACAAATGACAAAGTAATACAGATATTCACACAGTTTAGTCACTATCCAATATACTTAGTGAGACACTATAAATTGGTCAAGTGAACAGTCAATCACACTGCTACTAAATCCTCCATCAAGATAGGTATATATCCACTGATTCTTAAATGCAGATGGCTATATATATAATACATATTTAAATAACAAACCAAACCACTTTCACTGGATGATGTTATCAGTGATATCATCAGTGATGTCATTTGAGATGTCATCAGTGATGTCATCAGTGATGTCACTGACCATGTCATGAATGATGTAATATGTGACATCATCACCAGTGGATTGCGGGCGCGAGAGTTACAGTTAGTATAACTAACTATAACAGAGGAATTTAAATGGTTTTGTATGAGTGAAATGTCTATCTAACTATAACACCACTGAAACCTATGTTTTTTTCAGTGAATTTCTAAGGTTTTTTAAATGCTAATTCTTAACTATATATATATATATATATATATATATATATATATATATATATATATATATATATTCATTGAAAAACATAGATTTCACACACGTTATAGTTAGGAAATAGCATAAAAAAACATGCAAATTCATTGGAAAATCCATAGGTTTCACAAATGTCATAGTTAGCTGAACATTTCTCTCATACAAAACCTTTGAAATTCCTCTGTTATAGTTAGCTCAGCTAACTATAACTTGCCCGCCCGCAATGCACAGCTGATGACGTTACATATCACATCAGTCATGACATGGTCAGTGACATCACTCATGACATCACTCATGACATCTCAAATAACATCACTGATGACATCATCCAGTGAATGTGAGTCTTTCTGAAAAATAAATATGTTTTATATATGTATATATAAAGGTCGATGGAAGAATAAATGTGTAAATAGGTGTCTAAATTGATGTTTTTTAAAAAAAAATGATTGTATAACTGACTTATTAAGTGTATCTTAGTGAATACATGTATTAGCGAGTGATGTTTAAATATGTAAATATCTGTATCAGTGTCTCACTTTGTGTCTAAGTGGCTGCATGGGTTGGTGACTAGCTACATGAGTGTCGATATGGGTTATTAGTTGCTTTTTAAAGTATCAGTATCAGTGTATGTATGGTTTGGTGGGGGTAATACTTACCACATAGATGCATGAATGGGTGACTCACTGTTTGTATGTGTTTTGAAGACAGCATGTGTGCAGGACTGTATGGGTGGATACGTTTGTGTATGGGTTTGTTAGTGAGTGAATTACTGTCTCAATAGTATATTTATGAGTAACTACATATGTTTTAAACTAGGACATGTGAGTATTGATGTATATAAGTGAGTACATGTGAGAGCGAGAGATTGTAAGAGTTCCTGTATAAATAAGTATGTGTTTCTATAAGTGATTTTTTAAGAGAGTAAGTATGTGTACGATTCTGTAGAAGTAAGTGTAGTGGTGGGTGTATAGCTGTATATGCAAGTAAATGGATGTTTGATAGTTTATTTGCATGTGAGTATGAGTGTGAGTAATTCTATAGATGAGTGTGGGTGTGTAATAAGATGTATAGGTGTATGAGTACATATGATGAGTGAGTACAGGTATGAGTGCCTATATAGATCTGTTAGTGAATGACTGGATGTGTATGTAGATTTTGGAATTACTGAATAGGTTGTTCTAACTGGTATTGGTATCTCTATTTTTTTGAAAATTTTAGTTTCTATTTTTGAATGTGTGTATCAAGGGTTATATTACGCTGAGAGGAGGTCTGCCACTCGTTCAAAAGGATGATGTCATCAGTGCTGTCATCAGTGATGTCATTTGAGATGTCATCAGTGATATCATGAGTGATGTTACGGGCCATGCCATGAGTGATGTAATATGTGACGTCATCAGCAGTGCATTGCGGGCGCGCAAGTTATAGTTAGCTGAGCTAACCTTCACAGAGGAATTTCAAAGGTTTTGTATGAGAGAAATGTTCAGCTAACTATAACATGTGTAAAATCTATGGTTTTTTCAATGAATTTGCATGTTTTTTTAAATGCTAATTCCTAACTATAACGTGTGTGAAACCCATGGTTTTTTCAGTGAATTTCAAAGGTTTTGTAAATGATAATTTATAAATGTATTAATTATTATATCTTTCTTTTTATACTAATTTCTTATATTTTTAATATAAATATTTATATTTATTTTATTTTTTAGATTATATTTCATATTCTTAATATAAAAAAATAACAAAACTAAATTGCAAAGTAATTTTTGGATTAATTATTGCTTGACTTCGGTTGCAAGTATAACACAGCTCCAGCAATGCTCTTGGGGCCCTATGCTCACAATGCTGTATCAATCCTTACATCTGCTTCAAGCATGTGCAAGGTGATGCAGCATAAGCTCAAAAGTGACTGAATTAAATATTATACATTTCACTCAGTCACTTTTAGGAGGTGTTGCTGTACCCGCTTCTGCACAGGAAAGCCTCTTGTGGCGCAGGGCTTTACAATGTAATGCACCCTCCAGATGCGTCACATTGTTAATAGCACACACCATGGCACATCTTTTGCACCACCGCTGTGTCACAAAAGTGACGCAACAGCTGTGTAAAAGAGGCACAAGGGGATTGTAAATCCACCCCTAACACATACAAATTCACGCAAGCAGTTTCACCAGCAGGGCAAATTGAAGCATAGACTTGTAACATATTTATGTACATATGTTACATTCAAGTGATTTGGACATACTACAGTATACTATAGGTAAACCCCTTATAGATTTATGCTGTAGCACTTCCTTATAGTTCTTAACTTTCACATTCTCCATACACTAGTAAAATATTCATTCATTCATTTATGAACTACACATTCATTCTGACAAACTTTTACACACTAACTTAGAAATCTAGGGGCATATTATCAAGGGGGTTTATCTCCACGTTTTTGGCTTTAAAAGCCAAGAAAGCGGAGATAAAATGATCTCCCTATTACCTAGCTGTCGCTAACACCAGTTAGCGACAGCTAGTAGGAGATAGCGACCATCTTGGGCCCCACTTTGCATGTCAGTGATATTTATCACTAATGACATGCAAAGTGGGCGTGCCAAGATGTTAGCAACTGGAAACAGTCGCTAACATCGCTATCTCCTATTACCAACTTTTGGAGATATTCGCGCTAAGCGCGAATATCTCCAAAAGCTAACACCTGCCCTGAGCAGTTCTTAGCCATGTTATCCAATGGGAGGTGGATAACATGGCTAAGAGCATTAGCTCGGTAATGCATGAATATCGCTGACTTTTCAGCGATATTCATGCATTGCAGCGGTTTTTTATCGCATTTGCGATAAACCTTGGTAATACCAAGGTTTATCTGCTATAAAAATCGCCGCAGCACAGCGGTAAAATTGTGTCTCTAACCAAGCAATAGCGATAATTATCGCTATTGCATGGTAATATGCCCCATAGTTACTTCTTTGACCAGTGAAGGTAGTTCTAAAAAGAACTGTTTTTTTAAAGTTTTTTTTTGTTTTGTATTTTTTTTGTGTTTTCTCAACAAATTCCAAGCGGAACAAATAGAATGAAGGAAAAAACAACTAATGTCGAGGACACCAATGATCCTTCATCCTGCGTTTTATCAGGTCCATAGACTGTTCCCCATAACACAAACGTTTATCGCAATAAATGCATACAATTTTAACTTTAGCAAAGTCAGAATCAATTTGTGGGTGTGGACTGCTTGCTGAAAATGCTGCTGCAGCAGTTGATGTGCTTGGTGTAGCAGCAGGTGGGTTCTCGTACAACTTTGCCTTGCAGCTCGAGAAAAGTTGTTGGGGTGCAAGTTCTTTACGTGTCGCACCATATTTGCTGTGCCAAAGGAGTATTTTTTACATAGATCACCCCTTGAGAGAATTGTTTGGAAAATTTTACCGGTTACTTTTGGAGCATTAACCTTTTTTTGCCCTTCTGGAAAAGTAAAAAACTTCCAAATTAGAGCTTCTTTCCTCTTCTTTGGAGGTTCTTCAGGAATGAAATCTCCCTCTGAAGAACTGCTGGAAGATGAGTCGATTGCTCTTATTATGGTGATCTTCCTTCTATTTGAGTAGATTCTCAGAAGAACTACTTCTTCTTAGAAAGTCAAAGTCGAATAATTATAATGGGACGGAACTTTCACAGTCGCAATAGGAAAAGTTATGAACCAATCAAATCTCTACTTTTAAAGTCACATGGCTTTGCGTACGCTTATGATGCGCTTGTGCAGCTCTTTCGATACGAGTACGCATGATGTTCTACCGCGATTTGTGTAATTGTTTTTAAAAGTAATATATGATTGTTAAAAGTATAAAAAAAAATTCATAGTCATCCCAAATGTCTGCCCTGTATCTACATTAAATACATAAATAAATGTTTTAAACCAAGTAGAAACATTGCCGCCTTTCGCGTACAGAACGCTGTACATGACGTCACATGGAAGCTTTAATGCGACGCGTAACGTCAAAGCATATTCGTACCGTTTGCGCAGGTACCCGCTGAGTATGATTAGCAGTACAAAGTATGGTGCGATCACCCTCTCACTGACAAATCATAGCTCAGAGCGCGCTAAGGAGAATGATTAGAAGTGGTCACTCATTGCAGATCCAATTCTGGGCCTGCCTCTGCGCACATTATAACACCGCCCCCCTCTCTCTCTGTTGTTAATTGTTAATGCACACACTCACACTTGCACATGCGCGGTGCACGCTCGCCCACACTCCCCACATGCCACCACCTAGCATGCTTGCTATCACTAAGCCTGGAAACTAATACATTAGCCAATGAGATGTCTCCCAAGACCATCATTCTTATACACCGTGAAAACTCTACCAATGAAGGCCCTGCGCTTGGTTTGGTCAGCCCCGCGGTTCCCATATAATGCAGGCACTGACGTGAGCACGCTCTCTTTTGCTTGCCTGTGCTGCAGTGACAAACAGAGTGTCGTCATCGATTTTACTGCGAACTGATTGCTCGAGTGGAGGAGGGCTCCTGACACTTGACGTGGTGTCACTGCTGCTGTCGCCCAGCCACAAATACCATAGGCGCGGAGTCGGCGGCGCCCGCACCCAAAACAACCCAAACTCAGCAAAACCGCAGCCTTTTAAGACACGACAAAACATCACAGAAGCAAAGGTAAGAGAAGCCGTCTAAACATCAGCCTCTGCTGTAAATTGTATATGCATGATGCTATTTTTTTCTCCATCATATGGCTTTCCTACCCCTCAATGGTGCACATAGTATAAATGTTTCTTTCTGCGTCACGATGTTGTATCCACTTTCAGCAAGGCCTAGTCATGCCGTTAAAACCTGTGAATCTTAAAATAGAAGTTGGCACGGAAACTGGATTAGAAAAGACAAAGTTTATTAAGACCCCATGGGGTGAAACTACATTCAGACAATACCCTTCGGCAATGCATGAAGTAGCCCACTGAATGTCTACCGTCATGTTTTAATCTGTCAGATTCCTTCTGACAGTGGTGGGTTTTTGGATAATGATGCAGTAGCCTCATTACTTCACATTCATTTTGAATTTTGTAGTCGCTGTTTAGGCTGTCTTATTGATGTGTGACGCTTTGTTACAGTTGAGGTTGTAGCACGGGGTCAGCTCAGTGATAGGCCGCGGGTAGCGGTCAATTGAGTTTGCAGAGTTGTCAGCATGTTTCTTCAAAGAGTCTCATCTTTGTCTATCTAGTACCTTCTGATAGTGTTCAGTTTTGGGTACCTGCCGAGGCGATTATGCCGTCAGACAGTGAAAGGGTTTTGGTTGCCTGCCGAGGCGATTATACCGTCAGGCAGTGATGAGTTTTGCGTACCTGCCGGGCGTTTGCCTTCAGGCACTGATGAGTTTTTGGATGCTGCATTGCTGTTTCAGTTTCACAAGGTTAGCACTTCGATGGGCCGCGGGTAGAGGTAAAATGGGTTTGTAGAGATGTCTGCGAGTTTCCTGATCAGTGGGTTTTCTTTTTGATCCAAACCTTCGTAGAATGCCCTGTTGAGTTTGAGGAAATGGTCGTCCAACATCTCAATGCCTCTGCTGTTCGTGAGATCATAGGAGCACCTGCTGCAATCCGTAGGGCCTTGCTCTGTAGTCTCTGAAGGTCTTTCCGAAGCTGCGAGCGGCACTACTCCAAACTGGTGATGCGTATGTCATAGTTGGCCGAATTATTGCAGTGATTGCTCGCACCTTGCTCTGCATGGGCATCGACTTGGTCTTCAGGAGTTGGTATAATGCAGCTAGTTTGGCTGCTGCTTTCTGGCAGGTCTTCTCTATGTGGCTTCTCCAGCTGAATTTAGAGTCCAGAGTCACCCCCAGGTAGGAATGCACATGGTCCTTGTATACCCACACAGGGGTTTCAGAAAATAGGCGACACAAACAGAAGACAAATTCATGTACATATAAGGGTATTCATCTCAACAATGGTTTATCAGAAACAGATGTCGCTCGATAGAGCATGCGCATATTTGATAGAAAGCAAAAAAAAACTTGTTGCTAAGCAGAATAGGTGAGCAAGTAATCAGAGAGGTAGGACAAAGCACATGGCGAGCACGAGGCAATGGAAGGCATACAAAATAGTGGATAGTAATACAAAATGGCCTCTCAAAACGGGCAACATAACATTGAAAGGTGCATTAGCTTCACCGAATGCTGACCTAATCGTTGTCAATTTACGACAACGAGGTCCACCAGACCTCTATTTTAAAAAAATTCTACGTGCATAAATTTTGCTTTCGGATTTTTGAACTGTCACGTGCTTTAGCCTGTTTTCATATAAATTGTGCGTTCATACTAGTATTATTTTTTTTTAATCCGTCACGTGACACTCCCAAGCCCGTATTCTTTTAAATGATGCGTACATGGTTGGAATAGTTATTGCTGCGTCATATGGCCCTCTAAGACCTCTATTTGAATTAATGTTTAAGAGGAGAATCCAGTAACGTTTAGAAGACTATGACAAATGTAAGATGTTTTTAAAAAATTTTCAAGGGAAGATTGTTTATTTTGAAAATATATTCATTAATATTCACTTTTTCAAATACTTGTAAGTCTAAACGAATGTAATTGGGTTGTTTTGTAAAGCTATTAATGATTGCATTTTAACTCTACAGGTACCTTTTCAGAAAATGGACATTCTTCTTAGTCCGACAAATACTGCCTGTCATTGGATACTTCTGGTAAGTGCAAGTTTTTCAACATTTATTAGTCCGTTTTCAAAGTTATTCTTAGAAAATATAACTGGTTGTAATAGTTTAAACTATCTAAATGTTTATATCAAATAATTTAAAGGGTAATCTTTTAAAATAATTTTGTAAATGTATCTAATGTAGACATCTGTACCGTAAAATGTAAACTCTCCATACTAAAAATCATATTTCTATAATATTTTCTATACACTTCCAAACCTTTAAAAAAGACAATGGTCATGATTCACGGAGTAACAAAATTCAGACCTATCAAGAGTTTTTATTAAATAGAAGATAACTTTTCCCTACAAAAAATGTTCCTTATCTCTTTATTATAGCCTTATAGCCTGCCGTAGAGGGCTATACCGGCTATTAGAACATTGGAATGCTGGGAGCTCCATTGAAAACAATGGAGTGCTCCGGGCTTATAATGGCTGGTATAGGCCTGGAGCTCCAACATTCCAATGTTTCTTTGGAACAAAGGTTTCAAGGACCCTGAGGGGATTCCAATCCCCTCACGCTCCCGTAAGGCTTTGTTCTTTTTTGTTAGAGCATTCTACCCTCCAGTGGCAGAATGTTCTAATAGCCTTATAGCCCTTCGTAGCTGGGATATACCGGCTATTAAAGCCCCTCTCCCTTGTTAAAGGCCGTCGCCTTCGGCTCGGGGCCTTTAACGCTGGAGAGGGCCTTTAATAGCCGGTATAGCCCTCTCCGGCGGGCTATAAGGCTGCATTAGGACTATGAAATACTGGTGTAAAAATATCATTCATTCTATTGTCAGATAACTACCTTGGTGACAGTGGAATTACCACTACTTTTTAGACTAACATTGAACAATATTGTGTAGAGGAGCGGTGTTGCTTCTTGACCTTCAAAGAGGAAGATGATTTAAATGTATATTTCAACAGGTAAACAAAATAATTGCTCAATTTCAAAAAGAAAATTAAGTAGGAATGTTAGAGGAACTCTGGTCCAACTCTAAAAGGATTGTGCAAATCGTAACAGGTGAAAAAAAGTGTGTCTCAACATTACTTTTTAAGATAATTTGAACACAAGACTAGACTGCAGGAGTGTGAAAATATCTAATTAGATATCTTGCATGTGATCATATGTTACTTAAAACATACTTATGCACTTTGTATGCTGGACAGTGTTGCTTCTAAACACCCTTTCACTGCTTTCCTCCATACCTTCAAAAACGATTTCATGGATTTACATGCATAGTCTTTCAGGTCTGTATATCTGTAATGTAAAACAATCATACTTGTTTATCTTTTGTCAGTGACATATATAAACTCATCAGTCACTCCTATGTCAAGCTTTTACAATCCTGAATACTACGTTTTCTGTGAAAGGATGCCCATGCATAACAATGCTAAGTTTTCTTTAGCTGCATGCACACATGTAGTGTAACCTGTCAAACACTTTAAAATGCTACCCTCCCACTAGTTCTAAAGGCGGATGTAGAATTCAACCGTTCTGCACAAAATAGAATTGGACGTCACTAAGTACAAAGTGTTTCTGTATTATGAAAGCTCTAATGTGTCCCTTAAAGATTCCAGCAAAGTCCAAACACATACTAACTGAAACACACCAACCATTAGTAACCTGTTAAATTTACCAAACAACTCTTTCAAGGTGTGATCAATCCCAAAAATCCTCCTTTGGCACAGCAAATAGAGTGCAACACTTAAACAACTTGCACTCCAAAAACTTTGCTTCACTGCAACACAGAGATTGGAGAACAACCCACTTGCTGCTGCATCAAGCACATCAACTACTGCAACAGCATCTTCAGCAAACAGCAACAGTCCATACTCACGTATTGATCTTCAATTTGGTAAACTTAAATTTCTATGCATTTATTGTGAATAACTTTTGTGTTACACGAAACAGTATATCAACCTCATCAAAAACAACAAACAGGAGCGTCACTGTCCTTAACATTAGTTATTAGACATTTATCCAACTTTTTTGTTGTATAAACTACCCCGTCCAAAAGCAGTGGAAAATGTGCACACTTGCTGCCTTTCTTGGCTGGAGTTATGAATCAAAATGAGTCAAAATGCAGACCCTTTATTCAGCCTAATTTTATCGCACAGGCTTGATAATATGGCCCGAGTGCGTAGTGTACAGCAGCTTCTCTGTAAAACCTACAATTACCTCCGAGCAGTGACAACAGATAGGTTACAACAGTCTGACAAACAGATCCACAACCTTATTACGCCACTTTTGAGTCACTTTTAACATGGGTAAAGTGACGCAAGGAGCTTGTAAATCTACGTCTGACTTTTCAAGAAAAAATCTCAACTCCAGACTCTGCTACACAGTTTTAATTTTGTTTTCTCTCTCTTTCTCTCTTTATCTCTTAAACCTATAGACAATGCTGTCTGCTTGGACGTGTAGAAGAATTGTTGAAAATAAGTTGTGAATTCAACTGCCTGAAGTGTTTGGCAACAAGGTTTATACAACGGTAAGCACAGAGGCCTAGATCTACAAAGCCTTCATAGCAATGCATTAGAAATAAGTCGGCATAACGGGCGTCAGTAACGCAGTAGGCACTTCCATATAGACACCACTTGAACGCGGCACTATAACAAGTGAAATGTACCAGGTACACTGCACTCGTAAAACTGTAGTGTTACCTTCATTTGTGAAAGCAGAGAGGGCCATATTATCAAGCCTGGGCGATAACATTATCGCCACATTATTAGCAGGAAACTACCGCTAAAGTGGCGATAATGGGCTTGATAATATGCTCTATGGAATTCCATTCGAAGCTCATGTTAGATGTGAAGGACATCTAACATGAGCTTGTATTGGAATTCCATAGAGCATATTATCAAGCCTATTATCGCCACTTTAGCGGCAGTTTCCTGCCGATAAAGTGGCGATAATTTTATTGCCCAGGCCTAATAATATGGCCCAGAGTGCATAGTGTACAGCAGCTTCTCTGTAAAATCTATAATTACCTCCGAGCAGTGACAACAAATAGGTTACAACAGTCTGACAAACAGATCCACAACCTTATTACGCCACTTTTGAGTCACTTTTAACAAGGTTAAGTGAAGCAAAGAGCTTGTAAATTTATGTCTGACTTTTCAAGAAAAAATCTCAACTCCAGACTCTGCGAAACAGTTTTAATGTTGTTTTCTCTCTCTTTCTCTCTCTCACTCTCTGTGACATCATTTCTCTTTCTCTCTTAAACTTATAGACACTGCTGTCCGCTTGGACGTGTAGAAGAATTGTTGAAAATAAGTTGTGAATTCGACTGCCTGAAGTGTTTGGCCGCAAGGTTTATACAACGGTAGGAACAGAGGCCTAGATCTACAAAGCCTTTATAGCAATGCATTAGAAAAAAGTCGGCATAACAGGCGTCAGTAATGCAGTAGGCAATTCCATATAGACACCACTTGAACGCGGCACTATAACAAGTGAAATGTACCATGTACACTGCACTCATTAAACTGTAGTGTTACCTTTATTTGTGAAAGCAGAGAGGGCCATATTATCAAGGCTGGGCGATAAAATTATCAGCACTTTATCGGCACGAAACTGCCGCTAAAGTGGCGATAATGGGCTTGTTAACATGCTCTATGAAATTCCAATCGAAGCTCATGTTAGGTGTGAAGCACATCTAACATGAGCTTCGATTGGAATTCCATAGAGCATATTATCAAGCCCATTATCGCCACTTTAGCGGCAGTTTCCTGCCGATAAAGTGGCGATAACTTTATCGCCCAGGCTTGATTATATGGCCCAGAGTGCGTAGTGTACTACAGCTTCTCTGTAAAATCTATAATTACCTCCGAGCAGTAACAACAGATAGGTTACAACAGTCTGACAAACAGATCCACAAACTTATTACGCCACTTTTGAGTCACTTTTAACATGGGTAAAGTGACGCAAGGAGCTTGTAAATCTACGTCTGACTTTTCAAGAAAAAATCTCAACTCCAGACTCTGCGACACAGTTTTAATGTTGTTTTCTCTCTCGCACTCTCTGTGACATCATTTCTCTTTCTCTCTTAAACTTATCGACACTGCTGTCTACTTGGATGTGTAGAAGAATTGTTGAAAATAAGTTGTGAATTCAACTGCCTGAAGTGTTTGGCCACAAGGTTTACACAACGGTAAGCACAGAGGCCTAGATCTACAAAGCCTTCATAGCAATGCATTAGAAATAAGTCGGCATAACGGGCGTCAGTAACGCAGTAGGCACTTCCATATAGACACCACTTGAACGCAGCACTATAACAGAACTGAAATGTACGAGGCACACTGCATTGGTAAAACTGTAGAGTTACCAAAACTTGTAATGCTTCAGCTCATTTGCTCACATCTACATAATTCTAAACTCTAGTTTTCTTTTTTGTTTTGCAGATTACCAATCAGACATCTTTTGGAGTCCATGTAACAATTTGTTTATAATATTGTTTGTTGTTAAAGTTATTTTTCTAGTTGCTTCTAATATAGTTATAATTGAGTTTCGTTTACATTTATTGTTTTAATAAAAGTTAATTAAAAAAACGACATACTTCTTCTATTTTGTGGGGGAGGGGTATGACGATCCACCATAAAAATAATGTTGAAATACTATAGTAAGATATTCAAGACTAGGATTGAAAACTACTGAGTTCTAAGTAACAGATATAATAAAAATAACAGTGAAAAACTACTAAAATGGCGGTGGATGGAGTACATAATCAACGTTTGGTGACTCGGCACTACCTTTCAAACAAATATAGAAAAATATGATTATTAATATATTACAAAAGTACAGCAGCGGATGACACACATGACCCGGGAAAAGAAAGCGACAAATGTACTACCTGAAATAAAGAAAGGTTTGCTTGTTGAACTTGATGAAAAAGAAAAAAACGTGGGCTTCGAAAAGAGGCTGTGCATGCGTAGAGAGTACAACTGCTACACAAAAAAGTTTTACATACTATCATAGAAATGAAGGGGCATATTATCAACAAAAGGCGATACATTATCGCCGCTTTTATCGTCAGGAAACTGGTGATAAAGCGGCGATAATGGGCTTGATAATAGGCCCTTGTAAATTCCCATAGCAGCCCAGGTTCTGATGTTAACCTGGGCTGCTATGGGAATTCACAAGGGCATATTATCAAGCCCATTATCGCTGCTTTATAGGCAGTTTCCTGCCGTTAAATGCAGTGAGAATGTATCGCATTTTGTAAATAATATGGCCCATTGCTCTTTTTTTGAACAGTAAACTTACGTGCATTTTATCAAGGACCGGTGTTAAAATGATCGCCGTTTTATTGGCAGGAAACTGCCGATAAAACGGCGATAATGAGCTTGATAATACGGCCTTGTTATTTCCCATAGAAGACCATGTTAATACCAGAACATAGGCTTCTATGGGAATTAACAAGGACGTATTATCAAGCCCACCCTCCCAACATAAATAAAAAACCATAGGCCCTTGTAAATTCCCATAGCAGCCTAGGTTCTGATGTTAACCTGGGCTGCTATGGTTATTCACAAGGGTATATTATCAAGCCCATTATCGCCGCTTTATCGGAAGTTTCCTGCCGATAAAAGCGGAGATAATGTATCGCCTTTTGTTGATAATATGGCCAATTGCTCTTTTTTTGACCAGTAAACTTAGGTGCATATTATCAAGGACCGGTGTTAAAATTATCGCCGTTTTATTGGCAGGAAACTGACGATAAAACAGAGATAATGAGCTTGATAATACGGCCATGTTATTTCCCATAGAAGGCCATGTTAACACCAGAACATAGGCTTCTATGAGAATTAACAAGGACGTATTATCAAGCCCACCCTCCCAACATTAATAAAAGTCCATAGGCCCTTGTAAATTCCGATAGCAACTCAGGTTCTAATGTTAACCTGGGCTGCTATGGTTATTCACAAGGGCATATTATCAAGCCCATTATTGCCGCTTTATCATCAGTTTGCTGCCGATAAAATGGGCGATAATGTATCGCTTTTTGTTGATAATATGGCCCATTGCTGTTTTTTTGACCAGTAAACTTAGGTGCATATTATCAAGGACCGGTGTTAAAATTATCGGCGTTTTTTTGGCAGGAAACTGCCGATAAAACGACGATAATGGGCTTGATAATACGGCCTTGTTATTTCCCATAGAAGCCCATGTTAACACCAGAACATAGGCTTCTATGGGAATTAACAAGGACGTATTATCAAGCCCACCCTCCCAACATTAATAAAAAACTCCAGACAATGTAGGTACCCGGAGCTGGAAGGTCATTTTACTACACCAGAAAGGTGGCGTTCCCCACAACGTGTACGGGAGAGAGAGAGGGAGACCTCAAAACATATATATATTTTTTTAAAAGACCTGAGGGGTTTCGCTCCCCGAGACTGCGGGGAGTAGGACCGTAACCCCCGGCATACTTCCAAAATAAAACCAGAGGAGTGCCGTTCCCCAGTGCTCGGGGCACCGTAAAAGCCTCCATTATGCAAAAAAATTGCCCCCGTAATTTGCCCCCCCCCCCCCGGGACCTAATGAATAAAACGGACTTCACCTTTTCCACTGCATACAAGTACCGCATGAGTACCCCGCCATTTTTTATTTTAAAAAAATAAAAATTTTGCCTAAAGATCAATGTACCACCTCCTGACCAAGACTATAGGGTCAGAATGTTTCTAACCTGCCACCTTTCCTTATTTCTCAACTTTGTTTTACTGTTTTCTCCTGATTGGTGTTCTCTCGGTGTGGCAATTGAGGCAGGACTCTTTTCAATCAGGATGAAGACTGCAGACTGCAGTATATGACAGCAGACCTTGAACTTGGATAATTCACGACCTCCGATCAGCAGACACATCCTGTTAGAGACGGTTCAGCTTCGGTATTTAATATATCGCTCCAAGCTCCTTCAAAAGACAAAATCTTGCTGAACTCCTAGCGGGTGCCTTGTAATAGTGAGGAAGGAACTCACTTTTAAATGCAGGCTCCAGCGCATGCAAGGTATAGCACACGAAGGCACTCGGGGTATAGTTTTAAAAACTTTTATTAGCAGACGCGTTTCAGCAGTAACCTTTCTTCAGTGCTTTCAGGAGTAAACATGTGTTGTGCAGCGCTGCGTTTTTTTTAAAAGGAAATGTCTCTCCTGATTGGCGTTCTCTCGGTGTGGCAATTGAGTCAGGACTTGCAAATAAATGCTTCATATGGCCGCCATACTGAAAAGGTGATATTTGAGATTAGAATAATGTTCTCAATTATCAGCACGTTTGAAAGATATTATTGCTGCTATTGGCGCCGTGTCACTTAGCAATTTAGTCCAATGCAATGTCTCTTACCACATGAGCGCTGTGTATTCTCCCTCGCCAAGCCTCTTTTCAATCAGGACAAAGACTGCAGGCTGCAGTATATGACAGCAGACCTTGAACTTGGATAATTCACATCCTCCGGTCGGCAGGCACATCCTATTAGAGACGGTTCAGCTTCTGTATTTTATACATCGCTCGAAGCTCCTTCAAAAGACAGAATCTTGCTGAACTCCTGGCGGGTGCCTTGTAATAGTGAGGAAGGAACTCACTTTTAAGCGCAGGCTCCAGCGCATGCAAGGTATAGCACACAAAGGCACTCGGGGGATAGTTTTGAAACACCTTTATTAGCAGACGCGTTTCCGCAGTAAGCTTTCTCCAGTGCTTTCAGGTGTAAACATGTGTTGTGCAGCGCTGCGTTTATTTAAAAGGAAATGTCTCTCCTGATTGCCGTTCTCTCGGTGTGGCAATTGATGCAGGACTTGCAAATAAATGCTTCATATGGTCGCCATACTGAAAGGGTGATATTTCAGATTCGAATAATGTTCTCAATCATCAGCACGTTTGAAAGATTTTATTGCTGCTATTGGCGCCGTGTCTCTTAGCAATTTAGTCCAATGCAATGTATCTTACCACATGAGCGCTGTGTATTCTCCATCGCCAAGCCTCTTTTCAATCAGGACGAAGACTGCAGACTGCAGTATATGACAGCAGATCTTGAACTTGGATAATGCACGACCTCCGGTCGGCAGGCACACCCTGTTAGAGACGGTTCAGCTTCTGTGTTTAATACATCGCTCCAAGCTCCTTCAAAAGACAGAATCTTGCTGAACTGCTGGCGGGTGCCTTGTAATAGTGAGGAAAAGACTCACTTTTAAAGGCAGGCTCCAGTGCATGCAAGGTATAGCACACGAAGGCACTCGAGGGATAGTTTTAAAACACCTTTATTAGCAGACGCGTTTCAGCAGTAAGCTTTCTTCAGTGCTTTCAGGTGTTAACATGTGTTGTGCAGCGCTGTGTTTTTTTTTTTAAAGGAAATGTCTCTCCTGATTGGCATTCTCTCGGTGTGGCAATTGAGGCAGGACTTGCAAATAAATGCTTCATATGGCCGCCATACTGAAAGGGTGATATTTCAGATTAGAATAATGTTCTCAATTATCAGCATGTTTGAAAGATTTTATTGCTGCTATTGGCGCCGTGTCTCTTAGCAATTTAGTCCAATGCAATGTCTCTTACCACATGAGCGCTGTGTATTCTCCCTCGCCAGCCTCTTTTCAATCAGGACGAAGACTGCAGACTACAGTATATGACAGTGTTACAATCTTATGTTATATATTTACACCTATTTACAACGTGATGTATTATTATATACACCTATTTACAACGTACCCACCTTGGTATGTTCCATCCACCCCCATGGTATTAGCACACTTGGTAGCTTCCTGTGAAGCTACTCTTAGAATGTTCATGTGAGGTGTTGATCCTTGCTGGAGAGCGGAGCAGTGAATAAAGGCAGTTACTTATCAGACGCCTCAGTTTCTACTTTTAACAGTGGCGACAAGGATGGGATTCGAACCCACGCGTGCAAAGCACAATGGATTCGAATCCCATCCTCGTCGCCTCAGTTTCTACTTTTAACAGACAGCAGACCTTGAACTTGGATAATTGACAACCTCCGGTCGGCAGGCACATCCTGTTAGAGACGGTTCAGCTTCTGTATTTAATACATCGCTCCAAGCTCCTTCAAAAGACAGAATCTTGCTGAACTCCTAGTGGGTGCCTTGTAATAGTGAGGAAGGAACTCACTTTTAAATGCAGGCTCCAGCACAAGCAAGGTATAGCACACGAAGGCACTCGGGGATAGTTTTAAAACACCTTTATTAGCAGACGCGTTTCAGCAGTAAGCTTTCTTCAGTGCTTTCAGGTGTAAACATGTGTTGTGCAGCGCTGCGTTTTTTTAAAAGGAACTTAGTCGTATTATCAGAGACTCATATTGCTTTTAAAGATAGAAAGCTACTGAGGCAACTTGGTTATGATGTAATAACTAGTTCAACACTAAATGCTTCAATCAGAGGGGTCGCTATTCTTAAAGGCAAGCAATTTAGAGTAGAAATTCTTAAATCTGCTCTAGACGAGGGGGGAAATGGGCCATAGTGCAATTGGCTGTTGAAATTTGTAAATATGTATTTTGTGTTGTTTATGGACCAAACGTAGATGATTCTATTATTTTTGACCGATTAAATATGGAACTATTGGATTGGGAAGGGGAACTTGTTGTCATGGGAGACTTTAATTGTATAATGGTTTATGATTTGGATACCACAATGCGTTGTGCTTTTCATCGAATGCATAAAACACGTGCTGCCATCTTAGAAATGGGTCGTATTCATAATATCAGGGATATTTGGCGATGTATTCACCCTAATACATCTGGATATACATACTACTCTGCGCCTCATAAATTATGCTCCCATATAGATATGGCCTGGGCCACAGACAGGATATTGAGTACTCGCTCTATTGAGATATGTCCACAGGTCACTTCAGACCACAATCCCATTCTTCTTGTTTTCAATTCTCCACAAAAAAGTCAGAGCCCTAGGTCGCTTTCCTTTCCAAGGTATTTATTATCAGATATACAGTTTGTTTCACAACTTAAGATACATCTCACAGAATTCATTGAAATAAATCTCAATTCTACCTCATGTATTATAGGTTGGGATGCCTGCAAGGCCAGCATAAGGGGGTTTACGCAGCAATATGTTTTAAGACAGAATTCTGAATGTCGTAAAAGAACCAAAACGATGACTACTAACATTTTATCATTAGAGCAGAAATGGCTGATGCTTTACTTCAAGGCTCTGCAAATGCTGTTTAATTTAGGGTTCAATCTAGTGGATTTGAAATCAGCTATGAAAACAATATTTAGGGAAAAAAGTAGTGTTAAATTACATAAACATCAAGTATCCCAATATGAGAGTGGTGATAAAATCGGAAAAATTCTGGCCTATAAAGTTGCGGATGACAAAGCGAATACGCTGATTAAAACCTTAAAAGGTCCTAATAATATCATCTATGATCAGCCAGCTCAGATTTTGGAGCAATGTGTTGAATTCTTTAGTATTGTATATACACCTGAAAACTATCCCAGCACGGCCAATATACAAGACTATTTGGACAGTAATATCCAAAGAAATGGGGGAATAGTCGGTCTTGACTAACTGTCGGATAACATCAATATGACAGAGATTAGGCTTGCCATTTTTTCCTTACCATCGGGGAAAGCGGCAAGGGAGGACACTTTACCAATGGAAATATATAAAATCTCCATTGACGAGTTGTTACCCCTCATCTGTCAGGTAATTAGGTCTATTGGCGAGAACGGAAAAGCCCCGAACTCGTGGAATACTGTAAGATGTTTTTTTTTTTTAAAAAGGCAAACCTGCTGATGAGTGTGGGTCAAATAGACCCATCTCATGAATAAACACTGATGCTAAAGTATTCGCTAAAGTCTTGGCTACACAATTGGCTCCATTTATACCGAAGTTAGTGAATCCACAACAACATGGATTTGTCAACGGTAGGGATACTACAGCTCATATCAACATGGCCATAACAGCTTTTGATATAGCAGAGACTGATTCCACCCCACTCGGTATGATATTGTTGCATGCTGGGAAAGCAGTTGACCAAGTGGGGTGGGATTATCTCTGGTCAGTAATGACAGCTTTTGGTTTTAATGGCCAATTTGTAAGATGGATAAGAGCTATATACGATAATCCCACAGTGAGAATTAGTTATGTCGGTATGTTGTCTTCCACCTTTGCAATATCCCGGGGCACTCGGCAAGGGTGCCCTTTGTCACCCTTGTTGTTTGCGCTCTCAATGGAGCCATTCCTCTATTCCCTACAGACACAGTCTCGAATAATTCCTTTTAAATGTGGTCCTCACTCTTTAAAAATTACAGCATATGCCGATGATATCGCCATCTATTCCACAGATGTGGCAGAGGCATTACTGGGGATACTTGCTCAAGTTAATAAATTTGGGGCGGTATCAGGATATAAATTAATTGTAAATAAAACACACATAGTAGCAAACTACAAACCTGTGGCACCCACACAAGGGATCGGTAGGGCAGCCACTTATTTGGGTGTCAAAATCTCGTCTAAAATAAGAGGGGTAATTGCACTTAACTATGATGCTCTCTTAAAAGAAACTGCCCTTTTATTAAAAAAATGGCATAAGCTTTCTCTGAATATTATCGGCCGGATAAATCTAATTAAAATGAAGGTACTTCCTAAATTTCTTTATTTATTTCGGTCCATTCCTCTTTGTCTTAACAACTCGCTTTTTTAAGAAACTCGATGGGATACTTAGTAGCTTTATCTGGGGTATCGGAAAGCGCATAGGTCGATGGAGCTACTTAAGTGCTCTCTAGATAAAGGTGGGCTTAACTTCCCCGATTTTAAATTATATTTTTTGCCAACTTTTTTGATCATCTCCGTAGCTTACTTAATGTGGATAACCAATTCTATTTTCACGTATTTATGTTAAATTTTGACTCTAATATGTTCTTATTAAGAGTAAACAACCCCAATTACTTTAAAAGGGTGAAATTTAGGACCACCAGAGATACAGTTAAGATTTGGTTCATCATTCTGGGAATGTGCAAAACTTCTTTCTTTCACCCCAAACTCTCCTTATGGGGTAACCCGGGACTTCCCGGAATCTTTATTGATGGTATGGCAAATATGTGGTCCGCTTATGGAATTAAAACCCTAGGGGATCTATATGGTACTCACGTTTTTTTGGATTTTTAGACACTTAAAACTTTATAAAAGTTGACGGAAGCTATGAGATTTAAATATATGCAAATTCATGACTATCTCATACGAAAGATGAAGGTTCGGGAAGTCGTGGACTCAGACATCTGGAACTTTTTCTACTCACTTAAGAATAAATCTTTAATTAGTGAAGGTTATAAATGTCTTAATTCCTATAAAATTAGTGACTGTTCAAAACTTGCTCAGAAATGGAGTTTAAAGTTGAGCTCCAATATAACCGCTAACAAGATCTATGCTTCTCTATGTAACATCAATAATTTAGTACAATCTTTGAGTTTAACATTACAGCAATTTAAGACCACATGCTTTTTATACCACACACCAGAAAGGATTTCCAAATGGTCCACGAATAATCTTTTTAGCGATAGGGTTAAGTGTCCCAAACGTGACCTTGTGGCGGCAGATTTGGGGCATATGTTATTTTCTTGCCAGGTTCTGACTGAGTTTTGGTCAGACCTGGACAAGATACTGAAACAAAAACTTGTTAGATCACCCTCTCTCACAGTATCACCAGTACTATTAGATATACATATTGTTACTATTCCGCAGAAAGATCTAGTGACTATCCTACTGGCATGTGCCAAATTGACCATCGCCCGATTTCCCCGTATCCACCCCATATTATGGAATGGTGGGCCTTGGTTAATGAAATCTATACTATGGAGTCTGCCCTTGCCAAAATAAGAGGTGTCCGATCACTAATAAAACTTGATAAAATCTGGGGTACTTTTATATCATTTCTTAGTAATATTACAAATTAATTGGGTATATACTCTTCTTTCTCCTCTGACTATTTTTCATTGAATTTTCATTGGATTTTTACTGGATTAATAACTGATTGCTTTGTCTTTTCCTGCAACGCTTTATGGAATGTTATTTTATATCATTATATAGTACCGATATGTTAAGAAGTTATATCTATTCTGCTTAATTGTCTCTTTACCCCTCTGTGTTAAAATGTATTGTCATATTTTTCTTGTGTTGTCAATAAAAATAAAAAATAAAAAAAGGACTTTATAGAGAAAAAATATATACACATATATTTACATATATATGTATTTTTTTAAGTAAGTTTATTTGTTATAGGTGTTACAATATGCATTAAATATATATAATTTTTATTGAATACATGCTAGTATTAAATATATTTTATTTTTTATATTTTTATTTATATATTTAGCAATCAATATTTAATACATTATTATTATGGAAAACTTTTTATTTTTGATATTTTCTACTTACCTTTTTAAGTATAGGTTGTCAATATTTTTTTTGTCGATATTTATGGCTAGATAATTTTGTAGGTCGATATATATATATATATTTTTTAATTCTTTATATTACCAAATGCTCAAGAGACCATACAGTACATGACAATTCCGTAAATCCATCCATGATGAGACCACAGATATCGATAGCAATGCATTCATGAGGGAACAGCAATGACAATAGAGAGATACCCATCTGTAGGTCGATATTTTTGACCTCGATATTTTGTCAGTGAACTGTCTATCACCAAAGGGGACTATCATCTCTGAGGTACACTCTTCAGTGAATCCCAATAACAGAGTGGTGATACCAGTTAAGTGTGATTATTCAGCTTCAAATTTAACTATATAAGGTAGTCAGCCACCTCAATCAATGACAGAAGAGGTGCAGATGGACACCAATTGTACAACCTACTTTCGGAGATGAAACAGCAGGATATTTTTGTCAGATATTTCAGTTGATAATTCTTTGTGCATCAGCTGATACTTCTGGATCTGTGGTGACAAGCCAATTGCAAATTTTGGATGTGGTCCTTGAAGGCAGAAAATCCTCAGAAATTACTTCTCCTCCATATTCCATTGATAAGGGTCTAGCACTAAGGGCCTCATTACAATAAAGGTGCACCCGCCACCGTCAGCCCGTCGGTGGCAGTCCCACCACCACCGGTGACTGCACTGACCTCCACGGATCCAATGGGCTCAAGTAGCCTGTCAGACCGCCAGAGGCTCCGCAATCCTTACAATGGTGGTGGTGCCTGCCAGGCACCACCATAGGAATTACGATGTTTCTTTCCGCCACCCATTTCATTGCGGCTTAACCGCCATGAAATGACTGGCAGAAAGGGACATTGAGGGCCTGTACAGGACCCTCTTTGACTCCTGGCCCTTAGCCTTGGGTTTTGGGGGGTACATATCCCCACATAACATGGCAGGCACCGCATAGTGCCTGCTTCATAGTGCACGGATATGTCTGATGTGTATTAGTGTATATTTTGTACTGTGGCGTGTGCTTCAGCCCACAGCACCTGCTGCTATACAAAACATACAGGTTGCAACCGCCTTGAAAGCGGTCACATTGAAATACCTATGTTGGAACCGCTAACAGCAAGTCGGGAGCTCCCATACCCGATAAGATGGAGGTCGGCGAAAGTCCGACCACCTTCATAATCAGGCCCTTGGTTACACAACTAGATCACCCAGTTAAGAAGTTGGTTGAAAACTATTAGTTGATTGTAACAGCCAGGCAGAGATCAAGATTTTGGATTCCACCAGTTATTTTGGGTCTTTCTTTTTCTAGAGGTGAGGGTTGGCCCTTTCGAGGTAAAGGCCATGGTCAGAGGGCCCCTTTCTCCAAAAAATTTGACTCTCGCCTATTGCCAACTCTCCTTCTTCCCCCCAAAAATATGACTATGAAAGGCAACTTCTGGTTCATCTAGGACCCGTGGGAGGGGGTCATTTGGGTTTTTACAACTTCTGAACATTTTTGATCTTATAAGGCTGGATTTTTCACATTATAAAGTCAGGTTTGGTTATCAGATACAATTCCAAGAATGCTCAGAGAGTTTGTTTTCACTATTCAGCGACTAGATGTATGCAACATAATCAAGAAATTGGACAGAGCTGCTACTGAATTCTGTTTGTGGCATATTGTGGGCAGTCTATTCTATGCTTTAACTTAAAAATTATGAACAATGTCCTTCTACATTTGCTATTTAGTACCTTAAATATGGTGACTCTCTAGTCTATTCCGTCATTAGTCACTTCAGGAGACTTTCCGCACTCTTTGGAACTTATTAAACCTTACCTTCATGGGCAAATCCACCTGGCATCATAAGTGTTCTTTTGACTTTAACACTACCATTGCTTAGTACCTCTGTTTGGTCTACATTCTGCATTTAGGGTCTTTACAAAGATCTTGGCTGCTTTAATGGTTATGATCCAGCGCAAGGTTGTCCAGGTATTTCCGTACATATGCACATTTTCTAATTAGGAAATCTTCTTTTTCCAAGAGGTTGGCGATGCATGACTAGTTAATGAGATCCTTCAGACCCACAGTTACCGGTTCAACTTGGCCTACTCTCACTCGGTGCCTTCTCAGTGCACTTCATCGCTGTTGTTTTTCTAAGAAACGAGGGACAAGTGTTCCTACCCCCTCTAAGGAGGATGAAGTAGGTAGGTTCTATCAGCCCTACTTGAGCTTTTTGAGGGTTCTTCTCAGTTACCTGGTTCAGGGCAGCTGTCCCAAGGTGGTTGCTTGGGTTTATCTTCATCTTTAGCCCCTAATCCTTCATCTCTTTTTCTGTAGGTGCTCATACTCAGAAAACTACAAGCCTTGGTTCTAGTTATACCCAAGATTCAATACCAACTTCAGTGGTGGTTGATTCAGCTCATCTGTACAGAGGGGTTCTATTGGATCCTCCTCCTCCTGTGGTCCTGACCACAGATGCCATCAGTACGGGCAGGGAGGTAATTTAGGAACAGACTTAGTACAGGAGCACCAGTCTCCAATGGAGATCGGACAGTCCTCCAAGTGGTGAGAGCTGGCTTCTGTTCATCATGCCCTTCTTTACTTTGCTCCACTTTTTAAAATTCAGGCAGTTTGCAACAGGACCTAGAATAAGGTGTCAGGTACTATCACCAGCTTGGTGATCCTGATCCAGAACTTCAGGTTTTGGTCATAGCACAATCTTCTTTAATTTGCAGCAATCTTCCTCCTCAGTACCCCTTTGCCTCTCTTTCCTCCTGCATCAGACCATCCGAGAGCAGTTTGGTCATCCTTGACTGGACCTGCTTTCTTCAGAACAATATGCTCTCCTTCCCCAGTTCTGCTCCTTACACCACTCTCCAAGGGCTGGTAGAGTCAATTCCCTGCTCCTACTGTGGTCTATGAATGCTGATATATATTTATCCTCCCATACACTTCTTGACCAGAGTTTTTTCCAGAATATCACATCCTCCTACTAAATCCCTTCAGAATAATAATGACCATTATTCCTCTGCTTAAGCAACTCTTAATGTTACCTTCTTTGATGTTGCCACTCAGTCCTTACCCCTTACACATTAACTTCAAGAGTCTGTGCTTCTTCACCTCTAATTAGAGGTCAGTAGTTCAAAAGGTTGAACCTCCAGGTTGTAAGTTACTCCAATGAGATTGCTCTCTCTGTTAAGCAGACCCAGCATTCTTGTACCCTCGTACCTACAAGAAGAATGTTAAGGCTAGTTTCTTCACTAGGGCATGCAGGCTTCCATTGTAACCACTCAGGATTCTTGCTTTTCTTCAGGATTGATGTTTGTGGGCCCTCTCATCTAACCTTTAATAGGTAGTGGACAGCCTTCCATACTTCAGATGCCAAACAGATCACTCTTTTGGCCTATAGGCTAAAGTTTATTTAATTATCATCCAGTGGTGCACTCCCAAGTCCCCCCCCCCGGCCCAGTTAACTTAGGAGCTGATTACGATGGCGGAGGGTCGCCACCGCCAGCCGTGCAGTGGCGGTCTCTCTGCCATCTGAATGCCTATTTCCCCCACCACATTAGGATGACTGGGGGAAATCGTTCCGCAAACGTGGCGGGCGCAGAGATGAACCACCATGCTTCAGCAACAGGCAATCATTACGATTTCCTGGCGAAGTGGATAAGACCGGGGATATGGCCTAGCAGGCACTGCCCGTCTGATTAGAATGTCGGAGTCAGCCAATCCGGAAAGGCTGGCGGAGGCTGAATTCCGGGGCCCATTACGGGTCCCCTCTGTGTTGGGGGAGCCAGTTGTGCACTGGGGGTACCCATGGTACCCCCCTACATTTCCATGCACAAGGTGGCAGGCACTGCATGGTGCCTGCCACGTTGTACAGGGAAAAGCACAACATGGCCATTTCACATTGCAGCGGGTGCTGCAGCCAGCAGCCCCCGCCGCAATGTTAAATTGCTGGATGCAACCGCCACGTTGGCGGTTGCATCGTAAATAGGGGTGCAGGACTACCGCCTTACAGGTGGGCGGTCCGGATCCTGCTATGATGGAGGGCGGACTCAAGTCCACCCACCATCGTAATCGGCCCCCTAGTTCTTTGGGGAATTTTGGATGGTCTCTTTTAACCTCTATATTGCATAGGCTTTAAAATATTTGCCTGATAGAGTATTTTTCTTAGTAGCTATTTCTTGTGAACATCTGCTGAGTGAGCTTAAAGTGTTGCTTTACTGTTTGTCCTTTCTACATTTCTTCTCAAACAACATAGGGCCAGATTGTGAGTGGATCATAATATTCTGACCCAATGGTGAACTTCTGTTTATGCATGGGTCGGAATTATGACTTTGAAGGTATTTAATACATTTGATAATTATTGGGTGCATTCAATACTTCAACCTTTGTTACATTTCAGAAAGTCAAACCTGCAGTAATTTAACAGGGAAAATATACAATATTTACCGTAGCATGCAGATTTTGGTGTGGTAAAACCGACATGTTATTCTCCATGAACCATGTAATAGGTGTTACTTATTACTCACAATAAATGACGTACCCTGTGGTATTTTTATTTATCAAACAAGGTATCAAAAAGGCCCCCTGGTTCAACGATGACCTTAAGAAATCCAAGAAGTTATGTCGCACTCTCGAGAAAACCTGGAGAAAAAACCCAACCACTGACAATCTGGCCACCTTCAAGAACGCCACCCGCAAACACCACCAATTGATCCGATCCACCAAGAAATCAGCATTCAAGGATTGACTCGACAACAACGCCCACAACAGCAAGGAACTATTCAACATCGTCAAGGAATTTACCAACCCCATCGCCGGCACCAACAACATCACTCCCTCCCAAGACCTCTGCGATTCTCTCTATCCTCATTCTTCCACAACAAAATCGCCGACATACATAACAGCTTTGAAGACGAATCCGAAGACCATTCCACTCCACCCACCCCCGAACCAAAACCGCACTCCAAAAACCTTTGCGCCTGGAACCCAATCACCACCGAAGACACCATACGCCTGATGAACTCCATCCACTCAGGTTCACCAACCGACCCATGTCCCCACCACATTTTCAACAAAGCAAACTCCATCATCGCACCCCATCTCCGCGATGTCATCAACTGTTCCTTCAACTCCGCTACCTTCCCAGAAAGCTGAAAACATGCCGAACTCAGCGCCCTTCTGAAGAAACCCACAGCAGACCCCACTGAACTCAAGAACTACCGCCCCATATCGCTCCTCCCATTCCCTGCCAAAGTCATTGAGAAAGCCGTCAACAATCAGCTCGCCGCCTTCCTTGAATATAACAAATCACTCGACCCCTCACAATCTGGCTTCCGAGCCAAACACAGCCCCGAAACCGCCCTCATCGCAGTTACAGACGACATTCGAACTCTACTGGACAACGGAGAAACAGCCGCCCTCATCTTACTTGACCTCTCCGCAGCCTTCGACACAGTCTGTCATAGCACACTCATACAACGCCTCAGCAACATCGGAGTACAAGGGAAAGCACTGGACTTGATCATCTCGTTCCTCACAGGAAGAACCCAAAGAGTCCGACTTCCCCCTTTCAGATCAGAGGCCACTGAAGTCATCTGCGGCATACCACAAGGATCATCACTCAGTCCCACCCTCTTCAACATATACATGAGCCCCCTCGCATCCATCGCACGCCAACACAACCTCAACATCATCTCATACGCAGACGACACCCAGCTGATCCTCTCCCTCACCAAAGACCCAAACACCGGCAAAACCATCCTACACGAAGGAATGAAATAAGTAGCCAATTGGATGAAGATCAGCTGTTTCAAACTAAACTCGGACAAAACGGAAGTCCTCATCCTAGGATCATCCCCCTCTGCCTGGGACGACTCATGGTGGCCACCAGCCCAGGAAACCGCACCCATACCTACGGATCACGCACGTAACCTGGGCTTCATCCTGGACTCCTCCCTCTCGATGACCAGACAAACCAATGCCGTCTCATCATCATGCTTCAACATACTTCGAATGCTCAAAAAAATCTTCCGCTGGATCCCCACCGAAACAAGAAAGACGGTCACCCACGCACTGGTCACCAGCCAACTGGACTACGGAAACACCCTCTATGCCGGAACCACAGCCAAACTACAGAAAAAACTCCAACGCATCCAAAACGCCTCAGCCAGACTCATCCTAGACATCCCCTGACAAGCCCACATTTCCGGTCACCTGAAAGACCTCCACTGGCTCCCCGTCAACAAGAGAATAACATTCCGTCTCCTCACCCACGCACACAAAGCCCTCTACGACCTAGGACCCGAATGCCTCAACACGCGACTGTCCTTCTACACCCCCTCCGCCAACTACGATCATCCAATCAAGCCCTCGCCACTATTCCGCGCATCCATAAATCCACCATGGGAGGAAGATCCTTCTCCTACTTAGCGGCCAAAACCTGGAATTCTATCCCCACCCACCTCCGCCTTACACAGAACCACCTCTCCTTCAGAAAGCAACTAAAAACCTGGATATTTGATCAGTAAAGCACCCCCCCCCCACCTCAAGCGCCTTGAGACCCTCTGGGTGAGTAGTGCGCTATACAAATCTCTGAACTTGAACTTGAACTTGAACTTTATTGCTACCCGCTGCTGCCCCCCCAGAATTTCTGTGTTCAGTGTTGCCGTTTCAGCAAGCTTTGTCAGTGGCACTAATCAGTTACGCATGACCATTATTTATTTCACAATATTTCGTTTTTAATGTACATGTTTTGTATATATTTGTGTTTGCGCTTATATATGTAGGCGTGTATTTGTTTGATGTATTTTAGTGCCGCACACGTTTCCTTATGGTCACTGCCGAACTTTTCGTTATACAGACTGTTACCTCAAGTAATAATGTAATCAGGGTTAGTGTGGGTAAAGTAAGGTTTTGGTGCAGGCTGTTTGGTGGCATTGATCAGCTTTAAAAAGTTAGTATGGTGGCCTGGTGGAGAGGGCTGCGAATGGGACAGAGAGGATTCGAAGACCCATCTTTTGAGAAACACAAGTCTGAGAGAGGGAAGAGAACTGTCCTTATCTGTCTTTTGTCACCCCTGCATCTCAGCTATCACAGGCTTGCCAGTGATTGATGTAGCACCTTGAGAGTCAGATAATACAATTGCCGATCAATCTTGAAGACGGTACGCAAATGGCCAGTGCCCTGCTGCTGTAATTATAGAACCATCACCTTTCTTCAAACCTGCACATTCCTGCACTTTTAACTCATAAACAGTCGAAAAATCAATCTGGATTGCAGACAGGATATATCGCTCCAATCCCTTTTACTTTTCGTACAGGACAAATCAATTCAGAACATTATTCTCTTTTATTTCACGTTTCTTGACTAATCTTTACTTGATTTGGACCGAGTGAGCGCTGCAGTGCATCAGCATTCACCTGCTCTCACAGAGACACATCTGATCATCGACAAAGAGTATGCAAAGAGCCAGTGAGCTACACGCTGTGCCAGAGGACTCCTACAAGCCTTACCATCATTGCATGTTCGTTCCCATTGCCTTTGTCTTTGCTCAGTGCTACATTTGACCAAGGCATCGCATAATATATGCACATAGAGAAACACTCCTTTACCTTACAGGTGTGAGGATGTGGTATAACAGTCAGAGCGGCCGACCTTGAAGCTGGGGAGCCAGGGGGTATATTTTCACAGAAATGGCGCAGCACTGCAAGCCATTTAGCTGCGCCACGCTGTGTCATTTAAAAAAAAACACAGGCATGTGCCATATTTACAAGAATACAGTGCAACCCAGTGTTTTCTCTTGCGATGGAACTATAAAAACTTGCCTAGCACCAATGCAGACACCCATTCACCATCGTGCGAGAGGGCCTGCATTGCATGTACGATTGTTTATGTGCAGGAACGAAAATCATTCTGCACATAGGTGATCATTAATGTCAATTTGCCATTTCTGCAGCACACATAGAAAGAGCAAAAAAAACTAGAAATACAAGTATTCTTCCTCATTGCACCACTTTAAAACCTGCTTTTTATTCTAATTAGTTTTTGGAACTGTCTCAGATTTGCACATCCTTGTAAATCTTCAGCAGCGTCAAAAAGCAATAGGTGTTGCATTGTAACGTCCACAGCAACACAAATTGCACGCCCCTTTCATGCATATTGAAGCGTGAAAAGGGGCCATATTACAACAAAGCCATGAAAAGCCAAGCAGGATGGCTTTGCACTGCCTTGTAAATATGTGCCATACACAGCACCATCGGAGTGTCAATAAAAGTGAGGCTAGGAGCTTGTAAATATGACCCCAGGTTCGAGTCTTGGCGGGAGGCTCAAGCATTCCTGTAATTAGGGGCAAATCACGTAATCTCCTGTGCCTGAAATAAATGAATGAGTCCATCTATAATGCAACTGGTGGTCTTGTAAAGCGCTCTGATACCTTCAAGTTGAGTTTGCGCTGTATAAATCTCATACACTCTGGCCCGAGTCACAAAGATTGTTCTGCGCACCTTGGTATACACCTAGAATTCAAAAGCAAACCAAAATTTAAAGAAGAGCAAGTTTAAACCATGTATAGCTAAATATTTTGTGAATCAGGCGTTTTTCTCCTTGGGTGCTTGGTTACATAAAAAGAGCAGTGTGCCAGATTATTTAACATGGGGTAAAATGAAAACTTGCTGTGTTGGCTTGTTACAGTAGGTTTTCCTCCTAATGAGATGGTGGCAGTGATTGTTGCTTCTTTGAGTGATGTCTTGTCTAAGTAATATGACATCCCCAAAATGCTGCTCCATATGATGCTCACCTAAAGCTGTACGCTGCAGTGGCATCCCTCTATGGGTAACATGGTATCTTCCAAATGAGAATGCTAAAGTGTTACCTCTCACAGATGATGCCCTAGCTGTGTGCTGGAATGCCCTATAACTTACCAGTAATCTTCATTACTCCTGGTCCCGTTGTCCTTGACCCATTGATAACAAAGTGAGATAATCCTATCTCACAGACAGAAAAAAGAATGAAGGAATGCTGGAACCCTACCCCACCTCCTCCCACCATGAATACATAGGTGTACATACCTAGCACTCCCTCTGAACTGCCAAGCCCCAATAAAAGGTGGCTGTCTGGGAAGGAGATAGGGAAGTAATGAATGAGACGAGGGCAACGGGACCAGGACTATCGAGGATTACCGGTAAGTAATAGGGCATTACCTACAGGTCCCTCCAGTCCTCGCCCCATTAATACCAAAGTGAGATTACCCAAGCAACAAACCAACATTCATTAACAACAAACCACCAGGACACAAGGAACAGAGCAGCACTGTTATAATATGTATTAGATAGAATGCATTCTCTCCCTAGCTGTCCTTTATACCTGCTGCTCTGTTTCACCCCCTTTTGTACCACTGTTTCTGTGTGTGACATCACAGAATGTTGATTCATGCTTGAGGGATCAGTTAGAGAGAGCAGGTTAAGCAGCAGGACGTTACTCCTGCTGGGGCATTGATGTGGAATTTACTTGACATCTGTATACATAACAAAGACTATTATCTCCTAATAAACTCCATCATAAAACATACACCACCTGCCTACAGAGAATCATTCTTTGATTGCAACAAGCACCCAAGTGATTTATTGGAACACAGATACAAGAATTTAGGAACTCACCACCTACAACACCACCAAACCAAAATTAGTATAATCACACAGCAAATACTGGATCTGATAATGCCACACAAATGAATTAGAGGATGCCCACATAGCGGTCCTACAAATCTCAGACAGGGAAACCCCTTTCACCTCCGTGCAAGAGGTCACCATCCCCCTAGTAGAATGCCCCTGCAGTCTAGCAGGAGGAGGAGACCTAAAAAGGGAGTAAACCAGCTCAATGACCTGCTTTAGTCAACAGCCAATGGACAATGAAGAGACCCACCTACCAAGAGAGGAGACCCCAAAGGAAACAGACATTCAGACTTCCGAAAAGGATGAGTCCGATCCAGAGAGACTGACTTCCAGCAAAGACCATGGTACATCCTCCCCAGACACCTAGTCCACCCGCAAAGCAGGCAAAACCACCTCCTGGGAATGATAGAATTGGGAAGCTACCTTTGGCGCAAAAGAGGAATCCAAATGCAAAACAACCCTCTCTTCCGAAAATGACAGGAAGGGCTCCTGCGCCATCAGAGCCTCCAACTCACACAGGCACCTGGCAGAAGTGATGGCAACCAGGAAACAGCCTTCAAAGAGGCAAACATAATGTCCACGAGTCCAGCGGCTCAATGGGAGGTCCTATAACGGGAACAGACCCTCACAAAGAATGAGATAACAAAAAAACCTTCAGCAACCGGGAAACCAAATTGTCCACCAAATTCCCTCAAGGGGAATGGAATGCCTTAATCACAGCCCACTGGGGCTGTAAAGTTAAAACAGCCAAATGTTTCTCAAAACTCTCCCAAAGAAACTGCAACACATCCATCAGGGAACACTCCGGGGGAGAAAATTGAAGAGCAGTGCTGGAAATTCCTCCAATGTCTCCCATAGGACTTGAGGGTAGAAGGTCCATGAGACTTCTGAAAGCCCAAACCTAAATGCTCGGGGAGCCCCTTGTGCCGCCACCCCCGCCTCTCAACTTACACACTGACAGCTGCAGCAGTGGGAGAGGCAACATTGGAAAAGAGCACAGGGAAGAGGGTAAGTAGGGAGCCACCCACAGATCCTTGACTGCTAACAGCCTGAGAGTGGGGAACCAATACCTCCAGGGCTGAAAGGGCACCACCACCACCATCACCACCTCCCGGAACTCCTGCACCAGGTGAGCCAGAAATCAGGGAATCAAAGCAATGGACTTAAAGGAATGGTCAAGGTATCCACCCCTCAGGCCCCTACCTGACGAATGCAGGAACACAACAGAGTCAGTTGATATAATTTCAGAATTACAGTATGGATTTTGTCAAGGCCTGGGTACTGTCGAGCAGAGCCTGAACTTGAATCTCCTGATTGGAAAATATAAACAGGCCAAAATGGGGAGTTTATAATTGTGTTTTGTCGATCTGAGCTCAGCTTTTGATCGCGTCAATCACCAGAAGCTATGGAGTATATTAGAGACCATGGGGGTGGATTTGCCAATTCCTCATTTTTTTAAAGCAGTCTTACTTAGATGCTGGGGCCCGGGTTCAATAAGGGAGAAGTGGCGAACTCAGCCACAGTTTCCCTGTTAAGAAGGGGATGCAGCAGGGATGTTTGCTAGCCCCTCTTCTGTTTACACTCTATATTAATAGCTTGGGAGCAAGAAGTGAATGCCGGGACCTACCCGGTATTGGTAATTGGCCAATTGGAGCAGTGCTGTATGCGGATGATGCTGTCCTCTTGGCCCGTACCCCCCTTGGCCTACAGAAAGTTGTCTCTAGCTTTTCTGCCTATCTGTTAGATCTTGACCTTAAAGTAAACATTCACAATGAAATGTTGTAAGCCCAATGTTAAGTGTTGCGATTTCTATATTGATAATAGGAAACTCGACTTCACCAATCACTTTTCTTATTTGGGCATTGTATTCGAAAGAAGGGCATATGGCCAAAGATAATGACTCCCGAAAATTGTTATTCTGCAAAGCCATAGGTGCATTGATACATTTTTCTAGAAAGCTAGGGAAGCATCCAATTGATGATCTATTAACAGTCTATACAGCCAAATGCATACCTATTGCCATGTATGGAGCTGGCGTCTGGGGCTATGCCAACGTTGCGTCTTTACAGTTGGTAGAAAATAGATTCCTAAGATACCTTTTAGCAGTACCGAGTAGCACTGCTATTTTTATCTGTCATGCTGAGTTCGAGCTGCCATGCTTGTCCGACTTAATTAAAATGGAACCTATCCTATTATGGCATAAGGTTTGGACAGGCATTTCAACTATGTTAAATTGAGACAAGATTAACGACTGTCTGTCTCTTCATGGGGTAGACCATGTTCCCTGGATCACATATGTTTAGAAATTTGTAAATGCTCTAGGACACCCAGAGTATTTTGTTAATCCTGACAGTTTGAATCATGTGACTAGGAATGAATTAAATATGTTATGCATTGATCATCTGGAGGATACTAGATTGTCCACAAATATAATGTAGCCTTCAGTTAGAGCAAATTAATTGCTTTTGACCCAATCAGCCCTATCTGATAAACACCATAGGAATTTATGATAGGTTGCTATTGACCCGTTTATGCCTAGGAAATCTTCCTATTAGGGTCACTTTTCCAAATATAAACGACTGGTCTCGTTCCTTATGCTTATGCCCCTGTGATAATACATCTGTACAGTCCACAATTCATGTTATGTTTTTTTGAACGTTTCATACTCTGCTTAGGAAAAGGTGGATTTTACCTATTTTAAAAGTGTATAGCTTGAGACAATGCCGACCTGCTTTTTTAAAGTTGCAACTTTTTAAAGACGGAACTTTGACTGACCACATAGCTAAATACTTGAAAAGGGTGGTTAGACATAGGAAGTCAATAGATGGCCCCTCTTTCCCCATAATCGCTTGTGATTCTTTCTTTTTTTATTTCAATTGTTATGATGTAATTTATGTTCAAAGTGCATTGTGCTTTTATGGTTTAATATGTCTTCAATTGAATAAAGTGTATTCTGTCTGTCTATATGAGTCAGCTGAGCACTGTGCCAGGAAGCAAACAGGTTGAGGAAAGGAACTCCTGCACACTTGTTGGAAGAACTTACCAGGTGAGAGAAATTCTCTAGAGGGAGGAAAGAAGCAACTGAGAGCATCGGCTACCCCATTGTCCACCCCCCAGATTTGAATAGCCACCATAGATAACAGATGCCCCTCTGCCCAGCAAAACAAGGGAACAACTACCGCATTCAGAGACCAGGACCAAATCCCACTGTGATGATTCAGGTAGGCCACTGTCACCATGTTGTTGGACCTGACCACTATATTCTGCCCCACCAACTGAAGATGGAAACCCATGACTGCCCTGTAGATGACCGCCAACTCCTTCCAATTGGAAGAATGCCTCCCCTCCAGAAGAGACAAACAACACTGCAGAAAGCTTCTCCCCAACTTGGTCCCCCATCCGAAAGCACTGGCATCTGTAGTAAGGACCACAGGAGGAGTGGAATGCAATGGCATCCCCCGGGAAAGATTTGCCAACACTGTCTATCAGAGCAGAACATGAAAGAAGGTTGGAGACACTGGAACCAATTGGTCGAGGTCCTGAGACAAGGGATCCCAACAAGTCAGCAGATGGATCCACATGACCCGGAGATGAAAAGGTGCCTAGGGCACCATGAACACAACTGCTGCATGCGACCCAGAATCTGCAACCAATGCCGAACTGGAAAGGACTCACACTCCATCACCCGCAGAGCCAGGCATATGAAGGCCACAGCCGGGGGGTCCAGCAACAATGCTCTGTTCAAGTTGGTGTAAAATCTGGCCGCTATAAAAGTCATATTCTGGGAAGGCACCAGCTGACACTTGGAATAGTTCAGCAGAATCCCATGACTCCGCAAGGTTGAACACACCATCTGAAGATCGATTATCAGCCATTCCTAGGAGGGAGCATGGATCAGCCCCTTGTCAAGATCCGGGTATAGGAGTAAACTCTGAAGATGTAAGAAAGCCACCAATGGAGACAAAACTTTTGTGAAAATCCCTGGGGCAGATCGAAGGCCAAAGGGCAGGACAAGAAACTGAAAGTGACTTCCGTGAATGCAGAATCTCAGGAACCGGGGACAGTGGGTATGGTTTGGAACATGATAGTGCGTCCTGTAGATCCAGTGTGCACATGAAACATGAAATGATCTCTGAGAACCAATGGGATCCCCCTCTGCCGAGTTTCCACTTGAAGGGCAGGTGTAACAAGACGCTTGTTCAGAGCCTTCAAGTCCAATTCCAGACAACATCTCCCTGTCAAGAGAAAGAGTATGGAGTAAAAGCCCAGCCATTTCTACAGAGGAAGGACAACCTGATTCACCACCTTCAGCAGCAGCGAACCAATTCGCACAGACAACTTGGTCTACTTCATCTAATTGGATGATCATGAAGTCAGGCAAACTCCGGAATCCGGAAGAGGAACAGTGAACTCGATGCAGTATCCCTAGTACACAATGTCCAGCACCCACACATCTGAAAGAAGATTTCTTCCAGGCCGGAAGAAAGTGCTGAATCCGTGCTCTGACCAACAATCCCGGCTTGTCCATCATTTAGTCCGGAGTGAGGTTTGGGGAGATTTGGCTTTTCTGTCCTGTCCTCACCCAAAGAAAACCTTCCCGGTCCCCTAGAAAACTGCATCCGAGATGGCTAACGGAAGTGGGGTAGGCTTCAAAGTCAGTTTATCAGCAGATGACTGCTTCAAGGAAGTGGAGTGCTTTTTCTCCTTAAAAGTTTGCGCAACTTGCCCTCCAATTCCTCACCAAACATCATACTCCACTGGAAAGGCAGACGCAGGGCCAAAGACTTCTGGGCAGAATCAGTTTTTCAATCTTTTACCACCAGATTGCAACGAGCCACCACACAAGCGCCACCAGAAAGAGCTTAGGACTACACCACATCAAAAGACACATCAGAAAGAAGCTCAACCTGGTGACCGATGTGTTCCAACAGCCCAGAATGGTCAGAAGTATCATGCAGAGACAGGTACAGAGCCTTGACATCTGAAATCAGGGACTGGGCAATATATGTCAAATAAATGCATGTACAAAGGGACAGATAGGATCCAGAATATACTTTTCTGAAATCCTTATTAACAACTGACTTGGTCAGTTATGTCCTCCACACCAGACTAGCAACAAATAAATCAATGGGAATTGAGTTTGGCAACTCCTTGAACATATACTGAAGAGGGTACAGCTTGGGGATGAATCAGGAAAACACGACCCAATCCGGGTCCTTCCACTCCCTCTTGAACACCTCATGGATGTAAGGATGGACAGGCCCATCCACTGTGCTGTACTGTGGAACTGGCAAAGCAGAAAACCCCCAGAAGTGCTTGGAACTTCCTCCTCAAGAAATCCCATATCGGACTCACCATGCTTCAACAAGTCAGGCTACATGTCCTTGTCAATATATTGCCCTTTGCGCTCCTCTACCCCCACTCTCACCTCATCCAAACTCGAGGAATATGAGGGCTAAACCACCATAGTGTCTTTGGGCCTGCCCCCACCGCTTATCTCCTGCAAAGTGTTCCGGATCAGGCATCAAAGTCTGGCATCCTCACCCTCCTTGCAGCACTTTGGTCAAGGTGGGGAAGGAGAAGAAGAAACAGAGGAGGAAGAGTAAGAAGCCTCAACATGCCTCCACTTCCTAGCAAGCTTCCCCATTTGTAGCAGCAACACTGAAAGCATTCCAGGAGGCTCCCAAAAGAGATGCTAACCAAGATCACTCTGATGCAGCCACTCCACAGGCAAGGCACAGCACACTGAGCACCCCTCTCAAACAAGAGTAGCTTGTGTCACCACAGCACAAAGGTAAGCACTACACTTGCAAAACACGTAGGTACACCAAAATCATCTATGCAGTATTTACCACAGGACTGGTCTGATGTAGGCAACTGGTTCACCACCTTTACCAGTACTGACCTCAGATCCAGCTGGATGCAACGTGCCGGAATTGCTCCATCCGGTCACACCACCTGTCACATCAGAAGACCGGCAACATTCCCCCAGAAGCACTCTGCACGAGCCCGGGCTAATCAGGAAGTCAGCTGCTTGCACCAAAGATACACCGCCCTTCGCACTCTGCCGCCAGGGAGGCGATAGCCACCATCAACCACCAGAAGCAACAACAATGGAAATGAATCCAGGTGGACTGTAAAAGACTTCGCAAATCTCCTTCCAAGCCCAGAAGGGAGGGAGACCTGACCACTAGCTACATCCCTGCTGCCCAACTCGAGAGATGCCCTCACTACGCCAGGAACTCCAGCCATGCCAGAGCCTCCTGACACATCCCATTCTGTTGGCTGAAAGAGAAAAGAATAGAGGGAATGCTTGGTAAGTACACTTATGTACTTCAGGTGGCAGGGGTGGGGTAGGGTTCCAGCATTCCTTAGTTCTTTTTACTGTCTGTGAGATAGGATTATCTCTCTTTGTTATATTTGGGACGAGGACTGGAGGGACCTGGGGGTAATAGCTGTGTATTTTAAGTACAGGACCTCAGTAAGTGTAATGGTAATAATACATTAAGAGTACAAATACATGTTTACACAACCTATGGACTTTGTGTTGAGGACAAGGTCCACCAAGGATCAAGTACCAAGAGGACTAGTGTCATCAGGGATGAATGTCATGAGCCAACAGACACTTACAGGGGGGTCAGGGCTGACTGTTGGTTTTGCAAAGCACAATACCTAGAAAGACGGTGCACTAAAGTTAGGTATGGTTCACCGGACCAAAAAGAGCATAGGAGAAATTATTCTGTTAGAGAAATGGACTTCACTCTGCATTCAGGGGGAAGAGGGGCTAGAATGGAGAATGAGAGTGTCCGGTGAAATAATGTTGAGTTGGGGTGAGTAAATTCAGCACAGAATAGTTACACAGAACCGCAAAATGTAAAGTAAACCCTTAGGTTCAGAAGCTATAAACAGGGAAGAAACACTTACCTACCAACCAATTAGGAGGGATGAGACTAGATGTTTTTGGGAAATTAGAAATGAGCTTTCTTGTGAAAATGGTGTACTTAAAATAGGCAACCGAGCTATTCCCCCATGTAAGCTCTGACACAGTATTGTTTACCATGGTCATGAAGGTCATGGTGGCATTATTAGACCAAGCATAAAGTAAAACACGGCTTCTGGTGGCCAGGCATGGACATCTTTATTGAACGTATGGTTAGGAATTGTGTCACATGTGCTAATGCGGACAAGACTTTGGTCACTCTTAAACCTAATTTGGGTGATCATGTTCTTCCTGATGATACATTGCATACCATCGCTGTGGAAATTATGGGTCCTGTTGGTCCAAATTCTAAGTATATTCTTGCGGCTATTGATGTATTTTTTAAATGGCCTGTTATCAAAATTTTAGAGAAAATTTATACTGACGCTGTTTTAGTTTTCTTGGATGAAACTTTCACTAAAGAGGGTTTACCGGTACGTCTTATTACTGATAATGGCGTACAATTTCTCTCCAACAAGGCTAAAGCATACTTCAAAAGAATTGGTATCATTCATTGTACCACCTCCTTATACAATCCCAGTGGCAATGATGTAATTGAGCGATTTAATAGAGTTCTCAAGAGTGCAGTTCAGTCTGTAGGTATTGACAATGATAAATGGGAATTACAAATTTTCAAGACTGTTTGGATGTACAGAACCTCGACTAATGTCATGACTGGGTAGTCTCCTTTTGAGATTATGAGAGGTAGAATTCCCAGAACTAAATGCAATTCTTTATGGTTAGCTCCATCTACTGTCTCTAATATTGTTCTTACAGCAGTTAAGGAAATACTTGTTCAAAATCATGCCATCAGTAAAAAAAGATTTGACAAGAAAAAAGGTTCTGCGCATGATCCCATAGTCAAAGTAGGCATGCTGGTTAAGAAACCTTGGAGAGTTAAAAAAGGTGAGAGCCAATTGATGGGTCCTTTTGTAATTAAAGAAGTCCTTAAGAAGTCAGTCAGACTTAATAATGACAAAGTCTGGAAATTGAGCAGAATTGCTGTCCTTAAAGGTGACAAACATGTTAACTGCAATTCTAATGTTGAACCAAAACCTGTTGATAACCTTGATGATGAAGACTTAAATGATTATCCTGTTTTTGGCCCTGATTTTAGCAGTCCTTCTGTTAACGTTATTAATCCTGATGAACTTGGCAAACGTCAACGAAAGAAACCAGGGTGGATGTCTGATTTTGTCTCATTTAACAGGAACAAATTTGTAAACTAATTTTCGTTTATTTGTTACTAGCTTACCCGTCGCTCGTTGCTGCGATCTCAGAAGAAAGAAAATTCATGGAAACTTGTTATGATAACATTCAATTACATTGTATCATTTTTATTGAAACCTATTCATTTTAATATGGAAAACATTTCAAAGTGTTGTTTTAATTCTATTTATTCGAGTGCTTGTGGATACACAATATTTTTTGTTTTTCTATCTGGTGCGTACACAAATAAATCAGAAGGTTTTCCGACGCGTGAGCTGGCCACATACAATTGTCCATGTGAGAAGCACGGATTCTCCAAATGGAGTCCACACACTTGCAGCATTGTCCTTGTGCTTTGTTGATGGTCATTGCCTAAGCGAGTCGCACCGGAAACTGTAAACGTTTGAATTCAAATGGCATATCTGTTGGGATCATTGGAATATGTGGCAGCAGTACATCTTCCCCCTTAAATTTCCCATTCAAAATTGTAGCTTCGATGACATTGTTAATCATCTTTTTCACCGAAAGTCTTGAACCATTGCAAAGTCGTGGTGGATTGATGTTTCGGAGAAGAATGATAGGCACGGCAATTTTCAATGTCAAAATGTGCGGTGGCATACCGGGCAAACCCAGTGAATTAAAAAATCCCGTTGGGTAATTGACAACTTCGTCTTGATTCATCACAGTATCGATGGACTTATACGTTGTCGCTTCACCTATTCTGTTTTGAATGCTGAAATTGATGGCATTTACATCGTTGTTCGTAGCTGCTAATATAACACGTGCACTGAGCCAATGATGATTTTTGTAATTCCAAGCGATATTCGAAGGATTATGAGGGCCCTGGGGGCCAATATTTAAAAAACATGTTATGCCAGAAACCTTCACTTGAGTGTACTCAACAACTTCGCAAAGTTTCATGGCGATCGGATGAATGATGTAGTAATGCATAAAGGACAAACAGACAGACATACATACATTCGTTTTTATATATATAGATTATTTATTAAAGGGGGAATATATGTTGTTATTTTACAAGTCTTGGTTCTTGGCACGATCATGATGTTCTAGTTTAGAACATATGATCGGTCCAAGAATCATGACTGGCAGTTGTCTGGAGCCAGCCGGAATTTGAAGTCCTGTAACCGGTGGTGCTTCCTTTACTATTGGATTAAACTTCTTCAAATATCATTTTGAGTTATGAATTATTCATAAAAGCATGTCCGATTTGACAAACAGAGTCATCAAATAGCAATTGGTGTGACGTCACAATTGAAAATGAGGAAAAACTGGACACTAGCGCACCAGCAATGCAAGTGATGTTCAAATCAGGTAAGCAAAACGGTGTCAAAGAACAGTGTACAGAGAAACAATTCTGTTCTCTTGTAGAAGATCACAAACTTGCAGCCCAGTAGAGATCTGTATATAAGGGAATGAGGCAAGGAAGCAATACTGCATGCAGCTATTATCTACCTAGAAGCAGATGAATTGATGTGAAAGAAATTATACTGAGAAAAAAAAGAGTCCCCCAAAAATCATTCATATTCATTCAACACATGATTAACCACTCACACTGATATATATGTGGCTAGTGCAACAAACTTGATCCACCTTTTGGTAAAGTATCTTTTTTTTGATAATTCATCCGTATATATCGATTTATGCTAGGCCATAAAATTTCAATCGACTCATTATTTATCAAATGTTCATTCAACTGCACACATGAAATCTAAAACACATCTTTTTACATTTTTATGACAATTCCATAGTGTGAAAAGATCAAAGCAATCTGAGAAGTGTACTGTGAATCATTGCTTAAAAGTAACTCATAACTTATCTCACCTTACACATATATCATCCAACTAACATAAGTGTAACTTCAATATTTGCATCATATCAAACACAATCTATAATTTTGCATTAATGGTAATAGAGATCTCAGAGCATCTATGGCTTTGTATTAACTGTAAATATGATTAACAGTGAACACAAAGCTACAGATGCATTGGGATGAACAGACTTAACATGTGCAGTATAACATTCTCTAATAGATGATTTGGCGTAAACATAAAGCCACAGACGCATTGGGGTAAACAGATACAATACAAAAAGGGTAGTAAAAAGAACAACACTGCCCCTGCACTATACAAATGAATATGTGATCAATTAGTTCTTAGTTTAGTAATTCAAACAAACATAGGAGCACCGACATGAGTCAAAAATTAGTAGCCACTTTCTACATAAAGCAATCCAAATCGGACAAAATAGAGGTGTCACAAAGTTCCGCTGTTTGGTGTGAATATTCGGTTTATTGTTCCTACATAGGGGCCAACACGTGTTTCATCGCAGGGGAACAGACTGCGAATCTTCAGGGCCTCTTAGGTGAGGGGCATAAACACAATGGTTTAGCCGTGTAATGAAATCATTTATCTTGATTAGTACAGCACTATATCTGTTGTGGAAAGTTTCATGAAACCTGATGAGTCTCGTGTGCGAGCAAATGCCGTTTTTACCGGGAGGAGAGAAGAAAACAGTGTGCTTCGTAATCACAACACTGTTAACTTTAGAGGCAAGGCGGGTACACCTCCTCTTGGTAGCACTCCCTCTTGTGATTCCCGGCGCCGTCTTCCAAGGAACGGGAATCACAAGAGGGAGTGCTACCAAGAGGAGGTGTACTGTACTAATCAAGATAAATGATTTCATTACACGGCTAAACCGTTGTGTTTATGCCCCTCACCTAAGAGGCCCTGAAGATTCGCAGTCTGTTCCCCTGCGATGAAACACGTGTTGGCCCCTATGTAGGAACAATAAACCGAATATTCACACCAAACAGCGGAACTTTGTGACACCTCTATTTTGTCCGATTTGGATTGCTTTATGTAAAAAGTGGCTACTAATTTTTGACTCATGTCGGTGCTCCTTTGTTTGTTTGAATTACTAAACTAAGAACTAATTGATCACATATTCATTTGTATAGTGCAGGGGCAGTGTTGTTCTTTTTGCATTCACTATGGGCCAATTCTTGGTCCATTTCTGAACGGTTTTGAGGATATACCGTTCGCCCTATTGCCTATACCACCACTCTGACTTGAAGTTTTCATCGACTCTACGGATACTTTGGTAGTGCGCCTGGTAATTCTGGATAATCCAAATAACCTCACAGTTGTATATCATCACAAAAAGGGTAGTATACAGTTCTGAAATAGATCAGTGTATGCTCTTAATTCAATTCAATTCTTTCTTTATCCGTCTCCCCGAAGACAGGTCATAAAAGATACACCATATTAAAAATATCCTATAAAATCATACACGTCTCAACAACACAAAACTCATTTTCCATTTAAAAAGAGTTCAACAGCAAGTAAATACTGTAATTTTTCTCAGAACTAAAGTGACTGGCAATGCAAAGTGATTGGGTTCATAAGTAGCAGCAGATATTATCTAATAGTGCAAAAGACAATAGCAGCCATAAATAGCAGCAAATAAATAACCAACAATACATGAATAATAAAAATCAATCCTATAAAGGGGTTAGCAGCAGGGGTGGACATTTTAGCAGCAATACAGATACAATCCACACAGGAAAATAGTAAAGTGCATTGGAATTTGCTAAAATACAATTCAAAAAGCTTCCAACAGCAAAGCAAACATCATGTTTATTGAGTTGCTGCAGAAAAGACAAAGCCGCTTTGCCCTTGGAAAATGTGTGTCTGCGCAAAAGAGGTATTAAAAATTTCCTGGTAAATGGAAGATAAAACTGCCAAAAAAATACAAAATGTAAAATGGTTTGATTTGAATGTTCATCACAAGGGCAGATAGTAATAGATTCCGATGAATACTGACCCAAGGGAAAGCATGCCAACCACCAAAACGACCCCATCCTGAATCTAGTCAACAAATTCCTTTTGTGCACATTATTTACATAAAGTAAATACAGGGCAATGTAAGGAGATACTTGTATAATGCAATATTCCCTGACAGTGGGTTTGGCTACTTCGGACAATTCCTTAGACGATTTCTTTATGTTTCCGAAAGGCCACCAAAACCCTCTGTCGATCTCCTTTGCCAATTAGATCTGGGTGATCAAACAAAGAGGAGTAACCAAGTTCCGTAAGGCCGGTTTTAATGTATTGGAGCCAGGGGATACAAAGACCACAAATACAGCTTAAACAATCTCTAATAATTGCCCGATTAAAATCAGCCTCTTCATTTGTCCAGATAGAAAACCAGGTAGCTAGAGTTCAAGTTCAAGTTCAAGTTCTAAAATTTGTATAGCGCGCTACTCACCCAGAGGGTCTCAAGGCGCTTGAGTGAGGGAGGTGCTTTACTTATCAAATATCCAGGTTTTTAGTTGCTTTCTGAAGGAGAGGTGGTTCTGTGTAAGGCGGAGGTGAGTAGGGAGAGAGTTCCAGGTCTTGGCCGCCAAGTAAGAGAAGGATCTTCCTCCCATGGTGGATTTGTGAATTCTCGGAATTGCGGCGAGGACTTGATTGGACGAACGTAGCTGGCGGAAGGGGGTGTAGAAGGAAAGCCGCGTGTTGAGGCACTCGGGGCCTAGGTCGCAGAGGGCTTTGTCTGCGTGGGTGAGGAGACGGAACGTTATTCTCTTGTTGACAGGGAGCCAATGGAGATCCTTCAGGTGGCCGGAAATATGAGCTTGTCGAGGGATGTCCAGTATGAGTCTGGTTGAGGCGTTTTGGATGCGTTGGAGTTTTATCTGTAGTTTGACTGTGGTTCCGGCGTAGAGGGAGTTTCGGTAATCCAGTCAGCTTGTGACCAGTGCGTGGGTGACCGTCTTTCTTGTTTCGGTGGGGATCCATCGGAAGATTTTTTTGAGCATGCGTAGGATGGTGTAGCGTGATGATGAGACGGCGTTGACTTGTCTGGTCATCGAGAGGGAGGAGTCTAGGATGAAGCCCAGGTTACTTGCGTGGTCCGTAGGTGTGGGTGCGGTTCCCAGGGCCGGTGGCCACCATGAGTTGTCCCAGGCAGAGGGGGATGACCCTAAGATGAGGACTTCCATTTTGTCCGAGTTGAGTTTTAAACGACTATTCTTCATCCACTCGGCTACTTCTTTCATACCTTCGTGTAAGTTGGTTTTGGCAGTGTTTGTGTCATTGGTGAGGGAGAGGATCAGCTGGGTGTCGTCTGCGTAGGAGATGATGTTGAGGTTGTGTTGGCGTGCAATGGATGCGAGGGGACTCATGTATACGTTGAAGAGGGTGGGACTGAGTGATGATCCTTGTGGTACGCTGCAGATGACTTCGGTGGCCTTTGATTTGAAGGGGGGGAGGCGGACTCTCTGGGTTCTTCCGGCTAGGAACGATATGATCCAATCCAATGCTTTTCCTTGTATTCCAGCACAGCCCTCAAGTGGGTGGAGTCGTTCCTGACGGGAAGATCTCAAGCCGTGCGTCTCGGCCCCTTCACTGCATCTAAATCCCCTATCACCTGCGGTGTTCCCCAGGGCTCGTCACTCTCCCCGTTATTATTTAATCTTTATTTGCGCCCTTTAATTCTTTCCCTTCACAACTGGGACGTCAGCGTTTTCAACTATGCTGACGATTTGCAGCTCGTCTTTCCGCTTGATTCTCCTCAGGCAACCAACAACTTTCACGCCGTTCTGACCTATATCCACCATTGGATGAATCAGAATCAATTAAAACTCAATCCCGGAAAGACCGAGCTACTTCTTCCTGGCTCCAGCGCTGCTTCTTGGGGCCCGCAGTTCTGGCCTCCCGATTTGGGTTCCCCCCCAACACCACTCAAGGCCGTTAGGAGTCTGGGGGTGACGATCGACGCTGAATTGTCACTTAAGGCCCAAGTGGGTGCCACGATTTCTTCGTGCATGTTTCAGCTCCGAAAAATCCGGAAGATCAGGCACCTACTTCCACATGCGGCCTTGTGTCAGGTCGTCATGTCCCTGGTCATTTCGCGCCTTGATTTTTCTAACTCTCTCTATTATGCACTTCCGCGATTTCTCTCACACCGCCTTCAGGTTGTACAAAATCAGGCAGCCCGCCTCATATTCAAGATCCCTAAGTGGCAATCGGCTAGGCCCCTGCTCCGCAGGCTTCATTGGCTACCAGTGAAGGAGAGAGCAGCTTTTAAGATGGGATGTTTGGTATTCAAATCCCTTCACTGCTCCTGTCCTGCCTTTTTGAAATCTTTGATTACTTTGTACCAACCTGTCCGCTCTCTTCGCTCAGCCTCCCAACATCTGATTGTAACCCCCAAGTTTAAACTTCACAAACTTGGCGGCTGTCGTTTTGCTTCCCTTGCCCCCAAATTTTGGAATCCCCTTCCTCTGACTATTAAATCTAGCAAATCTCTTCTTCAGTTTAGAAAACTTCTTAAAACTTTTTTATTTTCCCTCTCTGAATAAACTGTTTTTTTCTGCTTATTAACACGTCCCTTCAGCCAGCGCCATGAAACCTCCGGGTGTTAGAGCGCTTAACAAGATTCATTTAACATAACATAACATTCCGACGTTGCTGAGTCGTTGTATGAGGGTGCTATGAGAGACTGTGTCGAAGGCTGCGGAGAGGTCAAGTAAGATGAGGGCAACTGTTTCTCCGTTGTCCAGTAGTGTTGAGATGTCGTCTGTTGCTGCGATAAGGGCGGTTTCGGTGCTGTGTTTGGCTCGGAAGCCGGATTGTGAGGGGTCGAGGGATTTGTTGGATTCGAGGAAGGCGGCGAGCTGACTGTTGGCGGCTTTCTCGATGACTTTGGCGGGGAAATTGGAGGAGCGAGATGGGGCGGTAGTTCTTAAGTTCGGCGGGGTCTGCTGTGGGTTTCTTTAGAAGGGCGCTGAGTTCGGCACGTTTCCAGATTTCCGGGAAGGTTGCGGAGTTGAAGGAGCAATTGATGACATTGCGGAGATGGGGTGCAATTGTGGAGCTTGCTTTGTTGAAGATGTGGTGTGGACATGGGTCGGTTGGCGATCCTGAGTGGATGGAGTTCATCAGGTGGATGGTGTCTTCGGTGGTGATGGGATTCCAGGCGTAAAGTTTGTTAGAGGGCGGTGTTGGTTCTGAAATGGGTGGAGTGGGCATATCTTTGGGCTGGTTATCAAAGCTGTTGTGTATTTCGGCGATTTTGTTGTGGAAGAATGAGGATAGAGAATCGCAGAGGACTTGGGAGGGAGAAATGTCGTTGGCGCCGGCGATGGGGTTAGTAAATTCTTTGACGTTGTTGAATAGTTCCTTGCTGTTTTGGGCGTTGTTGTCAAGTCGATCCTTGAATGCTGATTTCTTGGTGGATCGGATTAGTTGGTGGTGGTTTCGGGTGGCGTTCTTGAAGTTTGTTAGGTTCTTAGTGGTTGGGTTTTTTCTCCAGGTTTTCTCGAAAGTACGACAGAGCTTCTTGGATTTCTCAAGGTCGTCGTTGAACCAGGGGGCTATTTTGCTGCCTTGCTTGATTCGATGGTTTTTCAAAGGTGCAAGTTCGTCGGCGCTTGGTTTGGATTAGATGATTTGGTGGGGGGGTTTTGGTGAAGCGATGTGGAGAGTTGTTCGGTGGTGATTTTGTTCCAATTTCTTCGAGGAATGGGTTGTGGGGGGTTGTGGGTCGTGGACTTTTTGTAGTTGAAGTGAACGCAGCTGTGGTCCGTCCAGTGGAGAGCTGTGGTGTGATCGAAGGAGATGTGCTTGCTGGAGGTGAATATAGGGTCGAGCGTGTGTCCGGCGTAGTGGGTGGGGTGTCAACAAGTTGATTGAGTCCTAGATTGGCCAGGTTATCCAGGAGGGTGGTGGTGTTGCTGTCGTTTTTCTTTTCCAGGTGGAAGTTGAAGTCTCCCAGTAAAATGTAGTTCTCGGAGGGGAGGGCATGTGGGCTGATGAAATCGGCGATGTCTTCGCTGAATTGTGTGCGGGGTCCTGGTGGTCTGTAGATGAGGGTGCCTCTGAGTGTGGTTTTGGGGTCGGTGTGAATCTGGAAGTGAAGGTGTTCGGTGGAAGCGAGGTTATCATCGGAACTGGTCGTGATGCGGATGGTGTTCTTATGGACGATGGCAATGCCTCCTCCTGTTTGGTTGGTGCGATCTTTTCAGATGATCTTGTAGGTGTCCGGGATGGCTATGGCGATGTCGGTAGCTGATGAGACGTTCATCCATGTTTCTGTGAGGAAGGCGATGTCCGGTGATGTAGAGTCGAGTAGGTTCCAGAGTTCGATTGAGTGTCTGTGGACTGAGCGGGTGTTGAGCAGGAAGCACTTTAGGTGGTTAGTGTCGGTGCTCTGTTTGGAGTTTGTGTATTTGGTGTGGGTCCTGATGCAGTCGAACTTGCAGGAGTGGCAGGTGAAGGGTCCATGGGTGTGTCCTGGGGCGGATTGGTAGCAATTTGGGAGTCGGCCGGGGTTAAGCGCTGAGAGGGTTGAGGCGTCGTAGGTAATGCGAGTGGGATGGGATTTGTGGGGAGCAGGGGGTCTGGTGCTGGGCGCAGTCTAGGCGCGGACGGGCGTAGACGGGCTTACCTTTGGCGCACCTTCAGCGCATGGGGCGCGTCCACTGCGCGTGAACGCTGCGCGTAAAGGCATCTGTCATATGTAGATAGTGGAGGGGGGAGGGGCGAGGGAGGAGCAGCTGGGAGGGGGGAGCGGGGTGGAGGGCAGGAAGGTACAACAAAAACAACAAAATGGCAGCAAGCCAAAAGCGAGAGAGGATTGGGGCACAATATAGAAGAAACGCGATGTGAATACCAGTGGAACCGGCACAATCAGGCACAAAACCAAAATATAGGCAGCACAGTACAATTGAGCAGAACGTTGCAGCGCACTTTGGCAGACTAGCGCTACGATAGTATGCAAATTAGCAATCAGGAAATAGACAAGGCAGCGCAGCACAATAAAGCAGATTTTTAAAGCGCAATATGGCGATCTAGCGCTACGAAAGTATTCAATTAGTGATCAGGAAATAGAAGGTGTGGGGGCAAGGCGAGCAAGCAGGCAGTAGTCTGGCAGTAGGCGCTACGATACCAATTCGGCCAGCAGGGCAGGGAATAGCGTTAGGAGAGACCGCTTCTGAAGAAATCAGGACGGTCACAGTGTTACAGCGGGAGAGCGGAGCCTGACTATCAGTGGGAGGGAAGAGCAGCTGGGAGGCGGGAGCGGGGTGGAGGGCAGGGAGGTACAACAACAACAACAAAAACAAAATGGCAGCAAGCCAAAAGCGAGAGCTAGAGGTGCAGCATTTATGGTATCTTGGACATACTCGAGACCTAGCTCCAAATGGAGGGGAAAATGCAACGAGGAAGGGGGCACTCCTAAAACTCTACGGCAAAATCTATTCTCCTCCAGCTGCATAGCAAAAACCTCCCTGCAACCCCAGATCCCCATACCATATGTTAAATTTGCATTACATTTGCCCTTATAAATCTCTAAAATTGAGGCAATGGGTTTTTTACCTATGGACATAGCAAGTGAATAAGTAGTGCCAACTGTGCGTGTGAATCTTATTATTTTATTATTTATGCAGGTATGCCATGTACAGCCTTCATCAAAATCCAGGCCTCAGTATGGGAAGGAACTAACACTTTCCAGCTTTTTACCCTCTGTATTCAGGCTACAGGACTTGGTATTTTTCGGGCCACAAATCATGAAAAAGTTTTCTTATAGTTTGCCTCCAGCTCCAAGTGCTTCGGAAAGTTGGCATAGCTGGAAATTAGTTTTTTAGGCCGATCGCAGTCCTTGCCATAAGGACTGTGTCATCTGCTTAAAGAAGTGCTGGTGTATGCTCTCAGATCTGCACCAACATTAATACAAATGTATAGTGAGAGATTACTGATGTGTTAAATGAATGATAGGACTCTTTTTTAAGTATAGTTTTTGCCCTGCCCCAGGAACCAATATCCTACATGCAGGGGTGTAGGAAAGTAGGGTCTGCTTCTTACGGTTACCCCAACTTTTTGCTTGATGTGATGCTGTTTTTGACTAGTCTAACTGGGATCCTGCTAATTAGGACCACAGTCTATCTGTTTTTTACCCTATATTGGTACATTCAGTACTTAGGTACATTCCAGACTGGATACTGGGATACCCTTGTCAGTCCCTAGTATGGGATACCCATGTACCCAGGGCATAAGTACCCCAGAAGTCACCCATGGGTTGAAACATGTATTATGCCACCTATGGGAGACCATTCAAATTGTAACTATAGGTCTGCCATTGCAGCCTGTGTAAGTTGGGGTATGCACCACGTACGACAGATATAGGTTTACTATATCTAAGTGACACTACACTTAAAACCTATAAATCACCCCTATAGCAGGCCTTTGCAATCCTGAGGGCAGGGTGCTTGGTTCTAAGTGAGAGGCTGCCACTGCATGAGCAGAACACCTCTGCAGCCTATGGAGTCCATTCTCCCAGGTTGTCAGTGAAGCAGCCATATACTATATTGGGGGTCACTGCGTAATCGTGCAATGACCATCTCGATAACGGCTGCAACGAATCCTATCATGTTTGGTATCAAATATGTTGGAATCATATCCCCACACCATAAATGGTGTGGGAGGTATTATTCCAAGCACTGGAAGAGTCTTCCGTTTGGCTCTCAGTGTTCCCGGTACCAGCCTTCTTGACCCAGACAGCACAAAATAATAACTGCCAGCTGGAGACACATTTCTGCCCTACTGCTGCTGAGCCAAGCTCGAGCAGGTGAAGGTGGAACAATAGGCATCCTGTCACAGGGAGGTGTGACAACCTCCCAGACAGGATTTAGTGTGTTAGGGGTGGGTGGGTGTGCTTGCCAGCACCAGAAGGTCTGCATGAGGGGGATCATTTGATGTCCCTGTGCATAGTCCAGCTCAAACCAATCCTTGGAACCGTTGGATCCTGTTCTGGTGAGAAACTGGACAAAGGACATGGGAGTAATCTCCCCCCTGTCCAGACCCTACCCTGGGAGGGTCCCTTGAATCTTCCCAACCCTTTACCTGGCATACTTAAGGGCTTACCTGAGCCGTGGGATAAGATTCAGATGAGACACCATTGCACTTCTACCGTCAGGGCACTGAGGACTTTGCTGGACTTTGTTTGGGCCTGACTTTGTCTGTATTCCAGTCAGCTGCATCATCTGTGCCTGTACTTCATACAGGAACCTTGCAAGACCTGTGAAGCATCAAAGACAACTGAAGTAATCTCCCTTGGATGGAAAGAGTCACTGCTTTGCATTCGCAAGCACCACAACTAAGTCACCGGTCTGCAGATCCTGAGCTCCTCCGGACTCCGTCGGCTCTGCCATCCAGGTGGTAGGTTTCCACAGCTCCGGAGGCCTGCTCTACCCTCTCACCAAGTTTGAGGCTAGTAGTCTTTGTGGGGGTTGCAATAACCGAACCTCTGAGTACTGCATCCCCTTTTCAGTTGCAAAGGCTTGTTGTCATCTTAGCAAGAAGATCTTCAGGCTCCAAGTAGCCCCAATCTCGAGCACCTGCCATGACCAGAATCTTTGGCCACACCGCATTGTGTGCACTGTGATCTGCATCTTTTGGAGATCTGCTTGAGGTCCTCTTGTGACTCCATGTGAGGGTCAGGCTTGTTTCTTTTGGGCTCCCTGATTGCTCAGGCCTTCCCTGACTCCCCTGCTTGTGGCGAGTCCCCTGGAGGACCTTGCTGGTACTAACTTTAAACCTTCTTGACTTCATGCGTGCATTACATTTTCCAAGGCCTGTTGGTGCTCCCACCAGATGCTGATCCCTCAGCACTCGACATCCTTCGTGGGACAGCTCCTATCTGAGTCCTGGTCTTCCTCAGCATTGCCTGATCCTCACAGCTGCTGAGTCAAAGTCTTTGACATCTTCCCTGAAGCAACCAACATCGGAGGGCATTCGTCTTCCAAGTCCCCTGGTCCTCCCTGAGTGACGTAGACTCTGTCCTCTCTGTTTTCGGATACTCTTCTTCAAGAATCCAAGTTTGGATTCCTCCGGACACTTTCTCCTCTTCCAGCAGCAACACTTTCCTGAAGTACTCCATTTGGCTCACCTGTGGTTCCTGACACCACTTCACATCTATGCACCCGGCTAGGTTACCTAGATAGGTAACTTGGGTACCACAGTATTCACAGGTGGGGTGGCTCTCCAACCTTCTGTCTCCCACAGGGTTTCTACAGGGTCCACTGGGAAGGGTCCTTAATCTTTAAAAATCCAACCATGACTTGCACATTGACTTGTGAGGAGCACTCAGCCGTGTTCACACACTGCACACGCTCTCCATGGGGTCTCTATTTACTTATCTTGGGTGGTTCTGTGGGTCCCCAGCAATTCTACATCCTCTCGACATTGTCCTGACTCAAGTTGTGGTTCTTATACTACTTTCTCAGTATATGGTTAGGTCCCCTCCTGGAGCCCACTGTGTATTAATGCTATTTACTGTGATTTCTTTGCTAAAGTATTGTGTGTGTTGTGTCTATCTCCATGTGGGAGATACTCTAACGTACTAGATAGTGTTATATAATAAATACATATTTTTATAAATACTTTGTGTGGTTCTTTTTCATTTAATATATACTATAGGATTGCATACTGGTAAAACAAGCTGCTTTACAGTCCTCAAGACTAAGCCTGAAGGCTGCTCCCCACAGCTTTCTAATGTTTTCTTAGACCTCTTAAATCACCATAACTGTTGTCTGGAATGGTGCAAGTTGCCCACTTATAGAAGTGGACATCATATACCAGGCCAGCATCTCACTGTGGTGTGCAGCGGTTAGGATTCAAGCGTGCATTGTTTTACCAGATAAATCTTTGTATTGATTAAGTGAAAAAACATCACTAGTACTAGGCACATATAAATACAAGTTTAGAATAAGTAAGTTATACTGAAATTAGGGTTGGGTAAGTCAAGGCTCCAGCACACCCTTTCTCTGACCTCAGAGAGTTTAGTCCCTCTAGGTTAGGTAGGTGCAACTACACACACCTCACTTAGTATATCTACTAAAGGAGATGCCAGTAGCTCTCTGCCTACTAGATACACGGAACTTTCCTTCCAAGAACTGAAAGCACTGCGTTGCTCTAGAAATCTGAAGACAGGGAGAAATGCCAACACTCAACGTCTTGTAGAGGTATTACTGTTGGGTGACCTGAAGACAGCCTCTGGGTCAGATGAACAGGACAGAGTGAGTGGGCCAGGGACTCAAAATAGGGCAGGAGAACCCCTCTTTGACCTAGATTCTAACCCCGACAAGGTGGAGCCTGAAGACTTCCACCTGGACAATCCAGACGTCCCAGAGGAGAACACAGAGGGCCAACAGGATGTCCCCTTTGATCCTCCTGCGAAGGTGCAGAGTAGACCAACGAGATCTAGCTCCTCCTCTGCACAATCCAATACTTCTAGATAGTCAGTAGGGACCTCCATTTCCAGCAAAGGAGGGAATTCTTTGACTAGGGAGTACGAAATGCTGGAACTTGGGAAAGCTAAGCTTAGACTCAGGAAAGAGCAGTTGGCCCTTGACAGAGAGTCCCTAGAAGTCCAGAAGGTAAGGATGAAACTGGGACTAGAGTATCATGACGGAAGCAACAGTGGGGCATATTATCAGTGGGTTTATCTCCGCTTTTTTGGCTTTAAAATCCAAGGAAGCGGAGATAAAATTATCTCCCTATTACCTAGCTGACGCTAACACCAGTTAGCGACAGCTAGTAGGAGATAGCGACCATCTTGGGCCCCGCTTTGCATGTCCGTGAAATGTATCACTAATGACATGCAAAGTGGGCGTGCCAAGATGTTAGCGACTGGAAACAGTCTCTAACATCGCTATCTCCTATTACCAACTTTTGGAGATATTCGCGCTAAGCGCAAATATCTCCAAAAGCTAACACCTGCCCCTGAGCAGTTCTTAGCCATGTTATCCAATGGTAGGTGGATAACATGGCTAAGAGCATTAGCTCAGTAATGCATGAATATCGCTGACTTTTCAGCGATATTCATGCATTTCGGCCGATTTTTATCGCTTAGGAGATAAACCTTGATAATAGCAAGGTTCCTAAGCGATAAAAATTGCCGCAGCTCGGCGATAAAAATTATTGCTGCTAAGCCAACATAGCGATAATTATCGCTAGTTGTTGGTAATATGCCCCAGTGTTCCTAGAATTAAGGAACATTCCATTGACCATAGGAACCAGAGCAAGATTGTCCCTCCCTACCATTTTGGGGATGACATCCACAGATTGATAACTGCTTTAGAGAGGGCCTGTAAAGTGCAGAAGGTCCCAAAAGAGCAGTGGGCAGCTATCCTTTGGCTGTCCTCTGCTGACAAAGGTGGAGATAAGCTCCTTACTGTTAGAGAAGAGGATGCTGACAATTAAAGAGTGCTCTCATTGATGGGTCTGACTTAACAACTGAACACTACAGGATTAAGTTAATAGAAACTCGGAAGGCACAGAATCAGGACTGGGTAGACTTTGTGGATAGTGCTATTAAGGCTCTGGAAGATTGGTTGCTTGGCCGCAAAGTGCATGATTTTGATGAATTGTACAATTTCATTATGAGGGAGAAGATCCTTAAGTATTGCTAAAATCAGCTATTGCATCCGTATATGGTGGACTCAGATATGACTTCTCCCCAAGAATTGGGAAAGAATGCAGATAATTGGGTCAGGACCAGGGAGGAGCAGAAAAATCCAGAACAATAGTGGTGACCAGAAAAGGCAAGATTCTTCTAAGACTCAAGATAAGGGTGGGGACAAAGATACAGACAAAAAGGAGTCCTCAACAGGGCCCCAAAAACCTGCACTTGGGGGACCAAAATCTAACAAGGGTGAAGGCAAAAATAAACCTTGGTGTTATTTTTGTACGGAGAAAACCTATGGGACAAAAGATGATTGTCCAAAGTGCAAGGACACTACTCCTACCACCACTGCCACTAAGGCCACTCACGCTCCACCTAGCACAAGTGGTGGACCAGGGAGAAAGGGAATAGTGGGGTTAGCCTTGGGATCCGAGTTGGGTTCTGGCATAGTCAGAACTGCAGCTCTGGTTGTTCTTGTCTGTGATGGTGGCATAGATATTGCCACCTTACTTGTCAGTCCCAGTAACCTAGGCAAGTACAGATAACAGATCAATGGAACCGAGGCAATGGCCTACAGGGACACAGGGGCCAGTGTCCCCATGGTGACAGAGAAACTTGTATTTCCTGGACAATTCATACTTGGAGAAATGTACTAAGTGACCAATTCAAACAATGTCAGGACTGACTTTTCCTTGACAGTTGTTCATTTCAGCTGGATAGGGGATGGATAGAGGTAACTGGCCCTAAAAAGGTTGTGGTAAGTTCTGACCTACCAATAGATTGTTGGACGATGATTATGGAGATTTTAGCCTGGGTTGAAGTTGAATTAAGGACTCTTGCTGCAATGTTGGGCATCTCTGCAGATATGTTTGCTGTGACCAGGTCACAAGCCAAAGTGACATCCACTGAACAGGCCCTGGATCCTGGGACAATGGACCTGGTACCATTTTGGAGCGTCATCTCGCGCCAATCCGTCGCACAGCATTATCGTGCCTCCTCTGGCAATTCATCTACCAAATATACACCTTCTTTTAATCCATTTGGTTACTCTTTTCCCATAATTCATTATTAATTTTTTTCGCATATTTTGCATATTCCTCAAGCGGAGTGTTCATGCCATTCTCCAGGTTTCTAGTGTTCCCACCGTGACCATCCGGACTTCTCAGTGAAAACCCGACTTAAGCATTCTTCGTTCAGGGCAGTGTTTATTATTAAAAACCCAATGCATTTCGTGCATCTTTGCACTTCTTCAGGGGTCACAATAGACAGAAACAATAAGCAATTATCAGTTATAGAGTTCTTATCTTTTACAAATGTGCACAATGGACCTGGTGCCTTCCATGAGACAGAGCAGGAGGGGTAAGGCTGTGTCTTCTCTCAGACTCAAAGTGAGGATCAGTCTCGTGAGGGAGATGATTTTAGTCCCTGTGTAGGAACTGCCCCAGATGAACTTGAGCCTGATCAGGTTGAGTTCTTGTGGCAGGGGCCCTTCTAGGACAGACTTGAGTTTGGAACAGCAACCCTGCCCCTCTCTTGAACCCTCAGACAGCAAGCTGCTGCTGAGGCTGCTGGCCCCACAGGATCTACTGGGATGAGGGACTCCTTTACTCAGAGAGTAGAGACCCCAAGCCTGGTGCTACCAGGAGGTTTGGTTTCCCTCTGAAGTTTAGGGTCTTCCTACTCACCCTAGTACATGACATTCCCCTGGCAGGACACTTAGGCAAAAGTAAAAGTTGGGAAGACTTGTCCCTCACTTTCACTGGCCTCACATGTCTTAGGCACAAAGGAGTTTTGTCGCTCCTTTGTCACTTTCCAAGCCAGTGGTAAGGCAGGTGGCACCAAATAGGCCCCCTGATGCCACTTCCAGTGGTGGGGGTTCCCTTTGAGAGGGTTGAGATGATATAATTGGTCCCATGAACACTCCTGCAGCATCTGGACACAGTTACATTCCAGTGGTGGTGGACCATACCACTAGGTACCCAGAAGCCATCCCCCTTAGGGCCAGCACAGCTCCTGTGGTGGCAAGGGGCCTCTTGTGAATTTTTTCCAGGGTGGGCTTCCTCAAGGAGGTTTGGATGGGTGGCAGGTCTCAGTTGCAGATTTTGAGGGGAAGAAGGGGGTTGAGTTGGCAGGCATAAAAGGCGGGATGGTTCCCTGCAGCACACTGGAGTTGGTCCCTTGGGTTTTCCCTTCACTGGGCAAGATCAGCAGGCTGGCAGAGTCCCTCAGCTAACTTAGGTACAGCAGGGCCTAAGCTCAGTCAGTCCCAGTAGTGCAGGTTCCCCCCTAGGCCTAACCGCCTGTACTCCGGCAGAGGTTCCCCCAGGTCCAGCGGTGCCCAACTGACTAGTTCAGTTTCCCTCCTTTCCTCTTATACCCGTAGGTCAGGTGACCCTCCAGCAAAGGCGGCAAAGCATAACCCCTCCCAGGGCTAGAAGATTCCAGGAGCTTCCACATGTTGGTCTATGGGACAAAAAGACAGGACAACATTGATACAGTATCAGGATGTCCCAGCCTGCTCCTAACTACTAGTGTGTGTGTGTGTTCAATGGCCACTCCGCACTAGCAGGGGCCTGTGGCAGCCATGTTACTGGGAGAGAGCACCTGCACCTTAGCACTGTTTGGCAGTGGTAAGGCACCCAGAGGCCTAGGTCCAACAAAAATATGGTGTCAAAAATGAGGCAAAAAGGGCACCCTAGGGCTGACAGGTCTAACATGCGTCCCCCCCAGCCGAAAGTGGGGAGAGCTACCCAACCTCTATGGAGTTCTCATCACTAAGGCGGAAAAACAGAGCGATACTGTCAGAGTTGCGTGGTATACTCTGGGTCGGTGTTCCACCCTAAAGTCCATATCCTGGAGGGAAATGGACCACCTCAACAATTTGGGGTTTTCGCCTCTCATTTGCATGAGCCAGTGAAGGGGTCGGTGGTCGGTCTGAATAAGGAAGTGAGAGCCAAAAAGGTATGGACTCAGCTTCTTTAGGGCCCAAACCACGGCGAAGGCTTCGCATCCGATCGTACTTCATTGATGTTCCCTGGGGAGTAACCTTCGGGAGAGAAAGGCCACTCGCTGGTCTTGGCCTTCCTCGTTCAGTCAGGAGAGCACAGCTCCAATGCTATGCTCAGAAGTGTCTGTCTGCACAATGAATTCCTTGTTGAAGTCTGGAGTCTTAAGCACTGGAGCGGTGCACATCACCTGCTTAAGGGTGTTAAATGCTTCTTGACAGGCAGCCGTTCAAATGACTTTACGTGGTTGTTTCTTAGATGTCAATTCAGTCAGGGGGGCCACGATGGTTCCATACCCCTTAACAAACCGGCGGTAGTAACCCGCGAGGCAGAGGAAAGCCCCGACCTCCATTTGGGTTTTGGGGAGCTCCCAGGCCAAGATAAGGGGAGCAAGCTCTGATCGCTCATGGTGCAGCTTCAGACGGTTGATGTGGAACACCCTATGGGGTAGTCGGGGGGTCTTGAGGTCTACTACATAAGTGGTCTGGCCTTGTTTCCCCAAAATCTCATATAGTCCGGTCTACCAGTCCTAGAGGGCGCTAAGCTCTCCAGGCTCCATGACCCACACCGTCTGTCCAGCATCCAACGCCACCGTACGAGCATTCCGGTCTTACCACTCCTTCATGACAGCCTGACTAGCCTCCAGATTGTCTGAGGCTTCCTTCCACAGCTGGCCATCTGGCTGGGGAATGCAGGCATGTAGCTGACCCCGTCATGGGGAAGCTTCTTAGAAGTCTTCTCCCACCCATCCTTCACAAGGCTGAGGGGCCCCCTAACGGGGTAGCCATGAAGCAGCTTAAAGGGGCTGAACCTGACTCCCTTCAGTGGCATCTCACGGTAGGAGAACAGCAGACAGGGCAAGAGGACGTCCCATTTCCATCTCAAGTCCTCTGATAGGCTCCTGAACATCCCCTTCAGGGTCTTGTTGAAGCGCTCTACAAGCCCGTTAGTCTGGGGGTGGTAAGGAGTGGACAACCGGTAGGTCACTCCGCACTCCTTCCACATGGCCTGCATGAAGGCCGACATGAAATTTGTGCCCCTATCCTACACCACGACCTTGGGGAATCCCACACGGGTAAAAATCCCCATCAAGGCCGGCGCCACCGCAGGTGCAGTGATGGTCCTCAGAGGGATTGCCTCCGGGTACCGGGTGACATGGTCCACCAACACCAAGATGAACCGGTGTCCCAAAAAAGTCAGTGGGTCCATTGGCCCGACAATATCAATGCCTACCCGTTCAAAAGGGGTACCGACAACCGGGAGTAGTACCAAAGGGACCTTCAACTTAGTTCCAGTCTTGCTACTCGCCTGACAAGTCCTACAGGTCTTGCAAAAGGTGTCAGAGGCAACTCGCATTCTGGGCCAGTAAAAATGTGGGACCAACCAAGCGAAGGTTTTCTTCCACCCCAGGTGTACTGCCAGTTGTATCTCATGTGCCAATTCTAGCAGGAAGGCTCAGGAGCATTGGGGGACCACTAAGGCCCTTGATGACCCATGCACCGGAGCCTTAGGCTCACTGTAGAGGAGGCAATCCTCCCAGTAGATATGGTAATTGCCAGTTTCCTGGTTAGTCACTTGGGTTTCGGCCTGCCTCCGCATGCCTTCAAGCGCAGGGCACTCTCTCTGCGCCCGACAAAATTCCTCCCGGATAGGCCCTGCTTCCACCTGCCACTCTGCAGGGGTCGGCAACACACGGGAACAACATCCACCTCCGCAGACTCCGCGGTCCCCTCCGCAGGCTCCCCATCCATCTCACGGGGTGTGTCCTCCACAACATCTTCTTGTCCAACATTGGGCTCGGCCATTGTTCCAGGCTCCAACCTGGGTTAAGTTCCTTGCTGGGCAGCCATGGACCGCATGCCTACGCAAGTCCACCCTGGTAATCCCAGCATTTCGATGTGGGCTAGGAACTCCACCTCCTTCAAGGCGGTATACTCCAGATCATTTCCGAGCAGAAACTTAACTGGCATGGAAGGGCTTACGGTGACTCTCAATTGGCCAGAGACCTCTCCCCACTCAAAGGGAACTTGGGCAACAGGGTAGTGACCCACACTGTTGTCAGCCAATAAATTCAGGTGGAATACGTCAGGGATCACGTGCTCCGGGGACAACAGCTGTCTCAGTACCATCGTCATGCTGGCACACGTGTCCCTCAGAGCCTCCACCTCCTGCCCATTAACCCGTACCCTCTACCGGTACAAGGAAGTATTCGAGGGTAACTGCGTCTCTGCTACCATCTCTCTATCCCCCAGTGAAACCAGGGTCAAGCCTGTCCACTCCCCCCGCTCATCTAGGGACAAATCCTCCCCCAGCGCTACAATAGCCAACCCGGGGTTCTTATCTCCGGTGGGGGCTAGGGTCCTTTTGCAACACTGGGGATCCCCCTTGTAGTGTCCAACCTCCCCACACTCGTAGCAATGGACAGTTCTTGGCTGCTGACTCTTGTCAGGGTAAGTAGGCTTCTGAAATCCAGATTGGGGTGGGGAACCTACCCCTTTACCAGGTGGTCTATTTTGGGGGCCGTTAAATAACTCCTTCTTTTTATCTCCCCCTCTCGACTCTGGGGAAAACCCTGTCCACCTTTCGGGGTGTCTCCCCCAGGTCCCTTGTGGGACAACCGAGTGATAACCCAGGTATCCGCCTCCACTGCAAGCTCCCGAGGATCGTCAGCTTGCAGTCCACCAGGTGTTGGCGCAGCTCTGGAAAACACTTATCAAGAAGGTGCTCCCTTAAAAAACAGAGGGGCAGATTTATGAAGGCCTTGCGCCGCCGGTGCGTCACTTTTTCCCATGTTAAAAATGACGCACCGGCGGCGCAAGGCCTTCATAAATCTGCCCCAGATTGTACAGCCCTGCATAGTCACTTACTTCGCTGCCACGCACCCAACCCTCTAATGCCTTACGAGCATAATCAAATAAGCCCACCCAGTTCTGTGTGGGAAGCTTATGGCTGTTGTGGAACGTCTGGCGATACTTCTCTGGAGTGAGGCCAAACTTTCTAAGTAGTGCCTCCTTCATGACAGCATAATTTTTTCGATCTTCTTTTTCTAAAATCAAGAGTGTGTCCCTTACCACTGGAGGTATGTACCGATACAGGCCAACCCCCCAAGAACTCTTGCGCATCCCATGGGCTAACAAAGACACCTCATACGCCGCAAGATACTTATCAATGTCATCCCCTACACTAACACTGGCCAACACCTCCTTAGGTAGGTAAAACGTAGGCTCTCGTGGAGCCTGAGCGGGTACACTGCCACCATTCCTGTTGCCTTGCGCCCCTATCTGCAATGCTCATGGCTCTAATTCCTTTAGGCTAAGCTCATGCGCAAGCTTCTTCTCATCCACGGCTAGCCTCTTTTCTTCTTTCTCCTTCTCCATTTTAGCAAGCTCTAGCCTCAATTGCCTCTCCTGCCTCCTGTCCTCATACTCCTCCGGCGATGCACTCCTCCCTGACACAGTACTGCCTGCCCTGGAACGTCTTCCTGCAACACATTGTCACTAATGTCTACTTGCAGTAGGTCTAGCTCTCCTGGAGCGCCCGCCTCCCCTTGTGCGCCCAGCTCCCCCTGTCCCTCATCCACTCTCCTCTCTGGGTGGGCCGTTACCCATGCCCTCAAGGCTTTCTGAAGCTCCTCTTTCCTGGCGCCTCGCTTGACAGGCACCCCCACCCCCTGATAGAAGTCCTTCAGCTGCGCCACCGTATACACCACTAGGTTGGCCAGCTCAAACTCCATCCTGATGGTGGTGCCCCAGACAACTTAAGGGAAAAACACTAGGACGCCGGCAACAGGTTTAAAACAGGAGCCTGTGCAACCAATCAGGCAGTGAAGGGCAAATTGTTAGGCTTGCATTACAATAGGTGTCCAATTGCGGCGCACACTGAATCAATGGAGGGTGCTGCACAACCACAGGTCCTTATACCAACACTGAACAGCAATGTTACAACTGGGGTTACCAATTCTGACACGGTAGCTTGACGCGAGGCAGGAAGGCACCTGAAGGCAATGTGTAAAGCAGTGGTGCAGCACACACTCACACTGACTCAAGAATACATACGCAATAATATGACACCACACCCGGTTGCTGTTTAAATCAAGAGTCTTTATCTAATCTCTTTAGTTCAGGCAACTAACATTTCTTATATATCAAGCAACATCACTAGGCATCAATTCAAGTACGTAACGCTCCTGCTATTCAGGGACATCATAGGCAACAACATTTCTCATAAGCAGGGTCATCAAATGCAAAATTTCGTGGGTCTGGATATAACATCAAAACGGTTCCTGTGCATGGGGATCATTGAAATAACACTTCATAGGCATGGGTATCAGGCCAGTAACCTACACAGCATTTCCTAGCCAGGGGCCCTCTAAAAGGAGCCGTCCCTAGGCAAAAAGTTAACTCAGGGTCCAAGTGTCATTAGCCAGAGCAGCCCCACATTCAACTCAGGGAGAGCCCTTAGGACTAATGGTAGTTGTTGGACCTGGCCCTTTTGGCAGGTTCACCCATAGACTTTTTTTGCTTTTTCCTAGCCTGTTTCTGGAACCTGGGTTGGTGATTTTAGGCCTCTGCACACTTTTTCACTGTGGTACAGTGTAAAGTGCGTGTGCTCTCTGTGTATGTGTGGTGAGTGACCTGCCCTCCCATAGGAATGAATGGGGAGTATGTATGCCCATGGTAGTTCCTGATGTGTGGGGAGTGCAGGGTCGAGTTTGATGTGTGTGAACTTGTGAGATTGAATGCTGTGTAATGGTGTATGCGGCATGATTGTGTCTAGTCTAGAAGCGCCACTTTTAGAAGTTGGCATATTTGTGTAGTGAGTCTGCTGGCACGTGATTGGCTGGTGAGCCTGGCCCAGGAGTGCCTGGGCCTGCTTGTGGATTGACTGTCTGGTTTGAGTGTGACAGGGGCTGCAGAGCGCCCAGATGGTTGTCTGAGTCAGCCGTGGATGAAAGGCAGCATCTGCTGCCAGGGAAGTGGGAGGAGATTAGCACCTGATAGTGAAGGGCTCTGCCTGCCTGCCACAATGCTGGCTCCACCCCCCCGCCGGGAGACTGTCACCTCTGTCCATGATACTGAAGGGACTTCCCTCTAAACCAGTCTAGCTGGTTCTCACACTGCCTACACAAAGACTTCAAAGACTTTTCTGTGTATAAGAAGGGGCTGTGTCCCCTTCCAAAATTGTTCTTGTTTTTGGACTTGAATGTGCCAGGGGCGTGCTGCTGCTTGGGCTCAGGGGAATCCCTGAGCCCTGTCCAGCCCCTGGACTCCTGATGGACTTTCCTGGATTCCTGGATTCTTGGGGGACCCCTCTGCCTTGCTTGGGCTGATGGGGGACTTGGCTTTGCCCCCTGGGAATCTCTGGGACCTTTTTGCAGCATGGAGAAGCTGCATTTTTCTGCAGGAAGCGCTGTGCTTCCCCCTGAGAGCGCTCTGCCTGTTTTCAAGCGCTTTGGAGCGCCTCATTTCCCCCAAGCACTTGAGAGCGCTTTATTTGTTGCCCTAGCGCTGGGGAGTGCTTTTGTGCACAGCCGGTGCATTGGCCCGCATTTTGCGTGGGGAGCGGCGCGGGAGCCCACTCCGCTATATTGCCGACTTCCATGCCCCTCCATCGAGTGCCCACCTCGACATATCGATATTTGAAACCGGAGCCCACCCGGCATTGCCCCGTGTATCACCTCCACGGCCCTCTCACCGAAAAAGCAGCTGCCGGCATTTTGCAAAGGCCGCGCTGGGATTGGCCCAGCCGGCCGAGCCTCCCGCCACGTCAGAGGGGGAGGAGGAGGCGAAGGAAGTCAGGCGATGCTTTACCTGGCGGTGGGCGGGACTTCCGGTTTTGCGAGAGGAGTCTTGCGCCCGCCGCCGGCATCAGAGGAGTGAGGGGAGAGGTGTTGCGGGGCTCCCATGAGCTGAGGGAGCCCCGTGGTGTATGGAGGGATCCCCGGGTCCCATGAGGGGGGGCCCGGGTGAAACACCGTCGCCGCAGCCTGAGCGGGAGAGGAGACGCGACCCACGAAAGAGCCGGTGAGTTGGGCTCTGTGGTGAGGGGCGGCGACCCGGAGAGAATGTAGTGCCAAGGAGGCACAGAGTCAGGGCGGCCCCGGTAGCGCAGGGGGCCGCCCCAACGTGGCACAAGTTGGAGCAGCCCCGTTTAGCAGTGGGCTGCTCCCCGTGTATTGGCAGCTTCCCATTGAGCCCCATGTGGCACAGTGTTGGCGGTGCAAGCAGGGCGGCCCCAGTTGGCAGCGGGTTGCCCCAACGTTGTCTAGAGCCCCGAGAGGCTCCCTGGGGGCATGTTTGTTTCGAGCCCACAAGGCTCAGGGGGCCATCACAGTGATCTCGAGCCCCAGAGGGGGGGGCTCCAACGGCCCGCAGTGTTTTTGCAGAGCCCACAAAGGGCCCCAGAGGTACATTCAGAGCCTCGAGGGCTCCATGGGGCATATTTGTTTTTGAGCCTGTGTGGCTCCAACGTGCGCAGTTTGCTAGCAGTGGGCGCAGTTTGCTCCTGAGGGCTAGTGAGAGCCCTGCCTCAGTTCTGCTTCACAGCTGCCCAGCAATTAGTGGGCAGCTGCACCGTTTAGGTTTTGTGTGGTTCCCAGGTGCCAAGCAAGTAGTGGGCACCTGCATCGTTTAGGCCCCTGACATTAAGACACAGGGCGTCCTAGCCCCAACAAGCCAGATGGCCTAGGGACTGCCACAGGTGGTGGCTTATGTTAAGTTTTGCGCAATGTGGTTACCTTCTATGTTTAGGATGGTAATTGCCTACTGTGTGTTTTTGCGCTATGGTATTGTCCTGGCACCTCTGAATGTTTTCAGGCATCATGTGTCTTTCTTTCCCTGCGCTGCACCTCTGAATGTTTTAGGCGTCATGTGTCTTCTAGCACTGCACCTCTGAATGTGTTTGTGATTCATCAAGTGCTCTGTTCTTAACACCGCTGAATGTGTAGGTTTATGCATCATGTGTTTCCCTTTATTACTCCTCTGAATGTATTTTTATGCATCATGGGTAATGTGTTCTTTCCTAGACCCCTAAATGCTGTGTGATACTTAGGTGGTTGTTCTTTTTAGTATAGGTGGTCCTAGTGAGGTCCTGGTCCCCTGCGTGACATTCTCCTAAGGTGTTTAGGGTTGCGTAGGTGGTACTTACCTGTCCCCAGTAGTTACTGGATGTGATTTACAACTGTTATTCTTTTTGCTATACTTATTCTAAGTTCTATAAGTGCTATTTCTATTTCTAAAAGTGCTGATTATGACAGTGGCCCATGTGGCCCTGTCCTGTGTAAATAATCCCATGTGAATATTGCCCGTGCCAGTTGGCACAATGTACATGTGTGATTTTTATCTGATGTGTGTTTACAATACAAAAGTTATATTAATATAACCTTGTGTGGAGTCCCTTTTTGGTGTGCCTAGGATGTTGTTGCTGGTGTGCGCTGGCGCAAATGCTTTACACATTGCCTCCGAGTTTAGCCTTGCTGCTCGTGCCTAGCTACCAAGGGGGTGAGCAGGGGTTATCTTGGCGTGTGACTTCCTTGCCCTGACTAGAATTGTGGTTTCTGCCTGGCTTTGGCGTCAGCCTTAGCCTACCAGAAATAGCTAGTTCTAACAGTAGTTCTATGTTCTAGTCAGGCCCAGTATTACTCCGAGCATTCTGCACTTACTGTAGGCCCCAGGGGTCGTCAGGACCAGTAGAGTGTTAAATGGGGCATCCGCTGCTCTTCTCAGGCCTCTTACGGTGAAGGGCGGCCACAGAGCTGCCACTCTGGTTCTGCGAGGCTCTTCGGCAGCCTCGCTATCCCCTGCAATCTCTGCCCTCCCCCAGAGGGGTTACCTTTGTGTTCCTGGCCTCAGTAGGCCCGCGCTGCTCTGTCCTGGCCTGGGGGGAAGGTCGGGGGCTCACCCTCTCCTTGGAGCCCCCCTTACCAGTGTTAGGACTTGGCCCCAGGCCTTCCGGGTCTGGGTGAGGCCCGGGAGCCAATGAGGATGCTGCACTATGGGGCGCGGCCGCCTCGTCCAATAGTAGCGAGGCTCACCGGGGGTGGGGCCTGTGTCATCACCGGTGCCCCGGCTGCCCCGCAACGCTCTTGGCCACTCTGAAGGCGTGGCATGGCCTCTCCAAAACTCGCAGCGGCCCTCCCTTCACATGGGCGGCAGCGGCGGCAACATCAGACCTGGCGAGCCTTCTCCGGCACCCGCGGCAGCCCTCCCTTCACATCGGGGGCCAGGGCGGCGACTTGTGGACCCACAGTGCCACAGACCTCACGGTGATCTTCGGCAACTCCAGCACCACGCTATCCCGCAGGTACCGGAGCTGCGGCGGTGAACGGCGGGACCAATAGCACTCCTCAGTTCAGGGCGCAGGGGCTGCAGCAGTGATTGGGCCATTAAGGCTTAGAGGCCCCAGCTCGTAACAGGCACAGCGCGTGGGGCACGGCAGCAGTTCGGCCAGGTCTTGGGCGGCAGCGGTGGTTTTTTGTAAATTAACGCTTAGAGGCTACACAGCGCTTCAGAAGCACAGCGCTAGAGGACAGTTGTAGGTGCCTTGTAGCTTATCATTCAGCAGGCACAGCGCTCATTACCTCGTGATCCCCATCAGCAGCACTCACAGCAGGCAGTCCACGTCTTTCTTACAGTGCTTGATGGGCACAGCGCCTCTCTTAGGGGGGATGGATGGCAGGTCTCAGTTGCAGGTTTTTGAGGGGAAGAAGAGGGTTGAGTTGCAGGCATAAAAGGCAGGATGTTCCCTGCAGCACATTGGAGTTGGTCCCATTGGTTTTCCCCTCACTGGCCAATGACATCCCGCCATCACAAGAACTGTGCGACTCACTAGCCATCTTCTTCCATCGCAAGATCGCAGACATCCACGACAGCTTCAACACCACGACCGCGCCGACTGTGCCAGACTCCACCTCCCCTTTGAACACCACCAGCACCAACCGCCTGACCTCCTGGTCCAACGTCAACGAGACATGCAAGGTCATGAACTCCATCCACTCTGGATCTCCTTCTGACCCGTGCCCACACCACGTATTCAACAAAGCAGACGCAGCCATCGCACCTCACCTACGGAAGGTCATTCACAACTCCTTTGAAACAGCGACATTCCCGGAAAGCTGGAAGCACGCCGAAATCAACGCCCTCCTCAAGAAGCCCAAAGCAGACCCCAAGGAACTCAAGAACTTCCGGCCAATCTCCCTGCTCCCATTCCCGGCAAAGGTCATCGAGAAAATCGTCAACATGCAACTGACCCGCCACCTGGAAGACAACAATATCTTGGACCCGTGTCTGTCCGGATTCAGACTAAACCACAGCTCAGAGAAAGCCCTCATCGCTGCCGCAGACGACATCAGATGCCAACTAGACAACGGCAAAACATCAGCCCTCATCCTCCTGGACCTGTCAGCCGCATTCAACACGGTCTGCCATCGCACTCTAAAGACACGCCTCCTAGAAGCCAGAATTCAAGAGAAGGCCCTTGACTGGACTACGTCCTTCCTCACTGACAGAACCTAGAGCGTCCGCCTTCCACCCTTTTGATCCGAAGCCACCAACATTATATGTGGCGTCCCCCAGGGCTCATCCCTCAGCCTGACGCTGTTCAACGTCTACATGGCCCCCCTCGCACTAGTGGCCCGCCATCATGACCTCAACATCATCTCCTACGCTGATGACACCCAACTCATCCTCTCAAGGACCCACACACCGCCAAAACCAACCTCCACAAGGGAATGAAGGCTGTCGCCGACTGGATGAGGAGCAGCCGTCTGAAGCTGAACTTGGACAAGACGGAGGTCCTCATCCTCGAATCCACCCCCTCAGCCTGGGACAACTCCTAGTGACCGACCACACTGGGAACAGCACCAACACCCACCGATCATGCACGGAATCTAGGATTCATCCTCGACTCCTCCCTCTCCATGTCTAAGCAGGTCAACGCCGTCTCCTCCTTCTGCTACAACACCCTCTACATGCTCCGCAGGATCTACAACTGGATCCCGACCGAAACAAGAAGAACGGTGACATAGGCCCTCGTCAGCAGCAGACTGGACTACGGCAATGCACTCTATGCAGGAATCCCAGCCAAACACCTACGATGACTACAACGCATCCAAAACGCCTCCGCCCGACTGATCATCAACGTCCCCCGCCGCAGCCACATCACCCCCCACATGAGAGACCTACACTGGCTCCCCGTCGACAAGAGGATCCCCTTCAAGCTCCTCACCCACGCACACAAAGCACTCCACAACGCCGGACCAGCCTTCCTGAACAGCAGACTTAGCTTCTACACCCCCACCCGCAAGCTCCGCTTTGCCAGCCTCGCCCTCACCGCTGTCCCCCGCATCCAACGAACGACCTCCGGTGGCAGATCCTTCTCCTACCTTGCCGCCAAGACCTGGAACACCCTCCCTACCCACATACGGCAGACCCAAGACCTACTCACCTTCAGAAGACTCCTCGAGACCTGGCTCTTCGAGCTGTAGTAGCACCCCCCCCCCCCCGGCCCCTCAGCGCCTTGGGACCCTCACGGGTAAGTAGCTTGCTCTACAAGTACTCTGATTGATTGATTGATTGATTGAGTATGCAATAGCAAAACAATAATGCAACAAGGGAGCTAATCATCAGATGAGCATCCTAAGGAAACTTAAACCCTTCCTCCACAGACCAACCTAAAAATGGCGGTACAAACCCTAGTGTTACCAAGATTGGACTATGGAAGCACCACTTTATGCGGTCTTCCCAAATGCAAGCTGGCCCCGTTGAGGGCACCTCTGACCAGACTGGTCTCAGGAACTAAAAAAAATAACCACATTTCTCCAACCTTGAAAGTTCTGAATTGGCTACCATATGAGGCAAGAATACAACTCAAGCTCACCTGCATGACTCATACAGCCCTGCATAGCAATACCCCCTGTTACTTAGCACAAAAGCTTGAGCGGTCAGGAGGATGCAGACTATCGCGAAGTGAAAGTTCACTACTACCGAAACCAAAATCCTTCCATAAAAAATAACTGGCTGCAGAGCATTTTCAGGGATTGCCCCGAAGATTTGGAACTCTCTACCTCCAAATGTATGCAGAATCTCCTCCTCCTCCTCATTAAAAGAAGAAGTAAAAATGCTTCTAATAAACAAATTCACATCCTAAGACTTTAAGCTCTCTAATGACCACTTGCCACCTCTGCTATCCATATACCACTCTTCACCTTTTTTGTATTGAATGGCACATTTTGAATGTATGTATATTACCCCATCATCTAATGTTTAATAACTGTGTATTGTAAAGCGCTCTGATACCCTCTTGGGTCGCGTAGGCGCTACATAAAACTTTATAAATAAAATTAAAATCAATAGAGTTGATGAGGGTTGTGTCAGAAAGGTTTTCCTTTTTCCCACCAATGAGTGTACTGGAGCAGGGGTGTAACTTATTTTCCTTCCTTACCATACTGCCATTCCTAACAGGAGCATACTACACAGGTTACTGAATATTTAGTAGGGAGCACGTATCCCCTTACCCTTCATTTACGAAATGACCTCTCCACCCTCCCCGGTCCAGGAGTTTCCAGGAGTTCCACTCCTGCTCCTAAGTGTTTAAAGATATTTGTGCATCGCCTGTGCATCTCTCTCATCCCTATGAACAGTAAATTCAAGTTTAATTTAAGACCCTTGGCCATAGAGCTTTGGTGCATGACTTATATAAACAAGAATATTGTGCTTCATTAAAACCCCTCAGAAGGAACAACAACCTCAGAGATTAAAAGTAAGACAAAAGGGATGCGTGACATTTCCAAACAGGATAGAAATGGACAGAAATGGAGGTACAAATCCATAAAAAAAAATATATGCAAAGGCGCACGTTAGAACATGTGTATCATATAAAATAGGCCAAGCAGCTTATAAAATGTATTGATTAGTTAGGTAACATACCTTAGTAAAGCCAATAGCTCTGGCCTTGGAATGTCTTAGCATCAGTGCACAGGGCCGTTTTACAAGCTGAGTCCTGAAATGCTTGCAATTAATCATATAGCATATATCACCTAGAATAAGATAAAGCTGCTTTAAAATACAAAAATGCACCTTTCTTTAACAGCTGAAGCGCTGGCATTCATTTGTCACATTATATCACTGCACACCACTGATTAAAAGTACATGTTTAAAAATAGAACCCTTCTTTCTCTTCCCCTGTAGCAATGTCATTTGTGAACTGAGGAAAGTAAGTTGCCATGTGCACCCTGTATGTGGCCCACATTCTTGAATAGAGAGCAACATTATAGTTTACTAAATCAAAATAATTTATTTGTATGCCTCTTATACTAAACTCACTATTCAAATGTGCTTTCATATATGATAATGTAAAAACGGGCATATTGCTGTAAGGATCAATCCCAGGTTTTCTAGTTTCGCTTTGTACAAATCAGCCAATAAATGTGTGTTTGAACTGCGATATGCAGCAATAATCAGCATTCAGTGGGCCCATGTGGCTATGGGCTCCGGTGTCATTGCACCTGCTGCACCAATGCAAGCTAGACATCTGCACAACACTAATTACAGCATTTTATTTTAGAGGCACCACCTCACTGTTTCCATGCAGTGGGCATGCACTGATGTTAGTACCATGGAAGTCGCTACCATTGGTGCAGCAGGTGCAGTGGCACCAAGGACCATTAAACCATGTAAATGTCTCTATTTTCCTATCCCAACAAAAGTCAGAAGGGCCATTTTCTTTGCTTGATTCAGAGCCCATCGCATCATTTACTTGCTAGTGGCTACCTGGTCTTTCTAAAATATGATAACACACACAAAAGGGGGGCCTAAGGGAAGTTTAAGGACCAGCGTGGGTGCAATCCCCACTCATAAATTCCACACACAAAAAGGAAACCACGGGTCTGGGATATGGCGGTAGAGCAGGAGTGTGAACAGACAAGAAACACAATGACCGACAATGATATAAGGGAATATCCCTTTTTAAGGACAACTCCCCTCACACATCAGGGGTGTCATGCTTCATCATAGGGGTGCCTTCTCACGTCAGAACCTAGTTCTGGTGCGGGCTACAACCTCCTCTCTACGAGAAGGGAGCTCAGGAAAGTTTTAAATGCGGGCACACGGGTTGTCCTAAAAACACTATGTGAGTGTGGTGTGTGGAAAAAGTAACGTGCAGTGCTGGTTATGTGTGTGTGATTTAATACAGCCTACAGAGGTAGCAACACAATTTATTCAGCACCCCTGTGGCAGGATTAAAAACAATAAACTGTGCAATAAGCCTTTCCAAATTCAAGATGTTTCAGCCTTAATAACCTCTGTAAGTGTCTAGGCTTTCTTCAGGATCTTTAGAAAACAGCTACTGCTATAGTGAGTGGGTGCAAATAGTACAAATGTTAAAAGGGAACAAACATTGGTCTCTAGAATACTGAACCAGGTATTGACGTGTTCAGTCACATCCACCGTTCAAACCTGTAGTGGAGACAAACAAGAAACAGTGTATATCTCAAACTGTGTCCCACCATTTACTGACAAGTAGAAACCAAGGCATATTTAGCCTGGCTTATTCACTAGCTAGCAGTAAACATTATTATGGCACTCACCTATTTAGGTTGATAGAGTTACCACATCTGTCCGGTACTATTTAGTAAAAGGTAAAAATGCCAACCTATATAGAAAGAAAAGTGGTGGCATAAAATAGAAACTGAAGAGAAGAAAAGAAAACAGTCCGCATGCGTAATGCAGTGTCGGTGAATAACAGTGTAACAGTATAATGGTAGACACTCAGACTATAAAATGATAAAAAGGAGACCTAGCCAATGCCGCACTGTACCAACGATGGTGTGGGTTTAAGGGTAGAGGACCAGTCTGGGACCCAAAAGGACACCCACACGACATTGCTAAGTATCAAGGTCCAAAAGTAGGGACCTGAAGTAGTTAATGTAGGTACAAGAAAGGCGCTTACCATCTCGCAGGTAATGGAAATAGTAAAGGAGAGCGCGATGTTAAACCACTCACCGTTAGGGCATGAGAGGCACCAAATGCACGTATTGATGAGAGTCGAAGAACTAGCTCCGACAACCGTAACAGGCTCGATAGTGGGCTATAAGCGAGCGGTAAAATATATAGCGCCGCATACAGTTGAGAAAACTATCCGAGTGTGGCCAGTATTTATAGTCAGAGGTAAAGCTCTGACGAGCAAGCTACAAGTATCCATGAACGTATAGGACACTTACAGCAAACAGTTTGCTGCGTGGGCCATGGTGTCTGTCAAACCGACAGGAACTGCCAAATGACTTCTGTTAGACCTCGCTTCATTGGTGTGAGTCTCCCTTCCATTTTTGTCGGATTGCCTCCTCTGTTTTTTTATATGCTTTTGCTGGTTATATGCTTTGGTCACTGTGCCACTGCTATTCAGTGCCACACTGCAAATGCTCCCTATGTTACATTGATGTACTAATTAGTGATTCCATGATTGGGTTATTTGATTTACTCCAGCGTGAGACGAGTTGTTTAGTATGTGACAGACCGGGCAATGGCGTCCTTTCTAGTCCAGGGTGACTGCTGCTGTCGGCTGTTCTGGATGGAGAGAGGGGTTCTGAGTATACAACAGTAGCTTAGAGCAGGGCTGGCTCCAGGTGTCGAAATGAGCGGGCAATGGCGTCCTTTCTAGTCCAGGGTGATTGCTGCTGTCGGCTGTTCTGGATGTAGAGAGGGGTTCTGAGTATACAACAGTAGCTATGAGCAGGGCTGGCTCCAGGTGTCGAAATGAGCGGTGTTTGGACCCCACGCCTCCTGCAACGACCTGTCCGATGGGTTATTGTAGTGGTGTCTTTTTAAGTGAATTTTAGTGGAGGCCGGCAGCTACGCCGCTAGCCACAGGATCAGACTGGTGGCGGTCATCTGTAAAGGGTTTGTGTTTACATTTTTGCCTAACGTGTTTTCATCTGACTATTGTACGCAAATACAAAGTGAGGGGTGCCGCTCGCAGCGGTTGTTGTTGCCAGCAGTTCTCTTGCCCAGAGGGGAGAGTGGGAGCCAGCGGGGCTCCCAGGACCAGGAGTCTCCGCCGCCGCCAGCATCACCGCGCTCCTCCCCCTGCCACCGCCTCATTACCGCACGCGGCCCCCGCTTCGCGGGAGCCGCTCGCAGCGGTTGTTGTTGCCAGCAATTCTCTTGCCCATAGGGGAGAGTGGGAGCTAACGGGACTCCCAGGAGTCTCCGCCGCTGCCAGCATCACCGCGCTCCTCCCCCTGCCACCGCCTCATTACCGCTCGCGGCCCCTGCTTCGCGGGAGCCGCTCGCAAAGGTTGTTGATGCCAACAGTTCTCTTGCCCAGGGGGGAGAGTGGGAGCCAGCGGGACTCCAATGACCAGGAGTCTCCGCCGCCGCCAGCATCACTGTGCTCCTCCCCCTTACTCTGATGACCTATATCTTTAAAAACGCCCACTGCTGCGCGGGAAGCGCGCTGCGGGCGAAGCGCGGGCCAAGAGCGGACCCGTTTGAGCCCGTTTGAGCCCGTTCGAGGCTGGAGAAGACCAGGCCGGGCCCACTCTCTAACCCCTGGCCCCGGTAAGTCAAGTACCTGACCTCTTCCACAGGGGGGCTGAATTTTCTTTCTATTTAACAGAGATGGTGATGGGTGTCACCAAGGACAAGATGTGCTTGAAAAATGGGGGCATGCTGGGAAAATTAGACTACTTCTTTACAAAAGCGTCGAACGTGCTCGCGCAAGAGATAGCAGTCACAGAACAGCGGCTATCAATTGATGCGCTCGCACATTCCTTTCAGCTGGGGGATGGCATTCTACCAGACAATTTATCCACACAGGGCCCGGCATGCACTAATTCCTCCCCCCTCGGGGCGAGTAACACCTCGGGAAGCAATCAGACAGCCCCCGCTATAGAGATAAGGCCCCCAGCTGTTCCATCCTACCCAAAAACAAGGTCGAAGACCGCCCTTTCAACGAGCAGAAAAGAACATTCACCAAAGCAGCAAGGAGCTGTCAAAAAGAAACGAGACACGGGTAATTGTACGAAAAGGTGCCCTACTAAATTAAGGAGAAGAAGGCTGGAGGAATCTGAGCCACAAACTTTGGGACCTCGGGAACTCTGTGCACAAGCGTCAATTGATGTAGAATTCACGCTTACTGATACACAAAATGTTCAAGTTCCCATTATGAACAATGACTTCTGGACTAAAGGGGGGTTGTGTTTTCTGATCTTTTGTCTCCTCTCATTGACAGACTAGCTGCAATTGAAGCCAATGTATTATCTTTAACTAATGCTTCTAATCAATATCAGGGGGTTGCAGTGAATCGAGCGAGGGCTGTTGACAAATTCCCACTTGCTATTCCAATTGGCTCAAATACTGCGGGTCTGGCTAGGCCTGTTGCACGATATTCTGGAGCTACAGGCCCAGCAGGGTCACTCGCATCTGATCCCAATTTACAAGGCCGGGACAGTACGACAATGGGTACGGGGACAACTGGGAGTGTAGTTGCTGCTTCCAACGCTGGTCAGGGTCTAAATGGACAGCAAAAACCCGTACTACGCAATGACTCTAACACAGGTATACAGTCGCAACGCGGTGGTAACTCCAAGCCCGTTCAAATTAATTTACCACCTGAATCTAGTCCCTACGTGGTGGTTTTAGCAGGGGTTCCTGTATTGAATAATGAGATCCAGGAGTTGCACATTTCCCTCAAGAAAAGGTCATTGACTGGCTCAATAAAAACAAGCGATTTTGGAAAAGGGGGGTGGTGATGGACAGAGTTTCTGAATGATGCAGAATACTCTTACCAAGTCAAGAGATCATGGTTTTAATCCATCACCGTTTTTTAGCTCAATGCACCATCCCAGCTCAGAACCTGGCTATATGCAAATTAGTCTGTTCCTGTCCCAGTGCATGATGGGAACAGGGCAAACCAAACTACCAAGCCAATTCTTATACTGGGAAGGAAACAAGCTTCCGGGGACCGGTTTCTGGCATCACAGCCTTCTTCGGCCCGGCTTGCTTGAATCCTGATGGTGCATTGAGCAAGGGACTCACGTCTGAGCATACCCTCCCACACATAGTGTGGATAAAACCGATTTTGGAAAAGGGGGGTGGTGATGGACAGAGTTTCTGAATGATGCAGAATACTCTTACCAAGTCAAGAGATCATGGTTTTAATCCATCACCGTTTTTTTGCTCAATGCACCATCCCAGCTCAGAACCTGGCTATATGCAAATTAGTCTGTTCCTGTCCCAGTGCATGATGGGAACAGGGCAAACCAAACTACCAAGCCAATTCTTATACTTGGAAGGAAACCAGCTTCCGGGGACCAGTTTCTGGCATTACAGCCTTCTTCGGCCCGGCTTGCTTGAATCCTGATGGTGCAATGAGCAAGGGACTCACGTCTGAGCATACCCTCCCACACATAGTGTGGATAAAACCGATTTTGGAAAAGGGGGGTGGTGATGGACAGAGTTTCTGAATGATGCATAATACTCTTACCAAGTCAAGAGATCATGGTTTTAATCCATCTCCGTTTTTTAGCTCAATGCACCATCCCAGCTCAGAACCTGGCTATATGCAAATTAGTCGGTTCCTGTCCCAGTGCATGATGGGAACAGGGCAAACCAAACTACCAAGCCAATTCTTATACTGGGAAGGAAACAAGCTTCCGGGGACCGGTTTCTGGCATCACAGCCTTCTTCGGCCCGGCTTGCTTGTATCCTGATGGTGCAATGAGCAAGGGACTCACATCTGAGCATACCCTCCCACACATAGTGTGGATAAAACTGATTTTGGAAAAAGGGGGTGGTGATGGACAGAGTTTCTGAATGATGCAGAATACTCTTACCAAGTCAAGAGATCATAGTTTTAATCGATCACCGTTTTTAGCTCAATGCACCATCCCAGCTCAGAACCTGGCTATATGCAAATTAGTCTGTTCCTGTCCCAGAGCATGATGGGAACAGGGCAAACCAAACTACCAAGCCAATTCTTATACTGGGAAGGAAACAAGCTTCCGGGGACCGGTTTCTGGCATCACAGCCTTCTTTGGCCCGGCTTGCTTGAATCCTGATGGTGCAATTAGCAAGGGACTTACGTCTGAGCATACCCTCCCACACATAGTGTGGATAAAACTGATTTTGGAAAAGGGGGGTGGTGATGGACAGAGTTTCTGAATGATGCAGAATACTCTTACCAAGTCAAGAGATCATGGTTTTAATCCATCACCGTTTTTTTAGCTCAATGCACCATCCCAGCTCAGAACCTGGCTATATGCAAATTAGTCTGTTCCTGTCCCAGTGCATACGCAATGACTCTAACACAGGTATACAGTCGCAACGCGCTGGTAACTCCAAGCCCGTTCAAATTAATTTACCACCTGAATCTAGTCCCTACGTGGTGGTTTTAGCAGGGGTTCCTGTATTGAATAATGAGAAACAGGAGTCGCACATTTCCCTCAAGAAAAGGTCATTGACTGGCTCAATAAAACAAGCCTCTGCCGCCAACTGTAACCAGTGAAATCCTACTTGTCCGGAGGGTCTCATGGGTGGACAACAGGGTAAAGGATCTAAATGGGGACTGTGTACTAATTAATTGTAGAGACACACGAACGGTGTCTCACATTTGCCACTGGGGTCAGCCTTGCACGGATACAGCTATACAGTCACTCCCCTTGTCATATTTTTATCCTCCGGGAAAAATAGTCACTAGTTTAGGCTCTGAGCAACCCTGGAATCTGGCAAAGCACCCAATGGTGGGTGGAAGTAGCCTGGGCAGGCACAGAGACTCTCCTGGTCCAGCGGCTATAAGTCTACATAATAGATTTAGTTGTCTGGATCAGGTGGATTGACGGTGGCCCAAACAGGGGCTCACAAAGGGGGAACTGTCTGATACAGACATGGCTGATAAGATAGTGGGTGGCATTGTAAAAGAAAGGAAAAGAGCTAGCACCAGTGAGGCCAGGATGGTGGGTAGAATCGGGAAATACGACATCAATACAATTTACTTCTAGTAACAGCAGGTGCCCCACTGATAGTGGCAGTGAGTCTTGTATTTTTGCAGCTGAGGTTAATAATTCACCGCCGCCCCCAGTGCGTGAGGGTCCCAGGCCAAATTCACTTAAAATATTATCACGGAATCTGGCAGGGCTCCCCAGCAAACTGACCTGCCCTGATTGGGGCTCCTTTGTTGACGAAAGTGACATCTGTCTCTTTCAGGAGACATGGGCACACACTGAGTTATATCGGACAGGCTTTGTCACATTCTATGTCCCGGCTGGCTGGGGAGGGAGAGGCCGCCCGTCCGGGTGCCTCACCATCTGGGTGGGCACTCACCCAGGCTGTACCCACCCAGGCTGTACAATGAAAGTCTTAACACCTTGGATGCTTGAGATATTCCTCTGCTGTGCTGGGCCATAATAGAAATGGGTGTGGTCATGACGAGCTCAGCTCGTCATGAGCACCCTAGAGGTGTACCTCATGACGAGCTGAGCTCGTCATGAGCACCGAAGGGGTTAAACACTCATTCCAAAGATATTCAGTGTGTGGTTCTTTCTTGGCCAAACGCGTTTAAATTGTACTAATCAATGTATATTCTCGTCCCGTAAGTCCAACCAGTGAGTCTAGTACAATCGAGGATCTTTCCCTCTTTATTCCAACAATTGTGAATGGCACCCGCCTGTTGGAGGGTGGTGACCTGAATTGCCATTACGAACCCCTCATGGGTTTGAATGATGGGGTTCAGGCTCCCACTCCCAAGGCATGGTCCCCGTTAACTATACAAATTATGGCACTTACCCTAAAACATTCTTTACGGGCCTGAAATGGCCATAGCCCTTCCGACATCCCAGCCAAATGTACCTACAACAAACCAGGACAAATGTCTCTTCTTGATTATATACTGGTCATCGGTTATTGATTACAATGTCGTCATAAGAGCATACAGTGACAATAATGCCCTTATCTTAAAATTGGGTTTACCATATATCTGTGGGAGTGATGCTGCATCCTCTGATGCCAATGACGGCAATCTTACCGTCTCTAATGACAGGCGCAGAGTCAGTTGGCATAAATTAGTTGAACACCCGGAACAACTAGGGAAACTCTATAGTTCAATCCTTCCCTTGTTCAGTGAGATTGTAATATTAATTAGCCAACCTCCATCCCATGACTACCTATCCAAGCTGGAGGAACTCAATAAGGGCGTTCTCCTAAATTTGGCTGAGTTACTTAACCCATGGGTGGCAGGGAGGACAAAAAGGGTTTCCCACTGCTCCTTGTATAATCCAGCTTGCAGGATGGCGAAAAGAGAGCTTTTGCAGGCTATAAAAGAAAATGATAGAATAAAAATTAAAACCAGGAGGGTGCACTATAAATGGCTGATTAATTGTGCCAAGGAAGAATGGGACCATGAAAAATGGTCTAATCTCTCTCTGGCGCTTGAAGCTAAAGATTTTTGTAAATTCTGGACTATAATAAACAACCGTAGTGGTGAGTTGAAAGCAGCAATAGAACCGAACATAGCCCCTGAAGCTTGGGAAGGTCACTATCAGGCTTTATATTCTCCCGAGGGACTTAATGACCATACTTCGGATTCAGTTGTCCAAGCCGCTTTAACATCGCATCCTGAGGTGACCGAGTTTACGGTGCAAGAAGTATGTAATGCCATCTCTAAACTTGTCTCAGGTAAAGCCCCAGGCTTGGACAAACTTCCAGGGGATCTCTTTAAGCAGGAGCCGAAAATTTGGGGCCCCTATTTTCAGATCCTGTTCAATGCTATTCTGCGAGGCATGACGGTTCCCTGTACTTGGCTGGGCGCAGAGATAGTGCCCATATTTAAAAAGGGCTCTCCTCTGCTCCCATCCAACTACAGACCGATCAGCCTCATTGATGTCCCCCAGAAGATCTTTGCTAGACTCATTCTGGACCAGTAACAGAACTGGATGGACGAGTCTGCAACTCTTAGTCCCTACCAGGCGGGGTTTAGGAAGAATACCTCCACTGTGGACCAAATCTTCTGTCTACAACTTTTATATTGGAAAACAGTGAGTATAGAGGGTGGCAGCCTCTATATGGTATTCGTCGACCTTCGCTCTGCCTTTGACCTTGTTCCCAGGGCCAAACTTTGGGCTATTCTTCTTGATCTGGGTATTTCCACGCACCTCCTGTTTGTCTTCATGAGGTTACATGAGGCTAACTTTGGGCAAGTAGATGTGGAAAAAACTGCTTACTCTCATCTAGATTCCCCGTTGACAGGGGGGTAAGTCAGGGCTGTGTCCTTCCACTGACCCTGTTCTGCCACTATGTCAACAGAGTAATCAAGCACCTTAACGGAGTCTCCCACAGCAATGCCCCTAAGTTGGCTGGCAACAGGGTACCAGCAATTATGTTTGCCGACAATAACCTTTTGCTGTCTAAAACCCCCATGGGGGTACAGAGAATATTGGATGGTTTTCAGGATTTTTGCCCCATTCGAGGCCTGGAGATCAACTCTTTAAAAACTAAATTCATGATATTCAATCCTCCGAGAACCACCAGGGCAAACCCCAGTTTAGGGCCGACACTTTTGGAAAGGTTCACCACGTTTGATTATCTCGGGGTCACAATAAACGAACATTTTACATGGGGCCCCCAGCAGACAAAGTCACAGTTAAAATTGGCCCAACTCTCGGGTGGCATCCTTAAACTATCTACTAAATCTACAATTAAACCTCTGAGACCGCCTACGAGGTCTATAAGGCAAAAGCTAGGGGTGCCATCATATATGGGGGTGAACTGTGGGGTTACTCTGTCAGGTCTGAAATTATCACAACCGAAAATATATTTCTAAGAGGGTTAATAGCACTACCATCTAGTACACCACCCTTTCCCCTATGGCTTGACCTGGGCATCAGACCAATTAATGAAGAACTAGAACTCAAACCCCTGAGATTTTGACGCAGACTCTGGGTCACCCCGGAGCTGCTACAATACAGAGAAGAACTCAAGGAGATCCTGTCCTTTTTAGGCTCGGGAAAATTTCCCTGGCTTGCCTACATAAGGAGAGAATCCATAAGGCTAGAATATCCCGAGCTTTGGTCCGATCCAGAACGGGGGTGTAAAAAACGCTCACGCACCCAGCTCACGAATGCATTCCGTGCAGACAGACTTATTGCTGCTCAACGCAATCCACAAATTGGCTCCATAACAGCCTCTTTCCTCTTGGTTAAAGATTCTTATTTATGTGAGCGATTTCTAGATGACATCTACCCTCTTTTGGCAAAAAAACTATATGTTCAATGGAGGCATGGTGTTCTACCACTGCGAGCTGTCACCTGCAAGTGGTCACCCTCTGCACCGACCAACTGTCCAGCTTGTAAACATGACACTGAAAATGAGCTGCATGTCTTGTTTTTTTGCCCAGGTTATCTTATGGCCAGGAACCATTAGCTTGTTCCCCTATGCAAAAACTTAGGCTTTCGACGATGCATGCAGGCATTTAGAATACTAAAAACTGACACAACTGGACCGACAGCATTTGCCATCTCAAATTTTTTGGCTGCTATGTGGTTTAAGCGCAGGCTATTAATTGAACGAATCTAAGCCTGCACTTTTAGCCCGTGGCATATTGTCTTTTTTTACATGTTCTTAAATTGTCACATGAAATTATTTATTGTTTTAATAATCTTAACGGTGGCCAATAGCTACGAAATTTGAATAACCATTTGTGTCGTTAAATTTTGCTGAAATTGTTATTTATGTAATGAATTCACATTGTCATCTATTTTTGCACTGTTTTTAGTAATCACTGTTCTTTTTTATGGCACACTGCTGAAATAAAAAGATCTTTTTGACTTGATTTACTTGTCAGACCCTAGTACAGTGCATCATGTGTGCCCAGGGCTTGTAAAGCAAATGCTGCTGGTGATATTGCAGCACTGGTTGTGCCACCCACAGAAGCAGCTTGTAAAGTGTGTCTCAGGCCTGCCATTGCAAGGCCTGTGTGCAGTCTATGGAGGCAGAAGGAGAGGCCAGCCCCAGGTTCATTGGGAAGACGAACCATCCTTTGCCTACACCCGAAGCAGGAAGGCCCATCTGCAGCAACAACAACAACAAGCAGGACCCAGCACAGAGGGGAGAGTCTCATAGTGAATATTAGCTCCTGGACCCTCAGTGATCTTGAGGAACAAGTTCTTAATAGAGGACTTGGATTTGTACCCACCAACATGGGTGATCCCTTTCAGTCTGTGAAGGTCTTCCTACGAAACTACTCATAAATATTTTAATATTTTATAATTGGCTAATACTGCAGTTTCTACTACGGTCCTACAGCTACCCTGTGTGTGGGCTGGTCCAAGTACCGTGGCACACTACTCATAAATATTTTATAATTGGCTAATACTGCAGTTTCTACTATGGTCCTACAGCTACCCTGTGTGTGGGCTGGTCCAAGTCCCGTGGCACAATTCCTTTCAGAAGCAGCCACTTCCTGTTCTAGTAAAAACGATTCCATTGGCTGATACTACAGTTTCCACTCTGGTCCTACAGCTATGGAGCATCCTCATTGGCCCATGTAACACTTATTAACTTCCTCCCTGATCTAGTTGGTACCTCCCCCTCGGCTCAGGATTAGTCCAGGGGTACCGACGGACAGGTGAGGAAGGGACGCCAGCCAAGCTCATGCAGCTCTCTAAAGCGAAGCGGTCCCCTACTTCATACTTAGGAGAGCGCTCATTTTCCAGCTTTACACAGCGAAGCATTTCTCTATTTTCATTCTTAGGAGAGCGCTCTGGATATCAGCATACAGGCTCCTTATGTATTATTGTTACTAAATGAACTAGGTTCGCTATCAGCCAGCCTTGAAGAGCCTTTTTCACTGCTCTTACATTGATATAGTGTTAGAATCAGAGATCTGTTACTAACTGTGTCTCACTCTCACGGCAGCCCTTGTAGTTCCTGTCTGTCATGTACTCAGAAACAATGCCTAGGTTTTTAGCACTTTGTGCCAGTGAATCATTAGTATGGATGTGATCTAACTAGACACCCACTATTTTATTTCATGAATTAGAGCGGGGCCTCCAACCCTGAGCAGTGGCCAGGATGAGGTGAGGCTTTCTCCCAAGCATTTTTGGGTGAGTAAAAATAAATAAAAAAACATATCTCTATCGTTTTGGAGAATGACCTATTGGCATAAAAAAACATATGGCGCAAAAATAATAGAAATGTGTGTCTGTGTTCTACCAATTTGTTGTCCCTTGTTGTGTATCTTCATTTTTAGGAAACAATCCTAAATACTTTATGAAACAGACATCCCCCGTCTGGAAAATCCAATGTACGGTAGGATGTTTTGTTTCATTAATTTGTGTTAATTTTTGCTTTTTTCACTAAGCTTAGGTTAAGCTTAATTGCAGTAGTGTTCAAGAGGTCCTGACGAAAGCCCGGTAGGCTTAACTTTCCTACAATGGCTGAAACATGTTGACCAAATACCATCCTTAATAGACAGTTATTGTGTCAAACTGTCTCACACTCATTTTAATTTTGACACCATGATTTTCCCTAATAAAGTGTTCCTTAAATCATGGTAGCCAGTTTTACATCTCACTTTTTGATTCTTTTTGCATACATTTTTTTCTCACTGCAATTTAACATCCCACACCATTCCAAACTGATTTGACTTTTGGTATGATCCATCACTGGTGGTTCCTTGGGTTTGGAGAAGCACATAATTCCAACAGGTGTGTGGCTCCCTAACCGGACCATCTTTGGTTCTATCCCAGATGATGAAGCTCTGCCATATGGGTGGGCTGATGGGATTCATTACCTTTTTGTTGTACACACTTTACAGGTAGACACAGAATCCATCACATTTGTCTTTGCCCGTATTAGTTGTACAGACCAGTGACAGTCCTTTTGTATTGTTATACTGTGAATAAGGGGTTTGTCTGTCCTTTGGTCTTTAAATAATTTTCCCCTTAGACCCTCCACCAACCTTGTTTTTGACGTTCTAGAGCAGCCACGGCTGCGGGTCTTCTTTCATGAATATATATATTTTGAGCAGCTCTCACTTTAGAAATGCATTTGCTCACCTAGGCAATTTATTCTGAGGTTGTATGATGGCGGACTTTACCGGCTTGTCGTTTGACAATGAGACACTCCAATTCCATTCTTTCAGAGAATCCTAGTATTCTGGATGCCCTATCGACGGGAGGACCAAGTCAGCAGGACGATTGGGGTACCGTTCTGATTTTAAAGAAAACGTATTCACGTACATGCATCCACGGGCAGATTATGGCTGAATATCTCCATGGGAAGTGCGCTCCTACAGGACTCATAGTCACCAATGCTCCCCGGCTTTTTCTTACAGATAAGACGTTTTTGAAAAACTGGTCGCTCATCGCATGGCGATGTACCCGCGACTGGTTGATCTTGATTATCACCACAGCTAAAAGAGTGGCAGATGCCCTCTTGGTAGAGATACAAACCCTAGAGGGGAAGATCAAGACCACTTTCACCAATACTGTCTTTAAGAAAAATTCTGATGAAACTACCAAAGCGAACAAGGAGTACAAAGAGTCTATACTTTTTTCCAAAATTGAAAAATTTCGTAAAGATCTGCCCAAATTTTCTTTAGAGAAAATATACCCATACACAAGCGACACCTATAACCCTCCAGATTACAACAAGAAGGGGAAACGGCATGGGTCTAACTATTCCACATCTTCCTCAGACCCACACTCCAGTGACTTAGACTCACCGCGTAGTAGTACATCAACGGGGCAGGGAAGATGTCCTTTCAATAGGTCCAATCGTAGGGGGGCAAGACAAGGAGGTAATTTTTACCAACAAGGTCCCTGGTGGCCTCCGGTTGTTTGGGGATATCATCAGCCACAATAACCGCAACCAATGCCCAATTTTCATCCTCCACCACAATGGTTTAATGACGAGGCTGTTTCAGGACAGGGCCGTAGACGGAGCAGAGGCAGAAGGAGAGGCCAGCCCCAGGTTCATTTGGAAGACGAACCATCCTTTCCCTACACCCGAAGCAGGAAGGGCCATCTGCAGCAACAACAACAACAAGCAGGACCCAGCACAGAGAGGAGAGTCTCATAGTGAATATTAGCTCCTGGACCCTCAGTGATCTTGAGGAACAAGTTCTTAATAGAGGACTTGGATTTATACCCACCAACATGGGTGATCCCTTTCAGTCTGTGCAGGTCTTCCTACGAAACTACTCATAAATATTTTAATATTTTATAATTGGCTAATACTGCAGTTTCTACTACGGTCCTACAGCTACCCTGTGTGTGGACTGGCCAAGTACCGTGGCACACTACTCATAAATATTTTATAATTGGCTAATACTGCAGTTTCTACTATGGTCCTACAGCTACCCTGTGTGTGGGCTGGTCCAAGTACCGTGGCACACTTCCTTTCAGAAGCAGCCACTTCCTGTTCTAGTAAAAACGATTCCATTGGCTAATACTGCAGTTTCCACTCTGGTCCTACAGCTATGGAGTATCCTCATTGGCCCATGTAACACATATTAACTTCCTCCCTGTTCCAGGCAAGTAAAAACGATTCCATTGGCTGGTAATGCAGTTTCTATTTCTTGTTTTAGTAAAAACTATTCCATTGGCTGATACTGTAGTTTCCACTCTGGTCCTACAGCTATGGAGCATCCTCATTGGCCCATGTAACACTTATTAACTTCCTCCCTGATCCAGTCGGTACCTCCCCCTCGGCTCAGGATTAGTCCAGGGGAACCGACGGACAGGTGAGGAAGCGACGCCAGCCAAGCTCATGCAGCTCTCTAAAGCGAAGCGGTCCCCTTCTTCATTCTCAGGAGAGCGCTTATTTTCAAGCTTTACACAGAGAAGCATTTCTCTATTTTCATTCTTAGGAGAGCGCTCTGGATATCAGCATACAGGCTCCTTATGTATTATTGTTACTAAATGAACTAGGTTCGCTATCAGCCAGCCTTGAAGAGCCTTTTTCGCTGCTCTTACATTGATATAGTGTTAGAATCCGAGATCTGTTACTAACTGTGTCTCACTCTCACGGCAGCCCTTGTAGTTGCTGTCTGTCATGTACTCAGAAACAATGCCTAGGTTTTTAGCACTTTGTGCCAGTGAATCATTAGTATGGATGTGATCTAACCAGACACCCACTATTTTATTTCATGAATTAGAGCGGGGCCTCCAACCCTGAGCAGTGGCCAGGATGAGGTGAGGCTTTCTCCCAAGCTTTTTTGGGTGAGTAAAAATAAATAAAAAAACATATCTCTATCGTTTTGGAGAATGACCTATTGGCATAAAAAAACATATGGCGCAAAAATAATAGAAATGTGTGTCTGTGTTCTACCTATTTGTTGTCCCTTGTTGTGTATCTTCCTTTTTAGGAAAGAATCCTAAATACTTTATGAAACAGACATCCCCGTCTGGAAAATCCAATGTACGGTAGGATGTTTTGTATCATTAATTTGTGTTAATTTTTGCTTTTTTCACTAAGATTAGGTTAAGCTTAATTGCAGTAGTGTTCAAGAGGTCCTGACGAAAGCCCGGTAGGCTTAACTTTCCTACAATGGCTGAAACATGTTGACCAAATACCATCCTTAATAGACAGTTATTGTGTCAAACTGTCTCACACTCATTTTAATTTTGCCACCATGATTTTCCCTAATAAAGTTTTCCTTAAATCATGGTAGCCAATTTTACATCTCACTTTTTGATTTTTTTTGCACACATTTTTTCTCACTGCAATTTAACATCCCACACCATTCCAAACTGATTTGACTTTTGGTATGATCCATCACTGGTGGTTCCTTGGGTTTGGAGAAGCACATAATTCCAACAGGTGTGTGGCTCCCTAACCGGACCATCTTTGGTTCTATCCCAGATGATGAAGCTCGGTCATATGGGTGGGCTGATGGGATTCATTACCATTTTGTTGTACACACTTTACAGGTAGACACAGAATCCATCACATTTTTCTTAGCCCGTATTAGTTGTACTGACCAGTGACAGTCCTTATGTATTGTTATACTGTGAATAAGGGGTTTGTCTGTCCTTTGGTCTTTAAATAATTTTCCCCTTAGACCCTCCACCAACCTTGTTTTTGACGTTCTAGAGCAGCCACGGCTGCGGGTCTTCTTTCATAAATATATATATTTTGAGCAGCTCTCACTTTAGAGTTGCATTTGCTCGCCTAGGCAATTTATTCTGAGGTTGTATGATGGCGGACTTCACCGGCTTGTCGTTTGACGATGAGACACTCCAATTCCATTCTTTCAGAGAATCCTAGTATTCTGGATGCCCTATCGACGGGAGGACCAAGTCAGCAGGACGTTTGGGGTACCGTTCTGACTTTAAAGAAAACGTATTCACGTACATGCATCCACGGGCAGATTATGGCTGAATATCTCCATGGGAAGTGCGCTCCTACAGGACTCATAGTCACCAATGCTCCCCGCCTTTTTCTTACAGATAAGACGTTTTTGAAAAATTGGTCACTCATCGCATGGCGATGTACCCGCGACTGGTTGATCTTGATTATCACCACAGCCAAAAGAGTGGCAGATGCCCTCTTGGTAGAAATACAAACCCTGGAGGGGAAGATCAAGACCACTTTAACCAATACTTTGTTTAAGAAAAATTCTGATGAAACTACCAAAGCGAACAAGGAGTACAAAGAGTCTATACTTTTTTCCAAAATTGAAAAATTTTGTAAAGATCTGCCCAAATTTTCTTTAGAGAAAATGTACCCATACACAAGCGACACCTATAACCCTCCAGATTACAACAAGAAGGGGAAACGGCATGGGTCTAACTATTCCACATCTTCCTCAGACCCACACTCCAGTGTCTTAGACTCACCGCGTAGTAGTACATCAACGGGGCAGGGAAGAGGTCGTTTCAATAGGTCCAATCGTAGGGGGCCAGACAAGGAGGTAATTTTTACCAACAAGGTCCCTGGTGGCCTCCGGTTGCTTGGGGATATCATCAGCCACAATTCCCGCAACCCATGCCCAATTTTCATCCTCCACCACAATGGTTTAATGATGAGGCTGTTTCAGGACAGGGCCGAGGACGAAGCAGAGGCAGAAGGAGAGGCCAGCCCCAGGTTCATTGGGAAGACGAACCATCCTTTCCCTACACCTGAAGCAGGAAGGGCCATTTGCAGCAACAACAACAACAAGCAGGACTCAGCACAGAGGGGAGAGTCTCATAGTGAATATTAGCTCCTGGAACCTCAGTGATCTTGAGGAACACGTTCTTAATAGAGGACTTGGATTTGTACCCACCAACATGGGTGATCTCTTTCAGTCTGTGCAGGCCTTCCTACGAAACTACTCATAAATATTTTAATATTTTATAATTGGCTAATACTGCATTTTCTACTACGGTCCTACAGCTACCCTGTGTGTGGACTGGTCCAAGTACCGTGGCACACTACTCATAAATATTTTATAATTGGCTAATACTGCAGTTTCTACAATGGTCCTACAGCTACCCTGTGTGTGGGCTGGTCCAAGAACCGTGGCACACTTCCTTTCAGAAGCAGCCACTTCCTGTTCTAGTAAAAACGATTCAATTGGCTGATACTGCAGTTTCCACTCTGGTCCTACAGCTATGGAGTATCCTCATTGGCCCATGTAACACATATTAACTTCCTCCCTGTTCCAGGCAAGTTAAAACGATTCCATTGGCTGGTAATGCAGTTTCCATTTCTTGTTTTAGTAAAAACGATTCCATTGGCTGATACTGCAGTTTCCACTCTGGTCCTACAGTTATGGATCATCCTCATTGGCCCATGTAACACGTATTAACTTCCTCCCTGATCCAGTCGGTACCTCCCCGTCGGCTCAGGATTTATTTTATTTATTTATTTATTTGCTGGTTTTTATAGTGCTTGAATCACTCCAGATGGAGTATCTCTGCGCTTTTGGTGCCGGCTAAACAGAAGATGAGAAATTGGAGCAGATGCTAGATCTCATTTTTAAATAAAACAGTTTTCAGTTGCCTTCTGAATTTTAAGTGCTCAGTACACTGTCTTAAGGACAGAGGAAGTCTGTTCCATAATGTGGGCCCTGCAATTGACAACGCTTTATTCCCATGCCTCGCTTTCTTGGCGCGGGGCACCACTAGGAGCAGATTATTGCTTGATCTTAGTGTTCGAGATGGCATGTAGGGAATAAATTTGTTTCCAAGATATGCAGGCTCTTGTCCATGAAGACATTTGTGGATCAGGCAAGCTATCTTAAATTTTGTTCTTTGCCGGATCGAGAGCCAATGTAATTGCTCAAGGAGGGGTTTGGATGGAGTTCTTGGCGGGGCATTCAGAACTAGGCGGGCCGCTGTATTTTGAATGACCTGGAGCTTAGCCAGCACGCCTTCATTGGCAGAAAGCAGCAGGCCATTACAATAGTCGATCCGACTTAGCACGAGTGCCTGAACTAGCGTCCTCCTAAAGGAATCCGGCAGTAGACCTTACGCAACAGGCTGATGGTATGGAAGCAAGAACCCGAGATGAAGTTGGAATGCTGTTTTAGAGATAGTTCTTGGTCCAGACGGACCCCCAGGTTTTTCACTATCTGCTTGGGTTCTGGGGCTGCTCCCAAATCCTGTGGCCACCAATCCGGGGCCCATAGCATCCTGGCTTCTCCAAACAGCATGACTTCCGTCTTACTGACGTTGCACTGAAGGCAGTTGGAGGACATCCAGTGCGCCACCGCCTTCATGCCTGATGAGAAGGAGTTTCTTACATCAGCGGAGAGGGTTTTAAAGGGGAAGAGGAGCTGGGTGTCATCAGCGTAGGATACTGGGATAAACCCGTACCTACACATCACTCTAGCCAGGGGTGCCACATAAATGTTGAAGAGGGTCGGGCTTAGACACGAACCCTGGGGCACCCCTTTTGATATCTCCATCTCCGCTGAACGATATGCACCCATGGTGACAGTCTGGGTGCGATCGGATAAAAAACTCCTTAACCAGGCAAAGATTAGTCATGGGGTACCGAAAGACAGGTGAGGAAGCGACACCAGCCAAGCTCATGCAGCTCTCTAAAGCGAAGCGGTCCCCTACTTCATTCTTAGGAGAGCGCTTATTTTCCAGCTTTACACAGCGAAGCATTTCTCTATTTTCATTCTTAGGAGAGCGCTCTGGATATCAGCATACAGGCTCCTTATGTATTACTGTTACTAAATGAACTAGGTTCGCTATCAGCCAGCCTTGAAGAGCCTTTTTCACTGCTCTTACATTGATATAGTGTTAGAATCAGAGATCTGTTACTAACTGTGTCTCACTCTCACGGCAGCCCTTGTAGTTGCTGTCTGTCATGTACTCAGAAACAATGCCTAGGTTTTTAGCACTTTGTTCCAGTGAATCATTAGTATGGATGTGATCTAACCAGACACCCACTATTTTATTTCATGAATTAGAGCGGGGCCTCCAACCCTGAGCAGTGGCCAGGATGAGGTGAGGCTTTCTCCCAAGCATTTTTGAGTGAGTAAAAATAAATAAAAAAACATATCTCTATCGTTTTGGAGAATGACCTATTGGCATAAAAAAACATATGGCGCAAAAATAATAGAAATGTGTGTCTGTGTTCTACCTATTTGTTGTCCCTTGTTGTGTATCTTCCTTTTTAGGAAAGAATCCTAAATACTTTATGAAACAGACATCCCCCGTCTGGAAAATCCAATGTACGGTAGGATGTTTTGTATCATTAATTTGTGTTAATTTTTGCTTTTTTCACTAAGCTTAGGTTAAGCTTAATTGCAGTAGTGTTCAAGAGGTCCTGACGAAAGCCCGGTAGGCTTAACTTTCCTACAAACGCTGAAACATGTTGACCAAATACCATCCTTAATAGACAGTTATTAATTCAAACTGTCTCACACTCATTTTAATTTTGCCACCATGATTTTCCCTAATAAAGTTTTCCTTAAATCATGGTAGCCAATTTTACATCTCACTTTTTGATTTTTTTTGCACACATTTTTTCTCACTGCAATTTAACATCCAACACCATTCCAAACTGATTTGACTTTTGGTATGATCCATCACTGGTGGTTCCTTGGGTTTGGAGAAGCACATAATTCCAACAGGTGTGTGGCTCCCTAACCGGACCATCTTTGGTTCTATCCCAGATGATGAAGCTCTGCCATATGGGTGGGCTGATGGGATTCATTACCTTTTTGTTGTACACACTTTACAGGTAGACACAGAATCCATCACATTTTTCTTTGCTCGTATTAGTTGTACTGACCAGTGACAGTCCTTTTGTATTGTTATACTGGGAATAAGGGGTTTGTCTGTCCTTTGGTCTTTAAATAATTTTCCCCTTAGACCCTCCACCAACCTTGTTTTTGACGTTCTAGAGCAGCCACGGCTGCGGGTCTTCTTTCATGAATATATATATTTTGAGCAGCTCTCACTTTAGAGTTGCATTTGCTCGCCTAGGCAATTTATTCTGAGGTTGTATGATGGCGGACTTCACCGGCTTGTCGTTTGACGATGAGACACTCCAATTCCATTCTTTCAGAGAATCCTAGTAGTCTGGATGCCCTATCGATGGGAGGACCAAGTCAGCAGGACGATTGGGGTACCGTTCTGACTTTAAAGAAAACGTATTCACGTACATGCATCCACGGGCAGATTATGGCTGAATATCTCCATGGGAAGTGCGATCCTACAGGACTCATAGTCACCAATGCTCCCCGGCTTTTTCTTACAGATAAGACGTTTTTGAAAAACTTGTCGCTCATCGCATGGCGATGTACCCACGACTGGTTGATCTTGATTATCACCACAGCCAAAAGAGTGGCAGATGCCCTCTTGGTAGAAATACAAACCCTAGAGGGGAAGATCAAGACCACTTTAACCAATACTGTCTTTAAGAAAAATTCTGATGAAACTACCAAAGCGAACAAGGAGTACAAAGAGTCTATACTTTTTTCCAAAATTGAAAAATTTCGTAAAGATCTGGCTAAATTTTCTTTAGAGAAAATGTACCCATACACAAGCGACACCTATAACCCTCCAGATTACAACAAGAAGGGGAAACGGCATGGGTCTAACTATTCCACATCTTCCTCGGACCCACACTCCAGTGACTTACACTCACCGCGTAGTAGTACATCAACGGGGCAAGAAGAGGTCGTTTCAATAGGTCCAATCGTAGGGGGGCCTGACAAGGAGGTAATTTTTACCAACACGGTCCCTGGTGGCCTCCGGTTGCTTGGGGATATCATCAGCCACAATTCCCGCAACCAATGCCCAATTTTCATCCTCCACCACAATGGTTTAATGACGAGGCTGTTTCAGGACAGGGCCGCGGACGGAGCAGAGGCAGAAGAAGAGGCCAGCCCCAGGTTCATTGGGAAGACAAACCATGCTTTGCCTACACCCGAAGCAGGAAGGGCCATCTGCAGCAACAACAACAACAAGCAGGACCCAGCACAGAGGGGAGAGTCTCATAGTGAATATTAGCTCCTGGACCCTCAGTGATCTTGAGGAACAAGTTCTTAATAGAGGACTTGGATTTGTACCCACCAACATGGGTGATCCCTTTCAGTCTGTGCAGGTCTTCCTACGAAACTACTCATAAATACTTTAATATTTTATAATTGGCTAATACTGCAGTTTCTACTATGGTCCTACAGCTACCCTGTGTGTGGGCTGGTCCAAGTACCGTGGCACACTACTCATAAATATTTTATAATTGGCTAATACTGCAGTTTCTACTATGGTCCTACAGCTACCCTGTGTGTGGGCTGGTCCAAGTACTGTGGCATACTTCCTTTTAGAAGCAGCCACTTCCAGTCCTAGTAAAAACGATTCCATTGGCTGAAACTGCAGTTTCCTCTCTGGTCCTGCAGCTATGGAGTATCCTCATTGGCGCATGTAACACATGTTAACTTCCTCCCTGTTCCAGGCAAGTAAAAACAATTCCATTCGCTGGTAATGCAGTTTCCATTTCTTGTTTTAGTAAAAACGATTCCATTGGCTGATACTGCAGTTTCCACTCTGGTCCTACAGCTATGGAGCATCCTCATTGGCCCATGTAACACTTATTAACTTCCTCCCTGATACAGTCGGTACCTCCCCCTCGGCTCAGGATTAGTCCAGGGGTACCGACGGACAGGTGAGGAAGCGACGCCAGCCAAGCTCATGCAGCTCTCTAAAGCGAAGCGGTCCCCTACTTCATACTTAGGAGAGCTCTCATTTTCCAGCTTTACACAGCGAAGCATTTCTCTATTTTCATTCTTAGGAGAGCACTCTGGATATCAGCATACAGGCTCCTTATGTATTATTGTTTCTAAATGAACTAGGTTCGCTATCAGCCAGCCTTGAAGAGCCTTTTTCACTGCTCTTACATTGATATAGTGTTAGAATCAGAGATCTGTTACTAACTGTGTCTCACTCTCACGGCAGCCCTTGTAGTTCCTGTCTGTCATGTACTCAGAAACAATGCCTAGGTTTTTAGCACTTTGTGCCAGTGAATCATTAGTATGGATGTGATCTAACTAGACACCCACTATTTTATTTCATGAATTAGATCGGGGCCTCCAACCCTGAGCAGTGGCCAGGATGAGGTGAGGCTTTCTCCCAAGCATTTTTGGGTGAGTAAAAATAAATAAAAAAACATATCTCTATCGTTTTGGAGAATGACCTATTGGCATGAAAAAACATATGGCGCAAAAATAATAGAAATGTGTGTCTGTGTTCTTCCAATTTGTTGTCCCTTGTTGTGTATCTTCATTTTTAGGAAACAATCCTAAATACTTTATGAAACAGACATCCCCCGTCTGGAAAATCCAATGTACGGTAGGATGTTTTGTTTCATTAATTTGTGTTAATTTTTGCTTTTTTCACTAAGCTTAGGTTAAGCTTAATTGCAGTAGTGTTCAAGAGGTCCTGACGAAAGCCCGGTAGGCTTAACTTTCCTACAATGGCTGAAACATGTTGACCAAATACCATCCTTAATAGACAGTTATTGTGTCAAACTGTCTCACACTCATTTTAATTTGACACCATGATTTTCCCTAATAAAGTTTCCCTTTAATCATGGTAGCCAATTTTACATCATACTTTTTGATTCTTTTTGCACACATTTTTTCTCACTGCAATTTAACATCCCACACCATTCCAAACTGATTTGACTTTTGGTATGATCCATCACTGGTGGTTCCGTGGGTTTGGAGAAGCACATAATTCCAACAGGTGTGTGGCTCCCTAACCGGACCATCTTTGGTTCTATCCCAGATGATGAAGCTCTGCCATATGGGTGGGCTGATGGGATTCATTACCTTTTTGTTGTACACACTTTACAGGTAGACACAGAATCCATCACATTTTTCTTTGCCCGTATTAGTTGTACAGACCAGTGACAGTCCTTTTGTATTGTTATACTGTGAATAAGGGGTTTGTCTGTCCTTTTGTCTTTATACAATTTTCCCCTTAGACCCTCCACCAACCTTGTTTTTGACCCCCTATGGTAGGCCCAAGGGCAGGGTGCATGTAAGTATAAGGTTGGACCTGCCCTGGTGTGTGAAGCATGTCCTAATAGTGAATTACAGCCATTTTCGTTTTTCACTATTGCAAAGCTACCTGTTCTTCATAGGCCAGAATGGGCAGTTAGATTATTACATCTTAAAATCCTAACTGACTCAGGGAACATGGTACAAATTCGAATTTAGTATGCCAGAACACAGAATGATAAAAATACATCTTCTAGTAAAGTTGGTTTTAACATTCTGATGTTTGAAAATACCACTTTTAGAAAGTAGGTATTTTCTTGTCTAACTATCCAGGCCTGCCTCTGCTAGGTTGTATATTCCTTGTCTGGAGTTTGAGTGACAGGGCTGGGGGATTTCAAGAGACAGAATGAGTCAGCCCAGTGGTGAATAGGGAGATCGGCATCTAGATGGGAGGGAGGAGTTGCACCTGGGACCTGAATAGGGCTGGGCTTCCCTCCAAAATGCTGGTTCCACCCCCTGGGGTACAGCTGATGTCTCTGCCCTGCACTGTGAAAGAAGAGAAGGAATCATGTCAACAAATTGCTCCAGGGCTGTGCTTTCCCTCAACAATGCTGGGTCCACCTCCTGTGGGGCGTCTGATGTTTCTGCCCTGCACTGTGAAAGGAAAGAAGGAGTCCTGTAAAGAGAGTGCTCAGGAACTGGTTTGGACTGGGCAAAGGCCCCTCTGCCTTCAGAGAACATGAGAAAAGCAATATAAATATTGGGACTGAGACCCAAGAAATTCAGATCACTTCTGGGAACAAGTCTTACCTTTTGCCAAGGAGAAGAACCAAGGAAGCTGCAGAAGTTTGGACAGCCCCTCTGCCAGTGCGCTGTTTGCTGGGTTGGTGTGCAGTGGTGTCTTTTTTGCCAAGGAAAAGGAGAAGGAACTTTTTAAGGACTTTCATCATCTTACAGAATATTCTCCAAGGGCTGGAATTTGTGCTTGCCTCCTGCTGAAGTCTCAGGGACAAAAGACTTCATCTCCAGCTCCCCTCTGAATTTCCTTGCTGGGAATTCTAACTGCAGAAGCCTGCGTGTCGCTGGGACCTGGAAGCGCGTCGCAACAAGAAGAAGCGTGACGCCGCCGCAGCTGAGATCGTCACATCGCCGGAGAAGCGTGCCACCGCCGCATCTCCCAGAAAGCGCATCTTCGTCAAAGATGCCTGCTGTCGCATCACCGGAGAAGCGTGACGCCATCGAGAGAGTCGCCATCGCATCACCGGAGAAGCGTGTTGAAGGGCCTGTCGCGGCTCCAAAGTACAGAGTCGTTGCAAGGCTGCCAGGGCATCTACACATCATCGTTGCATCATGGGCGCCATCTTCTCACATCGCACCAGGATTGTCACATCGCATCAAGGCGCCATCTTGCGCATCGCAACCGGACCGCAACATGAGAACATACACATCATCCCCGCACCGGTAAGGATCACGACGCATCCCCTATTCTGCGCAAGCATTGAGGCCCGACGCATCATCATCCCTGGATCACGGCATCGATGCATCTTCCCTTTTGCAAGCCTTTTGTTCATTTTGCGTTACGCATCCAGGTACTTTGTTGAGAACTTTGTCGCATTTATCATCAACTTGAACTAAGTAACTTTAACCATCTTTAAATCAATCTTAAGTATTGTGGATTTTGTCGTTTGTGGTCTTGTGTAAGTCTATATAAAGAGTACTTATTTTTATAAAACCTGGGTGGTGTCCATCTATAGTGTTTTCACTGTATTACTGTGTATATTAACAAATGCTTAACACACTGCCTCTGAGAAAAGCCTGTCTGCTCGAGCCAAGCTACCAAGGGGGTGAGCAGTGGTTATCTAGGAGTGTAATCCCCTTATCCTGACTTAGAAGTAAGGGTCCCTAGTTGGACGAAGGTGAATACCATTGCCAACTAGAGACCCCGAGATCCAACATTTGTGGTCAGCGGTGAGGATTTGGACCTGCATTTGTGACTCATATGCAGTAATTGGTGTACACTACTAGTGAGTGCAGACCAAACGCGACCACATTCTTTTTTTGGGTAGAACTTTTTTTCCTTGGACTGTTATTTTTTCCTGAAAACTCCCAATTCTTATACCATGAGTAGACCAGCATCTGTTGCTTCTATGGATCTTGATTTTGAGGAAGAGAGGTTGGAAACCTACACTTTGAAACAGCTCAAGCATCTCTGCAAGAAATTGACAGTTGCTACACCAGGCATTTCTAAAAAGGATGACTGCCAAAAGGAACTGAGGGCCTGGGTAGAAGCAAGAAATACCCCTGATCTTGTGGTGGCGCCAGCCGGGGATGCAGATGGGCAACTGGATAGGCCAGTGTTTCCGTCCCCACCTGGCAGTAGTATCTCTTCCAAAGACCTGCCCCCCAGAGAGTTGGAAGACAGGGAGAGAAATAGGACACAGAAACTGGAGATGGCTAAGCTTAAGATGGAGAGTCAGAAGGAAGCAGAGAATAACAGATTTTCCTTGGAGAGAGAGAGAATGAGAATGGAACATGAGAGGATGTTGAGGGAGTTAAAGATAAAGGCGAAGGGCTTAGAGATCAATCCCTCTAGTGGCAGAGCATCATCTATGCCTTCAGAAGGTAGGGTATATATTCCCAAGGATGTTATCAAAGATTTCCATAAGCATGAAGATATTGGGCAGTGGTTGCAGCCTATGAAATAGCAATGTTGGCCCACCAGGACCCTGAGAAGGATTGGGAAGCTGGGTTGTGGGGCCACTTTGTGAGTGAGGGGAGGGATACTTTGTTAGACCTACCCAGTGAGAATTGGATGTCTTATGCCCACATGAAGGAAGCACTGATGACAAGGTATGGTTTGACCCCAGAACTCTATAGACAGAGGTTCAGGAATTGTAAGAAGCTGAAGGGAACACTTGGGTAGAATATGTATCTTACTTTTGCAGAGCTACGGATGGTTGGATGAGGGGTAGCAAAGTGGATAATTTTCAAGTGCTCTATGATTTGATTGCCAGGGAGCACTTGTCTGCTAATTGTTTTCCAGAGCTATGCCAGCACCTTATTGATAGCAAGTTAACTAACCATAGGAAGCTTGCTGAGGAGATGGACCACTGGGTCAGTACTAGGGTTCACAAGGGTCATGTGGGAGACTCCGCCAAAGGTGGGCAGGTCCCCAGCAGAAGAGTAGGGGGGCAAGGGTAAACAGAGGGAGTTCCAGAAAGGGCCAAAAAGTAATTCCCAAGGGAACCACGGTAAGGGTTCCCAGCCTCCCCCTGAGAAGAAGTCAGAACCCCAGAAAGGTAAATCTGTTCACAGGGGGCCTTTTACCTGCTTTCAGTGTAAGCAGGTGGGAAACCATTGGTATGATCCCCAGTGTCACCAAAAGGGTCAGTATGTGCCACACCATGCACCACCCCATCAGATGGCCAGTGTAGCCCTGGCAGGGGAGAAGATGGGTGCCCAAGGTGGGTGGAATCCCGCAGAAATGTCCTTTGTCTCATTAGGAGACTTTGAGATGGTCCCAAAAACTCAGCTGCCTGCTAACACTAAAAAGTACAGGCAGTGGGTGACCATCAATGGCCATAGAGTGGAAGCTCTTAGAAACACCGGAGCCAGTGTGACAGCTGTCAAGTGTCACTTGGTGTCTGAAGAGCAGGTGGTCCCCAATGCATTCTTCCCAGTTGTTGCCGCTGACAACACAGAGAGCCATTGCAAAGTGGCTCAAGTTCCCTTTGAGTGCGGGGTCTCTGGTACTCTTTAAGCAGCTGTGAGGGCAGCCATGTCTGTTGAATGTTTGTTAGGCAATGATTTGGAAAGCTCCCCTTGGGCTAAGGTGTAGAAGAAAGCTCATTTAGAGATGTTGGGTCTGCCTGAGTGGACGTGTGTGACCACTCGGTCTATGGCAGTCAAAGGTGTTCAAGAGATCCTGGAGCCTGAAAGTATGGCCCTGGAACCTGCCTTAAAGAGAAGAAGTAGGGGGCGCAGGAAACCAGCCCCCATTGTTCCCACGGTCCAGGAGGAGACAAAGCTTGAGGGGAATGCCCTGGAACTTAGAGAGGAGCAAGTTTCTGAACTGGGGAATCTACCTGAGGTGACCCATTGGCAGCAAGAAGGGGGGCCCTCCAGAGAGGATTTTTGTGCAGAGCAAAAGAAGTGCCCTTCTCTTGAGGGTTTAAGGCAACAAGCCACAAACCAGGCAGCAGGTGATCAGTCTGAATCACATTGGATCTACTGGGAGAACAGCCTCCTGTATAGCGAGCCTAAGGTTGCTGAGCCTGGGTCAGCCCATGTGCTGGTGGTACCCCACTGCTTCAGAGCCTTCCTACTGGGGTTGGCTCATGACGTACCGTTAGCTGGACATCTGGGGCAGAACAAGACCTTTGAAAGGCTTGCCTCCCACTTTTATTGGCCCCAGAAGCGGAAGAGGTCAGAAACTCATTGTAGGACTTGTCAAACTTGCCAGGCAAGTGGGAAAAGTGGAAGGAAGCACAAGGCTCCTCTCCAACCTTTCCCTGTAGTCAGTACCCCCTTTGAACAGGTGGGCATTGACATTGTGGGGCCATTGGACACCAAGACAGCCATGGGCAACAGCTGTATCCTGGTCTTGGTGGACCATGCAAGCCTGTATCCAGAAGCCATCCCGATCAGGACAGTGACGGCCCCCGTGGTGGGACGTGCACTGATGGGGATTTTATACCGTGTGGGGTTCCCCAGAGAGGTGGTGTCTGACCGAGGGACAAACTTCATTTCCAGTTATATGAAGTCTCTGCGGAAGGAGTGTGGTGTTACCTATTAGTTCACCACTCCTTACCACTCACAAGGTAATGGGCTGGTTGAAAGATTCAACCAGACCCTTAAAGGCAGGATCATGGGTCTTGAGGAACAGATGAGGCATAAGTGGGAAGTTCTCTTGCCATGCCTTCTGTTTGCTCACCGTGAGGTGCCACAAAAGTCCCTAGGGTTCAGCCCCGTTGAACTGTTCTATGGACACTAGGTAAGAGAACCCTTGAGTCTGGTCAAGGAAGGCTGGGAGCAATCTCCCAGGAAACCTCCCAAGGATGTATACAGTTACATGCTGGCCTTCAGGAACCAGACTCGGTGATTCAGAGATCTCGCTCAGGCGAATCTGTAAGCCAGCCAGGAATAGATGAAGCAGTGGTACGATCAGAATGTCACTCTGATTGATCTCCAGTCTGGACAGAAAATGTGGGTCATGGTCCCTGTGGAGCCTTGTGCACTCCAGGACCGGTGGACCGGACCATTTGAGGTGCTAGAGCACAAGAGTGATGTCACCTACCTGGTGAACTTGCGGTCTCCAAGGAACCCTTTGCGGGTCCTACAAGTTAACCGTCAGAAGCCCTACTTAGAATGGTCCGAAGTGGTATGCTCCTAGCAACAGATGATGGAATGGAGGAGGAGACCGAGCCTCTTCCTGACCTCCTCTCTGCAACAGAGCAATATGGGTCAGTGGATGGTGTCAGCCTCTCTGCCACAATGACCCCTGATCAGCAGCAAGATTGTCGCCAACTGTTGGGACAATTCTCTGATTTGTTTTCCATGGTTCCTGGTGTCACTGAGCGATGCGTTCATGTTGTGGACACTGGGGACAGTCCTCCTGTGAAGCACAAGTCTTACAGAGTGACTGACAAGGTCAGGGCTTACATAAAGGAGGAAGTCTCCAAGATGTTTGCTTTAGGGCCAGCCCAGTGGTTTTGGACCCAAAGGCTGCCACGTCTGGTGCCACACCTGAACTTCGGTTCTGTGTGGACTACCTGGGACTCAATTCATTCACCAGGGCGGATGCACACTCCATCCCCAGAGCTGATGAGCTCATTGATCTGTTAGGGGCTGCACGGTACCTCAGCACGTTTGATTTGACGTCTGGGTACTGGCAGATCCCCTTGACTGATGGGGCCAAAGAGAGGTCAGCATTCTCCACACCAGATGGGCGCTACCATTTCAGGGTTATACCCTTTGGGATGAAGAATGCCCCTGCCACCTTTCAGAGGTTGGTCAACCAGGTGTTGGCTGGACTGGAGGATTTTAGTGCCGCCTACCTGGATGACATTTCAGTGTTCAGCGCCAGTTGGAACATCTGCGCCACCACTGGGAAGTGTTGATGGCACTGCGAAAGGCAGGTCTCACGATCAAGGCGAGTAAGTGCCAGATCGGGCAGGGTTCCGTGGTGTACTTGAGTCACCAGGTAGGGAGCGGCCAGGTGGCGCCCCTACAACCCAAGATTGATACCATCCTGAAATGGGAACGCCCAAAGACTCAGACACAGGTGAGAGCCTTTTTAGGACTCACAGGGTACTACAGGAGGTTTGTCAAAGGGGTATGTTTGACTGAGCTGACTTCCATGAAGCAGCCCAAGAAAGTGTACTAAACTGACACCTGTCAGAAGGCTTTTGACGCCTGAGGACTGCCATGTGCACAGTACATGTGCTTCAGGCGCCCAACATCTCAAAACAATTTGGTGTTCAAACAGACGCTTCAGAGCATGGTGTGGGGGCTGTTCTATCACAGAATAATGAAGAAGGCGTAGACCAACCTGTAGCCTTCATCAGTAGGAGGTTATTTCCACAGGAACAGAGGCGGAGTGCAATTGAGCGCAAGGTATTTGCTGTGGTCCGGGCACTGAGGAAGTTGAGACCATACTTGTTTGGGACTCACTTCCTGGTTCAGACCAACCACAGGCCCCTCAGATGGCTAATGCACGAGGGGTGAGAACCCAAAGTTGTTGAGGTGGTCCATTTCCCTACAGGGTATGGACTTTACGGTGGGACACTGCCCTGGTACCGAACACGCCAACGCTGATGGTCTGTCCAGATTTTTCAACCTTAGTGAAGTGAACTCCCAAGGGGAAGGGTATTTCCCCCCACATTTCAGCTGCGGGGGACACGTGTTAGACCTGGCATCATTGGCATGAGTCTCCCTTCCATTTTTGTCAGATTGCCTCCTGTTTTTGATATGTTTTTGCTGGTTATATGCTTTGGGCACTATGCCACTGCTTTTCAGTGTCACAGTGCAAGTGCTCCCTATGTTAAATTGATGTACTAATTAGTGATTCCATGATTGGGTTATTTGATTTACTTGTCAGACTCTAGTACAGTGCACCATGTGTGCCCAGGGCCTGTAAATCAAATGTTGCTTGTGGGCTTGCAGCACTGGTTGTGCCACCCACAGAAGCAGCTTGCAAAGTGTGTCTCAGGCTTGCAATTTTAAGGCCTGTGTGCAGTCTATGAGTGCCATGTCGACTTTGGAAGTGCACCCACTTGCCAGTCCGTAAATGTTCCCTTTTCTTCATATCAGACCCCCCTATGGTAGGCCCAAGGGCAGGGTGCATGCAAGTATAAGGTAGAAAATGCCCTGGTGTGTGTAGCATGTCCTATTAGTGAATTACAGTTTTTCACTATTGCAAAGCTACCTGTTCTTCATAGGCCAGAATGGTCAGTTAGATTATTACATTTTATAATCCTAACTGACTCAGGGAACATGTAAAAATTCGAATTTAGTATGCCAGAACACAGAATGATAAAAATACATCTTCTAGTAAAGTTGGTTTTAACATTCTGATGTTTGAAAATACCACTTTTAGAAAGTAGGTATTTTCTTGTCTAACTATCCAGGCCTGCCTCTGCTAGGTTGTATATTCCTTGTCTGGAGTTTGAGTGCCAGGGGTGGGGGATTCTAAGAGACAGAATGAGTCAGCCCAGTGGTGAATAGGGAGATCGGCATCTAGATGGGAGGGAGGAGTTGCACCTGGGACCTGAATAGGGCAGGGCTTCTCTCCAAAATGCTGGCTCCACCCCCTGGGGTACAGCTGATGTCTCTGCCCTGCACTGTGAAAGAAGAGAAGGAATCATGTCAACAATTTGCTCCAGGGCTGTGCTTCCCCTCAACAATGCTGGCTCCACCTCCTGTGGGGCGTCTGATGTTTCTGCCCTGCATTGTGAAAGGAAAGAACGAGTCCTGTACACACAGTGCTCAGGAACTGGTTTGGACTGGGCAAAGGCCCCTCTGCCTTCAGAGAACAGCAGTATAAATATTGGGACTCAGACCCAAGAACTTTAGATCACTTCTGGGAACAAGACTAACCTTTTGCCAAGGAGAAGAATCAAGGAAGCTGCAGGAGTTTGGACTGCCCCTCTGCCAGTGTGCTGTTTGCTGGGTTGGCCTGCAGTGGTTTCTTTATTGCCAAGGAAAAGGAGAAGGAACGTTTTAGGGACTTTCATCATCTTACAGAATATTCTCCAAGGGCTTGAATTTGTGCTTGCCTCCTGCTGAAGTCTCAGGGACAAAATACTTAATCTCCAGCTCCCCTCTGAATTTCCTTGCTGGGAATTCTAACTGCAGAAGCCTGCGTGTTGCTGGGAGCTCAAAGAGCGTTGCAAAGAAAAGAAGCGTGACGCCGCCGCAGCTGAGATCGGAGCCAGAAAGCGTGTCTTCGTCAAAGCTGCCGGCTGTCGCATCACTGGAGAATCGTGACGCCATCGAGAGAGTTGCCACCGCATCGCCTGAGAAGCGTGTCGCAAGGCCTGTCGCGGCTCCAAAGTGCATCATCGTCGCATCAAGGGCGCCATCTTCCCGCATCGCACCAGGATTTTCGCATCGCATCGAGGTGTCATCTTACGTATTGCAACTGGACCGCAAGCCAAGCGCCTACGCATCATCCCCGCACCGGTAAGGATCACGATGCATCCTCTACTCTGCGCAAGCATTGAGGCGCGAAGCATCATCTCCCACGGATCACGGAACTGATGCATCTCCCCTTTTGCGACTCTTTTGTTCAGTTTGCGTTACACATCCAGGTACTTTGTTGAGAACTTTGTCGCATTGATCACCAACTTGAACTAAGTAACTTTTACCATCTTTAAGTCAATCTTAAGTACAGTATTGTGGATTTTTGTCATATATGGTCTTGTGTTAAGTCTATATAAATAGTACTTAGTTTTTATAAAAACCTGTGTGGTGTCCATCTGTTGTGTTTTTACTGTATTACTGTGTATATTCACAAATGATTAACACACTGCCTCTGAGATAAGCCTGTCTGCTCGTGCCAAGCTACCAAGAGGGTGAGCAGGGGTTATCTAGGAGAGTAATCCCCTTATCCTGACTTAGAAGTAAGGGTCCCTATTTGGACAAAGGTGAATACCATTGCCAACTAGAGACCCCTGGATCTAACAACCGGGAAGCAGAGGTTCTTAAGGAAGCACTTCCGACTGAGAGGGTCTTGGGATTTGTAGTAACACCATGACGGATCATGGGACATGAAGTCACCTTGATCCTGATAAGACCAAACCGAAATGAAAACTGCAACAATTAACGGAAGCAGTAACACTCTGGATTTGGACGTAAAAAAGGGATTTGAAATAATAAAAAATGCGCGCAACGGATCTCACACAATAAACCACCTAATGCACGCTAGCGGTACGTCAGGCTATCTGGGTGCCTAATAGGAAGGAAAGAAAGTTTAAAGGATCAAGACTGCAATAGGATAAACATAGCATGTCAAATTTAATGTACATACAATGACAGCCTATGGAACATACCATGTCTGGAGTGCCAGATGTGGTCAATATGAAATAGCGCTGATAGGGGAAAATTATAATAGATATACAGAGTAGAATCCCGGGAGTTATTCAAGGCACACAGGTGCAGCAATCAGTAAATTATTTGAGCTCATCCGATTCTTTAGTCAAGAATATCTGCAGTAAAGGAATGCAGCATAAAAGTCTTGGTTTAGAGAAGATGGTCATGTCAGTGATAACCAAGGGAGTGTGAGGTCAGGTGTGGTGGCGAAGAGAATTGGTTTGTCAATTACCGTCCAGGTCAGGGAGTCTGCCTGGTGTTGTAGTTCTGAGAAATGTTTCGACAGTCTTGTGTTCTGTTTCCCATACCTAATAGTGCTTTTATGTTCTTGTATCCCTATCCGCTTCGTGCTACTGCTAGCAAAGATGGAGGACTGTATTTTGTTTACAAAAAAGTGGATTTACTCAGGACCTTGCACTTATAACAAATAAAATTATTATGTGTAACTTCAGCACCACTGTGCCTGAGCAGGTGTGAAACCTTTTCCTGCCTCTCCTTGGTTCATGCACACTTACTTTTAACCTGAAATAAAGCTTTTCATTTGTTTAATTTACAAACACAGTTTGCTTTTCTACAACTTGACGTAATAATGATCACTGTACAGTACATACAATAATAAATCCACATTTTGGAAATGCACACTACACATATTCTTACATCAACAGTCACTCCATTGCTAGCCCATTTTGCACAAATAATGCTTATATGCATGGCTGATTCATGTATTATTTCAATGTGCAATGTGCAATGTGCATTACCTGAAAGGATGAGGTTTTTCAAATGTGTATTTGCAATTTATATATGACAGTGCACACTGTGAACTGTGTCGCAGCCATATGTACTTAATTGAGTAAAAACAGTGGGTGTGTGATTATGATGGGGCATGATTGAGAGCTTTGTGGTTAAGGCAGAATGCAGTGTCAGTTTCGAACAGAGCCTGTCAGTGAGTTCTTAAGCTATTCAGACTACATGCACCTTCAGTTTTGGCTCATGTACAAACCATAGAGAGTGGTGGCTATATATATATTAATCGTAACTGTGTAAAATGGGTGGACGAGTTGCAAAACTTTCCAACTAAGACACCACCAAAGAGAAGCAAGATTGCAGCAGGGTGTGATGTATGTGTGTGTGGGGGGTGTTGAAGTGGGGGAGGTGAAAGGAAGTATGTTAAGGAGAGAGTAAAAAATAGTGCACATGAATAAAGAGATGACGTGAGGTATGCATATTGAAGATTTCAGAAAGCTGTGGGGAAAAAAGGACATAAGTGTTGAGGGCAGATATGTTCACTTCACGTTATCTTAACAAAATCATTGTTACTCATTTGTTTGATACAGCTAAAACTCATTGGCATCGGCTATTGGTAAGGCTTGTTTCAGTCTCAGATCCCATTGTTGTGTTATGTCTGATATAGTCACTGAAAAATCCTATTGTTGTGGTATCCAGAACCTGATGTGATATTGAAGACTGGTTTTTGGGGTTACAATCTGATGCTGCATATTCAGTGCAATGAAACAATGAGGTGTCAGGTTTTAGGGTTGGGGCAATCTGCTACCCAATTCCAATGGTGTCAAAGTTTGTCATCCTCATTTTGCTGCGCTGTCATCTACTGTACTACATGTATAATCAAATAAACTCAACTGTTAACAAAATAATCTCTTTTTAATTTGAAAGAATATTTGTCATATTTTTTGAATGCCACTTGCTGATTAATTTCATGTGGTATATTCTAAAGGATTGTATCTGCCTCAACCCTCCTGTCGTGACCTGGGCACAAGGGCACTAGGACCCTGTACCCAACTGGTGGGTAGGGGATGGGAACCGGACACCACTTCCGGTCAGGGGAGTGGGGAGGAACGTATTACTGCGAGGGGAGGGAATTAGACCAGATGTGGGACACAAAGCAGCGATCAAGAATGTAGCGAATAAAGAGTGAATATAAACCCTCATACCTGACTCCTGTATATCCATCCAAAGAAGAACACGACAACTTTCCACGAGTGCCGGATTAAGAGGACAACGCGTGTGCCCCCGGGTCCCTCGTGTTCAAGAAACGGAGCCAGGAGCCCACCCTGTTCCGCCGGCGATAACAAGAAGGATCATCATTGCCATCCACTAAAAAAACTGAGCCAGGAGCCCACCCTGGTCCGAGTGCGGAGTCAGGAAGAAACAACGCAGGAGCCCTCCCCGGCCGCAGCAGACGAGCGGTAAGAGGCCCGGACTGCCCTGAGCGGTGCACCCATCTGAGCGTATAGGCCTTGTGAGCAAGAAAAAGCCAAAGAGGTGCACCTGGCATCCGATTCAAGCCGCCCGCAGCATTAAAGTAAACGTGCAGTATGTGATTCAAGCCGCCCGCCGCATTAGAGTCAGCGTGCGTGCGAATTGAACAAAGTCTCGTGCGAGGACGGTGGCCATCTTGGGGTCAGGCGACGTCCCCCGAAGACCTGCGAGCTCGCGAGACTTGGGCGGCCATCTTAGGACCAGGCATATCGAGCCATAAGCTGCTCGGGATGCCCAGCGGCCATTTTTAAGTCAGGCACAATAACGAAAATGAAAGAAAGACTTCCAATAAAAGGAATTAGAAGTAATAAAGAACAAAAATATACAAAAAGTAAAACGTACAGCAAAAAAAGGAAACAAAGAAGGAATAGAAGTAAATAAGACAGAAGAAAGAAGAACAGAAAAACTAAAGGGTCTAATCAATAAGGAGGATACACCATCATGGTGGTACCAAGAAAAAGAAGTACGCCATAATGAGAGTTCCGCCAGTGCTGCACGGCAAATGAAGGTTGACTCCACAAATGACAAGAACAGCACGCAAGCAGTATTCTGCAGGCCCCTTCCATTTAATTTGTCTGAGCCACAGATAGGTATCAGATGGAAACGAGTGATTTGCAAGTTCAAAAGATACATGCGCGCCACAGACGTCGCAGAGGCCAAGCATAAAGATCTATTTTTAAATCTCATAGGGGATGAAGTGGAAGACTTGCTAGTAACAATCCCTCAAGAAAAAAAAGCAACATACAAGGGACTGATCAAGTGCCTCACATACAAGTTTGACCAACAAAGAAACATTGATTTCAAAAGATACACCTTCACCATCGCATACCAACAAGCAGAGGAGTCCCTCGATGACTTTGTCACACGACTGTGAAAATTAGTCATACACTGCGAATTCGATAAGTTTGACAACGAACAAGCAATTCGTTTGTGCATCATTGAAGGCTGTCTGTCCGTGGAGTTCCGCACACAAATTCTGATAGAACCAATCTTAATGGAGAAAATTCTGACCATGGCCCGGGCAGAAGCGAGAGCAACCACGCACGCAAAGCAGATGGAAATGGGAAAGGAAAGAAGAATAGAACAAGCTAACCGCATGGCCGTAAGTTGCCGCATGACTGGAAGCAACCGGAAGAAAGAAAGCACTGAGCACCTGCCAAGAAAACCGCATGAAAGAACGTGCTACAGAAAGGGACTGAGTTTCCACACATCGGCGCCTGCCCAGCAATGGGTCAGAGAAAATGCAACAGGGACAACCATTTCGCAAGCGCCTGCATGGGCGCACAATTCAAAAGAGAGAGAGTGCAGCTGGAAGGACCAAGAACAGCAACAAACAGATATGCCAGACACATGGAAATGGCAAATCGCAGTTCTTCAGCTGAGTCGGACGGGGAGGCAGTACAAGAGAACATGGAACGACTATACCTGATGTCCGATGCCCCTGCGGTAGACAGAGAGAGAGAGCACATTCATCTAATGGAGAAACATCAAGTAAAGAAAACGGTGACCGTAGACATTGATGTGGGAAGACACAGCACACGATTCGTGCTAGACAGCGGTGCCACCTGCAACATAATGTACGAATCAGAATACGAGAAGATGAAAATAAAACCAACACTATCAGCATCCACTGTTGATGTTTTCACCGGGGGTTCGAAGAAACCAGTGATCAACATGGTAAAGTTCACAGAGACACGGATGTACAAAGATCGAACAAGCAAAGAAGAAATACATGTACTACGGGGCGACATCCCAGCACCATGTCTGCTGAGCCACGGCTCAGGTGATGGGTCTCCTCGCAATGACATACCACATGTCAGAAAAAAAGAACATCTTGCGAGACTATCCAGCAATACTACAAGGACTGGGAAACCTAAAAGGAAGGCAAATAACACTGCACATCAATGAAGCAGTAAAACCTGTGGCTCAGCATCACCAATGAGTGCCGATACACCTGCTGCCACAGGTAGAAGAGGAAATACAAAGCCTGTTGAGCCAATACATTATAGAGACGGCGGACGGGCAGACCCCACTGGTGTCACCAATAGTGGCAGTTGCAAAGAAGAACACATCCACGGTATATGTGTAGACATGAGGATACCAAACACAGCAATTGAAAGGGAAAGACACCCTGGACCGCACCTAAATGATATGATCATCAGCTGCCTCACTGGCGCCTGCCATTTTTCAAAGCTGGACCTGTGTAAAGGATACCATCAGCTGGAGCTTGACCCACAATCAAGGTACATTACCACATTCTCCACATACCTGGGTCTGTTTCGCTACAAACGACTGCATTTCGGCATTTCATCGGTAGCAAAGATATTTCAGGAAACAATACGGAAGGTCATAAGGCCAGTAAAGAACAACCTAAAGTACAATGACGACATTCTGATGTTCGGTCGCTCAGATGAGGAGCATGACAGGGCTTTGCGGGAAATCTGTTCGCATCTGGAACAAACAGGCCTCACACTAAATGAAGACAAGTGTGAAATAGGGAGAAATTAATTGGTATTCTTCAGACACATCTTCTCCAGAACAGGAATGAGACCGGACCACAGCAAGGTGGAGACGCTGGAAAAAGCGAGTCCTCCAGAAGACATTGCAGAAGTGAGGTCATTTCTTGGGCTTGCCAGCTACTGTGCTCGATACATAAAAGACTTTGCCACAGTGAGCACACCACTCAGGGAACTAATGAAGCAGGGTCAAAAATTCATCTGGACGCAAGAATGTAACAAGGCATTTGAGGCCATCAGACATGCGGCCTATTTCGATCCACTGCTATGTACAGAACTGACGGTGGACGTCAACCCGGTGGGACTAGGAGCGATTTTAGCACAACACATGCCAGGCAAAGATTCTCCAAGGAAGATCGTGGCCTATTCAAGCAAAAGCCTGTCCGACATTGAGAGCCAGAAAAAGAAAGCCTAGCAGTATTATGGGCGTGTGAACACTATCACATGTTCATCTACGGAAAACCATTCACTATTGTCACAGACCATCAGGCCCTAGTGACAATCTGTGGAAATCCAAATGCAAAAATACCGCCTCGCATCGAGCGATGGGGCATAAGACTGATGGACTATAACTTCAAGATCGTGCACAAACCGGGAAAAGAACACAACCTGGCGGATTACATGTCACAGCATCCCTTACTGCAGACATCTCAGGACACATCAATAGCGGAGGAATATCTAAACTTTGTGCTAAAACAAAACAGTCCGGCATCAATAACGATTGCAGAACTTGCGCAAGAAACAGCGAGGGATGCTACGATGCAAGCAGTAAAAATGATGATGAGACAGCAGAGATGGAGACATGTCAACAACAACAGCATCATGGAGGAAGGAGTCACAAAAGGGGAGATGCGGGCGTTCAAAAAGTTCATGAAGAACTATCAGAGACCGTGAACGGAATAGTAATGAGAGGAACAAGAATAAATATGCCAAGGGCCTTACGCAGACAAACTGTAAACTTGGCACACAAATCGCAGGTTGCGACAAAGAAGCTGCTACAGGAGAATGTATGGTTCCCTGGTTAGGACAATATGGTGGAAGACACCATCATAAATTGTCACATCTGCCAAACGAGAGGGCAGCCAGCAAACCCTGAACCACTAAATATGTCAGAACTCCCACGGGCAGTATGGACAGAACTTGCAGCAGACTTCTATGGACCTCTAGACATGGGCAACTATTTGCTCGTGATCATTGGCGAATACTCAAGATTTCCCATCGTGCACCAAGTCTGGTCCACATCAGCATGCTCCCTATGCCCCCCTGTGTGGCAGGCATAGGGAGCAGATATTGGCCTGGCTAGGCTCCTTCCTGTCCGACCGTACCCAGGCTGTCCATCTGGCTGAATTCTCTGCCCCGCCTCGCAGTGTGCACTGTGGTGTCCCTCAGGGTTCCTCCCTTTCTCCCCTTTTATTTAATCTTTATATTTTTCCCCTTATTTTTGCATTGCAACAAATGGAGGTCACAGTTTACAACTATGCTGATGTCCTCCAACTCATTTTTAATTTCTTTTACCTCACATCAGGTATCACTAGCTTCCAGTCTGTCATGCTGTTTATCCGGGATTGAATGAATGCGAACCATCTCAAACTCAACCCGGATAAAACAGAACTGGTTCTGACTGGAGGCAGTGGCAATCCTTGGTTTCCCTCCTTTTGGCCTCCCCTCCTTGGTTCTCCCCCCATTCCCTCTCACTCTGTCAAAACCCTGGGAATCACACTTAATCAGCATCTTACACTTCACTCTCACATTAGTTCTGTTGTTTCTTCCTGTTTTTTTACCCTGCGCACTATTAGGATAATAGCCAGTTTTTTTCCCTCCCCTGCACTTAAATTGATTTTAATGGCCATGGTCCTATCTAAGATCGACTACGGCAACATTATTTACAATGGCGCCCCCGCCTACGCACTTCAACGTCTCCAGTTGGTGCAGAACCAGGCAGCCCGCCTGGTATATGGTCTATCCAAGTCACACCACTCCTCTCCTCTTCTTTCTGCCCTTCATTGGCTCCCCTTCAAAAAACGGGCTCTTTTTAAACTCGGATGCCTTACTTTTCAAGCCCGGGCGGGCACGGCTCCCGCCTTCATTAACTCTGCTATCACCAACTACCGCCCTCCCAGAGATCTTCGATCATCCATCAAATCTTTATTAGCCATCCCCCGTTTCAAAAAACAAAGATCAGGAGGCCAGAAATTCTCGGTCCTCGCTCCCACCTTTTGGAACACTCTCCCGCCCTCAGTCAGACACTCCTCCTCCTACATGGAGTTTCGCAAGGCCCTCAAAACTTTTCTATTCCAGCAAGCTTTCAGCCCCTAGTCCACTGTGCCCTTTTCAGTTTAGTATTTCCCCTAGCGCAAGAAACTGTGTAGTGAACGTGCGCTCTATAAATTTTTAAAAATTCAAATTCAAGTGCAGCACTGCCAATACTGGATGACACATTCGCAGTCTGGGGCTCACCACAAACACTCAAATCAGATAATGGTCCTCCATTCTCACGGGAGGAGTTTTGAAAGTTTATGGACTACCTAGGCATTTACCACAGGAAGGTAACACCTCTGTGGCCACAAGCAAATGGCATGGTGGGAAGATTCATGAGGAATATAAAAAAGGCTGTCCAAAGAGCAAAGCTGGCACAGATATCAATTGAACAGGCCCTTTGTCAAGAACTAAGAGATTATCGAAACACCCCTCACAGTTCCACGGGACAATGCCCCGCCGAGCTGGTGCTGGGTAGAACAAGCAGAACCAGGCTACCACAGCTAGAAGCAACGATGCCACCAGAGCATGGCAGCATTGCTGTCAGAGACCATGAGGCCAAGGAAAAAATGAAGGTGTATGCCGACGCCAAGAGACACGCCACTCCATCGCACCTCAAGCAAGGGTACGCAGTTGTGGTGCGACAGCGGCAGCTGAGGAAATCGGACAGTCTGTTTTCAAAGGAACCATTAATGGTGACACATGTGAAAGGGCCTACGATAACAGCGAAAGCCAGCCCATACCGAATAACAAGAAACAGCTCTTACTTTAAGGGATTAAAGAGCATGGAGGAAGATGGAGGAGACATGGCCGCAGAAGACACAGGCACAGACGAGAGACAGTACGAGGAATGGCAGAAAGACAAGAGAGAGCCACATCCAAGAATCGAATGCAACCAACAAAAAAGACTGATCGAAGAAATGTGATGATGGGGACAATGAAACGTATTTTTCTATATCTATCTTCTCCCTCTTTTTGTCTCTCTTCTCTTTCTATCTATCCCTCTATACCTCGATACCTCTCACCACTTTCTTATGTCATTTTCCTGCAACAAAAGGGGAGATATCGTGACCTGAGCACAAGGGCACTAGGACCATGTACACGACTGGGTGGGAGGAGATTAGAACCGGACACCACTTCCGGTCAGGGGAGTGGGGAGGAAATTATTACTGCGAGGGAAGGGGATCAGACCAGATGTGGGACACGGAGAAGCGATCACAAGTGTAGCGAATAAAGAGTAAATATAAACCCTAATACCTGACTCCTGTGTATCCATCCAAAGAAGAACATGACACCTCCCCATGAATTTCCATTTTTGCATTGCTCTACCTCTCGTGCAGCATGAATGCCAGGGAAAAGCTGCATCACAGACGGACTAATATACAATGCGGAACCTGTTTAGTGAAACAAATGCTAATAAAGAAACAGGTGAGCACATGCCTGTTTGCCCTAAATAGGAAATCCAGGTAACTCTTGCATGCATGGTCAGTTTCTTGGCATACACACCCTTGGCTGCAGTGCACAGAGACGTTACACTGCTGCACAGTTAGGAAATAAAGTAGAGGGAACATTGATTAGGACCACATTTTTTTCTCCCAGTCCTGGTCCACAGTACTGTAGGACACCAGGGCTGGGAAATTCAGTAGCCAAACAAGGCAGAACTACCACCATTATGATCCAACAGTCACTTGGAAAATGGGACACTAATTAAAGGGTTTCTGATGATGATGCTGGTTGAGGCTCCGTTCTCGAAACCCACCAGTTTCTTTTCTAGAGTTTGCTCAGATTTGAGACTCATGCTCACTGTGCCATACAACTCAGACTGCACCCTGCTGACGAACGCCTCAAATCGACCTAAGTCAGTATGGAGTTGCTAGTGTCCCAGCTCAGTGGGCATCTAGTGTGGAATTTCAGGCTGGACTGTTCCTATTGAAGCAGACATCAGGAATGATTTGTATGTGGCCATTTCCTGACTAAGGTGGCATACTTGACATAAATCGATGGACTTGAATGTGGCCCAGATTGATTACAAGTGGTGGCTGAGAATAATTCAAACATTTCACCCATTACTTTGACTTTTTTCTTTATATTTTTTATCCCAAGATTCAAAAAGTGGAAACACTGGCTCAGTGGGGCCGATGCAGAGCCAATTAATGGCTCCATTAAACATTATTGCGTGTTCCCACTCCATGAAACTCTAACTGAACCACTCACCCACAATCTTTACAGAAACTAGACACAAATATGTAATACAACAATAATAAGGTACTTAAACAATAACAAAAAGCCTATTTACCAATAGAATCCGTAGAGTCATCAACTGATAAGATCATAGAAAAGTGGGAGGGTTTCACATATGTTGGCCATTGCTAGTTTCACAGGGTAGAGGAGATCAGTACATCTTACGGCAAGCAGTTTGCCCTCAGTCAATGCTAATGTAATATCTAGAGACTGCAGTTTCTCAATTTGATTAAACCTCAGAAATGTCAGATTCCCTTGGTTCCCATGGTGTCCCTTTCCTTTATCCAAAATAGGATGTTGTTTTATAGTGCCTCCCATTTTACTTTTGACATGCTATTAGCGGTATTCATAAGTATGATATTACTCTTATCACAAATTAGGTTATTAATTAGGCCATGTTTCTTAATGGAAATTCATTTTTCAATCTCCCAATTTGGTCACTCTAAGACCTAGTCTATATTTTTCCTATGCCACATGTGTTGACTACTGAAGCTGCCAAATTCGCCTCACTGTTAATCATGGTAATGTTCTCTTGTAAGCGAGTCGATATTGATTGGGTTGAAGAGATTACATTAATGCAAAAGTTTGGACATTGACTTTGGAAAGGAATTTGCCTTGGGTTCCGATATTGCTGGGGTGTATACTAACCAAAATTCCGGTCCCTTGTACATTTATTGGTCCTCACCAATTCCAAACTCTATGCTTGGAATTTTGGGGACTGATATGAGTTCATGGATGCTTTCTGAAGCTATTATGGATCTACTTCATTTCTTTAATGTCGAAGTCTGTAATGACCACTTCATCAACATATGTTCAAATAGATAAAACACTCAAGGAGGCCCTGGCCACATTCACACAATACAATCTACCTGTGGCATATTGCTGACTCTCCTGCATAACTGGAAGGTCTACTAGACTAATATCTTGTGTACTACATTTCTACACTAGCTCAATCTTGAGTCATGCTAAATTTTTCCAGTAGTAAAATACAGGGTGTAACACAGAGATGGAGCATGAAACAAAGGAGTACCATTTGATGAGAATCTCTGTATTATTAGCTCTCTCATATTTTGACACAATAGCGTTGGCATTTTACCCTCACAATTTTCCAAGTAGGAACTTTATTCTTCCAGGGAAGTTCTTTTGCTCCTGCTGCCAATCATGCAACCCTCTTTTCAACTTCACTTATGCATGTCGAGGTTAAGGAGCCAATCAAATTTAGGACTTCAGTTCAATTCAATGTTGGACTTTGTAAAACACATCCCAAGTTGTGCTCTCCTTGTTTCCTTAGTGTTCCAGTTGTTTAAAACTCCTATGCACTGGAGCACTTGATGCATCAGGGACAAAGTTGCAGCATTGGGTACAAATCTGTTTTGGGCCTATGTCCTATTATGTGGCGCTGATTAGGGTTTCATATCTCCTCACACTTCTACTTTCTTCTCAATTCTTGCATTGGGATAATCTTAGCAACTACGGTCATCTTGTCCACAGGCTTAAGTGTTGGCTTGAGTTATATTTGTGAGTTGTATTCAGGAGGTGATTTTCAGGTGGACATCACCTTTTGACTACCCTTGTCATCGAAGATGCATTCTTATATACCTCACAAGACAAGTTAAACTGGATATCCCAGGGTATTCCTATATATTTTTTGCCACAGAACAATAAATACAATAATTACCAATGAGCTGGTGGGATTTGTTATGCTGATCTCACAGAGAGTGGATCTCAATGTTATTGCCAGATGGCAGCTGGAAGGCATTTCAGCACTGAAGGGGAGCGCATAGGAAGCCTGATGACAACGATGATGATGAATATGTATGAATTGAATTCTGATTACCTTGGAGGAGGTCTGCTTCTGGAGTAAAAAGAGAGTAAAATACCAAGTGCAGCAAATTACAAAGGCTTTCAGGTGTAGAGGTAGAGCATTCCTATGTTTTTGTGTGAGAAAGGAAAAGACCCGACTACCCAAGCAGGTGTCATTGATTTGAAGAACAGTGGCCATAGAGGCCCCAGAAGAACACACTGTTTGTTTGTGATCCAGCGCTGCTCCACACCAAACCTCCAAACCATCAATATAAATCCTCAGAGCTATCACATTTTACTCGTCGGTGGGGCCCATAACATGATGAGTCATTCAATCACACAAATCATACTGCTCCCAGGATCAGTGAAAAACCAGAGGATGTGACGCTGGACTTTTAGCGGAGTGTCATCTATTTAAACTAACTTTTATGCACTATATACATCTGCAGTTATTACGTCTTACCGTGGTTTTACCCTCAAGAAACATTAAACATTCCACTATTTGGTCAATGGATCAGCTAGTAAGAGTTAACTAATGGACAACAAGGCCAGCTTAATTCTCCATTTATTTAATTTTTATTTAAAGATTTATTCTGCTAGCAAGACCTATTTCATTTTACCTTAATTTGAACACTATTAAAACATTTAATTCACCTAAAGAAAAAGAAAGTTAAATTGAAACAGTTTACATTTATTAGCAGAATAGTTCGGAAAATAAGTCAAAACCATATTACCAATGTTATCCGAAATGGAATTCAGCATTAGCGAAGAATAGTTCCCAAATACAACCTCTTTATTCTTTCTCAATTTTCAACTCCCATCAAGACTCTGTCCCCATCAAAAGTTAAAGTCAGGAAAATTTCAAAGTCTTGCACCATGGAAAAATCAATCAGTCCGACAGCATGTCGTGGTGCGGAAAAAAATTCAAAAGCAAGCTTCCTTCACTTCACCAAATGACCTTTTATACCCACTTTCCCTAACTATCTATCTAAAATTTTAAACTTTTAGAGTCCTCACTCGGCTTTCATTGGTTCATTCAAGGGGTGGATGATGATCACCTCAAACCTTCATTGTCCATATTTCCGGCAAGTCATCTTTATCTTCATATGAAAGTTCGGGTGTTTAATATTACATTTTTTCACTTGTGTCCTTTAACTAGTCACTTCACCAAAAGTTCTCAGGCTCTTAACTCGAACATTTCAATTTTGGTACCATCCTGCTTTTCAGGTCACTCTGACCTTGACCCATGCAGCACAGGCACAGACTGCTTGCATATCTCTCGAGCATAGTCGCGCATGCGTAGAAAACCAATATTTCGGAGTCTCGCAAACCTTCCATTGTTAACTAGGCCGCATGGGCCATAACGGGAACTATTATAAAATAAACACAATTAAACGTTAGATTTCGAAGTATATCCCTTCTGTTTACCTCCCCCCATTCTAAGGTAACCCTGTTAGTTATTACCTAGCATTTAAGCTACATATACGCTTTGTTTTCTTACCATTCTCCCTCCTTTCCGCCACCATTATACATCTAGAAAGCTCACATGCATAGTTTTCATTAGATTATAGCATTTCCGCACTATTTTAGTAAAACGACTTCACATAATTAATGGATTGAATTTGCAACACAAGCATATTAGTATCCCACTTGTGTTTGTGTGTGTGCTTTCTATTCTACGTTGGTTAATTTTAAAACCATACGATTAATACATATTACAGTCAACTTCACGAGGGGTATACACAAATTTTTGTTTTCACTCTCGCTCCATCATTTGGAAGCAGATTGTGTAATGTCAGCACTAATTAAGGCAGCTCCACGATTAGGAAGAAGACAGTGGCAGATGAACTTAAACTCAGCAGTTTTTCCTGAGGAAACCAAGGAATGGCTTTACACGGAACAGAAATAGGACAGTGCGGAAAAAGCTTTAGTAGCTGTCAAATGGCAAGGTTATGGATCATTTGGATATGCTGAATCAGACATTTTCAGAGACGCGAGTAAAATGCCTTATAGTGATCAAGCAAAGAGAGAATGATTGCTGAACCACAAATTTACAGGTATTAGCAGTAGACATGGAACAATTTTGCACAGAATTCATAAACAGTAACAGCAGGATGAAGGTAAAGCATTAATGTGGTTAACGGTGGAGAGGGGGGCATCAACAATGCAATGATGTTGAGGCAGTCTGAGAGAATAGGTGCTAATCCCAACTCTGAAGGCCACTACAGAGGGGATCAGATTGAACAGGTGCCACCAAATAGCAGCATGTTGATCTTCTCTCAGTTCAATTTCTGTATGTTGTTATTCATCCAAGCTGCAACAGTAGCAAGACGTGCGGCAGTTTGTAAAAGTTTAGGGATAGTCTGGTCATCTAAAGAAACAACTGTCTTTGTATTATTCATGTAATAGATTAAAGAGAAGCTGTTGGAGCAGATGATTTTAGTTTGCAGGGTGAGGTATCTATTAAAAAGAGTAAGACTGATAAAACATCCCTTAGGTTTTGGAGACCATTAATAGAAAGAAAGAACAATACTCTGAATGCAGCGTTCAGTAATAGAGGAAAAAAAGCAAGTACAAGGTCAAGGACATCAAGTGCATACAAAGAAGTAAACATATTGAGGGGGAAATGGTATTGAGCATGGCACTTATATCCACCAGGATCAGTGCAAGGCTCCCTCCCGTATTCAGCATCATCCTAGTAGTGCAGTCAGACATTACTAGAAGAGCCATCTCTGCTTGAGTCAGGCCAATACTCTTTCTATAAAAGTAGATAGCTGATTATTCCCTTCCCTTTCATTTAAGAAAACACCTTACATCCTTCATATCAAGTATTCTGCAAGGGGGAAAAAAGGACAAGTGACAACCCTCAGTTTCACTTGAAGGTGGCAATTTGACACTCACTGCTCCTAGCGAACGAACAGGGAAATCTACACTTTGCAGGCTTCTACTCACAGAGTCTCACCATCTCAGAGCCATATGACCCAGTACATACATGCACTACATGGAGTCACTATTCATGGCTCCTACTTCCCCCACCAACTGCACCCACCGCTGTCCTTCATATTCCAGACAAAGTGACCCAGAACCTATGACTGGAGCATTCCTGGAGCACCACCGGCAGTCACAGGCGTCACCAGGCATCACCAGGCACCTTTCAGCAAAATAGATGTCCAAGGATTAGGATAAACAACAGCTGTGTGTCCGACGCTGTTGTCTGCCCTCTTTCTAGTTTCACAACCATCAGCCCTCTAAGTATGGGTATAAGTGATGTACGAGAACTGAACTTCGCAATAGTATTGTGTGATTATTCTTATGAACTGGCTGCAGGTCAGAAAAAGTTACATGTACTCTAGTGAAGAAAATGTTAGAACTGCCATTTGCACAGAAGAAAAAAATGTATAGGAAATATGAGCTCTACTGCATCATTTAACCTACTAAATGTAACCTATGCATACATTTTTAGCTCTATAACCACGACTTAGTTGGTGAATTTCTCAGACCATCACACTTGACAATTTGTGGAATTTGTAGTTACCCATAGACTTTAAAGAAACGACGTCCCACAGCTTCACACATTGGTACTTTTTACCTGACTGCATGCTGCCAGTGGCAGTCTTGATGCCTCATTGTTTGCATCCGAGGGTAGCCTTTTCATCTAGCTGCACGATGCGAGGGGGGCCGTGATGCCTAATTGCAGTTTCACAGCGGCAGCCTTGCACTTAGCTGCATGCTGTGATTTGTATGTGTTCTTCTGAGATATATTTGATGCTATTATTTATGCTTCCAAATTTAGATTTGTCATGTTGAATTTCAGTTTTGAATCACAGCTTCAATGTGCATTTTATTTGTTTGTATAGCCAATTATTTGTACCTCTATATGTGGTATAATAGGTTGATTGTGCGTCGCTTGGAGAGCTTTGGGGAATCGTTGTTTTCTCAAGTTAAATGCTCCAAATGGAGCCATTAGTTTTTTTTTATAATGATCTTGGCACCTGCGTAAGAGCCTTGAGCAAGAAAATTGTCATTGCATAAATGTCTTAGATAGAAGTAAATGCAGCTTGCTTTGGTTTAGTTACACCCTTAATTTCTAACTCTTATTATTATAATTTTTTGGCTGCCAGTTTAAAGTTTTAAGAACCAGTATATGTTGCGTTCTTTCCTTTTCTTTTTAAGTTTATCTGCAGACAGCTTTAGCTGTCTAGCACACATCATATCCTTACAAAACATAACACATACCAAAGATGGCTTGTTTGGTTGAGTCACATTTAGGCACAGACTTCCTGGAGTGTCTGTCACAGTTCTGACATCAACCAAGTGCATTTCATGGTTGAGTATATTTTCAGCAGTCCTTTCCTAGCTTCAATTGGAGATGGGTATGGTGAATCCTTGCTTTTTTTGCTTACAGTATGAATTATTTGTTTTATTTGTGCAAAGAAAGTTGTTTGTTATTATGGTGTGCTCCATGTTCTTAGCATTGTTCGTGTTGGGGCGTTGATATTTACACCTTAATCTTATAGAAAAGTCATTCAAGATTTTTCTCCATTGGTCATATGATCCTTTGTTGGTTGACTTGAAGCACTGTAAGGGAGAAGATTGCAGACCACAAACTTGAGCGACCCCCCCATCCTGCTACCTGATAAACAGAATGCCTCCTGTGACCATTATTTTACCAAGTTTGTTGCTAGGTTCATCCCTCACTATTGACAGTCAAATACAGACAATAAGCCTTTCACTAGCTAACGGGAAGCATGATAACATGCCTGCAAATTAATAAACAGCACACCGTGCATGGCTAAACACATTTTTAATTGAGCCCTGTAGTCAGGTCAAGTTAACTTAAAGGAGAATATTTTAAGATTATATAATTATACATACATGTATAAAGAAAACAAATGTTAAACACGGATACGCAATCATGATTACATAGATCAACTAATCAATCCAAATATGTTTATGCAGGGATTTCCAATAACTATAATAATCACATTCTATCAGTTGATGTCAATCAATCAACCAATCAGCACATTTATATAGCGCACTACTCACCCGGAGGGTCTCAAGGCGCTTGGGGGGGGCGCTACTGCTCGAACAGCCAGGTCTTGAGCTGCTTCCTGAAGGCGAGGTGGTCTTGGGTCCGGCGGAGGTGGGTCGGGAGGGTGTTCCAAGTCTTAGCGGCCAGGTAGGAGAAGTACCTTCCTCCTGTGGTGGCCCTTCGGATGCGAGGGACGGCCGCGAGGGCGTTGCTGGTTGATCAGAGCTGACGAGTGGGAGTGTAGATGTTGAGGCGGCTGTTGAGGTATCTTGGGCCCTGGTTGTGTAGGGCTTTGTGTGCGTGGGTGAGGAGGCGGAAGGTGATTCTCTTGTTGACCGGGAGCCAGTGCAGGTCTCTCAGGTGTCCGGAGATGTGGCCGTGTCGGGGGACGTTGAGGATGAGTCTTGCTGAGGCGTTCTGGATCCGCTGGAGTCTCTTCTGGAGCTTGGCGGTGGTTCCGGCGTAGAGAGCGTTGCCGTTGTCCAGTCGGCTGGTGACGAGGGCCTGGGTGACCATCTTCCTGGTCTCGGTGGGGATCCAGCGGAAGATCTTACGTAGCATGCGCAGGATGTTGAAGCATGACGTGGAGACGGCGTTGACTTGTCTGGCCATGGAGAGGGAGGAGTCCAAGATGAAACCCAGGTTGCGTGCGTGGTCTGTTGGTTTGGGTGCGCTGCCCAGGGCGGGGGCCACCAGGAGTCATCCCAGGCGCAGGGCGAGGATCCCAGGATGAGGACTTCCGTCTTATCTGAGTTCAGTTTCAGGCAGCTGTTCATCATCCACTCGGCTACGTCCTTCATCCCTTCGTGTAGGTTGGTTCTGGCGGTGGCGGGGTCGTTGGTGAAGGAGAGGATCAGCTGGGTATCGTCGGTGTAGGAGATGATGTTGAGGTTGTGTTGGCGTGCGATGGCCGCGAGGGGGCTCATGTAGATGTTGAAGAGGGTGGGGCTGAGCGAGGAGCCCTGTGGAACGCCGCAGATGACTTCGGTGGCTTCTGATCTGAATGGTGGTAGGCGGACTCTCTGTGTTCTTCCGGCGAGGAAGGAGATGATCCATTCTAGTGCCTTCTCCTGGATTCCGACGTTGCTGAGGCGCTGCACTAGGGTGCGGTGGCAGACAGTGTCGAACGCCGCGGAGAGGTCCAGGAGGATGAGGGCCGCTGTTTCTCCGTTGTCGGGGCTCGGATGTCGTCAGTGGCTGCGATGAGGGCGGTCTCGGTGCTGTGGTTGGCGAGGGATCCGTTCGTCTCGAGGAAGGAGGCCAGCTGCTTGTTGACGGTCTTCTCGATCACTTTGGCCGGAAACGGGAGGAGCGAGATGGGGCGGTAGTTTTTGAGTTCGGTGGGGTCCGCTGATGGTTTCTTCAGTAGAGCGCTGAGTTTGGCATGCTTCCAGCTCTCCGGGAAGGTGGCTGTGTCAAAGGAGGTGTTGATGATGTCTCGCAGATGGGGTGCGATGATAGCGTTGGCTTTGTTGAAGACGTGGTGAGGACAGGGGTCGGTTGGGGATCCGGAGTGGATGGAGTTCATCGTCCGGATTGTGTCTTCGGTGGTGATCGGGGTCCAGGCGCGGATGATGGTGGTGGGGGGCGTCGGTGCGGTCGTGGGGTGCGTCGGTTGTGTGCTGAAGCTGTTGTGTATGTCTGCTATCTTGTTGTGGAAGTAGGAGGCGAGGGAGTTGCAGAGGTCTTGTGATGGGGTGATGTCGTTGTTTCCGGCACTGGGGTTGGAGAGCTCTTTGACGATGGTGAAGAGTTCCTTTTTGTTGTGTGCGTTGTTGTCCAGTCGAATCTTGAAAGCAGTTCTCTTGGTGGCGTGGATCAGTTGGTGGTGTTTTCGGGTGGCGAGTTTGAGGGCGGTCATGTTGTCTGGTGTCGGGTCTCTGCGTCATGCTTTCTCGAGGGCTCGGCAGTTCTTCTTGGAGCTCTTGAGTTCGTCGGTGAACCAGGGTGCTCTCTTGCTGCCGGGTCTGCTGGGTGGGGTCCTCAGTGGGGCGAGGTCGTTTGCGCAGTTGCTTATCCACTTTGTGAGGTTGTTGGCGGCCTGGCTGGGGTTCGCTGAGCTGGTGGCTGGGTCCTGGCACAGGGATGCGGTGAGCTGGTCGGCTGTGATCTTGTTCCAGCTTCTGCGTGCAACCTGTTGCTGGTGGTGCTGGATCGTGGTTCTTCCGAAGCCGAAGTGGACGCAGCTGTGGTCCGTCCAGTGGAGTCCGGTGGCGTGGCTGAAGACGATGTCCTTGCTGGAAGAGAAGACAGCGTCGAGTGTGTGTCCGGCGTAGTGGGTGGGGGTGGTCACCAGCTGCTTGAGACCGAGGTTGGCGAGGTTGTCCAGCAGGGTTGTGGTGTTGCGGTCGTTGTTGTTCTCCAGGTGGAAGTTGAGGTCCCCGAGGAGGATGTAGTCAGTGGATGGCAGGGCGTGCGGGATGATGAAGTCGGCGATGTCTTCGCTGAATTGTGTGCGTGGTCCCGGGGGTCTGTAGATGAGGGTGCCTCTGAGGGTGGTCTTGGGGTCGGTGTGGATCTGGAAGTGCAGGTGTTCGGTGGTTGTGAGGGTGTCGTCGGTGTTGGTGGTGATGCGGATGGTGTCCCTGTGGATGATGGCGATGCCTCCTCCGGTCTGGTTTCCGCGGTCCCTCCGGACGATCTTGTAGCCGTCTGGGATTGCGATGGCGATGTCGGGCGCTGAGGAGGCGTTCATCCATGTTTCCGTGAGGAAGGCGACGTCTGGTGATGTTGTGTCGAGGAGGTTCCAGAGCTCGACGGCGTGTCTGTGGACGGAGCGGGTGTTGAGCAGGATGCACTTCAGGTGGTTGCTGCTGGTTCTCGGCTTGGTGGGTGCGGGTGCGGTGCAGGTCCGGATGCAGGCGAACTTGCAGGAGTGGCAGCTGAAGGGTCCGTGGGTGCGTCTCGGAGTGGCTCGGTAGCATCCCGGGGATCGGCCTGTGTTGAGAGCGATGAGTTCGGTGGCGTCGTAGGTCCGTCGGGTCGGCTTCCGTCGGTGGAGGCCAGGGGTCCTGGCACTGGGCGCGGTCCAGGCGCGGACGGGCGCAGACGGGCTTACCTTTGGTGCACCTTCGGCGCTCATTCGGTGCTCCCGCTGCGTGCGTCCGCTGCGCGGTTGCTCTGGGGGCGTCATAAGTGAGGAGCCGGGAGGGCGGGTCAGCTGGGTGGCGGGAGGGGGGGCCAATGGGCAGGAGGGGGGCGGAGACGCCGGAGGGCAGTGGCGGGAAGGGAGGACCGAGGGCGGCTCAGCGGTGGCTGGGTCGTCCGGCGGCTGGGCAGGAAGCACACAGGAGGGGTACAGAAGGTAAGAGGGGAGAGGGGAACACAAGTTTAAAAAACACAGGGCGAAAGGCAACAGAGGCACAATACAACGGCGGAGTGCAGTGGGGGAGACAAGCGCAATGTAAATATATCACACCTGTTAAGTAAATTGAGTCACACATATGAATATTTATATGTGTAATTATAATGCATAAAGGGTGTGGCCTAAATTATACGGCTCCAATCCCCCCTCTGATGGCTATGATGGCTATTACAGTATTACATGACTCTTATCTCATGAGACCCGCTCAAAACCTTGATGTTTTCGCATTTTACATCTTGTGTTTTCCGGATGTTTAATCTCATCATAAAACCTACATTGAATCTCTTCTAACTCCTCATCCCTTCTCCGCATTTCCCTTTTGTGTTGCTTTTGCCTTTTTGTTTTTATACACTAGTGACCCATACAGATGACAAAAAAACAGTTTGCACAAATGACTATAAGAGGTCTAACCATGGTGGCTAGCATTCCGCTTCCTATTTTCCCAAACCACTTGCCTACAGTAGCAAACTCATTTCCAATTACCTTCCAAGCACCAGTAGCTTCCAACTCCTCTAAATCTTCCTTTAAATCTTCAAAGTTCCTAATGTTTTTCTTTATCTCCTCACTCTCGTCAGGAATATAGGTACAACATTGATGGACTTTCAACATCTTTCAGACTCTGCTCTTCTTTATGAGAAGGATATTTAACGCAAGTCGGTTCTGCATCATCATAGACCTTAAAGCTATAATTTCAGTGTTCATGGCCAGCAATGAATTTGCTATTTGTGTGGCTAGCTTATCAATTATGGTGGACAATTTTCTAATCTTCAGATCATTCAAAACCACTCCAGCAGAAGGAATCATTGCACCAAATATATCTCCCACTGTTTCAGAAACACTATCGTTCCATTTCGGCCTAGCATATGACCCCGTACACCAGGTCTTTCAGATGATCTACATGATAAATCTTCTGAAAGACTATAGCTACACAGCATTTTCCATACCAATGTAAAATATGCATGCTCTACACAAACATAACAGACTCCTAGAATAACGGTATGCTGTCCTTCCATAACTACAGGCCAATTACCTTCTTATTCAAAAAATGTATTCACAATGCCTCCCTACCATCCATTTAGTGTGAATGACAGATTTACTCCAAAGCAGACATCATGTTCCTTTGAGCTTCCAATCTAAGTTTAATGCACGCAGAACTCTTGACTCTAAGGGGCTCATTACGATGTCGGGCGGAAAGCCTCCTCCCTACAGTTGCAATCTCCTCGACCGTATTGGAGCACTTCCAACCGACTCGGTCGGTTTTCATTCTGACCGCCCAATTACGATTTTTGCGGTCAGAACGTAAAATACGTGGACATTCCAAATAAGTTCCGACCGACTCCCAGAATATTCCTGTTGGACGGTACCAGATTGTGCAACCCTATGAACAGCGCTTCTGCCCTCAGGATTACTATGTCACTATGTGGCCTACGATTAATGGCTGAGGGGGTACCTAGGGAACTCCCCTCTAAAACCCTGCAGCATGTGACCAGTACAATGGGGTGCCTGTGAAAGGGTGCATTAGCAAACACAAAATGCCTGCCCCCACCTTTCCTTTAAACACTTATTCGAACCAGTAGGACAAACACAATTTTTTTACGTTTGGCCTGGTATTTAGTTTATACCCATCAACTTCAATTTATTTGAATTATTTTTCGTATAAAAGTTTAAACAGAAAAGAAACAAATACATTCAATATATTTCACTTGGACCTGTACATCACTATTTACAAAATCAACATTATATACATTTCAAATATACAATTCTCATGCATTCTACACATAATACACAACACAAAAATGGAAAATGATTTGGACAAATTATTATTCAATAGACCTAATCTATATTCATAAAAAAAGAAAGAAAAAAGAGACAAAGTAAAAGAGAAAGAGCAAGACTTGAGTTAAACAATGACTTGACAACTGGCCAAAGCCAGTTGGAACGCTTGATGTAACAAAATTGCTCCTTCAGATGTGCCGACGGGTTTCTAGTCCAAGGAAACCAGTTCCTGGACTTTCATCAGGGCTTTGTCACTTGTCTGTATCCAAAATGCAGAAAGACAATAAAGTTTGCATTATTTGACTGCATTCCTCTTGTCTATTAAAGTTGCAATACCACTTATTTCACCAAAAAGCACCTGAAATCTTCTGAAAAAATCTGACCTCCTTCGATATCTTCAGGCTAAGGTAGAAAAGGTTATGTACACTGTTGTGCTATTTGTAGGGAAATGAGGACAGACCGACCTACAAACGGAATGAAGGCTACATTGTAACTTCGTTTACTGAATAAAATACGGGACTTAATGAGAGTAAAACCAGTTATGCCATACCTCTCTTGAAGAGGATCCAATCTCAAATACGGCTATGTATCCACTGTTACTCCAATTTTAAGACGAAATCTGGCAAGGGGATAAATTAACTCGTTAGCCCCCTAACTTTTTTGGTATTGCTCTAAAGTATGTAGACAGGAATCTCAAAAACACATACCTTATTTTTCAAATCACGCAAAGAAGATTCTCATTCCCAGTCGCCCATTAGAGGGCTCCTGCACGGAGCGCTAAAAGCGCGAATAGTTGTATACTTTCTGTATCTTCTCGTAGCTTTTTTTAAACAAAATGCGCGTGTCCTCAAATGTTACACCTGCGGATGTAACAAACTAGTACACATGAACTCGCAAATGTGCCGCGGCTGCTAGTTATGCAAAACGCCGTGGCAGACAGTTGTCTAACTCGTACCTGTTGTCAACACCTTCCCCGGAACTGAGTGACTCAATACTGGTATTGCCGGGGGCCGTCTTAAAAGACCTATATATCACACTAAGCGGTCGCCTCGAGATTTCTGGGACACGTAGTTTCTATAAATGAAGAGGCTATTAGCGGCAATGTGTGAACCTGTAAACCTGACAATTCAGTGTGTTGGTGTAGTTAGATCTGACAGGTTGGATATGTGTTATACTCTGACATTAACCCGAAATGAGGACAGACCCATGTTAGTTTTGAAAAGCGGGTTTGTTCAAAATCAATTGTTGGTCTGTATTAATCTTGTAGAGGTGACTGGGGTTCAAAAAAAGCTATATTAGCAGCGATCGTATGACAGAAGGGGTTATAATTAAATGAAAAGGCCATCACTGGTGTTTATATCCTTCCTTCTTGGCAACAATTGAGAGGATGTCTCTCCTGCCTATTTACTATCCTGTATAAGAAAAATACAGAACTGGAGCTCAAATGGCGCATTGTAAGATTCCAAATGTTTACACCTACACCTAATAGAATACTCACAGACGTGCTATTTCTGACAGGTTATTTAATCCTGTAACTGTGCTATTAAATTTAAGAATAAGGTATGCCTCCTTCTGTAGTAGAACTCTATCCACGTCAGTAGGGCATTTCATCTGGTTCATGGTAAATAAGATAGACCATTTGAAGTCATTCTCACTGTGACCTTTCTCAACAAAGTGCTCGACCATAGGGGCAGACATAACTTTCTTTTTTATTCGTGATCTGTGCTGACTGATTCTCAGATTAACCTGTTGGTTAGTTTTACCAATGTAAATTTTATTACATGGGCATATTATGACATACACCACGTTTTTTGTTTTACATGTTGTGAATCCTTGATGTTTTCATTTCGTGCCCAAATTTTGAAATTCGTTTCCCTCTACCGTACTGGAGCACGAAACACAGTTTCCGCACCTGTGGTGGCCTTCAATTGGTTTCATCTTCCACTGACTGGGTAAGTCATTTTTAGCCTTGGGGACAGAGATGTCAGCTCTGACAATCTGATGGCCTATACTTTGGTTTTATTTGTGGGCAAAAATTGGTCTCGGAAAAGGGCATTCCAGACCCTCGAGGAGGGGCCAGTTCTTAAGTACTGCCTGTCTCATTTTAGGTGTGTCAGGGCCAAACGTGGTCACACATACTTGTCTGCCTAACTCCTTCTTGGGTTTCTTTTCCAATAGACATTCACGGGGCGTAAATCTTGCTCTTTTAAGAGAAAGTTTCAGGAGTTTTTTAGGGTACCCCCTCTGTGTCATTTCACCACAGAAGGTTTGAGAATGCTCATCAAAATCACTTAGCTCTGTGCAATTTCTTCTTATTCGGAGCAACTGTCCGAATGGCAGGTTCGCCTTGAGGTTTCTAGGATGGGCGCTTCTATGGTGAAGAATGGTATTTTTATCTGTCGCTTTCTTATGTAAGGAGGCCTTTAGCTGTCCCTCGACAGCTGTTATTGCGACATCTAAAAATGTCATCTGTACCTTGCTTGACTCAATCGAGAATTTAATGTCAGCATGTCTCGCATTTAACCAACCATGGAACGCCAATAGCTCCAACTGGCTCCCCTGCCACAGGAGCCAGATGTCATCTATATAGCGCCACCATTGATTGATATGCTCCTTGAATAGGTTGTTCATTTCGACAAATTTCTTCTCATACTGCGCCATGAAGAGGACTGCCATCTCTGGGGCATAAGGACATCCTATGGCAGTCCCCTTCACTTGCATGTAGAATTGCTCATTGAACATGAAGTAGTTCTTTTTAAGAGCCAATTCTGCCAATTTGAGAATAAATGAAGTAGGCACTTGGTGTGGTCTATCTCTGCTCTCGAGGTACAATTCAATACCTTCTAGTGCCTCATCCTGAGGGATCTGGGTGTATAAGGACGTGACGTCCATTGTGACCATTATCTGTAACATAGGATCAAAAGAAGTACCTTCTACCTTAGTCAGAAAATCGGTCGTGTCTCTCAAGTAGGATCTAACATATCTGAGGAATGGCTTCAGGAAAAAAATCGACATATTTTGAAATGGGCTCAAGGCATGAGTCGCACCCAGATACTATGGGTCGTCCAGAGGGTTCCTGCAAGTTCTTATGAATTTTAGGTAAGAGGTAAAGAATGGGTGGCCTGGGAGATTTCTTCATTAAAAAATCAAATTCCTTTGGTCCCAGATAACCTCCATCTTTACCTACTAGCAGGATGTCTGCAATTACTCCTTGAATCTGTTTTAGGGGGTCTTCAGTAAGATGGTGGTACCATAACTCATTTTGTACCTGTTTGAGGCCTTCAGCCAAGTACATGTCGCCGGGCCAGATGACTACCGCCCCGCCTTTGTCGGCCTGCTTGATCACTACAGACTGATCTTCTTTCAGTGACTGTATCGCCATACGTTGGTTATAGCTGATATTTTGTTATAGCTGATATTTTGCTTAACATATTTTTTAGCCTTTTCAAACTTATTTATTGATGACAATAACACTTGTTCGAAAGCATACACCTGCTTAGGGATGTTTTGATTAGGAAAAAATGTTGATTTGTTTATGAGACCAGTGGTTTCTTTGTTAGTTATCACAGGTTGATTAGAAAAGAAAGCCTTCAGATGTATCTTTCTGGAAAACTCTATGGCCTCTAGTTTTAGATTAGTAAAGTCAGTTTGTTTGCATGGCACAAACTTCAAACCCAAGTTTAAAACAGCCTCTTCGTCAATAGAAAGTACTTTTGGTGAGAGATTTACCACCGTACTGGGACCCCCTATGATTTGTAGAATCGGTTCCTTGTTGCTAGAGATCGCGGGTCACCCGACCAATAATTTCGCCACTTCCGGTTTCGGGCCCATATATTTCAAATCACCAGATACATTGATCGGATGACGTCACAATCTACTACCAATAATTGTGAGTTCCTTTTCTATTTTCTAGTGTACCCGACTTACCATCCACTGTTACGGGTACCTATGACCACAATGGATCAGGGAGCTAGCTGTAAAAGGAAAGGCAGCAAATATTATACACTTCAATAAATGACTTTAATTCTTATGAAATGATCACGGACAACTAGAAGTATTGAAAGGTTTATCTAAAATTCATCAGTGTATAAAATCCAACTTACAGTAAGCAGACAGTCAATAAGCAAGATAACAAAACATTTGGTTTCACAAGAAATGCGACTGGGAACCTGCTAAGCTAGTAAACTAACCATGTAAGAGTGGACATGGGTGATGAAAAAATAACTAGGGCAAGAATCATTTATGCTATGGAATGGGAAAACTTAGAAATCTAAACAGTTCGGTTAACGTGAAAAATAGGACACGCTGTAACTTCAGAAAATCTCTTCATTCAGTTTAGTGAGAAAATGTATAGAACACATCAAACAAGTTATAAACTGCAAATGGAGGAAAAATGATTTGTAAAAGGAAGGGCAACATAGGAACACGCTATGAAAATAAATGCATACGTTTCATGAGATGCAATGAGTTGCGAAAGCATGGAAAAACTTATCATATGCAAAGATATGTCTTTATTGAAGCAAAGACAGAAAAATAGAAAGGTGCAGCTTCAGGAGATTCAGAGCGATATTTACCTAGACTGGTGTGAAAAACCAAACCCTGGCCACGGGTCAGTTAAGGACAGGAAACCTTCAAGGAAGGATACCCCTCAATGGACAGCAGGTGCAGAATGGACACCCAGGACAGGACAGGAAACCCTCAGATTAGGATCAGGACAGGACCACCAGGACACGACCAGCACCCGCAGTTTGGAAGCAACGCCTGCGCTCCACCCTCTCTGCAGCTATCAGTCAGGACCCCGATTGGGTCAGCGAACTCCCAGCAAAGTGCTCCGCCAGCACTTTTAAGGTTTAGTAAAACCTTAGTCTATGGTCAATTTCGGACAGAGTGCTCCGCAGCGCTCTGTATCAAGTCACCTATTGAGTGCGTTGGGTCAGTGACAGGTCAGCTATTCAGACAAGTCGGACAATTTCCCTAGGTGAACCTAGGCTAGATATACTGTTTTGGGACAGGGTACCACCCCCCAATGTTGCAAAGTGTCAGAATCCCCAAATTTCGATTGGTCCTAAGGTAGGATTTTGTTAACACACCAATCAGAACAGACTATTCTAAGGCCTATTTTGCATGCTAAGGTGCCGCCTAGCAAGATTGGGGTTCCCACGAGAAGTCGCAGGGAATACAATGCAAAAGAATACAATTTGTTACAATATAATACAATCTAGATGCTCTTGCTGGGTGAAGGTGCATGTTCCCAGGCAGGCTCTGGCATCAACCTTCTTTGGCTTGGTTTCAATGCCACCGCACCATCGATTGATTCTGCGCAGAAGTACCCTCCAAGGTGGACTCCCCAGCCCCATCACCCCTCAGTGCCAAGGATACATGAAAAGTAAGCGAAAACAAATTAATACATAGAAATAAATGAATGTATTACATGTTATAAGTTCGTACTTTAGTTTCATCATTATAAAAATATACTATGCATTAGTGAATAAGTGCAACGAATAACATCACAGGAGCAGCAGCACAAAGCTTCAGCACGTTATTGCTATTACGGATGCGCACCTTTTCCCTCTCGAATTCTGACTGCGTCATGTCAGCTGACTATGCCTCACGCATGCGCAGGAACGAAAAGGCAAGCAGTGGCCATTTTAGGGACAAGGATTAATCATATTAGTAGAACACATAGGCAAGCTTCGCTATGATACCTACGCACATTAAAAATACATAAAATTAGTAAAACAAACAATTTGTTACGGGATTATAATAGATTTTCGAGGTTCTTGACTCGAGCAAGTCGCGATGCGAAATCTTGCTCTATCAATCCCCTCTTTGATGATATTTACTATCATCACAAAAAATGGAACCAGATGCCAACTTTCTTTCACACTTTGTACAACTCTATCTCTTCCAACATACGATTCAATTTTTTCTTCTCATTTTTGGTAGGGTGAGAATTTTTCACCCTTTTGTATATCTTATTATTTATTTCCTCCAATTCAAGCTCATCCGCATTCCGTTTCACTCCTCTTGCATTCACTTGATACTTCTTATTATGCCTTCGGCATTTGCAACAGACGAATATGAAAAATAGGATAAGACCTATAATTCCAATTGTCATCAGTACTTTGAACAATAAGCTTCTACCTAAGTTAGCAAACCAGTGACCTACATTTGAGAGACCATCAACTAGTCTCTTCCAAGCACTGTCAACCTCGAGTGGTTTGAGTTCCCTTTCCAAATTAGTAATGTTTTTCACATATCTTTTGAGCTGCACGCTTTTGTCCGGAATGTAAGTGCAACAATGTTGCGCCTTCAACATCCGGCAGACTCCGCCCTCTTTTGCTAATAAGGTGTCAAGAGCAAGTCTGTCCTGTAAAACCATTGATCTGATCGCAACCATTTCGGTATTGACCAGCAGAAATCCATGAGCTGTATCAGTAGACAGCACATCCACTACTGTGGACAATTTGCAAATTCTGTGAGTGTTCAGAACCACTCCCACTCCAGGTATCAGTGCACTAAAAATACTACCCATTATTTCACCTACGCTTTCTCTTTTACTACGCACTAAGCCATTAGTGTTTTCATTGCTTCCAGCAATTTCATACACATGGTATATTTTCGGGAAAACAATGCCAAAATAGCAGCTTCCAGACCAGTGATCCGGCAATTTGAAATAAGCCTTGTCTCCACATATATAATAAATTCCAGGAAACACAGGCTCTGACCCATTTTTGAAACCCCAACCTCCAATTACCTTGTAATTGTGCTCACATTGACTGGAACCAATGAAAATGTTATTATAATAATCAGTCTTCTCGCGGTGAAGACAGAGTTTCCCTTTCTTCTCGAAATCCAGCAACAGAGCAGGTCCCGCCCCACCAGTTGAGGTGCTTTCAATGTTCTCAGCCCATTTAGGCGTTTTCTGCCCTTTGTCATTTGCCTTTCTTTGGAAACTCTCCCTTCTCTTCTCTGCCATGTTTAAAAATATTTTCTCTTGTTCATGCAATGAACAGGTCAGGTTGTCTCTATGTGCTTCATTTAAGTCTATAGTACCTATAGTCAGGAAGTATTCCCCCATATAACGGGTAACGTCACTTTTGGTATGTACAGGATTCAAGTTTCCCCGTATAGGAAGTTCGGAAAAAATCACGTCATTGTTAGAGTAATAGTACTGTAACGGTCCTCTTTTGTAAAATAAGCTTGCTAAAATACTACAGGAAATTCCATATGTCAGGGGCAAGTGATGGTATGTCACGCCTTCAGCTACAGAGGTAGGTAGCTTCATGCAGACATAGCAATCCTCTATCTCCATAGTCTCTACATAGTGTACTAACAAGTTTGCGAAAACATTTGAGTGTGTCTGATTCCTAACTCCGTGGTAGTGTAGTCCTTCCTCATCTGATGCATCTAAGTCTCGTTTTGTTTGTCTGAGTGCTTTCTCACGTCTTTCTTCACTTCGTGTTGTCAGTTCTTCAGTGTCAATAATCTGTGTAGGGGAAATATTAGTATTTTTACTAACCATAAAGGGAATGAAAACTGTTAGTCCTATCCAAACTAATATAACTATAACTATACTACATATACATACTTTGCAGCATGTTTTGCAACAACTACAACTACGCCTTCCATTCGTTCTTGACTTAGACATTTGGCTCAGAAGAAGTTTCTCAACCCCTCTTTGTAAGTTTACACAGATAGCTTACTCTGTGCAACCTCAGGTGAGCTCGTCTTCCTCTTCTTCAGAGTACTCAGCAACCGGTTCTCCGTCACTTTCGTCAGTGATGTCAAGTTCCTCAAAATTTTCCAAGATTAAGTAGGTCCACTCCGGGTCCTGATATTTTTCGTTTTGTCTTTTTATTCACTCACTCCTTCTCTTGGAGCTATCTTCAGGTATTTCTGCAATTCGGGGACTTCTTCTTAGATTTGCAAGTTTCTCTTGGACTGTTTTTATTCTTAATTTCAGTCTCTTAACATACCTTGGCTCAATGTGCTTCTTTTTCTTTAGTCTTTTGGCTGGCACTGCGATCGAGCTTTCTCCTAATGCTCTTTTATTTTCACTTGTCGGTGGCGCTTCGGTTTCTGTTTCTTCCCTTCCTGTCTGACTAGTCCCAGGTCTTGTATCTATTTCTTCTGCCTGGTTACTAAGCTGACCTGGTTCAGGTGAAATATTGTTTTTGCTTTTGAATGTCTCTGTTTCTGTGTCCTGAACACGTTCTTCTAATTCTATCTGATCCTGTTCAAGCACTTCGATCCCTTGATTTTCTTCTGCTCGAACTATTACACTATGTCTAGTCTGTCCCTTTTCGATTTCAGGAGTCAGTGGAGGGGTGTCAATCACCTGATCTGTCCCTGTCTGACCTTCTTCTTCGTCCTCAGACTTGATGTGAATCTCAATGATCTGAGGGTCTTCGCCTGTGCCTTGCTCGACCTCTGTATTCCACTCTCTGTCTTCTCTTATTCGCTCTCTTGTTCTGAGTGGGTCTCCAGGGAGCTCGACAATGGGTATCCAATCCTCTGGCCAGATTCCCGGCAGCTCGTCATCAGCTACTTCTGGACCAGCCTCCGTTGGATGTTCAGCAGTACTGGTGCTTGGCCACGCGTCATCAGCTACCTCCGGGCCAACGTTTATGGGACCCTCCACTGGGCTGGTGCTCGGTCGTCTGTCGTCAGCTACTTCAGGACCAACATCTGCAGACCCCTCAGCTGGACGACCTTCTGCTCCAGGCTCCTCGTCGGGTATCACCTTCTGGGTATGGCTGGCATGGATCCACTTGGGAACGCCGGCGCACTTCACAGCGGTCGTCGTTACCAGGATTACTTGCCGCTTTTTTCCCCACCTTGGTGCAAGGCAACTTGAACGAGTGTGCTTCTTTATTTTAACCCAGTCACCAGGAACCAATTTGTGAACTGGTGTTGTCGGGTTGGCGACGGCGTCTGCCCCAATCTGGCGAGAGATAGAACGCACTTGGTCACCCAGTTGCTTGCAGTATTCAAGTACCAAATCATCAGAAATGCTTAACAGTTTGTATCCTGGTACCCATGCTTGTCTCACCACTCTTCCCATCAAGATCTCATGGGGGCTCAGGCCTGTTCTCCGATCTGGAATGCTTCTGAGTCCCATCAGAACAAGAGGCAAGGCAGCTATCCAGTTCATGCTAGTGGAATCACATATTTTTGCCAATCTATTCATTATGGTGCCATTTATTTGTTCTACCACTCCAGAAGCCTCTGGATGATATGCACAGTGCAGCTTTTGTGTGATCCCAAATGCTTTGCAGAGCTGAGCCAAGATTTCATTCTGAAAATGTCCGCCTCTATGTGAGTCAATAAAGACTGGAACCCCGAACCTCGGTACTAGCTCTCTCAGCAACATCTTAGCTACTGATATGGCATCACATTGGGAGGTTGGGTAGGCTTCCACCCATTTTGAAAACAGGCAGACAATGACAAGGACATATCTCTTTCCCTCACAATGGGGCATGGTAATGAAGTCAATTTGTATTCTCACAAAAGGACCCCCTGATCTCCCAATTTTCCCCAGCTCAACTACTGTTTTCTTGCCAGCGTTGAACTGCTGACATGTCAAGCACCTCTGGCAAAGGGACTCTGCTACCTTCCTGAACTTCTTGTTGTACCAAGTCTGTTGAAACACCAGAACCATGGCATCCCTACCAATGTGTGATCCTTCATGTATCAGTCTGGCCATTGGGGCAAGTAGTTGTCTGGGTAACACAGGCATACCATTCGGGCCCACAATGACACCATCCTCACGTCTCGGTCTACAACCTTGTTCTTTCCACTTCTCTTTCTCTTCCCAGGGCGTCACATGCTGCCATTCTCTCACTTCATCCCATGTAGGCACTTCTTCAAACATCCTAAGTTGGCAGCTGTTTCCAGCCCCACCCCGCTTCGGATTTATTCGCATCTGCTCCATGGCGCATTGTTTTGCCACCCGATCAGCAAAATCGTTTCCCAAAGATACAGGGTCAAGGCCCTTCTTATGAGCAACACATTTGACCACTGCCAATTCCTTTGGTAATTGGATTGCCTCTAAAAGGTCTTGAACCACTTTTCCATTTCGTATGGGGGTACCTGATGAAGTCAGGAATTCTCTTTGTAGCCATAACTGGCCAAAGTCATGCACCACCCCATAACAGTACTGGCTGTCAGTATACACTGTTATTCTCTTGTCTTTTCCCAATTTGCAAGCTCTAATCAGAGCGATCAATTCAGCTACTTGTGCAGACTTTACTCCAAATAAATAAGCTGCTTCTTCAATTTTGTGTAAAGTGACCACAGCATAGGCAGCACTTAGGCCCCCCAGTTCATGCCTCAGGCACGAACCATCCACAAACCATTCCTCATCATGCACAGGCAAAGGAGTTTCTATAATGTCTGGGCGAGGTTTAGTACTGAACTCTGTCAGATCAATACAGTCATGCTCATCATCTCCCTTACCTTCCATTACCATTGATTCAGGGAGTAGAGTGGCGGGGTTCAAAATATTGCATCTGGTGATGACAATGTTTGCAGCACCCATGAGAATCCTCTCATATTTAGTCAGCCGACTAGGGGTGAGATACTGAGTTTTTGTTCGGGTCAATAGAATCACAACTGCATGTGGAACATACACAGTTACAGGATGTCCCATGATAATGGACTCACTTTGTTCTAAACTGGTGCATGTTGCAGCTACTGCTTTCAGACAACCAGGTAATCCAGCAGCCACTGGATCCAATGTGGCAGAGAAATATGCCACAGGCCTTCTGGTCGTGCCATGTTCGTGAGTCAGGACTGACAATGCACAATTGTCACGAGTGTCACAGAATAGGCCAAACTCTTTGGAGTAGTCAGGCATCCCTAGAGCAGGGGCTGTACACAGACAATTACGCAACTTTGTGAAAGCTGTTTGGCTCTCGTCATTCCATTCCACTGGGTCCTTTGCTCCTTTCTTTGTCATTTGAATCAAAGGTTTTGCAAGGACTGCGAATCCCACAATCCATTGCCTGCAGTAACCTACAACTCCGAGGAACATTCTGATTTCTTTCTGAGTACGTGGTAACTGCATATTTTGAATTATTCTGACTCTCTCTGAGGTAACTTTTCTGATGCCTTTTTCTATCTGGTGTCCCAGATATTTCACTGATTTCGAACAGAACTGTAATTTTTCAGGGGCCACTTTATGTCCCTTTTCACTCAGGTGATTTAGTAGGGCAATGGTGTCAACCACGCAGTCCCTATGACTTTTGGACGCCACCAATAGGTCGTCAATGTACAGGACCAAAACGGACTTTCCAGGTAAGACTAAAGTTTCAAGACATTTTTTCAAGATCTGATTAAAGATAGAGGGGCTCTCTGTGTACCCCTGGGGGACCCTATTCCAGACATACACGTGACTGTTGAAAGCAAATGAGAAAAGAAATTTGCTGTCTGGATGCAATGGGATCGAAAAGAATGCGTGACATAGGTCTATCACAGTAAACCATTCAGCATCCCAGGGAATCTGATACAGGATCACTGCTGGGTTCGGGACAATAGGGCAGCAAGGAACCACTATCTTGTTTACCTTTCTTAGGTCCTGAACTACTCTGTACTTGCCATTAGGCTTTTTGATGCCCATAATGGGTGAGTTGCATGGGCTACTCATTACTTCCTGTATGATATTTGCTTCTAGCAATTTCTGTATTTCAATGGCAACACCTGCTCTTACTTCTGCACTCATTCGGTAAGGCTTGGTATTGGGGTATACTGCATTTTCTCTTATGGCTATTTGTATGGGGTCTACGTTTTTCATTAATCCTACATCCTTTCCTGTAAAGTCCCACACTTCTGGTTTCACTGTCTGTTGGAGTTCTTCGGGTAAGTCTTGTATAGTCATTCGTTTTATTTCTGAGTCAGGTCTAATTAACATTAACTTGTAGATACCGTCTTCATCTGGGGTTTGAATTTCGACGCCCTTTGGTGTGCAAAAGATGGTACAATTCATTTTGCACAGCAAATCACGTCCCAGTAAATTTACCGGACTGGTATCACAGACAACAAATCTGTGCATTTGTTTGAAATTTCCAATTGAGATCTCCATGGGCTCGGTAACAGGTGTACTAATCAGTTGATTAGATACACCCACTACTTGGATGGCTTCTCCCGAGAGGGGTAGGTTTGGAACGTCCACTGTTCTTACAGTAGAACGGGTAGCACCAGTGTCCAACAGAAAGGTGACATCATTTCCATCAACCTTTCCTTCAATGTATGGTCCCGACTGGTCCACCGGCAAGGAGGCGCCAAGTACGCACTCCTCGTCCTCCCCTCTCAGGCCCCGTCAATACTGGTCGTCACAGAAGAAAGTGTCATTCAGTAAATACTGCGAAGTTGCTGTATTTCTATTTTCATTGCCTCCCCAGATTTCTACGTCATCACCCTGTGGTGATTTTCCTTTAAAAATAGGTTTTGGCGCTCTGGGCACTTGGATCGTTTTTACCTGCTGCTGGGTCTTTCTTTGTTTTTCATTCTGCGTCTGTGGAATTAAATCAGGTGTTTGGGCATTATCATCTTGTAAATAGGGACACTCGTCTCTCCAGTGTCCAATTTCCCCGCACTGATGGCAAGGAAATTTCTTCTTAGCTTCCTCTCTACTCATTTTCGCTCTGGGCTTTCCTCCACCCCCACCCCCAGTGCTTTGGTTCGGGGTAGTTTTGTTCATCTTGTTTAACTGCTTTTCCTGTTGTTCTGCGAGCTTTACTTGAGCCCACATAACCTTCTCTTTGAGAGCCTTTTTCTTTTCTGCCATTTCGTCCTCGCAGTACTTTGCGTACCGTAGGACCTCATCTATCTTTTTAGTATGCCAACAGATTTTATTATCCTTTATCTATTGACAGATTTCGGGCCTTAAACCGTTTACAAACATGTAAATGAAGTGTGTCATATCCTTCATCTCGATGTTATCTATACCACTGTATGTTTTGAACACCTGCAACAGCCTTTCATAGAAGGAATGCACTGTCTCGTCTCTTTCTTGCGTGGTTCTATCTATCTTGGTCCAATCAGTTTCCTTTGCGGGCACTTTTGATTTCAAATGCTGAATTACCTGATCGTATTTTCTCATTACTTCCTTCGATGGTTCTCCTGTTTTTTCATCTCTCGCGTATTCCTCACTAGGCCAAGCTATGGCTATTTTATACTCGGTCCATAGATCTACAGGGACCACTATGTCGAAGAACCCATCCAGGTCCTTCCACAGGCATTTTTGCACTTTTACGAATCTTTCTACCTGCCTATACCAATCCACGGGTTTTTCTCGTAATTTCGGAAAATCATTAGTAAAGGATACAATATCCTGTCTGGACCATGGAACGTGTACATATTTTCCACCTGGTACTTCGCGCATAGGGCATAACTGTTCTGGTTTGTCAGCTTCCTTTAGAACAAATTCGGGAGTTGCCTGCCTAGACCTGGCCTCATCCTTTTTCTTGGCCCATCTGGCTTTCCATCTTTCCACATCTCCCCATTTTTGTAATACTGTCAATAGTTCTTTGACCTGTGCTTTCTTCCCTGAAACATTCAAGTTTTCCAAATCCTTGTCTGAGAAATCTGCCCTACATGGTTTCTGCAGAGGTTTCGATTTTGAAATATCTATTCCCATGCTAGCAGCAGTGTCTGTCAGTTTTTCATGAAGTACTCGAGTATTTCGGGTGAGACTCTTGCAGATAAACAGCATTTCGTCTTCGGAGTAGGTATTTAATCTGTCTAATCCTACGTTTCCTGCCATCAATTCCTCTATTTCTATTCTCAGCTTGTAGAGATCTAAAGGTTTCGTTGGGGACGCTTGTTTTTCAAATTCTTGACTCCATCTTTCGATTTCTTCAGGAGTCACCAATGTGACACTCTTAGTACCCGAGGTCGATTCCATTTGAATTTCCCTCGTATTAAAAGGATTATGTCTTTTCTGTATCCTTTTTCCGGCATTTCTAACGGGCAGATCTAGCAGCGAGACCTCCGACTCGCACTCACTTGTCTGGTCATCTACAATTAAGGGTTCTGGTCTGGCCGGTGCAATGACAGGAGTAATTACTGGAGTTTTCGGAGTCCCTTGACGGTCCCCGTACAATGGAACCACTGGTCCGATAGTTACTGGGATCGTCAAAGCTTCAGGACTTGTATTTAGCTGTGACATTTTCTGTATTATCTCAGCTCTCTGCTTTGCTAGCGCTTCTCGCTCTTTCTCTTCTAATAACCTGTCCAAAGATTTGTCATGTAACACCTGTGGGGTTAGAGTGGGAGCATGACTCGGGGCAGTGGGATGTGTTTCACTTGGTCCTCCGCCATAATTAGGTCTTGGGAACAAACTTCCTGTGCCTAGAATCCTCAGCTCTTCCTCCTCCTGTGGTTGTAAATACGGCATTCCTGAACTTAAGGATCTCACCTCACCTCCGTGGGGGGGACGAGGAAAAAAATCTCCTTCACGTGAATATCCCGTCTCCCCACCAACGGGTCTCCTGGGGTAAATACTTTTGGTTTCTACGGGTCCTAGATTCTCAGTATAAGGAGGAATTAGATAACCCCCTCCTACACTTGCGGACCTGACCTCTTCCCTTTGTAGAGGTCTCCGGGGAATATCCCCTGCACTTGAAGGTCGGTGTCCTTCATTATAAGGAGGCGGACTTCTCATGCATATGTCATCTAATAATTCGTCATTTGATTCTCCGAGGGGCCCCCAGTGTTTGGATTTCTCTGTCCTTTTCCCCTCCCCAGGAGGATCTTCTGCTGGCATCATGGGAAACAGTCCCTCAACAATCATATTCTGTCTCCACTGTTTCATCTTTTTGGCTCGGGCTTCCTGCTTTAATTTTGGGTAAAACTTAGTTAACCCTTTATCCGTTCGGGGCTTGTCCCTCTCAAAAGCCTCGATTTCCCATTCCTCTAGTGCTTCGTACTGCGTTAATCTAGGTCTGGGATGTAAATCATTCATTCGGGTTCTGAAATTGAATAGAATTCTGCTGTTAAATGTTCCGTCTAACGGAAACGCCAATACTCCGTCATCTTTCGTGTATTCCGCCCAATTTTCCAACCATACACAGGTATTGTACCCTTTATCGAACATCATGAAAGATGCGGGAGTATTTGGTGGTGGAATTACAACACCTTATCTAGTTTTAATTGGCTTGTCTTTTTTGAAGTAATTCTTTACTTTATTTACAAGGGACAATTTTCTCTTATTTCCGTACATAATGTCGTATCTATTAGTCTTCCACTGATCTCTTCCAAAGCCTAGGTATCATGGATCGGGTCTAGTCTCCGGAGTATACGTGTGCCACATACGATTTCTGCAAGCGGCTTTGTTTACAAGTCACTCCCAATCCGAATGCGTCAAATATTTTCGACCAATGGGTGCGCAGCCCTTTCGCGAGACAGTTCTCACGCTTCGGCGCTCACCCCTCCTTTACAATTCCAGCCCCGCTACCAGCCCGCTGCTTCTACCAATCCCAGCGCGGCACGGAGTGACGTCAGAGCGGCTTCGCGACTGACTCCCTCCTTCACAAGGTAACGGAAACTTTCTTACTTTCTAAAGTGCTTAGTGCTTGGTTATTTTACAACAATTACACATTCGCCACCGTGCTCAAGTGTCTAGATAGAAAGAAATTTTTCACTGCAAGTAAACTACTTCCATTTACTTTTCACTCGCTACGGATAGATCTTCTCTGCCAACCCTTCACTCTAGCATCGGAGAACCTGTTACTCCCCTAGACTCATCCACTTTACCGGGATATATCCGAGACTAAGGTTTCCCCAGCGAGCCCCTTTGCTTTCACCCAAACTCCGATGAACCTGCTACTCTTCCGATGTGACCCTAAATAGGTTTATGCCACAATGGGAATTTTGCCAATGAACCTCGTTACTAACATTTATTCCAACATTCATTCGGAAAAAACCCTAGTTAGTGCTTCCAGTTCTGCCTAACCTGCACCAACCTTCCTTAGAGCAGGTGACCTCAACACGAATGGATTCTATTCACCACTCGCTATTCAATTCCCCGGGGATTCCCAACACACATTTAACAATTTACGGACGAAATAGGTTAATACATATATCAATACAACAATAAGAAAAACAGTTTAAAACATTTCATAATTTTTTCAAAGCAAACATTTCAAGTGATTGATCAGATCTCCTGAAGTGCCTACTTTTGTAGCAGCATCAATATACTAGCAGCTTCCGACTTAGCTAGACTAACTAGTCCTGCCTCACCTTTAACTATTCCCTAACCATAACTCTGCTACCAGAAAATTACTGCTAGAGATCGCGGGTCACCCGACCAATAATTTCGCCACTTCCGGTTTCGGGCCCATATATTTCAAATCACCAGATACATTGATCGGATGACGTCACAATCTACTACCAATAATTGTGAGTTCCTTTTCTATTTTCTAGTGTACCCGACTTACCATCCACTGTTACGGGTACCTATGACCACAATGGATCAGGGAGCTAGCTGTAAAAGGAAAGGCAGCAAATAATATACACTTCAATAAATGACTTTAATTCTTATGAAATGATCACGGACAACTAGACGTTTTGAAAGGTTTATCTAAAATTCATCAGTGTATAAAATCCAACTTACAGTAAGCAGACAGTCAATAAGCAAGATAACAAAACATTTGGTTTCACAAGAAATGCGACTGGGAACCTGCTAAGCTAGTAAACTAACCATGTAAGAGTGGACATGGGTGATGAAAAAATAACTAGGGCAAGAATCATTTATGCTATGGAATGGGAAAACTTAGAAATCTAAACAGTTCGGTTAACGTGAAAAATAGGACACGCTATAACTTCAGAACATCTCTTCATTCAGTTTAGTGAGAAAATGTATAGAACACATCAAACAAGTTATAAACTGCAAATGGAGGAAAAATGATTTGTAAAAGGAAGGGCAACATAGGAACACGCTATGAAAATAAATGCATACGTTTCATGAGATGCAATGAGTTGCGAAAGCATGGAAAAACTTATCATATGCAAAGATATGTCTTTATTGAAGCAAAGACAGAAAAATAGAAAGGTGCAGCTTCAGGAGATTCAGAGCGATATTTACCTAGACTGGTGTGAAAAACCAAACCCTGGCCACGGGTCAGTTAAGGACAGGAAACCCTCAAGGAAGGATACCCCTCAATGGACAGCAGGTGCAGAATGGACACCCAGGACAGGACAGGAAACCCTCAGATTAGGATCAGGACAGGACCACCAGGACACGACCAGCACCCGCAGTTTGGAAGCAACGCCTGCGCTCCACCCTCTCTGCAGCTATCAGTCAGGACCCCGATTGGGTCAGCGAACTCCCAGCAAAGTGCTCCGCCAGCACTTTTAAGGTTTAGTAAAACCTTAGTCTATGGTCAATTTCGGACAGAGTGCTCCGCAGCGCTCTGTATCAAGTCACCTATTGAGTGCGTTGGGTCAGTGACAGGTCAGCTATTCAGACAAGTCGGACAATTTCCCTAGGTGAACCTAGGCTAGATATACTGTTTTGGGACAGGGTACCACCCCCCAATGTTGCAAAGTGTCAGAATCCCCAAATTTCGATTGGTCCTAAGGTAGGATTTTGTTAACACACCAATCAGAACAGACTATTCTAAGGCCTATTTTGCATGCTAAGGTGCCGCCTAGCAAGATTGGGGTTCCCACGAGAAGTCGCAGGGAATACAATGCAAAAGAATACAATGTGTTACAATATAATACAATCTAGATGCTCTTGCTGGGTGAAGGTGCATGTTCCCAGGCAGGCTCTGGCATCAACCTTCTTTGGCTTGGTTTCAATGCCACCGCACCATCGATTGATTCTACGCAGAAGTACCCTCCAAGGTGGACTCCCCAGCCCCATCACCCCTCAGTGCCGAGGATACATGAAAAGTAAGCGAAAACAAATTAATACATAGAAATAAATGAATGTATTACATGTTATAAGTTCGTACTTTAGTTTCATCATTATAAAAATATACTATGCATTAGTGAATAAGTGCAACGAATAACATCACAGGAGCAGCAGCACAAAGCTTCAGCACGTTATTGCTATTACGCATGCGCACCTTTTCCCTCTCGAATTCTGACTGCGTCATGTCAGCTGACTATGCCTCACGCATGCGCAGGAACGAAAAGGCAAGCAGCGGCCATTTTAGGGACAAGGATTAATCGTATTAGTAGAACACATAGGCAAGCTTCGCTATGATACCTACGCACATTAAAAATACATAAAATTAGTAAAACAAACAATTTGTTACGGGATTATAATAGATTTTCGAGGTTCTTGACTCGAGCAAGTCGCGATGCGAAATCTTGCTCTATCACCTTGTCCTCATTTCGCATGGTATTTTGTAACGACCTTTTGGGTGCTGGCCCTGGTCTAAAAAAGAAACCTGTTTTTTTGGGTTGTTGCCTCTCTTATTTGAGTCAGACGAGTCGGAAGATGATGTTTCAGAAAAAGTTTTAAACCTATTTCCTGACCTTCCCTGAAATGTGTATAGGGCCCTGCTAGAGTCTATCTGAGTGTAATAGTCATGTGAAAGGCATCCATGAAGTTACAAATTTTGTACCTACTTTCTTGCCCTGCATAATTTCAAAAGAGGACAAACCACTACAGCTGGAATTCACCATTGTCCGATAGGCCCACAACATATCTTTGAAAGCATTTTGAACCAACAGCCCAGCACTAGCTGCTAATTGCATGGTCCCCTTCACTAATTTGTTCAATCTTTCCACCAATCCATTTCCTTGGGGATTATACAGAGAGGCTCACGCATGTCTAATCCCCAAGGATTCAAGGAAATCCTTCATCTCCTTTTAACCTGTTAAGTGCTGCTGTCGGCCGTGAGCACTACCTGGCTGGTGCTGCGCAGGTTTAACGGCCGACGCAGCTCCGCCCATTTTTTAAAACAGCCGCCCTGCCGCGAAATCGCAGCCAACGGGTTAAATGAGCTGGGTTCCATTGTCTGTAACTAATATGGAGGGTATCCCCTCCCTCCTAAAAACTTCACTAAGCATCTGAATAGTGTGTGAATAGTAGAAATGTTTCTCATAAAAAACTCTTCCAACCACTTGGATCTAGCATCAACCGAAACTGCCGCAAACTTTTCATTCTTGGGAAGCATAGCAAATGGCCCAATAAAATTCAGACACACTTTTTCCCAGACACACTTTGCTTCAGTCACATGCTGCTCTTTCCGCACCCGTCCCAAAACAACGCTTAACCATTTTTCTGACCACTTGCACGCCTCACACCTCTCAGCCCATTCTTTGACCTGACTGTCCATGAGTGGCCACCAGTACTTTTCATGTGTTCTCCTAAGGGTCATGGTTTGCCCAAGATGACCTTCATGTGCCAACTTGATCAGTTTCATTCTAACAGCAGAAGGTGGCACAAATATATCCCTTCTTAGCACACATGAGCATCATGTGAAGCCAATTCATCCATTTCTTTTATGAACGGCCTCAACCCGTCTGGTACAGCACCCCGCAAACCTTTTGTGATTAACTATCTTACTGCTGCAAGTGTGGTGTCTTGTTCCATGGCAGCTATCCATTCTTTTTCAGAAATGGTACCCAAGGACTCTTCCATGACATTGTCTAAACTTACCACCACTTCCTCGGTTTCCACTTCCTTAGTTACAGCTGTTTTGTCAGTCAACCTGGATAGCCATTCCGCCACCTTATTTCTCCACCCAAGCACATACTCTAATTTAAAGTTATACTCTTGTACTCTAACTACTAACCTTGCTAGTCTTCCTGAACAATTTTTAGCAACATCTGGACTCATGACCTTAAGTAAAGGCTTGTGATCTGATCTCACAAGAAACACTGTGCCCCACAAACATACTCTGATATAGTTCAATGCCCACACAACAGCCAACGCCTCACGCTCTATAACAGAGTAGTTTGGTTCCATTCCAGTCAATGAGCACAAAGCAAATGCCACTGTTCGCTCCCTTTTTCCGCTTGTACGAGGACCGCTCAAATTCCCACAGCGCTTACGTCCATGGTAACCATAGTCTTCAACCCTAGACAAAACGGGGATAGAACCTCTGCACAAGTCATTATAATTTCTGACTATATCAAATAACTTCTACTGTACATCACTCCAAACACATTTTCCCCCCTTCTTTAGTAACTCTCTTAGTGGCGCCATCTTATGTGCAAAATCCCTGACAAATATGGAATAATATTCCGCTAGACCCATGATGGACCTAAGGGGGTCTCTTTCTTGTGGAATTTGGGAATTCACATTAGCACTTAAAAGACTAGTTTTCGGCTTCACTCCCTCACCAGTAATGAGATAACCTAAATACTCCACCTAATTGACCAGAAACTTACATTTCTCCTTACGAAGAGTCATTCCGGTACACCCAATATGTGGTACGACCTCATCCAAGATTTTGTTATGCTCACTGACATCATCCGCAAACAAAAATATGTCTTCTTGAAAGACAACCACTTTATCCATCCCAGCAAGTACCATGGTCATAAGTCTTTGAAAAACGCTAGCTGCTGAACATAACCCGAAGGGTAAAGGTGTAAACTGAAATGTTCCTTCAGCTGTAATACATGAAGTAAGATATTTAGATCCGGGGTGCAATCTGACTTGGTGGTATGCGCTCCTCAAATCAGTCTTTGAGAAGTATTTTCCCCTTGAAACCAATAACACCAACTCATTCATGTTGGGTAATGGGGAGTTGTCAGTCACCAAACACTCATTCAGACACCTCAAATAAATACAGAATCTATACGACCCATCCAGTTTCTTGGTAATGACCACAGGAGATAACCATCCCGTAGCCTCAACTACTTCTGACACCATCGTCCAACATTTGTTGAATGATTTCTTTGACCTATGATCTAGCAGCTAAAGGGAACTTCCTGGCAGTATGCTTCACGAGCAACGCATTTTTAAAGATCTTTATATCATGGATGTGATCCTTTGCCACCCCTAAGCAATCAGTAAACACTCTACCATGGCGAGACAGCATCTCAATCACAGCCACTAGATCTTCTGCTCTTGAGTTCACAATAACATTAAGGTCATATTGATGTGACCATCCCAAGATGGGTGGGCCATCGACAGTGACATAAACCTTTCCTTGGGTTTTTCCCCTGCAAACTGAATTTGTGCAGACATGTACCCCAGCACATCTATATCAGAACCCTGGTAACCCTTAAGTGTAACATCAGATGCAACTAATTTGCATTCAGGCCATGTAAGCTGAAACAAATCACAGGGAACAACTGTGTACAATGATTCTGTTTCAAACATTAACAAGACATCTTTGTTATTGATCAAGAATTTTGGTTTGGGATGCACTCTCCTCTTCCGATCATACAGACTGCTAACATTGATCATGTTCTCAACCATTCCCTCTTGTACCACTAGGACTTTGATCTCCGACTCGTCCTCCTCAACAACCAATACCTTCTTGCCCACCCCTTTGCACATACATGCCAAATGACTCTTCTTTCCGCATTTAAGGCAGTCCTTATTTATAGAGAGGCAAAGTTCTGAGTCCGCCAGATGGTAATTACTGCCACACCTGTACCACTTGAGAGATAATGATTTTGCTTGCCCCAAAGGTGTGTTCTTTGTAAAATTACTTTTTTTGCCAAAACCACTTTTCAAGTTTTTGTTTCTCACTGCTTTGACTAGTTCCAGCTCCTCCGATATTACAGCTATCTCAGATGATTTGTTTTAGTTTATGTTTTTTAGGTCTCGTCTGAGCCAGTGCATGCGCTGTCTGGCGAGACATTTAGTGAGTGGGTTTTCAAAAGTCCTACTGGGTGGAATAGAGCGTGCGGTTAGGTGCACAATGACGAGCAGAGGCGCCATATGGTATTGCTTTCCTGTCTCGTCATGATGCGTGCACATCACACACTACTCGCCAGCCTGCTTGCACTTTTCCCATCGGACGCGTGTGCGCTCTCCACTCGCATCCTTCGGTCGCGATTACTTTCACTTTCCCAGTTCATTTTTTAAGCTCACTTGTCCGAGCTCTTTCCAATTCCTAAATGATCGTACTTACAGTTCTATTTTTATCCTCAGCTCGCTTTTCAGGGTTGCGAGACAATGTCATATTATCATTGTTTTATAATTCACTAGCTCTTTGATTTATCGTGGCCTTCGTTCTGCTATTTTATATACAAGACTCAATTCCCAAAGTTGCACTAGGTTTGCTCTGTTTTTCTCTGATTGACCCCCATAACTTGTTCAAGCTGTCTGCATGAGCAAGGTAACCGAGCTAGGCCTTGTGTACTTGATTCTATCGGCTCACAGGTTGAGCCAGTGTTCCTCAGCAGGATCCACTCCCCAGCCTGGCATTACACGTGCTCGCTCCTAGTTACTGCAGCCTAACCCTGGACCTGCCCTCCCCCACAATACTTCCTATGAAGCGTTTAGGATTCCGGCTGCATCCCCGGTCGGACATGCCCAGTGTTGCATGTGCAGGCTTTCCGTGGATGGTTGGCCCTGTTTTTTTCCCCACGATGATACGTCCCTTCTTGGAGGAGGCATCGGAGGAGCTCTCCAGATTCTTTTAAGAAGGCTGCTACCAAACTCCATCTTGCCTTCACGCTCGGCTGCATGGCAGTCACAGCGCAGCTGCTGCTTATACTAATGATTAATCACTCCGTATCGCCCCAAAGTGTCCTATACGCTCTAGGGAAACTTGGTAGAAGCAAAGGCAGAACTTCGGGGTCATTTTTAAAACAGTTTATTCCATTTCATCAGTGCAATAAGGGACAGTCTACGTGGTGCCGTATTTGCCTACCACAGGTCCATAGGGTCCATGCGTTTGGCTAGTCCTTTAAAGAGATTCAAGACCGCAGTCCATCCACAGTGTTTACTATTCGGTCTGCACTGAACCACACATGTTCTTTCTTTCTAATAAGCAATATTTATTCTGAGATGTTTACATTTCATTATGTAAAGTACATGATAATAATACATTGCTTAAATAAATTTCTTACAATTCAGGCAAAATTGAGACAATACTTGCATTGTTGTAATAAAGTGATAAACTCCTCATAATTCTTTTTGTGTACAATGCAAGGATTTACATGCTAATCAATTCTAACAATCATACAGCAGCAAAGGAGGATAAATATGTAATATTATTGGCCATGCAACAGTTAATGTTATTGCACCAAGGATATTGTGCTGCATAACTAAATACTTATAAAGGTCCCAAAAGTGAGACCTATTGGCTATGCCAATGCTTGTTAATTCTTGCATACATTTTTCCCACTCCTCCACAACTTTTGCAATTGCAATGGCATCCTTCAAAGTGTGGTCCTTAACCACCCACAGTTTCTCTTGAATTTTCCCATTGTTGCATTGCACAATTAACTGGTCTCTTATTATTTCTTCAGTAATTAACTCAAATTTATATTTAGCTGAGAGTTCCCTTAAGCGTGCTGCAAAGTCATCTATAGGTTCCCCAGACCATTGTGGTTGTGCTTAAAATTTATGGCGACGCATTACCACATTGATCTGTTTAGTAAATCTGGTCTGTAGTCGCAGCACAGCATCCTTATACACATTCTCCTCCTCATGACCTGCATCGTTTCCAGCTGGCGTTAAATATTTAAATAAATGCTGACCTTCCTTGTCCAAACATCCCAATAATAATGCTTTCTTTCTAACTGCTGAAAATATGGCCCCATCTAAGGCTGTCACCTTCAGAAAAAATCTTTCGCCAAAAACTAAAAACCCACCTGTTCCCGAAAGTATAAGCCTCTTTCTCTGTTTCCTTCGAATATTTCTCACCCAGCTCCCCAATATCAGCCCAGTCCTTGTTTCAAAAAGCGCGGGGACACACTGTTTTTCTAGTGTAACCAGGCGCTATATAAAAGGCTTTTATTATTATTATTATTATTATTATTATTATAATTTTCAAAGCATTTGATACAGTCCTCCCACTCAATAGAAGATTCCCTGACATCAGGAGGAAGGGAGGTGGGATAACAATAGACCTCATGTTGCTATAATAGTATGTCAACTATGACATAGTCAGAGAGTATATATGGAGGAAACAATAAGTAAATAAGTAAATTTACCAAAAACAATACTTCATGCTAAATCAAAACAAATAATAATGTTTTTGTCTGTGACAAGTATGCGTGTCACTGAAAATAAGTATAGTGGCACGCTGTTACCAATTTAGAACTTAATAGTGAGCCTAGCACTGAAGTATTGAAGGTAGCATGGTTAAATCAGCCTCCAGACACTGTCCAAAGCCACAGAAAATTGACATGCTCCACAAGGTGTGAGTGTCACCAGATGAATGAGTATAGTGGCCCGCTTAATAGTGAGAGTGCCACTGAAATTTGTGGATGGTAGCGTCATTACATGCAATGACATAAATCGCTGGAAACTGACATGCTTTTCAAGGTGTGCATGTCACCGGTTTTTCGTAAAGAAACATTTCCCTCAGCTTGCAGCGGTTGCTGCACCAGATTCAGGTTTCCAGAGGCAAAGTTTGAGCTGGAAATTAGGCGGAAGAGGCGTGGTTCAAAGCTCAGCTGCGTACAGAAACGGAGGCCAACACTAATTGTCTATGCGCTGTGACGAAATACAATCGAGGCAGTTCAAAGCAGTTCAAGGTAAAGTGGTTACCTACATTTAAAGTAAAATCGCTTATACATCCCTGGCAAATGTCATTAATGCTGCCCGCCATGAGGAAAAGCGTAGCTCAACTCCTTCTTGACACATGCACAGTTCAAATGCTGCTGTGTACCTCATGCAGTATATCGTACGTTGTTAGCAAGGATGTAAAGCTGAGCCTTGTAGAGACACTTCACCTGATGGACTACTCCTTCGTGGCAGTTTCTTATCGCTTCACAGCACAAAAGTAACTTTGCATGGATTATTTGGTGGGTTACAGCTCCTGAGATCCTTCAGTACCTGGCACATAACCTACGCACTCTGCCCCACTTTGGCAGTGAATTATAAATAACATTTCTTACTTCCCCTCCCGCCAAGAAAGCCACTACACCTTTCTTCGTGGTGGTCATTTGTTGGCCGCAGTTTATTCAGGGTTACAAGGAAACAGGTATTACTTGCATTTGCATGTTATGTCATATACATTTCCTTGCCAATGTCTCTTAGCCCTTCTAGGGCGGTTTTTCTGTAGGTTGGATTTCCTTGCGCTTCCTCTGCGCGGGAAGGGGATATTCGTTGTCCCAGAGTTAGGCTGCCTCGCTACCTTTCGGACCTTGTTGTGCCCTGCCATCCGGCGGGGGCTGGGCTGCGAGCGCCGTCTCTGCATATTCCCCCCTTCCCTTCGTCGCATGTCACCCAGCCGTGAGGCATCCCAGAGCCGCTGTCCTTAGGCCATCTCACCCAGCCGTGCGGCATCTGAAGGTGAGTGGACCTATTCTGGCGCACCGCTCTCCGGTGTGCCTCCGTACCAACCGTTCTCAGCGTAGCCCTTCGCCACGCTCTTCCCCTATTGCAGCCCTGCGACAATGCTGATCCTTTGGTGTGGGTGGGTGGGACAAGATTCTCTAGCGCCGTGCTGCTCCCCCCGCTCCTGTGCATAGGAGTATCACTGGGGGGAGCGCGCTTATATGCCCCCCCCCCAAACAGGTCTTTGCCTAGGGAACCCCCTCATTGGGGGGTTCAAATGTCGCCTGCCCCCCCCCATTGGCCGCGGCGGCGGAAGCAAAGAAACAGGGGGGGGTGGGGGCGCGCCCGGCACCTTCCGGGGTCCCCCTGTTCACTCGGGAGACCCCGTTTTCCCGCCGTTTGCTTCGCGCTCCTGGTGCCGTCTTCCCCCTCCTTGTTGCCCCTCTGGGGCTCGCCGTATGTTATGGCGACGGCTCCCTAGCCCCCTACGGGGGCCCGCCTCTGCAATAACCTACGCACTCTGCCCCACTTTGGCAGTGAATTATAAATAACATTTCTTACTTCCCCTCCCGCCAAGAAAGCCACTACACCTTTCTTCGTGGTGGTCATTTGTTGGCCGCAGTTTATTCAGGGTTACAAGAAAACAGGTATTACTTGCATTTGCATGTTATGTCATATACATTTCCTTGCCAATGTCTCTTAGCCCTTCTAGGGCGGTTTTTCTGTAGGTTGGATTTCCTTGCGCTTCCTCTGCGCGGGAAGGGGATATTCGTTGTCCCAGAGTTAGGCTGCTTCGCTACCTTTCGGACCTTGTTGTGCCCTGCCATCCGGCGGGGGCTGGGCTGCGAGCGCCGTCTCTGCATATTCCCCCTTCCCTTCGTCGCATGTCACCCAGCCGTGAGGCATCCCAGAGCCCCTGTCCTTAGGCCATCTCACCCAGCCGTGCGGCATCTGAAGGTGAGTGGACCTATTCTGGCGCACCGCTCTCCGGTGTGCCTCCGTACCAACCGTTCTCAGCGTAGCCCTTCGCCACGCCGTCAGGGAGGCTGCCGTCTTCCTGCGGCTCCCCCCTCGCGCCCTGCTATTCATTGGCAACCTGCTAACAGCATGGCGCCCCACAGATTGCTCCAGAAGATCTCCATCCCTTGCTAGGACAGGTGCACCCCGTCGGTTGTGTAATATTCCGGGCGCCCGGTGTGTATCAACCCATGCCTGATGAAGCCCAGGCCGTTTCCTCTGCAAAATTTGCTTACTGTGAGGTTCAGCTTTTTTCTCGAGTTTTCAACGCCTTTATAGGACTCGGCGCCTCGCCACTCCTGCCTGCTGATCACTTCGGACCAAATGATCGCCGTTTTCCCGCACATCCTGGCTGTTTCCACCAGGTCGCTCTGTATTCCAAAGAGGAGGGCCCTCCGCCCCATGGTGGCCAGGTCGTTCCCCCCGAGGTGGATGATCAGGACGTCTGGGTGGCGCCCTGCCCCCTCCCTTATTCTCTTGAGGGCCGTTGCGAGTTGAAACCAATGCATGCCTGACTGGCCGAACCAGCGGATGCACGTGTGTTGTGGTCTGTTCTTGAGCTGCCGCCCCTTGCGCTCCCACCACGCGCCCATCCGCTTGATGAAAGAGTGGCCCACCACCCACACTAGGCGGGGTCTGCTCCCTGTTGATGCAAATGTAAAGCGACTGGTCACTCTCACGCCTACCCTGCTCGTCTTCTTGTCACAATAGCTGGGGCCTCACGTAAGATTTGTATGCTCGCGAGCGCCACCTCCCCACTGCCTGAATTCGTGCCTCGGGCATCCCGTGTTGTGCCGCGGTCGTGGCAGCCCCTATTCGGAATGAGTGTGATCCAAAGGCCCCTGCTGGCAGGCCCGCGTAGCTGAGGGCCAGGCGCATTACTGCTATAAACTGGAATTTACTCAAGTGTGACCCATCCATGTGGATGAGCAGGGGGCCATGTCCCGCCGGGCGTATTGCCATGAAGGCTAAGAGGCAGCATACTGCGCAGTGTTCCTGGTTCTGGATGCAGTGTAAGGTCACTGTGTTCCCCCTTCCTTCCTGGTCCGTCTTTGAACGCCGCAGCGCCAGGTCTACTCGCCCGGCACCTGGTGCTACATCACTGGCCTGTAGGCAACGCTCTGCTTGGCCCTCCCTGGCGGGGGCCACCAGTTCGCTGATGCGGAATGCCCCAAAGAAGGCCGTGGTGAATGCTGCCCTGAATAGTACTCGCTCGTACTCGCCTGCTGTTACCCCGTCTAGTGCCTGCAGTAGCGCCCCTAATCTGGTGAAGTCTATTGGGCGCCTAGTGTCCGCTTTCTTTCCTTCCTTCCTCTTCCACCCCTTCATTGCCGTCTTTATGTAGTGCGATGCCAGTGGGTTGTGTCCTGTTTCTAGCTTCGCATGGTGTGACACGGCTGCCAGGTGGGCTTGTGTCCATGACCTGGATTTGCCAGTCTTGTATGCCCAGCTGATGAACTGTTCCGCCGCTCTGTGCGTGGCGCTCGGTATGGCTAGTGAGTGTATGCCCCCTACCTTGAGTACTGTGGCTAAGTATTTTGTGTATCTCCTCGCTGCCCCAGGGGCCAGGGCTTGGGTGATCAGTTCCGAGAGGTCCACCCCGCCAGCTTCCACAGCTGGGGCGGGAAAGGGGTCATTTCGGCGTCTGCCCTGGGAGCCAGCTCCCTGAATTTGCTCATCATGCCTCTGGACAGGGCGTCCGCTATCTCGTTCTCCACCCCTGGCACGTGCCTTGCTCGTAGGTCTATGTTGCCTTCCAACTGTAATGTAACCAGACGGCGCATTAGTCTCAGTGTGTCTGGGCACCTGGCCGACCCCCTGTTAATAGCCTGCACTACGCCCTTGTTGTCCGACCATAAGGTCAGTTTCATGTTTTTGAGTTCCTCTCTCCAAATCACTAGTGCTACCACAATGGGGAACAGTTCTAAAAATGTTATGTTGGTTGTAACACCCTGCCTGTGCCAGCTGTCCGGCCACTGGCCCGCGCACCACTTGTCCCTCAAGAGCGCGCCAAACCCTGTGCTCCCTGACGCATCTGTGTATAGCTCGACCTGTTTGCAGGTCAGCCATCCTTCCCTCCAGATCAGCACCCCGTTGAAGTCTGCTAGGAAGGCGTCCCATACTTCCAGGTCCCTTTTCACCTCGGACCCCAGGCGCACATGGTAGTGCTTGTGTGTGAGGCCGCGCGTGAGTTTTGTCAGCCTCCTTGCAAACACTCTGCCCGCTGGGATGACCCTGGTGGCGAAATTCAGCTTCCCAATCAGTTGTTGCAACTCTCTCAGTGTGGCTTTGTCCCGCCCGCGCATGCTTTGTATCTCTCCACGGATATCCTCTACCTTCTCGGGGGGAGCCTGGACGTGCCCGCTACTGAGTCTAGTTCTATCCCTAAGAACGTGATCTTCGTCGTGGGCCCTTCCGTTTTCTCTTTGGACAAAGGGATTGCTAACTCCCCAGCGAGCTTGATGAATGCCCCCAATGTGTCCTCGCACACCGGGGAGTCTGCGGGGCCGGTAAATAGGAAATCGTCCAAGTAGTGCAGCTTACCGCCCGCTGGGTGGCGGTCATGTAATGCCAATTCAACAAATGTGCTGAACAGCTCGAAGTAGGCACATGACACTGAGCAGCCCATTGCCATTGCCTTGTCGTAGTAGTACTGTCCCTCCCACTGGAAGCCTAAAAGGTGAAAGCTGTCGGGGTGGACTGGGAGGAGGCGAAACGCCGATTCGATGTCTGCCTTTGCCATGAGCGTGCCGCTCCCTGAGGCCCTTATCAAGTCTATTGCATCGTCTATCGTGGAGTAGCTCACCGAGCACACCTCCGACTCGATCCCGTCATTGACTGACAGCCCGTCTGGGAAGGACAGGTGATGGATCAATCTAAATTGCCCTACTTCTTTTTTGGGGACCACCCCCAGTGGGGAGGTGACCAGTCTTCCCCTCGCCGACGCCGGGAGGGGGCCCTCAATCCTGCCCAGCAGCCTCTCCTTCTCTATCTTTTTTGCCACAACCCCTGGGTGTTGCATTGCTGATGCCAAGTTCCGCCCGCAGCTGGGGGGGAGGGGGCCCTTGAAAGGTATGGTAAAACCCCTCTCAAATCCCTGGACCAATAATTCTGCGTCTGACTTGTTGTGGTATCTGTTGGCTAGCGCGCGTAGCCGTTGTGTGTTGATGGGGGACCAGGCCAGGGAGGGGGTACCCTGTCGCGCTTCACCCTCCTGGTCCGCCCTGTGTGCCTCAGTGCTTCTTACCCTCTTTCTTGTCGTGCTTGTGGCTCTCCCTGCGCTTGCAATTTGCCGCCGGGTGCCCTCCCCCGCAAGCTGAACACGTGTGCAAGAATTTACATGACGCCCCAAATGTGCATTCATTGGTCTCGAATTTCCAGCATATTGCTGGTGGCCCGCTTGTGTGAGATCCCTTTCCTGCGTTGAAGTGTTTATGTTTTTGAAACGGCCTTCCTTTCCCCCTTTGAAAGGAGCTCCGGTAAGAGTGCTCGGCCCTTCCCCCCCAGGACCTGGCCTCCTTTGCTACCATCATCTTATGGATAAAACCTGAAACATCCTCCTCATTCCACTCCATCTCGGGGTGCGTCTGCATTTTAAGCCTGAAGCCCTTATCGTATTCCAGCCACGCCTCCCCCGGGAACTGCCTTTGCGCATTGTGTATGTTTGCCTCGTATAACCATAAATCAGCCGCATATTGTGGGAACTTCTCAACTATTATGCACGCCATAATCCTGAATGCGTCTAGCCAATTATCAAATGTGCGCTCTTTTCGCTCCCTTCTGCTCTCCCTCCTCTCTTCTTCCTTTTTGTCACATGTGGTCAGGTCTAGCCCTTCTAACTGTATCTCCAATAAGGAGAAGATGTCTATGAACTCTTTCCGCCATATTCTTTCTTTTACTGCCGCGGGGATCATGCTGGCTAATCCTGTCGCCCTGGTGGTCAGGGGTGCGGGGCCCGGGGAGGGTCTGGCGTACGCCCCTGCTATCGCTGCGGTCATCGGGGGTCCGCTCAACCGTTGGGCATCTCCCCATGCTGCTGTGGGTGACCCCCCCTCACCCCCTGTAGCGGTATAGGCTTGCTCTATTAACTGCTGCTGTCGCGCTGCGCCCGGGTTGAGTAAGTACCAGGGAGCCCCTGTGGCCCCTTCCCCCTGCGGGGGCTCCTGTCGCCCTGTCCCCTGTCCCTCACTCGGCTGTGCCCTCACACCCCCCGTGTTCTGGACACCCAGCCCTTGTAACAACCGTGGCGCCATTGCTTTGCAACATTCTTGTATGATCGTGCTAAGATGCTCACCATTGGTTGGCGTGTCGCTGGTCCCCTTGTCCGCTCCCACCACTGCCGTGTTGGCTGCAATTGGCTGGGTTCTTTTTGGCGCTTTCTTGGTTGCTGCTGCATCCGCTAGCTTCGCTGGTGCCTTCCTGCTCCTCTTAGCCGGGGGGGGCGTGGTCGCGTTACCCCGTCCCCTGCTCGTCCCCTCGTCCGGGTCGCGGTTGAGATGCTCCTGCAGCCATCCGTCCCCATGAGCCTCTGATGCCGCCCGTATCTTCCGCAGCAGGTCGTTCAGGTCGTCCTGGCCCTTCTTTGGACCCCCTTTCTTGGCCATACCTTTGTGTTTGGGCTGCCCTTGTTCCCGCTGTAGGCTTTGTAAGGCGGGGTGCTGCCGCTAGCACGTTGTGCACCAAAAACGCCCTTTTTTGGCTTTCTGTGGCGGGGTGCAGCCGCCGCAAGTTATGCACCAAGAGCTCTGACCCTGCAGGAGCTGCCTTTTGGGCCCTGCTTGTCGGGCCTCCTTGTAGGCTGCAGTTCCGTCTTTTCGCCACCAGAGGGCGCCCACCGGTTTCCTTGCCTGCTCCTCGGCTGCTGAGAGAGCTGCGCAGGCGCTCTGTTCGCTCTCGGATGTGCCGGGGCTCCGGGACTCCCTTCATTCCGGTGAGTTAGGGGGGGGCGCAGCTGGGGGATTTCCCTTTCAAGGCCTCACCCCGGAGTTGGCTGTGACCGCTGGTGCCGTCGGGTGGGCTCCGGCGCGCCCCGGTTATCTTTTGTGCAACCGGGTGACTCTGGTCGTGGCCTCTTCGGCGTGCTGGGCAGTCTCCGCTTGTCGTGCCGGCCGCGCCGGGTGGGCTCCGGTCGCGGTCGTCTGTCGAGGAGCGCCGGGTGGGCTCCGGTCACGCTCCTGTCCCCTTTCCCACACCTGGTCGGTGCCGGCTACGTGCAGGCCGCGTCGGGTGGGCTCCGGTCGCGGTCTCCTCCCCCGCAATCCGCGTACACCGGGTGGGCTCCGGTCACGCTCTGGGTCACCGGCACGTCTCTTCGCGCCGGCCGCGCCGTCTGGGCCCTGGTAGCGGCCTGTCTTTCGGCGTGGCGCCGGGTGGGCTCCGGTCGCTTTCAGGCCCCTGTGCAGGCTCCGGCGTGCTCGTGGTCCCCGGTAGCTTCTTGCCTGTTCTTCGGGCCTGCCGGGTCGTGTGGGCTCTGGTTGGTCTTCGCTTCTCTGGGGGGCAGCACGGTCTCCCGTCGTCCGTCGTCGTCGTCTCCGCCGCCGCTGTGCCCACAAGATTCTCTAGCGCCGTGCTGCTCCCCCCGCTCCTGTGCATAGGAGTATCACTGGGGGGAGCGCGCTTATATGCCCCCCCCCAAACAGGTCTTTGCCTAGGGAACCCCCTCATTGGGGGGTTCAAATGTCGCCTGCCCCCCCCCATTGGCCGCGGCGGCGGAAGCAAAGAAACAGGGGGGGGTGGGGGCGCGCCCGGCACCTTCCGGGGTCCCCCTGTTCACTCGGGAGACCCAGTTTTCCCGCCGTTTGCTTCGCGCTCCTGGTGCCGTCTTCCCCCTCCTTGTTGCCCCGCTGGGGCTCGCCGTATGTTATGGCGACGGCTCCCTAGCCCCCTACGGGGGCCCGCCTCTGCAACTTCAGATTGTCGCCAACATTGTAACGAAGAGTCGGTAATCTTCTTCTTTGTAACAATGCAATTTATTCCACAGGAGCGTAACCCCTTCCCCAAGTCATGCCAGGCGTAGCCAAGACCAACCATCTCCCACAGAACGTCCAAGGATCTCGAGCCCACATGAGCTCACCAAGCGCGTGAGCGTCATTTGTGTCTCCATACCAAATAATAAAATTCAACACATAACCTTCTAAGATTTTCAATAGTTTTCAGATTAAATGTGCTATAGCAAGGAAACCCCAAAACACCCTCATGTTCGGTGATCTAATGCTACTGGCTCAGCCAAATAAATGTGTAAAGCCCCAGATTTATAGCCATATAATGGCCTGCCATTCCTTCTGGCAGCACCTCTTCTCCTTGCCGAACAGGAACCCTCACATCTCCCAATATCAAATCTCTGATAGCCCTGAAACATTTCACTTGCATCAACATTATCAACAATCACTAATAGAAAATGTATTTCAAATCAGGAAATAATCTCTTTTAACCACAGCTCTAACTCAGCAATAAAAAAACATCTCAGCACAGCGCCTCGTTCCATCCTATCCGTCTTCTGCATATGATGAAATCAACCAATAACAGCACAGCACTGACATCAACAATCCAATCCCAGCGCAATACCCTATAATATACTTTTCACTCCTTGTAGTGGTTCAGCCTCCTTTGCAATTTTCACGAACGCACCTTTTCCCTCAACGCTAAGCAAGCGTAATAAACAAGACACTGAACACATTTTATCAACAACTTTTTGTCTACTCCACTAAAGAATTCAAAGTTTATCATTCACACAAGAAATGATTTGGAGTGACAATTTCCGACTTACCCAAACACACACGGATAAAACCTTGACCAGCGGGAATCACCCTGACTGATGCAGTCTCTCCTTTGTGCAACAGGTTTTACTGCACCAATCAGGATTTACTCTCACACAAATATATCCCTATCTCAACTGTGCAGTTGATGGTACTTCACGACTGACACAACAAAACTTAGCAGACAAATTACCATACAATGTATTCTCACATATCCCGGGATCTTGGGCTATGACCAGCCTGATAATGACTTCAACTGCTCAGCATTAAGCGCATTTACATCTACATAACAACTATAACATCATCGCGTCACATCATACATTCTGAGCAAGACACCGCAAGCTTGACATACTCAATTACAATACACAATACTATTAATACTCACTCCTCCACCGCTACAACTCTTTTCCGTACCACTGGAATACTGCTGATCCTCAATACTGAGACATGGGCTTTAAGGGTAGAGCTGGCCATGGGACAATACAAAGCTCCTACAGGGGTAATTTTAGCTCCCTTCAGTTCAGTAACCAACCATCTGATGTCTACTGTCTGCTGGCACCGTGATACTTACACCAACATCTTTTAGTGAAGTCATCTAAGATTTTACCACCATTTGGTTTTGTTGACTTGAAGTGCTGTAATGGAGAAGACATTAAAAATACATTTCAAATAGGTGAAGCCAATGTGAACGTACCATAAGGCCCAAATCACCAATTAGGTTTCAATGAATTTAATTTAAAGATATTTATTAGGTATTCTGCCTACGTAATTGGCAGAACTTTGGCCACTCCGTGTTACTCTTTAATGCATAGTTCTACCCAGATTCTGCCAATCACTGCATGGCGGGATTTTTCTCCTGTGAGGCTCTGGAATATCTGAATGGAAGCGCTAGATTTGTGAGCCCCTAGTGTTATTTTCTAACATGGGCATTCATTGGCTTTCACGAGGGGTCACGGTCAGAGGGCTGCCACTCAAGCAGATTTTCTACTCGAGCGGCAGCAAGTTCTACACAAATTGATGCACAACCTTGCACAACGCATGGTGCCATTCACACTGTTTTTCAGTGATGTCCGCACTACCAGTGCTAAACTTCAGCACATCAGAGTGAGCTGCATTTTTTCTGCCCGTTGGCCGAATTACGCAAAAACTCACTGGGCTTTTCTGTAACTCTGCTGAATTCCGCAGAGGGAAACTCTTCGAGTTCTGCGCACCACTAATATTTAGAAATCCTCTATATAAACAAGTAGATACAGAAGTACGACTTGTAGGCTGAAATGTCTCGGTAGGTTAAGCAGTATTAATATGAGATACAGAATAGTAACAGCACAACAATGATGAAATAAATTGTCGCAAGTAGGTGTTCCATAAAGAAACTTCACTTCTCTCCTCTAAACATTGATCAAATACAAGATTGTCTATCCAGGATTTTTACTTAGGAAGCATAGAAGGTGTCAGCATAGCATAGACCTCTATCGAAGTCTTGAAAAAGGGAAGGAAATATTTAGCATACAGCTTCAACCTTCAGGAAAAGCTGATCAGGGAGGACTGTTCTCTCTCTGAGTCCAATAAGAATCTGCCTATCTAAGGAAACACCAGTTAAAATAACAGGAGAGTCAAAAACATCCATGTCTCTTCTTACACCAACAGGAACCAATCAAATTGTTAGCTGAGGGGAGCATTAGCATCCCCCCTTAAGCTTCCCATCTCATCGAAACTGGGACTGCAGACCACAACCTTGAGCATCCCTCGTTCTGCTACATGATAAACAGAAGGCCTTCTTTCACCATTATTTCTCTCAATTCGCTACCAGGTTCCTCCCTGCAGTACTCACTATTGAAAGTCTAATAAAGCAATACTCCTTTTGCAAACTTGTGAGTAGCATGATAACACACCTGCAAATGAAATATAGCATACCGGAAGGCTACACACATTTCCATTGAGGCCTACAGACAGGCTTAGTTAAAGAAGAATAAATTACATAATTATACATACACATGCATGTATAATGAAAACAAATGTTAAATATGGATAAGCAAACATGGATGCATAAACCAATTAATCAATTCAAATATGTATATGCACCAATTCCTAATAACTATAATGATTACATTCTGACAGTTAAGTTAAATACATCCCACATGTTAATAAAATTTAGTCATACGTTGTAAATGAATGTTGCATATGAATATAAAAATGTATAATTATCATACAGAAGGGGTGGAGCCTAAAGTACGCTGCTTTAGTAGCGTTATGTGTTTGGAAGTAGGCAAGTATTTTTAGCGTTTCGATTTCCTACATAGCAAGGCAATGTGAGGCAAATCGACAAAATATATTGCTCATCAATGAACACACATGCGTCTTCTAAGAAGGACTGCAGATGATGACAAAGTGATCTTAGCTCAGGAGATGCCCCTTGTAATGAAGAGAAAGCACTCTCATCCTTTCATCAATGATGATTTTTATGTTTTATTTATTTTTTAATTTCCTGTGCTTCACTATTTGTGCCACGTGCTTCTGGGACAATCTCTTCTTCATTCAGGGATTCTGGCTCATCTCTGTTGGGTTTGACGTGCAGAGCACTCATTTCTTGCAGCTGCCACCAGGATGCACTGTTTCAGCTTTGTTCTGGGGCCACATTGTCTCCTGGACCAGGCTTTCCCTTCAGTCAGAGTACCTTGCGGCTTCTAGACTGGTCCCCAAATTACTCATTTAACATAAAGAGCAGTGCTTTAAATGGGCCGGTACTCACCGGTACTGAGTACCGGCACTTCCGATTTTTTTGCCCACAGTACCGGCACTTCTCTACAGACAGGTGAGAGTACCGGTACCGTGATGTTGTCATTTGCTGCAAGCAGCATGCTTGTCGTTATTATGGGAATCAACGGCTCGGGTATAGGTGGGTCATAATAAGAAGTGTAAGCTGTGTATTTCCATTTCCTGCCAATGCCCACAGTCTGTGTGTGAGGCAGGCTTACACCGACGAAATTGAGTTAAGTGTGGTTAACGCCTTATGCAGTATTTTTTGCGAAAGCCCTTTGTATTCTACAGACGCTTCTTTTAAACCGCGAGTTGGCGTCAGCGAGTGGTGGTGCGCTTGTGTATTCAGCTTAGTGCTCTATTGTTTACGGGGATAACCTTTCCCTCCTGGGGTCAAAGTCTGCAAAATGGCAGAACTTGTTTCTAGAGCTAGTACAAAAGAAGCTGAACATTGCAGAGTTATTCTGTCTTCTGTTTTATCTTGGCAGTTGGCACAGGCTCCCAGGTGCTGGTAATGGTAAATCATTTTTTTAGTTCATTGACCAGTCACACCAATGCCCACAGTATATCTAAATGGCAGTTTATTGGTTTTTTTTCTCTTTCTTCGCCCAACAAAAAATAGATAAAGAATGGATTACATTGCAATGTAGCCGAGATATTGTTCTTTGTAATTTGTTTTGGAAGTTTCAACTCATTTGAAAATACATGGCTATGCATTTATGTTCAACGACATTTTTAAAGTCATTATATTGCCGAGCACGTAAGATGCTGTCATGTTGTGGTTTCAATAACGACATACAAATATGTATATTGATAGTAGCTTTATTGCTTGCTTCTGATCGTGTCCCTGTCCCTACTCTAACTGCCCCTTTCCTGTCTCCGCTCCTCCTCTTCCTCTGGCCCCCTAGCTCAGCCCACTCCCAACTACTGGAATGCATCACAATATTACATCTCCCCCCTTGTTAACAAAATGAACTTAACGTCCAACATATTTCTGGATCCTCGATCAGCCACACGGGTCCGCGGGTCGTTCATTTGAGCCATGTAGACGCATCTCTGTTTCCTTTGTGTGACTTTCTGTCACCTTGACGAGAGCATCCTTTACTACAAGAGTGCTTCTTTGCAATTGCATGACGTCTTGTATGATCTGCGTATGCTCAGATTCGTGGTGATTTTCAATCAGTTTCTGGGTGATCCACTCACCTTCAGTGTCTGATGTGACTGTGAAGGGCTCAGTTTGATATCGGCAGTCTGTCTTTCCTTGCAACTCTTGTTCTATTGACGCTCGATCTCTTTTCTGAGGGGATGTTGTTCTGGTTCTCTTCCGAGCACCCGCATGTCCTTTTGCTTGTCTTGTCCGGTTGAGGGCACCACTGCCCTCCTGTTCAGAGTCATGGGTGCCAGACGGTAATGTACGATCTGGAGAGATCGTCTTGGTATAGTTTGGGGACTCATTTACTACCTCTGGTTGTCTCATCCACTCCCGCTCGGGACTGGTGAATCCTTGGAACCTCTGGGCATATGTATGTTTCTCTCTCGTCCGATGATGATCTGTCTCTATTGACACGTCTGGCTTTCCTTGCAGATTGACTGGCTGGTCCTTTTCCATCCGGTGAGTAAGGTCCACTATATCTGTTTTCCTTTTGTAGGCCCTTTAAGTCAGCCTCGCTGACCCCCTCAGAGGTGACGGTGTATTATTTACGTCTTGATACACCTGTGACCGACATGACAGGTTGTCTTGTGGAATGATTGAGTGTTTAGAGACATTTGTGTGAGACATGTTGCTCTTGACGGGAAGGATGTCTCTTGGTTCTCTGGTGTGTATGGGTGATTGACGCCATGGCCATTGTCGGGACCACGACTCGGTCGACTCGAAGGATCGGACCGACATGCTTTCTGAATCAGAGAAGTTCTTTGTCGATTTCCTTTGAGAACGTTCCTTTGAGAATGTCTTAACAGGTGGATTTCTAACATGGGCAGTCCGTGACGAGCTGCTCTTCACGTCAGAGTTATCTTTGGGTTGTTTCTCCGAATATCTTTCTCGAAGTGTCTTCGTTGTCAATTCGCTGGAGACGTTGTTCGATAACCACATACTTGTTTCTTGAGTTTTATCCCCAGTTATTTCATTACTGCCTCTCTCGCCTGATGGTAATGACCTCCTCTCAGTTTCTTCATTATCTCGGATGTCATGAATGTGTTTGTCTTCCCCTTTACGTTGTCTGAGTGAATCAGTCCATCTTATGTAGTTTGCTTCCTCTTCACACTTGTTTGGTGCACTGACATCTGTGCTACCGGTGTGATGTGTTCTCCTGTTTGATGTCTCCTCGGACTCGTCTCTAGAATTTGGCAAACAGTGAGGTGCTTGTGTGTGGTCGTGTCCCGATTTCCAGTGTTGACGCGACTGGTCCAGTCTTCTATATTTTGCCTTTCTTGCGCGTTTGTTGGGCAGACTGTCATCTGGTCCATTGGTGCGATCTGTTCCACTTGACACTTCATCTGCTTCAGAACCGTTTGCACCATATGCTGAATGACTCCTTGAGGTTGAATAACTCCTTGAGGTTGTATCAGTGCCGCTATCGCAATCCTGACTCATCCTGGTCTTTTGTGGTGTTGACTCGGAGTATTTCATGACACTTTGTCTCTCGTTTTGTCTTGGCTCTGATCTGCCTTCACCCTCCCTCTTTCTGGTTTTGTTTGTGTCTTGGGTTTGGTTCCCAGACATGAGGGATGTCTCTTTCCAGGTATCTTTGTGTCTTGCATTCGAGCGCACGTCTTTTGATATGTCTCTTGCTTTGACCCGCACTCCAACTTAGGCCTTTCTGATGATTTCCTTTAGCGACCACTGCCCTCGAAGGATCTTGCGCTTTGCGTTAGCATTTGAACAGCCTTTGATGATCCGGAGCCGAACTGCTTCCTCATTTGTAAATGTATTGAAGTAGCAGCATGGTACCAAACTTTGCAACCGGGTGATGAATTTTGGCAATGGTTCTCCTGGTTCCTGCCGTGCTGTTGTGAAGGCGATGCGAGCATGATCCACGTCTACCTGTGCATGGAAATAGGCACGTAGCTTCTCTTGGAGTCTTTCATAGGTCTCTGTGTCCTTTTCGGCAAATGTTCTGATTAAGCGTCGGCCCTCATGACCTACCAGCTGGAGGAGTAGTATCAGACATTTTCTATCTCTTCGCTCACCAATTGCTTCAAGAAAATCGTCCAGGGATTCCAGCCACCGGTTCCATTTGAGACCCAAACTCCGAGTGTCAGTCTGTGTCACTGGGGGCGGCACTTCAATGCAAGGATTGGACCGTTGTGTTACTTCTCCCACCGCCATGAGAGAGGAAGATTCTGATCTCCCACAGGCACGGGACTGTTCACTTTGCTTCCCGTCTTCTTTGCTGACTCTCTTCAGCCAAGATCCTTGGTCTGGTCGTTTGCTTTGAGGTTGTTAAGCCTCGCAACTCTCTCCGTATGCACCAGTGAGTGAACTTGGATTTCTTGAGTTTAGATTGGCCACCACTCAGCTACACTATGCGTAACTCCCTTTCCTTAGAGTTGCATGTTAGCTGCAAGTGGTCGATGGTTCTTTCGCGATGGTGCCTGGCACATTTGACATCTTGTTCATTCATGCGTCTCTTCTGGACTAGTACAGGTCCTTCAATCGCTTCGTTGATGAAGGAAGGTTTCCTCGACATTCATCTACTCATGCTTCTGGATCATTTATTTTATTAGCCTCTGTTACTTTTGAATTGTTTGTCTTCACGTGGTGCTGAACGTTTACTTTGGCACTTGCCTTTGCTTGTGTTTGTCGCATTCGAGGTTTGTTGTTTTCTTCTGGGTCTTCTGCAATTCTGCCCTCTTCGGGGTCTTCTGCAGGACTGCCCTCTTCAGGGTCTTCTGCCGTTCTGCCCTCTTCGGGGTCTTCTGCAATTCTGCCCTCTTCGGGGTCTTCTGCAATTCCGCCCTCTTCGGGGTCTTCTGCCGTTCTGCCCTCTTCGGGGTCTTCTGCCGTTCTGCCCTCTTCGGGGTCTTCTGCCGTTCTGCCCTCTTCAGGGTCTTCTGCAGGACTGCCCTCTTCGGGGTCTTCTGCAATTCTGCACTCTTCGGTTTGTGCTCACCGTTGTCTTTATCTGTCTCTTGCATTAGCTTGTGCTTGTTTCATCACAATTCTTAAATCGGCCAGAGCTTGTTTTCTTGCACCACTTCTATTTGCATGTGCTTGTCTTCGCCAATGTTTGTTTGGTCTTTGCCAACTCTTGTTCGCTGGCTGCTTGCTTTTGCCAGTGCTTGTTTTGCATTTATCAATGCTTGTCTGTTTGTCTATTGGCTTCGCCAATGCTTGTTTGGTCTTCGCCAATGCTTGTTGTGCATTTACCAATGTTTAGTTCTTAATGTTTGACACTGCCTGACCTCAAAATGGCCGCTTATAATTTCCACATGGAAGCTGTCCTTATGGCTGCCTGACTTCAAGATGGCCGCCGTCACTGAAATCTCAATTCACATGAGACTTCCTCTCTGTTCATTCAAACCAAAGCCGATTCAAACAGGACTCACCGGCAGCCGGTCTCAGAGGCAGCAATACTTCTCCAGGTCTCCACACCTTTTCCAGCGCTGCCACGTTCAGGTGAGGTCGGGTGGGCTCCCGCCTTGCTTCTCTGGGTCATGCGCTTACTCGGCGACAGCTTGCCAAGTCTCACGCATCGGGGGTGAGATCCCGAAGTCGGCGCCGAGTGGCGCTCAAGCTCAGTCTTCTTTAGCGCTCGATAGCGCTGATCAGTGGGGCTTTTCTGGGGGCACCAGGCAACATCAGGGGGCACTCCTTCGTGAATTGTAGTGGTAGGCAGAGTCGGGGTGAGCTTCCGACCTCTGCTCGTTCAGCACGTGCCAACTTGCACGCATCGGGGGTGAGTCGCGTTTTTGGCGCGATCAGACGCACCTCTTGTAAGCGCCCCAGCGCTTATTGTTTTCCGCTCCTTCTGGGCTCTACACAGTTGCCTAACTGTGGAGCAGGGGCATATGCTGCTGGCCTCTCGATCTAGGCGGCAGCCTCGCTTCCCACAGCAGCGTTTCTTCTTTTGATTATGCTGCTCGGGACAGTACACTCCTTCAGGGTTCTGTGGGTGGCAGATGCACCAATCCCACTCTCGTTGCCAGTTGTCATGTCGTGGTTTCAATAACGCCATACAAATATGTATATTGATAGTAGCTTTATTGCTTGCTTCTGATCGTGTCCCTGTCCCTACTCTAACTGCCCCTTTCCAGTCTCCGCTCCTCCTCTTCCTCTGGCCCCCTAGCTCCGCCCACTCCCAACTACTGGAATGCATCACAATATTACAGATGCCATGAAATCTTTTCCATCTATTTTTTGTTGTGTGGGCTTAGTAGAATTATCGCATTAAATAAATAAATAAATCCACGGCAGGTTAGGTTTCTCCTGCAGGGCAGATTTTGCTCTGCTTCGGAGGAGCATCCTGTGCAATCGGTTAAGCTGTTTTATTGCCATAAACGCATTCCTCGTGTGTTTTGACGTGCTGCAACTGGTACCCAAGTCATTAGGTACGATCATATAGTGCTCTTTGCCCCGTCCCTAGCCCCGCCCACTTGTCACGCCTCTATTCTAATGAGTACCTGCACTTATTTTTTCCCATTTTAAGCACTGATAAAGAGTGTCCAGCGATTCAATAACATATGGGTCCTAAAGTAACGATTTGAAGTGTACATCCAGAAGAGGCAAGGTATAGGCCAGCTTTCATTTACACTCCCTCATTAAGATGTGTTGGCCGTTAGAGCATGTGCACAAGCGCAACATTTGTATAATGCTGCGCTTGTGCCTTCACCAAATAATGCTAGTCTTGTAACAGGTGAAAAGTGCAACATTTGTATAATGCCACGCTTGTGTCTTCATTAAATGATGCAAAGATTGTCTCAACTGTTGATGTTGTCGATGTTCAAGGTAGCAGGAGCATGAGATGGAACTTGAAGAGAGCTTAAGAGGAAACGGGTAAAAAACGTTGGGCATGGTTCAGCTTGGACCGATGTATTGAACGGACCTTCGCTTGAAGTGTAAAGATGCATACCTTTGAAACGTGTCATGTCTCGGTGGAATTTATTTCTGCACCTTCAAGGTTTTTCTTACACTGGCGACAATAATGGGGTATAGCCCACTCACGACGTGAGTGAAAGATTGTCGATACAGCAAGGTGCATAGGGAGAGCGGGCCAATGGAAAGGACACGCTTGATGTGAAGGTTTGGTGACACACGCCTGGGGACACAGTGGAGGCTTGCTTGGCAATTGGTCTAAGCCGGCAATTAGTGTCAGCTGGCGATTGGTCCCAACCATGTGGATCTCCAATGGAATTGGGCAAATGGCTGTCAGCCAGATGGCAATTAGATTAGCCACACATATGCCCTTTGGAAAACCAGGCGGTCCCTGATTTTGTAGTTTGATTACACGGCAATCAGATTGGCTGTGTGCATCGTTATTGGATGAGCATGGAGCCTCGGAAATGTAAGTCCTGTGTGGCCGCATATTAATTATGACATAGCTGGGAAATGGCATTTGTGAGATCGCCCATTATATTGGACATCTGTAGCGCATTGCTGTACTGCGCATGTTGAGGTAATGGCATGCTACACTCCTGATGTCACAAAGTTCCTGTTGGATGAACAGCTAGAGATCACATCAAGGTTGCAGTGAACTCTGTATTTCAGAACATCATGGGTTGTATGTTGTATGACAAGGATTCAGGACAGGCGCATCACAAAGTACGGTGATGCGCACACCTGCATGTAATGTATTACAACTGTGACTACTTTTGTTATTTTACAAGATATTTATAGTATAATATGAGTATTATTATCATGTAACAACTATACCTTGTAGATCTATTTGCAATATGCCAGGGATTGTACCACCACCTTCATTTCTTGCTGTGCCTGGTGAACCACCTATGGACTGGAAAGCATGGTAGGTGGTATTTAAAGTGTAAGTTGAAGTTCTGGATGAGGATGATTGTGTGCAGAGAGGACATTAGTCCTGTTACATCACTGCTCAGGGGATTTTGGTTTGAAGGGATGTAAGAGCCTACCTAATTAATCCAGGCAATGTTGCTGCGTACCAGTATGTTTCTAAGCTGATGTGCATGAGGTATCGAAAAAACTTAACATTGCAAAGGAAAGGTTTAAAATCTACTCCAGAAAACAACGAGTGGATGAGTCCATAGATGTCATATTCCCCCCGCTGGGCTAGCTTGAATCCTGTCTTACCTTGCAAAAAGTCAAGTACTTTTCCTTTCCTCAAAACTTCTTGTTTCCTCGCGAATGTTACGTTTTTAATATGCAGTGGACTACACATCCTGTGAGCCTTTGCAAAGGGCACGCTGCCATCAGGGAGAGCAGAAAGAGTCATAAGCATAACCGCTTCTCAGCAGCGTTCCCGAATATTCTAGGAATCTAGGAAGGAGTTTGTACGCTTTGTTGACCTGCTTCTTGAGTATTCTGTGTGGGGGTCCGGTAAGGGTGTTGTGACACCACCTTTACTTTCTTTTGGCCAGGGTTATCCTTTGAGCGTGGACATATTGACGCTGCCGGACGAACTTTGTTTGGTCCTATTTCCTCTACATTTCTACATTGCAGTGTGCTCCCTGTTGGTGAAACACACATCTGTTGGCTCTTGCAGGAGGTCGGGATACCGTTATTTCTAGGTGCGATATTTACTTTTACATATTTGGCCTTTCAAGTGCCAGGACCAAGAAGAGGCATCACCAAGCACGATTATAACTTGAGAGTTTTTCGTGAAGGTGCTTTTTCCTAAGTTCCATTTTCTCTGTTTGTTTGTGCGTCATATTGTCCTTATTGTAATTTGGATATGTTTCTTACACCACGTGACGATTTTAAATGATGAAGGTGTATATAACACTTATATTAACCTCTGTAGGTCTCGCTGAAAGTCAAGGGAGATGCGAATTGTGTTTATTTATTTATGTGAATTATATGTATGATCATGTACTTTTCTCTATATACAGGACACACACAATACAAGGGAATGGTAGAACAGCCATTGTCCCTATCTCTTACTACCCTGTGACGCAAGACCTAGGGATCATTGTACAGGTTCGGATTATTCAAGGAAACCATTATTGTGGGATATTAATACATGACTTAATAGCAGAGTAGCCTGATCCAAATAGAGGCATATGTTCTATGTGTTCCCCTGCATTATCATTAGTGTGCCCTTACGAGAAGGTTTATGGTTATGGTCCTATGCTGAGTAAATAGGAACAACATCTTCCTTATGGGCTCATCTGAAAAGATCACCTTCTTTTTTCTTTACTGGCATTTAATAATTGCGTATTGTTTATCTACATAGTAGGATACATATAAAACTGTTACTCATAGGATTATTGTTTACTGTCATTTTAGGTCTCCTACCCTGCTGTCCCCTCCCTATCCTTCCCTAGCTCGTTCACTTCACTGATCTGTGCTCTAATAGCATACAGGGTTGAAGCTATCGAGAGGTGGACCATTTTTTAGCATTGTTCCGATCCAGCGGAGTTGGTGAAATCACAATAGAAGAGTACTTATCTACATTAGGAACATTAGCTTTAGCTTGCGACTTTGAGTATAAAACCTATTAACAAGTTCTTAGGGACCAGATTTTAATGAGAACCAATAACCCAAAAATTCAAAGAATGTTATGGACAAGTACGGATTTGTAGGGGTGGGCGGAATTTGCGTAGTTGCGCTCCGCAAAGCTCTGCGAAACGGTGAAAAATCTCCGCAAGCACAATAAAGTTCAGCGAACACGCGAAATTGCTTGTTCCGCCCGTTCGCAATACTTTTTTCCTGTTCGCGAATGCTGTTTGCGTGCTCGGGGTGAAATATCTTGCGAACATGCATTTTGAAAGCGGGAACAATCAAAACATTCCGCAAAGCCGTGGATCGCGAAAGTTTTGCCAATTCCGCATTCTCTGTGGAACGCATAATTACCCAAATTCTGTGAGCGGAATGGAATTTACCGCCCAGGCCTACTTATTTGTCTTTTAATGCGGCAATTGATATTGCTAAATCCATTGAACATTCTGAGAAATTTGTACAGGGGATTAGAGGTAGTCTGGATAACAATAACCATGTGGTGATGAGAAATAGTGGGGACAAATTCAAATAATCCATTTTGCAAAAAAAGATTTAAAGAAGTGGCAGGATTATGTTGCAGGTGTGGTAGTGGATCGCATTTAGGCAACTACAAATATTGTCCTACCTGCAGTTAAAGTGTGTTCCAAATTTAATAATCTAGTTTTTTTCAGCGCGGGGACACGCCGGGATGGCGTAAATCCATGCGCTCTATAAATGTCTTTATTATTTTTATACGAAAGGGCACCTTAATAGAGTGGGGAGAGCTAAGACAAGGAAAAGGAACCTTGTACAAAATAGTGATGACAGGGTAACAGATGATGACAATAATAATCAGGATCCCAATACTATTTTAAGTATAAATGAAGTAAAAGTGAACAGGGAATTTCTGTCTTGTGCTATCTCCATATTTGGGGAAAATGTCACGCTTTGAGTAGACTCTTGTGCGTGGTACACCATTATTGGTTAAGGAAAGGTCAGCCAACAAAATTTTACTGCTACCAGATGTGCCGTCCAGTGAGTATACAGGACATAAAAATGATTTGTTGGTTTATTTCTTGGCAGATCTTGGGTTCTCTAGATGCTGTACCCATGGGAAAGTATGTGGTAAGGAATGGGCAGTCTCTTTTGGATTGGCTACCCACCAAAAGGAAATGGGGATTAGCTTAGATCCCAGAACAAATCTCCCGGTTTACATTATTGACAATACACAACACTCTTGCAAGTAAAAAAATGTCAGCAACTATAGGAATTTGTAGAAAAATTGAAAAAAAAATGTTTCCACTGTGTTCAGTGATAAATTGGAGGAGTATTGGGTATTTAAACATTGCATTTAGCTAAGGGAGAATGCTGTATCCACACAGTATAGGGTCTGGACTGTGCCCTTATCTTATAGATGAAAACTTAAAGACTAGTTGAAAGGTTTGTGTAAAGAAGGTATAATTGAAGCTGTGGCATCCTCTCCTACTGTATCACCTGTCATGATCGCAAGTAAGGCCTTGGGTGAAATGAGGTTATGTTTTGACTTGTGCAGTTCCAATAGGGATATTTAGGTTAACTCTCATGAGATGGTCACAATACTAGCAGGATTGCAGGTATTTACGACATTGGCAAGTGCTTACCACCATATACAAATACACAGTTTGAGGAGCACACATTTTGGAAAATCTAAGGAGATTTTTTCAAACTCTCAAAGTGTATACGTTATATATAATAGAACATATGACAGCAAAAACGTCTACCAAGTGTATAACAACCAGATTTTTTCCCATTCATTTTTATTCATATAGTCTTCAAGTGATTTGATAAAACAAGATAACATATCCAAGAAAAACAGCCTACGCGTTTCATCCCTATTCACACAGGACTTCTTCAGGGCTGTTAACCCCTTCCGTGCTCCCGTCGGCCATTGGCCGTCGCGAGCACTACCTGGCTGGTGCTGCGAACGGCCAACGGCTGACGCAGCCCCGCCCACTAATAAGAATGACCGCACTGCGCCGAAATAATGGCCACGGTAAACGGGTTAAACATAAAAACATACATACAGACAGTACTTTAGAAAAAGAATCAAACAAAGAACCCTAACATGAACAAGATTACAAACTGGAAAGAGTTGTTATTCCATTCAATAATTTATATACCATTGGTTAATGGTCACTCTTTCAGATAGTAAATCAAAATCAACACATGAATTCTCTACCCACAACAAGAAAGTTAGACACAAAGTTCTTTTCCTAATATATGTAAATATTTTTTTACATAAAACAATTATCCTAAAAAATGCAAATTGCATACGCACATAAATCCTGATTGCTCAAGACCACACATTTTCCCTACACCCATCGCCACAGTACACCAGTGTAGATATACTGGTCATATACACTGAGCAGCATAGACGACCATGATTCTCCTTTTAGTCCTGTTCTTGTACTAAACATCTCCCTTAACTTAAGATTCATTCCTGTTCAACCTAACCAATGTTTTGCTATCTTTTAGTCCAATAGTCATAAAGGGCAATGACATAATAGCTGTATCTCATGTTTCACAGTGAGTGACTCTATCAACCCCACCCTTATGGTATTAGCTTGAGCTTGGTAGTACTAAATAAAAAAAAAAATTAACACCTTCCTCATAACACAAAAAGATAGCAACTTATCGCCACTTAATATTGCAAAAAGTTCTCTCTTCAAAAACCTAGTGTATGTTAGTCAGCTGTTATGTCCTAAATATGAGATCAAAGACAATAGCCTTATATTCTATCCAAAGGTCCAGCCACACATAACTACAGTCTTATATACAGCATATATCGCCACAACCAAACTTCTTACGTCACGTGTTTCTTCTGTGAGTTTAGTATATATTAGTCCAGCCAACAAAACAAACAATTTCATTTGTGGTGTCCTATTCCCTCCCACGCTGTCAACAAAACACAACCATATAGGGCTAGATATAGGTAAATAGGATTTACCGATTCTAAAATACCGAATTTTACCGATTCGGTATTTTAGAAACGGTAAATGCTATGTAGCTAATAATTCGGTAAAAATTACCGAATCGTTAAGATTCGGTACTTACCGAATTGGTATTTACCGATTCGGTAATTGCCATTCATTCCTATGGGCCTGGAGGCCCATAGGAATGAATGGCAATTACCGAATCGGTAATTACCGATTCGGTAAAATAGGGAAAGAGTCAAGGGCGGCAGGGTGTCACTTTGACACCCTGTTGCACCCCTGAATAGTGCTTGTGTGCACATATATTTACAACAAGGGGTGGTGATGGACAGAGTCTCTGAATTAAGCAGAGTACTCTAACCCAGTCAAGAGATCAGGGCTAGATCCAACACCGTTTTTTAGCTCATTGCACCATCCCAGTTTCAGAACCTGGCTGTATGCAAATTAGTCTGTCCCTGGCCCAGTGCATCATGGGAACAGGGCAGACCAGACTACAAAAGCCAATTCTTACACTGGGAAGGAAACAAGCTTCCGGGGACCGGTTTCTGGCATTTCAGCCGTCTTCGGCCCGGCTTGCTTGAATCCTGATGGTGCAATGAGCAAGGGACTCACATCTGAGTATACCCTTCCACGCTTAGGGTGGACAAAAATATTTACAACAAGGGGTGGTGATGGACAGAGTCTCTGAATTAAGCAGAGTACTCTAACCCAGTCAAGAGATCAGGGCTAGATCCAACACCGTTTTTTAGCTCATTGCACCATCCCAGTTTCAGAACCTGGCTGTATGCAAATTAGTCTGTCCCTGGCCCAGTGCATCATGGGAACAGGGCAGACCAGACTACAAAAGCCAATTCTTACACTGGGAAGGAAACAAGCTTCCGGGGACCGGTTTCTGGCATTTCAGCCGTCTTCGGCCCGGCTTGCTTGAATCCTGATGGTGCAATGAGCAAGGGACTCACATCTGAGTATACCCTTCCACGCTTAGGGTGGACAAAAATATTTACAACAAGGGGTGGTGATGGACAGAGTCTCTGAATTAAGCAGAGTACTCTAACCCAGTCAAGAGATCAGGGCTAGATCCAACACCGTTTTTTAGCTCATTGCACCATCCCAGTTTCAGAACCTGGCTGTATGCAAATTAGTCTGTCCCTGGCCCAGTGCATCATGGGAACAGGGCAGACCAGACTACAAAAGCCAATTCTTACACTGGGAAGGAAACAAGCTTCCGGGGACCGGTTTCTGGCATTTCAGCCGTCTTCGGCCCGGCTTGCTTGAATCCTGATGGTGCAATGAGCAAGGGACTCACATCTGAGTATACCCTTCCACGCTTAGGGTGGACAAAAATATTTACAACAAGGGGTGGTGATGGACAGAGTCTCTGAATTAAGCAGAGTACTCTAACCCAGTCAAGAGATCAGGGCTAGATCCAACACCGTTTTTTAGCTCATTGCACCATCCCAGTTTCAGAACCTGGCTGTATGCAAATTAGTCTGTCCCTGGCCCAGTGCATCATGGGAACAGGGCAGACCAGACTACAAAAGCCAATTCTTACACTGGGAAGGAAACAAGCTTCCGGGGACCGGTTTCTGGCATTTCAGCCGTCTTCGGCCCGGCTTGCTTGAATCCTGATGGTGCAATGAGCAAGGGACTCACATCTGAGTATACCCTTCCACGCTTAGGGTGGACAAAAATATTTACAACAAGGGGTGGTGATGGACAGAGTCTCTGAATTAAGCAGAGTACTCTAACCCAGTCAAGAGATCAGGGCTAGATCCAACACCGTTTTTTAGCTCATTGCACCATCCCAGTTTCAGAACCTGGCTGTATGCAAATTAGTCTGTCCCTGGCCCAGTGCATCATGGGAACAGGGCAGACCAGACTACAAAAGCCAATTCTTACACTGGGAAGGAAACAAGCTTCCGGGGACCGGTTTCTGGCATTTCAGCCGTCTTCGGCCCGGCTTGCTTGAATCCTGATGGTGCAATGAGCAAGGGACTCACATCTGAGTATACCCTTCCACGCTTAGGGTGGACAAAAATATTTACAACAAGGGGTGGTGATGGACGTTTTTGGCCACTATAGGTGTGGCAGGGTATACTCAGACATGAGTCCCTTTCTCACTGCTCCATCAGGATTCAAGCAAGCCGGGCCGAAGAGGCTGAAATGCCAGAAACCGGTCCCCGGTAGCTTGTCTCCTCTCTGGTGAAGAATTGGCTTGGTAGTTTGGTCTGCCCTGTTCCCATGATGCACTGGGCCAGGGACAGACTAATTTGCATATAGCCAGGTTCTGAGCTGGGATGGGGCAGTGAGATAAATAACGGTGATGGATCAAGCCCTGATCTTTGCACTGGGTAAGAGTGGTCTGCTTAATTCAGACACTCTGTTCATCACCACCCCCTTTTCTGTATCGTTTTTGGCCACTATAGGTGTGGCAGGGTATACTCAGACATGAGTCCCTTTCTCACTGCTCCATCAGGATTCAAGCAAGCCGGGCCGAAGAGGCTGAAATGCCAGAAACCGGTCCCCGGTAGCTTGTCTCCTCTCTGGTGAAGAATTGGCTTGGTAGTTTGGTCTGCCCTGTTCCCATGATGCACTGGGCCAGGGACAGACTAATTTGCATATAGCCAGGTTCTGAGCTGGGATGGGGCAGTGAGATAAATAACAGTGATGGATCAAGCCCTGATCTTTGGACTGGGTAAGAGTGGTCTGCTTAATTCAGACACTCTGTTCATCACCACCCCCTTTTCTGTATCGTTTTTGGCCACTATAGGTGTGGCAGGGTATACTCAGACATGAGTCCCTTTCTCACTGCTCCATCAGGATTCAAGCAAGCCGGGCCGAAGAGGCTGAAATGCCAGAAACCGGTCCCCGGTAGCTTGTCTCCTCTCTGGTGAAGAATTGGCTTGGTAGTTTGGTCTGCCCTGTTCCCATGATGCACTGGGCCAGGGACAGACTAATTTGCATATAGCCAGGTTCTGAGCTGGGATGGGGCAGTGAGATAAATAACGGTGATGGATCAAGCCCTGATCTTTGGACTGGGTAAGAGTGGTCTGCTTAATTCAGACACTCTGTTCATCACCACCCCCTTTTCTGTATCGTTTTTGGCCACTATAGGTGTGGCAGGGTATACTCAGACATGAGTCCCTTTCTCACTGCTCCATCAGGATTCAAGCAAGCCGGGCCGAAGAGGCTGAAATGCCAGAAACCGGTCCCCGGTAGCTTGTCTCCTCTCTGGTGAAGAATTGGCTTGGTAGTTTGGTCTGCCCTGTTCCCATGATGCACTGGGCCAGGGACAGACTAATTTGCATATAGCCAGGTTCTGAGCTGGGATGGGGCAGTGAGATAAATAACGGTGATGGATCAAGCCCTGATCTTTGGACTGGGTAAGAGTGGTCTGCTTAATTCAGACACTCTGTTCATCACCACCCCCTTTTCTGTATCGTTTTTGGCCACTATAGGTGTGGCAGGGTATACTCAGACATGAGTCCCTTTCTCACTGCTCCATCAGGATTCAAGCAAGCCGGGCCGAAGAGGCTGAAATGCCAGAAACCGGTCCCCGGTAGCTTGTCTCCTCTCTGGTGAAGAATTGGCTTGGTAGTTTGGTCTGCCCTGTTCCCATGATGCACTGGGCCAGGGACAGACTAATTTGCATATAGCCAGGTTCTGAGCTGGGATGGGGCAGTGAGATAAATAACGGTGATGGATCAAGCCCTGATCTTTGGACTGGGTAAGAGTGGTCTGCTTAATTCAGACACTCTGTTCATCACCACCCCCTTTTCTGTATCGTTTTTGGCCACTATAGGTGTGGCAGGGTATACTCAGACATGAGTCCCTTTCTCACTGCTCCATCAGGATTCAAGCAAGCCGGGCCGAAGAGGCTGAAATGCCAGAAACCGGTCCCCGGTAGCTTGTCTCCTCCCTGGTGAAGAATTGGCTTGGTAGTTTGGTCTGCCCTGTTCCCATGATGCACTGGGCCAGGGACAGACTAATTTGCATATAGCCAGGTTCTGAGCTGGGATGGGGCAGTGAGATAAATAACGGTGATGGATCAAGCCCTGATCTTTGGACTGGGTAAGAGTGGTCTGCTTAATTCAGACACTCTGTTCATCACCACCCCCTTTTCTGTATCGTTTTTGGCCACTATAGGTGTGGCAGGGTATACTCAGACATGAGTCCCTTTCTCACTGCTCCATCAGGATTCAAGCAAGCCGGGCCGAAGAGGCTGAAATGCCAGAAACCGGTCCCCGGTAGCTTGTCTCCTCTCTGGTGAAGAATTGGCTTGGTAGTTTGGTCTGCCCTGTTCCCATGATGCACTGGGCCAGGGACAGACTAATTTGCATATAGCCAGGTTCTGAGCTGGGATGGGGCAGTGAGATAAATAACGGTGATGGATCAAGCCCTGATCTTTGGACTGGGTAAGAGTGGTCTGCTTAATTCAGACACTCTGTTCATCACCACCCCCTTTTCTGTATCGTTTTTGGCCACTATAGGTGTGGCAGGGTATACTCAGACATGAGTCCCTTTCTCACTGCTCCATCAGGATTCAAGCAAGCCGGGCCGAAGAGGCTGAAATGCCAGAAACCGGTCCCCGGTAGCTTGTCTCCTCTCTGGTGAAGAATTGGCTTGGTAGTTTGGTCTGCCCAGTTCCCATGATGCACTGGGCCAGGGACAGACTAATTTGCATATAGCCAGGTTCTGAGCTGGGATGGGGCAGTGAGATAAATAACGGTGATGGATCAAGCCCTGATCTTTGGACTGGGTAAGAGTGGTCTGCTTAATTCAGACACTCTGTTCATCACCACCCCCTTTTCTGTATTGTTTTTGGCCACTATAGGTGTGGCAGGGTATACTCAGACATGAGTCCCTTTCTCACTGCTCCATCAGGATTCAAGCAAGCCGGGCCGAAGAGGCTGAAATGCCAGAAACCGGTCCCCGGTAGCTTGTCTCCTCTCTGGTGAAGAATTGGCTTGGTAGTTTGGTCTGCCCTGTTCCCATGATGCACTGGGCCAGGGACAGACTAATTTGCATATAGCCAGGTTCTGAGCTGGGATGGGGCAGTGAGATAAATAACGGTGATGGATCAAGCCCTGATCTTTGGACTGGGTAAGAGTGGTCTGCTTAATTCAGACACTCTGTTCATCACCACCCCCTTTTCTGTGTCGTTTTTGGCCACTATAGGTGTGGCAGGGTATACTCAGACATGAGTCCCTTTCTCACTGCTCCATCAGGATTCAAGCAAGCCGGGCCGAAGAGGCTGAAATGCCAGAAACCGGTCCCCGGTAGCTTGTCTCCTCTCTGGTGAAGAATTGGCTTGGTAGTTTGGTCTGCCCTGTTCCCATGATGCACTGGGCCAGGGACAGACTAATTTGCATATAGCCAGGTTCTGAGCTGGGATGGGGCAGTGAGATAAATAACGGTGATGGATCAAGCCCTGATCTTTGGACTGGGTAAGAGTGGTCTGCTTAATTCAGACACTCTGTTCATCACCACCCCCTTTTCTGTATCGTTTTTGGCCACTATAGGTGTGGCAGGGTATACTCAGACATGAGTCCCTTTCTCACTGCTCCATCAGGATTCAAGCAAGCCGGGCCGAAGAGGCTGAAATGCCAGAAACCGGTCCCCGGTAGCTTGTCTCCTCTCTGGTGAAGAATTGGCTTGGTAGTTTGGTCTGCCCTGTTCCCATGATGCACTGGGCCAGGGACAGACTAATTTGCATATAGCCAGGTTCTGAGCTGGGATGGGGCAGTGAGATAAATAACGGTGATGGATCAAGCCCTGATCTTTGGACTGGGTAAGAGTGGTCTGCTTAATTCAGACACTCTGTTCATCACCACCCCCTTTTCTGTATCGTTTTTGGCCACTATAGGTGTGGCAGGGTATACTCAGACATGAGTCCCTTTCTCACTGCTCCATCAGGATTCAAGCAAGCCGGGCCGAAGAGGCTGAAATGCCAGAAACCGGTCCCCGGTAGCTTGTCTCCTCTCTGGTGAAGAATTGGCTTGGTAGTTTGGTCTGCCCTGTTCCCATGATGCACTGGGCCAGGGACAGACTAATTTGCATATAGCCAGGTTCTGAGCTGGGATGGGGCAGTGAGATAAATAACGGTGATGGATCAAGCCCTGATCTTTGGACTGGGTAAGAGTGGTCTGCTTAATTCAGACACTCTGTTCATCACCACCCCCTTTTCTGTGTGCACATATGGCACACATACAGGGCATGTATGTCTGTCACATGGCACAGGTGTAAATGCACGGATTTGCATTTACAGAGGTATTCGTTATTTACCACCAACTAATAATTGGTGGTAAATAACGAATCCTTAAAGCACAGAAGCACTCTTCAAAGTGCTTCCTACATGTCATTTACCGATTCAGTAAATAGAGAATCGGTAAATAATGATTCGGTAAATACCGAATCGGTAAATACCGATTTGTTATTTACCGAATCCTCCACTACATCCCAAATGCCCAATACCGGTCGGTAACAGCTGAAATTCGGTAATTCCGGCCGTTACTGACCGGTATTGGGCCACCTACTTCTGGCCTATAGTTTTTTTTGCCTTAAACCCTGGGAAAGTCTATGATGTGAATAAAAGCGTTGAATTGACAGACAGGACTATTTCTGATGTTAAACATATACAATGTTTGCTTTCTCTTAATGATGACTGTGACATCCATGCGGTATTAAATGAACTGCAGATACAACCAGACTTGTCTAGTGATAGCAAGTTGAGGCCAAGATCCAAGTTTATGCCCCAGAGTACACAATTCAGTGGGATAGAGCTGTTTAATAAACGTGTGATGCAGGACTTACACAAACTTGAGGACAACATGAGTCCATCTACTGCACGGGGAAAAAATAAAAATAACTTGACTAGAAGCGAATTCCAGGCACTGAATGGTTTAAAGCTTAACATGTCCCTCATAATCCATGAAACGGATGAAGGGGGCAACATGGTTGTGATTAATCATACGCAATATTATGCAGAGATCATGAGACAACTTAATGATGCCTTGTGTTATGGAAAGTTCAATATCAATCTGAACCCAGGTATGAAGATTGCGATTAATGAAAGATTGACGCAGTGGCATGAATCATGCCTCTCGCGACAGACCAGGAGTTCAAATATCTAAAGATAGAAAATCTAAGATTCCCTTGCCTGTACATTCTCCGAAAGATTCACAAAGTAGCAGAATTTCCTCCAGATCGCCCAATAATCTCGGGTATTGGGTCACCCACTGAACACATTTCGGAGTTTGTGGATGTCTATTTAAAACCCTTTGTGATGAACTTGCCATCCTATGTGAGGGACACTTTGGATGTTCTGCAGAAACTTGAGAATGTGGTATGGAATCAGGACAACTTGATGTTCATAACATTGGACATAGAAAGCTTGTATATGTGCATAAAAAAGATCTTGGCTTGATGGCCTTAGACTCTTTTTTGTCAACTAGAAAGTAGGGGAATGTGTGGAGATTTGCCCTTCCGCCCTTGCGCAAAGTAGGCGGAGATTTGAGGCAAATATCTGCACATTCGGGGGCAGAACGGAATTTGGCCGCCTGCCGCCGCCTCCTGCCTGCCTCCTGCCCGCCTCCTGCCCGCCTCCCGCCACAGGACTGCGCATGCGCCGGAGCCTGCGCATGCACAGTCCTGGCGAGGAATGCACATGCGCAGGCTCCTGCGCATGCGCAGTTTCCAGATGAAGCTGCGATGGGGAAGGAGGCGGTCACAATATGGTAAGTTTTATTTACGTTTCATTTTAGGCTTCCAAATATAATTTAATAAGGCGGGAGGCGGGATGCGGGCGGGCGGGCGTCGCATACCAGAAATATGCAGAGAGGCACGGAGATTGGTTCAATCTCCGTGCCTCTCAGCGAAAGTCCATTACGCGACTTCCACCCACCCCTACTAGAAAGTCAAGCTTATATGTGCATGAGATGCTGAAAGAACTAGTTGACATCATTATTTCTTGTATGAGGGAGAATAGTACCAACACTTGCAGGGTACAGCCATGGGGTCCAGGTTTGCCCATTCTTATGCCAACCTTTTTATGGATTGGTTTAAAAAGAACACGAGGTACCAATTTATGATACCCATAAAGCTGCACAGCCTATTAAAATGAGTCCAATGAATTAAATTCATGGTCAACGCTTTATTTAATCCACAATTTTATCCATCATATTCTTCTTTTGATCTCTTAAGTTTTCTTCAATCCATTATACTCATTGTCGTTTTTGTTTCATGCTCATCAATAAAACACAGAAAAGTGATGTTTCCACATGCCATGCTTTTTTTTTAAATCACCCAATGCAGTTCGGGAAAAAAATCCCTTCTTCAGGGGTTTCTAAGGTACAAAAAGATTATTTGTCGTTAGTTCCATAATACTACTCACAATACAATAAACATAATAACTGCTGAATTTCACAGTCTTCAAACTATACACACATATTTCATACGATGTCAGTTACACATATATGGCCAAGCGCTGCCTATACCGAATATCCCCAAATCATAGGTCACCTCCCATATCTAAACTACAAGCATCCATGAATGACAACTGCTTCCTGAATTTCTATTCACCCCTAGCGCCTGCTTATAATCTCATTTGCTATCAAGCTATGCTGCACGCTTACCGTGACATGTGCTGTTTAAATCTCCAAGTCTAAAGCTTGTCTGGATTTCCTCTCATGCTTCAATGTGTTTGAATCTATCTCGCAGTAACTCCTCCACACTGCTCCTGTTCTTCTTGTTTATAAAAACTTCAAAAAGCCAGTAATAGCGACGCACGCCGTTATTTCCCCAAGTTCGAACAGCTGCGCTGTCATGTGCTGTCCGGCGCACACTAAACTAAGCACTGGAATGAGTGGCTTGTGTAACTCTTCGCGCTGACACCGCCAATCTATCCCACTACATTACCCGAAATACCTCTGTAAGTGTGTCTCAATTAACTAAAACCTGCGCTCCCCACCCAAGTAACTCTGTAAAACTGAAGCTTATGAATGCAAGAATCTACGAGCCCTCTGGATGTTAAATAAAACAACGAAGATTGAATCACATTTGCATTGTGTTCAGTACTAAGTAATCCTAGTCACATTTAAAAGTTAAATTACTTTGTAAACACAGTCATGCATGGCAGGGAAACATGATCCCTGTGTTTAGCGATGTTGTTGAGAATATTTGATTTATAGCTCCTCTCTTCAATAAGTCCTGGGTGCCATCTCGCCGGTTGGTGCGGAAAGTTCATTCAGAAACAAATATATGGTGGCAAGATGCACTCCTTTGTACTCCGTTAATTTTTAAACTTGTGTTCATTGTCTTGTGTACTCTCCAATTTAAACTTTGTCGGCCTGCTCGCTCTCTCCGCGCACCACCCACTTTGCGCTGCAATCTTGTAAGAACACGAGGGTACCACTTTATGATACCCATAAAGCTGCACAGCCTATTAGAATGAGTCCAATGAATTAAATTCATGGTCAACACTTCATTTAATCCACAATTTTATCCATCATATTCTTCTTTTAATCTCTTAAGTTTTCTTCAATCCAATATACTCATTGTCATTTTTGTTTCATGCTGATTAATAAAACACAGGAAAGTGATGTTTCCACATGCCACGCTTTTTTTTAAAATCACCCAATACATTTCGGGGAAAAAAATCCCTTCTTCAGGGGTTTCTACGGTACAAAAAGATTAATCGTCGTTAGTTCCATAATACTACTCACAATGCAATAAACATAATAAATGCTGAATTTCACAGTCTACAAACTATACACACATATTTCATACGATGTCAGTTACACATATATGGCCAAGCGCTGCCTATACCGAATATCCCCAAATCATAGGTCACCTCCCATATCTAAACTACAAGCATCCATGAATGACAACTGCTTCCTGAATTTCTATTCACCCCTAGCGCCTGCTTATAATCTCATTTGCTATCAAGCTATGCTGCACGCTTACCGTGACATGTGCTGTTGAACATGAAGTGTTGACCATGAATTTAATTCATTGGACTCATTCTAATAGGCTGTGCAGCTTTATGGGTATCATAAAGTGGTACCCTCGTGTTCTTACTAGATTGCAGCGCAAAGTGGGCGGAGCGCGGAGAGAGCGAGCACGCCGACAAAGTTTAAATTGGAGAGTATACAAGACAATGAACACAAGTTTAAACATTAACGGAGTACAAAGGAGTGCATCTTGCCACCATATATTTGTTTCTGAATGATCTTTCCGCTCCAACCGGCGAGATTGCACCCAGGACTTATTGAAGAGAGGAGCTGTAAATCAAATATTCTCAACAACATCACTAAACACAGGGATCATGTTTCCCTGCTATGCATGACTGTGTTTACAAAGTACTTTAACTCTTAAATGTGACTAGCATTACTTAGTACTGAACACAATGCAAATGTGATTCAAACTTTGTTGTTTTATTTAACATCCAGAGGGCTCGTAGATTCTTGCATTCATAAGCTTCAGTTTTACGGAGTTACTTGGGTGGGGAGCGCAGGTTTTAGTTAATTGAGACACACTCACGGAGGTATTTCGGGTAATGTAGTGGGATAGATTGGCGGTGTCAGCGCGAAGAGTTACACAATCCACTCATTCCAGTGCTTAGTTTAGTGTGCGCCTAATATCACATGACAGCGCAGCTGTTAGAACTTGGGGAAATAAAGGCGTGCGTCGCCATTACTGGCTTGTTGAAGTTTTTATAAACAAGAATAACAGGAGCAGTGTGGAGGAGTTACCGCGAGATAGATTCGGACACATTGAAGCATGAGAGGAAATCCAGACAAGCTTTAGACTTGGAGATTTAAACAGCACATGTCACGGTAAGCGTGCAGCATAGCTTGATAGCCAATTAGATTATAAGCAGGCGCTAGGGGTGAATAGAAATTCAGGAAGCAGTTGTCATTCATGGATGCTTGTAGTTTAGATATGGGGGTGACCTATGATTTGGGGATATTCGGTATAGGCAGCGCTTGGCCATATATGTGTAACTGACATCGTATGAAATATGTGTGTATAGTTTGAAGACTGTGAAATTCAGCAGTTATTATGTTTATTGCATTGTGAGTAGTATTATGGAACTAACAACGATTAATCTTTTTGTACCTTAGAAACCCCTGACGAAGGGATTTTTTTCCCGAAATGCATTGGATGATTTTAAAAAGAAGCGTGGCAAGTGTAAACATCACTTTCCTGTGTTTTATTGATCAGCATGAAACAAAAACGACAATGAGTATAATGGATTGAAGAAAATTTAAGAGATTAAAAGAAGAATATGATGGATAAAATTGTGGATTAAATGAAGCGTTGACCATGAATTTAATTCATTGGACTCATTCTAATAGGCTGTGCAGCTTTATGGGTATCATAAAGTGGTACCCTCGTGTTCTTACTAGATTGCAGCGCAAAGTGGGCGGAGCGCGGAGAGAGCGAGCACGCCGACAAAGTTTAAGTTGGAGAGTACACAAGACAATGAACACAAGTTGAAAAATTAACGGAGTACAAAGGAGTGCATCTTGCCAACATATATTTGTTTCTGAATGAACTTTCCGCTCCAACTGGCGAGATGGCACCCAGGACTTATTGAAGAGAGGAGCTGTAAATCGAATATTCTCAACAACATCGCTAAACACAGGGATCATGTTTCCCTGCCATGCATGACTGTGTTTACAAAGTAATTTAACTTTTAAATGTGACTAGGATTACTTAGTACTGAACACAATGCAAATGTGATTCAAACTTCGTTGTTTTATTTAACAACCAGAGGGCTCGTAGATTCTTGCATTCATGAGCTTCAGTTTTACGGAGTTACTTGGGTGGGGAGCGCAGGTTTTAGTTAATTGAGACACACTTATAGAGGAATTTCGGGTAATGTAGTGGGATAGATTGGCGGTGTCAGCGCGAAGAGTTACACAATCCACTTATTCCAGTGCTTAGTTTAGTGTGCGCCTCACAGCACATGACAGCGCCGCTGTTAGAACTTGGGGAAATAAAGGCGTGCGTCGCCATTACTGGCTTGTTGAAGTTTTTATAAACAAGAAGAACAGGAGCAGTGTGGAGGAGTTACCGCGAGATTGATTAGAACACATTGAAGCATGAGAGGAAATCCACACAAGCTTTAGACTTGGAGATTTGAACAGCACATGCCACGGTAAGCGTGCAGCATAGCTTGATAGCAAATGAGATTATAAACAGACGCTAGGGGTGAATCGAAATTCAGGAAGCAGTTGTCATTCATGGATGCTTGTAGTTTAGATATGGGAGGTGACCTATGATTTGGGGATATTCGGTATAGGCAGCGCTTGGCCATATATGTGGAACTGACATCATATGAAATATGTGTGTATAGTTTGAAGACTATGAAATTCAGCAGTTATTATGTTTATTGCATTGTGAGTAGTATTATGGAACTAACGTTGATTAATCTTTTTGTACCTTAGAAACCCCTGAAGAAGGGATTTTTTTTCCCGAAATGCATTGGGTGATTTTTAAAAAAAACGTGGCATGTGGAAACATCACTTTCCTGTGTTTTATTGATCAGCATGAAACAAAAACGACAATGAGTAAAATGGATTGAAGAAAACTTAAGAGATTAAAAGAAGAATATGACGGATAAAATTGTGGATTAAATGAAGCGTTGACCATGAATTTAATTCATTGGACTCATTCTAATAGGCTGTGCAGCTTTATGGGTATCATAAAGTGGTACCCTCGTGTTCTTACTAGATTGCACCGCAAAGTGGGCGGAGCGCGGAGGGAGCGAGCACGCCGACAAAGTTTAAATTGGAGAGTACACAAGACAATGAACAATAGTTTAAAAATTAACGGAGTACAAAGCAGTGCATCTTGCCACCATATATTTGTTTCTGAATGAACTTTCCGCTCCAACCGGCGAGATGGCACCCAGGACTAATTGAATAGAGGAGCTGTAAATCAAATATTCTCAACAACATTGCTAAACACAGGGATCATGTTTCCCTGCCATGCTTGACTGTGTTTACAAAGTAATTTAACTTTTAAATGTGACTAGGATTATTTAGTACTGAACACAATGCAAATGTGATTCAAACTTCGTTGTTTTATTTAACCTCCAGAGGGCTCGTAGATTCTTGCATTCATAAGCTTCAGTTTTACGGAGTTACTTAGGTGGGGAGCGCAGGTTTTAGTTAATTGAGTTACACTTACCGAGGTATTTCGTGTAATGTAGTGGGATAGATTGGCGGTGTCAGCGCGAAGAGTTACACAATCCACTCATTCCAGTGCTTAGTTTAGTGTGCGCCTCACAGCACATGACAGGGCAGCTGTTAGAACTTGGGGAAATAAAGGCGTGCATCGCCATTACTGGCTTGTTGAAGTTTTTATAAACAAGAAGAACAGGAGCAGTGTGGAGGAGTTACCGCGAGATAGATTCGAACACATTGAAGCATGATAGGAAATCCAGACAAGCTTTAGACTTGGAGATTTAAACAGCACATGACACGGTAAGCGTGCAGCATAGCTTGATGGCAAATGAGATTATAAGCAGGCGCTAGGGGTGAATAGAAATTCAGGAAGTATTTGTCATTCATGGATGCTTGTAGTTTAGATATGGGAGTTGACCTATGATTTGGGGATATTCGGTATTGGCAGCGCTTGGCCATATATGTGTACCTTAGAAACCCCCGAAGAATGCATTGAAGAAAACTTAAGAGATTAAAAGAGGAATATGATGGATAAAACTGTGGATTAAATGAAGCGTTGACCATGAATTTAATTCATTGGACTCATTCTAATAGGCTGTGCAGCTTTATGGGTATCATAAAGTGGTACTCTCGTGTTCTTACTAGATTGCAGCGCAAAGTGGGCGGAGCGCGGAGAGAGCGAGCACGCCGACAAAGTTTAAATTGAAGAGTACACAAGACAATGAACACAAGTTTAAAAATTAACGGAGTACAAAGGAGTGCATCTTGCCACCATATATTTGTTTTGGTTTAAAAAGAGGCATGTCTGGGCCTGTGGTGCCTCCAGATGGACACAGAGGGGCCGATTCCGATCCGGTAACATCACCGTCCGTACGACTCGCATCCGGAGCCGTTTCCGTACGACTCGTACAGACGCCGTTTGACCCGACGAGTACGATCCCGACCGGGGTACCAGGACGCGAGTCGTACAGTCCACGTCAGGTAAGGGCGATTCGTACGGAAAAGCGCACAATTACATACACACCGTACGGCGCGTACACCCCATGATCGCAGGGGTACGCGCCATACCCCTGCGATCATGGGGGAACGTGCCGTACACCCAGCGTACATGGGGTATGCACCGTACACCCAGCGTACATGGGGTACCGCTCATGTACAAATGACCATGACAGTATTGTCATTACTCTCTCTGAATACTATTTTTCTATTAATTGGTGCATCATAGTTCTGTTGCATTGTAAAGTGCCCCACTCAGCTAAAAGCATAAAAATATAATTGTTGACTGTTATCACTTTTAGGGTTAGTCCTAACATTCTAACATTCAGGCACCCCCACCCACAAAGCAGGTCATATATTGGATCAGGTTCTTTCAAATTCAACAGACCTTGCTTATATCTCAACCGATCCATTAATTTGGTCTGACCACTCTATGATCTCCTTTGACCTTCTTAGTGTAAGGAAAGAGATAGTGAAGACACTTCCGTCTAAAAAGACTTTTAGACACTGGCAGAAACTATCTCCAGATACATTTAAGGAAGTGCTCACTAAAAATAGGCATGTTCCCACTCCAGCAACAGTGGAGGATCATCTTGAGTCCTTTCATCACACTATAAAAACTACTCTTGATGCTATAATCCCAGAGAAAGTGTTGAATATGAGGACAAACCGTTCTCAGGCTACTTGGTATACCCCAGAGATAAAGGAAGAGAAGAGCAACTGCAAAAAACTTGAACGTAAATGGCGGCGCACTAAAGATGGGCTAAGCAAAGAACACTACAAAACGGCTCTGCTTACCTATCACAAAAACATTTTAAAAAAGCGCAAAAACTTAATTATCAAGCAGTTGGAACAATCAGGTAACTCTTCCAAAATGCTTTTTCAGATCCTTAACACCTTTGTCAATCCAAAAACCCTTGATACGGAAGAAGAACCTACTCAATCCCTCTGCGACAACATCTCGGATTACTTCACCCAAAAAATAGAAGATATTTATAGCAAAATAGTCTCATCCACTACGCATAAAGATGATGCTGATATCAATCAACTATCCGAGCCGGAGCAACAGGGTGTTTTTAAAGAATTTCCCCTGCTTACAGCCCAAGACACTATACAACTATTAAATTCCATTAAATCAGGTTCTCCCACTGATTTAATTCCTGCAAAGTTTGCTAAGAAATTGGCAGAAGATTTAGCTGAACCTCTCTGCTCGGTTCTAAACCATTCCATCATAGAGGGTAAACTGCCTAAAGCTTGGAAAGCAGCCCAAATAATGCCTATCCGTAAAAACACGAAGTTGGCCTCTGATGTCATTAACAACTACCGCCCCATCTCTTTGCTTCCCCTATATAGTAAACTTCTGGAGAGACACGTGAATAGTCATCTGTCGGCCTTTTTGGAATCCTCCAACTGTTTGGACTATTCCCAATCCGGTTTCTGACCAAAGTATAGTACCGAACTGGCCTTGGTGAAGGTTACTGATGATATACGAATGCTGGCGGATGCAGGTCAGGCAGTGATTTTGATACTGCTTGACCTGTCCGCCGCGTTCGACACTATATCTCACCAAATCCTAGTAGACAGACTGTCGTATAGGAGTCCAAGGCCTAGCTCTGAAGTGGATACAGGACTTTCTCACCGACAGGACCCAAACAGTTAATCTAGGCCCTTTCCAATCTAAACTCAGTCATGTAACGAAAGGTGTGCCACAGGGCTCCTGTCTTAGTCCATCTTTGTTTAATGTCTATGTTGCCCCACTGGCTGCTCTGCTTAGGAAAATTGGGTTCCTCCCAATCTCCTACGCAGATGATACTCAGCTGATCTTTACTTATAACAAATGTACCCCTGATGTTCAGAAAGTGTTTTCCGAAGGTATGAAAACCATCACCCTTTGGATGAAAAGAAACTTTCTGCAATTAAACACAGGGAAAACGGAGATCATGCTGTTTAAGGATGCCATCTTGAGATGGTCTCCTGGATGGTGGCCTGAAGAATTGGGTGCTGCTCCCACCCCAAAAACTGTGGTAAAAAATCTAGGAGTTCTAGTCAACAGAGACCTCAACTTAGAGGGTCACTTCGCTGCAGTCAAAAGATCTTGTTTCTATGCTTTGAGTCTGCTTCGGAAGATTTTTCATTTTCTGCCGATGAGAACTCGCAAGACACTAATTCACGCTTTGGTCCTGAGTCGATTGGATTTTAGCAATGCTTTGCTGATATCCGCTAAGGACTCTGACCTACAAAGCTTGCAGGTGGTGCAGAATACTGCGGCCCGCCTGGTGACCAGCGCTCCTTATCGTGCTCCTTCTCTCCCTCTCTAGCACAGCCTGCATTGGCTTCCTGTCTGCAAGAGAATTCATTTCAAAGTGTGCTGCCTGTGTTTAAAGGCCTTAATTCTATGGGCCCAACATATCTGACAGAAAAACTAGTTAGATATTCCCCGATGCGGTTACTTCGATCTGAAGGCAAAAGTCTGCTCACTATTCCTCGTATTAAACAGACTAGATTGGGAGGTAAATCCTTCTCCTATTTGGCCCCCAAATTGTGGAATCAACTGCCATTAGATCTTCGGCAGGAAATTAACTACTTGTCCTTCCGGAAAAAACTTAAGACTCAGCTGTTTTAACCTTTCTCTACCTAGTGCTGTTGTAAAAATTGGTACTTAGCGCGGAGATACCCCATGTGGGGTGAGTCAGGCGCTTTATAAATGTAATAAATAAATAAATAAATGGGGTGTACGCGCCATACCCGGGGGGGACGTTCTGTACCTGTTTCAGGGCAAACTCTGCTTTTACGGCTGTTTTCAGCTCCCGTAGGAAAAGGGTCGTACGGTGCGTACCCAACACGAATCGTACTTGCCGGTTCGTAAAAATCGACCGCGAACTGTACAGATGTCGCGTACAGCGGGTTCCGAGGGAGAGTCGTACAGGGATTTCATTCGTACGGTCCCTGTACGATTCGTACGTAGTACGGCTCCTGGTACGTATCGTACTTTGTCATTCGTACGGGGGACGTTGCAGGGTACGATTCGTACGGGAAAAACGCTCCGAACGTCAATTCGGAGCGCTTTTTACCGGATCGGAATCGACCCCAGAATGTCCATTATTGGGGGCGTATTATAGATGATATATTGATTTGGACAGGAACCCTAATTCAAATGGAAGAATACTTCGGTATCTAAACAACAATGATCTGAATGTTAGATTTACTATGAATTCTGACAGAATAAGAATATCCTTTGTGGATGTTGAACTGTACATAAAAGACAGCAGGATTCAGAGTACATTCTTTTGAAAGCCGACTGCTTGTTTTAGCATTTTAAAAGCAGACAGTGCACATCCCACTTGCACAATTAAAGCAATCCCCTTTTGAAAAATGCAGTGAATAAAAAGAAACTGCAGTGACGGGAGTGAGTGTGAGACAAATTTGAATAGCCTCATCAGAAGGCTGTCCTCATGGGGATATGATGATAGATTACTGAACAATGCTAGAAGGAAGGTCTCTAATACAAGTAGAGAGGACTTGTTGAAGATAAAAACTAGTGACAAAAAAGTGAAGCCCCTAGCCTTAATAACCACCTATAATTAATCGAGCCCTCAGATATGGTGTGCTCTTAACAAACATTGGAGCTTGTTGGAGAGCACACCAGGTTTCGGGCATTTATGAGCAAGAAACCTAAAGTCACATACAGGAGAGGACGCAACATCAAAGATATAGTTAGCCCTAGTTATACACAAGAGGTAAAAGAAACTAACAAAGGGCTTCTATACTTGCAAAAATTGCAGCATGTGTCAGCTAGGCTTGAACAAGACCACTAAGTTCAGGTTTAACTCCAAGAAGGAATACACAATCAACAGCTTCATTAACTGTCGCACAACTTTTGTTGTGTATGCCGTCATTTGCACATCTGGAAAGACATATATTGGTAGCACCACTAGAGAATTGAGGTACAGGATTGCAGAACATTGGAGAGCGATTAAAAACAAGGACTCTTCCTATTTATTATCAGCCCATGTTTGTGACAGGAACAAGGAGTCACCTTTTGCATTTCATGCAATAGATGCAGTAAAAGCTAATGTAAGGGTAGGCAATAGTGAGCTAGAGCTGAGACCAACGGAAGCCAAATGGATTTGGCATTTCTGAACTGTTGAGTCAGGTCTGAATGTGGAACATGAATTCCACCATTTCCTTTAGATCGTGGTATGGAAATTATTAGAAAAGAATGGAGACATGAAACATTGTTTGTGAAACATCAAACTGGGATAGAAGAGCGATTTGGGTGACGCATCCTAGTTGTTTTTCCATGTTCCACTCATTTGTACAGAATTTTCGAGGCAAGTGATTTGTCTTTTCTCCGGCGAGGTTTGTAATTATATTTGGATTAGGATTTGCGGCTTGCTGGTTGAATTTGGAGCAAGCACAACATTGGGGACATAAAGTATAGAACATGTTCATTCTTAATTAAATGTTTGCCTTGTCTGAAAACCCCTGAGAGATTGAATGTTTCATTCATTTAATTTATTGGACAGACTTAGAACCCTCTCGATTTGACAGAGATAGAACCCTCTGGAAGTTGATTGATTTTTTAGTTTGAACTTGTCTTCACTTGTGGTTGTGGAATGGAATTATGCAAATAGGTATTGTGAGCAATAGTGTGAATTAGAATGAGATTGTCCATACAGATAAAAAAATTAGGCTTAAAGATGGCCGTCATGTTTGAGAGGACTATCTTGTCCTCTCTCGCTTGCATGAAATGAATCTGAACCAACCATGGTTTCTATAGAACACGGAAATATTTCCCTGCTTTGAGCCGTGAGATTGATTAAAGTAGAAAAACTAGACACAATATGTAAACAGATACTGTGAGTAATAGAAGTAATAGCATGTATCTAATAGGTTTGACCGTATGGATCAGAAACATGTTTAAAGATGGCTGGCATGTCCAAGAGGATCCTCCAGTCCCTTTTCACTTACATACAATTACTTTGGAATAATCACATTATGGGGAGGTATTTTTAAAGAGCACAGGAACACTCATCAGGTTTGGACCGAAATACCATTGACGGCTGATCCGTGAGAGGAACAGGTGAAATATAGGAATAGCCTGTTCTTTCACTGGGTGTTTGGGTACAGGTTTACAAGATGGGAGTCAACTCTAGTGAACACACAGCACACCCTGTGAGCTATAAGCGATACTTGCTGACAATGGTGAGTAAGGACACCCTGGGGTGATTTGAATATAATTGGGAGCCTGAGTGGAGTGCTAATATATCAGAGTGTTCACATGACTCGAAAGTGTAGGCGAGCCATGTGCAATTTGGTTTTATTGTTGTATGAAAGATTGGCTGGTAACAGAATAATTGTTACACAGCTCAGCTAGAAGACTTTGGATAGCAGGATAAGGTTTTTTACGGAGATTGTCTTGTTGCTACAAGGCACAATGTGTATATTGTTAATCTCCGAATCATCTAAAGATGCTTAAAATCCACATGCGCGAGCAACCATGGTTAAAGCAATAAGCGTGGGGGTTCCTGATTCATTTAATAGCATATGGATATCCACTGTAGTTTTCGGTGGGAATCTGATGTAGTATTCCCATCCTGGGATAAATGCGGGTTGTGATATTAATTTGAGTGGCTAGTTTCCTCCCCAATTCTTTTTTTGGAGTGAAGACAGAATGGATAAACTTTTGTTGAATTAAATTACATGCACATGTTAGTGGCCATAGTGTCCGAAGAATGAGCACATTAGAGAACTCTGGATTTGAGCTATTATGTAGATAGTAGTGACTTTGCCATGCTTTTTCTTTCAGGAGGCATTACATGCTTCTTTGAGCGCAGATGTGCGCAGGAAGGTCCGTTCATATTGAGGCCCGATGAATAAAGACTTTTAGAACTTATGAACTGCCTGGCTATTGAAATATAAAAAGAGATGAGCACTTATAAATTGATCGTCTATTGTTGAAATAAGCTCATGTCATCATGTCATTAAGTGATGTGAGGTTAATATGGTTGTGTTTTGTTGACAGCGCGGGAGGGAATAGGACACCGTGAGGGTGCACTGTGGCAATGGGTGTAGAGAAAATGTGTGCTCTTGAGAAATTAGAATTTATATTACTATGCAATTTGAATGTTTTGGGATAATTGTTTTATGTAAACAAGTTTTGTATGTATTAGGAAAATAACTTTCTTGTTGTGTGTAGAGAATTCATGTCTTGTTTTCGATTATTTATCTGAAAGAGTGACCATTAACCAATGGTATATAAATTATTGAATGGAATAACAACTCATTTCATTTTGTAATCTTGTTTATGTTTGTGTTCTTTGTTTGATTGTTTTTCTAATGTACTGTCTGTATGTATGTTTTTATGTTTAACAGCTCTGAAGAAGTCCCATGTGAATAGGGACAAATCGCATAGGCTGTTTTTCTTGGACATGTCATCTTGCTTTATCAAAACACTTTAAGACTATGGGCCAGATGTAGGAAACTTCAATTTACCGACTCATAAATACCGAATTTTACCGATTCGGTATTTATGAATCGGTAAATATGAAGGGGTGAGATGTAGTTAATTTTTTTATTTGATTTACCGAATCGGTAACATTCGGTATTTACCGATTCGGTAAATACCGACGGTATTTACCGAATCTGTAAAAACCGAATGTTGCAAGGGTGCAGGGGGTGTCACTTTGACACCCTCCAGCACCCCAAGTAAAGGCATGTTTGACATGTGGCACACATACATGCCCTAAGGGCATGTCTGTGTGTCACATTGCACAGTATGCATGCACAGATGTGCATGCACACCTGGATTCGGTAATTTACCACACAATAGGATTGTGTGGTAAAATACCGACTCTTAAAGGCCTGTGGCACTTTCAGAAGTGTCACCTACATTTGGATTTACCAAATCGGTAAAATTACCGATTTGGTATTTTACAGGATCGGTAAATTTACCGAATAGGTAAATTTACCGATTCTGTAAAATAATGGCCCCTACATCTGAAAACCCAAATACCGGTCGGTAACGGCCGAATTCGGCCGTTACCAACAGGTATTACGGCTCCCACATCTGGCCCTATATGAATAAAAATGATGGAAAACCAATCTGATTGTGAAAAAATCTGGTTATTATACACTTGGTAGAAGTTTTTGCTGTCATATGTTCTACTATAAATAACGTATAAACTTTGAGAGTTTGAAAAAATCTCTTTAGATTTTCTAAACTTTGTGCTCCTCAAACTGTGTATTTGTATGTATTAATTAAATTGGGTTTTTTCGGCTGACCCAAAGAGTGTGCGTAACTCAGACACTTGGGACAGACAGTGTGCAGGACAAATTTAAACCATACCTGTTTTGCTGTTGTGATAGTAAGTGCTTATCACCAGATCAAGCTTGAGGATTAGTCAAAAACGTTAACGGCATTCATTACACTGGAAGATTTGTTTGGATAATGCTGCATGCCTTTTGGCCTGGCAAGTGCTCTATCAGTTTTCTAGAGAATATTGAAGGAAACGTAGAAGGCATAACTGGTGCAATTGCCTTTTAGGACGATATTTTTGTTTATGCGCAGAATGCAGAAGATCATGATGACAATTTGAAGAATGTTTTGTCCGTTTTATCAGCCAAAGGACTCACTTTAAGATTGGAGAAATGCAAACCTAGTTTAGAAAACCAGAGGATCGGGGATCAAACCTAAATGCAGTCTGGTGGAAAATATCACAAAGGGTCTGAATCCTTTGAGCAAAGAACAGTTAATGGCATTGCTTGGGTTAACTGACTTTTACGCAAAATTAATTCTGAACTATGATACCAAGGTTGACCCTTTCAGGTGCCTATCCCCCCCAAAAAATGGAGTTTGAGTGGAGTATTATTATGACTTCAGCTTTCATTGAATTGAAACGTTTAATAGCTGAAGCACCTTGTCTTAAGACATTTGTGGTTAGGAAGGAGGGTGCTGTTGTGGTTGCTGCAAGTAGCTGTGGATTTGGAGGAGTACTAATGCAAAAGGATAAGGGATAAAGAGCATTGCATGAAGCAAAGAAACATTACTCTAATAGAGAAGAAGTTTAGTGGTGTGCGTTTGGAGTTTTAGAACTTTCTTATGGGGTAACAGATTCACAATAAAAACTGACCACAAACCATTAGTGTACATGATGTCACCTGGAGGAGGTTGCAGAATGACTGCAAGACTGGCTAGACTTGCGTCTAGATTGCATTCCAGTATAGAATAGAGTATGTGACAGGAAGGAACAGTGTACATGCTGACTGCAAGTTAAGGTTACCCTAACCCGGGGAGGGTCCCATTGGCGAAGATATGGATGAATGTGAAGTGGCTTTCACATTGCATGATATTAACTTAATTGGTTTTTGAACATCCTGTGGTTCAAGAAGCCAGGTGGGGTGAAAAGATGGAAAAGGATCGCATATTGAATCATGAGATCAATTTCATCAGAAAGGGTTGGACTGACGAACAGCAGGTTCCGAGGGAGTTAATAGGGTTCTTCAAAGTACGTGAAGAATTGGCTATTGAAACTGGAAATATGGTATCAGGCGATGAATTCATATCACCTTTTGCCCTCAGGATGGTTGTCATTCATAGTGCTCATGAAGGACATATGTGAATTTTGAGCTCTAGGTGATGGGTTAGGGAAAGCTTTTGGTGGTCTGGTATAAATCTTATGGTAGAACATCAAGTGAGAGTATGTTGTGAATGTGCTTCTAGTGGCAAGTCTGCCAAATCACTCATTATAGATTCCGAACCTGTTGAGTTTCAAGGGGGACCTTGGAGAAAATTAGGAGTGTATATAATTAGTCCATTTGCAATTTTGCCCAGACAAATAGCCTTTGGCATAGTCTTACTATCATTTTAAATGGCCTGAAATTAAAAGGGTGAGGGAAGTTATAGCAGAAAGTGTTGTAGAGTTTCTAGACAAGGTGTTCTTTAGGGAAGGAATCCCCCAAGAGGTTGTATCTGACAATGGGCCTCCGTTTGTTAGCAGAAATATCTAAAATTATCTAGAAATATGTGATATTGTGCACATAAAAATTTCAAATGGCCAAGTGAGAAGGTTCAATAGCGTGGCAAAGAAAGCTATTCAGTTGTCTGCTAAGGGAGGTTTGGACATGAGGAAGGCATTGCAGTCTATGTTAATTGTATTCAGAATGTCTCTGAATTATGTGACATCTGTGATGAACGTTGAATTGCTAGGGTGTGCAAGCAAGACCCTCAACGATATTGCAGTATAAATTTGCAAATTTTACGGCGCAAAAATGAAAATTTTGCGGCACTAAAATGGAAAATATGTGGCACTTTATTTTACTCATAAGCATTCCTTTTCAGCTTTAAATTAATGGAAACTATTATAGCACTTTAAAACAGGCATGTTTAAATTGTTTGAGAGTGTTTACTATCTTCACATTTTGTATTGCCAGAGCATTACTTATCACAAGACCAGATTTCGGGTCCCAGATTGTTTGAAAAGCTATCATCAAACGTAAAATGGCTAGTTTCATCTACAGTAGGACTTTATTGGGGTCTAATGTAGTAGCTGTAGAATGGGAAGCACAATCACATACAGATTACCAGATCTTTTTTGAAGCATTAACATTATGGACTTCTGTAGGATATTGGCGATGGGCAACCCTAATGCCCTTATCTGCCAAATGTGCATACTTCCTTTGTTGGTACAATGAATGATTGACAACTGTGATTGCTCTTCATGGAATTCTGCATATTTTTGCAACGATTTGTGTTACATTTATGGGAGTTCCAGTTAAAAGAATTGCATGAAATGATTTTAACTAACGTAGCAAAAAATAAATCGTGAAAGCAGTGTGCCATGTGAGGGCTTTGTAGTTTAACAAGTTAAGCGTTCGCTGCTGACATCTGATGATACATGTAGGTCAGATATTCTTACAATATCAGTGTTAATTCAGCTTAAGCACTTTCAAGGTAGATGAATTGAATACCATTAAATCTGGTGCTGGGGGAGGAGCTTTGCGCGCAACCAAGATGGTCGTTGAGCACAAGGCTCCCGGACCTTCGCCGCCTCCGCCATTTATCCTGTACCCTATCCTGACTTAGAGGACGGGTCGTTTGTGGCACGGCCCAGCTGATCATTTATCTGTTTCCAGATTTCGATTTGGACTCCGGGAACCGAAGTTACGGACTTCGGAATCTTGTTGGCCTGCTCCCTGGTGCCACCCCGGGCTCTGCTTCTCTGCCAGCCGGACAGTAATCGAACAACAACGGATCGCCTGAGTCACCTCGGCTCGGTCGTCTACTTTCGGTTTCGTTTCTCGCCCTGCAACCTCTCTGACTCTGTCTGGATCGGCCTCTCTCGGTTGCCCTCCACCCTACCATATCTCGACATTTGCGGACCTGCCTAGTGTGGCTCACTAAATGGTGTGGAGTGCCCACTTTCTGCTTTTAAACTGTTGCGGGCGCACCAAGTGTAGCCATTTTCACCAGGTCTCAGGCAACCCTCCGGGGCACGATATCCAAGATGGCCACCAAACCCGAGGGCGAAAAACGCAAGACCAAGCCGGCTCTCCGGGGGGGTGCCGTGCAGTCTAACGTCATGGACAGATACACCCTCGCCAAAGGCTCCCCGGGAGGACCGACTAAATCCCCGATTAATGTCGGAGAGGATTCCTCGACGGGTGAGGACTTGTCGCTAAAAGACGTCATGAGCGCCATTGCTGGCATGAAGGCCACATTGGGTCAACAGTATGAGGCCTTGGCTCATAAGCTGGACACGGTTGCCATCGATGTTACCCTGATCAGGGCAGATCTTGCGAAGACCAACGAGAAGGTCAAATCACTCGACCTTAAGACATCCAGCCTCGTTACTGACGTCTCCGATTTACAGACAGAAGTCGGCAACTTGCGAGTATCCAATGACTATTTCTCTCGGCGCTTGGAGGACTTTGAAGGCCGTGCACGGCGGAATAATATCCGTCTGGTTGGTGTCCCGGAGAAATCGGAAGCCTCTTCGGTGGACCTGCTGGTGGAGGACCTTGTTCTCAACCACCTGGCGCCTAAAGGCCTCAGTAAGTTCTTTGCCGTGGAACGTGCGCATAGGATACCGGGAGGCCCGCCTAAGCAGGGAGCCACTCCACGTCCCATCATTGCTCGAATCTTCCATTTTCGAGACAGGGATGCGATCCTCCAAGCATCGCGTCAATCTGGTTCTGTGGCTTTTGAAAACTCTACGGTCAGTTTCTACCCAGACTTCACCCAGCAGGTGCAGAAACAAAGACTCGGATTCCAAGGGGTGAAGAGGAGGCTGAGAGACAGAGACATGAAGTACGCTATGCTCTTCCCGGCCCGACTACGTGTGGTGTACAAGTATCGAACATTCTTTTTTGACCATCCTGGGGCCGCAAGTGACTGGCTTGACACGCTGCCCTCCGGGCAGGAACATTCTGAACACTTTGGACATTCCGGAGGAGCGGAGGGCGGCCCGGTGGAGCAGGAATAGGGAGCGACGCTGGCTCCCGGGCCACCGCATTGACTTTCAGCTGTGGTTTGATGCTATGCAACTACTGCTTGCTAATGTTTGGTCTTTTTGGGGTGTGGGCGGGGGTGGGTGAGTCTTCCTCCTCAGGGGTTCTTTTCGTAGACTAGTTGTGTGATGGGGCGACAGGCACACTGCAAGTTGGGGTGGCTCTTGAGTCTTACGCAGGGGTGCAGGGTGGGGTGCGAGATGTTCAGGGGTTCTTTGGGGGTTGGGGGGTTGCGGTTTGTGTTTCTTTGTTTTCTACAAGCCATAGTGTTGATGTTCTCCTGCTACATAGTGTTGCGTCTGGTGTGGGGTTGGATTGGGGTTGGTCTCTGGGATGGGGGGTAGGGGACTTAAATTGTTGTGTTGGAACGTCAACGGGTTGGGGGACAGGATAAAACGGGGTGTGGTATTGCAACTGTTGCGGCGTTTATCCCCTGATGTGGTGTTGCTTCAGGAGACGCACTTGATTGGCAATACATGCCACGCAATGAATAGGCGTGGATGCCGTCTCCTGGCCCACTCCGGTTTCACCTCTGGCTCTAGGGGGGCGGGCATTCTGGTACGGAGCTCCCTCCCTCTCGCTATTGACGACATTATCCTTGATGATAGGGGTCGCTACGCCACCATTGTGGGACGCTGGGAGGGGAAGGTCATCACCCTGCTCTCTGTTTACGTCCCGCCTGGTCTGCAGGCCACTACCTTTGCCGATCTGGGAAGAGTACTCCTGGGGGTCCCTGAGGGTCAGCTTGTAGTGGGAGGGGATTTTAATTCTGTAGTGTCGGGGATGTGTGACCGTTACCCTCCCCGGGAAAATGTACGGTCTCAATCTTGGCTGGGGGACTTCTTGGACACTCTGGGGCTCAGTGATTGTTGGCGCCTGCTCCATCCGGGACAGTCGCAGTACACTTTCCACTTTGGGGCTCACGGCAGTCTTTCGAGACTAGACTATGTGTTGATGCCCTCCTCTCAGGCCTCCTCTATCATGGAGATAAAACACCTCGCTAGGGGTATATCGGACCACTCCCCATTATGGTTAGTCATAGATACGAAGCTAGGGACCGAGGGCCGAGTGGCTCCGATTAACCCCTGGTATCTCCGTGACCCAAAGGTGAAAGCTGAACTGGTTAAAGCGCTTGACCATTACTTTGCTGATAATGTGGGCACCGTCTCCTCCTCTGTTACACTGTGGGAAGCGTACAAAACTGTGATTCGGGCCATGCCCTTTCCTTGATTAGCAATGTTAGGAAGGTTAAACAGGAGGGGGTTGTCCGGATCGAGAACAAAATCACTGTCCTTGAGGGGGAGTTGGGATCCGAGGTCACCCCGGATAGACTGCACCTACTGAGTCTTAAACAACTTGACTACAGAGCATTAGTCACGGATGCTGCGAAGGAAATGGGCAGGGAACAGCAGGGGCGTCTGTATGATGTGGGAGACAAGGCTGGGAAGTTGCTTGCTTGGCTGGATAGGAGGGAGCGCACGAGTCGGGTGGTCCCTGTGGTTGTGAATGTGCAAGGAGTGAGTCTTACTGACCCCGCCGACATTGTGGAATGTTTTGCGGACTATTTCCGGGATGTGTATTCCCCTGTGTCCGATCGACCCGAGCATGACTCCCAGCTACTCCTGCGAGACCTCTCGCTGCCTTGTTTGTCGGACCCTGAGAGGGGACTCCTCGAGGCACCGCCCACAGTGGAGGAAGTGGTTACTGCTATCTGCTCGGTCCGCTCGGGGAAGGCCTCGGGCCCCAATGGGCTCCCCATTGAGCTCTACAAGCTCCGTCCGGACACAATAGCTCCGTATCTACGGTCGATGTTCCTGGAATCGTTGGAGTCGGGTTCCCTTCCCCCTGACCAAAGATTGGCCACCATAGTTGTGATTCACAAGGATGGTAAGCCACGCGACCGCTGCACCTCCTTTAGGCCCATATCTCTGATCAATGCCGAACCGAAGATCCTGGCTAAACTGCTGGCCAACCGCTTGGTTGCTGTCATAAGCAATCTGGTTCACCCGGATCAATCCGGGTTTATACCACACCGCAATACGGCATTGAACCTCCGACGCCTGCATGGTGTCCTCTAGCGGGCGGGGACGTTGCGCGAACCAGCCATTTTGGCGTCTTTGGACGCCACTATGGCGTTTGATACGCTGGAGTGGCCGTATCTTTGGGCGGTCCTCTCTAAATTTGGCTTCGGCCCGAACTTTATTAATTGGGTGAAACTGCTTTATACCGATCCCTTAGCACAAGTGGTCGTCAATGGCCGTGTCTCCGCCCCATTTGCCCTCGGCAGAGGGACGCGCCAGGGCTGCCCTTTGTCCCCTCTTTTATTTGCCCTTGCTCTGGAACCACTGGCGGCCTGGTTGAGATGGGAGCCATCTTTGAAGGGCATTAGATGGAACTCGGACTTTGAGGACCGGGTGTCCTTATATGCAGACGATATCCTGCTGTATCTCACGTCGCCTCGGAAATCGTTGATTGTTCTTTTTGAGGTCTTGACCTCCTTCCGTAAAAACTCTGGTCTCGTCATCAACTGGTCTAAGTCGTGTGTCTATGTTCTTTCGGGCGAGGATCCTCTCTTACCCCGCGGCTGCCCTATTTCGGTGGTGCGGGAAGGCTTTAAGTATCTGGGGATCTTTATTACCTTGGACCCGGTACTTCGTTATGAGCGCAATCTGCTGCCCCCGCTCCAGCGCCTTTGCGCTGATGTTGTTGCATGGGGTAAGCTCCCCCTCTCCCCCTTGGGACGAGCTGCACTGTTCAAGATGATGTCGCTGCCCCGGTTCCTTTATGCGCTCCAAAACACGCCCGACACGGTGCCTGCTAGCTACTTTCGGGAGGTCGAGAGTCTACAAAGGCGATTACTATGGGGGGGCCGGTCCCGTATTGCCCTGGCGAAGATGACGCTGCCGTGGTACGACGGGGGCATCGCGCTTCCCGATATTCGCCGGTACTATTGGGCCTCTCAGCTGGGGGCGATTAACCATGGTACTTATGGTCCTTCGCCGAACCCGGCCTTTGAAATGGACAAGTGGCTGTTGCCCGGCGGAGATTATAACAGGGCGCTGTACGCGAAGTCTGTCTGCAGGACCCTCACGGGCCCCACCATGACAGCCGTGCAGGTGTGGTATCGTGCGACGGCGGCTCTGGGCTGGACAGATAAACTGACTCGTGCGACTCCGCTATACGCGTCAGATAGGCTCGGGTCCCTCTGGAAATCGAAGGGCTTTGACAAGTGGGATGTGATCGGTATTAGCAGGGTGAATGATGTGTTGACCAAGGGTAGGGTCAAAACGTTTGAGGAGCTGAAAGCTGAGTACGACTTGAATGATAGGGAGTTTTTTCGCTATGCGCAAGTTCGACATGCCATACTATCTGTTTTCCCCTCGGGCACAGATATCCCGGAGGCGTCCCCGCTGGAGGATCGGATTCTGGACGGGCACGATCTCGCTCATATACAAAAAACTGATCAACAACAGGGTTGACCTCCTCTGTCATCTTCGAGAGGTCTGGACCAGTGATGGTCTGGAACTTGATGATGAGGACTGGCAGGCGGCGATCTCTTCCCCGAAGGAAGTGGCGATCCCGGCGCGCCTTCGGTTTGTGCAGATCAAAATTCTTCATAGGGTGTATGTGACTGGTCCCTGTCTGGTGTGTATGGGGTTCTCTGTGGATGGTTTGTGCAGGCGTGGCTGTGGTCTCGTGGCTACATTTCTCCATATTATTTGGAAATGTCCTGCCGTGATGCGCTACTGGACTCGGGTGCATGAGGTTATGAGTGAGGTCACAGGTGTGCGGTCAATGCCTGAGGCGAGGAGATGCTTGTTGAATGTCTAGGGAACCGAATGATTACAGCGGCGCACAGCTTCGCTGGGTGACCCTGGGTAATATGATTGCTAAGAGGGACATTGCCCAATTGTGGGGTGCTCAGAGGCCGCCGACGGTTCTGCTGTGGCAACAAAACATGGATTGGTGCATGTTTCGAGAGAAGACAGTTTATGTTGCCCGTGGCACGCCCCGTAAATGGGGTAAGATCTGGAGTCAGTGGAACACATACCGTGGTGATATATGTACCCCCCTCCCACAGACTTCGATACTGACCTATCTTCCTCCCAACCTATTGTCTCCTCCACTATTGATTAGGTGTTCTTGCTTGCTCCTGGTCTCCCTCCCCCCCCTTCCACAGTGTATAGCCCTGCCGATTGAACTGCTAATGTACTCCCTCCCCCTACGCCGCAGCGACACATCTGTAATGTACTGCCTTGTGTTTTGTTTTCTTTATTTGTTTATGTATGTTTTGAATTTAATAAAAATTTTCAAAAAAATACATAAATCTGGTGCTGGTATTTCAATTTTACAACCTTTAAAAGAGCAAAAGTACTTTGTTTAAATTACAGGCTTATTTTTAATGATCTGACAATGACTATTTGTAGTGGACAAGCATACGATTTGTCATATAAGCGAGCAAAATGGCTTTTCAAAATTTGGGTAATTAATAATTTGCAAATTATTTTTAGCTTGTGCATGATTGTTGCAGTTCTTTCTACTTTATTTTAAAATGATTCAGAAGGGTTTTCAAACTTGACAAATTGTTCAACAACAGCACAGACATCTCTCGAAATAGAACGGTTTCTCCCAAGGTGTTGTAGAATTGTGTACGTTTATTCACAAAATCCTTACAGAAGTGAGAGTACAGGATATTTTTTCCTCCACGACGGATTGGTAATTTCCATATGCTCCAAAGCACACTGGGGACAGAAATTGCCTTGCTTTAATCTGGCAAGACCAATATAGTTACTAAAAATACCGTCACTATGAATAAATTCAGTGACAGACAAAGAAAACAAAACACAAACAAGCATTTGCAATGCAATCGGTCTCGCCGTTGGGCCCTTATATGTATTTAGCTGTACAGCACATTACCCTGGGTGCCGAAACATCTGCTGTTCTTTAACATGGAGGGATACCAGAAACTTCAATGGAAGTGACAAATACAGGCAGCCTTACAAAAGGAGGTTGGCCAAAGTAGGCATGAAAAGGAGTGTGGCGGACAGGAAACCTTAAGTGGGTAGGTAAAGTGCTGAGACACAGAAGCAGGGAATTGGTATGCAGAACTAAAGGAGAGTGCTGGAATTCGAGATATCTATAGCAAAAGGGACCACTCAGATTTCTTTTCTTTAGGCTACACCAATACCATCAATTGGCCCAAGCAGTCATTTTACCCCAGTCACGACACCCTTTAATTTACTCAGCTATCTTTTAAAGTACCCTAACATCTCCCTTCAGCCCCAGCACCCTTGACTGAACCCCACTAAGGAGCCCCAGATCATCTAAATCAGCCCTACCTAATACTCTTAACCTACACTAAGTTGCATGACATGCAGCAGCATTTCTTATCTCTCAGCATTCCCGTAAGCTAAAAGTTATTTTAATTATTCAGAATTTGAATGCAGAATTACTCTTCTCATGTAATACTGCATAATCTTGCAGAATGTTTTTGTAACTCCTCAATCTTACTTTACATGACGCCCACCCCTAATTCCACCCTTCTCTTGCAGTCACAATTTATGATGTAGAAATTTCAAATGGCAGCAAATTGTGCACTTTCTGCCACATTTTATGTGCCATATATGACAAATAGCCATAGAGTAGGACCTTTATGCCACCCTCCGCTAAATCAACAGTAGATTGCAAAAGATTATGGCCCAGATGTAGGTAATCCGATTTTACAGATTCTAAAATACCGAATTTTACTGAATCGGTATTTTAGAATCGGTAAATGGTATGTAGATAAAAAATCTGAAATAAATACCGAATCGGTAAAATTCGGTAACGGACAATCGGAAAATACCGAACGGTATTTACCGATTCTGTATGTACCGATTCTGTAATCACCGATTCTGTAATTAAAGAATCGGTAAACCCCATGCATTCCTATGGGCCAAAAGGCCCATAGGAATGCATGGGGAATACCGAATCGGTAAATACCGAATCAGTAAATACCGTTTCGGTATTTTCCGAACCGGAAAGCAAACAAAAGTGAAACTTAAGTAGGCAGCCAATCAGGTGTTACCACCCTCCCCTCCCTACCAGGAAGTGGCTACAGAGGCAGCTGCAAGTAATTAGAAGCTTCTGGAAAGGCAGTTGGAGCTGAGCTGAGACACTGAGCAGCAGAAAGGGTTTGGTGCACTTTTAAAACTGAAAAATGGAAAGCAGCAAAGACAAAGAGCAGCCTGAGAGGAAGAGAAAACTCAAATTCAGCAGCATGGAGTTGCAGGCCCTTGTGGAGGAGGTGGTGAAGATTCACCACAAACTTTTTGGCAGGCAGTCCCTCACTGTGGCAGAATCTGCCAAAAGAAAAATCTGGATGGACATTTTGGACAAAGTAAATTCAGTTGGTGTGACCACCAGAGACACAGAGGACCTTAAAAACCGATTTTATGACCTCAGGAGCCAAACAAAAAAAATGGCAGACCATCACAAGCAGGCATAAAAAACCGGCGGAGGCAAGAACACAGCAACCCCCCTCACTGACCTGGAGGAGATGGTGGCCTCAACCCTTGAACCGGAAAGCGTCTGCAGACTGGGAGAAGTGGACAGCTCATCCAGAGCTGCAAGCAAAAAAGGTAAGACAAATGCACAGCATTCCCCCCCATACCAACATCCTTACCTGTACCCTTTGTTGGCTGGTGAACCCCAGACCAGTACTGCTAGCACTATACAGGGCCAATGCATGATGTCATATGTAGTCAGGGAATGTAAGAACATGTGATACAGCACAACAACCAACTATTGAAGGAAATGACTGCATAGAGAATATAGCCAAGTGATATATATTTAATTGCAGTGACTGTGAGACAGTAGCGCTTAGCAAATGTACGCTCATATGTCCACAGGTGAAACGTTTTGCAGGCGTTCGCAGGAGACTGAAGGCACACCAGCTGAGAGGGAGGAAAGTGAGGAGGCAGGTCCCACTACCCACAACGTACCACAGGACACAGGTGCATCACGTAGCCATCCTCCTGCACAAGACTCAGAAATGCCTCAAGAGTTCCTGGCGTCCCCTGGCAGATCTCAATCTCCTCTGTTGCTGTCATCCCCAGAAATGCCACCATCACAGCATGATACAACACCTGCATCACAACCAAGCAGGAGGCATGTTGTGGCCCCACTCCTAGAAATGGAGTCAGCAGCAGCTTACATGGAGGGAGACGAAACAGACAACTTGCCTGTAGATGTCAGCTCTGGTACAACGCACTCCAGTGCAGGGATGGCCCATAGTGGTGCAAGATGCCGCAGAGTCCAAGAAAGGCCAGCAGATGCACCAGTGGAGGGTCCAAGTGTGTTCCGTGGTCTGGAGGGGAGCATGGTGAGTATACAGAGGATGCAGGGAAGAGCCATCCAGGCATGCCAACGACAGGTGAGGTCCCTGAACAGTAACATAGGAGAAATAGGAAAGGGCATCAGTGAGCTTGTCCAAGTCAACAAAGAGATGGCAGCAGGGATGCTTGGAATTAGCAACTCGGTGCAGCTACTATGCACCAAACTAGACACTGATTTTGATGCAAGGCACAAGGAAAGGCAGCGTTCACATGGCCAAAGTAAAGCCATCAACCGCCTGGCCACTGCCACATCCCTGTTATGCAGGAGAAGGAGTAACATGCAGGAGGCTATGACCCAAAACACCAACGAGGTCACTAGGGGCATGGGCAGGATGACCAGTGCTCTTGAGGCGCTGTTGAATGCCCAAACTGCACATACAGCAGCTCTGGATTTGCCTGTGAGTGAGGAGAGCACAAGCAGGAGCAGCCTTGGAAGCACCCTTGTCCCAGAAACAAGGAGGAGCAGGCGCCACGCTGAGGCCACAGGCCAGCAAGAGAGTGAGCAGGGTGAGCAAACTACAAGTGGTAGTGGGAAGCGAGGAAGGAAATGTCTTGTACAGTTCATGGTGAAATGAACCTGGACTGACATCATTGCAGTTAAATAGTTTGTGTTGCACATTTGTGCTTTCAAACCCTACGTCTTTACAAAATTAAACTACTTTTGGTGCATACCCCACCTGTCTGTGTCTTTTTACTTACTTAAAAGTAGTTGCGTGTGATCTCATCCCGTCTGTGCCTGCCATCAGTTGGTGTTGAAACTCCTGATGTGAGTGGTTTAGGCACTGCTTCCTCGTCATCATGGTCATCATAATCTGTGAGATCCACTTCTGTGCCCCTCTTGACTGCAAGGTTGTGCAGCATTGCACAGGCTCCAATCATTTTGCAGCAGGTGATTGGCGTGTACTGCTGGGCCCCTCCATTCTTGTGGAGGCAGTGAAACCTACTCTTCCACATGCCAAAGGTGCGCTCCACAATGTTGCGAGTTGATTTGTGCGCCCGATTGTATCTCCTCTGGCTTGGTGTTGTGGGGTTGAGGTAGGGAGTGAGTATGAAGGCCCGGAGGGCTTATGCACTGTCCCCTAATAGTAAGAAAAGGAAAATTAATCACATGCACACACACACATCCACCTGCAATACATATCAAGGGACTTTCACACAGTCTATTACCTAGCAAGTATCCTTCTCCAAATTCCCCTGCTGTCAGGCGTGCGTAGATCCCACTGTTCTGGAATATGTAGGAGTCGTGGGTACTCCCGGGGAATTTTGCTACTAGGTCAGTGATAAGGTACTTGGCATCACAGATCACCTGTACATTTATGGTGTGAGTGGACTTTCTGTTCTGATAAATGTACTCTGTGGCAGCAGGTGGGCAGATTGGTATGTGGGTACCATCAATGCAGCCAATTATGTTGGGGAAATGCGCCATCTGATAAAAGTCTGTCTTTGTCCTTAGCAGTTCTGCATGCATTGCAGGAAAGCTGATGTAGTGCTGCACCCTCTGCAGCATGGCATCAAGGAATCTTTTAAAGAAGCGTGACAGACAACTCTGGGATACCCCGCCTACGGCAGCAACCACACTCTGGTAACTCCCAGATGCAAGCAGGTGTAGGCTGCACAGTACCTGCACATGGGGTGGAATGGCGTGTGCCCTTAGGGTTGGATGTTCCAATAGTGGGTGGAGGTCCCTGATTAGGTCCAGGATGGTTTGGGGTGCCAGCCTGTACCTTTGTAGGATCTCTGGCTCAGTTACCTGGAATAGAGTGATCCTCTGCCTGTACACCTGCTCCTCCCTCCTCCAAACCCTCTCTCCTTCTGCTTGTAGCCGTAGCCGCCTCGCAATGACATAGAATGCCGCCATTCTGGTGAAAATGTTGCATTTTGGGTACTTTTTTATACCATTTAATATATGTAAATTGATACTTGTATAGTGCACTACTCACCCGCAAGGGTCTCAAGGCGCTTCTACGAATACCGCTGTGGAACCCATCCTGGCTTTTCCTGTGAGGTGTCCACTCCTGGGCACCCCCAAGGTGGAGGCCAGGCATCCTTAGCGTTGTGGGGGCCGTTGTGGAGATTAAGCAAGCTATTGCCCAGAGTTGCAGAGTGGGACTCCAAGATTGGAATAGGCACAGAGGCGAGAATTATCAGGTCTGTGGAATTTTTGAGCTCAAGACCCGCCGAGGCGGGGAATTGAACGCTGGTCCCGGGCTAGACCTCTGAATCAGGGTCTGCCGCTCTAACCATTGAGCCACACTTCTCCACCTTCTATACCCTGCACCTGTTTACCACCTGATTTCAATCCATGTTAAATACCGACTCTTAAATACCGATTTTCATGCAAATTCGGTATTTAATTGGTTACCTACATCTCGAATACTCATTTTTACCATTTCTTAATTTCCGATTCGGTAAATTTACCGATTTGGTGGAGTTTCCGATTCGGTATGTTTACCGATTCGGTATATTTTCCGATTCGATGATTTTCCGATTCAGAAACTGTACCGATTCAGTATTTTTACCGATTCGGAATTTTTCCCGATTCGGTAGGGTTTCCGATTCGGTAACTTTACCGAATCGGTAAATGTACCGATTCGGATGTTTTTGGCTCCCCTACATCCCGATTGACCAATACCGGTCGGTAACGGCCAAAATTCAGTAAATTCGGCCGTTACCGACCGGTATTGGCCTACCTACATCTGGCCTTTAGTGGTTTGTGCATTAGAAACCTATATCAAGCATGGCCCATGCCAAAGACGGCTGACTTGGTGCATTTGTGCATTTTTCACAACCATAGACGTACTCAGTCTCTCTGTCTAATACACCAGCAGGACACAACAATTGCTAGTGCATTGTTTACCAACCAGCTTAAGGTCTTGATTTTGAGCTTGGTGTGGGAGAATACCTAGTTCCCCAAACTGAGAGTAAGCCCATTCTGTTAGAAGTTGGGTAGACCGCCATGTACCTGATGGATGTACCCCCGCTGGCTTTGCTTCGGAAGCCCTACACTGAAGGCTTGATGGAGCTTGGGTCATTAATGTAAACCCATCGAACTGTTTTGAAGTGGACTCTGGTGGCCTTTAACTGAAAACAAATCCAAACACCTTGTGAAAAAACACCCATAGCATAAGGGCCATTTATATATTTTTTTCAAAAGTATTCCAGCTTTAGGAGTTTATTTTTTAAAAACAAAAAGGTTTGGTGAGCGACTATCTAATACAGGGTTCTCCTATGTCAGAACCATGCCCAATTTTTAAGATAACTACATTTTGTCTAAATAGGGATATGCTAAAAATCTGGCATGGAACTGGCCCTCCAGGACTGACTTTGGAGAACTCTGATCTAACACATGAACGCTGCTAGCTAAATTGGAGCCAACATGGCAGCAGCTCCTGTGAAGGCACAGAGATCACTGCAGGACTGGCGGTTAACCCACATTATGGTGGGTAGTAGTCCATCAGAGTGGAGGATGTAATGTCCTTAGCCATCCTTGCGGATAACAGGCCATGAGAGTTGTCAACATGAACACTTTAGCATGACCACACTTACTCATGCATGGAAATAATGCAACTGAAAAAGGAAAAAACGCTGTGATTTATCCATGACTGCGATCATAATAGGTATTGCATCATATTGCTATGTGTGACCCCAACATGCCAACATTATTCCATCGATGCCTACAATATGCCAGTAATGACTTCAGTATTCTAGGGCCAGCATTTTGCCAGTTTTGCACACCATCATCCTATAGAGGTCAAAGCTAGGTATACATATAAACTCACACATCTGAATGTACAGGTGCACACAGGCATCTATGCACACAAGTAAATGTCTATGCACACAAGCACCCCAAGAGCACCAAACATTTGTTTTCATACTGACCTTGCCAAAGAGATCTGCAGTGAGAGCCACTTTCAATGTCTCATGTGATGGTCTGCGTCACTCAGGGTTCTGGTTCCACCCAGCATGGCAAGCCTTTCATCCCAATAAGAGTATGATTACCGGCACAGAGTCTCATTGGAATCCCTGTGCTGTAAGTTACAGAAAAGCATAACGTATGTTTGGCCATTGGGTTGACATACAGTGTTGTGTTATAAAGGTGAAGGCTGTGCTTCCAGAAAGTGCTCAGTGCTCTAAACATTACATAAACTGTCTCTGATGAGCGACTTATGGACCGCCAGTCCGAATAACACATGAAACCTATACCTTTTGAAAATGAAAGCAGTACAGCGGCAGAGAATGTGGCCGACGGCCTGAGCAGCAAACTTCAGCATTAGGGAACAAGGTTTTATTTTTGGCATCAACTTAGCATCCAGTTGATCCAGCGGGCATTAGGAAATATGTCATAAGCAACGCTACCCAACTCCACTATATACACCATCAATCAATAAACTCTCATAAGGCCCATAAATCTAACATGACATATTATAACCAACTGGATCATGTGACCTAATTAACCTATTCACAAATTATATACATTTATATACAACCATGGTAAATGAATTCATCATACTATACAAACCTACAAGCTAATTAAGCCACTGTGGCGATAAGATCTAACTATGAATAACCTATACATATGAAAATAACAAGACCAGCTTGATTTCCAAAGTAAGATTTTTATTAGCTACTCATTTGGAAAATGTATTAGAGATTTTATTAGAGCATTTTTATTTGAATCATTGCAAATAGTTATGACAATTTTATTATGAATCAAAATTATTATTGTAAATGAGAATTATCAGTTTGGCATTTTTCAAAACCTAAGTCCCTAACTAATGCTAGCTATAAGGAAAATTAAAAGTAAAGTCTTTGAGGGCTCTTACGTGCTCCAAGAGAAGTCCAACAGCATAACGCCCTCATCAAAAGGTCTGCAAGGAGAAGCATAACTCTTCCACGGGGCAAGAGTTTTTATACCTTCCTACGCTAAGCTAATCTAAAATTTTATATTTTTCTCTGCTGAAATGGAGTCCCATTGGTTCAAAAGTGACAAGCGACATGTCACCAGATTTCAGAATTACAGTTCCGTCATCATTCTTAGAGACCATTGTCTCCGGTTTTCGAAAAACGCAGTTTCCTCCAGTTCGATACATTGGAAACAAAATGAAGTTTTCAGCTTCCTCGGATGCATGAAAATAATAATCCTTTCGCCGGTTCCTGGCCTTGGCCGTGCTCGGCAAAGAGAATGTCATTTAATCGAAACAAACTTTTCAGACGGAAAGAACTGAAGTCATCACAGACTTATTCTGGCTCCAAGCAGATTTTTGCAAGCACGGAAAATGTTCACTAGGCCCAAAGCCTCTTTATTAACTAATGTATAAACAAACACAAGAAAATAATTAATGCGAGAAAAATAATTTGTTCTGTTGCCACCCTTTATTGCTAAAAAACAACCCATTAGTTTGAATTGACTAGCAGAAGCAAACAAATAAAGCAGCATTTTATATCTACCATTCTTCTTATTATCCAGCAATGTTCTTTAATGCACCTATAGAGAATAGAATGACACCACATAGACAGGGAAGCAAAATAAGCACATGCCATTTATTCTAAACAGCTGCAGTTAATTTTTGACATGACAAATAAACATGATTAATTTATTATTTTCACAAACAAGGAAATGCAACATAATGCACGTTTATGAGCACAGATATTAGTATCCCACGTTTGTCAGGTGTAGATTCAACTTAAACTAGATTAAATTAATACATATACAATACAACTGTTAATTTTATTATTTTATTATGGAAGTGTGACTTCACGAGTCGAAATGAAAAACATTTCTGAATCTCGCTCCATCAACTCCCTCATCTGGTGATTAACCAATCACCACACCACACCCAAAAATTTGGTAAAATTTTTATCTCAAAAGAAAATGGTTCGATTTCATTCTGTTAGTATTTTCTAAAGACTAGTTTCAGCAAAATCTTTACAACTCTCATATTGAGCTCTGCGCAACTCCTCAAGCTCTATTTCCTTCTCTTGCTCCTTTTGTATTTTGTAAATCCTTCTCTTTTCCCTCATGTGTTTCTTTCTCTTATGTAACATACAACTGATCTTTGTCAAAACTATCACAAAAATTATTACAAACAAAGGTGTTAGAATCTTGCCAAGAACTGATCCACCAATCTCTTGAAACCAGGTTTTGATTGCTTGGAATCTTTTTGAAAGTCGTTCTGAAAAATCATCTTCTTCTAAGGGAACTTTTTCTGAATGCAACTCTGTGATGTTTCTAATGTACATTTCAATATTCTTACTCTCATCTGGAATGTAAGTAGAGCAATGCTGTACATGTAGAATGCCACAGACTCCTCCCTCTTTTGCCAGGAGTATGTCTAAAGCAAGACGATTTTGCATCGCCATTGATCTGACCGCAATGACCTCCACATCCACTAACTGAAAACCACCTGCTGTGTCAGTGGACAATCTGTCAACAATTGTGGACAATTTTCTGATTCTACCTGCATTCAGGGTTATACCTACTAAGGGTATCACTGCTTCAAAGATGTCTCCCAAAATTTCTGAGAAACTTTCTCTTCTATATCTGTTTGCATGGCCACTGATTTCAAAAGAACCTTCTGCATTTCTGTCAACATGAAAAATCTTGGGGAACACAAGACCAACAAAACATGTCCCATACCAATGGTCCGGAAGATTATAATAAGCCTTATCTCCACAGACAAAATAAATCCCAGGAAAAATTGGATCTCTGCCACCTTTGAATCCCCAACCCCCCATAATTTGGTAAGTGTCCTCACAGTTGCTAGCTCCTACAAAATAATTATCAAACAATGTATTGTCTCTCCTAATGCAAAGCTTGCCACTAATTGGTTTGTCTATGTGAATTGCAACATTATCAAAAGATTTGCCACTAAGCTTAGCATCCTCCTTCTGCCAAAACTTCGATTTGGTCTGTTTGACCATCTCATTTCTCTTATAAATTGCCCTTCTCTCCTCAACAAGGTTCAGGAAAGTCTTTTCCTCAGCTCTCAATTTGCAAGTTAAATTGTTTCTATAAGCATACTCATAAGTCAGCTCATTAGTTACTAAAAAGAAATCCCTCATCTGTTTAGCTTGTTTATGTTTATTTAAAGCATTCTCTATTTTCAGGTTAGCAAAGATCTCATCATAGTTGGAATAATAATACTCCAACCGACCAGTCTGGTAAAATAAGCTAGCTATCACACTGCATGTAATGCCATAAGTAAGAGGAAGCATATTGTATGTCACTCCCTCAGAAACAGAAGCAGGCAACTTCACACAAATTTAACAATCCTTGACACCCATGACCTTAACATACTCTCCCAAAAGCCTTGAAAAAGTATTGCTAGAAAAATCACCAACAGACCTGTCCTGATGAATATCTGGTCTGTGATCAATAACCTTGTTAGCTTTGTGTGTTGCACTATGTTTGTTTTGACTAACTGAAGCTTTGCTTGTCATATTGACCTTGTACCTCTCCTTATCGATCCCGAAAGGAAAGATGACAGCTAAAACTAACCAGAGCAGAATTAATATGAGCACACACACCAGAGTCATCTTACAACATTTCTTAAAAATGAAACATTTTGAAGTACTACGCGACATTACATAAGGCATCTCTTTTTTTTTTTTTCAAAACTTATTTACAAAAGAGAAAACAAAAATTTTCAAAAATTTTCAAAACCTCACACCCCCTTTTAATTATTTTTTTTTTTTTTTTTAACCCTCTAACAATTTTTCTTCGACCTTGCGTCACAAATTATTCTCCAACTAAATACAATTTCTTCAACCTTGTGTCGACTAACACAATTGCTTCAGCCTTATGCCAAAAACAGAAACCTAAACTTAATCCTAAATTCTAACAAGTTAGTACTTCAATCATTGTCACTAATTTCCTCCACTTTTTCTTCCTGACTACTGCTATTTATTTCAATCACAGGTGGTATTATTATATAAGCCCATTCAGGAGACTTATACTTCTGATTTGGTTTCAAAATCCTCTTTGTCTTTCTAGAAATTACTTCTATTTTCTTTCCTTTTTCAGCTTTCTTTTCAGGATCCCCTTGACTACTTATCTCATTCACCTGCTCCTTTGATCATCTCACTAACCTGACTCTCAACCCTCCGTTTTCAGATGGCCAGGTCTCTCCTTTCCTCAGGATTTTTCTTTTTGGTTCAGACACATTAGATTCTGTTTTCCATGATCTTTTCTTCACTCCTCCTTTTTGACATTCTGCATCACTTTCTCCAGAGTCACTGTCAGAAATTTCAATCGTTGTCCCAGAATCTTCTCTAATCGGCAACCGTACTCTGTTAGGAACAGCACTCCTTCTCCCATCACTGGTACTCGGTAATTCATCTTCTTCAAATTCTTCAATCACCTTTAACTTCCCAGATCCGGAACTCTTGTTCCTGCTTTCAGAGCTCGTTATTTGCATTTCGATACTTTCCTGGTCCTTCTTCTGAACTTGATCAGACTCTTCTGTTGTCTCCTTTTCTTTTCTCAATACCTTATCAGGTTCTCTCCTTTCACCTGCTTCCTTTTCTGTTACTTCTGTTGATTCATTATCTAATAGATTATTTTCATCTCCAGAATCTATTTCGATAATCTTCAATTCTTTCCCAATCAAATCTCCATTCACAGATATTTTCTCCAGATGTCGACCACTCTGTCGATCTTCAGTATCTGGATTTCTTTCTACTTCTTCTTCAGAGTCTGAATCATCTGTCGTATCACTCTCTTCATCGGAGTTTTCAGGTGTAGGTATTGGAATAGTGTGACTTGGATGTATCCACCTCTTCAATCCTCTACACTTTACTGCATTCGTTGTAACAAGGATCACCTGTCTCGGTTTCTGCCACCTCGGGATCAAACAGTTCCTTCTTCGGTGAACTTTTGTTCTGACCCAATCTCCAGGTCTCAGATCATGTGTCTGCACTTTTTCTTTTGATTGTGCTTCAGTTCCCACCTGATTAGACACAGAAGTCACTAAGTCAGATAGACGCTTGCAATACTCCAAAATAGCACTGTCATTAATGCTTAACAGTTTCCCTACAGGTACATAAGCTTGCCTCATCACTCTCCCCATAAGGATTTCATGAGGACTCAGACCTGTCTTTTTATCTGGGGTACTTCTCAAAGTCATCAGAACAAGTGGAAGAGCATCTGTCCACTTTACACCTGTATCAAGACACATTTTTCCAATTCTATTTTTTATTGTTCCATTAATCTGCTCTACTACTCCAGATGCCTCTGGTCTGTATGCACAATGTATTTTCTGCTCAATGTGTAATGCTTCACAGATCAAGTTCATCAGTTTGTTATCAAAATGTCCCCCTCCATCACTCTCAAGAGTGACTGGGAAACCGTACCTTGGTATTATCTCTCTAAGAAGCAACTTTGACACCGTAATTGAATCACAATGACGTGTTGGAAATGCTTCCACCCATCTTGAAAACAAACACACAATCACCAAAACATATTTCAAACAGTTGTGTATTGGCATCTCAATGAAATCCATTTGTAATCTGGTAAAGAGACCACCCTCCCGACCAATAACTCCTGTTCCTACAACTGATTTCCTGTTTGGGTTCATTTGTTGGCAAGTCAAACACCTCTGACAAAGAGACTCTGCAATTGTCCTAAACTTGGTATTAAACCATGTCTCTTTGAAAAGCCTGATCATAGAGTCTCTTCCAATATGACCAGGACCATGATACATTCTGGCCATGTCAGCAATCATGCAATTTGGTAAGACTACTCTGCCATCTTTGTAGGTCCAAACACCATCCTCATCTCGTGGCCTACATTCTGCTCTCAACCATGAGTTTTTCTCATCATCGTCAGCTTCATCTTGTAAGTCCCTAATTTCTTCCCATGTCTCAACAACAGATGTTAGCATTACTGAAATTGAACCAAAATCTTTGTTTTTTCCCCTATTAAGTCCAAATTCTCTCTTTGCACAGAATTTTGCCATCTCGTCTGCATAATTATTGCCTTTGGTGATAAAATCTTCACCTTTTTGATGTGCTGCACATTTCACTACAGCAATCTCCTTTGGCAATTGTATGCCATCAATTAACCTCTTAATAAATACTGCATTTTTGATTGGCGAACCTGCTGATGTCATGTAGCCTCTCCGGGACCAAAGTTATCCATAATCATGCACAACTCCGAACCCATACTGACTATCTGTTATTATTGTCACTCTCAAATCTTTCGCTATTTCACAAGCACGAATCAAAGCAATTAATTCAGCCACCTGTGCTGAACGAATTCCTTCTAGACATGATGCTTCTTCAACATCTGCAACTGTGCAGACCGAGTATGCTGCTCTCAAAACACCTCCCTCTGATCTCAGACAGGATCCATCTACAAAGAAGACATGATCTGATTCAGGCAATGGTACATCTTTAATGTCCTGCCTTGGCTTGGTACAGTACTCCATGATATCTAAGCATTCATGCTCCACGTCATTTTCATCAATATTCTCAGTGTCAGGTAACAGTGTGGAAGGATTTAAATTAACACACCTTGCAATTGATACATTATCTGATCCCAAAATGATTTTCTCATACTTGGTCAGTCTGCTGCTTGTCATGTGCTGCGTTTTACTTCTTGTAAGGAGAATTTCAACTGAGTGAGGAACATAAACTTTCACAGGCAATCCCATTATTATTCCCTCACTTTGCTCCAGACTGACACTTGTTGCTGCAACTGCTTTTAAACAACCTGGTAATGCCTTCGCAACCGGATCAAGGACTGCTGAGAAGTAAGCAATAGGCTTTCTCCTGTTACCATGTCTCTGAATTAACACAGACAAAGCACATCCTTCTCTTTCACTGCAGTATAGTTCAAAACCCTTCTCATAATCTGGCATGCCCAGGGCTGGAGCTTCACATAAGCTTCTTTTTAGTTTCTCAAAAGCTTCCAACTCAATATCAGTAAGAACAATTGGATCTTTCACATCTGATTTTGTTAATCTCTGTAGTGGCTTTGCAATTACTGAAAATCCACTAATCCATTGCCGACAGTAACCAACCATTCCGAGGAACATTCTCACCTGTCTTTGCGTTTTTGGAGGTTGCATTCCCTGAATCATTTTTATTCTCTCAATTGTAACCTGCCTCAGTCCTTTTGCAATTCTATGACCAAGGTATTTTACTTCTTGTTTACAAAACTGCAACTTTGCAGGAGACACTTTGTGTCCTTCATCTGCTAAATGATTCAAAATTGTAATCGTGTCTGTCACACAATTATCTCTTGTCTTTGCCGCGATCAACAGATCGTCAATATACTGCACTAATGTAGATCTTCCTGGCAAACTCAAATCTTCCAAAGATCTCTTTAACAGTTCATTAAAGATAGAAGGACTTTCTGTATACCCCTGAGGAATTCTGCACCATGCGAGGGTCCTACTCTGGAACCGAAAAGCGAAGATTTCCTGGCTTTCTGGATGCAATGGGACAGTAAAGAACGCATTGCAAAGATCAATGACAGTATACCATTCTGCATCATGCGGAATCTGGTAAAGAATGACAGCAGGGTTTGGAACAACTGGGCAACAAGGAACGACAATCTGATTAATTTCCCTCAAATCCTGAACTATTCTGTACGTTCCATTTGGCTTTTTGATTCCCATAATCGGTGAGTTACAAGGACTGCTCTCAATTTCTTTCAAAACACCTTGTTTGATGAATTTTTCAATTACAGGAATAACACCCTCAATCGTTTCTGCCTTCATTTTATATTGAGGAATGTTTGGGAAGTCTATTCCCTGCTTCACTGTGATTTTGACTGGATCGACATGTTTCATCAGACCCATCTCATTTCCAGTCAAATCCCAAATCTCAGATTTAACTGTCTCTTTCAATTCCTCTGGTAAATTTTCTTTATCAAAGGTAGGAAACTATTTTTCTTCTTCTGCCTCAATCATTAGCATAGTTAGTCTGTACAACCCATCTTCCTCCATTGTTTGTAACTCAATTCCACCAGGTGAACAATATATTCTGCAATTCATTTTGCACAATATATCTCTACCTAGTAAATTCACTGGACTGCTATTACAAACTACAAATCTGTGTTTGTCTTTAAAATTGCCTATTTCCACATTCACAGGATCAGTAAGATCAGTCTTCATCTGTTGATTACTGACTCCGACTACTTGGATGGTATCCCCAGAGAGAGGTAGGTTTTCAATTTCCACTGATCTAACAGTAGAACGAGTAGCACCAGTGTCCACCAGGAAAGTGATCTCTACATCATTCACTTTTCCATTTACAAATGGACCAGACTGGTCAACCTCAAGAGTGGCTCCAATTACACACTCTTCCCCCTCTCTCGGGCACCGTCAGAAGCAATCTTCAGAATCACTTCCTTTGTTTCCTGTTAACAAAAATTGTCCTGATGCACTTTGCAAGTTTGGTCTTTGATTTCTTATTACCTGATCACATCCGCTGAAACCAATTTCTGGGTTGAATTTTTGACTTCCCCCACAATTTGGAAAAGGGGGCAACGGAATTTGACTCTGCTGTTGGATCAACTGCTGTTGTAGCTGTCGCTGAAGGCTCAGTTTATTCATTTGACGCTGCAGCTGCAACTGTTGCTGCAGATCAACATCACTCTGCATCTGTGGGTTAAATGATGCATTTTTAAACTTTCTGGGTGGGTTTTTACACTCGTTTCTCCAGTGTCCAATCTCCCCGCAGTTAAAGCAAGGCATCGTTTGTTTTAATTTTTCAATTTCTGGATTAAACTTTGGCTTATTTTGATTATTAAAATTACTTTTAAACTTCCCTTGACCCTGATTTTGATTCTGAACGAAATTTCCATGTGGCACAAAATTTCCATTTTTATTTTCCAGGTTTGCTATTTGTTGTTCAGCTACTTTTACTTGTGCCCACATTGCTTTTTCCTTCAGCTTCCTTTGTTTTGCCTCTAACTCATCACCGCAGTATTTTGGTTTTCTCAAAATATCATCAACTGAATTTGATTGCCATCCGACAATATTATTCCTGATCATTTCCCCGATTTCTGGTCTAAGACCATATACGAACCTGTAAATAAAATGGCTCATATCTTTTTCATCTAATTTTTCATAACCACTGTATTGTTTAAAAACCAATAATAATCTTTCATAGAACGAATGAACTGATTCTTTCGACTCCTGGTTTGTTCTGTCAATTTTAACCCAATCTACTTCTTTTGGGGCGATTTTTTGTTTTAACCAGTAAATCACTTTTTCATAGAATTCCATAACCTCGGGTGCTGGAGCACCTGTCTCCTTAACTCTTTCTGGTTCAGCTTTTGGCCAACTTATAGCAATTTTGCATTCTGTCCATAGATCTGATGGGACAACTATGTCAAAAAAGCCATCCAGATCAATCCACAGAACCTTTGAAACCTTAATGAACCTGTCTACCTGTCGGTATCATTCCACAGGTTTTTCCCTCAGCCGAGGAAAATCATTAGTGAAAAGCAAAATGTCCTGTCTTGACCAGGGAACATGTACATACCCTCCGCCTGCGATTTCTCTCATTGGAAATTGTTTAGACAGGTTATCCAACCTGTCCAACCTTTCGTCTTCCTTCTTTTTAGTCCATTTCACTCTCCATTTACTCAAGTCACCTAATTTTTTTATATAAACAATCAATTCTTTTATGTGCAAAATTCTTCCTCCTGTATTGAAATTTTCGATATCCTTTTCTGTAAAATGTAATCTGTAATGTTTTCCTAAGTTTTTCTGTTTGTTTAAATCAATTTCTAACTCATCTGCCCGTTCTTCCAGCTGATCATATTTATTCTTTATTTTCCAATGCATGCTTTTGCTGATGAACAGGAGTTCATCATCTCTGTAAAATTTTAAACTGTCAGGACCAATTGTGCCAATTATTAATTCCTCTAAATCTGCTTTTAATTTAGCAACATCAAGTTTTGACGTCGATTCTCTCTTCTCAGGTGACTCAGCATCTGACTCTGCACCCATTGGTGTCTGGTTAAAAGAACCTTGATTAAAAGTCAAATCAGGCATCCTTGATTTTTCGCGATTAATTTCAGATAAATCTGAATAAAATTTTTCAGCTACCTTTTGAATTTCTGCATTTAATGGAATTGTTAAACCTGGCTGTTTAATTTCCTTTTGATCGAAAACAGGCTGAACAGGACCAATCGTTACTGGAACTGTCACTGCTTCCATATTCTTTGTTATCTGCTCAATTAATTTTTCTTTCGATCGCAGGTATTCTGAAGTATTTTCAACTTCCTCAATCCTGTCAGTTCTCATCACATTTCTAGGGGCTTCCCTTTCTATTGGAAAACTTCTGCGTTCATCATAAGTACTAGAATTAGTTCTTATCTCAAACTGTTTTGGAGTTCCAAAAGATTCACAATTATTTGGGTACAATTTTGGAGAGTCATTTACTGGGGGTGCACTAGGAGTGGTTCCAGCAGAAACCGTTGGAGTGGACCAAGAACGAGGCTGTCTCAAAGGGGTATTTTTATTATTCGTTGTATAAATTTCTTCTAAAACTGGATCCTCTGTTTAATTATCCATGATTATATTATTTTTCTTTTCAGTTCTTTTTTCACCTGGAGACCCCAGAACCATTTCCCTAATTAAATAGAGACCATCACACATATCTCCCTGTCTCCACATACGCATTCTATCTTCATGCGTTTCTCGTCTGAAACTTGGTGTTTTTGGAGGTCTCTTAATCCCATTCGCTTCTCTCTGAAGTTGAAACATCTCATCCTCCCATTCAAATAAAGCTTCAAATTGCGTTGGTCTAGGCCGTGGAACTAGAGCTGACATTTTCTCTCTCAGATTTCTCAAAACCTTAACATTAAATGAACCATCATCCGGCCAAGCCAATACGCCGTCGTCCTTTGTATAATTTTTCCAAACATCAAACCACAAGACAGTATGGTAACCATATTCACCTTCCATATACGCTGCAGGTGTCTTGTACTTATGAAGTAATTTACCACCTCGCGTTTCAATTTTCTTGTCTGGTGAAAATAAATTCTTAAATTTTTGAAGTATCGAAGTCTTTTTCTCAACATGTTTAAAGTAATAAGTCATTTTTAAATCAAATCCGCTTAATCAGAAATGATCGTAAATGTTTTCCTGGTTGTTCCGTAACACCAGCCAATCCGTGCGCGAAACACACCAACGAGCCAATCAGGTTCGAGCTACGTCACCACCTTGCTCGACCAGTAAAAACAGAGCTTTCCACCAAAGCCAATCAGCGTTCAGCTCGACAAAATCACATGAGCCAATCAGAGCACAGCTTGTGACGTACCGTACCCAATCCCTGCGCGGACCCTGTGACGTACACAACCGCTGCGGTTTCTCGCGTCTCACTCTCAGCGCTCACCCCTCCTTCACAAAAACTTTTCACAGCGCCATTTTAAAGACGCCTTTCTTAATGAAATTCAATTAATCGACAACAAAAAGAACAAACCATTTGTCTGTTTCTCTAAATAAGATGACAGTTTTTCATACACACGAGAGATTCTTTGCGTGGAATAGACAACGCTATTCTCACAGAATATGCATTTGCCGATAAAGTAAACCTTTACTCTACCCTTCACGCACGTAATAACGAACTTGCTTCCCTCTGAATGCACATAAAGTAGCAATTCAAAGTTTGACTCGAACAGAATTACAAGATCATTTACGCACTTTCAAACGGAAAGTATCCCTAACCACACACACATGAAATCTTGGCGGGACTCTAACCCTCCACTGATAACATGAATCGTCAGTAAAATAAGCGACGTTATCCTACCCTTCATTCAAGTGGAATTAATTCTATTACTTTCTCCACAGAGAGGTTTACAATGGACACAATGTCCTTATACTCTAAATTTCGATTTCTTAGAAAATCCTCACTAATCATGCATTCTATCTTACACACCTATATCCCTAACACGTGCTGCGCGACGACAACACTTGTGATACACGACGATATCACAACAAACAGATCAAATGCACTGTGTGACTTGTGACTTTACACGCTGGTCACACTACTCTGTACCGGTACAACCAGGATTTTCCACGTCGGAAAAACCCTTTCGACTACACATAACACAATTGAACAAACTCAACATATGTTAATCATCGATCCTATGCAACTACCATGTAACATCCCGGTTACCATAGTAACCATCCAAATCTGCTACCAGAAAAATTGATCCAGCGGGCATTAGGAAATATGTCATAAGCAACGCTACCCAACTCCACTATATACACCATCAATCAATAAACTCTCATAAGGCCCATAAATCTAACATGACATATTATAACCAACTGGATCATGTGACCTAATTAACCTATTCACAAATTATATACATTTATATACAACCATGGTAAATTAATTCATCATACTATACAAACCTACAAGCTAATTAAGCCACTGTGGCGATAAGATCTAACTATGAATAACCTATACATATGAAAATAACAAGACCAGCTTGATTTCCAAAGTAAGATTTTTATTAGCTACTCATTTGGAAAATGTATTAGAGATTTTATTAGAGCATTTTTATTTGAATCATTGCAAATAGTTATGACAATTTTATTATGAATCAAAATTATTATTGTAAATGAGAATTATCAGTTTGGCATTTTTCAAAACCTAAGTCCCTAACTAATGCTAGCTATAAGGAAAATTAAAAGTAAAGTCTTTGAGGGCTCTTACGTGCTCCAAGAGAAGTCCAACAGCATAACGCCCTCATCAAAAGGTCTGCAAGGAGAAGCATAACTCTTCCACGGGGCAAGAGTTTTTATACCTTTCTACGCTAAGCTAATCTAAAATTGTATATTTTTCTCTGCTGAAATGGAGTCCCATTGGTTCAAAAGTGACAAGCGACATGTCACCAGATTTCAGAATTACAGTTCCGTCATCATTCTTAGAGACCATTGTCTCCGGTTTTCGAAAAACGCAGTTTCCTCCAGTTCGATACATTGGAAACAATATGAAGTTTTCAGCTTCCTCGCATGCATGAAAATAATAATCCTTTCGCCGGTTCCTGGCCTTGGCCTTGCCCGGCAAAGAGAATGTCATTTCATCGAAACAAACTTTTCAGACGGAAAGAACTGAAGTCATCACAGACTTATTCTGGCTCCAAGCAGATTTTTGCAAGCACGGAAAATTTTCACTAGGCCCAAGGCCTCTTTATTAACTAATGTATAAACAAACACAAGAAAATAATTAATGCGAGAAAAATAATTTGTTCTGTTGCCACCCTTTATTGCTAAAAAACAACCCATTAGTTTGAATTGACTAGCAGAAGCAAACAAATAAAGCAGCATTTTATATCTACCATTCTTCTTATTATCCAGCAATGTTCTTTAATGCACCTATAGAGAATAGAATGACACCACATAGACAGGGAAGCAAAATAAGCACATGCCATTTATTCTAAACAGCTGCAGTTAATTTTTGACATGACAAATAAACACGATTAATTTATTATTTTCACAAACAAGGAAATGCAACATAATGCACGTTTATGAGCACAGATATTAGTATCCCACGTTTGTCAGGTGTAGATGCAACTTAAACTAGATTAAATTAATACATATACAATACAACTGTTAATTTTATTATTTTATTATGGAAGTGTGACTTCACGAGTCGAAATGAAAAACATTTCTGAATCTCGCTCCATCACAGTGATTCTGGGCAAGTTGCTTAAATTCCCTGTTCCTATAACAAAATTAAAGGTGTCCTTGTGTCATGTAACTGGTGCTCAGTTGAAGCCTCCACAACTGTCTTTCGGGTCATGTTTGTGCTGAGTAAAATAATGTTATTTACTTAACAACGTCGAAAAGTCCAAGCTATCCAAGCCTCCACAGAACTGTTAATGCTGACCCAGCAGGCATCAACAGTAGTAAAACAATATTTCAGTGAATATTAAGCAAGAAGAAATGAAATAAAAAAATGAAGCAAACAGCATGGGGTCATTCTAATACGTACTGTATGGAGTTCCTGCCATTGCACAACTCGTTCTGGTGATCAGCTGCTGCAGGGGAGGAGGGGAGGTGGGCAGGTCGGAATCCAGCACAGCTGCTGATCACCGTGGTGTCTGCGGCTGTAGAGGTGATCCAGAAGAGGCTAAGCCCGGCCGCTGATGAAGACCCAGTCTCCTTAACCCGGCAGCAGGGATGGAAGGAGCGTTAATTAGGTAGCCTGTCGTTGGTGGTGGGAGGGGAATTAGATGCAGCTTCACATACAATTAAAGCGCAGCACTTGTAAAATGAATGGACACCGCGCTGAGTTAAAGTTGAGCGTTATAAAGGATACTATACACACGTTCCTGCGCACGTTTGTTGCGGTACTGCAGAACGCTTCTCTTTGTGCGCAGGAACATGTGTATAGTATCTGCTGGGTGCATGCGTAATATAGCCATCTAGACAGGTCAGGCAAAAAATAATGCCAGCTCACCCAGCCAATCCCAGGAGAAAACTAGCATTTACAAATGCAATAGGACTCGTATTTACGCGAGACCTATTGCATTGTAAACAAAAGTGTGGGCATCTAAGAACATATGAACGGGAGTGGGGTTGGGGGGGTTGGCAGAGAAGTTACAAACTGAGGGGGGAACGGGGGAGGCAGGGGAACAAAAGAGTTTTTAAAGTAAAGGGGCTGATAGCCGTGGAAGGAGAAAAATGACAACATGGCTGTCAGGAGGAGGGACTAACAAGCTGAAAACCAATGAGAATGCAGGATTTGCAACTTAACCCCTTCGATGCTCATGACGGAACGGTTCCGTCATGAGCGTCGGTTGAGCTGTGCTCATGAGGGAACCGTTCCGTCATGAGCCCATAGGCTCATTAGAACCTTCAGCACAGCGCGAAAATTCGCGCCGCGCTGAAGAGGTTAAGCCAATGAAAAAGATGCTCGGAAAGTGGGCGGAGCTTCCCCCTACTATACTGTATACTGCATGCCTCGCAAAGCGAACAGTGCGTTGCACTCTAACGCTATGCCATACCTAAAAAGAGTGAACAGAGGGATAATGAGAGAGCTGCCTTCCAATAGTAATCGCTTCACTGACTGATGTCTGAAACGAGAAGCTTTAGAATTCATACTACTTACTACTCTTGGTGGGAAGCCTTTCAAATGTGCCTGCTGCATTAAGCTGTTATAATCTGTGCACTTCTCAGGAGGACGTTGACCTTGCTGCCATAAATTGCTGCTGCTAGCTGTCTCCGATAGGCTTCTTCTGCAGCCTCAAGATTTGTTTTGAACTCTTCTAGGGGAGTCAGGAGTCTGCTGCTCTTTTGCAGAGCTGAGGAGCCAGGAGACTGGCTTGGCCATTAGTGAACATGGCTTGGTGTAAGCAGACACGATGAATTCCCCCCCAAACCCCACAGCAAATACACAGAATTAGAGTGGAATCATAACATGACTGAGGACCTGTAAGCAGGCTCCTACCAGCAATGGTTCGAGCAAGAGGCACCTGTGGGGCTAAAGAGGTGAGGTTCTGGGACACCATCAGGACTCAAAAACGCAGACAGGTCTGGCAGCCTGGGTGGCCCCAAAGGCATGAGTCTTATGACGAGCATGGCAATATAAAGAACAATGCTGCCGCTCCCCTGTGTCTGTGTCTACCAGCCTGCTGATTGGAAGAATCGCCTTCCTCTGCGCACGGTCAAAGGGGTAGAGCAGCCTCCTGTCGGAAAACAAGGCAAGACATCACCCAGATCCATGATCCATGAGCAGTTGTGGCTCCTCCGCCACGGCAGGGGAGCATCGCCCCTCTGCTTTTTATCAGTGTAAAAAAAGGTCAAATTAAATGATAATAACTTGATTTTATTATCATCTTATTTTTCCCTGCTGAGGCAGTTTTGTGGGCCGTGCTGCTCTGCTCACAGAGAAGCAGGGGGAGAAGTGGTGGGCACTCTGTAAGTACGCATGACTGTTTGGCGGCTGTCTTGGGCTGGCCAAACAGTCATGCACACTTAGCATGTTCTGGTTGGAGAACATGCACAGGCCCATAGTCCCTGTCTGAGTGTCGAACCACAATGCTCAGACCAATCATGAAGGTGTTAAAAACAGCATCATGATTGGTTTTGGGGAGCCTGTGTGCTTCCTGCTTCCATTCCTGCTGGACAGGCAGAGGTGATGTAAGAGGGACTCAGTGGTGAGGTAAGTTTATTTTTATTTTTCTACACACGCAAACCCCCCCGTTGGCCACCCCTGATCCCAGCCAGCCACTACTGTCCATGAGTGCCAAAGGCGAAGTCACATTTCACTGACATGAGACCCATAGCCACAGCGCATGTATCCCTGACCTGTCTGCTTGCAGAAACCATGCTTGTGTGTGAGCAAGTTTGGCATAGCCTAATTCTACTCCCTAAACCTCACTGCATTTTCTGATGGATGGCTGCATGTGTGTGTGCACAGCCAATAATAACAGTGAGCATGTCTGCCTGAAGACCTTTTTTCGCAGCCAAAAAAATAAATATTACATTCATCGCACTCTCCAGCTGATTTTGCGATTATTTTGAAAATCGCGAAATGCTAGGGGGTCTGGCAAGCCAAGCACTAACCTGGTTCTCTGGTGCTTGAGAAATAGGTGGAATGGAGGTGCTGAACTGGCTGAAGTGGATTTCAGGGAAATCAGGAGGATTGTGGATACAAACCTAAAATGTAAAACACATTAGAAAAAAGTAAAGATTCCCCTAGTAAGTAAGGTGTCCATATTGGGGATATTGTCCATCTAAAAAAACAGAGAAATGTGGGCAAGGGATTAGCATATTAGTCAGATCCCATACATGTCACTGAACTATTCAGGAATGCAGTGCACATGGAAGAAGGAGTGTGTGGACTCAGAACCGGTTTTCATTGTTCAAGGGAGGAGTTTCCAGATGTGGCAATACGGAAGACATGAGAAGTGTGTTTCTAAATGTGGGTGAGAGTGGCTGTAGAGAAGACACAGTCTGGAACGAACTTCTCACTACTAATGAGTGTGTTGATCCTACTGGCGCATCTTCTAGTAAGAATGGATGTTTGGAATAAGGGAGGAGTGGTAGTATACTCAAAGGGCCCACCAAGGTCCAGGGTTATGTATTGAAGTAGATTAAGTTTCTTCATGAATTCCTTAGGTGTGGAAAACAATTATAATAAACTTTCCTTTGAAGGGGAAGATGTGTTGGATGTTAGAGCATGTGCAAGAGTGCAACATTTGTATAATGCCGCACTCGTGCCATCACCAAATGATGCTATTCCTGTAACAAGTCAACAAGCACAACAATTGTATAATGCCAGCTCGTGCCTTCATTAAATGATGCAAAGATTTTCTCAACTGTAACAATGCACCTTGTTGGTGTTGTTTATCTTCAAGGTAGCGGGAGCGTGGGACGGAATGTGAAGAGAGATTAAGAGAGAAAGGGAAAAATCATGGGCATGGCACTGCTTGGACTGATGCATTGAACGGACCTTCTTCGCTAGAAGAATAAATGCATACCTTTGTAAATTTCGAACATATTTACAATACCTTAATGCTGCTGTAGCGTACATTTTTGATGTTGTGGCAACCTTTTTTTTATCGCCTTATTTACAAACTGCCGCTAACTTCAGTTAGCCGCACTTTTCCAGCGTGAACGAGAATTTTCAAGGTCGCCCCTTCTGATAGCAGAACTTAACGAAAATTAGATGCAAGGTAGGCATTCCTGTGAAAAAACTGCTGCTAACCAAACTTTACGATATTTACAATGAAATTCCAGTATGTCGATAACTCCCCAAACCTGCCGCTAAGTTCAGTTAGAGTCCATTTTTTACAACCAGAAAATATCTGGTCTTAAAATTGGGTCCACATATAAAATGTTTTGGGGCTGGACAGCACTGCAAGGAATATTATACTATACTATACTATCCCATACTGTACTATGCTATATAATATAATAAGTCTTTCTACCTTTTCCACACCTCTTCCTTTGTCTAAGTCCTAGAAGCCAAACCTTTTAGTTATCTGAATGACAATGGCATTACGATTTCCTCCCCCCCTCAGTGTACAAAGTCCTGGGACCAAAACATTAGAAAGTACTAAATAAGGGGATTCAAATTAATCTTAGCCCAGCTAGAATAATTTTAGGTCTGGGTTTGGAAGGGGCTGACACACATCAGGAATTTCTGTTTGTGGCAATGTCAGTATACAGATTGACCTTAGCAAGGGCTTGGCTTGACACAAACCCACCGGCACTGCAAACCTGGCTGGCTAATCTCTTGAATGCGTATAATATGGAGAAGAATATCTATGCACGAAAAGGGAAAAGGGGAAGGACATTAGGCCTAAGAATATGGCAATCCATAAGTATTTGGAAGGAAGGAATTGGATCGCAGGTAGTCCCAAGAAGGGCTTAAGGTTTAATTGAGGTTAAATAAGAACTTTATAAACACTGTTTGTGGAAATATGTAACGAAAAGCTTGTATATCTTGTAAAAATGTGTTTATTTAGTTATGAAGCATGAAGTATTAATGCTGAAAAATGTATAATGTACAAAGTGTGTGCAACATGGAAAAAATAAAATATAATAAAAAAAAAAAAGAAAGTACTAAATAAAATGCTAAGGTGCACATCAATTATTGACAAATGACCCACAGGTGTACACCTCGTGAGCTCTCATGGTGGCAGCCACGCAATTGGAGATGAATCCACGTGAATCCACAAGACAAAGCTACATGAACTAACAGAAAAATTCAGATTTTACACAGCTGGGGTGGGTAGAAAATCATGATTTTCTTAAAGATCTGAAGAGCTCGATAATGTAGGGGAGCTGGAAAAACCATCTGTATTGAAGCTGACAACAGACCTAATACCCTTGCTATTTGTCTCAAGGTCATCCACTTGCATACTAGCGTTCTCCGAATTTCCTTGCGAATCTTCTTTACGATCTCCATTGGCAACCTCAATGTATGATCCACTATCCAAATCTGAAAACCCCAAAACACAGTTTCCTGTATGGGTTTCAGTCATGTTTTTCTCCTGTTTATTACAAAGCCTAGCTCCTCTAATACATGTACTGCCAACATTGTGTGTTCCTCTCCTATCTCCCTGTTCTGTGACATAATTAAAATATTGTCAAGGTACACTATCAGATGCACTCCTCTCCTCTCTTTTCCCTTTTTGAAAGATGCAACACCCTTGGGTATCTTAACTGAATTGGGTTCTCTACAAAATCAATCCCGATCTCCCCTCACAGTTTGTAAAACCCATGGATCCGAAGTTATTTCTTTCCATCTGTCTAAAAAATGGGCGAGTCTGCCACCCAACTTTTGCACAATACACAAAGGGTCTTTTCCCAAACATACCTTGTTGTCTTGTCCTTCTTTCTGCTCTGTATCTTCCTCTTCCCTTCTGTCTCTGGGGTGAAAAACCAGTGGTATTAAATCCGAAGTTCTGGTAGCCAATGGGTCTATAAGCACACAAGAAGGAACTTCGCGTGATTCCCAATCCATGGGCGGTGAATCAACCCTGCATTCTCTCAGTCTCTCCAAAAACCTTCCTAATGTCCTTCTGGACCTTTTGAATAGAATTGAATGCCCCAGCATAAAGGGAAATCTCCTTAACAAACTCATCTAAAAAAAGGATCCCATTTGCCCCTTGACCTGACTCTTTGCCTGCCAATCGCTCCAATTTAGGGTATATTTTCATTAGCGGACTTTTCCTACGCTCTGCACATAGCACAGCATTTGTGTTCCCTAAAAGGCATACTGCTCTTTGGACCCATTGACACAACTCCAATGCATCCACCTCTGTCTCTTGTATCTATGCCTCTTCGCATAAATCAAAAAAGCTGTTAATGGGCCAAAAACATTGAGTAGTCGATCCTGACAAACTTTTTGTCCTTTATCGAGACCATGTCTGGGGTCTCTACCAGATTTATTTAAGAAAGTTATAGTTTTAGCATCTAGCTCTGTCGTATACACCACCTTGTTAGCTAGAAAAGGTCTTGGGCATTCAGAACAGAGTCTAGTTCTCACCTCTTTAGGCAACTCACGCCTAATCCAGAAATCAACGTGTTCCACTACATGTTTAGCAGGTAACCACTGAGTAGAGAGCGGATGTTCGATCGTATGGGGGTCAAACATGAAGTCCCCTAAGGGATCTTTAACCTGATCCCATTCATCCTTATGTCCTTTCTCCTTTTAAATCCTTTTCTTTTCATTCTCTTCCTCCTCTGAATCATTAAAGTCGGATGAGCAAGATATCACAATGTCTCCACTACTGGAAGACTTTGTCACAGATAATTTATCTGTGCTCCTTTGTGGCCTTTATAGCCTTTCCATCCAACTCTTTTAAAGTTGTCCTTCTTTTGCCGTTCTGATTCAAGGCCCCTTTATTTCTACTCGCTTTCCCTTTGCAGACATGCTTCTGCTTCTGGGTTGCCTTTTGTCCACTTCCATCAGCCATACTCCCACCTGTTACTTCTTCCACCAACCAAAATTTCTCATCCTCATTTTTATTTGAAGACATCCCTCTTGGGAAATATAGTACGATAGATGAAATTTAAATTATCACTGAGGTGTAATATAAAGCACATTTCATCAGCTGTTAAAACATCATTCATTATTGCAAGGATCTCAATATATCGTTGTTAAACCATACTTCAAATGAGAGCAAACCAGTACATGGGAAATTTAAATTTTGGAATTAAGTTATTTGATATCAAATAATTGTAACAGAATCAATCCTGATCATTTATAATATAAAAACTGGTAGCACATGAATATGACATCTAATCAATACTACCCTACACAGTCCTTTTAACAAAGAGGAAACAAAGTCTGATAATAGTGTTGGCGCTTTTCTTTGAGCAAATTTCGGGGCCCTTAAAGTGCTATTGGATGAATTGAAGATCATATCTGAGTCTGGTCAACAAATCGATATATTCATTAAATGTGCAGCACATTATGCTTCACAAGAAAGACAGAAAATAATCCAGTTTCAAATAATAAAGGTTTATTAAGATTAAAGTGTTTACAGAAGACAAAAAACAGATTAGTATCACTTAATGATCACAATGCATATGCTCGATTATTATGTAATTCAAAGTTAAATCAAAAATGTTTATATTAGAGGATGAATCAGCATGCCTCAAAGGGAAGGGCGGGGGAAAGTCAGCTCTCTCATTAAGAGAGTACTCTAAATGTCCTACTATTAGAATCTAGCCCGGTGCGTATTTTCCGTGGTACAAGGAAGGGATATCCCTGTTCCTTTACTGTTCTCGTTATACATCGATCCATTCTTAACAATGCTCGAGGCTAGCTTTAGGATCGAATCTTTGATATGGAAACAAGATCGCTATCGGGTTCTGGCATACGCAGATGATGTGGCCATCGTAAGTCGGAACCCTGATACTGCTATGCCAGAAATTGAGTTGCTGGCATTACATTTTGGAGCTGTGTCTTGCTAAAAGCTTAATGCTGCTAAGACTCAAATACTCTGCGTTAACATAACATCATGTACGGATCGAAGGGTGGTACAGGAAGTGATTTATTTAGGGATTAAGCTGCGGGCTTGTTTAAATGCACTTGTTGAGACCAACTGGTCATTGTTACTAAATGATGTAAAAAAGCAATTGGACAGACTAGAATGTTTACATTTATCTATGGTAGGGTGATGTAATATCCTTAAAATGACTGTCCTATCTAAAATCTTGTACTTTTTGAGAGCTTTCTCACTGGAGATTTCTTGGGCTAATCTTGCTCGTCTACAATCTGTGTGTACTAAATTTCTGTGGGCACAGGGGAAATCGCGGAGGGCCCTGTGATTGATTACTTTATCACATTAACAAGGTGGGTGGGCTGTTCCCGATTTCACCCTTTATTGCTTTGTTTGTATGTTACAACACATGAATATTTTATTAACAGGGATAGAATTGTGTAATGCAGCAGAATCTCCCTCTATTTTTGAAATGTTATTGGGTAGTGAAGCCAATAATCGCTTATTCATTAATATAGACACAAACTATTACAAGAGGACCCGGATTAAGGTGCTGATAGCAGCTTTTAAGGTATGGAGGACCGTCAAGCAATTTTATAATATGGGGAAGATAACTGGATATACTCCCTTAATTGCTTCGGCACTTCTCCCGTCAATATTCTGGGACCAAATAGTAGATCAGTGGTGAATAAAAGGGGTTCAAAGAATTGGAGACTTTTATTGGAATGGGGACTTGATGTCTTTTGAAATGTTAGTGGAGAAGTTTCAAATTCGCCACTTTGAATTTTTAAAATACCTTTAAATTCGTGACTATTTGTATAAACATCACTGGAATATAGATAAAAATCCGGTCATCGAAGCGGTGGGTAAGAACTCCCATATTGGTCATTTGTATTTGTTACTATTGAATACTAGGGGCAGTGATTTAGATATACATAGTTTAAAATGGGATAGCCGGCTTGGCCGGGTTGGGACCCGGATTGAAACCTCAATTGACATGGCTGGAAGATTATTTTTGGCTGCTCATCTACGCACACAACATTATAAGACCATATTTAATTCATATTATACCCCAGTTAAAATGCTTAAATGGGGAGGTACTAACAATGGGAAATGTTTCCGCTGTCGGTCCGATGAAGCCGATATATTACATATTTTCTATTCATGTATGCGTTTAAACCGTTTTTTTGGGCAGGTTGAGAAATTTATGGTGGAGATATTGGGTGGAACGGTATGATTAACTAATGCTCATGTGTTATTGGGGATAGATGAGGACATTGATAGAGACTCAGTTATGTTTAAACACAAATCTTTGATATTCTTGGCTGCGACTGTAATAAGGTTATGTATTGCCTCAATGTGGCTACAGAAGGATGCCCCATCTTTTGAAGTGTGGAGGGCTAGATTTTGGCATCCTACAATATTGAACATTCTCTATACACTCTGAAAGGAAAACGGAAAAAGAAACTTGGACTGGAAATCTGGGGACCAGTGGTGACCTATGTGAGCTTATAAATTTCAGTGCTACACTTTTTGTGTTCACTTCTCCTTTGCTATGTGGTATTCATGGTTTGTATTAATGTAGGAAATTAATTTCTGCTGACTGAGGTACTATGCTTTGATTATGTTTTATGCTTTCTGTTGATTTATTTTTATTTTTTATTAATTTTTTTCTTTTGTTTTTTTCTTTCCTGCTGGTGTGTTCTGTTCTGCCCGATCATGGATGTACAATAAAATCATTTAAAAAAAAAAAGAAATCCACAAAGGTAGAGCTGGGCACAGGCAGGCCAGCACGCAGGGACTCCCAGCAGCGGGCAGCCCTTCCAGCCACCTAGCAGGCAGCAGCTGAGTCCCACGGCAGTTCCTCCTGGCAGAGTGCTCTTCAGATCCAAATAAGTTCCAAAGGTTCACCAGACATGTAGTCACAGCCCCAGTACTTATACCAGTAAGTGTCTTTGTCGTCCCCTCGCCCAGGGCTCTGAGCCCAGTCCAAAGTAGTTCTGGAGGACACTTTGCAAGTGCACAACACTTCCCATTGTAAGTGCAAGCCTCGGCCCCAGATACACCACTGGGGGGCAGAGCATTATTGTGGAAGGCTGACACAGCCCTATTCAGGTGCAGGTGCTACTCCTCCCAACACTCAAAATACAGACTAGGCCTATTCAGCCCAGTGCTGACTCATCCAGACTGTCTGGAGCCACTGCTCCTCCCCAGCCCCTGTTACTCCAAGGCCAGGCAGTCAATACACAATAGCCAGTCACACATAAATGCCCACTTTCTCAATGTTTCGAAAAAAGAGGGGTAAGGCCCACAGGACAGAATCCAGGAAGAGCCATATATAATAAGTACAACGAAGGGGGGACCTGGTATCCTAATTAATTCAAATGATTTCTTTATTACAACAACCACACTATGGGGCCGATTATGATGGCGGACGGACCTGAGTCCGTCCATCACCATAGCGTAGGAGGGAACCTCCGCATTGCCTGCGGAGTTCCCTCCTGTGCAATTAGGATGTGACCGCCACCCTGGCGGTCACATACTCAATCTTTAACATTGCGGCGGGTGCAGCTTTAAGCTGCACCCGCCGCAATGTTAAAAGTGCATGCACGGCATTTGCGTGCACAAAGCAGCAGGCACCACGCGGTGCCTGACGCTTTGTCCACGCAAATGCAGGGGGGTACCATAGGTACCCCCCCATGTGCACCCCCCACCCCCCCCCCCTTCACCCAGGGGGCCCGCAACGGGCCCCCGAAGTGAAGCTCCGTATGCTTTTCCACGGCGAAAAGCCGCCGCGGAAAAGCATACTTTGTACTCCATCATAATATGGATGGCGGTGTCTGATAGACACCGCCAGCCATGTTAATGTTTATCCGCTGCGGGCGGAATCCGCCCGCGGCGGAAAAGCGGAGGACAGATTGTAAGACCCACCAGCCATCCTAATATGGCGGTGGGTCTTCCAAGGCTCCGCGAAGGATTTTCCGCATCCTCCGGGCCGGGGGTGGCTTCCGCCGGCCCGGTGGATGCGGGAAATCCGCCATCGTAATAGGCCCCTATATTCGTTTGGGTGATTGGGTTATTTATGTAACCTTTCTCTTGAAACTTTTCTCTTTTTTATATAAGGACTTCACATCATTTCAGTTAAGCACATATCAAAAAACATTTACATATTTACAAACATTCATATAATTTCACAACCTTTACCACAATATACATTACAAACATGTATCACAAACATAAATATAACCCTAGACCAATGTATCATTTATAGTCTAATCAACACAAATCAATGTCTTTGCGATTGAAGAATCCAAATCAATTCTCAGAACTGGGAACACAATATCATTTAGTGTCCCTCAGTATGAATTCTATATTAGCCTTATTGCATATTATTATAATTGCCGACACGTTTCAAGCCACAAGGGTTCTCAAGGGACTCTCATCAGGGCTTCTTACTTATAACACATTGGTGCAATCTACAAACCAAAACACAAATATCACTCTTTCTGTTCCTTCACCTTTATTCTATTTACTTCTGTCTCACAATTATAGAATCACTGTACCTGCTTGTATTGGGTTTTGCTCAACTTTGGCTGCTGTCTGGAATTAGGGTGGAACAACCTGTCATGGACCTATTTAAACAAAAGTCTAATTATAGTTCCTATATTTGTTGGGCCTACTAAGTGTTTGTATGATGCTTTATTGCACCTACCTCAACGTATTGGAGGAGGCTTTGAACAAGGGTTTATAGACCGCCTATAGTTGTGCGCGACCACATCTAAAAACAAAGACGGGAGCATTTCAAAAAACATTCCTATGCTACCTTAATTTTTGCTTTGTTTATCAACCCCATGTTCAGGGTAAATTCACATACGTAGTAGGTCCAGCAAATATAGGAAGTCTAATTAGACTATTATTTAAATAGGTCCATGACTTTTGGTTCCACTTTAAATCCAGACAGCAGCAAAGTTGAGCAAAACCCAAAACGAGCAGGTAGAGTGATGCTATAATTGTGAGACAGAAGTAAATATAATAAAGGTGAAGGAACAGAAAGAGTGATATTTGTATTTTGTTTTGTAGATTGCACCAATGTGTTATAAGTAAGAAGCCCTGATGAGAGCCCCTTGAGAACCCTTTTGTCTTGAAACGCGTTGGCAATTATATTAATATGCAATGAGGCTAATATAGAATTCATACTGACGGACACTAAATGATATTGTGTTCCCAGTTCTGAGAATTGATTTGGATTCTTCAGTCACAAAGAAATTAATTTGTGTTGATTAGACTATAAATGATACATTGGTCTGGTGTTATATTCATGTTTGTGATAAATGTTTGTAATGTATATTGTGGTAAATGTTGTGAAAATATATGAATGTTTGAAAATATGTAAATGTTTTTTGATATGTGCTTAACTGAAAGGATGAGAAGTCCTTATATACAAAAGATAAAAGTTTCAAGAGAAAGGTTAAATAAATAACCCAATCACCCGAAAGAATATAGTGTGGTTGTTGTAATAAAGAAATCACTTGAAATAATTAGGATAACAAGTCCCCCCTTCGTTGTACACACTTTCTAAATGTAGCATTTCTAAAATAGTAATAATAAATCTGCTAACACCAATATGCAGTATTTAATACCACTATTCCAAACATACCAAACTTGATCATGCAACCCCTCTCATGTCAGGAATGTCAGGAATTACCACTGAAGCACATATCAGGGAATCTCCAATGCATTCCGATGAGAGAGCAGCCTCACAACAGTGAGAAACCACATAGGCTGTTTGGCACTACCAGGACATGCCACACAGTTAAGGCACTTGTCCTACCTTTTGCCTAAAATGCACCCTGCCCATAGGGCTAGATAGGGCCTTCCTTAGGGGTGACTGATATGTAGTAAAAGAGGAGTCACAGACATGCCAACCACTTTATGTGCAACGTCATAGCGCCAGTAAACTGTGCGTGCAGGCCCTGCAGGGGCAGAGACCTGAGACAGGATTGAAAGGCTATTTTGGTGGGTTGCACAAGCAGCGCTGAAAGCCCACCAGTAGCATTTAATTTACTGGCCCAGGGTATATGAGATGCCACTGTACAAGGGTCATACAGGTAAATGAAATATGCCATACAGGTGTAGATCAATCTTACCAAGTGTACTATAAAGAACACATGCACTTTACAACTGAACAGCAGTGATAAAGTACCCAGAGTCATAAAACCACCAACAACAAGTCAGACAAAATACAGGAGGAAGGCAAAATGTTCTAGGATGACCCTGTAAAAAGTGCCAAGTCCAATACAGGGAATCACTTTGCCTCTGAACCAGCATCATATTACGGATGCAAGCGCAGATGCAAACATGCTCTTATCAGGTGCACTGAAATTGCAACACTAAAAGATGGTGCACTGTGAGTCTGCCCTCTGAGAGCTGCGCTCTGGATGTGATTAAAGGGGGTCCCATGATCCCCCCTGAAAACTCACTACAGGCGGGTGCAGTCACTCACTGCCGGTGGATCTATAATCCTTTTGCCAAGTGCAGGTGGGTTGCCGCTGCATTATGAAACACAGAGTGGTTTTGAAGCAGCCGCTCCACATTTCACTTGAATGCGCTGCCGTCAGGGCAACATGACTTTGTGACTGCTCTGAGGGCAACACATTCATCATGATTAAGGCTCACTTTTCCTATTAGGAAAGTGAGCACTACTACTAATGCGGACCCAGGAGGCAGTCTTTTTTACTCACGTCATCTTACTCCTGGTTTTCAGAGTCAAAACAGTAACCAGACGATCTGTAACACTGCCTGCAGTGACATCACTCACAAACACGGACACAAACACACATACACGAACGCAGACACACAAATGGTGGAAACATAAGATACTATGGAATATCCACCTGAAATTTCACTGAACAGAACACTGCACCCTTAAATATTTACCGAATACATAATGATTGCACAAGGTGCTCTCCAAACACTAGAAAGAGAAAGTCATGCAGGGAACGGATTTGCTTAATTATTCTTTGGCATATATATTTGGCATACACATACTATTTTGATTAAAGAGCTGCTGAAAAATTCTTTGGCACCTTGAAGAGAAATTGAAGATCAGGAAACATCAGATTAGGTACCCCTGGGAATACTAATTTAGAGCAGAAATAAGGCTGGAGAAGAACATTAGGTCTTTCATATTTTAAAAATCAAGAGTGTTCATTAAGGGTCGCTGGCAATCGAGAAGCATCTCAAGTGAGAAATTTGAGACGGCAAAAATGATAAAAAGAGGAAATAATGTAGGACTTTGAGCAACATATGCACTTTGAAAACGACTCAGTTTCTTCCAGGCACACCGGCTTTTAAGAAAACACAAGAGGGGACGCAGCTCCACAAGTGCAAAAACACAGCATTAATTAAAGACAAAGTTTTCCTCAGCGTTTCACTGCAGATATCGATTAGTGTTTCTCTTTTATTACCATTAATGCATGCTGTTAATTTGAAATGGTGCAATATGGGTATCTAGGGCTGGTTTTAGCACTGGTGGCACTCGGCACGACAATCCTTTTTGGAGCCCTTCTTCCACAATTACCTCCTTCTCCTTGATTCCCTCACTGCCACCCTCCAACAGGGCTCCTCAGCTATCAGTTCGCCCTCTCTCACATGCAGTTCATCTGTTTTATAGCACTCTAAACAGTGTAGGGTGTCAGAGCATATTACATCATACACACAGACAGGGAATCATACGTTTATAAACCAATCTATAAAGACAATGAGAATTACACTATGTAGGATTCACATGTCATCCAAACTGGTAAGCAGCATATTTTAAGAGTGTTTGGTCTGGAGAAGCAAAAACTCCGGAGTTAAATCGTACCACAGTGGTTGACTTTACTAATAAGAATGTATTTCTACCCAAACTAAACCGTTTTAGCAACATTGGGCTAATGGACTGCGGAAAAACATATGGTTCAACCCTATGATTTGCATTTTCCATGCTCTCTTTGATGACAGTTCGTAGGTCACTATGCTATATTAGGATGGTAGCTTATGAATTGCAATTAACAAAAGGAACTCAGTGACAAAAGCAGTGACCACCCGAGCTCCCCACAAACATACAGTTTTTAATTTGCATGGTACATGTTCTTTGCAGCAGGCATATTAATCCTCTGAGCTACTTTATGATGAGTCAAAGCTCCCACTAAACAAACCTCATCTCTCTTCAGCAGGAACATTAAATCACCAGTGTTATTTTGACATTTTTACTACTGCCTGAAAACTGGGACACACAAAGGGCCCGATTCACAGAATGAACTTAAGACTCAATCCTAAACTTACTACTATTTTGGTATTCACAGAATGCACTTACTACTCTTGGCATTCACAGAATGAACTTACTACTTTTGGTATTCACAGAAGTTAGGATTTTGTCTTAAATTTGTCTTAAGACAAACTTAAGACAGACTTAAGACAGACTTAAGACAAAATCCTAACTGGCAGGGCAGCAGAGTAGATGTCCTTTCAGCAGCTGTTAGACCTGGCATCATTGGCGTTGGTTTCTCCTGAATTTTCACCTTTACCCTCTGTGTTTTGCTGTGTGTTGGACTTCGTTTTGCTGGTGTAGATGCTTTGGGCACATTGCCACTGCTGTTCAGTTTACATAATTTAGTAAGAAGCTATCAAATAGTACCGAGGATTGAAAGTGACCACAACCCTCAAGTGGTTCTCTTTGATTTAGCTTTTGACTACCTGCCTGAAACTAGAATCCTGAAAACAGCTCTTACAGCTTTTAACCTTAAAAGGTTAATATGGAATGAACAAACGGAGGAAAGCATTTTGGGAGTCCTTGCCTGTTTAATACAAGATGTGCAGTCTGCCTTTTTTAAAATTGCATCTGCCTCGTTTTTTAAGAGATGTGATTCTTGGATAATGATGATCTGCGCCGGGGAGTCGCGCAAATATTGAAAAAATATTGAAAAATGCGTTCTCTTCTCCCCTGCACGCGCAAACCATTCACGTTCCAAGATAAAAAAGATATCGATGTCATTTCTCCTTCCCTTTGCTCCCTTCCATTCCACCCGGTTTAGTATTTATTGCTTTGTTTCTTTTAGTAATTGTATCTAAGGCGATTGGACTGTAAAAAAGAAAAATCTGTTTTAAAGGGCCAAGTTTCTGAGGATAATTTTGCATTTTTATGCTTTTGTGCCCCCCCCCCCACCCATTTGGAGAACCCATCCCAACGAGGCAGATGCAATTTTAAAAAAGCAAAAATGGATTGACGTATTCTTAAGTACTGACCATAATGCAAATATAAGAGGAATTCTCTTAATCTGCAAAAAACCAGCTAACGTGCGGATTCTTGAATTCAGAGAGGACAAATCTGGAAGATGGCTCATAGTTAACCTCTCTATACATGGGCAGAAATACACTTTAGTCGGATATTATGGTCCTAACTCTGATGACCCATCTTTTTTGGAGATAATAAGGAACGACTTAATAACCACCTCTGAACCCATAATCTGGACAGGGGACTTTAACGTTATTTTGAACCCAAAACTTGATAAAACCACTAATAGTAGCAGATATAGTTGTCAACCCCCTTCAAAATCTAGACAGACTATAAAAGGGATTATGGAGGACCTGGGTCTGGCAGATCTATGGAGAGAAAGAGCCGGCACTAAACCAGGGGTATCTTATAGGAATCTAAAATATAAACATACTTCACGAATAGATTTTGCCCTGTTTAGCTACTGTCTCCAAAACTCTATAGCTAGTATTAAGTATATACCCTCTCACTTATCCGACCATTCAGCTCTTTCTTTCACCTTAATACTTCAAACTCATAAAAAACATCCCTCCTGGGCATTTGATCGAACTATTCTTTTGGTCCCGGAAGAAGTGACATACCTCAACTCCGAAGCTAGGATGTTTTTAGATAGCAATTTGCACTCAACCTCCCTTGCCTTAGTATGGGAAACTCTCAAGGCATACCTGAGAGGTTGCATCACCAACAGAGCCTCCTTTATGAGGAAAAACCATCTAGCCAAAATCAAAAACCTAGAACAGGAGCTGGAGATAATTGAACAAAGGCTTAGGGGCACAACTGGCTCACTACAAGATCAAAAAAATATGTCAGACCTCAAAAGTCAGATAGAAGGTATTCTACAAGAAAGGGTCTCAAAGAAATGGGAGGCGAGCAAACTCTCCAATTTTGAATTCGGAGAAACCGCAGGTAAGATTTTAGCCTGGAGGGTCAAAGCAGACCAAGCAAAAAACCACATAAGAGGGATCATGGTAGTGGGGGAAAATCAGCTCAGGTCATCAGATGTAGGAATTAGTACTGCCTTTACGCAGTTTTTTGCGGAAATATATAGGGATGATATCAAAGATGACCAACAGGCGAGGAAGTCATGGCTGGATAAGATTTCTCTTCCACATTTATCGCAAGCGCAAAGTGAGGCATTGGAATTGGACATCTCAGAGACAGAGGTTAAAAAGACTGTATCCGCACTAAAACATGGTAAAGCTACAGGTCCTGACGGACTCCCCGGAGAACTGTATAGAGCCTTGGCCGATACAATTGTCCCTACTCTGACGGCCCTTTTCAACGGTATTCTGAAGGACGGTAACGACCCACCTCAATCATGGAGCGAGGCAACTATAGTCTTGATTTTAAAACCTGGGAAAGACCCAACACTATTTGGGTCTTACCGCCCAATATCATTGTTAAATAATGACTACAAAATATATGCCTCTATTTTAGCAGCTAGATTGGGATCAGTAATGGGGGAAATAATCCATCAAGATCAAAAGGGATTCATTAAAGGGCGTCAGCTTTCTGACCTAACATATGATCTAGTGGGGGCAATCGACATCGCCTCAGCTTTTTCTATCCCACTGGCAACCCTCATCCTAGACGCAGCTAAAGCTTTCGACAGGGTAAATTGGCCCTATTTAAACGACGTTTTAAAAAAGGTCAACTTAGCGGAGAAACTCTGTCGAACAATAAAACTTATATATAAATCGCCAACAGCACGGCTTCTAATAAATGGCAGGTTGTCTGAATCGTTCAAGATCTCTAGAGGCACAAGACAGGGCTGCCCGCTTTCCCCCCTCCTCTTTAACCTATACATAGAACCGTTTGCGGAAGTTCTCAGACGAGAAGATTCTATTCCATCTTTTAGGTTCGGGGAGTGGGAAAAGCGAGTAGCCTTGTACGCAGATGACATCTTGGTCTTTACCTCAGACCCGGAGATTGCTCTACCAGTAGTCATCGATAGAGCCGCAGATTTCGGCCGTATCTCGGGCTATGAGATAAACGCCTCTAAAACAGATATTATGGCATGGAACATACCTGGCCTACGGTTAAATACATCAAACGCAATGAGATATTTGGGAATTCGGATAGTGCAAGATATCGCACAAATCGCCCAAGTCAATCTTGAGAGAAATCTTAAGGAAATTAAAAAATCTTTAAAATCTTGGTCTAATCTCCCACTAACTATCCTAGGCAGAGTAAGCCTGCTAAAGATGTCAATTCTTCCCAAATGTACCTTCCTATTTAACACGATCCCCCTTGCATTTGATAAAACAGCGTTAGAGAAATGCCAGAGATAGCTTAACTCCTTCGTTTGGGGATACAAGTCAGCAAGAATATCCTGGAAAAAGCTGAGGAGGAGGAGGGAAAAGGGGGGCCTATCCCTACCCGACCTACAATACTATGCGTGGGCATTCCAACTATCCCATTCGAGAATGCTCTTAAAAGCACCATCTAATACATCAATAGGCCTCATGTTCATGGCAATGCTGATTGGTGCTGGCCTACCAACTAACGGCTACATGTTCAAATTTGGAGAACAGAAATACTTCAAGAAAGTTAAATTAAAAACTCTTATGTCCCAAGCGAAGCTATGGTCACATATAAGGAGGAACCTGGGTTTGTCATACTACTCCAACCTTGCGCCCATCTGGGAATCACCAGGGCTCCCTTCCTGCTGGAATGATAGGCTTACTATCCCGTTGAGATCAGGAGGGATACTAACATGGGGAGATGTGTTGACAGGTGACTCTCTGAGGCCCTGGGAGGATTTGCGAGAGCAGCGGGGGATAGAGCTCTCGAGGTTTAAATATCTACAATTAGATAGCTGGGCTAAGGCAACAAACAGGTCTGGGGCATCATTAGGGAAGCATAGCATCACCGAAGAGAAATTGGTAGCGCAACCCGCAGGGGGTAAAGAGGTCTCGAAATGGTACTGGTGCCTGCTAGAAGAGATAGACGGAGATTTCACCCTCCCGGAACAACTATGGGGCTCAGATCTGGGGGCCCAGAGCATCGAAATCTGGCAGAACTCATCCCAGGGAAGAAATGCAATAAATGTGGCCATATCGCAGCCTCAGACGTCCACATGTTCAAAGAATGCCCCAACATATTACAATTTTGGAATGAAGTTAAAGCAACTCTGGACTCCATTCTTAATACTTCGATCTCCATCACACTTTCCTTGATCATATTTGGATGGGACAACAACATAAAGGGCCACGCTAGGACATTTCTGTTTTTTGCCATACTGCTTGCAAGAAGAGAGATATGCAAGGTTTGGATTGAAAATTCAGCACCATCCCACGCAAACTGGCTGTCGTCTCTCTACGCAACCTCTAAAACTGATTTGAGGAGATCAGGCGGCGAGCGTAGCCGTATCTTTTGGGACGTTCTGGTTCGTTGGAGACAATAACCGGGGTTTTTTTTTTTTTTTTTTTTCCCGGTCCTATGATTATGCCTTGAAACTCCAAGAACTAGGCCCCCCCCAGACGGCTCAGAATGGCTAGTTCAACTGAATAAAACTTCAAGTTTGGAGTCTTCTCCCACGATACTCTTCGGGCCATCTATTGCCGATTTCCGCCTAATAGAGCATAGGATGCAGAGGAAACTCTGCATCCTATGGTTGGCCGTTGGAGGCTAAATAAGAGGTGGCCAGGCAAATGAGGATAAAAAAAAAAAAAAAAAAAAAGATGTGCAGTCTGCCTATGGTGAAGGGAAAACCATGGTTGAATTATGGTCACATTTATGTGACAAACTGCTGGTTACTTTTGCTAGGGATAAGCTGCACACGGGTATAACTTTGAACCCTAAGAAACCAGGGTGGTATTCTTCTCAATTACTATGTCCAAAAAGAAGGCTTAACAAAGCAATAAGATTACTGTACAGGAATAAAAATAAGCTATCGTTTTTTATTATATCTCTTAAAATTAAAGAATTAAAAAAGGGTTATAAAAAGGAAATTTGGAGGGCAAAGCAACCGTATTATGAGTCAACATGGGCTAAGATATATTATGCTTGTAAATCCAAAGATCTGTGGTTATTTTGGTGCATAATCAATAACCTTTAGAACGGTAATAATAGAAGCAACAGTGCTAATGTAGATGAAGCAAGTTGGTTGAACTTTTTTAATTTAAAAATTGATATACAAGGCCCACCGTATGACAAGGGTAATATTAATGGTCCTACTAGTAGGTATAATACAGAAAATGGAGAGAGGCAGGATAGTACTCATCTACAAGGTAGTGTGGATATTGAGCCCTGGTCGCTCGATAAAGTAAAAAAAGCGATAAATAAGATCGGATCAAATGGAGCACCTGGGCCAAATGGTATTCCGAATGCCATATTTAAAGCTAAATTATGGAATTGGCCGGACCTAATAATGCTCCTGTTTAATGAGGTCCTTCGATCGGGCCTTATTCCGTTATCATGGCACGGAAGTATCATTCAACCAATATATAAATGTGGCCCCCAGGATAATCCGGCTAATTATTGCTTAATCACACTTACAGATGTAGATGCAAAGATCTTTGGTAGTTGCCTGCTGCTGGATGATTTAGAGGCACTTTTGAAATCTTTTAGAGGCCGATCTCCCAGCCCATTAAAAAATTTTTTAACTCGCACTCGCCTTCGATTTACGGTAAAGAGATTAAGTATCTGCAAAATGCAGATGATACCATTTTAATGAGCCAAACAGTTATAGGGTTGAAAAGGTTAATCGACTAATTTAACTCTTATGTCACGCAAAATGGGTTAACAATTAATAAAAAAATAAATTTAAAAAAAGTGACTATAGAAAAGGCAAATCGAGAATAAAAGAATGGAATTTTAACAGCCTGGTAATTGAAAATGTTTAAACATATAAATACCTGGGCATTACTTTTGATGATGGATTGATATTTAGGCAGCATTTTAACAATCTTGAAGGCAGGAGTTCCTCTCTCGCCTTTCCAGTTAGAAAAGTGAGAGACAAATTATCATGTCCTAATTTTGAACATCTAATGAGGGTGATGAGAGCAAAGTTAATTCCATCCTTGGACTATTGCTCGATCATCTATAGGGGCAAAGACGCGAAAGTACTAGAGGATATAGAAATTAGGACATATAAAGCGGTTGTTAAGTTTCCTAAATACATTAGTCGTGCCAATATAAGATTAGAATTTGGGTTGAAGAACCAATTATTGGCACGTCAATCTACATTTTTAAAGTCCTTATTATCATTAGCCCCATCAGAGGATGGATTTTTAGCAAAGCTGTGCTGGCACGAAATTTCAGAAGGTGAATATTCGAGGAATTGGCAGTCATATTTAAATGAATGCTTATGCAATTATGAATGTTCAAAAATAGAAGATGAAATGAGGAGTAAAATAGTTTTAAAGAAAGAAGTGAATCAAATGGCTGCATTACTAACTACTATAGCGGATAAGGAGGACTTAAGGAAAAAAAAAATTGGGGACAATAGCTAACTCTTTTTGTAGGTTGTCGCCCCAACCCTATCTGTCATATCATTTAAGACCTGTAATTAAGAATACATTCATGCACTTAAGGTTGGGAAGATATCCGACACAAGATGGATTACCAAAGTGGGAGACTAAATGGTCATCAAGTATCTGCAGGCTCTGTGGGCTAAGTGTGGAAACTTTAATGCATATTGTAACCTTATGCCCAGCTCTGGCAGGTGCTCGGAAGTCCATCCTCAAACCGATTTTTAATGAATTAGGAGTGAGAACATGCAGGAATGCAATTATCGCCTGTTTAAGTGGGGACAACCTCAAACTCATTCATCTCTTTGTTAAGTTCATGAATATTGCGTAAAAATGTTTTCATACAATTGATGGTCCAAGCAAATGAATTCCATGGCAAAATAATTTAAGAAAACAATTAGCTCGGCATTAAAGTGTTTAAAATTTTTCTTTTTTGAAAAGGGAGATCGTATTACTTATTTTAAAATGGTATTTAGTATTGCCCTAGAACAGTGGATGTTATATTAAGGCATTGTCAGTGTCATTTAAATGTGTTTGTATAAGTTTTAATCAATGTTCACGTCACTTAATTTTATTGTAAGGATTTTATTTTAGTATGCATAATGCACTTTGCTCTATATATAAGGGTTAAAGGTTGTTTTATGAACAATGTTATACGAGTTTGGGGTACCAGTAGCTTAAACTAATATGAGGACTCTGTTGATAAGTATTGAAGAAAATTGCATTTTGTTTTGTTGGTGTGAATTGTTAATGGCTAATTACTGATACTGTAAATATGCTGTCACTATAAGCCATTACAGCTCATATATTGCATCACATTAACTACTGCTGCTGTTTCATCATCTGTTGCTAACACATTGCACTTTAGTTTGAGGCTGTTGAAAGAGTATTTTTTTGCTAGCATATGTCACTTTAGTAAGCATAATGCACTTTATTACCGTTTACGAATGGACAATAGCAAAATATTTGCAATTATATTATTTGCTGCTAACATATGTCACTTTAATTAGATACTGCTAAAATGTTATTCGCTGCTAGCATAAGGCACCTTAGTAAGCATAATGCATTCTATATATATATATTTTTTTTTTATTGTAAAGTTTTTAATATTCTGTTAAAAATGTCATTCATCAACTCATAATTGGTGGATCTTTTCTAGGATGTTAATAGCTTTGTGTATATATGCTTGTTTGTTTTTGCTTTTTTTTGCTTTACTTGTTTGTAATGATTTTAATTAATCAACAAATACACTATCAAAACTATCAGTGCCAAACTGCAAGTGCAATTGGTGTTATGGAGTAGTATTTCCATGATTGGTCTATTTGGTTTACTGTTAAGTCCCCAATAAAGTGCACTGTGTGCACCCAGGGCCTGTAAACCAAATTCTACTAGTAGAATTGCAGCACTGATTGTGCCACCTTCATAAGCAGCCTTGTAACAAGGTCTCAGGCCTGCCATTGTGATGCCTGTGTGCAGTCTAGTACTGCACCCACTTGCCAAGACCTAACCTTCCCTTCTATTATATGTTAGTCACTCCTAAGGTTGTCCCAAGGTACCTCTGTGGGCAAGGTGCAGTGTATGTGAAAGGTAGAACATGCCCTGATGTGTGTGGTATGTCCTGATAGTGAAATACTATCAGTTTCGTTTTTTAACTATTGTAAGACTATCTGTCCCCATAGGATAGAATGGGGAGTTTGTTCATAACATCTTATGAGTATTACTGCCCGTCGGATCAAGATAGGAAATTAAAGTTTTATATGCCTTAACTCAGAATGTTAAGAAGCATCTTTAAGTGAGGGTGATTTTAACATTCTGGGTTTGAAAATACCACTTTTAGAAAGTCAGTATTTTCTTGCCTAACCATCCAGTGTGCCTCTGCTAGGTTGTGTATTGACTTTCTGGCTTTGGAGTGACAGGGCTGGGGATGTGCATTCTGTTCCGACAGCCATTTGGGGGGGGGTTAAGGTGTGTCCTGCCTTTCCAGGGGGAATCAGGGCTTGGCTGAATAGACCTGGGAGGCATTCAGATTAGGGTGAGGACATTTCTTTCACACCTGAATGGGCCTGTTCTGCCAAGTACAATGTTGTCAAAATCAATAAGCGACCTCCCACTTGACCTAAATTGCTTTAATGCTTGCTAGTAAATAGCATAGAAACGGGTAATTAACTCATGAATTCTCCACACATTACATTATTTTTTATAAAAATACTTTTTGTTTCATTCATTATTCACTTATAAAAAGACTGTCAAGTAACAATTCTAATTCACATTGTCATAATTTCTTTCAACAATGTTATTTCCTGACCATATATACACAAATTTCAATAATACATTTTTTAGGTAATAATCTCAATCTATATGAAGAGAAAACATTTATGATAAAGACACAACATTTTTTGGGGATAAATCTTTTTCTCTTACGAAACATATATCAATACTCACCCCACATTAATACCTCCTTCACATAATCCACATTCGTATCACTGACTCATACTACAAACATTCATCCTCCCCAGTCCAACATAGCAAACACAGATGAACACAAATTTGTGTTTAGGATAGAACCAATAACCCTTGAATGCTACGCTGATTTCTGGGACCTCATACTCTCAGGCCGACGTACGTTTCGATGGATTTAAAGCATTATCTCCATCTTCATCAGGACCTATCAGTTCTTTTGTTATTTCTTTTTTCTCATAGAGGTAAACCATGGGGAATCTAAAACCACAGTATTGAACTGTTACTTCTAGCTGTCACGTCAGTACACTCCAGCCGGAGTGTGGATAATCCTTGTTACTTGAGCGGTCATTCGGGGTATCAGCTGTCAAAAACTAATTTTATCTATTTAAAAGATCTGGGCACCTCCTGCTCATGTATCTTCTTTTGAAAAAACTCCGATATAGTATGCACACGGGGTAAACTCTATTCATTCAAATACAGGGACTAGGGTGGTTCACTCTATATTTTGCAATTTACTTTGAACAGAACTATTTTTATCATATAAAAGTCATATCTTTATTACTGCATTATGTATTTTTGTCGTTTTGGTCTTGTTTGGTTCAATAAAGATCACTTATTTTTCTGAATCCGGTGTGGCGTCCATTTGTAGTGTTTTTGCTGTATTACTGTATGTGTTCACAAATGCTTTACAGACTGCCTCTGATATAAGCCTGTCTGCACCTGCCGAGCTACCAAGGGGGTGAGCATGGGTTATTTTAGAAATATATCGCCCCTACCCTGACTACGAAGAAGGGTCCCTACTTGGACAATGGTGCAAGCCATTGCCAACTAGAGACCCCCATGTCTAACATTGGTGGTCAGCGGTGAGGATCTGGAATTGCATTTGTCTCTTACATACAGTGATAAGAGTATACTACTAGTATAGTGCAGACCACTGCACGGCCACATAAAATTGATGGAACTTTTTCCTTGGAATTCTTTGAAACTTGAGAACTGCCAATTTTCACCATGAGTAAACCAGCATCACTTGCATCAGTAGATATTGAATTTGAAGAGGAGATGGTTGAAGCCTACAGTGTGCCACAATTGAAAGCTGTCTGCAAAAAAATTAAAATCCCAAAAAGAGGCCACACCGGAATGGAGGAATACCAAAAGACGCTGAGGGCCTGGTTGGAATCAAGGAATGCCAGTGAGCACGCTGAGCAGCCTATGGTGGAGGGAGAGAATTTTGATGGGCTGCAGGATGGGCTATTGGGACTGCCTGGAGGGAAGCTACTGTCCAGCGGGGGGGTAGCAGTGTGTCTTCAAAGGATCTGTCTCCATGGAGAGAAGCAGGGGGCAGGATTTGGAGCTTACAAAGGTCAGGCTGGGGAAGGACTGTGACATGGAAAGCAAGACATTTGAGTGAGAGAAGCAGAAACTGGCCATGGACGAAAAGAGTGTGCTTTTAGAGCATGAGAGAGGTTTAAAGGAACTGGAAATAAAGGCCAAGAGTGTGCACCCAGTTCCAATGTTGGGAGCGTTTTTCCAGTGCCTGGAAAATAAAAGGTATACATCCCCAAGCAAGTGGTTAAGGATTTTGTCAAGAATGAATATAATGGACAGTGGTTTTAGGCATATGAGGTAGTAATGAGGTCCCACAGAGTTCCTGAGGGACACTGGGAAGCGGGGTTGTGGATCTGCTTTGTGACTGAGGGGATAGCCTTACCAAATGAGGACAAATGTATTATGCCCACTTGAAGGAAGTCTTAATCAGGTATGGTTTGACCCCAGAACTGTGCATGCAGAAGTCGAGGGCCCATAAGAGGTTTGATTCAAGCGCTTGGGTGGAGTATGTGTCCTATTTTTGCACAGCACTGGATGGTTGGGTGAAAGGTAGCCAGGTAAATGATTTTCAGGGGCTCTATGATTTGGTTGCTTGGGAGCACTTGTCTGGTAGTTGTTTTCCAGAGCTACTCCAGCATTTAATTTACAGTAAGCTGACTGAAGCTTGCTTTGGAGGCGGCCCGCTGGGTCAGTACAAGGGTCCACAAAGGTTATGTGGGACACTCCGCCAAAGGTGGGCAGGGTCCCAAGCAGAAGAGTAGGGAGACAAGGGTAAAAGGAGAAGTTCAAAAAAGGGCCCCAAAGTAATTTCCAAGGGAACCAAGGTAAGGGTTCCCAGCCCCCCAGTGAGAAGAAGCCATGGGTCCCGGGAGGTAAGCCTGCCCAGAAGAGCCCCGGGGCATGTTATGCTTGAGGTCAGGTGGCTCACTACATAGGGGATCCTAGGTGTTCCAAGAAAGCCATTACCACACCCACAGGTGCTCCGGCCCTTGAGTTGGCTAGTGTAGCCTTTGGAGAGGAGTCAGGTTCCCAGGAGGAGTGAGGGTCTGCATAAATGACCCTGGTCTCTTTAGGAGACAATGAGATGGTCCCAAGAGCTCATCTGCCTGATGCCACTATAAATACAGGCAGTGGGTGACATCACTGGCCATAATGTGGAAGCTCTGAGAGAAACTGAAGTGTGACAGCTGTCAGTTGTCAGCTAGTGTCTGAGGAGCAGGTGGTCCTCAATACTTTCTACCCAGTAGCTGCAGCGGACAACTCGGAGTGCCTCTGCAAAGTGGCACAGGTTTCCTTTGAGTGGGGGTCTCAGGTAGTTTGAAAGTAGCTGTTAGGTCAGCCATGCCTGTTGACTGTCTGCTAGTCAATGATTTGGAGAGTTCCCCTTGGGAAAAGGTGGAACGTAAGTCTCATTTGGAGATGTTGGGTCTGCCTGAGTGGGCGTGGGAGGCCACTCGGTCCATGGCAGCCAGTAAGGGTATTCAAAAGGAACTGGAGCCTGAAACAGTGGCCCATGTGCCTGCCAGAAAATAGAAGAGGCAAGGGGTTGGGAAACCAGCCCTTGAAGTTCCCATGGTCTAAGAGGAAGCAAATCTTGAGGGGGATGCCCTGGAGCCCACAGGGGAGCAAGTGGGCGAACTGGGAGAACTGCGTGAGCTGACCCTTTGGCAGCAGTGAGGGGGCCCCTCCAGTGAGAAATTCTGCCAGGAGCAGCAGAAATGCCCTTCTCCTATTGGTTTGCAGAAGCAGGGTGCAAACCAGGTAGCAGGTGATCATTCTGGATCACATTGGATTTACTGGGAGAAGTGTCTCCTGTATAGTGAGGTTAAGGTTGCTGAGCCTTGGTCAGCCTTTGTGATGGTGGTACTCCAGCGCTTCAGAGCCTTCCTACTGGGGCTGGCTCATGATGTGCTTTTGGCAGGGCATTTGGGGCAATACAAGACTTTTGAAAGGCTTGTCACCCACTTTTACAGGCCCAAAATGTGTAGGAACTCTGACACACATTAAGGTCTTGCCATACAAGTGGTAAGATTGGGAGGAAGGGCAAGGCTCTTCTCAAACCTTTCCCTGTAGTCAGCACCCCCTTTGAGAGGGTTGGTATTGACATTGTGGGGCCTCTGGATCCCGAGGCAGCCATGGGCAACAAGTTCATCCTGGTCTTCGTGAACCATGCCACCAGGTACCCGGAAGCCATCCCTCTCCGGATTGTGAGGGCCCCTGTTGTGGCTCATGCATTAATGGGGATTTTCTCCTATGTGGGATTCCCCCGAGAGGTGGTGTCTGACTGTGATACCAACTTCATATCTAAGTAAATGAAGACCCTGTGGCAGGAGTGCAGTATTACCTACAAGTTCACCACTCCTTACCACCCCAATAGTAACTGGCTGGTTGAGATTCAACTGACCCTGAAGGGCATGATTATGGGTCTTGGTGAACCCACGAGGCATAAGTGGGACTTCCTCTTACCATGCCTGTTGCTTGCTTACAGGGAGGTACCACAGAAGTCCATGGGGTTCAGTCCCTTTGAGCTCCTGTATGGCAATTCTGTAAGACGACCTCTAAGTCTGGTCAAAGAAGGCTAGGAGAAAGCTCACAGAAAAACACCCCAGAATGTGTATAGCTACATGCTGCCCTTCAGAAACCAGACTAAGCGCTTCAGGCAATTCGCCCAGGCGAATCTGGAAGCCAGCCAGACAGAGATGAAAGGGTGGTATGATCAGAATGCCACAGTGATCGAGTTTAAGCTTTGTCAAAAAATGTGGGTAATGGCCCCAGTGTAGCCTTGTGCGCTTCAAGATAAGTGGACTGGGCCATTTGAGGTGGAGGAGCACAAAAATAAAGCCACCTACTTGGTGGACTTGCAGTCTCCAAGGAACCTTTGTGAGTCCTGCATGTTTACTGCCTTAAGCCCCACTTGGAGAGGTTTGAAGTGGGAATGCTGGTTGCAACAGATGCTGGAATGGAGGAAGAGACTGAGCCTCTTCTTGACTCTGTTCTCCCTGATCCCTGGTGTCTCTCAGCGGTGTGTCCATGATGTGGACACTGGGGACGAGTCCTGCTGTGAATCACAACCTTTACAGAGTGACTGACAAGGTCAAGGCTTGCATCAAGGAGGAGATCTCCAAGATGTTAGCACTAGGGGTTATTGAGCCCTTAAATTACCCTTGGGCCCACCCAGTGGGCCTGGTCCAAAAGGCTGCCGTCCACGCCAGAACTCCAGTTCTGTGTGGACTACCGAGAGCTCAGTTCAGTCACCAGGTCTGATGAACACCTCATCCCCAGAGCTGATGAGCTCATAGATCGGTTGGGAGCTACCCAGTACCTCAGTACGTTTGACTTAATGTCTGGGTACTGGCAGATTGCTTTAACTGAGGGCCAAGGAGAGGTCTGCATTTTCAACCCCAGAGAGGCACTACCAATTCCTTGTGATGCCCTTTCGGTTGAAGAATGCCCCTGCCATCTTTTAGAGGTTGGTCAACTAGGTGCTGGCTAGACTGGAGGATTTCAGTGCCGCCTACCTGGATGACATTGCAGTGTTCAGTGCCACATAGGAGAAACATCTGCACCCCCTCTGGGAAGTCTTGAAGGCTCTGCAGCGGGCAGGCCTCATGATCAAGGCATACAAGTGCCAGATCAGGCAGGGTTCAGTGTTGTACTTAGGACACCAGGTAGGAAGCGGCCATGTGGCGCCCCTGCAGCCTAAGATTGACACCATTCTGGCTTGGGAACCCCCAAGAACCAGACAGAGGTGGGAGCCTTTTTTGGCCTCACTGAGTATTACGGGAGATTCGTCAAGTGTTATGGCTCCATTGTTGCCCCCTTGACAGAGGGGACTTCCAGGAAGCAGCCCAGGAATGTGAACTGGACTGAAGCCTGCCAGAAAGCTTTTGATGCCCTGAAATCCCCCATGTGCACAACACCTATGCTCAAGGCACCCAACTTCTCACAGGACTTCGTGTTGCAGACAGATGTTTCAGACCATGGTGTGGGGGCTGTGCTCTCACAACTAAATGAGGAGGGCCTAGATAAACCTGTAGCCTTTATTAGTAGGAGAATACTTCCACTGGAACAGAGGTGGAGTGCGATTGAGTGTGAGGCTTTTGCTATGGTCTGGGCGCTGAAGAAGCCAAGGCCCTACTTACTTGGGACTCACTTGTGGGTTCAGACCGACCTCAGGCCCCTCAGATGGTTAATGCAGATGAGGGGTGAGAATCCGAAGTTGCTGAGGTGGTCCATTTCCCTACAGGGGATGGACTTCACAGTGGAACTCCGCCGTGGTACAGAACACACCAGTGCTGATGGTCTGTCCAGATTTTTCTACCTTAGCAAAGAGAACTTCCAAGAGGGTGGGTAGTTCGCCCCACATTTCAGCTGGGGGGGATATGTGTTAGACCTGGCATCATTGGCATGGGTTTCCCCTCTATTTATGCCTTTACCTCCTGTGTTTTTGCTGTTTGTTGGAATTTGATTTGCTGGTCTAAATGCTTTGGGCACTTTGCCACTGCTGCTCAGTGCCAAAGTGCAAGTGCTTCTTTTGTGAATTGTTGATATGGATTGGTGTTTCCATGATTGGTCTATTTGGTTTACTGTTAAGTCCCTAGTACAGTGCGCTGTGTGTGCCCATGACCTGTAAACCAAATGCTGCTAGTAGGCTTGAAGCACTGCGTGTGCCACCTCTATAAACAGCCTTGCAACAAGCTCTCAAGCCTGCACCTGTGGTGCATGTGTGCAGTCTAGTACTGCCATGTCGAACTGGCAAGTGCACCCACTTGCCAGGCCCTAACATTCCCTTTTCTTAGATGTTAGTCATCCCTAAGGTCAGCCCAAGATACCCCTCAGGGCAGGGTGCAGTGTATGTGGAAGGTAGGACATGCGCTGATGTGTGTGGTGTGTTCTGATAGTAAAATACTGACAATTTTGTTTTCACTATTGTAAGGCTATCTGTCCGCATAGGAGAAAATGGGGAGTTTGCTCATAACATCTTATGAGTATTACTGCTCATGGGAACAAGATAGGAAAATAGAGTTTGATATGCCTGAACTCTGAGGGTCATTTTTACATTTTGGGTTTGAAAATACCACTTTTAGAAGGAAGATATTTTCTTGCCTAGCCATCCAGTGTGCCTCTGCTAGGTTGTGAATTGGCTGTTTGGCTTTGGAGTCACAAGGGCTGGGGATGGGCATTCTGTTCAGCCACTTGGGGGTTGAGGTATATCCTGCCTTTCCAGAGTGAGTCAGGGCTGGGCTGAATAGACCTGACCTGAATTCAGTGTAGGAGGAGATTTCTTTCACACCTGAATGGACCTGCTATGCCAAGGACAATGCTGTCTCCACCTCCTGCCAGGAAGCTCCCACAGAGAACAAAGAGATTTACTGAATAAAAAGAGGGGCCCTGACCCCAGACTTTTAGATCATTTTGTGAATCAATAGGAATCTTTGCCAAGGAGAAGAGCTTGATAAATGGAGGAGAAGTACTGCCCCTTCACTGTGCGCTGTCTGGGGTTGGCCTGCAGCGACTGTTTTGGCCAAGGAAAGGAGAAATGACTTTGCTGTGTGCTGGGTCGCCTGCTGGAAGAAGATCTCCAAGGGCTTGAATGAAGAGCTTGCCTCATGTTCTGAAGTCTAAGGGACAGAAGAACTTCACCAACAGCTTCCCTGAAATTCCTTGCTTGGAGTTCTGATCTGCTAAGAGGTACGTGCTGCTGTTTTGGACCTCTGGAGGCTGTTTGCCGTTGGGAGCTGAAAAAGTAATGTAACTTCAAGAAGTGCGGTGCATCCGTACCAGTTTCTGATGCATCGCCGAATAAACCAACTCAGCGCCTACTCGTGCACAAGAAACCGCTGAACGCCACATCGAGTGCACCATCTATGAAGGCCGAGACCATCGCACCAATTCCGACGCAGGCCCTGCTGTGCGGCTGCAAAAACCAAAGCATCGTGGGACTGTGGTTGAAGAAATCAATACAAGTGCAGGTGCCGCCACCACTACGAGAACTGACGCATCCCCGTTCCTCATGTATCTCATATGGACACCACGCTGGCAAGTACACCGGGGTCGCAGTAAGAAACTGACTCATTATCTCCCTGCACAATAAGAAACAGATGCATCACGTTCCCTTCAGTAAGGCACTGACGCATCACCCCCCTGCCCCCCTGTGAGGCTGTAAGGCACCGATGCAATCACCTTTCCTGGGCATAAGGAACCAATGCATCACCTTCCCTGCACAGTTTTTGTTTATGTGCTGACGCATCCAAGGTACTTTGTTTGAAAAGTGTTGCATCTACAATTTGCTTTGAACAAAAGTATTTTTATCATTTTAAAGCCATATCTGTATTACTGTATTGTGGAATTTTGTCGTTTTGGTCTTGTTTGGTTTAGGTAAAGATTACTTATTTTTCTAAACTGGTGTGGTGTCCATTTGTAGTGTTTTCACTGTATTATTATATGCATTCACAAATGCTTTACACAATGCCTCTGAGATAAGCCTGACTACTCCTGCCAAACTACCAGGAGGGTGAGCAGGGGTAATTTTTTTTTTTTTTTTTTTTTTATTGGAAATTTATTAAGCGCCTGATTACGCCACTGGCGTGTCTCCGCGCTATGGCAAGTGGTGTGGCTGTCCCCCCCTCCTCCCAACCAAGCTATCTACTGAAACAGGTGCGTTTTAAGTTTTTTTCTAAACTGGACTTCGCAGGGTTCCAGCCGAAGTTCCAGTGGCAGATTGTTCCAGCGCTTGGGAGCAAGGTATCTGAAAGATCTGCCTCCCATGCGAGCTTTAAATATTCTTGGGACTTTTAACAGCCCGGTCTGCGAAGACCGGAGACTGCGTGCAGGCTCATAATGGGCTATAAGGCTCTGGAGCGGGAGAGGTGCTTTGCCACTCAGGATACGATGGCAAGTGGCAAGAGCCTTAAACTCCACTCTCCTCTCTATGGGGAGCCAATGAAGCGCCCGCAAGGCCAGTTTGGCGGATGACCTCCTGGGGAGTCTGAGGACCAGCCGCGCCGCTGCGTTTTGTAGAACCTGCAGGCGGCCGAGGACCCTGCCTGAGGCCCCCAGGTAGAGCAGATTCCCATAATCGAGTCGGGAGGTAACCAGGGCATGCACCAGTGTCTGACGAGCAGGAGTGGGAAGCAGATCTAATACTTTCCTGAGAGCTCTCAGAACACCGAAACAGATCCCTGCCACTCGACCGACATGTGGGCCAAAGGTGAGGTCCTTATCCAACCATACGCCAAGGTTTCTGGCCTCGCGGCAGGGAGCAGGAACCTCCCCCAGACACGGTGGCCACCACGCCGACGACCACGCAGACGGCACTCCCCCCACCACGAGCACCTCGGTCTTGCTCCCGTTTAACTTTAAACAGTTGGCAGACATCCAGGCAGCAAGGTCGTTCATGCAGTTCCTGAAGATGTCTGCCGCAAGTCCGGGCGCGCGCGATAGGGAGATAACCAGCTGCGTGTCGTCGGCGTAGGACACCAGGCGGAGACCATACCCCTCCACGATGGCTGCCAGGGGGGAGACATAGATGTTAAATAGAGTTGGGCTCAGGGACGAACCCTGCGGTACGCCCTGGCCCAACTCAATCTCCCTGGAGTAGTAATCACCCAATCTGACCTGGAAACACCTCTCCGTGAGGAAGGACTTAATCCAGCCAAGCGCAGCTCCTGTCACCCCTCCTCCATTCAGACACTGTAGCAAGGTGGAATGTGCTACAGTGTCGAATGCTGCACTTAAGTCTAGTAAAATCAGTGCCATCACTTTTAGAAGTGTATACCCCTTACCCTGACTAGGAAGAAGGGTCCCTACTTGTAGAATGGTGCAGGCCATTGCCAACTAGAAACCCCATTTCTAACATGAGCACAGGTCCAGAAGTGCACTGAAGAGTTGGTAGATGAGGACCAGTATGTATATCCAGTTGAGCCTTGAAGTGAGGAAAACTTCTTGAGGCATGCTTTTGAAGTGCACTGGTTTCCTGCTTTGCTTGTCCTGACTCCTGACTATCACAGGGGGTATGCAGTCATTTGTGTGGAGGCTGAACACTGCCTAGTCAAGTGTATCTGGGGCTGTGCCCAGCTCCTCCTGGCCCATTCAGGCACACCTAAGCTCCACATTCTGCATGCCTATCTAGAAGGAATACACAAAGACCAACTGTCAACTACACCTAGACATTTGACGTAGAGACGGGCTATTGGCACTAAATAGTTAAGGCAGGAAAAGGCCTGCTTTCAAAAAGTGGCATCTTCAAAATTGTATTCTAAAATCTGACATAGCCATAGTTTAGGATTGTTTATTACAATTTCAAAGACACCAAACCTGAAATTGGTAACTACTACCATTTGCAAATTACAGCTTATTAATTGTAATAAGATAACTTAAATGGTGTACTATGTGAGAAGGAGGCCTTACAGTAGTGAAAAACAAATGAAAGTACTTTTCACTACCAGAACATGTAAAATCTAAAAGTACTCTGCCCTCTTCGCTGTCCAGGGCCTGCTGTCAGGTTGACTTCTATTTATTAAAAAGGAAGGTTTGGGACTGGCAAAAGATTTCTCTTGCCAGGCTGAAATGGCAGCCTGAAACTGCACACACAGGCTGCAAAGGCAGGTCTGAGATATGTTTAAAGTTCTACTTAAGTGGGTGTTACAACTAAGTATGCAGGCCCACTCATAGCATTTAATTTACAGGCCCTGGGCACAGGTAGCACCACTTTACTAGGGCCTTAGAAGCTATTTATATAGGCCTATTGGGTAAATTGGGTATAAGCCAACTATACCATGTTTTCAGGAGCGAGCACAAGCACTTTATCACTGGTTAGCAGTGGCAAAGTGTGCAGAATCCTAAAGCAACCAAAAACAAAGTCAGCAAATGGGAGAGCAGGAGGCAAAAAGTTAGGTGGTAAACCACACCAAGGGTATGAGGTCCAAGAGACACCATAAATGCGAAAGTTCGTTCACTGGCATACTTGATGGCATTTTTGGTATAAGGGGCCATCCATACTGTATTGGGGCACCCATACAAAGTGGGTAGCTCTTGCACACTGGAGGCTATTTTTGACATATGGGGCACACATAGCACATTTTGAAACAAAGAATGGGGTTAATTCCTGGAAATAGACAGGTTTCATTAATTTGCCACACAGCAAAAGGAGTTGAATATATATATTTTTAAACATCTTTTTACTATAATAATCATGCTCATTAGACAATATGAATGTTGGTCGTACAGTACAAACATCAACACACATTTGGTACATTAATCATCCCAGGGAATGGCCTAACATAACATAAATTGAATCTGAGTTCTACATTGTTGCCCCCCATTTTGTATCAGTTCTGGGATAGTTCTATGTCTCTGCTGTGGAATGAACTTAATCAGAATCCCCCTGGTACTTCATGGCCCCTGATTTGTTCCTCTGTAATTCTTCCATGGGAACCATATTTTTTCCCATTTTTTGGGATAACCTCTGGCCTTATAAATTACTTCCTCTGCCCTCTGGCACCAATCCATATCTGCCTCCCACTCCGCTGTGACGCTTGACAAGAGGGAGTAACCCGGGAGGGTCTGTTGCAGCAAATAATTTCAGCAGTTAATGAATTTTATCATAAGTTTGATAGATTATATTTTAAGCCCCTTTTTGATGATCTGAGGACTAATTTACTAGCCTGAGAAAGCCCTGGTCCAATTAACCATCAAGGGCGAAACATGTATCAGCTGTTGCACTTCCAGAGGAGTAAAGAAATTATCTCTGAAACTATATAGATGTTGATGACAATAAAGTAATTCAATCTCAAACAACATATGACAATTGTCCCTCTTTATGTAAAGGAATCACTTTAACAAATGAAATTGTCCATATCTTCTAAGGAGGAGCAGTTGTTCAAACCCCTATCACACATTTATCAACACGAGGCTGGTAAGGTCCAATGTCTCAAGCGCATCTCCTCCATCGCTTACTCATAAAAGCAGACAATTTTCATCCAAGACCAGGATCCCTGGACCTTCTCTATATTTCTGAACCCCCTCCCGATATGGTAGAAGGATCCTTCCTGTAAGCAGCCTCTTGAACACAGGGGTGACTCTGCCCTTCCCAGTTTTTGTAACAGAGTGCATGATTAATATGAGCTGTGCAGGAGTTTTTGTAGTTTCAGCCTGAATCTGGCTTTGCAGGGCATCCACCTATTCCTCGTCGTCTATGGCCCCCACGTCCTCCACCCAAGTCTGTTGAAGCTGTTCAATCGAGTCTGGGGAATTATTCATTAAATTCCTGTAGATCACTGTTATTCCTTTTTCCAAAGATGGGGTCGGCCATCAGTCTATCTTCTAGGGGGGAAAAATCAGGGAGGTGGGTACCTTCCCTGATATGTCTACTCAGCACGTGGCCGAGCTGGAAATAGGGAGAGGTCAAACTCCTGGCTAAGAGTCTCGAATTAGAGCAGGGAATCGTTTCTCCATACATCTCCCAGGTGTTCAATCCCTATACTTTCCTACTGAGAAAACCCCTGCAATCTAGATACCTTCTTCAAGTGTTCACTGTGCCATGGTGGGGTCAGTGCCTTAAACTTGGAGTGCCAACCCAGGTATAGATTGGCCTCTGTCCAGCTTCTCACTATTGACTCGGTATGAAGCGTTAAAACCCGTTTCTTTGCGCCCGCATAGAGGCTAAGTTTGTGATTGCCAGCAGGCATAGCTGCTCAATCAACCCTGTAGGCTGGCTCACTCTGGTCTGTCTATTCCCAGTCATGAATTATTAGGAGCTGTGAGGCCCAGTAGTAATTTCTAATATCTGGGATTGCCAGTCTCCCATCGTATATGCCTCTTTGTAACTTGTTCAGGGCTATGCTTGCCGCTCCCCCCCTGCCAAACAGTGATCTGAGTTTGTGGGAAATGTGTTTAAAGAAGATTGGTGGGACACGAAACAGTGTATTTTGTAAGGCGTATAGTTATCTGGGGAGGGACATCATCTTGTATCGCGCCACACTGACCATAAGCGACAAGGGAAGGGTGTGCCAGTGTGCTACATGTGCCAGGAGACAGAGTAATAGGGGGCGAGGTTTTGCTGTAAAATCCCACCAGAATTATTGGAGCTGTACAGCTCAATGGCAGCCTCGGGGGGGGGGGGCTGGTAGAGGGAATATTAATGATGTGTCCCAATTTATTTTGTGTCCCGCATTGCTCCCGAACAGGTCAAAAATATGCGGAATGCACGCAATGGAGGCATATGTTTTGGAAAAATAAGGACTATATAGTCTGCATAAGGGAGATCCATTCCTCCCAGCCGTCAGTCGAGGGAATGCCCCATATCAGCGGGTCTCCACGTATCCACACTGCCAACGGCTTGGGAGCCAAAGCAAAGTGGGGGGGGGGGCAGAGGGCAACCCTTCCTAGTGCCTCTGCCCAGTGATATGACCCCGGATATCGCACTATTGACCCACACCCTGGCTAGTGCGGCCTAGTATAGCAGTTTAATCCAGGCACAAAACCTCAGCCCGAAACCCCATCTGGCTTAAACGGTGAATAAATATGGCCATTCTATACTATCAAACGCCATGGATGTATCCAAAGCCATCTGTGCAGTCTTGTGAGTTGAACGTTCTCTAGTCATGTGCAGGCCTCCATACATCCTGTGCATGTTTAGTCTGATGCTCCTACTTGGCATGAAGCCTGACTGGTCTATGTGTATAATGCCTGGAGGGAGATTGGTCTATAGGAGCCACACTCCTCAGGAGGCTTACCTGGTTTATGAATAACTACAATCGTAGACATTCTTTGGTCATTTGGGAGGTATCCCTCCTCCGCTGCTGCCAGAGATGTTTTAATACATGATGGGCAAAGTGGCCTCTGGCCCAGGGCCCCAGCCTTTCAGGGGGCCCCCGAAAGAATCAACTCCGTTCTCCAGAGTTTTGCCCTAATGATCTTGATTATTCCTTAAACAGATTGTTTAAATACTGTTTAAATACTGTTTCCCTTAAAAAACAAATGTATGTACCTGATGTTTGAGAGTCTAGTACAGCCATTTGGCAGAGAAATGTTGTGTTTGTTTTGTGCATTATACGTAAAAAACATTCTTTTAGATCAAAACAAGGCCTAACATATATTAAATGGGGGAGAGTCACAGAGATTATTTGCAGTGATATTGGTGAGCTGCTGCTGTGTTACAATATTGAAAACACACGTAACTATTCCTGAATATTAGATGTAAACACATTTAGCACCCTCCTTGCGACATATTTACTGTATGAAGCATCATGTTGCAAGGAGTTACAGATATGTCAGTATTTCTGACATATCTGTTAGCACGAAAGTGATGCATTGCTGAGGTATGTCTGAAGAGAGACGCAACTCCAGTAATGTGTCCTTTCACATGGGGGTAAGCTCAATGTGAAAGGGCCTGCATCAGTCTTCCACCAGCTTTGAGGCAGGTGTGAGATATTAACGCAATGGCATCCTACAAGTCCCGCACTGAGTTCTCAGAGATTCCAATGCGCCACTTCTACGAGGCTTTTTGCTGGTCAACACCCACCCTGCATACATTATACCTGGTGCGGGTATAATGTGGTGCAGGGGTTTACAAATTGTTGCATCTACCTAGATGCGTCACTTTGTAAATAGGTACAAAAGGGGGTGGTGATGGACGGAGCATGTGAACCAATCAAACACTCAGACCCAGTCAAAAGATCTGGGTTTGATCCATCACCGTTCTTTAGCCCACTATGCCACCCAAGTTCAGACATGGCTATATGCAAATCAGTATGACCCTGTGCCTCATGGGAACAGTCCAGCCCGAACTGCCAAGCCATGCCTTCCCTGGACCGGAAACAAGCTTCCGAGGACCGGTTTCTGGCATTCCAGCCGTCTTCAGCCCGGCCTGCTTGAATCCAGTGACAAAGTGAGCAAGGGACTCACGTCTGAGCATACCCTGCCACACTTATGGCGGCCAAAGCGGTACAAAAGGGGGTGGTGATGGACGGAGCATCTGAACCAATCAAACACTCACACCCAGTCAAAAGATCTTGGTTTGATCCATCACCGTTCTTTAGCCCACTCTGCCACCCCAGTTCAGACATGGCTATATGCAAATCAGTCTGACCCTGTGCCTCATGGGAACAGTCCAGCCCGAACTGCCAAGCCATGCCTTCCCTGGACCGGAAACAAGCTTCCGAGGACCGGTTTCTGGCATTCCAGCCGTCTTCAGCCCGGCTTGCTTGAATCCAGTGACAAAGTGAGCAAGGGACTCACGTCTGAGCATACCCCTTTTGTACCACTTTGTAAATAGGGCGCAACATTGCAAATTTTTTATTCTGCTGGTGCGTCACACAAAGTGACGCACTAGCAGCATAAAAGTGAAGGAAGACCTCATAAATAAGGACCTTAAAATTTGAACGAGTGTTCCTTTGTACTGTCAGGGATCTAAGAAATGAAATAGTGTATTTAATAAAGCACACAGCTACTCAGACTAGAGTGTCCTGCAGCATGACAGCGGGAGGAAAACGTGCGTAAAAGACGCATTCGTTATTAAAAAGCCAGGTTTTTAAGTTCTCCTGAAAGAGAGTAGGTTTGTGGTTAGTCTCAGAAACTCAGGGAGGCTATTCCGCAATGTTCCGCCTAAAAGCTGAGGAATCTGCCTCCAGTGCATATTTGAGGCATGATGGCCTGGTTGGAATTGGAAGATCTCAGAGGTCTAGATGTTGTGTAGCGCTTAACGCTCTTATTTAGGTAGCCGGCTCCTAAGCCGGGAAAAGTTTTAAAGAAGATGGTCATCAGTTTGAAGTCGATCCGTTCTTTAATGTGGAGCCAGTGTAGAGACTTAAGAATAGGGATCATATTTGATCTGGGTTTAGATCTCAGGGTGGCTCTGCCACCTTATTTTGCACCACTTGTAGGCACTGGATAATGGGTTTGGGAAGACCAAGGTACAAGCTGATGACATAGTCAATTTTTGATGTCACCAGAGCCTGCACCACGGTCTTTCTGCTCTCTAACGGTAACAGTGGTAGGAATTTTTTTAGCATCCGGAGTATGCCAAAGCAAGCTCCAGTTAGATTTTAGATTTGAAAGTGCATGGAAAGTGTCTTGTCTATGACAATTCCTACGTTTTTGACTTTCTCCTTTTCCACAGGCAGGGGCGGCAGATCTTTTGGCCACCAAGAGCTCCAGTCAGGTGTTTCTGGATTGCCCAAGAAAACAACTTCAGTTTTGTCAGGATTGCACGTCAGCTGATTGATATTAAGCCAGTTAAAAACCTTAGTGAGGCAAGACTTAATCATTGCCCTGTCAAAGTCAGTTCCTTATTCACAAATCAGCCTAGTGTCATCAACATAAGAAACAATTTTGGCGCCCTCTTCCTCTACCAGAAATGCAAGGGGGATAGATATATATTAAAACAGGTAGGACTGAGAATGGACCTCTGAGGAACACCTACATCCATGACCGGAACCAGGGATGAGAAAGGGGGGAGCAAGATGTCCTGAGATCTATTTGCCAAGTAGGATGAAATCCATGTTAAGGTGACCCCCCAGACCGATGTTAGCAAGTCCCTCCAGGAGCCTCTCATATGGGACCGTATCGAAGGCCGCAGAGAGATCAAGCAGTATCAGAACAGCCTTGTCTCCCTGGTCCAGCTTCCCCCTGAGAAATTCAGTCACTTCTAGCAGAGCGGACTCTAAACTGTAGTTAGCCCTAAAACCGGATTGGGATTCATGAAAAAAACGTCTCATCTTCAATGGGTTTTTGGAGGGCCTTGTTTACATGCTTCTCTAATACTTTGGAGAGGGCCAGAAGAAGGGAGATTGGCCTGTCAACTTTTTTGGCGTTAGTCTTTTCATCAGTGGAAAAATCCAGCATGTTGCCTGAGGAGAGGGAAGCATTAAAGAGCTGGTTTACCATGAGTTTATGGTGGGAGCTAATAGGTTCAGGATATTTCGCTGGACATGGGTCGGTCGGAGAGCCAGGCTTAATGCTTTGGAGAAGGGTCAGTGACTCTTCATGCTGAAACCCGGGGAAAGCTAGTAAAGATGGAGGATCCAAGAAGTGAAATTTGCAATTAGAACTAAGGTAGAAGGTCAGTTCTTCCTCTGAGATGTTAGTGAAGTCTTGTTGGATCACGGAGATCGTTTTGTTGAATAGTTGAGCTATTTGCTTAGACCATTCTTCAGTGTATGGCCCTTCCTTTGTGCCGTCGTTCAGACAGTAAAGGAATTTACTATGCTATAGATTTCCTAACTTTTATTTTGGGCATTTTCTATCTTGGTTTTAAAGAACTTTTTCTTGGCTGCCTTCAAGAGAATGTAATGGGCTTTTAAGTTGTCTTTATATACCTTCCTATCCTTCGGTAGATTGTATTTACGCAATTTCTGTTCCATTTTTCTACAATTTCTTTTGCTAGATCTGAGGGAATCGTTAAAACATGGAGCTGGTGGGGCCGAACTCTTTGAGGAGTGGGAAACAACCGGTATTGCTGTATCAATGTTGGTTCGGAGCTATGAATCATTGAGAGGGCGTCTGACTCGGGGCAGCCAAAGAATTCCGGTGAGGAATGACCAAGGGCTTCTGCTAACATTGGGATGGATATTTTATCAAAAATCCTGTAATTAGAGACCCTCTGCCCTCCGTTAGCCTGAGGGCCTGTGGCAGAGTTGGGAATGACAAATTTTGAAAGGAGGTGGTCAGACCAGATAATGGGAAGAGGTAGGCTTACTGATATGTCAAAGTTGTGAAAGATTTGGTCTAGGGTATGGCCCTTCTCATAGGTGGCCGAAGAAATATATGATAACATGTTGCAGGCCTGCAGCGTCTCCAACATGGAAATTGTTTGAGGGTCTTTTCCATTGTCCATATGTATATTGAAATATCTCAGAATAAGGCAGATGTTGTATTTTAAGGCCAGGGAGGTGGTGGCTGTATTAAGCGTAGTAATACAATTTCTAATTGCACTAGGAGGTCAGTAAATCAGAAAAACAGCTATGCTATGATGAGGGGAGAGGGTACAGCAGAAGCCTAAGGACTCTGCACCCTCAATGTTTTCCATCGCCATGGGAGAGCAGTCTAGTTTTTTATTGCAAATTGTGGTGACACCGCCCCCCTTCCTACTCGCTGGGTACCTCCGAAGGATTTTATAACCTGTAGGGATGGCCGAGGTGATAGTAGGGTTGGTGGCTTCAGACAGCCAGATCTCAGTGAGAAATAAAAGATCAGGCTGTTCATCTATAAGTAGGGCATACATGTGTGGTTCATGCTTTTGCATAGACCAACAATTTAAAAGGGTGGCCTTTAAGTCCTCTGTTTTCTTATTGTTTTACAGTTATTGTTGAGTGGGAGGATCTTGGGTGTGAATTTCCTGGGCTGGAGGAGAGACCACTTGCACTTATTGCATCGAAAGTCTACCTCCAAGCTCGGATCAACCGCTGTACACTGACATAATGGTAGCCGCCTAAGGCTAAGCAGTTTTTCCCTATTGCAACATAGTGGAAGAAACTTACCGGAGGGGAACTGGGCAGCATGGCTAGCGCCAGATGCCTCCAGGCGCAGAGGGGCTTGCCTGCGGCGTGCTCACTTAACACGTCCATTTGCATCGGGAATATATAGGCTAATGCCTATTATGCAAACTGGATCACTAACGCAGCTGAGGAAGTGGGAATTGCGTGATGAGAAGTGAGGAGCCCGATGGTAGCCCCAGCCCGCCTCACAAATGGTGATTCAGCCGCGGCGGACCAGGACTGGAGGAAAAGCGAGATGCAAATCTAAGCAGCTAAGGAGGTGTAGCCAAGCAGAATCATGTAAAGTGCAAGTGCGCGTAGGTAGGAGAAATTGTTAAAACGCACAGAGTAATTCAGCCACACATACACAATTTAAAAAGCACTAAATCCTACCATTGTCAGCTGTGTGCATCCATTTACATTGATAATTTATAGGCTAATGCCTACGATGCAAACTGGATCGCTATCACAGCTGAGGAAGCGGAGACTGTGTGGGAAATAGGGCCTTAAATTGTATCATACATTCAAAGCTTTTCTGAACTGGGGCCCCAAAAAATTCTTGGGGCCCCCAAAATCCTTAAGATGTCCTTGGCTGCTGCTCAGAACATCTCCAGTGTTGGCCCTGATTTTTAGTGGAAAGTCCCTTGTATAACTCTTTTGGCATACCGTTGGGTCCCGAGGCCTTCCCGGACTGCATTGAACCGAGGGCCACTGCTATCTTCTCCTCTGTCAGTTCAGCATCCAAGTTGTCTCTGGCCACTTCCGATAGCATTGGAACTATGAATGCGCTCAAAAGCTCCTCACAGTCCATGTACAACCTACTAATCCTGGGCTTGTAAAGTTCGTCATAATAAGAGGCACAAGTATTCACTATCGCTGTACTCATCGTTTGTAGGACACCCTCCGGGTCCCAGACTCCTGCCACCCCTGGACGCCTTGTCACCGACCTCGTACTGTCAGCGCTGCATGGCACAAAACTGCAGGCAAGCCGTTTCATCAGCCCAGTTCATCAGGTCCTGTTGTCGCATCGCTATTCAGTGCCGGGCTTCAGCATAACTGTCCCTTGACACCTCTTTTTCCAGCCTCAGAATGTCCTGCTCTGTCTTGCATGCCAAATGTGTCTCATTTTTCTTCCCACCTGTCAAGGCCTGGGCCTGTCCCCAAATTACTGATTTGAATACCTCCCAAAGAGGGCACGGGGAGGAGACAAAGCCCATATTTTCTTTAAAGTATAACTCTGTTCCCGCATTCAGTTTATCTTTGATGTCATTGTCTTTCAAGAACCAGGGCTTTAGTCTAGGACACCTATGGATTTGAACTGACGGCCTCTCCAATGCCACCTCCACTGATGAGGGGTCCGATATGCCTTGCACCAGGTGTTCCACAACCAGGAAATTCCCCACTTGAGCCGGACATGTTAGGAGATAGTCAATGGGGGATAGGGACCCTTGAGGCACTGAGTAGTATGTGTATTGTTTCAAGAGAGGGTTCTGAATTCCCCACAAGTCTATTAGGCCTAGTGAGGAGGCAAAGTCAGGGAGGAACCCCTCTCCAGCCTGGTGTTCGGCTGAACTCAGCCGGTCCATTTCGGGGTTCATCACATCGTTCATACCCCCCCACCAGGAGAATTCCAGGGGTTCATTTTAGAAGTTGAGTGCTGAACTCTGGCAGGACCATTGTATGCAGTCTGGGTGGAATGCATAGAGAGCAGAGGTTTATAGATCGGCCTACACAGGTGCCTGATAGGGCCAGTTGGCACCCGAATGTGTCAGCCCATATTTTCTGTATGGTCAGTGGCACTAGTTTCTTCACTAGGATGCCCACCCCTAGGGTTGGATTTAAAACCTGAGTGGGCTATTAGCTTGTATCCAGTTTAGGGCCTGGTACTAGTTCCCCTTCAAGTGTGTCTCTTGCATCAGTACAATATCGGGTAGATGTCTTTGGATGTGGTGCAGGACCAGGGTACGTTTAATTTGTTCCCCAGTCCATTCCCATTCCATGACCATATACTCAGAGTTGCTTATTTAGAGGTTCCCATTGGTGATTGTTAGATCCCTCCCATTCTCCCCACTCACTGGGGTTAAGGCAGTTAGTGTTCGCACTATACTTCTGCTGTTAGATTTATGGCATAACTGTTAAACCAAACAATACAAACATTGAAAAACCCAATTACCCAACTCTCTGTGTTCCTGTTTAATGAGAGAAAGTCACACCCCAACCTACAGAGTGAGTGTCACCCAAAACTGTGCATTTAGCAATTGGAGGGCATTTCAAATTTTTTGATAAACTCATCTCAAACTTATGACCCCTGGCCATTGTCAAATCATGTCAACTACAGCTTTATTATAAAGCTAAAAAATCTCGGTCCCACTGCTCCTAGAGCACTTTGTCTCATGCTATCTCCCGTTGAGCCAAACTGATATACCCTCTGCTCAATGAGACTGTAGGTAGCTGTATATCATTTATCAGCCTCCACCTCGTCCATCTCTGATTCCGACTGGAGGGACGGAGACGCCCGGGCACTTGTTTTCTGTGGACTTGTCCTTCAGTCAGTTTGTTTCTTCTGATTTTTCTCCCTGCCAGCCACTCTTCATCCCTCCATCCAGTCCCACACTTCCTCAAGCATCGCAAAGAAGTGCTGCCTCCCCTCCATCAGAATCTTGAGTATCCCCGGGAAAAGCATCATGTATCTAAGATGTTTGTCGCTCAAGGCTTTCTTGACCACGTCAAACTATCATCGTTGGCGCTGTACCTCGAGGGTAAAGTCTAGAAACAATCTGATTGTTGTATTCTCATATTGTAGATTGCCATGTGAGTGTGCCACTTTCAGAATTGCTTTGCAATCTCAGAAGTTCAGTATTCTAGTAATAATAGTGTGTTGGGGGTTCCGGGGTGTGGGGCGGCTCCAAAGGCATGTGCACCTGCTTGAATGAGAAGTTGCTGGACAGGCCCTTGTGCTGGAAGGTATGAAGGATCAGATCTTCCAGGAATAGATCTGTGGGCTGGCCCACCGTCCTCTCCGGGACCACACCACGCGGATGTTGTTTCGCCTGGCCCTTCCTTCCTGGTCTTTGATGTGGGCCATCATGTCCTTTTGTTGTTTTTTAGGCATGTCACCTGTTCTTCAAGTATTATGGTTTTGCTTTGAATGCCTCCTATGTCCATTTCTGCCTCAGAGACTTTGTCAGCCATCTTGCATAAGTCAACCCTCAATTGGTTTACCTCCTCCATAAGCATGTCTAACTTTGGTTCAAAGGTACCCCCTTTATCGCTTTTATCATGTTTCAATGATGGCTCTGATTTAGAGTCCCTTCCCACAGCTCCAGGGGAATCATCTGGCTGAGACCTGCCCTCCCAGGTGTCCCATTGCCTCTGTGTATTTTTCTATTTGTTTCAATTGGCCCACATGCGTGCCTTTAGTAAGGACCATCGTATGCTCTCACCTCCAGCTGGAGGCCACCCAGAGAGGCAGCACATTTAATCTGAGTTAGCGCGCCAGTCCAGATCACCACCCCTTGGGCTGAGTTCCACTTCCAAGGCCCTGGTGTGTTGGCTCTACTGGTTGGGGGCCTCAGACGACCCAACTGTTCACTCTACTGGCCCTTCATTGCCCGTCACCAAATGGAGTCCACAGCGTTTTTTAGTGTTCCTATTTTTAATATTTAATTCCCCTCCCCTCTCAGGTGGTGTGCTCTGCTCTTCTTACTGGTCAGGCCGCTGGGCCGCAACTCCGTGTTTGTTTGCAGCAGTCCTGCTCCCGGAGGTTCCTGTCAGGGAGAAAATTGCAGCCGCTATGTTCAATCGATTCTCAACCGTGGCTCCTCCCCGATTTCCTGTGACTCATGGCCCCCTCGGAAACTCTACTTCAGGATGGGGTGGGAGGTCCAGATCACTAGACTTCCTTTCTGCAGTTACTCCCATTGCCACTCAGTGCGTCTGGTCTTCTTCAGCTCCTGCTGGGAACCCTCAGGTTTAGGCTGTGCCCCAGCCACCACACCCCACAAGTACGACTGACGATCTGCAGTTCGATGTCCCGTCACTCAAGCCTTGCCCGCACGGGGGTGCAGAGATCATCACCTCCCTCAACTGGTTCCTGGCCGGATTCACCGGAGCAGCACGCTTTCCCTGCCTATCATTAAGTCTCTCCAGGGGAATCTGGGTTGGTCTCCTCCCTCCTGGGCTGCTTATGTTGTAGGCCCTCAGGATCGATGTCTGTCCCGGATGATCCCGAGCCCTGCCGGATACTTTACCCGAGCCCAAATAATCTGTCAACATGGCCACATAAACTGCATGTTGGCCTGCGGATAATTTCCAATGTTTACCGGGGGCTACACACTGTCGGCTAGCGGAGCTCGCTCAGTGCCTGGCCATATTGGTCGGCTGCAAGCCACACCCCCGTATTTGAATATTTATTGAGTGTCTGTTGGAAATGAACATCTTTTTTGTGGTGTTCCCTCTAACCTTTGCCTTCTTTGACTGAAACTGTTTTTGTTGGCCATAAGATTCGGCGCACTTTACTCCTGCTAACCATTAGTAAATTGCTTGTGCTCTCTATTTTAAAAATGGTAAAATTGGCATACACCCAATTGGTGCAGTTAATTTATAAATAAATCCCTAACATATGGTACTACTGCTACAGAAAGGCATGTAAATTAAATGTTACAAGTGGACTGCAGCACCCTTTGTGGAACCCACTAAAGTGGGTAATTGTTTGCGCTTTACAAATGCTGGACATTTACATTTACTTTTACATCACTGTAAAACACGTCCACAGTCTGCCCTGGGAGTCTGTGTGTACAATTTTAAACTGCCATACGAAATGGCAAAATAAACTTTTCGTCAGGGCTAAACCTTCCTTTATAATACTTATAAGTCAGCAATAAGGGAAGCCCTAAATACCCATAAGGCAGGGTGCATGGTGTTAAAAATTAGAACATGTGTACTTATGTTTTATATCTTCTGGCAGGGAAAAACCTCCAAAGTTGTTTTTCACTGCAAGAAGGCTGGCTCTCCCATGAATAGCACTAGGTTTCATTATAACTCCATATAATGCATAACTTAAATTTGGTACCTACTGTCTAGAAAATGATTCAAGGTCTCATTGTAATAGGAATTTAAAATCCATCCTAATAGCAAAGTTGGATTTTAAAGAACTTTCTGAAAATGCCACTTTTACAAACTTTGATATATGTGGGGTGCACACCTATTTTGTTAAAATGTGATCCAATCTTAGATGGGGTGCTGCAACATGCAGGAGCTGTCAACTCCCGTGGCTAATGAATCCAAATTATAACAGGCAGCATGGCCTGACTCAGTTGCGCACATTGCATTTTATAAACTTGCCATGTTCCTTCCTAAGCCAAATGTGCTTTTCTTTCAGTGTTTGAGTCACCTGACTATTAATGCCGGATGTATGACGTTACAACGCATACTTTTACAACGCCTACCTTTACATCGCAAGTTTTACAACACATACCATTACAACGCATAGTGCTTTTAGGCGCTGGATAGTGAATTGTTTAATTTACCATTCCAACTCCAGTCCCCGTGGATAGTAGGGAAGGTGTTGGATAGTACATTAAACCCATTCCCTATCCTAGAGCGCCCCCCAGCGCTATGCGTTGTAATGGTTTGCGTTGTAAAAGTTGCGTCGTAATGGTAGTGCGTTGTAAAAGTTTTGTTGTAAAGGATGTTTCCCATTAATGCCTCTTCAGACAGTACAGTCACGGCCAGTGCAGGTAAGAGTAGTGGGGCCCGGTGGGGGGGGAGGATTTCAAGGAACAATGACGAGGGAAAATGTATTATTTATTTATTATTCCCTCATCATCATCTGTCTAAATACCGCTCCAGCGCTCTTACCTGCACGGACCTCTGCTGAGACAGTAGGCAAAGGATCTGGGTGAGCGAAGTTGTGGTTCTACAGGTGGCTGGGTGAACTGTGCCCCTGCCTTGATCACACATCAAAGGGACCTGCCCTGGCCCACACAGAAGAACCTGATACCAGGCTAGATCTTTCCTTTGTTTCACTAGCCAGGCTGCATCTACCCCCGGAGGAAATGGAGGAAGTAACTAGAACCATTTTTAGCGTTAGATAAAGGGGTGCCTCCCACCTACTGCGTTTAAAATTGGTAATTTCAGAACCTAAAATCAGGACACTTCGGAACCTGTGAAGACTCAGACAAAGAACTGCTCTGCTGCCTAAGACATGAAGGAAGACTGGACCTGCTTGCTCTGAACCGAGAACCCCAAAAGTGACTTTCATTTGGATGACTTTCTGTATGAAATTCAGGGATACAACAAGTTCCAGAGTCCTTTCCTGCTTTCCAGCTGACCAGACCCAACAGGACCTGACCTGGTCCCCTTTTTTTTCCCCTCTCAGGGAGTTAGTCCTCACCCCCAAGTATCGTCCTCAAAATACTGGGGCCTTGGCTCAAGTCCGAATGCACTTCTTACTGCCTAATTGAAAGTTTCACCAGATCTGACTCTGAGTCCAAAAGAGCAATGCAGCTCCTCACTGAATGTGTCACTGGATCCAATACGGAGTGATGCAGAGCCCTGCAGAGCAACAGAGCTCCCAACTGGAAGCTTCAATGGATCCAACCACAGTGTGGTGAGAATCCCATAGATCCGAGCCTCACTTTCCTCACATAGAAGTCAGAAGGTTAAATGTTCAGTGAGATGAACCTGAACCTGTATCTGGCCTGGCCTCCATTGCAGTTGGCCTGAACATGTATGTGCCTTTGTCTTGGCCCGGAGTGACCAGATGCCCGCAGCTGGCACTATTTTATCCTTAAAGGTTAAAAATTACTCCAGTTCTAATAATTGGATTTGGTGTCATTTTATTCATTGTGATGTACTCAATCTTTCTATATCAGCTTGCGATTGATCTTGTGTTGCATTTTCACTATATTACTGTTTGAGAAATACTTAATAAATTGCCTCTAAGTTAAGACTGACTGCTTGTGTGCCAAACTACTTCAGGTTTAAGCATAGGTTCATTCAGTGACTTTTGGGGTTCATACTGACAAGGATTGTGATTGTGATTGTTCTTTGAAGTGAGCTCACATTCCATTCAACCTTCAACAATTGATCGACTATTTCTACCACTTTTAAAAAAGACAGAAGTCTTCCTTAGCTGCACAGACCAGGCATCCCACCCTAGAGTCTGGCTAGCCTCCTGGGTGAGTACACCTTCTGCATACCGAATGTCCTGCCCTTCTGGGAGCAAATCTGCCAGGGGCAAGGGGAGGGCTGTTAACTTCTTTCGGGGGCATCGCAGATGCAAATATGATGCAGTGTGGACTTTGATGCTCACCGCCTTAATGTGTCACTTCACTCGTCATCCTGAGGTGGAGGAGGTGGGACCTCCTTCCTGCTCACACCATTGTTTCTGACTCCTGAAGCATTCACACTGCCTGGAAGGAGGTCAGACTCCTGTTTGGTGGCAGCAAGCGTGAGCTGCCAGCCATAGCACAGAGAAGCTGGGGCAACCAGGAAGGAAACAGCTAAGGTAGCCGCCTAGGTGCATGACTCATCGCCCAAGACACAAGATTCATGCCAGGGGTGAGAAGGCACATTGTTTGATACCACACATGACATATTTAGAAGCTACTAACCTTGGGTTTGTCCAGGTGCCAGACCATTTTATCCTACGGACCTCCTATCACTTATAGTGTACTTTAAAGCACAAGGCCAGTATAGGGACATAAAAGCTAACACTTTCATGCCCACATCCTTAATAAAAGGCACCCTGCCTCCTGGGATCAGAAGACCTTCCTTAGAGGTGACCAACATATATTAAGGGGCAAAATTGAAATAGAGCAATTTCCACTGTCCCTGCAGTCTGCAATGGCAGGCTTGCTGTCAGTAGTTTACTCAGGTCATTCAGGGTGGCACATCCAGTGTTGCAAGCCCGGGGTACCTCTTCAACACCTATGCCCTGGGTCCCACTGGCACCATTTACTAGGGACTTATATGGGGAGTAAAATCCTTGTCAACTGGGGATGCAAATTTACACATAATAGTTTCAGGGAGAGAACACTCGCACTGGGGCCTGGTTAGCAGGATTCCATGCACTGTCAGAGTCAAAAACTAGCATCTAATAGTCCAAATAGGGACAAAAAGTTGGGGGATATTAGAAATGGGGGTCTCTAGTTGGCAGTGATATACACCCATTTCCAAGGGACCCATCCATCTAGTCAGGCTAAGGGAGTTACATACCCAATATAATCCCTACTCAACGCCTTCGTAGCATGGCACAAGCAGTCAGGCTTAACTTGGAGGCAATGTGTAAAGCATTTGTACAAAGTACACACAGTGAAAACACTCCAAATAGACACCACACCAGTTTAGAAAAATATACAATATTTATCTAAAACAAACATGATCAAAATGACAAAAATCCAACATTCATAACTCAGAATATCTCTTTTTAAAGGTTTAAGCACTTTTGTCTATAGAACTCTATGGATGTGGTGATTTTACACAAAATATCTTTAGTGCATCAAAATCCACAAGGAAAAACAGCTGCAGAGGAGGGAAGAGTACAAAAACCAAAGCGATGCATTAGTTCCAGAGTCCCTGGGGAAGCGATGCAGCCATTCTGCTGCACGTATGTGAAGTGTTGCATCAGTTGGGGGCTGTAAGGGGAAGTAATGCATCAAATCTGAAGATAGTTCTTGCCTGTGGGTGATGCAGTGGAAAGCTTGGCACAGAGGCGCGATGTTTGGAAATCCAGACACGCTAGAGGTCGATGTGGCAGTGGCAAACAGGCATTTTGTCTATTCTTTCAGCCCTAGACCTGTGATGCATCGATTCTTTCAGCCGCACAGCAGACCTTCATTGGAGTCCCCAAGTTGGACTCGGACTTTGGAAATGTGCTGCGCTGGACTCGGGCTGCAGCGGTTCTTCGAGCCGCAAACAGGCGCTGTGTCAATTTCTTTGGCCAAACGGTGTCAGTGACTGACTGACTGACTGAAATGCTTATAAAGCGCACGAATGCCGCGGCGTCTTGGCGCTGGAATACACAGAAATACAATGGAGCAGTTAGATCTGGGTGAAGAGCCAGGTTTGTAAGGCCTTCCTGAAGCTTAGTTTAGATTTGTGGGCGCGTAACATGGGGGGCAGAGAGTTCCATAATTTTGCCGCTAGGTGGGAAAATGATTTTCCTCCCCAGCGGGCTCTGATTATTCTGGGTTGACACACTAGGTCCTGGTTGGCTGACCTCAGAGTACGCGAGGGTACGTAACGGGGCAGTAGTTTAATGAAATCGTCAGGTCCCTTTCCATGTAAGGACCTATGTACCAAGCAGAGAGCCTTAAATTGAATACGGCGCCGGACCGGGAGCCAGCGAAGCTCTCGAATGGGTTTGGACGTAGGGTGACGTTTTGGGAGGTTCAGCAGCGCCCTAGCCGCTGCATTCTGAATTGCCTGCAGTTTGGTCAGTTGTTTTCTCCCTGCTCCCAGGTAAAGTGAGTTACAGTAGTCTATCCGGGACAATACAAGGGCTCCCATCACCGTCTTTCTTAATGCGATCGGGATGTAGGGCAACATTTTCCTGAGCACCTTGATGCTGTAAAAACAGGCCGATGTTAGTGCATGGAAGTTTCTCTCCTATATAGCAGCGCTAAGTGGAGGAAACAGGCGCAGGAAGGATGCTGCATCAACATTTGCAGTCTATTGCAGCATGAACCACCACCAAGGGTCCAGAACTGGATTTGGCAGCACTTGCCAGGTGAGAGCTCCCAGCAGTGGAGCTCAGTGAAGCGGCATGTCAAGTCTTTGATGGCCCTGCAATTTCCAAAAGGAGGCAAGCATAGAAAAGCCCTTGGAGAACCTTGGAAAATCAGGATTCAAAAAGTAAAGTCCAGTTCTTTCACTGCCCATAGACATAAGCAGCAACTGCAGGCCAACCCAGCAAAGCAAACTACAACAAAGGGACAGTAAATGTTAAGGCTTATTCTGCAATAGCCAGTCTCATATCCGAAACCACTTTGATTTGTGCAGGAAGTATTCAGATAAGAAAAAGCCTGTAAGTAATACAGGTTCTCCTTTAATAGCAAAATTCATATACTAGCAATACTTTACAAAGCGGTCAAGGACCTTCTAATAGGTCTTCAGCCATTTTTCTTGGAAGAGTCCTCATTCCAGAAGTGTTCTAAAAGTTTAGGGTTATAGGTCCAATTCTTACACCCCTTTTGGCCATTGAAGTAGGCATACTTCAAAGGATAGCCTTTGTTGTTCACATGATCCTGCTTTTCCCTGTCTTGACTCCAGACGCACTAGAAGGGGGTGGAGACAGCATTGTGAGAAGCCAGCCACAGTTATATTCAGGTGTCAGTGACTGCTCCTCCCACCACTCTAGCACAGGGCGGCCCATCAGCCTGGTGATGGGGCATAAGGATATACAGGGCACCCCTCTGCTCCCTTTATGTGACTGCCTAGGTTGGTGAATACATAAACAACTGAGCTGTCAGTCTAAGCAAGAGATTGATTACAGAGGCAGGTCGAATCACAGAATGGTAAAGCAAGAAAATGCCTGCTTTCCAAAAGCGGCATTTTCAAACATACAATTTAAAAACAACTTCACTAAAAGATTATTTTTTAAATCCGGAGTTCAGGGAACCCAAAATCCAAATCTCCATCTTTTCCCAATTGAAAGTAACACTTGCTAGATGCTATAAGGCAGCTCCAAAGATAATCTATGGAGGGATAGTTCTTGTAATAGTGAAAAACGAAATTGACAGTATTTCACTATCAGGACGTGTAAAACACACCAGTACATGTCCTACCTTTCACAAACATTGCACCCCACCGAAGGGGCTATCTTGGGCCTACCTTAGGGGGTGTCTTACATGTGAGAAAAGGCAAGGTTTGGGCCCGGCAAGTGGGTGTACTTGCTAGGTCGACATGGCAGTTTAAAACTGCACTCACAAACACTACAATGGCAGGTCAGAGACAAGGTTACTGGGCTACTCAGATGGGTGGCACAACCAGTGTGTAGTATCCTGCTTTTGAAATGTAATGTATTTACACCTCCTGCTCAGTCAGTGCTTGTGCTCTGTGCTCACTAGAATGTTGGAGTCATGATGTGCCTCGAAATATTGGGACACAGAGAGGTGAAGTGTCAGTTGGACATGGGCTGAGCAGCAGACAGGATGTTGCTGGTGAGGCTCTCCTTCACAACTTAATTACTTGTTGTTCTTAACTATTCAACATCTTACCTGCCTGAATAAAACATCTTTAATTACAACCTTCTTGCGTGGAACTCCTCACTACATTTATTTGGTGTCAAGCTGGCGAAGAACCTCCGTGATACATTTGGATCTCAGTAACCTGACTACCAAAAGAAATACTGGAGATGGCGTAATCTACAGAGACCACAGCTGCGACAACCACAAGAAGTACATAAGGAGGTTTCCACAGAAACATGAAGAAGAAATGTGTGTGTTCCACACAGAACTACAAGGACAACAAACAAGAAGAAACAAGTTTTTCACAGAAAAGAAGAAAACAACACAAGTAAGAAGAAGCACCTCGCTGTTCAGCCCCATCAGTGGCCTCACCATCGGCCAGCCCTAACCCAGGGATGCTGTGCTCATCTACTCTAGTTTATTTGGACATTTGATTTACCACTACAGTCAGTAGAACGCTTTCTCCAACTTTCTGTCAGTTGTTTATTTCACCATTTTCTCAACACAAGGGTAAGAGGATGTTGTGGTGAAAGTACTGTCTGCATTTTTACTTTCAAGAATATGGTAGTTACCAGGGCCTGACTGGGAACTGTGTGCTTTAAACAGTTGGATTGCGTTCCTGCATTGTGTGATCCTGTGCACATTCTGCTGACCTGTCTTGAGCTTGTCTATCTTGTATGAACTGTACCAGACATCGAATGGGAGTTTGCCATGTTTTCCACCCTCCCATCATTAAAGAAAAGAATCTGCCTGAGACTTCGCCTACAACCCACTGTGGGTCATGACCTCCACCTAAGCAACTCACGAAGAAGATTCTCCTCTGAAGTTTTAGACAAGATGTTCAAGTGACAGTTTATCTTTACAGGAAACATTCTTCCTTGCCGTTTTTGCCTATCACAAATTTACGTGACAAGCATTGTGATATTGTCGGTGAGTCATTATTTGACAACAACAGTTTCTCTAACCATGGAACCTGTTGCTTTGGCCGTCAAACCATTGTTCTGCCAGTTGTAATGCAAATAATTTTTTCCATTCTTTTCTACATTCTTCAATGCATGCTACCCTCACGTCATGTCTTGGTTGCTGGGCAGTTTCGTGTGCTGCTCTGGGATGCATTGTCACCGCAACACGCTGATAGCCACCCGGCGTTGCGTGTTTCATGTGTCTGCATATTCATTTCTACGGAGTTCATTCTGTCTGCCCACTCCAGGATTTTATTCAATTTTTCATCGCCTTCTGAGTGATGATGGGGTAATCTACTGAGCTATGGACAAACACCTGCTCGCTTCTGCCACTTTTCGTGGGGTGAAGAAGTGGTGCTACACATCTAAGGAATGCGGCTGGAATTCACTCTTTCAGCAGTCACTATCCTTCCTTCACACTCATACTCCACAGTTCAATGGGTGTTTTCCATTCACCACATAGAATTTTATTCTAGGCTGGAAAGATCGTGGCAAAGGACAATTAAGGTTAAGACTTTAGGGTATTACCAGCGGACTTTTGTTATCCTGGCATGGAAAGGTGGTATTTCAGTACTTTCTAATGTAAATTTTCTTTGCCCACCTATTAAGACTCGATACATACTTATAAAGGAATAATTGGGTACTGCTTGGATACTATCCATCTTCAAGTGTTGCGCTAGTGGCGATTTCAGTCAGACGTTTGAAAGGACTATCATTCCTACTTTAAGCAATTATTTCTTCATTGCATTTTGTGCGCCATTCTCTGAGTGTTTTGGGATTTTACATAACTTTTTCTTCCTATTTGTACTCTAGCATGTACATCCATTGTCAGGTTGCCTTATCGTGTTCTTTTGTCCATAAATCATAGCGACATAATATGTTACCTATTCCGTTTGGGATGTATTCTAAAGTGTTCTAAACTCTATATGCACACTTACATCAGGGAAAAGGAGCACGGAAAACGTTTATCATTCAGCCGATAAAAATAAAGCAGAGAACGGGCCAAAAACCCTTTTTCGGATACTTAAACCTTTTACCAGCCCTATTGCCTGTAAAAATCCTGAGACCTCCTCTGAAGCCCTTTGTGACGACATTGCTTAGTACTTTAGAAACAAAATGTACCTCATCTATGATAAGATCACTCCCTCTGGGAGGCAACCACTGATCACATCCCTTCCTTTCCCTTCCGTGGACACCACTCCACAATTGCTAGAAAGTTTTCCCCCTATGACAAAAGAGGTGGCAGCAGCCTTACTCCGTTCGGTTAAATCTGGCTCTCTCCTGGATGTTATCCCAGCAAAAGTAGCCTCCTCCATCTCCAGCGAACTCTCTGCTCCTGTAAGCACTATCCTCAACCTTTCCTTGAAAGAAAGTCATCTTCCACAGGCTTGGAAGGCGGCACAGTCCATCCCTATTCAGAAAAATCCTAAGGCTTCCAAGGAAGAACTGTCCAATCTCCGGCCCATCTCCATCTTACCCCATTTAAGCAAACTCTTAGAAAAATACATTAACCAACATCTTTCCACCCATGTCGAAAACAACAACTGTCTGGACCTCTCTCAATTTGGTTTTAGGCCCAACTACAGCACCGAACTGGCCCTACTAGTGGTCACGGATAACATCAGAATGACCCTAGACAGTTGCCAGTTCACCATGTTTGTGCTGTTGGACCTCTTTGCAGCATTTCTAATTTCTAATTTCTAGGTTTGGTGAAGCGCAACAGCTACCCCAGCAATGGGGCGTCCCGGCGCTAGAAGACAGACACACACCTCTAAGGCGGGGGGGGAAGGATGAAGGCCCTAGGTGGCAGGAAAAAGGTGGGTCTTGATAGCTTTACGAAAGGTTGGGAGACAGTCTATGGAACGGATACTGAGGGGGAGATTGTTCCATAGTTTAGGACCGAGAACACTAAAGGAGCGACCTCCAGTGCGACAGAGCCTAGTTCTGGGAACAGCCAGAAGAAGTTGGTTGGAGGAGCGGAGTTCGCGGCCGGGGACATAGGGTCGGGCCAGGTTTCGCAGCAGAGGGGGATTTCCCTGTTTGACGATCTTAAAGATCGTGATAAGGTTCCAAAAGCTATGGGTACCGATCCAGAGGTAAATGAAAGATTGAGGATATTCAGCATGGGGGGTAGAAAAAATTCAATTGAGTCCAGGAAGTGGGAAGGACTCATAGGATCAGCTGGGGAGCCAGACTTCACTTTCTTGCATAGTTTAGTCAGGTCAGCGGCCGTGATAGCAGGGATTTGGGTAAGAGGAATGAGGGTGGAAACTGGGGTCTTAAGTTTCTCAGAATGAGAGGGGTTCTGCAGAAAGGTCGCATACATTTTTTGGACCTTTTCAACGAAATATGCTGCTAACTGCTCGCATTGTTCGTTGGATGAAATTTTTGGAGGAGGCGCCCTAGGATTTTGGAGTTCTTTGACTAATTTTAAGATCACTTTAGAAGGGTTCGGATTGGAGCTGATTTTGTTAGCGTAAAAAGAGGCGCGGGAAGATCTAATGGCTTTGTGATAAATCTTAAGCTTGGATAGGTATTTAGCCTTATCCTGGTTGTCAAGGTGTTTCCTCCATTGACGCTCGGCTTTTTTACAGTCCTTACGCAACGCTTTAAGGGTATCATCATACCATGGATTAGAGGGTGTGTTGCGTCCTTTAGTCAGCTTGGCAGGGATGAGAGTGTCAAGGCCCTTAGTAATCCAGGTAGTGAACGAGGAGTAGGTCGCATCAATCTCCTGATTAGCTTCGTAGTGGAAATCTCCTAGGGTTTCATGGAGAGCGGGAATGGAGAGTTTGTGCCAAGGTCTTTTTAAGCGCCGGTTGGATTCAGTTATGTACTGACGTTGTGGTACAGGAACCATAAGTTTGACGAGGTAGTGGTCCGTCCATCCCATTGGGGTGGGGATCTCAGTGACTGCTTCTCGGATGTTAGTGAAAATCGGGTCTAGGGTATGGCCAGCTGTGTGTGTGGGAGCATGGACCAGAGGGTTAAGTTGTAGTGCCGAGAGATCTGCAAGAAGATTAGCGATTGTGTGGTCGTTAGTTAAGTCAAAATGCAGATTAAGATCACCTAGAATGGTGAAATTAGCAGATTTGGTGATGAGCGCCATAGATGTCTCAAGGAGGGCGTCAATGAACCTTGAGGCCTGGCCTGGTGGGCGATATATGTATAGGCCGGATAGCGTAGACTGAGGGCTAATGCTGATTTTAAATTGGGCACATTCACAGTCTGGGAGTGATTCTTTAATGAACGAGCAGGTAAGGTGCTTTTTATAGATTACTGCGATGCCGCCGCCCCGGGTTTCACGGTTTATGGTGACCAGGTGAAACTCATCCGGGAGCGTCAGGTTAGGGATGGTGGTTACGCCATCTCGAAGCCATGTTTCGCACAGAAACAGGACGTCAGGATTTTCATCCTGTAAAAGTGAGTTTACCTCAAGATGGTGTTTAGCGAGGGATCTGACATTGAGTTGTAGTATCGTCAGAGGCGGGGATGTGATTCTAGTACAGCCACCCCACACGCGGGTGGGCGTGCTGGTGGAAAAGTGGCATCGATTGCAGTGGAGTTGCGAGTGGCCCAGGATGCCAGTAGCACCAGAGCACCTTAGATTAAGGTTCATGCCAAGGAGTTCCTCGCGATCATAACGTATAGGCGGCTGGGGCCTGGTTAAACCAGGGGGACTGGCGAGAGGCGATGGTCTGGCGATGACGGGCGCAGACGGGCTTGCCTTAGGCGCGCCTTCGGCGCGCAAACGGCGCTCCCGCTGCGCTCGTCCGCTGCGCTTCCGGTGACAGCACATGATATAGGGGGTAAGGGGGCGTGGCCTTCAGGGGGCGTGGCCTCAGTCCTCGCCGAGAATGGCGTTTTGTCCAACACAGGTTAGGTAACGAGTCAGCGCTAGTTCCGCTGCTCGCAGTGATTTTTTAGCAAGGTGAGTGCCCTGGGCGCTTTGCTAGCGCGTGGTGCGTTTAAAAACAACAGGTAATTTTGTTGACATGGTGTCACATCAGATTATGTGTGTAACATCCTAGGCATTATAAAAGACAAATCACAGTGGCAAAGAACTCGGGGAGAACAATCAGAAAAAACAAAAGAGGTGATAATAAAAACTTAAGCTTTTTTAATTCGTCCTTCATATACAATACATTTATACATAAAAAAGATTTATAATCAGCATAATTTCAAGATGAAAACTGTTGTTTGAAAAAACAACCACAAAATACAATTATTATATTAAAAACATAAAAACAACCAGTGGCATAATACTATTCTTATTCGACGCGCGTTTCGGCGTACAGAAGACGCCTTCTTCAGGAGAAACAAATTTTATTCTGTTTAATTTGAATGCTTGGTTATACCTTGTGAACCTGAGTATTCTTTTATATTCTATTTTTGACCATCAAAGCTACTAACCTATTTAATTATCTCATCCCAGGTATCCATGGCCCAGTTAAAGACCTTTGGGTTTACGGATGAAGAGTTTGATCTTCTGGTAGGTACCACTACATCATTTAACAATGGTGGTCCAAATAATCCTAATGGTGACGATAATAGGAAATTATTAGAACTTAAGAAAAAACTTAGACGCATGGAAGCACATGGTGAATTCATGCTAGCCTATTTAAAATCTGGAATTATCCCCATGGGATTACGGGTACGGAATATACCAGGTTTATTCGTACATCATAGACCCTTTCTTGAAAAATGGAGTCTTATAGTAAACAGATGCTCACGCGATTTAATGATCTTAATCGTGGAAACCGCAAAAGAATTAGCGGCCACTATTAAATCTGAAATAGACGAATTAGAGGAAAAAATTAAACAGATAAATGGTGTCGATGAAGCTCTAAAGAAAAAAGAAGAATGTAATAAGGAACTTGAATCCTTTAGCAATTATTTGAACAAACGTAAAAATGATAAATTGACTAAAGATCAATCAATCAATCAATCATAGCATTTGTTTAGCGCACTACTCACCCGGAAGGGTCTCAAGGCGCTAGGGGGACAGGGTTTGCTATAACTCGAACAGCCAGGTCTTGAGTAGTCTCCTGAAGGCGAGAAGGTCCTGGGTCAGCCGAAGGTGGATGGGGAGGGAGTTCCATGTCTTGGCCGCCAGGTAGGAGAAGGATCTGCCTCCAGTGGTGGCTCTTCGGATGCGTGGTACGGCGGCGAGGGCGAGGCTAGTAGAGCGTAGCCGACGGGTGGGCGTGTAGAAGGTCAGGCGGTCGTTGATGTACTTGGGGCCCAGGTCGTGGAGAGACTTGTGTGCGTAGGTGAGGAGCCTGAACGTGATCCTCTTGCTGACGGGGAGCCAGTGCAGGTCCCTCAGGTGGCCGGAGATGTGGTTGCGTCGGGGGATGTCCAGATTTCTGTTGAAAATACGTACCCTTATCTAAAGTATGACTTTTACAAATCAAACCACTATGTGGACGAAACAAGGACAGTACCCCAAAGAGTCAATAACTTTACAAACACTTCTGATTCTGAAGGGGAAAGTGCCAACAATTATTATGAATCGGAAGGCCCCTTTAACTCGTACTCTAGACCTCGCCCACAACAATCTTGTTTATCCAACCGTGGGCCTCACAGAGGACGTCCAAGAGTGAGATTCCAAAGTCAAAACAGGGGGAATTTCCAATCCAATCACCATCGACCTCAACATCAGGAACCCCAATTTATCAGAGAGACTCGGAATCGTCAATATTGGGGACAGGGGATGTGATCCCCATTTTCAATTTGTCTTCCTCTGAATTAGATAGACATAGTGAGACTTTACTTTCAAAAGGACTATCATATGTACCTCATGCACATGTGAATGTGTTTGAATTACATCAAGATATCATTTCTTTTTTTCGTAAAATTCGTTTGAAAAAATTCTTTCAGTCTAATGAGGAGTTAGATTCTCAGAATGTGTTATCCAAACAGTTGGCACTTCTTTCTACTTTCAGCCCATCTTTAGATCAGGTTGGCCCTGAAGTTGCAGCATTTGAATTAGTTGTCCTACAGAAATTAGAAAGGAACCTTCGCTTTATACCTAAGCCTCAATATAATCTGAACAAAAGTGAAGCACAGGCATTAAAACTACTATCTGACAATAAAAATCTTGTGATTAAGGCATGTGACAAAGGCGGTGGGATTGTCGTCATAGATGCCGACAAATATGAATCCAAAATGAATTCCAGGTTGAACGATAGTTCAACCTATTCTAAGATTATGATTGATCCCTCCAAACTTATCTCTAAACGAATTCAGTACCTGACAAAGGAAGCTATGATTAGTGGTGATATCTCCCAGAAAGAATATGACTTCTTAAATATGAATAAAGGTAAGACTGCCTGTATCTACGGCCTTCTGAAGATACACAAAAATTGAACAGATCCCCCTTATAGACCCATTGTGTCAACCATTGGAAGCATCACCGAACCTTTGTCTAAATTTGTCGATTTTCATCTAAGGCCACACATACCCAAAATTAGATCTTATGTTAAAGACACAGGTGAGATGATTAATAAAGTAGAGAGCCTTCCGTTTAACTCCAACAGAGATATACTAGTGACAATGGACATTGAATCCCTCTATAGTAATATCCCTCTAAATGAAGCTATTTTGGCTACAGCCGAGTTTATTGATGAACACAAGATAGCTTGCCCTAAATCCTTTCTAATTGACTGTTTGTACATTGTCCTCACTGAGAACATCTTTGAATTTGGGGACACCCTTTTCCGTCAAACAAAGGGAGTTAGCATGGGCGCGTCAGTTGCACCGTCCATAGCTAATATATACATGTCGGCTTTTGAGAACAAATTCATTTACATTGAAATTGCCCCCTTTTATGAGTCGGTTACCCACTGGTCCAGATATATTGATGACATCTTTTTTGTCTGGACCAGTGGGTTAGACTCATTAAAGGAATTTCTAGAATGGATCAATATGGTGGACATAAACCTTAAATTCACTGCCCAGTATGACATCGAGAAAGTGGAATTTGTAGATTAAGTCATAAAAAACCATAACTACAAATTGGAAGTTGACCTTTTTGTCAAACCAACAGCACGCAACACGCTACTCCATTTTAATAGCTTTCACCCGAGGAGTCAGCGCCAAAGTATCCCTTTTTCCCAATTCCTTAGAATAAGAAGGAACTGCACAAATGTGATAGATTTTGATAAACAAGCTACAACAATGAGGAAAAAATTCATGGACAGAGCATTCCCGCACAGGTTGGTAAGAGATTCCTACAAGAGGGCACGATTTTTCGACCGTGATGCCCTATTAAGATCTAAAACGATGAAAGACACTGGCCAACTTGTCTGTATTACAAGACACTCTACTCTTGACAATCAGGTGAAACAGATTATCAATGCCAGCTGGCATATTCTTAACTGCAATCCCACCCAGACTAAGAAATTGGCAAAACCTTTGTTCGCCCATAAAAGGAACAAAAACATAAAGGATTTAATTGTACATTCTAGATTCAAAGGTAGGACTAATTCGCACAAATTAAGCCAAAGATCTCTATTGAATAATTTGCCCACGAGAGGTACAGTCAAATGTTCCTCTTGTAAATCCTGTAACAGTATTATAGGTGGTGAATTTTTCAGCCACAATGGTGTTGATGTTAATGCTTATGGCTTGTGGAACTGCAAGACAGCCAATATTATCTACTTTATCTCATGTCCCTGTAATTTGGGATATGGGGGGGGGACCTCACTTCCCATTCAAACTCGCCTTACAGAACACAGGTCAGCCATAAGAACTGGTAAAACATTGGCACCTCTAGTAAAACATGTTGAGGAAATGAATCACAAACTAGAGGAAATGAAATGGCGTATTTTAGAAAAAATCAGGACACCAGACAGCCAGGGAGGAAGCTCAATTCGCAAGAAAAGAGAAGTATAATAGATTTTCATGTTGGGCACGTTCAAGAATGGGCTCAACACCGAAATTCCATGGGAGAATGCTATATTCTGATTGAACATTTGTCGGACATTGTTATTTATGAAGCATATATATTTTTATATGCCCTCATGCATTCTGATTGCTATTCATTATGCTGACTATCCATTAGATTACTGATACATTAACATTCCTTATATACATCATCGATACATTAGTGGTTTTGATGTTGTATATAAAATATGAGATCTCATTTATAAATCTGTCTGGGAACATATACCGGAGTACGAGGACGGTGCAACAGGTACAAGGCAGGCTCTGACCAGAAAAGCTGGTCAACCCCTTACCGCTTCACTCCTGGAAGCATTGGCTGCAAAACCTAAGCTCGGTACAGGCATATATGAGAAGGGAATCCCCCCTCTCACACTTAGAGAAACACCTTAGTGAGTGTAATACATAGCTGGATTACACTCCTTTTTAACCTGCACTACACTCTATTTTAAAAAGGTCCTGAGGAAAGCCAGATTTAGTTTAAGGCACTGGTTGAAACATGTCGACCAACTGATGGATGTAGGATGTAGTAATTCTCCTCCCTTAAACATCCCCAAGCATTATTTTAACCGCTGACGGGGGCCCAGTTATTAAAATGTAATTTACCCTCGGGTACTGGGACCCTCGCCAAGCCGTTTTAACTCACACTTCATTTTCCACCTCACACTGCACTCTCAGTAAAATACCAGCTCCGCTGTAATCAGGCGTCGCAGCACACCCGGGACACATTAGGTGTCACTGGGTGGGCCTGATGATGAAGCATGCCACCAACCAGGTTGGTGGGTGAGGGCTTCATGAACTCACCAACGAGGTGCCCATGACAAATCTAATCAGAGTCCTAACAATAGTGGTCATATTTAAGCTAGTCTCTTTTGATAACACACCATATACATAGTAGCATCTTGGCCATATGTTTGATCGTTGGAGGTAAATAATTAGTCCCATACATAGTTTATATATATATTTTTTAAAACCCTCCCCTTTTTTCTTTTTTCATTTTCCTCGTTTTTTGGAAACCATTAGATACAAGTTATTGGTTCTCCATATATTGTCAAAATCTGTTTCCTTTTCTTTTTTCATCGTTTCGAATTTCTTCGTTTTCCAATCTGGCCCCTTCTTCTAAACCTAAGTTTTTCTATCGGTTTCCATAAAAGGTACTTTCGGTATAAATACTGTATTCGAAATAGGTATACGTTTCTGACATACTTGTATATCTATGTATACCGTTTGACAAGCCCTCTTTCTTTGTTTATATATATATTCGCCATCTTGGTTAGTGAAGAAAAGAAAACAGTTAGTCCCCTTTCTATGTTTAGTCCTGATCCTACCTTTGTTTTTGACCTTATTTGTTGATAATCCCTTTTCAGCAACATTTATTATAAAAATAATCTGATAGATCGTTGTCTAAGAACATTTGTTCTAAATTGTTCGAAACATACTTGAACTCTAGCTCGACTTAATGACCACAAATTAAATGTCGGAAGGGAAACACATGATCGCTATCACATGACCTGTTTCACGTCCTATTAAAAACCTCGATCGGGCTGAACTAGTTGATATCCTACATAACGGACAAGGGACGCCAGGACTTCGCTCTATCGCGTCCCCCATTCTTTGGCACATCCAGCCATTTAACAATAGGTAAGCGACCCGTATGAGGAACTTTTGTGGTTAAGGATACACGCTGTTTAAATTAAATGATCTATACGGGGTTAATCTCAATTTACCTTTTCGTGTTTTGTTGTTTTTTGTATATCCCTCCCAGATTAAATATCGGCCATCTCTTGATTTGATATTGTTGGCTGTCAAGTTGGATAACAAGCGTTGTAATACACTAGTATACATCGATACTAAAGTCGCTTAATAAGGTGAGCGGACGCTATAAAAGATCATCCGGACTCTGACCGATACCTAGCTAACTAACCCGCTAATTTTATATACGGTTAATACAACTCACCGTATTCTCTTATTTTCTTTTTCCTTTTCTATACAGTATCCAGTTTTGTTACATCCCACACTACTGCGATTACTTAATATTACGGATAAAAAGTGCTTAAAAATTGATTGCATATACTTCCGTCCCACTCGTTTTAAATATAAATAATCTTGGTAAGTGGAAACGACCATTATTTAGTCGTTGATTGGGATTAATGGGTCGATTAAGCATAAGGCTTTTTTATCTAAATCATATTCTTTATTATATAGGATGCTGGAATAGCCTATCTGGAAGCCCAATATTGGAATACAATGGAAATTGTCCGTATTTAAAGAGATTATACAGAAAATATATCTGAAGTGTAGATCAACGCCGTAGCTATTCATATGGTGAGTCTCCCTAGACTACTTGTTGGAGAAGGATTAAATGTTAAAAGAGATTTTTGAAACCTCCAATGATGGCCAAATATATGATTAGTACTTTATAAATAGGGTATGTCTATGTAACATATGAATATATCAGAAATGAGCATTACATAATGGGTGAATGTAACATTACCTTTTACAGGTTACTGTTTTTTACCAAAGGTACTAAGAAACAATTTTTAATACTACAAACATCCGTCCACATTACAGTGCCCAAACTACCAGTTTCTAGTAAGTCAGTGTTTTTATTTTTTACATAATTTGTGGTAAAATAAGCTTATGTTCTCGATATATCAATACCCTTTTTTGAACAATATTTAAAGGAATACATCATTAAATGTGTTTAAATATAGAGAAGTTGCCCTGATTAATATAAATATGCCCTATAAGCTGCCATGATACAGTGGTCATTGTAGTGGAACAATTGGATAAGGGTCACCTATGTTGGAATGTAATTGAATACTCAGGATACTGTTGTATCTGTACTATAATCAAATACCGGAGAATATGCTGTGAACTCGGTTTCGGAGATACAATTGGAATATATGTAATAAAATGTTTATGATTAATTCTCTTTTCATTTAAGTATAAAATGTGCTTTAATGATTTTAATATTGTGAATTATGCATTTAATTGGTTTATGTTTTCATATGTTTCAGAAACGAATACAATTTGTGGCTCCTGAAGAAGGCGTCTTCTGTACGCCGAAACGTGCGTCGAATAAGAATAGTATTATGCCACTGGTTGTTTTTATGTTTTTAATATAATAATTGTATTTTGTGGTTGTTTTTTCAAACAACGGTTTTTATCTTGAAATTATGCTGAATATAAATCTTTTTTATGTATAAATGTATTGTATATGAAGAACGAATTAAAAAGCTTATGTTTTTATTATCACCTCTTTTGTCTTTTCTGATTGTTCTCCCCGAGTTCTTTGCCACTGTGATTTATCTTTTATAATGCCTAGGATGTTACACACATAATTGAATTCCCTGTCCTAGGATTTGAACTAATCTGTGCTCATGGGGCCCTTGTTTTTCTCATATTGTCACATCAGATTATGCTGAGGAGACTGAAGGAGATTGAACTTCGTGGAATTGCTCTACAGTGGATGACCAGCTTCCTGTCCTCCCACACTCAGACCGTCAACCTAAGACCCTTCAGGTCTATGATGATGGAACTGACCAAAGGTGTCACCCAAGGCTCTTGTTTGAGCCCTACTTTGTTTAACATCTACATTGCAACATTGGCCAACCTTCTGAGATCCGGTGGTTTCCTGCCCATTTCCTAAGCTGATGACACCCAGCTTCTTTTCTCCTTCAATACATTTTTCTCATCAGCTTTGTCCATCTTCTCTGAAGGAATGACTTCTATTGCAGATTGGATGAAAACCAAATTTCTACAACTTAACACAGGAAAAACGGAGATAATGTTTTTTGGAGATGCCCCTCTTCTCTGGTCCCCGGATTGGTGGCCGGTAACCCTTGGCCCTTCCCCTAACCCCAAAACACTAGTCAAAAATCTGGGCATTCTCCTCAATTATGCCCTAACACTAAAGGAGCATTCTGCCCATACTGCTAGCATTTGCTTCCATGTACTGGGCATGCTACAATGAGTCTTCCCTTTCTTGCCAGACTATGCTGGGCGAACTCTCATTCAGACCAGGATCATGAGTCGTCTTGATTATTGTAATGTTCTCCTGTTTTCTGCGAATGAGTCATCCCTTAGCAGGTTACAGGTGGTTCAGAACACTGCTGCGCGACTCATCACGAACTCTCCATCCAAAATCCCATCCCATCCAAAATCCCGTCCCTTCCCTTGCTGCAAAAAGGCCACTGGCTTCCAATCTGTCGGTGTGTCCAGTTTAAGGTTTGCTTCACGGTCTACAAAGCCTTGTACAAAATTGGCCCTTTCTACATCTCTAGACAGATTAGGCCTTATATCCCCTCTAGGACTCTCAGGTCTTGTAGCAAATGACTTCTCCAAGTCCCCAGAGTTAGGAAAGCCAGGCTCGGTGGGAAGCCCTTCTCCTAACTCGCTCCCCGGTACTGGAACCTGCTCCCCATACATCTGAGGCAATGCCCTGACTATCTGGCGTTCAGGAAACTTTTCAAGGCCTCCCTGTTTTAACATCCTCCTCGGCCTGCTAGCAGATCCACCCTAAGTGCAGAGATACCCCTCTAGGAGTGATTCAGGCGCTTTACAAAACTAATAAATAAAAATAAATAAAATGGTAATGGGTACAGTCCCCATATGATGTCTATCCACTTGCCTACGTGGGTTACATATGGTTTAAACTCCTCACATAGGGCACCAATGCATGGGTCTCAGTCCTATTTACATTTACACAGGTACCCTTATGCAGGGCACTGTCTCATGGGTCATAGACCCATTCACATTTACACAGTCACCCTCACACAGGGCGTCTTATGGGTCATAGTCCCATCTCTAAATGGCACTACTGCTTTCCTCTACATGGGGGTCAACTTTACACGGCCTACTATGGCATGGGCTTTTGTCCCATTCACAGTGCTCCTCACCCTCCTGCCTAGGAGTAGAGGACGGCCAAGGGTCTCTGTCCGTTGGCTGTTATTTTCTCGCTATGAAATCGTTTATGTTACATTGTTTTTTTTTTATGCAACGCTATGAATTATATCTTAATTGGGTTGTCTATTTCAAAATAGGGGAGGATAAGTGATACTGTTTGTATTTACTTCACTTCTTCTTCTCTGTTTCTCATTTGTTCAGATTTCCTCTTGGTGTCACTTCCTTTTCATCTTTGGAATGTGGACCATACACATTTCACTATTATTTCTTCTTTGGTCTTCAGTCTTTCTCTTTCTGCAGTGTTCTTCTCCTTCTTCCTCGTTCTGGAGGAATCTCTTCCTTCTCTTCTACCAGTGCTTGGGTATGTCTTCTGTTCCGTTCCCGTTGTGCCTTGTCCTTCTTTCCTTACTTGCCTGGCCTGAGGGTGTGAGTAGGGGTTGTCTTTGGTAAGTCTGTCTCTCTCTATTTCTTACTTCCTCTCTTGCGTCTCACTGTCTCCTTCTTTCTATTTCATTGTTGTATAGGGTTGGTTTTTTCTATTTGCTTACTTACACTTTACCTTCTCCTCCTTGTCTTTGCCCTTGTATATCCTCGCTCTGCTTTGCTTGCTCTTTTCCTTGACGTTCTCTCTGTCACTCCGTTGTTCCTTCCTTGCTATCTGTCCTTTGTTCACTCCCGTTATATTTTTCACTTATTGCATATTGTTCTTCTGTTAGTAGAAAAAGGGATATGTAGTATCCTGCTTTTGTAATGTAATGTATTTTACACCTCCTGCTCATCCAGTGCATGTGCTCTGTGCTCAATAGAATGTTGGAGTCATGATGTTCCTCGGAATGTTGGGACACAGAGAGGTGAAGTGTCAGTTGGACATGGGCTGATCTGCAGACAGGCTGCTCCTGGTGGGGCACTCCTTCATAACTTAACTACTTGTTGTTCTGAAATATTCAACATGTTACCTGCTTGAATAAAACATCTTTAATTACAGCCTTCTTGCATGGACTTCCTCACTACACAGTGTTCCATGCATACCAGTAGCATTTGATTTACAGGCCCTGGGCAAACACAGTGCCCTTTGCTAGGGACTTAACAGTGAATCAAACATGCAAATAATAGATAAGCCATCATAAATACATTTTACACAGGGAGCACTTGCACTTTAGCACTGCTAAGCAGTGGTAAAGTGCCAAGAGTACATAAAGCAGTAATAAACAAAGTACAGCATTCCATCAGACGTACAGGGGGTAGAGGCCAAAATAGAGGAACCCTTGCAAAGAATGCCAGGTCTAACAGGGGACATTTTTAAAAACACCTGTTTTCTTACACAGTGCAAGTATTATATCATTCAATTAGGGAGTTTGTATAGCGCGCTACTCAACCGTGTGGGTCTCAAGGCCATACGGAGGGGGGGCGGCTCCGTATCAGTCGAAAGCCCAGGTCTGGATGGTCCTTTCAGGAAAGCGTGCAGGGTGGGTGAGTGTCTGAAATTCACAGGGAGGTTGTTCCAGGTCTTGGCTGCAATGTAGGAGAAGGCTCTCCCACTCGTTCTGCTTCTGTAGATGCTGGGGACTCTCCGCCAGGGCGAGGTCGGCAGGGCAGAGGTTCCTAATGGGTACGTGGAAAGATACTTTCTCGTTGAGGTATTTGGGTCCGCTGTTGTAGATGGATTTGTAGTAGTGGGTGAGGAGCTTAAAGGTGACCCTTCTCTCGACGGGGAGCCAGTGGAGGCTTTGTAGGCGTTGAGTCATGTGCCTGTGGGGCGGGGTCCCATGGACGAGTCTTTCCCTACAGCTTTCAAAGATAAAGTCAACACCATAATACAGGAGGTCTCCTAACTAGACATGTGTGTATTTTGTTGTTGTTACACTAATCATACAGTTATTATGGTACTTCAGCAATGCTAATTGTTGTGATTAGGGTCATGTGACATGCCTTCAAGGAAAAAATCAGGGTCAAGGATCACATAATATGACTTCCTCTAAGGTCATTAAAGTCAAAATGTTATCCCTGGCATTTTGATTAAAGGATACCAATGTCTGTGCAAACGTAATTATGTTCAGATATAGACTGGTCATTAATCGGCTGCAATGTGCCATTTGACAAAAATTCTGTAGGTCCAGGCTGTCTCTGGTTTAGGGTTCGTTCCTACTTCTAGCATCACTAAAGCATAATATGCACTGTTACTGTTCTGCAGTTCCTCCCTCCGAGTCACTATGTAATCAATAGCTGCACGCTCAAATGTTCTTGTGCACTGCTCTGGTTCACAGTGTGCTGCACTGCTTGACAGATATCCTACCATTTCTACTTGAGGCACCCAGAACGAGCTGCTCAGCAGTGTCCATGCATGTGTGGGTAGTTGTGCTAAATACTGCGTGTTTGTGCGTGTGCATCTGTGTAGGTGTCTATATATGTGTGAGTGTGTGGCTGTGTATGTGGTAATTTAAATGTAGCATCTGTGTGTGTGTGTATCTGTAGTATTGTGAATAAAAAATAATCTCTAATCAGCAAGTGCAACGTTTGTAATAGGATGAGTATTGCTTTCTAACATTGAGATGCGCATAGTGAGTGCTGCAGGGCCCAATTTGTACAAGGTTACATTAGACGAGGGTCACAGTGATTTTGGACCATTTTCCTTACTAACATTGCAAGGTAAACAGGCTGCTGCCACCTGAGAGCTGTAATTCCTTCACATCCACATTGATGGCAGCGGTTCAGCATTTGTAAGGGTGTAATACATACCTGACATTGGAAATCTTACCCGGTGCCAATAGTGGCACTTATTAGTAAAGAAAGTTTAGAATCAAATTTTTCCATTTTTCCCTCTTTACAGACTACAACAGAATGATTCACTCATACAATTTTCCAGTTACATGGGTCTGCAGCACGTTGTCATCAGGACCGTACTGGCCCTAGTGTTCACCGGGCATTTCACAGGTGGGCCGCAAGGGTGGGGGGCTGTTTTAGACCCCTGGGTGGCCATTTTTGATTCTTGGAGCTGGTTTTAATAGTCCCCCTCAACAAAAGCACCTGCAGTGTTTTCCAAGAGCAATCGACACCCCTTGCACTCCCCCTCCCTCCCCCCAGTGGACTCAATTACCAGGGCCAGTTTGCGTTCCCAGTCATACTGTCATGGGTGTCATAGTAATTGTTGCACTTGGTCTAGTCTTCTATAGATACCACTGCCCGGATTTACCATGATTTTTTACTTACACAAAATGATGCAAAGTAACACAAAGCACCACATTTACTTTCCAGCACAAAAGATATTTGCACTGGAAAGGTGCCCTTCTCCAAGTCCAAAAGCGTTTTGAACAGATTGGTGTCACTTTGTGTCAAAGGAGCATTACTGGAGCATTACTTGGGTGCAACACCGCAAAAACCCATAGGCTTTGCTGCAAAGTCCAATCAGTTTTTTTATGAAAAGCCAGGCGAGGCTTTCCATCAAAAACAACACCTTCTTGAAGCAGGCATTTACCATGGGAAATGTGTTCATTTCTCAATAAAAGCTCCTTGCATTCAATGTGAGCTAAAGTACACAGTACACATCCTATGTGTTGGAGCCTTTTAATTTTGTCTAAGCATCGGAATTTGTACTGGAAGTGTATGCTTCCTGTACAATTCCTATGCAAGATAGCGCACAATCCCCTCTGCACCATTGTGCAAGAATGCGCCTCATACAAAACCGCCTTTTTAGAGCAACGTGTCTGAAATGGGTGAGCAACCCAATAAACCCTTGCGGGCTTGGGCAAAGAGTGTATTCAAAGAAATATGCCAGCAAGGGATTTTGTTTGAAAATTGTGAATTTGGGCCAAAGTAGGAAGTGAATGAATCAATTACCCACACTAATGTCAATTGGTGGCTGAGTTTGAATTGAAATTAGAGCAAAGTCAATATTGTTACCACACTAACAATACAAATAAACACAAAAACCAGGGTTTTAGTCAAAAAAAATATTTTCCTTACAATGAGTAAAAAGGGTACTAGAAAATGCATTTGGGATAGACGAGGAGCATCCTATATACTCCTACTATAAATCTCCAAAATAAAGTCAATACTGCGAAGTAATGTTAATACAATGATTTCAAATCAACAAGATAAATGAAAATCAATGATGGTAAATAAAAATCAGGCAGAATTAGACTTTGTAGTCGGCGTTTCGGTCTTTGGGGATGATTTCATAAGACCATCATCAGGACTTCATTATTGTGCATTAAGAGTGATGACCCTAAAGAAGAATGCACGATACACTGCCTAACGGTCAGTGATGCTGGTCGAAGTTTATCAACAAGGTACTATGGAACAATTGAATCCAGGCCTTCAGACTGTATTTAGGCACTTGTATAGATGGTATTGGGATATAGTAATTGAGATCCAAATGTCGAATGCCGGTTTAGTTCCAGAAGGTGTACGTGATGTTAACCCGCTTTGGACGATTTTGAAAAACGGCACGACTCGCGTTGACAGCGTCAGGGCGACAGCAATGTATAAACAGCTTTATACATTGCCGTTAGGCAGTGTATCGTGCATTCTTCTTTAGGGTCATCACTCTTAATGCACAATAATGAAGTCCTGATGATGGTCTTATGAAATCATCCCCAAAGACGGAAACGTCGACTACAAAGTCTAATTCTGCCTGATTTTTATTTACCATCATTGATTTGCATTTATCTTGTTGATTTGAAATCATTGTATTAACATTACTTCGCAGTATTGACTTTATTTTGGAGATTTATAGTAGGAGTTTATAGGATGCTCCTCGTCTATCCCAAATGCATTTTCTAGTACCCTTTTTACTCATTGTAAAGAAAATAATATTTTTTTTTACTAAAACCCTGGTTTTTGTGTTTATTTGTATTGTTAGTGTGGTAACAATATTGACTTTGTTCTAATTTCAATTCAAACTCAGCCACCAATTGACATTAGTGTGGGTAATTGATTCATTCACTTCCTACTTTGGCCCAAATTCACAATTTTCAAACAAAATCCCTTGCTGGCATATTTCTTTGAATACACTTTTTAGAGCAACAGCAGCAGGGACATCTTAAGGTTTATAGGGGCCCTGGGCCCAAAACAATTTTGAGGGCCCCAGTTCAGAACTGCTTTGAATGTAAAATCCAATTTAATCCCCTGTTTGCCACGCAGTCCCCGCTTCCTCAGCTGCGATAGCGATCCAGTTTGCATCATAGGCATTAGCCTATAAATTCTCGATGTAAATGGATGCACGCAGCTGACAGCGGTAGGATTTAGTGTTTCCTGCCCTGTTACTAGGTTTTTAATACTTCTAAATTGTGTATGTGTGGCTGAATTACTCTGTGCTTTTTAACAATTTCTGATACCTACGCGCATTTGACCTTTAATTGATTCTGCTTGGCTACACCTCCTTAGCTCCCTCGATTCGCATCTCGCTTTTCCTCCTGTCCTGGTCCGCCGTGGCTGATACACCGATTGTGAGGAAGGCTGGGGCTACTGTCGGGCTCCTCACTTCCTCCCACACAATGTCCACTTCCTCAGCTGCGTTAGCGATCCAGTTTGCATCAAAGGCATTAGCCTATATATTCCGGATGTAAATGGACGCGCGCTGCGGGCGCGCCGCAGGCAAGCCCCTCTGCGGCCGGAGGCATCTAACCGTGGACATGCTGCCCAGTTCTCCCAGTTTCTTTCACTATAATACAATAGGGAAAAACTGCTTAGCCTTTGGCGGCTACCATTATGTCAGTGTACAGCAGCTGATCCAAGCTTGGAGGTAGACTTTCGATGCAATAAGTGCAACTGGTCTCTCCTCCAGCCCAGGAAACTCACACCCAAGATCCTCCCACTCAACAATAAGTGTAAAACACTAAGAAAACAGAGGACTTAAAGACCACCCTTTTAAATTGTTGGTTTATGCAAAAGCATGAACCACACATTTATGCCCAAGTTTTAGATGAACAGCCTGATCTTTTATTTCTCACTGAGGCCTGGCTGTCTGAAGCCTCCAACCCTACTATCATCTAGGCCATCCCTACAGGATTTAAAATCCTTACGAGGGACCGAGCGAGTGGGAAGGGGGCGGTGTCACCACAATTTACAATAAAAAACTAGACTGCTCTCTCATGCCGATGGGAAACATCGAGGGTGCAGAGTCCTTAGGCTTCTGCTGTACCTTATCCCCTCATCATAGCGTAGCTGTTTTTCTGATTTACAGACCTCCCAGTGCAATTGGAAATTGTATTACTACGCTTAATACAGCCACTACCTCCCTGGCCTTAAAATACAAAATCTGGCTTATTCTGAGAGATTTCAATATACATATGGACAATGGAAAAGACCCTCAAATAATTTCCTTGTTGGAGATGCTGCAGGCCTGCAACATGTTTCCATCAATTTCTTCGGCCACCCATGAGAAGAGCGATACCCTAGACCAAATCTTTCACAACTTTGACATATCAGTAAGCCTACCTCTTCCCATTATCTGGTCTGACCAACTCCTATCAAAATGTGTCATTTCCAACTCTGCCACAGCGCCTCGGGCTAACGCAGGGCAGAGGGTCCCTAATTACAGGATGTTCCATAAAATATCTATCCCGATGTTAGCAGACGACCTTGGTCGTTCCTCACCAGAGCTGTCTAGCTGCCCCGAGTCGGAAGCCCTCTCAATGATTCATGGCTCTGAACCAACATTGATGCAGCGGTACCAGTTGTTTCCGACTCCTCGAAGTGTTCGGCCCCACCAGCTCCATGGTTTAATGATTCCCTCAGATATAGCAAAAGAAATTGGAGAAAAATGGAACAGATATGGTGTAAATCCTATCTACCGGAGGACAGGAAGGTGTATAAAGACAACTTAAAAGCTCATTACATTCTCTTGACGGCAGCCAAGAAAAACTTCTTAAAAACCAATACAAAAAATGCCCAAAATAGGAATAAGGAAATCTTTAGCATACTTACACCCTTAACCACCCCGAAAGCCAACACAAAGGAAGGGCCATACACGGAAGAAGAGTCTAAGCAAATAGCTAAATTATTCCACAAAAAGATCTCCGTGATCCAACAAGACTTCACTAACATCTCAGAGGAAGAACTGACCTTCTACCTTAGTTCTAATAGCAAATTTCACCTCTTGGATCCTCCATCTTTACTAGCTTTCCCCAAGTTTAATTTTGAAGAGTCACTGACCCTTCTCCAAAGCATTAAGTCTGGCTCTCTTTCCAACCCATGTTCAGCGAATATCCTGAACCTATTAGCTCCCACCATTAACCCATGGTAAACCAGCTCTTTAATGCTTCCCTGTCCTTAGGCAACATGCTGGATTTTTCCACTGATAAAAAAGGCTAACGCCAAAGTAGTTGACAGGTCAATCACCCTTCTTCTGGCCCTCTCCAAAGTATTAGAGAAGCATGTACACAAGGCCCTCCAAAAACACATTGAAGGTGGGAATATTCTTCTTGAGTCCCAATCCGGTAGTGGGGCTAACTACAGTACAGAGTCGGCTCTGCTAGAAGTGACTGAATTTCTCAAGGGTAAGCTGGACCATGGAGGCAAGGCTGTTCTGATACTGCTTGATCTGTCTGCGGCCTTCGATATGGTCCCACATGAGAGTCTACTGGAGAGACTTGCTAACATCAACCTGGGGGGGACCACCTTAACATGGATGTCATTCTACATGGCAAATAGATCTCAGGACATCTGGCTCCCCCCTTTCTCATCCCAGGTACCGGTCATGAATGTAGGTGTCTCTCAGGGCTCCAATCTCAGTCCTACCTTTTTAATATATAGCTATCCCCCCTTGCATTTCTGGTAGAGGAAGAGGGCATCAAAATTGTTTCCAATGCTGATGACACTCAGCTGATTTTTACTTGTGAATAAGGAACACACTTTTAAAGGGCAATGATTAGGTCTTGCCTGTCAAGGGTTTTTAACTGACTTAATATCAATCAGCTGAAGTGCAATCCTGACAAAACTGAAATTGTTTTCTTGGGTAATCCAGAAATACCTGACTGGAGCTCTTGGTGGCCAAAAGATCTGCCGCGCTTACCCGTGGAAAAGGAGAAAGTCAAAAACTTCGGAATTGTCATAGACAAGACACTTTCCATGCGCTTTCAAATCTAAAATCTAACTGCCGCTTGCATTGGCATACTCAGGATGCTACAAAAAGTACCTGCCACTGTTACCGCTTGATAGCAGAAAGACCGGGGTGCAGGCTCTGGTGACATCAAAGCTTGACTATGCCAACAGCTTGTCCCTTGGTCTTCCCAAACCCCTTACCCAGCGCCTACAAGTGGTACCAAATGCGATGGCCAGAGCCACCCTGAGACCTAAACCCAGATCTAATATGAGCCCTATACTTAAGTTCCTACACTGGCTCCACATAGAAGAACGGATCAACTTCACAGTGATGACCATCTTTAAAGCTTTTCCTGGCTTAGGAGCCGGCTACATAAATAAGAGCGTTAATTGCTACACAATATCTAGAACCCTAAGATCTTCCAATGTCAACCTGGCCATCGTGCCTAATATATGCCGTGCCCACACTGGAGGCAGATGCCTCAGCTTTTAGGCGCACAATTGCGGAATAGCCTCCCTGAGTCTCTGAGACTAACCACAGACCTACTCTCTTTCAGGAAGAACAGATAGGTCTTTTATGCACAGTTTCCTCCCGCTGTCATGCGCCAGGACACTCTAGTCTGAGTAGCTGTGCACTTTATTAAATACACTATTTCATTTCTTAGGCCCCTGACAGTGCAAAGGAGCACTTGTTCAAATTCTAAGGGCATTATTTATGAGGCCTTGCTTCACTTTTATGCCACTGGTGCGTCACTTTTTGTGACACACTGGCCGCATACAAAATTTGCCATGTTGCGCCCTATTTACAAAGTGACGCATCTAGGCAGATGCAACACTTTGTAAACCCCTGCACCACATTATACCTGCGCCAGATATAATGTATGCAGGGTGAATGTTGACTCGTTAAAAGCCTCGTAGACTTGGCGCATTGAAATCTATGAGAACTCAGTGCACCACTTCTAGGATGCCATTGCGTCAATGTCTTACACCTGCCTCACAGCTGATGGAAGACTGATGCAGGTCCTTTCACATGGGGCCTTTCACATGGGGCTCACATTACTGGAGTTGCGTCTATTTTCAGACACACCCCAGCAATGCATCACTTTTGCGACTACAGATACGTCAGAAATACTGAAGTATCTGTAACTCCTTGAGACATGATGCGTCATACAGTAAATATGTCGCAAGGAGGGCGCACTAAGAAGTGATGCATCCCTGTTTTCACATAGCGATGCATCACTTCTCATAAATAGGTCCCTAAATGTGTTTACATCTAATATTCAGGAATTGTTATGTGTGTTTTCAATATTGTAACACAGCAGCAGCTCACCAATATTACTGCAAATAATCACTGTGACCCCTCCCATTTGTTATATGTTAGGCCTTGTTTTGACCTAAAAGATTTTTTTTTATGTATATTGCATGAAACAAACACAACATTTCTATGCCAAATGGCTGTACTAGACTTTCACACATCAGGTACATAAAAAATAAATTAAAGGAAAACAGTATTTAAAACATTCTGTTTAAGAAATATTCAAGGTCATTAAGGCAAAACATTGGAGAACGGAGCTTATTCTGTTGGGGGCCCCCTGAAAGGCAGGGGCCCTGGGCCAGAGGCCACTTTGCTCATGCATTAAAACGTCTCTGGACAGCAGGCCCATTTTAGTGTTGCAGGTTCGGTGCTATTTTTCCTTGCAACTCTGTGTAAAAAATGTTGTTGCTGCGCTGTGTTGCATGAAAAAACAACGAATCCGGCAGCACGTAAAAAACATCTTTCACAAAAATGTTCTAGCTAAAACAGTAGCTTCACAACATCCTGCGCCACCTCGCAATAACTTCCCTGCTGGTCTGCTTTTAAAGAGCACACATGTAATGCCAACCTTTAGCGAAAAAAACAGATCCTCCATCTAACCCGGTATTGTCAATATTGATGAAATGCCAATAAATGTATTTAGAAAACGGATAATGAAAGCATCTTATCTCATTTCGCTGACAGGGGTTAAGGAGTCATGGGATGTGCTAAAATAGGTGATATTGATTAACCTCAAGGTCGCTTAAATGAAACACAATTTAATTGATTCTTAAATGTAACAAGTCAGTGCGGCACATGCTATTTTTCTGTTAAATGTTAGGGATTATTCTGCAATAGCCAGTCGAATATCCGAAACCACTGGTTTGTGCAAGAAAAATTCAGATAAGAAACATCCTGTAATACTGGTTTTCATTTGAGCGCAAAATTCATATATTAGGAATAATTCACGAAACAGTTAAGGGTCTATCCAGAATGACACAGAGTGACCCAATAAGGACACCAGGGGCCCTATTACAAATAGGGTGCAGTCTCCCTGTTTGCTCCATTATGCACCTTAAAACATGTGCACTGGTCACAAACAGGGAAAGTGCACCCTATTACATTGAATGCGCTGCCCCGGGGCAGCAGTGAAGTCGTGCTGCCCTGGGGCAGCGCATTCACATGCAGAACAGAGTGGCTTTACAGCAGCCGCTCTGTGTTTCACTATGCAGGTGGCAACCAGACTTCACTTTTAAGAGGATAGAGAGAACCCCTTGCAATAGGGTGCAGGGGGTGTTTGGTGGCATGCAAAGTGGACGCACATACCTGTCACACTCCCGGGGCACTTTCCAAAATACGGCCCAAGGTGATTTGGAAAAGAAGAAGGGTCTGGCCCTGGGCCCTGTCCCCCGGCTTGCCGCACTGCCAAAGTCCTAGGGCAGGGTTCCGTGGTGCCCGGGGAGCCTCCCCTTGCTTGCCTTGGTTCAGGAGCCCCATCCGGGGCCCCTGAGGGCCCAGGGAGGGTGGCCTCCCCACCGCGGGCTCCGTCCTGGATCCTGCCGCGTGGCAGGGTGCCCGGGGAGGCTTCCCCTGCGCCTCTGGGCCTGGGAGCCACAGCTGGGTCCAGGGGACCGGCCGGGGACCCGGGTCGGGTGCTCCGGCCCTGGGCCCTGTCCCCCAGCCTGCCACACTGCCAAAGGCCCGGGACAGGGTTCTGTGGTGCCCGGGGAGCCTCCCCTTGCATGCCTGTGTTCAGGAGCCCCATCCAGTGCCCCTGAGTGCCCTCCCCACCCGGGCTCCATCCTGGGTCCTGCCGCATGGCAGGGTGCCCGGAACGGGGTCCGGCAGGCCCGTGGAGGCTTCCCCTTCGCCTCTGGGCCAGGCAGCTGCGGCTGGGTCCAGGGGCCCGGCCGGGTACCCGGGTCGGGTGCTCCAGCCCTGGGCCCTGTCCCCCGGCCTGCCGCACTGCCAAAGGCCGGGGACGGGGTTCTGTGGTGCCCAGGGAGCCTTCCCTTGCTTGCCTGGGTTCAAGAGCCCCAGGGTCCCCGGGGAGGGTGGCCTCCCCACCCCGGGCTCCGTCCTAGGTCCTGTCGCATGGCAGTGTGCCCGGGATGGGGTCCGGCTGGCCCGGCCGGGGCCCCGGGTCTGGTGCTCCAGCCCTGGGCCCTGTCCCCCGGGCTGCTACTCCACCAAGGTCCCAGGACAGGGGTCCGTCGGTCCCATGCAGGCCTCCCCTGCTTGTCAAGGTATCCGCGGGCCCCGGGTTGAAGGGCCTGTCGGGTCCCCCCGGCAGCCTCCATGGCTGGGGCCCAGCTGGGGCCCTGTGCCTCCGGTCGGCCATGCCCCAGGTGCCCGCTCACTCCTTCGTTGGGGAACAGGGTGGCCAGATGGCGTCCCTTTCGTGCCCGACCATCTGGTTGCCCAGATCCCCTCGGCCATCTGGTCGCCCAGATCCCCTCGGCCATCTGCTCGTACGCAATGCTTTCCAATGGGGCGACCAGATGGCCGAACTTCCCTGGAAGTCCCGATGAGGTGCCATTTGCCTCCGGGATCCCAGCGAGGGCTCCAGGAGGTCGGATACTCTTGCGCCTTGGGTCCCCTCTGTCACCTCATGTGCACGGATTACAAGAAAGGGGGGTAATTTTCCTCCGGATTACTAGGGAGAGGGTCAGTCAGACTTCCGTGAGGTCCGGCGATTCTGAATCAGGGGAAGGCAGGACCCGGGCCCGGGCCCGCCCCCAGGGGCCTGGGTACACACCTGCCGCTCAGCCCCTTGCCAATGGTAATTTTTCTCCGAGTTTGCTCAGGCAGAGCTCTGTGAGGTCCGTCGATGCCAAGACGGGGGAAGGCAGCACTTGGGGCCCGCCTGCCGGGTCCCCCAGGGGTCCGGGAACGCACCTGCCTCTCAGCCCCTTCAAGATGGACCTTTTTCTCTGAGTTTTTCCCTTCAGTCAGGCCTCCGTGAGGTCCGGCGATTCTGAATCAGGGGAAGGAAGGACCCGGGCCGGCCCCCCGGGGCCCCCAGGGGCCTGTGTATGCACCTGCCTCTCGGGCCCCTACCTGATGAGCATTTTTCTCCGAGTCTGCTTGCCACGGGAGCGTGCAGGCAGGGGATGCTAAGCCAGCATACCGCACCCACTTCCGCAGGGCGGCCTGCCAGGGGATTTCCCCGGCTGTACTCTCTGATCGAATCTTTTGTAATTAAGCATTAGAACTTTCAATTTTATAACAGGCACCTCAGTGTCTGACATGAGTCTTATGAATTTTCATGATTCTATGCCAAAAGTCTTGTTTTGTCTGTTTTCTGCACCTTTAACAAACTATGCCCACCTTATTTCTATTTCTTTTTTTGTCTTCATTGCATTTCGATTCACTCTATTGTCCCCATTCTTAGCGTTCCATGGGCACTTCCTCCCATATTCCCGTTTCTACTTCTATTAAATAGACGTCGAGGACGCACTCAACCTTTCTAACGGATCTCCTATAGTTGAGGAGAGCATTCTCGGTTGTTGCCACGGCCGGCCTACGGATATGGCTCTATTTTTGAAACGTTCTGTTAACTTTCAAATTAGTCTTGAAGTATTTATCGGTGACTATTTTTACCTTACAGCCTCCATTCTCCAATCAATTATCTAGTAGTCGGCAGACGTATAAGTGACTATCGGTAAGTTACATACTACTTTTGCATTGCCCCAATTTAGTTTCAATATCACGTAGATTTCACCCGCGACTTTTTCCTTTTGACTCACAGCCTCACCCTTCTATTTTACTGTTTTGCGGTCATCCGGTTCTGATTTAGAGGTAATCACCATATTTTTTCATATAGTAATTATATTGAACATTGTGGTTACTTTGTATCATTCTGACTGTATGTATGTCCCATTTTTCAGCTGCCCTCAGTCAGGGTTGCGAACTTCCGGTTTTGAACCCGATTAGATACAGAGGCAAGGTATTATCTTCCGGGTTTTCACTGATTTTATTTTGTCGGGTCTCTTCTGGGATGCATGTCATGCACTATGCACTTCATTAATCCACTTCTTCGACACCTTGCAAGTGTGAAATTCTTGGCACATCACCAGTTTTCTTTACTGTTACCGTCACCTACACATGCGGGCCATATATCACAGTTTCTCATGTTGGCACTTTTGGTCATTTTTCTTCTGGCATTTTCTTTTTGTTTAGTTCAAGCTCCTTGATCACTTTTAATAACCCTGTTTGCTTGCCTGTATGAGTTTATTAAGCAGAATGCTGATTATTGTTTATTAGAGTACCCGCACAAATGTTGATTTTGACTATTGCTGTTGTAGATTTCCCTGAAGAAGGGCACTTCTTTGCCTGAAATGCATTGGGAATTGGAAATACGTTTTTCATCTGTATCAGAATGTTGAAGCATCACTTCTTGTTTGAAGAAAATTCTGCAATGGATTGAATAAAAGCAGAAACTGTATATAATATTCATGGTCATAAAGTTTCAGTAATGGACTGTTTATTTGAGTGTACATAACTGATTCTTGGATAACTGGTTCTAAAATAGCTATAAATATTTAAGTAACTTGGATTATTTGGCAGTACACTTTAGTAAAAGTCATGCCCCAGTAGTGCACCCTGAGTTCCCGGACACTTCTCCGGGATGATTTCTTTTACCTTAGTACGCAGGAGGCTGACAAAGCCCCTTACAGAGTGCACACTAGTTGTTCTAAAGAAGCAATTTGACTGGATGATTATGTTCAAGTAGAGCACTACTGAGTGCACCTGAGCTGTATTTCATTTGTGTTTATACAACTTTTAGAAAGTAGGCATCTTCTTGTTTAACCATTCTGTGTGCCTCTGCCTGTTTGTGTATTGACTGTCTAGTTTTGGAGTGACCGGGGCTGGGGATGTGCATTCACTGTAGACAGCCATCGGGGGCGTTGGGGTGTGCCTGGCCCTTCCTGGATGATTCAGAGCTGAGCTGAATAGACATTGGCTGAAATTAAAGTAGTGGGAGGAGATTTCCTTGCACCTGAATAGGGCCTGTCCCCCTTGCACAATCCTGTCTCCTCCCTCTCTGGTCATACTGCACCAGTGAGGTCAAAACTGGTTTGGACTGGGCTCAGAGACCCTTGTACAAAGAGAACAAATATATTTTGGGGTATAAGTATTAGAGCTAAAACCCCAGAAGTTTAGATCATTCCTGGAATTCAAGAGGAACCTTAGCCAAGGAGAAGAGCTGGAGAAACTGAAGGAGAAGTTCTGACCCTTTGCTGTGTACTGTCTGGGGTTGGCCTGCAGTAGCTGATTCTGCCAAGGAAAGGATAAGAACTTTACTGTGTTTTGTGTCCCCCTGCTAGAGGAAGATCTCCAATGGCTTGCCTCCTGTTCTGAAGTCTCATGGACTCAAAGACTTCATCCCTAGCTCCCCTGAACGTCCTTGCTCAGAGTTCTGACCGGCCAAGAGGTGCCCGTGGATGTTGGGACCCTGGAGGTTGTTCCTGCTGTTGGGAGCTTCAAAGCAACGCAACTACTAGAAAATGGATGCATTGCTCTTCTTGTGCCTGTTTTTCTGAAGTAGCACAGCTGTGCTAGAAGAATCTCCACACATCGCTGCGCTGCTGCTAAGCTGATGCCAAACCTGTCACCGCTGCAAGAACCGATGCATCGAGGGATTGTGGCTAAAGAAACAGACGCATCACTGCTCGATGCCGCTGCATCAATCGCTGACGCATCCCAGATTTCCACGCATCATACCTGTGCAGCACGTTTTCCCGACGCATCACCTTCAGGTCAGAAATGTCTGAGAATTGGCGCATCACTTCCCCCTACAGACCGGACTCCATGCATAACCTTCCCCTGCGTGCAGCAGGACGGTTGCATCGCCTCCCCATGGTCTCAGAAACTGATGCATCTCTTTGTTTTTCCACGCTTCCCATCTCTGCAGCTGTTTGGCCTTGTGAATTTTGTCACAACTACAGGTACTTTGAGAGAAATCATGCATCTATAGTTTTCTAAGGGCCAAGTTGTTTGAAACCTTTTTAAAGTAATATTCTTATTACATGTGTGTTGTATTTGTATTGTTTTGGTCTTGTTGAGTTTAGATAAAGATACTTTTCTTTTCTAAACTGGTGTACTGTCTGTGGTGGTATCACTGCATTACTGTGCTTTGAGTACAAATACCTTACACATTGCCTTTGGGGTGAGTCTGTTTGCTCATGCCAAGCTACCCACGGAGTGAGCAGGGGTTATCTAAAGTGTGTACCCCCTTACCGTGACTAGAAGCAGGGGTCCCTATGTGGATAAAGGTACCTACCTCTGTCAACTAGAGACCACCATTTCTAACAGGTGGTGAATGTATGCAGCTCCATTTGTCACTTTTGACTGATGCATGGGGATATTATAAAGGTGAGGAATCTGCATGTTAGAAGTATTCTTCAGAAATGTCAACTGCACAGCTTATAACAGCAACACCATTTATGGAAGGAGATGGAGGGAGGAAAAATCCCAAGTTGGAGCAGTATTCAGGAATTAAATCAGTCTAAATGCATGTGATTTGTTATTTATTGCCACAGCATAACCCAAGGTCCCCTTCAGTTTAGTTTATCCCTGGGCAAGCCAAGATATAATGTCATTTTGCATTAGTATTTAAAACTGTTAAGGGACCAGTGGATGAATTGAAAGGTCCACCGAGCTTTAAGAATTCACAAGCATCTCTCTTGCTCATTATCTTGGATCCCGACTGACATGAGAAGATATTATTGCACATCTGCCTACTCTTTCCAAAGCATTGGAGAAGTGGCTATGTCATTGTCAAAATTTGCTAGGCCATAAGAAGGCGCAACACATTCCACAATTCTCCCAGTCCACTGAACTCAGAGTACTTGAACTTGAAGTAGAACGAATCTGTAACTAGTGAGACAGATCCAGACATTAATTGTGAGACACAGTTATATATCACTGGTGAGACAATATTAGCTATCATTGGAGAGACCAGGCCAGGAATCACAGATGAAATCGCTGCCAGAAGGAGGGAAGATGTGGGAAACTATGCCATAGACACGTATTGCCCAGGGCATCACTGTCCTTCAGATTTTTAATTGTAAGCCAGCTGTTTTCATTAATAATGACGCTGGATTTTGTGGCCACATCTCTAGAAGGAGAGAGGTTTTATGTGTTCTCCTTATTAACACGTAACAACAGGTTCCTATAGCATTTACCAAAATCAGATGAAGCATTTTGATGTCCCCCATAGTGCTTTGGCCCAAGGTGTCTCAATTACTTGTCACAATCCAGCTTATGAGACCGACTCACATACCTGTCAACTTGAGCAAAAATCTCAATGTGTGAGGATGGGGCGGGGCCTTGAGGGAGGGGGTCATCCTGCCGAGATGTACCTTAGAGGCACTTTTGCCCCAATTCTGCCCCCAAGCCACCTCATCCAAAATCAAAACCAAAAAAGTTGCTGAGGCTGATGCCGATGCCCTGGGGTATTTTCACACCCCTTAGTGGATGTTGGCAGTTCAAAGCCTTGGAAAACGAGCTGGAAATCTAAAATTTACAGTGAAAATGTTCATGTAACACAAGTGAGTTAGGTACAAGTATTACTGATGAGGATGGTTTAGGCATCATCAGTGAGTCAGAGTGAAGTATCACAAAAGGGAGCCACTAGAGGCAGAGGTAGTATGAGCTAGTGAGGGGACGCGCCAGGATTACCTACAACCACCGTGAGGGGAACGGTGCCACGCTGCTGATTATCACTGCCTCCTGTTCTCTGCCTGCCCTGCCCTGCCCCGCTTGCCGGTCCCCCGCTGTTTTTACCGCAAGAGGGTAGCCGGAGGAGAGCGGAAACTACATCCCCCAGGGTGCCCTGCTGGTCGCTGGTTTCAAGCGTCAGCAGAGGGTGCCGAAGGCCCTTAAAGGACGCATAGCCCTCCCGCATCGTGGGACGCGCCAGGAGTACCTACAACCACCGTGAGGGGAACGGTGCCACGCTGATGATTATCACTGCCTCCTGTTCTCTGCCTGCCCTGCCCTGCCCCGCTTGCCAGTCCCCCGCTGTTTTTACCGCCGAGAGGGGAGCCGGAGGAGAGCAGAAACTACACCCCCCAGGGTACCCTGCTGGTCGCTGGTTTCAAGCATCAGCAGAGGGCGCCGAAGGCCCTTAAGGGACGCATAGCCCTCCCGCATTGTGGGACGCGCCAGGTTTACCTACAACCACCGTGAGGGGAAAGGTGCCACGCTGCCGATTATCACTGCCTCCTGTTCTCTGCCTGCCCTGCCCTGCCCCGCTTGCTGGTCCCCCGCTGTTTTACCACCAAGAGGGGAGCCGGAGGAGAGCGGAAACTACATCCCCCCGGGTGCCCTGCTGGTTGCTGGTTTCAAGCGTCAGCAGAGGGCGCCAAAGGCCCTTAAAGGACGCATATAATGGGAAACTCCTCTGAGGCGGAAAGCCGGAGGACGGTACTTTCGTCTATTTTTAAAAAAACAATTCACTTGTATTTTGTGTTCTGGCCATTTTAACCTCACCTGCACTAAAAGCGCTGCCCTCACGCGCCTAGCAGACCCTCTGAGGCACTCCTGAGACAGCGGCAACCAGCGCTGAGACAGGATTCACAAACTCACCGCCATCGTGGTTCGAAGGCGAGCCATGCCCCCTGCGAGGCCACGCCCACCCAGGATCCCTTATAAAACGCTGATCGCAGCGCAACAAACACCACTTGGGAAACTCCTCTGAGGCGGAAAGCCGGAGGACGGTACTTTCGTCTATTTTTAAAAAAACAATTCACTTGTATTTTGTGTTCTGGCCATTTTAACCTCACCTGCACTAAAAGCGCTGCCCTCACGCGCCTAGCAGACCCTCTGAGGCACTCCTGAGACAGCGGCAACCAGCGCTGAGACAGGATTCACAAACTCACCGCCATCGCGGTTCGAAGGCGAGCCACGCCCCCTGCGAGGCCACGCCCACAACATTGCCATAAATGTGTCGGCCACACAAGCGCAGCGGACGAGCGCAGCGGGAGCGCCGTTTGCGCGCCGAAGGCGCGCTTAAGGCAAGCTCGTCTGCGCTCGTCCGCGCCTCGGCAGCGCCTGGTGCGCCACCTGCGGCCTCGATCCCCCCGTCCACCAGTAGCACACCACACTTGACGCGCGAGGCTCTACTCCTCCTTAGAGACTTCGCTCATAATGGACAATTGTCCTTCCAAGACACCGCCTATCCTCTGCACGATTATGCGCGTAAAGGCTTATTTACAGGTGGCTTGCTGAACGTGAGGTCCCTGCCCAAACACGCTCACGAAATCGCCCAGCTCATAGATAATCATCATCTTGATGTCTTATTCCTGACGGAAACATGGACCCACTCCGACTGCAATATAGAACTGGACTGGGCTTGCCCACCAGACTTCAAAATCTTGCATCTCCCACGACCTAAGGGGCGGGGCGGAGGTGTCGGTGTAATCTATAGAGCATCATGGTCAGCAAAAACTATTGCCATGGACCCAGTGGTCGGGACCGAAATACTCGGCCTTTCCATCGACTGTCATCTTGGTACCACCTTTACGGCGGTGATTTGCTACCGCCCGCCGGGAGCGTTTAATTCTACTCAGCAGCAGTCGCTCCTCACCACCCTCACCAATATGGCTACCTCTCACAACAACCTGATTGTTTTGGGCGATTTCAACCTTTGGCCCAACGGCAGTCTTGACTCTGCACTCAACAATCTCCTAATCTCTTGTGAAGGTATGGGACTTTCCCAGCTAGTGAACAAACCCACACACGCAGCAAGGCACCAGCTCGATTTAATCTTCTCCTCCCCCCAGCTAGCACTTCTGAGCGACATTCTGCCAATGTGCTGGACTGATCATGCACTGATCAAATTTCATATAGTAGGTAGCAGGTCTTGCAGACCGGCATTCCACGGTCATGTACCCCCGTATAGAGACTGGAAGGCTCTGGACAAACTCAGACTGAATGGCCCAGTATTTGAAGTAGAAGACAGTTTCTCCATTACGCAACCAGTGGAGGCCAACTACCTATCCCTTTGTACAAGGATCTCCAGCACCTCGGAACGTCTCGTCCCTCTGAAAAAGGGCAGACCACAGAGACGAGCACCGGCCCCATGGTTTGATGACTCCTTAAGAGCTCTCAAACTAGCATGTAGACATGCAGAGAGAAAATGGAGGCAGGGTTACTCTGACATTCATAAAACCCTCTGGAAAGCAAACCTCCGGAAGTATAAAACTGCCATCGCCCTAAATAAGGCCAAACATTATTGCTCCATCATAACCAACGCCACAAACAGCTCAAAGAGTATTTTTCAAATACTCAAAAATCTGACCAACCCGGACTGTGTTACCTCTACACAGCCTCCTACCCAAGCCCTCTGTGACAATCTTGCAGTGTTTTTTATTAATAAAATAAACACCATTATTCACAACCTGAAAACATCCCCCTCTTCAGAAACTTCTAACATGCTGAGACCAGATACCAGCTTGCGAAACTTGTCGCCTCCTGGCTCTGTCCTTCTGGCTAGACTGGGGGAATTCCCCCCGATCCCGGCCGTCGAGTTTGAAAGACTTGCGCTTGGTATCACCTCGGGTTCCCCACTCGACCCCCTACCTCCAAAAGTCTGGAAAAATTTTGGTAATGAACTTTTTGACACCATGCGCCTAATATGCAATCAGTCTTTGCACAGTGGCTTTGTCCCAACCCCTTGGAAACAGGCACTAATCACCCCTCTCTTAAAGAAACCCTCCCTGAGCCCAGACTGTCTTTCCAACTACCGACCCATCTCTCTGCTGCCTTTCCCAGCGAAGGTCGCCGAACGTTGGGTCAGTTCATGCCTGTCCGCCCACCTAGAACAAAACAACCTTCTCCACGATCACCAGTTCGGTTTCCGTCCTGCCCACGGCACCGAAACAGCAGTCTTAACTGCCATGGAGGATCTTCGCATGCGTGCAGACAGGGGACAGCCAGTGGCATTGATACTGCTGGACCTGTCTGCCGCATTCGACACGGTCAACCATGGTAGGCTGCTGCAGAGACTTGGGGAAGTGGGAGTGGAAGGCACTGTATTGCTCTGGTTTCATTCCTATCTTCGGGACAGAAGACAGGCTGTCTCTCTTCCCCCTTTTCAATCCGCCTTTGCAACAGTACCCCAGGGAGTCCCTCAGGGCTCCTCCATCAGCCCCATCCTTTTTAATGTGTACCTCATCCCGCTAATCAAACTGATCCAATCCTTTGGGGTCAAAACAATAAATTACGCGGATGATACACAGCTCATCCTCTCGTGGGAAGGTGAAGATGCCATTCCTTTCTCTACCTTCCACGACTGCCTAAGAGAGACGGCTGGATGGCTACACAGTAATTCCCTCCAGTTCAACTCCGCGAAAACGGAGGTCCTGTTCTGCTCAGGCACTAAGATACCCCGTCAGTTTCCGAACTAATTCTGGCCCCCGGAGTTTAGAGACAAACCTCTGCCAGTTCCTTCGGTGCGCAACCTGGGTGCCATGCTGAACAACAAATTAAGTATGGAAACCCAGGTGACGAAAACTGTGGGGATCTGCACAGCCCTGCTTCGATCACTGCGGAAAATCATGCCTCTTCTCCCGGCACAAGCCAGGGCGTCGATAGTCAGGTGCACGATACTCAGTCGCCTTGACTATTGCAACGCCCTGCTCCTGGAGTCTCCAGTCACGATGTTGGACCGACTACAGCGAATTCAATCTGCCGCCGCCAAGCTGGCTCTTGGCTGGACGAGGAGGGCCTCAGCCACAGCAGCTCTGGCTGAGCTACATTGGCTACCCTTAAAACAAAGAGTGGCCTTCAAGTCCCTCTGCATTGTCTTTAAGGCTCTGCACGGACTTGGACCTAAACCCCTGCAAGCCCTGTTTCGGTGGTACACTCCTGCCAGAGACCTACGTTCATCCTCTGCCTGTCTGGTAAAGGTGCCCAGATTTAACAGAACCAGAACAGGGGGCAGATCATTCAGCGTTGCAGCGGCCAAGCTGTGGAACAGCCTACCCGCCGACATACGTCAGATATCACAGCTTCTTCCCTTCAGGAGACGTATTAAGACCTGGCTCTTCCCCTAATAAATTGTCCGTCTGACTGTTCTCCCGGTTTACCGTTAACAGAGTAATTTCCAGCGCCAGGAAGCCTGCAAGGTGTCAGTCGCGCTTTACAAATTCTCAAAATAAATAATAAATAATAAATAGCCCTCCCGCATCGTGGGATGCGCACAGGCCAAGGGTGGGCCAGTCCGTGCCCGTCATAGCCTGACAGAGACTGTACTGGGCCATCTCTCTGACATCTGGCCATTTAAAGGAACGGGACTTTTGGTAAGAGCCCACTAATAGGTACAGCTGTAACTCCTTTACTAATTGTGTATCCTTCTCCTGTATTTGGCCAATTAACTGTGTGCTTTGTACTCAATTGTAATTAAGGGAACAATCATGAGTAAGTGTAATGGAGCGCCGGGCACTTTAGACGCCTTTTTTCAAAGGGCAGAATCCCTCTTAAATCATGAGATCCAAATTGCTGAAAAAAGACTGTCTCTAGAGCCTACTTCTGCACGCAGCGATTCATCGTGCCTTTCAGGGTCTCCGTTAATTCCATCACGGCCCTCAGGGTCTCTGATAAGCCCACCTCAGATAGCCTCAGATGTTGGGGAAGAAGGTGTCTCTTTCCCTGATTGTATTGACTTATCTGTCTCCATCGAATCAAACAATAAATCTAGTTCACATATAGAGACCAGATCAAGGAATAAAAATCGATCAATGGGGAAAAAAATAGATGCCAAAAACTCCAAAAAACCATCGGTGTCTAGGAAACCCAGGACTAGGGGGGCTGGGGGCACAGCGCTAAGAGGGAAAACAGCAAGCTGTACAGAATCAAACAGAGCTCCTGTAAAAAATATGGCTACGCAGAGAGAGTCCTATAATAATGAATGTTACCCTGCTTCTGTTGAGTACAAAAAGGATATTGAGTCTATTTTAAAGAGATCACTAGATTCTGCCAGGGAAGGAATCCTAATTGATTTAGCACTTCATATTGGTGAGGCCCTAAAACCACTAGAAGAGAAGTTGGCCCTTTTCGAAAATGCAATAGGCCAATGGAGCACCAGTAGTTCTTCTGTGGGGGATAGATCTAATGAGAAAGGAAATTACCAAAGACTAAGTAAACATGTAGAGTACCGGCACATTCCCCTTGAACCCATGATAACTATCTGTCGAGACCAGGCAGGGAGCAACCCCAGCATAAAAAACAAACCTCCATTTGTAACTAGAGAAACATACACGGCTACTAATGGTGTGAGGTTCTGCGAAGGGTTATGAGAGTGTCCAGAAATATGATGGCGCTCTACAGGTAGTGGTTAGAGAGTAAATGTGAGGTTTAGGGTGTTTGGTGCTTCTTGGTCAGAGATAACCCTGGTCTCTGAGAAAGGAAGGCGGAGAAGAGCTCTCACAAACACGGAGAACCTACGAACCACATCCCATCGTCGCAACACGGCAAAAAGCCTATGAACTAGGACAAGCAGATTGGCTTGCCTGTTTGGACCGACCGCGTACTCGGCGGCGGACCCTCCCACGTCTAACACGTTTTCCTTGACGCTTTGCAAGCACTTTCTTCTCGCGTCTGCCAACGCTTACACCCGATTAGGACCGGGTTGGAATTATCACCGTTCCTACGATACAGCCGTCAGCCTACAACGACAGCCCTGAAGAGTGACGGGTCTACCCCGTATTTGACGAAACACGTGTCGGCTGGTTTTGTGTGAAACAGACAAATAAAAAAACAAAGAAGATAATAACATTGGAGTTCTGATCTTATCCTTCCATTTATTGACACAAAACCTAACCTAGGAATTATCTCAGGTTGTGTGCGCTTGACTTTGCTTACATATACACTGCTACTAAGCCACGGGGCACCACACTAGTTCTAGAGATAACAGGTTGCAACACACAAGCTAATCTAAGAAATGACGGGCAAAAATGGAAAACCACCCATATACAGCCCAAAATGCACTGATCTAATCCCTAACGAGGAGGTTCTCAGGCTTCCGCCAGAATCATGCCCATACACGCTAATCTTAACAGCGGTAACAGTGCTCAGGAGAGAAGGAGAACTGGCAAATCCTGAAAAATAAAGTAATTAATTGGCTGACAAAATTCAGGCAATTTAACCCAATAAGGGAGGCAGACATTTTGATGGTACGTAGGGTGGGTTGAGTAGGAGACTCCAAGAATAACATCAATGGAAATTGCATAGTAGTAAAGTTTAGGCACCCACAACTAACAAGAGCAATCCTAGGTATAAAAGACATGACTGACCGAGGGTTCACAAGCATTGGTACCCTACCTCTGGGATATTTTTATAGACCTAGGGAGAGTGGCTTGGCAACTAAACTCAACCAAATGGTGGAACATAATAACTATTACGAGGCCCTATCCACCCTCGATAATCAAGACTGACAGCTAAAGGTTTCACACACAAACCTAGAATCCCCTATACCTAGTGAAAGGATTAAGGGTACAGATGGGTGTTCCATAGGGGGAAAACAAAAGGGGCTGGGTTGTCAGCCAAGTGGACAGAAAGCTTCTACGGCCGAGAAGACTGCCGAGATAATAGCGGAAAATATAGATGATGTTCCTCGGGGGGATGACACTCAATCTCTGCCCATCTATACTTTAACCAATCCTGACCTAAATTTAATTACTAAAATATCGGGTAATGAACTAGTATCCTCTAATGTCCCAAGAAGTTGCTAGACTTGCATATGGTATCCTGGAACATTGCAGGGCTAAATAGGAATCTGCCAGACCCTACCTGGCACGAATACATGGAGAAGTACGATTTTATCCTTTTGCAAGAGACCTGGCTCTTAGAGAGTCCTTATAAGTTTGGGTATAAGACATACTGGATAGGGGCGATACCCTCGGCAAAAGTTAGACCGTCTGGAGGTCTGGTAATTTGGATACGTGTTTCCTTAAAAATTGACATTGTTCCCCTGGATGCTTTTTCCAAAGATATATTGAGCCTAAAATTAAGGGCCAAGGATGGCAGGGCTATATATGTTTTTTAATGTCAATAACAGACCTTGCCCTGCACACGGTGAGGTGAGTCACTGGTAATCAGCCAGCTAGATCTTGCCCTTGAGTCTTTAGGACATAACCCCAAAATTGTAATAGGTTGCGATTTTAACTGCAACTTTGATCCCATAGTGGGATTTGGGGAGTTGTTGGAGACCCAAGATGAAGCATATAATATGCCGGGCCTGGCTAGCGAAAAGGAGGTCAAGTGCACGCTAGCAGTCACTCAACTTCTGGGACCAACACTGACACATGGTCTTAGAGCCTGTAATGGGCACCTTCCTTCTGACAGACCTAAAGCCCACACATTCTATAGAGGGGAGTCACAAAGTCATACAGATTATATCTAGGTGTCATTAGGCTGCAGGTGTTATTTGCGCGACCTCAAAATAGATTTTAGAACAGAGAGTGACCATCTACCCCTGGGTCTGAAGATCTCTCCGGAAATTCTTTCCATAGTATTCCCTGGTGGAGCTGCTACTGGCAGTATAGATGATGAAATCATATTGAAGAGGAATAATCTGGCTATAAAGTGGCCAAATATTCTAGGGGACAAAATGGCGATGTCTAGCATTTATTCAACCTTCGCAGACATCCTCTCTCCTTTCACAGATGGAAATATAGATCCAAAAATGATGACCGATCTCCACGGTAGATTGGTACATGCTCTAGGTCCTGTATTATGCCAAATTCCTAAAGCAAGGACGCCAGAAATATCTGATAGGGTGGCCCATGGTAAGCCATGGTACAGCAAGGAGTGCCGAATTGCCAAACACGAGTTAATTAAAGCTATGCAGGGCAAGGAGATAGGAAGCATTAGGGAAAAAAGGCGCATTTATAATCAGATACTAAAAACTGCAAAGAGAATATGGGACGAGGAGATATGGGCAGACTTAATACGTGCAGCCAAGGCTAAGGACCAGGCTGGATTTTGGAACCTGATAGCCAAAGGTAATATGACAGGCAAAGCATGAAGAGATCTCTTTTTAGATGAGGACACTTGGGTAACTCATTTCTCCGTACTCTATATTGAATCTAATGGAGATACATTTTAAATTACGGAGGAGATCATTGGGAAAGCAAAGGCAGATAATTTACATTTTACATTAAAGGAAACCAATCAAGTTTTAGATATAGTCAAATCTGGTAAAGCACCAGGACCGGACAAGATACCCGGCGATCTTTTAAAACAAGATTTGAAAATTTGGGGTCCATACATAAACAAGCTCTACAATGCGATTGTAAACTTTGGGCCGATACCAAATAGCTGGAAGGGGGCAGAGATAGTAACAGTTTTTAAAAAGGGGGAATAGACTTGATCAGGCCAACTATCGACCAATCAGTCTGATCGATATCCCACAAAAAGTATTTGCCAGACACATGTTGTCCCGGTTACTGTCCTGGATTGATCAGGTTGATTTATTAACAAAATTTCAAGCAGGGTTCAGAAAGAGGACTAGTACAATTGATCAGGTCTTCAGGTTCCAATGCCTCTGCTGGAAATACATAACGGTAAGGCATGGCACATTATATGTATCTTTCGTGGATCTGAGAGCTGCGTTCGATTTGGTCCCCAGAAGTAGCCTTTGGGCCTATTTGAAGAGCTTAGGGATGCCAATCGAACTATTAGTCCAGATAATTAGGTTGCATGATGGGAACTATGCAAAAGTAAGGTGGGGGCCAAGGGGAGAATTACAAGAGAAATACCTGTAAAGCGAGAGGTACAACAAGGGTGGGTGCTGGCACCTACCTTGTTTACTTTATATGTACGGTTGTAAAAATGATTCACCTAAGTTGAGGGGGGGAATTGATACCTGCACTACTCTTCGCAGATGATACTATTTTAATTTCACAAACCCCCACTGGCCTCCAAAACTTGCTAAATTCCTTTAATCTGTACTGTGCTAAAAAGGGACTAGAGATCAACCCTACTAAGACTAAATATATGTCTATTAATCCAACCAAAGCTTTTAAGATGAACCTGGAGCTAAATGGTAAAAGGCTAGAATATGTGAGTAGTTTCAACTACTTAGGAATTACATTGGACTTTATATTGTCATGGAAATTACAATTAGAGAAAAACTGACTAGCTCTGCTCCAAAACTGTAATCCCATCATAAAAAAACAGAGCGAGAGCTCGTCCAAGGCGGTTTCTCCCGCCATCGAGGTTTATAAATTCAAGGCTCAGTCAGCAGCCCTGTATGGGGCAGAACTTTGGGGACCAGAATGTAAACGTAGCTTCGAATCGCAAGAAAACACATTTATACGTAAGCTACTTTTACTACCGAATAGAACCCCAATGCTTCCAGTTTTCCTTGACATAAATTTAAAACGCACTGATAGTCTTGCTGCGCTACGCCCCCTTTTATTTTGGGTCAGAATCTGGTCCACGGAAGAGCTCTTACATTATAAAAAGGGATTGCAGGAGATAATGCCTTTTGGTGTTTCAAAAGGTGTTCCTTGGTTTAAATAGGTTTGTCTCAATACTGGGACAATCCTTTTTGAACATAGCAATGGATAATCAATGGTACAGAACATCTTTTCATTTTTCATTTTCAATAATCATTTCAATAGTTAAAAAGGCTTGAGAAAAAAAAGAAAAGAAATATATATATATATATATCTGACATGAGACACAAAGATTAGGAAGAGGTGAAGAAATTCATCAAGCACAGAAAGGGAATACAAACAACAATTGTATCATGAAGGGTCTGTGCAAAATCCGCAATCTATAAAGTGACACTGCAAAAAAGTGCAAAAACCTGCAATAAAGTGCTACTGCAAGTGCAAAAAACTATAATAAAGTGAAATCTAGAAAAGTGCTAGTGTAGTCGAATGTATAAACCCTTTCCCTATCTCCATCCTTCTTTTTCAGCTCATCCCTCCTTTAATTGTTCCAAATCCCCAAAATACTTCTAATTCCTTTCAAACCTCCTAATAGAACCTACTCTGCCCGCGTATGCTTTTTCAAAGAGACAGGTTCTCCTCATCTTGTGGAACCATTTTATCAGTGATGGAATTTCCCTTGATTTCCAATTTTGTAGTATTAAAGAGCGAGATATAAATATAAATACCTCTTCAGATTTGTTAAACCTACTCCTATCCTTGCTTATGCCAAACAAGGCCGCTTCTACCATAGGCGAAAATGATTTTCCAATGGCCAATTCAATTTCCGCAAATATCTCTTTCCAGAAAGACTCCAACATCGGGCAGGCAAAAAAGATATGATACCATCCTCCCTGACCATGTGCTAGGCATCTAAAACATTTATTTTCTGTTCCAGGAAACATTCTTTCCATAGCCTCAGGCGTATATTAAGCTAGCCAACGGGACAAGAAGGCCATCCTCTTATAGTTGGCAGCGCGCAAAGATTTGTTTCCCAGTAAACAGAGAGCCTCCCAATCTTTCAAGGAGAAAAAGCACTGGGTCGAGAGACTTACTTTATTCAAATGTTTATCGATCAGTGGGGATTGACCCGAGCAGTGGAGCAATTTATACCACTGCCCTATCCCGCTGCTCTTCCTTCCGTAAAGGGTATTTAGTAAGTTATTAGGGGCATTCAACAGGCCACTTACATCCTTTTTAATAAAATAAATAACCTGTAGATATTCAAAAAAAGACGGTCGCCTTAGAATGTTCGTTCTAGTTATCACCTCTTGCCAGCTAATAACCCTATTTTGGACTAGCAAGTCTCTCAACTCCCGAAACCCACACAATTCCCATTTTTTAATCTTAGACAAACTTAATGGAAGGCCTATATCACTACATTCGGACAAACTTAGATACTGGGAACCATCAGAACCATGTTTTTTAAAAAGCAGCAGCAAGCGCGTTGTATATTCTTTCAACGTCTTATACCTCGATTTTTTAGGAAGCTTTGCGGTCTTTAAAAAAATTGGGATTTGGGAACCTGCTTCTTGTACCATTTTCTCCCGAAAAAAATTATCTCTTGTCTGATAAACCCTCAAAAGACCTGCCACTATATCAAAAAAAGCAGCTTCGTAATATGTCTTTAGGTGGGGTAACGCTAACCCTCCCTGATCTATTGAGAGTTGTACCGCCGGGAGCTTAATGCTAGGAGTTTTATTGCCCCAGATATATCCTCTTAACATTGTTTCTAATTCTTTAAAAAAAGACAAATTAATTTTTATCGGTACATTAGTAAACAAAAATATAAGTAATGGCAGAACTGACATTTTAACCATTGAAACCCTACCAATCACTGACAATGGGAGCAAAAACCATTTATCTAACAGGTGCTTGATTTTATTTTTCATTCTGATGTAGTTCAGGTCAAAAAGCCTATCATACTCTGCAGTTACAAAAATACCCAGATATCTTATTGGGTTTCTTCTTGCAGCTTGGACTTGCAAGAAACTAGGGAGAAACCCTATATCTGTATTTAAAGCAAGGACTTCAGTTTTTTTTAGCATTTATCTTATATCCCCCGATCTTTTCATAAGCTTTAAACTCTTTCAATAAATTCTCAACTACCTTCTTTTCGGGAGCTAGATAAAGGATAATGTCGTCGGCAAATAATTTTAGTTTAGACATGCCGATGATAGGGGGCAAAATAGCCGCATTATCCCTAATCCTTGCCACCAAGGGCTCAATAAAAAAGGTAAAAAGCAAGGGAGATAGGGGACAGCCCTGCCTAGTGCCCCTGGTTACATTAATCCTCCCGGCCTGTTTAGCATTAATTATTACCTGAGCAGATGCTCCAGTATATATATTATGTAGCATCTTAACTATTTGCGCCGGGAATCCAAATTGGCCGAGAGAATAGAATAGGGCTTCCCAATTCACCAAGTCGAATGCCTTTTCGGCATCGACCATTAAAATGCAAGCTGGCACCAAATTGGCATTCAGATAGTTCAATGCCTGAATTAGATATTCCGTATTTGTGGCCATATAGCGTCCTGCAATAAACCCAGTCTGATCATGATGGATTACTTCCTGGGCTGCCAGAACAAATCTTTCTGCCCATATCTTCATGAAAATGTTGTAGTCTGAGTTCAAAAGGCTGATTGGCCTGTATGAATTTACATCATCCTTATTTTTATCTTTTTTTATAAAGCATATAATTGTTAATTCTTTGAAAACCCCAGGAACGTGGCCACCTAACTTAATATGAATAAATAATTTTTTTAGGGGTTGTTCTAATTCTGCAAGAAATACCTTATAAAATTCAATAGGGTACCCGTCCTAGCCACAGGCCTTGGCCCCAGCAGTTGTCTTGACGCTTTTACGAATTTCTGAAACAGTTAATTCACTACCTATTTGAGTCTTCCGAAGTACTGAGATTTTAGGAATCTCTATATTTGCGAAATACTCGTGAATCCTTTCTTCCTCTACCTGATAGTTTGTGGAATAAATTCTCTTAAAGTGGTCCAGGAAAATCCCGGAGATCTTCTCACTTTCTACCTCTTCAATCCCACTCAGAGGGTCCTGAATTTTCACTATATGTGAAGATTCCTGTTTTTTTCTTGCAGAGTTGGCAAGTCATTTCCCAACCAACTGACTGTCTTCGTAAATTTTCTGCTGGAAAGTTTTCGAACTATTTATTTCTTCGAGAACAAAAAAATCTCTTAAACATGCTTTTGCTTGTTCCAATTGATTTGGCTGAAACTGAAGCTGTAATACATACTGCTCCTCGACAGTAGGTTGTAATTTAGCTATTTTTAGCTTCCTCTCCTTCGCCTGGGAGCTTCTGAAAGCAATTATCTTGCCCCGTGCTGCTGCTTTAAACCCGCCCCAGACTGAGAAGGGTTCAGCTGAATCTTCATTTATTTCAAAATATTCCACGATCCATGATCTAAATACTGATACCCAGGTTTGATCTTGAAGCAAAGTACGATCCAGCTGCCATCTTGGGCGCTCCCTATCGACCCCTCCCAAAACAAGATCTAATTCGATTCTGCCATGATCAGAAAAAGGATTGCATCCAATCTGATTTTTTGAGCTCTGCAGAGATCTTGATATCAAGACAAAATCTATTCTGGATGCAGTCCGGAATCGATGAGAATAAAATGTAAACAGCTCCCTCTCTACATCCCTGGAGCGACAAGGATCCCGTAGTTGGTATTCACATACGAATGCTTCGAGAGAGCCTTTAGTTCTGGGCTTCAACTGTTTTTTATTTTTATTTGAAGTGTCCCTTTTCAGATCTTGGATAAAATTAAAATCCCCTCCACAAATAATCTGTCCTGGGACCCCTCTTAAAGCCTCGTGGATTTCTTTCAGAGCAGAAACATCATCAATAATAGGGCCGTAATAGTTCACAAAATTTAGAGCTTTCCCATGAAGTTTAACTGAAACCCAAAGCCACCTCCCTTTGGAGTCCCTTTTGATCTGGATAAACTTCCAGGGTAGATTCCTAGAGAAATAAATTGCTACCCCTCTCTGGGTAACCCCTGCAGATGAAAAAACACCTTGACTAAAATATCTCGGAATAAACAAATTAGGGACGTTCGTTTTCAGATGTGTCTCTTGAAAGTAGACCACTTGAGGATTCAGTGAGATTACCCACTTCAAGAGAGCCCCATACTTTTGTTTGTTCAACATACCATTAGCATTAATTGACAGGATCTTACATACATCAAGATTCATCTTGAGAGAAATTTCTAGTCCTTGTTGAGTACCTAATGCTAAAAAAAACAACTGTTACATCCATTACCTATGTACCTTTTTACTGCATTTCCCTCCCCCTTGGCCCACCCACCCCAGGAATGTGGTAACACCCTGAACTTCCACGCAGACCACATTCCTCCCTCCCTTCCTTCTCAACTGGGTGTCTTCTTCCTACACCCTTAGTGACCCGTCTAACTGGACCCACCCTGTTTTTCACAATATTTCTTATAAAGCGCTAGTTCACCCTATGCCTTTGCTCACCTTTTTTTTTCTTTTTCCCTCTCTCCTTTCTTCCCCCCTTTCCTCCTTCCCTCCTCCTCTCCGCAAGATACCAAGAGAAGACATAAAAACATTGCAAAAAGAAGGGGAAAAAAGGCGAAAACACAAGGAAAAAAGTAAATTCCTTCCCCACCTTTTCACTCCCTACCCCCTGAGGAAATCTCCTTCAAAAGAGACTGCGCCTCATCTAGATCCGAAAATAATAAAAACTTTCCCCTGACCAGGACTTTCAGCTTCGATTGCTGAGCAATCGAGGCTTGAGCAGCGTTTGCTTTGAATAACTGCAGAAGTTTTACAAATTCTTTCCTTCTTTTTGCTGCTGCCGCGGTCATATCGGAAAAGATCCTACATTTTATAGTTTCAGTCACAGCAAATTGGCGTTGCTGATAGGCTTTTGAAAGAATCCTCTCCTTGATCCTGTAGTCTGCAAAGTTCAGTAAAATAGTTCTCGGGAATGTTGAATTTGCGAATCTCTGTGCCGGGACTCGATGGGCCCTAGTTATAGTCAGGTCTCCTTCAAACTCAGGTAGAACCGCTTTCTGGATGAAGGAGTTGACCCACTGGACAGTATCAGAGCCTTCTGTTCCTTCCGGAACCCCCACAATCCTTGAGTTCGATCTTCGTGAGTAGTTTTCAAACTCCTCCAGCTTGTTCTCCATAAAGATCGTCTTCTTTGCTGCTTCCTAAGCCTCCCCCATAGCTAGATTCATACGATCCTCGAGGACAGAGATCCTCCCCTCTGCCTCTTGAGCTCTGATCGGGAGCGCCATGTATAACTCTTCCAATTTATCCATCCTGGCATGGAGAGCAGCTATCTCGGTTTGCTGGTTGTTCTATATTACCTGGATTTCATCCAGGATCAGGTTTAACATCTCACGAATATCTAACTGATATCTTACTTCCGAACTGGGTAGACTAGAATCTTCTGTCTCTTCTGCTCCAGATACTTCATTTTGTCGAGTCTCCCCTTCCATAGTTATCTCCTTTGTTGCTATGTGGGGGGTTTGCGGTGCAGATATCAATAAAGCCTCAGATCTTTCATCATCACCCTCCATTAGAGCAGAGTCTCTGAGGTCAACAATGTCCATGGAGACAACAGAAGATTGTGGAGGAGGTGGCGGGAGAGATTTCGGGGAGTTTTTTTTAGCAAATAGAGGGAAGTTCCTCAGTTCCTTTCCTCCACTATCACTCTTCCTCTTTTCCTCTGTTGCCTGAGATGGAACTGAGACCGAGACCTGGGTTGGGGTAGGAGTGGGATTCTGCGCTTGAGCCCCTGCCTCAGGTTGATCCACAGAATCCAAACTTTTACACCCCTCTATGGCTATTTTCCTGTGCCCTTCGTCTTGCAGGGAGGGAGAGGGGGGAGAAAATTCATCCTCCGAGGATGCCGGCGTAGTTCTTCAGCTGAGTTCTCCTCTCTACTCCTGTCTTTGCTTTTCTCTTCTTTGGCTGCCTTACGTGCAGCTTTTTTGGCTTGAGCAAGTCGAGTCCTTGCCTTTGAACGAGCCGCCATTTCGACTTTACTTAATTTTACTACTGGTTTTCTTCTTTTCTAGCTGGCCACCGGCAAACGGTCTGGGCCGCTCCAGATTCCGCCGTGATGCCGCCTCTGGGAGTCGGGGTCCCTCAGGGCTCTATTTTGAGCCCGACCCTCTTTAATATCTTCATGACCCCTTTGGCGGCATTGGCGGAGTCGTTTGGGGCCCGGATCGTATCTTATGCCGACGATACCCAGCTCCTCTTCTCTTGTAAGAGAGGAGGAGACTTTGAGGGGGAGAGTATCCGGGATTGCCTTGGGGCTGTGTTTCAATGGTTCCATCTACACAGCCTCAAGTGCAATCCCGATAAGTCTGAGGTACTCTTTTTTGGGTGCGATATGGAACCAGATTGGCAGGCTTGGTGGCCTATTAATATGTCCCCCCCTACGTGTTCATCCCAACTGGCTAAGAACTTGGGTGTTAAGATGGACACGGGGCTAACAATGAAGGCCCAGATTCTCGGGGTGTCGGGTATGTGTTTCGGCCTCCTGAGGATGCTACGGAGGTTTCTTCCCCTACTATCGGAGGAGCACAGGAGGCTGACTGTGCAGGCCCTGATAGGCTCCAGGTTGGATTATTCTAACGTTCTATACCTGGGCCTGCCAGAGTACCTGTTACAGCGGCTGCAAGTTGTGCAGAACGCTGCGGCACGAGCAATCTACGGATTGAACAGACGTGCCAGTGCTGCGGGCTTGCTCCGGACTTTGCACTGGCTTCCAATCCGTAAGCGAATCGCCTTTAAGGTTCTGTCTCTGACATACAAGGCCCTCCATGCAATGGGGGCTAAGTACCTCCAGAGGAGACTCACCTTTTACCAACCGGTTCGCTCTCTGAGATCAGAATCCTTATTTCTGGCGACCGTTCCACGAGTGAAGCGAGCACGCCTGGGAGGTCGCTCCTTTGGATTACTGGCGCCCCAACTGGGGAACTCTCTGCCCCTGTCACTTCGGTGAGCCACTAGTTTATTAGCCTTCAGAAAGGACCTTAAAACTTGGTTATTCTCCCAGTAGGCCCCCTGCGTGTGTTGTTTTCTTTTTATCTGTAATTCTCTCTTTTTTAATGTGTTATGTTAGTTTACTGCAGCCTTCGTTAATTAAAAGCGCCGGGACACTCTTTTTGAGTAGCCGTGCGCTCTACAAAAGCCATTTTAACATAACATAACATAACATAACTACGTCCTCTCCCTCCTTCATGGGCTTACCCATTGTGGCCTCTCCCTTTTTTTTTTACTCTTTCACCCCTTCTCTCCTTCACCCCCGGATTCCAAAGAAAAAATAATAATAATTCCGCACCGGGTTTTGACAAGTTCCGGGTGGCGCACCCTGGTCCTGGTCCAGAGATCTGTTGCTATAGCAGGCTCAGGGGGCGGCTCATGTCCATAACAATCCACAGTCTGCAGTCCACAAGTAGCTGCCACCCCAACCAGGCCAAACAGCCGCTCACCTCAATGGCAGAAGGTAAAAGAAATACGCTCGAGCTTCCCAACAGCGCGCCTGGTAGCTGATATTGCAGGCACCTCCTGTAAAACACACACTCCACTCCACAATCCGTCCACAATCCGTCCAGATACACGTGGTGACAGAAACTGCAGCAGCAGCAGCTTTCTCTGCGTTTATTTTTAACCTCCGCCCGATATCCGATGCCTTTTTCCGAAGGATTACTCTACTTAGCCTTCAGGCAGGGAGCTCCGGTCCAGAGCAGCTAGCGTCCTGCCGTCACCATTACGAGGGTGGAGCCCAGGTTCCGGGTCACGGGAGACTACGCAGAGGCGTGGTTCTCTGCAGCCTCCATCTCCTGGGACAATCCTCTAGACCTAACCAGGGCATGTAGCAAAATAGTAAAATGATCATACTGGAACTATTTAAGTAACAATCTGCTGCATGATCCCAGTTTAGGATCCTTAACCACATCCTTTCTTCTGTTTAAGGAAATTCCTCAATTTGAAACACTGCTGGATGAGGTAAACCCACCAATTGCTAAATCACTATATTTGAAATGTAGATATGGGGTCTTGCAAACAAATGATAAGACATCCAAATGGGGTAGTAATGCAAACGAGAAAGATGCTGATAAGTGCACTTTTTGTAAAAACCTGTTGCAAGCAATTGAGGACGATATGCATATTTCATTTTTCTGTCCCGCTTATGAACAAGCAAGGAAAAAGTGGATCAAACCCCTATGTAACAATTTAAAACTAAGACACTGTGGCCAGGCGGAGTGGATCTTACGTTACGATACAACGCAATTGGTGGTTTTTGGTGTATCGAGGTTCCTTTGTAATTTAATGTATTTTAGAGCTAAGAATGGTTTGAAACTGTAAGACCGGCAAGATGAAACGTTAAGAACTAAGGGGCATATTACCAACGTTAAGCGATATTTATCGCTAACGATGCTTAGCAACGAATTTTTTAACGCTACGCCTCGTCAGAAATTATCGCAGATAAACCTTGCTATTATCAAGGTTTATCGCAAATGCGATAAAAAACGGCCGCAATGCATGAATATCGCTGATAAGTCAGCGATATTCATGCATTACCGAGCTAATGCTCTTAGCCATGTTATCCACCTCCCATTGGATAACATGGCTAAGAACTGCTCAGGGCAGGTGTTAGTTTTTGGAGATATTCGCGCTTAGCGCGAATATCTCCAAAAGTTGGTAATAGGAGATAGCGATGTTAGCGACTGTTTTCAGTCGCTAACATCTTGGCACGCCCACTTTGCATGTCATTAGTGATAAATATCACTGACATGCAAAGTGGGGCCCAAGATGGTCGCTATCTCCTACTAGCTGTCGCTAACTGGTGTTAGAGACAGCTAGGTAATAGGGAGATAATTTTATCTCCGCTTTCTTGGCTTTTAAAGCCAAAAAAGCGGAGATAAACCCCCTTGATAATATGCCCCTAAATGTGTACAACTAGCCTATTTATCCTAAGTAATGATCTGTCCCAAACTTTTTTAAATTGCTGCTAGCTACTTACTTATTATTGGGTTGAACTAACAGTAACATTGAGATCTGTGTATAAATAATTGAATTTCCTGGAAGCATATGCTTTTTTAACTTTTTACTTGTTTTTAAATTTATATTTATTGAATTTGTAAATTAATTGTTTTAACTGTAACTCTAACTCCTTCTAGCTTAATATTGTCACATTTGTAAAATCGCTGTGTTCCTGGAACAGATGTGTTGTAAATCGTTTTATTTATGTACTTTTATGGTCTAAATAGACCGAAATAAAGTATTGAATTGAATTGAATTGAATTGAGGATAGTTTAGGTATCATCAATGAGTTAGAGTGAAGTATCGCAAAAGGGAGCCACTAGAGGCAGAGGTAGTATGAGCTAGTGAGGCAAGGCCAGTTTTCTAGTGAGAGTTGATTAGGTATCACTAGTGAGACAAATGCAGGTGTCATGAGTCACGCAGAGTCAGGTATCACCCGCCGAGGTAGGGTTAGGTGTTAATATTGAGCAAGGGTTGGGTATCACTAATCATACTGGTGAACCGGTCTCTACATAGATCACAAGTTCACCTATCCAGATTATTTACCACCTGATGTCAACTGTGGGAGTCTGAAGTGGAGTAATCATTGAAAATCAGACCATGTGGTACTGCAGAAGCTTTCACAGTCACAGGTCATTTATATATCCGCTATTTTTCTACAAAATACGAAAACATAGGCTACAGTTGCAAACTTACTCAGACAACACACAATTGTGTGTTGTCTGTTGATGAAAGAGAATCCCGATCTCACCATTTGTACTGCCTAAGACATAGGAAGGACAAAGCCAGCATTGGACAGAGCAAACGCTGTTGCTGGAGAAAACACTGTACTCAGAAATCAAACTTAAAATATCTGAGTAATGGTTGTTAAGGAAAATAGCAGAGGTTTGTGAAGTGGACAACACAAAAGTCATCGTCAGAAAAGGAGACATGGAAGTGGTAGCTCAGCATGCTGTTGCCAGAACTCCTGGGTGTTATGCCCATTCGAGTGCCTAGAGTCTGAAATCTTGGCATCTTTTTGGCAAAGATCTGGATCTGCAGGCTCAGATACAAACAGCAATGTACCCCTGCTCTCTGGAATTGCACCTGCTATGCAAAAATACTGCTATTGATCCATTCCCAACTATATTCTACATTCATTGGAACCTGATTGTCTTGTGCCTCAACTATGGCGATTCTTCATACTTGGAGCTTCCTGAATCCTCAGCCGTGAAGCTTCATCATATCCAGAACAATAAGTCTATAGGCAGGGGCGTAACACAGGCCCCCGCAGCCCCCGTGTTTTTGGGGGCGGGGGGGCTCGCTATCCAGGGGGCCCCGCTCTCCAGGGGGCCCCTCACTCAGCCAGAGCCAGGAAGCGCGAAGCGGTTGTAGCCTCTTCATTGTGAAGATGCGATGCGCACGCCCGTAATAAATTAAATTGTGCGCAGCCGCTCACCCGGGCCGGGGCCCGGGCCTCAGAGGCTCTTCTTGATTAATAAATGGTGCGCTGAGCATGTCCGGGCCTTAACAGTGCCTCTGAGGCAGAGAGAGCTCTTTATTAATGTACCCCCACTCTGATGAACTACTTGGACCACGAGAGTCACACTGAAGCTTGGAGGGAGGGAGGTGGGGTGGAGTAAAGGGATGTGGTGGGTGAGGAAGGTGCGGACGGTTTCGAGGCTTGGCATCTCAATTTAAGTGAACGACCCCTTCCTGGTTCACACACCATCCCGAGTGAATTTTGCAGAGCCCTTTCTCTTGTTACACAAGTGGCACGTGACCTTCCCATACATTATTTTATTATTTTTTTAATTTTTATTTTTTAAAGTTCAAAAACCTTTATTGCATTTCCAAACACGGTACAGCAAAGCAGTATACGCATGTAATGATACAGAGCATGGCTTAGCAAAAACCCCAGTATCGCCCCGTGTAGAGCAAGTTCTAGCAACAATCAGTATGCATTTGAAAGGGCCATCAACAGCAGCCCAAACTCCCACCGACCCAAAACGTCCCACAGTACAACAGTACGATCAGGAAGTGTCCAAACTAATCAGTATAGAACATTTCTGAAGCTTCACATAAGGGAGGAGACTCCCACATCCCGCATTACGTAAACAGGCAAGCTGGTCAAGCAGACAGACTAATTAAACAACAATGTCATGAGGAGTCCGCCAGGTGGCCATGACAATACAAGTCGATGCATTTCAGGGCCATAAACATGAACCATGTGGAGACAATATGCAATTGACACAGGCAGGAAAAATTCAAGCATTACATATAAGCGAGCATGATACTTCATCACCACCAACATTCGCCCCTTCTTGTGCATCTTCCTCCGCAGCACGCAGCCTATAAATGGTGCCCACACATCTTTAGGCCGTGACCTCGGGGGCAGGAGTTCTGCATAGTCATGTAATCTCTCCTGCCATGTAGTCATGGCTTGAATCCAACACTTAAATTTAGGGTCTCGCCCCCTCCCCCATCTACAGGCAAGTACGCGTTTGGCCAGCTGGAGACTAAGTGCTAGGAATTTTCTATGAATGGTGGTAACGGACTGAGTCACGCCCAATAGTGCCAGGGGAGGGCATGGAGTCATAGCTACCCCAAGCATGTCAGCTAGCCCCTGGAAAACGTGATCCCAATAATTGGCGACTTGGGGGCAGGACCAGGCAAGATGGATAAAGTCAGCGCCTGCAGCACCACAGCGAAGACAGCAATCCGAATCACGCAAATTAAATTTATGAAGTTTAGCGGGGGTGTGATACAGCCTATGCAAGAATTTATAATTCAGGAGCTGCAGCCTATTATTGCCAGTAATCGCACGCGTTTGGGTGCAGATTATTTCCCATTGCTCATCTGTTAGCGGCTCGGACAGATGCCCATCCCATTCTGCCCTGGCCCTCAAGGGAGTGGAGCAAGGCGCGGCTTGCGCATGACTATAGAGCAAGGACACAACATGCCGTGGGGCCTCAGGTTGCACAATGGCATGAAGTGGCGCAAACGTATCAGGCTCAACGGGGAATGATGGGGTGAGGGCCTGAAGTCCTTGTCGCAATCTCGTAAATAGAAAAAAATCCATAACGGAGGGAGACTGCTCACCAAAAAATTGCTCCTTAGTCCGAAAAGTCTGTTGCACATAGAGATCACCCCACTTGCAAAACCCCAGCTTCTTGAGCAGTTTTTGACCAATAACTTCACAGGTGACAGGTATCCTCAGGTCATTAATCAAGGGCAGGGCAGGGTAGTAGACAAATGGGCAGTCCAGTAAGCGTATTAACCGATCCCAGGCCTGTACCGTACAATCCACTGTGGAGGGATCCCGGCTTCTTTGACTCACTGAGGTGTAAATATATCCGGAGGGTACTGTGGGAGCCATATAGCCGTCTTCTACGGCAAGATGCGCCATATAAGGCGGTGGGTGGAACCAGTACACAGCAAAATGCGCCTGAGCACTGTCATAGTATTTTTCAAAATTGGGGACCTCAAACCCACCTTGGTGGAATGGAAGCATAAGGGTATCGAGACTGAGCCACGCTTGTTTCCTCCCCCAAAATAATCTCGAGATCTGCGATCTGAGGGAACGGAAGAAAAAGCTACCAGGGTTGTACAAAATGTTTACAAAAAGGTATAACAGCTTCCACAGTAGGGTCATTTTAATAAGAGCAATACGGCCTGCCATGGAAAGAGGGAGGTGCAACCATTTAGTAACATTATCTGTGAGTTTATACAGTGCCGTACCATAGTTGGCGCGTATCAATGCCTCTCTGTCCCTGGTAATGCGAATTCCTAAATATATTAATTCGTCACTTTCCCACATGAGTGGGTAGTCGAGTTGAAACGGACGCGTATTATCAGTAAGCGGAAAAATTGCGGATTTGGCCCAGTTGATTTGTACTCCAGCTATGCCCCCAAATTTGGTAATTTCGCGCAGCACAGGATTCAAGGTATGACAGGGCTTGTCTTTGTATAGCGTCATATCATCCGCATAAAGCGAGATAAGAAGCGGCTGGGTACGGTAGACGAGATAGCGATGGTTATGTTTTTGACGGAGGGTCGCAGCTAGGGGCTCAATTGCAATCTCAAATAGGATGGAGGACAATGGGCAGCCCTGGCGGGTGCCTCTCTGGACAGTGAATGCGTCGGATCTGGAGCCTTTTAATAACACAGTAGCTGAGGGCCGGGTATAGAGCAGTTTCACCCAGTCCAAAAAACTGAAGGGCAACCCCATGTGCTGCAGCGTATTAAACAGGTAATCCCATTCCAAGGAATCAAATGCCTTAGTGGCATCCAAAAATACCGCCACCGCATCACATTTAGGGTTGACGTCTTGGAGCACTGCATGAAGGGTGCGGAGGTTATGGGATGTGGCACGGTTGGGGACAAATCCGGCCTGGTCCGGAAGTACCAGGTGCTCCATAAGGAGATTAAGGCGCGTGGCTAACACCTTAGCAAGAATTTTGGTATCTCAATTTAGGAGGGATAATGGTCGGTACGAGTCACATAGGGTGGGGGGCTTACCAGGCTTAAGTAAAGAGGTGATTAGGGCCTCACGCATAGTACGGGGCAGACTCCCTTCCTCAAGCGCAGTATAATAAACCTGTTTTAAAATAGGGGCCAGGATATGGGCAAAGAGTTTATAAAAATCAATAGGGAGGCCATCTGACCCCAGGGCCTTGCCTGAACGCATACTCATGATGGCTTCAGTTATTTCATCTAACTCCAATTCTGCATGGAGGAACTTCTTGTGAGCATCCCCCAACCACGCTAGGGCAACATCAGCAAAGTAACTAGAGAGGTCAAGCGGGTCTGTACGGTTCGAGGAGTACAACGCCTGATAGTGATCCCTGAAAACACGAATCTGATCCGGGATGTTTCTGTGTAGTGTGCCATCGCCATCCTGTATTTCGAGGACAGTATTAGCAAATCTCTGGGCCTAAACCGAGTTCGCCAGCGCTCTCCCAGGTCGATCGCCCTCCCATATATTCGTGCCATGGGAGGACGTCCCAGGAAGGTACTCTCCCTGTCTGCCACCAATGTGTACTCAGAGAGCTTGTCCCGCATACGTGCATGAGTCTGGAAGTCTTCCGGGTTGCAGTCGATAGCACGTTCTAAATCTCGCAGTTCACTCTCTAGATTACGTAAATCAGTGCGCAGAGCCTTTAAGATACCTCCACCCTTAGCAATGCACCACCCTCTAACAGTCACCTTAAAGGCTTCCTAGACGGTGGTGATACTATCAACAGAGGAGCGGTTGCGTTCAAAGAAGTCCTTTATGTCTTGTTCCAATTCGGGCTTAAAGACCGCATCTCTAAGGTGTGCCGGGTTGAGTCGCCAGGACAAGTACGGGGAGCAGTCAAGGGGAATCTGCAATTCCAGGAGGACCGGGGAGTGATCAGAGAACGTGCGGGCCAAGTGGGAGGCACATCGCAGCCATGGGACAACTCCCATGGAGATAAAAACATAATCCAGTCGCGCCCAGGTAGAGTGAACAGAAGAATAATGGGTACCTTCATGGAGCGTGGGATGTGCGTGTCGCCAAGCATCAACCAGATTATTACTATCCATTATGTCACAAAGCGTGCACTGCGTAGTAGTGTAGTGTGAGGGAAGTGGTCGTGATCTGTCCATGCTAGGCCGTATTGCAGTGTTAAAGTCACCTCCCCATAGTACATGTGTGATGCCCAGCATGTGGATCTTACCCCATAATGTAAGAAGGGCCGCGGGATCGTCTACATTTGGACCATAAAAATTAGCAAACAAAACATCCTCTGTATTCAAGCGTCCCCAAACTAAACAAAATCTACTTTCGTTATCAGTATCCAACCCCTTAGGCGTGAATGCTACCCCTCGCTTAATTAGAATTGTAATGCCCCTAGAGTAGGTAGAATAGGACGAAAAGGTTCGATCCATAGCCCATCTGGCGGCAAAATGCGTGGCAGTCCCAAGAGCTAGATGCGTCTCCTGCAGGAGAGCAATATGCACACCATGTCTGTCAAGGTACCCCAAAACCTGTCTGCGCTTTCTGGGGTCATTAAGGCATCTGACATTCCAAGAGATGAGTCTGATAACACCACCCTCCTTAGCGTCTCCTATGGGGCCTGTCTGTGCAATCGGCGGGAATTGATGGGCCAGCTCCCGACAGAGGTCCAGTCACGAGAAAAACTAGGGATACAGCTTCAATCATAAAGCACAATGCAAATACCAGTAATACTTCAGCACCATTCGGACCAACATCTTGACTCCCCCCCTCCACCCACTCTGGTGCCCCAAACTTGCCATGTATATCCAACTCCCCTAGAACCAAACCAACCCCCCCTTCAAGTAAAGCCCAAGTCAAAACCAGGGGTAATGCCCACAACGGGGGCCGCCAGGGGCTCTCGCCTGCTCGACTCGCCTCCTTATTGCACCCGACCACAGCCACCTGGGAGTCAGGGGTCGAGCTGACGGGACGGAGGCAAGCCGCCGGGAGCCATTACGTGCCTACATGTCAATATCAGAGTCATACATCACCAATTGCAGGTCTCTCTCGTGGCATTCGGAGATAGGCAATCCATGAACAGCATTATGTTTGAGTTGCACTTCAGGACGGGTCAGAGAGAGGAGAGTGGGAGCGCGATCACCGTCGCGCAGCCGCTTCTCTGGAGGTCGATCGCCTATCCCGCTTCAGATATTCCTCGGCTTGCTGGGGTGTAGTGAAAATATGTTGCCGGCCACGATGATGGATTCGCAGCCGTGCTGGGTAGAGCGTAGCGTATTGAATGCCATGAGTTTGCAGTTGCTTTTTTACCGCTAGGAATTTTCGACGGGCCTCCTGCACCGCCTCGGTGAAATCAGGGTAGAAGGACAAAGAGGTGTTTTCAAATCGTACGGTTCCTTTCTCCCTTGCGAGTCGCAGCACCGCATCTCGATCCCGGTAATTAAGGAATTTCATGATGATTGGGCGTGGAGGCGTGCCAGGGGGAGGCTTCTGCGTCAAGGTGCGGTGAGCTCGTTCAATCACCAGGTGCACCGAAAAAGAGTCTTTCCCAAAGAGTTCAATCAGCAAGCGCTCCATGTAATCTTCAAGGCGGCCCGTGTTGGTTGATTCGGCAAGGCCCAGCATGCAGACATTATTTCGGCGGGAACGCGATTCTAAATCCTCATTTTTATCTGCAATGAGCTTAAGGAGTTTGTCCATCTGCGCCAGTTGTTGTTTATTAGCGGACGCCCCGTCTTCCAGATCCGACACTCTCTGTTCAGCCCCCTTGATGCGCTCTTCATGCCCATCCAATTTCGCCACTACATTGTCCATGCGGTGGCTCATGGAGTCAATTTTAGAATCTATGGAAGTAAGGCTTTGTTGCATGATGACTAAGAGGGTTTTCCAGCCCTCGTCTCGCGTCTCAGGTGGATCATCGTCATTCTGGTGTTTGGAATTTGCCCCCATCGTTTTGCGCGTGTCAAACGGCAATTTCGCCTGCCTCGGCTCCGTTTTTCCCATGTCGCTAGACGGCGTGACTTGCGACGGGAAGTACAAGCCCAAGTGTGGTCAACCCTACCAAGCGCACCGCCGCGCAAATAGCCTTTCCGCAGTGGAAATAGTGGAGGGATCAAAAACTGCGCCAAAATTGCGTAGGCCTGTGCCCAAGTCACTCGACAGCCTCCGGACCACAGCACAGCAGGGCAGCTAAGTAAAGAGCGGGAGAGCCGAGTAGCTCCTTCCAATGGAGAAAGCGCGTGGGCCGTGGTCGCCCGCTAAGCGATCGGCGGTGCCAGTCCAACTACCATCCGAGTGGGTGCTTTCCGCAAGTGTAGATCTCAAGCAGGGCAGGTCCGGTCTTCCGTCCCTCCAGTCTGCAATGCAAGCCAAGGCCACTTCGTGAAATCAGGGTGCAGAGGAGGAGAGGAGACGTCCAGGCGGCAATTATCGAGGCAGGGGGTCGCAAGATGGCCGCCAGTTGAGTGTATCCCAGGACAAGGCGTTCACTCGTCGGGCGCGGATGGTGTCAAGCTATGGCGGGGCCCCAATGAGGAGCGCCGGGAGTTCCCGGCAGGAGTGGATGAGAGGTAGCTCAGCAGACCGGGATGATCCACAGAAGTTCACGAGAGCGGAGCCCTAAGATGGCGGCTCCGTCACACTCTCCCTCAGTGCCGGGCACGTCAGCGCGAGCTTGACTCCCCAGCACTGCGGCGACGGGGGCCCCAAGCAGCAGAAACACCGCGCACCACGCGCCAACCTTCACACAGAGCTCCTGCGCCCCACACTCGGCCAGCTACGGCAATGTCGGACGGAGGTGAGCGTTCTGGGCGCAACAGGGCACGGTCGCTCCACAAATACTTTGGGGTTCGCAAAGGATCGCTTCTGCCACCGGGTGTCCGGCCTACACCACCTCGGCCTCACGTAGTCCCTCAGGCCGTCTCGGGCACCAGCGCTCACCTATAACACGGACCGGCAGAAGCAACACGCAATGCAGCAGCCTCACAGTTTCCAGGATCGGGCCGCAATTCACAGGCAATGTTTCCTATGGGTATAGGCACTTCAGCAGCAGGAAAATATTAGGCAGGATAAGGATTTTGAGCATATTATCTCCCGGCTCGGCGAGAGCACTACGCTAAGGCAGCCATATTGGTTCAGCACCACCTAGCGCCCCCCTTCCCATACATTATTTGACCCTACAGATGACAGCATCGGGCTCACAGCGCGATGTAAAGTATGGTGAAACTATCGCGCCACTGAAGTAAGGAAGTCCAAGAAGCGCGCGCTAATTTATTTTTGTTGCATATTTATATAGTGTAAACTCGAACCCAAGGTTTTGGAGCACTTTGCATGAGCACCTGTTACTTACACATTCAGGCACTGGAGGGAGATTAACAGATTTTATAGCTGCCAAGGTTTCAGATTGCTATGTGTGACTTTCAGAATTTCAGTGTGATTAGGAGTGACATTTCAATGACCATGAGCGACACTATCTCGAGAGAAAAATAAAGCAATGAATAAAAGGGAAACATATAAATATCAGAATGTACAGCCATTTGAACAAGGAGAAAAAGATTTTAAAACTGCTACAAAGCATCACAAGAGATTAGAGGGCACTAGTGCCTTGTAATCTGATTGCAATGTAAAGCTGGGCAGGATAGACCCTCCTGCTGGAGAGATCCATGTTTTATGGCACAGGGCGCCCGACATGGCACTATAATGAGGCAAACTGCATGCAGAGCTAGTCAATTAGCACAGCACCCCCTCCATTCCGACCCAATTACACTCTAGTATGTGCACTAACATGTCACTGCTGAAGAAGAGAAAGGCTCTTTAATTCCTAGAGTACAGGAGATCGTAGGCAGCTCAGAATTAACCCAATTTTATAGCGACCACATACCTGGCAGGTACGGGACCTGAGAGCCGTCCATCCGTGGTGAAATAAGTGTAAAGGCGTCTAGTGGTAAAAATCAAGTAATTTAAGGGGCTTTTACAGCAACTCCTGCTGCTTGTGACAGCGCTCGGCTCAGTGGGACAGGTTAGCATTGATGGGAGATAACCTAAGTGACCCTGAGTTTGTGTGGGGCTCTCACCAAACAAGCTCATTCTGGCACCCATACCTTTGAAATTCCTGTATGTCGGGATCTGCAACGCGGCGGCTGCATAGAAATGCTTATACATAATTGGACTCAGCAAGGATTGAATAAGTAGTTACTTACTGCGGACCCCGGAAAGGATTTTTCTGAAGGTACTCACCAGCTGCTCCAGGGTCCCGTGAGTCGAGAGCCCAGTCGTCGAGAATCGCAATGTTGATTCATTTAATTTAAATTTGACCAAGGCAGTGCGAGCCTTTGCCATACAGAAACATGGCTGCCTGACCCGTGGTGCACCACAGGCACCAACAGGATGTGACGTATCACAGTTATCAAAAGTTGGCTGCTGACGCGCTGGACGCAAATTATTACATTTTAGCGCAAATCACTGCTCAGACAGCCAGCCCCAGCATGCCTGAGCAGTGTGCTGCCACTCTCCAGCTTTACATTTCAGACTAGCATTGGAATTAGCAATTCTATGGCTTGACATTCCGGAGGCAGACGCAAATGCCAATAATGCGTGACAATGCATTTCAGTGCGGTGATGCGGACCACCACACTGAAATGCGTTAGTCTCCGCGTGATACTTGGCAGAGCTGGGATTTGCACAGGATGTGTATGCGACCCAGAGGCTCAGAACCCTGGTTTCCAGCCCCAAAGTCGGCAACTCCAGCCGACGCACCACATCCTCTCCTCATCAGAGGACGAAGAGCGCCGTGTGGAGCAGACACACATGAGGAACTAATATGACTCCGGGCTTAGAAGACTTTGACAGAAGCAAATTTGGCTTTGAATCCCGGCTCTCCACTGACCCGTATGTGTGCTCTGAGGAAGATCTATTTTCCTTCTATACCAGTCCCCTTAAATGGCAAAATATGAAAATGTGAACAGAAGCACCTTAGTTTTCAGTAACGTATTCATAGTGTGGTGCAGTGTCATCTGGAGGAGAGTGTGAGAGAGTTTGCTACAGCTGAGGTTACATGCAAGTCTGGGCCGGATTTCTTCTAAAACTCGGTTTCTCCTAACACGTTTTTTTTTGTTGGCATGTAAAATTTACATATATGGATTTTCCCTGCATTGTGGAAAGGAAGGGTAATTCGTACGCAGTTTACGACAGTTACTACTAGGCCAGGCGGTAGTGTTGCCTTCCACAGACACTGAGGAGTTCCACTGGAAGTAGGGACTGCAGAACAATTCGCTGCTGACAGAGGCACCTAAAGCCTCATGTGGGCTTGTGACCAGAGAGCCCTGGTCTCTGTCAGCCCCCCTACTTCTGCCGGGGAGATGCTACCTGGACCCTACTCCTGCCTGAGTCTGGATACATCTTTTCAGCCACCCCCCGCCCCATCCGCCCTCTACCTCTTTAAAGTTGTTTTTCATTCTTTGACCTCCGTTTTGTTCTAAAAAGATCACTGCATGCCAGGCCCTGCATGCTGGGAGCCATGAAGGTACAGCCTGCCAGCAGCTGCTCACTGCCGCCCCGGCCGGTAAGAAATTGTCGATAAGTTGTAAATAATGTGGAAAATCGATCCCAGGCCCACCAGCGCCGGCTGAGAGTGACTCAGTATGAGGCAGGCCATTATTACTACAGACAGTAAGTGAAATAAGTGCAGTATAGGTCTCATCAGACAGTGTAACTGCACATTCGCGCTGGAGGAACCAAATGTCACCTGACCCCATCCCACTGCCCGCGGCGCCACCTAGGCAGCTGCCATGAGGAGTCTGCATGCTGCATTACAAGTGCCTGAGAGAGTGAGCGCAGGTAAAGTGTATTTTGGATTTATCCTAATTAACCTAAGTAAACATTGTCTGCGCCACAAATTATGTGATAATTGCTATTAGGACTATTAAGGTTGTGCAACTTACTCTTTTATGAGTGTGTCTTTTTGTAAAATAAATTACAGCCTGCGGCCAGGCTGTAACCCCAAAGCTGTGACTGTGCCTTTCCTGCCCTTACATTTCAAGTGTGTTGTAGAAGTTCTAAGTTCTTCTTAGTGTTTCTTGTTACTCAATTGGGTGTATTTTCTGATATTTATGGGTTTCCCTGGTCTTCATTGCTTAATTTTGCTTGTGACAAAGTATCACTCATTGTCGTTGTAATGTCACTCATAATGACACTGAAATTATGAACATGTCAGTCATAGCAATTTGAAACCTTGGCAGCTATGATGGTGGGTGAGTGCATGGTGGGCAATTGTCTCCGCGTCTGAAAAAGTCCACGGTGGGGCTGGTGACCAATTCCATTGGATTTGTCATGCAATTAAAGAGCGCGTGACTTGTGAGGTGGGGCATCCCAGGAGCAAGCCACGACAAAGACTGAGAAGGACAGCCCGTCACTCACGGGCCATAGTTTAAATTATTACTTGAGCCCCTGCCTGCCTGGCTAGGCTTGCCCTGCCCCTGCCCTGTCTTGTGCCTGCCTCTGAAGCTGAAGGCCAGGCCTCAGCCCTTCACGTGAGTCCGAGTCTGTCCGAGTCCTAGGTGCTTCCATTATCTTTGTGTTGCACTTTTCACTTTGATCTTGTAGATTTAATAATGTTTCTTACCTCACTGTGTTTTTCCCCTTGTCATGCAGCTTTATATTTCTTGTTTCCCTCAGTGTTGGGTTTTTGGTCCTGTTCTCCGAGCTGTCAAGTGCCTTTGCAGCAGATTACTTTCTGCCAACTTAGATTGATTTCCAGAATTGCCCGTAGAGAAATTTTGATCTGGGATTTAGGAAGAGTGGATTAACAAACTAGGCCTTGTTGAATTGCCTGCCTTATTCTTTTTACTCTAAAGTTCTTCTGTTGGGTTAATTGTAAAAGCGACAGTCAAGCATGTTTGTTTCTGTTCCAACCTCCCCCCCCAACGTTTCATGTTGTTATTTTGTTCGCCTTACCACCAGAGATCTCCTGGTTATCTGCAGTGAAATAATGGAGTTCTGATAGGCAGAGCTCTTGATGGTGTGCCTGAAAAGCATACGAATAGTCCATTCATTTTATCTCCATTGAATAACCTACTGATTGTGTCAAGCAGACGATTGCTGCATTAGTAGTGTCTACGTGTTGGATCTACTAGTTACACCGACTGTTAGAATAATTAAATCCTATTTTAAAAGTGAGAGACAGAGTTCAACATTTGCTTTATGTGTTGTCTTAAATTACCCGTGAGCGTTGCTAAAAGCCTTCACCAATGTTGTAATAGTTAACATTGACCTCTACTGTTACTATGTATTTGCGTGGTGGTGTTTGGGTGTCCTGCTCTCTGATCACCTGTCGAGCATAAAAAAAAGAAATCCGTGCCATTATATGGTGGATCATTGAAAGTAAAACGTCTTCCAGTAGTCGAATTAATGTTTGCGATGTATCTGTTGTTTAGCTCTCCTCTACTACCTCTGAGCAACTAGTGGGGAGTCAGGTCTATCGACTACAAAGCACTTTTCCAGCCAGTTCTCATCTGGTTGTAACTGTGAGTGAATCGAATAATCGGGGAGCTTATTGATATGAACTGTAAGTAGGATCTATGTCATTCCTGTCTGTAATACATTGCAGCCTATGTTTTTTAGGGCATCAGTCTAAACTCCATTTCAAAAGAACCTGAAAGTATACTTATAATAACACTAATATTAAAAGATTTTGGCCACTTGTTAAAATCAGTTAATCAAGCCGAAATATTAATAGTTCTTGAAGCAGCTTACTTGAACAACGTGCTGAGGGTAATGGAACCCTGTGTGGATTGGCTCACTGAGCATTAGCATATAGTTTATACTTGGTCTTGGTATTCCCCCTTTGCAAAGGTTCATGGTAGAATCGACCTGATAAAATAAGCAGTTGGAAATAAAAGTGAGTTCAGTTTTTCTCTTCACCCTCCACATGCTTTCAGAACTTACAAGATTTGTTGGTACAGACGTTTTTTTTTCTTTTTTAAGGATTATGGAATAAGATCACAGAAACGGTTTGTGGCTTTGTACAGAACATGATAATATGCACTTTGGCATTTTAAATCTGTGGGAGATCTGGAGGTTAAGCAGTAAATAATTTCTGGGGTTATAGAAGGGAGATATTTCATTACCTTGGAACCATATTTTGCAGCAAGTAACCTGTGCATACCTTCTCTTCTGGCTGGAGTGGGCTGTGATATTGCCCTCCTGTGAGGTGGTTCTTGCAGATTTATCTGCTTAGGGATGTAACTGTGCTTTTATAATTATACTTTATACAGTTTTGCTCTTTATCCTGTGCTCCACAGCATTCTCACTTTAACTTCCTGCAAGTGATTTTTTCAAATCCCTGTATCTCAGAGGGAACTGTGCCTGAGGGGCTCTTCAGTCCGGATGGCAGTGTGCAACTGAAACTACAGCTGCTTGACTTAACTGTTATAACTTATGCACATACCTGTAAGGGTGTCTTTGTTGTTGTTTTTGAACAAGAGACTTTTTTTTTAAGAGTTGAATGTTTTCGCACTGTTGTGAATCTTATTTATGGGATTATACTGGTTGGATTGATTTTATTTCTGTAATAAATTCAAGACTACAAGAATGACTGCGGTTCTTCTATAGTGCCACCCTTTGTTATCCAGGTTTGTGGGATAAAGCTGCAAGTGTATGTGTCTGTCCCCTACTAGAAGAAGTAGTGTTGTCACTGTAAACTGCATCTTTTGAGCCAGATGTTGTTGAATGGATTTTCTTTAATAGATGTTTGACTTGAGGATCATATGAACTCCCTCTCACATCAGGTCCACCTGTTTGCATGCTTGAATTCTTGCAAACTGCCCTTTGCTGGTTGACTTGCCACTTGAATTTTGAATTAAAGTTTTTTGTTGATTGTAGCTGGGCCTGTGAGCAGCTACTTAAATGAATTCTCGTCCCTTTAGTCCACTCTCATGTAGTTCAATTCACTTCACATGAATGTAGAGTGGCGTGATGTCCGTTTCCTGCCACATACAACAGTTGGGCTTCGACCTGAATTCAGTGCCTGCTGTTTGGCTGGTCATGGCACCACCAGTTGCCTGAGCACTTAGAGAATGTTGGCATCATCCCACAGATCATTGTCCTGACCAAGAGACTTGTGATGCCTTTGTAAGGGAAGACCATTCTATCCACGATGGAGAAGCTTGTCCGATGGACGTGAAAAATCCAAAATTATACCGATAACACAGAATAGCAAGGGTCTGGTCTGTGCTTCTCATCCCTCAATAGCCTTGAGGAAGAGTAGCCTGTGTTTTACACTTGCAACACTATTCCCTAGGAACTATCCCTCCTTCCTCTTTTGTCCCGAGTAGGGAACCACCAGCTAAAGTTTACAGCTAGGATATATAGCTCTTTAAATTTAGCTTGTTGGCCATCATTCTGAACAAGACTCACAGCTCTGGAAATCCTGAGCCCAAATATCCAGTTCTGAGCTGTCTGCCTGTTTAAAGGTATTTCCAAATGATTGGGATACCGGTACCTGGGATACAAAATAAACCCTGGCACTTAAGTAGTCTGTTTAGAGCGATTGGCTACCCCATATGCTCATGTAGTCCATACTGGTAAAACCTAAACATAGGGAGCCTATGTCTCAATTGTACTGGCACTTTAACTGCAAGATACAGTAATCAACCTCTTTTTCAAAAACTCATTGTGTTTTAATTATGTTGAACGTGTGTCCTAATATACCACGTCACAACAAAGCCTGCAACTTTTTGATACAAAGAATGGTTGTGCTAGACTTGTATGGCATCTGTCTGTGGACTCTTTGGATCTGTCCTAAAGGATTGGGTGCTTTGATGCTCTGCATGTAGCAGTGGTGTCACAAAGGAATCCGCAGGCCCCGCGGTGCGTTGAGGCACCTGAGCTCCAGGGGGGTCCTCTCAGCACAGTCCCCTGGCATGTCCGCCCCTGAGTGGGTCCAGAGGGGGCCCCCTCAATATGCTTTGCAGGGGGCCCCCTAAACTTTCGTTACGCCCTTGTCTGTAGGGCTAGCTAGTCGTTTTTGCAAGCTCGATTTTGTTGCTGACTTTGCACTGTGTACCTCTCCATCAATATTTGGTTCGCTGTTTATGCATGAAGACTAGACCAATTTTAACCCGTTCCATGCTCGTGACGGAACCGCTCCGTCACGAGACTCGGTTGGGCTGTGCTGGTGACGGAGCGGTTCCGTCACGGTCCGCTCGCCGCGCCTGCGCAGCACTGATTTCGTGCCTGTGCGGCGCGTTTCATTGAGTGGGCGGGGCCTTGACGGAACCGCTCAGTCACAAGCACAGCCCACCCGAGGCTAGTTACGGAGCGGTTCCGTCACGAGTATGGGAGCGCCGCGCGGCCCCCCCTCCCCACTAGCGCTGCGGCGGAATAGCTGCCGCAGCTAAGGGGTTAATGACCAATCTTTTGGTTCCCAATGTCTTTTTGATATTTCTAAAGATCTGGCATGATGTGCCTCCTTGAGGATCCCAGGTCTATTGACACCCACTGTAATGGTGGGAAAGCCTTGAATCCCAAATTGTGGCGTGGTCTAACTTTAGAGCGCCAACTGATTGTTCACCATCTAAAGGTTCATACAGCTATAAAAGCACATCTTTCTTACTGTTTTTTTCTCTTCTCGTTATCAGCCTGCTGTTTATTCCTGAGTACCTAGCGCGTTAATACCCATGAGTGGCATCTCCCTAGAAAGAGAGACAGACAGACAGATGAAAACCGCTCCGTACGGAAACATCATATAAAATATAGAAGAGTTATTTTAAGTTGGGAACTATAATAAACATCACTAACTTCCATTTTCATTTTAAAGAGATCGAGGGGCTTATTTACAAGCTCCTTGCGCCGCAGGTAGGTCACTTCTTCACATTTTAAATGTGACGCACCGGCAGCGCAAGGGGCTGGTAAATAAACCCCCGAATGTTTTGGTCTCGAGCACTAACTTGCGCTTTCAAATGGCAAAGTGATTTTCGACAGCCCCTGTTCTCTTCGAAAGCACATTTGTCCTTTTAAGTGCGTCCTCCATAGACCTGTAATGGGCTTTTATGCGATGTAATTCGTCAGTTTTACTTGTCAGCCACAAGTGCCGCACGCTCGGGATGCTGGGGCTGCCGCTGAGAGGGGCGATAACTCACACAACACCTCCTTGTACCAGTGGTTCACTTTATCGATGGCTTGTCACCTCTTTCAGCAAACACCACCACGTGCCCTGTCAGGAACATGGGTCCTGAGAAAGGTACTTTCGCATTTTGTAGTTTGAAGCAATTTCCTGAGGTGCCGCGCCGAGTGGCTGCATTGTCCGTGTCCGCGGAGCCGAAGCGTCTATGATTGCTCAGAAAGATTGCAGCAGGCTCTGTGGTGTATGAGCAGCAGCTGGCAATTCTACATTTCTGCTCCATTACCAACAGGCCTTCTAAGCTTCGGCTGTTAGTAACTATAGAGCTGCTAGTCGGCTTTAGGGGAAAATCACATTCTTTTCTTTAATGGCAATGTCTTTTGGCTCACCCACCCATGTATACCTCTGAAATCTGATGTTCGTGTTCTAAGCGAAAACTGCACAAAAGGAGATGGCCCCTCCAACCCGCCACCCTCAGAAAGACATAATTTAGGTAGATGGGAGATGAAGTTATTTGCCACTGGAGTCGCGCATTCTCACCACTAGACTGGGTACCCAAAGCAGCCCTAACAATTGTGATAAGTCTAGTGACGGGTGAGCAAGGGTGAAGCACTGCTGATTTTTCGGTCCTGCGGGCCGATATTGCTGCAGCGCTGCAAAAACCAGCCCCAGTAACATTTGCAATGCAATAGGTCTCGCATTTACCAGAGTTTGAGCTATTGGCGTTGTACATGACAACGCTTTTTATTCATGTGTTCTTTATAAAACACTTAAATAAAAGACATTGTCATTTACAATGCCAATAGCTTAAACTCTTGCAAATGCAAGACTTATTATATTGCAAATGCGTTCGACGCTGGTGCTATACATATATAAAAAAGAGTTGAGAGAGAGTGTGTCCTGTCGGCATGTGCAGGCAGGACAAAGCTATTTTTTGAGAAAATAGTGCTTGGAGGCTGCAATTAAAGAGCCTACTGAGTAACAATACATGTAACGGGTTGTCTCCATGGGAGGTTACAAAATGAGACAAGGCGGTACTAAGGAGAGACTATTAAGCCGAATGACCAATGAACAGCCACAGTTTACAGTGGACAATAACACAAGTCAATGAAAATATGGGTGGAGAGTGGGCGGAGCTTGAAGCCCCTACGTAAACACAGTATGCCTCGCAAAGCAGCACATGCGCTGCCCAGGCTGGAGCTAAAAATGATACTTGCCAGGCGTAAATGGTTTTACTATTGTGCAATTCTCCATTACTAGTGCATTGAATCATGCAGTATCAAGCACCACACAGTGGGTGAGTAGTATGCAGGTCAAGTCATTATTTGCATTGAAAAACCTATTGTAGTGGTCGGGCCCGCTTGCTATGCACAGTATGGGAGTGGTGGGTGGAAGTGCTGGTCTGACAACATTTGCCAGGGCTGCTTAGGTGGTGCTAGCTGCAGTGGCCTCCTAGGAAGGTTTCTGACACTTAGGCCCTCATTTATGAGAAGTAACGCATCACTGTGTGAAAGCAGAGATGCGTTACTTCTCAGTGCGCCCTCCTTGCGACAGGATTGATGCATCATATTTACTGTATGACGCATCATGTCGCAAGGCGTTACAGATACGTCAGTATTTCTGACGTATCTGTATGGCGCAAAAGTGATGCATTGCTGGAGTGTGTCACAAAAGTGATACAACTCCAGCAATGTGTCCTTTCACATGGGGCAAGCCCCATGTGAAAGGGCTTGCGTCAGTCTTACGCCTGCTGAGAGGCAGGCGTAAGATATTGATGCATTTGCACCCCAGAAGTGGCGCAGTGAAATCTGGTCGATTTCACTGCGTCATTTCTACGAGGCTTACTTACGTGGGAACACCCACTCTGCATACAATATACCTGACGCAGGTATAATGTAACGCAGGGGTTTACAAAGTGACACATCTTCTTAGATGTGTCACTGTGTAAATAGGGCGCAACAGGAGGCATGTTTTACGCCGCCGATGCGTCACAAAAAGTGGTGCAACGGAAGCGCAAAACTGTCGCAAGGCCTCATAATTAAGACCCTTACTTTATTACAAATGTAATGCTGCTTGTATAAGAGCACAGCAAACTGCCAATCACACCCTCCCTGAGGGTGTAGTGGGCTACTGGACGGATGACTCCCCCTACATTGATGTACGGCGTGCTACATAAATGCGATAATCAAAACATTGATGTCATATAGTGAGCCGTTAACAGAAGAGGGGGCCATGGCAAGTGGTGACAGCCTTTCATTGTGTTTACTAATGGATTGAACTTGGCGCTGTTTACAAGCTTAGCCGAACACATAAATAAAAACCTATATTACCCGGCTCATTCATTCTGTGCTATAGAAAAGGATTTTTAAGCTGAGTATCCGACTTTTAGGGTCAGGCCTACTGAAGAATCTCCAGATTTCCTCTGTATTAGTCATCCCCTGGCAGAGATTGCGCCTCATTTATGGGCTGTACCAGGCAAAAATGGTGCACAAAATAAAGATTGGAAGTGAGAAAGCAAAAAAGACTCGCTAACAACGAAAGCAATGGAAACATTCAAGATAATTATTAGTTGTATATTAGCCCCTGAACTTCATCTGTTACAGCCCAGTTCAGCATGCTCATACTCACGATTGTTATTGAATCCATAGAAGTGAACTCGCTTTTACAGCACATCTCCCTTAATCGCTGCCAGGAAGCAATCATTCCTGTGAAGGACATAATAAGAATTATAGGGCATATTAACAAGGAACAGGGAAAATTAACACTAAGGGAGCTCAGCATTGATTTTTTTAACGCCGGCTATCGCTGGATAATATCCCCTGGTTATCGGGTTATTAACAACGCTAACCGCCTAGGTGATAAAAAATCCAGCGATAGCGGCAGTTTGGGAGGTTATCGCTGGTAATGCAGCGATAAAACTACAAGGATAAGGATATCCTTGTTGATAACCCATGGTGAACTTAGCCATGTAATCCACCTCCCATTGGATTACATGGCTAAGTCTGAAAATTAGTCGAAGTAAAAAAGCAGCGTTAACTGTGGTTAGCGCTGGTTTTTTGTCTCTAGCAGGGTTAGCGTGAAGCTTGATAATAGGAGAAATGTCGCTTAGCGACATTTCTCCTATTATTTTGCTCTGGAATACCCACTTTGCATCTCTTTAGAGATGCAAGGGGAAGCATAGTGAAAAAGGGTGCTAACATGCGATTTTGCACTTTAGCACCCTGTTGTTGATAGGGCGATATTTTTATGTCCGCTTCTTTGGCTTTGAAAGCCAAAAAAGCGGAGATAAAGCCCTTGCTAATGTGCCCCTATGTTCCTTCTGTTATAAGTAAGGCAAAAGACACGCTCTTGTCACTTAACTGTGCTTACCTCCAAGAAAAAAATGGTCTTTGCAATGCGGTCAGACTTCCTATCCAGTACGCGTAATTCCCCTTTAAATGACCCAGCGGTTTGTCACATGGTCAACCTAAAGCTCGAAAAAAGACTGAAATGAGAAAAAAGACTTCCTCGGTGCAATTCAACTCACTGTTAACCCTCTTGTTACTGACACATCATGAACCCTTCAATCATAAATAAATTCACTTGTTTAACTGAGCAACCTAAAGCCCAACAAATAACAAAAAGAAAGGAATGATAAAGAGTGACAAAGTAAATAACACACAGCACAAAGTGAAGCCCAACAAATGATAAAAAGAAAAGGCACTTACCATTTTGCGTGTGATCCTAAGAAAATGAAATTGCAGGGGGGGCTTCGGAATGCAGGCAATTCTCTAGCTCACTGAAACGGCATCACATCAGCGGTGTGCAGTGTGTGGAAAGAAACAGCCAACAGGGAGAAAGACGGCGAAAGTAGAGATATGTGCACGGGTGCTGTGCTGAAACAAAGCATGGCAACCTTGCACATATACGTTAAGCAAACGGCCACCATGGTATACAAAAGTAATATTGATGAAAACACTTGCGCATATTATATATATATGCGCATGGTGGCCCAAGAAGCAGGCACAATAGCGATAAAAAAATAATACAAAGTAGTACCTACACGAAACAGATACAGCCCTACAGGGTTTACTAAATGGATCTCTGACTCAGTGGCTGTGCTATCTTCATCGCGCTGGCCCAAGCTCACTAGAGAGTCCCCTTCTAAACCCTGGTTTTCGCCTGAGCTCAAAGTCTTGAAACATGAATGTAAGATATTGGAGAGGGCATGGTGGTCTAGCAGCTATTGCTCCGTTGAAAAACGCACACTCAGAATTAAACAAAAAAAGCTATTATACCGCAATAGCTCTAGCAATAGGTCGTTACTTTATATTGCGTATCGACCAGGCCAATAACTAAGCTAAAGAAATGGTTTCCATCGTGCAGAGTTTTATGTCCCCGAGTGCTCAGGCACGCTCTGCTCCAGTCTCTGAGCTTTGGTGCAATACTCTTGCCAAGTTCTTTTTAGATAAGATTTGCGGCATTCACACTGCTCTTTCATCTTTTCCTACTCCACCCATGGCTGTTCCTCTTCCATTGCCTCCAGTTGGCCCTTCCCATACTCTGACAACCTTTCTGCCAGTGGATTTGCCTAGTACTCTTAAAATTCTGAAAGGCATGAAATCGGGCTCACCCGCTGACCCCTGTGCGGCCAGGTTCTTGGCTTCAGCTGCTGACATCATCAATCCTGAAGTCAATAAGGTCACTAATACCTCTCTGCAGGACACTCTGATTCCGCCAATCTGGAAGCAAGCTAAAATCCTCCCCCTCTTGAAGAAGCCCACCTTGGACCCATTGGCTCCTGGAAGTTACCGCCCTATCTCCCTCCTGCCTAGTTTGGCTAAGGTATGTCAGAAGGTGGTTACAAATCAACTTACCAAGTATGTCGAGACCATGGGTCTTCTCCATCTGGCTCAGTCTGGATTTCGAGCTTCGTAAAGCATGCAGTCAGCACTTTTGGAGGTGTCAGAGGTTATCTAAGAACGCTTGGATGCCGGCGGGAGGGTGGCTCTGATTATGCTAGACCTATCGGTGGCATTCGATACGGTGCCCCTCTCCTTGCTTCTTGACCGACTCTCGGAAATTGGTATATCGGGGTCAGCCTTGGGCTGGATCAGGTCTTTTCTTGATGGCCGTTCAGAGCAGGTCTGGACTCTACCTTGTGCCTCTGCTTCCCAGCCTATGGCCGCTGGTGTCCCGCAGGGGTCATCCCTTAGCCCTCTCCTGTTTAACATCTATGTCACCCCTCTGGTTTATTTTGCGGAGACATTAGGGGCTAAGGTAATGGCCTATGCTGATGACACTGAAAACAAAAGATCCCTTTGGACTCTCTTTTTTATGCACACATCACATGTATATCATTACCACTCATACCACACTCTAATAGCACCAATTAGAACCCAAGAATACAATGTCAAAAGGTCATAAATCTTTTTATTTATCTATATTAAAAAACTATAATCAATTGGTCAAAAATATGTCTCTTAAGGAATCTCATGACACAAATATTAAAAACATACACAAGCTTTTTGTCACAAAGCAACAAATTGCATAAGTAGGGAGAAAGACATATGATATAAATAATCAAATTAATCACAAAAACTACAAGCAAAATATAAATAAAAGAATGTCCTGGTTAGCGTAGATGCGCACTTAGAGACTTATATCATTCAGGTGCTTTGCATCATATATAATATACACGTTGGTGCTTGTGTTTGGGACCTTTGGGACCTTATAAGTATTTAGTTATGCAGCAGGTCCCAAAGGCGAGACTTATTGGCATTGCCAATGCTTGTTTTAGAGTAAACGTTGACTAGATGCAGCAGAATGATACTCCGTCGAGCTGCTGCTCTGTAATCCATTCGGAGGCATTCTTTGTTTGCCTCTGCAGATATAAAGCGTCTTGGATCTGAAGAAGTTGCACAAGACAAAGAGATGCGTGTCAGACGCCACTGCATCCAGTTTAATGAGTTACCTGGAACGTGTGGCGCATCCTGGCGGCCTCGCACCAGACTGTACATACCGCCGCCGTGTTCGACACGTCAATTCCAAAGAACAGGTTGGTGAAATGATTTCCTTTTGTAAATATCTATGTTCTTTTCAGGAAATGAAACACATTTGTTACAGGCTGTGCGTCAAATCGCTGACGGTCTTACAATGCATTGCTGTCTATCGTGCGCCTTTGGAACAACAATAAATGTATTACCCTGTGCGTGTTTTTTTTTCTTCCGGTGCTTCAGGGCTTCTTATAATGAAAAGGGACAAAAACCCATTGCTGCCAAAAGCCCACAAGCATGACCATCCTCAAAGAGAATGGCAAACAATAGCATGTGTATTCAGCATATTCAGAGCGCAAGTCCTCCCACTTCCCCCAAGTGTTACTTTCAACATGTACTCAGCTTGTTTGCCTCATTATACTGTGAAATATGTTTATATTCTAGACTAGCATTGAGTCCCTGTTGTGCTGAAGATCACCATCAGAATCTGGCACGGATAAGCTGAGGTTGCAGTGGTACCATTTTGCATCAACATTTATCATGATTGATGTCTGTAAACAAACATTTCCCCACCATGTCAATAAACAACATTTGCACCAGTTTACAAGTGAGGATGGTACAAAATGTAACCAGAATCTGTGCAATTTATAAAAATTGAAATAGAAGGGGTACAGTTTTATGGCAAGACTGTACACTTGTGTGTTATGCTTCACCTTTTTCACTTTGTTACACAGCAGTTAACAACAATCGCTAAAAAACAAGCGCGGCCCGCGGCTGCGAAAGTTAAAGCGACGCACAACGTGTTTCAGTGGCACGCGGCCGGAAGTCCATGTACATCGTTTACCTTGCGGGAGCAAGCAGCAGCAGGCGTGAAAATTGCAAACAGGTGGCGCCGCTCCTTGCTCTCGAAAGGTAAACGCCATACATGCACAAGTACTAATAGGAAACAGTGCAAAACAAGCACGAGTTTCAACAAAAGCCCGAAGTGATTCCAAGAGGTCACTTCAAAGTAGCGCTTGTGCGCTGCGTAGGCGAGCCCTAGAAAGCAGAGGAGAGGAAGCACTATTAGAGAACACCTACAGCTTTACCGTGCCCAAGCCTGCCCACAGGCTGGGAGCGTACAGCCTAGGACAATTGGAGGCCGGGGGTTCAGAGCTGGGCTGCCCTGCTGCGGCTTAGGAACTAGCGGTCTAAGATTAAGTATTGGGAGCAGTCTAGAAGTAAGTGTTGCACCACCGAAGCTTGGATGCTAACAGGCTAGGAAGTCCGTAATGGTGGAAAACTTCTGCGATAATGCCACTGTCAGCCTAGGCATGAAGCAAAAGAACGGCGGTGACACAGTACTGGCAGCCTATAGTTCAGTACTGGGTGATTTAACTTTCTTCAAATCAGGCACTGATAGTTTATGGCTGCATCTAAAGGCGCCAGTGCCACAACCATGACACTGGCATTATAGGGATCAGCACGGAGTGAGGCACTACTGCAGCCCCCACTGCCCAGGCAGGTGTTAATGCTGGGTGTGTGAAGGCAAGGTGCTAGGAGCCTAGGGATCAGCCCTGGGCTAGGGTGCTGATGCAGCACAGATACTAGCAGGATACTATCCGTTCAGGGTGAGGACACATCTACGGTTAGAACATCCGCTGCCTCAGTACATTTTTGGGAGATGTCTGACCTGTAGCTTGGGAATAGGCAGCATAATGGACGGTGTCAGCATGGGGCAAGAACAGTGGGGGTTGGGCAGTTCACTGTAGAACGTTTGAGAGCTGTGATAAGATGGGCATTTAGTTTCAAGCAGACGTGTTTATATCCATTTTGAGACAATGTCTGTATATTTGTTTTATGGAACTACCTGAGATAGTGAGCAGTGCATCCTATGCTCACTGAAAGTGGCTCGTACTTGGGGGCTGGGGGACAGCAGGGGGGAATAGGGCAGGAGTGCACCTGGACAGCGTACTTTGGTCCTTTGTGGATGTGTGCGTGTGTATTCTGTATTCATATTTGTTAGTGTACAGGTGTTTGCGGGTATGTGTTTGAATATGTTTTCTTGTACGTGTACATTTTTGACTTGTGAGTCTATATGCATATGTTGGAGTGTACACACATGAGGGTGTGTGTGCTAGTGCGTGTACGCGGACATATCGGAGTATATGTTTGATTGGGTTCACGAGTAAGTGTCCCTGTGCTGGAGTACACATGTGTATGCTTTTGAATGTGTGTGATCCATTTGCGAATTTGTCTTTGTGTGCATATTTGCTTCTGTCTGCATCAAATCGTGTGTATGTGCAAGCATGTCTGTGTTTGCGTACCTGTTTGTGTATGTATGTGTATGTATCTTGGTGCATGTATTTGCTTGTGTCTCTACTCTCTCCCTGGTATCAAGCTCTTGGCTGCCTAACACACTCCTGTGTACCATTCTCCACTACGTCTCTGCAACGTGTTTATGAAGGATGAGTTATTCTAGACACAGATGTGGCCAGCTGCTTTGACCTGGGCCAGGCCAGATCTGTCGTGCAGGAACTGCAACGGGAGCAGAGCATGCAGCATGCCAAGCTGGGGTCCGCTTGGCACTCATGGAGCAGCTGCAGGACTCAGGAAGTAGGCAAGGGGGGATGCTGCCTTAGCCCCACCTGGGCTGCAGCGGGAGGAAGAAAGGCAGAATTTGAAACTTAGGCCACCAGAGCCTAGACTTCCTACTGGTACCTTCAAATGGATCTGTAATTATGTGGCCTGAATTATCTGAGTGTGGTGATTTATGGGGCAGCGTGGGGGAGAATTTAGTTTAAAAAAAAAACAGAAGAAGCTAACCTTTAAACGTACCTGCTGACAGCCAGGCTGCTATCTCGGTACTTTCTCCTTTCCTGCACAGTCCATGGGGGTGAAGTGATGTACAGGCTCCCTAAATGGCCAATCTAGCAGCTGCTCAAATTTTGGTAATGCTATTACCAGCATGAGAGAAGTGCTGGTATTGGTGTGAGCGGACTGGTTTTCTTCTCACACAGAGAATGGAAGTCTGTGTCTGCTCTCCACCCAGCTGTTTACACAGCTCTGGTTGGAGGCTGCTAAGTGCACGTCGGTTTGGCCATCTTTAGGCAGCCAGCCAAACCGTCAAGCGCACTTAGCAGTGTCCAGCACTCCTCCTCCCTGCTGCATGCTGTTGTCATCACAATGTGCCCCCTCCCCACCCTTTGTTCGGCAGGAAGCCTGCGAGAAAAATAAAATGATAATAAAATTATTTTATTATCATTTTATTATTCATGCTAAATTTTGCTTGCTCTCAGCAGTGCAGCGACACTCCTCCACCTTAACAGAGTAGCCACCCTTGCCATTCCACTGGAATAAACTGCCGCTCTATAGCTGCACCTGCTCCGACTCATGGGTGTTGAAGAAGGCACGGAAAACATGGTTGTTCTGAAAGCATACTTTCAGGGGGTGGGAGCGCACCAGACACGCCCCAACGAAATTACCTCTTGCATGATGGTTCATGTAGTTCATTATTTCTCGCTCAATTCAATTCAAAGTGTTCATAGCCAGTGCTGTATTATTAGTTTCAATTCGTATCCCTAGACACGTGTTTCATGATTCCTCAATCGTCAGTAGGGAAAAAAAGCAAAGTTCATAGGTTGCAGGGCATGCTGCCTTATCTCTCAGGACCAGTTCCACACACAGCATGAAGGTGCAGGCTCCCGAGCTCGTCAGCTCACAGGAATTTGATACTTTCAGGGGGTGGGAGCGCACCAGACACGCCCCAACCAAATTACCTCTTTGCATGATGGTTCATGTAGTTCATTATTTCTCGCTCAATTCAATTCAAAGTGTTCATAGCCAGTGCTGTATTATTAGTTTCAATTCGTATCCCTAGACACGTGTTTCATGATTCCTCAATCGTCAGTAGGGAAAAAAGCAAAGTTCATAGGTTGCAGGGCATGCTGCCTTATCTCTCAGGACCAGTTCCACTCACAGCATGAAGGTGCAGGCTCCTGAGCTCGTCAGCTCACAGGAATTTGATACTTTCAGGGGGTGGGAGCGCACCAGACACGCCCCAACGAAATTACCTCTTGCATGATGGTTCATGTAGTTCATTATTTCTCGCTCAATTCAATTCAAAGTGTTCATAGCCAGTGCTGTATTATTGTTCTGAAAGCACATGCCCTTGCCTGCTCCACAGGGCCGAGATACTTTTTCAGGAGTGAGTCGAGTGCTATACCAAGCTTACTAAATACATAAATGAGAATGAGTGACTAAGAGAGAGTTCAAGTGAGTGAGAGAGAAAGAATGAGTGGGTGAGAATAAGTGTGAGGGAGCGAAAGTGAGAGTGTGAGGGATTGAGAATGAGTGAGAGTGACAGCAATGAAGTGAATGGTGAAACTGAGTGAAAAGTAGTGAGTGAGTTTAACCGTGAGTGAGAATGAGTAAGCCAGAGTGAGTGAGCTAAGATGAGACTGTGTGAGAACGAGTTAGTAAGAGAAAGAGTGAGTGCAAGTGCAGGTGACTGTGAGATAGAGTGGGAGCAAGTGATTGATGGTGAATGAGTGAGAATGAGAATGAGTAGGAGAACACTGAATGGGAGTAAGCACAATTGAGTCAGTGAGAGTCATAGTAAGTGCAAGTTGGAGTGAGTGCAAGTGAGTGAGAATGAGAATAAGTGAGTGCAAGTGGTTGAGCGTGAATGAGTGAGAGTAAGTGAGAATGAGTGAGTGATATTCAGAGTATGAGAGGGACAGTGAGTACGAGTGGGCAAATGTAAATGAGCATGGGTAAGTTAGAATGTGGTGTTATGCTTGTGAATCTGCCATGGTCTCTGGCATACTGATTACTAATTTACATAAGCTCCCATAACAAAATGCTGGCACTTTCATACTGGGGTCATTTTTGGCATAACGAGCTCTTGTGGTAAAATACTGGCACTGGCATACTAGAGGTAGTGGTTACCATAAAATGTTGGCCGTCGTTTGCTTTTCTCACCCACTTGGATTAGGGAAAGTATTACATCCCAATATTTTCAAAGATCATCTGCCACCACTGGCAAACGTGTGATTGACAATAAATATAGTTTCAGTGAATTTGATTTAAGGGTGTAGAGGACTAAAGGAGCACTATAAATCAACAGCCCTGGTATGATAATAGGCAAACTGGCTAGGAGACCTTCAGGTGTGGTTTCATGATCGAGGGGTGATCGAATAACATATTCCTACTTTGAATCTACAAGTCTAGAAACTCAGAGAGAAGAAAATGTTAGGAAAGCAGAAGGAGAGAGTTTGTAAGCAATACCCAAGGCATAGGATGACCGGTTTAGAGGATAAAAGTAGATTTAGTTTTTATTATGTATTGGTTAGAAGACTGCGCTAGGACTAGTATGTTCACAATTGGTGCGGAGGATTAAAGTGTGTTATCTTTAACCTCTCCTTGTAAAATAAACAACCGTTTATCAAAACTCAAAGCGTAGGTTTGTGTGTTTTTTCCATAGAGCAAAGCGCGGAAGGAAGAACCGTGCATCTTTATTAGTGGAAGTGACATGGGCGTCCGAGGGGGGGGGGGCAAGGGGGTGCGCTTGACCCCCCTGGATCGCCGGTCCATCCGGTGCTGGCCCAATGACAATGTGGTATTCTTATCACTCAGGCAGTGCACAGGAAGGCTGTCAACATTCCTTTTACGGATGCCTTTGGTCCCCTTAATTTTCACAACTACAGCAGGCTGTGCTGTTCCCCTGCGAGAAGCCCCAGAAGTTTAAAGGTTCTCTCACTTGGGGCCGCTCGCACTTCTCTTTGAACTCTAGAGGCTCTAGAGGCTGTTAAAATCTCAGCGAGAACAGGAGTGCCATTCTTAATACTGCTCAGTTAAAAGACAGAAGGAACAAAAGTAACGTTTGAGATCAGGTCCGAATGCAGGCTAGCAGGCAGGCCGGAAGCAGCTGACGAAGGACGGCTAAGCCCGTAACAGAACACAGGCCTGGGGCCTCATTTATGAGGCCTTGCGTCAGTTTTGCGCTTCCGATGCATCACTTTTTGTGACGCATCGGCGGCGTAAAACATGCCTCCTGTTGCGCACTATTTAGCTTAGATGCGTCACTTTGTAAACCCCTGCGCTACATTATACCTGCGTCAGGTATAATGTATGCAGAGGGGGCGTTCCCCCGCAAAAAGCCTCGTAACAGTGACGCAGTGAAATCTATGAGATTTCACTGCGTCACTTTTAGGACACTGTTGTGTCAAAATCTTGCGCCTGCCTCACAGCAGGTGTAAGACTGATGCAAGCCCTTTCACATGGGGCTTTCCCCATGTGAAAGGACGCATTGCTGGAGTTGCGTCACTTTTGTGACACATTCCAGCAATGCGTGACTTTTGCGCTTACAGATACGTCAGAAATACTGACGTATCTGTAACTCCTTGCGCCATGATGCGTCATAGTGTAAATATGACGCATCATTGGTCTCGCAAGGAGGGCGCAGTGAAAAGTGACGCATCGCTGTTTTCACGCAGCGATGCGTCACTTTTCATAAATGAGGCCCCAGGAGTCCGGATGCAGGACTGAACGGGCCAGAAAGGAAGAAGTGGTGAGAAAGCGGATGTAGAGAGGAGCAGAGATTTATAAAGCCAGAAAGGGGGTGGGTGATTTCGTTAGTGTTGGATGAGTTACAATTGTTATTTTGTATTCATTGGATGAAAGGACATACATGCATGAAAGGCAGGTGGGACCGAGGATACACATACGTGAGCTTCATACTTCCTCAGTATTAAAGCAAACTTTTTTTTAATCACTATCTAAACTCAATTCAGGTCAATACGAATTTAGCAAAGAGGTTCCCAGATTTGTAATGGAAACGATGCGTTCTAGTGAGTTGATGGAGGGGGCACTCGCCCTTCTTTGTTACGAAGGAAGATTACTGGTTACATAAGGTGAGTTTATTTGTAGAATTAAACGGAACAGGCAGGGGCCAGGCAGCACTGCTTCCAGTCCAAGGTACAGGCAGCAACTGACCATTGGAGTGGAACACCATGGAAGAATGCTACAGGCATTCCATGCCTCGCTCCAAGAAAAGAATACGTCATAAGCAATACACAACGCTCTTTCTTTTTCATCAAGTAAGAGATCTTTCAGGCACAGTAGTGATGGATCTCTTCCTTCTCCCCGACGTTGGGTTTATTCTTTTCCTAATTATGAGCTTTTAATTTCCTTTTGCCTTTAATTTTTTTAACATTAGCGAAGGAGGCAAGTGTATCCGTGTTCACCTGATGTCCCCCTGAAAAAGGGCTGCATGTATTCCAGTCATATTCATTTCCTTTCTACAAATTGCACTACCTTCACCCTTTTGAACCGTAATCTCTCCTCTCCTCCCTGCATGCAACCGCCCTTCTTGCGGGTGGCACGGCTGAGCAGGGCACCCCACCAGTGAGTGTCATTCTTTGCACACGTCTCTGCCATCTCGCCCCCCCTCATGAAGGAGGCAGCACCCACACCAAAGATGCACCGCAAACACAAACGCACAGTAATGACCCTCACTCTGGTTTCTGATAATCTCTTAATTTGCATCAAGCATGCCACCAGATGATGTGCGAAACTAAGATTTGAAATTATATTACATTCTTCATTTGACTTTAATATATATGACTTTAAACAGCATTTCCCTAAGGACTACGTGCGCCGGTTAGAAACCGGAAAAGTGGTTTCTAATTTTGCAGCTTTTTCAACCTCAGTTTAAAGTCAGATACCGGCCCCAGTGAGTCCAGCACCAGCACCGAATGTAGCTCCCGTGGGGGTCCCCCCTGTCGTCCCATCATTACCAGTTCCGGATTCCGCACCTACCCCGGGACAGGGTTTAGGCTTGCCCATTCCTGTTGTAATTACACCTCCCAGGGATAGGCAAGTTCCGCCAGAGCTGGCAGCTCAGATAGCGGTGGTACTCCCCTGGTTAAAGATAGGGGAATTGTTACCATCCTCCGTGGAGGATCCCACTGCAGAAGCGCAGAGAATGATGGCAAAGATCAGGATGGCAAATAGTGTGGGGGGAGTGGTGCGCCCTCCTATTCTTCCTCAGGCAACAAGTGCGGCCGGCGACGGGGGAACAGACAAGATAGTTGACCCTGCGCGTGCAGCGGAGAATGGTAAGGATGTGGCATTGCCTGTATTGGGGGAAGGTACAATACCGTCCAGGAGGAACCTCGAGCACAACATGTGACTCAAAGTGTTAAAGAACTGATTCGGGCGGGCAAACATGTCAACATGTTTTCCCTATTGATTGATAACAGGGAGTTGGAGTATGCTAAGACTCAGAAGGAGTGGATGTTGCCTAGTGAATGGCGGGCAAAAATGGCTAGATTTAGGGTAGAAGAGACACTGATCAATTGGATCAGGGCTTTTTCAGTGTTCGTGGCGATCATTGTTGAGTGTTCTCCAAATTTGCAGGCTGAATTGGCATGTTATCAGAGTAGGATCGCCAATTTCAGTGAGAAATGGGTGGAGAGAGTATGATGTCTCATTTAGGAAAGCAAAGGAGTTTGACTCCACATTAACTTGGGATAGGATGGATGCAGTGTCATGGTATGGGCAGTTCGCTACCGTGCAGGCAGCGAGTGCAGGTCCTAGCACTGGCTGGTCCAAGAGCTACCCTGCAAAACCACAGCAGCCCAGTCAGCACAGAGTGGTGAAATGCCAAATAGAGCAGGGGGCGGTGGGGGCCGTAAGGGGGTCTGTTGGGATTTTAACAAACGATCTTGCACCAGACCGCAAGGCAATTGCAAATTCAGGCATGTATGTGCCCTATGTGGCCACCCTTCCCACCCGGAAAGAAACTGCCGCTCCAAGGGTAATGCCTCAGGAAACTTCGAGAAATTCAGTTCATTTCTGAATGGGTTTTTAGGCAGGTAACTGGGCATCAGCATGTCATGCACTAACCGGACGACCTCCTTTTTCTGGGCGCCGCGGGGTAGCAGGACTGGGCGAATGCATTGCAGGAATTTTGCGTGCTAATGCGGGTTTTTGGGGTCCCGCTAGCGCCCGGTAAGCCGGTGGGGCCAGCAACATCCTTAGAATTTCTGGGAATAGAGTTAGTCTCCATTGAAGGTTGTTTCAGATTGCCCACGGAAAAAATCCTGAAATGCAAGACAACCTTGCAACAATGCTTTAGAAATGAGAAAGTAACGCTCCACCAGCTACAACAGACAGTGGGTCAGCTGAACTTCGCGCTAAGGGTAATACCAATGGCGCGTCTCTTCTCGCGCTTCATCGCCCAGGCTATGACTGGCCTCAGGGAGGGGCACCGCTGCACTAGGTTGTTGGTGGAGGTTCATATTTGGTTGGCATTCCTGGAGGACTTCAATGGCAGAGTGGTGTGGAGTGGGCCCCCCACCACGTCAGCAAAGTTAGGTTTATGGACTGACGCTGCTGGCAGTGTGGGGTTTGGCGCCATACTTGGTAACAGATGGGTGGCCCAACGTTGGCCGACTTGGTGGGATGAGAACGGGTTGACCAGTAACATAGGCTTTTTGGAACTGTTCCCAATCTGGATGGCATTGACTGTGTGGCCCGAGCAGCTGCGCAATCAATCGGTAATATTTTGGTCAGACAACATGACGGTGGTCGAGTGTATCAATCAACAGGCGGCATGGTGTAAATGGATATTACGCCTGTTGAAAGAAATTGTGTTGATTTGTTTGAAGCTGAATGTTCAGTTCAGGGCAAAAGATGTTCCATGGGTACTGAATAACGCGGCTGATGCACTTTCTCGTTTTAAGATGCAGTTGTTCAGGGAGCATTTACCATCTGCAGAAGCTACACCAGCACACTTCTCAACGGCACTCTGGGAAATCGGTGCCCCGAGTTACAAAACCTCGTGGCAGCCAGTCTAGCACCCAGGACAAGGACAGCTTATGAAGGGGCGTTTCTGTCTTGTCTTGCAACTTTTTGGGTCGGGCTGGGGCGAGAAGTGGTATCAGGAAGGGAGTTTTACCCAGTACATGGTTAGGTTACATGGGGAAGGGCGCTCTGCTGCAACAGCCAGCAGGCATAAGGCGGCAGTGTCTTTCGTGGCACAATTAAGAGGTGTCAGGGATCCAACTGACTCTTTCTTAGTCAGGAAGGCACTTCAGGGTTGGCGGCGGTTGCAGGGGAGTGTAAAGGACTCTAGACACCCAATCAGCCTAGAGCGGTTGTCAGCCCTGCTGAAAGCTTTGGAGGACATATGTAGTTCGCCTGGGGAAGTACTGCTGTTTAGGGCTTCCTTCGCGCTGGCCTTCTATGGGGCCTTATGGGTGGGTGAACTGGTGGCTGCAAGTAAGAAAGATAACAGTGGTGGCCTTCGCGTAGAACACACAAAAGTACTTGGTGACACATTATTGATCACTATACTCAGATCAAAGACTGATCAGGAAGCCAGAGGGAATAGCCTGGTTCTTCACCGGGCACGGGCTAATCCTTGTTGCCCGGTAAGGCATGTAGAGTCCTTCCTTAGCCAGCGGGCACCGACAAGGGGGGGGGGCATTGTTGGTGCATGCGGATGGTACACCCTTAACAAAATTTCAGTTTCAAAGGGTGTTGGCAATGACGATTTCCAAGGCTGGCTTGAATCCCAAGGATTTTGGCACACATTCATTCAGAATAGGGGCAGCCACTGACTCAACAGCCAGAGGGTTGCAAGCGAACAATGTCAAGCGCATTGGGAGATGGTCTTCCGATTGTTATAAACGCTATGTGTGGCTGCACATGTTGTAAGTGCCTGGTAAGTTCACGCTGACGCTTGCTGTTTTTTTTTGGTTCGCTTGCAGTTTCACGAGCCTGTCACGCAGGGCGGAAACTGGGACCGGGTCAGCAACAGCAAGTAACTTCATCGCAACGGACGGAACAAGTGAACAGGACTCAAGTAGCATGGGTTGTAAGTCATTGTTATGTAAGGCGTGCTGCTTCTGTTTTCTTTTCAGGTGATTTTGTACGAAAGGCAGAACAGTGCGGCTTCAGGGTATCCTTCCATGGGAAAGGAGGTCTGGGTATCAATCAGTTTAGAAGGTACTTTGGGGAGTTGCTTGATCAATACACTTCACCTCCATCAGTAGTCATTGTGCACGTGGGGGGCAACGATTTAGCTAAACTGGGTAGACGGGTTTTACTGGAGGAGATCATTTCAGTCGCAAGCTGGATAGCAAAGATACTTCCAGGCTGCACGATAGCTTTGTCACAAATGATCCCTAGGATGGAGTGGAGAGGGGGGGTTTCTGTTAGGGCGTTGAATCACTCGGTAAAGAGGGTCAACAACAAGATAGAGAAGATGTTTTGGTCACCTCAATTACAGTATATCTCCCATGGATGCATTTGGGGCGATCAATTCTACATCCAGGACGGGGTACACTTGTCCAGGTCAGGGAACGAATTTCTGGCAGCAAACATTGTAGCATGGTTAGTGGGGTTGTCAAGGGGGGCATGACCTATAGGAGGAGGAGATTGTGGGGGGCCAGATAGTCGGTCAACTATGCAGTGAGCAGTCAATTGAAGGTCCTTAGGGGGCGGCACCATTACGAATGGGATCATCCGGGGGGAGGGGCCATTGGCCTCTCCTAGAACTCCAGGGGCGGGATATCCGCTTGGTTGGATGGATGTGGGGGAGGGGGGAGTCACGCTTTCCTCTTTCGGACACTATGACGTCATTAAACGGCGCAGAGTGGAAGGGCCGCCTTTTTGAGCAATGGAGTTCAGTGAGCGTACGTGGGTAACCGGGAGGGGGGAAATACTCTCCTGGTAAACAGGCCCTCTGCACATGCACAATCACACGTGAGGGCTTAGCTGGTTAATAATGATCTGACACCGGTTAAGACCTTGCCGTAGGCCCAAATTGTTAGGATATGCAAAATTCATACGTAGGATGTTAGATTCGGTTAGGAAACTCGTTTTATTAGACATTTGTTAAGGCTAGCCCTTGGATACCTGTCTACATCACTTGTAATCTAATGTCTGAATTTTGTATATTTGATGTCAATGCAAATATTGTTTATTTCATAACAATTTTTAATTTGTTTTCATATTTTAATAAATACGGCCGGGTGGTCGCGAGGCCTCCTGCCTTTCAAAGAATCCAGTGTAAGACTATTGGCTTGGGGGTATGGTGCTGGCGGTGCGGAAAAATGGAGGGGGTGGTCGGTGTCCCTGACCATAAGGAAAGGGGGGCCGCTCGGTCCCCCCACACGTATGGCGGGGTGCCGGCCTCACCTCCCTGCAGCATCCTCGATGGTGGGGCGGGCCCTGGAGCCGCGTCTTGATGACGCGATGGGCATGCCACACCACCGATTGGAGACGGTTTCGACCTTGACACGGAAGTAGTGTAATTGCTTCCGGGGCCAAGGGGGCGGAGCCAGGGGGCGGACCAGTGTAAACTGGTCAGCCCCTAGACTGGGTTTAAAGCGGGGGGAACGCGGAAGGCGCCCTCTTGTTCCCGCGCTCCCCAGGCTGTACCCTCGCCCCCGTGAGGGCGCAATAATCTTTCCCACCCACCACCCCTGAAGCAGAATGTTTAGTTTAGAAATTATCTGGTGTTTGAAATTGTACATTGGGTATGTGATAAATTGAGTTTGCATTGGTTACTTAGGTCTTTTTCCCGTTTACAGGATATATGGGTGAATAATTGTCGTTTGCTATGCACAGGTGGTGGTTTTTTGTGATCCTGTAGGCCAATTCCTCGTTCACAGGATGTAATATTGGAAAGTGTAATTTTGGGTGCATGATGGCTTATGCATGTGATGTTTTGTCCTTAAGTTTTTCTCCCACTTATAGGTTCACCAGTTGTCGTATTTATTGTAGTCTTCGGTCAGGCGGTAAGGTCATGATCGGTGAGCAGTCAATTAAAGGTCCTTAGGGGCGGCACCATTTCGATTGGGCTTGCCCGGGGAGAGAGGCCATTGGCCTCTCCTAGAACTCCAGGGGTGGGATAGCCGCTTGGTTGGATGGGTGCGGGGGAGAGGGGAGTCACACTTTCTTCTTTCAGCTGCGTAGTCACCCCACACGGACACTATGACGTCATTAAATGGCGCAGAGTGAAAGGGCCCCCTTTTTGAGCAATGGAGTTCAGTGAGCGTACGTGGGTACCCGGGAGGGGGGAAATACTCTCCTGGTAAACGGGCCCTCTGCTCATGCGCACTCACACGTGAGGGCGTAGCTGGTTAATAAGGATCTGACACCGGTTAAGACCTTGCGTATGCAAAATTCATACGTAGGATGTTAGATTCGGTTAGGAAACTCGCTGTATTAGACATTTGTTAAGGTTATCCCTTGGATACCTGTCTACATCACTTGTAATCTAATGTCTGAATTTTGTATATATATTGTTTATTTCATAACAATTTTTAATTTGTTTTCATATTTTAATAAATACGGCCGGGGGCTCCCTGCCTTCCAAAGAATCCAGTGTAAGACTATTGGCTTGGGGGTATGGTGGTTGAGGTGCGGAAAAAGGGAGGGGGTGGTCGGCGTCTCATACTATAACCCCAAGTCGCTATGTTTTGCAGATATAATATGTGTAGCAAATGTCTTTGTGACTCACAATATGCACACTGAGTGAGGTTCCTTGCAATTTGGAAGAAGGGGCCGTGTAAAGGACATCCTCCACTACAACGGAAAAACACCGATGACACAACAACTACGCTAAATGAGTGGCTTGAAAAGTAAAAGCTGTCCTGGAGAGACAGCTTCCTCTCTGGGAATCGGGGCTTAGGCATTAGGGCAGTGAAGAAGAAAGCAATCAAGGGGACCACTGTGTGCCTCCCCATTGCATTTGCATCATGCCATGTTTTTTTAGGTCGAACATCAGTGTGCATACGCTGTCTGCAAGACCTGTTATCGTCACAATACTGAGTAAAGTTCTGCCTGCTGCTTACGGTAGGTTGATTCCAGCATAGGTCTTCTTTGCTGCTTCCTCATTTGTTCAGGCTCCCGATACATCACTTCCGTGTAGATCTCATGAGCACTGCTCAAGTACGTAATAATTTCCTTTAATTAGTGACCCTCTGCCTTAATGCAGGTACTATTTCTAGCTCCTTCATGTTGTCGTTCAGAAAACCTTTTTTTTTCATAGTTGCTTTTTGCCAGTTGCCTCTTATTCTCCTGCGGTTGCGCTCAGTACTCGCAGTCAGGCCATAGACGAGGCAGAGGAGAAAAGATCTGTGAACATCTTGGGACACAGGTAAATAAAGCAATCCGCAATATAATTAGTCGATATGTGAGAAAATGCGTGGCTTTGTTCACATTGATCGTGACGTTGTTCACTGCCGTAATAGGAATGGAAGTTAGTGGGCATATTAGGCCACATTTGTGAAGAAAGCAGTTTTTAAACATGCGCTTGTGTTCTCAGCTGATCCTCGTTCACTTTGCCCATGCTTGAGTTTTCAATTAATTCTCGTTAGTTGCTCGCAAATGAGGATCAGCTGAGAGACATCCCTGTGATGAAGCAAAGTTGCGCATGTAAAGCGACTTGCTTGTGTTCAGCCCTCTCAAAATAATTTGTAACAAACTAATTAACATGTTTCGTCTTACTAATATTACACTACATGATATTTATAGTATCTTGGGGAAGCTTGACTATGTGCTTTTACTAATGAGTAACGCGAGAGTACTAATATGGCCGCCGCAACACGGGATTAGTATTGCTCATGCGTCTGTCACACTTATGTGACATGACGTATTTCTCTGCTTGGAGAGACATTCTTGCTTCTGCACACTAGAACTAAGATGGCTGCTTCATGTTTTACTTATTAAAGCTATTGCTTTTACTAAACATTGTCCGTTCTGCCTAAATCCTAATGCAATAGTCAAATAAAAGTAATGGGAATAGAGTAGAAATAAGTGGTATACAGTGCATTCATTTATTGCTTGTTCTAAAACTGTTTCTCTAGTACTTTGCATGTATTGTACTTTGGGCCTGACATCTATTTCTGAACTCTATATTTGGAGGAACTGCGCCTGCGCAGAGAAGCTCAAATCCCCAAATAACTGACATTGAAACCCGGCCAAGTCTTACCTTGCTAGAAGATGCGCCTAGGAAAATTAAATTTTACCCTCAAAGAGGAAGACAACTTACCAATCTTCGCATACATTGTATTTGTTATTGTAACATGCATTGTCGGTGGAATTAAAGTGCATGGGAAAATAAAGTTATGGGAGGGAACATTCATTTGAATATATGAATGAGGTAACCTCATAACTGGTATGGTGTGATGACCACTCTTCGTCTTTTGACCAATCAAATTGAGGGAATAGACAACTTGCAACATTGGGGGGGTGGTACACTGCCCTGGAAACTGGAATATCTAAGGTAGACTTAGCTAGTTAGATTGTCCGACTTGTCCGAATAGCTGACCTGTCACTGACCCAACGCACTCAATAGGCGATCGAGAGCAGAGATGCTGGCGGAGCACTCTGTCAGAAGATTTGATAACCCTATCGGGGTTCTGGGAAGGAGTTCGATAACCCAATTGGGGTCTGACTGTTAGCTGCAGAGAGGGGTGTGACGCTGGCGTTGCACTTTAGCTGTGGGTGCCAGTCCTGACCTGCGTTAGTCCTGTCCTGATTCTGGTCTGCACCTGTTCTATTCTGCTGGCACCTGCACTTTCGGGCTTCTCTCTTTTATCTCAGCCCGTGGCCAGGGTTGGTCTTCACACCATTCTAGGTAAATATGAAATAAAGTGGGATAAGTGTTTCCTTTTCTTCCCCTTCCCACATTTCTATGCTTCAAGAAAGTCTTGTTAAATATTTTTGCATCAGTTTGCTTAATCATAACAAATTTTGACTGAACTAGTATGAACTCTGACTTTCAAACTTTACATAGATAAAGTGTTTAACTCTTTTCCCGAGTTTTTGGTTATTTTATGAGTGCAAATGTTTATTTACTGCCTATTATGCTAACACCCTTAATCCCTTAGGACTCTAGGTACCGGTGACTAGGATTGGTAAGTCAAATGGTATAGGTCCTAAATGGTTAAACAATCTGGTTAAGCTTAGGTATACCTGTTCAAAGTGTGTATGTTTTATGGGCCCAGTTGAGAATGGTAAAATCCCAAGCAGGTGAGCCCGCGCTCTATCTGTTATTTTTGTAGCAGAGCAGTGGTTAGGGTTTAGTTAAGATAGATGGTTAGTCCTGTTAGGATTATTGACTTATATTTTGAATTTTGATTTATGTATTAACCAAAATTGTTCGTACCTGTTATGTGTTGTTTTGGAATCCCCGGGGGAAGAATAGCGGGTGTTAAATGGAAGCCACACTGCAGTGAGGTCACTGGCCTGTGGAAGTAAGTGCATGGTTAGGTAAAACTGAAAGCACTGTTTAGGGATTTTCTGTATAAATGTGTGAATAATTGATAGCAAAGAGTTCGCTAGTAAAACTTTGGTGTGATATCACCTAGAAAGGGTCACACTGAAGATGTAACAGGTTCTTCTGAGCATGATTGACAGCAAAGGGGTTTGCTGGTGAAACTTTCACCTTATATCACCTAGAAAGAGTAAGCCCGAGCGAGTAACAGATTCTCCAATGCTTGAGAGAAAGGTAGACGGAAGGGATCTACTTGTAGTGTATGAAAAGAAAACGGAAGGGAGTTACTCGCAGTGAGTGACAATCATCTTTCCTTTGAATTAGTCACTCAGGCACAGTGGCAAATGTTTTAAAGTCGTTAATTAATGAAATGTGTATTTAAAAATATTACCTTGTAAAGAAGGGAGACAGTTGCGGAGCTGCGCTGACGTCACTTAGAGCCGCGCTGGTATTGGTTGAGACAGCTGGTGTGTAACTGAGGTAATACTGTAAAGGAGGGGTGAGTGCAGGAGCGTGAGAACTCGTATCACGGGAAAAGCCGCGCAACCATTGGCAGAATTGATTTGAATTCTAGTTGCTGATTGGTCATTGAAAATTAAGAAACCTGCTGGTACTGGAAGTTTTTTTTTTTAAACAATCGAGTGTCTTTATAAACCAAAGCAGCATAAAATTACATGTGGCATTTAGACCCAAAAATAATAGGAAATAAACCTGATAGGTGGTACTTAGGTTTGGCGCAAGAGCAATACATAATAGGAAGACCTCATATCATGTATGGAGACAAAAGAAAAATGTCATTTATAAAGAAAGTCAACTTGTTTTTAAGAAAGATAAACCGATTAATACCAGAGAAGGGATTATTATTCCGCCACCGAATACGCACGCATTATACATGATGGTAGAAAAGGGTTATCATACTTGTGTGTGGTTAGAGAACTGGATGGAGTACACTAAAGATGATGGTGTTTTAGCATTTCCAGAAAATGGTACCTTCAATGGTAGTATTTTCTATAATTTAAGGACTTGCATGAATGAATTAGATCCCAGACCCAGATTGACCCAGTACAAAGCATTAGAAGAATGGGAAACTGAGGCTTTTGAGCGAGATAGACCCAGAAGTGACAGAAATTGGAGTACATTTTATCCCAGATTTCCTAAAGAGACAAGAGATAAGCAAATTAAACAATGGAGACAATCTATGCTAGTGGAAGGGTTATATCCTGTTCGAGCCTTAGAAGAACGAACAGGAAGCAAGAGTACAGAGAAAACGAAAAATCTAATAACTAGTGTTAAACCAGAGAGGATTACCTGGAGGATTTGTTCATGAAAAATCCGCCACCTTATCATGAGGAGCCAAGTAGAGTTAATCCTAGTGCTCCGTTCTGAAAGCCACCTTTGGTTCCGCAATAATACATGAGACTTCATCAGAAAAGGTGTTACAGGACAGGGAATGAGAAGCAATAAATAAACAGAGAAATGAGTTAATTCAGAAAATTACACAGTTAAATACAAGTCCCAAAGCCCTAACAATTCCAGTGACTATAGGTCCTGTTGTTCCCCTATACGGAGATAAACAAACTAGTCCTAGACCTCCCGTACTGACGACACCCGTAGTGCAGCCAGGAAAAAAGACATTAATAGTGGATGATCAAGCAAGTGAATGTGAGTCAGAAATTTCTCTAATGGATTTACTTATAAGAGAACCTTTAAATAGCTCAGTCAGAAAAACGACACCTGCAAGTTCTAGAGAGGTAAGAATGGAAACATCCTCAGGTACAAGAAGTACTACCGTAGTTACCCCAGAAGAAATTGAGAGATGGTCCAGAGAAATAGAAAAGCCAAAATCACCGCCAAAAGCATTGGATATTTTTAAATTAAGAGTTGAATTGGAAGAATTGCTTGCTGGAAACAGACAGATTAAATACATTGAATGAAGAGGAATTGTTGTTTATATGTCGAAGTATTACTCGAAATACAAAAACATTTCATGAAAAGTTAACGAGTTTGGCCTCTGAAATGGGAATTGATATTGGTAAATATAAAGTGTTACAGAAACCTTATCGATCTGAATTTTCTGACAAAGATTTAAAAAATATGAATGTGTCAGGTCGTAAATTGCAAATTAAGGAACTATTATCACTACTGCAAAAATAGGGTGATTTAGAAAGGTGGAAAGCTAGATGGATAAAGAAAAAGGAAGAAGCCCAAGCAAAAAACACTGTATCAAAATATGTATTAAAAGAACCAGAAAAAGTGGAAAAGTTTAGCCCGATGAGAGAAGTGCCAGGAGGAGGGTATGTGCATGTCCCATGGTCCCGACAGGATATTTTATCATTTACGAAGGATTTTCCAAAACTCAGAGAAAAACCTGTAGAATGGTACCGACAAGTTGAAAGATTTGTAAAAGTCTCAAAAGTGTTGCTAAAAGATTTAGATGGGTTATTTGATATTGTTGTCCCTCGAGATTTATGGACAGAAAGTAAAATTGCAGTCGATTGGCCTAATGATGAGTACCCTAGAGATCCGAAGACAGGAGCCCCATCACATAAAGTTATGAAAAAATATAATCAAATAATACTGTATTTGAAAGGAAAGTTACCCCCAAAGGAAACAGACTGGACAAGAATAGACAGAACTACCCAAAATAAGTATGAATCAGTACATGCATACTATGAGCACCTTTTACAGGTATTCAAGGAATACAGTGGATTGGAAAACATTGATACAAAAGACATGACCAATTTTATTTATCGTTTTGTGTCAGGGTTAAGACCAGAAATTTCGCAAATGATTAAAGATCATAAAATCTGTTGGCAGGCCAAGCCAGTAGATGAAATTTTGAAATATGCAAAATACAGTGGAGATGAGTTAGACAATGAACGAAAGAATTTGGAAGAAAAGGTAATGTGGGCACAAGTAAAACTAGCAGAGCAACAAGAACTCCAATTAAGCCAAATGAAAAATAATCAGGCACAAGGAGATGTAAGTGGGGGTAAGCCAAGGGGAAAATTCAATAGAGATGAGGCCAAGAAAAAATTCCTGTGTCACTGGTGCGGAAAATTGGAGCATTGGAGGAACGAGCGTAAAACTGTATTGAATAATAATATGCAAACTAACAATTTAAATTCACAGACGCAGAATGAGGTGTCGAGAAAACAGCAACAACAGGTAATACTGAATCAGTTACCACTAGCGCCTATGCCAAATTCTGGGAGTCAAGCCCCATACAGTGTGGATACCACAAATTGGGAGGGAAGTGGTAAAAGGGACACAGTGACACCACAATTTCTATTGAGTGACACATACTTTGATGAAGACAGTTTCTGACGGTGCCTGAGAGGGGAGGACGAGGAGTGCGTACTTAGCGCATCCTTGCCGGTAGATCAGTCAGGTCTATACATTGAAGGCAAAGTTGAAGGAAATGATGTTACCTTTTTAATGGACACTGGTGCTACCCGTTCTACTGTGAGAACAGCAGACGTTCCAAACCTACCCTTCTCGGGAGAAGCGATCCAAGTAGTGGGTGTTTCTAATAAACAAATTAGTACCCCAGTTACAGAACCAATGGAAGTCAGAATAGGCAATTTTAAAGAGATGCACAAGTTTTTTGTGTGCGATTCCAGTCCAGTAAACCTATTAGGTACAGACTTACTGTACAAAATGAATTGCACTATCTTTTGCACACCAAGTGGTGTTGAAATTCAAACCCCAGATGAAGATGGAATTTATAAATGAATGTTATCAAAACAGGAAACTGAAGAAAAAAAAGTTGACTCTAGAAGACTTGCCAAGGGAATTACAGCATACGGTGAATCCTAATGTGTGGGATTTTAAAGGAAAGGATGTGGGATTAATGGCAAATACCGATCCAATAAAAAGTGACAGTAAAAGAAGGTGCAGTTTACCCAAATATTCGACAGTATAAAATGAGCCGAGAAATAAAAGCAGGAGTTGCAGCAGAAATAAAGCGTCTAGTTGAAGCAGGCATTTTGCAAGAAATATTGAGCAGTCCATGTAATTCACCCATTATTGGCATAAAGAAACCGAGCGGAAAGTACAGGGTCGTACAAGACCTCCGCAAAATTAATAAAATTGTTGTCCCATGTTGTCCAGTTGTGCCAAATCCTGCTGTGATTCTGTATCAAATACCGTGGGCAGCAGGTTGGTTCACTGTAATTGATTTGTGCCATGCATTTTTCTCAATTTAATTACATCCAGATAGCAAATATATTTTCTCATTCAAACTCGACGACCATGTGCACGTTTGGAACTGTGTCCCTCAGGGGTACACATGAACCCATCAATATTTAATCAGATTTTTTAAAGATTCCTTCATTCCATGGTCAATCCTTGTACAGTATATAGACGACCTACTGGTGACGTCTAAAACTCAAAATGGCTTTCCTTTTTATACCTTTGTTTTACTGAATCATTTAAGTGAAGGAGGACACAAAGTATCACTTGAGAAACTGCAATTTTGCACCACATCAGTGAAATATCTGGGGCACTAGATAGAGAGAGGTGTTAGAAGGGTTACCTCAGAAAGAATCAGAATAATCAGAAACATGGATCTATCTCAAACACAGAAATAAATCAGAATGTTTCTTGGAGTTGTAGGTTACTGCAGGCAGTGGATTGTGGGATTTGCAGCCCTAGCAAAATCATTGATACAAATGACAAGGAAAAGAGCAAAGGACCCAGCAGAATGGGATGACGAAAGCATGTCATCTTTCTTAAAATTAAAAGATTGTCTGTTCTCAGCACCAGCATTAGGGATGCTCGATTACTCAAAAGATTTGGCATTGTTTTGTGATACCCGAGACAATTGCGCACTTTCAGTTCTGACCCAGACCCATGGTCTGATGAGACGTCCTGTGGCATATTTTTCACCACACTGGATCCATGAATATCTGCATTGCCAGGATGTTTAAAAGCAGTAGCTGCAACTTGCATGAGTCTTGGGCAAAGTGAGTTCATTATTATGCGACATCCAGTAACTGTGTATGTTCCACATGCAGTTGTGATTTTGTTAACAAGAACTAAAACTCAGTATTTAACCCCTAGTCGGCTGACTAAGTATGAGAGAGTTCTTCTTGGTGCAGCAAATGTGACCATTGCTAGGTGTAACATTCTGAACCCCGCAACACTATTGCCTGATTCACATTTTCAAGAAGTCAGAAATGAAATCAAACATAATTGTACTGACTTTACAGAGTACTGTACCAAACCTCGCTCAGACATAAGAGAAGAGCCGTTAATAAATTCAGAATATGAGCTCTTCATAGATGGTTCATGCATGCGATAAGAGGAAGGAGGATTGAGTGCTGCTTATGCTGTGTGTACTTTATGGGGTCCAGTTGAAGAATCCTATTTACCTGGACTCAAGTCTGCACAAATAGCCAAAGTAATTGCATTGGCAAGGGCTTGCAAAATTGGGAAAAATTTGAAAGTAACAATATTCACTGACAGCCAGTATGGCTATGGGGTTGTGCATGACTTTGGCCAACTTTGGCTGGAAAGGCAGTTTCTGACTTCATCAGGTACTCCTATTAAAAATGGAAATTACGTGAAAGACTTTCTAAAAGCAATTCAATTACCAGAAACAGTGGCTGTGGCCAAGTGTGCTGCTCTCCAATCTGGCAACGACAGAGTAACAGCAGGTAACCGATATGCTGACCAATTAGCCCAACACTGTGCCAAACATAAAATGGCAATAAATAAGAAAATTGATGCATGTGGAAACAGCTGCCAACTTATGTTGCTTGGAAGAGTGAAAACGTGGGAGGAAGTGAGAGACTTGCAAAATGATGCAGAACAAAAGGAAAAGGAAGAGTGGGCAAAAATAGGTTGTCGGAGAGGGCTGAAGATGGTGTCACTGTTTACCTTAATGGTAGGCCTGTGTTACCAGACTGTATGCTCACTCCTATGGCTAGGATGTACCATGGAGATTCCCACCTAGGGCGGGACGCCATGATTAGGTTGTTCAGGCAAACTTGGATCAATGCGAGGTTCAGGAACGTAGAAGAGATTCTTTGCCATAGGTGCTTAATTTGCCAGCAAATGAATCCTGGGAAGAAAACCGTAGTGTTACCAGGAAAGATTGGAAAGGCAGAAGGTCCATTCACACGACTACAGATTGATTTTATTCAGTTACCCAGTTGTCGAAGGAAGTATGTCCTTGTCATTGTCTGCCTATTCCCAAAATGGGTGGAAGCCTACCCTACGAGTAGAAATGCTAGATTTACTGTAGCAAACCTCCTGCTCAGAGAACTCATTCCACGTTTCAGTTTTCCAGTAACAATTGAATCAGACCGAGGAAGACATTTTCATAATGAAATAATTAGCGTAATTTGTGAAGCAATTAAGATTGAGCAAAGGCTGCACTGTGCATACCGCCCAGAGGCTTCTGGAGTGGTAGAACAACTGAATGGCACAATCAAGTCAAGATTGGGAAAGATATATTAATCTACTTGATTACAATGGCCTGATGCTTTACCTCATGTTCTGATGGGACTCAGAAGCATCTCAGACCGAAACACAGGCTTGAGTCCCCATGAGATACTCATGGGAACAGCAATGAGGCAGGCATGGGTTCCAGGACACAAGCTGATAAAAATATCTGATAACTTAGTACTAGAGTATTGCAAAGAACTGGCTGACCAAGTGCATTCTGTCTCTCACCAGGTTGGAGAAGACGCTGTTGCCAGACAATCAACCCCAGCACATGATCTGATTCCAGGTGACTGGGTAGTGATGAAAGAACATACTCGAGAATCTTGCCTAGCTCCAAGGTGGGGAAAGCCACATCAAGTAATATTGGTTACCACCACAGCTGTGAAGTGCAAGGGAATTCCGGATCCATGCGAGTCACACCAAAAGAGTGACTGGACCTGATGAAACAGAAGCTGAAGGTTGTGCAGCTGAGGGGTCTGCTGTGGGGTCTCAAGAAGTTGATCCCGAAGTAGTTGATGATGAAAAACCAAGCACCAGTCAGGATGAATGGATTCCTGTGATTGACATTCCTGCAGATCTTGTGAGAACCAGAAGTCAAACCTAACTAGATAATCAGAGTGATAGTGAGGATGAGTCAGGAATTGAAGAACGTACTCAGATTACAGAAATCAAAGCCAATGGTAATTCTGAGGAGGAACAGATAAGGAGAGATCAATATACTCGGACATTCAAGATACCTGCCACAGCTCCAGAGTCTGGGGAGGGACAGATAGGTACCTGGACGAAGGCTCTGGAAGAAGAAAAACAAAAGATCGAGATACCTGAGCAGGACTAGATAGGTGTAGAAAAATGTGATCAGGAAGAAGAAGGCAAACCAAATCAAAGTCAAATTCAGCACATTCCTGAACAAGGCCAGATTAGTATTCAGGCAGAAGAAACAGACACAAGACCTGGACCAAGTCAGATAGAGAGGGATACAGAATACGAAAATATACACATTGTGCCACAACTAAATAAAATAAAAGAGCAATTGAAGAAAATAAAAGCACAGTGCCAGCTAAATTACTTAGAAAGGGAAATATGTGGCTTGGGTTTGTTAAAAGACTGAAATTTCGCCTTAAAACAATAAATGAAGAACCAGAGCAATTAAATGAAATATCAAGTCAAGCTGGACCATTCACAGAGCAACCAAGAAGGAGGAGTCCACGATTGAAAAGACTGAATAACAAATTCAGAGGCCCTGAATTGACGTACGTCTTCCTTGAAGATTTTGAAAATGTTAAATTAAGTGATGAAAGTGATGACTGATTGATGATCAAACTGAAGAAGAAGTGAGACCAACTTGAGAAAAGGGTACACAGGTTAAGATTCTGTGGAAAAGTCTCAAAGAGGTGGCTAAGTCTCCTTAATCAGAAATGGCTGATCATACTGTTAATGGAAGACCAAAAAGAAACTGCCTAAAAACATGCTGTAGAATATGCACATGTAGTATAGTGATAGTACTCATAGTATGGCTAGGACTGACAGTAGCTATCCCTTATCTAATGAGTAAAAACATGAAGAATGACACTAAAATACATAAGAAAGTAGATGCATCTGAATAGTTAAATACACATGAAAATATAGATAGTCTCCGACAACAAAAGGTAGATTTAGAAGCATCAGATGAGGAAGGATTACACTATAGTAGAGTTAGAAATAGAACACACTTGAACGTATTTGCTAACCTGTTAGTACATTATGTAGAAGCAATGGAAATAAGTGATTGCTATGTTTGTATGAAATTACCAACATCTGTAGCCGAGGGTGTTACGTACCACCATTTACCCCCGATATATGGTATTTCATGTAGTATTTTAGCTAGTTTATTTAATAAGAACGGACCTGTATACTATTATTATTCTGATTCAGACGTGATTTTTTCTGAACTTCCTATACGTGGTAACCTGAATCCTGTACATACTAAAAGTGACGTAACTCGTTATATGGGTGAATATTTTCTCACAATAGGTACAACAGATATAGCTGAAGCACACAAAAACAATTTAACATGCATTTTACATGAAAAAAAGAAACTATTTTTAAACTTAGTTGAGAAAAGGAGAGAGGATTTCCAGAGAAAAGCCACTGAACAGAAACAAAAGATTCCTAAATGGGCTGAAAGTAAAGAGTTCACCTTGAATTGCAAGACTCACACTGCAATGTTACTGGATTTCTAAAATAAAGGGAAACTCTGTCTTCACAGACAGAGAACGAGCTATTATAACAATGTATTCATTGGTTCCAGTGAATATGAACACAATTGTAAGGTAATTGGGGGTTGGGGTTTCAATGATGGAACTGAACCAGTATTTCCTGGAATTTATTATATATGTGGAAACAAGGCATATTATAAACTGCCAGATCATTGGTATAGGAGTTGCTATTTTGGAATAGTATTCCCAAAGGTATATCATGTTAATAAAATCACTGGAAGCAATGTAGAAATTAATGGACTAATACGTAGTAAAAGAGCTAGTTTCGCAGAAATTGTAGGTGATATATTTAGTGCATTGATACCTTCAGTGGGAGTGATTCTGAATACTCAAAGAATCTGCAAATTGTTAACAGTGGTGGATCGCTTATCGACTGACAGTGCTGGAGGATTTTTAATGATCAATACTGAATTAGTTGCGATAAGATCAATGGTTTTACAAAATCGACTTGCTCTTGATACATTGTTGGCAAAAGAGGGCGGAGTCTGTAGAATGTTGAAAGCACAACATTGTTGCACTTACATACCTGATAAAAGTGTTGAAATTAAAGGGTATGTAAAGAATATTACTGAATCAAAGGAGAGAGTGAGGACTAGGTAAGCTAGTCCGGATCCCCACTTTTATATGTCAAAATCAAAAAGGACTAGCTAAGTTACGAAGGAAAGGACTCAAAGGAGTATGTGTGTCAAGGAAACGAGTAGGTTTTTTAGAAAGCCCTCACCCACCAACCTAGTTGGTGGCATGCTTCATCATGTCAGGACACTGGAGGTCATAATCCATACTCCAACGTGTCCGTCTGCCTTTTAATACACCAGCAGAGACCCAGTAAATTAAAATATTGTTTTACCCTCGGGTGCTGGGACCATCTGCATGGTTTTTTAATTTTCACCTTCACACTCACTACACTGCACACTCAGCAAGTATACCAGCTCCGCAGTAATCTGGCGTCGAAGCACACCCGGGGCACGCTAGGTGCCACTGTGGTGGGCCCGATGATGAAGCATGCCACCAACTAGGTTGGTGGGTGAGGGCTTTCTAAAAACCTACTGGTTTCCTTGACACACGTACTCCTTTGAGTCCTTTCCTTCGTAACTTAGCTAGTCCTTTTTGATTTTGATATGTAAAGAATATTACACATTTGGAAAAGAACTGAAACCACTGGAGGTTGATAGTGCATGGAAGAGACTTACAGATGTCTCTCCTCTATAGGTAGTTGGTTCTCTAACGTAGGGAAAAGTTTTGTAGGTCGAATACTGATGCCAATGGTGGGAGTAGCCCTGCTGACTTTAGGGATAATAAATTGTTGCAAATGTCATAAGCACAAAAAAACATATACAGTAAATAAGAAAGAAAAGAAGAGAAATATTGATGAGATTGATTTAGAAGAATTTAATGGAAATTTATAAAAACTTTCACATGAATAATGAAAAGAAACAAAATAGAAAGTTTGAAGAAATTGAGTTGGGAAAAATGTGAAAGTTGGCATCTGTTTCATGAATTTGTGATGATATAAAATATCATCAAAGAAGGGATTGATGGAGCAAGGTTGCGCACGTAAAGCGACTTGCTTGTATTCAGCCCTCTCGAAATAATTTGTAGCATACTAATTAACATGTTTGGTCTTACTAATATTGCACTACATGATATTTATAGTATCTAGGGGAAGCATGACTATGTGTTTTTACTAACGAGTAACGCAAGTGTACTAATATGGCCGCCGCAACACGGGATTTGATTTGCGCATGCGTCTACCACACTCATGTGACATGACGTATTTCTCTGCTTGGAGGGAAATTCTTGCTTCTGCGCACTAGAACTAAGATGGCTGCTTTATGTTTTACTTATTAAAGCACCTGCTACTGCTTTTACTAAACATTGTTCGTTCTGCCTAAATCCTAATGCAACAGTCAAATAAAAGTAATGGGAATAGAGTAGAGATAAGTGGTATACAGTGCATTCATTTATTTCTTGTTCTAAAACTGTTTCTCTTCTACTTTGCATGTATCGTTCTTTGGGCCTGACATCTATTTCTGAACTCCATCTTTGGAGGAACTGCGCCTGTGCAGAGAAGCTCAAATCCCTGTATCACTGACATTGAAACCCGGCCAAGTCTTGCCTTGCTAGAAGTTGCGCTTGGGAAAAAGAACTTTTACCCTCAAAGAGGGAGACAACATACCAATCTTCGCATACATTGTATTTGTTATTGAAACATCCATTGTCGGGTGGAATAAAAGTGCATGAGAAGATAAAGTTATGGGACGGTACATTAATTTGAATATATGAATGAGGTAACCTCATAACTGGTATGGTGTGATGACCTCTCCTCGTCTTTTGACCAATCAAATTGAGGGAATACACAACTTGCAACATTGGGGGGGTGGGACACTGCCCTGGAAAATGGTATATCTAAGGTAGGTTTAGCTAGTTAGATTGTCCGACTTGTCCGAATAGCTGACCTGTCACTGACCCAATGCACTCAACAGGCGATCGAGAGCAGAGGTGCTGGCGGAGCACTCTGTCAGAAGATTTGATACCCCAATCGGGGGTCTGGGAAGGAGTTCAATAACCCAATCGGTGTCTGACTGTTAGCTGCAGAGAGGGGTGTGACGCTGGCGTTGCACTTTAGCTTTGGGTGCCGGTCTTGACCTGTGGTGGTCCTGTCCTGATCCAATTTGGTCCGAACCTGTCCTGATTCTGGTCTGCACCTGGTCTATCCTGCTGGCACCTCCAGTTTCAGGCTTCTGTCTTTTATCTCAGCCCGTGGCCAGGGTTGGTCTTCACACCATTCCAGGTAAATATGAAATAAAGTGGGATTGTCATTGTACTGTTTCCTTTTCTTCCCCTTCCCACATTTCTATGCTTAAAGAAAGTCTTGTTAAATATTTTCGCATCAGTTTGCTTAATCATAATAAATTTTGACTGAACTAGTATGGACTTGGACATTCAAACTTTACATAGATAAAGTGTTTTAATCTTTTCCCGGGTTTGTGGGTATTTTATGAGTGCAAATGTTTATTTACTGCCTAGTATGCTAACACCCTTGATCCCTTAGGACTCGGTACCGGTGACTAGGATTGGTAAGTCAAATGGTATCGGTCCTAAATAGTTAAACAATCTGGTTAAGCGTAGGTATACCTGTTCAAAGTGTGTATGTTTTATGGGCCCAGGTGAGTATGGTAAAATCCCGAGCAGGTGAGGCCGCGCTCTATCACCTGCACATAAACAAAGTCCTACTCTGGTGTGTGCTCATGAGGGCTTCACTAGCTGAAAACTGACTCTCATACCTGTCCGTATCAGTATTTAAACTCATGATTTTATCCATAGAAGCAACATGGCAGGTAGCCTTCTATACAATGACTCTGTAGATCCATTACCAATGCCAGAGATTACGTCCCGGGTTCACATTTTACCTCAATTAGCTTTCTCTAAGAGTTGTTCCTTTTCTTCCTGCTGTTTCTTTTTTGTTTTCATTTCTATAGTCAGGGTCCATGGAAATATGCAGCAGTACAACGATATATTATCCTACAAAAAAAGGCAAAACATGCGGCACAATGTATCACATTTTCAACGGTATTACTTGATTATTTTGTCCTTTTTACACATACACATGTTAATACTGTCTGGGCAACAATTTCACATCACTAGTACTAGCTAGTTTAATCAACCAAATACAGAAATAGGCAACTGAAACATAACCAGTTAACCTTTGTGAAGGGTGCTACACTGTGTGCAAACACATGTTGCCATGGTTTTATTAACTTTAGAATTGTTTGAGCTACAAACTATGTTTTTTTAATATCTCGAGATTATGCAGCAGATAATATTTTTGGGGCAAATCCATAATTATGTGAAAAACTCTGCAACCATAGAATTGAATAATTCCATTGTCTCATGTGAGTTAATTTCCCTTTAGGCCCCTGGCTGTGTTCAGAATGTAAAAAGGATTATTATGTTGGCACATTCTAATTAAGAGCCATGGAACTAATGCCTGTCGTGCTTCATAAAGGTTCAGCTACATAGCTCTTTAGGTCTCGCCTAAAAAGGACTTGTGCTGTCTCTTCCAGTCATACTGTATTCACTTTAAGCTCAGCTCATCTTTTCAGTTGGCTCCTGTTACTGTCATTTGTAAATGGTGCCTTTTAATACATAAATAGGCTTCGTTGTCCCTCCTTTGATGCTCTTCTCATCACTCTCCTTGCTTGTGCGTCATGCTGCCCCACAACATACAATTCCAATCCAACCCACATAATTCCACTAAACACCACACACATGCACTGCATAACAATGAAACAAATATGAGACTTATTGCATTTCCAATGCTTGTTTTCTTATTGCAGCTCTGTCCATCTAAGGATATTTCCAAAGTGGTACGCCGCTACCCTGTCTATATAGATACATTTACCTCTGCAGTCGCAAAAAGCAGCAAGGTCAATTCGGGTGTCTTCCCTGTGTGTTTTAGTACGCTATGCTCCTTCACCAAAAATCCAAAATGACATTCAGGGACTGATATATTTAAGTGCTACTGGCTGCAATAAAAACACAGCATTTACTGATTGTGAGTGCAGTGACGGTTGTCTGCTGTCACTCGCAAGCCTCCATCTTGGCATTTCCAGAAATTTGGGTTGGTTTCACAAACATAATTCTGCTTCACTAATCTCGATAGTCATGTTTGCTCTATGATGGATTAGCACATGGATACTCACAAACTTTCGCAGGGGCTAAATTTACAGTGTGGTTTGTGTCCGAGGGCTGCACCGGTGATGGCGGGTTCAATGAGAGAGGGCGGTGGGCTAGAGCCAAAAAAAACCTGTGACCATGAGGCCGAACAAAGGCCCCTACTGTGGACGCCTTCGTCCACTGAGCCACCAGACCTGGCATACACACATCTCTCTCTGTCTGTCTCTCTCTCTCTCTCCCTCCCTCCCTCTACCTCTTTCTCCCTCTGTCTCACTCACTGGCTCCCTCCCTCTCTCTCCCTTCCTCTGTCTCCCTCTCTGTCTCCCTCTCGGTCTCCCTTCCTCTCTCTATCTCTCCCTCCCTCTCTCTGTCTCCCTTCTCCCCTCTCTCTCTCTCTCTCTGTCTCCCTCCCTCTTTCTATCTCTCTCTCCCTCTCTCTCTGTCTCCCTCTGTCTCACTCACTGTCTCCCTCCCTCTCGTACTCCCTATGTCTCACTCACTGTCTCCCTCCATGTCTCCCTCCCTGTCACCCTCCCTCTGTCTCACTCCCTCTCTCTATCTCTCCCTCTCTGTCTCTCTTCCTCCCTCTCTGTCTCTCCCTCTCTCTCTCTCTCTGTCTTCCTCTGTCTCACTCACTCTGTCTCCCTCCCTCTCTGCCTCCCTCCCTCTGTCTCACTCTCTCTCTACCTCTGTCTCCCTCCCTCTCTGTCTCCCTCTCTGTCTCCCTGTCTCTGTCTCCCTCCCTCTGTCTCCCTGTCTCTGTCTCCCTCCCTCTCTCTGTCTTCCTCTGTCTCACTCACTCTCTCTCCCTCTGTCTCACTCTCTCCCCCCCTCTGTCTGTCTCCCTCCATGTCTCTCTCCCTCTGTCTCCCTCTCTCTGTCTCCCTCTCCCTCCCTCTCCCTCTGTCTCCCTCCCTCTGTCTCCCTCCCTCTGTCTGCCTGCCTCCCTCGCCCTCCTTCTCCCTCCCTCTCCGTCTCCCTATCTCTGTCTAGCCGAGGTGTAATAATTATATTAGATTAATTATATTAGAACTCGAAAAGCAAGAGCTCTTTGATGCACACATCCCACCACATTCCCCAGCCTCCCCCAAATCTACAGCACGTTAATGACACCCGAATGTAGAGGGTGTATGAGAGCTGGCTGGACCGCCGCGGCAGAGATCAGGTGTAATCCGGAGGGCAGAGATTCCAAGTAAGGATGGGCCGACTCCGAATTTCATCCCGTCAGTGTCCATAAAACAAATGCTGCTCGGGGGAGCACGATCTGTGCAGAGTGATCTCCGAGTTCACCCTTGGTTCAATCAGTCACGGGGTTTGTCTTTGAGTCCTGGTCACTGAAATTGTGCAACAATTCCCGGATTACAAGAGAGCAGAGAAAGAAGCGAAGTGGGAAGACTGCTCCCCGCAGCCGCAGGGGTGGCCCCTGAGTCACAGAGCCACAGGGGCTCCTAGTCAGATGCTTCCCAAGGCCTGGCTCCAGCCATGCGCTGGATGTAAAGTGAAGCTTTGGACACAGTTGTTGTGAAGGACAGCCCTGCCATCAGCCAGGGGCAGTCAAGCTTATGTATGTGACCATCATAAACCTGCGTGCCAGGCCATAGCCCTGCAAGAAATAAATGTGCCACATTCAGGCGCGCAACCCTCATTGAGTTCAAAGGGCTCCCTCCCTCCTCGTGTGTGTCAGCCGGGCTGAAACAGCTTCCCAGGTGTTACAAAGTAAATACCTCTCAGGAGTCCAGGTAGTTATTCCATGAAGTATATTTATTCCAGTTGAAGTACAAAGGTGGTAGGTAGATTGTAAAAGGTAGTTGGTAGGCCAAGATGATGATGGTATGAAGGCCCCACCAGGAGCTGTTTCCCTCAGCTCAGCCAGGAGTCAACTGTCCTACAGCAGTCATAGAACATTCTATGACATCAATGAAGATTCTAAGTGCTCCCAGGCTGAACCTGACAGGAAGACAGTGGACGCAGCCATGTCCCCCCAGCCAGTGGGTGTCCTTGCGGAAATGTTGCTTGTTATGCCCCCGTAAGCGTGAGCAGAGTGGTATGGGCCGGCGTTCCCCAGACCAGCATAGAGGTGTGAATAAAAAGCACATAGCCCTGGGCGTGGTCCTCTTCTGGGAAGCACAACGTCCCTGACAGGGTGGCGCCTCCCACCCCGCCACGAGGCCGATACTGTCCTTGTTAGCGGAGTAGCCTGAGATCCTGTGTACCTGCTGTACCCCGGCCCGTTTTTCTGCGCAATTTGCTTCTTCCATACAAGCCTACCCGGCTCCTGCGTTCCATGGGCACAGGCCTGTTCTCGGTCCCTAGAATTAACAGGGCAAGAATGGGAGGACGCTCTTTTCGCTACTTAGCCGCAAGAAGATGGAACTCCCTCCCACAGAAGCTCCGTGCGGAGCCTTCCGAGGTGTTGTTCCGGAAAGAGCTGAAAACTCTCCTGTTCCCAAAGTCCTAACTTACCGGCGCATGTCTTGCGCCACCTCTCCTAGCTACTGCTCAGTCCTTGATAGCGCGGGGACACACCGGCAGGTGTAACCAGGCGCTTTAAAAACTCAGAATTATTATTATTATTATCATTATTAATAGTGTACTTTTATGACGAATTTCTGACCAGGAATTAAGCACCCTGATTTCTGACAAAATAATAAAAACTGTGAGTTCTTTAAGCACAGTTTTGGGGCGCTATAATGATCAGTACTTCACATGGGTATGGATGATTTATTTATGCATATGTGCCCTGGAGTCGTGGCTAGTCATCGACCATTAGTTAAATAAGGATTAAGATAAGTACCAACTATAAATTCATATTTTTCTATTAATGTATTAATCTGTGCAGCTTCCAACCAGTACCTTCTCTGCTGAGAACAGCATTTTAGTATGTTTTTATTCAGCAAAATAAAATTTGTTGACACCCCCGATTTCTTCTGTAGACCTTAGTCCTACTTTATTGCTTTCCTAGTGCCCTGTGACCTTTCCTGACGGTTTAGTAGTTAAGAACCACAGAAGAAGGCTCTAAAGCAGCACCAGGGCTCACTAAGTGACTAACGCGAGGGGTGGGGGTAAGAGAGGGGAAGCATGAGGGCTGTTTTAGAATAACCGTCATTTGTGCCATGGGGTTAAAATATATCATGAAACGCCTGCAGCGACTCAATCTGTAAAGTAACCTACATTGATGAGAGCAACAACTGATTGATTCACAGCCTATAAGTGGAGCATGTGCAAGAGGTAGTCTTCATGCTCTGAAAGGTAGTTTTGTTATGGAATGCCTTTCCAATCAGAAACAAGCATTGGCAAAGCCAATAGGTCTCGCTTTTGGGACTTTATAAGTATTTAGTTATGCAGCACAATATCTTTGGTGCACCAACATCAACTGTTGCATAGCTAAACACCTATAAGGTCCCAAAGGCGAGACCTATTGGCTATGCCAATGCTTGTTACCCTTGGGGTGGAGAAAAAAATCTTAACTCTGCAATAGTACAACCCGTCACTGCCTTTGATGTAACTTCAAAGAGACTAGTTTTTCAGTCTTACAAAGCTCAAACTTAGAGCACTTTACTTGAGCAACACTTACATCACACAAGGACATATACATTTTTTTAAAATCACAGTACCTCAGGCTCAAACATGTTGTCTCAGCTCGAAGGTTTTCTGATCTAGCCTTACGCCACAACCTCGCCTACAAGAACGGAAGCATTTTCAATATTATATACAACAAAGTGATAGTTGTTGCTCATTTATCTTATGAAATTTACAACCAACTGAAAAAGCCAATAGTCCTGGCTTGTTGTTGGTGTAACGTTACTTGTTGTGTTTTATATCTGGATGAATGGACAGAAGCTGCAAAATACCAGTCGGGCGGCACACTATGCTAAACACAGTTTATTAGCTTCAGTGTTTTAAGCCACACCCTTAATTACAGTGACCACGCCCCTATGAGAAAACCCCCCCAGTTTTTTCATTCCACTTAAAGCCCTGTGAAAGGTATGCATAAATGCATGACATCGTTGTGCAAATCGGCACCTAGAAGTCTAATTTACATACCTTCCAGTCTATGCAGCCGTAATTTAGTGTTCATGTGACGTGACAAGGTTTGTGCTGTCAATGCCCTCATGGATATTGTGAATGTCTGTGTGTTTGCATGTCTACTGGCACTCACACGACAACCACGTCACTGTAACCCCCCGCTGGCATGCGTGGAGCAATCAGAGACTGCCAGAAGAAGGAAGTGACATGTCTTGCACTGAGGACATTGGCACACACATGCATGATGTGTTTAATACGTCTCGGTGAATATATTGCACTATGTGCAGTCCAATGCACGGTCACAGCACCAGGTGCAGCACGGTTAGGTACTGCCAGAGCATTTGGAGCAGCAGTCCATAATGGCCACCCTACGACTTGCCACCAATGATGCCATAGCTTGAATGACCTAATGAATGAATGCATTTTTTTTAATGTATTTATTTATTTATTCTTATTTCTCTTTTCACTCTGTAAATATGTGATATATACTTGTCCAAGCCGAATCGCTGGTAAAATGGAATCCTGAGAAAATCTACTATTTGTATATATATGTATATAGAGATAACTCTAACCACTGGTATATGTAGTAGACCTTTGTGCTCATTACCATTCCTATGTGATTCTTAGAGTTTAACCATTTGTCTCTCTTCCTGGAGTGACTTTACAACTTGTACATTTGCAATTTTTTCTATCTGTATCTCTTCCCTGTGGGACTTTCGAACTTGTAAATTTGCATTTTTTTTCCTGTTTGTATCTTTTATGTAATTTATGTAATCCTAAATCCTTATGTATCGCAACTGGTTCTTTTGTAAAGTGCTCTGACACCTTCGGGTAGTGTTTGCACTATAGATAATCACATAAAATAAAATAAAATACCTTGACAGGGGCAGACATGGTGCCGGAGCGGCAGTCGTACTAGTGAGCTCTCTGATGTTGCTCGTGGTCACACAGTGAGTGTAAAGCCGCTGCCATCTCATGGCCTGTGTGGCTGACGGCTGTGGGCCGCGTTCTCCTTCTGTGCCTCGCGCAGACGCCACAGTGAAGGCACCAGTTCAAGTATTTTACTAAACTCCTACCATGCTTTATTCATCTTTGATGCCACTCACCTGTGTCCGATTGGTACAGGTGGTACTGTAGGCGTCAGCTGACTCAGGTGTTCTGTATTTAAATCTAATTCCACTTTAATGGCTACAGTAAGTTTGTGCATGAAATGTGAGTTCCCTAAACGTATTTTGTTCTTACACTGTGAGTGTTTAAATGGCTTCTCTACTACAATATTAAACACCAACAGATCGTTCTTCCAAAATATCTTAATCGGTCCAGGGTACACTAACATAATATTGTCTACATATGTGTGGGAGGACATAATACCCTTTCTGGTATATACATACAACATAAATGTAAGCAATATGAAGGTAAAGTAAATATCACAGCGTGGGGAGAAGGAAGACAGGTGAAGATCAGGATGGGCGTGTGACAGGAGGCAATAAACCAAGTGGAAGGGGTGGGGGCAGTGTGGCCCAGAGCACACACAGCGTTTCCCTTGCGGGAGCGAGCAAGGGCACCATCTGTTTGAAAGTTAATTACAAACAGATGGATTCAAAGCTCGCTCCCGCAAGGGAATCGCCAAACGTTCAGGCGTTGCCATTGAAAGCAATGCAATGCGTGCCCTTTTTTGGCCTTAAAACCAAATCGATTACAAGATGTCCCCCCTAAACAGCGCATGCGCGTTGCGTAGGCAAGACCTAAAAAAGAACTATTTGCTTGGGTCAAGGAAATTAATTAAGACTTGCAGTTTTTATTTTTCATCTGAATCAGCAGATTCCTTGGTAAGTATTGTATTAGTGCTCACTGATGATGAGTGTGATGAGTGCTTTAACCCCTTCGACGCTCATGACGAGCTGGGCTCGTCATGCAGTAGCCTCCCAGCACGCTCATGACGAGCCCAGCTCGTCATGAATAATGGGTTTTTAAAAAACTCAGCGCAGGAGCGGACCTCATCGAGCACCGATGTGGTTAAGTGGAAAGAAAAAAGTGTGAGTTCTCTAAAGAGGTGTAACCAAAAAAGGATAACTAGACATGGCCTCTCCCATCATCGCCCAACAGGCCAACGGCACCAACACAGTGGACAACCAACATCCCACTCCCCGCCCCCCAAGCTGCTGGCCATGCTGCACCTTTGGGCCGCTGGCACACCCCAACCAACACCTGCCAGAGTCGGCGGAGTCTCACAGTCAGCCACATCCAAGTCCCCCACACCTGTCATGGACATCACCATCCCCCTGGCACCCCAGGCCCCGTACGGCCAATACAATGCGCATGAACCGCTGGAGACCAAGCAAGGACCATACGCCATAGCCGGATGCACGCTCGTGTTGGGGGCAATACACGGCACACATGTCCCACCTGTGCCCCCTAGTGATCCAGCACAAAATCAGCGCAACAGGTTAGCACACGTCACACATCTATGTGCAGGCAACATCATAACACCATGGGACCCACACCAATGTTGCATCCAAATACACAGGGAGTGTGCATGATCCCTTCAGACATTCTTTCAGCAATCAGCGTTCCCAGGATGGCACCCAGGGAAATGCACAGCTCCTTGGCAAGTTCCCAATTAACACCCCACTCACCTCAACTCCACAACCTTGCTATCCACAAATCTGGCAACGCTCACGTCACAAGTTCACAACCAACATACACAACAACATGTCCACCACCAGACACGATTGAACAACTTATAATGGTAACCTGGCAAGCCGTGAGCATGACCAATCAATGGCATGGCAGCTCAGTCACACAATGGACGAATGTGGGGAGAGGAGGCAAGCAGGCATGTGTGAAGAATGCAGTAGAACCATAATTGGGAAAGTACACAATGTTGCGGTGAAGTGCTGGACAAACCACATTATGCAGAACACACCCCTATCTATGGCGTCATACACCTCTGGTGTATGAGTGTAGTGAACAGTGGACGCAGCCATGTCCCCCCAGCCAGTGGGTGTCCTTGCGGAAATGTTGCTTGTTATGCCCCCGTAAGCGTGAGCAGAGTGGTATGGGCCGGCGTTCCCCAGACCAGCATAGAGGTGTGAATAAAAAGCACATAGCCCTGGGCGTGGTCCTCTTCTGGGAAGCACAACGTCCCTGACAGGGTGGCGCCTCCCACCCCGCCACGAGGCCGATACTGTCCTTGTTAGCGGAGTAGCCTGAGATCCTGTGTACCTGCTGTACCCCGGCCCACTGGAGCACAAAACCATCAGGGCCAACCCTTTGCAGCCAGGCCACACTGCTCAATCAACAGCACACACCAGCGTATCTCAAGGAGGGCCCACCACATGCCAGTGTAACCTCCAAGCCCCAGGCCCGCGACCCGCACAACCTTTCAGACCACCGCTGTCCCCCCAACGTTTGCCACATTACTCCTTTCTCATTTACATATACTACCGGCGTCCTCTTCAGCCCAGTGGGCCCCATATGTGGAAGCTTGTCCTGGCTAATGAAAGGCAGTGACCCCAAATCTAGGCCAGCGGCCACAGGACCATACCCTGTTCGATCAGTGAGGCAGTTCCATATGCGCATCTTGCGGCACGTGCTGCCACAAACCCTGTTCAACGCCAGCCGGCGACACATGCTGCCACAAACCCTGTTCAACGCTGGCCGGGGACACATGGATGAGGGACCAAGACTAACCTGCGGACCAGTAGGTCTCACATCCAGCAGCTAGTCATGAATCACGAATGGCAGAGTCCGCACCAGTGGTCTCACGGAGAGGAGTTAGAGGAAGATGCGGCTCAGACCAGACGAAAGCCAGGTCACAGTCACGGAGGTGAGCGAACACATGGTGCCATCGAACTTTAACTACGCAGGCTGGTGGGGCCACCGACCCATGCCGGTGACACTCGGTGACTGGCCCATGCTGACCCCTGCCTCTGGCCTACACTGCAGTCCAGTAGGTCACAGAGTCTTGATTTGACAATGACATAGTCCATACCACTGTACCAGCATCATCACAGACTTCATCCCCTCTCAGCCTGGGTACCACTAAGTCTGTTCCCTGACATTCATGGACACTCTCTGGTCGAACTTTTGTGGCATCTGAGTCTATGGACTAGGGGGCAATTTTCCTCCCCATGCAGCTGAGACCGAATTCCATTCCTCCATCTGCTGCTTAATGATGAATTTAAACCTTTTGCATCTTACCCTGGAGGACACCTGCCACTGTCCTCCCTCAACCCTCTCCAACATACACCTCCGACATTGCTGGTGACCTGCTCAGGTTGCATGGCCCATCTGACTGCACCACAATGTCACCGTCCCGTGGCTGGGTGCCTGTGCCGGCCAATGTGCATCCGGGACCACCAACTCTCTGCTGGTCAGTTCCGGGACCCCTTCTCTGGGGATATTGTATGGTCCCTGAAGCATAGGCCTTGGGGTCATCAATGTCATTTCTCTGGGGCCTTGCGCTGTACGCAGCATCTGGGACCAAATGTGTCCCACCAGGGCTCACACACCAAAGCGAGTCCAGGCCAGCCTGGACGTCGCATCATCACAGGAGGCACATGCCACCACTGCAAGGACAACCTCCATGCGCCATCTGCCAGAGTCGAAAAGGTAGTCCCGACAGACTTACGGAGTTGCTCAGACCTGTCGTGGATGCCATCATTGGCCTGATAACCTGCTCAGCACTCCAGGGGGTGGTGACTCAGTGCACCGTAGGCCATTGTCCGTTGCTGATTGTGTTTTGTGCTGTGTAGCGGTTGCGCAGGTATGTCACCTCAAACGGTGTGGGGGGCATGAGATGTTGATAGGCATGATGATCCAGGTCTGACACAACCCACTGCATCTGCATCAGTAATATATCGAAGGGACACAATCCGAGACTTTTTCTTCACATGAGCGCGCTCATCTCCAGTGTCCAAAGCCCAGTGCACTGCAACTCACGGTCACTTCTGTTTGCACGTTGGCTGTCTTCTGGGCTTTTTCTGGCTCACTGCATGTTGCTCAGCAGCTGACTCTGTATTGCATGTGTTTTCTGTTCTGTTGCACTGGTGCCCAATGTTGAAGTGGTTGCCTTGCCATCACCAGACATTCTGTGTGGAATGGCTCACACTCACCCCACACACATCCAGCACAGGCGTCACTGTACATGTGGGCCTGCCAATAAAGGGGCCGGGTGCATGTGCCCATAGCCAGTTCAACATGATATCTGCGTGTGTCCCTGTGGTCTTATAGTATGCATGTGGACCCTGGACCCTATGACAATACATTGTGCTGTGTACATCGGATGTAGACATGTCACAACAGGCAGCAGGTTTGAACTTGGACATGTAGCTTTGTCGTCACTCACTCAATTCGTAAGGGGAGTGGCCAGGGCTGTCGTATGCACAGCGAACATGGGTGTGTGACTGCTGTTTGCATGCCCCTGGGCGTGGTTCTGTGCTGTGCAGAGCCAGTCGTGTCCTCTGTTCTACACTGTCAGCTATATGCATTGTTCCACGTTGTCGTCCATATGGGTGTGCTGTTCGTGCGATGTGTGGGTGCTGCGGTGTGCCAAGGGGATCTGGGACATGATTCTGGGTGTGCAGTGGGTGTGCAGTGTGCAACGCCTCGTTATGCATGTATGCCATTGTGCCCATCTCCCCCTGTCCACCCAGTCCCTGTTTGTGGCACTCCCTGTTGATGTTGTGTCAGGTCCTTTAGAAGTGTGTCCATACTTCCTGCTCCTTGCACCATCTTCACACTGATGACTGTGGCCTGGGTTTCCTCTGACTCCTCCTAGGGTGCTGGACTGCCACCTCCTGTCACCGTTGCTGCCTTCCTGTTGGCAGCACGTTGGTGCCTGGTTGAGGTAGTCACGTCGGGCCAGCGCCTATTGGCCTCCTGGGTTGGCCTCCTCGGCACTCTGACTGCAATCCAGGTGGTCTGCTAGTGGGTCAGTTGCTTGTTGTGATCTGTCACGTTCGTGACGCTGGTCTTTGTTAGACCTGGCATCTTTGGCGTGGTTTCCCCCTATTTTTTTGCCTCTACCCCCTGTATTTTTGATGCTGTGCTGGATTTCGTTTTTGCTGGTTTAGATGCTTTAGGCACTTTGCCACTGCTGTTCAGTGTCAAAGTGCAAGTGCTCCCTGTGTAAATTGTTATTGTGATTGGCTATCCATGATTGGCATATTTGTGTCACCAAGAAGTCCCTAGTAAAGTGCACTAAGTGTCCCAGGGCTGGTGATAACAAATGCTACTAGTGGGCATGCAGCACTGATTGTCCCACCCACATGAGTAGCCCAAAAATGGTGTCTCAGTCATGCCACCGCAGTGCCTGTGTGCAGTCTGTGAACTGCCATGTCCACCTGGTCAGTGTCCCCACTGAACAGGCCTAACCCTTACCTTTCTGTACACATTTGTCACCTCTATGGAAGGCCCAAGGTACCCCCTTGGGCAGGGTGCAGTGCATATGAAAGGTAGAGCATGTACTTGTGCAGGCGACATGCTCTGCTAGTGATTTACAGCCATTTTCGTTTTTCACTATTGTAAGGCTACCTTGCCCATAGGCTATCATGGGCAATGCTGGCTACAGTGGCTACCAGCATATCTTCCCATGAGAGCAAGGTAGGACATAAAAGTGTGGTATCCCTGAACTCAGAATTTAATAACACATCTTTTAGGAAAGGTGTTTTTTAAATCCTGTGTTTGAGAACAGCACTTTTAGAAAGTTGCTGTTCTCTTGTCTGACCTTTCTGTGTGCCTTGGCATGTTTGTGAATTGACTGTCGGGTTTGGGAGTGACATAGGGAGTGACATAGGCTGGGAGCCCCCAGGAGGCTGGCTGAGTCAGCCCTAGGCTGAATGACTGCATCTGCATCTTGCGTGGTGGGAGGGGATAGCACCTGGGCCTGGATAGGGCTGTGCCTGCCTTCCACAATGCTGGCACAATGCTGGCTCCACCTCCTGATGGGCGGCTGACGACCCTGCCCCACTCCCTGATAGGAAAGGAGAGGCCAGGAAAACAAAGTGCTCAAGGAACACCCAGAACTGGTTCAGACCGGGCTAAGAGTCCTCCTGCACAAAGGGATCAAAGACTTTTAGGGGTATAAGTACAGGACCGCTGACTACAGAAAATTAGATCATCCTAGAATCAAGAAGGAACCTCTGCCAAGGAGAAAGCTGAAACTGAAGAAGGAAGACTGTCCTGCTATTGCTCTGCTGGACTGACCTGCTGTGGCTTTGCTGCCAAGCAGAGGGGAAGGACTTTGCTTTGTGCTGTGTCCCCTTGCTTGAAGGAATCTCCAAGGGCCTGAGAAGAGCTAGCTCCCTGTTAAGCAGTCCCAGGAGCAAAATGACTTCACCCCCAGCTTCCCTGAACTCCGCTGAGAGAGTTCTGTCCTTCCTGGAGTGCGTGGCCCATGTGTGGTGCCTCTAGAAGTTGTACCTGTGTTGGGAAGCTGGAAACAAAGCTTTCAAAGACTTTGCAAGTTTTATCGCATCGCTCGCTTGCGGAGCGCATCCCCGTCAGTGCGAGGAAATTCCCCCCGCTACAAAGGCCGAGGTCGCCGCAGCGCCTGTTGTCACTGCCAGAGTCGTCCCATCCTTTGTTTGCGGGACTCACCAGTCCGGTGCGGGAAGATTACTATCGCTGCGAGTATCGTCTCAGAGCCTGACGTCACTGGGTGAGATTGTCGCACCGCTTGCTTGCGGACAGCATCACGTTGCTGCGAACATCGTCGCAGAGCCATCGCATCGAGAAGCTGCGAGAGGAAGATCGCCGCAGGACCGCGCATCATCGCCCCGGAGATCATTGCAGCCCCAAAGATCATCGCATCGTTCCTTTGCGCGCTTTTTCACTACGGAACCTCCGCCCCAGAATCCATACAAGGTATCGCCTCCCTCCCCATACAGACCGGAGTTACCACAACACGCCCGCTACATCCAGCGGGGTTGTCGCATCGCCTCCCCAGGGTCTCAGGAGTGACGCATTGCTTCTTTTCCACCGCACCAGCTTCTGTTTTGGAACTTTGTCGCATTTAAAGGTACTGTTGGCCAAACGTGACGTAACTGTGAACTTTGTATCAAACAAAAAGAGAGTGTCATGCGCAAACAAGATCTGTGTATGAACTGCTGGACTGACCTGCTGTGGCTTTGCTGCCAAGCAGAGGGGAAGGACGTTGCTTTGTGCTGTGTCCCCTTGCTTGAAGGAATCTCCAAGGGCCTGAGAAGAGCTAGCTCCCTGTTAAGCAGTCCCAGTAGCAAAATGACTTCACCCCCAGCTTCCCTGAACTCCGCTGAGAGAGTTCTGTCCTTCCTGGAGTGCGTGGCCCATGTGTGGTGCCTCTAGAAGTTGTACCTGTGTTGGGAAGCTGGAAACAAAGCTTTCAAAGACTTTGCAAGTTTTATCGCATCGCTCGCTTGCGGAGCGCATCCCCGTCAGTGCGAGGAAATTCCCCCAGCTACAAAGGCCGAGGTCGCCGCAGCGCCTGTTGTCACTGCCAGAGTCGTCGCATCCTTTGTTTGCGGGACTCACCAGTCCGGTGCGGGAAGATTACTATCGCTGCGAGTATCGTCTCAGAGCCTGACGTCACTGAGTGAGATTGTCGCACCGCTTGCTTGCGGACAGCATCACGTTGCTGCGAACATCGTCGCAGAGCCATCGCATCGAGAAGCTGCGAGAGGAAGATCGCCGCTGGACCGCGCATCATCGCCCCGGAGATCATCGCAGCCCCAAAGATCATCGCATCGTTCCTTTGCGCGCTTTTTCACTACGGAACCTCCGCCCCAGAATCCATACAAGGTATCGCCTCCCTCCCCATACAGACCGGAGTTACCACAACACGCCCGCTACATCCAGCGGGGTTGTCGCATCGCCTCCCCAGGGTCTCAGGAGTGACGCATTGCTTCTTTTCCACCGCACCAGCTTCTGTTTTGGAACTTTGTCGCATTTAAAGGTACTGTTGGCCAAACGTGACGCAACTGTGAACTTTGTATCAAACAAAAAGAGAGTGTCATGCGCAAACAAGATCTGTGTATGAACACTGAGGCAAAGACTGTAAGAAAATAAACTGTAAAGAACACACTGGAAATCTTTTAGGGATTTTTTGGAAGCCCTCACTCACCAACCTGGTTGGTGACATGCTTCATCATCGGGCCCACCAGGAGAAGCCGAATGGCTCCCTGGTGTGCTACAACGCCAGATTACTGCGGAGCTGGTTGTTGTGACAGTGATGTGAAAAAGAAATGTGATTTAAAAATTTCTAAAACTGTACCAAACAGAAAAATGTATTCACTGGTCAGTTTGACATGGTTAAAAGATATGTGTGGGAAAACTACCATAAGTTATGATAGAAGTTTCTACTTATAGTGGGGTCGACATGTTTCTGCCCGTTTAAGTGTATGATTTACTGGACATTCTTCAGGACCGTGTTGCGTGTACCTCAGCGGTATGGGCGCGCTAAGGCCCACCCTAACCACAGGACGTGAAAGTTAAAATAGAAATAATGGTGTAAAAATGAGTGCAAGAAAACAAACCACAAGTTGTGGGAATTACCTCAGTTATGAGGAACCTGTGTAGTTTGTAGTGTAAAAGATCCACGCCCCATAGGTCTCGGGAGGGGGTGGAGGCGACAATGGCACACCGCCCGCAACGCCTGGCTTCTCCTGCAACCGGACCACGAGGTCCGGTTGCAGGAGAAGCTAGGTGCCGAGCGGGTGCCAGGCGTTGCGGGCGGTGTGCCATTGTCGCCTCCACCCCCCCCCCCGAGACCTATGGGGCGTCGATCTTTTAAACTACGAACAGCAAAAAGAGTATTATAAAATAATACTGTAAAAGCATGGTATGGTTTCTAAGCCATAAAATACATATATAAATAATAAAAGGTTTAAAAGGTACTCAACTGGTGCTTCTAAAATACGCCTAACCCGGTGTGCCTAACCTAAGTCTGGTACGAGGGAAGGAGTAAATGAGGTGTAGCATAAATCTAGTATTCTTTTTTTCCAAGAATCTAGCCAAGATTTCTCTTAGGGTCTAATCAGCTCCGTACCTTGGTTTGGAATCAAGGAGGTCTGGTATCTCTCTGTCTTAGGACTTGATTTCCCAACAACCCGCAAGGGTAGCTTGGAAACACTGGAGCTGGATTTCTCGGCAAGAGAAAAGACAGCGTCTCTCTCTCAGTGCGTCTGCTGGAGGGTCGGCTTCCTTCAGCACTTGCTGTAGCGAGCGGCGTTGGGAAAGTAGATAGTCGAACTGCTCCAAACCACCATGTGTTTGCTATGGCAAGTGTGGGCATATTTATATCTTGAAGGTGCCAAGATTGACATAAAGGTGGACATAATAACGTCATCAAAGAGTCTCAGTTTTTTGAAAACTCCATGAGTTCTTGGACAAGTCAGTGTTCAAGCAAGGGGAAGTCCCTAACTGCTGAAGCTGAGTTTTCTAATAAATCGTTATGAATTTTCGGAACTAATTGAAGTAGCCAAGCCATATTTGGACAGCATGAGTTATGTCTAAATAAGGGTATGATTTCTAAACATATGATGATTTATACCCATATAAGGGCATGAATCGGGAAAGTTACACAAGGGTCCTAAAATGCTATACAACAGATCTGGCTCATGACGTGCCTCTCGCAGGACATCTGGGGCAAGACAAGATCTTCCACAGGCTTGTCACCCACTTCTACTGGCCCCAGATGGGGAAGCACATCGGTACCCTTTGTAGATCTTGCCAAACATGTCAGGCCAGTGGCAAGAGCAGAGGGAAGTGCACAGCACCCCTCCAACCCTTTCCTGTGGTGAGCACCCCTTTCGTGCTGGTGGGCATCGACCTCGTGAGGCCCCTGGACCCCAAGACAGCCTCAGGCAACAGGTTCATCCTGGTCTTGGTGGAACATGCCACCCGGTACCCGGAAGCGGTCCCTCTCAGGACAATCACAGCACCCGTGGTGGGCCGTGCATTGATGGGGATCTATTCCCGTGTGGGGTTCCCCAGAGAGGTGGTCTCCGACCGGGGTGCCAACTTCATCTCTAGGTACATGAAGTCTCTGTTGGAGGAGTGCAGGGTAACTAATAAGTTCAGCACTCCTTACCACCCTCAAGGAAATGGGTTGGTTGAAAGTTTAAACCGCACCCTGAAAGGTATGATTTTGGGCCTAGCGGAGCCCATGAGACGGAAGTGGGACGTCTTTCTACCATGCCTGTTGTTTGCCTACAGGGAGGTGCCTCAGAAGTCCTTAGGGTTGAGTCCCTCTGAACTCCTGTATGGCCACCCTGTTAGAGGATCTCTCACACGGGTGAAGGAAGGGTGGGAGAAATCCAGTGGGAAGACACCCCAGGATGTGTTCAACTACGTGCTGGCCTTCTGCAACCAGATACAACGCTTCAGGAAACTCGCACAGGAGAACCTAGAAGCTAGCCAGGAAGAAATTAAAAGATGGTACGACCAGAAGACCACTCTTGTCTAATTTCAACCTGGGCAGAAAGTGTGGGTGATGGCGCCAGTGGAGCCTTGTGCGCTCCAAGACAAGTGGACTGGGCCATATGAGGTGGTGGAGTGCAAAAGCAAAGTAATCTACATGGTTAACTTGAAGACTCCCACGCAGCGCCTGAGAGTCTTGCATGTGAACTGCCTCAAACCCCACTTTGAGAGGTCTGAAGTGACAATGCACCTGGCTACAGATGCTGAAATGGAAGAGGAAAGTGACCCTCTTCCTGAGCTCTTGGCAACCAAGGAGCAGGACGAGTCAGTGGATGGTGTGGCCCTCTCGCCCACCTTGACCCCAGAACAGCAGAGGGACTGTCCCCAAGTGTGGGTCAGTTTTCCTCCCTGTTTCCCCCGACTCCAGGTATCACCAAATGGTGCGTCCATGATGTGGACACTGGAGATAGTTTACCTGTGAAACAGAAATTTTACAGGGTGGCTGACAAGGTCAGGGCCAGCATCACGGAAGAGGTTTCCAAGATGTTGGCGCTAGGGTTGATTGAGCCCTCCAGCAGCCCCTGGGCTAGCCCAGTGGTCTTAGTACCAAAAGCTGCTGCGCCGGTGCCATTCCAGACCTCCTATTTATGTGGACTACTGTGGGCTCAATGCAGTCACGAAGAATGAGGCACACCCCATCCCCAGAGCTGATGAGCTTGTGGATGGGTTGGGAGCTGCCCAGTACCTCAGTACGTTTGATTTAACTTCTGGGTACTGGCAGATTGCCTTAACTGAAGAGGCCAAAGAGAGGCCTGCATTTTCAACGTCAGGAGGGCACTTCCAGTGTTGAGTAATGCCCTTTGAGTTGAAGAATGCCCCTCCCACATTCCAGAGACTGGTTACCCAGGTGCTGACCGGGCTGGAGGAATTCAGCGCCGCATACCTGGATGACATTGTTGTGTTCAGCTCCACTTGGGAGGAACACTTGCAACACCTCTGAAGTGTTGAAGGCTCTGCAAAGGGCAGGAATCACTATCAAGGCCAGCAAGTGCCAGATAGTGCAGGAATCTGTGGTGTATTTGGGACACCAGGTGGAGAGCGGCCAGGTGGCGCCCCTACAGGCAAAGATTGATACCATTCTGGCTTGTGAGCCCCCCAAGACCCAGACAGAGGTGAGAGCCTTTTTAGGTCTCACCGGGTATTACAGACGGTTTGTCAAGGGATATGGCACCATCGTTGCCCCCTTGACAGAGCTGACTTCCGAGAAACAGCCCAGGAAAGTGAATAGGACCGAAGCCTGCAAAACTGCTTTTGATGTCCTCAAAGACTGCCATGTGCACAGCAAAGGTGCTCAAGGCACCTGACTTCTCCAGTGAGTTCATAGTGCAGACAGACGCTTCAGAGCATGGTGTGGGAGCAGTAATCTCACAGATCACGGACGAGGGCTGGGACCAACCTGTAGCTTTCATTAGTAGGAGGCTACTCCCCAGGTAACAGAGGTGAAGTGCAATTGAAAGGGAAGCTTTTGCTGTGGTCTGGGCTCTGAAGAAGCTGAGGCCCTACCGTTTGGGACTCACTTCCGTGTTCAGACAGACCACAGGCACCTCAGATGGTTAATGCAGATGAGGGGTGAGAACCCAAAACTGTTGAGGTGGTCCATCTCACTACAGGGAATGGACTTTACAGTGGAACACCGCCCTGGCACAGAACATGCCAATGCTGATGGTTTGTCCAGGTTTTTCCGCCTTAGTGAAGCGAACTCTCAAGAGGGTGGGTAGTTCTCCCCACTTTCAGCTGGAGGGGACACGTGTTAGACCTGGCATCTTTGTTCTACATTTGTCCATCAACTGTGTTTTTTGCAATTTTCACCCCGAGTGGGCTGGGTATGCTCAGACGTGAGTCCCAGGCTCTCCACACCACTGGAGTCAAGCTATCCAGGCTGATGAAGGCTGATAGCCAGCAACCGGTCCTTGGATGCTTGATTCCGGTCTGGAAAAGACATGGCTTGGTAGTTCGGACTGGACTGTTCCCATGAGTCACAGGGTCAGAGCTGATTTGCATGTAGCCAGTGTTTAACCCAGGGTGGTGTGGAGTGCAAAAAAACAATGGATTTAGGCCCAGATCCTTGTACTGGGGTGAATGTATGACATTGTTCTACATTCTGTCCATCAACTGTGTTTTTTGCAATTTTCACCCCGAGTGGGCAGGGTATGCTCAGACGTGAGTCCCAGGCTCTCCACACCACTGGAGTCAAGCTATCCAGGCTGATGAAGGCTGATAGCCAGAAACCGGTCCTTGGATGCTTGATTCCGGTCTGGGAAAGACATGGCTTGGTAGTTCGGACTGGACTGTTCCCATGAGGCACAGGGTCAGAGCTGATTTGCATATAGCCAGTGTCTAACCCAGGGTGGTGTGGAGTGCAAAAAATACGATGGATTTAGGCCCAGATCCTTGTACTGGGGTGAATGTATGACATTGTTCTACATTCTGTCCATCAACTGTGTTTTTTGCAAAGACCTGGCATCTTTGGCATGGTTTCCCCCTATCTTTTTGCCTCTACCTCCTGTATTTTTGATGCTATGCTGGATTTCGTTTTTTCTGGTTTAGATGCTTTGGGCACTTTGCCACTGCTGTTCAATGTCAAAGTGCACGTACTCCCTGTGTAAATTGTTATTGTGATTGGTTATCCATGATTGGCATATTTGTGCCACCAAGAAGTCCCTAGTAAAGTGCACTAAGTGTGCCAGGGCTGGTGATAACAAATGCTACTAGTGGGCATGCAGCACTGATTGTGCCACCCACATGAGTAGCCCTAAAATGGTGTCCCAAGCCTGCCATTGCAGTGCCTGTGTGCAGTCTATGAACTGCCATGTCCTCCTGGTCAGTGTCCCCAGTGACCAGGCCTAACCCTTCCCTTTCTGTACACATTGGTCACCCCTATGGAAGGCCCAAGGTACCCCCTTGGGCAGGGTGCACTGTATGTGAAAGGTAGAGCATGTACTTGTGCAGGTGACATGCTCCTGGTAGTGAATTACAGAACGTTCGTTTTTCACTATGGTAAGGCTACCTTGCCCATAGGCTATCAAGGGGAATGCTGGCTACAGTGGCTACCAGCATATATTCCCATAGGAGCAAGGTAGGACATAAAAGTCTGGTATCCCTGAACTCAGAATTTAATAACACATCTTTTAGGAAAGGTGTTTTTTAAATACTGTGTTTGAGAACAGTACGTTTAGAAAGTTGCTCTTCTCTTGTCTGACCTTTCTGTGAGCCTTGGCCTGTTTGTGAATTGACTGTCTGGTTTGAGAGTGACAGAGGCTTGGAGCCCCCGGGAGGCTGGCTGAGTCAGGCCTAGGCTTAATGACTGCATCTGCATATTGAGTGGTGGGAGGGGATAGCACCTGGGCTTGAATAGGGCTGTGCCTGCCTTCCACACCCCGGCTCCACCTCCTGCTGGGCGGCCTACACAAAAAGAATCAAGACTTTTAGGGGTATAAGTACAGGACCCCTGACTGCATACAATTAGATCATCCTGGAATCAAGAAGGAAGCTCTGCCAAGGAGAAAGATGAAACTGAAAGAGGAAGACTGTCCTGCTGGTGCTCTGCTGGATTGACCTGCTGTTGCTTTGCTGCCAAGGAGAGGGGAAGGACTTTGATTTGTGCTGTGTCCCCTTGCTTAAAGGAATCTCCAAGGGCCTGAGAAGAGCTGGCTCCCTGTTAAAAGGTCCCAGGAACAAAAGGACTTCACCCCCAGCATCCCTGAAATCCGCTGAGAGAGATCTGTCCTTCCTGGAGTGCGTGGCCCATGTGTGGTGCCTCTGGAAGTTGTACCTGTGTTGGGAAGCTTGAAACCAAGGCTTTTAAAGACTTTTTGCAAGTTTTCTTGCATTGCTCGCTTGCGGAGCACATCCCAGACAGTGCGAGGAAATTCCCGCCGCTATGAAGGCCGAGATCATCGCAGCACCTGTTGCCGCTGCCAGAGTCATCACATCCTTCGTTTGCGGGACGCATCAGTCCGGTGCGGGAAGATTACCATCGCTGCGAGTATTGTCGCAGAGCCTGTCGTTACTGGCTGAGATCGTCGCACCGCTTGCTTGTGGACCGCATCACGTCGCTGCGAACATCGTCGCAGAGCCATCGCATCGAGGAGCTGCAAGAAGAAGATCGCTGCTGGACCGCGCATCATCGCCCCGGAGACCGTCACAATCATCGCATCGTGCCTTTGCGAGCTGTTTCACTACGGAACATCCGCACCGGAATCCATACAATGTATCGCCTCCCTCCCCAGTCAGATCCGAGTCACCGCAACATGCCTGCTACATCCACCGGGGTTGTTGCATCGCCTCCCCAGGGTCTCAGGAGTGACGCATCGCTTGTTTTCCACCGCACCAGCTTCTGTTTTGGAACTTTGTCGGATTTAAAGGTACTGTTGGCTAAACGTGACGCAACTGTGAACTTTTCACGCAACTGTGGATTATTTTAACGCAACTTTAAGAACTCTTTTGCAACCGTATTCATGAACTGTGTATGTGGGATTTTTGTCGTTTTGGTCTTGTATTGTTTATATTAAATACCTTTATTTTTCTAAACTGTTGGGTCAGTCTGTGGTGTTTTCACTGTGTTACTGTGAGTGTTGGTACAAGTACTTTACGCATTGTCTTGGAAAAGCCTTGACTGCTCGTGCCAAACTACCAAGGGGGTGAGCAAGGGTTATCTCAGACGGTTTCCTCCTTACCCTGACTAGAAGCAAGGGTTCCTATTTGGACAGTGGTACCTACCTCTGTCAACTAGAGACCCCCAGTTCTAACAGTCTTGTTTTGCTGTGGTCTGCACCCTGTCTTCCTCTCCCACTTATCCTTTGCCTGTTCCTTGCTGGTAGTCTGTGGGGGTTGTGGGGTTCGAGTTGGCCTCTGCACTGGGTCAGGGGGGTTCCTTGTTGCTACGTGCTTTGGCTTGTTACTAGTATATTTTTTCTGCTGTTTTTATGGTGCATCGTCCTACTAAACGCGTTGGATTTGCAGGCCTGTGGCTGCTTTTCGCTACTTTTTGTACCTTGTTTGGCCTCTTCGCATGTTTTTTGCCTTCGTGTATCGCATTTTAGCGGCGTGACATTGATTTTCACACTGACATTTGCCACGATATCGGGTTATTTTCCCGCAATGGGCTGCAATGTTGAAAGTTGCGTTACGCTACTCTTGCAGTAGGTATCACACCTTCTTGTGAATATACCCCGTTGTTTCTACCTAAAATGGATATGAAACCAAGCTGTGAACCTGATAATTCTGCACCTCCTGACACTGGACCCAGAGACTTCAGAGGAGTTGTGGGCGGTGTGGGCCACTGCTGTGCCCGGCCCTTGCCCTCTCTCCTTTTTTAGCAGAGGAGAGCAGATACCACTTCCCCAAGCTGAAGGGAAAGGACACATGTCCTCCTGTTGAGACCTGGGCACAAACCACCTTCAACAGTGAGTTTGTGTCTGTTACTTTCCCTTTTAGCAAATATTAATAGTACTCGAAGTCCAAATTTTCCCTAACATCCCTAACTAGAGTCCTTAACTAAAGGGCATTTGCTGAAAAGAAAAGTTAAAGTTTCCCCAAAGTTCTTACGTGTCCAAATCAATCAGCAGACCGACAGCATGCCAGCAGGAAATTGAAGGAGCGAATATTTTCTTGACAAAATCAGCACTTTTTATACCCTTTTTACTAGCTCTATCTATCTAAAAGAGTAACTTTCGGAGAAAAGTCGAGTCCTCATTGGTCAATTAGGGTCGGATGAGCATAACCGCATCGATAAATTATATTGTTTTCTTCCTGTCAGGCATTTTTTAAATGTCCCCATTGTTTCAACAGTCCGGCCTAGTCAAGTTCTTCAATTTGCAACGTTACACGATTTTCTCACGTTCAGAATCATTGCTCTCAGCACTTGGCAGCCACCTAGACTTCCAGGCCACCGCAACCTTGACTGTCTTCCGCACAGGCACAGACAGCTCGCATTCACTCTTGTCAGTCGTTAATGAACATGCGTCTTGTCTTTCGCTGTCAAAGCAGACCAGTGATTCCATCTTGTTTTTAGGCCTCACGAGCCAGAATGAGAACTATCATAGAAACAAACACAAATAAACATTACATTTGAGATAAATAGCCCATTCTGTTTACCTCCCCCTTTCTAAGGTTTACCCATTAGTCATTACCTAGCAAAAAGCTACATATATGCAAACTATACTTACTTTTGGGCTTGATTTTAGCCACACCTACATGTACAAAAGCACATTTATGCTTCATTCCATTATTTTAAAGCAGCATATTAATACAGAACATGACAAAATTACACAGTTAGTAAATTACGATTTCAACACAAGCAAGAATTAATCTCCCACGTGTTGATGTGTGCGTGACAATTTATTCTAAGTTGATTAGTCCATGTAGCACTCCATTAGTTCAGATTACACGTTATTGAAGTGTGACTTCACAAGGGGTACACACAATTTATTTTCTCCACCTTGCTCCATCAACTCCCCCCTTTGGTGATGTTATCACCAAAATATCTCCCAACATTTTCTCTCGAAATTCTTCTAATTCCATATCACCTTTTTCTCTTTCCCTTTCTCTCTTTTCTCGTACTGCTTTCTTTAATGCTTTTCTGGCATTCCTTCTTATTCTGCATATGCAACATAGTCTTACCATCAAAATTACTAACACTATTACTGTTACTGGTATTAGTATCTTACCTATTATTGAACTACCTATCTCTTGAAACCAATGCTTAACTGCAGTAAAACTTCTTTTAAGACGTTCAAGAATACCATCAACCTCCAGTGGTTCAATTTCTTCATGCAACTTTGTAATGTTTATAATATATTTTTCAATATTTTGACTTTTATCAGGAATACAGGTGCAGCAGTGTTGTACCTTCAATATTCCACAAACTCCTCCTTCTTTTGCCAATATAATGCCAAGAGCAAGACGGTTTTGCATTACCATAGCTTTCATAGCAATCATTTTGGTGTTTGTCATTAGGAATCCACCAGCTGTGTCTGTTGATAAACGATCTACTATCGTTGACGATTTCTGAATTCTATTAGCATTGAAAGATATTCCCAGTGCTGGTATCAGTGCTCCAAAGACATCACCTATTATTTCTATAACACTCTCTCTCTTTTTACGACTTAAAGGTTTACCTATCTCATGTGTGCCATTTGTCCCCCTATCAACATGAAAGATTTTTGGAAAGACCAAGCCCACATAACATGTCCCATACCAGTGATCCGGCAATCCGTAATAAGCTTTGTTCCCTTAAATATAATATACTCCAGGAAATACTGGATCATCTCCTCCTTTAAATACCCAACCCCCTATTATTCTATAGGTATCTTTACATTGACTTGCTCCCACAAAATAATTATCATACACAGTGTTATCTCTCCTAATACAGAATTGTCCCATCATTGGTGTATCTATTCTTATAGCAACATTCACATTTCTTTCATCAATATTCTCATCATTGTGTGTCCAATATTTTGATTTCTCATGCTTCACCTTTTCTTTGCGCTTGTAAATCATTCTTCTTTCCTCAACCATATCTAAAAATGCCTTCTCTTCCACTCTCATTTTACATGTCAAATTATTTTTAAAAGCATAATCATGACTCAGTTCATCCACTTCTAGAAAGTATTCTCCCATAACTGTAGCAGGTTTTCTTTTATTCCGTTTCCTATTAATTTTTAACTCAGCAAACACTTCATCTGAATTTGAAAAATGGTATTCCAGCTTCCCAGTCTGATAAAACAAACTAGCAATCACCTTACAAGTAATCCCATAGTTAAGTGGGAGATGATGATATGTCACCTCCTCTGAAACAGATGCAGGTAGTTTTACACATACATAGCAGTCACTTGCATCCATGGTCCTGACATATTCAGACAACTACTTTGAAAAAGTGTTCTTTGAAAAGTCGCTAATCGAGCTATCCTGATGTACTTCTGGCCTATATACCTGCTGCTTGTTAGATTTTGACTCTGGCTCCTGTTTGCTTGAACGTTTTTTTTCAATTTCACTAACTTATCTTGAAAAGGAATTACAATAGCTAAAATTATCCATATTATTGTTAATAACCCAGTGCAAATCATACACAACCTACACCATTTTCGAAATATAGAACACTTTGGGCTAGATTTAGGTAGGCTATTACCGGTCAGTAACGGCCGAAATTGGCCGTTACCGACCGGTAATAGACTTTTGAGATGTAGGAGGCTTTTTTACCGATTCGGTAAATAGCGAATCGGTATTTACCGATTCGGTATTTACCAAATCATCATTTACCGATTCGGTAAATGAGATGTAGGAAGCACTTTCAACAGTGCTTCTGGGCTTTAAGGATTCGTTATTTACCACCAGCTATTAGTTTGTGGTAAATAACAAATTCCTATGTAAATGCAAATATGTGCATTTACACCTGTACCATGTGACAAACAAACATGCCCTTAGGGCATGTATGTGTGCCACATGTGCACACAAGCACTAATCAGGGGTGCAGCAGGGTGTCAAAGTGACACCCTGCACCCTTGATTTTTTCCCAATTTTACCGAATCGGTATTTACCGGTTCGGTAATTGACATTCATTCCTATGGGCCTCCTGGCCCTTAGGAATGAATGGCAAATACCGAATCGGTAATTACCGATTTGTTAAATACCGAATCTTACCGGTTTGGTATTATTTACTGAATAATTACCTATATTGCATTTACCGATTCGAAAATACCGAATCAGTAAAATTCTGTATTTTTGAATCGATACATCTAAATTACCTACATCTAGCCCTTTATCTTATGATTATTTACCTTTTTTTTTTTTTACACAGCAAAAATGTATCTAACAATTTTTCTTCGACCTTGTGTCACCTGCAAATTTAGTTTTGTTATTCCTAACAAATTTTCTTCGACCTAATGTCAATTACATAAATACTTTATTCTTCCACCTGGAGAACAACAAGGACCGCAACACCGCCACCCTGCTGGAAAACCTCGCCAACCTCGGACTCAAGCAACTGGTGAACACCCCGACCCACTACGCCGGCCACACGCTTGATCCCGTCTTCTCTTCCAGCAAGCACATCACCTTCAGCCACGCCACCGGACTCCACTGGACCGACCACAGCTGCGTCCACTTCAGCTTCAGAAGAACCACGACCCACCACCACCCGCAACAGGTTCCTCACAGGAGCTGGAGCAAGATCACCGCCGACCAGCTCACCACCTCCCTCAGCCAGAGCCCACCCGCCAGCACAACGGACCCCAACGAAGCAGCCCGCAACTTCACGCAGTGGCTGACCGCCTGCGCCGACGAACTCGCACCTCTGAAGAAACCTCCCAGCAGACCCAGAAGCAAGAAGGCATCCTGGTTCACCGACGAACTCAAGGACTCCAAGAAGAACTGCCGCACCCTCGAGAAAACCTGGCTCCTCGACCAGACCACAGACAACATGACCGCCCTCAAACATGCCACCCGCAAGCACCACCAACTTATCCGCACCACCAAGAAGAAATCACTGAAGGAACGGCTGGACAACAACACCCATGACAACAAGGAACTCTTCAACATCGTCAAGGAGTTCTCCAACCCCAGCACCGGCAACAACGACATCACTCCTTCACAAGATCTCTGCGACTCTCTCGCCTCGTTCTTCCACCGCAAGATCGCCGTCATCCACAACAGCTTCGGCGCACCATCCACGCACCCAACCGCCGAACCAACGCACCCCACCGCCACCCTCCGCACCTGGACCACGGTGACCACCGAAGACACAGCCTGCACGATGAACACGATCCACTCCGGATCTCCGACCGACCCCTGCCCACACCACGTCTTCAACAAGGCCGACTCCACCATCGCACCCCAACTCCGGAACATCATTAACACCTCCTTCAACACCGCCACCTTCCCGGAGAGCTGCAAGCACGCCGAGCTCAGCGCCCTACTGAAGAAACCAACAGCGGACCCCACCGACCTCAAGAACTTCCGCCTCATCTTGCTCCTCCCTTTTCCTGCGAAAGTCATCGAGAAGATCGTCAACAGACAGCTGGCTGCCTTCCTCGAGACGAACGGATCCCTCGACCCCTCACAGTCCGGTTTCAGAGCCAACCATAGCACCGAGACCGCCCTGATCGCAGCCACCGACGACATCCGAGCCCTGCTCGACAACGGGGAAACAGCGGCACTCATCCTCCTGGACCTCTCCGCAGCGTTCGACACTGTCTGCCACCGCACCCTAGTTCAACTCCTCAGCAACATCGGCATCCAAGAGAAGGCACTGGAGTGGATCATCTCGTTCCTCACCGGAAGAACACAGAGAGTTCGCCTCCCCCCGTTTCGATCCGAGGCCTCCGAAGTCATCTGCGGCATACCACAAGGATCATCACTCAGCCCCACCCTCTTCAACGTCTACATGAGACCTCTTGCAGCCATCGCACGCCAACACAACCTCAACATCATCTCCTACGCCGACGACACCCAGCTGATCCTCTCCCTCACCAGGGACCCCGACACCGCCAGAACCAGCCTACACGAAGGGATGAAAGACGTCGCCGAGTGGATGAAGAACAGCCGCCTGAAACTGAACTCAGACAAGAAGGAAGTCCTCATCCTGGGACCATCGCCCTCTGCCTGGGACGACTCCTGGTGGCCTCCCGCCCTGGGCACCGCTCCCAAGCCAACAGACCACGCACGCAACCTGGGCTTCATCCTGGACTCTTCCCTCTCGATGACCAGGCAAGTCAACGCCGTCTCCTCATCGTGCTTCAACACCCTACGCATGCTCCGCAAGATCTTCCGATGGATCCCGATCGAAACCAGGAAGACGGTCACCCAGGCACTCGTCACCAGCCGACTGGACTACGGAAACACCCTCTACGCCGGAACCACAGCCAAGCTACAGAGGAGACTCCAACGCATCCAGAACGCCTCCGCCCAACTCATCCTGGACATCCCCCGACGCAGCCACATCTCCGGCCACCTGAGGGACCTGCACTGGCTCCCCGTCAACAAGAGGATCACGTTCAGGCTCCTCACCCACGCACACAAGTCTCTCCACGACCTGGGCCCCAAGTACCTCAACGACCGACTGACCTTCTACACCCCCACCCACCAGCTAGGATCCACTAGCCTCGCCCTCGCCGCCGTACCACGCATCCGAAGAGCCACCGCTGGAGGCAGATCCTTCTCCTACCTGGCAGCCAAGACATGGAACTCCCTCCCCATCCACCTTCGACTGACCCAGGACCATCTCGCCTTCAGGAGACAACTCAAGACCTGGCTGTTCGAGCAATAGCGGACCCCTTCCCCCAAGCGCCTTGAGACCCTCACGGGTGAGTAGCGCGCTATACAAGTGTTATGATTGATTGATTGATTGATTTCTAACAAGTTCTCTTCGACCTTTTGTCACTTACAAATTATTTATTTTCCTTCTATAACACCACCTTCTTTATCAGAATTTTCATTGTTTATACTTTTTATCTCATACCTTGAGCAACTGCTCCTTTTTTCAGTAATTTGTCTCTTTACTCACTTTTACCATTTGTCTGGGTGCAACTTAAGTCTTCGCGACTACTGTTTACTTCTGCAATTGTTGGCAAAACAACATATGACCATTCAGGTGATTTATATTTCTGATTTGGCCTTCTTACTCTCTTTGGTCTATGTACTACTTCAATCTTTCTTCCCAAAGACTCTCCTTGACTTGTTATCTCATGTACTTGCTCCTCTTGTTCTTTTCCTCTATTAATTATTCGGATTCTCAATCCGCCATTATTCCTAGGCCAGTTGTTTCCTTTACTGAATCTCTTCGTCTTAGGCTCTGCAGTGTTTTGTTCAACTCTCCAAGCCCATTTTCTTGCACTTTTTCTCACCGCTGTCATCAGTTTTGCTTTCAGTGTATTCAACAGTTTCATTTATGATGAATTTTACAATATCTTTGTCTTTTGTAGTATCAGCCCTTGTTTCTGACAGCTCTTCTACTCTGTTAGAAACTCCTCCAGAACTGGTATTTGGAATCTCATCCTTATCGTGAGTTACTTCCGTCTTTCCAGTATTTGGAATCTCGTTCCTGCCTTCAGAGTTTTCAAACTGTTCTTCTGAATTGTTTTGTTCATCGGTTTTCTCTATGTTCTGCTCAGTCTCTTCACCTGTCTCTTCTCTTACCAAATCTTGATCTTCAGATTGATCTTCAGAATATGGTACTTCAACAATCTCCCCTTCTCCATCTGATGCAGAACTAGCCTCAGAAACTTCCAGATGTCGACGTTCTTGTCGAGTTTCAGAATCTGGACCTTCCTCTGGCTCACCTTCAGAATCAGAATCAGTGGTACTTTCACCTTCATCTGGGTTTTCAGGTTCAGGTACTTTGATTGTATATCTTGCATGAACCCACCTCTTTACTCCAGCACATTTAACTGCAGTTGTGCTAATTAAGATAACCTGTCATGGTTTTTGCCAACGAGGCACCAAGCAATTTCTTCTATGGTGCACCTTGATTCGTACCCAATATCCAGGTACTAAGTCATGAGCTGGTTTTTTCTCTTTCGTTTCAGAATCAATTCCCACCTGATGGAACACAGAAGTCACCACATCAGACAGGTTTTTGCAGTAATCCAGAATGATGTCATCACTAATGGTCAACAACTTATCAACTGGTACATATGCCTGTCTCATCACCCTTCCCATCCGAATTTCGTGTGGACTCAGTCCAGTTTTCCTGTCAGGAATGCTTCTCAGAGTCATCGGAACAAGTGGCAAAGCATCTGGCCACTTCATTCCTGTTGCTAGGCACATTTTTGCAATCCTGTTTTTAATTGTTCCATTTACCTGCTCAACTACTCCTGACGCCTCCGGCCTGTAGGCACAATGTAGTCTCTGACGTATGTTCAGTGCTTCACATACCATCTGTATGAGGTCATTTTGAAAGTGGGGGCCACAATCTGTCTCACTCGTCACTGGGAACCTGTACCTAGGTATGATTTCCCGTAGAAGCAATTTTGCAACAGTAATTCCATCGTTCCTCCTTGTGGGGAACGCCTCCACCCACCTTGAGAACAAACAGATGACCACCAGAACATATCTCAGTCTGTTGCAAGGTGGCAATTCAATGAAATCCAATTGCATTCGCGTGAATGGACCCGTCCTATGGTTCCCAAAACTCACAATTGTTTTTTTGTTTGGATTAAACTGTTGACACACCAGACACCTCTGGCACAAGCTCTCTGCAATCATCCTGAACTTTGGGTTATACCAGGTCTGTCTAAACAGTCTCAACATAGCATCTCTTCCAATGTGAGCTTGACCATGGTATGCTCGGGCCATGTTTGAGATCATGCTATCAGGCATTACTGGTCTTTCATCTGTGTAGACCCACATTTCATCTTCCTCCCTTTGTCTGCATCCTGCTTTCAACCAAGTATTCTTTTCCTCTTCATCTGCCTCTTCCTGCATTCGCCTAACTTCCTGCCAAGTTTCAACTACTGTTGTTAGCATTAAAGGACTTGGAACATGTTCTTTTTCCCTGTCTTTAATAATTGAAGCCAAATTCTTTGCACAGTATTTTGCAATTGAGTCAACGTATCTGTTACCTCGGGTGATGTAGTCATCCCCCTTATTGTGAGCTGCACATTTTACCACAGCTATTTTGTCTGGTAACTGTATTGCATCAATCAACATCCTCACAAACTCAGCATTCCGTATGGGAGATCCTGCAGAGGTCAAATAACCTCTTTGGGACCACAGTTGACCATAATCATGAACAACTCCGAAACCATACTGACTGTCGGTCACTATGGTGACCTTAATCTCTTTTCCCAACTCACATGCTCAAATTAAAGCAATCAGCTCCGCTACTTGAGCAGAACGAATTCCTTTCAGACAAGATGCTTCCAACACTTTTGCAACAGTACATACTGCATACGCCGCACTCAAAGCACCCTCATCCTTTCTCAGACATGAACCGTCCACAAACATCACATAATCAGATTCAGACAATGGCTCATCTCTGATGTCTGGTCTTGGCTTGGTACAGTATTCAAGAACATCCAAGCATTTGTGATCAACTTCTCCTCTCACTTCAACTTCTTGGACGTCAGGCAACAGTGTAGAATGATTTACATTTACACACCTTGAAATTGTCACATTCTCTGCTCCTAGAATTGTCTTTTCGTACGTTGTAATTCTGATGTTGGTCAAAGACTGAGTTTTTGTTCTAGTGAGGAGAATCTCCACTGAGTGAGGTACATACACTCTCACGGGAAATCCCATCACTATTCCTTCACTTTGCTCTATGCTGACACTTGTAGCTGCTACTGCTTTCAGACAACCCGGTAATGCTTTTGCAACAGGGTCCAAAACAGCTGAGAAATATGCAATGGGCTTTCTCAATTTTCCGTGTCTCTGAATCAGTACTGACAATGCACATCCCTCTCGCTCACTGCAATACAGTTCAAATTCTTTTTCATAATTTGGCATCCCTAAAGCTGGTGCTTCACAGAGACTGGTTTTCAACTGCTCAAATGCTTCCATTTCAATTTTAGTTAGAGCAATAGGGTCTCTGATGTCTGCTTTAGTCAACCTCTGCAATGGCCTTGCAATCAATGAAAATCCACTGTCTACAATAACCTACCATTCCCAGGAACATTCTCACTTGTCTTTGAGTTTTAGGTGGTTTAATTCCCTGTATCATCTTAATTCTTTCTGCAGTCACTTGTCTAATTCCCTTGGCAATCTTGTGACCTAAGTATTGCACTTCTCTCTGGCAAAATTGTAATTTTGACGGCGACACTTTATGTTCTTCTTCAGCCAAATGATTTAACAATGCAAAGGTATCAGTTATGCATGCATCTTTAGTTTTTGATGCTACCAGAAGGCCATCAATGTACTGCACTAACACAGATTCTCCAGGCAGACACAACTTTCAAATTATTTCTTTAGCAATTGATTAAAGATCGATGGACTTTCAGTGTACCCTTAAGGAATTCAGCACCATGCCAGAATACGGTCTCCGAACCGGAACGCAAATATTGGCTGTCTTTCTGGATGCAATGGAACTGTGAACAACGCATTACATAGGTTTATGACTGTATACCATTCCGCATCATAGGGAATCTGATACAGAATCACTGCTGGATTTGGTACAATTGGGCAACATGGGACAACTATTTTATTTACCTTTCTCAGGTCTTGTACAATCCTAAAGGATCCATTTGGCTTTTTCAATCCCATAATCAGAGAATTACAAGGACTGCTTTCCATTTCTCTCAGTATTCCCTGCTCAATGATTTTGTCAATCACTGGAGTTATTCCTTCAATCCCTTCTGCAGTCATTTTATACTGAGGAACGTTTGGGTAACTTGCACCTTCCTTTACCGTTACTTTTACAGGATCCACATCTCTCATTAACCCAATGTCTTTTCCTGTGAAATCCCACACCTTTTCTTTCACTGATTCTTTTAGTATATCAGGTATTTTCTCTCGATCAAACACAGGGAACAGTTTATCCTGCTCAGCCTCAACTATGAGCATAGTCATTTTATGCAGGCTATCTTCATCTGGGGTTTGCAATTCTATGCCATCCGGTGAACAATATATGGCACAATTCATCTTGCACAAAATGTCTCTTCCTAACAGATTAACGGGACTTCTATCGCACACCACAAATCGATGCATATCTTTAAAAGTTCCAATTTCTATTTCGACTGGTTTTTTCAAGGGAGTTGTTATCTGTCTATTAGCTACACCTAAAACTTGGATCGATTCTCCAGAGAGAGGAAGATTTTGAACTTCCATTGATCTAACAGTAGAATGGGTAGCGCTAGTGTCCACTAGGAAAGTTATTTCTACATCATTGACCTTCCCGCTCACAAATGTACCAGACTGATCTACCTCAAGAGTGGCTCCAAGCACACACTCTTCTTCCTCTCTCAGGCACCGTCAGAAACTTTCATCCGACTCACTGCCACCCTCCTCTTGTAACCAATACTAAGGACACGCATTCACTCTTGCGGTCTTTTTACCTGCTCACCTCCACTGAATCCTGTCTCTGCACTGTATCTCTGCTGGTGTACACTGTGTGGCAGTGGCGGTTGTGGCACCTGACTTTGCTGATTTACTATCTGCTGTTGTTGCGGTTGTTGTTGGTTTACCTCATACTGCACCTGCGGATTCAATTATGTATTTTCCGCATTAACTCTTGGCGGACATTTAAACTCTTTCTTTCAATGCCCTAATTTGCTGCAATTAAAACAGGGGTATTTCTTCTTCCACTCATCTATATTTCCTACTAATTTAGGATATCCGAAAATACCTTTTGGTTTTACCTGATTTGTATCAGCTCCTCTGTTATCCAATTGTACTGCTTGTTCTGCGACTTTCACTTTTGCCCACGTAGCTTTTTCTTTTAATTTCTTTTGTTTTCCATCGATTTCCTCACTACAATATTTGGCTTTCCTTAAAACATCATCTACACTGCTAGATTGCCATCCTATCATGTTATGCCTCATCATATCTCCAATTTCCGGCCTCAATCCATACACAAACCGATATATAAAATGGCTAATGTCCTTTTCACTCAGTTCTTCATACCCACTGTACTGTTTAAATACAAACAACAATCTCTCATAAAATAAATGTACAGATTATTTTGGCTCTTGTGTGGTTCTGTCTATTTTAACCCAGTCAGTTTCTTTTGGGGGAATTTTATTTTTCAGAAACACAATCACTTGCTCATATTTTCTCATCACATCTGGTGACGGAGCTCCTGTTACTTTATCTCTGGGATACTCCTCTCTCGGCCAATCTACAGATATCTTACATTAATTCCACAGATCTGCTGGTACAACTATGTCAAATAATCCATCTAAATCAACCCACAGTACTTTTGAAACCGTTACAAATCGGTCTACCTGTCGATACCATTCCACTGGTTTCTCTCTCAGCCTAGGGAAATCATTTGTGAATGACAATATATCTTGTCTCCTCCAAGGAACAAGTACATATCCTCCTCCAGGTATCTCTCTCATGGGAAACTCAGTTGTCACTGCCTCCTTTTCCCTGATTGGAAAAGCTAATGAGGATTTATATCTATTTTCTTCTTTCTTCGTTGCCCACTTAACATTCCATTTACTCACATCTCCCCATTTTCGCAACAGCACAATCAACTCTTTGATTTGTGCTAACTTTCCAGTAGTATTCATGTTCTCAATGTCTTTTTCTGCCGAATCTACTCTGTATGATTTCTGCAATGATTTAAATTTGGAAAATTCCACTCCTAATTCATTTGCTAATTCCTCTAATTGAACATACACCGTTTTGGCCTTCCATGTTATGCTTTTACACATGAACATAAGGTCATCATCCTGGCACGTTTTTAGACTGTCTGTTCCAATGGTTCCAATAATCAATTCCTCCATGTCTACTTTTAGTTTTGCTACTTCCAGCACTTTTGATTCAGCTCTTTTCATTTTAAAGTTTTAATCCACTCACTCAATTCCTGGTAGAAGGTCCGACAGGGGTTTGCGTTAAATCTATTTTCTCTATACTCCTTTCTGGTGTGGCAGAATCAGATTCTGCTCCGGTTGCATATTTATATGGTAAACTCTGGTTAAAATTCAAGTCAGGCGGGTTTACAGTGCCCACTCGTTTAACTGCTGACAAGTCTGGGTAAATATTTCTGTTCAATTTTTGCAAGCCTTGCTGTAATGGGATTGTTAAACTTGGTTCGTTTACTCTCTGGTTTTCAAACACTGGAATTACAGGTCCTATGGTTACTGGAACTGTCACTGCTTCGATGTTTTTAGTAAGCTCTTGTATCTTTTCGGTCAATTCATTGGTAGTTCGTATATACTCGGCAGTACTTTTTTGTTCCTCAACTCGTATTTCTGCACTATTTACACTTTCTCGTATATTACTCTGTTTAGGGGTACGAGTAAGTCTAGACTCTGTTATAGAGGTATTTGGGTTGTATATCACTTCTACTCTTTCTGGCGCATCTTTTAAATTCAAATATTGTTTTGGAGTTTCATTATTTCTCTCATCTGCCGATGGAGCATTCGGTGGAAATCCATAAAGAACCTGGCTGATACGGGGGCGGTCTCCTAATACAGCATCCTCCCATTCACTGTCACCATAATTTTGACTCTCCTTTTCTATGTTTTTCTTCTTTTCTGTGCATTTTCTCCCTTCAAAATCATCCATCAATCTAACGGGATACAATCCATTGCACATGTTTGCATCTCTCCATCTGTGCATTCTGGTCTCATGTGTCTCACCCCATAAGCCACTGAATCTACTTCGTGACCTTCCATGTTGACTCAACTGTTCGCTTTCTATTTCATGCATCTCATCTTCCCATTCAAGCAATGCCTCAAATTGAGAGGGTCTCGGTCTTGGCTCAAGCTGCATCATTCTGTCCCTCAAATTTCCCAAAACTGCCAAGTCGAAAGATCCTCCTTCTGGAAAAGCTAACACACAATCATCTTTGGTATACCGTACCCAAATCTCCAACCAAACGCACGTATGGTAACCATATTTTGACAACATATAAGAAGCATGCGTCTTCGGCAGGGGAATTTTTTTCCCTCTCTCGTGACTACCTCTTTGTCTTTTACAAACATATTTTTCAACTTTTTAAACCATGAAGGTTTCTTCTTGTCTCCGTCATAATAATAATAAGCCATTTTCGGTAAATTTCCTGCCTCTCAAAAGATCGCGTATTACTCTGTTGCTGTCCCGTAACACCAACCTATCACAGCACGGTTCACACTAACGTACCAATTAGAACAAGATACGTCTCTGTAGTGCTCAACCAATAGCTTCCGCTGCTTTCCGTGATGCACCAATCAGCCCTTTCTTGGTCACAAGAACCAATCCCTACGCAACACTTTTGACGTCACCCGCACTCCGGCTTCTGCAGCAGTGATTGACCCCTCCTTTACAGGATTTTTTCAAGAAGCCGTATTTACAAGACATTTTACAAAATCAGTAACTTACACAAAACAACACCATCCACCTGTTTCTCTAAATACAGTGATAGAATTTTCTCAATCACACAAGTATTCTATATGTGGAGTAGACGACGGTTACCTCCACAGAATTTTAGACTCGTCGTTAAAGTAGCACTACCCTCTACCTTACCCTTCTGTCAGGCAATACGAACCCATTTCTCTTAGGAATAAGACACATACAGAGAGTTCAATACTCCTTAGAGTCTAATCCAGAGTTTCACAAGAACTCATATTGCTATTTAATTTACACACATTCACACAGAAATCGCTATTCATTCATACAATAATTCTGTATTTCCAGTAGGCAGCGCTTACCTCTACCCTACCACAGAATTTTTCTGTGATTAGTAAAGTATCACACTCACTTTACCCTTCTTTCAAGCTCGGGTTAAGTCCTACTACTCTCCCAGCAGTAAGTTTTAGTAAGGATACGCAATGATCCCTATACTTGAAGGCTAAGATTTTATAGAATGTCCTCGCTAAACATTTATCCTTTCACACTTAGTATCCCTAAACAGTGATATACGATGATACCACCGCAGTATACGACGATACTACTTTTTTGAAACAGACCTATGCACTGTGCGACTTTACTTGCCACACTTCCTCTGCCTGCAGACAGAGGCACTTGCTTCACATAACACTTGGAAGCCTTTTCTGGACTACATATAACGTGATACAGACTCAACAGATGTTAGTCATAATTCTGTACATCAAACTCTATATAGTGCTTTATACATAGCTAATTTCCATAGCAACCATCCTCTGCTACCAAGCTAATAACTGATGCAGCGCTACTCCAAAAATAATCTCTGAAACCATTTCACTTATCCCTGAAACACCAGAACTCAAATATTTTCACCAGTTGGGCCCATAGCACTGAGAGCTACTCAAGTACACTTCCTCTTCATTCTAGGGATCAGTGAATCTAATGGAAAGCTGCTGTATCATTTAGCGAGATGTCTAATTTAAGCTGAACGTTACACTATTTACATCTGCAGTTTGTAGAATCTTACCATGGTTTTGTCATCAGAAAATATACGTTTAGACATATCGCCATATGGGTCGACGGGTCTGCTAGTATGAAATTAGGCGTAGGAAGACTCAAGACCAGCTTAAATTTCCATTTTATCTTATTTTATTCAAGCAGATTAACATGTCTGAAACTTCTTTTATTTATTTATTTAATTCCAAAATTGACATTTAAACGAACATTTGGTTCAAAACAGATTATAGCATTTATTTAGAAAAAATATCAGAAATAAAACATTTAGAAGTTTAGGTTCAGAACGCAAGTTTTAGCAAATATTAAAGGTACTCGAAGTCCAAATTTTCCCTAACATCCCTAACTAGAGTCCTTAACTAAAGGGCATTTGCTGAAAAGAAAAGTTAAAGTTTCCCCAACGTTCTTACGTGTCCAAATCAATCAGCAGACCGACAGCATGCCAGCAGGAAATTGAAGGAGCGAATATTTTCTTGACAAAATCAGCACTTTTTATACCCTTTTTACTAGCTCTATCTATCTAAAAGAGTAACTTTCGGAGAAAAGTCAAGTCCTCATTGGTCAATTAGGGTCAGATGAGCATAACCTCATTGATAACTTATATTTTTTTCTTCCTGTCAGGCATTTTTTTAATGTCCCCATTGTTTGAACAGACCAGCCTAGTCAAGTTCTTCAATTTGCAACGTTACACGATTGTCTCATGTTCAGAACCACTGCTCTCAGCACCTGGCAGCCACCTAGACTTCCAGGCCACCGCAACCTTGAACTGTCTTCCGCACAGGCACAGGCAGCTCACATTCACTCTTGTCAGTCGTTAATGCGCATGCATCTTATCTTTCACTGTCAAAGCAGGCCAGTGATTCCATCTTGTTTTTAGGCCTCACGAGCCAGAATGAGAACGATCATAGAAACAAACACAAATAAACATTACATTTGAGAAAAATAGCCCATTCTTTTTACCTTCCCCCCCTTTCTAAGGTTTTCCCATTAGTCATTACCTAGCACAAAAATACATATATGCATACTATACTTACTTTTGGCCCTGATTTCAGCCACACATACATGGACAAAAGCACATTTATGCTTCATTCCATTATTTTAAAGTAGCATACTTAATACAGAACACGACAAAATTACACAGTTAGTAAATTATGATTGCAACACAAGCAAGAATTAATCTCCCACGTGTTGATGTGTGCGTGACAATTTATTCTAAGTTGATTAGTCCATGTAGCACTTCATTAGTTCAGATTACACGTTATTGAAGTGTGACTTCACAAGGGGTACACAAAATGTATTTTCTTCACCTTGCTCCATCATCCCCAAATCTGACTCTTCATCTTGCTGGTGGAAGCAGGAAACTCCTGTTTCTGTTAGACTTGGACTGTTTACACGTCATCCTACAGCCAATTATATATTTTTCTGGATAACTCCTTGCAGCGTTTTAAACAGGGTTCTAACAAAGGCTCCCACAGCCCCTGCAGTGAGGGGGGGCCCTAAGCTCCAGGGGCCCCCTACGCGCACTGTACACTTACACTCACAGACAGGGTCCGTCTGAATTCTGGGACCTTGTGTTAAAGTTAACTCGTCTGCATAATTCGCAGACTTTAACAAAAAAAGGTTTGTACTTGAAACGGATCAAAAATGATTAAACCACATTGCACGAGTAAGTACATTGGCACACCACTGCACAAGAATGGTCACCAGCTGCTTTAATTAGCCGCTGAACGAGAAGATAGGTGTCACCCAGCGAGTGTAAACAAACAACCACATTAGATAGAAAGGGAAATACGTGTGTCTGTAATAGGAAACAAGAACCTTAAAACGTCAGTTTAACTCAAGCAGGATGGATAGCAGGATTGCTTTTTTCTCAATATTTTTTATGTCACTATTAATGCAATTTCATGTTCTCATCCCATAAATATTTTAAAGGTGTAGGTAAAATCACAAACCTCCCTTTTTAAGTTTACAAGTCATGAATCCTAAAATACGTTCTAGTTAGACAGCTTTATCTAAATATGTAAATTAACAATTTTTCCTCAGAGCTGTTCTTAATGGACAGAAGTGTGTCTAATTTGTGTTTCTCTCATGCATGCATCGGTCTGCTTCGGCTTTATAATTCAAGTGACTTTTAGAATATTGAATAAATGCATATATTTACATTTTAACCTAAGGCCTTCTTTAAGGTGATTTTGGCTATAACGGGTTATATTAATGTTGTTTATGAAGCACGTAATCTATAATTCGACGGCTTCTAGGCTCTCTCTTTTATTTTAGAGTAACCTTAGGAAGGTACTAACACCACTGCACACATCTGCTGCTGCTCATTGTTTGGGACCTATTATTACTGTATTTCACCAGACACGTAAAGCAGTTTACCAAGAAGGAGAACTTGGGGATATTCAGAAAGGAGCTATACAAATAGTGAAAACAAAGCATCCAAAGTAGAATAGCTCATCACTACGTGTGCTCAAGCAACCCATTAACAATATAACAAGTGCATTAGAAAAAGACTGCTTATTGCAATGCATCATTTAATCCATGGAATCTCTGTGACGTTTACAGCCCCATGACTTTGGAAAACACGTCCTCCAAATTTAGACTGGAATTCCTATTTCAGTAATTTTTTATTGTATATAGAAAGACTGGAATTCCTGAGCTTACAAGTGTGCTCTTCTCATTGTACACGTGTTTCATGGCAGGTAAAATAGCTCGGAGGTCTGAGCACCTGGTGTAACTGATGCATATAGCTTGGAGTCATGGTAGGGCTATCTCTGTTTCTTATCCTCCCAGCGACGATTAATGAGCCCCATTGCTTTGCCAAGTGCTAAGGGACAATTCTGTGTCTTATCAGTACAGTTCGAAATGATCAATGACATCATCAATATGACCCTCCATAATAACAACGAGGAGGCAGAGATCACATGCTGAAGATCCCAGCAGATGCTGTCAGATTCGGTGCACGATGGTTGGTTGGTACTTTATACAACAGCTTATCATATATCCACAGAATTCGTCCTATAATTAATGAAGATTATACAAGCTTTCCTTTCATTGCATGGATGGAAGTCAATCACCGCACTCCTTTGATAAGATTTCAGTAGTTTTCCATCTGGGACCGTGGTCCCCAAATGATCATTTAACCGCATGCGTGCGGCGGTTATTTTGCGCTGTGCGGCTTTTTTCTAAAAGCCGCGTTACATAACGAGCTCAGCTCGTCATCAGCGTGCGAGCGGCACAACTCCTCGTCATGAGCAGGCAAGGGGTTAAGCACCCTGACTCTTCAATGCAAAGGCTCAATAACCTTTCCTTATTGGTCTAGAAAAGGCCCCACTTGAGGTTGTCCTGAGAGAAAGGGTGTGTCCACGCCAGGACCCATGCAGACCTCACAACCTACAAGTGCAAAGACTCCGGGGACCTGAGAAAGGACAGCTGGGCCCTGCATATGGCACAGTTGTGTGGTCTTCAGCCTCAGGGTGGAGCATCAGGAGGGCAGGGCTGGGCTGACTGAATTGTCATGCGCAGTCAGTGTCAACTCTACATGCGGAGGCTGTGGGTCTGAGTCAGACACAGTGACCAAAATTTAATTGCCAGCCTATGCCTGCCACCAAAGCTGCAAGACAAGTCCCAGGTGAGTCAGTGAGAGAGTGAGATGACGAGACAACTGGTAGTAGAACTACTAGTCCAGTCACTCACTATATATTGTGTTGAGTTCAGTGGTCAAAGTGGGTGGAATTCGCAGGGCATGGCGTGCTCCTACTTCTTTAATTTAATGCGACCCATGACTCCCCTACTTTTTTATTGAAAAAATGCATCCCAGGACGCCATAAATAGCCAAGTCCCATATATAAGGCTCGGCGTTCATGGCCCTTGGGGACGGGCGGGGTGGTCAGGAAAGGAAAATGGGCTCGGGATGGAGAGAAAAAAAGGTTAAAAAGACAACAAATAAATAGCTAAATAAAGCAAGACATAGTGGTCGCAAAGTGGCGAGATTAGTTTTATTCACACTCACACAATTTAAGGCTACTTTACAAAGTTTACCAGTGAAGCGATACTTTCGTTTTCTCATCTTTCATGAACAGCATTGTTTTCCTTAGTTGGGGAAGTGCAGCATTCCTGAAGGGACTGCAATACCTAGTTAATGTGTAGAGTGGAAAACGTTTAATGTGATCATTATCAGCTGTTTTCCATATTTTAGTTTATTTGCGTCCAGGGATGTGGTCTTCATAAACCAAACTGCTTATGGTTTGTAAGGATATAAGCAAAGGACATTGAAACGGTTCACTTCTTGGCCCTGTAGTCATTTCATTAGCTTTTCAAGCAAAAACAAACATTGATTTCTGAATAATGAGTGTAAAAGCATTAAGGTAACCACGTTGTTCCTGTTTACATTACCATTCAATCAATGGGGTTCACAGATCGTCTGGATTTAACACCAGTGAAGTTGTTCAAGTATGGACCTCCGTCCACGCTTCTAATGGATAGGTCACCTAGTGTCTTGTGGTGGTCAGATGATATATTGACTCTCTATCAGGCTGGTATTCTCAGTGAGGCCTTGTGGTGGTCAGATGATATATTGACTCTCTATCAGGCTGGTATTCTCAATGGGGCCGCTAAAAGGAATTCTGGCGCGGTCCTACCGGTGCCCCCTCGGGCGTTCCGGTGTTCTGGTATCTGGGTATATCAGGGACGTTAATGTTCGCCCTTATTCCGTTGTGTAATATCTCTGGAAGGTACTCACGTCACCTCGGGAAATCGTTTTAATTGGGCCGGGTACCGCAGGAGTGCTTTTACCACAGGACAGCTTCAGTCGGCGTTTGTCCGAAAAAAGGAATTTACATTACAACTTGTTTACTTAATCTTGCATTTCCTATGAGTGTTTGCTTTTTCCAGGATGTTATTACTTTTTTTTTTCAGGCAGCATATTACTCTTGTCTAGAGCAATATTTGAATTGAGTCGCATCCAGGTGTTTATAGCACGGCACACTTTGGTTGTAGCAGAAAGCAGCACAAGTTTCTCTTAGTGGAGCAGTCTTGTGTTCAATGGGGGAGCGGATGTGGCACTATGGCCACAGCTGCCGATTATGGCACTGGGAAACCAGGTTCAGCCTTCATGGCCAGCCCACAAGACTACTCTTCTGAGGGAGCACATTCCCATGCTAGACCTTAAAAAGCCCCTCTAGACCTTAGAAGCCCTGGTGTCATACCACCAGCAGGTCAACCCTAGTGCTGACAAGTGTGCGTTAACTTTGAAGGCCTGTCCACCACAATCCATACTGAAGTTCACCTTCAGTCTTGCGGGCAGGCCTATGTAGCAGCACACCCTAGAGCAACAGTGACACTGTCACTCAGGTCACAGGACACTTGAAACCAGTCCATCTCACCCATTGGTGCCTCCATTGGCCTTGTTACAGCAGTAGTAGTGCAACTCACCAGGGATCGGCAATGCAGGATTTGCACACACACCAAAATAAGTTTGCAAAATTCACTTTTTCAACAACCATTCTCCATTACAGCCTGCTGGGAACTATGAAAGTGGACAAACGGCAAGACCCAACTGTCTTCAATCCCATGCTTCCTCTGAGGAGCAGTGTTCTGTTAATATGGCAATGTTAATTTTTCATTGTGCTGAAAATACCCAATTGTGCTTCGCATTCACACATTCAGAGTAAATTGTGCATGCCCCTATTCCTTTTTTTTGCAACATTTGTATGTATGTTAGGCAATGTTTAAGTGATTATTTTACTTCAGAAGTGATGTAAAATAAGTCCCGGCAGTGTGGGGGTGCACAGCACCAGGGGATCCCCCCAGCAAAAGTGGTAGGTGTTGGAGAGGGGGCCCCCATGTACTTTGCAGGAGGCCTCCTCAAGTTTCGTTACGCCACTGGTTTCAAAAGCACAGTAAAGCACAAGAATCATTGAGACAGAGGGACAACCTGTCTTTGATTATATTTGTGTATTTCAGCTCCATCGGAAAACCGATTTCCAGGGGTCTAGCAAACGATATGTGTAGTTTCCACATATGAGACACGCTTGAAAAAGGTGGAGTTTTTGGTTCAAGAACAATAACGTGCTGACATTACTATGCCCGGGTGAAGTTTGAGACACGCTTGAAAAAGGTGGAGTTTTTCGGTTCAAGAACAACAACGTGCTGACATTACTATGTCCAGGTGAAGTTCAGATGATGCCGGCGTAATTTGCATAATATCAGAAATTTCGTGTTTCACTTGTTGAGAGAAATTCACAAAATTAAACCACTACCCCAGGTCACGTAATTACGCCACAGTTTCACATAATATACGTGTAGTACGTGTAAGGAAAGTATGTGCATTTTGCACACCTCTCCTCAATGCCCATTAAAAGTTTTCATTTGATTATGTCACAAGGTATATTCACAGACTGTTGGACAAGTTGACTGCAAGATTAGGCTGCAGGTGATAAACTGAAGTCTGGATTTCCCCATCTTTTTTTCTCATGTGGATGGTGGCGTTTTTTTCACATTAGTCATAGACTGAAGAATGGTATTGGTGTCCCTCCTATATTACCAGAGACAGTGGGTTCTCTCACTAAAAACCCTTCATTTAGCACAGGTGGTCACAATGGGTTTTTAATCTATAAGCCTTTGATCATTTTTAAACTGACCCAATGAGTTTTATGTTTTCTGGGCAACATCATCTTGCCATTTTTTTTTTTTTTTTAAATCAAAAAAGAAAATGTCTACTCAGTAAAATAGATTTTAAACTGGAAGAAGTGGCACTTGGTGTAGAAAGGTGGCACTTAGTGTAGAAAGGTACCATGGGCCCTAATGCCACCATTTAAGTAGTAAACCACTGTCATACTTGGGGTGCAGCAGGTCTCCAGCACCTCTGGCCATGGTGCCATTATACCTGCTGCACGTATCGTAGCCACTCCCCTTAATTGGCATCGCCCAGCTCTGTCAGAAGACAAAAAGTCTTATTTGAGGACTGATGGAGCGAGATTCAGAAATTTTTTTCATTTCAACTCGTGAAGTCACACTTCCATAAATAAAATAATAAGATTAACAGTTGTGCTGTGTATGTATTATTTCAACCTAGTTTAAGTTGCATCTACACATGAAAAACGCGGGATATTAACATGTGTGCTCATAAACGTGCATTATGTTGCATTTCCTTGTTTGTGAAAAATAATAAATTAATCGTGTCTATTTGTCATGTCAAAAATTAACTGCAGCTGTTTAGAATAAATGGCATGTGCTTATTTTGCTTCCCTGTCTATGTGGTGTCACTCTATTCTCTATAGGTGCATAAAGAACCCTGTTGGATTAAATGAAGAATGGTAGATCTAAAATGCTGCTTTATTTGTTTGCTTCTGCTAGGTAATTTAGACAAATGGGTTCATTATTAGCAATGGAGGGTGGCAACAGAACAATTTATATTACTCGCATTAATTATTTTCTTGTGTTTGTTTATACAATAGTTAATGAAAAGGCTTTGGGCCTAGTGAAATTTTCCGTGTTTGCAAAAATCTGCTTGGAGCCAGAGTGAGTCCATGATGGCAACAGTTTTCTCCTGCCTGAAAAGTTTGTCGTGCTGAGATGACATTCTCTTAGCCGAACAAGGCCAAGGCCAGGAACCGGCAAAAGGCTTATGACATTCACGCATCCGAGGAAGCTAAAAACTTCATTTGTTGCAATTGTTGCGAACTGGAGGAAACTGCGTTGTTCGAAAACTAGAGACAATGGTCTCTAAGAATGATGACGGAACTATGATTCTGAAATGTGCTGACACGTCGCCTGTCACTTTTGGACCAATGAGGCTCTGATTTCAGCAGTGAAAATTACTTTTTCGTAGATTAGCTTAGCGTAGAAAGGTATAAAAACTCTTGCCCCGTGGAAGAGTTATGCTTCTCCTTGCAGACCTTTTGATGAGGGCGTTATGCTGTTGGACTTCTCTTGGAACACGTAAGAACCCTCAAAGACTTTACTCTTTAATTTTCCTTATAGTTAGCATTAGCTAGGGACTTAGGTTTTGAAAAATGCCAAACTGATAATTCTCATTTGCAATAATAATTTTGATTCATAATAAAATTGTCATAACTATTTGCAATGATTCAAATAAAAATGCTTTAATAAAATTTCTAATACATTTTCCAAATGAGTAGCTAATAAAAATCTTACTTTGGAAAACAAGCTGGTCTTGTTATTTTCATGGGAATAGGTTACTCATAGCTAGATCTTATCGCCACAGTGGCTTAATTAGTTTGTAGAGTTGTGAAGTACGATGAATTCATTTACCATGGTTGTATATAAATGTATATAATTTGTGAATAGGTTAATTAGGTCACATGATTCAGTTGGTTATAATATGTCATGTTAGATTTATGGGCCTTATGAGTGTTTATTGATTGATGGTGTATATAGTGGAGTTGGGTAGCATTGCTTATGACATATTTCCAAAAGCCAGCTGGATCAGGACTACTTTACAAGTCTGATGATTAACTATGTGGGAACTTTGGGGCATATTATCAAGGGGGTTTATCTCGGCTTTTTTGGCTTTAAAAGCCAAGAAAGCGGAGATAAAATTATCTCCCTATTACCTTAAGCGCGAATAACTCCAAAAGCTAACCCCTGCCCTGAGCAGTTCTTAGCCATGTTATCCAATGGCAGGTGGATAACATGGCTAAGAGCATTAGCTCGGTAATGCATGAATATCGCTGACTTTTCAGCGATATTCATGCATTGCGGCCGTTTTTTATCGCATTTGCGATAAACCTTGGTAATACCAAGGTTTATCTGCGATAAAAATCGCCGCAGCGCAGCAGTAAAATATTGTCTCTAACCAAGCAATAGCGATAATTATCGCTATTGCTTGGTAATATGCCCCTTTATTTTCTATTTAAAACCTTCATGATTTCTTGAAGAAAGCCTTTACTCCAAAGATTTCTGACTGAGCTTTGGAGATTGGGTACAATCTGAGAGGAAGGTTCCATTTCTCTTGGCCGAGGGCCAAAGATTTAAGATCATAGGGCCAAATGATTGTGTGCATGTGACAGAGCACACAGAAAATGAGAACATTCCAACTGTAAGTGCTTCACTTCTAACTCTGAGTGAATGGGGCAGATTTGGTTCCTTTTTTATAATAATTCGCAAACAATTTCTTCAGACTCAAGGGTCCTTCAGAATGTTCATTATTACCGTCACACCTGTTGCAGCTTAAAAAGCAAGATTTTCACGGCCCGTATACATATAGCTATTCGTGGATGATTACGTGCTCTGCGATGATGCTTTCTGTGGTTGAAATGATGCGAACACACTCACACAGTTCATCAGCACGAGTACGCAACTGCAGTCACCATTTTTTGCGTGATAGGAGGCAGTTACCCCCAACCACATCCACCCACATAAATGCTCACCCACGGTAGAGGCTGCACCTGGGAGGAGCATTATAGCTTATTCAGGCTTGTCTGTTGCTGTATTTAAAATTGAATTGGTAAACAATGACAGCAAAGTCTCTTGGCAACTTAAAAATAAACTGTGTTTCATGAGCATAGGTATAAAGGGGCACATGCATCATTCTTACATTTTGCATTTCTTAATTTGCGAAAATTACCGATTCGCAAATTAAGAATTGCAAAATGCTATGCATTATTTTTTTCGGTATTTATTTGTGATTCGGTAAAAATCGCAATTTTTACCGAATTGCAAATAAATACCGAATTTCTAACTGCTTCTTCGCAAATTCCATTGATTCCTATGGGCCGAAAGGCCCATAGGAATCAATGGGAAGGCATTTACGAATTCGCAATTTGTTGATGCATTCCAAGGGTGAAGGGGGGGTCCAAAGGACCGCCCCTGCACCCCTGAAATGTATTTGAAAGTGCATGTTTCAAACACACATGTCCTAAGGACATGTGTGTCTGTAACATGACAGTGTAAAAAATGCATTTTTTTGCATTTTGAAAGATTTCACAAATTAACACGAGGGTCAACCTCGTGTTAATTTGCACTTCCAATTTCAAAATTCTCATTTTTTTTAAAGTGTATGCATTGCATTTAAGGAATCACACAAATGCGATTCCTTAAATGCATTTGCATTTTTAAGAAATGCAAAAAAATGCGAATATTGAAATAGAGTTTGATGCATTCCAAAACGTATTTAGGAAGTGCAAACGGCCGAATTTACGAATTCCCACCGTTTGCACTTCCTAAATAGGTTGATGCACGTGGGCCAAAATATATTACCAAATGAACACAGGAGCCTATGCAAAGACTGAGAAACACAATAGGGCACAGATGACCAGTCAAAGTAAGGCTTCTAGTGCTACACTAGAAATCAGATTGAAATTAGACAAATTATTTTCTGTCAGTAATATACCACCCATCATCAATTCTTCAATAGATAATTTAACAATATATGGTGGCCACTGTTCCCAAATGCACTACCGAATAGAGCAGAATCAGTAAGACAGCATCTCACCTGCATAGACCCTATAGAAGTCCACTTTGAAAAGAAATCTGAGCTGTATTAGTACCAATAACAGGAAGTAATTCAGACAACAATTATTTTTTTATTAGAAATTAGCTTTTAAATGCACAGCCATTTTGGGATCCTTCTTGGATCTAATGTAAAAATCAGATCACTTTCAGTGATGTTGTGATGGCAGCATTAAGCTACTTAATGTGGCTTATGCTGTCTTGGAAATAAGGCACCCTTTCACACTATACTTAGTGTTAAAGGGTGAGGGCAATGGGTGTTGCTGTGGGCATTCCACTGCAACACCCATTGATTCTGACACTGCCTCCTATTTACAAGGGAGGCGTAAATAGGAGGCAGCGCCAGAATTAAGACCAGGGAAAATGTTTCATTTCTCCTTGTTTTTGCTGTTTTCATGTGTGCTGAATTGTGCAGCACACATGAGAACAGAAAAAGGCCAATGATTGTATATATACAGGAAGGTCCCCCTTCCTGCACATAAAAAATCATTTTTTTAAAATGCCATTTTGCAACTACTGTGTGTGCTGCCACGACGCAAGGTTGTCTCTGTTGTGGTAAGAATAGTTTTTCAGCAGGAAGGAATACCTTCCTGCACAAAAACTGTTCCTCGATGCTAGTTCCCCTTTGTATGTGTGCTGCAGGATGCAGCACACATGTAAAGAGGCAGAAGCGGTGAGAAAAAAATATATTTTAACTCATTACGCCAGTCTCAGGTGAGTGCACATTTTTGGTGTAAACCCATGATGGCAAGTCTTTTCTAAATATGGATTTGCATCAAAATACATGGGTGGATACAAAGGAAGGCCCATGCGCCACCCATGCTATGCCTACCTGATGCACTGGCGTAGCTAGGAGGGGGGGCGGAGGTGGGGGGCGGACACGATTCCACTGGCGATTTGATGCAGTGCATGTGCACTTTTAGCTCAATGCGCAAGCGCAATGAGATAAAATGCGCGTGCACAGCATCAAATCGCCAGTCTTCACCATCTGTTCCCCTGCCCCCAGCCGCCAGCACCTCCCCTCTCTCTCCCCGCACACAGCCAGGCTCGCATTTCTCCTCCCCCTCCCCAGCCGCCAGCACCTCCCCTCTCTCTCCCTGCACACAGCCAGGCTCGCATTTCTCCTCCGCCTCCCCAGCCGCCAGCACCTCCCCTTTCTCTCCCTGCAGTTTCTTGGCCGTGTTGTTTTCCTTCCATTTCTTCTTTTAAGGCGGCAAGCTCTGCACTAGTGCGCAGCGCAATTGACTAACATCACAGCCAGGCCGGGACATCACAGCCATCGGGGGCCCCAGTGAGATACAGCCATACTGGCGCCGCCAGGTGACGTCACATCCTTCTGCCAAAGGCGGGGAGTTTGTTTTTTTCGAAGGAACAGTAAGCAGCAAGAAGCTGGTTACAGTGGTTAAAGAGCTCCGCAATCATGTTATACGCAGAACTGCCTTCTCCTCGTCCGGGGCCGTCAAAAAAACGCCCGCATGACTGGTTGCATTCAATCCTTGCCGGGCATCATGTCACGGAGCCAGTGACCGTGTTTGTAGCGGTTGCTCAGGAGGACAGACCTCTGTCACTGTCTGGACAACAGACTCGCCGAGGACAGGCTATGTCTCCTGGAAGCTGGAACATTCTTGACATCATGTTTTTTTAGTTCCAGCGATCATGAAGGCCACTGCCAGGAGGCATGCTGGCAACACGTGGTCTGGGTCGTCAGGTGAGAAAAATAAAATCCGGACAATTCATCAGCAGAGGGGCAACACGTGAATGCGGTGCCCTGCATGCTCTTTCAGAACAAGGCTGCCCGACTATAACTGCTGTCTGATCACTGGCGGGCAACAAACAGTCACTGTACTGAGGAGAAAGTGCACACGGAGTGAGCGTCAACAGGAGGAAGTTTTGCACGCCCGCCTCAACAGCCCCCATCCAGGTGAGCATTTCACAGCCGCCAGGGCATGGGGCCTGAAGAGATAAGTTACACCTCACTTTTCCCTATATTTGTCTCAAAGTCCAACATTTTAAGAGAGGTCTGTATTGGACATGCTTGAGTTTTATGTTTATAAAGACACACCTGTTTAAGAATGAGCATGCTACTCTTAGGCTAGTGATCTGGATATTGTGCACCAATAATGTACGTCTCGTTTAGCAGCAGAATATCACCTGCATGCAAACATGTGATTTTGGAACGTCTGATCAAGGACATCTAAAAGCAGGAAGAGAGAGTATCATATCTGCCTTCTGACTTGGGCAAATACTTTATTTCACCAGGCCTTCTTCTATTCATAAGCACATTCATACTTGTGAGATCTGTATTGTGCGCCGGGAAAACATTTCGATAAACTGCACAATGATGAACCGCATTTGGCAGAGCACATGTGTTGCAGTGTAAGACCAATGCTGGCAGCTGTTAAATATTCCCAGTTGCTAAATTAAATAGGCCAGGTCAGGAGCTTAGCAAGCATGTTCGATTATTTTGAAGGAGAGTTGTGCTGGCAGGATGTTGTTTTCCTTGCAGTCTGTCTGTGTATCGAGTCCTGTCAGCCCCCACCTTCTCAGGCGCCTGACTAGTTATCAAACCCAGGGGCCCTGGCTGCCCGTCCTAGATGAAAGGTGTGCAGCCACCTACAACCTGCTACTTATCTCTCAGCACTGCGTGCAGCTATCTTGCCAACCTGATCAACAACCTTGGCAAAGACGCTCGCTGGGCTTCTGGTGGCACAAGAGGTGATAGTCCAGCAGAGCGCAGAAGAATGAGAGCTATATTATCCTGGAGGGAATATTCATGCCTTTCAGAAGGTTCTTAAGAGGGTCAAAGGCATCACATGGCTTAGAGAGAAAAATGTGCTACAACTATTTTGGTCTTTCTTCTTCAGGTAACCATATATAAACCTAACCATGATACACTTTAAATTAGGGATGTTCATAGATCATGCACATTAAATACGTTTACCTTATGAAACCTCAACTGATTAATACAATCACTGTGGGTTGTGTGTGTAACTAGAGAGAAACATATTTGAGCCCTGTTTGGTGCTGTGGGCATTACTGACTTCTATAATCATAGAGCTATGTGGGCCTAACTAGCAATTTGGAAACTGTGTGAATATGCAATAGTCGTCTTAAAAAGCAGCTGTAGCTTAGTGACTTATTATTTCAAGGATTTTTCAACAGTTTCCACATTTTTTTTAGAGCTTCTCATTGCTCAAAAGTCTGTAATTTCTGATGTTAATGTCTTTTTGTGCACTAAATTGCTTGGTTTTACACATGCAACAGTTGTTTCTTGTTTCTCAATTGGGTTCAATTTCTAATATTTATATGTTTCCTTCATATTCAGTGCTTGATTTTGCTCGAGAGAAAGTGTCACTCATAGTTGTTGAATGTCACTCATAATTACTCTGACATTATAAAAATGTCACACTTAGCAATCTGAAACCTTGGCAGCTATGACCTCCTTTATGTCCGGCCTGCTGTTGTTACCTGTACTTCCGGTGCCAGCTTCGCCACTCCACGTGCACAAACCATGAGCTGAACATTGCAGGCATTACCCTGCAACTGCAGAAAAGTAGACATGGCCGCCGGTTGTACAGTGGGGTGTCGGAGAACATTCAATAAAGTATAGAACCCTGCGAATGCTGGTAATTTCTATGTTTTTTTTTCTTTATTTGAAATGTTATATCACACACAGATGATGTTAAAGTACTCTACAGTTATTTTCTTACAACAAAATGTGAGAAATTATTCCAAATAATAAACATACATATTTACAAAGAAATGTTCAGGATGACGTCAGAGCATTTTGCAATTTGTAGATACATATTCTGAGAAATGCATCCAAGTCATACAAATCCATGTTAGCAAAGATGTGTTGTCTTATAGTGAACGTTAAGACGTCAGTTTGTTCTTCACGCTACAATATTTGATTTAGGAATTGCACTACATATGTGGCGGTGCAGGTGCTGGAGAGAGCTGCAATTAAATGTCACAAACGTAAGTGTTAGTATAGTGGCAGTCTGTGTGTTCTCCTTTGTACTGCTGATCACCGATGTATTTAACTGTGTAGCCTTGAACCGTGTCATGTATGTGCATGTAACTTGCAGGATCGAGGTAACTATTAGCGGCTATACTACGTGTCTCTCGGTCCTTTTTCCCCAGCCCCCTAAAACCGCCTCCCCAGGGGCGGCAATCTGAGGGATAGCCCCAGGCGCCACAAGCTCTAGCTACGCCATTGACCTGATGCAAGCTAACGCAAGGCAGCACTATGCAAAGTCACAAAAAGACACACAAATAGGGCTTTGCATTGCTTCGTAATTACCATAATAGATTTAGCGTCGGGGCTGCAACAGAAAAGTGATGCAACCCCAACACAAAATCTTAGTAATCAAGAACTTGTTTTGGCAATCCTGAATCTATCGGCTGGTAATTTTCTTAAAATTCTAATGAAGGTTTGGCCACAGCCACAGACAAGCCTTGTCTCCTGCTCCACCTGACTCCTTAAGGCAGGGAGGGAGCATTCAATACAAACCATCCCACTAAAACAAACCTTCGCCTTCCCTTCTCTCCCTACCAGCCTACGAACACCCCCTCCCCCCAGCACACATAAACTCTTCTCCCATTCACTATTTGTTTTGAACAAGTGGTCAATGAGAGCATGGAGCCAATGGAACTGGAAATATTGTGAGGTTATGTGCTCGGTAAATTCACGGTTATTCCACATTTTGTGGAGATAAACTCGTAATAGCACTAAACATGTGCACAGATATCTATTGGAAAAGGTCCTTCTGGCCAATAGCAATTCCCACAAATGTTTACTGTTAATTCGTAACTGGGATCTCTGAGTTCTAAGCAATTCTGTTTTTGGAAGACATTAAATGGATAAGTCAGAAAACAAAAACGTTATTCATCATTCTTTACGGAGCTGGTCAATGTCCCAATAGCATAGGTCAGAACAGAAGCCATAAATCACACTCAAAGACAAGCAACATGCTATAAGGTAACTAACGCTAGTGAAAAAGGTATATGCAATAGGACTAGATTGCAAAACATTTTTGACTGGTACTATTTAATGTTCTTGGTGGTAATTAATTAAGGGTTTAGTTAAACACATTTACCACTGTACAATCAAAGCAAATTTCAGGAGTTAGTGTTGTGTGATAAGACTGTTTGTGCATATTGTAGTGGCAGCTGGTGATCTTTAAAAGAGATGGGGCATAAACCTTGGCTCAAATTCCAGTGAACAAGTATAACTTCATCTCTAGGAGTTCAGGGGCTTTTCTCACACTAGCTTGGACTCTGTCTTATTTTCTCACAAGCTTTCTCTCGGTCTCCTTCACTCACATTCCCTTACTCTCATTCGCACTTGCACTTTTACTCATGTTGCCTTACTCAGTCTCACTAAGTAACACTAACTTAGGTAGGAGACGGTGGCAGCATCCCTGATCCGCTTGCTGGCACTGGTACAGCGCTATCAACGATTTATGTGGTAAAAGCTGTTGGATAATTTTAAACCTCACTTCACCTTGTGCTTGAACACTTTTAAACGGGCTAAAATCTGTGTGTGTGTTGCCTACTAACGCGCACTTTTAAATTGTATATTTCAACGTGTTGACTATTAATGCGCTAGAAATTATCGCGCTGATTTTCCCTCACCTGATATCCTAGTAGGGAAGCAGCCGTTAGCCAGGTTCATGCTCGGAGACAGCGAGTAGTGGTGGCTCAATTCTCCTTCCTGTCCACCTCGTTCCGACAGGGTAACTATTACCGTTGTGCGGAGGGCAGACAGGTGAGAGCCAAGCACTTCCGGCACTTCCGGTGTTCACTGGAGCGGGTAGCGCTCTAGTGGCTCTTCTCAGGGGCTATTTAGGCTGAGCACCAGACACAGCGCGAATCCGGTAGGAGATGGTGCCAGCGTCCCTGATCCGCTTGCTGGCACTGGTACAGCGCTATCAACGATTTATGTGATAAAAGCTGTTGGATAATTTTAAACCTCACTTCACCTTGTGCTTGAACACTTTTAAACGGGCTAAAATCTGTGTGTGTGTTGCCTACTAGCGCGCACTTTTAAATTGTATATTTCAACGTGTTGACTACTAATGCAGTAGAAATTAACCCGCTGATTTTCCCTCACCTGATATACTAGTAGGGAAGCAGCCGTTAGCCAGGTTCATGCTCGGAGACAGCGAGTAGTGGTGGCTCAATTCTCCTTCCTGTCCGCCTCGTTCCGACAGGGTAACTATTACCGTTGTGCGGAGGGCGGACAGGTGAGAGCCAAGCACTTCCGGCACTTCTGGTATTCACTGGAGCGGGTAGCGCTCTAGTGGCTATTCTCAGGGGCTATTTAGGCTGAGCACCAGACACAGCGCGAATGCGGTAGGAGACGGTGGCAGCGTCCCTGATCCGCTTGCTTGCACTGGTACAGCGCTATCAACGATTTATGTGGTAAAAGCTGTTGGATAATTTTAAACCTCACTTCACCTTGTGCTTGAACACTTTTAAACGGGCTAAAATCTGTGTGTGTGTTGCCTACTAACGCGCACTTTTAAATTGTATATTTCAACGTGTTGACTACTAATGCGCTAGAAATTATCGCGCTGATTTTCCCTCACCTGATATACTAGTAGGGAAGCAGCCGTTAGCCAGGTTCATGCTCGGAGACAGCGAGTAGTGGTGGCTCAATTCTCCCTCCTGTCCGCCTCGTTCCGACAGGGTAACTATTACCGTTGTGCGGAGGGCGGACAGGTGAGAGCCAAGCACTTCCGGCACTTCCGGTATTCACTGGAGCAGGTAGCGCTCTAGTGGCCATTCTCAGGGGCTATTTAGCCCTCGCCCCCTCCCGAGCGCGCAGCGATCGCGCGCAGCCGAATACACGCCGAAGACCAGCCACAGAGCTGCCCGTCTGCGCCCGTCCGCGACTGGACGGGGCCAGGGGCCATGGACCCTATAAGACCCTCACAAGGCACTCTCAGGTATTCTGCACAGGAACTGCTGAAATTAAGACCACCCCATTGTTAGGTTGCACTAGTGAGAACTGGCCATGCTTAGAGGACCCCTTCTCCTGTTCCAAATGTCGCTTTCAAGCAACCTACCTAACCACTCCCAGTGTACTGGACACAGATACAGATAGGCCAAAAGACGGATTAAAATGTATATTATTGAATGTTCGTTCGATGCCCAAACATCAACTCCAAATATGGGATCTACTTCAGACATCGCTACCTGATCTTTGTTTCTTCACAGAAACATGGCTTAAACCTCACACTACCCCCGCCATTACACTAGGGATACCTCTAGGTTACAAGTTCCTAAACATGGATCGCCCAAACAAAACAGGTGGCGGTCTGGCCATCGCATATAAAGAACACTTGAAGGTCACCATACTAGAGCAAAAATGTTGTCCACTATTAGAAATTGTAATTTTTAGAATTAATCTTTCTACCAAAGTGTCCAAGAAAGGAGCACTGATCTATCATCCACCAGGACCTTGCTCAGATTTTACTATCTCCCTTCTGGAACTGCTAGCTCCCTATTTTAGAGCCAAAGAAGATTTCTTTCTTCTGGGTGATTTTAACATTCATGCAGATATTCCAGAACTTCCGGAAACTAAAACTCTGCTTGCTGATTTATCCACCCTGGGCTTGGAATTACAGAATAATGGACCCACTCATGAAGGGGGACACTCCATTGATCTGCTTTTCACCAATTGCGCCAAAATTCATTCTGAAACTGCCATCCAGCTAGACTGGACTGACCATTTCCTGGTGGAATTTTGCTTACCTATCATCAATATACGCCCTCACAAAAATACCCTCCCGCCAACATGGCGGCGTCAGTGGCACAAGCTAACTGTGGAAGAGCTGCAAAGGGTCTGGGAAAAGCTCAACCTTATGGAAACAGATAAAATGGAGGACACATTAGCCAAATTTAACAAATCCTTAACTGAGGCAATGGACAAACTTGCCCCCATGAAATTACACAAACAATTTCCTATAAATAAACAGGAGAAGTGGTATACTGAGGCACTGAGGGCTGAGAAACAAAGATGTAGGAGGATAGAGAAAAAATGGAGAAAGACACGTACAGAAGAGAACAGGAAGGCACACTATGAAGCACAGACAAACTATTATAAAAACATAAAAAAGGCCCGAAAGAACAGTCTTGCCCAGCAACTTGCAGACGCAGGTAATTCCTCGAAAGAACTATATAAAATACTGGAAGCATTTGCCAAACCTACAGTCTGTGCTAGCCCAGACGATTTTTCTCTATCCTTATGCAATGAAATATCACTGTTCTTCGAAAATAAAATAAATTCAATTTACGAAAAAATTCTGAAATCCTCGAATTCAAATTGTAACACCACTGCCTCCCCCACACTTATCCAAAGGAAAACCTCCCTGTTGTCCTTTCCACCAGTAACCGTCGTAGATCTTCCCCTCCTCACCAGCCATATAAAATCAGGCTCCCCCAATGATTTAGTACCTGCAAAAATGATGGCCCCCTTGAATACCCTACTAGGACCTCAAATCCAAACAGTCATTAATCACTCCCTCAGAGAAGGGCATGTGCCAGTGGAATGGAAAAAAGCAGTGGTCAACCCCATCCGAAAGAATGCCGCACTCCCATGGACAGACCTTTCCAACCTTCGACCCATCTCCCTTTTGCCATATCTCAGTAAATTGACCGAGAAACATGTGAATACACACCTGTCAAATTACATCGAGGCGGCGGAGGGCCTGGACCATTCTCAATCTGGGTTCAGGCCCAATCACAGCACCGAATCAGCCCTCCTCTCAGTGACTGATAACATCAGGATGTCACTTGATGAGGGGGGCTCAATGATTTTGGTGCTGCTAGATCTATCCGCTGCCTTCGACACGGTGTCACATGAACTCCTTCTCGGCCGATTGAGAGATGTGGGCATAGGAGGTGTGGCTATGTCATGGTTGGAAAGCTTTCTTTCGGGTCGATCACAAGGGGTCAAGCTAGGCTCCCACTCTTCCACCTTCAGGGAGCCACAGGGCTCATGCCTAAGCCCCACGCTTTTTAACGTGTATGTGGCCCCCTTGGCAAACATTATAAGATCATATGGATTCACCCCGGTGTGACACGCCGATGACACCCAGCTTATTTCCTTTCCACACTCTCACACCCGCAATCCAAAAATCATTTGCGGACGGTATGAGAGCAGTGGCACATTGGATGGCACAGAACTACCTTCAATGCAACGTGACCAAAACTGAGGTCATGTTGTTTGGAGGGGCAACTCTAATGTGGTCCCCCGATTGGTGGCCCTTGGAGCTGGGACCTGTCCCAACCCCGAAACAAACAGTTAAATATCTTGGTATTCGCCTGGATCAGGCTCTCCTACTTAAGGAACATACCACCCAAGTCACAGGTGCATGTTTTCGTGTGGTTGGGCTGCTTCGACGTGTTTTTCCATTTCTGCCAGACAACCACAGAAAAACGCTTGTTCAGACCCTAATAATAAGTAGGATGGATTATTGTAATGGCCTCTATATATCAGCCAATGAGGAACAATTGAAGAGATTGCAAATAGTGCAAAACACTGCAGCAAGGCTAGTTCTCAATGCCCCTCCCAGAACTCCCTCTCGTCCCCTTCTTCACCAACTCCACTGGCTACTAGTAAAGCAACGTGTTAAATTCAAGATATGCTGTACTATACATAAATGCCTGTTTGGCACTGGTCCCAGATATTTAAAGGAAAAATTTGTTCCATACACTCCTGGACGCACTCTACGGTCCAGTAGCCACCACCTGCTTCAGGTTCCAAAGTTTAGAAGAGCCAGACAGGGAGGACGGGCCCTCTCCTACAAAGGACCTGTCCTCTGGAACTCCCTACCACCAGTGTTGAAACAAATTACAAGCCTTGAATCCTTCAGAAAAAATCTAAAAACTTACCTTTACACCATGCCTTAGATAACATCTCCCTATATTACAGCTATAACTAACTAACTATAAAACCTTGTTAGAGACTACCAGTGGAAGCACAAGCGCAGAGATATCCCTTCGGGAATTGAATCAGGCGCTATACAGGGCTATAAATAAATAAATAACTCACACAATCTCACTCATTCTCATTCGGATCCAATCAGTCTCACTCATTCTCACTTTCGCTCAGTCCAACTCATTCTTTCACATTCTAATTCACTCAATATCACTCTGACTCAGTCTCACTCAATCTCACTCTGATTCACTTAAGGTGACACTTAGTCTTATTCCTACTTATTTAGTCTCACTCTAACTCACACAGTCTAATTCAGTGCCACTTATTCTCACTCTGATTCGCACATTCTCATTCTCAATCATTCAGTCTAATATATCCTCATTCAGTTCCACTCATTTTTACTTGCATAGTCTCAGTCTGGCTCACTCAGTTGCATTCTGCCTCACTCTGACTCAACTGATTATCACTGTGTCTCACTCAGACTCATTGACACAGTTCTCTCTCATTCCCACGCAGCAATTACTAAAAGCTAGCAAAAAACCCAACAGTAGCGATTTTTGGGGGATTATTAATTCGTTAACAAAGGGCCCAACACTTCAGCAACAGGCAGGAATCGGTGCAGACATCTGGACAGACCATGTAAAGACCTTGTTCAACCAGCACAGGAAGGATCTAGAACAACAACACCAGGGGCAATATCACGACCAAAAGGAGGCACAAGCCGAACAGAGACATGCAATTCCAACAGCTAATTCAGCCCATTTAAACTCCTCTTTTGAGGAGCAAACTCCTCTGACAAATGAGAAAGAACTAAAAATCCTCATAAAGAAATTAAAGTCCGAGGGAGCGGCAGGGCCAAACGGCATTCCAAACGCAATCTTCAGGAATAACCCAGAGTTATGGTCTGAAATCCTAACACCAGTCTTCAACGAGATCTATGTAAATTCTAACATCCCAGCTTCCTGGAGGGGGACTGTCATACACCCCATACACAAAAAGGGAGACCATGGTAAGCCAGGGAATTACAGATTAATCTCCTTGATTGACGTGGAAGCTAAACTATACGCGTCGTGCCTATTGAACCATCTGCAACGTTGGATGGAGGAACAAAACATCATACCCAACTTCCAAACAGGATTCAGGCAAGGCATGGGTACTCAATCGAACCTTGCAACCTTAGCTCTATTGACGGAACAGGCGCAAAGAAGGAAAGTCCGCCTTTTAGCCTGTTTCGTGGACATCAAATCTGCCTTTGACAGAGTGAGCAGGAATCACTTATGGAATAAACTTAATAGATGGGGTATACCAAATGCACTCCTCACCGCCATTGTAACCTTGCATACAGACACCTGGACAAGAGTCAAGCTCGGAAACGGGTCGAGCACCACCGGAAATATTCCTACACAAAGTGGTCTGAAGCAAGGCTGCGTCTTGGCCCCAAGCCTTTTTAATCTGTATTTATCGGATATCGCCCGACATTTTGAAAACCCAGACTGCCACCCCCCGAAACTGGCAAACAAACCAGTTGCAATCCTCCAATATGCAGACGACATTGTCTTGTTAAGCCAAACCCCAGTGGGACTACAAAGATCAATAAATAACCTGGCATACTGCTTGGACTCGGAACAGCTAGAGATAAACAAAGACAAAACAAAAATCGTTCGTCTGGTTGACAGCAGGAAATTAAAGTTCAAATGGAGAGTTAATGGCGCCCATGTGGAAGAAAAAAGTTCGTATAAATATCTGGGCGTAATAATCGGGCAGGGCACAAGTCACAAAGAACATAAAATGTCCCTCAAGGCAAAGACTCAGTCCCTGATCTACGCTTATAGATCCTTGCATAAAAAATTGGACTGCCCTAACCATTCGCATTTGTTAAAAGTCATGGCTGCCCAAATCCAACCAAGTTTGTCATACGGCCTTGTCCCCTGGTGCGGCAAAGATTTGCATCTCCAGAACGTATTGCAGTCAAAAATTTATAAAGCAGTTTTTGATTTGCCAAAATGTGCTTCACCCGCCCAGGTTAGACTGGAATTTGGTCTTCAGGATCTTAAATACAGGGCAATGAGTAACTTTATTAAATTCTGCCACACCCTCCAGCTATCCGAAGCGGAAACTCTAAATAGACTCTGCTGGGACGAAGTAAGGTCACAGAATGAGCAAGATACCCCAAATTCTTGGGGGAGTTATTTGAGCTCATCTTTGGCCACTTTGGAACTCCAACCAGCTTGGGACAACAAGATGGACCGAGTGTCCGTTAATAAAACTGTGAATGTCGCAAGCAAAAAGAAATCTTTATTGGAAGATAAATTTGCGCTCACAAAGAGACGGCACGGATGGACAGTCATGAATTCATACAGGTCTCTAAAGCCACAAGCCTACTTATCTGCCCATTTTAGTTCCTATTTAAAGATGTGCTTCCTAAAGTTCAGGATGGGGGTGTATGTCTCTAAGGATTTATCCCCCTCTTGGGTGATAGGTTTTAACTCAGAACGTTGTCGCTTATGTGGATTCCAAAAGGAAACCTTGGCCCATTTGTTGTGCGCCTGTCCAGCCATGTTGACCCAAAGGAGACAATACCTAAGGGCGATCTTTATCAATCCGAACATTCGCTCTAGCAGACAAGCAGTGATAAGCTGGCTGGAGGGCTCGTCATGTATCTTGTCTTGCCGAGGAGATAAGTTTATGAGATTAGTCAACAGCTGTCTATTGCAAGCGGATGATCTTTAACCATAATTGCAGTTAACATTTCCCCATAATTTTAATTTGGTTGGTATATAATTTTAACTTTTTGGTTGTAATCTGACTTAAACATAGTTTTAGAATGATTTTATAATAACAGAATTTTATACACTTGAAATGAATGGGAGATAGAGTACAGATGTAAAATGAGCACTTGCATAATGATATTTTTCGCAGTTTGAGTTTATGAATCTCACTTATTTTATGTAGGGGGGGTTGTGACTCACCTAGTGTCACTCATTCTCACTCAGTTCCACTCATTCTCACTGAATCTCACTCAGGCTCACCTAAACTCATTCAGTCCCACGCACGCTGACTCAGTTTTATGCACTTTAATATTCACTGATTCTCACTCACTCTTAATCACTCATTCTCATGCTAATTCACGCAGTCTCAAGCAGTCTGTCCATTCCCACTCGTTCACACTCACTGAATCACACTCTGCTTCACTCATTCTTCTTCTGTCTCATTCTGACTCACTCAGTCTCACTGGTTCACTCAATTTCAGTTAGTCTCTCTCATTCAGTCTCACTCAATCTAACTCATTCTAAGTCAGTAACACTCATTTGCACTCAATCACTCACTTTGATTCACTTAGTTTTCTGAAATGTAGGTTTTTATAGAGCGCGTGTATGTTGTGGCGTCTTAGCACTTACTACCATGAAATACAGAGTAGGGAGATGTACAGCTGGTTATGTACAGGTAAACAGCCAGGTTTTAAGATCCCTCCTACTCATTCCCACTTAGTCCCACTCATTCTCATTCACTCTGACTCACTCAGGCTCAGTCTAACTCACTTTAAAGCAATCTGTTGCACGGATTCTCAATCTCGCTCATTCTGAGTCACTCTGACTTTGACCCACTCTGTCTCACCATGACTCACTCAGTCTCACACACAGTAACACTCAGTTACACCCACTGTCAATAATCCTTCACCCACTCACATTCATTGTCACTTATACTCCATTGTCCTATCAATCATTCTTGCTCTCTCTGACTCACTACTTCATTGACTCACTCTCACACAGACAGCAACACACACCAATTCACCCTTCTCCCACACACTCTCTCTCTCTCCCTCACAGGCACACAATATAGCACAATTGCAGACCACATTTAAACACTTTTTACTTACCTTGCTGCCTGCACACCTGCCGTTTGGACTCTTGCTGCCAGGTGTCAGTTTCTTCTGTTTCTCCCCACCCTTTCTCAATTTATAGTTGGGAAACGGTGGGGAGACAGGGTGCTTGGCATGTAGCCACGGACACTGCAGGGCTTAATCTTGCAGTGCCTGTGGCTACCTTTAGCTGTGGCCTTTTGCCAGATGGGGAGACAATGAAGCAGCTGTGTTCCATGCAGATGAGAGTGGTAAGGTGGTGGGGCTCAGTGGGGGGGTGGCGGATTTCTACATACAACCACAAGGGGAAAATTAATTATTTTTTTAATTTTTCCTCACGGTCGTATGTTGAAATGCCCCCCCACGGGGTCCTACCGCCCTACCAGTCTTAACTGCATGGACTGCGGCTGCAGTGAGACTTGGCAGGGCTGAATTATTTCACAAGCCTGGACAATTTCTTTGACCGTTGGTCAAGGCACCTTCAGGTGCTTGCACCAGCCATCAGACACTTTCACTAGCTATCTCAAATTGGACATGAAGTAGGTCAGCATTTTATTTTTAATATACCAAAGGTGAACAGAGCAAATAATAGACTATAATTCACTCTTGGTATAATAATAGCACACAATAAAACAAGGACGGCATAGCCCTGGAGCCCATAAAGTACAGCCACATCTGGATTGTATGGAATTATGTTGTTGTGGTAATATTTTGTGTGTTTTTGTACTGGTAACTGTTTGTGCTGCAGCATTGCAATTTGAAGTTGTATTGTACAATAGTTGCTGAATTCTGTTTTGGCTTTTTTTCTGATCTACCTTCGTGTTACAATGTAGCTTTATGTATGTTACTGTTTTCTGTTCTTTTGTTTATAATATGTCTACAAATGCTGCCACATTACTAACCACATTTCGCACATGCTTGTAAAGATCCTGTGATAAGCAACAATTTAAGACCTTCTGAGTGGGAAAATACTGCTGCATCAGCTCTTCAACTATTTAAGACACCAGGCAGCTCCAAGCCTTGGCACAGACTTGTCCGAAATAATCACATTCAGTGTTCACTTCATGTGATGGGGCCCCACGGAGCAGTAAGAATGTACAATTAACATCGTTGCTGCAGAGTTTAGTTCTAAATCTTTTATATTAAAGACACTAAAATACATCATAACTTAGCTTCAAATTAGGATAGGTGTGGTGTTAACATAATACTAAATTACTCAGATAATTACTAACACCGAAGGAGTGACATAGGGAATATTGAGCAGCTACACATTTTTTGAGGAAGATTTTACAACTGCCTATACATAGCAGTTTAATGCCTGAGGTAAGTGTTTTAAAAAAATATATTATTGAGCAGAAGAATAGAGTAATTCATTGCATTATGAATCCTAAGAAAGCCGAATATTAATCATATTTTTGATAGAACAAAATATTCTTTATGGTAAAAAAAGATTCAAAGCAGGTATCAGTTATAGCTCAAATATATTTATCTCTGGCCCTCCTTGAATAGGAATAAAGTGTTTTATCAATCACCTGAATCCCACCCTACCCTAAATCATATCCTTTCTGGGACTACTGTACAAGAATCATTTAAGTGTTGGCATTCATTTCCTATGCCGTCCAGCGTCCACAATTCCCTATAGACCCCAGTGGACTCTATCATTGCAGCACTGGAAATCTTTCTCTAGTTGTTCCATGAAACTCCAAACTTGCTGAAATCTTTTAATTGCACTGACCCTTTTAGCATAGACCTCTTCAAAGTTCCAGGTACGGATCATTTTCTTATGTTATTCTATGTATGTATCTTCCAATTCTGCAGAATCAAGGATAAAGCCACTAAGGAGGTAATACATATAAAAACATCCTTGCCTTTTATATTTGGGGAAATTTGCCTCTGCATTGACAAGCCGAAAAGCGCTGATGCTGGCTCTCGGTCTATTTGATTATTTAAGGCTCTTCTAAGAGCATCAACTTTTTTTTGCCAAAATTGAGTCAGCAATGGAGAGATGAAGAAAATATGAAGCCAATCTCCTCCGCCTAATTGCCAGCAATGAAAGCATCTATCTTCCAACTCCTGATATATCCTGTGGTGGGATTTATGCGTATAATATGCCATCCATCATGACAAAAAATACATACACTTAAAATTAGCAGCCCTTAAGCCTTTATTACCAAATTCTGAGATCGTCTGCCACTTGACTTCAGAAAATGAGCATTGTGTTGTCTCAATAATTTTAACAAAATAATTCTCTATTAGATGGTATTCCCCTTGATTCTGCAGAAATCTATACCAATTGCCTACTCCACTCAACTTTGCTTTAGAAAAAGCTGCAGCTAAAGATGATGGACCTGCACTGGTTACCAGACTATATTTTGTGATCAACTAGATAATTTGTATAAACCTAAAAAGGAATGGCTTACTCTGAACCCCGCACCAAGAAACATTTTCCAGCCAGGTGATCCATATGCCTCCCAGCAGAAAATGGCCCAACTCGCTGAAGTCATTTGCCCTCCAAAACTTTAAGTGGCTAGCATAGATATATATCCCTAAGACCATACATACCCTTAATTGCAGATATACATAGACAGCCACTGAAGCGTAAATAGAACATAGTGTCTGGAGTCTTATACGAAGGTCTTGTTACATCTTATACCATGTTTTTTTTAAAGTATGACATTCTTTTTGAAGACTAGGAGCTGTGATCTCACTTCCTTTACCATTTTATCCAAGACAAAATTATCTAAGGATCCCTAAGAATCAACCAGACTAAATAAAATATCTAAGATAGAGGCTTCATAGCATGTACGAATCTGGGACAATGCCAGCGCCCACTGATTTATTGCCAATTGTAGTACGGGATATTTTAGTCTGGGGACCTTTTTACTTCAAACAAACTGTTGGAAAAGTACATCCAACTCTTTGAAAAAAGCTGTATTGATTTTTATTAGGACATTATAAATAAAAAAATGTATAAAGGTAAGATTGACATTTTATTAGGAGCAGCCTTGTCGATAAGTGTAAAAGGGAGAGAAGAGCATCTATACATTAGGTTTCAATTTTTTTTTAACATAACCTCGTAATTCAGCTTATAAAGCTCTCAGTAGGAATTAGTTATGTGAACCCGAGATATCAAATCGGATTACTCGAATCCGCAAAGCACTGAAATCTACCAGGAAGAAAATTACCTAAAGTGGTAAACATCAGTATTTCCAATTTATTATGGTTAATTGTATACCCCCCCAATAGATTGAAACTGCTCGAACTCAGCCAAGATCCCTCTCATATTTTGTTTTTTGGGCCAAAGATATAAAATTACATCATCCACAAACAGTTTAAGTTTGGACATGTCTTCTATTGGTGATTTACAGCCTGATTCATGTACGGGCCGTTTTGCGTGGCCCTAATAGCGAATCATAGCGACTCGCTATTGAGGACACGCAAAATGGTATTCATGTAGGAATTGCTAAATAAATAGCGATTCCTACATGTTCTCTATTTGCGTGTAGAAATTTCCTACTCGCAAAAAAAGGAATAACTCCCCATTCATTCCTATGGGCCAAAAGGCCCATAGGAATGAATGGGGAGTATCCCTTATTTGCGAGTAGCAATTTACTACTCGCAAATAAGATAGCGATTTTAAGGGTGCCAGGGGTGTCCAAAGGACACCCTGTAGCACCCGTAAAATGCACATTTGAACAGGTGTTGCGCACACACATGTCCAAAGGACGTGTGTGTGCAACATGCAACTTAGAAAAATGCTTTTAAAAGCATTTTTCTAAGTTTTTGCTATTTACCGAGAGGTCTGACCTCTCGGTAAATAGCGGCCCAAATTTGCAAATTCGCAATTTTTGAAAGTGTCATGAATAGCATTTAAGGAATCTCTAATAGAGATTCCTTAAATGCTAATCCTCGCATATTAGCTAATTCTTCATTAGCGATTTTTGCATTTGAGATTGTGAATCCCAAATGCCAAAATTGCACTCGCAAAAGGCAAGATTCTGAGAATCTTGCCCTTTGCGAGTGCAATTTAGCTTCATGAATCAGGCTGTTAATTCCCTGATTTCCCCTTATCCTAGCTGCCAGTGGTGCGAATAAATAAGTGAAAAGTACAGGCGGCAAAGGACAGCTATGATGAGTTCCGCGATTTATATCTTTAGTTCTGGTTATACTAGTAAGCAAATTCTTTATTGTTTGATTATTTAAAATCTTACAATATTTCCAATACACAATCATTTTGGTTATACTAGAATTAAAACAATTCTGCGCCCGAGGGCCCTGATATATATTATAGAAGATATTAATAATTGAACTAGGAGACCCCACCATCTTAAGAGCAAAAAACAGGGTATCACAATTGACATGATTGAATGCTTTTTCAGTATCTACCATCATTATTATTAGTGTGTATCTGATTGGTGTTAAAAGATCAATTGCATGAATTAAAAAGGTTGGATGACATTTGTTTTCCTGGCAGGAAGCCAGTCTGATATTTATCAATAAACTTCTGGGCAATAGGTGTGATTCAGTTAGCCCAGACTTTCATTAAAATGTTATAATCAGAATGTAATAGGCTAATAGGTCTATATGAGTTGACGTCATGAGGATTCTTCCCCTTTTTAAAAAAACTAATGAAAATCGATTCCTTGAAAGTTCGTGGAACCTCTCAGCTGTTTTTCACAGTATTAAAGAGCTCGACTAAAAAGGTTAATAATTCTTCCTGAAACACTTTATAAAACTCTATTGGAAGACCATCATTCCCGCAGGCCTTTCCAAATGGCATTAAGGAAATGACATGATGGATTTCTGATGCTGTAATATCGAGCCCTAATTCCTTCGCCTGGATATTTGACAGTTCAAGTAGATTAATATCCAAGAAATACTGATGTATTGCTTCTTTAGAAAACGTTTACTTAGTTGCTTATAGTTTCCTATAATGCGCAAGGGAGATTTTCACAGCCTCTTCCTTTTCGAGACCAGGACCTCCTATTCTGGTTCCTGCAATTCAGTAATTGATGCTGCTTCCTGTTTTACCCTAGATGACCAGGCCAACAATTTACAGACAATCTGACTTTCTACATGAACTAATTGAAATGTTCGCAAGTGACCTCCCTGTTCAATCAGGCACTTAAGAGCATCCTGCTGGTCTGCATTTTCGAGGCTTCTGCCGGATACCGAAAAATCTGCGAAACAGGGCATGGACTTCAAGACATTTCTGAGGCGACACGAGATCCCAGCAAAGCTGAGACCCACAGCCGACACGAAAGACGTGGGACCGGAACTCAAGGACATCCTGCAAGTTTGCAAGTGCACCTACTTCGCAAAGTCTCCCAAAGTTGGCATTGGGCTATTTGTTGCCCTTGCCCCGAGCACCTTTTGCACCAAAGCTAAGAGGCCTACACTCCACGTGTGTCCCGTGGGCCCGTTTCCTTCACCGCAGCTCAAGGCTCCTTCGCGATCCCTAGTCCGATGGCTAGTGGGTCCCGACGATGGACAATCCTTTGTTTCTTGAGCTTTCCTCGTTGCTCCAGACGTGCTCAGACTCCTCTCCAAAGGGTTAATCCCTCAGACCATGCTGGTCTGCACCGAAGCCGATCTTTGCATCTTGCATGGGTTGCTGTTGCCAAGGATTGTTGGGTCCAATCCGGATTCTGATGCTGCAGCACTCAACATCCTTTGTGAGACAGCTCAAATCCAGCTCCTGGTCATCGTCAACGCCTCCTGGTCCTCGTGGCTAAAGAGTCAAGCTTCACCTACTTCACCTTGAAGCACCTGACATCGGCTGGCATCTTCTTGTCGCCATCCTAGTCACTTGCTAGTGACCCAGCATCTGTCCCTCTCTGCTTTCAGGTTCTTCAGTTCTCCAATCCACCCTTGGATCCACCCGGACACTTTTCCCCTGGTCGCCTGCAGCACTTCACTGCAGCTCTCCATTGGAATCGACGACGAACCCCGATACCAAAAGATACTTATGTATCCGGCTTCCCTGGGTGAGGTAACACGAGTACTCCCGTGCTCCCGTGGGTCTTGACTCTCGAAGAGTCCTAGTTTAAAGGGGTTTCACCGCAGTCCATTCCTAAGTGTCCTTAACCTTTAAAATCTTAACTTAAATTTTCCTCATAGAAGTCTATGGTGATTTGCGACTGTGTTTAGACACTTGCACGCGTCTCCGTGGGTCTCCTGCGTCCCTACCTTGGGTGGTTCGTGGTAGCCCCAGTGGTCCTACAGGTCCTAGGCCTCACTTCTATCCCTGAAGTGGTTCTTATACCACTATTTTAGTATATGATTTGTGAGGCCCCTAGGGCAAAACGTATACTGTGCTATTTACTGTTTGCTATTTAAAGTATTGTACTTTTGCCTCTAGCCTCATAAAGAGACAAGAGGGCTTTTGTTTAGAATAAATACATATATATTTGATATATACCTGGTGTGGGACTCTCTCATTTGATTGTTCAAGAGAATATAGACTGTTAAAACAAGCTGCGTTACATTCCTTCAAGACTTAACCTGAAGCCTGCTCTCCACCGCTACCACTAGGATAGCTTTCTATAAGGTTTTCTTGAAACTACCATCAATAAGGGTCGTTTGGACTGGTGCAAGGTGCCCACTAGGATAGTGGACATCATACGCCTGGCCAACTTTTCACAGTCATCACCGCAATTTGGATTGAGCAGCCCTAAGAGCCACCATCTGCCCACAATTAGATGCCTTAAAGGCACCCCAAACAGAAAAAAGTGTTGCAGAACCCTTATTAACATGACAAAATTCTTTGTTCCATATTTTTATCTTTATGAGCCATTCCTGATTAGAGAGAAGGAGATGATCCATTTGCCACCTGGATTTTTCCCCTCGCCTTACATCTAATTCTATCTTGACACTATTGGCTGAGTGATCTGAAGAGGAATTGGCCCATATTTGAGAGTTGAGACACCTAATGGAATGAGAAATAAGAAAATAATCTATACACAAAGCAGACTTAAATTGTTGAGAATAGTAAGTATATTGTGACATTCCTGAAAGGGCTCTACACCATGGATCAATCAATTAATAATCTTGGATCATAACCCTTTTAGTTTTTGGTTTCAACAGTTTTTCCATTTTATTTGAGATGTCCCTAACTAGATCCTGAATATAGTTTAAGTCATCCCCTACTATCATTGAACTCACTGTTCCTCCAATCAAATCGTTGATTTTAATAATGGATTTTGGATCCTCAAATATTGGGGCATACTAATTTACGAGATTGCATACGTAACAAAAACAACATTTCTGTAAGGCCCCCTACATTTGCTTATTGGCCAGCCCATTGACATTTACCAATATTATTCATATTTCAGCCACCATTTCCAAAGGGCCTTTTCAAACATTGAAGCCAACAAAATAAAAATCTTTTCCGATATTACTTTCTAATCTATGGTTCTGCTCTTTTTTTAAATCTCTGCTCACCACCACCAACACACACCCCAACAGACACCCTACCTGAGCCTCCCACACCTGAAAGGAGGGGAATGGCCTACCATAGCCCTCTCTACCCTCGCTGGAAGGGGCCCTGAATGGATGCCCCTGCCGGGGACCATTTTGGAGCACTCAGAGTGAACAATCCCCCCACGTCCCATCAGTAATCATAATAAAACATCTCTCCCTATTTTTAAACCCTCTGGGTAGAAATTGATTGCAACATTCTTGTGCTTTTAGATCTCTCATTTCCTCTAAAATAAGGTTCAGCATTGTTTTCAGATCCCATTGTGCAGTCTGGTCATTTTCCTGCACCTGATTTGAAAGATGGATCTTAGAGTTTCTTCTCATGATAGCTGGAGGCTGCTCTTGGGAAGTCTCCAACCTCATTGCATCTATTATAGAGGGCTGGGATGACAGCTGAATTTAATGCCACCTTTTTTTCTTCCCCAGCACTCCTGTCACCATTGGATAAATTAGACAATTCATCTTGTGCCACGTCCTGCGAGATAGTCTAGATTACCGACTTGGTATTCCCAGCCGCCTGTCCCTGATCCAAAAAATCTTCCTCTAAGCTGAAAGGGCTATTGACTACTACTGACACGCCGCAACTTTTTAGTGCGCTCTGCCCTTGCTGCTGCCAATTCCATCTTCATTTTAGCAGTGTGTGACTTCGTTTTTAAGCCGGAGGCGGTGTCTATATTCATAGTAGGATTCGAAAACTTGAGATGATTTCCCATTATAGTAAATGGAAGAACTCTTTTAATCTATTAGGTCTGAGATAAGCAGATTTTCAAATGGAGCGACCCGCTACCAGGGTGCCCTTCTACCTATGACACCCTTAGGTGGCTACCCCTGGTGTGAAACCTGGTTGCCCCTTGAAGCAGACCTGGAACTCCTTAACTGAAACCCACAAAAATAGAAAAGAAAGCCACCTTCAACGTGTTTACAGCAATAGTGCCAGTTAGGATGGAGACTGGCCAGCATCCTTCCTCAAGCCAGCTGACCCACCCAGACGAATGAGGTAATATGACCCAAGGGATTCTTCACAGCAGGCTGTATGCTGGTAATAAACGCTCAGGGTAGCCGGGCACTTAAAAGTGGGAAAACAAAAAAAAAAGTATTCTTATAGTGCCTTCTACACTGGTGTGACTGCACAGCACTGTGAATATGGATACCAGGAAAAGCCAGAAGCGTCCTGCTTATGTTTGATGAAATGTTTCTTAGGTCCTGACACTTTAACTCTGTATTTTTTCTGAAGTCCTCTCAGGAGAAACTGCCAATTGTCAAATGGTTTAGGAAGTAAAAAACGCATGTTTAGTCTGAAGATAGCTTCCTTCTGTTAATATCAGGCCTTGGCCTTGAAGCACCCAAACATCACAGCAGGCAGCCGGCAAGCAGGCATGAGGAGTCCACTCAGCAAAGTGGAGCAAGCTGGGGCTATCTATAGCTGCCCAAGGAAAAAAGGAAGAAAGCGAGAGGCAGCAAGGATCCATATTCTCCCTCAAGTGCAGAGAAAAGCAGCCAAGTCAATGCTGCTAACTGGTAACCGTCTATCTGTACCCTCCTCGGAGGTTTCCTGACCCAGAAAAGACAAGAACCAGCATCCTTCTAGCGTGTCTGGGAACAGCCACGACCATTCCCGGAAGGGATGAATCCGAGGTGAGTTATGGGAAGGGGGTGGGGTTGAGAGCACTTAGAGACAGAGCATATCCATGGGTTTGCCTGCTGCCCCGGCGAACGGGTCTGTGTGAGGTAAGTGAAAGAGCACATTTTGAATAGTTCAGCTTCAGCCTGAAAGTAAAATATACATGTTCAATATATGTGTCCTACACACAACTAGAGAAAGATGTATTTCATGAAAGGATAAATGCTCTACTACACACAAGATATGGATTTCCTTTAAATCATCAAGATATTGTTGAATATACTGGTGCTGTCTTAGGCATGTACAATCTCTTACAGTACTAGGAACACTTCCTCGGCAGGGATTGGTATTATGGGTAGATGTCAAGCTGGATTGGCTGTACTGAGCATCCTGCATATCTTTTGGATGGACGCTGAAAGGATGGGGGGATAGTCTTGTTAGTAGGAACCAATGTTGTAGAAGTGCAGGATTATTAGAAGCACTGCAAAGTTCCTTGTGTAATCAGTAGTTTTCGGGCAACTATGAAAGTGTCACGTTGAATCCAATAATTAATGTACCTGCTGGAGAGAGATGGGAGTTTTGTCTAGTGGCAGGTTTGACTCCTCTAAAGTAGCGCAGAGGGTTAATGTGCCTGCTGCAAAGAACGTGTACCATGCATATCAAAGAACAGTATTTTAAGTGCATAACTCAGTGGGCTACAATGAACTATGAACAGCCATTAAAGAGCTCTATGCAAGTTGCATAGTACAGGTTAGAAAGTTATGTTTTTCCCCACTCTTTCATTATATTGATGTTGCTAAAAATGGTTTGTTTGGCAAGAAACGTTTTTTATTAGTAAAGTAATACCTAAGCACTGTGTTATGTTCTAAATCCTGTGTTTGGACTTCTCCAGACCAAACACTCCTGAAACATGCCTACCAGTATGGATGGCATGTGAATTCTACACCTTGTCGTCTCCTTTGCCTTACGTAGCATTCTCTATACACTGATTACACATGTATGAGTCATTGTCTCTGAATGTATTTTTGATGTAAAGTGCTCGGACACCCTACTATGGTTTGAGAGATGATATAAAACAAATAAAATATATGTGGGAGAGGGGCTAAGGAGAGATGAGAGGCACTGCTGGAGGGAAATAGGGAGGGAATCATTGAGTAGCCCCAACAAAGATTGTTGTATTCTGGTGCACAGCAAAGTCATCATTTACTATGCTTTACAAGCTAATAGAACTGAAAATATAATGACAAATGTGTTGTAGAATGTATTATTTGTCCACAATTTCTTTTTTTTGGGGGGGTAGAAGCCCCCCAAAACCCTCATTTGTAGTGGTCAGGCTAGCTTGCTGCACTCTCTATGCACCGTGCGAGGATTGGTCTGACAACATTTGCCAGGGCTGCTTTAGGTTCCCAGTCTGGCCCCAGTAGATGTGGGCGAAAATTTGCTGCAAATTTGAAGTTGTGTAGTTTGCAAATAGGACAAAGCGATTTTTTTCCATCACCACAAAAGTCTTTAAAGGTAGATTTCATGCCCAAACAATGAAATCACTAATGTTTGGACTTCCCAAAACTGGAAGATGCAAAAGGTTCAGATAAACAGAGACTACCTTCAGCAATTGTGACTAGCTACTGATCAGCCACTCAAAAAGGAGTGAATAAAGGGATACATTCTGAATGGCTGGAAGATGGCAAATTACATTGCATGAAACAAAAGGCTATTTCAACAATTCTGATTTGACACCTTTTATCTGGTCTGTGTGTTTAAACTTTCATGACAGTGTGTTGAGCAGCCAGTGGCTGAAACAGTCAAAAACACAGGCGATTTTGAGAAGATCACAGCCACATTTTTTCCGTTCAGTGGAAGCAGAGGCTAGAAAAGGTGCATTTTCCTGTGATCCGCTTCTAACAGAAAGATTTTGCCTTTGTCAATATGTAATTACTAGGTTTACCTTTTACCTTTGTCATTTAACATATGCATTAGTAACGTTTATTGATTGCAGACTAGGAATATACATCAATTGATATTATTTGTAATAAGGTCACATTTTCTTAGGGTTGAAGGCAGTAATTGGAAACCCTCTCCTTGCTATCCTGTTGAGAGACTAAGGCAGGTTTCTCACATTTGCCATACACTTATACCAGTCATAATCTGTAGATATAGCACCAAAGCACCAACAATGCGTGCTTCTTGTGTGGTTTAGGTATTTTGAAGTCCCAGTAAATACCAACTCTGTGAAATAAAATATATACCGGGTTCGGTTAATACCTCCTATCTTGAGTTTTCACTCGGAATTAGGGCATAACATGCAGAATTTGGTGCCTACTGCCTTCAGTTCTTCATGGATCAGTAATCACTGGGCATTTTGTAAATTGATCAGGCTTTCGACATTTATCTCACCTAGGGGCCAGATGCACGAATATTAAGAATAGCGATTTCCAAGTAGCGTTTTTTTCTGAATCACAATTCCGGCCACCAGTAAGAAAAGCGACCCCCGTGGGCACAAAACTGGCCCCCACTCCTCTGGCCTACCGGGGAAATGCCCGGTGCCCGGTGCGACCAGTTAACCTGCTAACGGGCTGCTACCCTGTGAAGGCAAATAAGTGCTGGTGCTGAGCACCGGAAGCCACTGGCTCATATTAAGCTTTGTTTGGAAAGGATGTCATAAACACATACCTTCCAAATACTGAGTTGGTAACAGGGCCACAAACCCGAATTGTAACTTAGAAACTTAATCGCTAAACAGTAATACATACTATATGGATTAGGTATTTGGAAGGGATGCCCAAAACACCCCCTAACAAGTTATTGAATCACCTTTTGCGCATTTAAAAAAGCATTTTTTCTATCACAGACTGACTGATTCTACGAATTGGGTCATTTGGACTGGAAACATTCTTTGCACATCCTGCCCAAAGTACATTCTAAGCAGGACCCAGTTGGTTAAACTCTGAAAATCTAGAGACTGAGATCAACACTGCCTTTTTAATGAACTGCGCTGCAGGCTCTATTAGGCATCCATATTTAATATACACGCAACAGAGGGAAACAGTCTCAGCAAAACATAATTAGGTTCTTTACAGCCCACAAAGCTGAGCTGTCTTTTTTAATTATTTCTTCAGACACTTAAATTGCCATTCATTTGAATATTAAAAGGTTAAATAAAATATATCCCGTTAGCAAACATTATTCTTGAAAGTAAAAATTTCTCTCTTATCATTTTACACAGTAACACAGTGTCTGCCAGTTGACTTGAATGAGGGAGAACAACTTAAATGAGAGAATGAAAACTCTTTAAAGTGGGCAACAGGGAATGAATGAGCGTTAGTGAGATCACTAAAGTCGTACATATATGAAGAAAGAAAGCTTGAATGGAGCAAGAATTTAATACATTAATCAATACATGTTTTGTTAAGCTTTCCAGAGGATATTAAGAACGTTTCAAATATGGGGAAATCTCAATCTACAGGCACTGACCATTACTGTCTGTGAACTTATTGTTTTACTCTACGTTCTATTGCCATTTTAATCTTTGTTTTATTTGTGTGTCTGTATGATATTCTGAAAAAGAAAACTAACCCCTCAACCATATAGAATAATGCAAATTTATTTATTTGTAATCCATGTAAACGATCAGAGAAAATGGGTATAGCCCACTTTTAATTTCTATAGTAAACCAGAAATCGTTTTGCTTGCCATGTTATCGGAGGGCTTCTAATAATAGAGTTGTGTTAAGTAGTGACTACTGACTTTATTCATTATAATCTCACTTAGGGGCCTATTTTGATATTGGATGGAATTCCTTCAACCCGACACCGGCATTAGTGCATGCTCCCATAGTGAAATGGTGTGGCTCACCCCAGCACCCCGTGGCAGGCACCTAGAGGTGCCTGCCACAAGGTACAGTGGTCAACAAGGGGGCACCATAAGTGACTTTGTAAGAAGAACTGGACTTGCATCGAGAACCCAGGCCAACCGGAGTGACTCTAAGGTCTAGTTGGCTGGTCTCTTGAGTCAACACCATGAACCCAGCACCTGGACTCTGCTTGCTGTGAGTCATGCCTTCCCAAGAGGTGCCATCTCAGACCTTGACCCTTGGAAGTGAGTCTGAAGGTGCTCTGCAAATCCAGCTGTGATCCTGTGGATTGAACCAACGCTGTATCTCCTTGAAGCATGGCATCGGAACTGCTGCTGCATGATGTATCCATAACGACGGCCTTCGCAGCTCCTTAGAACCACCACTGCGTGACACCTTCTTGAGTTAGAACTTTGCATTGCAGCCTTGCAGCTCCTCGGAACCGCCACTGCACGATACCTCCTCGACACAGGACTCCTCATCACATCTCACAGCTCCCCATAACCACGGCTGGATCTAGCAATACTCCACTAGCAGGATTTAAGGTAGTTTGTTCAGCGGGCCTAACTCGGTCCCTGTACCAGGCCAAAGCTTCATCTTGGTCGGCCTGAACTTGTTTTTTTTTCCTCGTCAGGATCTACCAGATAACCACAGTTGGCGCTTTGTATTTCTAGATACTATTTTTTCTTAAATATTTAAAACTGTATATCTCTGGTTCTACTGATTGGATTTTTTTAGATTTGGTCTCAAATGTTTTATTAAATTGTTTCTATTTTTCTAAATTGGTGTAGGATTTTTGTTGTGTTGTTGTTCTCATTTATTACTGTTTGAAGTGCTCCATAAATACATTACACATGGCCTCTGAGTTAAGCCTGACAGCTTTTGTGTGAGCACAGGTTAATTTGGATTTGTTTGTAACTTCACCCTGACAGTGTGGTGTTGGGTTGAATCAGGCCTACATACTCTGCTAAACTCTCGAACACCTTAGTATAGAAGTTGGCACGGACACTGGAAAATGCAAATGACAAGTTTATTAGGACCCCATGGGGTGGTGGTACATTCCTACAGCACCCTTCGGCAATGCAAGAAGTAGCACCCCGAACATCGGTGCGCGACCCCTTTTATACAGTTTAATGACAATAAAAAGGTAGGCGTTTACAAGCTACATCTTTAGGTACATATAAGGGCATTTTTGGAACACAGCCAACATATGGGAGGAGTTCGGTAATACTGGTCAGTTTGAGCTAACATTCCTGAGAGGATGACCAGTCGATGTATAATGCGCATGTGCGCTTGACCAGTACTAAAAATAGCCTGTTGCCGGGCAAAGTAGATGACCATGGGTATCGAGAAAGAACGAAAGGGCATGCTAACCACAAGGCAGCATGTTCATACAAAATGGAAGCCAAAAGGATTCAAAATGGCCCCGTATACTTTAGCCAAGTTAATAGAAAAGATCGTGTAGCTGAGCTAAACGCTAACTCAGGAGCTGCCAAAACACGACAGACGGCCCTTTTAGCGTTTAGCAAAAGCTACCTCATAACGAAAGTAATCCGGGTATTCATCATCAATATTAATTGCCATTATCTTCATCACTTCATCATTAACTAGTTTCTCTTGCTTAATAATTGCTCGTTTGGACGGGATACAAGCTGTGATACATACAGAACATAAGGTAGGGCCACATTGAATACATAAACAAAGAGAAAACAGTATTCCGATAATAATACATAGAATAGTTAATAACTTCCAACCCCATGTACTAAGTAGAGTCCAGAACCAGCTAGAAAAGGTCCATGTTCCATTCTCTGGGTGAATCTCAGCTGCTATCTTATGTAGCTTTGTTATAGCATCATACACAGAAGGTGAATTATCTGGCACGTACACGCAACAACTACTGCCGATGACACGGCATGCTCCTCCACGATCAGCTAGTATCACGTCTAGAACCATCTGGTTCTGGAGCGTCACAATTCTAGTAATCTGCAATTCTTCAGTTATATTTCCCAAAGCAGAGGCAGTTTCGTTAGCGACTGCTTCCACGACACGTGTAAGCTGTCTTATCTTTCTACTGTTTAATGCAGCTCCTACGAATGAAAATAATCCCAGATTGAAATCTACATATTGTTGTAAGGAGGTATCGGTCTGATCTATTCCATCAAGATCTAATGTTCTTTTAACTCTGTTTAGTACAAAATCGTGATACAACACATAATCATTAGGATACATAGGTGGAGCAATAAACACAGGCGGTAATACAAAAGATATGTAACAGGCTCCTAACCATCCCAATGGAAGACGATGGTCTCCCTTATTTCCACAAATGAAATATGTATTACGTGAGGCTACAAATGCAATTCCGTTTGGTGTATCAAATGTGAGTGTAATATTACATTCGCTTCGGCCTACAGGGATTGTACCTTTATTTCTAATGCAAAGATCTGCTTTTGTATCAATAACAGTTATCACGTGTGAGTTCGACACATTTATGAGTCTTTGGTTCGTAAAAATGCGAGGTGTAGATACATTGTCCGGACGATATTCTTCCCACTCAAATTTAGTTCCTTCAGCTTGTGGATAGCCATCTTTATCATTGAAACAAACTTTATTTAGTCGAAAGAGCAGTCCACCTTTCGTTGGCCATCGTAAAGTGAAAAGAAGAGTGTACCAAGCGTTACACGAACCATTATGAGAAAACGGGAGAGGAATAAGTGGAGTTCCTCCTCTCTTCTGATGTCCAGGCAACATTCCACATACCCAACAATTTGTTGTATTAGTCATGTTGTGAGTGTGATGCAAAATCTGAATGAAACTGTTATTCAAATAAGTCTGCCTATGTCTCTCTTCATGATAAGGCAAAGTGAAATGAAAATGTTCGGATGGGCTTGGAGTGGTAGGCAGTTCTCGTGCAGGAAACAATTGTTCTATAGTCCAAGCTATTACTGCTATTACCACTATAGTCAAGACAAACAGTACGGCACCACAAATTCTCCCCTTTCGTGACGGAGGAGGTGCCATAATTCACAAAACAATGTTCTCTAGAAACAAACTAAAAAATAAAAAAATAAAAAGGTAGTTCTGGACTGAGGCTGCCGTTGGTTTTTTCTCCGAGATTCAAGACGGGTGTCGCTACACTGGACAGAACTGATCCCCCCCCCTTGATATTCCCGGCTTCCGTTTCACAAACCTCAGAACGGTTACAAACCAGTTCAAAAAATGCAAGAAAAAATTATCTCCTGGGGCGTAGATTGTACTTCACTCCATCAGCTACAGTGTGGTCTGGGAAGGCTCCCTCCAATTCACTGGACGTAACAGCTGGGCTCTTCTCTGCATCCAAAATATTTCTGTAGTCGGATAGCACCACTGGGCCCACCAGATCCGGGGAAACACGACGACAGTGGGTGGAATGAATCCACCGTTTTTTGTTGGTCACCCTTACTGCTGTTCGGGTTGCAAGCAGCACCTGCTCAGGACCATGCCATCTTGGTTCCAAGCTGCTGGATCTCTCAAACACTTTGATCATCACGTGGTCCCCAGGACGAAGATCGTGAGCCTCACCGTTGGAGTTATCAGGGAGCGCTTCTCGAACCTGCTGATGAATAGAAAGTAAATCATTTGTTAATCGTGCCAAATAATCGTTCATCATTATACAAGGCACATCATGTATCAATCGAGTCTTAGGAACTCCCCAAATGTTCATAGGCCTTCCAAACACCACTTCATAGGGTGTGAGGACAGATCGGGAATGTGGCACTGATCGGATAGACAGCAATGCCAAAGGCAAAGCGTCCGGCCATTTCAAAGATGTGGATGCCACGATCTTTGCTAGCTTCAGCTTCAGAGTTGCATTATACCTTTCCACTAGACCTGCTGAATGCGGGTGAAATACAGCGTGGAATCTTTGCTTGATTCCCAATCCTTTCAGGACATACTCCACTACTTTCCCAATGAAATGAGGACCATTATCATTCCACATAAACTTACAAACACCATAGCGTGGGAAGTACTCTTTGAGTAACACCTTAGCTGTTGTCAATGCTGTATTATCTTTCGTGGGGTAAGCCTCAATCCATTTACTAAAGGCACACACCACCACTAAGACATACTTGAGGTTATTACAGCGCTCTAGCTGGATGTAATCCATTTGCAGTACTTCAAATGTTGCAGTAGGTGGAACAAACCCTCCTTTGGGAGTATAAGTCCCTTGTCCAGGATTGTGCTGCAAACATATCAAACAGGTCTGCACTACTCTCTTAACTGTAGAAGCAATCTCTGGATTTTCCCAAACCTGTGTAAGCAATTGAGTAATTGCAAGAGCTCCAACGTGTGCCAGCCCATGCGTCATTTGCACCATTGTTTGTAAATAGGCCGTAGGTAATTTCCATCTTTCCATGTCTTTGCTACGCCAGCAACCCTCATCATCCAATACTCCTTCAGTGGCCCAACTCACAAGTTCTGCTTCAGATGCCGACCTCTGTATGTCTAATATTTCTTCTCTAGCATCATGCCATCGCTCAGCTTGTGATTTCACCACGTACATGGGAGAGTTGTTTTGTAGCATAGCAGTTTCTCTCGCAATGCGATATGCGAAAGCATTGCCTTGCCCTATTTTATCTGTCACCTTTTTATGTGCGCTGTATTTGACTATCGCTACTTTCTTCGGACATAATAGTGCATTCAGGAGATCGCGTACCAATTCTCCATGCATAATGTGTACTCCATGTGAAGTCAAAAACCCTTGTTCCTTCCAGAGTAGGCCAAAATCATGCACTACTCCAAAAGCGTAACGACTGTCCGTGTAAATGTTCACACATAATCCAGCACTTAACTCACATGCTTTCGTTAAGGCTATCAATTCCGCTGCTTGAGCCGATTTCTGGGGTATTCGTGCTGCTTCTACCACTGTCTTAAGTGTCATGATTGCATAAGCTGCGGAAGTCGTACCATCTGGTAACCTCACACATGACCCATCAACCCACAGTTCCCCATCTACATCTGTAAATGGCGTATCCTGTAAGTCGATACGACCCTTTGTCTGTTCCTCAGTCAGAAAAACACAGTCATGTTGTTCTTCCTTCTGGGTCTCAGCAACAGGATACGGCAATAAAGTAGCGGGGTTCAATGTAGCACATCGTTTTAGCGTGATGTGCGGCGCCAACAATGTTAGCTCATATCCTGTTAGACATGCACTAGTTAGATGCTGTGTTTTCGTTTGATTCAACAACGCATCTACCGCATGGGGAACTAACACCAACAATTTGTGTGACAGAACTATTCCCTCACTTTGTCGTATGGCTACTGCTGTTGCTGCAACTGCTCGAAAACATCCAGGCAACCCTCCAGCCACAGGGTCGAGTACCGCCGAGAAATATGCACAAGGTCTCTGTTTGTCTCCGTGTGTCTGCACTAAGACTGACAGTGCGCACCCATCCTTCTCATGTACATACAATGTAAAGATCTTCGTGTAATCAGGTGTACCTAACACTGGTGCGGAGCAAAGAGCTTGTCTCAATTGTTCAAAAGCATTCTGACATTCATCTGTCCATTCAATGGGAATCGGTGTATCTTTGGACAACAATGCTAACAAAGGCTTAACAATGTGAGAAAAACCCAGTATCCATTGCCTGCAAAAAGACGTCAGACCTATGAAGGCACGAACATCCTTCTGAGTACGGGGGACTGGTGTATCTAAAACTGCTTGGATTCGATCTGGTGTCAATGCACGGCCCTCCTTAGACAAAAGATGACCGAGGTAGGTCACCTTGGGTCTACAGTATTGTAACTTTTTCTTCGAAACCTTATGATTATACTTAGCAAGGAAGGAAAGCAAAGAAAAAGTGCTCTCCTCACATTGTTCCTGTGTGTCTGCTGCAAGTAAGATGTCATCCACATACTGAATAAGAGCCACTCCAGCCTGCAATTCAAAAGAATCAAGCTGTCTTTTTAAAGCCTGACTATAGATGCTAGGACTCTCTGTGTAACCTTGAGGAACTCGACAGAATCTATACGATTTATTATTTAATGTGAAACCAAAAAGATATCAACTGTCGGGATGTACAGGAATCGAGAAAAATGCATTTTTCAAATCAATGACCGTAAAAGTAGTTGCCGTCGGTGGAACCAACGTAAGCAACGTAGTGATGTCAGACACCACCGGGTACTGAGGCACTACTATCTTATTAATTTCTCTCAAATCAATGATAAAACGATAAACCTTAGCATCTGTATCTCTTTTAAGGATCGGGAGAATTGGACTGTTACAAACATTGTAGGGGACTTCCTCAACTACTCCTGCTGTAATCAAATCATTCACGATATGTATCAGGGCAATTTCACCTTCCCTTGAAATTTTATATTGTGGGACACGTGGCAGAGATACTCCCTCCTTTACAGTAATACGTACTGGAGGAATAATCATCTGACCTACATCCGTATCAGAAGTGGCCCACAACGTTTTTGGTAGGGAGGCTAGTACTTCAGATTCGTGAAGAAAACACACTCGCTTAATTTCTGGATAATTTTCATTCAACACAACCCGCACTCCTTCCGGAGCACAGCGAATAGTAGCTCGAAAATGTTTCAACATATCAAGTCCCATAATGTTATCTGGTGTGTTTGGGGACAGCAAAAAGGGACATGGGGCAGCAAATTTATCAACATAAAATGTAACAGGTTGAGACAGTGGGCTAGAAGTAGGTGTTCCATCGAACCCTATAGCTGTAATTACTTCGCCAGACAGGGGAGCCCTTGGAACCAAGTTTTTGGACAAAGCGCTACGATTAGCTCCTGTATCAACTAAAAACTGATCAGTAGAACCCAAGACATGTGCTTCTATATATGGACCCCTTTGATCAACTGGTACCTCAACCGATTCCACACCCCATCCTACGCAATCCTATGCATGACGCTCGTCGCGTGACTCAGCAGAGCCACCCTCATTTATCTGATATTGATTGCGGTTATCAAACGTGTTATAAGTTTGTCTGACCACGACCCCTTGCTTCATGGCTTCCACGATCATTCGCTCCACCTCTCGATCCTCCATAACCATTCCTAGACCTTCCACTTCCTCGACCACACTGACTACGCTGTTCTCTCAGCACCGGACAATCCGAAATCCAATGTCCAAACTGCTTGCAGTATGCACACTGATCCTCAGAGATGTCGGAACGGGGAGGAGGCGCATTATTATACGATCCTCGTCTACCCCTATTATTCCCCCTTGAAGCCTGGACCAGAGCCAGCATTACCTTCGTCTTCAAATCCTTCACTTTCTTATCACTACTTTCCTTTGCCTCCAATTCCTGTCGTTCATAGTATTGAGCCATAGTCAATAAAGAAGCAGGGGTTGCCGTGGTCCATGAACTTTCACTCGCCTTTAATCGTTTTGCAATCTCCGGTAGGAGATTAGCCACATACTTATCAACAAATAAATGCCTGCCTGTATCTTCTGTCAATGATTGCCCACTGTAATCATGGAACGCTTCCTCAAAGCGAGAAAAGAAATCAGAAACCGATTCATCCGTTTTCTGCTTACAAGAGGCTAACATGGTCCAATCAATTTTCTTAGCGGGAACAAGCGTTTTTAATTTGTTTAGTATAGCCCCCGGGAGGTCCAATATTAATTGACAAGGCTTACATGCTGGTTCTCTGTCTAAATCAGCTTGAACTATATCCTTCCAACTTGCCCCAAGAGCCATTTGATCATCAAACTTGCGAATCATTCGCCACATATCAGGGGGCAATATTAGCCCAAAAAACAGATCAATATCAACTAACGTCATAATGCACGAGGAAATTGCGCTTTCAACACTTTCATAGAAAGCCGCTGGATTCTTACGGGGATCAGGCAAAGCAGTTTTAAGCGCCATAACATCTGCTCTATTCCAAGGCGTATAAACCCAATTATATATAAAATAACCCTTCGCGTCTTTAGATGTTTTATCATCATCTGTGCCATCCCCTTTATGAGGGACATATAAAGGCGCAGCTTCTCGCATAGGTCTAACATTAATCGCAGCATTCTTATCTGTTCCAAAGATAGAGCATTCTTTGGATATCTCCGTTGATCTAGGCGCAGGCGAACCCGATGTCTTTTGAACCTCCCGTAGCCGTGTCGCCTCATTCCGTAGCTGAACCAAGCGTTCAAAAATTCATCCGCATCTGAAAGAATAAAAAGACCTTTACGAAGGTTATCGCGACCCTTTGATATATCCTTAGGTTCTAACTCAGAAGAATACTTTCTAAATCGGTCAACAACCTCATCTCCAAAATGATCTAAGAAATACAACCGCTCTTTATCAGACCATTGTTCCATTTGCTTACTAATGTCAGAAACAGTTACGGCATTAACATTTAGCTTTCGTGCAAACGAACGCAATTCCGCAGTCCGATCTGACGATAACCTTGTACGCTGTGTATTCTGAGCCTCCTCATCTGATTCCTCGTTCGGAGCCGTAGGTGCGACGTACGGAGGCGGACAAAGATCTAGTAATGAAAAATCATCTGTTTCATTAATAAGGACCGGATAAACAGGACGCCTGATAGGAAACTGTTCATTAACCTGTAAATTACGTTCTCCAGTCTCCCTCTCTTTCTGTTCCTGTAACTCCTTCTCCTGTAGCTGTAAAGCTTTATCACGTGCAGCCCTTCGCTGCACCTTATCCGCCAAGGCTTCCTCACGCTTCATTCGTTCACGCACCTCTTTCTCCCACATACGCACACAATCAAACATATCCTGTCTAGACCTGCGCTGAAACAAACACTGCTCCACGTACTGAACCTTTCGTAAATCAAATGACCCATGTAGTGGCCACTGTAATTCACGATCGGCTTTACTGTATTTGTGCCATAATGTGCTGTACATTATTGGCGGAATGCCAAATTTTACATACATCTCACGATTAGGGGTCCCCTCTGGGGGAGCCGACTGTGATTCATTTAATCGATAACTGGTACCATTTCCAAAACAGCACATTCCTCGGAGTGTGCTGAGAACAGGCATGTCAAAAATATCATGGAAACGTGATATTACATAAAATGACACTTAATGTGCTTTCTACACGGTGTGCCGTTCGAACATAACAAGATTAGAGAAATATCCCTACATGCCTGCCTATGTGAGGTGCACTCCGCATATAAATCAAATTCATAGATCCAAACGTTAGCTAACTCAAACAAATTCAAATTCAAATTCAAAAAGCCACAGTAAGTGTCAGTAGACTACCTTACCAATCATAAGCTTACCAAGTATCTTCAAACGTCCAAGATCCAACTGCCAAGTTCTTTAACCGAATCAGCCAAACGGCATTACACGACATCCAAGATCAGAATCTCAGTCGAGGACCGGCGCCCCCTGGAAGGTCAGATCAGAAGGAAAGGAAGAAACACCGTGGGTGCCGAGACTCGGGTCACTGAGTGGCAGCGATCGCTTCCATGGCGAGTTTCCGAACCTTCGTCGTGACCTCTCCTTCGGGCATCCGAGTCGCCGATGAGTCCCTTCGTGGTCGCCAATTGTGGTGTTGGGTTCAATCAGGCCTACATACTCTGCTAAACTCTCGAACACCTTAGTATAGAAGTTGGCACGGACACTGGAAATTGCAAAAGACAAGTTTATTAGGACCCCATGGGGTGGTGGTACATTCCTACAGCACCCTTCGGCAATGCAAGAAGTAGCACCCCGAACATCGGTGCTCGACCCCTTTTATACAGTTTAATGACAATAAAAAGGTAGACATTTACAAGCTACATCTTTAGGTACATATAAGGGCATTTTTGGAACACAGCCAACATATGGGAGGAGTTCGGTAATACTGGTCAGTTTGAGCTAACATTCCTGAGAGGATGACCAGTCGATGTATAATGCGCATGTGCGCTTGACCAGTACTAAAAATAGCCTGTTGCCGGGCAAAGTAGATGACCATGGGTATCGAGAAAGGACGAAAGGGCATGCTGACCACGAGGCAGCATGTTCATACAAAATGGAAGCCAAAAGGATTCAAAATGGCCCCGTATACTTTAGCCAAGTTAATTGAAAAGATCGTGTAGCTGAGCTAAACGCTAACTCAGGAGCTGCCAAAATACGACAACAGGATTAATGGTTTTTCCTAGAGAAGAGTTTCACTCCCCCCCTCAACCAGTAACCCATTTTCATACACCTGTTTAAAGATGTTAACAATTAGATCACCTGCTCTCATGCTATGCACAGTCAATTCTCTATAGAAAACGTTAACTATAGCTCAGCATTAGCTCACATGGCCTCATTTAATGTGCTGAATGGCGTGTTTGTTTATCAAAGTGTTTTATAGATTAAAGCTATTATATTCTGGTTCTGCAGGAGAGTCCACATCCAGCAGCAAAGCGTATGCCACCAATATGTACTAAGAAAGTTTCCTTAAATTATACCAGGCTATACTGGTATCAGTACTCTCCTGCTAAAAATTAAACCTGATTCCTCTGCATCTACGATTGCAATCATGCTCCTACGTGTATACTTTGTATATGTAAGAGGGGGCTGTGAGATCCATAATACAAAAGCACTGGTATCTCCTGAACAATTATCTGATATTGGGAAAGAATTAGCCCCCTCATAATCACGGATTCACTGGTTACGTACGTGGAAGAGGTGTGGCGCCGCGGCCAGGGCGACTGACGCTGGAATCTGGGGACCACGGTTCGATCCCCGGCTCCGGCGGCAGGTTAGCCCAGCACCATGTGACTCTGGGCAATCGCTCGCTTAATCTTCCCGACGGCCCCCCAGCGCCTAGAGACCCTTACGGGTGATTGTGCGCTTTACAAATGTGGACTTTACTTTACTTTACTTTAATAAAGACGCTGCATTTTAAATGTGGCCTGAGTTTAATTGAGGGGTGGCAAGGACTGCTGTCACAGTACTCCTGGGTTGAAATGATGGCCATTGCTAAACCTCAGCATGGGAGAGGCCCTAGGATACATGAGGCTCCTAACAATCGGAACTTCCATATTGTAGTTCAGCTTTCGAATACTAAGATGACGAGCTCACAAGTGATGCACCACAATGCTCCTCAAGGTCCATTCCTCGAATTACTCTTGCTTGCCAAAGGCGTACGAAGAGATGGACTATTAGCTCTGTTCCTATGGAGTTCCTGATAACTGCTGCCAGGCTAATTCAAGCCAGGATAGAGTGGCCGGGCTTGCAATGACCTTCTAAGGCTACTGAAATAATTAGTGATGGGTGAAAAGTAACCACTCGTAAGTACTATGGGTCCCATTTCAAATGATCATCATTTGTTCACAGTGCCACTTCAGAGAGGGACCAACCTAATGCACATCAGACTGGGCTTTGCCCCTGTAGGAAAAGTCCAGGCTGTGTCACTGTAGAAGGAAGGACATTATCAGACCAGAATTAGCCTCTTGAGACCTCATCAGTGAGGTACAGCTTGAATCCTACCAAGAGCTGTAACAATAGCATCTGCCTGTCCAACTACCGTTTTACAAACTATGACAACTTCTGAAGGGAAAACACAGAAGCACACGGAGGGTGCATAGAGTAACTTGCAATGCCCAACAAAATGGCTGAAGAAGCAGAAGTCCAAGCAGCAACACACAGTGGTCAGGACCACTTACTCAAATGGCATCTTCCTCAATGAAACGTGTATAATGCAGACTCTGTGATCAATGGAAGCCCTTCTTCTTCATTCTCAAGATCTTACACATGAAGGTGTGCATTCTGCTGGCATATAGGAGGGTGTGCATACTCAACCACAATAACCCTGTTAACTCCCAAGGCTGCATATGGTCTTCCAGGCACAAAAGGCTGCCTTCTGCTCTATGTCACAAGGCTCAGAAATAGGGCCAGAACGGTGGGAGTAGTTATAGTTTATAAATCCAATTCTTATTGGAAGTCATGATAACCAAGTTCCAAGTGACCCACAGCATTGCAGTAATCTACCACTGCAACTCCAGCTACTCCAAAAGTAATTTCCACACTGCTTCCGGGTTTCCCTCGTAGACCCAATATTGGGGCGTCTACCGAATTGTTCAGGGTTGTTTCCATTCTGTTCCTGGGCTCACCTCCTAGTTCAATGGCTGTTGCATCTATTTTAATTTTCTTGTGTGCACCCTGCTTAACTTGAGCCGGCGGGGACCACTGGCACTTATTTTTTTTTGACAGGCACTTAGTTTTCTGCATTAGGTAATTACAAAGAGCATGATTTGGAAACACATATCAAAAAGACAGATAAAGAGAAAGATGGAAAAACCTTCTCAAGGGGAAAGCAGGAACCTGCAACACAACGATATAGAGTGCGGGGAAGGTCTGGTAGAGGATTAAACAGGCATAAGGTGGTTTAAGACTACCAGCTTGGGTATTTGGGGTGCCCACAATTAATTGCATCGACCGTGGGCTTCCGAGCTGAGCTTCAGGCGCTGGCACGCTTTGTTTTACAAATTAAGCACTGGCTGCACATATATCACTCCTTGACTATTGTGTTTATTTAATATGATTCCATAATGTCAATCTCAGTGGCATTTCAAAGGAAGGCAGGAAACATATGTATGTATGTATGTATGTATGTATGTATGTATGTATGTATGTTTGTATGTGTTTAGGTATGTATGTAATGTTATTGATAAAGCATAAACCTAGCTGGAGAGCAGCATGGTACTAATCAACACTCAGGTTAGTTTATGAAAACAACAGTACCCTGATAAAGGAATGGAACATGCAGACAAGCCCCCTTCCGCTATTTACGCAGATATTCCCTATGTATAATTTTAACTACAGCTTCATAAATGCCAGCTCAGCATCAGCTCTCTAGATTTAAGAGCCTGTTTTATTGTGCTTTATGGCATGTTTGTAAATTAATGTTTTATACAACTGCACAGAATTAATCCACTGTGCTCAGTTTCTGCAAGGTAGTAGGAAGAGAATGCATAATCAATGTGCAGTAAGAATGTGTTCTTAAATTTTGCTCCACTTTATTGATATCAGTGTCTGTGTACCCTGCTACAACAAAACCTGATACATCTATTCATACAATAACACTCATTGTTCCACAAAAACAGGACCATAATTATGACATGAGCGACCCTTGACCCTTCCAGGTCGGTCACTCCCCTTCCCCACAGCACCGCTTGTGCCCGTTCTCTCCCTCGCTGCCCGGTTTTTCCTTCTGCTCCCCTCGCGGCCCCAGTGTCTCTCTGCCCCGTTTTGCCTTCTGTTGCTTAGATGCCCCTGCATTTCTGTGACCTTTCTGCCCTTTCTTGGGACCTTTCTGCCTCTGTGCCACTCGTTTCCCCCCGTTTTTTTGTGACCTTTCTGCCCTTTCTTGTGAGCTTTCTGCCTCTGTGCCACTTGTTTTCCCCCGTTTTTTGTGACTTTTCTGTCCTTTCTCTGGACCTTTCTGCCTCCTGTGCCACTCGTTTCCCCCTGTTTTTTGTGACCTTTCTGCCCTTTCCTGGGACCTTTCTGCCTCCTGTGCCACTCGTTTCCCCCATCTTTTGTGACCTGTCTGCCTTTTCTTGTGACCTTTCTGCCTCTGTGCCACTCGTTTCCCCCTGTTTTTTGTGACCTTTCTGCCCTTTCTTGTGACCTTTGTTTCTCTGTGCCACTCGTTTCCCCCCGTTTTTTGTGACTTTTCTACGCTTTTTTGTGACCTTTGAACCTGCTCGCAGGCAGGTAGCCCCCACGCCGCTGCTTGTCACCTGACTGCCTCGTTCCTGCCTCCCTGCGGCCTGCTTATTTCCTGTTTTTTTCCCTCCCCTCTGCCCTGTGCGCCAGATCCCCCTGCCCCCCCCAGCCGCTCCCGATCCGGCCCTTTCCCACCGCTGCTTCCCTGCTGCCCCGCCCCCCCCTGCACACCCATTCGCCTCCCCGCTCCCGCCTCCCAGCTGCTCCTCCCTCCCAAGTGACCTCATATGCAGGCTGAGAAGCGGCTGCGAGCAGCGGGCGCGCAGCTGGCACGCCGAAGGCAAGCCCGTCTGCGCCCGTCCCCGCCTGGACCGCACAAAGCGCCAGAACCCCTGGACCCCGCGAATGCCACAACACCAGAATCCACCACGATGCCAGCACCTTCCACGCACTCGATGCCAGCACCTTCCACGCACTCAATGCCAGCTGAAACCACACCTGCTTCCAGGCCACCCCGAAACGGACCCACGGACCCATCTCCTGCCACACCTGTAGCTTCACCTGCGACAGAACCACCAAACCTCCAAGGACTGGACCCAAACACCTCCGCTGCATACCCCTCAACACACGCTCCACGCGCAAAAAATGCCGTCAAGCTCTGGGGTCTGCTCGACACCTCTGCCCCAGACGTGGCCTTCCTGACCGAGACCTGGTGGAACGACTCCTCGGCGCCCGACATCGCCATAGCTATCCCACACGGTTACACGGTTACAAGATGACCCGGAGGGAGTGCGCCAACAGAATTGGAGGAGGAATGGCCATCGTCCACAAGTCCACCCTCAAGGTCGCCAACCATGCAGACAACACCCTCAACACCGCTGAACACCTTCACTTCCGGATCCACACCGACCCCAACCCCACCCTCAGAGGAACACTCATCTACAGACCACCCAGACCCCGGGCTCAGTTCAGCGACTCCATCGCCGACCTCGCCAGCACCCACGCACTCGCCTCCACGGACTACATCTTCCTCGGGGACCTGAACTTCCACCTCAAGAACAACATCAATGCCAACTCTGCCACCCTGATCGACAACCTCGCCAGCGTCAGACAACTCGTCACCGCACCCACCCACGCCGCCGGCCACATGCTGGATCCCGTCTTCTCCACAGCCTCCCCCGTCGCCTTCAACCACACCATCGTACTCCACTGGACCGACCACCGCTGCAACCATTTCACCTTCAAGAAACCAACCAAGCACCACCTCACCCAAGAGCTGCCTCGCCGCTGCTGGAGCAAAGTCACCGAAGACCAGCTGACCTCCTCCCTCACCAAGAACCCACCCACCGACCCCACCAACCCAGACGCAGCAGCCCGAAACCTCAGACAGTGGATCGACGACTGCGCCAACACCCTCGTCCCACTCAAGAAACCCTCCAACAGCCACACCAACAAGAGAGACACCTGATTCACCGACGAGCTACAGACCTCTAAACGTGCATGCTGGAAACTGGACAAGACATGGCTCCACGAACTCACACCGGTCAACCACGCAGCCCACAAGGACGCCACCAGCAGACACCACCACCTCATCAGATTAGCCAAGAGATCCTCCTTCAAAGACCACTTGGACGCACATGACAGCAAAGAGCTCTTCAGCATCGAAAAAGAACTCTCCAACCCCAGTGCCAGCGCCAATGACATCCTACCCTCACAAGAACTGTGCGACTCACTAGCCATCTTCTTCCACCGCAAGATCGCTGACATCCACGACAGCTTCAACACCACGACCGCCCCGACTACGCCAGACTCCTCCTCCCTTGTGAACACTACCAGCGCCAACAGCCTGACCTCCTGGTCCAACATCAATGACGATGAGACATGCAAGGTCATGATCTCCATCCACTCAGGATCTCCGTCTGACCCGTGCCCACACCACATATTCAACAAAGCAGACGCAGCCATCGCACCCCAACTATGGAAGGTCATCAACATCTCTTTCAAAACAGCGACATTCCTGGAAAGCAGGAAGCATGCCGAAATCAACGCCCTCCTCAAGAAGCCCAAAGCGGACCCCAAGGACCTCTAGAACTTCCGGCCCATCTCCCTGCTCCCGTTCCCAGCAAAGGTCATCGAGAAAATCGTCAACATTCAACTGGCCCGCCACTTGGAAGACAACAACATCTTGGACCCGTCCCAGTCCGGATTCAGATGAAACCACAGCACCGAGACAGCCCTCATCGCCGCCACAGATGACATCAGGCGCCAACTGGACAATGGCGAAACATCAGCCCTTATCCTCCTGGACCTGTCAGCCGCCTTCGACACGGTCAGCCATTGCACTCTAAAGACACGCTTCCTAGAAGCTTGAATTCAAAAGAAGGTTCTTGACTGGACCACGTCCTTCCTCTCCGGCAGAACCCAGAGCGTCCGCATCCCACCCTTCCGATCCGAACCCACCAACATCATCTGTGGAATCCCCCAGGCTCATCCCTCAGCCCAAAGCTGTTCAATGTCTACATGGCCCCCCTCGCACAAGTGGTCCGCCATCATGACCTCAACATCATCTCCTACGCTGACGACACCCAGCTCATCCTCTCCCTCACCAAGGACCCTCACACTGCCAAAACCAACCTCCACGAGGGAATGAAGGCCGTTACCGACTGGATAAGGAGCAGCCATCTGAAGGTGAACTAGGACGAGACGGAGGTCCTCATCCTCAGACCCACCCCCTTAGCCTGGGACGACTCCTGGTGGCCGACCACACTGGAAACAGCACCAACACCCACCGACCATGAACGCAATCTAGGATTCCTCCTCGAATCCTCCCTCTCCTTGTCTAAGCAGGTCAACGCCATCTCCTCCTCCTGCTACAACACCCTCCACATTGCTCCGCAGGATCTACAAAAGGATCCTGACCAAAACAAGAAGAACGGTGACACAGGCCCTCGTCAGCAGCAGACTGGACTATGGCAACACACTCTATGCAGGAATCCCAGCCAAACACCTACGACAACTAAAACGCATCCAAAATGCCTCCGTCCGACTGATCGTCAACGTCCCCCGCCGCAGCCACATCACCCCCCCACCTGGGAGACCTACACTGGCTCCCCGTCAACAAGAGGATCACCTTCAAGCTCCTCACCCACGCACACAAAGCACTCCACAACGCCGGACAAGCCTACTGAACAGCAGACTCGGCTTCCACACCCCCACCCGCCAGCTCTGCTCTGCCTTGCCTCGCCCTCGCCGCTGTCCCACGCATCCAACGAACGACCTCCGGTGGCAGATCCTTCTCCTACCTCGCCGCCAAGACCTGGAACACCCTCCCTACCCACATACGGCAGACCTAAGACCTACTCGCCTTCAGTAGACTCCTCAAGACCTGGCTCTTCTAGCAATAGCAGCACCCCCTCTCCTCTCAGCGCCTTGGGACTCTCACGGGTAAGTAGCACGCTTTAAAAGTACTCTGATTGATTGATTGATTGATTGATTGATTGATTGATTGACATGGGTTGCTTCACATTTGCACCATGTAATATGGCACATGAGCCACGCAAACCTCAAGTGAGATTTATGAAGCCATGCAAGGCCACTTTTTGTGGCCCTGAGTCCTTTAAAGCAATGCAGCTCAAATTGCTGCATTGTCTTACTATGCCCTGGGAGGAGTCTATGGGCATTGTGTGTGTGTTCCCATGTAACTCCTGTGGATTTTGACTCATTCCCAGATTTACCAGAACTGGTGAACCTGGGAATGTGCCAAAAAGACATGTCTTCCCAGCAGAGGTGTAACAAGGTCGCGCGCAGTGGTCGTGCCAACGTCACGCCGAAGACGAGCCAAAGACTAGCCCGTCTGCACCCGTCCGAGCCCGGACAGGACAAGGGGCCAGGACCCCTGTTCCTACACCTCCATTCACACATGTATACTCATCCGAACAATTATTGGCACTTCGTCCCCCTAGTCTGAAAGGATGCACAACACGAGCTGCAAAATACACGGGTAACGCAACATGTTCGAACTGTAATTTCTCGCTATCGAACATCCAACCATACCCCCTCACTATTAAAAACTGTAGTTGGCACACTCCTCATATTGCTCCTGTCGCGGCCAACTTTCTATTTTTCAGTCTAAATTGTCGCTCACTTCCCAAACATAAACTTGACATCTTTAACCTTATTTTGGAAGAACAGCCAGACGCCCTCTTTTTGACTGAAACATGGTTGCACGATAGCGCTGGCCCTGACATAGCCACAGCTCTCCCCACCGACTATGCCATCATGCGGATAGATAGAACACAGGAGGGGGTATCGCCATTACTTTCAAAAAAACATCTGCAATGTAGTTTCGACTGCTTGAACATTCCTGATTCCGAAGCTGCCTCTTTTAAATTAACTCTAATCCCCAATTTTACTCTATCGGGCATGCTGATTTATCGTCCCCCAGGTAATTCGACACAGTGGGCTGCCACCCTCGCCAATTATGTCACCCCACTTCATCTTAGCTCAAAGAATTTTTCTCTCATTGGAGACTTCAATCTTCATTTAGAAGATCTTTCTAACAATATCTGCAATAACCTGATAGATGACCTTGCAGCCCTTAACATCAAGCTTCTTAACTCGGGCCCCACACACAAAGCTGGACATCTGCTGGACCCGATATTCTCTAGCCTTCCAGAGATGGTATGCTATCCTGCCATTCCCATATGCTGGTCAGATCATTTCTTATCTAAATCCACTCTTGGACTACCCACCCCTACCACTCCTTTTTTCTCCACACAGATAACCCCGAGATGGAATTGGAAAAAACTTGACATCTCTGCCCTAAACAAAACTCTCTGTGGTAATTCCCCCCTAAAAGACTTCTAAATGGAAATTGCTGCTGAGACCATGCAAACTTGGCTTTCTAGAGCCGTTTAGTTATGTCTGCCCACATCACACAAAAAATTCAATAACCATCGCCCCCCAGCCCCATGGTTCTATGACCCACTTAAAATTGAAAAAGCACTAGAGAGGAAATGGCGTATAAATTACTCGCCTTAGCAAAAAATGTTATACACCAAGGCTAGAAATAACTACCACACCTCCTGCATAAAAACAAAAGCCATTTATGTTTCTAAAGTCATCTCCGAAGCCACCAACCGCTCAAAAACTTTATTTAACATGGTCAAAGAACTGGCGGGATCTCAAACAGTCACAACCGCTCGGCCATTAAATGAGTTACAGTGTGACATTCTCGCTCAATTTTTCAGAGGAAAAATTGAAAATATATTCCTGGAAATGAATAGCCCCAATCTTGAAAACATCATTTCCACGAATCAAGAGGACACTATAATCTCCACTACCCCTATGGGCACCCTAGACTGTTGGCATCCTATCAATATAAATGAATTTAAAACTATTCTTGAAAGTATTAAATCAGGTTCACCTAATGACCCCCTTCCCATCAACATCTTGAAGCAACTTGATAACCCTCATTTGAAGGTGATTCTTAATACTCTCAATACCTCACTTTTACAATCCATTGTACCTGCACCCTGGAAACATGCAATGGTGACTGGGGAGATGCTGCGAACTTGCCTGAGGTGTGTTAGTCCAGGCGGGGACTACCGGGACCAGCATGTCACGGGGGCTACCACCTGACATCCAGCCCCTCCCACAGCCATCAGAGAACTTCAAATACTTCTTGCGCCTCCCGCTTCGCGGGAGACACTGCGAACTTGCCTGTGGTGTGTAAGTCCAGGCAGGGACTACCGGGACCAGCAAGCAGCGGGGGCTACCACCTGACATCCAGCCCCTCCCACAGCCACCGTAGAACTTTAAATACTTCTTGCGCCTCCCGCTTCGCGGGAGACGCTAAAAACTTGCCTGTGATGTGTACGTCCAGGCGGGGACTACCGGGACCAGCAAGCCGCGGGGGCTACCACCTGACATCCAGCCCCTCCCACAGCCACCGTAGAACTTTAAATACTTCTTGCGCCTCCCGCTTCGCGGGAGACGCTAAAAACTTGCCTGTGATGTGTACGTCCAGGCGGGGACTACCGGGACCAGCAAGCCGCGGGGGCTACCACCTGACATCCAGCCCCTCCCACAGCCACCGGAGAACTTCAAATACTTCTTGCGCAGACGCTACAAACTTGCCTGTGGTGTGTAAGTCCAGGCGGGGACTACCGGGACCAGCAAGCCACGGGGGCTACCACCTGACATCCAGCCCCTCCCACAGCCACCGGAAGTACTTAAGGGAACTACTGTTTCCGTCATGCGGGACGCGCGCGGCGGGCCCGGGGCTAAGCCCGGGCAAAGGGCGGGCCGTCTGTGGCCGTCAGCGGCAGGAAGAGGCTGGGCTGGGCCCTCCCCCTAACATCAGTTCCTTATGCCCTGGACAAAAAGGTACTGTTTTAAAACTCAAACTGGGCATCTTGTAAAACCAAACTCGCTTCTCCAGCGTTTGGTCACATTGCAGTCTATGTAAATAATGGTTCATTGCATGGTAACTCATCTAGTGGGCTACTTATTTTGCGACAACATATATATAAGTTTCATAACTGCAAAATGGGGAAAAGGGTTTGCGCGGAAAAAAAGCAAGTGGCAATTGTGCCAAAACCAACACACAAACCTACATCAATAGATCAGATGTTGGCGAAAGCGCTGGGTGTAGTTGCTACCGAAATAGAGAGGACAGAGAGACGCCTATCCATTACCCCAAACCTCGACTTAGAAACATCGACCCATAGCCTCTCTCCAGATGCAGAGGTTACACCTCGAGAGCCTCCCAATACCCCAATAGTAGATCTAGAGTCTACTATAGAGTCACCTGAGGTTGTTATCAGGAAGCAACCGGGCAGAAGTAATAAATCTAGAATAAAGCCCAAAGCTAAACCACCGGCCAAGCGGAAAAAACAACACCAAGATCCCCCCCAATGGAAGGGCCCAGGCCTGATGACCCCGTAGGGGTATCCAATGACCCTACTAGTGGACAGCCAGGGTGGGTATCAATGGTGGTGAACAATCCACACACGCAAGTGAGAGCCATTATCAAGGAGGAACTCTGTAATTTAAAGGACAGGATAGACGGGTTAGTCATAAGGGTGGATCACTACTTAAAATCTAAAGAGTTAAATGTGGCTACTTCTAATATAGAAAATAGTACTCACCTCAGGTTAACAGGGATATCCATTTGGCTGACTCAGCCTTAACAGCCATAGATCAACCTCCTATTACAATCCAGGCTAACGTACAACAGGATAGGAGGATGAATGACTCTACACCCCCTGTGACACAGGCAAGCCTAGCGAATGCTAGTCAACCTACGCTTGGAAAAAACAGGGAAGCCCAGAAACCCTCAAGATCGGATGCCCTAGGAACTGGCTCAGCCTTGCCCTCCAAAAATAAAACGTATGTACCGCAATTTATCAACCTCCCATCGGCCTCATCTCATTATGCTGTGGTGCTTCCTGGGGTAGCCGTAAGAGAAGGCCTGTTGGAAACCCACCAAGAACTGAAAAACAAAAGTGTTAATTGGTTAGTGAATAATAGCACCCAGGGGTATGAGATTGCGGAAGAGATTCTAACTACTAGAAGAGTGGGTTGGATAGGCGATCGAAGCAAAGACATATCAGGGGAATGCATAATAACATTTTACCTCTTCATCTAAGTTACTTTTATCCCCCCCAACAGACCACGTAAACATAACTATGACCAGAGGATGGGTAGGAGTTTTTTTCCTATACACCGTAGATAAATCACACTAGAACATAATTGGACAACCTACCCTTGTTTTAATATCCCGACAGGTAACAGATTCAGCCCACTAGACGGGGTGGACTGACTAAGTAGAGCCTACCCCCGCAACAAGGAAAGCATCACCCCTCCATCCCAGGAGCGGGGGATTAAGCGTTGCTGGGCATACTCTCGTAAAAGGGATGGACCTGCTAGTAGAAGCATGAGCGGCTCCCCTAGCAACAGAAATACTATCCCTAGAGGAGTTTGTGCCCAGTGGGGAACCCCGGATCCACAGTCAACTATAAGGTCTCATGCTGAGGCCGATACTGGGTTGACAACTTCCTCAACGAAGTCACCTATTATAATCCCGCCCAAATCTCCCCCACAAGACAGACAAACAACCAAGGTCTTGTCCTAGAATGTGGCAGGTATTAAAAATAAACTGGGTGATCCTGACTGGGGGTCTTTTATAAGCCTACATGAGATCTGTATGTTTCAAGAGACCTGGGCTTGTGAAGAGGCAACCAACCCCGGCTATGCCATCTTTGGTATCCCGGCCACAAAAGGCGGTGTAGGGAGACGATCTGGGGGGCTTATGATCTGGATAGGGATCCATTTGGGCTGCAAGGCTGTACAACTCAAAACAGGCTCTATTAACATTCTTTGCATCCAATTGTTCCCCGCTAACCCTCCCGTTACCCTAATTAACATATACTCTAGACCAACCCCCAGGGGTAAAGAATCTAATACGATAGAGACCTTATCCAACTTTTTATTCATTATAAACCCAAACCAAATGATTATTGTTGGCGGGGACTTCAATTGCCAGTTTGAGCCCCTGGAGGGCTTTTCATAGCAAGAAACATGGGTCTATACTGGACTATATTTTAATCAATTCAAACTCCTGGGATAGGATGACTGATTTTAACATTACTACACGATTGTATAGCAACCACTATGCTTTAATAATGGAAATAAAGGCCTTAAACCAGCAAAATACTCCAATTGAGGGTCTGAATAATCTAGACTTAACTATCTCTAATTGTAGGTGGAAAGTACGTTGGACCAATTTCCATCAGTCACAAGACAGGATGAGTAATCTATATGAAGCGCTCATTCCTGTGCTTGAAGAGGCATCCAGTATTGTACCATAGCAATGCCACCTTAGATCTGGGAGCAGTAGATACAAACTACAGTAAACTTATCGAGGCAACACTGATCTTCTTTTTTCCCAAAGCCCCCCCCCAGACCCAGTAGGCCCCCCAGCATCCGTGGTACAACAGCAAATGTCGTAGGGTCAAGAAGGCACTTATGGATTCTATTAAAGGTAAAAAGTGCCCACTTATTAAAACCTTAAGGAAGTCATATAAATTAACGATCCAAAAGGCTAAACAGTGCTGGAAAAGGGAGAACTGGGATCTACTCAAAACGGCCCTGGGGGATAGAGACATGAGGAGGTTTTGGAGCATTGTTAATACAGGTGCCCCTATCCCTAACACCGCAATTAAACCAAACCTGAATGAAGAGGTGTGGCGGGTGCACTTCAAAACCCTCTACTCGATGAAAAGGCCTGTACAGGAACCCCAATGGTGCGGTTACCCGTTGAACTGGCTCTGTCCGGGGACGGTACTGCAAGTAACCTAGAACGCAAAGTAAACCCAGATATTAGCACAAGTCCATCTATAACCCTAAAGGAGATCAAAGGCGCCCTATTAAAAATAGCACCAGGTAAAGCCCCAGGCCTGGATAAGATTCCTGGGGACTTAAATAGGAGCGAACCAGGCATTTGGAACCCGTACGTCTTTGGTCTTTTCAACGCCATAATCAAGGATATATATTATATATATATATATATATATATATTCACTGAAAAAACCATAGGTTATAGACCATATATAGTTAGGAATTAGCATTTAAAAAACCTTATTTTACTCACACAAAACCATTGAAATTCCATATATAGTTAGTTGCACTAACTATATATCGCGCACCCGCAATCCACTGCTGATGATGTCACATATTACATCATTCATGACATGGTCAGTGACATCACTGATGACATCACTGATGACATCTCAAATGACATCACTGATGACATCACTGATGACATCTCAAATGACATCACTGATGACAACATCCAGTGATTATGTGTTTCTGTAAAGTTTAAATATGTTTTACATATTGAAGAATGAGTGGATGTATAAGTGTCTGAATGAAGGTTTTAGTAGGTGCGTGATTGACTGTATGAGTGAGTGATTAAATGCGTCTTACTAAATGCACGGGTTAGTGACTAAACTGTCTGAAAGTGTGCATCAGCATGTCTGTTGTTGTGCAAGCTGCTGCATGTGTTGATCAGTAGCTATATAAGTAGCTATATGGGTTATTGATTGGTTGCACAAGTATTTGTATGGGAGACTGAGTGTGTGTATGGCTGGCTGGGAGGTGTGTGACTCTGTGCAGATCAATGTGTACTTGTATCAGTGATTCTATAAGAGAGTAAGTATGTGTTAGTATATGTTTTAAAATGTAAGGTACTCTATGTTTAACTGTGTAGATTAGAAAATGGAACTGTGATTGATTCTTTACAGGACTGACTAGGTGTGTGAGTAACTCCATGGATGAGTGGCAGAGTGTGAGTGTCTGTATAGGTGTATGAGTGCATATGATAGTGTTGTAAAGATGAGTGATTGTATGTATGAATGATTGTATGGGTGAATGAGTGAATGTGTGTGTAGACGTAGGAATCAGTGAGTGCGTATGTAGTAACTAGTATTGGTGTGTCAATGGTTTCAAAAATTATACTCTGTATTTAACACTGGGTGTAACAGAGGTTATATTAAAGTGTGAGGAGATGCATTGTATTGTCACATTAATGATATCATCATTGATGTGACCATTGATGTCAAATGAGATATCATCAGTGATGTCATTTGAGATGTCATCAGTGATGTCATCAGTGATGTCACTGACCATGTCATGAATGATGTAATATGTGACATCATCAGCAGTGGATTGCGGGTGCGCGATATATAGTTAGTGCAACTAACTATATATGGAATTTCAATGGTTTTGTGTGAGTAAAATAAGGTTTTTTAAATGCTAATTCCTAACTATATATGGTCTATAACCTATGGTTTTTTCAGTGAATTTTCAAGGTTTTGTAAATGCAAATTCCTAACTATATATGGTCTATAACCTATGGTTTTTTCAGTGAATTTCAATGGTTTTTTAATAGCAAATATCATAAGCTGTCGAATGTCAAGTACGTGGTAAGTAAAAACATTTTCGTGTTTATGCACACTGATCTGCTTTGAATGCTACCCCCCACCCCTCATTTCTATTAGGAGTACTCTCTCTTTGCAGATAGTGAAGGGTAGTTAACGCAGCCCTTTGCCCCCTTTGTAATCCGTCGTGCCTGCTTCTCTCTCCATTTGATTGATTGTTCTCTTTGGTTCATTCTCTATTTACAAACAAGCACAGAGTCAAAATACTCTGTTTAGTCTTTGCAGATAGCGAAAAACCGTGTAAAAAAACAAAAGGAATCGAGCAAAATCAGTAGGCCACTAATGGGATCTCTTTTTGACCTCGCTAAAATAGAAACATTAGGAACAACCTGTTGAAAATAGCAATGCGTATGTACATAAGCGGCGTTCATTTGTGTTCACAGTACCCCTTGTTGATTGTTTGAATCGAGCATTGAATTGTTCGAAGTTGGTTCTCTTAAGGATCTTCTCTGCCTGCAAACGAGGAAGAATAGGAATATTCTCTCTCCCTTTGCAGATAGTGAAGGGTAGGTAACGCAAGCCTTTAACACGTCGTACCTATTTCATTCCTCATTGATTGATTGATTGTCCGAACATTGACTGTTTGGGAATTAGTTCTTTTTGGAGGTATTCCCTGTTTGCAAATAAACGTAGGAAAATCTTTGCAAGTAGTGAAAGGGTACGTAATGCGGACCTTTCTCCCCCGTTGTAATCTGTCATGCCTATCTACTCCCCACTGATTGATGCACCTGTTTCACCCGGACCATTTACTAGACATACGTCATCTGGCCCGACCAGAGAGCACCCCTAGTGAAAAAGACATATGCAATAATAACGAAGTGATCACTGTATCCTGTTAACAGAAACTTTAGCATGAAACAACCTGGAAAGAAAAGAATAGGAAATCGAAAATCAGTAGGCCACTGATGAACATGAACTTTTATTAAACAACGAACAAAGAAACGATAACATAACGTAATGATAAAACCTATTAATGTCCTAGAAACAAGAAAACGTTAGAAATATGCCAGTGGTGAGAGACCAGAAAAACAGTAAGAGAAACCAAATCACCCCTCGCTGTCCCACCGCCTGCCACGCCCAAAAAATCGATAGACTAGGGAAAATGCAAGTCAGTAGAACATCCGCCCCCACTCTGGAAACTTCCAAGGTGGGGCAGGGTTCCGGCTACGCCCAGCCGGGAGCAGCCCATATAAAGCAGGTCCTGCTGCCACGCCTCGGCCAGGAGATCCTAACGTAGGGTGTAGCCGGAGGAGAGGCCGAGACCAGCGGGACCCGGCCAGGGGATTGCCTTTACAACGCTGAACAGTTGCAGGGGGGGGGGAATGTCTCCTCGACCCTCCCCTCTCTCTCCCAGTCCGGCCGCGGTGGCCCTTGAGAGTTGCAGGTAGTCCCGCCACATGCTCTTCCGGTCCGGCCACCAACGGTCGGGGGGCCGAGGCCGACGGGATCCGGCTGCAGCCAATAAACCAAGAAACCCGTTAATGGGGCCAGAGCCAGGGGCGTCCGGCCGACATCTACCGGAAGCCCGGCCCGAAGACGGACGGGACACTTCTTCTTTCTTGAAAAATGGCTGCGACAACACTGGGGGGGGGGATGTCTTGCACATGCCTCCGACCCCCCCCCCCCTCGTCCTCATCGCCTGGTCCGGCCATAACAAATCTCAAGCGAGACGCCGTGGGGTGCACTGGGAGGGAGAGACGGTGCGAACAGGCCTCTCCCGCCTCCCCAGGTGGAGGCTTCCCAGCTGCACCCTCAGCGCTCCAGGCGCCCGGAAAAGGGTTCTTCCACTGTGGCTATGCTGCAACGTCTCGCCCGGCAGGGTGGAGCCCGTCCGCTCATTTGACCCCGCGATCGCCAGTAGCTACCGAACTCTCAAAATGGCGGTCGACCTGGCAAGAGCGGGCCCAGCATAAAGAAATGGCCCGGTCACTGGTTGACTCCACCACCGTAGTCCTCCACGACCTTGAAGATTCTAGAGGAGCCGCGGGAGTCTCCGACCCCCGATGGGGAATGACTGCCATGATCACCCGTGGAGTGACGAAACTGTATCCGCGGGACGTCGGCGCCAGCCTCACTTTGAATTACTAGAATCCTGCAGACCTCACTTCCGGTGAAAGCACAGTGTGACCCGGTAGGAAAAATTGTTGCACCCCCTCCCCTTTTTGACTGATAGTTCAAACCACCGATCCTTTCCTTTGCCCTTTTAACGGAACTTTGGACTGCCTCCCCCTCTTTTACATTTTCTAGAGAAAACAAAACATTAACCACTACAATAGCATAGCAGTTGACACCAGAACTGTTTTCAAATTGAAAACCAACAACATCTTCAACAGAATCCTTTTTGTTTCTGCTGTGACCCTGCTACAGCACAGGCATTGTCCCCAGCAGTAATTCTGCAATGCCGCTAAGAATAGCTGTGGTGCCTACTGGACTCACTCACCCCCGCGGCGCCCCACGCCATTATTTGCTGGGCGGCAACTTGCTAGACATCACTTTCGTGCCATCTAGATTTCAGCGCGTTCTGCTGCCTTGGAACTATTCGCACAACAGACCGCTACTGACAACAATATTTCATTATTGGTGCTGTCAATTTCAATAAATCTATTGGATAATTCAAAAGAAATTGCCACGGTCTCTTCGTTGTTTAAATGTTTTTACTGTTTTTGTTTTGTTGTATATATTTATATGTTATTAAAGTTTTATATTCCTACTACTTTGTTGGAGTGCTATATATTTTTAATGTGACACATAATTGTAAAAACTTTGATGTACAAAGAGTCATTCCTGGAATCTTCCGCTTCAGGCTCTGTCCCCTCCCCAATCACAATACAGGATAGTTTTCAGATAGTAGGAACACGTGTGGTGTGACGGATCTCATCGGGTGTGGGCCTTGATCTACTATAACTCCTTTGAAGAGGGGTGATTCTTTACAGCTGGGGCCATAAACTACATCTGCAGGGCTAGCTGATAGCCTGGACAATCGGACACAGAGGAAGAGGAGTGTCAGAGGGTGCGGTAGTGAATAGGGCGAAAGGGAGGTGTCGGGCGGGCACAGTGTGATTCTCAGGGAAGAGCAGCGCAGATGGGGGGAGGTTTATTGCCCATGCATAAGACAGAGAGCGGGGGTGACCAGTGCCTGGGGAAGATGCTTGCAAGGGTGAGGAGCCATGCTACGAATCGACAGCGTGCAGAGAGTGGGTCTGGTCAAGACATCTAAAATGGCTGCCGTGCACGACAAAAGTGTGGCATTTCAAAAAAGGCAAGATGGCGCAGACAATGTTTTTCAACACTTCCTCATTTCCTTCGAATCGAACGTTAACAGACGTTGGGGCATATTACCAAAGTTAAGCGATATTTATCGCTAACGATGCTTACCAACGAATTTTTTACCGCTAAGCATCATCAGAAATTATCGAAGATAAACCTTGCTATTATCAAGGTTTATCACAAATGCGATAATAAACGGCCGCAATGCATGAATATCGCTAAAAACTCAGCGATATTCATACATTACCGAGCTAATGCTCTTAGCCATGTTATCCACCTCCCATTGGATAACATGGCTAAGAACTGCTCAGGGCAGGTGTTACTTTTTGGAGATATTCGCGCTTAGCGCGAATATCTCCAAAAGTTGGTAATAGGAGATAGATATCTTGCATGTTGTAATGCAAGTTATTGTGGTATATGGAACTCATACCATAATCTCTCAGGAAAGCAGAAACTGATCCTTTTGGGACCGCCTAAAAAGGCCTAGGGGGTGAGGAGTACTCTACTTTGCCCCCTTTTCACGTTCCGAACTATTTTATTTTACTCTCTTCTGTAATTACACAAAATAGCAGCGATAAGATGCATCGGAGACACACAGTGAGAGAAAGGAGGCCGGAGATGAAGAAGAGATGTCAAATACACATTGGAGATAATATAGTGGCAGAAGGGAAGTAAATATGAGTAAACTTACCATGTAACATAAAAATGTTGCACTCTATACTATAAGTCTCATTTTATACTACAATCACTTCGCTACAACCTCATAAATTAAAAATAAAAATGAATAATGTCTCAAACAATTTTTGATTTCTAAATATACATTTATTCTTCAGAATTTTCTAAATTTGAAAGAACTAGTAACATGTCCTCATCAGCAATGTCCTCATGAAAAGTCTCCAATAATGATTCTTGTAACTCTATGGTCTCCAAACACTCGATAAATTCGCCATCAAGAGATTGATCAAAAAAATCATTCAAGTCATCTCCTCCTTCTGACAATATTTCATTATTGGTGCTGTCAATTTCAATCAATGTAGTGGAATCATTCAAGTCATCTCCTCGTGACAATATTTCATTATTGGTGCTCTCAATTTCAATCAATGTAGTGGAATCATTCAAGTCATCTCCTCCTTGTGACAATATTTCATTATTGGTGCTGTCCATTTCAATCAATCTAATGGAATCATACAAGTCATCTCCTCCTTGTGACAATATTTCATTATTGCTGCTCTCAATTTCAATCAACGTAGTGGAATCATTCAAGTCATCTCCTTGTGACAATATTTCATTCTTGGTGCTGTCCATTTCAATCAATCTAATGGAATCATACAAGTCATGTCCTCCTTGTGACAATATTTCATTATTGGTGCTCTCAATTTCAATCAATGTAGTGGACAATTCAAAAGAAATTGCCACGGTCTCTTCATTGTGAGCCATTTTATTTTGAAATTGCTTGCTGTAAATTGCAGAAAAAAATAATCACTTTCATTTATCGTTTTTAGTAATACATAATATAAAACTAACGTTATCAAGTATTTAGTATAACAGAAGGACTGCAAATAAATAACAGAAAACATTTTTCAAATTATCTTCAAGTGTACAACATAGTTCCCCTTACAAATTAACAACTCACCTTTTTAAAAGTAGGAAAAGTGTTAGTACTGTGTAAATCAAACACCAGAAATTCACCACCAAAAATTCCTCACAAATGTACCTCAGACAGTAGTATCACAAAATGGCTGTGGTTTCCTCTCATTTGACATATATACATAACCAATTAACTTTCATCACACACAAATACAAACCAAAGTAACATTTTAATTGGTTCTAAATTTCAACACTTTCAAATGTGTTTTCCCCATGCAATTTTCCATAGGACATTTACATACGTCTACAGCCTGAATGGCTGAACGGAATTACACCAAACTTGGCAAAATGGTACATCAAACCTAAGAGGTCAGGAAGGATCTACTATGCCCCCTTATGGTCATTTCCCCCTTCGCTTTGACCTCCTCTTGTCTCTCAATCCTACCGAGAGACAAGATGGCGGCCGCTACGGACTGTTTGGAATGTTGACAGACGCCGGAGAACCAATCAGCTTCGCAAAGCTCCGTAACGCGAAAAGTACGCGAAGCGGAGCGCTGTTACAGATATATATCTTTTTTTGAACGTTAATTTCTCAAAATCCACTGGAGCACATATATTGAGACCTAGCAAAGGCACATCGGGCTACCAGTCCCTAATATTTTACCAAGTTTCGTGCAAATCCATTCAGCCGTTCGATTATTATTATTATTTTTTTTTTTTGCCCCGCGGGGCCCTTTTAAAACCTCCACATCAAACCTAGGGGGTCAGCGAGGATCTACTATGCCCCCTTATGGTCATTTGCCCCTTCGCTTTGGCCTCCTCTTGTCTCTCGATCCTACCGAGAGACAAGATGGCGGCCGCTACGGACTGTTTGGAATGTTGACAGACGCCAGAGAACCAATCAGCTTCGCTTCACAAAGCTCCGTTGCGCGAAAAGTACGCGTCCTGGGCCGCTGCCCGGTCCGCTGTTACAGATATATATCTTTTTTTAAACGTTAATTTCTCAAAATCCACTGGAGCACATATATTGAAACCTACAAAAGGCACATCGGGCTACCAGTCCCTACAATTTTGCCAAGTTTCGTGCAAATCCATTCAGCCGTTCGGGCTAAAAGTGAGGCCAACCGCCCTATGGAAAACTCAATGTTAAAAACACGTTTTGGGACCCCCCTTTTTTCTCGGCCCCCCCTTGACGAACCCCCCCCAAATTTTCACGGGCTGCTCAGAAACAAAATGTGCCATTTTCCTGAAAATTTCAGCCAATTCCGTCCACAAACGCCAAAGTTATTAGACATAGAATTTTCAAAAATCCCATAGAGAAAAAATCCTAACTACATATACCTACTGGCGACCGCCAGTAGGTAATATATATATATATATATATATATATATATTTATATATATATATATATTTATTTATTGCATGATAAATCTTTGCAACTGGAAGAAATTCACGATCAAGAATTTTACGAAGACAATTAAAACAATAAAAGAAAATTAAGAATATGGATAAAAGATCCAAGTAAACTGATACAATACATCGAATTTGTGTAAAAAAGGAGGAAAAAAAAGCCATTCATCATTTACTGAATCTTTGTTAGTTAAAAAAGAGTAATCTTAAAGTACAAAAGCAGATTGTTTTAGAGTCAAATTCAATCTCTGGCCTCTGAGTTTTGGATCATGGATCTTTGTTAGTTAAAAAAGAGTTTTCGTAAAGTGCAAGAGCGGTTCTTTTTGAGACAAGATCAGTGACTGGCCTCTAAATTTTGAAACGTGTTGACTGATTTCATGAAACGCACTAGTCTACAGGCTAATTGGATATCTTCTCCCTTAAAGCTGATCAACAGGGCTTGTCTGCGAGTTCGCACACCATTTTGATTCCAGAGCTGAGTTAGTTGGCCCCTTCGGGTACTATCTAGAGCTTTACAGCTGCATTACAAGTGTAAAACATCCACATTTGGATTGTCGCAAAGCCTGCATTTGAAGTTAGATTCCAGGCGTTTCCATGGGGGAAGATGTACTTTTGACGGGATTACCCCCATCCTCAGCCGCCGGAACTCTTCCTTCACCTTCCTTGAAAAGCTGGTACTGAGGTATGGCTGAGGTAAGGCGCTAGTGTAGCCTTGGATTACGAACCACCCATGTGATCTCCTGGTTAATGCTGCTTTGTCATCTTCTAAGGAAAGAATTTTCACTGACTTGTTGACCAGGCGTTTGAAACACTTTTGTGAACAGCTCGAATTCCAGAGATCTTTTAATGCAAGGGATTTTATAGCTGCTTGGAGGTAGACCATTGCAGGGGATCCCTTATTTGTCTCCAGCTCTTTCGAAAGGTTTAACAACAAGGGGTGGTGATGGACAGAGTCCTCTGAATTAAGCAGAATACTCTCACCCAGTCAAGAGATCAGGGCTAGATCCAACACCGTTTTTTAGCTCACTGCACCATCCCAGTTCAGAACCTGGCTATATGCAAATTAGTCTGTTCCTGTCCCCCCCTTTTCTGAATCCTTTCCAAAGGTTGGCGTTCAGGGAGTCTGCTACATCGTTCTTTACTTTGTACCAGCATTTTGCATACGCGCCCTTGCGCGCAATTTGCTGCTTCTGTAAACCAAACTCCAGCCTTAGCTGTGCTGGGGAGGTATACGGAGGGAGTGAGAAATGTATTCGAAGTGTTTTGCTGACCACATTGTCTAAAATGACTTCCTCTCTCCCTCTCATGCATTCGCTGCCATATGTTATTGATGGTAACAGTTTTGCACGAAATATGTCCAGCAAGGGCATTAAATTTGTGCCCGCTATTTTATTCTTGCTATTTTTTAAAGAGATGGCCAGTGAAGTCCCTCTGTTTTTTATTTTTTCTGCATGTCGCTGGAAAGAGCCGTTGGAATCAAAGGTTATCCCCAGGTATTTGTATTCTTTGACTGTTTCAATTTTGTGGTCATGCAGAGACCATTGAAATGTTTGCTTTTTTGATTTTTGATTGAAAACCATCACCTTTGTTTTTTCCGTATTTATGGTCAGGCCGTTTATTTCGGAAAATGTGCTAGTTGTATTAATAAGATGTTGCAGGCCTACTGGGGTGTGGCTGATTATTATCAGGTCATCTGCATATAATAAATAGGTACTGTTTTAAAACTCAAAGCTTTGGAGCGTGATGGTTGCAATTGTCCAGATCTTTAGAGAGGTCAGACATAAAGAGGTTGAACAGGGTCGGTGCGAGGACGCACCCCTGTTTCAGCCCTTTGAGGTCGGAATTTCTTTGGATAAACAATTGCTGGACCCAGTTTTATTTGGACCCAGGTGTCTGAATGCAGTAAAATCAATAAGTTGAGCAGTTTGGAGTCCACCTCCCACTTTGAAAGGTTTGACCACAATTTCCGTCTGTCGATGCTGTCAAAAGTGGCTGAGAAGTCGATGTAGCATGCGTATAATGGTTTTTTGCGTTTAATGGCAGCGTCTATCAGCCGGGAAAGGGCTAGAATATTAGTCGAGGTCCCTAGATTTTTTTGAAATCCAGTCTGGTTGGTGGGGATTAATTTTTTATTTGATGCCCAGGAGGTTAGTTCTTCCAAGAGTAGCCCAGAAAAATATTTATCTATTAGAGCTATGAGTCTGCAGTTCTTAGGCTCGTTCTTATTGCCTTTTTTATAAATTGGAGCTATTATTGAGCCCTTCCAGGATGACGGAAATTGTTCAGCCTTCCAGATATCGATGAAGATCGGGAGCACTTGTTCAGCCCAATAAGTTGGATCTTGTTTATAGATAATGGGAGGGATACCGTTTGGGCATGGGGCTCCCTCCTTTCGTCCTTTCGCAATTCTTCCCTTCAACTGCTCAATCGTACTTGGGAAGTTGGTGTCCACAACTGAAGGCTTTAGAATCATCGCGGTCTGCTTGCAGAGTTCAGGAATTCGATGGCCCAAGCTTGGCATTTCATCGTTGAAGTGTTTGAACAAGTAGTTTACCCAGCTTGCCTCTGTGATATGGGAGTTCACTCCGGGGGCATTCGGATTGTCTATTTTATTAACAGTGTTCCAAAATCTTGAACTGTTGTTTTTTGAGTCATAAAGTAGTTTTGCCCAAGTTTTTTCCGCGGCTTCTTGTTTGATTTGCCACAGGATTTTATTCTTTTTGCATTTTAGTGATAAGGAGTTAAGGAGGATTGGGGGTAATTTTTGGGCTTGCTGGTCGAGCAGTGCGATGTAGTTTTTTGGCATGTCCGTAAGTCACTGTTGTTAACGAAATTGGGCTTGGTGTTCGTTAGGCCAAAAGATTTCAAGAAGGATTCTCAGGTGAGTATTTTGTTATAGTTCTGCTCGACAGCGCATTCCCAGCTCGTCTTTGCTTCTTGCATTAATCGATCCAGGTCGCTGGTGTTACACTTAATTCTATTGCAGTTTGCAGAGGTCAGTAGCTTTGGGCCATTTGCTGGAAAAGTTGTCGCTGTCCCTTGTGCTCTTAGTGTTAGTTCTTGCGGAAGGTGGTCACTGCAGTCAGATATTCCGATCTTAAAGTTTTGTGCTAATACGAACATTGAAAAGGACAGGAAGGTGTAATCGATTGCTGTTGATGTCGTTGAGTTGTGAAAAGTTGCTGATTGGGGACGATCCCCCGGGATTCGCCCACTTACCGAAATCAGACCCAAATTGGTTAGATCTTCTAATAAGCTCTTTGATACATTTGTTTGTTTGCCCCAAGGGCACGCTTCCAGAGGTCGAATCCCCCTAACATACAAATAATCTTCCATTGGGTAGTTCTTCCCTGTTTATTTAGAAAGGAACATATTAAAGTCTCCTGAGACAATACGGTTCGAATTGTCCACTTCCGTTACTAGTTTATTCAGTTCTGTCACCAGGGTAGTAGCAGTGTTTTTTTTCTCCTTTGGGAGCAGATAGGTATTAACCACAATTAGTTCTTGCCTTTTGGATCCCGGAGTTAATATTTCCAGCTGGACTGCAATGATCCCATTTTCAGATCCCGAAAAGTTTTTATTTAGCAGTTCTTTTACGTGGTTTATTGATTGAATCGAAGTGTATATGGTAATCCAGGATATGAAGATTCCATACAGCTGGCTGGGAGCAGAGATTATCCCAATCTTCAAAATAGGATCCCCACTACTGCCAACAAACTATAGACCCATAAGCTTAATAGATATATCCTAAAAACTATTTGCTAGGGTCTTGATAGCCAGGCTACAATCCTGGATGGAAGAAAAAGGGGTTCTGTCCTCCCTTCAGGCGGGGTTCAGGGAAAAGATATCAACCCTGGACCACGTACTAAGGCTGCAGCTCTTGTATTGGAAGACTGTCTGCCTCCAGGGGGGCAGCTTATATCTGATTTTTGTAGACCTGAGGTCGGCATTCGACCTGGTGCCACGGGAAAAGTTATGGTTAGTTCTTCTGCAGATGGGGGTCCCGGCATATCTCATCTAACTCTTTAGGAGATTGCTTTAAGACAACTATGCCCAAATTAGATTTGGAAAGGACGGACAACTTACAGCCCCAATACCCGTTAATCGTGGTGTACGCCAGGGATGCGTTCTAGCACCGACACTATTTAGTCTTTATATTAATGGGCTAATCAATGAACTGGCAACTGTAAAAGATCTAGATGCTCCCAAGTTAGCATCCCGTCAAATTTCAGCAATGATGTTCGCTGATGACACTCTTTTGGTTTCAAAATCGCCCATGGGGATTCAGAGGGTTTTAGACAAATTTGAACTTTTCTGTAAGGAAAGACGTTTAGATATAAACTTAAAGAAAACCAAATATATGGCGTTCAATAGCCCAAAAAGCTCTCACCCCAACCCACAACTAAATGGGAAACCCCTGGAAAGAGTTTCATCTTTCATTTATCTGGGTCTTACCATTGCTGAAAATATGAAATGGGAGGCTCATATTATTAAGAGTATATTAAAACTAGCTCAATCGACTGGTGGCATACTGAAGGTCTATAGCAAATCAAGTAAGAGAGCTGTTAGTCCAGCCCTGGAAATTTATAAGGCCCAAGCTCGAGGGGGAGTACTTTATGGTGCTGAAATATGGGGTCATTCTAAACTAGATTCCCTTTTACAGGTAGAAAACCAACTCCTCAGACAGTTGTATAGACTTCCAACAAGCACCCCGCTGATTCCGCTACGATTAGATTCAGGACTGATGGCGATAACAGACACCTCGAGCCTTAGACCCATATTATATTGGCATCGCCTTCGGTCCACACCTGAACTATCGACATATAGGGAGGAGTTAGCGGAGGTTATGTCAGTCCAGGGTGCAGTTAATCTTCCTTGGCTTGTACATTTAAAGTCTCTACTGATCAATTTGGGCCTGGGTGATTGTTGGTCGGACCCAGATCGTGCTTGCCCCCAAACCACAAGGAAGCTAATTAAATCCCGGTATGATGAATATAGAAGGGCCCAACTGCTCTCTTGCCCCAGGATGGGCATACTATCCCTGGCTTTCTTGGAAGTCAAGGATGTTGCCCGTTGTGAGCCAATACTCGACTTGATTACACTGGTGGAGGCAAGAAAGATTTACCTACAATTTAGGTATGGGGTCCTCCCGCTCCGCTGCTACACGGCAAAGTGGAGCAAGGACCAAAAGGTACAGTGCCCTGCCTGCGTTTTTTTAGACGAATCAGTGCAGCACGTGTTTTTTGCTTGCCCTGGTTACTGCAAGGCTCGGAAGCGATGGCTGGTACAGATTTGTAGAAACATTGGTACCAGGAATTATCTGGAGGCATTTCAGATATTGAAATCTAACCTTAGTATTACGATTGTGTTTTCAGTCTCCAGATTTTTGCTTTCCATGTGGTGTACTAGAAGGGCTCTACTGAAATATTAAATGAGGTCTAGGGTACGTGACAATGATTTTTACTGAATCTCTTTTTATAATGGTCTATTTTACACTATGACTAGGTTTGTATACTGTGCTATTGCTTTTTAATCTTTCCTCAGATTAGTCTTATCCTTTTAATTATTTATTTATTATCATGCACTCCTCTATTTGCATTGTATAGTTCGCCTGTCTGTAATATAGCTTCTGTATTGTATTTGGTATATGAGGTTTTCCCGATAGCTGATGTCGTCTCCCTCCCCTCAAATTCCCCATTTTGATATTTGAGACTAATTATGCTGCTGTATATGATTTTAGAGCTGTACTTCTTTAGGTCGTAATGACCGAAATAAAGTTTTTTTTTAAAAAACATGGCCGACCGGAGGTTCTGTCCAATTACAGATCCATTTCCCTCTTACCAGTCTTTTCGAAGATCCTGGAAAGACATGTTCACTCACTTCTAACACAATTCACGGAAAACAATAATTCTCTCCATCCTTCTCAATCTGGTTTTCGGGCCGGTTACTCCACGGAGACAGCATTATTAGGCGTCACAAAAAAGCTCCGTAAAGTTTTAGATGAAGGTCAAACAGTCGCACTTATTCTATTAGACCTCAGTGCGGCCTTTGGTACCATCTCACACAAGCGGATAATACACGCGCTTAAAAACACAGGCATATGTGGGGCGGCACTAGAGTGGATCACTTCTTTTTTGGAAAATAGCACGTTTCAAATCATGTCAAGCACTGCCTGCTCGAAAACATATACCTCACCTCATGGAGTACCCCAGGGCTTAATCCTCAGTCCACTGCTATTTAACCTTTATGTTAGACCTTTAGCGGATATAGCAGATCAAGCTGGAATTACTTTATTTACCTATGCGCATGATTCCCAAATCATCTTTTCCCTCTCTAACTCTAACCCGCTAGCTCCTTCCCATCTCAAACAAGGCCTCACCAACATTTCCAAGTGGATGACCAAAAACCAACTAAAAATAAACGGTGATAAGACCGAGGTTCTCATCTTGGGTAAACAGAAAGATCTTTGGAAGATCTCCCACTGGCCTACTCAAATGGGTAATCTCCCGGAACCTACCAGTCACGTTCGGAACCTAGGCATCATCGTGGACAATACTTTGTCCATGCATCAACAAACTCTCAAAGCAGCTGCTCTATGTTTCACCATCATAAAATGGCTCAAGAAAATCCTATGGATGTTGCCCGTTTCTACTCAAAAAACCGTAGTCAACGCTCTTATTACATCTAGACATGACTACGGCAACATTCTTTATCTTGGGTCAAATAAAGCCGTGGTCCGCAGACTGCAGCTAATCCAGAATTCTGCTGCCAGGTTGCTTTGCAGCATTCCAAAGACCTCAAGCATCTCTGGATATCTACGGGACCTACATTGGCTCAGGGTGGAGAACCGTATTTAGTTCAAAGCCCTGAGCTATATGTTTAGGATAAAAGCAGGTACAGCTCCCAAATATCTCCAAGCACTAGTACGCTCTCAAGTACCTCCCCGTCATCTAAGATCTGAAACCTCGGGCAACTTCTGTGTGCCCAGGGTTAAACTTTCCAGAATGGGAGGGAGATCTTTCTCCTACCTGGGCCCGTCTATCTGGAACACTCTTCCCACTTTCATCCGCAAAGAGACTAATTACAAGAGTTTTCGAAAAAAACTCAAAACCTAGTTGTTTGATCAGTAAAGGACCTGCTTACTGCCTATGACCGTCCTGGCGCCGGGAAACCCTTCTTGGGTAGCCGAGCACCTTAAAAATTCAACAAAGAAGTACAAAATAAAGGTGCAATATCTCTATTTCTCCTCGCTACTTCCCCTTTCTTTGTGTGCTGCATTCTGCTGCATACATATTGTTTTGTAGTTCCTATAAAACCTATATAGAATCTGCACGTTTAGACAACATGCACTGTAGGAATAGTGTTAGACTGATTCGAGATACCCCCACCGGGTATGTGGACCTATGTACCAGCTAGCTCACAGTGCCACTAGAAACTCCTCTTACCAAGGAGAGAATAATTCCTGGCAACTATAGAACATGACAACCCTGATCCCTCAGGACGGTGAAAATAGTGTACTACTTTTTGCTCAGTCACATGTGCTCACTTAGTCTCAGAGGGGTGCATAGAATAAAAGGTATGGATGTTTTTCAATAAGTAATTAATTGAACAGCCGTTATTCTAGTGTAAAATCAGTGTGCTGAAACAAGCACTTGAGAGAAACAGATATAAATGATTAGAAGCGCTAAGAAAGTAAAAGGATTGTACATTTCTAATATTTTGCTATAACCATGCATGCAGGCAAGTATTTAAAATACATGACAATAAAATCCGTACTCCTACGATGCAATCCTAACAAGATGTACCTAAGTGTACCTAGCATGTGTGTAGGTGTTAAGCCAAGAATCCCTCTAGGATAAAGTCAACTCCATTAACTGAAGTGAGAGACTGTGGGACCCATCTTGGTCTCAAGTTGGACACCTTGCAAGGGATGTTAGACCACTGTGAGCTGGAGTATCTGCATGCAGGAGCATCAGCGTCTCGCATCAATGTGTCAGCAGGGAAGACCTGATCATATCTGTTTGTCTCAGCAAGATGTGATGTTTATATACCCAAAGATCTCCCCAGGGGTTCTACCTTGCTGTGCCACTTGTCGGACTTAGGAGGACGTTGTCGTTGGGACTGTACTTGATACATAGTTATTATACAGGATATGGTAGTCCTGCTGAGTTTGCAAGAATCCTCATGCATAATGTATGAGGCTTTTACCAGGGAAAATCCAGCGTTCTGTGTGCACTTATCATCTCTAGGTAAAAGGTCAGTCCCCAAGAACCGGTATGTGTAATGTAGGGGAGAGTATAGGTGGAAGGTTACAACATTACCTGAGACTACATTGGGGTACCTATATGGAATATAACACCCTCTCCTCATTCGACTGGACAACCTAATGACATTCTAACATACTACTAGGCTTTCTAGGCACCGGTACGCAAACAACTATAGTAAAACAATAGTTCTACAAAAAATGTTAAACAATTCTAAAATATGTTAAAAGGAAAAAAAATGTCACTCAAGCAATAGCTCTAATGTGTCCGTATATATAGTTCGAACCACTACAAGCATCGGAAAGCCATGCAGGTCATAAAAAGTGTTAATTGTTTTGGAGTTCCAATTTTTAGTTTGTGTTAAAAAGGCCACATTTTTACCAGCACAGGACGTCCAGGCAGGTAGACGCAACATTGCTGTTGCCTGCCTTCACAGATGATGACCATTGTAACACCATGCAGATTGCGTCAATTGAGCACAGATGATCTTTCACACTGCCTGCAGCCGATGCTGGGACAGCCTGTTCACCATCCAAGGTCTGGGTGTCAGTGGAGGAACTGGCGTCCATTCCAACAGGACCAGATATTTCCTGTGGAGGTGTTAAATATTGCAGGGATTTGTTAGCATGAGCTGAAAGCCATTTTGTATTTCTGTCAATCAAGGGTTCATTAAACAATCAAACCCATTTGTATCCATAGGATAACTTGTACATTCTTAAGTTATTCAAAGCAACATTCAATGAAAATAAGCGAGAGAAGAAAAGAATAGAATAAGCACACAGCAAGCTAATTATGTCTGAAAAATATTGTATTTGAACAAATCAAGAGATCTGAATCATGGGGTAATAAAAGAAGCAATCTTCAAGTAAAAGTCATGAATAGCTGTACATATGAGTTGTCTGTTCAATTCACAACATGTCATCAACTTCATTAATAGGTGAAAAAACCCAAATTAAGACACATATAAAGGTTTCTTTCTGTGCAAAAAAATGCTGTGGATATGATGTTTTGGTTGACGTTTCGGTCTTGTTTTGTTGGCATCTAAAAGACCATCATCAGGACTACTGTTTCTCACAAAGAAAGCCCCCTATATGGAAACAATTATATACAATTACTGGACGTGTCCACCAAAATACATGACAACATCAAAAAGTTATTAACATACTTATGACAGACATTACAGATACTGTGTGTTTCACATCATAGTGATGTGACTTCTACGACTAAACAAGCCACTGCATTTCAACTCAGTAGTTAGTTTACTAACAAATAATCTTCTCTCATAAAAAACAAACAGTTACCATACAATACAATATTTGAAATGGGCTGTATTTATCTTATGCGTTAATGGCCTCAGGAGGAATTTTCTCTCATAGAAAACAAACAGTTACCATACAATACAATATTTGAAATGTGCTGTATTATTCTTATGCGTTACTAGCCTTAGGAGGAATTTATATAATGAACTCACTTGGAAGAATTAGACGTTATTGAAGCTGATCGCCGATTTAAAAATGTTTCAATACAGGAGGATCTATAAAAGTATATGACAACTTAATAACTGCCCTTTGGTTGTTCAGATAACGCCTGATCAAAGAACAAATTCTGGGCAGACATACCTGCAATCGCTCTTATGATCGGTTGTTACTCTAATGATTTGAATTACCCCATGATTCAGAGCTCTTGATTGGTTTAAATACAATATTTTTCAGACATAATTAGCTTGCTGTGTGCTTATTCTATTATTTTCTTCTCTCGCTTATTTTCATTGAATGTTGCTTTGAATAACTTAAGAATGTACAAGTTATCCTATGGATACAAATGGGTTTGATTGTTTAATGAACCCTTGATTGACAGATGTAAAATTACATGTACTTAGTTAACGAATAAAATCCCTTTTAGTCATCCCTCACCTCAATTATCCATTGCCCAAGCCTACAAGGGTCTATTGGGTTTCCCCTAATCTATAGATATTTTGTCTTTCTGGCAACCATCTTGTTTGCCATGTGCTGCCACGTGCTCGCCATGTGCTCTGTCCTCCCTCAGTGTGGACTGCTCTTGTAATCTGCCTAGAAACTAACTATATTTAGCATCTTCCACCTTAGCACATGCTCAGAAGGGCCTAACTAGTAGAATGCACCTGCTCTGCTTGGGCCGGGTGTCTCTCCTCCTGAGTGAGTACTGCTCCGCTGTTCCTATCCCTTCACAGCCGGTCAGTGCACCTCACTCCCTATATAATTTTTTCTTTATGTGTCTGGTGTGTGAGTCTTTCGTGAGTTCTACGTTTCCTGACCTGTTTTGGGGTTTCCTGGATACCCTCTTACCTGAACTCATCGATAAGGCGAGCCTGACCTTCAGTTGGGGTAAGGATATCTGGTATAATCACGCATGTCAATGTTTCTTTAATGGCTGCCAGATAAGACAAAAGGGGATATCACATTTGTGTTACTTGGTTTTGTTTCCTAGCCTGGACCACCACCTGAGACTCCTCCCGTTACTAGCTGACCCCCTCGTATGAGGAGAGTGGTGGACACTCCTTGGGTTATTCCCTCATACTTTTAGGGGACAGTAGACAGCAGTGTGTTACATTTCGCATTCTTGCTTCTGTGTCCTGGAGGTGGAGGGATTCTTCTTCGTTCCCGTGGAAATTGGTCCATCTGCTAACAAAAGGGACAGAGAGAGTGATGTTAAGAGAAAGAGAGCTAGAGGGAGCAACACAGAGGGACTGTGTATTAGATAGTAAAACAGTGAGGGAGGATTAGAAAAGAGCAGTGAATGTAAGTAAAGAGGGGTGAAAGAGGGTGGATAAAAGTGAATAAAGGTAAGACGTGGGGAGTGACAGAGAGAAAGGAGAGAGAGAGTAAAGGAAGGAGTGACTGAAAGGTAGTGAGTGAAGCAGCAAAGAAAGGTAAGTGAGGGAGTGTGGGTGAGTTGTAGGGAGTGAGCATGACGAAAGAGTATCGACAGAATGAGGGGAGAGAGACAGTGACGATAAGAGAGACAGAGTGAGGGCACGGAAGTGAGGAACTGTGAGGACAGACGGACTGAGAGAAGGAGTGACAGGAGTGAAGTAAATGATTAAGGGAAACGGAATGAGTGATGGAGCAAAGGAAGGGAACAGAGGGTAAGGGAAGTAAAGCAGGGGGACTGAAAGAAGTTGAATGTGGGAGGGGAGTTAGGGAAAGGGGAGTAAACATGGAGGATAAGAATAAGTGAGGGAAGCAGAGTAAGGAAACAGGAGTGAGGTAGGGTGAGAGAATAATAGTGAGGTTAAAGCAAAGGGTTATGACAAACTACATTTTTTTAGTCACACTTACCATATAATTAATGTAACTTTAATTACATTTTTTACTAGAAAAAATAAGTTATAATTAGTAAAATATATATTTTAAAATAAAAGATACAAATGAAGAGGTTAAAAATCATAACAGTGTATTAAGAAATAAAGTAAGAGTGAAGGACACAGAAAGGTAAATAAAGTAATGTAGAAGGACAAAAAGAGGGAAAAAGAAATAGAAGGAGAGCAAATTACTAAGAGTAAGGCATATAGATTCACTGACAGAGAGGGAGAGAAGAAGAGAGAAATGAACTGAAGGTAAGAAAGATACTAAAAGAATGTGAGTTAGCAAAACTAAATCAGGAAACAGGAGTAAGTAAAAAGATAATGACTGAGAGGGAAAGGAGTCTAATTAAGGATGCATTTAGAAGAATGAGGAATGGAAGATAACTGAGAGTAAGTGAAGGAGAGTCATAGAGTGAAGGGATGAAGGGAGAGAGGATAATATAGAAGGATTGAGGGAAAAGGAGTGAGGAAGTTACTAGACAAAGAAACTAAGGGAAGGACTGAGTGAAGTGGAGTACAATGAGTGAGGAAAGGAAAATGAGTAAGGGAGCAAAAGAAGGAAAGAGAGGAGAAGAGGACTAAAACATTGGTACTGAGAGAAAGTGATTCGGTGATGAAAGTAAAGAGGAGAACATTGAAAGATAGGAAATGAGGGGTAGTAATGGAACCGGACTAAAAGAAATGGGGTGAAGAACGAATAGAGAGGAGCAGTGAAGTTGTTGTAAGAGAAATGATAGAAGGTAGATAAACACAAGTGAACATAACACAAGGAGATTGAGGGACTGAGGACATAGAGGTAGTGAACCGAAAATAGAGAGAAGAGGTAAAAAAAAGGAGCAAACAAAGATAAGCGAGGGAGAGTGGGTGAGTTATAGTGATAAAGTGCAACAATACTGGTGAGTGAGTAAAGGGGAAATACTAAAAGAACAAAGGAGGAAAAGACGGAAAAGGGAAGTAAAACAGAGAGACTGAAAGCTGAAAAGTGGTGCAAGGGAGAGAGGGGATGCAGACAGTTGAAATGGAAATGAGGGGTTGTGAAAGAAGTGCAGTAAACGAATGGGTGTGAAACAGAGTGACAGAAAGGCAGTGTGAGTGAGTAAAGAGAGCTGAAAGAGAGAGGAAAAAGTAAAGTGAGTGTGAGACAATGGGAATACAATATAAATTACACAATACAAACATGTTAGATAGTTTATTTTTGCTGTTCTCAGAACATATTGAATTTCACAAAAAACAGTGGGGCAGATTTATGATAACTGGCGCATCCCCAGGGATGCGCCAGTTATTTTGCGCCGCAGCTCCGCCACCCATGGTGCGCCGCATTTACAATGCGGCGCACCATGGTGCAAAAACGGCACAGATGCGTGACGCATCTGTGCCGTAAAGGTGGCGCATTGCTGGAGTTGCGTCGCAAGCGCTACGCCGCTCCAGCAAGGCTCGGGGGTACCCTATCTGTCCAATGCTGCGTCAAGCCTTATGCTTGCTTCAAGCAGGCGCAGGGTTTTGACGCAGCATTGGCCTGAAAGTGACTGAGTGAAATCTTATAGATTTCACTTAGCCACTTTTGCGAGGCGCACCTGCCCCGGAACGCCCACCCTGCGCCAGAACGCCCACATGTGGCGCAGGGCTTTACAACGTGACGCATCTGCCTAGATGCGTCACGTTGCAAATTAGTCGTAGGGATGCGCAACGTTTACGCCGCAGTTGCGTGACGCAAACGTGGCGCATTACCAACATAAATCTGCCCCAGTGAGTTCAAACTATTCATCATATGACAGCGGGGAAAAAAAACACAATCAAAAAGATTGTGTTTAAAAAAAAACATATAAACTTACAAATCACATATGTACACTAATCTTTGATTCACTTACTTTTCCTTTAGGCCAAATAGTACATTATGAAGGTCCTTTACGTTGGAAGGTACTCTGCTGCTCTCTAAAAATTCCATTTCATTGACTCTCTAGAAAAAAAGCTCCAAAAACATCTGAAATATGTTTCAATGTTTTCATATACTCCTTCTGTTCAGTCATGACTCTTTGCTCATTCCTTCACCTTTCCTTAAGGTCAAATAGTGTCAGATCTATCGGTATATTTTCAAATTACTTAAAACAAACTCTAAAATTACCGTTTTCCCGACGTTCTGAAAGAAAGGCTCAAACAACATTTTCACAATATTTAAATATTCAAAATTCTATCTCTGGCTCTCTCATGTTGAACATTTCCTATAATACTGATATAACTTACTATGCAATCCACTTACCATACCTGTATGAGAACTATATTTTTTATATTATCTTCATCACTTTTACTCACAATATAATTTTAAACAGCAAACTAACTTTTATTAACTGCTCCCGTCTTCATAGGGCAATTACCTTTACTTAAATTCTGGTTCTAAAAACACTAGGTATGAATTTTTTAAGTCAAAAGGCAAATGTTGTTTGAAAGTCAAATGAGTGTCATTACAGATAGTCCAACCTTTTCGACATTTTAAATAGCATGTGTAATGCCCTGATGTTGTTGAAGGACCGTCATGATAAATAATAGCTACAGTTGCAAAAGTTCTTCCTGATATTGATAACTGAGAAGCCACGAAATTTTTAATAGAAGTTGACAATTTACTTTCATCAGGTCTACATCGTTGGAACATTAAAATGACATATTTACCATAAGTTTGAAAAAATAATGTGGACAGCATTGCAGACTTACATTGGGTACACACCATATTGTGATCAGCTGCTTTAACTATATTATTAAAATACACTGATTTGCAGGCTGGTAAAGTCAAATATATAAATCTTTCAGTGTCTATTGTAGTACTATTTGCTAAACTACAGTTGTCGCAGTCATGCTGCCATTGATAAGAAAGGCTAAAACGTTTTTTTATATCTACACCTTAATCTTCCAATACATCAAACATATACATTAAAAATTCCTGACAATCCTGCTGAATATTCTGTGAAAATTGATTTTGACCAGAACATATGTCTAGAAGATTTCAAATTTCTGAAACACTTTCTATTTTTGCTCTATCACTGCTAGATTTCTCAAACACAGAATTCAATAAACAGCAGAATGTTTGATCCCGATTTTCAACAATCTGTTCTTGTAAATTTTGAAGAAAAAAAACAACATTAACCACGACATTAGCATAGCAGTTGACACCAGAACTGTTTTCAAACTGAAATCCAACAACATCTTCAACAGAATCCTTTTTCTTTCTGCTTACAATTACAGTTTCATCTACTTTTTGTCTTTTTGCTACTACCTCACTGCAATTATTCTCATTTCTTCTTTTTCGTCCTACCACACGTTTTTCAAACAGAGGATATTGAGGCAAATGTGGAGCATACTCTCTTCTTAACCTATTGTATTCTTTAACACAATCTAGATCTGCAAAAATCTTTGTTTCATCACACTCAATCAAGTACAATCCTGATAAAGTTCTGACTCGTGATAATGCCACATATGCCATACCCTCTTTAAACACAGAACTTCCAATGTTCACCAAAGCACTATTTACACTTAAACCTTGAGATTTATGAATAGTCACAGCATATGCCAAACAAACAGGAAACTGTTTTCGACGAACATATAAGTCTTTCACAAGCAAAAATCTAGCTGAACAACGACAAATTTGTTCTATTTCGTCAATGCCATCAAATTTAATTTTTAAAATTTCAATCCCAACTCTATTTTTGTAATTCACAAAATCAACAACATGACCCATTGCTCCACTTACCAGACCTCTTTCAACATTTAAATTCCTTCTCAAAATGATACGACAATTTAAACACACATTCAGAGTCTTTTCAAAACCAGCAGTTTTAGATATAGTCTTCTCTGATGAATCCAATTTTGATTTCAAATTTTCTGACAAAATAATTGTTGCTCCCATATGCTCTATTTTATCTATAGCTTCCAGTTTCACAATGTCTTCATTTTCTAACTTTAACATTTTGTTGTTGAAGATGGAACATTCTTTCAAAGTAGGCATCAAACATATCCCAGATTTGTTCTCGTTAATTTTCTTGAAAATATTCTCTGGAAGAATGTTTTCATTTGGATACAAATTTGAAATTAATCGTGTATGTAAAGCTTCTTTCCCATGCTCACTTACTTTTCCGAATCTTACATCTTGTAGAATATTTTTATAATCTTCATCCTTTGTCTGTCGCATATTTTGAAGTAGTTCTGCATATTTAACCATATATTAACGTTTCCAATGCTTCCTAGGCACTTCCTGGTATCTTCATGCGTGACCATTTTAAACACTGGTTGTCCTTTCACTGGAGTCAACTGCAGTAGATCTCCAAAAACAATAATGTGTTTCCCTCCAAATAACACATCATACTCTGTTCTAAGAATTTCTTGCATTTTCAAATGCACAAAAGCAAGCATTAGATTTGAGACCATGCTTACTTCATCAATGATAAGAAGTTTCATTTTCTTCAGGACTCTGGAAACTTCGGAACACGCATCTCCAGATAGCTTGTGGTATTGCAATTTGTTATCATGCTCAACTGGTAGCATCAGTAAACGATGTAAAGTAATCCCTTTAATGTTATGAGCTGCCAGCCGAGTTGGAGCAGTAACAACACAAGACAGCGGTGATTCAGTCCTTTTCTGCAGATAAGTTGCAATTGCTTTAATCAGAAAACTTTTTCCAGTTCCCGCTTCTCCACTCACGTACAGTCGGACAGGCTTAAATGATGTACATGAGCACTCTTTTTTCTCATGACTGACTCCATGTTCTATCTGTTCTGTGACTTCGTCATATATCTGTTTCTGCTCAAGGTTTAGTTGTTTCACCAAATCTTCTAAGTTAACTACATCATCTTGAGCTTGTTCCATAGCTTTTTCCACCTCATCCATGGCATTGGCAGCTTCATTTTGAATAATTGGTCCTCCAAGTGGATCCTGACTCAATGAAGCAGAACTCTGACTGTCTTGAGAACTGTCTCTAGCAATCTCTACAGCAATTGTGGCTTTTTGCTCTATTTCTTCGTTCAACATTTGCAGATAATTTGGAAAAACAGGACATTCTATGGTATCCTTGGTTGCATTAAAAGAATCTTCGTAACAGAGAAAATCTCCAAGTAGTTCCTCTTCTGTACGCCATGGCTTAAAGAGTTGCAAAAGAGCTAAATAGTAAAATTCCCTTTTCTCTGGATTTTCGCAACTCGTTTTTCGATGATTAATCAAATGGCCTTTTCTCTGCTTCACTAGACATCCTTCACACCCAATGACAGCATATATTCCATTATTGATATCTTCTCTGATGTTCCTCTTATAAATATAGTTTTGCAGAACTTCATACAAACAACTGTTCTCAAGATGACTACTTCTATTTGGATAGTATGTATCCAACATGTTTGTCTTCAAAATATCTGTACTGTTTGGTTCTTTCTCCGCCAAATACTCAATTTCTTGTACAGATTTCAAAACTCGGTTTCGTGTTGTAGCAAGACCTAGACTTGCCCAAATAATTTACTAGACTTGGCGTAGAGACTTGCTGATGATAACCGATCAGAACATTCATATGCTCCAATTTCTCGATGCGACAACATCTTCAGACTGAAACTGTATAATTTTTTACTTATACTCTTTTCATGTGAAATGTCCTCCCACATTTCCTTCAGTTCTGTCTTTTCTTTTTTTGTGATGTAAGACGTCACATATCGAGCCACAGCAATAGAGTTGTCAGCAACGAACTGAATATCCATGTTAGCATTCCACATGGACAAAATCACTGGGTTGTAGTCGTTGATGTACTTAGACTCTTCGTTTCTTTTTAAATTGTGTGTATTTTTTGGTGATTTCCTCGTCACAGAATGTCGCAGAGAAGACATCAAATTATTTACTCTTCCTTTAGAAATCACTGGTCGTGGAAACCCGAAACGACATTTTGTGTAGAACTTGTCCTTGTTTCTGAATTTTCGACGACAGTACTTTCCACAACGATGGAATTGAAAGCGTAAAACTTGTTGCCTTAAACTGTTTTCTTCGGTAGTTTTCAGAACAGGACATGTTGAATACTCTTCAATGAAGCTCATCACTGTCTCATCCGAATCTATTCCAAATTTGGGTGCATCTTTAATTCACAACAACATATGTATGTGAGGAGCACCTCTCGCGTGATACTCCTTTCTCCAAAAGAAATCCAAAACCTCTCCAAGGGGAGGATTTTTTTTGTTGGTAATAAAAGACATCATAGCTTCAAATCTATGATTGAAATATCTGCATACATTCACTGGATCCAAAGAACACAGTTCTCCAGGAGTTTTAAATTCTATATTTTGTATGTTTGCGTTTGCCTCTTGTAGAAATTGAAGTAAGTCGTCCCATGCATACTCAGCACAGCTAAGAGTGAGGAACCATGTAGGAGTTCCTAAGTTTCTTAGCATACATTTCAATTCTCCATGACGACGGAACCAATACTCGTTTGTTCCATGTTGACATGCCATGAGATTGATTAGCTGAGATTCCAAAATACTGTCTTGCAGATTGACTTTCTCCATGAAGTCCCTCGCCGAAACATTTTGCAGATGTGGTCCACTTTTCAGTATATGGTTCACTGCATAAGAAAGCCCAGACAAGTCACTTTCATACAGTAGATGAAACAAATAAGGAATGCATTGACGAAACCTTGGATCTTCAGCATATAATCTTAAAGTCCGATATTCAGATGCAGGAATTTGAAGTGGTCGATCGTCATATCATCCACCTTGACCTGTTGGAAATAACTGTGGAAAACAACGAGCTTCCAAACTTTCTTCCCATACACTAATGGGACTTCCTTTTGCTGCTTTCATTTGAAACAAGTCAATTGCATTCCCCATTACTTCTTTGGAATGCAAAGGATGAACAGTATAATGTTCATATATTTCTTCACTTCTAGACACATCACTTTTTCAATTTGGCCGGCTGAACAATCACTGTCTTCTTCTGCAACTGTTTCCTCTGCTCCAACACATACATGTTTGTAGTACTCATTGTTTTTGACCAAATACAACGTTGCCTTTTTGACTTTCCTAACATCAACTAAATCTTGCCAGATTTTGTTACTCTTTGTCGGAACCCCATTAACTAGAATGACCAGAGGTTCCTCTTTCACTTTCTCTACACCAATTGTATCAATATTTTTCTTGAAATCTAGAGGCAAATAAACAACTCTTCCCTTTAATCCTCTCTGTAAATCTGAAGGAGGCAATTTCCCTATCTTAGGCTCCATGTGGACAATTGCCTGAAAAGGATGGACACATTGAATCAAAATAGACTCATATGTATTTAAATCCCTCAATTCAGGAGGAATGTCTAACAACTCAAGATTATTATGAACAGCTCTAGCAGGCATTCTGTTTTGATTTAATTTATTATAACAATATTTACAAATACGCTGATCAGAACTCAAATCATAAGAATTCTCCACCCACAATTAAGTTGCAAAATCTTTCCACTCATAATTATTTATCTTTTCACTTTTTACGTATAAATCAACTAATCTAGTTTGATGCTTATAATGAGTTCGTCGACAACACACACAAGTAAAATTAGGCCTTTCACTTGATTTCACCTTAAACCTGGTAATTTCCTGGTCAAACTTTCTGTACTTGAAATCTGTACATTGTGTTCCACATTACCTTGAATTTCTGTGTCAATTTCTACACTGTCCTCTTTTCCACCAAAATAACAAATCTCAATTTCTTCACAAATCTTCTTCACATCTAATTCAGTTCCATGCAAAAGAGCACTGTTTAATTGTTTAAGCTTAAGTGCTGGACTTTTTGCATAATACAACCTTCTCACTAATTTCCTCATTTTGTTATGATGCACTGCTAACATCCTAAAATGATGAAAAACACTCTGACAGACTTTTCTAGAAAGACAAGCCAGTGAATGCCCTTGCAAACCTGTGTTTTCTCTCACTCTGCAAGGATCTAAGTCTTGCAACATCTTCATTTTCTGTTTTAGACTTTTCTTACTATATGTACGTAAGAAATTACGAAACAAATCGATTGAATCCTGTCGCACACTACAAATACTACTACACTTCCAAGTGTACACTGGACCCTTAGTACGTCTCCCTAAAACATCATCAGTTAACACCTCTTCTGCTTCTCTAGGCACAAGTTTCTCTTTTTCAATCGGACAACCATCTTTCACCTCATATGCTCGACCACTGGTGTCAACTGCATGCACTAAATAATTCTCCTGGAAGTAACTCTCCTCATTAAAAAATGGCTCACAACTTCAACTATGCATCCATTCTCCAGAAAAAACTTTACAAAAATTAGTCTGATTAATTACTCTTTTGCATCTACTGTTGGATTTGAAAACATCAATTGTCTTGTTAAGTGTCCTAATTCTATTGATTATTAAAATAAATATTTTTTTCTTAAGTTCAAAAGCCTGATCAACAATCTTCTCTACACTTTTCTTTTTCTTATAAAAAGCAGCTCTCTGTTTACCTTTTTAAATATTTTTTAACACATTTAAAACCACCCTATTGCGAAACATTCGTTTACGAATGTCCCTAAATTGGTTTTGCCTTCTATTCCTATACATATTATTCTCTTCTGCTCCAGTAGTGAAATTTTTGGGGGGCCTCTCCTTCCTTTTCAAATTTGCACTCTCCTTCTCTTTATCCACATTCTGACCAACATTTTTTTTTGATCTACATATTTTCTGTAAGAAAGACTTAGTTGTCTTACCAGGAGCTTTTTTCCTGTTTTTTGAATTATTTGTTGTAGAGGAGTACTGTAATTCCGTTGCTGTTTTTGATTTTTTCCGCTTAGCATCTTTTCTTCTCCTCTGCCTTGAGGGCATATTTCCTTACTATTGAAATTTTGATTTCAATCTGTGGTAAAGAAAAAAATAACACATTATAGACCAGTATTACCAAACAACAAAGCAATGACAATAAGCAAACAATATAAACACTAGTAAATCAGGAAGAGGATGTAAGAGAAAGTATGACTTACAAATTGCTGTAAAAAAGAGAGAGAGGGAATAAATTAGAGACAGGGTGTAAGAGAATGTAAGTCAAAGAAAGAGTGTAACAGAGTGTAACACAGAATCAGGATGTAAAAAAGAATAAGTTAGAGAGAGGGTGTTAGAAGGGGACAGGTGGAAAAATAGAGTAAGTCGGGAAGAGAATATAATAGAGACTAATACATTGTTAATAATCCTTGGTAAAGAAATGTTAGTGCATAGAGGAATTGTATTTTCTAAATGAGTGAGGTTTCAATAGTGTAATCAAATGCTTATACATATGACCTATGTTCTGTTTTGTAAATGTTATTTAAAAAAAGATTTCAGGCACATGAATTGGTTTTACATTATTGACAAGGATTAGATAGTATCTGCATGATTAAAAAAATATATTAGCACATTTCACAATCATGTTACCTGTGTTTCCTCAGATTAGTAAGCAGATTGTGCAGATGAGGTGAGGCCTGTCCAGGGGTGCAAAGGAGGTGAGGCCTTTGTCCATGAGTGCAGTGGAGAGGACTGACCTCCTCTGACCCTTAGACAAGCCTGACCTCATCTGTGTCCTCTGGACCGGCCTCAATGTATTGGGTATAATTGATGGTAACTGGGTGCAGATGAGATGAGGTGTGTCCAGGGGTGTAAATAAGCTGCGGCCTGTCTAGGCATGCTGATGAGTTGAGGTCTATTCAGGGTTGCAGATAAGGTGAGGATTGTCCAGGGGTGCAGAGGAGGTGAGGCCTGTATTGAAGAGTGTAGTGGAAGAGAGGTCTGTCCAGGGGTACAAAGGAGGTGAGGCCTGGGTCTAAGAGTGCAGTGGGGGATAGGCTTCATGAAGTCTAGTCCACTGCACTCTTAGACACAGGCCTCACCACCTATGCTCCCCAGGAAAGGCCTCTCTCCCACTACAGTCTTGAACACAGGCCTCACCTCCTCTGTACCTCTGGACATGCCTCACCTCATCTGCACAATCTACTTCCTAATCTGAGGTAACACAGGTGACATCATTGTGAAAGGTTCAAATATATTTATTTAATCATGCAGACACTATTTATTCCTTCTCAAAAATCTAAAAGCCGTTGATTTTCCTCAAAATCATTTTTTAAATAATATTTTAGACACAGAGCGCAGGTCCTATGTACAAGCATTAAGTGTCCATGAGTGCAGTGGAGAGGACTGACCTCCTCTGACCCTTGGACAAGCCTTACCTCATCTGTGTCCTCTGGACAGGCCTCAATGTATTGGGTATAATTGATGGTAACTGGGTGCAGATGAGTTGACGCGTGTCCAGGGGTGTAAATAAGCTGAGGCCTGTCTAAGCATGCAGATGAGTTGAGGTCTATTCAGGGTTGCAGATGAGGTGAGGATTGTCCAGGGGTGCAGAGGAGGTGAGGCCTGTATTGAAGAGTGTAGTGGAAGAGAGGTCTGTCCAGGGGTACAAAGTAGGTGAGGCCTGTGTCTAAGAGTGCATTGGGGGATAGGCTTCATGAAGTCTAGTCCACTGCACTCTTATACACAGGCCTCACCACCTATGCTCCCCAGGAAAGGCCTCTCTCCCACTACAGTCTTGAACACAGGCCTCACCTCCTCTGTACCTCTGGACATGCCTCACCTCATCTGCACAATCTACTTCCTAATCTGAGGTAACACAGGTGACATCATTGTGAAAGGTTCAAATATATTTATTTAATCATGCAGACACTATTTATTTCTTCTCAAAAATCTAAAAGCCATTGATTTTCCTCAAAATCGTTTTTTAAATAACATTTTAGAAACAGAGCGCAGGTCCTATGTACAAGCATTCAATTTCACTACTGAAACCTCACTATTTCACAAAATACAAATCCTCTATCTTGCAAATGTTGATACCAAGCATTATCAAAAAACATGACACAAACCAACAGCAAAGAAGCTCAATGTGCTTCCTAGTATGAGGTAACACAGGTGACATCATTGTAAAAGGTTCAAATTTATTTCTTTAATCATGCAGACACTATTTATTCCTTCTCAAAAATGTAAAAGCCATTCATTTTCCCCAAAATCGTTTTTCACATCACATTTAAGAAACACAGCACAGGTCCTATGTACAAGCATTCAATTTCACTACTGAAACCTCACTATTTCACAAAATACAAATCCTCTATCTTGCAAATGTTGATACCAAGCATTATCAAAAAACATGACACAAACCAACAGCAAAGTAGCTCAATGTGCTTCCTAGTATGAGGTAACACAGGTGACATCATTGTAAAAGGTTCAAATGTATTTCTTTAATCATGCAGACACTATTTATTCCTTCTCAAAAATCTAAAAGCCATTGATTTGCCCCAAAATCGTTTTTTAAATAACATTTTAGAAACAGAGCGCAGGTCCTATGTACAAGCATTCAATTTTACTACTGAAACCTCACTATTTCACAAAATACAAATCCTCTATCTTGCAAATGTTGATACCAAGCATTATCAAAAAACATGATACAAACCAACAGCAAAGAAGGTCAATGTGCTTCCTAATCTGAGGTAACACAGGTGACATCATTGTGAAAGGTTCAAATATATTTATTTAATCCTGCAGACACTGTTTATTCCTTCTCAAAAATCTAAAAGCCATTCATTTGCCCCAAACTCGTTTTTTAAATAACATTTTAGAAACAGAGCGCAGGTCCTATGTACAAGCATTCAATTTCTCTACTGAAACCTCACTATTTCACAGAATACAAATCCTCTATCTTGCAAATGTTGATACCAACCATTATCAAAAAACATGACACAAACCAACAGCAAAGAAACTCAATGTGCTTCCTACTCTGAGTTAACACATGTAACATCATTGTGAAAGGGTCAAATGTATTTCTTTAAGCATGCAGACACTATTTATTCCTTCTCAAAAATGTAAAAGCCATTCATTTTCCCCAAAATCGTTTTTCACATCACATTTAAGAAACACAGCACAGGTCCTATGTACAAGCATTCCATGTCACTATTGAAACTTCACAATTTTACAAAATACAATTCCTCTATGCAGTAAAAACTTTTTAACCAAGCATTTTCAAAAAACATGACACAAAGCAACATTAAAAAACCACAATTTGCTTCCAAATCTTCTCCATGGAGTATACAAGTCTCTATCTATATTAAATGAATCATTACTCACCTTTACAAATGCTTTGGGATATTGAGAACAGTGTCAGACACACACACCAATATTTCTTTAGCAGAGCAAAAGGTATGTACTCCAGGCACTGCGACCATGAATGGCCCAGAAAACCTCTAATTCTACACACATATTCCTCATGGTAACCAATCAAAACTCTTCCCTCTCTATTTTCAAACCAACACCCTTCCCCCCCTCAGCCCTTTCTACCTGTTACCATAGCGACTCCCTCCTCACTGAGCTCTCAGGTTTAAAAGTTTATTCTACAATGTTGCAAATGAACTTAGCAAGGATGTTTGACCTCTCAATACACCAGCTTATCCGGTGCAATGTTTCTTTAAATGACTTTTTCCTAACCATTCAAATTGCTTCTTTCACAAAACAGAACCATGCACCCTAACTTTCAGTTTTCAACTATCTGAATCCACCAATCATTGCTTCTGATTCAAGAGCACTCAAACTCCACAGTGGTTTTTTTGCAAACTCCTACTGTTCCAACTGCCATTTCATTCCCACACTTCATCTGACTGCACCAGAACCTCCTCTTACCATGTATTCTGTCTGGATTATTGGACATAGCTACATCCACTGGGCTCAAAGGTATGCAGCTACCAGAAATTTTCACAACCTTGATTTACCAAATGTGGACATCAAATGGATTGACCAGAGAGGATTGCGATGTCATCAATTGATACCATTGGTGAAAACCTTTTTGCATCTGCCACACCCTCACCTCATAATTCTGCACTGTGGTGGAAATGACTTAGGCACTTTGACTGGAAATGCTTTTAAAGAACACCTTTGAGCAATTGATGGCACTTTTTCCTCAAACTGCCTTGTTATTTTTCAATATATGCCAAAGACAGAAATGGAAGTGGTCCAACCAATTTTGGCCACAATTTGACAAAGCACGGAAACATGTGAATAAATCTGTTTCTGCTTACATGAGAGACTATGGAATGGGTTCAATATACAACAATAACTTGCGTTACAACATGCAAGATATCTACAGAGGAGATGGTGTGCACTTCTCAGATGAGGGGAATAGAATATTCCTCCTGAATTTAAGACTGTGCATTGGAACCTACTTGTAGGTACCTAAATAAGCCACAGAACCCAAAAGCTCTTTTCAGGGATACCCTACCTCTGATCACTCCAAATGATTATTTTACTCTAACTTTTTTCACTGTTTTTCACCAAAGTACGCTCCCCGGTACGCTCCCCCCGCGAAAAAAAATGTTTTGTTTGTTTTTTCGCCTATATGGGCCTCCTAAGCCCCCCTCAGAAAACCTAGGGGGTCAGGGGGTGTCTACCGTGCCCCCTTTTACCCATTCCCAACGTTGTTTGTCCTCCATCTCAAATCTACCGAAACACAAGATGGAGGACTCCCGTTCCGCTGCCGGTACGCGTACCGGGGCGCGCACCGGGAAGCGCTCCCAAAAATGTTTAAAAGTTAATTTACATAAAAACCACTGGAGACACTTTCACCAAATATAGAATAGGCCCTTCTACATACCAGTCCCTACCATGTTCCCAAATTTGGTGGAATTCCATTGAGCCATTTGAGCTGTAGCACTGTCTAAATATCCTGAGGTAAATTACATGACAAAAACACATATGAAGTGTTAGAATTTACAACCAATTAAAATGTTACTTTCATTTTCTACTTTTTTTTCCTGACATTTGATTGGTTATGTACATGAAGATAAATGAAAAATGAGAGGGAAACACGGCCATTTTGACTACAGCTACCTGAGGTACATATTGAAAGGATTTTCGCATTTTTTCTTCTTCACCTCTCTGTAAAGTAAGTTGTTAATTTGAAAGGGGCACTTTAAGTTAATTTGTAAAAACGTTTTCTGATAGTTATTTACTGTCCCTCTGTTATATTTATAGATTGAGATAGGCTCCTCTGTTTTATTTATGGATTGACTTAGGCTTCTCTGCTATAATTATGAATTTACTTACGCTTCTTCACAGGCACTTTTTTATATTTCTACTTCCTGCCTGATACCATACACTTCCCAAAGTTAACTTCACTGTTAAAAAATCAGAACTACCTGTCTGAACTTAAACCCAACAGTGCCCTATCTCTACTGATATAGTTATTTTTTATGCAATTTACAGCAAGAAAATGGAAGGGGAACAAGAAAACATCAATGTTTCTTTCGAGATTAGAAATTAGGAGATTCTTAATGAAGATTTTGTTGACGAGGATTTTATGGATGAGTCTTTGGATGAACAATTTATTGACTGTTTACAAGATATTGAAACATGCATTTTTGAGGAGATTCCAGATGATCTAATGCTGGAAGTTTTATTAAACTATGAAAATTCTAACCAATACATTTTTATTTAATAATTAAAAGTTGTTTGAGACATTATTCATTTTTATATCTAATTCATGAAGTACTAACAAAATGATTATGTTTATATTATAGTATTATAATAGAATTGACAGGTTGTAGCATTGCTGCGCTCGCGCTGCTGCTGGCGATCTAGCTTTTTAAAACTGCCCTGATTTTGTATTTTATTTGATTCTGATTTCTTATTTGTTCCCCTGTTTTTAGCAGGATTTGGCTGGGTTTCGTCCCCCTCCCTCTCACTGCATTTAAAAGTTTGTATCACTGCCGTTTTGGCGGGTCCGGGTCCCGGGGGTGGTCCTTGTGGGCGCCATCTTGCCTTGGGCTCGTTATTCTATCTACGGGTGCCATTTTGGAGCGTTCTCGCGCTCGCGCTGGGATTGGGCCGCCTATTTAAAGCTTTCCTCTCCCGCGCAGCGGGACGCGCAGGTGGGACGCCCTCGCTTAGCCTGAGTCGTGCCAGAGTCCTGCCCGTCTGCGCCCGTCAGCGACGAGGAGGCGCGAGACATGGTAGGGCTCTGTTCCTTTGTTCTTTGGTTGCTACTTTATTTGGCACACCCTACCAATGTTTAAGTACACTCGGGCTGATCTGTTAACAATTGGGAAAAAGGTTGCGGTCTGCCTATGTGATCCTGTGGACCCTCTATCTGGCCCATATGTTTGCGCCTGTAAGGATTGGTGCATAGAGAGCCCGACTAAGATCCGCTCACTGGAAGATGTCATCCCGACCAAGCGCAATATTAATGCAGACCGGGGCCTCCGGATCTGGAGTTTAAATGTGAGGTCATTGGCCAAACACTACCAGCTTATACGTGACCTCATCGAAAAAGATGATCCTGATCTTTCTCTTCTTACCGAAACCTGGCTCCAGGATTCGGATACCGCCATTCTGAATCTTACTTTCCCATCAGACTACACGATCTTCACTCTGAATCGGACGACGAGAGGAGGTGGCAATGCCATGGCTGTTAAATCCTGCTTCCCTGCTGAATGGAAAGCTCTTGGGTTGCCTGCGTGTGAAAGCGCCCTCTTTAAAGTGGCTTTTAGCCATCATTTTATGTTTAGCGGTCTGCTTATTTACCGCCCACCTGGCAATGACTCTGTCTTCAAGTCCGCTCTTGCCGATATGGTAAGCTCCTTAGCGCTTGACTGTGCGAATTTCAACATCATGGGTGACCTTAATATTCATTTTGAAAACAGGTCGTCCACTGCAGTTAACACCTTGCTAGCGGATCTTGAAGCTCTTCAACTGGTCCAGTTAGTTACTCTTCCCACCCACACTGGAGGTCATATCCTCAATCCCTTTTTCTCCACTCTTGAGAGGGTGAAGGTGTCTGACCCGATGTTGATGGGATGGACGGATCATTTGCTAGTGGAAGTCTTTTGTCCTATTCACGATAAGCCATTTAAATCTGTGGATAGGCTAATTTTCAAAAGGCATTGGCACAAGCTTAAACTTGAAGAGTTCTATAGACTACTGGAGCAGAAACCCCTGAGCGCTTTTTTGAATGTGGACCATGGTTACCATCTATTTTGCACATGGATTTTAGGCGCTCTTGATTCCCTTATACCTATGCGCTGGTCGAAAGGTCATTCAAAGTCACCCAGCCTGTGGTATAACGATTCTCTCGCCGAGCTTACAAAAACTTGCCGGAAACCGGAGAGGGACTGGAGAAGATCTTATGATCCTGCCCTGAAAACCTTGTATTATACCAAACTCAAGCACTATCACAGGGCAATCTGCAGAACACGGGCTGCATTCTATGCTCAGGAATTTCAATCTAGTAGTAATCCCTCTAAACTAATATTCAAGGTCTTGAAAGACCTTATGAATAAAAGAGCTACCTCGGCAGAGATCTGCACTGACTCCCACTGTGAGAATTTGGCAACTTTCTTCTTGGAGAAAGTGCAGAAAATATATCGAGGATTTGACCCGTGCCAACCGGATCCAGAGCCAGTTGACCCTAATTCTTTGGGGTACGAGATGTTGACTTTTTTACCTGATCTGTCTGCTGAGGCTTTTGACAAACTTAGCCTTAGCGTTAAATCAGGCTCTCCTCTGGATCCGCTAAAGCCAGCTCTTATTAGTACGCTTTCCCCGCTGTGTCGAGCACCAATTCTTACTTTAATTAACATGTCGCTGTCCACTGGAACGGTCCCTTCTGCGTGGAAGCTGGCGGTAGTTACCCCTATCTTGAAAAAGGCAAATTCTGATCCCCTTTTGCCTGAGAACTACCGCCCCATATCTCTTCTGCCATGGACTGCCAAAGTCACCGAAGCCCATGTTAATTCAATCGTATCTGCTCACCTGGCCCGTAACCAGATATTGGAATCCAGCCAAAACGGCTTCCGGCCAGGACACAGTACCGAGACCGCCTTGCTCTATATTATCGAGCATCTACGCCTGGTACTGGACTCCGGACGTACGGCAGCGCTCCTGCTATTAGATCTGAGCGCTGCTTTTGATACTGTGTCCCACCATATACTGATTCAACGCCTAGAGGGAGCTGGAGTAGCAGGCACTGCTCTTCAGTGGTTTCGATCTTTCCTTTCAGATCGAACCTTCAAAGTGGCAATACCACCCTGCCAATCTACCATCCATCCCCTGGGCCTGGGGGTCCCACAGGGCTCCTCGTTGAGCCCTACCTTGTTCAACCTATATGTGAAGCCGCTAGCTGCAGTCGTCAAACAGTGGGGTTTGACGATGACCTCATACGCTGACGATACGCAGCTGGCGGTGACACTAAGTGGAGACCCTGAAGTGGAGGCCCCCAGATTCCGAGCCGGACTTGTGGCAGTAGCGAGTTGGCTTCGTACCAATTGCTTACAGTTGAATGCCACCAAAACTGAAGTGCTGGTCTTGGGGAAACATGCTGAGTTATGGGGAGACCAGTGGTGGCCTCCAGAGCTGGGCATCACTCCTATCCCAGCCTTGGAAGTGAAAAATCTAGGAATTTGGCTGGACCCCGCGCTCACCTTCATAGGCCACACGAAGAAGGTTGCAGCCACCTGTTATGGTATCTTGCGTGGCATAAAGCCAGTCCTGAAATACTTCGATCCTCCCACTCGGCAGCTCGTGGTCCAAGCTTCAGTTTTATCCCGGCTGGACTACGGAAGTGCGCTGATGCTAGGGGTGAATCAAGCTGAGGCATCTAGACTTCAAAGGGTACAAAATGCCGCGGCGCGGGCCATTGTTGGTCTTCCCAGACACTGTTCCGCCTCGGGCACCATCTCGGCCCAAAATTGGCTACCGGTCAGGCAGAGGATCAAGTTTAAAGCGCTCTGTCTGGCCTTTAAAATGATGAAACTTTCGTCGCCGCCGGCTCTGACTAACTTGCTTATTCCCTACATCCCTTTGAGATCCTTAAGATCAGAGGCTCTTCATCTGGCAGTTTGTCCTCGCTTTAAACTTTGCCGAATGGGTGGCCGCTCTTACCGGGTGCTTGCTGCGGGGCTGTGGAATTCGCTCCCGGTGCACATCCGAGCTTTGAATGATCTGCTCACCTTCAGGCGTGCCATCAAAACTTTCTTGTTTCCTGCTTCTGAGTAGCTGTCCCTTTTTTTTTCCTATTCCTTTTCTGTGTTATGTTATAGTACCCGTCTAAATCGCCAGGACGCCCCTTTGCTGGGGCAGCTGCGCGCTATAAAAATAATATTAACATAACATAACATAACGTATAAAGTGAAACTTACAGTATACTGTGCAATTTTAAAACATCATAAGGGAGCAGGGTAGACTACCCATGATCCCCTAGGTCTTCTCAGGGAGTGCTTAAAGGATCTGTTTCTGCTTTCCTGACAGACTATGGTATGGATTCCATATACCACAATAACTTCTGTAACAACATGCAAGATATCTACAGAAAAAAGGTGTACATTGAATTTAAGACTCTGCATTGCTACCTACATGTTGGTACTTAAATCACCCACACAACACAATAACTATATTCAAAGCTACCCTACCTCTAAGCACTTTAAATTATTATTTTACTGTTTCACTGGGTTTTCCCCTTGGTACGCTCCCTGGTACGCTCCCCGGTGCGGGTACCGGGCGCCCCCCCTGCGAAAATCGAAAACATTTTTTTTTTTGCCCCGCGGGGACCTTTTATGTCCCCCACATCAAACCTAGGGGGTCATGGGGGGTCTACCCTGCCCCCTTATGGTCATTTCCCCCTTTGTTGTTGCCACCTCTTGTGTCTCGATCCTACCGAGACACAAGATGGCGGCCGCTCTGGACTGTTTGGAATGTTGACAGACACCCGAGAGCCAATCAGCTTTCCGCGCGCGAACTCGCGTTACGCGCCGGGTGCGCTCCCCGGTGCTCGTACCGCGGCGCTAATTAATATATATATTTCTTTGAACCTAAACTACTCAAAATCCTCTGGAGCACATATCTTGAGACATAGCAAAGGCACTTCGGGCTACAAGTCCATGCAATTTTGCCAAGTTTCGTGGGAATCCATTCAGCCGTTCGGGCTAAAAGTGAGTCCAACCGCCCTATGGAAATTAACATGGGGAAAACACGTTTTGGGAACCCCCTTTTATCTCGGCCCCCGCTTGATGAATCCCCCCCAAATTTTCAGGGAAGGAGTGGAGCGGAGCTAGCCACCTAATTTGAGAAAGTCGTGAAAATTCGTCCACCAGCGCCAAAGTTATTCCCAATAGAATGTTGCGGATTTCCTATGGAAACTAGGTCCTAACTGTAACTACCTACTGGCGACCGCCAGTAGGTAATATATATATATATATATATTACCTACTGGCCAGTAGGTAGTTATAGTTAAAACCTAGTTTCCATAGGAAATCCGCAACATTCTATTTGGAATAACTTTGGCGCCGGTGGACGAATCTTTGCGAATTTCTCCAAGAAGATGGCCTGCTCTAATCCGCTCATTCCCGGAAAGTTTGGGAGTGATTTGTGAAGCGGGGACCGAGAAAAAAGGGGGTCCCAAAAAGTGTTTTCCCCATGCAATTTTCCATAGGATCTTTAGCCAGGGCTACAGCCCGAACGGCTGAATGGAATTACACCAAATTTGGCAAAAAGGTAGAGTTCGGTTCGCAGATCACAATTTTTGTTGAATGGTGTAAATCCGTTCAGAAGTTCCTGAGAAAATCATAAGTAAAATCATAAGTATATCTATAGGAGTCTACCGTAAGCTTACTGTAAGCTTACTGTACTTTATACCTTCCCGAGCACGAGCTGCATGGTGATTGGATGTCAACTGTCTGTCAACACTCCAAACCAGGAAGTGTTGGCAGCCATCTTGTGCCTCGGTAGAACTGAGGCACAAGAAAGCTAAAAACAAACGTGCAAAACACGCAAAGGGGGCAGGGTAGACACACCCTGACCCCTGGGCCTCGCGTACGTACGCGAACTCAGTGAAAAAAAAACCACGGTCTGATTTTTTTTTTAAATTAGCCCCTGGGGGGACCAAATCCCAGGGGCATATTTCAAAAAAAGTGTGGGGGAGGCCCAATCCTCCCCACACTGCCCGGGGACCGCCACCCCCCGGGGCAATGACTTTAATGATGAGGGGCCTCTAAGGCCCCCGGAGCCCTGGAGACCGCGACCCCCTAGGCTTCATTTTTATTAAAAAAAACGGTGTGGGGGCTCAAGGCCCCCCACACGCCCCTGAGACCGCCCCCCCCGGGGCTTAGTACATGTTGGGAGGGGAGCCACGCAGCCCCGTACTGGAGCCCTTGATGGCCCTGGGGACCGCCACCCCCCAGGGCCGGCTCCTGCAGTGTCCCGGGGTGCCTACCCCCGGGACACTGCTGTTTGCTGTGGTAGGGCGGGAGCTTTGCCTACCAACTACCTACTGGTGGCCTCTTTACACCTCTCTGCAACGCGGCCCCCTTCCGATTTAAAAAGAATATATAAAAAAAATTGGGGGCAGGCCCTGGGGGAAGGGGTCCCCAGGGCCTCAAAAAAAAAAAGTAGGGGAGCTTCACAGCCCCACTTCTTAAAAGTTTTTTTTTTATAAACCGGGATCAGAAGGAGGCCACGCCTCCTCCCTGCAAGTCTCTTAATTTTTTTTTTTTTATAAACCGGGATCAGGAGAAGGCCACGCCTCCTCCCTGCATGTCTCTGCGAACGCGCCCCCTGGCGCCTTTGCATAGGGGGAAGTAATTCCCCTCGCATACTGGGGGTCCATGGGGGCCAACTAGCCCACCAGGAGCCTCCAGTATGGGCCAGGGGGCTCCCTTGCAAAGAGGTGTAATGAGGCCACAACCCTTTTTACAGCTCTCTACAACAAAGCCCCCTGGCTCATACTGGAGGTTCCTGGTGTGCTAGTTGGCCCACAGGGACCTCCAGTATGCAAGGGGACTTAAACCCCCAACTTAGAATGCATTACGGGGCCTGTGGCGCGTTTTAGATTGGGATATATATTCCTCTTCAATCCAGAGGTGCCCTAGGGGCCAACTAGTCCAATGGGTACCTCTATTAAGTGCCACGGAGCTGCGTTGCAGAGTGTTGAAAAAAGGGGGCAAGCCCTCTGAACACCTCTCTGCAATGCAGCCCTCTGGCGCAAACTGGAGGTACCCGATGGGCTAGTTGGCTCACAGATGACCTCAGGATTGAAGAGGAATATATTCCCCAACCTAAAACGCGCCACAGGGCATGTTTGCACACATGTCTGCTCAGGCCCCGCCCCCTTCCTTCACTATTGAGCTAAATATTCCTCTAAAATCAGCCGAAGTACGAATTCCGATTTACTCACCTGTTACCACGAGAGACGTCAGTGCTGCATCATTCAGCTCACTACTGATCCTGAAAAGTAATTGTAACCATACTTACAGTAACTTGAATTTTCTTCCATAGGTTAACATTGACTGGTTTCACTTGAACATTTTTCTAAGTGTGGAGTTTTGGAACTTTAAAAAATTCCTCAATAATCAGCCGAACTACGAATTCCGATTTACTCACCTGTTATCAGGAGAGATCTCAGTGCTGCATCTTTCAGCCCACTATTGATCCTGAAATGTAATTCTAGTCGTAGTTACAGTAACTTGAATGTCCTTTCATAGGCTAACATTGCCTGCTATATAAATTATAAATAAAAAAAATTTTAAAAAAATATTACAATTTCAATATTTTTAAAAACATTTATTTTTCAATTTATATAAAAAATATGTAATGTAATTTAAAAAATAAAATATCTAAAAATAAATAATTTAAAATAATGTATTAAATCAATATACAGAAAATATAACCCTTAATACATTTAAAAAATATCATTTCCAAAACCTTTGAAATTCACTGAAAAAACCATAGGTTTCACCTACGTTATAGTTAAAAATTAGCATTTAAAAAACCTTAGAAATTCACTGAAAAAACCATAGGTTTCACACGTTATAGTTAAAAATTAGCATTTAAAAAACCTTTGAAATTCACTGAAAAAACCATAGGTTTCACGCATGCTATAGTTAGCTGGACATTTCACTCATACAAAACCATTGAATTTCCCCCGTTATAGTTAACTATAACTCGCGCGCCGGCAATGCACTGCTGATGATGTCACATATTACATCACTCATGACATGGTCAGTGACATCACTCATGACATCACTGATGACATCTCAAATGACATAATATATAACCTACTGGCGATAGCCAGTAGGTTATATATTATATATTTTCACCACATGACAAATCATCACAAACTTTTTAGAAAAAAACCTTTTTTGTTAATCTGCTGTATGGAAAGTTTTGGGCTGATCCATCCAGCAGGTCCTGAGAAAAAAAGAGAGGTTCCAAGGTGCCTTTCCCCATCTTATATCCATCGGGTTTTTCTTTTTTTTTTAACATCACTTCAGCCCAAACTACTTAACAGAAATACACCAGATTTGACAGAAAGCTAGATTATGGTCAAGCAAGTGTGCTTTTTTTTATTTGGTGTAAATCCCTCCAGTAGTTTTTGAGACATTTAAGTTTAAAAAATATAGATCTCTGGGAATGAGAGTCCTTGCCACAGGGACCGCGCTAGTCATTAAAACTTGTTCTTAAATTGCATTTTGCTGCAAATTCACAGGTCAAATCCCAGGATTGTTTTTATAGCAATGCGGGGGTAACCCAGGAATGACACCTCCATGGGGCAAATAGATGCAGCCAGTCCTCCCACAGCCCCGGGGACTGCTACCTCCCCAGGGCTAATATATTTATTTTATTTATGTGTAAGGTTTAATATAGCGCAAACATGACCCATAATGGTATCAGAGTGCTGTACAACAGAAAGAGGATAAGATTGGTCATTAAAAAGCAAACAAAAACACATTTGTGGTTAACCATCAGTTCCAGAAAGAGCAAACCAAACATGAAGAGCATGTGACGTGAACAAACATTGCTTAAAAAAAATGTATCAAAGATCAAATACCCCTGTTGTCTGTAAGACATTAAAGTTAGTTATGTTGTCTTCAGGTCAATTGTTGCAGTTGGTTATTCAGGAGTAGCCCTTTCACTTGTATTTTGAATGAAGAGGTTGATGCGTTAGAACAGATATCAGGAGGAAGAGCATTCCAAATTCTTGGGGCAAGACCAAAGAAGGCGTGGTTGTAGGCTCTTCTCTTTCTGAATTTGTGAGGTTTCAGCAGGAGAGGGCTGGAGCTTCTTAGGGCCCGATTCATACCAGAAATGTCAAGCTTTTTTGCCCAGTAAGTGGGGATGGATAATGAAGAGCTGTGTGTGTCAAGCAGGTAATCTTGAAACAAATCTGATCTTCGAGCAATAGCCAGCTGAGCTGGATTAGGTCAGGTGTGATGTGATCATGTTTTCGTGAGCTTGTAATGAGTCTTGCAGCAGAATTCAATGTGGCCCTAAGGGGGCCAGTCTAGCTTTTGGCAACCCAGCCAAGGTCAAAATTCCATATTCGAAACGGGAGATAACTAGGGACTGGACTTCTAGGTGCAAGTCCAGAGGAGGCAAACACTGCTTGATTTTCCTAAGTGTGTTGAGATGGTGGTTGGCTCCCCTAGTTGCTGCACAGATGCGGTCTTGCTAATTCAGGCATTTTCCTAGCGTTATGCAAAACGATCTGGTAGGAGGATCGCAGTTGAGGGCCGTAAGTTGTTTGAAACTGGTGTACTGTTAGCTAGGGAATGGTTCACTTTGATTCTTTGTTCTATTCTGTAGGAATGAGGCAAACCAATTTAAGACAGGGCCCACTAGCCCCATCTTTTTTCCAGAATATCAATAAGGTTTTCATGTTTCACCGTGTCAAACGCTGAGGATAGACCAAGAAGAATAATTAGGCATGGGTCATTCTGGTCAGGTAGCCTCAAGGCGTCATCAATAATGTGGGTTAGAGCTGTTTCAGTACTATGCCCCGCGCTAAAACCAGATTAGTATTGGTCAAGCAGCTGAACCTTTTCAATGCTGTTGCACAGTTGTATGTGTTTGCATTTCTCAAGACGTTTAGCTAGAGTCATGATATTGGAAATTGGATTTAAATTGTTGGGATCAGATTGGTCTACATTAGGCTCTTTTTGAATGGGTGTGACTTGTTCTATCTTAAGGCAATCAGAAATCCTCCCCTTTAAGAAAGATTCATGGATAATCAATGGCCAGAGTGGGCGAATGCCAAATCTAAGCTCACTGAATAATTTGGCAGGCAAAGGATCATAGAAGTGATTACAGGGTTTTAATGACATTATGATTTTCCGTAGCTCAACATCATCAGGTAGTCTAAAGTTGTTCCATGATGCATTATTTTTTGCAGTATGATCTATGGCTCTGGAGGTCAGAGGACTTTTTGTCAGTGTAATGGGCTGGGTCAGATGATGTCCTTTTTGTGATGTGAGTTCCAGTTTGAGTTCAATCTTTCTGGTTTTTTTTATAAAGTGTGCAGAGAAGTCCCCATCAGGAGTGATTTTTTGGGAGAAGATTGTTGGTTGGTTGAGAGTTAAATTGTTGTTTTATGATTTCAAATAGATTTTTAGGTCAGTTTTTTGTCATTGTCAAGCTGACGCCTAAAGTGTTCGGTTTTTGTGCTGTGGATATGTTTATAGTAAGACCTTCTTGTCCTCCTCAAATGTTTCATGTTTGTTAGTGAAGGAGAGTTTCCACATGATCTCTCCATGAGCCTTTGCTTTCTTCCTTGTTGAGGGACACATTAAACCAGGGTTTGGAGTGTTTGACTGGTGTCTGCTTAAGTTACTTCGGAACAACTGTGTTGCATATATTTGTCTTGGCATGCATGCATAATAGTGCTCAGTGAAGTTATCCATCTTGGTCATGTTAGGGGTTGGAGGAAGTAAGTTATTACTAATTGAGGTCAGTCAATTGTGTTAAATTCTCGTAGGTTCCTAGACCACTGTTTGGTCTTATGAGATTGACCTTCTCTAGTCAGTACCTTTCAAAAGAGATTATGTAGTGATCCGACCAGTCACACGGTGTCACACGGTGATATGCTTTCAAGTTGTATCATGTTATCTTTAGCTATGATAAATCAAGGGGGTGTCCTTGTTGTGGGTGGCTTTATTGCAAACCTGGGTGAAGTTTAGGTCTGAGAGGAATGCCATGAAGGTGCACAGTGAGGGATCAGTTATATTGTTCCAGTGAAGGTTGAAAGGAAGATATGGTTGGGGGGTTGGACAGAGTTAGAACTATCAGTCCCATCATTTGTTTGATGAAAAGAAGTTTGTCATCCAGGGATGGTAGACTGTGTGGGACAAACAGACTATCTTGTTGTTCCAGATTTCAAGACCTATGTCTTCGTAAGAGGACATCAACACTGTTTGTAAGTGTCTCAGGGTAAGACAGGAGCAGTAAATGTATGCGCTCCCCCAATTTTAACTGATCTAACTGGTCTGATGATGTCTTATTCGGGAGGAACTGAGATGTCCAAAATTGGTGTGGAGGATTCATTAAGCCACGTTTCAGTTGAGATCATGATGGCCAGCTCATGCGTAAGAATGTAGTCAGAAATATCAGCCGCATGTTAAGACTGTGGAAGGGGGGCTGTCTGGGTCAATTTCGGCTCCAGGGACCCCACCTCAAGGGTCCGGTCTTTCTTTTTTTTAAATTGCTTTGTTTTTAAAAGAAATTTAATGGGGGGGCTTGTGGACGCCCCCACTGGAACCACCACCTCCCTGGGGTTTTTAAGTTTGACATGGGGGGCCTCAAGAACCCCCTGGGCCTCAAGGACCACCACTTCCCCAGGACAAAACATATTTTTAAGAAATGGTAGGGGTTCCAAAGGCCTCCCTCTTGGGCAATTCTCAGCACCGTGGACCGCCGATTACTCTTAATCAGGCCCTTAATCTAGCAAGGAGTTTGGGGCTATACATTGCCATGCACCCTTTCTCCACCACTCTGCAAATGCACCTCCTGGCACACTGCTGCTTGGGGGAAGAAGTCAATTTTAGTCTTGAGGCCCTCAGGAGATAAGGGGACCTCAACTCCCCACCAGTGCTGCGTTTGCAGAGTGGTGGAGAAAGGGGGTGTGGACTCTGATGACCTCTCAGCAATCCCACTGTATGGGTCTTACAGTAGGTAACAGGAGGTCTTGTTAGCCCCTAATGACCCTCAGCAGCCAAGGGAACTTCATCACCCAACCAGCAGAGCACCAGGAGGAGCGTTAGCAGAGTGGAGGAAAAAAGGGGCGGGCCTCTGAAGAGTTGTCAGGATTTTTTTCCCAAAAGGGCAGGGGGGCTGCCCCCTTTCAGCCCCAGAGACCCATCCCCAGGCATGTTAAGAATGGTGCAACGTGGGCCCCCACCTCTTTTTTATCTGCTTTATTTGCATTTCTTCAACACATCTACTTCAAGGAGTGTCCTGGCGCTTTTAGGCATGCAGGAGATCATTCGCCTATACTCCCCACTAAGGCCTGAACAAGAATGTTTTCAAATAAAGGACGGGGGCCACATGGCTCTCCTTACCTGGGTCATTTTCAGCCCCCGGGGACCCCATCCCCCTGCTTCCAGCATTTTATTTATTTTTTTATTTAAAGAGAGGTGGCCGAACAGCCCCTTCCCATGCCAATTTTGTCCCCAGTAACCCCATCCCATGGGGCCCGGCCTGTAGTGTGGGTGGCCTGCTCCCACCCAGGGCACCCACATTTGAAACATTAGGCCCCGCGGGGGGGGGGGTCTCAAAGCCCCTGCAGTCCCTGCCGGCTGCCGCCTCCTGTGGGAGCTGGCATTACTTTGAGACCTAGGGAGCTGCTAACATGTAGTTCCCTGGATCTAAAAGCAATTTGTGTGTTTCTCCACTTGCTTGACAGCAGGCAGAGAACAGACTTGCTTCCGCTTTCAGCGAGAAAGAGCATTCCCTGCTCTTGCTTGCTGAAAGGGGAGCAGGTTTGCTATGGCATTGCTCCTTCCAAGCCACAGCAAACTTCAATTTCCTGGGTTTGGGCACCCTGGGACATTGTGGGCGCTTGCTCTGGGGTTTGGCGGTCCCCAGGGCCACCTAGGACTCCAGGAGGGGGGGCTGCACAGCCTCATTCCAATGTTAACTTTAGTTCCAGGGAGGTGGTGGGCCCTGGGGCTGCAGGGGGCTAGGCCTGCTATCCGTATTCATATTAAGGACTGCGGGGAGATTGCAGTCCCTGGGGTACAGGGCGAGTCAGTAGGACCTCATCACATTTCATTAAAAAAACAGTGTGCCCCTGGTAGGTGAGCCTAGGGCTGTTGGGGAGGCCGTAGGGCCTCCCCAAAAAATTGTAATAATGTATGTGCACCAAAGAGGAGGCGGCCCTCAGTGCTGCAGGGTGATGAACAGGCCCCCGCATTTAGAGTCTTCATTTGCCCCAAGGAGGTGGCAGTCCATTGGGCTTACCATAAGCCTAAGAAGGGGGGTCCATGAGCCCCCCTCCTTCGTGCCCCCGGGATTTGGCCCACCCATGGACTTAAAAAAAAGCAAAGTCATCAGCAAAATACAAACAAAATGCTTTTCAACCCCATTGAGATCCCGGAGTGTTCCCCCGACCATATTTGTGGGGTCAGGGTATTCCTACCCTGCTCTGTTTCTTTAATTTTTGCTTAGTTTCTGGGACTCAGCTTCAAGCCATGTCCCAAGAAGGCTGCCATTACTTCAGAGTTGAAGTTTCGAAAGCCAATCAAATTTTGGTGTTCCCAGATATCTTATTTTTTTAAGTTAGATATCTCAAAAACTAGTTTTCTGCCACATTTGGCATAGTTCCGTTTAGCACAGCAGTTCGGGCTGTATTCATGTTTAAAAAATGAAAAATCCCCACAGACATAACGTGAGGAAATCTTGTTTTTGGGCCAGCCTTTTTTCATGGCTCCTGCTTAATGGATCACCCCGCAACGTTCAACACAGCAGCTAAAACACTGGTATGCTACAGCGGCCAGTATCCAGCAGCGCCCACAGCATATCACTTTACGGCTTAGGCTCACGGTTTAATCCCCGAGTCTTCAGACCGGTACCAGTGAGTAGTTTGCTTCCCACTCCTGCTATATTCTAAACGCATACCTGTGTAAGTAGTGTTAGTATGATTTAATGCTATACAGGGAGTGGGAAGCAAACTACTCACCTCTACTTTCTAAAGACTCAAATGCAGTGTTTTAGCAAGCAGGAATAAAGAAATAATTGTGAAGAATATAAAGCAGAATGTTGCAATGCCACAGAAGAGAAATGGTGAAATCAGGTGTGTCTAATAAAGTGGCTGTGTGCAATAAAGCAATGGAGTCTGCAAGTTATATAAAAAGTGTCTCTATTTAAGTGCCATAAATGGACCGACTGGTGTAAGACCTAAGTCATCCAGCTGAGGCAAACTCCAATCGCTTCTGCTGTATTCAAACATAAGCTCCTGCATCAGTGAATTCCACGTTACATTTTACACTTCCATGTGACATAAACCATACCTGTTAGACTTGGATGACTCGAAACTCTAAAATGAAAATAAAGGTAGGTTACGATTACCACTTGTATCCTTCAAGACAACAAACAAACAAAAAATTGCAAAATGTAATCATCAAACTTCTTAGCTACCCTGGTACTCCTTTTTTGTAACACAAAATTATCAACAGTAGAACAGTAGATTCAATCTGGTCCGTGTCAGAACTGGTAATAGTTCTACCCACATCTGAACTCTGAAGAGGAACGCAAAATTGCACTTCTGAGAAGCACATCCGGTACCCTTCTCATCAAACTATACAATATTGTCTTCACCTCTTTCAAAAAAAGATTCTTGTGCAAAGAGCTAAGGCACTGAGCTGAGGCAAACTCTAACCGCTTCTGTTGTATTCAAACCGAAGCTCCTGCATCAGTGAATTCCACATTACATGTTACAGTTCCATGTGACATAAACAATAGCTATTAGACATGAATGACTAAATTCTATATGAAAATGAAGGTAGGATAAGATTACCACACTGTGCCAACCAGTTCAAACAATGTCGTGTTTTTTTATCTCAATTGCCAGCTCGTGAGCAGAGGCTGAGGATGAGTATATTTGTGTGAAAGGGCTTCGTGGAAAACAGGCAGGCAGAGAGACGTGTGCACAAAGAATAGACATGGTTTCAAAATGGATGTCGAGTTTAGGCTAATTTAGCAAGTATTTGCATAGGCCATACATCACCCATCCCTGGTTAGACTGGAGACCTAAGGGGCAATAATGAAAACAGAGTTCAAATGCCTGAGCATACTTAGAAAGTCATTATATGAAAATAGTTCAATTGAAGTGTATTAAATAAATGTAAAAGAAAAAGTCAAAAAAGTTCGAAAAAATCAATCCAAGAATAACGTGAATTTTTTACAAGTCTTGGAGATTGCAGTTCGGAAGTTCTTCAGCGGTTTGAGTTGCGTAATGTTCCAAGAGGTCATTGTTGCCATCGTGTGAGAAAAGCGAAGCGATCCAATTCATATCCTCGAAGGGACAGCAATGTTCCTCGAATGTTAGAGTGGCAATTTGAATTGGCATGCAATCTGCGATGTTGTCAAAGGTCACACGTTGCAGGAGATCTTTTGCAGTACGCAGAAATCCCATTCCGCCACAATACCTTTTTGCGTTGCATCAGCCATTACTCCACTGCCTGAACAATCAAGTTCATGGTTTTCAAGATACTCCATTACCTGCTGGATATTGGGAGCGATTGTTGGGATGTTGACAAGGCATAGATCCTTTCACCAGTCAAATGGGCAAGTTTTGCAATAAAAAGATGGTTGTGTGCAGATTGTACATGTGTAAATAAATGTCATGTTGTAGCTGGCTCAGATAATAAATAGAGGCAGGCAGCCGAAAACTTGTTCCATTTTTTGACAGTATTAATGTAGCTTCGCATAAAGGCGTATTCTGTCGGACATAGTTGTTATCACAGGGATCACAGCCATTTTTTACAAGCAAAAATAGTAGTAGGATGGCCGCAAAGAGAGCGATAATTATAGGCACTGTTCCTGTTATTCCATAGATGACAGAATAAATGAAGTCTGGTATTATACATAAAACCGTGTGAATGACTGTGAGAAGGCCGGAGGAGACTGTGTTAAAAAAGTGTTGTTGACCTTGAGTGTGAGATGTGTTGAAAATTGTGTAACAATTCACAAAGTGTAATGGGAGGTTCGCATTTAAAAGGGACTGTATTTTACTTGAAGTTCGTGCTATCTGCATTCGATAAATTTCTTTTGCAGAAGTGAGGGAAATTCTGTTCTGAGGAAAAGCACTTTCGATTTGGTTAGTTTAATGAAATCTGTTTTCAAAGTAGGTATTGAAGGTCAAGTTGAAGTTTGGGAGTTTTTTGTGTGGGTGGGAATAGACATTGCCACAGGAAGTTACTCGGTTTGAAACAGTAAGGACATATGGTATGCCAGCTCATATTCCGTAGGAGTGCATGGTATTGAGAAGCAGATAACTGCCGTTAGAAAGCTGTGTGAATGTTAGTCTGATTGAGGGAGTTGGCATGCTTATAAGAATGCACGCAAGATTGGGGGCTGTAGACTTAGAAGCGTCGTGCATTGGACATTCTTGGATAGTAATGAATGACTGCCATTTTGGTTGCACTTTTCACCTGTGAGAAAACGTTCTGTATCCTCTTTAAGACAGCGATATGTAAATGGGCCAAACCACTGCTCGTGAATAAACGTGCTACCTTGTATAATCACATACAACATGACAAACAACATGTACACCTAGCAGACACAACAGCACTAAGTACTGTGGGAAACGTGGCTAGCCATGTCACAAACCAAACATGGCATGGCACCTCTGCCACACAGCGCAGAATGCGGGGAGAGATGGCAGCAAACTTTGTGAGAAGGTGGCAAGTGATTCTCGATTATAAAAGTATAGAATTCAAAGTGTTGACAGGATGTGCAGGACAGACTTGAGTATGCAGAGCACAGACAAGTACATTAAGTATGGGCAAAATGTGCGAATTCCCGGTCCGCGAATTTGCGTGAAATCGAATTCGCGATCCGCAAAATTCGCCAATTCGTGCGAATTTGCAAAATTTTTTTTTGCGTGATCGCGCGGGGGGGGGGGGTTCGTATCCGCGGGCTGCTTGTAGCACACCAACCGCGAACTTACCCATGCAGTTGTACATGGACGCGGCCATCTTGTGCGCGTTGCGTATTTCCGTTTTCGGTCGCTATTGGCAATCTCGCGTTCTGTGCGGTGCACTATTATGAGTTTGCGTGTGTTTTTGCGTGCTCGCAGGGGAAATATCGTGCCAACTTACCCACATGGTCCTCAATGGGCGCACCCATCTTGTTTTTCATTCATTGCTATGGTTCTGGACATGCTTTTTCTATCCAGCTTCAATCTTTGCCATTCTTTGTTTGTTTGAAGTTTTTTTTGATCTTTTTTTACTTATTATCTATCCCTCTATTTTTCTAGATCTATATTTTGTGTTTTCTTCTACTTTTCGTTACTTTAAAACTACTTTTTTTTTACCTCTTCTTTTATTTACTTTTCCCTATTCTCTTTCCTATTTATTATTTCCATTCCTGTCCAGGACCATGGCAAAGGGAGCCGGGAAGGACAAGGAGAATGGTCCCGCACCCCGTACCCGGCTCGCATGCGGGCGATTGAGGGGGAGCAAGTCATAGCCTGGGAGATCTTTAGCGCAAAGGAAGTGGCCGCACTGATTTTTTATGTCCAGCGCCGCCTCCCCAAGACCATCGCGGCAGGATTGCTGGTAGGTACGACTCCGGGAGAGTCGGCAGCTGTGGGGGAAGGTGTGCTGAGACATGTATCGGCAGTCTCGGGTCCGGCGCATCTACAGCCAGGCCACGCACCGGTGGTCCGATATCCTGGACCGTGAGCACAACCTGCTTGACCTGCTAGGCGTCGAGATCCCTGGGCTTGGTGAGTAGTAGTAGCTATTTAATCACTATTCTGTTTTCTCCTGCTCTATGTTATCATATTGCAAATGTTTGTTTTTTCCGAAGAGCAATAATGCTGCCGATTTCATTGTAGGTAAATTATGTTTCAAAATCTTCTGTGATTGCATTGCAGGTGCACTGCTCGCCTGCTCAGTGGCGGTGCTACTATGCTTACTTGTTTTTGATTTTGTGCTCAGTTCATTGGTCTGAGTGATTATGTATGAGTGTACTTTACAGAACTGCGTAAGGCTAGACACTAAGGGGCAGATTTACAATTACTGGCGCATCCATGCAAATTATTAGGGATGCACCAGTAATTGTGCGCCACGCCTCCACCACCCATGGTGCGCCGCATTTACAATGCGGCGCACCATGGGGCAAAACGACACAGATGCATCACGCATCTGTGCCGTAAAGGCGGCGCATTGCTGGAGTTGCGTTGCAAGCACGACGCAGCTCCAGCAATGCTCTGGGGTGCCCTATCTCCCCAATGCTGCGTCAAGCCGTATGTCTGCTTCAAGCAGGCGCAGGAATTGATGCAGCATTGGCCTAAAAGTGACAGAGTGAATTCTTTTAGATTTCACTCAGCCACTTTTAGGAGGCGTTCCTGCGCAGGAACGCCCTCCCTTGCGCCGGAACGCCCCCTGATGGTGCAGGGCGTTATAACGTGATGCATCTCCCAGATGCGTCACGTTGTTAATATACCCCGCACCATGGCACCTCTTTTGCGCTGCCGCTGCATCACAAAAGTCACGCAACGACAGAGCAAAAGAGCCGCAAGGGGCTTGTAAATCTGCCCCTAGAGACTCAAGTCCAGTTCTTACTTTGTACTCCTGCCACTAAGAAGAGATAGTGATGTTGGATTGATAGTTTGAGTATATTATGACTGGTTATTTAGTAGGAAACTTTTTTGTGTTCTCCCTGGTCTGCAATCACGATGGACTGTGTCTGTCACTTTGCGTGCTGCGGAGTGCTGCCTGCCAGTCCTAGTCGAACCTTTTTGTAGTTGGTTTAGTGAGTTGCATAACTTTCCAAGTAGACGGTCCGCGAATCCAGCAATACTAATATCCTAGTGGACCACATCAGATAGGTCAATACATTTAGTGCAATTGTTGTCTATTTACCCGAAATAATTTGTTATTGTTTTTTTGAAATGTTTGGTTTGGTTGACAACAATCATCCATGTTTGTGTCTTTCTTTCATGTTGTACATCAGCACCCCCCAGGGGCAAGAGGACACAGGAGGAGGTAGCGGCGCCGGCGGAGAAGGGACAAGATCAGGAAGGCCAGGAGCGGTCCGGCGAGGGCTCCTCTGCTGGCCCCAGTAAGTTTTCCTGTTAATATTAATATTTATACTTCCCTATCTTTTACAGCACCTATTTTTTCCTAACGTTCCTCATTCGATTTTTTTCTAAATCCTCTTTGATCTTCTTGTAGACTGTTTCTAAGTTCTTATCCTGCCTCTACTATGACTCCCTGTGGTACTACTAGATTATTATTAGTCTGTCTGTGTAGCTAACTAAGCTTGCACAGTTTGCAAAAGGTGTTAAACAAAACTCCCATTCTATTCAGCAATAGCTCTGTGCACTAAGTGCAGTCCTCCGGGTTGTTCATAATGTCTTTGGAAGTCTTCTAAATGTTTATGCTTTGACACTTCCCAACAATAAAATGTCAATGGCCACCAAGAAAGAATAAGATACTAGTTTAATTTTTGATTGGATAGGAGGACAATCCATACTACTACTGTTGCAGGGACTATTCTGCACAAACAGAACTATGGACAAGAAATAGGGCATTGGTTATAAATTATAATAGGCGCAGTTAGACTTTCCACATACCTCAGTCATAACAGAAGTTGAACCCCCAATCTCCCTACTGACTAGCTAGTGTGTCAGGGTCATTATTTATCTCCCGAATACAGCGGTGATTGATCCCCAATGATTATACAACCCAGGACATAAGACTACGGAGTCAGAGTCCCGACCTCTCTGAGCCACGGACTCATGCTTGCAAATTTCAAACCCTTTCGCTCACTCATTCATGACCAAAAACCACAGAGTCTATGTAAGTATTAAAGCTTTATTAAAAGTAAAATCATTTATTAAAATCAACTTCATCATATAAGATAAACGGTGAAGGATTCAAAACTGAAAAGTGGCTGATTTCATATATTAATTGTGGGAGAGCCCTCACCTGGTTGGAACTTCAAGTCTTCTTTGTGGGGATGAATCGCTGCTGACTCCAAGTGATGATAATCTGATCTTGCTCTTGTTCTTAGAAGAGAAGCTTTTGTCTGGTGCGTGTTAAAAAGCAAGCATTCATCAGTTGTGCTAAAAAATGTAGCAAGGCATGTTACAGCTAAGCTAAGTGTCAGAGTCATTTAGCTCCCGAATTCATCGATGATTGATCCCCAATGAATATACAACCCAGGACATAAGACTACGGAGTTAGAGTATCGACCTCTCAGAGCCACGGACTCATGCTTGCAAATTGCAAACCCTTTCACTCACTCACTCATGACCAAAAACCACAGAGTCTATGTAAGTTTTAAAGCTTTATTAAAAGTAAAAACATTTATTAAAATCAAATTCATCATACAACATAAACGGTGGATTGAAAATTGAAAAGTGCTTAGTGATTTCACACATTAATTGTGGGCGAGCCCTCACCAGGTTGGAACTTCAAGTCTTCGTTGTGGTGCTGAATTGTTGCTGACTCCGTCCAAGTGATGATGATCTGATCTTGCTCTTGTTCTTAGAAGGGAAGCTTCTGTCTGTTATGAGAAAAATGGTGCGTGTTAAAAAGCAAGCATTCATCAGTTGTGCCAAAAAGACATGTTACGGCTCAGCATAACTAAAAAACACCCTTCCCTGAAAAAAGGGCAATTTGTAGTTTAGACTAGAGAGTCACAAATTATTAAATTTGTTTGTGTAGTCGTAGCAACATTGTTTTCATTCCTAGACAAAATACTAGGGAGTGGTGTATATGGCATCTAAGAATCTGAAATGTATTTTCGAGGCGGAACATCGGCACAGCCATCCACCGGTGCCGGGGCCAGCGCGGAGGTGGGCACTCCTGGGGCGAAGGCGGTGCAACAGCCAGCGGGAACTGCTGTGGGGGATGCCACGGGAGTGGCGGGAGGTGGTAAGCTATTATATTCCTTACCTATTGAGATTGCAGACTGCAGAGTGTGCTCTCTGCACGGGTGTATATGTTGTACAGTACAAGTATACTTTACTGTTAAGAAGACTTACAAATTTAGAACTAAGTTTTTATCAACAAGGTAGTAGCCTACTCTTAATTGACTTCAACTCAGCTGTGAACGTTTTATCGAGACGCCAAGTCAGATCAGAGATTAACTTGATGGATGGGATGAACGAAAAGGGAAAGAAGGGTGTAAGTAAGTGTGGAAGGACGAGCGAGTTAAAAGTAATGATGACTGGCAAAGAATGATACGTGTTTTTGAATGCTGCCTGAGGTGGCTGGGAATATGATGCATGGCCGGTTGAAGGATGAAGCAAGGATGGGTGGAAGGAGAAAGGGAAGAGGACTGCCTGGGTGGGTGAAACAGAAACTGTATGTGTGCGCAATATATCCTTTGGTTAAAATTCAAATGCAAATGAAGCACGGATGCATGGCTTGTCGTTTCCAAAATAAAATGAAAATGTTGTTTTTCCGTGAGAAAAACTAAGGTTTGTCCAGTTGAGACATTAAGAAGAATGATTGACATTTACTTTGAATGGATGGATGCCTGGGTCATGGTACTATCTGACTCATAGATAGCATATGTGTATGTAGACAGAGTAGACGGTCACTGGATGAAGTAAGTGTTACTTTGAAGAGCATGTAACACCGCACCCGCACGTCCTTTCCAGTGTAGCAAAGGCAAGGAAAATAAGTTGTAATTTTTCCGAATACTACCATGAATAGTAGCAGTAGTTTGTATTGCAAGCACAGCATATATCCGGCGATTACGGGGCCCACTCACTACCTCTGTTAATAATTTTAGTACAACTCTGTCATTCATGTGTGGCCTATCAGTGTTCACTCAATAAAAAACAAAGCACCTAAAGTCATCCCATATGTAAGCAAATATCCTGTGAAGGGATAGATAATCATATTATTTTTCTTCTTCATTTTTCTTTTCTAGTAGTCATTGGCACTGTAGGGTGAAAGTTAAATTAATTAGGCAGTAGCCCTTGTAACAGAGTATTCTCAGTGCCACCCGTAATAGAAAAGTAAGAGCTTCACCACCTGCATGTACTGGACTGGTACAGTAACGCAAGTCTTTGTCATCATGGCTTGCGTCTGTTTTTCTCGGGTGCAAGTTGACGGCGCTGGCATTATGCCGGCTTCCAGAAGTTTACGTACTAATTTCGCTAAACAAGAGAGAAGAATAAGAATAAGACTGGTGTACTGTCATAGTCGACTCTAATGTAGTTAGTCCATATAGTGCTCGTAGAATTGACTCCCACTAATGTTAGAGCAGAGGCTGACGAAGTGGGAGGTTAGATAGATACAGGCCAGAAATGTTATGTACTGTGCTTTTAAGTTGCTAGTTCTACTGTGACACAAGTTTCTGCTGAATTATTTCGTGTTAATCTTGAAGAGAATGGGTTACAGCATGGGTACTCACAAACTTTATCTCGGGGGCCAAATTTACAGTGTGGTTTGTGTCCGAGGGCCGCACTGGTGGAGGCGGGGTCAGTAGTGAAGGGGCGGGGCTAGAGCAACAAAACGAATAGTGACCATGAGGTTGATCACAGGTCCCTGCAGCGGACGCCATCGTCCACTGAGCAACCAGACCCGGCATACACAGATATCTCTCTCTCTCTCTCTCTCTCTCTCTCTCTCTCTCTCTATCTCTCTGTTTCCTTCCCTCTCTTTCTCCCTCTCTCTCCCTCCCTTTCTCTCCCTCTATCTCCCTCCCCTGCTCTCCCTCTCTCCCGCTGTCTCTCTGTCTCCCTCTGTCTCACTCACTCTGACTCTCTCACTCCCTCCCACTCTATCTCTCCCTCTGTCTCACTCACTCTGACTGTCTCACTCCCTCTCTTCCTCTGTCTCTCTCTCTCTCTCCTTCCCTCTCCCTCCCTCACTCTGAGGTCTCCCTTACTCTGAGGTCTTCCTCACACTGAGGTCTCCCTCACTCTCCTTCCCTCTCTCTCACTCTGAGGTCTCCCTCTCTTTCCTTCCCTCTCCCTCGCTCTGAGGTCTTCCTCTCTCTCCTTCCCTCTCCCTCGCTCTGAGGTCTCCCTCTCTCTCCTTCCCTCTCGCTCGCTCTGAGGTCTCTCTCTCTCTCCTTCCCTCTCCCTCGCTCTGAGGTCTCCCTTTCTCTCCTTCCCTCCCCCTCACTCTGAGGTCTCCCTCTCTCTCCTTCCCTCCCCCTGTCCTAACTTCCTTCTTCTTTGAAGAGCCTGGCACCAGCTGGCTAACCTTCCCACCAATGGCATCCCCTGTGGTCACTGGACATAACCCGATAGAAAAGCCCTGGGTGGTAGGGCTCAAAATCACTCACTCCTCCTAAACCCCCTTGGAGTTGATAGGGTGCTGCTCCGATTTTTTCCTAGTTTGTATTCTCCTTGCTCCTGTTAGCTCTGGGTTTGTGGTGGCATAGTTGATAGCTGTTAGCTATGCTTTCAAACCTCGCTGGTAGAAGCTCTGTTTTGAGGTGCTAAGGCCCACATGCTTTCTTCTGGGGCCTATCTAACAGTAGTGCCTTGATCCATAGGTGTGGGGACCCATTTAGTCTCAATTAGTGTATGCATTTGCTAGGTCACTGGTTTTACAGCTTCCCCTTTTTGTGGAAATTAATATATTGCTGATCGAATGAGCCCATTAAAGAAGAATATAGCTCAACATGAGTGCCCGGTTTAAAAAAAAAAAAAGAAAAAGCATGTGAATGAAAAAGGGTACCTTTGAATGGACACTCGCTTACACAGCGATGAAAGCTGCATTTCAAACTACTGACATTTATCTTATCTCTGAACGTGTTGTGATCTGCGGTTCAGCAGGCTCGGTAGTCACAGATGCCTATTTCCGAGCAGTTAGTTGTTGTTTTCCACCAGTGTTCTGCAAGCGCTCGGGTCTTGTGGATGAGCACAAACACTCTGTGTTCTAGGGGGTAGTTTAGGAAAGGCGATCAGTGTGCATTTTCACCCGTGGCATGTCAATGTCGCAGTGTAGTTAGCTGTACTCGAAATGTGAAGATGCAGCTCTGCTGATAACCCTGATCCCGCCTTTGTCACACCCTAATTTCCAGACACAAGCTTGAAAGATGACTGAAGCGGCGTATATGCATCTTTAGAACACTTTCTAAGGCTATTCAGTTTTGCACGAGCCCTCAGCAGTTGCATCAGAGATCCATGACAAAAGATTCAGCTGGGGTGCGTCATTATTTTCGGAGGCGGGAGGGGGAGGAAAGAGCGAGATGTTGCACCCTCTTGCGATATCTTCACTGGGGAAATAGTTCACCTCTCAGCGCCTCTGCACCCCCACTCTGACTATGGCGGGAATCGCCCGGCCCCTACAGAGCAGCAGAGTCTCTCGCGCTGCTGCAGACACTCTTTAAAAAAAAAAATATATATATATATATATATATATAATCCAAAGAAACAATCCTGAACCTCCAGCCAGTGGCGAACAGAGACCAGTGAATCCCAAAGTTGAGGCAAGATAGTTTATTTCAAAGCACCAATCTTCAAAAGCATACAGCGGACTGACGCGTTTCGGGCAGATGCCCTTGATCATATATATATTTGAACTCTGGTAGGATGTCTGCAAGGTCTGCGGGCCGCCAGGGAAGGCTTGCCGGGCCACCAGCGGCCCGCGTGCCGTACTATGAGTACCCCTGGGTTACTGTATGTCTTTCTTTCTTCATATAGATGCTCCTTCCAAACTGACACCAAAGGAGCTGGCTAGACGGGCCCGGCAAAGGAATCTGGAGGCGATTGTCGCCGAATATCGGCCGCTGGTGGCCCAGGAGGAGGAGGACACGCAGTCACAGTCCACCACAACATCCACCGCGACAGCTGCATCCTCCTCCGTGCTTCCTGGGTCAGCCAGTCAGCGCAAGCCTCCAGCAGTAGGGAGCCGTGGTACCGCAGCCACCCGCCACCGACAAGCAGCCCAAAAATCAGCTGCTCCCCGCAGCAGGTGCAAGGCCCGCATCCACCGCCTAACCCTCAGGGTGTCCAACCTTGAGCAGGAGATGGAGAGAATGAAGAGCCTGCTTAAGAAGAACCTCCGTGGGGAGCAACGGGCCCACCTGGCCAAAGGACACCACCGGCTGCAGTAGAGGAGGAGAGACTGTCCCTTGCCCCTTTTTTAAAGACTTTTGGGGGTGGTGGGAATTGGGAGTTGGGTTTTTTCTTGGACTTTGGGGACTTTTACATGGACATTCTTTGGGGTTAGGGAGGGGGGTGGGTTGGGTCTTGCGGGATAGTTTATTTTTGTTATGGATTTAAATAATTATTTACTTTCAACTTAAACATTGCATATGCGTTTTTACTGTTTTGCCGGGGAGGCGGGGGGGGAGGGGTTAACTGTTAGTTTGTTTTCCTGAAACTTAACTGGCTGCTTGATTCAAATTGTCTAAGTAATCGCCCAAATGTTTACAAAAGTAAGTGCCACTCACAGAGTTTGTGAATTCAATTGTCCTACTACTTTAGTAGTACTACCGTCAGTCTCTCCTCTCTCCTCCTACTTCATTATTCTTCCTCCCCTAAACGCTTATCTTACCTGTGATTCGTGTTTGAGAATAGGCCTAGGGCTAGGCACAGGGCTGGCTGCATGGCAACTGGCGATGAAGGTTGGCAATCCTGGGCGGATGAAATGATACTGTTGTGGTGGTATTGGTGGTACACAGTGGCAGTAGCAGCATATGAAAAAAAGAAAATGAAACCTTGAGTGGCCTGAGCGGATCATTTCAACAGTAGGATAGATAGCATAGTACACAAGAACAGTGCCATAATTTATCCTAACAAATGCTAAAGTTTCCAAAGTATACTAGGTGCGTGGAGTTTGGCTTTGGCTACTACAAGAAATAGTACTGAAGGTGAAGGGCAAAGCAGCGTAATCATTCGCCACGTGTAAGAGGAGGATGTTTTCTGTTGCTTTGACCTTATCCTCCCCAGCAAGTGTGTAGAATTATTGTTGTAATTTACTGACACCTCAATGAAAACCACATAGCCCGGGGGAAGAGGGTTAGGGTTTGAAACTTGGATGGGAATGGGGTTTGTGGGGAAAGTTTTGTGGAGAGAGGAAAAAAAAACCACAGCATGGACAAACAACAAATGAAGATAAACAAATCTTTGGATACGAAGCTATCCATAAATCTTTTAAGGGACATAAAGGAAGTGCATGCACTACTGCATGCATGAAGTTGTTTGCTAAATGGATAGGTTACAGTAAAGTAAGTAGTACTTTCTACAATGTACTAACTATGAGGAAACAACGTGACAGTACAGGGCTGCAGTAATTACGCAATTTCACTTGCCTATCTGCCCTCAGAGAGAAAAACCACTTAGTACATTAAATTAGTTTAAAAAATTAGCAAAGAAAAAAGTATACAATGGCTGGAGGGATGAATTGAAGCAGAGAGCAAACAAAAGCACAGAGTCACACTCAAAGAAGTTCACAGCAATAACATTACTTAAAAGATAAGTAGAAATGAAGATGGATACTGTAACTCTATGTTGTTGTAGTTGTCCTGTTGAATTTGGGAAGTTTCATGCATCCAGCCATTCCTCTTTTTCGCAGTACTCCTCCATTCCATCTGACGCTCCGCTGATCAATGTTGGGGACCAGAATACACCATGTCCACTGCTTGCCTAGTGAATGCTGAATTGCGGGTCGCTAAGCCTGAGGTCATCCTTTTTGCCATTGCACAGGGTAAAAGCCGGCCCGTAATTGGTGATGGAAAAACAGGAAGTGATATTAAAACACCACGGAGAAAAAAATATAGGTACGCTGTGTAGTGCAAAAATAACACTTTCAGTTTCAGAGTCGGCAGTATTACAAAAAACATACAAGCATCATTTCGAAAGTGCATACTCTGAGTCTCCTTTTCAAGGATAAATAAGTGTGGGCGAAATTTGCGGATCTTTCCCCTCAAGCTAGGTGTAAAGTGTAAACTGCGATTTTAGAACCCTAACCCTAACCCTAACCCCCCTTTTTCACCATGGATTTTCTCCAAACCACTTGCGCCCGAAATTAGACCTTCCCAGAAATGCCCCCAGACCCGTCAACCCACCCGCAAAAAAGTAGAACACCCCCAAACAGGCAAAAAGCAAAAATGGAAAATGTGACACTTAGAACATTTTCGGCCTACCTTCAATTCAGTCCAAACGCGCTATACAGCTAGGCCCTAACTCCCCTTTCCCACCATGGATTTTCTTCAAATCACTTGCAATCAAATTAGACTATGCCAGCAGTGCTCCCAGACCCCAAAACCCACCCCCAAAAACCTAGAAGCCCCCCAAACAGCCCCCCAAAAACAGGCAAGTGAGCAAAAACGGTAAAACTTTTTCACCATGGATTTTATCCAAACCACTTGCACCTGATATTAGACCTTCCCAGCAATGCCCCCAGACCCTCAACCCACCCGCAAAAAAGTAGAACAACCCCAAACAGGCCAAAAGCAAAAATGCAAAAACTCACACTTAGAAAATGTTCAGCCTACCAGTCAACATCGGTCCAAACGCGCTCTGCAGCTAGGCCCTAACTCCCCTTTCCCACCATGGATTTTCTTAAAACCACTTGCAATCAAAATTAAACTATCCCAGCAGTGCTCCCAGACCCCTGACCCACCCCCACAAATCTAGAACACCCCCAAACAGCCCCCCAAAAACACGCAATACTGCTAGGCCTCAGTTTAAATTGTGCCAAAACGCTGTCTGCAACTAGGCCCAAAACCCCCTTTTCCACCATGGATTTTCTTCAAACCACTCGCAATCAAAATTAGACTATCCCAGCAGTGCTCCCACATCCCCCAACCCACCCCCACAAATCTAGAACACCTCTAAACAGCCCCCAAAAAACATGCAATACTGGTATATTCAAAACATGGCAAATTGCGCTGTTTACAAAAAATTGCTGTTTTCAGCTCTTCCACTACTTCGATCCTCTTCAAACTTACCTGGACACTTGTTCCAGTCATTCCCAAGAATCTCAGCAAGGCGGAACAAAATCGAATGAATGCGCTCTTTGAAGAAGAAGAAGAAGAAGAAGAAGGTCTACGACTATTTTTCACTTAGTTTTCACCCAAACACACGCGCCCGCAAAACAACATAAAAGGCCAAGATTTTGCCAATTCTGGACCAAAGAACGCCAAACCCCCCTAAAACCTTGCCAACATCATTATGAAGGAGCCTGCATCGGACCCTGAACCCTAGACTCAGCGGGAACCCTACCAACTTAAACCCAAAAACCCTAGTAAATCGCACTGAACCCTAAACCCTAGATATGCTTTGTCTGTCTTTGTCAAAGAGCCTAGGTATGCTACATCAGGATGCTTCACTCAGTGGTACCTGCCTTGACTGTCTGCATGGCCCTGCCGCAAGCAGGGGCCAAAAATCCGTTCCGCCCAAGAATTTGCGATTTTTCGGTAATTTTGCGAGATTCGCGAAAAACCGATAAACAGCAAATTTCACAAACATAACGGATGTTTGGCCCAAGCTTGAGGCAGTGCTATGCAGACGGTCAAGGCAGGCACCACTGAGTGAAGCAACCTGATGTAGCACACCTATGCTCTTTGTCAGACAGACAAAACATATCTAATTGTATGCAGCAAGCCACATAGCCCCAATTGTACATGAAATGCTGTCTGGAGTGGACTCTGCCAGGCATAACAACAACAGTACACTGCCTCACCCTCGACCACTACATGCCACGAATAGACAGACATGTAGTTCTGCTGTAGTAGTTGTTGTAGACTGGTTTACCTGTTTGCCACTCACGAATTGGCCATAGTTCTTCCGTAAACTGACGCTGATGATCCATCCATCCCAGTGAGTGATTGTAAAGAAAAAAGATATATTATTTAATCAATCATCATGGTATATTGGCAAGTGAGTCCACTCCAAGGACATTTTGCATATTGTAAAATGCAACATAGTGGCCCCTGAATTTGAAGTACAATTTGAATTAAACAAGGTAAAAAAAACAGAGTAGTTGACATGAGTTACAATTACTGTGTAAAAGATTAAATAATAACTAAGACAAGACATATGATTCATTTCATGCACAAAAAACAAACAGCAATTGGTTTCATCAGAGCCAGACAGCCATTGCTGTCCACTGCATGCCATCTTTTCAATTATTCATTACCTATTCTAATTTTTGTCCGCATCTTCTTCGGAAAGTGAGGGCCCACAGGGCATCCTCTCCTGTCAATATCAGAAGTAACTCTGTCAGCAATCAGCAAGCATGTAGTCAGTCAGTAATTTCAGTCCCACTTGAGGGGACTCGTCTTCGTAATCCATCCATCTGCCTTGAGGGAAATGGATAGGGGGAGTCTGGAGGAGGAGGATAGAGGAGCATGATTGAGTTGTGAACTTGTGAACCTCAGGAACGCAGACTGCGGCACCTTCAAATCAATAAGGAAAATAAGATGAAGACAGTGTTGCTGAAGGACTGTTGTGATTAGGTGATTAGAGTTTTGTTGTGGAAAAAGATGCAAAACAAAGAAAGACACAAAGGTATAAAAGTGAATAAGGACGAAAAAAAGGAAGTCATTTTCAGGACTCGGTGTCAGGGAAGTAGAGCTCGTCCTCAAACTCTATGAATTGAGACGGGATTAGGTCAGCTAACAGAGAAGAACTTCCGTCACCTAAGTCGGTGTCCTCTTCTTCCTGCGTGCATTCACGTATTTTGTAATCTCGTGGTATGAAGCGCTGATTCATCATGATCAGTGTTAACCTCTCCACATTTTTGGGCGAGAGGCGGGTCCTTTATGAAGTTACAATGGCACCAGCAGCACTGAAAACACGTTCAGAAGAAACACTTGCGAGTGGGCAAGACAAATAATTTAGAGCCAGGTTGGTGATCAGTGGCCATAGAGGCATTTTCCTGTACCAATACAGCAAAGGGGTTCTTATTAACAAATGTATTTGTTTATTTATTTATTTAGATGACTTGTAAAGCGCATGACTCACCCCAAACGGGGTAACTCCGCGCTAGAGAATGTGGAAGCGTAATTTGATGGCTTAGAACAGGAAGGTCTTCAGGTTCTTTCTAAAGCTTAGGTAATTGTAGTTGAGTCGCAATGTCTCAGGGAGCTGATTCCACATTTTGGGTCCCAAGTGGGAAAAGGCTTTCCCTCCCAACTTTGTTTTTTTAAAGCGGGGTATCACCAGAAGGCCTTTGCCTTCAGACCGTAGTTTCCGTGCTGGGGCGTATGTGATTAGCTTGTTGGCTAGGTATGTTGGGCCCAGCTGGTGTAGTCAAATTCACAATTGGAGCTCAGAGGGAAGAAAGGACAGGGTCGCCCTCCACTCAAAAGTTTTAGAACAAACAAAAGACCCTATCCATGGACGTCAACTGGTGTCAGCTGCTGGGGAGATAGAACAGTCTGTGTGTACTGATAACTATTCCAAAGCCCTACAATTTATGTGGGGATAATTCACTGCACTACGCCCAAATTCATGTAAAAAAGCCCACTTTCCTTGGCAGAAACACCGAACAACAAGTTGTCTGACCCACCTAGGTCGATGACAAGGATCCACACCCACGGTGTTGGATCAAAAACTCCTTAGAAAAAATGTGTGAAAACCAAGTGACACCTCACGGAAACACCACCAACGGGGTAACTGGTATGTAATTTCTAGACAAGCCCCTGTCTCATCATCGGTAGTCACTTGGTTCTGAAAGAAAGAGAAAAGGGAGTGTCCAAAACAAACAAACAAAATGTGTAACAAACAGTGGAAAGCAGAGAGCATCTGCTAGTGACAAACACACAACATAAGTAAGTGCATAAAACACAGCATCCAGTTCCCTTAGCCAACTTTATTCGTAGGGAAATGAGTGTATGCTGTACCAATAAAAAGGCTGGTAGCTATTCATGCATATCATTACCTAATGCCAGTGCCGACATGTTTCACTGCAACATGCTTTTAGGCAGTTTTATCAGGGCTGCACTATATGCTGCCACTCCACTCTTCGACACTTGTTCTTTGTTAACTGCCAAGGAAAAACAGGCATATAAAACTAGATTAAAAGCAAGTAAACACACAAATGAGTGGCTGTATGTGTCGTGCTATGTGCACAAACATTGTTTACCGAGAGATCGCCATGTTGCTCATACCGGCCGTCTCGAGGTTGGGAGAAATGCAAGGGTACTCCAAGCGTGAGTTCCTGCCTTCACTTAGCTTTTAGCGCTCTAATGATGCAAACAGAGGAACATATTTCCAGGTGTCAAAACATATATAAATATTTATTATCCCATTGTTCAGTAAGCTGCAAAGCCTTACACAATGCTTAAATGTTCGCATCCAGGCGTCGCGTATTTATACGCAATTGGCCTAATGCAAAGGTCAGATGCCCCTGACTGTATTTCATTTTTTCATTTTTAGCTCTCAATGTCATAACGCTATGTAGCCGTCAGTACAACAGTTCTAAATATCGAACCGTAACACCAGTTTTGCTGCCGTGGGTTCCGAATATCGAGTCGTAAACCACCTCCACACACAACCTATGGGCATGTATTGATGTAACCTCATGTATATCATACCCCATGCTCGAATGGTAACATCTAGGTGTCGCATGTTTGCACGCGAATAGTGTGGTGCAAAAATCAAACCTAGTCACTGTTTCAATTTTACGGCGAGCCAAGCTCCCTCCATATCTCTAGTGCAGCTACTGGGTTCGAAACATGCAAACTCGCACACACCGCACTAACGCTCAGTCTAATCAGATACTTCTCACCGTGGTAGCTCTTCCTGAGAGCCTCGTCTCAATCTCAGTGTGTGCCTTCCCCGCTGGTGTAGGCCTTTGAAAACTAAACAGCATACTTTAAAGTGGACACGTTTACGTATGGGGAGCCAATGGAGCTTGTGTAGAAGGGGAATGGATGGGGAGCGACGAGGGTAATTTGTAATCAAACGGGCTGCTGTGTTCTGAACCACCTGGAGAGTCTGTAAAGCAGAATCTTTGGCCGAGATAAAGAGGGTATTGCTGAAATCCAGACGGCTGAGTACCAGAGCCTGTAGAAGGGTCTTACGGGTGGAAAGGGGAAGGAAATGAAAGACCTTCCGCAGAAGGCTCAAGGCATGGAAACAAGAGCGCTTAGTTGATGTTATATGCTCGTCCATGTTTAACTTGCTGTCTACCAGTACCCCTAAGTTCTTTACTACTACTTTGGGGGTAGGGGCAGTTCCTAGTTCCTGTGGCCACCAGCTAGGAGACCAGCTTGTGACTGCCTCTGTGAATAGCATAATCTCCGTTTTGCTCGCATTGAGCTGCAGGAAATTCTGACTCATCCAGGCCGTGATCTTGATCAAGCCCTTAGAGAAGATCTCTTGGATGTTAGGCGTGTCCGCGTCGTAGGCCAAAAGCAGTTGTGTGTCATCTGCGTAGGAGATCGGGATAAACCCGATCTCCTTAAGCAGAGAAGCCTGAGGGGCAATGTAAACATTAAAAATGGTGGGACTGAGACAGGAGCCCTGGGGAACTCCTTTGGTGACAGAGGTGGTCCTAGCTTTAAATGTGCCGAGGTTCACTGTTTGGGATCGATCCTTAAGACAGTCTGTTAGCCACTCCAAGGCCCTGTCCTGGATACCTATGGAGTACAATCTCTCTAGTAGAATGTGGTGTGAGATAGTATCAAAGGCGGCGGATAGGTCGAGCAGCATCAAAATTACTGCTCGGCCTCCATCCGCCTGCATTCTGATATCATCAATTACATTGACCAAGGCAGACTCCGTACTATGATGGGGGCGGAAGCCTTTTTGGGAGTGGTCCAAGCAATTATGAGTCTCAACATAGGATGAGAGATGTTTATTTATGTGCTTTTCTAACAGTTTGCTATATGTTGGGAGCAGAGATATGGGCCGGTAATTAGTAATTACATCTGGTGGGAGTTTGGGATTTTTCTTAATGGGCATGACCTGGGCGTCTTTCCATTCTTTTGGAAGTTTGGCCTCTGTGATTGATTTATTGAAGACAGCTTTGAGGGTCCTGCCAATTCTAGGGCAAGAGTTGTTACCATTTTTGCCGGGATAAGATCTTTGGGGGAACCTGACTTGGCCGATTTAAGAAGAATTTCAGTTTCATCTAGGGTAAGCAGGGGAAACATTTTTAGGGTTGGTTGGGAAGGTGAGCCTATACCAGTACGTAATATCTTTATGTCTGGCTCTCGTGGGGTGGAGGATGGAAATTTAGAATAAATATCTTCTATCTTCTGAGTTAGATGATTAGCTATGTTATCACAGAGTACTTGGGCGGGCTCATCTTTGGGGTTGCAGGCTTTGGGGTTGGTGAACGAGTTAAGAATCGGGAAAAGCGTTTTTGGGGTATTGTCCGCCTGCTCTAGTTGTAATGCTATATGCATTTTCCTGGTGTTTCTAAGATTCTTATGATATGTTTTCAACATCCCTTTAAAGTTGTCCTTGTCTAATTGCGCTTTGGAGCGACGCCAGATACGCTCCAATGCCTTGCATTTGCTTTTCTCTATTTTTAATTCTTGGGAGTACTTGGGTGTCTGACGGCGGCGTGCCACAGTGAATCCAGTTTTTATGGGTATTGTGGCATCTAACGTGAGGTTGATGGCCTTTTGAAGTGAACGGAGGTGCTCCTCAATCATGCTATTGGGAGTCTGTTGAGGGGCGTGAAATGCTTCGGCAAAAGATTGGGGCAAAAGTTTATTCAATTGTCTGAAGCGGCGGATGCCAGGCTTTTTGTTGTGGGCGTTCACACTCTGTCCCACTAGATCAAAGATGATCATGTGATGATCTGACCATGTTAGGGGACATGTTTGTTTGTATATTAGATCAGTGGAATTGGAGAGAACTTGGTCAAGAGTATGGCCTGAACAATGTGTGGGTCCATTAATTTTCTTGGTTAGTCCGAGAGGGGAAATGTCTCTGAGAAAGAGTAAGGTATCAGGGTTTTGGGGATGCTCACTGTCTATATTAAAATCTCCTAACAGAATAAATCTGTTAGTGGAGATAACTTGGGGAGCAATCAGTACTACAAGAAGTGAGAGTGAGTCAGTGATAGATTTACAACAAGGGGTGGTGAGGGACAGAGTCTCTGAATTAAGCAGAATACTCTCACCCTGTCAAGAGATCAGGGCTAGATCCAACACCGTTTTTTAGCTCACTGCACCATCCCAGTTTCAGAACCTGGCTGTATGCAAATTAGTCTGTTCCTGTCCCAGTGCATGATGGGAACAGGGCAAACCAAACTACAAAAGCCAATTCTTACACTGGGAAGGAAACAAGCTTCCGGGGATCGGTTTCTGGCATTACAGCCATCTTCGGCCCACCTTGCTTGAATCCTGATGGTGCAATGAGCAAGGGACTCATGTCTGAGTATACCCTTCCACGCTTAGGGTGGACAAAAATATTTACAACAAGGGGTGGTGAGGGACAGAGTCTCTGAATTAAGCAGAATACTCTCACCCTGTCAAGAGATCAGGGCTAGATCCAACACCGTTTTTTAGCTCACTGCACCATCCCAGTTTCAGAACCTGGCTGTATGCAAATTAGTCTGTTCCTGTCCCAGTGCATGATGGGAACAGGGCAAACCAAACTACAAAAGCCAATTCTTACACTGGGAAGGAAACAAGCTTCCGGGGACCGGTTTCTGGCATTACAGCCGTCTTCGGCCCGGCTTGCTTGAATCCTGATGGTGCAATGAGCAAGGGACTCATGTCTGAGTATACCCTTCCACGCTTAGGGTGGACAAAAATATTTACAACAAGGGGTGGTGAGGGACAGAGTCTCTGAATTAATCAGAATACTCTCACCCTGTCAAGAGATCAGGGCTAGATCCAACACCGTTTTTTTAGCTCACTGCACCATCCCAGTTTCAGAACCTGGCTGTATGCAAATTAGTCTGTTCCTGTCCCAGTGCATGATGGGAACAGGGCAAACCAAACTACAAAAGCCAATTCTTACACTGGGAAGGAAACAAGCTTCCGGGGACCGGTTTCTTGCATTACAGCCGTCTTCGGCCCGGCTTGCTTGAATCCTGATGGTGCAATGAGCAAGGGACTCATGTCTGAGTATACCCTTCCACGCTTAGGGTGGACAAAAATATTTACAACAAGGGGTGGTGAGGGACAGAGTCTCTGAATTAAGCAGAATACTCTCACCCTGTCAAGAGATCAGGGCTAGATCCAACACCGTTTTTTAGCTCACTGCACCATCCCAGTTTCAGAACCTGGCTGTATGCAAATTAGTCTGTTCCTGTCCCAGTGCATGATGGGAACAGGGCAAACCAAACTACAAAAGCCAATTCTTACACTGGGAAGGAAACAAGCTTCCGGGGACCGGTTTCTGGCATTACAGCCGTCTTCGGCCCGGCTTGCTTGAATCCAGATGGTGCAATGAGCAAGGGACTCATGTCTGAGTATACCTTTCCACGCTTAGGGTGGACAAAAATATTTACAACAAGGGGTGGTGAGGGACAGAGTCTCTGAATTAAGCAGAATACTCTCACCCTGTCAAGAGATCAGGGCTAGATCCAACACCGTTTTTTAGCTCACTGCGCCATCCCAGTTTCAGAACCTGGCTGTATGCAAATTAGTCTGTTCCTGTCCCAGTGCATGATGGGAACAGGGCAAACCAAACTACAAAAGCCAATTCTTACACTGGGAAGGAAACAAGCTTCCGGGGACCGGTTTCTGGCATTACAGCCGTCTTCGGCCCGGCTTGCTTGAATCCTGATGGTGCAATGAGCAAGGGACTCATGTCTGAGTATACCCTTCCACGCTTAGGGTGGACAAAAATATTTACAACAAGGGGTGGTGAGGGACAGAGTCTCTGAATTAAGCAGAATACTCTCACCCTGTCAAGAGATCAGGGCTAGATCCAACACCGTTTTTTAGCTCACTGCACCATCCCAGTTTCAGAACCTGGCTGTATGCAAATTAGTCTGTTCCTGTCCCAGTGCATGATGGGAACAGGGCAAACCAAACTACAAAAGCCAATTCTTACACTGGGAAGGAAACAAGCTTCCGGGGACCGGTTTCTGGCATTACAGCCGTCTTCGGCCCGGCTTGCTTGAATCCTGATGGTGCAATGAGCAAGGGACTCATGTCTGAGTATACCCTTCCACGCTTAGGGTGGACAAAAATATTTACAACAAGGGGTGGTGAGGGACAGAGTCTCTGAATTAAGCAGAATACTCTCACCCTGTCAAGAGATCAGGGCTAGATCCAACACCGTTTTTTAGCTCACTGCACAATCCCAGTTTCAGAACCTGGCTGTATGCAAATTAGTCTGTTCCTGTCCCAGTGCATGATGGGAACAGGGCAAACCAAACTACAAAAGCCAATTCTTACACTGGGAAGGAAACAAGCTTCCGGGGACCGGTTTCTGGCATTACAGCCGTCTTCGGCCCGGCTTGCTTGAATCCTGATGGTGCAATGAGCAAGGGACTCATGTCTGAGTATACCCTTCCACGCTTAGGGTGGACAAAAATATTTACAACAAGGGGTGGTGAGGGACAGAGTCTCTGAATTAAGCAGAATACTCTCACCCTGTCAAGAGATCAGGGCTAGATCCAACACCGTTTTTTAGCTCACTGCACCATCCCAGTTTCAGAACCTGGCTGTATGCAAATTAGTCTGTTCCTGTCCCAGTGCATGATGGGAACAGGGCAAACCAAACTACAAAAGCCAATTCTTACACTGAGAAGGAAACAAGCTTCCGGGGACCGGTTTCTGGCATTACAGCCGTCTTCAGCCCGGCTTGCTTGAATCCTGATGGTGCAATGAGCAAGGGACTCATGTCTGAGTATACCCTTCCACGCTTAGGGTGGACAAAAATATTTACAACAAGGGGTGGTGAGGGACAGAGTCTCTGAATTAAGCAGAATACTCTCACCCTGTCAAGAGATCAGGGCTAGATCCAACACCGTTTTTTAGCTCACTGCACCATCCCAGTTTCAGAACCTGGCTGTATGCAAATTAGTCTGTTCCTGTCCCAGTGCATGATGGGAACAGGGCAAACCAAACTACAAAAGCCAATTCTTACACTGGGAAGGAAACAAGCTTCCGGGGACCGGTTTCTGGCATTACAGCCGTCTTCGGCCCGGCTTGCTTGAATCCTGATGGTGCAATGAGCAAGGGACTCATGTCTGAGTATACCCTTCCACGCTTAGGGTGGACAAAAATATTTACAACAAGGGGTGGTGAGGGACAGAGTCTCTGAATTAAGCAGAATACTCTCACCCTGTCAAGAGATCAGGGCTAGATCCAACACCGTTTTTTAGCTCACTGCACCATCCCAGTTTCAGAACCTGGCTGTATGCAAATTAGTCTGTTCCTGTCCCAGTGCATGATGGGAACAGGGCAAACCAAACTACAAAAGCCAATTCTTACACTGGGAAGGAAACAAGCTTCCGGGGACCGGTTTCTGGCATTACAGCCGTCTTCGGCCCGGCTTGCTTGAATCCTGATGGTGCAATGAGCAAGGGACTCATGTCTGAGTATACCCTTCCACGCTTAGGGTGGACAAAAATATTTACAACAAGGGGTGGTGAGGGACAGAGTCTCTGAATTAAGCAGAATACTCTCACCCTGTCAAGAGATCAGGGCTAGATCCAACACCGTTTTTTAGCTCACTGCACCATCCCAGTTTCAGAACCTGGCTGTATGCAAATTAGTCTGTTCCTGTCCCAGTGCATGATGGGAACAGGGCAAACCAAACTACAAAAGCCAATTCTTACACTGGGAAGGAAACAAGCTTCCGGGGACCGGTTTCTGGCATTACAGCCGTCTTCGGCCCGGCTTGCTTGAATCCTGATGGTGCAATGAGCAAGGGACTCATGTCTGAGTATACCCTTCCACGCTTAGGGTGGACAAAAATATTTACAACAAGGGGTGGTGAGGGACAGAGTCTCTGAATTAAGCAGAATACTCTCACCCTGTCAAGAGATCAGGGCTAGATCCAACACCGTTTTTTAGCTCACTGCACCATCCCAGTTTCAGAACCTGGCTGTATGCAAATTAGTCTGTTCCTGTCCCAGTGCATGATGGGAACAGGGCAAACCAAACTACAAAAGCCAATTCTTACACTGGGAAGGAAACAAGCTTCCGGGGACCGGTTTCTGGCATTACAGCCGTCTTCGGCCCGGCTTGCTTGAATCCTGATGGTGCAATGAGCAAGGGACTCATGTCTGAGTATACCCTTCCACGCTTAGGGTGGACAAAAATATTTACAACAAGGGGTGGTGAGGGACAGAGTCTCTGAATTAAGCAGAATACTCTCACCCTGTCAAGAGATCAGGGCTAGATCCAACACCGTTTTTTAGCTCACTGCACCATCCCAGTTTCAGAACCTGGCTGTATGCAAATTAGTCTGTTCCTGTCCCAGTGCATGATGGGAACAGGGCAAACCAAACTACAAAAGCCAATTCTTACACTGGGAAGGAAACAAGCTTCCGGGGACCGGTTTCTGGCATTACAGCCGTCTTCGGCCCGGCTTGCGTCAGTGATAGAGCCAGGTGTGTGGTACTGAAAATTCTGACCCGTGTCATAAACATCGTCGAATCATGGCGATTTTTGTATCAATAGACCGAGAATGACGAGTATACTATGCACAAGTATTTTCGTCGTATTCGAGTCACGAGATCACCCTGAAAACAGAGATTCCGTCCTGAACCCTCGGGTTCCATTTTGTATACGGCAGCCATTTTGTGATTGCCCTCACATAGGCCGGTGACTAAGGCCAAAAACGAATCTGAAGGACACGTACACCTTTGCTGACTTCTTTGTGACCTGGGCAAGCTGACTCCACTGCCCAAGGCCAAACCTGTTCGTGCAGTTCCTCTCCCAGTGGCCGATTGAGATAGTATCAAGGCACAACATGCCATAAACCTTTGATCGCACACAAACCATGCCTAATCTTACACACACCTGTGCCTGTTTCTTTCTTTATGACTGGCTTTACGAGGAGGAGGTGCCCGTTTTTATTGGGGGTCCGCCGATATCTGATGAAAATGTTGGGCCTTCCCGGGTGATTTATTTTGGGCTGGACAAACTGAAATGTGGGATTGTCGTCATGACTCTGCTTTTTCTTTGTAGTGAAAATATGTGAATAGTCAACTGTAAAATGCGGAATGTTTGCCTGAAGCATAATATTTTGTATAAAAAGAGAAGACTGGCTTTGTAAGATTGAGCAGTCTCCTGAGAATATACACTGTGTTGTACTTCTAGGATACACTGTTACTGGCTGCAGCCAATAAATTCGATCTTTGACTTCACCTAGAAGACTCTGTGATTCTGTAGTCTGAAACAGGAAGGACTCGAAGTCTTAGGGTGTTCTCCCTGGCACCGCTGGGTTACCGGTTCGTTACCGGTTCTGAAAAACCCAGTACTTCAGTTGACGCCCAACGTGGGGCGATATCAGCGGTACCGGTCCAAGCCAGAGGTTCGTGAGGAGCTTTGTGTGAAAATTCTGGAGGAAGGCCGCCATTTCATCGACCCCTGCATGTCGACGTGGTCCGAAAGTCTTTGCTGCGAAGTTCCCCGCTTCCCGACGGCTACGAAGGACTGCTGCCCTGACTATCGCCCTGTTTTGGACACTTGATGTTGGTAGAGCGAAACGATAGACGAGTCTTCTGGTGACGTCATCGATCCCTCAGTTAAGTATAAGTGGAGCGTCTCCCAGTCCTTAGTTTGGTTCTTAGTTTGGTATCCCCTTGGGATCTTTGATTTGGAACTTGCAAGTACCAAAGCTGAGGGACTCGTGTATTCACGAGACTATCGTATTCGATAATCCTTTGAAGTTTGAAGCTAGACTAGTGAGCGAAGATGCCTGGTCTTAGCAGATTTGGAAATTTGTTTTGTCTTGGTTGTAATAGGGATTCCCGATTGGAGGACTCGTGTCCGGTCCTCCGATTGGAACTCCAACATATGAATTGTATGTGAAACATGGCGTAGGCCCCATCACATATAATGAAGTATGGATCCGATACATCAGAAAGGATGGTGTTTTAAAATGGCCCCAATATGGTAGCTTTGACACGGAAATTTTAGACAATCTAGAGGTTGGACTTTTCAAGAAGAAAGCCCGGCCGGCGATGTTTGACTCTTTCCGCCTATGGCGAAAGGAAGCCAAACAGAAGGAAATTAAATTAGCGAAGAAAAATAAGAGAGAAAAGGGTATTTCGATAATACAAGCAGCTACACAGTTTAAAGATAACGAAGAAGAACAGATGAGTGAGCAGTTGCACAGGCAACGTAAAATGGTGATCGATAAATGCTACCCTGTTTTGCCGCCTCTTCAGCAAGATGCAGCAAAAGATCTTGAAAACGACCCTCTAATGTCACACTTATTGAGTTCACCACCCCCCTATGCGCAGAATGCTACAGCACCTCCGCAACCTTTAGCTGCGCAACCCCCGGTTGTTGTGCCTCCTGCTCCTCCACAACCGCCAGCACCTCTTCAGTTGGCTCCTACTCTTCTGGCCCAGCCTTCTCAAGGGCAACTGACTTCGCTAACTGCTCCGCTACCTGCTCCGCCTTCAGCTTCTGTAACTTCTCCCCCTGTTCTTACTACCTCTGCTACTGTTCCTACGTTGACCTTTTCTCAGTCTGCTTTATCTCCCGTTCTGTCGACTTCTCCTTCTGTTCGACAGAGAATGACTGACACCGTTGCTAGTCTTATATTTCATCTCTTTGGGTCATCTGGCGTGACCCCTGATTCGGAGCGTAAACAGTTGTGTAGTCAACTGCCTGATTCTCGAGAAAGAGAAATGTTTGACCGTATGGCGCGTAAATGGGTTACCGACCCCATAAGATATGAGTTAGAATCTGTTATGGATGTTTTCCGACAATAGGAAGCACCGAAGCAGAGATATGTTTTTGAGAAAATGTGTGCTTTTCTTTGTGAGGATTTGGAGGACAATGATTTGGAATCCAATCCGCCTGAGTTGTGCCGTATACGGTTCGAGTTTGCAAAAGGCACGATTGTGGGTTCTGATGTTGAGAAAGCGGTTGCGACATTATTATCGTTTAGGAGTGAAGCTATTTCCCAGCAGTTGTTCGAGCCTGATTTGTCTGTTTGAAAGAAGGTGAGACAATATCCCATGAGAGAAGTTCCCCCACAGTGGAGAGAAGGGGACCCAAATGTGAACCCGCCCATTTTGCCTCACTTTCAGCGTGTTTGGGTACATGTTCCATGGAAGCGAGCTGAAGTCTTGGCTCTTAAACAGACATTGCCTGATCCACGTAAACATCCTGCAGGGTATTACAAGGAATTATCACAGACTGAAAGTTCTTGCATTATGAATTTAGCTGATATAGACATGTTGTTTGGAAATGTTGTTCCACAGCCTTTATGGGGAAAGATTTGTCATGCGGATCATGATCAGGAGTTAGGTGACTCATGGGCTAATATTAGTGCTGCAAATGACCGACAAGTTGGTGGTGCTAAACCCGAGCCTTTAGTAGCAGACCTTCGTGGTAGGATTATTAATTACATGAAGACTTTAATGCCTGCTATGCGTGTGAATTGGGACAAATTGTCCGCGTGTAAGCAGAAGAAAGATGAAACAGTGTCTGATTTCTTCACTAGGTTTGAAGAGACGTTCGTCGACCACAGTGGTCAAGATATGAGTACAGAAGGTGGTCAACGGTTGTTCGTTGACAAGTTTGTGCATAATCTGTTACCCGAGTTATGTAAGAAGTTAAAGGATTCAGAAAGCTCTTGGGCCGTTTCCTCTTCAGCACAGATATTGGCTACTGCACAGTATTATGAAAATCGAGATAAAGATGAGAAGGATAGAGCAGACAAGAAAACTAAAGAGTTCAAAACAAAAGTGCTTTTACAGCAGGCGTATCCGCCACGTGGTGGCCAGAATAACTATCAGCAACCTCAACAATTTCAGAGGAACTCGCAAAGGTTCGAGTATCCTCAACAGCGTGTTCCTGTAGGTCCCAATCAGTGTTCATATTGTAAAGAAGAGGGTCATTTCAAGTATAGTTGTCCTATTTTGTTACAGCGTATGAATGGTGTTTCCGGTGCAAGAGGTCGAGGTGTTCAACAAGCTCCTAGAGGTAGAGGACGTGGAAATTTCCCCCAGAACGCACGTTCCTTTCCGCCTCAAAATTCAATGAATAGTTTTGATCTGCAGAATAACGTGTCTGGTAGGACATCTCAGTACTATGCTGATGACTACTATGCAGAAGATGAGAATATGGAAGGTAATGATTGCTAGGACAGCCATAGACAAAGAGAGGGAGTTGTTTCAGTTCCAGTAGATCAGAATGGACCTTATGTTGAGGTGATTACATCTGGTGTGTCAGAGCCTTTTCTGTTGGATACTGGTGCTACAAAGAGTTCTATAATGCACTCTAAACTCCCTGGCGCACCTTTGTCTAGCAAAATGAATGTTTCAGTAGGTTTTTCTGGCGCCCCGGTTAGAAACCCGATTTCTAGTCCTATGTAAGCATGGGCGGATCTAGCGGATCTCGCATACGCGAACTTGCGGATTTACGGATTCGCAATCCGCGAAGATCCGCGAACTCTAGCGGATTTGCGGATTTTCCCGTTTTTTGTGTTGGCGCGCGTTCGCGCCGATTTTGGGACAAGTTCGCAATTGCGAACTTACTTTTCGGCTCGCAACGGCCGCGACTATGTTGTTTCTACGTCTGGTTTATCATCACAGGTTCACAGCACCCTCTGTTTCACCACTGCCACCCTCTGGGACACCCATGCCACCCTCTGGTACATCCTCACTGCCACCCATTAGGTTTATTTATCACTGTAGATTATGGTGGTTGAAAAAAGCAAGCACACCTGCCCTTCTTCAACTGCCATCAATTAATTTGTGGGTCATTAATGTGTCAGTAATTTTGAAACTTCCAGTCTGGCTGGCACCTGCTTCCTTCCTTATCTGTAATTTGCTTTTTGTTGCAGTGAAATTTTTTTTCACAGGACCTTTATGGTCTACTTGTAGCTATTCTATGAGCCTGCTGTTTGGGTCATAGCAGGGTCATAGAATAGTTGCAAACTCTGGAGGGGCCCCTCAGGAAGCACTACCTTGAATGTTACTAATGTTAAGTTTGAACTTTTGCACCTGCTCATTGCTTTCAGTTTAGCTAAAATCGTTTTTTTCTGCAATTTCGCGCGTTTTTTGGGGCTCGAATCCGTGCGAGATCGATTTCGGAAGCCGCGAATACGTGCGAATACAAAATTGTTTTTTGTGCGACGTGTATGTTCGCGTGATCTTGCGCGTGTTCGCGAGGCGCTTCTAGCTATACGTTTGCCAAGTTACCCTATCGGTCGTACACGGGCGCGGCCATCTTGTTTGCATGACGTAATTCCGTTTCCGGCCGCTATGTGTAATCTCGCAAAGTGTGCTGCTCGCTAGTACAATTTCGCGCGTGCTCGCAAGGAAAATCTCGCGCGAACTTACCCACGCGGTCGTGAACGGGCGCGGCCATCTTGTTTCTCATTCATTGCTATGGTTCTGGGCATGCTTTCTCTATCCTCTCTCAATCTCTGCCATCCTTTGCTTGTTTGAAGTTTATTTGATCTAATTTTACTTATTATCTATCCCTCTATTTTTCTAGCTCTATATTTTTGTGTTTTCTGCTGCTTTTAGTTACTTTTAAACTACTTTTTTAAACTCTTTTCTTTTCTTCTTCACTATTCTATTTCTTGTTTATCATTTAACTGTATTTCTGCCCAGACCATGGTAAAGGGAGCCGGGAAGCACCCTGAGAAGGGGAAGGGTCCCGCACCCCGTGCCCGGCTCCCGTGCGGGCGTTTGAGGGGGGAGCAAGTGGTCCTGCGGGAGATCTTCAGCGCGGAGGAAGTGGCGGCACTGATCTTCCACGTCCAGCGCCGCCTCCCCAAGACGATCCTGGGAGGCGGCAAGATCGCGACTGGCTATGGCATCCGGGAGCGCCGCAAGCGGTGGGAGAAGGTGTGCCGGGCCATGTATAAGATCTCTGGGGTCCGGCGCACATATAACCAGGCCACCCACCGCTGGACCGATGTCATGGACCGGGAGCGGGACTTGCTGGACGCGCTCGGCGTAGAGGTCCCCGGGCTTGGTGAGTAGTAGTAGCTATTCATTTACTACTCTGTTTTATCCGGCTCTGTTATTTGCAAATCTTTGTTCTTTACCAAGAGCAATAATGCTGCCGATTACATTGAGGTAAATTATATTTCAAAATCTTCTATGCATTTCAGGTGCACTGCTCTCCTTCTCAGTAGCCTTGCTTGCTACTATGCTTCTTTGTTTTGTATGTTGTGTTCAGAAGCATTTCATTGGCCTGAGAAATTATGTATGAGTGTAGTGTAAAGATAAGAACTGCGTAATGCTAGACACTAAGGGTCATATTTTCAATTACCGGCGCATCCCTGCAAAGTAGCAGGGATGCGGCAGTAATTGTGTGCCATGCCACCACCACCCATTGGCCCAAAACGTCACAGAAGCCTTACGCATCTGTGCCGTAAAGGCAGCGCATTGCTGGAGTTGCGTGCCAACGATGGCGCAGCTCCAGCAATGCTCTGGGGTACCCTATCTCCCCAATGCTGCATCAAGCCGTACGTCGGCTTCAAGCGTGCAGGGTTTGAGTCATGCATCATTGTCCTAAAAGTGACTGATTGACATCTTGTAGATTTCCCTCAGCCACTTTTAGGATTCGTTCCTGCGCAGGTACGCCCTCCCTTGCGCCGGAACGCCCCCTGATGGCGCAGGGCTTTACAACGTGATGCATCGCCCATATGTCCATATGTGTTTTTTTTTAATATATACGCCGCACCAACACCATGGCGAGTCTTTTGTTCTGCCGCTGCGTCCCAAAAGGCACGCAACAATGGAAGAAAATGAGCCGCAAGGGACTTCTAAATCAGCCCCAACAGACTGAAGTCCAGTCCTTCCTTTAGACACATGGCTATAAGAAGAAATAGTGGCGGTGGTGGGTGGATTGATAGTTTGAGTATTCACTGATCTGCAAGCAGGATGGACTTTGTCTGTCATGTCACTTCGCGTGCTGCGGACTGCTGCCTGCAGTGCCAGGCCTAGGCAAACCTCTTTAGTAGTCTGTTTATTGAGTTACATAGCAACTTTCTAAGTCAACGTTCCGCAAATCAGGCAATACCAATAACGTAGTATACCACATGAGATAGATCCCGTGGAATAGTTGTCTATCTATTTGCTATTTCTCCAAAATATTTTGTTATTGTTCTTTTGAAATGTTTGATTTGGTTGAAAAATCTCATCCATGTTTTCTGGTTTTTCTTTCTTTCATGTTGTACATCAGCTCCCCCCAAGGGCAAGAGGACACAGGAGGAGGGTGCTGAGGATGCAGGCCAGGATCGGGCAGGCGAGGGCTCCTTTGCTGGCCCCAGTAAGTTTACATTTTAATAAAGAGTACCTATTTTTTCCTAGCGTTCCTCATTCGATTTTTTCTAAATCGTCTTTGATCTTCTTGTAGACTGGATATAAATTCTTATCCTGCCTCGAATATGACTCCCTGTGGTATTACTAGACTATTCTTATTAGTCTGTCTGTGTAGCTAACTAAGATTGGACATTTGGCAATTCCATTGGACTCCCATTCTATTCAGCAATAGCTCTATGCACTGTCTCCTTACTGACTAGATAGTGTGGCAGAGTCATTCAGCTCCCGAAGTCACCGATTATTGATCCCCAATGATCTCTAGATTATCGTACGCAGGACAAGAGAGTACGGAGTCACAGCACAGTCAAGAAGTGTCAGAGGCACTCATGCTTGCAAAAATTCCAAAACCTTTAGCTCATCCACTCTAGTCTGGAGGAACAAAAACCACAGAGTCTATTTAAGTTTAAAAGCTTTATTAAAACTAAACACATTTATTAAAATCTACTTTGTCATAAAACTATTTAACTGAAAACGGAAAAGTGGTTAGTGCTGACGATTAATTGGACACATTTCTTGTGGTCGAGCCGAGCTCTCACCTGGTTTGAACTTGATCCTGGTCGTGTTCTTAGGAGTCAAGCTTCTGTCTGTTAGGAGAAAAAGTGTTGCGTGTTAAAAATCAAAAGCAAGCATTCATCAGTTGCGCATAAAAGTGCAGCAAGACAACAGCCTTCCCTGGAAAATGGGACATTTTTACTTTGGAGTAGACAGTCACAAATTATTACATTGTATTCAGTTTTTTTAACATTTCTCCTAGACCAAATATTATATAGTAGTGAGTGGTGTATTCTAACATTCTTAAATGTACTTTGTAGGTGTAACATCTGGTGACGGGGCCAGCGCGGAGGTGGCTGTGTTGGGCGAGGACTCGGCGGACTCTGGGGAGGAGGCGGTGCAAGAGCCGGCGGACGGTCCTGTGGGGGTTGAAACGGTGGTGGCGGAAACAGGTAAGCTATATATTCCTTACTTATTGAGATTGAAGACTGCATAGTGTGCTTTCTGCACGGGTGTATTACAAATCAACCAGGTAGTAGCCTCCTCGAAATGTACTTTGACTTAGCTATGAAGTTTTTGGTGAGAAGAATCCCAAAAAGTTCTTAGACGAACGTGATGGATGGGATGAACGAAAAGCGAAAGAAGGGTGTAAGTAAGTGGGACGCGAACTTGTATGATGGCTGGCAAAGAAGAACGATATGTGTTTGCTTGGCCCCCGAGGTGGCTGGGAAGGAAAGAATATGGTATGGTGCATGGCTGGGTCAATGATGAAGCAAGGATGGGTGGAAGGACAGCAGCCTGGGTGGGTGAAACAGAAACTGTATGTGTGCGTATACTTTGACTGAATGGATGCCTGGAGCATGGTATTCTCTGACTCTTAGATAGCACATGTGTATCTAGAGAGAGTAGATGGTCGCCAGATGAAGTAAGTGTTACCTTGAAGAGCATGTACCACCGCACCCGCACGTCCGTTCCAGTGCAGGGAAGGCAAGGAAAAGAAATTGTAAATGTGTCCAATACTACCATGAATAGTAGCAGTACTTTGTATTGCGTCTGCAATCACAGCATATATCTGGTTATTACGGTGGACACTCCGTACCTCTCTTAATAACTTTAGTTTACTTGTAGTACGTCATTCATGTGGGGGTGTATCACTGTTCACTCAATATTAAGCAAAGCACCTAAAGTCATCCCATATGTCATCAAATACGTCCCATGTGAAGTGATAGATAATCAAATTAGTTAGCTTCTTCATTTTCCTTTTCTAGTACTCATTTGCACTGTAGGGTGAAAGGTAAATTAATTAAGCAGTAGCCCTTGTAACAGAGTATTCTCAGTGCCACCCGTAATAGAAAAGTAATAGCTTAACCACCTGCATGTACTGGACCGGTACAGTAACGCAAGTCTGTCTCACTCATCATGGTGTGCAACTTTTTTTCTCGGGTGCAAGTTCACTGTGCTGTCCATTTCATTCTGCCTGCTTGCATAAGATAACGTACCAATTTCCCTAAACAAGAGAGAAGAAGAAGAATAAGACTGGTGTACTGTCATAGTCGACTGTAATGGAAGTCTATAGTGGTCGTAGAATTTGTTCATTAAACTACCACTAATGTTAGAGCAAGGATGCAGAAGTGGGAGGTTACATAGATACTGTCCTCACTAGTTATGTACTGTGCTTTCAATTTGCTACTTGTACTGTGACCCAACTTTCGGCTCAATCACTTTGTGTTATTAATGCTAAGGAGCATTGGTTACAGACTATGTCTTTCTTTCTTCATATAGTTGCTCCTTCCAAATCAACAACACGGAGGGAGCAGGCTAGACTGGCCCGGCAACGGAGGCTGGAGGCCACAGTCGCCGAATATCGGCGGCTGGTGGCCCTGGGGGAGGAGGAGGACACGCAGTCGAGCGGGGCAACAACAACATCCTCGACTGTGACCACTGCATCCTCCTCCGTGACTAAGCCAGCGGGACCGAGCCGGGCTAAGAAAGACAACCGCCACCGCCAAGCAACAGAAATACCAGCTGCCCCCCACAGGAGCTGCAAGGAACGCCAACGCCGCCTACGAGTCCGAATGTCCAACCTGGAGCAGGAGGTCCTGAAGTATAAGAACTTGGTTAAGGGCCTCCGCTCCGAGCTTGCCACCCTCCGCAAGGAGTATGATGCCCATGCGGCAAAATGCACCAGCACCAGCACCCTCCAGTAGTGGAGTGTCCCTTGCCCTTTTTTTATAGACTTTTGGGGGGTGGGATTTGGGAGTTGGGATCGTTTTGGGACGTTTCAAAGACAATCGTTGGGGTTAGGGTGGGTGAGGGAGATTATTTTGTTAGGGCTACATAAATATATTTTTAAACTTTATCTGACCATACCTGTTTTTTACTGCTTTTCAGTCTGGTGGGTGGGGGGAGGGGGTGTAACAGTAACTTTGTTTTCCTGAACAGTCGTAGGACTTTAGTAGTACAACCGTCAATCTCTTGTCTACTCCGAAATAATACTCCATTATACTACCTCCCACCAAACGCTTATCTTACCTGTAATTTGTGTTAGAAATTAGGGCTAGGCCCAGGGCTGGCTCCACGTGAAATGGGGATTAACGTTGTCAATCCTGGGCGGGTGACATTTCCTCATTGCGGTGGTACTAGTGGTGTGACACAGTGGCAGTTGCATGCCTATGGAAAAAAAGAAAACGAAACCTTGTTTGTCCTTACTGTAGCATTACAACGGTTACGGTACGATCGAGAATATAGCAGGTGACAGACAGAACAGTGCCATAATGTAGCCTAACAAATGGTAAAGTATTTGCTTGCAAGTATAACTAGTACTTGCGTTGAATTTATTTGACATTGGCTACTACTACTAGAAGATATAGTACTGAAGCTGAGTAAGTCTAGAAGATATCCTCGTATTCCTTCACCAGCCTGTTGCTATGACCTTATCCTCCCCAGCAAGTGTGTGGAATTATTGATGTCATTTTAGTCCGACATCAAGCAAAACAACACAGCCCGGGGGAAGAGGGTTAGGGTTTGTAAAATGGATGGGAATGGGGGTTTCTTTTTGGGTAGGTTTTGTTGAGAGAAGAAAAAAAAAGCAGAGCATGGACAAACAATAATTGAAGATAAAGACAATCTTTGGTTACAAAGTAAAGCTAAGCACATGCAGTCACACTCATAGAATAATACAATGGATACTGTATCTGTATTGCGTATGTTTTTGGTGTTGTCCTTGAATTTGGTAAGTAAGTTGCATGCAGCAAACAATTCCTCTTATTGGCGGCACTCCTCCATTCCAGCTGACGCTTCGTCCATCAATGTTGGTGACCACTGACAGAAGACACCCTGTCCACTGCCTGCCTGGCGGATGTTGACTGAAACCCGGCCTGTAATTATTGAACGGAAAACAGGAAGTGCTATTACAATACCACTGATAAATAAATAAAAGGTATGTACGCTGTGTGGTGCAAAATGTGACACTTTGATTTCCCTAATAGACAGTACAATATTGTTGAAATTGCGTGCTCTGTCGGACTCACCTTTTTAAAGATAAATAAGTATGGCCAAAATATTATAGCAGATCTTTCCCCTCAATTAAGGTGTAGTATAAACTGTGTTTTAGAACAAAATTTGACCTTCCCAGCAATGTTCCCACCAATACCCTTACTAAAGCCAGTCGCAAAAATGTAGAAGAACCCCAATCAGATCTCCAAAAACGATCTGATTGCCTAGCAGAAAAATGGTTACAAAACGTACTTTGAAAGTAACAGTAGGCCCAAATACAGACCGTGGATTGTATTCCAACCACTTGCAAGCAAGCAAAAGTATCCATAGCCAGCATCGCTCCAACAGTGCTCTACAACACCAGAACTGCGTTGCAATAGAACCCCCCGAAACACATGCAATCGTGCTGGTAGGGCTAACCCTAACGAACCCTAACTTACAAAAAGTGCCAAAACTGGTGTTTCCTTCAGGATTTTGTCCAAAACACTTCTATCCGGTATTGGACCTTCCCAGGAATGCCCCAGGCAAGACCCGCCAACCCACCCGGGAAATACCACCCGACAACAACCCCAAACAGCGAAAAAGCTAAATCTCATACTTACAATATCTCTCGGCCTTCGGTCCAAACGCGGCGCTGTGCAGCTAGGTCACTCATCATCATCAATCATCATAACTCCTGTTTTCCACCACGGATTTCCTGAAAAGCAAATGCAATCAAGATTAGATTGTCGCAGCAGTGCTTCGACAGAGACCCCGGCCGCAACCCACCCACGAACAGCAGGAAGCCCCCCCAAAACGCTACATTGAGCAAGATGACAGAAGAAATAGCAAAAAAAAGGCTGTTCCTTCAGGATTTTGGCCAAAACACTTCTATCCGGTATTAGACCTTCCCAGGAATGCCCCAGGCAAGACCCGCCAACCCACCCGGAAAAAACCACCCGACAACACCCCCAAACAGCGAAAAAGCTAAATCTCATACTTACAATATCTCTCGGCCTTCGGTCCAAACGCGGCGCTGTGCAGCTAGGTCACTCATCATCATCAATCATCATAACTCCTGTTTTCCACCACGGATTTCCTGAAAAGCAAATGCAATCAAGATTAGATTGTCGCAGCAGTGCTTCGACAGAGACCCCGGCCGCAACCCACCCACGAACAGCAGGAAGCCCCCCAAAACGCTACATTGAGCAAGATGACAGAAGAAATAGCAAAAAAAAGGCTGTTCCTTCAGGATTTTGTCCAAAACACTTCTATCCGGTATTAGACCTTCCCAGGAATGCCCCAGGCAAGACCCGCCAACCCACCCGGAAAAAACCACCCGACAACACCCCCAAACAGCGAAAAAGCTAAATCTCATACTTACAATATCTCTCGGCCTTCGGTCCAAACGCGGCGCTGTGCAGCTAGGTCACTCATCATCATCAATCATCATAACTCCTGTTTTCCACCACGGATTTCCTGAAAAGCAAATGCAATCAAGATTAGACTGTCGCAGCAGTGCTCCCAGACACCAAAAATTACCCACAAACACCCGGAACCCCGCCAAAGAGCACCTCAAAGGCAAGCAAGTCAGCAAAAACAGCAAGAAATTTCCACCTCATATTTGGTCCAAAACACTTTTGTCCATTATTAGAGCTTCACAGCAATGGGCCCAAATCCGTCAACTCACCCGCAAAGAAGTACAACACCCCCACAAGTGCTGAGTCTTTCTTCATTGGGCGTAATCCAGCACTCTGCTTTGAGGGAAATCGCAGTCTGGAGGAGGAGGATAGAGGAGCATGTTCTTCAGAACTTGTGAACCTGAGGAATGTAGACTGCGGCACCTTCAAATCAATAAGCAAACAAGTGAAGACAGTTCTGATGATGGTCTTGTTTTTGGGATTAGGTGATTAAAGTTTGAATTAAATTAACTGTGCAAAACAAAGAAAGAGAGACACAAAGCACACAGGAATAAAAGTGAATAAGGACGAAAAAGAAAGTTCTTGATTGATTGTCTCATTTTCAGGGCTCGGTGTCAGGGAATAAGAACAAGATTTCGTCATCATACTCTGCGAATTCAGGCTGGATGAGGTCAGTGCCACCGAACAGAGAAAAAATCCCCTCATCTACGTTGCCGTTCTCCTCGTCTTCATGCGGCGTGCTTTCTCGTACTTTGTAATCTGGTGGTATGAGGTGCTGATTCATCTTGATCATTGTCAGCCGCTCCACATTTTTGGGCGAGAGGCGGCTCCGTTTGGGAGTTACAATGCCACCAGCAGCACTGAAAACACGTTCAGAAGACACACTTGCGAGTGGGCAAGACAAATAGTTTATAGCCAGGTTGAAGAGCTGTGGCCACAATTGTTTTTTGCCATGCCAATACTGCAATGGCTCATCATTAAGAAAGACCTCTGTTGAGTCATTCAGATAGTCCTGCACCATCGACTCAAGGTCATCAACTGTTCCTCCACTTTGCTTACTTTTTGCTGTGCCTGTGACATTTTTTCGAGAACCATACCCCATCAAACTTAGCCAATCCTCCTCCGCAGCCACTGTTAGTGTTGTCATTGTGTGTGGTGCAGATGATCCAGTTGCCGGTGTCTTTAACGGCTGAGAGGTCACTTGTGCCCCAGCCACAGGTGCAGAAGTGGATTCTTGTGACTGGGGATGGCCTGCTGATGCTGATGCTGATGTACTGGCTTCTCCTTCAATAACCTGCCGTTCTTTTTCAAACCTCTTGGCTGACCAGGCTAACCAATGTTTGTACTTTTGAACATCTGCATCAGCAAAAGGAAAGAATGCTTCGCCTGCCAGCGCCTTTTTGTAGCGTGGATCCAGAATAGTAGCACAAATGTAATGCTGATCTGACTTGATCTTTTGAAGACGTTCATCACCACGTAGGCGCTCTAATAATTTCTCAGACAAAATAAAATGGTCTTTTTTTTGTACATCTTTTTCAAACTCAGAAGACACCGCCATCAGTTGGTGCTCCAGCATGCACAACAATGGGATAGCTTTTCCCAAATTACAGTCCTCCTGGCTGACTGCACGCGTGAAGAACTCAAAAGGACGAAGCATGTCTGTCAGGCTTTTAACTATGTCCCATTGCGCCGCACTCATCCGCAGGTCCTCCTTCTGAGATGTACCCTCTGTGAAGAAATAGTGATCGAGTACCGTATACTGCTCATACAGACGCTCAAGCATGTAGAAGGTTGAGTTCCAACGTGTTGCCACCTCCTGGATGAGTGCTTTCACTGGCATTCCACGTTGAAATAGCAGTCTCCGCAGATGCTTCCGGGCCTTAAAAGAATGGCTGAAATGGTTGCACATTTTGCGGCAGGTGGCCATTACCTCGAACGCTGGACTCTGTTTATCAATCAAGAATTTTTTAACTACCAGGTTGATACAGTGCGCCAAACACGGCACTCTAACATGGTCACCCTTCACCATGGCCTTAACTACATTGGCGCCATTATCCGTGGAAACATAACCAATCTTGCGTTTTAGGGGGGATAGCATTTTCAAGACCTTTTTGTTAAACTCTTCCAAAAGGTTTTCTGCTGTGTGACTTTTCTCCAAGCCAAACATGGCTAGTGTTGCATGTTTCCGAGCAGCTTTGAAAACTTTGTCCGGGTCAACACCTGCGTTTAGCTTTGCTTTAACACCTGAAAAAGAGACCCAGTGTGCAGTGATGCACATGTAATCAGCGCCTGCGCCACTGGTCCACATGTCTGTTGTCAGATGTATTGTGTGAACAGCACTCTTCTGCAAAGCTGCCCCAATCGCCTCCAGCACATCTTCATGTAGTGCTGGAACCGCAACTCTGGCAAAATAGAACCGGCTCGGAACCTTCCATTTAGGGCAGAGCGTTGCCACTAATTCAAGAAAACCTACCGCTTCTACAAAAGAAAAAGGTAGAAGGTCCACAGCTAGCATTTTAGCCAGCTTGGTGTTATACAGACGCGTCAGTGGGTGGTTGCGTTCATATGGCACGTCTGAAGTAAGCATTGTTCTAATGTTGCCCTGGACCAAGCATTTACGGGCTGATAATGACTTCGTTGACCCAATTTTGCTCGCTGGTGAACTTTTGTGCGTTGGTGTCTCACTCGCTCCAACACTCTTAGTGTGCCTCACATTGGGTGTGCTGCTGACAGGGGTACTGGGTGTAAGGGAAGTGTTTGACACGTCTTCTTCCTGCTCGTCATCATCAGATGAAACATCAACGTTTCCTTGAATTTGGCCTTTCTTGATCGCATCTAGGTGCGCAAACCATTTGACAGTGTGCTGTCTCCTAAGATGACCTCTCTGGCCTCCGGTACCATAGTTGGTACCTGGCTTACCACGACTAACTGCTTGCTTACAAATGGTACAAATGGCAAACTTTGGATTTTTTGGACAAACAGTAAAGAAGTCCCAAACTGGGGACTTGAAGTGTCTGTGGGACATGGAGGAGGCGGCGATACTGGTGGTGGTGGTCATGAAGCTAATGCCAGATGAAGTGGAGGATCTGGATTGCCCAACTTTTGTACGTTTTGCACTTTCACCGCCACTAATTAAGGTCGAGGTTGACGGAGGTCTCTTCTTGCCAGAAAGAAATATGGAAGCGGGACGAGTTGGTGTACTACTTAACTCCAATGATTGTGGTGTTTCCACTGCCTCCTCATCGACAACATCATCATCATCATCACACTCAGCAGCTCTTCGGGCTAGGGTCAAAATGTCTGTTTGCTGCATGCCCGCTGGGGCTGCAGTGACCTTTATGATGACTGGGTCGTCGTTGGCAGAGTCTTCATCAGCAGCAGTATCCGCCACTTCTTGTTGAGACTCATCACACTCCATAACTCTGAGACTTTGGACGAGCTTCCTTTTACGCTTAACTACCTTTGTCGGATCATGGTGTGCCTCACTCTCAGACGGCTGTGGTGCTGGTTCCCAAGTTTGATCCGTATCATCAGAAGGAGGTGTGCTTGAAGAAGATGTAGACACCACCCTTGATCTCTTCCTTGCTAGGGCTGTGGAAGACAATGAAGGATCATCAGGAGGAGTGGCTTCCTCAAATGATACCTCGCCTTGATTGTCGATTTCCTGATGTGCCCCTACTTCGGGAGGAACAACTATTGTGGGCACTTGTGACCCTCCATGCACCTCTGCTTGCGCATCTCCTTGCGCTGCCTCTCCTTCCACATGTACTTGGGCTTGTACTTGCACATGTGATTGTTGTTGCGGCTGTGGTTGTTCAACACTCGTCAGATGAGCTACAACAACCTGTGTTGATTGAGGGACATTGCTGCTGCTTTCTTGCGATGAGCCAACATCACTGGTCGATGGTGATTGAAGAACTATACTGGCTGCCTCTGCAGCACTCAAGGGCTTGGACTTAAGTTGGCGTGGTGGTGGTGGTGGCACTGAGCCCAATGGAGCGGGGGTGCTGCTGCCAGCTTGGTCCCCAGCAGATCCCGCTGCTGCTGCTGCAGGCATACTTTTTTTTTTACTCCCAAAAAAAGGGGCGGGCAGCACACCAGTGTCCTTGGTAACTTGCTTCTTCTGCTCCTTACTGGCACCTTTCTTGCTAGAGGAGCTACGGGTTACTTTTTTGGGGGCCATCTTCTTCAGAGCAGGTCAGCACGGCAGCAGTTGCACGAGTTGCAGAGGGTTCTGTGTCCAGACGTGACGTCGCGTGACGTTATGCTGCACACACACACCGCTGCAGGACTTCTTCCTGGCACTGGTGGTTCTCTTGAGTCTTTTTGTGCACCTAAAAGCAATGGAAGACAGAGGAACATCAGTTCAGTTATACACCCCAAAAAATCGACAAAGCACAGAAAAATGAGCACAATCCCATGCCATCCATGATGTTTACATTGAAGACACCCCACAGAAAGACTAGGGAGTGGGACATGCAAGTATGCAACACTCAGTCACTACCCCTGGGCATAATGGATGAAAAGTAGGCAAAATAAGTGCAGGCCTCAGACACTGCCTCTCCTCAAAATGGCCCCTTACACCCCAAGCACATGTTGCCTGTACCAGCCAGCACTCAAGATGGCCACAACCACCACCCACATGGCCAGTCCACATCAACAGTACACCCCCAAAAAACAGAAAAACAGCCAGAAATCACCACAATCCAATGCCACCCATGATGTTTACATTAAAGAGAGTGAGACCACACCACAGGCACACTCAGTCCATGCACCACCACCCCTGGGCAAAAGGCCACACCAGCACCCCCCCAAAAACGACAAAAAACAATAAAATCAGCACAATCCCAGCCCATCCATGGCCTCAATTATGTTTAAATTCAAGAAGACACCCCACAGAAAGACTAGGCCCATGCAACACTCACCACCCCTGGCCAAAGGGCCCCACCAGCAGGCCCCAAAAAACGACAAAAAACTATAAAATCAGCACAATCCCAGCCCACCCATGGCCTCAATGGTGTTTAAATTCAAGAAGACACCCCTCAGAAACACTAGGCCCATGCATCACTCACTACCCCTGGGCATAATGGATGAAAAGTAGGCAAAATAAGTGCAGGCCTCAGACACTGCCTCTCCTCAAAATGGCCCCTTACACCCCAAGCACATGTTGCCTGTACCAGCCAGCACTCAAGATGGCCACCACCACCACCCACATGGCCAGTCCACATCAACAGTACACCCCCAAAAAACAGAAAAACAGCCAGAAATCACCACAATCCAATGCCATCCATGATGTTTACATTAAAGAGAGTGAGACCACACCACAGGCACACTCAGTCCATGCACCACCACCCCTGGGCAAAAGGCCACACCAGCACCCCCCCAAAAACGACAAAAAACAATAAAATCAGCACAATCCCAGCCCATCCATGGCCTCAATTATGTTTAAATTCAAGAAGACACCCCACAGAAAGACTAGGCCCATGCAACACTCACCACCCCTGGCCAAAGGGCCCCACCAGCAGGCCCGAAAAAACGACAAAAAACAATAAAATCAGCACAATCCCAGCCCATCCATGGCCTCAATGGTGTTTAAATTCAAGAAGACATCCCTCAGAAACACTAGGCCCATGCAACACTCACTACCCCTGGGCATAATGGATGAAAAGTAGGCAAAATAAGTGCAGGCCTCAGACACTGCCTCTCCTCAAAATGGCCCCTTACACCCCAAGCACATGTTGCCTGTACCAGCCAGCACTCAAGATGGCCACCACCACCACCCTCATGGCCAGTCCACATCAACAGTACACCCCCAAAAAACAAAAAAACAGCCAGAAATCACCACAATCCAATGCCATCCATGATGTTTACATTAAAGAGAGTGAGACCACACCACAGGCACACTCAGTCCATGCACCACCACCCCTGGGCAAAAGGCCACACCAGCACCCCCCCAAAAACGACAAAAAACAATAAAATCAGCACAATCCCAGCCCATCCATGGCCTCAATTATGTTTAAATTCAAGAAGACACCCCACAGAAAGACTAGGCCCATGCAACACTCACCACCCCTGGCCAAAGGGCCCCACCAGCAGGCCCAAAAAAACGACAAAAAACAATAAAATCAGCACAATCCCAGCCCATCCATGGCCTCAATGGTGTTTAAATTCAAGAAGACACCCCTCAGAAACACTAGGCCCATGCAACACTCACTACCCCTGGGCATAATGGATGAAAAGTAGGCAAAATAAGTGCAGGCCTCAGACACTGCCTCCCCTCAAAATGGCCCCTCCCTTACACCCCAAGCACATGTTGCCTGTACCAGCCAGCACTCAAGATGGCCACCACCACCACCCACATGGCCAGTCCACATCAACAGTACACCCCCAAAAAACAGAAAAACAGCCAGAAATCACCACAATCCAATGCCATCCATGATGTTTACATTAAAGAGAGTGAGACCACACCACAGGCACACTCAGTCCATGCACCACCACCCCTGGGCAAAAGGCCACACCAGCACCCCCCCCAAAAACGACAAAAAACAATAAAATCAGCACAATCCCAGCCCATCCATGGCCTCAATTATGTTTAAATTCAAGAAGACACCCCACAGAAAGACTAGGCCCATGCAACACTCACCACCCCTGGGCAAAGGGCCACACCAGCAGGCCCAAAAAAAGGACAAAAATCAGCACAATCCCAGCCCATCCATGGCCTCAATGGTGTTTAAATTCAACAAAACATTTGTATCATGCACCCCTAACCAACCCTGGTCCTACTGGATACTGTGGCTACCCACAATATAATTTATTTAATGTTCTGAAAAAGTTCCCAAATTTTACTTGCAGCAACTGTAATGCCCCAAACAAACTTACTTGTGAAAGTTGATTTCTAATCCAAAAGTGATCCAAAGACAGTCAAAAAGGCCTCAAATCCAAATATCCAGCAGCACCCACAAAAAGTAATCCTTCCAGCTCCAGATCCAAATGAAAGTGACCAGGAGATGGACAAAGCACTGGGAGGAGCCTGCTGGACAGGAACAGGAAGTTGGAGACTGTGGGGCACTTCCTTCCTCCCCCCGCCCCCCAAAATGGACTCCTTGCAAAAAAAAAGGCCATGCAAATGTCAACCTGAGGAGTGATTCTGATAAAAATCATAATTTTCTGAAGGTTTATCCTGTTTGCTGGTGATTTTCTTGTGCGAAATTGCAAAATCTCTATTTCGCAAGTGCGAGATTGTTCCTTTCCGCCGCAACTACGTGTTCGCAATTGCGAACTCTCGCGAGGTGTGCTGTGCAAGGTGGCAAGCCGCGAGTACGTATTCGTGGGCGCTAAACTCCCGCGGGAACACGCAGCAAGATCTAAAATGGCGCGTCACTCGCAAAGAAAAACAACTCGGCAAACGCTAAATGACGGAAAGTGAACGCCGTGCACCACGCCGCGCGCCGCAACCAAGCAAAAAATCCGCCGCGAGCGGATTCACGGATTTTCGACAAATTCGCGAGCGTTCGCGGATTGCGAATTTGCCGAAAATCCGAAAAATCCGCGAGCGGAGCGGATTTTACGCCCATGCTTAGTCCTATGTCCCTTTCTGTTGGACCTTGTGAATTCGAAGCACCCCTTATTCTGACAACAGGTTGCGGTGAAAACCTGTTGGGATTGGATCTGTTGAAAAGATGCATGCGACTTTGTACTGTTCTCCTTCAGGAGTACAACTTACACTGGGTAAGAAAGTGGTCTCTCCAATGTATTTGTCGAAGGATAAACTTCCGACAGAATTAACTACTCTTCCTGAAATTCTTTGGGCTACTGGTCCTAATGATGTGGGTCTTTTGGAAATACCGCCATATGTTGTGACATTGAAAGCCAATGTTAAAATTCCACGCATTCCCCAATATAAAATTTCTAGCGAAGGTGAAAAAGCGTTGCTAGCGATCATTTACGATTTGATTGAAAAAGATGTGATTGAAGAGACAAGAGGCAACATTTGCAATAGTCCTGTTCTGCCTGTTCTGAAGCGTACTGATCCTTCTCAGCCACCCGTTTACAGGTTTGTGATTGATCTTAGAGAGGTGAACAAAATAGTTGTGCCACAATTTCCAGTTGTTCCTGATATAACTGCCCTTTTGACTATGATTCCAGCTTCCGCGACCTGGTTCTCGGTGATTGACTTGAAGAATGCTTTCTTCAGCATCCCGATTGCCGCGGAGAGTAGAGATATTTTTGGCTTCAGTTTAGGAGGCCGAAGCTTCCGCTTCAAACGCGCTCCCCAAGGCTACTGTGAAAGCCCATCGACATATAGTCAGGCCCTAAAAACACAGCATGATACGATTGTTTTACCTGACGGCGCTACCCTTATTCAGTACGTTGACGATTTGCTAATTGCTGCAGATACTGAGGAAATATGTAAAGAAGCCACGTTGTCATTGTTGCGTCATTTGTCTGAGTTACATTACAAAGTGTCTCTTTCAAAATTGCAATATTGTCGACAAGAAGTGACCTACTTAGGTCATCTCTTATCGAAGGAGGGAAGGAAACTGACCCCAGAAAGAATTCAGGCAATAGCGAAATTGAGTGAGCCAAGGACACAGAGAGAAGTGTGTGCTTTCTTGGGCATTACATCATATTGCAGACAATGGATACCGAATTTTTCTTTATTGGCCAAACCTTTGGTGGCATTAACTTGTAAAGATACACCGAATCCCCTTCCATGGTCTGAACAGTGTCAGAAAAGTTTTTCCGAATTGCGCAATGCATTATGTTCGGCTCCTGTGTTGGGTACCCCCGACTACAGTAAGCCCTTTACATTGTATGTCCATGAGAAAGAAGGTTGTGCATTATCAGTGTTGACACAGTTGTTCAGAAACAAGCAGCATCCATGCGCGTATTTTTCGTCGACTTTGCACCCGGTAGCTAAAGCGTTGCCGAGTTGCTTAAGAGCCACAGCGGCAGCAGCTATTTCTATTCGGCAGTCTGCTGGTTTAGTGATGAATAATACATTGATTGTGATGGTTCCACATGCAGTGGACACTTTGTTAAACAGGACCAAGACACAGCACTTAACGAGTGCTCGATTGTCAGGTTACGAGTTGACACTGTTAGCGAGTCATGTGCACATAAAAAGATGCAACACGTTGAATCCAGCTACGTTGTTGCCGATTGTAGTAGAGACAGATGCTTCTGAACAGCATGATTATTTTCTCAGAACAGAAGAAGAAACGAAAGGGAGAATAGATCTTCAGGACACTCCTCTTGTGAAGTGTGATGGTACCTTATGGATGGATGGTTCGTGCTTCAAGCTCCCGAATGGAGATACGACTGCGGCATATGCTGTTACGACGTTGCATACGATTGTTGAAGCTGCACGTATCCCACATAATTCAGCTCAAGCAGCAGAGTTGGTTGCACTTACGAGAGTGTGTGTGTTGTCGAAAGGAATGAAAGTGACCATATATACCGACAGCCAGTATGCGTTTGGTGTGGCTCACAGTTTTGGACGATTGTGGAAAGAACGTGGGTTTCTGACTTCACATGGAGCAAAGATACAGCATGGTCAGTTGGTGAATGAGCTTCTGGAGTCACTTACTTTGCCGTTGCAAGTTGCGATAGTGAAATGCAGTGCACACAAGAAGGTTACTGATGATGTTGGTCGTGGAAATGCATTTGCTGATGAAGTCGCAAAAGAAACAGCAAGGGATGTGATGAGTCGAATGTATGTTGCAGGCCCTGCAAGATGGGTTGGTGACGTCGGAATGTGTGAAGACAAGATAGAGAGTGTGAAGTCTATTCAAGCTGAAGCTACAGAGAAAGAGTTGAGTGTGTGGAGAGAGAGTAAGGGTAAATTGGATGCGAATGGTTGTTGGGTTGAATTGTCAGAGCATCAGAGATGGTTGTTACCCGATGCGTATGTGCTTGCAGTAGTTACAATGGCCCATGAAATGGCTCACATCAGTGTGAAAGGGATTTGTAAGTTGTTGGCTCCGGTATGGCAAAATGCTGGAATTCCTAAGTGAGCGGAGAACGTGGTCAAGAATTGCATGGTGTGTCTGAAATGCAACCCTGGTAGGGGAACCCCAACTCCAGCTGGTCATTTTGCGCCTCCTATGTATCCGTTCGAGGTTTTGCAGCTAGATTTCATCCACATGGAAAGGTGCAACAATTTGAAATACGTACTCTCTGTTGTTTGTGCCTTTTCGAGATGGGTAGAAGCATATCCCCTGAAAGACAACACTGCCTTATCCACAGCTAAAGCCTTTGTCAAAGAATTTTTCCCGAGATTTGGCTTGCCAAGAATGGTCTGGAGTGACAATGGAAGTGAATTTGTGGGTCGAGTGATGAAGAAAGTATGTGAAGGGCTAGGCATCCAACAAAAATTCCACGCTGCAAATCACCCCCAATCAGCTGGACTAGTAGAATGCTACAATGGCACGTTAAAACTAAAATTGGCCAAAATTCAAGCAAGCTCTGGTCTTAAATGGCCTAGCACTCCTATCAACAAGAGTGACTGTACATTCACGAGTGGGACTTAGTCCGTATGAAATCGTGTTCGGCCGTCAGGCCAACATATTGGGAGTGCCAAGGCCGACAAAATTCAGTGAGATCGAACACCCTGTACTGCTTGATTATTTGTACGAATTGACGGCTAAATTGCGTGTTTTACACCAACAGGTTCACGATACTCTGCCTCAGGTCTCTGAAGCTCCATGACACACTCTCGATCCTGGCTCGTGGGTCTTGGTGAAAAATTTCCAGCGGACGAAAAACGATCAGCCCCGTTGGACAGGCCCTCACCTGGTTCTTCTCTCAACGAGATCAGCTGTTCGAGTGGAAGGGAAAAAGAACTGGATCCACGGTGTACACTGCAAGAGGGTCCCTTTGCCTCTGCCGTACGACCGGTGGGTCCAGGAGGGTGTCGCTGACTCAGAGACTGAAACTGTGCCTCGTTTTCTGCCTTTCAGCGATGCACGTATGAAAGGAACAATTTCTGAACGTGAAAGTGACAATCTTTTGCAGAAAGCTGTGCCACCGTCAATCCGATTGGATACTACAGAGCCTGAACTCCTGTTTCAAGACCAGACATTACCTGGAAAAAAACGCTATAACCTGAGGCCGAGAACTATGGACTAATAAAATGTTCCATTTTCATTGCTATATTCAAAAGTGCAGCTCTCTCATCTGAGAAACTTTTTTATTTTTGTTTTTGGAACCGACATCCGGGTTCAGCTGTAGGGTCACGGTTGCCCAAGTCTTTAGGGTGCAGCCGGAGACGTTAGGTCGACGGTTCCGGTTGGTCTAAGGGAGTTGCCCTGGACTGACAGAAGCATTCCTTAGCATAGAACACCCTACCACCGTGAGCAGCAATTACAGAGGATGGAGTTTTTCGAGATGGAGAGACCTGCCAAAGAAACGAACTCTAAAGATAAAATTTGTAGAATGATGACCAAGAAACGCATTTTTGATATCATGCATTTTTATGTTGTTCAGTGTAATGATGTTTTTAATAGGATATGTTTTATTCTCTTTTCGAGTGACATTTGCACCGACTACACAGCCCATTCCTCCTCCTACTGTTTCCTCGCATTCTTTCCACCCTTTTTCTGAACATGAGTCTGTTAGGAGATTAGAGTTTATTAATAACTCCTTCGTTCAGCTTTTACACCAACACCAACTAGTAATGAACACGACTAACTGTTGGGTGAGTGGTCTTATGCCTCACACAACTGATAAAGGTATCCCTTATCTGGTCCTGCCTTTCAGCCATAATGGTTCTGTATGGGCATACAGAACGATGTTCATCTACGCACATGAAGTCTACCCCCTACGTTCTGTAAAAGATAATCCTAAGAATAGTGCTCTAGTTAAGGGTATAGTAGACATGATTAGGGAAGATACTTCCTATGAGACTATCCCGAGAGATGAGACACTAGCATATATTGGATGGAACGTAACCGGATATGGAGTTACTCTGAGTGAAAAACAGCAAGCTAAGAGATCCTCCCCGATTTGGATTGTACCCCATCAGGGTCACCTATGTCTGCAAGGTAATGGCAAGAATCCCAGAGCTCAGCAAGGGAAGAGTATCTGCAATGAGACCTATGTTTTTGCGTCTCAGACTTCCCCTTCGTTCCTAGCAGCTAGGGGTACCTACTTCGTCTGTCATGATAGAGCCTATACATGGTTGCCCCCTGACTTCTCGGGCACAAGTTTTGTTTCGTTCCTGTTGCCTTCCACCTACACAGCTGCGGCAGATTACCATAAGACAAGGATAGTTAGAGGTGTCCTCAGTAAAGAAGACACTGCAGGACAAGAATTTGGACACTTTGTGAAGGGTTTTCTGCCGTTCTGGGGACCCATGGTTAACAGCAGGAACATAAGGCAATTGACAAGGGTGGTTGAGTCCACCGTAGTTGAAACTGCAGGTGCCCTTAGTAACTTGACTGGTGAGCTCCAGTCGGATCGTCTTATGACCCTTCAGAACAGGGTCGCGTTAGACGTCATCCTTGCAGACCGAGGAGGGGTATGTAAATTGATCCAATCGAGTTGCTGTGTTTTCAGTCCAGATAACGCTCCAACAGTGTACCAGGCCATTTCCAAACTGCACAAGATCTCCGACTCTATCCACGTGGATAAAGGAGACTGGTCGTTACTGGGGTGGTTCTGGGAACTGATATCCGCCTGGGGATGGAAGATTCTGATGGTCATTGGGATGATCTTAGCCATTCTTTTCCTGTTCTGTCTGTGCATACAGTGTGCTCCCGCTATATGTGGCCTCTGTGCTACATCGTGTGTAAGGAAACCTGTATCGAGGGACGAGCTAAGTAATAGGATGATGCTACAGCAACATCTCAATGACTTTACGAATATAGACCTGGACTCAAATTAGCATGAGTATAGGTTAATTGCCTATGTAAGGGCAAAAGGAGGGTCTGTGGTACTGAAAATTCTGACCCGTGTCATAAACATCGTCGAATCATGACGGTTTTTGTATCAATAGGCCAAGAATGACGAGTATACTATGCACGAGTATTTTCGTCGTATTCGAGTCACGAGATCACCCTGAAAACAGAGATTCCGTCCTGAACCCTCGGGTTCCATTTTGTATACGGCAGCCATTTTGTGATTGCCCTCACATAGGCCGGTGACTAAGGCCAAAAACGAATCTGAAGGACACGTACACCTTTGCTGACTTCTCTGGGACCTGGGCAAGCTGACTCCACTGCCCAAGGCCAAACCTGTTCGGGCAGTTCCTCTCCCAGTGGCCGAATGAGATAGTATCAAGGCACAACATGCCATAAACCTTTGATCGCACACAAACCATGCCTAATCTTACACACACCTGTCCCTGTTTCTTTCTTTATGACTGGCTTTACGAGGAGGAGGTGCCCGTTTTTATTGGGGGTCCGCCGATATCTGATGAAAATGTTGGGCCTTGCCGGGTGATTTATTTTGGGCTGGACAAACTGAAATGTGGGATTGTCGTCATGACTCTGCTTTTTCTTTGTAGTGAAAATATGTGAATAGTCAACTGTAAAATGCGGAATGTTTGCCTGAAGCATAATATTTTGTATAAAAAGAGAAGACTGGCTTTGTAAGATTGAGCAGTCTCCTGAGAATATACACCGTGTTGTACTTCTAGGATACACTGTTACTGGCTGCAGCCAATAAATTCGATCTTTGACTTCACCTAGAAGACTCTGTGTTTCTGTAGTCTGAAACAGGAAGGACTCGAAGTCTTCGGGTGTTCTCCCTGGCACCGCTGGGTTACCAGTTCGTTACCAGTTCTGAAAAACCCAGTACTACAGGTGGGCGATAAGCAAGTGCGCCTTTCCAACTAAGCTGCGCATGGAGTTCTATTCTAAAAATGATCAGCTCCAGGTTAGTGTTAATGTACTCATCTAGTACTGTGACCTTTATGGGATCCTTATAAACAATGGCAATCCCGCCCCCAGTCTTCCTGGGTCTATCTAATTTTAAAATTCGATATCCCTCAGGTAAGGCTGTTGCAATAGCTGGGGGCCACGAGGTCTTTAGCCATGTTTCTGTGAGAAACCCGAGGTCCGGGTTCAAAGAAGAGAAGACGTCCCATATATGGGTAGCGTGCTTGGGGAGGGAGCGTACATTGGCAAATTTGGTCAGCCGGGTAATCTATCACGGCAGAGTCGTTTTGGTGAGGGGTGGTTATATTCTCTTGTAAGCTGTGAAATTTACAGAACCGACATGTAAATGGACCTTCTGGACAAGGTGTTGCCTTATATTTACACCGAAAAGTATCAGTAACTGTACAGGTCAGGTTGTCGCAATTGTTAGCTAAATTTAGTAACTCTTGCCTGGAATATCTAATCCTACCGGTAGCCTCGAGGGTATAGCCCTTACCTTGGGCAAGACTGACATAATGGCTGGCACCTGGCAGCGGTCCGGCGCGGACGGGCGCAGACGGGCTTGCCTTTGGCGCGCCACCGGCGCGCCTGCTTCGCCCGTCCGCTGCGCGGTCGAGCTGGTGCAGTCATTTATACGTGAGTGGGGCGTGGTCAAGAGAGCAACTATTCCTGGGATTCCTTCCAATGTGTCCGCTAACCCACAGAATGTCCCACAGCAGCACCTAATCGTTTGCGTGGACAGGGGTACTAGCGCTGTGAGGAGGCGGTGGGAGCAAGCTATACAAATGTGCAAAATAAGCAAATTTAAAAAGTTTAAAACACAAACAGTTCTATTTCCCGGCTTCCGCCTCAGGAAAACTCAGTTACGCTTCTAAATCTCCAGCGCGAGTGAAGAAATGTGGCTTTTACAGCGGCGTGGGCGGGGCCAAGAGAGCAACTAGTCCGCACCTGGAATATCTGGGTTTCCTTCCAATGTGTCCGCTAACCCACAGAACGTCCCTCAGCAGCACCTAATCGTCTGCGTGGGCAGGGGTACTAGCGCGGTGAGGAGGCGGTGGGAGCAAGCTATACAAATGTGCAAAATAGGCAAATTTAAAAAGTTTAAAACACAAACAGTTCTATTTCCCGGCTTCCGCCTCAGGAAAACTCAGTTACGCTTCTAAATCTACAAATCTCCACGGTTGCTCCACTATGCGTAGCATCTGTGGCCTTTGCAGCACTGTAACTAAATCTACAAATCTCCACGGTTGCTCCACTATGCGTAGCATCTGTGGCCTTTGCAGCACTGTAACGAGCAAACCCTTGATGAGTTAGCCAATTTTCTTCCGACAATATTATGAGTCGTCCTGGTGAAGGTGAGGGTGATGATACGGTTGCTGCTGGTGTCGTTAACGGCTGTGAGGGAAAGTGACTCCCTTCGACCACAGATTCAGAAGTGGAACTTGACGCCGGATGGCCTGCTGATTCAGTTGTACTTCTGCAACCTCCTTGAATTTTCTGCCGCTCTTTTTCGAACCGACACAGCTAGCCAATGTTTGTACTTTGAAACATCTGCTTCTTCAAAAGGAATGAATGCTTTGCTGGCCACTGCCTTTTTATACCGTGGATCCAGAATAGTGGCACAAAAGTAATGTTGTTCTTTATGTATGTTGTTAAGCCTTTGATTGTCAACTAGGTGGCTTAATAACCTCTCCGCCAAATGATATGCGTCTTGCTTTTCTGCATCATCTCGGAACGTTGAAGACACCGCCCTCAGTTGGTGCTCTAGCATGACCAACAATGGGATAGCTTTCCCCAGAGAACAGTCCTCAATGCTGACTTCACGCGTGAAGACCTCAAAAAGACAAAGCATGTCTGTCAGGCTTGCAACTAGCTTCCATTCCTCCAACTCTAGCCTCATGTCTTTCATAGTAGAACCCAGTTTATAGACATAATAATTTATTACCCCCCACTGCTCAGACAGACGCTCAAGCATGTAAAAGGTTGAGTTCTAACGTGTTGCCACCTCCTGGGTGAATCCTTTGACTGGCAGTCTACGTTCATGTTGAATGCTCCTCAGCTGCTTCCGGGCCTTAAAAGAATGGCTGAAATGTGTGCAGATTCTTCGGCAGGTGGTCAGTAACTTGATGACTGTGTTTTCGTTTTTCAAGAAATCTTGCACCACGATGTTAATACTGTGCGCCAAACACAGCCACCATCCTGCATGGCCTTAACTATTTTACTGCCATTATCCGTGGAAACATAACCAACTATGCGATTTCTTGGATGCAGCCATTCAGAGACCTTCCTATCAAACTCGTCCAAAAGGTTAGGTGCAGTATGAGTTTTCTCCATGGCAAACATGGCTAATGTTGCATGCTTCCGAGTAGCTTGAAAAACTGTGTCCGGGTCAACACCTGCACTTGTCTTGTCTCTAACCCCTGCAAAAGAGACCACATGTGCAGTGATGCACATGTAATCAAGGGCTTGGCAACTGGTCCACATGTCTGTTGTAAAGTGGATAGTGTGAACAGCACTCTTCTGCAAAGCTGCCCCAATCACCTACAGCACATCTTGATGTAATGCTGGAACCGCAACTCTGGCAAAATAGGACCGGCTAGGAACCTTCCATTCAGGGCAGACTGTTGCCACAAATTCTAGAAAACCCACCCCTTCCACGAAAGAAAAAGGGAGAAGGTCCAGCGCTAGCATTTTAGCCAGCTTTGCGTTATACAGACGTACCGTTGGGTGGTTCCGTTCAAATGGCGCATGCGACCAAAACATATTGCTAATGGTGGGCTGGACCGTTTTACGTGATGATGATGATGATGATGATGCAGACTTCAAACCAGTTAGGCTCATTGATGTACTTTTTTGCATTGGTGTCTGTCCCAGACTCTTAGTGTGCCTCATACATGTTGCAGGGGTAGAGGGTGTGGGCGCTACCACTACAGTGCTGCTGCCAGTGGTACTGGGTGAACCAGAAAAAATGTTGGTCGATTCTTGACTTCCCCCCTGCACAATCAGCCCCTCGTCAGCATCAGATGCAATGTGAATGGATACATTTGGATCAGTTCTACTTTGGATTTCCTGGATCTTACTTAGGTGCGCATACCACTGGATAGGGTGGTGTTTTTGGAGATGACCTCTCTGGCCTCCGGTACCACAGTTGGTACCAACCTTACCCCGACTAACTAATACTTTACAAATCGAACAAACGACCATGTTTTCCACCTTTTCGCTAACAGTAAAGAAGTCCCAAACTGGGGACTGGAGATGTCTGCTCGTGGTGGAGGTGCTACTTTGACTTTCAATGCCAGATAAAGTGGAGGATGGGCGTGGCTGAATTTGTTTCTGTTGTTCACTTACAACACCACTACTTGAGGTAATGGAGGTCGAGCTGGAGGGCGGTCCCTGCCAGCCCTTCTGACTAAAAAAGATGGAAGCTGTAGGTCATGTTGGTGTTGTAGTTAACTGCGTTGGTGGTGGTACCAGCGCCACGCCGCCCACATCCCGCTCAGCAGCCATTCGGGATAGGGTGAAAATGTCTGTCTGCTGCATGCCCGCTGGGGCTGGAGTGACGTCTGTGATGACTGGGTCGTCGTCAGACTGTTCATCAGCAGCAGAAGACACCACTTCTTGTTCTTCGTCATAACACATAAGTGGAAGCCTTGCGGGAACCTTCCTTTTAAGCATAGCTACCTTTGTCGGCTCATGGCGTGCCTCAATATCAGACTGCATTTGTGGGTTCCAATCAGGGTCAAAGTCATCAGAATGAAGGGGGCTCGAAGAAGAACTTGTAGTAATAGTAGCCCTCCTTGAACTTTTTCTTGCTGGGGATCTGGAAGACAATAGATCATCCTCAGGAGGAGTGGCTTCCTCGGATGATACCTCCGCTTGAATATCAATTTCCTGATATGCCCCTACTTCTGGAGGAACAAGAGTTGTAGGCAGTTGTGCCGCTCCATGAACCTCTAGTTGCACCTCTCCATGCACCTCTCCATGCGCCTCTCCTTGCGCTTCTCCTTGCGCCTCTCCTTGCGCCTCTCCTTGCCCATGAACTTGCGCTTGTACTAGTTGCACCTCTGGTTGTCGTTGCGGCTGTGGTTGTTGAACACTCGTCAGCTGAGTTACACCCGGCGTTGATTGGATGGTACTTTCTTATGATGAGCCAACTAAGCATGGGCGTAAAATCCGCTCCGCTCGCGGATTTTTCGGATTTTCGGCAAATCCGCAATCCGCGAACTCTCGCGAATTTGTCGAAAATCCGTGAATCCGCTCGCGGCGGATTTTTTGCTTGGTTGCGGCGCGCGGCGTGGTGCACGGCGTTCACTTTCCGTCATTTTAGCGTTTGCCGAGTTGTTTTTCTTTGCGAGTGACGCACCATTTTAGATCTTGCTGCGTGTTCCCGCGGGAGTTTGTCGCCCGCGAATACGTACTCGCGGCTTGCCACCTTGCACAGCACACCTCGCGAGAGTTCGCAATTGCGAACACGTAGTTGCGGCGGAAAGGAACAATCTCGCACTTGCGAAATAGAGATTTTGCAATTTCGCACAAGAAAATCACCAGCAAACAGGATAAACCTTCAGAAAATTATGATTTTTATCAGAATCACTCCTCAGGTTGACATTTGCATGGCCTTTTTTTTTGCAAGGAGTCCATTTTTTGGGGGGGGGGGAGGAAGGAAGTGCCCCACAGTCTCCAACTTCCTGTTCCTGTCCAGCAGGCTCCTCCCAGTGCTTTGTCCATCTCCTGGTCACTTTCATTTGGATCTGGAGCTGGAAGGATTACTTTTTGTGGGTGCTGCTGGATATTTGGATTTGAGGCCTTTTTGACTGTCTTTGGATCACTTTTGGATTAGAAATCAACTTTCACAAGTAAGTTTGTTTGGGGCATTACAGTTGCTGCAAGTACAATTTTGGAACTTTTTCAGAAAATTAAATAAATTATATTGTGGGTAGCCACAGTATCCAGTAGGACCAGGGTTGGTTATGGGTGCATGATACAACTGTTTTGTTGAATTTAAACACCATTGAGGCCATGGATGGGCTGGGATTGTGCAGATTTTATTGTTTTTTGTCGTTTTTTTGGGCCTGCTGGTGTGGCCCTTTGCCCAGGGGTGGTGAGTGTTGCATGGGCCTAGTCTTTCTGTGGGGTGTCTTCTTGAATTTAAACATAATTGAGGCCATGGATGGGCTGGGATTGTGCTTATTTTATTGTTTTTTGTCGTTTTTGGGGGGCTGCTGGTGTGGCCTTTTGCTTGCCCAGGGGTGGTGGTGGTGCATGGACTGAGTGTGCCTGTGGTGTTGTCTCACTCTCTTTGATGTAAACATCATGGATGGCATTGGATTGTGGTGATTTCTGGCTGTTTTTCTGTTTTTTGGGGGTGTACTGTTGATGTGGTCTGGCCATGTGGGTGGTGGTGGTGGCCATCTTGAGTGCTGGCTGGTACAGGCAACATGTGCTTGGGGTGTAAGGGGGCCATTTTGAGGAGAGGCAGTGTCTGAGGCCTGCACTTATTTTGCCTACTTTTCATCCCTTATGCCCAGGGGTAGTGAGTGTTGCATGGGCCTAGTGTTTCTGAGGGGTGTCTTCTTGAATTTAAACACCATTGAGGCCATGGATGGGCTGGGATTGTGCAGATTTTATTGTTTTTTGTCGTTTTTTTGGGCCTGCTGGTGTGGCCCTTTGCCCAGGGGTGGTGAGTGTTGCATGGGCCTAGTCTTTCTGTGGGGTGTCTTCTTGAATTTAAACATAATTGAGGCCATGGATGGGCTGGGATTGTGCTTATTTTATTGTTTTTTGTCGTTTTTGGGGGGCTGCTGGTGTGGCCTTTTGCTTGCCCAGGGGTGGTGGTGGTGCATGGACTGAGTGTGCCTGTGGTGTTGTCTCACTCTCTTTGATGTAAACATCATGGATGGCATTGGATTGTGGTGATTTCTGGCTGTTTTTCTGTTTTTTGGGGGTGTACTGTTGATGTGGACTGGCCATGTGGGTGGTGGTGGTGGCCATCTTGAGTGCTGGCTGGTACAGGCAACATGTGCTTGGGGTGTAAGGGGGCCATTTTGAGGAGAGGCAGTGTCTGAGGCCTGCACTTATTTTGCCTACTTTTCATCCCTTATGCCCAGGGGTAGTGAGTGTTGCATAATTGCATGTCCCTAGTCTTTCTGTGGGGTGTCTTCAATGTAAACATCATGGATGGCATGGGATTGTGCTCATTTTTCTGTGTTTTGTCGATTTTTTGGGGTGTATAACTGAACTGATGTTCCTCTGTCTTCCATTGCTTTTAGGTGCACAAGAAGACTCAATAGAACCACCAGTGCCAGGAAGAAGTCCTGCAGCGGTGTGTGCAGCATAACGTCACGCGACGTCACGTCTGGACACAGAACCCTCTGCAACTCGTGCAACTGCTGCCTGCTGACCTGCTCTGAAGAAGATGGCCCCAAAAAAAGTAACCCGTAGCTCCTCTAGCAAGAAAGGTGCCAGTAAGGAGCAGAAGAAGCAAGTTACCAAGGACACTGGTGTGCCGCCCGCCCCTTTTTTTGTGAGTAAAAAAAAAAGTATGCCTGCAGCAGCTGCAGCGGGATCTGCTGGGGACCAAGCTGGCAGCAGCACCCCCGCTCCATTGGGCTCAGTGCCACCACCACCACCACGCCAACTTAAGTCCAAGCCCTTGAGTGCTGCAGAGGCAGCCAGTATACTTCTTCAATCACCATCGACCAGTGATGTTGGCTCATCGCAAGAAAGCAGCAGCAATGTCCCTCAATCAACACAGGTTGTTGTAGCTCATCTGACGAGTGTTGAACAACCACAGCGGCAACAACAATCACATGTGCAAGTACAAGCCCAAGTACATGTGGAAGGAGAGGCAGCGCAAGGAGATGCGCATGCAGAGGTGCATGGAGGGTCACAACAAGTGCCCACAATAGTTGTTCCTCCCGAAGTAGGGGCACATCAGGAAATCGACAATCAAGGCGAGGTATCATTTGAGGAAGCCACTCCTCCTGATGATCCTTCATTGTCTTCCACAACCCTAGCAAGGAAGAGATCAAGGGTGGTGTCTACATCCTCTTCAAGCACACCTCCTTCTGATGATACGGATCAAACTTGGGAACCAGCACCACAGCCGTCTGAGAGTGAGGCACACCATGATCCAACAAAGGTACTTAAGCGTAAAAGGAAGCTCGTCCAAAGTCTCAGACTTATGGAGTGTGATGAGGCTCAACAAGAAGTGGCGGATACTGCTGCTGATGAAGACTCTGCCAACGACGACCCAGTCATCATAAAGGTCACTGCAGCCCCAGCGGGCATGCAGCAAACAGACATTTTGACCCTAGCCCGAAGAGCTGCTGCGCGTGATGATGATGATGATGATGTTGTCGATGAGGAGGCAGTGGAAACACCACAATCATTGGAGTTAAGTAGTACACCAACTCGTCCCGCTTCCATATTTCTTTCTGGCAAGAAGAGACCTGCGTCAACCTCGACCTTAATTAGTGGCGGTGAAAGTGGAAAACGTACAAAAGTTGGCCAATCCAGATCCTCCACTTCATCTGGCATTAGCTTCATGACCACCACCACCACCAGTATCGCCGCCTCCTCCAGGTCCCACAGACACTTCAAGTCCCCAGTTTGGGACTTCTTTACTGTTTGTCCCAAAAATCCAAGGTTTGCCATTTGTACCCTTTGTAAGCTTGCAGTTAGTCGTGGTAAGCCAGGTAGCAACTATGGTACCGGCGGCCAGAGTGGTCATCTTGACAGAAAGCACGCTGTCCAATGGTTTGCGCACCTAGCTGCGATCAAGAAAGGCCAAAATCAAGGAAACGTTGATGTTTCATCTGATGTTGACGAGCAGGAAGAAGACGTGTCAAACACTTCCCTTACACCCAGTACCCCTCTCAGCAGCACACCCAATGTGAGGCACACTAAGAGTGTTGGAGCGAGTGAGACACCAACGCACAAAAGTTCACCAGCGAGCAAAATTGGGTCAACGAAGTCATTATCAGCCCGTAAATGCTTGGTCCAGGGCAACATTAGAACAATGCTTACTTCAGAGGTGCCATATGAACGCAACCACCCACTGACGCGTCTGTATAACACTAAGCTGGCTAAAATGCTAGCTGTGGACCTTCTACCTTTTTCTTTTGTAGAAGCGGTAGGTTTTCTTGAATTAGTTGCAACGCTCTGCCCTAAATGGAAGGTTCCGAGCCGGTTCTATTTTGCCAGAGTTGCGGTTCCAGCACTACATGAAGATGTGCTGCAGGCGATTGGGGCAGCTTTGCAGAAGAGTGCTGTTCACACAATACATCTGACAACAGACATGTGGACCAGTGGCCCAGGCGATGATTACATGTGCATCACTGCACACTGGGTCTCTTTTTCAGGTGTTATAGCAAAGCTAAACGCAGGTGTTGACCCGGACCAAGTTTTCAAAGCTGCTCGGAAACATGCAACACTAGCCATGTTTGCCTTGGAGAAAAGTCACACAGCAGAAAACCTTTTAGAAGAGTTTGACAAAAAGGTGTTGTCAATGCTATCCCCCCTAAAACGCAAGATTGGTTATGTTTCCACGGATAATGGCGCCAATGTAGTTAAGGCCATGTTACAGGGTCACCATGTTAGAGTGCCGTGTTTGGCGCACTGTATCAACCTGGTAGTTCAAAAATTCTTGAGTGATAAAGAGAGTCCAGCGTTCGAGGTAATGGCCACCTGCCGCAAAATGTGCAACCATTTCAGCCATTCTTTTAAGGCCCGGAAGCATCTGCGGAGACTGCTACTTCAACGTGGAATGCCAGTGAAAGCACTCATCCAGGAGGTGGCAACACGTTGGAACTCAACCTTCTACATGCTTGAGCGTCTGCATGAGCAGTATACGGTACTCGATCACTATTTCTTGACAGAGGCTACATCTCAGAAGGAGGACCTGCGGATGAGTAAGGCGCAATGGGCCATAGTTAAAAGCCTGACAGACATGCTTCGTCCTTTTGAGTTCTTCACGCGTGCAGTCAGCCAGGAGGACTGTAATTTGGGAAAAGCTATCCCATTGTTGTGCATACTGGAGCACCAACTGATGGCGGTTTCTTCTGAGTTTGAAAAAGATGAAAAAAAAAAAAACCATTTCATTTTGTCTGAGAAATTATTACATCGCCTACGTGGTGATGAACGTCTTAAAAACATCAACTCAGATCAGCATTACATTTGTGCTACTATTCTGGATCCACGCTACAAAAAGGCGCTGGCAGACAACGCATTCTTTCCTTTCGCTGATGCAGATGTTCAAAAGTACAAACATTGGTTAGCCTGGTCAGCCAAGAGGTTTGAAAAAGAACGGCAGGTTATTGAAGGAGAAGCCAGTACATCAGCATCAGCATCAGCAGGCCATCCGCAGTCACAAGAATCCACTTCTGCACCTGTGGCTGGGGCACAAGTGACCTCTCAGCCGTTAAAGACACCGGCAACTGGATCATCTGCACCACACACAATGACAACACTAACAGTGGCTGGGGAGGAGGATTGGCTAAGTTTGATGGGGTATGGTTCTCGAAAAAATGTCACAGGCACAGCAAAAAGTAAGCAAAGTGGAGGAACAGTTGATGACCTTGAGTCGATGGTGCAGGACTATCTGAATGACTCAACAGTGGTCTTTCTTAATGAGGAGCCATTGCAGTATTGGCATGGCAAAAAACAATTGTGGCCACAGCTCTACAACCTGGCTATAAACTATTTGTCTTGCCCACTCGCAAGTGTGTCTTCTGAACGTGTTTTCAGTGCTGCTCTTGGCATTGTAACTGCCAAACGGAGCCGCCTATCGCCCAAAAATGTGGAGCGGCTGACAATGATCAAGATGAATCAGCACCTCATACCACCAGATTACAAAGTGCGAGAAAGCACGCCACATGAAGACGATGAGGACAGCAACGTAGATGAGGGGATTTTTTCTCTGTTCGGTGCCACTGACCTCATCCAGCCTGAATTCGCAGAGTATGATGACGAAATCTTGTTCTTATTCCCTGACACCGAGCCCTGAAAATGAGACAATCAATCAAGAACTTTCTTTTTCGTCCTTATTCACTTTTATTCCTGTGTGCTTTGTGTCTCTCTTTCTTTGTTTTGCACAGTTAATTTAATTCAAACTTTAATCACCTAATCCCAAAAACAAGACCATCATCAGAACTGTCTTCACTTGTTTGCTTATTGATTTGAAGGTGCCGCAGTCTACATTCCTCAGGTTCACAAGTTCTGAAGAACATGCTCCTCTATCCTCCTCCTCCAGACTGCGATTTCCCTCCAAGCAGAGTGCTGGATTACGCACAATGAAGAAAGACTCAGCACTTGTGGGGGTGTTGTACTTCTTTGCGGGTGAGTTGACGGTTTTGGGCCCATTGCTGTGAAGCTCTAATAATGGACAAAAGTGTTTTGGACCAAATATGAGGTGGAAATTTCTTGCCGTTTTTGCTGACTTGCTTGCCTTTGAGGTGCTCTTTGGCGGGGTTCCGGGGGTTTGTGTGTAATTTTTGGTGTCTGTCGAAGCACTGCTGCGACAGTCTAATCTTGATTGCATTTGCTTTTCAGGAAATCCGTGGTGGAAAACAGGAGTTATGATGATTGATGATGATGACCTAGCTGAACAGCGCGGCATTTGGAACGAAGGCCGAGAGATATTGTAAGTATGAGATTTAGCTTTTTCGCTGTTTGGGGGTGTTGTCGGGTGTTTTTTTGCGGGTGGGTTGGCGCCGGCGGGTCTTGCCTGGGGCATTCCTGGGAAGGTCTAATACCGGATACAAGTGTTTTGGACAAAATCCATAAGGAACATCCTTTTTTTTGCCATTTCTTCAGACATCTTGCTCAATGTAGCGTTTTGGGGGGCTTCCTGCTGTTCGTGGGTGGGTTGCGGCCGGGGTCTCTGTCGAAGCACTGCTGCGACAGTCTAATCTTGATTGCATTTGCTTTTCAGGAAATCCGTGGTGGATAACAGGAGTTATGATGATTGATGATGACCTAGCTGCACAGCGCGTTACTTTGGACCGAAGGCCGAGAGATATTGTAAGTATGAGATTTAGCTTTTTCGCTGTTTGGGGGTGTTGTCGCGTGTTTTTTTGCGGGTGGGTTGGCGGGTCTTGGCTGGGGCATTCCTGGGAAGGTCTAATGCCGGATAGAAGTGTTTTGGACAAAATCCTTAAGGAAAAGCCTTTTTTTTGCCATTTCTTCAGACATCTTGCTCAATGTAGCGTTTTGGGGGGCTTCCTGCTGTTCGTGGGTGGGTTGCGGCCGGGGTCTCTGTCGAAGCACTGCTGCGACAGTCTAATCTTGATTGCATTTGCTTTTCAGGAAATCCGTGGTGGAAAACAGGAGTTATGATGATTGATGATGATGACGACCTAGCTGCACAGCGCCGCGTTTGGACCGAAGGCCGAGAGACATTGTAAGTATGAGATTTAGCTTTTTCGCTGTTTGGTGGTGTTGTGTCGCGTGTTTTTTTGCGGGTGGGTTGGCGGGTCTTGCCTGGGGCATTCCTGGGAAGGTCTAATACCGGCTAGAAGTTTGTTAGACAAAATCCATAAGGAAACACCAGTTTTTGCACTTTTTGTAAGTTAGGGTTCGTTAGGGTTAGCCCTAGCAGCAGGATTGCATGTGTTTAGGGGGGTTCTATTGAAACGCGGTTCTGTTGTTGTAGAGCACTGTTGGAGCGATGCTGGCTATGGATACTTTTGCTTGCAGGCAAGTGGTTTGAATACAATCCACGGTCTGTATTTGGGTCTACTGTTACTTTCAAAGTACGTTTTGTAACCATTTTTCTGCTAGGCATCGTTTTTGGAGATATGATTGGGTTCTTCTACATTTTTGCGACTGGCTTTAGTAAGGGTCTTGGTGGGAGCATTGCTGGGAAGGTCAAATTTTGTTCTAAAACACAGTAGTACACCCACCTTGAGGGGAACGATCCGCTATAATATTTTGGCCATACTTATTGATCCTTAAAAAGGTGACTCAGACAGAGCACGCAATTTCAAAAATATTGTACTGTCTATTAGGGAAATCAAAGTGTCACTTTTTGAACCACACAGCGTACATACCTTTTATTTATTTATCAGTGGTATTGTAATAGCACTTCCTGTTTTCCGTTCAATAATTACAGGCCGGGTTTCAGTCAACATCCGCCAGGCAGGCAGTGGACAGGGTGTCTCTTCTGTCAGTGTTCACCACCACATTGATGGACGAAGCGTCAGCTGGAATGGAGGAGTGCCGCCAATAAGAGGAATTGTTTGCTGCATGCAACTTACTTACCAATTTCAACAGGACAACTCCAACAACATACGCAATACAGATACATCAGTATCCATTGTTGTCTTTTATTCTATGAGTGTGACTGCTGCATGTGCTTACCTTTACTTTGTAACCAAAGATTGTCTGTAAACTCTGTATCTTCAATTATTGTTTGTCCATGCTCTGCTTTTTTTTTCTTCTCTCAACAAAACCTACCCAAAAAGAAACCCCCATTCCCATCCATTTTACAAACCCTAACCCTCTTCCCCCGGGCTGTGTTGTTTTGCTTGATGTCTGACTAAAATGACATCAATAATTCCACACACTTGCTGGGGAGGATAAGGTGATAGCAGCAACAGGCTGGTGAAGGAATACGAGGATATCTTCTAGACTTACTCAGCTTCAGTACTATATCTTCTAGTAGTAGTAGCCAATGTCAAATAAATTCAACGCAAGTACTAGTTATACTTGCAATACTTTACCATTTGTTAGGCTACATTATGGCACTGTTCTAGTGTACTGTCACCTGCTATTTTCTCGATCGTACCGTAACCGTTGTAATGCTACAGTAAGGAGTACAAACAAGGTTTCGTTTTCTTTTTTTCCATAGGCATGCAACTGCCACTGTGTCACACCACTAGTAACACCGCAATGAGGAAATGTCACCCGCCCAGGAATGACAACGTTAATCCCCATTTCACCTGGAGCCAGCCCTGGGCCTAGCCCTAATTTCTAACACAAATTACAGGTAAGATAAGCGTTTGGTGGGAGGTAGTATAATGGAGTATTATTTCGGAGTAGACAAGAGATTGACGGTTGTACTACTAAAGTCCTACGACTGTTCATGAAAACAAAGTTACTGTTACACCCCCGCCCCCCACCCACCAGACTGAAAAGCAGTAAAAAACAGGTATGGTCAGATAAAGTTAAAAAATATATTTATTTATCCCTAACAAAATAATCTCCCTCACCCACCCTAACCCCAACGATTGTCTCTGAAACGTCCCAAAACGATCCCAACTCCCAAATCCCACCCCCCAAAAGTCTATAAAAAAAGGGCAAGGGACACTCCACTACTGGAGGGTGCTGGTGCTGGTGCATGATGCGGCATGGGCATCATACTCCTTGCGGAGGGTGGCAAGCTCGGAGCGGAGGCCCTTAACCAAGGTCTTATACCTCAGGACCTCCTGCTCCAGGTTGGACATGCGGACTCGTAGGCGGCGTTGGCGTTCCTTGCAGCTCCTGTGGGGGGCAGCTGGTATTTCGGGTGCTTGGCGGTGGCGGTCGGCTTTCTTAGCCCGGCTCGGTCCCGCTGGTTTAGTCACGGAGGAGGATGCAGTGGTCACAGTCGAAGATGTTGCCCCGCTCGACTGCGTGTCCTCCTCCTCCTCCAGGGCCACCAGCCGCCGATACTCGGCGACTGTGGCCTCCAGCCTCCGTTGCCGGGCCAATCTAGCCTGCTCCCTCCTTGTTGTTGATTTGGAAGGAGCAACTATATGAAGAAAGAAAGACATAGTCTGTAACCAATGCTCCTTATTAATAACACAAAGTGATTGAGCCGAAAGTTGGGTCACAGAGTACAAGTAGCAAATTGAAAGCACAGTACATAACTATTGAGGACAGTATCTATGTAACCTCCCACTTCTGCATCCTTGCTCTAACAGTAGTGGTAGTTTAATGAACTAATTCTACGACCACTATGGACTTCCAGTACAGTCGACTATGACAGTACACCAGTCTTATTCTTCTTCTTCTCTCTTGTTTAGGGAAATGGGTACGTTATCTTATGCAAGCCGGCAGAATGACATGGACACAGCACAGTGAAGTTGCACCCGAGAAAAAAAGTTGCACACCATGATGATGGAGACAGACTTGCGTTACTGTACCGGTCCAGTACATGCAGGTGGTGAAGCTATTACTTTTCTATTACGGGTGGCACTGAGAATACTCTGTTACAAGGGCTACTGCTTAATTAATTTACCTTTCACCCTACAGTGCAAATGAGTACTAGAAAAGGAAACTGAAGAAGCTAACTAATTTGATTATCTATCACTTCACATGGGACGTATTTAATGACAGATGAGATGACTTTAGGTGCTTTGCTTAATATTGAGTGAACACAGTGATACACCCACACATGAATGACGTACTACAAGTAAACTAAAGTTATTAAGAGAGGTACGGAGTGTCCACCGTAATAACCAGATATATGCTGTGAATGCAAACGCAATACAAAGTACTGCTACTATTCATGGTAGTATTGGACACATTTACAATTTCTTTTCCTTGCCTTCCCTGCACTGGGACGGACGTGCGGGTGCGGTGGTACATGCTCTTCAAGGTAACACTTACTTCACCTGGCGACCATCTACTCTCTCTAGATACACATTTGCTATGTAAGAGTCAGAGAATACCATGCTCCAGGCATCCATTCATTCAAAGTATACGCACACATACAGTTTCTGTTTCACCCACCCAGGCTGCTGTCCTTCCACCCATCCTTGCTTCATCATTGACCCAGCCATGCACCATACCATATTCTTTCCTTCCCAGCCACCTCTGGGTCCAAGCAAACACATATCGTTCTTCTTTGCCAGCCATCATACAAGTTCGCGTCCCACTTACTTACACCCTTCTTTCGCTTTTCGTTCATCCCATCCATCACGTTCGTCTAAGAACTTATTGGGATTCTTCTCACCAAAAACTTCACAGCTAAGTCGAAGTACATTTCGAGGAGGCTACTACCTGGTTGATTTGTAATTGTAATACACCCGTGCAGAAAGCACACTATGCAGTCTTCAATCTCAATAAGTAAGGAATATATAGCTTACCTGTTTCCGCCACCACCGTTTGATCCCCCACAGGAACGGCCACCAGCTCTTCTAACGCCGCATCCTCCCCAGAGGCCTCCGAGTCCAAGTCCAACACAGCCACCTCCGCGCTGGCCCCGTCACCAGATGTTACACCTACAAAGTACATTTAAGAAAGTTAGAATACACCACTCACTACTATATAATATTTGGTCTAGGAGAAATGTTAAAAAAACAGAATACAATGTAATAATTTGTGACTGTCTACTCCATAGTAAAAATGTCCCATTTTCCAGGGAAGGCTGTTGTCTTGCTGCACTTTTATGCACAACTGATGAATGCTTGCTTTTGATTTTTAACACGCACCACTTTTTCTCCTAACAGACAGAAGCTTGACTCCTGAGTCCTAAGAACACGACCAGGATCAAGTTCAAAGTAGGTGAGAGTTCGGCTCGACCACAAGAAATGTGTCCAATTAATCGTCAGCACTAACCACTTTTCCGTTTACAGTTAAATAGTTTTATGACAAAGTAGATTTTAATAAATGTGTTTACTTTTAATAAAGCTTTTACACTTAAATAGACTCTGTGGTTTTTGTTCCTCTAGACTAGAGTGGATGAGCTAAAGGTTTTGGAATTTTTGCAAGCATGAGTGCCTCTGACACTTCTTGACTGTGCTGTGACTCCGTACTACTCTCTTGTCCTGCGTACGATAATCTAGAGATCATTGGGGATCTATAATCGGTGACTTCGGGAGCTGAATGACTCTGCCACACTATCTAGTCAGTAAGGAGACAGTGCATAGAGGTATTGCTGAATATAATGGGAGTCCAATGGAATTGCCAAATGTCCAATCTTAGTTAGCTACACAGACAGACTAATAAGAATAGTCTAGTAATACCACAGGGAGTCATATTCGAGGCAGGATAAGAATTTATATCCAGTCTACAAGAAGATCAAAGACGATTTAGAAAAAATCGAATGAGGAACGCTAGGAAAAAATAGGTACTGTTTAGTAAAATGTAAACTTACTGGGGCCAGCAAAGGAGCCCTCGCCTGCCCGATCCTGGCCTGCATCCTCAGCACCCTCCTCCTGTGTCCTCTTGCCCTTGGGGGGAGCTGATGTACAACATGAAAGAAAGAAAAACCATAAAACATGGATGAGATTTTTCAACCAAATCAAACATTTCAAAAGAACAATAACAACATATTTTGGAAAAATAGCAAATAGATAGACAACTATTCCACGGGATCTATCTCATGTGGTATACTACGTTATTCGTATTGCCTGATTTGCGGAACGTTGACTTAGAAAGTTCCTATGTAACTCAATAAACAGACTACTAAAGAGGTTTGCCTAGGCCTGGCACTGCAGGCAGTAGTGCGCAACACGTGACAGACAAAGTCCATCCTGCTTGCAGATCAGTGAATACTCAAACTATCAATCCACCCGCCACCACCGCCACTATTTCTTCTGATAGCCATGTGACTGTCTAAAGGAAGGACACTGGACTTCAGTCTGTTGGGGCTGATTTATAAGTCCCTTGCGGAAGTTGCGGCTGATTTTCCTCCATTGTTGCGTGCCTTTTCTGACGCAGCGGCAGAACAAAAGACTCGCCATGGTGTTGGTGCGGCGTATATATAAAAAAAAAAAACACATATGGGCATATGGGCGATGCATCACGTTGTAAAGCCCTGCGCCATCAGGGGGCGTTCCGGCGCAAGGGAGGGCGTACCTGCGCAGGAACGAATCCTAAAAGTGGCTGAGGGAAATCTACAAGATGTCAATCAGTCATTTTTAGGACAATGATGCATGACTCAAACCCTGCGCGCTTGAAGCCGACGTACGGCTTGATGCAGCATTGGGGAGATAGGGTACCCCAGAGCATTGCTGGAGCTGCGCCATCGTTGGCACGCAACTCCAGCAATGCGCTGCCTTTACGGCACAGATGCGTAAGGCTTCTGTGACGTTTTGGGCCAATGGGTGGTGGTGGCATGGCACACAATTACTGCCGCATCCCTGCTACTTTGCAGGGATGCGCCGGTAATTGAAAATATGACCCTTACTGTCTAGCATTACGCAGTTCTTTTCTTTACAGTACACTGATACATAATTTCTCAGGCCAATGAAATGCTTCTGAACACAACATACAAAACAAAGAAGCATAGTAGCAAGCAAGGCTACTGAGAAGGTGAGCAGTGCACCTGAAAATGAAATGCATAGAAGATTTTGAAATATAATTTACCTCAATGTAATCGGCAGCATTATTGCTCTTGGTAAAGAACAAAGATTTGCAAATAACAGAGCAGGATAAAACAGAGTAGTAAATGTACTACTACTACTACTCACCAAGCCCGGGGACCTCTACGCCGAGCGCGTCCAGCAAGTCCCGCTCCCGGTCCATGACATCGGTCCAGCGGTGGGTGGCCTGGTTATATGTGCGCCGGACCCCAGAGATCTTGTACATGGCCCGGCACACCTTCTCCCACCGCTGGCGGCGCTCCCGGATGCCATAGCCGGTCGCGATCTTGCCGCCTCCCAGGATCGTCTTGGGGAGGCGGCGCTGGACATGGAAGATCAGTGCCGCCACTTCCTCCGCGCTGAAGATCTCCCTCGGGACCACTTGCTCCCCCCTTAAACGCCCGCACGGGAGCCGGGCACGGGGTGCGGGACCCTTCCCCTTCTCAGGGTGCTTCCCGGCTCCCTTTACCATGGTCTGGGCAGAAATAAACTTAAATGATAAAGAAGAAATAGAATAGTGAAGAAGAAAAGAAAAGAGTTTAAAAAAGTAGTTTAAAAGTAAATAAAAGCTGCAGAAAACACAAAAATATAGAGCTAGAAAAATAGAGGGTTAGATAATAAGTAAAATTAGATCAAAAAAACTTCAAACAAGCAAAGGATGGCAGAGATTGAGAGAGGATACAGAAAGCATGCCCAGAACCATAGCAATGAATGAGAAACAAGATGGCCGCGCCCGTTCACGACCGCGTGGGTAAGTTCGCACGAGATTTTCCTTGCGAGTACGCGCGAAATTGTACTCGCGAGCAGCACACTTTGCGAGATTACACATAGCGGGCGGAAACGGAATTACGTCACGCCAACAAGATGGCCGCGCCCGTGTACGACCGATAGGGTAACTTGGCAAACGAATAGCTAGAAGCGCCTCGCGAACACGCGCAAGATCACGCGAACATACACGTCGCAACAAAAACAATTTTGTATTCGCACGTATTCGCGGCTTCCGAAATCGATCTCGCACGGATTCGCGCCCCAAATATCGCGCGAAATTGCAAAAAAAACGATTTTAGCTAAAATGAAAGCAATGAGCAGGTGCAAAAGTTCAAACTTAACATTAGTAACATTCAAGGTAGTGCTTCCTGATGGGCCCCTCCAGAGTTTGCAACAATTCTATGACCCTGCTATGACCCAAACAGCAGGCTCATAGAATAGCACCATAAAGGTCCTGTAAAAAAAAAATTTCACTGCAACAAAAAGCAAATTACAGATAAGGAAGGAAGCAGGTGCCAGCCAGACTGGAACTTTCAAAATTACTGACACATTAATGAAACACAAATTAATTGATGGCAGTTGAAGAAGGGCAGGTGTGCTAGCTTTTTTCAACCACCATAATCTACAGTAATAAATAAACCTAATAGGTGCCTGTGAGGATGTACTAGAGGGTGGCATGGGTGTCCCAGAGGGTGGCAGTGGTGAAACAGAGGGTGCTGTGAACCTGTGATGATAAACCAGACGTAGAAACAACATAGTCGCGGCCGTTGCAAGCCGAAAAGTAAGTTCGCAATTGCGAACTTGTCCCAAAATCGGCGCGAACATGCGCCAACACAAAAAACGGAAAAATCCGCAAATCCGCTAGAGTTCGCGGATCTTCGCGGATTGCGAATCCGTAAATACGCAAGTTCGCGGATTGCCAATCCGCAAAATCCGCCCATGCTTAGAGCCAACATCACTGGTCGATGGTGATTGAACAACCAAAGTGGCTGCCGCAGCAGCACTCATGGTCTTGGACCTAACTTGGCGTGGTGGCACTGAGCCCAATGAAGCGGACGTGCTGCTTCCAGCTTGGTCCCCGGCGGACACCGCTGCTGCTGAAGGCGTAGTTTTTTTTTCTCCCAAAAAAGGTGTCGGTGGGCACACCAGTCTCCTTCTGCTCCTTTTTACTGGCAGTGGCACGGGCAACTTTTTTCGCTGAGGCGCTACGGCCACCTTTCTTTGGGCCCATCTTCTTCAGATGTCAGAACAGCAGGCCGCAGTTGCACGAGTTGCAGAGTTGTCTTGTCTGTGGCCACACGTGACGTCACATGATGTTGTGCTGCACACACCGCTGCAGGACTTCTTCCTGGCACTGGTGGTTCTCTTGTGCACCTAAAAGCAATGGAAGCCTGAGGAACATCAGTTAAACACCCCAAAAAGTCAAAACACACACAAAAATCACTACATTCCATTGCCATCCATGCCTCAATGATGTTTAAATTCAAGACACCCCACAGAAATGCTTGGTCCATGCACCACTCACTACCCCTGGGCCTAATTGAAGAAAGCAAGGCAAACTGGGTGCAGGCCTGAGCACACTGCCTGGCTTCAAAATGGCCCCTTGACCCGCACCACATGGCCAGGCCCTGCCTGTACCAGGCCTCAAAATGGCCCCCACCCACATGGCCAGGCCCCAACACCACCCCAAAAAGTCAAAAAGCACCCACAAATCACCACAATCCAATGCCATCGATGCCCTCAATGATGTTTAAATTCAAGACACCCCACAGAAAGACTAGGTCCATGCACCATTCACTACCCCCGGGCTTAATGGTTGAAAGCAAGGCAAACTGGGTGCAGGGCTGAGCACACTGCCTGGCTTCAAAATGGCCCCTTGACCCCCACCACATGGCCAGGCCCTGCCTGAACCAGGCCTCAAAATGGCCCCACCCACATGGCCAGGCCCCAACAACACCCCAAAAAATCGAAAAACACACACAAATCACCATAATCCAATGCCATCCATGCCCTCAATGATGTTTATATTCATGACACCCCACAGAAAGACTTGGTCCATGCACCACTCACTACCCCTGGGCCTAATGGGTGAAAGCAAGGCAAACTGGGTGCAGGGCTGAGCACACTGCCTGGCTTCAAAATGGCCCCTTCACCCCCACCACATGGCCAGGCCCAGCCTGGACCAGGCCTCAAAAAGGCCCCCAACCACTTGGCCAGGCCCCAACAACACCCCAAAAAGTAAAAAAACACACAAAGTTCACCACAATCCAATGCCATCCGTGCCCTCAATGATGTTTAAATTCAAGACACCCCACAGAAAGACTTGGTCCATACACCACTCACTACCCCTGGGCCTAATGGGTGAAAGCAAGGCAAACTGGGTGCAGGCCTGAGCACACTGCCTGGCTTCAAAATGGCGCCTTAACCCCCAGCCACATGGCCAGGCCCTGCCTGGACCAGGCCTCAAAATGGCCCACACCCACATGGCCAGGCCCCAACAACACCCCAAAAAGTCGAAAAACACACAAAAATCACCACAATCCAATGCCATCCATGCACTCAATGATGTTTAAATTCAAGACACCCCACAGAAAGACTTGGTCCATGCACCACTCACTACCCCTGGGCCTACTGGCTAGTGAGGCTTTACAGACACCCCAATTATTTAAAAAAAAATCAACATATAACAGTGAGCTAAAATTCCATGACATAAATGAGAATTAAGTTAAAAAACAAATCACAGAAACAGTTGTATCATGTACCCATGACTAACCCTGGGCCTACTGGATACTGTGGCTACCCACAATATATATTGTTTTAAACTTGTGAAAAAAGTTTTAAAACTGTAGTTGCAGCAACTGCAATGCCCCTAACAAACAACACCAACTTACTTGTAAAATCAAGTCTAAAAGTGATCCAAACTCCAAAGTCCAAAAAGTCCTCAAATACAAATATCCAACAGCAGCCACGAAAAGTAATCCTTCCAGCTCCATATCCAAATCAAAAGTGACCAGGACATGGACAAAGCACTGGGAGGAGCCTGCTGGACAGGAACAGGAAGTTGGAGACTCTGGGGCACTTCCTTCCTCCCACCCCCCCAAAATGGACTCCTTGCACCAAAAAGTGCAGACAAATGTCAATCTGAGGAGTTATTCTGATCAAAATCATCATTTTCAGAAGGTTTGTTCTTCCTGCGGTGGATTTCTTGTGCAGAATTGCAATTTCTGCTATTTCGGTAAAGCGAGCTGTTCAAATCTCCCGCCGGAAGTCAGCTGCGCGCCGCATCTACGTGTTTGACATTGTTTACTCCCGCAATGCGTAATCGCGGGCCCTTATGACGTACTCGCGTTGTCAAACTCTCACTGTGCAAGATGGCGAGCCGCGATGACGTAATTGCGTTTGAAAAAATCTCGCGCGATCACGTAGCAAGATCCAAAATGGCGCAGCACACGCAAACCGGGAGAAAAACAACTCGGCGGACTCAGAATCACGGTAAGTCAACGCCGCGCGCGCGATATTTTATTTTTCAAGCGCGATCAACTAAAAAATCCGCAGCTTGCAAATTTGCGGATTTTTGGGCAAATTCGCATGATTCGCGGACTGCAAATTTGCCAAAAATCTGCAAATTCCGCTAACGAAACGGATTTTACGCCCACGCTTAAAGTTCATGTGAACATACACTGATGGTCTATTGAGTGAAGTAGACAGATGACGCAACCATGATAGTACAGTCAGTAGGGAAGATTACGAAAACATAGCGTGTACGTGCCCCCTCCCCCCTCAAATCTTTAGCGTAGTGGGCTGGCTCGGCGTACACAAGGCTAGCGTAGGGGTATGAATAAAAGGCACGTTTCTGTGGGTGTGGTTTTGTTCACGAATGGTGAACGTGTCTGCCAGGTCTGCGCAGCTTACTCCGCCATGAGGTTGACCCTGTGAGCGAAGGTGGCTGGGTGTATGATGCTCTAAGCTTGCTGGTACTCAGAAACCGTCATGGCGGCTGCGATGCAGATATGCCCCACAGTTCACCTTTCGCTATCGCATTATGTGAAAGAGGGCCCACCACTTGCCGGCGGAAGCTGCTGGGCCGAGGTCAGCGAGGTTGGAAGGTTCCTGAGATCAACGCTGGCTATCGCGACATAGGCACACAGCGCCCAGTCTGAGGCCCAGCAGTGTTGAGTGCTCTGTATACAACTACTACAGTAGTCCAACAGGTACCACTAGTGGAACAGTGCCTTGATCCCACAATGGATGATGTTAGAACTGCATCTGAGAGTGGAGATGAAGGTACCACCTTTGACCAGGTGCAATCAACTCTAGGTCCCAACAGTGGAACAGTGTCTTGATCCCACAATGGACGATGTCCAATATTACCTGCTGCTTGGTTTTCATGGAACTCCTTCCGTTGAGGTGCATCAGACTCTGTGCTTCCGTAGCTAACTGCTGCACATGATTATTGGGCTTGATTGACTGTAGTCGCTGGACTACACCGCGGTACATCAGGTCTGAACAGTGAAACGGGGTCTTGATTCTATGATTGAGGATGTCAGAAGTTAAGGTCTGTGATAATTTCTTTGTACCCCCTCTGACCAGGTGCAACCAACTGTAGGTCCCAACAGTGGAACGGTGTCTTGATCCCACAATGGACGATGTCCGATATTACCTGCTGCTTGGTTTTACACAACTCCCTCCGTTGAGGTGCATCAGATCTGCACTCCCGTAGCTAACTGCTGCCCATGATTATTGTGCTTGGATGACACCAGTCGGTGCAGTACACCACGGTACAACAGGTCAAACAGTGAACCGGGGTCTTGATTCTATGATTGAGGATGTCAGAAGTTAAAGTGTGTGATCATTTCTGTGTACCCCCCCCCAATCAGGAGCAACCAACTATGTGCTTCCGAATCCAATGGCACGTGGCTGTGAGGCGTAATTAATATGTAGGTATCAATGAGGACTAGCTAAGTTTAAGGGGAGGGGGGAATATTAAGTGACTCAGGTACGTCAGACAATAAATAGGAAAAAAGCAATGTTTTCCTTTGAAAGCCCTCACCCACCGACCTAGTCGGTGGCATGTTTCATCATCGGGCCCACCACAGTGGCACCGAATGTGCCCCGGGTGTGCTGCAACGCCAGGTGACTGCGGAGCTGGTATATTGCTGCGTGTGCAGTGAAGGAGTGAGAAGTGAAAGTTTAAAAAGCTATACAAGGGGTCCCAGCACCCGAGGGTTAACAAGTATTTAATAAACTGGGCCTCTGTTAGCTGTTTAAAAAGGCAAAAGGACAAAGTGGAGTAAACGATGAACTCCCATGTCCAGTGTGGTCTACATGTTTCTGCCAGTGCCTTTTCTATTATAAGCTGGCTTTCCTCAGGACCGAAAAGTAAAGTGATAAAGTGCAATTAAATAATAAACTAATAAACTATATTAAGTGTTTGTGTTATTTCTTTGGCTATGTGTCACGCTCGCTAAGGCGCTGTAGCTGTTAGAGGGGGATTCCCTCAAGCTTTTCTACATAAAACACATAGGACAAGGACAAGACGTACAGGGGAGAGTCATGTTAGGATGGCATTTCTTAGAACTCATGGTGGCCGGCTTTTAGGGTGGTGTACGGCTTAAATCCGGCTAGGGTGAGCTCATAACACTTGTATGAGACTAGTGAGAGTATAGATACAACCGTTAGTGGGTGGTGGTGGGCTAAAAAACGAAATCACAAGGTGAGGTACAGGAAAGTACTAGTACTGGGTCCTCACTCTGTTATTTCTTGGTAAAAATCCTCATGGGTCGCCTGGCAGAGAAAGAGACCCTGTGGAGATAAACGAGGTTCACAAGGCTATCTAACCTGTAAGGAGAGAAGAGTTTTGGCTTACCCCATGTTGCTGGACAAGTGGTTTTACTCACGAGTAGTTCGGTCTGGTTCCTCCTTGGACCTATTCGTCCTTCTGCGGCGCCCGGTGTGAGGTGAGTGGGCCGCCTGGCTTTGTATTTATATTGTTTGTTAAACTCGATGCACCTGTTCAGGTTAGAAAGAGGGAGGGGTGCGCGATAAACACTGTCTCATGGTGGCTCTGGCTGCGCATGTGCAGAGGAGTAGTGCGCGTTTCTAGCGCATGCACGTTGGGCTGCCGTAGCGTTCTGTATTGGGCGCATGCGCAGGAGGATACGCGCGTGTGAACTGGTTCTCAGGTTGCCGGTAATCTGTAGTTTGACAAGGTCTGTTACATGAACGGTGGGTTGAGAACATAGATCACGTGACGATGTCAGCATATGTGCGTTCTGCCGCATTGGGCGGAATTGAAAGGAGAAGAATGGACTGAGAAGGGGGGCGCTCATGCAGGAGCATGATGGCACTGCTACCCGAAGGGTTTAGCAAGGGTGTCTATGTGGCCAGACTGTTCCATGGGATGGAATCGTTAAGGCCTTGGGTATGGGTGGAAAGACGGTAAATCCAGCGTTGTTCTTTTTGCAGTAGGAGTTTCTCATCCCTGAGGTTGTCAAATTTCTCAATGACGGTCCACGTGAAGTCATTGGGTGTGTGGTTATGGGTCAGAAAGTGGTCTGTGAGCTTACTGATGTTTTTCCCACATCTTATGGTACTTCTGTGTTCTGTCATTCTTGTGCATACTCTTCTGGTTGTCATGCCAACGTACCTGAGGCCACATCTGCAGGTAATCAAGTATACTAGATTGGAGGAGTTGCAGTTTGTGAACTGTCGTTGTGTCCAGGTCTTACCTGGTTCCAAACTAAGTGTTTTTGACGGGACATGGGAGTTCATCATTTACTCCACTTTGTCCTTTTGCCTTTTTAAACAGCTAACAGAGGCCCAGTTTATTAAATACTTGTTAACCCTCGGGTGCTGGGACCCCTTGTATAGCTTTTTAAACTTTCACTTCTCACTCCTTCACTGCACACGCAGCAATATACCAGCTCCGCAGTCACCTGGCGTTGCAGCACACCCGGGGCACATTCGGTGCCACTGTGGTGGGCCCGATGATGAAGCATGCCACCGACTAGGTTGGTGGGTGAGGGCTTTCAAAGGAAAACATTGCTTTTTTCCTCTTTATTGTCTGACGTACCTGAGTCACTTAATATTCCCCCCTCCCCTTAAACTTAGCTAGTCCTCATTGATACCTACATATAACACAGGGGATACGGGCTAGCGTACCTAGTCCTCTCTCTCTCTTTGATCTGTATAAGGCGTAATTAATAACCACTACCTCTGGCCTACACTGCGGTCAGCAGGGCTCACAATTCAGATTGAGTTGTGATTGTTTAATTAGAGAATTCAGTAGTCAAGTAACTACAAAGTCTATTGAAATATACAAAATATCCTTTAGTATACTTGCTTGAAGACCTTTTTTTAGATGAGTTATAGGTTTAGTACAATGACCAAATTCTTCTTGGTAGGGGACAAGAACACTGTCTAACAATCTACACTGCGGACAGCAGAGATTGTAAATCGAATTGTTTTGATTTATTTTTTGCGGAGTTTTCTGTAATTTGTTGTTGTATATTGTGAAGAGGAAGAGAGAAAAAGTATTCATGGATGTCTGTGTGACTACTGCCTTCTATATGCACTGCAGACAGCAGTATTCACAATTCAGATCGAGTCGCTATTGTAGATGACGCAGTCCTGTAGGCAAAAGACATTGCTATAGTGCGCTCTGTCCGCACCACGTATACGCATCATGGCAGGCTCCCCACATGCTTTTTGTTGCTTCGTGATTTTGCAAACTGGGCAGCTTAAGTCAATACCACGTGGCTGTTGGCCCTTGCTGACCGCTCTCTCTGGCCTACACTGCAGACAGCAGTGTTCACAATTCAGATTGAGTCGCTATCGCAGATGATGCAGTGTTGATGGCAACAGACACTGCTCCTAGTACGGTCTGCCCGCAGCACGCAGCACCGCTGGCTGTGCACATGCTAAATACTTTTGATGTGGCTATCTGAGTGCACTAGAACTGATGGACCCTTTATGATACAATCTTTTTGTGTTCGTACCTTACTGCAGCACAAACTATTGACACTTTTATTATTGAATCTCTGAGTGAGATCCAATGGTTACTGTTGTAGTTGATGTTAGCAGCAACCATTCCCTGAGGGCTGGTTTACACTCAACCCACATGCATCCAGCACAGACGTCACTGGATATGTGACCCTGGTAATAAAAAGGTGTCGAGAGCAGGTGCCCATACCCACTTCCACTATCTATCTATGTCATTGTGTTCATTATCTATGCATGATACTGCTCCTGGGCCATACCACATTACATTGTGCTGTAGACACCGTATGCAACCATGTTACCTCTGGCAGTGGGGAAAAGTTTGGTTATGTAACTTTTAGGTGCATGGCTATTACAGGAGGAAGGCTACTTTACAAACCATGAATATTGATGAAGATGATTGTTGCATGTTGTGTGTAGTGTAAGACATGTGTACATAGTAAAAAGTTTTCAAAAAGGCTCTATAAGCAAAAGAGGTGTGTCTCATCAAATGCTGTAGAGAGAATGACTAAAATAGGTGGCGTATTCCAACTGCTACAATGGGAAAAGTTATGAAGGAATCAAATGCTTTTTTTACGGTCACATGGCAATCGTGCACCCAGCGTACAAGGAGACTGCACCCGACATGATTTTGAGAAAATATATTTACTATAATACACATTTATTACAGTTAGAAATATATAAATGTTTAAAATGTTTTAGATTATCGCTTGCTCTCATATACACTTTAAAGTTATTTAGATATAGTTTTGAGACATAAAAAAAATGAGGGAATGGCGTACCCAGCGCAACAGGGCCTGGCAGTGTGCACTCGTCGCATACACAATGCGCAGCAGGCGCAACCCTTTACGTACATGAAGAAATGCACGGCTTGGTACTGCGTACCCATCGCATATCAAAGTAGCAGCTGGCGCGAACTCATATGCATACGTTGTTACGTGGGATGCAGTGCCACAAACCTGTTGCACTAGAACTGATGGACCCTTTATGATACAATCTTTTTGTGTTCGTACCTTACTGCAGCACAAACTATTGACCCTTTTATTATTGAATTTCTGAGTGAGATCCAATGGTTACTGTTGTAGTTGATGTTAGCAGCAACCATTCCCTGAGGGCTGGTTTACACTCAACTCACATGCATCCAGCACAGACGTCACTGGATATGTGACCCTGGTAATAAAAAGGTGTCAAGCGCAGGTGGCCATACCCACTTCCACTATCTATCTGTGTCATTGTGTTCATTATCTATGCATGATACTGCTCCTGGGCCATACCACATTACATTGTGCTGTAGACAGCGTATACAACCATATTACCCTTGGCAGTGGGGAAAAGTTTGGTTATGTAACTTTTAGGTGCATGGCTATTACAGGTGGAAGGCTACTTTACAAACCATGAATATTGATGAAGATGATTGTTGCATGTTGTGTGTAGTGTAAGACATGTGTACATAGTAAAAAGTTTTCAAAAAGGGTCTATAAGCAGAAGAGGTGTGTCTCATCAAATGCTATAGAGAGAATGACTAAAATAGGTGGCGTATTCCAACTGCTACAATGGGAAAAGTTATGAAGTAATCAAATGCTTTTTTTACGGTCACATGGCAATCGTGCACCCAGCGTGCAAGAAGACTGCATCCAACATAATTTTGAGAAAATATATTTACTATAATACACATTTATTACAGTTAGAAATATATAAATGTTTAAAATGTTTTAGATTATCGCTTGCTCTCATATACACTTTAAAGTTATTTAGATATAGTTTTGAGACATAAAAAAAAATGAGGGAATGGCGTACCCAGCGCAACAGGGCCTGGCAGTGTGCACTCGTCGCATACACAATGCGCAGCAGGCGCAACCCTTTACGTACATGAAGAAATGCACGGCCTGGTACTGCGTACCCATCGCATACCAAAGTAGCAGCTGGCGCAAACTCATATGCATACGTTGTGACGTGGGATGCAGTGCCACAAACCTATCGGATACGAAATGCGCATCATTTACGAGTTTAACAATATGGCGGATAGGATTTGGGTGCTGATGGAGCTTGGTAGACTACCGGTACGGGACTCTAGTTTTCTCCCCCCAAAGAAAATTCTATACATTTTTTTTAAGAAGATATAAAACAATGCATCATTTGTAAAGTTAAAAAAAGGATAATAGAGTTCCAAAATATTATAAAAAAATTAGAAAAAATATATGTGTTATAAATACTAAAATATGAAATTCAAATTTAAAAAAGCTTCGAAATTCGCTGAAAAAAACAGGTTTTACAGACATTGTTAGGGATTAGCAATTAAAAAACATTTGAAATTCACAAAAAAACATAGGTTTCAGGGATGTTATAGTTAGTTGGACATTTGACTCATATAAAACTAGAAAAATTTGCCTGTTATAGTTAGTTGACCTAACTATAACTTGCGCGTCCGCATGCACTGCTGATGACATCACATATTACATCACTCATGACAAGGTCAGTGACATCACTGATGACATTACAAATGACATGAAGACTGAAACATGTACTTTCAATACCGGCAGCAGACTTCCCTGGTGAGCAGTAGCTTTACCTTACTGATCTAATGAGCAACTAATGTGCTAACATTCAGAATTTATGGCAAATGCGTGATACATCTGAATGCCTTCTTGATGGAACCAAAGTGAAACACTGAAAGTATTTCCTACAGAGGAGACTGTAGTAAATGAGGAAATTAGGAAACTTCATAACAAATAAGTCTCGCAAGATGGCCGCCAGAGACAAAAGAGCCCAAATGTAGGACAAATATCACCCAGACGTAGCCCAAGTATAGCCCAATGACAGAATGTCCCAGAGTGTTCTGAAGAACAAGTAGAGCACTAACAGTCTTACATATGACAAAAGTATGGAACACCTGAAGCCATCTTGATTGGAATGAAGTGGTAACCCTTAAAACATTTCATTTGCAAAGGAAAAAAATGTGGGGCTTTATATTGCCATAGAAAGTATGATTAGTGCTGCAGAAAGAAAAATTAGGGCACATTTTGACTTCTCAAACCCTCTTCTATTTCATTGAAAATTCTAACATGCATGACTGAAACATGCCCTTTGACTACCAGCAGCAGACTTCCCTGGTGAGCAGTAGCTTTACTACAGTGATCTAATGAGTACCTAGAGAGCTAACATTCAAAATTTATGGCAAATATGTGACACATCTGAATGCCTGCTTGATGGAACCAAAGTAAAAGACTGAAAGTATTTCCTACTGAGGAGACTGTAGTAAATGAGGAAATTAGGAAACTTCATAACAAATACGTTTCCCAAGACGGCCACCAGAGACAAAAGAGCCCAACTGTAGCACAACTATCACCCAGATGTAGCCCAAGCATAGCCCAATGACAGAATGTCCCAAAGTGTTCTAAAGAACAACTAGAGAGCTAACAGTATTACTTATGACAAAAATATGGAACACCTGAAGCTATCTTGATTGGAATACAGTGATAAGACTTAAAACATTTCATTTGCAAAGGAACAAAATGAGGGGCTTAATTTTGCCATAGAAATTAAGATTAGTGCAGCAGGAAGAAAAATTAGGGCACATTTTGACTTCTCAAATCCTCTTCTATTGCATTAAAAAATTATAACATGCAGACTGAAGCATGCCCTTTGAATACCAGCAGTAGACTTCCCTGATGAGCAGTAGCTTTACTACAGTGATCTAATGAGCAACTAGAGTGCTAACATTCAAATTTTATGGCAACTGTGTGACACATCTGAATGCCTACTTGATGGCGCAAAGTAAAAAACTGAAAGTATTTCCTACTGAGGAGTCCGTAGTAAATGAGGAAATTAGGAAACTTAACACCTTCAGCGCGACGCAGATTCCTGCGCTGCGCTGAACGTTCTAATGAGCCTATGGGCTCATGACGGAACGGTTCCGTCATGAGCACAGCTCAACCGACGCTCATGACGGAACCGTTCCGTCATGAGCATCGAAGGGGTTAACAACAAATACGTCTCCCAAGATGGCCACCAGAGACAAAAGAGCCCAAATGTAGCACAAATATCACCTAGATGTAGCCCATGTATAGCCAAGGACTGAATGTCCCAGAGTGTTCTAAAGAACAACTAGAGCGCTAACAGTCTTACTTATGACAAACGTATGGAACACGTGAAGCCATCTTGATTGGAATAAAGTGGTAACACTTAAAATATTTAATTTGCAAAGGAACAAAAAAAGGGGCTTCATTTTGCCATAGAAAGTATGATTGGTGCTGCAGAAAGAAAAATGAGGGCACATTTTGACTTCTCAAATCCTCTTCTATTTCATCAAAAAAGTCTAACATGGAGACTGAAACATGCACTTTGAATCCCAGCAGCAGACTTCCCTGGTGAGCAGTAGCTTTACTACAGTGATCTAATGAGCAAATAGAGTGCTAACATTGAGAATGTATGGCAAATGTGTGACACATCTGAATGCCTTCTTGATGGAACCAAAGTAAAAAAACTGAAAGTATTTCCTACTGAGGAGTCTGTAGTAAATGAGAAAATTGGGAAACTTAATAACAAATAGGTCCCCCAAGTTAAATCAATTTAACTCAATTTCTCCTCCCTCTCAGCACCACGTATGCTGTTACCTGCGGGGAGCGCCATTGATGACCGGTCCCTGGCTTTTTAAACTTCCTCTCCTTTGGTGCAATTTTTCCAAAGGTCGGCCACCCTTGGCTGCTCCTGCCTCGATAGTGATAAGTGCACACAGCTCCCCCCAGCACGTTCACCGGGGGTTGAGTATAGTTTTAGCTGAATCATGCACCATTAAGAATTCATCCCCCCACAGCCCCATCACTGCGATTCCGAGTTCCTGTATGTTTTGTATGCATTTTTAAGAGTTTCCCCTGCAGCTTTTGGAATAATCAGTGCTCACTTCACTTGCACGTTCCACCCACTGCGAATCCGACTATTGCAACTACAGTAGATGGGTATAACTGACCTTTCTCCCTAGTGACACATTGTTAATATCTCCTTTTGTATGTTTTTATTTTTCTTTCCTCCCTGTTTCCTCCCCAACAGGCTTAATTCAATGAATAAACCAGGCAAATAATTCATTAAGTTCTGATGATGATCCCTTGTTAATTTGAGCGCGGGATCGAAACGTTGACTCCTTTAAGTGGGCATACAGTATATTCATTGTGTATTTGTTGTGTGCACCACCTCAGGATACACTGTTAAAACTTTCTGACTTAAAACAGTGACCTGTCCGCTCTTTTCTTTTGCCTGATACACCCTTTCCTGTCATCTTATTCCTCTTTCCTGCTTTCCACGGCACGGCACAGGAGTGTGCCGCACTGCAATGATTTGTTTCTGTGTATTAGTATCGAAAATAAGACTGTTATTTATTTAACTATTAAAGTTCCCTGTCCAGCTGGACAAGGAAAAGAAATATATAGAGCCTATTGTGGTCTATATTACATTGATGTACTTTCGAACTGTTGCTTAGGACCTATGTCTCTGTAAATGTAACTGCTACCCATGGTCCATAGCTACCCTTGTCCTCCAAAAATTAATTGGAATAAAGTGGTAACACTTAAAACATTTAATTTGCAAAGGAAAAAAAATGAGGGGCTTCATTTTGCCATAGAAAGTATGAGTAGTGCTGCAGAAATAAAAATTAGGGTGCATTTTGACTCCTCAAATCCTCTTCTATTTCATGAAAAAATTCTAACATGCAGACTGAAACATGCACTTTGAATACCAGCAGCAGAATTACCTGCTGAGCAGTAGTTTTACTACAGTGATCTATTGAGCAACTAAAGTGCTAACATTCAGAATGTACGGCAAATGTGTGACACATCTGAATGCCTTCTTGATGGAACCAAAGTAAAAAAACTGAAAGTATGTCCTACTGAGGAGTCTGTAGTAAATGAGGAAATTAGGAAACGTAATAACAAATAAGTCCCCCAAGATGGCCACCAGAGACAAAAGAGCCCAAATGTAGCACAAACATCACCCAGATGTAGCCCATTTATAGCCCAATGACAGAATGTCCCAGAGTGTTCTAAAGAACAACTAGAGTGCTAACAGTCTTACTTATGACAAAAGTAATGTACACCTGAAGCCATCTTGATTGGAATAAAGTGGTAACACTTAAAACATTTAATTTGCAAAGGAACAAAATGAGGGGCTTCATTTTGCCATACAAAGTATGATTAGTGCTCCAGAAAGAAAAATTAGGGCACATTTTGACTTCTCAAATCCTCTTCTAGTTCATTAAAAAATTCAAACATGCAGACTGAAACATGCACTTTGAATACCAGCAGCAGACTTCCCTGATGAGCAGAAGCTTTACTACAGTGATCTAATGAGCAACCAGAGTGCTAACATTCAGAATTTATGGCAAATGTGTGACACATCTGAATGCCTTCTTGATGGAACCAAAGTAAAAAAACTGAAAGTATGTCCTACTGAGGAGTCTGTAGTAAAGGAGGAAATTAGGAAACGTAATAACAAATAAGTCTCCCAAGATGACCACCAGAAACAAAAGAGCCCAACTGTAGCACAAATATCACCCAGATGTAGCTCATGTATAGCCCAATGACAGAATGTCCCAGAGTGTTCTAAAGAACAACTAGATCGCTAACAGTCTTACTTATGACAAAAGTAACCTGAAGCCATCTTGATTGGAATAAAGTGGTAACACTTAAAACATCTAGGGGCCGATTATGATGGCGGACGGACCTGAGTCCGTCCGCCATCATAGAGTAGGAGGGACCGTCCGCAGGGGCTGCAGAGGTCCCTCCGTGCAGATTAGGATGTGACCGCCAGGGTGGCGGTCACATCCTTAATCTTTAACATTGCGGCGGGTGCAGCTTCAAGCTGCAACCGCCGCAATGTTCAAAAAAGCATGCACGGCATTTGCATGCACAAAGCAGCAGGCACCGCGCGGTGCCCGCCGCTTTGTCCACACAAATGCAGGGGGGTACCATAGGTACCCCCCACCCCCCCGTCACCAAGGGGGCCTGCAACGGGCCCCCCAAGGCAATCTCCGTATGCTTTTCCACGGCGGAAAAGCCGCTGTGGAAAAGCATATGTTTTCCGCTATCCTAATATGCCTGGCGGTGTCTGACAGACACCGCCAGCCATGCTAGGGCTTTTGCGCCGCGGTCGGAAGGCGACTACGGCGGAAAAGCAGCGGACGGATTTTGAGACCCACCGCCATCCTAATTTGGCGGTGGGTCTTTTAGGCATCCGCGGAGGATTTCCCGCATCCTCCGGGCCGGCGGTGGCTTCCGCCGGCCCGGAGGATGCGGGAAATCCGCCAACCTAATCAGCCCCTTACTTTGCAAAGGAACAAAATGAGGGGCTTCAATTTGCCATACAAAGTATAATTAGTGCTGCAGAAAGAAAAATTAGGGCACATTTTGACTTCTCAAATCCTCTTCTAGTTCATTGAAACATTCAAATATGCAGACTGAAACATGCACTTTGAATACCAGCAGCAGACTTCCCTGATGAGCAGAAGCTTTACTACAGTGATCTAATGAGCAACCAGAGTGCTAACATTCAGAATTTATGGCAAATGTGTGACACATCTGAATGCCTTCTTGATGGAACCAAAGTAAAAAAACTGAAAGCATGTCTTACTGAGGAGTCTGTAGTAAATGAGGAAATTAGGAAACGTAATAACAAATAAGTCTCCCAAGATGACCACCAGAAACAAAAGAGCCCAAATGTAGCACAAATATCACCCAGATGTAGCTCATGTATAGCCCAATGACAGAATGTCCCAGAGTGTTCTAAAGAACAACTAGAGCGCTAACAGTCTTACTTATGACAAAAGTAATGTACACCTGAAGCCATCTTGATTGGAATAAAGTGGTAACACTTAAAACATTAAATTGGCAAAGGAACAAAATGAGGGGCTTCATCTTGCCAAACAAAGTATGATTAGTGCTGCAGAATGAAAGATTAGGGCACATTTTGACTTCTCAAATCCTCTTCTAGTTCATTAAAAAATTAAAACATGCAGACTGAAACATGCACTTTGAATACCAGCAGCAGACTTCCCTGATGAGCAGAAGCTTTACTACAGTGATCTAACGAGCAACCAGAGTGCTAACATTCAGAATTTATGGCAAATGTGTGACACATCTGAATGCCTTCTTGATGGAACCAAAGTAAGAAAACTGAAAGTATGTCCTACTGAGGAGTCTGTAGTAAATGAGGAATTTAGGAAACGTAATAACAAATAAGTCTCCCAAGATGACCACCAGAAACAAAAGAGCCCAAATGTAGCACAAATATCACCCAGATGTAGCTCATGTATAACCCAATGACAGAATGTCCCAGAGTGTTCTAAAGAACAACTAGAGCGCTAACAGTCTTACTTATGCCAAAAGTATGGAACATCTAAAGCCATCTTGATTGGAATAAAGTGGTAACACTTAAAATATTTAATTTGCAAAGGAACAAAATGAGGGGCTTCATTTTGCCATAGAAATTATTATTAGTGCTGCAGACAGAAACATTAGGGCATATTTTGACTTCTCAAATCCTCTTCTAGTTCATTAAAAAATTCTAACATGCAGACTGAAACATGAAGCCATCTTGATTGGAATAAAGTGGTGACACTTAAAACATTTAATTTGCAACACGCAGCCACCGCACACCGTACGCGGATCCTTCACAACTTATTTAAAGAAAATAATATAGATATATGAAAAAGAAAAAAAGAAAATAAATTAACAATATTACAGTTTTATTTTTTATTTTTTTGTGCAATTTTCAGAAAAATATATATTGTGTTTTAATGAATAAAACATTTATATAAATAGTTAAAAACCTGTAGAAAATCAGTACAAGAAATATGTATAACTAATATTACACTTAAAAATTTGCATTTAAAAAACCTTTTAAATTCATTGAAAAAACCATAGGTTTCAGAGACGTTATAGTTAGAAATTAGCATTTAAAAAAAGCTTAGAAATTCACTGAAAAAAACATAAGTTTCAGAGAGGTTAGAGTTAGAAATCAGCATTTAAAAAACCTTAGAAATTTACAGAAAAAAACAAAGGTTTCGAGGGTGTTATAGTTAGCGGGACATTTCACTCGTACAAGACCATAGAAAGTCCTCCGTTATACTTAGTTCTGCTAACTATAACTTGCTCACCCGCAATGCATTGCTGATGATGTCACATATTACATCATTCATTACATAGTCAGTGACATCACTGATGACATCACAAATGACATCACCGATGACGTCATTCACGTGACAATTTGTGAATTTTATAGATATATATAGATCCAAAGTCAATGGTGTCAGAGATGCCGGAGCGCTCAACAGTGGGGTGCAGGCTATGGGCCGGAGCAGGGCCAAAAATCAATTTTTTAACAAAGTTTAGCTGCACACAACAATCGTTCTGCATTCCTAGTTTATTTGATAAACAGAGCCAGTCTGTCAACTGACGCGTTTCGGCCTTGCGGCCTTGGTCACGGTAGGGAGACACAACTCTCAACATCCATTTAAGTACTTCCTGTTAAGAACAACCCCATTGCATTATGGGAGTTGTAGTTGTTAACAATATTCTCCAAACGACAGACAACACATTATTATTTTATATAATGCTATGTGGCTTTGCATTGCATATTATTACAGGCATATCATTGTTTCGCTATGCATGAAAATCAGCTACTGGGATGCAAACATTTACCATTTTGTGATTGATTCACTGTAAGTATTGCGATTAGTATCAAAATATTACATTTTTGGTATAAGTTATTTCAATAGGAGTCCATAAGGAATTCAATTTAGTATTTTTTCCTTTTGTGTATCCCATTTGGGAGTCCTTACATATTGTCACTCATATGTCTAGTACTTGTTTTATTCCCCAATCCTGATTTTCTATTTTTAATATCAAATTGGTGTCCTTATGGTATGATCTTCTTGGATTAGTATCCTTGTTTTCAAGTCTGTGCCATATACAAAGTTAATCTGAGTACCCAGTGACTGGAGCGGCCTTTTGAATGGCATTTTGATTTTCTCTCTCTTCGTCATTATTCAGGCCCCTCAGCCGCAAGGCCGAAACGCGTCGGTTGACAGATTGGCTCTGTTTATCAAATAAACCTGGAATGCAGAAGGATTGTTGTGTGGGGCTAAACTATGTTATAAAAAAGATATATATAGATATATATCATTCTTCACATTTTATACTGAGTTCATGTTTAGTTAATACTTTAGAACTTTTTTCAATTATAAGTGATTCATTTATTGCTTATTTGGTGGAGCTTGTGTAGTGCTGCTTACATGTCTTGGAGAAGGCCTTTTCAAATTGGAAATGCATCCTATTTTAGTTGAAACATTCTGATCAATTAGGCCCATCTCACATACATTATGTATCTAGAATATAATTAATGTGAATCAATGTGGATATTATTTTGAGTATTCATATATTTAAAGAATATAATTTTGACTAAACAAACAGAGGGCATTTGGATAAATGTATTTGGGAAACCCAGTATTTTTAAATGTATTATTATGCAATTTTTACAGTTTTATCATTTTTACTTTACATATTCTTTTGATGGATGTTCGCCTGTTATTTATATTGGCACTGGCTATATATATCAACTGAAACAAAACAACGTGATCGAATTGTTCAGAATTCAATTTTGGGTCACTATTACTAGTGGGGATTGCCTTAATCATCTTTACTTGTATGTTTTTTTTTTATTCTTTGAGATGATAGAGGCATTTAACTATATGGCTGTGATTTATCAGCAAGATTCAAGGTGTCGTGTATTGATTATGAGAAGTATTGTATTAGGTTACAAACATTTGAAATGACCACAAATAAATTCATAATGTATTTTAAAATGTATTTCACATTTGCATGTTTAAAGATGGCACGGACCAGTTGTGAGCATCTCACGCGTTGTTTCCTTAAGATTCCTTCTTCTATTTTGATTGTTTGGTAACATTGCACCCATTGTCCTGTACAAGGTTGCAGTTTGCAGCCAAAATGTGCAGACGGATAGGTTATTTCCTTGATTTAGAAAAAAAAAAAAAAAAAATATATATATATATATATATATATATATATATATATATATATATATATATATTCAGTGAAAAAACCATAGGTTTCACACCAGTTATAGTTAGCTGGACATTTTACTCATACAAAACCATTGAAATTCATCGTTATAGTTAGTTGTACTCACTATAACTCGTGCGACCGCAATCCACTGCTGATAATGTTACATATTACATCATTCATGACATGGTCAGTGACATCACTGATGACATCTCAAATGACATCACTGATGACATCACTGATGACATCATCCATGTGACAATCAAATACACCTCATCACACACTAGTATAATCTTTCATCACTCACTGTAAAATAGAAAGTGCCATATTTGAAACCATTGACACACCAATAGAAATGTCAAAACACCCACTCAGTTATTCATAGAACTATACACACATCTAATCACTTACCTATAGATTCAGTGTTATATGCAGTGAATAATCAACAGAACACTATCAAATATACTTATACGCCTATTTCAACATTACACAGCAGCACACATTGTATTCACTTATAAAGACATGCTTATGTAAGTATAATCAACTGACTTATGCAAACAATTGATTATACTTACATTTACTCACCGACACACTTATACAAACACCACCTCATCTATTTATATAGATGGTACCTCACACTTAGTGTGTTATAAAAACACTATTACAAGTATACAGTTATCCATATAGTGACTCATACAATCACTAAGTCTTAGGCACACTTAATTAGCTATAACTGTCACATACACTGCCATTTTTTAAGTTTAATGGAGATGTACCATTGAGAGAAATATTTCATCACCACCACACCCATAAACATATACACTCACTGAAATAACATGTAGTCTTAACCTCATATACCTACTGAATGAACTATTCACACATTTTTTGGCAATCACACCCCCTACCAAACCACATAGACATTCATTTACCCACACAAATACTCAGTTCCACTTCAGTAATTCCTTGTCTTACTCCCTCTATCCTCTTACTTCTACACTCCCCTTACCTCATTCTCTCTCTGTTAGCCTCATTCTCTCCGTCTCTTTAGTCTCTCACTCTTCTTCTGTCACGCTCACTCTCTATAACTTAGTTATACTCAAACACTCACCTTCTTTCAATTCCCCTACTTTACTTCCCTTCCCCTCTCGTCCCTTTTTTATCTCCCTCACTCATTTTCCTTTCCTCTCTCACTAAAATTAGGACTGGGGACGGCAGCGGTGGTTCTCTAATGCTCGAACAATGATCATAATACTTTGTTCCCCGTAACAAAGTAGAGCATCACAATGTTTGCATTTGATGGAGGCCTCATTAAAAACAGGCTGAATATTTGGGATCAGCTGCTCTGGTCGCCCCCTCACCGATGCAGTTGTTCCTCCAGTTGAAGTAGAGGCACCATCTCTTGGAGCCTCTCGTGCCAGAGCCCTGACACTCTCCCGGGCATAGTTCTGGGGGTGCCTCCTCTGGACGTGCCGAATCATAGTTGAATTACCAAAACTGTACTTCCTTCTGGGGTCTCCTCTGGAAAGTACAGTATGGCAGGTCTTGCACTCCACCTTTGGAGCATTACATTTCACTGTCTTCTAAAAGTACACAAAATGGCGGCAAGAGTGTACATTAGAGAGAGACAGTGAGAGAAAGAAGGCATGAGATGAAGAATAGATGTGAAATGCAGTGGGAGAAGGGAAGTAACTGTGAGTAAACTTACTATGTAACACAGAAATGTTGCACTCTATACTATATGTCTCACTTTATACCACAATCATTTCACTACTATCTCATAAATTACAAATAGAATAATAAAAAATGTCTCAAACAATTTATAATTTTCAAATATAAATTTATTCTTCAGAATTTTCATAATTTAGAAGAACTTCTAACATTAACTGATCAGGAATCTCCTCATCAGAAGTCTCCATACATGAATCCTGGAACTCAATATAGTCCAAACATTCGATTAATTCAGCATCCAAAGTCTCATCATTAAAATCCCCCATTCCATCTCCTCTCAAAAAAAGGTCTTTTTCATGGATAGTGTTATCAACAGGATCATTCAAGACCTCAATAAAACTCATCTCAACAAAAGTCGCAGAAATTTCAAAATTAATATCAACGGTGTCCTCATTGAGATCCATATTCTTTTCAAACTTCTTGCTGTAAATTGCAGAAAAAAAATCACTTTAATTTATCGTTTTTAGTAATAGATAATATAAAACTAGTTTTATCAAGTATTAAATTCCCCTTACAAATTAACAACTCAACTTTTAGAAAGCAGTAGAAGAGTTAGTACTGTGTAAATTTCACACCAGAAATAGAACACCAAAAATTCCTCACAAATGTACCTTAAAGAGTACTATCACAAAATGGCTGTGTTTCCCTCTCATTTTTCATGTATATTCATGTAGAAAACCAATGAAACTTCATCACACACAAATTCAAAACCAAAGAAACATTTTAATTGGTTCTAAATTTCAAAAGCTAATTGGCTCTTGGGTGTCTGTAAACATTCTAAATGGTCTGCATAGTCCGCCATCTTGTGACTCTGAAGAACAGAGACACAAGAGGTGAAAAATAAAAGTGGAAAACGTTGATAGGGGGCAGGGTAGAGATACCCTGCCCCCCTTATGTTTTATCAGGGGGGCCTAGGAGGATTCCGAAGGGCAAAAAAAGTTTTAGTTTTTTTTCAAAAAATTTCACGGAGTAAGCTCAGGGTGCGCGCACATGGGCGCTTACCGGTACGCATACCCTGAGCGCACCACGGGGAAAAACAGTGTAAAAAATTAGAGTGAAAAAAATAATTTAAAGTACTTAGAGTGCTCTTCCCTTACTCCGGTTCCCTCACTACCCTTCATTCCCTATCCTTCATTCCCCTTCCCTTTACTTTCATCCCCCAGTCACCTTCTCTTAGTACCTCTGCTTCAGTCCTGATCCCCTCTGTTCCCTTCCTTCGCTCCCTCACTCATTGCCCTTCCCTCACTCACCTTACTCCGCTTCACTCACTCCTTCTGTCACTCCCTCTGTCCTATCACATCCTCATTCTCCTTCCCTCACTCCCTTTGTCTTAGCCTCACTCCCTCTGTCCCCTCACTCCCTCTGTCCCCTCACTCTCTCAGTCCCCTTTCCTCATGCTCACTCCCTTTAACTCTCCCACACTCCCTTACTTACATTTCTTTGCTCCCTCACTCAGTCCCCTTCTCTCAATCTTTCCTTCACTCCCTCTGTTTCCTCACTCTCTCACTCCCCTAGTCTCACTCTCACTTGCCTTTATCCACCCTCTATCACCCATCTTTACTCATCCTCACTGCCGTTCTCTCACCCTCCCTCACTCCTGTTCCCTTACTCCGGTTCCCTCACTACCCCTCATTCTCCATCCTTCATTCCCCTTCCCCTTACTTTCATCCCCCAGTCACCTTCTCTTACTACCTCTGCTTCAGTCCTGTTCCCCTCTGTTCCCTTCCTTCGCTCCCTCACTCATTGCCTTTCCCTCACTCACCTTACTCCACTTCACTCACTCCTTCTCTCACTCCCTCTGTCCTCTCACATCCTCACTCAACTTTCCTCACTCCCTCTCTCTTTGTCTCACTCCCTCTGTCCCCTCACTGTCACTTCCCTTCAATTACCCTCACTCATCTTCAAACACTGACTGTCATCAACTCACTCTCAATCAGTCCACCTTCCTTCTCCCTCACTCCCCTTGCCTTACTCTCAGTCCCATTACTTTATCGTCCGTCACCATCTTTCTCTCAATATCAATCCCATTTTTTCACCTAGACTCCTTTCTTTCCGTCACTCCCTGTGACTCTCCTTCATTCTCTCCACTTCAACTCACTCTTGTTTACAACTCACCTTCTCTCACTCGTCTACTGTCACTTGATCTCTCTATCACTTTCTCCCCTTCATTCACTCATTTTATTCATTCATTTAGTCAGTACACATTCTCTGAAAAAAAGAATTGTAAAATATGTAAAGAATACAGCTCTTTTTTGAGAATTGGAGGTAGTTCGGAAAATAACTTTTTTGTTTCTTCTTTTTTTTATATATTTTTTATACTTTTATATAACGATTTTATATATTTTTTGTATTTTTTTCAGGGGAAAAACAAAAACAGGGATTCCAAAACTGAGAAGCAGATAATGCACAGAACACCTCTTGCTCTCTCCAAGTACAAAGCAATAGTGAGAGAAATGGGTGGGTTTCTCAATATTCTGAAAAAAAAAATTCTGAACCAATGAAAAGTGTTATTTTAAGGTCACATGGCTTGACGCGCTTACGCTACGCACTCCGGAGCACTTCCGGGGCGCTTACGCGGCACGTACGTGGGCGCTTCCTGGAGCGCTTCCGGGGGCGCTTACGCGGCGCGTAGCAGTGACGTTTTGCTCGTTTTTCGGGAATGCGTTTAAAGTTCAAATATGGTTCTTAAATATTATAAGTATTACTTTTATAGATTATTATTTACTTTTAATACATAAATTAATTTTCGATCGCGATGGGGCGCTCTCGCTGCGCGTACCGGTGCGCGCACCGGTACGCGTACCGGTGCGCGTGCCGGTATGCGTACCGTGAGCGCACCGGAGCACAAATAATAAAAAAAACATATATATGAAAAACATGTAAAAAATCGTTTTTTACAAATATAGAATTAGGAAATAATTAGAATTAAAAAAAAAAAAATAATAGACATAATAATTACCTATCATTAAAAAAACAATATTTCACTTAAAAATTGTAGTTTTCAAACTCGTTAAAGTTACGAATTAGCTTTTTAAAAAAGTTGCAAATTCACTGAAAAAACCACACGTTATAGTTAGGAATTAGCTTTTAAAAAACCTTTGAAATTCAAAGAAAAAAACCATAGGTTTCACACATGTTATAGTTAGGAATTAGCTTTCAAAAAACCTTTGAAATTCACAGAAAAAAAACATAGGTTTCACACACGTTATAGTTAGGAATTAGCTTTTAAAAAACCTTGCTAATTCACTGAAAAAAACCATAGGTTTCACATCAGTTATAGTTAGCTGGACAATTTACTCATAAAAAACCATTGAAATTCCCATGTTATAGTTAGTTGTCCTCACTATAACTCACGCGCCAGCAATGCACTGCTGATGACGTCACAAATTACATCACTCATGACATGGTCAGTGACATCACTGATGATATCTCAAATTACATCACTGATGACATCACTGATGACATCATCCAGTGAATGTGTGATCATCCTTGTGAGAGTGCCAGACCCTATCTCAGCGTAATATAACTTTTCATACACACATTGAACAATAGAAACTATACATTTTAAAACAATGGAAATGCCAATTCCAGTTACAACAAGCTATACAGTAATTGCAAAATCTACAAACACAACCACTCATTCACCAACATTTACATACATTTACTCATACATGTACTCAATCATCAAATATACTCATACACCTACACATCCTGTTACACACCGACACTCATCCTTAGAGTTACTCACACACATACTCACACATGCAAATAAACTATAAAACATCCATTCACTTGCTTATACAGCTATACATACACCACTACTCTTACTTTTACAGAAACGTACACATACTTATAATATAACACAAACATTTATAGGAACAACAACTTATTTATTCAGGAACACTTACAATCTCTCACTCTCACATATACTTACTTACCTACATCAATTCTAACAACTATTTTGAAACACATGTATTTACTCATTAAGATATGATAGAGACAGTTATTCACTCACTAACACACACATACACACACTCATCCACCCATACAGTCCTGCACACATGCTGTCTTCAAAACATATACAAACAGTTAGCCACTCATTCATTCATCTATGCACTAAGTAATACCCCCCACCAAACCATACAGACACTCATACTAATACTCAAAAAACTAAGTAATAACCCATATAGACACTCATGTAGCTACTCAGAAACCCATGCAGCCGCATATAGATAAAGGGAGACAATTATACAGATATTTACAAATTAAAAAAAAAACTTGCTAATACATGTGTTCACTAAGATACACTTAATAAGTCAGTTATACAATCGATTAAAAAAAAAACATTTAAACACTCATTTAACGGTATGTTCTTCCATCGACGTTTAGGTACACATATATAAAACATATTTATTTTAAAGAAAGTCACACATTCACTGGATGATGTCATCAGTGATGTCATCAGTGATGTCATTTGAGATGTCATCAGTGATGTCATGAGTGATGTCACTGACCATGTCATGAGTGATGTAATATGTGACGTCATCAGCAGTGCATTGCTGGCGCTCGAGTTATAGTTAGTACAACTAACTGTAACGTGGGAATTTCAATGGTTTTGTATGAGTAAATTAACCAGCTAACTATAACTGATGTGAAACCTATGGTTTTTTCAGTGAATTAGCAAGGTTTTTTAAATGCTAATTCCTAACTATAACGTGTGTGAAACCTATGTTTTTTTTTGTGAATTTATATATATATATATATATATATATCACCAAAAGTTGTATCCCACAAAAACGGGTCCGCACACCGTTCCAGGTAGGTTACTATCCTTTTAATAATTAATTCAAACAGGCTTTTCAGTCAAGTTGTAGCACCCCTGCCACTGCCGACGCGTTTCCGAGACTGCTGTCTCCTTCTTCAAAGGCGCTTACGTGGAAGTAGTATCACCGCAATCACCACAAGTCCGTTTTTATTGTTGCCGCCTGGCGCGTCCGCCCTCACTGACCTGGTGTGTGCTGGCGGTGCAGGGCAGTGGCAGGGGTGCTACAACTTGACTGAAAAGCCTGTTTGAATTAATTATCAAAAGGATAGTAACCTACCTGGAACGGTGTGCGGACCCGTTTTTGTGGGATACAACTTTTGGTGATATATATATATATATATATATATATATATATTCACTGAAAAAACCATAGGTTATAGACCATATATAGTTAGGAATTAGCATTTAAAAAACCTTATTTTACTCACACAAAACCATTGAAATTCCATATATAGTTAGTTGCACTAACTATATATCGCGCACCCGCAATCCACTGCTGATCATGTCACATATTACATCATTCATGACATGGTCAGTGACATCACTGATGACATCACTGATGACATCTCAAATGACATCACTGATGACAACATCCAGTGACTGTATGTTTCTGTAAAGTTAAAATATGTCTTACATATTGAAGAATGAGTGGATGTATAAGTGTCTGGATGAAGGATTTAGTAGGTGCGTGACTGACTGTATGAGTGAGTGATTAAATGTGTCTCACTGAATGCATGGGTTAGTGACTAAACTGTCTTAATTTGTGCATCATAATGTCTGTTGTGATGTAAACTGCTGCATGTGTTGATCATTAGCTATACAAGAGGCTATATGTGTTATTGATTGGTTGCCCAAATATTTGTATGGTAGATTGAGTTTGTGTAGGGGTGGCTGGGAGGTGTGTGACTCTGTGCATAGATGTGTGAGCAGTTGATTCACTAGGTGTATGAGTTCAAGAGTGCATGTGGAAACAGCTACATGGGCAGTTGACTGTGTGCATGAGTGTATTGATGAGTGAATGGATATCTCAATGCTACATGTCATAGTAAGTACATATGTAAAACACAGTACATGTGAGAGTTGGCATATATAAATAACTGTGCATGAGAGCCACTGAATGTGTGAGTGGTTGTATGGATCATTGTGAACTTGTATCAGGGATTGTATAAGAGAGTAAATATGTGTTAGTATATGTTTGAATAAGTAAGGTGTGTATAACTGTATAGTTGAAGAAATGGAGGTGAGATTGTTTATTTGCATGACTGACTAGGTGTGTGAGTAACTCCATGGATGAGTGACAGTGTGTGAGTGTCTGTATACACTGAGTGTATCTAAGGTTATATTAGTCTGAAGAGGTTTATCGTATTAGCACAAGAATGATGTCAAATGAGATGTCATCATTGATGTCATCAGTGATGTCATTTGAGATGTCATCAGTGATGTCATCAGTGATGTCACTGACCATGTCATGAATGATGTAATATGTGACATGATCAGCAGTGGATTGCGGGTGCGCGATATATAGTTAGTGCAACTAACTATATATGGAATTTCAATGGTTTTGTGTGAGTAAAATAAGGTTTTTTAAATGCTAATTCCTAACTATATATGGTCTATAACCTATGTTTTTTTCAGTGAATTTTCAAGGTTTTGTAAATGCTAATTCCTAACTATATATGGTCTATAACCTATGGTTTTTTCAGTGAATTTCAATGTTTTTTTAATAGCAAATATCATAAGCTGTCGAATGTCAAGTACGTGGTAAGTAAAAACATTTTCGTGTTTATGCACACTGATCTGCTTTGAATGCTGCCCCCCACCCCTCATTTCTATTAGGAGTACTCTCTCTTTGCAGATAGTGAAGGGTAGTTAACGCAGGCCTTTGCCCCCGTTGTAATCCGTCGTGCCTGCTTCTCTCTCCATTTGATTGATTGTTCTCTTTGGTTCATTCTCTATTTACAAACAAGCACAGAGTCGCAATACTCTGTTTAGTCTTTGCAGATAGCGAAAAATCGTGTAAAAAAACAAAAGGAATCGAGCAAAATCAGTAGGCCACTAATGGGATCTCTTTTTGACCTCCCTAAAATAGAAACATTAGGAACAACCTGTTGATAATACCAATGTGTATGTACATAAGCGGCGTTCATTTGTGTTCACAGTACCCCTTGTTGATTGTTTGAATCGACCATTGAATTGTTCGAAGTTGGTTCTCTTAAGAATCTTCTCTGCCTGCAAACGAGGAAGAATAGGAATATTCTCTCTCCCTTTGCAGATAGTGAAGGGTAGGTAACGCAAACCTTTAACACGTCGTGCCTATTTCGTTCCTCATTGATTGATTGTTTCCCCAAACATTGACTGTTTGGGAATTGGTTCTTTTTGGAGGTATTCCCTGTTTGCAAATATACGTAGGAAAATCTTTGCAAATAGTGAAAGGGTACGTAATGCGGACCTTTCTCCCCCGTTGTAATCTGTCATGCCTATCTACTCCCCACTGATTGATGCACCTGTTTCACCCGGACCATTTACTAGAGATACGTCATCTGGCCCGACCAGAGAGCACCCCTAGTGAAAAGGACATATGCAATAATAACGAAGTGATCACTGTATCCTGTTAACAGAAACTTTAGCATGAAACAACCTGGAAAGAAAAGAATAGGAAAACGAAAATCAGTAGGCCACTGATGAACATGAACTTTTATTAAACAACGAACAAAGAAACGATAACATAACGTAATGATAAAACCTATTAATGTCCTAGAAACAAGAAAACGTTAGAAATATGCCAGTGGTAAGAGACCAGAAAAACAGTAAGAGAAACCAAATCACCCCTCGCTGTCCCACCGCCTGCCACGCCAAAAAAATCGATAGACTAGGGAAAATGCAAGTCAGTAGAACATCCGCCCCCACTCTGGAAACTTCCAAGGTGGGGCAGGGTTGCGGCTACGCCCAGCCGGGAGCAGCCCATATAAGGCGGGTCCTGCTGCCACGCCTCGGCCAGGAGATCCTAACGTAGGGTGTAGCCGGAGGAGAGGCCGAGGCCAGCGGGACCCGGCCAGGGGATTGCCTTTACAACGCTGAAGAGTTGCAGGGGGGGGAATGTCTCCTCGACCGTCCCCTCTCTCTCCCAGTCCGGCCGCGGTGGCCCTTGAGAGTTTCAGGTAGTCCCGCCACATGCTCTTCCGGTCCGGCCACCAACGGTCGGGGGGCCGAGGCCGACGGGATCCGGCTGCAGCCGATAAACCAAGGAACCCGTTCATGGGGCCAGAGCCAGGGGCGTCCGGCCGACATCCACCGGAAGCCCGGCCCAAAGACGGACGGGACACTTCTTCTTTCTTGAATAATGGCTTTGACAACATTGGGGGGGAAGTCTTGCACATGCATCCGACCCCCCCCCCGTCCTCATCGCCACCGGCCATAACAAATGTCAAGCGGGGCGCCGTGGGGTGCACTGGGAGAGAGAGACGGTGCGAACAGGCCTCTCCCGCCTCCTCAGGTGAAGGCTTCCCAGCTGCACCCTCAGCGCTCCAGGCGCCCCGAAAAGGGTTCGTCCACTGTGGCGATGCTGCAACGTCTCGCCCGGCAGGGTGGAGCCCGTCCGCTCATGTGACCCCACGATCGCCGGTAGCTGCCGAACTCTCAAAATGGCGATCGACCTGGCAAGAGCGGGCCCAGCATGAAGAAATGGCCCGGTCACTGGTTGACTCCACCACCGTAGTCCTCCACGACCTTGAAGATTCTACAGGAGCCGCGGGAGTCTCCGACCCCCGATGGGGAATGACTGCCATGATCGCCCGTGGAGTGACGAAACTGTATCCGCGGGACGTCGGCGCTCCCATGCTGGCGCCAGCCTCACTTTCAATTACTAGAATCCTGCAGACCTCAGTTCCGGTGAAAGCACAGTGTGACCCGGTAGGAAAAATTGTTGCACCCCCTCCCCTTTTGAAGTGATAGTTCAAACCACCGATCCTTTCCTTTGCCCTTTTAACGGAACTTTGGACTGCCTCCCCCTCTTTTACATTTTCTAGAGAAAACAAAACATTAACCACTACATTACCATAGCAGTTGACACCAGAACTGTTTTCAAATTGAAAACCAACAACATCTTCAACAGAATCCTTTTTGTTTCTGCTGTGACCCTGCTACAGCACAGGCATTGTCCCCCAGCAGTAATTCTGCAATGCCGGTAAGAATAGCTGTAGTGCCTACTGGACTCACTCACCCCCGCGGCGCCCCACGCCGTTATTTGCTGGGCGGCAACTTACTAGACATCACTTTCGTGCCATCTAGATTTCAGCGCGTTCTGCTGCCTTGGAACTATTCGCACAACAGACTGCTACTGACGACCCACCCCCAGGCAACATCTTCTGAATTTTCATAATTTGAAAGAACTAGTAACATGTCCTCATCAGGAATTCAAAAGAAATTGCCACGGTCTCTTCGTTGTTTAAATGTTTTTACTGTTTTTGTTTTGTTGTATATATTTATATGTTATTAAAGTTTTATATTCCTACTACTTTGTTGGAGTGCTATATATTTTTAATGTGACACATAATTGTAAAAAGTTTGATGTTCAAAGAGTCATTCCTAGAATCTTCCGCTTCAGGCTCGGTCCCCTCCCCAATCACAATACAGGATGGTTTTCAGATAGTAGGAACACGTGTGGTGTGACGGATTTCATCGGGTGTGGGCCTTGATCTACTATAACTCCTTTGAAGAGGGGTGATTCTTTACAGCTGGAGCCATAAACTACATCTGCAGGGCTAGCTGATAGCCTGGACAATCGGACACAGAGGAAGAGGAGTGTCAGAGGGTGCGGTAGTGAATAGGGCGAAAGGGAGGTGTCGGGCAGGCACAGAGTGTGATTCTCAGGGAAGAGCAGCGCAGATGGAAGGAGGTTTATTGCCCATGCATAAGACAGAGAGCGGGGGTGACCAGTGCCTGGGGAAGATGCTTGCGAGGGTGGGGAGCCATGCTACGAATCGACAGCGTGCAGAGAGTGGGTCTGGTCAAGGCATCTAAAATGGCTGCCGTGCACGACAAAAGTGTGGCATTTCAAAAAAGGCAAGATGGCGCAAACAATGTTTTTCAACACTTCCTCATTTCCTTCTAATCGAACGTTAACAGACGTTGGTGCATATTACCAAAGTTAAGCGATATTTATCGCTAACAATGCTTACCAACGAATTTTTTACCGCTAAGCATCGTCAGAAATTATCGAACATAAACCTTGCTATTATCAAGGTTTATCGCAAATGCGATAAAAAACGGCCGCAATGCATGAATATCGCTAAAAAGTCAGCGATATTCATGCATTACCGAGCTAATGCTCTTAGCCATGTTATCCACCTCCCATTGGATAACATGGCTAAGAACTGCTCAGGGCAGGTGTTACTTTTTGGAGATATTCGCGCTTAGCGCGAATATCTCCAAAAGTTGGTAATAGGAGATATATATCTTGCATGTTGTAATGCAAATTATTGTGGTATATGGAACTCATACCATAATCTCTCAGGAAAGCAGAAACTGATCCTTTTGGGACCGCCTGAGAAGGCCTAGGGGGTGAGGGGTACTCTACTTTGCCCCCTTTTCACGTTCCGAACTATTTTATTTTACTCTCTTCTGTAATTACACAAAATAGCAGCGATAAGATGCATCAGAGACACACAGTGAGAGAAAGGAGGCCGGAGATGAAGAAGAGATGTCAAATACACATTGGAGATAATATAGTGGGAGAAGGGAAGTAAATATGAGTAAACTTACCATGTAACATAAAAATGTTGCACTCTATACTATAAGTCTCATTTTATACTACAATCACTTCGCTAAACCTCATAAATTAAAAATAAAAATGAATAATGTCTCAAACAATTTTTGATTTCTAAATATAAATTTATTCTTCAGAATTTTCTAAATTTGAAAGAACTAGTAACATGTCCTCATCAGCAATTTCCTCTTCAATCATCTCATCTGGAATTTCCTCATTAAAAGTCTGCAATGATGATTCTTGTAACTCTATGGTCTCCAAACATTCGATAAATTCGCCATCAACAGATTGATCAAAAAAATCATTCAAGTCATCTCCTCCTTGTGACAATATTTCATTATTGGTGCTGTCAATTTCAATCAATGTAGTGGAATCATTCAAGTCATCTCCTCCTTGTGACAATATTTCATTATTGGTGCTGTCAATTTCAACCAATGTAGTGGAATCATTCAAGTCATCTCCTCGTGACAATATTTCATTATTGGTGCTCTCAATTTCAATCAATGTAGTGGAATCATTCAAGTCATCTCCTCCTTGTGACAATATTTCATTATTGGTGCTGTCAATTTCAATCAATCTAATGAAATCATACAAGTCATCTCCTCCTTGTGACAATATTTCATTATTGGTGCTCTCAATTTCAATCAATGTAGTGGAATCATTCAAGTCATCTCCTCCTTGTGACAATATTTCATTATTGGTGCTCTCAATTTCAATCAATGTAGTGGACAATGCAAAAGAAATTGCCATGGTCTCTTCATTGTGAGCCATTTTATTTTGAAATTGCTTGCTGTAAATTGCAGAAAAAAATAATCACTTTCATTTATCGTTTTTAGTAATACATAATATAAAACTAACTTTATCAAGTATTTAGTATAACAGAAGGACTGCAAATAAATAACAGAAATTTTTTTCAAATTATCTTCAAGTGTACAACATAGTTCCCCTTACAAATTAACAACTCACCTTTTTAAAAGTAGGAGAAGTGTTAGTACTGTGTAAATCAAACACCAGAAATTCACCACCAAAAATTCCTCACAAATGTACCTCAGACAGTAGTATCACAAAATGGCTGTGGTTTCCTCTCATTTGAGATATATACATAACCAATTAACTTTCATCACACACAAATACAAAACCAAAGTAACATTTTAATTGGTTCTAAATTTCAACACTTTCAAATGTGTTTTCCCCATGCAATTTCCCATAGGACATTTACATACGTCTACAGCCTGAATGGCTGAACGGAATTACACCAAACTTGGCAAAATGGTACATCAAACCTAAGAGGTCAGGAAGGATCTACTATGCCCCCTTATGGTCATTTGCCCCTTCGCTTTGGCCTCCTCTTGTCTCTCGATCCTACCGAGAGACAAGATGGCGGCCGCTACGGACTGTTTGTAATGTTGACAGACGCCGGAGAACCAATCAGCTTCGCAAAGCTCCGTACCGGAGAACCAATCAGCTTCGCAAAGCTCCGTAACGCGAAAAGTACGCGAAGCGGAGCGCTGTTACAGATATATATCTTTTTTTGAACGTTAATTTCTCAAAATCCACTGGAGCACATATATTGAGACCTAGCAAAGGCACATCGGGCTACCAGTCCCTAATATTTTGCCAAGTTTCGTGCAAATCCATTCAGCCGTTTGATTATTGACATTTAGATACGTCTACAGCCTGAATGGCTGAACGGAATTACACCAAACTTGGCAAAATGGTACATCAAACCTAAGAGGTCAGGGAGGATCTACTATGCCCCCTTATGGTCATTTGCCCCTTCGCTTTGGCCTCCTCTTGTCTCTCGATCCTACCGAGAGACAAGATGGCGGCCGCTACGGACTGTTTGGAATGTTTACAGACGCCGGAGAACCAATCAGCTTCGCTTCACAAAGCTCCGTTGCGCGAAAAGTACGCGAACTGGAGCGCTGCCCGGTCCGCTGTTACAGATATATATCTTTTTTAAACGTTAATTTCTCAAAATCCACTGGAGCACATATATTGAGACCTACAAAAGGCACATCGGGCTACCAGTCCCTACAATTTTGCCAAGTTTCGTGCAAATCCATTCAGCCGTTCGGGCTAAAAGTGAGGCCAACAGCCCTATGGAAAACTCAATGTTAAAAACACGTTTTGGGACCCCCCTTTTTTCTCGACCCCCCCTGGACGAACCCCCCCAATTTTCAGGGGCTGCTCAGAAACAAAATGTGCCATTTTCCTGAAAATTCCAGCCAATTCCGTCCACAAACGCCAAAGTTATTAGACATAGAATTTTCAAAAATCCCATAGAGAAAAAATCCTAACTATATATACCTACTGGCGACCGCCAGTAGGTAATATATATATATATATATATATATATCACGCTCACTGGGGTGTCCAACAATTGAGCAACACTCGAGCCACAAACCGCTTGTTCCCCATCAAGCCTTTATTTGGTACAAACAGCTTGCATTGTCCAGTCCTTTAAAAATCAGCAGACCGCTGCCTGACGAGTTTCGAGATCAACTCTTCCTCAGAGGCAGTGGCGGTCAAAAGAGGCATGGAGGACTGCAGCTTCCTGATATTTGAAATCGTGGGTTCTGATTGGTCCACTCTACATGAGTCACACGTTGCAGTCTGGGAGTTGCAGTCCTTGCTATTTCCTCAGATGGATGCCCTTTCACATAAATGCTCAGATAAAACCCTCAGTGAGCCCCGGAAAGTGCGTCTGTTTTTATCCATGATTCGTGCTCCACATGAGAGTCCAGTAACATCGGGCTCCATGGCCCCCTGTTATGGGGTGGTGCCGCTTGGCGGCAGGACCGCCGCCTATACATCACCCTCACTGGGGAGTCCAACAATTGAGCGACACTCCAGCCACAAACCTCGTGTTTCCCATCAAGCCTTTATTTGGTACAAGCAGCTCGCATTGTCCAGTCCTTTAAAAAGCAGCAGACCGCTGCCTGACGCGTTTCGAGATCAACTCTTCCTCAGAGGCAGTGGCGGTCAAAAGAGGCATGGAGGACCGCAGCTTCCTGATATTTGAAATCGTGGGTTCTGATTGGTCCACTCTACATGAGTCACACGTTGCAGTCTGTGAGTTGCAGTCCTTGCTATTTCCTCAGATGGATGCTCCTTTCACATAAATGCTCAGATAAAGCCCTCAGTGAGCCCCGGAAAGTGCGTCTGTTTTTATCCATGATTCGTGCTCCACATGAGAGTCCAGTAACATCGGGCTATGTGGAGCTGCGCGATGGATAAGGACAGGAGTGTTGTTTGGGGCTCATGGTAGAAACTTTGGAACGAGCAGTAATTTGAAAGTGCATCCATCCAGGACATATGGACTACATCTCCCATAAGCACAATGTGTGTTTTCATAAAGGGAGATGGTAGACGTTGTGCACTTTACTGTTGGCCCCTGATGAGGAAAATAAATTTCCGAAACGCGTCGGGCCTATTTCAAGCACGCAACTGCCCATACCAACAAACGCTTTGGGGAAGGCGCACACAGGCTCGAGTGCAACCTGCTACTTGGACAACCCCACGGAGCTGTAAAACATTAGCGGCGATCCTGCCGCTGGGTAGCACCACCCCGGAAAACGGGGGCCACAAGACTCTCTATTCATGGAGTCGAGTATGTGGAGCTGCGCAATGGATAAGGACAGGAGTGTTGTTTGGGGCTCATGGTAGAACCTTTGGAACGAGCAGTAATTTGAAAGTGCACCCATCCAGGACATATGGACTACATCTCCCTTAAGCACAATGTGTGTTTTCATAAAAGGAGATGGTAGACGTCGTGCACTTTACTGCTGGCCCCTGATGAGGAAAATATATTTCTGAAACGTGTCGGGCCTATGTCAAGCACGTAACTGCCCATACCAACAAACGCTTTGGGGAAGGCGCACGCAGGCTCGAGTGCAACCCGCTACTTGGACAACCCCACCGAGCTGTAATACATTAGCGGCAGTCCTGCCACTGGGTTGCACCACCCCGGAAAACGGGGGCCACGAGACTCTATTCAAGGAGTCGCGTATGTGGAGCTGCGCAATGGATAAGGACAGGAGTGTTGTTTTGGGCTCATGGTAGAGCCTTTGGAACGAGCATTAATTTGAAAGTGCATCCATCCAGGACATCTGGACTACATCTCCCATAAGCACAATGTGTGTTTTCATAAAGGGAGATGGTAGACGTCGTGCACTTTACTACTGGCCCCTGATGACGAAAATAAATTTCCGAAACGCTTCGGGCCTATTTCAAGCACGCAACGGCCCATACCAACAAACGCTTTGGGCAAGGCGCACGCAGGCTCGAGTGCAACCCGCTACTTGAACAAACCCACGGAGCTGTAGTATATATATATATATATATATATATAATATATATATATATATATATATATATATATATATAGGTCCAACCATTGCTCCCCACGCAGCCCCGAGGAGCATTTAAGCGGCACACCCAAAACTGACGATATCTCCTTTAATCCGATTTGCAGCCAGGGTTTCACATATACAGCCCAACGCGTTTCAACTTTACGTCTTGATCACGGGCATTACATAATTACGACTGCTGAGAATCCCACAGGTGAGTTCAATTCATATTGTCTCAAATAGTACAATGCATCCTGGTCTCAGTAGTCACCTCCATTGGTCATTTCTTTTCGTGAATCCTGTTAGGATGCAAATAACAAAACAATCACAGAGTTCAGTTTTGTCCCGCCCTGAGCATGGATTTTGAAGCTCAGCCGGGCCCTCTAATGTCTGTGTAGAGGTGATGCCGCTTCTGCCGGCACTGGGCTGTGCCGTGTAGTATGTCCAACCATTGCTCCCCACGCTGGCAGTAGGTAGTTATAGTTAGGAAATCCGTAACATTCTATTTGGAATAACTTTGGCGCCGGTCAATGAATCTTCATGAATTCTCCAAGAAGATGGTCTGCTCCACTCCGCTCCTTCCCTGAAAGTTTGGGGGTGATTCATCAAGCAGGGGCTGAGAAAAAAGGGGCCCCAAAACATGTTTTCCCCATGCAATTTTCCATAGGGACCTTTAAGATGGGCTACAGCCCAAACTGCTGAACGGAATTACACCAAATTTGGCAGAGAGGTAGAGTGTAGTTCGCAGATTATGCTTTTTAAATGGTGTAAATCTGTGCAGTAGTTCATGAGAAATGCGCGTTGGATGTGCATATGGCATGGAAAAAAAAAGAAAACCTGAAGCCCACTTTAGTGCAAATTAGCCCCCCGGGACAATTTAGTTTATTATAATGGGGGGCCCAGAAGGGCCCCCAGCCCCAGGGACCGCCACCCCCGGCGGGCCCCCGGTGCGGCGGGGGCTCATGGCCCCCCACAGCAAATGTAAATGTACATGTGTGGGGAGGCTCTTAGGTCCCCCCAGCTGCTTTTTGTTAAATAGTGTAAATCCGTGCAGTAGTTCCTGAGAAAATCAAAAGTGAAATGATGGATATATCTATAGACGAAGTACCGTCCAAGTATTATAAGCGTACCACTACAAGCACGAGCTGCATGCTAATTGGCTGTCAACTGTTTGTCAACACTCCAAACCAGCAAGTGTTGGCAGCCATCTTGTGTCGCGGTAGAACCGAGGCACAAGAAAACAGAAAAAGAAGTGCGCAAAAGACGCAAAGGGGGCAGGGTAGACACACCCTGACCCCCTAGGCCTGCTCAGGGGGTCCCACAAGGACCCCCAAAGCCTAAACATTTTTTTTTTACAAAATCGCGGCATGCGCGTAGGATACGCGTAAGGCATGGAAAAAAAAAGAAAACCTGAAGCCCGCTTTAGTGCTAATTAGCTCCTGGGGGGGCAAGTCCTGGGGCAATGTAGTTTATTATAATGGACTGCTACCCCCGGGGCTTTTTTTTAAACATATGTGCAGCGGGGGCTCATGGCCCACTGCAGTAAATGTAAATGTATATGTGTGGGAGAGCACTTAGGTCCCCCCAGCTCCGGGGACCTCCACTCCCCAGGGCTTTAAAACATTAATTGGGGGGGCTCTGAGGTCCCTTCAGCCCCAGGAGCGCCACTCTCCGGGGCTTTAAAATATTAATTGAGGGAGGCTCTGAGACCCCCTATCCCCAGGAACCGCCACCCCCCCCGGGCTTTAAAATAATTTTTGTGGGGGGGCTCTTAGGTCCCCCCAGCTCCGGGGACCTCCACTCCCCAGGGCTTTAAAACATTAATTGAGGGGGGCTCTGAGGTCCCTTCAGTCCCGGGGAGCGACACCTCCCGGGGCTTTAAAATTGTAATTGAGGGGGGATCTGAGGCCCCCCCAGCTCTGGGGACTACCAACCCCCAGGGCCGGCTCCTGCAATGTCCCGGGGTGCACAGCCCGGGGACACTGCCGTTTGCAATGTCAGGGTGAAAGCCTTCTACCCTGACATTGGAAACTGCTTTCCTATAAGGAAGAGAGAGCTCTCTCTTTCAAATAGGAAAGCAGATAGTTTTTTCTCAGGGGGAGCAGCATGTTAGTTGTTTGGATTTTGAAAGTGAGAACAGATTTCACTGCTCTGTCTTTCAAAATTCAAACTAAGTTTGTTATGGGAGTGCGGGAGCCTGGAGACTTCTGCCCTCTCATAGCAAACAGCAGTGTCTCAGGGTTAGGTACCCGGGATACTGCAGGAACCGGCTTTGGGCTTAGCAGTCTCCAGGGCTCTCGAGGGCACCAGGTGGAGGGCCACGCAGCCCCCCTCACACTATACAGAAATCTCTGGGGGTGGTTGTTCCCAGGGTTTGAGGGGCCTCATTGAGGCCCACTCACTTTTAATTTTGTAGGGGGCAGGGGCCTTGGAAGCGAAAGTGGAGCAAGTGGGATGTGAATCTGGTATAGTGTTTTGTTTTACTTCGCTTTCCTTTCTGTCTTGTAGAGGATCTAGGGTAAATATAATGGTTTTTGTACAGCCAGTACCTTTCAACCCTACCCCCAAACGGCTTTCTGCCTGTTACCATAGTAACAGTTCATGGAACACTTGAGCACAGAGGTTAGAAGTTCATCACACTATATTGCTAATGGCGTTGTACTTTTAAAGTTTTGGATTGGTACCGTTAGTTGTAGCTATAGACTCTGGCACAGATCTGGTAAAGAGTTAGTCTTAGAATTATACTTCAAATTATAAATATCATTTTTACTGGGGACAGCAACCCCCCACCCCCCAAAATGAAGTATTCAGGTTTTTTTTTTAATTAACTTTCATTAAAACAACTATAAATAACTGGAAAGGTAACTTAAAGATAACAGTACAATAAAGAACTAGAAACATAATTTTAATAAAACAATATAATAAACAAAATGTGATGTGGACTCCAACAGACGTATGGTAGGTATTCTGCAAAACAAAAAAGAAAATAAGTGTTTCAAATTAGATAGATGTGTCTAAATGAGGTCAAACATTACAATTCAAGGTAACACTAGGATTTTACGTGTGCAGTGTGCCTGGTACATTTCAGTTGTGTTATAAGGCCGCACTGAAGCGGTGTCTGTTTGGAAGTGCCTACTGCGTCAGATTTAAATTATAGATCAACAGGTCTTTAAAATGATTCAGAGATGAGACAATATTAGGCGGGAGATCAAGTCATTATGCAGGACAATATTCTTTAGGGCTTATTTACAAGAGTCTTGCAACACTTTTGTGTTACTTTTTTCATGTTGAAAGTGACGCAAAAGTGGAGCAAGGGGTTTGTAAATAAGCTCTTTTATTTCTAATGCATTTAATTGGAGGCATTGTATATCTAGGCAGCTCTGCTTACCTTGTGTAAACACTGTGGCCAGCAGAATTCACAACTTCAACTTAGCTTTGGTTCTACATGTCAGAGTAGACAGCAGTGTCCATAAGTTTAAAAGAGGAAGAGAAATGATGTGAAAGAGAGAGAAAAAACGACTTTAAAACGTGGTTGAGAGAAAGTTATAAATGGAGCTGTTAATACTGGAGAAAATATTCGTAGCTCACCTTTTGCCTCTGTTGTGTGTCTAAGCACGTACTGGTTCATAGTGCACCCTTTAGTTTAGTGATATGAAAGATAGAATTTAGACTTTGTAATAGCATAGTACATACAACTGCACACGTATATTTTCGCTTTATTTACTTGTATACTGTAAGAACCCATGATTCGCAAATTGCGATAATCTCTCAGGCGCAGCATCGCCTGGCGAGGTTGGAGGTAAAGACACTGACTTGGTCCAAAAAGGTGAGAAATCGGAACCTCAAGATGGCCGCTGGCTTAAGTCACGGTCAGCAGTCTAGCTTTTAGATCCTTAGAAGCCGAGGCCAGGCGATGCGCGTGATTATTCAGAACTGCGCACTTCACCAGCGGCGTTGCCCCAAGCGGAAGCGCATTAGAGTTTCGGAGCGAGTAATGTGTTTAGAAGTTTAATGGAGCAGAGAAAATAGTTTAGTTAACAGTTTTCTGTTTCCTGTGTGTCGCGCATTACTAAAGGCGCGTGTTTTGGTAATCTTAGTTACGGAGCGGCTTTTCGAGAAAATAAGCCTTTCCGTGAGTTCTGACCGGAGAAGAAAGTCAACAGTGAATTCCGGTTCTGAGGAGAGGAGTCGGAGTTTTCAGTCAGCTGAGAAGAAAATGAGTCAGGCAGCAGTTTCCCGACGTCAGCTGAATCTAGTCAAACGTGGTCCTGTGAGGAAAGTAAACAGAACGGAGAAAAGTGACATTTATCTTACCTGTTGAAACTCGATAAAAGTATCAATTGAATCAAAAGAATACTTACGTAATTCAAGTGGAGATATCACAGCTCGACTGCATATGCTGAAAATTGGAATAATATGTGGTAGAGGACTTTAATGAAATATAGGAGAATACAGTATTGGAAATCTGAGATTAAGCCCACAAAGGTTGCTGGGGAAAGCATAAGAAGACAGAGAGAGCGAGACACCAGAATCACAGACCAGAAAAGTAAAATAGGAAGAAGGAAGCATACTGAAAAAATACAGAAGTATACTGAACCTTACCTAGTAGAAGAGAGGGCAAGACTCTTGGCAGCTAATGGTAGGTAGGAGTTAAGGACGTTGTAGAACTGGGTTGAGAGAAGGCAATAGGTACATAGTTAAGGTTGTTGTAATTTCCCCACAGGTTTCAAGCCAGAGAAGGTCTGCAGGTCGGACTGACGGCGGAGGCATTCAAGAGGATCTCTTCTTGTTTTTGTTTATTTTTTCTTTTATCCATTTTTCCCCTTCCCCCAGGGGTAATGGTTTGGAGACTTATTTAATGTAAGCTCTGGGTCATTGCTTATGGTGGGATTGGGAAGCTAGCATCTCAGTTCCCGTGCAGTTCTTCGTGTATCCTTTTGTTAAAGTCTGACATATACACAGGATAATGTATGTTTTTAAACTTCCACTGTAAGGAGGTGTTTGTGCGCCGTTTTTCTTCCAAAGTAGTATATTACATACACTCCCACTGCATAGCGGAGACTTCTCGATATTGCAGGGCAGATTTACAAGCTCCCTGTGCACCAGTATGTCTCTTTTTGTGACGTACTGATGGCGTAGTGGACTCCTTTATATTTACGAGAGGAAAAACCACCCTGCGTGACTTTTCCTCTCTTGTAAATATGGCCCCTTCACACGCAGCACTTTGTGGTGAAGGGGCGTTTCATGGGTGTTGCTGTGGGTGTTCCCAGGCAACACCCATGGAACAAGAGACATTGTCCAGATTTTCGAGAAATAGTAAATCTGGAGATGCATCTGAATGCTACGTCACCCTAGAGGTGGCGTAGCAAGGCGCATCGAGGACAAATGTTTTCATTTCTCCTCGTTTTTTTCCTCTTTCAATGCGTGCTGCATTCTACGCACGAAAGAGGAAAAATGCCTTTAGTGATTATTTTTGTACAGGAAGGTGCCTCTTCCTGCACAAAAACAATCTCCCCTTGGCGCAGGCATCCTTGCACCATGGTGAAACGGTGCCTGCGCCGGCACATGGCAACTGTTTGTGTGCCAGCAGAGGGGCGAGCACAGGAATGCGACATATTATTGTAAATATGTCGCATTCGTACGCTCTGAAAGTGCCGTAGTGTGGTGAAGCCAAAGGGCTTACGGTGCCACGCTGCGGTACTTTCTTGTAGACCTGCCCCTGCGTACCTAGACTGTTGCATCTCATTGACTCGCAGAGTCTGGAGGTGAGTATTTTTCTTGAGAAGTCAGAGGCAGATTTACAAGCTCCTTGCGCTACTTTTCCCATGTTAAAAGTGACACAAAAGTGGCGCAAGAAGCTTGTAGATCTGTATGTCAGACTGTTGTAACCTATCTATACTCACTGCTCGGAGGTAATTGTATATTTCTACGCAGTGAATGTACTGGATACTATCCACTCTCTCCTTTCACAGATACCTTGCTATTGTTTCGGAAACAAGCTTCTTTGCTCACCTAGTGCAGTTGGCGTGATTCAATGAGGGTGCACTACGTGTCGAAGCAGGCTTCATTGTGGCCGACAGAGTTCACTACTTGTACTTAGGTAAGGTTGTGCACGGCAGAGTGGACAGCAGTGACCATAACTTTAAAAGAGAAAGAAGAACGATGTGAGAGAAGGTCAGAGCGAGAAAGAGAGAAAAAACGACATTAAAATGTGGGAGAGAGAAGTTTATAAATGGAACAGTTAATACTGGAGAAAATACTCGTAACTCACCTCGGTTGTGTCCAAGCACGTGGTAGTTCATAGTGCACCCTCCATTTTAGTGATCTGAAAGATAGTATAAAAAGTTAGTAATAGTATAGTCCCACTTTCTCCTTTGACTGATGACTTGTCGTTGTTTCGGAAACAAGCTTCTTTGCTCACCTTGTGCCATTGGTGTGAATGAAAGAGGGTGCACTACGTGTCGAAGCAGCTTTCTCAGAAGTTGGTACGATGGCCACGCATCATCGCAGAATCCTCGAACATTAAGTTTTAGAAGTGTTGGGGGCGGGACTCCAATTTGTGAAACACAACCTGTAAGATAACAAGAATTTACAATGCAATGGTCTCGGCATCATTAAAGGTAGAGCTATTGGCATTGCTCATGACATTTTTTTTTTTTAAATCATAAATAAATGGCATTGTCATTTACATTGCCAATAGCTTAATCATTAAATAAATGGCATTCTCATTTACAATGCCAATAGCTTAATCGTGACCTATTGCATTTACACCCACACAGAGCCACACACACAAAGTCCCCCACACACACATACAGAGGCACCCACACAGAGCCACCCACACAGAGTCATTCACATAGAGCCCCCTACACAGAGCCACCCTCACACAGACAGAGCCACCCACACATAGAGCCACCTACAAAAAAAGCTATCCACACAGAGCCACACACACACACACACACACACACAGAGCCACACAGACACACACACACACAGCCACACACACACACACACACACAGAGCCACACAGAGCCCCCCACACACACACAGAGCCCTACACACACACAGAGCCCTACTTGGAATTCCATGCCTAAAGAACTAAGACTTCGGGACTTAGAGAGACCATTCAGGAAACAACTTAAAAACTGGATTTTCAATTTGACAGATGCCTACGTAATGGCCGCCATTTAGATTTCACCTTTGTTCCTCCCACTTTTGTCAGCGCCAGGATGCTCCTTCCGGAGCGACAGTTCGCGCTTTATAAATACCAAATACAAATACAAAATACACACACACAGAGCCCTACACACACACAGAGCCCTGCACACACAGAGCCCCACACACACCCAGAGCCACATACACACCCAGAGCCACATACACACACAGAGCCACATACACACACTGGAGAGCAAGCACAGCGAGGGTCAGGGAAGCAAGCACAGGGAGGGGGCAGGGTAGCAAGCACAGCCAGGGGGCAGGGGAGCAAGCACAGCCAGGGGGCAGGGGAGCAAGCACAGCGAGGGGGCAGGGAAGCAAGCACAGCGAAGGTGCAAGGAAGAAAGCACAGCGAGGGGGCAGGGAAGCAAGCACAGCGAGGGTGCAGAGAAGCAAGCACAGTGAGGGTGCAGGGAAGCAAGCACAGTGAGGGGGCAGGGGAACCAGGGGGCAGGGGAGCAAGCAAAGCCATGGAGCAGGGGAGCAAGCACAGCCAGGGGGCAGGGGAGCAAGCACAGCCAGGGGGCAGGGGAGCAAGCACAGCCAGGGGGCAGGGAAGCAAGCACAGCCAGGGGGCAGGGAAGCAAGCACAGTCAGGGGGCAGGGAAGCAAGCACAGCCAGGGGAGCCAACACAGCCAGGGGGCAGGGAAACAAGCACAGCCAGGGGGCAGGGAAGCACACACAGCCAGGGGGCAGGGAAGCAAGCGCAGCCAGGGGGAAGGGAAGGAAGCACAGCCAGGGGGCAGGGAAGAAAACACAGCCAGGGGGCAGGGAAGCAAACACAGCCAGGGGGCATGGAATATATGTTCTCTTTTCCTGGGATGCATAATTTTAGCTCTCATTGAGGTGCTCTTGGCACCTTGCATAAACGTAATAACTTGGACTTACACATTCCTTTTTTTTCACTTAAGCCCCACAAACACTTCTGACAAGCCTGGACTAAAGGCACCTTCACACATGAGGTTTTAAGCATTTTCCGACCCAGGTATACCTAAAGTAGTATTTCGCCATACAAGGACACTGCTGGTAACTGTTTCAATGAGGCACAGCCTTCCGTCTCACAAGCATCATGTACATGTTTCTCGTGGAAACACCCACGTTGACACCATTAGGTATGTTTTCCTGTTTACTACCTAAACGTTAATCTCCATAAAAGGCTGTCACTTAAGAAAACTATTTTCGTCTCTCTACCTTGTTTGTAACCTTCATCATTTTACCAACAAACAAGTAACAACATTAGCATTGTCCACAATAGGTCGCATGTAGATAAGTCTCTCAACTTTTTAGTGTGCTCTGGATAATAACTTCTCTTAAAAAAACATATATACCTTAGCATGGAATTCAGGTAAACAGTGCTTTGCTGAGCTGGAATAGAAGGAGGCAAGCTCCAGATTCCAGTGGTGCAAGTGGCACCAAAGCAGCAGGACAGTGGGGGAGTGCCACCCATTCTGACAAAGGGGCAAAGGTCACCATCTTAAGAAGTCAGGAAGGGAGGAAGGGAGTGTAGCGGGTGCCTATTTCTCAGAAATGTGTCTGTTATTACTTCAGCTTTGCCAAAGGACATGTGCAAACACTATAGAGTGGCATAGGGTCATACGTTTTAAACTCAGGGTAGCAAAAAGCAAAAATCTCCAGCTCAAAGAGCAGAGGCGTCCATTTCGTGGTGGTAGGGATGAGGAGTCTGAGCTGCTCATCACAGTGAAAAGGGGATGATACCTCCCTAGGGATGGCACAAGTCACCGACGGAGGGTCGCCACCTCTAGATAGCAGTAGTGCAGCTAATGTGGTTACTGGATGCCAGTGGGGCACGTCAGTATAAAATCAAAGAGGAGTGGGGCAAGTGTTTTAATCCCAAGGTGCCAGAGGGGAGAGTGGCTCGCCCTTGGTGATTGAGGGACTGGTGTTGTTACCTCAAGTTGGACAAGGGACAGATGTCCTCATGGTAGGGAGCAAGAGGGCAGACACAGTATAAAAATCCTGAGACACGGCTCATGTTATAATACGAAGCAAGTAGCAGCAATGAAGAATGTGGATCAGAGAGGAGGCAGTGAGTGGAGCAGAGTGCAGTGGCTGCAAGTTGAGAGAGAATGGTTTCCGTTTCACTGGAGGGGATCGGACATGGAGAGGGGGATAGGTGGAAAAGGGGTGGGGTAGATAGGAGGCAAATCAAAAGCAGCCTCCGATGCAGCACTCTTGCTCTGACTGTTCCTTCCGGAAACGTCCAAATTGGCCCCTGCCTGAGGTTCAACACTAAAACAGGGTCGCTCTTTTTTCTGGGGAAGCAGGGGGTGGAGGACTTTTAGGCAGTCTTTGTTCTCTTCTCCGGATTTGAGGTGAGCTCTTGTTGCGGTTGAGATTACGCCATCGGTTCTATAGGGGCCCGGATTAACAGCAAGGCAGAACCCCGTCCTGTTCTCATCTTGAGGGGCGCTAAAGCTTAGATTAGGGCTTCTGATGGCCTCAGCCATCCCTTCTATGAACGAGGTCCTTCCACTTACAGGGGCAGCATCCTTACCTTGCCCTGCGTCATACTGGTTCTCGGCTACTCTACCCGCCGGAGATGCTCTCCTTTGCTGTACCGGGGTCCGCTGATGCCGTCAAAGGTGAGCCCTGTGCAGAGTGCGGGCCGGGGTGCTCCGACTGTGCTGCTGCGGTATGTGCCCAGAGGATGCTTTCACATTCTAGAAACTTCCAGCGGGCTCCAGAGCACGCAGCAGGACTGTACCATCTGCGGGCAGCAGAAGAGGGGGTGCGCGGGGGTGGGGGCACTGCGGCTCTGAGGGGGCACGAGACAGGCAGGATTGCAAAGAAGCAGGAGTGAAACGGAACCCATAGAGAAAAGAAAGGAGGAAAGGGGCAGGAGATAGAAGAAGGCAGGCAGAACACGGCAGGCGTGTAAAGGTGCCAGGGCAGGAAGCTAGAAAAGATGGCACTGGACAAATGTCATTAGAGCAATAATGGGCAAGTGGGAAGAGTGAGGTTCCGTGAGAATCGATATGATGTTTTGGGCATGATCGAATATGGGCAAGTTTGGTATCTATGAACCGTAAATGACGAGTTTAGTAAGTGTACGCGTTTTCGCTACACTACTTGGAAGGGTTCGCCTTATTTACGCGTTTCTTTATCTGAACCCTCGGGTTCCATTTTAGATACGGCATCCATTTTGTTTCTTGCCCTCACGTAGTCAGCTAGCAGGCAACTGTCCGCGTCATGACCCTTAGTTCCCAAGCCTTACGGAAGACGCATATTCCTTTTGTGCGTCTTTTATGACAAGGGGGATGACACTGCAAAGGCAGATGGCTCCGCTTGAGGGTAATCTTGCCGTGCCGGTCTATTGTTTCAGCCGTGCATGTGCTAGGATTGAATCCTTTGATCCTGTGATCATGCTTCCGATATTACCCTCACACTCTTTCCTCTACTGTTGTCTGTCTTCCTTGCAGCTGTTCTTGTCTCTTTCTTTCTTTCGTTTACAACTAGAGTGGAATGTGCTTAACGGTGAGAAGATGTGCTTTTATAGTTGGGAACCGGCAATGTTACTGTAATTATGTTCCGGGTTTCAAGAAGTCCTTTTGAACTTTACTGTGGGAACTGAGTTGTAACCTTTTGTTCGTATGTTGTGCAATGACGAAAATGTGTATAAAAGGAGCGATCCACATTTACAATTTGAAGCAGACTCTCAGAACCTACACGTTGTTGTACTTCTTGCGATTTCTGTATCCCTGCAGTAATAAACGCTGAACTTTGACGCCGAAGGAAGTCTCCCGTGTCTCTGTCATTTGTACGCCAGAATAGGTAACCCACGAAGGTTTCAGGTGTTGTCCCCTAGCACCGCTGGGCCTTAAATAGTCCAGTCCTTCAGTTGGCGCCCAACGTGGGGCGACATCAGCGGTACCGGTCCAAAGCCTGACGATTGTGAGGAACTTCGTGTGAAATCTCCGAGGGAAGGTGCACCCCGCTTCATCGATCTTGTTGTCGAAATAAGTGGCCCGAAGATTTTTTCCTGCGAAGCTTCCCGCCTCCTGACGGCTGCGACGGACCGATGCCCTGACTGTCGACCTGTTTTCGGCGCCTGGCGTAGTCCTTCCGTACGGCGAGACGATAGACGGGCCTTCCTGGTGACGCCATTGTGCTCTCAGTTAAGTATTTGTGGGTCGCTCCCAGTGTCCTTGGTTGTTGTTGAAACTTAGTTGTTTGCATGGTTCCATTGCATTTGTGGTTCTTAGTTGTTGGTTCTTAGTTGTTATTTGACAGTTGCAATTGCCAAAAACCGAGGGTTTTATATTTTTTCAAAGATTTTGTACTTCGGTAACCCTTGAAGTTTGATACTAGGTTAGTGTGCACGATGCCTAGCCATAGTGGGTTCTTTGGTTTCCTTAAATGTTACCATAAGGATTCCCGGTTGGAGGACTCGTGTCCGATACCTCCAGTTGGAACTCCGATATATGAGCTCTATAGTCGACATGGTGTGGGCCCTATTGTATATAATGACGGTTGGCTTCGTTACACGAAAAAGGATGGTGCCCTTAGTTGGCCACCACATTGCAGTTTTGAAACTGAGATTTTAGATAATCTCGAAATAAAATTGTTTAAAAAGAAAGCTAGGCCAGCTATGTTTGATTCCCTTCGGTTATGGCGCAAAGAGGCCAAGCAGAAGGAAATCAGACAGTTCAAGAAAAATAAAAGAGAAGGTATCGTTACGATGATGCAACGTGCCGAACAATGTGAACGAGATAAAGCAGATAAAGAGAATGAAACTTCTGTTAGATTGCACCACATGAAGGTGGATAAATGTTATCCAGCTTTACCGTCAAATCCTGATAAAAAGGAAGAAGACACGAAGGAGGATCCTTTGTTAGCGTATTTGATGAAATCGCCACCTCCTTACGCACCGGGTGCTACGGCTCCTGTAGTTCCTCCTGTAGTTCCTCCTGTTATTGCGGCTGCTGGTCAGCCTGTTGTTGGTCCTGTTCTTGTCCCTGTACCTGCTCCTCTTCCTCCTGCTCCTTCGACTGCACCTTCTCCGCCTATTGTTTCTGCTACTCCTACTGTCTTAGCTACCCCCACTGTCTCTACGGTCGCTTCTAATGTTGTTGCTCCTGTTCTCTTTTCCTCTTCTCCTTCTGTTCGAAATCGTATCCCTACCTCTGTTGCTACCCTCTATTCTCCGCTTTCTGGATCAGTATCTCGATCCGCTGTCTTTGAAACTCCTCAGAGACGAAGTCAAATCCCTGGTGGAAGGGAGAGTGGGACACTAGTAACTATGGCGCGTAGGTGTATTAGATATCCTGCTAGATACCCTTCGCGCGTGGTTTTCGATACATTTTCCCAGTTTAATGAGCCCACGCAGAGATTCGTGTTTGAAGAAATGTGCAACTCCTTGAAAGAAGAGTGGGATAATGATGAGTTAGATATTGTACCGCCCGACATAACTGACCTTCGGAGTCAATTTATGAACGGTATGATTGTAGGTGAAGATGTACGACGTGCATTAGAGCGATTGTTGGCCTTTAGGTCCGTAGTGCCTTCTCAAGTGTTGTTTGATACTGATTCCGATACTCAGAAAGTAACCCCTGGTCAGTATCCTATGAGAGAGGTTCCGCCTGTATGGATGCCAGGTTATCCCAATGCTAATCCTGTGGTTCCGCCATACTTCCAAAGAGTTTGGATACACCTCCCATGGAAGCGATCAGAAGTTTTGCAGGTGAAGCAATCTTTGCCTGATCCGCGCAAAAATCCGGCAGGTTATTATAAGGAGTTATCACAGTTGGTGGATGCTTCTATTATGAACCTTGCTGACATTGACATGCTATTTGGTAATGTCGTGCCGCAACCGATTTGGGCGAAAATCCGCCAGGAGAATCATTTAGTTGAGTTAGGTGGTGATTGGGCCACTCTAGTAGCAGCTGATCGACGACAAATTGGTGGGGCTAAGCCAGAGCAGGTAATTGTGGATTTACCTCAGAAGATCATTACGCTCATGAAAACTCTTAGGCCAGCGATGAGGGTAAATTGGGACAAATTGTCGGCATGCAAGCAAAAGAAGGACGAGAGTGTCTCGGATTTCTTTACTCGATTTGAGGAAGCATTTGTCGATCATAGTGGTCAGGATATGAGTACTGAGGGAGGTCAACGGTTATTTGTTGATAAGTTTGTGTTAAATTTATTGCCTGAACTGAGCAACAAATTGAAAAATTCAGAAAGTGCATGGGCTGTTTCAACCACTGCTCAAATATTAGCGACGGCTCAATATTATGAGAATAGGGAGAAAGAAGAAAGTGATCGTTCAGATAAGAAAACGAAGGAGCTTAAAACGAAGGTTTTGTTGCAGCAAGCGTATCCTCCACGTTCGAACCAACATGATTCGCAACAGCAGTATCGGCCACAATCACAGTCTTCTCGGATGCAGTCACGTTCTGACTCCTCTTCATTTAGATCTATGCTTGGATACAATCAGTGTGCATATTATAGGGCTGAGGGCCACATAAAATTCAATTGTCCTGCTTTACGTGATCGCTATAATGATGTTTCGGCTCGAGGGGGACGTGGTGGTCCCCAACAGCCATCACGAGGTAGAGGTCGTGGCACCCCTCCAAATCAGAATGAGCGCTCTCATGTTTCATCGGATGCGAATAATTGTTTTGACCAGCGAAATGCGGGGTCTGTTAGATCTGCACAGTACCATGTGGACGATTATTACGTAGGACATGAGACTGTTACAGACGACCGTTGCTAGGACAGCCACCGACAAAGAGAGGGAGTAGTGTCAGTTCCGGTGGATCAGAGAGGGCCTTACGTCGCAGTTGCCACATCTGGCGTAGTTGAGCCTTTTCTGTTGGACACTGGTGCAGCAAAAAGTTCCATCATGCATTCAAGACTCCCTGGCGCACCTTTGTCCGGCTTAACAAATGTTTCCATTGGATTCTCCGGCGCCCCTGTTAGCAATCCTGTCTCTAGCCCTTTGCCCCTTACGATTGGTCCTCGTGAGCTAGAGGCCCCATTGATTTTATCTACTGGTTGTGGTGAGAATCTTTTGGGTCTGGATTTGTTGAAACGGTTATATGCGAATTTGTACTGCTCTCCTGCGGGAGTGGAGCTTACATTGGGTCAGAGAGTAATCTCTCCTATGTACTTGTCAGTCGATAAGTTCCCACCGGAATTGAGTTCCCTTCCTGCGTCTTTATGGGCCACAGGTCCCAATGATGTGGGCCTATTAGACATCCCACCTTATGTGGTTCACTTGAAAAAAATGTGCGGTTACCACGTATACCTCAGTATCGTATTTCTCTTGATGGTGAACGAGCACTGCTAGCGATCATTTATGATCTGATCAAAAAGGATGTCATTGAAGAAACTCGGGGAAATGTGTGCAATAGTCCTGTGTTACCCATTTTGAAACAAACCGATCCATCTAAACCTCCTGTGTACCGTTTCGTAATTGATTTGAGAGAGGTGAATAAAATCGTGATTCCGCAGTTTCCTGTGGTGCCTGATATCACGGCCTTGTTGACCCTGATTCCAGCTTCTGCCTCCTGGTTCACGGTGATCGACCTAAAGAACGCTTTCTTTAGTATTCCGATCGCTGAGGAAAGCAGAGATCTATTTGGATTTTCATTAGGAGGTCGAAGTTTTAGGTTTAAACGCGCACCTCAAGGCTACTGTGAAAGTCCATCGATTTACAGTCAAGCCCTTAAAAGTCAACTTGATGCATTTGTGTTACCGACGGGTGCGGCTTTGATTCAGTACGTTGACGACCTGTTGGTGGCAGCCGATACCGAGGATATTTGTAGAACTGCTACAGTATCATTGTTACGGCATTTATGTGACTTACACCACAAGGTGTCACCTTCTAAGCTGCAATATTGTTGTCAAGAAGTAACCTACTTAGGTCACTTATTGTCAAAAGAAGGGAGAAGGTTGACCCCAGAAAGAATCGCAGCGATTGCCCGAATGACTGTGCCAAAAACTCCGAGAGATGTACGTGCCTTTCTAGGTATTACATCATACTGCAGACAATGGATTCCGAATTTCTCATTATTGGCGAAACCATTGTTAGCTCTCACGTGCAAGGATGTTCCGACTCCTTTGCCTTGGTCTGAAGAGTGTCAGAAAGGTTTTTCTGAATTACGTGATGCGTTGTGTTCGGCACTCCTGATTACAGTAAGCCATTTACACTATACGTTCACGAGAGGGATGGTTGTGCGTTGAGTGTCCTGACGCAACAATTTGGCGACAAACAACGTCCATGTGCATATTTCTCTTCGACCTTAGACCCAGTAGCTAGAGCATTGCCAAGTTGTTTAAGAGCAACAGCGGCAGCTGCGGTGTCTATTCGACAGTCCGCAGGTCTGGTCATGGATAATATGCTCACGGTGATGGTCCCGCATGCAGTAGACACTCTCTTGAATCGAACAAAGACTCAACACCTGACGAGTGCAAGATTGTCGGGTTATGAGTTGACACTTTTGGCAAGTCATATACGAATAAAACGTTGTAATGTGTTGAACCCAGCAACTTTGTTGCCGGTCAGCATGGAATCAGGTGATGTAGCACCACATGATTGCTACTTAAGAACTGAAGAAGAGACGAAAGGTCGTATTGACCTGAAAAACACTCCATTGGTAGATCCCGATGGTACTTTGTATGTTGATGGTTCATGCTTTAAGTTGCCGAATGGTGAAGTGACGACTGCGTATGCTGTGGTGACGTTGAGTACGGTTGTGGAAACTGCGAGATTGAGTCAGAATTCGGCCCAGGCGGCTGAATTGATAGCATTAACAAGAGCGTGCGTGTTGTCTAGAGGCAAGCGGGTGAATGTGTTTACCGATAGTCAGTATGCATTTGGCGTAGCGCATAGTTTTGGTCGATTGTGGAGAGAAAGAGGGTTCTTTACGTCGCATGGCACGAAGATCCAGCATGGACAGCTTGTGAATGATCTTTTGGAAGCACTTACATTGCCTAAACAGGTGGCAATAATCAAATGTAGTGCGCATCGGAAAGTGACAGATGATGTTGGCCGCGGTAATGTGTTTGCGGATGAGATTGCTAAGGAGACAGCCAGAGATTTGACAAACCGAATGTATGTTACGAGTTCAGTAAGATGGCCGACGGAGACTGGTATGTGTGAGGACACAGTTGAAAGTGTGAAGGAGATACAGAATGAGGCTACTGAGACGGAAAAGACTCAGTGGAAAGAAAGCACGGGGACGTTAGACGAGAATGGATGTTGGGTTGATTTGTCAGAGAAACAGAGATGGATGTTGCCGGACGCATATGTGCTTGCTGTTGTTACTATGGCTCACGGCACATCACACATTAGCGCGAAAGGTATATGTAAGTTGTTGTCTCCTGTATGGAAGAATGATGGGATTACTAAGTGTGCAGAGAGAGTGGGAAAGAATTGCATGGTATGTTTGATGTATAATCCTGGTAAGGGCACCCCCACTCCACCTGGTCACTTTGCTCCTCCTACATGTCCCTTTGAAATTATCCAGTTGGACTTCATCCATATGGAGAGATGCAATAACTTGAAGTACGTTTTGGTTGTAGTGTGTGCGTTCTCCAGATGGATTGAGGCTTACCCCCTTAAGGATAATACTGCCCTGTCCACAGCAAAGGTTTTGCTCAAAGAATATTTCCCCAGGTATGGCATGCCTCGGATTGTATGGTCAGATAACGGAAGTGAGTTTGTGGGAAGTGTGATGAAGAGTGTATGTAATGGCCTTCGTATCCGTCAAAAGTTCCACAGTGCCAATCATCCTCAGTCAGCAGGTTTGGTGGAAGGATACAATGGCACTCTGAAACTGAAAGTTGCCAAAATTCAGGCAACGACTGGTTTATCGTGGCCTGATGCTTTGCCCCTAGCTCTCTTATCGACCAGAGCGACTGTACACTCTCGAGTAGGGCTTAGCCCATATGAGATTGTGTTTGGCCGTCCTGCGAACATTTGGGGAGTTCCGAGGCCTAAGGAGTTTGACAGACTTGAATATCCAATGTTGATTGACTATCTTTATGATCTGACTGCTAAATTGAGTTTGATTCATCAACAGGTCTTTGAGGCTCTACCGGCACAAACAGAGGGTCCTGGTCATCGGCTACAACCTGGTGATTGGGTCATCACCAGGAACTTTGGACGAAAACGCAATCTTGAGCCAAGGTTCGTGGGACCCCACCAGGTGTTATTGGCGACGAGGACTGCAGTTCGGCTGGTAGGCAGGAAGCATTGGGTACATGCGAGCCACACAAAGAAGGTTCCGCTTCCTTTGCCAGCAGATACGTGGATAAAGAAAGGAGTCGCCTCGACTGAAACCGAAGCCCCTTTGTCCTATGTACCATTCAGTGATGCTCAGCTTGTAGAGAACGATTCAGTGCAATCAGACATCCCTGTTGAATCGACGGAAACTTTACCTACGTCATCACCATTGGAGAGTTCAAGTCCTGAATTATTACCTGAACAATCGAACACTGCTTTGTCATCTGAACCATTGTTCGAAGAGCAGACTCGACCCGGGAGTTGTCGATATTTTCTTCGACCACGCAATAAAGACTAATAAAATTCTTTTTTTATTTTTGATTTTACATTACCCCCTTACATTTGCCTTGAATATTGTGGACATTTTATATTGTGTGTACCCTTTTCTTTTCGTGCAGCTAAGAGACTTATATTAAATTGAATGCTCAATTCATTTAAAACCTACCATCTGGGTTGGCCGTAGGGCCGTGCGTGTACTTCCTTCTGATTAGCAGGTTTTTGACACTAGGTCGATTTCTTTTGTCGATTTCTGGGAACTCCTGGGAATTGATAATCGCTACTCAGAACGAAGTGCGTCAAGAACATCACGGACGGTTTTTAGAGGATGGAATTTACTATGCTGTCGAAAAGAGAGAAAATGTCGGCGCAAAGATCTAAATTGCATAAGGTGTTTCGTACAAAATGTTTTTTGTTTCAGATTTTTATGTTATTCCTAACTGTTTCTATGTTGCTGGTGGGTGGAGCGTATTTTGGGATTCAATTATTATTGCCTTCCATTTCGCCTACTCCTCCTTCACATGATTTGAATTCTGCCTCCACTATTTCTCCACATTCCTTTCATCTTCTGCCTCAACATGAACAAGTCAGACGTGCGGAATTTATGAACAATTCCTTTGTTCAACTCCTACATCAGCATCAGTTGGTGATGAATACTACCAACTGTTGGGTGTGTGGGTTAATGCCACATACCATGGATAAGGGTATTCCGTATTTGGTTCTTCCTTATAGTTCCCAAGGGTCAGCTCGAGCATTCCAAACTATGTTCCGTAGTGCACTAGATTCCTACCCCCATCAAGAACCACGCTCAGTAAAACTTGGTCCTGGCCCGTATCACAAGTCTTTGACGATAGCTATTGCTGATTTAGATAGAGACATTTTTGATGCATCGCTTATCCCAGAGGAGGAGGTGCGAGCATATAAGGATCTGAGTGAGACTGAGTATAGTATATCAGTGGGTGATAGACAGCTTAAAAGCTCGTCTCCGATTTGGATCGTACCTCACCTTGGTCACTTCTGTCTGCAAGGTCTTGGTCAAAATCCGAGAGCTCAGTTTGGGAAGAGTGCTTGTACTGAGACGTATGTCTTACTGATGCTCTCTTCCCCTGTCTTTCTGACTACCAAGGGTACTTATGTTGTGTGTTACGATCGTGCTTACACATGGTTGCCTCGTGATTTCTCAGGCACCTGTTATATCGCGAATCTTCTACCACCGACTTTCACCGTTGCCTCAGACTATCACAAGACTAGAGTTGTGAGAGGCGTTGTTAGTAGAGAGGATACTGCTGGTCAAGAGGCAGGAGACTTCTTTAAGGGTTTCCTACCGTTTTGGGGTCCTATGGTTAATAGTAGGAACTTGAGACAGCTGACTCGTGTGGTTGAATCAACTGCTAATATCACTGCAAGCGCCCTTGGTAACCTGACAGCAGAGCTTCAAGCGGATAGACTTATGACGCTACAAACCGTATGGTTCTAGACGTTGTACTAGCAGATAGAGGTGGTGTGTGTAAGGTCATCCATTCGAGTTGCTGCATTTTTATACCTGATAATGCTCCAACTGTCTATCAAGCCATCTCAAAGTTGCACAAAATCTCGGAGTCCATACACGTGGACGAGGGAGATTGGACGCTTCTAGGATGGTTTTGGGCCCGGATGTCGACCTGGGGTTGGAAGATTCTGATGATTATAGGGATTGTTGTGACGTTTCTGTTCACGTGTTGTCTTTGCGTGCAGTGTGGTCCTGCCTTATGTGGCCTTTGTGCTACTACGTGTATAAGAAGGCCATCTGTTACCAAAGAGGCATTGATGGATAGGATAATGTTCCAGCAACACCTGAATGATCTGATGAATATTGAAATCGATTTTGATTTCGACTAGTGCTTGCCTACATGAGGGCAAAAGGAGCGTCTGAGGTTCCGTGAGAATCGATATGATGTTTTGGGCATGATCGAATATGGGCAAGTTTGGTATCTATGAACCGTAAATGACGAGTGAAGTAAGTGTACGCGTTTTCGCTACACTACTTGGAAGGGTTCGCCTTATTTACGCGTTTCTTTATCTGAACCCTCGGGTTCCATTTTAGATACGGCATCCATTTTGTTTCTTGCCCTCACGTAGTCAGCTAGCAGGCAACTGTCCGCGTCATGACCCTTAGTTCCCAAGCCTTACGGAAGGCGCATATTCCTTTTGTGCGTCTTTTATGACGAGGGGGATGACACTGCAAAGGCAGATGGCTCCGCTTGAGGGTAATCTTGCCGTGCCGGTCTATTGTTTCAGCCGTGCATGTGCTAGGATTGAATCCTTTGATCCTGTGATCATGCTTCCGATATTACCCTCACACTCTTTCCTCTAGTGTTGTCTGTCTTCCTTGCAGCTGTTCTTGTCTCTTTCTTTCGTTCGTTTACAACTAGAGTGGAATGTGCTTAACGGTGAGAAGATGTGCTTTTACAGTTGGGAACCGGCAATGTTACTGTAATTATGTTCCGGGTTTCAAGAAGTCCTTTTGAAGTTTACTGTGGGAACTGAGTTGTAACCTTTTGTTCGTATGTTGTGCAATGACGAAAATGTGTATAAAAGGAGCGATCCACATTTACAATTTGAAGCAGACTCTCAGAACCTACACGTTGTTGTACTTCTTGCGATTTCTGTATCCCTGCAGTAATAAACGCTGAACTTTGACGCCGAAGGAAGTCTCCCGTGTCTCTGTCATTTGTACGCCAGAATAGGTAACCCACGAAGGTTTCAGGTGTTGTCCCCTGGCACCGCTGGGCCTTAAATAGTCCAGTCCTTCAAGAGGCAGCAAAGCGGATGAGGGTTAGAGGGCGTGGGGAGACAGAGAAGAGAGGGTGGGAATTAAAAGAAATATAAAAATTCAGCAAAATGTAGCTCCACTCAATTAAAACTTACCTGGAATGGCAGCGGGGCTGTTCCTGATGACGACAACAAAAAGAAAAAATGGCTGCAGCAAATGTCCGAAATTTTCGGAATCGGGGGCGTGTTTTTTGCTGAGTGACGGATGACTTCACAGATAGAAAGAATGCAAAAAACACACCCCCGAATCCGAAAAAGACGGGGTTTCAACTGAGTGACGCCCTCTCCTCCAATGGCTGGCCTCCGTTTACGAGCGGTAATTTTTTACTGAACTTCTTTTCTGCGGGAGGTGAAAAAGTTTGATCTTCGTGGCGACGGGTCATAAACTCCTCTAAGATCATGACTGTGAGAATTATAATATATATATATTTTCACAGTATATGATCACAAGGGGGGAACAGACTAAAAACCAAAAGCCGGTGACATTGCTTATATATCTTTACTCTTTGTGCCGACGTGTCATGATCTCCACTGAGATCAGCATAACTGTTAATGTTATGATATACATATTAACAGTATATGATCTCTAGGGGAAAACACAGTAACAACGGGAAGATGGTGACGTTCATTGTAAATGTTTAGGGTTTGAGCCGACCTCTCAGTGTCAATATTATAATATAGAAAGTCGCAATATATAAGCTGAAAGGAGCCCGAAAAGCAGCAATGTTTGTTGTAATCTATCTGTGTCTGAAAACAAGATGCTGACGCTACGGAGAAAAAGCAAAAAAACATGCAATACATTTTTTTTTTAGATATAAATGTTTAAATATTGACAAATAGCCACAAATTATAACTAAGTACTATGCCTATGCCAAATTGAAACAACTTACAACTCCGGAATATGTTGATGGAAAAGAAGAATCTATGCTAGAAAAGGGAACCTGCATCACAGATTGGCGACTCAGAAATAACTTGCGAGAACGAAACTAATTGCACAGTAGGTGTGGTTTATATAGCTTTTGGTTCTTTAATAGACTTTGGAAAGAATATTTGCTCCGCCTATGTAGATGTCATGTTTTACAGTTTAAACGTGCTGACTTTTTAACTGCTTTACTTCTGCATGTGTTGGGAAAAGTTACAAACTGTGAAGCTGTAAAGGTTTCTATTGCCATAGTATAAACGTATAAGGTCATTATTATCTACATATGTTGGAGAGTTTAAAAAGTGTTACTCTGTAAACTGTGTTTTTGGCATTCTCATGATTAAAAACATCTAAATAGAAGACATAAAACAATATTGTTTACAAAAAAACGATTCATATTTTTTATTACTATGCTTCTTAATTAAAAAATGCTAGCATTTGTAAATCGTAAAGCTACCCTCGGAAAGGTGTGCTGGCGCTTGGGACGTTGGAAAGATTAAGCAAGGTATTACTTTCAGTGAGATAGTGGTAGGCTAAGATGTCACAGTGTATAAAATGGGACATGGCTTGAGAACAGGTCTTTGCAACACACCTGTATGGTATTGAATAGAAAGACATGCTTGGCTAGTAGAGACCAGGGACTTTCAGGATTAAAAGAGACCAAATTGCTCAACTTAAAATATGTCACAGAGTGTGTTTCCAAATACTCTTTCATATTGAGGAAAATTGAATTTTGCCTTATCATGTGTGCCTACGTGTTCCCCATCCTATGTTATATGTGCATGATTAATATGCATATATTCCCCTATGATCGAATAAAGACACAATTATAGTTGTGTCCAACGTTAGTATGTTAGTTATCCAGTCCCCGTGAAAGCAACGTGAATTAGGCTTCTGGGCCTATGTTGACACCCTTTTCCATTATGCACGTTAATTCATCGAATTGTCCCCGTTTCTAGGCCTCATGAGGGCCCGGACACCAGATTCAAGCTCCAGTCTCCTGAACCCACTCCGAGGAGCGATGCAGCCCCCACCTGCATCCCTGACCCTTCGCTTACTTCCTGCCGCGCAGCGCGGTGCCCGGCCTGGCTCTGTCTGCCTGCCTGCCAAGAATATGTTATGCCCACAGTTATCAGTTCAGCTCTCCGTCTTCACATTCCTAAGCTAATGAACCACATAAACATCTTCAGCTATAGTCTAGTCCTTCTGTCTCCATGCAAGTGAATTACTGTATTAATATCCATAGAAGATTCATAGTACACACAATACATGAAGAACATATGCATGCACCAGTCTTAGTGTCAAGTAGCCTTTGCTCTGATGACTTTTAGACTCTATCAACATGTACTCCAAAACACAAGATACCAGATATGCTATAGGTACATGTCGTCCTGACATTGCAGACTTTCGTCTCCTCTTCTAGTGTAGAAGTCAGAGCCCCCAGTTCTCCCCAGTTACACGTCATAGCCCGTTTGTGCGCACCACTAGGTTAAAGGTTCCAGCTGCCCAGGTAGCCCCCTCCATGTATCCACCCATTTATGACACTTCTGTGACGTTCTCATCACATGTCTTCGTGCACGCCCTGTGCACGCCTTCTTTTCACGCCCATGTGTTCTTATCTTACGTTTGTCACTTGTTCCGCCTACTGTATGCAATGCAATTGTAATGTTTTACTATATATACCATGTACTGTTAATAAAACGTTGCAGCTGCCATTCCATTTCATGCCAGGCTATTCCGATCCTGTCCCTTCCCTTGTGCCTGATTAAAGCCTGTTCAACTCAGATACCCCGGATCTTGCCTCTTATTTATTGAGCTATCTGTTTTATTTAATGTATAGAAACATAGTACCGGTAATTAATTATTTATTTACCACATAATGGCGCCCGAATAGGGACGAGCCCCTTCCCCACGCGCCGGCGATGTAACGCAGGCCCCCTGACCCTTCTACAGCAGTGACGGAACCCTATGCGCACGTGCAGATATTTCTGCTTCAAGTCTCCCTCAGGCCCACGGAGGAGACGGAGACTGCGGTCCGGCATCCAGACGAGGCGGTGAGGAATGCGGTTCGTCCTGACCAGAGCCCAAGTCGAGAGAGCAAGGTCCGAGGTATCCGGAGGCCCACCTGTAACCGAAGCCCGAAGCTCAAAGCGCATGCGTAGCAGTAACCAGACGTCGTAGCAGTCCAGTCCAGTCCGAGGCCTTCAGTTTCTGCTTCCCGGTGAGTACCGTTGCGGGGGAAGTATCTAGACAGGTTCATTAGTTTGTCCCTGGTCCGATGGGTTTGGGTACACAGATCCAGTCCGAAGTATTCACCTAGGTGGATATGGTATGACGTGTCTCTTTATGAGACCGGTATGTTCTGTACTGTTTTAGCAGTGCATCTAGTATTTCTATTAAGTCTGTTCTCGAGAAATTCAAGTATTATGTTTTCAATGTATCAGGTAGAATTCTGTTCGAACTGTTATTAATGTATTTTTGTGTCGTGGTATGAGTGATTGTTTTGCTATTTCATTACTGTGTTTATCGTGTATTGTGTTTAAATTCAAGTACAAGTTCAAGATGCCGCTGTTTTCTAAGTTACGTCAGATAAAAACCAGAAAAGGGTTACTCGAAGAAGCAGTTCCTGTCCCTCCTAGGGACAGTCCTGGTCACTTTATGTATCACAAGCATGGCTTAGATGCCATATTATATCTAGACTTATGGGTGGATTATACAAAGAATCTAGAAGAGACATATAGATGGCCTGTATCAGGTACATGGGATGCCGAGTGCATTATGCGAGTAGAAGAAGCATTATGGAAAAAGAAAGCCCGACAATCCCAGAAAGACGCCATAGAATTATGGCGTAAAGAATCGCATAGGAGATCCGAAAAAGAATTCAGAAAAGCAGAATTAAGTAGGGAATCCTCAGAAAAAGCCCAAGAAAGGGAACTTCTAGAAGAAGGTGAACGAGTTAGAGCAGAACAGTCAGATAGACAGAGAAATGCCCTTATTAAAGGTATGTATCCTCTTCTTGCCGAGGGCTTGCCGAAGGCAACCCCGGAAGCATCCTGTAATTTACCGCCACCCTTGGTCCCGACTAAGCTACGTCATAAACTGACTGCAGCTGAAATTTTCCTTTCGTCCTATTTGGACGATACAGTCCCAGAATATGCAAATCCTATTCCGGCTGCTCAACCTCAGCACCCTGTTAATAATGTAATTCCTGTTCCTCCAGTCACTGGTCCCGGGAACCCTGTCCATGTGCCAGTACCCCCGGACCAGTCCACACCACGTGTTTTGCCAGTCACTTTACCAGCACATTCAGTATTAATTGACGATTCTAGTTTAGGCGGAGCGGGGGAAGGTGCTCCTACCACCCCGCCTCAAGTAAAACGACTGACGCTGAGAGACGCAGCGTTACAGCGCACGCCAAAAGTGACTACATACGCAGACCTCAAGCGACACCTTACTGATTGCATATATGATTCAGTTCCAGGCGAAGATCGCATGATAATATATTCCATACGTTTACGACGAGTTGCCAACTATTAGGCCACCCTGCCCGATATGAAGGAACATCTAGACAGAATATATCGTTTTATCCGTACGGGGGAGAATTCAGAAAGTATTCACGAAGCTATGGCACATAGAAAAGTCGAGAATCAAAGTATGATTTTACAGTTCTTGATTAACTGTTTAATAAGAGAACAAGATCAACCTGATAAAGACAAAGACGAGATGAAAGCCCTGACGAGGTGGAGTGACAATATAGCCGAGGGAAAACATAAGACACAAGGTAGTATAGAAAGCATGTACAGGAAAATTCGTAAGGAAATTATAAGTATACACCAGAAGGAGAAAGCAAAAAGAGAAACCGAGAAAGAGAATGACTCTTCAAGTGAAGACATAGACAGCGAGAATCCCGACAGAATAGCGTATGTAGGTAGAACTAGACTTTCCGACAGACATTCACGCCTAGATTACAAGAAAGTTTTTCCTCCTCCCGTACCAGAACAGTGTTCTCTTGAACAAGTATTCCAGGCTACAGATAAAATTCTGAAACTACGAATAGGTTATAGTGAGCTTAGTACCATGCATGAACAAGAACTAGCCCGATCAGCAGTCCGATGGACTAGTGATTCTACCACGTTTTCAGATGAAATAGTGGCCTAAATGTTTCTGAAACTGCCCCCAGCCGAGCAGCGTCTGGTGGGTATGTATATGATCCAACACCTCATTACACTGTATGAGGATCAGCATTCTGATCCAGGTCCCTTGTATGATGTCCTGAACGAGTTACTCCTAAACAGATGGAAAGGTCTAGGTACCGATTTAATTAGTGTCGTTTTAGAACAACGCCATAAATACAGAACGTTCCTGAATCCACATTTTGTTCCTGTTTCACCCCCAGTAAGAAAATCATTCTACATAGACAGACAGAATCCGTTGCGAGAAGTACACCCAGTTAAGGGAGAGGGGGGTGATCTAGAACGAGTATTTGTTTACACCCCTATCACGAAAATAGAGCTCTTAGAAATGAAAAAGTTAATACCCTGTCACGATAAAGATCCAGCAGGGTTCCACCGTGAATTAAAAGACATGCTCCGTATGGGAGAATACACGTATCCTGATATCATTAAAATGTTAAAGGTCCTGTTGCCTGCGGGCATATATGAAAAACGTAAAGAAAAAGAATGGGAGGTGGGAGAGAAAAAGATAGATTGGACCGCATTAGAGACTGAAGATAACACACGAGTTCCAGGTACTGGTCTTGGGGAAAGAGCTAAAGCATTGCCCGAATTGTTAATACAAGTCTTGCCAAGATTACTAGCCACGAAAAAGGAAGACTGGGATGCCATCTCAGCCTGTAAACAGAAACAAGATGAAGACACTAGTGATTTTTATTCTAGATTTGAGAAATGTTTCATTATTAATAGCGGCCTGAAAACAAGTAGTGAGTCGTATCCACATCTTTTTGTTACCAAATTAGTAGAGAATTCTTTACCACAAGTTAAAAATCGAGTACTGAAAGTCGAGAGTACTTGGCAAGCTAATACTCCGTCACAAATGCTCCAGATGCTCCAGTATCACCAGAACAGAATCAGAGAAGAGCAAGAACACGAGAGGAGACGTATGAAAGACACGAAAATGAAAGTACTAGTTGCACAGTCTGTTCCACAAGACAGTCAGAAGAGGGGTACGAATCAAACCAGTCATCCTGCAGCTCCCGTTAAAGGGACATGCAATTACTGTAAACAGCCAGGTCACTATATAAACGAATGTGCAGTTCTGAAACATAACATAGCTACTGGTAAGACGAAAGAGAGACCACGTCCTCCTCGACAAGAACATGTTCCGCAGAATGCCCAGACACCGCCGAACGCACAACAGACAGTTACAGTACCGCAGCCTATAGCTGCCACACAACACGTTACACAACAGATGTACCAGTATGCACAGTCAGATTATCCAGAATATCAGCAGTATTCATGAAACAGCCTAGAGAGGGAGGTTGGCTTGCCTCTCATCGAGATTCCTGTAGATCAAGAGGGTCCCTATGTACACAGTCAAGTATTAGGGAAAGACAGAAAGTTTCTGATTGATACAGGGGCAAGTAGGACTACCATCAGTCATGACGAGGTTCCAGGGGCTCCGCTCTCAGGCTCTAGAAATGTTTCCCTTGGATTTTCAGGAAAGCCTATTGTTAATGAAATATCGAAACCAGTTTCCCTAGAAGTTGGTCCATTGTCCCGAACTACAGACTTGTTACTTACGAAATCCTGTCCTGAAAACTTACTAGGTATCAAAACGCTGAAGGAATTAGGAGCAATCATTTGCTGCTCCCCAGAAGGAGTGAGATTGTTTTTACGTGATTTTAAAGGTCATTATGTATTACGTGATTTTGATCCAAGATTATTGAATGTACCACAACATTTATGGGCGCAAGGTCCAACTGATGTAGGTTGTATGCACATTACACCCTATCGTGTCACTCTGAAGCAAGGTGTTGTATTACCACGAATCCGACAGTACAAATTGCCACCTGAGGCTGTAGCAGCCTTATCCAAAATTATTGACGAGCTCATTGCTCAAGGAGTAGTTGTAGAAACTGACTCCAATGTATGTAATTCTCCTATCATTCCGATTCTTAAACGTACTGATCCCAATGCACCTCCAGTTTATCGATTAGTGATTGATCTCCGAGAACTTAATAAATGTATCATACCCCAGTACCCAGTGGTTCCAGATATTTCTTCCCTATTGACTGCCATTGATTCCGAAGCTATGTTCTTTACTGTTATTGATCTCAAGAACGCATTCTTTAGTGTCCCTATTCATCCAGATAGCCAGTTTCTTTTTGGATTCTGTTTAAATGGAAGAAGCTATAAATTCACACGAGCTCCTCAAGGTTTCACAGAAAGTCCTAGTATTTACAGTCAAGCACTTAAAAGACAACTAGATAATATTCACATGCCAACTGACACTGCCCTGCTCCAGTATGTCGATGATCTATTGATCACAGCCCGTTCTGAACGTGACTGCGAACGTGCGTCACTTACAGTCTTGTATTTCCTGGCCGAGATGGGGCATAAGGTGTCCCCTTCGAAACTGCAATTCTGTGTCCAGCAAGTGGTCTACCTTGGACACTTACTGTCCAAGAGGGGTAGGCAGTTGACACCAGACCGTATCCAGTTAATAGCACATCTTCCACAGCCCAAGACTCAGAAGGAGGTACGAGCTTTTATCGGCCTCACTTCTTACTGCAGACAATGGATCCCTCAGTACGCATATCTAGCCAAGCCACTGATACAGTTAACGACACAGGAGGCAGCCACATTGACTGTCCTCCCTTGGACCCAAGAACATACACTTGTTTTCAATGAGTTAAAGAAAGCTTTATGCCAAGCACCTGTTCTAGCAACACCGAACTACAGTAAGCCGTTTACACTTTTTGTTACTGAACGCGATGGTACAGCATTATCTGTTCTCACACAAGATCAAGCAGGACAGTACAAGCCCTGTGCTTATTTCTCTAGCACATTAGATCCGGTGGCCCAGGCTTTGCCTGCGTGCCTCAAGTCAGTTGCAGCCACAGCTCTAGCTATCAGACAAAGTGATTCCATAGTGTTAGGACACTCCCTGACAGTACAAGTTCCACACTCCGTGGAAGTTCTTTTAAACCGAACACAGACTCAGCACTTGACAATTGCACGTTTAACAGGATATGAACTGACACTGTTTCAGCCACACATAGAAATCAGACGCTGCAACATTTTAAATCCCGCTACACTGTTACCTTCAGTTACTTCAAATCCTGCCACACATGACTGTGTGGAAGTTGTTAACACCATGACAAAGCCAAGACAAGACTTGACAGACATTGCATTACCTGATCCCGACCTGACACTCTATGTGGATGGTTCATGTATGAGAACAAGTACAGGAGAACTAGTAGCCGCGTATGCAGTGACTACTGAGACCGAAGTTATAGAAACACATCGTATTGACACCCTGTCTGCTCAAGCAGCAGAGCTCGTCGCTCTGACCCAAGCCTGCATACGAGCCAAGAACCTGAAAGTAAACATATACACAGATTCACGTTATGCATTCGGAGTCGTACACGACTTTGGAGTACTCTGGCAAGAGAGAGGTTTCATGACTTCTCATGGAACCAAGATTCAGCATGGCCCCCTCATTCAAGCTCTGTTAGAAGCAATACATTTACCGACAGCTATCGCTATCATGAAGTGCAAGGCACATACGAAAGTCACTGACATCATTTCCCAGGGTAACGACCTGGCAGATCGAACAGCCAAGCTTACAGCTCAGACTCCAGACATTCCAGTTAACGCGACACAGACAGACATTCCAGTTCAGACTACTTGTATGACAGTTAGGGATCCTACACAAGACGTACTAGACATACAGTCACATGCTACTCCCGACGAAATCAAGAAATGGTCTGAACAAGGAGGGGTCCAGACAGATCAGGGATGGTTGACGAAGGGAAAAGCCACATGGTTTCTCCCCGACTCTATGGTTCAAGTCATTATTAACACCGCACATAGTCCAGCACATTTAGGAGAAAAAGCCATGTTAGACAGTATTCAGAACCTCTGGTTTAACAAGCATTTACGAGCAGCAGCCAAGCAGAAAGTACGTACCTGCATGATCTGTTGTCAGTTCAATCCAGGTAAAGGTGTTCCGGTGGAACAAGGTGGATTCCATCCTCCTGACCACCCTTTTGAAGTCCTCCAGATGGATTATATTCAGATGGATCGATGTCGAGGTTTCAAGTATGTCCTCGTAGTTGTATGCGCTTTGTCCAGATGGACAGAAGCATATCCAGTTCCAGATTACACTGCCGCGACCACTGCCAGGCAGTTGGTTCGTGAGTACTTCCCCCGCTATGGTTTACCTAGGGTCGTGTACTCAGACAACGGCCAGCCCTTCTCTTCCGAACTCATGAAACAAGTATCCTTTCTGTTAGGGTACCAGTGGAAGTTCCACTGTGTACGACATCCCGAAGCAGCAGGTCTCGTCGAGAGACATAATCAGACTTTAAAGATCCGCATTGCCAAGGTTTGCGCAGAGAAAGGCATAGATTGGTTGGTAGCACTGCCAGTCGCCCTTTTTTACATGAGAATGGTCGCTCACTCCCGTTCAGGTCTGTCCCCTTTTGAGGTAGTTTTCGGTCGTCCCCCAAACATGTGGGGTACACCTAGGCCCCGTAAAATAACTGATGTTGACAGTAATATGCTGACAGATTACCTGGCTTCCTTGATGTCTGCACTACTCTCTTGTCGTTCACAGGTCGCCGCTGCTTTTCCAGACAACACCCAAGTGAAACCGCACGAGGTCATACCAGGCGACCTCGTTTTGATTAGGAATTTTGATCGTTCAAGTCCGCTGGAGCCCCGCTGGAAGGAACCAAAACTCGTGCTGATGACCACGAGGACAGCAATCAAGGTGGAGGGCCGCAGAGGGTGGTTGCATTCCAGTCACGTGAAACGATTTCATGGACTCCGTCCAAAGACTTTTTTTAAAGACTGACCCGTTCTCAAGGACTGCCCAGACACTGACTCTAAACTTCCCCTGTTAGAGAAAACTCCGCAGCAGGAGTATAAAGAAAAATTAAGGTCTAGTAAGTCAGCCAGTTTAATTGTCTAAGTCCCTCTCGGGTGAAGCGGTTAGACAGGTTACTGACATGTATGAGATAGACCCACATAGTGAGAGAGTTAGTCGAAACTCTAAGAAAATACGTTATCACAAAGCTCTCCGAAGCCGATGCATTGTTACTCTTTTAATTTTATTATTTCTGAGTTTTATGATTACAGGCATAAGTTATGTTTTATATATATATTTTCCTCCTACTGTTTCACATGTACATTTTTCCTCTAATATTACAGTAGAGCACACTTTTAGTGAACTGCCTCCTCACGAGTTATCCTATCGTCTTGCCATGCGCAATAATACTTTTATCCGAATGTTACACTATTCACACCAGACAAGCAATGCCACTAATTGTTGGGTGTGTGGTCGACTCCCCCCTTTCCAGACACCGAAGGGAGTTCTGCCACTCTTTCCCTATCCGTTTTCACACAATGGTTCGTGTGGAGCATGGTCCACGTTAACATCATCCTCAAACGATATGTCCCTTCTGAATAGAACATGTTTCCCAGACAAGGAAGGTCTTTCCCATAGAACAGGGTTAGATCTAGAAAATGAAGTATATGATCTAGGTAATTATTCCTCGAATTTCATGGTTTTGAATGTCCAGTCTGAGACTACTCCAGATTTGCCTGCTATTACAGTTCTACCAGTGAAAGGCGAATTATGCGTTAGAAGGAATGGTTCAGTACATCTAGGACATAGTGATTGTACTACTGTGGTCGAGTACAGTGACAGTGGGAAATCTACTTTTAAAGCCTCAAGTCATTCTTATTTTGTATGTGGTCAGACCGCATATATACGTCTGCCCCATGATTGGGATGGAACATGTTACATTGCCTTCCTACTGCCACCAGTTTTCCTAGCCCCATCCGATTATCACAGAAACACACATCTAGTACACGTTAGACATAGAAGGGAGATCGAGTCCCCAATTGTCGATCAGACTGAAACTGCCTTAGAACAGTATCAAGACTTCAATAAAGGTTTCTTCTTCTTCATAGGTCCTGTCCAGAATAGTAAGTTAATACGTAGGTTAACTAGAACCCTTGAAGGAGTAGTGAATGAGACTACTTCCGCTCTAGGTAACTTAACCGAGGAGCAATCTGCTATGAGATTTGTCGTGCTCCAAAATCGTCTCGTCCTTGACGTCATACTGGCCGATAAGGGCGGAGCTTGTAGAGTCATCGGATCTAGTTGCTGCATTTTCATTCCTAATAACGCACTGTCTGTTTATTCAGCTATAACCAGACTTCATAAAATTGCCCATCAGTTACACCAGAATCCAGGCACCTGGACATGGTCCGGTTGGCTCTGGAGTATTATATCTGCCTGGGGATGGAAAGTATTGTCATTCCTGGGTATAGCAGTAATTATCATATTCAGTTGCTGTCTCTGTTTACAATGTGGCCCTGCGATTTGCGGCTTGTGCGCTACATCCTGTATTCCAAGTCCAAAGTCCCGTTCCAAGAAGATTCGAGACGAGCAAATGATGCTATATGAAATGATAGATGGTATCATGAATATTGATGTTTCCTGATGGAAACGTAGGGCACAAGGAGGGAATGAGGAAAATTGAATTTTGCCTCATCATGTGTGCCTACGTGTTCCCCATCCTATGTTATATGTGCATGATTAATATGCATATATTCCCCTATGATCGAATAAAGACACAATTATAGTTGTGTCCAACGTTAGTATGTTAGTTATCCAGTCCCCGTGAAAGCAACGTGAATTAGGCTTCTGGGCCTATGTTGACACCCTTTTCCATTATGCACGTTAATTCATCGAATTGTCCCCGTTTCTAGGCCTCATGAGGGCCCGGACACCAGATTCAAGCTCCAGTCTCCTGAACCCACTCCGAGGAGCGATGCAGCCCCCACCTGCATCCCTGACCCTTCGCTTACTTCCTGCCGCGCAGCGCGGTGCCCGGCCTGGCTCTGTCTGCCTGCCTGCCAAGAATATGTTATGCCCACAGTTATCAGTTCAGCTCTCCGTCTTCACATTCCTAAGCTAACGAACCACATAAACATCTTCAGCTATAGTCTAGTCCTTCTGTCTCCATGCAAGTGAATTACTGTATTAATATCCATAGAAGATTCATAGTACACACAATACATGAAGAACATATGCATGCACCAGTCTTAGTGTCAAGTAGCCTTTGCTCTGATGACTTTTAGACTCTATCAACATGTACTCCAAAACACAAGATACCAGATATGCTATAGGTACATGTCGTCCTGACATCGCAGACTTTCGTCTCCTCTTCTAGTGTAGAAGTCAGAGCCCCCAGTTCTCCCCAGTTACACGTCATAGCCCGTTTGTGCGCACCACTAGGTTAAAGGTTCCAGCTGCCCAGGTAGCCCCCTCCATGTATCCACCCATTTATGACACTTCTGTGACGTTCTCATCACATGTCTTCGTGCACGCCCTGTGCACGCCTTCTTTTCTCGCCCATGTGTTCTTATCTTACGTTTGCCACTTGTTCCGCCTACTGTATGCAATGCAATTGTAATGTTTTACTATATATACCATGTACTGTTAATAAAACGTTGCAGCTGCCATTCCATTTCATGCCAGGCTATTCCGATCCTGTCCCTTCCCTTGTGCCTGATTAAAGCCTGTTCAACTCAGATACCCCGGATCTTGCCTCTTATTTATTGAGCTATCTGTTTTATTTAATGTATAGAAAAATAGTACCGGTAATTAATTATTTATTTACCACAATATTAAGAAGGACAGGATAAGTTACTCTGTGTAGCTTTTCTTCCCTATGTAAATATGTCCTCATTATACACAATACTTTGTGTTGAAGGGGCGTTCTATAGCTGTTGCTGTGAGTATTTTCGATTTATATAAGCAATGACTAATTTATAATTATGTTAAAAGGTGAGTCCTGGATAGGTCTTTAAGGATTAATGTGTGTGAAAACACATGAAGTATTCAAAAACTAAAGTGAGAATGGTACCTAAATACAGATAGATTCACAGTGCTATTCTAGACAAGCAACAGTATCCTTTGCATTATACTAAAACACATTTACTAGTTTGGAAGGGGTAAGGTAAACATTTTTAGGACTGCATTTTAGTATAAGAGCCTGAGTCAGTTTCCATAGTCATAAGCAGTGACTGGTTTCGAATTTTATGAAAACTTAAATACAGGATATGTTTATAAGCAATTATATTTATATACCCTTATGAAGTACTAAAACTCTACTGTTGGAATGTTATTAGACAATGGTATTTAAATAATATTTGTTTGGGGCCAAATAAGTTGATAAACCTACTTTTGTATTATGTAGTAAGAAAACTGTTAAAGTGAAGTGTTTATGTTTTTGTGCAAGGACCTAGAACATAACAGATTTGTTATGGATAAAGAGGAGAATATGACCGAAGATACATTGAAAATGAGCAACAGTTTAATTACCAAACGTTTACCACAAAAAAAGCAAAACAAATATATAGAAATTAATGTAACATATTGGAAAAAATTTAAATAATAGAAAAAAACATTTAATTTAGTTTTTTTATTATTTTAAATTAAACATATGTAATGTAATTTAAAAAATAAAATAGCTAAAAATTAATATTATAAAAAATGTACTAAATTAGTATAAAAAAAATAAATATAAGAATTAATAGATATAAACATTGGCATTTATAAAACCTATGAAATTCACTGAAAAAAACATACGTTTCACACACATTATAGTTAGGAATTATCATTTAAAAAACCTTAGAAATTCACTGAAAAAAACATAGGTTTCAGCCACTTTATAGTTAGGAATTAGCATTTAAAAAACCTTAAAAATTCACTGAAAAAACATAGGTTTCACACATGTTATAGTTAGCTGGACATTTCACTCATACAAAACCATTGAAATTCCCCCGTTATAGTTAGTTCAGCTAACTTTAACTCGCGCACCCACAATCCACTGCTGATGACGTCACATATTACATCACTCATGACATGGTCAGTCACATCACTCATGACATCACTGATGACATCTCAAATGACATCACTGATGACATTACTGATGGCATCATCCTTGTGAAAGAGAGGCAGACCTCCTCTCACCCTAATATAACCTTTGATACACACATTGAAAAATAGAAACTACAGTTTTCAAAACAAAGAAGATACCAATACTAGTTAGAACAAACTATTCAGTAATTCCAAAATCTACATACACATCCACTCATTCACCAACAGTTCTATATAGTCAGTCATACATGTACTCACTCATCATATGAACACATACACCTATACATCCTGTTACACACATACACTCATACATAGAATTACTCACACACATACTCACACATGCAAATAAACTTTCAAACATTCATTTAGTTGCATATACAGCTATACATACACCACTACACTTACTTCTACAGAAATGTACAATCACTTATAAAAACACATACTTAATTATACTGGAAGCCTTACAATCTCTCACTCTCATATATACTCACTTATATACATCAATAGTCACATATACTAGTTTAAAATATATGTACTTAATCATAAAGACACTATTGAGACAGTCATTCACTCACTAACACACCCATACACAAACTCATCCACCTATACAGTCCTGCCCACATGCTGTCTTCGAAACACATACAAACAGTGAGACACTCATTCATGCATCTATATTCTAAGTAATATTCCACACTGAACCATACAGACACTCATACTGATACTCTAAAAACCAACTAATAACTCATATACACACTCATGTAGCTACTCAACAAGACATGCAGCCAGTTATACACAAAGTGAGACACTGATACAGTTATTTAAATATTTAAACATTACTCTCTAATACATGTATTCACTAAGATACACTTAATAAGTCAGTTATACAATCAATTTCACAAAAGAAAACATCCATTTAGACACTTATTTACCCATTTAGTCTTCCATTGACCTTTAGATATACATATATAAAAAATATTTATTTTTCAGAAAGACACACATTCAATGGATGATGTCATCAGTGATGTCATTTGAGATATCATCAGTGATGTCATGAGTGAAGTCACTGACCATGTCATGCGTGATGTAATATGTGACGTCATCAGCAGTGGATTGCGGGAGTTATAGTTAGCTGAACTAACTATAACAATTTCAATGGTTTTGTATAAGTGAAATGTCCAGCTAACTATAACGTGTGAAACCTATGGTTTTTTCAGTGAATATATATATATATATATATATATATCCAAGCTCCAGTTACACCAAACAAACGAGTCACTCTTAAAAGTGCGATGATGTCCGCGTGTAAAATAGCAGCTCCAGTTTCCTAACAATACCCAGCCGGGTTTAGGAAAAGACAGCACTCTCGGGTACAGCAGTATATCAGCAAAGGGTTTTATTCAGAACAAACGCGTTTCGGGAACAAAAATCCCTTCGTCAGTGTTTACATTGGATTACGCTGTGCAGCACCATTATCAATGTTTGTGAGAGTAATGAAAACAAACAATGGACTTCGCCACAAACGCAATTTTGCGCGCCATCTTTGAATATGTTATAGCTTAACATTTATCATAGGAAATGTCAGTTAGGTCGGATAAACCATCATTCACGCCGTGTATCGGCAAAAATACAATCTCATGTTATAACCAAGCAATAACACATATTGGACAAAATAGATCCAAACTAAATGATCCTGAGAGCAAAAAACGTTGTGAAACACAACGCAACAACCTTGCAATGACCACATTTTTAAATAATCATATCAGGCAAAAATCTTGCCGTGGATCGGCAATTGCAGCCTTACATTGGCTGCTGAAATCTCAGGTAATTGACATGGAATAGACAAACCTCAAACAATTCCTATGTACAGCAATAAATTCACATCTAGGCGCAACTTCAATCGAAAACCCGTCTTTACCTGATTATTACACTTAAACAAGAATATTATACCATACAGTTTCACATTCAAAATACTGATATCTTCTCTTCAGCCCAAATGAGATGCCAGTTCTTCTCCCATGTTCAAACCTCTTGGCGCCCTTGTCTCTAAGTCAATGATGTAACGAGATTCTAATCTCCTGAGTGTTTGCAATCTATTACCTCCTCTTGGATTCTCACCAACATGGTCCAAGCAAAAGTATCTCAGAAGATTCCTGTCACTATTGTGCTTAATAGCGAAATGACGGGCCACCGGATATGAGAAATCTTTGTTCACGATGGCCCTCATATGCTATTGACAGGATTAATGGTACTTCAAATGTACCTTAACAGGCAAGGGCATACCAGACAGTAGACCGCATGATCGGTGTGGCAGGACATACATTTATAAATTTTCTTGCCACCTCTGCAGCCTGTTACCTCATATGTTAATGTTCTCTTACTGGCTGAACAGGCCTTGCATTTTCCACAAGGGAAAAACACCTTTAGCATCCTTCAGGGTCCCTAGTTGTTTTTTCAGTGGTTGTAAGTAACTGTGGACCATCTGATCCCGTAGTGATCTTGCCTTCCTGAACGTTATTAATGGCACATCAGGAATATCAGGCCCTACGATTAGGTCGGATTTTAGGATGTGCCAATGTTTAGACATAATGGATCTCAATTTGGAAGAATCCGCAGAATAGGGTGTTATCATGCGGAATTTTCCGTCTGATATGGAACCTGTCTTTTTAACAAAGAGGGTTGTACGGGGTAGTTTCCTGACTTTACTCAAAGTATCCTGAAGGAGATGCAGATTGTATCCTCTCATCAGGAATCTCTCAATACTCTCGGTGGCCACTTGTTCAAAGTCCTCAGTTCGACTACAATTGCGCTTAAGTCGTAAAAATTCCCCGTAAGGGATGTTATTAATAAGTTTCCGGGGATGACTGCTTGAAGCGTGTAATACACTATTCCCGGCCGTCGGTTTACGATAGAGTTGTGTGCAGATGTGTCCCTCTCTAACACTCACTTGTAGGTCCAAGTAATTTACCCTTTCACTACTCACTTCACCAGTGAATTTTAGGTTGCACTCTCATTGAGTACTTGTATATACTGATAAGCTTCATCTATAGACCCGTCCCATACCAAGAACAGATCATCTATATATCTGCTCCATGCCACCACTTTGTTGTTCCATGTCGCATTTCTGGGGGCCCAGGGTACCTGCTCCTCCCACCAGCCTACGAATAAATTCGCATAGCTGGGGGCGAAGCAGGAGCCCATGGCCGTACCAGAGAGTTGACAATATATGGTGTCCTGAAAGAGAAAGATATTATTACGAAGGCAGAATGCAATAAGTTCCAATAACATCTTATTATGCATTGCGTGCTTTAATTCTCTTTTGTTTAGGAAGTATTCCACTGCGCGGAGACCTTGCTCATGGTCTATGCAAATGTATAAACTTGTGATGTCCAAAGTGATCAGTACATACGAGGGTTGCCAAGCTAGGAGTTCCACCTTCTCAATAAAGTCTGTAGTGTCTCTAATGTAAGATTTCAGAGATAATACAAAACTGAATAGATGATGGTCTAAGAATTTAGAGAGATTCGCAGTAAGTCCTCCCATGGAAGAGATGATGGGCCTCCCTGGGGGATTATCAATGTTCTTATGAACCTTGGGTAGATGGTAGAAACTAGGTAAAATAGGGTTCATGGTCTTTAGAAAAAGGTATTCCTCAAGATCTAACATTTGCTTGTTGTTTGCCAAATAGTCTTGTTTCTTTATTGGAGCATAGCAAGACGTGTCCTGTAGTTGGCGCATGGCTTCTGCAACATATTTGGGCCTCGACACGATAACGATGTTGCCTCCCTTGTCGGAGGGTTTACACACAATAGTTTTATCCTCCATTAGTTCTTTGATTGCCAATTTTTGTTCCTTAGTGGTATTGAAATGTTTTTTCTGATGGTTCTGTTCTGTCCTCATGGCCATCAGATCCCTGATGACCGCATCAGAAAAGATATCAATCGCATCCACAGCAATCTGGGGGACAAATTTTGATGCTCGTTTGAATTCAATCTTAGGTGCCTCTTGATCGATGTTAACATTGATCAGTCTCTGTGTAAGAGTGTTACACATTACGTTGGTTTCCATGTCTCCTTCTCGTCTTAAATTTTGCAGAACCTCACACGCTGTCAGGTCATTAACAGATAAGAGGTCAGTATCCTTTTTATTGTGTCTTAGTTGTTTTACTTCTTTGACAGTAGGTTTGGTCTTAAAAACGTATGCAACTTGACCTTCCGAATGAATTTATACAAGTCAATACGGGTTTGGGTGTACTCCATATGGTTATTCGGACAAAATGTGAGTCCTAACTCCAAAACGGACTCTTCCACCGGTGTTAATTGTCTTTGGGACAGGTTCACAATGGTCAATTGATCAGAAGCCCTCACCATCTGCCTCTCCTCTGACTTCTGGTTACCCTTGTTCCTGTTTGACCGCTGCCTCTTCCCTTTCCAGCCGCCACGCCTGGTTTGCCTCCCTCTTCTGGGGGTTTGTTCTTATTTATTTATTATTTATTTAAAACATTTGTAAAGCGCAGCTGTCACCTGGCAGGTATCCTGGCGCTGAAAGCATTACTCCTGAACTAGAAGCAGTGGGAACTGTTTTAGGGGGATGGACGTGGCGCAGGGGACTAGGGGAAAAGCCACGTTTTTATTTGTTTCCTGAAAGGCAGGAGCTGTGGAATTTGGCGAATGTTGGCGGGCAGACTGTTCCACAGCTTGGCGGCAGCTACTCTGAAAGATCTTCCCCCGCTCCTAACCTTCTTGAATCTGGGTACCGTCACAAGACAGGCTGTAGCGGATCGTAGATGTCTGGTAGGGACATACCAGGAGAACAATTGTTGTAGGGGTCTTGGTCCTGATTCGTGCAGTGCCTTGAAGACCAAGCAGAGAGCCTTGAAGGCTATTCGTTGCTTCAAGGGAAGCCAGTGTAGCTCGGCTAAAGCAGCTGTGGCCGAGGATCTCGTTGAAGTCTGTCCAAAAGTACCGCTGGAGACTCGAGCAGGAGAGCATTGCAATAGTCGAGGCAACTAAGAATAGTGCACCTGACTATCAATGCTCGGGCCTGGGCGGGGAGTAATGGCAAGATTTTACGCAATGAGCGCATAAGGGCCGAGCAGGTAGCGACCGTTTTGGTTACCTGCGTTTCCATGCTAAGATTGTTATTAAGCATGACACCCAGATTGCGGACACTGGTAGCTGGTTGAGGCTGGTCTGGGTTTTCCGGGGGCCAGAATTCCATCGGCAGAGGGCGAGGGTTCCTGCTCCCGGGACAAAACAAAACCTCGGTTTTGGAGGAATTGAATTGGAGGGAATTACAGTGCAGCCAGCCTGCAGTGTCTCTTAGGCAATTGTGAAAGGCTTCCATGGGGATTGAGTTTTCCCCCTCCCATGAAAGAATGAGCTGGGTGTCATCCGCATAGTTTACCGTTTTCATTTTGTGGGTTTTAATTAGAGTGACCAATGGTTTTAAGTAAACATTGAAAAGGATCGGACTAATAGAAGACCCCTGGGGTACACCGTGAGGGACTGGGGAGAAAGCAGATTGAAAAGGGGGAAGGGATACAGCTTGTTTCCTGTCTCTGAGGTACGAATGGAACCAGAGCAGGGCAGTGCCGTCAACCCCAGCATCCCTCAACCTCTCCAGCAGAATCACGTGGTTAACAGTATCGAATGCGGCAGACAGGTCCAGCAGGATCAAGGCCACTGCTTGCCCCCTGTCTGCCCGCATACAAAGTTCTTCCATGGCTATAAGCACTGCTGTTTCGGTGCCATGGGCTGGACGAAATCCGAATTGGAAATCGTCCAGAACGTGATTCTGCTCAAGATGTGTCGATAGACAGGAGCTGACCCAGCGTTCCCCCACCTTCGCTGGAAAGGGTAGAAGCGAGATAGGTCGAAAGCTGGAAGGACACTCCGGGTTCAAAGATGGTTTTTTCAGTAACGGGGAAATAAGTGCTTCCTTCCAGGGGGTGGGAATGATTCCACAACATAGGGATTGATTACAAATCCTCAGGAGGGTGTGGAACAGCTCCGTTCCGTATGCTTTCCAGGTTTTAGGGGGCAGAGGGTCCAGAGGGGACCCAGTAAAGTCCACATTTGTAAAGCGCACAATCACCCGTAAGGGTCTCTAGGCGCTGGGGGGCCGTCGGGAAGATTAAGCGAGCTATTGCCCAGAGTCACATGGTGCTGGGCTAACCTGCCGCCGGAGCCGGGGATCGAACCGTGGTCCCCAGATTCCAGCGTCAGTCGCCCTGGCCGCGGCGCCACACCTCTTCCCAGAGGTGATGCCAAGTACCAAGTACCAGTCTCTCGAATTCAATCTCGGGGATGGGGGGAAGGCCCGTACACCTTCCCTAGGAGAGCAGACTGGACTCGGAGGATCCCTGTTGGTGGTATCAACTCCGGGAGAATGTATAAGGTTTTGCGATGGGGGAGTTGCCAGATTATTAATGATGGTCACGATTTTGTCCGTAAAGAACTGTGCGAGATTATCACAGAGGGTTTGCGAAGGGGGGATGGTTTTCCATCTCTGAGCCAACTTTCTCGGATTACTTTGAACTCCTGCTGAAAAGGAGTTTTTGTGGTTGGTACTATGGGTGCAGTTGCTGTGCCCGTGGTTTCATCTCCGGATAATTCACTTGCAGTGAGATTTGACTCCAAGGTTTCTACTCTTGGTTCCACTGTAGTTTTTGACATTTGGCTCTTTCTTGCAACTTCCTTTCGTGGCTGGTCATATTTTTTAGAGAACGTCAGGACCCTCCCCATTGCGTAGTCCCGTTCGTACTGGTCAAATTTTTCTTGTTTCCTCTGTTTAATCTTGGTTTCATATTTCTGTAGTCTTTTCTTCATATTCGCCCTAAGTTGCTCTTGTTCCTCTTTATCAGTATTTTGTGAGATTAACTCTTCCAACTCCTCGATCTCCTTTACAACTTTATCGCGATCACTCCACGCAAATTGGGTTAAGATCTCCAACATGCCTTTACATGAGTTGGCTATGTGGGCAGCTCAGGTTTCTAGCAAGAGGGGATCTGGGTTCTCGTACGCAGGAACGGTAAAAATCCGTAGACCTCGAGATACCCTCTGTACCTCAATATATCCTTGCAGTGATGTTCCCTCCCACCACTTGCAGAGTTCACGTTCATAAAGCTTTTCCAGCTTTTGGAATTGAGATGTTAGAGTATTTGAAGCTGCCACATTGATTATAGGTGGCGGTTTAGATACATCCGAGTTTTTGTTCTTGAAGATGCCGCCAGCCGCATCTCTGCGTTCCGACATGTTGAACATGTTCCGTTTATTGTAATTCTTTTTGGTAACCCGGTCCCGGGAACCAACAGACAACCGATGTCTGCTTACTGCTGACCCCTCGCTTAACCGTCCAAAACAATAGTCAAAACATCACAGGGTTGCAATTTCAATAAGCGGGCTTACCACGTCTCGTGTAAGCCGGCTCCCGCACCTTCCCGTGTGTTGCTCCGGACTGGACTCCAACGTGAGGAAAACGTAGTTCAATCCTCCTTCCAGGTTTACCGGCGACGGTGGTGCACTCGTTAAAAAAATATCCAAGCTTCAGTTACACCAAACAAACGAGTCATTCTTAAAAGCGGGTGCTGTGACGCGATGGTGTCCGCGTGTAAAATAGCAGCTCCAGTTTCCTAACAATACCCAGCCGGGTTTAGGAAAAGACAGCACTCTCGGGTACAGCAGTATATCAGCAAAGGGTTTTATTCAGAACAAACGCGTTTCGGGAACAAAAATCCCTTCGTCAGTGTTTACATCAGATTACGCTGTGCAGCACCATTATCAATGTTTGTGAGAGTAATGAAAACAAACAATGGACTTCGCCACAAACGCAATTTTGCGCGCCATCTTTGAATATGTTATAGCTTAACATTTATCATAGGAAATGTCAGTTAGGTCGGATAAACCATCATTCTGCCTGCGTAATAATATCTTTCTCTTTCAGGACACCATATATTGTCAACTCTCTGGTACGGCCATGGGCTCCTGCTTCGCCCCCAGCTATGCCAATTTATTCGTAGGCTGGTGGGAGGAGCAGGTAGCCTGGGCCCCCAGAAATGCGACATGGAACAACAAAGTGGTGGCATGGAGCAGATATATAGATGATCTGTTCCTGGTATGGGACGGGTCTATAGATGAAGCTTATCAGTATATACAAGTACTCAATGAGAATGAGTGCAACCTAAAATTCACTGGTGAAGTGAGTAGTGAAAGGGTAAATTACTTGGACCTACAAGTGAGTGTTAGAGAGGGACACATCTGCACACAACTCTATCGTAAACCGACTGCTGGGAATAGTGTATTACACGCTTCAAGCAGTCATCCCCGGAAACTTATTAATAACATCCCTTACGGGGAATTTTTACGACTTAAGCACAATTGCAGTCGAACTGAGGATTTTGAACAAGCGGCCACCGAGAGTATTGAGAGATTCCTGATGAGAGGATACAATCTGCATCTCCTTCAGGATACTTTGAGTAAAGTCAGGAAACTACCCCGTACAACCCTATATGTTAAAAAGACAGGTTCCATATCAGACGGAACATTCCGCATGATAACACCCTATTCTGTGGATTCTTCCAAATTGAGATCCATTATGTTTAAACATTGGCACATCCTAAAATCCGACCTAATCGTAGGGCCTGATATTCCTGATGTGCCATTAATAACGTTCAGGAAGGCAAGATCACTACGGGATCATATGGTCCACAGTTACTTGCAACCACTGGAAAAACAACTAGGGACCCTGAAGAATGCTAAAGGTTTTTTCCCTTGTGGAAAATGCAAGGCCTGTTTAGCCAGTAAGAGAACATTAACATATGAGGTAACAGGCTGCAGAGGTGGCAAGAAAATTAATACATTTATGTACTGCCACACCGATCATGCCGTCTACTGTCTGGTATGCCCTCGCCTGTTAAGGTACATTGGAAGTACCATTAATCCTGTCAAATTAAGGGTGCTGGAGCATATGAGGGCCATCGTGAACAAAGATTTCTCATATCCGGTGGCCCGTCATTTCGCTATTAAGCACAATAGTCACAGGAATCTTCTGAGATACTTTTGCTTGGACCATGTTGGTGAGAATCCAAGAGGAGGTAATAGATTGCAAACACTCAGGAGATTAGAATCTCGTTACATCATTGACTTAGAGACAAGGGCGCCAAGAGGTTTGAACATGGGAGAAGAACTGGCATCTCATTTGGGCTGAAGAGAAGATATCAGTATTTTGAATGTCAAACTGTATGGTATAATATTCTGGTTTAAGTGTAATAATCAGGTAAAGACGGGTTTTCGATTGAAGTTGCGCCTAGATGTGAATTTATTGCTGTACATAGGAATTGTTTGAGGTTTGTCTATTCCATGTCAATTACCTGAGATTTCAGCAGCCAATGTAAGGCTGCAATTGCCGATCCACGGCAAGATTTTTGCCTGATATGATTATTTAAAAATGTGGTCATTGCAAGGTTGTTGCGTTGTGTTTCACAACGTTTTTTGCTCTCAGGATCATTTAGTTTGGATCTATTTTGTCCAATAAGTGCCATTGCTTGGTTATAACATGAGATTGTATTTTTGCCGATACACGGCGTGAATGATGGTTTATCCGACCTAACTGACATTTCCTATGATAAATGTTAAGCTATAACATATTCAAAGATGGCGCGCAAAATTGCGTTTGTGGCGAAGTCCATTGTTTGTTTTCATTACTCTCACAAACATTGATAATGGTGCTGCACAGCGTAATCCGATGTAAACACTGACGAAGGGATTTTTGTTCCCGAAACGCATTTGTTCTGAATAAAACCCTTTGCTGATATACTGCTGTACCCGAGAGTGCTGTCTTTTCCTAAACCCGGCTGGGTATTGTTAGGAAACTGGAGCTGCTATATATATATATATATATATATATATATATATATATATATATATATATATATATATATATATATATATATATATATATATATATATATATATATATATATATATATATATATATATATATATATATATATATATACCTACTGGCGGTCGCCAGTAGGTAGTTATAGTTAGGATTGTTTTCCATAGGGAAATCGCAACATTCTATTGGGAATAACTTTGGCGCCGGTTGAGGAATCTGACCGACATTTTCCTCAAATTTGCCTCGCGGCGCTCCGCTCCTTCCCTGAAAGTTTGGGGGGGATTTGTCAAGCGGGGGCCGAGATAAAAGGGGGGTCCCAAAACGTGTTTTCCCCATGTTAATTTCCATAGGGCGGTTGGACTCACTTTTAGCTCGAACGGCTGAATGGATTTCCACCAAACTTGGAAAAATTGTATGGACTGATAGCCCGATGTGCCTTTGCTATGTCTCAAGATATGTGCTCCAGTGGATTTTGAGTAATTTAGGTTAAAAAAAATATATATATCTATAAGCGCGCCCCGGTACGCGCACCGGGGAGCGCAATAGCGCGTACCGTGAATACGCGAGCGGAAAGCTGATTGGCTATCGGGTGTTTGTAAACATTCCAAACAGACTGGAGCGGCCGCCATCTTGTGTCTCGGTAGGATAGAGACACAAGAGGGGCCAAAAACAAAGGGGGAAATAACCAAAAGGGGGCAGGGTAGAACCCCCCTGACCCTCTAGGTTTGATGTGGGGGACATAAAAGGGCCCCAGCGCTGAAAACGAAAAAAAGAAATATTCGATTTTCCCGCTGGGCGCGACCGGTACGTGCCCCGCTACGCGTACTGGGGAGCGTACCGTGGAGAAAAAAGCATTACAGAGTTTCACAAAAAAGTTGCTTTTTTTTATACATTAGAGGTAGTTCTAAAAAGAACTGTTGTTTTTATTCTTTTTGTTTTTTTATATTTTTTTATTGTTTTTTTGAATTTTTTTACTTTTTTTGACTTTTCTGAACAGTTTTATATTTTTTTTGTATTTTTTAAGGGGAGAAACAAAAAACAGAGAATTCTAAAGGGCTCAACAGGAGCAAAAAAAAAAGCGGAAAAAATTAATGTTTCCTTGGGCACTTGTGGTTATCCCAAGCATGGTTAATAAGTGTGATGCTTTTCTCTCCATAGCATATTGTTTGTCCACAAAAAATACAAACCATTTTAAAATTGGAAAACTTTGTTTGTATGGTGGAGCACATCTCCCTAACTTCCGGTCCCGATGGGGTGGGAACATTAGTTTGGGAGGGCCTGGCAGAAGATTGGACAGGGTTTTTGGTCAGTTCCCTGACCTCTGCCCTAGCATAGTTATTTGGATGCTTCCGTTGGATATGTCTGATCATGGTGTGGTTGCCAAAGGAGTATTTTTTGTTAGGATTCCCCCTTGACAGCTCCTGATGATATATTAAGCAGGTTGCCTTAGGCGCATTTACTTTTTTCTTGTCCTTGGGGATTGAAAAAAACTGCCAGATGATGTGCTCTTTAGGTTTGTAGGTAATATTGTCCTCTCTGACGAATCTCCTCTCCTCCTCCTCCTCCTCCTCTTCTTGATCTCCACCACTGTGAAGTTGTGGTGGTCCTTGTGGTGGTGGTGGTGGTGGTGGTGGTGGTCCAGAAGCTCCAGCAGCTGCAGCTAATGTAGCCATTTTCTACTGAAGAAACTGCAGGTCTACCTCTCTCAAAGCACAAAGGTGGAATGAGGAAAAAAAGGTGGGGTCTTTCATCATTTGGAAAAGAAAACTGTTCTGAACCAATGAAAAGTGTTATTTTTAGGTCACATGACCTGGCCTTACATCATTAGGAAACCAAAAGTGAAATGAACCAATAAAAAGTTTTATTTTCAGGTCACATGACCCGAAGCGCTTGCGCTACGCGCCCCGGGGCGCGCCCGGGGACGTGTACGCCGCGGGCGTCATACGCACCGCGCGGCTACGCGATACGTCACGATGTTGTTTTCGTTCGCGGCAATAGCGTTAACGGGACGCTCCCCGGTACGCGCATCGGGGCGCTTACTGGGGCGCTTACCGGGAAGCGCACCGTGAGCGCTCCATGGCAAAACACAAAAAAACAAAAAACATGATCACTATATTAAAAAAAATAGTATTACATAAATATACAATATAGGATTCATTATAAAAAAGTAAAATATTTAATAGCTACAGAAATTAGCTATTAAAAAACCTATGAAATTCACTGAAAAAAACATAGGTTTCAGAACAGTTATAGTTAGGAATTAGCATTAAAAAAACTTATTAAATTCACTGAAAAAACCATAGGTTTCACACCAGTTATAGTTACCCGGAAATTTTACTGACATAAAACCATTGAAATTTCCACGGTATAGTTAGTTGGACTCAATATAACTCGCGCGCCCGCAATGCACTGCTGATGATGTCACATATTACATCATTCATGACATGGTTAGTGACATCACTGATGACATCTCAAGGTAAGGTAGTGTGGATTTGATTTTCCCTTCTGTAAATTTCTGTATCTAGAAATACTATCCGTTCATTGCTGATTTCACAGCTAAAGTTTACATTTGGGATACTGTTGTTCATAATTTCAAAGTATTCTAGAAATTCATCTTTGCTGCCATCCCAGATAATTAATAAGTCATCAATATATCTTATCCAACTAATGACTTTGTTCAATGCCTCCTCATTGCTGCTGTTCCATGCCACCTCTTTTTCCCACCATCCCATCGCTAAACAGGCGTAGCTGGGACTAAAGGAAAATCCCATTGCGGTTCCGCTGTTCTGACAATATACTTCGTCCCCAAACACGAAAATATTTCTGGTCAAGCATATAGAAATCATTTCCCGTAGCATTTGATTATGGTTTCCAAATTGCATTTTCCTTTCTTGTAGAAAGAAATTGCATGCCTTTAGTCCTATGTCATTCCCAATATTAGTATAAAGTGATATGACATCCATAGATATCAGTTGATACGATTCCTGCGCAGGAGTGTTTTCTAATCATCTTAATAGATCACTTGTATCTTGTATGTAAGAGTCTAGGCACGTTACAAATGGATTTAAAAAATAATCAATATAATTTGCAATTGGTTCTAGGAGAGAACACTTCGCAGATAAGATTGGCCTTCTTCAGATGCCTAGTCCGTTAGCAGCGTTGACCCACCTAGGGATTCCTTTATAGCTCCTCCTCCAAGTGGTGGCGGGCTAACCTGCTCCGAATTGATTCAGCATACAGTTGGTTTTGGGGACTTCCAGTCCCATAATACACCGTGCTTCACAGTCCGAATGCAGTGGTGGGGCTTCACAAAAATTAACCTTGTAGCTGCCAAACTTCTAACTCATACAGACACTCATACTAATACTCTAAAAACCAACTAATAACTCATATACACACTCATGTAGCTACTCACCAAGACATGCAGCCAGTTATACACAAAGTGAGACACTGATACAGTTATTTAAATATTTAAACATTACTCGCTAATACATGTATTCACTAACATACACTTAATAAGTCAGTTATACAATAATTTTTACCAAAAAAAATCCATTTAGACACTTATTTACCCATTTAGTCTTGCATTGACCTTTAGATATACATATATAAAAAATATTTATTTTTCAGAATGACACACATTCACTGGATGATGTCATCAGTGATGTCATTTGAGATATCATCAGTGATGCCATGAGTGAAGTCACTGACCATGTCATGAGTGATGTAATATGTGACGGCAGTGGATTGCGGGTGCGCGAGTTATAGTTAGCTGAACTAACTATAACAGGGGAATTTCAATGGTTTTGTATCAGTGAAATGTCCAGCTAACTATAACGTGTGAAACCTACGGTTTTTTCAGTGAATATATATATATATATTCACTGAAAAAACCATAGGTTAGAGACCATATATAGTTAGCTGGACATTTTATTGACATAAAACCAATGAAATTCCATACATAGTTAGTTGCACTAACTATATATCGCGCACCCGCAATCCACTGCTGATGATGTCACATATTACATCAATTATGACATGGTCAGTGACATCACTGATGACATCACTGATGACATCTCAAATGACATCACTGATGACATCACTGATGACATCTCAAATGACATCACTGATGACATCATCTAGTGTCTGTGTGTTTTTGTAAAGTTTAAATATGTTTTACATATTGAAGAATGAGTGGATGTATGGAAGACTGAGTGTGTGTGTGGCTGGCTGGGAGGTGTGTGACTGTGCATATCAATGTGTACTTGTATCAGTGATTGTATAAGAGAGTAAGTATGTGTTAGTATATGTGTGAAAAGTATGGTGTTCTGTGTTTAACTGTATAGATGAGGAAATCGAAGTGTGATTGATTCTTCACAGGACTGACTAGGTGTATGAGTGCATATGATAGTGTTGTAATAATGAGTGACTGTATGTATGAGTGATTGTATGGGTGAATGAGTGAATGTGTGTGTAGACGTAGGAATCAGTGAGTGCGTATGTAGTAACTGGTATTGGTGTGTCATGATGTCATCAGTGATGTCATTTGAGATGTCATCAGTGATGTCATTTGAGATGTCATCAGTGATGTCATCAGTGATGTCACTGAAGTATGGTGTTCTGTGTTTAACTGTATAGATGAGGAAATGGAAGTGTGATTGATTCTTTACAGGACTGACTAGGTGTGTGAGTAACTCCATGGATGAGTGGCAGTGTGTGAGTGTCTGCATAGGTGTATGAGTGCATATGATAGTGTTGTAATAATGAGTGACTGTATGTATGAGTGATTGTATGGGTGAATGAGTGAATGTGTGTGTAGACGTAGGAATCAGTGAGTGCGTATGTAGTAACTGGTATTGGTGTGTCATGATGTCATCAGTGATGTCATTTGAGATGTCATCAGTGATGTCATCAGTGATGTCATTTGAGATGTCATCAGTGATGTCATCAGTGATGTCACTGACCATGTCATGAATGATGTAATATGTGACATCATCAGCAGTGGATTGCGGGTGCGCGATATATAGTTAGTGCAACTAACTATATATGGAATTTCATTGGTTTTATGTCAATAAAATGTCCAGCTAACTATATATGGTCTCTAACCTATGGTTTTTTCAGTGAATTTTCAAGGTTTTGTAAATGCAAATTCCTAACTATATATGGTCTATAACCTATGGTTTTTTCAGTGAATTTCATTGGTTTTTTAAAAGCTAATATCTATAGCTGTAAAATATATTCTTTATTACGTGACGTATCACGTAGCCACGAGAGACGCCTCATGGCGCGTCGCATAACCGTGACGTATCGGCTCTGCAGCGCAAACAAAACCCGTAACGTAAGCGTGCCGGAGCACGCTTACAGATATATATATATTTTTTAACCTTAATTAGACAAAATCCACACGTGCACATATCTTGAGGCCTTGCAAAGGCACATCAAACAAACAGTCCCTACAATTTTGCCAAGTTTGCTGGAAATCTATTCCCATAGTTTTTTTTTTACTGTTTCTCTTGGTTTTCCCCTTGTTACGCTTACCGGGACGCTACCCGGTACGCGAACTGGACGCTCCAAAAACACAAGATGGCGGACTCCCGTTACGCTGCCGGTTAGCTGCCCGGTTCGCGTACCGGGAAGCGCCTCTACCGCGAAAAATCACGGGGGACTTTAATATCCCCCTCATCAATCCTAGGGGGTCAGGAGGGGTTTACCTTGCCCCCTTTCCTTCATTTCCCCCTTCTTTTTTCACCACATCTTGTCTCTCGAACCTACCGAGAGACAAGATGGCGGCCGCTCCGGACTGTTTACAATGTTGACAGCTACGCTGCCGGTTAGCTGCCCGGTTAGCTGCCCGGTGAGCTGCCCGGTGAGCTGCCCGGTGAGCTGCCCGGTTCGCGTACCGGGACGCGCCTCTACGGCGTAAAATCGCAAAAAAAATGTTTTTTTTATTTTTTGCCCCGCGGGGCACTTTAATATCCCCCTCATCAATCCTAGGGGGTCAGGAGTGGTCTACCTTGCCCCCTTTCCTTCATTTCCCCCTTCGTTTTTCACCACATCTTGTCTCTCGATCGTACCGAGAGACAAGATGGCGGCCGCTCCGGACTGTTTAGAATGTTGACAGACACCGGAGAGCCAATCAGCTTCGCTTCGCAAAGTTCCATTACGCGTCAGGTACGCGAACCGGGGCGCTAACCGGAGCGCTGTCACAGATATATATATTTTTTTAAATATTCATTTCTCAAAATCCACTGGAGCACATATATTGAGACATAGCAAAGGCACGTCGGGCAAACCATATCTACAATTTTGCCAAGTTTCATGTAAATCTATTCAGCCGTTCGAGCTAAAAGTGAGTCCAACCGCCCTATGGAAAAATGAATGGGAAAAACGCGTTTTGGGACCCCCCTTTTTTCTCGGCCCCCCTTGACGAACCCCCCCCCCAAATTTTCAGGGGCTGCTCAGAAACAAAATGTGCCATTTTCCTGAAAATTTCAGCCAATTCCGTCCACAAACGCCAAAGTTATTAGACATAGAATTTTCAGAAATCCCATAGAGAAAAAATCCTAACTATATATACCCACTGGCTATCGCCAGTAGGTAATATACATATATAAACATATATAATCTGCATATCTATATAAATATAAATGCATGCATACATATACATATATGCATACATATGCATGTTATTTACATGAAAGTTTTAAAAACACTAATAAAAGCAAAGCTAAAAAGCCACCTCATTACAAACAGAATGGCTTTAACTTAAACGAGGGCGACATCTATTGCATTTTCAATGCTTGTTTACTTTGGTTCTACCAAGAAGGCATTCAGATGTGTCACACATTTGCCATAAATTCTGAATGTTAGCACTCTAGTTGCTCATTAGATCACTGTAGTAAAGCTAGTGCTCACCAGGGAAGTCTGCTGCTAATCATGGTTTGCAGCCATTTTCCCGCATTTTTTATCCCGCAGACTTTCAGTCCGCATACCATTATCCCGCAAGGTCATTGACCTCGCATACCATTATCCCGCATTGTTTCAAAACGCATGTGCATTTATCGCGCATGCCTTTACAAAGAATTACGTTTTAAAGGCATGTATGGTAAATGCATTTGCGTTGTGAAAACCACGATGACGAGAGAGGTAAGTGGGTTTGTGTTAATTTTTTCGTGGGTTAGTGATTGTGTAGTGTAGTGTAGTGTTGTGTAGTGTAGTGTTGTGTTAGTGTAGTGTAGAGTTGTGGTGGTTGTTCAGTGTAGGGTCATGCTGGGGGTAGTGTTTTAGGGTTTAGGGTTGTGTTGTAGTGTTTGCGTAGTGTAGGGTCAAGCTGGGCGTAGTGTTTTAGGGTTTAGGATAGTGTTGTAGTGTTTGCGTAGTGTAGGGTCATGCTGGGGGTAGTGTTTTAGGGTTTTGGGTAGTGTTGTAGTGTTTGCGTAGTGTAGGGTCATGCTGGGGTGTAGTATTTTAGGGTTTAGGGTAGTGTTGTAGTGTTTGCGTAGTGTAGGGTCATGCTGGGGGTAGTGTTTTAGGGTTTTGGGTAGTGTTGTAGTGTTTGCGTAGTGTAGGGTCATGCTGGGGGTAGTGTTTTAGGGTTTTGGGTAGTGTTGTAGTGTTTGCGTAGTGTAGGGTCATGCTGGGGTGTAGTGTTTTAGGGTTTTGGGTAGTGTTGTAGTGTTTGCGTAGTGTAGGGTCATGCTGGGGGTAGTGTTTTAGGGTTTTGGGTAGTGTTGTAGTGTTTGCGTAGTGTAGGGTCATGCTGGGGGTAGTGTTTTAGGGTTTTGGGTAGTGTTGTAGTGTTTGCGTAGTGTAGGGTCATGCTGGGGGGTAGTGTTTTAGGGTTTTGGGTAGTGTTGTAGTGTTTGCGTAGTGTAGGGTCATGCTGGGGGTAGTGTTTTAGGGTTTAGGGTAGTGTTGTAGTGTTTGCGTAGTGTAGGGTCATGCTGGGGGTAGTGTTTTAGGGTTTAGGGTAGTGTTGTAGTGTTTGCGTAGTGTAGGGTCATGCTGGGGGTAGTGTTTTAGGGTTTAGGGTAGTGTTGTAGTGTTTGCGTAGTGTAGGGTCATGCTGGGGGTAGTGTTTTAGGGTTTAGGGTAGTGTTGTAGTGTTTGCGTAGTGTAGGGTCATGCTGGGGTGTAGTGTTTTAGGGTTTTGGGTAGTGTTGTAGTGTTTGCGTAGTGTAGGGTCATGCTGGGGGTAGTGTTTTAGGGTTTAGGGTAGTGTTGTAGTGTTTGCGTAGTGTAGGGTCATGCTGGGGTGTAGTGTTTTAGGGTTTTGGGTAGTGTTGTAGTGTTTGCGTAGTGTAGGGTCATGCTGGGGGTAGTGTTTTAGGGTTTATGGTAGTGTTGTAGTGTTTGCGTAGTGTAGGGTCATGCTGGGGGTAGTGTTTTAGGGTTTAGGGTTGTGTTGTAGTGTTTGCGTAGTGTAGGGTCATGCTGGGGGTAGTGTTTTAGGGTTTAGGGTTGTGTTGTAGTGTTTGTGTAGTGTAGGGTCATGCTGGGGGTAGTGTTTTAGGGTTTAGGGTAGTGTTGTAGTGTTTGCGTAGTGTAGGGTCATGCTGGGGTGTAGTGTTTTAGGGTTTTGGGTAGTGTTGTAGTGTTTGCGTAGTGTAGGGTCATGCTGGGGGTAGTGTTTTAGGGTTTAGGGTAGTGTTGTAGTGTTTGTGTAGTGTAGGGTCATGCTGGGGGTAGTGTTTTAGGGTTTAGGGTAGTGTTGTACTGTTTGTGTAGTGTAGGGTCATGCTGGGGGTAGTGTTTTAGGGTTTAGGGTAGTTTAGTTGTTTAGTGTATGCTAAAGGCATATTCGTTCTAAAAGTTTTCGTTATTTTAATTTGCGGCCTAATAGTACATGCGGGATTTCGTCATATATTCGCTAATCATACTTTCTATGGCAAAATGAACCCCCTCATTTTGTTCCTTTTTAAATTAAATGTTTTAAGAGTTACCACTTTATTCCAATCAAGATAACTTCAGCTGTGCCATACCTTTGTAATAAGTAGGACTGTTAGCACTCTAGTTGTTCTTTAGAACACTCTGGGACATTCTGTCATTGGGCTATAGTTGGGCTACATCTGGCTGATATTTGGGCTACATTTGTTTTTTTTGTCTCTGGTGGCCATCTTTGGGCTACATTGGGCTACATTGGGCTACATTGGGCTACATTGGGCTACATTTGGGCTCCAACATATATATAGCCCAATGTAGCCCAATATATATTTTTCAAAGTTAATTTTCGTAAAAACCACTGGAGCCTATATCTTGAGACATAGCAAAGGCACATCGGGCTACCAGTCCCTACAATTTTGCCAAGTTTGGTGTAAATCCATTCAGCCGTTCAGGCTAAAAGTGAGGCCAACCGCCCTATGGAAAATTGCATGGGAAAAACACGTTTTGGGACCCCCCTTTTTTCTCGGCCCCCCCTTGACGAAACTCCCCCAAATTTTCAGGGGCTGCTCAGAAACAAAATGTTCCATTTTCCTGAAAATTTCAGCCAATTCTGTCCTCAAACGCCAAAGTTATTCGACATAGAATTTTCAAAAATCCCATAGGAAAAAAATCCTAACTATATATACCTACTGGCTATCGCCAGTAGGTAATATATATATATATATATATATATGCAAAAACACCTCCTTCCTTGAAAAGAGAGAAGCCACAGCGGGGGATCAGGTTGGAGGAAGCTTTAATGAAACACACTCGGCAAATGCATTTCGGCATGTAATTGCCTTCTTCAGTGCCCGGTGAGTGTTAACCAAGAGGCAAGTCCCTTCTCCCTTTCATTTGTCCTCCTCACCGCTGATTAGTTACACCCTTGCACCCTATCCCATGTGAGTAGGTGTGTCTTTGTTGGATTTGGCCCACCGTGTCGCAGCAGACCACAAGTCCCAGCATGCCCCTGGATGGTGCCGGGCTAAGCTGGAATCAGGTGCAAATCAGGCAAGGCATCCGGACCTCGGGAAAATTGGGGTTACAGCCACTGTCCTGGATATAGTTCACCAAAGTCCTCCTTGTGTCCCCACACCGCATAAACCATGCCGCCTGGAATCAATAGCGCGAGGGTCCGACTGACAGTGCACCAGACCCGGTGTGAGGAAACATTCCCTCAGCATCGCGTTCTTTTCTTCCTGGATGGCAGGTGGGCTCCAGTCTTCCGATAACTCGGAACAAACAAAAGAGCAGCCGCAGCCGCCCACGCCAATGGAGATGGAGCCTCTTGATAATGCGGGGGCTTCTTAAACGCGGCACAGGCAACCTATATATATATATTTTTTTTTTTTACCTTTCCCACAAGTTGGCGGTCTACAGGACAGCACTGGGGCCAGGTGGGTCTCCCAAGTTATTTTAGTATGTTTTGCAGTTCCCTAGTCGCAGGAGGGCCTGCATGGGAGCACTCGCATTACTTTATAAACATTTTCCCCGGGGAGGTAGAGGTCCCGTGGACGTAAGGGGTGCCCCCACATACATATAAAGCAGTGCCCTGGGGAGGTGGCAGTCCTGGGGCTTTCATAAGCCCTAGGAGGGGAGCCCCATGAGCACCTCTTCCTATTTTCCCTGGGACCTGGTCCACCCGAAAGTCCTTTAAAAGGAAAAACAGGAGCCTGTACTTGTTTGTTATTTTTCTTTTTTTGTGGTTCTTGGCTGAAGGCAAGTCCCAAGGTGGTTGTCAACACTTCCTGGTTGAGGTGTTGGCACCCAATCAGAGCTCTGCATATCCCAGCACAAGCTTGTTATTTTTTGCAAAGTCGTTGCGGCCACAGATATCACTAACCATATTCTCTACTGAACGGATTAACACTAAATAACAAAAAGCAAAATCTGCGTAACCAAATCTACCTTTCTGGAAAAAATTTGGCGTAATTGCATTCAGCAGTTCGGGATATAGATGTGTTCAAAATCCTATGGGACGTAACATGGGAAAATGCACTTTTTTTACACTTCTATTGCTCGGCCCCTACTTGAAAGGTCACCCTGAAACTTTCCATGTGCAACAAGAATCAGCGGCACACTTTTGTTGGGGAAAATTCAATTACATTTGATCAAACTGAACCAAAAGTATAGGCAAGTCAAAAAATGCTTTTCCTATGGAAACGTGGTCCTAACTATAACTACCCACTGATGAACGCCAGTAGGATATATATATATATTTATTTATATATATATATGTCAAACAGCCCCTGCTTGCAGAAAGCAGAATTTTCATCTGTTTCCCTGCACGCAAATATGTGTGCAGGGATGCAGATGAAAACATTGCTCTGACAGACAGGGAGCTGCCTTTCAGTAGCCCCCTTTCTTTCAGAGCAATTCCGGTCCCTGCAGGAGGAAGGGCACAGGCTGGGACCACAAGTGCCTCAAGGCGCCACCACAGTCCCATTACGCACCCAGGTGACAAGGCCAGGCCCCGGGGAATGGGGTCCCAAGGCCTATAATTGGCCCGGGGAGGGGGGCTGCATAGCCTTCCTCGATATAGAGCAGGTGCTTGAGTCAAAGACCCACTTTTGTAAAGATCTAATCATCCTAACTTTGCGGGCCTGGCCTAGGCAAAGCAGGTGATTTTTCTCTGCATTTCCACTGTGAAAATGTATCTGTAATCCTTGATGGAGGTGTTTTGCATCCTTGCTTTTCAAGAGTCAAAATCTCATGTAGTGTCTGTGATGAGGGGGTTCTTTCTTGACATCTGCTGCTGAGAGTAGAGATCATGTTATAAACTTTTACAAACTAGAAGTATATAAACTTGCCTACAAGCCCCACCCGGTTAGCCCCACCCCATATACATTAGTAGTATAAAAACCTTTTTCGCACTTGAACAGCTTACTAAAAGAGCCCCAAGCGTCTTTCCTGCCCATTTTGGAGATGCGTTCCTCATGTCTAGGAATATGTTTGCATGTACCCCTAAACAAAGAAACACTCACTTCTGCAAAGTACAAATCATCCAAGTGTGTTTTCTCTGCAGCTACACTTTCTACAGTTATCTGGTGAAGATGCTCAAGGAGCCATTACATTGGCAAAGTTACAGACAAACAAGGTCACTGTAGACATTTTCTCAGCATCCTTTACGCTGTTGTAGTGTAGGAGGTGCACTCTGCATTTACCCAACAAGGTAGCACTTACTAATTAGCCAATAGAAATTACTCCACTTGCATAGAGGTGTTGCACAAAACACTGGCCTCTTCTTGGATAAAACTAGAAGTATGTACACTTTCCTTGCACGCCCTGCCTGTTTGACCCCACCCCTTACACATTAGCTGTATGTAACGTTTTTTTCCAGGATGATGGACAGCTTACTAAAAGGCCTCCGAACCCACTTCCCACCAATTTTATAAACTCATTCTTCATGACTAAGATTATGATCGCATCTACACCAAACAAAGAAGCACTTAGTTCTGCAAGGAACAAATAAATCAAAGTGTGTTTTCTCTGCAGTTCCACAATTGTAAAGATATCTAGTGAAGACGCTTGAGGAACAATCACATTAGCAAAGCTACAGTCACACAGGGTCACTGGAGACATTTCTCTGTGTCCTTTACACAGTTGAAGTGTCAGAGATGCACTGTATATTTACCCAATGAGGTAGCACTTACTAATTAGCCAAAAGAAAGTACTCCACTTGGGTGTTGCACAAAATGGTGTCCTCTTCTTGGATGAATACACAGGGCAGGATTCGTTCTTGCAATATGCTCATTTCACTCAAATTAAACCTCAACAGGTTACAGTTAAATCTCACTGAAAATACCCAAATGGTACAGGGTAGTTATAGTAAGGAAAGGGAATTTTTTTAAAAACCATAGAAATTCACTGAAAAAACACAGTTTACAGGGATGTTATAGTTTGTAAATAGAATTAAAAGATCTTTGAAAGACATTTCACTTGTACAAAACCACAGAAATCCAGCAGTTATATAACGTATGCCCCCGCACTGCACTGCTTATGACCTCACATGTTATATCACTCATGACATGATCAGTGACATCACTGATGACATCACTGATTACATCTCTAATGATATCACATATGACATCACTGATCACATCTCAAAAGATGTTATCCAGTGATTGTGAGTGTTTTCTAAAAAGGTACTGAGTGTTGTTAAAAAGATATACTAAGGTAAGTGGCTGGGGGAGTGCCTGAGTGGATGAGTGAGTGGGTATCTAAGTCGTGTATAGAAGAGTAGTTATGTTAGAGACTGCTTTCATGAGTGGGTGGGTGTGTGAGTTTATGTATGGGTGAGCGAGTGTGTGTTTCAGTGGGTGTATGAGTAAGTGAACGGCTATGTGTGTATCTGTGTGAGTGAGTGGGTGTGTAAGAAGCTGTAATGGTGAATGAGCAGGTGAATGTGTGGCTGCCTGGGTGAGCATGAAGGTGTGTCAGCGGCTGTAAATAGTGGATGAGAGGGTGCATCAGTGGCTGAATGGGTGACTAAGCAGGTACATAAGTGTGTATGGGTGAATGACAGGGTACACAAGTGGCTGTATGGGTACATGAATGGATGTATAAGTGGGTATATGATTGAGTGACTGGGTATATGAGTGGCTGTATGAGTGAGTGAATGGGTGTGTGAGTTGCTGTGTGAGTGAGTAAGTGAGGGTGGAGACATTGTATGGGAGAGTTTGTAGTTGTCTTGATGACTGTATTGGTGAGCGAGTACATGTGTTAATATATGAATGAATAAGTGAGTGGGTTTGTGAGTGACTGTATGGGTGAGTGAGTAGGTATGTGAGTAGCAGTCTGGGTGTATCAGTGGGTGTGTAAATGTCTGTATGACTGGATATGTGAGTGGCTGTATTGGGCAGTGAGTAGGTGCATCAGTGGCTGTATATGTGAGTTAGTGGTTGCAGTAGTGGCTGTATAGGTGAGTTGATGTTTTATGGGGTGTAAGAGGGTGTGTAGGTGGTTTTGGCCCTATGTAAAAGAGAGGTCGTAGTCTTTAATACCTTCAGCTGGTATTTAACATTGACACTTCTGCATCATCTGTGTCCAGCTTCCAATCTACTATGAATTTCATCAGGAATTGGATGAATACCAATCAACTTAAGTTAAACCCAGACAAAACGGAGGTGATCCTTACTGGCCGGCGGGCTGGCTAACCCCTGGAATTCTAACTTTTGGTCACTGCTACATGGGAGCCCCCCACCTCCCAGCCAGCTCGGTAAAAAGTCTGGGAATCGTTATCAGCTATGCTTTAACCATGAAGGCTCAGATTAGCTCAGTGGTCTCTGTGTGTTTCTTCCATCTCCGCAGAATTCAGAAAATCAGCAGATTCCTTTCCACCGCAGCTCTGACCCAAGTGGTTCTTGCCCTGGTCCTTTCGCGTATTGACTACGCAAACTCCCTGTATACTGGCATACCAGCCTACCAGTTACATCGGCTGAAACTGGTCCATAATCAGGCCGCTAGGCTCATCTTCGGTCAGCCTAAACACCGGCATGTGAGTCCATTGTTGAAAAGCCTTTATTGGCTTCCTTTACTCCAACGCTGTCTGTTTAAGTTGGGCTCTATCATCTACAAAGCCCTTTCAGGACGAGGACCCGTTTTCATCATCTCCAATATACAGCGGTACATCCCCTCTTGCGACCTACAGTCTTCAAACAAAAACTTGCTGGTCTCCCATACTTTTAAACGAAAAAAACATGGAGGTCTTTGATACACGACCTTGGCCCCCTAGTTCTGGAACACCCTCCCCCGAAATCTGCGCAGCGCCGATTCCTACATCATGTTCAGGAAATTACTTAAGACCTGGCTATTCACTCAGGCGTACAACTGAAAACCCACTCTCTATTTTTTGCAACTGCTGCCATCCTCTCTCAGCGCCAAGAAACCGTTTGGTAAACGTGTGCTCTACAAATCACCTTTAACATAACATAACAATGTAATAGAATTATGAGAGAAATATCAAATGTATTTAGTATTACAATGATTCTTGCTGTCTGTTACTCAATGTTGCATATTATGAGAACCATGTACTTGTGCAGTAATGTATGAAATCGTTTTTCTAAAGTCCTATAAAAACATGAGCATTTCCTCCTTTGACGAAACCCTCATTTCCCAATCCTAGAAAACAAATCTATGCAGGATTTACTAATAAACTTTACAGAGTTCTTTGCACTTACGATCTGTAATATTTGCTGCTAACCATGCTGATGAGATGTTTCATGTATTTTGCCTAAATACATTTTTACATAAAACCTTAAAACTTTGGCTTGTGTCTGCCATTCCTATTGAGAATGTCACAGTCTTATTTCATTTCTGGGTTTAACATGCGATGGACAGGTCCAATGGGAAGCACCAAAGTCTGTATAGGGGCCACACTGCTTCCGGGCCGAGCTGGTGGAGTGCTCAGCGTAAGCTAAGGTCTAGCAGATTTATTCACTGAAATGATTTAATTCCACTGGTAAATCCTCACAGGCCTTCTAACTATCTCTAAATACCCACCTTAGCTGCCGGTGACATACTTTTGTATGCCACGGGTTAGGGTCTTTGCTAGTGAGAAAACTAATTATAATAAAACAGGTTTGCCAGTAATATTTTCATGGCTCTTAGGAATCCTACCTTCTTACTGTTTTATTTAAAATTTGGTTGGAAACTGAATTCTGCAACTTAGTAAAATAATAACCATCTCGTGTTACTGTCAAGAGGAATTGATTGCTTAGCAACATTTCCTAATGATAATGTATGTCCCTCTCTCTTTATAATGTGAAGTTCGTGTACACACTTTGAGTGAATAATAACTGCTGATGTACATAATTAGTTGTCGGTGGAAATTGAGAACCTGTAAGGTATATATCATTCATTTATAATTTTTGTATCAAATATTTATATGATTTTGCTGTATTCCAGACCCAGAAGACAATTTCTATTGTTTTTTAAATCAAATGTTAACCACTAGAACCACAGAAGGTTTTTTGTTTCCCTTTCTTCTTTAATGACTTGCCCCCATCAATTCTAAAACAGAAAGTAATAATACTAGGAGCACTCCTGAGATTTCTTAAGGATGGCATTAAAAAACTACTCCTTTCAGTTTCTTGTGTGAGGGTACGACCATGCTATGTCTCAAATGCAATATAATGCAACCATTGTTTGCTCAGCCGAGTATGCCAGATGTTCAGTTTAAAGGTTTGTTGGAGCTCTGTTTTTTTCACATGAATTTATACTCTCCTCTTGTGACCGTAGTGTACAAAATGTTAATAATGTTTTGAGTGTTCTCATTTATACGTTTAGAAAAATAAACTATTGACCACTCTGTCAAACTGTTTATGATTCTAGATTTTTTCAATATCACCGAAAACCAAGAAAAGGCAAGTTATATACATATTTCTGGACACTGACAGTTATTCCGGGTATGATACTGTGGAACAAAAGGTACTCCTTTTCTGACACTAAGATGTATCAGAGTTTTTCTGGCCTACCTGTATCCTATTAAACTAATCATAGATGTCAATTTTATAAAGGGTCTCTCTTGGCACCAGTATTCTTTATTGTCTACCTCCAGATTCTCTTGATTACTCTTGTCCCTGAGGGTGGATCAGTTTGAAAATACCACACAGCTAATTAATAAATTCCTTCATTGGCTGACTGCCCATATTACAGGTCTGACCGGAGGGAGGCGATGGTTAGCCATTCACATCATCAAGGCAAGAAGGGTAAGGTGGTAGGGTCCGTCCTTAAAAACTTTGAAAGGCGACTGTGTGGTGATCAATTTTAATAACCCAGAAATATTGAGATCCCTTTAGTTGCAAATGCACAGACTCCCACCTTAGTGTATCCAGATTCTGCCCTTGAAACTTGGCTACTTTTATTACCCTCCATCCTGGGTGGACCGAATGGGCCTGAATCCACCGCGGCTTTCTAGGGAGGTTTACGCAAAGTCGATCCCTCTGGAAAACTCAGGTGTACCACTTATAAATAGTGCACCTCTTTTAGGCATGGATCAATGTGATTGACTACGTCTATCCCCTTTCGAGGGTGCCCTTATACCTGCAAGTGTGAACCCATAGGCTCCTTTCAACAGAAATCACACTGTCCGATATTAGCAAATCTCCTTGGCCCACGAAACGAGAGATGGGGCAGTCTAACTTCTTTTTACTAGCAACCTGGAATGTGGCGGGCATACACATAAAGTGGGAAACGATCATTGGGCAAAAACTTGGCAGGAATGTGATTTAATCTCCTTTCAGGAGACTTGGGCTACAGACCCCATTTTTGTCAATGGCTACCGTTCCTTGCAATCGAAGGCAGTTCCAACGACATCAGGGAGGGACAAGGGGGTCTGCTACCATTGCTTCCAAATACATCAGATGTGAAGTTAATACAGTTCACAGAAAGTACCTTTTTCTTTCATTGTCTCATCCTTGAGCCCCTCAAAATAGGCTCCTAGGTTTTAATACATTTCTATAACAACAACTTTTGACCCTACATTTGGCTGTAGATGAGGTAAATAGGGAATTGGATGCTACTCTACATACACAAAGGCTTAAAGAACCCATTCATTTTATCTGGCTTGGAGACTTTAATATCCATCCCTGTAAATATAGAGTAGAGAAAGTATGTGGTATGACTGATCTTATGGGCAATCCGTTACACCATTTCTCCCACACCACCTATGGCAACACTCTGAATCAGACACTTTCAGCCGAGGATATGGTGATCATGAACAAGTATTCTTCCACCACCGAATCCCTACCTAAAACATTCCCACGTGGCGAAAATGAGTCAACTATAGCCTTTTTTTCGATTTCAAACCATCTCAGGGAGCTGTACCTATGCGGATGCCCAACTTACATCTTTCATTGATCATGCCATTTTAATCTGTGAGATACGCTCTACTCCTAGAGATCTTCGTAGACAGCAGGTTATAGCTCCACCTTTAATTGCTAGGAGAAATGGATATCAACTAAAGTGGGCTCAGATTGATAGCGCTTAAACTCTCTGAAATGGTCAGTAAATCGTTAGATATTATAGAAACATGTTTGGATCCAAATAGTTCCCCGAGTGCAACATTACTAGGCTTCACAAACCTACTGGATAACATAAAAGATGCATTAACTTGGTACAAGCTTGATAGACCCGAACAGTCCAATGGTTGGTTTGATTCCTCTTGCAAAAAAGCTAGAAAGGCCCTAGTAACAGCACTGAAGACATTACCAACGGAATCATCACTAATTGCCTCCTTACGCAGGGACTATAAAGTAGTAAGAACATCTAGGGAGAGGGCAAGAAGGGAGGACATTTGGGTTAGTTTAGAGGCTACCTCAGAATCAGGGAACAGTAAAGACTTCTGGTACATAATTAATGCTCCCTATCTTAAGATCCAAGGAGATCCTGACCTGTACTCACATATAAGGGAAGATGATTGGGTGGTCCACTACCCCAGAATTTTTTCCTGCACCTCTGCTCACCAGAGTCCTCTTCACGCACTAGGCCCTATCCCTCTTGTAAACTTAGTATTTACCCTGTTGGAGGTAAAGTGTGGACTAGAGACCACTAACAAGGGGAAAGCGCCGGGCCCGTATGGAGTCCAATAGACTTTTTTCAGATAGATGTCCCCTTGCTGACAAACATTTTTAACAAGATAGCATTACTGGCCCCCCCACCATCATGGGAGTCGAGCCTAATTGTCCCAATCATCAAAAAGGGAGACAAGGGTAATTCTAAAAACTACAGACCCATAACCCTTATCGACAAAACGGCCAAACTTATGAGTCTCTTCTTTTGTCCAGGCTTGAATCCTGGGCGCGAGAGAGTAATTTTTAATGCAGTCCCAATTTGGCTTTCAACAGGGGAAGGGGATTGTTGATCAATGCCTACATCTTTCCCTTATTATGGACAAATATGTGAAGGTTAAGAGTGGGAAACTTTATTTAGCGTTTATAGATTTAATGGCAGCGTTTGACTGCGTTTCCCACCCGAAGCTATGGGACATCATGTTAGAGATGGGAATGGACCAGCCTCTCATTGACTTCATTCGCCAACTGTATTCCGATGCCTCTGCTTCTGTCTGGTAGGGGAGGGAAGGAGAGTGTACCCACCCCTTTAACATCTTAAGAGGGGTTAGGCAGCATTGTGTCCTCACACCATTTTTATTTTCTATATATACAAATGGTGTTTAGGATGCTCAAGTGGATGAATCCCAGGGTGTTCCCTTATTTGATTCCTGCCAGCTCCCTATCTAGGCATACGCGGATGATGCAGTACTCCTTTGAAGAACTGGTGTGGGTCTCTAGCATCTGATAACAGCAAATGCAGCTTTTATGAGTACGCTGGACCTAAAAGTCAATCATACTGACACATTTATATTAATCGCAGGAGCAGGGTAAAAAAGATAAAGTGCCACATTTTTGTATGGACTCGCAAAGAATTGAGGTGATAAACTCATTTTCTTATTTAGTTGTCCTTTTTTATTACAGTCAATCCTGGACACAGTTGGTGGAAGGGAGAGTAATGGCGACAAATAGAAGTCTAGCAACATTAAAATCATTCACTAGGAGGCTGGGTGCTAGACCTATCGGCCCCATAAAAAAGATTTACCAGGCCAAAACCGTTTCAGCTGCCGTGTATGGGGAATGGCCCATATTGAGCCTCTACAGATAGTCAAAAACAAATTCTTGAAATCTCTAATTTCCCTTCCTCAATCGTATTCAAACTACATGTCTCGTATAGAATCAGCCCTTCCTTGCATCACTGACTCAATTTGCCTGGCACCTATTATGTTGTGATTCTCAATTTGGCACAGGGATACAGTACCCCTAAACCAAAGGATTATTACAGATCTCCTCAGAATGGAGAACCATAGCAGGAGTCGATCGTTAGGCTATGTTGAACAGGAATTTAGTGCTTTGGGTCTGTTGAATTTATTTAAGCTACCAATGACATGTTGGACCTTTCCCAAGACGAGGTTGGTTGAAACTTTCAAGCTGAGGGCCCAATATGACCGTAGGGTGAAGAATTATGGTGCACAGTTCGTTCAGATGTATCAATTAACACCCATGATAGCGCGGGGTGAGTTTTCATATTTACTAGAGGTCTTATTTTCTCATCATTAGCTTATCTTATTACGATTCCGTCTAAATTTGATACTTTTAATGCTGGGCTATCCAGGTACAAGAATTAGACACTCTGAATTACCATTGGGCCATTGCAATTCTAAGTCACCACAAAATGATTTGCATTTGGTACTTTTCTGTAGCTTGTATGCTCAAGAAAGGAAGTCATTTATTTTTCCTTTTTTTAAAGAAGCACAAATTTTGTCAATGCCGGGTTGCACTATATTTTTTAAAATCACTCCCGAACCCGTTTGTCTGCTTTGCAGTTGCATCTTTTTTATGGGCATGTATGCTTAAAAGGAGACACACGGAGAAATAATGAATTTTGAGGACCTTTTATTTGCCTACTGGTTTTATTACCTTTTTAAAAAACGAAAAATATATATTTGCACTTAATTATATACCGTCATTTTTTAACTAAACGCCTTGATTTTTACAAATGTTTTATAGGCCACTTACTGTAAATTCGACTTAAAAGGAGGCTTGTTTAAGGAAAGAATTGCGACTGTTGTATTTTAAAAGTTGTTGCATTGTTTTATGCACTTTTATGATCTGAACAAAAAAGGTTGAATAAAGTTTTAAAGTGAAGTGAAGTGAAATTCATTAGATCTCCATCATGGATATTAAGGCTAGAGTAACATGTAGGCAAACTAATTCATTTGAATGCAGAGGAAAGTATAATTTGCCAAAATCAAGTTTCTCTAGATCACCCATAGTTCAATAGTTACCTTCTGAGATCAAATCTTGAAAACAAAAACACACAACCCCTCCAACTCCCCCACCTTATACTTCTTCCCTAGTTCTCCTAATCACACACATAAAGAACACAATCAGGCTGAAGGCTCCCTATAGCCCTAGAGGTCCTACATAACAATAGGATCCCATTGCCTGGCAGAAACCAAAACTAAAGTCCCACAATACCTGCAAGAAAAGAAGGAGGCATCAAGATAAACTGTACAAACCAACACAGGAGCTGGACCAAAATAGTGGAGCTCAGAAGAAAACCAATCCCGACCCTCCCAGCAGAAGCAGGGGTCCAAAAGAGTGGGGGCCCCACATGACTTACAGAGGAACACTAAAGTCAGCATCTTCTCTGGATCTAAAATGCTCAGGAGTGTCAGTCAAGGCATCTTCAGGGGTCATGCCCACTTGTACAGTACTCTCTTCATCTGAACCAGGTGAGCCATGGGTCCAAGACTGTTCCAGAGTATCGAAGAAATAGGTGTTTGACTTTACGATCACCTTTATCCACACTGGGAAGAGAAGAATGTATTGCAGTTTGAGGGCATGGGGATTCTACTTGAACTCCTCAAAAGAGTGCTGGCACTGCTCGGCCAACATTGGTCCTCATCGGAGACGCGCCCATCCAAAGGAGTGGTCTTGACAGAAGAGTGGATTTTGCTGAGGAGACGTCCTGCATGAGGAGAACCTTTTCTTTGCAGCCAAAGTGATTTTTCGGGTGTTCTCGATTTGACCCTCCAGGTGGTGGCCGGTCCCGACTGAGGTTTCATTTGGCATAATTTTTTGCAGTGACCATTAGGTCGACAAAGAGATTGGCAGTTTGAAATTATAGACTCTTTTTTGGTAAGGTTGCTGAAGCGGCACTCTTGATTTGCTTGGCCAAGATTCTGGTTTTATTTGTTTGATTTATTTTTTGCAAAGGATAAAGGCAGGTAATGTGGAGATTTTTCTCTACTTTTGGCTATTTTAGCAAATTAATATTTTACAAAAGCTTGGTAGCATGCCTGTTTCCAGCACACTCCGTAGGCTGTGTTGCTGTCTTGGAGGCACCAAAATGGATTTAGACAAAAGTCAGCCGGCTCCCCCAGAAGGGACACCTAATAGGAATTTCTTCCATAATGTATAGTACACTGTGGAACAAATATATACGAAAAAGGATCCTGATCTACAATGGCCAGGAAATGGGTCATCTGACTTTAAAAAGGTTCAATATGTAGAACAGTGTTTGTTTAAAAGAAAAAGTCAACAAGATATATGTGTGCGTGAATGTGGGAGAACAAATACAAGAGAGAGTGAGGAAAGAAGAAGCTATAGCAGAAAAAGAACAGCGTAAAACAATATATCAAAAAGCGTTGGAATTAAAAAATAAAGAGATGAAGGCGATAAAAGAAAAGGAGGAAAGGGAGCATTGTATAGAGGTAACTGGCCAGTACCCTATTAGGCGCCCTATTTATCCCATACTTAATAAACCTCAGGATGATTCCATCTTGTTAGATCGACCTCCGCCCCGTATAAGTTTCCCTCTGTCCCTGAGGATGATCTTTTCGATGAAGAACTTCTTTCTTCAGACGAGAAAGACACAAATAAGCAAGATGGGCGGCAAACTCGCTCTACTTTGACTGTTGATGAAAAAGCCAATATCAGATCCACTGCTCGCAAAGAAGCTTGTGGGACTACTTCTGCTTCAGACCTTGTAGCAATGGTTCGACAGTGGAAGGATTTAGAGCAGTTATATTTTACAGAGACGTTTACCTGGGAGGTAATACTTGGTTTTAGAAATGTTTCTAAAACCTTAGAGCCCAATGTTATTAATTTTAATTATAAATAGGGCTCCTGGTTTTATGGTATTTATTTTTTTGCCATTTCCGTCTGTATTTATCCATATTTATTTTTGGGGCATTTTATCTGTATTTATCCACATTTATTTTTGCAGCAATCAAAAGGCAGCGCTGCAGCTAGTATTTTTCCACATTTAAATTGACAATGTACACCGTTTACCTTTCATTTCTGTTTAATATGAGTGATATGTGAAAAGCTACAGATATTTCTCTAAATTAAAACAGACCTCACCTATTAAAGATGGTCAGGGGTCACAGTGATTATTTGCAGTAAAATAAATAAGCTGCTGCTGTTGTGCACTCAGGTGGATTGTTCTTGCAGCCACATGTTGTTGCAGATTTAAATAGCACGAACTCGGCACTGAGGTATTTGAGCGCTTTACCTTTCCGCACACCTTTCATATTAGGGCACAATCATTTTTGTCAGTCACGGGGAGATTACGTGACAGTACACAGTACCCTACACTGCAAGACACTCCGATCAACCCAGCCACAAACACATAAAGATTCCAGCCCCAACCACGATTGGCTCAGGGGAACGGCAGCAGGTCAAAAAATACCCTTATTAGAAGGAATCTCCAGCAAATCACAATCCCTACAGCCAGGGGCGCAATTAGCCATATTTAGTGTGTGGGGGGGGCTGAGGAAACTTTTCCGGCGGGGGAGGGGCTGACTCCAGGCCCGGACTGGGAACCCAAAGCATCCCTGCGCAATTTTGCCTCATGAAGCCTGAAACAACTAATGAACTTTCTCCTAGTGTGCACAGTAAAAGAAAAAACATCAAAAGAATGTTATAAATGTGTTTCTTTAGAGCTCACCCTGTATCTGAAGCACATTTCCAATGTGTTTGGAATGCTCAAAGAGTTCCTGGTACAGTCATGTAAATCTAGGCCAGTCGTTGATTTAATTGACGATTCTACACCTACAGCACAAATCTTTCTCTGTACAAAATTACAGAAGGTGTATATGATTGTGTGCGCGTAAATGCCACACAAAACGAATATGCTTTTGTTTGCACTTGTTTAGTTTCTCACCTGTGTAATAATTTTTTTTCCCACGATGAAAACTTTCCCGGATCCCCCACCATTTTTGTGTTTTCTCTCCCCTGTGCTGCAATGGAAGGGGTGCCTTTATCTGTAGTATACAATGAACATGCATGTCCGGGATGGGTAACTGCTTGGCTAGGTAGCTTCTTAAAAACATACTAATTTGTGGGCATTCGATCATTTTCCCAAGTGAATCTATCCAGAAACTCCCACAAGTTGAACACAGGTGCACCTTTAAGAATCGGGCCCACTGTCTGAATGCTCACGCACTTGTCCCCGTTTGTCCAGAAAGTGCCATTTGAGTCAACCTTGACATTGCCCTGTGACCTCTCGGGGTAAACTCTGTCATCCATTTTGGTTGCATTTATTTTCGTATCGTTTTGTTCCACGTTATTTTAACCACCCACCGATTGGGTATATAATCGCACTTGTGCGCCATGTTTACTTTGAAAACTAGAAGTAAAATTTGGGTTACCAATAATAAAATGCATTTCACGCTGGAGTTCTCTCAAATGAGTATTCGACTCTCCCAGCAATAGCTAGATTGTAAATACAGAGGCTCTAGAAGTGGTGACAAAACAAAGCCTCGTTAACAAGTTGGAGATCTTTTAAAGACGTGTGAAGTACTCGGGTGCGGCTGTGCCCGGGAAGCGGACTCAGCTCAGGCAAACCCAAATGAGGGGGGTGGGGGGGGGGGCTGTCTGCAGCTGAGGGACGTGGCAAGTCACCTCGGCTGGAGCACGGCAGCACTCACAATTTACTAGTATTTAACCACATCTACATATAAATACAGACATAGGAAAAATAGTTTTCCGTCTGTATTTATGTGTAAATATCCGTTTAAACGGAAAACCGGGAGCCCTAATTATAAACAATTAAGTGCTAGAACTTTCTTTTTTTCAAATATATCAGATCTAATTAGGCGAGTAGTTAAATTAAGACATGATACACAACGCTTAAAAGCAGAGCAAAAATCAGCTGGTAAAATTAAAGCTGCAAAACAGTTCAGACCGAGTGCAAACATTTTTGGGGACAGACAATGACCCTAGTGATACTGTAGTTGCTGTGAAACCAATGTGTGAAGCTGCGCCTCTGTATGTTCCCCCAAAGGGTGCAGGCACAAATGACTGTAAAACGATGCAAAGGGATATTTTGTCTATAAATGGGTCTATACTCCTTGGAGAAGAGCACACATTATGCCTCTTGAAGCCACTTTGCCCGATCCGCAGAAAAAGCCTGCTGCTTTCTATGGAAGAAGTAGAAGGAGACATTAGCTCCTGTACTATGACCTTGACAGATATTGATATGTTTTTGGACTTATTTTGCCCCTGTTAAATGGAGAACAATTCGGAAAATAGATGATAATGTAGCACATGGTGATACTTGGGTGCATTTAGAAGAAATAGATGCTGCTAGGGAACCTGCTCAGTAACTACAACAGGAGATATTAGATTTTCCCAAAGCTATTGTGACTAAGTTAAAAACTCACAATACCCATACCCCCTAAGAAAATAGATTGGACAACGTTGGCGTCTTGTAAACAGAAAGCGGATGAGTCGGTTTCTGATTTCTTTGCACGATTTGAAGAGCCATTCCATGACTTTAGTGGGGAGTCATTGACAGATGACACCGGTAAGCATTTGTTTGTCGATAAATTTATCGCTAACATGTGGCCAGAAATAGCTAGTCACCTCAAGGCCAGTGAGAGTTTGTGGGCTACGTCTTTCGCAGTCTCTCTTTTGACTATGGCCCAGTATCATGAGCGTCAGGAATTAGAAGTGAAGGGCAAAGGGGATAAGAAGGTAAATGATTTAAAGACTAAAGTTATGTTGGCCCCAGTATATGGTCTACAGTTTTCTCTCAAGCAACTTTGTCTTCTGATCAGTGTGCTTTTTGTGAAGAGATTGGACATTGGCGTTCTGAGTGCCCCCTTTTGCGAGGTCAGCAGTATCAATGGGGTAGAGGAAGCACGAGAGGACTCCCAAGGAATTCAGGACAAAGGGGAGGAATAGGAAAACGTCTCAGGTTTGAGGCAGTTGAACATGGACCAAATTATTCTAATGTTTTTGACAGACAGAATCAATATCACATGTCAGATTATTCAGCTGATGGTCTTGGGGATTCTGATTATGCATAGGAATGCCTAGGATGGGGTAAGGAACCGGTTGAGGTCCCAGTAGATCAGAAAGGTCCTTATGTTGATGCAAATGTTTTTAGCTCTTCTGATTGGTTTCTGGTTGATACAGGAGCTACTCATAGTGCTCTGTTTAAAAAAATCGGTTCCTAGGGCTCCCCTGTCTGGCACACTAATAACATTGAAAGGATTCAATGGGACACCTACATCTAGCCCACTGTCATAGCCACTTGTATTTAGTCTTGATAAATTCACTGCAGAATGTCTATTTTTGCTTTCCCCTAACACACTGAATAACATTGTGTGTATCGTTATGCTTAACCATTTTCGTGCTACAATACATTGTTACCCAGAAGGTGTGCGTGTTAATTTAAATGAAAACTATCCAATGGTTGAGAGGTCCCTTCTTATTAAAGAAGATGTTGCTCTGGCATCTCTACCTAGTACTTAGTGGGCTACATCAGATACTGATGAGGGACAAATGGTTATCCCACCAGTACATATTCAAGTGAAGGAAGGTGCTTTGCTGCCTCGAATGCCCCAATATAAAATATCTCAGGAAGTCGAAGAAGCATTAATACACATTACTCAGGATTTGATCAAGGTGGGGGTTGTGGAAGGAGTCCCTTATAATATTTATAAAAGCCCTATGCTTCCTATTTTGAAAAGAGACACTGATACTAAATGTACAGATTCATTATTGATTTATGAGAGGTTAACAAACTTGTGGTGCCCCAATACCCAGTAGTCTCTGACATCACACCACTTCTTACTATGGGTCCTCCTATTGCCACTACATTTAGTGTCATTGATTTGAAAAATGCATTTTTTTCTATACCTATTCATAGTGACAGCCGTTATTTGTTCAGCTTCACTTTGAATAATAGATCATACAGATTCTGTAGAGCTCCACAAGGGTATACAAAGAGTCCTAGCATTTATTGCCAGGCATTGAATAGGCAGCTTGATTCTTTTCCTGTAGCAAAAGGGGTGGCTCTTATTCAATATGTCGATGACATCTTGTTGGCTGCCGATACCCATGAACAGTGTAAAGAAGGAACACTGTCCTTGTTATCATTTCTTGCCTCTCATCATCACAAAATCTCAAGGAAAAATTGCAATTTTGTAGACAGCAGGTTTCCTATCTAGGTCACCTCCTTTCTAAGGAGGGACGTGTACTCACACCAGATCGCATTAAGACCATTTTAGACACTCCTGTGCCCCGTACTCAGAAGGATGTCTGTGCACCTTACTTCTTTCTGTAGGCAGTAGATCCCTCGCTTTTCGTACATTATTAAACCCTTGTTGGCCCTTTTGACTAAAGACACACCATGCCTCTCCCATGGACTACGGAATGCCTGAATGCCTTTCAACAGCTATATCAAGGTCTTTGTTCTGCACCAGTATTAGGAACTCCAGACTACACTTGGACTTTCACAATCTACATACATGAGTGGGAAGGTTGTGCTCTCTTGGTTTTAACACAGACACATGGTGATAAACAACACCCTTGTGCATATTTCTCAGCTGATCCAGTTGCCCGCACACTGCTTGGTTGTTTTCGAGCAGTGGCGGCAGCAGCTGTGTCTATAAGTAAGAGTGAGGGAATAGTCTTGTCACATAGATTGTTTGTGTTAGTACCTCATTCAGTTGATGCCTTGCTAAATCAAACGAAAACACAGCATCTGACTAGTGCCCGCTTGACAGGATATGAAATGACACTTTTGGCCCCTCATATCACGTTGAAAAGATGGTTGACTCTGAATCCTGTCACATTATTGCCTCTTCCAGCTAGTCCACTCAGTCTCAGTCACAAGAGTTGCATGACTGTATATTAACCCTGGGCAAATCACTACGCTACGCTCGCGTAGTTTACGAGGTTTGTGCAACTTCGCACTACACAAACTGCATGTAGCACAGTGCAAACATGCGTAGCGTAGTGCAGCGGTAATTTTTTGCTTGCTCGCAGTCCTCAACGTCAAGTTGGTGACCGTGAGCAAGCAAAATGACATCCTCGCGAGATTTTTTCCTTGTTCGTGATCAGCAACATCAAGTTGCCGATCGCAAGCATAGAAAATAAACCTCCCAGCGAGATTCTCATCGCTTGGAGGTCAGGTTTCTCATTGTGAGTGGTCACGCATGCTCGCGACCACTCGCAATGAGAAACTACCAGTCCGCGCTGAGAAAGCTGCAGCTCGAGTAAAAATCTACTCAAGCAGCAGAAAAGTACAGCTCGCACTGTGCAAGATGCTGTTTTCAATGATTGCACAGTGCCGGATGCTTGTCCACACTGTGCAATCATTGAAAATGACATCTTGCACAGTGCGAACATGCTACTACGTAGTTCGCGTAGTGCTACGCGTAGCTTGATGGGTCTTGCCTGAAGTTGTCTGATGGCACTACATCTGCTGCTTATGCAATTACAACACTTCAGACAGTAGTCGAGACAGCTCATATCCCACAGAAGTCAGCTTAAGCAGCCGAGTTGATAGCACTGATAAGAGCATGTGAGCTTTGTACAGATTTGCATGTTAACATTTTCATTGATAGCCAATATGCCTTTGGCATGGCAAATAGCTTTGACCAGCTTTGGAAAGAAAGATGCGTTCTCACTTCACATGGGACACAAATAGTGCATTGGGAATTAGTACATAATCTCCTTACTGCCTTGACCTATCCTAAGAAAGTGGCAATTGTTAAATGTAGCACACACAGGAAAGTGACCGATAAAATAGGAGCAGGCAATGTCTTTGCGGATTACACAGCTTGTGAGACCGCAATGCAGCGAAGTACCTGTATGTAGTTAAATCACAGGCTGAATGTTGGCATGATGCCAGGCAAGAAGTGCTGGACATGCAAAAATCTGCCTCTGTCGATGAATTAGACCAATGCTCCAACGAGGGAGCATTGGATGATGAGGGCTGTTGGAGGAATAAAGAAATGACAAAATGGAAGTTACCCGCAGTCTATTTACTCCCTGTGATTCACAAGGCACATGAGTCGGCACATGTTGGAGCATCCTCAATAGCAAAGCAATTTATGCAAATTTGGGATCGTCCAGAGATTGTCGTTATGGTCAAGAAAATAGCCCAGTCTTGTCTGATCTGTTTTCAGTTTAATCCTGGAAAGGGAACACAAACTCCAACAGGAGGGTTGGTAATACCTACTGAACCTTTTGAGGTCCTGCAAATGGACTACATCCAGCTTGAGCGTTGTAACAACCTAAAGTATGTTCTGGTAGTGGTTTGTGCCTTTAGTAAAGTAAATGGGTGGAAGCATACACTACGAAAGATAATACAGCTCTTACTACAGCAAAGGTGCTCCTAAAGGATTTTTTCCCTGATTCAGTGTTTGCCGTATTTTGTGGAGCGACAACGGACCCCATTTTATTGGGCAAGTTGTTGAGTATCTCATGAAAGGGTTGGGAATTAGGCAGAAGTTTCAGACTGCTTTTCACCCACAATCAGCCGGACTAGTGGAACGTTACAACTCTACCCTCAAATTAAAATTGGCTCAGATACAGGCTTCCAGATCTTTGAAATGGCCTAATGCACTGTCTTTAGCATTGCTATCTATTAGATTGATACCACATACACGATCTGGACTCACACCACATAAGGTGGTTTTTAGAAGGCCAATGAATACATGGGGGTTTCCTAAGCCACACCCTATACATGATGTACCCTATGTATTGATGAATGTTTATTTGTCTCAGTTGACTGACAGTTTGTCTTCTATTTATCAACAGGTTCGGGAGACTCTTCCAGACAAGTCTCAAGGTGAGGGCCATTGCTTGTACCCTGGTGATTACGTCATCACAAAGTCCTTCCAGAGAGCCAACTCCCTAGCACCAAGATGGCAAAGCCCTGAGAAGGTGCTGCTGGCTGCCAGGACTGCAGTTCGAGTGACAAATCGGAAGAACTGGGTCCATGCGGCACACTGCCGGAAGTTGTTGCAAGACCTAGTGAGCCCAGCTGCGTTGGCAGATCACCACGACATCCTGGTCACCAAGAAAGGACAAGCTGTGTTTGCATAGGGAGTATTAACCTGGAGTGTCATCCTAGAAAAATCTCTCTTCTACCGCTAGGGTTTTTTTTATAGACCCCGCCATTCTATTTTGAAAGGGTGGCTAGTGCCCGTGAACTAAATTATCCGAGAGCATTTAATGGAGTATCACAGAGATCATTCCATCTAAAATCTAGTTAATAGATTTGCTCCCTTGTCCGGTTTAGACAACTGTGATTGACTACCTCCAGTGAGTTTGTCCTTACCGGAGAATATTAGTGCCCGGTCTCCCTTATCTCCTGTGATTAACTTGGCTATACAGCCTATCTCCTGTGATTAACTTGGCTATACAGGCATATGTTTTAAACCTCGTTGGGAGGAGCTCAAGCGAGATAACTTTTGTTAGGGAAAATTGCCCTGTTAGATGTAGGGAAGGGCCTATTATGGAGGCTGAGCCAAATCATGGCAGCCCCCCCATTGCAGGAACATCTAAATAATATGACGTGGAATGTAGCAGGGGCGAGGAACAAACTACAGGATGGAAATTGGTATAAAAGTATCCAACAATGCAACATGGTTCTAATACAAGAGATTTGGCTCATAGACAATTTCTTTGTAAATGGGTTTAAGATGATTTCAACAAATGCTATGCCCTCACAGGCACGTAGGGCCAGTGGAGGTTTAGCAGCACTTATTTCATTGTCGTCGTCTAGGCTAAAAATAAAATTATACTAAAGAGTCAAATTTTCAGTTTTTATTGTTTTCAGCAAAGGGATTACAGGACATCTTAGTGATACATTTTTATAATAATATTTGTAATGCTTCGCAAAATTAGGTTATCACATTCTTAGATGAAGAGTTGATGCACTTCATGAAAAATGTAGGTTCGGATGGTTCCCTAATTTGGTCAGGAGATTTTAATATTGAAACATGTAATCTTATATCGGGGATTCAATGTGGATATAAAGAGGAACTAGACTGTGCTTTTGGACACTTTCCGCCCATTAATTACGGGGAAAGTATTAATTTCGTCATGTCCAAATACAATCTAGAAATTACAGAAAAGGTTATGAAGGGGAGTGGAGGCGAGGATATGGGTTCTATTCGTACCTATGATGAGTAAGATCATTCTTGTGCATTGATCACTTTATCACCTCAATAATTATTAGGCCCCTTATATTGAAATGTTCAGTTCCTCCAAGTTTATTGAGCGACCACTATCCCCTGTCATTAACCTTAAATTCTGTTATGCTAAAAAAACCTGCACTAAGTTCCCACACTGTGGATATAAATATACAGGGGAAAAATGGGATCTCAATCCAATGGGTAAGGGTTGATAGAGTAGTTTTTACAATAGGATCCTACAAAAAATGAATCATCAGATTATAACCTGCCTCGATAAATCCTCAACTAGTATAGATATAGTCATGGCTTTTCAAAGTATCTCAAACGTTATTTCCAATAACTTGCGAAGGAATCCTAAGACTAATGTATCGCTTTCTCCAAGATGGTTCAATATTCAATGCTCTAGATTAAATAGAGACATAAAGTCCTCATTAAAAACCACGCCTCGCCATAGAGAGGAGATTAATACCTTACGGAAATTATATAAAGAAACTCTTAATCTAAGAAAATTGGGGATTAGGGAAAATACCTGGGAGAACCTGATTAAAGCTGCCGAGACTAAAGACTCGACACTTTTCTGGAAAACCCTGAATCAACCACTCTTCAAAGATGGCCAATCTGTAAAAATTGATACCGTAGTAACTTCTGCAGACTGGATAACCCACTGTGATGCAATTTTTAATGAGATACATCAGGGTATTGTAAATACTGAGGATAAAACTGTTATAATTTTAAATGACACCAAAATAAGTAGTATAACCCAAGATGAAATTAGAACACCCCTTAAGAATAGTGCTAGTGGCAAGGTGGCTGGCCCTGATGGGGTCCCAATTGATTTATTTAAATATGATATGGATCTTTGGGTACCTGTCTTGCAAACATTTTTTAATGCAACAGTTGAGGGGGTGATACTGGTCACCTGGGCGGAGAGTCTGATAGTCCCCATTTTCAAAAAAGGGGATAGGGGCAGTGCTAGTTGCTATCGCCCAATATCTTTGCTCCACTCAACCTCTAAAGATATGTGTAGAATGTTGTTGGCCAGGATGGAGCAATGGGTAGTAGAAAATAATATTTTATCTGTAGCTCAGTGCGGCTTTAGACGAGGAGTTGGAACAATTGAACAATGTTTGAATTTACAACCAATAATAGGGAAATATACTTTTTCAAGGGAGGGTCCCTTCACCTCTGCTTTGTTCATTTGTCAAGCGCTTTTGACTTGGTAAATCATTCAAAGCTATGGGAGACGTTGAGAGGAATGGGCGCCCCCGAGGACATTATTAGTTTCTTCTCTCTATTCTACGCCCGTCTGTCTGCAAAGATACGTTATGGTAAACATGGGGAATGTACAAAGAATTTTAATATTACATGTGGGATAAGACAGGGATGTACTCTTGCACCTCTCTTGTTTTCAATGAATATAAATGGTGTTGATATTTTATTACAGAATTTGGGGGAAATTAATTTACCAAGGCTTTGGTTATGTCCTGTGGTAAAAGGAATAATAAAACAAAAACACATTATATTAACAGGAAATTAATAGAGGGAACAGCCACATTCTCGTATCTAGGGATTCTTTTTAACAGTAAAGGTACTTGGAATAAACAGATAACTCTATGCAAGTTGAAATTTGTGAAAGTAGTAGAGGCTATTTTCAGATTCTCCTGAAGAATTGGTAAAAAGCCTGTAGTGGTGATTCTGAAGTTATATGGAGTGAAGTGCATTACAGGGACTTGTTATGGGGGAGCCCTATGAGGCCGGACAGATACCACCCAGATACAAACCCTTGAAAATTATTTTTTAAGATGCTTACTAGCCGTACCTGCCTCAACCCCTTCTATTATCTTGCATAGAGAAACCGGCTCTTCTCACATACATGATTTGATATGTATGACCGCTTTAAACTTATGACACCGCGTCTCGAATAGGGAAGAAACCCATTTCACTAGGGACATTATTTTAGACTGTCTGTCCCAAGAACGTTGTAAGAAAATACCTTGGTTAAGTTATAACACAGGATTGCTTCAAGAGAAGAGGTCGCTAGTACCAAGATGACTGTTGTATCATATCTTGAAGGGCCAATTGCTAAGGGCTTACAGCCATACCTCGTTATTATCTAACGTTCAGTATAGATTCGACCTAACCAGACTGCAGATGAACAGATTATGTTTTCTTTTTGCCTTTCCTAGGAGGGGCAAGTGGTGTGCTAACCTTCCAAATTGTTCATGTGATAGCAGGTCCAAACAAAGTACCCTTCATTTTTTACTTTTTTGTAATTTCTATAAGGAAATTAAAAACATTTTCCTTTGTCCTGGTTTTAAAACTGAGTGCCTGTACTCCCACAAAGCTGGTTTTAACTATTTTGGAAATTTGAACACAATATCCGTCTGTAATGCAGTACTTGGTTATATAACATCGGCAATTAAACTAAGGAATGAACTTGTTTACTTAGAAAATTTTAATTATGAAATATTATAAAGTATATTTTCCTTATGATAGGTCTAATTGTATAATGACTGTGTATTTAATTATGTTAAGATGCTTTTTCTGTTTCTTTTTCTCTTTTTGTTTACACATGGATTTTATTGTATTTTATAGTATGCATTTATGGACATTCTATATGATCTGACTAACGCTTGATTTCATTTGATTTGATTTGACAAGCTGTGTCACCTGAAGGATATGAGGAAGTCTTCCCGGTCCACATGTTTCCTGGTACATCCCGATATCAGCTGCGACCCAGGAAGAAAGACACTTCCTCGTTGAAAAAGACTGTTTGAGCCACTATTCTAGGTGGTAAAAGCCTGACTACAAAGGGGGTTAGCCTTTTAGTGACTCCTTGTCTCAACCTCAGTGAAGAAACCAACACCTACCCAGGACCTTAGGGCACCATCTGTTTTGCTGTTTGTCAACTAAATAAATGAATATTCCTAAGGAGAAGAAACCAACTGCTACAAGAGTTGGTAACAAAAGAACAATGATTGTTACTGGACATGGATTGTAGAGGAAGTAGCCCCTGTCCGAAATCTACTGACTGCTACTACTCCAGTCCCCATTGAACACCAATACTTTATTCTTCCTTATCACGAGAAGCACAGAATGTCCTACCTCAATAACAATTTGATTCAGATGTTGCACCATACACACAATGCTACAAATGTTACCAACTTCTGGGTATGTGGAATGATGCCAGCTCATCAGAAAAATGGAAGAACGCCTTTTATCCCCTTGCCGTTTTCACATAATGGCTCCTGAAGAGCCTGGTTTGCATTGTTGTGGGTTTCTGAAGTTGCTAACATTACTTATGCTGATGTGGGAGAACTAAACTCTCAATTGAAGAGGGTTTGTCACCCTGATGAGGAAGGAGATCCACAAGCTAATGGAACTATAATGGAAATGGGCCTCCTGTTATTGCTGTCACTAGAGCTTGAGCGGATATCTGTGTGAGCAGTATCGGCATTATTGGCAGTATTGGCAGCATGTGGGAAAAAGTGACTGTATTTTAGTGTTGAATATTGCTGGAATGAATACAAGCAGCTTTTTGTCCTCGTATAATACCTATTTCATTTACAGAAGTAAAGGTTATCACCTACCTATTGGGTGGTCAGGTAGCAGCTACATGTCCTTTTTGCTTCCACCTGTGTTTTTGGCACCTGCCTCCTATCATAAAGTCTATAAACTGCATAATGACATTTCTAAGAGCCTATTCAAGAGGACAATAAATAATGATAAGATACTGCACTGCAGCAGTATATTGACGTTAACTTGGGACTTTTCTTCTTTGTTGGCGTGGCCTTAAATATTAGAATAATTAGATGTTTGACACATGTTGTAGAGTCTGTAACCAATCAGACAGCAATGCCGCTTGGAAATATCACAGTAGAACTATAAATTGCGAGAAATGTGATGCTCCAAAATAGGATGGTCCTTGATGTCATCCTGGTTGACCGTGGTGGAGCATGTCGCATCAACGGCGAGTAGCTGTTTGCATTTACATCCCTTATGATGCAATTTCCAAGATGCGCAAAATAGCCACTGAAATCCATCAGTATTCAGGAACATGGACTTTGACTGGATGGCTAGCGAACATGTTTACTGTATGGGGCTGGAAATTACTGTCAGCTCCATGTATATTTGTTACTATTCTTTTAACTTGTTGCCTATGTTTCCAATGATGCTCCGATGCTTTATTCTCTCTGTGTTTTTAGTTGCACTCATGTATACCGAACAAACAAAATGCTAAAAATGTAAATGACTAATTAGCAAGTGATCAAGAAATCAATCAAATGATGCAGATTGACATAAATGATATTTTTCGTATACCTTCGAAAGTATAAGAACATGTCTTCAGCATATGCTAAAAGGGTCATCTGTGGAAATCGAAAATAATCTCTGTTAGCATAAAGCTGAAGCCATCTTGTTTGTGCCATCCATTTCGTTAGCTATGTCATTCTTCTGTCTTCACTGTTGCTTGCCCTTCTATTCTGCTTGAGTCATCAACTTTAGTTAACTTCTTCTGTACTGGGCCAAAGCAATGTATGTACTGAGCAAAGGCCTGTAGCTGCTGAAATGCACCTGGTTAAAGTCTATTTGTGGCTGCTGTAAGCAGTTCTGTTCCCCCTCCCACATTGTTAATTAAGTGATCTCCCATGTGCCCATGTTTGTTGGTAGTTATTCTTGTGTATGCTTGTATCTTCTATTTGTAACTATATGCCTACTCTGCAACAAACTCTGTATATAAGCACCATGGTCTGTGTATTCAATGTACTACCTCCTGGAACACTTGAGGGTGTTGTATGGACGTGGTACAACTCATGAGTGATTAATATACTTGTTATTTGAATTTCAGCTTCAGTGCCAATCTCTATTTTGTTGGTCTGTGTACCCGTGGACAAGATAAGCATGAACACTGCACCGGTGTGCCCATTAAAAGGCACATTTCCACACCACCTCCAGGTCAGTTTGCCATTTCAGTCTGGCCTTAGTGTAGTGATTTATTCTATAATCCTGTCTTATATCGTAAACCATAGAAACAATCCTTCTATGGGACGTGCAGTGCAATACTTGAGAGAGAGCCTCCAGATCAGGTGGCTCCAACATGTCATCTCCCAGTAATTCCCGCAAAGCATGTCTCACTCTATAAAATTGAAAGTGAGCAAGAGGTGTATATTCGCAACCTTCAATGTCAAACTCATCCCAACCCCGGGCCTTGCCCTCTGAGTACAAGTCTCCTATCTTGGCAATACCTAGCGTTGCAAGAGCTTGTACCACCCCCTTCTCTCCACTTATTGGTTGCCAATGACACCACTCAATCAGGGTCAAGGGAGAATATAGCATCATACCTGCCTGCCTTTTCAATAAATGTTGCCACACATGGACTACCCAGTTGACGGAGTCGAGAACCCCAGCCCTTCCGAGGGGGCTCCAAAACAGTACCATTGATAACAAATAAGGAGCTGCGATTGCCTTCTCAATATACCAATGAGGGGGACTCATCGCCTCATGTATCCAGTGGTAGGCATGTGACTCCTTCACCACTCTAAAATATAAATCCAGATCTAGAGCCCCCAGCCCTCCCATAGATTATGGCAGCATGAGAATGTCACACTTGACACGTGGCTGTTTCCCTGCCCAAGCCAATCTCACCAATAAAGAGTGAATCGTTTTAAATATGTGCACCAGCAGCACAACTGGAATATCAGGAATAAGAATAAGAATCTGGGTAGGACCACCATCTTCATTCGAGACATGCGTCCTAAAAAGGACAGGAGAAGGCGGATCCATCTATCCACATCTTCTTCTAATCTGGTGATTGCTTTGCTATGATTTTCACTGAGGACCAGTTCCGAATCTATATGTACCTGTATGCCTAAATACCGGATCGGTTCCGACATCCACTTCAGGGGGTAGTCCAGGTCCACCAGAATCATGGCAGGGGAAACAGGGAAAATTGTCGATTTAGCCCAGTTGATTTTAAGACCGGACAATTCCCTGTACAGCACAACCTCATCTAGGATCAGGATCAGGTTGATCTCTGAGTCTCAAACGTACAACAACATGTCATCTGTGTATGCCGATACAATGAAGTTATATTTAGGAAATCTGATCCCTTTATGGCCATGATATTCTCCTTAGGCGCAGGCAGGAAGCTCAGCGACTGAGGCGTAGAGCAAAGGGGAGAGGGAGTACCCCTGTTGAGTGTCTTTCAATATTTTAAAAGGGGATGTGACTATGTTTCTAACTCGTACCCAAGCAGTAGGTGAGCTGTAGAGTATCTCCACCAATCCAAGGAAAAGTTCCTGTACGATGTGTGTCAATACTGTATACATAAAATTCCATTCCACGAAATCAAAGGCCTTTTCTGTGTCAAAAAATACTGCTGCTGCTCTAACCTCAGGCTTGATGAGTTGAGTTATATTGCGTCGAAAACCGCTCGCAAATTTTATGACAGGTTACGCTCTGGGACAAAGCCTGAATGTTCTGGGCCTACCAACAATGGCACCAACGGAGCCAGCCGATTGGCTAAGATCTTCGCAAAGATCTTAGTGTCCACGATAAGCAGTGATAATGGTCTAAAAGATTAACTTTTCCGGGGGTTTACTAGGTTTTAACATACTGACAATAAGTGCTTCCCTCATTGACAGTGTATCGTTCCACTTTTGCCCATCTCCTTGAATAAAGTAACCAAGTGTCAGTTCAGAAGCTCCTTGAATTCTTTATAAAACGCTACAGTGAGGCCATCGAATCCAGGTGCGCCCCCCATCCGCATCGTATTCAGTGCAGAAAGGACCTCATCCGGGTCTAATGATTTCATTAAATGCTCTCTATGTTCATTAGATAACCATGGCATCTGAATATGCTCTATATATTCTGAGTTTGCTGCTGCATCTGATATCGATTTAGTATGGTACAATTCTGAATAATACTGACTAAATCTTCCTGCAATCTCTATAGGGTCAGTCAATAGTTCTCCATCTGCTACTCGCAACTCTGTTATACTTCTCACATCCCTCCTGTCGCGCAACAAAGCAGCCAGCACCGTACCCGGTCACTCCCCCTCCCCGGATGTCCTAGTCACAGCTCATTTCCCTAAGTGTTTTATCTCGCTGTCTGTGACTTCATGGTATTCTTTGAGTGATGAATTTAAGTTATCAGTGGCCATAGTATTGCCATCCAGAAGGACTTCCTTCTCTAACTCCGCCAAAATGCTTTTCCAAATCTCTCATACGCTGTCAGATAGAGCGAAGGACCCCAGAATGCTTAGACATGGCCACTCCCCTAATGTACACCTTACACGCTTCCCAAACGGTGGAGAACTGTTGAACAGATCCAATATTGGTTTAGAAGAAACTTTCTATAACTTCAGCTAATTCAGCCCTAAAAACAGGGAGTATGGAGGGAACCTCCATGTGAAGGGAGCTGTCTTCTCTCTCAAGTTTTTGATATCTAGCATTATTGGGGAATGATCAAAGAGAGATTGGGGGAGTATCCTGCAGTCTCACATCTGCAGAAACAAAGGTCTCAATGTGAACCATAAGTGTATTCTTGTGTGTAAGTTATGTGGGCCGAGTAATTGGCAAAATACCCCACTCTCAGAGAGAGTTCCCTCCAGACATCTAGTAAATCCAATTGGATAGCTACATCAGATATAACTTGGCAGCACCTGACGGGCGTCGCGTCAGACCTCCAGAGCGGTCTAACGAGGGCTCCAAAACACACATTGGTAGGTTGACCTTCGCTCTCAAACGATCTATGAGCCCTTGATAAAACTGCAGGCAGTCATAGTTGGATCCATATACATTGACTATGTACCAATCAACGCCCTTCCCAGTGCATCTCGAGATCACATATCTACACCCAGAATCAGCTTCCAGAGCCACTAACGTAATTCCTGATTTCAGTTTGACTCATTTAAGTACCACCCTGTCATGAGTAGTGAACCCTGCTACATGGAATTGTCCAAGCAGATACCTGCCTCTGAGCATGCTACTACCAATCGGGAGATGGGACTCTTGTAATATTGCAACATCAATCTCGTGCCTCATTAAGTATGCAACTACCCTTCCCAACTTTCTGGAATCATTTAGCCCCCGAATATTCCAGGTGAGCAGACAAACTCTGCTGCCGCTACACTCTATCATGGCGATGCATTCCTGTCATAACTGTGGAGATTGCATATATCCTGCTCCCCAAAATCCTATCTGGGCGATCTTTTAATTTTTGAATGTCAAATACACACTGTGTGCTCACTACATAGTCATTTAAAACAACATATTAATCCACATTTGTAAAGCGCACACTCACCCGTAAGGGTCTCTAGGCACATACCACCCCACGCCATGCAGACCCCAACTTGGATTGGCCAATACCATCCCTCCCTCCCAACAACATGTTGCATTTTGATGAAGCTTACAGAATCAAAATAGCTATCACAATCTAACATCATGTAGTGGGTAACACAAAGGGGCAGATGTTACTGGCAATAAGAGCGTTTGCATAGAATGCATAATTGTAGCCATTGTCTTATATTAGGCAATTCAAATCAAAAGAACCAGTATGCTGGTTGCCGTTAGAGCAATGCTGAATGCTGCCAACAGTCATTTAAGTCTCATATCAGGGTCAGGGTGTTTGTCCGGGGATTAACAGCAACTGTCATGACCTAATAGGTTTTCCGGGCACTAGTGATAATGGCAGTTTACAGGCACTGTTGGCTATCCAGCTTATTCCCATTCCTCCGGGCAGCTGTGACTTTCATTTTAGGCATTCCAGTCAGAGTACAAGTTGTATATTGTACTCTGACTGGAATGCCTAAAAATACCTGCTTGTAAAGTACCTAAGTAGTCCAGCTCACCAGCCTGCTCCAGTTATTCCTCCAAGTCGTCTCCTGACAGCTCTGTCGTGTGCTTTTTTGCCTCTGGTGTGCTGCACACTCTAAGGGTCTTCTGTAGGGAGCTAGGGTATGTGAATATCATTGACATTCCATTCATAATGACCCTAAGATCCAGCTTAGCATAGCATAGTTGCTTCAGTGGTGCAAACTGTCGCCTCTCCTCCTGCACTTTCATGGGAAAATCAGGGAATAACGAGAGGGAGGACCCCTCGAACTTCAGTTCCTGCAATTCTCTAGCATGTTTCAATGCAGCATCTCTGTCCCTGTAACTCAAAACATTGGCTATCACAGGTCAAGTAGGGGCGCCATGCAGGGGCCTACGGCCTTATTTATGAAGGCCTTGCGCCGCCGGTGCGTCACTTTTAACATGGGAAAAAGTGACGCAACGGTGGCGCAAGGCTTTCATACATGAGGCCCCTAGTACCCAAGGAACGATGAGCTCGTTCAACAATGAATATATCCGAGGATGTGTTTCGGCCCAGGACAGTCACCAGCAGCTCTTTCGGCAAATACCTCCATTGTTGTTGTTTCAGGCAGCCCTGTAATTTTGTTTGTTGCTACGCCTTGACCTCACCTTCAAATACTCTGTCTTATCTTGCAAGGCCTAGAGTAGTTTCCCCATCTGTTCTTGCGCATTGTCGGTCTCCATTTGGGTGTCCTCGACCTCAGACACTCTTCTTTCCGTCATGGCCATTGAGTCTATTTTCCTGTCTATGGTGGATAGGCTCTTCTGCATTGCAGACTATATCTGGCGGATGTCTCCCTCCGGTTCCTCTGTGTGATTTTGCTGCTCCACAGCAGCAGTACCTGCGTCATTGTCTCTATGGCTAGACTTTCGTTGCTTGAACTGCAGCTTAGGTTGCGACGTGTCAATTTTTCCCATTGCTTTCGCAGGTCTGTCTTATTAGGTCTTGGCAACTAACTTCCACAAGACACAATGTGGGGGCCTCTCAAAGTCGCAGAGAAGCAGAGCTTTCCACCCCTCTTGGAGTTGTATAGCTTAATTTGTAGTCGTGTTCTGCAATCTGTGCCCCGGAGATGCTCTACAGGCAAGGCTCACCCTGCCATTCTTCGCCATTGGCTCAGTAATCTTCCACTCGCCACACAGACCCACAAGGTGGTAAGTGTTCTATGGATTCAGTATCCTTGTTCTTCCTTTTAGTTATTATCAGGTATATACACGCTCCGCTTTACTTTGTTGCTTGAACCTGCCCCCTCCTTGGTAGCCGGCATCTTGCAGCTACAAGCTGCTGTCTTCAGTCTCAGCAAGCCCTGTGTTCAATGGTACCATATTTCCCGGAGGCCCAGTGAGCCCTCCTCATCTCCAGTATTGCAGCGCTTGTTACAATCGTGCCCTCGGGTCTCACCGGCGCCGAATTTCCCAGCAGGGCGACGGACCGGGCCCAGAACTCTCGCCCATCAGATCTCTATCCACGCAAGGCCCGCTACACAATCTGTGTCTCGTCCCTGGCCAGGAGGCACCCCAGCCCAACACCTCAGCGAGTCTGATCTATCACGCTCACTATGTCCCCGCAACACCCCACAACAGACCTCAGGGTGCGAAGGTCTCACATCAGCCCTCATGGGACCTATGCAGCAGCAGGACTCGCCGCGCTCCCACCATAGCGCTTAAGGACTCCCGCTGCAGCACAGCACACCCACACTGCCGAACACAGTGATTAATGTCTCAGCGGTCAGCGGACTCTCAGCGCTGTAGATGTCAGCAGGCAGCAAGTAGCTATTGCGCAAATCTGCCAGGATTAATGAAGGATATTTTAGATGGCTTGTGGAGCTCAATCAGACAGCGGCCATCTTCAAGCCAGGCCCGCTCCGCCCCCTGTCACCAGCTTTATCTAGGTATTAATTTCAAGCCTACATTAGAAGTTTTTCTGGCATACTTAGTCTTCATTGTTGACTTTGAGCAACTCTTCTTTGAAAGTGATAATTTTGGCACTACATTTCTACATTTCCTTGGCGTAGTGAAACCATAGATATTCTAGTAAGTGTTCTTCAAATCTGATTTGACAAATATTAAAGTATTAAGCCAACCAAATGCACAGTTTCCCATTTGTAAGTCCCAGGTCACTGTTCATTAAAATGTCCAAATTGACACTCAATTAACTAGGAACTTCAGTTGAGTGGAAGTTCTAACGCCCATTTGATGTATTACTATCCCAATGTGCCCAACCGAGACCTGTTAACACACAGCTCTGTCAGAGTGCATCAAACATGGATTTTGCCTATTATTTGCACACACAGCTGTACCTGATGATCTGTAAATTTACTGTGCACTCACAGCCTGTTCATAACAAAAGTCTCTTGATGATCTATAGTTCTGACATTCAGGTGCTCTCTGCACACTTGACTCTGCCCTTGTACGAGCAGGTGCATCTAGGCACCCGGGCTGACAAGAGCAGTAAAGAACTGAGGGTTAGCAGGAGCCTCAAGGAATTGACTTTGAGGTGCACCATCCGAGGCTTTTGATAGAGCACGCACTTACTGGTAACCCGAAAGTGAGTAGAATGTTGTGGAACATTGCAGAAGAGGTGACGCTTTAGAGTTCTGGGTTTGAGCAGATGCTTTTAGGCCATAAAATAAGCAGGGCACCAGTAGAGCCAAGGGTTAACAGAACATTTCTGGAGTGCCATGAATATGGTGCTCATGATCCTTTCAAACCAGAGGGGGCCCCATAGCTTCAAGGCAAGAGACTGCAAGTGCTACTGGGCCTCAGAGTGAGCAGGGTTAGCAAGAGACCTGAGGGTGAGAATAATTTTGATGGCATGTGAAAGTGAGAAGTAGCCTCAGGGGACTGAAGACTAAAAAATGCTCTTGAGAATCCTGAGGGCATGTGTGTAGAATTAACTGATGATGAACAAGAATCTCAAGGTCTGAATATGAGGAAGGAGATTGGGATCCTGAGGATGAACAAAAATATCCAGACGTGAAGGTTAGTCACTGGCAGATAAGGATCCCTAAGGATGATGGAGGGGAGGACATTTAAGGATCTCAGGTTGATTATTCAACCTGAAATCCTTAAATACCCTTCCCGCCATCTGGCTGAATGACCTAAGTGTATCCAGAAAGTCAGGGACTTGTTGATGAAATGGAGATTTAAAGTCTGAAGCTGAGGGTCAGGAGACTTGTCAGTGAGTTTCAGTGTAAAAATGACATTTAAAATTTTGATAAATGGTTCTCACCTTACAAGCTGTAAAACTGAAAATTTAGTACAAATCGCTCATAAAATTGGTACCCTTATACAAGTAATACATTGCAAGAAGTCGCCATCTGCAAATATGTGCCACTTTTTTCGGGCACTGAGGCCTAATTTTGTTCCCAGTATGACCCTGGACTCCCTTCACTTGTGTCGGGTAGTGATGACATAGTTGGACTGAAGAATCAGTTTCTGCCTCTGTAAAAGTATTTTAATACATTTTGGTCCACAAAAATCCTGAGCTACTAGGAGGAGTTCCCGGTAAGTGTATAGGGATGTTCCACCAGAGTCATTTTATTTTTTGGTGCAGGCACATGGTGCCCATTCTAGCACAGATCTGCTTTGACATCTACCTTTGTCTCGAATTAAAGAAGGGATGGTGGGGGTGGGGGAACGCAGCAGTAACTTTTGACCCATTGATGTTGCTCTCTGTATTGTCAGTTTTAGTGCTAACAAAGGCTGTAGTAGAGTTCTTCCTAACAAGTGTTTGTGAATGATGAATCATTAATCATAAATAATTTGACTTGATTCTGTTCCCATAATAATGAGACAAAGAAGATGATTGGGGGTAATTCTTCAATTACTTACTGGTAATCTGATTTTTCTGATCCTATCTTCTTCATCCAAGTTGTGTTGGACCACCCTCTCTTCTCATGCACCCTAATAGCTTTCTTGGAGAGTTTGTACGTAAAATAGGAGGATGAGTGTTAGATGTGGGGGTCTCTAGTTAGCAAAGGTAGGTACCTGTGACAAATAGGGACCCTTGCGTCTAGTCAGGGTAAGGGGGTACACTCCTAAAAAAAAACCTGCTCACCCCCTTGGTAGCTTGTCACGAGCAGACAGGCTTATCTCAGAGGCAGTGTGTAAAGCATTTGTGAACACATGCAGGACAACACTACAGATGGAAACCACACAAGTTGTAGTATAAAAATAAGTATTTTTTATATATACTTAACACAAGACCACAAATGACAAAAATCCACAATACTGTGCTTAAAATGGTAGAATTAGCTTAGTTCTCTTTAGATCTTAAAATGCGACACTTTGAGTCAATATACCTTAAGATGCGTAACGCAATACAACGAAAGGGTTTCAGGGAGGTGATGCGTCGGTTCCTTAAACACAAGAACAGTGATGCGTTGGTTAACTACTGCTGCGTAGGGGACGGTGATGCGTCGGTTCTTCTCTGCGAGGGGAGGTGATGTGTCGGTTTCTTACTGCGCTTCCATGGCGATGCGGCGAGCAACTTCCTGATGTGCTGAAGTTTCGTTGCAAAGAAATAAAGATGTTGTTTTCTTCTTGGTGCAACACGATGCGGACCGCGAAGAGCCTGCGCCACGCTTCCCGGGGAAGCAGCGGTGTGTGCTGTGCCGTCGATCCTCTTCTCTAGCGATGCACGATGCTTCAACAATGATGCGAGCTGCGACAGGCCCTGTGACACCCTTCCTGGGGATGCAGCGGCGTCTGCTGTGACGTCGATCCTCTTCTCCATCGATGCTAGGTGCTTCGGGGGCCATGCAATGACTCAGCAGATCTTGGGGGCCGCGACAGGCCCTGCAACACGCTTCCTGGTGATGCGGCGCCGTCTGCTGCAACGTGAAGCCTCTTCTCCAGCATGTGAGGCACTCTCGTGTTGTGAAGTGGCAGCAGCAGTTCGGCGTCCCGTTTCTTGCTAGTGAGCCGCGCTTCCAACTCTAGCGATGCCCAGTTCCTCAAAAAGTCCAGCACAACTGTAGGCACTTCCAAAGAACTCTTTGGGAGCTGGTGGGTGAAGTCTGTTGTCCCTGAGACTTCAGAAGGAGGCAAGCTCTTTTCTCAAGCCCTTGGATATCCTTACAAGGTGATTAAAGTACACACAAAGTTCCTCTCTCCTTTCTTTGGCAGTCAGGCGACCACTGCAGGCCAATCCCCCAAGCAGCACTTCACTTCTCAATCTCCCTGGTTCCACTCCTCAGCAAATGTTTCTTCTTGTTGTCCAAAGTGATCTAAAGTTCTGGGGTTTGGGGCCCCTCTTTTATAACCAGTTTCTCTTTGTTCTCTGAAGACATAGAGGTCTTTGCCTAGTCCAAACCAGTTCTGGTTGGTCCTGGAGCACTCTGTTTACATGACTCCTTCTTTCCTTTCACAGTAGTGCAGGGCAGACATCAGAGACACCACAGGAGGTGGAGCCAGCATTGCGAAGGGAAGGCACAACCCTATTCAGGTCCCAGGTGCAACTCCTCCCTCCCATCTAGATGCAGATCTCTATATTCAGCACTGGGCTGACTCACCCTGTCTCCTGGAATCCCCCAGCCCCTGCCACTCAAACTCCAGACAAGGATTACGCAACCTAGCAGAGACAGGCTTGGATAGTTAGACAGGGAAATACCTTCTTTTTAAAAGTGGTATTTTCAAACACAGAATGTTAAAACCAACTTCACTAAAATATGTATTTTATCATTCTGAGTTCAGGCATACTAAACTTGAATTTCTACCTAGTTCCCTGAGTCAGTTAGGATTATAAGATGTAATAATCAAACTGCTCATTCTGGCCTATGGGGAACAGGTAACCTTGCCATAGTGAAAAATGAAAATGGCTGTAATTCACTATTAGGACATGCCACACACACCATGGCATGTCCTGCCTTTTACCTACAATGCACCCTGCCCTTGAGCCTACCATCGTGGTGTCTGATATGAAGAAAAGGGAAGGTTTAGGGATTGACAAGTGGGTGCACTCGCCCAATCATCATGGCAGTACCAGACTGCACACAGGCTTCAGCTTGGCAGTACCAGACTGCACACAGGCTCTGCAATGGCAAACCTGAGACACACCTTTACAGGCTGCCTCCGTGGGTGGCACAACCAGTGCTGCAAGCCCACCAGCAGCATTTGGTTTACAAGCCTTAGGTACACTCAGTGCACTGTACTAGGGTCTGACAAGTAAACCAAATCAGCCAATCGTGGAGTCACTAATCCATGCATCAATTTACTATAGGGAGAGCATGTGCACTTTAGCACTGATCAGCAGTGGTAAAGTGCCCAGAGTCATAAAACCAACAAAAACAGTTCAGACAAAATACAGGAGGAAGGCAAAAAGTTCAGGGATGACCCTGCAAAAAGGGCCAAGTCCAACAATGAGTGGGAGGTGCAGCTCTATATAGGAGAAGCCACTAACCTTAATTAATTAAACAGAGGCTAAAGGAATTCCTTTTTTGTGAGGAACTCAAGGCATTCGTATCTAGTGAAAAGCTAATGGGGTTCCCAATTTGTGAGTACTCAAAGGGGCAACTATCTTGAGAGGCAATATACTTTGTAGATGTAAGGACTAGGACAAGGAAGGCCGTTTGGAGTAATGAGATTAATATTAAATAATCAAAACTTTAAACTTTGGTTTGATTGAATCAACAATTTTCAGGAGGAACACTCTCAAGACCAATGTCAAACCACGAGGAAGTTCATAGCCTAAATGCCCCCTTCTCTGTACGTAGATAATATAATACCGAACATTCTCTATATCTAGGATATCACAGACCTGTCCTGGCCACGTGCTGTGTGAGATTTCAGTGATCTGCAAACATTTGACAGGTTATTCTACAGCAGTCATTTTGCAGACTGCTGTCAGGAGTCCAGTGGCTGCTCATTATCAAGCGTAAGCTTCTCCCCCAGGGAAGAAGCACTTCAAGCTCAAATGCAGGTAAATTAAAATGCAATATCCTGAAGCTATTAGGACTAATTCATTATTTGATGACAGTTACTATACAAAGGATCATGATGTGTCAGGAAGCGAGGGTGTGTAAAAAAGAAGAGACTGCGAGAAAGTAAAGCAGTTAGATGATGAAAGAGGTTCAAAGAGATCCTTTTCTTTTTGCTCATATAAACTGTGCATCCAGCCCATCATTTTTTGCCGCCGGATGTTACTCAAATGGAACCCAAGCGACTGACCAATAATTTGTATGATTATGTGTTTTTGCATACTGGAAGGTCTCGTTCATATATCAGTGTAAAGAACAGAAGTCCCGTTTATAAAAGCAACAATAAACATTGACGCAACATATTGATAAAATACTCAAGTTCCACGGCCTTATTTAGAGTAAAAACACCAAAGTAAATCAACCGAGTTTTCGCCCCACCAAACTCACGGCTATCCTCTCAAATTCGATTTGCGGGAAGAACACAGTTTACACAGGCAGAATCTCTGACCTGGTGGTCCTTATGGCTGGAGGCGCCAGGCCACAGTGATGGCTGGCCTATCTTACTGGGAGGAGATGTTCACTAATTTTTCCTGCCTGTGTGCACCTGTGTGCCCTTGTCCAGCTTGCCTCGAGGCAAGCTGGACAAGGGCAGTCAATATGCATAAGGGCCTCCTACAGAGAGGAAAGTCTTCCTGCACAGCAGGGACATTTTTATCTATATTGAGAAAACAAATTACTGCTTTTTACTTTCTCAATTTAAAAACATTTGCTGAACTTCTCCTCGAAGCATGGTGGCCACTCAGCAACAGCCAGGGTGACTCAATTCACAGCACTGAGATTCCTGCCTTGCAGGCTGGTATCTCTAATTAGGGAGATAGTTCACCACGTCTCTGGTGGGCTAGCAGGCTGTCTGCCAGAGTCTAAATGATTGTCCAAGTTTACCATGATAAGAAGTAATTGCAATCTGCTGGTTGTCAGTGCTTGATGTGAAATAAATTGCTGACCATAACACATTTCATGAATGTTGCAAGATGGAATATTATGTGGTAAGAAGTCCGTATCATGCAATAATCTCACAACACACAGAGATTATCCTTGGATTGAATAACAATAATCCTTGGCTCACTTCTGGTAGTGTGACAAAGAGCAGTCTGGCATTAGTGGAGGATCGTACAAAATCAATGTATAAATGTAGAGAGTTTTTTATCAATCAATCAATCAGGGGTTTATATAGCGCACTACTCACCCGTGAGGGTCTCAAGGCTCTAGGGGGCAGCTCTGGATCAGCCGAAGAGCCAGGTCTTGAGGTCCTTCCTGAAGGTGTGCAGGGTGGGCGAGCTTCTGATGTTCATGGGGAGTTTGTTCCAGGTCTTGGCTGCAATGTAGGAGAAAGCTCTCCCACCTGTTATGTTTCTGCAGATGCGGGGGACCTCTGCCATTGCGAGGTCAGCGGAGAAGAGGTTCCTCTTGAATGCGTGGAAGGATACTCTCTCCTTGAGGTATTTGGGTCCGGTGTCATAGAGGGCTTTGTAGGCGTGGGTGAGGAATTTGAAAGTGACCCTTTTCTCGACAGGGAGCCAGTGGAGGTCTCGCAGGTGCTGGGTCATGTGTTTGTGACCCAGCGTTCCAAGGACGAGTCTGGCAGTGGTGTTCTGGACGGTCTGGAGTCTGTGTAGTAGGTTTTTGTTGATTACGGCGTACAGGGCATTGCCATAGTTCAGTTTGCTGGTTATGAGTGAGTGGGTGACGGTCTTTCTGCAGTCAGGGGGGATGCGCAGGCAGTTGAAGCTTGTGGAGGTGACAGCGTTGATCTGTCGGTTCATGGAGAGTGAGGAATCGAGGATGATGCAGAGGTTGCGTGCATGATCAGTGGAAGTGGGTGGATTCCCGAGGGCGGAGGGCACCAGGTGTTGTCCCAGGCGGAGTTGTAGGATCCAAAGATGAGGACCTTAGTCTTCTATGAGTTGAGTTTCAAGCAGCTGTCCTTTATCCAGGCTAATGAATACAGCAGGAAGGCCTACTGGTACCATGCACTGTTCACTTGGTTTTTATCCAAAAACCCTTTAACTTGAAAAGAATATCCAAGGCTAAGCGAGTATATTCTTTGTATTTGTATTCAATGTATACACTAATGCATCAACGCATATCAAATAATAACAATCATAATGCTAAAATTGGGTTTCTGTACTCAATGATACATTACATTAATCATTCTTAATGGTGTACATGACTCAATTGACAGAATTATATAATACAAAAACTTAGTGATTCAAATCTTAATCCATATTTAGTGTGCAGCCCGATGCATTTCGGGACAAAGGAGTCCCTTCCTCAGGGGAAAACCATGGCACGAAAATAAGAATGTTATGTAGTGGTAATAGAAGCAGTGACGCTCAAGTACAAATGTTGTTAGCTCGTAATTACTAGGTAACATAAGCTCAAGTCGAATGCCAGAAGAACCGGCAGAAACCTCAGTGCAAACAAAGGAATCCCAGTTCAGCAACAGAGAGCTGGCGTAGGATACAATTCTGAGCCCATGCTGCATGACGATGACGGCGAGGGGGGCCATGTAGACGTGGAAGAGCGTGGGACTGAGAGAAGAGCCTTGGGGTTCTCCGCAGTTGATATCGGTGGGTTCGGAGAGGAAGAGAGGGAGTCTTACCTCTGGGTTCTGCCGGAGAGAAAGGATCGGATCTAGTCGAGGCGTTGTGAAGTCTGGCTGCAAGGGTGTGATGAGAGACGGTATTGAAGACTGCGGAGAGGTCTAGGAGGATGAGGGCTGCTGTGTGTCCCTGGTCGAGGAGCAAGCGGATGTTCTCGGTGGCGGCGAGGAGAGCGGTCTCGGTGCTGTGGTTGCTGCGGAATCTAGACTGGGAGGCATCTAGAATGGAGATATCTTCTTTGAAGGTGGTCAGCTGGGCGTTCACTAGTCGCTCGGTGACTTTAGCTAAGAAAGGGTGGAGAGAGATGGGCTAGTGGTTTTTCAGGTCCGTTGGGTGGGTCATGGGTTTCTTAAGGAGGGGTTTCACCTCCGCCTGTTTCCAGTCGTCTGGGAAGATGCCGGACATGAGTGAGGCGTTGATTGTCAGTTCAGGTGCGATGATATCAGCGGCATTGTGAAATCTGTGCGGTGGGTTGGGGTACGTGGAGGCTCCTGATTGGCTTTTCTGCATGGTGGTTGTGGTGAGTTTAACGGTAGCAGGATTCCAGGTCATGATGGTTGGCCTATCGGCAGCATGGCAGGTAGGTGTTGTCAGGCATTGGTTTGTTGAAGTTGTCATAGAGGGCCTTGATCTTCAGGTGGAAGTATGAGCTGAGCTTGTCGCAGAGTTGCTGGGAAGGTGTGATGTCCGTGGCTTCGCTGGGCGGTTTTGTGAACTGCTGTATGATGTTGAACAGTTCCTTGGCGTTGGTAGCGTTGGTCTTGACTTTGTCTCCTTTGAAGGTGCTTTTGGTGTCCCTTTTGCGCTGGTGAAATTCTTTCATGGCACTCCTGTGGTTGTTCCGTGCTTTCGTCTTTTTCTGGTTTCGAAAGAATTTCTATAGGCATCTACAAGAGCGTCTGGCTTTCTGTAGCTCAGTGGTGAACCTGGCGGCCTTCAGCGGGCGTTGTTTGGCGGGGTGTTGGAGGGGTGCGAGTTTGTCGGCGCAGCAGGAGATCCAGCAGTGCTGTTCTGTGGCTGCAGAGTTGGTGTTGGTCGTGGTGCTGGGGGGTCCTGGAGGAGGGCGGTGAGGAGGAGTTCTTCTGTCATCTTGCTCCATTTTCTTTGTGGTGTTCGGGGCGGGGGCCTGGGTGCGGTGGTGGTGTTGAAGGTGAAATGGACGCAGTGGTGGTTGGTCAAGGGAGGCTGGGTGGTGTGACGGAACTGGATGTTTGTTCCTCCCACGAAGATAGTGTCAAGAGTGTGTCCATCTCTGTGCATGGGTGTGTTGACCAGCTGCTTCAGTCCGAGGTTGTCGAGGTTGTCAAGGAGAGCGGTGGTGTCGGGGTCATTGCGGTTGTCAAGGTGTAAATTAAGGTCCCCGAGTAGAATGTAGTCCATGGAGGTGATTGCGCGGGGTGCGGCGAACTTGGCCATGGTGGTTGCGGACTGGGTGCGAGGTCCTGGCGGTCTGTAGATGAGGGTGCCCATAGCGTGGTCATGGGGCTGGTCTGGATCTGGAAGTTGGAGTGTTCAGTGTTGGAGTGGGAGTCTTTCGTGCTTGATGTGGAGAGGCTGAGGGAGGTCTTGTGAGCGATGGCGAGGCCTCCTCCTGGGTGGTGGGGGCAGTCCTTTCTCTAGATCTTGTAGCCGTCACGGATGGCCATAGCAATATCGGAGCCGGAGGTGGAGTTGGTCCAGGATTCGGTGAAGAAGGCAACGTTGGGCGCTATTGTGCCCATAAGGTCCATAGTCTCTACTGCGTGTCAGTGGAGGGAGCGCACTTTGATGAGGATGCATGTCAGGGTGTCGGTGGTGTATGCATCAGGCGGGCCTTTAGGGGTAGTGGGGGTCTTGTCGAAGGTGAAGGAGCTGCAGCAGGCTCTGCATGAGAATTTTCCTTGGGTGGTGTTTGGAGAAGATCTTATGCAGTCGTGTGTCTTCCGGGATTGAGTACGTTGAGGTTGGTACCGCCGTAGCGGTGGGACCTGGGTGAGCCAGGGTTCCTAGCGCTGGTCGCATTTGGGTCATGGACGGGCGCTGACGGGCTTGTCTTAGGCTCGCCTTCAGCACGCCAGCGGCACAACCGTGCAGCGGTCTGCATTAAATAGGGAAGGGGAGGGAGGCTCAGCTGGCAGACGGGAAAACGGGCACAGGAAGATGGGAGGGGCCATGACAGAAGTGGCGGGAAAGGGAGAGGGGGAAACGTGAGGGGGCAGGCACAGTAAGGAGGGAATCGATTAAAAAGGAAAGACAGATGCGAGGTGGCAGAAATGACAACAGTTAGGCCAAAAAACACGGTTAAGCACAATTAAACACAGACTCAATGTTCAGAGTCAAAAATCACAGTTAAGAACAAATCAACAAAAACGCGAAGCTCAGAGGCAGCAGCCCAGAACACCCAGAGCAGGGGGCTCAGCGGCAGCGACGAAGAGCAGGACCTGTCAGGAAGAGTGCAGGCCTATGACAGAAGCCAACGTCTTACGACCTTATATAATTAGAGACACTAAAACGAAATTTGTATCATACATACAACTTGAGTTGTGGATTTTTAAAGAGTACTAAAATAGATGCACTTTAAGTTGTCAAACTGGTCCAATTGAAATGAATGGGGGAAAACACAGGTGACACTTGGTCACTTGCAGCGTGAGTTCAAACCAACCCTCTTGTCGATAAGGCGATGCAGGTCCCTAGACCAAGTTCTAACAGTTGTTACTTCCTACCTTGCCCAGGGGGTCTATTTCTCAACTGGTGATCACCAAGCATTGGCTGTGGCAAATGTAGTCCTTGGGTACTTTTATTGGCTGGAGGTCGAATGGAGTGGAGTAGCAGCAGCTTGAACCTTGGTGAAAGCTAAGTTACCACTTTGGGCTTGCAGTACAGCACTTGTCTTCGGGCTCACTCTCAACAGGCCTTGCGGGTCACAATTCTTGTCAGGCACCATGTTGGTTTTCCTGCAGCCTGCAGGGGACTGGTCCCACCAATCCAAGGGAGCCTGCTTTGGTTTCTCGTGTCTACTGGAGTCCCTCATGCTGGGAGCAAACAGCATTTGTCATGGACACACATCAAAACATGGGTCCAGTATATGGTCTCTTCAGGGAACATACGAGTACTATATTCAAACTGCGGCAGAGTCCATAGTCCTGTTGTCATTGACAAATCTTCTTTGCGCCTCTTCTCAGATTCAAAGGCAGAGCAGATGTTTAGGTGCCAGGGGAGTCCCTTAAATCTTATTTTACAGGAGTGAGGGACAGTGGCCAATGGGCTGTTAGTCCCTGTGGCTAACCCGCCACTGAGGTGACAACATTCTGTGGGTTTACATACATTTTCTAACCGGAGTCCTCTAATTTAGAGTCTTCCAACTTGGCAGAACCCTTCCTTGGCTGTACAGACCTCCTAGCCCACCATAAAGGTGTGGCTAGCAATTTGGAGGTGTACGCCTTCTGAATAGCTAAGTTCACCCCCTGTCGGGTTTGACAGCGCAGGAAAGGATTTGTCCTCCTGTGGGGGACAACTAATTGCACATTGAGGCTCACCACCTTGATGACAGTAAAAACTAGCCATCCTGGAGGGGAAGAGGTGTGACCTCTTTTCTGCCCAGGCCTTTGTCTCCATCTTGGGGGAGTGCTAGCCGATCCCACCAGGAGGGCAGACTTTTGTCTTAGTGGCAAATTACTCTGGTAAGCCCGCCAAGACACTGTAGCACTAAACCTTAGGTAGGCACCCCCCTCAGAGAGGCACCTACACACATGCCAGCTCTCCCTTTACACATGAATCGAGTATCAGGTGAGAAAGTGCAATGTTTGACAACAAACACAAAACAATTCAGATGTTCTATAATGGAGCTGGATATCTTGAGTTTTCTCGGTAGCCAGCCCATGTTACTTTATTGACCGTCAGTCACTTACAGTGAAACCTTGCTTTACAGGGTTATTTTATGGATGCATATGTGTAAACATATATAGCCACACCTTTAATATAATGCACTCTACCTTCTGGGCCTAGGAGGATAACGTTAAGAGTGATTTGCTTACATTAAGGCAGTGGTGTGGCCCTGCAGCACATGGTGTGTGCAGAGTCACTCTCGAACAGAAAGGCTGCTTGTGCAGGGCTGCAATGGCAGACCAGCAGACATACTTTTACTTGAGTCACAAAGGGTGACACAATATAGTGCTACCCTCCTGTTGACCCCTTTACCACCCTTGCCCAGGTACCACTTGTACCATACACAAGGGACCTATGAGGGGGCGAAGTACCTTGCCAATTGGGCGTACCAATTCACAGTTACCTTTTGGGAAATAGCACTGGCATTGGGGCCTGGTTAGCAGGTCCCCAGTGCACTATCAGAGTCAAAAAACATATGTCGACTGAAGGATCGATTTCAGCCTCTATGAAAGTATATTTGTAAATGTTGGTCCAGCCGAATAGTTCTTCAAACTGGCCAATAATAATAATAATTTGTGGGCAAAAATTTGAGGGCGTCTGCAAAGACCAACAATGAAGGACTAAGATCAGCATGCCAAGGGTGGAATGGAAATTGAGTTTGACATTTCATCTTTCTCCATGAAGGAAGCACCCTTCAGAGCAGCGTTTAACCTAGTTGGCGGAAAAAGCAGCTTTGAAAGCTTTTAAGATTACCTCAAGTATCAGAATTTGAAGGGTACATGGACAGATGAGTTCATGGTCCACTGCTCATATTACGGGACCTTTTGGATTGTGAGTGTAGTTACAGATACAGGACTTCTGATTCCTTTTGAAACTCATGTTATGCCCATGCCTCTTCACCTTTGCCTTTTCCACAGAAAGACATTGACTCCTCAAAAACGTTTAGCTGTTGTAATTTGTAAAAGTCTCACATGAGTATGTTAAAATGTTTCCTTTAATAACAAAACCCAGTGAAGATTAGCCTGTAGTCACATGTGTGCCAATCTGTTGATAAATACCCAGGTACAAAATTGACTATCAAATAATCAATCAGGGAATTGTGAAGCATGCTACTCACCCATCAGGGTCTCAAGGCGCTGGGGGGACTATGTAATGACTCTTTGAAGCTCTCATACCTTAAAGCATGCTTCTCCCTTTCACTGGGTGGATTGTAGCTCCAGAGGCCCTTTAGCTTAGATTATTGACCACATTCACTTTTTATTCTAGCACGGCTAATGACAAAGGTGACCTTCACTTGTGAGTAATTTATACATGTAACTTACTCTTACACTTTTGAGTAACTTTTCTACTTGTGACTATTAATAAAATATGAGTGCACAAGTATTCAAAACTCTAGACTCAAACATCACTGCCCCTAAAAAAAAGTGGGGGGAGCTAAATATATGAATGTAAGTGTTAGACTTGACAGCCTTAGGGTGGTCTCCCCCAAACTTTTGACCTAATTACCTCCACTTTTTGCTGTGTTCTTTTGTTGGCCTTAATACTCTGAGCGATTAACCTCTGCTAACCAGAGTTAAAGTGCATGTACTTAAAGGCGTGGCCAAGCTGCTGACCAAGGTGGCCGTGCCGCATTGAAGCTCTGCCAGCCATCTCAGCCCAGAAGCCATTATCCATTATTCCTGTGGCAGCAATCATCGAGTTCTTGACGCTGACGGCCTCCTAAGAATCTCCAAAACACAGCGCTACCCGCCAATCCCGTAGCGGTGACTCCACTGCCGATATACACACAGCGGTGCGTGTGATGACGGGTGCGGCCGGCGCGTGTGATGACGGGTGCGGCCTGGATCATCGGCCGCGGCTTCACCACTCAACCCTGCCCGTGGGACAAGCAAGCCAAGCGGGAGATACCAGACAACCTACGGAGGTGCCACAGCGGTGAGTACTCCGGACGGAAGGGAACCCTTCACTTGTGCCATTTGCAGAGGTGGGCCTTCATGGTGCCCTAATTGCGGCCTCTCTCTCCCCATGCAAACCAGGCAGTAACTACTCACCAATCCCAACAGGCCCGCAGGGACAGGGCCCGCGGGTAAAACCGGGAAACTTCCTCCCGGTCTCTAGACACCATCATGCTGGGGTGATCCGAGAGCCACAACACAGATCTTCACGCCCCCCTCCGGCCTAGAGCGCAGTCTGCATCCCGCCTGCATTTCAGCACTATCACTCCACAGCAAGGCCTCCATTTCCTGCCGGCTGGGCTGCCCTGAGCCCCGCTAATGCAGCCGCCACAGGAGCCCAGTTGACCAGGTCTACAGGCATTTTGGCACTGCAGCCCTAGTGACTCCCCACGTCCTTCTTTGGCTGCTCTTAATCTGTGGTGCGTTCCTGCACACAGGCCTACCGACACCATTAGTCATCGGTGGAAGCTGCCCTGCTCTTTCACAGTTGTAATGTAGCACTGCAAATACACATTATACACTCTCCGTTACAGACCTCATCCTGCTGCCTGGGGCCCACACACATCTCATCAGACGACCCCGGGGAACGTAGTCCCTACCCCCGTCTGTCCAGGCCTGGTGCCCCTCACGAACTGCAGCTCCCTACCTCAGCCTGCGCTGGGCGTTGCATGATTGGTGCCTCCTGCTGCTGCTACTCCTGCGACATCGTGGTGTGGCATGGGCCACAAAGATCCCAAGCAACGGACACTTCCTTTAGAAAAACTCGCTGACAAGACCCCGGCGGGTGGATTAGATATGTCGAAGGGCGGGCAAGCTGCAGACCGCACAGAGGACTCCTCTCCCCAGGCCACAACACTGCTGCAGGAGATGAGAGCGGGCTTTCGTGCTCTGGATGGTCGATATGACACCCTCGACAAGAGCCTTGCAGACATGGGAGCCAAAATTCAAGTCCATGATCAGCGCCTGGATGTCGCTGAAGCCGAATATCCAACATAGAAGATGGCGTTGCCCAATCCCTCAAAAGACTAGAGCAAGTGGAACGTATTCTTAAGGATGTCGCTATCCAAAATGAAGATCTTGAAGTGCGACGCAACAACATTTGCATTTTGGGTGTTCCAGAATCCACATTCACAGGCCCTCTAGATACCTTTGTGGAATCTTTCTGACTGACCAGTTTGGTAGAGACTCCTTCACTCCAGGTTTTGTTGTGGAATGGGCCCATCGTTTGCTGGGGCTGCGGCCCAATCCGGGGTGCCCTCCAAGGCCCATCATCACGCGGGTCATGAACTATCAGGACCGTAACACTGCTTTGCACCTTGTGAGGGAGTGGGGCAACACCATCTGGCAGGGCTCCAAGGTATCGCTGTATCCTGACTTCACTATCATTGTGCAAGAGACCCGCCGCAAGTACACTGGGGTCAAATCCACCCTCAAGAACCTTGGTTTAAAATACGGTATGTTGTACCCCGCTAGACTGAGGGTAGACATCAATGGTAAGTCCTGCATCTTTGATAGTCCAACCGAAGTGTAGGAATTTTGTCACACCTACAGACAGAGCAACCAGTCAATGACAGATGGGGCTCGTAACTCCCCTCCGCTCAGTGGGTCTGATGCCAGCGTGGAACTCTTCTCAGGAACTGGGTCTGGCTCAGTGCATTAAGCAACTTTCGTTTGATTGTTATGTAACTGATTTGGGATAATGATTTACATTTTTACAAAACTGTTTTCATTGGCTGGGTGCCTGGCATGGCGTTGCCTCCCGCCATTTGGGTGTATACCTTGTTTTGGTTTTACGTTTTATGGATATACCACTTTTGGGTTTTCGCTTGCTCCACTGTTAAGACAATTGGAACTTTCTATTCTACTGATAGTGCTGGATAGGCCTTGCTTTTTTAGAATTGAGGTTGGGTGGGGAATTGGGGGATTATTATTATCCCATAATTGTTGTTACATTTTTTTAAGACTGTTCACTGTCATGGATACTGTTCACTTGGAACCTGCCTCAGTAGTCATGCATGTCACAACTTCATGAAGGCCCAGCTAGGTAATGTCTCTCTTTAATGTCCTGGAATATCCGGGGACTCAATGGTAACTGTAAGAAAAGATATGTCCTTCATTACTTTCTCCGCCATAACGTTGAGATTGCTTTCCTACAGGAGAAGCATTTACCCAGATCAGATGCCACGCACTTTGCTTCTAACTGGGGTGCAAATAGGTATTTCGACAAATATAGCAACTACGCCAGGGACATAGCCGTTCTCATACATAAAAGACTCCACTTTAGCCCCAGCTCGATAGTAACTAACAGCGAGGGTGAATAAATCATTGCAGCGGGGTCGTTAATGGGACACAAGTTCGCCCTAGTATGCGTTTACGCCCCGAACACTGACTCCCCTGATTTTTTTCACGCTCTATACGCAAAATTCACGAAATTGGGTCCCATGTTTCTTCTTGTGGGTATCAATTTGCTTCCCGACCCTGCATTACACAGCACCTTCCCTGACACCAAACCTCGCGCACGTCGGGCATCATTAGACCTTTGCGATCAACTTCCCTTACTGGACATATGGCGCACGCGCAACCTGACCCACACCGAATACATACATTACGTGGGCCAACACAACACCTGGACTAGGATCGACTGCTGGCTGATTTCACTGGGTGTCTCCAGTTGGTTTCATTCGCTCACGACACTCCCGAGAACATATTATGACAATTTTCACGTTCTACTTCATCTTAATATCCCCCAACCAGAAGGATCTGAGAGACAATGGCGATTTCCCAGCCGGGCTCTTCTTGATGACCTGTTTAACAACGAAGTGCGAGAAGCCATTGAAGAATACTTCGCCATTAACACTGGCTCTGTGAACACCTGGGCTGTCCTGTGGGAGGGATTCAAGGCGTACATTAGGGGCATCTGCATCGCCAAACATTCCAGAGTGCTCAGGGACTTGTGCAACACACTATCCTGCATTGAGCGCGGCCTGACAGAACTTGACACTGCCATCGAGCGTTCCCCAAGTCCGGAGCTGGAGCGGTGACATCTCACCCTTCTCTCTGACTACAGGGAAGCAGTGGATTGCAAAATCTTCTTTCTGGGCAAGTACCAAACCGCTAGGCGATACGGCGAGGGGGAAAGACTTGGCCGTGTTTTGGCCCAAATACTTCAGCCTCCGTACAGTTAGGCCTACATCACAGAACTTAGCTCTTCTACAAATCAAACACTCACTACACTTCTGACATTCGGGACACATTTCTTGATTACTTCAAAGCCCTTTACACTTAGAAAATAGGTCATGATCCCACTGCACAGGAAGAGTATTTGTCGGAAATTGCATTAGTATACTTTGAGAAGCATGTGCAAGATTTCCTAGCAGAGCCAATCTCCAAAGTCGACATTCTGGGCCCTATTAAAGCCCTCCGATCCTCCTCTGCCCCTGGGTTAGACGGCTGGACTGGGGACTTCTAAAAGGCATATAATGATCTTCTGGCACGTCAACTCATTGAGGTGTACGCAGAGGCCCTAGAGTCCCAGATCTTTCCTCCCACCCTGCGAGAAGCCGTCATTATTCTCCTTCCCAAGCCAGGCAAAGATCTGCGATTTTGCTGGTCCTATAGGCCTCTGTCATTATTAAACTTGGATAAAAAAATCCTGGCTATGGTTATCACAATGCGCCTGTCTCAATTGATGAAATTCATTATCTCCTCTGCACAATCCGGTTTTGTCCCCTGTAGATCTACGCCGCTCAAACTCCGGACTCTCTTCTCAGTACTCCACAGAATCAATCCAGATATCGCAGCTGCCGCCATCTTGCTTGACACGGAAGAGGCATTTGACTCCCTGGAGTGGTCCTTTTTTGTGTCGGTCATGCATCGTATGGGCATGGTGATGGGTTTTGTTGCCACCACTTCCTTACTCTACCGTCACCCTACTGCACAAATCCGACTTTACTGTACACTCTCTATCTCATTCCCCCTCTCTTGGGGTACACAGCAGGGTTGCCCCCTTTTGCCCCTGTTATTCATCTTAGCTATGAACCTTTTAATTCACCATTTTCAAGCAAACAATTTAGCACCGGCCCTCTCCTCGTGTCGCTTTATGCGGATGACACCGTTCTTTATGTAAGGGAACCTCAGGTCAATTCAGAACCTCTCATAAGAGAGATAATCCAATTCAGTCGATACTCGGGCCTTGGCATTAACTGGCATAAGTCGGTGATTTTCCCCTTGACTCCCAGCACCAAGCCCTGGGAGTGTGAATTTCCCCTGGAGTGGTGCATGGACTCCGTAAAATACTTAGGCATTCATATTCACTTAGACACAGCTTTAATCATACACCTCAACTACGGGCGAGCAGTCAGCTCCCCCGAAGTGCCAATAGAGCGTTGGCTGAGGTTGCCGTCGTGGGTAGGGCTGCGATTCTTAAGATTGTGGTCCTGCTCAAGTTTTTATATCTTTTAACAAGATCCCAATTCCCCTCCCCAACTGCTTTTTTCTAACACTAAGATCCCTCCTTATTAGATTAGTATGGGGGAGTAAACATCCTCACGTTCAGTGGCGTGTGCTTACACTCGCCTACTAGAGAGGTGTTATGGAGTCCTAGATCTCCACTTATACTATCTTGTAGCCCAATGCAGCTACGCCTATGCTTGGTATCACCCTGATGCCAGGATCCCATTTCTTCATCTGGAATCTGACTTTGTCTTGCCCGAGAAACTATCCACAGTGCTTCTGAAGGGCGCTCCTCACCTGCACCAGGCCGCAAACAAATATTGTCGGAAGGGGATTGGCTAACTCAGCAAGGGCTTGCTCGGTCCACTGATGAAAAGGTCGCAGATGGTATGCAAAGTGGATCAACCCTGGAGAACCTTAAGTCGGTGGTGCAGGCCTATCTGTATGACCCAACAGAGGTCTATCATAATGAGAACCCATTGGGATATTGGTATACGAAAAGCTCTGTATGGCGACTGATCACCAACCTGCCTCTAAATTATTTGTCTTGCCCACTCGCAAGCGTGTCTTCTGAATGTGTTGTCAGTGCTGCTGGTGCCATTGTTAGTTCAAAAAGGACCCGCCTTTTGCCCAAAAATGTGGAGAGGTTAACAATAATCAAGATGAATCAGCCCTTCATACCACCCGATTACAAAATACGTGAATGCACCCAGGAAAAAGAGGACACCAACTTAGGTGACGCCGACGTAAGTTCTTCTCGGTCACCAGACCTACTCCCGTCTCAATTCATAGACTTGGAGGACGAGCTCTGCTTCCCTGACAACGAGGCCTGAAAATTACTTCCTTTTTTTCCGTACTTATTCACTTTTATTCCTGTGTGTCTTTCTTTGTTTTGCTACTTTTACCACAACAAAACTCTAATCACCTAATCACAAGGCTTCAATGACATTCAGACTCTATCCACCACCAGTTGGGTTTAGGAGAAGCTGAGGCGAGTTACTGGTGCTCCCACACTGTAATCCACTTTCCTCCCACTCTCAAATTCCCAATGGCTTCCACTGACAGGGGAGAAAGTGGTGCAGCTTAGGTTAACTAAATTTGAGATCACAAAACTGGAATATCTATACCCTGATGACCAAGCCTTAATGGTGCAGGACATTGACCATTTCCCCTACGCCACGTTTATGGACAGATTCGTAGTGAATCGGCTGTGCTCGGCTCTACGCACCGCGCTGCCTGGTTTCCCAATCGAACCTGAATCCTTTGCTCCTCTGTCTCTGATCATAGACAGCGAACAAGGAATTCACGTCATCTCTAAATTATATAAAGCTTGTTCAGAACTCATCCCGGTGAACGACGACAAGCTCCCTAGAGACTGGAAAGGCGACCTTGGCTGCCCAATCACGGATGATCAATGGGATGCATGCCGCAAAGTCATGAAGAATGTCTTCCTAAATAGTAGACACAAACTATTACATTTTAAATTCTTGCTCAGAATGTACATTACCCCTGCCAAATCCCACAAACCGGACCACACCCGATCCCCATCCCTGCCTAAAATGCATTGCCCCTCATGCCGATTTTGCATATCTTACATGGACCTGCCCACTCCTACAGCAGTATTGGGAAGCTGTACACAAGACTGTAGGTGAAACAATCACTCTGCCCCTAGTTCCCATCCTAGAAGTGGAGCTGCTGGGTTATGTGGATCATTTTCCTAAAAAGGTGATGAAGTTTGCGGCCCTCAGGTTGTTATTGGCCAAGAGAGAGGTGGCTATTCATTGGGGATGAAGATCAGTTCCTACATTGAAGAGCTGGATGAGTAGCTTGGCATTATGCAACACAAATAGCAAAATATACGCTACCACTCCACCCTTCTCATCTCGCCCCAGATATATCTGGGGTCTATTCAGGGCCTACATAGAGTCACATTGGCAACACCCTGTTACTAAACTAGAACAAGGCATTGTTCCGACTAGGGTGGGCTAACGGGCCCGATGATCTACATCATATTCAGTATACTGTGGAGAGAATGTTTGGTGATAATGATTTATTTACAACGATTCTGCTTTTATGAACATATTACATTGGGTGTGCTGGATGACAACTGTACGGGTGAACAAATTCCCTTCATTGCGGGGTTAACCCTGAATATGGGTCTTTGATATCAAAATGTGTGACCTGTTTATACTCAATTGCTAATGTACTACTCGAAATTGTGAACTGTGACAGTGACCGATCATATTCACATTGTTTACATGTGAAAAATGGTACAAATAAAGTTGAAAAGAAAGTGCATGTGCTTCGTCCCTAAAACATGGTTTGATTGACTTATCCACTTGTAAGTCCCTGATAGAATGCATTACTTGTAGCCAGGGCCTGTAAATTAAATGCTACTAGTGGGTCTGTAGCACTGATTGTGCCACCCACAAAAGTAGCCGTTTAAACATGTCTCAGGCCTGTCACTGCACAGTCTGTGTGTGAAGTATGAACTGTCATGTAGACTTGGCATGCTAAGTCTCGAACTCCCCTTTTATTACATACATTACCCTTGTGGTATTCCCTAGGTTCATATAGGGCAGGGTGCTCTGTAACTAAAAGGTAGGACACATACTTTTAAGTTTTGCATGTCCTGTAGTGAAAAACACCTACATTAATTTTTCACTACTGTGAGGCCTACCCCTCTCGTAGGTTAATATTGGGAATTCCATATTACACTTTTAAGCTGTAATTACTGATTGAGAAGCAGTAGCTCTGTCATGTTTAATATAATTGAAGTGGTAATGATAAATCCTCTTTGCTGGCAAAGTTGGATTTAACATTACTGTTTTAGAAATGCAGCTTTTAGAAAGATAACATTTCTTAAAGCTCTGAGTTCCTCCAGTCTGCCTCTAATACACATCTAGGGTGGGTGAGAGGTGGAATGTGTGCATTCCCTTTGGACAGCCACACAAAAGAAGGGTAAGAGTGAGTGAGTGCCTTTCTGCATCCTGATGGCTCATTCTGGGCGGGATGGGAAGGAGGAAATGACACTTACACCTAAATGGGCAGTATTCTTTCCCCACACAACGGATTGATTACCCTCCTGTAGTGGGTTTGGAGCTAGGGATGGGAAGGGGGGACCTCTGTGCACTTCGTAGCCCCTCTTTGCAGTCAGCCCACTTCAAATGCACAACTGGTTATAAGTACTGGGTCTCTGACTAAGCTTGGGAGGATTTTATGGAGTTTTACTCAGCGGAACTTCATGAAGTGCCAGAAAAACTCTTTCGCGCTTTGTGGAGTTCCGCCGGTGGTGGAATCTGTTAAGTGGTGCTGCTCGCACTGATTTTTAGTGCCACGAGTTTGTCTCAACCTGTAAAATCAGTGTAATAGCACTACGCGTCTCGCCAGAGGGTGCTGCTGCTTTCTGCCAATCGAGTAAACATTCTACTTGAGCAGCAGCTTCTTCATCACGAATGGCAGATTGCTCAACGTGAATAATTGTGACCTGCCGCCAGCGATGACAAATCTCACCAGGAGAAGGTCTAATGAGTAATTTTTTTCTCGCAAGCGCTCGTTAACTTACCATTGGAGCACCGCTCATTGAAACAAACTCCGTTCCGCGTCACTTTTAATAAAAAATCTTTATTTTCCTAATTTCTCATGGATAACCAACCAGCATGATTAAACACTACAATTTTGAAATAACAATCAAAATTGACAGCAAAGCAGTCGCATCATTAATTAAACACAAAAATCTAACAAAGCATAGTCTCAGGTAAGCATGGGCGTAAAATCCCTTCCGCTCGCGGATTTTGCGGATTTTCGGTAAATCCGCAATCCGCGAACTCTCGCGAACTTGCCGAAAATTCGTAAAATCCGTGCGAAGCGGATTTTTTGCTTGGTCGCACTTGCCAACTAGAATACTATACAATTTCGCGGGAGTAAACACTTGTGAACACGTAGATGCGGCGGGCAGCAACAATCTCGCAATTGCGAGATTGCAAAATTTGCAATTTCGCACAAGAAATCCACCAGCAGGCAGCATAAACCTTGAAAATTATGATTTTTATCAGAATAACTCCTCAGGTTGACATTTGCCTGCACTTTTTCTTTGCAAGGAGTCCATTTTGGGGGGTGGGGGTGGGAGGAAGGAAGTGCCCCACAGTCTCCAACTTCCTGTTCCTGTCCACCAGGCTCCTCCCAGTGCTTTCTTCATGTGCTGGTCACTTTGATTTGGATCTTGACCTGGAAGGATTACTTTTTGTGGATGCTGCTGGATATTTGGATTTTTGCAAAAATGAAAGCACTCAGCAGGTGCAAAAGTTCAATCTTATCATTAGTAACCATTCCCTGTAGTGCTTCCTGAGGGGCCCCTTCATAGGTCATTTGCCTACTTGCAACTATTCTATGACCCTGCTCTGACCCTCACAGCAGGCTCAGAGAATAGCTACAAGTATACAACAAAGGTCCTGTTAAAAAAATTACACTGCAACAGAAAGCAATTTCAGACCAAACTGTGTTGCAGGGTTTCTGTACTCACACAGAACTGTGCACAGAGGAGTGGAACCTCGGCAAATTAGGGTGTCCCAAAACTTACCTTAGCAACCAACTCACCCCTTACCGAGCTAGCTACAGTGTCTCATTGGACATATCAAACTCCCAATGTTTAGACAAACCAGAACATGAACTTACAGTACCTCAGGGTACGTGGGACTCATGAACACTCTTTCGTTATATTATCATTACAAACCAGAACATGGAGTAAAGAAGACACATGTGCATTTGAAATGTTTATTTACTAATGCCGTCTTCTCAGGCGCAGTATCTTAGATAATACAAGTATACTTATTATCAGTATCAAAATTATCAGCATAGTTACTAAGACATAAAAAGCGAATGGTGACAGCATGTTAACATGCTGTAATGAATAAGAGTTAACAACACTTATATCTCACCCTCCCTAACACATATATTATATTATTAGCTAAGAAGGTCTCTTTGGGTTGTTTTAGGGCGGGCCCATACCTTAGTGTCCTAGCATGAAGGAATCACATCAGCATACACCAGCTCTCTCTGCATGTGCACCGCATCAAGTGTGTTAACTATTCTCCTGCAAAGCAATATCAATCCCGCCTCAAGCCCAAGTTGGCAAAGGCTGCACTTGTGTTATGACTATGAAGGCGTGGAGATCAGACCTCATAACAATTCCATATCGTGTTGCTCCTGAAACTTCAGCACTCTCCGTGCAGACATGGTTTATTAAACAAAACTGATATCAGAGCAATAACATATTATTCTCACATACACCACGGCAAACCACTAGGTTGAAAGCTAAGTCAACAATTAAGGGTCGTGTGCAGAAGTTGCAAGAAAGGAAAAATGGCGTTTAAATCTCAAATGTACCTATGCTAACTTAACACGATATAAGGATATATAGGAGCTATACAACACCCCCCCATGATCCGAGAACGGACTAAATAAGATAACAGAAGTGCCATCACATGAGAGCAGAATCCAATTATAAACGAGCATGAATAAAAATTCAATTATAAAAACTAATGCTAAAAAATAGCCCACAAGTATAATGTGGCTCAAGCCAATAGGCAAGCAAAAATAAAATGTCTTGACCAAAAGTCAATAAAATCAAGGAAATGCTATCATCAGTATGTCAATTTGAGGCAGTGTCTATGATAAGACTGTATATGAAAAGTATGCTGCAACAGCCTCCAGGAGGAAGTCACTGTCCTCATCCGAAAACAGTTCAGCCATCCAATTTAAAAGATGAAAGGAACATACGTGATCTTCCAGCACCGGATCCTCTATAACCATCAGAGGACAGCTCGGTGGGTTTTCAAGAAAACTTCGTTCCAAGAAATTTTGCGCTGCCGACAACACATCCCAGGGACCCATTAGTCCATGTGCCACCGCCAAGGCCATAATCCTTTCGTCAGAACAAACCAACTCGTGAGCAATGATAGGACTCATCAGTTGATCAAAATCGACGTCAGAAGATATTGGTCCGCAGAGACACAAATCAATGGCCCAAAGGAAATCACAGGTCAGGCAGCGAAATACAGGCTGGACACAGGTGAAATAGGAGAACCGAAAAGATAATCCAAAAGCCGTGCTTAGAGTCGCCAACGGCAGTGTGCCATAATAATCAAGCATGCGGTTGCGAAACCGCGTCAGTAGCAGCTGAGCGTGGTCTTGCACAGGAAGGGCATCCATATTTAAAAAGGCAGAAAACCACCAATGCGCCAGCCGCTAATGCAAGTAAAAACGGGAACCCTCCAAATAAGGATGAAAAAATAGAATGGAAGAAGGCAGGGATGACTCCAAAAATCTTCTCAAAGGAAGTCACGAGACCACCGCTAACAACTTTAAAAAAATGTGCTAGGCCCGTTGTGGAGGATGCGTTAAAGATAGAACGGACCATGGCTCCGAAATGCAAAGGCAAATCAGTATTTAAAAGAGCCTGAACCTCCGTACGGGTGTTAGCAATGTGAAGCACGAAAGTTTCACGGGCCGAGCTCAAGGCCACCTCTTTCTGGGACAATAGAGCTCTTATTCTAGCCATGCCGCTGAATTCTGCTCCCAAGGTCGGTATCTGTGGCCAAATGGAAGACTCCCTATGTTCACGTGTGGGAGGATAAAGAACATTTCTGCAGCAAATAACTCGCTCACTTACTGTTACTATGAAAGCTATACCTTTAATTAAACCACAACAGTTTTCATTATTGAGCATTAAATAACTACCATTCTCTAACAATTTAAACGTGGGGATGATAGCAGGAACTGGCGTGCCCTGTAAAACGCAAGCCATATTCGGTCGGTCCTTGTTACATGAACCGTGTAACTGTATGTGTCTGCACATTAAAGAATGATCTGGCGTCTCAGTACACTCATCCCCCGTTAGATAAACTTCTTGTTCATCCTTGAAACATCTGTATGTGTATGGGAGTGACCAGACCTCATGAAGAAAACCGCTACCTAAGGGTTCAAAACGACCTATTGGCACATATTTCATACAATTTGAAAACTTATATAAAGCAAAAGGCAGTGTTATTAAACCGTGGATAAGCCACGTAGCAGTAGTGGCTTCTGCCACAGAAAAAGGTAAAGATTCCAACCTTTCAATATGGAGCATAGAAAAGGAAGCATCACGCATTGAAAGCAAGCGTTGTTTGTCTGTCAAATTAAACGGTGAAAATAAAGAGGAAACGTTCATGTATCCCCAGGGAACTTTACCCATTTTCAGAGTCTGAAGTGTCCATGCAAACTGCATGATTGACCGTAATTGATTTTGACCATGGTATAATACTGACACTTCATCATGCACAATATCAACAACAGACGACACAATATTATCTAATGTGTAAATTCTAGAGGAAAGCACGTTAATGCTATTGTCAACAACTGCAAGCACTTTCTCAAGATTCGCCTGATCAATAGCCCTAAGGCGTGAAGCAGCCTCAATCTGTGAGAGTTTCCAAATTTCATTGTAAACCCCATATAACCACCTTTTCGACCTGCCACTAGCTGGGCCTTTAATGAAATCATTCAAATCCACGTCTGCATTCAGTTTGGAAAGGTGATACTTAACCGCAGGTAAAGTTGAATGTTTCAGCCAAGCTTGACACAACTTGCCCACAGAGTAAGAGGTGACAGTATGACTCAAATCAAACCGGGGATCAGATCTAACAGTCTTAAAACCGTCAGTTATATTTAAAAATCTTTTTTGGCAAGAATCAGCACTACGGTGCCAAAGCAGCCAACCCTTGGGATTCATACTGGAAATGTTAAAGGAGGAATTAAGAAGCAGAGCCTGTATATCTTTAATGGACAATTGAGTAAAATTACTCCAATTCTCATATTCCTCCAACTCCGGGAAAGACGGGGTGTTTAACCTTTTAGATGTAGCCAATCCAAAGCATGTGGTCTGGGAAATGGTTTCATTTAAAAACAACATATGATTCGGGATGAGACATGCACGGTGCAAAGCCTCAGTGCCTTGTACCTGCCAGGCCCTTGAACCCCAAACCGATTTAAGGTCTATGGTTTCCTTCCATAACTCATAGCCCCCAGTAACTAATTGATCTAGGAAGGCCTTCGAATACAACAATTTTGTATCGGTAAGTCTAACCTTGGACAGTGGCTGTTTGTGAAATTTAAAATAAAAGGACTCGGGATTGGACTGATTAAAGTCAGTGAAATAAGTATACTTTTTAAGAAACGTTTCTGAACTCCCTTGTGTAGGTGCTGGGCAATGTTCCCACTGAGTAAAATTAACAGCATCCCTTCGGGAAGATGTTTTGTGTAAGAAGTGATTGCCATAATGTTGGTAACAGAACAATTCACCATAATTAGCAGATTCTAAATATAAATCCTCAGCATCAAAAGCAGCATAGTATTTCAAATCAGAAAACAAACTTTCAACAGCATTAACATCCCAATCATCAGAACGAATGTTTTGTTTCACCACATCCCCCATATTAACTCTTAGTACATTAGGAACATTAACGACTTCCGTTGGGCCATGAATCTGAAAACGAACTGCATCCCACGCGATTCCATCCAGAACAGGCCATGCTGTGATGTTAACCAAAGTCAAGTCTCTTTTTAATCTGTGTGTAGAATGTGAAGAGGAAAGTGGGGCCAATGTTCCATTTAAATGAGTAATGCAAGTTCTCTCCTCGACATAGTGTCCATTCATAATCCGAAAAAAATAAAACACAAAACCAATTGACATAAAAAGGTAAACTGAAAAAAGGACCAGCCAAATGTATATCCAAGGAGGAATCAAAAAATGTTTTTTAAACAGGCTAGCATATACCGCAATTTGAGAGGGTTTTTTCGAGGCAAGGGAAGCAGAGTCAAATGAAAATCTGGATTCCGTGGCTAAACGAGCTTGCAGGTCAGGCATGGACAAATCAGTGGGGTATGTATAGTCTGTCTCATCAATGTTAGTTCCGGGTAAATTATTTAATAATGGACTGGAAACAGCAGGTAATTCGATGGCCACCTCTGGTTCATTATTAGAAGCAGTGGGCATAATTGAATTTCTCACAATGGAAGGACAGGAAACAGCTGGTGTCATGCTAAGAAGAATCGGCCACTCTGTGTATCTTGACATTGTCAATAGAAATAAACCTGTTTTCCTTACGACCTGGAAGTGGTGGTAAAATGACTGTTCTTGTGCCCTTCACTCCAAGCACTGGGACTGGAGCTCGATAGGAGGGACCAAACTCCTTCTTGTTGTCGATCTTCTCTCGAACCAGTTCTCCAACTTGGGGTAGCCAGCCAACTACCGGGATCTGCAACGCATCATCCGATGTGGAGGGCAAATGTTCCTTTGCAAGACTGTCTCTGGTCTTTTGTAGATTCTGTAAAACATTGCAATGTTCATCTGCGTCAAAGGAAGTGGCGCGAACCACAGAGTCTAGACCGTCAAGGTCAGGGACGTACATCTTGATGCCAAAGAGCATTTCGTATGGGGTCCGCCCACCCAGAGACCTTCTAGGGAGATTATTAAGAGCACGCTGCACGCCATAGAGGTGAGCCAGCCAGTTTCTGCCAGTGCCTATAACTCGGGCTGTCAAAGATTGCTTTAAATCACGGTTCATTCGTTCAACTACACTATTACCCTCAGGTCTGTAGGGCGACGAAAACTTGACTTGGACCCCCATCGAAGTCATGGCATCCTTATACGCCTTAGAGGCGAAAGCCGGACCCTGATCCGAATGGAAGGTACCACAGGCAAAAATCCCTATAAAGATACGCAAATCTCTAATGACAGTCCGTGAATCAGCGCTGCGATGTGGCCATACCCACACAAAGCGTGTGCATGAGTCAACTGCTACTAAGATGTACTTATACGCAGTATCAGATGAAAAAGGACCGCAGTGATCTAAATAAACACAGCCCAGTGGTTTATTAGAAATGTACAACTGAGTCTGTGGCGGACGCGTAGCAGTTGAAGGTTTAATCTGCTGGCATATGTCACAAAGAAGGACATAATCACGCGTCTGTTTGTACAGTCCCCGCCACCAGAAACGTTGTTGTAGTTGCTTTACAGTGGCTGAGACGCCCGCATGCGCAGACGCCACACCTTCATGAGCCGCTGTAATCAAGTCTGTTCTGCGATCCGAGTTGGGAATCAGCCGTTCCCCAACATCAGGAATTGTCACAAAAGGAACCTTTTCGGGACTTAAGTGGTATTTATACTTCGAAGGGAATCCCGCAGGATGTTTACTTCCCTTCTCAGAGGCAGCAATCGCTGCCAAGATGTCGCTATCAATCTTGGTTTTAGACCTAGTAACTGCTGCAACTAAGTATGTAGATACTGCTGATTTCGCTGCTTCATCAGCAAGCGAGTTGCCAACAGCGTGAACTCCTACGCGCTGATGACCGAGAGTATGAATCACATAAACGAGTGGCAACATAGCCTTAAGCTCTGCCACTCGAACCCAGATCATTTTATGTTTTATTGTGCTACCCTTGGAATCATGAAAATCATTTTGAATCCAAAAGAACAAGTTTTCATTGTAAGACTGGACACAGTAGTAAGAATCACTTACAATTAGAGTAGTAACACTTGGATCTGCGTACTCCAAAGCCAGTAAGAGAGCACGAAGCTCTGCCAATTGTGCGGTGCAATCGCCCAGGGGCAACGTGTGCACTTCCCTGGAAACGAACTCATCATTCAACATAGCACCGACCACAATGGCGCATGCGGAAACGTAGGCATGTTTAGAGCCATGCGCAACCTGCGCCGACCCATCAGTGTAAATGATGCAATGGAAGTCCTCCAAAGGTCGCATAGCCAGAGGAGCAGGATGAACGAATTCATACTGCAAGTACTCCTGCGACCGTAAGGAAGCGTCAAAAATAAACATGACATCCGTGGATGACAATGACGCTGCCCACTGAATCCACCGAGGGTGCAAAGCCTTTGAATTCGGTACACTGGCTTTCGTGACTGCCTCCAAGTGAGGACAGGGTGTTACCACTAGCATGCGTTTCCCCTGAGACAGTGCTCGTTCCTTTAGAATAGCCATCTGTACAGCAGTTAAAACCTTTTCCACTGTGGGAAACCGCATCTCAGCCGAAGTGTACAAGTGTGACTTGTAAGCAATAGGTACTGTGTCACCTTCATTAAAAGTGAGGTATGTGAAACCCACCGTCCCAGGAATTATTCTTATTACCAGGTTGGTGTGGTTATCACGAGTCAGTAAATATTTAGAAGCGAGCAGATCAGCCTGCAAGGAATGCAAAATGGCTGAATGCTCAGGCAGCCAGCATGATTTTGAGAAAGTCGGTTGTATCAAAGCATACAAAGGCTTGATACGCTGGGCATATTCCGGAATGTAAGTTCTGCCGAAATTCAAAAAGCCCAGTAAAGATTGTAATTTTTTCAGTGTTGTAGGAGCGCGCAATTGTGCGCACTTCTCTAAGAAGTGAGGAGCCAAACCTCTACCTTCATTGTTGAGCTCATAGCCCAAAAACAACACTGTGTGTTCAGCAATGTGCGATTTTGCAAAGTTAAATTTGTAACCCATGTCAGCAAAAGTACAAATTATGGAATTCACTCGACACAGATGCATCCAAATTTCGTCGTCTGTGAGATAAATATCATCCACATAAGAACATGCATCCGGATCGATTCCCTCCAATAGTGTGACTATTCTGGAGGTGAAGACCCCTGGACTATTTTTGTAGCCCATTGGGAGTCGCCGGAAGCATTTTTGAACACCAGCGGACGTAAAACTAGTCCATTGGGAGCTAAAGCCATCCAGTCTGTGGGCATGAAAACCATTGGAAATGTCAAGCGTTGTCTTGAAACGCTTACGCACTAGACTATCCACTAGGGCAGAGCCGTGAGTATTCTGTACTGCACAGTTACGGCAATGCGAGTTCAAATGCCGGTAATCCAATACCAAACGATATGATCCGTCAGGTTTGGTCACAGTAAAAAGGGGATTATTCATTGGTGACACACACGTTTCAATAACTCCCTGATATTCCAATTGTTCAAGGATTTCTGCGACGGCTGATTTAGCTTCACGCCGTATGGGATATTGAGGCTGAGGCTGCGGCTCAGACCGCAAAGGAATTTCGTGGCATGGGGACAATTTGTCCCAACCACATTGGTTGCGGTAGAGAGCCGGTGCAAGAGCCCGAGCCCACTCTTCTGCAAAATGCTGCGCATGCTCAGTCGAGACAGTGTGCGCGAAACTGGGAAGGATTACCTCCTCCCCTCGCGGCGCTGCGAGCACAAAAGGTGGGGGCCAGTCAGCCTCGGAAAGCAAAATGTCGTACGTAGACGAAAGGTTCTCCCAAAATACCCCTCTGACAGTACGCTGTATGTCACCTTCAATTAACAGGACAATTTCAAAAAGTCTTTCAGGGGGAGCTAATCTCGTATCGGCTGTTTCTATTACAACAAAAACTTCAGTCGCTGTCACCCTCAGTAGTGGACGGAGCGCCTCTCTGACTATGGTAATCTCCGCCGCGCTGTCCAGCAAGGTCAGAGCCCACGTCAGATTCCGAAGCCGCGTTCTCACTATCTGTGGCATATCTATGCGCTGTTAAGGCTGCGACTTTCTTCTTCGCAAACTGCGGACGCTTAGGCGTAGAATCCTCCTGCTTCACTGCGCCGTCTGTCTGGCGGGACTGACCACGTCCTTGCTGGCCACCACGTCCACGTCCACCCCCTCCTCCACCACCGGTCTTCTGGGCCGATGTTTCCTGAAAGGAACGAGGAGAGCGTTGATCAGAACCCTGAAAACGATCAGGTGATTTAATCATCGCGCGATCGCGCAAATCATAAACTCTGTCTGCCGGCGCAGGAGCTTGTATTGCAGGAACAGAATCCTGAGTTTGCCTAGTCTGCTTCCCCTGTGTCTGTTTTTTAGGCCAATTCTGTTTTTTGGACTTGGGCTGGACATCTGTCACTGCAGATTGTCCCTGAGGTTGTTTTTTATCCTTCACTGGAAAATATTTCAGACCTCTACTTGTGCGGCCAATTGTCTTATAAGCGGCCACCACAATCTTTGCTAACTGGCGAGGTTTGTCGGCATCGGGCAGAGCAGCCAAAGCATTCGACACCTGAAAGTTAACTGCATCTCCTTTAACATTGGAGAGAATGAGATCACTTACAATCTCAAAAGAACCACACAGGCGCATACCCAATTCAACCGCTGCCTCCGGACCGTGATCATTCTGAACACGTCTAATGATTTCAGGCAGAGCATTCATAGACGGGGTGCCGAAGCACCTCGTATAAACTGCCGCAAACGTTTTTCCCCAGCTTTCACAGTCAGCAAGTTCAGGAGTAATATCCTTCGGTAGAGTAATCGTTAACATTCTATGTTTATCAGCAGGAGTAGAATTCGGAAAAACCGCCTCCAGTTGATCAAACTTCTCTGCTAGCCAGAATGGGAAGTCATCGTTGTCAACAGGACGCGCACCAAAAACCGAATTAACCATCACTGGATTGAGACGCATTCCGCCTCGTTCCATGGGAGCGGCCGCACCCCCCTGGGGACCACCAGGAAGATGTCGACCGATGTATTGCACTAAAGCACGAATCACGGAAATGGAAACAACATGTAGCCTGCGAATTTCTGCCAGGGTACAAGCCCCGTGATTCGGGTGCGGGGTAAAGCCACCCAACGCAGGCCAATTTGTACCTGGAATTGAGAGTGGACCTAACCTCGCAGCGGACAAAGAGTGGGGGAGGGCGCCATCAAACCAAACTCGATGCTGCCAATGATCAATAGGTATTTCCAATGCCCTGTACGGCGTATATTCAGCCGGGACATCCGAGGCGGTGTAGGAGTGGAACAAACCAGAATTAGCGTCCACAGCCGGAAACGTAACCCAAGAGTAAAACAACTCGTAAGGAAACGCCGGATCTGCACATACCACGAAAATCACAGCCATCCCATCTACTGGGACTTGGTACGTCTGAAGATGATTGCGTACCGCTACGCGACTATGCTGCGCAATAGCCACCGCCGCCATGTCAACACTGGAAACAAGAACACACAAAGAATACTTTGTAGCACAACTGGGTAGTAATTCAAAGAAACCGTTTGAGAAAGAATCAACTTGAATAAAGACCTATTTCAAAAAATAGGTAGGTTTCACCGACACCCCGTTTTCCGGAAACGGATGTGAAGGGGTTAAGGCATGAACGATAAACTACTCGAGTGTCATGATATAAGACCACCGAAACCGTTGGGCGCCATGTTGCAGGGTTTCTGTACTCACACAGAACTGTGCACAGAGGAGTGGAACCTCGGCAAATTAGGGTGTCCCAAAACTTACCTTAGCAACCAACTCACCCCTTACCGAGCTAGCTACAGTGTCTCATTGGACATATCAAACTCCCAATGTTTAGACAAACCAGAACATGAACTTACAGTACCTCAGGGTACGTGGGACTCATGAACACTCTTTCGTTATATTATCATTACAAACCAGAACATGGAGTAAAGAAGACACATGTGCATTTGAAATGTTTATTTACTAATGCCGTCTTCTCAGGCGCAGTATCTTAGATAATACAAGTATACTTATTATCAGTATCAAAATTATCAGCATAGTTACTAAGACATAAAAAGCGAATGGTGACAGCATGTTAACATGCTGTAATGAATAAGAGTTAACAACACTTATATCTCACCCTCCCTAACACATATATTATATTATTAGCTAAGAAGGTCTCTTTGGGTTGTTTTAGGGCGGGCCCATACCTTAGTGTCCTAGCATGAAGGAATCACATCAGCATACACCAGCTCTCTCTGCATGTGCACCGCATCAAGTGTGTTAACTATTCTCCTGCAAAGCAATATCAATCCCGCCTCAAGCCCAAGTTGGCAAAGGCTGCACTTGTGTTATGACTATGAAGGCGTGGAGATCAGACCTCATAACAATTCCATATCGTGTTGCTCCTGAAACTTCAGCACTCTCCGTGCAGACATGGTTTATTAAACAAAACTGATATCAGAGCAATAACATATTATTCTCACATACACCACGGCAAACCACTAGGTTGAAAGCTAAGTCAACAATTAAGGGTCGTGTGCAGAAGTTGCAAGAAAGGAAAAATGGCGTTTAAATCTCAAATGTACCTATGCTAACTTAACACGATATAAGGATATATAGGAGCTATACAACAACTGAAAGCACTCAGCAGGTGCAAAAGTTCAATCTTATCATTAGTAACCATTCCCTGTAGTGCTTCCTGAGGGGCCTCTTCAGAGTTCAGTTGCCTACTTGCAACTATAGGCCAAAAAGGTCCTGTGAAAAAAAAGTGCACTGCAACAGAAAGCAAATTACAGATAAGGAAGTAGGTGCCAGCCAGACTGGAAGTTTAAATTCAGTGACACATTAATCAACCCCAAATTAATTCATGTCAGTTGAAGCAGGGCAGGTGTGCTTGCTTTTTTTCACCCCCATAATCTACAGTGATAAACCAACCAGAGGGTGGCAGTGATGTACCTGAGGGTGGCATGGGTGTACCAGAGGGTGGCAGTGGTAAAACAGAGGGTGCTGTGAACCTGTGATGATGAAACAGATGTAGAAACAACATAGTCGCGGCCGTTGCGAGCCGACAAGTAAGTTCGCAATTGCGAACTGGTACAGAACCCTCGCGAACTGGCAGAAATCCTTGCGAACACAAAAAAAAAAATCCGCAAATTCGCGAGAGTTCGCGGATTTTGCGGATTGCGCCCATGCTTAGTCTCAGGGGGGCAGATTTACAAGCCCCTTGTGCCTCATTTACGCCGCCAATGCGTCACTTTTCTGACGCAGCGGCGGCGCAAATCCTGCTCCATGGTGCAGGGGTACTTACAACGTGACGCATCTGGGAGATGCGTCACGTTGTAATGCCCTGCGCCACATGTAGGCGTTCCTGTGCAGAGGGGGGCGTTCCGGCGCAGGAACGCCTCCTAAAAGTGGCTGAGTGAAATCTACAAGATTTCACTCAGTCACTTTTAGGCCAATGCTGCGTCAAAACCCTGCGCCTGCTTGAAGCAGGCGTAAGGCTTGACGCAGCATTGGAAGAATAGGGCAACCCCGAGCTTTGCTGGAGCTGCGTCGCGCTTGCGACGCAACTCCAGCAATGCGTCATCTTTTGGCAGAGATGCGTGACGCATCTGTGCTGTTTTTGCCCCATGCTGCGCCGCATTGTAAATGCGGCGCATCATGGGTGGAGTAGCTGTGGCTCACAATTACTGGCGCATCCCTGCTGATATGCAGGAATGCGCCAGTCATTGTAAATCTACCCCAGAGTATATTGTACAACAATAATTAGGAACAGCCTCGCTTGACACACCCAGCGCAAATTAACCTGAGCGGCCACTACAGGAGGGACCATCCAGTGGAGAGGGGGCAAATTGCAGCAATCTGATAAAGTGGGATTGAATGAGCTTATCCCACTCTGGCGGGGACTATTCCAATGGGTGGTAGTGTGGCATAGGCAGAGCTAGACTCCAACAAGTAAGCCTTAAGCGGCTCCCATAAATCTTTCTGACGGGAGGCAAGAGGTTGGGTACTGGCATATAGCTCACAATTGGTATTGCAGTATGTTAGGCTATGGAGCCAATCCTTAACAGTAGGAAATGCTCTGCTGCCCCATTTAAGCGCTATCTCTCTCTTAGCAAGCAATAGGGCAATGGCTGTGAATTTTACAGATCTTTTTCAGGAGCCCACCCAAGTAACCCAGTAAAGGATGTTCCAGCAAAGGGGTGACTTCCAAGTGAATAATTTGTGATACAGTCTCAAATATGGATCTTCAAAATGTCCCAATCTTGGTACAATTCCATGTCAGGTGAGCAAAATCAGCATGTGGACCACCACACTAGAGGCAAGAGTGAGAGCGATTTGAATCAATGGCATGCAGTTTGGCAGGGGTCCTATATACCGTCCACAGATATTTAAAATGTATGAGCATGTTCTGCTGTTTAAGGAGACTCTTCTTTGGTTTGTGCACAGCAAAAGGACCAAGGCAGTTCCTGAATTGGGTGCCACAGAATCTCACTCTCACGCCTCAAGAATTTCGATGTCCCTTCTAGATTAGGTGTTCTCCCCCTGGGTTTGTGATTAGAAGAGTAAGTGGAGGGAAGGATTCTGGCTCCAGACGTTACTCTGTAATTTTGACACGTATTGCCCTACGTATTCTGGTAAAGACAAGGTGGTCCATGAAAGTGGCCTTGCCAAACCGCCCACCATTGGTACTGGAAAATACATGTCCCCCTGGGAACAAATCCACAAATGTAGTCTTGGAGTATGCTGCCATTGTGCGCTGCACTGATCTCTCCTTCCTTATGGGAAGCCAAGGGTTATTTGCCAGAGGGATTTCCGATGAATACAAAGCACCTCCCCCGTCACCCTGGTCAATTTGTGCCAGGCCCAGCTGGTGGTGGAAACTGTCTGAGTATCATTGGGATCTCTGGGGAAACCCCTCAGGAACACAGAGTATAAAGGAGCCGGAAGCACCCGGTCTGCCTCAGGGCTGGAGTAGGGAAGCCTAGCATCAGGATGATACCAGGAGTGGGCAAAGCTACCCTGAGCGACTAAATAGTACACCTGAAAATTAGGGACCCCAAACCCACCTCTCTCATATGCTGAAGACAAAGTGTCCCAACTAACTCTGTGCCGTCTGCCCTCCCAGACCAGTCTAATAAGCGCGCAAAATAAAGTGTTGGGGAGGGGAATGGGAATATTGTGAAACAGGTACAAGAACCTCTGTAGGACCACCATCTTTATCAAGGCCACACAGCTCACCAGGGATAGCGGGAGCTTCAACAAGCGCTCCACCAGTTGTTCCAATTTGTGCATCGCTAGCCATAATTTAGACGGAATATTTGCTCAGTGTCTCTATGTAATTGCAACCGTAAATATCTGACTGATTCCTCGCACCATGCGAGAGGGAATTCACATTCCCAACAAGTGGTGCCCTGCGTGAGTGGGAAAATCTCAAATTTATCCCAATTTATACCCAGACCAGAGTATCCTCCCTTTTCCTGCCAAAGTCTTCGAGAAGACCGTCAACAGACAGCTTGCAGCCTTCCTCGAGACGAACAGATCCCTCGACCCCTCGCAGTCCGGGTTCCGAGCCAACCACAGCACCGAGACCGCCCTCATCGCAGCCACCGACGACATCCGAGCCCTGCTCGACAATGGGGAAACAGCGGCCCTCATCCTCCTGGACCTCTCTGCAGCGTTCGACACCGTCTGCCACCGCACCCTAGTGCAACGCCTCAGCAACATCGGGATCCAAGAAAAGGCACTGGAGTGGATCATCTCATTCCTCGCCGGAAGAACACAAAGAGTCCGCCTCCCCCGTTCCGATCCGAGGCCACCGAAGTCATCTGCGGCGTACCCCAAGGATATTCGCTCAGCCCAACCCTCTTCAACGTCTACATGAGACCTCTTGCAACCATCGCACGCCAACACAACCTCAACATCATCTCCTACGCCGACAACACACAGCTGATCCTCTCTCTCACCCGAGACCCCGACACCACCAGAACGAGCCTACACGAAGGGATGAAAGACGTCGCCGAATGGATGAAGAACAGCCGCCTGAAACTGAACTCAGACAAGACGGAAGTCCTCATCCTGGGACCATCCCCCTCCGCCTGGGACGACTCCTGGTGGCCTCCCGCCTTGGGCACCGCTCCCAAGCCAACAGACCACGCACGCAACCTGGGCTTCATCCTGGACTCCTCCCTCTCGATGACCAGACAAGTCAACGCCGTCTCCTCATCGTGCTTCAACACCCTGCGTGTGCTCCGTAAGATCTTCCGATGGATCCTAACCGAGACCAGGAAGACCGTCACCCAGGCACTCGTCACCAGCCGGCTGTACTACGGGAACACCCTCTACGCGGGAACCAAAGCCAAACTACAGAAAAAACTCCAGCACATACAGAACGCCTCCGCCCGACTCATCCTGGACATCCCCTGACGCAGCCACATCTCCGGACACCTGAGGGACCTGCACTGGCTCCCCGTCAGCAAAAGGATCACGTTCAGGCTTCTCACCCACGCACACAAGTCTCTCCACGACCTGGGCCCCAAGTACCTCAACGACCGCCTGACCTTCTACACACCCACCCGCCAACTACGCTCTACAAGCCTCGCCCTCGCTGCCGTACCACGCATCCGAAGAGCCACCACCGGAGGAAGATCCTTCTCCTACCTGGCAGCCAAGACATGGAACTCCCTCCCCATCCACCTCCGGCTGACACAGGACCACCTCGCCTTCAGGAAACAACTCAAGACCTGGCTGTTCGAGCAGTAGCAACCCCCTCCCCCCAGCGCCTTGAGACCCTTCCGGGTGAGTAGTGCGGGATACAAATGCCATGATTGATTGATTGATCCGCCAAATCGAACTATCTCTCTAATAAGTGACTCCAAATTTTCATGGGAATGACAGACATATAGTATAATATTGTCTACGTACAAGGAGATTAAAAGAGGGCAATTTAGAACTAGAGGCCCCAGTGCAAATGCCATTCCTGAAAGTGACGAACCAGCGGAACCATAGCCAATATGAAAAGCAGCAGGGACAGTGAGCATCCCTGCCAGGTGCCGCGGGAGACCGGGAATGAGGAGGAGAGAGTACCATTCAGACGGAGCCTAGCGGTGGGTGTGGTATACACAATGCCGTAGGAACAATACATCCCTTCAGGATACCAAGCTTCCTCATCATAGTGAGGAAACAGGCCACTCCAAGGAGTCGAAGGCCTTTTCAGTGTCCAAGAGTACCGCTGCCGCCGGGGTTGCAGGGTCAATCCGATTTATAACCGAGAACAACGTATGCAAATTTAACGCCGTTGACCTGTGAGGGATAAAGCCAGACTGAGCCGGGACATAATGCGGTCCAATAATACGGCCAGTCATAATGCTAATATTTTATAATCTAGATTTAATAATGGCCTGTACCAGCTGCAAGGGGATGGGTCTTTCCCATCCTTTGGGAGGAGGATTATTACAGCCTCACGTAAAGTAGGGGGGGCACTCTGCATTTGTTATAGACTTCCAGTACATAGGGTGAAAGCAAATCCTCAAAGGTTTTGTAAAAAATGTCGGTAAAGCCATCAAGGCCCGGCGTTGTCGAGCCGTTGATGGAGTCAATAGCTCTGCCAATCTCCGCAATGGAATAAGGCTCTGATAGGAACTGCTGCATACATTTCTCATGCCACACCATTGCAATTTCTGCTAGATAACTGTAACGGTCCGCACCATCTTGCGTTACCAGAGTAGTGTATAAAGCGGCATAGTAAGATAGAAGTTTGTCTTGAATCTCGGAGGTGCTGTGCAATGTGCAGCCTGTGGCGGAACTAATGAGAGTGACCGGCCGACTGACAGTCTAGTTAAGGCACGCTAACGTGCGGCCAGGTCTATCCCCCTTCCCATGATGCCTAGCTATGGCATACTTGCTTAAAAAACAGCTTTCACGTTCTGCGACGTCTCTAAATTATGTGAGAAGTGTAAGGTGACGGGCGAGCCGGTCAGGATCGAGGCCCACAGCCCGCATGTTGTCCAACTCATCTAATTGCTTCTCAATGCACACGATCGAGTCGGCCAAGTCTTTAAGCCCGCATGTAGGCTTTAAATGCCTCCCAAAGAGTGGACCACAACTTCACAGAGCCTTTGTTAAGCTTGAAGAATTCATTATAGCCTCCTTAAGTTCAAATTGAAACATCTCATCTATTAGGGCATGACCCGGGTAGCTCTGCAAACTCTCGCAACCCTCTGGTCTGGGTATGCGTACGTGTAAAACCACAGGGGAGAGATCTGAATAAGTACTCGGCAGGTGCTTGGTTGTCCTGTACCATGAAGCAAAGTTGGGGGAGACAAGCCAAAAATCTATTCTGGTCCAGGTGCCATATTGAGCAGCATAGTGAGTAAACACAGCATCACCTGGATTACGCAAAAGTCACACATCCACAAGGTCAATGGACTTACACATATCTAGCAAATGGTGGCGTGAGTACTATCCCGCCTGGATCTAACAGAAGATTAAAATCACCACCATACATATATAGTCCGCCTCGAGTTGCAAGAGCTGGGCATGAAGGTCTTGGAAAAATTCTGGGCAGTTAACATTAGGTGAGTACATGCAAATGAACGCAATCCGGTAAACCATCAGGAGAGCCTCTAGCAAGGTGTATAGCCCCTCCCTCTCCGTGTGCACTCTTACAAAGTGGAAAGGAAACCTTTTATCTATCAGGATAGCCGTACCCCATGTGTATGTGCTATAGCCAGCAAAGTAGCAATGCGGTCCCTAGCTCGAGGCAAAAGTGGTAGCGTGGGCTCTCGGCAAGTGAGTTTCCTGCTAGAAGGCGACATCTACCTGATGCCACTGTAGATAATGCAAGACCTGTCTACCTTTCGTTGCATTATTAAGGGCCATATGTATGAAGTTTCCGATTTGCGATTCGGAATCTGCGATTTTAACCGAATCACAGATTCAGAATCGCAAATCGGAATGTATCAACATAATCGCAAATATTTAGTGGAAGAGTGAGGATTGCTACTGAGGAGCCATGGCTGAGAGTGGGAACAAGGAATTGCCTGCAACCCAGCAGGAGCAGCAAGAAGGAGAAACTTCTAGAAAGAGAAAGATGAAGTTCTTAGAAGCTGAACTGTAGACACTCATTACTGAGATGGTGCCAAACCACGATTTGTTGTTTGGAAAGAGCTCACACAAGGTGCCTGAGGCAGGGAAAAGACGCATCTGGGCAGGCATACAGGCGAAAGTCAATGCCCTGGGAGTTACACACAGGAGTGTGGAGGTACTGCACAAGCGCTGGTACGACTTGCGCCAGCGCTCAAAAGAAAAGTTGGCAGCCAGGCTGGAGCAGTCACAGCTCACCGGTGGAGGGACCTCCAATGTACCAGAATCTACACCGCTTGAGGAACTTGTAGAGGGAACACTGGCTCCAGAGAGTGTGGTGAGTATGTCTGTGCTAGACAGCTCCGACCAACCAGCTTCCAGACCAGGTAAGATGCATGCCATCACACCCCAACCCCCCCCCCCCCTTCCCCCCCCACCCCCCTGCAGCAACCTAGGGATTAGGGGAACCACATGTCACACTAGAGCAAGTACACAGGCAGTCACAGCAATGCATTGTGGGAGATGTAGTCACATGAAAAAGAAATGTTGCGAGAAACAGCCACGCTAGGCAATTTTCACATGTGCAGGTCAGGAAAGGGGAATAACAAAAGTAAAGTAAGGGTAAACTGTGAAATATTTTATTTTCACATTGGAAATTAGTAAATTAAATTAATGTGTGCTGTTCCATCCACAGCACCTGCAACTAATAAGCCCACAGGCAGTGGAAGAGACACAGAACCTCCAGATTTGTTGTTTGGAAAGAGCTCACACAAGGTGCCTGAGGCAGGGAAAAGACGCATCTGGGCAGGCATACAGGCGAAAGTCAATGCCCTGGGAGTTACACACAGGAGTGTGGAGGTACTGCACAAGCGCTGGTACGACTTGCGCCAGCGCTCAAAAGAAAAGTTGGCAGCCAGGCTGGAGCAGTCACAGCTCACCGGTGGAGGGACCTCCAATGTACCAGAATCTACACCGCTTGAGGAACTTGTAGAGGGAACACTGGCTCCAGAGAGTGTGGTGAGTATGTCTGTGCTAGACAGCTCCGACCAACCAGCTTCCAGACCAGGTAAGATGCATGCCATCACACCCCAACCCCCCCCCCCCCTTCCCCCCCCACCCCCCTGCAGCAACCTAGGGATTAGGGGAACCACATGTCACACTAGAGCAAGTACACAGGCAGTCACAGCAATGCATTGTGGGAGATGTAGTCACATGAAAAAGAAATGTTGCGAGAAACAGCCACGCTAGGCAATTTTCACATGTGCAGGTCAGGAAAGGGGAATAACAAAAGTAAAGTAAGGGTAAACTGTGAAATATTTTATTTTCACATTGGAAATTAGTAAATTAAATTAATGTGTGCTGTTCCATCCACAGCACCTGCAACTAATAAGCCCACAGGCAGTGGAAGAGACACAGAACCTCCAGACTCTGGAGATGCTGGGCAGGTGCAGGAAACAGATGGGGAGGACAGCCCTGTCATTCCACCAAAGGGACCCAGGAGGAAGATTTTGAGGCCATTGGCAGTCATGGAGGAAGATTATGAGGACACCAATAACAATGTGCAGTCTGATGCCATAGGTTCGCAGCAGGAGTCAAGGCCACAACACAGCCAGGGTCCAAAGGTCACAGGCAGGCGTAGACCCCACACGGCCAGCAACTCCGTTGATCAGCAGGAAGACTTGGTTTTCGCAGGGCTGGAATTACACATGCTCCAGGTGCAGCGCCTACAAGCCAAACACATGAAGGCGATACAGCGTGAGATGAGGGCAGGGCGCAGGGGCATACGGGAAGAAATGAGGGGTGCTGTGCAAGTGCTTTCTGAGGAGTTGCGTGCCGAACGTGCTGCTAGGTGCAAAGAGCTGGGCCGCAAGGACCGGTACACGCGCGCAATCAACCGCCTGGCCTCAGCAACCAATATTCTGTCCAGGCGCACCATTGAAACACAGCGTGAGGTCTCACACGGCATACAGGACATCGCCACTGTCGTTGTGCAGTCCACATCTGCTTTGGATGAATTGCGTGCCCTACGTACCACAGGCCCTGGAGTACTGACTCCAAGTGAGGAGGACTCCCAGTCAGTGCGGAGCTCCACCACCCCACCACCCACCGTAGAGAGGCGCCGTAGTGGCAGGAGCAATAGGCCTGCTACATACCATTAGAATGTGCAGCCAAATACCAATGATTAGCAGGGGCAAAATATGGACAACTACAGTGTTGACTTTGCAGTCACTCCAGTTACATAGTTGTACTGTGAATTGAACATGTGCATTACATTAGGAGTGTATGTACTTGCCTATGAGGATATGTGGCATTGTTGCTGTAGCTATTAAAACACAGTTGCACAGATTGAAGTTGTCATTGTGTCATTATTATTCACCTAGAAGTAGGTGCGCGTAATCTCATCATGCCTCTGTCGCCCAGCTGCAGCACCAGCTACACCAGCTGCCATGCGTCCAGGTCCAGGCCCCTCCACATCAGAGGATTCAGATTCGCTCAACTCCACTGGTGTGCCTTTCCTGGTAGCGATATTGTGCAGCATGGCACATGCTACAACAATTTTGCAGCAAGTTTCGGGGCTGTATTTGAGTGCTCCTCCACTTTTATGAATGCACCTGAATCTGCTCTTCAATATGCCAAAGGTTCTCTCAATGGTGCCTCTTGTTGAAATGTGTGCCCGGTTGTAGCGCCGCTCCCCAGCAGTAGCAGGATTGAGGTAGGGTGTCATGATGAAATCCCGGACTGCATAAGCACTGTCACCTGTGGTTGGAAATGTAAACGGTTAGTCACTGTAATGCACATGCTAGTCAGTTGAAATGTGGCCTATGTATGAGAGCATTTACCTAGTAGGTATCCATCGCCAAAGTCACCTCTTGAGAGTCCACGGTATAGCCCACTGTGACGGAAGATAAACGCGTCATGTGTGCTTCCCGGATACTTTGCCACTATGTCAGTGATGATGTTTTTGGCATCACTCACCTCCTGTATATTAAGTAAGTGGTAGCATTTCCGGTTCCTGTATACGTACTCATCGTTTGGGGGGGGGGATATTGCAACATGTGTCCCATCGATGCATCCTATGACGTGGGGGAATTGGGCGATGTTGTAAAAATCCTGCTTGGTCTGTGCTAGTTCCTGTGGGGTTCTGGGGAAGTGTATGTGGTGTTGCATCCTCTGTGTCATGGCATCGAGGAATGCATGGAAAAAGCGCGACAGGGCACTTTGTGACACCCCTCCTGCTGTGGCTATCACCCCCTGAAAACTACCTGAGGCCAGCAGGTGTAGTGAGCACAGGACCTGGATGTGTGTGGGTATGGCTTGTGTCCTGCGTGTGGGGTGTTCTAGATAGGGTCTGAGTTCTTCAAATAATTCTAGAATGCTCTCTTCCTCCAGTCTGTAGTGGGTGTAGATGTCCTCCTCAGTGCGCTGGTAGATTGTGATGCGCGCACTGAATATCCTCTCCTGCCGTCTCCTCCTCTGATGTGTTATGAACAACAAGGGGACCCGTTTAGGTAGTTTGAGGACCTCGGGTAGTAATGATTATTCAAGAGAACAAAGGTCCTGATACAAATATGGTTAAGATTAATAAGCATAGACTTAAATAAGAACTATGTTTTCTATCCAATGTCCAGCCGGACAGAGGAGATTTTTATTTTTAAGATAAACTAAGAATTCAAATGATTAAAGGGAACACAAATCACAAACTGGGCACAAGCCTGTACCAAGTATGGAAGGGGTGAAGACAATACATGGGGAAAATGACAGGCAAACAGAGTGGAGCGAAAGGATGCTTACAAAACAATGCAAATCTTGTGTAAGCTAAACCTAATAGTAACTGCAATAATTAATACAAGAGAGAAAATGCAGTACTGTTAACAGCGTGCCCCGTAAATGTTGAAGTTGGGCTGGGTGGTGGGCTGCACGGTTCGGCTGCTAATTAGAGCAATCCGGGTGGTTGTTGGTCCTCAATGGGACACCAGTGACAGGCTGCAGGGAATACCGTCCGGTATAGCAGGATAGCTGATCGGCCCAACTTCAACATTTACGGGGCACGCTGTAAAGTCTACAGGTCCATTTCAACACGACAGGAACGCTCAACTGACGCCCTGCCGCACAATTTTGCCCTTCAAAAGAAGCCTTATAGGCTTTTGATGTATCCATTCAGGTACATTCGCTTTTCCATGAGGCTTCGAATTTTGATGCCTATGGACCGCACCTTCCTTTGAAAGAAGGCCAAAAAACTCAGGCAATAGTAATGTATATAGTCCTGAAGATGATCCCAGTATATAATTGGAGATAGGGATCGAAACGTCACGTCGACTGTGTTAACAGTACTGCATTTTCTCTCTTGTAATAATTATTGCAGTTACTGTTAGGTTTAGCTTACACAAGATTTGCATTGTTTTGTAAGCATCCTTTCGCTCCACTCTGTTTGCCTGTCATTTTCCCCATGTATTGTCTTCACCCCTTCCATACTTGGTACAGGCTTGTGCCCAGTTTGTGATTTGTGTTCCCTTTAATCATTTGAATTCTTAGTTTATCTTAAAAATAAAAATCTCCTCTGTCCGGCTGGACATTGGATAGAAAACATAGTTCTTATTTAAGTCTATGCTTATTATTCTTAACCATATTCGTATGAGTTCAGGACCTTTGTTCTCTTGAATAGTCTCCTCCTCTGAGCCACAGCTCTCACTCTTCGCCTCCTCGCTATCACGTAGAGCCCAGACATTGTGGAAAAGAGTGTGTTGCATTGTGGGCTTCCTTAAATACTTAGCACCTGGTTACCACCTGCTCCCACTTGGTAGTAATTGCAATTTCTAGAAATGCGAATTTTGTGAATTCGCAATTTGTGAATTTTTGATACATATCATTGCGGATCCCTATTTGCGATTTCCAGATTTGCGATTATCACAACCTGGTATAATCGCAAATTTGGGAATCGCTATGGATTTTGCAAATTTCAGGCTCTCGCAATTTTTGGGAATCGCTATATTAGCGATTCCTTGATTTGCGATCAATTTTGCCTTCATACATTGGAAATTGCTAATTTTCAGTCGCAAATGCTATTATTACCGATTCGCAGCGTTTGCGATTGAAAATTAGCTTCATACATATGGCCCTAAGTCCCCGGACGTTCCATGTGATTAAAGTGTGATCAGAAAATGGCGCTAACCTACCATGATCAGACACTCCAGTGATTTGAGCTTGTGCATTGGAATCAAGATGTGTCATGCTGCAGTAAGTAAACAATTTGAAAACTGATGACAACCTCAGGAATCTTCCATGTCCCTCCTCATCCCCCCACCCATCCCTATGCAACATAACACAGGGAGTGTCACCTGTGAAAAAAGCACGAATCTGTATCATGTAAACACCCTCATACAACAAGCTGATTCAGTACAAGATACATATCACAGAATTGAAACAAACACAATGTGATCAACCTGCAAAAACCATGTCAATCATTCATAGTAAGAGATTACATGCAACAATTAGTCGCAGTGTGCCCGAACAAATTAGCAACATCACTCATTGGAAAATAAGTCAACACGCAGCCGAGGTGATGCCCCGGGTAATGCCCTATTCTTGTGGCTGCTGCTTTTTCCCTTGTAGTCCCTGCAGAATTCCTGGACCACTGTGGGAGTGTTGAATACACGAGTCTTGCCATCAAAGTCAACTCGGAGTCGAGCTGGGGACAGCATACCATATTGTAGGCCCAGATACCACAGCGTAGCCTTCATGCCAGCATATTTTCTCCTTGTGTCCTGGACCAGCTAAGTCTGGGTAAAGGGCAAATGTCGAGCCCTGCCAATTGTCGGCACCCCGCTCCCTCACCAACCTCAGCACAGTATCTCTGTCCCAAAAATTGAACAAGCGGGCTATAAAAGGTCTAGGATGGCAGCCTGGGTTAGGATGGGGACCCAAGGAGCAGTGTGCCCTTTCTACTAGAAAAGTGGACGTGAAGGCTTCTATACCAAAGATGTCCATGAGTAGGGACTACACAAACTGATCCATGTACCCTGTGTTGGATGACTCCAAAACCCCAAGGATGCAGACATTATTGCACCTACTGCGCACCTTTAAGTCCTCATTCTTCATGGCAACCTGATTAAGGATTTTTTCCACCCGGTCCAGACGTTTAGTAGATTGAGCTGCGCCATCTTCTAAATCAGACACCCTGACCTCCACCGTATCTAGGCGTTTCTCGTGTATGTCATGCTTGGCGTCCATGCCATCTAGTTGTTAATCCAGCATGTTAAAGCAACCCTCCAGAATCTTAAACCTAGCCCGCATTTCCAGCAGCAGTGCATTTTATGCAGCCTGGCCTCATTGGAACCAGTGTCCCCATTCCTCCCTCCATCACTCCACCACCAGAGTCAACCGATTGCTCATCAGGCTTCCCAAACTGTAGTAAATACGTAGTAGCAAGACCATGTACAGTCAAGGAGCTCTGCTACGTCCCTCAGCACAGCAGTACGTGCCCAACTCCGGCACCATTAGCATCCACGCCTTGAACTGAAAAGGGCATCTGCAGGCCTGCAACAGATGGGCACAGTCACCTCAGGACCCGAAAACCACATGCAGCATACTCGCTGGTAACTGGGGTGGTCTTAGACAGCCCCCTGGCACCGCCAGGCAAGCCTGAACCCTCCCCGCAGCCCTCCACTCCGCACCAACAGCCCATTGGCTGGCCCCCAGGCTCACCCACAGCCTCTGTCGCCACTTGGCCTCTGTCTCCAGCTGAAAGGGCTGAGCAACAGCAAAGTATAGAGCCACAGGCCACGAGTTAAAGCCAAGACGAGGGATACATGTGAAGAGAACAGGCCTACCTTTAAACCAGAGGTGCCCGCAATGCCAACTCAGCAACGACGGTCCGCTGGAGCCGAAATCAAGTGTGATGATTGGCGCTGCCTAGTCCGGGGCCACACCCTGCTCCACATTACAGCTCCTTCATGGGATCATTTCTGCGGCCGCTGCCGCACTTATAGGAGCTCTGGCTCTACAAACGGTACCGATGGATGCTGGCATTCCCCAACAGTCCGCAGCATCGCTCCTCTCCGATTTAGGGCAGGCAGAATGGGTGAACGGGCAAAGCTTGTCGGGTCGCCGGCGGTGCTTCAGCGCTGCGTGGCCATTATAGTTGGCAGGTTGGCTAAGCCCCCTGTTCTGCGTCACTTCATGGAGTTTTTCGGAACTCCACACGGAGTGGGCAAAACTCATCGAACTCGACTGGCGGAGCGGGATTCTTCACCCACCCCTATCTCTGACCCCAGCAAATCAGGCACTTCCGGACTGTGAAGAAACTCTGCCAGGGAGAAGGACCACTGTGCTACTACAAGGACTGCCAATCTGCTGGACTGCTGCTCTGGAAGAACTGTTTTTCTGCTGTGTTACCCTGCCGCCTGCTACTCTCTGCCCCTGCTGAGGAATAACTGGACTCTTGCTTGAACCCACAGGGATCTCCAAAGGCTTACTAGCTTGCCTTCTGTTTTGACACTCAGAGATATCAAAGTCTCACCTCTTGTGCCTGTACCTGACCCATTGGAAGTGGATCTAGGTGCTTGCTCTAATGGAACCAACACATCCTCTGCAGCCTGAATTGCCACTGTTGCAGGAACAGACCCAGTGCTTCTCATTCGGAACCAGTGCATGGCATCAAAAACGACTCATTGGAACCGCCACATCACCGTCGCTACAGCCTGGTGCATCGGCTTTGGAGCCAGCAAATCTCAGCTTTGGCTCTTCATCATCTGACCCATCACCACCGTTGCATGGGGAAAATTGATGCATCACCTCAACTGCAGGGATCGACACCGACACACCGCTCGGCTGCGCCCCGCATCTCGCTGTTGTGACCAGGAACAAGGTACTTTGTGCAGTGGGCCTTGTGTGGCTCCAGTATCGGGGCCGCGCTCCATCGCGGTCAGCCTGAAATCCCCATGGTAAAGTATAGGGAAATGTAATTATTACATTTAACTCAAAATAAAATAGTAAAAATATTATTGTAAATTATTTTTACTTTGAATGTAGAACAAAATAGAATGCTACAACATTATTAACTTAATTTTTATTTAAATCTCAAATTAGTTTAACTTAAATAAAAGTTATTAGTCTGACATTTAAAAAACAAATACAGTTGTTAATACTTGCACCTACTACTTTGGGAGTTATATACGTGGGAAACTTTTAAAAATAGGGGTGAAATATGCTAAAATTTGTTTTCCATGCTTTTAACACAAAAAAACTGAAAAGTACTGCATTCCATGGATTGTAGTCAATGAGCACAAGCAAAACGCTGGTGCTTTGTTTACACCAATAGTTAGTTAGGAAACAATTAACAGAAACAATACAAATGTATCTCTAAATCTGAGATAATGTAATGATTACTGGTTCTGATAATGCTGCACCTGAATATAAATAAAAATAGCAAACAATCTGACATTTTGTAAATTAACTCCATAAGTGGAGTGGTGCTCATTTCGCCCAAGTGGAAAAGCAGCAGAGTACATTGTACACAATGGGGTCGATTCCGATTCGGGAAAAACCGCTCCCAATAGCCGTTTGGAGCGTTTTTCCCGTACGAATCGTACCCTGCAACGTCCCCCGTACGTACGACGAAGTATGATTCGTACCAGGAGCCGTACTCCGTACGAGTCGTACAAGACACCGCACGACTCTAATCTCCGTACGATTCTCCCTCGGAACCCGCTGTACTCAACATCTGTACGGTTCGTGGCTGGTTTTTACGACCCAGCAAGTACGATACGTGTCGGGTACGCACCGTATGACCCTTTTTCTACGGGAGCTGAAAACAGCCGTAAAAGCAGAGTTCGCGCCGAAACAGGTATGGAACGCCCCCCCCGGGTATGGTGCGTACCCCCCATGATCGCAGGTGTACGCACCGTACCCCTGCGATCATGAGGTGTACGAGCCGTACCCCCATTGTACGATCGGTGTACGAGCCGTACCCCCATTGTACGATCGGTGTACGAGCCGTACCCCCATCGTACATGGGGTACGGCTCATACACCGATCGTACAATGGGGGTACGTCTCGTACACCGATCGTACAATGGGGGTACGGCTCGTACACCGATCGTACAATGGGGGTACGGCTCGTACACCGATCGTACAATGGGGGTACGGCTCGTACACCCCATGATCGCAGGGTTACGGTGCGTACCCCTGCGATCATGGGGGGTACGGTGTGTATGTGTTTGTGTGCTTTTCCGTACGACTCGCCCTTACCTGACGTGGACCGTACGAATCGCGTCCTCATACCCCGGTCCGGATCATACTCGTCGGGTCATACGGTATGTGTACGAGTCGTACGGTATGTGTACGAGTCGTACGGTTCACGGTTTCAGCCTTGCCATACGTACGGATCGCGACGATTCGGACGGATTCACGGAATACGGATCGTACTTCGCGACTCGGACGGACGGGTACGATTTGTACGGAGAGGGCTCCGGATACAAATCATACGGACGATTTTTTCCCCGAATCGGAATCAACCCCAATGTATTCCTTCAGAGTCCTGATAATGCTTTCACTGATGGCTCAATACCTTTTTCTTACTCTTGAAAGAGGTACATATGTTCATATTGCTGGACAAGATTAAGGGCCTTATAACAATGTTGCAGATCTCACCCGGCAGCTCCTCCCCAAGCATAGCAATACTGGGGGAACTGATAACTGCAATCGAAATAACAGGGATCGCAAGTGGCATGATGAGAATCCCATTAGAAATTAGGAATTGCTGGGGTAAACAGTAAAGTTAGTTCTGATTTTCGCAGTTTTCACCTATGTGCACCACCTGCCTTCAGCAAGCAGACTCCATGATGAAGAGTTAGGTAGGTAGCCAAAAGGAGGTTAGGTGGGTAACCATAAGGAGTAGTAGGGTGTTTTACGATTTAGGTAAGGTTAGGGTTAAGGAGTGAAAGGGGGCTTTTAGGATTCATTGAGGGGTAGAGTTAAGAGGTAGTACGGGGTATCTTGGGTTCAGGAAAGGCTGAAATTAACAGATGGTAAGGCTTTTAGGCTTCATTGAAGGAGTTGTAAAGATTTTTTGGGTTCATGGATGTTAGCGTTAAGGGGTAGTGAACGTTTTTATGGTTCAGAAAAGGGTAGTATTAAGCAGTATTGGGGGATTTTTAAAGTGCAGTGAAGGGTAGTGTTAAGTGCTAGTGAGGAGCATTTAGGCTTCATGGAAGCATAGCATTATAGAGCAGTGAGGGGTTGTTAGGAAGCAGCGATGGATAACATTCAGTGTTAGAGGTTTTTTGGGATCTGGGAAGGGTAGCATTAAGGGTTAGCAATTGGATGTGGGGTTTAGGGTTTGGTCACTGTAAGGTGCAGTCAGGGTTTTTTAGGGCTCATTGATTGGTAGCATCAAGGGTAGTAATGCGGTTCTCTGCGGTCAGGGAAGGACAACGTTAAGGGGTAGTGAATGTTTTTAGATTTCAGGGAATGTTAGTGTTATGGGGTAGTAATTTTTTTTCGGGTTTACAGAAGGGTATTGCTAAGGAGTAGCAATGATTTTGAGTTCAGAGATGGGTAGCATTTAGGTGTAGTGAAGATTTGTACAGGTGTTTGGGTTCAGTGAAGGGTTGTGTTAAGCATGAGTAAGAGTATTTAGAGTGAAGGGAAGGATAGAGTTAAGAGCTAGTAAGGGGGATTTAAGGTTTAGGGAAGGATAGGATTAGGGATAGTAACATTTTTTATTGCAGGGAAGGGTAGTGATATGGGATAGTAAGAGATGTTTAAGCTTTGGGGAAGGGTCTCATTAAGAGGTAGTAAGTACTTTTAGGGTTCAGGGAAGGGTAAAGTTTACGTGGCAGTAAGGATTTATTAGGGTGCATGAAGGGTAGTGTAAAGGGGTGGGAAGGAGTTTTTAGGCTTCAGGTAAAAATAACAAGACTGTAAGGTTTTTTTTGTGTTCAGGAATGGCTAGTGTTAAGGGTTAGTTAGGGATTTTTAATGATCAAGGAAGGGACACATTAAGGGATAATAGTGTTTTTTAGAGTACTAATGGGTTTTTAGGGTTTAGGGAAATGTATGCATTAAGATGCAGTAAGGGGTTTTAGGCCTGTTGTGTTGAGGAGTAGTAAGGTTTGTTGGGGTTCCCTTGTGGGAAGCATTAAGGAGTAGTAAAGGTTGTTACAAGTCAGGGAAGGGTACTATTAAGCAATAATAAGGGCTTTCCAGGATGCAACGAATGGTAGTATTAAAGGTTAGTAAGGGTCTTTTAGTGGTAAGGGAAGGATAGAGTTAAGGAGTAATGAGGGGTCTTAGGGTTCATGGAAGAGTACCATTAAGGGGTAGGAAGGATTTATGGTTAGTGGAAGATTAGCATTAAGGAGTGGAAATGACTTTTAAGGTTCAAGGTGGGGCAGCTCCAAGGTGTAGTAAGGGGGTTTACTGTTCAGGGGCTTTTAGTATTATAGAAAGGTAGCTTTAAAAGATAGTAAGGGTTTTTAGAGTTCATGGATTGGTAGCCTAAAGAGGTAGTGACAGAATTTGAATTTTCAAAAAGGTTAGCATTACGTTGTAGTAAGTTATTTAAGGTGCAGGGAAGGGTAGCATTAAGGGGTATTAATGGGCTTATAAGGTTCAGTGCAGGGTAGTGTTAGGGAGTAGTAACATTGCTTAGATATTTATGGGTAACAATGGGGGTTTTGGGTTCAGAGAAGGGTAGCATGGGGTAGTTAGTGGATTTTAGGGGCCACATAAGGGTAGCATTAGGGGTACCACTTAGCTTTTAAGGTTCTAGGAAGGGTAGTGGTTTTTAAAAAAAAATGTTTTTATTTGCATTTTATCAAAAATCAACAATACAGTCGTGAAATCAGCAGTACGTACACCTCTACTCCCACACCCAAAGCCACATATTTCTGCCTCAGTGCGAAACATCTCAATTCAACGTCCACTGATACAAGTTGTAATCATCACATCGGGTCCCACTTGAAGTCCTCTTGTCAGTTCTTTAGCGATGTAGGAAGGGTAGTGTTAAGTGGTGGGAACAGTAATGTTAAAGGATAGGAAGGAGACATTTGATTTTGGGGGATTGCCGTGGTAAGGGATATTAAGGTGTTTTTAAGGTTCAGTTACAAGGTAGTGTTTAGGGTTTTAATAGGGTTTTTAGGGTTTATGGATTGGTAGCTGTAAGTAGTTATAATGGTGTTTTACAAACAGGGATGGGTAGCCCTAAGGGCTAGTATGGATTGTTGGTGGTTATGGAAATGTAGCTTTATGGGGGTAGTAAGGGTATTTAGGGTTCAGGGTATGGCTTTTGAGAATTCAGGTAAGAGTAGTGTTAAGGGATAGAAAGGAGTTTTTAGTATTCAAGAAAGGGTAACATCAAGGAGTAATTTGTTTAAGGTTGATTAATGATCAGCATTTATAGGTAATTAGGTTGTTCGGTTAACAGAGAGGAAGCGTTAAAGGGTACTGAGAGATGTTTAGAGTTTGTGGAAGTGTACTGTTAGGAGGTAGCCATGTGCTTTTTGGGTTCCGGGAATGTAGTATTAAGGGGTAGGAAGAAGTTTTTAAGCTTCAGGGAAAGGTAGCGTAAAAAAGTAGAAAGGTTTGTTTAGGGGTTCCTGAATGGGTAGCATTAAGTGTTTTTTAGTTTTCAAGGAAGGGTGCCATTGAATGATAATGAGGGATTTTTAGGGTCCAGGGAAGAACAATTAAAAATTACAGTATATTATGGTGCAGATGCATCAAGCATATTACCGGTCGCAAACGGCCCGATTCACAGAATCAGCTCGTTTGCTACTGGTAAAATGCTGTTTGCAATGCATCAAGCCCAAAGGCATTCACAAAACAGGTAATTGCAATTTTTGTGAATACCTATTTTGCTGATGCAGTTAGGGAATCTCAGATTGAGATTCCCTAACTGAGATGCATTTTGCATTCGCAAATAGCTTTTTCGCAATTTGGAATCGCAAATTACCATCAACTTTAAGTTGATGGTAATTTGTGATTTTTTGAAAAATGCACAAAAATGCATTTTTCAAAGTACAAGGTGGTGCATACACATGCCCTTAGGGCAGGTGTGCGCACTAAATGTGCAATTAGGCCCATAGGAATGAATGGGAAGACATTCCTTAATTGTGACTCGCAATCTGCAATTCGCAATTAAGGAATGTGTAGGAATCACTAATATGTTAGCAAAAACTACACGCATAGGGAATTGCGATTCCTTAATAGCGATTCCTTAAGAATCGCTATTAAGGAATTGCTTACTTCACTTAGGGCTGTGGCCCTAAGATAATTATTTAAGGAATCAAACTTAAAATTTGAAACATAATAAATATAATAGTATGGTAATTTAAAAACATTAAATACTAAATTGAAACGATAATGAAATCAACTTTTGGAATTGAAATATATAAAACCAGAAATAATACTTAAAAACTTACTTATAATATGAAGGCACCACAGATATAAAAAACTGTGATGTAAAGTGCTCTGATATACCCTATTGTAATGGATCTTGATGTAAAGGTTGACTAAGTAATAATGGAAGGTAGAGCGAGGGATAAGCAAAGGGATGCCAAGGAATTTCAAAATGCCTCTAAATGCATGTATCTCAGACCAATAAAACTTTACACTAGAAATTTGAAAGAAAAACACCATTTTGTCAAGGACTGCCATTTTAAGGTATCTCTGAATTGATGATAAAAAGAGAAAAGGGGACAGGACTGGGACAGCAATACAGCAACACATTATTCCTGACTGCTCACCTCCCATCTGTGCATCTTCCAGAGAAGAAATACAGTGGCATGTATCTGACCTAAAGGGGTTTAGGTCATGCTCCTGTATCACACTAGTTTGACTTTCAGTGGAAGCACTCAGCTTTGGCTAAGTCAAAAGCTGAATCAACATCTGGGTGGAGCCGCAGTCCCTCTTTTTTATGCATCACATCAGCCGACTGCTGCGTTGTTAAGCCATAAAAACACAGATATAGTATTCCACGACTAAATCTGAAATAAACCAATTACCACTTTAAATCAGCTCGTGGTCTTGATATAATGATCATTGGAGACAGACACTGACCTAGCTCAATAACTCTGTCTCCCGAATGAGTAGTGTTCTACTTGGAAAATATCTGTGTCTTAATTTGAATTAGTATTTGGATTGCTTTGTGAGATTTTGAAAACAGTGATCAGGACAGGGCCGTCTCCTCCGTAATGGCAGACGAGCATCACCCCTCTGCTGATAGTCAGTCAGCAAAAACAAAATAAAACAGTATTATATATTTTTTTCCTTTGACTGACTGAGCCATGGAATCTAGGGCACGGAGGACCAGGGCATGCCATGGAGGAGGATTGATGGGCACTGTAAGTGAGCATGTCAATTTGGTCAGCCGTCTTAGGGTGGAGAAATGGCTTGAGCTCACAGTGCCTGAGCAAGTGTCAGACCAGCCCACTCAGGCCACTCCCCGTACTTCTCTCATGCTTGGTATAGCATGAGAGCAGTGACTGGATTGGGTGGGGAGATTGTGCTTTGCGCCCAGGTGACAGCCGGGAGGAGAGTGAGGATTGAGGCTGATAGCAGCATTAGTGTCAGTAGCAGCCCCTTCCATGCTGGTGACGAACCCCAGCCGTCACGCTCCACGGTGCTCGTGTGCTGATGACGGCTGGGGTTCGTCACGGCCCCGCCCTGCTCGTGCGGCTGCCGCACACGGGGGGAATCGGGCCGCACGGAAGGGGTTAAAAAAAATTATTATTCCCTTAACACCCCCTGACCCACTACTTTAGATATACGGCAGCCACCACTGAATCAGGACCTCGCTTCTGAGATCAGAGGAGAAACTCTTGGTTAAAAATTCCTCCCTTGGATCACGGTCTGTGCGATATCAGTAGGGAGCTAAATAGTAAGTTAGTGACTAAAGATACAGTTGAGTTTTCAAGTATTTATGAAGGACCTGGTTAAAACCCTCACCTCCTTTACACACTAAGTTATCAATATTCACTTAAAAAAACATGGGGCCTTATTTATGAAGGCCTTGCGCCACCGGTGCGTAATTTTTTCCCATGTTAAAAGTGGCGCACCGGCGGCACAAGGCCTTCATAAATAAGGCCCATGAAGTCCTTCATGGAATCCCTGTCCAAGGTGGCCTAGCGTGACTTGATAAATCTCACTTAGGTTTTCCATTGCTCTTGCGTCCCCTTGCGTGGCACAAGGGTGGCGCAAACCTTGATAAATATGCTCACAAATGTGTGGGATCCTTCTACTTTTGTCTAGACATAGGAATGTGTACTGGAAGGTAATGCTTCCAGTAGAAAATCCTATGATAGATAGCACATGCTTACATCTGCCCTGTGGTGCAAGAGTGTGTTTCATGCATTGCAGCCTTTTTGTGTGCCAGAGCCAAGGCTGACAGGAGAGCAGGCCGATCATAGTAGATATGGCTTTGATGTGTTTCCCTCCCTGCATGATGCATGAAAAAATAACAAATCTGCTCCTAAATATGAAATGACTGTGGCTGGTCTGTTCTCAGTCTCTTAACTCACCAGATCTCTCTGTCCAGATCTCCCAGTACATTTTCCGCACATTCAGTAAAGCCAAAGGGGTTAGGGATTTCACAAAGTGCTTATTAAAGCCATGAAAGTTGAAGTGTTAACTTTGTAAATATTATTTCTGTAAGGATGCTGAACTATCCAATAAAACATTTGGTGGAGCACAGAACACGGTCATTACTCTGCTTTTTCCACGAAATACATTCATATCTCGCTTGTTAAGAGCAGCATATCGACTTCGGCACATCCTGTTTAATGTTAATTGCTTGACATTTTAGTGCCTTCTCATCCTGCAATCAACTTGTCTGGAAAACTGGTTCGTTATATTCCTTCACGCATTGTCCATTCAGCCAGCTAGAGTTTTTAGCGGTCAACGTTGAAAGCACTGGAGATCGATGATGTACGCTCCACAGTCAAAGGTTTTTGGATCTACTGTGTGCATGTTCACGCCCTTCAGTGCTACGAAAAGCCCAACTCTTCTATTTGACTAACCTCGATTCTAGTATGACTATTGTTTCTGTGTTTCTTCATTCATAGCACTAACTAGAAAGGCTTACAAAACTCTTCTATTGACCTAGCCTCAATTACAGACTTTCCATTGTGTGTGTGTTCTGAAATATTGGTCAATGTGCTTAGAGGTTATGTGCTTCACTGTGAAAATGATACAAACAAAAATAAACTGCGATCAAATAAAAAAAAGTTTTGAATCGAGAAACCCCTATTATAAACAATTTATCACTTTCGCCTAGTTCTGTGTTAGGAAGGAATAAAGACCTGACATTATTTCCAGAAGGAAATACTATTATTTGCACACAGTCGATATTAAACATTCAGAAGTGGCCACAAGGAGACACGTAGCTCTAAAAAGAAAGTCTTAATAAACAAATAAATGCGATTTGAAATTGAGTGGTTGATTGGAGAGCATTTCAACATCAATACTTCCATGAAAGAACACACACAAAATACGTCTTTAGCTGTTATCAAGAGTTAATAAAACCTATATTTCAGAATCTCTTCGTCTCGTTATTACTTGCTTCACAGGAGACGCACCAGTCCCTCGCAGCGCTGAGAATGAGGTTTTAAATGCACTATGCGGGAGGGACGCAGTAAAATGGAATTATTCAAAGCTTTAGAGATGAAGGCCAGGGAACAGAAAAGAACAGGGACATTTCTGTGGTTCTGAACATTGCATGACATAAAGTTGTACAGAATGTACTCATAATCTCTGTTTCTACAGCATTTTTTTTCCATCAAATGCAGCGTGAAAAGTCAGGGACCAAACTCATTTACAGGATACATTTAAGCTGTGCTTATTTTGTGAAAGACTAAGGGGTATATTCACAAGGAGCTATCGCCGAATTAACAGCACTCTATCGCAGCCTAAGTCGGGATAAATTTACCCCACCATTCACAAGCTGGTGCTAACAGTCCACAACACCAGTTTTCCCGCGATAGCAGCTGCAAAAAACATCGCCACAGAGGACCCTGACACTATCGCTAATGAGATGCAGAGTAGGTTTTCCTGTGACAAAACCCACGACAACCGCACACCTCAACATTCACAACAACCAGCCAGACCGGCGATGAGAACACAAAACACGCGATAAGGAACGTTGTGGCAGGAAATTTACACCTGCCCTGACCTGGTGTAAAGTCGGACCACAGCCTGCACCACAAAAGGGAGCCCAGCCCACACCCACACCTGAAGACAAACAGATGCCGTAGAGCAACTGAACATGCAGCACGGACACCCAAGAGGGCTACAACACCCACCAACACCACACCCAGGACCACCCCTCCCTGGCACCCCCGACCAAAGACATGCCACATCAGCTACACCGCAACATGTTCGAAATAATCCGCCTGATGTCACACAATCACATGTATGTGTCGTCACAGAAATGAGCATCACACATTCACTTTTCAAAGCAAACAATGAAACTTTATTGAAATCAACACAGAAATCCAATGAAGACACATGGCGGCTCCCCTCGACATGATCCGTAGGTCACAGCCTGCAAGACAGAAAACATGATGAGAAGGTGTGTCCTGCGCACATCAAAGGACAGCAAGAGAGCGTAGGAGAGAGAGAGAAGAAGAGAGGGGGAGAGAGAGAGCGAGAGATGAGAATGGAGGGGGAGAGAGAGAGAGGAGAAGAGAGGGGGAGAGAGAGAGAGAGAGAGAGAGAGAAGAGAGGTTGAGAGAGAGAAGAGAGGGGGAGAGAGAGAGAGAGAAAAGAGAGGGAGAGAGAGAGAGAGAGAAGAGGAGAGGGAAAGAGAGAGAGAGAGAAGAGGGGGAGAGAGAGAGAGAGCTGACCCTGCGCACGCAGGCCACACTGCTCCCCTGCTGCCACTGGTGTGTCTCCAACCACTTGCTGGTACACCAGGTCACACATCTGAGACAGAGCTGTCATCTGAAACAGAGTTCAGACACGACTGGCATGGTACACACACTTGCACAAGATAAAATCTCCCGCCCGCCCATGCACACCCAGGCAGAGGCATCCCAGCCCCTCCAGCCGCCCATCTGAGCATGGCCACCCATGCATACACGGGCCTCACTGCTCACCTTCCGCCACCGACGTGTAGACTGCAGGTCCCACCACGTACCGCTGCAAGCTACAAGCCCGGGGCCGGCAGACATGGCACCCTCCACACCATGCAGCCACGCTACGCAGGCTACCAGGTCTCACGTTTGGTGCTGGGTCTTGATTACATGTGAGTAACAAGGACCTCCTGACAAATTGTAAGTACAATTCCTAGACAGAGTAATACACAATGGTTGTGAATACTGAAGACTATGAACAAAAGATGTTATCTATGCTAAATTATCAGATGTTTTACTCTAGTATAACATCAAACCCCATGCATAGAATAGTCAAAAGAATACCAACTTTAACTACATTTGCTTTAAATGCAGGTCATATCACACCCAAGGAATATGAGTATCTAAATAATACAAAAGGAAAAACTGCATGTATTTATGGAACTCCTAAAATACATAAAGACACCTAACCCCCCCCCTTATAGACCCATAGAATCAACCATTGGTACAGTCAATGAACCTTTATCTAAATTAATTGACAATCAAATAGAACCATTTATTTCTGAAATCCAGTCTTATGTTAAAGATACCAGGGAAATGATTAATAAAGTGGAGAACTTGAGATTCAATCCTAATTCTGATATTTTAGTGACTCCAGACATAGTCACTATATACATATCTCAAAAGGAAGCATTAGAAGCCACAGAATGGTTTATAAATGAGTTTGAAATACTGTGTTCTAAACCCTTTATAATTGAATGCTTACATATAGTTTTAACTGAAAATGTTTTTGAATTCAGTAAAAATCTTTTTCGTCAAATCAAAGGTGTAAGGAAGGGGGCCTCGGTAGCGCCGTCCATTGCGAACATCTATATGGCCCTCTTTGAGAAAAAATGTATTTACAGTGAGGTTACCCCATTTTATGAGTCTGTTTCCCATTGGTCCAGATAGATTGATGACATCTTCTTTATCTGGACCAATGGGGAAGGGACTCTATCACAGTTTCTTCAGTGGCTGAACCTTACATATCCAAATCTTAAATTCATAGCAGATAGCAGCACAAAAGAAGTTGAGTTTTTTACCATCTTAATCAGACATCATTTACATATTCTGGAAGTGGATTTGTTTATTAAACCCACTGCAAGAAATACTTTATTACATTTTAAAAGCTATCATCCACACAGTCAAAACAAAGAATTCCTTTTTACTAGTTTTTAACCCCTTCGCCTCTAGGCCTTTTCCCCTCCTGTGCTAAGCCTTTTTTTGGCTATTTGGGAATGTGTGTGCCTAGGCCCCTGTAACTTTTTGACCACATAATGTATCCATGCCAATTTTGCGTCCTAGTTGTGGGGATATATAGGACTTTTAGGTTCACCAAGAAGCAGATAAACCCAGAGTCAAAAACTGAGTAGCAATTTGAAATGGCTTTTTATTATGTACCAGGTTTTGTGCGAAAATGTATACATGGAAAAATCGGTATGAATGACACCTATGTATTTCTGAAATAGGTACAAATCATAGAGTTTAGAAACAGAAAGTATTTGCACATTTTCAAAATTGGGAATACTCATACTAGCATGAGAATTATTAGTCATTTTTCAAAATGACTTATTTTTTACACATTGTCTTTCAATTGGAAGGCAGAAATGCATCACAAATCAACAGGTAATAACAGTTGCTTTACGAATCTGAATTACCCTAAGTCTCCCGATAAAAATGATACCTCACTTGTGTGGGTAGGCATAGTGGCCACGACCGGAAAGGGCTCAAAACCCAATGTGAACACACCACATTTTCACAATGAAAATTTAACCTTTTTTGCGAAGTGTGTATCTGTCGTTTTTGTACCCTAGCTCTGCCGGCACCTAGGAAAACCTAGCAAACTCATACATTTTTGAAAACTATCCACCCAGGGAAATCCAGGATGGGGTGATTTGACTGCCTGCCACAATGTTATGTACCAAGAATCCCTTGCAAACCTTAAGAATTGTAAAAAAAAAAACATTTTCCCCACAATTCTGTGGTGAAAAGTTTTGGAATCTGCCTGGATCTTCACATTTCTACCCACCCTGCATCCCCCAAAGTCTTATGAGAAAAGCAGTCCCCATCGCTGAGCCAGCAGAGCGCCACATCGTTCAAGTAGTCAGTGTAAGACGTGTGGGGCCCCGTGGTGGAAGTGTAGAGCAAGTGATAATGTGTCGTGAATATCTTGAGTATCTCATCTGTGTCTCTGACTGTGGAACCATGACCATCCGCAATTTCAAGTAGAGCAGCATGTGCGCGTGAAGGTTGTGTGAGTGTAGCAAGTACCTTCCCAGGCCTGTCTCCCTCACAATATTTACGGGCTTGCCAGTGTTTGCCCCGGAATTTGGCCTCCCTGATAGCTTCCTCTTCGTACTTCGTCAGTGTCTCCCTGAAAGCAGCATGCAGCTCGGGCCCGGTCTCGACGGCCATGCGAAGTTCTAGTGCACGCAGCTCTTTCTCTAGCGTGTGTATTGTATTAAGGATGTCACGCAAAACCCTGTGGCTATTAGAGATACAGCATCCCCTAATGGTCACCTTGAATGCCTCCCATATGTGTTCTACCGAGTCAACCGACCCCTTGTTCCTGGGAAAAAAGGCTTCTATTTCCTCCCCGAGTTCAGTGCGAAATAAAGTGTCCAATAGAATGTCAGGTCGGAGCCGCCAGTGAGGCCGTGGGCTATCCCACCCAGGTGGACGGAAGTGTAGCAAGACAGGGCTGTGATCAGAGTATGTTCTCGGCAGGTGAACTGCCCCCACCAACTCCGCAGCCACTCCACTGGTGATCAAGAAGTAGTCCAGGCGCGCCCAGGTTCCCGTGTGTGAGGTGAAATGAGTACCCTCCCTCCCATATGGGTTCAGGTGTCTCCAGGCATCTAGTAGCCCCCCTTCCACGATAACTCCCTCAAGTGCCTCCCGCGCCCTAGGTTTATAGGAACAGACTCCGTCCGCTCTATCTAGCTGTGGCACCATCGCCAGATTGAAGTCCCCGCCCCAGACAACGTGTCGTGAGTCGGCAGCCATGATCTTGCCCCACAGAGTAGTAAAGAATTCAGGAGTATCTGTGTTAGGTGCATATGTGACAACGAAGGTGTAAGTGTCGCGTCTCAGTCTGCCCCATAACAGTGCATAGCGCCTCTCCCTATCAATCAGTTCCCCGTGTCTCTGAAACGGTACACTGCGGGCTATAAGGATAGCAACCCCCCTTGCGTACGTAGAATATGAGGAGAAGATGCGAGTCCCAGCCCATCTGCTCGCATAAGCGGCCCTGCCCTGTGGCGACAGATGTGTTTCCTGCAGCATGGCAAACTGCACGCGATGCCTATCAAGATAAGCGAGGACATTGCGACATTTCTTTGCATCATTCAAACCCCGTACATTCCAGGAAAGGCAAGTTAAGTATGCATGAGCATTCAGAGTAGCCATAAATAGTCCAACATCAAGCACCATAGTCCCGGCCAGGGCGAGGGTATGTGGCCCAGTCCACCCTGCCCATCGCGGCACACACACCAGATCAGAATCAAAACAATTAGTCGTTCAATGAAAGACTCCTAGCAGAACATCCCACCCCCCCACCCACCCCAGCATCCCAAACATGCCAGCAGCCTGTGAGCCCCTCCCGGCACCCCTCCCCCCACCCTCCCAACCCCAACAACAACAGCAAAAACATTAGCAAGTTCAAGGGGAATACCCAATAGGGGAATAGCATAGAGCACGCACAGCCACTTCCCAGTCCATAGCCCCAGAACTATACCGCCCTTGGTGGAGGCTAGGTCTGAGAGAGTGGTCCTTGGTGTACATTACCACAGGTGTACGAAGTCCGTGCTGAGCCAACAGCCGTAGTCTCCGCTCTGCTCCCGCTCGTAGCAGTAGAGGAAGTTCGAACAGCACATATTATGTGTCCAGTGTGGACGGAGCAGGTAGTCATCACTCTGGCAGCGCCGGAGGAGGGTCTCCGTCTTCCTGGTCCTCTGCAGCATCACGATTGTCCCTGCGTGCTTTCCGGAGCGCTTTCAGAAAATCCTCCACTTTCTGCGGGTTCGTGAAAAACCGTTGCTTCCTCTGGTGTGTTACCCGCAGTTTCGCCGGGTATAACAGCGCATAATCCACTTGGGCTTCTCGCAGCTTCTTCTTCACTGGGAGGAATTTGCGCCGTTCCTCCCGAACCATTGGTGTGAAGTCCGGGTTTATGGAGAAGGAGATGCCATTAAACTGCAATGACTTCTGAGACCGGGCTGCCCGCAAGGCTGTATCGCGGTCACGATAGTTCAGCAGCCTAGCAATTATTGGCCGCGGCGGGAGCCCGGGCTGCGGCATAGGCGCCAGGGATCTGTGTGCTCTTTCCACGATAAATTGAGGCGAGAATGCGTCCTCCCCGATCGAGCCTTTTAGCAGCTTTTCAATAAAGAGCTCCATCCTACCCGTATCTGTAGATTCCGGCACATTGGTGACACGTATGTTGTTCCGGCGGCTTCGGGCTTCCAAATCTTCGTTTTTGGCCGCAATTACCCTAAGCAGATTGTCCATTCTGGCCAATTGTGTCGTGTGAGTCGAGGCGGCATCCGAGTTGTCGGAGATGCGTTGTTCCGCCTCCGTGAGCCTCTCCTCGTGGCGATCCACCTTATGCACCAAGGCATCCAGCCGGGCAGTGACCCCATCGACCTTCTCAACGACAGTAGCGAACCCCTGTCTCATCTCTTGAAACAAGCTGTGCAGGTCAATGTCTTTGGTGGGGGATGAGATGGCCTTTGAAGCGACCGCACTAGGCCCAGGGTCCCTTGGCACCGATTTCGCGCCTTTTTTGGCTCCATCAAAGCTTAGCTTAGACTGGCGATTGTCAGGCCTCATGACGGCGCAGCAGGTCACAACGCTGGGGTGCCGCGGCGTATCAGCGCTGGAACGGCAAGGATGGTGCAGAGGTGCGTCGAGACAGGAGGTTCGTGCAATCCGTGCAGATAGGGCGCAACACAGCAGTCACCGGAAAAGCACCGTGGGTGGGCTCAAGCCCCCCCGCGCAACCCAGGTGGTCCGTGGTACGGGGCCAAGAGTGTATAGGCGTCAGTGGCTTTGAAGTGGTCCCCCGCAGGGCAGGCAGACTATGGCCGCTGGCACACGTCAGAAAGAAAGCAGGGTCTGATATGGGCAGTACGCCGTCAGGGGTCTCTCCAAGGTCGGGGTCAGCCCAGCGTCCAGTCTCGCAACTCTGCCACAGGTGGAGGAGCAAGGTCCGAGTGTTCTCCACACCCTATAATTGTAAGGCGTATCAGCACTGCAAGCCGTCACAGGGGAAGACAATGCTAAAGGCACTGTAGGAAAATAGTGTCACATCGATCGCTCAGCAGGAGAAGGCATCAAAAGGGCAGCAGGAGCTCCTCCAACGAGGACACAGGTCCTGGCAAATCCGCGCACCTCTCAGGCGTGATAATGGCGTGAGAGCAACAATGTCCAGTTTGAAGTGGCACTAGAGCCTCCTCGCTCGATGCCAGTAGGCCACAGGTGCAGCCGTGCCACTTAACGGCGATGTAGAAGGGCCCAGATAAGGGGGTTCAGGGGGTGGCAGAGCTGCGCTCAACAGGAGTGCCGCGGGGGATCCCGCACCACAAAGGTACAATCCGGGGTCCCCACACACAGCACAGTCACAGAGGAGAGGGCCAGGCTAGAGCAGACCAGGGGGGTGGGAGGGGGGGAGGGGAGACACGGCTCCTCCGACCGTAAAACCCAGTAGGGTAGAAGCAAGTAAAGGCGCCCTCAGCTCCAGGTATAAGGCAGGAGCGCGCTGCACAGCAGGGGGAACGGCAGTTGTGGCGGCTCCGCGAGCCGCGTGGGTCCAGGCACAGCCCACGGTTCGTCTCTGGGTAGCCTGCAGGAGCGCACTGCCCCGTCAAGAGCGCCAGATGGATGAGGGGGTCCTCCGCCCGCTCAGGGGCCGACCCGCCTCATGGCGTCCACAGATGACCAGCAATCAGCCTGTCTGAAGTCCCGTCGGCAAGGGCCAGCGGCAGCAGGGGGAGGGGGGGCCCGCACGGGTGATAGCGGTAGCCGCCTACCTCCGCTCCGATCCCCCACTCGATGGCCGCTTAGGATCTTGACGGCCGTGGTGAGCAGCGGCCTACGTCCTCGTGGTCATCCCCGGAGTCTCTTAGATAGCTGCAGCCGGCCGTCCCCACACACCAGCTCCAGAGCGATCGCCGGTCAAGTTACAAGCGCTCGTATCTCTGGTCCCGAGTCTCGTAGCACCGCCAGACTTGGGTCGAGTGTAGGCAATAGTGTTCTGGGACAGAGTAGGGAAGATTCAATCAGTTTAGTACCCTGTGGCAGAGGATATATGAAAGGATAATCTACCAAGGAGCGGCGGGAGCTACGCGCCTAGGCAGCCATTCCGCTTGTGCGCCCTCTAGCGCCCCCGATTATGCTACTCTTGTGACAGTTATCACACGTTTTTGTGAATATACCTCAAAGTGATCTGCTCAGAAGCCCAGGGTTGATGCAATTAAATGTCTCCGGTCCGGAATCCAAGGCAGCGTAGTCTGGAATTGATCTCTGGACTCTTTAATCCACTACCAGACATTTCCTGCCCCTTTTCTCCCTCTTGGAGGCTCCTGCGTTTTACCTTTGGGATGGGGTTTCCGTCTTTTTCTTTCCCTCTTCTGTGTTTTTACCTGTCTTGCTGTCTATAAACTTCTGATGAGGAAAAATAAGTGCTGGTCCCCAAACACTAGTGCTGGTGGGCCCTACTGGCAAATATCATTTCAAATTAAGTACTGCGTTTTATTAACATTGTTGTAGTATTGTATTAACCTGTTTCATTGCGTTGTGAGAATGGCTCCATGATTACAGAATGTTCATGTTTGAACATCGAGGGGCTGTTAGACATTCCTTGAGAGCTGTGAAGACGAACGGTCAATAAACACTTGGTTTCCTCCACCTACCTTGTGTAGAGTCATCACTTCAATTGTGTTTCAGGCAAGCAATGATACATATTAATTGGCATGCCTTCTTTGCCTCAACGGACTGTGAGAGTGTGTTCCATAGGAAGTCCATATTTTATTCTTTCAGATGGTGACGTAAAACAAATATGCTTTTCACTGCAATGCACCACAGAGGCATGGAGGAGGAAGTTTACTCAATTATATTGCAATGCACCGCAGTAAACAATGATTTTGCGCTGCATTGTGCTAGGAGGAAAGAACAGGGCAGTGCCATATCTACTAAGTTGTAGCGCTGCAGCTCTTTTCCCCAGCACACACACACTGCACCATACTGCATAGGTGTGTGAGTATTGTCTAGCGTAGGTTTTGTACAGGAAGAGAGTCGTACAGAAGAGCATCCTTAGACAAACTTGAAAACTTTTCTCACATTGTATGTGTGCTGTGTAGCATCCGTGGCCACTGGTGCTAGGTGCAGAGGCTCCCCCTCCTAATATTTTGAGTTATGTGGATGGTAATTGCAAAGAGCAATTACCATCCACATTTCATTTAAAATAATGCCAGAGCCTTCTGACTGTGTTAAGCTTTCTAATAGTAACAAGTCAGGAAGCCAGGCAGTTTTAGGAGGCATATGCACTATTGTGCGTGTTCTGCCTGGTCCTTGGGGAATTTAGCCGACAAAGGATGGCTTGGCACCAGCCCTTCAATACACGGAGTCCTCAGGGACCACCCACTGATGTTCGAAACAGCGTCATATGGTAAAGCAGCCCCCGGGCATGTATGGCATCAGTCCTGTACTCTTGAGGCTGCTTGCCAATCTCTTGATGCTACTGTGCATTTGACCTCACATCACAGAGTCACTAATGCTTCTGTGTGCCTCAATCTGTTTACAGAAGGTTAGAGCACTTTGGGACTGGCGGTGTGCACTGTGATCCTCTGGCATATGCACATCACTAACTGCTACTAGAGTGGCAGCGGAGCAAGTGCACAGATGAGTAATGAGGCCAGGGGTTGTCAAAAGTAGCAACATAATTTAGAGAAGAGGATGTGACATGCTGCACTACAGCCAGAAAGGCTCTCCGTCAAAATAAGTAACCTAGGGGTATATTTATAAGGGCATTGCGTCACTGGACCATCACTTTTTACGATGCTCTGGTGGTGCAATGCCCAGCTCCATATTTACAAATGCTGTGTTAAGCCACTTTTTCCTCACTTACTGCCACTTTGTAAATATCATAACCTTTCATGTATGTATCTGCTTGAAAGAGGAGTGCAATGGGTGTTGCTGTGGGCGCTCCATTGCAGCACCCATTACTTTTTTATGCCAACCCGGATTTACAAGGATGTGTAAATCTGAAGTAGCACCAAAGCCTAAAACCACTGAAAAGCAGACGTTAAAGTGGCGCAATGAGGAGAAATAATGTTATTTCTCCTTGTTGGTACTCTTTCTATTTGTGCTGCATTTGCAGCACACATAGAAGGAGCAAATCACCTTTAATGATTGTTTAGGTGCAGGAAGGTATCCCTTCCTGCACCTAAGCAGTCATCCTTGCAACATAGACACCCGTGCCTGAGTTGCAGGGAATCATCCCTGCAACACATGCACCCGTGCAAGGGTGTCTGCCTTAGAACTAGGCAGTTTTGTTTTAGCTAAACTGCTTGCAGTGACGTGCTATGTGATTATTTTGTAAATATCCCCCCCTACTCGGGCTTGGAGCTGATAACTTTGGAGCAGGAATCCAGGATCAAGTACAAGCATCGTCTCAGCATGATTATTCTGGGCATGGCACAGCAAGAAAGCACATGGTTGACTTGTTCAGTACCACACCAGGAGCGTCAGTGAATCGTGAAGAATGAAATACAACAGACCATGCAGTAGCATGCAGACATTTCTTTCCCCCGTAGCAGCTACAGCTTGTTCCTTCAATGGGTGCAGCAGCTCCTGTTCTGAGACACACTGGAGCTGTTGGGGATTTTAAGATGGGTTGATTACATTTGTAGCATCAGTCCAATTCCCGTAGGTCTCTGCAAGACACTTTTTACAAGTTTGGCATGGACGGCTGTACTTTTTCTATTTTACTACATGAGGGGGGGCTCGGGTGTGTAGTAGACCCCAAGTCAGAGACTGCCAAAGCAGTTCCTTAGCATCCACTGCAAGGACAGCAGCCCCTTCTCCAAAGCGCCACCTGAACACCTCTGGCAAGTAACCTTGACTCCTAAAATATTCTTCCTCCACGCTTTTGCCTCAATCCCTTTAGAATAATATCAATGTAGACGGTCTGTCCATGTATGTTTTCTGCCTCAGACCTCTTTTCACAGCCAGGTTTCTCAGGGAATAAACCTCTGCGTAGAAGATTTGAGGAGCCCGTGTGCAGCAGACTGTCACCTCTGGTGTGGATGTAGCCAGAGAGATATGAATGTTAAATGATGCCAGCGGTGGGAAGCTACAGCCCTGGCACAGGTGGCAAGCCACTGTCTGCAAGAGAAGCTCTTTCTGGAGGCGGCAGTGTGAAAGGTGTCAAAAGGAAGCCTATTGGCTATGGCTAGACTTTGTAAAACTACAGATGAGAAGGAAGGTGACATGACACTGCATCATCAGTCTTAAGGTCTCTAATTGTTAACATACATTTGCAACTGTACTTAGAGAAGGGCTGTTGAAAATATTTTTAAACCACAGTATTTCAAGAAACAATCACAGCCTTCGGGCACTGTGAGTCTAGGAAAGCTGACACCATGCATTCCTAGTTGTAGATGCTTTGCCTGTCATAAGTTCAAAAGGGACCTCAAATCTTTATTATTAGCTCGTAAATGGCCGTTAGTTATAAGAACTTGTGGGAGGTATTTTAGCAATGATCATTGCTTAGCTCCTTGAGACAGATTATATGGGGAACATCGTTTACAACAAAACTTTTATCACGCACTTCCATTACAACGCAGGAATTGCAACGAAAGTCGTTACAACGACTTTCGCTGAAGGGCGCTGTTGGATAGGGAATAGTTTAATTTTCTATCCAACACCTTCCCTACTATCCACAGGGACTGGAGTTGGAATAGAAAATTAAACTATTCCACTATCCAGCGCCCCGCAACGCAAGTCGTTGTAATGACTTGCGTTGTAAAACCTGCGTTGTAAAGGCAAGCGTGGTAAAAGCATGCGCTGAAACGTCATACAACCGATTATATTGCACTACTACATAAGTGTTCTTCATTCACCCACTCAATCATGATGCAATTATTATTGACTGAAAAGACATTGGGCCTGATTCACAAAAGTACTTTATGACTTTTGGTATTCACAAAGGGCATTTACTACTCGTAAATGCCCTATGTGAATACCAAAAATTGAACTTGATAACTTTCTGTATTCACAAAATACAGAACACAGAAAGTCGTGAAGTTAGACTTTCGTCTCATTTTACCTTTGTGAATCAGGCCCATAGATTATAAATCATTAATTCCTTCCATCGTGCTTAAATTAAAATGCTAATATATCATTATATTTTTCTTCTCCATCACATTGTTCAAATTTGTTCTTCCTGAGATGGCAATTCGCCCTCAAATTAACTTTGATAAAAAATCTGTTTCCAAATACTTATTCTTTCTAAATATGAAATGGGTTTAGTATGAAAGGTTCTGTACTGCATTTTAAACATTGTGGGCCTCATTTACAACCCCACTGTACCGTTGGTGCTGCACTTTTTTTAGATGCAGCAACAGCGCAGTGTGCCTACCCATATATACAAGATCACTTAACGGGTCCCTGCGTGAATTTTCGTGGCCCTGTAAATATGGGCTCCTTTCACAATATACTCTGCTTGAAAGGGGCTTTCCATGGGTATTGCTATAGGTATTCCCATACATTATCCATGGAACCTGACACATTCCCAAATTTACAGTCTCATAAATCTGGAAATGCGCAGAATCTTACGCCTTCACAGGGGAGGTGTAGGAGTGGTGCAACGAGGAAAAATACTTTTATTTCTCCTCGTTTTTTGCTCTATGTGGGCTGCATTCTGCAGCACACATAATAGAAGCACAATGCAATTAATGATTATTTTTGTGCAGGAAGATGTCCCTTCCTGCACAACAACAATCATTCCAGCAATGCAGGTACCCTTTTACCATGGGGCAAGGGTGTCTGCATTGGCACATGGCTGCTGTTTGTGCACCAGTGCAGGGGAGAAGGACATGAATGTGCCATATCTTGTAGATACAATTCATTCCCAGCAGCCATGCATCATAAAATAATAAATGACACCCTGTGTGTGTAATGTTATTGTGTTGATTATATGGACACAATATGTGAAATACACAATTCTGAAATTGAATTAAAAAAATAAAACCCATGAAAAGGAAAGGGGACAATGAGAAGACATTCCATATATTTAATAATCCATACTAGGTATTCTTCCCCATTTGTGCATCTTATAAATTGCCCATGTGTTTTGTCCCTAAACTTGAGGCCATTGGTACAGTGACATTTTGGTAAAGTACCCACTCACACAGTGGCTTTTTGAGTTCCTTGCTTTATAGCAGGATACTCAACTGTACATGATTTGGGATTCTGCATCAACATTAACCAGCTGATGCAGAAAAGGAAGTGGCTGACATGCACTATAGGTAGGACCAAAATTGAAAGTGCCTCTTTGTGGACATTTATTATCCTATGCTGTGTTGTGTGTTGTAAAGGGGAGATCTCAAACTTTCTTACCTAGTAGCCTATCCCTTTTTGTTGGTGATACTTGTTTGGCAAACCAGAAATTCTTTAAATGATTTTATGAGTTTTCCTTTATAAATGCCTATAAAAACATTACTTTTGGTCCATTGTTTAATAGCTTTTAACGCGGCTCCTCCGCAATTATTCTTGTGTATGTGTTTTTTAAACTTGTGTCATTTTCAATCGCTATTTGCAATTGCTTGGCTCCTTTGAGCAACCTACCTGTTATCTCCGCTCCAGACCCCGTTCCGCCCCGGCTGAGTGCCGTTTGCGCGGAGGGTCGAACTGGTGAGCGCCATTCCCCGCCTCCTTCTTTGATCCACTTCCGCCCTGACGCATTCAGCGCAGGTCAGCGGTCTAGTGGTTTTGGACCTCGAGTACTTAATGGGGCCAAACGCGGGACACAGTTGACAGACGCGGCGATTCAGGCTGCCAATGTGTTGCTATCCATTTACTGCTGATTACTAGCTTTTAACGCGGCTCCTCCGCAATTATTCTTGTGTATGTGTTTTTTAAACTTGTGTCATTTTCAATCGCTATTTGCAATTGCTTGGCTCCTTTGAGCAACCTACCTGTTATCTCCGCTCCAGACCCCGTTCCGCCCCGGCTGAGTGCCGTTTGCGCGGAGGGTCGAACTGGTGAGCGCCATTCCCCGCCTCCTTCTTTGATCCACTTCCGCCCTGACGCATTCAGCGCAGGTCTGCGGTCTAGTGGTTTTGGAACTCGAGTACTTAATGGGGCCAAACGCGGGACACAGTTGACAGACGCGGCGATTCAGGCTGCCAATGTGTTGCTATTCATTTACTACTGATTACTAGCTTTTAACGCGGCTCCTCCGCAATTATTCTTGTGTATGTGTTTTTTAAACTTGTGTCATTTTCAATCGCTATTTGCAATTGCTTGGCTCCTTTGAGCAACCTACCTGTTATCTCCGCTCCAGACCCCGTTCCGCCCCGGCTGAGTGCCGTTTGCGCGGAGGGTCGAACTGGTGAGCGCCATTCCCCGCCTCCTTCTTGATCCACTTCCGCCCTGACGCATTCAGTGCAGGTCAGCGGTCTAGTGGTTTTACGTCCCTTATCCATAATATGACGGTATGGCGGAAGCGCAGCGGACGAGCGCAGCGGGAGCGCCGTCGTCGTGCCGAAGTCAAGCCAAAGTCCTGCCCGTCTGCGCCCGTCCACGGCCGACCGCGCCCTGCGGCCTTACACTTTGCCGAAAAAGTCTCATATTCTTCGCAGGACCTATACTCCCTCAACTACAATGTCCCTTTGCCGCCTGAAGCCATTAGGAGGGCCCAGGCGTGCGGCATTGCTCGCGTCTCGAGCACATCCCTTGCCCCTTTACCTAGTCCTACCTTACCTTCTGTATCCCTCATCTCCTCCCCTCCAACCCCCGTGTCTTGCACTTTATCCATTCATTATTTAAACACGCGTTCCCTGGTGAGACACCAATTGGACATTTATCGTCTATTAGATGATACGAATACTGATATTCTGTTCCTGTCTGAGACTTGGCTGACCGAGGACTCAGTGCCTGATGTTTTAGCTGCCATCCCTAACGGGTACTATATATTACATGTTGACCGTCCCAGGGGGCAAATCGGTGGCGGAGTTGCCGGTATTATTCGTAAGGAATATGTCTTTTCAAACTTAGATTGCACTTCTATTCCTGATACCCAGACTCTTGTCATACAGCTTCGCTCTGTTACCACTTCCCTTACCTGTGTGCTCATGTACAGACCTCCCTCCTACATGCCTTTTTTCTCCCAGTCAGTCGGGGAGATGGTTTCCCAGCTTCTCATTAATCACTCTAGGATTCTTATCCTGGGTGATTTTAATTACTGGCCCAATGATCCTCAAGAAAGTCGACTGTCTGAACGTTTCACTGAAACCTTCAGCAGTCTGAACTGCCAGCAACTGATCTCTAGTCCTACCCACTGTAAGGGACACACACTTGATCAGGTTTGGTCGGCTAATCTTGACATCGACCCTCCCTTGATTACTCCATGTACCTGGTCAGATCATTATATTATTTCTTTTTCAGTTGATCTTCCCAGTTTTCACCGCCCTCCTCGTCCAACGAACATTAGGGCCCGCAATTGCAAAAATGCCAACCTGCCAAAACTTCTCTCTCTCTTGGCTGCTTCAGCCCCTTCATATTCTGATTCAGTATCCCACCAAGCCTCCTCTCTCGAGCACTGGCTGAAGGAAGCAGCTGATTCTGTAGCTCCCCTAAAGACCATAAAAGTCCAGTGCCCCCACGATGCCCAGCGCTGGTTCAATGACCAGCTTAAATCTGACAAACTTGCCCTCCGCCAAGCTGAACGTCGCTGGCGCCTCAAGTACGACCCTTCACTCAAGAAAGAGTTTACCTCTTTACTGGTTAAATATAAATCTTCGATACTTGAGGCAAAGACTCTCTATTTCTCCACAAAAATCTTGGAGTCGGCATCTAAAACAAAAGACATTTTCTCAATTGTCAATGAGCTCTCTCTCCCTGACCGTATTACTCTTCCACTGGTACCTACCCAGGCTTTGTGTGACGAGCTCAATGCCTTCTTCCAAGACAAAATTTCCATCATTAAAACTAACATCTCTCCACCTTCCCCTTCTAAATCCTTTCCCCTTCCTCCTGCAAACCCTCAGGAATTCTCCTCTTTTCCTCTTATCTCTATTTCTGATTTTCACAGCCTTCTTCATAAGGTCTGTTCCGGCTCTCCTAGGGATTGTTGTCCCCCTCATATCCTGAAGGAAATTTTCATGGCCTGTCCCGGTCCAGCCTTGGCCCTCCTCAACTCCTCTTTAACATCTGGAGTTGTCCCAGAGGCCTTTAAGCAGGCCGTGGTATTACCCATTTAAAAAAAAAAAACGGCGCAGATCCACTTGTGCTAAGTAATTACAGGCCCATCTCCCTCCTCCCTTTTCTGGGAAAGATCTTAGAGACCTATGTCACCAGGTGCCTGAGCTGGTTCGTGGAGACTTCTCTTTTCCTGGATCCCCAGCAGGCTGGCTTTCGCCCTCTCCACTCCACCGAGATGGTGATTGCGGCTGTCATGGACACCCTCAGAGCGGGTGCTGATGACAACCTCTCCCAAGCCCTGATTTTGTTGGATCTCTCGGCGGCATTTGACACGGTCGATCATACTATCCTGATCGACCGTGTCAGAAACGCCGGCATCCAGGGCATCGCTCTGGACTGGGTGCGGTCCTTCTTGCAAGGCCGCTCGCAGGCAGTCCACCTGTTTACTTTCGCTGCTCCTTTTTTTTCTCTCACCTGTGGTGTCCCTCAAGGTTCTGCCCTCTCTCCCCTTCTTTTTAATTTATATACGCAACCACTTATGGTTTCCCTTCGTCACTCCCCTGCCACTATCTATAATTATGCTGATGACCTTCAGTTGGTCTTTCCCTTGGACACTCTACCCTCTTCCCGCTCCAATTTTCAAACCACAATGTTGTTGATCTCCGACTGGATGGCTCCTGAGGAGGTTTTCTGGGAGACTTTTCCCATCCATCCTTCACCAGGCTGAGAGGTCCACGCACAGGGTGTCCGTACAACAGTTCAAAAGGGCTGAAGCCCACTCCCTTCTGCGGCACTTCTCGGTAGGAAAACAGCAAACAGGGCAGGAGGACGTCCTATTTTCTCCGTAGGCTCTCAGGCAGACTTCTTATCATGCCCTTCAGGGTCTTATTGAACCTCTCTACCAGTCCATTCGACTGGGGGTGATAAGGAGTGGTGAACCGGTAAGTCACTCCACACTCCTTCCACATCGCCCGCATGTAAGCTGACATAAAGTTGGTCCCCCTGTCGGACACAACTTCCTTGGGGAATCCCACTCGGGTAAAGATCCCCATCAGGGCCCTAGCCACCACAGGTGCAGTGACAGTCCTCAGAGGAATGGCCTCTGGATACCGTGTGGCATGATCCACCAGAACCAGGATAAACCTGTGACCAGCTGTTGTTGGTGGATCCAATGGCCCTACAATGTCGATGCCCACCTTTTCAAAGGGGGTGCTAACGACTGGAAGTGGTTCCAGGGGAGCTTTCAGCTTTACCCCTGTTTTCCCACTGGCCTGGCAGGATACACATGTCCGACAGTAAGTGTTGGACGCCACTTTCATCTGAGGCCAGTAAAAGTGGAGGACAAGCCGAGCAAAGGTCTTGTCCTGGCCTAAGTGTCCAGCCAAGGGTATTGCATGAGCCAATTCCAGCAGAAAGGCTCGGTATTGCTGCGGGACTACCAAGGCCCTTGATGAGCCAGGTAAGGGTACCTTGGGTTCACTGTAGAGGAGTCCATCCTCCCAGTAAATATGGTGGTGTCCCGTAGCATCACCTGCTGCCTGGACTTCAGCTTGCCGCCTCAGTCCCTCAAGGGTAGGGCACTCCCTCTGCCCCTTACAGAAGTCCTCTCTGGTAGGCCCTCCCTCCACATGCCACTCAGCAGGGATGGGTAGGTCCTCCAGAGAGGCTACTTCCCCCACCACGGACTCCTGGTCCACCACCGCAGGTGGCCGATCTGTCACATGGGGTGTGGAAGCCGAAGCAGGCTCTTCCTATCTCCGGGTCTGTCCCTTTTTGGCAGCGGGTTGGGCCATTGTTCCAGGCTCCAACCCAGGCGAACTCCCTCTCCGGGCAGTCGCAGACCGTGTGCTCACACAGGCCCAGTCAGGTGTACCCAGCATCGCAGTGTGCGTCCGGTATTCCACCTCTCTCCAAGTGTTGTGCTCCATGTCATTCCCCAGCAGACAATCAACTGGCACGGCAGGGCTTACGGCAACACGAAGTGAACCTGCAACCCCCTCCCACTCAAAGGGAACCTCAGCCACTGGATAGTGGCCCAGTCTGCCATCAGCCATCGCGGCGGGTGGAGTACATTGGGAACCACCTGCTCTGGAGACACCAGTTGCTTCTCACCATAGTCATACTGGCTCCTGTATCTCTCAGAGCCTCCCCTCTCTGGCCATTGATGGTGACCCATTGCCCATACTTTGTAGTATTTGGGGGCACCTGGATCTTTGGAACCATCTCCCGCTCTCCCAGGGACATTAAGGTGACACCCGCCCACTCACCCCCCTTATCTAAGGGCAACTCCTCCCCGAGCGCTACACTAGCTACTCCGGGTGGTTTTCCTCCGGTGGGAGGGGGTGGTCTCTTTGGGCATCTGACATCTCCCTTATAATGTCCAACACCACCACACTCAAAACAGTGGAGAACCCTTGGCTGCTGGCTTTGGCCAGGATTAGGGTTTCTGGGCGGGTTTACCTTAGGGGTGAAACCTGTTCCCTTTCCTTGGAAATTGTTTTGGGGACCTTTAGAGAACTCCTTCTTTTTATCTCCTCCCTCCTTCTTCTGGGGGGAGCCCTGTCCGGCTTTTTGGGAATCCCCTCCAGTCCCCTTTGAGGACACCCGGGTACTTGCCCAGATGTCCGCCTCCTCTGCAAGCTTCCGGGGATTGGTCAGCTTGCTGTCCACCAGGTGTTGGCGCAGCTCGGGAAAACCTTTCTCGAGGAGGTGCTCTTTCAAAAATAGATCATACAACCCCTCATAGTCCTTCACCTCACTGCCCTTGACCCAGCCCTCCAATGCCTTATGTGCGTAGTCAAGGAAGTCCACCCAGTTCTGGGTACCCAACTTGTGGCTCCCCCTGAACTTCTGAAGCTACCTTTCTGGGGTAAGCCCAAACTTCCTTACTAATGCTAGCTTCATGATGGGGTAGTTGGTTTGCTCCTCTGGTTCCAGGGCCAGCAAGGTGTCCCGACCAGCAGGAGGCATGTATCTATACAAACCACCCCCCCAGTGCTTCTCCTGCACCCCATGGGCTCTTAAGGAGACCTCATAGGCAGCCAACCACTTGGCTATGTCATCTCCCTGACTAAAGCTAGCAATAAGGTCTTTTGGCAAATAGGGTCTGGACTCCCTAGCTGTTTCTTTGGATTCGCTGCCACCATTTATTACAGGAGAGGGCCCCCTTTGCAGGGCCTGGAGTTCCAACTCTTTCAACCTGAACTCATGAACCATCCTCTTCTCTTCCTTCTCCTGCTCCAGCTTAGCCAACTCCCATTTTAATTGCCTCTTTTCCCTCCTGTCAGCGAGCTCTGCTTCGGTTAAGCTTCCCCCGGAGACACTACTGCCTTTCCTGGAGTAGGACCCTGGTCCTGGGAGTAGGTTTTCCCCCTCCGAGTGGAATAATCCATTTATCTCCACAACCGGGTCCCGGTCTGCCCCTTCATCCTCCTCTTTCCCTTCTTTGTGTGCCTCCACCCAAGCCCTTAGACTGGTCTGGAGTTCCCCCTTCTTGGCACCATGCTTAAAAAATACCCCCATTTTCTGGCAGAAATCTTTCAGCTGAGCCACAGAATAGGTATCTAGGTTTTCTAATGCAAACTCCATTTTACAATAGGCAATACCAAGTTATACACACAAGGAAATTAGAGTTGCTAGGGCAACCTAAAGCCACCTCCACCCCACCACCAGGAACAAATTTGGAAAAACAAAAGGACAAATTAGGAGGGCCGCTAGGAGAAAACTCCTGGTGTAGGCTAGTGTATTACGTTTAATTACTACTGAGTAGCTGCAACCACAGTCAGGATCCCACCGCTAGACACCAATCTGTTGGAACCTGGGATGTCAGGTCACCTAGGGTAGCCTGGCCTAGGGTAAGACACATTACTAGAGGCACAAGTGTGAAGGTTGCAAACCACCCAGCAGTAATTCCACGCAATAACACATAAAAAGGACACTACACCAATGTTGGAAAAATAAGTACTTGTTTATAAAAATAATATCTTTGCTCTCTTGGTTCTAGAATTCACAGTTCAATATAATACATTCTGTCAGGAGAAGAAACAGTACTTTTAAAATTGCCAAATAATGTCAACAGACAGTTCTATGAACTTATCAGCACATTACATTTAGATGTCTTGAAATCAGTAGTCCTACTTTCAGAGCTGCTAACTTATTTCAGTAATTATCATCGATAATACATTTACTCAGACACCAACATTGACCAGATTTGACTTCAATGAGGTGCCCTAAACTCTTCTCATCAGCACCATTACCTCACCAACCAGGTACACAAACAATGAGGAATTTCAGTTAAACCTGAAGTTTACTTAGACATCAGCAAACTCTATGAGGAACTTATGCCTTTACTTAACCAGCAGATTCCTTCAGCCCTCTATTCGCAGTTGGTTCCCTCAAGCTACTCCCCACCTTGTATCATACAGTGGAGGAAACGACCAGTGTCTGAGTTACTCCTTTATGGGCTCTAGCGCCACTTTCCCCTTGCAGATCACCTCCTTACTTGTAGAAGATCTGGCGGTTGAAGTCTTGGTACACCAGGAGATGGGGGGGTAACCACCTGGCAAGTCAAAGGAACCAAGCGCTGGCAAAGCTCTGTAAGGCTCACGAGCGGAGAAGGACAGAGTAATCAGAATTCCCCTGCCGCTATCAGGCTCCTCAGGTTTCCCTTCCCGCTCACGCCAGCTCCTTCAGGAGGCGCTCGAGCAGGGAAGAGGTGACACCACACGCTTTCAGCCGCCGAAGGGTTTCTGGCGCTCCTCCTCAGCTCTGATCAGGGGAACACTACACCTTCAGGCATGCGCGAGGCGCCCGCGCTGTCCCCGCCTCTCACCTCGCTGGCTCCGATGGTGAGACGCTGCTCTCACGTGCTAACTTCCGAGGGCGAGACGCTTCTCTCTCGGGCCTGCTCGATCATAGGCCCTTCCTGAACTGTGGAAGTGGGAACGCTGGGGGCATGCGCGATAGCGTTCAAATACCTTCAAAACAATGGCACATCCACCACAACGCGGCCGGTGCCCCCGGGGTCCTGTACACGGCGAGATCAGCGCCGCTTCATAAGAACCGGCACCCCTTTCCTTCCTCTGTTTCCTTAAAAGAAATAGAGTCCTGTCGCCTGCGTTTTAGGTAAGGTCCCACAGGGACACACTGGCCAAAGTCTGCTTTACACCTAAGGCGATGGAACCTAGAGCTATATCTCTTCACAGGTCAGCTCCCAATCTCTATCCTTCAGAGACTTCTTAACCCTTGGTGCTGGCAGGGATTGGGGATGAAGTGCACCCTTTCAAAGGTCTCCCTCACTGGGCAGAGGACTGCGCTCCGCAGCGCTGCAGTCTCCTTCTCCTTTTGACACCCCGCTATGTCTAAGCTAGGGGTTGGTCAGGCGCCCAGGGTCTCCAGCCATCCAAAACAGCAGGGTCAGGACAAATAACCCAAGGGAGGAAGGGTGGTGAATCAGTAAGGCAACCCTCTGACTATCCTACCCCCACCTTTTGCTACAGCCTGTCCTCCAGCTGACTCACTCTGGTTAGACAAAATGGCTGTCCAGCATTCCGCCTTTTATAGGCTGACCCTCAGGAGTCCAGAAGGGACCAGAAGGTTCTGGAACGCCCTATTCTACTCTATGGGACAGGTTCTTGGTTTGGCAGTTAGGACAGTTAGTAGCCACCATTTTGTGACTCCAACTATTTTCCTGTCAGAACAGGCCTCTAGGCCTGAGGTGAAAAACTATGAGGGGGGAAAAGAACACCTATCCCCTTGACCAACACCTAGAAAAAGTTAGTGGACACAAAAATGATTAAAGGTATGAGGGGCAAAAAGGGGACAAAATAAATAATAAATTGGAGGGACTACGCAAAAAGCCAGACAGGTCTAACAAAGATCATTCCAAATGCAACCCCCATCCTCATCTTCAGCAAAGAAATGTTCTTGCCCAGGTTTAAGAAGAATAACTGAACCCTTGCTCCACCAACCCTTCTCAGCAAGAAGAACAGCAGAATCAGTTACTCTTTCAACCTGAAAAGGATTGGAAAACTTAGAAGAACCTTTGCTAGAAAAAGTGGGGTTCAAAACACGTACCCAATCGCCAACCTTGATGAGCTTATCTTTGGACTTAAGGGAGGCATCATGATAAATTTTGCCTGCAATGCGAGACTCTTGAATGTCCTGTTTGACTTCATCAATGATACCTTTCATGTCAACATCATGCCTAACGCTCTTAACAAAGTTAGGTCTTAAAACAGATCTTGCTTGTCTACCTCTCATCAGTAAATAGGGTGAAAAACCAGTAGAAGAATTTGGAGTAATGTGGTAACTCCACAATTTCTCCTTCAAAAATTGTAAAACATCCAACTTACTCTTTAAAGCAGCCTGAATGCCCTCCTTAATAAATCTATTGGCCCTCTCAACTTGGCCATTGGCCCTGGGACAATATAAAGGAGTGGTTTCAGACTTAACGCCAAACTTTTCCAAAAAACCTTTCATTTTCCTGGAAACAAATTGCACCCCGTTATCGGATAAAATGAGATTAGGGGCACCTTCTACACTAAAAACAAAATCCAAAAAATCAATAACAGCATCAGTATTGGGATGTTCCACAAAGGTGTAATAAATCCACTTGGAAAAATTATCTATCACCACAATAGAAAATCTCTTCTCCCTACCCAAACATTCAAAGGGACCAGAAAAGTCAATTGAAATTTTATCCCAAGGACCAACTGCCCCTTCTCTAAGAGACAAAGGTTGAGTCGAAACCCTCCAATGCTTATCAGCCCTGACACAAACAGGACAATTGTCAATCACTTTCTCAATATCTGCATCCATGCCTGGCCACCAATAATGGTTCTTAAGAATCCTTTTAGTACCAGAAATACCTGGATGACCAGCGTGAGCAAGCTTGATGAGTTTGTTTCTTAAACCATCAGGAGGAATAAACAAATGTTGGCGCAACAAAATATTCCCCTCAATGCTAAGCTCATCAGCAATCTGGGCAAAACTCCTCAAACAATCTTCTAAGTTCCTAATGGGAGGCCAACCTACCCCAACAAAATTCTTAACTTTATTAAGCACCAAATCCTTGTCCATAGCCTCAATCCAATCTTTCTCTGAAATGCTCAACTCAACAGAACTCACCGCATCAACCAGAGCTACAACACATTCTTGCTCATCCAAAATTTCATTATTATCTTCTTCAAAGGGAGGAAGCCTAGACAAACAATCAGCAGTGAAATTTTTCCCACCAGGAATATGTTGTATCTCAAAGTTAAATTCTTGTAGTCTAGCAATCAACCTAACAAGTCTAGATGACGCCTTGCCACTCCTGACACCATCCATCATGAATACAAGGGGTTTATGATCAGTGACAAGAACAAAAGGCCTACCCCACAAGAAACTTTTGAACTTTTCAACAGCCCAAACACAGGCTAAGGCCTCCTTCTCAATAGTGCTGTAGTGCTTTTCAGCACCACAAATTGCCCTAGAAATTAAATAAATAACCCTTTCTCTACCATCAACAATCTGAGAGAAAACAGCACCAAGGCCAAGAGTACTCGCATCCACGGTGACAAAGGATTTACCCTGAGGATCGAAAGTCTTAAGACCAGGTGCTTTGGAAATAAGTTTTTTAACATTGAGAAAAGCCTCATCATGAATCTTGCTCCAAATAAACTGAACACCCTTCCTAAGTAACTGTCTGAGAGGTTCCACTACTAACGCATACCCTTTCACGAACCGCGAATAGTACTCTCCCAGACCTAGGAAAGAACGCAAAGAATCTTTGTCCTTGGGTGTACAAATATTATCCAAAGTATTGACTAAATCTTCTTTAGGAAAGATGCCATCAGCCCTGATTCTGTGTCCTAAATAATTAAGCTCTTCAACTAAAAATTTGCACTTTTCCTTGCTGACAGTCATGCCTTTAGAACCCAGAATGCCGAGAACCTTATTGAGAATAACATTGTGTTGATCACATGTTTCGGCAAAAATTAAAATATCATCCTGGAATGACTGAACCCCAGAAATACCATGAAACAAATTCTCAATAAGTTTCTGAAACACACTGGCTGCTGATGCAAGACCAAATGGCATCCTTAAGAATCTATACAACCCAAAAGGCGTGATAAAAGTGGTAAGATCCTTAGAAGATTCGTCCAGAAGCACCTGATGATAGGCAGATTTGAGGTCTATAATAGAAAAAAATTTGGCACCATTAACAGCTGACAACATATCCTGAATACGGGGTAAAGGATGCATGTCAACAACAATGTTCTTATTAAGGGGCCTCAAATCTACACAAAGCCTCAAATCTTGATTCTTTTTGAGTGCCAAAACGATAGCCGACACCCATTCAGAACTATCAGTTGACTCAATGATACCTTCTGAACATAAAGTATCAAGATGGACCTTCAATTTCTCCCACATACCAAGCGGAACCATACGTACTTTATGTTGAATAGGAATAGCATTCTTCTTTAACTTAATTTTATGCAAATAGCCTTTGACTTGCCCAACAACATTTTTAAAGACATTTGAATGTTTCTTGAGAATCATTTCTAAACTATATTTGTCCATGTAAATATTGTTAACATCAAATTCTCTAAGTTGCAGAGGACGTTCAGAACCAGGACACAAAATTACACCCAGCCTACCTAAATCAAACTACCCAACTATATTCTTCCCATCAATGGCAACATAAATTTTAGTAAAGATTTTCCTAGACTCAAATTCTAATGAATCTTCAAAGTAACCTAACATGGTAATATCAAAATTACCAAAAGCTTTTGGATTAATGTCGGATTTATGGAGAATAACATTTTTCCAATTTTCCTTGAAAAACACATCAGACAAAATAGTGATCGGTGAGCCAGAATCTGCCATGGCTTGAAAAGAAACATCACCAACCAACACAGTGCCTAACGGTGCCTTAAAAGGTAAATTGATGTTGTTCACAGAATATTCAAAAATATTGTCGTAGATGGTTAATAACATGTTCTGCAAATCTTCTTCAACAACATCAACATTATTAACACCCGAATTTGAAGAACTAGAAATTCTTTTTGGTGCATGGCAGACAGAAGAAAAATGGCCAACTTTACCACAATTAACACACTTTTTCTTAATAGCAGGACAATTGACATTGTTGGCTAAATGTGTTTTGGAACCACATCTATAACAGGATGATTTGTTATTAGGAACTTGTTTAAAACCAGACCTTCCTTTGTTAGAAAATTGCACAGCACAAACAGGTGAAGCAGAAGATGAGTTGAAAGATTTGGAACTCTCAGCAGAAATGACTCTTGAAGATAAGATGGATCTCTCAATCCCTTTGGCCAAATCAACAGCCTCACTTAATGTGGGATTGCGACAAGCCAAAAGTCTTTCCTGAACTTTTTTTGATTCACACTCAAAAATTAGTTGATCCCTAATGCAATAATCAACTGTTGCTTCATAGTCGCAATTAGCAGCCAAAACTCTTAAGGCAGCAACATATGCTTCAATGGTCTCATCAGGAAATTGCTTCCTTTTATGAAATGCATGTCTCTCAATAAGAACATTAGGCTCATCTTGAAATTGTTTCTCAAGCCTGGCTACAGCTTCCTTATAAACGTTCCACCCATCACCACCACCACTAGGTGGTGGAATAGGAATTAAGTTTTTGAAAATTTCAATAGCAGCAGAACCCAAAAAACTGAATAAGATGGCCATTAATCTTTCAGCGGAAAATTTGGAACCGTCAATAGCCACAATGTAATTCTCAAAACTTTCAAACCACTTTTTCCATTCCAACTTAGGCTTACCTGGAATTTGTAGAAAAACGGTGGGTTGATTGCAAATCTGCGCATTAGCCATGTCTAAATTCTGAGTGAATAAAAGCAAAGAAGAAAAATCAAAACAAAATAACTGAAAGCTTTTGCAAATTTTTTTTTTTTTTTTATAGCAAGTTTAAAATGTGCACATCCTTGAAAAGCTGAACAAGGAAAGAAGAAAGTAAATAGTTAAGCTCCAAAGTGTATCAAAAGATAAGTGTGCACCCAAATAAAACAAGAACTGTGTACGAACTTTCAACAAGGATTGCCTATAAAAGAAAAGCCAAAGCAATAATAAGTGTGCGCAACACTGAAAATGCGCTAACAACAGAATGGCAACGAGGAAGTAAAAATGAATTAAAGTGTGCGCACCACTGAAAATGCGCTAGTAACGGAATGCCTTCTATAGTGTGCGCATCACTGACGTCGAATTGCGCTTGAGAAAATGCCTTCAAAGAAATAATAATGTATCAAAGTGTGGGCACCACTGAAAATGCGCTTGCAATAGAACAGCTTGGATGAAATAATCAGAAGTAAAAGTGTGCGCATCACTGTCGTTGCGCCGTACGTTAATATTGATTTTTATTTCTAATTTGGGAAATCTCACCAGCTTTCCAGATTAACGACGATAAGTAGCGGCAGGTGAGCGTAATGAAAGTACGCACAGGAATAGTTTTAAAATGGCTGCTCTTACGTAGATGCGTGGTGATGTCACTGGAACGCAGGATATAAAGAAGAAATCTCCCTCAAAATGGCAGTCACAACGTAGCCACGCACTGAGGTCACTGAGACGCAGCGCTGAAACGCACAATAGTAAAATGACGTGAAGCAGACTCAGCAAAGCACCTTCACGCGCTGGAACTCCGAGGCACAGTTAAATACAACGGATTCATCCAGACTGGAGAAGTGCTCAAATAAGGTAAAATTGAAGTAAAAGTACCTTAAATTTCGTAGAAATGTTAATCGAAGACTGTAAAGTTGGATTAAGAATCACAGAAGAGTCTTGGGCTTGATTTTCGGCTCGCAATGAAATTGAAGAGTCCGAAAATTTCAATTCGCCGAATAATCCAGTGTCAATTCGCCGAATAATCCAGTGGGTCTTGTTCGTTTCCCTCGTCGCCAATGTAATGATGGGCAGCAGTCGATATTGTAGTAAATTTGTAGTTTATTTAATTCATAAACTATAGACCCACCGGAGCAGCAGGGCAAACATCCCAACTCTCCTAAATCCAACCACCTTCTCACAGAAAGCAAAGCTCTAACATTCTAAGGTTACATCATATAATTCCACAGATGACACAGGCACATTCTAAAGATGAGCTACCAATAAAACAAGCTAACATAGACATAAAGGAAAGCATATAACCTACTACCACAAAATCTCAATCTGGATTTTCCTCACTCTGGTTCGCCAACTAGACCTTGGCGAGGGAGTAAAAATCTTACAGGGAGGTGGATTTCCCTCTTTTATGCTCGCCAACTTGATGTTGACAAGCTCGAGTGAGGAAAAAACTCTGCTCCGCTGAGCTTTTGGGAACTCTGCTTGCTCCGCGGTGCTTGGAGTGCAGAAAACTCCATAAGTCGAGCCGAGTTCACAACCCAGGGTTAGTGACTAAGCCAATGGCAGACTTGGAGATAGTGCACTCCCTCCATTTCTGGCAGTGCATAGTACTTACACAATCGGGGTCAGTGGAGAAGGGAATGATGACAGTTTCTTACGTGTTGCTACTACGATCCCATACATCGGCTTTAGTGACAGGAGAGGAATAAAGACCCCATGTCCTCTGCAAGTGTCACAGAAATAAACTTTCCACAGATGCACTCCAGCAACCACCCTGTCCATGAAAAGCAAACTTTTCTTGGACTCTTTTCTGGTCCAGTCCACCATATAGCAGAGTTGTGCTGCCTGGTAGTAGTGGTGGAGTTTGGGGATGCCCAGGCTCCCTTCCCGTAGGGACCGACAACTGTGTTCCAAACTCATGTGAGATCTCCCCCCTGCCTGGACGTAGCAGCATATCTCACTTTGCAAGATATGAAGCATGCCTAGGGGAGGAGGTGCTATCGGGAGCACCTGAAATAAATTAGGATCTTTGGGAGAGCGTCCATCTTCAATGCCACCAATCAGCTGATTCAGGACAGCCTGTAATGTTTCCATTGAACTAAATTACTCAACAGCTGCCGGAGCAGGGTGTAATAGTTGAGGGCCGCTGTCGCTTTAAGCATACGGGCCAGTTGGACCCCAAGATAGGGGATGGAAGTAGTCACCCATTGTATAGGACTTTGGCGTGTCAAAAACGTCTCTATTGCTGGAGGGACTGAGAAATTGAGTGCCTGTGATTTTTGGTGATTAATGAAGAACCCAGCCGCCTTTCCTAAGTTCTTGATCTCGGCCAGAAATGCCAGGAGGGTACTGATTGGGTCGTCCAGTGCTACTATCATGTAATAGGCATAGAGGCTAAAGGTGTGTTCCTCTCCACTGAAGCAAACCCCTGTGAAAGTGGATTGTCCCTTATGAGCAGGGCTAGGGGCTCCATGTACAGAGCGAACAGCAGTGATGACAGCGGACACTCCGTTGGTCCCTCTGTAGATAGGAAAGGGAGCTTTGGTCTGCCCATTAACCCAGACAGTCGCTAGTGGTTCCCTGCAGAACCCAGTTGCAGAATCTCTCCCGAAAGCCAAAATGTTCAAGTGTTGATAATGCACACAGTCAAACGCCTTTTCTGCATTTATTGCCAGGATCTTTATCTCCCTTCGAGAACCTTTGGCTTTGTAAATCAGGTGAATAGTCCACTTAGTATTGTCACTACACTAACGATGAGGGACGAATCCCGCCTGATCAGGATCGATCAATCATTGCATAAAGGGACCTTGACATGCAACTAAGATGCTAGTGAAGAGTTTAATATCCATGTTGAGGAGGGATATTGGGTGATACGATCTGCATTGCCCTTTGTCTTTCTCAGGTTTGGGAATAACAATGATATAAGCATCCAGCATCAAGGAGAGTGCGTTGCCTTGGTTGTCAATGGAGTTAAACAGCCAGGTAAGTTCCAGGGAGAGTGCAGTGCAGATGGTCTTATAAAAGAGGGCTGGGAAACTGTCCAGTCCCGGGAGTTTAAGAAGTTTCTGCCGGGCGATGGTGGAGATAACTTCCTTCATCCGGATTGGGCTGTCCAAACGATTAGCATTTTGTCAGGGGTCAGGCATTGGGTGCACGCCTATGTGAGGTAGGTGCAGAGGCATTCCAGAGCTAGGTCTTACTCCGGATAGATCTGTGCATGAAAGTCTTGAAACGCAGATGAAATCGGACTGTCTCCTACGATGTCTGTACCATCTGGCGCGAGGTGAGACTATGCTTGCCTTTGTGCCCTTAGTCTAGTCGCTAACAGCCTCCCAAATTTATCTCCAAACTCACAGGAGTGTCGCAGGCTGAGCAGTGCATATTCAGCCTTGTCCAAGTCCAGTCCCGCTAACTGCATGTGCACCACCTCTAGCTGTCGCTAGACTCTGAGAGCCATGGTGCATATGTGCATATGTTCCAGTTCCTGGAGTGTCTTACATAGGCCCTCCCTTTCCTGGTCCAGTCCACCATATAGCAGAGTTGTGCTGCCTGGTAGTAGTGGTGGAGTTTGGGGATGCCCAGGCACCCTTCCTGTTGGGACCGATAACTGTGTTCCAAACTCATGTGAGATCTCCCCCCTGCCTGGACGTAGCGGCATATCTCACTTTGCAAGGTATGAAGCATGCCTAGGGGAGGAGGTGCTATCAGGAGCACCTGAAATAAAATAGGATCTTTGGGAGAGCGTCCATCTTCAATGCCACCAATCAGCTGATTCGGGACAGCCTGTAATGTTTCCATTGAACGAGATTCCTCAACAGCTGCCGGAGCAGGGTGTAATAGTTGAGGGCCGCTATCGCTTTCACCATATGGGCCAGTTGGACCCCAAGATAGGGGATGAAGTAGTCACCCACCGTACACGACTTTGGCGTGTCAATAACGTCTCTATTGCTGGAGGGACTGAGAAATTGAGTGCCTGTGATTTTTGGTGATTAATGAAGAACCCAGCCGCCTTTCCTAAGTTCTTGATCTCGGACAGAAATGCCAGGAGGGTACTGACTGGGTCGTCCAGTGCTACTATCATGTAATAGGCATAGAGGCTTAAGGTGTGTTCCTCTCCACTGAAGCCAACCCCTGTGAAAGTTGGATTGTCCCTTATGAGCTGGGCTAGGGGCTCCATGTACAGAGCGAACAGCAGTGATGACAGCGGACACTCCGTTGGTCCCTGTGTAGATAGGAAAGGGAGCTTTGGTCTGCCCATTAACCCAAACAGTCGCTAGCGGTTCCCTGTATTCACTCAGAACCCAGTTGCAGAATCTCTACCGAAAGCCAAAATGTTCAAGTGTCAATAATGCACACAGTCAAACGCCTTTTCTGCATTTATTGCCAGGATATTTATCTCCCTTCAAGAACCTTTGGCTTTGTAAATCAGGTGAATAATCCACTTAGTATTGTCACTACACTAAGGATGAGGGACGAATCCCGCCTGATCAGGATCGATCAATCATTGCATAAAGGGACCTTAACATGCAACTAAGATGCTAGTGAAGAGTTTAATATCCATGTTGAGGAGGGATATTGGGTGATACGATCTGCATTGCCCTTTGTCTTTCTCAGGTTTGGGAATAACAATGATATAAGCATCCAGCATCAAGGAGAGTGCGTTGCCTTGGTTGGCAATGGAGTTAAACAGCCAGGTAAGTTCCAGGGAGAGTGCATTGCAGATGGTCTTATAAAAGAGGGCTGGGAAACTGTCCAGTCCCGGGAGTTTAAGAAGTTTCTGCCGCGCGATGGTGGAGATAACTTCCTTCATCCGGATTGGGCTGTCCAAACGATTAGCATTTTGTCAGGGGTCAGGCATTGGGTGCACGCCTATGTGAGGTAGGTGCAGAGGCATTCCCGAGCTAGGTCTTGCTCCGGATAGATCTGTGCATGAAAGTCTTGAAAGGCAGATGAAATCGGACTGTCTCCTACAATGTCTGTACCATCTGGCGCGAGGTGAGACTATGCTTCCCTTTGTGCCCTTAGTCTAGTCGCTAACAGCCTCCCATATTTATCTCCAAACTCACAGGAGTGTCACAGGCTAAACAGTGCATATTCAGCCTTGTCCAAGTCCAGTCCCGCTAACTGCATGTGCACTACCTCTAGCTGTCGCTAGACTCTGAGAGCCATGGTGCATATGTGCATATGTTCCAGTTCCTGGACTGTCTTACGTAGGCCCTCCCTTTTGCCACAATACATTTTGTTGTTTGCTGCTGAAATTGTAATCATTTCCCCCCATATGACGATCTAAGGGGTCTCCAAGAGGGTATTGATAGTGGTCACAGCAGTGTCATTGATGGCTAGGAAGTCAGCTATTGGTTGAATGACCCACTTCACTGTGTCAGGCATCTGGCGCTATCTCCCCTCAGTTTCCACAGTCACGGACGCACTGCGCCGGCGGGAGAGCAAGTTTAAGTGATACCGCAGCATGGTCTGACAAGATTCCTAGCTCTGGCTCTACAGTCTGAAGCAAAGTATTGACCTCTCTTGTCCACATGAAGTAGTCTAGATGGGCATATGTCCTGTTGGCCTTATGAGTTGAACGTGCACTCCTGTGCTTGGGGATGCCAGTCTTGCAAAATATCCTGTAAGCCTGTTTCCCGCAGCCAGTGTGAACCCTCCAAGGAAAGAGCCCCTGTGTACCAGTAGCACTGTACTAATTTGTCCAGATGGGTATTAAAGACTAGGTTGAGGTCCACCCAGAAGTTCCAGTTGATCTTGGTAAGTCATCCTCTCTGTCACAGCTCACCGAAGGAAGCGTTCCTGACCGTCATTAGGGGCGCACAGGAAAACCAGTGTAAATGTGGAGTCCCCCACACTCACACTCACACTATATGCTGGAATTTTTTTTTAGAACAAACTGAAACGATTCTGAATATTCAAGCAAGGATATGTATCGAAAACAATACACACACATTAAGTGCCGAACACTCCGCTGCTGTTCCTGAGAGTACTTAACAGAAATGTGTTTTTTTTTTAAATGCAAGGAAATGTAATAATAAAAAAAATTCAAAACTAAATGCAAGCAGATATTCTATAATGCAAACTGCTGAAAGTAAAAAAAAAAAGGTTTTTAAAACATCAGGCGAGTAGAGGCAACACCAAACATGTTTTCAGTAACAGTGATATAAAAGATTTGAAAATAGTATCATGTCAGATGTAATAGCTACATTCGAATCACTCTGTAGGATTGAGTTAAGTATGTCTTTCATGTCTTTCTTTTAGAAGGTTTTCTATGTTAGAATTCCATTCGGAATTCTCCTAAGTAATTCCATGTAGAATTGTTGTTATTCACTATTCCATGCTTGCTTTGTGTACCTTTGAATGTGATAGTTTATTTATGTAACTTGGATCAGACAGTTTTCAGTTGCGCTGCTGATCTTCTACAGTGTGGATGCTCCAATAAACACCTGACTACTTCCACTTGATTTCCTTGGATTATTATCATCATTTCAACTATTACACACTCACAAATGAAAACACATACAAACGTTTTTTTTTTTTTTTAATAGAAGCATTGCACTCTAATATACAAACTTGAATGAGACTCTTTGGGGGATATTCTCAGGAACGTGCGATGATCATCGCCAAAATAGGTTAACGCAATGTTTCATATCGCCATCTAAAGCGGGAAAATAACTCTGTGTTAACGTCCTATTCACAACAGGGCGATAACCTGCGATAGATTCCAGATAACCCTTCAAATGTCCACAATACAATCATCGGGACGGCAATAAAAATCTAAACCCGAACGTGAAAAAAGCTACGATGGGCCCAATAGCAATAACAAATTTAGAAATGAGCAGCGCCACACCTGCAAGTCCCACAAGTCAGGAGGGAAAAATCACTATAAAAGCTGCAGCAAAAAACACAAACAAAACACATACACCTGCGAAGCACCATGGAGGTAGCCGGAGCAAGTACAGAGGACAACCAGTACCCCACAAGCCCCATGGCAGACCAGCCTTGGACCATCATTGGGGAGACGGTGGCAGGAGTTGGGGGTCCGCACACTGCACAACAGGACCTGTGCCAAGAGCAACAGGGTGAGTAACGACCAGGGAAGGGGGGAGATGGGCACAACGGCACACATGCACAATTAAGGATAGCACATCTGCTGAAAAACCATGCCCAATGTATGTATGTATGTATTTATTCTTGTAAAGCGCATAAATCACCATTCGGTCTCATAGTGCTGACAGAAAGCAGAAAGAGAGACAGGACGAGTAGGAGCCAGGCTCCTGATTAAAACAGCAATGTCTTGAGGTTTTTACGGAATGCTTTGTGATTGGTGTTTGATCTTAGAGACAGTGGTAGGGAATTCCATGTGACCGGGCCTATCTTAGAGAAACTTCTGTCCCCGTTTCTCACTGTCCGAACCTTAGGGATTTTTAGGAGGTGTTTGTTGGCCGAACGTAAGGTTCTATCTGGACAGTATTCATGCAATTTGTTCTTCAGGTATTTGGGCCCTAGTCCGTTGATTGACTTTGATGCCCAAGAGTCACAACTCCAACCAAGTGCCCAATTTACCCAAGTCTGCAACATCTCAGCACTGTATAAGCTCAGAAGTGAAAGGCACACTGCCTGAAATGAATAAGGGCCCCCAAAATCAGAGCTGAAGGGGCAATTCACCCACAATGCAGCACACACACATAAGAATCCGGGTAAACAGCGTTTACAACGCAACTTTTACCACACAACTTTTACAACGCAAATCGTTACAACGACTTGCGCTGGGGGGCGCTCTAAAATAGGTAATAGTTTAATTTACTATCCAAAACCTTCCCTACTATCCACGGGGACTGGAGTTGGAATAGTAAATTAAACTATTCACTATCCAGCGCCCCCCAACGCAAGTCTTTGTAACGACTTGCATTGTAAAAGTTGCGTGGTAAAGGCATGCGTTGTAAAAGTATGCGTGGTAACGACATACATCCAAGAATCTGAGCACCTTAACATTGTCAACAATGTGGTACAAACTGCAACACTTTTACAACTGAACAGAGGACACAACTGCTGCCGCTTGTGTGCAGAAAATGGCCATTCGCATTTGGCATAGCAGGAAACTGTGAGATGACAATGTACAAGTACAACCTCACATCCGTGATGGTGTAGAAATGTCAACTGTCCCGCATCAAATAGGCATCTTCTCACAAAGAGTCACAATGTACATTGTCATACAGTCTGTTAGCAAACTTGTACAATTCGTGAACATAGATGTGAACACAATGTCAATCTGCATCCCCCCTTCACACTGCAGAGGGAGAATCAACACCTCCTGCAGAGCAGACCCAACAACACAGCACTGATGATGAAGAGGACCACCCCACAATCGACACCGACGCTCTCCAACCGATCATGGATAGCTCCGGCACCCCACCTCCAGGAGCAGGGCCGCCCAGCTGCATCAAGGAGACCTCACCTCCTGCAGAGACCACACAGCAGGAAGCACCTACCACCACAGCTGTCTCCCAGTACCCTCTCAACCAACACATGGCATTCCAAAGCTGTGTTAGGGTGCTAGAACAAGATGGCTGATCAGCTGTGGTGGGGTTCGATCTCATAGCGGCCAAACATGATGCCATACGTCGGTGTCTAAGTCCCATTAGGGACAACTTACAATCCCTATCTGACAAGCACTCTCCGCTCCATGCTCTCCAACAATCCATGGCTGACAGCGCTGGAGTCATGACTCTGAGCCAAGAATGACTGTCTATTCCGAGTAGCTCCAGCGATGTCACCCTGGAGTTGACACATCTAAGGAGAATGCTGGAGAGCTTGGAGCGGATGCAGGTGGAAAGAATGTTTGCCACGGCTGCACACCAGCGAGATGTAGCTGGGATCTTCCATGCCCAGCAGATCCTCTTCATGGCATTGCCACCACAAGGCCTGGCGCAGATGAATGTTGCTGCTACAAGTCCATACACATCTCCGCCCCCTGAAGTGTCACTGCCACACAGTGATGCAGGCAGAACACCGCCACCAACATGTGAGGCACCTGACACATCAGAGGACGTAGATGATGATGAAATCGGCTTTATGGTCAGAATGAAGTGGTAGCATTCATCTCCGCCATATGGCTATTTTCAGCTTGGTTCTGCCCTCTGCATCATGCCCTGGAATAACACCTTCCACCGTCCCCCAATACACTCAGCGACACTCACCTTGGACCTCGACATGGACTGCCATATTTTTTCTGGTTACCAATGACACAGCAATCACACTACGGACTGATGTTTTCCACTTTTGATGAACTTGTCAATCCCTAAAGGACGCTGACTGGCTCTCCATGGGGCAACAATGTAAAGTGGGGTTTGCATGGCCTTGTACTGCTCCAGCTTCAACACACCACTGAATGTGAATAAAACATTCTAATTCCCACAGATGTGTCATGGCTATGATCAATCAAGTATGTAAGTGTGGATGAATGTAGGGACAGTGATTAAACAAAAAGGTACTCCCTGGGTAATGCTATCAATGTGCATGTATGGCCGTGACCCAGATAGGCAGTGAGACACACATTGTTATTCAAATCAACACTCCTCACAGTTGAATACAAATGAGGGTGCGTAGACTTTATTAGCCTATGCTGTCAATATGGGCAATATAAGTGCCACAACATGCAGACCAATGCAGCAGTATGTCAGAATGAGGAACGTTGTGCCTGGGATATTGTGGGAGGAAGTTTGAAGGCCATTCCATACAAGATGACTTCGAGCAAGGACTTCTGTCTGTGGGGTGTGTATACGTTGGTCTTTCGTCGGGCTCTGCGTAGTGTGGGAGTCATCATCAGCTGCTATAGTATCTGTCAGGGGGTGCTGGGCACATGCAATTCTGAGGTCGAAGTTTCAGATGTGCTCCCGCCTGATGGTTCAGACAAAGGAGCTTTCATCCCTAATTTTAGTTTGTCATCTGCTTGTATTCAGGAATTGTGAAGTGGCTTGTTGGGGGTGGGGTGGGATGTGTGCGACTTTGGCATTCATGTTTGACATGTCTAGCATGTGGCAAATGAGCAGCATCCGTGTGTGTTACATTGCCTCACAGCTGCTCCTCCCTCCCACCGAGCCTATTTACTTGTGTGCGCTGCGCGGTTGCATCACTTGCCCTCCTACGGCACACTATTGTCATACCTGTCTGTTCATGTCCACAAGCCTGACAATGACACAGTGATGTTGGCCGTTGAAGTTGGACGAACAAAGCAAACACAAGGAAATGATGGACGGAGCGCTGAACATTTTCAGACACTCACCCCCATTCACAGATCTGGGTTGAATCCATCATCATTCTTTAACTTAGTTTGCCACCTCAGTTCAAACCCAGTCATATGAAAATCAGTCAGGCTAGCTTGAATCCAGTGGCAAAGTGAGCAAGGGAGCCACGTTTGGGCATACCCTGTCAACTTAGGGGGAACAAAACAAACACAAGGAGATGCTGGACGAAGCGCTGAAACTTTTCAGACACTCACCCCAATCACAGATCTGGGTTGAATCCATCATATTCTTTAGCTCACTTCGCCACCTCAGTTCAGACCCAGCTATATGCAGGTGGGCGGCCACGTGAGTGTAGGCCTATGGTACGGGTAGGGAGGATACAGATGTAGAGTTCATGCCTGGCTGAAATCGCGCTGCGAGTAGGGCTAGGCATTTGGCTCATGCTGCGGCGATACAGATACACCCAACACTGTGCATGTATGAGCCAAGGCCCCAAGCGGTCTTGCGCTCATTCCTTTTTCAGTTTGTGCGAGCCCGCCCTACGGGTGCATGCTATATTGAAACATTGTCGATTGCGGGCCGGGTGGTGCAGACACTACAACAGGGACACACGCATTAGTTACTTCCTTGTCCAGGCCAGAACTGAACCACGCCCAGAGACCCGGGCAAATTCTTCACACCCCTAAGTTGGACTGGCGTATGCAGTCCCACCCCACTCCGCTTACGCCTACAGGGGGGACGTAAAAGCTACATGTCCAAAGTCTTAGCCACTGTCTAAGGTAACATGGTTGTGTCCGCTGTCCACAGCACAATGTAATGTGGTAGGGCCTGGGGCCATCATGCATACATAATGACCTCACGGACACACTTAGATAGATAGTGGAACTGGCTATGGGCACGCGCACCCATCCCCTTTTTATTACCTTTTTATTATTATTGTGCTAAATGGGTGCGGGGTGAGTGTAAGCCAGCCCTCAGGGAGTGGTTGGTGCTGTCAACAACTAGAACAATGATCATCATGTGAAGAAATTGTTGTTGGTTATGTCCCTTCGGGATAATCCTGCTGTATGTGCAGTGGGGTGTGGTACACCTGCCTCATCTTCATCACCATCATTCCAGGTCTTCCCCACTGCCTGAGGTGACATTGCTGCGTCCGCAGCACGAAACTCGATCATAAAGGGTCCATGAGTTGTGGAGCACAGAGTTAGTGGCACTTGAAGAGCTGAGCGGGTGCGCAGCCAGCAATGATGGCCTGTCTTTGGAGTTCAGGATTGGATTTGATATGTGTGAGCCCTGCTGACCGCAGTGTAGGCTGGAGGCATCGGTCAGCAAGGGCCCACAGCCATGTGGCATTGACATGAGCTGCACAGAGTTAGTGGCACCTGAAGCACTCAGCAGGTGCGCAGCCGGAGGTGATGCATCGTCAGGGAGGGCCGTACTGGATGCAATGTCTGTTGCCTACTGGACTGCACCATAAATAAATTAAGACTCGATTTGAATTGGGGGACCTGCTGATCGCGGTGTAGGCCGAAGGCAGTAGTCAGCACACACATGCTTCTGCGGTGCTGTGCCTCTGGGTGCGCTGGGGGGCTGTGTCGCGGAAGCCAGCGATCAGCTGAGGAGGCTGGCAGTCACGGAGCCCCTCACTCTTGGTAGGTTGAGGGGCGCCGCCCTGGCAGACACATTGGCCATCCTGGAAGTGAACAACGCCCAGAGCCCTGGCCCATTTATTCACACTCCTACACAGGACTGGTGTATGCCGGACCAGCCCACTTTGCTTATGCTTACAGGGGGGGATGACAAAGCTACATGACCAAGGTCTTCCCCACTGCCTGAGGTAAAATGGTTGTGTCCACCATCCAAAACACTACGAACACCAGCAGTCAATGTCTAAATGGACATATCTGTGCTCTGCATACTGATGTCTGTCCAGCACATCACCGCCACACTTGGCATTGTGTACATTCTTATTCATGGGTGACTTGCCTCCTTCACACATACTTGGTTCCCACCTCTCCCCACATTCTGCAATTATGTGGCTGGGGGCTATACCGCTTTCAGAAGGTTAGCTGTCTTGTTCTGCGCTGCCTCGGTGATAGTCCAGGGGGGGTGGGCCTGTGGGTGGTGGTAGTGGGTGTTGTGGACCTCTTAGGTCTCCGAGCTGCATGATCAGTAGCTCCATGGCATGTGTTGGTCTTCAGATGTGGCTCTGGACTGGGGTCCCTTTCATGCTGCAGGTTGTTGTCCTGCTTAACACCAGTAAAAAGGCAGGAGTCGAATGCCTGCTGCTAACGCGCCTTATCGCCTGTTTTTGGATTGCAGACCTGGCTGGTTGTTGAGAATGTCGAGAAGTTGTGTTTTCATCTGTTTTAGCATGTGAACGCCTACTCTGCATATCATTAGCGTAGTTGTTGTTTCTTCCGCGGCGATGTTTTTTGCACCAGCTATCGCTGGGAAACTGGGGATGTCGACAGTTTGCACCAGCTTGAAAATAGGGCGATAAATCTATTGCCACTTTTGCGGCGCTAAAGTGGCGATAGATCAGCAGTAAATCCTTGAGAATATGCCCCTTTCTGTTTTAATATGAGAAAATCAAGCTCTCTGTTCATTCAATGCAGCTTTATCAAAATTGTCATCTACAAATGGATAAATACATTTTCTTTTTTTAGAATTTTATATAGCGCTAAGTAGACCGGAGACATCAGTAGCAGAGCACTTTACATGAGCACCAGTTTCGTTACGGAAGGAAATGTTCATTTTTGGCAGGCACGGGGAGATTAAGTGATTTGCCCCGAATCACAGGATGTTAAGCATCGTTGCCGGGACTCGAACCCCGAACCCTGTTCCCCACCTTCGAGTTCGACTGCTCTAGCCATAAGGATACATTCTCTCTCCACATTATTATTACATTATTTGCAACCAACAAGAGGGTCTCTACTGACACGTACCGTCAATCATGGTGGACACACAAACAACCACATCACATGCTAATTCTAATAGCAGGCACTTTGTACAATGAATATTCAAATTTAAACTAATAAGTGCAAAATTGAATCGAAATACGTTATTATTTATATTCGTATATGTTGAGTGCATTCGTGTAAAAATGATTTCAGAAAGACCTTAGAGATGGATAGGTCCTGATTAATTTAAAAGTTCTCGTGTAGCAGGCACCTGCCAAAGAATTGGCAAACTCCCCATCAGTCAAACTCTCTGTTCTTACACTTTATTTACAGGGCTCTGTTTCAGACGTCCAAGTCACAACTAGCTCCATAACACCTTGTATGCCACAAAATAACCCAGCCGACAGGCCGTCAGTAAGCCTTCAATACCATGTCACACATTTGTTTCTGTTCAAAATGCCAGGCACAGTATAGAGTTATCAGACAAGGATAACTAATAACAATTTCCAATACACATATGGGAAAAACAGTAGACAGAACTGTCTCTATTCACCAGAACTATTTCTGCAATATTGATTAAGTCGGTTTCAGAGAAAATCCCCCTCAGTTTTAGCTGGACGTTTTTTAAATATGGCAGGCCTGTCACCTCTGGGTAGATAGAGGCACTCAATTTCCCTAGCCATATGGTTTACAGATTTGTCATACTTAACGTAAGGCTCATAGTCTATTACTAAAAAAGAAAGTAGTCACTTTTTGCAACACAATAACTGATCTTCCTATGTGTTGATCACAGACCAGCAAACAGCAGACTTGGCCATGCAGTTACTTGAATGTCCTATCCATTCAGGGCCAAAGATCAGCCATAGAAACCATAATCAGCTCCAGGCTGGGCTACTGGAAATGCAACACACTGTACCTGAACCTAAACATATTCCTTCTGTCAAGACTTCAATGAATCCAAAAATAAGCTGCAAGCATTTCTACTACTGCACTACAATTCACAAAGTTAAACTCCTCCTTGCCACTTTCCACTGTCTCCTCTTACATATAGTCGGCAAGCCCTCCATTACCACCTATTAGCTATATAGGTTCAATGGCAACACCACCACCATTTACTTTCTCCAATCAACTGTAAGCCTGACAGCATATTTTAATCCATCTCACCAGTTCCACTTTTTCCCATTCTATTTTCCTCGGGACATACCCATATCAGTACTGTTAGACCTGTCAGCCTTAGGGTGGTCTTCCCCTAAGTGGTTTGCCTGTTTACCTACAATTTTGCTCATCTTGTTTTGTTAGTTTTAGGACTCTGGGCACTTAACCATTGCTAACCAGGGCTAAAGAGCATGTGCTCTCTCCCTAAAAATGGTTTAATTGACTTATCCACAATTGGCTATTGTAATGTAAGTATTGAAGTACACTACATGTGCCCAGGGCCTATAAATAAAATGCTACTGATTGTGCAGCAGTGATTGTGCCGCCCACATAGGTAGCCCTGTAAAACGTGCCTAAGGCCTGCCACTGTGGAGCCTATGTTTGCAGTTTACACTGCTATGTCGACTTGGTATTTAAATCCCCTTGCCATGCCTCAAACTACCCTTTTATTAGATATAAATTAATCCTACGGTAGGCCCTAGGAAGATCATTGGTCTGGGTGCTGTGTAATTTGAAGTTAGGACATGTACTTTTAAAATATATATGTCCTAGTAGACAGAAACTCCCAAATTAGTTTTTTACTACTATAAGGCCCACCCCTCCCACAGGTTATAATTGGGGATTCCTTGTTACATCTAATAAGTGTCATTTCCACTTAGTAGGAGGTAGAGCTGTTGTGTTTAGTACCTATGGGACATTTCACCGACTGTGCTGGTTGCTGCTCTGGGCTCTTCTAGCCGTTTCTTTGCATCACAACTTGCGGCACCCCCTCCGCGGGTCCCGCTGAGGGGATTCAAGGACTGTGCTTAAGGGCGAACTCTGTGTTTGCAGGGCTGCAAGCGCTTCGGGACCGGACTTTGTTTCTTAGAAGCCCCGGTATCCCGCGCCTCCTGTCACCTGGCCGCTCTCCCTGCGAGCCTCGCCCCGCCTTCACCTTGAAAAGGACCCTGGAAGCTGGGATCAGTGGGACATTTCACCGACTGTGCTGGTTGCTGCTCTGGGCTCTTCTAGCCGTTTCTTTGCACCACAACTTGCGGCACCCGCTCCGCGGGTCCCGCTGCGCTGCTCCTACCTGAAGGGATTCAAGGACTGTGCTTGAGGGCGAACTCTGTGTTTGCAGGGCTGCGAGCGCTTCGGGACCGGACTTCGTTTCCCAGAAGCCCCGGTATCCCGCGCCTCCTGTCACCTGGCCGCTCTCCCTGCGAGCCTCGCCCCGCCTTCCTTCTTACACCCCACGTATTTAAGTCAAGTGGTAATCCCGCGGCGCGGGAGAAGCCCGGGACAAGGGCGGGACCATCTGTGGCCATCCGGGGCCGGGCTGGGCCACCCCCCCTGACATTTGGACACCGAGTCAGTGGTATTGTTCACTAACATTGCATATAGACCGTACCTTATGTTTACTTCAACTAAAGTTGTGCGATATATGACTTTTATCGTATAGCTGGGTTATTGTTAATTGCTAACTTACATGCCTTAAGAGCCATTTTAAAAACGTTGTCTTAAATATTTTCTCATACCTAAGATGTCTTCAACAGATTTGAATTCTTTACCTAGCTCTGTAGGGGTATCTATTCTTGGCCCATTGGAAAAATATTTTGCTAGAGCTAAAAGTGAGGTTGATAGAGAGATCACGCTGGCAGAAAGGCGAGCCGAGCGCCGTCTCTCTATAGAACTTCTTAAAAAACAACCACTCCCTGCCCCACAGAAGGCTGATATATGTACAACATTAGACTTAGCTACACATAAAGAAACTGATGCCGATTTATTCAGCACAGATAATATACCCCTAATATTTCATGATACCCAATTAGCTTCACACGATACTACAGCTCTTTCTGATCCCATCACTATTGAGACAACTCAAATATCCAATTCCCTAATTGATTTAAGTACACCTCTACCTAGTGATGTGGTACCCCTTCACAATATTAATGTACCTTCTCCTGTGTTTACACCGTTAGCAATAGACTTACATCCGATCATTGTATCCGATAAAAAGTCCAAAGAAACCTTTTCTAACGGGACTAATAACGTTTCTCGCTCTCCGCCAAGAAAGAGGAGAAGAAAGGGAGGGGTTAGAAAGGGGGACAGACTTCTCCCCACGGCTATTAGTAACATGTATTCTTCACACAAGATAACTATAGATGCAGGGAAGGCAGATTTTATAGGGCATCCAACTGTTAACTCGAAACTTGCTCCTAACCATCAAGGGCTTTTGGAGGACATTGAAAGCCTCCTAAAAGCACTATTACTTCCTCTTATTGAAAGAGTCAAAAGGCTGGGGGAGATAATGGCTCAGATTTTGCCGGAGAAAACCTTGATTGATCATCAGCTACCTAATAATCAAAGTAAAACACACCCTGCAGTCAAACAGTCTTCCAATAACCCATCTAGGCTTCAATCTGATACCATTTCAATCAATAAAGCGCCAGTTGCTACAAAACCAAATGAATCAGTGGGTATCAAAAATGTCACAGTCACTGAAAAAACAAATAATGGAAAAGTTCACACAGGTGTTTTAAAAAGAGGTCAAAATACAAAGGATCCCCCTAGTAAGGCTGTCAAATTGAGTAATATAGCAGACTTACCCCCGGAATCAGCAAATTATGTTATTATTCTTACAGGTGTCCCGGCCATGTTAGGTGGAAATATAGAACATAATTCTAGTCTTAAAAACAAAGTCATCCACTGGCTGCGCAAGAATAGACCACTCCCTCCGCACCTAAATGGAGACATAGTCTCAGTGAGACGCTGCAACTGGGTGGGTCTACGACCCAAGGACATTGAAGGGGACGTGATAATAGTCAACTTTAAAGATCATAGACTGGTCACACATATTAGTGACTGGTTCCCCGGGAGATGTGAGGGAGGCATATCAACACGGAATCTGAGCTACTTTTACCCTGAAGCTCTGATGACGCCCTTAAATAATTCATCAACGCCGTCCATGAACTATCCCCCAATGATGTATAGATCTGAAGTACCATATAGATCTAATACAACTCGGAATCAGGCTGTTCATAGTCATTACAGCAAGCATGATACCCCTTTTTACCAACCTATGTCCACTAATTACCCCCCATTGATGCGTAGATCTGATCCAACATATAGACGAAATTTCATCACGAACCAGGCTGTTCATAGACATCATAGTAAGAACGACAACTCTTTATTCCAACATATCTACCCAAACCTACAACAACCTCCGGTTGATAATAATCACTATTATATCAATAATCCCAGGGAATACTGGGACATACCGTTATCCAATCTATTTTACCCGCTGTCTGGTCTGGATGAAAATGAATGACTCATTGTACCAAGTCGGAGGGAGAAATCTCCTTGCGGGTACGGGCCTAACAGTCACATCAAAGCAGAGGCAAGTAATCCTGACCCAGGGAAGGAAAATATGGGTAACACGAGTATTAAAATGATAAGGGAACCTACCTTAATAGAGAGTTGTGATGGTAATAGGGGTGACCCTGTTTGAGCTGAACCTCTCAGTATATTGGAGGAGCATAGTGGGACCTATAAGCACCACGAAACCCCTACAAGCAAGGAAACCTTGGGGTGGGGTTTCAAGGAAACCATCCATGATAGCGGGCAATGTATTAGACGTGGTTTAACTGAAAACGCCCGGAAACAATGGTTGATTAAATTTTGGAACATAGCTGGCCTGCGGGCAAAAATAGAGAATCCAGATTGGAAGCTCTTCACGGAAAATTGTGATGTAATCTGTCTTCAAGAAACATGGACAAAGAGCGAATACCATTTGAGTGGTTTTGAAACTGTTTCGATTCCCGCTGTAGGTTCTGTACATGGACGAGCGAAAGGGGGTTTATGCATGTATATTTCAAATCGCCTAATTTTTTAAAAATGTCATGTATATTTTCACACTTGCTTTTTTCATATTGTTGGGGTGCATTTTAGTAGCTCTGTCTCCATATTATTAATTAATTTTTATAACAACATTCCTCTTGCAGATACAGTGACGGTTCTTAAGACCCTGAACAATGAGTTAGATGGCATTATTAATGGTTCTAGCAGAATGTTCACGGTAATATGGGGTGGGGATTTTAATTGTTCGCTTTGGGATAGATCTGGAACAGGAAACTGCGGCTTAACCACGGAAAGGGACATTAATACATCTCATTTTGAGCACTCAATATTGGGGAATGCGTTAAATGAGAACCTGTTTACTTCTGATCTAGGGTTCGCCAATGAATTATGCCATAACAAGACTGTATTCACCCCAACATTTAACGGTAGAGGATCGATGTCAACTATTGACTTTATCCTCATCTCATCTTCTTATAGGGATTGTATTGTTAAATGCAATGTTTTAAATACTCCCCTTAGCGACCATTTCCCGATAAGGATAGAACTAATGGACACAGATTTAACTGTGCATAAAAGAGCTGGGGCTTTTTCTGTTGACGTAGACATACACAGGCAAAATGGATACGCCATTAAATGGACTAGGGTGGTCCCCCGAGGTCTTCCTTAGTAAACTTGTTAATGTCTGTAATACAAATTTTGACGTCTGCTTGGACCCGGAATCTGAGGATACAGAAATTATAACTAATTTTAAAGAGATAATTGTTAGCATAAAAAAGGGTCTATGGTTTAATGTCAAGGCTAACAAGAACCAAATGAAAATGAGAGGTTGGTTCACACCGGACTGTAGCAAGGCTCACAAAAAACTTAAACTGGCCCTGCAACAGCGAGTAAGAAATCAACCCCTGATAAGGATTCTTCGCAAAGAGTATAAGATTGCACTTAAAACTCAAAAACAGCTGTTAAAATACAAAGCATGGACAGCCATTATGGAGGCCTCAGAACTAAAGGACATGACTGCCTTTTGGAAAGCAGTCAATGCCCCTTTCTTTAAAGATAGCTCAAAAGCCCGTATAGAGATAGCTGTAAATGAAGGTGATTGGGTTAAGCATTTTGAAAGTCTTTACAACTCAGCAGCTGTTACCTCTGACTTAATAAGAGCGCCCATGGCTAAGGAAAAATATGTAGAAGGGCAGCAACTTAATTTTCTACTGGAAGAGGTAATTAAGGGTATTAAGTCTAGTCTAGGGGTAAGGCACCAGGTCCTGACGGTGTTCCAGTAGATATTTTTAAGAAGAACATCTGTCTCTGGGCTCCGCTACTTACTAGAATCTTTAATGCTGCTAGTTCTTTGGGCCTATTTGATACGTGGTACAAATCAATTATAATTCCAATCTTTAAAAAAGGAGATAGATCTAACTGTGCTTGTTATCGGCCCATATCTTTGCTTGACTCCACTATCAAAATTATTGGGAGAGTCATCTTAGATAGACTCCAGAAATGGGCAGAGGAACACCATATTATAAGTGATCTCCAATATGGGTTCAGAGAAGGAGTTGGCACTATTGAGCAAGTACTCAATCTATCAATTTTGATAGAGAAATATACAACGGCTAAGGGAGGTAGACTTTTTCTAACCTTTCTAGATCTTACCTCGGCATTTGATTTTGTAAACCACGGTAAATTATGGACAATTCTAACCACCTTGGGAGTAGAAGCAAACATTATCAGCTTTCTAAGAGAATTATATAATGGGGCCAGTGCAATGGTTAGATTTGGTCTAAAAGGTGAATGCACAAGGGAATTTAGAGTTGGCAGGGGAGTGAGGCAGGGGTGCGTCCTTGCTCCATTTTTATTTTCTATCTATATTAACAATTTAGAGGACACACTTCTACAGGAATGTATCGATATGCCAAACGCCTTAGCCCGTCGGTTACCTGCACTTATTTATGCAGATGATACCGTGCTTATGGCGAGAACCCCCCTAGCCATGCAGACCATGATCACGTCTTTCAGTGCCTTTATGGAGAAACTGGAATTACAAATCAATTGTACTAAGACTTTTGTAATGAATTGGGGTGGTAATGTCCGGCAAAAGAAAAAAACCATGTTCATTAGAACAACCCCATTACAGCACACTCCAACTTTCCCATATCTAGGGATTCTTTTTGAGCATACTGGAAACTGGAATAGTGCAATACAGGCCAGGAATTTACTATTCTCCAAGCCATTATGGCCGTTAAATCCTTCAGCAAAAAGATGGGCAAAAAGCCAGTCAAAGAGCTTATATATATATATAAGACTAGCTGTGTTTCAGTGGCACTATATGGGGCAGGCATATGGGGAAACCTAAATGTTAGTAAATTACAAGTAACTGAAAACGGCTTTCTACGATATCTATTGGCACTCCCAATAAGCACCTCCAACTATAATTGCCATACAGAATTGGGAATTCCCTTTTTGGAAGATCTAATTAGAATTCAACCGATCCTTTTATGGCACCGGGTATGGACCAATGAGAAATGTCATTTAAACAGACTCATATTGGGAGATGCGTTAAAGTTGGACGGGGTAAAAAGGATAAAGTGGTTTTGTTATATCAAAACTGTCTGTAACAATATTAAACACCCAGAGTTCTTTGATGAGCTGGAAACTATGCTTAGTATTACCAGGAAGTCTTTGAAATCCATGGAGAAACTGGAATTACAAATCAATTGTACTAAGACTTTTGTAATGAATTGTGGTGGTAATGTCCGGCAAAAGAAAAAAAACATGTTCATTAGAACAACCCCATTACAGCACACTCCAACTTTCCCATATCTAGGGATTCTTTTTGAGCATACTGGAAACTGGAATAGTGCAATACAGGCCAGGAATTTACTATTCTCCAAAGCCATTATGGCCGTTAAATCCTTCAGCAAAAAGATGGGCAAAAAGCCAGTCAAAGAGCTTATATATATATATATAAGACTAGCTGTGTTTCAGTGGCACTATATGGGGCAGGCATATGGGGAAACCTAAATGCTAGTAAATTACAAGCAACTGAAAACGGCTTTCTACGATATCTATTGGCACTCCCAATAAGAACCTCCAACTATAATTGCCATACAGAATTGGGAATTCCCTTTTTGGAAGATCTAATTAGAATTCAACCGATCCTTTTATGGCACCGGGTATGGACCAATGAGAAATGTCATTTAAACAGACTCATATTGGGAGATGTGTTAAAGTTGGACGGGGTTAAAGGATAAAGTGGTTTTGTTATATCAAAACTGTCTGTAACAATATTAAACACCCAGAGTTCTTTGATGAGCCGGAAACTATGCTTAGTATTACCAGGAAGTCTTTGAAATCCTTGTGCCTAAACTTCCTTGTGAATCGAAGACAACTAGGCGAAATGTTAAAAAAAACTGTGCTTTCTCATCAAACGGTGACTAAAATAAGGACTATTCAGCCCTATTTAAACCTGCACATGAAAGAGCATGAAAGGTTTTTATTGACCAGATTCAGATTTGGAATCCTGTTCAGATTACTTAGTTTCCCAGCCACGAATGACTGGGCAAAGGTTCTGTCCAAATGCCCTTGCGACAATATCTCTGACCAATCGGACATACACATCCTATTCTTCTGTAGATTTTATTGTATATCTAGGAAAAGATGGATTGTGCCAATTTTAAAATACATGAATCTGAGACACTGCCGCCCCGCATTTCTGGCTATACAGACTTTGGAGGATATTTTCTCTGTTTCCTCCGTTGTGGCATTTCATAAAAGTGTATTTTATCTGTGTAAGACAATGATAATATGATTTTGGCCTGTGTACATATATGTTGTGTAGATCGTTTTTCCTTTTCTTATTCTTTTATTTATTTTTTTTGTTTTTTTTTTTTTGTTCAAAAACCTTTATTTGAGCAAGCATAGAAAATACAAGAATGGGCCTACAACCTCACGGGCTGGCCGCTAATAACAAGGCACAAGGCAGTAATCAGAAGTGTACACCCGTAGTCAGGCATAAATCCAGCACAAAGCATTACTCCCAACATGTCACAGAGCATATTGAATTTTATTTATACAAAAAGAAAAACAAACACTAAAAAGGCGAATGCACGGTAAGCAAGGTCAGCCCACAGGACGGAGGGGATGGTCTACAATCAGGAGAACCCACCAAGAGCTCTTAGGCTCCAAAAAGGTCGGGGGGGGGGGAGCAGCGGGGAGAGTCGGAAGTTCAAAGAAAAAATCCCAGTATGAAAGGGTTCCGGGAACGCTCGCCTAGGGAGAAAGGACAACATCAGTAGTGCCAACCAGGGGAGGTGTACAGATATCCCCACGATATTCATCCACTGGCCCCAAATCTTCGTCCACGCCCTGGGTCTGCCCCTGGCCACATAAACAGTCTTCTCCCGAAACATGGACCAGTCCATGTTGTCCTCCCATTTCGAGACCTCAGGGGGCCTGGATGCGCCCCAGAGCTGCGCAATATCACGTTTCGCAACCATGTAACCCAAAGTAGCCCACCTGGTCTGGGCCACAGAGTAGTCAGTGGGCTCCCACACATTCAGCAGACATCGTCGAGGCTCCGGCCGCAGGGCAACACCAGTCACAGTAGCCATCACCTCAAGCACAGCAGTCCAGTAAGCCACCACAACCGGGCACTCCCAAAGAATGTGTAAAAAGGTAGCACTCAACCCACAACCACGCTTACATAACCCATCCAATGAAAAGCCCATCGTTACCAGACGCGGACCAGTGGCATACACGCGATGAAGGATTTTAAGTTGAACCAAACGGAGACGGGCAGGAATGGCAACCTCCTTGGGAGAAGAGAGTGCCGACTGCCAATCCTCGTCGTCCAGTTCCAAACCATCGCCGACCCAAGCCTCCCGAAGTCGGACCAATAAATCCGCCCGATTATTAATCAGCTTCTTATAGATCAGGGAAATAGTGCTATCGGGCAGGTGCCCATCAAGGACACGATCTTCGAGGGGGGAAGACTCGGGCAGAGCCTCATCAGGAGTCAAGACTGAGGCGAGGGCGTGTCGGACCTGCAGATAACGAAAAAATTCCCTACCATCCAAACCATATTCCTCCTGGAGGGCCTGGAACGACTTAACACTACCTCTCGAACATACATCCCCCACCTTACTTATACCAATCATATCCCATCGGTCGAAGCCCTTAGTAGACCAGAGACCCCCCAAACGTTCCGAGGCATAAAGCGGCGTCGCCAGCGTCATTCGATCCTCCCATCCCAAACTCACATTCGCGGCCCGCCACACAGTCACTGCACTCCTGGATGGGCCCACAAGATGGCGCCCGGCTGAACGGGAATAAAGCGCTCTATTGAAGTCCCCACCCGGCAGCTGGAGTCTATCCATCTCGAATGCAGGATTTCGACCCGGTGAAAACATCACGTGATTAATAGCAGACAGCTGGGATGCCCAATAATATCGCTTGATATCGGGGAGCGCCATGCCCCCGTCATACCAAGGGATAGTAAGCTTCGCGAGGGCAATACGTGGACGCCCGTCCCAAATCAATTGCCTTTGAAGACTCTCGATCTCACGGAAATAGGTCTTGGGGATAGCGTCATAGGAGTTCTGGAGCGCGTAGAGGAACCGCGGCAAGGACATCATTTTGAACAGGGCCCCCGGCCCAGAGGAGACAAAGGAAGCTTACGCCAGCGGGCAACGTCCAGTCGCAATCGAAGCAACGGGGGGAGGAGATTACGCTCAAATCGGAGCGAAGAGTCCAACGTAATAAAAATCCCTAAATATTTGAAACCAGACTGGACCACCTGGATAGGAAGTCTGCTAGGCAATGGGGATAAAACACCCGAGAGAACATACACGCAGGACTTGGCCCAGTTAATAACGAGGCCCGAGTTGGCACCAAAGGAAGTGAGAACGTCAAATAAAACCGTCAGAGATTTACGCGGGGAGGTGAGATATAAAAGAATGTCGTCCGCGTAAAGCGAAACGCGGTCCTCAAAGTCCGGAGACCAGCGAATCCCTTTGAGCGAAGGCTCCCACCGAAGCCAAGCCGCCAATGGTTCCAAGGCGAGTGCGAAAAGCAACGGGGACAAGGGGCATCCCTGACGGGTACCCCTACCAAGGGTGAAAGGGGCCGAAACTCTACCATTTACCACTACTTGTGCCAGGGGTTCCGCGTATAATAACTTGATCCAACCAATAAACTCCGGCCCGAAACCAAATTTCTCGAGAGCCGCCCAAAGATAAGGCCACTCCACAGTGTCAAAAGCCATTGAGGCATCCAACGATGCCAAAATGGCCGGCTCCGTCAGAAGCCCCGCCCTCGCAATCGCGCCGTGGAGACGACGTAGGTTCAGAGCCGTGTTGCGATGCGGGATAAAACCGGATTGATCTGGATGGACCAAGCCACTAATGACCGTCAGGAGGCGGGACGCCAGGAGTTTCGCCAACACCTTGGGTTCAACATTTAGCAGGGATATGGGCCTATAGGAGGAACAAAGGTCTCGCGGTTTACCATCCTTGGGGATAACAACTATCGTGGCCAATCGCTGATCATAAGGGAGAATACCCCGTTCCCGGGACTCCAAAAACATGGCGCGAAGATATGGCGCCACTCTGTCGGGACGTAACTTGTACAGTTCAATTGGCAACCCGTTCGGGCCCAATGCTTTGCCCGAACGGAGTGAACGGATGGCAGTGGCTATCTCATCAACCGTAAAGGGGGAGTCCAACGCTACACGATCCAAGTCTGAGACACTGGGCAGAGCTATGTCACGCAATAGAAGACGAGAGTCAGCCACATCTCTCACAGACACAGGGGTATACACCACACGGAAGTACTCAGCAAAACGGTCAACTATTCCAATCGGGTCCGTCACACTCACACCACACGCAGACTGAATCACGGGTACCACACGATTAGCTCTCTCCTTCTTATCCAGCCATGCCAGCAATTTACCCGCTTTGTCACCCACATCATACAAACGACCCTGTTGCTCCCGAAACATCAATTTAGCAGCATCTGTGACCATGGATTTATAGGCAAATTGTTTCAGGCCCAGGGCGTGGAGTTTCGCAGGCGTGACACCAGATTCCAAAGCCTCCTCCAATGCAGAAATCTCTCCCTCAAGGTCCACCACCTCCATATTCCTCGCCCGCTTAGATTCAACAATAAGGGAGAGGGCCTGCCCACGAATCACCGTCTTAAAGGCCTCCCACAGGGACACAGCTGAGGAAACCGACCCCTCGTTATCCAGAAAATACGCGTCCAAAGACTTAAGCAAAAGGCTGCGGGTCACGGGGGAGGTAAGGTACCACGGATTGATGGGAGCCACTCTGCCCACCGCCTCCACTCCAACCTCAAAACGAAGCCATAGCGGAGAGTGGTCAGAAATACCCCTGGGTAGGTGTACAATCTCACGCACCGCTGGTGACTGAGCCGCAGGCATCAGGAAATAATCCAACCTAGACAGACTCCCATGGGCCCCAGAATGAAAGGTGTATTGAAGCTGAGTAGGATGCAAAAGCCTCCAGCAATCCACCAAACCAAAGGTATCTAAAAACCCACCCAACCACCGTTGGGCCGCAGGAGTATCCCTAGGGGGGTGGCGATCGTGGAGACCGGAGAACACCGAATTAAAATCACCAGCCAAAAAGAGAGTACTATCAGGGAGGTCCAACAAAACACGGCCCAAATCTGAAAAGGTAGAGGTCTGCAGACCGGGGGGTACATAAACAGTAAACAAGGAGATGGCACGACCCTCATAGCGACCCACAAGGACAGCATATCGCCCCCGATCATCATGAATCACATCATCAATAGCTAGGGGGAGGGAAGCCCGAACAAGGATACCCACACCCCTCGAGCCCGAGGTGAACCCCGAATGTGCTACGAGGCGATAGCCCCACCTATTCATCGCATGACAAACATTGCCTACCAAATGAGTCTCCTGCAGGAAAACAATATCAGGAGATAAATGTCGTATACATTTCAACACAACACTCCGTTTGATACGATCTCCCAGACCGTTAACGTTCCACGAAACAAATCTCAACCCGCTACCCCATCCCACCCAACAAAGCCAAAACCCCCCACCAATGAGCATGACACCAGAAACATCTTCAAATACAGGATAAAGTCGCCTTGAAAACAAAACACACAAGCAACGAACTTCCCAACCACCCACCCCCCAAATAACAAGAAAACGCCCCCCACCCTGCACCCCTGCAAAAAGCTAAAAAGCCTCCCCAACCTGCAGTGTGCCTGTCGCCCAAGAACCCCTATTCTACACAAAGACCCCGGAGGAGGAAAGGCTCCGTTCCACCCGCCGCCCCGATCAAGACCAGTGACGAGAAAAGAATATACATCAAATCAGATAAGCGGTAGAGGAACAAAGGCACATACTCCTGGAAGAGTTACTCAAAACAAGTCACCCGGCATAGAGGAAATGTTCAGCTCTCTACACCACCTTCAGCACCGCCCGGGTGGGCATCGGACTCAGTCTCAGGAGGTCGGTCAGGCAAGGAGTCCAGCCAGTCATTCACAGCATCCGGTCGATCAAAGAAGAAAGTCCGATCATTATACTCAACCCGCAGCCTGGTCGGAAAGAGCATAGCGTAGCGCATCCCCATGTCCCTAAGACGCTTCTTGGCACCACGAAATCCCATCCGCTGCTTCTGGACCTGTTGGGAAAAGTCCGGATAAAAGTTCACCGTGGCATTCTCAAAGGCCACCGGCCCCTTCACACGTGAAGCTTGCAGGATAGCGTCCCGATCCTTATAGTGGAAAAGCTTGGCAACAATAGGTCTCGGCGGGGCGCCCGGCTTACCCTGGCCCCCCGGAACACGATGTGCACGCTCCACCGTGATAAATTTACTAAGGCCAGACGGAGAAAGGTGGTTCTGGATCAGGTCTTCAACCAGGAGATCAACCGAGTGGGGTTCTGGGTTCTCCGGGACCCCAACCACGCGAACATTACAGCGCCGTGCCCTGTTCTCAAAATCCTCCAAGCGCCGGGTCATGAAATCGTTCACCCTACGGAGATTGCCAATCTCCGTCTGTACCTCAGAGACGTCCGCCGTGAGGCTGGAAGATTTGATATCCAACGACTTCACCTTTTCGTTTGTTTTGGAGAGATCAGCACAAATTAGATTCAAATCGATCGCCACGGTGTCAATTTTGTGGGTCAAGGTTTCGTATTGTTGGCCTATAGACTCCCTCATGCCAGAAATGGCGCCCATGATGTCCTGCAAGGAAGGCTCCGTCGACGCATCCACGACGTGGTCAGATGCACTGGGACCGGGCAGGGCAGCTCCGGGGGACCCCGTAGAATGGGTATAACGGTCCATAACGTTGGATTGGACCGGACCCCCGCGCAGAGGTGTCTTCGTCTTGCGCGTCTCCCGGTCCCCTCTGCCCGCCATTTTGGAGATGCGTCACAGGGAGATTCACCAGGGTCAACGGACCGGGCACCAGAAATGGAGGCCTCGGGACCAAAGGACCGTAACAAGAGTATCACCAGGATAGGGGCAGCCAAGTAGGAGAACAGTACCGCCAAAGGCCCGACAGCCGACGCGTATCCTGGAACCAGCTCTGGCCCGACCCTCTCGCCGATGTCCCAGTCAGAGGCAGAATCGAAACCGAAACTTAAGAAGGGGACCCACCAGTCCAATCCCCGTGCCGTTGTTGTTCAACTCCAAGACGGCCATCGAACCTCACCCAGTCCCGGGCGTACCTCAAGGGCGGAGCCCAAAAGTTCAATTCACCATAACTCAGGCACCCGGGGTCAAAATAAAGTTCTGAAAGGACCAGGGAGATCCGTCCAACGTCCTCTATACAAATCCTCGCGAAAAATCAGGATTCATGCAGGATATTATGCCGGGAACGGCGGGGGTCCGGGGAGCGCTGTGCTCTTGCGGCCATCTCGGACGCCCGCCAAGCTCCTCCCCCCCCTTTTCTTATTCTTTATTAATGTTTGATGTCTGTAAAATTTTATTGTGATTCTCTGTACTTTTCTGGCTATGAAATATAGCCGAATAAAGTCTTTGAACTGAACCTATGGAATTGTAATTATAAATCCTCTTTAATGGTATAGGCGAATTTCTCATTACAATTTTAAAAAATTGCACTATTAGAAAGATGCATAAAAAACAGATGATGGATTGAATGCTGAATTTATCAAACATTCACCCCCAGTGACAGATGTGGGTTAAATCCAGCGTTTTTTTGCACGCCACGCCATTCCAGTTTAGACACAGGCATATGCGAACCAGTCTTGAACCTGTTCCACATTGGAACAGTCCAGCCCAAACTGCCAGAACAGGCCCTCCCTGGACCAGAAACAAGCATCCTGGGACCGATTTAGAGGTACCACCCCTCATCAGCCAGGTTAGCTGGAATATGATGGTGTAGTGAGCACGGGACCCACGCCTGGGCATACCCTTCCGACTGAGGGAAACAAATGCAAAAAGAACAGATGATGGACAGAATCCTGAATGTATCAAATGTTCACCCATTGCTTCGAGGCCCTCGTCTTGAGGGATTTTGTGTATATAAAGATGTGACGTCGAATGACACTAGCCACTGTGAGTTGCTGTCAAATGGTTGTCCTTCAATTTTATTTAGAAAGTCGGTTGTATCACGTAGGTAGGATGGTACTTGATTGATGAACGGCTTCAAAAAGATGCCCACGTATTTGGCAACCGGCTCTAGTACTGACTCGCACCCGGAGACAATTGGTCTTCAGGGAGGATCCACCATGCTTTTATGAATTTTTGGTAAAAATTAGATCACTGGGATGCGTGGATTTATTTTGTTCAGGAACTCATACTCCTTCGGTTCCAATATTCCTTCCTCCAGCCCCCATTTAAGCGTTTCTTTGACTTCCTCTTGAATGAGACGTGTCGGGTCTTCACTTAGTTGTTGATACCAGTCCTTATTCAGGATTTGCTTGTGAGTTCCAGCTACATACAGATTCTTGGCCCATACCAGTAGGGCTCCGCCCTTGTCGGCAGGTTTTATATGTACCGAATCTTCTTTCTGTAAACTCTTGATTGCTTCATTTTGTTGTTTTGAAATGTTCATCCTATTAAACTGTTTTTGTTTCTCTAGATGACAAATTGAGGACATGACGGCTTGTTCGAACGCCATTACTTGTTTCGGCATCAGATGTGGTGGAGGGGTAAAAGTTGATTTATTTTGCAAACCGGACACTTCTTGATTTCCTTGGGATTCTTTTCCTGCAAAGAATACCTTCAATCTGATCTTTCGAAACAACATTCACAAGTAAGGGAGAAACCACATTAAGCTTGTCCTGTGCTTTTAACATTGGTTCATAATGGTTGTCTAAAAGACCATGATTTAATTGTATTTTAGGGTGGAATGTAAAGCCCTCAATGAACTATTTTGGCTCAATTTAAACCGCAAATAAGGATACAAGGTGGGAGTCATCGCAAGTAAACACGAAGACTACAGTAAGTCTCATATATTTAGACAAAAATTAATCATACATGCTGAAAATGATCAGACTCAAAACCTCATACTTCCACAATGTATTTACCCATGTCCAGGTGTCTAAGAGGATACCATTAGGAAATTGAATTTCAGCAAAGAAGATAAGGTACCAGATAAACTTAGTGCCCATTTTACCTATTAATTGTAGAGAAAGAAAGGGTGATGCAGTGTGTTATTTATACCTCTCATTATTTGCTAATTAAGATTACACCGTGGTCCAAGCCCTGATGATAATCCCCTGAGGCAGAGGGGGATTGGAAACACGTCGGCACGCTAATATTTTGCCTGCGAGGGATCCACATTAATTGAAGCTCTAGAGAAGGTGCCACTATATGAAATATACCCCGAGAGCAAATCACCTCCAGAGAAAGTTATCCCCTCAGTATACCTGTTTGAAGCGCTTAACGAACTGAACAAATACTTAATGTCATAGCGCTTACAGGCATTGTTTGAATCACCGACTGGTGTAATTGTTTGAATTAATCGTTAGATTTGAATTGATTGTCGTCATGTTTAAGTTTTTGAATTGTCCAGTTTTTTATGTGTTTATTAACATTTATTCATGAGGAATGTATAAATGAATGAAATGTGTATTCTTTTCATGCTTTAAAAAAAATGAAAGGATGTTTGAAATTAAGTTGAATCAATACAACTGTGAAAAGTAAAATGCAATGAAGTGATGCGTTGTATTTTCAAATCTGCATGAGTAACTAGCAGTTCCAAAACCGGTGGCCAGGTAATCCTTTTTGAAAAAAAGCAGTGGGATGGTGCTACTCCACCTTAGCGGAGGAGCCTCCACTGCTTCTATGGCTGATCTTCTGCCCTGAATGAATAGGACATAAAGGATGTGTCTAGGTTTACATACATAGTAAGAGCATAGAGAAAAAAATGAAGAGACTTCCATTTTTATCTTAGGATCTAATTTAATTTCTGGCTCTTGACACTGTGGATCAGTTTAAGGGAGGACCAAATGAACAGGGACAGAATGGAGATGACTAGAGCGTGCAGACCCCGCCTCTTTTTATGGTAATTTTCAGCCAGGTTTTGTCCAGCCAGTTTTTCACATTGTGGATACATTCCCTCAGAATGTTGTTTGGTTCCCATAAGACAGAAATGGAATATAGCATAATTGGCATAAGTTTAAAATGTGAACCCAAAACATTGATTAATTGAGAAAGAGATTGTATATAGATATTATACAGATCCAGAGATAATATGGTTTCCTGAGATGCACCTGTGAGTATATTACGAGAGGGAGACAGGAAGTGGGGTACCGCAGCTCTCTGAGACATATTTTCCAGAGAGGAGGGGAGTCAATTTAGAAGTATACCTGTAACGCCACAGGTAGAGATTCTGGATAGTATGATGTTATGGCCCACAGTGTTGAATGTAGATGATAAATGTCATAAAATCAGTGCACGGGCCTTATCAGAGTCAGTTGACATATGAAGATCATTTATGGTAGCAACCAAAGTGGTTTTGGTGTTTTTAGTAGAGCAGAAATCCACCTGAGTACCATCTAGAAGTTGATATTTTTCTAAAAAGGTGGATAGATGAGCAGTCACCTTGCTTTCCAGGATCTTGGAAATAGCTGGGAGAGTTGAGATGGATCTGTGGTTAGACATCTCATCATGATCTAGGTTAGGTTCTGCAGGAACAGCAATACTATAATGATGAATAACCTGGCAAATGATACTTGTTAGATCCGGCATGCTGATGTGTATGATTCTTAAAGGAGTACTGAGTTAGATTTACATTTCTTAATAGCATGATGCAAAGTTTCTGGTGGAAATTTGTGAGATTAGTTAAGCTGACTGAGATTACAAGGCAAATTTGGGGGATTTTATTGACACAGTAGCTAATCAAGTAGTTGCAGAATTCTTTAGAAGGATTCCATGGCTCAAAATTCGAGTAGTCAGAAAGTTTGCTAATAACATTAAAATGTAGTTTCACTTATTCCCTGCTGCAGTTAAATGATTGAAATAGTATTACTTGTGTACCAGAAGAATGATCACTTTGTAAAGGAAAGCTTTTTTATATTGAAATTTCACAACTGTGGAATAATTGTATCACTATTTGTGTTGCTTCTCTGTATTCTAACTCTTCTGAGATGGTATAATAGGGCGACTTTTTAGGCTTGTCTCTAGTGATTAATTTAGTCATGGTGGCAACTGAAGCTGCTATTATTATAGTGTACTGAGTATATTTAAATCCTGATGTAAAAATAGGAGGAATGTAAATCCATATATCAGGGTATTTTGGTTGACCCTGTGCCATGATCCATGCAAAATGTGATTCTTTTAACGCATTTCAGGAATATTAAATATTTTAAGATCAAAAGCTATTAGAAAGTAGTCAGTAAAGGTCAATGGAATGACCGCGAGTAATGGATAAACGTCAAGTGGTGTACACACAGCATCAAGATTGTATCCAGCAGTTCTCATGGTGTGCCAGACGTTTAGCTCCTCAAGCTGCGTGTCTGTTTTTTCTAGGCATACATTAATGTCCCTTGGAATTATTGGGTATTTTCATCTAGCCACAAGCTGAAAACCAGTTCCATAATTCACATCAAGTATCAGAACATGTCCGAAATAAAATCGAACTCATTTTAGCTATAAGAATAGCAAATCTGAAATCCCTCTCATTCCTTCACATGCAGACCTCAACGCAGATGATATTATCAATTACATTAGGACTTTTTGACAATAACATTCAAAAGGTATTGAAACCAGTCATCCCAAGGCAATAAATGTTTTGGCTATTTGTCTTTTAACTTGGTCACTGTGTGCCACAATCTCTGAATACTGGGATATTGGACAATCCCACCTTTTCTCTATATATGTTAACACATCTCTTGTATAGAGACTCCAGGACAGTGAAGGAAACCTAGGGCTAGATGAAAAAGGGTAGAGGATGAGAGAGAGAGAGAGCTAGCGAGAGAGAGAGAGAGAGAGAGAGAGAGAGAGAGAGAGAGAGAGAGAGAGAGAGAGAGAGAGAGAGAGAGAGAGAGAGAGAGAGAGAGAGAGAGAACTTGTTCAAGCAGGTTGGGTGGTAGAGGTCTAGATTGGACTACCAGCACTACGGGCAAGACAACCTCAAGCATAGGAGGCACAACTAGCTTTTGAAACACAGAGTGGAAGATAGCAAGAATGTCACCAGAACGTAAATGTAATCATACAAAACAGCTTGCACGTTGAGTGAGGAGTTCATTGGTAACTTGACCCCAGACAAACCTAGACACGGCCCTGAGAACTGAAGAAGAATGAACTCCACAGTGTCTAGCAAAGTAAGCCGCGCAGGATTCCAAAACAGGACATGTTACCCACAGACATGGTACAAGCACCAACTGGCTAAGGCAAGCTAATGCCTACTTTCTAAAAGTGTAATTTTCAAAATTGTAATTCAAAGTCTGACTTCAGCATAAGTTAGGATTTTCATTACAATTTCAGAAAAAACAACAATGCACTGGTTAGGGGTTCCAATTTGTAAATTGCACAAATAAAATATAAAAAGGTAATTCCAATATTATCCTAAGGGAGTGATAGGCCTTGTAATAGTGAAAAACAAATGGAAGAATTTTTCACTACCAGTACATGTAAAACTTAAAAGTGCATGTCCTACTTTTTAAATTCATTGCACTCTGCCCTCTGGGCTGTCTGGCATCTATCCTAAGGGCGATATATATGTATTAAAAAGAAAGGTCTGGGCCTGTCAAAAGGTTTACCTTGTCAGGTCGAAATAACAGTTTAAAACTACACACACACAGGCTGCAAAGGCAGGCCTGAGACATGTTTAAAGTGCTACTTAAGTGGGAGGCACAACGCCCTACGCACAGTTAATGACACTTTACTAGGGACTTCCAAGTAAATTAAATATACCAATTGGTTATAAGCCAATCTAACGTATTTTAAGGACAGAGCACCTAAGACTGGTTAACTGTGGTAATGTGTGCAGAGTCCTAAGGCCAGCAAAAATGAAGTCAACAAAAATAGGAGATCTGAAGGCACAAAGTTAAGGGGGGAACTATGCCAAGGATGCAAGGTATATCAGAACTGCATTCTCAAACTGATGATTTTTCCTGCCCTGGGGCATCTTCAAAACAAAAATGTAACCAGTATTGATTCAGAAATACCTAGCGAGTCCTTCCCCACAAACACTAACCCCAATTATTAGCGAAAACCCCAATCTAACTCACGCTTATTGCACCTGTTTCAATCTCAAACATAACCGCTGGTTGCGTCTCTATATATGGAGCAGCCAAGAGCGGACATTCAGTAAATAGGTAGAGCGAAACCCTAAATATAACTTTACATTTCTAACTACCCATCTTATTTTAATAGTAAATAATGGTGCATGGGTTGCAGAGATTTTATATAACCAAAACTTCTTCAGCAGAAAGTGAGGAGGCTTATTTTGTTTACTCTATGAACTATCTACCTCTTCAGTGGCACTTTTGCATTTTAACTGAGATATTGAACCACACATAGATCAGATTGTGGGATGTTAGAGCCAGAGCTCATGCCACCTGGTGCTTAAGAACGATCTCAATGAATTCCATTGCCACCTCTGGGAGTAAAAGCATATGAGTCATATTTTATTCAGGTAATAGCTTTGCATATTTGATAGCCCTAATGCGTACGATAATTTTGAATTCAAATAGAGACCTTCAGTTTTCTGTACAGCAGATATGAAATCAAGATAAAACAATACAGGTGATTCTTCATGTTGCAAATCGGGGTTCGCTCCCCTCAATTGGAGGAAGATCTCTCTATCTCTGTATTTAAGCAGCTTCTCAATAATAGTTCTTGCATTTTCACAGGATTTTGCTCTTGGACTAGTGATCTATGTATGTGCACATTCAACAATGAAATCTGTAGAAAATGCTCACGGAGAAATAATTGCTCCACAAACGTTTCCATATTGCCAGGGTTACCCGTTTCTGCCTACTGCCTCTACAATTATACTTACATAATTCGGCATTTCCACCCTTCATGAGCTGCGTTGTTCAATTTCACTGTTTTCATTGCTGGTGGGAGGTGTTCACAAGAAACTATGGTTATAGTGGCACATGGTCTACAGACATTTACTTGGCATCTTGCACCCATCTACCACAGGGGAGCAAAAGTGAAACTCAGAGGACTAGGCTCCTGCATGTTCCTTCACTACATCATCTCCACTGGCTATGTCATCAGCGTGTTGTAACCACTAGTACCAAGGACAAGTTTGAGGGCAATGCACACCTCTCTGGCACTCTCAGCTACTTTGTCTACCCAACAGTGGCCCATGGCTCTGATAAACTGCAATTCACTTTCCTCTTCCCTAGCCCACTGTGCAGCACCGCTGATCTCAGTCGGTGTCTATCTGCCACCCAGAGAGTCCTCTCGGAGGCCGTTATGTATGTTGAGCAAGATTCAACTACTATGCCATTATCAACCAAGATTCATCCGCTATGCCATTATCAACCAAGATTCAACCGCTATGCCATTATCAACCAAGATTCATCCGCTATGCCATTATCAACCACAAGTCATCCAATATGCCATTATCAACCAAGATTCGACCGCTATGCCATTATCAACCAAGATTCGACCGCTATGCCATTATCAACCAAGATTCATCCGCTATGCCATTATCAACCATGATTCCTCCGCTATGCCATGATCAACCAAGATTCGACCGCTATGCCATGTTTCTGATCTTTCCCCTTGTGGAGCCCTCAACCAGCCCAATGAATCTGACAGTGCTGAACAGAGCTTGAGCCTGCTCCACTCCTCACCACAAGACACAAGCATGATGCTGAAGAATAGACAGTTGATGAGTGGCTGTGTTACATCTTCTAAGTCTCTCATACCCTACACTAGCAAGGATACAGGCTCCTCAAGAGATTGACCACAATGGCAGTGAAGAGCTAAGAGACGGTGTGCATAAACAACAATGTCTCTCTCGGATACATATTTGTAATCAATTACCAAAATCAATAGTTTTCCAAATGCTTTTAAGGTTAACTCATACATGGAAATACATCCAAAAGCATGTAGGCCCAAACAAAGCAATTTACTGAGTAAATGCCAGGGGGTAGATTTACAAGAACGTGATGCATCTGTAGAGATGCGTCACTTTTCCCTTTGCCACCCTGAGAAACCCTGCACCACCATGGATGGGCTGTATTTACAATATGGCACACCATGGTGCAAGGATTGACAGCAGCGTCAGAAATTCTGACTCATCTGTTGGGGCAAAAGTCACGCATTGCTGGAGTCGTGTTGCAAGCACGACACAACTCCAGCAATGCAATTAAAACACACGTTTTTCCACCACCATGGGCCTATTCTCTTTCTGCCTTGTCCGTTTTCTGCTGACAGCGCGGGGGCGCCTTTCTGATGGGGCAGCTGTTGCGCTTTACAAATGCTATAACATAACATTTTGAGGCCTATTCCCACTACACTGCGTCACTCCATACACCTACTTCAAGCAGGCGTAAGGTTTTGACGCAGTGGCATCCTAGAAGTGACCAGTGAAATCTAGCAGATTTCACTGCATCACTTTCACAAGGCTTTCCTGCGTGGGAACGCCCACCCTGCATCACATTATACCTGACGCAGGTCTAATGTGACGCAGGGCTTTACAACGTGACGCATCTCCCTAGATGTGCCACCTTGTCAATTGGCCACATTTTTTTACGCTGGCGATACGTCACAAAAGTGTTGCAAGGGGCTTGTAAATCTGCCCCCAGATATTTATAGGGATTAAATAACCTTGAACCATATAGTCAGACAATAAGGTGCTCAATATGTGCTGGGTGAAAAAGGGCTTGTGCAGCATAGTATGTACAGATACATAAAACAACACAATTCAGATTCTTTGTAGGCCTGTCTGATATGTCCACATTTTCAGTCACTCATAAATAATCTAATAATCATATGTCCTTAAATGCCCAAAAAAAGAAGTAACAGTGCAGGCAGCATCTAAAACCGTAGGCATGTCGACCCTGTCATGAAGCGTGTGCTTTTATTACATCCACATCAGAACTAAATATGGAATAACCTACGTGTTAAAGTATATAATGTCAGGGCTCATGTGTTGAGAATTGATGTATGGCCGTGGAGAACTATGATACTAGGGTATGACTCACGTGGAGTTGAAGAAAGGCTTGTTAGATCTTTTTCGAAAACCAAAAAGTGTCACAAATGCACCAGGTGGTTGATTCTGTCTGCTTCTCGCTCTTCCCCGCTGTGGAAAACTTTGCGAACATTAGCAGCAAAACATTGAGTTTCCGCATCCATAATGTATTGCATCAGTGCCTTATCATTTCTATCAAGCGGCATCTCAAGCTTCTCTATCATTAGAGCATTGCAAATACAAACTGACTTTGAATAATGTAGCAGCCATTGTAGACAGCTGCCTAAGCTGCTGGTTGATCTCCACATGGGATTACTGTTCTCATTTTAAGATAATTGGTTCAGTCTATAATTTGTTATGGTACACTATGACACTGTAGGTTGTATTGTTTTCTGTGCTCCCATTGACTTGATTGATGTTTATACCATCATAAACATTAGATATACATTTCCTGGATGTCTCGAGTTTTTTGGATTGTGAAACACACACATCTCTCCCTCTCTCCCTCTCTCTCTCTCTCTCACTCTCTCTCTCTCTATCTCTATATCTCTCTCTCACACTCTCTTCCTTGAGGTTCGCTTTCCCTTCCAACCAACTCAGCCACAAGAATCAAGAAGGCTTATGTGATTTCGGGTGGTGACTGAGTATTTTAAGTGTTGAATGCTAGGGACTCTGAGGTTTTCTTCCTTAAGTACCCCCCCTGTTAGACATAGCGCCATTGGTGTGGGTCTGCCCTTCCATTATTTGCTGTTGCCTACTGTGTTTTTGCTGGTCTAGATGCTTTTGGGCACTTTGCCACTGCTGTTCCGTGCTAAAGTGCAAGTTCTCCCTTTTGTAAATTGTTGTACGGATTAGTGATTCCATGATTAGTTATTTGATTTACTTGTCAGACCCTAGTACAGTGCACCATGCGTGCCTAGGGCCTGTAAATCAAATGCTGCTGGTGGGCTTGCAGCACTGATTGTGCCACCCACAAAAGCAGCTTGTAAAATGTGGCTCAGACCTGCCATTGCAGAGCCTATGTGCAGTCTGGGACTGCCACGTCGACTTAGCAAGTGCACACACTTGCCAGTCCTCAAACCTTCCCTTTTCTGCATGTTAGTCACCCCTAAGGTAGGTCCAAGGTACCCTGTGGGCAGGGTACATCGTATGTGAAGGGTAGGACATGCCCTGATTGTAAGGCATGCCCTGATAGTGAAATACTGCCAATTTTGTTTTTCACTATTGCAAGGCTATCTGTTCCAATAGGCCAGAATGGGCAGTTTGCTTATAATATCTCATAAACATAACTGACCGAGGGAACAGGATAGGAAACAAAAGTTTAGTATGCCTAACTCAGAATGTTAAAGTGCAACTTTTAGTGTGGGAGATTTTTACATTCTGTGTTTGAAAATATCACTTTTAGAAAGTAGGTATTTTCTTGCCTAACCATCCAGTGTGCCTCTGCTAGGTTTATGTGTTGCATCTCTGGGTTGTGAGTGACAGGGGCTGGGAGAGGGCAGCACTCAGGCAGTCTGATGAGTCAGGGCTGGGCTGAATGGACCTGGGTTGAATTTAGAGTAGGAGGAGAAGATTTCCTTTCACCTGCCTGGGCCAGGTCTGCTGTCAACAATGCTGTTTCCACCTCCTGCCAGGAAGCTGCACCAGAGAGTACAGAGCTGGTTTTGGCTTGGTACAGAACCTCTCTGCCTTCAGAGAGCAAAGAATGTGTGTGTATAAAAAGTGGGAACCCGACCCCAGAACTTTAGATCACTTCTGGGAAATCAAGAGAAACATTTGCCAAGGAGACGAAACGGAGAAGCTGAGGAAGAATACTGCCCCTATGCTGTTTGAAGTTTGGGGTTGGACTGCAGTGGTTACTTGTTACCAAGGAAAGGAGAAAAAGGACTTTGCTGTTTGCTTTGTCATCTTGAGGAAGAACTCCAAGGGCTTGAAACTGAGCTTGCCTCCTGTTCTGAAGTCTTAGGGACACAAAGGCTTCACCATCAGCTCCCCTGGATTTCCTTGCTTGGAATTCCAATCTGCAAAGAGGTGCCTGCAGCTGTTTAGGACCTCTAGAGACCATTTGTTGTTGGGAGCTGGAAGATCGACGCAAGAGGAAGAAGTGTGTCGCATCCGCACCAATTCCTGACGCATCGCTGAGTCACGGAGAAGACGCGTGCGGCATCCACACCTTGTCCCGACGCATTGCCGAGCCATGGGGAAGTAGTGCGCCACATCCCCACCAGGTCCCGATGCATCACCGAGAAAACCATTGCAGGACCTGCCGTGCGGCTGCAAGCATTCTTGCATCGTCCTATCATCGCATTGTGTTGAGCCGCCATTTTGTCGCATCATATCATATCGTCGCCACACATTGAGGCGCCATCTTGTCGTATCGTAAGGAACAGACATATCGCCTACCCTGCAGTAAGGAACAGATGCATTGCCTCCCCCGAAGCAAGGAACTGACGCATCACCTTTCCTGCGACCCTTTTGTTTGTTTTGTGTGGCAAATCTAAGGTACTTTGTTGAAAAAGTGTTGCATTTACAACTTGCATTGAACTGAACTATTTCTACTTTTAAAAGCCTTATTTTTGATAAGGTATTGTGTATTTTTGCTGTTTAGTCTTGTTTAGATAAAGATTACTTATTTTTCTAAACTGATATGGTGTTCATTTGTGGTGTTTTCACTGTGTTACTGTATGTGTTCACAAATGCTTTACACACTGCCTCTGAGATAAGCCTGTCTGCTCATGCCAAGCTACCAAGGGGGTAAGCAGGGGTTATTTTGGAAGTGTATCCCCCTTATCCTGACTAGAAGCAGTGTCCCTATTTGGAAAAAGGTGCAAACCATTGCCATATAGAGACCCCCATTACTAACACCCCCTTAATTTATTTTCTGTTCTGGGTAACCCAGTCTGATACCAGCCAAGAGAAAATGGGAAGCACTCAGTGCCATGGTCATGAGACACCAGCGGCAGCATCCAGGTCTTCAGGTACTCAGTGATGTGGAGAGGAGCTCAAGCTTATATTTTAAATTCCTGGCATATGGGCAGCAGGTCGGTGCCAGTGATAATGAATGGCTTACTGCTTACATTTCAAGTAGTCACTCAAGCAGGTTGAGACAGAGTATCCCACCTCAGAGGTGATTGGCGTAGGTCCCTCCTTGTCCTCTTCCCACAGTGCATTGTGGTTGTCGCTGCATCCAATGCAGCTGGTAATCTACAATCTTTAAGAACCCTTTGTTGAGTACCACTCTGTATTGTCCAAAAATGTTGTGAACACAAAGAAATAGCAGAGGCATAAGCCGTTGGGCTGGGTTGTTCTTGGTATTCCCTACAAGTTGAGTCACTTCTCCATCATGCAAATACCAGTATAACAAATAAAAAAACAGCAGGTATATGATTCGCGATTGCAAAGTGTTTCCCATGGCAACATGATCTGATGCTCATAATAGTTACTGTAAACCCAGTGCATAAGTTTGCAAATGTTTTTAAACCATACAAAAAAGTAAACATGAATAGGCCACCATCTGCCTAAGGTCAGTGTAATTAATTTAGAATAAGGTACCAGTGGACATCATCGATGGGGGCCTCTACTTAAGCCCAAAATCTCCAATAGTTGTTGCCATCCAGGACCAGCGCAGAAGTGAGGCAGAGATCTAGCCAAATGGCTAATAGGCGGCGAGACTAAAGAAGGGTCACCTAATCTCAGGGAACAACAGTGTCTTGATGAGCTTCAGATCGATCTTCAGTTTCAGGGATCCCTCAGGATAAGATGTCCCACAAACCATCTCTGAAAGCAAAAATGCATGGGCAGGGCCTTCATTCTGACATTTCATCATTGCCAGATTAGATTTAAATAAGCATTTTATCACTAATTGAAAATTATTGATCATCTAGTTCGCTCAATTTCCTTTCAACCACATTCTCAAGGGCTATGACCTTGAGCTCAGTTCTCAAAGATTGGCACAGCTGTCCTGGGCATGGCACTTTGTTAAGTCATATATGTGCATCATAGTGACTAGAGTAAAATGAGTAACCTCTATCTATACCAAGGTGTAACCTCCATTTATTCCCAGTTGGCCAGCCAATGGCACTTGCGGTGTGGCTAGGCCAACATTCTGTCACTTACGCAGTTACAATCTCTGCATAGCAAAACTGGGCTGTTTGCCCTCTGGCTCAAATGTGAAGACTGGCAATGAAATAATGAAAGCTAGTCCTAGTTGGGGGCGTATATGCTACCTAATAGGATCTCCTTCCAATCTACTTTATGTGCTATGAGGACCCAGCTACTCTCTCTCTCTACAAGGGTGCATGTGGATTAAAATGGATTCCATGGCTTACCTATATCAACACTCCTCCCAGGAATGCTGAATACACTGTTGCAAATATGTGTTCCCTCCATATGTGCTGAAGTCTGGTGACCTCTATTTTGGTTAGATGAGTTTTTTGGAGGCAAGATATATGGACCCCTCTCCATTCCAGATAGACGTTTATCTTGTGCAATTTGGCTGCAAAGCATAGGCCTCTTCATTCCATGTTGTGAGGGAGAAACTTTTCTTTTGTGTTGCCATGAAATGCTATAAAGTAAGAGTCCCTCCACTTTCATCGCAATCAATTGGGCTCTGATATATCATTGAGTTCTACTTATATTGCCACTTCTTTCCATTGTCATACTTTTAGAAGTGATGTCGAGCAGCCCTGCTACTGAATGGTCATAAAGTAATTGTGTGGGAGAACAGTTGGACCAACCCAACTCACTCTTAACTCCCATATCCCAGGGTGGGAAAACAACAGCCTCCCATCCAAACTTAACAACATCGATTAAAATCTCTAATATGAGCAAGTCTGGGGGTGCATGCAATTAACATATTAAGGTTCCCAATGCACCAGATCCAACCTCCTCCTTTAGTGTGCTTTTTTCGAAGAAGAATAATATATGTAGGATTATCAATAACTCAAAATAACTTTTCCCTTTGGTTAAACCTTACATAATATTTCCTCACTCCGCTTATACACCCACTTTCAGACTTCACACAATTAATGTTCCACTCAGGATATTAAAGCACTTATGCACACATTTAATAAGTATTACAAATAAATTCACTATACAAACATGATAGTATACAATTAAAAAAAGGCATGAAAACCTAAAAACATAATAAATCACAATAATGACAGGGGTCCCTTTTACTTTCCCAGTGGCCCCTGTAAGGAGAAAGTAGCATTCCTGTTATCTTGGACTCAGATAATTATTGTGGTGTTCACAGCATGAAGGGTACTCATTCTTGTTCCCTTCACATCCCATTCCCATAGAAGGTACATTTACAGATCATCAGCTGTTCCTGGAGTTAGCCATGGTAGGCTCTCTTCTGTTAAGGATGTTACATCTGAGTGGGTGACCGAGCCTCTGCCTCCTGAAGCCATGTTACTCTCAAGGTCTGAGTGTCCCTATAAACCTTGCTCATTGATTGCCTGCACCGCCGCTGCTTTATCTTTCTCTGATTAGAGTCTGGTCAGTTTTTGCCAGGTGCTCATGGTCTGCTTTTTTGCCATTCCTTTCATGGTTGTTGGTGAGGTAGAGACTGCATTAATCTGTGACCTGTGCCATTTCTGTGAGTCTCCAAATAGTTCCAAGACTCTGCTAGTTCACTAAAGAATAATGATTATCCATCTAATAGCAGTTCTTATTGCAGGTTATCTTCCCTGAGTGCTCTCTTAAGCTCTATGAAAGTGGCCATCTTGTTTTGTACTGTAATTATGTTGTCAGGGTCTAACGGCACCAAGCCATTTTCAGTTTTGAACAGGGTGGCCAGTCTTGCCTTCAATAGAAGGGTGTCTATCCTGGAAGTGTGGAAATTTGGCTGCTAATGGTCTAGCAGAAACACCCAGAGGTGGGCATCTGCTCAGGACTGTCTGTGCTCACTCCTTAGCAAAGAAATTAGACAAACTATCTGTACAGGACCAGGTTTCCCGTAATGTCACCATAATACTGCCTTCTACTGCTTTCAGTAGACCCTCCATTACTCTGACATTTTTTGTCTGTTTCTTCCTTTGATATTTTCAGCTTTGCAATCTAGGGTGGAAACACATTCTGTGAGGGTTATTAGATGCAGTTAAGTCTTGCTGCATGTTGGTCACAATTCAACTTGTTTAAACGCTAAAGGCAGTAACAGGCAGATACAAAAAAGCGATTAAGGCAGTGACAATCAGGTGTAAGAATGCGCTGAAGGCAGAAACAACCAGGTTCAAGGAAACACTAAAGGCAGTGTTGACCAAGTACAGACAATACAAATGTACATACCAGCATGAGTGAGGGACTTGCCACACGACCTCAATTCAGGTGTGATGTCTAAGCCCAAGTGAGTCGCCAAATGTATGCAAAGTACAGAGTGGCATCCAGTACACCGAAAGGCCTTCAGATTCATGACATTTTTCAATGGCTTCCGAAAGAACTGTGAAGTATGGTGCAGCCGCATTTTGAAAACTACCGATACCATTTGACACCGCCAAAAAGCTGAATTTTGGCACCAAATAGACTGCATGGATCGACATGTTCAATGACTTTAAAGATGCTCTAGAAGAAGCAGATGAAAAAAAGATAATTAAATACTTTAAGAAACTTGTAGGTGATTGAGTGAAAGATCTTCTAAAGGAAATATAACAAGCTGAAGAAGTATTGTACTGTCAAATTAAAGACAAATTGGAAGCCAAGTTCAAACCATGCCAAGTGTTGACTATGAAAGGTATATTTTTAACCAGGCAAGCAAGCACGCTGGTGAAACAAGTGATGAGTTTGTCAAAAGAATTGATACCTTCATCAAACACTGCAAGTTCAGTGAATTAATTGATGAAGAATCATGTGTCTCAGAGTCGTCAATGGTTGCCTCTCCGATTCATTCAGACAATGCATGCTGAGATAAACACTCAATCTAGAAAAGTTGCACATGGCTTTATGAATGTGCAGATTAACGGGGTGCTGTAATGGAAGGAGGAACAACCTACAATGAATCAGCGTTGATCATGAAAAGTAAACAGAAACACACAGTGGAAGCCCAAAAGACAATGTCTCAGAAGAAAAATAAATTGTGTTTCCTATGTGTATTCTCGTTTCGACATGAAGTTAAATGTGCAGCCATTGAACAGATACGGAAAGGCTGTGGGAAAGAAAACAATTTCATAACAGTCTGCATTGTGAAAGAGAATCTAAGTATGTGAAGAAGAGAAGAAAAAATAGGCATCGCAAAGCATTCTAGCCATGCCCACATGGCCAACAGCAACATCAGTTGAGGCAAGTAGAGACTAAACGAAGACGATCATCATCAAATTCATCTTCCAAAGGCTCTTCCACACCATCAATGAGCGACAGTGAATTAGATGGATGTTCAATGTTGATGTTGACTGCAGAACAACCTGTATGTAGGATTGGTTACTTGCAAAGAATAATACAAGTCAAAGAGAGATCGCCACTTGAAGTGACCAACTCATTTGGTCAGTGTCCCAAGCTCACACTAAAGGTGAATGGTGGCCCTATAACTTTTTTTATTGTAGACAGTAGTGCTTTTATCAATATCTTGCCAGCAGAAAACTTCCATGAACTGTCTCCAATACCACATCTAACACCATTGAAAACAGAGGTGTACACATGGGCTGCTTCTACACCATTGCAAAGTCAAGGCTTATTTGTAGTGATCATAAGGCATAAGAATACAACAGTATGAGCACACATTCATGTCCTACAAGGCACTTTGTTGAGTGCATGTCCGCTCAAATTTAGCACTGCTGCTGACATTGGACTGATATCCATCAACTACAACCTCAATGCACATTCTGAAATAGTAAGTCAATACCTGTCATTGTTTCATGGACTAGTGAAACTCGAGACAATGAAGGTGCAAATTCACATTAACAAGAAAAATCATCCTGTTGCTCAGTGATACCATTGGATTGATTTTCATTTACAGGAGGCTGTTGAGAAAGAGCTAGAAACATTATTACCATTATGACATAATTGGCCCCTTTAATGGTCCACGCCATGGGTTTCACCCATAGTGGTAGTGCCAATAAAGGGCAGTGGAGGTGCAGTGCACATTTGAGTTCATATGTGCCAGTCCAACAATCAATTAAGAGATAATGAAATCCAGGTGCACGCATAGCGGACATGATTACACTACTGAATGGAGCCAAAGTCTTCCCCGTCTTGATTTGAACAACAGATACAATCAACTCAAGCTGGAAGAGAACTGTAAGTACATTACTACTTTTTCAACCTATGATGATTTAATTAGATACAAAAGACTCCGTTTTAGTGTGTCGTTGGCTGTAGAAATCTTTCAGGATGAAATTTGCTGGATAATTTAACCTTTCATACATGCTTTGCCCTACAGTGATGATATAATGGTGTTTGGCGCCACCCAAAAGGAGAATTTTAACTTTCATATTGAGAATGTCACAAACCATGATACTGAAATGCTTCTTGGTCAAATGGCCAGCACAGGACTATGCCAATTGGTAAACAGCCCAAAGCACACTGCTGGGCACTGTATTAATGGGATTTTCTCAGATAATTCCAATTTAGGTGGACCAGATCCCTCCCTCTCACTTGGTCCGATCATGATGCAGTTCTGTTTGAAATCTCACGGCCTCCAAAGGTGTTTTTCAAGTAATCTGGGAAGTCATTTATTTGTCGTTCCTCTAATAAATTATAAGACAAGCAACATATTTCACTTCTTCTTTAAACTCTGCCAGCTACTTCTATCAGTCCCGACCAAGCAGCTGTAAACTATCATTCCTGGCAACGTGGCAACTAGCTCCTCCCAGTAACTGTCTGCGATCCAGGTGTTCTCCTTCAGAACCCTGGTTCAACGATACACTCAGAGCCCAGAACACCTATTTAGCAGATTAGGGAGAAAATGGAGACTAGATGATAATCCACATAACAGACCTGATTACAAAATGTCTCTTCAAGTATATACAAACCTTATCCTGAAGGAAAAGGCTTCTCATTTTACTGAAAAAATTAAAGCGGACAAGGGATGTCCAAATGTCTTATTTACTCCGGTCAAAAGCTTGTCCAAACTACCAGTATCATAGGACCTCAGTACCAGTCACCAATTCTGCAACTCCTTAACCGAATCATTTCAGTACAAGGTCAAGTTTCTTTATGACACCTTTTTGCTTCAGAATAATCGCTTGGCCCAGACACCAACTCAGAAGAACAAAGTACAACCCTTATTAGGAACGCCAATACCATTTTGTTGTCTTTTACCACCATGTCCATAGAGCAGACATCAAAAATTATTGTCTAAATCAAATCAGGATCCCCTTCGGATCCATGTCCTCCCAGACTTCTTCACATGTCCCCAGAAACTATAGCTACCCCCTTACTGCCATTTTCAACTCAATGATCACGCTAGTGTACTTTCCAACGGAGTAGAAGAAGGCTTCCATATTGTCGCTATTAAAAAACCTAATCTGGAGGCCAATGCCACTCTAAACTACGGACCCATATCAAGACTCCCTTTTCCTTCAAAGATAATAGAAAAAGCCATCAACATGGAAATATCTACCTTTATCAATGATCACGCCTTTCTTGACCCATCTCATTTGTGATTCTGTGCTCATTATAGCACAGAGCTGGCTCTCATTACTGCTATTGTAGAGCTCAGACAGACCCTGAGGGAGGGGCAGTGATGCTCTGATCATTATAGACTTATGCGCAGCACTTGATACTGTTAACCACAAGCTGCTGATGAGTAGTCTAGTTTCTCATGGGATCAGGAATAAAGCACTCTCCCTGCTGGGCTCCTTCCTGTCAGAACGACCTCAAATGGTAGCTTTGGGAGACTATGTCTCACTCTCCTTTTCAGTTCCCTGTGGCATTCCCCGGGGATCTTCCCTGAGCCCAACGCTATTTAATTTGTATGTCACCCCCCTGGTGAAACTAATCAAATGTTATGGTTTTGCTTTGGTGTCTTATGCCATACAACATCCACTAGATTTCATGACTGCATGAATCATTTAGGAAACTGGATGTTAGACAATTGTACAAAGTGTAACCCCTCTAAGACCGAGGTTCTCTTATTTGGCAACAGCTCCTCTATCTGGACAGATAGTTGGTGGCCTTCTCAACTCAGCCCTCTGCCAACTCCAGCGAGCAAGGCTAATAACCTAGGAGTGATTTTCAATACAATACTGTCATTTGAAGCCCAAATTAAACATACTACTTCCTCCTGCTTCTTTATCCTCAAACGACTGAGGAAAATACTTCCCTCAATCCCTTTTGATCTAAGGAAAATAGTGGTATCCGCACTCATCTGATCCAGATTGGATTACTGCAATGTCCTGATCACCAGCACACTAGACCTCAGTATCAACAAGCTTCAGATTGAACTAAATGCGGCAGCTAGAGTGCTTTTGGGGATCACTAGATTTGAATCCACATCTAAGGCCCTGCTTCAACTGCACTGGTTGCTGGTGGCCAAGCGGATCCAGTTCAAATCCCTGTGCATAGCTTTTAAATCCGTGAACAAACTAGGGCCTGAGCAGATGTCAAGTTTTCTCAAGCCATACACCAAGGCAAGATCTCCTAGATCAGCTGAGCATGGCAACCTTGTTGTCCCTAGAGTGCGCTAGGTCAACTGGGGTAGCAGGAGTTTTGCCACCACCACCGACAAACTCTGGAACTCCCTTCCAATTTCACTTAAAAAAAAACGAATCTGTTTAAATTCAGAAAGGGCCTAAATACGTGGGTGAGTCTTAAACATTCCATCTAGCTCTGCTTATCTGAAGGTAGCGCCTGAACACCTCAGGGTATAAGTAGTGCTTTATAAATGTATCATCATCATAAAGCTCTTACACATGTATGTTGTCTCCTTGTTGATGCAGGTATCACTTATAGTGTAGAAAAATGTGAGTTTCACTAAACCAAACCCAAGTTCTTTGGGCATATATTATTTATAGGGGGATAGACTCATGACCCTGAAAAAGTACAATGATTGTCATCCACTTGTCCCCCGCAAAATGTAACCACGCTGCGATCCTTCTAAGGCATGGCCAGCTATTGCTCCAGATACATTCCTGAACTTGTCACTGTGAGTGCCCCATTAAGAGATTTGACAATAAAGACTGTTTCCTTTCAGTGGTCCTCTAAATGAAACAGATGTTTTAAGAAAATCCAACACGCAATTGAAAATGCAACTGAAATTGATTTTTTTGATCCAAAGTTACCTACTGAGGTCATAGTAGATGCAAGTCCAGTGGGGTTAGGCATGATCCTTGTGCAACACAATGGACATCCAAATGCTCACAGACACATTGTGGCGTATGATAGCAGAAGTCTATCTCAGACAGAACAGGGCTATTCTCAGCCAGAAAAAGAGAGCCTGGCTGTAGTGTGGGCTTGTGAACATTTTAATATATTTCTGGACAGAAAGCATTTCACCCTTGTCACTGACCACCAGGCATTATAGTGAGAGGTGGGGGTTGATATTGAAAGAGTATGATTACACAATTTGGCATAAGCTGGGGAACGATCAAAACCCAGAAGATGACTTCTCACGAGGTTTGTTAAAGCGTCACAGTGCAATGTCCAAAGTGGCTGAAGAGTATATCCATTTCACAATATAGTCCAGCACGCCTGCAGCTCTATCCATTGAGCAGATCATTGCTGCTATGCTACCAACAGACATGCTCATACTGAAGGATACAGTGGCGGCTGGTGACATTTGAAAGTGGTAGGGCGTAAAATCCCTCAGAGGTTTCCTTCCAGGCGCTGAACCCCGAGGCATTACAACAATGCACTCCAAGAAGGATATAGTTTCCTTAACCTCGCCTTCAGAGCGGACGTCCTTTTTGTGTAGTTATGACATTCTTAGCACGTGGACACGACATCCCTCGTTCTGCCTGTATGCATGCGCTGTTACCGAAGAGTACGGGGATGCACCGTAGCATGATCCTGTGGCATTCCATTGTGTGGAGTCAGACTAGTAGAAGATTGAAAATAATAGAAGGGTTGCAGAGCTGCAGGGAACATTGGAGGTGTAACTAACTCAAGGACATAACAAAAAGCAGGCGTGTTGTGTATGTCAAAGATATTTCCCATAAAATGCAAAGCCTTTAAAGGGGAAATCGAATGCAGGAAACATAAAAAGGTGAAAATGCGTTTCCTCGATGTCAGAGATTGTAAACGGCGTGTCTGTTTAATTTCACTGACGAAAACTCACTGTTTAAGCGTGTGTTGTCTGGAAGAATCAAGAATGTGCCTGGGGACTGTCAGGTCAGGTCTTGCACCCTGTGGCCTGTCCTTCCTGCTCCGTGCGCAAGAGATGAATTACCGTTGGCATCTAATTTGCCTGGTGTCTGTAATGTTTAAAAAGAAAAGGGGTTGAGGGGGGGGGGGGGTAGAGAGGTGCAGTACTGGAGCGGTGTCTGTGTAAAAAAGTCTGCCCGCAACCTGGGTGGCCCGGCATGGCCTGCTCCCAATTTGCTTCATTGCTGATGCATGTGAGAGACAATGTTGTATGCTGGCTAATCACGATAATGCCGACCTGATCAATCCTGGCGCTGTTTACACTCGCACCCTTTGTGTTTCTAATATGCATGCATGGCCTGAGCATGGGAGCCCGGGGGCTAGGGGTGTTAGGCGCAGTCACAAAATGGTGCAAGCAGTGTAACATTAACTGTTTAGGGCTTCTTGTTTTTCGAAGCATTGTGGGCGATGTAGTTCTCAAAGAGGAAGCTGCTGTGTTGCAGTCTTAATTCTATAGGATGGCACAGGAAAATTCCCGCCTCATAAGGAACCAGTGGCGAAGAAGAAACTAAGAGCTTTTTGTGTAGCACACCGCCAAATGTCACTGCGGTGGGATTCCTACCCACTTCTGAGCCCTCAGATCTCTGTCTATGTAATTAGCGCCGCTTTGAAGAGGCCGAGAGAGTGAGACAGCGACCCGGGCCTGCGTCTGTCCCGAGGATTCAGGATTGTCTCCCGTACCGGGGAAGGGAGCTTTAAGCAGTACTACTGCCTTTAAGTGCGCATACCATACAGCCCCGCCACAAATGGAGATGGGTATCGGCTGCACCGTATACAACAGGGGGGAGATGAACAACCTGTTTGTTGGGACCGTCACTCTCCGCATAAGAATACGCCCTGCCTTTCCCTTCTGGCCCTTCCTCAGACAGTGAGTCAAGCAAAGCGGTTACTCGGAAAGTGGGATACGCACCTTTTTATTATTTTAAAATACGAACCCACCCACCCCATATGATGCCACCACCACCCACACGCACACCGCCGGTCCGTCCGCAGTCCGCACACACACGCACATTTGAAATGTCACATTTCTAAATTGATTGTAGAACTATTCAGATGATCATCTCACACACACTCTGATTTTGTTAAAAAAAAACTTACGCAGTTTCATCAGAACTGGTCGGACAGACTCTTGTTTGTCACTCACTCGACAGAAGAAGAAGTCAGACAATGATGACCAAGCACAGGCACGAGTCGCGAGGTCTACGCCTACGCTCACTCTCCTCGTGACTCTGGTGTTGTCGCGTTGACGTCCCCACAGCGGCCAACGCCGGGCCAATCACCACTACATGGTTGCCAATGGCCACTGGTGATTGGGCATACAGTGCGGCAGGCTGAGCACAGCCACCCACCCACGCGCGGCGCACCATCATCTAGTGCACGGTTAACTCAGCCAATCCTGGCGCAGCATTAACATCGCCACTGCGCCAGGATTGGCTAAAGAGCAAGGCTAATACTGCCCATAATGAGACCCGGCTCCCCCGGGTCTCTGCCTGTGTGACGGCTAGGGGAGGAGGAGGAGGGAAGGGGCTACTGTGAGTTTGCTCATGCGTGGGCAAGTTATAAAAATGACTTGTCCTAAATGCACACACTGCTGCTGCCCTCCCTGCCATGCTGCTGCCAGCCTGCCTCAGGCCCGCCCCCACACCTTCCGCGATCGTGATGACGTCACACACTATTGTTGCTGTGACTCCGACCCAAATCATTATGACTGTCGGGTATTGTGTCATCATGATTGAGATTCATAATTGTACTTTTGGTACGCGCACGAATGCGGCCGTCTGGCTAGTGGGGCAACGCCCGAACGCCCACAATGGACGAACCACCACTGGAGGGATATCATTGTAACAATCATAGAGAAATCATACTCGACCTGTCACAGATGGCAGTGAATATCAAAAATTAAAAAATGTGCAGGAAGAACTTTCTATCACTCAAGAAAGTATTATACTAGGAGGCTCAGGCATTGTCAGACCTGAGAGCTTGAGGCAACAAGTCATTGAACTGACATTGTAGCCACCAAGAGAGCCCTCAGAGACCAAGGGCCAGATGTAGGTCGGTCGCTAACGGCCGAAAATCGGTATTTTCGGCCGTTACCGACCGGTATTTCAGGAATGCTATGTAGGGCCCTTAATTTTACAGAATCGGTAAATTTACTGATCGGTAAATTTACCGATTCTGTAAAATACCGAATCGGTATTTTTACCGATTCAGTAAATTTGAGATGTAGGTGGGACTCTTCTGAGTCCCACAAGCCTTACAAAATCGGTATTTTACCATCAAATCCAATTTGATGGTAAAATACCGATTCCGGTGTGCATGCACACCTCTGCCATATGACAGGCACACCTGCCCTTGGGGCATGTATGCCTGCCACATGGCACCCGAGCCTGTTTTGGGGGGGCAGAGGGTGTCAAAGTGACACCCCCTGCACCCTTGAGAAATTCGGTATTTACCGCTTCTGTAATTACAGAATCGATATTGCCCATTGATTCCTATGGGCTTCACAGCCCATAGGAATCAATAGGAAATACCGATTCGGTATTTCCAGATTCGGTAAATACCGAATCTTAAAGATTCGGTATTTACACATCTGGAAATACCTACATCTCCCCCCTTCATATTTACCACTTCTTAAATACCGAATCGGTAAAATTCGGTATTTAAGAAGTGGTAAATAAGAATTATCTACATCGGGCCCCAAGTGTGGCTTCCTCTCCTTGATGAACTAGTCAGGAAAGAACTGAAAGGTATGTCACCTATGTAACTGCTTATCTGTCAAGACAAAAAAGCATTTGCTAAAGTTGAGTTGTACGAGGTGAAATCCTTCACCTCAACAACTCAATCTGGAAGATTGATGCAAGCACCTTGATGACTCATTGAGTAACTCTAACGTATATATGTTTTCCATTCTTTTTATTTAACAATGGAGGGTAAATGGTGTTGTGTGATCATGTTCAGTAGGACCCTTGTGATCCTTGTGGGACTCTTTACAAAGTTACATAATCAGTTGGGCGGTATATGGGTATATCTTGTTGTGGTCCATAAAGTTTATGATGTAGTGCATTCAGTTAAAGGGTGCATGCTGCAGAATAAAAATGTGTGTTACAGAGCTCCATGTGCAGTGTGGTCATTGGCGTGCTCCAGAGCTGGGGAAGATGCCACCGAAAGGAAATGCAGATCCAAGAAAGTGTTAAAGATTTTGTTTTAGAAATGAAAAAAGTGTTATTATGTTAACAGTGATCATTCTTATGCAAAAGATTTTACCCATGGAATTATGCTAATGTACATTTAAATGATCATCACTTGAAAATGAGTTTGTTTGTTCATTTCATTAATTGAGTTGACAATTATTCACACAAAATCTTGATTTTTATTGTAATCCTGTTGAATATGGGAGCTTTCTTATTCTTTTACAAATGCTAACACACACTCTCCTAAATACTCCATTATTGAGAGTATGAAGTGCACTTTAACTCCAATCAATGATATGAATCGTATTTCTACTCACTTTTAAAATTGCCAGGGCACAAGTCGAGGGTAAATGCGGATGGGTGGAGTCTACCTACTACTTTCACAGGGTGGACACCGTCTACCTTGCCAAGAGGATGGACCACACAGAAATATGCTATACTTGTCCAGGTGTGAGTTTTCGACACCGGAACACTTTCAGCTGTGCCTGGATGTTGTATGTTTTTGTACTTTGCAGGAGCGTGTAGGGGGATAAGGGACTTATGAGATTTAAATTGCACTCATAACAAAAGCCAAAGTTAAAGGGCCATCAGGCGTCCTTTTGTTGGATTATCTTGTCCAGGAGCTACATGGAGTCTCACACCTAAATGAAATTGTGGGGAAACTAAGGCACACTGCTTATGGCTTCACATGTACTTTGGAAAGGCATGCTTATTGCTTTTTTCAGTCCCTGTATATGAGGTATGATGCACTGTAAGAATGTCAAATGTGTTGGTCTGTCGTAGTGTTTACAAAAATAACAATTTAAATACCACTATTTCGTTTTATTTCTTTTATAACACTTTGGCGCTACTCATCCCAAAGCACTTTACATCACATAAACACATTAAACATTGACAACAAATCATATGTTTGTAAATCAATGTACTGGGTGTGTTACGTAAGACAATGATAGTTACAAGGTGTAGGAGCCAGATGTCCTTCATAGCTCACTGTGGTATATTAAAAGGATTACAATTAATGAACAGCAGTAAGCCACTTACCTAGCAACATAAAATACAAATCTGCATGTTACATGATGTCCCTTGCAGCTGACACATTAACCATCTACTACTTTGATCCAAAACTGGGACTAGACAAAACACAGATCTCTTCAGCAAATACGTTAGAGTTATATTACCACTATTATTATTCCCTGATATTTAGGTGGCACACAACTCTCACTGCAGTAGAAGCCTTAACCCCAGATGAAATGTTGAAAATAAGGCCTTTGAAACCAATTAAGCCGAACACATTTATTGCCACATTTCTCCTTGTTGGCAAATAAATTCTTTGTGGCAGGATTTTACAAATTAAGGGCCATATTTATGGCAAAGTAACACAGCGCAGTGCAGCAAGTCACTGTGCGACACTGCATTACAGGGAAAGGGCAAGAATGTGCTCTACTTTAAAGAATATGAAACCTTCCTATCCTTGTCCATGCGCTGGATCTGTTTTGGCTCCAAAGTGCCAAAGCAGACCCCCTGTGCAACGTGCAAGGGTGCCTGCAATGCAAACAGAATTTTTGTGTCAGGAAGGGACACCTTCCTACAAAAAAACAATCCTGAGAGCCACATTCCTCTTTCTGTGTGTACTGCAGAAAGCAAAGTGGGAAAAACCTTAAAGCATAATTTTTATACTAGAAAGGACCTCTTCCAGTGCAAATCTATGCTTCAGAGAATGTCAAGTCAAGTCAAGTCAAGAGATTTATATAGCGCACTACATACCCATAGGGTCTCAAGGCGCTTGAGGAAGGGTGTGGAATTACTTGTCGAATATCCAGGTTTTAAGTTGCTTTCTGAATGCTAGGTGGTTTTGAGTATGAAGAAGGTGAGTGGGAAGTGAGTTCCAAGTTTTAGCTGCTAGGTAGGAGAAGGATCTACCTCCCATGGTGGTTTTGTTGATGCGGGGTACAGTGGCGAGGGCTTGGTTGGAGGATCGTAGTTGACGGGAGGGGGTGTAGAAGGACAGTCGTGTGTTGAGGCATTCGGGTCCGAGTTCGTAAAGTGCTTTGTCTGCGTGGGTTAGGAGGCGGAAAGTAATCCTCTTATTTACGGGGAGCCAGTGGAGGTTTTTCAGGTGACCAGAGATGTGTTCTTTACGCGGGATGTCTAGTATGAGCCTGGCTGAAGCGTTCTGGATGCGTTGGAGTTTTTTCTGGAGTTTTGCGGTGGTACCGGCGTATAGGGTGTTTCCGTAGTCCAGGCGGCTCGTGACTAGTGCGTGGGTTACCGTTTTTCTAGTTTCGGTGGGGATCCAGCTAAATGTTTTTTTGAGCATGCGAAGAATGTTGAAGCAAGATGATGAAACGGCGTTGACTTGTCTGGTCATCGAGAGTGAGGAGTCCAGGATGACGCCCAGGTTTCGTGCGTGGTCCGTCGGGATGGGTGCTTTTCCAAGGGCCTCTGGCCACCAAGAGTCATCCCAGGCGGAGGGGGAGGTGCCTAAGATGAGCACTTCTGTTTTGTCTGAGTTCAACTTCAGATGGCTGTGCTTCATCCACTCGGCTACTTCTTTCATTCCTTCGTGTAAGTTGGTTTTGGCGGTGTTAGGGTCTTTGGTGAGTAAGAGGATCAGTTGAGTGTCGTCCGCTTAGGAGATGATGTTGAGATTGTGTTGGCGAGCGATGGCCGCAAGGGGGCTCATGTATACGTTGAAGAGGGTGGGGCTGAGTGACGATCCTTGTGGCACGCCGCAGATGACTTCAGAGGCCTCTGACTTGAATGGTGGGAGGCGCACTCTCGGGGTTCTTCCGTTGAGGAACGAGGAGATCCATTCCAGTGCTTTTCCTTGGATTCCGATGTTTCTGAGGCGCTGTAGAAGGGTGCTGTGACAGACTGTGTCGAAGGCAGCGGAGAGGTCGAGGAGGATGAGGGCGACTGTGTCTCCATTGTCCAGTAGAGTTCGAATGTCGTCTGTTGCTGCGATAAGTGCGGTCTCAGTGCTGTGTTTGGCTCGGAAGCCGGACTGTGAGGAGTCGAGGGATTTGTTGGTTTCGAGGAAGGCGGCGAGCTGGTTGTTGACAGCTTTCTCGATGACTTTGGCCGGGAATGGAAGAAGCGAGATGGGGCGGTAGTTTTTGAGTTCGGTGGGGTCAGCTGTGGGTTTTTTCAGAAGGGCGCTGAGTTCGGCGTGTTTCCAGCTATCCGGGAAGGTGGCGGAGTTGAGTGAGCAGTTGATGACGTCTCGGAGGTGTGGTGCTATGATGGAGTCTGCTTTGTTGAAGATGTGGTGAGGGCATGGGTCAGTTGGGGATCCTGAGTGGATGGAGTTCATCAGGCGGATGGTGTCCTCAGTGGAGATTGGGTTCCAGTCGTTAAGGATGTTCAAGGGGGGTGAAGGTCCTGCTGAAGGTTGGGTGGGTTGGTCTCCGGGTTGGTTGTCGAAGCTGTTGTGGATGTCTGCGATTTTGTTGTGGAAGAAGGAAGCTAGGGAGTCGCAGAGGGCTTGGGAGGGAGTGATGTCGTTGGAGTTGGCTGGTGGGTTGGTAAATTCTTTGACGATGTTGAATAATTCCTTGCTGTTGTGGGCGTTGTTATCTAGTCGGTCTTTGAATGCGGCTTTCTTGGCAGACCGGATTAGTTGGTGGTGTATGCGGGTGGCGTTTTTGAAGGCGTCCCTGGTGTTGGTGTTTGGGTCTTTTTTCCAGGCCTTCTCGAGGGAGCGACAGAGTTTCTTTGATTTCTTAAGATCATCGTTGAACCAGGAGGCGTTTTTGCTGCCTGGTTTGGTTTGACGTTTTTTCAGCGGTGCTAGGATGTCGGCGCTGTTGGATAACCATTGGGTGAGGTTAATGGCTGCTTGGTCGGGGTTTGAGGAGTGGGCGGGGGGGTTTAGAAGAAGCGATGAGGAGATCTGGTCGGACTGTGAGGAGTCGAGGGATTTGTTGGTTTCGAGGAAGGCGGCGAGCTGGTTGTTGACAGCTTTCTCGATGACTTTGGCCGGGAATGGAAGAAGCGAGATGGGGCGGTAGTTTTTGAGTTCGGTGGGGTCAGCTGTGGGTTTTTTCAGAAGGGCGCTGAGTTCGGCATGTTTCCAGCTATCTGGGAAGGTGGCGGAGTTGAGTGAGCAGTTGATGACGTCTCGGAGGTGTGGTGCTATGATGGAGTCTGCTTTGTTGAAGATGTGGTGAGGGCATGGGTCAGTTGGGGATCCTGAGTGGATGGAGTTCATCAGGCAGATGGTGTCCTCAGTGGAGATTGGGTTCCAGTCGTTAAGGATGTTCAAGGGGGGTGAAGGTCCTGCTGAAGGTTGGGTGGGTTGGTCTCCGGGTTGGTTGTCGAAGCTGTTGTGGATGTCTGCGATTTTGTTGTGGAAGAAGGAAGCTAGGGAGTCGCAGAGGGCTTGGGAGGGGGTGATGTCGTTGGAGGTGGCTGGTGGGTTGGTAAATTCTTTGACGATGTTGAATAATTCCTTGCTGTTGTGGGCGTTGTTATCTAGTCGGTCTTTGAATGCGGCTTTCTTGGCAGACCGGATTACTTGGTGGTGTATGCGGGTGGCGTTTTTGAAGGCGTCCCTGGTGTTGGTGTTTGGGTCTTTTTTCCAGGCCTTCTCGAGGGAGCGACAGAGTTTCTTCGATTTCTTAGGATCATCGTTGAACCAGGAGGCGTTTTTGCTGCCTGGTTTGGTTTGACGTTTTTTCAGCGGTGCTAGGATGTCGGCGCTGTTGGATAACCATTGGGTGAGGTTAATGGCTGCTTGGTCGGGGTTTGAGGAGTGGGCGGGGGGGTTTAGAAGAAGCGATGAGGAGATCTGGTCGGTGGTGATTTTGTTCCAGTTTCTTCGCAGAGTGGGTTGAGGATGGTTGTGGATTGTGGTCTTATTGTAGATAAAGTGAACGCAGCTGTGGTCCGTCCAGTGAAGAGTTGTGGTGTGACTGAATGAGATATGTATGCTGGAGGTGAAGATAGGGTCGAGTGTGTGACCTGCCATGTGGGTGGGGGTAGTGACAAGTTGTTTGAGTCCGAGGTTGGCGAGATTGTCCAGAAGGGTGGTGGTGTTGCTGTCGTTGCTCTTTTCCAGGTGAAAATTGAGGTCTCCCAATAGAATGAGGTCTCCCAATAGAATGTGCACACTTTGCACTCTGGCACGTATGTCCATTCACACCTGGCTATCAAAAGTGAACCAAGCAGGTCCTACCTGGACTGAAAATCAGCATCCTAGGACTGGTTTCGGGGTTTCACCCCTCTTCAGCCAGGATAGCTTGATTCCATTGGCACAGTGAGCCCAGGACTCACGTTTGGGCATACCTGGAGCACTTAGGGCGAAAAAGCAAAAGACACACAATTGATGGACGGAATGCAGAACAAATCAAAACATTCACCCCCAGTCAAGAGATCTGGGTTAAAGTTATCATTCTTTTGCTCACCATGCCACCCCAGTTTAGACCTGGCCAAATGCAAATCAGCCTTGGCCCTGTGCCTCATGGGAACAGTACAGCCCAAACTGCCAAGCCAGGTCCTCCCTGGATCGGAAACAAGCATCCTAGGACTGGTTTCGGGGTTTCGACCCTCTTCAGCAGGATAGCTTGATTCCAGTGTCACAGTGAGCCCAGGACCGACGTCTGGGCATACCTGGCACATTTAGGGCAAGAAAGCAAAAGACACATAATTGATGGACGGAATGCAGAACAAATCAAAACATTCACCCCCAGTCAAAAGATCTGGGTTAATTCCATAATTATTTTGCTCACCATGACACCCCAGTTTAGACGTGGCCATATGCAAATCAGCCTTGACCCTGTGCCTCATGGGAAAAGTCTAGCCCAAACTGCCAAGCCAGGTCCTCCCTGGACTGCAAACAAGCATCCTAGGACGGGTTTCGGGGTTTCACCCCTCTTTAGCCAGGATAGCTTGATTCCATTGGCACAGTGAGCCCAGGACCCACGTCTGGCAATACCTGGCGCACTTAGGGCGAGAAAGCAAAAGACACACAATTGATGGACGGAATGCAGAACAAATCAAAACATTCACCCCTAGTCAAGAGATCTGGGTTAAATCCATCATTCTTTTGCTTACCAAACCACCCCAGATTAGACCTGGCCATATGCAAATCAGCCTTGACCCTGTGCCTTATGGGAACAGTCCAGCCGGAACTGCCAAGCCAGGTCCTCCCTCGACCCGAAAGAAGCATCCCACCGGTTTTGGGGTTTCACCCCTCTTCAGCCAGGATAGCTTGATTTCAGAGGCACAGTGAGCCCAGGACCCACGTCTGGGTATACCTGGCGCACTTAGGGCGAGAAAAGCAAAAGACATACAATTGATAGATGGCATGCAGAACAAATCAAATCATTCACCCCCAGTCAAGAGATATGGGTTAAATCCATCATTATTTTGCTCACCATGCCACCCCAGTTTAGACCTGGCTATCTACAAATCAGCCTTGACCCTGTGCCTCATGGGAACAGTCCAGCCAGAACTGGCAAGCCAAGTCCTCCCTGGACTGTATACAAGCATCCTAGGACCGGTTTCGGGGTTTCACCCCTCTTCAGCCAGGATAGCTTGATTCCAGTGGCACAGTGAACCCAGGGCCCACGTCTGGGCATACCTGGCACACTTTGGGCATGAAAACAAAAGACACACAGTTGATGGACGGACTGCAGAACAAATCAAAACATTCACCTGTATCAAGAGATCAGGGTTAAATCCTTCATTCTTTTGCTCACCATGCCACCCCAGTTTAGACCTGTCAGCCTTGACCCTGTGCCTCATGGGTACAGTCCAGCCCGAACTGTCAAGCCAGGTCCTCTCTGGATGGGAAACAAGCATCCTAGGACTGGTTACGGGATTTCACCCCTCTTCAGCCAGGATAGCTTGATTCCAGTGGCACAGTGAGCCCAGGACCCATATCTGCACTCACTTGGCATACATTTTGTGACATCCTTTCATTAGCCACCAAGGTCTGATCTGGTATGTGCTTAAATGCCATATGTGAGCATATTGTGATGATGCAGGACAACAGTGTTGTACAACACATACAACATACGGTGGAGAATAAAGGCACATTTAATGAGCATTCAGGTACCTTAATCTTGGGTGGAGGAGTGTGGCTCAATGGTTTTAGCGGAAGACCCTAATGCAGAGTTCTGGCCAGGGACCAGGGTTCGATTCCCGCCACGGCGGGGTCTCAGGCTCAATTTCCTCGGACCTGTTAATTCTCGCCTCGGTGCCTATTCTAATCAAGGGCCCCACGCTGCAACTCTGGGCAATAGCTTGCTTAGCCTCCACACCGGCCCCAACAGCGCTAAGGATGCCTGGCTTCACCCTGGGGGTGCCCAGGAGTGGACACTTCACAGGGCAAGCCAGGAGGGGTTCCACAGCGGTATGAGTATCAGCGCCAGGAAGCCGAATAGGCGACACCGCAAGGTGACCGTCTGGTGACAGTGCGCTCTATAAGTACCATGACATTTACATACCATGGCCCAGTACCCGCCCAGTGTGTGGCCCCTGACAAGATGTCACATCCAACCTGGTAGCAGAAGTCAATGTGAGTCTTTGAATCTTGGAGGACCTCAGTGGACCTACAATGATAAGTGTGTTTGCAACTTTACATTTCTGCTGCTACATGTGATGCACTCAATTTCAGGTCCAAAGGATAAACACAAGCAGTTATGGGCACCACCATTTCAGAAGTATGTAGCACTTAATATCATGAGTGATCCAACATATAACTTATAATTGGCCCACTGCCTAGAAGCGAAGTCTATCAAAATGACATGACTAAGAATCCTGAAGTAATGTCCACTATCGTGTTTTGTTAATTGCCAACAAACAAGCCCTCCAATGAAAAATGTACATGACCAGCTGGGTGGACTGGGCGATTTCATGTATAGTGAAAACATTCTAAGTTGGACAGTGGATGCATTGTCAATACTAATGACAATATTATCTCACTTCTTGTTCATCATTGTCATATTTTTTGACATTGGATTTCTTCATAAGAGCTACAGAAACAATTACAATATAGTGGCGACCCCCTTTTGACATCTTGTGGCACTCGATTCCAGGACTGAATTCTCAGGTCTGGGACTGTTGGCGGAATACATGGTATGTTCCCCAATTACAAAGGTATGATGAGCCAAGACATATTATATTTTGTCTTTCACTATTCATTTGCTAAAGGTGAATGTCCATTGACAACTCCAATAGTTATTAAGCTAGTTTTTCATCTCTGCTTACCTTTCATATTCGGGCACTATATGTCCCTCTGTTGTCTCCTGAAAATGTATGCATTTTGACCATCTTCTGACAAGTTTGACTTACCAGTTAGTGAGGGTGGTAAGCATTGCACTGGATGAAGTTGTTTCCTCCCATAAGATGCAGGCACCTCTGCTACTGCGGTTGTCTGTGCTCAGGCTATATGTATCAATAGGAGAGAAGAGAGAAAAGTAACCAAATGGGAAATGTACATGTGGAACTTGTCAGGCATTTCCCCATATCTTTTGCACACTAACAGTGTTGTGAAGTACAGCGCAGCTGGTGCAGGTAAGACCAGTGGGGCGTTGGGGATGTAATGGCGTGGCAGGGTGGGAACTGAACAACGGAATATGTGAATGACATTTTCATCTGAGGAGTCTCTCACCTTCTACTTTGTGTTTTTGGCAGGCAGAAGGTGAGTTACTTTTTGGATAATTTGGGGCAGATTTACAAGCCCCTTGCGACACATTTACGCAGCCGTTGTGTCACTTCTGTGACACAGCGACGGCGTAAACCATGTTCCTCATTGCGACTTATTTACAAAGTGACGCATGTAGGGAGATGTGTCACATTGTAAAGCCCTGAGCCACAATAAACCTGCATCAGGTTTAATGTAAGCAGGGTGGGCGTTCCGTCGGAAAAAGCCTTGTAAAACTGACGCAGTGAAATCTACAGGATTTCACTGAGTCACTTTTCAGAGGCAGCTGCGCTGAAACCTTAAGCCTGCTTGAAGCAGACGTAAGGAGTGGAGCAGCACGTTAGGTTTCGGGGTCCCTGAACATTGCTGGAGTTGCATCGCGCTTGTGGCACAACTCCCGCAAAGCGCCACCCTTACGCCATCAGATGCGACACGCATCTGTCTATCCCTGCGCCATGGTGCGCCGCATTGTAAATGTGATGCATCCGTAGTGGCGCAAGGGTAGAATTGCGAGTCGCATCGGTACTGGCGCATTCCTGACAATATGCAGTGATGCGCCAGTCCTTGTAAATCTGCCCCCTTGTATTTTCCCAATTCAGTTGTCAGTTGATTTTCCTATGCTCTGCAACAATTTACACCCTTACGTTTTTGACTGACCCAGCTGCATCTGGATAAGTGTAAAGGGCACTTTGTCAATTTCTACTTAGCAGGGTTAGGTATAAACGGCAGCAGTACTGGGCTCCTGTTTTCAATAGTAAGAGAGGGATTTGCCATTTCTAATGCAAATTATTCTGGGACTTGTGGTGCAACATACAGAGGGTAACACATGAGTCTCTGACTGACTATTCATATACACTTTGGACAACTTCCTTACTCACAATGGCAATGGACCACAGACAATCTTTTCATGTACTTATTCTTGGCATCCCATTTACCTGGTACAACGTTGCGGACATCACTCACAGGCAGCCTATGGAGCATGTAGGGGTGGATTGTGGTGAGGATATCCTCCTCTAGTGGGGTGAGATGGAGGCGGTGTCCAGAGTGTGGGGCAGGGAGTATCATATGACACATTGTACTATTTTATGTCCATTCTGCACTCACTATATATAATCCTCAATTAAGGATGTTTGTTGTAGTTTACGCCAATATAACTGAGAAAAGTAAAAGAAACATCCTTAAATTTGGGTATCTGGGTATGTTTTTGGTATTGTATTAATCATAATTAATTCAAAGTCAATTATTACTTTTCTCAGACTTTTGTTGGATGTTTTAAACTTCATCACTGACAAAAATTCAGTGTATGTATCAGGGAGTAAACTGTATACTAAGGGAATTACTGTATTATTGTATGCATGAATAGTTTATCTTTGGGTGAATGGATGGGGAGTGCTTTAAAATGTTCCATCCATCATCCAAATATCACTGTTTTCTAATCCTAATAGATTATGGGGTGTGCTAAAGATTATTATTCTCTTTTGAGGATTTTCATTGTCATGCAATAGGAAAAGTTCCTTAGAATAAGTAACAAAGAGTTCAGGTGGAACTATTATGTCAGAGTAGGTTTGGGGTGTTACTCTTTGTGGGTAGCTTGTCTGTTTTTGACTTTGAATAATTCTTCCCAAAATAGGTATGGTGGGCATACTACTTGTAACATGTGGGTGTTTGTGCTGGGATACCTCCCTTAACACTGCACCACAGGTTTCATTGGAGGAAGATGCAGTATCTTTTATGTCATTAATCATTTCTCTAACTTCAATCTCCATTGCAGAGGCAGAGTGGTTATGGTACGTGGTTCTTAAAACAGTGTCACCAAGATTAGCCGCTATTGCTGTGCAATGGGTTGAGTAATATTGCACCCACCTCCAATGACACCTGGGTTGAGATAGTCTCTCCTTACAATAAACATACCCACTATGGTTCAGTAGTCTGTTTCCTCTTTTTGATGTCAGGTATTTTGCTTCTTTGGATGGGGTAGACATTATTTTTTCTGAAAGAGAAATATAATTAAAATTAATGTTATTATATTTAATATTTTATTTTATTGTGTATACCTCTTTGAGGGAAAATGACAGTATATATTATGTAATCAATTTAACAGTTTACAATTCATACATTTTCATGTTCTGTTTAATGTTTTAACTGTTGTTTTTCTATCTTTGTTCGGTTTATTACATAAAGATTCGTGCTTTATTAAGAGAAAAAAATTAATTTGTTGTATAGAAACATATTTTAATTTTTATTACCTCTGAATTAGCTTTGGTATGATTCTTCTTCTTTGGTAAATTTTACTGATTTTTTGGGTGTTTCTGAAATGTAAAATATTTAATGAGTTTCATTAGATATACATATTATTTAGGGAAAAGTTTCCTAAAGAGAGAAATATAGTATTTTTTTGCATTGGTTTTTGTTTCAGAAATCTAACCTTTATAATATTGTTTAGGTTGTTTTTTGCTTTTGTTTTGTGAGTTTGAGTTGTGTTGTGGTCTGAAAAAGTAGAAAGATATTTATTGTTAGTATATCGAAAATATTTAAGATTATTTGTCTGACATAGAATAGTATATTTTTGGTGAAGGAACAACAGGTTCAGGTTTTATAATTGGACAAAAGTTTAAAAATGTTATTTGAAGAAATATATTTGTGCTTATATGCCTTCATTTCCTTGAAAAAATCTATTTCTTTATAATAATAGATGTACAAGTTTTAATCCAATAATTTATTGATGTGAAAATTACCTTGTTATGTTTTTCTTCTTTATGGTCGTTAAAAGATTAGAAAGCTGAAAGAAAATATTAAGCATGGGCGTAAAATCCGTTCCGCTCGCGGAATTCGTGGATTTTCTGCAAATTCCCAATCCGCGAACTCTCGCGAATTTGCCGAAAATTAGCAAATTCGCCCGAAGCGGATTTTTTGGCTTGGGGTCGCGCTTGACAAATACAATATTGCAGTGTGCGGCGTTCACTTACCGCCATTCAGCATTTGAAGAGTTGTTTTTCTCCATGTTTGCATGTGCTGCGCCATTTTGGATCTTGCTGCGGGATCCCGCGGGAATTTGTCGACCGCGATTACGTCATCGCAGCTTGCCACCTTGCACAGCGAGAGTTTGTCAACGCGAGTATGTCATAAAGGCCCGTGATCATGCATCGCAGGAGTAAACACTTGCGAACACGTAGACGCGGCGGGCAGCGACAATCTCGCATTGCGAAATTGCAAAATTTGCAATTCTGCACAAGAAATCCACCAGCAGGCAGCATAAACCTTCTGAAAATGATGAATTTTATCAGAATAACTCCTCAGGTTGACATTTGCCTGCACTTTTTTTTGCAAGGAGTCCATTTTGGGGGGGTGCCGCTCATGCCCAGAACCATAGCAATGAATGAAAAACAAGATGGCCGCGCCCGTTTACGACCGCGTGGGTAAGTTCGTGCGAGATTTCCCTCATGATCACATGCGAACTTGTACTAGCGAGCTGCACACTTTGCGAGATTACACATAGCGCCCGGAAATGGAAATACGTCATGCAAACAAGATGGCCGCGCCCATGTACGACCGCTAGGGTAACTTCGCAACGTGGCGCTACAAGCGGCTTGCGAAAACGCAAAAAATCGCGCAAACTAACACGTCACAAAAAAAACCAAATCGTATATTTGCACGAATTTGCGGCTTCCGAATTCGATCGCGCGTGTTTTGCGCCCCGCGAATCGCGCAAAATTGCAGAAAATTTTTTTTTGCAAAACTGAAAGCACTCAGCAGGTGCAAAAGTTCAATCTTATCATTAGTAACCATTCCCTGTAGTGCTTCCTGAGGGGCCCCTCCAGAGTTCAGTTGCCTACTTGCAACTATTCTATGACCCTGCTCTGACCCTCACAGCAGGCTCAGAGAATAGCTACAAGTTTGCCACAAAGGTCCTGTTAAAAAAAATTACACTGTAACAGAAAGCAATTACAGATAAGGAAGCAGGTGCCAGACTGGAAGTTCAAATTCAGTGACACATTAATCAGCCCCTAATTCATTCATGTCAGTTGAGGCAGGGCAGGTGTGCTAACGAATTTTACAAAACTGAAAGCACTTAGCAGGTGCAAAAGTTCAAGCTCATCATTAATGAGGAAGCACTTACAGCTAAGGAAGCAGGTGCCAGCTCAAATTCAGTGACACATTCATCAGCCCCAAATTAATTCATGTCAGTTGAGGCAGGGCAGGTGTTTTTTTCCCCCCATAATCTACAGTGATGAACCAGAGGGTGGCATGGGTGAGCCAGAGGGTGGCTGTGGTGAAACAGAGGGTGGCAGTGGTGAAACAGAGGGTGCTGTGATGAACCAGACATAGAAACAACATGTTCGCGACCGTTGCTACCCGACAAGTAAGTTCGCGTTTGCGAACTGGTAAAAAACCCTTGCGAAATGGCAGAAACACTTGCGAACACAAAAAAAAATCTGCAAAATTCGCGACAGTTCGCGAATTTTGCGGATTGCGAATCCGTAAATACGCAATTTCGCGGATTGCGAATTCGCAAAATTCGCCCATACTTAGAAAATATATTTGGACATTGTTTATAATTTCTAATGATGATGTTTTTTAATTTGTTTCATTTGTGTTTGTATACTGTTTCATTTGTTTACTTGTTTTTTGTTGTTTATATTTAAGGATATTACCTTGCAATATGCTTTTCCCAACTTTGGGGCCCATTACGATGGAGGGCGGACGTTGTCCGCCCACCACCGTAACAGTAACGGGACCGACAGCCACAGGTGTGGTGGTCCCACTGTGCCCATTAGGATGCACCCGCCACCCTTGCAGTTGCATCCTGCATATCCAACATTGTGGTGGGCGGTGCTGTTAGCAGCACCCGCCACAATGTTGAATATGCATGTTGTGCATTGGCATGCACAACGTGACTGGCACCGCGCGGTGGCTGCCACCTTGTGTATGCGAATGTAGTACCCCCCAAGTGAAGCCCCCCACCCACCTGGGGGCCTGCAATAGGCCTCCAAAGTGAACTCTGCATGCCTTTCCATTGCGGAGTCCCCGCCATGGAAATGCATTGTACCGCACACATCATAATATTTGTGGAGTTGCATCGACACCATAAGCAGAGAACGGTCTTTCCCCCCATCATGCTAATGTGGCAGGGGTAAATGGCTGTCCGGCGGGGAGTTATCGCAGGTGGATCGCCACCGCCAGTCGGGCGGTGGCAATCCGCCCGTTTTCATAATGACCCCCTTTAATATGGATAATTCGATATGTATTTCGGTCCAAATGTTATTGGTATTTTGGATGTAGTAGTAACCTGTTGGTATATAAAAAAGAAGCATAAATATGTTTAGTTTATGATAACATTTATCATGTAATTTAAAATACAATATCATGTTTTACTGAGATAAGTTAATGTTTATTAGGATTAGGAATTTAGGGTCCATTAGGATGTTGGGGGGACCCTAGCGGTGCTGGGACCAGCTGCCAGTGGTGCGGCGGTCCCGACATGGCAAATAGGATGCAACCGCCACTGTGGCTGGTGGCATCCCGCATATATTACATTGTGGCAGGCAGTGCTGTAAGCAGCACCCGCAACAATGCAATATATGTATGTTGTGCATTGGCATGCACAACGTGACAGGCACCGCACGTTGCCTGCCACCTTGTGCATGCCAATGTTCAGGGGTACCATGGGCCCCCCCCCAAGTGTAGCCCCCCAACCCCACTGGGGCCCACAACGGGCCCCGCCCAAGGAGAACTCTGCATGACTTTCCATGGTGGAGACTCCGCCATGGAAAGGCATTGAAAATGCCTAATACTAATATGGATGGCGGTGCCTGCAAGGCACCGCCACCATATTACGGGCATTTTCCACCCGATAGGCAATCAGGACGGTTGCCTACCAGCGGTCTTTCCGTCCGCCGCGGTACCCCCACCATGTTAATGTGGAGGGGGTAACAGGCCGTCCGGAGGGGTGTTTAGGCGGGCTGGTCAGGCAGTGGCGATCTGCCTGCCATGCTAATGACCCCCTTAGTTTTTATCAATATACAGTATTTTTACAGAGTTAGAAATCCTGTATACTATAAATAATAGTTTTATCTTCATCTCTATGTAGTACTATTTTCGAGGTGTGTAAGTTTTGGGTAGGAATAGTAATCTAAACCCCACCACTATCCAGCGTTTTCTCTGAGACAAGCACTCTTTGGAGTAGGAATAGTAATTTTAACATACCACTATCTTGCACCTTTCTTGAAGCAAGCACCTTTTAGAGTTGGAATAGTAATTTAAACCCCACCACTATCCAGCATTTTCTCTGAGGCAAGCACTATTTGGAGTGGGAATAGTAATTTTAACATACAACTATCCTGCACCTTTCTTGAAGCAAGCACCTTTTAGAGTTTGAATAGTAATTTTAACTCCACCACAATCCAGTGTTTTCTCTGAGGTAAGCACCCTTAAAGTTGGAATAGTAATTTTGGCATACCATTATCCTGCACCTTTTCTGAAGCAACCAACTTTTAGAGTTGAAATACTAATTTAAACCCCACGACTATGCAGTGTTTTCTTTGAGGCAGGCACCCTTTGGAGTGGGAATAGTAATTTTAACATGCAACTATCCTGCACCTTTCCTGAAGCAAGCACCTTTCAGAGTTGGAATAGTAAGTTAAACCCAATCGCTATCCAGAGTTTGCTCTGAGGTAAGCAGTATTTGGAGTTGGAATAGTAATTTTAACATACCACTATTCTGCACTTTTCCTGAAACAAACACCTTTTGGAGTTGAAATAGTAATTTAAACCCCACCACTATCCAGTGTTTTTGTTCAGTTAAGAACCCTGAGGAGTATGAATAGTAATTTTAAAATATCATTATCCGCACCTTTCCTGAGACAAGAACCTTTTGGAGTTGGAATAGTAATTTTATACACTACACTATCCAGCATTTTACAGGAGGCAAACACCCTTAGGAGTAGGAATAGTAATTTTAACATACCACTATCCTGCACCTTTCCTGAAGCAAGAATCTTTAAGAGTTGGAATAGTAGTTTTAACACCACCACTATCCAGCATTATCTTTGAGGTAAACACTATTTGGAGTAGGAATAGTTATTTTGACATTTTTATATTTTGCACCTTCCCAGAGGCAAACATCTTTGGGTGTAGGAATAGTAATTTTAACATACCACTATCCTGCACCTTTCCTGAAGCAAGCACCTTTTGGAGTTGGAATAGTAATTTAAACCCCACAACTATCCAGCGTTTTCTCTCAGGTAAGCAGCATTTCGAGTGGGAATAGTAATTTTAACATACCACTTTTCTGCCCTTTTCCTGAAGCAAGCACCTTTTGGAGTTGGAATAGTAATTTAAACCCCTCCACTATCAAGTGTTTTCTTTGAGTTAAGAACCCTTAGGAGTAGGAATAGTACTTTTAAAATATCATTATTCTGCAGCTTTCCTGAGGCAAACACCTTTTGGAGTTGGAATAGTAACTTTATACACACCACTATCCAGTATTTTACAGGAGGCAGACACCCTTTGGAGTAGAAATAGTAATGTTAACATACCACTATCTTGCTCCTTTCCGGAAGCAAGAACCTTTTAAAGTTGAAATACTATTTTGAACACCACCACTATGCAGCATTATCTTTGAGATAAACACTATTTGGAGTAGGAATAGTTATTTTGACGTTTTAATATTTTGCAAATTCCTAGAGGCAAGCATCTTTTGGTGTAGCAATAGTAATTTTAACATACCACTATGCTGCACCTTCCCTGAGGCTACTATATTTTGGAGTTGGAATAGTAATTTTAACCTCACTATTAACTTGCATTTTCCGAGAGGCAACAGCTTTTGGAGTTGGAATAGTAATTTTAACATACCACTATCTTGCACTTTCCTGAAGCAAGAACCTTTTAGAGTTGAAATAGTATTTTGAACACCACCACTATCCAGCATTATCTTTGAGATAAACACTATTTGGACTAAGAATAGTTATTTTGGCGTTTTAATATTTTGCAACTTCCTAGAGGCAAGCATCTTTTGGTGTAGCAATAGTAATTTTAACATACCACTATGCTGCATCTGTCAAGGTCCGGCTCACCTGAACATCCAGTTGGTTCTGTTGGGAAGCTGAAGACAGTTCGTACCCACCCTCAAGCCCCTAATCTTGCTGCACTGAACTGAAACAGTGCACAACGAAAAGAAGCTCAAGGGAAGAGGGAAGTGGATAAAATAACAATAGAGAGATAAACACAGCTCCTCAGATTGCCTCAACTGGGGATGCGTGGAAACTGGCTGTTGTACCTAGCCAAAACATAAATACAAACAATACATTACTGTTCTCTTCTATTGTGTAAGTATTATTCCTCCTATACTAAGAATGGTCTCTACAAACATGATTCAACAAGTACCTCTCGGATTCTGGTCTTTCTGTTCACCAGATTGAATTGCCTTGAGATGAAAGCGAGTTTCTGCCTTAGGATAAAACAACTGCGCTTAGTATCTGTTACATTACATAATTCACAAGATGCATATGAGTAGGAGAACCTGTATTCCAACTCACTTTTCAATTGTCCAGTATTAATATTCAAATCATTTTTGTCTTTTATCTTTATCAGTATGCCTATACATAAATGTAAACTTTTGGGTCTTTGCAATGTTCACGTGAATGGAATGGTCCCTAGGATACAATGTCTCTCAATAGGGTAGAATCCAAAGCAGTAAGTCTTTCAGAACCACAGTCTTTTATGCACCAAGAAATTCCAAGAAATAGTCTGTGCCTTTTACCTTCTGGGAATTTTGCAGAAGTCCTTTACCAAAAAAAAAGTCTTAAACACTTACTTGCAATGGTGCTTCTGTGTTAGCGCGCTAACCTTACTCTTTGTTTCTCTCTTGTTGCAGGTTGTTCCGCTTTGCATGGGAACCGGAAGTCTCGAGTGCCGGAAATGAGGGGGGATGATGTCGGCGCTGGACCGGGAGCTCAAAGCAGGAAGAAGCTCCGCGGCTGATGGGGGAACGAGGACTCGGAGGACAACGCTGGGGCTGGATCTTTAGGTAAGCGAGAACCATCCAATGCGAGCGCTCCGGGGAAGCTTTTATAGACAAATGCGGGTGGGGCTCACACACGCTGCACGTTGAAAGGGTTTTTGTTAGGAAACGTGCAGCGCTTAATTATGTATGCAAACCAAGGATTCTCTTAATGCTTGTAACTGAAACTAAGCACCTGTACAGGAATAAAAGAAGCCTTGGCAAAAACCATTACATAACACTTGTAAACTAGAAGCAAGCTCACATATAATATCATACTTTCTAAGCGACATTGCTTTGTGACAGCGCTTTAGTCAATGCTTTAGTCGCAATACATATATACACAATGAGAGGGGATAAATACCATATATGGAAGGAGAGGATAGACAATGCAATACAAATACCACGCACAACTAATGTAAGGAGAGAGGACAAGCTCTTTGTGTTGAACAGACCCTAACAGCACCTTCCCTGAGGATAGCATATTTTGGAGTTAGAATGGTAATTTTAACCTCACTATTAACTTGCATTTTCCGAGAGGCAACAGCTTTTTATAGGAGGGAAACAGTGTTTGGAGTAGGAATAGTAATTTTAACTCCACCACAATCCAGTGTTTTCTCTGAGGTAAGCACCCTTAAAGTTGGAATAGTAATTTTGGCATACCATTATCCTGCACCTTTTCTGAAGCAACCAACTTTTAGAGTTGAAATACTAATTTAAACCCCACGACTATGCAGTGTTTTCTTTGAGGCAGGCACCCTTTGGAGTGGGAATAGTAATTTTAACATGCAACTATCCTGCACCTTTCCTGAAGCAAGCACCTTTCAGAGTTGGAATAGTAAGTTAAACCCAATCGCTATCCAGAGTTTGCTCTGAGGTAAGCAGTATTTGGAGTTGGAATAGTAATTTTAACATACCACTATTCTGCACTTTTCCTGAAACAAACACCTTTTGGAGTTGAAATAGTAATTTAAACCCCACCACTATCCAGTGTTTTTGTTCAGTTAAGAACCCTGAGGAGTATGAATAGTAATTTTAAAATATCATTATCCGCACCTTTCCTGAGACAAGAACCTTTTGGAGTTGGAATAGTAATTTTATACACTACACTATCCAGCATTTTACAGGAGGCAAACACCCTTAGGAGTAGGAATAGTAATTTTAACATACCACTATCCTGCACCTTTCCTGAAGCAAGAATCTTTAAGAGTTGGAATAGTAGTTTTAACACCACCACTATCCAGCATTATCTTTGAGGTAAACACTATTTGGAGTAGGAATAGTTATTTTGACATTTTTATATTTTGCACCTTCCCAGAGGCAAACATCTTTGGGTGTAGGAATAGTAATTTTAACATACCACTATCCTGCACCTTTCCTGAAGCAAGCACCTTTTGGAGTTGGAATAGTAATTTAAACCCCACAACTATCCAGCGTTTTCTCTCAGGTAAGCAGCATTTCGAGTGGGAATAGTAATTTTAACATACCACTTTTCTGCCCTTTTCCTGAAGCAAGCACCTTTTGGAGTTGGAATAGTAATTTAAACCCCTCCACTATCAAGTGTTTTCTTTGAGTTAAGAACCCTTAGGAGTAGGAATAGTACTTTTAAAATATCATTATTCTGCAGCTTTCCTGAGGCAAACACCTTTTGGAGTTGGAATAGTAACTTTATACACACCACTATCCAGTATTTTACAGGAGGCAGACACCCTTTGGAGTAGAAATAGTAATGTTAACATACCACTATCTTGCTCCTTTCCGGAAGCAAGAACCTTTTAAAGTTGAAATACTATTTTGAACACCACCACTATGCAGCATTATCTTTGAGATAAACACTATTTGGAGTAGGAATAGTTATTTTGACGTTTTAATATTTTGCAAATTCCTAGAGGCAAGCATCTTTTGGTGTAGCAATAGTAATTTTAACATACCACTATGCTGCACCTTCCCTGAGGCTACTATATTTTGGAGTTGGAATAGTAATTTTAACCTCACTATTAACTTGCATTTTCCGAGAGGCAACAGCTTTTGGAGTTGGAATAGTAATTTTAACATACCACTATCTTGCACTTTCCTGAAGCAAGAACCTTTTAGAGTTGAAATAGTATTTTGAACACCACCACTATCCAGCATTATCTTTGAGATAAACACTATTTGGACTAAGAATAGTTATTTTGGCGTTTTAATATTTTGCAACTTCCTAGAGGCAAGCATCTTTTGGTGTAGCAATAGTAATTTTAACATACCACTATGCTGCATCTGTCAAGGTCCGGCAAACCTGAACATCCAGTTGGTTCTGTTGGGAAGCTGAAGACAGTTCGTTCCCACCCTCAAGCCCCTAATCTTGCTGCACTGAACTGAAACAGTGCACAACGAAAAGAAGCTCAAGGGAAGAGGGAAGTGGATAAAATAACAATAGAGAGATAAACACAGCTCCTCAGATTGCCTCAACTGGGGATGCGTGGAAACTGGCTGTTGTACCTAGCCAAAACATAAATACAAACAATACATTACTGTTCTCTTCTATTGTGTAAGTATTATTCCTCCTATACTAAGAATGGTCTCTACAAACATGATTCAACAAGTACCTCTCGGATTCTGGTCTTTCTGTTCACCAGATTGAATTGCCTTGAGATGAAAGCGAGTTTCTGCCTTAGGATAAAACAACTGCGCTTAGTATCTGTTACATTACATAATTCACAAGATGCATATGAGTAGGAGAACCTGTATTCCAACTCACTTTTCAATTGTCCAGTATTAATATTCAAATCATTTTTGTCTTTTATCTTTATCAGTATGCCTATACATAAATGTAAACTTTTGGGTCTTTGCAATGTTCACGTGAATGGAATGGTCCCTAGGATACAATGTCTCTCAATAGGGTAGAATCCAAAGCAGTAAGTCTTTCAGAACCACAGTCTTTTATGCACCAAGAAATTCCAAGAAATAGTCTGTGCCTTTTACCTTCTGGGAATTTTGCAGAAGTCCTTTACCAAAAAAAAAGTCTTAAACACTTACTTGCAATGGTGCTTCTGTGTTAGCGCGCTAACCTTACTCTTTGTTTCTCTCTTGTTGCAGGTTGTTCCGCTTTGCATGGGAACCGGAAGTCTCGAGTGCCGGAAATGAGGGGGGATGATGTCGGCGCTGGACCGGGAGCTCAAAGCAGGAAGAAGCTCCGCGGCTGATGGGGGAACGAGGACTCGGAGGACAACGCTGGGGCTGGATCTTTAGGTAAGCGAGAACCATCCAATGCGAGCGCTCCGGGGAAGCTTTTATAGACAAATGCGGGTGGGGCTCACACGCGCTGCACGTTGAAAGGGTTTTTGTTAGGAAACGTGCAGCGCTTAATTATGTATGCAAACCAAGGATTCTCTTAATGCTTGTAACTGAAACTAAGCACCTGTACAGGAATAAAAGAAGCCTTGGCAAAAACCATTACATAACACTTGTAAACTAGAAGCAAGCTCACATATAATATCATACTTTCTAAGCGACATTGCTTTGTGACAGCGCTTTAGTCAATGCTTTAGTCGCAATACATATATACACAATGAGAGGGGATAAATACCATATATGGAAGGAGAGGATAGACAATGCAATACAAATACCACGCACAACTAATGTAAGGAGAGAGGACAAGCTCTTTGTGTTGAACAGACCCTAACAGCACCTTCCCTGAGGATAGCATATTTTGGAGTTAGAATGGTAATTTTAACCTCACTATTAACTTGCATTTTCCGAGAGGCAACAGCTTTTTATAGGAGGGAAACAGTGTTTGGAGTAGGAATAGTAATTTTAACATACCACTATACTGCACCTTGCTCTAGGCAAGAATCTTTATTTATTTGGAACAAGATACTCTATTTGGGGATTTTTTTATAAACCCACTATTATACATTTATTTAAAAATGGTAAAAAAAGAAATATATTGTTTTAATTACTTACTTTATATATATTGTCAAAAATAGAGTATTTTGAAATGTTTGGTCGGATTTTGAAAAGTTTTTGAACAAACTGAAAAAAAAGATTGTACTTTATTTTAGTATGTTTGCTAATCTAGAACTTGTTAAGTAGTTAAACATTTCCATAGTTTGTACTTACTTACGGGTCTATTAGGGTGGCGGGCAGATTTCCACCACCCGCATGTCAGTGGCGATACGCCAGCCATTTCCGTCTGCCCACATAACATTTCTCCCACCATATTACGATGGCGGTGGGGACCCAGGTAGATGTATGGACAGTCCGCCCAATTGCCTACCGGGCAGAAAAGATCTGCAATATGGAAGGCACCGCCATCCATATTACGATGATGGCAGTCTCATGCCTTTCCATGGCGGAGGCTACGCCATTGAAAGGCATGCAGAGAATGCCTTTGTGGGTCCGTTGCCGGCCCCCAGGGGGTTGGGGTATGGGTGGCTGCACTTGGGGGTACTCATGGTACCGCCCCACATTTGCAGGCACAAGGTGGCAGGCACCACACAGTGCTTGCACGTTGTGCATGCAAATGGACAACATGCCCTTTGAACATTGTGGTGGGTGCTGAATACAGCACTGCCTGCCACAATTTTAAATATACAGGATGCAACCGCCATGGTGGCAGTCTCATCCTAATAGGCAGAGCGGGACCACTGCACCACTGGCCAGTCCCAGCACCGCTAGGGAAGCGGGGCGACTGGAGTCCGCCCATCATCTTAATAGACCCCTAAGTGTTTTAGAAGGCTTGCTCTGAGGTTTATCTTTTTCAGTAGTAAAACATGCATGCAGTCTCTAGTAATCAGGTAACTACAGTTTCTAAAATGGTGGTCGGCTTCTTTTATACGTTTTGTTGTGTTGAACGTAATTTGAAAGGAAAATATGTTTTGAGCATCCTTTTTCTTTGTGTTTTTCATGGTGTGTGATAATGTAAATAATTATTTTGTTATGATAGTTTTCGTAATTTTAATTTTTGTATGTTACAACATTCGATTTGACTATTTCCGGTTCAAAGTAATTTCACTGAAAGAGTTGGAGGACTTTAGTTTTCTGGAATTTAAAAACTGAAGTTTTCTTTTTTGTGTTGATATTAGTTGTGTGTTATAGTGTTTTTGTTATGTGGAACTTTACGATTTACTAATGTTTTATGTTGTATAATGAAGTGTATTCATGTTTGTTTATTTGTTTTGTGTGTACATAGTACATTTTTGAAAATATTGGTTAATTGTATGTTATGTTAAAATATTGTGTATACATTTTTTTATTAATTTAAGTTTGATATATATGTTATATGTGTTTTATATATTTTGATAATGTTTAGAAAAACTATATAAAACCAAAAAAAACAGTGGTAAAAAAAGTACTGGAGTATTATTGTATTAATCAAGTATTATTTTTACAATTGGGTAATTTGATTAAATATCATGTTATAAATAGTATTTGTTGTAGCAATATTTTTAAATCATTTATATAATTTTTATTTTTAATTGATTAATTTTATATGTGAGTATTCATTTTAGTACTCAATTCATTTCCAATATGCACGTTTTAATACACTTCCCCACCCAAAACCCCTATTTTCCCTGCATTCCGCTCCAGGAGCTTATTATTCAAAATATACATTTTGTTGTAAAAGTGTGCTTTGTTGTAGTGTGTGTTGTGATGGATCATTTAATGTATTATACTACATTTGCGTTGTAATGGTATGCATTGTAAAAACTTGCGATGTAATGTCAGTTGTGTTGTAAAAGTTGCGTTGTAAATTCATGTGTTGTATTGTTTGCGTTGTAACGTCATATATTCCTGTGACAGCAGTGGCTAAATGCTGCCATAGAGATGCCTTCAGTGTGCCACTGGTGCAGGAAGGTGGGAGACCATATAGGCGTTTGAACTCTACAACCATGGTGGTCTCCTCAGTAGTAAAGTTCTTCTTCCTCCTCATTTATTCCATTTTCCTCTGTCGATGAACAGCGATTAAAAACACGAACTCTCTGTGGCCTAACCTGTTCCTTAAATGTGTGCTGCTTTTATATGTTTTGTGGTGCTGGTCTTGCAGTTACTATTAATTGACTTCAGCTGGAGCATGGTGGGGGATGGTAGGCACTTGAAACGATCATCAGGCCAAAATGGAAGTATTCCAGCCCGAAATCAGGAATTCCAGCCGGGAAGCGGATATTCCGGCCCAAAAGAGGAGATTCCGGATCAGATGCGGAATTCCCGCTCTGGGTGCGGGAATTCTGGCCTGAGTGCGAACGTAATGTTAGTAGTCGTAAATCCATTCTGTGAATACCAAAAGTAGTAAGTGCATTCTGTGAATAGCAAAAGTAGTAAGTGCCTTCTGTGAATACAGAAAGTAGTAAGTACATTCTGTGAATACTAAAATGGTAGTAAGTTTAGGATTTTATCCTAAGTTAGTTCTGTGAATCAGGCCCAATGTAAGGACAGGTTCACCTGTTTTCTTTATTTACTTTATTTTAGCCAATGGCCATAAAAGTAGCGCAATCAGAATATTTTTCATGGAAACTCAATACAATGTTCGCTAGAAAATGTATAGAGATACCAAGCATGGAATATTCTTAGAAGTATCCACTCTCTAAGAACACAAAGCAGATGTACAAATGCTTGACCATAGGCAAAAACCTAATGTGATATGTCATGCCTAAAAATACAGTTTAACAGTCCATACATGTCAAGCTGTAATAAATGTATTTGTGAGAACTTCAGACAAGAATAATAAACCTTAAAAAAGCAGATACAATAATGCCGTGGTACTGCTGGACTTCATTGGCGGCCCGCGGACTTTGCCATGCCGTTTTTACGTTTCCAGTGAGGCCGACAGTAAACACAGAAGATGACCACAGCAGCATAAGTAGTGAATACGTATTAAATATGTATTCACTACCTATGCTCCTGCTGCCATCTTTTGTGTTTACTGCCGGCCTCTGTGACCTCACACATGACATGGAAAGCTTCCCAAAAGCCCCTTTAAAAGTCAGCTGTAAGGGCTTTCACAGCTGACGTTTAAAGGGCCTTTTGGGAAGCTTCCCGTTTCGTGTTACCCATGACGTCCGCTACTCCAACAGCCTCTTCTCCAGCCACAAAGACAGAGACATAGAGAGACACACACACACACAGAGACACACAAACAGACAGAAACACACACACAGAGACACTCACACAGAGACAGACACGGAAGACAGACACAGAGACAGACAGACGCACAGACAGACACACAAAGAGATACACACATACACAGATACACACACACACAGGCAGAGACACACAGAGAGACAGAGACACACACAGACACACAGAGACCGAAACACACACACAGATACACACATAGACAGAGACATACAACATACAGAGAGACAGAGACACACACGGAGAAACACACTAAGGCGGAGAAACACACAGAGACACGCAGACAGAGACGGACATTCACACAGAGGCAGATACACACAGAGACAGACACACACAGAGATAGAGAGACAAACCCAGACACACACGGAAACAGAGACCCACAGAGACAGACACACACAGAGAAATAGAGACACAGAGGCAGAGAGACACGCAGAGACACACAACACACAGAGACACACAGAGAGACAGAGACACACACACAGAGACACACCCACAGAGATACACACTGAGACACACACATAGAGACACACAGACAGAGAGACACAGACAGAGATGGACGTACAGAGACAGACAGACAGAGACGGACAGAGACAGACAGACACAGACAGACAGAGACACAGAGACACAGACGGACAGAGACAGACAGACAAACAGAGATGGACAGAGATGGACAGAAACAGACCAAGACAGACAGAGACGGACAGAGACAGACAGAGACAGACAGACAGACAGAGACAGGCATGTGTGTGGTGGCTCAGGGGACTAATGCGTCGGTTGCAGGGACCTGTGTTCGACCTCAGGGTCACAGATTTTTTTTTACTCTAGCCCTGCCTCCCACTGACTCTGCCCCCACAGATGCAGCCTTTGGCCACAAACCCCACTGTAAATTTGGCCCCTGAGAGAAAGTTTGTGAGTACCCATGCTCTAATGAGAAGCATTACTAGGCACATGCATGCTACATTTAACTCGTAGAACATAGAAACTAGTCCATTGAGAACAGAGATGTTGTGGATATAGGGGTACTGCTGAGGTTACAAGCCCTACCCTGTCTTGCAGGACAGCCTAACTGAATAACGGTCAAGAGCTGTGGCTTACATTAGAATTAAAAGCACATGTTCTAAAATCAGTAAAACCATGATACACATTAGAGCTGGATTATTTAGGTAGAGGGCTAAATGAGGGTAGGAGAGCCAATCAGTTTTGCTGAATTGGACATCTGCTCTCCAGATATTTAGCAATGAAACAAACAATGACCAAAGATATGTCCTCTCTGCATAATCTTATTGCTGCCCTGTATTGGGCAGCACCTTAAGGCGGCACAAAGGAGCAATCCAACACCTGCGCTTAATGTACCTTAGGCAAAAAAAAAGAGTTGGTCATGGGTTTGTTTGGCACTTCTACAAACAGGACATATTTTACTACCTCCTTGTAGACCATTCCATTTCACAGTTAAGGTAGCATGTGGTAATGTACCTAACCTGAACCTTATATAAATAGCTTTTGTGAATGAGGAATCAAGTACGAAGTAAACTTGAATCCTATGAAACAACCAGTCATTTGGCCCAAGTCTACCTGTTTGGGAAATTTGGCCTCCTCAAGCTCCCAATAGATGGGCTTCAGTTTCTTATTTACGGAAGTGGAATGCTGTCAGATGACAACCAATACTCATGTTGGCTCATGACTGTTTTACATGTTCTAACAATCTAACCCAAATAATAACCCTACCTACACACAAAGCGGGTCACACTCTGGACCTAATTTGCTCCAATCTCCCCTTCATCCGGGCGGCACCCCCTATGCCGGTTATTTGGTCGGACCACTTCTTTATCCCTTTTGCGATCGACATTCCCCGTTCCATCAGACCTATTATCAATCCTAAAACCTCAGGTAGAAACTGGAGCCGCATCACCCTGGATGCGCTCCAGAAACACCTTAATATTTTAACCATGCCCGTCGTCCGACCCTGACCTAGCTATCAACCATCTGGACACCTGGATTGGTCAGGCCTTAGACCCCCTGGCCCCCATTAAACCCATCAAAACTTACAGGGCGGTACCATCAGCCCCCTGGTACTCCGATGAACTTCGGCAGAAAAAGGCTTTCTGTAAATCTCTTGAGCGCCACTGGAGACAGAATTATTCTCCGGACAGCAAAACCACCTATAAAACTGCCCTTAAAGAATATCGGAGAATGATAGAGAAGCACAAACGGGACTTCCTGGCCTCCAGTATCAAACTCGCTAGTAATGGCACCAGGGAGATCTTCAACATTGTGAGATCCTTCACAGACCCTACTTCATTGATCCGATCCCAGCCCGCCTCACAGGCGCTATGTAACAAACTCTCCCAATTCTTTGAGGACAAAATTGAGATCATTCACTCATCCTTCCCCCCCTCTAACAGAGAAGGAGGTGACGAGCGATCCATCCCTCTTATACCGCCACCACCCTCCCTGTGCGAATTCGCAGTAATATCGGAAGCCGAGTCTATGACAGAGCTATTTAAATGCAAATCAGGTTCTCCCAACGATCCTTGGCCTGCCAAGGAATACAAAAAATTGGCACCCTTACGTAACCCCTATCTTAATCTCATCTGGAATGACTCCCTCAGAACAGGAAGTTTCCCTTCCAAATGGAAACATGCCTCCTTAGTCCCTATCCTGAAGAAGCCCAACCTGGACCCCGACCTTCCCAGCAATTACAGGCCCATTTCCCTTCTGCCTGCCCCAGCTAAGATCTTGGAAAAGCTGGTCCACTCTCAACTGGCGACCTTCATCGAGTCCAATGGGCTTCTCCATGACTCCCAGCATGGCTTTAGGTCGGGCCACAGCATGGAGTCGGCCCTTATTGAAATGGCCGACTCTGTGAGGTGGACGCTTGACCGAGGGTTGAGGGCGGTGTTAGTGCTGCTGGATCTCTCAGCAGCATTTGACACCATCTCCCATAAGATCCTGCTGAGAAGGTTGGAGAACTTAGGGCTGGGTGGCTCTGTGCTGAAGTGGCTGTCTTCCTACCTGTCCGTCCGCACACAGCAAGTTTTCACCCCTCCCTTCACTTCCACTGCCAGACCGCTCCGATGGGGAGTCCCACAGGGCTCTTCCCTTAGTCCGCTTTTGTTTGATGTTTATTTTACACCCTTGGCCAAGCTGATTGCTCAGACTGGGATTAAGTCCATATCCGATGCTGATGACATTCAGCTACTTTTTACGTTCGATACCCCTTCTGCCTCTGCCTTCGAGCCTCTGAAATCCTGCCTTAGAGATATCTCTAATTGGATGGACGCCAATTCCCTCCGTCTCAACGCAGGCAAAACGGAGATCCTGTTTTTTAAATCTCCATCCCCCCTTGACTCAAGTCTGTGGTGGCCGGGAGACCTGTGCCAAGCCCCCACGCCCAAAGACTCGGTGAGAAACCTGGGAGTACGCTGGGACAACCATCTCAGCTTCAACACCCAGGTACAAACAGTAGCAGCCTCCTGCTTCGCTAAAATCAGAACAATCAAACGGCTCATTAACTATCTGCCGGAGGACTGCCGTAAGACTGTGATCCAGGCACTAATCATTTCCCATCTTGATTATGCCAATGCTCTCTACCTTTGTATCACAGCTGGCCTGTGTTATAAACTACAGACGGTCCAAAATGCCGCTGCCCGGCTGGTGGAGAGAATCCCTGCCAGACACCATATCTCTCCACAAACTTCACTGGCTACCCATTGCAAAAAGATGCGTCTTCAAAGCAATGACGCTGGCCTTCCGTGCATCTAAAGGCAATGGGTCGGCCCATCTGAAAGCCACCCTACGTCCTTACGTCAAATCCAGGTCACTACGCTCCAACTCCCTACTTCTCCTGGAAACCCCCCGATTTAATCGTTCCCGTGCAGGTGGAAAAACCTTCGCTGTCTGCGCCACTCAGCACTGGAACAAGCTTCCGCTAGCTCTTCGCACCTGCCAAGCAGAACCTGTATTCTGTAATCCCTGAAAACCCTTCTCTTTTCCTCCTAGTTTGGTTTCCCGACTTTAGCCCTCCTGTCGTCAGAGCTTTTCAGCGCCGGGATGCCCCGTTGGGGCCGCTGCGCGCTTTTTAAAATACACAAATAAATAAATAAATAAACTAGGGTAGCAAAATTCCTCTTTGTGATATATCTAAAACATTTCTTACACCAACCCTGTATTCTGCCAGCTTGGGCGTAGACCAAATCCTTAGCCAGTACAAGATGGATTTCAGATGCGCTAGGGGTGCAATAGACAGAAAACCTAGGTCACGTTTAAAAATAAATTGTGTACTTTGGGCCAAATCAAGGACTACTCTTAGAAATGTATTCTCAGCCACCTCCAGGGTTTTTATATAAACATAACCACAAAGCTCTGCTCTGTATATTGTGGCAACTACAGCGTTGGCCCTCCAATCCTCAAGCATGGGGTACATTGGGTGGGACAAGGCTTTATTTGCAAATTTTAGGATGACTACCACCCTGCCCTTTATTATAAAGGTACTTTTGGTAACCTGGTTACCCCAAGTATTTGGACTAGAGAAGTGAATACCAAGATATTCAAAATGTAGCACTTCCTCTAACTCTCCCCATTCCAACATTAATGATCCTCTGAAGCCTCTAGAGGGATGGATGGCCATAAAGTTTGCCATGATCTTGTTAATTGCCAATCTGTGATATAAGCAGACTCTGTTAAACGTGCTAAAAGGGGTCTCCAGGCCCTTACGGGTTTTTAATACTAATAAAGTATCAGCCATGAATAGTAGGGTGGGTATTTTGGTTTCCCCTAGAACAGGGGAGCCGTTATCACAACCCAGAAGGTAATCAATGCAGCCATTAATAAACAGCAGGAACAATGAGGGGGTGAGGATGCATCCTTGCTTGACTCTTTTTGCAACCTTAAAGGGATCAGTATTTTCCTCATTTATACCCCATCTATCTTGTGCAAAATTGTCTTGGTGTAGCCCAGCAAATAGAGCGAATAGTCAGCAGCAAGCCCTAAGTCACCTAGTGTACGCCATAACTTATCCCTAGGGATCATGTTGAATGCTGCCTCGAGGTCAACACAAGCGATATATAGACTACCCCTTTTTATGTCCACTTCTTTCCATCCTATTAACTGGAACCTAGAAAAGTGGTCAACTGTGCTAATTTTGGGATAGAATCCAGGTTCTCTTGTTCTATAACGCAATTGGATTTAATGGCTCCATTATTAGAAACTTGTGACTCCTCTGGTGGCAATTCAGAGTGATCTTCATGTTATACCACTCTAAGTTTCTGGTTGTGCATCTGAATGATCAGTTTCTGGCTTTCCTGGTGATTGTCATTTCTTTATAGCTGAGGTGAGATATCTTCTTGTTAACTGCAAACACATAATCAATGGAGTCACTCATGTGAAATATTGGGTTGTCCTACCAACCTTTTTTCACAAGGGGGAGGGCCCCCAGACAGAGTGTTGAAATAGCTACTTAAATGAATGAAACACACACTCTTCTATGCCACCTCCATGTACACCAAAGGCCAACATGATAAAAGTCCTGCATATCTCTCTTCACAGGCTTGAGCATTTTATTTCATCTTTCAAAAAGAACGTAGGTCTGATGATTATATGAGCTAGAGAGCCTGCTATTAACCCCACACTCATCCTTCATGGCCTTCATAGACATGAAATTGTTTCTCATACATGAATAAGAATAATTATTGTAAATTAACCGGGTAAAAACTCCAGTTGCAAATTCATCCTGTGCTCCCCCATTTTTTGCTGACTGGTCCTGGTGGTAACTGACTCTGACTGTCCCTGGGCTCTGCCTAGCCAGGTCCAGGACCAGTGCAATGGTGAAAACACAGTGAAAACACACATGAACATTAGTGTAAACTTTGGTTAGGGTACCGCTATGACTGGCATGGCCTACCCTATAAGTCCCTAGTACACAATAGGGCAGGGGGGTAAAAACTACCTTTAAGTCCCTAGTATATAATAGGGCATGACAGTTTAGAGACCAGCAGCCTGTCTGCAGTTGCATCTGTGCACTGCTGAGAGCCTGAGGTCATGTTAAAAGCAGGCCTGTTTTGCAGCACTGCTTTTAAATGTAAATTGCACTCAAACTCAACTTTGCTGGTAGGGGCCCTTGAAAAGTGATAAACTACAATATTCTGGCATATTGAGTACCCCCAGTGTCTCCGCTAGGTGTTCCAGAGGTGGGGGGATCATGTACTTATAAGATGGCTCTTATAGAAGAGGTCTTATATGCCCAGGGGATAGAAAAAGTGCACATTTTGCTCCCCCCATTGTAATAAAGTACTTCCCTAATCGACTTTTGTGCGAGGAGCACTGTGGAGTGAGGATCTAAACTATTTCGGCATATTCAAATCAGGACCCTTAAAGTCTCCCCTAGGGGTCCCAGGTGTGGGGGGTCATGTAGCTATAAGTAGGGTCCTCAGAAAAGATGCTTTATATGCCCTGGTGTTGGAGACATTGCACATTTATTTTTAGCATTGTAGATCCCCAGCAACATAGGTCAACATGGCAATCGTTTATTAATGAATAACTATCACTAGGCTTCCTGTAAAATATAATTAAAAGACTTAGGAAAATGGTATTGATAAATCCAACAGCATGCTATTGTTGAATTCATCCTAAATTATGCAGAAATAAGTGATAAGACACTTTCTTGTCTGTAAACCAACATTCAGCCTACCTGTGGTCTTCCCTGATTGGTCAGAGTTAAAAGGATTAGCCAGGATGCTTTGATGGCGTGATATGTGGCTCATGTGGCTCACTCAGTGAGAGGCTATCTCTTGGAATAGAGCTCTGCTACACAGGAATGCTAGTGCAGGGGGAAGGGTCATAAACCATGGAGATTCAAAGGGGGATATGGCAGGCAGAGAATACCAGCTCCATCTACACTCCAGTCCTCTGACCCAGCAAGATGGCATGCCTTAGGTAGCAATTTGCAGATAGTAGGTGGAGGAGAGCTATGGAAATGAGCCACACTCGAGGTCAGTTTAACTAGTTCTGGCTCGTCTTCTGCAAGTTCAGCCATATGGAAATTTTGATGAATAGTGCTTTCTGGAAGAAGATTATGCCACACTTTGGAGTGAGTGGTCATGCTCTGGTGTATTGCCCTGCACCTCATTGGACAGGAGTGCTCTCCTGCTTGACCCCACAGACCACTGAATAAATCTGTGAGAGGGGCAGAGCATCTCACATCTGCTGCTTGAAACTAAGCGAAGAAGAAAGCTTTCCAAGCTGGAAACTTGATTTGCACCACTATGCTTTGAATTCTGACTGCACCTGCTGCATAATCTGTGCCTAGAGCCTTTGGATATACCCTGCTTCAGGAGGAATAAATGGTGGACTCCCTGGAAGGTACAGGTTAACAGAGTTCACCTGGATCCTCACAACAGGAATCCACAGCCTGGAGTGTGCCCAGCAGATTTGTGAGGCTTTTCTCCAAGTGGATTGTGGGAACTGATGTCCCAAACCTTCAAGGACCATCTTGGAGATTCCAGACCCTTTGATTGTGTTTGAAGAAACTTTGGAAAAAAACTCCAGAGGGAGACCAACTCAACTGTGAGAGCCAAGCCAGTCACCTTCAACCGAGAGCCAGCATGCCCTGCTGCTTCATCCAGCTGAAAAGCTCCGGGGTCCAGCTTTCAGAGTTTGCCTGGAAGTTCCCTGGAAAGCTAGTTGGTGGACACTCTTTGAACCCATACTAGAGAAGAGCATTGAGGGACCCTGGCCGAGAAAGCTTCACAAACGTTTTTAAGTTTGAAGGTAAAATCTCGATGAGGCCTACCGCGAGGGGTATCCGAGCAGGGCTCCACCACAGTCTGACTGAAACTTCGACTTTCTCCCGGTCAAGCACAGCCAGATGTCCCAGTGTGGTGTTATATGTTTGTAAGTGCTATATAGTGCTACCTTTTAAAAATGTCTCTAGGTCCCTCTGTTGGATTTTATGTTTTGAAGATACAAATACTTTCTTTTTTTATACATTGGTGTGGGATTTTTTTTGTGTGTTGTGTTCACTGAAATGGGTTTTTAAATGTTTTAAATACCTGTCTCTTAAGTTAAGCCTAACCGCTCGCAGCCAAGCTAACAAGGGTTGAGCATGGGAATAATTTATTGAGACCTGACCTGTACTGAGCCCTAGACTTTGTCAGTGGCCTCATTGCCAGTGGTAGATGCACATTTATTACTACAAATAACCCATTTTCCAACAACTCCCAACAGCTCACAGGCTAGCACTGGGGCTGCTAAGGGCACAAGTCCTATGAAACATGTACCTAAGCATTGCCTGAAGTGGTAGTGATGAGTGGTAGTGGTACCATTTGATATTAAACCCCAATTAATGTCCCTGAACCAGCTCCCCTGCTGCTGCACAAACAGCTGTTCATCCCTTCCTGCCTCCTGACTGTCTAGCTGTGTTTTGCTAGTATTGCCACTGTTTATCCTTAGCACTTTCTACACTTATTACTTCTGTATTTTGTATTTCTTATGATACCATTTTCCAAACGCTGTATTTCCTCCTCGTTTCTGTATTTTTGCTTGATTGTAGCCACTGGTTAGATTTATTGGGCCCGATTCACAAAGGTAATCTGAGATGAAAGTCAAACTTTACAACTTTCGGTATTCCCAAGGGCATTTACGAGTAGTACATTTAGACATTTGTGTCAGTTTAACTTAGGTTTTGGTCTTAAGTCTAACTCTGATCAAAACTTAAAGTAAACTGAAACAAAAGTCTAGGTTTACTACATGTAAATGCCCTTTATGACTACTGAAAGTCGTAAAGTTAGGCTTTTGTCTCAGTTTACCTTTGTGAATCAGGCCCAATTCTTTCTGTTTTATAATGCTATTGCAATTTCCTTATTTGTATTTCCTCCTGGTATGGACTGCAGCAGTTCTCGCTTCGACGTTATTTTCCTGCTGTTTCCCTCTGCTTCCTACCTCCCGCCTTCCTCACCCACTGCTACTCAGTGCCCATCCCTCCTCCCTGGACCTACATAATGGAGGCCGCAGTGCGACCACACAGCGGATGCATGCAGCGGGTGCACCATCGATGGGCTAAAGGCAAGTCCATCTGTGCCCATCCACACAAGGACTGTGCCCAGCACCAGGAACTCTGGCTCTCCCACTAGACGCAGATACACCTCCGCCAAGCTCAAACGCTAAACACCAGACTCCACAACAACAACTGCTGCCCACCACTCCATGATCAACGTAGGACCTTTTCCTGCGGGCAGTCTCTTCTCCTACAACACCAAAGCACCGGCTCACACGGCAACCGCTCCCAAACTACCCATGACTGCTTCAGATGAACTTCACTACCACCTGCTCAACACATGATCACTCAGCATGCACGCCACTGAGATCTCGGACACCTTCATCTCCCTCACCCGCTATCATCTTCCTCACCAAAACCTGGCTCAACCACAAATCCAGGCCTCTTTTCGCCTTTGCCACTCCAGATGCTACAAAATAGCACACCGGCACAGCATCAACAAAAAACGGAGGTGGAATACCCATCATCCACAAAGAAACCATTCACTGCACCACTGTCACATACGATGTCACCTAATCATGGAACACCTCAATTTCAAACTCCAAACTGACTGCAAAACCCCAAACAGAGGCTCCCCTTACCTACAGACCTCCAGGAGCACATCCTCGTTTCTCCTACGCATCCCCAAATTCATCGCCTTGCTCATCATTGACCCCAAACTTTGCATCTTCCTCGGAGACCTCAATTTGCACATCGACAACCTTACCAACACGAACATCACCAACCTCCTCAAAAGCAGGTTCAACATCGGCCTCACCCAATTTGTCACCAACTATACACATAACACAGGACTCTGCTGAACCACACCTTCATGGCCAGTGACAGAGTCAAGTACAGCCATGTCTCTGTACTCACCTGGTCAGACCACACCATTGTCTACTTCACTATCACTGGATCCCACCCCACTAACCCACCCAGCACCTCTCACCACAGGTGGAACAAATTATCAGAGAGCCAGTGGACCAACTCCCTCAGCCCCTCCCACCACACACAACTTAAAACAGGCTGTCAGGAACTTCTCTGCCTGGAACCCAATTGTTCTGACAGAATCGCACCCATCATGCCCACCAAACTTAATAGATCCACCAAATAGTCCAGGATTCGCTCCAGAGCACTCTCCGGATTGATCGTGAGAAGTTCAAGAACAATACCTGCCCTTTTATATGCTGCTTCGAATTGAGGACAACACATTATTATTTTTCTAATATCGCCGTTCATGGAAGCGCTTTGAATCTTGATTTTATGAGTTTTGACAAACAGGGGTAGACAGTAATTCTATATCATCCATAGAATTTTGAAATAGATGCCCTGAGGAAGTCTTTGGTTAAATCCAGAGGATGAAACACTTGTTGGCATTTCTGTGTGGCTGTCTGTTCTGATGCTGAAGAACTGAAACATGAATTGTCATGCACAAGATAGCAAATAAAGTACCAAGGAAAAACAGAAAAAAACATTAAGAAGACTATTGCGTTGACTAATTGTGGCTGGAGGCTAAGGGACTATAGCTCAGGAAATTGAATTTGTACTTCAATTTAAATGTGTGGACTGTGTCTATACCATGGACAATGAGGGGTGGTTGTTCCCCAAATTCCTTTGAGCTCTGTCCCAGCGGGGAATAGAATCATTTTTTCTGAGTACAGGTTCACTTAGCCTTGTGCAGCTTATACCCCACTACCCTTTTTGCCTGGATCTAGATCAGTTGGTACAACACTGAACTGAGAACCACAAAACACAACTGTAAGCTAACTATATGAAATTTAGGAAAGGAGTCAAGGCATGGCTTTTCAACCAAGAATGATACTATGAATCTATGACCCTCTGGAATGTTTTGATCCGAGGCGCCGGGAAGCCCTCAGGGTAGCTGTTGCGCCCTACAAATGGAATAAATAAATAAATAAATAAATAAGCTGCTAGAAAGGAAATGGTGCACCATCCTGGAGCCCACAGATGAGCCACCTTCAAGACTTCCACCAACCAATACCACCAACTCCGGAAAGAGACAAAAAGGAGCACCCTAGTCTGACTCATGTATTGAAGCCAGTTCTATCCACATCAAAGAACTCTTCAACATCCTCAGAGAGTTCTCCAACCCTTCAACCACCAAAAACATCATCACCCCTTCCCAGATACTCTGTGACACCCTGGTAGACTTCTTCCACGACAAGATCTCCATCACCTACAAACGCATCGAACCTTAACTCACCACCTCCCACAACCTCAACCTCCTCGCTCCCACAGATGCTTACCCCCACCACCTGCTCACCACCTGGGACCAGCTCACCACACAGAACACCATGAAAATTATCCACCACAACCTTATCAAGAAGCTTCCTAACATTGGAATCCAAGGAGAAGCCCTCAAATGAATTGTCTCCTTCCTCACCGGAAGAACCCAAATAGAGCCAAGAACATCCTCTGTGGTGTCCCACAAGGCTATTCCCTCAGCCCTACACTGATCAACACCTACATGACCCCCTTAGCCAGCATAGTCAGAACCCATGGACTAAACATCATATCCTACCCAGATGAAACCCAGCTCATCCATTTGCTATCAGAATACCCTTCCACCACAACGTTAACAGTTACATAACAAGTGCCACTGACTGGATGTAAAACAACTGCCTAAAAGTCAACACAGGAAAAGGAAGTGCTGATGTTCAGGAACAACACCTCTTCATGGAATGGCTCCTGGTGGCCTTCTGAACTAGGATAGTTATGCATTCTGACAGGCCATGGCCACAACCTTGGCATTATCCTGGACACCATGAAAAACCTGATCAACAGGATCTCTTCAACCTACTTCCTCACTCTTCGCACCAGCTGGCTGGACTATGGCAAAGCACTTTACATAGGAATCATCGCGCGTCTCCTTAAGAGACTACAGACCATACAGAATTCAGCAGCTAGGTTCATCCTCGACCTCCCCAAATGGACCCACATCACTCCGCACCTCAACAAGATGCATTGGCTCCTCATTTAGAAGAAATTTCAATTCAAGGTGCTGATCCGCACTTACAAAGCCCTTCACAATCAAGGACCAGCGTACATCAACCACTGCATAAACTGCCACCATCCCTCTAGACACCTGAACTCCACTCCTCTTTCGCACACACCCACTGCATCTGCTGAAGCAACAGTGGAGGACCCTCTTTCTCCTACCTCCCTGCAATGTCCTGGAACGACCATCCAATTCACCTCCAGACTTCGTCCTCTCTTCTGGAATGTAGGAAAGGAATCATGACCTGGCTGTGCAACTAAACCCCTCCGAAGCAGCAAGGTTTCTCAGCACCTGGATACCCTGGTATGTGATTAGCCACATGTTATACATCCAGTTTGATTGATTGATTGATTGATTAATAGCTGTGTCATCAAAGGAGCCATGGTATGACCAACAGAATCCAGACAACACGCTGAAGAAACTAACAAATGTTCTGGCTAGTGGAGAAACATTGGTAGAACATCCCCACATTTACACACATGCTGGCTGCTTTCTATAGGGTGCATCATTTGCCATGGACATCAGGAAATTCATGTGACACTCTGCAACCATAAGCCTGCTCCTGGCCCTGTATTTTGGAATAGATAGTTGCTATACTTCAGTCCACCAAGTCAAAATATCCAAAAGCACTTTTTAGTCTGCACCTGAGCTTGTACATCCAGACCAACCAGAGAAGGGAACTGTAGCAATACTTATAATTCAAAGAGGTCATTGATGAAAGACACTGCTGCCTTTGGAGCCAGGTCAAAGATTTTGCCTGGTAGGGTTGAAACTTCTAAGCAACCCCCAGCAAACTCAGCTGTTGCTCCTACCCAAACTTAATGTGGTTGATGCATAATAGTTCCATATCATTTCCAGATCCACCCTCAACAATCTCAGTATTTCTATCAATCTATAGGATGATGGCAGCCATCAGAATCTTCGGGAGCTATCACATTTTTATCAAAGTTTATTCAGTAAAAATGTTTCTGCACTTTAAAAATTTTGTCAGGTGAACTGTTCAGGAAGTGTTGAGAATTCTAAGGCCCATGTGAGTGAATTTTATTGTTTATGATCCAGCCCTCCTTGTATACCATGACAACCTCAAAGTGCATCCATTTGGGTTTTTACCTGATATCAAATACCATATAAGTCATGTCTAAGACAGGGACATATATAAGGCTTTGGCAACTTCTTTGGATTACCCCTCACGTGAAATAGTCACCAAGGGTCAAGTCTTTGTGTCCTACACTGTTTACGTCTAGAACACTTTATAACTCCAGGCATGGCACAATCACTTGAGGATCTTTTCCTGATCCCATGGATCTGGGCTGATTATTAGAGGATTATTCAGAACAATCACCTTAAATTTGTACTTGATCACTAAATTGCCCCACCGGGTCCTACACCACAGCCATTTGGTTGGTGTCTAGACCCTGTGTCTAGTCGCCTCCGGAAATGTGGAGCAGAAGCACCCATATAAGGTTTTCCTAATAAAGTGATCAAATCATCAAAAGTAGCAACATTCTTCCTGTTCAACCACTGTTTCACATCCTGGTAGCATCGTGCATCTATGTCCTTGAACGTTAACCACTAGTGTTCAGAAATCTGCACAGACCATCTAGTTCAGAAGTTGCTTATGGTCCACAACAGCATTTTCTTATATCTTTAGGCTTCATAGCATTTGGAGACAGTAGCATCCACTCCAGCCTCTCAAGAGAATGTACCCTGTCCAGTATAATCCTACCTGGATGACAGGTATAGTTTTTAAGTCACAAGAATCAACAAATGATATCCTGAGAGTGAGAGGGTTTTGTTTCAGCAGGATAGCACAGTATTTTTACTTGTTACTTCTGGAAGTTGACCTCCTAAGTGCCTGCTGCTGAACCTTTGTGTCCTTGCAGTTGTCAATTTGGGCATAATGATCCTTCTGTACATCTTAGCCTACCAAAAACTGCCCTATTGTGAGTGTATGGTTTCAGTGTCTCAAAATATGGGTAGCACTTGTAGATCTCTTTAGTATTTGACTTCATACTTTTTCAGACACATTACTTTTAACCAGCGCATACACCGTTGTGCAGTTCCTAAAAAAGACTGAGGATCTGCACATTTTTTGGACAACATAAACTAAGTGATTTGTGTCTAGATTGATCCCAAACACTCCTGCAGAATATGTCGGCCTGTAGACCAGCCAGTTCACAGTGCCACTATAAGCCCCCTAAACTTACCAAGGAGCAGATCATTTTTGGAAACCATCGAAAATGACACCCCTTGATCATTCAGGGATCGTGGAAACAGTACAGTATTGTTCGCTCAGTCACTCATACTGACTCAGTCTTAGAGAGATACCCAGAATAAAAGTTGGGGACGTTTTCAATAAGCATTTATTGAACCAGAGTCATTCTAGTACAAAACATATGTGTGGCAACAATCAATAGACAGAAGGAAACGTAAGAGATTACAAGCACCAATAGAGTAAATAGAAGGTAGAATTCTACCATGGAGCTGAAACTGTGAATACATGCGGGCATATAAACATGATAGTAATCAAGCATACTCCTACGATGCTGACCCTACCTAAGTGTACCTAGCATGTATATGGGTGTAAAACCAAGAATCCCCTAGGAATGAGCCAACCCCATTACCTAATGGGAGAAAATGAAGATCCTTTCTTAGTCTTGAGTTGGACACCACGCACAGGATGTCAGACGGATGCATGTTGGAGCTTTTGCGTGCTGGGACCTCAGCGTCTGTATCAGGGTGGAAGAGTCTCCTCCCCTTCCCTAGTAAAGGTGCACTTCTTTTATACAGAAAATGAACCCTTAGGGGTTCTACATCAATCAATATGTTATGAGTATGATTATGTAGATAAGCCTAAATCAATAAATGTAATTAATGCCAAGTAGACTGATAGCCCTAGGATGAAAGATAGCAGTGACTTTTATACAGAGTATGTTAATCCTGCTATGTACGTTATGTGCAGGGGATTTTACTAAGAATCCTCATGCATAATGAATGAGGCTAGTTTCTAGGAAACCAATCACATTTATTCAGCAGGAAACTAGGTGAAAGGTCAATGCTAGAACCATTATGCAGGGCGGGGTAGGACAAATGTAGGTGAAAGGTCGCTTTGCTACTTAGGTCTAGATTGGGGGACATAACACCCACTCCTCACCTGAAGGAAAACATGTAGCTGGTGCTAAAATAGGCCTGCTAAAAAGTATAAAAACATTGAAAATCATTTAAAACCAATTTCTAAAAACATTTTGCATATAAGAAAACATTCTCTATAAGTCCACTAAAAAGGAGTCAATATATCATCAGACTGCATATCGAAAGCCATGGTGCTCAGTGAGAGCAGAAGAATAATAGATCAAAAAGATGTTTTGCATCCCAATATTGTCTTGTTTTGGAAAAAGGGCATATTGTTCCCATCACATGGAGAAGGAAATATTTATGTGTCCTGTGTGGGAGACACAACATCACTGTCGCTCGCATTCGCAGATGACGGTCCCTGTAACAACTTCTTTACCGGGTCAATGGAACAAAGGTGATCTTCTCCAGTTTCCACAGCAACTTTTGCTGAAGAAACACATGAAGCCTGTGAGCATGTTGTAGAGTCATTGTCTGTTCTTCCAGGAGCTGAAGCATACCATGGAGGCTCTAAGAATGCCATCATAAACATGGGAATACGCTGAAGACACTGATACACGTGGGCCTTTAAGGGGTCCAATAGTACATCTGCATCAATCGGCGCAACCAATGGAAAGGTCAGACATAGGCCCAACACGCATTCGTATCTGCAAAAGAAGCAGCAAAACACAGGCAAGATAAAATTAAACCAGGCTGGACTGAATGATAGGAACCAATGATCACTCAGATCCCGAAGCAGAGGTGTGTCCAGATAGAGCAGCATGGGGTCACAACAACATTGCACTAGCAGTGCCACTGGCATTTCATGGTTAACTGGGAAGCCCATTGCAAAGCAGGAAAATAAAACTAGGATGCCCACTACAAGTAGTAAGAGCAACGGAAGGCCTTCAAAAACGCTTTCCAATATGGAGTGCATGAACGCTGGAATAACTCTGAAGCATGTCTGAAAGGTGCTCAATAGCCCTGAACCTATACATTTAAATAGGTGTACGATCCCCCTCATACCAGACATCTTAAAGATATGATAAACCATTTCTCCAAAACCGAGCGGGAAGTTCATACAGACTAGTGCCTGTATCTCAGAAGATGACCTTGCCACCTGGAGAACAAAACTCTCTTGGGCTGAGGTTAAGCCCACATCTTGTTGAAGAAGCATGGCTTTCAGTCTGCTAAGTGAATCAAACTGAATAAAGGAAACATTCAATGAGGGCCATAGCATTTCCTCCTCATCTGTGTGGGCTGTGGAAACAATACTTTCATTCAACAAGTAACAATAGAACTTACTGCGCCCAGATATGCGATGCCTGGTACCATCCCACAATAGCAATGAACACTCAGCATCAAATAGCTCCCATTAGAGAGCAGCTCGAACACCGGATGTATCATGGCAGTTGGGGAACCCTTCAAGTAACAGGACAAGTTAGCAACCGAGGTTACACGCCCCATGTAGAGAAATATCCTTACAAACTAAAGAACCCCTTAAAGCACTTTCACAGTTTGAACCGCTAAGTAAAACGCTAGTGTCCTCATTTCTGCATCTAAATCTGTACGTTAATTCCCAGTACTCATGTATGTACCCTTCTCCTAGCACTTCATAGCTGTCTACCTGGTGATACTAGAGACAGTATTGAAATTGGAACGTTGTGACTGGCAGTGTAAAGAAGCCATGGATTAACCATTATGTGGAAGCTGACTCGGCCACGGACTTTCGGATCCCTTACTCCACTTGAAATGAAATGAAATTAAATTACATTTCTATAGCGCGTAGCTACCCTGAGGCCTCCTAGCGCTTATGGACCGGACAGACAGATAGGCACATCCTGTTAATGCGTGGTGCTGTAAAGATGGGTTTTGAGGAGTTTACGGAAGGCCAGTAAGTTTGGTTCCCCATGAAGAGTGGGGGGGGGAGAGTTCCAATTTGAAGCATTCAGGGAGAAGAAGCATCCGCCCCATCTAGATATTCGTACTTTCCTTGGGGTAGCAAGAAAAGCAGAGCTAAACCGAAGATTCCTAAGAGGTTGGTACGTGGTGACCAGGGACTGGATGATGGCTGGGCCAGATTTTCAGATGGCTCTGTGAGCCATGCACATGGCCTTAAACGGTATCCTAGCCCGGACTGGGAGCCAATGCAGCTTCCTTAGTGCCGGTTTTGCTGATTGTCTCCGGGGAATCTGGCGAAGTTGACAAGCCGCACAGTTTTGGATCACTTGTAGTTTCTGAATTGTGGACTGAGGGGCGCCCAGATACAATGCATTCCCGTAATCCAAGCGGGACAGTATGAGGGCTTGCACCATGATCCTTCTCGCCGGGAAAGGGAGCAGGGGGAGAATCTTTCGTAGCATTCTCATTAGGCCAAAGCATGTCGCAGAGAGGTTAGTGGCTTGATAGTTGAAACAGAGAGAGCTGTCAACCCACATGCTCAGGCTCTTAATCTGCTGTTTTGGAGCTGGGGTAGGGCCAAGACAGGTCGGCCATAGGAGTGCCAAAGAGGGTGATGGAGGTTTGCCCAACAACATCAGTTCGGTCTGGTCTTCATTTAGCTTAAGGTGAGAGAGTCCCATCCATTCGGCTACGCCCTCTAGGCAAGTACCTAGAGTGCAAGATGATCTCTCGGGTGGTTGAATGCCACAACCAGTTGAGTATCATCTGCGTACGTAATGATCTTTATGCCGAATGGACAGACTATCTCTGCCAGAGAGCCATATAGGTGTCAAAAAGCATGGGGCTCAAAGGGAACCCCACAGCTAAGGGGCCACCGGTTTGATGTGGTAGTTCCCTCAAAGACTTGAAAGGAACTGGTCCCTTAGAAAGGACTGGAACAAGGTAAGTGACATATCTGTCACTCCAAGATTTTTCAATCGCTCAAGCAGGATGTTTGATCAACAGTGTCGAAGGCGGCACTGAGATCTAGAAGAATGATTTCTGCTGAGCCGGCCTGGTCCAGCAGTCTCCTTTCTTCCTCTGTTACTGCTAACAGGGCCGTCTCCGTCCCGAGCTGAGGACGGAATCCTGTCTGAGAGACATGGAGCAAGTTGTTGGATTCCAAGTACTGCACCAGCGTGGAGGTCTCTCAATCAGCTTGCTCAGCCAGGGGAGGAGAGAGAGGGGTCGAAAATTTGCCATGTTGGAGTGATCTAAATTGTTTTTTTTCAGAAGGGCTCTAAACTGAGCACACTACTAGGCCAGGGGTACCGTGCTGGATGTGATTGAGGAGTTTAGAGTATCCAAAATTACAGGGCAGATAGCATTAGTAACTAGTGAGAGGTGCTGCTGAGGGGCGGGGTCTAAAGGGGAGCCCGAGGTCACCCTGGAAATAAGTAAATCCAAGGAATCAGCGTCTAAAAGAGGAGGATCTCCTAAAGACTGTAGTTCAGGGTGCAGGCTTTTGATACCGAGAGCTATAAACTCAGTGGGCCCGATTCACAGAATGAACTTAAGACTCAATCCTAAACTTACTACTATTTTGGTATTCACAGAATGCACTTACTACTTTTGGCATTCACAGAATGAACTTACTATTTTTGGTATTCACAGAAGTTAGGATTTTGTCTTAAGTCTGTCTTAAGTCTGTCTTAAGTTTGTCTTAAGACAAATTTAAGACAAAATCCTAACTTCTGTGAATACCAAAAGTAGTAAGTTCATTCTGTGAATGCCAAGAGTAGTAAGTGCATTCTGTGAATACCAAAATAGTAGTAAGTTTAGGATTGAGTCTTAAGTTCATTCTGTGAATCGGGCCCAGTCTGTGGGGGAGGGAAAGACAGGCAGATCAGGCAAATTTTTTTATGGAAATATTCTGCCAGGTTGTTGCAGCGGTCTGGTGCTTCCTCCGTGTTAGGAGGTTTATGCGGCAGGGTGGAGAGAGATTTATCAATACGAAAAATCTCTTTAGGTGAGTTAGCAGCTGCACTAATTATTTCCTCATAGAAGGTGGTTTGGGCGGTTTTAATTTCTGCCTTGTAACTCCTAATAGCCTCTCTATAATAATTTTTCCTATCTTTTGCAAAATTTTGTCTCCCCCTTCTTTAGAATTTTCTGCAAGTTTGCTTAAGCTCCCTTAATTTAGGGGAAAACCATGGTACCGATTTTTGTTTAAATCTCTTGTGGATAGGTTTTTTGGGATGTATTATATCTAATGAGCTTTGGATCCATAAATTAAAGTTGGTGTTTGCCTGCTCAGGATTAGGATCACTGCAAGGTCTAGTAGCATCAAGAATTGTAGTCCATTGGCTGATGGAGAGATTCGACCATTTCCTTTCTATTGTCAAAGTAGCACTCTGGGGAGGAATGGGAGCCAAAGTCTCCCAGAAAAGAGGGATTAGCAAGTGGTCAGTCCAGGGGAGGAGAATGGGAGTGCCTACCGAAAGATTGTGATCATTACTAAACACAGGGTCGAGGAGATGGCCCTTGGCATGCAGAGGGGAAAATCCTTTCTGCTTAAGTTGTAGTGCCGAGAAGCATGTTGATAACTTATTGGCCTGATGATTAGAGGGGTCATCCAGATGGATATTAAGATCCCCCAGTATTGACGCGCTGGACCAAGATGGCCGCATGACACCTCTGCTCTCTGCCGTTGCCCTCTAAGCTCACCATCCTGCCAGTAATCCTGCTCTAGAAGCTCGGAGATCGCATGAGGACGGGAAGCGGAGCTGCCGGCTGGAATCCCGACCTCCCGGCGACGTGGGAAACTGGAGCACTGAGCTTCGTACTCTGAAGCCTCCTGGGGATCAGAAGCCGGGGCCTGGAGTGGTGAGGTGGCGGGGAACATCCTTTACAATGCAACTTTTACCCCGCACTACCATTACAACGCAACCATTACAACGCAAGTCATTACAACGACTTGCGCTGGAGGGCGCTGTAGGATAGGGAATAGCTTAATTTTCTATCCAACACCTTCCCTACTATCCACGGGGACTGGAGTTGGAATAGAAAATTAAACTATTCCACTATCCAGCGCCCCACAACGCAAGTCGTTGTAACGACTTGCGTTGTAAAAACTGCGTGGTAATGGCATGAGTGGTAAAAGCATGCGTTGTGATGCCATACAACCGAGGTGACTGGCGCGAAGTGCGACAACAGCGAGGATTCGGGCCGGAAATCGCCGGTCAAGCCGATGTTGCCCGGAGTGTCTTTGAAGGAACCCTGTGAATGTGCATAGACGGTGAGCAGAACAAGTGGCGGTCCTTGCTGGTAGTGGCTTCCCCCCTGGAGTCCGCTCCCCGCTGAGATTGGGGTGTTCGGAGCCCCAGCGACGCGACGGTGTTGGTGCTTGGTGCGGGGCTTCATTGGAGACCGGCACCCTCTCTAAGAAAAATGAAATATATTTATTTTGAATGATGTCACCAAAGATGTGTATCTTTTATTTTTGCTGGCTCTAGAACTCTGTGTACTTTGGACCTGCTAACCAGAAGTAAAGTTCTTGTGCTGCAGATGTACACATCATTAAGTTGGCCCCTTCCGAATCGGAACTTCTTACTTGCCTATAGGTCCTTAGTATGCGGTACAATGTGCACCCAGGCCTGGGAGTTAAATGCCACTGGTGAACTGCAGCACTTTTTATGCCATTCACTACAGTGGCAATACACGCGTGGCATCAGGCTACCATTGTGGCCTGACTAGCAGTGTAAAACCTGTATTCGACCTGTTAAATAGATCCTTTGAACAGGTCAAAACCTTCCTTTTAAATATTATTAAGTCAAACCTAAGTAGACCTTGTAGCCCACCGGGCAGAGTGCATGATCTTTAAAAGTAGGACATGCAGATATTTAATGTTAACGTGTCCATACAGTGACTAGCACCTACATGCTATTTTCACTGTAGGAAGCCTGGCTAGCCCTTATAGAAATATTAGGGAGCAATATTACATAATAATGCTGTATCTTGGGAATAGACCAGCCCGACAATTACTGAAACAACAATTTTTAAAAGTTATTAAAAAACCTAATTCAATGATGAAGTTAGATTTTTGATAAATATTAACGAAAAGTCTTTTGGGAAGTTACCTTTTCTTTTTTGGTGTCAATGTGTTTATTACCTTTTACTCTATGTGTCTAATTCAGTTTGGGTTTTTTATTGGTTTTGCATTTTGACTTTATTACTCTTTTGGTACTGCACACAGTGTCCTAAATTATGCCTGTCTACTATGTGCCATAGCTACCAGGGAATTGAGCTCAGACTAATTTAGTGCCTTCGAGGGTTCCCCCATAAAAGGGTTGTGATTATTTTCTGCATTTGGTAGTTGACCACCTCCAATTAATTTTGGATGCCTGGTCCTTTAGCACAAAGTTGTTTTGTAGTCACAACTCCTTTGATCTAACACATTCACGCAGTTTGCAATCAAAAGAGAACTTTTTCTTCTGTAAAAATCCATCTTACAGGTCTTTTCAACTTATAAAAAGGTTTTTGTGACCCTTTCTGAATCACAAATAGGTGCAGGCTTGAATGGGGTGTCACAAACCATTGACCTTCTGATGCGCAAGCTGAGGTGGTCTGGTAACTGATTAGCAGAGGTTTAGCCTATCCTGTGAGATAGCTTTCCCATTTAGAATTATTGCTGACTATCTTGGGAATGCAGTCAGCAGTCCAGAGGACCACGGAATGCTATCTTGGTGTTTTCGCAAATGTTTTTTGTCAAAGGGTTGTGTTTTTAACAGCACTTTTCTTTAAAAGGACACAGGATTCTTTTAAAAAATTGCTCTGCTTTTGGGAATGCAAATACAGCTGTAGAGGTTTGCTGTCACTTGCCAGGCGACTTAACCGCATTCACAGTCAATCACAATGGGTTGCAAATTGCAACCTGTCTAATTAACGTTAATTAGACAGATTTTTTTGAGTCATCTGCAGATAGACAATTTGCAATGTGACCTCTTTGTACATGCCTACAATCGCAAACTGCATAGCCATTCAAAAACCAGTCAATGTGCAAATCGCACATCCTGGTTTGCAAATGGGTTTCATGTTATTGGATGCTCTTTTACTTGTTGCCTTTACTTCAAATTGCATCAGCAGGAAACTGCTATAAGCCATGGTCATAATGATATTCAGGGAATAATGACCCAAAAAACAACACATTTTTGGACCCACATTCTACTCGCCCACAAAATTATTCCGTAAACATTATTTTTAAATGAACGTTTCAATTTAGTTTGATTTGTCAAGGCCTTCTTTTAAGTCATAATAGTTTTTTCTCAGTTTCTTATTATTTCTTTTTTGAAGCTGTTCTCTTTTGCTTTGTTTGCTATCAAAATAGGATCACTGGATTGCGTCAGCACCATCTAATCAAACACAACATAATCAGCTATCACTGTTATGCACAGTAAAAGGCTGCCTCTTCTGGCCCTGCTGGCAGTCTAAATGCATGCCTAAGATGTAAACAACATTGATGCCCACTGATTTCACAGAATTGTACCCTGTGGCTACACTTTACCTCATCAGTGTTAATTATTCGGCAGCCCTTTGGGGAAATCGTAACAGGGGACCAGCAAGGCTGATCATCTAAAAGGTATTTAATCTTCCAGGAGGTCCATCTTCATTGCTTTTTAATTGTTTGAATTCATTAGCAAATCAAACAGAGCATCTGCTCCTGTTGGCCTGAAATCGGACCCCCAACCGAAGATTCATTTATAGGTTGCATTTTCAAAGACCTTGCATTTGATCAAAGGAGATTACAGTAACAAATGGATGACAAAGACGTTAGTTCCTCTCAGGGAGGTACACTGAATTAATTTAAGTAGAAATTATCTCCCTTCCGCTTCATTCCGCTTTTTTTCCCAGTAGCGGTTCAAAATTGCTTAAAATCAGATTTAAGTGCTCTACTACTAGTAACATGACAAAGGGTCTTATTTACAGCACTTCCTGCTTGTGGATTCTATGCAGATATGGTTTTATCGATTCAGAATAAGCGGCTAACACACTGAGCGTAATATTTAAAGTACCCATATAATTTGGAAACATGTGGGTATCTGACACTTTAGTAAACCGCACACACAAAACACCGATAAGCACCCAGTCTGCAGATTTTTTCCGTGACCTGCTCTTAATGTACGAATGGCCATGGTCCGGTTCACTGGCGGGGTCTCAACATTTTGAACAGATGCGGCACTGAGCCTGCGATGGCACAGATTTTGGTTCGTGTGCATTCCAAACCATTTCGTAGAGATTGGCTTCAGTCTGCCTGTCTAGAGCACAGTTAGTTATACTGTGGCAAGGCAGCAATGACCTACTAGATAAGGGCTACTTATTAATACTTGGAACACCAAAGAATCAACACAAACAGCAGGAGTTTTAGGTTACTGTCTTGGAATATCTCCTGATCTAGGATGGCATCAGAATTTGCATATTCACTAACTCATCCACTTATACATTCATCTTAGTAAAAGGGAACCCACTCCAGATATCTGTTTGTAAACTACATGTCACTCATGCCTAACAGCACATATCCTGTGAGCAATGAAAGCTATTACTAGTCCCTGCCCATTTGTTCTGTGGGAAATGGAACAATAGACGTATTGCCTTCGGTGAGGAAGTAAAGCTTGCCCTACTGCTGCCCGATTTGTAACTGTCCTGTTATGGAAAGGGCTTGTGATGATGCTACATTAGCTGCACCTCTGAAGGTGAAAAGCTTGCACTGTTTCTTCCCAAGGTGTGCCTGTTCTATAAAGAGTTGGAGTTTCCAAATTCTGCTACCCCATCTTATAAAATTATAAAGGATATTTTGCAAGCACTTTCATAACATGCCCAGGCCAGTCAGATGCTTGGAACAAAGGCACAATCTAGTTAAGAGGCCCTGAAACAGATGCCATGGTTTTAGTCCCAGCTTCCTAGCTTGACCAAACTGCATGATCTAGAACAATTACTTTTCTTACCTATGCCTCCTTTTCCTGTGATCATTGCATTTGAAAGCCCCTTGAAATAATTTAGTTCAAGATGTGCACTGTAAAAAAATCTTCCCTCATGTATGGTTTAATTGACAACATTGATGCTCATGTATAGCAGCAATAAAGGACCTTTATAGGTGGCATAAGACAACTGACTTGCCTCTTCGTTCACTAATAAAATTATCATTAGGGCAAAAGGTGAAAAGAATGCAATAGCCATCCAGGATGGGATTTGCACAATGCCTATTCAGAAAATCTGGTCTTAATCCAGGCTTCAAAGCTTCACCAAACAGTAGGACCCTAGGTGGTTAGTTTTCTTCCCTGTGCCTCCTCCATTTCCATGATCATCACAGCTGAAATCAGCTTCAAATAATTCAGTTCAGGTTGCACTCTGCACAACAATATCCCTTATGTGTGGTGTAAAAGACCATAATATTCCACCTTCAAAAATTGAGGTTTATGTCGGAGAAACATGTGGTGTGAAAGACCATAATGTCACTCCACCATAGAGGCTTATATAGAAGAAACAAGACCACTGGCTTGGCTCTTCAGTCATTAATAAAACTGTCACAGCAGCAAGGTTGTGATTCAATAATTCTAATGAAGGCCTATGTTAGCAGTGATATCAGTACTAAAGTGAAACAATCAAAAATAAACATTTAATGTACACGTTTTTACCTGATCTATAAATGAAGTGGCAGTCAGTGACACTTGCAGTAGAGTAGTAGGTCTAGGATGAGATAAGAAGTGTTCTCCGAACCTCCACGATGCTGCTTTTCCATGAAGACAGCAAAAACAATGATGGGGCTGCTCTGAATTGTGAAAGGCAGCCATCATAACTTCACTACAACTGCCCTATTGGTGCTGTTAGTGAGACAGAAGCTGCTTTGGTGTGGGGTGAGTGGTTCTCAGTCTCAAGTCCAATTAACTCCCACTTACCAGACCAAGTCAGCTGCAAGTGAGGCCTGGAAGTATGGGTATGGCTTGTTGCAGAGTGAGGCACAGAGTTTTCAAGGCGAGGGGTTGGAGGCAATTTGTCCACTCAAAGTATCCAGTGAAATGGAAAATGAACCCTCACATGTGCGAATGGTTTCTTTTTGGATGTATGCATGAAGCAAGGAATTTCTTTCTTTAAATCATTCTTACAGATGTTTTCATATTCATCAGTAAGGCTGGCATATCCACCTGCAAAACAAAACTGATCCCCAACATGCCTGCCCCCACCCGTTGCCACCACTGTGCCCTTTGTGATGAGTGTGGTAAGCAATAAGTTTATGTGCCCCCTCCCCCATACAGTCAAGTGTCATCGCCAGTTTGCCACCTATGATGAGACAGTCGGCCTAGTGCCCTACGGTGACCTGGGTATGCAAGAGCCCTATTTCCTTGACTCATGAACTCTAGATGGGATCCCACATTGTGGTGAATTATCAGAAGCATCCTGCATATCATAAGCTATGTTTTCATTGGCTAAGAGCTGCTAGATTCTCTGCATCCACATGGAGATATTTGGAATAATGTTCATCCCTCAAAGTCCCAGTATTGTTTGTTTTTCCGCCAAGAGAAGGTGGAATATCCTCTTCCCTTTAGACAGGTAAAGACTGCAGCGACATTGCAACCACCGGAGCCAAAGGACCTCCGCTAGCTGCCGGCAGTCATATTCTAATCTATAAAGTACCATGGTCTGTCAGTTTCTCCCTTCAGCCACTCCACTCCGTATCTCACCTGTTCTGCCAGGCAGTAGAGGTGACTATTGGGAACCCCAGCCCTCCCTGTTTAGGAGGACAGGTGCTCATGTGATACCTGAGTCTCTGGCGCCTATCGGCCTAGATCCATGTTTTGCAAATGACAGGCCCGTCTTACATAGGGGTGATGGGAGTGCCTGAAACATACTAGGGAGGGCAGTCATTTTAAAAGAACCAATTCTCCCAACCCAGGAGAGGGTAAGAAGATACCAGGAAGCAGTGAGGACCCTGAGGGTTAGATCATGGTGCTGGAAATTCGTCTGAGCACAGGTGAGTAGCTCTAGAGTCAAAGTAGCACCTAAGTATGGCAATGAATCTAGAGTCTACCGGAAGGGGGTCTCCAAGTTCAAACTCTGGCGGATAGTATGGCCTCCCAAAAAGCCCCACCAACTTTCCCAAGTTAATTTTGAGGCCCACCAGGGTACCATACTCCTCCAGCAATGGCAGAAGATTAAGTAGGGAACACACTGAATCAGTCAAAGTGAGCAGCACATCATCAGCAAAGGCTGACACCTTACATGTGTCTTGGTGGAAGGTGACTCCTCAAATCCTCCCATGGCCCCAGACCCTTTAGAAAAGAGGCTCTAGATGAAGGGCAAACAAAATAGGGTAAAAAAGGTAACCCTGTTGTGCACTCCTCAGTATCAGGATTTCCCATGACCGGAGTCCATTCACCTGAACAGTGGCTCAGGGAGAAATGTAAAGCATCTCTATCTACCCCTGAAAGCATGCCCCTGAATCCTACCTAACACAGCGTGGACCTCAGTCAGCACAGACCAATCCAACCAGTTGAACACCTTCTCTGTGTTAAGGGATAGCAATACTCCATGTTGCGCTTCCTCGATAAGTCTGTAACATGCAGATCCCATTTGGTGCTGTAGCTAGTGGAACCATTTTGGACAAAGCCTGTTTGATCTGCATGTATTAAAGGAGGCTAATACGTCTCCAGATATGTCACCAGGACTCTTGCCATAGATTACTCAGGAAAATGGGTCGATAGGAGCAGCCGCGGCCCGTGGAGGGAGTTTGGTGGGGCAGGGAGGCAGTGCGGGGGAGGGGCCGAGTGGACAGTGGTAAACAACGGAATATGGATAATTGCAGGTAATTAAACAATTTAATACATAAAACGAATTTCGTAGCGCACCATGCATGCAGCGCGAGCTACGAAATTCGTTTTATTTTTAAAATTGTTTACTTACCTACAATTGTCCATATTCCGGTGTTTACCACTGTCCACCTTGCCCCTCCCCCGCACCACCTCCCTGCCCCACCGAACTCCCTCCAAGGGCCGCGGCTGGATAGGAGTGGCACTGTACCAGGTCTTTATCCGGTTTTGCAATAAGTGAGATAGTAGCTTCCATCATTAAGGAGTAGAGGCCGTAGAAGAGAGATAATTTGTTATAGACTTCAGTCAATATTGTGGCTATCAGGTTTGTGGCATATTTATAGGAGATGGCAGTAAAGCCATCGGTTCCTGTGACCGTCTCCCATTTGAGGTGTATTATTGCACTCAGGTCTTTTTTCTGCATGATGGGTGCATCTGGGGTGTCGCTATCCTTCTGGGCTAGGTGCCTGAAGGGTAAACCCTGCAAGAATGCATAGAACCCACCTCTGGGAGTTCAGCTGAGTATAAAGCACTATAGAATTCATGTAAGGCCTTGGCCTTTTGGGAGTCTGTGGTGCACATTCCAGGCTACATTCCTGATCTCTCGGATGTCTCTATTGGTGTGTTGTGCTCAAAGTTCATTACATTGGCGACATTGCTAAGTTAGCATGAGCTTTGCTGCCATGATGCTGCTTTTGTGTACGTTACTACATGACTTTGTTTTTGCAAGACTCTGTTTGTGCCTTTCACGTGAGACCGAGGAAAGGAAACAAGGGAACCCTATTCACTCGGAGCCTGAGTGTAACTTATTAAAGGAAACAATGGCTCCTGTGGATAGATAAGAACTTTTTCTGATAGATATAACGCACTATGGCAATGTGGGTGATTTCAGGAGATGTCAAAGAAGGAGGCTGCGTATACACTTTGAGAATCTGTTTGTCAATTTGTGAAGTTTATGTAAATATGTATCAACAATTTGTACAAAGTATCTGCAATATCATATACAAACATATAATCACAAAAGTGATGGCGTGTCCCAAGTAAATGTTACCAAAAAATAACCTAAACTACTAAAGTGAGACATAATATTGTGTAGACAACATAAGGTTTCAAGTTTACATTCAGTTTGTAAGAGACAACCAAGTCATATATAAGCAATCAAAATACAGCAGTTGGAAAGTGTAACCAACTGTTGTACACAGTCTGTCTCTTTTTCACGTGAGAACGGGCTGCTTTCACATTCTCTCCCTTTGCTGGAGTTTAGTCTGAACACGATGTGCGAGGTTGATCAACAATGCCCCTTGTTATTCTGTTCTGGTCAGTCCCTAGCACCTAGACATAACATGCTACACACAGCTGCAATACTGAAGACTCGTGCTTGGATATTACTTTGTTGCATGTTGTTTTAACACACTTGGAGAAAGCCATTCCATGGCGAAGAGCTCTGATGTTCCTAGGATGTAAACCTTACATCCAGGCTTTAAGGTATGGGGTCTGCTGTCAAATCTGCTAGTAGTGGCACGTATACTGTATTATAGAGCACAACAGTTAAAATAAACATTTTTAACTATTTCAGTGACTCTGCCTATTCTCACTGTAGACAAGTACAAGTGAGTGAGCGGAAGAGTACGTCTTGCACCCGCGATTCCTGAGAGAGTCGGGAGTGTTGTAATCTGGTTTGTCTAACCATTTGTAGCTCCATGATCTTTGGAGGGGAACAAATGAGACACTATAGGTAGTCGGTTTGAGCTATTGGGTACTGATGTGGTAGGTTGGTACACCCCTATGCACTGAGGTCCTGTTTTCCTGTGCATAGTTCTGTGTATGTGCAGAATCCCTGCAACATGGTGCTGCCAACGTTTGGTCTGTTCTTATCTGTGAGACGCTTGAGTAGTGCTTGTGCTTGGCCACAATCCCCTCACTTCTGTTTCCAGAGATAGCTGTGACTTTGTAAACTCCTATATTGATGGTTTTATAGGTTCTTTCAAGCTTGAAGTTTTAAAAGGTTTTTTTCTCTTTTTTTGCCCCGTTATTGCACTGCCGTGCTTTAGGTTGTCGTATTTTATTATCCATTATGGCGGTTGTAATTCCTCTGCCTAATCGTGTTGGGCTCACAGCTTATTCAACCTATTGCTGGTGTTGCACTGATTTTTGTAGTGGAAGTGGATGCTGCTTTACGCTTCAAAGTGTTTTATTCTTGGGTCACATTTCCGGCGGTGGATGGAACAGATAACTTGTTTCACGAATATATGCCTATGGCCCTTCCTAATGCTTATCAGCCCTATCGGTCTCTTGAGATTCCGCTTACAGCTTGTCAACACTTTATTTCCTCACCCAATAACGCTTGTCCATTTAGGTATTGATAGACCTTCACTGGCTCCCCGTCAACAAAAGAATCACCTTCCGCCTCCTCACCCACGCACACAAAGCCCTACACGACCAAGGCCCGAGCTACCTCAACAGCCGGATCAACTTCTACGCTCCCAAACGCCACCTCCGTTCAGCCAACCACGCCCTCGCCGCCGTCCCCCGCATCCGAAGAGCAACTACAGGAGGAAGGTCCTTCTCCTACCTGGCCGCCAAGACCTGGAACTCCCTCCCGACCGACCTGCGCCTAACCCAAGACCATCTCTCCTTCAGGAAGAAGCTGAAGACCTGGCTGTTCGAGCAGTAGCGGCACCCCCCTCCCCCCAGCGCCTTGAGACCCTACGGGTGAGTAGTGCGCTCTATAAGTGTCATTGATTGATTGATTGATAGATGGGGCCACATGGCCTGTTTTGGCTGGGTATGCCCCGCACCCACATCAGCTGACAACAGCAACGCCTTCAATATGCTGCTATACAGTTCATGTCGCGCAACTTCCAGGTGGGTCCACCTGGCATTGCTGCGCAACCTGCGGGACCTGGTGGTGTGACTATCTTTTCCGTTATGGTATCAGTAATGGGCAAGCGACCACAGAATAAGGATGAATTACCTTATTGGCTTGCTGAAAAATGTGACCAAGTGGGGGCTGTTTTTCCAAATACCTCGCCTATGGAGAAACACCGGATGTTGACTATTACTTTAACTAAAGCTTGCTTCCCGAGTTAGCTGATTGTAACACCTGGGGCAAGGTGTTTGCAGCAGTATATTCAAAGTGTTTCTACACTCCCTCCATGACCATACTCCCCTCTGTGATAAAACGTGTTCAAGATGTACAAGATGTACACGGAACTGAAGCGGCTGTGGAGCTGGGGATGAGATTGGTGGGGGGGTTCGCCGTGGTTGCTGATATGATCCTTGCCAATGTCAAACTTTCAAGTGGCACACTGCTTGGAGGCTGTCCCTAATGCAGACAAACCACACAAATAACCAAAGATTATCTCAAAAGCGTATAAGACCATAGGCCGCAATAGTTTGGGAGTTAAGCCTTTTACCCAAACACAAACTCAATCTCAAACTCAACAAAAAGCCCAGACTTATAAAGATGGGTACCCGGTCTTTCCTAAAAAGATCTGGAAAAATAAAAAACAGGGGCAGCAATAGCAGAAGCAAGGTGCGCGTGCTGGTTCACCGACACCTGCGTCTTCTGAGCGTACTTATGACTTGCTCGACTGTGCAGAAATGAAGACTCCTGATAGATTTCATATCCCTGATCCTCATTCTCCTCGTTCTTCACAGGACAAATCTGGCTCTCAAGTCGGAGGAGGGGAACGCCAAGATCGTGGCAAAAGTCAACCTGCGCCACAGGGACGTGATCAGCCTTGACAATTTGAAGTCAAAGGAAAACAAAAGGATCTACCTTGTTTTAGACCCCCGTTTCTGAATAAAAAATGTGCTGCTTTAACAGCGAGATATGCCTCAGATGGTGAGAACATGACTCCTGGATTGGACATGGGCAGTGACTCTGCTCAACAGCGCAGTGTAGGTTACCATAGTGCGGGAGGCTCTGCTCCCCTGTCTGGAGGCGACAGCAACTGAAACGTTTATTATAAAGTAGAGACCTTGGACACCCAGGTTGCCCCCCCGGAGAGGGTCTATGAAATCATTTTTCAAAGTGAAGCTGATATACCTTGTCCAATCAAGGCGGTTTTCTGGGTGAACCTACCTCCTTGTATGACATTTTGTTAGCAGAGGCAGATTGGCCTCCGCTCTTTATGTTTGCCGCTTCTAGAGGAGAAGACGTGATATTTCCGAGTTTTTCGCGTTATGTCTCTGAGGAACATGCAAGGCTTTCGCAGCTGAGTGGCCTCTGGCCCTAGCCCCAGCGGTGTATTGTAATGAGGTGGGTTGGGATGTTGATTCACTGGCTCATGAAATACCTTTACGCTCTATGCCACAGCCACAACCGCAATACCCAATCACACGTGAAGCAAAAGCTTCCATTTGTGATATTCTAACACAGTTGGAGTATTAAGGAGTATTTGAATCACGTACATCACTGATGAATAATGCTCTTTTTATGTGATTAGCAACATTTGAATAGTCATTGTTGCACTTTTGTGGTGCAGAACACTCACCGCTCTGCGTTGGTGAAAAATCTTGTTCATAAAAAATACAAAACTACACTTGAAATTCCTAATGGTTTCTACAGTCACAATCTTGCTCCAGAGAGCTGTGATTTGACAGTATTCACTGCCGTTGGGAATCAGAAAAAATGTACACGATTGCCTATGGGGTATAAGAATTGCCCCGGGGCATTTGCGGCCCAGATTGTGTCTTGTTGAACAGCATAGACCCTGATGCCTTTCTCGTACGTAGATGATATTTACCTGACGGACGATGAACTTATGCTGCATCTTGTCTGAGTCCACAGGATTATCTTGTCCTTTGCCGACTACGAACATCAATTCAATTTTGCAAAATCGTACATCGTCCATTTGCTGGTGCTCATTTTGGGCTATGAGTTCAATAATGAAGGAAAGGACTTGGCCCCTCACTTCTTGGAGAAATGTGCACAATTGCAACCCCCTTCTACACTGAAGTAACTTCAGTTGTTGCTGGGATTTTAAAATTTCGGTAGGACATACATTCCCGATTATGCCCAGCGTATCAAACTGCTTTATGAATTGATACAAACGAATTTTTCTTCTGCCAGCTGGCTTCCAGAACATACTCCTATTCTGAATTCTTTGCAAACTGACTTGCTTGCAACTAACTACTTGTTGATGCGTGATAACACCAAAAACCAGGTAATACGTATTGTTTCTGGGATAGTGAGTTTCACTTACTTCATGTTCAATGAGGGTGACACAATTCCTATTGCAAACAAATCACATTTATACACTGCTGCTGAAATGGGCTTTTCAACTGTTGAAAAAATCTTGATGGCAGTGCAGAAAGCGATTCGGAAGGCTCACTGGCGCAAGGCAAAGGCATTCTTATGGTCACGCCCTTCCCTGTTTTGGAAGCTGTGACTAAGGCGACTGTACCTAACTCGAAAGCACTACATCCCCATTGGATACAATGGGCTACTTCTTTGACATTTGCTGATATCACCTTTATCTTTGATCCTTCCTTTCAGAAACTGGAGTTTTTACAGTATGAACACGTTCAGTCTCCTCCCTTGTCTTTGCTACCTCTGCATGAGTACACCTGCATCATTTATACAGATGGCTCGGCTCAACCGGCCACAGTTTCCAAACATGCTTATTCAGTTGCATGGGCAATTGTTGATGGCTCAATTGTAAATGGAGAGTTTAAGTCTTCCATTGTACACACTTAGGCACTTGGAGACTGTACGGCACAATTGGCAGAGCTGCGTGCTCTTGTACTTTCTGATTCAAATGTCTATACTCTTACTGTATGTGATTCTTGATACCGTGTCCAGTGTTTTAATGACAACTTTTTCTTTTGGTCTCGTAATGACTATCGAGATTCTAAAGGCAGCATAATTAAGCATAAAACGCTTTGGGTTTTTGTGGCAGATCCTAAACAACGTCTGCCCCTCACATTTGTTATACATACTCTTGGCCATCAGTGTATGGGAGCACATGCTCTTGGTAATTCTTTGGCTGATGAAGAGGCCAAGTCTGCAGTAGCCATATGTTCTGTAGCAGCAGTTACAAGATCCATGACTAAAATAGATAATGAGATGTTGGCAGCAGTAGCTGCAACGAGGGAGGGAACTGCTTATCCTCAGGTTTTTCCTTTGAAATACTCTTATCAAATAACTCCTGAACAGGTTCCTTATGCTTTGATTCTTTTGGTTGGGGATCGGATGATTCCCAACATGGACCGCAAATGCTGGTGTATCGGCGGCAGTCTCTATTTTACAGCAATGTTACTGGTGGCGTGGTTTATATTACCAGACCGTAATTATGTATTTTCTTGTGACATTTGTCGGCAAATCAAGCCATCTACGGTCACATGCCTACCACAAAAACAGCTATGTATTCCTAATCAACCTTTTGGCTGTATCTATCTCGATCACTGCAGTTCTCTCTTTTCTGATAATGCATAAAAATATATATTTGTTGCAGTTGATTTATGCACTAGATTCCTTTAGGTTTGGTCACAATGCAGTGCTGATGCTCAAAATGTGATCAGGGATTTGTGTGTCTTTGTCGGGATGTGTGCCTGTGGTACCTTCCATTCTGACCAAGGTCCAGCGTTCGCCTCTAAGGCGCACAAGGATGCGATGAAGTTGATGAGGGAGCTGGTGCAGTTTTCGTCTCCATACGGGCCTAAGGGAAATTCAATTGTGGAGTGAATGAACCATGACTTAAAGCAATCCTTGACAGCTAGACTATTAGATACTGGCAGGAACTGGCTGGCGCTTTTTCCTCTGATGTATGATGACATGATGTTTAAAGCGAGTATGGATGTATGTAGTGTATGATCGGTAGCTTGAGGATGCTTGATTGAATGACTGAATTCCGTGTCATGTTTTTTATTGTTCTATTACCCTTTGGGCTGATGTCACTGTTTGTCTTGTATACCATTTTATGAAATTTCTATGTATTATAAGTCACTGAACATGATGATCCCCTTGTGTGTTTTGTTATCAAAACTTTATTCAAAATGACTATATATACAAAACATTTTTTTTTAAATTTCTAAAATAATTGCTCTTCTGTGGGTGTTTGGTTGAATCCATTAACTGGTTCCTTATCATTTGGTGAGGCCCTTTTTCATGTTGTTGTAATAGGAACTGGCTGGCCCACTTGCATGAGGTTCAACATGCACTTAATAACCTCCCTAGATGACCTTTAGGTGGGCAGATCCCATACAAAATGCTCTTTGGCATTAAACTGTTTGTGTCAGAACTTGATGGTCTAGACGTTGTGGCGGCTGCCGAAACCTTTGACGTAGATTATCATTCTACTGTGTTACAGGATCTACAAAAGACATGTGACAGCTATGCAACTGAACATTTACCCTCTTCCACTGAAGAAGCACTGCTGATTCCAGTTACTGCTTGACTTCCTAAAATCAGAGAGCTGGTGCGAGAAAAGCTGGAGAACAAAAAATAATTTGGTTCCTTCTTATTATGCACCGGTTCCACTGCTTGGACTGAAGGGTAATCATACAGTTATTTTACCACCTTTACATGGTCGCACAGACAACTGATATATTTAAGTGGACAATGTCAAGCTGCACCCTGTGGGTGATTCTGAATAGCGTGACACCTGCAGTTTCGTGCAACACAATTTGTTCGGATCCACTGACTTCATCATCTTCCACCAGTCTTCGTAGGGCTAATATTGATCTTTCACCCATCTGACCTCTATCATCTACTATGGATGTCGAGTATATATGTCATCCTGATGAGTCTGTGAGTGAGGTGCCGAACCGTCCTGGAGAACATCAAGTGGACCTGACACATCCACCTCTGATTAAGCGATCTACAAGTGGCTACTATGGAGATCATGCCAGCCTCTCTTCCGGCTCGTCCTCCTCGACATCCAGTTTGGCAGACACACCGACTAAATAAAGTGTTTTTTCGCATGGTTCAAAAAAACTTACATGGTTCCTCCATGGTCCTACATTTGGTTGCTGCTTATCCTGATTTTCCTCTTCATGTCAATTGGATTTGTGACAGTGTTCTTTTTGGTCATCAATAGTCATTACTTGCCAGAACGCTCTGCTGTAAAATTGATCGATGGAATTCTGGCCCCTCACACATCGTCCCATATCATGAAACGTGATCAGTCTCATGTTAACATTTCAGCAAAATAACTTATGAAATCCATGGCCCAACTGAGGTCCTTAGGTACCATACGTGTTTCGCGTTTCTTTAGTAGATATGGTGACACAGGACATACATTCTAAGGATTCGGATGTTCAAGCAGTACATGCCTTGTTTTCAGATTTTTTTTGTTATCCACATTATAGGCATCATTTCTCACACAAAGAAAACACGATAAGACCTGATTTCATTTATACACAATAGGAACATTGTCCTACTCCCGTAGAGGGAAGTTCTGAAACTCTCAGGGATATTTTTACTTATTTTACAGAATATGACATATCTAATACGGAATACTATCACTTGAAACTTCGGCCATCTTCACAATCCAAATGTATGTTAACCCAGAGTAAATTGATTTACGCCAACTTGTTCAGAAATAAATTTGCTATGCAGGGTTATGAACATTGGAAAGAGACTATTGATTTAAAATCAATCTGGGGAACTAAGCCTTGACAGGTTCAGGGAACTGAAGCTTTACCTTGTGCCTGCCTGATCCCAGCTCAAATTTTTGTTTTTAAATGATACAACGTACCAAACAACTTGTTTTGGCCTGGCAACTTTCAAAACTGTAAATACCCCGTCCATTCCATCCTTAGCGGAATATGATGATTGGCACACTCGCACAAATTATACCATCAAGGCATTGCAAGCTTTGCTTTGAAATAACACTTTTAATGTCTCTGAAGTTGATTCTTCCGGGTGGTTGGTGTGGCAAACTAATACAAATGAATGTCGAATGCATTTTTATAATGTTACGCCTAGTTTCATTCAAACTAGACCTGATCTTCGGTATACCGTTACACATTCGGTCACCACATATTCGGTGGGTAAGTTATGCCAACAATGGTTGGAACATTCCACGCTGACATCTTTTACTGTTGTCACATGACATTCATCTGGCAGATTTTATTATAGGGCCTAGGAATCCTACAGCAAAGCGATTTCCATATGCTGCATACAATGAAATTTGAAGCTTTCGCAGATTGAAGCTGCATTTCATCTGCACCAAATTGATCAAGCCAATTTAGAGAAAGTCCTTGCCATAGTAGACAACAGCATTAACACACTTTCCTCATGCATTTATACGTTGAATAGTATTTTTTCATCTGTTATTGATATTTTTCAAAGAGATCTTTCTATGTTATATCATGGTCAACATCAGTTAAGATCTGTTATGCAGTTTGCTTGGACATTGCAAACTGTTTAAATGGGAAAAGTGCATTGGGATTATTTTAATGCCACTGCTTTTTATTTTTGTTAGATGGGGATCTGCACACCCGTAATCAATTGTAAAGATATAATTATATGTCCTTTGAAAAATCTTAGCGTGCTTTCTAGAGTGAGGGAAATGTGCCTAACCCCCTCCTAATTAATAAACACGTGGGTGAGAGCCCAGGAGTGCCCAAGGCTGCTAGAAGCACAGCTGATAGTCGTTCAGCCTTTAAAAACTCAATCAAGTTTTTACCTTCTTAAACATTGTTCAACATACACATTTATTGGTCAATAAGTAACCTCATTTTCAAGAACTGTTAACGTAAAAAGTGCATCAATAAGCATTCGTATTCAATGTTGCACAAAATGACATGAAAATATTATCAAATCATATTTTCAATTCAATCAGTATATGGTAAACACTACTAAATTTATGTGATTCAAAAATTAATATCCAACGTCCCAATGCATTTCGGGTTACATAATGAACCCTTCGTCAGGGGATTAATAATATGCAATCAAAAGTACATAATTTCATGGGTTGTCGATTTCTTCAGTTGTGAGTTCAACAGGATCTAAAAAACAGCAACAAACAAAACTATATTGTGTTCTCACATATACACAACAGTATATCATAACATACTCTAGGGTAACACCGAAGGAAAACTACCAGAAAGACAAAACACCGAGAAAAAGAACCCAGTGTCTAGGAATACGATCAATTCGTGTTGGTGTGAAGGTAACTAATAAAAAATAATGTTTCAACTTTTTATCTGAAAAAGTATAAAGTGAAAGGTAAAGTGCTCACATTATTATAGAAAGACCGAGTAAAGTTATCAAGCGAAATAGCATGCTGGTGCCGAATTTGTGAAGTGAAGAATTCAAACTGCTTTGTTTTTGCCATTTAATCTAACTGATAAGCAATGATTTATGTCCATGAAAGATGCTGATTATACACTATTGCATATTGAACAATTAGAGCCCTTACCGTTCTCTGTGGCTGAAACAGACTCTGCTGTTTGGTTAATTCATGGGGTTATCCCTCTCCCTTTTTCGCTATTTCAATTTAAATCCTGCATGCAACATTATCCGATTGGCCTTTTTGAACCACTGAGTGGTGCATTTCTACATAAATTGTGGTCCCTACCTTTCACTTACAGATGTCAGAGGGAGGGTAAGGAAGTTTTTCTTATAAGAGAGGACTGTGATTCCACAATAGGACTCTCCCTGGTTTGCAAACACGTTAAGTTACACAGTGTGTGTAACGTGTTAGCACCCAATCTTGATTGTTTTTTTAAAGGGACCCCATTTCCCTCAATAATTTCTGCTTTTACATTGCTTGCAAATGGCAGCTATCTTCGTTTGAACAACCAAGACTGCTGTGGTTTACGGGCAGGAGTCCTGTAGTTAGCAACAGTTTCCCAGCACGTAACTTGCTGTAGCAATGTTGTTTTTTCCACCCCCGCATTGTAGTCTAGATAGTTCGTATTGGCCTTCCATTCCGACTTTGAAAACTGATTACAACAAGTTGAGCAGGCTCAAAGTGCTTTTATTGAAACAAGAGGTGTCTCTCACTTCGGCCCGAGAGACCTACGAGTTACAGGCTAGGACTTCTAGTGAAATACAGTCCCTTTTGAACACTAAGCTCCCACAACATTTTGGAGAGCTAATACACCAAATATTGAATCCGTCTGACATGAAAGGCCGGGCACATTTTTTTAAACGTGTGGGATCTGGCCTTGTGACTTCTTTTCCAGATGATATTTAGAGTAATACTGGTTTTTATTCATTCTATTTTTTCCAGCAACTTTGGAGGCTTTCTCTTAGTATTGGTGTTAGGTGCTGTAATCCTGCTTCTCCTGTTCCTGCTGCGTAATGGCTGCTCATCTTGTGGTACTGCACAGCCCAAGCCAAGTGCAGCTGTACCATGATCACATTCAACAAGTTTTTGGATGTTTGCCATTAGCAACGCTTGGCGTCAGTTATGGACTAACTTTTCGCTTTGCCTACTTTACTTGTGTGCAACCAGTATTTTACTGTCAGCGATGCCCCTTCTATTCCGCAATGAATGTATGCCTCACCATCACATCACATCCAGTCCTGGATTTTATTCAGTTGATGGGCCCCTTAGAGGCTCATGACCAGGCTTGTTCCGGGGATGGTCGTATGGTGCTGTGGATGCACTTGGAGTGTTAGCCGAATGGGATGTCTGTGCGGCTGCACAGAACGTCCTGCAACGGAGTTTCATCGAATATCGTGCAACTTGCCCACTCATGCTTTTAGAGGCGTCTGATTATGAGGAGCACGTTTGTTCCTTCGACTTACTTAATTGGTTGGCATCCCTTTTTTCTACCAACGATAGGGATGATCTGTTGGAGGGAATTCAATTCCTCGGTTCACATACCTTGATGGTCTTACCACCTCCTTCTTAAGACCTCCTTCATAATAACTCTGTTTTTCCAGAGCCAACTCTCTTTCGATCCGAACTACTGACAATATTGAAAAAAAAATGTTTACTTTTTTTTATTTCTCTTTTTTCCAATTCATTTTTATTTCAAAAGCTTTGACCTCTGCTTGACTTTTGAACCCTGTTTGGGTCCTTTGTCGATGTCCTATGACCTTACCAAGGGGAGGGTGTTATATGGCACCTGGGGAAAGTGTCGACATTGCTAAGTTAGCATGAGCTTCGCTGCCATGATGCTGCTTTTGCGCACGTTACTACATGACTTTATTTTTGCTAGACTCTGTTTGTGACTTTCACATGAGAATGGGCTGCTTTCACGTTCTCTGCCTTTCCTGGAGTTTAGTATGACAAGTTCGATCAGCAATGCCCCTTGTTATTCTGTTCCGGTCAGTCCCTAGCACCTAGACATAACATGCTACACACAGCTGCAGTACTGAAGACTCGTGCTTTGATATTACGTTGTTGCATGTTGTTTTAACACACTTGGAGAAAGCTGTTCCAAGGAGAAGAGCTCTGCTGTTCCCATGATGTAAACCTTACTTCCAGGCTTTAAGGCATGGGGTCTGCTATCAAAGCCCTAAGATTGTTCTTTATATTAAATGAACTTCTTATTAGCAAGGGAAGGTGATTAGGGTAAAAGGCCTTTATTTCCAAAGTCTTTATAAAATGACTTCTCCCTTTGTATTCTATGGAATTGTAACAATGCTCACTGTGCTGAGTTTATGCATTTTGCTGCTAGCAGTAACACGTATACTGTATTGTAGAGCACGATATAAAAATAAACATTTTGAACTATTTCAGTGACTCTTCCTATTCTCATTGTGGACAAGTATGAGTGAGTAAGCGGAAAAGTAAGTCTTGCTCCTGCGATTTGTGAGAGAGCCGGGATTATTGTGTTCTGGGTTGTCTAATCATTGGTAGCTCCGTGATCTTTGCAGGACAACAAATGAAACACTATAGTTAGTCGGTTTTGGTACTGATGTGGTTGGTTGGTACACCCCCATTCACTGAGGTCCTGTTTTCCTGTTCATAGTTCTATGTATGTGCAAAATCCCTGCCACAGTCCCTGAAGAAAAGGACTGTCAAGAAGGCATATGGAGGTGTTACTCCTGCAAATCATCCAGTGGTGACCCTATGTGTTCTATTGTGGCAGCTATTGGGGTGATATGGTTCCTCCAAAATAGCTGCAATATGAGGCAAGGTTCTCAGGATGTACTTCCAACTGGACCCCCCTGACCTGGATATTGTTCTGTCATGATCTATTGTCTAGGTCTTCACACTTGTCCTGGAATAGTACGCATTGCTGATTTAAGCCTAACATCGTTTTAGTGTAAGCCTAACCCATCTAAGCCTAGCATCCTTTGTTAGAGTTCGTCTCACTCCTACACCTGTTCATGGAGGCCTCTCTCTAACTCCTCAGCCCTGCAGCCCAGGTCTGAAACCTCCAATCACACCTCCTGGAGGTCACCATGCAAGTCTGCCTTGATAGTGTGGATCTCATCCTTGAGGTCCTCAAAGGCTGAAAGATTGCAGTCCCTAGCCACATCGTCATCCGCCACACCAATGTTGTGGTTTTCATTAGGGTGTCTCGGGTCTTTGGCATCTATCTCCTTTTAAGTCGCACTTCCTTTCTTTTACCTCAATCTACTTCACCTGTCCACATCTCTTTTGTTGAATCTCATTTCTTCTCAACTCATGAATCACTAAACCACATTCTTTCTCGCTACCTCCATTCTCTATATTCCTTACTCTAACTACCTATCTGTCACCTCTCTGTACCTCCCTTTATCTCATTCTCTCTCTTACTTACCTATCGTTGTAGCATTTCTCTCCATTTACATCAACTCACCTCTTTTACTTCACCTCTCTCTTTCCCTCTATCAAAACCTATCTCTACTTCTATATCTACCTACCACTCAGTCTCTCTGTCTCAACCCACTTTACCTCACCTTTCTCTGAATTACACCTCTTTCTACTCCACCACTCCTTGTGCCTCTTTCAACCTTTTCTCTCTCTCTCGCAACCACTCTGAGCCTACCCCTAATTCTATAGCTCTTCATACCCTTTCTTCTTTGCCTATCTATCACACCCTTCTATCTATACCTCACTGCTCTGCGTCCACGCCCATATAGGTCTCTTACATCTACTTCACCTGGCACTCAGTCTAATCTCTCTCTGTATCTCACCTCTCCATTTCTCTCTCCATATGTAACTAGCTCTCTTTCTCTCTCACCGTTCTCTGCCATTTTCTTACCCCAAGCTCCGCCTTAATCCTCTTCATCATCCTCTTTCTACCTCTTTTCACTAACTCAAATCTCCCCCTTTATTATAATGTTCTACCCGCCCCCTCTATTTTTCTCTCTCTTGTTCCTTCTCACTACCTAGCGATTCATTTTACATTTCTATTCACTGGTTACCTTACCTTCCCTCATCCCTCTTTTTCTAACTGTTTCCTCTACTGCACCTCTCACACTACCTCCTGTCTTAATGTTCCTTCCCTCTCATGTTTAACTACGTATTTCTCTATTTGTGCATCTTGTTGCTATTGTTACCATCTCTCCCTAACTTTCTGATCTCTCTCTGTACCTCCTACACTATTTAAACCTACTATTTCTACCATACCTTTGTCTCTATTTTAAATGTATCTCTCTTCCCCACACGTTTACCCCTCTATCAAACTTAGTACTCATTATATGCCTCACCTGTCTCTCCCCACTTCATCTTTATCGCTCTTTCTACCCTTTACCCACTCTCTTCAACTGAACCTTTTTCTATAGCTCACTTCACATTTTGCCCTATTCTCTATCTCACCACTCTTTCGGTGCCATTGTTCCTCTGTATGACTCTCAGAACCTCACTTCTCTACTAGTCTGCCTCTACCTTTCTTTGCCTATAGCCTTTCCAACTCATCAATCTTGCTCCCTTTCATCTATATACTTCACCACCTCTTTTTATCCCACCCTCTCTCATAATCTACATTTTCTTCTCCCCATCTGATGCTCTCTCTGCCTCTTCACCTCACTATAAAACCTTACACATCTCTCCTTCACACTTTTTATTTTTCCTCATCTTTCATGCTCATTCATTTCTCTTTCTTTTACCTATATCTATACGTATGTCACATATTTCTCTACTGCATTTTTATCTCTAGTGCCCTTATCCCTCTCACTTCTCTTGCTATGTCATTCTCATTGCCTCTCTCTGCTTCCTTTGCCTCATGCTGAAACTCATTTCTCTAATTAAGCAGAGCTTGGATTTTCCTACCATCCAGAGAAGTATATACACAGAAAAAGATAGGGAAAACTACTAGTACTAGTCTTCAGAATTGTTAGAGGGCTCCTCTTTAAGCCCTAAAGCATCTATCTTCCCAAGGAACATGTGCTGCTCCTTTAATTCCAAAACCTCCTTTAATTCCAATTATATGAGTTGTGGATCCACGGATAATAGTATCTGTTAGGGAGAGGCGCATGGGAGGTCAACGAACAAACAAACTGTTGAGAGACTCCCCAACCACCCAGAGGCTCTCTGTTGCATGTCCCAAAATCACAAACATGCCACAAAGATGTTAAAATCTGTCAGGCCCTGATTCCTCTCATGCACCCTCCTCATTTTGCTCCCTGATTTCTACACCATTCTCTCTGTTGTCTGTACTCTTGAACTCCCTTGATCTATTCCTTGCAACATAGCAAAAAACATTACAGTTGTCTTTGACTATATGCTAATGTTTTGAGGAAGATAATTATCATCATTTTGTTCCCTCAAGTCCTCTTTCCTGTTCTTACTTTTGCATTTTGCTTGAATCCTTGAGCAGCTTGATAGACATAAACATTTGTGTCTGGCACTGAGCAGTTGAGCGAGACCAATGAAACCATTATTCTGAAGGAAGTTAGCATAAAAAAGTGAGCATTTGTAGACCATTATTAGGACAAATCATAACACAGTGTGCTGCACTGCAACTCCCTACACCTAAAAAATGGGCAAAAAATCTGGGCATCATAATAGACGACAGACTGTCCATGGAAGAGCATGTTAAAACGCTCTCTGGTAAATGCTTTGGCTTGATGCGCATGCTGAGCAAGATCTTCCCATGGATTCCCCTCTCTTCTTGAAAGGTTCTTATTCAGTCACTTCCAGTCAGTAGACTAGACTATGAGAACTCTTTACTGGTGGGGATTAGGGAAGATCTGTTATCAAGGCTGCAAGTCGTCCAAAGCACAGCAGCACGCCTTGCCCTCAACAAACCTGCACGAACATGTAATCCTAAAGGGCTAATGATTGCCATTATTACTGACCAAAAACCTCAGATTGAATCACTGTGCAACATATTTCTGTCAACAATAGCATACTGATAGAACTTATAGTGACAATTACTGACTTTGAAAGAATTAACATTACCATTACTGAGATCAAATTTTGTCACATCAAGCAAAATTAAAGGATCTGATAAAAATGGATTTAATCCAAAGATTAAAGTGACATTATAGTTAGTTCTTGTAATATTGAACCCCCCTCAAAAAGATTACTGAAATTCATAAGTTATAGTTGACTATAATTTACGCCCTCACCATGCACTGCTCATATTACATCATTCATGATATGTTAAAATGTCATAATTCATGACATCACTGATTTCATCTCAAATGAAAGTAGGTAGTCAAAATATAGCTCACTACATATCTCCATCAAAGCATGCACTCTCAGAGCACTTCCTAATGTAGTAGTACAAAAAACATTTGTTCAACATTTCAGACTCGGATAAAATAGAGATTTCTTTTATGCTCCTGTTAATATGAAAAAAAGTAGTGAACCTGCAACTCTGAACTGATGACAGGCAAAATGTGAAATTAGCCATAGAATGAGCAGCATAATTACCACAACATAGTGTAGGATGAGGTCAGTTAGTTATTAAATAGCATTATCAGAAGTGAGAAGCCTCTGGGGACCCCACAAGTCTCATTTTGTACAAAGGAATACAACGGAGAGAGTTACACTGTTTGAAACCATCCCCAGGAAAAGGAGTCAAAACACAACAATATCAGATTTCTACATCCAGAGTCAATAAAACATTATTGAAGACTTTTTATTACCCATATATTCTAACACAACAGAAGAAGAAGCACAGTATAGTCACTCTTGACCAAATATGTTTTGGTCTAAGTAAGATTTAAAGTAAAAGTGCCTCCATTCCCTGGCTGAAATCCCAGTTGCCGTAGATCTAGAAAAATAAAATCCTCTTGAAACCTTGTTAGATGTACAAACAACCATACAATAGTTGTTCAGTGATTGTACTGAAAGCAGGAAAAAAGGGTAATAGTTCTGTCATTGATAGCCTTGGCACTATCTAGAGTTACATTTTGACCTAGGTTAATCAAAAAAAAGTTTCAATTCCAGAAGAAAAAACGGGGATAATAATTACAAAATGCAAGCATCAGTCAGGGCAGGGGAAAACACGGAAGAGCAGTCTTGGAGCAAGGACCGAGACCAAGGTTCATCGGGGATATTTGATCTTATTTAAGACTGCTTCTATCTCTACCTGACTTGCTGATTGGATTAAGAATGGACTAAATCATGACTAGGGAAAGAGAAGCAACAACCCCTAGAGTATTTTATTGAAGGATATGCGCAGTTCTCAATGCCTGCATAGAACTTTTCAAAATTAGAAAACAAAATGTGTACCATACTTATCCCAAAAGGCTTGAGATACAGACAGTCTCCATGTACTACAAGGGGGAATTGGGGGGGGATTAAATATTCATATGTTGCCTACATTTATGTAAATGTAGAGGAAGCCTAATTGATAAAATTCTACACGAGATGGTAGCAACATGGAAATGATTCTAGAATATTTAAAACAAAAAAAAATGTGGAGCACTGTGACATACTTGCACTTTTACTAATAGGGATTTGGATGTTTTGAGGCAGAAGCAGAAAGTATGCCATTTAAGACCAGGGGCAGCAGTTGGAGAGGATCACCTCATATTCAAGCGACATCAGCAGCAATTAACATACCATGCAAAAGGTATAGCACAGATAGGCAAAAGTTGTGGCCAGAGAGGGTGACCATCTCCACCACCTTAGAAACGATAACAGCGAAGAAGTTGGGGATAATTTTTTTACAAATACTTACATACATTTTTAATCTGTTTCAAAAAATATATTTAATGATTTTACAATTACAATAACAGAATATTATTTAATAAAATAATATGGATAAATGAAATATGATTATAATTTTAAAAAGTGTTTTTTCACTTAAATATAAAATAATATGTTGTAGTATAGGGGTAGAATTCTAGAAGACAATTTTATTTTAAATGTAATATGTGCCTTTAATTTTTATGGTGAACATTTGTATTGTTTCAGCATTTAAACAAAATTATAATTTATAAATTGACAACCTTCTTTTGAGGCCGATGAGGAGGAGGTGCTTTAAAATGAAGCCGTAACCAAAACTGGGTCTAGGCTCATGGGCAATAAGGACAAGCCTCACTAATAACCAAAAAACAAAACGAGCACCAATATTGCCAACAACTTCTTACTGGGGCATCAGGTAACCACTCAACCTACCGAACTGAACAGTAAGTCTCAGGACACTTTTTAGTCCAGAATAAATCAATTAATTTTTAATCTCAAACTTTTTTGCAGCACATATTTAAAAAAGATATCACAAAATTAGAAAACATTGCTTATATCACTCCACACTTACTTGTAACCACAATTCTCTCATACAATAAACATTCATTCACTCAACCATACCATCAATATAACACGAAAATGAACTTTACATCAGTTGATACAAAAATAATTTACAATTCAAATTAGTACAACGAAACAGCATAGGAAAAAGGTTCAATTTTTTAGCCACATTTTGGGGCCGATTAGGATGGCGGACGGACTTGCGTCCGTCCGCCACCCTTGAGGAGGAGGGAACGTCCGCAGGGGCTGCGGCGTTCCCTCCGTGCTGATTAGGATGTGACCGCCAGGGTGGCGGTCACATCCTCTATATTTAACATTGCGGCCGCAATGTTAAAAAAGCATGTGTTACATTTACATGCACAAAGCAGCAGGCACCGCACGGTGCCTGCTGCTTTGTGCACGCAAATGCAGGGGGGTACCATAGGTACCCCCCATGTGCACCCCCCACCCCCCATTCACCCAGGGGGCCCGCAACGGGCCCCCAAAGTGAATATCCGTATGCTTTTCCATGGCGGAAAAGCCGCCGTGGAAAAGCAGTTTTACACAAACATCATAATATGGCGGACGGTGTCTCATAGACACCGCCTGCCATGTTATAGCTTTTCCGCCGCGGTCGGAAGCCGACCGCAGCGGAAAAGCGGCGGACGGAATTCCAGACCCACCAGCCATCCTAATTTGGCGGTGGGTCTTTGGAGTCTCCGCCGCGGTTTTTCCGCATCCTCCGGCCCGGCGGAAGTGTCCGCCGGCCCGGAGGATGCGGAAAAACCGCCATCCTAATCGGCCCCATAGTTTTTATGCACAACAATCCTAATGCTGTATGGGGAAGGTCTACGCGTTTCGATAACCCTTGATTTAAGAGAAATCTCGTCAGGACCACATAGCCGTAAATGGAAAGAACAGGCATAAGTCAATCTGCTAGACGACCCGCCCTCTGTCACTTCTAGATCAAAGGAAAGGGAACCTACTCCTACCTCAAAGGTGCTCGTTTTCTTTGAGTTTGGATGCTGTAGACAAAACAAAAGTGCAAACTCTGCTTAGTATCACCAATCACTTCTTCTCACAGGTTCTGTCTTATATCACCAGTTCACCAAACCAAAAACAAAGTCGATAATACTCACGCGCTTCGCTTTTAACACAGCCTATGGCTCAAAGGGAGTGAAATCTGTGTGATGAAAGTTTATATGTCAGTGGGAGTCTTTTTCGCTTTATTTAAGGGGCTACCCAAAAAAACTTCTGAGAAGAACAATGAAGAGAGCCTGGTGGGGTGCCTAGAGACACCCTCTTAGAGAAGAGAGTAAAACCTGCACTCAAAAGAGTGGTATGTGTTTCAACTTTTTGCCCGAATTCGAATTAATTAAAAAAAACATACTACAAAATTGGCACTTAGTTGAAAATGTTGATGAATGCCTTAAAGAAAAACCACTGTTCGCCTTTAAAAAAGATCAAAGTGTGTCAAATCACCTAGTGCGAGCAGCAATAAAGAAAAAACATCTAACAGTTGGCTCACTTTTGGGGCTGCCACCTATACAAGGACATCACAAATGCGGTTCATGCATTTGCTGCTCGAGTACAGAAGAAGGTACCCTCTTCCAACATAAACAGGTTTTCTGGAAACATGAAAAAAATTTCGAATTGCAAATCAAGATATGTCATATCTATACTACTATTATAAAGCAAGAACTTTGGACCTTTGAGGCGGGTAAACTCGGGAACCACAGCGCCAATCCGCACACCCGATACATCATTGTAATCGTCAGGGTGGGCAGATGGACGTAGGCTATATAAACTATAAAAATATGCGTTATTTAAAAAATGTACCTTAAAAAAAAAGTAGTCTCTTCGAAGTAGCGCCGGCCGCGACCTGCGTGCTGACGTCAGGAGCACGGGGAGGAGCGGCGTCCAGGAGCGGCGGACATGGCGTGGGGGAGGAGCAGTGACGAGCGGCGGACAGGCGGTGAGGACCGGCGGACAGGCGGGAGGAGCGGTGACGAGCGGCGAGGAGCGGCGGAGCGGTAAACTGAGGAGCTCGGGGGAGGAGCGGCGGCTGAGGTAAGGCTCCGGGGGACCCACGGACAATGCCAGGGCATGCGGGGGTCAGGCAGGCGGGGGACGGGGTCGGCAGGGGCCCGGGCTGCTGGACAATGTCGGGGCGGACGGGGTCCCGGGCTGCTGGACAATGTCGGGGCAGGCGGGAGTCGGGGAAGCCTGATTGCTCCCGGACAAGGTCATGACGGGCTGCTAGTATAGCATGAAATGCCGATGGGACAAATTATACATTGGTAAGACGAACCAAGAGGTCAGATGCAGAATCAGTCAGCATAAATCACGGATTAAGAACAACGTGATAACTGCACCTTTGGTTAACCATTGGCGGACCAACAACCATACTGTGGATGAGTTACGATGGACAGTGATGGCAAAAATCGAAAAGGACCCTCGAGGTGGTGACATTGAGGCAAAATTGTCACGGCATGAGGCGATGTTGATAGTTAAGTTTAATACAGCCATTTATGGTCCTAACGAAATTTCTGAAATTTATCGACTATAACTACACTTTGAAAAGGCAACTGAACAGTAACAAGAGCTACATTGGTTCTAGCTCTAACCCCCGAAAATATGGGAGCTGAGGCTGGACCGATATAGTTAAAATCCCTTACCCTGTAATCACACCCAGATATGGAGTTTGCATGCAGTATGCGAGGTAATAATGAAAAAAGAGGATCGACACATTATTTGCCACTGACGTTTTCCGCTCGAAAATACAAACCCCAGAATCCTCTCAACCAGGAAGTAATATGACGTCCAAATCGTAAAAACAGCAGTACGGACCTGACGGCGGCAGTCTTGAGAAGAAGGAAACGGAGACTGATGGCGTGGAACTTGTTTTGCTACATTGACTGAGCTACTAAGGTAATTGCAAGCATGCATTGAGACCATCAAGCGCTTAGCGTTAGAAAGATTTTATTGCACGAATGGACAATTAATACTAAGACCTTTTGGCTTTAAAAGGCGCGACAACCCGCCCGCCTTCCCATTTCCAAACGCTGGGATTTGGAACACACCATATTACAAGTAAGAAGATAGCCCTTTTTGTTTAATTCGAATGACGGTCTTACCTCAAATAAAGCTAAAAAGACTCCCACTGACATATAAACTTTCATCACACAGATTTCACTCCCTTTGAGCCATAGGCTGTGTTGAAAGCGAAGCGCGTGAGTATTATCGACTTTGTTTTTGGTTTGGTGAACTGGTGATATAAGACAGAGCTGTGAGAAGAAGTGATTGGTGATACTAAGCAGAGTTTGCACTTTTGTTTTGTCTACAGCATCCAAACTCAAAGAAAACGAGCACCTTTGAGGTAGGAGTAGGTTCCCTTTCCTTTGATCTAGAAGTGACAGAGGGCGGGTCTTTTAGCAGATTGACTTATGCCTGTTCTTTCCATTTACAGCTATGTGGTCCTGACGAGATTTCCCTTAAATCAAGGGTTATCGAAACGCGTAGACCTTCCCCATATAGCATTAGGATTGTTGTGCATAAAAACAAAATGTGGCGAAAAAATTGAACCTTTTTCCTATGCTGTTTCGTTGTACTAATTTGAATTGTAAACTATTTTTGTATCAACTGATGTAAAGTTCATTTTCGTGTTATATCGATGGTATGGTTGAGTGAATGAATGTTTATTGTATGAGAGAATTGCGGTTACAAGTAAGTGTGGAGTGATATAAGCAATGTTTTCTAATTTTGTGATATCTTTTTTAAATATGTGCTGCCAAAAATTTTGAGATTAAAAATTAATTGATTTATTCTGGACTAAAAAGTGTCCTGAGACTTACTGTTCAGTTCGGTAGGTTGAGTGGTTACCTGATGCCCCAGTAAGAAGTTGTTGGCAATATTGGTGCTCGTTTAAAATGAAGCCAGCATCTTTTATTTTTTGTTTAAGTATTTTCTTCCTTCTAAAAATATTTCTAGTGTTTAACTACAAATACCCAGAGTAAAACTACATAATTTGATACTCTTCTGTAATACGAAACCAAGACATAATCTAATGTAAGGGCAATATTGTGTTTGTTGTATCCGTGATGTGTTAAACTTGATGAATTTATTAATTGTATGGGAAAGGGTGCAATGTTTCATCATATTGCTCGGGTGTGGACCAACATGGGCTACTAACCGAATTGATAGGTTGCTCCTAATTTTTCAACTTTTAGAGCGTTGGGATTTTTTTTCGTTTGGATAGCATTGATTCTTTAACATACTCTTTCTGTGCAATTTTGCATTTGCACAACGTTGTGCAACTGAATGAAAATACCAAATCACTTGTTTATGAGTTGATTTGCATGGTTCCACCAACATAGCACTGTAAAAAAAGATCTTCACGTGTCATACACGATGCAGTTTTTGCACCACGTAAGGAGTAACAAATTATGTAATTGCTACATTATGCTATGTAGGAAATGCTACTTTAACCACTGGACTGGTTTGCGTTAAGCAAAAATGGTGCACAAGTTTAGTAGATCGACCCCATTACGTGTGGTTGTAGTTTTCCCAGTGTTTTTTTCAGTTTTAGTTTACAGGTAAGCCGTTAGCTTCTTTGACTCCCGACCCTTAAGTCTCTGGCTTGAGACATTGTAGGGATAGGTGTATTTTATTTAGTCTACTGCCATTCTATCGGTGTTTGAGTGAATATGTCCACTTCCAGTGGGTTGCAAGAACTATTTTACATCGGGATAATCCTCACATTTTTTCTCATTCAGTTAGGTATGTTAGGCATTGTTTCATAAAACAATCCTTTTATAGTGTTTAACTCTAGTATCTATTTTCACAAGCTTTGTCAGCGCGGTAGCATGTATCTCCTCGTGATGGAATATGCTGAAACAGTATTAGACGTGCTGTCATTGCTCTGACTAGAATGTGATAAATTGCCTACATCGCACATTAGTCTAGACTGTGCGGCAAGCTCTAACCAGATCAATGACCAGCAAATGGTTGTGATGCATACACATGTTTACTAAATCACTTTCAATTTACCAACTACTTTTTTAAAAAGCTAGTGTCAGGAAACCTGGATTTCAGATTTTTATGTACACAGTAGAGAGTTTATTACATGAGTAGACGTGCTTTTTGGATTTTGAGCCAGATGGACTTACTACATTGTCAGGCGGACGTGAGCATTGCGGATTGGTAACGCCTGACCTTGGTTCAGTGGTTCAGACTGCAGAATTTGGATGCGACCGCCCATAGTGCCATTGGAAACATCTATTTTTCAATGGAAGCTTGTGGCTGGCAGGAATGGTCAGCAGAACAAGCTTTTATTGAAAAATGGATGTTATCAAACATCCCTTCACCATGTGGCAGGCACTTCAAGGTGCCTGCCACATGATGCAGGGATGTTTAGGCCCCATTGAAGAGGGCCAGGAGAGAAAGGGGCCTGCTAGGCGCCCCCTATGTCACTTTCCAGGAGTCTTTCCATGTTGAAAAGGCTGACATGGAATGGCTGTCGGGAACCGGCATCATCATCAGGATGGCCGAAGGGATCATGAAGTGTTTCCAAGGGGAAAGCGTTGGCCATTCCCGCTACCTGCTGCCTCTGACCACACACAATGTAATGCGTCTGTCAGACCGCAGCAGCAGATGACGGTTGGACTGCAATCAATGTCGGACCACCATCATTATCGACCCCAGAGTCTCTATCAAGTTTGCAGTTCCTGAACTGAAAGAAGAGGTAAGTGAGAAACAGAATGGCTGTGGAGCTGAAAGAGTAGATTCCTCTGACGTAGACATTCAATGGGCCGAACACTGCCTACATCTCATCCAGACCTTGATGTCCACCTAAATGAAGCTCAAGTGTACCAAGAAGCCGTTCTTATTTTTTGCAAAAAGCAACAACTGTTCAAAAGCTGCCTCAATGACCAAAATCCACAGTCATTTAGAAAGGTTCACACTGTACAAATACCACATAAAAAATATAGGAGACTCATCAGTCCAAGCAAAGATGTAGAACAAGCAAACCTTTTGCAATTCAGAATTAGATGTCATGACACAGGGACCGACTCAACCTATCAACAGCTAAGCTTGTGATGACTTTCAAAAAATCACTAAAGTTTGCCATGCAATGTATCTTATAATACATGTCAAAGTATTTCTATTAATTGATGAAGTTCATGTTGGAAAGAGGATCAAGTCTGTATTCATGTTGACACAGTACTTGAAACTACAAAGAATTCCTATCCATATTACATATGATTTCAGTATTACAAGCTTGCAACATATTTCGGAGATTGTTTGACATAAAATCATGTCAAAAAGTTTTGCAGTACATGAAGACTGCACAAGGTAATTGGTAAACGTTACTTGTAAGCAAGATCCAAAGCAGAAATCTGATTGGCATGTGTAAGAGGTGTGTTCCTACAGCAAAGTAGCAAACCCTCAGATTGCCAAATAATTTGCAATATTATTATTAATGTGATGTGTTGAGGCTCCTTTTAAGTTATGTTTTTGAATTACACTTGTGTCCATAGTTTGCTTTCTTAAATCATACCTTCAATTTAGTTTTCCACAACATTCTTCTGATTTGCTCCTGTCAGGTGTGCTGCACACCCGGTCGCATATGCGGCTGGGGCAGAGCAGCGCCAGAATAAAGACAGTGTCACGTGGCCGAAAGGGACATTGTCGACATTGCTAAGTTAGCATGAGCCCAGCAACCATGAGGCTGCTTTTGAGCACTTTAATACATGGCTTTATTTTTGCAAGACTCTGTTTATGCCTTCCACATGAGGACAGACTACTTTGTTAATTTTCTGTCTGTTCCTGGAATTTAGTCTGAACACTGTGAGCAAGGTCGATAAACAATGCCCCTTGTTATTCTGTTTTGGTCAATCCCTAGCACCTAGACAAAACATGCTAACACAGCTGCTGCTGGAGACTCGTGCTTTGATATTATGGGGATGCATGTTTAGGTAACTGTTAGACCTAACACCCTTGGCGTGGTTTTCCCCTATCTTTTTGCCTCTGCCTCCTGTATTTTTTATGCTGTGCTGGATTTCGTTTTTGCTGGTTTAGATGCTTTGGACACTCTGCCACTGCTGATCAGTGCAAGAGTGTAAGTGCTCCCTATGGAAATTATCATATTGATTGGGTGTACCTGATTGGCATATTTGTATCACCATGAAGTCCCTAATAAAGTGCACTGGGTGTGCTAGGGCTGGTGATGACAGATGCTACTAGTGGGCCTGCAGCACTGATTGTGCCACCCACATGAGTAGCCCTAAAATGGTGTCTCAGGCCTGCCACCGCAGTGCCTGTGTGCAGTCAGTGAACTGCCATGTCCTCCTGGTCAGTGTCCCCACTGGCAAGGCCTAACCCTTCCCTTTGTGTACACATTGGTCACCCCTATGGAAGGCTCAAGGTACCCCCTTGGGCAGGGTGCAGTGTATATGAGAGGTAGAGCATGTACTAGTGCAGGTAACATGCTCTGGTAGTGAACAGCAGCCATTTTGTGTAATAACTGCTGCAAGGTTATCTTGCTCCATAGACTAACATGAAGGAGGCTGGTCCCAATGGATACCAGCCTATCTTCCCACAGGAACAATATGGGACATAAGTGATTGATATCCCTGAACTCAGAATTTAATAACACATCTTTTAGGAAAGGTTGTTTTTAAATTCTGTGTTTGAGAACAGTACTTTCAGAAGGTGGCTGTTCTCTTGTCTAACCTTTCTGTGTGCCTGGGCCTGCTTGTGGATTGACTGTCTGGTTTGAGGGTGACAGGGGCTGGGGAGCCCCCAGGAGGTTGTCTGAGTCAGCCCTTGGTTGAGTGACTGCATCTGCAACTAGAGTGGTGGAAGGAGATAGCACCTGGGAGTGAATAGGGCTGTGCCTGCCTGCCACAATGCTGGCTCCACCTCCTGCTGGGCGGCTGAAGACTCTGCCCCTCACTCTGAAAGGAAGGAAGGAGCCAGGAAGCCCAAGTACTCCAGCTACACCCAGAACTGGTTTCGACCGGGCTCAGGGCCCACTTGCACGAAGACTTCAAAGACTTTTAGGGGTATAAGAGAAGGACCCCTGACAACAGATTTTCAGATTCTACAATCAAGAGGAACCTCTGCCAGAAGAAGAACTGCTGTGGAAACTAAGGAAGACTGCCCTTGCTGTGTGCTCTGGGGCTGACCTGTTTTGCTGTTCAACTAAAGGAGAGAAGAAGGGGACTTTGCTGTGTGCTGTGACCCCTGCCTGCTTGACCACAAGACTTTGCTGTGTGCTGTGTCTACAAGAATCTCCAAGGGCCTGAGAAGAGCTGGCCTCCTGTCCTGGAACCCAGGGTCAAAAGGTTGCCCACAAAACGCTGTGAAGATCGTGCTGTGTTTGCCCCCAGTGCGTGCCTCTAACTGCTGGCCGTGTGTGGAGATCGCTGTGCTCATTGGCACATATCTGCGGGGGACTGGAGGATCGTGGTACCTCCTTGCGTAAGAAATCGCCCCAAAGATCGTGTGGCCTTGTGGGTGATCTACCGACCACTTGCAACCCACAGCGGAACTTGCCGCTAATCACCGCTACCACCCGGGCTCAAGATCTTCCCAAGAACACAGTCCCCGGTGCAGAGCTGCGGCCGAAGAAACGAAGGGGCCGGGCTCTGATTGGCGGGCCGAGAGAAGCTTCCTGAGGCACCGCGCTGTCATTGGCGGGCTGCGGGAGGCTGGTCCAGTCAGCCCGCGAGGTGATTGGGCCAGAGAAGGAAGCCGCAACGTCAGGAGGGCCTCGTCCCGGAAGCCGCACTGCAATTGGCTGACTCCTGGAAGAGCTGCGGCATCAGGAGGGGCTCGTCTGCTAGCTGCGCACAGATTGGTCCAGCGCGTGTGCCCCATCCGCGAAGGAGCCGCCATCAAGGAGGCAATGTCCGGAGTGCAGGAGGTGCCGCGGGACTGCCAGCCCTTCACGGAAAAGCCGCGCCCAGGTAAACGCTCGGAAATAAGTCCAGAGCCGTGGTGTGTCCTTGCCTCGGGGGATTAAGTATTGAAGGGCTGCCCCGCCGCCATAGTTGGCCGCAACCGTACTGCAAGCACCGAGTACTTTGGGGGCAATTTGATAACAGCGCTGACCGCGAGGCACGCGGGAAACACCGGCAACCTGCGGGGACTGTTCCTAGTATCCACGACGAGGCAGTGAGGGGCTCAGAGGATATTTAGAGTGCCAGTTTGAAAACCAGCAGCCTTGCCATACTCGCTGCATTTGTGGGACACTGGGACTACGGTGTGACTAAGGCTCATTATAATAACTGCCTAACTGTGCTTTCTGAAAGTGAGATGTTTTAAAGACTTCCTAGAAAATAGTGCAACCTTACAGGAACATAAAGAGATTGTGTACTGCATTGCTTTTACTAAACTGCCTAAAACTAGATATAAATATATTTTTGATATACTTACCTGTGTGGTGTCAGTTTGTGGTGCATTCTGGGATTATTGTGTGTGTTAAGTGCAACTACCCTACACATTGCCTTGGGGATAAGCCTGTCTGCTCGTGCCAAGCTACCTAGGGGGTGAGCAGGCGTTATCTACAGTGTGTATCTCTCTACCCTGACTAGAAGTAGGGGTCCCTATTTGGTCAAAGGTACTTACCTCTGCCAACTAGAGACCCCCAGTTCTAACAGTAACACACACTTGGAGAGGGAGCTTTCCAGGGAGAAGAGCTATGCGGTTCTTATGATGAAGATATACCATCTAGGCACTAAGGTATGTGGTCGGCCGACAAAGCCCAGAGATCTTCTATTATGTAATAAAACTTCTTCTTACCAAGGGGAGGGGGGTTAGGCCTTATAGTCCTTTACCCACTGCCTTTATAAGATGACATCTCCCTTTATGATATATGCCCTTGCTGCAATGCTTACTGTGTTAGGTTTGTGCATTTTGCTGATGGCTGTGGCTCGTATACTGTGTTTTAGAGCACAATAGTTAAAATAAACATTTTGAACTATATTCATGTCTGTCAGTTTTTATTGTGGGCATGTACGAGAGAGTGTGCGAAAAGGTGTGTCTTGTTACTGCGATTCTTGAGAGACGTGGGAGTGTTGTGTTCTGGGGTGTCTAATTATTTGCTTCTTCATGAGTGTGTAGGAGAGAGAATGAGACACTATAGCTAGTCGGTACTGGGTTCGTGGACACTAAGGTGGTGGAAAGGCTTAGCCTCAATACACAGAGGTCCCATATTCCTGTGCATGGTTCTGTGTATGTAGCGACCTATGACCCAGGTCGCTCCCCACGCTGCTGCACGGCTCTGCCTGCATTGTTTTTGCCTACTCTTGTATTTTTCCCCTGTGCCTAACTTGCTTTCTTGCCCAGACTTGTTTTTATTCCCCTGTGCCTGTACTTGCTTTCTTGCCCAGACTTGTTTTTATTCCCCTGTGCCTGTACTTGCTTTCTTGCCCAGACTTGTTCTTATTCCGCTGTGCCTAACGTGCTTTCTTGCCCAGACTTGTTTTTATTCCTCTGTGCCTGTACTTGTTTTCTTGCCTAAACTTGTTTTTCCTTCCTGTGCCCAGTTCTCCCGCGGCCCCGCCCTTTTTTCCCGCCGCTGAGTCCCTGCGGCTCCGCCCACCTGCAATCCCATTCGCCGCCCCGCCTCCCAGTTGCTCCTCCCTCCCACATCCCCTCATATGGAAGCCCGCTATGCGACCGCGCAGCAGCCGCGCTCAGCGGGCGCGCAGCTGGCACACCTACGGTACAAAAGGGGGTGGTGGTGGATGGAGCATCTGAACCAATCAAACACTCACACCCAGTCAAAAGATCTGGGTTTAACCCATCACTGTTCTTTAGCCCACTCTGCCACCCCAGTTCAGACATGGCTATATGCAAATCAGTCTGACCCTGTGCCTCATCCGTGCCTGGACCACTCCCAGCGTACCGACCCCAACACCGCCGCCGGCAACCTCAGACAGTGGATCAACGACTGCGACAACACCCTCACCCGGATCAAGAAACCCTCCAACAATCATACCAACAAGAAAGCCAGCTGGTTCACTGAAGACCTCCGGGCCTCCAAGCAAATCTGCCGAAAGCTGGAGAAGATCTGGCTCCGTGAACGAATATCGGACAGCCACGCCGCCCACAAGAATGCCACCCGCAGACACCATCACCTCATTAGATCAGCCAAAAGGGCCTCCTTCAAAGACCGCCTAGACAAGAATGCGCACAACAGCAAAGAGCTCTTCAACATCGTGAAGGAACTCTCCAACCCCAGCTCCAACACCAACGACGTCACACCCTCGCAAGACCTGTGCGACTCGCTGTCCACCTTCTTCCACCGCAAGATCACAGACATCCACGACAGTTTCAACGCCACGACCGCCACGACAACCATTGAGACCTCCACCCCCACGACCACCATCCGCACCAACCGTCTGCTCTACTGGACCAACATCAACGACGATGACACCATCAAGATCATGAACACCATCCACTCCGGATCTCCGTCAGATCCATGCCCACACCACATCTTCAACAAAGCCAGCATATCCATCACACCCCATCTCCAGAAATTCATAAACACCTCCTTTGAGACAGCAACCTTCCTGGAGAGCTAGAAGCACACCGAGATTAACGCCTTACTTAAGAAACCCAAGGCGGACCCCAAGGACCTCAAGCACTTTCGGCCCATCTCCCTGCTCCCATTCCCTGCAAAGGTCATCGAGAAGACAGTCAATGAACAACTGACCCGCTACCTCGAGGAGAACAGCATCCTGGACCCTCCCCAGTCCGGGTTCCGCAGCAACCACAGCACCGAGACAGCCCTCATCGCCGCCACCGATGACATCAAGTCCCTGCTGGACAACAGAGAAACGGCGGCCCTCATCCTCCTGGACCTGTCAGCCGCCTTCGACACGGTCTGTCACCACACACTACGAACACGCCTCCACAACGCTGGGATCCAAGAGAAGGCCCTGGACTGGACCACCTCTTTCCTCTACGGCAGAGCACAGAGCGTCCGCCTTCCCCCCTTCCGCTCCGAAGCCACCGAGATCATCTGCGGCGTACCCCAGGGCCCATCCCTCAGCCCATCTCTGTTTAACATCTACATGGCACCGCTCGCCCACGTCGCCCATCGGCACGACCTCAACATCCTCTCCTACGCCGATGACACCCAGCTGATACTCTCCCTCACCAAGGACCCCCACACCGCCAAAACCAACCTTCACGAAGGAATGAAGGCCGTTGCTGAATGGATGAGGAACAGCCGACTGAAGCTGAACTCAGACAAGACAGAGGTCCTCATCCTCGGATCCAACCCTTCGCCCTGGGACAACTCCTGGTGGCCGACCGCCCTGGGAACTGCTCCAACACCCACCGACCATGCACGCAACCCAGGGGTCATCCTCGACTCCACCCTCTCCATGACTAAACAGGTCAAAGCCGTCTCCTACTCCTGCTTCAACACCCTCCGTATGCTCCGTAGGATCTACAAGTGGATCTCCACTAAAACGAGAAGAACAGTCACCCAGTCCCTTGTCAGCAGCAGGTTGGACTATGGAAATGCCCTCTACGCAGGAGCCTCGGCCAAACTCCTGAGACGGCTCCAACGCATCCAGAACGCCTCTGCACACCTGATCCTCGACATCCCTCGCCGCAGCCACATCACACCCCACCTGAGAGACCTGCACTGGCTCCCGGTCAACAAGAGGATAACCTTCAAGCTTCTCACCCACGCACACAAGGCACTCCACAACACCAGACCAACGTACCTCAACAGATGACTCAGCTTCTACACCCCCACCCGCCAGCTCCGCTCCGCCGACCTCGCCCTCGCTACAGTCCCCCGCTTCCGAAGAGCAACCTCAGGTGGCAGATCGTTCTCCCACCTCGCCGCCAAGACCTGGAACACCCTCCCCATCCACCTACGGCAGACCCAAGACCTGCTGACCTTCAGAAAACTCCTCAAGACCTGGCTTTTCGAGCAGTAGCAGCATTCCCCACCCCAGCGTCTTGAGACCCTCACGGGTGAGTATTGCGCTTTACAAATGATATGATTGATTGATTGATTGATATGTGCAGAATCACTGCAACAACTGCTGATGGGGGCAGAAGGACGCTTCAAGTTCGAGTTGCCACTTGCTTGTCTTCTGCCCTGTATTCATTCACCTTTGCTGACGGTTCACGGTGCTGTGGCATCCGCCATCCTTATCGGGCAGTTGGCAGCTCCTTTCCCTGTTCCTGGACCTCCTAACTTGTTCTTCCCAAAACTGGCTGCAAAAAGATAACAACAAAAAAGATACTTTAAGCTTCACCCTCCTTTCAGGCAGTAACATGCTTTGGGCTGCTTTTAAAGTCTAGATGCCTACACCTATCAATAATTATTCTCAGCATGTTGGAGGTTCCATTTTTGATTGTACCAGCCTTCTCTTTACTGATATATGGAAGAAGAATACTTTAGAGATTCTTTACTCTTGTGATACTCCATAGTCTCCTGTTTTCTAGCCTAGCACTAATTTTAATGCTCTAGTTTTTTGGTTTTCTATTAGGAATACACTGGTTTCTTACATTCCAGTTTTGGAAACTGTTTATGTTTTTGTGCTTTTCTTATGCGTGTGATGCATAAAGCTTTTAGGTAGGTTGAGCGTTCATTCATTAATTTCCTATAAGAGCTATTCCAATATCCATATGTTCCAAATGCTTCTGTCTCCTCTGCTTTTGTTTCCATACATTTTATACAAACCCTGTGTATGCAGTCATTCCTTTAATTTCCGAAGAGGGGAATTATACAGGTAGTTAATGCATGAAGAAGCATATATATAGTAGAGGATACTGGTCTTGCACATCTATTGATATCAATGTTTTCTTCTTTAAATACAGTGAACACATAGAGATACTAGGACCTCCCTTCCTCTCTGCGTTGGCTCCGTGGGACCAATGCTCGCTCTCTCTCTCTCCCTTTTTTCCTCTTTCCCCTCTCTCACCACAACGTGATTTGACATTGTTAGGCAGTCTGGGTGGTGCAGGGAAGTTGTGAACTCACATATGGTTTTTAGTATCGCTCCTGCAAAAACAAAGGTGAGAATTGACAGCTTCTGCTTAAGTAAATGTGATGGACTGTGAGTCTGCTACGAAAGATGACATGGACTCTCGGCAGTCTTTGAATTTGATTGACGTTCTATTTTACCTTGTATTTTCTAGTGTTGCGTCGTGATTTACAACAGTGGGTTTTTGGATGCCTTATTAGTGACTTACTGATTTTTTGGGAAGTTAACAGCAGCTGAGTTTGTCTTGTGTAACTAATTACTTAGCCAATATCTTTTGCCAGCTGTCTAGATCCGTCTGCAAGCCAGGTTCGCAGATGCACTATTTTAATATTCTACTTTCTAGCTAATTATGCAGCTAATCCATGCACCAAGATAGAAAATGTCAAACAAATGAATTTATGCTTTGATCCTTCCCCTGGCAATCTGCTAAAATTGGTAGAAGTAGGTTGAGAATGAGAGCATCCTTCTGTTCTTTCCTTTTTCAAAGGGACTAGATACTTTTTAGCAAGAGCATTGCAGAGCTTTGCTACTATTACTTACCCCTATGATGTCTCAACTGTTGGCCAGGGATGGGGGTTAATTTAACATTTAAAGTGATATAAAGGAGCAGCGGTGAGTGGACTTGGGTCATCCAATTTCCATTATTTTCAAGCAGGTTGACTGTCTATTGCCCATATTATCCTGGAGGGCAAATGCTAAGTACAGGTATTATTTGAGAGTGTAGGAATAGCTATAGTGTTTGTGAAGTCATCCATATGAAGAATATTCCATTGAGATTAATGTGTCATGATCCGGGTGCCTGTACCACGACAGGTGTTTCCGCACAAGTGCAGGCATTGACATCAGACTCACTGCAATGACAATAATTTATGAGCACCTCTTTCAAATTTAAAAGTCACATAATGCATCATACTCAGTGATGTCACTTGGAAGAAAAGTTTCATTGCTCATCTATGTGTCTCACATTGTTCTCCTTCATATACTTTGATGCTGAATGGGGACACTAAATAGGTGCCGATTATGGTGACCGGCTAACAGTTAGTCGGTGGTCTCGCCCGCCAAATTATGATCCGACCACCATGGAGGTAGTCAGAAGCATGCCTCTTTGAATTGAGGCTTGTGCTGCAACCCAGTAAAGGGTTGCAGCAAAAGCCCCAAATGCCAAAAGCCATGTTTGGAAACATCCCTGCACCCTATGGCTGGCTCCATGCAGGGCCTGCCACACGATGCGGAAATATTTAGGGGAGAATCACAGGAACCCCAGGGTGAATATATGATGTTACAACACAAACAATTACAAGGCATGCTATTACATCACAGTTTTTACAACGGAACTACCATTACATCGCATGATTTTACAACACATACCATTACAATGAGTTTTTTAAAACTACTATTACAACTCATTCCATTACAATGCATACCATTACAACACATAATACTTTTAGTGCAACAGTATGGTAAGTGTTGGATAGTGTAGGGGTAAAGAGTACTATTCCCAACTACTCCAAAACCTATACCCAGCCTAAAACTTAAAAATCTCCATTACTAACCTCAAATTGTGTTGTGGTGGCATGTGTTGTAACGGCATGTGATGTAAAGGCCCCTGCGTTGTAAAAGTTATATTGTAAAGGCATTGCAATGTAATGCCAGCGATGTAATGGACGTTCTACCCCCCTCCCCCCAGGACCCATTGCAGAGGACCAGGGGGGACAGGGGCCCTGCCAAGGGCCCCTAAAAGCCTTTCCGCCAGCCTTTTCATGTCAGATGAACCGACTTGAAATGGCTGGTGAAAAGGTAGATCGTAATCCCTGCCGGAGAGGACACTGCCTCCATTGTTGGGAATGCAATCAGAACAACCGCCCCACGGGCTCCTTGAGCCTGTTGGGAGCTGTTGTTTGGTCTCTGGGCCACTGTGCTCCAACCAACTACAATCTAATGTGGTGGTCTGACCGCGGGGGTTGGTGTCAGTGGGACCGACACTGACTGTACGTCGGCATCAGTCCCATCGATATCGTGATCAGCCCCATAGTGTATTTCCGACAGAAAGCATTCATCAAAGAGGAGGCATCAATGGAGCTATCTTCATCATGCTCCACCGTTTCCTGTCTATCCCATTAAGAACACATAGCAAGAGCTAAAACAAGGTATTTGAATATATCCTTTGTAAGGATTCTGCTTTTTACAACTGTTCATCCCAGTTTTTTAAGTTTATGGATCTAGACTGCTGTAATTTCGATGTCTTGGTGAAATAAAGGATCACTTCCATATGCATTGTCTCTTATTCACAGTAAGAGACTGGAAAACTCCAAGTCACTCTGGAGATCGTTTTTCTTTGACACCGGGGTTCTTCATCTAGTAAGTTGCTCTGGCACATCGTAAGTTTTGCGGTTGGGGTGTGCTGTCAGAATAATAGATTGAGTGACGTTATTTCCCCTTTTTTCACACAGTTGCTTCTACTGCGTTAAAATTGAGACAGGAGCTCGTCTCTTGTTCATTATTGGTCATTGCGTAAGTCTGAGTTCAGTTCTAAGCTTGAAGGCTCACGCTAACACTATATTTACTAATAAAGCAGCAGTCTTTTTTATAGATGAGTTCTTGAAATCACATCTTTCCTATTCGATCTTCTTTTGTTCCTTTTTTTTCCACTTACCAACACGGGTGTGTGCTTCTTTCTTTTTCTTTCTAAGATATTGACTGTTCTTATATACATATAAGGTTTATTTTTTGGATACTGTATCTTCCCTGAACATCAATGGCGGGCTTTATGCTGTACAATTTTGATTGTAATTGCATTCTGTTTTGTTTAGTTTTGCATTCTTCTTCTTTTCGTTTTTCTACAGTTGCCCCTGAAGAAGGGATTTTTCCCAAAATGCATTAGGCATGAGGGCAAGACCACATAAGAAGTTTTTTTCCGATGTGTCATCAAGTATTTCAGTATCATGATTTGTTTATTCATATATATTGCATTAACAAGAAAATAGAGGTTTTTCATTTTGTCTTGTAAATATTGCGTTTAAGCACAATTTTGTGGTATTTATAAAATACAATGCATGAAGAAATTTCACAGCAGTCTGTGTTTACATGTTGTTGAAAAGCTTTGATTCTTTTTGTGTGTAAAGTATATACATTAATTTCAGCAGAGCGCCTGGTAAACTGGTGGTTCTCCACCAGCATCAGTTTCTAGTTCTTAAGGTTGGCAGCCATTTCACCAGGTTGCACGCAGCTTTGATTAATCAGCATTTATAGTAGGTATCTTTTTGTTTAATAGGGAGTGCGCAGACATTTCTCACAATTGTATCCCATTAAGAAAACATAGCAAGAGCTAAAACAAGGTCTTTGAATATATCCTTTGTAAGGATTCTGCTTTTTTCAACTGGTCATCCCAGTTTTTTAAGTTTATGGATCTAGACTGCTGTCATTTCGCTGTCTTGGCGAAATAAAGGATGCTGCTTTTCCTCTCACTTCCATATGCATTGTCTCTTATTCACAGTAAGAGACTGGAAAACAGTTGGCATAGTTGATTTTTAAGTAAGTTCATGGCAAAAGTGAAAAATAACTGTCCATGTGGCACAAACAACAAATAGCCAATTTGGGAGAGAGAAACCCTTTCTGCCACCCACATGCATTATCTTTAAGAACATGAATGCAATGCATGGCAACCCTGTAACTCTCCAGACAAGGTTGCAGTGGCAAAATGTCAAATTGAACCATTTCTTGCTTTTAAGTGTTAAATGTGACTTTAGTAAGCTAGATGTGTCTGGACCTTGAAGGTTGGACTGCTTATCTGCCTAATGATAGGATGGCATGCAAGTATAAATGTGTGCCATAATGCACAAACATGACCTACAGTAATATATTGTTTAACAATAGCAGTTTCAGTAATTAATCCCTTTTGAAGCTGAGACTAACAGTTACCGAAAACATAATTCTGATAATATTGTACTAATTAGAGAACATGCAATTCTTTCCCTAATTTATATGTTAGAGTTATGTATACTCCGTTGTTAAGGTTACATAGTGTACCTACTGCCAATATAATGGCCTGCCCAACCAAGCTAGATACGGAGGAAGGTTTGGCTAAAGCAGTGGCAGTGTCTACTCAGTCACCACAATAGTTAACCCTCTCTGACGGATTAGGGACCGTCAGGGAATGGCTTTGGGCCCGATTCACAGAACTAACTTAAGACAAAATTCTAAATTTACTACTATTTTGGTATTCACAGAAGGCACTTACTAATTTTGGTATTCACAGAAGGCACTTACTCATTTCGGTAATTACAGAAGTTAGGAGTCCTAACTTTAGGACTCCTAAATGCCTTCTGTGAATACCGAAAGGCTTAAAGTTAGGATTTTTCTCAGTTTAGGAGTAGTAAAGTTAGGACTCCTAACTTTAGACTCCTAAATGGCTTCTGTGAATACCGAAAGTCTACTAATTTACTATTAGTGTCCAACACCTCACATCCTGTCCTTCCAAGCAGCACTGCAGAGATCTACCTGAGTAATTAAAATGGAAAATAGCCAATATTTGTGTGTTGATTGTCAGCTCTCAGAAACCACTTCTCATCCCACCTATTGCCCACAACTGCTAAACTCTGTCTTCTCAAAAGTCCTACCTCAAGAGGGCAACATGACGGTCAGCCTACCAACTAAGACAAAAGCATCAACTTCACTTAATTACCCCGTATTAAAAATAAATGGAACAAGATCCTATTAAACTACAAAATAACTTTCAATCTTCATTTCCTAGGAAAATCATGGAATTTTGGCCATCTCTTCCATGAAACCTGAATCCTAACACAGACTTTCCTATGTTCCTTAACACCCTCAAATCCACCATATAAGGCAATGGCATATTTTTCATTAATCTCTTTAGACCCTTTTGGATAAGTATTCATATATTCGCAACTTCATCATAGTGAATGTATCCCTCGCAGATAGCACTTTTTCTAAAAAGGCAAAGTTAGATGTGACATCTTAGGGACAACCTGCAGATCTAGTTGGAAAAGGACTGCTAGCATGTAGAATGTGGTTTGGAAGTCCCACTGAAATCAATTGTTTGGTAACATAGATACAGATCCTAAATATCTAGGGACAACTAGAGCACCAGACCTGAAGTTACTGAACTTTGGCTACACGTTCTAAATGTTGGGCATGCTATTTGTCATCTGCAACTATTTAGACCTGTGCAACTGTAAAAGTAAGTGAAGGAAGTTTTGAAGACCAGTATTTTTCCAGGAATCATTCTTTGTTTATGACGGGGGCATTGTGTTGTTTGGTTGCTAAAAATGAGTGCACTGCTGTCTCTCACTGACCGGATTTTAAAACTACTGCTAGAGCATCAATGTGTTTAAATTGGTACACAAAACAAGCTTTTTCAATATCTCCTAATTCCTACATTAGATCTGCAAATACTTTTTCTAGGGAAACCCAAGTGGAAACCACACAGAATTTCAAAGTTCTGCTTCAAATCCCAGTTGTATCGTCTGCTGAATATTAACAAGAAACTACAAGCCACTGTGCCATTGATTCCACTTTAGTGAGAGAATTCGATTAAAGTCTTCAGAGGAGGGAGTTGTTTGAACCTCCATTGATCAAAAGTTTGATTATGCATTGCGGACTTCCTCTACTGCAATTCAGCTGTGCACACTGATCCATTGTGTGATTATTGGCTAACGTGCACATTTTTAAGGGCCTTCTTAAATCAGTAGAGAAAGAAAGGGCCAAGTGTTCTGCTATGATAGAGGAAATGGAAAGGCAGGTAGATCTGATTTAGCCGTATAAGGGGTGAGGAGCTCAACATTAGCAGGATATGGGCATTGTGATGCATCAAAGAAGAAGCCCACGCTGCGACTACCATTTCAAGGAATGAACATGTTGTGAAGATGGTCTGATGAAGAAGATCTAAAAGCTCTTCAAAGAGAAGAAAAACTAATAAACATTTTCAAATTATGATAATCTTTTTTATTCTGTACAGGAGCCTGTTTTTTGTTCAATTTGCTTCCAGGGTCTTCAGAAGCCAAATCATAAAGGGTATCATATTTACAGACAATCCAAACAGCATTCTGCCTCAGCTTATAAATCTAAATAATTCCTACTATGCCGTCACTGGCCTAGAATGCCCATTTGTAACTGCTTTTCGCAGTCCTCCAAATGTTGAGTTTTAAACTGCATACACAATAGAAAAGTGCCTTGTATCCAATTTGTAATACTGCCGCCACCATTCCCCATCCAACTCATGGGTGATTAGAGTACTATGGCCATGTGAATCAATAGAATAAGAAGCTCTGGTGACTAGGATCACCAGTTTACTGTAGATGCATGGAATCACTCTAAACCCAGGAACGTGGAGGGGAAATGGATGGATATGTACAGTATTCATGGTGCCCAACATGCCCTGGAAACTGTCCGGGCATTTAACTAAAAAAGAAGTGAACAAGTGTACCGCTTAGGTCACGGTTAAGATGTAAACAGTGCAATTTCTGGCTACACTGAACTTAATGGATCCCTGCTTTCCTACATCCATTATAGCTCAACATCAGAAATCCATCCATACTACTATTATAAAGATAGAGCTGAAACCTTTGAGGCGGGTAAACTCAAGAAGTACAGCACCAATCACAACACCCAATACAGCATTGGAAAGGGGAGTTGCAGCAGATGGACATAGGCTATACAGGTGGCCACCATATACATTAGAAACGTCAAAGAACCTTAGGGGTAAAGTAGTCCCTTGTCGACGTTGGCGTGGGCGTGTTGGGGGCGTGTTCGTGGGCGTGTCAAACTACACACATTTTACTTTGTGGCCGTAACCGTTGTCAGAGGGGCATGGGCTTGGGCATGTCAAACTACACACTCAGAGGGCCGTGGGCGTGTCGGGGGCGTGGTCGTAGCCATGTCAAAGTACACACATTATACTTTGCGAGAGGGTTGTACCACAACAGCGTTCTCAAAGGAGGGTGTCACAAATTTTATAACAAAAAAATGGCCGCGTCATTCAGTAGCGCGCCTTTCCATTCATGAGTTATAATCACTTCTCACATGTCCGTATAGAAGACACAAGGTGCGCCGCATTCACGCACATTGCCATTCAGGCGGCGTTAATAACATATGTTGCGAAGCAACCTTTGTGGGCATAAGCGTTACCGATCTCAACCGGGGATAAACGCAGGCGTCTCAGAATGCACACACCCACATACAACAACGCTGAACAGCACGCACACCTCACGACGTGCACAAACGCTAATCTCACTGTGATGAGATTGGCGTTCGTGCACGTCATGAGGTAAGCATGCCCTTCAGCGTTATTGTGTGTGGGCGTATGCATTCTAAGACGCCTGCTGCATTGGAAAGCGGTGGGGTAGCGTTCTGTAAAGTTTGCCGCCCTTCAGGTAAATCTTTTTTATACCCGGACAATGTCGGGATGGGCAGCTAGTAGTTTATATAAAGAGAGATCACATCCAGGCCTGTATTTTCTATTGAAGTTAGGTCATGGAGAATTGTTGAAGAGCAAAGCCCCCTCTGTATTGCATTGTATTGTGTTGTAATTGAATTTATATAGCGCTTACTACCCCTGAGGAGGAGTCAAAGTGCTTTTTCGGCGAGTAGCATGCTACTCGGGAACCCATAAAGATTAGTGGTGAATTAGTATAGTGAAATATGAAAGTAATTTGAGTGGTGGATATTAGTCAGTTATTTGGATTGAGATGGACAGCATAGGGATAGAAGAGGGTTAAGGGTTTGTATTTATATTGTGCTTGTTACCACTGATGCGGTATTATAGCGCTTTTTTGGTGAATAGCACGCTACTTCAGAACCCATAAAGGATTAGTGTTGAATTAGTATAGTGAAATATGAAAGTAATTTGAGTGGTGGATATTAGTCACTTATTTGGATTGAGAAGAATAGCGGAGGGACAGAGGAGGGAAAAAAGGTTTGCATTTATATAGCGCTTGCTAACCCTGATGAGGTGTTGAAGCACTTTTTCGGTAAGTAGCACACTACTCTGGAACCTATAAAGGATTAATATCGTGAAATATGAGTGGACATATTAGTCTGTTATTTGGATTGAAAAGGATAGTGGAAGGATAGAAGAGGGAAGGATTTAGACTTTTTTTGTTTTGGAGGTCATAGCAGTAGGAGGAGGCTTGGGATGAGTAAAGGGGATGTGGAGGGGAAGAATCAGAGGGAAGAGTTTAGAAAGGCTTTTTGGGGGGATTGGTATAGTAAAAGAGGTATGAGATGATCAAAGGAGGGGTGGAGTAGGGTAGAGTCTAGAAAGGGTCATTTTGGGATCATAGTAGTGGTATTGGGTTTGGGATGAATGAGAGAGTGGAGGTAGAGGATATATTGATAGAGATATAGGGTGAGAAATAGGTTAGTGCATTGGATATGCTGAACTAGAAGAAAAGTAGTAAATATATAGATCCATAAGTACATGGAAAGTATATAGATGCATAAAGGACATAATTATATGTAGATTAAAAATATTGATACAGGTATAGGGTAAAAAACAGGATAGTGCTTTGGAAAGAGTAGCAGAAAGAGGTTTGAGATGAGTCAGAGAGTTGGGGTAGAGGATATATTGAGAGAGGTTTAGGGTGAGAAAAAGGGAAATGCAGTGGATTTGCTCAATTAGCAGAAAAGTAATAAATACATAGATCTAAGTACATAGAAGGGATATAGATGCATAAAGGAAGCAAGTATATGTACATTAAAGATGCATTAAATACATTCTGGCTTTTAAGTGTTGTATTTAAAAAATCATTTTATTAATTTGTTTTTAAAACATACTTATTCTACATGTTCACACAAAGCAATACACATATATAGGTACATATCTATAGTACAAATAAATGCTTAAATAAAGAGGGATATGCTGTATATTACTGTAAGTGTATGGTGTATATATGGATCTTATGTTGGGGGGTAAAGAGTTCCATTGTTCGGCTGCTTGAACAGGGAAGGATGTGTCATTCATGTATTTTTTCCTGTATATTGGGATTATGAGTGGAGGTGTCGCTCTAGACCTGAGGTTCCTTTGTTGAATGTGTTTGTTGATTTTATTCCTGATGAAGTGTGGTCCCGTTCCATGTATCGCTCTGTGGGAGATACAAAGCAGCTTGAACATGGATCCTCTGGCAACCGGTAACCAATGCAGTGCTTTCAAGGCATGTGTTCTCGTGGTTTGATATGTAGGAGTAGTCTGGCACCCGAGTTTTGAATCTGTTGTAGTCATTTCATGGTCGTTAAAGGTGATCCGTGGTGAGGCTATTGGTGTAATAAAATTTGGACAGAGAAAGGCAGATGGTAGCTTGGACCTTTTGTGGAAATCCTAAATGGGGGAAGATTAATCACAGTGTTTTTACATCAGCAAAGCTTGAGCTCGCTAGTTTGTCCACTTGGGCATTCATCAGTAGCTTGGAGTCTATGGTCATTCCGAGTTTTCTTACATCCTTTGATACTTTAGGCAGTGATCCCAGTTCATCAGACCAGACGGCGAGTGGGTCATAATGTATTCAATCGCCACACTTGAGTACTTTTTGTTTTGGAAGCATTTAATTTGAGATAGCTCCATGTCATCCATTGATCCATGGCTCTGAGACAACTGATAATTGGTGAATTTCACGTAAGGTGAAATTGATTAATCAGTACCAGTAATGACTACATGTAGATGTTGAAAAGTATGGGCCGGATGATAGAGCCATTGGGTACCCCTGCTTTTGTGGAGCAGAGTTTGGATGAGAAAGTTGGGGTATGGATGACATTGGTTCTGTTGCAAGGGTAGGATCTGATCCAGTCTAGAGCAGTCCCCTTGTGCCGGCTTCATAGAGTCTTTGTATTAGAGTGTCAAGGTCAAGTGTGTCACAGGCAGCCACAAGGTCCAAGAGAAGTAGTGCAGCAACCCTGCTGAACTTCGTTCTGCAGGTCATCCTAAATGCCATGGAGGGCAGATTCTGTGCCTCTTCCCGGACAGAATATTGTTTGGAAATCTGAAATTATGACACTGTCTTCAATAAATTGTGACATCTGGGTGAACACGTCTCTTTCTATAGGTTTGCCCAGGAAAAGTCCATTTGTAATTGGTCAGTAGTTGTCAGGGTTCAGCGGGTCCAAGTTTGTTTTCTTCAGTAATGGGCATATGCATCAGTTTTTGAGTTCTTCTGGAAATATTCTGGCAGTTAAGGAATCATTGATGATTCTTCTTACTGGACAGACAGCAGAGGTTGTTACACAAATTGCCTTGAAAGTTTGTGTTGGACACAGGTCAGAAGGGCTGCCAGCAGGCCTGCTTGCTTAGACCAGGTCCATAAATTCATTGTGTGAAATGTGTTAGAAGGAACGGAGAGGCTGGGTTAGGCTATTCTTGGATTTTTGCTTTGGAAAAGGGTCAGCGCTGGTGTGTGTTGTGTTTGTTTTAAGTATGAGTCCAACGTGTTTGCTTTGACCGTGTAATGATTTCCCATTTTGCCTGTGAAATCTTGAGTAACGGGATGAGCTCCTTGTAGGCAATGTGGTTTACACAATTCATTGAGTATTTTATAGAATTCTTTATTTGCACATTTACCATTTTGAATTTTGTATAAAATAGTACCTTTTCTTAGCTTTTTTGATTGCTGACTTGTATAATCTGTAAATTTTCTGTAGGTGAAGTTTGTCTTAATTGGCGTTTGTTTTGAGCCAGGTACGTTGCAGCTTTCGAAATTTTTGTTTTATGTCTTTTATCTCTGTATCTCTGTATTTCTCCAAGGTGCCTGTTTTCTTTTGTTCTGTTGTATAGTTTTGAGTTGTATCAGGATATCAAAAGCTTCCTGTAGTAAATCTTATATAGTTTTTTAACAGAATTTATTGTTTCCAGATCTGAACTGGGTGTTCTTTGTGTTTCTAAGTGTTCCAAATTAGGTTTATTCCACGGTCAATAGGAGGATGCATGTAAGGTGGTTTTAGGAACGTGGCTTAGTGTTGTTCTATGTTGGAAAGAAAGCATGTGACTGGAGTTATAGTTTGAAAGGTAACTAGTTCAGTGTTAGCAAAAATGACATCAATGATGTATCCAGCATTGTGTGTGGGTTTGTGTACGATCATATGCAGGTTCATTGCATCTAGGCCAGTGAATATTGTTTTTGGATGGGACATATTGGGTTTGTCAAACCAAATGTTGAGGACACCCAGAATTTATAGGTTGTACTGTAGTCTTATCAGGTTTGAAACCATGTGCAGAAGTGTGTCTGGGAATGTCACCTTGCTAGGTGGAGGTCTGTAAAAAGAGCAGGAATTTACAGGAGGAAGATGGTATAGGATTGCATCTGGTGAAAAGGGCCTCACAATCTTTTATGGAGATGTTGTCCACTTTATGGGTTTAAATCTTTTATTAAGATTTTATCAAACATTAACATTACTGATCTCCCAAGGCATTTAGAGCAGCAACAGCAGTTATGCCCCAGATGAGTAGAGTACACATGTTGGGGATTCCAGGTAAATACATAACATAGAAAAAACATGAAAATGAAACTTACGCTATCCCTCCACACCCACCCCCTCCCGTCCCCCATCCATCCGGATGTCGACTATTCAGAAGACTGTCTCAAAGTGGGTGAGTGTCAAGTTAATTTGCTGCCTGCTGGTGATCAGAAAGGCATAAAAGTCTCAGATACCTGGGGCAGGTTACTTCCCTAAATTCTGAGGCAAGGAGGAACAGAAATGGTTGCCAAAGATCTACAAATGTGGTGCCTTTCCTTGCCAGTGTGGGAGTCATTTTCTCCATTCCTACAACCTGCCATAAGTGCTGTATCCAACCTGTAAGTGAAGGGATCTGGGGTGTGTACCAGTGGGTCAGGATGTTCTGTAGTGCAGAGCCTAGCGCAATCGTGATTAGGCGGCCTCTTCGGGATTTGAGAGGCTATGTCAGGGGATTTGGGAGACCTAGGAGAACATAAGCGGGAAACCGTGGTATTTGTCTATCCAGTTGTTTGTCCACCTCATTTGGAACCTGAGAAAAAGTAAGGCTGTAGATGTTCACATTCCCAAAGGACATGCACCAGGGTGGCGGTTTTCCCACAATCCCGCCAGCAGTCTGCGCTCTGTCGTGGGTCCACCAAGAGGGGGCGTTCAGGGGTGTAATACCAGTAAGGAGCTTTTGTTGTCATTAAGCATGGGCGAATTTTGCGAATTCGCGAATTCGCGGATTTGCGAATTCGCAATCCGCAAAATTCGCGAATTTGTGCGAACTTGCGGATTTTTATATTTTTGCGTGTTCGCGGGGCGCTTTGCGGATTCGTGGGGCGTTTTTGCATGTTCGCGGGGCGCTTTGCGGGTTTTTTTTGGGCGAGACCGTGATACGCCCTCTGGTTCATCACTGCCACCCTCTCGTTTTTTATGCCCTTCTGTCCTCTGTACCACTCGTTTTTGTGCCTTTCTGCCCTCTGCCCCACTCGTGTTTGTGCCCTTTTGCCCTCTGCCCCACTCGTTTTTGTGGTCTTCTGCCCTCTGCCCCAATCGTTTCTGCCCTCTGTCCCACTTGTTTTTGTGCTCTTCTGCCTTCTGCCCAACTCGTTTTTGTGGTCTTCTGCCCTCTGCCCCACTCGTTTCTGCCCTCTGTCCCACTCGTTTTGTGCTCTCCTGCCCTCTGCCCAACTCGTTTTTGTGGTCTTCTGCCCTCTGCCCCACTCGTTTCTGCCCTCTTTCCCACTCGTTTTTGTGGTCTTCTGCCCTCTGCCCCAATCGTTTCTGCCCTCTGTCCCACTCGTTTTTGTGCTCTTCTGCCCTCTGCCCAACTCGTTTTTGTGGTTTACTGCCCTCTGCCCAACTCATTTTTGTGGTCTTCTTCCCTCTGCCCCACTCGTTTCTGCCCTGTATCCCACTCGTTTTTGTGCTCTTCTGCCCTCTGCCCAACTCGTTTTTGTGGTCTTCTGCCCTCTGCCCCACTCGTTTCTGCCCGCTGCCCAACTCGTTTTTGTGGTCTTCTGCCCTTTGCCCCACTTGAGGGGGGGGGCTCTTCTGTACGAGTTCAAGTGCCTCTTGTGTGTATAAATGGTCAGAGACCGATCAGATCAGCAGATGAAGAGAAAGAAGCTTCTGGTCACAGGAACAGCACGAGGATTGCGCTCGTGAAAGTCAAGGATACAAAGGCCTCTATCCAGCATCACAGCTGATTTCCGACGGTAGATTTGGGAAGAAGGCACACCTGCCCAGCCTCGACGACGCTCACAATTGTTTTTGGGCTGATGAATGCGTCACTGAATTGAGCTTCAACTAGTTCCAGCGACTATGTGTGTGTTACTATGCAATCGTGCCCAAGGGCGCAGGGGTCCCTTGAGTGAGCTGTCCATCATAGTGGGTAAATGGCGGGAAGACTGTGCACACCACGAGTGTGTGGGCGGGGCCAAACGGGCGGGGCTTCCATGCGAGTTCACATGCCTCTTGTGTGTATAAAAGGTCAAATAAAGATCAGAGCAGCAGATGAAGAGAAAGAAGCTCCTGGTCACAGGAACAGCACAGGGATTGCGCTCGTGAAAGTCAAGGATGCAAAGGCCTCTATCCAGCATCACAGCTAATTTTCGACTGTAGATTTGGGAAGGAAGCACACCTGCCCAGCCTCTTCAACGCTCACGATTGTTTTTGGGCTGATGAATGCGTCACTGAATTGAGCTTCAACTAGTTCCAGCGACCATGTGTGTGTTACTATGCAATCGCACCGATGTGCGCAGGGGTCCCTTGAGTGAGCTGTCCATCATCCTGTAACTATTTTAGGATGGTGCCGGCAAGCTGCCAGCGCCATCCTAAAATAGTTACTAAATTAGCTTCATCATGAAGCACTAATAGATAAAATAAAGCAGGTGCTCGAGCACCTGCTTTATTTTATCTATTAGTGCTTCCTGTTGAAGCTAACTTAGTAACTATTTTAGGATGGCGCTGGCAGCTTGCCGGCGCCATCCTAAAATAGTTACAACAACTTCAAGCTTGAAGGCTTGAACTTTTGACCCCCGGATCCGCCGCTTGGGATTTGCGGATTTTCGGTAAATTCGCGGGAGTTCGCGGATTGCAAATTTACCGAAAATCTGCAAAATCCGCGAGCGGAACGGATTTTGTGCTCATGCTTAGTTGTCATTGTCTCGGTCAGTCCCATGTGGTAGCCTAAATGGCGGGCTCTATAATACACCCCCTCCCACGACTGAGTGATCTACCCAAGTCTCGTTCCCAGCGGGCTCGACTAGCACTATATGTATATGTATTTCTGGCTAGGAGCATTGTCAAAGATAAGTTTCTTGTCAGATGTGCGTGTGAGGAGCCATTCTTCATATGCAGAAAGAGATCAGTGGGCATGTGGTTTAGTGTCTGGATGCAGTGCCCAGTGTTGGATCTGGAGTTATGGTAATAGTTCGGTTTCAAGGATCCCGTATTTTGATTTAACCTGTTGAAATTACATGATCCCGTCTAGGTCAAATAGATGACCTAAAGACCTGCAGTCCATGGAGCGCCAGCGTACACCCGTCGCCTCACCCATGCCCCGTTGGAAATCCAGATTGTCGAAGATGGGGGTGAGCGGGAGGGAAATGTAGTTAGATTGTGTTTAATACTAGTATTATCCAAGGCCAGACATGGGTTCCTTGCTGACTTTGCCACTTGATTCAAGATAGCCTGGCTGATGACGGCTGATTAACAAGAAACCGGTCCGAGGATGCTTGTTCCCGGTTCAGGGTAGACATGGCTTGGCAGTTCTGGCTGGACTGTTCCGATGAGGCACAGGGTCAGACTGATTTGCATATGGCCATGTCTGAACTGGGGTGGCGGAGTGAGCTAAAGAATGATGATGGATTAAACCCAGATCAGTTGACTGGGGGTGAGTGCTTGCAATTTTCAACACTTCGTCCATCATCCCCTTTGGTTTTGCTTTGTTTGCCCCAAGTTGGCAGGGTATGCCCAGATGTGGGTCCCTTGCCCACTTTGCCACTGCATTCAAGCTAGCCTGGCTGATGACGGCTGATTATCCAGAAACCGGTCCTCGGAAGCTTGTTTCCGGTCCAGGGAAGGCATGGCTTGGCAGTTCGGGCTGGACTTTTCCCATGAGGCACAGGGTCAGACTGATTTGCATATGGCCATGTCTGAACTGGGGTGGCAGAGTGGGCTAAAGAACGGTGATGGATTAAACCCAGATCTGTTGACTGGGTGTGAGTGTTTGATTGGTTCATATGCTCCGTCCACCACCACCGCCTTTTGTGCCACTTTGTTCGCCATAAGTTGGCAGGGTATGCTCAGACGTGAGTCCCTTGCTCACTTTGTCACTGGATTCAAGCAAGCCGGGCTGAAGACGGCTGAAATGCCAGAAACCGGTCCTAGGAAGCTTGCTTCCTGTCCAGGGAAGGCATGGCTTGGCAGTTCGGGCTGGATTGTTCCCATGAGGCACATGGTCAGACTGATTTGCATATGGCCATGTCTGAACTGGGGTGGCAGAGTGGGCTAAAGAACAGTGATGGATTAAACCCAGATCTGTTGACTGGGTGTGAGTGTTTGATTGGTTCATATGCCCCGTCAATCACCACCGCCTTTTGTACCACTTTGTTTGCCATAAGTTGGCAGGGTTATGCTCAGACGTGAGTCCCTTGCTCACTTTGCCACTGAATTCAAGCAAGCCGGGCTGAAGACGGCTGAAATGCCAGAAACCGGTCCTCGGAAGCTTGTTTCCGGTCCAGGGAAGGCATGGCTTGGCAGTTCGGGCTGGACTTTTCCCAGAGGCACAGGGTCAGACTGATTTGCAGATGGCCATGTCTGAACTGAGGTGGCAGAGTGGGCTAAAGAACGGTGATGGATTAAACCCAGATCTGTTGACTGGATGTGAGTGTTTGATTGGTTCATATGCTCCGTCCATCACCACCGCCTTTTGTACCACTTTGTTCGCCATAAGTTGGCAGGGTATGTTCAGACATGAGTCCCTTGCTCACTTTGCCACTGGATTCAAGCAAGCCGGGCTGAAGACGGCTGAAATGCCAGAAACCTGTCCTCGGAAGCTTATTTCCGGTCCAGGGAAGGCATGGCTTGGCAGTTCGGGCTGGACTGTTCCCATGAGGCACAGGGTCAGACTGATTTGCATATGGCCATGTCTGTACTGGGGTGGCAGATTGGGCTAAATAACGGTGATGGATTAAACCCAGAACTGTTGACTGGGTGTGAGTGTTTGTTTGGTTTATATGCTCTGTCCATCACCACCGCCTTTTGTACCACAGGTGGAAAAGTGAAGAATTTCCAGATGACAGATTCCGGCCTCTGTGGACGTGGTGCCTCGTGCAAGAATTCTTCTTCGGAAGATACTTCCTCCTTCTGCTGCTGCTGTCCAGATGCCATTTTGTTTGATATTTTTTAAAAAACACCAAAAAAAAACAAGCAAAAAGGGTACTTGTAGGAAAAGAGATGTCTCTCAAAAGATGCTCCAACAAGAATGATTAAAATGGGTGGGGTCCTTCAGTAGTTACAGTGGGAAATGTTATGAACCAATTAAATCTTTTTAGGTCATGTGGGATCCCCGCACTCTGCGCTCACGAAGCACGCACCCAACACGACTTCGCGAAATAATTTCTTATAAGTACAAATATATTATTTTCATGAACATCTCAGATATTCTCTTGCCCTCATATGTATATTAAAGACACATACATATCGTTTTAGAACATAAATTTTTTTTGCGGGAGTCATGCAACCAGCGCGCCCCAGCACGTATATGACGTCGCGCAGGACCTGTCACTGCGCAAGCGCCGCGTACCGTAATGCACATTTGTTGCAAATGTGTGTGAGCAGGAGTCGTGGACTGGTCGCATACCAATCGCGCACATCACGTAATATTAAATGTATATATGATGTAACTGAAAAACACGCAGCAATCGCACACCGTACGCATATCCTTCACGACTTTTCTAAAATGGCGGCTAGAATCTACGCACCCACCGTGATGTGTACGATTTGGGTGCGCAACCCCGAAAAAAAATTGGAAAATAATATATATTTTAAAATTAAAAGATTAAACAATATTTCAGTTTGAATTTTTTTTCTAATTTTTTTGCAATTTTCAGAAAATGTATAATGTTATTTAATCAATAAAATATTTATAAATAAACAGGTAAAATACTGTAGAAAATGAGCACAAAAAAATAGGTATAACTACTATTACACTTAAAAATTAGAATTTAAAAAACCTTTGAAATTCACTGAAAGAACCATAGGTTTCAGAGACGTTACAGTTAGAAATTAGCATTTAAAACAACTTTGAAATTCATTGAAAAAAAATAGGTTTCAGAGACGTTATAGTTAGAAATTAGCATTTAAAAAAACTTAGAAATTCACAGAAAAAAACATGGCTTTCAGGGGTGTTACCTCGACATTTCACTCATACAAAACCATAGAAATTCCTCCCTTATAGCTAGTTCTGCTAACTATGACTTGCGCACCCGCAATGCACTGCTGATGATGTCACTTATTACATCATTCATGACATGGTCAGTGACATCACTGATGACATCACTTATGACATCTCAAAAGACATCACTGATGCCAAAATAAGATATTTTATCTGCTAGAACAGATAAGTGCAAAGCTCATGATGCGTTTCAGGCCTCCTGGCCTTGATCACATGATCTTGTTATGCTCAGATCATGATTTTATTGGGTGCACACCACCCATCATCTGATATTTTTGGCAGCACTACAATGGAGAAAGAAAACATACTACTCTTTGTATGGTCTTGTTTTTCAACAGTAAAGTAATGTTAAAACTATGCTTACATTTGATATAAACAACACCCTGTAGATCGTAATCATTCGCATATAAATTCCATTACATTTGATATCATTTAGGTTAAAAACAAAGAAAAGGCACAAATAACTGTATAAAAGCACAAATGCAGATAAATTCGTATTTCTTCCAATTAACTCCAACTAATTGTTCATGAATAAAGAACACCATACAAAACCACATATTGAATAAATATATAAATATAGTTTTTTTATAATAAATTGACTTTTGGTGCAAAATATAGAGTGTGCAAATACTGCTGGTGTGAATAAGTCAAACATGTGTTTGAATTGTACGTAGCTAAAAACTATATGTTGGTAACATTGATTGTATACGATACAAATACTGATTGCCTTGCTTTACCTTCAAGTACATTCATTTATTTATTATTTGAAACCAACTTGGATTTTTCTGTATTAAAACCACATAAATAGAATAAATAAATATGATTTCTAGGATATAATAAACATGCAACTACTGCAAGTGCTAACTAGAGGTAGTGCAAATACTCTGCCCAATAGCGGTCTGATTACTCTGTTGGAAATCTGTTGATAAACTCCTAAAGTGCAAGCCAATGTGCACAATGAATGGGAAGTGCAAAACTTAATTGTGTCTGAAAGGTGTGAATATAGGTACAAAATTGTATGAATACTAAAAAGGGCAGATACAAGAATACTTGTGTTATCTGTTATTGATTGGATCTTAACCTGTCATACTGGTGTGAGTAATAGGGAGCCCCTTAACATTTCTTTGTAATATGTACAAAACCTGATAGCTACTAAAAACTATAATTGCATATCGATATAAGTTATTAAGGAACTTTGAGAAATAAACTATATTGTCAGTTGGCATACAGAAAGTGTGGCAAAAAAGATGTATACTGTAACCACCCTGTGTGTACAGTTCTCAGTGTTAGCTACAAGTAGTTGTGCATATTCTCCCCTGTGTTTTAACCCTGAGGGTATTTAGTGCCAAATTCTATGATGTAACGAGATTCTAATTGACGTAATCCCTTTTCTCGGTTACCCCCCATTTTGTTGATAGATACCGAGTCCACAACAAAATATTGGAGACAATTCAGATTATTAGCGTGCTCCAACTTAGAATGTCTAACTACAGGGTACGTGTGGTAGGAATTGACTATAGCTCGCAAGTGTTGTAATATACGGGCATACACTTGCAACTTGTTGCTGCCTATATATCTAAACACAACAATGATGGACAGAATGTGGATCAATGACACACATTCACCCCAGTCCAAAGATCTGGGCCCAAATCCATCGTTTTTCCACTCCACACCACCCTGGGTTAGACAATGGCGATATGCAAATCAGCGCTGACCCTGTGCCCCATGGGAACAGTCCAGTCCGAACTACAAAAGCCATGTCCTTCCCAGAACGGAAATAAGCATCCGAGGACCGGCCCGGCCTCGAGGCAACACCTCTCATCAGCCCGGCCAGCTCGATTCCAGTGGTGTGGAGTGCCTGGGACTCACGTCTGAGCATCCCCAGTACACTTAGAGCGGTAATTGCAAACACAACAATGATGGACAGAATGTGGATCAATGACACACATTCACCCCAGTCCAAAGATCTGGGCCCAAATCCATCGTTTTTCCACTCCACACCACCCTGGGTTAGACAATGGCGATATGCAAATCAGCGCTGACCCTGTGCCCCATGGGAACAGTCCAGTCCGAACTACAAAAGCCATGTCCTTCCCAGAACGGAAACAAGCATCCGAGGACCGGCCCGGCCTCGAGGCAACACCTCTCATCAGCCCGGCCAGCTCGATTCCAGTGGTGTGGAGTGCCTGGGACTCACGTCTGAGCATCCCCAGTACACTTAGAGCGGTAATTGCAAACACAACAATGATGGACAGAATGTGGATCAATGACACACATTCACCCCAGTCCAAAGATCTGGGCCCAAATCCATCATTTTTCCACTCCACACCACCCTGGGTTAGACAATGGCGATATGCAAATCAGCGCTGACCCTGTGCCCCATGGGAACAGTCCAGTCCGAACTACAAAAGCCATGTCCTTCCCAGAACGGAAACAAGCATCCGAGGACCGGCCCGGCCTCGAGGCAACACCTCTCATCAGCCCGGCCAGCTCGATTCCAGTGGTGTGGAGTGCCTGGGACTCACGTCTGAGCATCCCCAGTACACTTAGAGCGGTAATTGCAAACACAACAATGATGGACAGAATGTGGATCAATGACACACATTCACCCCAGTCCAAAGATCTGGGCCCAAATCCATCGTTTTTCCACTCCACACCACCCTGGGTTAGACAATGGCGATATGCAAATCAGCGCTGACCCTGTGCCCCATGGGAACAGTCCAGTCCGAACTACAAAAGCCATGTCCTTCCCAGAACGGAAACAAGCATCCGAGGACCGGCCCGGCCTCGAGGCAACACCTCTCATCAGCCCGGCCAGCTCGATTCCAGTGGTGTGGAGTGCCTGGGACTCACGTCTGAGCATCCCCAGTACACTTAGAGCGGTAATTGCAAACACAACAATGATGGACAGAATGTGGATCAATGACACACATTCACCCCAGTCCAAAGATCTGGGCCCAAATCCATCGTTTTTCCACTCCACACCACCCTGGGTTAGACAATGGCGATATGCAAATCAGCGCTGACCCTGTGCCCCATGGGAACAGTCCAGTCCGAACTACAAAAGCCATGTCCTTCCCAGAACGGAAACAAGCATCCGAGGACCGGCCCGGCCTCGAGGCAACACCTCTTATCAGCCCGGCCAGCTCGATTCAAGTGGTGTGGAGTGCCTGGGACTCACGTCTGAGCATCCCCAGTACACTTAGAGCGGTAATTGCAAACACAACAATGATGGACAGAATGTGGATCAATGACACACATTCACCCCAGTCCAAAGATCTGGGCCCAAATCCATCGTTTTTCCACTCCACACCACCCTGGGTTAGACAATGGCGATATGCAAATCAGCGCTGACCCTGTGCCCCATGGGAACAGTCCAGTCCGAACTACAAAAGCCATGTCCTTCCCAGAACGGAAACAAGCATCCGAGGACCGGCCCGGCCTCGAGGCAACACCTCTCATCAGCCCGGCCAGCTCGATTCCAGTGGTGTGGAGTGCCTGGGGATGCTCAGACGTGAGTCCCAGGCACTCCACACCACTGGAATCAAGCTAGCCGGGCTGAAGAGAGGTGTTACCTCGAAACCGGGCCGGTCCTCGGATGCTTGTTTCCGTTCTGGGAAGGACATGGCTTTTGTAGTTCGGACTGGACTGTTCCCATGGGGCACAGGGTCAGCGCTGATTTGCATATCGCCATTGTCTAACCCAGGGTGGTGTGGAGTGGAAAAACGATGGATTTGGGCCCAGATCTTTGGACTGGGGTGAATGTGTGACATTGATCCACATTCTGTCCATCATTGTTGTGTTTACAGTTACCGCTCTAAGTGTACTGGGGATGCTCAGACGTGAGTCCCAGGCACTCCACACCACTGGAATCAAGCTAGCCGGGCTGAAGAGAGGTGTTACCTCGAAACCGGGCCGGTCCTCGGATGCTTGTTTCCGTTCTGGGAAGGACATGGCTTTTGTAATTCGGACTGGACTGTTCCCATGGGGCACAGGGTCAGCGCTGATTTGCATATCGCCATTGTCTAACCCAGGGTGGTGTGGAGTGGAAAAACGATGGATTTGGGCCCAGATCTTTGGACTGGGGTGAATGTGTGACATTGATCCACATTCTGTCCATCATTGTTGTGTTTGCAGTTACTGCTCTAAGTGTACTGGGGATGCTCAGACGTGAGTCCCAGGCACTCCACACCACTGGAATCAAGCTAGCCGGGCTGAAGAGAGGTGTTACCTCGAAACCGGACCGGTCCTCGGATGCTTGTTTCCGTTCTGGGAAGGACATGGCTTTTGTAGTTCGGACTGGACTGTTCCCATGGGGCACAGGGTCAGCGCTGATTTGCATATCGCCATTGTCTAACCCAGGGTGGTGTGGAGTGGAAAAACGATGGATTTGGGCCCAGATCTTTGGACTGGGGTGAATGTGTGACATTGATCCACATTCTGTCCATCATTGTTGTGTTTGCAGTTACCGTCTATATATCTAAGTCCACGTTTACATTCTAACACGTAGACTGGGTATTCTGTTCGGCAAGTGAAATGATCCTTGGTTTCAATGCTCCCTGGTTAAAATGATGTAGTGTATGTACTAGTGTTAATGTCAAATTTATAATCCCAAAACATTTTTCTACAATTATATTGAAGAAAATGTTATAAAATAAAACAATATCATTTTTAAAAAAAATCTTGACAACGATAGTCTGTAGCATGTTACATTTGTACTAACAGTATTCTTGGCACAATATTTTGGTATCACAAAATGTAAAAAGTGATATTTATTGCAGTTCCCATTGAGACTGTGGCTTACTCCCATTGGTATTGGGCCTCAGTGGTGCTTTCCATTGTATTGATAGGGTTCCCTGTAATACTCCACACAGCAACAGATCTGAGGAAGACCTACATATACCCCATGCATGCACCACCCATGATTAGATCTGCAGATGGATGATCTCATCTTTAGCAGTGTACGCCTATCCCGGCTCTCAACATATTCATGTTTTATATCAGTTGACAGTTAAGAAAGATGATGGGTGCTTGTTGCTATGGGGGAATCCCTATAAATTAGGCTACTCCTATTCCCCTACACCAGTGGTGATGGATGGATACTCTTAATTACAGAGGATTGCACGAGGTACCAACCATCCGTGTTCCATCTGAGTAATGATGTTAGAGCTGCTGTCCTGCCAAGGCCATGCAAAACTGCTGGACAGGAACAACCACCGTTACTTACAGGTAGTTTAAACCTCCGAAGTGTGACTTCACAAAATCTGGGGACCCTTAGGCTTGTCTTAAGTGAATACACCTTGCAAGATCAGAGTTTGCCTACTCTGAGATTACAATGATGGTGAAGATTTTCTCCTAACAGTTCTATTTTCAGAGTCCTGGTCACTTTCTCTGGATCAGAATTTGGAATATGTGAAGCACTCTGAAAGATGTTCTGGAGGAGACTGTGAAATGAAATGTTTGTCACCTGCTGAGGGTAATATGGGCCCTGTGCCAGGCATAATAATGAGATTGACAAAGCGGTTACACGGTCATCAGCTTGATAATTGACGAATATATCTATATAAATAAAAATGTAAATGTTCATTTGTTGAAAATCACAAATCTCCGAAAGTTCTCCAATGATTGCTTTTGAAATTTTGAACCAACGTTAGATTCGAATACGTGTGTGTTTTTATGTACACGTTAGATTCCAATACGCCTTTGTCGAATACGCGCGTGTTTTTAATCGAAAGCCCGAACACACACATAAAAATGTCAATGTTCGTTTGTTAAAAATCCTAAATCTCCGAAAGTTTTTCACCGATTGCTTTGAAATTTTGACACAATGTTGGGTTTGATTAAGCACGTGTTTATATATACAAAACGTTGGATTCGACTACGCGCGTTTCCAATACGTGCGTGTTTTTAATTGAAAGGCCGAACAGACCCTATCGATTTGGTTGCTGCGCAACAACTACAAGGGACGCGTAGAGACAATAGTCTACAAATATTAGGATGGACAGTTGGTGTCAGGATGGCAGACCGGGAAGTGGGTGGGGCGCGGGGGGGAGGAGTTGATTCACTTTGCAACATTAAGAAAGGACACATAGAGACAATAGTCTACATATATTAGGATGGACAGTTGGTGTCAGGATGGCAGACCAGGAAGTGGGTGGAGGGAGGGGGGAGGAGTTGGTTCACTTTGCAACATTAGCGCATGTTTATATATACACAATGTTGAATTTGAATACTCACGTGTACAAAACGTGCGTGTTTTTAATCGAAAGGCTGAACAGACCCTATCGATTTGCTTACGGCGCAACAACTACAAGGGACGCATAGAGACAATAGTCATAAAAACATATTGTATACCCACAAGCATTGTGAAATTAAACATATTAGAAATGTGCGCTTACTCTTGTCTTTCTCTTCCATTTATGGAGACTGAGCCACAGCAACGAGTGGCCGGGTACAGCTAGTTTAATATTCAAATGTTGTGCAGTCTCCACTGATAAAGAAAAGCACTGTATCAATAATGAAAGGTATTGAAGGACACATGAATAGCTCAAGACTGTGGTCTGAATGAGTACACACAGAACTGTACATCCCTTCCAAAATTGCTTCAAGAATGTAAAAAGATGGGGACGTGGCCTGATGCCCGTGGAGAATGGAGGTGCCCATGTGAGGCTCCTCTGGGTGACGCGGAACCGGCCACATTTAGGAGCCATCTGCTTTTACGTGATGAGGCGCTCCGAACAGCCGATGATGTACTGACTTCCTGGGCTCATTCTCAGAGCATTTTCTGAAATGTGCGACTCTTAATCCTGCATGTCACTTCTTCAATCATTGCCGCACTAACCGTGACTGCCATCTTAGGCTCAGTGCCTCCTTATCAACTTGAAACCTGGTGAGAGGCATTGCAAATCTCTGCTCCGAATGGAATAGTTTCTCTAAATACTTGATTATTTGTGGTGGCCTCTGCAGTTTATAGGGGTCACCTAATAATCAATTTAAAGCAAATTCTGCTTCATCTGCCATTTTGTCTTTCTGCATTGTTCCTGTCAAGAAATTACCTGAATAGATATGTGTGCTGTTTTCTTGAGAATTTACTTCACTTCTTCCTGCTGAATTTATTGTCCGATATCTTCGTACCACATTTCTTAAGTGACAATTTGAAGCACTTTTTGTCACATTGCTGGTAACACTTTTATTGGGGTTTTATATTTGTGGGCGAGCATGTATATTTTGATTCACAACTGAGTCCCGATAGTCCATCATTTACAACTTCTTATGGGAAGATTGAGAAAATTGGTCAAGAATAACTTTATTCATCTAAAGTTAACCATAAAAGTATAACATTGATGAAGCACACATAAAAAATGTATACGTGAAAGTGCAATAAAATCATATAGCTTACATATATTAAAAATTCCCAACAAGTTAAAAAAAATTCTAAAAAAGGAGATGCCAGACTTTGATTACATTTCACATTGTTTCCTTTAAAACAGCCATACAGGTTACTTCAGTAGACAAGGATAACAAAAAGTTAAAACCCTCCTAAAAATTACATGGTCTGACATCTTTTAAGAGTGGTATAGGAAACCGAGCTCTTGGGACCTTGTAAAGTGTGCAAAAAAGGGTAAGTGCAGGGTGCTTTGTTGGGACAGGTTGTCACAGGGGCAAGATGTGAGGTTATTGCACCATCCGGCTGTTTAGGAAAGGCCCCTAAAAAGTGCAATGTGCAGAGCCTAAATCTAGTCAACAGAAAACTAGATTGTACGTTCCTGGTAAAAGACAGATAAAATTGCTGATATAAAGAAGGCTGATCGATATGAGGTAATCGCCTTGCTGGCCATCGGCGATTATCAAACTTAGCACAATATGCATTTTGTATAATCAATTTTGTGCTTATATCTATACTGTTAGGGTTGTCAAAAAAATGCCCTTGGCCAATTTCATAAATTTTTATTTTCATAAAACAAAGCCTTGGCATTATCCAGTAAAATGCAATCCTTAATAATTTCTCTTGTGAGCTTTAACGCCTCAGTCCGCCAGACTTTCGCCCAAAGTATCAATGGGGCGATGTTTATTTGAACAGAAATACAAGCAACCCCTACCTCAGAATGACAGAATGCTGTAGGGACGCTTTTTGGGATAATCAATAATCTTTTTAGAAAATTATTCTCTAGAGCTTGGAGTTTTAAACTTTTTTGGTGTCCCCATAAACCCACCCCATATGCGGCAGTAGACAAGCATTTTGATTTATATAAAGTTATAAATTCCGCTATGGGATTATGGTCTAACTTGCATGCACAGCGCGGCTGGTATTCTGTACCCAGGATATAATGAGGTGTTCCCAAGTCAGTTAATTATTAAAAACGTTCCCTAAGTAATTAAAATTTAAAACTTTATCAATTGTCTTACCCTTTACCATGAACTTTGTAGATTTAGTATGACTTGGTCCACAGATCATGACATATGATTTAGTAAAGTTAACTTTTTTAAATCTAGAGCTAGCATAACATTTGTAAATTTGTTAAAAGACTTCTGTAGACTATTGGCAGTTAAAGCCATTAAAACCGTGTCATCTGCATATGACAGCAGTGTCAAACGCGCAGGACAAGTCCGTGAAGGCAAGGTGAATAGATCCCTTCCTTGCTCTCATGTACTTGCCCATAATGAGCGCCAAATTGGGCACTGTTTGTTTGCACCTATTCCTCTTTGAAAAGCCGTATTGTGTGAGGGGCATTATACCTTTGGAGTCTGCCCAGGTTTCAAGGCATGCTAAGATTACCCTCCGTAATACCTTGGCTGTGGAGTCAATTAAGGAAATGGGCCTGTAACAACCCAGATCCTCCTTCTTTCCCTTTTTGTACGCAGGGACAACAATGGCCTTGTGCCATGATGTTGGAATGAGACCCATTATTGCAGCTCTAAAAACATTCATTAGAAGAGGTGCTCAAAGTTGAATATTACTTTTAAAATTAATCAAGAGGGACCCCATCGGGGCCTGGGGCTTTTAGATGTATTCATCTCAGTAGGGCCTCTCCTACCTCGCTCACTGTGATGGATGCGCTCAAGTAATGAGCGGTCAATGGATTTATTTGCTCTCCCTGAATTAGTTCCTGACTAATGATACCATTCGAGTTAAAATTCTTAGTGTAGTGGGATTCCCACAAGTCCCCTGGTATCAAGGAGTCCATAACCCCTAGGAACTTTGTAAACAATGGGCGGTTAATTACCTCCCAAAAGCACTTATAGTCGTTGAGCACACTTGCTCTCTCTAGATCCTCCCAGGCCTGCTCCCTCAAATCTTGCTTCCTCTGTGCCACTATGCGCTTATAAGACTCCCTTGCATTCTTAAAAAAGGCCTTATTTTGCTTATTTGTGTGGAGTGCCATTTTTAAATCTGTATGCGCACTTGTGCACTCGACATTGAACCAGTTGATTTCCCTAGGTTCCCTTAGTGGTAGTGGGTTCAACAAGTTATTTGAAACAACCCTGCAAATTCCCTGAAATCCCTGTATAACCATATCAGGGGGGGAATCATAATTCAGGAATTCCCAAAAATCTCTTAAATTAGTCTTTACAATATTTTACTCAAATTGAGTGGGGTTTATCTTGTTCTATGTCATTCTTTCTCCTTGATTTGAACTATAACAAAGGGGGGCAGCCATCACCTTTAGTCTCCTGGGAAGCCTCAATGAGGGAGGCAGTGAGAGGATTGTGGTCACTGGCATTGTTTGGCTCCACTTCAAAACCTACTACAAGGGAGGCATATTTCTTAGATATTAACATACAATCAATAACACTTCCAGTACCTCTGCCAATATAAGTGGGGTATTGAATTTCCAATTACCCACCAAATCATTCACAATAAACAAATTATTCACAATGATAATATCATTTAAGACATCTCCCTGTGGGGTATGAATAAAATGGGGTAGTGGTTGCCCTTGGGTATCTGTTAGCCCACAAACCCTATCTGAGCTATGTCTACATAAAGTACAATTAAAATCCTTGACCCAGTAGATACACAGAGGCTGCCACTTTCCTGCAATCTTGTCTATCTCCTCCTTGAGGTTTACAATAATGTCAGTTCTATTTGGGTCAAAAACATTATAATACCAATTCATTAAAAGGATTTTGACCTGAAACAGATTAAAAATCAATATCAATTGATACCATGGTGAATTAATAACAGACTTAACATTAATGGACCCGTATTTAAGAGAAATCAAGGTTGCCAGTCCTCCTTTATTAAAAATTCTAGAATCTTCACATAACTTTCTAAAATGGAGGACTCGTTGGCATCTATTTCTAACGCCTCCTCTACTTTGAGCACTGGTGCTCCTCCTGCGGGGACGGTTGTGGTAAATAAATAATTAATTACCGGTACTATTTTTGAATACAGTGAATAAAACAGATAGCTCAATAAATAAGAGACAGGATTCGAGGTATCTTGAGTCTTCAGGCTTTAATCAGGCATAAGGGAAGGGACAGAACAGCCTGGAAGCACGGGACGGCAGCTGCACACCGAAAAGTAACATGATACAGTATATATACTTAAACAAATACATTACATTCAATACAGTAGGCGTAGCAGTAGGCGTTTCTCGTAGCAGTCGCGAAAGATAAGGGCAAAATGATGTAACAAGAAGGCGTGTACAGGGCGTATACATAGACATGTGATGTAAACGTAACAGAAGTGTCATAAACGGGGCGGAAACATGGAGGGGGCTACCTGAGCGGCCGGGACCTTTAACCTAGTGGTGCGCGCAAACGGGCAATGACGTGTTACCAGGGAGAACTGGGGGCTATGACTTCTGCGCTAGAAGAGGAGACTACAGTCTACAGTGTCAGGACGACTTGTACCTATATCATATCTGGTATCTGGTGTTTGGAGTACATGTTGATAGAATCCAAAAGTTATCAGGGCAAAAGCTACTAGACACTAAGACTGATGCATGCATAATTCTACATGTATTGCGTGTGCGAGGAATATTCTATGAATATTAATACAGTATTTCTCTTACATGGAGACAGAAAGGCTAGACCATGGCTGAAACTGTTGATGCGATTCAGTAGCTTAGGAATGCAGAGAAGGAGGACTGGACTGATAACTAGAAGCATAACATACTCTTGGCAGACTGTGAGGCAGAGCCAGGCCGGGCCGGGCACTGCGAGGCAGGAAGTAAGTGAAGGGTCAGGGATGCAGGTGGGGGCTGTATCGCTCCTCGGAGAGGGTTCAGGAGACTGGAGCTGAATCTGGTGTCCGGGGCCCTTTTGAGGCCTAGAAACGGGGACAATTCAATGAATCAACGTGCACACTGTAAAACGTGGCAACATAGGTTTACATAGGCCTAATACTCGTTGCTTTCACGAGAACTGGAAACTAACATACCAGAGTTGGACACAACTATGATTGCGTCTTTTATCGATCATAGGGGGATACATTCATATCGATCATGCACATATAGCATAATATGGGGAACACGTAGGCACATATAACATGGCAAAATTTACTTTTCCACATTCCCTCCTTGTGCCCTACGTTTCCATCAGGAAACATCAATATTCATGATACCATCTATCTGTTCATATAGCATCATTTGCTCGTCTCGAATTGTCTTGGAACGGGACTTAGGACTAGGAATACAAGAGGTAGCACACATGCCGCAAATCGCAGGGCCACATTGTATACAGAGGCAGCAACTGAATATGATCATTACTGCTATACCCAGGAATGACAATACTTTCCATCATCAGGCAGATATTATACTCCAGAGCCAACCGGACCATGTCCAGGTGCCTGGATTCTGGTGTAACTGATGGGCAATTTTATGAAGTCTGGTTATAGCTGAATAAACAGACGGCGCGTTATTAGGAATGAAAATGCAGCAACTAGATCCGATGACTCTACATGCTCCTCATCTATCGGCCAGTATGACGTCAAGAACGAGACGATTTTGGAGCACGACAAATCTCATAGCAGATTGCTCTTCGGTTAAGTTACCTAGAGCAGAAGTAGTCTCATTCACTACTGCTTCAAGGGTTCTGGTTAACCTACGTATTAACTTACTATTCTGGACAGGGCCTATAAAGAAAAAGAAGCCTTTATTGAAGTCTTGATATTGTTCTAGGGCAGTTTCAGTTTGATCGACAATTGGGGACTCGATCTCTCTTCTATGTCTAACGTGTACTAGATGTGTGTTTCTGTGATAATCAGATGGGGCTAGAAAAACTGGCGGCAGTAGGAAGGCAATGTAACATGTTCCATCCCAATCGAGGGGCAGACGAACATATGCGGTCTGACCACAAACAAAATAAGAATGACGTGAGGCTTTGAAAATAGATTTCCCACTGTCACTATACTCGACAATAGTAGTACAATCACTATGTCCTACATGTGCGGAACCATTCTTTCTGATACATAATTCGCCTTTGACTGGTAGTACTGAAATAGCAGGCAAATCTGGGGTAGTATCGGACTGAACATTCAAGACCATGAAATTCGAGGAATAATTACCTAAATCATACACTTCATTTTCTAGATCTAACCCTGTTCTATGGGAGAGACCTTGCTTGTCTGGGAAACATGTTCGATTCAGAAAGGACATATCATTGGACGATGACGTTAACGTGGACCATGCTCCACACGAACCGTTATGTGAAAACGGATAAGGAAAGAGTGGCAGTACTCCCTTCGGTGTCTGGAAAGGGGGGAGTCGACCACACACCCAACAATTAGTAGCATTGCTGGTCTGGTGTGAATAGTGCAACATTCGGATAAAGCTATTATTACGCATAGCAAGACGATAGGATAGCTCGTGAGGAGGCAGATCACTAAATGTGTGCTCTACTGTAGCATTAGAAAACATATGTACATGTGAAATCGGAAAACATAAATATAAAGCATAACTTGTGCATGTAATCATAAGACTCAAAAATAACAAGAAAAATAGAACGATAATACATCTTTTAGAGTTTTGACTAACTCTCTCACTGTGTGGGTCTGTCTCATACATGTCAGGAACCTGTCTAACCGTTTCACCCGAGAGGGACTTAGACAATTAAACTGGCTGACTTATTTTACTAGACCTTAACTTGGCTTTATACTCCTGCTGCGGAGTTTTCTCTAACAGGGGAGGCTTGAGTTCAGAGTCTGTTTTTAGGCAGTCTTTAGGAATAAGGCAGTTCTTAGCAAAAGTCTTTTCTCGTAATCCATGGAACTTTTTTATATGGCTGAGGTGGACCCACCCCTTCCTGCCTTCAAGTTTGACAGCGGTCCTTGTTGTTAATAACACCATTCGAGGCTCCTTCCACCGGGGCTCCAGCGGACTTGAACGATCAAAATTGCGGACCAAGACATGTTCTCCAGGAACGACTTCATGCGGTTTCACCTCAGTGTTGTCTGGAAATGCAGCGGCAACCTGTGAACGACAAGAGTGTAGGGCAGACATCAAGGAAGCTAGGTAATCTGTCAGCATATTACTGGGAACGTCTGTAATACTACGGGGTCTAGGTGTACCCCACATGTTTGGAGGACGGCCGAATACAACCTCATACGGCGACAGACCTGATCTGGAATGTGCAACCATTCTCATATAGAATAGAGCGACTGGCAGAGCTACTAGCCAGTCTACACCTTTTTCTGTACAAACTTTAGCAATTCGGATTTTCAAAGTCTGATTATGTCTCTCTACGAGACCGGCTGCTTCAGGATGGCGTACACAATGGAACTTCCACTGGTACCCTAACAGAAGGGAAACATGTTTCATGAGTTCGGATGAGAATGGCTGGCCGTTATCTGAATATACGACCCTAGGGAGTCCATAGCGGGGAAAGAACTCACGAACCAACTGCCTGGCAGTGGTCGCAGCTGTGTAATCTGGAACTGGATATGCTTCTGTCCACCTGGACAAAGCGCATACAACTACGAGGACATACTTGAAACCTCGACATCGCTCCATCTGAATATAATCCATCTGGAGGACTTCAAAAGGGTGGTCAGGAGGTTGGAATCCACCTTGTTCCACCGGGACACTTTTACCTGGATTGAACTGACAACATATCATACAGGTACGGACTTTCTGCTTAGCTGCAGCTCGTAAATGCTTGTTGAACCAAAGGTTCTGAATACTGTCTAACATAGCTTTTTCTCCTAGATGTGCTGGACTATGTGCGGTATTAATAATGACTTGAACCATAGAGTCGGGGAGAAACCATGTGGCTTTTCCCTTCGTCAACCATCCTTGATCTGTCTGGACCCCTCCTTGTTCGGACCATTTCTTGATTTCTTCGGGAGTAGCATGTAACTGTATGTCTATGACATCCTGTGTAGGGTCCTTAACTGTCATACAAGTAGTCTGATCTGGAGTGGGTGTCTGTGTCGTGTTAACTGGAATGTCTGGAGTCTGAGCTGTGAGCTTGGCTGTTCGATCTGCTAGATCGTTACCTTGGGAAATAATGTCAGTGACTTTCGTATGTGCCTTGCACTTCATGATAGCGATAGCTGTCGGTAAATGTATTGCATCTAACAGAGCTTGAATGAGGAAACCATGCTGGATCTTGGTTCCATGAGAAGTCATAAAACCTCGTTCTTGCCAGAGCACTCCGAAGTCGTGTACGACTCCGAATGCATATCGTGAATCTGTGTATATGTTTACTTTCAGGTTCTTGGCACGTATGCAGGCTTGGGTCAGAGCGACTAGCTCTGCTGCTTGAGCAGACAGGGTATCAATACGATGTGTTTCTATAACTTCGGTTTCAGTAGTCACGGCATACGCGGCTACTAGTTCTCCTGTACTTGTTCTCATACATGAACCATCCACATAAAGTGTCAGGTCTGGATTAGGTAATGCAATGTCTGTCAGATCTTGTCTTGGCTTTGTCATAGTGTTAACCAATTCCACACAGTCATGTGTGGCAGGGTTTGAAGTAACTGACGGTAACAGTGTAGCAGGATTTAGAATGTTGCAGCGTCTGATTTCTATGTGTGGCTGGAACAGTGTCAGTTCATAACCTGTTAAACGTGCAATTGTCAAGTGCTGAGTCTGGGTTCTGTTTAAAAGAATTTCCACGGAGTGTGGAACTTGTACTGTCAGGGAATGTCCTAATACTATGGAATCACTTTGTCTGATAGCTAGAGCTGTGGCTGCGACTGACTTGAGGCACGCAGGCAGAGCCTGGGCCACTGGATCTAATGTGCTAGAAAAATAAGCACAGGGCTTGTATTGTCCTGCTTGATCTTGTGTGAGAACAGATAATGCAGTACCATCACGTTCTGTGACAAAAAGTGTAAAAGGCTTACTGTAGTTCGGTGTTGCTAGAACAGGTGCTTGACATAAGGCTTTCTTTAACTCATTAAAAACAAGTGTATGTTCCTGGGTCCAAGGGAGGACAGTCGATACGGCTGCCTCCTGTGTCGTTAACTGTATCAGTGGCTTGGCTAGAAATGCATACTGAGGAATCCATTGTCTGCAGTAAGAAGTGAGGCCGATAAAAGCTCGTACCTCCTTCTGTGTCTTGGGCTGTGGAAGACGTGCTATTAACTGGATACGGTCAGGTGTCAACTGCCTACCCCACTTGGACAGTAAGTGTCCCAAGTATACCACTTGCTGGACACAGAATTGTAATTTGGAAGGGGACACCTTGTGCCCCATCTCGGCCAGAAAATACAGAACTGTAAGTGACGCTCGCTCGCAGTCACGTTCAGAACGGGCTGTGATCAGTAGATCATCGACATACTGGAGCAGGGCAGTGTCAGTTGGCATGTGAATATTGTCTAGTTGTCTCTTAAGTGCTTGACTGTAAATGCTAGGACTTTCTGTAAAACCTTGAGGAGCTCGTGTGAATTTATAGCTTCTTCCATTTAAACAAAAACCGAAAAGGTACTGGCTGTCTGGATGAATGGGGACACTGAAGAATGCGTTCTTGAGATCGATAACTGTGAAGAACGTAGCTTCAGAATCAATGGCTGTCAAGAGGGATGAAATATCTGGGACTACTGGGTACTGGGGTATGATACATTTGTTAAGCTCTCGAAGGTCAATCACTAATCGATATACTGGAGGTGCATTTGGATCAGTACGTTTCAGGACTGGAATGATAGGAGAATTACATACATTGGAGTCAGTTTCTACAACCACTCCTTGAGCAATAAGCTCGTCAATAATTTTGGATAAGGCTGCTACAGCCTCAGGTGGCAATTTGTACTGTCTGATTCGTGGCAAAACTACACCTTGCTTCAGAGTCACACGATAGGGTGTGATATGCATACAACCTACATCAGTTGGACCTTGCGCCCACAAATGCTGTGGTACATTCAATAATCTTGGATCAAAATCTCGTAATACATAATGACCTTTGAAGTCTCTCAAAAACAAACGAACCCCCTCTGGGGAACAGCAAATTACTGCACCTAACTCTTTCAATGTCTTAATGCCTAACAAATTTTCTGGACATGATTTCGTGAGTAACAAATCAGTAGTTCGGGACAATGGACCGACTTCTAGAGTAACTGGTTTCGAAATTTCATTAACAATCGGCTTTCCTGAAAATCCAAGGGAAACATTTCTAGAGCCTGAGAGCGGAGCCCCTGGAACCTCGTCATGACTGATAGTAGTCCTACTTGCCCCTGTATCAATCAGAAACTTTCTGTCTTTCCCTAATACTTGACTGTGTACATAGGGACCCTCTTGATCTACAGGTATCTCGATGAGAGGCAAGCCTACCTCCCTCTCTAGGCTGTTTCATGAATACGGCTGATAATCTGGATATTCTGTCTGGGCATACTGGTACATCTGTGGTGTAACATGCTGTGTTGCAGCGATAGGCTGCGATACTGGAACTGTCTGTTGTGCATTCTGTGGTGACTGAGAAGTCTGTGAAACTTGTTCTTGTCTGGGCGGACGTGGTCTTTCTTTAGTTTTACCAGTAGCTATGTTGTGTTTCAGAACTGCACACTCGTTTATAAAATGACCTGGCTGTTTACAGTAATTGCAGGTCCCTTTAACGGGAGCTGCAAGATGACTGGCTTGATTCGGACCCCTCTTCTGACTGTCTTGTGGAACAGATTGTGCAACTAATACTTTCATTTTCGTGTCTTTCATACGTCTCCTTTCGTGTTCTTGCTCTTCCCTGATTCTGTTCTGGTGATACTGGAGCATTTGAAGCATCTGTGACGGAGTATTAGCTTGCCAGGTACTTTCGACTTTCAAAACTCGATTTTTAACTTGTGGACTCGAGTTCTCGACTAGTTTGGTAACAAAAAGATGAGGGTACGATTCACTACTTGTTTTCAGACCACTGTTAATAATAAAACATTTTTCGAATCTAGAATAAAAATCACTAGTGTCTTCATCCTGTTTCTGTTTACAAGCTGAAATGGCATCCCAATCTTCCTTTTTCGTGGCTAGTAATCTTGGCAAAACTTGTATCAATAACTCGGGCAATTCTTTAGCTTTATCCCCAAGACCGGTACCTGGTACTCGTGTATTATCTTCAGCTTCTAGAGCTGTCCAGTCTATCTTTTTCTCTCCCACCTCCCATTCTTTTTCCTTGAGTTTTTCATATACCCCTGCGGGCAACAGGACCTTTAACATTTTAATGATATCAGGATACGTGTATTCTCCCATACGGAGCATGTCTTTTAATTCTCGATGGAACCCTGCTGGATCTTTGTCGTGACAGGGAATTAACTTTTTCATCTCTAAGAGTTCCATCTTTGTGATAGGGGTGTAAACAAATACTCGTTCTAGATCACCACCCGTTGTCCTAACTGGGTGTACTTCTCGTAACGGATGCTGTCTATCTATGTAATATGATTTATTTTCTGGAGGTGAGACGTGAACAAAATGCGGATTCAGAAACGTTCGATATTTGTGGCGCTGTTCAAGAATGATACTAATTAAATCAGTACCTAGACCTCTCCATCTATACTGTAGTAACTCGTTCAATACATCATGTAGCGGACCTGGATCAGAATGCTGTCCCTCATACAGTGTAATGAGGTGCTGGATCATATACATACCCACCAGTCGCTGCTTGGCTGGGGGCAATTTCAGAAACATTTGTGCCACTATTTCGTCTGGAAAAGTGGTAGAATCAGTAGTCCATCGGACTGCTGATCGGGCTAGTTCTTGTTCATGCATTGTACTAAGCTCACTATAGCCTATTCGTGATTTCAGAATCTGATCGGTAGCTTGGAATACTTGTTCAAGAGAACCTTGTTCTGGTACGGGAGGAGGGAAAACTTTCTTGTGATCTAGGCGTAAATGTCGGTCGGAAAGTCTAGTTCTACCTACATACGCTATTCTAGAGGGATTCTTGTCGTCTACCTCTTCATTATCAGAGTTGTCTTCTTTCTCGGTTACTTGTGCTGCTTCTCGTTTCTCGTGTAACTTTATTATTTCCCTACGAATTTTCTTGTACATACTCTCTATACAGTTCTGTGTCTTGTGTCTTCCCTCGGCTATATTGTCACTCCACCTGGTCAGGACTTTCATTTCTTCTGGATCTTTTCCTGGATAATCTTGTTCTCTTATTAAACAGTTAATTAAAAACTTTAAAAGCATGAGCTGAGTCTCGACTTTTCTCTGAACCATGGCTTCGCGAATACTTTCTGGATTCACTCCTGTACGGATAAAACGATATATTCTGTCTAGATGTTCCTTCATATCGGGCAGGGTGTCCAAATAGTCGGTCACCCGTCTTAAACGTAATGAATATATGACCATAGTACCATCGCCTGGAACTGGATCATAACGACATTCAGTAAGTGCTCGCTTGATATCTGTGCAGGTATGAACTTTTGGCGTACGCTGTAACGCTAGTTCATGTAGCGTCATACGTCTGTGTGGAGGCGGGGTACCAGGAGGACTTCCCCCACGGCTCCTAAACTGGAATCGTCGGTGGGTACTGTACGTGCTGGCAGAGTGACTGATGTAGCGGGTACATGTACTGTAGGCTGGACCGGGGGTGCCGTAACAGATGCTGTAACGGGTGCCCCGGTGGCTGGAGGAACAGGAATTACATTATTTACAGGAGCAGACGGAACAGGATTTACATATTCTGGGACTGTATCGTCCAAATAGGACGAGAGAAAAATATCAGCTGCGGTCGGTTTGAGACGTAGCTTAATCGGGACTAATGGTGGCGGAAAATTACATGGTGCCTCCGGGGTTGCTTTTGGCACGCCCTCGGCAAGAAGAGGATACATACCCTTAATAAGGGCATTTCTCTGTCTGTCTGACTGTTCCGCTTTTACTCGTTCACCTACTTCGATTAATTCCCTTTCTTGGGCTCTTTCTGAGGATTCCCTACTTAATTCTATTCTTCTGATTTCTTTTTCGGTTCGTTTATGAGATTCTTTGCGCCATAACTCGATGGCATCTTTCTGGGACTGTCTGGCTTTCTTTTTCCATAATGCTTCTTCTACTCGCATGATGCACTCGGCATCCCATGTACCTGATACGGGCCATCTATATTGCTGTTCTAATTCCTTGGTATAGTCCGCCCATAAGTCTAGATATAATATGGCACTTAAGCCATGCTTGTGATACATAAAATGACCTGGACTGTCCCTAGGCGGGACAGGAACTGCTTCCTCGAGTAACCCTTTTCGGGTTTTTAACTGACGTAACTTAGAGAATAAAGGCATGCTTAGACTTGAATCCGAACACAATACAATACACGATAAACACAGTAATGACTGGAGAAAACAAATCACTCATACCACGACATTGAAAACACATTGAATAACATTTAAAATAACAGTTCGGACAGAAATATTACCTGGTATACTGAAAACAGAGACTTGAATTTCTCGAGAACGGAACTTACTAGAATTACTAGATGCACTGCTAAAACAGTACGAAACATACCGGTCCCATAAAGAGACACGTCAGGACCCGCATCCACCTAAGTGAACACTTCGTGTTGGATCTGTGTACCCAAACCCACGGACCAGAGACAAATTAATTGACCCTGTCTAGATACTACCCCAGCAACGGTACTCACCGGGCAGCAAGAACGGAAGGCCTCGGACTGGACTGGACTGCTACGACGTCGAACTTCGGACTTTAGTTACAGGTGGGCCTCTGGATACCTCGGACCTTGGACTCTCGGCTTGGGCTCTGGTCGGGACTCGCCGCGTTCCTCACCGCCTCGTCTGGATGCTGGACCGCAACCTCCGTCTCCTCCGTGGGCCTGAGGGATACTTGAAGCAGAAATATCTGCACGTGCACGGTATGGTTCCGTCACGGCTGCAGAGGATCAGGGGGCCTGCGTGGCTTCACCGGCGCGTGGGGAAAGGGCAAGTCCCTATTCGGGCGCCATTATGTGGTAAATAAATAATTAATTACCGGTACTATTTTTGAATACAGTGAATAAAACAGATAGCTCACTAAATAAGAGACAGGATTCGAGGTATCTTGAGTCTTCAGGCTTTAATCAGGCATAAGGGAAGGGACAGAACAGCCTGGAAGCACGGGACGGCAGCTGCACACTGAAAAGTAACATGATACAGTATATATACTTAAACAAATACATTACATTCAATACAGTAGGCGTAGCAGTAGGCGTTTCTCGTAGCAGTCGCGAAAGATAAGGGCAAAATGATGTAACAAGAAGGCGTGTACAGGGCGTATACATAGACATGTGATGTAAACGTAACAGAAGTGTCATAAACGGGGTGGAAACATGGAGGGGGCTACCTGAGCGGCCGGGACCTTTAACCTAGTGGTGCGCGCAAACGGGCAATGACGTGTTACCAGGGAGAACTGGGGGCTATGACTTCTGCGCTAGAAGAGGAGACTACAGTCTACAGTGTCAGGACGACTTGTACCTATATCATATCTGGTATCTGGTGTTTGGAGTACATGTTGATAGAATCCAAAAGTTATCAGGGCAAAAGCTACTAGACACTAAGACTGATGCATGCATAATTCTACATGTATTGCGTGTGCGAGGAATATTCTATGAATATTAATACAGTATTTCTCTTACATGGAGACAGAAAGGCTAGACCATGGCTGAAACTGTTGATGCGATTCAGTAGCTTAGGAATGCAGAGAAGGAGGACTGGACTGATAACTAGAAGCATAACATACTCTTGGCAGACTGTGAGGCAGAGCCAGGCCGGGCCAGGCACTGCGAGGCAGGAAGTAAGTGAAGGGTCAGGGATGCAGGTGGGGGCTGTATCGCTCCTCGGAGAGGGTTCAGGAGACTGGAGCTGAATCTGGTGTCCGGGCCCTTTTGAGGCCTAGAAACGGGGACAATTCAATGAATCAACGTGCACACTGTAAAACGTGGCAACATAGGTTTACATAGGCCTAATACTCGTTGCTTTCACGAGAACTGGAAACTAACATACCAGAGTTGGACACAACTATGATTGCGTCTTTTATCGATCATAGGGGGATACATGCATATCGATCATGCACATATAGCATAATATGGGGAACACGTAGGCACATATAACATGGCAAAATTTACTTTTCCACACGGTCACTACCAAACGACTGAAAAAGGATCCATCTTCCCCACCAAAGCCATCTTCTCCTGTCTCTCTGGACATGTTTTTGGAGGAGATACGTGTTCTTCGTCCCTTCATGGAGGAAACAGCCACCAAATTACAGTTTTGAACAGAGAATTGGTCTCAGATGAACAAGCATCTCATTTCAGTGGAGCATAGTGTCTCCTACAATCACACAAATGAAAAGGTTAATAATCTCCAATATCAACTTTCTTCTCTCCAGTGGCAGGTCGAAGATCTTGAAAACAGGAATAGAAGAAATAATCTCCGTATTTATGGCCTGCCGGAAGGCACCCAGGGCCCGGACCCTCTTTCTTTCTTCCTAAACTGCTGCATTTACCAGAAGGAATGTCGCTTAACATCCACAGACTTAGTCATCTTCGTGCAGATACATTCACCTCTCTGAGACCAAGAGTTGTCACCATATACTTTCTCGAATATAAAGACCTACATAAAGTACTTTCAGCAGGTAAATCAATTCAACGTGTTTCATGGATAGGCTCCAGTTTATTTTTCACTCAAGATTACACCAGAACCAAAACAAACAGATGCAAAGAATTTCTGAGACCTGATTTACGTGCGTTCGGGCTCGTGATGGAATTTTTCATCCCTGCCTCTTCAACATTACTTATGAAAATAAAACTGCAACATATGCGGACCCTATCAAATTACAAAGCTTCATTAAGTCCTGCAAAACAGATTCTATAGACTTTTTCTGGTGCCTCGTCCTCTTAGAACAATTGATTTGATGGTTTTCCTCTATTGTAGTATTTTCTCTTTTTGACTGTTCCAAAGTTCTGGCATACAGCTTATTAGTTTTAGGATGTTTGCTATTTTGCTTTTTTGTCTTTTATTGATTCAATTTGTTATGTTATTGTATTTTATTTTGTTTGTTTATTTGTTATGATAACTGTTTTCTCTCCTTCTCCCCAGGTTAGTTGATGTCCGTTCGTGTCAAAGCCACTTATTGTATTCCCGATGCCCCTTCTGGAAAACATCAGCGCACCCCTGAGGAAAAGATGCTCAATTGTTTCCTCAAGAGGGGGTCGGGATAGGATAAAATAACAAAAGAGAGAAGAGACTGCCAATATTTATCCACTTCCTCTTCCAATCTTCTCCTCAGCAACGCTTGCTTCAGGTCTTGGCGCTCAGGAGGCTAAATAATGACAACAAACATTACTCCTAAACTCTACCGTCTCTCTACTCTCCCTCTATTTCTCTTAGTCAACTATGTTTGATGCACCAATATAACCCTCAGCTTCTGCATCTCTTCTATATTTCACTTCAATATTATTGGTCAGCGAATTATGTCTGTCTCAGCTTATTCTTTTCTGTTGTAATAACAAACATATTGATTATTAATTATTGTCTTATCGGTACTTCAGTTGTTACTTATTATGGTCTAAAATTGTTTTGCAATACCTAGTCTTGTGTCTTTCTCTATTTTCCTCTTCTTAATATAAATATATTTTCTTATTTGCAGGTACAAGGTTTTTGGCAAAAGTTCTCTAGTGAGTATTCAACTTACACGCTTATTTTCTAGAAGTTATTTAGTCTGACTTACACACTGTAATTATCAAAGACTTAGCTTATTCTGCAGAGCCAGAAATACATGTCTATGACTCTCTCTGTCTTTCTTCCTTTGACTCTCCTTCTGGTTGTCAGCGTCTCGCACTTTAGTGCGACTAACGCAGACTTTTGTAGCCGGGTATCAATCTTCGGTTGTTTCCTTTCTCGTAAGCTATGCGCATGAGCCCGAGCAGAACGCTATCTTCAAAGCAGAAAGCAAGCTTCGGGAAATGCGCTCTGAATCCTTCCGAGGAATTCTTCTTTTGATGACCTCCGAAACAGGGCACAAGAATTAAGGAGGGGGAAAACGAAGAAGAGGGAAACCCCTGACTAAACTACCTCGGGAACACAGGGAAAACGCTACCGCTTGGGTCTCGAATTCAGATGAAGTGCGCCAACATTCTAGGTTGAGCACTTCAGATAGAATTCTGAGTCAGAATCCCAAAAGAATAGAATGTCACCTCGCCCGAAGCATCGCCATGTTGAAGTTCTTTGCTTTCCATGCCTCGCTCCAGGTCAGAGTTCTTTTGTTCTTGCTTTTTACCCAGGATTTTTTGGCAGTTATGGAACAAAGAGAAAGTTCATTGTTTGCAGTAGTCCTGACAGTCCCTGCCATATATCCTTACCCTTTGTGAAGTGACGTGGCCCTTCCTCATTCTACGTTCCATTGAGTTTGGTCGTGCCATTTGTTCCATGTGGTCTCACTGCCCCTTCTTCTTATGATGTCCTTAGGCTTAGGTATGTTGTATCTTTTTAATTGTTGTTCCTTTCTCTTCCTTCTCCCTGTTCCTTGTTTGCTTCACTTCCTTTTTTTTTTCTTCTTCTATCTACCTTTCTCTTCTTTTTCTGGTTCAGTTTTTCACTCTCATTTCAGTATTTAATTAAAAAAAAATCTTTTTATTGATTTATTCATGTTCCCATGGTTGGGTTGATATATATGTTTTCCTCTGCTCGGTGATGGTTGGTTAAGACCTGCATCTTCTTGTAATCTCATTATTGTCTTTATGTTTCTGAAAATTGGATAGTGGAATGTTAGAGGTTTGAATTCCCCCATTAAAAGACAACATGTTGTAATACAACTATCTAAACTGGGGGCTGTGATTGCCCTTTTACAGGAATCTCTGAAATTGAAAAACCGTTGGGTTGGGGAAGTTTTTTCTCATCAGGTGATGGTAAAGGCAATGGTGTAATAACACTTTTTCAGAAATCGATTGCTGTTAAGTTGCTTTCTTAACTGGCTGATGATGAGGGAAGATGGCAATATACTAAATTGCAAATTGGGGATGTTCCACTTTCTTTATTTATTTAAGATCTATGCTCCCACTAACAGTGATACCTCATTTTGGACTTCTCTTTCCCAACAAATCTCATCTTGTATTGATGACAATTTCATCCTTGCTCAAGATTGTAACCAAGTAGTAGATCCATTTATAGACCGCAACTCGGTTTCTTTTAAACTGTACAAATCAGATAAATGATTCACTCAGACTACTCAGCAACATAAACTCATAGACGCTTGGAGAAATTGCAACCCTACCACGAGGGAATATACATTTATTCCCCGGTTCACCAAACCCATCTCGGATTGATAACTTTTTTGTTTCACATAATATTTCTCAATCATTAAGACATGCTGAAATTGGATCCATTCTAATATCTGAGCATGCCCTCATTTCCATTCAGTTGTATATAGTTCCAAAATCCAATGTACCTAGGAGATGGTGTTTTAACAACTCACTCCTTTTAGTCCAAAAATTTAAATCCTCTTTTACTTCTTTCTTTAATTAATATTTCGCCTTAAACCAAACTGATACGTTATCCTTCTCCATAATTTGGGATGCATTTAATCAGGCATTAGACATTTATTATTGGTTTTGTTTTCAGAAAACACAAAATGTTATGCAAAGCAACTAAAGATCTTTTGGCCGAGATAAAGAGGTTGGAGCATTGCTAATATTCCTCAAAACCCAAAAACTGTTTGTCTCAACTGGTTAAGGCAAAGTTCCAATTCAATAAGGAATCCACTGAGAATGCCTCACTTTATTTGTTAAAATTCCGTGTAAAGGTTTATGGTGGCCAAAACAAGGCCGGCAAGCTCTTAGTGAATTACTTAAAAATTAAGCACAATAAGTTTGACATTGATTGTATTATGGATGAGCAAAACACATTGCGGTTTAAGGATTCAGAAATATTAAACACATTTCTTATCTTCTATAAATCACTATACAAACTTGAAATCACACCCTTGGAATCTAACATCTCACAGTTCTTTTCAGATACTGACCCATCCTCTGATACTCAAATAGATTGTACTCCTTTAGAATCTGATATCTCACAACAGGAACTTCTCACCGCTCTACACTCACTCAATAAAGCCAAGGCCCCAGGTTAACAGTGGAATTCTTGAAACACTTTGCTCCACTACTCTACCCAAGTTCCTTACTCTTACAAATTTATTTTCACACTCAGATGAATTTTCTGGGTCCTCATCCGAATTTCTGATGCATCTGTCAATTCTTGTGCCATGGTGCGCCATATTGTAAATACGGGGCATCCATAGTGGTGCAAGGGTTTCTCAGGGTGGCGCAGGGAAAGTGACACATCTTTATAGATGTGTCACTTTCTTGTAAATCTGCCCCATCAACTGTTTTCAAAATGAGGTTCTAGCTTTCTCAAGGGCCAGTCAGCTTTTTGACCTACTCCCTTCCTTTCACTCTAAGTATAACCTTATTAAACATGCTCCCTCCAATGCATATGCTCAAGTTTGATCTCATTCCCACCCTAACCCTCTCCCTGTTAACGGTTTACACACTCTCCTATATTCTTGCCCTAAAGCTTCCACTATTTACGCTCATCTACGTTCTTTACATTCTGGTAGGGAGCAGACTAAAATGTAACTTTCTTGGGAGGAGGATCTTGAAGTAGATTAGTCAATTCTTTTTTGGAATTAAATATGGACCAAGATCATGAAAACTTCTGGGGCAGCAAGGACTACACAAACATTATTTTTTATTTATAAAATACTTTTACTTCATCCGGTCATGTTGCATAAAAGGCATAATGACGTGCCTGATACCAGTTGGTCTTGCTCTTCCACATCTCCTGATTTGAAACACCTAGGGCCGGATGTACAACATTGTGCTTTGTGACTCGCAAATTGTGAAAAATTGCGGGGCACTATTTGTGAGTAGCAAATCACAATGTACAACAGTGTCTTAGACACTGTTTGCGATTTCCAATGGGGTCGCAAATTGCATGCCTCATGAATAATAATGAGGCACTCGCAATTTACGACCCCTTTGGGAATGACTGGCCCTTCCAGGTATGGTGACCTGCTGGGCTCAGGAGACCTCCTTGTCTGGGACTGCTTTTCCACAAAGCAAGTTTTTTTAAATGCAGCCCATTTTCCTTAAAGAAAAACAGGATGCATTTTTTTTTATTAAACTTTTCCGTTTACATTTTTAAGGGCAGGTAATCGTCCCTGAGACCACTGCCTGCCCCTAAACATATTTCTCCCTACATTTGCAGAGGGGAAGGGGTCGCCTGGGGATGCCTTCCCATTTGCAATTGCATTAACATCCTCTTGAAGAAGGTGGTAAATTGCGAGTGTTTAACAACCACAATTTCGGTCCTAAAACATTCTTACAAAAGGTAGCGAGTCGCAATTAGGAAGGGACGCCCTTGTAACACCTCTTCCTTATTGTGACCCGCAAATCTTATTTAGCGAGTTGCAAATAAATTGTGACTCGCTAAATTGGGTTTGTACATGGCCCTATTAGTTTTTGCATGTGCAAACGGGTCGTTAACCCGTTTGGGCATTCAAAAATAGGTCGTACATCTGGCCCTAGCTCTTTTCATGCTCAAATTTGCACACTTTCTAGAAACATGTTTGGACCCAAATTAACTTTATCTTTAGCTCCAATTTCCCTTTCTCTGTTGTTTCTTTATTTCTAGGAATTGTATCACCTATTTGGGATGATCACATTCATAACATAAAGATTGTTGATTTGTTGTTAGCAGTTGCATTTCAGCAGGTCACTAAAAACCGGAAGGATTTAGGTAAATTATCTCTGCAGGTATGGTGATATGCTGTTTGCTATAATCATAGACTGGACACAGCCTTTGTTCATCCTATCCATTTAGCTATAAAGCATTTGAATTTATGGTCACCAGTTACAACGTACATTGATGCTAGCGCTAAGCGCTCTTCTTCTCTTACTCCTACTCAGCAAGAAGTTGTGAAGGAATATAAAATCGATTTTATATAATGTTGACCTAATGTATCCAATATATTAATATGCCACCTTAGGAAAACCCCTTGTAAATACACTCGAACCATGCATACATTAAGAATCGAGCCTAGACTGAACAAACACCATTTTGGTCTCATTTCCTTGTATCTCTTTCGTTAGTTAGGAAAACACGTGACCTGCTACCATGAAGAGAGCCTGAGAGGCCAGCCTGGGCAATAAACGGACCATTGATTCTAACTTAGGAAACTCAAGGTCACATCTGTCTTTCTTGTAAGATGAGCACATTCTTGCAGGCACCATGCCTGTACTCCCGTGCCCCCAGAACGAAAGGGAGGCACCTTCACTGACCTAGCCCTGGAATAGTTTGAGCTGAGTTTCGAATCAATCAATTGTACCTTATATGGGTTTTCCTGTTGGCTTCATGAGAAGTGGTACTTTTCCATGTACGGGGTTTTCATGAGGTATGCTGAAAGTATATATGCACTGTTTTGAATGAAATTCAGCAGTCTCCTCTGCGCACCTTTGAGGGTGAAGACGAGAGAGAGGCTCCCCTATATAGGGTACTTTGCAAAATAAACGATTGAACCTTCTCCATTGCCGACTGACTTATTCTTGGTAAATAAGGTATATGGGCTATTGGTAAGTATAGCTCTATGGTATATAATTTTAGTACTTCAGTTGGCGACTCCGCCGGGACTCCGTGATAGGGTTGTCCTCTCCTGTAAACAGGAGAAGAGGGATGGGTTCTGGTCGAGTGGGTGGATTGAAAAAGAATCCTAATTGAGAAACCAGTTTGTGGTAGAAAAGGAAATTCCACTCTCGAGCCAAGTGACCTTCCAAGCTGCTAAATAACGCTTCGCCGAAGTCCTTCGGGCTTAACCCGGAACAGCTGACCGTGTTGCTCTATAAAGGAGTCAGCAGTGGAGAACACGCAATCAGACCTGAGTGCACCAGGTGAGTGAATTGTATTGTTAGTCCTTTGTCGACTTTGGAACAAGCACTTTGGAGAAGTGGCTTAAAGAAACAGTTAACTGAATTTGGTGGTTAGTGAACCACAGGGAATCTGGGGGTCTGACGTGGCAGTGGAGTGACTGCACGGGCGGATGCCCCACAAACTTGTTTGGTGACTATTTGAGCCAACATCAAGACGCCTTAGTGTTGCACAAGTGGTGCTCACTGGGCCGGATCCTCTTCGGAAAAGCCCTAGGAGCAACTGGGTAACCTTGGGTTCTGGAGCTACGCGCCCAGCTGCCCGGACCAACCAGCACAGGACTATGGGATGATCTGTAAGAGGGTTCGTGGTTCGCCTGTCAGGTGATCTCAGGGCAGTCTTTGGACTGTCTCTTTTGTGAATCTTTGTGGTCTGGAATCCGGCGTGATCGATTCCCCGAACCGGAGTCGACGGGCTCTGTTCGATTTGAAAGACATGTCATTTTGTATTTTGAATTCATGACCGAATCATTTCTATCGTTTGAAATGTATGCACTTTAGGTATGGATAGCAAGTGAAATTGCACGATTTAGGAGTGAAAGGGTATATGATGAACGGACACGTCCATGAAAGTAAGTTTGGTTGAAATGGTATGAGTTATTGAATTTATAAACATGTCGTGTTTTAGTAAATTGTGATTTGGATGCTGCCGTCGTCGGAGTGGACGGCTGGAAGAAAGACAGCCTGCTACTCCGGAAGGCAGTCCCAGTTTTGATATGTATGTAAAACATGGTATTTCTCCTATCTTGTTTAATACACTATGGAACAAGTATACTAAAGATAATTTAGAACTACAATGGCCTTTAATGGGGTCTTTTGATGAAAGAAAAATTAATGATTTGCAGAACAAATTGTTTATGAAGAGGAGCCGTCAAACTATGTTCGACTCCCTGAACCTGTGGTTAAAGGAGGCGAAACGACAGCGAATAAGAGAAGAAAAATTGGGAAAAATTAAAGCTTGACAGACTGTTACCCATAAGGCAGTTTCATATGAAAAAGAAAAGGTAGAGAAAAATATTGAACAAATGGATAGACAATTTTGATTACAGACAGATAAGAGTTATATGCCACGGACTGAGGCAGAAGATGATATAGAGGAATTATTAGAAGCCCATCCACCCCCTCCATATGCCCCTCAAGATTTATATCCTGCGGTCCCAATATCTAGGACAGGAATAGCTGGAGCTCTATCTCCCGCAGCGGTGCCCTCAGTTGCTACCGCACCAGTAGCTGTGCCCCCTCCGGCTCCATTGTTTTCTCCTCCTACCCTTCGTCCAACATCCTCAGATTTGATTACTTTGCTACCTGGGCCGGTTGCTGCTTCTCCCTTGCCCCAGGTAGTTTTCACACCCCAGCTGTAGGACCAGCGGTCTCCTCTAGGGGAATGACCACTGCCTCTTCAGATGTTACGCCACGACGCCCCGTAGGGGGTTTGGAAGGCCAACGAGTTTTTACTGGATCATCCTTAGGATCTGAAGAAAGACGGGCTATTGTGATTCAGGCATCCCAATGGATGCGGAATCCAATTTATACTTTAGAAGATATTTAGAGTACTATGAAAGATTTTGAACCAGTTACGCAACAATTGGCATTATAACACATGGCAATCCGATTCATTTCCTTATGGGAACAATGTTTTGAGGAAGGGCTGGCTCCTCAGATATTAGGTGATATCAGGGATCGAGCTTTTAAGTTTGAATTGCAAGTCGAAGAAGTATTCCAGAATGTTGAGACCCTGATACAATACCGAGAACGAATGCATAGGAAATGTCCGGACTGGGGGACACAACATCCCATGATGGAAGTGTCTTTTCCATCCAGAGCTCCCCGAAGTAAGAGATGGAGGTGGAACGGTGACCAGAAATCGTGTAGAGGCACGTTTCCAAGAGCATTGGGTTTATACCCCTTGGAAGCGAAGTGAGGTTCTTACATTAAAAGCCCAACTTCCTGACTCACGTAAAAATCCTACAGCCTATTATAAAGAATTAACCGAAGCCGCAAATTCGGCCTTCATGACTTTAGCTGATATTGAGCTATTTTTCGGCCTCTTGATCCCAGTAGATATATGGAGACAGGTACATGACTCAGATCATGCTGCAGAATTTGGATGGACCTGGGATCAGATTAAAGTATGGGAAAAAGATCGGCAGCTGGGTGATAAACCTAAAGATGAGATTTTAGCTATACCCGCTCAAATCATAACATACATGCAAACTCCTATTCCCCCACGAAAAGTGGATTGGGATAAATTAACGGCTTGGAAACAGAAAAAGGATGAAAGTGTATCTGATTTTTTCACCCGGTTTGAGAAAGTATTTATTGACTTTAGTGGACAAGACTTGTCCACGAAGGTGGCATACGATTATTTGTGAATAGATTTGTCACTAATTTGTTGCCTGAAGTAATGGCACGATTACAGGCTGCTGAAAGTCAATGGACCACTTCGACCCCTTCAGTTATTCTCAGCATGGCCCAGTATTATGAACATCGAGAAAATGAGAGCAAGGACAAGTCTGATAAAAAGGTTAAGGAGTTAAAAACCCGAGTGTTGCTGCAACAGGTGAGTAGGGGACAACATGCCGGAAGGGGGGGAAGAGGTTCATTTCCAAGAAGGGCAATGATGGGTCGGGGAGGAGGAATGGGTCTGACTCCAGATATAGGGATAAATCAGTGTTCCAATTGTAGACAAGAGGGACATTGGCGAGCTGAGTGTCCATTATTATATGGACAAGGAGCGTTTAACAGAGGAAGAGGACGAGGTGGTAGTGATCGGAATAGTATGAGACGCTGGGACATGTCCGGTGGTGAGGCAGGAAGGAATTATTTTGATGATCCTCAAGGGAGACAATACTGCAATGAGGATTAGTGGGAGGACAGACATGAGGGAAATGGTTAGCATGAGACAGCCACAGACAGAGCAGGGGCCACATATTAGTACCAGTTGACCAACAGGGGCCTATGTAAAGGGGCAATTGATGGGGACATCTGAGAAGTTTTTGGTGGATACTGGAGCACTGAATAGTTCTGTTGCTCATTCACTGGTACCAGGGGCTGCTCTGTCTGGGCAAAATAACGTATCACTGGGTTTCTCAGGAATCCCAGTATTAAGCCCCATTACTTCTAGTTGTGGTGAGAATCTGTTAGGATTGGATATAATAAAGAAATTGCATGCTCGCATTTACTGTTCTCCTGACGGTGTTTACTTAACCATGCAGCCTCCTACTAAATGCACGTCTCTATGTTTTGATAAAAATGAACATCTCCCCCCTGAATTTTCTGAAATTCCCCAGACACTTTGGCTAGGGGGGACACAGATGTCGGATTGTTAAAAATACCCCCTGTATCAATTACTTTAAAACCGAATGCACATTTGCCACGTATACCACAATATCGAATTTCTCCAGAAGGCAAACAGGCCTTATTGCACATCATTCGTGACTTAATTAAGAAAGGAGTGGTAGAGGAAACAGCTGCTAATGTTTGTACTAGCCCCATTCTACCGATTTTGAAAAAGGCCCCACTGGATGGTGACCCTGACTATAAAGATACATATCGTTTTGTAATTGACCTCAGAGAGGTTAATAAAATACTGATTCCCCAATATCCTGTGGTTCACTATCACTGCAATTCTTACTATGATTCCCCCTACTGCCCAGTATTTCTCAGTAATAGAATTGAAGAATGCTTTCTTTAGCATTCCAATCCACCCTGACAGCCGTAATATTTTCAGATTCTCATTATCTGGCCGCAGTTTTAGATTTTGTCGCGCTCCTCAAGGCTATACCGAGAGTCCTAGTATTTATAGCCAAGCACTAAAAGCAGTACTAGATGAATTAGTCCTACCCCCTGGTAATGTTCTCATCCAATATGTGGATGACATACTGGTGGCGTCAGACACAGCAGAAGGTTGCAAAGAGGACACTTTCAAGTTGTTGACTCATTTAGCGGCTAACGGTATTAAAGTATCCTTATCCAAATTTCAATATTGTCGACAGGAAGTGACCTACCTTGGTCATTTACTGTCGAAAGCAGGGAGAAGACTAACTTCTGAACGAATAACTGTTATTACTAACATGTCTGTGCCCCGTACTCAACGTGATGTTTGTGCTTTTCTTGGCATAACCTCTTACTGTCACCAACGGATTCCTAATTTTTCTCTTTTGGTTAAACCCTTGTTGCATTTGATTACCAAAGATGTGCATGAACCCTTGCCCTGGACGGATGAATGTCAGGCTGCTTTTGATTCTTTGAAATCTGCTCTTTGCTCTGCAGCTGTCTTGGGTACTCCGGACTACCGAAAACCTTTTGTACTTTATGTGCATGAGGTGGATGGTTGTTCACTTTCAGTGCTAACACAGGGTTTTGTCGGAAAGCAACGACCTTGCACATATTTTTCGGCAGTATTGGATAATGTTGCTAGAGCCCTTCCTAGCTGTTTAAGGGCTACTGCTGCTGTGGTGGTGGCCATTCGAAAGTCGGGGGGGATTGTTTTGAATACTGACCTCACAGTGATGGTACCGCATGCTGTGGATATATTATTGAATCAAACAAAAACCCAGCACCTTATGAGTGCGCAATTGACTGGTTACGAATTAACTCTATTTGCGCCCCACATTATTATTAAACGATGTGCCACTCTGAATACAGCCACATTACTACCCCTCCCTTCGAGTGATCAAAAGGACGATGTCCATGATTGTATCTTTCGGACTGAAGAAGAAACGAAGGGACGAGTAGACCTCACTGACACCCCTTTGTCTGAACCCCAAGGGGATTTGTATTTGGATGGCTCATGTTTTAAGTTACCAGATGGCAGGACAACAGCTGCATATGCTATAACTACCCTCAGAACTGTAGTGGAGACCGCACGGGTTTCCCATCACTCAGTGCAAGCAGCTGAATTAATAGCATTATTAAGAGCGTGTGAACTGACCGAAGGTTTAAGAGTAAATATTTTTACAGACAGCCAGTACGCCTTTGGCATGGCCCATAGTTTTGGGCGTCTGTGGAGGGAACGAGGATTTCTTACCTCCCATGGTCAGAGAAGACAACATGGCCCTTTGATCGAAAGATTGTTGAATGCATTGACCTTACCAGAGAAGGTGCCCATTATCAAGTGTAGCGTCCACAAGAAAATCATTGATACTACAGGGGAGGGAAATGCCTTTGCTGATCAGGTAGCAAAGGATACAACACAAACTAAAATGTCTGCTATGTTCCCCGATGTATCAGCAAGGTGGGTGGCGGAGACAACAGTGTTTGACAATACTATTGAAAGTGTTAGAGAACTACAGAAAGAAGCTACTCCTGATGAAATACTAAAATGGGAACAGGAAATAGGAAAGTTGGATAAAAACAATTGTTGGATTGAATTGACTGAAAAACAGCGATGGCTTTTGCCCAATGCACTGGAATACGCAGTAGTTATGATGGCCCATGGTCCCGCTCACATTGGAGCAAAGGGTATTTGTGCATTATTAGACCCAGTGTGGAATAACCCGAATATTCCAAAAACAGCTGCCCATGTGGTTAAATACTGCATGGTCTGTTTGCCGTATAACCCTGGAGGGAGGGAAACAGTCCTTAGTGGGAATTTTGCACCTCCTTCTTTACTTTTTGAAGTAATACAAATGGATTATATTCAACTCGAAAGGGTGAATAACCTTAAATATGTACTTGTGGTGGTATGTGCTTTTAGTAAATGGTTTGAAGCATATCCTACCAGAGATAACACCGCTATGGCCACTGCAAAAGCCCTAATCAAAGAATTCCTGCCACGGTTCGGTTTGCCTCGAGTCATTTGGACAGATAACGGGGTACACTTTAATGCAGACCTTGTCAAACATATTTGTAATGGTTTACAAATAAAACAGAAATTTTATGCAGCACGACATCCGCAGTCTGCAGGACTGGTTGAGAAATATAATGGTACACTGAAGTTAAAGATGGCAGAGATTCAAGAGAGCACGGGCTTGAGCTGGCCTGATGCTTTGCCCCTAGCGCTAATGTCATTAAGAGTAACCCCCCATTCACGAGCCGGGCTGTCACCTTATGAGGTAGTTTTTGGTCGACCAGGTAATGTGTGGGGTGTCCCGAGACCTAAGTCCTTCCGTGATATTGATTATCCTATGATGACAGTCTATCTGTACGCTTTAACTAAAGATTTGCGTTCCATTCATCAACAGGTGTCAGCTGTACTGCAGCCGCTGCCGGAGGGTCCCGGACATCGTTTGGATCCAGGACAGTGGGTCCTCGTACGAAAATATCAGCAGAAATCGAGTCTGGAACCAAGGTGGAGCCGTCCTACCAGATTCTTTTGGCAACACGCACAGCAGTGAAAGTGGACAGGAAGAAACACTGGATTCACGTTTCCCATGTAAAAAAATTACCCCTTCCGCTCCCTTTTGACCAGCAGAACCAAGACAAAGTTCTAACGCAAGAGGGAGAGCGGAGGCTGAGTTTTGTGCCTTTCTCAGATGCCCTTGAAGTCGGGCAAGAGGAAGGATTGTTGATACCGCAAGGAGACGAATCAGCCCCAGTCTCTGAATCTCTTGATAAGGCTGATTCCTCAGAGGCATCTGAAAACCTCGTTGCACTGAATGTCCCTTCTGCTGTGTTGTTTCATGACCAGGAACAACCTGGCCATCTTCGATACAATTTACGGCGCCGAAAACAACGCAGTACCAAAGTTTCGGATTTTAGGAGATAGGGAAAGACTTGAGCTGTAGGGTTGGAGATAGCTCTTTACTGGGGTACTGAGCAAGACACTGGACTGAACCCGTTGAGAGCTTGGAACTGTTACGTTGCTCTGTTCAGAAAGAAAGACTGTGTTACATTAAGGGCCTAAATTGCAACGGTGAAATCAAAGTGTGAAGTCGTTTCTTTTGGATGAACAATAGGAGCCTGCCTGTGAGGCTCTAGATGGACACAGGGAGAAGAAACCCTCTGGCAGTTGGCTGGCACCTCTTCCCGAGTTTAGTTTGGACTTCTAGCTAGGATGTATCTCTTTGCCCGGTTCGCCTTTGAAGATGAACGAACCATTGCTCCGACCTTTTCCCGAAAATTTCCCCATGTTTTCCGGTTGGGCTACCAGAGTGAAGATGGCCTTTGTAATAATTATTGCAGTATCATGATAATATTAATGAGTGTATTCATGTATCTAGAATTTCAATACCCTATGCATAAGGTGTTAGGTACTATAGCAGTTCCGCCTGAACATTTCTTTTATACTTTGCCTCCCCATAAGGAAAGACATCGAGAGACCTATGCTAAAAATGTGTTTATTGAGATGTTGCATCAAGCTCATAGTACCACAAATAAGACAAACTGTTGGGTATGCGGCCTTTTGCCATCTGTAATGCATCGTCATGATTTATTTATTTCTCTGCCATTATCACACTTAGCAAGTTGTGAGGCCTGGTTTCAGTTGTTATCTCTTATGTATTTACACTATGTAGCTGACCCCAAAAGATATACTGAAAAAGATTATGAAGCTATTTTAAGATATATAGAACAACATCAGGGATTTGATGCTCTGGGAAACCAAGGAGAGGGATCTTTAGATCCAGATGCCTGTATGAATATGTATACCACTTATGAAAATGCTACCTGGTTGAAGGAAGAAATGTTAGATTTTGAACACTTTAACTCCACACAATATGTCCAGTATTTCCAAGACCTTAATGTTACCGATGACAAGGCAATGCCAGTCCCTATTTTAAATAGTACTGCTTAATTTTGTATTAGAGGAAAGGGTCATGTGAAGGTAGGAGATAGTAGATGTAACTACACCTACTCTTTACATACCAATAGCACCCCGCCATTGATAACTCCACTTAATGTGTATTTCGTGTGCGGCGAAAACGCTTACACTTGACTTCCCCGAGGATGGGCAGGGCAGTGTTACCTGTCTTTCCTTTATCCTCCAGTATATATATAGCCGCTTCTAATTATCATAAGAATCATCAGTTGACTAAACGAAATTCAGATCTCCCCCGAGCCAGTAGAAGTATCGATACTGATAGTACAGATCAGACTGACACCGCCTTACAGCAGTTTGTGGAGATAGCAAAAGGTCTCTTTCCTCTATGGGGTCCTATTTTTACCAGCAGAGATGTTAGACGTCTCTCCAGGTTGGTGGAAAATGTAGTTCAAACCACTGCTGGAATTTTGACTAACCTGACGGTAGAGATTCAGGCTATGAGGCTCGTTTCGCTTCAAAATCGGATGGTGCTTGACGTCATCCTAGCTGATTGAGGAGGAGCATGCCGCGTGATCGGCAGCTCCTGCTGTGTGTATATACCTGATTCTGCTCCAACTATACATTTGGCCATTCAGAAACTACATCGCTTGGCCGTGGAAGTTCAAGCTGATACTGGTACTTGGTCCTTAACAGGTTGGTTTTGGAACCTCTTGTTGACCTGGGGTTGGAAGATCTTCATGATCCTTGCTGGAGTACTTGGGGTGGTATTTACTTGTTGCCTGTGCCTGCATTGTGGGCCAGCATGTTGCTCTTATTGCACTGCTAAGCTTACTTCCTCGTTGACAGTTTCGCGCCAGGCGAAAATTGAGAAGCAGTTAGTGCAAAAGGAGGTTACGGACCTAATGCAAATGGATGAAGGTGTGTTCTTAGATTAGAGAATCTGTTATATTATATATTGGCTACATCACGCCAAAAGGGCGGTCTGAAAGAATATAACATCGATATTATATAATGTTGACCTAATGTATCCAATATATTAATATGCCACCTTAGGAAAACCCCTTGTAAATACACTCGAACCATGCATACATTAAGAATCGGGCCTAGACTGAACAAACGCCATTTTGGTCTCATTTCCTTGTATCTCTTTCGTTAGTTAGGAAAACACGTGACCTGCTACTGTGGAGAGAGCCTGAGAGGCCGGCCTGGGCAATTAACGGACCATTGATTCTGCCTTAGGAAACTCAAGGTCGCATCTGTCTTTCTTGTAAGATGATCACATTCTTGCAGGCACCATGCCTGTACTCCCCTTAACCCCAGAACTAAAGGGAGGCACCTTCTGACCTACCCCCGGTATAGTTTGAGATGAGTTTCGAATCAATCAATTGTACATTATATGGGTTTTCCTGTTGGCTTCATGAGAAGTGGTACTTTTCCATGTACGGGGTTTTCATGAGGTATGCTGAAAGTATATATGCACTGTTTTGAATGAAATCCAGCAGTCTCCTCTGCGCACCTTTGAGGGTGAAGACGAGAGAGCGAGGCTCCCCTATATAGGGTACTTTGCAAAATAAACGATTGAACCTTCTCCATTGCCGACTGACTTATTCTTGGTAAATAAGGCATATGGGCTATTGGTAAGTATAGCTCTATGGTAAATAATTTTAGTACTTCGGTTGCCCGACCTCCGTGACATTCCTCATCTTAATAAACTATTGTTATATATCTGTTAACTTAATTTATTTTAATATATGATTTGTAAGAATTGCATTATCTTGTTGATTATATTGTTATCTTGTTGTTTTGCCATTCAATTACAGCCATGTTCACATGATATTTTCTCTCAAATATATTTACTTCGTTCTTTGATTAATATTTTTGTGTATACATATTGTTCCTCATATTTTGTATTCTTATTCTTTGTTTCTTTTATAAAATCATGTTTGAACTAAAAAAAGGAATGTAAAAAGATGCAATATGGAACGTCTAAAGTTATCTTAACCCTTTCCATGCTCATGACGGAAGGGTTCCGTCATGAGCACCAGTTCTAGTGTGCTCATAACGGAACCATTCCATCATGAGCACATGCGCAGGTAATCCCTCTGCTGCAGACAGCAGAGGGATTTCCCTTTTTTTTTGCCCGCGGAGGTGTGTCCATGTTGCGTTTTGTGCCGCTTCCTGTCGCAGGCACTAGGCCTGCCCACAAAAGTGAAGTACCATTTTTCTCTGAAGACTTTGGGGAACGCGGGGTGGGTAAACATTTGTGGATCCACACAGATTCCAGAACTTTCCACCACAGAAATGTGAGGAAAATTTGTTTTTTTGGACACCTTTTTAGGTTTGCAAGGGATTCTAGGTAACAGAACCTGGTGGAAGGCAGTCAAGTCATCCCATCCTGTATTTCCCTGCATGTCTAGTTTTAAAAAAATGTATAGGTTTGCTAGGTTTCCCTAGGTGCCGGCAGAGCTAGGGTTAAAAAACTACAGCTATGCACTTTGCCAAAAAAGGGTCATTTTTCACAGTGAAATAGTGGTGTATCCACATTGCGTTTTGTGGGATTTCCTGTCGCAGGCACTAGGCCTACCCACACAAGTGAGGTACCGTTTTTCTTGGAAGACTTTGAGGAACACGGGGAGGTGGAAATTTGTGGACCCACATAGATTCCAGGACTTTCCACCACAGAAATGTGAGGAAAATGTTTTTTTTTTTACAATGTTTTAGGTTTGCAAGGGATTTCGAGTAACAAAAACTAGTGGGAGGCAGTCATGTCAACCCATCCTGAATTTCTCCTGGTGTCTAGTCTTCAGAAATGTATAGGTTTGCTAGGTTTCCATAGGTGCCGGCAGAGCTAGGGTAAAAAAACTACAGCTAGGCACTTTGCCAAAAAAGGGTTATATTTAACTGTGAAATTATGGTGTGTCCACGTTGCATTTTGCACCGTTTCCTGTCAGGGGCACTTGGTCTACGCACACAAGTGAGGAGCCATTTTTCTCGGAAGACTTTGGGTAACGCGGGATGGGTAGAACTTTGTGGATCAACGTAGATTCCAGAGCTTTCCACCACAGAAATGTGAGGAAAATGTTTTTTTGACAATGTTTTAGGTTTGCCTCGGATTTTGGGTAACAGAACCTAGTGTGAGCCAGTCAAGTCACCCTAGCCTAGATTCCAGTGGCTGTCTAGTTTTTAAAAATGTATAGGTTTGCTAGGTTTCCCTAGGTGCCGGCAGAGCTAGGGTTCAAAATGTACACTTAGGCCCTTTGCAAAAAAAGGGTAATTTTTCATTGTGAAAATGTGATGTGTTAATGTTGTGTTGTGAGCCATTTCCTGTTGTGGGCACTATGCCTACCCACACAAGTGAGGTACCATTTTTATAGGGAGACACAGGGTAATTCAGATTTGTAAAGCAACTGTTATTACCTATTGACTTTCAATGCATTTCTTCCTCCCAAATGAAAGACAATGTGTAAAAAAGAAGTACTTTTGAAAAATGATTGATAATTCTCATGCTAGTATGAGTATTCCCAATTTCGGAAATGTGCAAATATCTACTGTTTCTAAACTCTAAATTTTGTTCCCATTTCAGAGATACATAGGCGTCTTTCATACTGATTTTTCCATGTATACATTTCCCAGAATAATTGCTATATACCCGGTACATAATAAAAAACCATTGCAAGTTGCTGTTCAGTTTTTGGCTCTGGGTTCATCAGGTTCTTGATGAACCTACAAGTCCTTTATATACCCACAACCAGCAATGTCCAGTGGATGTAACGGTATATTGATTTCAAAGAGATGTCATACTTAGAAGAAGTTACAGGTGAAAACAATGACACATAAGGCTGTTTTCTTCAACTAATTTTCAATTTTTCCTATATTACCTGTTATTTTCTATAAAGAAACCTTGAAGGATCTACACAAATGACCCCGTGCTGAATTCAGAATTGTGTCTACTTTTCCAAAATGTATATCTTTCCAGGATCCATTATTGCTTCCCTACCCATTTCTACCATTAACTGGAAGGAGGCTGAAAGCACAACAAATAGCGAAAATAGGCAATGTCCCAGAAAAATGCCAAAACTGTGCAAAAAATATTGGTTTTCTGACAAAAGTTTGCTTGTCCCTGAAAGCTGGGAAGAAGGTGATTTGAGCACTACAACCCCTTTTTCGATACCATTGGCAGGGAAAAAAATCAGACGCTTTCATCAGTAGCCCTTTCTTGCATTTTTCCCCCAAAGAATGTTGGGCTCCCCTCAAGGGGAATCCACAAACCCTGGCTACCTTTAGAATCCCCATGATGTTGGAAAAAAAGGACACAAATTTGGCGTGGATACCTTATGTGGTCTAAACGTTACAGGGACCTAAGCGTGAACTACCCCAAATAGCCAAAAAAAAAGCTTAGCACAGGGGGGGGATAGGCCTTGCAGCGAAGGGGTTAAAGTGAGAACCTTCAAAAGTCTATCTTCCCCTGTAAGCATCAAAAGGGGATGAAGCAGTGGCATAGCAAGAGGGGGCTGTGGGGAGGGCCATCAACCCCAGGCAGCATTAGTTTGGGCCCGCTCCTTCATGCGGCTGCCACTGACCGCAATAGCAGAAACCACCAGCAACTCCCACTGACGTCTCTCCTTTCACCCGCCCACTATTTTCTCAGTATTTAATTTCATTCTTTTGCTTCCCCCATCATCTTTGCTTCCTGCGCCGATGATTACACAATAATTACGTGTTCCACAGCTGGTATAATGAGAACCATGGTCTGTGCATTGTAATTTACGGTGGGCATTTTGCATTGTGAGTCTGCCCAAACTGTAACAATCTGCCGGGTTCTGCTCCTCTTAGATGCTAAAGAAAGTCTTTCCAACAGCCCTGTGAGCTATAGTTTTTTTTTTCCATTTACTGACACATTAATATGACTGCCTTATTAGAAGATGTCAGTTAACACTGCAAATTGTACATGCCGGTCCTTCCACCTGGCCTGTGACATCAAGAACAGTAATTATTAAAAGCATGAAACCTTTCATAGGTCAATTCTAACACTTTTAGTGGGATGTGTACAAGGGAGTGCAGGAGTGACGTGTTAGCCATGATGGCTTAACGCCTCACTCCGCCACTTCTGAAAGCAAGGCTGCACCATATTTACAAACATACGGTGCAGGATTGCTATTCCCCCTGCGATAGCGCTACACTTAGCCGTGTAGCGCCAACGCAGGCACCCTTGCACCATAGTGCAAGGGTGTCTGCGTGCAGTGGAGGATTGTTTATGTGTAGGTAGGTCCCCTTCCTGCACATAAACGATCCTGAAATGCCATTCTGTCACTTTCATGTGTGCTGCATTCAGCAGCACACATGAAAGTCACAAAATTGCATTTTTATTTTAAGATTGTTCATGTACAGGAAGAATCCATGGCATTTTGCTTTTTCCATGTGTGCTGCACAAGCCAGCACACATGGAAACAGCAAAAAAGAGGAGAAATAATGCATTTCTCCTCATTTCACCAAATTAGGACCAGGTTTTACCTAGTCTTAATTTTGGCACTGCCTCCTATGTACGCTGCCCTTGTTCATAGGGGGCAGCGTCAAAATCAATGGGTGTTGCAGTTGAACGCCCACCGCAACACCCACTGCCCACACTTTTCACACTAACCATAGCATGAAAAGGGCCTTATATACAAGGCAGCGTTGAGCCACGTTAAGTGGCTTAACACTGCCTTGTAAAAAAGGCTAAGCCCCTATCGCCAACACAATGTTGATAAAAGTGACGTTATGGTGGCGATATGGTCTTGTACATAGGCCCCTTAGTGCCATTTCACAATATGTCGGTCTACTCACCTGCTTTCTAGAAGGAACAAGGGGGACCCTAAAGGTGGCTTTGGACCAAGGGTAGGAGTCAGTTAAGAAAAAACAATGGTCCAGAGCAATTTCAAAGATATGGTAAAATGATAGACAGACCTTAATAGGCTGCTATAAGTTTGTCCATGTCCAGCCGGACGTGGAGTTTATTTATATACAATAATCATAGAATTCATAACATCTCAATTAAGGAACAATGTTTCAGAAATGACGGGCACAATCCTGTGCTTTACTCAGGACAGAAAACAAAGTGAAAGAGCGTTTGGTAGAAAAGACTGGGCAGTGGATACTTGTGCCAGCGCGCACGACATATACGGACACTGTTCCGCCACACCGCGGATCTAATCATTGAAGGACCGCTAACCCCAATCGGGGACCATTGTGTCCCCGCTGTGTTCACTGTATAAACCCGTGAACCTTCCCCGAAAAAACGCGTTATTCGCGCTGTTTGGTTCTCATACCGACACCCCAACCTCAATTCGAGCCCTGTGACAGATTGGACTTGAAGTAACCTAACCAATGAGTTTATAAGTTGCTGAAACTACCATCACAATGCTCAGCATCACACACGGGCCCATCCTGGATCATTGTTCCAACCAGGCATAGTAATTTTGTAAAGTCCTGATGACGATCCCAATGTAATTTAGAGCGCGGGATCGAAACCTCGACCTTTTAAGTACCCATACATTGCAACTATTTCTGTATCAAGTTCTGTATGTACTACTCTGGTATACACTTGTAACACTGATTTAAAAGTGCCCAGTTTGCTCACTTCTCCTTTGCCTGAAAAATCTTTTCGTCTTTTCTACCAAACTATCTTTCACTTTGTTTTCTGTCCTGAGTAAAGCACAGGATTGTGCCCGTCATTTCTGAAACATTGTTCCTTAATTGAGATGTTATACATTCTATGATTATTGTATATAAATAAATTCCACGTCCGGCTGGACATGGACAAACTTATAGCAGCCTATTATGGTCTGTCTATCATTTTACCATATCTTTGAAATTGCTCTGGACCATTGTTTTTTCCTAACGGTCTACTCACCTGCATCATGCAGCATGAGTTAATTGAGTGAAGCAAGAGACCAAGGCTCATATGCTGCATGTCTAAATACTTTTAAGGTCCAGAAGGTGAGACTTATTGGCTATGCCATTGCTTGTTCTTTTTTTTTGCTGTTCAAGACGGCCAGGTTAGTCTGGTGATGATGGACATAAAATAAAAATGCTCCAGATTGTTTTCTCTTAATAGGGTGGGTGTTCTCATGTTCTCATGTTCTTACTCTGACGGCCCCTTCTCTGTTAGTCCATCGGAGTATGTTTTCCCACAGCAGAGCCAGTGGGGACTTTGCCATCAAACAGATGAGACCCCATGCAACTCACAGTAGATTAGTCGGACAGAGGATTTTTAGACAGGGTACTTTGGCACAAATCCGCACATTTCAAATTGAGCAAAGATTTGGAATTTACATGAACAATCATGTTTATTTAGACATTTGTTTCTCAAATATCTGCTTTTCAGTCTTAATAAAGGATGGGCATTACACCAAGCAGCCATGGAAGATGGGATTGGAGTATGTCCACAATAACTTAAAAAAATTAACACCGTTATTATTAGACCGGCATTACACCAGGATTCTACACAACTATACCAAGGAAGCCTACATGTCTTTCATTTATTACCACCTTCATGCCAGGACCATTATTACACCAATGAGGAGCATCAATGTCCCAGGGGTTGAACCAACGGACCAAGAAAAACCACCGTTATGTCAGTGTAGGAATCATACCGGGGTGCGTACCTCAATGCCATGGATACCCACATAAACCAAACTACAACTAATATTACCGAAGCAGCAGGTGTGTACCACATATTAATACAATCATGCACACACACACATATAATCTCACAACACACATACAGACATACACATGCACAGTAGCCAGTGGCTGCATCACCTCTCCCTCCTTGGAGCCAATAAAGGCATCTCCTGGTGCCGGAATATTGGCCCCATCCCTGGACCCTTCATAATGAGGGCCTGTGTAGTGTGTCTCTATAAGAACAGATTACAGAACACAGGGGCATATTATCAAGGGTGTTTATCTCCGCTTTTTTGGCTTTAAAAGCCAAGAAAGCGGAGATAAAATTATCTCCCTATTACCAAGCTGTCGCTAACACCAGTTAGTGACAGCTAATAGGAGATAGCGACCATCTTGGGCCCCGCTTTGCATGTCAGTGATATTTATCACTAATGACATGCAAAGTGGGCGTGCCAAGATGTTAGCGACTGGAAACAGTCGCTAACATCGCTATCTCCTATTACCAACTTTTGGAGATATTCGCGCTAAGCGCGAATATCTCCAAAAGCTAACACCTGCCCTGAGCAGTTCTTCACCATGTTATCCAATGGGAGGTGGATAACATGGCTAAGAGCATTTGCTCGATAATGCATGAATATCGCTGACTTTTCAGCGATATTCATCAATTGCGGCCGTTTTTTATCGCATTTGCGATAAACCTTGCTAATAGCAAGGTTTATCTGCGATAAAAATCGCCGATGTGCGGCGATAAATTTTGTCTCTAAACAAGTTAGAGACAAAAATTATCGCTAGTTGTTGGTAATATGCCCCACAGTTTATGAGGAAGAGAAGGAGACGGAAAGTAGTTGTTTGCTTACACATGATTATACTAGTTTGCACTTAAACTTCCACATGAAAACAGGTCTTATTGCTGCTCTACTATCCTGCACCTTGGTAGCCAGCACTGTTCTTTCTGCCGTTTCTCTTCATTTCCAGCCAGCTTCGGAATGGCCAGGACTGTTTATTATTCTGCCCCGCGTCTTCCCTCCGAGCACAGACATTTCCATTTGTCTGCAGTCCCAGACAATCATTTCTTCGTAGCCACAATTTAATTTAGCATTACCAATAGTCACGACACATTCTCCTTAGAATCTTACTTACACGAGGGTAATTCGGGCACATTTTGTGACATTGTGTTGTGTTCAAACTATTATAAATGAAAACCGGCAAATATATGTGATGGTGACAGAGTCATTAGAACTGAAATATTAAACCATGCCAATTCACACCGAACAAATATATACATTGCCTGACCATTTTAATTAAGCAGACGCTTCTCTCTCTCCATCTTCATCTTTGCATAGCGGGAACTATTTCTAGTTTTCTGTACATCCACTGACCAGTTTTCCTTTCACTGCCTCTTCTAGAAAGCAGAACAATCACAAACTTGCCTTTGTGGTAACACAAATTATGACACTCCCATCTTTGCAATTAAGGCATTACATTTGGCGTGTATTGGGCGTGGTATTGTTAGTTGTTTTATTTCTATTGATTTTGTAGCCAAATATTTATTTAACATCTATTTCGAAAATGCCATGCATGGTCAGCATGGGTGGTAGGTAAATAGTATGTGATGGAGTTGCATGTTATAATGCACACTGTACTCTTTGTAGGATCAAGACCTTTTAGAAAGGGGTGCATTTTTTTTTTAATTACCCTCCATACATCCCAGTGCTCTTTTACCTAAAGTACATCTAAACAATTATAACCCCATTATGTCAACAGTTATTTTGAAAACACATCAATTTACGTCGATTACCTTTTATGCGAAATGATAGACTCTGACCTCCTACGTCAAAAAATCAAGTGATATTTGATGTGAATTGGGAAGAGGACTTTCTGTTAGTCACATTAGATGGAATATCACTCCGCATGAGTTGTCATGAGCTAGGTGCCTTAAGAGCGACCATGTGTACCCCTTTTTATGAACCAGATCCCAAAGACTTTGCCAACACACTAACATGATGTTTGCCATGATACGGATGTGTCTGAGGGAAAACCTATTTCTCTGTCAATATTTGTTATAATCAATTGAGATAGCTTGTGCTACATGTGAAAATATGTCTAAATACGGCAGTAAGATCATACTGTGGGTAAGATTCATAGAAGAGTTATTTTTCATTTGGAAGGGAGCAGAAAAAGTCGTTTTAGAATTCATTGAAGTATTTACTAATAATGTTATAACATTTAAATTTATTGAAATTTACCCACACCATCAGCAAGGAGGAAATTGCTTTTCAACATCTAAAGACATTTCTTTCCTTTTTTCTTTTAATCTTTAAGATGTCTCTCCTCAGTCTTGGAAGAGCATGAAATGATCCTAATGAGGTCTGATCATCACATGGGTAGGATATTTATCTTTTTCTGCTTTTGCACATATATATAACTTTACAGTTATTTAAAAGAAAAAAAGAACAAGAATGTGCCCACTTGGGGCCTACTGTGGTAATTTATAATACATGAGGGGGTCCGGGCGGGGCAGAGCGCGGAGGCCAGTGAAGAGGGGGGGGGGTCAGGGTGTTTGGAAGTGGAACAGAACCGGAGGCCGCCAAATCCCTGCCAGGGGCCGCCACGCAAATATGTATCCATCCTCAGAGGATTATTATATTAAGGATATATATTGGCGTGGTGGCCCCTGGGGTTTGGTGGCCCTGTGCAGGTGCACAGCTTACACATGCCTAAGGCCGCCCCTGACAGGGTGTTTTCATTTGAAGAGTCACAAATGGACCATACCCTAGAATTAACTAATTAGAGCAAAAACAAATGTGTTGTTTGGACACTCCTTTTGAAAATGAAGAACGTTAGATGGTTTGTCATTTTACGGAGAGATTGTACTCAGAAACAATAGTATCTGATGCAATTAACATGGTAGGACATAAAGAAGTGAAACGCTCCTATTTTGCAGCCGTCAGAGAGAGAAAAGGAAACCCTTATTGTTAGGACATGTGACCATATTTAGCACTAAACATTCTAGAATTCAGAAACATTTGACACAAAGCTGGAAGTTACTAAAAACCGATAAGGTAATAGGTAGTAAGGTACAAACCCCACCCTCTCTAACTTTCAGAGCAGGTAACTCGCTAAAAACTAGTTTAATAAAAAGAGAATCTGAAGAGGTAAGTCAAGGGGGATTCATGGTTGAAAAAAAACCTGTTTTTTCTGCTCAAAATGCAAGCCATGTAAACATGACTCAATAAAACCAAGGTAGGAATATCTATAAAAGTAAAGGACATCTTTAAGATTGGAAAATATATAACATGTATAAATGATTATGCTATTTATGCGTTACAATGTCAGTGTCACAAATACTATATATGAAGCACTACCCTATAGGCAGCCGCGGGCCGTGGAGGGAGTTACGGTGGGGCAGGGAGGTGGGGAGGGGGGGGGGCGGGGTGGAGGGAGCGAAAACTGGCATTTGGATAATTGCAGGTAAGTAAACAATTTAATTAATAAAACGAATTTGGTAGTGCGCCTTGCATCACAAAATGCGATACAGTGCGCGCTACGAAATTCGTTTTATTAAATACATTGTTTACTTACCTGCAATTATCCAAATGCCGGTTTTTCGCTCCCTCCACCCCGCCCCTCCCCCTCCCCGCCTCCCTGCCCCACCGTAACTCCCTCCACGGCCCGCGGCTGCCTATAGGTGAACAAAAGGATTTTGTAACATTTTAGAACCATTACCAATAATCATGTGAACTACCCGATTTCACCTCAGAAGGAGGCAAATGGGAAGTTTTGGAGTACTTTTGTATTGATAGGATACCCCCAGATCTACGATGGAGTGAAATGCTATGCTTACTATATAGAAAACCCCTGCTTATTTACTTCTACACACAGAGAGTTTTAATTTGAAGAATCACAAACCATACCCAATGAGCTCCGTAGAGCAATACAAATGTGTTGTTTGGACAATCCTTTTCAAAAGCAAGAAAGATAGGTGGTATGTCATTTTATGAGGAGAGGATACTCTGATAAGATAGTATCTGATGCAGTTAACTGGACAGGACATCGAAAAGGAAGACTATTAATTTTCAGATATCAGAGAGAGAAAAGGAATTTCTTAGAATTAGGATGTATGACCAAATTTAGTACTAAACATTTGAGAACTATGAAAATAGGTAATACGTTATCAAACAAAGCCGCTGTATCTTTCAGAAAACGTAGATCACTAAAGATAGTTTAATAAAAAGAGAATCTGAATAGGGAAGTCAATGGGGGTTCATCGTTGAAAAATTCAGAATTTCTGTTCTTCAAAATGCAAATCATGCAAATATGGCCTAAATGAAACCAACATAGGAATATCTATAAAAGGAAAGGGCATATTTAGGATTAGAAAACATATCACATGTAAAAGTGATTATGCTATTTATGTGTTAAAATGTCTTTGTAAAAAAGTTAATGATTGAAATACCAACCTATAGCTGCACAAAAGGATTTTGCAGTGTTTTAGAGCAATCAACAATAATCATGTGAACTAACCAATTTCACGACACATTCATGCCTCAGATGGAGACAAGTGGGAGGATCCTAAGTAGTTTTGTATTGATAGGATATCCTTGGATCAAAGATAGAGTGATGAAGTTACCTATTAGAAGAGCAGAATCAAAATACATCCTATTATTCAATGTAAAGGAACTATTTGGCCTTAATGCAGATGAAGAATTAAATATACATCTTTGTTAAATCCTCTAATTCAATGGATAGATTTCTTCTCTTCTCCATTGCTTTTCAAACTTTTTTGTAACATCTAATGGCATTTCTTTCCTTTTTTCTTTTAATCTTTAAGATGTCTCTCCTCAGTCTTGGAAGAGCATAAAATGATCCTAACGAGGTCTGATCATCACATGGGTAGGATATTTATCTTTTTCTGCTTTTGCACATATATCTAACTTTACAGTTATTTAAAAGAAAAAAAGAACAAGAATGTGCCCACTTGGGGCCTATTGTGGTAATTTATAATACATGAATTCCAATAATGATTTGCTTGTGAATTTTTACAGAGGAAAGGGTTCATGTTGAGCCTCAATTGTATTTTTGGTGTCTGTGACAAGCACTTGAATGCATAGGACCTACTTTGGCTCTATTTGTTACATGTATTAAGGAACCTGCATTCTATTGTACTGCTGGCCACTGTTGTGTTCCAAATCGAAGGAAATGGTTAAAATCCTGTTTAACATTTACATGAGGCCGCTGGTTGCTGTCATCAAGTCCCACAATATTGACTTGGTGAATTATGCTGATGATACACAGCGGGTCCTATCATTAGAGGGACACCAATAAACCCAACTAGACAAATTCCATGCGTGTAAGTGGGATGTTACACAATGGTTACAAAATTACTATTTACAATTCAACAGGGATAAGACTGAGATCTTATGCTGTGAAGCTGGAACAATTCCCCTCTTACTTCCAACGAGTTTTTGGCCTATTCCGGTGGCTACTCCTCTAATACCATCCAAGACTGTACGTAATCTGGGGGTTAGCTTCGAATGCAAGCTAAGTCTGGAGTCCCAAGTGAACAAAACTGTTGGGAGCTGTTTCTCTCTGATTAGAATACTCCGAAACATTGTCCCATTGTTACCTTCACAGGCGAGAACACTGGTAGTTAGGAGTGTAAACGTGAGCCACCTGGCTTATTGTAATGACTTGCTGTTGGAGTCCCCTAAATACATGATTGGGAAATTACAGAGAATCCAGACCATGGCAGCCAAGCTAGCCCTAATGAGACGACGGCGCTCATCTGCATCCCAGACCTCTCTGAACTCCACTGGCTTCTGGTTCTGCAGAGGATACAGTTTAAAGTGCTTTGCAAAGTTTTTAAAGCTTTGCATGGACTTGGGCCTATACCCTTTTTATTATAGATTCAAATGGTAGGCACCCTCGCCCTACCTACGCTCCTCTTCAGCTAAGCTTGTAAGAGTGTCTAGATTTAAAAGAGTTAAATCAGGAGGAAGGGCCTTTAGTATTGCAGCGGCACTGGCCTGGAATAAACTCCTAATTAAACTCAGGCAGATGGAGATTTTGCTGCAGTTCAGGAAGAAGCTGAAGACATGGCTCTATCCTAGAGGATACGTTTCTGATCTCCTCACTCTAATCTATCCCTCTTTCATCCACTACTCCTAGTTCTGCAGAACTCATGTATATAAGCGCCAGGATACCCGTAGGGTCACAGTGCACTTTATAAATCCTAATTACAATTACAAAATGGAGTTGGAAATCTCCATACAAATTTCGCCCATTCCTTTTCACTCCATGTGGAAAATGCATGGGCAGTGTAGTTATTTAGGTGTGGTAATTATTATATGCTGGTATACTCGTTTAAAGGTTTCACTAATGCATTGGTTTCATGTTATATAATGATGAGATGGTAGAGATATCTTAAAGGGACAGGAGAACACATGAGGAATGTCCCACTAGGGCTTGATGCAGTTGTTGAACTAAAGATATGCTGTAGTGATTATTTTTTGCACACTACATACTGTGGGTGGGAATAATGTAAGGAGAGTGTATCACTGCACCTACTTTTAAGGGAGTATTGTTTTGATGAGAAGTGGTGTTAATAGAAACATGCTTGAAAGAAGAATTGGTTCGAAAAGTACACTCAGACATGATTTTTTTCAAACCTGCACCGAGTAATTGTTTGTTATTTAACAGACAGTTAAATAATTAATACATTTAGGAACTGTGCATGTTACATCATTTTAATTTATGTTGCAATATATTAAGCACAGGCACCTAAAGTGTATGAGAAGTATGTTTATATATGTTTTTCTACTATGTAAGCATGCATTCACTTTATATTATACACCTGAGATCGTGCACCACATTGTTATTAAGGCTGCGGGCAGCCGAAATTCATCAATGGCAGCGGTCTAAATAAAGAAGATCTACAAGACAACTTTGTGGCGGCATTCTTTTTCCAGATGGAGTGAAAACGATTTGGTGGTATTGAGGAACCTATACTGTAGTAATTCCAGAAAGAATGTTGTGGTTATATTCTGGTTATTTTATTAAAGATAACTTCTTCAAAAGGAAAAAACATACGTACTCATGCTCATATTTCTTTCATTTTTAAAACAGGGAATTTAGGCAAACATGAAAATATTTCAAGTTCCTCATTCCAATAAAGGAGAGAAGAGTATTCCTTAAATGTTTTTGTAATGGAATACAATTTACATTGTTTTTTTTATTACAAGCAGGAGGACTGTGCTGAATATTCTTAATAAGCATTCTGTCTATGTCTATTGTAATCACGTGACACTTTGTTTGCTATAGTGCAGATGAAACCAAAAATGATGACCTTATTTGAGTAATATTTTTGCAGAGCTGAAACATGTCTTGTCTATTGTAAATCGGTTGGAATGAAAATAAAATAAGCAGTGGCGGCTGGTGACATTTCAAAGTTGTGGGTGTAAAAGATAGGGCTGAGTTTTAAGTAGAAAGGTAGTTAGGAGGGTTCGAGGGGGTATTTCCCAATAAAATTTTGAAAATAAAAGTGGGAAACGGTTTATTATCAAGCACATTTTAATAAAGAATTTAATGAGAAAGTAAGAAGATTAATGAAGAATTTTTAATAGAGGGCTTGAAATATGTAAATGCATTACCACAGATAATATCACAAGTCTCAGGCAGGAGATTTTAGTGACAGATAGATACTTTGATTTAAGCACCATCTAGACTGGACTGGAAATGTGTGCAGTGCAGGGCAAGTACACACGAAAAGTGGCTATAAAAGGCACCAGACACAGCATAAGGCTTTGCCCTATTGTAGCTCATATTAGGTCTTCGGTTCCTAATATAATGTGCCCTTTTGTGTGTTTGGGCGATCAAAATGTGCCAACTTGGCAAACACCTACTGGCCAGTAAAAGGCAAGCAACTATTACTATTTACAGACTTTTTTGTTGCAGTTTTTTAATATAGCGCAAAATCTACCTGAATATATTTTTGCTTTACATCAACACCAGTTACATTACAGAACAACACATTCATTTTTGTAGCCACTGCTATATTAAATAATGTGCCTAGACTCACATTATCTTGATCCAGAGCTTAAAAAAATGTGTGAAATGCAGGTCTTCTCTCTGGGATTCGCAAAAAGGGGGGTAAGCCTCCCCCTTCCCGCCAAAACGGAATCAAATCTGACCTGCAATCAAAACGCCTCCTACTGATACTCAATCAGGTGTGGTTGCAGCTGCAGCACTGGAACACTGGAACACTTGTGAGGCCCTCCACCCTCCCTGGCCCTGAAACACAGTGGACAATGTATGAATCAGAGTCCACGCACCAGAGTTAAAACTCTAGCAAAGTGCAGCCCAATCCTTTCTGCTAGTAAAACTGGAGCTGTATAAACGTCATGCCTGCCTCTTTCCCCTCCTGGGGGGTCTGACAGCAAGGCTAAGGAATGTGCTATGTGTTAGCAGTGCATGCTGAAATATCAAGCGCTAGATTGCAAGAGTGGCGTGTTGATGTAAGAACACACAAAAAAGTGGATTACAAAAGGTGGTTTACCGGGATGTCTCATGCCCAGAGAGGAGCAGGGGCCCATTTAAACTTGCCTATTGTATAGTCACATTTGTGTGAGCACGAGTTAACCACTGCAGCCTGCCTACCTATTGTTCCTACAGCCCAGTAGTGAAAAGTGATGGTGGCTGAGAGGAAGGCTTGTGGAGGCATGGAGGGAATAGTAATCCTACCCTTTAGCATCTTGTCATAGGGTGGGGTCTTTGTACGTGATGCTTCCCGATCCATCATCAAGCTCACCAAATTCTCAATGCAACCATCACCACGGTCACCTTTCCAGGAGAATTGAAACATGCTGACCCCATTCGCACCCTCAGATCCAGCCAACAGCTGTTGCTAAAAGTACCTAAAATCAACAAGACCAGACTGGGCGGCAGGGCCTTGTCGGTAGTGGGTCCTACATATTGGAACATGCTCCCACTATCATTAAGGCAATGTTCTGACCATCTGAATTTCAGAAAAAATCTGAAAACTTTCCTGTTTAGTTTAATTAGCTAATTTAGCTTATTGTTCTCTAGATCCACAGTTTTAATTCTACTGCTATTGCTATTGCTCCATCAGATTTGACGTCAGAAGCGTGTAGATACTCCTCCGGGAGTCGATTCATAGCGCTATACAAACCTGCAATAAATAAAAAATAAAGAACCTGTCTGCAGACCCCAGTGAACTCAAAAATTGCCATCCCATTTCTCTGCTCCCCTTTCCTACCACAGTCCTCGAGAAGGACATCACCTGCCAATTTACAGAACACCTGGAGAAATACACTCTTCTGGACTCATCCCAATCTGGATTCCTCACCAACCACAGCACCAAAACTGCCCTGATTGCTATGACAGATGACATCAAAACCCTCCTCGACCAGAAAGAAATGGTGGCCCTGCTCCTCCAGCAGCATTCAACCCTGTATCCCACCGCACCCTCATGACCAGTGTCCAGCACATTGGAATCCAAGGAGACACCCACAAATGGATCAACTCCTTCCTCGCCGGAGGAGCCCTAAGAATCTGCCTACCTCCTTTTACCTCATAAAATAAGAACAGCATCTGTGGTAGTCCTCAAGGCTCATCCGTCAGCCCTTTACTGTGATCCAGCGGGCTATAGAAAATATATCATAAACAACGCTACCCAACTTCATAACCTATAAACAAAATTCTACACTAAATATGGACCCATTTATGAACTTGATATATTTTGGGCCTACTGAATCAGGTGGTCAGAATAAATCTATATACACATTATCTACAATCTATATACATATTTATACATTTGCAGAAAGAATATTGTCATTTGAATAAAACTATACCATTTAAATGACCACCATTGGCGACGTGATCTAGCTAATAGTAACCTACACTTCTGAATAATCAAGACCAGCTTGTTTGTCAAAAGTAAGATTTTATTTACTAAATTATGGTATATAAGTTGATAGTTTTTAGCAATAAAGCAAGCATGATTGTAAAGAAATATGAGAAAAATACAATTTAAGCAAGTGAATCAAAAATCAAAATGAATATTTAAAGTTTAGCATTTCTAAAACCTAATTCCCTAACTGAACTAAATAGATAGAAATTAAAGTAAAGTTCTTTGAGGATTCTTACGTGCTCCACGCAAAGTCCAGCAGCACATCACCCTCATCGGAAAGTCAGAAAGCAGCAGCCAGCCCAACCCAAAGGGCATGACTTTTTATACCTTTCTACGCTAACTAAACTAGCAAAGGAAAGTTTTCAGAAATCCTCGACGTCCCATTGGCTGAGAGTGACAAGTGACATGTCACCCAGTTTTCAAAAAGTTCCATTAAATCACGTTTCATAGAGACTATTGTCTCTTCCACGTGAAGCCAGAAGCTTCCTGAGTTTGCAACAAATGTATTAAGTCATTCTCGCAGCGTCCATTGACTTTCATTATACTTCCGCGGATGCCAAGTTAAGACTGACAAAAATGTTCACTTTCGACCTTGGCCATGTCCGACAGAATGATGTCAGCTCATCAGTTTTTGCTTTGTGAATGCAGCTTCAATAAACGCTTTAATTCAGAATGGGCGTCTCATGACTTTCTGCAGAATTATATGTCAGCTCTTTTTCTGCGGTTCAAATGACTAGGCCCAAAAGCAGGCAACTTATGTTTTCTAGTATAAAACAAACACAAGAAAAGTATTAATGTAAGAAATAATGTAGATTCTGTATCCACCCCATGGTTTACTAATTAATTAACCCACCCGATTAATCAAAATGTTACCTAGCCATTGCAAACAAATAAAGCAGCGTTTATATCTACCAGTCTCCGTTTCTCCATGAGACTCATATGCATCTAGAATAGTAGAAATGACATCACACAGACAAGGAAAAGCAAAACAAGCACATGCTTCTTTTAAGTCTGCAGCAGTTAGTAATGACAAAAACGAAAACAATAATTATTTTTATTATTTTATACGAACAAAAAGATGCAACAATTATGCACGTTTATGAGCACACATTTTAGTCCCCCCACGTGTAAAGTTTAATCTAAGTTGTATTAGCACGACATATCACAAATCATTAATATTATTATTCATGTTATGAAAATGTGACTTTGCGAGTTTAAACAAAATTTTGTTTTCTATCTCGCTCCATCAACTCCCTCATCTGGTGATTAACAAATCACCACACCAGCACTCAAAATTTTGGTAAATTATATTTCTAAGAAATCGATTCAAATTCATTTGTATTAGTAAACCTAAAAGTCTGTTTCTGCATAATCTTTGCAATTATTATAACGCTCTCTATGTAACTCCTGTAACTCGATCTCCCTTTCTTCTTCTTTTCTGAGTTTATAGATTCTTTTCTTTTCTTTCAACTGTTTCTTTCTTTTATGTAACAAACAACCTATTTTAGTTAAAATAAAAATGAATACTATTACAATCAAAGGTGCCAGAATCTTGCCAAGAATTGAACTTCCGATATTATGAAACCAGTTTTTAATTGCTTGAAACCTTTTTGAAAGTTTCCCTGTAAAATCATCTTCTTCTAAAGGAATTATCTCTGAATGCATTTGTGTAATATTCTTTATATACATTTCAATATTCTTACTTTCATCAGGTATATATGTACAGCAATGTTGAACATGTAAAATGCCACAGACTCCTCCCTCTTTTGCTAGGAGTATGTCTAAAGCAAGGCGGTCTTGAATTACCATAGATCTAATTGCAATAACTTCAACATTCACTAATTGAAATCCATCAGCAGTATCAGTTGATAATCTATCAACTATAGTGGACAATTTTCTGATTCTCCCTGCATTTAGGGTTATACCAACAAAAGGTATTACAGCTTGAAAAATATCTCCCAGAACTTCAGTAAAAGTTTCTCTTTTAGCTCTATTTACATAATTATGAATTTTAAACAATCCTTCTGAATCTCTGTCAACATGAAACACTTTAGGAAAAACAATTCCCACATAACAAGTTCCATACCAATGGTCTGGAAGGTTGTAGTAGGCTTTGTCACCACAAACAAAATAAATCCCAGGAAAGATAGGATCCTTTCCACCTTTAAATCCCCAACCTCCCAGAATCTGATAAGTATCTTCACAGTTACTTGCACCTACAAAATAATTATCAAAAAGTGTATTATCTCTTCTAATGCAAAGCTTTCCACTAACAGGTTTGTCTATGTGAATTGCAATATTTTCAAGCATTTTGCCATTTAATTTCTCATCCTCTTTTTGCCAGAAGGCTGACTTAGTCTGCTTGACTAATTCATTTCTCTTATAAATTGCTCTTCTCTCCTCAACCATATTCAAAAATTTCTTTCCTTCAGCACTTAATTTACATGTTAGATTATTCTTGTAAGCATACTCATATGTGAGTTCGTTAGTAACAAGGAAATATTCTCTCATTTGTTTTGCTTTCTTATGCTTATTTAAAGCGTTATCAATCTTAATATTAGCAAAAATTTCATCATAATTTGAATAGTAATATTCTAAACGTCCAGTTTGATAAAATAAACTAGTTAATACACTACATGTTACAGCATAAGTGAGAGGAAGCATATTATATGTTACTCCCTCAGAAACAGAAGCAGGTAACTTAACACAGACATAGCAGTCTTTTGCATCCATTACCTTGACATATTCACTCAAAAGCTTTGTGAATGTATTACTTGAAAAATCACCTATTGATTTATCTTGATGAATGTTAGGCTGATGATCAATAACTTTTGCAGATGCACTATGTTTAGTTTGGCTAACCAGAGCTTTGCTTGTTAAATTAACTTTGTGTAATTCTCTATTCATTTCTAAAGGGATAATCACAGCTAGAACCAACCAGAGCAGAACTAGAATGAGCAGACATACCAGAGTCATCTTACAGCATCTTTTAAAAACAGAACATTTTGAAGTGTTCTCCTTAACATAAGGCATTTTTGGTTAATTTTAGCCTAAAAAATAAAAATAAATTTTAAAATTTCTAAATTTATTTACACCCCCCTTTTAAAATATATTTTTCTTTTTCTTAAAACCCTAAACAAGATTTCTTCGACCTTATGTCATACATAAGTTTTCTTCAACTAAACAGTTTTTCTTCGACCTTGTGCCAACTAACAATATTTCTTCAGCCTTTTGCCAAATTAATATTTCTGTACTTCAATCGTTGTCACTAATTTCTTGGATTTCGTTTTCTTCTTCACTACTATCATATATGTCAATAACAGGTGGAATTACTAAGTAAGTCCACTCAGGAGACTTGTATTTTTGGTTTGGTCTTATTATTCTCTTCCCTTTCCTCGATATCACTTCAATTTTCCTTCCAACTCCAACTTCTTTTCCAGGACTCTTTTGACTACTGATTTCTTCAACTTGTTCTATTGGCTTTTTGATCAATCTGACTCTCAATCTTCCACCAGGCCAGTAGTCTGCTTTTCTCACGTACTTCTTCTTTGGTTCAGAATTATTTGATTCTGACTTCCAAGTCCTTTTCTTTCCGTTTTCACTTTCGCCTTCAACGTCACTTTCTTCAGTTTCGTAGTCTGAAATTTCAATTGACTCAGGAACTTCTCTATTCGGCAATTTCACTCCTTCAGGAACACTTTGTCTTCCATCACTGGTACTCGGTAATTCGTTCTCTTCCTCTTCTTCAATTACCTCTAACTTCCCAGATTTCGGATTTCTGTTCCTTACTTCAGAGTTTGTTCTCTGCCTTTCGATACTCTCCTGGTCTGAAACTTCTTTTTGTTCAGCTTCTTTGTCTTCAATGGAAATAACCGAATCCTCAGTTATCTTTCCTTTTAACAGATTCTCTTCACCTTCAGAATCTATTTCAATGATTTCCAAGTCTTTTCTTGTCAGATTTCCATTTATAGGCACAGTTTCCAGATGTCGACTTTCTTGTCGATCTTCAGAATCTGGAATTATTTCACCTTCTGATTTGCCTTCTGCTTCAGAATCTGAATCATCTGTGGTATCACTTTCAACATCAGAGCTCTCAGGAGTTGGTACTGGAATAGTATGACTAGGATGTATCCAACGTTTTAATCCTCTGCACTTTACAGCATTAGTAGTGATCAAGATTATCTGCCTAGGTTTCTGCCATCTAGGAGCTAGACAATTCCTCCTCCGATGTACTTTTGTTCTGACCCAATCGCCAGGTCTCAGATCATGTGTCAAAACCTTTTCATTTGATTGAGCTTCAGTTCCCACCTGATTAGACACAGAAGTTACCATATCAGATAACCTTTTACAGTAATCAAAAATTGCACTGTCATTTATGCTCAACAGTTTACCTACAGGTACAAAAGCTTGCCTCATAACTCTTCCCATTAAAATTTCATGAGGACTCAAACCTGTCTTTTTATCTGGTGTACTTCTTATTGACATCAAAACAAGTGGAAGTGCATCAGTCCACTTTATGCCTGTTTCAAGACACATTTTTCCAATTCTGTTTTTAATTGTCCCATTTATTTGTTCAACTACACCTGATGCCTCTGGTCTGTATGCACAGTGTATTTTCTGCTCAATGCTCAAAGCTTCACAAATTAATTTCATTAGTTTGTTATCAAAATGGCTTCCTCCATCACTCTCAATAGTGACTGGAAAACCGTACCTTGGGATGATTTCTCTGAGCATAAGTTTTGCTACTGTAATTGAATCACAATGTCGTGTAGGGAAAGCCTCTACCCATCTTGAGAATAAACAAACAATTACAAGCACATATTTCAAACAATTGTGTAAGGGCATTTCAATGAAATCCATTTGTAACCTGGTAAAGGGACCACCTTCTCGACCAATTGTTCCTGTCCCCACCACTGATTTTCTGTTTGGATTCATTTGTTGGCATGACAAACACCTTTGACAAAAAGATTCAGCAATAGTTCTAAACTTGGTATTGAACCATGTTTCTCTGAAAAGTCTGACCATAGAATCTCTTCCTAGATGTGCTGGACCATGATATAATCTGGCCATGTCAGCAATCAAACAATTTGGTAAAACTACTCTGCCATCTTTGTAAACCCATACTCCATCTTCTTCTCGTGGTCTACAATCTGATCTCAACCATAAGTCTTTTTCTTCATCATCTGCTTCATTTTGTAGATCTCTAATCTCATGCCATGTTTCTACAACAGTTGTTAGCATTAATGAATTTGAATCAGTTTCTTTACTCCTATTCCGATTGTAAGAATAATTTTTTCTTGCGCAGTACTTTGCTGTTTCATCTGCGAAGGCATTTCCCTTGGAAATATAATCAGTTCCTCTAGTGTGCGCTGCACATTTGACAATGGCGATTTCTTTTGGCAATTGTATTGCTTCAATTAATCTCCTAATGAAAACTGCATTTTTAATTGGTGATGTCATATATCCTCTCTGTGACCAGAGTTGTCCATAATCATGCACAACTCCGTACCCATACTGACTATCAGTAATGATGGTAACTCTTATATCCTTTGATATTTCACATGCACGAATTAAAGCAATCAATTCAGCCACTTGTGCTGAACGAACTCCTTCAAGACATGATGCTTCTTCAACATCTACGACTGTACAAACTGAATATGCAGCTTTTAAGACACCTCCTTCGGATCTTAAGCATGACCCATCTACAAAGTAGACAAAATCCGATTCAGACAAAGGTCTGTCTTTGATGTCTTTTCTTGGTTTAGTGCAGAATTCCATGACATCTAAACATTCATGTTCTGTTTCAATGTCATCAACAATTTCAGAATCAGGCAGTAATGTAGAAGGATTCAGATTTAAACATCTTGAAATCGAAACATTATCTGCTCCCAGTATGATTTTCTCATACTTTGTCAATCTGCTACTTGTTAAATGTTGAGTCTTACCTCTTGTCAGTAATATTTCAACTGAATGAGGCACAAAAACTTTTACTGGAAATCCCATAATGATCCCCTCACTTTGTTCGAGGCTGATACTAGTAGCTGCAACTGCTTTTAAGCAACCTGGTAACGCTTTTGCAATTGGATCAAGAACTGCAGAGAAGTATGCAATAGGTTTCTTTAGATTTCCATGTCTCTGAATTAATACAGATAATGCACATCCTTCTCTCTCACTGCAATACAGTTCAAAATCTTTCTCATAATTTGGCATACCTAAAGCAGGAGCTTGACATAAGCTCTTTTTCAGGTTTTCAAAAGATTCCATCTCAGCATCATTGAGAATAATTGGATCTTTTACATCTGATTTGGTCAGTCTTTGTAGTGGTTTTGCAATTACTGAAAATCCACTTATCCATTGTCGACAGTAACCTACCATTCCCAAGAACATTCTGACCTGTCTTTGTGTTCTTGGTGGTAACATTGCCTGAATCATTTTTATTCTCTCTATTGTTACTTGTCTTTTTCCCTTTGCAATTCTGTGACCAAGATATTTTACTTCTTGTTTGCAAAACTGTAGTTTTGCTGGGGACACTTTATGTCCTTCTTCTGCAAGGCGATTTAACAGAATTATTGTGTCTGTTACACAATTTTCTCTTGTCTTTGCAGCTATTAACAAATCATCAATATACTGCACCAGCGTAGACCTACCTGGTAAGTCTAGGTCTTCTAATGATCTTTTTAACAATTCATTAAAGATTGAAGGACTTTCTGTATAGCCCTGAGGGATTCTTGTCCATCCAAGGGTCTTACCTTGGAATCTGAAAGCAAATATTTCATAACTGTCTGGATGTAAGGGAACAGTAAAGAATGCATTGCAAAGGTCTATGACTGTATACCATTCAGCATCATGTGGAATCTGAAATAGAATTACTGCTGGATTTGGAACCACAGGACAACATGGAACAACAATTTGATTAACCTTTCTCAAATCTTGTACGATTCTAAATGTTCCGTTAGACTTTTTAACTCCCATAATTGGTGAATTACAAGAGCTACTCTTCATTTCCTTTAATACACCTTGCTTGATTAATTTTTCAATTATAGGTGTAATACCTTCAATTGTTTCTGTTTTCATTTTATATTGTGGAGTGTTTGGAAATTCTATTCCCTGTTTCAATGTAATTTTTACTGGATCTACATTTTTCATCAGACCCATTTCATTCCCAGTAAAATCCCATATTTCAGATTTCACTGTTTCCTTTAGCTCTTCAGGTAAATCCTTTTCTTCAAATGCAGGAAACAATTTTGTTTCTTCTGCTTCCATCATCATCATTGTCATCCTGTATAAACCATCTTCCTCCATTGTTTGTAACTCAACTCCATCAGGAGAACAATATATTCTACAATTCATTTTACATAGGATGTCTCTGCCTAATAGATTTACTGGACTACTATTACAAACCACAAATCTGTGTTTATCTCTGTAATTTCCAATTTCAACTGGTACTGGATCAGTTAAGTCAGTTTTAATTTGCTGATTACTTACTCCGACAACTTGGATGGTATCCCCTGAGAGAGGTAGGTTTTCAATTTCCACTGATCTAACAGTAGAACGGGTAGCACCAGTGTCCACTAGAAAAGTGATGTCTACATCATTAACTTTCCCGTTTACATAAGGACCAGACTGGTCAACCTCAAGAGTGGCTCCAACAACACACTCTTCCTCCTCTCTCGGGCACCGTCAGCAATAATCATCTGAATCACTGTCTTGACTTTCTGTTAATAGAAATTGTTGTGAAGCATTTTGCATTTGAACCCTTTGCTGCTTTTGCTGTTTTTGTGGTTTTATTACCTGTTCACTTCCCTGAAATCCCACGTTTGGATTATATTTTTGAACTCCCCCACAATTCGGAAAAGGTGGTTGTGGTAATTGGTCTTGACGATTATTCACCTGTTGTTGTTGCTGTTGCTGTAACTGTCGCTGAATATTAAATTCGTTTAACCCCTGTTGCATCTGTAGCTGTCGCTGCAGGTCAACACCATTCTGCATCTGTGGATTCAATAAGGGATTCTTTAAGTTTTTAGGAGGATGAGGACACTCGTCCCTCCAATGTCCAATTTCGCCACAATTAAAACAAGGTAATCTTTGCTTTAACTCCTCAATCTTTGGGCTAAATTTCTTCGGGAAGTTATTACCTTTAAACTTTCCTTGTATCTGGTTTGTATTTCCAGTTTGAACAAAATTAGTGTTCTTATTACCCATGCTGGCAATCTGTTGCTCAGCCACCTTTACCTGAGCCCACATGGCTTTCTCCTTAAGCTTCTTCTGCTTTACTTCTATTTCATCCGTGCAATATTTTGCTTTTCTTAGAATATCATCTACAGATAGTGATTGCCATCCGACAATACTAGTTCTGATCATTTCTCCAATTTCAGGTTTTAGTCCATAAACAAATCTATAGACAAAATGGCTCATGTCTTTTTCATCTAATTTTTCATAACCACTGTATTGTTTAAAGATTAACAGTAGTCTTTCATAAAAAGAATGAACTGATTCTTTTGTTTCCTGTTCTGTTCTTTCTATTTTAACCCAATCGACTTCTTTGGGTGGAATTTTGTTTTTCATCCAAACAATTACTTTTTCATAAAAATCCATTACAAGTGGATTTGGAGCACCTGTTTCTTTAATTCGCTCAGGTTCTGCTTTTGGCCAACTAATCGATATTTTGCATTCTGTCCAAAGATCAGATGGAACAACAATGTCAAAAAATCCATCTAAATCAATCCACAGAACTTTTGACACTTTGATAAATCTATCGACTTGCCTGTACCACTCAACTGGTTTTTCCCTCAATTTTGGAAAGTCATTTGTAAATAACAGAATGTCCTGTCTCGACCAAGGGATATGAACATATCCTCCTCCTGCAACTTCTCTCATTGGAAATTGTTTTGACAATTTTTCTAATCTTTCATCTTCCTTCTTTTTCGTCCATTTTACTCTCCATTTATTCAGTTCTCCTAACTTTTTGATATATACAATCAAATCTTTAATATGAACTATTCTTCCCATTGAGTTCAAACTCTCAATGTCACTTTCTGAAAAGTCTAATCTGTAATGTTTTGCAAAGTTCTTTTGTTTACTCACATCGATTTCAAGTTCTGCTGCTAGATCCTCTAGTTGATCATATTTATTTTTCGTTTTCCACTGAATGCTTTTGCAAATGAACAGTAGTTCATCATCTCGATAGTAATTTAAACTATCTGGACCAATCGTTCCAATTATTAATTCTTCGATATTCGCTTTTAATTTGGCCACATCAAGTTTTGGTATCGTTATCCTGACTTCAGGACTTCCTATATCTGACATAGCACCCATTGGTGTTTTTGGAGATAAATCCTCATTAAAGGTTAAATCAGGCATTCTCGATTTAGAAGTGTTTAATTCAGTTAAATCTGAATAATATTTTTCAGCAGTCTTTTGAATTTCTGTATTTAAAGGAATAGTTAATCCATTTTTGTTTGTATCCTTTTGATCAAATACAGGCTGGACAGGACCAATTGTTACTGGAACTGTGACAGCTTCCATGCCTTTTGTCATTCTTTTAATTAATTCTTCTTTAGACCTTAAATATTCATTATAATCAACATCCTCAACATTTCTTGCCTCTCTATTGTAATCTTTTGGAGGTTCTCTTGCTCTTGGAGTCATTGTAAAATGTCTACCTTCATTTCGAGCATTCTCAAATTCTGGTCTTCTAGGAGTTTCAATAATTTCACAATTATTTGGATAAAGTTTAGGAGCTTCACTAATTGGAGGTGCACTCGGTGAAGTTTCAGTAGAAACCACCGGAGTAGACCATGATCTAGGAGGTCTCAAAGGCTGATTAGGCTGATTCTTTCTAGTAGTTGTATATATTTCTTCCATAACTGCATCCTCAGATTCACTTTCCATAGATTTCCCTGTAGGAGAACCCATTACCATTTCATGAATTAAATACAATCCTTCACTCATGTTTCCCTGTCTCCACATTCGCAATCTATCTTCATGAGTTTCTCTTTTCCAAGATGGATTTTTAGAAGGTCTTTTAATTCCACTAGCTTCTCTTTGTAACTGATACATCTCATCTTCCCACTCAACTAAAGCTTCAAATTGAGTTGGTCTCGGTTTTGGAACAAGAGTATTCATTTTCTCTCGTAAATTTCTTAAGACTCTTACATTAAATGAACCATCATCAGGCCAAGCCAAAACACCGTCGTTTTTAGTATAACGTTTCCAACTGTCGAACCATAAGACAGTATGATATCCGTATTCACCTTCCATATACGCTGCAGGTGTTTTATACTTATGAAGTAGTTTACCACCTCGCGTTTCGATTTTCTTGTCAGGTGAAAATAAATTTTTAAATTTCTGAAATAATGTTGTCTTTTTCTCAACATGTTTAAAATGATAACTCATTTTTAAGAGTTAAATTTAATTCACAAAATCGTTCGTAAAATATTTCCGGGATGTTCCGCAAAACAACCAATCCGTGCGCGAAACACACTAACAAGCCAATGACAGTTGAGCTACGTCACTTTTTTGCTCAACCAATAAATTTAGAGTTTTTCCGAACGACCAATCAGCTCACAGGCCGTCAGAGACTCAAGAGCCAATCAGAATACAGCTTGTGACGTAGGTCACCCAATCCCAGCGCGGCTCTGTGACGTACACAGCAGCTGCGGTTTCTCGCTTCTCACTCTTGGCGCTTACCCCTCCTTCACAAAATCTTTTCACAGCGCCATTTTAAGAACACTTTTCAGTGTAAATTAATTCTTAACAATGACTATAAAGACAACATCTGTTCGTTTCACTATTTAGGATAGTTTGCATACATTCAAGTATCCACACTTCGGAATAGACGGCGCTATTCACACTAAGGATAATATTCAATTGTCAGTAGAGTAACCTTACCCCACCCTTCTAACACGTATAATTATGAACTCGCTTTGCTCTGAACCCACCGCGAAGTGAAAGTTCTAAGAGTTCCACTTGAACATAAAATACAATTCAAACTCGCACTTTTATACGGAAAATTCCCTAATTTCAAACACACATGAAATCCGTACAGGACTCTCACCTGTTTATGGAAATCGTGAACCGTTAGCAAAAATAACGACGTTATCCGTACAGGGCTCTCACCTGTTTATAGATATGAAGCATGTACCCGTACAGGACTCTAACCTGTTTATAGATAATCATGCACCGACATAAATTTTACCCTTCACTCAAGCTCGGATATAACTAATACTCTCATCACAGTGAGTTTTATGGAAGGCGCTTTGTCCCTATTCTCATGCTGCTCTAATTTCTTAGAAAACCCTCACTATACAAGATTCAGACCTAGCCCTAAAACTGTGCTGCTCGGCGACAACACTATGGTACACGGCGATACCTCTTGTGATACTCGGCGATATCACTACAAACAGAACAGATGGCTTGCGTGACTAATTTCTCGCCACACAATCTATACCGGTATAGCTTACAGATAGGCACGAAAAACGAACATAACATGTGTTAAAACATCGATCCTATTTCCATACCACAATAACGCTAGTAACCCTTAGCAACCAACATATTACCTTGGTTACCTCTTAGCAACCATCAATTTCTGCTACCAGAGAATTGATCCAGCGGGCTATAGAAAATATATCATAAACAACGCTACCCAACTTCATAACCTATAAACAAAATTCTACACTAAATATGGACCCATTTATGAACTTGATATATTTTGGGCCTACTGAATCAGGTGGTCAGAATAAATCTATATACACATTATCTACAATCTATATACATATTTATACATTTGCAGAAAGAATATTGTCATTTGAATAAAACTATACCATTTAAATGACCACCATTGGCGACGTGATCTAGCTAATAGTAACCTACACTTCTGAATAATCAAGACCAGCTTGTTTGTCAAAAGTAAGATTTTATTTACTAAATTATGGTATATAAGTTGATAGTTTTTAGCAATAAAGCAAGCATGATTGTAAAGAAATATGAGAAAAATACAATTTAAGCAAGTGAATCAAAAATCAAAATGAATATTTAAAGTTTAGCATTTCTAAAACCTAATTCCCTAACTGAACTAAATAGATAGAAATTAAAGTAAAGTTCTTTGAGGATTCTTACGTGCTCCACGCAAAGTCCAGCAGCACATCACCCTCATCGGAAAGTCAGAAAGCAGCAGCCAGCCCAACCCAAAGGGCATGACTTTTTATACCTTTCTACGCTAACTAAACTAGCAAAGGAAAGTTTTCAGAAATCCTCGACGTCCCATTGGCTGAGAGTGACAAGTGACATGTCACCCAGTTTTCAAAAAGTTCCATTAAATCACGTTTCATAGAGACTATTGTCTCTTCCACGTGAAGCCAGAAGCTTCCTGAGTTTGCAACAAATGTATTAAGTCATTCTCGCAGCGTCCATTGACTTTCATTATACTTCCGCGGATGCCAAGTTAAGACTGACAAAAATGTTCACTTTCGACCTTGGCCATGTCCGACAGAATGATGTCAGCTCATCAGTTTTTGCTTTGTGAATGCAGCTTCAATAAACGCTTTAATTCAGAATGGGCGTCTCATGACTTTCTGCAGAATTATATGTCAGCTCTTTTTCTGCGGTTCAAATGACTAGGCCCAAAAGCAGGCAACTTATGTTTTCTAGTATAAAACAAACACAAGAAAAGTATTAATGTAAGAAATAATGTAGATTCTGTATCCACCCCATGGTTTACTAATTAATTAACCCACCCGATTAATCAAAATGTTACCTAGCCATTGCAAACAAATAAAGCAGCGTTTATATCTACCAGTCTCCGTTTCTCCATGAGACTCATATGCATCTAGAATAGTAGAAATGACATCACACAGACAAGGAAAAGCAAAACAAGCACATGCTTCTTTTAAGTCTGCAGCAGTTAGTAATGACAAAAACGAAAACAATAATTATTTTTATTATTTTATACGAACAAAAAGATGCAACAATTATGCACGTTTATGAGCACACATTTTAGTCCCCCCACGTGTAAAGTTTAATCTAAGTTGTATTAGCACGACATATCACAAATCATTAATATTATTATTCATGTTATGAAAATGTGACTTTGCGAGTTTAAACAAAATTTTGTTTTCTATCTCGCTCCATCAACTGTTCAACACTTACATGACCCAGTTGGCCAACATTGTCAGAACCCATGGATCAAACATCATATCATGTGCCAACAACACCCAACTACTCCTCTTGTTATCAGAAGACCCCCTCCATCATGATGGAAAACTTCCACAGATACATGTGGTGCATTGTCAACTTAATGAAAGACAACTGCAGCACAGAAAAAAACTGACCTATTGATTTTCAAAAACAACTCCTCCCCGTGGAATGACTCATGGTGTACGTTTGAACTAGGTACCTCACCCACTCCAACATACCATTCCTGCAACCTAGGCATCATCTGGAAAGCAAGCTCACTAAGAAAAGCCAGATCAAAGCAGTCTCCTCTGCCTGCTTCCTCAATTTTTTAAATGCTCTGTAAGATCACCAAGTTGCTCCCCATCAACACCAGACAACTGTCGCTCAAGTCCTAATCACCAGTCAGCTGGACAACGGCAACACACTCTATGTAAGAATCACCTTGCACCTCCTGAAGGGACTGCCAACCATACAGAATTCAGGGTCAAGACTCATTCTCTACCTCCTGAAGTGGACCCACATCACCCTTACCTCAAGAAGTCCTACTGGCTGCCCATCCCGAAAAGATGTCAATTCAAGATGCTGATCCAGACCTTTAAGGCCGTACACAACCAAGGACCATCATATATCAACCACCAACTGAACTTGCACCAACCCTCTAGATACCTGAGCTCTGCATCTCTCTCTCTCTCACTTAAAACCCTCTCATCCATCGAAGCAATAAGGGAAGTCGCTTCTTCTCATAACTTGCTGCGAAGTCCTGGAAGTCCTGGAATGACTCCCCCACCCCCTCCACCACTGGACCGCATCCTCCTGGCTGGAATTCAAGTAAGGATTTAAGACCTGGCTGCTCAACTGAGCCCTATGCTGCAAGCCATTAGCGCCTGAATATCCTCATGGGTGATTAGCTGCGCTATACAAAACCTGTTTCATTGCTTGATTGAGTTCATAAAATGTTTTCACGAATATTAATAATAACCATTTAGAAAAGTTTAATTAAAAATAAAAAATAGTTTAAAATAATATGAAGAAACTTTATTTTAAAATATTGTTTATGTAATACATGTTATACGATTCTCTACGTGTAAGTGTTAGTTATTGCCTGACTTGACTTAATCCAAGGCTGTGCTAGAGCACATTTAAGCCTGTTTTGGCTGCAGTCCTACTGTAGTAGTTTGAAATGTGTATTTTGTGAATTGATTTATTTATCTTGAAACTGAAAACATAATAATACGCAGCACTGACAGTAGTTCAACATGTAAATAAGAACTTCCCCCACTAATCAAAAGCATTATACATAAAATATCATATAAAAAACTAGATTAATCTTATCTTCTAAAACCTGGAGCTGAATCAATCCTCTAAGGGACTCTAAAACTTTGGCATTCTTCTGGCTTCCTCTTCCTCTGAGTCTATATAATGCAACCTCAAGGTTATAGCAAGCTGTATACTTTGACCATCTTCACCAGGCTGAAAAATCTTGGTTGAGACACTCAGTTGCAGGTTAGTATTATGTAATTGTAACTTCAACAAATACTGAGAAATTTCTGAGAATAGAATAATCAATGCCTCTCAGGATTAACTGATCCGACAAGGGTATTTTCAAAGGTGGAATACACCTTCATGTATAAACAAATTGCATCCAAAATTTGTTAGAAGTTTGGCAGCATGAAAACAAATGTGGAAGAGCATCCGAATCCTGCTAAACACCTAAGATGGTATTTGTTACAACAGCCCTGTGAGAAGTTGGCCTGGTATATGATGCTCACTAGTTCTAGTGATCACCTTGTACCATGCCAAGCAACCCTTATGACGATTGGTTGTAAGTCAACCTTATAGACCAGCTATCCTAGTAGCGTGGACAAAGCAGTCTTATGCTGAACTCTGTAAAGGCATGTGAAGCAAGCTGTTTTACCATACACAATCCCCTTGAATACCAAATGAAAGGACACCACACAGATATATATTGGAAATATATATATATTTATTTACTACAAAATCCCCTATAATCTTTATGAGCACAGAAGCAAATGCGTTAAAACAAAACACAGTTAAAATATACAAAAGTTGCACAATATGGATGAGCCCTAGGGGCCACCTAAACCATATACTAAAATAGTGGTATAAGAACCACCAATTGGAAAGGAAATAGGCCTAGGGCCTGGGGAATTGCTGGAGCTGTTCGGGACTAACAGTGAAAAAGTCGAGAAAGGCCCGCGGGACTCGGGTGCAGCGCTTAAAGCACACGCATGCACCAATGCAATGTCAATGGTGCGTAAAAGTTATAAAGTTACTGTTTAAGGAACCTTCTGACTGACCTAGAAGGACAAAACTTTAGACCTAGGCACTAGAGGTGTGTACCAGTGTAGGAACACCGGCGTTGCTGAGTTACCTCACCCACAGGAAGCGGGTGCACAGGTGCGAAGTTGTGTCGGGTTTCGTTACGCAGGTCGATGGTGCCTGAAGATGAAGTAGCTGCAGGCGGGTCGTCGAGGAGAGTTCCGGTGGATCCAAGGGTGGATCCGAAGTTGTGAAGACCTTAAAGCAGAGGGGACAATGTTCAAAGTCACTAGCCAGTGACTACCGTGGAACCAGGATGGAACCAGGCGATGTCGGGTGCAAACAGGTGAAGAGGTGTAGCTTGTCTCTGCAGCCACGTGGACACGAAGAGGTCGAGGACGTCCGAGAGTAGGTCACAAGCTTTCCCACAAAGGCTCTAGCTGATGGCGGTGTCGGCAACTTGATTGGAGAAAACAGGCCTTGGCTAATGCAAGCCACGCAGGAAGGGAAGAAAGCTTGTTACGCGAACCAGCAAGGTCAGAGCGGGTGCTCCTTTTCAGGGGAGCGAGGGCCAGTCTGGAGCAACCAGACCAGCAGTGCTGTTTGTAGATTTCATCGCCAAGATGGCCAACAGCCAACGGGCTAGCGACCGGGAAGACGCGTCAAGTGGCGAAGTGCAAAAGGGCCCCACGCAGATGGTGGAGATGTTGGGGGGCTGATCTTTGGTGCCGATGCCGCTCGGTGGTGGGGCTTCTCAAACCCCAAAGCACAGCATTGAGGGAGCCTCGAGTGCTGCGCAGTCAGCTTCTTGGAGGTCTTTCAAGATGGCCGGTCCCACGTCTCTCGATGCCTCCACGGGTCTCTTCTTTTCAGGGACTGTGGATCGGGCTTTGCGATGTCTGGGAATCCAGATCTTGTCAGGCTCTGTGCTCGGGCTCCGGCGGGAGGCGGCGGCAAAGCAGACCTTGAGTTGCTGGTTGGTGCCTGTATTCACAGGGTGGTCCCTCCTTGGCCCCAAGGGAGATTCTCTTCAGTCTTCTGTGCAGCAGAATGTCGAAGTTTCAAGTCGAGTTCAGGATGATCTGAAGTCTTGGGACACAGCTCCTACTCTTATTCCAAATCTAGGGGCCGGATTACCTGCTAGGTTCCTCCTCTGGATGGGACCAGGAAGGGGGGTGGTTACACCCCCTTTCCTTTGTCCATCTCCGCACCAGGACTGGGGCTGGGAAGTCCCAGCACCGGTTTGGACTGGCTTATGCACAGGGACACCTTGTGTGCCCCAGGCATGTCTCATTCTATTCAGCCCTGTCCTACCCAAGACACAAAATCCTGTCTGGGGTGGTTCTAGCACCTCCCAAGGCAGGAAACCCTTTGTCCAAGCCTCCCTCGCTGGAAGGACTCCCAGCAGCAGGAGGTCAGACTTGTGTCTGTGGTGGCAGCATCCACTTTGTGATGCTGAGGCTCATGTTTAACTTTAACCGGGGTTCAGGTTATGTACATGTCGTGTCCCTCTAGAAGGGTGGAATGCTACCCCCATCGCCAGAACTGGCGAGGGGGTAGTATTCCAATTAGTATGACACTTTACTCAACATGTTTTGATAAAGCCAAACCAAAGATAGCATTAACCGCGAGGTTCATAATGCACTTAAGAGTATATGGTATGGCAGTATCATGGAACAACTAAAGAACGTGGTTCCGAAAGCTGCAGACAGGCTCAGCTCATGCTAGAGCACCATCTCACATATTTCCAAGCACTCTGCCTCCAGGATTGATGAGGCCTTCCATAGGAGTGGCTGATAGGAACATATGTGTCCATTTTAAGTTAGATATAGACATACTATACCTAAGTAAGGGGTGATTACACCGACTTACCCCAGCTGGTGAACAGCCAGTTGTGTCAAATATGGAGGCCAGGCCAGGGGTGGCATAATACATGCTGCAGCCCCTGGTAGGCCTTGGAAACACCTATGCCCTGGGTACCTAGGGTACACTGTTACAGGGGCCAATAAGGTGAACCAGTTCCAATTCGTAATGCACCTAGTGTGCATTGGCATTTATTTAGAGAGAGAACAGCAGGCTGTGGGTCTGATTAGCAGGCCCACAGCCACATTAAGTCATAAACCAGTGAAGCAAAAAGCAAATATTTGGGGTGACCATAGGATAGCAGACCCTACTCTCCTACAAGCCCCATTTGAAAAACCTAGTTGGAGTATAATACAGAAGAAAAATTGTCTTATGGTGCTGAATCTTAAGATTGACTGATATCAGCAGCATATGGCCTCAACCAAGGCATTGCTTCTTTTTTCAGCATGGTGCACCAACTACTAGGAGTTTCTGAGTGATAAGGACAGTCTTCTTTGAGAATTGGAATGAAAGGTTTGTATTCTACAAATCATGCTGTACCTAAAGAGAAATCACAATAAAGAAAATGAATTCAACCCCAGGTCGCCCCCCCCCCTTTCAGCGGCTTAAAAAATAAATAAAAATAAAACAAAAATAACCCCAGTTTTTTTGTTATTGCTTGATTTTGTTTCTAGGAGTCTTGAGGGCAGGGCCAGAGGGATAGCAGGCACCCACAGGGAGTGGTATACACTGTTATCAATGCATATGGCAGTTTGTCCGGCAGTCCCAGGCTGGCGAAACTGTCATGCACATTGAAGCTCTCTCCAACCCAGCTACATTGTTAGGTTATAGACATCAAAGCGCAGGCTCCCAGTCTCCCTGGGAGTTCAAATCATCGGCACTCAGGCCAATCCTGAAGCTGCTCTAATGCATGAGAGCAGTAGTGGCCGGTGGTGGTAGTGCTGCGGGGCAGTGGGGCGGGGCAGGGGTGGAGCAGTTTGGGGGATAATAAACTATGGAACATGGCCCAATGGAGTTAAGTAAACAAATAAATAAATAAAACTAATTTAGTTGCGCGCGCTGCATCTCATTTGGCAATGCAGAACGCGCAATGAAATTTGTTTTATTTATTTCTTTGTTTCCTTACCTCTGTTGGGCAGTATGCAGTAGTTTATTACCCCCCACCCTGCTCCTCCCCAGCCCCGCCCTAATGCCCCACAGCACTCCCACCACCAGCCGCTACTGATTCCTCCTAGTTGGCAAACAAACACACTGCAAGCTTCAATATATGATGCACATTGTTAAAGTACAACTAAAGAGGATTCCTTCATTTTGGCACCTGGTAGACATTTGCAAGTATTTTCATCCAAGCTGTAACAGTACAAACATTAATTTGCTAATTTATCATTGCTCCATTTTAAGCATGAACTGTGTTTTTGTTACAGGATTTCAAAATATTGAGTGCACAGGCTGGATTCGAACCAGTAACATACGGAGGGATTCATTTGTAAATTGCCCACATACTAAACTATCATTTAAACTGGGAACATCTAATGTAATTATCTCCTATGCTTTGTTGCTTAACTTGTTCTGTCTCTAAAAAAAAAAGCTAAAAAGTAGAGTTTGTTTCGGATACTTTTTGGCAAAAATCTTGGTCCTTCTGTAACAGTGATGTTGATGGTAAGGCTACAGCAGTAAAACGTAATGTGTCTGTGCAGGATGGTGGCTAGCGCAGGCTTAAGTGAAGGGCTCCTAGTGGATTGTGATGGATTGGCAGACCCTTCCCAGAAAATGTTCAATAAAATATATATATTGATATGTTAAAAAGTACAACCGAACACAGATGAGGAGGAGAATGCCTTATTTCAAGTATCTTAGATACACCTCAGCCTCCTTACTACTAATGGCTTGATTATGATGTCAGGCTGAATTTCGTCTGTCTGACACTGTCTCAGTCCTGGGACCGACCGACTTCCTGTCGGCGGTCCCGACCAGCAAATTGCAATATATGAGCTGGTATTACGGCTGTAACCCGGCTGTAACTCAAGCTGCCTTTGAGAAATGGGAGGTGTTGTTCATCCCTTCATCAACAAAAGGGGGCACCAAATGTCCCCTTGCACCCCCCCAACGAGAGGCTGCACGCACAAGGGGGGTCTGCTGGGGGTCACCAAAACACCCTTTCCAACATGGTTTCCATGTCCATGTCGGACAGGCAGGCATGGAAACCATGTCGGAGCCGTGCATCGTAATCCCAATGGCGGAAAGTCCCACGCTTTAGGATTAAGAGCTGGCTCGGACAGGCCAACGGGCTCCAAGAGCGGTTGTCCCCATATCGTCCGTGATCTTACCTGGAACTGCACCATGACGCAGATTAATGACGCTCTTCCTCAATGTTATTGATCCATCTACATACTGCAATCATTTCTGAGACCTGAGGTTGGTCCAGTTGTCCAGGCTCTACGCCCTACATGAGGGGTAGTTCTTTCTCCGCCGTTTGAAAATGAGCATCCTTAGTCTGTGTCCCTGTCTTCTGTCCTGATGAAGACCCCACTGCAAGGGATCAATTCAAGCCTGCTTCCATAAAGGGGTCGAAACGTCGACTATTTTCCCGTGTTTCCAGCTTCATTCCAATATTTTTGTTATTCATTACACTTATGAAGCCTGTTGTTGTTTTTTAAGTTATAATTGAACCCATGGTCATCGACATCTAAGTTGGAGTATTTGTTTATCTACTATTGTGTGGCCTTTTGGCCCTTTTTTTCTATGTCACTTACCCCTTCCTATTCTCACTGCACATTTCCCTTCCCCTCCCCAGGGCACGGTAACTATTAAGTTTTTATCTTTGTAATATCAATTGTTACCCAATTTGTTTGGCTTAGCTTCATTGCAATTAAAACAATGGTAGCAGATTGACTCTTTTGTTTATATATTTGGACTACCACTTGTGGTTTACAAATAACTTTGTGTGTGTCCACTGTGACCCCTCTCTCTCAGTGACGGGCTCCATGAGCCAGGTGTAAGCCAGCCAGAATGATCGGACAGTTTACTTTACGTCCACCAGCAACATAATGCGGTGGTCGTAAAGTAAACCGAGCGGCCCATTATGATGCAGACAGGAAGGCCTTTAAGGGCCGCATCGCAATCGGGCCCCTTAGTGTTCTAACTCCAATCCCACTTACACTGGAGTAGGTATTTATATTGCGGGTATGCTGATGTAAACAGGTTCAGATTTACTACTCTAGTTCTATCCCAATTTACTTTGAGGAAAGATTTATTGTTCTAACTTCAGGCCCACAAACGATTTGGGAAAGAATATATGCATACAAGTTCCTGGACCACAAATGTAGCAAGCTGTGTTTTCAAATTGAGTTATGTTTGCATGACATCTGGGAGCTGTACTGCTTTTAGGATAGCAGCAAATTGCATTCTGGGGCTTGCATTTTTCACTATTTGCATTAAAAGTATTGACAGCTTTAAGGTGCCATAAACAACATGTAGCCACTTGGCATTCATCTGTGCGGCAACGTAGTGCCAAGTTATCGCTAAAATACATTAGCTACTTTACAGCAACATGCCAATTTTGGCTACATTTAGACAAGGCATTGTACTTTTTTAGTTAACAAGATTAAGTTCTACGTTGTCATGCAACCAGCACTAGAACTGTACTAGAACTGCTTTATTCTTCATCATCTGTGTCTTGGTGCCTGCTTTCTTGTCTCTGACTTCAGGAAGTTAAGATGTTTCACAGTCTCACACTGTGCCACCCAAAAGTCCTTGATTATGAGACAGGGCAACTGTTTGACTTGTTATCCGCTCCTATGCATTGTTCCTGCACAGAAGGGCACTTGCAGGACCTGGTAGCTGCTTGGGCTGCCGTCAAGGTATGACAGTCGGCCTTAGTCAGTCCTCTCACAGGCAGATGCAAAACCAGACCAGCACGTGCAGGGAGTGACTCTGATATGTTCATGTGGCCCTGAGAATGGATTTGACACAGCTACAGATAGGTTGCTCTGGTGCACCTGGCAGCAGTACCTACAGGGTGGTTACAGAGTGACAGTTCAGCTCTAACCACCTACTTCAGGATCGAACATCGCAAAATGAATTGATTGCATTTCAATTATGAATATGTAGAATTTTGTTTTCTGTTTAAGTGCCCAGGCCAAGGGTTTACCAAGAAACAAGAAAGCAAGCCAACCGGGGGCCATGGCGCTCCTTCTTGACAACCTCGCCCCCCAATAGCTCCACCAATACTTTGTTTGGGGGGAGAGATAGGTTTCAATATCCTAACTGTAATCAACCAAAACATAGATATATTTTAGATATACAACTAAACTTGTTATCATCAAACACATCTTTTTCTAAATAACCTAAAACAAACATGTTTTCTGTTAAGTTCAATTATTTACTTTACTTAAAAAATATGACCTTTTTTTAAAAAAATGTTGGTCAAATATGTTAAGAGACTCAATTAAAAAAATATTAACAATACATCTAAATTCCCTCAAAATTATTACAAATATATATAACTATTAAAACAATAAAAAATAAACTCCAGTTACTGTATCTCTTTCTGTAATTTTTTCATTCACTATTTAACTTATTGACTGTTCAACTTAAATATTACTGACTTATCTTTAATGAACTCTACAACCCAAAATAAAGTATTCTAAAACATTTAACATGAAAAATAAATTATAAAAAAATCAATAAAGAAACAACAATACAAATAATTGAATATTGTGAAATATGAAATCATAAAATTACGTCTAGAATATTAAACACTGTCTGGCCAATACTCTATTAAACCCCAAAAGCTCAAAAATAAATATGTAATCCAAGTTATAATTTAAATCAAGCACATAACATAATACATACAAATTGATTTAATATTTGATATTTTACACATCACTATTGTTAAATAAAGTTAAAAGATTTTCTTGCCTTTTTTATTCTGTTCTATTTTGCCACTGACACTATTTTGACTACAATATTATGGTCAAACAGTATTGTGGAGTCAATATTCAGGTACCACACAACTGCAAGAGCAGAGGGATGCCCACAAAGGGTACACGTTCCAGGTTAGTGAGACCCTCGGTACCTATCATAATTTGTTCCTTAATTAAATATTCTAGCGCTGTTCTAGAATGTGTGCCCAAGGTAATTACAAAATGAAAGCGATTCAGCCTAGGGGCCAGAATGAACATTATTGATCTTCCCATTAATGACCTGGGAAATGACCCTGATTTTTCACAAATTAGGACAACCTTAAGGTATATTAACATCAACTTCTTCCCTTTTAGTTCAGAAATATTTTGACTGCCTATTCAAAACCACCGACAGTCCTTTATGTATCGATTTCAAAATTGAAATGTTTCCTATGAGTTTAATTGTGTATCACATCTGCTTACATGTGAGGGAAACTGCTTTAATAATAAAAAACAATTGACTCACTGACCATAGTAGAATTGCACTTCAGAATATGTTCAAACTGCTGTAGGAATGTTTTCAGATTGTCAAACTTAGGGTGGTGCGCTGTCTAGGGCCCTCCCAACACATCTCTCTGGTGCACAGCAGTGCATCTATACTTTCATGTGCTAAGCCACAATGTGGGAAAGCTGATGAGGAGGCTCATATTGCAAATTGGTGGTCAAGGGTGCTGTTACAAATATTAGGATATAGTATGAGGAGCAATGCTGAGTTTTCCTTGTAGTGTTCTTGTAATGTTCTTTCATGTGTTGTATTATCTAATGCTCTTATAATGGTCCATGTGGTGATCATGCCCCTATGCATAAATGCCTTTGGGATACAGTTCAGGTGGCCTCATGGAGCTTTTCTCTATTTGTTCCAGGAGCTTATAGTCACTGTGAACTACATATCCCAGAATGTTTGTTGGCAGCCATCTTGGGAGTGGCAGACAGAATAAAGCCACGCCCTATGCTCACTGCTCACTATTCCAGCGGAGTGCCTCGGGTGTAGAGCTCTTCTTTCTCCATCTTGGTTCTGGTGCCTGCTGGGCAGTTTCCGGTTGTTGGGAACTTTATTTCCTGATTCCTGGTTGATCCTTTGTTTTGAAGTACGCTGCCTGCTCCCGCATTCAAATCCAGCAGCCGGCTCCCGCATTTGGTCCCGCTGCTGGTTTCAGCATTCAGGTCAATTTACCGGCTCCTGCAGTCATTGTCAAGCAGCCTGCTCCCAGAAGGGGTCCCGCTGCCGGTTTCAGCATTTCGGTAATGTGTCGGCTCAGGCAGTCATTGTCGAGCACCTGGCTCCCGCATTTGGTAAGATATTCAATCTTCTCCGCATTGCAAGCTTTCAGCACGATTGCATTCTGAGTAGCACGAATTTGATGCGGTAAGAAAAATAGAGAATGAGAGTGGAATAGATATATAAATATCAGATGTATAAAGTTTGAATAGAATAATTATTAGCATTGTTTTGAATTAGATTCGTAAGATATCATTTGAAATTTACAAGTGATTTTACCGTTCATTATGATGAAACAATAATGAAACGTATGAAAAGAAAATTAACAAAACATGAGGTTAAGATTCTAGGTTTGATTCATTTCACAGCCCTCATTGCATATTTACGCATATTTGGAAAAAAGGCAATATCACCAAGGAGTCATTGGTGTCACTACTCCGAATACGTTTGAGTCTCATTATAGTGATAATTGGTTTGTTTGTTATTAGCCTTTTTCTTTACAGGTCTTCTTCTTTGCTGTTCCCTTCCTAATCCCCTTCCCCCACTTGACCACCCCAAGGCTCTGTGGTATTACCCCATTCAGGGTTGGAGGTGTGGAGAGGTGGGTCCATTGTGTCGTCACATGCAGACTCCGAGGAATATAGGAGGCTGTTACAGAATAGTAAATACATGATGTTTATTCCTCCCAGTCTGCCCAGGAGCTACAATGGCCACTTTGGATGATCTCATGAGGGTCATTACACAAATGCAGAGAGATTTGGCAGAGTCTAAGCTTGCCACTGCAACTCTCTTAGAGAAAGTGGATGGATTACAACAACAAGGGACAGGGCCCGCTCTCTCTCAAACCACTGTTCCTCCTTCTATGTCTGATCAGGCAACTCACACCAATATTGCTGTGAATATCCCAACAACAATTCCATTGGCAGCTCCTGAACATTTTTCCAAACAACTAAAGTACCGATTTTTCTTACACAAATGGACTTGCATTTCACTTGTCATCCTAGTGCCTACCCAGATCCATAGTCCAGAACAGCATTCTTAATATCCTATCTTTCCGGAGATGCCGCGACTTGGGCAGTTCCCCTTGTTTGACAAGATAGGCCATTGTTGTATAATTGGCGGAGGTTTGTGGAAGAGTTAAAAAAAGTATTCGATTGGAGTGCGGTCACATTATCTGCAGACATAGAATTACTGGAACTGGAACTGAAGCAAGGAAATAAGGATCTAATTACTTATTTATCTCAGTTTAATCATCTGGTAGCTGAGACATCGAGGCCAGAAGAAAAGAGGTCAGTTATTTTTTATCAGGGACCCAAAGATGAACTCAAAGACATTTTAGGCCAAATAGACCCAAAACCAACTTCTTGTCCAGACTTGATTAACCTTACTTTACGTTTAGATCACAGACTGGCAGAAAGAAAAGGAGATCGGAGAAAATCTGAAAAAACAGATTGTCGTATGGAAAGACCACGAGTGCTGCAAGTAACAACTGAGAAAATGATTGAACCAATGGAGATTTGAACTATTCATCAACTTTAACAAAGAATGAGAAAGAAAGTTGTCAACAAAATGGACAATGGTTGTACTGTGGACGTAAGGGTCATTTTGTAAAAGAATGTCCACTAAAACCCAAAGGTAAGGTTTTAGCTAAAAAAAAACTGTGGCAGCTGTGGATACCAAGGCAGAAAACTAAGCTGCTCAAGATGTTTAGAAGGGAACCTCCTGGGCACAGTTGCCTTCCCTTCCATTAACTCATGTGTTACGAATTACAAAGCTCATTTTCGATTGCCTGTGAAATTAATGTTGGATGTAGTGGAACACCAATTGCAAGTGTTATTGGAATCACAAGCTACTGGAAATTTCATTGATTTTGAAACAGTTCAATGGTTAAAGATTCCATGCATTAAGAAAGACATTCCTGAAATAGTGCAAGCAGTGGATGCAAAAATGTCATCCGGAGGTCCTGTGACTATGCAAACTATTGAAACTCACATCATTTGCAGAGATGCCACAGAGTAAATACATTCAGAAACACTGCAATGTGACATTTTTCAAGCCCCACAGTATGGGTTTATACTTGGAATGCCGTGGCTTTGTTTGTATAATCTGTCTATTGGTTGACAAAAACAAGAAATTTATTGTCAATCAATACTAAACAATTGTGTTCCACAAGTCAACATTACAAATCATAATCAAGTGCATAGTCAGATAGCCACAGCTGCTGAAAAAGATATTGTATTGCCTCCACAATACTCTGCCTTTGCTGATGTTTTTAGTGAAACAAAGGCAGCCATGTTACCGCCACACAGGGCATACGATTGTCAGATAGACTTAGTACTTGGATCTAGCATTTCGAGCTGCTGTATATATGCACTGTCAGAAACAGAGAATCAACACTTAATACAATATTTTGATCAGTATTTGGAGAATGGCTTTATATGTCCTTCAAGCTCTCTAGCACCATCTCCTCTTTTTTCATCCCAAAGGTGAATGGGGAGCTAAGAACGTGCATCAACTATAGGGCATTAAATAAGATCACTATAATAAACAAATACCCTCTACCCCTTATTCCAGTGTTATGGATTAAGTAAAAACTACGTTGATATATGCTAAACTTAGAGGTGCATATCACTTAGACCGAATAAGGGATGGAGATGAATGGAAGACCGCTTTTAAAACATGGTATGGTCTTTTTGAACATTTCATTAAGCCCTTTGGTCTTTGCAACCTGTGGCGTTCCAGGTCTTCTTAAATGATGTACTACGAGGATATCTGGACATTTTTGTCATTGTGTATATCAATGATATTTTGATTTATTCAGAAAATGTACACATCCATTAGATCCATGTAAAAAAAAAGTGCTGAGTACCTTGCAAGTACACCAATTGTACTGCAAGTTAAGTAAATGCGACTTTCATGTTCTACAGGTTGAGTTTTTGGGTGTTACCTTGACCCCTTCAGGAATGCAAATGACTGAACGAAAAATTCAAGCTGTTTCAGATTGGCCCATTCCTAATTAAGTTTGAGACATACAATGCTTTCACGGCTTCGCCAATTTTTATAGGCAATTTATTGACCATTTCTCTCTGTTTGTATCCCCCATTACATGGTTGTTACGTAAAAAGTTTACATTTGAATGGACACCAGTAATTGATAGGGCCTTTCAACAATTAAAAACTCATTCACTGCTGCACCTTCCTTAGCACATCCAGATCTCAATGAATCTTTTGTTGTGGAAGCTTATGCTTCTGACATTGCAACCGGAGCCATATTGTCACAAAGAAATCACAATACCAGCCAACTCCATCCAGTGGCCTACATGTCACGGAAATAGAACAGTGCAGAACAAAACTACACAATTGCATAAAAAGAGTTGTTAGCCATTCGTGATGCATGCAAGGAATGGCAACATTACCCTTTAGGGGCAAAGTTCATGGTTACAGTTTATACAGACCATAGAAACCTTCAGTTTATGAGTTCCGCTCACATTTTAACACCTCGTAAACTTCGTTGGATGATGTTCTTTGCAGAGTATGATTTCATTGTTAAATACAGACCAGGGATCGAGAATAAAAATCCTGATGATCTATCCAGAAAGATTACTCCTTACACAGTTCTTTAACTGAAGCACATTCCATCATTGATCCCACTAAAGTTTTGTGTGTTTCATCTGCAGAACAATTCTTGGGTAAAATTCTAGAACACTTTCCTCTTACGTTCTGGTCAGAATGAATGCATAAAGACAGTGAAAATACTGTAGTTCAAAGATTACCATTACATGGGAAACTAGTCTACCTTCCTACAGTAGAACTACAAGAAACAGCTCTTCACTGGTGGCATACTGTTCCAATGGCTGGACACCCAGGCCTGAAGAAAACTTTTGACAATATCCAAAACATTTTGATGGCCAACTATGAAAAAAGATATTATGCAACTGACTCAAGAGTGTGAAACTTGCGCATGAAGTAAAGCAGATCATATTAAACCTAATGACTTGTTACAACCTCCGCCCACTCCCTCTTCCCTTGGGAACACATTCAATTGGATTTTATAATAGGTTTACCCAAAGTGTAACAATATACAGTCATTCTAGTGATTGTGGACAGCTTCACTAAGTGTGCACATTTCATTGCATGTAAACAATTATACACTTCTAGTCAATTAGCAGAACTATCCATTCAACAAATAGTACACCTTCCTGGATTACCAGCTTTTTGTATCCGATCAAGAGTCGTAGTTTTAGTCCACGTTTTGTCAAACATGGTGTGAAATACTGCACATTTCATCCACAATATCAATAGGTTACCACTCTCAAATCCACGGATAAACGGAGCATCTAAATTAGACTTTGAAGCAATGTCTATGTAGCTATTCGACGGACGCTGTCGATTCATGGGTTGATCTACTTTGGATGGCTGAGTTGGCGTATAATACCCCTTATCACTCTTCCACAGAAAAGTCTCCTTTTGTTGGATTCTAAGGCTATCATCCACATATGTTACCAGTTCCCTTAACAAAATCACTGTCCAATACACCAGTAGTACAAGACAATGTTATGCACATGCATCATGTACATAACCAATTAAAACAGCATCGTTATCAAGCAAAAAGACAATACAAACATCAATATGATAAATGCCACAGACCAGGTCCTATAAAACATTCGGGAGATAAAGTATGGCTTTCCACAAAAAGCAGAAACAAAGCTTTTTCATCCCAAATTCATAGATCTATATGAAGTATTGAGACAAGTGAACCTTGTCACATACAAATTGAAGCTTCCTGCTTCTATACATATTCATCCAGTATGTCACACCTCACTACTAAAGGCAGCAAAAACTCAGAGTTCAGAACATACTGCACCTCTTTGAATTCATGAACAATGGGAGAATGAGGTGCAAGATATTTTGGATTCTAAATTCAGGGGGTCTTCCTTATGGTATTTGGTGTCATGGAAGAGGTATGGGCCAGAAAACGACTCCTGGGAACCTTTTGCAAACATACATGCTGCCCATTTATTGGGACGCTTTTACCTCCGCTATCCTCAAAAGCCAGGCCCTAGACCACGCTTGGGAAGAGGAAGTACTGCAAGACTCCGGGTGGTGCCCAGTTAAGGGACCGCACAATGCAGCTCTGTGTTGCATATCTGTGCATCTATGCCTGCATGTGCTAAACTGCGATGTGGGAAAACGTATGAGGCGGCTCGTATCGCAAATTAGTGATCTGTGTGCTGTTACAAATATTAGGATATTGTATTAGGAGCAATGCTCAGTTTTCCTTGTAGTATTCTTGTAATGTTCTTTTATGTGTTGTGTTATCTAATGCTCTTGTAATGGTCCTTGTGGTCATCATGCCCCTTTGCAAAATATGACTCTGTGGTACAATTCAGGAGGCCTCATGGAGCTTTTCTCTATTTGTTCCAGGAGCGTGTAGTCACTGTGAACTACATATCCCAGAATACTTTTTGGTAGCCATATTGGGTGTGGCAGACCGCATAAAGTCGGCCACACCCTAAGCTCACCGCTCGCTATTCCAGGAGAGTGCCTCGGGTGCAGAGCTCTTTTTCTACGTCTTGGTTCCAGTGCCTGCTGGGCAGTTTGCGGTTGTCAGGAACTATTTTTTTCGATTCCTGGTGGCTCCCTTGTTTTGAAGTATGCTGCTGGCTCCCGCATTCAGATCCAGCAGCCGGCTACCGCATTTGGTCATGCTGCCGGTTTTAGCATTCAGGTCACGTTACTGGCTCCTGCAGTCATTGTTAAGCAGCCGGCTCCCTCAGTTGGTCCCGCTGCCAGTTTCAGCATTTCGGTAACATTGTTGGCTTAGACAGTCATTGTCAAGCAGCCAGCAACCACATTTGGTAAGATATTCAATCTTCTACACATTGGGAGCTTTCAGCGCGACTGCATTTTGAGTAGTATAAATTTGGTACGTTAAGAAAAATAGAGAGTGAGAGCGGAATAGATATCTAAATATCAGATGTATGGAGTTTGAATAGAATTATGATTATCATTGTTTTGAATTAGATTCTAAAGATATAATTTGAAATTTAGTGAAGTGATTTTAACATTCATTATGATGAAACAATAACAAAACATATGAAAAGTACAGCAACAAGACAGGTGGTTTAGGTTCTAGGTTTGATTCATTCCACAGCACTCATTGCATATTTACTCATATTCGAAAAAAAGGCAATATCACCAAGGAGTCATTGGTGTCACTACTCTGAATAAGTTTGAGTCTCATTATAGTGATTCTTGTTTTGTATTGTATTAACCTTTTTATTTACAGGTCTCCTTCCCTGCTGCTCCCTTCCTAATTCCCTTCCCCCATTTGATACTTTAAGACTCTGTGGTATTACGCCATTCAGAGTTGGAGGTGTCGAGAGGTTGATCTATTGTGTCATCACTTGCAGACTCTGAGGAAGAGAAGACGCTCTTACACAGATAGAAAAATGACACACAGAAATTTGGGGCTGTTTTATTATGTGAAAGAATAGTATTCAAATGTATAATCCATTTAGTAATGATTCTTAGACTAATCATAGGTAGGCAAAAATGAGTAGTATGGGAAATAATATAGAAGAACATTTTCGTACCAAGTAATCATTCTTAAATGTGCCTTTTTAGTAGGGCCTATAGGCCTTCCCTTTTGACTCTTGCCCTTAGCTTAATACATACACATTATTTAAAACATTTTGCCTAGCATCAGCATCTTGCTTGAGAATATAATGACTTCAAGTCCCTGTTTCCTTAGCTTCCTCACACCATGATTAGGTAACTTTCTTCATACAATGAGCTGCTGTGACTACTTCAATAAATAATTATTTAGATACATTTTATGAATGCCTTACAGACTATTCTTGCAAATGTTCCTTCATTATATTCCACTTGTTTTATATTCACAGTGGATCTACAGTGCATCTTTTAGCTTAGGTAAGAAGGTTCTCATGAGGAATTTCATCCAGGTAACAAAGTCTTGAAATAATGTTTTACACTAAAGCAACAATAATGTTTACCCAGGGTATAGAGAAGAGAAGCATCGGAAGTTGATGATACCCTCATACGAGTGGTTTTTATTGTAGAAGAGAGTTAACACCTAACCTTTATCAATACATTATAATGTGTTTTATATTAAGGAGTGTTCTTAGCTAGTTAGAGTAGAAGAAGAATCGAATGAGAAGACTTTGACCCAGATCTCTTTATCCTGCCTGTGCGAATCTTCTACTGAAGATTGGCTTCTTTGCTTGTTATCAACAGCTATTGATAAAGCTGACTTAATGCTACTGCAAAGATCCCTCTACTAAAACGTACAGAACTTGGCTGAGTTTCTAGAATCACTCTTGATAGGTAGTTCTTTTTATATTCTAAATCTTGTGCTTGTCTGAAAAGAACTTTTCATGAGTTCTATTTAGGGTAGATTAAGCTCTTTAGCTAGTTTAGTGACAATTTCCTTTATGGAACACTCAGTATTGATTTATGCTGTCACCAATCAAACGTTTATTGGCATTTCTGTAAAATGACTAATTTGAATACAGACTACAAAAATATTACTTATTCTTTAGTATAAATAAAGGTGTTGAAAGCTTTGTCATTGACTGAACATTTATCTAACTGTAGATAATTTAAGCAAAGTGTATGCCTTTGCTCTAGCTCTGTTCTAAAATGGTGGCAAAGGTCTGTCGACCTTTTGCAAGATCCATCAGAATCTCCCAAGGGACAAAATCTGTGAATTGGGTGTTTAAACATAACTCCCATTCTTGGTTAATCCTCAGACTCCCACACAAGGATACATTCCAGGTGCACTGTGCACAATATTGAGTTTCAGCACTTTCTTGTACTATCTATTATGTTTAGGTACATATTCATTATTGATCATCTAACCAGTCATGCCACTTGATTGTTTAGACTGATAAGTCCAAGACATTGCGAATCATATGGAAGTTCAGAACTTGAATGTTTAATTCCCAAACAAGTTGTGAGGTTGAGGAAGCCTTGGAGCGATCTTTTGATCACATACACATACTCAATCCGAATCAAGCAACCTTTTCTTTGTATGTAGTAGCCCCAGCCAAGGGCAATTAAGAGTTACACACACCTTTTGAATGACCCGTAACACAAGGGGTGTTGCCGCAGAAAGTCATGAAAATGAAGTCCTAATGCATCCAGAGGTAAAACACAATGGGAGAAGGTCAGGTTGAGGGAGGACAACTAAGATATAGCCAGTGAGCCCAAAATGCAAGGCACGCAAAAGACACATGGGAAAGATCACTAGCAGTCCACACCCAGAAGCACTCTTAAAAAAAACAAAGAGCAACTTGAGGGCACAGGACAACTCCCACAGCACATAGACATCATTGCAATGCTCAGTAGAAAGGGCAGGGCATAGCATTGCTAATCATAAGCTCCGACTCCAAGAGGGAACAAGAGGAATGTCCCCATAGGAGAAAAAGGCACAAGGAATCCCAAACAAAAGAGGCTAGGGGTAAAAATGCAAACACCTTCACAGGAATCACAAAGTGAAGGGGAGGACTTCAAAACGTCAAGCCCAAAAAGAGTGCGGGTGGGCCAAAGCACAAGAATCCATTCATAAAGAACCTCTACCCCTGTAGTAAAGTGAGCCAGGTTTAAGAAGAACCATCAGGTGAACCAGGAAGCAAACTGAAAGATTAAGGCTGAACCTATAAAGAGACGAGATCCCAGCAGAAAGCCAAGTGACTGTAGTGTGCCACACCGGGATTTAAGACTTCATCCCTTAAGTCTATCAGTGCTATAGCAAAATCACAAGGAACAACTCATTGTCAAGCATCAGCAAGAGAAACAAGGGAACGGCAGAAAGTCCTAACCAGAAGGAGTAACACTACAGAGAGGAGCAGGGGCGACTCAAAAACCGTGGCTTGGAGACAAAAGTGAGCAAAAGAACAGTGAGGCAGACATGTACAAAGAGTACTCAAGCACATGCTTAGGAGGTCACAAGGGACAGACCCATGACATGACAAACTCTGACACCCATAAAATAGAAAACAACTATTGAGGCCATGGAAGACTGAGTTAGGGTACATGCCCTACAGGCCTCAAGCAAGGGCAAAGGAGGAAGCTCCAGAAGACCAGTTTGCTTTCTAATCAAAAGTTTGAACACAGCCCAGGCCTAAGTCCATCAGACCAGCAGGAAAAGGCAGACTAAACATCAGAGAAAGTACCCCCACAAGGCCAAAAATAATGCAGAAGAACAGAGGTGGACCTGTGACTGGCATGGTGGTATCATCTCACAGGGCCCATGCCCAGCCAGGAGCAAAGGTGGAAACACAAAACCAACCAACGCTCCAGCTACAAAATGGGGTGGCAGGCACCTTTCCACCAGCGAAAGTGTCTCCATTGCCCTACCTTATGCAGAAATATACCAGTCCCAAGCTCAGTAGAGAACCAGTAAAGAGTAGAGCAATCATCAGAGCCAGTACCACAAGGCCCCATCTCCTTCCTAGAGAAAAAAACCAGCCATCTGTTCACGTCCTGCAAACCATTCTGCAAAAGCTCTGACAGGATTCTTACGTATGAGCTTTAATGAAATGTTCTGTATTCATTTTTAACATGGCCTTTCTGTCTTTGTTTCGTTTAATCATCGGTCAGGTATAATTAGGACAGTTCTAGATCATATTTAAAGTTTTTTCTCCTCAAATTTAGTGTTTAAAGTATGTACCAATAAGGGAATAAATACCTTCATTAGGAGATGTAAACATTTTTGGTACTGGCTGCAACATTAAGTTGCAGGTCATGCCAGCATGAAACCAGCTAGGTGGCAACCATACTCCCAACAATCTCTGCAGGAATGTAGGGACATACATAGCAATAGGTAAACAAACAAGGTACAAATTCCACAACTTTCAAGCCCAAGCATAAGGGAAATCCCAAGATAAACCCATACCTCATGACAAAGTGAGTGGAATTCATCTGGCTAACACTGTAAAGCCTCCCAAGCTGCACACTGGGCAGGTCTACCCAGGCACTACGCCCCCCAATAGCACATGGGAAGGATGCCCAACCCAGCACGAGAGGCCAGGGAGAAAGAATCTATAGCCATCCAGAGGTTCACAGCATCAGCAGTCCGATACCCCTGGGTATGGCCAGCGCTACAGAAAACTTCTTAAATAAATAAAAGAAAATAATTAAATAAAAGAAAAACTGCACCATACCCCAAGACCAATTGTGAGTGCTGAATGGCAATCTAAATATCATATTAGCACCACATAGCCCCCTAAAAGCCAAACAAGGTAGGGGGACTCAGGAATGCAATTCAGTGATATTGATATAATGGTTTCCCCTGTGTATCTTTTTCTGTTCCTTTTAGTGATGTGTTCTTGCCGAATGTTGGAATGTTTAGATTTGATTAAGAAAGCATTTCTGAAGAATCTCTGAGAGCTGTATGCTGTGGCTGGAATTTCTCTTCCCAGAACAAAACTTGAAGCATGGGATTAGCCACTTTGACATGAGTCTGTCTTCTACATTGGCAATGACTAGCTGGACCTACTTACATCCTCTTGGAGAAACTCCAACACTTTACTACTTTTTCTGTTCTGCTGGAAGAATTTTATTTATTTTTAGTTAAGGTTGTGGATATTCATCTTATTAAATGTACTTTACAATACTCTTTGCACTTGTTAGATATCTTGCTTACCAGAGACCCCTATGGTATTTCCATCTTTAGCTGGTGCTTTTTATTGAACCAGGATGTAAGCTCTAGCTCAAGGTTTCTTTTTATGGCCTCCGCATTGTGATTCTCCCCTGCACTGCATTGTTTATCAAGAACCTGGCACGTGCTATCAAGCAGCAGTTTTTTAGTGAATGTTTTCTCAAATTCATGCTCTCACTGCCTATGATCTGACAAACCTCCAACGAGTCATGCTTTATAGCCGATGCACTGCAGCTCCTAACCTCGGGCCGCCCGAGACTTTCCAAGCACTGCGCTTCTTAAAAGCAAACACACAGATGACTTTCATCTCTCTACCACACACCCAACAAACCAAATAAATGCCCCTACTTACCTGCTCTCCAGGAGAAATCTCGAGGAAGAGTGCTTTGGTGGGTATTCAACTTGTGAAGCCGCACTTTCTCACTGTTTTATCATCTTAGAACTTGTGCTTTGATTCAGCTCTTTGTTTTCTGTGACACCGCATTTCAGTTTAGATGTAATTTACTTCCTGTGTCATGGGACCCATCCTATAGTCATTCCTTAAGTGAAATGGAGAAAAGACCATAATGGGCCTGGGCATAGTTGGTGGAGATTTGCTATGCAAAAAAACTCTGCGAAGTTCCGCAATTGGCGGAGTGCATTGCGAACTGCTGTTCGCAATGGTATTGCTGCCGCTTGGGTAGAAATTCTACCTTAGCGGCAACTCGCAAACTTACCATTTGCGAGCGGGGGAAAAACTCTGCTGCACTAGGCAGAGTGGAGTTTTCTATACTCTGTGAGGTATGGGGAGCGGGAAGGTGCAGAAAACTCAGTTAACGGCCAGGCCCTAATATTGATCTTCCATGTACTGTACTTTATTTGACAGCTTAGTTAGGGCATTAATGATTTTTCCTTCCACAGTTGGATTTTGGCTACTTTTTTAAGTACTGTTGTGCAAACTCAGTTTTTATATTTTTTCTTCCTTTCATTCTTCTCTTTCTTTTTCTTGTAATTCTTTAATTTTGTCTTGCAAACATTTTTAGCTTTTCCTGCTTAGCCTACTCTTCCATGGCAGAATTGGAAGAAAGTTTTCATAAAGTATTTGAAAATGTATGGGACAAATCTCTCTCAGGAGAAGAAAACCTTAATGCTAATGCATTGCTTAGAGGCAGAAGGACAATACATTTTTGATAATTTGCCTACTTTTGATAATGAGGAAGGGGTTAGTTGATGCTTCACAATCTTTACATAAAGTTGAGTTAGCAATTAAGAAGTTAGATGTTTACTTTGTCCCCAAAGTGTCAGTTATTTTGCAATGCTATCATTTTGGGTCAAGGAAACAGGTGAATGAAGAGTTGGTTGAGGATGTTGCCACTGCCTTGTGATAACTGATATCAACAAGTAGCTTTGGGGAAAATAACAAAATAAAGAACTAGAGAGTAATTCATGTTTGGAATGCAAGCGTGACTAAGTAAGGAAAGAACTTTGGACAAAGTATGATCCCAAATTCGATGATGTTTTTGTCACAGTCAAGCATGTGTTACATTCTGTGTTATAATAATAATAATAATAATAATAATAATAATAATAATAATAAAAGAGCTACATAAGGACAAATGTATTGTTTCTGTGCAAATCTTTTAATCTAAAAACCAGAAACAATCTCCCATACCATTGAAGAATAAGGTTTTTTTGTTTTAGTTGTGGTAATCGTATCCATTTAGCCAATTTCAAGTTTGTTTCTAACTCAATGCTCATTTGCAAGGTTTGGGAGAAAAAGGGGCATTTTGCAAATGGTACAAATCAAACATGTTAAAGGAGAAAGTGTTTAAAGTATGCTCAGATGAAATGGATTTGATACTTCAAATCATCAATGATGTCAATTGTGTATCTAGTGTCAAATGGGAACATGCCTTGGAAATTGTTCTTCTTAATGAGACTGAGGATTCCATGATGATGGATTTGATGGCTTGACTTTCACAGATTTCAGCCACAATTTGCGTTCAATACTTTCTGGAAAAAGTGAATCTCCACACACCTGATGTTACATCATATAGTTATGGGGAAAATGTATTGAGTTGATTGGGTATTTTGAAGCAGATTTTTAGTTTCACTCTAACATTACTTTTGGGAAGATACATGTTCCGGTAAAAGAAGATACATTTTAAATTGGCCTTATCAGAAGATTTTAGGTATCTGCCTGGTCCTTAATTGTAATCTTCAAGTCCAATCTAGGAAGACTAATTTAAGATATTTCTCTATGAATTTCCTGAAGTGTTTTCAGAAAGGATTGGCTGTGTTAAGGGTTATGTGCAGCACATTAGATTAAAGGGAGAAGCAAAGTCAATAGCTCTTAAGGTTAGAAATATACCTTTCAGTCTACAGGAGGTGGTCAAAAAATAATTGGATCATCAATGTAGGTATAATTGAAACTATTGAGCATGCACAGTGGGTGGCACCTATTGTGGCTGTTAAAAATTCAGGTGAGATTTAGCTTTGCGTAATGTTCAGAAATCTGAATGAGGAAGTGATTGGAGATAGATTTCCTCTTATCAACATTACTGAAATTGTTAGTTTGTTAGGAGATGCCAAGTTCTTCAATACGTTGGACTTAACCTGCATATTACCAGGTCCGATTATGTAAAGAGTCTAAAGATCTTACTGTTTTTACTACACCATTTGGAGTTTTCCATTTCACCTGCAAGCCTTTCAGACTGTGCTCTGTATCTTCTGTGTTTCAGGGGCTCAGGACAGGGATTGTGGGGAAAGTTTCTGATGTGAAGTTCTTCCAGGATGATGTGTTTTGAATTTTAACAATTCTTTGGAGCCTCATCTGGACATGGTTGGGTAGGTGATGATTGATGATTTTAACTCTCAGAGGATTTACTTTAAAGGTCAACAAATACAAGTTGTGTCAACCTGAGATTATACTTGGGTCATGTAATTGCTGCAGGAGTCATTAACCCAAGGATGAATCGTCAGGACATTAGTTGATTTGCCCAGTTTCTCAAGTAAAGAGGAGGTACAAGCACTTTTAGGAATGGCTGAATTCTATAGTACTTTGCCTCTCAAGCTAGTGTGATTCACAACTTATTTAGGAAGGGAGTTCAATTTATTTGGGATGATGAGTGTCAAAAACTGGTTTCATAAGTTAAGTCCATTCTATCCTCTGCACAGTCTTTAGACATTTTTATTCCAAGATTTCCTTGCTGTGTGATTGCCGCTACAGGCGACATCAGAACACTCCTCAACCATGGAGAGACTGTGGCCCTATCCTCCTCAACCTCAGCAGCGTTCAACACCTTCTCCCTCAACACCCTCAATAGACTCCACAAGATAGGCATACAGCAAGACGCCCTCAAGCGGATCACCTCCTTCCTTACATGCTGCACACAGAGCATCGGACTGCCTCCCATCACCTCGGCACCCAAAAGACATAATATGCAGCATACCAAAAGTATAATCCTTCAACCCCACTCTGTTCAACACCTACATGACTCTTCTAGCAATCATCATCAGATCCCACAGACTCAACCTAATCTCTTATGCAGATGGCACTCAACTGATCATCTCACTCACCAAGGACCCTTCCAACACCAAAAGCAACTTCTGCAACACCATGGTCAACTTAGCCAAATGGATGAGATCCTCCTACTCAACTCTGACAAAACTGAAGTATTAATCTATTGGAGGAACCCCTACAGATGGGACCACTGCTGGTGGCCTGCAGAACACAGACTTACACCCATATCAACCGACCATGCAAGCAACCTCAGCATTAACCTCAACAGCCAAATGACTATGAAATGGCAAGTCAAAGCAACCGCCTACTACTGGTTCACCACTCTTCGCATGCTCCACAGAATCTTTAGGTGGATCCCAACCAACACCAGAAGGCCTGTCACTCAGGCCCTTGTCACCAGCCGCCTCGACTACTGCAAGCCCTCTTTGCCAGCATCTCCACCCAAGTCCCCAGAAGACTCCATACCATACAGAATGCAGCAGCCAGACTCATCCTTGACCTTCCTACACAAACCCATCACCTCCCACCTGAGAGACCTCCACTGACTCCCCATTCAGATGAGATGCCATTTTCAAGATCCTCATACATGACTAGGAAGCCATCCACACCCTAGGACCTGCTTACATCAACCACCGACTGAACTTCCACTAACCCTCTAAACAACTGTGCTCCTCCGCACTCACCCTTGAACTCACCTCCTGCATCCGTAACAGCCACAGCAGTGGCTGCTCCTCCTCCTACATCAATGCCAAGACCTGGAACTAACTTCCCGTCCAGCTTCTTAAATCCCCATTGATGGCAGACTTTAGAAAGAGACTCAAGACCTGGCTCTTACACAGAGACACAGCATCCAGCTACCCCTGGGGTGACAGAGTTGCTTTCTTTGATTGATTGAGTGTTTGATCTCTCATGCCAGAGGTAAAGAATTGGGGCCTGTCTTAAAGCAAAGGCAGAATACCTCTAAATTTACTACTGCATTTGCTTCAAGGTCATTGAAGGGAGCAGTGACTCATTACTCTACCATTGGGATGGAAGCATTGGCTGTTTATTGAAACATTAAAAAATGCAAGTAATTTCTGGTGGGTGTGAGATCAGGGTCGGACTGGGAAGCGGACATTCGGGCATTGGCCGTTGGGCCAGTGCTTCAGGGGCACCTGTGGACCTTTTTTGGACCTCTGTAAACCGGACCGAGAGACACATTGTCTTCCCAGTCCCCGCCATGCCTCTATAATGCGGCGTCAGCATCACAGGCTCTCTCTTGACCTGCTGTAAATTGATACCGGGGGCCTGGTGTTGCTCTGGTCTTTATGGTCTTCAGGTCATGGTGAGGGTGTGAATATGCAGGGGCCTCCATTGGGTGGCAGAGGGAGGAGGTAATTTTGTGGCTGTAGTGCTATTCTCACCTCAGAAGAACACCAAGATGGCCACCGAGTAGGAGCTCTTCTCGGGAACTCCCGGGATTGGACCTTAAAATTGACAAATATCCCCCTATTTACCTGACCTCCACCCCCAAAAACCCACCTACTGCTAACACCACCAGTTTCCTGATCCACGATTCCTTTGTGGCTTTCCCGCATAAACGACCTCCTGGGCCCCGAGGTTCTCTACCTTGACTGCCTTGACGCTCCTCTGCAGTGCTAAGCCCTCTGACTCAAATGATCATCAACCTCGCCACCTCCAGGCAGATGGAGGCTGTCTTCCTTGTACCGCTGGATGTCATTCACCCCAGTGAGATGATCTCCTTTCTCCGTGGTGCACGTGCAACGCTCTGCCTCCCTCCTCTGCAGCATGAATGCCTTGTGTTGCAGGTGTAGTGATGCCGGGTCCCAACCCTGCTGGGGCACTCGAGCTGCTGCTTGAGATCTGGGGCCGAATTCCTCCACGGTGACGGCACATAGAACGCTGCTATGGTACAGATCGCTGTGCAGCTGTGGGAATGCAAGGTCATGGACCGAATGGTCTCCATTTTTACCGTGGAGCCGCCAGGACAAAATGGCGGTTAGTAAAATCAGCTCAGAGCGGAACAGCTCCTGATCACCAGTAGGGTGGCAAAGCTCTGACTTGTTCCCTTAAAAGCTCCACGGACAAGTGGCAGGCACCTACAGCCCCACAACATCACTTGAGCGTGCAACAGGAGAAGCTCAGCGGGGTGGACGGAAAGGCCATGGGCCGTCCTCCCCAGACTCCCTCATCAAAAATGAACAGCAAGTACCTCCCATGCACTGCGTGAATCCTGACCTCCTGGGGCACACTACACGCGACAGACTACCCGGATATTCCCCTCCGGTGCAGTGTTCAGGCGAGAAAACTCTTGCGGAGGAGGATGCCTAACTCCAACATGGCGGCCGACCGAGTCACGTAACATCTCTACTAATGCAGGCACTGATGGGGCCATTTGAATCTATAGATACTACTAAGCAGTCTACCCTGTCCTCCAAAATCATCATGAGGCAGCGGCTGAGGGATCTCAGAATTCCCAGGTGCCTGACCTCGACATGGCCACCACACAAACAGACTAAACAACTAGGCTCCAACCTACTATTCATCACTCTCAAAGCCCTTCCACCACCCACACCATTCTCGCTCCACTGGACTGCAGCAAACAAATAAGCCCCTCCACCCACACCGGACTCCATGGACTGGCTCATCGAGCTTACACCAGCCAGGCTAGGGGTGCTCCTCCGCCATCCTCCCCCACCTGGCTCACCCATCTTGACATAAATTATGTGATATTCCTCCAACCGTTGAGACCCAGCTAGCTGACTGATGCCCAGTGGAGCTACCTGTTAGCTAAAGAGAAGATGGGTTCTGGACTTCCCCCTCGGCGGTCACCTACCCAGCCGCACTTTGAGCAGACTTTCCTCCTTCTCTCCATCATATCTCCCTCCTACCCCTTTACCCTTCCCCCCATCCTTCTACATTCCGTTTATCCCATCTTCCTATGCTCTTTAAATGTTTTTCTACCAAGACCTTGATATTTGGCCGATGTCCAGGGGAGCTACCAGATAGCTAAAGAGGAGATGAGTCGCGGACTTCCGCCTATGCCGTCACCTACCCAGCCGGACTAGCGGCAGACTTTCATCAGTTGTCATCACAGTCCCAGTGTCTTTTAGACCTTGGCGGGAGTGCTGGGCTTAAATAATTGGATATGGTATTAAAGTCAGTCCTGAAGCGCTGCACAAAAATTGTGCCTACCAAGGGTCAGAAAGCACTGAGTGGGCCAATGTTAGTGCTGGAAAGAACCATTTACAACAAGACTTAAAATAAATGAACAGTATAATATATGAAGATGTCAGCGAGGCCTAAAGTGAGGGCACTCATGTGGCAAAACCAGATGGGCCTCAGAGGGGGGTAGCTGAGTAAAGCTGAATTATTTCGGGTATTATATCATGAACTGAACGTCACCCGAAAACCGTGAGCAAAAAGACAAGCTTTGTAGATCTAATGAACAAAGAATGTTATGATGTCAGACAGGAAAGATGTTATGCGGCTATAGAAAGGGGTTCCTGAACCATTGTGACTCTAGAAGCTTAACATTTTTTAATTTAGCAAATATTTCTCAAAAAAAGTAGTCTAATGAGACTAATGCAAAAAGAACAAATCAGATGGTGATCGATGAAAGGGACAATACAGGAATGTGGGCCACTTTTTTAGTGAGTGCGCGGGCCGAATTATGATCCCAATCCGACCCTGTGTGAGATTCATGGTTAACACTGATCACAAAACTCTTCAAGAGGTTTTGGGTAAAGGTTAAACCGTGTTTCTTCCCAAATCTGCAAGTGGTTTGTTGTTTTGCGGGATTATTATTTTGTGGTGTTATACATTTGAGGTGTTGACAATAAAGTATCTGAATGTCAAGATTGGTCACTGATTCCTTATGCGTTGAGGAAGAAAAAGATACTTGATATTAGGAAGAGTATTTTAGGGTGTTTGCGGTTTGTGGAGGTTGTGTATCTGAGGATGAGTGGTTGAAGGAAATAGAGAAAGATGATGATCTCAAGAAGATCAGAGAGGCCCTTTGTTAGTGGTTATAAAGATTTTGGTTGCAATTCCAGGCTTGTGGGTTTTCAGAAAGTGGTAAGTGAATTATTGGTCATTAATAAGTTGGTATTAATGGGTGAAAGGCAGGTTTCTCTGCTTGGCGTGAGAAGTGAGTTGGTACAACTTGCTTATGAAGGTCATACAAGCATTTACAAGACTAAGGAATGTTTGGGAGGAGTTTAGTGGTGGCCATGCATGAACATCCAAATTGAAAGACAGTGAGAGGTTGTTATGAATGCAGGCTGAGTGAAAAGAAATAGAATGCTGGATCATCTGTGATTTGTTGTGCAGTTCCAGTGGAAGTGTGGGAGTACATTGCTTTGAATTTTGTTGGACCTTTAAGTTTTGGTGGTCTAACAAAGTGCTTGTTTTGATGGATATGTTTTCGAGGTGACCTAAAGTGGGAGTGGTGGACGAGATCACAACATCTTCAATTACCAAGTTTTTGATTGAGGTATTTTCAAGAGAAGGAACTTTTAAATGTACCCTTACTGACAATGAGGTACAATTACCTTCAAAAGAGATGGAGAGAATTTTGAGTAGAAGTTGGATTCAGCACAAACGAGCTTGTTGTACCATCCTGAGACTAATGGGATGGTGGAGGGGTTCAATTGGACTTTGAAGTAAACAATACCGATTGCAGGGCTCAAAAGTAGTGACGGGATCAAAACATTTAAGGGAAGAGTCGAGGAATAAAGGTTTACTCCTCATAGTACAATGGGCATAAGACCTTTTGAGTCATTAATGAAGTGCACACATGTACTATGGTGTCCCCATGGGTCAATTTGTACACCGCAAGTAACTCCAATGGTAGAGAGTTGGCTGAGGAGAGGAAGACAAAGGAACTTATATTACAAGACAAGAGAAAAAACTAATTGACATTCACAAGGTGGTCACAACTATAGATGAGAATGAAGGTTGGAGTTATGGTGAAAGTCAAATTGCCAAGAGGAAGAAGCGGTGCTTCTGATTTTAGCAGACGTTGCTGAGTGGTTAAGGTGTGTAATGGAGCTGTGAAATTGGAAGAATTAAGAAATTGGAAGTTTAACAAAATTGTGATCATTAAATAATGTTATTCTTTGTCTTTACTTTGAGGGAGGACAGATGTGTGGTATTGTTATTGAATTTCTATTACTTTTATTGGGGTTTTCTATTGTCGTTTTTTTGTGGTGTGTAATGGTTTTTCCTGTGTATCTCACTCTATTCCCTTGTGGTGGTATGTTCTTGTAGAATGTTTGAATGTTTAGGTTTGATTGAGAAAAAAATAGCACAGTTAGGAAGAGAGCTTTATGCTGTGTCTGGAGTTTCTCTTTTCAGAAATAAACTGGAAGCTTTGGATTGTCCACTTAGACTGGAGTCTCTATCTTTCATAAATAGACATCCAGAGGCAATGAGAAAAGACACTCTCCAGATGTCCCCCCAGAAGCAGAGTGATAGGTCCAGGTGCAGAACACTTGCAAGAATGAACAAGTATTGACAAAGTTAATAAGTCTGGCTATTGGTTAAAAGTGCAAGTGTTTCTACCTTGAGATTTTCTGTTTGTGAGAATAGGTGTGTGGATATGTTGATAAATTACTCATGCTCTTACACAGATTTTCATCCCTCCATGTAGCCATCAGTTCATGGTTTTAAATTGTTCATCCTTACGCTCAGCTCTTCCATTGATACAATCATTACATCATGCAGACAAACTGTTATATAGAACTGTCAAAGAGAAATATGTGGAAAATGTAAAGATTGTACTTACACTTTTCATATTATGCTTTTATTGATAGAAAAGTGATTGCCAGAAAGTAGATTTTGCCTAGCTGAAGGTAAATGGTAGCTCAGTTCCAGAGGAATCAGATAACTGTTTCTATAGGCATGTCATACTATAATATGCACCCTTTAACATTTGAGATATTTGACAACTTAGTTGCTATAAAATCCTAGCTGTTAGCCTGTCTGAAATTGTGTACTTTTGGGTAAATCAGGTTCATATTTTTTTTTTTGACAACACGAAAAAGGAAACAAAACATAAGACAAATCACAATGGGAAGAATGAACAATATAGCAGAATAGATATACGAACAATTACTTTACAGTACCAAATAGAATAACAGAGAGAAAATATAAACAACAACAACAAAAAATTAGATTTGAACATTGCGTGAAATTTATCCCCTTAATTCTCAGAGTAAGAATAAAGATTTTAAATGAAATTGCCCCATATCCTTTCACATTTCATTAATGAACGGACACCTCTGAGTTTAGCGAGAGCAGACTCCATAGAATACATTTCATTGACCAGTGACCACAATTCCATGATATAAGGGGGCTTCGGCGAGATCCAATTTCGAACGACAGTTAATTTAACACAAGACAGTAATATGGTGACTAGAGCCTGCTGAGGGGGAGTAACAGAATGTATATCTAATGATACTGTTGGTGCCGTGAGAGAAGGCGACCTGACCAATTTTATTTTCAAAACCTTGTCCAAAGCAGACCAGAACTCGATCAAAGCCGGACAAGAAAACATTATATGTTCTAAGTCAGCTGCTACTAAATCACATTTAGGGCACTTAGTACGATCGCTAAAAGAAGTATTTGTAGACCACTTGGAAATCCTTTCAGAAGTGTGATATAGCATGCATGTGGTTTTAAATTGCTGTAATCTTAGGCTTGAAGATTGAACAAGATTGTTGAGGTTAGAAAAGGAGGAGGCAATCTTATTAGGAGTAATGTTAAGCCCCAACTTAGTACTCCATTTCTCCGCTAGTTTAGAGCAGTCACCGGTCTTATAGGCGTTGAGGCACCTATATCCTTCACTAATTAAAGATTTATTCTTGGGTGAGTAGAAACAGTTCCCGATGTCGGAATCGAAGATTTCACATATTTTCATCTTACGTATAAGAAAGTCATGAATTTGGATACATTTAAATCTCATTGATTCTGTCAATTTATATAGATTTTTGAGTGCCACAAAGTCAAAAAAAACGTGAGTACTATATAGATCCCCCAATGTTTTAATGCCGTAAGCGGACCATATATTTTCCAAACCATCATTAAAGATCCCAGGAAGACCCGGATTTCCCCATAACCGCAATTTAGGATGAAAAAAGGAAGTTTTACAGAATGCCAAAATATTAAACCAGATCTTAGCGGTATCTCTAGCGGTCTTGAATTTTACCCTTTTGAAATAATTGGGTTCATTAAGTCTTAACAGAAACATTTTGGAGTCTGAATTTAACATAATAATATGAAAATAAAGTTGAGTGTCCGAGTTAAGCAGAGAACATAGACGACCAAGAAAAATGCCCAATAATATAATTTAAAATCCGGGAAATTAAGCCCCCCCGCTATCTAGAGAGCCTGTGAGTAAGACCATGGATCTACGGACTTTCCTGTATCCCCAGATAAAGCTGCTAAATATCCCTTCGAGTTTCTTGAAAAAAGAATTACTACGTGCTAGTGGGATAGAACGGAATAAATAAAGAAATTTTGGGAGCACTTTCATTTTAATCAGATTAATTCTGCTGATGATATTTAAAGGGAGTTTATGCCATTTTTTTAAAGACAGGACAGTTGCTTTTAATAAGGCATCGTAATTAATTGTGATAACCTCATTGATTTTGGATGAAATTTTGACTCCTAGATAGGTGGCGACCTTACAAATCCCAGAAACAGCTACCGGCGGTTTGTGGTTTACAACTATTTGTGTTTTGTTTATGTTTAATTTGTATCCTGAAACATCTCTGAATCTTCTAGCCTCGGCCGTTATCCCCTGTATTGCCTCTGCGAAATCAGTAGAATACAGTAACAGTAATTTTCAGGGAGTGAGGACCAAATCTAAAAGGTATATTCGGGGCTTTAGCTGTAAAGCATAAAGAAAAGGTTCCATTGAAAGAGCAAACAGCAGGGGGTGATAAAGGGCACCCCTGACGAGTGCCCCGAGAAACAGCAAAGGTAGAAGAGGTCAGCCCAGCATAGCTGATACTCGCTATAGGATTGTCATATAGAGCTTGAATCCATCTGACAAATTGGCCCTCAAAACCTATAGAGGTCATAATAGACTAAAGATAAGCCCACCCACTCGGTCGGATGCCTTCTCGGCATCCAATAAAATCATACCGAGTGGGGTGGGCTCTGTTTCAGCTATATCAAATGCAGTTATGGCCATAATGATATGGGCGGTAGTATCCCTTCCAATTACGAACCTATGTTGCTGTGAGTTGACTATTTTGGGTATAAACGGAGCCAATCGGGTTGCTAAAGTTTTTGCAAAAACTTTGGCATCAGTATTTATAAGTGAGATGGGTCTATAAGACCCACACTCATCAGCCGGTTTGCCCTTTTCCAGGAAAAAAAACTGGGGGGCTTTCCCATTTCAGGGGGCGGTGTTGGAAACAACTCTTTCGGAGTTTATAAACTCAGAGGACACCCATACCCTTTCTCATGCTCATATTTATAACACGGTCAATTTAGAGCCAGGCAAATCCTCCTTAAGGGTCAGTGATAAAACAATAACACCTACACCGGCTGGCACCGACCTGCTTGTTGCTCACCTACCTGCTGTGGTGGATGAAGAGGTAGGGGAAGATGGCTCCAACGAGGAATACGAGGAGGTTGATGATGAATATGAAGAGCCCATCAATCCCTCCATCAATCCCTCCTCAGGCATAGCCAAATTTCTGGTTGGCTGAAGGGGTAAGGCTAAATTAAAGGCAAAAATTAAGAATAAGAGAGGGAAAGCAACTACTACTGAGAATATACCAGCCATAATTACTGCTTCTGTCCCCAGGAAGACTCTCCTTATCGAAAAGAGCCCCCTCAGGAAATGGATATAGGCAAAGGGACTTGTGAAAAATATGACTTTGCGGCTGTCAGGCACTAGCCCAACAGACCCTTATTCTATGAAAGTCTGTTCTGCTCTACTGGAGGGCCCCTCTCTTAGTGTTAATGATTATGATAATACTCTCCCTACGTCTTCTATAAATATCCCTTTGCCAACACTATCGCCTGAGCCACTCCTAGTACCCGTCGGCTCCAATTTGACCCCCTCCAGTGTGTCAGTATCTTCAAGAGAGCCAATTTCTAAGAATACCAACTCTACCTTTACTCCACTATCCTCTATTCCCCCAGCTTTACTTGTATCTGTGATCTCTGATACATCTTCAGCTCCATTGCCAGTTACTATCGGAGAGCAGGAGACTAGTATCTCTTCCCTTGATATTATCCTACAAACTTTAACCAGTCATCGTCTGGAGGCACAAGAACATTTTTTGCAACTGTCGGAAGACAACAGCAAGCTACAGAACTCTCTTCAAGAGATGACCCTTAAATTAGGGGGGATATTACAGGACATTGAGGATCTTCAACATAGGGTTGTAAATATAGAGCAGGGGGCAGCCCGCACTGAATCTTTTTCGAACCAACATGACACTCAGATAATATCCTTACAGCTGAAGGTAGAAGACTTAGAAAACCGCCAAAGACGATCAAATTTGAGACTCTTTGGCATACCGGAAGGATCAGAAGGGTCAGACCGTAGGGCCTATCTTGTTAAGCTATTTCAGAAGGCATTTCCAGATCTATCTGATTGGGATTGGGAGTCTCAACTCCAGAGAGCCCATCGTCTACCCTTAGTTAAGAGGAACAAGTAGAGTAAATTTCCTCGGCCCTTTCCTATTTATTTTGGTAATTTTCTACTAAGGCAGGCAGTTTCATTGAAAGCACGCCCTAATTCTCCTGTCATGATTGAGAATTTTTCTTTCTTTGTCCGCTCTGATCTGAGCAAAGCTACTATGGATAGAAGATGGAAGCTACGTAAACTTATCAACCCTTTTAAATCTATGGGGGGGCAAGTGTTCCTGCAAGAGCCTGCCCGCCTTAAGGTTATTAAGGGTGGCCACACTTATATTTTCACTGGCGAGAGGGAAGCGGAGAGTGTGCTTTCAAAATGTGTTTAATTGAAATGGAAGAGAAGCGCAGATCTGTAGTCTAAGTGGTTAGATTTGCCATTTTCTCTATCCTTTTTTTTTTAACCAATTGTCCTTACTTTTCCAATTTTTTTTATTGTTTCTCTCCACCTTACACAATTAGTTTTGGGTTTATTCCTTGCCAGTAGGGTAGGAGGGCAAGCCTCAGGTTGCTTCTCTCTGTAGCTGCCTTTTCAGCGGCAGCAGATTACAGAGGGGTGTCCTCTCCCGAGGGGGGAGAGGGAGAGGAGGGTGAGGGGGGGTCTTTTAGGTTCTCCGGAGATGGTTCTGTGTGGGGGGAAAATTCTCCAAAAAAAGCAACACGAGAAGGAGATTTATTGAAAATGATGGGAGGGAGATATCTATGTTCTTCTTTTGAGCAGAATGATAAAAATTGTAAAACCTGTTTTTTTGAATGTTTAAGCTAAGATGTTTAGCTTGGAACGTTGCGGGTCTTAATAGCAAGAATAAAAGACGACTCGTTTCTGAAGAGTTCAGACTGTATGACCCACACTTTGTTTTTTAACCAGAGACTCATATTGCCTATAAAGACAGGAAACTATTGGGCCAACTTGGTTATGATGTTATAGTATGCTCTGCATTACATGCTTCAATCAGAGGGGTTGCTATCCTTAAAGATAGAAGACTCAGAGTAGAAACTTTAAAAACCGCCTTAGATAAAGATGGACGATGGGCTATCGTGCAACTGTCTATAGAAAAGTGTAAATACGTACTCTGTGTGGTCTATGGGCCAAATATTGATGATTCTATATGTTTTTGATCAACTAAATATGGAGCTTCTGGATTGGGAAGGGGAACTTATCATCATGGTGGATTTCAATTGTATTATGGATTATCAGCGAGATACCACAAGACAAGGTGCTTTTCAACGTATGCGCAAATCACGTGCCGCGATTTTAGAAATAGGACGTATACATAATATCAAGGACATTTGGCGTAGTATTCACCCCAACATTCCAGGATACACTTATTATTCTGTGCCCCATAAATTATGTTCCCGCATCGACATGGCCTGGGCTACAGATAACGTATTGAACACTAGCTCCATTGAGATTTGCCGTCGGGTCACTTCAGCCGATAATCCTATTTTCCTTACGTTTAATACCCCACAAATCCATTCGGGCCCGAGGATGTTTTCCTTCCCCCGGCACCTACTAACAAACATAGGGTATATATCGCAGCTCAAATGACATCTTATCGATTTTAATAAAATTAACCTTAATTCTACCTCTTGCATAATAGTCTGGAACGCCTGTAAGGACAGTATCAGGGGGTTCACCGAACAATTCGGGCAGAATTCTGAGCGTCGCAGCACGAATAAAATGCTGACTTCTAATATCTTGTCATTAGAATTACTCTTGGCCGATGCTTAAGTACAGACTCTCCCAATGTGGTTGAATTAGGGTTAAAACTTGGGCACTTAAAATCAACTGTAAAAACAATTCTTACGGAAAAAAGCAGTGCAAAACTACATAAATTTAAAATTTCCCAATACGAGGGCGGAGATAAAATTGGGAAAATCGTGGCTTATAAAGTCGCGAAGGATAGAGCTCACACCCTGATTAAAAGTCTTAGAGGTTCCAATATTATTATATACGATCAGCTGGCACAGATACTAGATCAATTCGTGGAGTTTTATAATATCTTATATACTCCTGAGAATTATCCTAGTTCAGCTAAGATACATGACTATCTAGATAGTAATATCAAGGTAAATCGCAGCATACCCGGGTTAGATCAATTGCCTGACCAGATTACCTTGTCAGAGATCAGGCAAGCTATCCTGTCCCTACCTTCGGGAAAACAGCAGGGGAAGATACTCTTCCAGTTGGGCTTTACAAAATTTGTATTGATGAACTACTACCTCTATTTTCTCAGGTAAATCAGGTTCATATGTTTAATGTAATCATAGAAAAAGACAAGCAGACAATAATTATTGATATGCCTTCTAGAGACAGCAAAGTCCTGATGGCAGTCAGCATAGAAAAACATGAAACGTTTACAGATAAAAATGACTGTGATGCTATGTGTCGCTGTAACCACTCCTCAGTGGTTCATCGGAGGGCTGCCTTTGTAGTAATCTATGGAAAGTGCTGCATTTTAAAGCAGTATGTTTCAGCATCTATGGGTGCAACTGAATCATTTATAATAATATGGTTACATGGCAGATCCAAGGAATAGCATTGATAAAGCCTGCATCATTAAAAAAAAAAAATAAGATTCCTTCAACATCATGGTAGAATGATTTTGCTAATAGTTATACATTATCATCTGCTGGTACAGTACTCCTCAATCTATAAACTAGGCTAATGCCCAGCAGTGCCCCAGGGTTCCACTGTATTTCATCCTGTCTCCATGCCAAAGCCTCATGCATACTAGCTACGTAGAACATGGATTTTTTTTTATACTTTGTTTCTATTTAAGGCTGAATTCGATTTTTGTCGGAGGTTCCTACTGCCTGATTATGATGCGACTGAAATCTGTTGGGTTGCATACCTCTGTTTCTCTATGGGAGCTTGTGCTATGGCCGCAAACCGGCCATAATACAGGCTCCCATAAAGAAATGGGTGTGTGTGTAAAACCCTGCACCCAGTGGCAGGCACCCCATTGTGCCTGCCACAAACTTCAGGGATTTACAGGGGGGCACCCTTGGTACCCCCTCAGCCACCAACTGTAGGCTGCAGAGGCAAGGGGTTCTGCTAGGGCCCCCCAAAGTTGCTTTCCGACAGCCTTCCATGTCGGAAAGGCCGGCATAGAAAGGCTGCTGGAAACCGACATCGTAATCCCGATGGCAGATACCCCGTCCATAGGAGATTAAGATGAATGTCCAACGGCCAGAAGTCATCGTAATTTGGGGGTCTCAGTGGCCTGCGGCGAAATAGCCATTGGAACATGCTCATGGCGGCTTTTGGTTTGGGAGAAAAGAGCACTGTAGTTACAAATTAATCTACCTATTAATTACAGGTAATCTATATTACCATGAGGCTAGGCGCTCCTCCTCCCAAACATCCCATTTTGAGGGAGATCTTCCACAGGGACATTCTCTCGAGTCTCCTTTCATTTCTTAAAAAATGTCCCAGTCCTTCCTTTATGATTATTAAAGCTCCCTTCTCCCACCCTAGCTATGAAAAATTGGTTTGGTGATTGACTATGCTGTGAGCCTTACTTAAGTAACAGCTACAGTTCCTTGCAGAGTGAACCACAAAAAAATCACAAAATTAACCTGTGCTTAACACTGGTAGCTTGGCACAAAAAGCAGTCAGGTTTCGCTTAGAGGCAATGGGCAAAGTATTTATGCAGCACAATAACAACAATAAAGTGAAAACCCAACACACAAAAAATCACAAACCAGATAAGAACAGTAGAGTGCATTTTAACTAATTATTTTACACCCAAATGGCAAAAATCGAATCAGTAGAACTGGAGTTATGAATTAGTAAAGTTTTTAGTGAAAAATAGCATCTAAGTGACCAAAGTTCAAACTGAGGACATCTTGTCTCACAAGACTACGTCAAAGTGGTAAAATATGGCCGACTGCAATGGAGTACAGATCAGATAAAAGAAGTGGATGGGGCCCTGTCAGTGCCTACCACTGGACTGAAAAAAAATCCTTGAAATGGTAGAATGAGACATGCGAGCGAAGCTAGCGAGAGGCATCAGAGCAGTGTCCTCTAGCAGGCGAGGACCTCACCATCGCAACAGTTAAATGAGCCTCGAATCTGTGAGGAGTGGAACAGGGGTCCCGCAACCAAAACAGGGATCAGCAAATAAAAAAACACCATTAATACAATACTACCTAGACGTGAAGCATTTTACAATGTCAACATTACACCAAAACATTAACCGTTGCAATCATAAAGAATCATCTTGAGAAAAAAAAAAGAAACTGGAAGATTACTTAGCTGGCTGCTGAGCAGGGAAGATAGAGGGAGTCCAAGTAGTGAGGAAGGACTATGTGGGGTCCTATGTAGTTGACATTAAAAACGGACTCATGAACTGTTTGTTTGTTTTCCCTGATGGTCATGGTAAAAGGAGCTTTTTTTTTATTTGTTTCCCCTAATGTTAAAATGGCTGCTGTTTGAAAATACTCTACTGAGCGAAGTAAGACAAAGCATGCTGTAAGATAAAGCATAACCCTGGCCTCCGGCCCCAATCTAGAATTGCAGCTTTATTAAATGTAATAAGGAACCCCCAATGTTATCCTAGAGGAGAGGTAGGCCTCACAGAAGTGAAAAAAGACTTTATGAGTTTTTCACTGCCAGAACATGTCAAACTTAACCGCATGCGTGCGGCCGCGATTTTTGCACTGTGCGGCTATTTACGAAAAGCATGCGAGCGGCGCAACACATGACGAGCTCAGCTAGTCATGCGCATGGAAGGGGTTAAAAGTACATGCCCAACCTTTTACTTACACAGCATCTTGCCATATGGGCTACCTATGGCTTACCTTAGGGGTGACTTATATGTAATAGAAGGGATGTTTAAGGCTTGACAAGGGGGTTTGAATGCCAAGTCGATATGGCAGTTTAAAACTGTATTCAGGGTGCAATGGTAGAGATAGGATATGTTTAAAAGTGCTACTTAAGTGGGTGGCACAATAAGTGCTGCTTGCCCATTGGTAACGTTACATTTGCTGGCCCTGGGTGCATGGCATACCACTGTACAGGGGGTTTATAGGTAAATTAGATATTTATTATGATATATGCCAAACAAACAATATTTAGGGGAGTGAGCACTAGTTAGCAGTGTTAAAGTGAACAGGGTCCTATGGCCAACAAAAATAATTTCAGCGAACATTAGAGGTAAGTAGGCAAAACGTTTGGGGAAGACCACCCTAAGGCTGATAGGTCAGATCTAACACTAGTACTCAGCAAATAGCAAATGAAACTAAAATGGAGGTGCCATAAAAACATGGGGGGAAAGATTTGCTTTTAGACTGGGACAAGGAGGACCGTAATCATTACATCTTTAGAGGCCCTTCTCCTCTCAGTCCTCAGATTTTAATGATATGCAAAAGAAAGCAAATGTAGGTACTGACAACAGAAATATATGCTGTTGTCTTTATTCAACATGGTATGAAAAGTTAGGGATAGCATTGCAGTTTGGAAAACCCCAGAGACAAATTAATAATACCCTCACTACCTAATTCTGATCTCAAGTGCTTTGTTGATGTTTTTGTTGGTGTTAAATAGCTACCTTGCACATCACCTGCAGTACAACCCCAGCCATCTCTGCCAATTATATTAATATCACTCTAGTAGAACTGCCAACAGATAAGCTTGAGTTTCAGCTTGCTGGACCCATCTACAAAGGTTGATGCTGAAACTGTTTTCCCTCTGTTTCCTTATTGTAAGATACAAAAAAGGCTGTTTTTATAAGTAGTCCATCAGTGCCCTTTTTATATCTAAAGATGCAAGAATTGAATGTGAGGAATCATGGCCAAAAACTAGGAAAATTATGTTGTGTGATAGGCGGTACTGCTTTGGGGGTTTTGCTTTCAGGTGTTGTGTCTGGCTTCAACAACCTTATACAGGAAGATTCTCAGGTATGGCTAACAGACAACTAGGGCTCCTAACTTATCTATCGTTCTAGGTAATGCTATTGCTGTTAGAATTTAAACCTTAGCTGAAAGTCACAAATTGTTTGCTTCTTGTAACAATTCAAATGCTTTGTCTTGTAGACCTTTCAGTATTGATCCCAAGAAGCTACCTGATTAGGAATTACCCTCTTAGTTAACCGAAAACTTTTGATGGAATGATTCGGGATATGTCCCCTAAATATTCCCTAAGGACCCTAATGGCTGCCCACTGAGCACATTTATTAGCTGAGGTCAAGCCTTTAGAGAAACCTTCTCTTAAATGGATCACAGGATTTCAGATGTAGCTGATAGTTTTTGCATCATCTTTTGAAATCTGTCTAATGTTTTCAATAGGAATTAAGCATGTAGGGTGTACTTGAACATCCCAAATTTGATTATTCTAGGGAAAATGAATGCAGATTTTAGAAGAGTCACAAGATCAAGCATGAGCAGAATATTGGGGGACTAAAGATCACCAAGGCCAAAACATTTATTCATATCATTACCATACTTCCCCCTATATCTTCCATAGCACTGTTTGGGAGTAGGGGATTTGGGGCAAAGGCATACAGAACCTAGAATTCCCTTCAGCCATGGAACTACTAGAGCCTGCTAGAACTGCCCGTGCCTGTTAATTTTCATCTCTCTGTACAATACTGAGGATCCAGCTCATTGGCCAGAGAAGCAAATAAAAGCAGCCATGGACTGCCAAAGAGGTCTACTATCTGCAACAGTGAGGTTGGTTCAACATTAATGAGGAAGGCATGTTCCAACTCTTTTTCTGCCTACATGTGCATGTCCTTCCCTGACATGTACATTGCCCTCAGTGAAAGAATATAGGTTTCTGCCCTAAATCAGATGGACATTGCTATCTTTGCTAAGGCCTCATTCTTGGTACACCCTTGTCTGTTGATATACTCTTACCACCTGGTTGCCATTCTTCCCCAGCACAAACATTCTATCCAGGTAATGAGCAAATGACTCTAGAGCTTTCCAGTTCAAAGAGTGAAACAAATCCGCCTGAATGACTACCTGGGATGAATGATGTAACATACCAAATTAAGGTTCATGCAATGGAATGTATAGCACAGAAGCAACATAAGAACTTTAAATTCTAAGGAATATATCATGTGACTAGGGACCCCAGAGGAGGTGGGATAGAGAATTATGGGGGATATTCTCAAGAACATGTGATAACTACCGCAAAATCAGCTTAAGGCAAAACTTCTTATCGCAGTCTATTGTGGGAAAACAACGCTGTGTTAACATAGCATTCACAACACGGCAGTACCATGGAATAGACCCACAATAACCTGTCAAATGTCTGTGATAAAGTCCACGTGATGCCGCAAAAATGCAAAACACGAAAGCAAAAAAAGTTGCAATGAGGCCAATCGCGACACAAAAATCAGCAAAAACCAGCGACTGGCCTGCAATTCACACACATCAGGCAGGAAAAATCACCATAAAAGTAGAAAAAAAACACAAACAAAATCCAAACAACAGTGAAGCACAATGGATGTTGCCGGAGCAAGTACGGAGGACAACCAGAACCCCACAAGCCCCATGGGAGGACCAGCTTGGGACTTTGGGGTCAGGGAAGGGCAAGTACAAGAAGAGTAGGAAGAAGCAGTTCAGTCCGCAGGAAAACAGGATCCTGATAACGGAGGTGGTAGAACACCATCAACAACTGTTCATCACCTTCACTGTGGCACTGGCAAGCAAAAATGGAACATGGCAGTCCATCATGGACAAGGTCAATGCAGTCGGAGTGCTGAAGAGGATAATGGAAGAGGTCAAGAGGTGCTGGAATGATGTGATGTGCAAAACCAAGACCGGAAGACAGCAATTCAGACTTGAGGTGGGAGTCCTGCACCACAGGAGGAGCTGGATGATATGGAAGAAATGGTGTCCACAGTCATCAGTGGGGAGACGGTGGCAAGAGTTGGGGGACCGGACACTGCTCAACATGACCGGACACAACAGCACCAGGGTGAGTAACGACCAGTGACTGGGGGGACGGGGGGGATGGGCCCAATGGCACACATGCACAATTAAGTAGAGCACATCTGTGGATAAACCGTGCCCCAGACCCCAACACCTACCAAGAGACCAATGTACCCAAGTATGCAACATCTCACCACTGTAGAGCACAGAAGTGAAAGGCACACATGAAAGGGAGAAACGGCAGCAAAATCAGAGCTGCAGGGGCGACTATCCCAAAATGCAGCACACACACATAACATGCAGAGCACATCAACATTGACAACAATGTGGATAAACCGCAACACGTTCACAACAGAACACAGGACACAACTGGTGCCGCATGTGTGTAGAAACTGGCCAATCACATTTGGCATAGCAGGGACATGTGAGTTGATAATGTACAAGTACAAATACACATATGTGATGTTGTCAAAATGTCCACTGTCCCCCATCAAATAGGCAGCTCCTCCCAAACAGCCACAATGTACACAATCATGCAGTCTGAATGTAAACATGTACAATGCAACAACATACATGTGAACACATTGTTAAACAGCATCGCCCCTTCACTTTTTTTTTATTGAAATCAGAGACATCATTCAGATCTTGTCACACTTTTATGTATAGTAAACAGATTTCCAAATTTCATACTGGCCAGAATAGCATAATTGATATTTTGCAGTTTCACTATACATACATCATTCCTACAATACATCCTAATCATAGTTCCTCCGTAGTTATACATATCTACCCAATCCCTTGTCGCTCATTTCATACCATCCATGCTATGAGCGGTTCACATATGTTCCTGCCTTTCCTCATGGCCCTTACCCCATTACATTAATACAGAGAGATTTCTTGACAACCTACATATATTAATCAATTCAGCCATTGAAAGTATGCTGGTGGCTCATTATCCTTCCATACTGTGGCAACCAGTAAACGTACTATCGCTATTGTTAAATACACAAAGTCCCTCTCCCTCAGATTTAGATTTGACCGCATATCATAACCTAAAAGCATCAATTTTGGAGTAATTTTGATCTCTTTATTTAATAGCTGGAACCAGAATTTTTCAATACCCTCTTTTAGCAAGTTCAGCTTTTCGCAGGAATAAAACATGTGTATACTATCTGCCGGGCCCATCTGGCATCTTGGGCATTTATACATCTGTCTCTTTCCCCACCCAAATAGTTTGGCGGGTGTATATTAGAGATTATAGACAGTTTTATATTGTTGGGCTTTGAGTTTGGTTGATATAAAAACTTTTATCCCGATGTCTAATACCATGTCTATATCTATCTCCCCATCCTCGCGCTTACTATCCCACTTAGATTCTATTTTAGCTATATCATCCGGTTTCTATACCAATAGCTCTTGATACAAATCCTTGATTTAACTTCTGTGTTTTTCATCATATTTAATATTGGGATCGGATCTATTCTAATGAGCCCTCTAGAGAGCCTTTGATTCGATTTTGTATTTGTAGATATTTAAAACATGAGTTTTTATGTGTACCAAACCCTTGAGCTAATTCTAAAAAAAAGTCTTTCTTTCTGCATTGGAATAGAGATCTGCCAATGCTGTAATCCCCTCTTGCTCTCATTTTTTGGCGATTCCATCATACAGTGCTGATGTCAAAAAGTCTGAATGCCAGAGTGATGTATACTTATTGCACCTGATAATTTGGCTGTTTTTTCCCACTTTTTTTCTGGTGTTTAGCGCACTCTGAGTACATTTATATCAAGGTTTTGTATAATTTGGGTCATTTTCTCATTGCAATAATTTCACGGCATCAACCCCCATAGCAAGTTGATATATGGTGGGTATTGTCGACCTCTCCATCTCTCCCGTTTGAAGATGTTAGAGGGTTCCAAATTGTTGCAGGGCAGTAGCCCAGCAGTAGAGCTGTATATTAGGGGCTCCCCCCCTCCCCGTTCTTTAGGTAGCGTCAGATATTTATAGGCCCGTCATACCTTTTGATATCCCCAAATGAATTTAGAAAACATAGCCTCAATTCTATGTATTTTAGTAGTGGCAAGTTCCAGCGGTATTGCGCGTATTAAATGCAAAATCTTAGGGAATATCTTCATCTTTGTTAGAAATGGGATTTCTGGTTGGCTAAGGCTTGTGCCAAAGCCAGGCAGAAACCACCACTGTAGTCAGGGCAAGGGAGTTACACGCCAAGATAACCCCTGCTCACCCCCTTGGTAGCTTGGCACAAGCAGTCAGGCTTATCCCGGAGGCAATGTGTAAAGTGTTTGCGCAACACACACACACAGCAGCTACACACTAGGCACACCACAAAAAGAAACTCCGCACAAGGTTATATGTTTAGCCTTTGTATTACCATAAACACATTAGATCATAATCACAGAGATACACTGTCCCAACTGGCAGTATTTACAGGGGATTGTGTACACAGGACAGGGTCACATGGGCCACCTTCAGAAATAGCACTTAGTAGAAATAGCACTTAGTAGAAATAACACTTAGAGTAACTGTAGCATAAAATAACAATTCAAGGACACTAACAGTAACCACTGGTAAAAGGTAGGTACGCACTACGCAATGTGCAAGGTGCAACAAATGTGGGCAAGGACCTGGGCCCCTGGGACCCGTTAAGCCAGGATGTGCCCCCTTGGTGGAGCCACGAAGGCTTACGACAATTGCCCAACGTTGGAGTGGCCCGCTGCCAGGTGGGGCCGCTCAGAACTTAAGCACCGGTTGGAGGCTTCTTATGCGGCCCCTCTCGGGGGTCGCAGCACTCTCTAGTCCCCCCACATGGGAACGGTCAAGGAAATGGCCCGCAAACAAAGTCAGCACCAGCAGGAGGGGAGGGGCGGGCACCGGCAATGTGCCCGACGCCCCCTCCACAACACTAAACACAGGGGCCCCACTCACCGCTTTGCAGGACTCCTCCGGACTCTGTCTCCTGCTCACCTGGTCACCTTAGGCAGCGCGGCGGCTCCTTCTCCGGCAGCAGGCTCCTTCTTTCCACTCCCCGGCCTTCGGTTGCAGTTCTCAGATCTCGGGGGAAGCCCTCGGAACCGGACCAATGGCAGCGAGGCTTCGTGATGACGCTACGGGTCTCCTGGGTGGCTGGAACCAATCCCAGCGCGGCTCTGTGCTGACGAGAGGGAGTCCCTGACAGCGGGGGCCAATCACAGCGCGGCACAGCGCTGCAGCTTCATGGCAGCTCTCCTCAGGACACAACACGGGGTAGGCACCCATTTAAATCAAAATATACAGCGGGGTGGGCAACCGCGATAGGACCCACACTCGGCAGAAACATGGGGTGGGCACCCGTGTAAGTTGAAAATAGCACGCCAAGACGCAGGGTGGGCTCCTGCGCACAATTTCACAAATAAGTGGGGTGCGCACCTGCGAGGCATAAGAGTAAGGGGGGAATCCCTACGCCCGGGCTTCCCTCTTGAGGAAATGCAGCTCAGCACTGCAAAGCCTCCACACGCTCCACTTCTTATGAGGGCCAGAAATACAGGGCTCCTGGAAAAGGGAAAAATAAAGCGCTCCCAGGAAAGTAGAAATAAAGCGCTGCCCAGGCGATTTAGCACCAAGTCCCAAAGTCCAGCGGAAAGTCTCTTTCAGAGCGCAGTGGGGGGGGGGGCAAAGGCTGGGCCCAGGGGCCAGCTCACAGGGCCCTCCAGCAGGAAGGCAGTCCCCAGTGGCGGTCTTCCTGGCGCCCTAAAGTTAGGAACAGAGTGAACAACATGCATTGGGTCACAGCCCCTTTTTATACACATATTTCCTTTGTCTGGAGGGTACAGGGTAGGGGTAAAACCAGACGCAGCTGTTTATGGAGCACTTTGTTGTGCTCAGCCCCCTCCCCATTCACAAGCCAGGCTGGGGACATCAGTCGCACCACAGGGGGCGGAGCCAGCATTGTGTAGGGAAGGCCCAGCCCAGGTGCATTCCTCCCTCCCATCAACATGCAGATCTCTCCATTCACCACGGGGGCAAACCCACCCTGACTCCTGGAGCCAGGCACACCAGCCAGCTCCAGCCAATCACAAGCCAGACAGTCAATTCACATTTACTAAACAGACATGCCAACTTCTAGAAGTGGTACTTCTACACTAGACACATTAAATCTGCGCACATCATCGCGCAGCATTTAATCTCACGAGTTCGCACATATCAAACTCACCCCTGCACTACCCACACATCAGGAACTACCATGGACACACACATTCCCCATGCATTCCTATGGGAGGGCAGACTAATCTCACCACACGCACTCAGACTGCGCACACACTTTACACTGGGACCCATGGTTAAAGTGTGCAGAAGCCAAAAACAACTAGTATCAGGTCACAATTAAAAGCAAAAATGATTAGGGGTGAACCTGCCAAAAGGGCCAAGTCCAACAATCTTAATTACATTGATTATGCCAATTATTGTGAGATGTAAATCTAAGCTCACTATTTATTATTTGCAGCACTGGATCAATATTGATCGCCCAGAGTTTGTTAATTTCTGCTGTTATTTTGACCCCTAAATAAATAGCTGTCTCGGTTACTCGAGAGACTTGGAGCCGGCACTTGGAAAAGCATATCATTTGTGTTTTGGTTTTATTTAGAAGATAGCCTGATTTCTCCCCAATTTTTTCTGCCATATTTTCAATTTCTTTGATGGCAGCTCGAGGTTCTGCTGTAATTATCGAAATATCGTCTGCGTATCCAAGAATTCTTGTCTCATGGCCCTGCATTATAACTGGTTTAATCAACAGATTGTCCAAAGTGCGAATAACAAAACGATCCAAATAAAATGCAAACAAAATAGGAGAGCAGGGACAGCCTTGGCGCGTACCTCTGGCAATCTTCACCCACCTAGAAGTGTGACCCAAAATTTGAGCATACGGTTTAAAATACATAGCCTGGAGAGCTCTTATAATTCTAGATGGGAATCCTCTATCTATCAAATTCCTCCAAAGATATCGCTAGGCCACTCGGTTAAAGGCTTTTTCCGCGTCCAGGAGGACCACAGCCATTTCTTTCTCCTCAGCCTCTGCGATATCCAAGATAGAAATAATACTCCTTGTATGGTCTGTGGTCCCCCTGCCGGGAACAAAGCCATGTTTCCAGGGTGATTTAGTACAACAATGGTCTTTTGTAATTGAGTGGCCATTATTTTGGAATAGACTTTCGCATCCGCATTCATCAGCGATATTGGGATCCCTCTGTATTGTATGCTCATAAATAGGTCCTGTATAATAGGAAGTATTTGAGGTAATAATACTCTATAAATTTCTACGGGGATTTTATCGGGCCTGTGGCTTTTACCAGTGAGAGGGATTCTAATGCTTCCTGCACTTCCTCTATAGTTATTTCTCTTTCTAATTCCAAAGCGACCTCAGGGTCTAATTTTGGTAGCAGAAGGTGTTCCTCTGCTATTTCATCGTACTCATCCAAGCATACCTCCGATTGGTATAGCTTGGTGTAAAATTCCTCAAATACCCAATAGTTTTCTGTGGGCCGGATACTAGATGGTTATTTCTATACTTAATTTTTAATATGTTATTTCTGGCGCTTTCTGCCTTATTCTTAAGGCTAAAAGTTGCCCCGTAGTCTACCCATATTCATATAGTTCCCCACTGTAAGCTTGAAACATCTGGGCTACTTTGGTCTAAAAGTATGCATTTATTTCTGATTTTGCTATAATTAATTTAGTCATTTGTTCGGCCAATAAGCTCTCAGGGCCATCTTTATTTATTATCTGGATATGCTGTGCCTCTAGTTTGGACAGTTTACTAATTAGTAGATCCAATTGTAACTTGCGTTGTTTCTGGGTGCGAGCTACAAATCCAATTGTCTGACCTCTCAAGGAGGCTTTAAAAGTATCCAAACCACCTCACAAGACACGCTATATCCGTTACAGTCAAAACACTCTTGAGCCTATTGTTTGATATATGTGCAAAATTCTTCATACGTCAACAGCTTTTTATAAAATGGCCATGAAGCCCTCTGTCTAACCTCCATAGCCCCCCTTAGCTCCAAGATCAGAGGATTATGGTCCCTCCTTCACGAAGAGGACCCCCACACCTTCGACTCCAATGCCCTCCAACAGCTCGTGGAGAGCCTCCGCAGCCCACCTCCAGGAGCAGGCCAGCCCAGCTGCTACGAGGAAACCCCACCCCCCGCACAGAGCACACAGCAGGCAGCACCCACCACCACGGATGCCTCCTAGGACTCCGACGAAGAACACATGGCCTTTCAACGCTGTGTGTTGGGGTGCCAGGAGAATCTGGCTGAACAGGTGCGGGTAGGCTTCAAATGCATAGCAACCACACTAGATGTCATACGTGGGTGTCTAAGTCCCATCAGGGACCACTCACAGTCCATAACGGACACCCACAGTCCGCTCAATGCTCTCTAATGGACCATGGCTGACATTGCAGGAGCCCTGACTCAGAGACTAGAACAATTGTCCAGTCAGAGTGGCTCTAGCGATGTCACATGGGAGTTAGGACACATGCGGAGGTTAATGGAGACCATGGAGCGGACACAGGTGGAAAGAGCAGCTGCCACAGCTGCACATCAGCGAGAGGCAGCTGGGTTTCTCAATGATGTCAAGAGCATCCTCATGGCATTGCTGCCACACGGCCTGGCGCTGATGCATGCTGCTGCTACCACTCCATCCACATCTCCACCCCCTGAAGTGCCACACAGTGCAGCAGACATTCCACCTCCGGCCCCTGAGGTGTTACTGCCACACACTGCTGGAGTCCACCAGCACCCACAAATGAGGCACATGAAACAGCAGTGGACAAAGATGTGGATGAACCTGCCTTCGCGGTATGAAGGACGCAGTAGCATTCATTTCCGCCATATGGCCGTTTTCTGCTTGGTTCTGCCTTCTGCATCATCACCTTCCACTGTCTCCCAATACACTCTGCACCACTCACCTTGGACCTCGAAATGGACTGCCATGTCTGTTTGATTGCTAATGACACAGCAATCAGACTGCGGAGTGAACTTGTCCTCTTCCTTTAGACTTGTCATTACCTGAAGGACTCTGGCTGGCCCTCCATGGGCCAACATCGTAAAGTGGGTTTTGCATGGCTCTGTACTGCTCCAGTTGCAACACTCCACTGAATGTGCATTAAACATTCATATTCACAGAGATGTGTCATGTCTATGATCTTTCAAGTGGGGAAGTATGGATGAATGTGTGGTCAGTGATTACCCCTTACGTCCATGTTGCTCATGTTGTTGGACTTGGGTCACAGGGTGACACATTTCTGAATGTGGTTTGGGTGGCGCGGACCCAGCAACAGGGAAGCACGCATTAGTTACTTCCTTGTCCAGCCCGAGACGGAACCACCCCCAGAGCTCCGGGGTCATTGTTCAAACCCTTATGCTGGACTGGCATACGCCAGGCCAGCCCATTCCGCTCACGCTCAAAGGGGGGATGACAAAGCTACATGTCCCAGGTCTTACCTGTAGTGATCTGCTGATCACAGGTATAGTTGACAGCATACCACAGACACTCACACCCATCCAGCACACGTGTCACAAGACATATGACCCTGCCAATACAAAGCGTCAGGCGCATGAGCTCGACACCGTTTCCACTCTCTATCTGGGTGTATCCGTGTGGTGTTGATTTAGGCATGAGGGCCTAGGGCCCTGCAACACCACATTCCCCAGGCCCGAGGTGACATGATGGCATCCGCACCACAATACTCAATCATTGAGGGTCCATGACTTGCGGGTCACAGACTTGGTGCCACTGGATACACTGCGGCTGGCACAAGCACATCGCCAGGGGACGGTGATTTTCGGTGCGCTGAGGTACGTGTGTTCCAGTTGAGAGGACCCATTTGTTTAATTGAGGATTGAAGAGAACAGCAGTACAATGCGTCTTTAATTGTCACAGGACGAGAGGAAATCGGGTGACACGTGAGTAAAATGAAATGTAATAGTAGAAGCTACAAAAGGAGTAAAGGTAGCGTGAAGGAAGAAGGTCCATTTAACCAAAAGCAGACAGACTAAATGACAGATACTTCCACTTACTGGATTCTCCTCATCTTTAAATTAAGTTTGATGACTTTCAAGACCGCCATTTCAGCATGCCCACGCGTCGTGCTCACACACGCGGCTCTTTGGGATTTGTTCCCACTACCTCCTAATATATTTACGGGATCACTGATTTAAACAGCAAATGATTGCTCTACCCTTGGTTACTCACCTGACAGTTTCCCTGATGCCCTCATTCCCCGTCCTAAGGAAGACCCGCCGCTGAGGACCACACTAACCCTTTAGCACCAGGGTCGAAACGTAGACACCCCCGAATAGGCCCACACCCTTTTCTTGACCCCCTACATTTGAAAACAGAAGAAAGTACACTGTGCAAATAACAGTTAAAAGCGAACTCGATGTACTGTATCGTACTGTACATATATATATAGGGGTAGGCCTGAATGTCGTTGCGATACCGTTTTTTTGATTTACATTGGATCTCATATGTTTTGAGTTATTGAAATTAATGTATTCCTCCTTTTTCCTTTTCCTATTTCTCCACACATGAGCTCTGACCTTTCACCTACCACTTCCTGTCTGATGATAACCATGTGATATATACACTGTATATGTCCCTATGGATAAAATACCATATATGATTGATTAAACAAGGTTTTTCAATCTTTACCGGTTGGGCTGTGTCATTTAAAGTAGTGTATCTATAAACAGTATCGTGCCTTATTGTTTTTGATATATACATGCTTCAGCAATCTACTTAACGAAAGGATTTCTCAGAATTAATGTAATAGTAGTTTAGGACCACTTGTATCCTATACCGACCAATACCCAGGTCTTCTGACTTTACTGGGTCACCCCATTCTTTCATAATGAGGTAGGGGCACCTTCAGTAATGAGCGGGTGTGCAGCCTGAGATGATGCCCCGTCCTGACGGTCCGGACTGGTTACGATTGTTGTGAGCCCTGCCCAACCGCAGTGTAGGCCTGAGCCAGCTGGCAGTGCGTGCCTCCTGCCACGTGGCGTTGCCTCACGGGTCACAGAGTTAGTGGCACCTAAAGGGCTGAGCAGGTGTGCAGCCTGTGATGATGCCGTGTTCACTGATATGTCCTCTGCCATAACGAAATTAAGACCCGGAATTAAGTGTGAGACCTGGTGGCCCACGGAGCGGGGCTGCATGATGTGGAGCATGCCATGTTCGCGGGCCCTGGGCTTGGGGCTTGCACAAGCACATGGTGGGCCCTCTTTTTTGCGACACACCAGTGGCGGAAGGTGAGCAGTGAGGCCTGGGTGTACAGGGGCTGGCATGCACCACTGGGTGGTGGTAGGGGCTGGGGTGCAACTGACTGGGTGCGCAGAGGTGGGCATGCACTGCTGGGGTGCAGGAGGGGCTGGGGTGAAGCTGCCTGGGTGCGCAGGAGCCGGCACGCACTGCAGGGAGACGTTAGGGGCTGGGGTGCAGCTGCCTGGGTGCACAGGGGCAGATAGGCTATGATGTCATCTGCATTTGTATGTACTCTGCCATTCATGTATCTGGACTCTGTTTCAGATGAGGTATCTGTTTCAGATGAGGAACCTGGTGAACTACAGTACGTACCGGCACTTGGTTGGAGACACACCGGTGGCAGCAGTTGAGCAGTGAGGCCTGGGTGCGCAGTGTCTGCACTCTCTCTCCCTGTCGCTCTCTTCTTTTTTCTGTCTCTCCCTCCCTCTCTTTCCGTCTTTCTCACCCTCCCTATCCTTCCGTCTATTTCTCCCTCTCTCTCTTTCTGTTTTTCTTTCTCCCCTCTCTTTCCATCTTTCTCTCTCTCTCTCTTTCCGTCTTTCTCTCCCTCTTTTTCTGTCTTTCTCTCTTTCCCTCTCTTTCTGTCTTTATGTCTCCCCCTCTCTTTCCGTGTTTCTTTCTCTCTCTCTCTCTTTCTCTCTCTCTGTATCTCTCTTTCTCCTTCGTGCTCTCTCTTTCCTTTGATGAGCGCATCACACAATTCTTATCTGGATTTTTGTCTTGAAGGTTGTGACCTACAGAATGTCCTGAGGAGACCCGCCATGAGTCTTCATTAATGTTGTTTTGAGTATTTTTTAATACATTTTCGTTTGGTAATTCGAAGGTGAATGTGTGATGCTCATTTTTGGGATGACACATGCATGTTACCTGTTGTGATTGAGTGACATCAGGCAAATGTATTTGTACATGAGTGCTCCCTGGAGCACATAATGCTAGTGTTACACTAAGAATGTGGGGGCATATTATGAAGACAGGCGATAAAACTATCGGTGTTTTAGCAGCAGAAAACTGCAGCTAAAACGGCGATAATGGGCTTGATAATATGCTCTATGGAATTCCATTTGAAGCACATGTTAGAAGTCCTTCGCATTTAACGAGGTACTGCGATAATTGTATTGCCTGTCTTGATGATATGCCCCGTGGTTCCCCTGGGCTTATTTTCTGTATGGTGTAGAAGTTGGATACAGTAAGTGGATTTTTCATCCCTTTTGATCATATATATTAAGGGGTACAAATGGTATTTTAGGATTTAAAATAATGCTGCCAATATTTCGGTAGTGAGACAAAATATCGAAAATAAAATATCGATATACAATAATATCGATGTTTTAATTTCGATGGTATAGAATATCGATGTCCAAAATATCGACAGACAGAATATCGTTTTTTTTAAGGTATGTATGTTACTAATATCGAAAATATCGAAATTTACTAATATCGAAATTTTGTTTAGTGTTATGTATTTTATTATTTTGTTTATATGTTTGTTAAATATGTTCTGTAATGTATGTTTGAAAATGAGTAAATTTGTTTACATTTTGCGTTTTAGTATCAGAGCGGCTTGTGGGTTTATAGGGGTATAGGGTGAGAAGTAATTTAATAACAATTAATTAATTAATATATTTTTGTAAATATTTTTAATTAATAATTAATTGGTAATTAATTTATATTAATTAGTTAATTACATTAATTAGAGTTAATGTTTTAATATACATACATTTTTGTTATTGTTAATTAATTAATTGGTAATTAAATAATATTAATTAGTAAATTAAATTAATTAGAGTTAATGTGCTAATATATTTAATTTATTGTTATTGTTAATTAATATTATGTGTAGTGGGTTGTGTGTTTATAGGGGGATAGGGTGTTATATAATTAAATTTAATTAATTAAAGAGATTGTATTTATTTGTTGGTATTTATTGTTAATTAATTAGTAATTAATATGTGTTAATTAGTTCATTTATAATTACATCAATTTAGTAATATTAATTGTTATTAATTGATTAATAGAAATGTATATTAATTTTGTTTTTTTGTATGTGTAGTGTGTTGTGTGTTAAAGGGGGAGTAGTGTGGGAAGTAATTTTTACCCCCATGCTATCCAACGCTTTCCCTACTGTTGCACCCTCTGGAGTGGAAATAGTAATTTTAACCCCTACGCTATCCAACGCTTTCCCTACTGTTGCACTCTCTGGAGTGGGAATAGTAAATGTTACCCCTACACTATCCAACACTTTCCCTATTGTTGCACCCTTTGGAGTGGGAATAGTAATTTTTACCCCTACGCTATCCACCGCTTTCCCTACTGTTGCACCCTTTGGAGTGGGAATAGTAATTTTTACCCCTACCTTATCCAACGCTTTCCCTACTGTTGCACCCTCTGGAGTGGCAATAGTAATTTTTACCCCTACGCTATCCAACGCTTTCCCTACTGTTGCACCCTCTGGAGTGGGAATAGTAATTTTTACCCCTACGCTATCCAACGCTTTCCCTACTGTTGCACCCTCTGGAGTGGGAATAGTAATTTAAACCCCTACGCTATCCAACGCTTTCCCTACTGTTGCACCCTCTGGAATGGGAATAGTAATTTTAACCCCTACGCTATCCAACGCTGTCCCTACTGTTGCACTCTCTGGAGTGGGAATAGTAAATTTTACCCCTATGCTATCCAACGCTTTCCCTACTGTCGCACCCTTTGGAGTGGGAATAGTAATTTTTACCACTACGCTATCCAACGCTTTCCCTACTGTTGCACCCTTTGGAGTGGGAATAGTCATTTTTACCCCTACGCTATCCAACGCTTTCCCTACTGTTGCACCCTCTTGAGTGGGAATAGTAATTTTTACCCCTACGCTATCCAACGCTTTCCCTACTGTTGCACCCTCTGGAGTGGGAATAGTAATTTTTACCCCTACGCTATCCAACGATTTCCCTACTGTTGCACCCTCTGGAGTGGGAATAGTAATTTTTACCCCTACGCTATCCAACGCTTTCCCTACTGTTGCACTGTCTGGAGTGGGAATAGTAATTTTTACCCCTACGCTATCCAACGCTTTCCCTACTGTTGCACCCTCTGGAGTGGGAATAGTAATTTAAACCCCTACGCTATCCAACGCATTCCCTACTGTTGCACCCTCTGGAGTGGGAATAGTAATTGTAACCCCTACGCTATCCAACGCTTTCCCTACTGTTGCACTCTCTGGAGTGGGAATAGTAAATTTTACCCCTACGCTATCCAACGCTTTCCCTAATGTCGCACACTTTGGAGTGGGAATAGTAATTTTTACCACTACGCTATCCAACGCTTTCCCTACTGTTGCACCCTTTGGAGTGGAAATAGTAATTTTTACCCCTACGCTATCCAACGCTTTCCCTACTGTTGCACCCTCTGGAGTGGGAATAGTAATTTTTACTCCTACGCTATCCAACGCTTTCCCTACTGTTGCACTCTCTGGAGTGGGAATAGTAATTTAAACCCCTACGCTATCCAACGCTTTCCCTACTGTTGCACCCTCTGGAGTGGGAATAGTATTTTAACCCCTACGCTATCCAACGCTTTCCCTACTGTTGCACTCTCTGGAGTGGGAATAGTAAATGTTACCCCTACGCTATCCAACGCTTTCCCTAATGTCGCACCCTTTGGAGTGGGAATAGTAATTTTTACCACTACGCTATCCCACGCTTTCCCTACTGTTGCACCCTTTGGAGTGGAAATAGTAATTTTTACCCCTACGCTATCCAACGCTTTCCCTACTGTTGCACCCTCTGGAGTGGGAATAGTACTTTTTACCCCTACGCTATCCAACGCTTTCCCTACTGTTGCACCCTCTGGAGTGGAAATAGTAATTTAAACCCCTACGCTATCCAACGCTTTCCCTACTGTTGCACCCTCTGGAGTGGGAATAGTAAATTTTACCCCTACGCTATCCAACGATTTTCCTACTGTTGCAATATGTGGAGTATGTATATATATTAATTTATATGTAGTTTTTAATTTATTTTAAATGTATATGTATTAGGTATAATTTTTTTAATATGTTTTAATGCTTTTATTTAATATTTGTAAAATTATATGTATTTTTAAACTATGTTTACAGTATTATTAATACATTTAAAAAAACGATATTTTCTTTTTCGATATTTTTGTACTACGATATTAAATTTCCGATATTTTTGTACTTACCTTTATGAAGATATAACTCCGATATTTTTGACTTCGATATTTTTTTTAGTATCGATATTATTAAAGGTAGATAGTCTGTCTGTCGATAATATGTCATAGATTCCAATATTTCAATAGCATCAGCAAATATTATGAAATATGGATTATAATTTAGGCAATCACTAGTATTTTTCACAGACATTCCATGTATCAACCTGATCTGTTTAGTGATCTGAACATTCAGAATGAATTGTGTGTTTATACGAAGAATTTGATACTACAAAATTGGCCTATTTAAAATTTTACTTGGCGAAGTTAACCTCATGTTTGGTTATAGTGCGTGCTAGTTGGGCAAGTTGCCACTCAGTTTCATTCACTTTAAAACACATTTTAAATGGACATTCCAAGTTGATGCTCGTCCGAATATCGTACTTCATCTAGATAGGTTCAGCAATCTTGAGCATTGAAGTAAAAATCTTACTTTTATTAAATGATTTGATGGTGCCCATGTGAATACTTTTTGATTGGCTATCATTTAATCCTCTTTCCAGGTTTGATACTGCTCTATATAAAGGTATTGCAAGATAGCGCTTATACTGCGCCCATGGGATTATTGATTCTTGGTTGGACCCACATGCCAGGCTGTAATTTAGTCCTCTTTCCAGGTTTGATAAATTCACTATATAAAGGTATATCAAGATTGCGCTTGAAAAGAACCGTTGCGTTCAAGCTACGGGAACGATCGGGATATAATTGCTAAATGCAGGGCAATGGATCGAGTTTTGTTTTTGGATGTGCCTGTCTAACATTATTTTTATTTGACCTTTGTGCTAAGCTTCACAATGTGGTTTTAGATACAGGACTGGGTGAGGAAGCTTGGGTGAGATATATTGGATCTTTGATGATACAGGCTTGAAGTCATAATTGTAGGACTGTAGGGCTGATAGAATATTGTTTTTTCTGGATTACACTGTTTGACTGGAGAGGTATTATTTCAGGAGAGTCCTGAAAGTGGAGTGCCTTTTTGTATATATTGAGGTAATTGTATGTCTGATGATCTGTGACATTGATGAATGCATGCATGTGTATGATTATATATAAGGGGTAGAACGTATGATGGTAGGTATCCAGGTGATATTGCTAACTTTTCACATGGATTGGATTGATCTAACATTACCAAATATTCACCTTCAACAATTATAAGGTTTTATTGTCTGCAGCATTATCATCCTGAATTTGGAGTCGCAAACAAACTTGTTCACATCTTTTAAATCCAGAACTAGTATGTATGCTTACCTGGCTTTGTTATTTAGGACATTATGGAGTTTTACATGTGAGTGACTTCTGAACATTCTGGGTAAGTTGACAGGACTGCACTCGTAAATGTATTGTGTGAAGTCAAGTTGTATATGTATTCCATTCTGAGGCATGCAACCTGTTCAATGATTCACAACGCTGCTGCTGTTGAATCCACAGGCAACAAATTAATGCAGTTTAATTGCACACAAGTTTATACTTAAAAATGGCTGGATGCGAGCAGGTCAAACTTTAAGTCTGACGCAGTGTGGGCAGCCATACTTAGATATTGAACATGGCCATTAGTCCATTGTCCAAAGTGTCAATGTCCTGATAAGGCCAAAAAAACAATAAAACTGAAACACATCAGCCAATCTTAATTACGAAGAAGTTCACTTTGAAATGAAAAACTTGCTTTGGAGGAATAATTCACTTTTTCAAAATTTGAGCCTGACGAAGAAGTGAGGCGTATGGACTATATTTTGTTAAACTACCTCCCGGTGCTTTTGTAGCCACTTAAATAATGTGCATAAATGCACACAATGGACTGTGTTGTTATATATGTTGAGCCAGTGTGATCAATGCACGATATGCACTATCACTTTTTGCGTGCATACTAAGAATAAAATGATGTCAGTAAGAAATAGTTTTGTGAGTAGACAAAAGATACTTCCTGTTACGTGACAAGCAATAGGTGTATGATTTATGTATACTGGTGAGCACAAAATGATAAATTGAAACATTATTAATTAAGAGAAATGCTTCGAAAGATGCTTAACTGATATGAAGGGGAACCAACCTCTTTATATTTATCAGTAAGCCAAGGTTCCGTTAGGTGATATGAGCTTCCCTGTATTTATCATAGGGATGGATGTTGCTGTCACAGTGCAGCGTGAGCTCTAAAAATGAAAGATGGAGCAGAAACCATTGAAATAGATACAAGACAGGCTGCATGCTGCAATGTTGAAGTGGGGCTTTCAGATAAGTGTCTGCAGGCATTTTAGTGCACCTCTGTATGCCCTACAGTCACCCTGGAAGTGGAGTGGACCCGCTAATTGACAAGGAGTTACAGCATCAATGGGACCCAGACCTGTGTGTGCAGAAAGTTATAACAGTCGCATGTGCCCCACCTACTGTTGTGGAAACCATGATGCAGCAGGTGAGTGGGCAGTCTTTAGTCAAGCTGGCAATGAATTTGCGGCAGCAGCTGAGTACAACAAATAGCCGGGTAAGAGCTAGCAATTCAGAGCCCGCTGGAGCAGATGTATTTCTGGCACTGAAGGTGAATAAAATCCCCTTGCATGCTTATGACGATTGAAAGAGAGAGAGACTCTGTTTATTTAGACCATAGTCTTTAAACACCGAGATCTTATAAAATACCAACACTGTACATACCTATTGGTAACATAAGAATACACAAATAACGTTTAAAATCATACAGTCACTTTCCGGGCTGCTCTACTTAATACATCTGTAGTAGAGCGGTGGCTGCCGTCGCCCCTTGCAACCTCTAAATTTCTAATTTTTATAAAATCAAGTAAGAAGATAAAAACCTCATAAAACCTTAATAAAACAGAAATAACAAATCTCCTAAGGGTAAAAAGTTCTTTACATTCACTATTCTTCATTAGCAGCAATAGATTATAAAATTTGGAGTAAAATGACTTCGGTCTTAAGCCTTTAACTCCTGAGTGGGGATTTTAAGATAACATTCATTGCTGTCTTTGCTTAAGTTTTTCCCTTGCAAACCGATTTACCCCTCTTATGTAATTTCCTAGTGCAATTGCAGTATCCAGATTTTCCATTTCTATCAATAATGCAATGGTTTGTGCTCGAGATCTTATTCCATATTTTATAAATAGTGGCCGTAGAAATAGTTTTCTCGCTTCTAGCGTCAGAAGGCAATCTACCAAAATATGCTATATTTCACACTTTGTCCCCAGCCCGCATTTGCATAGTCCATCGGGGTATAGCATTTCTGCCTTTAATCTCCCCTCCATTAGCCATGGGTTAATGCCAATTCGTATTTTCAAAATTTTGTATCTAAGTCTATGGTTTGGCAAGGTTTCTAGATACGGATACCATGCATCATTTTCCCACACTTTTATCATGCATTGGACCGACATTTTCTTTCGCAGGTATTCTAGGTCCTGCTTCCTTAATTGCTCCATACCTTGAGCTCTAAGTAGACTCTTGGAGAAGGCGACGTCTAAGGGATTCTGGTTTGCTCTCACATTTAAGCTCCCAGTTATCTCCTTAATTTTCCTTCTCGCTTCTATTGCCCATTTTAGGCTACTATGCCTGATTTCCTCACTGCACCAATGTGAAACCTCCTGTGCGCCCCCTTGGGATTGGCGTTTCCAGAATCTTGCCAGGGACATTTGGGCCTGGATATTCCATGCTATTGTTCCTGTCTCTATTCTTATTGCTTGTATCAAAGCAGACTTCATTAGGGACAGTAGCATTTTTAGGGCCTTGCCTTCCTCCCGATCCCACCCTCTTTTACCACTGAGATGTAGAACCTCTACTCCATACAGTACTTGTGGCGGGATCATAGCTTCATAAGCTTTTAGCAAAGGTTTGTGTGACCTGGCCCCATAGTTTTTATTGAATTTTTTCAGGCCGCAAATGGAGGACAATGTTTTCGCTTTTTAGGCATCCAAATGTGTTCCCCATTTTAAGGAGCTTTTGAACCATAGGCCTAGGTATTCATATTCCTTTACAGTTTCCAGTTTTGTTTGACCTAGATACCAGCTAAAGGTTTTGGGCTTTTTACCAAAAGTCAAAATCCCCATTTTGTTTATGTTTACCACTAACAGTTTGGTCTTACAGTATTCACTAAAAGCATTTAATTTTCTCTGTAGCCCTAGCTCCGTCTGATCAATTATCACTAGATCATCTGCGTATACCAGGCTTGCTACCTTCCTTCCACTCATTCTGGGGCTCGCACTTCTTTCCACTTCCAGTGCTGGTGGTAGGTCAGCTAAGAAAATTGAAAAGAGGAGAGGGGCCAGGACACATTTTCTTTGCCAATGCCCCTTGAGTGTCTTTAATCACTTGGGCCCAGTTTCCTCTATGCAATTCTTTTAGAATTGCAAGTAGGCCTGCTGGGATCTCATATTTAATCAAGCACTCCCACAACCTCCTACGATCCACCAAATCAAAGGCCGCCCTGAAGTCGACGAAGCAGCAGAACATTTTCCCCTTTTGTTCTATCGAGTTCCGGGCAAGTACCCAAAGGGCATAACAGTGGTCCACTGTAGAGTGCCCTTCTTGAAATCCCCCCTGTTCTACTCGGACAATTGAATTCGCTTCTACCCAATTTTTTTGTTTACCTAGCACTATTTTTGCAAATATTTTCTCCCTGATGTCTAACAGGTCGATTAATCTGTAATTTTTTGTGGTGTGCATATCACCTTTCTTGTGTATGGGCCTTATTATTGCCCCATTCCTGTTATTTGGGAACCTCCCAGTGTCCAAAACAATTCGGAACATTTTAGCAAAAAATTCAGCCCACCAATCTGTCTGGGTTTTAATTATCAGCGCCGGGAGGTTATCTGGGCCTGCTGCTCTTGTTAAATTCAGACTCTTTATCGTACTTTTAACTTCAGGGACCAAGAAATTAAGTTTTATATCTGCTACCAGACCGCTCAGTCTGTGTGCTGATTCTCTTCCGGGTTACTCCCAGGGCTATAGAGGTCCTACAGACTGCTTCTGCTACTACACAGTTCATTGTGGCTGTCTGGCGGTCCACAGCCGAATGAACTAATTTCCAGAACTGGCGTAGGTTCCTTGCCTCAATAGCTTCAAGTAATTTTAACCAACAGGTTTCTTTATATTCTCTTTTTGCCCTCCTAATTAACGTATTGTATTCTCTTTTTAGACTTACAAGGTTGTTTCCACTACCCTGCCCGCCCTTTAAAAGTTGGCGGCGCGTCATTCTTCTCACTTCTCTTTTCTTTTCCAGGCATTCCTTGGTGAACCACCGGCCTTGTAACTCCGGCTTTGGGTGGATCTTTTTAACCTTTTTTTTATCATTTCTCAGCCCCTCACTGAGGGTTTGGACCACATCCTCGATTTTTCCCATGTACCACTCTAACCCCTGGCCGCTTACTGTGTCCAGATCTAGATTCTGTTGTAACTTTACTAGCCTAGCCACATATTCTTCCGTCAGCCTTGTTGTACTTCGCCTGGGGTATTCCATCTGTTGTTCCATAACTTGGGTACAGGACATTTGCTGTGCATCAGGGATTTCTAGAAAGAAAATGTTATGGTCACTCCCTTCTCTATTTAAAATCCTAAACCCTGTGATTAGTTGGAAGCTCCAGGGGGTCGCGAACACATAGTCAATTGGACAGTTTTGGGTACCTGGCTTCTCCTAATTCCCTTAAATTTATTTGTTTGACATCATCTCCTAAGTCATTTATATTCCAGGAGGCTAATCTAATGCTATGTGGCTTACCTTTTTCCTATTCCACAGTATCTAGCCAGCCGACATCGCCATGCCCTCCAGAAGCTCTAGATGAGGGACCTGCATGGCCTATATCCTTACTCCAGTTTCCCCACCAATTTTCTGCGTTTGAATTAGTTGCTACTATTTTAATATTTTCCAGGGGGGGCCTTCGTCTTCTTCTGGGTCCCTTATACTTACTTGTCTCTTTCCTAACCCTGCATGACACCTTAGGAAATGTTTCCCTTGCCACCCTTTCCCTTCTACTTTTAGTAATACCTCATCTTCGGAAAATAGACGTATTCCCTCTACGTGTAGCTCCTTAGCTGCTTTTTCAATCGTATTTTTTACCAGATTTGAGTACAACTTTACACTGGTAACATCCTTCCCTTCTTTATTATGCCTAAAACCCACTAGTCTTAGATCATTTGTACCTATTGCTCTCAGGTTATGGCATTTTGCAAACCCTTGTAGGAGTTGTAACCTTAGCTCGTCATGAGGCACAGTGGAGCTGTGCTCATGATGAGTTGAGTTTGTCATAACTGCTGCGGCCGGCCCATGCGCGGCTGATTGCCCGCCTGTGCGGGATACCTATGGGAGTGGGCGGAGCCATGACGAATCTAGCTCGTCATGAGCATAGCTCCACTGTACAGCATGACGAGCTGGACTCATCATGAGTACCGTGGCGCCGCGCGCGGCCCCTCCCCCCGCATCGCGGGGTAATTAGCCCCACGTGGAAGGGTTAAGGCGAATGTGCGCCATGTGCATGAGCAAAATACCACTGCTCACAATGATGAACTGGTGTAGCAATGGGGGATGGTCCGCCCCAAGCGGCATGAGTTTTGGGCGTGGCAGCTTCCACATCCTCCCCCGCTCATTCACAGGGCCGCCACAGGTGGCAAAAGCAGTGACCGCCTCAGGAGGCATAAGGGCTAGCTATGCAACTGTAATTATGGGAACAATAGGCTGAAGTGTGTTTACCCATTACCCCACAATGTATGCACTGGTGAGTAGAAGCAATATGTGACAGACAATTTAATAGACCAATGGATGAAGACTGCTAATCAAAAGCTCCAATTTTTATCTATAATATATATTTATATTTAAACAAAATGTCAGGCAAGACAGAAAAAGAGGTATCAAAGGCCAGACCTAAGAAAGGGGGTATTCATCAGTCTTCAACAAAGTGGAATTCAGAGCGAAACTGTGGACAGGTACACCCTGGCTCTAAACTCAGCAGGAAACACCCTCAGGGGAAGGCCCACTCCCAGAACCCATATCCTGAGGGGTGAGAGGGATCCACACCAAATGAAAGAAGCAACAATACAAACTTGGAGCCAGAAAAGGCCAGGCTAAACAACAGCACATGGTATTTTAATATTCAAAGAATAAATGCAGAGGGTTCACTGATAGAATATCAATGCCCAAAACATCCCCATACACAAATATAAAGTCATAAATATCAATAGCAATAATATTGTCATCCTATATTCATAATGGTAAGTATAAAAATATCAAAAAATATTGATGTGCAAAATATCAATGTTATTATATACGTAAAAAATAATGTTGAATATGTCATGAGTGATGTCAATGACCATGTCATGAGTGATATTATATGTGACGTCATCAGCAGTGCATTGCGGGTGCGTGAGTTATGGTAAGCTGAACTAACTATAACGGGGGAATTTCAATGATTTTGTACGAGTAAATGTTCAACTAACTATAACGCCCCTGCAACCTATGGCTTTTTCAGTGAATTTCTAAGGTTTTTTAAATGCTAATTTCTAACTATAAAATGCCTGAAAGCTATAGTTTTTTCAGTTAATTTCAAAGGTTTTTTAAATGCTAATTTGTAACTATGCCTACAGAGGTAGGACATGTGAAGAAAGAAGAAAACACACACAGAAAGAAGAAAAAGAAATGCAGTAAGAAGCAACAGAAGTCCTCAAAGACCAATAAAAGTGCAGGAAGAAGGATGACATGCAGAAAGAACAAACAGAGGAGCAGAAAGAGGCCTTGTTGCGAAATCATTCTGTGCCCTCAACTTTTTCAGATGGTTACTGGTGGAAACTGACTCTGACTAACCAGTCCTAGAGCCAGTGCATGCTAAAAGACACTTAGAATACAGTTACAACACCTACATACACTAGGGAACACTATGCGTTGGGGTACTCCTGTGATTACCATGGCCTCCTCTGTAAGACCCTAGTACATAATAGGGCATGGGGGTTAAAACTACCTCTTTAAATGGGCCTCAGGGCACTTTTGCACACTGGTGAAGGGAGGGGTGGCTGAGCTAATGTGTACAAACACGCCCTGTGGCTGTTTTAATTTGGGGGATAAAGTCCCCTGAGTGTCCCTTGGGTCCAACTAGCCCACCAGGTATCTCCAGTTAGTGCCACAGAGCTGTGTTGCAGAGAGGTGTAAAAATGGGCACAGCCTGGACCACTTCTCTGTAACGCAGCGCAGTGGCGCTTACAGGACACACCTGGTGGACTAGTTGGCCTCCAGGGGCCCTCAGTATTGAAGGGCAATTATTTGCCCAACCTAAAACGAGCCACAGGGCATGTTTGCACACATCACCTCAGGCCCCATCCCCTACCTTCACCACTGTGTAAATGCACCTTGCGGCCGTTTTAAGTGTGAGATTAAGTTCCCTTGAATACTGAGGTCCCTAGGGTCCAACTAGCCCACTGGGTACCTCCAGTAAACACCACAGAGCTGTGTTGCAGAGAGGTTTAAAAAGGGGCACGGCCTGGACCACCTCTCTGCAGAGCAGTGGCGCTTACTGGAAGCACCTGGTGGGCTAGTTAGCCCCCAGGGGCCCGCAGGATTGAAGGGGAATTATTTCCCCAACTTAAAACACACCGCAGGGTGTGTTTGCACACGTCACCTCAGTCCCCGTCCCCTCCCTTCCCCACTGCATAAACACGCCCTGTGTCCGTTTTAAGTTGGGAAATTAAGTCCCCTTGAATCCTGAGGGTCCCTAGGGTCAAACTGGCCCACTAGGTACCTCCAGTAAGTGCCATTGCAGAGATGTAAAATGGGGCACGTCCTGGACCACCTCTTTGCAACACAGCGCAGTGGTGCTTACTGGAAGCACCTGGTGGGCTAGTTGGCCCTCAGGGGTCCTCAGGATTAAAGGGGAATTATTTCCCCAACTTAAAACGCGCCACATGGCATGTTTGCTCACGTTACCTCAGGCCCTGCCCCCTCCCTTCACCACTGTGTAAACGCACCCTGTGGCCGTTTTAAGTTGGGAGATTAAGTCCCCTTGTCCCCTTGAATCCTGAGGGTCCCTAGGGTCCAACTAGCCCACTAGGTACCTCCTAGGTATCTATAACATACCTGAAACCTATAGTTTTTTCAGTGAATTTCAAAGGTTTTTTACCGCTAATTTGTAACTATAAGGTGCCTGAAACCTATGTTTTTTTTCAGGTAATTTTAAAGATTTTTTAAATACTAGTTTCTAACTATACCTACAGAGATAGGACATGTGAAGAAAGTAGAAATAACACACAGAAAGAACAAAAAGAAATGCAGAAAGAAGCAACAGAAGTCCTCAAAGACCAATAAAAGTGCAGGAAGAAGGAAGACATGCAGAAAGAACAAACAGAGGAGCAGAAAAAGGCCTTGTTGCAAAATCATTCTTTGCCCTCAACTTTTTCAGATGGTTACTGGTGGAAACTGACTCTGACTAACCAGTCCTAGAGCCAGTACATGCTAAAAGACACTTAGAATACAGTTAAAACACCTACATACACTAGGGAACACTATGCATTGGGGTACTCCTGTGATTACCATGACCTCCTCTGTAAGACCCTAGTACATATTAGGGCAGGGGGATTAAAACTACCTCTTTAAATGCGCCTCATGGCACGTTTGCACTGGTGAAGGGAGGGGTGGCTGAGCTAATGTGTACAAACACGCCCTGTGGCTGTTTTAATTTGGGGGTAAAGTCCCCTTGAATCCTGAGTGTCCCTTGGGTCCAACTAGCCCACCAGGTATCCCCAGTTAGCGCCACAAAGCTGCGTTGCAGAGAGGTGTAAAAATGGGCACGGTCTGGACCACCTCTCTGCAACGCAGCGCAGTGGCGCTTACTGGAAGCACCTGGTGGACTAGATGGCCCCCAGGGGCCCTCAGTATTGAAGCGGAATTATTTCCCCAACTTAAAATGCACCACAGGGCATGTATGCACACGTCACCTCAGACCCCATCCCCTCCCTTCACCACTGTGTAAATGTACCCTGTGACCGTTTTGAGTTGTGAGATTAAATCCCCTTGAATCCTGAGGGTCCCTAGTGTCCAACTAGACCACTAGGTACCTCCAGTAAGCGCCACAGAGCTGTGTTGCAGAGAGGTGTAAAAAGGGGCACGGCCTGGACCACCTCTCTGCAACACAGCGCAGCGGTGCTTACTGGAAGCACCTGGTGGGCTGTGAGCTCCCCGCAAATATTTTGAAAAAGCCCAGGGGGCTGGCGGTCCTCGAGGTTTGGGGGGGACCTTTGAGCCCCCCCATCCATTTATTTTAGAAGCCCTGGCGGTCCTCAGGGCTGGGGGGGCTGTGAGCACCCCCACAAATATGTTTAAAAAGCCCCAGGTGTGGTGGTACCTAGGGCTGGGGGGCCCCTTTAGGCCCTCATTACAATAAAAGATTGCCCCCAGGATTTGGCCCACCCGGGGGCTAAATATTAACGAAGCGCTGGAGCCCACACTTCGTTTTTTTTTCACGGCCGGATCGGCAGATCCTCAGTGCTACCCACGTTTAAAAAAAATATATATTGTTTGTCCCTGGGGGTCCATGTAAGCAGGCCTAGGGGGTCAGGGCGTTTTTACCCTGCCCCCTTTTCGTGTTTTGCGCATTTGTTTTTCTCTTTACTTGTGCCTCGGTTCTACCGTGGCACAAGATGGCTGCCAACACTTCCTGGTTTGGAGTGTTGACAGCCAATTAGCATAAAGCTCATGATCGGGAGGGTGCGCGGATATTTTTATTTGATTTTCTCATAAACTATTGAACAGATTTACACCATTTAACAAAAAGAGTTCTTTCTGATCCAAGGGCTACCTTTTTGCCAAATTTGGTGTAATTCCGTTCAGCAGTTAGGGCTATAGCCGCGGCTAAAGTTTCCAATGGAAAATTACATGGGGAAAACACGTTTTGAGACCCCTCTTTATTCTCAGCCCCCACTCGACGAATCACCCCGAAACTTTCAAGTAACCCTGGGCAAAGCACTACGCTACATTTGCGTAGTTTGCCAAGTTTGCACTACTTCGCACTACGCGAACTGCACGTAGCACAGTGCAAACACACGTAGCGTAGCATAGTGCAGTGGTTAATTTGTGCTTGCTTGCGGTCCTCAACGTCAAGATGGTGACCGTGAGGAAGCAAAATGACATCCCGGCGAGACTTTTTCCCGTCAAGTTGCCGATCACGAGCATTGAAAATAAACCTCCCGGCGAGATTCTCAACGCGGGGACGTCAGATTTCTCATTGCAAGTGGTCGTGTATGTTCGCGACCGCTCGCGATGAGAAACTACCAGCCCGCGTTGAGAAAGCTGCTGCTCGAGTATAAATGTACTTGAGCTGCAGAAAACTACAGCTCGCACAGTGCAAGATGCCGTTTTCAATGATTGCACAGTGCCGGATGCTTGTCCGCACTGTGCAATCTTTGAAAATGGCATTTTGCACAGTGCGAATAGGGTACTATGCAGTTCGGGTAGCTACGCGTAGCACTACTTCACAAACTACGCCCAGCCCTACTTTCAAGATAGGAGCAGACGGGAGCAGGCCACGAGTTTTGAAAATTTTGCGAAGATTCGTCGACCGGCGCCAAAGTTATTGGGAATAGAATGTTGCAATTTATCTATTCAAGTCATAAAATATTCTCGTGGTTAAATCCTTACATTCATATACTTTCCACGGCAGACCTACGGGTGATTCAAATGAACTGATGTAATCATAATTCCCCTTCATAATATATATTGGCAGGTCTACAAAAATTGCAACTGAGAAAACTCCGTTATAACCTTCACGCAAGTATGTGCATGTTCAATTAATGGAGTTACACAGACAGAATAATTTCATTCTTTTTCTATCACGGTAATGCGAAATTACATTTATCAAACCTTTAACTCTGAAAATTGCACTTTCATATACTGATCTACAACAGAATTAATCTATGTAAAAAATCTTAGTATTTTACATAAACGCCCAATTAGTTTGGAAATCCTACAATCATACATACCCAAGTGGGTAAAGTAAAGACCAGTTGCGCAATCTCAATACAGTGCATTAAATACCCCAAGTGGGTGAAGACGTGAAATTAGATCATCCCTTCTACACTCTACCCAAATAGTGATATATGTGTCAATAATGGAACTAAAGATCACTTTATCTGTGCAATTAACAATATTATGACCAGCTGCACAACCTATTCATACATCTTACAATCAATTACAGTTGATAGTTCTATACGATGTCCTATCTTTTGATCGTAGTTTCACCTGAATGAAAAGAGAGGGGAAAACAAGAATGTAAACGGTATCTACTGCCAACTCAGTTTCTGTGAACTTATTACAGTGACTTTAGTGCATGTGATTTAAAAACACTTAAAATTTAATACAGATCGTCATAGTAGGAGATAATTACCAAGTTAACATTAATTATTCCAAAATCTCGGAATCATAATTAGACATACAATTTTGCTGAGGACAAATGTCAAAGAAAAAAGTGTGATAAAGGAAAATTCAACAATATATATACATATACATGATAGCTGAGACCATTAAATCCTAGACAGCTGATTTCTATACCATCCAATGAGGTTCCTGTACTTATTCCCCTAGGTGTCAAGATAGTTCTTCCACCGAATTTAAACCTCCAGGGATCTTAGTGTCCAGTTCCATAATGTACCTGGACGCTAATTGACGTAATCTGCGGATTCTGTCCCTGCCTCTCTTTGATGGCAACACCCTGTCAATTACAAAAAATCACAAGTTGCGATTACTTTTGTGGAATTCTTCGAAATGTCTGGCCACTGGGGAAAGTTTGTCTTTGTTCTGGACCACCCTCATATGTTCCAGAATGCTGTTGCACCCATCAGACGGAACAAGGAAGGAGTGCCAGGCCAGGTGGTACGATTGGCGGAGGATGGTCAAGTGAAAAATGGATGAAGAATACGCACAGAGCCAGAAGACTGGAGGTGGCCGTCCCCGCAGACCAGTACAGTACCAGCCCTGGGAGGAGAAGGTGATGGCCCTGCTTCCACCAGTGGGAGTACATGGAATTGAAGGAGTAGTAGAGCCTGGTGAGTACACAAACAACTCATGTAACATGGGGGTAATGGCATCCACACCCCAAGTACTAAAAATGCCTGCACCAACCCCCAAGCTCTCACAGGCCAGAACTACAGCCAAAAACATTTCTAATGCCACTAACTTGTGTATGCCCCATTGAGAAAGCAAGGCCATGCTATGTCCCATGACACAGGAAGCACAGACCCAAGAATGGACATCCGGTATGCTGGGAGGGTGGGTGTCACAAAATCCATTGTGGGATTCCAAATCAGACCAGGGAGTGGGAAAGTACTGACAAGATAGCTGACACTGGGCCCTGGTGTAGGCAGCACATGGCCCTCCGGTGACCAGTGCAAACACAAACACCAGGACAACAAGGTCAGATATCTTGGACAGGAACTAACACTCACTGTCATGGCAGCATGCTCCATGGGGGGACATTTATATCACAAGGGAGGCTCAGTGCCAACTCAGACTTCAACTACCAGCACGGCCTGTCTCACACACCCCTTACACAAACATACCCTCCTGGGACAGGCCATGGAGTGCCCCACTGTCACAATGGCCATGTAACACAACAAGACCAATACAGATCTGCAGAAGCATCCAAGCCAAAAATCCACATGTCAATGACTCAGGAGCACATATCAATCTGACCCCACAACATATGCATGCACAAGTGAACATTGAGAACAATGCAAAGCACATACAACTACCTGGTGGAACAGTGCCAAATACAATGTATATGAAACATGGATGTTACATGAAACAGCATTAACATTGTCTGTCTATCACACCCACAGAGCAACGTGCGGAATCTACCCCCAACAAGGGTGATGATGGGGGAGATGATTCACAGTCCCAGGCTCTGCAGGACCCTGATCCCACCATCAGTGATGCCTCTCACCACTCCACGAATGACCCCGACCAACCTGGCCCCTCTAGTGTCCAAACCCATGCAGCACCTGAATCCGGAACATCTGCGCCAACCACCACCACCATTCCTGCCACATCCCAGCAGACATCTAGGAGCCCTGCTCACAGTGAACAACTGAGCCAGTGTGATGATGAGCGGCAAGGTTTGCTGGGCACCCAGGAGGTGGCAGACAACACCACCACTGCCATCCCTCAGGGGTCCCGTCAACCCAATGTGCCCACAACGGCAGGCCAGGCTTGTGTGGGCAGGGGTGGTGGGAGTGTCGGCAGGCCGAGGCGAGAACCTGACCAGCCAGCTGTAGGGCCCGGTATGTCAGAACTACGCAACATCATGGAGGAATACCGGCGGGACACCAGGAACATCAGCCAGGTAGTGAGTACCCTCACAGACATCAAAAACCTGCAGGCCGAGCAACACACCAGTCAACAAGAACACCAAGGACAGATGGAGGCAAGACTGGCTGAGCTCCTGGCAATTCAAAGGGAAATAAGCCATTCACTCTGTCGGACCGCAGACAACATGGAGCACCCTCCCTGTGTCACCATCCAGGACACTTCTAAGGGAAGACCGCCACCAGGCACAGGGAGGGTGGAGGAGGAGGAATCGTCCGATGGAGCATTCCATGCATCGTCAAGGTCTGCATATGAGGATCCCCCAAGGAAGGTGGGTCGTCCAGGGAAAAGACCCTGAGAGGCAGCAGGCCATGCGCATCTCCCAGGTCACCTGGTCTGGCACCTGGACTTTGTGTGCAACAGCATCACCTCATTGACTGTCATACTCTGCCACATGGACTTGCTGGTTGCAGTCTGAACAATGATGCCAAGCACTGTGGTCTGGACTCTGGTGACTCCAACTGCAAAGCATCACATCTCCCTCTGTGAACTTTGGATTCTCTGGATTATTGTACAGCACCTATCACTTACTCACAAATCACGCACCTGACAGATAAATAAACAAAACAACCACAAGGAAAATTGATGTTGCAGTCATTTAACATACGTGTGGGGATATGTCAAAGTATGCCACAGTGTGGAACAAACTCAAGCCATCCATACAATGGGGTCTGAGTCCGGTCGAGGACACACATAGGTCACAATGTATCATCAAATACATACATGGAGCACAATACTCACCCGTGATGGTCTCAAGCTGTTGAGTGGGGGGGGGGGGGTTGCGATACTGCTCGGACAGACAGGTTTGGAAGAGTATCATGAAGGCATAGAGGTCATGGGTCATGTGGAGGTGCCCGGGGAGGGAGTCCCAGGTCTGTTTGGCGAGGTGGGAGAACTATCTCCCGCATGCATTTGTTCTGTGGATGTGATGAATGGTGGCCAGGGCAAGGTTGGCTGGACGGAGATGGGGCAAAGGGGTGTTGGATGAGAGACGTCCAAGGTCATTTTTGGGTCTGGGATTGTGGAGTGCCTCCTGAGTGTGGGTGAGAAGTCTGAAGGTGATCCATTGAGTGAGCCATTGTAGTTATCTCAGGTGGACAGTGATGTTGCTGTGGTGGGGGATGTTGAGGATGAGGTGTGCGGATGCACCCTGGATGTGTACATTTGCAGCATGCGGAGGGTGTTGCAGCATGAGGTAGAGATGGTGTTTAATTGCATGGTTATTGTGAGCAAGGAGTCTACGATGAACACCAGCTTGCGTGCGTGATCACTGGGTGCTGGTGCGGTGCTCAGGCCGGTGAGACACAAGGAGTTGTCCCAGCTATAAGGGGACAGCCTTCAGATGATGACCTCAGTCTTGTCCAAGTCCAGCCTCAGGTGGCTAACGTTCATCCATTCGTCAACGAACCTCATGCCTTCTTGAAGGTTGGATCTGGCAGTGGCTTGGTCTTTGGTGAGGGTGTGGAGCAGCTGGGTGTCAATGGCATAGGACATGATGATGAGGTTGTGTGCACATGTGATGGTGGAGATGGGGGTCATGGAGACATTGAAGATTGTCACGCTGAGAGATGAGCCCTGGGGCATCGGCCAGATGACCCCAGTGTACTACGTGCTGAAGGGTGGAGGCGGACTCCCTGGACCTTGCTGGTGAGGTAATTGGCAATTTAATCCTGGGCCCTCCTCTGGATCCCAGTGTTGGAGATGTGTGATCTGACAGTGTGGTAGCACATGGTGTAGAATGCCATTGAGAGGTCGAGGGGGGTGAGGGTGGTGGTCTCACCATTGTTGAGCAAGCTCCAAGACGTCATTGGTGGTGGCAATGAGGGCAGTTGCAGTGGTGTGATTATTGTGGAAGATGGACTGGGTCGGGTTGCCTGGAGGTGTTTGTTTGGAGGAAGTTGGTTGGTTGCTCGTTGACTTTCTTCTTGATGACATTTGCCGGGTAGGGAAGCAGGGTGATGTTCCAGGAGATCATGCGGTCCTGCCGTCCGTTGTTTAACCGCATCGCTGCGGCGGCTTTTCCCGCTGTGTGCGGCAATTTTCAAATTACCGCGTTCCATGACGAGCTCAGCTCGTCAGCAGCCTACGGCAGGTTACGCTCATGACGAGCTGAGCTCGTCATCAGCATGGAAGGGGTTAAGAAGGGCCTGGGCCTCTGCCTGCCTCCAGCTCCCATGGAATGTGGCGTACTCAAAGGAGACATTCATGACATGCCGGAGGTGGGCTTCAAGGATGGGGTATGCTGTGATTGAGATGTTGTGTGGGAAGGGTCCTGATGGAGAGCCGGAGTGAATGGTGTACATGAGCTGGGTGGTGTCTTTGCTGCTGACGGAAGTCTAGACCCTGAGTGGGGTATGGCCCGCAGATAATAGCAATGTCTGCCTCTGTGTGCCGAGGCTATCGTGCATGTCCACGAGCTTGCAGTGGTAGAATGTTGCGAGGGATTTACATGGCCTTGCAAGGGTGGGATGTCTTTTGGATGGAGAGCTGGGGTTAAATAGTTCACTCGCGATGCCGATGAGCTCCTTGATGTCGTGTGTGTTGGTACCTAGGCCCTATCTGAAGGATGTCCTCTTGTCCGTGCTGATGATGTGGTGATGTCTGTGTGTGGTGGTTTCCAGGGCTGAAAGGTAACTGATGGTTGTTTGTATCACAAGGTTTGCACAAGAGTCCGGCTAGATCTGTATGAGTCCAGTAGGTCTGCTTTGTCCCAGGTGGCTTAACTGTTGTTGTGCTTCACAGGAAAGTATGTCACTGTGGCAAGATTGTTGGATCAGTCGCTGATCCAGTGTGTGAGGTTGCAGGGTGTGGCGGTGGTGTTGGTTGGAGTGTCCTGGGCGAGGGTGGCACACAGCTCATCTGTGGTGACTTAGATCAAGCATCTTTGGGGGATCTGTAGCGGGGTGTGGGGCAGTGTTTTGCTTGTCGGAGAAGTGGATGCAAATGTTGATGGACCAATTAAGGATGTTGGTGTGGTTGTCCTCCAGCCAGAAGTTGCTGTCCCCCAGCCACATGTAGTCTGTGGAGGTGAGGGCGTGCGTGCTGATGTAGTTGTTGATGGCTTAGCGGAATCGTGGATGTAGGCCTGGAGATCTGTAGATGAGTGTTACTCTGAGGGTGGTCAGGGGGTTGGTCTGAAACTGGAAATGTAGGTGCTTGACAATGCTAAGTGTGTCCTTGGTGTTGTTTGCGACTCTGAGGGTGCACTTGTGAATGAATTGCAATTCATCCTCCGGGATTGTTGGTGCGGTCCCTGCGTGTGATCTTGTATCTGTCCATGATGGCAATGTTGAAGTTGTGTGCTGAGGATGCGTTCACCCAGGTTACTGTAATGAAGGCGATGTGTGGGGCTGTTGTGTTGAGTAGGTAACAGAGTCCAATGGCGTGCTGGTGGAGGGAGCGTGTGTGGAGTAGGAGGCACATGACCTGGTTGTTCTGACATGGTCTGGTAGGCGGGGCAGCGCAGTGTAGGCAGTTGGAGTTGCACACCCAGCATGTGAAGGTGTCGTGTGTGCGCTGAGGGGTTGCCTGATAGCAGATGGTTGATTGTCTGGTGTTCATTGCTTGGAGGGTGGCTGGAGCATGAGTCTGTTATGTTACGTGGGTCATGCAAGGACCAGAGGGTCTTGCACTTGCACGTTGCCAGCACTGATGGGCGGTGACGGTCCTGCCTTTGGCACGGCGTTGGCGCAACAGTGGCACAGACAAGCTGCGGCCTCCATTAAGAATGGGTGGAGGGAGGGAGGAGCATCTGGGAGGCGTGTGGGTTGCAGAATCAGGGCACTCGGTGGGGCAGGGGAGGCAGCAGCAGGAATGCGTGAACACCTGACGGTGGAAGAGGTGAGAAACTAGGCAAAAACTAGCACACAAAGACAGAAAGGCACAGTGTACAGGTATATGGAAAGGAAGGATTGTAAGGTTACTCATGGGTTACTCAAAGAAAATGGATGAACAATCACCAAAAATGACACACACAGAATCAGGCTCCAAAAGGCCGAGCTGAGCACAGTAGACACAGCTTCACCAGTTGTTGCCTGCCCATTGTGGGGAGCAACCTGCACAAATACATACACAACCATGTACTTCATGCACAATAGGGATTATCAGCCATGTAGAACTGCATTAATGTTGCCAAAGTACACATACACTCATATGCACAACCTTTGACAATCATGCCATAGATGATGCATGCAAAGTGGCAGGAGATCTGCGGTGACAGAGATGAGGCACATTGGAATGTGGTGAACACCTTTATTACACAAACTCACACAAATGGATTAAGTATGTGTTGAGGCCATGCTGAATGAGCCAATGTCCATGGCCAGTGCCATTGCTCTGCGGAAAATAACAGTCATTTAATGAGTGTGCCTGTACTGCTGGTGATCTAATGTGCACATGACTGCCTGTGACATGACAAACTGGCACAAAGGGAAATGCATCAATATGAACAGACTCACAGGACAGTTGACAGAACATGTGGGACATACGCTGGCCCCTCCCTTCACAATATGGATATTGTAAATCCCAATGAACTGGCACACAAGATAAGGGGGTGAGCCAAACACATCCTGCTGCACACGGAGAGGCTGCAATTCCCTATAGAGCCTGTTGTTGTGATGTCCCACACAATGTGCACCCGTGGCATCCGCAATATGCCAGGTGCAAGGTTTACACACATTGATGCCTTCATCAGACTCCACACTCCAATACAGATGACTGTCAAGAAGGGTGACTATCATGTCATGGGAGTGATGCTACATGTCATTTGCTCCATGGTGAGGAGACATGTATGCATGGTACTACAACATGCACAGAAATAGTCCCCACACATTCCCAAGCCGTACCACCACCAAAAAGCCTTGTTGGATTCCTTACCCGAAGTGACATTTTCCACATGTCCTTGCATGGAATGCTGATTCTGCACATGTTGCAATCATCATGAGGAATAGCAGGACAATAGCAGGATAAAGATGACACGAGCAGACAACAGGCACAAAAACCTGGGAATGACAGACACACAAGAGGTCACCTGAAACAATTTTTGCAGGAGACATGGTCAGTTACGACACATGAACAATGTAGGACACATGCAAATTTCAAAGAAAATTATTGTGCAAAACTGTGTGGCATGACTTCATCACAATCTCACTACCCAACACCACTATTCTATCCTTTCCCCTCTCCTTTTGCGCGCAACCTATGGTCATTACATAAGCAATTGATTTGTTCTATAATAAATATTGTGGAATATATTATATTACGTGGTGCTTGTTTTTATGTGTGGTTTATACAATTGTTTAGATGCAGAAATAGGTATTTTGCACATGCATCTTTATCTCTTTCAGGTTATTCATTAACTCATTTGCTAATGTTTCTTGCAACATAAACTGTAAATTGGTCCTATTCCTGGTCACGGACCTCTGTTTTCATTCCAGTACTGCGCCCAGCTCTGGTTTGACTTTAGGGGCTACCCCATTATCGATAATGGCTATCTTGTGCAGGCACGCCTGCGAGGGTTTTTTCTAAATATTGTGTTATATAGTAATTTGGTTCTATAAGCTTAATGTATTTCACACATTGTATATATTTCTTTGTGTTCACGTTTTTACATGTCTGAAAAAGAAACACTGGCCTATAGTGAGGACTATATTGCCAAACTATTAGAGGGACAATTGAGCTCTAGCTTTCTTGATGCATCTTCCTTTGGTGTGGATGCTTCTTTAAATGAGAAAATAAACAAATTAGAGAAATTGGAGAAAAAACCTATCTGCACTAGACTACATGGCCATGGTCTAACTAAATACCTTCAGGCTAACACCATTCCCGTGGGATTGCAGGTTTGTAATGAACCTGCAATCTTTATAGATAATCCCAAGTTCGAGGAAAACTTTAGCTTTATCTCGAATAAATGCAGTAGCCACTGGATGGTGTTAGGGGTTGAAACAGCCTTGGAGGAAATTAAAAAGCTGATGAAAGAGATTGCTGATTTAAGGAAAGAAATCTTTGAGGATAAAGCCCTCACAAATGCTAAGGAGGCATTAGAAAGGTTGGATCCTACCCTTAAGGATTTTGAAACTTTTACACAATCAATAAACTAGACAAACTAGCTCGAGACATCCAACAATACGATAATAAAACTACTTATCCATACCTCCAGGAAGGGTACCACAAACAAGACACACAGGAGAGAAAAACAAGCAGAGGAAGAGGAGGTTTTAGAAGATATAACACTTTCTCCAACTCCTCCTACAGCAATAGCTCAGACAGCGAAAACGAGAGACCCAGAACAAACAATAACACATCCGCACAGGGACAGAACGAACCACAACCTTCTTCTTCTTTTTTGGAGGGAGCCCAATGGACAAAGTACAGGGGAAGAGGTCGGCCCTGGGCCCACCCCAGGGGTGGGAATGAACAGACATGGAACAGAGGCAGGGGGAGAGGGCAGAAGCAGGTACATTTCCCCCTAGAGATACACGGGGATATCAGAATCCGACGACAACATTACCAGTGGTAAAACAGCAGGTCTCGAACCCCATTGTGAACATCTCAGGTTAAACTCTGAATGAACATGAGGAAACCATCCTTCAAAAGGGTCTTTCATTTGTACCTACAAATGTACCTGATAGTTTCAATCTCAAATTAAAATTGCACCAATTCTTTAGGAAGGTGAGACTAAAATTCCATTTCATTAAGACTCCTTACAATCCAGTATCAACCAGTACAGATCTCAGGATGCCTTCCACCTTCAACCCTCCCGCACACATGATGTCCAACAAAATTATGACATTCGAACAGATAGTGATGAGAGATATCATGAACTTGGTAGAGCGAAGGGAATATGTCACCTTTAACATTTCTAAGAGTGAACGCTTGGCCATTACCTCACTCAGAAATAACACCGATATTGTTATAAAACCTGTGGACAAGGGTGGGGACATAGTAGTCCAAAACTCCACTGACTACAGATCAGAAATACTCGCCCAACTTGGAGTCACTGAAAACTACAAAGTTCTGACCAATGACCCCAGCCAAGAGGTGGCCCATCTGATTAAGACAGCAACTAACATAGGACTACACAAAGGTTTTTTGAGCAAACACGAACACGACTTCCTCAACAATAAACAACCACGTATGCCAACCATTTATACACTGCCCAAAATTCACAAACGGATGCACGACCCCCCGGGAAGACCAATATTATCAGGGTGCGGGTCATTATTAGAACCACTATGCAAATTCATTGATCATTTCCTTAAGCCCATTGCCACTAAAACGGCCACCTACATTAGGGACACTATGCAAGCCATTAACTTGGTCGATAACCTTCCATTTAACAGTGACAATGAACTGCTGGTTACAATGGACATCTCCTCGTTATATACCAGTATCCTCCAGGAGGCAGCTCTGGAGGTGATAAGGGTGGCATTGGATCAATTACCAAAACCCACCAGAATCCCCAATGACTTCTTAATCACATTACTTGACATTGCCATGAGCATAAAAAAATTTATGTTTCAAGACAGCTATTATTTTCATACAAAGGGCGTGTCAATGGGGGCTAGCTTTGCCCCCAATTTGGCCATTATCTGTATGGACGCATACGAGCAAAAGTATGTTCTGAACATGATGAACTCGCACAGAAACAGTATTGTCCTGTGGTGGAGATATATCGATGACGTGCTGATGGTTTGGAGGGGGACATAGACGGAACTCAAAGCCTTCCAGAGTTGACTCAACAACCAATCGTCCAATATACAATTCTCCCTAGACCACAGCAAAAATGAAATTAATTTCCTTGACATTACAATCAAGGCAGAGGAAGGGAAACTCCACACTACACTCTATCGCAAAGCAAGCAAGCGCAATACACTATTAAGATACTCCTTTTACCATCCGCGCAGCTTAAGAGACAATTTGCCTTATGGGCAATTCCTAAGAGTAAGGCTCAACTGTTCCAAAAAGGAGGATTATTTCACTGAATCCACTGACTTACTTAAAAGACTGCGTGACAGGGGGTACCCGATTAGGCTATTAAAAAAGGCGCAAAAAAAAAGAGCATGGTACAACCATAGGGAATTCCTGTTAACACCCAGAGAGAATGAGAACACTTCTAAAAACAGACTCACGTGCGTTACAACTTTCTGCACCAAAAGCAACCAAATCAAAAAAAAAAATCAATAAACACTAGCATATGATTGCAGATGACTTGAATATGCAGGAACCACCTATGCATGCATTCCAAAAAGGTAAAAACCTCAGGAACACATTAGTTAAATCTTTACTCCCTTCCAGAAGAGTGAAAATCCAGACTCACCTATGGAACATGCCACCGATTGTGGGCAATTTTAAATGTGGGAGCTGCAAAGCATGTCCATTAAGAAGACAACTCAAAAGGGCAAATGTCGTATCCTGCAACATTGCAGTGAAATAAGATGGGCCACACAGGGAGCACCACTAGTTGAGCATTTCACGCAATTTGGCCACACTCCAGAAAGTTTGAGATGGTGGATGATCGAAAAGGTACACTTTAACCAGCGGGGAGGATGTACGAGCCATAACCTTGACTACCGAGAATGTAAATGGATCCATACCTTTAACACTATATCAAAAGGTTTGAATGAGTATGAAGAAATTTCTCGCCAGGCTGCTTCCCTGAACCTTTGAGAAACACATTGGCCAATGTGTGATCATCTACTTCACTACTATCCTACAAGCCATTGGAACACTCACTTATTGCATAGACGGTAGTAGAACTTACTGCTATGTGAGTCCCCTCACATAAACAATCCTCCGTATGGATAAATGAACCTTGATCAAATGTGGTTTTAGTACTGCGCATCAACATTATGTAATGATGCATTGACACTGCAATTAAATGAATGTATATTAACGCTGGTGCTCAGCATGTAAATATGCATTTTTTGCCATGCACATGTAAATAGATTCACCCTCTTTATCGCTATGCTTTCATGTAGTATTGTTTAATGACAAAGTCATGCTGACCATAAGTATGCAAATATGCTCATTTTTTGCCATGCACATGTAAATAGATTCACCCTATTTTGATTGTGATGTATTTATGTAGTCTCATCTAACAGATGTATATATATATTCACGCTGGTCCTCTAAATGTAAATATGCACTTTTGTTTAGATCATTACATTTTACGCGGATGTTCTTATTGGTTATATGCGTGGGACTCATTTAGGCATCCACACAGGTTTCCACATATAGGGATTCCTTTCCCATTTTTATCACCAGACTAGCGCATTTTATTTAGTCCCCGGTGGTGGAATTTTGTTGGGTTATTTCCCACTTTAGTTTTACTACTCGTGCGCTGGCAGAGAAAAGGTTTTCATCTGCCTTGGTCTGCCGCGGCATCATTGCCGTGGGGCTTGATTACCTAGTCCCCTTGACAACGTGCATATTACGCACACGTCCTCGCGGGCTTGAATTACTGGGCCGCTGTGATTCTCACTTGTTGCCAGCATCCCGAGGGAGCGGCAGACTCCGACGCTGAGGCCTCCTGACTAAGGCGTTGTGATATGAGCTACCGCTTTGGTTTAAGCTTGTATTGACTCCCTTAATTTGTTGGAACGCATGGATGTCCTTATCGTTTCAAGGGTGTTGAGGACTTACGTTGTGAAGCCCCCAGGCCCTCGTTAGTCATAGTACATTGATCTATATTGATTATGAATATCTAAGGGAGTAACACCCTCCTTTCAATATTTTATTTTATCCATTAAGCGTGTAGTACAGGAATTGCTGTATAGAAGTTCACTAGCCCAAGGGGACTTGTAATGTAGTGGCTGCATGTTATATACTTTTCAGATAGGGGCATTCGCTGATCCTTGAAGTAATACTCACCTGGTGGAGTGCTTGGAGCACACCAGAATAACCGTACCGTGGCGACATTGAGCCTTCCGGCACGTTGCATTAATCATACCTGTTTAGCCAGGCTTGGCTGCAGGTTTAGGTCAGTAGATCTCCCCATACTTGACGATTTTGACCACACACATACAAGCCCTCCTCTAACATACGATTTTCATCATAGGTTGCTAACACTCTGTCCTGATGAAGACTCGCAGCAAAGGTTCAAATCCCGCATTGCACCGTCGAGTCAAAACGTCGACGCTCTTCCGTTGATCAAGACCTGTACCTACTACTTACCTCACCATACCATTGGAAATTGCATTAAGTGCACACGGAAAATGTACAGAATTTTTGTAAATCCTTTATGGACAGGCTTGCTGCAACTGATCTTTGTGATCAGTTTTTGAAAATGTATTGAATTTTCTATATCTTATTCTTTGATACACAATCTCACTACCCAACACCACTATTCTATCCTTTCGCCTCTCCTTTTGCGCGAAACCTATGGTCATTACATAAACAATTGATTTGTTCTATAATAAATATTGTGGAATATATTATATGACGTGGTGCTTGTTTTCATGTGTGGTTTATACAATTGATGCAGAAATAGGTATTTTGCACATGCATCTTTATTTCTTTCAGGTTATTCATTAACTAATTTGCAAATGTTTCTTGCAATATAAACTGTAAATTGGTCCTATTCCTGGTCACGGACCACTGTTTTCATTCCACTATTGCGCCCAGGTCCGGTTTGACTTTAGGGGCTACCCCATTATCGATAATGACCTTTTCAAAGAAGCCAGTTTTAGAGATAACTGGTGTGGCAGAATATCCATATACATGTTCCCACAGTGGTCTTGATGTCTTGAAACTCCTTTGTTATTGATGATACAAACTAAGGAGTGTCAAGACATCAAGACCTCTGTGGGCCCATGTATATGGACATTCTGCAACACCATTTATTTCTAACAGTGGCTTCTTTCAAAAGGTGCCAGCTTCTTCAATGAAAGTGGAAATGTAGTTTTGTGTGCACTTCCTTGTGAGACAACTTTCAGGCAGGCACATAAGTGTTCTTTTCACAAAATGGCGACTTACCACATTTAATACATGAAGATTGTGTAAAGTATTGTGAGTCCCAAGGTACCAACATGTATTTTTATTTTTTTAGGCCAAAAGTACTTACAGGGCTCTGAGTGTGGTGACACCTTGGGTAGTGAGGTGGGTTAGTTTACCTTAAGGGGCACCACTACTGTTTCTTTCTTGGTGAACAAGAGGTGGCATCACTTCATTGTATTGATGTGCTCACCTGTTCACAAACACTAGCTTCTCTGTGTATTTCTCGATCAAGTTGTGGCCTGGTGTGTCCTTTGGATCGTTGTGTCCAAGTAGCATTGTGTGTCAACAAACGGGGCAGTATAGGGCTCACACATGTGCAGAGTATCTTTCTGTTCCTCATGATGCATGGCATGATTTATACTGTGCCCTATTGATTTTGTGCTCATGTGTCTGATGTTTACAGGTGACTGAAGCATTTTTGTTTCTTCTCCCTGCCCACAGTATCATCATCCGAAACTGGAGGAGACAGCTGCACAGACCAGGAGGAGGGACCCAGCAACAGTGCCACCAGCCTGGAGGAGTCAGAAGGAGCCAGTGGCACAGAGGGTGAGGGGAGCCAGTCTGTGGACCTTTCAGGAGGCGACACGTCATCCTACGCCGATGGGTCAGATTCTGACTCCCATGAGGAGGCGGGTGTTCAAACACCAACTTGCAGCACCACCGAGTCTGTCCCCGCCTCCTGCAGCACCATCTCCACCCTCCCAGTTGCTCCCGTCCCTTTTTTCCGTGTGGCACCCCATGTCTCCTTCAGTCCAGGCACCGCACCCCCTGCCCCTGTCACCCCTTCTGCCCTCAGTGCCTAGTCTGTTGACTTACTACACCAGTTACAGGTTGGTCAGACATCGATGCTGAATGTCCTCCATGTCCACACTAAACTCCTGACGCAGTTGGTGTCTTTCATGGAGGGCATGTCAGCAACGATGACTGACCAACGTCGGATTATGCGGTCCATGGACTCATCACTGATGGTAGCAGTTTCCCTTCTGCATCAGTCCATCCCCCCACCTCCTTTAGCCCCATCCACACTCCCCTCTCCCATACCTGTCACACGCACACGCAGTAAGATACGGTCACACACCCCAACAGACACAGGCAGCACACCCCCACATAAGGTGAAGCGCACACCTCCTGGCACGCACACTCAGAGGGCTGCAGGCACTCCCACAGGGGCTGGGGTAAAACATCAGACACACAGCCAGAGTCACAGTCCTCAGTCCTCACAACCGTCTCCCTCCAAAACCACTCCCCTTGGCTCCCCTGCCTCACAGACACCGAAGCAGGTATTTTTGGCTGAGCTTGACACTTCCCCACTGAGGCATCACCAAAGAAAAGGACGAGGACGTCACGAGGCAGGGGAGTCAAGTCAACCACCAGTTCCACCCCCTCCCCCAGGAGCAGTGAGGCCCATCCCACCTTTCCATCCCACCAGTCCAGCCCAACCATGTCCCCACCACAGTCCAACGCTTCCTCCACCCAGCTTCCCTCCACCACTTGTCTTCCCACCATACCCACTCAAGACACAATAGTGTCCTCAGGTGCAGGGGTTGGGCTGGCCGACCTGGCAGCAGTGTGCAGCGCCGAGTACCTTACCAACTTCGGCGTTCCCCGCACATTGTGGTGGACACGTCCACCCCTGCACCCACCACACATACCATTCACCAGAGACAGGAGGGGTCCTGTCTCTGTGGTGCCTGGTCCTGTCCCCTATGATGCCCCCCAAAGGGTCAATGTCCCCTGAGGAACTCTGTGTGCAGGTAAGGAAGGGGTAGATGGCCTACCCAACGTCCCCCTCCAAGGACATTTGTGTAAACTGGCCATTGGACTTATTTGAGCACGGACTCATTTTTGAACATCTTATTTTTTCCAGCTGAATAAAGCCTTTTATTTTACGTTCACCACTATTACATTTCAGGTACTTGATGTTGGTGATGAGGGTCCTGGAGTTGGTGTCCTAGTAATGTTTTGGGGTTCTGAAAGATGTTTTTTGTTGATGGTCATGAGGTGGACCATGGTATCTGTGTGCCATCACAATGTCTCTGCAATTAATCATTGGTTGTGTGTGTTCATTTTGGCTTGAGACATTGTCCCAAGGAGTGGCACCTGACATCTTCACTGCAAAGAGTTGCACAATTGTTGTGCTAACATATGTGAACATTTTATTTGTTGGTAACTGTTTCCGTCAGCAATGGCCATGCTTGCTCACAGATGGGCACTGCTCATTCATCTGTGTCATCATTGCAACTCACTGTACATGTGTTTGGTGTATGTTCAAATGCATTCAGGGACACATTCACCTTTCATTCACTATGCATGGGTGTACTCACAGCCTATCGCTACAATTTTTTATGTTATGCAGGTTACTTTGCCAAAAGACTCACATTTTGTGCATTGTTTTGAGGGGGAGTTCAACCCCATTACTTCCATGAGAGACTACATATTGATGGTGTGACCACCACCTTGACTATCATATCAGTCCTGGGATGTGCGTGACAGTGTGTGTTCCCTTTTGCTATCTTGTTTGGGAGGGCAGTTACATGACTATACACTATCTTGGCATGATGGTAGGGTGGGTGTTTAGCCTACAGGCTCCATGAGTGGGTATACATGTGGTATTTGGCATCACATCCATATGTTATATGTCCTGCAGTGGGTGAATGTCATCAGTCCTTCAGGGATGGGGACACTACTGTGAGTGATGAGTTGCTATAGCACTGTCATTGTATTCCAAAGTTGGGGATGTGCACATACCCCCATGTAGGTGTGGTATGCTGCTAATGATGCACACCCACCCCATAGTGCTGGACACTGCTGGTAGTCATATGCACCCACCCCCATATGACTGGCCACTGCTGGTAGTCATATACAACCACCCCTCATATGGCTGGCCACTGTTGGTAGTCATATGCACCCACCTCTCATATGGCTGGCCACTGCTGGGAGTCCTCTGCACCCACCCCCATATGACTGGCCACTGCTGGGAGTCATATACACCCACCCCCATATGACTGGCCACTGCTAGGAGTCATATACACCCACCCCCATATGACTGGCCACTGCTGGGAGTCATATACACCCACCCCCATATGACTGGCCACTGCAGGGAGTCCTCTGCACCCACCCCCATATGACTGGCCACTGCTGGGAGTCATATACACCCACCCCCATATGACTGGCCACTACTGGGAGTCCTCTGCATCCACCCCCATATGACTGGCCACTGCTGGGAGTCATATACACCCACCCCTCATATGGCTGGCCACTGCTGGTAGTCATATGCACCCACCCCTCACATGGCTAGTCACTGCTGGTAGTCCTCTGCACCCACCCCCATATGACTGGCCACTGCTGGGAGTCCTCTGCACCCACCCCCATATGACTGGCCACTGCTGGAAGTCCAATGCACCCACCCACATATGACTGGACACTGCTGGTAGTGATGTACACCCACCCCCCCTTGGAGCTGGACACTGCTGGCCCGGACCTGCGCACACACTAATGTGAAGGTAAAATGCAGGGCCAGGTCGATGCGTACCCTTCCGTTGGAGCGGTACGCAGGTGTTGCTGGACACGCCCCCCAAGTAACCAGACATTGGTGGTGATGTATGGCAACCAGATTATGGGGTTGGTGGACTTTGGTATGGGTGATGTTTACCGCCCCTCACCACCCAATCGCCCCTGGTTGTTGTTCTCACCGTATGCGACGCGCACGTCATTTTCTGTTCACCAGGTCGTAGGCGTACAGAACTGGGATGACACGGACGGTGGGATTCATGGCGTGTACGTCGCGTACCCAGGGATCCGTTTCGTATGCGGTTCGAGTCGGACTCTGCTTTTCCAGACGTTTGGAGCTACCGTAGAAAATGAGTCGTACGGAGTGTCAAAGAGATGAATCGTACTTGCTGGGCCGGAAACTGCTGCTTAAATGCGTACGGACGTTGTGCACTGCGAGTTCCAAATTCGAATCGCACGTATTTTTTAGACGTATGGTCGTTTTTACGAGTCGTATGTAAATCTGCTTTGCATCCGAATCGTACTTTCTCGCCTGTACCGAGACGTTTACGGGTACGAGTCATATGGGAAATATGCTACGTGCGGCTATTTGTAAAGTGATTTTACCGGATCGACCCCAAATTGTCATTTAAATAAATAATAATACATAAAAAATATTAATAAATGTATCATAATTACATCAATCAATTAAAACTTTATTTCGTCAAGCAATTGCCATAAAAGTATCATGCTAAAACTTGTAATACAATCCATCTGTAATCACAGGGAAAATAAATAAATATTTACAAATTATTTAAATACAATGTTAATCAGAATAACGATTTGATAAAAATATAAAAGACAATATAAAAGCCCGGCCACATCCCCTAACACATCACAGTGGGACAATAATAAATTTACATCATCCTGCATTATCTTTTTGCTGCTGCGGGCCCTTGAGAAAGGCCCTGTGAGTTTGCCACATGTTAAAAAGGAAACGAGAAACGGAGTAAACAATAGGTATTTGTATATTAGTTTTCAAAATCCTATATACTTTACTACAGCGTCTAGACCACAAATTTCTGCAAAGCTGTATCAACCAGCAGCTTCTGGCCTTTCCATAACCTCTGCAGAAGAACAGCACATGAATTTCAGTTTCTTTGTGGTAATTACAGGCCGGGCAACTCATGTTCAAAGGCCCCTCTCAACTTTTAGTAAAGGCACGCAGTGTAAAAACTCCATGTCTGAACTGGATGAATAGCTTTTTAGCAAGAGGGGGCTAAATACCGTCCAGTGCCTGTTCAAAACTGTAGGTGATTTTTATATCAAGGATTGCTGCCGTTAAAGTGCCAGTATTGGTTCTCTGTACTAGTTCATTGAGCTTATGTTCTCTAAAACTCACTATAAGATTTTTCCTTGCTGTAGTTTGGGACGTGTATTCTGCGTTATTCCAAAGGTCGCCCCTTCCCAGACCCTCACATGTATTTTTAATGTTTAACAGCCAAGGTATCCTCCCAGAGCCTCGCATACCCATGACTTCAGTTAGTTCTTCTCTGTATGCTATTAGCTCACGGGTACCCCAGAGGCGGCGCCAGTAGAGAAGAGGTCTGAGGGCCACCTCATCGACTAAGGGCCTGATCCCCAGGTCCAGACGAAGTGGTACTAGGGGGGTACTCATGGGGAGGGATAGAAGCTGTCTTATAAAGGAATTTTCTGTTCTGGTCAGCAGAGTCAGTACAGAGTGTCCCTAGAGTTCTGCCCCATCATATACATTTCTAATGCTGGACTGAGGGATTTTCTGGTGCATGACTTATAAAGTTTTAGGATGCCCCCGATTTTTTGGGTTAGTTTTTACCCTACTTTATTAATTTGAGCACCCCGGTCCATCTGCTCCATCAGTGTCAGGACTAGATAGTCAAATATTTGTACTCTTTCTAGTGGACAGGAGCCCAAACAGGGGTTTGGGCGAGTAGTTTTGCCTACGCTGGAGCCCATGTACTTTGTTTTCTGTACGTTTATTTCCAGGCCCTGATATTTGCAGAAGTCGCTGAAGTTATCCAATGTTCTCTGTATTCCCATTGGTGATTTTGAAAGGAGAAGCGTATCTTCTGCAAACATCTGGGCCGGATCCTAAATGTAAATGTAAATTTAAATGCCAGCATTTGTAAAGCGCACAGCTACCTCCAACGGAAGTGTCCCGGCGCTGTCCGTATACTGCTTAGGAACCCCTCCTAGCTTTTTCCCTGTGAAATGTCCACTCCTGAGCACCCCCAAGGTGAATCCAGGCATCCCAGCGCTGTTGGGGCCGTTGTGGAGATTAAGCAAGCTATTGCCCAGAGTTGCAGAGTGGGACCCATGATTAGAATAGGCACCGAGGCGAGAATTATCAGGTCCGAGGAAATTGAGCCCAAGACCCGCCGAGACGGGAATTGAACCCTGGTCCCAGACCAGACCTCTGCATCAGGGTCTGCCGCTCTAACCATTAGAGCCACACTTCTCCACGATCCTAAGCTGGGCGAGTCTGGGGCTCCTATATTCTTTCCTTATAACAGAAAATCTATGAGCCCATTTATGTATAACGAAAAGAGTGTGGGTGCCAGGACACAGCCCTGGCGAACCCCTCTCTCCATGGGCAAAGGGGTAGAGAGTTCACCATTCCCACCAAATCTAATACGTGCAAAATTCCCCTCATGGAGCTGTCTCATATGGTAGCACAAGTATTCAGGGACTCCCATGCCTCTTAATGTTACCCACAGCTTATCCCTCGGGACCAAATCAAATGCAGATTTTAAATCTACGTAGATAAGATAAAGGCTGCCACCCTCTAAGTGTACCGATTTCCAATGCAACAACTGCAGCCTAAATAATTGGTCAATCGTAGAAGTTTTGGCCCTGAACCCAGCTTGGAAGGGAGTGAGAATGTTATTTTCCTCCATCCACGATTCTAGGCGCCCCAGTAGGATTCGAGCAAAAAATGTTGTCCTATGTCGAAAGGGCTTATTGGCCGGTTGTTGGCTGGCAGGAACGGTGAGCTTTTTTTATAAATCGGTATGATTTCAGCTCCCAGGTGTTTGGGATTGCCAAGCCTTGTAGAATGTAATTGTACAGCTTGGTCAGATAGGGAGCCCAAACAGTTGGTTTAGATCGGAATAAGTCTCCGGGGATTCTATCCAGACCTGCCACTTTTGCAGGCTGGATCTTCCCTAAGGCTTCGGTGGTTTCTCTAATAGTGATTTTGGGGGCTATATCCTGGGATAGGGTAAGATACATCTGGCCTCTAAACGTATCATCTCTTCCCTCTGTGTCTCTACTATAGAGCGTTTCAAAATGCGCTCGCCAGACAGTTTCATCTAGATTTGGTTCTGAGGCAGATCTACCAACCTGGGAGCCGGTGTTCACTATATTCCAAAAAGTCCTCAGATCGTTAGTAGTTAATGCACTTCTGAGGTCTTCCCATTGCTGTGTTTCCCAGTGTTGTATAGCTCTAATTGTAGCTGCTGTATGCAAAGCCCTAGTTTCTCAGATTTTTGTAGTATCCCTACATTTAATGGCTTTGATTAATTCAGTTTTTGTGACTCAACAGTTAGCATTGAACCATTTATGTTTGGGCCTTTTGCATGCTAGAGGTGTTCATGATGGTTTTGTCGAATCTTTATGAGGGAATCTGGGTCGCCATTGCCCTCTGGGAGTTGAGAAATAGTTAGAAGATAGAGAACCACATGTTGGTATAGTTTGTCAATTTGGCTGGTGAGCAGAGAATTTCAGCCCAGCGAACTCTTCTTCCCCCATTAATTTGTATTAGAGGTTGAGGTGGTATGTGGGGGTTGGGCTGTGACGTAGTTTTAATTGTGGATGTTATTTCTAAGACTAGGGCATTGTGGTCACTGTCATGTCGTGGTTTAATTTTAAAGTCTAGTACCTTATGCCAGGACTGTACATCTATGATGATATAATCAATAATTGAGGTAAGGCCTTGTCTGTTAAAGGTATGGTTGCCTGGACTATCGGATTTTGTACGTCCATTGCAGGCGAAATTTAATGTTATAACCTTCATCTGTAGTGCTAACGGAGTCCATGTCTTTATGGGCAAGATGTTAGGATCAGGGATGGACCAGTAATTGTCTTCATCCTCGTTTGGACTACTTGACAAACCATCCAGGGGCTCGAGTTGGCAGTTGAAATCTCTGCCAATAATTATTCCGCAATTTGGTGGTATTGTTGTTAGAAGGGTATTAAGCTGGATTAGGGTACTAGATTCTTTTCCTTGAGGCATCGGGCGTGAATATAAGTTCATTAGCATTATTTTTTGTTTTCCCTGAAATGTTAAAAGAACACAAAGAATATCGTGTGAGAGAGTCTCAATGGATTTAGCCTCACAGCCTAAGTGGGCTCCCACCTATATGGACATGCCACCTGAGGGTCTCCCTCTTCCCTCGTACGTCGCTGGGATGGTGAAAACAGAGTATCCCTGCCTGCTCAGTTCAGCTCTATACCATGTTTTCTGGAACAAGCAGATATCATGTTGTTCAATGAAGAGACCCCGATCAGGGTTCCCCAGTTTAGATGATATTCCTGCAATGTTCCAGGAAAGTATGTACATGCTCTGGGTGTGCTCAGTGACTGCATTTATAGGTTGACCTGAGTTGCGGCTGGCCTTGCCACACTCTATGTGTATGGCTTGAATTGTGTTTATAGTAGAAGTAGAACCGCTTCTGATTGGGGGTGAGGCTTCCCCCTCTTCTGTTTCATTAGAGTGCATAGCTTTGTGAGTTTTAGACTTTTTCTGCTGTCCCCTACAGTCTCGGGTTTATACGTCTTCTGTTAATCTGACTCTTGTGTCCGCCTCTGCGAGATGCATTTTGATATTAAGAGTTTCTAACTGATCTCCCCTTTATGGTACTCTGCTTCCCAACTTAGTGCACGCAGCAGATTGCGCTCTATCTAATGTAGGGTCTGGCCATAATGATTGTCAGTCTATTGTCTCGAGGGAGTTAAACCTATTATTCACTGGGATATTAAATATTTGCTGGGTGGAATGCTCCTGTAAAAGTGTGGGGGGTCGGTTATTCAAATTATTTTGCCAATTCTGCACATGACCTCTAATAAACTCATGTGGGTACCGTCGGGCAGGAGTAAAAGTACCCTAGGGCAGTAGATTGATACTACTTCCAGGTCTAACTGGATGGTGGCCTAAGAGATAGTTTACTATCCCCCAGCTCCTGAAATTTAAAATGAAACAGTCCCCTACAATGTCTTTTGATCTCCAGACTACTATCCCACCCTTCGAATCATAATAATTTCATTTATATCCCTATTGGTGAGTAGATTGTTACTGGTTAGCCAGTGAGCACATTTGTTCTTCAGTTCATGATACGTTTCCCTTGTGCCTTTCTTCCGTTCAGGGACTCCATCTAAAATGACTGTATAGTGTGCTCTTCTTGTATTGCTAGCCTTAGTTTACCCTTTCTTTGGGCAAGCCCCCCCTGGGTGTGGTATATCTTCCAGGTTTTGCCCGAAAGGGCTAGAGACATTCGGGGGGTTTCCTGATCTCTAGAGAGAGCGCAGTCTGATGTTCCATAAAGGCTGTTGGCGACGGCAATGTTAGGTGTAAGTGATAAACGTCTTTCTGTAAGTTCTATTTTGTTTGCCACTACGGCTATGGCTCACTGGAGCTTTTTATCTATGGAAGTCTGTTTAATAGTAGATGCTGTCTGTAGTGGAACTACGTTTGGTTTGGGAGCCCTGGCACGCCTTCCCATCTTTCCGGAGGAAACAGTAATTTGTCCAGGAGGGGACGGGGGCCCGTGATTCGTGGGTCACTAAACTTTGTGGATGGTTTAAGGCGGTGAGGTTCCCACAACGGTTTTGCCCCTTGAAGGAACTAAGGGGGTGTCCCAGCCCAGCCTCTTCCTGGCTCTGACGGGCACTTACGGGCCCGCCCACGCGCATCTCCGCTGCGGGAGGGCTTCCCTGCTGATATCGCGCCACCAGGCGCCGCAGTGACGTCCCCAGCAAACGTCAGACAGTGCTTGCTGGGGGATGTGGTCCGGGATGTAAATGCTGTTGCCCTCACGGCGGGAATCTCCTGGAGTGCACCGGAGCCGTTCCCCTCACGGCTGGATGTCCCGGCAGCAGTGTGAGGTAAGGTATAAGCAGCTATTGTGAGGCCGTTCCCCTAACGGCACTGGCCTCCCTTCAATAGCGCTGCGGGAGGGCTTTCCCGCTGATATTGTGCCTCCAGGCGCTGTGGTGATGTACCCAGCAAGCGCAGCGTCAGACAGTGCTTGCTGGGGCATCAATCAATCAATCAATCAATCAGAGTACTTGTAGAGCGCGCTACTTACCCGTGAGGGTGTCAAGGTGCTGAGGGGAGTAGGGGTGCTGCTACTGCTCGAAGAGCCAGGTCTTGAGGAGCCTTCTGAAGGCTAGTAGGTCTTGGGTCTGTCGAATGTGGGTAGGGAGGGTGTTCCAGGTCTTGGCGGCGAGGTAGGAGAAGGATATGCCGCTGTAGGTCGTTCATTGGATGCGGGGGACAGCGGCGAGTGCGAGGCTGGTGGAGCGGAGTTGGCGGATGGGGGTGTAGAAGCTGAGTCTGCTGTTCAGTTAGGCTGGTCTGGCGTTGTGGAGTGCTTTTTGTGCATGGGTGAGGAGCTTGAAGGTGATCTTCTTGTCGAGGGGGAGCCAGTGTAGGTCTCTCAGGTGGGGGGTGATGTGGCTGCGGCGGGGACGTAGACGATCAGTCGGGCGGAGGTGGAGGTCTGGGATGTAAACGCTGTTGCCCTCACGGTGGGAATCTCCTGGAGATACAATTACATTACATCCCGCCCTATTCCCCTATAAACCCACAACCCGCTGCTAAAAAAATTGCCAATTAATTAATAATAATTATCAACCAATCAACAATTAATTAATAATAAATGAATTACCCACAATTAACACTATAAAATCGAAATATAATAAATACTAATGAATACAATAATAATAAATTTATTATAATTGAATTACTTCCCATCCTATTCCCTTATAAACCCACAACCCGCTACAGAAGTAACCAGCAAAAAATTCACGTAAAATAAAATTAATAACTACTAAAAATGTAACACATATATTAAAAAACAAAAGCAATACTTATAAAAAAAATTGTTCACATACTTTTAAAATACATACTAAAATACATAACATTAATTAAAACATCAACATTTTAAACAACTATATTTTCGCAAATGAAATTAATGACTTCGATATTTGCAAAAACAATATTTCTTACCTCTAAGTCGATAGTCGTGACCAAGATATTCTTGCTGTCGCTATTTCTGCATCACGATATTTCCAACTCGATATTTGCGTATGACGACATTTAAAACTCGATATTCTGTCTGTGCACTATGCAGGAGTTAAACTTCTGTTTTAGGGGCTTCAGGATTTGGCCCACAGATATTTTGAGTTGCAGTCTAGGAGTATTTGGCTGTCCGCAAAAAGTAATGAGAATGTGTGAGAAATTGGGTTGCTGGTTGACTGGGGTGTGAACCCTGGTCAAGCAGCAACCTCAGTCTTTGTCAGGGTGAGGTCTAATCCAACCCCAAATTAATCTGTGATCACCCCTACAGTAGCTTGACACAGAGCAGCAAGGCCAAATTTGGAGGCAATGTGTAAAGTATCTGTGTAACACTTCGAACAGTAATAAAGTAATATCACCACACAAATGAGCCCATCATGATGTCCGCCCGCCACCGTACTGGTAAACGGGACCAACCGCCGGAGGTGCGTTGATCCCGCTATGCCAATTAGGATGCGCCCGCCACCCTGGTGGTCGCATCCTGCTTTTTATGCATTTTGGTGGGTGCATTGGCATGCGCAACATGAAGGAAACTGCGCGGTGCGTGCTACCTTGTGTATGTCAATTAAGGGTGGTACCATAGGTACCCCCAAGTGCACCCCCACCCCCTAACACCCATGGGGCCCGCAACAGGTCCCCAATGCCAAAGACCGCCTGCCTTGCCATGGCAGCATCACCGCAATGGAAAGGCCTTTTTCCGCATCCATCATAGTATGAATGGTGGTGCCTGAAAGGCGCCACCACCATATTATCTGCCTTTTGCGCCCGGCCGGTAATCCGACCAGCGGAAAGCGGCGGACGGTCTTTCTGTCCGCCGAGGTGCCCCTCACCATACTAAAATGGCGAGGGGTGTCACAGAGACATGTGGCGAGCAGATTGGCACCACCGTCCTGGCGGCCGCAATCCACCCGATATCATAATAGGCCCCTAACTGTATCCCACACCACATTACAAACATAGGAGTTTCTTTAATGAATGAAACAAGAACAAAACAATAAAAATCCAATCAGTAGAACCAGAGATATTCAAATTTACAGTTTAAAAAAAAAAATTGTACCAAAAGCACAGAGCACCAAACGTAGATATCTGGACATACCAAACTGGGACAACGTCCCGAGTACAGGCCGACTGTGATGAAGCGTGGCCAGCTACAGGGACCCAGTTAGGCCCTCTGAACACAGTACTTTAAATCCAGGTTTGCAAAGCATTGCAAGGTTCCGTGGCTGAGGATGCATTGTGTAACAGAGATGATGAGTCGGTTCCAAGGTGATGTGGGCCTGCGATACGCGGTCCTGCGCCATTGTCTAGGATTCCACTGATGAGGGTTGTGATGCAAAGTCCAGCATCGAGGCGATGGGGCTGTTCGGAAGAGGTGTGAGGCTGCGGTGCGAGAACCTGCATTGTCGTTGAGGCTGCAATTGATGACGGATGCGGGGTATATGACAGAAAGGTTTGCACAGCCAGTGGTTCTGATGTGTCTGCGGGTTGTTGCTAGGCCCTTTGTGTGGAAAAAACCTTCATAGCAGAAGCAATGCATTGAACAGAAAGGGTGATGCACTGGTTGTACTAGAGATGCGCCCCATAATTAAGGAGATGTGTTGGTTCTGCTGGATCAACGGATGGTTTGGCAGAGCACCATAGGCTCACTTGCAAGCTTTCAGGACAGGTGCGTCACCACTTGGCAGGATAGACTCCCAGCTGGTAGAGTGCGAGTGCTGGGTTCAAGGTTATTGTAGGCCTTCTGTCCCTGGGGCTCTAGTCAAGGGGGGCAGCTAAGTAGCCCTTGTAGTCACATAGGGGTCCTGGGCTCAACAGATGCAGGGCCTGGCCTCCTCAACCAACCAAGAGGGCAGCTGGCTTGAGGTCAGCACAGCAGAGCAGCAGTCCTTCAGGGCAGTAATCCAGAAGCTGTCATTTCATCAGCACAGCAGTCCTTCCTGGGAGAGCAGCCACAGTTCCAGAAGTGTACTGTAGAGATGGTGTCAGAGGTCCAATTTGTATACCTGGTACCCTCCCTCTGGAAGGTGGTAGAAGCTTCTAGAGGTCAGGAAAGGCATTCTGCCATTCTGGACCTGTTTCTAGACTAACTATAGGGGTATGAGGCCTTTGTGTGGGGGCAAGACCTAGCCTATTCAAGTGTAAGTTGGACTGTACCTGGATATGTCCTTCCATCTTGCCTGTGCTGGTACATTCAGACACACTAAAGCTCTTTACTGTTTGTGGCTGCCTGGGATCAATACACAAAACCCAATTGTCAGCTGCACCCAGTCCTGTGACCCAGAGGCAGGTTTCAGGCATTGACTGGCTAAGGCTGGAAAAGGCCAACTTAACACAAGTGGCATTTCAACATTGCAATTTAAAATCAGACTTTACCGTAGGAGAGGATTTCTCATTATATTCCAAAGACACCAAACATGAACTAGTTACCTGCTCTCATTAGGAAATTACAGCTTATTAAATGTAATAAGAGAACTCCAATATTATCCTATAGGAGAGGTAGGCCTTGCAGTAGTGAGAAATAAATGTAAGAGTTTTTCACTTCCAGGACATATACAAATTTAAAGTATTTTTCTTTTGTTTTGAATACACTGCACCCTTACCACTCTGGGCTGTCTAGGGCCAACCTTAGGGGAGGCATTAAAAGTACTAAAATGGAAAGTTTGGGCCTGGCTCAAGGTTTTTTTTGCCTGGTCGAACTGGCAGTATAAAAACAGTACACACATGCTGCAGGACTGAGACATGTTTCAATGGGCTACTTAAGTGGGCGGCACAGTAAGTGCCGCAGGCCCACTTGTAACATTTAATTTACAGGCCATGGGAACATGTAGTACCACTTTACCAGGGAATAATACGTAAATTAAAGATGTCAATTAGGAATAAGCCAATGTTACAATGTTTTTATGAGTGAGCACATGCACTTTAGCACTGATTAGAAGTGGTAAACTACACAGAGTTCTAAGGTCAACAAAACCAAGATCAGCGAAAATGGGGAAAGAAAGCAAAATGTTTGTAGGTGACCCTGCAGAGAGGGCTAGGTCTAACACAAGCTTAGCAGGAAGCTAGGAAAGTGGAGGTGACACACAGGATCCAGGACCACAGAGCCCAAACAAGTGAACAGGGAGGCATAGTTGCATACAAAACCAACAGAAACCAGCTCACAATCTTAGTAAAAGCCAAGGAAGTCAGCAAAAGTGTGGGAACGGTCTCCAATGAGCATATTAAGCAGAAATTGCCATCCATGGACAAAAGGACCAACATGATTGCCTCCCAAAGAAGGCAGACAAAAAGAGGTTTCTGATAGGGGCCACTTTGTATATCACAGTCCTGCAAAATTATGTAACATTATGTTTAATTACTTGATAATGCATCTTACATTCAAAACATTTCCTGAACGGTTCGTTCAGGTAAAAATTCAACTAAAAATGTAATTTTGAAATGATTTCTGGTTACTTGCATTCAAAACAATGCAGCTCATGTTTAAATTTGTAGTTTTCTACTCAAAAATTACCCACACGTACGTATGGGCGAATTTTGCGGATCTGCGGCCTGCGAATTCACGCAAAATTACAAAAAAGTCTGCGAATTCGCAAATTTTCCGGCAAATCCGGGGATTATTTTGCAATTTCCATCTACTAAACAGGAGTACTTTCTACTGGCTAATCAGTACGTGCTACCTCGTTGGGTAAAGGTATAGTGCTTTTCCTACACTGCAGCTGCATAAAGGGCCAGAAGATATGTCTCCACTGACCATGTGTGCCTGTAACTTTGCCACCACGCCAAAAGGCGCCAAGGTCCCTTGAGTGAGCTGTCCATCATAGTTGGGAAAGGGCGGGAAGACGTTTGATACCGCTGGTGTGTGGTGCGGGGCTTCTATGCGTGTCAACATGCTTCTTGTGTATAAAGGGTCAGAGAGCGAGCAGGGCAGCAGGTGAGGAGAAATCAGCCTCCTGGTCACAGGAACGGTGATTGCGCTCGAGAAGCTCAGGGATGCAAAGACCTCCCTCGGCTTTTACAGCTAAATTTCGACGGCAGATATGGGTTTAAAGCACACTTGCCCAGCCTCGACCGTGTTCACTAATGCTTTTGGGCTGATTAAAACGTTACTGAATTTGAGCTTAAACTCGGGCACCTCTTTATTTATATCTGTATGTGCTTCCTATTGAGGTTTAATTTTTGTGACAGGAGCCTCGTACCAGAATGAATCCTGACCTGCATAGTTATCCACGAAGATTCCACCGGTTTGTGCAATACCTCGACTCAACTGGAGTACTACTGGCTAATCCAGTAAGTGCTACCTCGTTGGGTGAATGTATAGTGCTTTTCCTACACTGCAGCTGCGTAGGGCCAGATGATTTGTCTCCACTGACCATGTGTGCCTGTAACTTTGCCACCGCACCAAAAGGCGCCAAGGTCCCTTGAGTTGGTTGTCCTTCATAGTTGGGGAGGGGTGGGAAGACACTTGACACCGCTAGTGTGTTGTGCGGGGCTTCTATGAGTGTTCACATGCCTCTTGTGTATAAAGGGTCAGAGAGCGAGCAGGGCAGCAGGTGAGGAAAAAGCAGCCTCCTGGTCACAGGAACAGGGATTGCGCTCGAGAAACTCAGGGATGCAAAGACCTCCCTCGGGTATCACAGCTAATTTTCGACTGCAGATATGGGGTTAAAGCACACTTGCCCAGCCTCGACCATGCTCATTAATGCTTTTGGGCTGATTAAAACGTTACTGAATTTGAGCTTCAGCTTGGGCACCTGCTTTATTTATATCTGTAAGTGCTTCCTGTTGAGGTTTAATTTTTGTGACAGAAGCCTCGTGCCAGAATGAATCCTGCCCTGACTAGTTATTCACGAAGATGCTACAGTTTTGTGCAATACCTCTACTCAACTGGAGTACTACTGGCTTATCCAGTAAGTGCCACCTCGTTGGGTAAATGATAGTGCTTTTCCTACACTGCAGCTGCGTAAAGGGACAGAAGATTTGTCTCCACAGACCATATGTGCCTGTAACTTTGCCACCCCGCCAAAAGGCACCGAGGTCCCTTGAGTGAGCTGTCCATCATAGTTGGGAAAGGGCGGGAAGAAGTTTGATAGTGCTAGTGTGTGGCGCGGGGCTTCTATGCGTGTTCACATGCCTCGTGTATAAAGGGTCCGAGAGCGAGCAGGGCAGCAGGTGAGGAGAAAGCAGCCTCCTGGTCACAGGAACGGGTATTGCGCTCGAGAAACTCAGGGATGCAAAGACCACCCGCGGGTATTACAGCTAATTTTCGACGGCAGGTATGGGGTTAAAGCACACTTGCCCAGCCTCGACCGTGCTTACTAATGCTTTTGGGCTGATTAAAACATTACTGAATTTGAGCTTCAACTCGGGCACCTGCTTTATTTATATCTGTAAGTGCTTCCTGTTGAGGTTTAATTTTTGTGACAGGAGCCTTGTGCCAGAATGAATCCTGCCCTGCATAGTTATCCACGAAGATGCCACCGTTTTGTTCAATACCTCTACTCAACTGGAGTACTACTGGCTAATCCAGTAAGTGCTACCTTGTTGGGTAAATGTATAGTGCTTTTCCTACACTGCAGCTGCGTAGGGCCAGAAGATTTGTCTCCACTGACCATGTGTGCCTGTAACTTTGCCACAGCGCCCAAAGGCACCGAGGTACCTTGAGTGAGCTGTCCATCATAGTTGGGAAAGGGCGGGAAGACGTTTGATATGGCTGGTGTGTGGTGCGGGGCTTCTATGCGTGTCAACACGCCTCTTGTGTATAAAGAGTCAGAGAGCGAGCAGGGCAGCAGGTGAGGAGAAAGCAGCCTCCTGGTCACAGGAACGGTGATTGCGCTCGAGAAGCTCAGGGATGCAAAGACCTCCCGCGGCTTTTACAGCTAAATTTCGACGGCAGATATTGGTTTAAAGCACACTAGCCCAGCCTCGACCGTGTTCACTAATGCTTTTGGGCTGATTAAAACGTTACTGAATTTGAGCTTAAACTCGGGCACCTCTTTATTTATATCTGTAAGTGCTTCCTGTTGAGGTTTAACTTTTGTGACAGGAGCCTCGTACCAGAATGAATCCTGACCTGCATAGTTATCCACGAAGATTCCACCGGTTTGTGCAATACCTCGACTCAACTGGAGTACTACTGGCCAATCCAGTAAGTGCTTCCTTGTTGGGTAAATGTATAGTGCTTTTCCTACACTGCAGCTGCGTAGGGCCAGAAGATTTGTCTCCACTAACCATGTGTGCCTGTAACTTTGCCACAGCGCCCAAAGGCGCCGAGGTCCCATGAGTGAGCTGTCCATCATAGTTGGGAAAGGGCGGAAAGACGTTTAATACCGCTAGTTTGTGGTGCGGGGCTTCTATGCATGTTCATATGCCTCCTGTGTATAAAGGGTCAAAGAGCGAGCAGGGCAGCAGGTGAGGAGAAAGCAGCCTCCTGGTCACAGGAACGGGTATTGCGCTCGAGAAACTCAGGGATGCAAAGACCACCCGCGGGTATTACAGCTAATTTTCGACGGCAGGTATGGGGTTAAAGCACACTTGCCCAGCCTCAACCGTGCTTACTAATGCTTTTAGGCTGATTAAAACATTACTGAATTTGAGCTTCAACTCGGGCACCTGCTTTATTTATATCTGTAAGTGCTTCCTGTTGAGGTTTAATTTTTGTGACAGGAGCCTTGTGCCAGAATGAATCCTGCCCTGCATAGTTATCCACGAAGATGCCACCGTTTTGTTCAATACCTCTACTCAACTGGAGTACTACTGGCTAATCCAGTAAGTGCTACCTCGTTGGGTAAATGATAGTGCTTTTCTTACACTGCAGCTGCGTAGGGCCAGAAGATTTGTCTTCACTGACCATGTGTGCCTGTAACTTTGCCACAGCGCCGAAAGGCGCTGAGGTCCCATGAGTGAGCTGTCCGTCATAGTTGGGAAAGGGGGGGGAGACGTTTGATACTACTTGTGTGTGGTGTAGGGCTTCTATGCATGTTCACATGCCTCGTGTATAAAGGGTCAGAGAGCGAGCAGGGCAGCGGGTGAGGAGAAAGCAGCCTCCTGGTCACAATAACGGGGATTGCGCTTGAGAAACTCAGGGATGCAAAGACCTCTCTCGGGTATTATAGATAATTTCTGACGGCAGATATGGGGTTAAAGCACACTTGCTCAGCCTCGACCGTCCTCACTAATGTTTTGGGCTGATTAAAACTTTACTGAGTTTGACCTTTAACTCGGCTAGCTGCTTCATTTATATCTGTAAGTGCTTCCTGTTGAGGTTTAATTTTTGGCCCACAGGAACCACTTACAGAGTTAAGGCAGGTACCCGAGTTGAAGCTAACTTTGTAACCATTTTAGAATGGCTCCAGCAAGCACTCTTGCATCTTGCCGGCACCAAACTAAAATGGTTACAAAGTTAGCTTCAACTCGAGTACCTGCCTTAACTGTGCTTCCTGGGGCCCAAAAAAAAATCACCCGCTCGCGAATTCGCTAATTTTTCGGCAATTTCGCGGATCGCGAAATTGCCGAAAATGTGCAAATTTCACGAGCGGAGCGGATTTTGCGCCCATACTTACCCACACGGTCCCCTCCGGTAAAATATCTATCTTAAATGTTTGTTGATCGCCCACATTAAAAGAACTTCTGTTCGTCTTTAAAACACTTTGTATTAGTAGTTTAGCACTCAACAATTAACCAGATGACCCACTAGGATTGAAAATCTACATGAAATGCCGCTCAAGTTCAAACATTACCGTAACGGCACATCTTGCATTAAAATTTCTCCCTGAAATTACATGATGTGATGTAACAGCATAATCTTGTTTTCGTTACTCAAAATTACGCCAATTACTCTGACATAATAAAAAGTTTGCCCAGACCTAGTTTCTCGATAGTTGTGGTCCTTTCAGACACACCTGCAGTGAGTGGAGTATTTTTTTTTTTATTTCAGGGGGACAGAGGGTAACCTGTGTTAAAATTGTGGACACAACTCATTCCGTAAGGATTGGGAGGACCAAGTGATGAGGAGGTAATGACATTTTGCACACACACACCATCCAGCCTACAGCTTGCCTTCTTTTAGCAATATAAATTCGGCCACCTTTTGTCTAGTTTCATACTACACCACGCATATAAATATACACATACATATAGGCAAACATATAGGCAAACATTATGTTTTTGGTAATTTGTATTTGCAGAAGTGTCAGGTAAGCACGGAGCAGGTTCGTTTAGTCAATTAATCAATCACGCATTTGTTAAGCACTACTACTCAACTGTGAGGGTCTCAAGGCGCTGGGGGAGGGGGGTTTTGCAGGTTCTAGTCCATCATGGAGGGGATCTGTCGAAGAGCCAGGTTTTGAGGTTTCTTGTTAAGATGGGGAGAGATGTTTTCTGTCTGAGTTGGAGAGGGAGGACGTTTCAGGCTCTGGCCGCGAGGAAGGAGAAGGAGCAGCCACCTGATCTGGTCTTTCTGGTGCCGGGGACCATGGCGTAGGAGAGCTGGGCTGATCGTATGACCCTTTGGGGTGCGTGGAATTTGAGTCTCCTGTTCAGGTATGCTGGTCTGGTGTCATGGAGGGCCTTGTGAGCATGGGTGAGCATCTTGAATGTGACTCTAGCTTCGATGGGGAGCCAGTGGAGTGTGCGCAGGTGCTGGGAGATGCAGCATTGTCTTGGCAGGTTGTGGCGGCGTTCTGGATTTTCTGTAGCTTGCTTGTGAAGTTTTTGTTTATTCCGGTGTAGAGTACGTTGCGGTAGTCGAGCCTGCTGGTGATGAGGGTGTGAGTGACGGTCTGTCTGTATTTGAGGGTCTTGCGTAGGAGGCGGAGGGTGTGGAAGCAGGAGGACGAGACAGCATTGATCTGGCAGTCCATTTGGAGTTCGGAGTCCAGGATGATTCCCCGTTGCAAGTGTGGTCCGTGGAGTTGGGCGACTTTTGAGGGCAGGGGCCACCAGGTGTCGTTCCAGGCTTCGGGGTGTGGGCCTACGATGAGTACTTCTGCTTTGTTGGTGCTTAGTTGAAGGCAGCTGTTTTTCATCCATTTTGTGACAGCTTCCATGCCTTCTCAGAAATTGTGTCTGGTGTTTTTGGGTGCATTGGATAGGGAGAGGATGAGTTGGGTGTCGTCTGCGTATGACACAATGTTGAGTCCGTAGGTTCTGACGATGGGGGCGAGCCGAGCCATGTATATCTTGAAGAGCATAGGGCTGAGGGATGACCCTTGGGTGACTCCGTAGGTGGTTGGAGTAGGGTCCAAGAGGAAAGGGGGGAGTCTAACCCACTGCATTCTGCCAGAGAGGAAGGTGCGGATCCAGTCGAGGGTCTTGTCTTGAATACCTGCGTCGTGGAGTCTGCGTATTAGGGTGTGGTGAGAGACTGTGTCGAACGACGCTGAGAGATCGAGGAGAATGAGGGCTGCTGTTTGTGGCAAGGAGGGCGATTTCCGTGCTCTGTTTTTTTCTGAAGCCTGATTGGGAGGAGTCGAGGATGCTGTGCTCTTCAATGAATGTGGCGAGTTGACTGTTGATGGCTTTCTTGATGACTTTTGCTGCGAAGGGGAGCAGGGAGAGGGTCCTGTAGTTTTTGAGATCGGTACGGTTGGCCGAGTGTTTCTTGTGGAGGGGGTTAATCTCTGCGTGTTTCCAGTCAACGGCGAATAAAGCGGTTGCCAGGGAGCGGTTGATGGTGTAGCGGAGCATGGGAGCGATGGTGTCTGCGGCTCTGTTGAAAATGTGGTGGGGGCAGGGGTATGTGTGGGCCCCAGAGTGGATTGAGTTAATTGTCTTCAGTATGTCTTCGGTGGTGGGGGCTGTCCAGTTGTCGATCGTTAGCTTCATGGTGTCGGGATGGTTGGTGAGGGTTCAGTGTGTTGGTTGTCTTCATCGAAGTTGTCGTAGATGCTCTTAATTTTGTTGTGGAAAAAGGTGCTGAGTTTGTGGCAGAGGTCTTCTGAGGCTGGGTAGTCGGTGGATTCGCTGGTAGGTTGGGTGAACTCCTTGATGGTGTTGAAGAGTTCTTTGCTGTTGTGTGCGTGGGTGGAGATTCTGTCTTCGATCGCTTGTTTTCTTGTTTTTCTGATGAGTTGGTGGTGGACTTTGGTGGCGGCTCCGAAGTTGTTGTGGGCTTCTGTGGATTTTGTGTTCCTCCAGTCCTTTTCAAGGCGGCAGCAAGTGCGTCTGGGTTCTTGGAGTTCGGTGGTGAACCATCTAGCTTTCTTGGCGTGGGTGTTGTTGTTTTTCTTGAGAGGAGCTTAGGTGTTGGTGCTGTTAGTGATCAATCTGTGCATGATTCAGGCTGCGGCGTTGGGGTTGTCGTTTTCACCGACGGTCGGGGTGCATTTACTGAGTGATGAGGTTAGCTGGTCATCGGTGATTCCGGTCCAATTTCTCAGTGGGAGCAGGTGCTGGTATCTGTGGATGGTGGGTGTTCTGAATGTGAAGTGGACGCATCGATGGTCGGCCCATGGGAGTTGGGTGGTGTGGCTGAAGGTGATGGAGTTTCCTGTTGTGAAGAGGGGGTAGAGGGTGTGTCCTGTTGAGTGCGTGGGTTCGGTCACGATTTGGCAGAGTCCAATGTTGTGAGGTTGTCCTGGAGGGATGTGGTGCTGAGGAGCCGTTGGTTGTCGAGGTGGAAGTTGAGGTCCCCCAGCAGGGTGTAGTTGGTGGATGCAATGGCCTGAGGGAGATGATGTCCATGATGGATTCGGAAAAAGGTCTGCGGGGTCTCGGGTGTCGGTAGATGAGGGTTCTTCAGAGGGTGGTGGTGGGGCTGGCCAGTATCTTGAAGTAAAGGTGTTCCATAAGGTCTATGTGCTCGTCGGGGAGTGTGCTCAGGAGGAGAGTGGATTTTTGGACAATGGTGATTCCTCCTCCCAGGCGGTTCGGGTGGTCTTTCCTGGAGATTTTGTATCCTTGGGGGATGGCGATGGCAATGTCCGGTCCCAAGAAGGTGTTGGTCAATGTTTCGGTGAGGAACGCTACATCCATGGTGGTGCTGTTGAGGAGGTCCCGGATTAAGGTGGCGTGTTTGTGGAGGGATCAGACTTTAAGGAGGATGCATTGCAGGGTCTTTAGTTTGGGTTTGTTCTTGCGGTGGGTCGCTGGGTCCATGGTCTTAACAGTGCTGCAGGTATGCCGGCAGCGGTGACAGTTGAACGGTCTTGGGTGTCGGCCGGTGACAATAACTTGCAGATGTGGTTGCTGCCTGGGTTGAGGGCATGGAGTGCCGCCGGGTCATAGTGTTGGCGGTGCGGAGATCCAGGGTTCCTGGCGCTGGTCATGGTTGGGTCGCGGACGGGTGCAGACGGGTTTGCCTTTGGCATGCCTTTGGAGCGCCAGTGGCGCGGCAGTGAAGCGACCGCCATTAAGTAGGGGTTGGGGAGGGCAGGACAGCTGGGAGGAGGGAGCGGCGAGGGGATCAGGATTGGTTGTGCTGGTCGTGCTGGGGGGAGGGGCAGTGGGGGCAGCAGCGGTGGGGTAAAACAGGTGGGAAAAGAGGCGTAGGAGGTGAAAAAAAGGAGAAAAGGAGTGAAATAAGGCAGAGATCAGGGAAAGCACAGAAAGCAGAAAAGTGCAGAAACGATTTGAAAAAGGGTGAAAAGGGGACCGGACAGCAGAGTGAGACAAAGGAGAACAGAGGTCCACTGGACCACCAGGGATGCTAAGGAAAATAAGGAAATGAGTGGAGAAATGAGAGAAGGCAGATAAATGCAGAATAGAAGGAGACAGAGGGAGAAGCAAAACGAGTGAAAAAAACGAAAGGAGAGCGGATTGGTGCAGAGGAGAACAGGAGTCCACTGGACCACCAGGGATGAGGCGCAGGTGGTTCTGCGGGTGGAGGAGGGCCTCCAACACCAGCACAGACAAGAGTGCAAGTGCAGGGGCAGGCCTCACTTAATGGTGGTGCTGCGAGGGCGTAGGAGCAATTTCACTGACAATGAGTTAGTGGTCTTGCTATATTTTGTATGCATTGTATGCTTCTCACAGTCTTCCATCTGCTGGTGGTTTCATAGGCCATTTCACAGACCCACCTTGCTGTTGACTCTTTACTTTAGTGTCATGCTGCTGACAATTCAGAGTGAAAACCCAGCCAGTCTCTACAGTTGCTCAGGATTTCAACTGTCACTTGAGTGATTAAGGAGTGCCATTGCATCATCTCAGGCCCCACCATAATGACTCCCAATGACATGATGGATTGCTTTTGGCTCCATATTCTCCTATCTGGAGGCCTATTAGTTGTTTAATCGCGGCGTGAATTCCGCCGTGGTGAGGCGGTTTTAATCAGTGGGCGGGGCCACGTCAGCCTAAAGACAGAAGCAGCACTACGGAGGGAGTGCTCCCGACGGCCGTTGGCCAACGGGAGCACTTAAGGAGTTAAAGCTTTAGGATCACCCTGTAACTCCACCAAGCCTGAGGGATGTAACTTTGTGATAACTGAGGCCCCCAGAAAACGAGGCCGCCTGGAGGGCTGGGGGGGGACTTAGTGTTAAGGCGTAGCTTTTCAGGTAGTACTGGGTGTGTTTCTGCATTGCTAAATGTGAGAGCAGCGATGACGAGTCTCCCGAAAAATTCCAGACGACATGTGTACGTCGAAACAGAATACAGTCCCCCGACGCAAGCAAGCTTCTACTCTCACAGTATTATTAAATCATGGGACCATCAGCACGAATGATTCCAGTCCATGCCAGCACTGTGGCACCCCCTATTTCCCTATGCTCACTTCTGAAAAACACGACACCAACACGCTCTGTGAGCAACTAACCAAACGATGTCCACTGAGTTAACGCCAGTTGCCAAAGAGGCGCAGCCCTGGGAGATGATCCCTTATGAATCATCTTGGCATTACACCTCCCCTCCTGATCCCCAGGACACTAAAACCGAGTGGTGACCAATTCTCTCCACCTACGGTGTCCCCAAGTGCTCAGCTACCATCCTAGTAGGGCATCAACACTAATATGGTGTCCCCTGCATGCGACATGGTCAGGTGCAGATACTAGCACTTAAAACATCCCTCTCACTGGATTAGAGCATTGCAGTTTAAGGCTAGCAGACACAATGGCTATGGTGTGCTGCCCTTGCATTCCTTTTGAAAGAGCCGTTTATAGAATTGCAGGTAATATACGGGCAGCTCTTGAATTGTCACGGGCAGATCCTAGGTTGATGAAATGCTGCAGATAAGGGCTGCACCGCTGACACAAAAGAGGGAAGAGAGATTGTGTCTGCAACCTTCAATGGCAAGAGGTCACCTCGCACCTTGTTGTTTTGCCAACTAATATTCCCCTTGAGAACTCTGGAAGTGCCTTTAATAATGCTGGAGAGCGCCGAGGTGAATAGAGCATGCAAATAATGACTTCACACTTATAGTGCTGGTCTAGGTGTGCATACTGAGCAGAAGGTACGAGAAAAAGGCCAGGAGAGCTGCACTCAAGACTGACTGAACTGACACAGGGGTCTTTGCCTCTGAACTGCCATTCTTGTTTGACTTTAGATTTTGACCCACGGGGTCAGCTTGCAGACAGCGGTCTTACATTTGGAATAGGCTTTGTGTCTGTGATTCAATACAATAAGGTATAAACATGAAAGCGGAGCATTTCCTGATCGCAGGAGCTGCTGGTCTTGTTATGGTCTTAGTTCCATGCAAGGGGGAGGGAGACAATACATTTCTAGGGGGACATGAACAGCCTTGAGGACTTTCAGCTATTACACAAATTGCCTGTGGTCTGTGAGCACCAGATTCCGACAAACATATAAAATTGCATTGTTTTGAAGCGAAGCAAAAAGGCAAACATGTTTTCACATAGTGCACATATGTTTTATCGTTATTTACAAGTGTTAAAGTAGAAACAGGGATTAAAAGAAACGGTTTACATGCATCAAGGCCGACCCCTTTTGCGCACTCATAATGCAATGAATCTTTGCCGTTGTTTTTTTTTAAAGAAGAGGATTAAACAATTTCATCAATAATAATCCCAATGACTATTGTAATAATTTTAGTCAATAACGAGAGTTGATAAAGGTTTAAAGGGTTTTACTAATCAAATCTTCATTAGCTCATCTTCAATGAAAACAACAAGTTAACCAATTCTGATTGGTCTGGTTAATAAATGACAGAAGTATTAAATCAAACAGTGCTTATCAAATCAATGAATAAATGCATCAAAAGCACATTCTATAAAGGAATAAATCCTTATTTGGGTGAAAATTAAGTTAGTAGAACCCATAACATGTTCAAGTTCGAAAAGTTGTGAGAGAAAAGCATAAAGCTTCAGCGTTTAAATCAGCTCAAGTAGATATTTAAGCAAAGAACTTCCCATGAAGAGTAGTTCATGAAACTCAGCAGAGTCGCAAAGCAATGTGACATAACGTCTGGGTCTGGGTAAATGAGAAGATGGACAAAAAGAAGGGGTATCCAACTCTAGGAATACACACTATTACAGACTACACATTTTGCGAAGCCTTTTACAAAATGTTGCTTGTCTTGTCTCTGTCAGCCAATCATCATCCAATGCTCTCTTGTGTACAGGATCACTCATCTTCTCACACGAGTATTATAGTCCTTTACATGATCATTTTACCGATTTCAGCTAAATAGTTAAAATTCTGCTTTCATGTGGAGTACTCTTCCTTCCTGTTTCCTTTCCCACTTATGTATGAAGTTATTTTATCCAATATAATCTTATATGTGTTTCTAACTAGCAAACTATGTTAAAGTCGACGCATCTGTATTATTGAAATTAAAATATTTCTGCAGGATCATCATTAAGGGGAAAAACGTCAATTTCACGTTTAAGACTCTGTAATTCAGTGTATGAACTGTTCATTATTCCATTAAACAACCAAAATTAGTCATATGGAACAGTAATTTTTTTCTTAAGTAAAAACATTCTGTGAGAATACATGAAACTACATGAGAAACGTATTAATTATTAAAAAAAACAGGTTCATGGAGTGGGCAAGAATGAAACTTTTTAATGTGCATTCAGATTTTCCATTCAAGTTTGTTTTTCAAGCAGCACTGCTTTATCAATTATTGAGACCTAATACGAGTAGCTTACAATTTTATGCATTCTTCATACATTATTTTTTATCTATGCTTGCAAATTAATTCTGCACATTAATTAAAACTACCGTTATCTTCTTGTTAATTTTTATTTCTACCTTTCCACAAGTTAATTACATTCTGCACACGTTATTTATATTCTGCTAAGTAATGAGATAGAATGTGAATAAACATGCTTATGTTTGTAAGTTTTCTGGGTGTGAGGGCATTAAACAGGTTTAGGGCTCAGTTGTGAGTGTAGAGAGAGGGTATTAAGGGCAATAAGGTGCTCTTAGTATTCAGGGCAGGTAAGGGTGCAGGGTAGTGGTAGTAAGGGTTTTAAATGGTGTTTATTGTTCATGGTGGGCAATGGTAAATACGGGTAAGAGAATTACAGGCTTCAATGGGAAGGTAGAGGTAAAAGGAGATATCAATCAATCAATCAATCAGAGCATTTGTATAGCGCACTACTCACCGGGAGGGTCTCAAGGCGCTGGGGGGGGGGGGGGCGTCCGCTACTGCTCGAATAGCCAGGTCTTGAGCTGCTTCCTGAAGGCGAGGTGGTCCTGGGTCAGGCGGAGGTGGGTCGGAAGGGAGTTCCAAGTCTTGGCGGCCAGGTAGGAGAAGGACCTTCCTCCTGTGGTGGCTCTTCGGATGCGGGGGACGGCGGCGAGGGCGTGGCTGGTCGATCGAAGCTGGCGCGTGGGAGCGTAGAAGTTGAGGCGGCTGTTGAGGTATCCTGGTCCTTGGTTGTGTAAGGCTTTGTGTGCGTGGGTGAGGAGCCGGAAGGTGATTCTCTTGTTGACCGGGAGCCAGTGCAGGTCTCTCAGGTGTCCGGAGATGTGGCTGCGGCGGGGGATGTCCAGGATGAGTCGTGCTGAGGTGTTCTGGATCCGCTGGAGTCTCTTCTGGAGTTTGGCGGTGGTTCCGGCGTAGAGGGAGTTGCCGTAGTCCAGACGGCTGGTGACGAGGGCCTGGGTGACCGTCTTCCTGGTCTCGGTGGGGATCCATCGGAAGATCTTGCGTAGCATTCGCAGGATGTGGAAGCACGACGAGGAGACGGCGTTGACTTGTCTGGTCATGGAGAGGGAGGAGTCCAGGATGAAGCCCAGGTTGCGTGCGTGGTCAGTTGGTTTGGGTGCGCTGCCCAGGGCGGGGGGCCACCAGGAGTCGTCCCAGGCGGAGGGTGAGGATCCCAGGATGAGGACTTCCGTCTTGTCTGAGTTCAGTTTCAGGCGGCTGTTCGACATCCATTTGGCTACTTCTGTCATCCCTTCGTGCAGGTTGGCTCTGGCGGTGGCGGGGTCGTTGGTGAGGGAGAGGATCAGCTGGGTGTCGTCGGCGTAGGAGATGATGTTCAGGTTGTGCTGGCGTGCGATGGCTGCAAGGGGGCTCATGTAGACGTTGAAGAGAGTTGGGCTGAGCGAGGAGCCTTGAGGGACGCCGCAGATGACTTCGGTGGCCCCAGATATGGGTGTTGGAACTCTGCTCTTTCTAAAAGCCCACCCCAATTTGTTTTTGGGCCTTTTTGCTGAACCTTATTTTTGCTGGGCATAGTACTCTTTGCACTTCACCCGTGCTAACCAGTGGTACAATGCTTGTGCTCTTCCTTTCAGCATGGAAAAATTAGTACACTCTTGATGGGCTTGTTTAACTTACCAATAAGTCCTACAAATATGGTAGAAAGTGTACCCAGGGCCAGTAAATTAAATTTCACCAGTTGACCGCAGCACTCTTTGTGCAACCATTACAGTGGCAAAGTAAAGCATATCTCCAGGCCTTTCACTATAGCCCACTTGTGCAGTTTTGAACTGCAAATTCGAATTGCCAAAATAAACCCTTTTTCAGGTCTAAACCTACTTGTTAAATAATATTATGTCACCCTTAAAGGAAGCCCTATTGCCCATAGAGTCAGGTGCATGATATTTAAAAGAAGGACAAGTAGAAGCTCAAGATTTCACATGCCCTTGCAGTGGAAAAGCACTAAAGCTATTTTAACTGTAGCAAGCTAGCTACTTCCATGGGAAAATGTTAGATTAAATTATACAAACTTATAATGCTAATTTAAGATAAGTACTATCTAGAGGAATATTTCAAGGCTCTATTTAATAGTTAAACAAAATACAATGTAATGATACATTGAAATTGCAGCTCACACATGGACTTGCCTCCTCTGTCCTTCTAGTTAGCCAGGTACCAACACTAATGGGAGGGAGAGCTGCCTAGGAACTGGTTGAGGTTGATCACCGGTGTGGTGCTCTTAGCATCCTTTTCTACAGTGTCAAATCCTGCTATCCTGCTTGAATGCACATCTTGTTTGACAGGTTTGCTGGAGTTTTACAAATATCATCTAGGGTACATGTCAAAGAAGGGAAACAGAATGTCAAGACGCTATTTGTGTATCCACTGTCTGGTTGCTAAAAGTTCAGCTTTAATTTTGCAAAACTTCTGATTATGAAATTGTTGGGGTTCCAGAGACAGTGTAACTTTGGATTTTGTTCTTAGATTTGTAAGAACACTGAGATTACCGTAGAACACTCCCCATGCACGGACTTAGTCCTTACAGCGCAAATTTAGTGTGCTCACAGACTTTGAGCATCTTGCAAATGACCAAGGTTGGTAGGGGTGGCCCCAGGAACCTTACACCATTGATGATTATGGCATTCCCGGAGGTCATTCCCACCCATAAGCTTGTGCCTGGAAAAATGTGGCATCTCCAGGCACCCACTTCAGAACACTCCTGGACATGTTGAAGATCACAATAGGATTGGACCTGCTGTCTGAGACCTGATAAGAGCCTTAAACGACTGGACCTGTTCTTATTGTGCCCAGGACAAAGAGGTGAACTCCTAAGGTCATAAGGCTGACCCCTTGTTCAAGCTACATGAAAACAACAAGCTGCAATATCCCTTTCGTGCAACTTGCTAACTGATTAGTGCCAACTAAGCCTGGACTGGACTCTGCCTTCCACCCCATGGCTCTCTATGCACCTCCCCTGAGGAACTTTAGAAGAGTACTCCTGCGTGAGTTTGGGACGTGAAGGACTAAGCCCAGAAGGTAAAATATTTGACTATGATGAAACTGGCTGATGTATTCTACCTGTGCTCCATCGCGTTCAGTGTCAAACTGCACATAGGTGCCAGGCTACAGTGACCATTGACTATCATTGGCACTTTATGCTTCTTGGAGCAATTTCTACTTGAGACGCTAACAAAAATCATATCTCAGAATCCCCCCATTGGATTTTTACCATTTGGGTGTCATTGTGTTTATTACATTTTACCCCATTTTTATAATTTTCTTTGGGAGGTTTATTGCCCTGCATTTCAGCTTTATTACTGTTTTATTACTGTTTAGGTATCTCATACATTGTCTGTAAGTTAAGCCTATCTGCTCTATACCACAGCTATGACAGGGATTGTGATTATTACTTGAGGTAGGTACACCCCTCAACTAATAACCTAATTTCCTACAAGGGGTTTTTAATATTTAGGGTTGAAAAATGGTAAAAGGAGATAATGTTTTTTTAATGATTCAGGGACAAGTAGAGGTAAAAAGAGGGGAGGGTTTTTTATGGTTCATGGTAAGATTGGGGTAAATTGAGGTAAGGGTCATTAAAACTTCAGGGCGGTAAGACTTTTTAGGGTTCAGTGGTGAGTAAAGGTAAAGGAAAGTTGGGATTCCCAAGTTTCAGGAACAGGAAGTGGTATGGTAAGGAGTTTTTAGGGTTCAGGGGTGGGTAGAGGTAAAGGAAGATAAAGGGATTTTAGGGTTCTGCAGCAGATAGAGGTAAATGGTAGTCTGGGTTTTCGGACAGGTAGAGATAAAAGGAGGTAGGGGTTTTTAGGGTCCAGGGATGGGCAGAGGTAAAGGAAGGTAGGGGATATTAGGGTTCAGGAGAGGGATGAGGTAAAGGGCGACAAGGGGCTTCAAGGTTCAGTGGTAATTAGGGGTAAAGGGAGGCAAGGGGTATGTAGGGCACCCGGATAGGTAAAGATTAAGGGATATAACAGCTTTTTATGGTTTATGGGTGGGTATAGGTAAAACGAGCTAAGGGTTTTTTAAGGCTCAAAGGCAGGTAGGCGGTATAGGGAGATAAGTGAATGTTAGGGTTCAGAGGCAAGTAGAGGTAAATGGAGGCAGGGGGTCTTTAGGTTCATACATAGAGGTGAAGGTGAAGCGTTTTCTAGGTTCTGGGGTGGGTAGAGGTAAAGGGAGGTAATGGGTTTTTCAAATTTCAGGAAATGGAAGAAGGAAAAGGTGCCAAGGAAATTTTACGGTTCAAGAGTGTTTAGAGGTAAAGGGAAGTAAGTGGTATCTTGAGTTCAGGGGAACAGAGAGTTAAACAGAGATAAGGGGGTTTTAGAACTCAGGGTTATTTAGAGGTAAAAGGAGGTCATATTTTTTAGGATTTATGGACGGGTAAAGGTAAAGGGAGGTAAGGCCTACAGAAACCAATGAGGTATAGAAATGGGGTATAATCTGTGCGGGGAAATCAATTCTGAAAGTTCCCAAAAAATATCTTTGTGAGTTATGGGTCATACACGTTAATTACATTTCTCTCCAGCTGTACGAACTAAGGCCTCACCACAAAAAGGGCACAATTAATAGTGCTACACTCAGATCTGGAGGAGGAAAGGAGTGGGGCGGAAGGATCTACATCAACCAATCAGTTGTCACACTGTACCAGGGATGGGCCTGTCCATGCTCGATGAACAAAGGAGGGATCCTATACCTCTGGAGCCAACACAGGAGGGGACTCCCTTGAAAATCTGGGGAGAAAGGACCTGGCAGTGATCTTAGCAAAGGGCAGTACTGAGACGACAGAGGAGATGTGACTAGTGACTCCTGGATGACACCATTTTACACTATCCCAGCATGCTGTGCAGAAGGGTTATAACAGGGCTGGACAGGTGACTTGACACCATAGGATTGGCCATGGGTGCCTGGTTTCTGAAACCTTCCTCTTCCCTTTAAAAACTCCTGCAGAAGGGAGTCTATCTCTTGCATGATGATTTTTCCTTGCTTCGCTCCTGCACACTGGAGCCACAATGAATACTTGGAAGGAAGAACCCCCTGATGCCCAGAAAGGACCAAGGACTCTGCCCAGCTGACCTCATGACCAGTGGGTCTCCCTAAGGGCCAGTGAGACTCTCCCACTTACACCTCCTGAGGACCAGTTAGAGGAAATCCCTGGACGTCTGTGCCTAAAAACAAAAACCAGTAGGTAGGGTGGTGCAGGGAGCAGGAGAACCAACTTTCTGATGATTCCACTGCTTTGGAGTTGAGGATGTCTGCTGCTAGTGCTCCTGATGTGTTGAGCTAGCCACCAGGAGTAAAATGAGCCCAAGATTGTTGAAATCAGTCCAATGGGATCTGATTTATGGCATTTTAAAGTTTTGCAAAATTTGACCTGTTCAGCTACAAATTGTGTGGGACTCCAAGCTGTATATTAATCTACCCCTAGGGTGGGCCAGGGGTCAGCACAAGTATAATTTCATTACTTTCACCAGGGGAGAGTGGCGTGCGTGGGGCCCCCTTCCAGGCTCATTTCTACTACCAATGGCTCCATCTCTCTGTAAGTCGACTAAAAAGAAGAAGGTGAGCCCAATCCCCACTCACCATGCATATGTCTGGGGGGAGCAGGGTGACCACCAAGATGAGAACTCCCTGTCTATAGTAGCAGGCAGGGGAGAAGTTCTGCTGGCTCCCATGCAGCACAGGAGTCTGCTTGATGATCCAGGAGTTGGCTGGGGCACCCGGAAGTGGACTCCCCAACTGGCCCCAACACATAGAGTCATGTGGGGTTCCTGGCTGAGACCTGGCACCCTAGAGAAGAAAAACACAGCAAAGAAAAGCATTCATTATGGCGTAAAGCTGTTGCAAAAAAGAATATTTATTGAAGTGCTATGTAGGGGCTAAGTCTATAGCTGCATGTTAATGTAGTTAAAATGTGATGCTCTCTCATATCAGCTTTTATTATTGCATATTCATGGTTGGAAAGCATTTAAAGAGTACACAGCCACATGTTTTGCTAATTGTAAATGCTTTATTTACATAATAATGCTGACAATGATTATTGATTAAAGTAAATATGCTTTATTAACATTAAGAAACACATTTCCCATTGGGTATTATTGATTGATGATTTCATTTAAGTACAAAATGTTATATTTAACATGTGGTTTGTTGCTCTTGAAACTTTCACCAAACCAGTAGACTTACCTTATGTGGTTGCATGATGCCTTTAGGGGGTTAAAGGTAATTAAGTAATTGCATCTATGGTATTTTCCATCTGCCAAAGTACATATTTGTAAATTGCTGCATAGTACTTTGTAGTGTGTGTAATGAATGTACTTTTATTTCTTCTAAAGAAAAAGCACTGACAGCACAATAATTTTGTGAGCATTATTATTGTATGCCAGTGAATAGTGATTAGTAGTAAGGGTGGGCGTAGTCCGCGTAGTGGGGCTACGCAAAGCTCCGCGAAGTGGGGTAGGTGCTATGTATGTAATATGAAAAATAGGGTGGTAGAAGAGGGTGGCGGGCAACTTCGCACCGCCACGAAGTGGGCGTAGTGCTGCCTACTATGTCTACTTTGTGAAGCGCGAAGTAGGCAACACTACGCCCACTCCGTGGGCGGAGCGAAGTGCTACGCCCACGGTTAATTAGTAGCCAACACCATATCTCCTGAATAGGCCTTGGACTGCTCTGCTTCATTATCCTGAGAGATTCAAGCTCTACAATTGCTGCTTGGTTCCCTTTAAGGACGATTGTAGACCTATTACTTGTGTAGGCCACACATCTGATAACCTGGTTTCCTACAGGAGGTAGGGGATTTTGGGGTTCAGGAGTGGGTAGAGTTAAAGGTGGTAAATGTTTTTTGGGTTCAGGGGTGGGCAAATGTAAAAGGAGGTAAGTGATTCTTAGGGTTCGGGGAAGGGTAGAGGTAAAGGGAGGTATACAGTTTGAATAATAAAGGTGAACATTTTGGGAAGAAAGAAAGAAAGAAAGAAAGAAAGAAAGAAAGAAAGAAAGAAAGAAAGAAAGAAAGAAAGAAAGAAAGAAAGAAAGAAAGAAAGAAAGAAAGAAAAAAGAAAGAAAGAAAGAATGAAATAGAGTAATTTAGTTGCCCAAGGTCGGGTGGTAGTTAGAAATGCCCTTCAGGTCAACAATGGATGATAGCAAAATTATAATAACTATTATTAATATATTATTTGCTGACCACACCACCACAGTTTGTACCCAGCCATATGCAAATCAGTCTTGACCCTGTTCCTTGTAGGAACAGTCCAGCCCGAACTGGCAACCAGGTCCTCCTTGGACCGGAAACAAACAGCCTGGGACCGGTTCCAGGGCATCACCCTTCATCAATAAGGGTTGCTTGAGTAAATATGCTTTATTAACATTAATAAACGCATGTCCCCATGGTTATTATTGATTGATGATTCAATTTAAGTACAAAATTATATATTTATCACGTGGTTAGTTGCTCTTAAACCTTTCACCAAACCGGTAGACTTACCTTATATGGTTTCATGACGCCAATAGGGGGATACAGGTAATTATGTAATTGCATCGATGGTATTTTCCATCTGCCAAAGTACATATTTGTAAATTTCTGCATAGTATTTAGTTATGTGTGTAATAAATGTACTTTTCCTTCTTCTAAAGAAAAAGCACTGACAGCACAATAATTTATTGAGCGTTATTATTGCGTGCCAGTAAATAGTGATTAGTAGCCCACACCACATCTCCTGAGTAGACCTTGGACTGCTCTGCTTCATTACCCTGAGAGAGTCAAGCTCTACAATCGCTGCCTGGTTCCCATTAAGGACAATTGTAGACCTATTACTTGTGCAGGCCATGCCACTAATAACCCAATTTCCTACAGGAGGTAGGGGATTTTAGGGTTTAGGGGTAGGTACAGCTAAAGGTGGTAAATGTTTTTTGGATTCAGGGGTAGGTAAACGTAAAAGGTTGCAAGTGATTCTTAGGGTTCAGGGAAGGGAGGAGGTAAAGGGAGGTATAGTGTTTGAATAATAAAGGTGAACATTTTGGGTGGGTTAGAAAGAAAGAAAGAAAGAAAGAAAGAAAGAAAGAAAGAAAGAAAGAAAGAAAGAAAGAAAGAAAGAAAGAAAAACAAATAGAGCAGTTTAGTTGACCATGGTGGAGTGGTAGTTAGCAGGGAGAGTTTAACTTGCTGTCCCATCTTGTCGAGACAAACTCACTACGGAACTTCAAGATGAAGTGTGATCGCTCCGGGACGAGATGCTCCAGGCCCAGCTTAAGACAGAGGACCTTGAAAATAGGGCATGAAGAGATAATATTTGCATGAAGGACCTGGAGGAGGGAGCGGAGGGCAAGGACCTGGGGGCTTTTTTGGAGGGCATCTTCGCAGAAATCCTGAGCCCTCAGACCCTCAAGATCAAACTCAAATGAGTACACAGAGTGGGGGCTCTTCAGCACGGAGAAAAGAGAAAACCTCGAGACATATTGGCGAAATTCCATTCCTTCAAAGTGAAAGAGGCGGTTCTTGGTGCAGCCAGGTTGAAAAGTTCCATCTCCTTTCAAAATCATTCCTGTACAATCTACCAGGACCTGGCACCGGCCACATTAGCGAGGAGACAGCTCTTCAGACCCATCACCACCAAGATCAGAGACGATAAGATTAAATACTGGTGGACCTTTCCCTTTGGCTTGAGCTTTGAATACCTGCAGCGCCACATTACAGAGCTGCAGGAGGGCCTGACCCTCCTTGGTATCTCCAACGTTGACACTGTTTCTGGTCAGGGAGAACCTAACGACAGCGACAAGTTGGCATTCCCTGCATCAACGTGGTCGGAGAGTGCTCGCAGAGGACGCAGATGAACTTTACCCACCCTTCGCGGGACGGCGGCTGATCCCCGATGTATGGACTATATATCCACCTCCCTTTTGGTCTTTAGAGGTTGTGCACGGTAGGGGAGTGGACTGCAGCTGGTGGAGACTGTTGGGCCCTCTGGTCCTTATCTCAGCTTTCTCCACGCGATGGCTCCATCTTTGGGCGCCCATTGGTGCTGGGATCATATGGCTGGTCCTGTTCCTCAAGGTGGCTCAGCTATTTGTTAGACCCAATGGATGTTCTCGGGTCGCCCCCTCGTGCTCGAGCCGGTGGATTCTGGCCTGGGGGGACCACGGGGGCCACAGATGGACTCCCTGCCTTAGGAGGCCCTCTATAGCAACCTACCACTGATGCCTTTAGGATATTTGGCTCAGCATCCCCTAAGCGTGGCTCTGGAGTGGGCGCGGACGGAGACCTTGGTCTTCCATCCCCCCACTAGCCTGATGCGCTTCTACCACCCCTGACGGGCTGCTAATTTTGTGTGTTACATGGTTACTACAATGGTTTGGATTATGTTTTTATTTGCTATTGGGGGTTGGGGGGGCGGGTGGGACAAGGTGGCGGTCTTTTAATGTTGTGTAAATTGCGAGTGTGGAATTGCTCTACTCCTTTTCATTGCTCTGACAGAGGGGGGTGCCGAAATTCCCGGGTTCCCTGTCTTTGGAGGGCCTAGTGGGTCTGGGGAGGCTCCTATCACGCTGTTTTCCTTCTCCACTGCCATAATGACAATCACCATAGGTCATGGAACGTCAAAGGTCTTAACTCCCCTCAGAAATGCCAGAAGATCTGGAAATATATTATTGCTCACCACCTCGACGTGGTAGCTCTCCAAGAAACCCACCTCGTTAGGTCTGAGAACACCAGGCTGCGTCACAAACAATGCCCATTCATTTACAGGTCTTTGGCTCTGACGAAACACAGGGAGGCTGCCTTGCTGTTCCATTCCTCCACCAAATTTCAGCCGCTGGACGTACAACACATTAGGGATGGGCGTTTGGTCATGATAAAGGGTCGGCTGTGAGGCAAAACTTAGCACCTTCTTAGCGATATATGCTCCCAACACGGGCCAGACAGCTTACCTACACATGGGGGATTTCAATCAAACTTGGTGTAAGGACCTGGATAGCACCCACTTACAGCGCGCGGGCACTGGCTCCTTCTCACCAGACACGCAGCAACACATTCATGACATGGGCCTTCTAGATTCCTGGCGTACCCTTTACCCCACTTCCCGTGATTTCACGTTCTATTCCCATGTGCATCGAACATACTCCCGTCTAGATTACATTTTCATTAGCCAATCACTTCTAGGCGATCTTCAAGAAGCTAAGATATTCCCCCTCTCTATCTCCGACCACAGCCTCCTAGCGACTTCTCTGTCTTGGAGGGTCAACACTTCTACATCTCCCATGTGGTACTTCCGGTCTGCTCTGGCCTGGGATAAGGACTCCTGTACTAAACTAAGGGAGGCCATCGCCGAATTCTTTGATATTAATAATCCTGACGATACGTCGGAATTTACCACCTGGGACGCTTTTAAATCAGTCTTCCGGGGGAAGTGCATCTCCCTCAATTCCGCATTGAATCGGCAACGTGCCAGTGAAAGGGAAGCGCTGGAATCGGAATTGACCTCCGTGGAACAAACCCATAAGCTAAACCCCAATAGGCAGACCTTCCACAATCTCACAGCATTGAGGGGTAAACTTTGTGCTATCTATAACAATCAAGCGGAACTAACCCACCAAAACTGCTCCAATTATCTTATGCCCAGGTCAACAAGATTGGCAAGCATCTGGCTCAGCAACTCAAGGATAAAAGGGTAAGGGAATTTGTTGGGGGTATCCGGGGCCCGAGGGGTGATCTTTCCCATAGCGATGAGGTGAAAGTAGAACTTTTTGGGGCCTTTTATAAGGCCTTGTATGCAGGCAACACCTTAGATCCCGAAGCCCAGTGTGCCTACTTACAATCCCTACTGCTCCCACAGGTCTCCCCAGAATGAAACAAACTCCTCACGGCACCCATTACCTGCAAAGACATCACTGTGGTGATTAAGGCTCTCAAGCCACATAAAGCTACTGGCCCAGATGGGTTTATGGCCCGATTCCATAAGACCTTTGCCTCAGACATCATCCCCCACCTTACGATGCTCTTCAACAGGATGGCGGAGGAGGGTGCCACCCCCGACTCCCTCTCGGAAGCAGTTCTTACTGGGATTCCTAAACCGGGAAAGGATCCCAAAGCATGTGCCTCCTATAGGCCAATAGCCCTCCTCAACCTTGACACTAAGCTGTACTCATCCATCTTAGCCCAGCGCTTAAATGACCTCATGCCCGACCGTATTCCTCCAGACCAATACGACTTCATCAAAGGGCGCCAAACCCACGACAACACCTGATGCATTGTCCACCTTATCGAGAAAGCCGAGAAAGGGTGGACTGGGAGTTCCTGTTCCGTGCCCTGTCGGCTTTTGGCTTCGCTCACAAGTTTCCTAATATTATCCGGGCCAATTACCTCCACCATCGTTCTCGAGTAGTGGTCAACGGCTCGCAGTCAACCCCCTTTCTCCACTCTAGGGGTACCAGGCAGGGATGCCCCCTTTTCCCACTACTTTTTGCCCTTAGCATTGAACCCCTGGCCGCGGCAATCAGAGCAAACCCTGCAATTAGGGGGATTCCCTTCACGGGAGAACAACACCAAATTTCTCGGTTTGCTGACGATGTTTTACTAGCTCTAGCCGATCCGGCTACATCTCTCCCACCTTTGCAAATAGAATTAGCTTAATTCGAGACAGTGGCAGGCTTCAACGTCAACTTAGGGAAATCCTTTATGCTTAACCTTATGCTATCACCAGAGGCAATGCAGGAACTTCAGCCTCTCACACCCCTCCAGTGGACTACATCTTCCATTCAATATCTAGGTGTCCAGATTACGCCCAAAGTAGGGGGCCTTTACGCTGCCAACTTCCCTCCCATATTGTGATGGCTCCAATCAGAACTCAATAAATGGAAACCCCTTTTCCTGTCATGGCTAGGCGGCATCCATGCCATAAAAATGACTCTCCTTCCAAAACGTCTCCATCTCTTTCAGGCCCTGCCCATTGAAATGGAGAAGGACTTCTTCAAGCGAGTTTAGTCTATGATCTTGAATTATGTCTTGCAAGGGCGCGCTTCTCTTTTGCGATACTCCGCCATTCTAGAGAGGAGGGTGGAGTGGGCCTCCCCGATATTCATTTATACTATAAGGCCGCTCAACTGCGAGTGCTTGTGGAATGGACGAAATATGAATCCGATAAGCATTGGCTACACATGGACCGTAGTGTGACCGGTCGCACTATATGGGACTTAATATGGCGCCCCAAGTGTGCTAGTCCTAGAAATACTTATATAAGCACTCCTACACGTACAACGCTCACGGTATGGGACTCGGTGTCGGGCAATGAGAAATGGACTTCCTTTCCCTCCCCCTTTACGCCCTTGCATTTTAACCCAGCATTCCCTCCGGGACTACAGTCAGGGCCATTCGATGCATAGCGGGAGGGGAGTTGTCTGGCCTTAAAACACCTCTTCCACAACTATGATCACCTCACCTTTGATGGCTGCAAAAGGGAGTACAATTTACAGGACTCGGAGAGACACCATTACCACCAGCTCTTGCACTGGGCCCTTGCTCCGCAAGTACCGGAGGGGGCTACGCGACCCTTGATAAGATTCAAATCCTTTCTTGTTAAAGCAAAATCCATGAAAGGCGCGATCTCCTTTATATACAAGTTTCTCCTTACTACCACACACGTGCTGTGACCTCGTTACATGTGAATGTGGGAGGATATTCTTCAACGCGACATTACGGATGACGAGTGGTCCCACTTGTGGTCCGATATCACAAAGTTTAATCAATGTGCCGATCTCAGGGAGGCACACCTCAAAACAATGATGGATTGGTACATTTATCCTTCCAAACTTCGCAGAATCTTTCCTGGGTCCTACGATAGGTGCTGGAGGGGCTGTGGTCTCCTGGGAGATTTCCAGCATATCTGGTGGGACTTCCCTCACATCAGGCCGTTCTGGGAAGAGATTCTTGCTCATATCAAAAACATGCTGGGCTATCCTATACCAACTAACATGGTGAGGTACTGTTGGGACTTTGGGACCCCTCGTTAGAACATCAGACATTGGCGGATAAAAAAATCATGTGGCTATGTATTGGGGCTGCTAAGATTACGCTAGGGATGGTTGGAAAAAGAGAGAAGCTCTGGCACTCTCCCTCTGGTACTCCAGATTATGGAGGCTTCTCAGTATGGAGCGGATGTCGGAAATCTTTAGAGATGACTTTAAAAACTTTGAATTCACTTTGGGTCCCCTGGTCACCTTCCTCTCACGAGGTCTCCCGTCCACTGTCTGCCCTGCCTCTGTTAGGGCGCTTCATCTTTTACAATTGTAAAGCGCGACCCACCACACAATCTGCAGCTTGCACCTTTTTTTCTTTTTCTTTTTCTTCTTTCTTTTAGGCCGCCACCTTGTACGGGGAGGGGGAGGGAGGGAAGGGTTGGTTGTTTCCTCTTTGGCTCCGTGCTCCTCGGTTGGGAGCCATTATCCATCTGCTTTGGGACGTCCTGTATAACCCCATCAACATAGATGGCCCTAAAGTAAAGCTGCCTCACAGCTTGATGGGAAATCCATAGCACTCTTTGCCTTTTTAAATGAAGAGCCCTGCGCCCAATTCCTTTAGAAGCTGTTCCCTCTAAATGTGCACTCCAATTGGGGTGGGCCGGGGTTTGTCTCCTGTGATGTTCATGACTCTTTATGCCGTCAAGTTCTGCTATCATTCATAGTCATTCATGTGTGACGAATAAGATGGTGCTATGATTTGTTGTACCTTGCAAAAAAAAATTCTAATAAAAAGAAGTATGACAAAAAATTACTTGTCTTCGATTCCTTTCAAGTAAAACAACTCTTCCATATTTAGTGACTGGAACTGGTAAATAAAGCACACCATTTCCCTTGTTTGCAAATACATTTTTGTTGTGGTGTGATGAATTTAGATACTTATGGGCAAAACTGAAATATTTTGGTAATGAAGGAGCAAGCAGGATTATGTGAGATAGCTCTTATTTGAAGGGGAAAATGCACAGTTGCAGCATAGATGAGAGAAGAAACAAGCACAGAGGTTCTACAAGTTGGCAAATAATTGCACTTCAATCCTTGGTACTGTCCAAAACATGAAACGATCAGTTCAAGCTTGCAAGTATAACATACAGGCATCGGTTGATGCACTTGGGCAAAGGTACAGCAAGGTACAGCAATACGTGGAAGCTTAACTGGGGCTTAGCTATGAGTGGTAGGCAGCTAGCTCTGGTTTTGATATAATGCACTATAATCTTGCCCCTTGTATAACAAGAATGTAGACCACTTATAGGGTGAAAATTATGACTGATGTCCCTCTTACTTCAAACAGAATTGAACAAGCAGGAAATTCTACCAAATAACTATTTAAGGTTGGTAAGGAACATACTAATCCCCGAGCTTACATCTCAGCCACAATGGCCTTCCAGACTCTCTATGACACTAGGATACTCTCCAGCCTCCCATTTCGAAAATAAAATAGATAACATCTAATGCAACTTTCACACCAACACCTTAGCCTTATTCTCTACTTGTCTGGCTAACTCTTGCTGCAGCAAAATGCAGGCATCACTAAGAAGTTTGAGCCCATTACCCACACTCAACTGTCAGACCCCCTAGCTAAAACCAAATCTCGTTCCCCGACTGACCTGCATCCCCCTCACATTTCAGCCATGTTAGCCTCATCATTCATACTACCAGTTACATCCTTATGTAACTTATCTTTGCCTTTAGCCAGTGTCCCTCTGGACTGGAAAGCTGCCATTGTCACACCCATTCTAAAAAAACACACCCCTATCCTACTGACCCTGCCAATTACTGTCCCATCTCTCTTCTTCCTTCGATAGGCAAAATGCTTGAATCTCATGTGAATAAATAGCTGTCATCTTACCTGGAGGCTCATTCCGTGTTGGTTGCCTCTGAGTCAGGCTTTCATCCTCTACATAGCACAGATACCTCCCCTAGTAGCAGTAACAGACTCCCTCAGCCTTTCTTTGGATGCCAGCAAGCCAGCCATGCTGGTTCTTCGTAATCTGTCGGCAGCATTTGATAGCGTGTCACATCCTATTCTGATTTAACATTTTTAGGAGAAAGGAATACACAGCACCGCCTTGCATTGGCTTACCAACGTTTTTAAAGACAGGACTCAAACTATCACTCTGGGGCCTTTTCAGAGTAAGATGGTGTTCCTAAGCGAGGGAGATCCTCAGAGCTCTGCCTTATGTCCTTCTCTTTTTAACATTTACATCACTCCATTTGCTTGGTTAGTCAAGTCTTGTGGCTTTGAGATACTTTCTTATGCAGACGATACTCAGCTGGTCATCTCTTTCGGGCAAGATATGGCGAATGTTAAACACCGATTTACCTCCTACATGAGACAAGTTGCCAAATGGATGTCCTTAAACTGTCTGAAATTGAAAGGGGACAAAACTGAGATACTACTCTTTGTCAAAGCTCATAATCACTGGACTGAGGACTGGTGGCCTGTGGAGCTTTCTCCTGCCCCCTCTCCCAGAATCACAGTGAGGCAATGGGTATTCTTGATAACAAGCTGTCAATGAAGAACCATGTGACATCTACATGTGGCATGTGCTTCGAACAATGCGCCTGCTCAGGTGGATTTTCTAGTGGCTGCCACTGGCCTCTCGCAGGACTCTCATCCAGTCTCTGATAATCAGCTGCCTGGACCATGGAAATGCGCTTGTGGTAACATCAAATGCATCTCTTCATGCTGAGATGCAGTTGGTACAAAAATACTGCAGGCTGACCAGGTAATAAACAGCCACCTTGCACCTCCTCAGTCCCCCTGCTTAGAGCCTTGCATTGGTTTCCCATAAAGAATAGAGGAATTTTCAAACTCCTCTGCCTGACGTATAAAGTTCTGGAAGGTGAGGGACCCAAATACCTACAAGACAAAGTGGCTCTTTATTGTCCAGATAGAAACCTTAGATCAAGAAATCAGCTCCTCCTTTGCCCTCGACGCATTCACACATCTAAGTACAGTAGAAGGGCTTTTACATACCTGGCTCCTCACCACTGGAATAAACTCCCCTTTGTCATTAGGGCTTGTATGAAATCGCAGGCTTAAAAAACCAGCTTCAAACCTGGCTGCTCTTATGACTGCTCCTAACTTTTCTGTTAACTCAATGACGAGATGCCCATTCGGGGACGAGTCATTCGCTATACCGAATATTCATTAACATAAGATAACATTACCAGCATTGCTGTCATGTCATCCACAATCTGAAGCCAGACAGAATTCAGACCCTGAGGAAATAGCTAATAGGTCCCTCAGTGTTCACAGCTCCATGACACTACTTGGCCTTCCGAGACAGACTCAGCAATGATGACATTATTTTCCCTGATATTTACAGACCTTTATGAAGCCATCCAAAAGACTTCTTCTGAAGCATACTGTTTACTGTAGATTTGCCTATGATTCCCTTAAACTTCCCACTGTTTTTTCCCCTATCCCCCTCTCTTTATCCCTCCCTCCTCTTTTTTCCTTTTTAGGTTTCGCCTGGGGCCGGAGTTCCTAGCTCCGCCCAGGAGAAATCTTATGTCTCTACAGTGTACTCTTAGTCCCGCCCTCTGTTCCATTGGCTAGCTCCATAAATGGAGGCTAGCCATTGGAACAGAGATCTGTCCGTCAAGGCCGGACCAGATTCGGGGGCGTTCCCGACATTTTTTCCCTCTCCACCCACTTCTGTTCGTCATCGCGGTGGTGGGTGTGTGTTATTTTTTTTTTTGGAGTCCGCCTGTTTTCTTCTTTTGCTAAGTGTTTGTTGTTGGAGTTGGCTGCAGGATTCGAGTTCCCACGAGGCGATCAGGTAAGGAGCATTTTGTTTAGAAATGTGCGTGCGCCGTGATCCTTCCCCCCCCCTCGCTGTCCTGTGCACGTTTCCCGCCTCCCTCCCGCCGTCCGTGTCCCCTCCCGCCGTTCGTGTCCTCTCCCGCCCCCCTCCCGCCGTCCGTGTCCTCTCCCGCCGTCCGTGTCCTCTTCCACCGTTCGTGTCCTCTCCCGCCCCCTCCCGCCGTCCGTGTCCTCTCCCGCCCCCCTCCCGCCGTCCGTGTCCTCTCCCGCCGTTCGTGTCCTCTCCCGCCCCCCTCCCGCCGTCCGTGTCCTCTCCCGCCCCCCTCCCGCCGTCCGTGTCCTCTCCCGCCGTCCGTGTCCTCTTCCGCCGTTCGTGTCCTCCCCCGCCCCCCTCCCGCCGTTCGTGTCCTCTCCCGCCCCCCTCCAGCCGTCCGTGTCCTCTCCCGCCCCCCGTGTCCTCGTAGGCGCTTGTTTTAGCTATCTTGTTCACCAATAGAGGACAGCTTTTATTTTCGTGCAGAGACCAGTGTTTTGTCCCTGTCCGACCATGTGAAAGCCCACCGGATTTTGGGGTTCATGTCTTTTATCAATATCTGATTAACACTCCTCCTCATAATGCCCAAACTCGTCCTCACACTAAGACCGCACGGGCTGTGGGTGCGGTCCAATATGATGAAAAGCGCTGCTGCTCATTGGCTGACAAGCTGGGCACAAAGACATCACTATACAGAGATGGCGCCAGTCAAGCCTTTCAGGGGTATGTAAAGAGTTTAGGCTGAACTCCTATCAAGTCTCCTCGGAGGTTGACCTTTCAGTGTGCTGCAATTATTTAATGTGAAGCGACATTATCCCCGAGCCCCCACCCGAGGAGAGAGCAAACCTGGAGGGAGGCTTGTTTCACAGGCAGCAGCCTACTGTGACATGTAATTAATCACACAGAGAGACAGGGCTGCAGCTCACATGGCACCGACTGCATTCGCCTCCTTCCAGTGCTGCCGCTCTGTGATCGCTACATTGAGCAATATCAACTCAATTAAATTGGAATAGTTTTAGTGTGAGTTTAACATGTCACTGTAACTACACCATGTCGGAAACAATTCAGGCATTCAAGCTGAAAGTGAAATCATTTCAACAGAATAAAGGGGGATGTGTTGTGAGCATATAAGTGATACAACCCTCAAGTACTGCAGGCTGCTTACATACAACACCCCTTCCTCGTCTAAGGACAGTCATGCCCACGGTCTCCACATGCTCTGCCGCTCCCCTTTCCCAAGCTCGTCCGTAGCTTTGCACCAGCCAGAACTTTTGTTTACTAAGATGGAGCACTGAGACGAAAGACATTTGGCACCCTTGCTGCTACTTGTAAATACAAACAGTCCACAGGGAGTCCCTTTTGTGTTCGCCGGTTAGTCCCTGGCTGAGCAGTGACTGGTCTCTGAATACAAACATCTCAAGACCTCCCCAGCTCACCGAATCACACACAGCACAGCCACAGGATGCTGGTGAAGGGATTGCTGGTGTATGTTGGCAAGAGTGAGGGGGTGAAGGGAGAGCATTGAAGAGGAATAATGGGGTGTGAAAAACATTACCTGTGGCATGTCAATAAAGCTTTAATACCACTTTAAACTACTTAACTGGAGACAGGTGAAAGGGGCGCGCTGTTTGGATAATCGTAAAGCACACAGCTCACTGCATACCTCTGAACCATGCAACAAAAAACGTGCTAGAAACTAATAAGGTGTCTTTATTAATATATATATATATTAATTCTCGTAAGTTTCGCCGTAGTATATCAGATAATATAACTGCGTTTAGAAATATTTATTAATTTTTAAGTGATGTTTTTAAAGATGAACTGACAAACATGCCTGCTCTTACAGGCTATAACCAAATACAACCGTGCTATTCCTCCGGGTCTCACAGGCTCTTGAAATAGCAGTGAAATCACTCCAGTCCTTACAGGCTCTCACTACAGACAGCAGAGTTCCCGTCTATGCTCTTACAGGCTCTCTTACTGTGGAGAACAAACACTAGCCCTCCAGATCATACAGCAGTCAAAGCGCACCATTTAAGACTCCACTGTGGTTCCTGGACCGGGAGCACTAAACTTACCCTAGCTGATGCATGGCTATATTCACTATATGGGGTTCCTCTCTTTTGATTGCTGTGCCTTCCCTTTGTGCTTCCATATTTCATTGTGTTTTGCCACTCGTGAGACACTCAGTTCGGCAGTTTGGGTGGACTTGTTGCCATTCTGATTTGATAGTATTCAGTGTTCTTTCTTGTTTTTTCTGGGTTATAACCCTCTGTTATATAGCACTCAAACCCATCACACATACCTCCAAGATACCTGCAAAGTTAATGGATTGGCCTCCTGGCCATCGCATGGTGGAGGACCACTACACTCTGCTCAAACCCCTACATGACCCACACTAACATTATTACCTGGAATGTGCAGGGAATGCATAAGCCCTCATGCTGCAGTACTGTTTACGCATACCTCAAGTGTCACTTGACCAATAAAACGCTCTTGTAAGAGACACATTTAACACAAACTGAAGCTACCAAACTTCAGAGATGATAGAGAGGACAGGTATTGTCACCAATTTCTCCTCCTATGCTAGAGCGTATTAATATGGGTGAGACAAGGGGTCCCCTTCACGTCAGACGAGGTGGTTGTAGACACAAGTGGCTGCTATGTGTTTGTTAAGGGTTGCCTAGATGGTCCTCATCTCAGTATAGGCACTATATATGCACAGAGCCGGCCCTTTTCCTCCACAAACTGTCAGTTTAATCCATGGGACTCCGATAGAATGGGGTCCCATGGATTGTTAGAGGAGATTTAAGTACATCCTAAATACTGAGCTCGACTGTTCCTCCCCCTGCTGCCTTGCACACACGCAACATCAAACGCCCAGGCCGTCGCAGACTGGCTTAGAACAATATGACATTTGGCGCTCACATGACACAAATGTCATTTTTTTCTTCGCCACACCACCTACATGTCCAGACAGATAGGTTAGTTAGCACAACTAAACTACGCCCCTCCATTACACAAATTGACTATTTTGGCCACACTCATTCTGATCAAACCCCCCTATACCTTCAGCTGGCATGGGACACTGTTCCCACTACTATCCCCTTCTGGAGATTTTAAACAGCGGCGTTAGAAGATCCTCTCTTCTGAGCATCTATCAGCACCCCTAACGAAGACTATTTTGAACTAAGCAGTAACACGGCAACCACCAGGCTGGTTGAATGGGACCCAGTCAAGACAGTTGATTCGATCATTCTTTATTAAGTCAATATATAGACCATAACAGCACATAAAATCATACATTTCACATATACATACTAAAAACATAATTTCATCAGGGAAGAGACACATTAAAATAAAAAGCTTATTACCAAATGCAAAGTAAAAACATTACAAAGTGTGCTTAAGATGTACTACCCCAGTGCATTATCTTGAACAGGTTCAACAAATTCAGACTTTCACAATAAAAGTCCACTTTTGAAAAAATATAAATTTACCTTGTATGATGAGATTAGGTAGAGGATCCCTCCAGTCCGTAAATAGTTTTTTCGTCACTCTGAGGGAACCCGAAAAGAATCTTTCAACCCCAAAACAAATCATAGGGGAGGGTAAGGTTTGTAAAAACAATGCAGGCCTTACTTGTACAAATTGGTTGTTTCTTATCAGCCAAATAATAAATTTGCGCCTCAGAGCTTAATAAAAATCACAGAAGAATATAAAATGCAAAATGTCATTTTCTGAAAAATTAGCACAAGGCAAAGTTTCAGGGCTCCTCCCTTTGGGACAGTTAAGAATCACTGTATGGAATTAAATCTATATCTGGTCAATAAAAAACAATGGTGAGCATTATTGACAAATGACAATTAGGCTTCCCCCCTCATGCTTGTTGATGCACTGTGGGTTTCATAAGTTTCCCATCTTCCCTTTTCCCAAGCCGCTTGGCCAAGAGCATGTCTTTAATGGCCTGGACATTACTTGTGCATAACGATTTTGGGTTGGCAAACAAGTCCTAGCCTCATCAGCTGCTCCTAACCGTATCCTAACCATGAAATACGCATGTCTCCTTCAAGGGCACTACAGTCCTTTAGTGCATAATGACTCAGGGTGGTAGCCGAACTTGACACGATTCTCAGCCAGTCAGTGTATTATTGCTGCCACAGTGATGTGGTAAGATATATAGCCCACTTCTAGCTCCACATGAGTAATAAATGCAAGGGTACTTTTTGGAATGACAAGGAGTATACACAAAGAATGTTTTCTCTACTGACTGTAGTTCGCTAATAGCTTTAAACCCCCACACATCACAGCTGTAGCTTTCCATAGGGATACATTTTTCTTTAAAAACATTTAAAAGTGCAGACACAGGTTTGGTCCTTAAACTTTTGGCAACATCCTTAGTGGCACCAACCACCCTCGCCAAACTATTCTTTTTGAGGGTTCTTTGGGCAACCTATGAGCCTCTGTCATCAAACCGCACTCCCAGATAGGGGAAAATTGGCACCTTACTAGTAAGCTCTGCCCTTTTAGTAAAACGTGCATCTAGCAGCCTTATGACTCCTGATTGCCATTGTATAAGATTTAATGACATTTGTGGAAAGATCCAGAGAATCCATTAAATCAATGAAAGCATTTAAAAGACTTTGTAAGCCCACTGCAGTATGTGCAAGCGACACCACCTCGTCAGCATATAGTAATGCAGGAATTTTTTTGTGCCTGCCCTGGGTATGTCTATAGAAGCTGCTGTCAAGGCATCTCCTAGTTTGATAATGTAAAGGGTAAACAGCATGGGAAACAAAATGCACCCTGCCTTACCACTTTCTTGACCTGCCAGGAAGTGGACAGGCTACCATTTGCACCATACCTGACCGGTGCGGTTCGATTAAAATGAGATGTATGAAGGAAAGCCACCAAGTCTGCCTCCATACCCAACTCCAGGAGGATTGGCCAAAGCTTTGATCTATTAACACGATCGAAAGATGAGATTAAGTCCATAAAGGCCATGTGTAGCAAGCCCTCTTGGCTACAGTGTATTTTCCCACTATCAATTGTAAGTTGAAACACTGGTTTACTGTCTGTCTTTCCTGCCTAAAACCATATTGAAGCTCCGAAATGACATTAATATTGCCGGCCAGCAAGTTAATCACTCCAAAACAACTTTACCCATCATTTTAGCAGCAGAATCAAGGAGGGAGATAGAGCGATAACAGACTGGGTCGTCCCTCGCACCTTTTTAAAAAAATTGTAAAATGATGGCTTTGGACCAAGAGGCTGGGAAGCCACTTTTACAGGCCGAATTAAAAACACTTGTCAAGATGCTGGCCCAGGTTAGAAGGTTGGCGTTATAAAGCTTCAGTAAGACCCCATCCTGGCCCATCACTTTCCCCCTGCTGTATTCAGAATGGCTTTCAGCACGTTGTCAGCATTAAAAGTTAGAGGTAAGGTTTCAATTCCGGGTTCCCATGGAGTGTTAAACACCCCCAGGTCCTCCCCACCATATGTCCCTTCATAGTGTTGAACCCATCTCTCTGGGGCGATGGTACAGTCCACTCTAGAGTTTGCTGAACAGGGAAAGTAAGCATAGTTTGCTATCTCCCAAAATGTAAAACTGTCAGCCAACCTGTTAGGCTGACACAAACCTTCCCATACCTGTTCTCTAATATATTTTCGTCCTCAGCTGGATAGCGGTTCTTTAAACTTTCATAAGTGACCTTATCTTACCCTTGTCCCCTGGTTGCTGCTGTAGTACAGCCATTAAATTCTTAAGGGATTTTGAAAAATTCCCGTCAAACCACCTTTGCCCGTTACTAACATTAGTCTTTCCATGGGCAGTCAAATTTTTGACAATCTGATTGGTTATTTTATTAAACAAATCTAAAACGTGCGTGTCCTGTGTACCAATATCCAGGCATGAAGCAATGTCCGGCGTCTCTTACAAGAAATAAATTCCCTAAAAAACCTCTGGTATCACCTTGTCCCATTTCAGCCTATGTGCCCACCTGCCTGTTTATGTCTAAATTTCAGGCCGGATCTAGTGTGTTGGGATTATGATCACTGAAGGTATTTTAGAATTTTTTTTGCAATAACATTGGGGAGCAATGGGATAGATAACATGATAAAGTAAATAATAGATAAGCACCCCAAACTGGAGAAAGAGGGGACGAATATATCACCCCTGTCTGTTCTAGACTGTTCAAATTGTTACCCCCCCATGAGCGTCTCCAAGTGGTGACCTTGATCAGTGTGCTCAAAATGGGTGACCATGAGGGTTGTATCCAAAGAGGTTTTTGCAGGGGCTCAATCTGATTGACATAAATGTAAGTCACCTAAGATTATAATTTGACAGTAAGAGGCCCTCATCTCTCCATAGTGTTCCATAAAGCGTTTTAAGGCAGTACTGTGCTCCATTTCAAATCCTCTATAAAAGGAATTTAAAAAATGTACTACCAATAGAGAAGGATTGTTTTTGAACACCAGCTCTACTGTCAAGAGATTGGGGGAATCAGTTGGCGGGAAAGCAGAATTTGAAGACTTCCTTTGGCACGTCCTGCAGGAGAAGGGGGTGCAACCTTAAACAAGCATTAGAAATGCAATCGGGCTCGGATTTATTTGAGTTTGAGCTAATGGCATTGTAAATGCCAATGTATTGTTGCTATGTGTTATGGAGTGTGTTCATGTGGTGTGTACTGCCAGTGATCTCCTTGTGAGTGTGAGAATATTGCACCGTTACTGCCTGTGTTGTCCTTCTTGTGAGTGTGAGAAGCTTGCACCTCTGCTGCCTGTGGTCTCCTTGTGAGTGTAAGAAGCTTGCACCTCTGCTGCCTGTGGACTCCTTGTGAGTGTAAGAAGCTTGCACCTCTGCTGCCTGTGATGTCCTTCTTGTGAGTGTAAGAAGCTTGCACTGCTGCTGCCTGTGATGTCGTTCTTGTGAGTGTGAGAAGCTTGCACAGCTGCTGCCTGTGAGTATGAGACGATTGCATTGTGCATCTCTGTGCTGTGCCTGTTCTTTATAAGGGACTCTTGCTCTGTTGCTGCTGCTGCCTTGGCACAGTACCTGCTGTGAGTGTGTGAGGGAAGCTTGCACCGCTGCTGCTTGTGATGTCCTTCTTGTGAGTGGGAGAAGCTTGCACCTCAGCTGCCTGTGGTCTCCTTGTGAGTGTAAGAAGCTTGCACTGCTGCTGCCTGTGATGTTGTTCTTGTGAGTGTGAGAAGCTTGCACCGCTGCTGCTTGTGATGTCCTTCTTGTGAGTGGGAGAAGCTTGCACCTCAGCTGCCTGTGGTCTCCTTGTGAGTGTGAGAAGCTTGCACAGCTGCTGCCTGTGATGTCCTTCGTGTGAGTGTGAGAAGCTTGCACCGCTGCTGCCTGTGAGTATGAGAAGATTGCATTGTGCATCTCTGTGCTGTGCCTGTTCTTTGTAAGGGACTCTTGCTCTGTTGCTGCTGCTGCCTTGGCACAGTACCTGCTGTGAGTGTGTAAGGGAAGCTTGCACCACTGCTGCTTGTGATGTCGTTCTTGCGAGTGTGAGAAGCTTGCACCTCTGCTGCCTGTCGTCTCCTTGTGAGTGTAAGTAGCTTGCCCTGCTGCTGCCTGTGATGTCGTTCTTGTGAGTGTGAGAAGCTTGCACCGCTGCTGCTTGTGATGTCCTTCTTGTGAGTGGGAGAAGCTTGCACCTCCGCTGCCTGTGGTCTCCTTGTGAGTGTGAGAAGCTTGCACTGCTGCTGTTTGTGATGTCCTTCTTGTGAGTGTGAGAAGCTTGCACCGCTGCTGTTTTTGATGTCCTTCTTGTGAGTGGGAGAAGCTTGCAACTCAGCTGCCTGTGGTCTCCTTGTGAGTGTAAGAAGCTTGCACAGCTGCTGCCTGTGATGTCCTACTCACTACTCTACTCTACTCACTACTCACTACTCTGCACTCACTACTCACTACTCTACTCACTACTCACTACTCTACTCACTACTCTACTCACTACTCTACTCACTACTCTGCACTCACTACTCACTACTCTGCTCACTACTCACTACTCTACTCACTACTCTCCACTCACTACTCTGCACTCACTACTCACTACTCTACTCACTACTCACTTCTCTACTCACTACTCTGCACTCACTACTTTACTCTCTACTCACTACTCACTACTCTACTCACTACTCACTACTCTACTCACTACTCACTTCTCTACTCACTACTCTGCACTCACTACTTTACTCACTACTCTACTCACCTCACTACTCTACTCACTACTCTACTCACTACTGACTACTATACTCACTACTCTGCACTCACTACTCACTACTCACCTCACTACTCTACTCACTACTCTACTCACTACTCACTTCTCTACTCACTACTCACTTCTCTGCACTCACTACTTTACTCACTACTCTACTCTACTCACCTCACTACTCTACTCACTACTCACTACTCTACTCACTACTCACTACTCTGCAATCACTACTCTACTCACTACTCTACTCACTACTCTACTCACTACTCTACCCACTACTCTACCCACTACTCTACTCACTACTCACTACTCCACTCACTACTCTACTCACTACTTTCTACTCACTACTCATTACTCTACTCACTACTCACTACTCTGCACTCACTACTCACTACTCTGCTCACTACTCACTACTCTACTCACTACTCACCTCACTACTCTACTCACTACTCTACTCACTACTCTACTCACTACACTACTCACTACTCTACTCACTACTCTACTCACTACTCTACTCACTACTCACTACTCTGCACTCACTACTCACTACTCTGCTCACTACTCACTACTCTGCTCACTACTCACTACTCTGCTCACTACTCACTACTCTCCACTCACTACTCTACTCACTACTCACTACTCTACTCACTACTTTCTACTCACTACTCACTACTCTACTCACTACTCACTACTCTACTCACTACTCACTACTCTACTCACTACTCACTACTCTACTCACTTCTCTACTCACTACTCTGCACTCACTACTTTACTCACTACTCTACTCACCTCACTACTCTACTCACTACTCTACTCACTAATGACTACTCTACTCACTACTCTGCACTCACTACTCACTACTCACCTCACTACTCTACTCACTACTTCTCTCACTACTCTACTCATTACTCTGCACTCACTACTCACTACTCTGCACTCACTACTCTACTCACTACTCACTACTCTACTCACTACTCACTACTCTGCACTCACTACTCACTACTCTGCACACAACTCTACTCACTACTCTACTCACTACTCAACTCACTATACTCACTACTCACTACTCTACTCACTATACTCACTACTCACTACTCTACTCACTACTCTACTCACTACTCTACTCACTACTCTACTCACTACTCTGTACTCACTACTCACTACTCTACTCTACTCACTACTCTACTCACTACTCACTACTCTACTCACTACTCACTACTCTGCACTCCATACTCACTACTCTACTCACTACTCTACTCACTACTCACTACTCTACTCACTACTCTACTCACTACTCTGCACTCACTACTCACTACTCTACTCACTACTCTACTCACTACTCTACTCACTACTCACTACTCTACTCACTACTCTGCACTCACAACTCACTACTCTACCCACTACTCTGCACTCACTACTCTACTCACTACTCACTACTCTACTCACTATTCTACTCACTACTCTGCACTCACTACTCTGCACTCACTACTCACTACTCTACTCACTACTCTACTCACTACTCTGCACTCACTACTTTACTCACTACTCTACTCACTACTCTACTCACTACTCACTACTCTACTCACTACTCTGCACTCACTACTCACTACTCTACTCACTACTCTACTCACTACTCTTCTCACTACTCACTACTCTACTCACTACTCTACTCACTACTCTGCACTCACTGCTCACTACTCTGCACTCACTGCTCACTACTCTGCACTCTCTACTCACTACTCTACTCACTACTCTACTCACTATTCTACTCACTACTCACTACTCTACTCACTACTCACTACTCTGCACTCACTACTCACTACTCTGCACTCACTACTCACTACTCTGCACACTACTCTGCACACTACTCTACTCACTACTCTACTCACTACTCTACTCACTACTCTACTCACTACTCTACTCACTACTCACTACTCTGCACTCACTACTCACTACTCTGCACTCACTACTCACTACTCTACTCACTACTCTACTCACTACTCTACTCACTACTCACTACTCTACTCACTACTCTGCACTCACTACTCACTACTCTACTCACTGCTCTACTCACTACTCACTGCTCTACTCACTACTCACTACTCTGCACTCACTACTCACTACTCTGTACTCACTACTCACTACTCACTACTCTGCACTCACTACTCACTACTCTGCACTCTACTCACTACTCTACTCACTACTCTACTCACTACTCACTACTCTACTCACTACTCTGCACTCACTACTCACTACTCTACTCACTACTCTACTCACTACTCACTACTCTGCACTCACTACTCACTACTCTACTCACTACTCTACTCACTACTCACTACTCTGCACTCACTACTCACTACTCTACTCACTACTCTACTCACTACTCACTACTCTGCACTCACTACTCACTACTCTACTCACTACTCTACTCACTACTCTGCTCACTACTCTACTCACTACTCACTACTCTACTCACTACTCTGCACTAACTACTCACTACTCTACTCACTACTCTACTCACTACTCTGCACTCACTACTCACTACTCTGCACTCACTACTCACTACTCTACTCACTACTCACTACTCACTACTCTACTCACTACTCTACTCACTACTCTGCACTCACTACTCACTACTCTGCACTCACTACTCACTACTCTACTCACTACTCTACTCACTACTCTACTCACTACTCACTACTCTGCACTCACTACTCACTACTCTGCACTCACTACTCACTACTTTACTCACTACTCTACTCACTACTCTACTCACTACTCTACTCACTACTCACTACTCTACTCACTACTCTGCACTCACTACTCACTACTCTACTCACTGCTCTACTCACTGCTCTACTCACTACTCACTACTCTGCACTCACTACTCACTACTCTGCACTCACTACTCACTACTCTGCACTCTACTCACTACTCTACTCACTACACTACTCACTACTCTACTCACTACTCTACTCACTACTCTACTCACTACTCTACTCACTACTCACTACTCTACTCACTACTCACTACTCTACTCACTACTCACTACTCTACTCACTACTCAACTCACTACTCACTACTCTACTCACTACTCACTACTCTACTCACTACTCTACTCACTACTCTACTCACTACTCACTACTCTACTCACTACTCACTTCTCCTCTCCCTACTCTGCACTCCCTACTCTGCACTCCCTACTCTGCACTCCCTACTCTGCACTCCCTACTCTGCCCTCCCTGCTCTGCCCTCCCTACCCTGCCCTCCCTACTCTGCCCTCCCTACTCTGCCCTCCCTACTCTGCCCTCCCTACTCTGCCCTCACTACTCTGCCCTCACTACTCTGCCCTCACTACTCTGCCCTCTGCCCTCACTACTCTGCCCTCCCTACTCTGCCCTCACTACTCTGCCCTCACTACTCTGCCCCCACTACTCTGCCCTCACTACTCTGCCCTCACTACTCTGCCCTCCCTACTCTGCCCTCACTACTCTGCACTCTGCCCTCCCTACTCTGCACTCTGCCCTCACTACTCTGCACTCACTACTCTGCCCTCACTACTCTGCACTCTGCACTCCCTACTCTGCACTCCCTACTCTGCACTCCCTACTCTGCACTCCCTACTCTGCACTCCCTACTCTGCCCTCCCTACTCTGCCCTCCCTACTCTGCCCTCACTACTCTGCCCTCACTACTCTGCCCTCACTACTCTGCCCTCACTACTCTGCACTCTGCCCTCACTACTCTGCCCTCACTACTCTGCCCTCACTACTCTGCCCTCACTACTCTGCACTCTGCCCTCACTACTCTGCACTCACTACTCTGCGGTTGTGTGTGCGGTTGTGTGTGTGCGTGCGTGTGTGCGGTTGTGTGTGTGCGGTTGTGTGTGTGCGGTTGTGTGTGTGTGCGGTTGTGTGTGTGTGTGTGCGGTTGTGTGTGTGTGTGTGTGTGTGCGGTTGTGTGGGTGTGTGTGTGCGGTTGTGTGCAGTTGTGTGCGGTTGTGTGCGGTTGTGTACGGTTGTGTGCGATTGTGTGCGGTTGGGTGTGTATGGTTGGGTGTGTATGGTTGGGTGTTTATGGTTGGGTGTGTATGGTTGGGTGTGTACAAGCCACATCGTTCACACTGAGCTCTGTATATAAAGGTCATGCAATTTGTACATGCGATTTTGAAAGTAATGTATTTCTGAGAGCAGCACCCATTTTTTTTAGATACCTGCTTACAAGATAAACCATATCTTCTTTACAAAGTAAAGGAGGCCTTCCCTTTGTAGGGAAAAACAATATAATTCTGTTAAATGAGTGAACGAAATGTATTGGGGCAGAAAAATAAAAGGGAAATGAAGCAGGAGTGAAGTGTGCGTGAAAAGGAGAAGGCTGTTAGTGCAAGAAATCAGTGGCTAGGCTTGTATGAGAAGCAGGAGGTGTGGGAAAAGGTGTGAGGGGGAAGTGAATGCGTGGGATCTGCGAAGGCTTTGTGTGAAAGGGAACTGTTGACATTGGTCACAGGAGGATGTACCAGTGTCTGCTTGGGCAGTCAGTGAGTGATCTGGGAATGAGTTTGAAAAACTGGTATGAACATTAGGGTGAAGCAAGTCTCTAATGATAGGACACTGAATGATAGTACAATAAGTGATCTGGTACAACGGCAGTAGGGATCTGGTAACCGGACTGTGAGAGTAAATGTGAGGCTCCCAGTGAGAGGAAAGCGAGGTGGAGTGTTTTTTTTAATGAAAGGGTGGAGAGAGTAAGTCATGGTGACGAGACAGGGAGCGAGTGAGGAATCTGGCAATAGCTGGGAAGATGCAAGGGATCTGCTAAGAGGACAACGAGAGCTACTGCAAGGGGTCTGTTATGAGGGCAGTAAATTAAAGTGATCTTCTATTTTGACATTAAAAGTTTGAGTTCGGGTGAGTGGGCACGAGTTCTTATCAAAGCACTTTGTTTTTTTACTTTCAGCTGTGCTGCATAGCAGCCAGGCTGCTGTACAACATGGCTAAACACATCCCTGACAAAACCAACAGATTTTGTATTGGAGAGTCCTATTTGCTTTGCCAATGCTTGTTTAGCCTACCTCAGTCAAAGAGCAGGCGCGGGTTTGCCGGCGCGCACACAGAGCTCAAGGAAAAAAAAACACATCAGTGCACACGCTCCCAGCTCCATCTGCCTTCAATTACCGGCACCTCGGACAGCTGGTAATTGAGGATTTATGTATTCTTCTGCGCGTGTCGGAACACTTTATGCAGGAAGTGGACATTGCAAAAATTCCAAAGCCCTATGGCGTGCTGCCTTACTTAAACACAGCCTTGCCTGGACCAATTACCATTCACATGGCAGAATACCACACGCAAAAACCGCGCGCTTTCTGGAATGCGGCAGCCCACAGCCCTTTCTGAACTTTTTTTTTTTATAACATTAGAGCTCGGAAGCACCGCCCCACTTCGTGTCACGTAGGCCCGAGCCCTAAAAAGGAGATGAATCCATTGATGTTAAAGGATTTCTTTGTATGGCATGTTTCCTGCAGAGCAATTATATGACAATCCACAAACATATCTAACCATCTTACAGCATCTCTGTAAGCCCTCGGGACCGCAATGTTCCACGTCATAACCCTAATAAAAGAACTAGTGGTGGGATGCCAACTTCATAATTAGTGCAACAGGCTGTGGAATCTATGGAACCGGTTGGCCTAGGGCTAGGAGACCTGTCTGGTTGCATCGTCTGTCAATCATTGTAATCTAGCTCTATTAGGGGTGTGAACCTGTTATCAAGTGGGATGTCAGTCCTGCCATACTCGCCCTGAGATACCCTGGGAAGCCCGGGGGTGGGCTGTCCCCTACTGCTTGGGAGAAAAATGTGTGGGATGGAAATTATTAAGGGAAACAATCTTGATTATTGACTTTATGTCCTGAGAACGATTAATCTGTACAAAGGCTTTTGCGTACTTGGGATGCCTTAGAATAACTATGACACTATTTCCTACAAGATTTTTCTCACCTAGCACACTCTTCTTGCCATTATGATGTGCGGTAACAAAAAGTGCCCTTCTAAAATGGAACTGTCACACCAATGTTTAAGCTTATGCAAGAGATCTACAGTGGACTCATTCATGCCTTGCTTGATGGGTGGAACCCCTGTCAAAATGGCAACCAAAGGTACTGACTCAGGAGGTAAGTATAGAGAAGTGCGATTACTCACTCGTGCCGTGGGAGACCTACTCGGTGTGAGTGTACTGGCACTACCCCTGGTAAGCTACAACGGACCCCTAATGGAGCCCGTATGACTAGGCTCTGCAGTGTCCAGTGAAGTACAGTTTGGGCTTGTCAGGTGGATGCCCCCTTGAGAAGATAGCATGAAACTACTGGGTGCTATGCTACTGGGCTCTTTAGGGGATCAGCCATAAGTAAAAACATTCACAGGTAAGGGCCTAACCTGACAAGTAGATCCCTTAAGTGCAGCTGTTGCCATACTGTGAGGGGCAATCATGGTTGGGGGTGACATCAAACAAAACTTAGCCTCTATGCCTGCAAATCACATCTGGATAGGGGACAATAAACTTTAAAACAATGATTCAAACCTAGACAGTAACTTGTCCGTTACATTGTCATAGTCAGAATCTAAGACACATGCGTAACTGTGGGAGATGACAAAACTGCTGACGAGGTACTAGGTGCTCCCTCGAGGACAACAGGAGGAAGTGACATCTGGGTACCTCTACCTGGCTCTAGAGAGAGTCTCCTTTCTGGCAGGGCTATCACGTTAGGGAAATGCTTACTGCTCTGACCAAAAAGGAGTCTATAGTAGTAATGATATCTTCCACAGATGAGCCTGTGTTCATCTTCCTTTTGCCCATGGAATCTCAGGTTTGGGGGTGCAAATACTAAAACGTACTCTAAATTGCATTCCCATGGGAGCAATACCCATAGATCAGGGTTCCCTGAAGTCTAAAGTACAGGGCCTGAGCAGAGCCACTTGAGCGGACACCTAATCCCACGGGAACTTCAGGGGGAAAAATAATGACAATAGCTCAGCGATGGAGAGTAATAAAGCAGAGCTAAGAGGGGTGGCCCAGCCATGGCTGGTAGCAGACTGGCACAGACAGGCACGCTTTTGGCCTAGTCTTGGCCCAGGCCACGCTCAGGTGCATCCCAACTGGAAAATATATAGTCACCTCGACAAAGATATCTCTAACATAGAAAATAGACTCATAGATTACAACGCCCATACCGAGAGAAACAGATGGAACGCATGCGGCTTGGCGGAGGCACACTGTGAGCATGCCTCCCTATTCGACAGACTGAGATGTCTTAACTATGCCACTTACTCAGACCATTCCCACACTGCAGCTGATAGATCTGGCAGGCTGTTGGCATAGCTGATATGCTAAAACAAACCGAGGCATCCCATCACGACGTTATGCTTGGCTACTGCTAGTCTACTCTATACACAGCGCAACATACATAATGAACTTACTAAGCATGGGCGTAAAATCCGCTCCGCTCGCGGATTTTTCGGATTTTCGGCAAATCCGCAATCCGCGAACGCTCGCGAATTTGTCGAAAATCCGTGAATCCGCTCGCGGCGGATTTTTTGCTTGGTTGCGGCGCGCGGCGTGGTGCACGGCGTTCACTTTCCGTCATTTAGCGTTTGCCGAGTTGTTTTTCTTTGCGAGTGACGCGCCATTTTAGATCTTGCTGCGTGTTCCCGCGGGAGTTTGGCGCCCGCGAATACGTACTCGCGGCTTGCCACCTTGCACAGCACACCTCGCGAGAGTTCGCAATTGCGAACACGTAGTTGCGGCGGAAAGGAACAATCTCGCACTTGCGAAATAGAGATTTTGCAATTTCGCACAAGAAAATCACCAGCAAACAGGATAAACCTTCAGAAAATTATGATTTTTATCAGAATCACTCCTCAGGTTGACATTTGCATGGCCTTTTTTTTGCAAGGAGTCCATTTTGGGGGGGGGGGAGGAAGGAAGTGCCCCACAGTCTCCAACTTCCTGTTCCTGTCCAGCAGGCTCCTCCCAGTGCTTTGTCCATCTCCTGGTCACTTTCATTTGGATCTGGAGCTGGAAGGATTACTTTTTGTGGGTGCTGCTGGATATTTGGATTTGAGGCCTTTTTGACTGTCTTTGGATCACTTTTGGATTAGAAATCAACTTTCACAAGTAAGTTTGTTTGGGGCATTACAGTTGCTGCAAGTAAAATTTTGGAACTTTTTCAGAACATTAAATAAATTATATTGTGGGTAGCCACAGTATCCAGTAGGACCAGGGTTGGTTAGGGGTGCATGATACAACTGTTTTGTTGAATTTAAACACCATTTAGGCCATGGATGGGCTGGGATTGTGCTGATTTTTGTCCTTTTTTTGGGCCTGCTGGTGGGGCCCTTTGCCCAGGGGTGGTGAGTGTTGCATGGGCCTAGTCTTTCTGTGGGGTGTCTTCTTAAATTTAAACATAATTGAGGCCATGGATGGGCTGGGATTGTGCTTATTGTATTGTTTTTTGTCGTTTTTGGGGGGCTGCTGGTGTGGCCTTTTGCCCAGGGGTGGTGGTGCATGGACTGAGTGTGCCTGTGGTGTGGTCTCACTCTCTTTAATGTAAACATCATGGATGGCATTGGATTGTGGTGATTTCTGGCTGTTTTTCTGTTTTTTGGGGGTGTACTGTTGATGTGGACTGGCCATGTGGGTGGTGGTGGTGGCCATCTTGAGTGCTGGCTGGTACAGGCAACATGTGCCTGGGGTGTAAGGGGCCATTTTGAGGAGAGGCAGTGTCTGAGGCCTGCACTTATTTTGCCTACTTTTCATCCATTATGCCCAGGGGTAGTGAGTGTTGCATGGGCCTAGTGTTTCTGAGGGGTGTCTTCTTGAATTTAAACACCATTGAGGCCATGGATGGGCTGGGATTGTGCTGATTTTATTGTTTTTTGTCGTTTTTTTGGGCCTGCTGGTGGGGCCCTTTGCCCAGGGGTGGTGAGTGTTGCATGGGCCTAGTCTTTCTGTGGGGTGTCTTCTTGAATTTAAACATAATAGAGGCCATGGATGGGCTGGGATTGTGCTTATTTTATTGTTTTTTGTCGTTTTTGGGGGGCTGCTGGTGTGGCCTTTTGCCCAGGGGTGGTGGTGCATGGACTGAGTGTGCCTGTGGTGTGGTCTCACTCTCTTTAATGTAAACATCATGGATGGCATTGGATTGTGGTGATTTCTGGCTGTTTTTCTGTTTTTTGGGGGTGTACTGTTGATGTGGACTGGTCATGTGGGTGGTGGTGGTGGCCATCTTGAGTGCTGGCTGCTACAGGCAACATGTGTTTGGGGTGTAAGGGGCCATTTTGAGGAGAGGCAGTGTCTGAGGCCTGCACTTATTTTGCCTACTTTTCATCCATTATGCCCAGGGGTAGTGAGTGTTGCATGGGCCTAGTGTTTCTGAGGGGTGTCTTCTTGAATTTAAACACCATTGAGGCCATGGATGGGCTGGGATTGTGCTGATTTTATTGTTTTTTGTAGTTTTTTTGGGCCTGCTGGTGGGGCCCTTTGCCCAGGGGTGGTGAGTGTTGCATGGGCCTAGTCTTTCTGTGGGGTGTCTTCTTGAATTTAAACATAATAGAGGCCATGGATGGGCTGGGATTGTGCTTATTGTATTGTTTTTTGTCGTTTTTGGGGGGCTGCTGGTGTGGCCTTTTGCCCAGGGGTGGTGGTGCATGGACTGAGTGTGCCTGTGGTGTGGTCTCACTCTCTTTAATGTAAATATCATGGATGGCATTGGATTGTGGTGATTTCTGGCTGTTTTTCTGTTTTTTGGGGGTGTACTGTTGATGTGGACTGGTCATGTGGGTGGTGGTGGTGGCCATCTTGAGTGCTGGCTGCTACAGGCAACATGTGCTTGAGGTGTAAGGGGCCATTTTGAGGAGAGGCAGTGTCTGAGGCCTGCACTTATTTTGCCTACTTTTCATCCATTATGCCCAGGGGTAGTGAGTGTTGCATGGGCCTAGTGTTTCTGAGGGGTGTCTTCTTGAATTTAAACACCATTGAGGCCATGGATGGGCTGGGATTGTGCTGATTTTATTGTTTTTTGTCATTTTTTTGGGCCTGCTGGTGGGGCCCTTTGCCCAGGGGTGGTGAGTGTTGCATGGGCCTAGTCTTTCTGTGGGGTGTCTTCTTGAATTTAAACATAATAGAGGCCATGGATGGGCTGGGATTGTGCTTATTTTATTGTTTTTTGTCGTTTTTGGGGGGCTGCTGGTGTGGCCTTTTGCCCAGGGGTGGTGGTGCATGGACTGAGTGTGCCTGTGGTGTGGTCTCACTCTCTTTAATGTAAACATCATGGATGGCATTGGATTGTGGTGATTTCTGGCTGTTTTTCTGTTTTTTGGGGGTGTACTGTTGATGTGGACTGGTCATGTGGGTGGTGGTGGTGGCCATCTTGAATGCTGGCTGCTACAGGCAACATGTGCTTGGGGTGTAAGGGGCCATTTTGAGGAGAGGCAGTGTCTGAGGCCTGCACTTATTTTGCCTACTTTTCATCCATTATGCCCAGGGGTAGTGAGTGTTGCATACTTGCATGTCCGTAGTCTTTCTGTGGGGTGTCTTCAATGTAAACATCAAGGATGGCATGGGATTGTGCTCATTTTTCTGTGTTTTGTCGAATTTTTGGGGTGTATAACTGAACTGATGTTCCTCTGTCTTCCATTGCTTTTAGGTGCACAAGAAGACTCAAGAGAACCACCAGTGCCAGGAAGAAGTCCTGCAGCGGTGTGTGCAGCATAACGTCACGCGACGTCACGTCTGGACACAGAACCCTCTGCAACTCGTGCAACTGCTGCCTGCTGACCTGCTCTGAAGAGGATGGCCCCAAAAAAAGTAACCCGTAGCTCCTCTAGCAAGAAAGGTGCCAGTAAGGAGCAGAAGAAGCAAGTTACCAAGGAGACTGGTGTGCCGCCCGCCCCTTTTTTTGGGAGTAAAAAAAAAAGTATGCCTGCAGCAGCAGCAGCGGGATCTGCTGGGGACCAAGCTGGCAGCACCCCCCGCTCCATTGGGCTCAGTGCCGCCACCACCACCACGCCAACTTAAGTCCAAGCCCTTGAGTGCTGCAGAGGCAGCCAGTATAGTTCTTCAATCACCATCGACCAGTGATGTTGGCTCATCGCAAGAAAGCAGCAGCAATGTCCCTCAATCAACACAGGTTGTTGTAGCTCATCTGACGAGTGTTGAACAACCACAGCCGCAACAACAATCACATGTGCAAGTACAAGCCCAAGTACATGTGGAAGGAGAGGCAGCGCAAGGAGATGCGCAAGCAGAGGTGCATGGAGGGTCACAAGTGCCCACAATAGTTGTTCCTCCCGAAGTAGGGGCACATCAGGAAATCGACAATCAAGGCGAGGTATCATTTGAGGAAGCCACTCCTCCTGATGATCCTTCATTGTCTTCCACAACCCTAGCAAGGAAGAGATCAAGGGTGGTGTCTACATCCTCTTCAAGCACACCTCCTTCTGATGATACGGATCAAACTTGGGAACCAGCACCACAGCCGTCTGAGAGTGAGGCACACCATGATCCAACAAAGGTAGTTAAGCGTAAAAGGAAGCTCGTCCAAAGTCTCAGAGTTATGGAGTGTGATGAGGCTCAACAAGAAGTGGCAGATACTGCTGCTGATGAAGACTCTGCCAACGGCGACCCAGTCATCATAAAGGTCACTGCAGCCCCAGCGGGCATGCAGCAAACAGACATTTTGACCCTAGCCCGAAGAGCTGCTGCGCGTGATGATGATGATGATGTTGTCGATGAGGAGGCAGTGGAAACACCACAATCATTGGAGTTAAGTAGTACACCAACTCGTCCCGCTTCCATATTTCTTTCTGGCAAGAAGAGACCTCCGTCAACCTCGACCTTAATTAGTGGCGGTGAAAGTGCAAAACGTACAAAAGTTGGGCAATCCAGATCCTCCACTTCATCTGGCATTAGCTTCATGACCACCACCACCAGTATCGCCGCCTCCTCCAGGTCCCACAGGCACTTCAAGTCCCAAGTTTGGGACTTCTTTACTGTTTGTCCCAAAAATCCAAAGTTTGCCATTTGTACCCTTTGTAAGCTTGCAGTTAGTCGTGGTAAGTCAGGTACCAACTATGGTACCGGCGGCCAGAGTGGTCATCTTGAGAGAAAGCACGCTGTCAAATGGTTTGCGCACCTAGATGCGATCAAGAAAGGCCAAAATCAAGGAAACGTTGATGTTTCATCTGATGATGACGAGCAGGAAGAAGACGTGTCAAACACTTCCCTTACACCCAGTACCCCTGTCAGCAGCACACCCAATGTGAGGCACACTAAGAGTGTTGGAGCGAGTGAGACACCAACGCACAAAAGTTCACCAGCGAGCAAAATTGGGTCAACGAAGTCATTATCAGCCCGTAAATGCTTGGTCCAGGGCAACATTAGAACAATGCTTACTTCAGACGTGCCATATGAACGCAACCACCCACTGACGCGTCTGTATAACACTAAGCTGGCTAAAATGCTAGCTGTGGACCTTCTACCTTTTTCTTTTGTAGAAGCGGTAGGTTTTCTTGAATTAGTGGCAACGCTCTGCCCTAAATGGAAAGTTCCGAGCCGGTTCTATTTTGCCAGAGTTGCGGTTCCAGCACTACATGAAGATGTGCTGCAGGCGATTGGGGCAGCTTTGCAGAAGAGTGCTGTTCACACAATACATCTGACAACAGACATGTGGACCAGTGGCCCAGGCCATGATTACATGTGCATCACTGCACACTGGGTCTCTTTTTCAGGTGTTAAAGCAAAGCTAAACGCAGGTGTTGACCCGGACAAAGTTTTCAAAGCTGCTCGGAAACATGCAACACTAGCCATGTTTGGCTTGGAGAAAAGTCACACAGCAGAAAACCTTTTGCAAGAGTTTAACAAAAAGGTCTTGACAATGCTATCCCCCCTAAAACGCAAGATTGGTTATGTTTCCACGGATAATGGCTCCAATGTAGTTAAGGCCATGTCGGAGGGTGGCTATTTCAGAGTGCCATGTTTGGCGCACTGTATCAACCTGGTAGTTCAAAAATTCTTGAGTGATAGAGACAGTGCAGCGTTCGCGGTAATGGCCACCTGCCGCAAAATGTCCAACCATTTCAGCCATTCTTTTAAGGCCCGGAAGCATCTGCGGAGACTGCTACTTCAACGTAGAATGCCAGTGAAAGCACTCATCCAGGAGGTGGCAACACGTTGGAACTCAACCTTCTACATGCTTGAGCGTCTGTATGAGCAGTATACGGTACTCGATCACTATTTCTTCACAGAGGGTAAATCTCAGAAGGAGGACCTGCGGATGACTGCGGCGCAATGGGACATAGTTAAAAGCCTGACAGACATGCTTCGTCCTTTTGAGTTCTTCACGCGTGCAGTCAGCCAGGAGGACTGTAATTTGGGAAAAGCTATCCCATTGTTGTGCATGCTGGAGCACCAACTGATGGCGGTGTCTTCTGAGTTTGAAAAAGAAGATGAAGAAAAAAAAAAACATTTCATTTTGTCAGAGAAATTATTAGAGCGCCTACGTGGTGATGAACGTCTTCAAAAGATCAAGTCCGATCAGCATTACATTTGTGCTACTATTCTGGATCCACGCTACAAAAAGGCGCTGGCAGGCGAAGCATTCTTTCCTTTTGATGATGCAGATGTTCAAAAGTACAAACATTGGTTAGCCTGGTCAGCCAAGAGGTTTGAAAAAGAACGGCAGGTTATTGAAGGAGAAGCCAGTACATCAGCATCAGCATCAGCAGGCCATCCCCAGTCACAAGAATCCACTTCTGCACCTGTGGCTGGGGCACAAGTGACCTCTCAGCCGTTAAAGACACCGGCAACTGGATCATCTGCACCACACACAATGACAACACTAACAGTGGCTGCGGAGGAGGATTGGCTAAGTTTGATGGGGTATGGTTCTCGAAAAAATGTCACAGCCACAGCAAAAAGTAAGCAAAGTGGAGGAACCGTTGATGACCTTGAGTCGATGGTGCAGGACTATATGAATGACTCAACAGTGGTCTTTGTTAATGAGGAGCCATTGCAGTATTGGCATGGAAAAAAACAATTGTGGCCACAGCTCTACAACCTGACTATAAACTATTTGTCTTGCCCACTCGCAAGTGTGTCTTCTGAACGTGTTTTCAGTGCTGCTGGTGGCATTGTAACTCCCAAACGGAGCCGCCTCTCGCCCAAAAATGTGGAGCGGCTGACAATGATCAAGATGAATCAGCACCTCATACCACCTGATTACAAAGTACGAGAAAGCACGCCGCATGAAGACGAGGAGGACGGCAACGTAGATGAGGGGATTTTTTCTCTGTTCGGTGGCACTGACCTCATCCAGCCTGAATTCGCAGAGTATGATGACGAAATCTTGTTCTTATTCCCTGACACCGAGCACTGAAAATGAGACAATCAATCAAGAACTTTCTTTTTCGTCCTTATTCCCTTTTATTCCTGTGTGCTTTGTGTCTCTCTTTCTTTGTTTTGCACAGTTAATTTAATTCAAACTTTAATCACCTAATCCCAAAAACAAGACCATCATCAGAACTGTCTTCACTTGTTTGCTTATTGCTTTGAAGGTGCCGCAGTCTACATTCCTCAGGTTCACAAGTTCCGAAGAACATGCTCCTCTATCCTCCTCCTCCAGACTGCGATTTCCCTCCAAGCAGAGTGCTGGATTACGCCCAATGAAGAAAGACTCAGCACTTGTGGGGGTGTTGTACTTCTTTGCGGGTGAGTTGACGGATTTGGGCCCATTGCTGTGAAGCTCTAATAATGGACAAAAGTGTTTTGGACCAAATATGAGGTGGAAATTTCTTGCCGTTTTTGCTGACTTGCTTGCCTTTGAGGTGCTCTTTGGCGGGGTTCCGGGGGTTTGTGGGTAATTTTTGGTGTCTGTCGAAGCACTGCTGCGACAGTCTAATCTTGATTGCATTTGCTTTTCAGGAAATCCGTGGTGGAAAACAGGAGTTATGATGATTGATGATGATGACCTAGCTGAACAGCGCCGCATTTGGACCGAAGGCCGAGAGATATTGTAAGTATGAGATTTAGCTTTTTCGCTGTTTGGGGGTGTTGTCGGTTGTTTTTTTGCGGGTGGGTTGGCGGGTCTTGCCTGGGGCATTCCTGGGAAGGTCTAATACCGGATAGAAGTGTTTTGGACAAAATCCATAAGGAACAGCCTTTTTTTTGCTATTTCTTCTGACATCTTGCTCAATGTAGCGTTTTGGGGGGCTTCCTGCTGTTCGTGGGTGGGTTGCGGCCGGGGTCTCTGTCGAAGCACTGCTGCGACAGTCTAATCTTGATTGCATTTGCTTTTCAGGAAATCCGTGGTGGAAAACCGGAGTTATGATGATTGATGATGATGATGACCTAGCTGAACAGCACCGCATTTGGACCGAAGGCCGAGAGATATTGTAAGTATGAGATTGAGCTTTTTCGCTGTTTGGGGGTGTTGTCGGTTGTTTTTTTGCGGGTGGGTTGGCGGGTCTTGCCTGGGGCATTCCTGGGAAGGTCTAATACCGGATAGAAGTGTTTTGGACAAAATCCATAAGGAACAGCCTTTTTTTTGCTATTTCTTCTGACATCTTGCTCAATGTAGCGTTTTGGGGGGCTTCCTGCTGTTCGTGGGTGGGTTGCGGCCGGGGTCTCTGTCGAAGCACTGCTGCGACAGTCTAATCTTGATTGCATTTGCTTTTCAGGAAATCCGTGGTGGAAAACCGGAGTTATGATGATTGATGATGATGATGACCTAGCTGAACAGCGCCGCATTTGGACCGAAGGCCGAGAGATATTGTAAGTATGAGATTTAGCTTTTTCGCTGTTTGGGGGTGTTGTCGGTTGTTTTTTTGCGGGTGGGTTGGCGGGTCTTGCCTGGGGCATTCCTGGGAAGGTCTAATACCGGATAGAAGTGTTTTGGACGAAAATCCATAAGGAACAGCCTTTTTTTTGCTATTTCTTCTGACATCTTGCTCAATGTAGCGTTTTGGGGGGCTTCCTGCTGTTCGTGGGTGGGTTGCGGCCGGGGTCTCTGTTGAAGCACTGCTGCGACAGTCTAATCTTGATTGCATTTGCTTTTCAGGAAATCCGTGGTGGAAAACCGGAGTTATGATGATTGATGATGATGATGACCTAGCTGAACAGCGCCGCATTTGGACCGAAGGCCGAGAGATATTGTAAGTATGAGATTTAGCTTTTTCGCTGTTTGGGGGTGTTGTCGGTTGTTTTTTTGCGGGTGGGTTGGCGGGTCTTGCCTGGGGCATTCCTGGGAAGGTCTAATACCGGATAGAAGTGTTTTGGACAAAATCCATAAGGAACAGCCTTTTTTTTGCTATTTCTTCTGACATCTTGCTCAATGTAGCGTTTTGGGGGGCTTCCTGCTGTTCGTGGGTGGGTTGCGGCCGGGGTCTCTGTCGAAGCACTGCTGCGACAGTCTAATCTTGATTGCATTTGCTTTTCAGGAAATCCGTGGTGGAAAACAGGAGTTATGATGATTGATGATGATGATGACCTAGCTGAACAGCGCCGCATTTGGACCGAAGGCCGAGAGATATTGTAAGTATGAGATTTAGCTTTTTCGCTGTTTGGGGGTGTTGTCGGGTGGTTTTTTGCGGGTGGGTTGGCGCCGGCGGGTCTTGCCTGGGGCATTCCTGGGAAGGTCTAATACCGGATAGAAGTGTTTTGGACAAAATCCATAAGGAACAGCCTTTTTTTCAAGGTCAAATTTTGTTCTAAAACACAGTAGTACACCTACCTTGAGGGGAAAGATCCGCTATAATATTTTGGCCATACTTATTGATCCTTAAAAAGGTGACTCAGACAGAGCACGCAATTTCTAAAATATTGTACTGTCTATTAGGGAAATCAAAGTGTGACTTTTTGCACCACACAGCGTACATACCTTTTATTTATTTATCAGTGGTATTGTAATAGCACTTCCTGTTTTCCGTTCAATAATTACAGGCCGGGTTTCAGTCAACATCCGCCAGGCAGGCAGTGGACAGGGTGTCTTCTGTCAGTGGTCACCACATTGATGGACGAAGCGTCAGCTGGAATGGAGGAGTGCCGCCAATAAGAGGAATTGTTTGCTGCATGCTTATTACTTACCAAATTCAACAGGACAACTCCAACAACATACGCAATACAGATACAGTATCCATTGTTGTCTTTTATTCTATGAGTGTGACTGCATGTGCTTACCTTTAGTTTGTAACCAAAGATTGTCTGTATCTTCAATTATTGTTTGTCCATGCTCTGCTTTTTTTTTCTTCTCTCAACAAAACCTACCCAAAAAGAAACCCCCATTCCCATCCATTTTACAAACCCTAACCCTCTTCCCCCGGGCTGTGTTGTTTTGCTTGATGTCTGACTAAAATGACATCAATAATTCCACACACTTGCTGGGGAGGATAAGGTCATAGCAGCAACAGGCTGGTGAAGGAATACGAGGATATCTTCTAGACTTACTCAGCTTCAGTACTATATCTTCTAGTAGTAGTAGCCAATGTCAAATAAATTCAACGCAAGTACTAGTTATACTTGCAAGCATATACTTTACCATTTGTTAGGCTACATTATGGCACTGTTCTAGTGTACTGTCACCTGCTATTTTCTCGATCGTACCGTAACCGTTGTAATGCTACAGTAAGAAGGACAAACAAGGTTTCGTTTTCTTTTTTTCCATAGGCATGCAACTGCCACTGTGTCACACCACTAGTACCACCGCAATGAGGAAATGTCACCCGCCCAGGATTGACAACGTTAATCCCCATTTCACCTGGAGCCAGCCCTGGGCCTAGCCCTAATTTCTAACACAAATTACAGGTAAGATAAGCGTTTGGTGGGAGGTAGTATAATGGAGTATTATTTCGGAGTAGACAAGAGATTGACGGTTGTACTACTAAAGTCCTACGACTGTTCAGGAAAACAAAGTTACTGTTACACCCCCGCCCCGCACCCACCAGACTGAAAAGCAGTAAAAAACAGGTATGGTCAGATAAAGTTGAAAAATATATTTATTTAGCCCTAACAAAATAATCTCCCTCACCCACCCTAACCCCAACGATTGTCTCTGAAACGTCCCAAAACGATCCCAACTCCCAAATCCCACCCCCCAAAAGTCTATAAAAAAAGGGCAAGGGACACTCCACTACTGGAGGGTGCTGGTGCTGGTGCATGATGCGGCATGGGCATCATACTCCTTGCGGAGGGTGGCAAGCTCGGAGCGGAGGCCCTTAACCAAGTTCTTATACCTCAGGACCTCCTGCTCCAGGTTGGACATGCGGACTCGTAGGCGGCGTTGGCGTTCCTTGCAGCTCCTGTGGGGGGCAGCTGGTATTTCGGTTGCTTGGCGGTGGCGGTCGTCTTTCTTAGCCCGGCTCGGTCCCGCTGGCTTAGTCACGGAGGAGGATGCAGTGGTCACAGTCGAGGATGTTGCCCCGCTCGACTGCGTGTCCTCCTCCTCCTCCAGGGCCACCAGCCGCCGATATTCGGCGACTGTGGCCTCCAGCCTCCGTTGCCGGGCCAATCTAGCCTGCTCCCTCCTTGTTGTTGATTTGGAAGGAGCAACTATATGAAGAAAGAAAGACATAGTCTGTAACCAATGCTCCTAATTAATAACACAAGGTGATTGAGCCGAAAGTTGGGTCACAGAGTACAAGTAGCAAATTGAAAGCACAGTACATAACTATTGAGGACAGTATCTATGTAACCTCCCACTTCTGCATCCTTGCTCTAACAGTAGTGGTAGTTTAATGAACTAATTCTACGACCACTATGGACTTCCATTACAGTCGACTATGACAGTACACCAGTCTTATTCTTCTTCTTCTCTCTTGTTTAGGGAAATGGGTACGTTATCTTATGCAAGCCGGCAGAATGACATGGACAGCACAGTGAACTTGCACCCGAGAAAAAAAGTTGCACACCATGATGAGTGAGACAGACTTGCGTTACTGTACCGGTCCAGTACATGCAGGTGGTGAAGCTATTACTTTTCTACTACGGGTGGCACTGAGAATACTCTGTTACAAGGGCTACTGCTTAATTAATTTACCTTTCACCCTACAGTGCAAATGAGTACTAGAAAAGGAAAATGAAGAAGCTAACTAATTTGATTATCTATCACTTCACATGGGACGTATTTAATGACAGATGAGATGACTTTAGGTGCTTTGCTTAATATTGAGTGAACAGTGATACACCCACACATGAATGACGTACTACAAGTAAACTAAAGTTATTAAGAGAGGTACGGAGTGTCCACCGTAATAACCAGATATATGCTGTGAATGCAAACGCAATACAAAGTACTGCTACTATTCATGGTAGTATTGGACACATTTACAATTTCTTTTCCTTGCCTTCCCTGCACTGGAACGGACGTGCGGGTGCGGTGGTACATGCTCTTCAAGGTAACACTTACTTCACCTGGCGACCATCTACTCTCTCTAGATACACATGTGCTATCTAAGAGTCAGAGAATACCATGCTCCAGGCATCCATTCAGTCAAAGTATACGCACACATACAGTTTCTGTTTCACCCACCCAGGCTGCTGTCCTTCCACCCATCCTTGCTTCATCATTGACCCAGCCATGCACCATACCATATTCTTTCCTTCCCAGCCACCTCGGGGGCCAAGCAAACACATATCGTTCTTCTTTGCCAGCCATCATACAAGTTCGCGTCCCACTTACTTACACCCTTCTTTCGCTTTTCGTTCATCCCATCCATCACGTTCGTCTAAGAACTTATTGGGATTCTTCTCACCAAAAACTTCACAGCTAAGTCGAAGTACATTTCGAGGAGGCTACTACCTGGTTGATTTGTAATTGTAATACACCCGTGCAGAAAGCACACTATGCAGTCTTCAATATCAATAAGTAAGGAATATATAGCTTACCTGTTTCCGCCACCACCGTTTGATCCCCCACAGGAACGTCCGCCAGCTCTTGTACCGCCGCCTCCTCCCCAGAGGCCTCCGAGTCCTGGTCCAACACAGCCACCTCCGCGCTGGCCCCGTCACCAGATGTTACACCTACAAAGTACATTTAAGAATGTTAGAATACACCACTCACTACTATATAATATTTGGTCTAGGAGAAATGTTAAAAAAACAGAATACAATGTAATAATTTGTGACTGTCTACTCCATAGTAAAAATGTCCCATTTTCCAGGGAAGGCTGTTGTCTTGCTGCACTTTTATGCACAACTGATGAATGCTTGCTTTTGATTTTTAACACGCACCACTTTTTCTCCTAACAGACAGAAGCTTGACTCCTGAGTCCTAAGAACACGACCAGGATCAAGTTCAAACCAGGTGAGAGTTCGGCTCGACCACAAGAAATGTGTCCAATTAATCGTCAGCACTAACCACTTTTCCGTTTACAGTTAAATAGTTTTATGACAAAGTAGATTTTAATAAATGTGTTTACTTTTAATAAAGCTTTTAAACTTAAATAGACTCTGTGGTTTTTGTTCCTCTAGACTAGAGTGGATGAGCTAAAGGTTTTGGAATTTTTGCAAGCATGAGTGCCTCTGACACTTCTTGACTGTGCTGTGACTCCGTACTACTCTCTTGTCCTGCGTACGATAATCTAGAGATCATTGGGGATCTATAATCGGTGACTTCGGGAGCTGAATGACTCTGCCACACTATCTAGTCAGTAAGGAGACAGTGCATAGAGGTATTGCTGAATATAATGGGAGTCCAATGGAATTGCCAAATGTCCAATCTTAGTTAGCTACACAGACAGACTAATAAGAATAGTCTAGTAATACCACAGGGAGTCATATTCGAGGCAGGATAAGAATTTATATCCAGTCTACAAGAAGATCAAAGACGATTTAGAAAAAATCGAATGAGGAACGCTAGGAAAAAATAGGTACTGTTTATTAAAATGTAAACTTACTGGGGCCAGCAAAGGAGCCCTCGCCTGCCCGATCCTGGCCTGCATCCTCAGCACCCTCCTCCTGTGTCCTCTTGCCCTTGGGGGGAGCTGATGTACAACATGAAAGAAAGAAAAACCAGAAAACATGGATGAGATTTTTCAACCAAATCAAACATTTCAAAAGAACAATAACAACATATTTTGGAAAAATAGCAAATAGATAGACAACTATTCCACGGGATCTATCTCATGTGGTATACTACGTTATTCGTATTGCCTGATTTGCGGAACGTTGACTTAGAAAGTTCCTATGTAACTCAATAAACAGACTACTAAAGAGGTTTGCCTAGGCCTGGCACTGCAGGCAGCAGTGCGCAACACGTGACAGACAAAGTCCATCCTGCTTGCAGATCAGTGAATACTCAAACTATCAATCCACCCGCCACCACCGCCACTATTTCTTCTTATAGCCATGTGTCTAAAGGAAGGACTAGACTTCAGTCTGTTGGGGCTGATTTAGAAGTCCCTTGCGGAAGTTGCGGCTCATTTTCCTCCATTGTTGCGTGCCTTTTCTGACGCAGCGGCAGAACAAAAGACTCGCCATGGTGTTGGTGCGGCGTATATATTAAAAAAAAAACACATATGGGCGATGCATCACGTTGTAAAGCCCTGCGCCATCAGGGGGCGTTCCGGCGCAAGGGAGGGCGTACCTGCGCAGGAACGAATCCTAAAAGTGGCTGAGGGAAATCTACAAGATGTCAATCAGTCACTTTTAGGACAATGATGCATGACTCAAACCCTGCGCGCTTGAAGCCGACGTACGGCTTGATGCAGCATTGGGGAGATAGGGTACCCCAGAGCATTGCTGGAGCTGCGCCATCGTTGGCACGCAACTCCAGCAATGCGCTGCCTTTACGGCACAGATGCGTAAGGCTTCTGTGACGTTTTGGGCCAATGGGTGGTGGTGGCATGGCACACAATTACTGCCGCATCCCTGCTACTTTGCAGGGATGCGCCGGTAATTGAAAATATGACCCTTACTGTCTAGCATTACGCAGTTCTTTTCTTTACAGTACACTCATACATAATTTCTCAGGCCAATGAAATGCTTCTGAACACAACATACAAAACAAAGAAGCATAGTAGCAAGCAAGGCTACTGAGAAGGAGAGCAGTGCACCTGAAATGCATAGAAGATTTTGAAATATAATTTACCTCAATGTAATCGGCAGCATTATTGCTCTTGGTAAAGAACAAAGATTTGCAAATAACAGAGCAGGATAAAACAGAGTAGTAAATGTACTACTACTACTACTCACCAAGCCCGGGGACCTCTACGCCGAGCGCGTCCAGCAAGTCCCGCTCCCGGTCCATGACATCGGTCCAGCGGTGGGTGGCCTGGTTATATGTGCGCCGGACCCCAGAGATCTTGTACATGGCCCGGCACACCTTCTCCCACCGCTTGCGACGCTCCCGGATGCCATAGCCGGTCGCGATCTTGCCGCCTCCCAGGATCGTCTTGGGGAGGCGGCGCTGGACGTGGAAGATCAGTGCCGCCACTTCCTCCGCGCTGAAGATCTCCCTCGGGACCACTTGCTCCCCCCTTAAACGCCCGCACGGGAGCCGGGCACGGGGTGCGGGACCCTTCCCCTTCTCAGGGTGCTTCCCGGCTCCCTTTACCATGGTCTGGGCAGAAATAAACTTAAATGATAAAGAAGAAATAGAATAGTGAAGAAGAAAAGAAAAGAGTTTAAAAAAGTAGTTTAAAAGTAACTAAAAGCTGCAGAAAACACAAAAATATAGAGGTAGAAAAATAGAGGGATAGATAATAAGTAAAATTAGATCAAAAAAACTTCAAACAAGCAAAGGATGGCAGAGATTGAGAGAGGATAGAGAAAGCATGCCCAGAACCATAGCAATGAATGAGAAACAAGATGGCCGCGCCCGTTCACGACCGCGTGGGTAAGTTCGCGCGAGATTTTCCTTGCGAGTACGCGCAAAATTGTACTAGCGAGCAGCACACTTTGCGAGATTACACATAGCGGGCGGAAACGGAATTACGTCACGCCAACAAGATGGCCGCGCCCGTGTACGACCGATAGGGTAACTTGGCAAACGTATAGCTAGAAGCGCCTCGTGAACACGCGCAAGATCACGCGAACATACACGTCGCAAAAAAAACAATTTTGTATTCGCACGTATTCGCGGCTTCCGAAATCGATCTCGCACGGATTTGCGCCCCAAAAAACGCGCGAAATTGCAGAAAAAAACGATTTTAGCTAAACTGAAAGCAATGAGCAGGTGCAAAAGTTCAAACTTAACATTAGTAACATTCAAGGTAGTGCTTCCTGATGGGCCCCTCCAGAGTTTGCAACTATTCTATGACCCTGCTATGACCCAAACAGCAGGCTCATAGAATAGCTACAAGTAGACCATAAAGGTCCTGTGAAAAAAAAATTTCACTGCAACAAAAAGCAAATTACAGATAAGGAAGGAAGCAGGTGCCAGCCAGACTGGAACTTTCAAAATTACTGACACATTAATGAAACACAAATTAATTGATGGCAGTTGAAGAAGGGCAGGTGTGCTTGCTTTTTTCAACCATCATAATCTACAGTGATAAATAAACCTAATAGGTGCCAGTGAGGATGTACCAGAGGGTGGCATGGGTGTCCCAGAGGGTGGCATTGGTGAAACAGAGGGTGCTGTGAACCTGTGATGATAAACCAGACGTAGAAACAACATAGTCGCGGCCGTTGCGAGCCAAAAAGTAAGTTCGCAATTGCGAACTTGTCCCAAAATCGGCGCGAACACGCGCCAACACAAAAAACGGGAAAATTCGCAAATCCGCTAGAGTTCGCGGATCTTCGCGGATTGCGAATCCGTAAATCCGCAAGTTCGCGTACGCGAGATCCGCTAGATCCGCCCATGCTTAGAACTTACACACCACTTCACCTCACTATACCATTCAGCATCCATTGCCCACTCCGATGACATTGGCTCTTTCCTCTCTGATGTACCCTTACCTTGTATCACACCAGAAGAGCGGACGGAGCCTGACAAACCTATCACACTCTTTGAAACACAAGAGGTGATACATGCCCTCACCACTGGCCAAACCACAATTCCAGAAGACCTACCAGCTGGGTTCTATAAGGCTTATGCCCCTCTCCTAGCATCTCATCAACAAACCCTTTATGAAGACGCCTTGTCGACAGCTTGCCTTCCTGCATTCCTTAGTGGAGCACTGCTAATATCACTGCCCAAGCCGGGCAGAGATCCAACTGCACTAGGCTCGTGCAGACCTCTGACTCTCCTTAACACAGATCACAAGTTGCTAGTAAAAATCCTAGGGGAAGGGCTGGCACCGCTAGTGCTGGCACTGGTCTTTGGAGACCAGAATGAGTTTGTTCCAGCCTGTAAAACCTCACTGAACCAGCGGTTCTTTCATGTCTTGAGGTACTCCCCACATCAGTGGCCGAGTGCCAGCTGCCTGGTGCTGGATCTTGAAAAGGCCTTTGACTCCGTGGAGTGGGCTTTCCAGTTTATAGTACTGTTGTGATACAGTATTGGGAACCGTTTTCTCTGACTAATCAAATTGCTATATACCCAGCGACCAGTTAGAGTCAAAACGGACTCTCTTGTCTCAGAACCATCCACAGACACAGAGGCACCCGGCACAGATATCCACTCTTCCCACTCTTTTTCTATTTGGCAGTAGAGCCCCTAACTGTTGCCATTCATGAACAGGGGGAGTGGAGCATTCCCGGGTAATGGTACCCACTCCATCTTTCTTTGCGCAGATGACCTGGTCTTTTACCTCAGACATATGCACTTGATTCCTGACATGCTTGCCCTGATGCTCAATTGCTCCACTGGTCTCTCTAGCTTGAAGGTTAAGTTGGCCAAATCTTGTCTGTTCCTATTCATGCTTATGCAGCACAACCCAGATGTTACTTTCAATTGGGTCATGGTGACCTGGCAGCCCAACCCATTCTGGTATATCATTCACCAAGAGACCTATTTGATGGCAATATATCCCATGATGTTACTGCCCTAAGGTCTCAAATGTCATTGTGGCGAATGCTACCACTATCGGTGGTGGGGCATATAGCTCTCCTAAACATGGTTGTACTCCCTTGACTCCTTTATTATTTTGCTAACCTTCCCCTTTACATTGCAACTAAATTTGTCACTCATTTGAGAAGCTCTCACAAGATTTTATTTGGGACAGTTTCAGATGCAGATTCTCGTTCTAGAAACATTTTTTTGGTCAAAGACCAGGGTGGGCTCACAGTGTCCAACCTCGAACAATAATTTATTTTTACCTTACATCTCAAAACCAATACATGGCTAAATGTTTGACAAGTCTGCAGCTGACCGACGCTGACATTAAATTACCTGCCTGGACCTGCCCAATATTCTTCATTAGTCCACCCTTGTACCCGGACACCGTTGCATGACTCTCTTCTTCTGGAAGTGGCATGCCACTGCTATTGCTGTTGCCTTTACATTACCAGATTAATGACCACCTATGCACCAGTAAAACCCTGCTTGGCATGACTCGGGGACACAACACCACATCAACAACAGAACTCAATGCCTTGCATGCAATGGGTGTCCATACCCTGGGAGTCCTTTACCCCAATGGCGGCCTCATCCCATACGAGTTCCCAATGAAAGATGATGTTTAGCCTCCAGGAGAATTCTTTTTACACAGCTCAATGATTTCGACATTGGGGAACAAATCGGACGACATGACACGTGAACATCCGACACACCTCACAATACAATATCCCTATGTGATGGGACTGGGTAGACACCTGATACCCTGTTTCACAATCTCCCTCCAAATTCAACCTGCTCCACATTTCACACCCTTACAGCATCACTGGGACGGAGACTCTGCTCATCCCTTCAAGGATGGCCCGATTAGCAGTTTGATCCGTACTATGGATCTAAGTTACTTTTATCCTTCAAGTGATCACAGTCTAGGCAAAGTGTACCCATACCAAACACTAGAGCAGGAGAAAGCCTATGATAATTTTAATCAATATCACGATGGAGTAACTCCAAGGAATTGTGGACACTATACCGTAGGAGATCAAAGACAGTATGGGAGAGATATATCCTGGGAGACCAGACAGGCTAACCACCCAGCAATCTATCACGAGAGACGGGAGGCCTCACACGAGATGTATCACCACCGTGATCACTCTCATTTAACATATCCTAATATCCATTACAATGTACCTATTTCTAATAGGTTTGACGCTTTCTATGATCAGAGTGGACTGGAGGGGGTCGACTGACTATATGTTGCTCCGACCACACTAATAAATACTGGTCCTATGCAAAGCAAACTAGTACATGGGGAAATTAGGGCCATACAAGCAGTAACTGTTCCCTTTCCAGCTGTTGAATTAGATACCAATAGACAGGTAGAGCCAGATATAGATCTTCTAACGGATAGCCCCACATTATATGAGCACACTAGTACATGGCATGCTTTGCCCAAGGCTTTTAGCCCTCTTCCAATCCATGAAGAACCTAACCCTTCTACAGTTGAAACTCAGGGAGACACTCACGCAGAACAACTTAATCGACCGTCATCAGAACCTATAATCATAGAGCCTGTCATTGGAACAGAACCTGTTGACGTTTGTAATGCGAGTTTAGTATCGTGGAATATAGCGGGTTTGGCTGATAAAATATGTGACCCTGTCTGGCTGGCATTTGTTAAGAAACAAGCAGTTATATGCCTCCAAGAGACATGGATGGAAGATAATAATGCTTTTATTGAGGGCTATCAAAGTTTCTTGAGGCCAGCAGCTCCCTCAATCAGTGGAAGAGCAAAGGGGGGCCTGGCTACCTTTATTAACCTGGCACTTACCTGTCAAGTAAGCAATTGTTACCATGAAAATCGGAATATTCAAGTGCTGGAATTAAGGAGAGGTAAATATGCCTTGACTTTAATTAATTTTTATAAATAGTCAAGGGGAATGTAATATACTGCTTTTGAATGAGATGCTGAGAGAGGGAGCAGGCACTCTGTCACGAGATTTATTGATCGCAGGTGATTTTAATGTTCACCCGTGTGGTAACCCAGGAGTTACCCCCATGGGATCTTTGGGCTGTAATAGTGTGAATGGTTTTCATTTTGATCACTCTAGGCGTGGAACTTGTCTCAATGATTTGTTGAATGTAAACAACTTAACTGTAGCCATGTCTATGGTGCCGGAGTCCAAGGTTTTTGATATTACCACATTTAAAGGTTCAGGCCATGGGTCCTTTATAGATCACATATTACTATCTGCTGATCTCGCCAATCAGGCCTCTAGATTCACTATTAAAACAAACATCTATAATGATCATAATCCCATAACCATCAGAATGGGTGGTGGAGTATTTGAACGGCAAATGAACTGTGAAGGCCGGGGAACCTTGAAATGTATAAACGGTAAACGTCGATTGAAATGGTCAACGGTAAATTGTGAAAACCTGTATACCGAAATCAATAGGTCATGTGGTGAGGAACTTGCGGTTTGTGTGTCACCAGCCACATCCCCAGAGCAAACACTAGCTGTTTTTGAGGTTGTGGTGTCATCAGTAGGATCTATGTTAACAGTTCCAGTGAAAGGACAAACCAGATGTACCCCTAAATGGTTTGACCACTCTTGTTCTAAGGCAAGCAGAGATTTGAGAAAAGCGCTAAAAACCAAACCCAGAGATTCAGGCCAAATCAAAATCCTGCGATTGATTTATAAGAAATCACTTTTCAAACGAAAAAAAGAAATTAAGGCGCTTACCTGGGAGTCTCTGCTTGACCCATCAGTCCTGGGTAACAGTAGTAAATTCTGGGAAATTATTAATAAACCTCTGTTTGATGATCTCAGTGACGTCGCACTTGGCACTAACATCCCAGAGGAGGATTGGGTTATTCATTTCAGTGCAATTTTTAAAAAGCAATGAGCAGCAGGCAGAATACGGTCCTTCGCCCCTATGGAGAATTTTCTGTGCTTTTCAGTCAATGAAGTAGAGAAGGGCATTCAAGGGTTAACTAGCAATAAGGCCCCTGGCCCGGATGGCTTGCCTCCGGACCTTTTTAAATCCTGTATCTCATTAGGGGCCCCTGTCCTTACTGCTGTAGTAAATGCAGCTGCGGCCTCTGGATGCCCAAAGTCGTGGGGGGCATCGACTATAGTGCCCGTGTTTAAAAAGGGTGATCGTAGAAGTTCATCATGCTACAGGCAAATATCTCTAATTAATTCTGTAGCCAAAGTGGTAGGGGGTGTAATCTTGAATAGATTAACTGCATGGGCAAATGAGAACAACGTTATATCCCAATACAATACGGCTTCAGACCTGGTCACTCGACAGTTACCCAGTGCCTGAACCTGTATTTGATTATAGGCAAATATACCATGGCCCGGCAGGGAACAGTCCACATGGCTTTTATGGACTTATCGTCCGCATTCAACTGTGTGGACAGAGGCAAGTTATGGGACACATGTCAAAGATGGGTGTAGAGCAGAATTTAATTAATCTACTGGCTGACCTGCACTCCGACACAAGAGCTAATGTTCGATACACCCAAGATCTGAAAGTGACGGGGGATATCAGAATTAATCGGGGTGTTCAACAGGGGTGTATCCTAGCCCCATTCCTCTCTAACTTGTATATTAACGAGTTAGAGGAATACCTGCTAAAAACTGGAGCAGATTACCCCTACGTAGGACGGAAAGGCGTTCCAGTTCTGCTCTACGCGGACAATGCTGTCCTTATTTCAAGGACAGCAATCGGCCTCCAGACACTTTTAAATTCTTTTTTTGATTTCATGGAGTCTCGAGGCTTAAGTATTAACAACTCTAAGTCTTATGTTATGAAGACAGGCCTGGGGTCACGAAAAACCAACCTTTTTAATATAAATGGGGAAAAAATTCCAACCACCAGAACCTTCTCATACCTCGGGGTCCTTTTTGCTCACCAACTATCCTGGGGCCCCGCCATCTTGAGGAAGAAGGGCGAGGTAACCCGCGTCAATGCGGCCATACTTGATTTCGCAAGAAAAATTGGCAATAGCCCGGTGGCTGCCTTGCTTAAATTATATCAGGCAAAGAGCATCGCCGTTGCTTGCTATGGAAGCGAGCTTTGGGGCTATAGCCAGATGCGGGACCTGGAGGTTGTAGAAAATAATTTCCTGGAGCAGATATTGAGGCTGCCAAGGGGAACTGGAAACTGCTGTGTTGGTTGAACTGCTGGTTAAATAATGATATACCTCTTACCCATGATATATTAAAAGAAGCCCTAACATGGGAGGATAGGTTTAAGGTTCCGTGGCTGAAGTACATTAGTGATTGTTTTACTGAAATAGGACGATCTGATTCGTTTTTAACCCCAGACTCTACCACTAAATTGGATGTCACCCTTGTGAAAAATACATTCATGACAACCAGGTACTTAGCCCGGGAAGAGGCCGAACTACAGAAAGACAGTGTTAGGAAGCACGCATTACTCAAAACCTGTCTACAAATGGAACCATACTTATCATGGCCCATGACTGGCTATGAACGTTATTTATTAACAAGGTTCCGTTTTGATTTGTTTCATCTTTTACTGGCGGTACCGAGTGGGGCCCATCGAGGTCAAGTGTTGCCAGCTTGCTGCTGCGACGGAAAGTCTACGCAAGATCTGGCGCACTTTTTATTTATTTGTCCTTATTACATAGTACCCCGGAAGCTATACTTAAAACCACGCCTCAAAGAACTGAAATTTGCACAGATTAAACCAGCACTTTATTACCTTCAACTCCTGAACTGTGACTGGACTTTATTTGTATGCAGTTTTTTTAAATTAGCAATTACATTCAGGAAAAGTATGGAGGGATAACTATGCTGCTGTTGTTAGGCATAATGCTAACTTTTTATCTTTGTTATAAATATTTATATTTTTTAAGTGTATATTCTGCCTGTTACTCTTGTTTTATACTGTTTATATAATCTCTCGTTTCACAAATGGAATGGATCACTTGTTTTTTAAATGTATGCTTGTGAACTGTGCTTTTATGATTGTAATGCTAACAATCGAATAAAGGTATTTGAACTTGAACCTTCATGGACAAGAAGTGGGCCAACATACTGGAAAGACCAGTTCATATTCCAAGCAACACCCGATTCAGACTTATTCAATTGTATATCATACATAGGGCTTATATTACCCCTGCCAAAAAAAAAACTCACCGATACAACCTGCCACCTGGCTGACACTGACCTGCTCCAAATGTTGTGGACCTACCCAACTCTTCATCACTATTGGTGAGGTGTCACGTCCCGTTTGTCCACTTGCATAGGCTGCCTCACCTTACATACATAGAAAATATGCGGAACATCCTTTACAACGCAACTTTTACAACGCACTACCATTACGACACAACTTTTACAATGCAAGTTATTACAATGCATTGCGCTGGGGGGGCGCTCTAGGATAGGGAATAGTTTAATTTACTATTCAACACCTTCCCTACTATCCACGGGGATTGGAGTTGTAATAGTAAATTAAACTATTCACTATCCAGCGCCCCCTAACGCAAGTCGTTGTAACGACTTGCATTGTAAAACCTGCATTGAAAAGGCATGCGTGGTAAAAGCATGCGTTGAAACGTCATACATCCAGAAAATATGCCTTTTGGGCCTTTTCCACAAGGAAAAAAAAAAACTAAGGGTCGCCTCTTGTTTCCAGGATCTGGAACTGCTGACCGTCAAGCATTTTATCTCTGGGCACGGGAAGTCACCTGTAGTGCAGCTGAGTTTCTTCCCTGCTCCACGCTCCTCGATCTACGCCCAGGACTGCCTGATATGTACAAACTGCATTGATCATCCCATGTGAATGTCATTGTACTGATCGATGCTTGTATGATATTCGGTCACAGTTTTTCAGTACTGCCTTGCACTGTACAGTATTAACTGTAAAGCGGCAAAGCGCTCACCATAACTACGCGGGCTCGTGAATGGTAAGTTGGCGAGCGTTAGCTGGCACTCTGGTAGAATTTCTACTCGAGCAGCAGGAAGATCAGCGCGAACCACAGTTTGCACCCCACTCCACCACTTGCGGAACTCCACTGAGTTTTTTTGGCACTTTGCAGAGTTTCACGTAGCGAAACTCCCTTAACTACGCCCAGGCCTAGCTGATATGAACAAACTGCATTTCTCATTCCATGTGTCTATCATTGTACTGATCGATGCTTGTATGACATACGTTAAATTTTTTCAGTACTGCCTTGCGCTGTACAGTATTAACTGTAAAGCAGCAAAGCACTCATCATTTTACGTGCCTCACTGCCTATGTCACTGAAGTATATTCCGTTGTCTGTATGAATTGTTCTTAATCTCAAAAAAGAATGAACAAATTCAAATAAAAAATAGCATAGCTGTCAAGGTAGGGGTGAGCATGAATGTTTCTAAGTTCACACCAGATTCAAGCTATTACTTTTAGCAAATGCCTGTCAATTTAGTGATATAATCCGAAATACTATTATGAAATACTTCTACATTTTAACAAAATATACTTTTCGGAATTGTGAAGCAACTTTCCATATTTTGTTGCATAAATTACTTGCAAGTTTCATGGCTCAGCTTGTCCATGGGCTTTCTCCAGGGCCGGAATGACGATAGTGGGCACCGGGCAATCCCCTGGTGCGCTGCACGGGTGGGGGCCGGTTACATGGCCGTTTTAGCAGCATAGCTGCAAAATCGGCCCTGTACCAAAAACGGTCGAAAACTTGCCCTGGCAAAGAGCTTGGCGGCACCTCCAAACCCCCCCACCTCCCTCCCGTAGTGAGGGGGGGAGGGGCGGTCGAGCACTTTGCCAGGGCCGGTTGTGGTTCCCAGTCCAGCCCTGGCTTTCTCTGTTAATTTCTTAACTCGCCTACTTCTAAAGAAGCTACCATTTGAAAGCAAGGCTGGGGCCTGGTAATTGTAATAGTACCCTTGGCCAAGCCTTTGGAGTCTGAAACACGTAGTTGGAGTTGGGCTACATGCCAAGTGGATGCCAAATCACTGAGAACTGAGCAGCAGTTTGACCAAAGATAAGATGTTTGCAGTGGGAAGGGTGTACTTACCAAGATCTGGAACAGAGGCCTGGATGCAGCCAACTCCTTGGCTCCAGGAATCTCCGTCAGGCAGCTTTCCTTTTCTTTTTGTCCGTGTGCAGCGTGAGCTTCAGTTTCAATGGAAGGCAAGGTGCAAGGGGGCTATGCCAGGCGGATCACTGACATAATATCGACCTCACAAATATCGAGATACAAAAATATCGAGTCAAAAATATCGATTGACAAAATATCGACTCCCTATCTTCAAACAGGTAAGTACCAAAATATCGACTCCAAAATATCGACTTACAAAAATATAGACTGTCAAAATATCGATTTTTTTAAATGTCTTAAAATTAAGTTAAAACTAATATAGTAATAAATATATTTAATATAAACTTAGAAATAATTATTAAAAAAATGTAATTTTAATAAATAATTTATATAATTAAAAAAATTATATCACCGAAAATAATACATATATATATATATATATATATATATAAACATATTATTAAATAAACATATATAACATTTTTAGCGTAGCATAGAAAATGGTTAAAATGTATTGTTACAACTATAGTGAGTTCAACATTAGCAAAAGTGTTTGATAGAGTAGAGGTAAAATTTACTATTCCCACTCCAGTGGGTGCAACAGTAGGGAAAGCGCTGGATAGCGTAGGGGTTAAAATTACTATTCCCACTCCAGGGATGTATGACGTTACAACGCATACTTTTACAACGCCTACCATTACAACAAAACTTTTACAACGCAAAAACTTTTACAACGCATACATTTACAACGCAAGATTTTACAACGCATATACCTTTACAACGCATACCATTACAACGTAAGTATTGATAAGTATATAATAATTTTTTGAATATAAATTAATTAAAAATATTATAATATAATTTAATGTTATTTAATTTTATTTAATAAATTTAATTTAAATGTAATTTTACTTTATTTTTACAAAGTACCCCTGTACCCCAAAAACCCAAAACTGACCCTGAACCCTAAAAATACCCCTTTACCCAAAAACTGAAAACTGACCCTGAACCCTAAAAATACCCCTTTACCCAAAAACTGAAAACTGACCCTGAACCCTAAAAATACCCCTTTACCCCAAAAAACTGAAAACTGACCCTGAACCCTAAAAATACCCCTTTACCCAAAAACTGAAAACTGACCCTGAACCCTAAAAATACTCCTTTACCCAAAAACTGAAAACTGACCCTGAACCCTAAAAATACCCCTTTACCCCAGAAACTGAAAACTGACCCTGAACCCCAAAAATACCCCTTTACCCAAAAACTGAAAACTGACCCTGAACCCTAAAAATACCCCTTTACCCCAGAAACTGAAAACTGACCCTGAACCCTAAAAATACCCCTTTACCCAAAAACTGAAAACTGACCCTGAACCCTAAAAATACCCCTTTACCCAAAAACCCAAACATATAACATTTTAAAAATAATTATATACTTACCAATACTTACGTTGTAATGGTATGCGTTGTAAAGGTATCTGCGTTGTAAAAACATGCTTTGTAAATGTATGCGTTGTAAAAGTTTTTGCGTTGTAAAAGTTTCGTTGTAATGGTAGTGCATAGTAAAAGTTGCGTTGTAAACGTTGCATACCCACTCCAGTGGGTGCAACAGTAGGGAAAGTGTTGGATAGCGTAGGGGTTAAAATTACTATTCCAACTTCAGAGAGTGCAATAGTAGGGAAAGTAAATACTTCACAAATAGATATAAATAACATAAATAGAAATACCAATTACAAATAATTAAAATATTTTGCAAGTGTATAAAATATATTAAATATTTATTCATAAATACAAAATAAAATTATTTAATTATAAAAATTGCCTACGCATACTAATTAATTACCTATTAACAATAAATTAATTTACAATTTAAAAAATAATCAATTAATTTTAATTAAAAATTATATTTTAATTTATTTCCTATTAATAATTAATTAACAATTAATTCAAAATAAATACCAATAAATTAAATGACATATTTAATTAATCAGAATTAAATTACTTCCCACCCTATTCCCCTATAAACCAACAACCCGCTACAGAAAATAAATTAATGAAATTAATATATTTATCAAGTAATCAATTAAAATTATTTACCAATTATATTTTAATTAATTGCCAATTATTATTTAAGTAACAATTAATTCTAAATAATTAACAATGAATTAATTAACATATTTAATTAATTATAATTAAATTACTTCCCACCCTATTCCCCTATAAACCCACCACCCGCTATAGAAAATAAATTACCAAAATTAAAATATTTATCAATTAATCAATTTTAATTAATTACCAATTATATTTTAATTAATTACCAATTAATAATTATTTAACAATTAATTCTAAATAAATATCAATACATAAATTAACATATTTAATTAATTATAATTAAATTACTTCCCACCCTATTCCCCTATAAACCCACAACCCGCTACAGAAAATAAATTACCAAAATTAAAATATTTATCAATTAATCAATGTTAATTAATTACCAATTATATTTTAATTAATTACCAATTAATAATTATTTAACAATTAATTCTAAATAAATATCAATACATAAATTAACATATTTAATTAATTATAATTAAATTACTTCCCACCCTATTCCCCTATAAACCCACAACCCGCTACAGAATAATATTACACAAAAAATTAAAAATATTATTAACTTACCTTAAATTCGATATTTTTGTTGTCTATATTATGTCTAGTCGATATTATGTCCATTCTATATTTTTGATTCGATATTATGTCCATTCTATTCTATATACATTTTTTCTAGTCGATATTTTTGTTGTCTATATTATGTCTAGTCGATATTTTGTCCATTCTATATTTTTTACTCGATATTCTGTCCAGTCGAAATAACAAACTCGATATTATGACTGCACACCATGCCAGGCGTATGGGCTCAGGAACAAAAAGACCAACATTCTGGTTGCTCACCCTTTTAAATGGTGTTCAACGAATGTTGATCTTCTGGCTTCCAGGATGACTGAATTCCGGGAGAATCGCAGGATATACATTTTTCTACATTCTTCCTGATGATTTCTTGTAGGGTTCTTGTGCTGGCCTTACTGGGAAAAATCATATGGCGGATTGAAGGCATGATTCTTATGGTTTTCCATCCTTTTCTACTGCCCTATGAGGGATCCTTACTGCAATGCTGAAACTGGAAAATCTTTACTCCGGTAACCCATGCATTAAGGGTCAAGGTGTGTCAACGATACGGGAGTTATGGCATAGTAGTCTGACAGGCAAATTATACTTTTTGCTCATTCTCTGCCACAAAGAAATTGGCAACAATGAGAAACATCATGGTGCATCTGTTGTGGCTTAACTGGTTGCAAAGGGTGCATTTTATATTATCTTATGGGGTTAATGCACCTTGTGCAGAGATTATTGTGTGCCCAGTAAATCTTAGGGAATGATAATAATGGTCAAATAAAATACCTATAATGTTTCGTGCATTTTCTGGAGAGATCTTTTTTTGTCTTGTCACAGTTTTGACTCCAAGTAGACTAGAGGATTAATATGTTTCCTACAAAGTACATTGTGTAACATGTAGATGATAATTGGTTATTTTATGTAGATAGGTAAGTTACTGCTTTTAACACAGATATTATTTTGTTACTTTCATTTCATAAAATATACTCCTTCTAAACTAGCACAGTAAGCTATTAAGGAATATGTGTGACTCCTACACCTTGTTAATCTCATTGCCTTATGTAAGACATCCTGTACATTGATTTACACACTTATATGATTTATTGTCAATCTACAATGATATCGATGAGATATAACATTACTGTGGTCATTGAAGATATGGTATCTTCGTGGAAACTGTTTACCGATAGACTGTGTGCAACTGTCATTCTGATTGCAAGAAATAGATATGCAGATTGTATTTTATTTCTAATAAAACAATGATATCCAAATGAACTGAACCCAGGAGAACGGTCACCCAGGCTCTAAGCCGGCAATAGCAAAAAATTGCAAAAGACACTACAGCACATCCAGGACGCCTCCATCAGAGTTATCCTGGACATCCCCTGCTGCAGCCACATCTCCAGTCACCTGAGAGACCTTCACTGTCTCTGATCAATAAACGATTCACCTACAAGCTCCTCACGCATGCCTACAAAGCCCTCCACAACACCAGACCTGCATATCTCAACACGCCTCTCCTTCTACACACCCACCAGACATCTCCACTCTGCCCAACTGGCACTGGCCACTGTCCCGCGGATCCGCAAGCTCTTGGCTGGAGGTAGATCCTTGTCCTACCTCACTGCAAAGACATGGACTTCCCTGTCTCTGCATCTTCGGCAATCACAGTCACTGCCTCAATTCAGGAGGGATCTCAAGACCTGGCTCTATGACTGAACTGCAGACCCCCCTTCACTCCCTCTTAGCACCTTGAAACCCTAACAAGCGATTAGTCACGCTGTAAACAATCCCTGATTGATTGAATATAATGTATGCATGTGATGTAAAGCAGCAGTTCTTAACTAGTGGGCCACGGTCATGGACCCCCAGCAGTCTGTAGGCTCTCTCACGAGGTCCGCAGGCTAGGCTCCAACCACCGGAGGCATTGGCTTTCAATAGTGCATCTGTGCACAGTCACGTCATGCAAGGATTGTTGACGACAGCACAGGGGAGGTAGTACTCAAAAACATCAGCCAATCATCATGCAGCTTTACGTAAATTGTAGGGTGGTTGGTCTTCTTTTGCTGTGCTGAAAGGGTCGTCTGAGGAGGGCTGCGTAGCCCTGTTCCTCTGGTCAGAGATCCTGCTGCGGTTTTTCAGTCAAAAAGGCAGATAATCACTTGTTCTCTCTCCTCGGACTGGCCATGCCTCCTGCACTCTCTATACAGCTGTGGCTTCCTTGTGATATTTTTCACCAGAGAAACACAAGCACCAGCTGCTCAGGGCCTTGGTCAGCAGGCACGTTTGTAATCCACACGGACTCTGCCTTGCAGTGACTCCCCATCCTCCTCGATGTGTTTGGTCTCATCCTGTCGTCTGCAAAAGTAAAAGTTTGTGATATCTGGGGAAACTGAGGCCAAAGGTCAGCAGTAATGAATCAAAATGAGGTAGATAATCCATGATAGAGAGAAAGCTCATGTTTACATTTCTTTGGTTTTATTTAATTTACTTGCTTTTTTTCCAGCATGTTACTTTTTTGTAGTTTTTCTCATACTGAATATTACTGTGTGTGCTGTGGACTTGCTTATTGGTAGGTGTCTCTCTGAGTTCAGATTGTAGGTGGATGTTTCTAACGGACCATAATTGAGAGGCTTGGAGTTGAGGCTGATGGCAATGCAAGTTTTACATCAGTGAGTCAATGAGGTTTTCAGACGACTTGAACATCCAATCCTTGGCCTCTATGCAGAGGGCACAGAGCAGTGGTGGCATGTGCCACTTGTCATTGCGATTAAATGAGAAAGAGAGAGTGAAAAGAAGGTGCAGGAGAAGAAACAGACGAGGTGTGAAACATGCAAATGGGGATTTCAAAACGAAATGAGGAAAAAAACTGTACGTGCCTCACAGGCAGACTGTACAGGACAAGTAGTGCGAATGGGATACTGGTAGATTTACCACCCCTGAAGAAAACTTATCTGTGCACCTCAGTCACATTATTGTTTTGAGTTTAAATTAGCACTAATTTCTTGGGGATCCCTAGGTTCCATAAATAAATTAGTTGGGATCCACAGATGTCAAAAGGTTAAGAGCCACTGATGTAAAGTGCTCTGACACCTTACACTAGGATGAGTAGTGCTATACAAGAGTTACATTAAAAAGATGTTGGATTTTTGTTGATATTCATGTAAATACTCATACAGACAGATATATCTGACATGTTTACACTGCATGCATTTCTCTTTTACCCAGGTATTGTGCGAGGTGAAAAGCTTGCTTCAAAGCCGCAGTTTCTCTTAAGTACTTGGAAGTAATAACAAGCTGTGTGCCTATGTTTTCCTACCACTGCTCTAGCATCTGGTGTGAGCCTTCAGAGAGTTCCCAACTAGCATGCTGGTCAAACAAAAGGAGGGAAATGGTCCTTTAAATTATGCCTTTGTTTTGGGTCAAACTGTGGGTGAAAATAAGAAAGCCCCTTCATGCTCGCACATTGCTGCTCGTAACAAAAGCAGGCAACATGGAGACGCTACTGAATGTGTCCGAGTGTCAGAAAATTCCACAGAGAGAAGCCTATTTGACTGGAGACAAACTTATTGGCAGTGGAGACGACGCCCACCCTGTAAAAATAGTGTGTAGATGCCAGCCACCCACGTATACCCCGACGCGTGCCCCGCCCCCTCCTACATTATGGGGTGAGCATGTAAGTCTACCAGATCCTGTTCAGCGGAGCACTCTGAGCCCAGCAGTCAGTGCCAAAAAGGAGCGAGACACAAGAGGATATTGGGGCCAGGAGATTACCTCTGGATAAGCGCCGACAGCACATCACCGCCGCCAGTCGCGCCGCCGCTCCGGGACTTCAGTTCCCGGGAGCCTTTGCGGCGGCGCGTTCCCTGACGCGTCACACGCGACAGGAGGGGCTTCAAAGGAAGCGAGCCCTCTGCTCCGCGGGACGCGAGCGGGACGCCCGGGGCTAAGCCCGGGCAAAGGGCGGGCCCTCTGTGGCCCTCAGAGGCACGAAAAGGCCAGGCTAGGCCACCCCTCTGTCATCTACCGTTTGGCGTCGATAAGGTACTGTTTCCAGATTGACATTCCAGCATATAATATCGCGCTGATGAGATTAGTTTGTCAAATTGTTGCCGCTGATTGATTTCCATACCCCATTGTTCCGCTATTATTATCTGAATTTACCTGAGCTAAATCCTGCAAGTCCGCTCAGCCCTAGACAGCCTTCAATAGACTGCAGCAAATATGGGGAAGAAACTGGTACCTGCCCCCACTGAGCCACTTAACACCCTAGACTCATATTTGGTACAAGTGGTCAGCAAGATCAACACTGAGAGAAGGCAATCCTTAGGTTTGAGCCAGTCACCTATTTTGCCCCCAGAAAGCCCTTCCACAAGCGTTCTAAGCACAGCGACACCGGATATACCGCCCGAAAATTCCCCTACAAATCTAGCAGACCCTATTCCTCAAGCTAATGGCAACGAGGTTGATGACTCTGACCCACTAATAGATCTAATAGATCTATCAGATAATATTGTTGCTGATTCAAACCACCAGGCAGCCACAGCGGATGAAGTCCTATCACCCCTGCAGCCCGCAACACGGGCGGTCAGAGCCTGTAGAAAATACCCAGCAAAGCGGGGGGGGGGAACAACAAGGTAGGAAAAAGCCCGCCACCCCTCCTCCACGACGTGAAGGGAAAAATGTTGAGCTCGACATTGATGCAGAGTCTAGACGCATTGTTGATGATGACCTATTTAATAGGATTCAAGACATGATAGACATTAAAATCAGGACTATAATCAAGCCCCTGATCGGGAAACTGGACAAACTAACATCTGAGGTTAAAAAGTTGGGAGGCGTACACAGCAAGTTGGCTGAAGAGGTGGAGAATCTATCCTCCCTCGTTACAAATATGGCGGCCACGGATGTGGTGGTTACCCCAACTGAAAGCAATCCACAGCCCATCTTACAAGAGCCGTTGCCATCATCTCCATCATTACCTGTACTTAGACAGGAAGCAGAAGCTGTAGATCTCCCCATCAGCACAACGGCCGCTAAAGCGGATCTGCAACCAGAGGATGTCTCAGCCCAATTCATCTTGGAAGCTTCACCAGTAGTACTCGTACTGGCAAACGTCCCTGTTCTATCACAAGACAAAATAGAGTCCAATCAGGGTTTGAAAGACAAAGCGTTACATTGGCTCACTAACAACATGCACATGGCACATCAAGGGTTTGATAAACTGGCAGGGGATATCATTATGACCAGGAGGGTATCTTGGATTGGGAGCAACCCAAAAAAGTTTAAGGGGGATTGTGTAATCTTAAATTTCGCCAACGCGGAGGTCCTCCCAGACATTCTGACCAATATCTTCCCACCCCAACGCCGCAGTGGTTCCATAATCCCCCTCACCCTTAAATTTTTCTATAGCAAATCTCAGTCTGCTACCATCCACAATATCCCCAGCTATAAGAGATCTACTAACATCATTAGCTGGGGAGGGGACACCAGACCTCGATATTCTAACGATCATTTCCAGCCCACAACTAACCCAGAAACAGGTATATCTAACTACTCGAATGAGCTATACATCAGGCCTGCCATGCTACACGAGCCTAGTATAAATGGTTGGGGCACTGGCCTCTCGGGTTACGATCATCATGGACGGGGCAATAGGTTTATACATCCGATGAGAAATGACCAGTTTCGGACACTTCCAAATACACCACAATCTATGTGGAACACACCAGCTTTTGGTCAGGGCCAGGTAGCTACCCCCTTTGGGTGGGGATTTGGTACGGGAAATAGGTATGGCCCTCTATCCGACCTAAATACCTGTGATTGACTTAATGCAGGAGTCGATCTAGAAAGTGAGGCACTGAATATGCCATTATTAAAAAGTGGTCGACATAACATTGTCGAATACCCCAGCAAACCTAGTCACAAGGAAGCATCGGGGTCTCAAGAGCCGTCAAATTCCGACCAGCCCCCGATCTTATATCGGATGGGGGTTTGCGCCGTGCCGACCCCAATCAGTGAAAATATACAGAGCCTCCCTCAAGGGGAACTCAATGAGGGATCATTAACGCAACGTATAGTAGAAGGGGATTTGGAGGGGGTAAAAGAACCTAGGTTACCCACTGACTCCTGTAAGATCATAAGCTGGAACGTAGCAGGTTTAAATGCAAAACATCAGGATAACGCCTGGTTGAGGTTTATCTCAAACCATCACATCATTGCCCTGCAAGAAACTTGGGACACATCCGCCAATCTTTGGTGGGATGGGTTTACCAGTTTCACCAAACCTGCAGTTTCCAGCAGAGCGGGTAGAGCTAAAGGCGGCTTGGTTATCTTGTTCTCCTTAGACCTAAAAGGTAGCTATAGGCAGATCAGCACCGACTCTGATAATATCGTAATGGTCGAAAGGGTGATCAATAATATCAGCAGGACCCTATATGTCAATTTTTATAACTCTGGGAATAGCGATTATAGAGGTCGCAATATTGCTAACCTAGATAGTATTTTAAACTCAGTATCTCAGAATATCCAGTTTGCTTTTGAGTTTATTTTATTAGGCGATTTTAATATTCATTTATGTAACCTAGCATGTAAGGGAAGTAGCGTTAATGAGGATGACGATGCGGCCTTACAGGGACCTCACTTTGAACATTCCGTAGAGGGGCAGGAGCTTGAAGAACTACTCGCTAATTATGATCTGTACGAACCTGACTGGGGCCTGAGAATGCCGACCTTTTCTGGTACCCAACATGGAACAGTGATAGATTACATCTTTGTCTCACAAGGCATCTTAAGCCGGACCACGGATTATCGCACAGTTTTAACACATCATAGCGACCACAACCCCGTATTACTCGAAGTGGCCTGGGGAGCCCAGATGGGGGTACCCCCAATTACAGCTAAACCTGTACAACCCCTGAGGACCACTGATAATGATAGACGAGTGAAATGGGCCAAAGTGATCCCGGAAAACTTCTATGCAATAAACTTTCCAAAAATTAAAGACAAGGTAGAGTTCTGTAAAAAACCTGGCGCTCAAGGGAAAAAAATAGTAGCAGCATACGAGGCAATATGTGACCAGGTGTCAAAGGATCTTCTAGCCAAACCTATAAAGGGAACCCCAGGAAATAAGCGTTGGTTTGACTCCGCATGTTCGAACGCCCATAGAGAACTGCTGGTAGCTCTAAAAAATGTTCCCAGGGTTAAAGATGATATTTCTAGATTAAGAAAAAACTATAAGGTAGCCATAAAGAATCGTAAGGATACCATCAAAAGCGAGGCATGGGATAATCTCCTTTCAGCGGCAGTGTTGAAGGACAGTAGGAGATTTTGGGAGATCATTAAACAGCCCCTTTTCTCTGAAGACAAAAATGCACCCATGGACTGCGTGATTACCGATGAAAAATGGCTGTCTCACTTTAAAAACGTCTATGGGGGCGTGGAAGAAGGAAATAAAGAGGCCCCACTGCCCATCGTGGCGGTACATCCTATCATCTTTAATCCCGAAGAAGTGAAAAAAGCTCTTTTGGCAACCACAAAACATAAGGCACCTGGCCCTGACGGAGTCCCTGCTGACTTTTTTATGTACTCACCAAACCTGTGGGCGGAGGTCATGTCAAATGTGTTCAACGCAGTCAGTGGTAATCAAGCCCCTGCCTCGTGGGCCATATCTACCATTGTCCCTATTTTCAAAAACAAAGGCCAGCGGGACGATCCCGCGTGTTACAGGCCCATATCCCTTTTGGACTCAACCATAAAAATCTTGGGCAGAGTACTTTTATCCAGACTGAGGGAGAATGTTGAGGGCTGTGGTGGGCTGTCCGAATTACAATATGGCTTTAGAGAGAGAAAAGGGACCATTGAACAATGTATCAATCTGCACTTACTTATCTCTAAATACACTGTGGCTAAGGAGGGTTCCGTGTTTCTTGCTTTCATGGACCTCTCCTCGGCCTTCGACCTGGTCAATAGGACAAAACTATGGTTGATCTTGTTGGAGATGGGTATCGATGAAGCCTTGGTCGTGTTCATGGCCACTTTGCACCAGGAGCTTTTTGCAGCTGTTAGAGTGTCAAATCATGGCAGATGTACCCCATTGTTTAAATCTCTAAAGGGGGTACGGCAAGGCTGTATCTTAGCCCCCTTGCTCTTTACGATCTACATTAATGGCCTGGGGGAACATCTGCGGAGCCAGGAAGCGGACGTTCCGCGTGCAGGAGGTGCCCAAATTCCGGCACTCCTGTATGCGGACGACGCCGTGTTGATTGCTCAAACTGGCGTTGGCCTTCAGCTCCTTCTGGATGCCTTTGGTTCTTATATGGATAATTTGGACCTCAAGGTTAACGTCTCTAAGTCACACACGATGGTAATGGGGCGTGAGTGCACTAAAAAAAGACACAAAACATTCTTTTGTAGAGGGGTTCCCGTCTCTAAGGTAACCACATTCCCCTATTTGGGCGTATTGTTCGACCAGAAAGGATCGTGGGGCCCACAGATAAGAGCAAAGAGGCTGGCTGTAATTAAATCTTCCTCAGCGCTCTTGGGTTTCGCTGGCAAGCTAGGAGCCAGGCCCATGGAAGCTCTTTTAAAAATCTATAAGAGTAAGCCTGTGGCTATTGCACTATATGGGTCCCCTTTGTGGGGGTATGTAAATCTTGACCCTATTCAGAGAGCAGAAAATAGATTTATTAGATCCCTGCTCTCTGTACCGCAGTCAACCCCAACTTTTTCTATTCACAAAGAGGTGGGCTTACCCTATCTGTCAGATACATTGAGCCTAGCCCCCCTGATCCTGTGGTTGAAAACGTGGTTGAATGAAGACCTTCCTTTAAACCATAAAATTCTACATGATGTCCTAGCGCTTGACAAATACAGCAGCATCCCATGGCTGGCGTATTTAGCCAAATCATTTACAGAATTGGGTCGTCCTGAACTTTTTTCATCCCCAGAGAAAATTAGGGTCCAGGACATAGACTATATAAAAAAGTCATTTAGGGAAAGGAAGGAAGTGCGCCGCGAGGCACACGAATTGCTGAAACCAGCAGTAAGGGCACATAGCCTTCTGGTTAGCGCATCCTCGCTTGCACCTTACCTTAGCTTCGTTACTTTCCCTTACCACAGGTTTTTATTAACTAAGTTTAGGTTTAACCTGTTACATCTTTGTTTAGGTTCTTTTAAGAGCTGGCAGAAACCAGACTTAGCCCCTCCTTGTAGCTGCGACCATTTCTCCGTGCAGGATACAATGCATTTCGTCATGTTTTGTAGTTTGTACCATGAGCAGAGGAAAAAATATTTGCTGCCAATTTTGAAAGAAGCCGGCTTCACACAGGTGCGCCCGGCGTTGCTCTTTCTACAACTTCTGTCAAACCCTCGCATTACCTTCTGCACTGCTAACTTTTTGGTGGCCGCTGCAAGGGCGAAAGCTGCCGGCCAAATTTCGCCTTAAAACTAATGGTCTTACAATGTTCCTTTCGATATGAAATGTAAATCTACTTTTAATTATGTATATAGCTTTTCTAAATGTGCAGCATGATTGCTGCTTTTAAGACAATTTAGGAATATGTATTTTATGTGATGTTTTTATTGTGTTTGTTTCTTTGTATGACTTGGAAAAAGTCGAATAAAGATATTCTGACTGACTGACTACCAGACCCGAGCCTCTCTGTTTGCCTCCTACCTGCTGTCCCCGACTCAGAACGATCCCCACACTCCCACTTACAACGTGTTCAAAGCAGGTGATAAATATGATCAGAAAAGGGCCTACTGCTGTGCACATAAAGGGGTTCCCCATGCAGACTGTTTTCCCAGTAAAACCTGATCTCTTTGATATTCCCCATTCTGAGTTGAATGACTTAAAATTTGATGGTGCAGGGGAGGACTTATCAGCCATTTTTGTTAATGCAGCCCTGGTAATTCTGTTCCCCCTGCACCGCCAAACTTCTAATCAGTCCCAGAGTCTAATAGTGGGAACCACTGAATGAAATATGAAATACGCTAGGATGTTACTAGGACATCCATGCTCATAGGGGCTCAGGAGACCCCCTCCACCCCACCCCGCAAGCATGTGCTGGATTCTACCAGCACCCAACAGAGTGTGTGCTAGAGAGTTAGCCAAACTACTGCACGGAGGCACAAGCGAACATACTCCTGCAACGCCATGGCCATCAGCAGCAGCAGGTTCTCTTTGAACCACCTCAAGCATTTGCTCTGTTGAGTTCTCATCATGCACCTCCTAATGTCTGGCATAGTCAGAAGCCGGCCCCGTCACACACATGCCAAACCGACCCACGGCTACAGCTTCTTGATGAGGGAGTTATTTCATGAACTTTGTAGGCTCACCAATATTGGAGAAGCACCTGGGGATTCTGGCTTGTATGCAGATACATTTACGTGTTGTTATGTTACTAGTTGTACACACGTGGGGCTGTTATGTGTTATGATACAGCTGTTTATGAAGACATTGTACTGATTCTAGCTCCTGATTGAATAGCTTCTGAAGCAAGTGAGGGGTCAACATGCGCATTGGTGGATGGTAGATTATGAAATACTAACATATGATAGTTGAGGCATATTTTGAGCAGTATCATGTCCCTTTCCAAAGATAGCAGGGCATATTTCGCATAAGATGCTATGTACACTTGCCCTAAAAAAAATCCAATAGGGTATAGAGTCATTGAATGCATAACTTTGAGCTCAGGTAACTCCCTCCCAGGAAACTGGATATCTGAGCGTTGTGAGAGTGTGCTGGCAACAACAAACTTCTAAAAGACTTGGTGTCAGTAACAATTAGATATTCGATCAGACACTCAAAACAATAAACAGTTGTGACAATGGTAAGTGTTATCTAACACTAAAAGATAATATCAATTTTTTTGAAAACACATTAGATTCACTGGCATGACTGGGTTTAACTTTGGATAAGAATCCCTGACTTGTCTTTGCAGACAGTTGACAGGTGGTGAATGGAGACTCTAGTCAAACTGTAATTCAGGAAAATATATTTTCCTGGACAAAAACAGTCCTTCCAAGCATTTTACCTTTTCTTGAAACTTTTCACCCTGGCGCGAATTCCGCCGCGGTGTGGGTCAGGACTAGAGGGTGGGCGTGGCGCTCCCTTACTTATGACGACTCCACGCCGTCATGAGTCACGGGTGGCGTGTGCTCATGACGGCGTGCCTGCCCACTCACTAATTCGCCCGCACAGTGCTGCGTGGGCAGAGCGGCAGTTGCATGACGGCTCCACTCCGTTATGACGCCTGTGACTCATGACGGTGTGGAGCAGTCATGAGCACGGAAGTCGATAAAAAGAGGGAGTGTGGAGGAAAAAAATAGATTTTCCTCCTTGTTATACCATCTTCTTGGAGGTGTAGCTATTTCATGCAATCCGAGGTTTACAAACCTTTATAAATCTAGGATTGCGTGAAATCCATGTGGGGACGCACGGGATTGCTATGCTTCACCCACGGAATTCCTCCCAGAACAAAATATAATGCAATACAGTGCCAGCCGCTGTGTTGCGTTACGTTTCTTTACAAACCCCCTTAAGGCAGCCCAAATCGCCTCTTGCGTAGCTTTGCAAATATCTACTTCCATTTAGCAACATGGCTGAGCCACAACAATGGTGAGAACACGATGCAAAATTTTAGTAAGTCTGCCCCTCGGTCTCCAGATCAAATCGACTTTCCCAGAAATGGAAACTCATGCAGCATTCAAAGAGTAGATATAATTTACCAGAAGCGCATATATGATGATGCACTGTTTGTTGCATCGTATTTAGATGTATAAAAGGTGCACCATGGCACTAGAAACACAAATAAAGTACCACCAGCAATGCTTGAAACTTACCTTCATTAAAGATTGGGTTGTGCAAATTCGACATTTTGTACAGATATTTGGACTGACCAATCAGTGCAAAAATTATAAGTGATTTGGCTTAATGGTGCAAAGTCGCATATTTGTATGGTATTAAAAGCAATTGCCATTTTATATTGGTTTGTCAGTTAAAATGTTCGTCCAAAATTGCGCTCTGCAACTTCAGTAGAAAGTAACTTGCATCTATAGATAGAAGCTGAATGCACTGCAACAGCTGAAAGAAACAGCCTGCAGATCTAACCGACACTAAGACTTGCTGCACTAACATGTATGCTCAGTAACATTGATTTTTAATCCCTTATCAGAGTTTATGTTATTAAAATATTACCACTAAGCATCAAGCAGTGAAAACATGCTCTGTACTTGGATTTGATGTTCAATCTGAAGATAATCGTGGCTCTCAGCATTCCTTTTGTATAATACTGTGCCCCCCATCTCTCCGACTTATTACATACTCTTTGCTCTACATCATCACTGGTGTGAGCATTTGAGAGACAAGACAACACACAGGCATCTGAACGCAAGTTCATACAGACATACAAGCATACACATATTATTCACTGAAAACCACTGACATTCTACAGTCATGGGTCTCCTAAAATGCCCCAAAATACAGTACATGACTTCTTAAATACAATCATCGCCAGCCTGTGGCGGTGATTCCATTCGAGCACATGAGCGTCGCCCTCCCCCCGCTGCTGCGTTGAAAGCTGGAAAAATAAAATAGTAATACAAATTATTTTATTATCTTTTTACTTTTCCAGCTTCCTGCCGAGCCGAGAGGGCTAGGCGGGGCCAGTGTGTCATTGCTGCTGATTGGCAGCAATGACGAGTGGTCCTTCACTTGAATTGCGCATTTCGGTTAGTCCGGCCAAACTGACATGTGCAGTTCAAACTCTCCAGAACGTTGGAGAGCAGACAAAGGGCTCCAGTGCTTTTTGGAGTGCAGAGGCAGCCTGCTCCAACCAATGTAGATGCAGCTCTGCGTGTGGATTGTTTAAAGTTTCATTTGCATTAATATGTCACCTTGTGTGGATGTGCTGCAAGGTAAGTGACACTTTTATGTTTTTTTGCCTTCCTGACTCGCTGTGTAATTGATTGAGTCTGTTTGTGTGGCTGAGTTTATGATTGTGACTGTATGTATGTGTGTGTTTGTGAGCTTGACTGAGTGCCCACCGTATTTGAATGTCACCAACTGCAGTCAGCTTAAAAAAGGGCAACGCGAAACAGTAGTTTTCTAAAAAAAATAAAACACAATTATATGAATGGCGCAAAATATGATTTTTGATATCTAAATTGAAATATCGCATGTAATAAAGTCATGTGCCGACAGAAGGCAGGTTTGAGTGGAAAATGTGTTTCTCTGTGACATTTTCTGCTCATACCAGTTTCCCATAAGGAACAAATGATGCAAAATAGCTTAATCTAATTTTGCACGGGGCTAATCACAAGTGATACTATTGATGCTATTACAATTTACTGAACATCTGTCGCTCCAGGAAAGATCACGGGTTGTCTAAAAATAGAGCAAATCATCTCACTGCCTTCAAATCAGAAGCAGGGAATAAATAACTTTCACCCATTGTCCAATGTGCACAAGCAGGTGAAAACAGTAGAAAGCTATATGCCATCATATGTCAAACAGTTACTGCTGACACAACTTGTTCAGCGAGTGTCAAGGACTAGTGAGTGGTACCTGACATGATAATCCACTCTAATCTGCTGAAATTCTTAAAGGAAAAACTGGATATAAATTGAGTGGTATTAAAACTTGTTTTTCCATGGCGTGAATACAGAGCTCAACACTTAAAAATGGCAAACTCTGTACTTAAATGTCCCCAAAAAGAAGTACCATCAAAGCTATATGGTATCAAAGATCAAACAACTATTGTTGACAACAAACTGTTTAATGACTGTGGATCAGGTTTCCATTTGGTTCAAGTAAGCCCTAAAACAAATAGCAAATAATATCCTACAAACACTAGACAAAGAAGACTCATGTTTTTAATCCAGCTTCATCTGGCAGTGGTGCTTGACATGATCATCCACTCTTTCCCACTGAAAATCTTCAAGGTACAGTGGATACATGTGGAGTTTTATTCATCTGGTTTATTCATACCTTAGAAACAGAGGTCAGAGCTTAACATTAGCACACTTTGTATTTCAAATCTCCTCAACAAGGAGTACCACCAAAACTACTTTCAATTTCCCACTCTTGTTGACCTCTTCAAGGAACTACCAAGCTCCCATCTCAAAAACTCCAAGACTTTGGGTGATCTATACATTGATGATAATCCAGCTTTGCTCCCTGATGACAATTTATTGCCAGCTCAGAACTTCATGAGACACCCAGTCAAGTCAAGGAAAGTTTTATTTGATTGTTATTGTACCAGACATAAAAAGAACATACACAACAAGAACATTCATATAAAATTTCATTGTGAATTACACAAGATAAGAACTAAAAATATACAACAGTGTGTTTAAGATGTCATAAATCCATACAGATACAAATGCTTTATTTAAAAACCTGCTGTGCCCAGAGATTAAAGGTCATCAAATATCATATGTTTATGCTGCTGGATCTCCTTCTTTAAAAACGTAGCTACTCTCCACACAATGTGTTCATCTTCCAATAGCTGCAACCAGATAAAAGCTGAACAGCATTGCCTTACACCTTGACATCTTAAAAGTGGAAGTGTCCACACTTTCCTCAACTCTACAAACAATTTACTAAAAAATACTAAATGAATCGTGGACTGCTCAGAATGTTTGTCACAGAAGCATAGTTTCAGGTTTTGTGACCAGTCATTCATAGTTGGTGTTGTCATTATTCCGTGGACATTACCCAATCTAAATCTTGTCAGAAGAATCCTGTTAAAGGCTCCCGGTACAAATAGCAGGTAAGGCTCCATTTGTATACAGGAAAGCATTAGCTGGTGGTGCATGACGCTAGATTTCACCATTTCCCCTGCCATTCTCAGGGAGCCCACTAGTTGTAAACCTGCCATTCTCAGTGCCTTTCTTGACCTGGCTAACATAGTGGTGGGATTCGTAAAATATTCCGGATGACCTAGGTCCTTCATGAAACTACATATAAAGCTAACCCAAAGGATCTTTCAGGCCCCATCCAAATCCAAACTATCCTGCATAATGTCTCTATTTAACTTTGTCTGCTCCTTGGTCCAGATCCTATGCCATAGGAGTCCTGGTTCCAATCTGATGAAATCAGAAATGAAAGAAAGACCCAGCTCCTCATGGCAAACAAAGGAGGATGTGCTAGGAGGAGCAGACAAAATATACTGCAAGAAATAATTTTCCACCTGCTGCAGTGGGAGGGTATTAACAAAGCCCCACACTCATGCCCCAGACATAGCAGCTGTGATGCACTTTGCTTTAAATATTTGTAAAAGCTCCCCTGGCAGCTTCTTCCCTAATTTCTTAGCAACAGATGCTAGGGCTGTGGTTCATCTAGTATACGCAAGCTTTTTAGTAGTTATTGTCTGGGACCAGGTGTCATTCTGGTTGAATACAATGCCAGATACGAAAAATTCCTGGTTGTGGTTATCTTATTGTCATCCAGAAACATTTTCCTTACTCTCTGACTCCCTTTGCCGCATCTCATGACAAAAGTTTTAGAAACGCTATTATTGAGTCCGAGGTCTTTCATGTAGTCATTAAAACTGTCTAGGACCCTCTTCAGGCAATTTTGTGTCTGCACCTAAAAAACCGTATCATCTTCATATAGTAGGACAGGAGTATGCCGCCCTCCAGCTTGAGTGAAATGTTGTCCCTGCCTAATTAGTGCTTCACCAAGGCCGTTTATATACAAATTAAAAAGGAAGGGGGCCAGGACACAACCCTGCCTGACCCCTCTCATGATGGGGAATGAATCAGTACTCTCCCCTCCTATGCCATAACGAACACTGGCTGAGGTTCCATTATACTATTGTTGCAGTAACGCTATTATGTTTGGGTCAACCCCCACTGCTACGAGAACCTCCCATAGCCTCCCATGCCTTACGGAGTCGAAGGCTGTGGTGAGGTCCATGACCACCAAGAACAGACAGCCCTTTTTTGCTCTGGTATATTTGCCATTCAGAATAGACAGGTTTAGACTTTGTTCTGTAGTGCCTAGCCCTTCTCGAAAGCCATACCGTAGGTCGGACAATACCTGATTATCTTCTCCCCAGTCTTGCAACAGCTCCAGAACAATGCGGCCCACCACTTTTACCATTGAGTCGAGAAGGGAAATTGACCTATTGCACCCCGGGTCGTGACGATCACCTTTTTTAAATATTGGGATAATTATTGATTCCACCCAAGTCTTTGGTATTGATGTTCCAAAGCTGGCATTAATGACTTGAGTTAATATGGGAGCCCAGAGGGAGATATTAGATTTAAATAAATCAACCGGCACTCCTTCAGGTCCTGGGGCCTTGCCCCAAGACTATTGAAGAGCGCTCTATTCACCTCATCCAGTGTAACTTGCAACTCTACACTATCTGACTGAATTGGTAGGGTAGGGAGCAGTTGTGGATAGGAAGTTCCTTGCCTGTTATAAACCTTAGTAAAATGGATAATCCATGCCTCCTCCGATATTGCGATCTCAATTGTGGGACCGTTACCGTCTGATAGAAAGGTGGCCCTTGCTGCCCTCCAAAATGCCACACTATCTTTCTGTGAAGCCGCTGTGTGGAGAGTTCCCATGCTTCCTGTCTCAGGATGCATTTTCTGTCCGTGATGGCCCACTTGTACACTAATCTAGCCTGTCTCACCTGGTTGGGGGCCCCAGGTTGCCTGTGCAACTCCTGTTCAGGTTAGTGTGCGCTTGTGTGAATTGTTTATCAAACCACCCTTGTTCTTTATGATTGTTGCAGTTTTTAACAGATAATAGGCTCCTTATCTCATTACATCTAACTAAAAAAGAATATACAATGCTATCACGGGGGATGTCTCATTCAAACAGATGTCAAAAGCTGAATTACTATTCTTAATTAGTGTAGTAATTAACGCCACAGGGTCCACTTTGGACCAGCATACAGAGTATCCATTAGTTCTGCTCGATTCAAGGTTGCCTGTTGTTGGATGATTTTGTTTGACCTTCTTAGGTTTGCGTGGAGGGAATTTAACCTCCAAACAAAGCGGGAAGTGGTCACTCATTGGATTGTCACCAACCTTGAAAGAAGAGACACTGGGTGCAAATGAGCATGAAACTAACATAAAATCGATTGTAGACATGGGAACAGTCCAGCCCGAACTGTCAAGCCATGTCTTTCCTGGACCGGAATCAAGCATCCTAGGACCGGTTTCTGGCTATCAGCCGTCTTCAGCCAGGATAGCTTGAATCCAGTGGTGTGGAGAGCATGGGACTCACGTCTGAGCATATCCATCCCACTCGGGGTGACAAATGCAAAAACAACAGTTGATGGACAGAATGCAGAGCAATGTCATACATTCACCCCAGTACAGCGATCTGGGCCTAAATCCATCGTTTTTTTGCACTCCACACCACCCCAGTTCAGACATGGCCATATGCAAATAAGCCTTGACCCTGTGCCTCATGGGAACAGTCCAGCCCGAACTGCCAAGTCATGCCTTTCCTGGACCGGAATCAAGCATCCTAGGACTGGTTTCTGGCTATCAGCTGTCTTCAGCCAGGATAGTTTGACTCCAGTGGTGTGGAGAGCATGGGACTCACGTCTGAGCAAACCCATCCCACTTGGGGTGACAAATGCAAAAACAACAGTTGATGGACAGAATGCAGAACAATGTCATACATTCACCCAGTACAGAGATCTGGGCCTAAATCCATCGTTTTTTTTGCACTACACACCACCCCAGTTCAGACATGGCCATATGCAAATCAGCCTTGACCCTGTGCCTCATGGGAACAGTCCAGCCCGAACTGCCAAGCCATGTCTTTCCTGGACCGGAATCAATCATCCTAGGACCGGTTTCTGGCTATCAGCCGTCTTCAGCCAGGAGAGCTTGACTCCAGTGGTGTGGAGAGCATGGGACTCACGTCTGAGCATACCCATCCCACTCGGGGAGACAAATGCAAAAACAACAGTTGATGGACAGAACGCAGAACAATGTCATACATTCACCCCAGTACAGAGATCTGGGCCTAAATTCATCGTTTCTTTGCACTCCACACCACCCCAGTTCAGACATGGCCATATGCAAATCAGCCTTGACCCAGTGCCTCATGGGAACAGTCCAGCCCGAACTGCCAAGCCATGTCTTTCCTGGACCGGAATCAAGCATCCTAGGACCGGTTTCTGGCTATCAGCCGTCTTCAGCCAGGATAGCTTGACTCAGGTGGTGTGGGGAGCATGGGACTCACGTCTGAGCATACCCATCCCACTCGGGGTGACAAATGCAAAAACAGCAGTTGTTGGACAGAATGCAGAACAATGTCATACATTCACCCCAGTGTAGAGATCTGGGCCTAAATCCATCGTTTTTTGCACTCCACACCACCCCAGTTCAGCCATGGCCATATGCAAATCAGCCTTGACCCTGTGCCTGATGGGAACAGTCCAGCTCGAACTGCCAAGCCATGTCTTTCCTGGACCGGAATCACGCAACCTAGGACCGGTTTCTGGCTATCAGCCGTCTTCAGCCAGGATAGCTTGACTCCAGTGGTGTGGAGAGCACGGAACTCACGTCTGAGCATACCCATCCCACTCGGGGTGACAAATGCAAAAACAACAGTTGATGGACAGAATGCAGAACAATGTCATGCATTCACCCCAGTACAGAGATCTGGCCTTAATCCATCGTTTTTTTGCACAACACACCACCCCAGTTCCGACATGCCCATATACAAATCAGCCTTGACCCTGTGCCTCATGGGAACAGTCCAGCTCGAACTGCCAAGCCATGTCTTTCATGGACCGAATCAAGCATCCGAGGACCGGTTTCTGGCTATCAGCCATCTTCAGCCAGGAGAGGTTTACTCCAGTGGTGTGGAGAGCATAGGACTCATGTCTAAGCATGCCCATCCCACTCGGGGTGACAAATGCAAAAACAACAGTTGATGGACAGAATGCAGAACAATGCCATACATTCACCCCAGTACAGAGATCTGGGCCTAACTCCATCGTTTTTTTGCACTCCACACCACCCCAATTCAGACATGGCCATATGCAAATCAGCCTTGACCCTGTGCCTCATGGGAACAGTCCAGCTCGAACTGCCAAGCCATGTCTTTTCTGGACCGGAATCCAAGCATCCTAGGACCGGTTTCTGACTATCAGCCATCTTCAGCCAGGATAGCTTGACTCCAGTGGTGTGGAGAGCATGGGACTCACGTCTGAGCATACCCATCCCACTAGGGATGACAAATGCAAAAACAACAGTTTATGGACAGAATGCAGAACAATGTCATACATTCACCCCAGTACAGAGATCTGGGCCTAAATCCATCGTTTTTTTGCACTACACACCACCCCAGTTTAGACATGGCCATATGCAAATCTGCCTTGACCCTGTGCCTCATGGGAACAGTCCAGCTCGAACTGCCAAGCCATGTCTTTCCTGGACCGGAATCAAGCATCCTAGGACCGGTTTCTGGCTATCAGCCGTCTTCAGCCAGGATAGCTTGAATCCAGTGGTGTGGAGAGCATGGGACTCACGTCTGAGCATACCCATCCCACTCGGGGTGACAAATGCAAAAACAACAGTTGATGGACAGAATGCAGAACAATGTTATACATTCACCCCAGTACAGAGATCTGGGCCTAAATCCATCGTTTTTTTGGACTCCACACCACCCCAGTTCAGACATGGCCATATTTGATATTTGATATTTGATATTTGTGGAAATTTGTAGAGCGCGGCTATCGCTCCGGAAGGAGCATCTTGGCGCTGAGCATACAGAAGAGAAAAACGTGGCGATAAAATGGATCATATGGCTGCTAGGACCGAGGTATCAGATTGCTGGAACACCCAGGTTTTCAAAAGTTTCCTGAAATGGAACTCAGTTTCGACTAGCCTGAGATTGACAGGGAGGCTGTTCCAGGCTCTGGCAGCTAGGAAGGAGAAGGTTTTTCCCCCCTGGTTTTTAACTTGAATCTAGGAATTATGACAAGATTAGTTCCTGAGGATCTTAAGCAGCGTGTAGGATTGTAATACATGAAACGCTTAGAAAAGTAGAGGGGGCCTGTTTTTCTAGTAGCTTTGAATACAGTAAGCAGAAGTTTAAACAAAATTCTTTTGTGGAGTGGTAGCCAGTGAAGGACGTTAAGGGCTGCTGAGGCAGAAGACCTTCTGGGGAGTTTAAGCACGAGTCTAGCCGCGGCGTGTTGGACGCTTTGTAGTCTCCTGAGAGTAGACTTCTTCACTCCTGCCATTAATCCAGTGCAATAATCGAGTCTGGAGAGAATTAAAGCAACCACGACTGATTTTCTGGCTGCAATGGGGAGGAAGTCAAAGAATTTCTTCAGTGATCTAATGAGACTAAAACAGCACCCGGCAGTGATGCGGACATGATTATCGAAGGTAAGGGATGCGTCAAATTGAATGCCAAGGTTACGTACCGAGGAGACAGCGCTCGGAGGGGCTTCTGAATTTTTAGGCCACCAGTCTTTTGGGCAAAAGGACAGGTCTTTCCCTAAAGGTATTATTTCCGTCTTAGCACTGTTGCATCTGAGATGATTTTTGTTCAGCCATAGAAAAACCTCAGAGAGACAATTCTGGAATCTAAGTTCTGCATCAGTGCATTTTTTATCAATGGTGACGACAAGCTGAGTGTCGTCAGCGTACGATGTGACGGGGATTCCGTGAGATTCAATCACTGCAAGGAGGGGGGCCATATAAATGTTAAAAAAGAGAGGACTAAGTATGGACCCCTGGGGGACTCCTGATGTGATAGATCTTTCGCTGGATAGATAAGGGCCTAATGATATCATTTGAGATCTGTTGGATAGAAACGAAACTATCCATGCCAACACAGTGTTTGCCACACCGATCTCGCGCATTCTGTTAATAAGAATGGCGTGCGAGATGGTGTCGAACGCTGCTGTTAGGTCAAGCAGGATGAGTACAACCTGTCTCCCCACATCCTGCAAGAACTTAATGGAGTCCGATAGTTCTATCAGGGCAGTCTCGGTGGAGTGGCCGGAGCGGAAACCTGATTGTTGTGGGTGCAGAATATGGTTATTCTCTACAAAGGTTTTTAATTCCCCGTAATGTAATGTAATGTAATGTATGTATGTATACTTGTAAAGCGCACTGTTACCTCATTACGTGGTGTCCTGGCGCTGTATACCGCTGGGGAACCCGTCCTGGCTTTCCCTGTGAGAGGGCACCCCAAGGTGAAGCCAGGCATCCCCGGCGTTGCTGGGGCCGTTGTGAAGATTAAGCAAGCTATTGCCCAGAGTTGCAGAGTGGGACCCATGGTTAGCTTAGGCACCTAAGCGAGAATTATCGAGTCCGCGGACATTGACCCAAGACCCTGCCGCGTCGGGAATTGAACCCTGGTCCCGGGCCGACCTCTGCTTCAGGGTCTGCCGCTTCTAACCAGTGAGCCACACTTCTCCACTTTACCTAGAGCGGGTAATAACGAGATCGGACGCATGTTAGTGAGATCAGTGGGGGATTTGTTCTGCTTCTTCATTAGGGGTTTTACAATGGCCTTTTTCCAATCATCGGGTACAATACCTGAGCCGAGAGATTCGTTAATAATGGCATTAATTGTGGGATTTACAGCTTCGATGAGATGGTGAAGAATACTAGGGGGGCATGAGTCCGTAGGAGATCCCGATTTACAGGCCAGGATAGCCTTCTGAGTTTGTTGAAGGGAGACTTGAGGAAAACTGCCCAAGGTGAATGGATTTGTAACGGCTTCATGGGTAGTGATTATGGGTTGGGGGAATTCCTTCTGGATGTTGGCAATTTTATCTATGAAAAAGTCAGCAATTTGATTGCATAGGATTTGGGATGGGGGAATTTCGGGTAGGAGAGCTTTGGGATGGGTAAAGGACTTAACTATGGCAAAGATGGTTTGTTGTTTTTGTTGGGCTTCATCTATGGCTTTGGTGAAGTATTATTTTGTGGCCGTTTTGATGCTAGAGAGGTATGATTTCCTCTGCTGGATGTAGACTAGCCTTGAGGCTTCATCATAGGTTTTTCTCCATTTCCTTTCTTGAATTCTGCAAAGGAGATGGATTTCAGTGAGGGACTGGGTATACCAGGGAGCATTGGGCTTTCTTTGACGGCGATCTGGATGGTGGGCCTTTGGACTAGAGTTGTCGGAGACAATTTGGTCAATCCAGATGTGGAAATTGCGGGAGTCGGACGTTACGTCCCCGACTAACATGGGGGTCGGGGCCAGGGGCTGGGGATCTGACTTGATACGTTCGGCCACTTTCTTCCAATTGGTGGAGAAAGAAGGGAGGAAGTATTTGGCGCTCAAAGGCGTGGAGGATTTTTCCTTTATGGCAAAAGGGATGAAAGAGTGGTCGGTCCAGATTTGAGGGATCGGGGGGAACGTAGTTAAAGTTGTCAGGTTGGAACAGATACCGTCTAGCGTGTGGCCAGCCTGGTGTGTCGAGGTAGTAACGAGTTGGGAGAGACCAAAGATGCTTAGCGACTGTTGAAAGCTAATATTATGGGGGTCCATACAGGATTCCAGATACAGATTCATGTCGCCTAGAAGAGTAAAAGTGGGATAGTGAGTCATAAGTGACCCAAGAGCCTCGTCAAGGGAGTCCAGGAAAGGGGTGGCGTTACCCGGAGGGCGGTAGATAAGTCCCCCTGAAAAGGAGGTGGAGGTATTGATTTTGATGGAAAAGCCCATGCCCTCACTGTCCTTAAGATGGCCTAGATCAAAGGTATGGCACGTGAAAGATTTTTTGATAGCAAAAGCGACCCCCCCACCTCTCCCGATGGATCTATCCCGTCTGAAAATGGTAAAGTCTGGGGGGAGGGCAGTTGCTAGATCTGGATTAGATGAATCATTGAGCCAGGTTTCGGTTAAAAAAAGAGCATCCAAGCCATGGTGTAAAATTAGGTCATGAATGTCTTGAACATGGCACGCTAGGGACCTGGCATTAATAAGTCCTCCCTTAATGGTTTTGGGCTTATTCTTTGATGTGGGCAATGATTTGGGTGCTCCAGGGGTAGTATCCAGGGACGTCCACTTACAGTGTCTGCATGAGAATGGGCCCCACAGGAGATAAGTAGGGGCGTAGCCCTTACAGTGGTGAACTACCGCTGCGCCTTGTAGTACACGCAGCTCGTCAAAGTCATACCTGATGGTAGGAGGAGAATGGGCAGCATGCCCTGCGCCCGGCGCGGTCTTGGCACGGACGGGCGCAGACGGGCTTGGCTTAGGCGCGGCTTCGGCGCGTATCCGGCGCGCCCGCTGCGCCAGCCCGCTGCGCCGTCTGGCCGCTTTACACATTATGTAGGGAGATAAGAGGGTGGGAGGACGGCGCGACTAGAGCGCTAACCCCGCCTACCTCACTCAAGATGGCGCCCACCGCCGCCGAGTATCGGCTGAGAAGCGGCTGGGTGGATTGAAGGAAAATGAAAGGTGTACAGGTGTCAGAATGCCTAAAATATCAATTCCCCTTATATTAAAAGCCCCCAAAGATGAACATCAAACGATTTCTGAATTGGTTAAAAAGACGCTCCAAGTGCAACAATCACAAGTCTAAAATTAGGTTTCAAAATATCACGTTCGTTAAAAATATCAGCAGCTCGCAGCCCCAGTTCCCCTCACCAGGGAGAGCTTCTGAGGGCACCGAGCGCTGCGAAGGGCTCTATTTAAATACACCAAGAGGGCGGGAGGACGGCGCGACTAGAGCGCTCTCCCCGCTAACCTCACTCAAGATGGCGCCCACCGCCGCCGAGTATCGTCTGAGAAGCGGCTGGGTGGATTGAAGGAAAATGAAAGGTGTACAGGTGTCAGAATGCCTAAAATATCAATTCCCCTTATATTAAAAGCCCCCAAAGATGAACATCAAACGATTTCTGAATTGGTTAAAAAGACGCTCCAAGTGCAACAATCACAAGTCTAAAATTAGGTTTCAAAATATTACGTTCGTTAAAAACATCAGCAGCTCGCAGCCCCAGTTCCCCTCACCAGGGAGAGCTTCTGAGGGCACCGAGCGCTGCGAAGGGCTCTATTTAAATACACCAAGAGGGCGGGAGGACGGCGCGACTAGAGCGCTCTCCCCGCCTACCTCACTCAAGATGGCGCCCACCGCCGCCGAGTATCGGCTGAGAAGCGGCTGGGTGGATTGAAGGAAAATGAAAGGTGTACAGGTGTCAGAATGCCTAAAATATCAATTCCCCTTATATTAAAAGCCCCCAAAGATGAACATCAAACGATTTCTGAATTGGTTAAAAAGACGCTCCAAGTGCAACAATCACAAGTCTAAAATTAGGTTTCAAAATATCACGTTCGTTAAAAACATCAGCAGCTCGCAGCCCCAGTTCCCCTCACCAGGGAGAGCTTCTGAGGGCACCGAGCGCTGCGAAGGGCTCTATTTAAATACACCAAGAGGGCGGGAGGACGGCGCGACTAGAGCGCTCTCCCCGCCTACCTCACTCAAGATGGAGCCCACCGCCGCCGAGTATCGGCTGAGAAACGGCTGGGTGGATTGAAGGAAAATGAAAGGTGTACAGGTGTCAGAATGCCTAAAATATCAATTCCCCTTATATTAAAAGCCCCCAAAGATGAACATCAAACGATTTCTGAATTGGTTAAAAAGACGCTCCAAGTGCAACAATCACAAGTCTAAAATTAGGTTTCAAAATATCACGTTCGTTAAAAACATCAGCAGCTCGCAGCCCCATTTCTCCTCACCAGGGAGAGCTTCTGAGGGCCATATGCAAATCAGCCTTGAACCTGTGCCTCATGGAAACAGTCCAGCCCGAACTGCCAAGCCATGTCTTTCCTGGACCGGAATCAAGCATCCTAGGACCGGTTTCTGGCTATCAGCCGTCTTCAGCCAGGATAGCTTGACCCCAGTGGTGTGGAGAGCATGGGACTCACGTCTGAGCATACCCATCCCACTCGGGGTGACAAATGCAAAAACAACAGTTGATGGACAGAATGCAGAACAATGTCATACATTCACCTCAATACAGAGATCTGGGCCTTAAATCCTTCTTTTTTATGCACTCCACACAACCCCAGTTCAGACATGGCCATATGCAAATCAGCCTTGATCCTGTGCCTCATGGGAACAGTCCAACCCGAACTGCCACTGTTGGGAGGATTAAACCAGATCTGTTGACTGGGTGTGAGTGTTTGATTGGTTCAGATGCTCCGTCCATCACCACCCCCTTTTGTACCACTTTGTTGGCCATAAGTTGGCAGGGTATGCTCAGACGTGAGTCCCTTGCTCACTTTGCTACTGGATTCAAGCAAGCCGGGCTGAAGACGGCTGAAATGCCAGAAACCGGTCCTCGGAAGCTTGTTTCCGGTCCAGGGAAGGCATGGCTTGGCAGTTTGGGCTGGACTGTTCTCAAGCCTCAGCCCCAAGCCTCAGAGGTCCCAGACGGGTTGGGACTGCTGCCTTCTTTCATTGGCTTACATAAGGTGAGCAAGTGAAGAAAGGAAGCAGTCCCAATCTCATCAGAGAGTGGGTTGGTGGTCAGTGAGAATCCTGACCCCAACCCACTCTGTGAACAGGTGTCACAGATTGCCACTCGTCCCAGGTACTTCAGGGTTTAAAACTGAAGCGTCCAGGTCCAAGGCAATTGGTGATGCGCCCCTTTGTCATGGGGGAGTGGTTCTCAATGCCCTTTTGTCATGCTGAGGTCACGCCCAGAGGGCTGTGAAATCCTCAGCCTGGTAAAGTTCCGCTCAGGCAGCCAGGAGCCTGTGCATTTAGCGCATGTCTAGCTCCTGGCTGCCTGATTGAACCAGAATAGTGTCTGTCAAGCTGACCTTTGTTCAGACTGACAGAAACTCTTCTTGCCTGGAAAAAGGTGGGGGTGTGTGGCCCCAGAATCTGTATGGTCAGGCTGGGGGCATGGCCCCTAAACCCATATGGACTGGCTGCCGCTGTTTCTTGGACCTCAAAGTTGGGATTCTTTTTCCCAGAAGATCTGAGACACAGCTTGATCATATTCACATTGTATAAGTATATAAAAAACATGGAAGTTTAAGAGAAATTTCCAATGACTCCAGAAAAGCCAATGTACTCTCTTCCTAGTGCTGAGAAACTTCATGGGTGGCTCTGCGCCCAATAAACAGTTATTCATATAAATACCATTTGTAGTATGAACAGTCATACTGTATATGAACTGTAACATTTTAGCTCAGAGAATACCTTGGGTTTTATATATACAGTATTTGTTGAACTTTTTTCACGTTGGTTACAAGCAACTACATTTACATCAAGTACCGTGCTATTTCACACATTTTCGTCTATGGCACCTGTCTAGTCTTCATACTTTTATGAAATTAATAATAAATAAACTGAGTTTGTGCACTTTGCATACCGGGACACTATTTACCATTTCCATGACATTTTCCACCTTTGTTGGAATCAATTAAGGACCAATTAGTGGATACAGGAATTACTTACATGCACTACACTAAACTAAAACGTAACTTATTTTTACTCTCTCATTCCTTTGGCGACATTATCATATATAATAATTTACCCACGTAGCTCTTGGAGTACAGGGCCACCCTTTATGTTTGCTCATATAGAGCCAGATGTAGGTAATTCTATTTTACCACTTCTTAAATACCGAATTTTACCGATTCGGTATTTAAGAAGTAGTAAAATAGAGGGGGGGGATGTAGGTATTTCAGAATCGGTAAATACGAATCGTTAAGATTCGGTATTTACCGATTCTGTAAATACCGATTCGGTAATGCCCATTGATTCCTATGGGCCTTGAAGCCCATAGGAATCATGGGGCAATACCGAATCGGTATTTACCGGTTCGGTAAATACCCATTCCAGCAAGGGTGCAGGGGGTGTCACTTTGACACCCTCTAGCGCCCCAAATACAGGCATGTGTGCCATGTGGCACACAGACATGCCCTAAGGGTATGTCTGTCTGTCACATGGCATAGATGTGCATGCACACATGTGCATGCACACCTGGATTCGGTATTTTACCACCCAATCGGATTGGGTGGTAAAATACCGAATCTGTAAGGCCTTAGGGACTCTGAAGAGTCCCACCTACATCTGGCCGTTACCGAATCGGTAAAAATACCAATTCTGTATTTTACCGATTCGGTAAATTTACCGATTCGGTAAATTTACCGAATCGGTAAAATAGGCCCCCTACATCACAAATACCCATTTACCGGTCGGTAATGACCGAAATCGGCCGTTACCGGTCGGTAAATAGCCTCCTACATCTGGCCCATAGATTCTGTTCAAGTACAAATGTCCTACTTGATAGGCCCCATGGTCTCCCCTTCACATCCTCGGCATGTGTGGCCTATTTGTGCCACAGTGTACCTTAATCTAGGTGTGTAGGGTGCACACAGGGACAGTGCACTGTATTACTAATAATGTGAAACATCACACTCTTGCTGCTGTGAGAGCAGCTCATTAGTGAAACACATATCAGCTGTTTAAAGCAGGGTCTGCCTTTCACAGTGCAGGTTGTTTCTGGTCTGCACATCAAAAGGCAGACGACAAGTGACAAATGCATATCTTAATGACATTTGAGCATTTCCTGAGGATCCAACATTTGTATCAGCAGAAAATGATGATTTTTGATTGGGCCTGAGTGAATTTTAAATTTCAAGTTACACTTCTTACACAAAATTCCCCAAATTACGCCATTGGGCCACTTTCTATAATTATGTTTGCTCTAAAATATTACCAACGTGTGTGGCTGTTGTTTGCAGGGCTTTTGATTTTTTTTACTTTTTTTTTAAACGGTTCGTTGCAGCCAAAATTGACATAAGAATGCATTTTTTTACTAAAATATAAAGCACAATTATGGATTTACATTTTGCATAATTAAGCGTAATTTCACATGTTTGTCAAAATATCACATAATTGTGTGAAAGCAAATTGTGTGATTTTCGCACACCCGTATTCTAAATATGATTAATTTCTGTCTGGCACAATATCATGTCTGAGGTACTCAAAGGACATCAAAAAGGAATAGTGATGGAGACTGTTGAACTTTGCCCTTTCTGCAGAGTCATGCCCAGACTTTGTGCTTTCACTCCACTATTTTCGCTGAATTCAGTTTTGTTGACTTCAGGACTGTGCCCAGGGCCTATAAATTAGATACTACTAGTCTACTTGCACCACTGATTGTGACAACTTCTAAATTAACCTGTGCTTAACCCTGGGTAGCTTTAAGAAGTCAGGCTTAACTTAGAGGCAATGTGTAAAGTATTTATGCAGCACACAATCAGTACTAAAATGAAAACACAACACCAGAAAAATCCCATACCAATAAAAAAAAAATAGATAACATTTTAATAAATTATTTGACACCAAAATTGCAAAATCCAAGCACTAGAACCAGAGAAACTCTCTCAGGCCTGCCATCGAAGCCTGTGTGTGCAGTTATAAACTGCCATGTCAGACTGGCAACATAAACCTTTTGCCAGTCCCAAACGTTCCTTTGAATACATGTAGGGTAGACCCTAGACAGCCCAGAGGACAGGGTGCAATGTATTTAAAAATAGGACATGTACTGGAAAGTTTTACATGTCGTGGTAGTGAAAGACTTTTACATTTGTTGTTTACTACTTCAAGGCTTACCTCGCCAATGGTTTAACATTGGAGTTACCTTACTACGTTTTATGAATGTCCAAATTTCCAATGAGAATAGGTTAACATTTCATGGAATCATAATTTAAAATCCTAACTTATGGTAAAAGTGTTTTTTTTTTTTTACAATTCTGAAAATTTAGCTTTTTAGAAAGTTGGCATTTTTCTGCCTTAGCACTTTAGTGCCTGTAGCCTGTACCTGGTCACATGACGGGGTGTAACTGACATTTGAGCTTTGTGCATTCCTCATAGACAGCCACACACTATGAGGAGCTTAGGTGTGACTAAATAGGCCCTCACTGGCAAGATGGGAGGGAGAAGCTGAGCCCAGCCCCACTTACACTTGAACAGGCTGTTTCCTGTCTCCACCTAAAGGGCTGCAAAACCCCTGTACTTACCCTGGATCCAGGGCCAGGAAGCCAGGCCTTTGTAAGCTCCTCCTCGTTCAAATGTACTGCTGGGTATAAATACTAGACCTGAGACACTATCTCTTCAGTTCACTAATAGACCTGATGAAGGACTCTCAGAAGACTGCCTGCTGCTGTGACCTGCTGTGCAGTCTGCAAGACTGCTGCTGTACCTATTACGACTGCTTTGCTGACTGGAGCCTGCCACAAACCATCAGAGGCCAGTCCTGATGAGTTCTACATCTTCACCTACACCCAGCACTACCAGAGTGATTCCAAGGGCTAGTTTATGTCCTCCTGTTCAGAGCCACAGGGAAATAAAAGATTCCCACCTTCTTGAACCCACACCTGGACCTAACCTGAGTGAGTCTTGAACCCCCTAAAGGTGCCCCACTAGCCATGGACCCTGGGCTTTGGCGCTAAAGTCCTCAGATGGCCAAATCCCAAAACTCTTCACTTGGAAGCATTTTCGCCAAAACCTGCTCTAAGATGCAGGAGGTGCCGGGACCAACCTGCTCACCTATTTGCCTGAGGCACATCACTGGTAAGATAGACTGTGCCGCTTCTCCCACTAAATTCTTCTCTGCAGCTGAAAATACTTTTCAGTAGTCCTTTGCCAAAGGGGTATCTGACATTGTGGAACTGTTTTCCACTACAGCCCTCTGCCTCGTCTCACTGGAGATTTTCGACCTCCATTTTGGTGACTAAGTCTGAACGTAGAAATTTTCACCACTGCTTCGACTCAAGGCCATAAGACAATAGTGCTCCCTCCTGAGACACCTCTGACAGTTTTGCTCTGCCAAACCTTACTGTCTCAAACATTTTATTTCAGCATTTCTTCCAATTTCGAAGGTAAGCACTGACCGGGCCCAATCCACTTCTTGTATCCGAACTGCACTCCATCACAATCAACCACATTTTTTTACTTTGACTCGGTCTTGTGCAACTAGATGTGCGTGGTTGGTGATTTGATATTTTAGGTGAAAATTTTCACTAAAAAGTTTAAAATTTCAGAACCCCTTTTCTAGTGACTGAATGATTGTTTTTTTGGTGTCAAGTAATTTATTGAAATGTACTCTATTTTTCCAAGTTTGTTTGAGATTGTTATTTTGTTGTGTTTTCACTTTATTACTGTTTGCGTGCTGCATAAATACTCTACACATTGCTTTTTGTGCAAAGTTATACAGGGTTATGCACAGGTTAATTTAGTGACTTTTGGTGGTTCACCCTGCAATTGATTTTGGGTGTTGCTTGATCAGGCTCACACACCAGTCAACCGACAACCCAATTTCTCATAGAGACCTATTTTGTATGCTGGCTATGGTGTGGTGGCAGTCTGGAGCTAAGATATGAATGTTATTGCACTTGCATTGTCAGGTGAATATGCTAAATAGGCAAGTTATTTTCTAAATGTATTGGCAACGAATATCATGTGGAAAAAGTTATTTGACATACCAAATCACAATGAGGTAATTCTTACCTCATTGGACGACTTCAGTCAAAAAGAATTATAATTTTGCATAAGGGAATTGAAATCTGTGGAAAAAGATAACCACTTCCCTCTCTAATTACCTGACTGCAGGAAATAGTTTATTTCATGCTGCTATCATCCTAATACTGTGTAATGAAAAATTCATTTGTGATGAATCTTTGAGAAAGAAATGAAATTGCACTAGGAGTAAAGCTTCCAAAAGGGGGAAAGTCGTATGATTATGGAATGTTTTAGGGTATGGGGGTAAATGGAAAAAATGCTAAACTCTGTTGTCAATAAAGTAGTTGCCTTAACTCATAAACAGTTGCTTTTTAATAGACCTGGGCATAATTCACCACATTTTGGGAATTTTGTATTAAGCTGGTTACCCAAAATTCCCTATGTTATGCCATTTCACCATGTTATGTAATTATGCACCATTCACGGTAATCATTAACTGAAAAAAGTGGCATTTGCTTTAAAACGTTACCACAATTGCAACCTAACAGCAGAACGAGAGACTGTTGTTCATGGTGCTTTGTTTAAATGCATCCTCTTGCCAAAAATATTGTGCAAAATGAATAATTTGCACTTCGAGCAATTATTCAGATAATTTGCTGAAATTTCACGTAATCACGCAAAAGCAAATTACACAAATTTAAGAATGTAACTAAGATGAAAGAGACAGATACAATGTGAGTGTTCGCCACGTAAAATACACTAATACTGTGCATTGAAATTTGAATTGCTTTGAAAAATCTTAAGAGATGATGCTGTGATTTGTGATGACTTTTCTTTAAAATATAGGTAGACATAACGAAAAACGGAATTCTTATTTCGATGAAGGAGCATATTTATAAACTACATTGTGAAGTACGTTGGTCATACTAAAATAGTACTACTAATGTAATACAAAATGTAGTGCTAAGTTATGCTACTCACCTAACTAGATGAGGAGATCGGAGCCTCCGCGTCTACTATCTTATATGTGCAGAGATCTTCGCCCCAACTGTGGGGATGTCCACACATGTTTTCAAAGTAAATGTTTGAGGGATGGATGAGTGGCCAGAGAAAGGGGAATACCTACTATCAAGGGAAGGAGTTTCAGTAGAAGTAAGACGAGGTTATAGGAAGGGTAAGTAGCGGGTTAGAGAAGGGCTTGCCCCTACCCACCAAAGCCCATTGCCATTCACGAACTGCACTTTTTACTTACAACAGTCAAAAAGAACGGTCAGCTGTTTTATTGGTACAGAGGCTAATGCAAGGTTAAGCCAAATGCCTAGCCCTGCACAAAACAAGCTAGGGATTTCTGATGGTTCTACTCATCTGGTTCAATACACAGGGCATGTGAAGAGCATTGTGGGTTTGATGAGGAGGTGGATATTGAATGTGACAGCATCTCTGCTGTGAACAGCTGCAGATTATGCTCAGTCAAGGCTCACTGACCATACAGGCAATCTCTACTGTCCGGTGATAATTGGTCTCAATATTGGTTGGCAGCAGTGCCTTACCATATGTCGGGTTCTGCACTCAACCTCCGCTGTGCAAAAGTATGCACTGTTAAGTTTCCGGAGATGGATGTAGGGTATCTTCAGGGGTTACTTATACAGATGAGAATACATTATATTATAATAAAAAAAACTCTGAATTAATGTTGTTTATGGTAAGTTATGTTTTTGCTGCTCATAATGCATGTTTAGAAACCTTAGCAGTAACTTAAAAATTGTTATGTTAAAGATATGGTTATGACATTTGCAATGAATGTTATGCAAACCATAACTCATGCTCCACCATTCTATGGTCATGAACTTACAAATACCAGCTTGAATTCTTCATATTGCTGTTTATGTAGTTGTCCCAAATATATCTAAACTGATAAATTGTTCTTTTTCTAACGTTTTGGTTCTCTCTAGTTGGAAACAACGTCTTGTTGTCTAATTTTCAATAGACTTCCAACCAAATTTGCCCAGTAATTACTGTCCCAATTCATGTTTACCTTTCTTTCTAAGATAGGCAAAATAAAAGTCATTAAACAGCTCCAAATCACATTGAAGATAATGTCATCTTGGGTGCAGCTCAGTTGGATTTTCCCACACATCATGGAGTTGCTCTTAGTTCTGTCAGGAATCAATTTCCAATAATAGCAGATCAAGTTAGAATAGCCTCACTGGTCCTGTAGGATCTCTTGCCTTCTTTCAATAGTGTGTCTCATGGCAGTTATGCAAACGTATTACATGAGACTGGTATTTGAGACAAGGCCCTTAACTGGCTTTCTTCCTTTATAAAGGGTGTATTGCAAGCTATTATGATTTGCCTTTTCAAATTAAATTATAAACATACCACATAAAGTGTTCTTCAAGGATCCTCTTTAAGATCACCCACTTCAAACTCTACGCTGAACCAGTGAAGCTTTTTTTACATTCTGTTTATTGGTAGTTTAATATTAGTAAGACATTAAAATACAATATTTTTCAGCATGTGTGATCATTACAGAATATTGTGTTTCTCATCTTTTCTAGTCAAGATCCTGATATTTACTTTCAATCAGTCAATCAATCAATCAGGACACTTGTATAGCGCACTACTCACCCGGAAGGGTCTCAAGGCGCTTGGGGGGAAGGGGTCCGCTACTGCTCGAACAGCCAGGTCTTCAGTTGTCTCCTGAAGGCGAGGTGGTCCTGGGTCAGCGGAAGGTGAATGGGGAGGGAGTTCCATGTCTTGGCCGCCAGGTAGGAGAAGGATCTGCCTCCGGCGGTGGCTCTTCGGATGTGTGGTATGGAGGCAAGGGCGATGCTAGTAGACCGTAGCTGGCGGTATACAACCTTTACCACGCATTTTTTACCACGCACTACCATTACAACGCGGTTTTTACCACGCATACCATTACAACGCATTGCGCTGGGGGGCGCTCTAGGATAGGGAATAGGTTAATTTACTATCCAATACTCTTCCCTAGTGTCCACGGGGACTGGAGTTGGAATAGTAAATTAAACTATTCACTATCCAGCACCCCAAAGCGCTATGCGTTGTAATGGTATGGGTGGTAAAAACCGCGTTGTAATGGTATGCGTGGTAAAAGTATGCGTTGTAACGTCATACATCCGTAGCTGGCGGGTGGGCGTGTAGAAGGTCAGGCGGTCGTTGAGGTACTTGGGGCCCAGGTCGTAGAGAGACTTGTGTGCGTGGGTGAGGAGCCTGAACGTGATCCTCTTGTTGATGGGGAGCCAGTGCAGGTCCCTCAGGTGGCCGGAGATGTGGTTGCGTCGGGGGATGTCCAGAATGAGTCGGGCGGAGGCGTTCTGTATGCGTTGGAGTCTTTTCTGTAGCTTGGCTGTGGTTCCGGCGTAGAGGGTGTTTCAGTAGTCCAGTCGGCTGGTGACGAGGGCCTGGGTGACCGTCTTCCTGGTTTCGGTCGGGATCCATCGGAAGATTTTGCGAAGCATGCGAAGGGTGTGAAAGCATGATGAGCTGTCTGGTCATCGAGAGGGAGGAGTCCAGGATGAAGCCCAGGTTGCGTGCGTGGTCTGTTGGCTTGGGGGCGGTGCCCAGGGCTGGTGGCCACCAGGAGTCGTCCAGGCGGAGGGCGATGGTCCCAGGATGAGGACTTCCGTCTTGTCTGAGTTCAGTTTCAGGCGGCTGTTCTTCATCCACTCGGCGACGTCTTTCATCCCTTCGTGTAGGCAGGTTCTGGCGGTGTCGGGTCTCTGGTGTGGGAGAAATTCAGCTGGGTGTCGTCGGCGTAGGAGATGATGTTGAGGTTGTGTTGGCGTGCGATGGCAGCAAGAGGTCTCATGTAGACGTTGAAGAGGGTGGGGCTGAGTGATGATCCTTGCGGGACGCTGCAGATGACTTCGGTGGCCTCGGATCGAAACGGGGGAGGCGGACTCTCTGTGTTCTTCCGACGAGGAATGAGATGATCCACTCCAGTGCCTTCTCTTGGACGTCGATGTTGCTGAGGCGTTGGACTAGGGTGCGGTGGCAGAGAGTGTCGAATGCTGCGGAGAGGTCCAGGAGGATGAGTGCCGCTGTTTCCCCGTTGTCGAGCAGGGCTCGGATGTCGTCGGTGGCTGCGATGAGGGCGGTCTCGGTGCTGTGGTTGGCTCTGAACCCAGACTGCGAGGGGTCGAGGGATCCGTTCGTCTCGAGGAAGGCGGCAAGCTGTCTGTTGACGATCTTCTCGATGACCTTGGCAGGAAAAGGGAGGAGCGAGATGGGGCGGAAGTTTTTGAGGTCGGTGGGGTCCGCTGTAGGTTTCTTCAGTAGGGCGCTGAGCTCGGCATGCTTCCAGCTCTCGGGAAGGTGGCGGTGGTGTAGGAGGTTTTGATGACGTCCCGGAGTTGGGGTGCGATGGTGGTGTCGGCCTTGTTGAAGACGTGGTGGGGGCAGGGGTCGGTTGGAGATCCGGAGTGGATGGTGTTCATCGTGCGGGCTGTGTCTTCGGTGGTCACCGTGGTCCAGGTGTGGAGGGTGGTGGTGGGGTGCGTTGGTTCGACGGTTGGGTGCGTGGATGGTGCACCGAAACTGTTGTGGATGTCGGCAATCTTGCGGTGGAAGAAAGAGGCAAGAGAGTCGCAGAGATCTTGTGAAGGAGTGATGTCTTTGTTGCCGGTGCTGGGGTTGGAGAACTCCTTGACGATGCTGAAGAGTTCCTTGCTGTCGTGGGCGTTGTTGTCCAGTCGTTCCTTCAGAGATTTCTTCTTGGTGGTGCGGATGAGCTGGTGGTGCTTGCGGGTGGCGTGTTTGAGGGCGGTAATGTTGTCAGTGGTCTGGTCGAGGAACCAGGCTTTCTCAAGGGTGCGGCAGGTCTTCTTGGAGTCCTTGAGTTCGTCGGTGCTCCAGGGGGCCTTCTTGCTTCTGGGTCTGCTGGGAGGGTTCTTTAGTGGAGCGAGGTCGTCGGCGCAGGCGGTCAGCCACTGCGTGAAGTTGCGGGCTGCTTCGTTGGGGTCTGTTGTGCTGGCAGGTGGGTTCTGGTTGAGGGAGGTGGTGAGCTGGTCGGTGGTGATCTTGCTCCAGCTTCTGTGAGGAACCTGTTGCGGGTGGTGGTGGGTCGTGGTTTTTCTGAAGCTGAAGTGGACACAGCTGTGGTCGGTCCAGTGGAGTCCGGTGGAGTGGCTGAAGGTGATGTGCTTGCTGGATGAGAAGATGGGATCAAGCGTGTGGCCGGCGTAGTGGGTGGGGGTGTTGACCAGTTGCTTAAGTCCGAGGTTGGCGAGGTTGTCCAGCAGGGCGGCAGTGTTGTGGTCCTTGTTGTTCTCCAGGTGGAAGTTGAGGTCCCCTAGGAGGATGTAGTCGGTGGAGGGGAGGGCGTGCGGGCTGATGAAGTCCGTGATGTCTTCGCTGAATTGAGTGCGTGGTCCCGGGGGTCTGTAGATGAGGGTGCCTCTGAGGGTCGTTTTTGGGTCGGTGTGAATCTGGAAGTGGAGGTGCTCGGCGGCGGGGAAGGTGTTGTTGGAGTCGGTCGTGATGCGGATGGTGTTCTTGTGGACGATGGCGATGCCTCCTCCGGTCTGGTTGACGCGGTCCCTTCTGATGATCTTGTACCCGTCCGGGATGGCGATGGCGATGTCGGGGGCTGAGGAGCCGTTCATCCAGGTTTCCGTGAGGAAGGCGATGTCTGGTGATGTTGTGTCGAGGAGGTTCCAGAGTTCCACGGCGTGTCTGTGGACGGAGCGGGTGTTGAGCAGGATGCACTTGAGGTCGCTGCTGGAGTTTGGCTTGGCGGGCGCGGTGCAGGTTCGGAGGCAGGTGAAATTGCAGGTTCTGCAGGTGAAGGGTCCGTGAATGCGTTTCCGGGCGGCCCGGCAGCAGGTGAGGTCCCGGCCAGCATTGAGTGCGTTGAGGGCAGCGGCGTCGTAGATCTGTCGGGTGGTCTTGCATCGGCGGGGACCAGGGGTCCTGGCACTGGGCGCGGTCCAGGCGCGGACGGGCGCAGACGGACTTGCCTTTGGCGCGCCTTCGGCGCACAATCGGCGCGCCCGCTGCGTGTCAACGCTGCGCGTGCGTGTGGGCGGCATAAGTAAGGAGCCGGGAGGGAGGAGCAGCTGGGTGGCGGGAGCGGGGCGGCGAATGGGCAGGAGTGGGCCGGGGCCGCCGGGAGTCAGCGGTGGGAAAATTAGCGGTTCTGCGGCGGCTGGGGCGTTCCAGGCAGCAGCGGCGGCAAAAATGGCGGATCTGCGGCGGCTGGGGCGTTCCAGGCAGCAGCGAGGCAGGAGCAGCAAGCAGCAGAGGAGCGAGGCAGAAGAGGCAGGAGCAGCGGTGAGTGGGGGTGACCTTGCCTGGAAGTAGGCTCAGCGGTCGCTCTTTCCGACTTTTTGGTTGTAACACCCTATGTACATACTGTGATTTTAGTGCAGACACATTATTCCTGACCTGACCAGGCTTATTAAATTAGCAGAACTTATGTCTTATGTTTTTATGCAGACACCACCTAAATATTTCTCAGAATGAATGTGCATCCTATTGTAGCAAAATCCATCTTCCCTTGCTCTGTATCAGCAGTGGCTAACTGGATGGATGCTAACTGCTCAAAACTGCGAACAAAGGGCCTGATTCACAGAACTAACTTAAGACAAAATCCTAAACTTACTACCATTTTGGTATTTACAGAAGGCACTTACTCATTGTGGTATTCACAGAAGGCAATTACTCATTTCGGTATTCATAGAAGTTAGGATTCCTAACTTTAGGACTCCTAAATGCCTTCTGAGAATACCGAAAGTCTTAAAGTTAGGATTTTTCGCAGTTTAGGAATAGTAAAGTTAGGACTCCTAACTTAAGAACTCCTAAACTGAGAAAAATCCTAACTTTAAGACTGTCGGTATTCACAGAAGGCAGTTAGGAGTCCGAAAGTTAGGACTCATAACTTTAGGACTCCTAAATTGAGAAACATCCTAACTTTAAGACTTTCGGTATTCACAGAAGGCATTTAGGAGTCCTGAAGTTAGGACTCCTAACTTCTGTGAATACCGAAATGAGTAAGTGCATGTTGTGAATGCCAAAATGAGTAAGTGCCTTCTGTGAATACCAAAATGGTAGTAAGTTTAGGATTTTGTCTTTAGTTAGTTCTGTGATTCAGGCCCAGATACAATGGAGGAACGTTATCAATTAGCGTATATCTTATGCACCACACAATTCTAAAGTAAGTACAGCATGCTTTTTTCTTCTAAAGACTACTCAAGAAAATAGTTTTTTTCTTCCCCTCAAAAACATTTTTCTGGTCATTTTGCTGATAAAGGAATGTAGCTAGACTCTTGTAATGCTCTATATCCAGGTCTCCCGAAATATAATTTACAATATTGCTACTTGGCTACTATTTGATGTTCCTCATCATAAAATTGTTTCTAATAATCTTGTTGAGTTCAACTGGCTTTCTGTGGATAAGTGTTCCATCTTCAAAAGTCTATGAATTTGTCACAAGACTCTGTATGACAATAGTCATTGTATTCCTTTATGTATTTATTTATTTACTAAGACTGCTTCTATATAGCATAGCTAACACTCTATTAGGAGTCTCTTGGCTGTAGGTGTAGTATCTGAGGGTGATGGATATGGAAGCAAAGGCAGAAGCCAAACAGTGGTTAGACAAACGGCCATGTCTTTAGAGGCTTTCTGAATTTTTTCAGGGGAGTAAGACGATGGATCTCCAAGTGAATTCAGTTCCAGGGTCTTGTACTTGAATCCCAGAAAGCCCATGCTCCCAACTTGGTACTTTTATTACAAGAGGAAAGAGAGATGTATTTTGTTGATGGGCAAACTTTATGAGTCTTTAGTAAGGAAAGTGGGTCCACAATTGTAATGCATTTTGTATTCAATGCATGCTTACTTGAAAATAATCTGTGTATCTACTGGAAGCCAGGGTAGTTGAAGAAGGTGCTCAGATACAGAATCAACATTTTTAAGGTTACAGGTTGCTATGACATTTGAGTTTTTAACCTTTTAAAGTTGAGAGACATTTTGTTCTGCTAAAGATCCATCTAACAGCTTGGCTATGGAAAGAGCAAGATTTAGATTTAGTTGTGACTTTTTTTCCAACCAGCATCTAAGATTAAGGCTAGATCTGGGACAAAGGAGACAGATGAGGAGCAGCTGCTCAATGAGGAAGGTCATGTGGAGGTCTCCCAGGGTTTAGACTTATTAAAGAAGGGCAATATTTCAACTTCACTGCATCTGGTTTGAGAAAATATTGGTTATCCAATAAGTTATTGTTAGGAAGGTGACCAGGAAACCCATGTTAGCCTTAGGGAGATCATCATTGATACTCATATTGAGCTGGGTATCAACAGCATATAGATTGAGGATGACAATGAAATTCCTAGCTAAGTAGGATTGTCAAAGGTAAAATATAAAGATGTATTATTTATAATTTATTACATTCATTTTTTGCTGATATCACCCTACTCTGACTCTATGGTTCTCTACAGAGTTGTGTTCAAATCCATGTGCATTATACACAAGGCCATGTGGAAGACCACTCCATCCATGATCTGCTCCCTGGCAAACCCTTATCTTCCCAATAGAACCCTGAGATCCAGTTCAGCTTTTTTGGCCACTGTTAACAGAACCAAACGGGCGGCCGATCCTTCTCCTGGAATGCCGCCAGGGCCTGGAACTCCCTGCCTGATACCCTTCGCGGCGAATCTAACCTGCTGAAGTTCCGGAAAGAGCTGAAAACACTCCTCTTTATCTAACTTTGCTCTCTGGCCTTCTCCTGACTCAACAATATAGCGCTACGAGGCCTCCGGGTTGCTTGCGCTTAACAAAACACTATTAATAATAATAATAATAATAATAATACTGTCTGTTTGTTGAAGATTACTAGACATAGTAAGGCATGAGCGCTCCTTCTATTTTTCAGTTTCCAATACCTTAAACTCTCGTCCTTTCCTAATTCAGGCATTTACCAACCACCACACCATAAAGAAACTCTTGAAAACTGTCAGGTAGCACTGCCATTGAAATGTGGATCCCACAGGATTTTAAGTCATTAACATAGACAGAAGCAATATCGCAATTAACAATACACCCGAAGGAAAGGATAAGAGAGGAAGTCAAGACATTGGATACCGCCACATTGACTCATCGGTCTGCTAGGCACCGATGTGTATTTAGCTCAATGAATATATAAAGACAAAGATGAACACCTTTAATACCATATCAATATCACAAATTGTCTATCACTTGCTATTGAAAAGATATACCTTCAGAATATCTCTGTGTTTCATACTGTCTATGTTTTGTGGAACACTACCATTTCTGCAACTGGAAAATGAAGAATATCTGCATAATCAGTGTTATTTCAGTCTTTGACATAATCTCATTCTCTTTACTGGCAAAAAAAACTGCCTTATGTTTTTTATGGGTATATGCTCTCTAGTTTTGAAATATTTGTTGTTGTTTTTTCCTAAAACTGTAATATCACAGGCATTCATTATACTTATATATTTCTCACTGATACCAATTCAATTCAATTCAATATAAACTTTATTCGGTTTTTCACACTTAAAAACCATAAAAGTATACTAAAACACAGCCCAGTACAGATTTAGTCATTAATACATCATATAAAAAAAACAGAGAACATATAATCGTTAGCAGCCCTAATACATAAAAATTGTACTCGCATTTCTTGTTTACAAATTTAAAATCAAGACATAAATATAAAAATAATTAATCAAAACTGGCCCTAGACTTGATTGCAGACTTTAAAAAACCGACAATAAAAGGGATACAATCTTCCCTCAATAGTTGCAGAAACAGGAGAGCTGGCCGAACCTGTATAAAATTAATCTTTTTTAAAACAGGAATTAAAAAATATTTCCGGGGGACATCAAAAAAACATAAAATGTAAAATATCCTGTGAGAACATCTTGTCGCAACCACAGGGTGCTAAATGTTGGCCTTTCCTGCAGCCCCTTGGTACAGCAAGCAGGAGATGAAATAGATCTAAACGAAACCTGGTCAACAGATAGCGATCATAATTCGTGAGGGCCCCCAGTAGAAATGGCTTAGCCCCTAGTGTGGTTTTCAACATAACAAATTTGCGCACACTAGGTTTAAACAATTCAATCTCCTCCCTTTCCTGTGATTTCAGAGTAAGGAAAGCTTCCTTAATTAATCCTGTCTTTTTTACAAATTGATTCAGGGTTACTGAAAAGATTTGAGCGTTTAAGTTTTCACAGCATTTGTTTTATATACTGAAAACACGGGATTCTTGACATATTGTCAAGTTTCATGCAATCTTTTAAAATTTGTTGCGTCATCAACAAGTGCTCGCTTGTCCAGATCTTTAACCAAAAAATAATAGGACGCAGGGCCAAAGTATCACACAAAAAGGGCATGCCTAGTTCTTCGTGCACTATCAAGTTGGCTGTACCTCCAGGCACTCCTAACACGTGCTTTAAAAATTTATTTTCCGTCACCTGCAGTCGGTCCAGACTAAAACCCCAAATTTTGCTCCCGTAAGCAGCAGTTGCAACACTTCTGGCTTGATATATTTTCATTAGTCTATTACCTAGTTTTGAGGCGAAATCAAATGTAGCACCATTCTGTCTCATCATATCTCCCTCTTTCCACTGATACCAATTAGTCACTACCCTTAACTACAACAAAACCTTAAACACAATGTAGGGATATGCCTCTTTTTGTATGATCACCCTCATCTTTTGGACCAACGCTGTTGTTTTGTTTTTACTATGTGGGCTTGGACTCTGCTAAGCAGTGTTGCAGGGATTTTTCCCAAAAACAGAACTACGTGTAGGATTATGAGACCTTAGCGCATAGGGACTGAGTCATTCTACCACCTTAATACCCATGAGCCCAGGACTGACAACCTATCGTGTTTCACTTGGTCTCCTACTCACACACAGAGAAACAAGTGATTAGACACCCCAGAACATAACACTCCCAGATCGCTCAGACAAGACACACCCATTTATTTGCACTCTTTTACTTATCCACAAAAAGATCTGACAGAGACACAAACAAGTTTAAAATATTTATTTTAACTAACGTGCTCTAGATGCAGTATACAAGCAGAAAAATGCATAATAAAAATACAGTCAGCATAGCAGTTAGTCCATAAATCATGAAAGGAGATGTCATTGTGAAAAGACAATATAGAAACACCTCCCTTCCCTTGCATAGAAATAGTATTATTATATATTAGAAGAACTCCGGGCTTTGTAGGCAGACCATATACCTTAGCCTATAGTGAGTAGATCTACCTAATAGGTGCTGTCTCGCTCTTCTCCCTGGAAAGGTCCCTTTCCAAGTGTGTGCTCCCTATTAGTGTATCTCAATAAAGTACATTGTCCCAAACAACAGCTGTCTCTTTGTGTTTTATGTAGGTGCTAATGCTTGGCCAGAACAAAATAACAAGGGGCATTGTTGTTCAACCTTGTCTACAATGTACATACAAAATCCCAGGAACCTGCAGAGTGTAAACACAGCGATGAGTTCTCATGTGAAAACAGTATTAGAAATAATTTCAAAAATAAAGCTGTGTAATAACGTATGCAAAGCAGAGGGCAAGCTGCAGCGTGCTCATGCTAACTTAAAGAAGACAAAAAGAACTTACAGGCCATGTGACAGCAGGCCACTGTGCACTTGCTCTAAACTCTAAAACATGTCGAAATCGGCTATACTCCTAAGTTGCATATTTTACTTACCTATAAGTCCCTACTATGTAATACAAAGTGGACCCTGTCCCTGCATGTTAAATGCGACTAGTGGACTGCAGCACCCATTATGTCACCCACTACATTGACGTGACTGCAGCTCTACCTTTGTAGCCTAGCTGTGCAGTTCTAAAACTACAAGTTGAAGCTGTCAAAATAACCCCTTTTGACAGACGTAAGCCTGCCTTTTAATTATTAATAAGGTACCCCTAAGTAGGCCCAACCGCCCATAAGGAAGGGTGCATGGTATTTAAAGGAAGCGTAATATTCCACATTTCCTTACAGTAAAAAAACATAAACACTATTTTCACTGTAGCAGGGTTGGCGGTTTCATAGGAAAGAGTGAAATAACATTTTACATTTAATAATGTCAGTTAAGGCTAGAAAACTCCTACAAATGTAATTCTTGCACTTTTTGAAATATTTCATTTCAAGCCCACTTTACTGGTAAAGTTGGATTTGTATTAAATAGGTTGGAGAGGTACTTTGGGAAAGTTACAATGATCCCGCCAAAAGCATCTGTAGGCCCACTTGTATGAGCTCTAGCTGTTACCCGGGAGCTGAATAGCCACTTTGATGAGGTCTGAAAACTGCTCCCAGAGTAGGACAAAGGCTTGGGTATTAGGAGGTGTTTCTGTTCCTCTAGCAAGATGACCATCTGGGCTCTGCTAGGAACTTGATTAACTTTAAAGTGGCTTACCCTATCACAGGTAAATGTTAGCTGGGACCTGAGTCTGGCCCTTCTTTGTTTACCCAGTCAGTCTGGCACCAATTCGAGTTGGAGCAGATCTACCCTCAGAACCAGTTTGTAGTGAAGGGTTGCTCATTTCCCTGACCGCACCTCTGGGGATGAGCGCAGAGATTCTCCACAAGGGGAAAAAAGGTTTCACTACCTTGAATTTAGTCACAGATGGGCATTGCAGGATTATTTGCATTAGGGCACATATGAACTAAAGCAAATGTTGGTAGAGTTCGCCCTGGAATATCTTCCTTATTGATTATGGAGTGGCCAGAACTCCCCCCCACCCACAGGCTAGTGCCAGGTATCCTATGGCACCCATTGGCACTCACTTCAGAACACTACTGGACCTGTGAAAGACAGAAAAATTACTGAACCTGCTGTTGAGACTTATGAGGAGACTTGAAAGGCTGGACCTATCCCCACTTGTGCGGAGGACAAAGAAGTGGACTCCAATGGTCAACTGACTCACCTCCTGTTAAGCTACAAGGCTACAAAGATCTGCATGAAGCTCCTTTTCCTGAAAGGAACAGTTTATCAGTTCCAACTGGACATGCTCTGGAACCTGCTGGTGCTTCTGCTGGAAAGAGCCTTGATCACAAGTGATGTTCATGAGGTCCTAGGACCCTTTGCTGTGTCAAGGTGTACTCTTCCTAGCATCTGGAAAAACCTAGGAATTAGAAATGTTCAGCTCCCAGGACCTCCGGAGGACTAAACCAGTCAAGTTAATATGATTAAGGTGTTTTGCAGCTGGGGCACAGATCCAGGTTGCTTGCACTCTCAGCTTTTTTGCAGCAGCATATTTGTTCCTGACACCGGTGAGAGGGTAGTAAGCCTCATGGAGCCCTGTTTGGCTACAGCTTGCAACTTTGCCCTAATGGAGGAATTCAATCTCCATAAGAGTCCAAAAGTAGAAATCTTCACCGGGCGAGGGTGACAAAAGTATCCAGATAGCGAGAGACCTTCCTTGAGCATGAATTTTGACTTTCACCCACTTGGAGTTTTCCTGCTAAATGTCAATGGGTTTCCTTGATCCATCCGATGGCTATATGGTCTTAGGGAGCCTTTCTCAGCCAGAGTCTTCCATCTTGCTCACTTAGAATTTTTGACTTCCATTATAGAGACAAAGACAGAATGTAAAATTTCAGACTGGATCAAACCTTGTTTCGGTATCTGACCTGTGCTCTATCGTGGTCAGCCTTAAATTGTACCTCAGTACTAGTTAAGCTCACCCAGATCATATGGTTGGCACTTAATGCTTTTTGGGGTTTGTTATTTAAATTGTTTTTAATTCATATCAATTGGAGTTTTTTTTATTGTGTTGTGTTGCAGACTTTTTAATTGTTTTGGTACTTCTGAATGCTTTACACATTTTCTTAAGTTAAGCCTGTCTACTCTGTTCCATAGCTACTAGAGGTTGAGCTTAGTTATAATTATAAATGTGAAACCTTTACTGAAACTACCAAGAATAGTGACCTTATTACTTGACATGGACTACCATCCACCCTAATTAATAATCCATTTCCTCATACACAACATAAGCCTATTGAATATTCCAGCAGTTAATAAAGGTGAAGCAGATCCTTTCTGACCTCACATAAATAAAGGATCTGAAATTGTGCCACTAAAATAAAGTGCAATACTCCCTCAAGCTAAACTGCAAATCATTATACTTCAAACTTTGGATCTTTTTCAGAACATGACTTGAGTCTACAGAATTCTTGTTTATATCCTACTTCAGGTCCCAAAAACTTTCAGAAGGAAAACTTTCCCCAAGTTCTGGTAGGAATTCACGCTTCAGCAACAAAGTATCAATATTTTCCAGCAAGAACTCTCTGAACCACCAGTAAACTTTTACTTGAAACTTAAACTATTCACTGTCATCCATAAACAATGTGATAGTACAGCAGACTCATGGGAACTGTAGTTTACCTGTGAGTGTCAATGGGTAATACATCCACCTGAATTCCACAGAGATATGAAGCCCTTCACTATGGAGCAACAGTGTCTAGAGGCAATGCCAGTCTTTCCTTCCCAGGAATGAACCCAGTGCAGGTATGTTCATGGTGTTGTACTTACATTCCTGTCAAGCAGAAAGGTGCACCCAAGCCACAGATCATGATACAAACATGGCTATTTACTCTGTAGTTATCTAGGTGAATTCTATTGATTTTATCCAGCACCTGGACATCCTAACCTGTAACAGTCACATACCAAAATTCAAAATAAACTCAAAATAAATGACATGACTAATGAGATATCAAATGACACCATCAATGTCATCACTAATGAGATCATATATGAGTATTTACTTTAACTGTGTGTTGCTTAAGTAGTATCCCAACACTGAGCTCACAATTAAGAACAAAGCATTGGGATAGTGTAAATCTCAATTCAAACGCTGTGTTCACAACAGGAAGCACAGTACTGATACAGCTGATTTCCCAGCTCTATAATCTCAATTGTGACACATTTTAGTCACTAATGCACTCTCGCCCAGATTTATCAATCAATTTTTCTGTTTCTATTGCATCACTCATAAGGATAAAACCAAATCAAGCCTGTAAGTCAGATTTACTCTGCCAAGCAGAGCCACCTTGAGTGGCTCTCGTGGCATAGTGAATCTGGAGTAAGGCAATGCAGCGCAAGGTGCTGCCTTGCATTACTCTGCATTGGGAAAGCAATCAATGAATGGAAAGTGGGGGTGCCCCTGCATTCACCAATGGCTTTGGCAAATTCCCAGATTTACTATGACTAGTGAACCTGGACATGTGTCAAATTGCCACGCCTTTCCAGGTGAGGTGTAACGAGGAGAAATAGCTTTATTTTCATGATTAATTCTGCAGCACAAATAGAAAGAGGAAAATGCCTCTGATGAAGACCTTCCTGCACAAAACAATTACATTCTGCCTGCAGGTACCATTGTGCCATGGTGTGTGAGTGCCTGTGTTGGCACTTGGCAGTCACAAGTGCGCCAGCACAGAGTATGAGAGGAGGAATGCGCCATATGTTAGCAACTATGGTGCATTCCTGCTTTCTCCATTTGACTCAGCACAGCACGTTGTCTTCTGTGTTACACAGTGTTAAATCTCAGTAAATCTGGGCCCCTGTTCACAATTTTTACCAGGAAACAGAATCAGCAGCTAGCAGCTCCTCTCCTCCTTGGCCTGTATCAATGTGCAGTACACAGGGGAGTGGCAACTACTTGCTGCACTGTGAGCTTTTTTTTAAAAGCTACCTCAATGTTGGAAAGGCGTGCGGAGGCATGCACTGCTCTCAGCCTTGGCAAGATGAAGCTAGGAGTTACATTAAACCTACCTTGAATGTTGTCTGCTGTACCTTCATATGAAAAAGTGATCTATAATTTGGAAGACCGCCTACAGCAGTTCGAAGAAGTATTTGGCCCATTCCTGACTTGCTGTTGCTCCTTTTACCTCTCTTGGGCATGCATCTGTTGGGATAGAATATAGTGAATGTATCAAGTAGTGTTTTCCATACCTCTCCAGCTCACATGGGATTTCTGTACATATTCTAGTGCTTCCCATGGTAAGAACACAGTAGCATTGACAAAAGCCGTTAGCATGTACTGTTAGACATGAATGCTACAGCCATCTTTGTCTACATTGGATATGCATATGATTTGTTGTTACTAAGGCATCCATTTCCCCCTGTCTTTCCCAATTTTTGACTGTCTCATTTCATAGTTGGTTATGTATAACTTTTACGATGTGGTCCGCCATAATTGTGTGTACCAAAATGTGCCTAAATGCTAATAAAGAATTTAGATGCAAAAAAAACTTCCTTACTTTGGCAATTTGGGGCATAGGGGTAAGGCCTCTGATATCCTTGTCATTAAGCAAAACATGGTGCTTGTAAAATAAACACTACCCCAACGAATTATTTTATTAATCTCTCCAGGCATCTATAAACATTTGGAGAGATTTTTATTTAAAATAAAATGGACAAATCAACTCGATCTGGCAAGCATTTTCAGTTAAAAGTCAGACCTATTGGCTCTGTCAATGTTGCCGGCATGGGCTCGCACAGAGAGAGGCTGATAGGGCATGGCAGAACAGCACATAAGGTGACTGCAGAGTGGGCCAGTGTTAGACCTGGCATCCTTGGAGTGGTTTTCCCTGACTTTTTTTTAACTCTGCCTCTTGTGTTTTTTGACTGTGCGCTGGATTTAGTTTTTACTGGATTAGGTATTCTGAGCACTTTGCCAGTGCTGATGAGTGCCAAAGTGCAAGTGTTCCCTGTGTAAATTGTAATTCTGATTGGTTCTCCAAGATTAGCATATTTGATTTACTGGTAAGTCTCTAGTAAAGTGCACTATGAGTTCCCAGGGCCTGTAGATCAAATGGTACAAGTGGGCCTGCAGCACTGATTGTGTCACCCACAACAGTAGCCTTTCAAATTTGTCTCAGACTTGCCCCTGCAGTGTCTGCACACATAGGGTTTAATTACCATGTTGACCTGGCAAGTGCATCCACGTGTCAGGCTCTAATCTTACCTTTTCTACATATAAGGTGCCATAAGGTATGCCCAAGGCACCCCCATGGGCAGGATGCAGTGTATAGGAAAGGTAGGACATGTACTGGTGTGATTTGCATGTCCTGATGTAGACTATTGTGGGAGCTCCCTTGTTAAAATTCTACAAGTGTAACTTTCAATTCGGAACAGCTAGAGATTTTGAGTTTGGGCTCCCTGAGCTAAAAATTTAATAATACATATTTTAGCAAAGGTGATTTTTTAAACTGCATGTTTGAAAATGCCACTTTTAAAAGGTGAATTGCTGCAGAACAATGCCTCTCAGACCATAGATTGTGCCTTTTTCATCGATAGAGAGCTACAGGAGTCTCTGTACCCTTGTTCAACCAATGAACGGTCCTTACTCGGATAATACTTTTTTTTTAATTGTTGCTTCCTGTATCTTACTTTAGATGTGAAACCCAACTGGTTTTGTCAGATGAATAATATTGTACCAGGTTTTTAACTTGGTGTGATATTTATCTTTTTCTGTTTGTGCAGATTACATCTCATGTTTCACACTTAAATATAACAATAACATACATATGTACACATGACTCAATGACAGCAAATTGCAAATACAAGCATAAATGAAATAATGATTAGAACATAAAGTAATAATACAATTTACACAGAGATATTTCATGTACAATGAGAAGGAAATTCCTACATTGCACACATCCAATATAAAATTACAAATCTTGTATGCTTTTGCATGCATTAGTACTTGAGTGTCAAACTGAAATGTAATATTGGGACCTGTTGTGCTTGTGTCCTCGTACACTTTTATGATAGTATATGGTCCTGTAGAGGTCAGAGCATAAATACATGGATTCCTGTCTAAGTGACCTTAATTATGCTTTAGCTTATGGTGCGTTTTGTGCTCCAATAAATTGCTCATGGTGACTCTTGGCCTCAGTTTGGAATGTGCCGACGCATTTCAACCTTCTGGGTTGGACCTAGGTGCGAGTTTGGTGGAAGGTCTTCATCAGGGCAGTTTGTGTTCTTGTGGGACACTGTAGGTACATTAAGGGACAAGGTTGAATTAATGGGTAATACTAGTGCATAATTCTAAAAGGGCACTGTTACCGTTCCAATGATTTCACATACCGTAATTAGTCTATAAGAAATTTTCAGGTTTCTGAAGTTATGTTGATGGCCCAGCACGGAAGTTGGTCTTCCATAAAGGGCATTGTAGGCATGGTGCCTTAAGTACCTTCATTCAAGTGCCTAAGGGTTACATAGGGAGGAAAGCATTGATGTTTTGTTCACTGTTTGTTTTGAAATGCAGGCCTAGTGCTCTGCATATCTTAACTGGTGTATTGTGTGATTCCTCACATGATAAGTGGTTCTGCTCTGACTTGTTATTAGCTTGTCAATGCATTATTGGTGCCTTAACTAGATCTTGATGTTCATGCTGTCGAACGGACTGGATCAGGTAGTTTGCGTAGACTCCAAGCCATCCAGAACCAGGCGGCCAGACTGATATTTGGCCTCCCACGTTATCACCACTCCACCCCCCTCCTAAAGAAACTCCACTGGCTCCCCGTGAAACAACGTTCCCTCTTCAAAATCGGGTGCATGGTTTTCCAGGCCCGTCAGGGCACTGCCCCTGCTTTCATCACTTCACTTATCAAACCCTACGTCCCTGCAAGAAACCTCCGGTCCTCCTCCAAGTCCCTTCTCCTGATCCCCCGTTTCTCGCGCAAAAAATGGGGTGGATCCAATTTCTCTACTCTGGCCCCTTCCTTTTGGAACTCTCTCCCTGACAACCTCCGTTCCGCAACTCAGTACCTTTCTTTCCGTGGAGACTTGAAAACTTTCCTATTTAGCCAGGCTTTCCCCGCCTAAATTTTCTCCCCGGTCTTCCCTCCCCTCAGCCACTGAACCTTCAGCGCCAAGAAACCGCAAGGTGTATGCTGCGCTTTACAAGCATTTTAAATTAGAAATTAGGTAGCCATTATCTGTATTCAGTGCTGCCAGCCTGTTTGTAAAGTTCAGTGCTTCTTATGTGCCTTCCTTTAGTGGTGGAGCGGGGTTGCAAGTAGAAAACCTCAGTTTCAGGTTAACCTTTGGATGCATCCTGGGGATTGACTCGCTCTTGTGGTCTAAAAGTGGTTGTGGGGGTTAACATGCTTTAACAGTGCCCAACATGTCTTGCATGCTCTTATCTGTGTGGTGCTTATGGCTCTCTCCATGATTGCAGTTTTTAGTGCGGTTTGCTTTCAATCCTGACAGCCCCTATGCTCCCTCCCTCATGCTGATTCCTCCCCTCTACTTTAATCCCCAAGCCTTACCTGAAAATTAGTGTTAGCTCCCTGGAGGCAACATCCTTATTCCTTTCTTTATCAACAGGGGGTTCCTAATATCAGCGGTTGACTTCCGGTGGCGGCGTCTCTCTTCCTCTCACGTTCTGTGTCGACTGCCTTACTTTCCGATCATCTCAATGGAGTTGGAAGCCTTTTTCAGTTCCTCTCTTCACGTGATGATGTGTTGGGCGTGGCTGCCGAATTGGCGTGCAGTGCCTGGCCTTTGCCTGACTTCCTGTTAGGGAGTGAATCCTCGGTTGCTGGGGTGATTAGAGGGGTATTTTTTGAAGGATTATTATTCAGATTGAATAAATCATGCCAATCAGTTGTGGTGGAAATGTATCACGTGCATGTATGGGATTCATGGGTACTATGTTGGCAGCCTAACTTTACTTAGTGGCCATATTGATTTTGGTGCACCTGGTGTTGGTAGTTTTGTTCTGTGTGCTTGAGCTGAGTGCTCTGGAAATGTTGAAACCTGGTGGTGGCGTTCCATTTTTGGTTTGGTGGTCCTCGGTCTTTAGGTCTCCTCTTTTGTTTTAGAAATCATTGTTTGGTAGGTTTGTGAATGGGTGTGTCCCCGCTTGTAGTGGGAAGCATACTCCACGCATTCCTTGTGCCAAGTTAAAAACTTGGTGGAATACCACTGGTTAGGAAGTGCTGATTTAGACAAGAAGTTGCTCTGATGGGGCTGCTGCATGTTGTGTTAGCGAAAGGAGCTGTTTCATATCGGGTTCATGATTGTCTATGCCTGCTCAAGTGCAGTGCATTATTTCACTTATCTCGTTAAGGCCATTGTCAGTTGTCCCCAGTCGTAGAATGGTTTTGCTTAGAACCTGGAGAGTATGGAGTCCAAGCATCTACCTATTATATGTTTGAGGACTGTTAATTTTATATCTTGTGGCCCATGCCCTTTTTCCTCACAGTGTTGGACCATGTGGGCATTCTGAACTATGCACTTAATTCCTGATCTGTTTTGAGTGATCCTCTTTTTCACAGCTTGGGTACTTTTCCCGACATATGCCAGTTTGCAAGGGCACACTATGCAATAAATTACATTTATCATGTTGAAATTAGTGAATTCTTCTAGCAAGATGCTTTTGCTTCTGTATTCAAAATTTTCACTGTCCATGGTACTCGCACATGAAGTGCAGTTTCCACATCGTCGGTGTCCTTTAATAGGGGGTAGAGCTAACATGGTCTGTATCAAAACTGTAGGTCTTTTCAACTTAGTATTGGCAGGTACCAATTTATCTTTGATGTTTTTGTTCCTTTTTAGTGCGAAAACTAGTATTTCTTTGAGTTCCTCAAGGCCTTTCAAGGTATTCCAATTTTTCTTAACTATTTTTTTGACTTGGTTGGTAATCCCTAAGAAAGTGGTTGCACAGACCAGACGCATGTCTTTCTTGTGTTCTTTAGGGGCCAGTAACGTTGCTCTAGGGGTGTACCAAGCCCGCTTAAGGGATCTCTTGATCAGTTTCCTTGGGTAAATTCTTTCAAGCAGTTTTTCTAGCAGGGTCTTTGCATTATTGAAATAGTCCTCCTTCTTTGTACAATTTCTTCTGATTCTTAAGAACTGGCTGTACGGTTGGTTCTCTCAAGTTCCTTTGGTGGAAGCTTGCAAAATGAAGGAACTTGTTCCTATTTGATTGTTTGGTTTAAAGGGTGATATTTATTGTTCCTTTGTCATGTTTCACAATGAGGTCTAAGAAGTTGATCTCTTCCTTGCTTGAGTTGATCGAGAATTGTATGTCTGGATTTCTCTGGTTCAATCAATTGTGAAATTCTTGTGAGGTTTCAGATCCCCTCCATAGCATGAACACGTAATCAATATACCAGTGCAATATCTTTATGTGTACCTCATATGGGTTGTTACTAAAAACCCATTTTTCTTCCTACATTGCCATAAACATCACTGCCAGTTCTGGTGCAAAGGGACAACCCAATACAGTTCCTCTGATTTGTAGGAAATATTCCTTCAGCAAGTCCCATATTTCCACATATTGCACCTATGTTCCCGGTTTTCCTGACTCAGCACCCGCAGACCAGAACTGTCATGGAATTGACGCATCACTTCCACCTAGAGTCCGGATTCGATGCATCACTTGTACTGCGTGCCACAGAGCTGTCACATCACCTCCCCAAGGGCTCAGGAACTGACTCATTGGCTCATCAATGTTTTTTTCCAATACTTTCCTCCTTTGTGGCTGTTTTGCCTTTTGGGTGTTGATGCATTAGAGCTACTTTGTGTAAAAATCACGCATCCATATATTTCTATGGACAGATTTGCTTGAAACCCTTAAAAAAGTCAGATTTTGAGATGTGTATGTTGGATTTTTATAATTTTTGGCTTGTTTGGTTAGGATAAAGATACTTTATTTTTCTAAACTGGTGTTTCCATTTGTCGTGTTTTCACTGTGTTACAGTGTGTGTTATGTTTTACACATTGCCTCTGATATAAACCTGACTGCACGTGCCAAGCTACCAAGGGGGTGAGCAGGGGTTATCTTGGGTGTGTACTCCCCTTATCCTAACTAGAAAGATTGGTCTCTACTTGTACATGGTGCATACTGCTGCCAACTAGAGATCCTCATTTCTAATAGCCAGTATAAAATAAAGGAGCTGCAATAGGCAGGGGGATTTCAGGGCAAGTCAAAATTATGTGCAGCAAGATTGGTGAAGCACACAGTGAGGCTGGGAGGGGTGGGTGCACGCACATATGGGAGGTTCACAAAGGAGGGCCGCAAAGAGGGAATGCAGGATGCTGGAGACATAGAGAGGCTCCAAATGCAGTGCAGGTTGGCAAGTAGAGATACTGAAGGAGAGACACAGGGTGATACAAAAGTGGCTGCAGGAGCAGAGGTGCAAACAGAGTTTCTTCAGGGATGAAGCAGGGCAGAACACAAGTGTTACATGGGGTTTGGGCGCACAGAGTGGCTTCTAGATTGTGGGAATGAACAATGGGGGTACAGTTGGGCAGGAGACATACAGAGGGGTGGCAGACTAGTTGAAACACAGAGGATCTGCAGACGTGAGGCATGGCAGCACACACACTACCGACAGATGGATAGGCTGTAAATGGGTAAATTTTTCATCTACACACGCCACATCATATGCCAAAACACTCAGCATTATGCACCAACACAGCTCCCTCATATGAACACACAACCAACACAATAGGCCAGCACATAAACAATAGCACACCCATCATATGCCAACACACTCACCTTGATTCATCCATACCAGCAGCATCATATTTCAAAACACAAACCTCCATACTATACAACAGCCACCACCATATGCCAAACAATCACCTACATACACCATCACATCCACCATCATACATCCACATGACAAGCATCATAAATCCACATACAGCATCATACTACAATACACCCACCAATCACACATCTGTGTAAACATCATATGCCATTGCCAATACACCCACCATCATATTTCAACACAACCAACATCTTACATCCACACAACCAACATCCTACACCAGCACATCAACCATAATAGAGCCTCATGACCAACAACATAGGAGGGCACACTTTCCATCATATGCCACCACTTGCATGATATTTTAGCACTCTCACCTTCATTCATCCTATTATGCCGCATCACACACCGACACATGCACGATCATAGGAAAACATAAACTTTATCATACGTCCACACATCAACTGTCCCAAAACACCCGTCATCATAGAATATCACACCAACCAACCATAGTTCAACAATACGTCCACTATAATGTGTTCACACAATCAACATTATAGGTACATTTGCACACCACCATATGGCTACACAGCCCTGTCATATGTCAGCATACCCACATACACAGACACAGCTAACATCATAATCCAACACATACCAAACACATCAACACAACAGATAACATATATCAACATCATACACCAGGACACAAAATAAAAAAAATACTGACCATGCACCGCAATGCCCCCCCCCCTGCGCACTGCCAAAGACCATACTCTGATGGGTTTGGGCGCCAAGGAGGATGATTGTATGTTCTGGCAACATGCCTTGTGTCCAATCCTCCCTTTACACAGAAAATGAATGTGTGCAGCATGTATAGGAAGTTGGACACAAAGCTGGGATGCAGGCCAGGCTCGATGATCAATGCCATTGCACACAGCAAAGGCCATGCCCAGGACTGTGTGGATGGTTGAGTGCAATAGATCTCCACAGAAAAAGCCCGGTGCCCAAACTCTGTTGCACATGCAAAAATGACATGCAGAGCAATGGGTCGTATGCAACTAGAGGTTGGCGTAAAACCTAATCCCAGGCCATGCCGCCAACCCACAATAAAAAGGCAAAATGCACAGTGAATGTTGATCCCCCGCCCATGGTGCCGCTGGCCAAGGCAGGGCCTGAAGCCAGGCCCTGTGACCCCCTCCCACTGCACCTTTCCTGGTAGAGTTGTCTGCATAGAGTCATGAGCATATTTGTATATACAAATATGGCAGTTGGATGTAGTATCGCATCAAAAAAGAATAAGATATAAGATTTAACTGAAAAACGTTGTTTTGTTAAGGATGAATTATGCATAATTTTCCTGATAAACCTTCAGAAATTCCGTAAAAAAACACTTACTTTGAATGATATAGTACTGAAATGAAAAAATAAACTAGAAAAATACTGACATTGGTCAGCAACAGTGACTGCACAAACTCGCTTGTGTTCCAACGCACGGTTTATAATCCCACACATAATCGCACAAATGACATCACATATGCTGTCAGATGGTCCACAGGTCATATCATATATTACCTCGCCTTTGGTTGCCATTCCTCAAAATTTCCCACAAGTTGCTCAATAGTACAGAATACTTGTATCCAAGCCCTGCTAGGAATGCGATTTAATCAGGTTAATTATGCTCTTTTCTCTAGGATAGAAATACAATAATTTCCCCTGTTTTCAGTAAGGCATCTGAGTCCCTAGAGGTTCTACTCCTCCTGTGCTAACGTCAGCAGAGGCAATATTTTCCAATCCTCAAATCTTATGTTTACACATCTTTGTTTTCAGATTTGCTGGTCAAATTGATTCAATTGATATAAACAAGACTACTGGTGCGAGAATTAATTTAGCATGGCTAGAATATGTAGCCCTTTGTCACTTTCAGCAAGGGATACCAGTAGACCACAGGCTCAAAAGCATTAGTATGTGTTTTAGCCACATGTTTTTGAAATTTGTATTTCTTTATGTTGTTCGTAGCCGTAGGTACCATAGTGTTTGGGTGATGTTGTTTACGTGGGCAACTAACCACTGCTTTATTTATGAAATAAGTATTCGTTCACGTGAAACGAAATTCTGATTTTTGTTGCCTATAAAAGTATGTTAATTTATTTTTTAAAGTGATAATTTCATTTTAGAGCAAAAACTACTTTACCACTCAGGGTATTAAATTATTTTCAAACTATTATTTTCAATCAGAACTAATGAAGCTGAAAAGATGCCTTTTTGCTGTTTATAATTTTGAGGAATTCTGCCCAGTTTCAAACTATGTTAATAATGGTATAGGACAGAAAGAAATCAACATTAACCTAGTTAGGAAATGTTCACGAGATTCAGCCACAGCGCAGGAGGTCACGATTGGTGCGAGGCATTGTGTAGTTCGGCAAAGACTGGGGGCACACGCTGAGGATTGTGCAGCTTGTGAACAGGTTGGCTCTTCCCCAGTGCCCTGTTGCGTGCTAACATCTCCAAGTGTAGGATATGATCTGATCTGACAGCAAACCCTGCTCAGTGAGGAAAGCAAATGTTGGGTTAAAGTGACATAGGAGAGTGAACACAGAGGCGTACTTTTACATTATTCGACAAAGGGAAGAGTGTTAAATGCAAGGAAGTCGAACCGTTTTGAAAACGACCGTCATTACTTTGCAAATCATTCAGGCTCTCCCTAAAATATCACTGCAGCATCAACCCTCACCGGTAATTTGATCTGATATCTCCTGGCATAGCCCGGAGGAGCAAGATGAGGGAAAGATGCTGTGTTGTCATGAGCTAAACTAAATTCAGAGTTGTGCTGTCCTTAACAGACAGTAATAAAGCCTTTACAGGCGCACAGGTAATCTCTGAATGGGCGATGAGGTGCATTGTAAACGGCGGCGTATGTGAAGCCCTCACTGAGAAAAGCATTGAGGATGTCTGAAGTTTCACAAGATGACTCGGATCCTACATGATGAAAGAAGCACATCTCATATTGGAGGACTTTTAAAGGATATATAGCGGAAATTGAAGAAATAAAATAAAACAAGTGTACTCACATATAAAGGGGGGAAATAATCTCAACGTTGCAAAAGTTATTCCCTCCAAGAACGATTTACTATGTGTCGAAATAACTCATCCGATCTGGCTGACTGCACGGCATTTGATCACAAGAAGACCTTTATTACAATTGAACAGCTGGCTTACAGACACTAGCCACAACGGTCTGGTGGGTCTGCAAACGTGGTATAAAGAATTTCAGTCTAGATGACCAGGAGGCACATTCTGGCTTCAAAGCTTAGCCCTGTGAACTCACTTGGTCGGGCTGGCTGAAAAAAATGGCGTAAGGGGAATATTTGTTAGACTGGCATAATCCTTAATTATGAATGAATTATGAAAAGGTTTTTGTATAGCGCAACGTTCACTCCAAGGAGCATCTTGGCTCTTAGCTGGAAAGGCAGGGACAGCTGGTGGTGTTAATAGAGGAAGAGGTGACTGAGCGGGAAACATTAAATTAAAGATAGCCCTACGTGGTCAGAGGTAGCAAAGATCCATGTTTTGAGGAGCTTCCTAAAGGTAAGTTCTGTATGTGTGTGCCTTAGCTGGCGGTTAGGGCGTTCCAGGCTTTTGTCCCTAGTACAGCCATAGTTTTCCCACCCCGGGTTTTTAGTTTGAAATTGGGACAGTTAGCAGGTTCTCTGATGTGGATCGCAAAGTGCGTCTGGTATTGTAAGGCTTAATTTTGGATCTAAGATAATCTGGTCCGGTTTCACTTATGGCTTTGTAAGTGATAGTCAGGATTTTAAAGAGAATCCTTTTTTGAACCGGTAGCCAGTGAAGTGCTTAGAGTGCCACAGCTAAGGGAGAGTCCCTAGGGAGCTTGAGTACCAAACTCGCCGCAGTGTTTTGGACCACCTGCAATCTTTTCATGACCGCCTATTTTGTACCTGCATAAAGGCCGTTGAAATAGTATAGATGAGATAAAACTAGGGCCACTGCAACCGTCTTCCTTGCAGGCATTGGGAGTAGGTCAAAACATTTCCAGAGGGTCTTTATCATTTGGAAGCACATGCCTGCGATGGTAAGTGCTTGTTTGTGGAAAGATAGTGTCGGGTTAAATGTTATTCCTAGATTTTTGGCTGTATCTACTGTTGTGGGGCATCAGAGTCAGAGGGACATCATTGGTTAGGTCTGAAAAGATTGGTCTTTCCAAAAAGCATGATTTCTGTTTTGAACTATTGCATTTCAGATGATTTAGTTTCATCCAGTTCATTACTGCAGTAAGACAGTGGTGGGAATTCTCTTCGACAGCTGTGGAGTGTTGGTCTAGAGTGAGGATCAACTGGGTGTCATCAGCATATGCAATTGATTCAATGTCAAAAGTAGCTATCAGAGAGAGAAGTGGTGTCATGCAAAGATTGAAAAGTGTAGGGGGCAGGGATAAGCACTGGAGGACACCTGAGGACAGCCACTTCTTTCCCGATTGGTAGCTACCCAATGTTATGATCTGATGTCTTTTCTCTAGCGAAGATGTGATCCAGGCCAGCGCCTTGTCTTTTATTCCTCTTTGTTTCAATCTCTCTTTCAGGATGTCATGAGAGACCATATCGAACGCCGTTGATAGGTCCAACAGAATCAGCATTGCCTCCTTGCCCTGATCCAAGAAAAATGTTAGGGTGTTGATGGTGTGGAGCAGTACTGCTTCAGTTGAATGGCCTGGTCTGAAACCTGATTGTTTGGGATGCAGGGTATTGCTTTCTTGCAGGAAGTCATTAAGTTGGGCATTAACTAGTTTCTCCGCTATTTTACTAAGGCAGCGGTAATAGTGAATTAGGCCTGAGGTCAGAGAGAGTGGTGGGGTCAGGAAGGTTCTTTTTTTGGAGTGGTTTTACAGCAGAGATTTTCCAAATATCAGGAATTTTAGCTAGGCTAAAAGTGGCATTAATGATCTGATTGATGACAGGATTTACTGTGTCTACCAATGCATGTAGGATTTTCGGAGGGCATGGGTCTGTTGGAAATGGCCCTATTTGAAGAGTTATCCCCAAATTTTTGCTTCTTCCTCCCTTGTTTTTCCTGACCTGTGGTTGTTGGCAATAGGACTCTGGTACTTTACCACTGCTGATCAGTGCTAAAGTGCATATGCTCTCTGTGTAAATTGTTATTGTTATTGGTTATCCATGATTGGCATATTTGTTTTACTATTAGGTCCCTTGTAAAGTGCACTGGTGATTCAAATGCTACTAGTGGGCCTACAGCACTGATTGTGCCACCCACAGGAGTTGCCCTAAAAGGGTGTCTCAGGCCTGACACCAAAGTGCCTGGGTGCAGTTGCTAACCGCCATGCTGCCCTGACCAGTGTCCACAGGGTGCAGTGTATATGAAAGGTAGAGCATGTACTAGTGTGTGTGACATGCTCTGGTAGTGAATTAACACCATTTATTTTCCACTATTCAGAGCGCTATCTTGCCCATAGGTTATAATAGGGAATGCTGTGTATCATGTTTATCTGCATATCTTCCCATGGGAGCAAGATGGAAAATTAAAGTCTGGTATCCCTGAACTCAGAATTTAATGACACATCTTTTAGGAAGGATGGTTTTTAAATCCTGTGTTTGAAAACAGCACTTTTAAAAAGTGGCTGTTTTCTTGTCTGGCCTTTCTGTGTGCCTTTGCCTGTTTGTGAATTGAATGTCTGGTTTGTGAGTGACAGGTGTTGGGGTGACTCCCAGAGGCTGAGTGAGTCATTCCTGGGCTGAATAGCTCCATCTGCATCTTGAGTGGTGGGAGGGGATAGCACCTGGGCTTGAATAGGACTGTGCCTGACCTCCACAATGCTGGCTCCACCTCCTGCTTGGCGGTTGAGGACCCTGCACCTCTCTCTCAAAGGAAAGAAGAAGTCAAGTAAACAAAATGCTCCAGGACTGACCAGAACTGATTCTGACTAAGCCAAGCCCTCTCTGCCCTCAGAGAACAAAGAGAACATCGGTATAAAAAGGGCTACCCAAACTATAGAAAATTGGATCATCCTAGAATGAAGAAGGAACCTCTGCCAAGGAGAAAGCTGGAAGACTGAAGAGGAAGGACTGTCCTGTTGTGTGCTTGTGGACTGACCTGCAGTTGCTTTGCTGCCCAGGAGAGGGGAAGGACTTTGCTGTGTGCTGTGTTCCCTTGCTTGAAGAGATCTCCAATGGCCTGAGGAGGGCTGGATTCCTGTTAAGAAGTCCTAGGAACAAAAGGACTTTACCCCCAGCTTCCCTTCTGAACTCTGCTGAGTGAGTTCTGCCCTTCCTGGAAGTGTTTGATCCAATTGTGGGGCCTTTGGAAGTTGTGCCTGCTGTTTGGGGAGCTGGACAAGGAGAAAAGAAGACAATCTGCAATTTTCACGCATCGCTCGCTTGCGGAGCACGTCCCAGACAGTGTGCGGAAACTCCCGCCACTGTGAAGATCGTGATCGTCGCAGTGCCTGCTGCTGCTCCAAGAACGGATGCATCGTTCGCTTGAGGAACGCATCGCCCTGGTGCAGAAAGATTCCTGTCGCTGCGAGTATCGTCAAGGAGCCTGTCGTCGCTGTGTGCGATCCTCGCACTGCTTGCTTGCGGACTGCATCACGTGTCTGCGCACTTCGTCACAGAGCCATCGCATCCAGGGGCCCCAACAGGAGAAGATCGACGCTGCGCATCGGCGCCGCAACTGAGATCGTCGCCGTCCCAAAGACCGTCGCATCGTGCCTGTGCGAGATGCTTCCTACCAAACTTGCGCATCGGAATCCATACAAGGTATCGCATCCCTCCCCAAATAGACCGAATTCGTCGCAACATGCCCGATGCAGCGGGGCTGTCGCAGCGCCTCCCCAGGGTCTCAGGAGTGACGCATCGTTTTTCAACGCTGCAGCTTCCATTTGGAACTTTTGTCACATCTACAGGTACTTTGGGCTAAAAGTGACGCAACTGTGGATTATTTTAACACAAACCCTAGAACTCTTTCAAATCATATTCTTGAACTGTGTATGTTGGATTTTTGTTGTTTCGGTCTTGTGTAGTTTAGATAAAAATCTAAACTGGTGTGGACCCCATTTGTGGTGTCTTCACTGTGTTACTGTGAGTGCTGGTACAAATACTTTACACATTGCCTTTGATAAGCCTGTCTGCTCGTGCCAAGCTACCAAGGGGGTGAGCAGGGGTCATCTAAAGAGTGCATCCCCCTTACCTTGACTAGAAGCAAGGGTCCCTATTTGGACATTGGCACCTTCCTCTGCCAACTAGAGACCCCCAGATCTAACAGGGTCGAACGGTGAACCCGACTTACAGGGAAGGATGGCCTGCCTGGATTGGTCTAGATTTATTTCCTTAAAATGTGTGAGTTCCTTTTTTGTTCCTACAGATTGTGTTTTGTTTACCTGGGGTGGTTTGTTAGTAAAATCTTTCTTTAGGTCTTTGATTTTCTAGTCGAAGAACTCAGCAATGTCATTGCATAGGTCCTGTGAGGGAGGAATTTCACAGTCTAGGTTTGTAGGGTTAGTGAAGGATTTCACTATATTAAAATGTTTTTATGATTGTTGTTTGCTCTGTTTATTAGATTAGCATAGTGCGTCTTTTTCTCTTTTCTAATTTGTTGTTGGTATGCTCTGAGTTTCTATTTGAAAAGCTTCATATCTTCAACCTCGTAGTGCTTCCTCCATTGTTTGTCTGCTTATCTGCAACGTCCTTTTAAGGTTTTTAAATGGGGGGCTGAACCAAGGGGCTGATTTTTTGTTGATGGTGGTTTTCTTTAGCGTGGCTAAAATGTTGACCATTGACAGCATCCATTCATTAAATAGGTTATTGTCACTGCGGATTTCCGGTGAGAGTAGGTCTGGTGGCATCTGCCATGCTTTGTAGACTGGGGTTTGATAGCATGCTATTCCATTTCGTATGGGGCCTGATTTGTTAGAATTATTTCTTGTTTGAACATTATCACAGATGAATTTGAAAGGAATCAGCTTATGGTCTGACCAATTTATAGTGACTCGGGGGGAGCAACCGTTAGATTTATGGCATTAGTGCATATCCCTTCAAGGGTATGTCCTGCCAGATGTGTGGACCCCTGCATCAGTCGTTTTAGTCCCAGTGTGTTTATGATTTCGATAAATGATTTTGTATTGGGGGTGTTGACTGCTTCGAAATGAAGATTAAAATCATCTAAAATGGTAAGTATCAGACCATAGGGGAACTTCGACTTTCTCCTAGGGTATCTAAAAATGTGCCCAATGGTCCCGGGGGCCTGTAGACAAGGGCCCCTGCAAGTGTGATGCAGTTGTCTAATTTAAGATTAATGCAGAGGATTTCTGCATCCTTCAGTTCGGTGACATTAGTGATAGAGCATTTCAGATGTTCCATATTGGTTATAGCTATTCCTCCTCCCGTTTTACCGTTTCTGTCCAATCTGGAGATGGTATACCCCTGGGGAAGGGCTTGCGCTATATCTGGATTGGAGCATTCTGACAACCATGTTTCGGTGAAAAAGAGGCAGTCATAGTTGTGGTCTGACAGCATTTCCTGGATGTGTAGGGCATTTTTTACTAAGGAACTTGCGTTTATAAGGCTGCAGTGTACCTGTTTGTAGTGGGTCTTGTCCTGGGGAGGAACTGAATATTTGGCTATAGTGCTAACCTTGTGATTTATAGTATGTTTGCAGGTGAGACAGGTGAGTGGGCCTTTAAAAGTTTCCATGGGTGCTGGGGCTTGGCAATTTCTGACCTGTGGGTTAAGTGCGAGAAGTTCTTCCCTGGTGTATTGGAGGTTTAGATTTTTACCAGCAGCATTTCTGGCCCTGGCCGCATTCCGGACGCGGACGGGTGCAGATGAGCTAGAATTTGGGGTGCCCGCTCCGCGTGCCTGCTGCACGTCCGGAGCAGCATTTGATTTAAATCCCCTCGAGATTCCTGCCACTGGGCCGGCGAGCTGCCGGGGTTGGGAGTGGTCTCTGTGGGAGATGCTGCGTTTCTCTGCAACAAGCGGCACGAGAAGCCATGGCAGACCGGAAACGCACGCCCTAACAGTTTTAAAATCTGTGCCAAAAGACGCTATGCAAATGCGCATCTATCCAGAGTAAGGGTCTGAAAAATGCAGCTGTTTCTGGACTCAAATGCTGACAAATGTGAGCGAGATAGAGGTAAAAAACTATGACAGTGCAAGTAGAGTATATTATTAAAAGCAATATTCACAAGTATACGTGCAGTTTTAAAATCGTGTGTCTCATTCCTCAGTTTTTGTTGTGCTTCTTAAGTCAAATTACCTAAATTATGTTATGCCACATCATGTTATTTCAAGGCCTTTCAGGAAAAAAGCCTACTGCAAGGGTACAGAAACAACGCAAATGAATAGAACGGGAGCACTGTCATTCACAACATTTGCTGTTTTGTGCTTTTTTTGTACCAAAATGGACTGGAGGATGATTTCAGTAATGACAGAATTAATACTGATACATTGAATATCGAAACACAAAAATATCTGAAACTCAATATCGTTAACAAAAATATCTGCTTTCATTACCTAATCAGTGAAACCACAAATATCGAGAACAAAAATACCATATTGCCCTAATAATTAATTTATAGTTATTAAATATTTTTTGTAAAAACACCTTTTACTTAAAACAGCTATTTGAAATAAACCTGAATTATTTTATATGCATGTTTAAATTAAATCAAAACATATTACATCAACAAAATATTTACCATTCACCCCAATAAAGTATGTAACTAAAATGATAACAATACAAGACAAAAACAATTAGCATTAACTACAAACATGTAGACAACAAACAAAATATTAAATACATATAAGTACATTTATATTCAAAAATAGCATACCATATATCATACCTTCTGAATAAAACCTAAATTAGCTTTTACCATAGAAGGACATAACTGATAAAAAATTCAAACTAAAACTAAACCAGCCAATAACATCAAAGTTTAAAAAACTTTAAACAATAAAATCAGGCACACAATTTATTCTACAATATAAAAGGCACAGTAATTTAAACAACTAAATACTTCAAAAACAACAAACTCTGTAAGGTGAGGAAACTCTGCCTGATTTCCTGACAAGACGATTGAAGAAATATATACATTTTAACAACTACCTAAACAAGTAGGTCTAACTGATATTTTAACTAAAATATACTTGTTAATAAACTTAAAAATGTAAAATAGCAAATAAATAATAAACCACTCTCCAACTTCTATCTCTTTACATATACTCCCTAATAGAAAAGATTGCCACTTGCAAAAGGATTAAAAACTGCCAGAAAAATACGACTATCACAAAGCAGCAAAAGGATATAACAAAGTAAGCATACATTCATTTAATTAAAAACAATTATTAGCTCAACCAAATAGAGAGTAAAAATAAATCTTAATGACCTCAAACTCTGCAAAGTGCCAACAAATTAAAACTTAAATTGAAATTGATGTATTTGTTATCCAACAGTAAAGAAAGCACTTGCTCCACATTAGAACACCCCAACAGAAAAGCTGCAAAACTGTGTGAAACATCTAACAGAACATACATGTAAATATACAATATCAAAGTAGTTGCATAACTGCACATGCTAATAACAAATGTACACACTTAAATTTTTTTTAAATATTTATACTATTACAACACCTTCAGCTACAATGACAGAGACAGAAAATACAGAAGATCGCAGAAAGGAAAACAATTACTAAATCACATGGGCTACACCTGCAGCCAAGAAGGAAAATACAATGTGAAAATGTACCAAATAATATTCTAAAGCAAGCTATGGGAGAGCAACTACAACAGATGATGGGCCTCATTTATGAGAAGTGTTGCACTGCTGCTACAAAGCAGCGATGCAACACTTCTCAGTGCGCCCTCTTTGCGTGACCCTTGATGCGTCATATTTACTGAATGACGCATCATGTGAATGACGGATACCTCAGTGTCTGTCGCAGCAAAACTGACCCGTTGCTTGAGTTGTGTCGGATGCAGGGGAGAAGGCTATTATTATAGCACTGCGTCACCCTTACGCCTGCATTGAGGCTTGCATAATGATTTGACGCAGTGGCGTCCTAAAAGTTGTGCACTACAATCTTACAGATTTTAATGCGCCACTTCTACAAGGCTTTGATGTGGGGGATCGCCCATCCTGCATACATTATACCTGATGCAAGTATAATGTATTGCAGGGCTTTACGAAGTGAAGCATCTCCCTTGATACATCAGTTCGCAAATATGCAGTAAAGTGGCGCATTATTTAAGCCGCTGAAGTGTCACATTTTGTGATGCTGCAGCAGCGTAAATGTGACACAAGGGCTCATCATTAAGCCCCAATTTTGTAATTCATGTACATTAACACAGCCACACCAAAATGTGACGTAAATAGAAGTAAAGGAGATATTGATGATATAAGAGAGGCAAGCATTAGCTCGGAGGAATCAACAACCAAAATTCTTAAAGATATACTGCCTTAAAGTCCCCAAACAGATCACCTATACACACTTTCCAACGATTAACTGCATGACTAAAAAGCCATCAGCGATACTCCTACTGCCCCTTTAAAGTACCAGGACATAAAAATACCTGAACATTTAACAATGACACATAAAGAGGAACCTGTCCTCTTAAATGGTAACCTAAACAATGAGAAACAAATGCTAATATTCCATACAGAAAATAACTCACTAAAACTAAGCCATTGTGAAACCTGGATGATGGTTGGGACCTACAAAATGGGTCCTAAGCCATACATGGTGAAAATCAAAACACAAATATCACTTTTATATATGCCCTACTACCAAATACACAATGCAGCACTTATTACAACATTTTAAACCACATTAAACAAAGAACAAATAAATACTACCCCAAACAATAAGTATAGACTTTGAGCAGGCAATGATTCAAGCCATTGTAGGAATTTACCCCCACACAGCTATACAAGGCTGTTCCTATCATTTCAATCAAAATGTATGGCGGCACCTTCAACAGTCTGCACTAAGTGTAGAGTATTTTACAAACAGCCAGTGGCTTTACTGTCAATTTCTTTATTTACCTACTTTTTACTAAATTTGTTTTCATGTCCATCTTGTGTCTGTTCCACCCCTGGAGCTTTGCCAATTTACTTATGTGCTTCCACTGCTCGCTTTTAGGGAACTACAGCCTGAGGCAAGAAGAGCCCAGACAGGTCTAGTTAAAGTTCCAGGCAGCAGGTCAGCTGGACAGATGCAGGAAGGCCTCTTGAGCTTGTTATGTACAGGGTATCTTAGAACAGGAGGTCATTCAGCTGACCCCTGGAGTCTCTACAGGTATGAAGGGGGCAGGTCCAGTCTTCCTTCTTAGCAAATAGGGCAGCAGGCAGAAGGCAGCAGGGCAGCAGAGTAACAGGGTAGCAGGTTAGCGGTTCTTCTGGAAACAGAGCAGCACAGATGTCCTTCTTCTGTAACATCCACAAGTCTAGAGGTGTACTGAAGAGTTGGGTCTAAGAGTCCCATATTTATACTTGCTGCCAGGTTTGAAGTAGAGAAAGGTTCTGAAGTTTTCCACCACCAGTAGTGTGGGAAATTGCCAGTGCTTAATTTGTGCCAGTGCTTTCCGGTGCTTATCACCGGCACTTACTTATCAGGGCAGGTCTTCACGCATCTGCTGCGCAAGTCACATATTGTATTGATGTATTTGGCCTTGGTTCTACCCTGGGTAGGTTGCTTCCTTGGGTCTGTCCTGGGTGGGTTGCTGCCTCAGTGCTGCCCTGGGTGGGTTGCTCCCTTGATTCTGCCCTGGGTGGGTTGCTGCCTCAGTGCTGCCCTGGGTGGGTTGCTTCCTTGGTTCTGCTCTGGGTGGATTGCAGTGCTTAATTTGAGCCGGTGTTCTCCGGTTCTCGGCACCGGCACTTAATTGTCAGCACTGCTGCTTGTGACAGCCTACCACAAGGTGGCGCTGTCTAGCTAATTTAGAGATAACCATAACAACAGTTAATTATTAATGCTATATTCATCCAAAATTACTACTCCCTGACGTCCAAGCCATTCTTCTAGCTTTGGGGGCATCAAATAGTCCAAATTGTCGCACTTGTAGGAGTGTGACAGTTAGTAATTTTGGTATTACTATCATTTTTAGCATAGCAGAACAATGCGTGTTGGAAGCTGAGGTGGCCTCCTGACGAGAGTCCCGGCCCTTCCTATTTTATAAATTAGACACTGGGAATTTCCTGCCTCTCTGCCCTGGCCCCAGCTTGTCTGAGGACGCTAAAGACTAGTCTCAAGCACTTTGTGAGTGTGCTCAGGCAGAGGCATTAGGATGTGCAAATGCGGTGACCACACCGCCCCCTATCAAGTAAGCAATGGCCCATCCTTCCAACACCTTTTCCCCCTTTGTCTCACTGTCTGGGAGCAATGTACAAACACCAACTGCCAGCTACACCTATTCATGTGACCCAGGATATAGTCTGCAGGCACCAAATGTTTGGGACAAGAAAACATCAACTTTCTCAAAGTGGAATTTTCAGAATTGTGATTTTCAATCCAACTTCATCAAAGAGGGTTTTAAATTACAATACCAAACTCAACTTTCCTACCTGCTTCCAGTTGTAAATTATCACTTATTAAATGTAATTAGTTAATCCACTGTTGTCCCATAAGAGAGCATGCCCTGCAGTAGTGATAAACAAATGTATGAGTTTTTCATTGCCAGGACATGTAAAACTTAAAAGTACATGTCCAACATTTTAGAAATACTGCCCCTGCACTATGGGCTGTTTATGGCCCACTCTTGGGGTGATTGTTTGTATTAAAAAGGAAGGTTAAGGCCTGGCAGAATTATTTTTATGTTGCTAGGTTGAAATGGCAGTTTAAAACTGCATACAAAGATTGCAATGGCAGGTCTGAAACATGTTTAAATGGCTACTTAAGTGGGTGGCACAATAAGTGCGGCAGGTCCACTAGTGCCATTTAATTTTTAGACCCCAGGTCCATGTAGTACCACTCAATTAGGGACTTATAAGCAACTTAAATGTGCCAATTGGGTTTAAGCCAATGTTACAGTGTCCTAGGGAGTTAGTACATGCACGTTAGCACTAGAGAGCAGTTGTAAAATGCATAAAGTCTTAAGGCAAACAAAAACGAGATCAGCAAAAATGAAGGAGGAAGATAAAAATTTAGAAGGGAAGACCACCCTAAGGCTGACAGTTTTGGTAAAAGAATATTAATGACAGCTTGTCTCAGAGCAACATACTATCATCGCTGGACTAGTACTCTGGACACCCTGTGGGGAGTGAATTGCAAAATGAAGCTATTTCTCCTCTTTCCGCTAGACCTCAATTGGCCTCCATGCAAAACGTGTCTTCTACCAAGTGCTCTTTCCATGCACAGGCACAGGCACTTGCTCAAACTCATCTCTCCATGCATTCTCCATATAAATTACATAAGCACACACCAAAGACATGGGGGCAGATTTATGAGACCCTAGCGCCTCTTTGCGCCGCAAATGCGTCACTTTATTTGACGTAACGGCGGCGCAAACAATGCGCCCTATTTACAACGTGACGCATCTAGGAGATGCGTCACGTTGGAAAGCCCTGCGCCATAAGGAGGCGTTCCTACGCAGGGGGTGGCGTTCCTGCGCAGGAGCGCCTCCTAAAAGTGGCTGAGTGAAATCTATGAGATTTCACGGCGGCGCAAACAATGCGCCCTATTTACAACGTGACGCATCTAGGAGATGCGTCACGTTGGAAAGCCCTGCGCCATAAGGAGGCGTTCCTACGCAGGGGGTGGCGTTCCTGCGCAGGAGCGCCTCCTAAAAGTGGCTGAGTGAAATCTATGAGATTTCACTCAGTCACTTTCTACGTCAATTCCTTACGCCTGCTTGAAGCAGGCATAAGGGTGACGCACCATGCATTGTAGGGGTGGCCCCTGTGCATTGCAGGAGTCATGTCGCACTTGCGACATGACTCCAGCAATGCGCCGCCCGTACGCCGAAAGATGCGTCACGCATCTTCCCTGCTTTGCACCATGGTGCGCCGCATTGTAAATGCGGCGCACCATGGGTGGCGGAGCTGTGGCGCACTGTGGCGCACATTAACTGGCGCATCCCTGAGGATGCGCCAGTTAACATAAATCTGCCCCATGGCCTTTACTGTGCTAGTGAGTCAGTCCTGATAAAACTGACCAAGTATCATTACTCACTCAGGGTAAAGGGTGTCTTGCCTCTCTCAAGAGAAGGTGCATGGTAAATGAACCTGAACTTTGGGTTATTCACATTCATCCAGTGTGACTTATCCCACTAGGAGCACCGCTTAATTTGAGCAGGTGCTTTCCGGTGCTCAGCACTGGCACCTAGTCCTCAGCACCGGTGCGTGTCGCACCAGTTAAGGACACACTCATTTGGAAGACATGTGATTTTCCACAGACTCACAGGAGCTTGAGCCATGCAGAGACTCAAACACCGTTCACCAGATCCGAAATTGGCAGCTCTAGCCATTAGGCCAAATCTTCTCGAGAATAATAAGTGCTGGGGCTCTAGTCAGGAGGCAGATTGCACCTGCACATTTCTCCTATAAGCGCTAACTCCTGATGAGAGCCCTGGCACTTTTTATTTTACAAATTAACCACTGACTAGGAGTATTTATGGAGCATCTCTCAAGGTATTGTAAATGAAGAATACAATCATACTCACTACCAGTCCTACACTTTATTAACCAGCAAGGAGGTATGTAGGATGGATGAAGAGCCACACAAATCTAACCTGGCTTCTTCCTATCCCTTAGGATGAGGTTTCCTTCCATCCTATGTAACCACTTGCTATAAATGCAGCCAACATCGTTGACTTTCAAGACCATCTTCCCTATTCTTTTTCACTACCCTGCCTTTCAGAGATGTAAGAATGTCCTGCTCTGCTTCTCCTAACAATACATTTTACAGGTATTATGTTAGCTAATCAAGAGGAGTAGAACAGCAAATACACCCTTGTGTCAATATCAGACACACCAAATTCTCTCTCAGTAGTTTAGTTTGGATTGCTAATTAGATCAGCATATATACCGGTGCGAGGTAGTCCTTGTTGAAACATCATTACCTTTTTAGGTCTCACCTAGGCAGGGCATGTGCTGTCTCTCCGAGACATCAAGTAATTAGTATATGTGGTGAAACTCCATCTACTCCACCAATTGGCTTTTTATTGGTTTCTTTGCTTGTCTCCTTCAATCTCTTCATTTTCACAGGCTAATGTGCTTTTTAGTTCCTCCTTTATTTCTTTGGGAATGCATATACAGCACCCCCTAACTACTGGGAACATGCTGCTAGTGGAATGAAGTGTTTGTCTTGGAACTCTTTCGTTTTTTTCTGTTGCTTGCTTATTCAGCATTGCAGTGCTCGATGCACATCTGTCGTGCTCCCACCATCATCACCCTTGGTGTTGCCCACCGCCACCTGCCCCTCCTCCTTGGTTTTAATTGATGCTTCCTATTTTGACCATTGCTTGTGTCACTTTAATTTTCAGCACGCCATGCGCGCTTTCAGTTACATGTTTATTTCAATTAATGCTAGTGTTACAGTGTACATGGGCACAGCGCTTTGTTTTAGCACAATGCCCATTTGTTTTTACTTCCTTCTCCGGCCCACCTCAGTAGCTCCCATTGGCAGTCCGGCAAAGGGAGAAATGAGTTTCAGGCTTCTCCTGTTGCCTTCTCCCCGCCTCTTCGCATTATTATTCTTTGTCTTGCCCTGTGATGTTTGCGGAGGAAAGAGGAGCCTGGAAAGGGACAAACTACGGGGCCCCAACCCCCACAGGACGGTAAGCGTACATCTTTAATAATTCTTTTTTTTCTTAATTGCATTGCTAAATGCCCTTCTGTGTTGTCGTCCCCACCTTCATCATCCATACCGCCACCCAACCTCAGTGTCGTTCCCGCCCCTTCTCCTTGTTTTTAATTGATGCTTCCTGCCTTAACCAGTGCTTGTTGTTGCTGCTTGCACACTAATAATGGCCGCTCAGGGTGCTCCTCACTTCAGCTAACCTCCCCCACAGCCTCGAAGCACGCATGTACCAGACCGATTCCATTTCTAATGCTTATTTAACATGTAAGCATTATTACCAGAATGTCTCTGTTAATGTGTTACTAGGCAGAGATCCGGGCTGCATTGCATTGTGCTTTTATGAGGAGTAAAGCTGTTTTTTTTCTTTAGGCAGTAACTCCACTGCTGCTTTGGTTTCTGTTCTTGCGTTTGTATAATTTTCATTTTCATTTTAAAATGAAGCAGACTCTGCTCTTGCAGCCATTCATTGCACACCCTCGGATGGAGGCTGTGCGCTTTTTTTTTCTAAGTTGCTTGGACACCCCTAATGGCCACTCGGGGTACATCTCCTTGCTTCAGCCCACCCTTGCTCCAGCCCCCCTCTTCCCCAGCCTTGGAGCGCACATGTACAGTGGCAGGATCACACCGAATGCATTTCCAATGCTTGTTTAACGTGTAAGTATTCTTACTAGAATGTTGGTGTTTACGTGTTACTATGCAGAGCTGCGATGCATTGTATTTTTGACAAGGAGTAAAATGTTTGTTTAGGGAGTAACTCCACTGCTGCTATGGTTTCGTTTTCTTTTTAAATATTGTTTTGCCCGGTGGAGCACGGTTATGGCTAGTGCTTCACTCAGGATTTCGGTGGCTTGCATACTATGGACGGGCCACCTGCCTCTGTCGTAGAAGACTCCAGGCAGCCACTGGGATGTTCCTTTCTTCGTTTACCTGTGAGTTAACTCTTGGCACTGACTGCAGATGTGACCGTGTATAATGAGATGAACAGTTTGTTTAATGTTTGGGCTGATGGAATGCATTTACTGGTATCACTGACACCATAAAAAATGTATCTATGGTTATTGCAGCTACGTTTTCAGTTGGTAGATGACTTACGCCTGACATATATTGGAGGATTAAATCTGTACAGCAGGCCAATTAATGACACTAGTAAATTGTGTGTAGATTGACGTTCAGCCAAATAAAACACAGGCTTCTTTTAAGTTAGGGATACAAAATTCATCCTCCATAATGATTTATGCTTTCAGGTGAATTCTTAGTTGCTGGCATTCTCAACCATAATTTTATTGTTTACACATATATGTCACACATTTTCATAATCAGTGTTACTTTTGCAATGTTAACACAGGATTGTAGATGCATTGGTGATGTCATAAATAAGGATACCCCTCAATATGTGGTGAGGGACTCCTGTGATTGTTTCTACCTGCTGTCTAAGTACCTTGACAGCCTTCTACCAAACATCTTTTACTAATATCCATTTCTTTTCATTTTCAACCTTTTGGGTCTTCTCGGTGAATAACATACTGTTGGGATCTGGTCCTTGTGGCTTAGAACTCTGGTGAGAGAATGTTCCCTGCGTGGAACAAAGAGTGTGTAGTGTTCCCACCACGGCAGTTGCTGCGGGGAAGTCCCTTTAACTGGAGGTAATAAAGTGTGCTCCCTTTCCATATTCAGTGTGGGGACTTAACTCATTTCACTGGCGATGAGGATTGAATCGATTAAGAGTTAGATTGTGCAGGCTGGTCCGCTTAAACTGTTTTAACATCAATGACTTGTGCATTGTATCAACTGATGCTAGCAATGTCGGTCTGGGTGCTGTGCTTCTTCAAAAAAGAAGAGATGGTCGTGAAGAAACTATTGCCTTCGCTTCCAGAACTTTGAGAGGTGCCGAAGGTACTTACTCGACTATTGAGAAGGAAGCTCTGGGTTTGTGGTGGGGTGTACAGCATTTTAAGAACTTTCTATGGGGCAATGAATTCATACTGAGGACAGACCACAAACCTTTCCTTGATTTATTCGCAACCAAAGGTGGTGGCAGGGCTACAGCACGTGTCGCCAAGTGGCAATTCAGGCTGCAGAAGTTTCGTTATAGTCTTGAATACGTGCCTGGTGTTAAGAATCATGTGGCTGATTGTTTGTCTTGATTGCCCCTCTGTGCTGGTAATGATGTTTCTGATTGTAATGATTTAGAAATTGTCTGTGCTGTGTGTTCTTTGGTAGACACTGTGGGTTGTGCTCTTTCTGAGTGTGAGTTGTTAAACAGCATTTCTGAGGATGCTGTAGTCACGAAAGTCCTTTATTATTTATCTGGTATGTGGCCCTGTGATGAAAGACTGTCCTTCCGAGTTGGTTCCCTATAAAAGAGTTAAAGACGAATTATCTGTTGTGGATGGTGTGTTACGCAGGGGTGGTCTGCTTGTGGTTCCCTCCTCTATTCGCAGCAGATTCTGAATTTGGCTCATGAGGGCCCTCTGGGTATTCGTGCTATGAAAGGTAGAGTTAGGCAAGATTTTTGGTGGCCAGCTCTAGACAAGGACGTGGAACATTTTGTGCGTGATTGTTGTACGTGTGTTACTAGTGACAAGTCCCAAGTGACCCAACCTTCTCCTATTGAGCCAATTGTTGTAAAGGATATACCTTGGACCAAACTAGCTTTTGATATTGCTGGTCCGTTTGGTCTCATTGGTTGTTCTCCCAAGTATGCTCTTGTTCTGATTGATTATATGTCCAAGTGGCCTGAAGTTAGATTTGTGGATAATGCCAACTCCTCTTCTATTATCAGTTTCTTCCACGACATTTTTCTCAGGGAGGGTTTTCCGGAAGAACTTGTATCTGACAATGGTACGCAGTAGACTTCTTTTGAAATGCACAGTTTTCTCAAAGAGGCAGGGATTAGACACATTTGTATGTCTCTTTCATCACCCTCGTAGCAATGGTTTAGTCGAGCGATTCAACCGTGTTGTCAAGGAACATCTACAACTTGCTTTGGTTAATGGTTTGCATTGGCGCAAGGCTCTCTGTGATATGTTGTGGGCTGTAAGAACCACTCCTCATGTTAGCACTGGAATTGCTCCTTTTACTTTTCTTCGGGGTAGGGTGGCAGGTTCTAAATTGAATAAGGAGTGGATGTCTAGACGTGTGGTTGATACCAGCAAGATGTCTGCTGTAACTGACGTTAGAGATGCAGTTCAGGCGAAGTATGATACTAGGTTTGATGCACGTCATTCTCTGGATGTTAAGGCGGGTGATTGGGTGAGGATTAGAAAAACGGGTTTTCTTCGTAAAGGAGAGTCTCGTTTTTCCTCTCCCAAAAGGGTGTCTCTTGTAAAGGATCGGTAGGTGGTGTTGATGGATGGAAGAGTGTGGAATAAATCCTCCATTTCCATTGTTCCAAAATCTATGATTGACTAGGTTAACAAAAGACTTGGCGCACATTCTTCTTCTGTCAGTGTGTCATCTGATGTTCATGGGAAGGATTGTGTTGTCCATTCTGATCATGCTCCTCCTAGGAGAGTGTCTTCCAGGTCGAAATGTGTACCTGTCAAGTTCCGCGATTATAACATTTGGTAGTTTACTTTTATTGTTATCCTTGCTTCTATGCATTTATGATGTCTCTTTTGCTTCTCTTCTTTTCTTCTTTCTTCTAATTTCATCTCTGTTTATTTTCCTCATCTTTATTTTCCTTGTTCTTCCTTTTATGAAGAAGGGGAGGTGTGTTGGGATCTGGTCCTTGTGACTTAGAAGTCTGGTGAGAGAATGTTCCCTGCGTGGAACAAGGAGTGTGTAGTGTTTTCACCACAGCAGTTGCTGCCGGGGAGTCCCTGTAACTGGAGGTAATAAAGTGTGCTCCCTTTCCATATTCAGTGTGGAGAATTACCTCATTTCACATACTTGCCCATTTTAATTTAAAAAGGAGCCGTCAAAGGTGGGGGGGCATCTTTAACTATGTTGTTTCTGCTTACATTTCACATGCTTTACTTAATCTCACATTTCCTGAGTGTTTGCTATTTCCAGGATGTGGTTGTTTTTTCCATTTTTTTCCCATTCTGCATATTACTCTGGTCTTCCCTCCCTCATAACCTATTTCCCATTTTCTGGATCTCCTGCGCCGCAAGGTCATATAAACGCAATAGCGCTATGCAAACACCACTCCATTGCATAAAAAATACAAAAGGTAAAAAACATTGTCATTTTCAACGCCAAGAGCTCTAACTCTTGCAAATGTGAGACCTATTGCATTGCAAATGCAAAAGGTCTCGCATTTGTGAGAGTTTGAGCTATTGACATTGTAAATAACAAAACCTTTTATTTATATGTTTTGAAAGCCTGAAAGTGGTGCGTAACAATTGTCCTTGCTTATGAGAAGCAAGGATGACAGTAAAAGAGGCATAGTTACTGCTAGCCTTGCTTCTTGTAAGCTATGACTATAAGTACAAAGTACGTTTTTACGCACCGCTTGCAAGCTTTCAAAACACATAAATAATAGGTATTGTCATTTACAATGCTAATAGCTTAAACTCCCACAAATGCGAGACCTATTGCATTGCAAATGCTTGTTAACTTCTTGGAGCCTCAGTGGGTATCCTTACTATGAAGACCCACAAAAAGCAAGAATGATACTACTGCTTTTCTTTCAGCAGAGACAATGTGTCTGCAGACCCCATACATAAGCACACTTAGCAAACATACTTCGGAGCCCAGACAAATATATCTTAAAGAAGCTCTAAGGTCAGTTCTTGAAGATCAGTTTGACTATCCAGGCCAAGTGTCTTATGGGGCTGCTACAGCTAGTACTTCAATGAATACAACACTCGTGTGCTATACTCTCTCCTCTCATGAGGTTACAAGTCCAAATAGAGTCTTTCAGAGATAGTCCTCTCCACATTTTGACTTATGTGCCAACCTCAAATTATCATTAATTAATACCCTGAAGTGAGATAGGGTTGCAAAAAGCGTTCTTATCAGACAATTTGATTTTCTGCATCTAAGTAATCCCAACAATCATTATCTTTCCTAGAGTCCTACTGAACATAAGGGAATCCTTAGCTTACATTTCTCCGGTCCTGCTGGAATAGCAAGAACAGCACTTCCTCCAAGATCTGGGATACTTATCTGTATCAGTCTTTCCTTGCTAACGATAGTGTTGTTTAGATTCTTGAGTGACTTCTTCATTACTTGTTCTTGCTGAGCCAGCCTAATCTGCTACCATTGGAAGTGTTTGGGATTCTGGCTGATGGTGAGACCATTTGCAGAACTATTTGCTGAGTCTTAGACACTGTTTGGCAACATTCTCTCTGTCAGTCTGGAACAAAATGTGGTTCCTCTTAATTTCTCTATGCATACTATTTTAAACTCCCTTTTCAAACCATTTTGTCAATGGCTTTTCTTACCCTACAACTACTCTGTTATTACACCATTGGAAAGTACCACTTTGTGTATCATGCAATGAAAGAGATCCTATGACTTTCACAGTCCTCTTATACCTGTGACCTTAACAGTGGAATATCTTTCTTTGCATGGGAGCCTACAGAGGCAGTTATGTTCTCTTAACCCCTTCGGCGCTCATGACGAGCTGAGCTCGTCATGAGTGGTGCCGCTCGCACGCTGATGACGAGCTCAGCTCGTCATGTAACGCGGCTTTTTGAAAAAAGCCGCGTAGCGCAAAAATAGCCGCTGCAAAGCATGCGGTTAATGAGGCTACCTTAAGGTTCACCACTATCCTCTTGTTCACATCCTCTTGGAGTTTTGATGTTACAGCTCCCTGTATATCCAATCACCACTTCTCTCTTGATGGTCTAATGTACTACAATCATGTGATAACTAAAGCAGGGTCATCTTCAATTCTCCGTCTGTCATTACTTTCTCTCTTTGTGATTAGCTGCCTCTGGGAAAACATAATCCAAACAAACAGTACCTCTAGACTCCCTCCTGAGTAGTCCAATTTCCTATTCTGTTTCAGAAACTCCACTTACTGGCCATTTGGTATTAAAGATCATGCATTCACCCAGCATTGATACCTCCTTTTTTAGCTTCACACGGGCCACAGGGAAACTCATCTTGAGCTGATTGACTCAGTTCCAGTGTTGAAGATATTCTGTCTGCAGCTAACTGGTGCTGTGACTCTTACTTTATGTTCATCACAACCAATCTAATAATGAAGCAACTAGAACAGTCAATGATGAGCTTTAAACATGCATATGAAGCATGCCTCGCTGTCTTTCCTTAAAGTGGAATTTTTTTCAGGTAGGTACAAAATAATTCTGAGATTTTAATGAAGATACAGTATATTATAATCATCATGGAGTCAATTTATTAAAATCCAAGATTTTCTCTTCAGATATTAGAAAAACCCGATCACCAGATTTCTAATAACTCTATCTGGTGGAATCATGCTGTATGCCTGTGTACAAATGACACACTATTGGGTCAATATTTCCGGACTTTGTGGACATATTGAAGGAGATCAAGGCTGCACCATATTTAAAAAAAAATCCTGGTAGTATCTTGTTAAGATGAAATAGTAATCAGGTATTTTGTAATACTCATTTCATAGAAAAGAGTGCTAAACCTACCATTAAGCAAACATTAAAATCTGGAAAGTTTCTGAGGGCTACACAAGAGAAGTGAATGATGCTCCTTTTCATCAATTGGGAATATGCATAGTGCAAGAGAAAGGAATGTCTGAAGGGATTTTTAAGACCCCAATAATATGTATGTGCATGTGATTTGTGAAATTGTTTGCTCACAATAAAGACTAAGAAAATCTTTACGATCCATAATTAAAATGTGATGGTAAGCAGAATGCAGACCCATGCAGGAGCAATAACATTCTGAAAAGATTAAGGTAATGTAAGTTGAAATTTCATATATTTTAAGGAAACAGGAGGGCACGAAAGCTGTGGTAAGTGTCAGCAGCAAAGCCTCCGGCCCCCAACACTACCTGGTCGGAAGCCATCCAAGAGTGGCTTGACGCCTTCGACAACTTCGTGCACTGCAAATGGTGTTTCAGGGACATTTCTTGCACGTGCCCGGTTGGTGCTCAATCCTCTTCTAAGCTCTAGTTGGGTCAACTGCTGCCGCGCTATACCCTTCACGAACAGACCCAACACAAAAGCATGTCTAGGTGCAAGCTTTAGGGTGCAACCACAAGTACATCTCAGCAGCTGCAGTTCGGATGTCGAGACTAGGGACAGGTCCTGATATGACTTGGACAGGAGGGGGACGTGGGGTCGGTGCCCGCAATGGCCAGTCCGGGCCTGCTTCTAGCACAGACATTATCACACTAGCACAATAAACATCCTGTTGCAGCGCTCTCAGGCAACATGGTGTTGCCTGTGTCTGAAAATGCACTTCCCACTGAGAACAGTACAGCTCTGTGAAGATCTTATAGTGGAAGTGTTGCTTGCATAGTTCCTGATTATTGATCTTTCCGTATCTCATGGAGTCTTTCTTTATACACCTAAGCAGTTGTGTATTTTTCTCTCAAGAGAGTTGTTTGGTTGCCAGCAAAAACAAGCATTTTGCATTCAACTTTATTCTGTACCTAGCTATTTATTGACTGTATTTTGTACTCCATGGATCCCTGTATGGCTTTTATAGAGATGAGCTTTGAAACTGGTAACTCGTGAGCATATTGTATCATGTATATATATATATTTGTCTTAGATAATTCTCATTACTGACTGACTCCCCACAAATTACAAATGCAAGCTAGAATCTATCTCAAAATCTTAATTTCCAAGACGAAACTCCACCTTCCCACAATAGCCAGATTATCATTGCTTTGGTGAAAAATACATGTGCTTTATGAGAAAAAACACTACGTAACTGAATTTGTAAATTTGCATGACCCTCCCACTGTAGTGGATATTCCACATTTCCATCCACTCTCCCTTCCCACTCTTTCCTTAACACCTGAAGCAGCACATATATATACGTCTACACAGTCTTGGCATGCAGAGCATATAGGACAAACATAGTTACAGTGCAGTTATATGCCCTTACCTTTGATAGTTGCATTGATGAGTATGTGAAGCAGTACTTCTGTCGTAAATGGCTTTGTGGAATTGTTCCTGTCATCCTTTTCTCACAAACTACATGAAATTCTCGCAATACTAAGAAAACCCCTTTTGTGTTATTGAGCAAATGGCATCATTAGACCCCCCTTTGTCTTTTTTGACGTTGATTCACTTCCCGCTCCACACTTTCACTTGGACTCAGTATTGCATCTGCAGAGGCTCTGCTTTATTTCATTGAGCAAAATGCTTTGCAGGATAGTTCTGCATTTGTAAATTTTGCAAGCCTTTAAAATCGATGGGCCCAGATTGATTAAGCTGTTTCCTCCGAACCATGGTTTGAAATAATTTGCAATGATCTTGGGACTCTGATCTTTAGTGTATATCAGTCCTTTGAACAGGTATCAAGGAATTTCGTTTAAAGTTACTCAGATTGTAATGTTGGCATCACTATTTTTCACAGTAAACTTTTTGCATGTATTTGATACTTGTATAGCAAAAAAGCTGGCCACTGTAAAGATTCAAAGGCAAGAGTACTGTAAATTAGTGAGAGGAGAGGTAGAAGGTTACAGGGTTGTCACTGCACTGTGATGCAGTGTTCTTTAAAGAGGTGTGTCTCCAACTCTTTCCTTGTCTGGAGCAGTGCAGGGGCAGGCATTAGGGATAAGGGGTCAATATTCCAGATCCTGAGTGCATAGATGGAAAAGGCTGGATGCCTTATTTTTAGGTTTTGCCTGCACAGTGCTTGCGAAATCTCTTGTAGTAAAATAAAAGGAATCTTAAAAGGGGCTTACTTTTACTTACAAAAGGCTGGTTCCCATGTCACTCTCCTTTCCTTGAATCCTATTTGTCACCGCCTCCTCCTCTCCTCTGTCTTCCTCCTGGTCTTTGAGTCTTTATACTGCAGTGGAGCCTGGACTGAGCCAAGTACTGCCGCCAGTGGCCAGTGTCATTCCACTGCAGACTTTGCAGAATCTCTATCCAAAAATAATAATTCATGCTCTCTGGTTCACCCCACCACCATCCCCATTTCAGTCATTTTTAAAACCCACCAGCTTGCCTTTCCTTTAAAACCCACTGCCCAGCTCCTCCTGCTTTCCTCTGTTTCTAAATCACACCCCACACTTTCCTGTTGGTGGAACGCAAGAGACACATGAAGCTTTTTTTAAATATCTGGTGCTCTCAGAGTCTACTTCACATATTTATTCTCCTAGTGCATAGGAGTACACCACGGGAAGGCAACGTGTACATTACACAGAATTCACAAATGTAAACTCCTGTCAAATGTCAGAATTGTGGTATTGTGTTTATCCATAATGAAATCCATTTACATATTTTGTGATTCCCTTTTCTTTTATAATTGAAGATATGCACGCCTCCTGTGAAATCCTGCTCTTTGGCTGCTCCTCCTTGAAAGTAAAGCTGATATCGATCACTTTATATAAATACCAGAGCAGATCCTCCATGCCTGTGGTCTGCCGTTAACTCATCTGTCCTACAACAAGCCTGACTGCTCTGTGGTATTCTGTGGTATTCTGGGAGCTGCACAAAGTGGAACTACCCTATTTATGTCAAGCCTCAACAGCGATTGCATTATTAGACGACCTGTTTTCCCTACTTTGTGGGATCTGAGTACTGCCATGCACATAATTCCACTACACACCAAATACATCCACTCCACTCCAAAACACATACATAAAAAACATTATGTTTCAAACGCCAATAGCTCTAACTCTGCAAATGCGAGACCTATTGCATTGCAAATTATTGTTTCTTTACGGCGGGCTAAAACAAGACCTCCTTCACACTATTTATCCAGCTGCCAGTAAAATTGTCCATCCTATGCAGGCTAAACAGCAGAGATTAGGTACTATTTTGGCAGCTACTGGGCAAATAGCAGAGATGATGTGCTATTTGGCTGGCTTCCTTTATTTAATCAAACAATATTTAAATACACAATTTATCATCCCCAGGGTAGGTTGAGAATGCTCAGCTGTCCTTGCAATATTGGAAAATGTAATCTTTGCACCTTCAGAACAGCTTCTAAAGTATTTTCTTCTTGGTTAATATCTTTGAGAAACTGAAATGTAAAATGCATCTTTTGTTGCCATTTAAAACAAACCAAAAAATCCAGTGGAAGAGCCCCGTTGAAGGGTGTCATGTTTTGTCACTTTGCTTGTTTCAGTCAGGTAACATGTCCGCTTGCTTTGAAGTTCATCAGCCGCTACTGCCCACTGTCTCTTCATATGGTTATTCCTTTACCTCATTGCTAGCACTGCTGCTTCAATGGGTCTGCCTTATTTATTTTATTTATTTATATAATTCGATTTTATATAGCGCGAACTTTACCTGAAGGTGTCAGAGCGCTTTACATAAGAACCAGTTGCAAAACATAAAGACTTAGGATTACATGCGTTACATAAAAAATACAAACAGGAAAAAATGCAAATGTACAAGATGTAAAGTCACACAAGGAAGAGATACAAACAGAAAGAAAAATTGCAAATGTACAAGTAGTAAAGTCACTCAAGGAAGAGATACAAATGGATATACTCTAAGAGTCACATAGGAATGGTAGAGAGTACAAAGGTCTACTGCATATACTAGTGATTAGAGTTATCTCTATATACATATATATACACATAGTAGATTTTCTCAGGTCAAGACCCAAAAGAAAAAAAACCTGGAGAGCAGAGTTCCATTAAGTGGGGTCAGAGGGGGGGACGCAGTCACAGCACCAAAGGAGGGTGGGAGGGATACAAGGGTATGGAGAAAAGGCAAAACAGAAAAGGGAAGAAACATTTGAGGTTCGTCAAGGGGGAAACAAGGGAAAAGGGTAAAGGACGAGGGAATGGACAAGATGGCGGGTCAGGGTCCAGAGAAAAGTGGCCAAGAACAGCAGCAAAATGGCAGCCAGGACAAAAGAAAAAGTAAAGAGGTCCATGAGAGTCCGTGGCGGGACAGGTCGCGCCGATGAAGTAGTGTTAATCTCAGAAGAACAGACGACTCTGAAATCCCTTCCGAAGCCGCTGCCACCAGCGTCTCTCCAATCTGTTGACTTCCTGCCTGCAGTTGTGTGTTTAATATAGTCACTAGCTCACTCCTCCGTCAGGTCATCGGCTGCCAGTTTCAGGGTATGCATGCAGTATGTGGCAGACTGGATGACTATAAACTCCCTGAAACTGAACGGCGAAAAGACGGAGGTGTTGATTTTTGGGAAGGACCAAGATTCTTGGTCTGATGAGTGGTGGCCACCTTCTCTCGGCATCTGTCCCACTCCCTCCCAATCTGCCAGAAATCTGGGCGTAATATTCGATACCTCGCTCTCTATGACCCTTCAAGCCAACAGGACCGTGGCCACATGCTGGGGTGTGATTAGGATACTCAATAAAATCCGTGGGTATCTTTCCCCCCAGGCTCGTAAACAGGTTGCAGTTGCCTTAGTAGGATCAAGATTAGATTACTGTAATTCTTTGTACATGGAAGCCTATGAAAGTCTTGTTCACCGACTGCAGATAGTGCAGAATGCTGCAGCTCGGTTTGTCCTGGCCCTCCCTAAATCCTCCTCCGCTACCGCAGCCAGGAAAGAACTTCATTGGCTCCCTGTTCACCAAAGAATTTCTTTCAAAATTCTGTGCTTGGTTTACAGAGCTCTGGCAGAAGGCCCCTCGAGCGCCATTGGCTCCCTTCTCACGCGCTATGTCCCCACATGAGATCTTCGTTCTTCGGGACTCTGTCAACTGGTTGCTCCTCGTGTTAAATTAGCCAGATGGGGAGCCAGAGCTTTTTCCGTGGTTGCCCCGAAGCATTGGAATTCTATCCCTATCCTAATAAAAACCCTTCCCTCAATTGAGACATTTAAAAAGGCTCTTAAAACCTGCCTTTTCAAGAGGGCATACCAATGAGAGAAGGCTGTAGAATGGGGGATTTTGCTGCTATATTTGACTTAGGCGCCTTGACGCCCATGGGGCTAAGTTTGCGCATGATAAGACTCGGTTCATTCATTCATTCATTTTCTTTTTCCCCGCTGGTTTAAATTAAAAAGAAACTCATAGGACAGCTGTCCCTTTCATAGTTTGCTCTTCTATTGGCACGTAGCGACGTGAAAGTAAAAAATGTTTACTGATTTTAAAAAGCTTCAGCCTCACATAATGACTGTATCACAAAGCAGCACATATTCCTCTCCAAACAGCCATTGGGTTTATGAAACAAGAGATTTGAATGTTGTGTTATCATACAAGAGACTTGAATGTATTTTATATAAGCACAACTCCTATTAAGACTCAAATGTGAGTTTGTAGAAATTGTTTCAAATAAGTTCTTGAATTAGAATGCCTTATTTTTTTTATCAAGCTTCTACACAATCTGGGAAATATTGGAACCAGTAGGAGCAAAGCCATTTTCCTTGCTCTATTACATTTTTTGCATTAGATCAACATTAATATGTAAGCATGCAAATGTATTAACTGTGCAATATTCCTGTTTAGAATTACCATATCTAGGGGGCATATTCTCAGGAACGTGTGATAACCATCGCAAAAGTAACTTAACGCAACTTCGAACATCGCAGTCTATCACGGGAAAATTACGCCGTGTTAACGAAGCATTCTCAACACGGGGGTACCGTGTGATAGACTCCAGATAACGTACCGACTGACCGCGTTAAAATCAACGCCACGCCGCAAAAATGAGAAACGCCTTATGGGAACAGTCCAGCCCGAACTGCCAAGCCAGGTCCTCCCTGGAGTGGAAACAAGCACCCTAGGACCGGTCTCGAGGTTTCACCCCTCTTCAGCCAGGATAGCTTGATTCCAGGGGAACGTAGAGCACTGTAACCCACGTCTGGGCATACCTGTCCCACTCGGGGTGGCAACTGCAAAAAGAACAATTGTGGGACAGAATGCAGAGCAATGTCATACATTCACCCCAGAGATCTGGGCCTAAATCCATCGTTTTTTTGCTCACCATGCCATTCCAGTTTGGACCCAGCCATATGCAAATCAGTCTTGACCCTGCACCCAATGGGAACAGTCCAGCCCGAACTGCCAGGTCAAGTCCTCCCTGGACTGGAAACAAGCATCCTAGGACCGGTTTCGGGATTTCAGCCCTCATCAGCCAGGATAGCTTGATTCCAGTGCCAAGGAGAACACGGGACCCACGGCTGGGCATACTCGTCCCACTCTGGGTGTAAAATGCATAAAGAACAAATGATGGATAGAATGCAGAGCAATGTCATACATTCATCCCAGTACAAAGATCTGGACCTAAATCCATCGTTTATTTGCTCGCCATTCCAGTTTGGACCCAGCCATATTCAAATTAACCCTGGGCGAAGTACTACCCTATGCTCAAGTAGTTTGTGAAGTTTGTTCTACTTCGCACTACGCAAATTGCACGTAGCACAGTGCAAACACACATAGGGAAGCTGTCATTTTTTGCTTGTTTGCAGTCATCAACGTCAGGTTGACAACCATGAGCGAGCAAAATTACATCCTGGCGAAACTTTTTCCTTGTTCGCGATCAGCAACATCAAGTGGCCGATCGCGAGCATGGGAAATAAACCTCCCGGCGAGATTCTAAACACGGGGAGGTCAGGTTTCTCATTGCGAGTGGTCTCGTATACTCGCGACCGCTCCAATGAGAAACTACCAGTCCGCGATGAGAAAGCTGCCGCTCGAGAAAAAAACTACACGAGCGGCAGAAAAGACCGCTGACACTGTGCAAGATGCGATTTGCACTGATTGCACAGTGCAGACAAGCATCCGGCACTGTGCAATCAGTGCAAACAGCATTTTGCACAGTGTACTACGCAGTTCGGGTAGCTACGCGTAGCTCGCTTAGTGCAAAGTGCACTTCATCTAGCTACGTGTAGAGCTACTACCTGGACTACACCCATGGTTAAGGCAAATCAATCTTGACCCTGGAACCAGTTTCAGAGTATGTCACCCTTCTTCAGCCAGGCTAGCTTGAATCCAGTGGCACAGTGAGCAAGGGACCCACGTCTGGGCATGCCCATCCCACTTAGGGAAAAAAGTGTTAGAGCAAACCTGAAAGCGGTCCTAGGATGCTCGTTAGACCTGGCACCATTAGCGTTGGTCTCCCTTCCATTTTTGCTGTTGCTTCATGTGTTTTTGCTGGTGTTAGATGCTTTGGGCACTGTGCCACTGCTGTACAGTGCCACAGTGCAAGTGCTCCCTACTGTAAATTAATGTATGGATTAGTGATTCCATGATTGGCTATTTTGGTTTACCTGTCAGACCCTAGTACAGTGCACCAGGAGTGCCCAGGGCTTGTACACCAAATGCTGCTGGTGGGCTTGCAGCACTGGTTCTGCCACAAACAGAAGCATGTGGTAAAAGTGTATCTAGGGTCTGCCATTGCAGAGTCTGTATACAGTCTGGAACTGCCAAGCTGACTGGGCAAGTGCACCCACTTGCCAGTCCCTAAAACTTCTCTTTTCTTCATATCAGACACCCCTATGGTAGGCCCAAGGGCAGGGTGCATTCTAAGCATAAGGTAGGACATGCCCCGGTGTTTGTGGCATGTCCTAATAGTGAATTACAGCCATTTTCGCTTTTCACTATTGAAAGGCTACCTGTTCTCTGTAGGCCAGAATGGGCAGTTAGATTAGTACATTTTATAATCCTAACTGACTCAGGAAACATGGTAGAAATTCGAGTTTAGTATGCCTGAAAACATAATGATAAAATACATCTTTAGTAAAGTTGGTTTTAACATTCTGTGTTTGTAAATACCACTTTTAGAAAGTAGGTATTTTCTTGTCAAACTATCCAAACCTGCCTCTGCTAGGTTGTGTATTCCTTGTCTGGAGTTTGAGTGACAGAGCTGGGGGATTCCAAGAGACAGAATGAGTCAGCCCAGTGGTGAATAGAGAGATCTGCATCTAGATGGGTGGGAGGGCGGGGAACATCCTTTACGACGAAACTTTAACAACGCGGTACTGTTACCACGCTACTTTTACAACGCAAGTCGTTACAACTTGCGCTGGGGGGCGCTCCAGGATAGTAAATAGTTTAATTTACTATCCAACTCCTTCCCTAGAGTCCACGGGGACTGGAGTTGGAATAGTAAATAAAACTATTTACTATCCAGCGCCCCTCAACGCAAGTCGTTGTAACGACTTGCGTTGTAAAACTAGCGTGGTACCGGTACGCGTTGTCAAAGTACGCGTCGTACCGTCATACACCCTGGGAGGAGTTGCACCTGGGACCTGAATAGGGTTGTGCCCGCCTTCCACATGCTGGCTCCACCTCCTGTGGTGCGGCTGATGTCTCTGCCCTGCAATGAGAAAGAAGAGAAGGAATCATGTCAACAAAGTGCTCCAGGGCTCTGCTTTCCCTACACAATGCTGGCTCCACCTCCTGTGGGGCATCTGATGTTTCTGTCCTGCACTGTGAAAGGAAAGAAGGAGTCTCATAAACAGAGTGCTCCAGAACTGGTTTGGACTGGGCAAAGGCCCTTCTTCCCTCAGAGGACAAAGTATTTTGGGGTATAAGCATTGGGACCCTCATCCCAAGAAATTAGATCACTTTTGGACTACAAGAAGAAACCGTTGCTGAAGGGAGGAACCTGAAGAAACTGAGGAGAGACTATCCCTAAGCTGAAGTGCTGCTTGGGGGATTGGCCTGCAGTGGTTGCCTGACTGCCAAAGAAAGGATAAAGAACTTTGTGTACTTTATTTTCAACTTATGAAGGATCTCCAAGGGCTTGGAAAAGAGCTTGCCTCCTGCTTAAGTCTCAGGGACAACATACTTCAAACCCCAGCTTCCCAGAGTTCTTTGGAAGTGCATGCTGCTGTTTTGGGCCTTCTGAGGAACTGCGTGTCGCAAGGAACTGGAAGCGTGACTCAAGAGGAAAAAGCGTGTCGCTGTCGCTGCCGTCACAAATCCGAAGGATGGTGTCGCCGCTGTAGCTGTCAAATTGCACCGCAGCGAGAGAAGCGTCTCACAACGAAGAGGAAGCGTGTCACCGTCGCTGCTGCTGCCATCGCAACTCCAAGGGAGGGTGTCGCCGCTGTAGCTGTCGTATTGCACTGCATCAAGAGAAGAGTCTCGCAACGAGGGAGAAGTGTGTCGCCGTCATTGTTGATGTCATCTCATCGTGGATGTCGGCACTGTAGCTGTGGTATTGCACTGCATCGAGAAAAGCACCTCGCATCCCCGGAGAAGCGCACTGCTGCCATCGCATCTTGGATGTAGCTGCTGTAGTTGTTGCATTGTGCGGAAGCCTCTTGCAACGTCAGAGAAGAGTGCCGCAGCCAAGGCTGTTGCCATCGCATCTCTGAACAAGGGTGTTGCTGCTGCAGCTGACGCATCGAACTGAGACTTCTCGCATCCTTGGAGAAGCGTGCCACATCTGGAAGATCTTCGCGTCTTTATTTCTTTGCACTGGAACTTTGCCCCATTTCCATTGCTGCAACATTACTTGTTGTGGAAGCGCAATGAATCATAAGGTACATTGACGCAAAGTGGAGCATCTAAAGAACTGAACTGAACTAAGCTAAAACTACCATATTTATGTATAGTATTGTGGATTTCTGTTGTGATAAGTCTATATAAAGAATACTTATTTTTGATATAAACCTTGTGTTGTGTCCATTTGTAGTGCTGTCACTGGGTTACTGTATGTGGTCACAAATGCTTTACACACTACCTCTGAGATAAGCCTGTCTGCTCGTGCAAAGCTACCAAGGGGTGAGTAGGGGTTATTTTCGGAGTGTACCCCCTTACCCTGACTAGAGGCAAGGGTCCCTATTTGTCACAAGTACCTACCTGTGCCCACTAGAGACCCCCAAATCTAACATTGCTTGTTTACAGTCCAGGGAGGACCTGGCCTGGCAGTTCCTCCCTGGGATGGATATGCTTGTTTCCATTCAAGGGAGGACCTTGCCTGGCAGTTCGGTCTGGACTGTTCCCATGGGGCACAGGGTCAGACTGACTAACATATGGCTTGGTCCAAACTGGGGTGGCCTAGTGAGCAAAAGAACGATTGATTTAACCCAGATCTTTTGACTGGGGAGAATGTTTCCATTGTCAGCATTCCGTCCATCATTTGTTTGCTGTAACACTTTTCACCCTAAGTGGGATGGGTATGCCCAGACGTGGGGCCCTTGCTCATTGTGCCACTGGATTCAAGCTAGCCTGACTGAAGAAAGGTGACATACCCTGAAAACGGTCTAGGGATTTTTTTTTCTCCAGGATGCTCGTGTACGGTCCAGGGAGGACCTGGCCTGGCAGTTCGGTCTGGACTGTTCCCATGGTCAAGACCGATTTGCATATGGCTTGGTCCAAACTGGGGTGGCATAGTGGACAAAAGAATTATAGATTTAACCCAGATCTTTTGACTGGGGGAGAATTTTTAGATTGTCAACATTCCGTCCATCATTTGTTTGCTGATACAAGTATCTTATGGCAGGATGTTTAGAGGAAATTATTGTGAAGAGTGCCTGATTCACATCGCCTGCTCCGAATTGCAAATCTCTGTCTCAGCGCATGGTAAAAAAAAAGCACCACGTCATTCACAAGCGCATTATTAGTGTTATAGTGAACTACATCAGTCCCCTCCTTATCGTGATGCAGTGGTGGCTGGTGAGGTTTCTGAGTGGTGGGGCTGTGCTTGGTGGGGGGGGGGTCGGCAGGGGCCAGACATTTGTTTGGGAGGTTAGTCCCCATTTCCTGTGTAAATCTTTAAAAAAAAATAGAAAAAAGCTGGCCAAAAAGGAATATCTTTCAAAGGCCTGGCTTAGTAGGAAAGCCTCACTTGCCTTCTTTAGCGATGTGTGCAGCAGTCAAGAAGTGTGTGAATACATGTCAGGCTGATATATTTATTATAAATACATATCAGGCAGATATGTTTATTATAATAGGATAGATAGGGACTAAAAATCACAATTTTAATGATGTCCTACATATAGAACAGTTTCTAAACTTTTCAAAATTTGCAGAAAAACAAACATTCTGTTTTCTGTTTAAAAAAAGAGACCTGTTTTGCTATTTAAACAGTCCCTAACATAACAGAATGTGTGTCTACAAAGCTCACTTTCACCCCTAGGTATCTTGGCACTGAATAACAGTTGATTGTTACCTAAATCAATGACACTCATTTTATTAACCTCAGTAGGATGGAACCCTCAGTGAACCCTCCAGGATTTGTACCTGTGACCAAGATGTCAAATACAGGCCCCTACAGTAGACGCATTACTCCACTAAGCCACCAGCTGGTCTCCCCTATTCAGTGTGTCCTTCATGCCTAATGCCACAAGATTCAAAACCTCACTTGTATAGCTGAAAACTATGGATGTCATGGCATTTTTTAAACATCCAACCCAGAGCCCAAGCTATGCCTCATACATGCAAGTGAAGGAAGCAGGGAACATTCATTATTAGGCGTGTCTGTGTGCAGGGCTCTCACTCAGCTTCATCTGAAATCATCCTCTGCTGGTCATGGCATCTCTCTTCACACACCTGGGCAGCCCGGCCCACATGAGGCTTCTCTCTCCTGTGTCCGTGCATCGGCATTTCACCAGACCAGGCGGGGCTGTACTAACCTCCCTGTCTCAGCACATCCCCCTGCACTCTGAAGTCTCACAGGGCTGTATTACACTAACCCTGCCACCAGTGCAACTGCTCTCACCTCTTCGGTGGTGTGAGAGCCTAATGGTGTGCCTCATACAACGCTGAAAAAAGTGAAAGAAGCAGGGCACATTCCGAAGGCTCGCTTCGCTTGTCTCTGCACTGTACTCTCACTTATCTCTATGCAGACTGACTATCCCAGGGATGGCAGGACCACCACCAGACCCTGAAATAGGCCCAATTAAATTTTATTACAAAATGGGCCGGGCCCGGCAGCTGACACTTGTTTTTACCTTACTCTGCCGAGGTGCCCGCCTGGTCTGCCGACTCCTTCTCACTTACAGACACGACGTCGACGAGTCAGATTGAAGTCACCACACACACCTACAGTGTTGTGCCTGTGCGCAAGGAGATTCCCGGCACTGTACAGCTGCTGTAAATCAAATCAAATCAACGATGACGTGAACAATGCTTCAGCACAAAGGAGCTAAAAATTGTGTTTCGCTTCAAATCACACGTGCAGTGTGTCGCAGCTACACCACAGTCCACCCAAGTCTGCGCAGTCTTGATTCCTGGAGACACACCTGGAGCCAGTCTAGTACCCCACCCTTTCTCAACTCGTCACAGGGTGGATCCCACCTCACCCTGTGACGAGTTGGAAAAGGGTGGAGTAACAAAATTCTCCACTCCATGATTGACCGGGAGGCTTGGTGAAACCGGACTTCAATCTGAAACGCCCGTGGCAAACTTAATCCGAACGTCATTAGGGGGTGGAGACTAGGCCTGGATGCTCAGACTTTGCCGAGCTGATGACCTCAGAGACCCCAGGTCTGTGAGGTTGTCAGCCTAACAAAGATGTAGGCCCGCCCAGGGGACCAACGCAGTGAGTCATCTTCCTCCACTTCCATGACTTTCCTTTCAACAACGCAGTGAGTGGCACAGACAGTGCCCCAAGTTCTAACTAGACTGTATCAAAACAGATTATTTTAGCATTGCTATAATTGTGATGTTTTCACTGTAACTGTAAAGGGGGCGGAGCCCCAACGCCCTTGGAATGAAACCGCCACTGCCGTGATCCGTGGTAACCGGTCTAGGGACGTCACTCCTCATGTATGAATGAATGAATGAATGAATGAATGAATGAATGAATGAATGAATGAATGAATGAATGAAGTGGGATTTACACATGCGCAACTTAGCCTCGTGGGCGTCAAGGCGCCTAACATTAATCTAGCTGAGTCAGAGGATGGATAGAGCTTACTGATATGCATTAACAAAGCACCAAGTTTTCAGAGCCTTCCTAAAAAGATCCAATGAGGGTTGTGACTTAATCTCTAGGGGAAGTGAGTTCCATAATTGGGGTGCCAAGATGGAAAAGGCCTTACTCCCCCATCTCACCTTCATGGAGCGAGGAACTAACAGTTGATTAAGCTCTGAGGAGCGTAAGCACCTACTCGGAACATATCGAGTGAGCCGAGATCCAAGAGCATCAGCAGGGCCAGCCTTGAGGGCACGATATGTGAGGCAAAGGAGTTTAAAAGATACTCTTGAGATGATGGGGAGCCAATGAAGACTCTTCCTTGCCATAGTCGCTGACGACAGCCAGGGCAGGGCCAAGACAAACCGTGCCGCCGCATTCTGTACGACCTGCAAGCGCTGCAGAAGGCCCTTGTTGGCTCCGGCATACAGGGAGTTACAGTAGTCAAGCCTTGAGCCAACAAGGGCGACTACAACCTGCTTGCGTGCCTGTGGGGGGAGATAATGACGGATTCTCTTCAGAGTCCTAATAACACCCTAACAGGTGGCCACATTTTTGTTAACCTGGTCTTCCATAGACAGCCGAGTATCAAAAATGACCCCAAGGTTCCTAGCAGATTGAGTGGGAATAGGGCAGTTGCCTAAAGATGGAGGCCACCAGTCACCAGACCATATGTCCTGGTCTTTGCCGAAGACCAGGACCTCTGTTTTGTCACCGTTCAACTTTAGAGAGTTGAAGATCATCCACTCTGCAACAAGTTGCATACAGGACCTAAAGTTAGAAGCGGTGACAGTCACAGAGTGGGTCAGAGACACCATGATCTGCGTGTCATCAGCGTACGACACTACCTCCATTCCCTGGGATCTTACAAGTCTAGCAAGGGGGGCCACGTAGATATTAAACAGGGTCGGACTCAATGCCGACCCCTGTGGCACCCCACATTGCAAGAACTTGGCAGGGGAGAGGAGATCACCCAGCATCACACGCTGCTCTCGTTGTTGTAAAAAAGAGCTCAGGATACTGAGGGCCGGTCCTGTTACTCCTGCCTCCCTTAACCTAGATGTTAATGTAATGGGAGACAGGGTATCGAAAGCTGCTGTCAGATCTAATAATACTAGCACGGTGGTTTGACCCAAGTCTACTTTCCTACGTATGTTATCCATAACCATAGTCAAAGCAGACTCCGTGCTATGCAGCTTTCTAAAACCATGTTGAGACCCATCCAAGAATCCTGAGGCATCCAAAAAACGAGAGAGATGACTGTTTAGGTGGGCTTCGAGCATCTTAGCAGGGGCCGGCAGAAGAGATATAGGTCTAAAATTCTGTAGGATTCCTGGGTCCAGAGTGGGCTTCTTAAGCAAGGGTTTCACTATGGCTTTCTTCCAGGCTACAGGGAAGATACCATGTTCCATCGCATCATTCATGATTTTCAACATGGGAGGAAGAATAGTATCCCTGCAAGCCTTAAGCACTTTCAAAGGAACCGGATCTAAGGGAGAAGCAGACTTAGTTCTATCCAACAAGAGGTTCAGTCCTTCCAAAGAGAGCGCAGGAAAGTGATTAAGCATCTGGGGAGGGTCATCGGCCCCGGCTTCCAGATGTCTAACTCGAGCGTAGTTCTCTTCACTCAGGAAGCTCCTCTGAGTTTGTAGAGCCAAATAGATATCATCTATTTTTTTTAAAAAGAAGTCCGAGATGTTGTTACAGAGCTCCTGTGAGACTACCACGGGGTCAGGGGCCTGGAGAGAGCAGAGAGAGCTCACGATCTTAAAGAGCTCTTTGGAAGATGTAAGAGAACTAGTTAAGTTGGTAAAATAATCTTGTTTCTCCTTAATGACTCTGCTTTTATATTCTCGTATCAGGCGCCTGTACACTTCCCGATCAGTCGGATCCCAGGATTTACGCCAACATCTTTCCTTCCTTCTACATTTTTGTCTAAGAAGCCTCAGAGTTTCCGTGAACCAGGGGGCTGTAGGTTTTTGTCGCGCAACATATTTAAGTGAGGCAGGGGCTAGCTCATCCGCAGCTTTGGAGAGAGAGTCAGCCAACTCTTGTGCTGCATCATCTACTTTCAACTGAGATGTGCTATTTACAGTTTGAACAAAAGGTACCAGTCCCTCATTCGTAATATTTCTAAAATTTCTTTTAAGACAGTTCTTAGTGATAACCAAGTTACCTTCCATATTGGGCATATTTAGATATAGTGGTACTGCTAAATGGTCAGACCAGACTATCGGCAAACCTGGAGTCGTTGGAAAACACTCCATCAAGGGTATGACCCGCCTTATGCGTCGGAAAGGACACCCTTTGGACAAGCTCACCTGCGTCCAGGGCGTTAACCAAAGAGCATGTCTCCGAGGATGACCGATCGTCTAAATGAAAGTTCATATCACCAAGAACGGTAAAGGAGGATCTCCCAAGGTAGGGTTCCATAATTCTGAATAGTTCAGGGCAAAAGTTAGCCCTGGGTCCCGGAGGTCTATATACCAAAATTCCGGTAAAGGAGATCGAAGAAGCACATATAATGCAAAAGTATATAGCCTCAAAGGGATCCGAGTAAACTGACAAAGGTTTTATAGTACAAGAGAGGGTAGTTTTATAAAGGACTGCTAATCCTCCCCCCCTGCGTCGCACTCTATCTAACCTGTGAAGAGTGTATCCATCAGGTATGGCCAAAAGAAGGTCATGACCCGAGGACTCAGAGGCCCATGTCTCGGTCACAAACCCCCAATCAGGTTGCCTCTCACTAACAAAATCATGAAACTCTATATTATGTTTGATGAGGGATCGTGCATTAATCAAAAAGCCCTGTCTAAGTTGAGAGGGTCTCTCTCCGTCATGGGAAGGAAGAGCAGATTTCGTAGCCACCCATGAAGTAGAATTAAAACAAGATTTACATGAGGAACATACCAACGCCTGACGCAGGATCTCAGGGCGCAGCCGATGATGGCATGGAAGCGCGGAAGGTCTATAGAGCAAAAGATCGCGCGACAGATCTTCCCGAGGTACCAGAACCGACCCGACAGGAGTCCCAGGGTCCAGCCCGTCCTGCAGCCCGTCCTCAGCGCGGACGGGCGCAGACGGGCTGAACTCTGGCGTAACTCCGGCGTCAATCAGGCGTCCCCGCAGCACGTAACCGCTGCGCGTCAGCATGGCTCTCCTTTATGCACGCCTAGCGTCCTTGTGACGACTAGAGCGTGTAGGCTGCCAGAATGCGCCGGAAAGCGGCACCGCCTACCCCCAAGATGGCGCAGCTGTAGGAAAAGACGCCGGGAAGCGGACCCGCCCAAACAGCGGTGGATGTAACCAAATTATCGTGCAGGTAAGGGCCAAGCGCGTTTTAAAACCAGGGGAGAATAAAAGAATTCACAAATTAAATATGAAAACAGGCGATAGTTAAAATATGCCAGCAGCTCAGCACCAGCGCTACGATAGCGTGAGCACGAGAATAATGACAGCTAGGAAGGGAGAATTGAAAATGTACCTCTCCTTTATGCACGCCTAGCGTCCTTGTGACGACTAGAGCATGTAGGCTGCCAGAATGCACCGGAAAGCGGCACCGCCTACCCCCAAGATGGCGCAGCTGTAGGAAAAGACGCCGGGAAGCGGACCCGCCCAAACAGCGGTGGATGTAACCAAATTATCGTGCAGGTAAGGGCCAAGCGCGTTTTAAGACCAGGGGAGAATAACAGAATTCACAAATTAAATATGAAAACAGGCGATAGTTAAAATATGCCAGCAGCTCAGCACCAGCGCTACGATAGCGTGAGCACGAGAATAATGACAGCTAGGAACACGAGTGAGATGTGCTGTAAAAGCCTTAATATGCCGGCTTCAGAATCAGGTCCGGCAGCATAACGGAATGACTAAGCCTATTGCCACCTCAACAGTAGAAAAGACAAACATAAGACTGAACCTCGTACCCTCTTATGTGGTGGCCATATTGGAGTGCCATCGGATAGTATCCAGAATAGGTATAAATCATTACCAAGAAACAAACAAATATATTAAGTGGTCAAAGCGTCAAGATTGCATCTTCAAGGTTATAAATAAATAGGTGGTCTGTGCTTGTGAGTTGTGCACATATTTGTTGACAGAGCAATGCATACAAACGTGAGGTGTGGTATGAAAAATTCCAAAGCTAAATATAACTTGACGATTAGTACGCCTATGTTGTGCAGAAAATGCTGGCATAGGAGTGTAACCAAGCACTGTGATTTCGCAAAAATACGTGTGGGACTCCTCTTGAGTAAGATCTTTTCTAATTCATCTCCTAAGGGTAACGTAAGTTATAAAATGTAATGTGGAACATGAGTGATAAATGAATCGTATGGAAAAATAAGCAACATGTTCACCCATACTCTCCGTAATGTCCTGATCGTGCTACCAACATATCTTTTTTGCATCTACACTCAATAATGTATACATCAAATGTTGTCATGCAGTTGATGTTTGATAGTATATTGTAGGTCTTGTCGCCCGGACCCGTAAAGTCTGTTCTCTTGTTGTGTGCCCATTTGCAGGCGCTGCAATATCCACAACCATAAAAGCCTTTTGTTTGTTGTGTCAACCAGGTTTCTTTTCTCTCAGTTCTGGGGTAACTGGGGCTCAGCAAATTCCTGAGGGATACCCCTCATCTATACGTGATATTGGGTCTGTCAATAATGTAGTCACTAAGTGATTTGTCCGCCTTGAGCAGGTGCCAATGTCTATTTAGACTGCGCATCAAAACACCTGACCAGTTGTTGTACCCAGTTACCGTACGTACTTTGTACTCCTTATGTGTAGGTTCAGTACGTTCTCTAAGTGTATCTTGTCTTTTTATCATGCGTATCCTTTGTTCTGCTTTCATCAGTGTCGCCCTATCATAGCCCCTACTCTGGAAGCGGGCCAACACTACTTTTTTGTATTCCTCAAATTCAGGATCGAAACTGCAGTTACTTCTTACCCTGACAAGTTCGCCATATGGACTTGACCTAAACTGATGTGAGGGGTGGGCACTAGACGAATGAAATAATGTATTGCAAGCTGTTTTTTTAAAGAAAAAGTCTGCTGTGAATCTTGTTTTCTCTAATGTACAGTTCAACATCCAGAAAAAAGATTCTGTTTGTGCTGTGCTGGAAAGCAAACCTAATGTTGTATTCATTGTTATTTAGGTAATTAAACAAATCAGTTAACTTGTTAGGTAAGCCTGTCCAGATCATCAGGCAGTCATCAATGTATCTGCTCCAATATAGTATGGGATCAATCCATTGTAATCCCATTGGGCCCCAGATCCTCAACTCCTCGAACCAACCCATAAACAGGTTCGTGTATGAGGGAGAAAATGTGGAGCCCATGGCTACCCCTTGCGTCTGTCTGTACCATTTTGTCTTTGAAAAGAAACACATTGTTGTCCAAAATTAGCTCAATCATTTTTATCAGCATCTCAGTGTGATTCCATGCACTAGCTGACCTGGTGTTGATTATTTTTCTAATGGTGCCCAGGCCAATGTCTTTTCTAATACTGGTGAAAAGAGCAGTCACGTCAAGGGTAACCAAAGTCATAATTTTATCCCAATTAAGGTCTGCCATAATACCCAGGACATGTTTGGTGTCACGGATATACGACGGTAAGTTCTTGACCATAGGTTGCAAGAAACTATCCACCGTTTCCGAAATTCTTTCAGTTGACCCATCGTTGCCTGAGATTATGGGTCTTCCAGGAGGGTAAGGAAGATCTTTATGTATCTTTGGTAGGGTATAGATACAGGGGTATCTGGGTCTGTCTACTCTCATATATGTCACTTCATTGTCATCAAGTAACCCCTGTCCATGCCACTGTTTTAGATGTCTGTTAAGGTGATCAGTCAATGTCTAAATCAGGTTATTGGTGAGAAGCTCATAACGTTGCTGGTCGTCAAGTTGTGTCTGGATGTCATTGTCGTAGTCAGAGCTACGCATAACTACAATGTTCCCTCCTTTGTCAGCTTCCTTAATTGTGATGTCCTTATCACACATCAAATGTCTCAGAGCCTCGCGCTCTTTATTTGTCAAGTTGTCTCCGTTGGTCCTAATGTGTGTTTTTCTTCATCATCATCGTCCGGTGCATCTGGCACTCGTATCCATTGGGCTTTGCTGTGTACACATATGTTGTGCAACACACAACATGCAATGATCATCTTGAACATGAGGTCTGGACTGTGCAGGAGCTTACCACCTGTGACGTCCAGGCACCTAAAACGTGACTTCAACACACCAAATGTGTGCTACACGATGCGCCTGGTGCATTTGTGGGCCACATTGTACTGGCTCTGGGCATGAGTGTTCGGGACTCAGAGGGGTGTCATCATCCAAGTGCAGAGTACATATCTGTGGTCACCTGGGACAGTGCATAGAGACATGAGTGAAAACAAAATCTGCAGCACATTTAAATGAGAATTCAAGTCAAAGTGATGTCTCAATGGACATAAAGTTCAGAGATTCGTAGGTGAAGAAGTGGTCCACCAAAAATTCTGTTCCTCTTTTATTATTCATAGAAAGCCAGCCGACACGTGTTTCGTCGCAAGAAACCACACTGTTTCCGCGACTCCTCAGGGCTGGGGAGGATACAAAACAAAGGATGGAGTACATCGTAACTTAACATAATAGGTCAAAAGGGTGACATGGTGGAGGGTGAGTGAAAGAGTGGGAAGTTCAATAGTAACACATTTGTGGATGCACACAACACCAACCCTGGTACCGGTTATCATCAACATTTCACAGTGCAGGGAGGTGGGCCGTCAGTGACTAAAATTTGTGGTATTTTGAAAGAGATTAAAAAAATTGCATATTGATAATACATTCCTAAAGGTGACGCATAAGGAGGTGAATAAGTAACGGCATGAGACTCCTAGGGCGAAGTAAAAATGACAGAAGAAATAAATGGATACCAGGGCCGAGAGCTAAACAGGGAAATGTGCATCCTACCTGTAGGTAGAAGGTATGTAACCCCAGGTCTGGAATGCCACAAAGTGGAAAGGGGAAAAACAGAGACAAAAACAAAACATGAGGGAGTGATCTGACCGGTGATCATTGGGGAGATCACACATGTTTAAAGAGTGCAACCCAGTAGGGGCACCTAAGAAATGAAGAGGATAAAATGAAAAGAAAAGAAAAAAGGGGAAGGAATCTCACCGCGGTGCCGGTGATAATTCCGACCCGGCTCCGCTCGAGACCGGGTAATGTCGTATGTCCAAATTCGATTTCACAAGTATAGCAATTAGACTTCTCCAGCGGCCATGAAGGGATTCTGAAGACGGGAAATGATCGTGAGTGGTGTTGGAATCGTGACTTAAAAAAAAGACAGGCACCTTTCATTTAAGAACTATATAGTACCAAAGCAAGGTTGGTATATGGCTCACCTTTTTCTTAAAAGAACTTGCTACAATACTGCTTGTTGAAGTGAGCTTGGTCCGCGTGTGAGAAGCTCGGAAAGGGTAGAAATTTCTACAATAGTAAATCCCTGGGGCAGTCATTGGATATCACAAAGACAGTCCACATGGAGATATATATGATGAAAATGGAGTAGATGAAGGAGGAAAAAGAGAAAAACAAAACCAAAACCAAAAGGTGAGTTTAGGCGACTAACGTTATCTTACCTATGTGTCGCATTAGTAGATGAACATTTTGGTTACTTAGATCTGTCTCTCATATGAACCCTGTCCTATCTTGGTGGTTGTATCATGACGTGATCGTCATGTATTTAACAATAGCGTCTCAAATTGTGGATCCCTAGTGCCTGGCATGTCTAATCTTTAGATATGTCAGCTGGATACACTCGGAAAGGGAAAAGAAGGTAGTGAGACCTAAAGCTAAAACCCATTGCAACTGTGCGTAGATGAAAAGTATTTCCACCCGTAGAACGCAAAGACCTTAACATTAGAGCACTGAGGCTCCGCGACCAAGTCTCGTTTAAAGGAAATACCCTTATCTTTTCTAAATGTAAAGGAGCTGTTACGTTAAGAATAACTTACCCGTAGTGCGGGGGTAGTTCAGCAGCAACTCGTTTGAGTTCGCGTGTCGATTCCGGGTGCGGTCACGTGTGCCAGCACCCGGAAGTGGATAAAAAACTCATTACAGAAAAACCCGGATGCCGACGACTAGAGTGCTAACTCGCATTCCTGATGTTACGGTGGTGCTAGTACCAAAATAAAACGAGACGCTTTACGTTCGTGAAAGAGGGGGAAGAAAAACTGAAAATAGAACGAAAATCCATATCATAGTGCAGTGTGAAAGTAAAGGAATTCAAGTATTTCTCGTTGCATGCACATTTTTTAATGTAATTAAGCAAAATTACAGAGCAATGAAGACTAGGATTATACAATACCAGTTCACGTAGTGAATCAAAGCAAAAACCCAAAATTAAAAATTAAAAAAGGGAAAAGAATTTTTTTTTGATAACAGATAGTCAAGAATTCATAATAGTATATACATTAAGTACATCAGTGTTCTATCAACAAGTTTAATGGTTTGCAATTTTCCTCTTTGTGGAAAGTCTTACTATGGTGTGATAGGAAAAGGAGAAACTGGGAGTGTTTCTCATCAGTGTCTAGTCGATGCCTACACTTTGTCTCATGTAGGTCTCAAAAAGAGTCCTGAAAATTTATCAATTTTTTTTTATTATGAATGTTAGTCTTTTTAAGGTGTGATAGGAAAAGGAGAAACTGGGAGTGTTTCTCATCAGTGTTTAGTCGATGCCTAAACATTGTCTCATGTGGATCTCAAAAAGAGTCCTGGAAATTGATCACAAAAGTTTATGCATGTTAGTCCATATTCAACCTTAATCTCACCAAAGAGAGGAGATATGCAGTTCTGTGGCTAGAGAAGGTAAGTATAATTAAACTCAATACGAGGGAAAGGAACCTATACGAGAGACACATTAATTTAATCACCCAAAAAGTATTGCATCTCGTGATCAAAGTTCAACCCGTGGTCAACACTCCGAAGACGGAGAATCCACATTGCTTCTAAGCGTCTGAGTCTAAGTTCCCTGTTGCCACCCCTAACTCCAGGTGGTACTGTATCTATTCTCAATTAACAGGAGCCTAGGGGGATAAGAAGCAGGCCGCCCCCCACTCAAATTACTTTCATACAACAATGACCTGCTCCTGATCAGCTCTATGGCTGCAAAGACTTTGCTCTTGTGGCAGAGGAATGGTATACCTTCTATCAACACAATCATGCACACCGTTGCAATTTTGGGTCTGGCAATATTGCCAATATGTGTGGAACCGGTAGACACACACATATTGGCAATATTGCCAGACCCAAAATTGCAACGGTGTGCATGATTGTGTTGATAGAAGGTATACAATTCCTCTGCCACCAGAGCAAAGTCTTTGCAGCCATAGAGCTGATCAGGAGCAGGTCATTGTTGTATGAAAGGTACTGTATCTATCCCGTAAAAGGATACTATTTTGTCAACACTCTGGTCAGAGCATGCAGCCGCATGCAAAGCCACTGGGTATCTGGGATCTTGTTTGTGGATAGCTCTAATGTGTTCTGCTATTCTTTCTTTCAGAGGGCGGATGGTGCTGCCTACATACATTTTCTTGCAAGCACACTCGATAATGTAAACTACAAACCGTGTGGTGCAGTTGATATTAGTTTTGATACTGAATTTGGTTCCCTTAGTGTCATAAAATTCTTTGGTCTTATGTTTAGCCCACCGGCACATGGAGCAGAAACCGCATTTAAAGAAACCTGTGTTTCGTACTGTGAGCCAAATGTCGGTGGTTGTGTCCCTTGGAATGGTGGGACTGAGCCTGTTGCGTAGTGTTCTGCCTCTTCTATATGTGATCAGTGGATATTCTCCTATGTACTTCTGGATGCTTTTGTCAGTTTTTAAGACATTCCAATGTTTGACGAAGCTTCTGCGGAGTGTTCTGTGTGGACTGGTGTAATCCGTGATCATACGAATTTTCGAGGGGTCGGATTCTACATTGGTCTGCTTGCTCTTGAGTGTGTCTGTTCTTGTAATTTTCTTGACACGAGTAGTGGCTTTATGTAGTAGCTCATCTGTGTATCCTCTTTTCTTGAAGCGTGTGTTCATTTCCCTCAAGTTGAAAGTGAAGTCGTTATCGTCACTGCAATTCCTGCGTGCTCTTAAAAATTCACCATATGGGATGGTGTTGATTTGGTGAGGTGGATGGGCGCTATCTGCATGTAGGGTTGAATTGCAGGCCGTGCTTTTTCTAAAAAGTCTACTGTTGAGTTTGTTGTCGGCAATGTAGATTTCAAGATCCAGAAATTCTACTCTGTCCACACTGGCCTCGATAGTGAAACTCATGTCCCACGTGTTGTGGTTCAAGTATGTATGAAAATCCTTCAAATGTTCATGTGTGCCTGACCAAATTAAAAAGCAGTCATCTATGTATCTTCCCCAAAATACTATTGAGTCCACAAAAGACACACCCTTGGGGCCCCAAATCAGGTCTTTTTCTAATGCACCCATGAAGAGATTAGCGAAAGATGGGGAAAATTAAGAGCCCATAGCTACACCTTTTGTCTGTCTAAACCATGAATTATTGAACATGAATACATTGTTCTTGAGAATGAGTTCCATCATGGAGACCAACATGTTTGTGTGTTGCCACATAGTGGCTGGTCGGTTGTGTAAGACTTTGGTAATTGTTTCCAACCCTAGTTCTGGTTTGATGCTCGTGTACAGGGACACCACATCCATGGTCGCTAGAATATTGCCTGGTTGCCACTGTAGGTCAGAGAGAAGGCTCAGAATGTGTTTCGTGTCTTGGATAAAAGAAGGCAGATTCCGTACAAGGGGTCCCAAGAATAAATCCACATACTCTGATAATCTTTCGGTAGGCCCCCCTATACCGGATATAATGGGTCTGCCTGGAGGGAAGGGGAGGTTTTTGTGTACCTTAGGCAGTGTGTAAAGCCAAGGGTATGATGGTTTGAAGACTTTCAGATAGAGGTATTCATCTTCATTAAGAAGACCCTCATCCTTCCATTTTAGTAGGGATTTGTTGATTAAAGTCGTGAGTGCGGCAATCGGGTTATGGTTCAACGGTTCATAGCATGTGATGTCCTGTAATTGGCCTAGTATTTCATCGTTGTAGTCTTTTTTGTTCATAACCACTATATTCCCGCCCTTATCCGCCTCCCTAATGATGATGTGTGACCTACTCTACCGCAGTGTGTGCTGGAAACAGTGTGGTTTCTTGCGACGAAACACGTGTCGGCGGGCTTTCTATGAATAATAAAAGAGGAACAGAATTTTTGGTGGACCACTTCTTCACCTACGAATCTCTGAACTTTATGTCCATTGAGACATCACTTTGACTTGAATTCTCATTTAAGTGTGCTGCAGATTTTGTTTTCATTGTATTTGATGTGTCCGCTAAACACATTTTGAGGGGTTACAGGGAATTGCCCCTCATCTGCACGAACCTTCTGCCTTACAGTATTTCCTTGTGCGCTAACCTGAGCAGTGCGCCCAGTATTTCCCTCACATCTAAAACCCTGTTCTTTGTAGTTAGTCATAGAGACATGAGTCACAACCACATACTGCATGATGTGTTGGCAAGCTCACTGGTTCGTTGGCGTATGATATGTGTGACTTAATAATTCCTGTATGACATGCACAGCATGTTGCAAATGGGATGCATCACTGTGTACTATGTAGCCTTACTGCTGCACCTCCCCTGAGCACATTCACTAGTGTGCGCAGCACGATTACATCACATGCAACACTACAGGACACCATTGACATGCCTGTCTGCGCATAGCTACAAGCCTGAGTACGACACAGTGATGATGCTGTGCAGAATGTGGCCGGCCACGTGTGTGTAGGCCCATTGCAAGGACAGGGCTGACACAGTTGTAGAGCACCTGCCTGGCTGAACTCGACATGCAGTTGAGGGTACATCTTTGGCTTATGCTGCGCTAATAGTGACACACACAACAGTTGGCATGTGTGATCCCTGACCCCAAGCAGGAATGCCCTCCCCTATGTACCCCTTCGGCCGACCATGCACACCGGGGACATGCCACATAGCAATATTGTCGATTGCGTAATGGGTGACGCAGATACTACAACAGAGACACACGCATCAGCCACATCCTTGGCAAGGCCCACACTGAACCACACCCAGATCCACATGTGGAGGAGCCACATCCCTACGCACTACTGTTGAACACCTGTCTACCCCGCTTATGCTCACATGAAGATACAACACGGTTACATGTCCCAGGTCTACACCACTGCCTGCGGAAACACGGTTGCGCACGCTGTACACAGCACAATGTAATGTGGAATGGCCCCGGTCCCACATGCTTACATAATGACCACACGGACACACTGAGAGAGTTTGTGGGACTTGCTACGGGTACGTGCGCCCTGCCCCTTTTATTGCCGGGGTCATATCTCCAGTGACGCCTGTGCTGTATGGGTGTTAGGTATTGTAAGCCACCACTCAGGGGTTTATTGGTGCTGGGATAAAACCACAAAAGTGAACCGACAATGAGCAGTCCAAGGTATGAACATCATGGGTCCCTGACTTGAGCAGCACAGAGTTTGTGGCCCGATGCACAGCGGCCGGCACAGGCACACTGGTCCATGGGACAGTGACTTGCAGTGCACTGAGGTAGGGCCACTTGAGCTGAGCGTGTACTCGTCAATGTCCAAGGGGAATGTCACGGAGGGTTGCAGGAGACAGTGGAAGGTGTCCCGATGCAGAGGGTAGAAGAAAGCAGGAACAGGGAAATTGCTACAGACTTCACTTTTCCACCTTGTCAGTACCAGCTACGTGTGGAGGAAGACAACCTCCAGCCCATTGCCCAGACACCACCAACGTACAAACAGAGATCGCCCATGAATTTCAGGGCATACACTCAAGGGCCACAGAGCTGGAAGGCGATGCAGTCTGCGATGAGGCCTGTACAATGACATGGACTCTGCCATGTAGAGAGGAAGACTCAGTTCAAAATGTGTGACCTACTCTACCGCAGTGTGTGCTGGAGCCAGCAGTCATCAGGGGCCCACAGCCACGTGTGGTAGGCATGCGCTGCACAGAGTCACTGGTACGAGTGCAAGTGTTGGTAGTGTCACATCACCTCAGTAAAGGTGAACTTTTTCTCCTCTGGACTGAAGCACTACTTCCTCTTACTTCTCTCCTTGCATACTGTGACATGAACACTGCCATGAAGAAATAAAGACTCAGTTCCAAAATTGCGACCTAGTTCTCTAACACACGACATTGGAATGGCATGTATGTTAGATTTGTGGCTGACTGAGTTGGTGGCACCACAGCTGAGCGGGTGTGCAGCCGGTGATGATGCTGTGTTCTGCCTGTGATGGACTGCATTGGACTGGTGTGAGGCCTGCAGGACCACAGTGTAGGCCGAAGGCCGCATTCAGCAAGTGCCCACAGACGCATTTGGAGTCCTGTGCACAGCCATGGTGGCACCACATTGAAGGGAGTATAGTGACATACCCTCACCCTTAAATAATGTACTCTGCCATGGTGTAATCAAGACTCAGTTCCAAATGTGTGCCCTACTTGTCTGCTGTGTATGCAGGTGGAGTACATCAACAAGAATGGAGTACAGCGGGCCCATGTCGCAGAGGCCGTGATGGTCCGAGGCGGCTGCGAAGGTCGTGAGCTTCGGGCTTGGAGCTTGCACCAGCACGTGGTGGGCCCTCTTTGATACACACCGGTGTCGGCAGTTGGGCATTGAGGCCTGGGTGCCCAGGGGCCGGCAAGACTGGTTCGGGGACCAGCGGCCCGGGGTGCATCAGGTCCACAGGATCACAGGCAACACCGCTCACGGTGACAACATCTGCCTTGTTACGGGGTGAGAGGCGCCGCCCTGGCAGAGACATTGGGCATTCCGGCACTGGGGACGGGGGTCCACTGGGACCCGGGGAGGCTCTTTCTGGCCTGGCTAGGGCTCAGAAGCTGGGACTGGCCCGGGGCTTGAGCACTGTCCGGCAGGCCCTGGGGTGCGTGAGCCCCCCGTCCTGCAAGCCATCAGAGGGTCCGGGCGCTGGGGACGGGGGTCCACCGGGTCCCGGGGTGGCTCTCCCCAGCCTGGCTAGGGTTCAGAAGTTGGGACCGGGCACGGGCCAAGGGATTGAGCTCCGTCAGATGGGCCCCGTGGTATGTGAGCCCCCCATCCTGCAAGCCATTAGAGGGTCCGGGCGATGGGGACGGGGCTCCACCAGGGCACGGGGAGGCTCTCCCAGGCCTGGCTAAGCTGGGACCAGGCCCTGGGCGTGAGCTCCGTCCGGCTGGCCCCAGGGTGCGTGGGCACCCTGTCCTGCAAGCCAGCCGAGGGTCTGGGCGCAGGTGACGGGGGTCCGCCAGGCCCCGGGGAGGTTCTCCCTGGCCAGGCTAGGGTTCGGAAGCTGGGACCGGGCCTGGGGCTCATGCTACATGCAGCGGGCCCCGGGGTGCGGGAGCCCCCCGTCCTGCAAGCCAGCCGAGGGTCAGGACGCTGGGGACGGGGGTCCACTAGGGCGCGGGCAGGCTCTCCCCTGCCTGGCTGCTTTCAGAAGCAGGGACTGTGCAGGGGTGGCTGGCTTCATCCACTACGCTGTCAGAGCGTAGTTTTCTGCCCACCGCTACTCTAGACCATACAGAACTCCACAGCCAGGCACATCTTGAAACTCCCCAAATGAACCCAACTGGCCCCCCACTTGAGAGACTTCCACTAGCTCCCCATCCAAAAAAGATGCCAGTTCAAGATCCTCACACACGCCTAAAAATCCCTGCACAACCTAGGACCTGTCTACATCAACTATTGCCTGAACTTCCACCAACCCTCTAGATACCTACGTTCCTCTTCAATCGCCCATGTACTCACCCACCGCATCCATCACAGCCGCAGAGGTGGCTGCTCCTTCTCCTACATCGCTGTGAAAAGACCTGGAATGACCTTCCCCTCCAGCTCTGTACAGCCCCCTTGATGGCAGACTTCGGAAGTAGACTCAATATCTGGCTCTTCGATGGAGACACAGCACCCAGACACAGCTAGAGGTGACAGTGTTGTACTTTACAAATGCAGCTTGATTGATTGTGACACCTCACCTCTGGAGACGTAAGGATTTAGTGCTTCCCCTGGTTTACATGATTATGAAATCTGGGGCAGCATCGAAATCTATGGGTGATGGGGTCACTCCGTCCCTGGTAACTGCAGGAAGTGGGGTCACTGAGAAGGGATGTATGACGTCACAACGCACACTTTTACAACGCATACCTTTACAACACATTTTTTACACCGCAAAATCCATTACAACGCACACCATTACAATGCATACCATTACAACGAATTCTTAAAAACTACCTTTACCACGCATTCCACTACAACGCATACTACATTTACAACGCATACCATTACAACGCATTACATTACATTGCATATAAGGTAAGTGTTGGATAGTGTAGGGGTAAAAATTACTATTCTAACTCCAGGGGGTGCAACAGTAGGGAAAGTGTTGGATAGTGTAGGGGTTAAAATTACTATTCTAACTCCAGGGGGTGCAACAGTAGGGTAAGTGTTGGATGGTAATTTTTGCGTTGTAATGGTATGCGTTGTAATGACTGCGTTGTAATGGTATGCGTTGTAGTAGTGTGCGTTGTAGTGTCATGCGTTGTAATGACTGCGTTGTAAATGCATGCGTTGTAATAGATTTTGCGTTGTAAAAGTTGCGTTGTAATGGTAGTGCGTTGTAAAAGTTGCGTTGTAAAGGATGTTTCCCCTGAGAAGCAGAAGCTGGGCAATAGATGGGCAAAAGAGATAGCATCATATAATGCTATGCAAACAGATCTAACATGGCTTCCATGTTCACCCCTATTGTTTTGTGGTAGAAGAAGAAAGTGCAGGTATTTGCATACTACCATCTAAGAATATATCATGGTCTTGAACAAAGAGCTGTAACAACTCAAAAAATTGTCATCCAATAAAGGCAGGGCCACTTTAAACATATCTTTGCCAGCCAAAGATATGATGATTTTAAGGGTCTTCAGTAGTCTGGGAAGCTTCAGAATGACAACATCTCAAGATGGTACAAGTCACACGTGAGTAATGTACTCAAGTGGGTTTATTTTTATTCAGCTACTTTGCTTTTTTCTTTTAAGCCATCACAGCGTAGGGACATCGAGGGATGGGGGTCAAATTAATGAATAAAAACTAAAGTAATGTCCACTAGCATAATCCACACAGAAGCCCCTATCAAAATAAATCACCACAATCACGAACAGTCCCAAAGAAACAGATGGTGAATATTCCAGGTGATTTAATATCCTAACATCTCTCAAAGCATAAATATCCTGCATTCCATACACAAAAATAATCAGAGGAAGAACTAGGTGGAAATATTAATAATAGTTTTTCCAAAATCTAGTGTACAGGCTAGGCTCGTGGTACAAAAACACAAGTGAAGGGCTCGCTATTTAGAACCCGACAGGTGCACTACAGCACATTGGCAAAAACAACCCTCTTTTTTGAGAACGTGAACCATGTGTGGTACACACAATGGGCCGATTTACAAATCATTTTGGTCCTCATTTATGAAAAGTGACACATCGCTGCGTGAAAGCAGTGATGAGGCACTTCTCAGTGCGCCCTCCATGTGACACCGATGATGCGTCATATTTACAGTATGACACATCATGTCGCAAGGAGTTACAGATACATCAGTATTTCTGACGTATCTGTAGGCGCAAAAGTGACGCATTGCTGGAGTGTGTCACAAAAGTGACACAACCCCAGCAATGGGTTCTTCCACATGGGGCAAGCCCCATGTGATAGGGCCTGTGTCAGTCTTACGCCTACTGTGAGGCAGGCATTAGATATTGACGCATTTGCGTCCCAGAAGTGGCGCAGTGAAATCTCATAGATTTCACTGCGTCACTTCTACATGGTTTACTTGCGTCAGAATGCCCACCCTGCATACATTATACCTGCCGCAGGTATAATGTGGCGCCGGGGTTTACAATGTGACGCATCTACCTAGATGCGTGACTATGTAAATATAACGGAACATGGCACATTTTTTACACTGCTGGTGCGTCACAAAAAGTGACGCCCCGGTGGCGCAAAAGTGACGCAAGGACTCATAAATGAGCCCCTTTGTGGTGAGTTTCTCTTGCGTTACTCCTAGTTTACTCTTGAATTCCAGAAATAAGACAGGAGTATATTTCAAGAATAAGTCACACTTACTCATGGCAAAATCTTTGTAAATCATGCCCTATCACGTGAACTAGCTCCTTGGCACCGTAGAGGTCAATTGCAAGGATCCTAAGAGAGTGAAATGTTAGATTTCCTGTCCTCACAATGAAGCATGAGGTAAAATGAAAATCAGGACTAAAAACTAGCAGTGCTCGTTGAAATAGATCAATATAGTTGGTCCTACTATAAACAAAACTAGCAATTACATTGTGAGGAGCCGAAAAGAAAAGGCAATGGTAAAGGGTTCGAAGTGACTTAAACGTGTGGTATTGTTATGGTTTCTAGTCACATAAATCTTGCAGTGACTTACTCTTGTAATACTCCTCCTTACTTAAAAGTAATGAGTAAGCCAGGAGTAGTCAAACATATAATTTATTAAAACATAGCATTACATTTCTTTTATAAAAATCATTAGAAAAAGCTTTTCTGATGATTTTAAATTATATGTGATAAAGTGTTTTTTATGGAATATTAATGAATGAACAAATCAGCTCTTTTTTGTTACAATAAAGTCCGTATATACAAATTATAAAAACCTCTTTAATTTTATTATTATCTTTTGCTTACTAACTGATGCATATTTCAAACTGTTTAGAATTAAGAATATTCAAATGTGGAAAGTAAACTACATATACTGATGATACGTTTGTAAATTTGTTGTTTTGTGGTGTGGGATTCCAAATTGACTATACTCATAGGCCATTTTATAATACGGTTGGACATAAAGACCACGGGGTTAATCTTATCTGCCATTTAAAATCAGGAAAAGGGAACTTTTTGACTTTTGTTGTTCACAAACCCATTCCCTTTTTCTTTAAAAAGGGTGTCTCCCAATATTTGTATTGTTAAAAATACTATATAATCAGGGCCTGTAAAATAAATGATACCAGTGGGCCTGAAGCACTGCTTGTGCCACCCACAGAAGTTGCTTTTCAACCCAATTTCAGGCCTGCCACTGCAGGACCTGTGTGTACAGTTTGCTGCCACTTCAACATGGTATTTACTTTCCCAGCCTTAAACTCCCCTCCTATTGCACATAGGTCACCCCCAATGTAGGCCCTATGTAACCATATGGGCAGGGTGCTGAGTAATCAAAGGTAGGACACGTGCCTTTCTTTGTGGCATGTCCTGGTAGTGACAAACAGTCTATTTCGTTTTTCACTGCAGTGAGGCCTACTCCTCTCATAGGCTAGCTTTTGGAATTTACTCATATACTTTTAAGTGGTAATTCATTTCTGATCAGAAAGGAGTTGCATTGCCATGTTTGCTATGTTTGGAATAGTGGTGGTAATTCCTACCTACTGGTACAGTTGGATTTCACGTTACTATATTAGAAATGCCACTTTTAGAAAAGCGGACCTTTCTCTGTGCTTATGACTCTCAGTGCATTTCAGCCTGACTCCAATGTATTCCTGGTCAGGGTGACAGCTACATTTGGTGCATACTTTCCAGACAGCCACAACACAGGAAGGGCCGGGTGTGAGAGGGGCTACATCTGCATTCATCTGCATACTGATAGTCTTCCTGGGCTGGAAGAGGGAGAGCCGGTTCACACTTTACATTTGTATAGGTTGTGTCCTGTCTTTACACAAAGAGATGACCTACCCCCTACTGATCATCTGGAGCCAGAGCTTGGCTGGAAGGGACTCATGCACACTTCTGAGGGTTCCTTCGAAGTCCCCATTTCATTAAAGACCTTTTTGAGTATGACTACTGAGGCTCTGACCATAGAACTTCTAACCAGGTGCTGCTGGGTCTACATGTGCACATTGCCACCAGTACTTCTGTGCTGCCGGAGAAACTGCCATTTTGCTGACTGCTTTGCTGTGTTTGCCTACTGCCTGGTAACTGCTGGGCTGCAAGAGGGACTGCCACTTTTCATCTTGCCTTAGGTGCTGGCCTGCTGCCTGCTTACCTGCTTCTGTGCCCTTCCAGCGTGCTCCAAGGGGTTGATGTCTTGCTCCCAGTAGAGTCACTGGGTCACAAAAGACTGAAGACTGACGTGCTGGTGTCTTGCTGTCAGCATCAAGCATCCTGCAGTGCCACATTGTAACGCCTGCGCCCCTCCCCCATGTATTTGGGAGCACTCCTGTGGTACTGGTGTATGTTTCAGGGTTGTATGATAGGTGTCTAACCACACATGCCTCTATCACGCAGCTTACACCACCAATCCCCTCCCCCTGCTCTGAGGCCTAAAACCCTGTCCCTTAATGTCATGTATTTCCTAGGAATTCCCAGGACCTGCGTGTTTTGGATGACCTAAACTGAGGGCTTCGTGTCCAAACCACTTCCGGATGGTAGGGGGAGGAGTATCACAAGGCCACGCCCATACATGCCATGACTTCCTTGTAAGCCCCAGAGCTAAATGCATGTGCACGGTCAGAATGTAACGTGCCAATTGCGTATGTCCGGATAAAGAATCACAAATCCTTTATAACAGTTCGGGCGGCAGCCGCGCGCTGAGGCCAAACCCATAGGAATCTAAAGCATGAATCCACTGCCACCAAGATGTACTTATAGACCCCATTTGAATTTAGGGGGCCAAAGTGGTGCAAATAGATACATGCGAGAGGACTCTTCTTGCAGATGTCGCACTTTCGGACATAACCCTTGGTTTGTTTAGACAAATCTGGCCACTAGTATCGCCGCTTCAGTAATGAAATTGTAGCAGTGACTCCTGCGCATGCTGAGCTCACACCCTCGTGTGCAGGTAGAATCAAACCTTATCTGCGATCCATGTTTGGTATAACTCTATCCCCCCCACTCCTGGAATTTACCATCCCGCATATGTCACTTCACTAAAGCACATGCTGCACTATACTGTTTTTTATTTCCAATAGCAGGCTGAGGAGACCCATCAGAGTACATGATGTACTCATATTTTTCTAGAGGCAAGATTTTATTTAGGAAAGGGTATTCTTGTTTGTACTGCAGCAATGCTTGTGTTTTCATTGTAGGATCGTATTTGTAATCCACATCTGCTGCAGTGAGAGAATCAGCCCATTGTATCCATTGAGGATGCACTGCTGTTGCATTTGGAATGCTTCTAAGTTGGTAACGGGGTTGCAACGATTATGCACTTGCCCTTTGCTAGTGCTCTTTCTCTCACTACAGCAGTCTATACTGCTTTCAGCACTATTTCACAGTTCAGCATTTGTGTATAAATGTGATTTGTATGCAAATGGGACTGTCTCACCTTCATTGAATGTGATGTATTTATATCCTGATAAATCTGGGACCACCCGGATCACCAAGTTTGTAGAATTCACACGTGTGTGCAAATACTTTGATGCTATCATATCAACTTGAATGGAACGGAGAATATTTGTATGCTCCTGTGTCCACTGATGTGCTGTGAAATCTGGTCTGATTAAGTTGTAAAAAGCTTTTACTCTTTCTGCATAATCCAGAATGTATGCTCTGCAATAATTTAGAAATCCTAAAATGGATTGCAAACCCTTCAGAGTCTTCAGAGGTTGGAGCAGCACGCACTTTTCCAAAAAGTTGGCTGACAGGCTCTTGCCTTCACTTGATAGCTCATATCCCAAAAATAGGACTTTGAGGTCGGCAATTTTTAAGTTCTTGAAATTAAATTTGTAGCCCAAGTTGGCGAAACCCAGAACTATGTTGTTCACCGTGCACAGCTGTTCAAGTAATTCTTCGTCAGTCAGATAGATGTCATCTACATAGGGCACTGCGCCCTCGTCGCATGTTTATAATGATTCTGACACTCTTGCCGAGAAAAGCCCCCGGCTGTTCTTATACCTCTGGGGCAACCTTCAGAAGTGACGGTGAGTGCCAAGGTCAGAATATGCTGTCTAATATCTGCTTTCTGGGCTATATTTTTGCAGAAGAATCCATTCGGGATATCTAATGTCGTTTTGTATTTCTTCCATACAATGTTAATCATTAATACGGCACTATGTGTATTTTGAACTGCAAATGTACGTGTGCTTGTGTTTAAATGTTGGTAATCTAAAAGTAGACAATATGAGTTATCAGGTTTCATTAAGGGAAACAAATGATTGTTCATTGAGGAGGTCCAAATCTCAATCACACCTTGGTATTCGAGTTGCTCTAAGATTTATTTGACCTGCCTTTTTGCATTATTTTTAATAGGGTACTGTCTTTGTGGATTTGAAGTAGATTTTAATGGGATTTCGTGGTGAGTTGACTCCACGTCCCACCCTACATGGTTTCGGTATAATGCAGTAGCTAGCAATAGCACCCACTCCTGTGTGTAGGAATGTTTTCAAGATTCTGGAACAAGGTCAGAGAAAGCAAAAAAGTTATGATTTCCCCTATCAGCAATCCATCACAAATTCCGGCTCACAATGTTTTTATGCTAAAAGGATATCATTGCCAAATGTTGAGTTCTCCCAAAAGCAACCTTTAACTTTCATTGAGCTTCCCCCTCTATTTGGAGTGTAAGGTCGTATAGTCAACGTGGGTTACTAACTCTTGTATCAGGTGTTTATACCATGATATGTTCATTCAATACTGCTGTCACCAGAAAATCCTTCAGGTTAAGGTGAGCTATTGTTACTTTCGCCACGCTGTCTACCATCGTTAGAGCCCATTCCCCATTCAGAAGCTGAGTCCTCAGTAACCTGGGCTTGTCTCATTTTCAAGAGAGTTACTTTCTTCTTTTTGAATTGAGGCTTTGCTTTAGGTTGTTCTTCCTGCTTGATAATGTAATCTGAATTACAATGTGTTTCCTGTTTTGTCTTTAATCAATCTTCTGTCTTCTGTTCTGATTGCCTGTCCCTATCTGAATTTTTTGATGAGCCCTGGAAGGAATGAAATGAATGTGTTTTAGTGTCCTGATATCTGTCAGATGTCCTAATGTTTTCACAATTCCTAAGGTTATACCTCTTTTCAGAGGACTCCCATTGGGGAGACCCAAGCTTTGATCATTAATTATTTTCTGTATTGTTATTTTTAGATTTTTTGTTATCCCATTTTATTAGAAGAGGATGGTGCTTGCTTTAAGTTGTCCTTGTCGCCATTTGTGGTTTCCCTGGTTTGGCCTCAAACTATCCCTACCTAATGCCTCATAGGCTTCTTCGATCATGTTTGGTAACTCTCGCTCCTTATTTGTAGGAGATATTTACTTTAGGCGGTGGTGTATGGCCACTGCTGCTCCCTCACTTTTTATGTTGCTCAGCATAATTGAAGAGACTTGGGCAAAATAACCCATCAGTGTCATCCCCAAGTCTAAGGCAGGTCCACTCATTCTGTAACTGTTTTAATACCTCTGGAATGACTACTATGAAAGGGGTATTGTGTATTATGATATAAACGGCAGCAAAGATTGTTCTGCAAGTGGTACGATCCTCAACCGAGAGAAACATACCCATTGGCAAGCAAATGGTTAGCATTCTATGTTTTTCCTGCTGACCCGTATGGTGAAATACTGCTTCCAGCGGTGAAAATTGTTGTCCTATCCAGAACAGAATTTGCTCCAGTATGGAGTGGATTGTCCCCATTACTGATTTTAATGTCTGTGGTTAATTATAGGTGTGGTCTGATGTGGACCTACTGGAGCATTCCAGCAGGATGGACTGTTAATATTCGCATGACTAAGTGAACGATGTGTCTGTATAGCCGGACTATGTCTTTACATATTGCACAGACTTCATCCACTGGGAAAGTATCTATCTCAGGATGTGGAGAGTATGTCGCTAAGCCCGGCCAGGTCGCTCCTTCTATGCTGAGTGTACGAGTCTTATGATGGATGTTGTGTGTGGGAGGATGCCTTTAAATCAGTTTATGTGTTGCTGGTAAGTTAACAGGTCTACAATGTCCTTGAATGGAATGTATTCTTCTGCTGATTCAACTACAATGTATGTGTGAAACAATTTAGTCTGTGGATCTGCAGGTGGGAACTGAACCCAAGAATAGAATACCTCTGTTTCAAACACTTTGTGTGCCTCAAGTGCGAAGGTAACACAGCCACCTGTTGGGGGTACTCGGTGTTCAAATAATTGTATAGTTACTGCATGTCTGCAGTTTTCTGTAATGTTTAGAGCATTTGCAAATTCGTCTTCCCCCGATCCACCACTAACATTGTCAGGCATTCTCAAAAGGAGAAGAATAAAAGTTTTAGTAATTAGGGGTTTTGCACAATGTCGGAACCTTTTATCCTTATAAGCCTGTTTAAGCCTTCAGACAATACACAGGGTACATCTGCTCACCTGAGGCAGATCTCCCTTTCTGAAAAAGCCTGACTGAACTACTCAGATTTTAACTGTTAACATAAGAACCGAACAAATGTTAGCCACCATGTTGTGTAGTTCCTAGGAATCTCCAGGACCTGTGCGTTTTGGATAACCTACACTGCTCCGGACACCCCCACAGGGTTCGTCAGCCATTAGACCAGCTAGCTCTACAGTGCCACTCCTACCCCCCTGTATTTTACAGTGGTGTAGGTAGTTTCTGGCAATCACTGAACATGACAACACCGATTCCTCAGTGATCATGGAAAACAGTACAGTATTCTCAGAAAATACACAGGATGGTGGTTAGGATGTTTCAATAAGTAATTATTGGTCCAGCGTCAGTCTTGTGTAAAACATATGTGCTGTGACAATCAGGAGACAGAAGCATATGAAAGAAATTGCAAGTACTACTATAGTAAACAGTAAATACATTTCTACCATAGTGCTAAGAATATGAACATATACAGTTCAGATAAGACAGTGGCACTTGCATACTCCTATAATGCAAACCCTAAGTAATTTGCCTAAATGTACCTAGCCTAGATATGTAGGTGTAGCATGTATATGTGTATAGCTATATATAGGTATATAGCCAAGAATCCCCTAGGGAAGAACCAACCCTGTCACCTGATGGTAGAGAATGGAGGACCCAATCCCTGCTCCAAGGATGACACCTATCAAGGGATGTAAGACAGCTGCATGTTGAAGATTCAATATGCAGGACTCTGTGTCAGCGTGGAAGGAATTCTCCTCTAATTTGCAGGAGGGAATAAGGGTCTTATATACTAGAGCGGTCACTCCAAGGTTTATTCTAGAATCGCTATGTTTTGAAGAAAATCATAAATGTTTTTCCGAACGATGCGATGATGCACAGCATGCCTGTTGGCCAAGGGTGAAAAAAGTGGTGACCTTTATACAGAATAATTATGCAGTGCCTGAGGACATGTTTATTTATGTCGGGTACAGCGATTTTGATAAAATACTAAGAGCATGGGGTCAAAGAGACAGGAGTAAAGTACTAGTTAAAAGGTTACTTATTCAGAACAGTTACAGTTGTGTGAATAAGACAATGTATGTAAAAGGGGGGCATACATGACAGGACTAGCCTAAAGGACATTACATTAACATACACTACCCCAACCCCCTTCCACCTCCCTGTTATGCCTAAAACGACCCCAACCCCTTTCACTGCCCTTAGGCCTAATACCCTACCCCCTAATTTAAAAAATGACCCAACCCTCCCCAGTCCTTTAAGCTACCCCTAACCCTCCTCAGCCCTAAAAACTACCCTTGACCCCTCAGCATTGAAAACTACCCTTGACCCCCCAGCATTGAAAACTACCCTGACCCCTCCAGCCCTGAAAACTACCCTGACCCCCACAGTCCTGAAAATGACCCAAAATCCCCTCAGCCCTACAAACTACCCCTGATCCCCATCCCTGTAAACTAACCCGAGCCCCTGCCCAGAAAAATGCCCCGACCGCAGACCTGAAAACTACCCCTCACCCTCCCAGGTCTAAAAACAACCCCCGAAACCTCAAACCCTGAAAACTACTCCTGAACCCCCACCGAAAACAACTCCCAACCCCCTAGCCCAGAAACCTAACATGACCCCCAAGCCCAGAAAACAACCCCAACCCCCAGCCCAGAAAACTACCTCACCCCTCATTCCAGAAAACTACCCCCGACAGTTTAGAAAACCACTTCCCAGCCCAGTCCACAAAACTACTCACTAGCACGACCCCACAGCCCACCTTACCTCACCTCGACTCTCTTCCTAGCAAGGTCTTCCTGCTTCCGTCCCTGCTGCAGCCAGCAGCTAGAGCGCCTGCTTCCTTAACAACGTGTATGCGTGGTTAAGGGGTATGTATGGTGAAGGCAGGCGTGGTTACGCTTGTGATGTCGGAACACGGGTGACTGAGGCCACAGTGTTCTGACTGTTTTCTATGTTTCATCGACCAGCATGTCCTCTCCAGAGTCACGCTGCCCCAGCCACCTCAGCACCTCTCATTGTGTTGCTTTGCCCAGTAACCAGGTGCGGTCCAGGCACATGAGGACGGGTAGCCAAGCTCTGCTCCTAAAGCACCGCCGTGTGAAACTTATCCTGTGAGGCTGAAATTTGGAGAGGTCTGCCCCTTCATAAGTCCCACTTGTATCCCTGCAGACATCTTTTTTGCCGGTCTAAAGTTCTTCTGTGACCTAAAGAGTCCCCCTGGTGCCACAGTGTCACCACTGCTGATGTAGACCTCGAGGAGATTCCATCCTGTCACCCCAACACTACGCGCATGCCTCCACATCCCAGGGATCCGAGACAAAGCTCTGAATTGGACCACCTCCTTCCTCTCAGGCAGAACCCGGAACGTCCACCTCCCCCAATTCCGTTCCAAAGCCGCTGAGATCATATGCGTCGTACCCCAGGGATCCTCCCTCAGCCGGACGCTGTTCAACATTTACATGGCCCCGCTTGCACATGTAGCCTGACCTCACGATAATCTCCTACGCTGATGACACTCAGCTGATCCTCTCCCTCACCTAGGACCCCATCACTGCCAAAGCCAACCACCATGAAGGAATGAAGGCCGTCGCTGACTGGATGACGACCAGCCGTCTGAAGCTGAACTCAGACAAGATGGAGGTCCTCCTCCTCAGTTCCAACCCTTCAGCCTGGGACGAATCCTGGACTGCACTGGGGGCAGCTCCGACACCCACCAACCATGCATGCAACCTGGGAATCATCCTCGACTCAACGCTCTCAATGACCAAGCAAGTCAACGCTGTCTCCTCCTCCTGCTTCAACACCCTCCGCATGCTCCGCAAGATCTACAAATGGAACTCGACAGATACAAGAAAGGCAGTCACCCAGGCCCTCGTCAGCAGCAGACTCGACTACGGAAACGCCCTCTATGCGGGAGCCCCGACCATGCTCATCAAATGAGTACAACGCATCCAAAGTGCCTCGGCACGACTGATCCTCGACGTACCACGCCACGGCCACATCAACCCCCACCTGAAAAACCTGCACTGGCTCCCCGTCAACAAGGAACTTCACAAGACCGGCCCAGCCTACGTCAACAGATGGCTCTCCTTATACATCCCCAACCGCCAGCTACACCCGCCGACCTCTCACTTGCCACCGTCTGCGCATCCGAAGGATAACCACCTGTGGGGGATCCTTCTCCCACCTCGCCGCCAAGACATGGAACACCCTCCCACTGAGCCTATGACAGACCCAAGACCTGCTGACCTTCAGGAGGATACTCAAGACCTGGCTATTCGGTTATTAGCGCCCCCCCTGAGCACCTTGAGACCTTTGCGGGTATGTAGTGCGCTTTACAAATGATTGATTGATTGTGGTCGACTTCGCAGAGTCGCTTGGGATGAAATTAAATGTAAATGTAAATGTGTTTGTATTTATATAGCGCCTTCTACCCAGAGGTCTCGTAGCACTGTATTCATGCCACTGTGCAACCCTTCCTGGCTTTCCTGTGAGATGTCCACTCCTGGGCACCTCCAAGGTGAAGCCAGGCATCCAAGCGCTGCTGGGGCTGTTGTGGAGATTAAGCAAGCTATTGCCCAGAGTAACTGAGTGGGACCCACATGATTAGACTAGGCACCGAGGCGAGAATTATCAGGTCCAGGGAGATTGAGTCCAAGAGCCGCCGAGGCGGGAATTGAACCCTGGTCCCGGGCCAGACCTCTGCATCAGGGTCTGCCGCTCTAACCATTGAGCCACGCTTCTCCACAATTAACTGCGTGATGGCCCATTGGAGCTCAGAGGCCGCACTAACTGACTGGGCACTTGCGTGAGCAGAGTTGCCCCAACTTTCCTAGTACCAGGGAAGTGGTGCTGCACCCTAGTTCCTGGCTTAGGGAGCCTTGCATCATTGCTAGGCTGACTGAAGCCATCCTGCGCTCCTTCACTGGCAGCTCAGTTTTGACAGGAGTTGTAACTCGCACCCTCGTTCCTGGCTGCAGGCTCGCCAGAACATGGGGCATCATACTTTGCCTTCTCTTCTGCATTGCAGGGTAAAACCTCCATAGATGACCATGAAAGATTTGTGGGTCAGTCTCCCCAACGCTAAACTGCCTCATGTGGTTTCCATAGTTAGGTTTTTCACTGAAGTTACCACAAAAGGGAGAATAGGAGCACTGGAGCTCCTGTGTCATATGTTTCTCTGATGTAATAATCGCAACCTTACTGCAGTTCATGTGATTACCTTGACAGTCTTTATTTCTTGCATTACTGTTGTGATCTTCATAGTTTTATCTTGCTTCGATCAGAATAACGTGATACATTTAAAAGTACATGCACTGTGATGTTGAACAATTGCAAACTATACACAGTATTTATGACCCGTCGTTTTGGTCTAGTGTTATGTACACTGTTGGAAATGGCCCTTTTTGCAGGGTTATACCCAAACTTTTTGCTTCTTCCTCCTATTTTTTCCTGACCTGTGTTTGTTGGCTAAAGGACTCTGGACACTTTACCATTGCTGATCAGTGCTAAAGTGCATATGGTCTCTATGTAAATTGACACTGTGATTGGTTTGCCCTGATTGGCAAATTTGTTTTACCAGTAGATCCATGGTAAAGTGCACTGAGTGTGCCAGGGCTGGTAAATCAAATGCTACTAGTGGGCTTGCAGCGCTGATTGTGCCACTCACATAAGTAGCCCTGAAAAGAGGTCTCAGGCCTGCCACCGCTGTGCCTGTGCGCAGTTTGATAACTGCCATGTCGACTTGGCAAGTGCACCCCCTTGCCAGGCCCTACCCTTCCCTTTTCTTACACATATAACACTGCTATGGTAGGCCCAAGGTACCCCCCTGGGCAGGGTACAGTGTATGTGAAAGGTAGGACATGTACTAGTGTGTGTAACATGTCCTGATAGTGAAATACTGCCAATTTCCTTTTTCACTTTTGAAAGGCTATCTTGCCCAAATGACAAAATGGGGACTGCTTTGTAACATTTTACATGCATATCTTCCCATTGGGATAAGATAGAAAATGGAGTTTAGTATCCCTGACCTCAGGATTTAATAACACATCTTTTAGTAAAGATGGTTTTTAAATTGTGTATTTGAAAATAGCACTTTAAGAAAGTGGCTATTTTATTGTTCAACCATCTTAACTGCCTCTGCCTGTTTGTGGCTTGACTGTCTGACTTTGATGTGACAGGAACTGGGGAGATGCTGTGGATCCAGGAGTCTGGATGAGTAAACATGAGGCAAACAACTTAGTTGTGGCCTAGCTGCGGGTCAATGGACACCATCGGAATTTAGATATTGCCTACAGAGATTTGGTCCTCCTCTGTCTCCTGCTTTACTACACGAAGGCCCACTGTATCCACACTAACCACATTTCAAACACAGTGCCCTATTGAAAAAGTTTTTTTGCAGCAGAAAATTAAATTTATGGATGAAAATATCAATATGAAAAAATATGAAAATATGCCCTTGTGAATTCCAATAGAAGCCCATTTTCTGGTGTCAACATGGGCTTCTATTGGAATTTTCGACGCCATATTATCAAGCCCAGTATCGCCGCTTTAGCTGCAGTTTTCTGCCGTTAAAGCGGCGATAATTTTAACGCCATGCTTGATAATATGCCCCCAAGTGCGATGAAGATCGAACCAATGTCAAATTTTCGCTAGTCAATCCTGATGGAACTTAGAAGGGGGAAGGCATAGTATTAGTAATAACCAGAACATGCAAATGTTGATAAGTAAGCACAAACATATAAGTTGTATTGTGCATAACTGGGGAAAAAAACTTTCATTAGATGCTAATTATTGAGTGTGAAAAATACCAAAGACCTCTTTGGACCCAAAGTTGAATCTGGCATAACAACGTGGACTGGCCTCCCAAGCTTTCTTTCACTTATTTCTCTTCCTAATAACTGATAAACTCGGGCTTTTTGTAGCATTGCAGAACAGATCATAAAATAAGTGCCAGTCACCTCAGTCCAGCAAAGTGCCCACGACAGGGTCCACCTCTCTTTATTTGCCACTTTTGGGCGAGTACAGTACTCTATTGCTTCTAACTTAGACTTTCACTTTCTCTGTAGGTTCGCAGAACTTCGGAAGCGTTGGTGCTTCCCCAGCTCTCCTGGGGTTCTCCCGTTGAATCAGCCACATTATTGTGAAGGAGACCCCAGCTGCATGACGATCATTACAAATTCAACAACTGAATCATGATAGTAAAAATCGTACGAGCCTAGTAGTGAATGTTTCAGCAACTTTCTTCAAGAATTGCTAGGTTTTCCAAACTTCAGTACCCGTTTTGTGCTTGCATTCAGTATTCAATTCCAAGCCTGATACCCTATAGGACTGAGCTCTGTCAGTGCACCTCTGTTTTCCCCCACAGAAATCCATGCTGCTCCAAGCCTGAAATGTTCCGCAGCGGCTCAGCCAATTATCAGAAACCAAAGGAGGGTGACAATAAGCGCAATGAAAGAGTGGACCAGCCATTACTGACACTTCATTTCTGCAGTTTGGCTCTTCTAAAACAGCTTCTGAGTTTCAGGAAGTCCTTGGAGGTTTACGGAAAGTTGTTTGCCTTATGCGAAAAAAAGTGGAAAAAGCTTTTGATAAATCGCGTCCTTGGTTCTCCGGAAGCAACAGTAATCACTACCATGTTTTGGCCCTTTGGGGCTTGTCAGTTTGATATACTAGAGCAGACTTGTGAAAGAGTTTGTAAAGCAGATACAGCAGCAGGATCCGCAACGGACAGTATGACAGGTGCAAAAAAGTGTACATAATGAGAGCACCGTGTAGCATGAAGAAGCAAAAGAACATTGTGTTCATTCGCCTGCACCTGCCGGCCTTGCAAGTTTGTTTTCGTTGCCATTCACCTGCTGCGATCTAAGCGCACAGCAATGGAAGTGCTCAAACAAGCATTCAGTAACTATAGTTCGCATATTTTTTTCGTTCATGTCTGTAATCTTGAATAATTACCTCCCGAATACTGCTAGAAATATGTCAAAAGTCGGGTTGGCCGCTGGATCCCCCGTATTGTTTAGTTATTTCACGTGCAATGAAACATTGTAAGAATACGTTAGATTTTTGAGAGTCATCTTAGAAAAGGCGTTTGCTGATTTTTCCTTACATTTACATTTACCGTCCGAATCTCACTTTTCTAGCCAATTGAGGGGCTTATTAGAAGAGGTAAACTTGGGCATGAGTAAATCTACACAATAAGTTTACTCTTACACTTTTGAGCCACTTTGTGACTTTTTACTATTCACCATTTACGAGTGTAAAATTCTTTAAAAGTGAAAACTTACAGGTCTCCTCCCTTAGAAACAGGGGTGGATCCATACTTATGTGTGAAAAGTTATTAATGACAAAAAGGCAAAAAGGAGCAGTAGTAAGCCCAGCACTGATGCTGCAGCAGCCACCTATATAAAATAATGGAGGCATGGAATTAAACTAGAACCCAATAAGAGATATTGTTGAATGAAATTAAATTAATTTGATCTTTAACTATATATATGTACTAGCTGTACCCTGCCAAGCATTGCTGTTGCTCAGTCTGATTAAATGGAAGACAAAAAAAAGAGTAAGCGCACATTTCTAATAAATTTAATTTCACAATGCTTGTGGGTACACAATATGTTTTTGTGACTATTGTCTGTATGCGTCCCTTGTAGTTGTTGCGCAGCAAGCAAATTGATTAAAAACACGAGCATATTGTACACACGCATATTCTAATCCGACGTTGTGTATATATAAACATGTGCTAATGTTGCAAAGTGAACCAATTCCTCCCCCCTCCCTCCACCCATTTCCCAGTCTACCATCCTGACACCAACTGTCCATCCTAATATATGTAGACTATTGGCTCTATGCGTCCTTTCTTAATGTTGCAAAGTAAACTAACTCCTCACCCCTCCCTCCACCCACTTCCCAGTCTGCCATCCTGACACCAACTGTCCATCCTAATATATGTAGACTATTGTCTTTATGCGTCCCTTGTAGTTGTTGCGCAGCGACCAAATTGATAGGGTCTGTCAGGCCTTTCGATTAAAAACAGGTGCGCATTGGACACGCGCGTATTCGAATCCCACGTTGTGTACATATAAACACGCGCTTAATCATATCCAATGTTGTGTCAAAATTTCAAATCAATCGGTGAAGAACTTTCGGAGATTTAAGATTTTGAACAAACGAACATTGACATTTGTATGTGTCTGTTCGGGCTTCCGTTTAAAAACACGCGCGTATTCATTATGCGCGTCTTGGAATCCAACGTTGTGTATATAAAAACACGCCTGTATTCGAATCCAAAGATGTGTCAAAATTTCAAAGCAATCGGTGAAGAACTTTCGGAGATTTGCGATTTTGAACAAACAAATATTTACATTTTTATTTCTGTAGATATATATATATGTATCAATTCATTTTAACCCGGCAGCCACCGAGCTCCGCTATGCTCACAGCCACTTGCGAAGGCGGTCCATGTGTTGGTTGCGAGCCCATTAATCAACTCCAAATTCTTCAGCTTTCTCTTGCCAGAAATCACACGGACTCTTCTTGATGGAAAACAGCCTTCATTTCAGTTCAAAGGCAACCAAACTCGTCGCGCTCCGGGAACTCTCCTCCCTTGCTCACGAGTGTTGCAAGGGAGGAGAGTTCCCGATGGCAGTGTGCAAATGCGCTCCGTGGCAACACAGCTCTGTGGCACTTACTGGAGTTACCTGGTGGGTGAGTTGGCCCCCAGGGACCCTCAGGAATCAAGGTGACTAAATCCCCCAACTTACAACGTGCTAGTGGGGCACATTCCCACAGTGGTGAAGGGAGTGATATAAGAAGCTACCAATCCTGCTGTGTGGGACTTACTGGTGGTCTAAAATGGATAGTTGGCCCCCAAGGTTGACGCTGGGGGCAAACTACTACACCTGTTACCTCCAGTAAATCCCACACAGTGGGAGAGCTAAAAGATTTTTCTGAGGCCAGGCTCACCTTTCTCCACCACTCTGAAAACGCGACTGATATGTTATAGTTAGAAATTAGCATTTAAAAAACATTTGACATTCACTGAAAAAACCATAGGTTTCAGGTACGTTATAGTTAGAAATTAGCATTTAAAAAAACTTTGCAATTTACTGAAAAAACATAGATTTTATTGACGTTATTGTTAGTTGGAGAAAAACCAAAGGTGGTGATGGACGGAGCGTTGACAATACAAACACTCATCCCCAGTCAACTGATCCGGGTTTAATCCATCACCGTTCTTTAGCTCACTCCGCCACCCCAGTTCAGACATGGCCATATGCAAATCAGTCTGACCCTGTGCCTCATGGGAACAGTCCAGCCCGAACAGCCAAGCCATGTCTTCCCTGGACCGGAATCAAGCTTCCCAGGACCGGTTTCTGGCATTACAGCTGTCTTCAGCCGGGCTTGCTTGACTCCAGGGCAAAGTGAGCAAGGGACTCACGTCTGAGCATACCCTGCCAACTTAGGGCGAACAAAGAAAAACCAAAGGTGGTGATGGACGGAGCGTTGACAATACAAACACTCCCCCCCAGTCAACTGATCTGGGTTTAATCCATCACCGTTCTTTAGCTCACTCCGCCACCCCAGTTCAGACATGGCCATATGCAAATCAGTCTGACCCTGTGCCTCATGGGAACAGTCCAGCCCGAACTGCCAAGCCATGTCTTCCCTGGACCGGAATCAAGCTTCCCAGGACCGGTTTCTGGCATTACAGCCGTCTTCAGCCGGGCTTGCTTGACTCCAGTGGCAAAGTGAGCAAGGGACTCACGTCTGAGCATACCCTGCCAACTAAGGGCGAACAAAGAAAAACCAAAGGTGGTGATGGACGGAGCGTTGACAATACAAACACTCACCCCCAGTCAACTGATCTAGGTTTAATCCATCAACGTTCTTTAGCTCACTCCGCCACCCCAGTTCAGACATGGCCATATAATAATCAGTCTGACCCTATGCCTCATGGAAACAGTCCAGCCCGAACTGCCAAACCATGTCTTCCCTGGACCGGAATCAAGCTTCCCAGGACCGGTTTCTGGCATTACAGCCGTCTTCAGCCGGGCTTGCTTGACTCCAGTGGCAAAGTGAGCAAGGGACTCACGTCTGAGCATACCCTGCCAACTTAGGGCAAACAAAGAAAAACCAAAGGTGGTGATGGACGGAGCGTTGCGTTGACAATACAAACACTCACCCCCAGTCAACTGATCTGGGTTTAATCCATCACCGTTCTTTAGCTCACTCCGCCACCCCAGTTCAGACATGGCCATATGCAAATCAGTCTGACCCTGTGCCTCATGGGAACAGTCCAGCCCGAACTGCCAAGCCATGTCTTCCCTGGATCGGAATCAAGCTTCCCAGGACCGGTTTCTGGCATTACAGCCGTCTTCAGCCGGGCTTGCTTGACTCCAGTGGCAAAGTGAGCAAGGCACTCACGTCTGAGCATACCTTGCCAACTTAGGGCGAACAAAGAAAAACCAAAGGTGGTGATGGACGGAGCGTTGACAATACAAACACTCACCCCCAGTCAACTGATCTGGGTTTAATCCATCACCGTTCTATAGCTCACTCCGCCACCCCAGTTCAGACATGGCCATATGCAAATCAGTCTGACCCGGTGCCTCATGGGAACAGTCCAGCCCGAACTGCCAAGCCATGTCTTCCCTGGACCGGAATCAAGCTTCCCAGGACCGGTTTCTGGCATTACAGCCGTCTTCAGCCGGGCTTGCTTGACTCCAGTGGCAAAGTGAGCAAGGGACTCACGTCTGAGCATACCCTGCCAACTTAGGGCGAACAAAGAAAAACCAAAGGTGGTGATGGACGGAGCGTTGACAATACAAACACTCACCCCCAGTCAACTGATCTGGGTTTAATCCATCACCGTTCTTTAGCTCACTCCGCAACCCCAGTTCAGACATGGCCATATACAAATCAGTCTGCCCCTGTGCCTCATGGGAACAGTCCAGCCCGAACTGCCAAGCCCTGTCTTCCCTGGACCGGAATCAAGCTTCCCAAGACCGGTTTATGGCATTACAGCCGTCTTCAGCCTCAGCCGGGCTTGCTTGACTCCAGGGCAAAGTGAGCAAGGTACTCACGACTGAGCATACCCTGCCAACTTAGGGTGAACAAAGAAAAACCAAAGGTGGGGATGGACGGAGCGTTGACAATACAAACACTCACCCCCAGTCAACTGATCTGGGTTTAATCCATCACCGTTCTTTAGCTCACTCCACCACCCCAGTTCAGACATGGCCATATGCAAATCAGTCTGACCCTGTGCCTCATGGGAACAGTCCAGCCCGAACTGCCAAGCCATGTCTTCCCTGGACCGGAATCAGGCTTCCCAGGACCGGTTTCTGGCATTACAGCCGTCTTCAGCCGGGCTTGCTTGACTCCAGGGCAAAGTGAGCAAGGGACTCACGACTGAGCATACCCTGCCAACTTAGGGCGAACAAAGAAAAACCAAAGGTGGGGATGGACGGAGCGTTGACAATACAAACACTCACCCACAGTCAACTGATCTGGGTTTAATCCATCACCGTTCTTTAGCTCACTCCGCCACCCCAGTTCAGACATGGCCATATGCAAATCAGTCTGACCCTGTGCCTCATGGGAACAGTCCAGCCCGAACTGCCAAGCCATGTCTTCCCTGGACCGGAATCAGGCTTACCAGGACCGGTTTCTGGCATTACAGCCGTCTTCAGCCGGGCTTGCTTGACCCCAGTGGCAAAGTGAGCAAGGGACTCACGTCTGAGCATACCCTGCCAACTTAGGGCGAACAAAGAAAAACCAAAGGTGGTGATGGACGGAGCGTTGACAATACAAACACTCACCCCCAGTCAACTGATCTGGGTTTAATCCATCACCGTTCTATAGCTCACTCCGCCACCCCAGTTCAGACATGGCCATATGCAAATCAGTCTGACCCTGTGCCTCATGGGAACAGTCCAGCCCGAACTGCCAAGCCATGTCTTCCCTGGACCGGAATCAAGCTTCCCAGGACCGGTTTCTGGCATTACAGCCGTCTTCAGCCGGGCTTGCTTGACTCCAGTGGCAAAGTGAGCAAGGGACTCACGTCTGAGCATACCCTGCCAACTTAGGGCGAATAAAGAAAAACCAAAGGTGGTGATGGACGGAGCGTTGACAATACAAACACTCACCCCCAGTCAACTGATCTGGGTTTAATCCATCACCGTTCTTTAGCTCACTCCGCAACCCCAGTTCAGACATGGCCATATGCAAATCAGTCTGCCCCTGTGCCTCATGGGAACAGTCCAGCCCGAACTGCCAAGCCCTGTCTTCCCTGGACCGGAATCAAGCTTCCCAGGACCGGTTTATGGCATTACAGCCGTCTTCAGCCGGGCTTGCTTGACTCCGGGGCAAAGTGAGCAAGGGACTCACGATTGAGCATACCCTGCCAACTTAGGGCGAACAAAGAAAAAACAAAGGTGGGGATGGACGGAGCGTTGACAATACAAACACTCACCCCCAGTCAACTGATCTGGGTTTAATCCATCACCGTTCTTTAGCTCACTCCGCCACCCCAGTTCAGACATGGCCATATGCAAATCAGTCTGACCCTGTGCCTCATGGGAACAGTCCAGCCCGAACTGCCAAGCCATGTCTTCCCTGGACCGGAATCAGGCTTCCCAGGACCGGTTTCTGGCATTCCAGCCGTCTTCAGCCGGGCTTGCTTGACCCCAGTGGCAAAGTGAGCAAGGGACTCACGTCTGAGCATACCCTGCCAACTTAGGGCGAACAAAGAAAAACCAAAGGTGGTGATGGACGGAGCGTTGACAATACAAACACTCACCCCCAGTCAACTGATCTGGGTTTAATCCATCACCGTTCTTTAGCTCACTCCGCCACCCCAGTTCAGATTGGCCATATGCAAATCAGTCTGACCCTGTGCCTCATGGGAACAGTCCAGCCCGAACTGCCAAGCCATGTCTTCCCTGGACCGGAATCAAGCTTCCCATACCGGTTTCTGGCATTACAGCCGTCTTCAGCCGGGCTTGCTTGACTCAGTGGCAAAGTGAGCAAGGGACTCACGTCTGAGCATACCCTGCCAACTTAGGGCGAACAAAGAAAAACCAAAGGTGGTGATGGACGGAGCATTGACAATACAAACACTCACCCCCAGTCAACTGATCTAGGTTTAAACCCAAATCAGTTGACTGGGGGTGAGTGTTTGTATTGTCAACGCTCCATCCATCACCACCTTTGGTTTTTCTTCGTTATTGTTAGTTGGACATTTCACTCGTACAAAACCAGAGAAATTCAGCCGTTATAGTTAGTTCAGCCTACTTTAACTCACGCCCCCGCAATGCACTGCTGATGACGTCACATGTTACATCATACATGACATGGTCAGTGACGTCACTGATGACATCTCAAATTACATCACTGATGGCATCATCCACGTGAAAACCTGATGCACCTACTCACACTCTAATATAACCTTTGATACACCCACTGTAAATTACAGACTACCATTTCCGAAACCATCAACACACCAATACCAGTTACTGCATACGCATACGCACTGATTCCTAGGTCTTCACACACACATCCACTCATTTATTTATTTATTTATTTGCTGGTTTTTATAGCGCTTGAATCGACTCCAGATGGAGTATCTCTGCGCTTTTTGGTGCCGGCTAAACTGAAGATGTGAAATTGGAGCAGATGCTAGATCTCATTTTTAAATAAAACAGTTTTCAGTTGCCTCCTGAATTTCAAGTGCTCAGTACACTGTTTTAGGGACAGAGGAAGTCTGTTCCATAGTGTGGGTCCTGTGATTGACAATGCTTTATTCCCATGCCTCGCTTTCTTGGCGCGGGGCACCACTAAGAGCAAATTGTTGCTTGATCTTAGCGTTCGTGATGGCATATAGGGAATAAATTTGTTTTTAAGATACGCAGGCCCTTGTCCATGGAGACATTTGTGGATCAGGCAAGCTATCTTGAATTTTATTCTTTGCCGGATCGAGAGCCAATGTAATTGCTCAAGGAGGGGTTTGGATGGAGTCCTTGGCGGGGCATTCAGAACCAGTCGGGCCGCAGTATTTTGAATGACCTGGAGCTTAGCCAGCACACCTTCATTTGCTGAAAGCAGCAGGCCATTACAATAATCGATCCGACTTAGCACGAGTGCCTGTACTAGCGTCCTCCTAAAAGAATCCGGCAGTAGAGGGAAGACCTTGCGCAGCAGGCTGATGGTATGGAAGCAAGAACCCGAGATAAAGTTGGAGTGCTGTTTTAGAGATAGTTCTTGGTCCAAACGGACCCCCAGATTTTTCACTATCTGCTTTGGTTCTGGGGCTGCTCCCAAGTCCTGTGGCCACCAATCTGGGGCCCATAGCATCCTGGCTTCTCCAAACAGCATGACTTCCGTCTTGCTGACGTTGCACTGAAGGCAATTGGAAGACATCCAATGTGCCACTGCCTTCATGCCTGATGAAAAGGAGTTTCTTACTTCAGCGGAGAGGGTTTTAAAAGGGAAGAGGAGCTGGGTATCATCAGCGTAGGATACTGGGATAAACCCGTACCTACGCATCACTCTAGCCAGGGGTGCCACATAAATGTTGAAGAGGGTCGGGCTAAGACACGAACCCTGGGGCACCCCTTTTGATATCTCCATCTCCGCTGAACGATATGCACCCATGGTGACAGTCTGGGTGCGCTCGGATAAAAAACTCCTTAGCCAGGCAAGGGCTTTGTTCTTAATGCCAGCGTTCGACAACCGCTCCGTCAAGATGGAATGTGACACGGTGTCGAACGCTGCAGACAGATCTAAAAGAACTAAGATTACTGAGATGCCCTTGTCCTGGTACATGTGCAGGTCATCAGTGACTGACAGAAGGGTGGATTCAGTGCTATGTTTGGGTCTGAACCCTGACTGAGAGTAGTCTAGAGCCCCAGCAAGTTCGATATAGCTGGAGAGATGGTGGTTGACATGCTTCTCAGTCAGTTTTCCTAGGAAAGGTAGTAATGAGATGGGCCTCAGATTAGCCAATTCGGTCCATGGAGTCGCAGTGTTTTTCCTAATTGGTCTTACAATGGCTCGTTTCCACTCTCTGGGGACATTACCTGTGCCCAGAGAAAGGTTTACCATGTCTCCAATCATGGGGCAGAGTTGATCCGCTAAGGCGGGCATTATCCTCGCTGGGATAGTATCGTCTGGGCTACCACTTTTGATCTGTAAGATCAAAGAGAGGATGTTATCGGACGAAATAGGAGGGAAGGTATCCAAAGAGTACGTACTCTGCTTCAGGTCGGCGTCTATTGGGAGAGGCGCTGTATCTGTAGTGATGGTCTTACTGGCATTGATTATTTTCTCATAGATTTTGTCTATTTTTTCTGTAAAATATTGGGATATTTCATTGCACAGCTGCTGTGATGCTACCTCAGGTGTTTCACATGCTCTGGGTTTAACAAATGTTTGGAGGATTTGATAAAGGACCCTGGGTGAATTCCCTGCAGCTGTGATTTGTGCCGTAATGTGGGTTTTTCGTGCTACCCGGATGGCTTTATGGTATAGGGATAGTGAGTCCCAATATTTGTTCTTGTCCTCTACCAAATGAGAGGTTCTCCACTTCTTCTCCAGCTTCCTGGCGGTTAGCTTTAACATCCTTAGATGGTCCGAGAACCAGACTTCCTGTTTTTTAGCAGGTCGGGGTTTAAATTGCTTCATGGGGGCAATTTTATCTATCGCATCCCTAGTTGCGCATTCAATTTTCCCAAGTGCTATTTCAGCATTATATTCATTCATCCATACAATCACTCATACATGCAGTCACTCATCAATACAACACTATCATATGCACAAATACTCCTATACAGACCCTCACACACTGTCACTCATCCATGAAGTTACTCACACAACTACTCAGTCATCCAAAGAATCAATCACACTCCCATTAACTCACCTATACAGTTATACACAATCCAGCTCACTTACTCCTATAGATACTAACGCATACTTATTCTCTTATATAATCACTGATACAAGTACACATCACATTAATCCACACAGCCACTCTCACAATCACTGACTCTCATGTATTGTCATTTAAATACTCCAACTCTCACATACACTGCATTTTACATATCTAGTTACTTGGAAATGTACCACTGAGACATCCATTCACTCACCAACACACCCATACACACACTCACCCACCCATACAGCTGTTTCCACATGCACTCTCCAACCCATACACCAGGTGAACCGGTATAGGGACACAATATCGATTCAAAAATATAGAATGGACATAATATCGACTAGACATAATATAGACAACAAACATATCGACTAGAAAAAATTATTATCGATTAGAATGGACATAATATCGAATCAAAAATATCGAATGGACATAATATCGAATCAAAAATATAGAATGGACATAATATTGACTAGATATAATAAAGACAACAAAAATATCGAAATTAAGGTAAGTTAATATTATTTTTTATTTTTTGTGTAATATAATTCTGTAGCGGGTTGTGGGTTTATAGGGGAATAGGGTGGGAAGTAATTTAATTATAATTAATTAAGTATGTTAATTTTTTTATTGATATTTATTTAGAATTAATTGTTTATTATTTGGTAATTAATTAAAATATAATTGGTAATTAATTATAATTGAATAATTGATAAATATTTTAATTTTAGTCATTTATTTTCTGTAGTGGGTTGTGGGTTTATAGGGGAATAGGGTGGGAAGTAATTTAATTATAATTAAATACATTTGTTAATTTATTGATTGATATTTATTTAGAATTATTTGTTAATTAATTATTAATTGGTAATTAATTAAAATATAATTGGTAAATAACTATAATTGATTAATTGCTAAATATGTTGTTAATAGGTAATTAATTAGTAGGTATTAGTAGGTAATTTTTATAATTAAATAATTTTAAAATGTATTTATAAATAATTATTTAATATATTTTATACAATTGTAAAATATTTTAATTATTTTGTAATTGGTATTACTATTTATGTAATTTATATTTATTTACTTTCCCTACTATTGCACTCACTGGAGTTGGAATAGTAACTTTTAACCTCTATGCTATCCAACTCTTTCCCTACTGTTGCACTCTCTGGAGTTGGAATAGTAAATTTAACCCCTACGCTATCCAACGCATTCCCTACTGTTGCACTCTCTGGAGTCGGAATAGTAATTTTTATCCCTACGCTATCCAACGCTTTCTCTACTGTTGCACTCTCTGGAGTTGGAATAGTAATTTTAACCCCTACGCTATCCAACGCTTTCCCTACTGTTGCACTCTCTGGAGTTGGAATAGTAATTTTAACCCCTACGCTATCCAATGTTTTCCCTACTGTTACACTCTCTGGAGTGAGAATAGTAATTTTTACCCCTACACTATCCAACGCTTTCCCTACTGTGTCTCTCTGGAGTGGGAATAGTAATTTTTACCCCTACGCTATCCAACTCTTTCCCTACTGTTGCACTCTCTGGAGTTGGAATAGTAATTTTAACCCCTACGCTATCCAACGCTTTCCCTACTGTTGCACTCGCTGGAGTGGGATTAGTAATTTTAACCCCTACGCTATCCAATGCTTTCCCTACTGTTGCACTCTCTGGAGTTGGAATAGTAATTTTTACCCTTACGCTATCCAACGCTTTCCCTACTGTTGCACTCTCTGGAGTTGGAATAGTAATTTTAACCCCTACGCTATCCAACGCTTTCCCTACTGTTGCACTCTCTGGAGTGGGAATAGTAATTTTTACCCCTACGCTATCCAACTCTTTCCCTACTGTTGCACTCTCTGGAGTTGGAATAGTAATTTTTACTCCTACGCTATCCAACTCTTTCCCTACTGTTGCACTCTCTGGAGTTGGAATAGTAATTTTAACCCCTACGCTATCCAACCCTTTCCCTACTGTTGCACTCTCTGGAGTGGGAATAGTAATTTTTACCCCTACGCTATCCAACACTTTCCCTACTGTTGTACTCTCTGGAGTGGGAATAGTAACTTTAACCCCTACGCTATCCAACGCTTTCCCTACTGTTGCACTCTCTGGAGTGGTAATAGTAATTTTTACTCCTACGCTATCCAACTCTTTCCCTACTGTTGCACTCTCTGGAGTTGGAATAGTAATTTTTACTCCTACGCTATCCAACTCTTTCCCTACTGTTGCACTCTCTGGAGTTGGAATAGTAATTTTAACCCCTACGCTATCCAACACTTTCACTACTGTTGCACTCGCTGGAGTGGGAATAGTAATTTTAACCCCTACGCTATCCAATGCTTTCCCTACTGTTGCACTCTCTGGAGTTGGAATAGTAATTTTTACCCTTACGCTATCCAACTCTTTCCCTACTGTTGCACTCTCTGGAGTTGGAATAGTAATTTTAACCCCTACGCTATCCAACGCTTTCCCTACTGTTGCACTCTCTGGAGTGGGAATAGTAATTTTTACCCCTACGGTATCCAACACTTTCCCTACTGTTGCACTCTCTGGAGTGGGAATAATAACTTTAACCCCTACACTATCCAACGCTTTCCCTACTGTTGCACTCTCTGGAGTGGTAATAGTAATTTTTACTCCTACGCTATCCAACTCTTTCCCTACTGTTGCACTCTCTGGAGTTGGAATAGTCATTTTTACTCCTATGCTATCCAACTCTTTCCCTACTGTTGCATTCTCTGGAGTTGGAATAGTAATTTTAACCCCTACGCTATCCAATGCTTTCCCTACTGTTGCACTCGTTGGAGTGGGAATAGTAATTTTACCCCTACGCTATCCAATGCTTTCCCTACTGTTGCACTCTCTGGAGTGGAAATAGTAATTTTTACCCCTACACTATCCAATGCTTTCCCTACTGTTGCACTCTCTGGAGTGGGAATAGTAATTTTTACCCCTACGCTATCCAACTCTTTCCCTACTGTTGCACTCTCTGGAGTTGGAATAGTAATTTTAACCCCTACGCTATCCAACGTTTTCACTACTGTTGCACTCGCTGGAGTGGGAATAGTTATTTTTACCCCTAAACTATCCAATGCTTTCCCTACTGTTGCACTCTCTGGAGTGGGAATAGTAATTTTTACCCTTACGCTATCCAACGCTTTCCCTACTGTTGCACTCTCTGGAGTGGGAATAGTAATTTATACCCCTATGCTATCCAACGCTTTCCCTACTGTTGCACTCTCTGGAGTGGGAATAGTAATTTTTACCCCTACGCTATCCAACGCTTTCCCTACTGTTGCACTCTCTGGAGTGGGAATAGTAATTTTTACCCCTACGCTATCCTATGCTTTTCCTACTGTTGCACTCTCTGGAGTGGGAATAGTATTTTTTACCCCTACGCTATCCTACGCTTTTCCTACTGTTGCAGTCTCTGGAGTGGGAATAGTAATTTTTACCCCTACGCTATCCAACACTTTCCCTACTGTTGCACTCTCTGGAGTGGGAATAGTAATTTTTACCCTTACGCTATCTAACGCTTTCCCTTCTGTTGTACTCAGTGGAGTTGTTACAGTAAATTTAAACCTCTTGCTATCCTACGGTAAAAATATTGTATATGTTTTGTTAATAATATGTATATATATATATATATATGTATTAAAAATAAATAAAAAAATGTAAAGTTATATTAATTATTTTTTAATGTTACGTTTATTTAAGTATTTTAAATAAGTTAAAAATAATCTTATTTATTATTATATTACTTTTAAATTACTTTTAAGACATTTAAAAAATTCGATATTTTGACAGTCTATATTTTTTACTCTCGATATTTTGGAGTCGATATTTTTGTACTTACCTGTTTGAAGATAGGAAGTCGATATTTTGGCAGTCGATATTTTTACCTCGATATTTTGGCATCTCGATATTGTGACTGTCGATATTCTGTCAGTGATCCAGGTGAACCAACCACTCACACATCTATGCACAGAGTCACACACCTCCCAATCACCCAATCACCCACACACGCACTCAGTCTCCCATACAAATACTCAGGCAACCAATCATAACTGATTTAGACACTCATGTGGCTACTGACTAACCCGTGCAGTAGCTTACACAACAACAGACAGGCTGATACAGACATTCAGACTGTTTAGTTTACTAACACATGCATTCAGTAAGACATATGTAATCACTCACTTATACAGTTCATCACACACCTACTAAATCCTCCATTGAGACACTTATACACCCACTCATTCTTCAATACACCTTGGCATTTATATATATATATATATATATATATATATATATATATATATATATATATATATATCAACGCTCCAGTTTCAAAGAAACTTGCTGCACTCGCGGGGTCCTTTTTAAAATAACTTTATTTGCAAGGACGCGTTTCGGCTGTGTGCCTTCTTCTGCTTGCTTCATAAATAAAACGTCACTGGCATGATTGTGCTTTTAAGTTCATACCTGGATCTTCATTGGTCCCTGCACAGAAACAGGAGAGAGGATTAGATGATCACAGGTCATTGGCAATGCCCTATTTCAGATTTTACATATTATCGGCGTACTTCGGCATTTTCAATATTAAGTTCTTTAACTGTATGTCAATGTCAATGTTCTTTTTCATATTGCACCCGCAGATGGGCACCTCCAAAGCACACACACACATCCTCCTGTACTGGCCATTTACGCTGTGGTGACGGTTATCTAGCGGGACCCCTCGTCAAGCCGTCAGGGTTCTCAGCACGTCACGCAGGAGTCGGTAGATAGCCGTAACTCCAACAGTCTGTATGCCTGTCGACAATATCGACGTTTCATGACAGGATTTCCTTCAGGCAGTGCAGAACGCCATGTAAATAATACTTCGCTCCATAGTCCACCTTAAGGCGCAGCTGCACTCTTCACGACGGGTTGCATGCACGCACGGAGGTGGGTCCATGCAAAATATCAACGCTCCAGTTTCAAAGAAACTTGCTGCACTCGCGAGGTCCTTTTTAAAATAACTTTATTTGCAAGGACGCGTTTCGGCTGTGTGCCTTCTTCTGCTTGCTTCATAAATAAAACGTCACTGGCATGATTGTGCTTTTAAGTTCATACCTGGATCTTCATTGGTCCCTGCACAGAAACAGGAGAGAGGATTAGATGATCACAGGTCATTGATAATGCCCTATTTCAGATTTTACATATTATCGGCGTACTTCGGCATTTTCAATATTAAGTTCTTTAACTGTATGTCAATGTCAATGTTCTTTTTCATATTGCACCCGCAGATGGGCACCTCCGAAGCACACACACACATCCTCCTGTACTGGCCATTTACGCTGTGGTGACGGTTATCTAGCGGGACCCCTCGTCAAGCCGTCAGGGTTCTCAGCACGTCACGCAGGAGTCGGTAGATAGCCGTAACTCCAACAGTCTGTATGCCTGTCGACAATATCGACGTTTCATGCCAGGATTTCCTTCAGGCGGTGCAGAACGCCATGTAAATAATACTTCGCTCCATAGTCCACCTTAAGGCGCAGCTGCTCTCTTCACGACGGGTTGCATGCACGCACGGAGGTGGGTCCATGCAAAATATCAACGCTCCAGTTTCAAAGAAACTTGCTGCACTCGCGAGGTCCTTTTTAAAATAACTTTATTTGCAAGGACGCGTTTCGGCTGTGTGCCTTCTTCTGCTTGCTTCATAAATAAAACGTCACTGGCATGATTGTGCTTTTAAGTTCATACCTGGATCTTCATTGGTCCCTGCACAGAAACAGGAGAGAGGATTAGATGATCACAGGTCATTGGCAATGCCCTATTTCAGATTTTACATATTATCGGCGTACTTCGGCATTTTCAATATTAAGTTCTTTAACTGTATGTCAATGTTCTTTTTCATATTGCACCCGCAGATGGGCACCTCCGAAGCACACACACACATCCTCCTGTACTGGCCATTTACGCTGTGGTGACGGTTATCTAGCGGGACCCCTCGTCAAGCCGTCAGGGTTCTCAGCACGTCACGCAGGAGTCGGTAGATAGCCGTAACTCCAACAGTCTGTATGCCTGTCGACAATATCAACGTTTCATGCCAGGATTTCCTTCAGGCGGTGCAGAACGCCATGTAAATAATACTTCGCTCCATAGTCCACCTTAAGGCGCAGCTGCACTTTTCACGACGGGTTGCATGCACGCACAGAGGTGGGTCCATGCAAAATATCAACGCTCCAGTTTCAAAGAAACTTGCTGCACTCGCGGGGTCCTTTTTAAAATAACTTTATTTGCAAGGACGCGTTTCGGCTGTGTGCCTTCTTCTGCTTGCTTCATAAATAAAACGTCACTGGCATGATTGTGCTTTTAAGTTCATACCTGGATCTTCATTGGTCCCTGCACAGAAACAGGAGAGAGGATTAGATGATCACAGGGCATTGGCAATGCCCTATTTCAGATTTTACATATTATCGGCGTACTTCGGTATTTTCAATATTAAGTTCTTTAACTGTATGTCAATGTCAATGTTCTTTTTCATATTGCACCCGCAGATGGGCACCTCCGAAGCACACACACACATCCTCCTGTACTGGCCATTTACGCTGTGGTGACGGTTATCTAGCGGGACCCCTCGTCAAGCCGTCAGGGTTCTCAGCACGTCACGCAGGAGTCGGTAGATAGCCGTAACTCCAACAGTCTGTATTGCTGTCGACAATATCGACGTTTCATGCCAGGATTTCCTTCAGGCGGTGCAGAACGCCATGTAAATAATACTTCGCTCCATAGTCCACCTTAAGGCGCAGCTGCACTCTTCACGACGGGTTGCATGCACGCACGGAGGTGGGTCCATGCAAAATATCAACGCTCCAGTTTCAAAGAAACTTGCTGCACTCGCGGGGTCCTTTTTAAAATAACTTTATTTGCAAGGACGCGTTTCGGCTGTGTGCCTTCTTCTGCTTGCTTCATAAATAAAACGTCACTGGCATGATTGTGCTTTTAAGTTCATACCTGGATCTTCATTGGTCCCTGCACAGAAACAGGAGAGAGGATTAGATGATCACAGGTCATTGGCAATGCCCTATTTCAGATTTTACATATTATCGGCGTACTTCGGCATTTTCAATATTAAGTTCTTTAACTGTATGTCAATGTCAATGTTCTTTTTCATATTGCACCCGCAGATGGGCACCTCCGAAGCACACACACACATCCTCCTGTACTGGCCATTTACGCTGTGGTGACGGTTATCTAGCGGGACCCCTCGTCAAGCCGTCAGGGTTCTCAGCACGTCACGCAGGAGTCGGTAGATAGCCGTAACTCCAACAGTCTGTATGCCTGTCGACAATATCGACGTTTCATGCCAGGATTTCCTTCAGGCGGTGCAGAACGCCATGTAAATAATACTTCGCTCCATAGTCCACCTTAAGGCGCAGCTGCACTCTTCACGACGGGTTGCATGCACGCACGGAGATGGGTCCATGCAAAATATCAACGCTCCAGTTTCAAAGAAACTTGCTGCACTCGCGGGGTCCTTTTTAAAATAACTTTATTTGCAAGGACGCGTTTCGGCTGTGTGCCTTCTTCTGCTTGCTTCATAAATAAAACGTCACTGGCATGATTGTGCTTTTAAGTTCATACCTGGATCTTCATTGGTCCCTGCACAGAAACAGGAGAGAGGATTAGATGATCACAGGTCATTGGCAATGCCCTATTTCAGATTTTACATATTATCGGCGTACTTCGGCATTTTCAATATTAAGTTCTTTAACTGTATGTCAATGTCAATGTTCTTTTTCATATTGCACCCGCAGATGGGCACCTCCGAAGCACACACACACATCCTCCTGTACTGGCCATATATATATATATTCACTGAAAAAAACATAGGTTTCACACCAGTTATAGTTACCAGGAAATTTTACTCGCATAAAACCATTGAAATTCCCACGTTATAGTTAGTTGGACTCACTATAACTTGCGCGCCTGCAAAGCACTGCTGATGACGTCACATATTAAATCACTCATGACATGGTCAGTGACATCACTCATGACATCACTGATGACACCATCCAGTGATTGTGTATCTTTCTGAAAAGTAAATATGTGTTATATATATGTATATGTAAAAGTTGATGGAAGAATAAATGTTTAAATAAGTGTTTACATGGATGTTTTTAAAATAAAAATTGATTGGTTAAGTGGCTTATTAAGTGTATTTTAGTGAATACATATATTAATGAGTAATGTGTAAATATTTAAATATATGTATTATTGTTTCACTTTGTGTATAAGTGGCTACATGGGTTGGTGAGTAGCTATATGTGTATGTATATGGGTTATTAGATGTTTTTCTTAGTATCAGTATGAGTGTTTGTATGGTTTGGTTGGGGCATTACTTAGCAATAGATGCATGAATGACTGACTCTCTCTTTGTATGTGTTTTGAAGACAGTATATGTGCAGGACTGTATGGGTGGATGAGTGTGTATGTGTGTGTGTTAGTGAGTGAATAACTGTCTCACTAGTGTCTTTATCAGTAATATGTGAATATTGATGTATATAAGTGAGTATATGCGAGAGTGAGGGATTGTAAGAGTTCCTGTTTAAATTAGTATGTGTTGCTACAAGTGATTGTTTAAGAGAGTAAGTATGTGTAAGTTTCCGTAGAAGTAAAGTGGTAGTGTGTGTATAGCTGTATATGCAAATAAATGGATGTTCAATAGTTTATTAGCATGTGTGAGTATGTGTGAGAGTATCTTTTGGATGACTGTTGGTGTGTAACAGGATGTATAGGTGTATCACTACATATGATGCGTGAGTATATGTATGAGTGACTATATAGAACTGTTGGTGAATGAGTGGATGTGTATATAGATGGTGGAATTACTGAATTGGTTGTTGTAACTGGTATGGGTATCTCAATTTTTTTGTAAATTTTAGTTTCTATTTTTGAATATGTGTTTCAAGGGTTACATTACACTAAAAGGAGGTCTGTTACTCTGTCATAAGGATGGTGTCATCAGTGATGTCATGAGTGATGTCACTGACCATGTCATGAGTGATGTAATATGTGACGTCATCAGCAGTGCATTGCAGGCGCGCAAGTTATAGTGAGTCCAACTAACTATAACGTGGGAATTTCAATGGTTTTATGCGAGTAAAGTTTCCTGGTAACTATAACTGGTGTGAAACCTATGGTTTTTCAGTGAATTTAATAGGTTTTTTAAAAGCTAATTCCTAACTATAACTGGTGTGAAACCTATGGTTTTTTCTGTGAATTTCATAGGTTTTTTAATAGCTAATTTCTATTTTATAATGAATCCTATATTGTATATTTATGTAATACTATTTTATTTATTTATTTTTTGCCCTGGAGCGCTCCCGGTGCGCGTACCGGTGAACGCACAGGTAAGCGCAGTCTTGCGGTGCGCCCCGGTGCGCGTACCGGTGAGCGTCCCGTTAGCGCTATTGCCGCGAACGAAAACATCATCGCGACATATTGCGTAGCCGCGTGATGCGTCTTATGACGCACGGCGTAAGCGCATCCGGAAGCGCCCTAACGCACACACGCTACGTAAGCGCCCCCGGGCACGTACCCGGGCGCGGAGGCGGGCGCGCAGCCGGGCGCGCCCCGGGTCATGTGACCTGAAAATAACACTTTTCATTGGTTCAGAACAGTTTTGGTTTCCAAATGATGAAAGCCCGGGTCATGTGACCTGAAAATAACACTTTTCATTGGTTCAGGACAGTTTTGTTTTCCAAATGATGGAAGCCCCCACCTTTTTTCCTCATTCTCACTTTGTTCTTTGAGTGAGGAAGACCTGTTTCCATTGATTGAGAAATGGCTACAGTAGCAGCAGCAGCAGGAGCATCTGCACCACCACCACCACTACCCCCAAAAGGACCACCACAACACTACATTGGTGGTGAAGAAGAGGAGGAGGAGGAAGAGGAGGAGGAGGAGAGAAGGACTTTCCTGCCTGAAGACAATGCCCCTTACAAACCGAGAGAGCACATTGTGTGGGAGTTTTTTAAATTCCAAAAAGGCTAGAAGAAAGTCAATGCAGCAAAAGTCACTTGTCTAACCTGTGGCTATGAACTTTCCAGGGGGAACCCTACCAAAATATATTCTTTTGGTAATCACACCATGCAACGCAGGCATCCTAACAATTATTCTGCGGCAGAGGTGGGAGAACTGGCCAGAAACCTTCCTCAGTCTTCTTCCAGAACCTCAACAAGCAAAGAACCCACTCCATCGGTTCCAGAGGCAAGGGAGATGATCCCAAACATTCAAACCAAGTTTGGTAGATACAAAATCGTTTGTTTATTTTGTGGAAAAACAATTACGTATGGTGAGCAAAGTATTACACTTATCAACGTTGCTGGTGATAACCACAAGTGCCCAAAGAAACCTTATTTTTTTCATGATTTTTTTTTTTGCTCCAGTTGAGCCTTTTACAATTCTCTGTTTTTTGTTTCTCCCCATAAGAAATACAAAAAAATATAAAACTTCAGAAAAGCCAAAAAAAGTAAAAAATGTTCAAAAAAACAATAAAAAAAATATAAAAACAACAAAAAGGATAACAAAACAGTTCTTTTTAGAACTACCTCCAATTTATAAAATAATGCTACATTTTTTAAAAACTCTGTCATTTTTTTTCTCGAGGGTACGCTCCCCGGTACGCTCCCCGGTGCGCTCCCCGGTGCACTCCCCGGTACGCGTACCGGGCGCTGCCCCCGCGAAAATGAAAAAAAAAATGACTTTTTTTTGTGCCCCGCGGAGCCCTTTTATGGCCTCCACATCAAACCTAGGCCCCCTTTTGGTCATTTTCCCCTTTGTTTTTACCACCTCTTGTGTCTCGATCTTACAGAGACACAAGATGGCGGCCGCTCCGGACTGTTTAGAATGTTGACAGACACCCGAGAGGCAATCAGCTTTCCGCTCGCGAACTCGCGTTACGCGCTGGAGCGCGCCCCGGTGCGCGTACCGGAGCGCGCTTATAGATATATATATATTTTTTAACCTAAATTACTCAAAATCCACTGGAGCACATATCTTGAGACATAGCAAAGGCACATCGGGCTACCAGTCCCTACAATTTTGCCAAGTTTGGTGGAAATCCATTCAGCCATTCGGGTTAAAAGTGAGTCCAACCGCCCTATGGAAATTAACATGGGGAAAACACGTTTTGGGACCCCCCTTTTATCTCGGCCCCCGCTTGACGAATCCCCCCCAAACTTTCAGGGAAGGAGCGGAGCAGAGCGGAGCGGGCCATCTAATTTGAGAAATTCGCGAACATTCGTCCACGGGCGCCAAAGTTATTCCCAATAGATTGTTGCGGATTTCCTATGGAAACTAGGTCCTAACTATAACTACCTACTGGCGACCGCCAGTAGGTAATATATATATATACATATATATATGGGGCAGGAGGGGGCGTGCAGGCAGCGCCTCCAATGGTGACTCGCAGCAGAGGAGGAAGGGGGAGATGGTAGGGGAAGAACGCACTATCGTGAACCTTTCTGAAAGACAACTCACTATACATGAGGAAAGGATTCTCAAGAAAGGACTTACGTTCTGCCCTACAGCCAAATTCGATCCGGTACAAACTAGAATTGATCCTTTCAAGTTTGTTCGAAAGCTCAAACTCCCAAAAATATTCGCATTGAAAAATCAATCCGAAACTCAAACAGCTCCGGCAGAAACAGCAACAACTGGACCAGATCTCATGGACAGTAATCTTACACTTCTTATGACTACACATGAACTGGTGGACCCAAACGATGTACCAGGCTCTATGGAGACACTTAGGAGGGAGGACATTGTGCAATCAAGGGACCCAAATAACTTGAAACGTAAATCAAGATTTTTACCTCATGTTACGCATGATGCTATAGATGTCTTTAATGACGCTATCCTCCAAGACTTGGAAAATATGACAATCAAAAACAGCGAACTGAGAAGAAACAATCCAAATATTTCACGGCTAGAGTGGGAGGCGATAAAGTCTCTAAAGGAAGATACTACGATTGAGATCAAACCCTCAGACAAGGGGGGAAATATCGTTATCTTCAGTAAAATGCAAGAAGGAGGCCTTGCGCCAACTACAAGACAGTATCTGCTACAGAACCATAGACAGAGGGGGTTTTGTAAAATGTATCACAGAATACCATGCACTATTGGAGGGTTGGAGGGATGAGGGAATGCTTAATAAAAATGAGTATGATTATTTATTTTGTGAACATCCAATCATTCCCACGTTCTATCACCTCCCCAAGGTACATAAGGACATCAAAACCCCCCCAGGAAGGCCTATAGTTTCCTCTATAGGAAGCCTACTGGAAAATACATCGAGATTTATAGACAACTAGCTGGCCCAATTTGTTAGAGACTTGCCTTCCTACGTTAGAGATACCCAGGATTTCATACGACAGATGGATGGCATTGAGTGGGAGGAGGACATGCTTCTAATTACCCTCGATGCAACCAGCCTGTATACATGTATAAAACATCGAGATTTGATCTCTGCTGTTAAATGGTTTCTGGGGAAGAAAAATGTTAAATACCATCAACATAATCACATGCTATTGAAGATGATAAAGTTTTGCCTCTTTAATAACATCTTTCTGTTTGCAGGCAACACGTATCGGCAGATGAGAGGGACCGCCATGGGAACGTGCTTCGCCCCCAGCTACGCGAACCTGTTCGTGGGCTGGTGAGAGAAGCACGTAGCCTGCGGGGGGACCAATGAGAAGTGGCTAGATCATATTATGATATGGTCGAGATATATCGATGACCTATTCGTCGTTTGGCGGGGCAGCAGATCCTTGGCTGAGGAATATGTCGCGACGCTAAATGAGAATGATCTCAATTTGAGATTTACAAGCACGATTAGTGAAACATCGGTCCATTATCTCGACCTAAAAGTCTTTGTGAAAGACAGCTCTCTACAAACCAGACTCTACCGCAAGCCCACGGCGGGCAATACTGTCTTGCATGCGGCTAGTCATCACCCCAAGAGTATGATTAAAAATATCCCATTTGGGGAACTACTACGCCTGAAGAGAAATTGCTCTGATGTCAGAGATTTCTCGCAGGCACGGGATGATGCCATATCCAGGTTTAAAGACAGAGGTTATTCGAGATCACTATTAACAAATGCAGTGAATAAGGTAGAGCAGGTGGACAGAAAATTCCTCATTAAGTCTAAGACAAGAGAGATCGAAGTGGAAAGTACTGTGAGGATGATTACCGGCTACAACATGAGATCGAGTGAGCTGGTACAGATTTTCAACAGGAATTGGCACATCCTAGGCACAGATACCATCTTGAAAAAAACATTACCATCCAAACCGTCTTTAACGTATAGGCGTTGTCAGTCTCTCAGCGATCATTTAACTAACAGCCACTTCGAGGAACCTCCGAGAACATTAAAATCTAAACCCATAAATGGTTTGTTTCCATGCATGCAATGCAAAGCATGCAAATACAGCAAGAAGCGGACCAAATATGAGGGAAGATTAAACGATCCACGACCAACAAGAGAGATTACAAAATTCCTCAATTGCAACTCGGAATTTGTAATTTATTGTCTGGTATGCCCGTGTTCTAAGAGATACATTGGGAGCACAATCAACCCGGCCAAAAAACGTATCCTAGAACACATGCGTGCCATTACAAACAGAGATAAAAACTATCCGGTGGCACGCCACTTTGAGACCCACCACAAAAGCAATAGGGACCTATTGTCTTATTACCTGATTGATCAACTCGGTAAAAAAGAACGAGGTGGAGACAGAGTAAGATCACTAAGGGCACTAGAATCCAGATATATAATTGACCTTCAAAGCATGCAACCTAAGGGTCTGAATAATGATGAGGAACTTTGGGTTCATTTGGAATGATCTACTATACCCCAAAAGTCGATGCCTTTAAATGCAATTAGAGTCCTGCAATTATGAATTTTTACTAAAACAAACGGATTAGGGGTCTACCAAATGGAATAGTTCAAATTGAACATATATCATCGTACTCCTACTCTACATTTTATCTTTCTCTCTCTTCCAAGAGCAGCTATCTGGGAATATGATTTATGCATCATGGTTTAGGCCCATACAGGGCCAAATAAAGAAACAAGGGAACTTGCATCAACCAACAAATCCCATTCAGGATTAGATGGTATAAACTGTATATGAATGCAATGGAGAATATAATTCAGCAATGTATTAATATCGATAACATATGATGTAAATAATAACCCTTGTTGCTCTTTTTTGTTGTTTTTTTTTTTTAAATCATGCACGAGCACTTTCCTTATCACCATTTCCCCAGTCTGTAGATGGTTTTTAATGTGCTTAGATGAAGTAAAAAACATGCACATTATAAGATGGCCGCCAAGAAGAACGAGGCAAGCTTATTGTCCTCTCTTTATGTTTATGGAGGGAGGGGATATAATGGTGTACTGCACAAAAAAATGGTTGACACTGACGAAGCCCAAGGGGTGAAACGCGTTTGTCAAGGGGGCAGGGGGGTCTGCCAATAAAACATCTTTGGTGAAACACACAGACTTGGAGTGCCGTCTATTTTCTGAATTGAGGAATTCGAAGTGTTTGGTGATATATATATATATATATATATAAACTTTATAGAAACACACAGACACTGGATGATGTCATCAGTGATGTCATTGGAGATTTGATCAGTGATGTCATGAATGATGTCACTGACCATGTCATGAATGATGTAATATGTGACATCATCAGCAGTGCATTGCGGGGGCGCAAGTTATAGTTAGCTGAACTAACTATAACGGCGGAATTTCTCTGGTTTTGTACGAGTTAAATGTCCAACTAATTATAAAGTCAATGAAACCTATGGTTTTTTCAGTGTGTATATATATATATATATATATTTAAATAATATTGATTTAATTTTGTTACATTTAAATATAATGAAAAATTAATATGATTTTATCATAACAGATTTTAATATCCTTTTAATGTGAAGTGAAGTTAATTATGGTGGATTTGTCTCCTACAACCTATTAGCGGTGGGTGGGGGACCTGGTAGACCCAAAGGGGCCTCCTTACACTTGTAACTATTTCACGCCCTATTTTGGTTAACAGGTATATACCTGCAAATGATCTTGTACAGATCCTATGGTTAATATAGGGGAAGGAGCGTAATATCTTGCTGATTAATTACTACAACAATATTTTCGATGGTACTAGGGCTAAATTAGTAATTGATTTGGCCGCAACTATTGATAATTTGTGCCAAGAAGCTAATGTTGTATTTCATTTTATCTGGCTGGGGGATTTTAACATTGCACTGTGTGATTTGTCGGCACAAAAGGTCTGTGGGGTTACCAATAATGCAGGTTGTGATGTTTTGCATTTTGGTCATAATGGGTATGGCGAAGCATTGCATAAACTTATGGGTTGTCACTATCTGGAAATAGTGGAATGCTGTAAAGACGATAATGGATTGGTAATTCCTACTTTTAAAAACTGGGATGCCACTTCTGTCTTCGACCATGTGATTGTGTCATCGAATATTATTCCTTACTGTGCTCCCCCACGTATTGAACTTACCACTTCAAGCGATCACAATCAGAATATTTTGAATACCAACCTATGGGCTGATAGTTCGATTGTTGTAGGTAATATAATTGCAAATGTGGAACCTCATAGGACAAATGGGGTCAGGCTAATATGGGCAGGAGAAAAGGCTAATGAACTATCTAGTTCTATAATTAAGGAGAGCCTGCCGAACATTGTTTTTATTTTAGAAAATAGATATGACCCCAAAAGAATCTTATTATTTTTTAATGTAATCAATGAAGCGATTGATGCCAAATTTACCGGAAGTAACAGCAGACGATGTAGGAGTGGACCGAGTTGGTTCAACCATCAATGTACTGCTGCACTAACCACACTTAAACAGGCGTTAGGGGAGAAGCCAAGGGACAATAATGTAATAACTAATTTGAGAATGGAGTATAAGCGTGTGCTCAAATTGAGGAAATGCAAATTACAGCAATTGGCTTGGGATTGCCTTAACCAAGCAGCAGAACTCTCAAACTGTACCCTATTTTGGGCCACTGTTAATTCCCCCTTACTAAAAGAAGACAAAACACCAGAGATAACATCTAATGTATCAAGTGAAGGGTGGATTTCCCATTTCTCTTATATTTTTGATTCCGATAAACCAACAGAGATTTGTTTAAATCAGTGGGCGGTCGTGCCACTAGATATTTCTGTCCAGGAAGTTGAATGTGGAATACGTAACAGTAAAGGAGGGAAAGCCCAGGGCCCCGATGGGGTTCCTATAGACGTTTATAAGGCTGCCCCAGAAGTATGGGGAACCCTTCTTAAAACTGTTTTTAATGCAGCTGTGTGTTCTGAGCCCCCTGCAACCTGGGGCGAATCGATCATAGTACCAATTTATAAAAAGGGAACGAGGTCTGACGCAAAAAATGATCGCCCAATATCACTCCTTGACTCATCAGTCAAGGTGATGAGTAGAGTTATGCTTGTAAGATTGGAGGATTGGGCTGAGCAGAATGGTATATTAGCTGATAGCCAGTTTGGTTTTAGAAAAGGCCGTGGTACGCTCGATCAATGTGTTAAACCTGATCTTTTGATCGGGAAGTACACTGAAGCCAAACCAGGCTTAATTTACCTCTGTTTTGCAGACCTGAGTATCGCTTTTGATATGGTAGATCATGCTCTACTGTGGCCAACGTTGTTGAAACTAGGCGCACCCGAGGGCATAATCTTCTTTTTGGCTAGGCTATATGAGAAGTTGAATACCTGTGTGCGCTTTGGTACTAGAGGATAATGCACCCAAAAATTTTGTGTCAGAAGAGGAATAAGACAGTGCTGCCTTTTGGCTCCCCTCTTATTTATTTTATTTTTTAATGAAATCGATGTCATTTTAAAAAAAGTTAATGCTGATGCACCCCAGATCAATGGTGTACCAGTGCAGGTGTTATTATACGCTGATGACGCTGTTTTATTGTCTAGAACCCCGGGGGGACTGCAGCGATAAATGGACAGTTTTTTTTCCTTTATTAAAGATAGAAAATTGGTAATTAATAAAGGGAAGACTTACACCATGACCTGTGGAGCTAAAGCTAAAGCTAGAGTTTTAAATACTTGTTTTATAGATAGAGAGAAGGTGCAACAGGTGCAAAAATTTTGTTACCTAGCTATTACTTTTTCAAATGATAGGAAATGGAAAAATGAATTTACTAATATCCGGAACAAAATGGCAAAAAATGCCCATGGTATTTATAGATTTGCTGCTAAGATTGGGGATTGTCGAACAAGGGATATGTTAAAAATTTACCAGGCTAGATGTACCACCATAGCACTGTATGGGGCAGGTGTATGGGGTCATTGCAATGTTTTAGAATTACAGCTGGAGGAACATTTATTTTTCAAAAGACTCCTTTGTTTGCCCATGTCAGCCTCGACTGAGTTAACTCATCGAGAGTTAGCAGCCAATCACTTAGCTGATCTATTACGCCTTAGGCCTCTGATGACTTGGCGGTCTATTTGGCTTGAGGATGATAAGCAATTTAATAGATCTATCGCTGAGGATTGTTTACGCCTGGATAAATATCAAAATATCCCCTGGATAAAATATGTTGTTGTCTGTTTCTCAGACATTTTTAACCTTAATCTTTTAGATGATCCCGGAGCAGCATCTATGATCTCTAAATTCGATATGAAAATTACCTTCTTAACATTTATGGGAAGAAAGCGCGCAATTGCAGCCGGATCTCTGTCTACTGTTATTTTTTATAACAGATATATAACAGTGGAAGGTTTCCCTTTGTATTTAACCATGGTAACTAGGAACTCTCACAAATTTGTATTAACTAGGCTCCGATTCGGTTTGGCCCATTGTTTGGTAGCCCATCCCAATATTAAGAATCATCCGTCCGGGCCGTCTAGGTGTGATAATGTATCCACCCAGAGTACTGTACACCTTCTGTTGTTTTGCAAACTGTATACGCACTTTCGTATTGCTTTCCTGAAACCTATACATGTTAAATACGGAGTACGCACAGTTGCACAAGCTATGAATTAAATTTTTAACTTAGAATCAGCTGACATCTGTTTTTACACTGCGACGTTCTTAAATCAGTGCATCAATGCTAGGAAAAGTATGATTTTTTAAAATTTTTAATCAATCGATTAGATATGTTATTCTTCAGTGTAAATAATTACTTTTTAACTGACATGACATTATGAATTATTTATTAATAGCTTTACCTCTTTTTTTTAACATGTTGTACTTTGCTGTGCTTTTATGGTCATCTATTTGAACCGAATAAAGCTTCATGAAATGAAATTATATATATATATATATATATATATATATATATATTTTTTTTTTAATAATATTGATTTAATTTTGTTACATTTAAATATAATGAAAAATTAATATGATTTTATCATAACAGATTTTAATATCCTTTTAATGTAAAAATAAATGTACCTTTCATTTGTAAAATTAATTAAATTACATTTAAATGTAGAATTTACACAGAATAAGCATTTATTTTAGGTGGGAGTTTTTGTTACTAAATCTTTGAAAAAGTAATGTTAATTTAATATAATATTCTAAAATAATTGAATATGCCATTCAAAAAAGTGAATAGGGCTGTTAAATTTGAGTTCTACTATTAAATAAATGTATAAAGTTGATTTCCAATAATATTTCACTTAAAATATGTGTACCAATTTTTTTAAACTTTAATACATTTTTTAATTTTTCCTATACTTTATTGTAGGGAGATCTCTGCCGCAGCGGAGGAGATCTCCCCGTGGTAAAGTATTGGCAAAAGTAAAAACAAATTATTGAACTTAAAAAAATAGTTTTCTGTGTTTTCTGTGTTTTTCTGTGGAAGGGGGAGTATGGGATCAGAGAGAGAATTTCAAATGATCATACCCGTTCAAACAAATGATTTACAATTACATGAGATTCCTCACTTCTTCCATTGATTCTAGTAATCCACACAATAGAAATGCAATGCCCCTTCTAAGCCACTAGTTATTTTAGCTAGCCATGACATATCCTAGCATGTGCACTAGCGTCTACTTCAAATTCATGCATACCATCAATCAATATAGCAGGTGAGGGAACCCCCGTCTCCAGCATAGCAGGTCTAATTTTAGATGTGTGTACCAGAGGCTGTGTTTGGTAATGAGTGGGCACTACTAATCTGACTGCTGCTTTGTCGATTAGTCATAGAATCTTGAAGGGTCCCACACATTTAGGTGTGAACTTAGGATGAGACCTGGAATAAGAGTTACTGCATGGACAGCCACACATTGTCTCCTTGATGAATGGAAGAAGAAGGCTGCTGGTGTAAGTCAGCATAGTGTGTTTTACCGTCCGTAGCCTTCACTAATTGTTCCTAACTGTCTTTATTTTATTTATTTTATTTGAAAGTTTTATAGAGCGCGAACAAGACCCTTGTGGGTATCAGAGCGCTTTACAGTCAAAGAGTACAGTTAAATCAAACAATAAAGATATACCAGGATCATAGAGCATAACAACAGAAAGCACAACAAATAAAAACAAATCAAAAAGATGTAGGACAGGAGCGGCCTGATGATTCATGGTAATACAATATTGATAAGCATGTAAAAAAAAAAAAAACTTGGCATATAAAAGAGAGGAAGTTAGGTGCAAAGCCAGGATGAACAGACGAATAATAGTAATGGCAAATATAAAGATTAGGTTGACAGGATTGATAAAGGGTATGGAAGTCCTCACAGAAACCTGGGACTGGGTTTACGTGAATTTTGCCATAAGGATGCCTTTTAATTCCAATTTGAAGGCTGAAGTAGAGGGGATCAGTCTAATTTCCATTGGAAGGGCATTCCATATCCTGGGTGCCATACCTGAGAAGGATGGTTTATACGTTTTTTTCTTGTTGAGTTTCTGTGGTTTCAAAAGGAGGTTTTCAGCACTTCTTGTAGCTCTTGTTCCACCGGATATAGTGAGTTTTTGAGTGAGATAGCTGGGTGCATTCTGATTTATGGCTCTATGTGTCATGCACGCTATTTTCAGCTGGATTCTGGCTTCAAATGGTTTAGAGATTTTGGGTCAGGGGAGATGTGGTCTCTTCTTTTCCAGCCAGTGATGAGTCTTGCTGCCACATTGGTAGAAGCTCTAAGGGGAGCTGTAGTGGCTTTGGGGAGGTTGCAAAGCAAGACACTTCCATAGTCCAGCCGTGGTAGAACTAGAGCTTGAACCGCCATCTTGAAATCACTGGGGGGTAGGAAGGGCTTCAGGTTCCTTAGAGTAATAATCTAAGGTTTGCTCCCTTTGTTGCGTTATTAATGTGTTTCTGCATATTGAGGTTGCAGTCCAGAGTTATGCCCAATGATTTTGCTGAGTCCACAATGGTAGGTTGGACGTTGAGTGCTGTAAGATGTTTGATCCAGTTGTGCATTATGGGGACTTTGGCAAGTGGGGCAATAAGGAGGAATTCAGTTTTTAATGCATTCAGTTTGAGGTGATTCTCTGCCAGCCAAGTTTGGGTTGTCTTAAGAGTGGTGTTAAGCAGATTAATGTCATCCAGGGTGTTGATCTTGAGGTATAGTTGGGTATCATCAGCGTACATGTAGAATTGCACTTTGGATGCTTGTAGAAGATCGGTGAGTGGTTCCATGAATAATTTGAAGAGTGTGGGGGATAGCGAGGAACCTTGTGGAACTCCCAGCGTGACTGGAACAGGTTTGGAGAGGGTGTTTTTGACCTTGAATTTTTGAGTCCGGTTTTGCAGATAAGAGGTAAACCATTTGAGCACTGATCCGGATAGCCCCATTCAGTATTTCAGCAGATCTATCAACTTCTCGTGTTTGACCGTGCCGAACGCTGAGGAGAGGTCTTGTAGGATAAGGAGGCATGCTTCATTTTGATCAAGTATTTTTAGAGCATCATCAATGATGTGTGTCATGGCTGATTTCGTGCTGTGGTTTGCATGGAAGCTGGATTGGCATTTATTAAGCAGGTTGAAGTTATCAATATGTTTTGTCAGTTGGTGTTGAACACATTTTTCCAGAAGTTTGGCCAGGGTGAGAATATTGGAGATTCAGGGTATCAAGAAATGTGCCTAAAGCGTCTTCAGAGTAGGTGTTTCAATTGTTTCTAATGACTGTTTGACATGAAATGCTCCCTGAGATTACTATATACTTTGTGTTAGGAACATCTTGGACTAATAGAATGCAATTCATAGAATTTGTATATAATATCCTTTGCTTTATTGTTTTTGCCTAGATGCAAAGTATTCTGTTTGGCACAGTTTATTTTTACACAATGGAACATTGAGAATGTTATGATACATGTTGATCATTTTTGTATACTGTTTGTTGATTGCTGTTGTATTGACATTGGTCATCAATGTGCATTGAATGTGGGATGTACTATCTTTAATTGCACTTTACTTGGTGATTTTTTTGTCACCATTTTGGATACTTACACTTCTGTCCCTTCTCACTATCATTTTTCCTCTTACTCTCTCTTTAAGGACAATTTGTTTGGGACACCATCTCAACTATTTTCTTATCCTGCTCAACAACACTCTACATTTTGCACAGTCCTCTTTATTTGCACCCCTGTTGACATTATTTGGGTCGGCGTTATTAAACGCATATGTTGTTATATTGAGGCGCAGCGGTAATTGTATTGCATTGACTTGGTGAGCAGTGTTTCCACTGTTTCAGGTGGTCGCCTATGGCACACTTCTGGAGCTAGCATTTTTGGCTTCACCCTGAATTTGTTGTGATATTACCCAATTGTGGATGTTGGTCTTCATTAGTTTTTCCATGAGTTTGTCTAGTGGTCCTAATCCATCATGGCGCTTCCGTTTTGCACTTGATAGTCCCCTCTCTACGTCGATACCATCACGCTTATTGTCTACCGAGTGAACGCCGACGTTCTTACTTGACCGGTTGCCGTCGGCACGGGTGTTGCAGCAAGTCTTGGAGTTAGCGGTTAATTACAAAGCCATGAAGCGGCGAGTCTCTGCCTAGTTTAAAAGTTTAAAAAGCATGGTTGCAATAAGTACGCGAGACGATACCTTTTTTAGAGTGAAGCGTTGATAATGGACGGGTTTTGGTTTACAGGTCACTACACGTGAAGACACTCTGCAGCTGATTTATGAGCACTGGGAGATTGCATCTAGTATTGGATCTACAACACTCACATTAGGACCTGCGGATATTACTGGGTACTAGCATTGGTGAGTGGTTAATCATTAATGGTTCACCATTGTGTTTACGTATGATTTGGGGGTCTAGTTTTCCTCCAACTCTGGTTTCGTTCCTTTTGCAGGTTTTTTGCGAATTACTAACTTGCACCTTTGGATCATCGAGTTGGGTCGCAGTATCCTTTACATTGAAGGTGGGTGCAGTTCAGGTGATTTGAATCAGTACATTATGTTGAGGTTTTTCCTGGAGGTTAACATAGCTTTTCACATCTTGTTGTAGAGTTGCCGAGACGCTTTCAGCCAGGTACTTCTGTTTGGTTCTTCGTTCCACTTTCTTTTCTTCTCTTCTATACATGGGTCCTTCCTTGAGTTTTTTCCTTGAATATCCTTTCATGGATGTTCATCCAAGAGATCATTTTGCACTGACATTTATTCATTTTTCATCACTGCTCTTTCACCGTTTTTCACAAGGGAGTTCATAGCTCTATGGGCTTTTTTGCCTGTACAGTGCACTTATAAGGTTTTTTACAGTAGCAAACATTTCTCAGAACGCATCACCTTGCATCCTGGTGTTGTGGTGTCTTTCCTCAGGTGTCTGCGTAAGATGTCATTGAAGTTAACATACATTTCTTGAGATTCATTTTTCTTTTACAGATTGCCCCTGACGAAGGGATGTCATTGTCCCGAAATGCATCGGGCGGTTCTAAGATTGGACTATTTCAAGAATATATTGAATATTTGATTGCATTGTTACATGCTTGTCAGTACTGTTCGTGATGCAATGAGCATATGTTTCTGTTCTGTTTAGGTTATATTATGTGATTCTTATGTTACAGGACGCTTATAGTGTCTATATAATACAACATAATTTACATATATAAAAGAATATGTAATGCTTCTCATTATTGTTTGAGCCTCTATACTTTTACTGGATGACTGATTAATTAGGCTATTAGGGTCCTCCTGGTGGACCATTGTTTTGCACAGTGCACAGTGTTACTGCCGTGCTTGGCAGTATTACAGTTTTTTTTATATATATTGAATACATATTGAATTCAATTACTTTGGAGAGCCTTCCTATCCAATTGAGCTGAGGTGAGTGTCAAACCTTTATTGTTTGATTAATTAAAATCTTTAGAATAGGAAACACTCTGATCATAAAATGTATAAAAGGACATTTGTTGATTACAAAAATGTAAATATTTGACGAGGCATAATCACATTAAACCAAGAGGGCACCAGGTTTGAGTTTTCAAGATTTTCCTAATAGCATGCAATTTCTGTAAGAACTGTATGCCTACAGTGTTGCACAGTTAATTTGTTGCAAGAGAGACCCTTTCCATTAGAGCACAGTAAAGATACAACAATGGATACAATTTTAACCTCAAGTTGGACTATCAATGTGAATCACTTTGTGGCTCTGTTTAAAAGAAAAATAATCCCTACATAAAAAAAAAGGAACAGGAAGACTCAGAGCCCTAAAATGACTGGCAGTATGCCACACGTGGCCGCAAATGATTAATCCAGAAAGAAGGTGACAATTAACTACTTGTTTAAAGAAAAGCTACGCAGTGCAATATGTTGGTGATGGAGTTACTGGCTCTCCCACTGCATGAGTTGTGGTGAGTACTGATTTAGTTGTAAACCTCCCAAAGCACATTGGGATTTTGTACAGTCCTCTATCTGGTGTTAGCAGATACTCTTTATTGAGAAGCACATGGGGCACTGAATGCTGTAGTTTGCAAAAAGATGTCAATTTTGCAACAGTAATCTCTGATCATCTAGATATGCTGAAAGATAAATATGCTTCTCTAGAACTGTTCATGGCAGACGTAAAGGCGTGTTATCTTTGGAAGATAAGAAAAAGCAATATTCAAAAACGTCTTCCACCTCTGCAAATCAACAGACTCAAACACTAGTGTCACATTCATTTGCAGATAATGCTTTGCATGGGTGCATGGGCAACTGCTAAGGAGTAGAGACGTCCTTCTTTATCACTCCCATGATGGCCACAAGTTTTCAGCCACATGTTTTCAGCCATATACTCTAAAATACAGTGATGCAAAAAGACTCACTTGAACATCCAGTTGAAGCTATAGGTGCTCCTTTAACATGAAATTGTGAAATAACAACATCTGACTGTGGAAGCGGTGGTTCCGACAGGCAACTGTGTTCTAGTGTAGGTACAAAGTGGCCCTGTTGGTAGTGAATTGAGCTGGTGTCTGTGGGGACTACACACAAGAGGTTTTGAGGGTTCCTAGATTTGCTTTTGCTCCGGTCAGAACCTGTGGCTTCTCATTTTTGTGTGAGGTGTAACCATACATCTACGGCAGTTTCTCACATAAGCCAAAGTTTGGACTCTGCTTTGGTGATTTCAACTTCTCTGCCACCAAAGGCTGATGGAAAGGAACATTAGGGTCCAGTGGCGGGCCCCCTTTCACTCTGGCCCATGGTTATCGGTGTTGCGGGGCACCTATAGTGCCCCTACATATCCCTGCACCATATGCAGGCACCGCACCGCATGGTGCCTGCCACATAGTGCAGGGATATGTGCAGTGTCCCGTTTATACATTGCGGTGGGTGCTGCAGCCAGCTAATTAAATGACAATAATTGTTTGTGTTTTCAGCGGTAAGCCTTCCCTTTGGTAAACTGACATTTGATTTGCAGGTCATTTTTTGTCACTGTGGAATAGATTAACAAGTACAGTTAAAAGATATGCTATTGGGAGATAATTGATCATGTATACTCTGTTTCTCAGACAGCTTGTTTATTTGTCGTTTCCGTTTTCCTATTTATAATAGACACATGGTCAAAGTGGGATCACGTTGATGGCATTTTATGAAATTCCTAATATACATTGAGGTAGAACATTGGAGTTATTTGAGCACTATTGGCTTTAAAGATAGGGATGCAAAGCTTTATACACACAGTTGTTGTTTCTTTACACTGTGGGCTCATTTTCACATACAGGAGTTGTCTTCTTGCTTAACTATGAGCCTCTCAAAACCAATTCAAAATTAGATGAACAAGGAACCCTTTATGCTGCTATCTATACTTGCTGAGTTCAAAAAGATCCTGAGTAAGATTCTGGCCACCTGACTACTCAAGGTTTTGCTGAAACTAGTAAATGCTGACCAATCAGGTTTTGTTCCCAACAGAAGTACATCCCCTAATGTCTAGAGAATGTAGGTGGTGCTGTTGCCATCTATTGACCTTGAAAAGCCATTTGACACCATTAGTTGTGATTTTATTTATGCACCTTTGACAATGACGCAGTTAGTGAACAATGTTGACTATTGCATTGTAATATAATTCCAATAGACCACCTACTACCCTTGACATTTTGTTGAAGTCCTTTTCAGCAAGTAGCACTCTACTCCAGAATCCAATGTTAGTGCTTAATCCGGGTTATTGTTGGTTATTAGCATTAAATTTGTCCTCTCAAGTAAATATTTCTAACCATTTAGTCCAATTTTTTGTGGCAGATTAAAATTAAGAAGCCTTAGACAAGTTCATTAGTTTTGTGGTGTGTGAGTTCATGCAGAAAGTTGGTGGGGTGAACATACACGCTAGAAGATTTTAAGGGCCTGATTTAAAGTTCGGCAGATGGGTTGCAAATGTGATGGATATTCTGCCCACCATATTATAAGTGCATTATATCCAATGGCACTTTTAATATGGCATATGGGATATCCATTACGTTTATGATTGAGTGGTAGAAATGGGGGTCTCTCGCTGGCAATGGTTTGCACCTTTGTCCAAGTAGGGACCCTTGCTTCTAGTCAGGTTGAGCGAGTTACACCCTTAGACAACCCCTGCTAACCCCTTGGTAGCTTGGCATGATCAGACAGGCTTATCTCAAAGGCAGTGTGTGAAGCATTTGTGCACACATACAGTAATACTGTGAAAACACTACAAATGGACAGCGCACTAGTTTAGAAAAATAAGTGAACCAAACAAGACCAGAACAATAAAATTCCAACATACAGTTTTCAAGGTATGACTTTTAAAATGTAAAAACAATTCTGTCCATAGCAAACTATAGATGCAACACTCTAAACACAAAGTACCTTGGATGCGTCAAAATCATAAGTAAAAACAGACGCAGCGAAGGTGATGCGTTGGTTCCTTATGCTTAGGGAAGGTGATGTGTCGGCTCCTTGCTCCAGAGGAGATGATGTGTTGGTTACTTACTGCCACTCAGGGTAGGTGATTTGTCGGTTCCTTACTGAAGAGGAGGTGATGCATTGGTTTCTTACTGTGCAGAGAGGTGACGCGTTGGTTTCTTACTGCGGCCCCGGCGTTGTTGTAGACGTGGCGCCCTCGTGCGATGAGTGGAGATTCAGGGATGCGTTGATTCTCGGTGCCGCGGCAATGGTGCTGCATTGACCTCTCCAGCCGCAGTCCCATGATGTTTTGGTTCTGCAGTTGCACAGCACGGGTTGTGTCGGAATCAGTACAGTGATCTCGGACTTAGGAGATTGGTGCATGAGAATCGGCGTGCCCGTGATTTCTCCAACCACGGGCAGGCACTGCGTCGGTTTCTTCAGCGGCACAGTGGTGTTGCTTCGGAAATTGGTGCGGATGCATCACACTTTTCCCAGCTCCCAGCAGAAGGAATCTCCAGAGGCCCAACACAGGAACATGCACCTCTTGGTAGGTCAGAACTCCAAGCAAAGGAATCCAGGAGAGCTTGTGGTGAAGTCTTTACGTCCCTGAGACTTCAAAACAGGAGGCAAGCTCTACATTAAGCCCTTGGAAATATTCTTCAAGCAGGATACACAGCACACAGCAATGTCTTTGTCCTCTCCTTGGCAGAAACAGCATCTGCAGGCCAACCCCAGACAGCACACATCAAAGGGGCGGGACTTCTCCTTTAGCTTTCCTATCTTTTCTCCTTAGCAGAGGTTCCTCTTGAGTCCAAAAGTTCTGGGGTCCGGGCCCTGATATTTATACTCAATTTCTCGTTGCTCTCTGGTGTCAGAGAGGCTTTGTGCTCAGTCAAATCCAGTTCTGTCCCCTCTAGTCCAGCTTCCTGGCAGGAGGTGGAAACAGCATAGTGCAAATCAGACCAGGCCTATTCAGGTGCAATGAAATCTCCTCTTACTCGAAACACACTCCTGGTATATTCAGCCCAGCCCTCACTTATCCAGGAAAGGCAGGACACACCTGGACCCCCCAGTGACTGTCTACAGTGAATGCACATCCCTAGCCCCTGTCACTCCAAAGCCAGACAGTGAATCTCCAAACCAGCAGAGGCACACCGGAGGATGGCTTAAGCAAGAAAATACCCACTTTCTAAAAGTGGTATTTTCAAACAAATAATATATAATATCATCTTTACTAAAAGATGCATTTTTATATTCTGAACTCAGGCAGACTAAACTCCATCTTTCCATCTTGTCCCAATGGAAATTTTTCCATTTTTAAATGTTATAAATAAACTCCTATTCTATCCTATGAGACAAATAACCTTTCAATAGTGAAAAAACAAAATACACTGTATTTTACTATCAGCACATGTTACACGCACCAGTACATGTCCTACCATTCACATCCTCTGCACCCTGCCCACAGGGGTACTTTAGGCCTACATTATGGGTGTCTTAATGTAAGACAAGGAAAGGTTAGGGTCTGGCATGTTGGTGCACTTGCTAGGTTGACATGGCAGTATAACCTGTGCGCACACAATGCAGTGGCAGGTCGGAGAACCCTTTGAAAGGATGCTTGTGTGGGTGGCAAAATAAGTGCTGCAGACCCCCTAGCAGCAATTGACTTACAGACCCTGGACACACTCAGTACACTGTACTAGGCACTTAGTAGTAAGTCAAATAAACCAATCATGGAAATATCAATCCATATTCACAATTTACTGAGGGAGCACTTGCACTTTGGCACCTGTCAGCAGTGGCAACCTGCCCAAAGCATCTAGACCAGTAAAAACGAAATACAGGTCAGAGCAAAAATACAGGCGGCCAAGCCAAAGATGCCAGGTCTAAAATGGAGTAACCCATCCTCTGAACTCTAAATCAGGTCCTTAGTTTTGTTAAGTTGCAGGAATATGGTTTCAATAAAGGAAAAATGCGCTGTTTAAAATGAGGTGTGGCCAATTACAAAATGTCAATAATGGTGAATAAAGTAGGCAGTCATTCTACTTAAATTAGGCTAGTATCATACAGATCAAGGTGTAGAATGTGTATAGTGCTTATTCACCCCAAGTGTTGCACCGAAGCAAATAAGCACAAGGATAGCATATGATGCCATATTGATATGTGGTTGGAAGTGTGTTATTTTTGGTATGAGGCTGTGGGAAGTGTTTTCATGTACTCTGTAATGACCACTGAAGGGAGGGGAATTATACCAGGACCGTCACTGAACTTAGGAGTTTAGTGCGGTTCCGGTGCTGCCTCTTACTTTTAGTGATGAGGAGTCTGTGCTCAATGAACAGAGCTCTATTGGGGAGATTGTTATACTATTTTAGAAAGTTTCACTACTGCTTTCTAAGACTTTCTTTAAAGATCTCAACTCTTTCCTCTCAGATAATAAGGGAAGAAGGTACCAAAGGAATGCTAATATTACCACTGTTAGAGAAAGGACTTGAGCCTGGTTTTGAATGTTACCATCTCTGGTGCACAGCTGCACTTGATGGAACAATGGTTAGTGACTGCAAGGACATTGTATATGGATAGAAAAATAGCGCTTAGCATAATCCCATCGATCTTCAGAGGCAGAGCTGAGGAAGGGTATTCCAGCCTGCCACTCCTTCCTATAGCAAGGTAGTGCGGGACTAGATACACCAGGAGGAAGAGAGAGTTAATAATACTTATGCCCCCGAGTTAGTATTGTGGTGCAGGGACACAATGAGATTAATAGAACTGCCAGCGAGGCTTGTGCCGTGGGAGGTGAAGATTACAAAACGTAAAGACCTCTACATAGCTGGTGCTTTAAAGAGCTTACCATGGAGCCTGGCTTACAAGTAACATATTTCTTTAAATAAAGCGAGTTGATACAGGCAGTCAAACAAATACGGGGTCCTGAAATAATTGTTCCGCAGGCTGATGTGGTGCCACAGCTGTTGCTCACTCTGGGAAATGTTGTTGAGGCTTTTATACAAGTATGTGGGACCACAGGGCTGAATTCAGTCACTGAGATTGACAGGTTATAAGTGTGTGAGGAAGAATCCTGGAGAGAAAAACAACAAAGAAAAAATAGAGAAGGGTTAAGTGGTATATTTGGAAGGTAGCAAGAACCTTACAGTTAAATTATATTCAGTTTAATTCTTCCCAACATAGGGCCAGATGTAGGTAAAACCGAAATACCGAGTTCTTAATATCGAATGTTACTGATTTGCTATTAAGAACTCGGTATTTCAGATGTAGATAAAAAGATCGCTAAAATCTAGCAATTCAGTAAAAATCTAGCAATTCAGCCAAAATCGCTAATAAAAATATCGATTCATCACAACCGAATCGGTAATACCGATTCAGAAATTAGCAAATCTGGTATTTCGAAAAATCGTAAAGTTGTGAATCAGCCAATCCTGTGCTTCATGATGACCTCACAACCAGGAAGTGACCACAACCATGCAGCTGCACTGATCCCGAAGCTGTTGGAGAGGCAGGGAGCACACTTTACAACACATGAGCTGCCTTGCAAAGATCTTGCTGACGCCCCAAACCAGAAATGGACAACCAGGAGAAGGAAAATGAGGCAGGAGAGTGCAAAAGAAAGCACAAATTCAGCGAGAGGGAGCTGGAGGTGCTTCTAGAGGAGGTGACAAAGGATCATGATAAGCTGTTTGGCAGAAATTCCATGCACATCCCGGAATCACAAAAGAGGCAAGGTGATCCAGTAGAGGATAAAACCCAGCCCTCAATCAAAGAACTAAAAAAGCGCTGGTATGACCTCAGAAAATGTGCAAAAGAGAGGTTGACTGATAGACTCAAGCAAGCCAAGCAGACAGGTGGTGGGAGATCTACAGCGCCTGCCCCAACTGCCCTGGATCTACAGCCAGAGAGCGAGAGTGGGATTGGAGGCGCAGACAGCTCAGCCAGAGCTGGCTACAGGCAAGGTGAGATGCATGCACAGAATGCTGTGCCCCCCACTCCCTAACCCCAATCCACAACCCCCAGTGAGGCAGAATGATTCCCACTCCAGTACCTGTTTTCCCAAAAAACAGCATTGCATTATAGGAGATGTAGTCAGAAGTAACACATATCGTAACAGTCAGTCCAATGAACCCAAAGGCATGTGACAAACATCAGTAATTAGCAAGCGGAGGACAGTCAGTTTGATTGGCAGTCATGAAATTTATTATTACGCCAATGCTCCCAGACAAGTGAGCAAATGTACATTCTGTCTCCACAGGCGAGGCATCGCACAAGGCTGCTGAAGGGGACACAGGAAAGGCACGCAGGAGAGACAACACACAGGAGGAGGAGGCGGTCTTGTCACCTGCTGAGCATACCCACCAGCATCACCATCACCACCACCAGCATCACCATCACCACCACCACCACCACCACCACCACCACCACCACCAACACCACAACCACCACCAAGAGCCAGGAGGCATACAGTGGCTAGCCTCCAGCAGATGGAGATGTCTGAGGAGGAGAGCATGGAAGGCCAACATTCCACGCTGGCAGAGAATGACAACAGTGCAGGTACACAGTTCCCCACCAAGCACGCCCACACAGGTGTCAGATGCCGCAGAGCGAGGGCAGCCAGTCCTGTTGCACAGGGCAAGGAGTCTAGCGTATTCGCCGGTCTCGAGTGGGATATGCTGAAGGTACAGTGCCTGCAAGGCAAAGCAATTAGATCAGTGCAAAGCCAGATGGTCCACATGAACAGACACATGCTGGAAAATAAGGAGGGCATAAACAGCCTGAACAATACTGTGGCTGAGGGCATGAGGGACATGTCAGAGGCAGTGAGGCTGCTGTGCAGCAAACTGGATGAGGATCGTTTGGCGAGGCGCAGGGACCGCCAAAAAAATGGACAGCTACACTAAGGCGGTGAACCACCTCCCCACTGCCACATCTGTGCTCTGCAGGTGCTCGGTGGACATGCAGGAAGAGATGGCCCACTGCAGCCATGATGTTGCAAGGGGCTGGTCACAGTTACCAGTGCACTGGAAGTGCTCCAAACCACCCAAATAGCTGCTACAGGTGCAGGGGATGGGGGAAAGTGAGGAGGCAACTAGCCCCGATAACTGAGTCCAGGAGGCGCAGCGAAAGGCACGGTGCTGTCACAGAACAGACCGCCACGGAGGACAGTGTACCCAGGGAATGCGGCTATGCTGCGCATCGGCGCAGGAAATATTGACAGCCTTCACCTGGCATTGAGAGTTGGGTGATGTAACCCATTTCATCTTTGGAATGTCCATTGAATATTGACATTGCATGTTGAGGCCTTCATGTTGTGGTGGTGTGCTGTGCTATTGCCTGAGTTAAGGTTAATAAAACACCGTCACGCAATTACAGTTACTGGCTGTAAAACATTAATTTTGGAAGAACCACACAGTGCCATTGTTCCACTAGAATAAAAAGGATATTTTGATTTGGGCGTGATTGGTGAAAAAAGCCAGATTATTTCATTTCTACTTGCAACTGATGTCTTATAACTAGTTCATGTTCCTGTATATAACAGTCTGTTCAACACACAAGATGATGGATGGAATGTTGCACATTGGCAAAACATTAACCCCCAGTCACAGATCTTGGTTTAATCCATCGTTATTTTGCTCACCAAGCCGCCCCAGTTCAGACATGGCCATATGCAAATCAGTCATGACCCTGTGCCTCATGGGAACAGTCCAGTCCGAACTGCCAAGCCATGTCTTTCCTGGGCCGGAATCAAGCATCCTAGGACCGGTTTCTGGCTATCAGCCGTCTTCAGGCTGGATAGCTTGCCTCCAGTGGCTTAGTGAGCAAGGGACCCACGTCTGGGCATACCCTTCCCACATAGGGTGATCAGCAAAACACACAAGATGATGGACGGAATGTTGCACAATGGCAAAACATTCACCCCCAGTCACAGATCTAGGTTTAATCCGGTCTGTTCAAATGCTGATAAAAAAAACTAAACACAAAGCACCATTTCTTACATATAGATTATGCATCCTGACTCACATAGCTTGATGCAAGTGGGAGGCCACTCCTTGGGCCACTGCACCCACGGTTATGTGTGATTAGCCTGATTGTCAGGTCTGAATTTAGCAGGGCTAATAAAGTTATGCCCTTTTTCTGCAGTCATTTCAAAGGGTGTCATTGGTGTGGGTGACAGATACACATGCTGTTTGAGAGTAAAGCCAATTGCTTTGCTGTGTGTGCTCTAAAGATGAATACTTTTATTATTCTTAATATCATTAATATTTTACACAAAGAGGTGCTTGCCCTATTAATTGCATGCTTGCTCTTTTATGATTCGTGGTCATTCTCCTCGCAGGCGCCGTATCAATAGTAGCAGCTTTCTTCATGTCTTCTTGGAAGGGCCTTTCATTTCTTCGAACTCTCAGAGAGTGTATGAAAGGATCCCTATTTCTGCAAGGGTTACCCTTTCTCTCCAGAGCCTCTTGCACATAAGCATTTAGGCGTAACCTTGGCCCTTGTTGAAAACAACTTCTTAGAATGTGGTTCTGTAACTTGTAGTCTTATCAAGGCCTTCCTAATGGCTCCTAGTATAGTCATACACAGCTGTGATAAAACAATGAATTTCATTTTCTACTGGAAGCTCTCTCCCATAGTGATCATTGGACCTGCTCACTTTTGGTGTCATTACATGTTTCCCTAACCACATAAAGGAATCATCTGCTCTCCGCGTGAATATCAACCGAAAATAACCTAACTAGTTCCCCGACTAAAGGCAGCACCCACCTCCCACGTCTCACGGACGTCCTGCTTTGCTTGTGATGAAATGAAAGGAATCCATCGTCTTCCAAAACTCTCTATGCATGTAAACATGAAAAGCTAAGGCCGGCACCCCTCAGCAGTTTGAAAAGCATTTTGTGGAATAGAATGGCGCTAACCTTTCACACTGCTCTGGAAATAATATACCCAGATTGCTAGGTGTATGTTAAAATTTGGGTCTCCAACCTTATCTGTCATTTTGTTTTCTGTTTTTATTTCACAAAAACAACTACAACAGTAAGACCATGAAATTGGCATTCAGCTCAAAATTTTGCTCACATTGTACTTAGTCATAGCGGCCACAATCATGAAACAGGAAGAATAAAATAGCATAATTAAGGCATCTAAGTGAAACATAGGAACTTGTGGGGTGGAGAGTCGCTTATAAAGTAGTGTGATGGGGCCGGGAGGGATCGAGTATGGAAGATGGCATGTGATCTAACTAGAGATTGGCATATTCCTCAGGACTCTAGTGTTGTGTCCCGTGATAATCATTTGCTGGAGTTCAACAGTGCAGGGGACCTACGGGCCCGACATGCAGCCACCGTGTGATTAATCTCACCATAAGCATTGAGTGTCCCCTTCAAGGTGCCTGAGTGTCGTTTGTGGCCTCAACATTCACAATGCAGATGTCTCAGGTCCCGCCTCCCTCTCTTGTCATCCCCCTATTATGGAGCGAATGTAGTACACTCGCTTCCGCGCGTGCCCTTTGCAGTAATGTGTTCAGCTATTTAGCAGTGTCTGGGACAGCGAATGCTTTCTATTGCATTGCAATTTAACACTTGAATAACATAAACACAAGGAACCTAAACCTGTGCTGATGATAGTCGCTTTGGCACAGAGCTCAAGGAGGCATGACTCAGGGGCGGCTATCAATGCATGGCCTGCCAATTCTGCGGTGGTGGGCGTAGTCTCTGTCCATGTCAGTTGTAATTGGGGCAGTCCCAAACCATGTGATTGAATACGGCTTCTACAAGCTTGCACGCGGGCACTAGGGTGTAGATTAGTGAACATATTCTTGATGCATTGGAGGGAAAGATATGCATGTTGTGTGTAATTTAATCAGGTGACATGGAATCTTAGATTCCCAGGTGCCACCTTCCCATGTTTGGCCTTCTTCACATGTTTGGAGAGCCCATGTCCACGCCTTATTCATCAATATTTGTGGAAGAACATTTTTCCAGCAAGTCATTGCTTTCCCAATGTCGGCCAAGGTATTAGCGGTAAGTGTCTCACATGACATTGAGACGGCTTGATGTAGTCCGCCATGTGTCAGTAGGACTTGCAGGTTTGGTGTTTGGGGTGGCTGCATGTCACCAGCCCCCCAGGTGGTTCTCACCATGTGGTGAATGGCATGGTAAGTCAGGAAAAGCCCTGCACCCAAGGCATAAGTGTCCATAATCCAAGGCATAAGATTGCCCTCATTAAAGACATCTCTTAGGCTATCTGTCATATCATAGTGCTCATCCAGCATTCACATTCTCAGCAGTCACTCCAAGCAGATCAAACAGGAGTAGGGTATAACGGGAGTCTGCCCATGCACAAATCTATGCCAGCACGCTCGTGCTGTCTGCCTAGGACATCTCTGTGGAGGACAAATGCGGTCGGATAGCCAGGTGAACACTCCAGTCATACCCAGTCTTACCTGGACGGTTACCCATTCAGTGCTCAGGGCCCCATTGAGCCAGTTCAGTGGCCACTGATGCTGCATAATATAGTTAGGAGCACCCAAAACTCCTTTAAGCAATGGGTGTTGTGTTCTGGCCAAAGCCACACGTCGACGATCCAATAGAAGTCGATTCAGTTCTTTAAAAAAATGTCTAGGGATTATGATTGGGAGTGCAGCAAAGAAATATAGCAGCCTGAGGAGCACCGACATCTTGGCTATGGTCACTCATCCTAGTGGAGATAAGTGTAGCGAACAACAGAAGGGGAGGGATCCACGTCTAGTGTCAGGGTTCCCCAAAGGGGAGGAGGAAAATTCCACAGAAGTGAAGACGAAAGTGCCCCACACTTCCAAACAGCAATGACAAGAGTGGGGTTTAAACACACTCAATGCCGACTGCTCCCAAAAAGTGTGGGGGGGATAATCCAAGGAGTGTACCAATTCTCCCCCAGCTGGATGATTGTAGCTGCAGTCTTGGAGACAGGAGAAAGCTGCAAAAAGATACACAATGTGTCTAAACTTCACTTCAAACCTCTAAGAAAAATATACATGTGTTCATCATAAAGCTCCACTTACCCCACAATAGTGAGCGTCTGATCTTGAATGAAGATACACCAGGGATACTCCAAAGAGGAAATGTGCCAGGGAAAGGAGTAATACCCGGAAAAATAGCAACAGAAGTGAAGGAAACACTCACAACCAGGGGAATTCTTACCGTCTTGTGCACAACAATTAGCGCGGTAAGAACATTTATTTGTCAAAGAGACAAAACCCCGACTGGCTCTAAAACTAAAGACAGAGCAGAACGGGATCACAAAAAAAAACACAGATGGAAGACTCCACCCCACTCATAAGCTAAAGACAAAGTGGAAGGGAATACACACACCACTTCCGACTCATCAACTTAAGACAAAGCGAAATGGGTGTACCAAAAACAGTCACAAATGAGCAACTCCGTCCGACCCCTAAGCTAAGGACAGAGTGGAACGAGGCTCTCAAATGGCTAGAAAGTTACGAGAACACACAAGACAAAAGGGGAGTGTTGTCCGACTCTTAAACTGAAGACGGAGCGGAACAAGCACTTCCCCAGACAGACTTTACTCAAGAATACAGTGAAACAATGCCATGAGTAGGTGATAGAGTCAAAATCCCAGGATAAGGCGGAATCCGGAAGTGCAAGACAGCAGGGGCAAGATACTCCGCCCCGCAAGAGAGAGAGAGGGAATCCGAGGAGAATGTTGGGTGAACAGCGAGATACCAAGAATCTATCCACACACCAATGGTCAAAAATCGATATCAGGAACTCGAGCAGGAAAGGGATCAGGAAACAAGGCTCCGGTAGCTTCCACGAAGCACGAAGAGCAAACGCTAGGTAAAGGGGGCATGGTCACGTCAAAAACAGTAAGCCAAGCGTGGATTAACGTGAGAGACGTCCTTTTTAATTCCTTAGGGATCGTCTCAAAAGTACACGGCAAGGCACAAGGAACACCAGGAACTCTATTAGGGGATATCTAAAAACACGCAAATCCGGTTAAATGGGAACACAATGTTGAACTCATGTTACAGAGGGTCTGTGAATCCGACCACCCCTAACATCTAGACTGTTGTGTCTTACCCACATTGTCCTTCTTGAGGGGTCTGTCAGTATGGTATTTTTGGATACACAAATACTTGAATGTCTCATGCATCATTTGAGTCAGTACTCCAAAGAAGCGGATCTGAGGGGCTCTGGGTTCGGGTAAGAGGGAGCAAGCAGGACGAAGGCCAGAAACAACTCCAAAAGCATTCATCAGGTGCATCAATTCTGGGAGAGATACTCAAACATTATTCAGAAGGACCGCTGCATCATCCACATAAAGCAACACAATGTGGTGGGTGTTCAATACCCGATTCCCCCTGTGATAGGCCTGTAATCTCAAATGACATATGAGAGGCTCGGAGTACTCCAACCAGTTGATCAGCGGACCCAATTGAACAGCACCAAGAATCAAATCGATCCTAGTGTGAATGTCATGAACTGCTGAATAAAAGGAATATTTACGGTCCATTGGGTGACCAAGTCGTCATATATAGTATAGGCACCTTTGTGTCAGCCTGTCACGGAATTGCCGGGTTGTCTTGACACCAACTGCACGCTGCATAAGTGGAACAGAGCAGTCCCAATACACGTATGGTATGCAATTAAAATCTCCGCTCCAGATATCTGCACCTCTAGATCTAGGAAGAGTGCAGTAGTGAGATTATTAAAAAATTCTGATTGATTAGAGATAGATGCATAGACAGAGCTGGACTGGCTACAGGGCATTTTAATGTGCTGCCGAGCTGGGGGCTGATTTCACTGCGGTGGGGGATGATTTTGTTGATGGGGACCTGTGTGTGCTCGTAAATAAACAAAGCAAAACAAATGCTTTTAAGCACACACAGGTCCCCATCAATGAAATCAGCCCCCAGCTCAGAAGCACACCAAAACGCCCAGTAGCCAGTCCGGCTCTGTACACAGATCCCTATCAATACCAGATGTGAGCCATATACGTGCCTTTCTAGTACCACATACCTACCCCCCATATATATGCTGTTCTGTTCTGCCATATACACAACCCCTGGTGCAAATCCATATCAGCACTCCATGGGCAAATGTTAATGAAGATGTGCCATACATTTGACCTCGCCATTTCATAATGACTTTAATGGAGTTCTGTGGCTGTAAGGTGTGTTTCTTGCAGTATGGCCCCAGGTCAGGTGACATTTGTGCCCCCTGATAAACGCCCCAAATCAAAAACTATATATGAAAAAACTATATAATGGGTGAAACGTGTCTATTTGGAAGTCTCTCAGTGGAGTGTGGAAGTACATATGTTCATGTTCCCCATGGCTGAAGCCCGTTGTGAATGATTCAGCATTTAGTTCATTTAAATTTAAAAGTTTACTTTCAAAATGGCCATTCATCTCAGCATCTTAGAGGCACGCAATTGTGGACATAGGGACCAAAGCACCTGTATTGGAAGCTGTCTACAGGTTGTGAGATGAGTGCAGCCCCAGTGGACACAAGCCATCTGTAACACAGAGCCCTTCGTGGCCAAGCTGGGTTCCAGTGAGCACTCAGGATAGTGAAAAGTAAGGGCAAGAGCTGTCTAATAAAAATCAACTATCTACTCCCAAAAGGTCATCAGCAGTGTATGGCATAGTTTTCAGGCCATGGTGGATAGCTGTTGTCGATGTTCCAGATCCTCTGGTGTCACAACCAGACTCTGAGAGGGATTCAGTCTGTGTTAGCGCAAAAAGTTTTGTGCTTTGTTGCGAAGCATCCTGCAGTGCCGAAGCCTGTCCCTCCTCTGCCTGATCCCGGAAGTGCCTAAAATTTTGGATTTTCACCTGCGCCAGCCAGATCGGGGTGTCAGCCATTCTCCGGCATTGGAATCTTCCAGAGGGGGCTGAACAATGCCTTTGGCCATCAATCAGGTCCAGACATCTTCTGGAGTGGAGAAGCATAATTCAGTGAAAATCACGGGAAGGGTGGATCGTCGCTGTCGAATTCGCAGGGAGGAGTACAAATGTCCCCGCAATATGCATTCCAAGGGGCTCATGTCTTAGACCATTTCCGGGGACAGCCCCGGGCCACATAGATGGTCTTTTCTCGTAACATACTCAAGGTCTTTTTCCCAATCAGTAACCGTGGGTGCTTGGGTGGCCCCCCAAAGCTGTGCTATATACCTCTTGGCAATAATGCAAGCGAGAGTGACCCATTGTGTTGCGTGTGTAGTGAGGTCAGTTATTTCCTAGACATTAAGAAGGCACCTGGGTGCTGCTGGTTTGAATTTGACCCCCAATGTTTCGCTCATGACTGCATGGACTGCACACCAGTATTCTTGGATTGAATCACAGTGCCAGAGAATATGCATGAATGTGGCCTTTTGAGTGCATCCTCGCCTACACGAGTTGTCTGCCAGCCCACCCATGTGTACTAATTGGGTTCTAGTCATTTACACCCTGTGAAGGATTTTTAGTTGTACTAGGCGAAGCCGCGTCTGGATAGCAACAGTCCTGGGGGAGGAGACTGCCATCTGCCAGTCCTCATCATCTAGTTTGAACCCATCCCTAGTCCATTTCTCACGCAGTGCCAGTAGGGGGTCTCTTATATTATTAATCAGCTTCCGATAGCTAAGGGAGATGGCCTTCTCGGATAGGTGTCCGTCCAACAGTCTGTCCTCTAATGAGGAGCTTTCCGGGGGGGGGGGGTGAAATCACGGGTAGCGTTGTCCTTAGCGCGTCTTGGACTAGGAGGTAGCGAAAGCACTCCGAGTTCACGAGGGAGTATTGGCTTTGTAACGTGGCAAAGGGTTTCACGCCCGCAGAATTCCACAGGTCTCTGATGTGGGAGATACCGATTAGGTCCCACTTGTCGAGGGCCCTTAGAGTTTCGCAAGTCTCCGAGTTTTTGTGAGTCCCATAATGGAGTGGCGAGAGTCAATTTATGGCTCCAACGGAGGGATTTAGTTGCAGTGTGGCAAATTTTAACTGTTGGTTGTGTAGGGCTGGTGAGTAGGTACCTGTCCGGTTTGGAGTATAGTGCACAGGTAAAAGACCCGTTAGGGAGGAGCCAGCGGTCCATATTGAAACCTGGATCGTCTTGACGTCCGTATGTGCAATGATTAATAGCCGTAAGGTGTGCTGCCCAGTAGTACCTCTTAATATCAGGTAGCCATGGTACCGCCATCATACCAACTGAGCGTAAGTTTTTGCATGGCAATGCGCTGCGTCCGCCCCACAGAAGGTCTCGCTGGAGCCCTTCAATCTCTTTAAAATACGTGTTCAGGACAGGATCAGCAGAGTTTTGCAGGGCATACAGAAAGCGGGGTAGGGACATCATTTTAAAAAAAAGGGCCCTCTTACCCAATAGTGAGAGCGGGAGTGTCTTCCACTGCGTGATGTCACTTCTGAGTCTCTGCAGGAGGGGGCAAGGTTACGGGCATGTCTGACCAGTGGGTGAGAGCGATATATATATGCCCAGGTACTTGAAGCAATCCGAGGCTATGGGTATGGGGCAGTTCCGGGGTAACGGAGGAGGATCCCCGTGTAGAACATAGAGGAGAGATTTCTTCCAGTCCACGCGGAATCCGGAATACCTGCCAAAGATGGCTAGGATATCAAAAACGGCGATGAGGGATCTCTTGGGGGACGTAAGGTAAAGGAGAATATCATCCGCGTATAGGGAGAAGCGGTCTTCCCAGTCCGCCGACCATCGCATCCCTCGGATCATTAGGTCCTTACGGATCCATCCTGCAAGGGGTTCAAGGGCCAGAGTGAATAGCAATGGGGAGAGGGGGCACCCCTGACAGGTTCCCTGACTGAGCTGAAATGTCTCAGATTTTCTGTTATTGACAACTACTTGTGCCATAGGCCCACTATACAGCAGACGCACTTATCGACATACATCCGGTCTGAATCCCATTTTCCCAAGTACTACGAAGAAATAAGACCACTCAAGTGTATCAAATGCCATAGTGGCATCAAAGGAGGCTATGACTGCATCCTCACGTATAGTAGGAGCCCTACCCAGCACTCCATGCAGTCTGCTCAGATTCAGGGCCGTGTTCCTTCATGGCGTAAAGCCTGATTGATCAGTATGTACTAATTCCCCAAATACTTTAATTAGTCTATTGGCGGGTAGTTTAGCTAGAATTTTGGGTTCTGTGTTCAGAAGGGATATGGGATGGTAGGAGGTGCAGTCTGTTTTTGGCTTTCCGTCTTTGTGGATTGTGACTATAGTGACAATTCTCTGATCGAGGGGCAGCACTCCCTTTTCAAGACTGTCTTCATACATGAGTTTCAGATAAGGGGCTAATTTGTCAGGGTGGAGCTTGTACAGTTCAATTGGAATTCCATTTGGGGCAAGGGCCTTTCCCGGGTAGAGTGTTCATACCGCCTATGCAATTTCATCCCGTGATGAGGGCGCTGTCAATGAATGTTCGGTGAGTTTCAGAGAGCATTGGAAGGGAGATATCTCTGATTACGTCCATGGAGTCTGACTCTGTGTAGGACGCAACCGAGCTGTAGACTGGGTGAAAGTGTGCTACAAAGTGGTTGACTATGGATTGGGGGTCTGAGATAGGGGATCCTTCAGCGTCTCTTAGTTCTGGGACGAGTCTACTGGCGTGTTCTTTTTTGTCAACCCAGGCAATTATTTTCCTGGCCTTGTCTCCCCAGTCATAGATGCGACCTAGCCTGCCTAGCCCCATTAGCATTGCACTGTTGGTGGCCAGAGCCCGATATTCGTCTTGAGACAAACGAAGTGAGTGCAGGGGTGGCGTCAGTGTTTATTTCTTGTTCAACAAACAACAAAACAAGTGCCAATTCTGCTCAAAACTTTACTCTAACTCAATTAAGGATGAGTTCCATGTCCTCATTGTAATGGACCACTCTTTCAGTCCTGAGATATATCACAAAAAATGTTTCAAATGTTTTTGCAATTTAATTATTTCTTTTTTTGTCTTTTTTTACATCAAACTCTGACATTTTTGATTCTCTATTCAAAACAACTACTTGCTAGCTACAATTTAAAGGAGTGGAAAACTCCTATTACTAAAACCATGTGTGAATATGTACATGGGGGTGAAAGCAGACAAGTGCGAATGGTGTAAGGGGGACTTACAATCTCACTGTAAACTCATTCATCAAAAATCCAAACAATTAACTTGATTTTGCCATGCAAACAACGGACAACGGGAAAGGTAGGGTAGTGATGGTGGTGTGTGATGAGAAATTCCTGAGCTGGTGTCAATTGTTAAGCTAAGGATATAAAAGAAATTAATGGCAGCTTTTTTTATAATTTCTTTTGTACAATAAGGAACTTAGGCCATCATGAATTCAATCAATTCGTGCTATTTACAACAAAGATTGGCCTAAAACGTGGGACCAGAAGAAATTAAGAGAAGACAAGGTCAATTACAAAACAAGGTCGACTTGTTTAAAATCCCTTTGATTCATGGGATTCTCTTCAGGACCAAGACAGAAAAAATCGTAAAGACATAAGAGCCGAAAAAAACACTCAATCAATTTGAACAACTAAGTGACTCTCGACTTAACATTCAGACCGACATACACCCATGCAGTACCTTTTGGGCTAGTTTGACGATTTTTGTCAGCGGTGAAGCTGTGGGCAGAGAAGGAGGGGGAAAAAAGACTAAATCGGTCTTTTAGTTTCATCTTATTTATTATAGTGGGGGCTATGATTTTGTGTTATAGGCGGTTTTTTACTCACTTTTTTCCGGTGAACAAGTTCTCTGATCAATTAATCCGATTTCCAGAATCGTCTGAGGACCACACAATGAGCAATTCGATTTAGTTAAATTCTGTTGAGGAAAGAAGAAAAACGGCTCATTTGATATATGGTCGCCGTGCTTAAAAGGTCTTTCATTAACGCAGATGGGCTGTCGGACTTCTTGATTGGTTTTCCCAATGTACAATTTATTGCATGGGCATAATACTCCATAAATTACGTTACGGGTTTTACAGTTTGTGAAGAAGTCGTGTTTCCAGGATATGCCACCCTGCTGGAATAAGAAGTCCGTCAGAGAATCTCCCAGCATAAATCCAGGCTCAAGCGAAAAGTGCTCTCAGCACCTTTAGTTCATCATTGGATGGAAAATGCACATAATGACAGTGATTTGAGATGGACAGTCATCTCTAAAATTGAACCGGATTCAAGAGGCGGTGATCTGGAAGCAAAATTACGGCAGAGGGAAGCCATGTTAATCTTAAAATTTAATACCACGACAAGTGGATTAAACGAAATGTCGGAACTGTATAACCTGTGACTCTCTTTTCCATCTCCATGGGGCGAGCGGCTTAATAATGCACTAACTTTCCTACACAGAAGAAACAACTATCCAATGAACATGTTCACATACTGCCTGTAAACAGATTTCTTTTTTCTGTCATTACGGAAAACCGGCTTTATCCGAAAACATCAGTCTGCATGGCAGCTTGCTCTACGAGCTTGGACACTAACAATATATTTTTCCGTAAAGTAACTCTTCCTCAAGCGCGGTACCGACAACTACATTTCCCAGCATGCCAAGCGGCATCAGTCATTCCCGATTTTAAGCGCACTAAGATGGCACACCATTAAGGCGCCTGAAACCCAAGCCGAATTGACTGAAGAAAAACGAGAATCGAAGGTAAGCGCGCCGAAAAGTGTCTACCTCTTCATAAATGCGTTTCCACTTACGGACTGGCACCATATCACCAGAGCCATCACATTGATTTCAGAGTCCATTTTCAATAGCCGCCACACATTTATATAAAAAAGGACGAGTCAAGCCCAGCAAGCATAAAAGCTAGACGCCACCTTCCTCATGGCGATTTTTCACCAGCCCATCTGCGTTAATGAAAGACCTTTTAAGCACGGCGACCATATATCAAATGAGCCATTTTTCTTCTTTCCTCAACAGAATTTAACTAAATCGAATTGCTCATTGTGTGGTCCTCAGACGATTCTGGAAATCGGATTAATTGATCAGAGAACTTGTTCACCGGGAAAAAGTGAGTAAAAAACGGCCTATAACACAAAATCATAGCCCCCACTATAGTGAATAAGATGAAACTAAATGACTGATTTAGTCTTTTTTCCCCCTCCTTCTCTGCCCACAGCTTCACCGCTGACAAAAATCGTCAAACAAGCCCAACAGGTACTGCATGGGTGTATGTCGGTCTGAATGTTAAGTTGAGAGTCACTTAGTTGTTCAAATTGATTGAGTGTTTTTTTCGGCTCTTATGTCTTTCAGATTTTTTCTGTCTTGGTCCTAAAGAGAATCCCATGAATCAAAGGGATTCGAAACGCGTCGACCTTGTTTTGTAATTGACCTTGTCTTCTCTTAATTTCTTCTGGTCCCACGTTTTAGGCCAATCTTTGTTGTAAATAGCACGAATTGATTGAATTCATAATGGCCTAAATTCCTTATTGTACAAAAGAAATTATAAAAAAGCTGCCATTAATTTCTTTTATATCCTTAGCTTAACAATTGACACCAGCTCAGGAATTTCTCATCACACACCACCATCACTACCCTACCTTTCCCGTTGTCCGTTGTTTGCATGGCAAAATCAAGTTGATTGTTTGGATTTTTGATGAATGAGTTTACAGTGAGTTTGTAAGTCCCCCTTGCACCATTCGCACTTGTCTGCTTTCACCCCCATGTACATATTCACACATGGTTTTAGTAATAGGAGTTTTCCACTCCTTTAAATTGTAGCTAGCAAGTAGTTGTTTTGAATAGAGAATCAAAAATGTCAGAGTTTGATGTAAAAAAAGACAAAAAAAGAAATAATTAAATTGCAAAAACTTTTGAAAATAAAAAAAATGTGTGATATATCTCAGGACTGAAAGAGTGGTCCATTACGATGAGGACATGGAACTCATCCTAAGTTGAGTTAGAGTAAAGTTTTGAGCAGTATTGGCACTTGTTTTGGTGTTTGCTAACGTGGCGTAGCCTTACTGCGCTTAAGCCAAACCCCCTTTTGTTCTTGATATTTCTTGTTCAAGGCGGTAGATCGTTTGCTCAGCCTCTGAGATGGCTTTAAGCCTGTCTTTTTTGTATCCTGCTATGAGAGAGAGGGCCGGGTTCCAAACCACAACGGCCTCCCACAACGTCTAGGGGTATGCTACAGTACCCTCATTTTCCAGGAAGTAGTCGTCTGGATTTGGTGAGGTCTTTATGAATTTGTGGGTTTTTGAGGTGCCAGGGATTAATAGGTGCAATGCGTCCCACTTGTGTGTGGTCAAGAACAATGTGGACCCATAGGGGGGGGAATGATCGGATATACCTCTGGCCAGGTGTCAGATCTCATGAATTGCAGAGACATGTGAAGCCGGGACAATTATGTAGTCAAGGCGTGAAAGGCTATTGTGGTCCCCCAAGAGGAAAGTGTACTGAATCTAGTCTGGGTTGTGAGTTCTCCAACCATCCACTAAACACATTGCTTTTAAAAACCTAGGAAAGGAATGGGCGGCCTGGGGTAGTGTGCGAGGAGGTTGCCTGTCGAGCGAGCCCAACAGAACTGAGTTAAAATCAAAGTCCAACACTGAGTGCCCCTCAGGCAGTGCTAGCAAAATGGCGCTGAGGTTTATGAAGGTTACGGCTTGTAGCCCTGGCGGCGCATATATGGACATGGAAGTACAAGTTATTCCCTCCCATGTGCCTGTGATCCCCGCGTATCTTCCACAGTCATCTAGATATGTGGATGTAACAGATAAGAGGAATGATTTCCTCTGCAGTACGCCCGCCCCTCTTGAGCTAGGCCTGAAGCCCGCATGTGCCACCATTTGGTATGCATATCTATGCATTGCCTTGCATGCATTCCCTATTAGGTGGGTTTCTTGGAGCAATACAATGTCTGGCGAGAATCTCTGGATATGTTGTAGTAGCACCGTGTGGTATCCTCTGTTCTTTCTAGGAACCTGGAACACTTGGAGTGAAGAGTGGGGTTCCAGGAGAGATCTGTTGACTCAGGCTTGAGAAGACATTTTACTGAACCTCTCCCTGTCGAGAATAAATCAGCTGAAGCTACTAAAGTATTCTGTGTTATCATTGAGGAGAACACTTCACTGGCGACGGAGGTGGGATTATGTGTGGACATGAAAGACCTCAATTCAAATGTTTGGGTCGACAGACATCCTCTGCCAAATATTGGTGACATGTTCTCGAAACTAAAAAATGCCACTGTATTCACCACATTAGATTTATCGAATGGTTACCATCAGATAGCATTACATGAAGATAGTAAGCATTTAACATCTTTTATTACAACAGAGGGCGCATACAGATATAAAAGGATGCCATTTAGGTTGGTTTTCAGCGGGTAATGCATAAATTATTTAAGGACCTAAGTAATGTATTGTACTTCCAAGATGACATTTTAGTCTTTGGTAGTGATATGAAAGAACATTCAGAAGTGTTACACAAAGTTTTGTCTGTGCTACAAGACAATGGGTTGACTTTAACCAAAGAAAAATGTAAGTTTGGCATGGATTCGGTTAATTATTTGGGACATTCCATCAGCGCAAAAGGTATTTCACCTAAACAAAGTTTAGTAAAAGCTATTGAAGATGCCCCTGAACCCCAAAGTAAGGACCAACTCAGGTCTTTCTTGGGATTAGCAGAATATTACGCCAAGTTTATTCCGACCTTTGCTGATAAAACTATATATTTAAGAAATTTGATGAAGAATCAGAAAATGTTCATTGAATTTTTGAAAAGGAGGGTTTTCCCATTTCAATTCTTTCTGACAATGGGGTACAGTTCACTTCAGTGGAAATTAAGTCATTTTTTGATAATCATGGCATAATTCACAAACGTTCCTCTGTTTATTATCCGCAGGGAAATGGAATGGTGGAACGATGGATTAGGGTGTTAAAGGAAGGATTACAACTTTGTTATGATGCTGTGAGTAAATTGCTATGGTATTATAGAAACGCTCCGAGGAGTGAGGGAGATTTCTCACCTTTTGAGAAAATGTGCGGGAGGAATTTGTAATATGAGTCAGCAATGGATGAGAGATTTGGTTAGTAAGGGGTCGCAGTCTATACAGTCACGTAGTACAATCAGAGTACCAAATACTTCTACTTCTCATGCTGTTAATGTTGGTGATTGGGTGCGTGCGAAAAAGGGTAGATTCATTAGAAGTGGTGATTCTCGGTTTTCTGATCCTATGCAGGTAGTTAGGGTAGGATAACAAGTTGTGGAATTAACAGATGGGAATGTTTGGAGCCTTTCAAAGGTTGTGAGAGTTACTTCATTGGATAATTCTTGTGATTCTCGTTTTGTGAATAGTAAAACTCCTCGTGGAAATCTTAATTGGCGGAAGAACTGTCAGCGTTCTTTAGGAGTAAGTTGGAATCAGGAGGGTGTGAGACAAAGACAGAGACATGCTCCAGTCTGGTGCAGAAACTATGTTATGAAGTAGTGACCTTTAATTTAATGTTATATATATATATATATTTTTTTGTTGTTATTTATTTAGTTAGTAGTTTTTAGTTATATTTTCATCTTATGTAATGTACTCTTTATTCACGTTGTTTATTATGATGTTAGGTGTATTTTATTAATGCATATGTCATGTATAAGATTTGTTTGTTTTCTCTAAGGGGGGGGGGGATGTGTGGTGTCCTCCGTTCTTTCGAGAAACCTGGAACACTTGGAGTGAAGAGTGGGGTTCCAGGAGAGATCGGTTGACTCAGGCTTGAGAAGACATTTTACTGAACATCTCCCTGTCGAGAATAAATCAGCTGAAGCTACTAAAGTATTCTGTGTTATCATTGAGGAGAAAACTTCACACCTTTCTTTTGATTCTGTTCCCCAACCTGTTAACATTCCAACTTAGGACTTTGAGTTCCTTGTTCCACTGTGTCCCCATGGGTTCGTGCATTCGGTGTGAAAGGTTACATTGTGAACAAAAGCTGTACCATCGAGATAGAACAAAATACAATAAACAACCCTTCCCAACAAACCCCCTCCCTGCTTCCCTGCACTCTGGGCTCAGAACTGCCCATTTATAAAAATGCAGAGTGCCTGTCGCCCAACAATGTGACTAAAAGAAGAACGTGGGGGGAGGCCTTAATGCCCCATATGTCCACCCCTGCCACCATTGTGGATTCTAGGTGCATAATGACATTAACACATCCTAAAAAAGAACATTAGCTACTAAAGTAAGGTTGTGACCAGTTCAGCGTTATCGAATGTCCAAGTTCTGTGGGCGAGGTAATGACCAAAAAGTAAAAGGGAGACCTGGAACTACTAAAGATAGGCTGATCAAAGGATACTTGCGCTTTAATAAGCACAGTCTTCTCTCCGACGATGCTTTCAGGGTGTCCAGCCAGTCAGATGCGACCTCCGGTAAGTCGAAAAACCTGGTTTTGCCATCAACCTCCACACGCAAACGGGACATGAAGAGCATGGTGTACTTGAGACCCTTTTCCCACTATCGTCTCTTAACATCCAAGAAGGAGCGTCGGCACAGCTGCACTGCTCGAGTGAAGTCGGGAAAGAAGGTGATTTCGGAGTTGTCCAGCTGAACCGGCGGGGCGACCCTGGCTGCCTGAAGAATGGTGTCCCTATCTCTATAGTTCAGCAATCAAGCCAGGATTGGGCGAGGCGGGGCACCCGGCTTTAGATGGCCCCCCGGGACCCTGTGTGCTCTCTCGACCACGAACAATGTGGACAGACCCTTCGGCTGCAGTTTTGTTGCAATCAGGATTTCGATGAACAGGTTGACGGCAGGCCCCTCCGCATTCTCCGGCGACCCGAGGACGCAGATGTTGTTGCATCACAAACGCCCCTCATAGTCATCTAGCTTATCTTCAGCGAATCTCCGGAACACCTGGAGCTTCCTTACGTCAGTCTGCAATTGCGATGTGTCTTGCACTAGACTGGCGGTGTTGAGTTCCAGCTGTTTAACCTTTGCTCGATTTTTGATGAGGTCCACCCTGATCAGCGTTGCTTCAGTTGAGAGGGCATCGATGGAAGTGTGAACCCCAGTTATTGCCGCCAGAAGGTCTATCATTATAGGCTCAGGGGGGTCTTGTTCTGTACTGCCAGGCTGTTTGTCACTAGTCCCTTTCCTGTAAGGCAGGTCGGCCTTCGGACAGGTGTAACAATCCAATCTCCTCTGTTGAGAGGCCTTCGCGCCCTTCGTGTTGGACATGGTGAGGGTTGAATCTACGTAAAGGGCAAAAAAGAAAAGAACTGGCTAGCAAGCGTGTCTGGTAAGAGCTACACAGAAGTTAGCGCAGGGCAATGGTTGAAAAGTCACTCCGGGGTGGGCGCCAAGCACGCTGGGCACAATCTATCAGGTATCGGTCGTGCTCCAGTATGTTGCCTCTCATTGCAGCACCCTTCTCCGTGTGTGTCACGACGGCCCATCCAACAACAGGAGGCAGGTCAGTCATGGGTGGCCCAAGAGGCCGTGGTTAGAAATGTCTGAGGCACACAGGCCCCTGTCGTTCCCCGCAGTGCAGGCCCAGCATCGCTATTAAGTGGAATGGGCCAGAGGAGGAAAGGTCCAGAGGGAGGCAGCGTGAGGGGCCAGCAGCAGGAACAGACAATTATCTTTGGGCGATGGGGGGGCACCCAAACCGCTCACCTCTGTGCGGGCAGCCTCTGGGGCTCCTACGCTCATTATAAGCAGCAGGATCAGGTGGGGGGTAGGTCCGCAAGGCCACCGGAATACAGGCCGGAAAGTCCGCAGTCAAGGCCACTTACCAGGTGTCACCTACGCTCAGGCCAGTGTCAGAGCGCCCCCCCCCCCGTCAGAAGCGGCATCTCATTGTTGGCGGCGGCCACACTCGGTGCCGGTCTGTGCAGTGAAGGGGGCGGGGCCGCTCACAGCATCGCCGCGGCTCCGGGCGAGTCTGCTGTTGCGCCGCAAGGCCCAGCTCCACCCAGCCAACAGTCGTCCCAGTGTCGCAGGCTTGATGGACGGGGCACAGCTCAGGCCCTGCAGTCCAGCGCTCGAGTGTTGACCACTAGGCAGGAAGTAACGCGGCTGCTGGATGGCGCACTGGGGATGGGGGAGGGGGCACGCAGGCATCCACAGCACTTCAGGCAGCAGGATCCACAACTCAAAGTCCCGGCTTTCCCTCGTGGTATGCCCCGGGAATGTAAAGCGGATAAATAAGGCCCCCGATGTCCGATTTTGCCCCAGGTTGTAGCATTTGGCACCGCTCGCCTTCCGGCGTGGAAATCTGCACTCGCAATCAGGATAAGTGTGGAGGATTATTGGGCTAGGAGCAGAGGGCAAGCAGCCATCTCGGTCTGCCGCGTAGCAACGCCCCCCTGCCCTTTTTTTGAAGTTCCTGGGAGGGTCTTGGGTGTAAAAGCAGCCTGTCAAGTGCACCCTGCCACAACCGGCCCCCACATCTTTGGGTCAAAAACCTTCTTTACTGTGGCTTGCACCTTACCTAGGGAGGTGAATGCTGTGACAAATGTACTCAATTCTTTGACAAAAGTTTCACTGAAGAGCCCATCTTATGCCACAGAGCCTCCCTCTGAGGATGCGATAGGTCCAAGTATCGGGTCAACATTCAATCGGAGTGGGCGCCTCCTATCTGTTGAGAGAGCGCAGTTAGCGTTGCTTGGAAACACTATGGCACGCTGAGCCCAGCCTGATACTCAGTCGGGAGGGAGGGGGGTAACCAAGGCATTAGCCTTCTCCACAAGGTCTAAAATCTTGGTGAGAAGGTTGCAGGCATTCAGGAGCTTGTGCTAGCACGCCTTCCAGGACCTGTCTATTCCTTTTTTAGGGTCACATATGTACTTCTTCAAGAACGTGGCCATCCAAGGGTTTATCTCGGGGGCACTCTGCCCCAAGGCAGGCTCTGACCTCCTTCTCCAAAGGCTCCCTATGTCGACTTGCCCTAAACTTAATGTCCTTATGCGCAGGGGTCCACTCTGTAGAACGGGAATGCAGAAGGTCTACAGGGACCAGCATATCCAACCAGCAATTCCAACAGAGCTTTCACACCACTATGTCCCCCCTGCCCTGTGCAGATAGGGCAACTGCATCCATTGATGTATCAGAAGGCCCAGAGGAAGGGTGAGATGGAAAAGCCTTTTTAATCCATTCAAAATCGCCAAGATCAATGGTGGTATCAGACTTGCACTTAGGGGTGCTGGTTAAGTAAGGGGAGGTATCCCTTAAAGGGGGGATTTCAGCATATGCAATCTCCATCAGGCAGCGCTCAAAGGGGCCCATGGCCGTAGTGACGGCCTGGTGGATGGAGGCATTCACCGCCTCGCAGAACTCGCAAGGATTCCTCTTCTACGGAGTCACCTTCCATGTCAATGACAGGACCTAGAGCTAGATGTAGGTAATTCTAATTTACCGACTCATAAATACCAAATTTTACCGATTCGGTATTTATGAATCGGTAAATTAGAAGGAGGGAGATGTAGGTAAATTTCTTTTTTGAATTACCGAATTACCGAATCTGTATTGCCCATTGATTCCTATGGGCCTTGAAGCCCATAGGAATCAATGGGCAATACCGATTAGGTATTTACCGATTCGATAAATACCGAATCCTGCAAGCGTGCAGGGGGTGTCACTTTGACACCCTCTAGCACCCCAAGTACAGGCATGTGTAACATGTGGCACACATACATGCCCTAAGGGCATGTCTGTGTGTCACATTGCACAGGTGTGTCACATTGCACAGGTGTGCATGCACAGATGTGCATGCACACCTGAATTCGGTATTTTACCATCCAATAGGTTTGGGTGGTAAAATACCGACTCTTAATGGCCTGTGGCACTCTTTGAAGTGCCACCTACATCTCATTTACAGAATCGGTAAATTTACGGAATTCGGTATTTTACCGATTCTGTATATTTACCGAAATCGGCCGTTACCGACCGGTATTTGGGCTTCTACATCTGGCCCCTAGTGGTTAAAGGGCATGGGTGAGGGAAAAGAATGCCTGCCTACTGTAAATATCCCAATTTATGTTTTGGAAGCCTAAGGCTCTGAAGTTTGTTGACTGGGACAGTCTGGAGGTTTGGGCACGCACAGCGCAGTATACGGGTGTCAACCCAGGGAGCTTACTCACCCTATCTGAAATGGGTATCCTTGCACCTGGGCCGGGCCCCCAACAACAGCCTTAATGCCAAATTGGCCCTTGCTCAGGGAGAATGGAAAAAAGTTAAGAGACCTACGGGTTAACTACAAACCCGTACCATAGCGGGCATCATACTGTTAAAAATAAAGGTACAGACCCATGCAAACATGGGCGTCACGGCTTCCTTGGCAGCTCGGGCAGTGGCTCTGCGGGGAAGCATATCTGACAGTCTCGCTTAGAGAAATTGACAAAGGCGCGCATCTCTCGCGGAGTAGTGAGATTAGGGACGGGCTATCCATGCACCCTGTAGCGGCTCAGTGCAGCCTGAGACTTAAAGTGTCAACATGACTGGAGTGATGAGGACACTCCCTTGGTTTATACCAATTGCAGCGAAGGCACCGCAGCACACAAACAACTGCGACAACGAGGCTCAAAGCGAGTCACATAATATCACAAACTAAGGAGTAAAAATGTTGGTGACTTAACTGCTGGAGGAGCAGGAAAAGAAAGAGGATATTTCCCAGAATCCTCGTGCCTTTGAGGTTGTTCAGGACTGCTCATCCGTTCATATATATATATATTTATATACACTATGGAAATCCAGCAGTTATAGTTATACTCATGTTAAGAAACTTAAACTTATGATCTAAAGTTACTTAATGGCATGAGTTATAGCTTCTTCGGAGAAGTATAACTATAAGTATAACTGTAACTGATGAATTTCTATGGTTTTGTTTGTCCAGTTCCCTCCCCCATGTTGTTTGAGAAACTACAGTTGCTCCCTACTCTTTGGAGTCCAGAGTGCAGTTCCGTGTTTTGTAGAGGAGCTGCTGAGCGAGGAGAGACTGCGGGAAAGGCTGCGGGAAGGCTGCGGGAAGGCAGCAGCGGCGGTGAGTGGCGTCGGCGCTGGCATTGGCGTACGGGGAGCCGGAGTTGCTAGCAAATGTACATCGGGCATTGACACCGACTCGGCTTCCTCGGAACTGCCGAGACCTGCCGAGACCTGCTGAGCCCACTGAGCACGTCGAGCCCACTGAGTACGCCGCCGCCCGCCCGCCTGCCCGTCTTCCACCAACCGCTGTCTGCTGTCTGCTGTTTCTCTGGCGGCGAGCGGGGGAGCAGGGTGATTGGGGCTGCCTCTGCTCAGCTGCTTCACGGCTTCACTGTACCGCGTTTAGTGCTCCTGGCCCAGCGTGGACGGCGGCCCCGGGGGCTGTGTGCGAGAGCCGGGGGCCGACCACCTCAACCCCAGCGCCGGTCCACCACCCACACGCCCCCCCCCCCCACCCTAACTGCAGGAGCGATACCAGGAGCGGGGCTCAGGGTACAGGTGAGGAGAGTGGCCACGTACAGCTAACTGCCATCAAAAAGCCCACGGAAGCCACCATAAAGAAACAGCCATAGGTGGAGGAGAAGGAGGACCAAGCTTTTTGCCCTGTACTGCCCCCCAACTTACACACTGTCGTGTTGTCGTGTTGGTCTGTGCTGGCTCACACCAAGACCCCAGTACCTCACTACTAAGGAGTTACAGGGGGACAAGGAGGCACAGGAAAGAGCACAAGGCGGAGACAGCAGCACATCACCAGCACCAACGGTGGAAGGAAACCGCAAAGAGACCTCACTGATTCAGAGTGAGAATTAGCACTGCACTGCCTGAGGCCCAGAACAGCTCACGGATCCCCGGGGGGGGGGGGATTAGGAAAACATTAAACGTTAAAGAGGCAAAAGGCAGAGCAGGGGAGGCAAAAAGGCACCGGGAGACGGTCAATAGAATACCGGCATGAGGTCTGGAAGAGTAAGAAGAAACCTCACAAGGCCTTCTCTCAATCCAAAAAAGAAGGCAGCCTTACAGCCATTCAAAGGGAGTAAAGAAACCTCAGAAAAAGATGACCCCACTGGGTGCAACACCGAGGACAACGGTACCATCAGTACAAGCGACACCCAGGAAACAAACGTCCGTCTAACAGTCGGCTCAACAGAAAACCGAGCAAAGAACTCGCAACCTACAATGGACCTAAGAGGGGGAAACCAGCTAAAAGAAACCCCCAAAAGAGTAAAAGGAGCCAAGAGAAAAAAGCAAGACGAGATTGTGGAAATAGACACAGATACAGATGGACAGTCATCTAAAAAGCACTTGAGTCTTTATCAGCCTAAAATCTACACAAAATTTACCTTTCTCAAAGATCCTGGCGACATAATCTACTCAAACAATGACATCATTACGGGTCTACAATCCCCACTGCGACCGGAGGTAGCTGAAAGCCAGTGAGTAGCAGAACGTCAGACACTTCAAGCAACTGGAACAACAGCCGTTGAAATACATAACTCCCAAACAGAAATGGAGACAACAGTCTTTGAAACACATAACTCCCAAACTGTAATGGAGACAACAGCCCATTGGAAAACCAAAAGGGGGGACGGAGTACAAGGGGGTCAAAATGGTAACAGTGCAGAAGCATCAGATGCGGACAGCGGCCAGCTTAGTCCCCACACCTATTCCTCACCATATGCAGGGCACCCGGTACAGAGTTTTGAGAAACTCACGCCCGTGAATGAAAAGAACCCAGAGAAGAAAAATGGGGTCTCACAACCTAATGACCTACCCGACTACCAGCAGGCCAACGACCTGAGAGAACATTCCCCCCTCTTCTCTAAACCCTCAAATATATCGGAACTCTCAAAGCAAACACGAAGGATTATTTACAACTTGCCATGTAACACACTGCACCCCAAACAAGCAACCAGTCACGCATCATGACAACCTAATAGCCGAGGAACAGCAAAGGAGCTCCAATCCACCAACACCCCCTCCACAACTGCCACCTGTGGACCTTGGTAATCCTGACATGACTTTTCTGGCAACACAAGAATGGGAGGACTTAGTAGCTTCTTACAGCGTAAAGCCTACCCACAACAGCTCCACAGAAGACCTTGCCTCCCCGCCCATCGTAGGGAGTAATGGTCCCACCAACATATTTTGGGCAAACTTATTGAACACAATTCAACTGTCAGCCACAGCACTGCAGTATCAATCAGACAAACTGGACCTGCAGTTAACCATCCTCCAGGCGCTAGCAGATGCAACAACAGGGATAGAAAATAAACTATCAGATCTTAATGGCCTTATAAAAAGAGGGCAAGAATCAGCAAAACTATCACAAATAATAAGAACTGCGTGCATCTGCTCCCCGACAATCGATAAGTTATCAACATTACCGACAATTCTGGGGAACCTCCTGGTGGACCTAAAAGAAAACATAACAACGCACTTAGTCACAGAGGCAAAGACCAGTAGTACAGGTCCTAGCCAAAAAACACCAGGTGTCAAGATCAACCGCAACACCAGTAAGCAAGGAGATTTATCCCCAAAACTCATAAACATTAGAGATGATTGCTTCCTGAACACTTCCACCATCGACAGTCAAGGTGCTGAGACATCTACAAATGCACGTGCCCGCCGCAAACAAAAAAGGAAGGGCAGGAATAGAAAGATAATAGACACTTGTTGTATCAACGAGATTGAGTCAATAACAACACCAGTAGATAAAGAACAAAAACGAATAAACGAGAAGCTCATGGAGGACATAAAGTCACCCCCCACAGACATCCAACCTACCGAAACTACGACTCTGGAACTGGCAGAGACCTCAACACTGAAACAAGTAAAAGAGGGAGTAGGCAAACAGACGAAGCAGGAAGTCACCGGCCCAGTCATTAAAAAACATCCTACCCCCGCAACAGATTCTGCACATGACATACGGAGTATTGGAAGTACAACAGAAGTAAAAAAGACAACAGTATCTTCACAACAAACGCAATGTGGAATGCACAACAAAGAACAGGCCCAAGGGGTTCTGACCCATTTCAGTAAAGACAATATAAACACCAATCAGCCAATAAACCGTGCTGAACTTTGCAAGGACACAACCACCCGGAATCAACATGGAATCACCACTACTTACAACGACACGTTATATAGTGCCGAATCCCCAAACAGTGTCAACCAACACATGACACTCACTTATCCGTGCAGACAGTCCCCAGGAACAAACGAGACAGACATCATTCTGTTCATCCCCGAATTCAAATCTAGAGGTAGAGTGGACACCCTAAACAGGGGCAATATACTAAGACTCATCCACTCAATTGAAAGTCTATCACACATTAACACAGCAGATCTGCTATCAATCGAATTTTACACACCGTCTGACCGACGAGACAGTGAAACAACAAAGTCAGTATGGAAAACAGAAGAAATAGCAGGTCGAATTTTAGGGGAATCACTCAGATTCTCCAAATGGGGAATAAAATTGGTACCGGGAAAGAGACCCGCTTATCCCACCCCACTTCTTGAAGGAAGCAATAAAGACCACCCAAAAAAAGTCAACTCGATTCTAAAAGGAGCACGCAGTATCTCACCAGGACTGAATGACACTTCAACATCCTCGACAACTTACCAACTTAACCCAAGTGGGGCAAACATACGGCGGACAATAACCGCAGGCGCCGCAAAGTGACAAAGGTCACCAAGCCAGTCCTCCATAAAAGTTGAAACTCCAAACATAAAAATATGCATTTGGAACATAAACCGTCTGACTAGTAAGCTAGACGACCAAGACATACTAAACCACCTAAAATCATTCGACCTGATTCTGCTCCAAGAAACCTGGGAGGAGAAAGAGTTCTCTCTTCAAGGATATTCAACCCAAATCCATCCAGCCATAAGAAATTCGTTCTATGGTCACAGCTCAGGAGGTCTGGCATTGCTAGCTTCAATACTTACCATAGGAAAAATGGAAGTAATAAAGGCAAAAATTACACCTCCAAGTGCCATACAGGCAACAGCAATAACGATCAAAATAAACCAGGTTTCCCAACAACTGCATATAATAAACACATATTTACATCCCAAGCATAGATCAAAAGGCGCGGGAGAATTGGTCAATGAGGTGGCAAGATTGATGGAAGAAAGGGAAATAGAGAACTTACTCCTGGCAGGAGATTTTAATCTTCAACTCTTCGGAGATAAATCAGAAGACGAAATGGTACAAGACCTTGACATCGCTTGGGGAATTCCTAATCAAACTGCACCCACTCCCAATAAGCAAACAAGAAGCTCAAGACAGCTATTAAGAGGCCTAGAGCAGCCAAATCTGAGGGTATTAAATGGTTGATTTGAAAAGGACACTCCTCCAGCATTCACGTACTTTTCCTCATCCACCTCTTCGCATCTCGACTTCACCCTCATAACACTCCCTCTGTTTGACGCTATTTGCTCATTCAAGATCGGTGTAAATGGTGAAAGCGACCACCAACCACAGGAAGTGGAACTATATGGTACCAGAGGGATTGACCTGGAAGAAAGAAAAACTGCTGGCACTGAGCACACCACCAATCTCGGACGGATAAGGTGCAAGATTAATAAAGTAGAAGAGCTTACAATCTATGCAAGAGCAATCCTGAATCAGATCTCAAGTTCGTCAAGGAGCCCACTAGAGGCCTGGGAAGACTTTGTAGCAGAACTCGGAACAAAATTCGCCACAGAGCAAAAATCTTACACCACCACTTTATCAACCCACACAACAGCAAAAGTAACCACACAGGAGATAAAAAAACGAAAACAGGATATAACTATGATCCTTAGGAAACTCCGTAAACAACCAAACAACGACCCCTTGCATGACGAGCTGCGATCCCTAAAGACTCGGCTCAACAAATCAATCTGGGAAAGGAAAAGGAAAATCAACGAGGACCTCTGGGCAAAAATCGTACACAACTCTAAACAGAACAACAGCGCCAGGTTCTGGAAAACAATATATAGCCTCCAACGTCCAAGCCACAAAGGAATACATTCCCATGTATCCGAACCCGAATGGGCCCACTATTTATCAACACACTTCAATGACAAAATTCCTGAGGTGGGCTTACCTGGAGGAAAAAACCTAACTATGAAGATCATAAAGATCAATATGAAAACTACATTCAATCATCGAACAAATGCAAACGATAACAAAGACGCAATTCTGGTGAAGACATCATGCAACTCTGCAACGCTGGAGATAGACGGAACATCAAGCTTTAGCCCGCCTTTAGGCAGCGAGGATAAAAAACATACAATAACAGCAGTCAGGATTAAGAAACAAATATCCAAAGGGAAACCGGAAGGAGCTCCAGGACCCAATGGAGTCCCACCAATAATGTATAAGCACGAAGCCAACTTCTGGAGCGAGACACTGGTGCCACTCTTCCAGGAAGTCAGGGAAACAGCGACGTGCCCTTCAACCTGGAGTGGATCAATACTTAGTCCGATCCACAAACAGGGTGATAGGAGCACTCCAAGTAATTATCGCCTCATCGCCCTTATTGATACAGAGGCAAAGTACTACGCGGGCCTCCTCCTGGAGGAACTAACATTGTGGGCAACCCTAAAACACATCATTCTCATTAACCAAACTGGATTCTGCAGAGGACAGGGCACGATCACAAATATCATGGCATTAACCCTACTCACAGATGCTGCCAAGACAACCAAGAGTTCACTATTTCTATGCTTTAAAGATTATAGAGCAGCGTTTGATCATGTTGACCGAAACAAACTCTGTTTGAAACTAGACAAGTGGGGGATACCGGGGTTATTATTGCAGCAGCTGATATTACTCCACACTAATACCTGGGTCAAGATCAAACTTGGTAGCGGGACGCACCTTTCCAGGCAAATCAACACCACTAAAGGTCTAAAACAAGGATGCGTCCTTGCTCCCATGTTGTTCAATCTTTTTCTCGCAGACTTGCCTGGAGAATTGGACAAAACCAATTTACACGCGCCAAGGCTGGGAGGCATCTCGCTATCAAACCTTCTTTATGCCGATGACCTAGTCTTAGTAAGCCGTTCCCCAATTGGACTGCAACATCTCTTGGACACTACCAATCAATTTTCAATAAAAAACGCTCTGAAGATTAACTTAAACAAGACTAAAGTCATGTCAGTGAATTACAACAAATTAAAGAAATTGGCATGGTCCTTGGATGGTCAAAGGCTGGACCAAGAATACCAATTATAAATACCTTGGCGTATTACTAGACAGTAGAGGCTTGTTTAAACCCCAGCTAGAGGCTATAGCACGGAAGGGAACTACCTTTCATTTCTCAATGAAGCCGCTACAAAAAGTTCTCCCTGAACGAACATTTGGCCCCCTCCTACAGGTGATTAATGCACGCCTCCAGCCTATGCTCACATACGGTAGCGAACCCATGCAAGGGAAGGACGCCAATGCCCTAGACAAAATAATCAGCAGAGCATATAGGGCAATCTTCCGTCTGCCAAACTATGTCTCTCCTGCCCAAATCCGTCTTGAATTTGGCATCCAAAAACAAACGGTAGAGAGAAGAGGCGCCTATATAAAATGCTGGCGCAAAATCAAAGGCTCGGAACGAGGAACCCTAAACGCTCACCTATGGACAGAACTGTCAATACGATCAAACTCACCCGCTAAGAAATACCTTTTAAACTCTTTGGAATATCTGGACCTAACCAGCCTTTGGGAGTCATCAGCTGACAACAACAGCTTCAAAAAGGTGGTAACAAAAGTTACTAAATTAATATCATCTATTGAAGATAAAGAAACACTGGCCAAGAGGGCACACGGATGGGTCGTGCTGAAAGATTACAATGTCCTGAAACCGCATAAATATCTGAAAATGGGCCTCACGTGGAAGACAAAGGATACATTTCTAAACCTGCGCTTTGGAATCCTACCAATTCTACCTCACTTGGCACCATGGAAAAGGAGGCCAGACGAACATCTTTGCTGTCTTCGCAAATCAGGGAACGAGGATTTAATCCACATAATCTGCATCTGCCCTAACCTGATAGACATAAGGCGCGCTTTATTTCGACCACTTTGGAATCAAAAAGGTGTAAAAAGCTGCAGGAAAGCCGTGATGCTATGCTTCAACCCAGAAGAGGTCCAGTTAAATTGCAGGCTGACGAAGTTTTTTGACATTGTATCTACAAGACTTACTCAACTACACGGCACAGTGATCAACGGCATCTAATAACTCGCCAATCAAGAAATAGTCTGCCAAGGTCCTACCATGCCAAAGCAAGCTGAGAACATTGACTCACACTTTCAATTTTTACGAAAAGGGTTAGAGACACTGTAATCGAGAACGATAACTCAATATGGTTTTATATACCTTTTTCTCCTTAACAATACACGCGTTTTTAAGCTTATAACGATTTTAATGATGTACGTTTTATATTGTGAGTTTTAATTAACTGTACAATAAAGTAAACCTATCGTTTTGTTTGGGTAAAACATGAAACTAACCATAATGTTTCTGAAACCTTTGTTTTTTAGTGAATTTATATATTTTTTTTAACATGAAGTACTTTATGGATTACCCACGGATCCACGGAGGATCCGCACCTTTAGATATACAACATTTTATTTCTTTAATCAGTCCGAAACTACTGAACAGATTTACACAAAATTACAAAAACGGCTCTTTATGGACCAAGAGCTAGCTTGCTGCCAACTTTAGTGTAAATCCGTTCAGTGGTCCGAACTGTACCCATGTCTAAAAATTACAAAATCACCAAAAACTTTGCATAGGGAGAAATCATTTTGGGAACCCCCCTTTTTTTCTCTACCCTCGGTTGATGGATCACTCTGGAACTTTTCATGCAGAACTAAGCTATTTAGGCCACTTTTTTGGGGGAAAATATCATGTACATTTTTCAAATTATGTCAAAGTTATTAGCAAAACAAAAATCGCTTCTCTATGGGAAAAGTTGGTCCCATATATAATTGCCAACTGGCTATACGAGATATGTAAGTTTAGAGATTTCATTGAAAATATTTCCAAAAAGCACAATGCGCAAATTGTGGTTACCTAATTGCGCTGGACCAGGACAAACTCACAAGCTCAGGCCGACTGCGATAGAGCATGGCCTGGCCACAGGGACCCCATTAGTCCCACTGAACACAAGATCTTAATACTGGTTGTGAAGAGTTCAGAGTCGAGGATGTGTCACACAGCAGAGTCGATTTGAGGTCTGGGCGAGAAGATGTGTTGTCAAGCAGCATTTCAAGGGAGGTGGGAGGTGTGAGGTGATGTCCTTGCATGGAGATGCATCGCGTAGTGGCAGTTTCAGCGGGCTGCGCTGGGCAGGGAGATATCCTTATGAGGAGAAGTCCATGTAGCAGAGTCGATGTGGCAGTTTCGATAGTGATATGACGCAAGGCGGAAGAGATGCAACGGTTCTGCTGAATCCATAGTTGGGCTCAAAGAGCACCTTCAAGCCTACTTCCAAGTGTCCAGGACTGGGGGGACACCACTTTGGGGGGCAGGACTCACAGATGGCAGAGGCCAGGTGCTGAGTCCAAGATGGATGTAAGCCAGTTCGGTCCTAGATTTAGGGATGTAGGCCCAGTACATCCCCGTCATAAAAACTCTGCCCACCCCCACCTCCACCTACAAGTAAACAAGCAGAGCAAGCGCTCGGTTGAACCGCACCTTAGTTGAAGGAAGGCGAGGAAGTAGGATTAGGAGTAATGCCATTATCGTTAGAAATGGAAGCATTACCTCCCGTCCCTCTTCGCCTTCCTTCAGTAATAGTGAGGACATAGCAAGCAGAAGAAAACAGAGATGGACAACTGAGTGAGAAAGAACACCAACATTTAATACAGTGCCACAAACACAGCAGATCAACATCCCTGCTCCCACATAGAGGACAAGACCCTGAGGCCCGAACATTATCTAAACGCTCCAGACTCGCAAGACAATAGTGACGGAAAAAAGTAGAGTGAGAAGACCAGGTTGCCGCCCTACAGATCACACCACAGAAGCCCCTTGCAACTCAGCCACCGTAGCCACCATACTGCGAGTGGAACGCCCCTGAAACCCCACCAGAGGATCAACCCTATTTAAGACAGTAATCCATTAAGACCCTGGACCGAATCCAACGACTCAAAGTCGCCGTGGAAGGCTTAACACCTCTCCGTACCAGACCAAAAGTTAGAAATAAAGAGTCCCCCACCCGGAAGGCCTCCACAACCTGCAAGCGGGCATTAGAGCAGCAGGTCTGCTGAGCAGGGCAGCTGCCCTTCAGGGCAGCAGTCCAGCAGAGTGTCAATGTTAATGTTAATGTTAAATTACATTTATAAAGTGCTAATCACCCAAAGGTCTCTAAGTACTGCAACATAGAACGACAGTCTGAGTTCCGTTACGCCACTGAGCTTGACATAATCCTCATAGGCCTGATCAAATGCCTTTAAGAACAGTATCGTCTTGAGCCTTCTCCAAAATGGGAGCAGTCTATCTTCTCTGCGCATGTCATCTGGTAGCTTATTCCACATCTGGGGAATGCAGTCCAAAAAGGCCCGGCCGCCAAGTGTCGCCATACTGACACAAGGGCAGACAAGAAGACTGGCCTGTGATAAGCGAAGATGGCAGGCTGGTATGTAAGGCTTCAAACGGTCTTTGATATATTTAGGGGCTTCACCAAACAGGGATTTGGGTGCAATGCACAAGCCCTTGAAGCTTACCCTTTGTGTAATAGGGGGCCAGTGCAATTGACTGAGCAAGGGGGTAGCATGCACTCTACGAGGCAGTTGGGTGACAGTCTCTGCGCTATATAAATATGCCATACATACATACATATATCAGCCTTGTTGCATCATTCATGACCACCTGGAGTTTCCTCAGAATAGTACCAGGAAAGTCAATGTAAACTGCATTGCCATAATTTAAACGGGATAGTATTAAAGCAGTCACCACCACCTGCATGGCGGTGGAAGACAGGAGGGTCGATACTTTCCAAAGATGGCGCATCAGCATAATACAGCTTCCCACGACAGCAGATACCTGGGTCAATCTGGTGTCCAGTCTGATACCCAGACTTTTCAATGCTGTCACTGGCGTTGGAGTAGTGCCAAGCTCTTGGGGCCAAGAAAAACTGGACCAAGGGGAGGAAACAGGAGAAATTACCAGAACTTCTGTCTCATCAGGATTAACCTTTAAAGAATTGGAGGTCATCCAATTCATGATGTACCAGAGGACATTCTGCTGAGAGTCACAGGAGTGATCAATGCAGACTATTAGCTAAGTATCGTCTGCGTAGTTAAACACCGGGCAGTCTGCCTTTGCCGGAGCCTCAATCAGAGGTTGGAGATAGATGTTGAAAAGCAGGAGTAACAATGCTGAGCCCTGCGGAACCCCCCAGCGAAGGTTGCCCTGCTTAGACATGAGGTCTCATAATTGGACCTTCTGCCGGCGGTCCTCCAAGAATGAAGTGTACCACTGAAGGGCCGTCCCAGTGACTCCAAGCCGCCGCATACGAGCTAATAGCTGCCCATGGTTCACCGTATCAAAGGCGGCTGAGAGATCAAGTATGATTGTCTGCTGCCAGTCGTAGATCATCCAAGACTGAGAGCATAACTAACTCTGTGCTGTTATGTCCCCGAAACCCAGCCTGCCGATGATGCAACAGGTGGTGTTGTTCAGTATATAATGCAAGGTCTCTGAGGACATGCTGTTCAAGTACCTTGGACAGGAACGGGAGTTGAGAAATGGGGCAGTAGCCTTTCAGGTTCCCAGTATCTGCCTCCGCTTTCTTCAGCAGCGGAAATACTATGGCTTCATTAAATTTCTGAGGTACTCTTCCCGAGGTCAAAGAGAGATTCAGAACAGACAGCACCTCAGCCTCCAACAAAGGAATGATTGATTTGAGCACCTTTGGAGGACACAGGTCCTCAGGTGACCCACATTTCACTTTAGCCACTAAGTGAGCCAGGTCATGTGATTCGAGCTCAGGGAGTTGAGACAGAGAGAAGCCCAAAGAGTAAAAAGGCTCCCCTCCGCTGAGAATAGGCAAGGGGTAATATACGTGTTCTTAATAGCCGTGACGATGTCTTCAACTTTAGTTAGGCAATGCCAATACTGATAATCAATTAATTATTGTGTAGACATTCCATAGAAATGAATCTACGACTGCCTGAATTAATCTTTGAATTCTTCAATTTATTTTGGAATTCTTTTTTCTTTTTTACTTAGTGAATTTTTTTTCTCCAAAATTCAGGACAAACTTATAAATAAATTAAATATACAAAATCACATTACACTTACTATCCACAGACACCATACTCTCACTTTGTCATTTATTTCTCACATTCAATAACCTTCATATAAACCCATTTATAACCCATACTATAATTTAGCCATGATGAGCCCACTTCAATCCACGTATGACCGGGTCCCTCCGGATCCACGCTGCCAGGTGTTCCAGCTCTAGGGCAAAAAGGAGGGAGGAAAGTGGACACCACTGTCGGGTACCTTGCCCCAACAAGAAAAGCATAGACGTTCTGTTGTTTACTACGACCTGCACCAAGGGTTTGAAGTAAAGGAGCCTGACCCACCGGATAAACCCCTCCCCAAATTCCATCTTCGTAAGCACGGCAAAAAGGTAGGGCCAATCTATAGTGTCTAATGTCATTATGGCGTAAAAGGTCGCCTATCACTTTAACAAGGCGGTTGGCCAGTAGTTTAGTGAGACCTTTGGACTCCGCATTTAGGAGGGAGATGGGTCTATAGGACGTACAGTCCAATCTGGGTTTGCCCTCTGTGGATTGTGACAATTGTGGCTATCCGCTGGTCAAGCCGCAACTTCCCTCGTTCCCTACAAGCAATAAACATGGACCTCAGACGAGGGGCCAATTTATCAGGCGCCAATTTATACAGTTTGATAGGAAGGCTGTTGAGGCCCGGGGCCTTGCCTGACTGAAGGCATCATATTGCCGTCGCAATTTCATCATTTGTGAAGCCACTGTCTAAGAGCGCTTGCTCCTCAGATTTCAGGATAGGAAGGGCAATGTCTCTAAGCATAGATTGGGAGTCTTCTTCCGAGTAGTTTGTGCATATGCTGTATGTATTGCTATAGTGGGCTGCAGACGTGTTAGTAATGGCCTGTGGGTCTGTGAGTGATAGACCATCATTATCGATTATTTCTGGCACCAGTCTGGATGCCATCTCTTTCTTGTCCAACCACGCCATGAGTCACCAAGATTCCCTTGCAAGGGATTTGGCCCTCTCCGTGGCTATCACTTTGTATTTATCTCTTTTGAGCTGCAAGGCATGGATCTTTTCCGGCATCACCCCCTCCTCCAACTCCTTTTCCAATCCAAGGACTGCACGCTCAACTGCCAACAGGTCCTTCAGTCTATCTTTACGTGTACCAGCTATTAGGGAGAGTGCCTGCCCTCGAATCACTGTTTTGAATGCTTCCCACAGCATCTGAGAGGAGTTGACTGCGCCCTCATTTTCCTGGAAGAATTCGTCCACAGCCAGCAACAGGGCCTTGCGTATTTCAGGGTCTTGGAGATGCCATGGATTGATGGAGCTATCCTACCCTCTCCACCCCATTCCAGCGCCACATGGGTCCATAATGGGGAATGGTCGAATATGCCTCTTGCCATGTGTCTTATTTCACGGATAAATGTTACTTGTGTTGCTGGGACAATAACATAGTCAATTCGTGAAAAGCTATTGTGTGCACCTGAGTGAAACATGCTTTTAACACTGTTGTGTGGAATGCTCTCCATGCATCAGCTAATCTGAGTGCCTCCAGAAAATCAGGCAACCATTTGCTTTTGTTCCAGTGTCCCGCGGGGGATATCTATCTAACATACCTGAGGTCACAGAGTTGAAGTCTTCTCCCTCCAGCAATAAGCCTTCCGGCAGTGAGAGCAGCACTGTCCCAAGTTCTCTGAATGTACGAGATTGCAGTCCCGGTGGGATATAGATTGACATACAAGTGACCGTGTGCCTCTCCCATTGTCCTGTGACACCTATGTAGCACCCTAGGTCATCTGCCCATGTGGATTGGATCACAAAGGATCATAAAGAAAAGGGAGTTCTGCATCAGTATACCCACACCTCGGGAACGAGTAGTGTAGCCTGCGTGTGCCACTAATTTGTAGCCCCATCTGTTGAGTGCCTTGCAAGTATTGCCCACCAGATGGGTCTCCTGGAGGAGGACCATATCCGGTGGATGTCTCCTGATGTATTGAAGAACAATACAGCGCTTGATCTTGTCCCTTAACCCGTTCACATTCCAGCTCAAAAGCTTAAGATTGCAGTCCCTGTGCATGTGTGTGTAAGTGATCGAAAGTCATAAGCCCCTCCCACATTATGATACTTTTCCATGCTGACTTGTAACAAACTAAACGAACATTACCCCAGCAATCCCCCTCCCTGTCTCCCTGCACTGTGAGCCTTAAAGTGCCCATGATTCTAACTTGCAGAGTGCCTGTCGCCCAACTTGAAAACTACAACAAATGGTTCTGGCGCTTGTCCTTCCACTCGCACCCACACTCCCAAAATGCGCACGTTATTGCGGCAAGTGCGTCCCTCATAATCGTTGACCTTACTCTCCTCAAACTTCCAAAAGTACTGCAATTCACGTATCTTGTCTGCAGTTGGGAGATGTTGTCCACCAGGCTTGTGGCGATGATCTGCAGTTGTTTCCCCTTTTCGTTAATCTTCGACAGGTCTGTCCGTATCAATGTGACATCTGTGAATATCACGTCCATTCTCTGTTCCAGAGATGGCCGCACCCCAGAAATAGCCTCCATGACATCCTTGAATAGGAATTCCTTTGGATTTTCTTCAATTGCATTACCTGTCTTGCCTCTGGTCCACTGGTCTTGGGGGGAGGCCTTTGGAAAAGTGTAACGGTCCAATTTGTTCTGTTGGACCATTCTGGACCCCTCCGAACCTGACATTTTGGATGGTGCCGGTGTCGCAGTTCTTGTTACAAGCAGTACCACTCATGCTCCTCGGGCCTCCCTGGTGGTGTCCCATCAGTTGGTGGATGCAACACCCCCCAGCGCCCTTGACACCAGCGACTCCACTTGGGTGGGGACAGCGATGGCCAGTCACAACAGGTTGGTGCTCACTGTCCTATAGGTTGTGCTGCCAGCCTACTCTTGGCCTTCAGCGCATCCAGGTCCAGGCTCCGGCCTGGAGCAAGCTGCTGGGCGATCGCCGCCCCTGTCACGTCTGCACCACCGTGCTCATGCACTCCCATGCTGAACCGCCACTCCTCACCGCTAACAATGTGAGCAAGTGCTCCCGCTATGTGCGGAGCCCCCAGTGAAAGGATCGTTCTTACGGCCGAGGCCCCTTGGTGGTGCACGCTGTGCGTTGTCACGTCATCGGCTACTGCAGATACTCCACTGCCCGGCTACAGTTTGTGTAGAGGCCACAGACGTCGGTCATCGGATCCCTGGTTTTTGGGGATGTCTGCAGAGTCAGCGGAGGCCCCGGTTGCAAGTTTGAAGCTCAGAGATCAGATAGGTGTGGGGAAGGGGTTTTAGGACGGAGCAAGTCAAACCAGTAGCCGCCATACTACGCTGCTTGGCCATGCAGTGCCGTTATCATGCCGTGAAGCTGGTATTCTGCCTTGAGAGTACTAAAAAGGACCTTTTGCGCTATTTGTGACCGCCATCATACACTACATTTAGGACCTACCTAGTGATACCCTCCCACCGATAAAAAATGCACGATTTCGAATTTACTTCAATCCAACAAAATTCTTGTGCTCCTCAAGACGCCATCAGCTGTACTATTCCTCACAATTGCTTTTAGGCCGAGCATATTAGAGGGGTATCTTCATTTACCAATTCCGGTCCAGGCACAGTGTGCATTCCAGGATCTATCATTTCAAACATTACCTTGCAAAGCCGATTGGTTATAACATAGAGAGATCTTCACCTACTGTGGTCTATGCATATTGTGTCCCTTTAGACGTCGTTTGTCTTACATCACCAAGCTGCTATGCCTATTGGCAAATTATTAAAGAGCCCTGACGAAGTTCCCTTTTGGCACAACTGGGAACGAAACGCATTGGCTGTGTGCTGGGTTTTAAAGATTGACAGAATAAAAAGAAGTACTTTTTGGAATCACTGCTTGCATGTCTACTTTCTACAAGTGCACCTTCCTTTTTTCTTGAAAATTGGGACTGTGATTCACACCTTTGAACGACGGGTGTATGAAGTGTGTTGCACCACCTAAGTATTGACTGTACTTATTGATTGGTCGAGCTGGACCTTGGTCTGTCGAAGGTTCTTTTTGTATCACTATATTTCGCACCCGTCGCCACAACCCCCACCCTCCAGATAGGAGCATGTCGATATGCCAGGTTAGTCACAAAGACTGGGTGTCAGGCCAAGAAGACGTGTCTGGGTGTGTCACTGTGGGCCGGTCATCCCCGGCAGAGGCTGTGAATGCCTCGGGGGTGCAGGACGCGTCAACAAGCGCAATGCGCTCCACTCGCATATAACAGTGTGAGCGAGCGCTCCCGCTGTGTGTGGAGCCCCCGGTGAAAGGATTGTTCTTACGGCCGAGGCCCCTTGGTGGCGCACTCTGCTGTGCATCATCACGTCATCGGCTACTGCAGATCCTCCACTGCCCGGGTACAGTTTGTGTGGAGGCCGCAGACGTCGGTCATCGGATCCCTGGATTTCGGGGATGTCTGCAGAGTCAGCAGAGGCTCCGGTTGCAGGTTTGGAGCTCAGAGACCAAATAGGTGTGGGGAAGGGGTTTAAGGACGGAGCAAGTCGATTCGATTCGATAATGCTTTATTCGATTTTGTTTTAAAATCATAATAGCGTACATATAAGAACAATCTAAAAATGAAAACATACATACAGTGATAATATGATTACAAGTTAAAAGGACATAAGCCCAACCTCAGGGTTCCATAATAAGACATATTATTCATACAGTTTGTCGCTATCGACTGTGGTAATACATAGAGCACTCAAAAGTTACGACAATTGTATAATGGTTCGAATCTGTTGGGAGTGGAGAAACTAATGCCATTGGGTGCACAAACCCCCCTTCCCAGCGGATGGTGATGCTCTACTGTTGGTCTAAGCAGGGGGTTATTTGGCATGCATGGATAAAAATCAAGTAGGTCCCAAATGCAAATAGGGCCATCTCCTTTTTGGGGCGGACAAGATCTTAAGTACGGGACGATGTTCCTGTTCCTGGACTTAACCAGTACCAAATCCCCCGGAATGTTTTTAGGTAATGGGCCCAACCAACCCACCCTTCTAACGCTCAGGATTCCACCATATTGGTCCGGTGGTAGGGGTCTATTTTTCCCCAACCAGAATATAACTTTATTTAATAGGTCCTGCTGTCTTTCGGCTTTCCCGAGAGCAAGTGCTGGTACTCCTGAAATAACGGACACATATGGCGCGGCTTCTGGAGGAAGGTGTATACGTGGTGGTATGTTTGGCTTTGTTCTAACCGCTATGAACCTTGATGGAGCAGGTTTGAAGGGGGCTTTGGGTGCAATTGGGGCTGGGGTTTTAAGTGGTTGTAATGTGAGTTGGGCTTTTATAGATGTTTCCAAGGTTGTAAGCGGCTGGCAGCGATTAGATGATGTCATATTATTGATAGGTGTCAGAATGGTCGTGATTGTATTCTCTAGTCCTGAGAGCCTTTCCCCTATGGAATTGATTTTTTCAACTAGTGGGGAAATGATGGCTTTGAGAAGATGCTCGATCTGGGTCAGTAGAGTCAACTGGGGGTAGAGTATCGTTTTGTCTGATTTGTCTGCAGACTCCATGGTAGTAGGGAGGTTATTGACAAGTAATGTAGGACTTACGGATAGTTTTTGTAATTTGGATTGAGTCCCTTCTGGATTGTTCTCGTATTGCTTCCTTTTAGTGGGTAAAGGCAGAGGGAGGACTAGATCTTGATTATTGTCTTTCTTAGGTGAAAAGGGAAGATCCCGTAAGCTGCCGTTGATACTTGAGGAGCTAGTGCCTTAAGCAGGAGGAGGTGATTCCACTACGGTGTACTTGGTATTGCAAAGGATGTTTAGTTCGTCCCACAAAGACGGGTTTTGCACTCTTACTGGAGTTTGTAAGGGAGATTGCATACTGATAGAAGAGTGGCAAGGGGAGTTATAGTCTATCTCTTGAACAGTAGGCAGTGTGCTGGTGCTAATCATGTGATGCTCTTGTAGCCCTTTGCACAGGCCCCTCTCAGAAGCAATGTTTGTGCACCCCTTGCGTGACATTATTAAAGCAGGATTAATCGGACCACAAAAATAGCCAATTAATAATTGGATTCACTCTACCTCCTCTCACGGTAGGGTCCAGGGAGGGGGGCCCGTTCCGCCCCCTTCTGTCCACGGAGGGCCACAGAGGGCCCACCCTTTGCCCGGGCTTAGCCCGGCGCCACCCGCGCGCGTCCCGGGAATAGCTGGTTATCTATATCTGCTTTGGCTGTGAGTGATTCCAGGTGAGGGTGGGAGGGGCGGCAGTCCGTGCTCGGCCCCTGCAGCAACCCCGGAGCAATGGGCGCTCTCCTGCCCAGCGATGCGTCTCCCGCGGAGCGGGTGACGCGAGGAGTCTTTCTATGCCCCCAACAAGTGATTCCAGGTGATGGTGGAAGGGGCGGCAGTCCGTGCTCGGCCCCTGCAGCAACCCCGGAGCAATGGGCGCTCTCCTGCCCAGCGATGCGTCTCCCGCGGAGCGGGTGACGCGAGGAGTCTTTCTATGCCCCCAACAAGTGATTCCAGGTGAGGGTGGGAGGGGCGGCAGTCCGTGCTCGGCCCCTGCAGCAACCCCGGAGCAATGGGCGCTCTCCTGCCCAGCGATGTGTCTCGCGTGGAGCGGGTGACGCGAGGAGTCTTTCTATGCCCCCAACAAGTGATTCCAGGTGAGGGTGGGAGGGGCGGCAGTCCGTGCTCGGCCCCTGCAGCAACCCCGGAGCAATGGGCGCTCTCCTGCCCAGCGATGCGTCTCCCGCAGAGCGGGAGACGCGAGGAGTCTTTCTATGCCCCCAACAAGTGATTCCAGGTGAGGGTGGGAGGGGCGGCAGTCCGTGCTCGGCCCCTGCAGCAACCCCGGAGCAATGGGCGCTCTCCTGCCCAGCAATGCGTCTCCCGGAGCAAGTCAAACCAGTAGCCGCCATACTACGCTCATTGGCCATGCCCCCCAAAGGCTGATAATAAATGTGAAAGGGTTGGAGAGTGAGTGGATAGATGGATGGATTTGGAATCGTGGATGGATGGGTGATTGAAAGGGTGGATGGACAGATGCATTGATGAATGGTGAATGAATGAATGCAAGGATGGATGAGTAAAAGGGTGGAATGGATGGATGAAAGGATGCATGGATGAGTGAAATGGTGGATGTATGTATGGATGGATGGAGTGAAAGGGTGGATTGATGAGTGGATGGATGGATGGATGTATGGTTGGGTTAAAGAGAAGATGAATGAATGGATGGATGAGAGAAAGGGCAAATGAATGAGTAAAAGGGTGGATGGATGGAGAATGAGAGAAAGGATGAATAAATGGATGAGTGAATGGTAAATGGATGGATAGATGGAATGAAAGGCTGGTTGGATGGACAAAGTGAAAGGGTGGATGTATGGATAGAGTGAAAGGATGGATGGCTGAGTTAAAGGATCGATGGATGAGTGAGTGAAAAGATGGATGTAAAGATGGATGAGCAAAAGAATGGATTGATGAGTGAAAGGGAGGATAGAAGGTAGCTGCTCTCGACATGGATGGATGAATGAGTGCAAGGGGGAATGGATGGATTGATGAATGAATGTGTGAAAGGATGGATGAATAAGTGAGCAGATGGATGTAAAGATGGATGGGCGAAAGAATGGATTGATAAGTGCAAGGGAGGATAGAGCCTAGCTGCTTGAGACATGGATGGATGAATGAGTGAAAGGGTGAATGGATGGATGAGATAAAGAGTTGATGGATAGAAGATGAGAAAAAGGGTGGATGGATGGATGAGTGAGTGAAAGGATGGATGAGTGAAAGGGCAAATAGATGGATGGATGGAGTGAAAGGGTCTTGTTTTGCAAATTTGATAAAGAACTGAGAAAAAAAATGGATCAAACCTATTTTAAAAAGTTGGGGCATGAGACAATGTCACCCAGCCTATCTTGCACTGCAATGTTTAGATGCAGAATGCTTCACAAGAAATATCGCACAATTTTCGAAAACCAATATTAGGCATAGAAAACATCTTTGAAATTTTTTTTAATTAATCATTCTGTACTGTAAATACATCTTTTTATTTCCCTTTTTTTAACTATGCACTAGTTTTTCTTGAAAACATCCTGCATGTTTACTGTGCTTTATAATGAAGTTCTAAATTTACTGATTGAATTGAATTGTATAACCTAATTGTATAATGAGACTGGAAAACTGTTTTTAATTATTTTTTTAATTGTACTTTTATAGTTTTTTCTACCATCATATGAAAACCGAATAAAGATAATTTTGATTGAGTGAAAGGGTTGATGGCTGGATGGCTGGAGTAAAAGGGTGGATGGATGGACAGCGTGAAAGGGTGGATGGATGCGTGTAGCGAGGGAAGGATGGATGAATTAAAGGGTGTTTGTAAGCATGAATGAGTGAAACATGGATTGATGAGTGTAAGGGATGGTAGAAGGTTGGCTGGATGAAAGTGTGAACAGATGAGTGAAAGATTGAATGGATGGACGGATGACTGAAAGCATGGAGGGATGAGTGAGTGAAAGGATGGATGAGTGAAAGGGTAAACGAAGGGATGAGTGGAGGATGGTTTGAAGGGTAGGTGGATAAATGAGTGAAAGGATTGATGATTAAAAGGATATATGAGTGAAAGGCGGAGTACATTACAGGGGAGAAGGGATGGATGGAGAGAAAGGGGGGTGGGTGGATAAAAAGGGCAGGTGGATGGATGGATGAGTGAAAACTTGGATATATGAGCTAAAGGATGGATGATTGAAATAATGATTCAATGGATGGATAAAAGAGGGGATGGGTAAGTGAAAGGATGGATAAAAGAATATGTTTGATGAATAGGTTTCAAGATGGATGTATAGGTTTAGAAATGAATGGGTGGATATATGGATGGAATGGTGACAGACATAATGTTGAATGAAAGACTGAATAGATGACGGAATATACAGCTAAAATGGTGGTTATCAGCGGGTGGATTGAAGGATGAAAGGATGAATGTATAGATTGTTGGATGGAAAAGACCAGCAGCATCTCAACATCTTCTAGGGAGGGCCATGATGACTAGCTTTGCTTGATTGGTGCCACAAAAGCTTTGCTTTAAAGTGGGGGGTATTTTATTAAGTTTAATAAGCTTTATGGTATAAATGGTACTCATAAAACATAGGCCTAAATGTAATAAGTTAGATAATAACCAACATATGAGATACAAATAGGGAATAAAACATAGCAGACAGTTGTTTACATTTTGCGGATTATATAGGAAGGGGGAGGGGGGAGGAAAGTAGGAAGGAGATGATAAAATATACTCTTGAACTAAGGATCAATTAACAATGGTACTCTAAAGAACAATAAGTGTATAATTAACATATTTTCATATGAATAATACACTACTAAAGGTTAGGAAAGACAAAAAAGGCAAAGAAAAAGAAATCATGGAGATTTGAAATTTTCAGAAACAATTACAGGAAACTTGACTAATGGAAATCTTATTCAAATAAATAGTTAGCGGTAACCAAAATAAATCTTTATTTACAAGTGGATTACAATAGGAGTCAAAAGCAATATCCAATCTATGATAGTGGCATACAGTGTTCCACCAAGACTTGATTGAGAGTTTGTTTGAGCATTTCCAATTTATTTTACTTTTTTGAAATGCTAAGGCTACCATCAGGTCAAATAACCCCATTTTCATGAGATAATAAGCTTAGGACTCTGATAAACTTCCTGTAAAGAGAAGAACATTTGATATTGGAATATGTATATTAAAAATAGTGGAAAGGAGGGACCAAATTTGTAACCAAAAAGAAGCTACGGGGCCCATGAAAACAGGAGGTGGACAAGTCAGCCAAGGGATAATCACAGGACCAACAAATCTTATTATTAGTGTGTGCAAAGTTATCTATGGAGATGGGAGTAAAAAACAGTGTGTAATATAGAAAAACATAGAGTGAGTGGTGGATGCAGATCTAGAGATTCTTAACGACCTAGCCCATATCCTATTCCATGATCAATGCCACATTCACAACCTAAATCTGTCTCCCAAGTGAGTTCCATCTTAGTCTTAGAATGCTCCAGCTGAGTAAAAGTATTTATAAATTAAGGAGGCTTTTGGAAGTAACAACAGAATTCTGAAGAGTGGGTATTGTGTAGACAAGGAATCTTCAGGAGGAAGGGAATAAAAAAAATCCAAAATCACTTCCATAAGTATCGAATATTTTTGCAAAAATGAGCGAGGACAGTTAAATGTGGCTTGGAATTGAGGAAAGGAACAAGGAGATATTCTGTCAAACATATCCTGAACCCAGATAATGCCTTTAGTTCTCCAATAATTCCAAAACTAAGGTCTGCCATTATTGGTAATGAGACAGTTATACTGATAGAGCGCGCAGGTCACCCTACTATAAATTTACCAAATACTCACCTAGGCCCATATTCAAATGAATCGTAATTTCTTAGATCAGATAACCTGGGCACCAACTATCATATATTTGTACTTCCTAGGTCCTATACCCCTGACTTACATTCCTGGTCATCGGTATCTGTGAACCTATGGGATCAGGGAGTCTAGCATAATAAGAATGGTAGCAAGACAACAATATGCACTCATATACTAATCACAGACTCGAGAAGTTTTGAAAACCTTTATCTAATCTTCATCAAAAGTCATGAGCCAAAGATTAACAGCAAGCAAGCTATTGATAATCAGAATCACAAACAGCGTATAGCTATGAAAAAGATATATTATGCCAACCATTTAAAATTCTAAAGGGAAGGTACGAACAAGGAACATACTGAAAATGAACTAATAGGAAACAGACTTGAAATTATATTTTCTAAAGGACGGGAAAAATAAGGGACATACTAGAAGTCACAGTTTAATTGTTTTCAAGAGGGTGGGTAAAAAGAAGGATCGCCAATTGTTATGATGAAACTGAATTAACCATGTAACTATAGGGAGGGGAAAAATTGGAACACGCTAATAATTCGAAATAATCACTTCAGCTTCTTCTATAGGTGGGTAAAGACAGGAAACCTCTATACATTCATGTATAACATTTATCATTCAACTCTAAGGAGGGGGAAAAAATGAAACATGCTAATAAAGGCAAGATTCACGATTTAGTAATTTGTCACAAGACTAGGGTTAGAAAAAAGAGCATATGCATTTAAGACTTTAGCAAAATTCAGGGAAGGTAAGAAAAGGACGCAATTGATACTATTTGTTACCCACACAGATTAATATTTACCTAGACGGAGTGAAGACCAACCCTGGCCACGGGTCAGTTTTAAGGACAGAAACCCCAAAGGTTGCAAACGCCAGTAGGCCAGCAAGTGCAGGTCAAAAACAGGACAAGAAAGCCAAATTTGGATCAGAACCGGACTACCAAAAGTTGAGACCAGCACCTGCAGTTCAGTTGCAACGCCTGCGCTACTCCCTCTCTGCAGTTATCAGTCAAAACCCCGATTGGATTATCGAATTTCCCAACAAAGTGCTTCGCCAGCACTTAAGGTCCCAGAACCCCGATTGGGTCAGCGAGTCTTCTGACAGAGTGCTTCGCAGCACCTCTGTTCTCGATCAGCTATTGAGTGCGTTGGGTCAGTGACAGGTCGACAATTCGGACAAGTCGGACAACTTCTCTATCTAACCTATGCTAGTTATACTATTTTCCAGGTCAGTGTACCACCCCCCAATGTTGCAAGTGTAAGGATCCCCAATTTCAATTGGACAAAGGAAGAGAACAGGTCATCACCCCGTCTAATATTTTGAATTTTGCCGTCTCATATTCAAATTTAAGACCACGCCCATTAAATTCAGGCTCTCATGAAGCCTTCCACTTGCAAAACAATGGATGTTCGATTCACAATTACAATGTATTTTTCCAAAAATCACTAGGTGTGGTTCCCAGGAACATCTTCTCAGTCAGTCAGCTCCTTGGCTGCAATTCAAAGGTCACTGCTCTGGAGACTCGCGGATCTCACGCAGACGCAGTTTCAATCAAGATGGAGTACAGCATAATATAACAGGCCAAGTTTCGAAGTGTAACATGAAATGGAAAATAAACAGTTTTAGAACACGGAATAAATGAATATACTGTATACCATGAATCTCTACACTATACCCATTACTTTATAATACACGATAGCATTAGGATTAAGCAGAACAAACAGCTTAGCAGAAGCAGCAGTGCAAGCTTCTCGCATGTGAGAACACAGAGCAGCCATATTAGCTCTAGTGCGCAGATGCAACAGATTCCCTCCAAAGCTGCGAGTACGTCATGTCACGTGGGTATGACAGACGCATGCGCATTAGAAATTCCCGCGTAGCAGCAGCCATTTTATTTGCAAGCGTATTAGGATTGAAAAACACATAAGCAAGATTCTCTCAGATACCCAGAAATGAATGGAAAAGGGCCAATTATTGAGACAAACATATTGGTTACTTCGTTAACGTAATTTCGAGGTTCTTGAGTACAAACAAGTCGCCTTTTGTGCGAATCCTTGCTCCATCAATTCCCCTCTATGATGATATTATATATCATCACAATTAATGGAACCAGATGTCAACTTCTCCCATTTCACCCATTTCAATCTCTTCAAACTTTCTATTCAGCTTTTTCTCAGCATTATTATGAGAATTTTTCATTTTCTTCTAGATTTGGCTATTTAGCTCTTCCAATTCAAGCTATTCAATATTCCTTTTTACTCCTCTGCTGTTCATGGAAGACTTCTTTTTGTGTTTTCGACATTTGCAGCAAATCATTATTCCGAATATTAATAATCCTATTCCCGCTATTGGCATTAGTATTTTGCTCACCCGACTTTTACCTAAATTAGAGAACCAACTACCTACGGTGGAGAGACCATCAGAAAGCCTCTTCCACGCACTGTCAACCGCCAGTGGCTTAAGCTCTTTTTCCAGATTAGTAATATTTCTCACATACTTTTTAATTTCAACACTTTTGTCTGGTATGTAAGTGCAACAATGTTGCTCTATCAACATTTTGCAGACTCCGCCTCTATTGCCAATAACGTGTCAAGAGCAAGTCGATTTTGTAAAACCATTGATCTGATCGCAAACAATTCGGTATTGACCATCAGGAAACCTCCAGCAGTGTCAGTTGATAACCAATCCACTACTGTTGACAATTTGCAGATTCTGTGTGTATGCAGAGCCACTCCCACTGTAGATATGAATGCACTAAAAATATCACCTACTATTTCACCAACACTTTCTCTTTTACTACACACCAATTCATTAGTTCTTTCATTGCTTCCAGTGATTTTACCCACATGGTATATCTTTGGGAAGACAATACCAAAATAACAGCTCCCGAACCAATGGTCGGGCAATTTGAAATAAGCCTTGTTCCCACATATATAATAAATTCCAGGAAACACAGGTTCTGACCCATCTTTAAAACACCAACCCCCAATTACCTTGTAATTGTGTTTGCATTCACTGGAACCAATGAATATATTGTTATAGTAACTGGTTCTTTCTCTGTGAAGACAAAGTTTCCCCTTATTTTCGAAATCCAGCAACATAGCAGCATTAGCCCCACCATTTGAGGTGCTCCCTATGCTTTCAGCCCATTTAGGAATTTTCTGATTCTTGTCGTTTGCTTTCTTTTGGAAACTCTCTCTTCTTTTCTCTACCATATTAAAAAATATTTTTTCTTTTTCTTGTAATAAACATGTCAAATTATTCTTGTGTGCTTCATCTATATTTATTTTACCTACAGTTAGAAAATATTCACTCATGTAACGTGCTACATCTCTAGTTGTATGTACACGGTTTAGGTTTCTTCGTACAGGAAGTTCAGGAAATATCACATCTAAGTTAGAATAATAATACTGTAAAGGTCCTCGTTTGTAAAATAAACTAGTTAAAACACTACATGAAATTCCAGGTTAGTGGCAAATGGTGGTACGTCACACCCTCAGCTACCGAAGTAGGCAGCTTCATACAGACATAGCAGTCTTCTATTTCCATTGCTTTTATATAATGTACTAACAGATTTGCACATACATTTAAATGAGTTCTGTTTTTGATTTTATTATAATGCAGTCCTTCCTCATCTGGTGCTTCTAAATCAACCTTTGTTTGTCTAAGGCTCAGTGCTCTTTCTGGTGTATCTACTCTTTGTGGTGTATCTCTAGTTTGTACCCTTGACTAGTAGGGTACAGGTTTGTGTCTTTACTCATCATGTAAGGAATAGCTATTGTTAGGACTATCCAAAGTATAAGTACTATTACTACACAACACAAACATATTCTACAACATGTCTTTAAACAACCTCGTTTCAGTCTTCCATTAACAGAAGGATCAGCCATTTTGACTTAAAGGAGATTCATCCCCTCTTTCTAACTTTACATAGCCTTTTTACCCTGTGTGGATTTCAGGTCGGTCTCACTTCTTCATCAGTCTGGTCAGTAATCAATTCTTCATCACTTTCGTCACTTATTTCCAGGTTTTCAAAGTCTTCCAATACAAGATAAGTCCATTCAGGGCTTCGATATTTATTATTCAGTCTTTTTATTCGGGGACTCCTTCTACTGGTTTGTATCACAGACGGGTCAGCTTGACTTGAGACTTCATTCACCTGCTCAGGTTCTTCATTAATTGGAGTGGTGTTGCTCACTGGTTAGAGGCTGCAGACCCAGAAGCAGAGAACGGCCCGGGACCAGGGTTCAATTCCCGACTCGGCAGGGTCGTGGACCAGGGTCAGCGGACTCGATAATTCTCGTCTCGGTGCCTACTCTAACCAGGAATCACACTCGGCACCTCTGGGCATTAGCTTGCCTCATCTCTGCAACGGCCCGCCACATTCACCGGGGATGCCTGGTTTCACCTTGGAGATACCCAGTAGGGACCATCTCACAGGGATAGCCAGGACGGGTTCCCCAGCGGTCTACAGCGCCAGGACGCCTCAGGGCAGCAGTGCGCTTTTCAAGACACATATATTTACATTTACATTTATATAATTGTCTTTAGTCGCAGTCTCAGTCTTTTGACAAATCCAGGCAACTAGTCTCCCTTTCTGATTCTTTTAACTGGCACTGTTTCTTGGCCTTCTTCAAATGCTCTTTTATTTTCACTCAGTTGTGGCACATTTGTTTCACGATCGTCTTCTATTTTTCTCCCTAACTGACTAGGTCCAGGTCTTATTTCAGCTTCTTCTGTGTGGTCTCTAAACTGGCCTTATTCAGGTATATGATGGATTTTGCTTTGGTTTGTTTCGTCTTCTTCTTCCTGAACACAATTGTCTATTCCTATCTGGTCCTGTTCAATCTCTACGAACTTTTGATTTTCTTCCGCTTGAACCTCTGCCCTAATTTTTATCTGTCCCTCTTCTGGCTCAGGAGTTCTCGGAGGAGTGTCGATTGCCTGCTCTTTCCCTATCTGATCCTCCCCAGTATCAGTTTTGATTTGGATTTCGATTACCTGAGTATCTCCCTCTACACCTGTCTCGTCCTCACTTTCCCACTGTCTGTCTAAATAGGTTTATCTTCTCGTTCTCACAGGGTCTACAGTCTGGTCGATTACTGGGACCCAATCATCTTGACTGGAGCTCGCTTGTTCCTCCTCAGCTACTTCTCGATCAAGTTCTCGAGACCCTTCAGCTGCACAACCTTCAGCCTCAGTTTCCTCAGGGTCAGTCACTTTCTTCGTGTGACTGGCATGAATCCAATGTGGCACTCCTGCACATTTCAGAGCGGTGGTGGTAACCAGGATTACTTGTCATGGTTTGCCCCACCTTGGTGTAAGGCAAGTTTTCCGAGTATGTTTCTTTAGTACTACCCAATCACCTGGGTTCAGGTCATGTGCCAGAGTTGCTGGTCTGGCAACAGCGTCATCCCCATCCTGGTGAGAGATAGAACGCACTTGGTCAGCCAGTTCTTTGCAGTATTCTAGTATCAAATCATCAGATATGCTTATCAGTTTGTATCCTGGCACCCATGCTTGCCGCATTGCTCTTCCCATCAGTATCTCATGGAGACTCAAGCCTGTGTTCCGGTCTGGAATACTTCTAAGTCCCATCAGAACAAGGGGCAAAGCATCTGGCATTTCCATTTGAGTTGATTCACACATCTTTCCCAATCTTGATTTGATAGTGCCATTCAATTGTTCCACCACTCCATAAGCCTCTGGGCGATATGCACAGTGAAGTTTTTGGGTAATTCTGAATGCTTCGCAAATTTTATGTATTATTTCACTATGGAAATGTTTTCCTCTGTCTGATTCAATTGAAACTGGAAAACCGTAACGAGGTATAAGTTCTCTAAGTAACAATTTAGCTACAGTGATGCTATTATTCCTGCGTGTGGGGTAGGTTTCCACCCATTTTGAAAACAGGCAGACAATGACCAGTATGTACTTCATACCTCGACAAGGGGGTAACTGAATGAAATCAAGTTGTAATCGTATAAAAGGGCCATTTGCCTTTCCAATTTTCCCAGGTAACACTACTGTTTTTTTTCCTGGGTTAAATTGTTGACACACCTTACACCTCTGGCAGAGTGCCTCTGCTATGTTTCAGAATTTCGAGTTAAACCATGCCTGTCTAAATATGCCGATCATAGCATCTCTTCCCAAATGTGTGTCTCCATGTTTCAACCTAGCCATAGGCGCAAGCAGACAGTCTGGTAACACAGGCATGCCATCAAGGTAAACAATGACACCATCTTCAACCCTTCTCTGACAACCAAATTTCCTTCTCTTTTGGCTCTGCTGTGTCCTGTAAGTCTCTCACTTCTTCCCATCTGTTTATTCCTTCTAGCATCATAAGTTGGCCGCTGTTTCCGTTCACCTCAACCTTTTTAATAACAGCCATTTTGTACCTTGCACAATGTTGGGCTAACTGGTCAGCATATTTATTACCTGCTGTCACTTTGTCGTGGCCAGATTTGTGAGCAGCGCACTTGACCACAGCCAATTCTTTGGGTAACTGGATTGCTTCCAGTAAATCTTGTACATATGTTCCATTTTCTGATGGGAGTACCCGAAGAAGTCAGAAACTCCCTTTGCATCCACAATTGGCCAAAATCATGCACAACCCCGTAACCATACTGGCTGTCAGTATATATGGTTACTTTCCAGTTCTTTCCAAATTTACAGGCTCTTGCCAATGCAACCATTTCAGCTACCTGTGCAGACTTGACTCCAGGTAAATAGGATGCTTCGACTGGGCCTCCCAATGTACACACCGAGTAAGCAGCGCTTAGGCCTCCTTCTTCATGTCTCATACAAGAGCCATCTACAAACAGCTCATATTCTTCATTAGTTAAGGGCTCTTGTCTTATGTCTGGTCGTGGTTTTGTACTATATTCGGTCAGATCAATGCAATCATGTTCAACTTCTCCCTTTACTTCTGCTGAGAGTGAATTTGGTAGTAGTGTAGCTGGATTCAAGATATTACATCTGCAATGGTTACGTTTCCTGAACCTACAACCATTCTCTCATACTTAGTCAGCCGACTAGGTGTGAGATACTGGGTTTTTGTTCTTGTTAGCAAAATTACAACTGCATGTGGAACATACACAGTTAGAGGATGTCCCATCATAATGGATTCACTCTGCTCAAGACTCATGCATGTTGCAGCAACTGCTTTCAGGCATCCAGGTAATGCAGCTGCCACTGGGTCCAAGGTGGATGAAAAATATGCCACAGGACGTCTCGTTACGCCATGAATTTGGGTCAGGACTGAAAGTGCACAATTGTCTCGTGTGTCACAAAACAGTGCTAACTCTTTTGAATAGTCAGACATTCCTAATGCAGGAGCTGTGCACAAACACTCTCGTAATTTTACATAAGCAGTCATGCTTTCACCATCCCACTCCACTGGGTCCTTAGCTCCTTTCTTTGTCATCTTTATCAATGGTCTTGCTAGGACTGCAAATCCCACAATCCACTGCCTGCAGTACCCTACAACTCCGAGAAACATTCTGATTTCTTTCTGGGTGTTGGGCAGCTCCATGTTTCAAATTATTCTAATTCTCTCTGTGGTAACTTTTCTGACACCCCTTTCTATCTGGTGCCCCAGATATTTTACTGATGCTGTACAGAACTGTAATTTTTCTGGTGACACTTTATGTCTTCCTTCACCTAAATGGTTCAGTAACGCAATGGTGTCAACAACACAGTCTTTCCGACATTTAGACGCCACCAAGAGGTCGTCTATGTACTGCACCAGGACTGATTTTCCGGGCAATATCAAAGATTCAAGGCATTTTTTCAGAATTTGATTACAAATCGAGGGACTCTCTGTGTACCCCTGAGGAACACGATTCCAGATGTAGACATGACTGTCAAATTCAAATGAGAAAATAAATTTGCTGTCTGGATGTAATGGAATCGAAAAGAATGCATGACACAGGTCAATGACAGTAAACCATCCAGCATTCCACGGTATTTGGTATAAAATCACTGCAGGATTTGGCACAACTGGGCAGCAAGGAACAACAATTTTATTAACCTTGCGGAGGTCTTGTACGACCCTGTACTTACCACTCGGTTTCTTTATGCCAATTATGGGAGAATTACAAGGACTCCTCAACACCTCTTGCAAAATGCCTGCTTCAAGCAAACATTTTATTTCGATAGCAACCCGTGCTTTCACTTATGCACTCATTTTATACTTTTGAGTATTTGGGTAAACTGCATCTTATTTTATTGCTATTTTAATTGGGTCAACATTTGCCATTAAACCTACGTCTTTTCCAGTAAAATCCCATACCTCCAGTTTTTACTGTCTGTTGGAGTTCTTCTGGTAAGTCTTGTATTGTCAGCCTTTTAATTTCTGTCTCTGGTCTTGCTAACATTAATTTGTAAATTCCGTCTTCGCCTGGGGTTTGAATTTCAACGCCATTTGGAGGGCAAAAGATGGTACAATTCATTATGCACCACAAATCTCGTCCTAACAAGTTCACAGGACTTGAATCACAGACAACAAATCTATGCATTTCTTTAAAAGTACCTATTCTGACTTCCATGGGTTCTGTAACTGGGGTACTAATTTGTTTATTAGAGACACCCACTACTTGGATTGCTTCCCCCGAGAGTGGTAGGTTTGGAACGTCCACTGTTCTCACACTGGCACCAGCGTCCAACAGAAAGGTGACATCATTTCCTTCAACCTTTCCTTCAATGTATGGCCCTGACTGGTCCACCGGCAAGGTGGCGCCAAGCATGCACTCCTCGTCCTCCCCTCTCAGGCACCGTCAGTAAGGTTCGCCACAGAGGGATGTGTCGTTTAACAGAAATTGTGAAGTTGCTTTATCTCTACTTTCCCTTCCTTTCCAATTTTTGGTATCTGCAATCTGTTGTGCTTTGCTCCTATAATTTGGCATAGGTGCATGAGGCAACTGACTCTGCTTTACCTGCTGCTGGGTCTTCCTTGGCACCTCATTCTGCGTCTGTGGATTTAAATCATTAATTTGCACATTACCACTCTGAACAGCCTTACACTCGTCCTTCCAGTGTCCCAACTTTCCTCACCCGTGGCAGGGGAACTTCTTCTTTGCCTCTTCTCTACTCATTTTTCCCCTTGGCTTTCGCCCATTCCCGGTTCCCTGACTCTGGTTACTCGTTAATTTGTTTAACTGCTGTTCTTGGTGTTCTGCTAGTTTTACCTGTGCCCACATGACCTTTTCTTTCAGCTCTTTTCGTTTATTTTTTAGCTCATCTTCACAGTACTTAGCATATTTAAGGACTTCGTCAATTGGTTTAGCCTGCCAACAAATTTTATTGTCCTTGATCCACTGCGAAATCTCAGGCCTTAACCCTAACACAAATTGATAGATGAAATGGGTCATGTATTTCATTTCGATATTGTCCAGTCCACTGTACTGCTTGAACACCTGTAACAGACGTTCATAGTATGCATGTACAGTTTCATCTCGGTTCTGAGTGGTTCTATCTATCCTAGTCCAGTCAGTCTCCTTTGCAGGCACCTTTCCTTTCAGGTACAGCATCACCTGATTATATTTTTTCATTACATCCTCGGAAGGTGCCCCGGTCTTGGGGCTCTGGGGTATTCTTCAGTGGGCCAATCAACAGCAATTTTACATTCTGTCCACAAATCTACGGGATCTACAATGTCAAAAAATCCATCTAGATCTTTCAGAAGGCATTTGGACACTTTCACAAATCTTTTGACCTGCCTGTACCATTCTACAGGTTTTCGGCGCAGTTTTGGGAAATCATTTGTAAAGGATACAATATCCTGTTGGGACCATGGCACATGTACATAACATCCACCTGGTACCTCTCGCATGGGACATAATCTTTCCACCTTTTCTGCTTCTTTTAAAACATATTCTGAAGCCATTTGTCTTGATCGAACCTCTTCTTTTTTTTTTGCCCACCTGGCTTTCCATTTTTCTCATTCTCCCCATTTTTGTAACTGGTTTAGTAATTCTCTTATCCGCACTTTTCTTCCTGACACGTTTATGTTTTCTAAATCTTTGTCAGAGAATTCTGCTCGATATGGCTTTTGCAATACTTTAGATTTACCAATGTCAATTCCCATGCTGTTTGCAGTGTCCATTAATTTATCAGGAAACAGCTTTGTGTTCCGGGTAATGATTTTGCAAATGAATAACAATTCTTCTTCACTAAAAGTGTTTAACCTGTCCAATCCTGCATTCCCAGCCATTAGTTCCTCTAATTCAATTCTTAATTTGTAAATGTCCAATGGGTTCGGCTGGGTTTTTGGCTTCTCTATTTCTCGTGACCACCTGTCTAATTCTTCAAGAGTCACTACAGTTGCACTTCTTGTACCTGAGGATGTCTCCATCTGTACTTCTCTCGAATTTAATGGAGTAGCTCTTCTAATAGAACTACTTTCTGGTTCCCTTATTGGTAAGTCCATTAAGGAGATTACGGACTCACATTCACTTGCCTGGTCGTCTATCATTAGGGGCTCTTTTCTTGGCTGACTACTGAGGTAGTTATAACTGGAGCTTTTGGACTAGATTGCTTATTCCTGTACAAAGGAACAACTGGGCCAATAGTTACTGGGATTGTCAAAGCTTCAGGACATGTGTTTAATTGGGAACTTTTCTGAATCAACTCACTTCTTTGTTTATTCAAGGCTTCCCTATCCCTTTCCTGCAATACCCTCTCGATTGAGGTCTCGTGCACCACTTGTGGCATTAAAAGTGGCTTAAAAAACGGGGCACTTGGATTTACTGTACTTGGTCCCTCGTTATAAGGAGGTTTAAAAAATGGGTTATTTGGATTTACTACTCTGGATTCCTCATTATAAGGTTGTGGATTCTTCATTAATAAATCCTCCATGTAATCATCCTCTGAATCACCACTGGTCATTAAATGTTTTGTTTTCTCAGTCTTTTTACCTCCAGTAGATTCTTCTAGGGTTAATACAGGATACAATCCTTCAAATAATATGTTCTGTCTCCATTGTTTCATTTTTTTTATCTCTGGATTCTCTCTGTACCTTTGGATAGAATTTACTTAACCCTTTGTCAATTCTGGGCTTGTCTCTCTCAAAAGCCTCTATTTCCCATTCCTCTAATGCCTCATATTGCGTTAATCTAGGTCTGGGATGTAAATCATTCATTCGAGTCCTCAAGTTGAACAAAATTCTTCCATTAAATGTATCTTCTAAGGGAAATGCTAAAATGTCATCATCTTTAGTATATTCCACCCAGTTCTCTAACCATACACAAGAGTGGTAGCCTCCATTAAACATCATAAATGATGCGGGAGTGTTTGGTGGTGGAATGATGAGTCCTTCTCTAGTTTTGATGGGCTTGACTTTTTTAAAGTAATTCTTAACAGTCTAAGAGTGACAATTTCCGTTTACTTCCGTACATATTGCTTGGTCTGCCTCTTATCATCTGCTCCCTAGCAAACCCTAAATATCTCAGATCAGGTCGAGTTTCTGGACTATATAATTGCCACATATATTTTCATAATATTCAAGATCACTTGACTTTGTTTACAAATCACTTCCAATACTAGCGCGTCTTCTAATTTTCCTGTAACCAACCAACAATGTGGTTTCAAATAATTTCAACCAATGAGTGCGCGGCCTTTCTCGTGAGACGAGTTCCCACGCTCCTGTGCTCACCCCTCCTTTACAATGCTATCTCAGCTAGACGCCCGCTGTCTCGACCAATACCAGCGCGGCTCTGAGTGACGTCAGCGCAGCTCCGCAACGGACTGCCTCCTTCACAAGGTACTAAAACTCAAACTTTAATTTAAAGTGCAAGTGCTTTCTTTTAATCTACAACATGAAACATTCGCCACCATACTCGAATGACTAGAAAGGAAAGATTTATTTCACTGCAAGTAAATCCCTTCCATTTACTTTTCATTTACTGCGGCTAGATCTCTTCTGCTTACCCTTCACACAAGCATTAGAGGACCTGCTACTCCTTTGGACTCATCCACTCGGGGATATATAAAAAGGCCAAAGTTTCACCAGCCAACTCTTTTGCTACCAATTAAGCTCAGACGAACCTGCTACTCCTTCCGTGTGACCCTTTCTAGGTGATATCACAATAGAAGTTTTGCCAGCGAACTCTTTGCTATCATTTATTCATCCAGTCATACAGAAAAACCCTAAATACTGCTTCCGGTTCTACCCAACCCTGCACTAATTTCCTCGAGCCACTGAACTCACTGCGATGTGGCTTCTATTTACCACCCGCCATTCTGCCCCCGGGGATTCCAGACAAACATATAACAGTCACGAACGGGTTTGGTTAATACATAAATCAACACTGCATAAAATCAGTAAAATTTTCAGAACATTTCAGAACATTTCATATTTGAATAAACATTTTACATTTGATCGATCTATACTTTTATTTAGCAGCAATTTGATTTTTACTTTTAGCAGCAAATTACCTACCTACCTATCTTAACTAATCCCTAACCATGCCTCTGCTACCAAGTAAATATACTAAAAGAGTGCGCAGGTCACTCGACTATAAATTTACCAAATACTCACCAAGGCCCATATTCAAATTAATTGTAATTTCTTAGATCAGATAACCTGGGCACTAACTGTCAGATATTTGTACTTCCTAGATACTATACCCTTGACATACATTCCTGGTCATCGGTATCTGTGAACCTATGGGATCAGGGAGTCTAGCATAATAAGTATGGTAGCAAGACAACAATATGCACTCATATAATCACCAAAGACTCGAGAAGTTTTGAAAACCTTAATCTAATCTTCATCAAAAGTCATAAGCCAAAGATTAACAGCAAGCAAGCTATCGATAATCAGAATCACAAACAGCATATAGCTATGAAAAAGATATATTATGCCAACCATTTAAAATTCTAAAGGGAAGGTACGAACAAGGAACATACTGAAAATGAACTAATAGGAAACAGACTTGAAATGATATTTTCTAAAGGACGGGAAAAATAAGGGACATACTAGAAGTCACAGTTTAATTTTTTTCAAGAGGGTGGGTAAAAAGAAGGATCACCATTTGTTATGATGAAACTGAATTAACCATGTAACTATAGGGAGGGGAAAAATTGGAACACACTAATAATTCAAAATAATCACTTCAGCTTCTTCTATAGGTGGGTAAAGACAGGAAACCTCTATACATTCATGTATAACATTTATCATTCAACTCTAAGGAGGGGGAAAAAAATGGAACATGCTAATAAAGGCAAGATTCACGATTTAGTAATTTGTCACAAGACTAGGGTTAGAAAAAAGAGCATATGCAATTAAGACTTTAGCAAAATTCAGGGAAGGTAAGAAAAGGACGCAATTGATACTATTTGTTACCCACACAGATTTATATTTACCTAGACGGACTGAAGACCAACCCTGGCCACGGGTCAGTTTTAAGGACAGAAACCCCAATGGTTGCAAACGCCAGTAGGCCAGCAAGTGCAGGTCAAAAACAGGACAAGAAAGCCAAATTTGGATCAGAACCGGACTACCAAAAGTTGAGACCAGCACCTGCTGTTCAGTTGCAATGCCGGCGCTACTCCCTCTCCTCAGCTATCAGTCAAATCCCCAATTGGATTATAGAATTTCCCAGCAAAGTGCTTCACGAGCACTTCATGTCCCAGAACCCCGATTGGGTCTGCGAGTCTTCTGACAGAGTGGTTCGCAGCACCTCTGTTCTCGATCAGCTATTGAGTGCTTTGGGTCAGTGACAGGACAGCTATTCGGACAAGTCGGACAACTTCTCTATCTAACCAAGGCTAGTTATACTATTTTCCAGGTCAGTGTACCACCCCCCAATGTTGCAAGTGTAAGGATCCCCAATTTCGATTGGACAAAGGAAGAGGACAGGTCATCACCCCGTCTAATATTTCGAATTTTGCCGTCTCATTTTCAAATTTAAGACCACGCCCATTAAATTCAGGCTCTCATGAAGTCTTCCACTTGCAAAACAATGGATGTTCTATTCACAATTACAATGTATTTTTCCAAACATCACTAGATGAGGTTCCCAGGAGCATCTTCTCAGTCAGTCAGCTCCTTGGCTGGAATTCAAAGGTTACTGCCCTGGAGACTCGCGGATCTTGCGCAGACGCAGTTTCAATCAAGATGGAGTACAGCATAATATAACAGGCCAAGTTTCGAAGTGTAACATGAAATGGAAAAGAAACAGTTTTAGAACACGGAATAAATGAATACACTGTATACCCTGAATCTCTACACTATACCCATTACTTTATAATAAACTACAGCATTAGGATTAAGCAGAACAAACAGCTAAGCAGAAGCAGCAGTGCAAGCTTCTCGCATGTGAGAACACAGAGCAGCCACATTAGCTCTAGCGCGCATAAGCAACAGATTCCCTCCAAAGCTCCGAGTACGTCATGTCACGTGGGTATGCCAGATGCATGCGCAGTAGAAATTCCCGCGTAGCAGGAGCCATTTTATTTGCAAGTGTATTAGGATTAGAAAACACATAATCAAGCTTCTCTCGGATACCCAGAAATGAATGGAAAAGGGCCAATTAGTGAGACAAACATATTGGTTAATTCGTGTACGTAATTTCGAGGTTCTTGAGTACAAGCAAGTCGCCTTTTGTGCGAATCCTTGCTTCATCAATACCAAAGAGGAGAATTTAGAAAAGTGTTTTTTGGCTGCTCCTTTGCTTTTTGCAGAACATTTTGGAGACTGTCTGATTTTCTATTTCATAGTGTTTATTGTTTCTTATTCTGTCTTCCAGGAGCTTACACATTAAGTCTCATTCTTTGACTTATGATGTTGTTTCAATGTTGAAGTCCCAAATAGTCCAGTAGCTTGCAGGTGAGCTTCCTTGTGTTGAGTTTCTTCTCTCCTGGTGAATAAATGAAGAACACTCATATGATTGAATCCCTGGTCTGGTTCTCCAGTTCATAACTCTCCTCATCCCAACCAATTTCTTCTTCACCTTAAGCACTATAGGATGGTTCAGGAATCTCTTCTTGTGCTCACTCTGCATTGGCTTTCACAAATCCAGTTGTGAGTAAAAATAGCACCTTTTTAGGTCTTTGTACTCTTCACCAAATGGTGTATACGCCCCCTGTTGCTAAGTAAAAGAAAGTAATATATGCGGTGAAAGGTTATTTGAAATTTGAGGCAATGAACAGGCTCTTTAACTTTACCAGAATTCTGTGGACTTGAATGAAACCTTGGAGTATGAAGGAGCCAAAAGGAAGTGCTGCCCTTGGCATGCTGGCCCCTGGTGGTGGAGTTTGAGCCTGCAAGCCAGGCACCTCTTTAAAAAATATAAGTTTACAGCAAATACATCCCGCCAAATTACAATGCAACCCCAATCCACACCTAAAACAACACTCTTATGAGGACATAATTCAGCTTTAAAATTTTAAATGATGCCTAAATGTATTGAGAGTTCGCAGCATTTGTTTTAGATGGCAATCTCAACGTATCAAAAATGACTAATATAGGGGCATATTTATAAGCCCCTTGCGCCGCGGGAAAGTTGCTTTTTCTCATATTAAAAGTGACCCATCGGTACCGCAAGGGACTTGTAAATAAGCCCCATAGTTCTCTAAGTGTGCATACTCTAGAAAGGGACCGAATGTATGCCCATCAGTTATATAGTTCACGAAAATTTAAAAAAGTCCATAGCTTCTTACAGGGGACCTAATATGGGCACACAAGAGCCATAGCTTACAACCCAACCCATCACAGACTCTGCAAACTCTTCAGGGGCTGAGCAAAGGTCTAAGAGTTTCATAGTGGACTCTGTATCAGGTTTTGGGACTTTGGGATGCAAATGCAGGAGACCCATGCAGTAGCGGCTCCTGGAGGGAGTGCTGTTGGACGGTGGGGCGGGGTGGGACAGGGGCAGGGTGGGGAGTATTTAACTCCGGCATACGGCAGAGCAGCACTCCCTCCAGGATCAAACCCAGATCTTTTGACTGGGTGTGAGTGTTTGATTGGTTCAGATGCTCCGTCCATCACCACCCCCTTTTGTACCACTTTGGCCGCCATAAGTGTGGCAGGGTATGCTCAGACGTGAGTCCCTTGCTCACTTTGCCACTGGATTCAAGCAAGCCGGGCTGAAGACGGCTGGAATGCCAGAAACCGGTCCTCGGAAGCTTGTTTCCAGTCCAGGGAAGGCATGGCTTGGCAGTTCGGGCTGGACTGTTCCCATGAGGCACAGGGTCAGACTGATTTGCATATAGCCATGTCTGAACTGGGGTGGCAGAGCGGGCTAAAGAACGGTGATGGATCAAACCCAGATCTTTTGACTGGGTGTGAGTGTTTGATTGGTTCAGATGCTCCGTCCATCACCACCACCCCCTTTTGTACTACTAATTTCCATTAAGTCACCACTTACAATTCACTGTTGTGACCCCGCTTTGGTGCATAAGGAAACGGAGAAGTGAATAATATCCAGAAATATATGCAAGAATGAAATGAGTAGGACACTCCAGAAAATGTCTACTGCTTTCCCATTATAGCAGAGCACATTGATTCAATGATACGGGTAACCAATACGGTGGCGTAACGCATAATGATGGGGCTCCCCTACAGAAAGTGAGAAAGACCACCTGAGTATCTCATACCTCACAAATATTCGCTGACCTTGGGCTGAATGGAGTCCCCTTAAATCGCTGAACCCCGACCCCCCTCCTGCACTGTAGGGGCTGCAGGGGTCTCCCAACAACAATGAACCAATGTCTTCTTTCCTGAGTTTTTTTAATTTTTGTGAGCCGTTTTCGAACACTGCTTCTGGTCATACTCAGATTGTTAGCTCATAAATAATGTGATGTTTGCAAATTGTGTTGTCTTCAGCTCATACACGTACTCGTACAGCTGCAAACTTAACTCATGTGCAAACAAACAGCTTGATTGTTTTCAAAACAGGAATGTTCTCGTCGGCGCTCTTATCATAAGGCTCCAAGGGCGTATCAATGTGGGCTTAGCTGGTGCTCAGCAGAGCAGCTGTTTAATGCACCAACCTTTAACCCACTGTTTCACAAAGTTCTTTATTTTCACATAGTACAGCTTAGAAACAGTGAACAAGGGTTGCCTTTTGGATGATTTGACCTTATACTCTGCAAGTGCATAAAACAGATGCTCGACTCCAGTAAATCCCATCGTGATATGTTCCCAAGTGTTTGTGTTTCAGCGCATTGAGAGCCAAGGGTATAAATAATTGCTCTTCTCGTGCGAATGAAACCATGAGGTGAAAGAGCTTCGTGCCTGGCCTCGAGGCTGTGCATCTCAGCCAGTTGGACGTCTTCTTTTGATTCCAAATCACTTCTGATTTCCCAGCCGAGTGAGTCATATTTAATCAGCAGCAAATGTCGAGCCACAGCCTACTTCCGCTTATCTCGCGAGGTGCGCGGGGGCAGGGGTGGACTGTTGGAGGATAGATTAATATGCAGAGCTTGTAAACGGTTTGATATTGCATATGATAAAAGCAACAGTTGGCACTCTTGATAGACAAGCATAACACTTGACCTCCGCGGATGGAGACAGGTCTACCCACCATGGACAGCACTTCTCCGTCATTAGAGAGGTTGGTTGCTCTGGACGCTTTCAGAGGTGAATCCCCAGAGCCGCTTCCCTGGCATGATTAGCGTCACTTGCTTTTCATCTTCTTATGGTACATATGCTTTCTTTAGCTCTCTGTCCCATCACCATCCTATTCTCGGCTTCTCTTAAAGGGATAGTCCCATAGTTCATCCAACTTGTTCTATGAGGCTTAACCAACGCAAGAGCTCTTATGTAGCTTATCACACCAGGTTTTTGCTTTGGATTCTGGAATATTTAGTCCTCTTTATTCTATTATAAACCCAGGACTACAAGGCGTACCATGGAGAGGAAACATGTACTGGGTGACCAACTCATGCATGGACCTGTGGAACTTGCCTTGCCGACTTGCGCTCATGTTTCTTTTAAAAATTGGTCTTGAGTAGAAGAAGCTTACCTTAAAAGTTGGTGTTGAACCAGGTCCTCGTACCCCCTTCTCTGAGATGCAGAAGAGCTCTTTCCTCACTATTTCCAGTCCCAGATTTGGTTTATTTGTTTATTATTTTGTTAAAACCCGAGTACAGGAAAAGTGAACCTGGGAAAAGGAACAACAGACAAAATCCCTAAATCCGAATAAATTATGGAAGAGTGTGGGCAAGAATACAACATATTTACGACATATTCTTGGTTGTAATTTATGGCAGTTCTTGCTGAAAACACCTTTCACCATCGTATCATTAAAGCACGTCTGTGGCACTGGTAATGTGTGGCTAGAATGAGTGGGCATATTTGCTGTATGCTATTTTTTTTGTGTTAGTGATACATTCTGTTGTTTTGTATGGTGCTGTATTTTGTGCTGCAATATTGCACGTAACGTTGATGTGTTGTATTATGGTTGCTGTGTTGTTTTCTATTTTTTTTACTGTTTCATTGTATTACGCACTGTAATGTTTTAAATGTATTGCTATTTTGATGTTTATGTACCATGTTGTTATATATATTTTATATAACAACAAATGCAGCGCCCTTAACAGCCGAAAGTAGCCAAAGCTTTTACAGTTCCCATGACAAGCAACCTTTTACCATTGTCTCAAGTGGCAACATAGTTCTTCATCTATTAAAGAAAACAGTCACCCTAAAACTGTTTGATTAACTGTGTCTTAGAGAGGTATGGCCCAGCGGCCAGGGCAGCTGACTTCTGATCACAGGGCTCCCGGTTTGATCCCTGGCTCTGGTGGCACCTCAGCTCAGCACCATGTGACTCTTGGCAATAGCTCACTTAATTTCCACAATGGCCCTCTGTGCCTTGAGACCCGTAAGGGTGAGTAGTTAGTGCTTTACAAATACGGATTCTTATCTTAGCATGCTCAGTTTATGAGATACGGTGTGAGTCTTAACTGCAGGCTCCCAGGGCCGAATAATGATGAACTTTGCTAGAGCATCACAGAGATGGACAACTATTTTATGCACAACGGTGTGTAAACGGAAAAAAGTGAACTCATAAACAAAATTAAGCAAACATTGCTCAATGTTTCAGAGCAACACTATCTGAAAAAAGAAAACACCAACTCAGGAAAATATTGGGTAAATAATGCACTTTATGCACTGAAGGTGTGTAACAGAGGCACTTGGCTTAGCTCAACTTTGTGCTGCACACACAAAGCCCATCATGAGAGAGCCCCTGCTTCTCACTTTATGTGATGTGGTCTGGTCCTAACTTAGCTCTCCCAGGGGTATATATTTACAAGAATGTGTGCTAAACATCACTAAAAAAATGCTAACGCAACTTTACAAATTGCAGCCTATCACTTGAAAATAACCCAGTGTCAACGTGGAATTCACAACAAGGCGGTCCATACGATAGTCTGCAAAACCCTGTCCAATATACTCGATAGAATCACCTCGTGGAGATAAAAACACAAACCACATCTCAAAAAAAGTGCGATGAGCCCATTCACAATGAGGAAAGGAGGGATAAGCACCGCCAGGCCCGCAACACACATGGCAGGTGGGAATAAACTCAACAAAAGCCTGAAAAAGAAGGAAAAATCATACAGAAAACAACAGCCAAGCAAAATGGAGGCAACCAGAGCCAGTATACAACCCCACAAGCCCCATTGTCAACAAAACATTGTACATGTTCAGGCCATCTTGGACAAGGGGGATGCAGCCTGAGAGTGGAGGAGGATAATGGAAGAAAACCAGAACATCTGGAATGATGACAAATGCACAAACACACACACCACACCAACAACAAGAAGGCAGCAATGCACACCGGAGGTGGGAGTCCAGCACCACAGCAGGAGCTGGATGACATGAATGAAATGGTGTCCACCATATCAGGCTGGAGACGGTGGCAGGCCTCGGGGACCGGACACTGCCCAAAACAACAGACACAACAGCAACAGGGAGAGGAACTACCAGGGACTGAGGGGACGGGGGAGATGGGCACAATGGCACACATACACAATTAAGCACAGCGCAAGTGCAGACAAACCATGCCCAAGAGTAGCAACACCAGCCAAGAGCACAAGTCTCACAACCCAGCAATATCACACCACTGAACAAGCACAGAAGTGAAAACCACAATGCCTGAAAGGTCGAAGGGTGAGCCAAATCCGAGCTGAAGGGACATCTCACACACAATTTGGCACACACACATAGGAAGCAGAGCACCCCAACATCGAACACAATGTGGTACAAACACCAACATTTGCACAACAGAACAAAGGACACAAGTGCACCTGCCTGTGACCAGTAAACGGCCATACGCATCTGGCAAAGCACGAAACAGGGACATGATAATGCACAAGTACAATCCCACAGTCCTGATGGGGTAGCAATGCACATATGGCAGGGAGCCAGAGAGTCAGTGACACACACATTGGCATACAAATCAAGACACAACACAGTTGGAGACAAGTGAAAATGCGGAAGCTTTATCAACAAGTGCGTGTCAGTACGGCCAAGAGAAGTGCCAAGATATGCAGACCAATGCAGCAGCATGCCTGAATGAGGAATATAGGAAAGCGCCCATGTCCACCTCAGGGGAGTCCATCACCAACACAAGTCAGTGCCAGCCTGTGTTGGTTGTCCACACCTGGATCATGAGTCCAGGCCAATACAGCCATGTCCACTGTCAAATGGAAAATTTGAGTAGATTCCCAACATGCAACCAGGCATCGGGACACGTGCAATAGGTCACATCCAGTTGTGTCTGCAGGTACCTTGTCACTCGTCCATGAATGCGAGTGCAGCAGCGTAGGCCAACATCTCCAATGAGCGATTGTTGTCCACCATATCTAACATGTCATTGATGTAATCCGTCAGCTGACTGGGACAGATGTGCTAACTCCAACCACGGCACCCAAAGTGCACCAAATCCCAATCAGGTAGTGGCTCAATGTGCTCACCTTACACGAGGACTCGTGCAATCTTCCCGGTTCAGTTTCCAGCCTGCATGCCCCTTCATGGCATCCAGGCATGCCATAAACGGGCATCACGGTGACACCCCTGGTCATCGGCAAACAGGGGGCGCACACACATGTCGAAATCCAGGTCAGCTACCGTTACATTACAGAGGCAGACATCCATGGACCACTCGAATATGCACAAGCGACAATGCAACACAGGTTGAATGCAGGTCACTTCCACAAGGCGAAAGCTCAGCCGGAAACTGATCTGCAGCACTGCCAATGGCAGTGCCCCTAGTACATGCAGCAGACATGCTTGGTATAGGTCCACGAGACTGGAGTCGAGCATGTGTCCGGGATGGTCTGCCATTGCATCAGTGGCTCTGCTTGAAGCAGTACTGGCTTGCCCTGCACCAGTCCTGTGGATGAACTGGCACAGCTCGGTGCAATGAGCAGTGTCTGTGTGCAATGGGTGCAGGCCTGGGGTGGGAGTACGTTTGAAGGGCATTTCACGCACGCTAACTACGACCAAGGACTTCTGCGTGTGGGATGTGTACACGTTGGTCTCAAGTCGGGCAGTGAGTAGTGTGGGAGTCACAAGCAAATGCTATTGTATCTGTCAGGGGGTGCTGGCCACATGCAAGTTCCTGCTCGGAGCTTTGGATGTGCTACCACCGGACAGTTCAGACAAAGGACCTTTCATCCCTACAGTAACTTCACCATCTGCATGCATTCAAGAGATGTACAGAGGCCTGTCATGTGTGTGGTGGGATGTCTTCGACCCTGGGAATCATTGATGATTTGCCCAGCATGTGGTACATGAGCGGCCTCACTGTGTGTTACATTGCCACTCAGCTGCTCCTCCCTCCCACAAGCCCCCACACTTGTGTGCGCTGCGTGGATGCATCACATGCATTCCTACGGCACACCATTGTGATGCCTGTCCGCTCATGTCCAGCGGCATGCCCACAACTCCGTGACGCTGGCCTTTGAAGGTGTGCGGCCACGTGAGTGTAGGCCAATGGTCCAGACAGGGCGGACACAGGTGTACAGGAGATGGCTGGCTATGATCGCGCTGCAAATGAGGCCAGGCAACTGACTGATGCATCCTCAGGGCTGATACACATAACACGTGGCATGCATGTGCCAAGACCCCGAGCGGTCTTGCGCTCCTACATGTCCCCGTAGTGCAGGCCCGGCCTCCTGGTGCATGCTACATTGCAACACCGACTACTTTGGCCCTGGTGGTGACTACACCCCAACACAGAGACGTAATTACCACACTTCCTGCCCAAGGACAGGTCCGAGCCACGCCCAGCTCCACCTGCCCTATCAGCACACCCAAGCGCTGACCTTACATATGCCAGACCAGCACACGCTGCTTGTGCATGCAGGGGGGTGCGTGTGAAGCTACATGTCCCGGGTCACTGCCAATGCTGAGGTGACATGATAACATGGCACTGGGGCAGGGTCACGAGTGCAGAGCAGGTTTCTGTAGATGACAAAAGGGCCTGTCACAGAGTGTCTCTGTGGACAGTGGAAGGTGTACCCCCAGGGCATAACAAAGAGGGCAGGACCATGCTGAAACAGTCACTATGGTGGAGATGAATGGAACATACACATGTCGGACACCAAGTCCGGTCCAGCCAGACAAATGTGCAGAACACCACCAGGCCATGGACTCAGATGCCAACAATGATAGGGCCCATTACTCATTGTGCACAGTTAGTGGCACCAGTGCTGTTAGGAGATGCTGCCTGTGATGAGGTGCATCCAATGGTTTGGACTCCTCCACCACTTATCCAAGACACAGTTCCACATGTGAGACCTACTGGACCACAGTGTAGGACTGAGGCAGCGGTCAGCATGGGCCATTCACCGAGTGTCGCTGGCTTAGGTTGGATGGCCCTACCGGCCTGCGTAATTCAGGTTCAGTGTCACCACGGGACATGGACTTGCAGTGAACAGGGTTGATGGCACCAGGTCAGTTTTTGATAGTGCTCGATCACCTCCGTGACTCTGATCCGGCTTTCGTCCAGACTGAGTGTGGACTCTGCCATTCATGATTCGCGACTAAGTGCTGGATGTGGGACCTACTGGTCCGCAGGGTAGGCCTGAGTCCGCATCCACATGTCGCCTGCTAACGTTGAACAGGGTTAGTGGCATCACGTGTCGCCGGCTTACGTTGAACAGGGTTAGTGGCACCACGTGTCACAGGCATGCGATATGAAATCATGCCTCACTGATTGAAGGGAGTCCGATCCTGTGGCTGCTGCCACAGACTTGGGGTCACTGCTACTCAGGACTCAGGACACAATTCCACATGTTGGACATACTGGGCCAAAGAGGACGCAGTTGGAGTATGTCAATGAGAAAGCAGTAATGCGGGCCAGTGTCGGGGGGCCAGCGATGATCTGTGGAGGTTGCAGAGGTCGCAGGACTGGGGCTTGGAGCTTGCACCGGCACATGGTGGGCCCTCTTTGACACACGGCGGTGTAGGCAGGTGAGAGGAGTTTTGCTGATGGGCTGGGGCAGGCATGACGGGTCTCGGGACTGGCGGCCTGGATGCAGCAGGCGCACAGGGACACAGGGCCCACCGTGCTCAGCGCAGGACTCATGGTGGTCTGAGAGGTGCTGCCCTGGCAGACGCGTTGTCCTTTCCGAATTAGAACCACGACCAGTGCAACAGGCTTTTTGTTCACACCCCTACACAGGCCTGGTGTAAGCAGGTCCAACTCACTATGCACGCGCGCATGCAGGGGGGACGTAATGTGTGACATTTCCCGTGTTCTGCGTCACTGCCTCTGGGGACATGGTAGCGTCCACTGCCCACTACACTCCATGCACCAGCAGTTGATTGCCACATGGCCATTTCCGTGGTTTGCACTCTGTGGTGTGTCCGGCATTATGAAGGTTCACATTCCTTAGTCACGTGCTGCTCTCGCACATGCCTGCACCATGCCTCTCCTCACATCCTGCTATTGTGTGTCTGTGGTGCAATGCCGTGGCTGGGTTGTGGGCATGGCAAGGCCGGATCCCCAATGGAGTTGTGTTGTTGTGTTAGGTCGGTTGGCATGTTGCATGTGATGTTGGATGTAGTTGTGCTCCATGCCCATTGGCAGTGTCGTGAGTTGCATGACTGTGGGCTGGAGTTGTGTGGTGTATTTATTTTGGACTTACCAACGGGCACTTAATTTCCATGTGTGCCATCCTGGGAGCGCTGGGTGATGATAGGCTGTCGGGAGATGTGAGTATCATGCACTCTGCCTGGGGAGTTGGCCACAACATTGTTGAGGAGTCCCAGGCGGTCCACTCTTGCCTGCACATTCATGGTATGCATGTGCTTTCTGTTGTGGTAGTTGTGTGCAGTGTGGGCAGGGGGCACGAGCGGTACATGTGTGCAGTTGATTGTCCCTGACACGTGAGGGAATCCAGCTATTGTGTAGGGGCCTTTCTTGGTGTCCAGCTGCTCCTGCACAGTGTGGGTGACATTGGGGTGCTGGGGTACCAGGATGATGTTGGCATCCAGGACAGGTGTGATGACCTTGGATGGGGCTGGCTGTGGGACTCCTCCGACTCTGGCAGTTGTGGGTTGGATGGTACTAGAGGCCAGCATGTGCTGCGCAGCTTTGTCTGCGGAGGGATGTTGGTTGTCCGCTGGGTTGAGGCTGTCAGGAGGTGGGGGATGTGGTTCAGGATGAGGCGGATGGTTGTCCTTTTGGGCCTGTAGTGGGCACTGTCCTCCTCTGGCACTGGGTCTGGCCGGCAGGTGCGTTTCAGGTGGGTCCGCTGTCTTTGTGCATGCTGCCTCTATGGTGTTCCTGGGGGGGACAGGTCCAGGGGTGGTGGCGGGCCTGTGGTGGTTGCGGTGGGTGTTGTGGCCCTCATGGGTTTACGCGTTCATTGTCTCCATGGCATCTATGGGTTTTCAGGTGTGGTTCTTGACTGGGCTCCCTTTATGCTTCAGGTAGTCGACCTGCTTAACACCAGCAAAAGGAAGGTGTTAATTCCCTGCTGCTACTCCTCTGTTGTAGGTTCGCATTTCAGATCTTGAAATTGGTTTTGTTGTTTTTTTGTGTGTTTTTGCACGGGAACACCTACTCTGCATCTCATTAGGGTTAGTTGGTGGTGTCCACCGTGGAGATTAATTTTGGGGCAGTTATCGCTGGAATACTGGCAATGTCTGCTGTTTGCACCAGCTTGTGAATGGGGTGTTAAATTTATCTCCACTTTTCATGCGTTAAGGTGGAGATAAATTGGAGATAAGTCCTTGTGAATATCCCCCCTAGGCCTTTATGTAATATGCCCCTTGTTCTCCACTTGTGAGTGAAATATCCTGCAGGCAGCTTCATGCTGAAGAGGTTATGGTAATTGTTCCTAAAGAGAAGAGCCTTAAGAGTCCTGGAGTCCAGGGACCTTTTCTAAGCCATACATTCATGCCTGGTAGATCTGTGCTGGGAGACTGACCATGGGCATCTGGTCAGATGATAATTTTGATAAGTCAGTAAGACTTTTACCTATAAAGCACTTCATAGATCAGGCAGGACGTTTTAAATTGGATCTTTTGTTTGGCCAGAAGTTAAAGTTGACTTGATTTTATTAAGTCCAACATTATCCCAGCAGTAGCAAACAAAGCCCAACAATGTATTTAGAGGCGAAAAGTGTGCTTAATGAACACTGGCAGATTAAAATATGTCCATGAAATGTGTAGCCGGAGGGGAATTCATCAATAAAACTTAGAACTAAGAAGAAAGATTGGGCAAATAATGCTGGTAAAGTATATGAGCGAGTTGTGCATTTGCTGCTGAAATATGTGACCCTTTGTGACCGACTAAGCCTTTCAACCTTACAATTCGAGAAACTGAGTGATATTCTAACAGTATTAGATGCCTGGATGCAGAACGCCTTAAATAGTCAGGCACTCTAAAAACACTATAAAAGTCACTTGCCCAGGGGAGAGGGTACAATGGTTCTCAATAGAACTCGCAGAACTGAAAAAAGAAAATAAAAAACACTGGAAAGGGCATGGATTAGAAAAAAATCAATGTAACTGTAAAGAAGAACTATAAGAAAGCAGTAAAATAACATCCTTATGTCGTCAGGAACATTAGAGCCAACTACTTTGCCTTTAAGATGAATAATGCAGCTAAATCTTCGAAACGAAAGAATTGTTCAATATGGTAAGCATCCTGATGAAATCTGCAAATAATTGATCTGCCCCTCAATCAGATTCACGGTGCAACATGCTTGCTAACTTCTTTCTGGAGAAAGTGCATAACATCCTCGTCACATTAGGAGGAGATGAAAAAGCCTTTTTTTAGTTAACAAACTAAACTTTAGATAAGACACAAGTTTACAGAATTATATATTACTCAGAATGAGAGATCAAGCTATAAAATATACATTTAACCAAGAAAGCAAAAATAAGTAATACTTAATACAAAAGGGGAAGTTACATCATAAACTTATGAAATGAGATCATTCTGTACATAAACCATTACATTTTCTGGTATTTTGTGTACTAAGAAAAAAGCAAAAACAGAATAAGAGAGAAGAGGAGAAAAGAAAAAAGAAAAAGAATAAATATTACGTGTTACATATCTGCACATGTATCACATAATTAAACCTATTTAATCTAATAATTAGTTCAAGTAATACATTCCCATTATTAACAACGTATCTCCTATAGTATCAACGGCAAATAATTAGATAAGATACTTTGGATCACTGAAACAATATCGACGTCAAAAATATCCAATTACAAAAATATCGAGGTAAAAATATAGAATACTAAAATATCGACCTCCCATCTCCAAACAGGTAAGTACAAAAATATCGAATCAAAAATATCGATGTAAAAAATACAGTTAGTCAAAATATCGAATTTTTTAAATGCTTTAAATTAATAAAAAATTAATAAAATAATAAATATAATTAACTTAAACATACTTAAAATACTTAATTACCCTTAAAATTAATAAATAATTAATGTAAGTAAAAAAACATACACATTGATTTGTAATATACATATATATATAAACGTAATATTAATAAAAAAAATACAATATTTTTACCGTAGGATAGCGGAAAGGGTAACATTTACTATTACCACTCCAGTGAATGCAAGAGTAGGCAAAGCGTTGGATAGTGTAGGGGTAAAAATTACTATTCCCACTCCAGAGAGTGCAACAGCAGGGAAAGCTTTGGATAGCGTAGGGGTAAAAATTACTATTCCAGCTCCAGAGAGTGCAACAGTAGGCAAAGCGTTGGATAGCGTAGGGGTAATAATTACTATTCCAACTCCGGAGAGTGCAACAGTAGGGAAAGCGTTGGATAGCGTAGGTATAGAAATTACTATTCCCACTCCAGAGAGTGCAACAGTAGGGAACGCGTTGGATAGCGTAGGGGTAAAAATTTACTATTCCGACTCCAGGGAGTGCAACAGTAGAAAAAACGTTGGATAGCGTAGGGGTAAAAATTACTAATCCAACTCCAGAGAGTGCAACAGTAGGGAAAGCGTTGGATAGCGGCAGGGTAAAATTTACTATTCCCACTCCAGAAAGTGCAACAGTAGGGAAAGCGTTGGATAGCGTAGGGGTAAAAACTACTATTCCCACTCCAGAGAGTCCAACAGTAGGGAAAGCGTTGGATAGCGGAGGGGTAAAAATTACTATTCCCACTCCAGAGAGTGCAACAGTAAGGAAAGCGTTGGATAGCGTAGGGGTAACAATTACTATTCCCACTCCAGTGAGTGCAACAGTAGGGAAAGTAAAGATTTAATATATTAATAAAAATAAATTAAATATCAATACCAACAAAATATTAATTAAAATAAATGACTGATTTAATATTATATAATTAATCAATAAAAAATTCAAATTAATATTAATAAATACAATTAATTACCTAATAATACAAATTAATTACCAATTAGGTAATACATTAAAAATAAATACAAATTAACAAATAAAAATGATTTACTTAATTACAATTAAATTACTTCTCCCCTATTCCGCTAAAAACCCACAACCCAATACACAAAATAAATTAATAAAATTAACTTAATTATCAAATAATCAATTAATACAATTAAATTACCATTTAAAAATTGAAAAATTCATATTTAATTAACAATTCAAACTCAATACCAATAAATTAATTAACATATTTAATTAATTACAGTTAAATTACTTCCCACCCTATTCCCCTATAAACCCACAACCCGCTACGGAAAATAAATTATTAAATTAACATAATTATCAATTAATCAATTAATAAAAATTCTTTACCAATTAAAAATTAATTACCAATTAAAAAGTAATTAATTACCAATTAAAAATTAATTCAAAATTAATTCAGAATAAATACCATAAATTAACATTTTTAATTAATTACAATTAAATTACTTCCCACCCTATTCCCCTATTAACCCACAACCCGCTACTGAAAATAAATTAATTAAATTAACATAATTATCAATTAATAAATTAATAAAAATACATTACCAGTTAAAAATTAATTACCAATTAAAATTTAATTAATCACCAACTAAAAATTAATTTACAATTAATTCAAAATAAATACTAATAAATAAATACATTTTTTTAATTAATTACAATTGAATTACTTCCCACCCTATTCCCCTATAACCCCACAACCCGCTACAGAATTAGATTACGCAAAAATTAAATAACATAAAAAACTCTTAAAAAATTGAGATATTATTAAAAATTCGATATATTTTAATATCTATATTATATACTTCGTTATTTTATCTTTCTATATTTTAAAAATCGATATTACTTTCTTCGATATTTTAACTTTCTATATTTTAAAATTTGATATTACTTACATCGATATTTTGACTTTCTATATTTTAAAAATCGATATTACTTACCTTCTATTCGATATTTTTAACAACTATATTCTGTCCATTCGATATTATGTCCATTCTATATTAATTAACTCGATATTATGTCCTTTCTATATTTTTTACTCGATAATATGTCTGTTTACCAGATACTTTAAAGGACAGGGGAAAAAGCAATCATGGTGGATGGAAAACCATGGTCAAATCTCTGAGGGCTTTACGCTTTTTAGGTAAGTAACGACTAAGAGGAGACCAAAAGAGGTCCTTATTCATCACTTGTAGCGTAGATGTAGATGCTGCTGTATCGAGTCTATGATGAGAACAAAGAAGATTCCACTAACTAGTAACATTCATATTTTCAGTATTTTTCTAATTGGATGTAATGACTTGAAAGGCAATAGCTAGTGATGGTCTACAAAACTTGTCTAATTTAGAACATATTAGCCAAAAGCAAGAGGTACTTCCTAGTAAAATACCTTTGACATCAAAAGGGAAATCAAGAGAACGAATAGTGGAAATATTCCTGCAAACCTGTAACCAAAAAATAGTGGTTAGGGGACAATGAAAAAACATGTGTAAATATGTACCAGGAAGAGTTTTACAAGACCAACACAAGTTGGAAAGTTATGGATTATATGTTTGCAAAGAGAGTGGGGTAATATATAGTCTACTATAAAAATAATAAATGGTTTGTGTAGTGCTAGCATTAGGCAATGTATGGTGTTTATTCCAAATAGAACCCCAATCTCTTAAAGATAAGGAATGTTTAAGGTCAGATTCCCACAATGTCTCAACTTTAGACTTAGGACTGGAAGGAGTAACGTAATGCAGATATTTATATATATATGAAGCTTTAAGAGATGACGAGAGTAGAAGAGGAGCAGGAGGCAATGAGCTTATATGAGATTGGGACTGAGTGAGTGTGGAGATGGTTTGCCTAAGAGCATTTCTGAGAGACTCATATTTGACGGCATAACTAGAGGGAATAGCAAATATGTTTTGGATTTCAGAAAAAGTAAGAGGAGTTATATCACACAGCAATTGTTTAGTTTGAACTATACCCTACAGGGCTCAATTTTTCCAAAAGATAGTTTGGTTAGAAATTTTGAGAGATTTGTTATGCCATATGGAGGATTCTATGAATTGTTGCATCTGGGATAAGGACCATGTAAGGATAACGGAAGATAAAAGACTAGAGTACTTAATGGGTGGAGCAGAACAGGTTCATGGAGGATTTGAGAAAAATGGTAAAGAACAAAAAGGAAATGGTGACACAAACGAATCCTCCAATCTAGGCCAAATACTATTGGGTGAAGAGTCTATGCCTTCCAGATAAGGTAGGACCTGTTTTAAAACAAAGACTTTATGGTATTGCTGAAAATTTGGGAAATTTACACCTCCCAACTCCTTGGGTTTACAAAGAGATGTTAAAGAGATGCGTGCTTTTTTTACCATTCCATAAAAACGGTGTAATTAATTTATTTAATTACTTAACAAATGTCACTGGTAATTTAATAGGTAACATGGACAGGTAAAAAGTAATGACAGGTAAAAACATCATATTGATAGTGGCCAACCTTCCCCACCAAGATAATGAGGACAGTTTCTCTGTCATTAGAAGAATCTTATGATGTACATCTTCTAAGTTGATCTTCATTGTCTTTGCCATGGAAGTAGAATATTTAATCCCCAGACACTTGCTGTTGTGTGGAGATCATTTAAGCCCAGTAATTGGACATACTTTTCAGACAATATTTATTGAGAGGTAGTACTTCAAATTTTGGAAAATCCAGTTTGTATCCAGATAGACTACAGTACAATGATAAATGATTAGTAAGGCCGGTATTGATGTTTCCGGTTGAGTGACATAAAGGATCGTATCATCAGCCTAGGCTGAGAACGTAATCTCAGTATCTTTATGTTGAAAGCCATGAAATGAGGGTGAATTACATGTATGTAAGAAGGGTTCTTGGGGTAAAATAAAGAGCAATGGGGAGAGTGGACATCCCTGTCTGGTACCACGTAAAAGGGGAAACTATAAAGATTGTGAACCATTTAGAAAAACAAACATCATCGGTGAGGAATATCGTAAACCTACATATTTAAGAAAGGTTGGATTGAAACAATAATTACCAAAAAAGCTGGGCTGTTCCTAAGCTAGAGGAATGTACGTGTCCCTGTGGTGTGAAGGATGTTGTAGGGTCTCAAAGAGTCTTACAGTCGGGCATCCATTATGTTGGATGTAATGCCCTCACACACCCTTTCAGGTGTCATGGTTCATCATCTGGGCTTGCTCCTCGTTGGGTCGGCGGTGCAATACCCAACGGGCGACACCTCAAAGAGGGGCTCTTTGGCGGAGATCTTTTATCCTACTGCCGTTTAGATGAAGTGCGGGTGTGGGGCCAGAAGTGCGTAGACGTGTGAGTGTGAGTTAAAATAAAGCTAGGAGTACCAAAAATGACTTTATTCTGGGGGTCCCCATCTCTAATTAAAATGAAAACTATCCGGTACTCGCTGGAATATTATGCTTCCGGTTTAGGAGTCACGGTTTAGTATGTGCTATGGTCGGCGACATGTTTCTCGCTCTAGTGCAAATGGCTAGCGATTCTTCAGGACATGTCAGTAGAAAGTATAACTATGGTGTAGACTGTCTACGTCAGTGTGGTTATTGTCTCATATTCAGACAAACATTCAAGTGTGTGTAGCTCACAGAAAAATAGGTGTTTCCTGTGTGATATCTCTGTTGGACTGCATCTACCTGGATTGGGAGAAAAGGAGCAAATCACAACAGGTACAGAAATAAACCAGAGGGTGAAAAATGTACATTCCTATTGCCATGCTAGATCAAGTGCTGCTAGCATGTGAGTTCAACTGAAATGAACAAGTGTTCATGCAAATCCTTAGTGAGCAATGTGGTGGGCATGCTCATGTGGACAACTGTAAACAAACTATAAAGACTTATTGGTTAAAATTAATAAAACAGTACAAGATACACATGTAGAGTAAAAAATGTGAGGTGGTATGGCTTCTAACTGACCTAATTGGTTATGTATACAGACCCCAACAGTATCTGGTGGGTTATATAGCGTGTTGAACCTTCAAGTATCTGGCGGGTCATGGGAGGAAACCATAATTTAAGGCCTGTAACTGGTAGTGTATGTCACAGGCTGCTGGTTAAACAACAGTTAAAAAATGGTTATAGGTTGGCGGTCACTCCATTACCCTAATGAGGTCTCGGCAGTACCAAATGTATCTAACACAACATGGCCCAACCCTACTGGTGGACTGTGATCCCACTATTGCCGGGGGATTCTTGCCTCTGTATCACCCATGTTTATGGCTGGTTAGAGTATAGTAATGACCCAAGGTTCACATGGAACCTGAGTTGTTGGCCTGTATTTAGGAACTAAGGGTGCTGGTGCACTGACCCAAGGCGGTATCTTACTGCGTGCCCCGGATATCGGTTAACTTAGCTGCAAACGCAACCCAATAATTCTACAGGGTGCGGTGTGTGGCTAGCTGAAGTATGGTGATCGCGCCAGGCTTATGCGGAATCAGAGTTCTAATGAGTGTGGTAATGACCCAAGGTTCACTTGGAACCTGAGTTGTTGGCCCGTAATCAAGAACCACGGGTGCTGGTGCATTGAACCACGGCGGTGCCGTACTGCGTCCCCCTGGTATCGGTTAACTAGGCTATAGCTGCAACCCTATAACTTAGCAGGGTGCGGTATGTGGCTAGCTGAAGTCTGGTTATCGCGCAAGGCTCGTGGGGAGTCAGAGTTCTATTGGGAAATCCGGTTATTCGAGCACTGAGGCTTGCTTGTGCTCTTCTATGTGCCCCTGGTATCTGTAAACTGGCTAAAGCGGCTACCCTCTACCTCTGCAGTCCTGTCTGTGAACCTGCCGCAAGTGGCGGATTATCCCCGAAGCAGACCCCTTGGTGCCCCGGTGTCGGAAATTAAGACCCGCAGAGCTCGGGGCGCTACCTTGTAGTAGGTCCCCCATCACAGTAGCCGGAAGGCTAGGTGCGGGATTGGAGAAGGCGAGTCCATGGTGCCTTCTTCCTGAGTGCTGGGTAGGATGGACTATTTGCACTTACTTGGTTGTTCCTCCGCTGTCTCGTCTGCCACCTACCCCTCACCGCCGGACCCGGGTGGTAGTTGGCGGTCAGGCGGCTTTGCCTCAAGTACAGAATTCCGCGGTCACGTGGTGGTGTGACTAGGCGGAAAGTGGTGTCTATCGTTTAGCAGTGGGATCATGGCAGCCATCTTAGAGTGGAGCGCTGTCGCTAAGTTCGTGGGGTATCAGCCTCTCTCGAATTAATGCCTTAGCCCCTTCCAGCTGGGGTATGTACTTGTCATACATGCAGGAATGTTATTTGCGGACCCTAGAAGATTAGTCAATGTAAAATATTAATGTGCGGGTTCCTTAAAAAATAGTATGCCAATATTCGTGTTCGTGGCTCATAAGATTGGCATAAATGTCCTCAAGTCCTGGACAAGCATGTAAACAATTGGGGGGCCTAAGCAACGACATTGAGGTTTATTTCCTTTTAATCAGTGTCTGTAACCTAGCTGTGTGCAAGGTCACATGACTCGTAGTGTTAGGCAGGCGGCCATGATACACTGGTGCTCTATAGCTGGAGATACTGGGTCGGAGTGCCTCAGGGAGCAGTCAATTCACAGTGCACTCCATGGTATTTCTTCGTTGAGGCCTCTGCTGTCAGAAGATAGCCTATGTATCCAGCGTTGTTCTTTAAAGAACAAGTTCTGTTTCGATGTTCTGGGACTGGCTTCTAGAACCAACCATTGTAGTGAGTCAGGTGTGTGGCTCAACTCAAGGTAGTGTCTACACATCTTCGTGTTACTCTTTTTACAACGGATGTTGCTCCTATGTTCAGAAATGCGTGTCTTAATTGGGCGGGTTGTCATCCCAATGTAATACAGGTCACAGGAGGTAAATGCAATTGGCGCTGTTGCAATTCGTGTGCCCCCTCATCGCCCAAGTAAAGGTATTGGACAAAGTGATAGTCTTGTGTGTTTTAGTAAATGGGCACGCACTACATCTACCGCACGGGTAATGTCCCTTGACTGAGGGTAGTTGCCACAAAGTGATTTGTACTCTCTTCATCTGTTGCATCTTGGGTCTCATGTGCACCAACGTATCCTTGATGATCTTTGATCTTTTGAATGCGAACCTAGGTGGTTCTAGTTCTAGGGTACCTGTATTCAGCATCTGCCAGTGTTTTTTCACAGTTTTCCTCACTTCGTTAGAGGTTGGTGTGTAAGTTGTGACGCATGTCATTGGTTTGTTTTGAATGAGTACGCTCTTCTATAGCGCATGGCTACCCTCAGGCATCCCAGCGCTGTAAGACCCAAGAACAAAAGTAAAGACCCTCAATGAAACAGGAATGTCTTCAGTAGCTTCCTGAAGGCCAGATGATTAGATTCAAGCCTGATGTTGTCAGGTAGTGTGTTCCAAAACTTGGCTGCTTGGAGAGAGAGTTGGCGACTGCCCATGCGTGCCCGCTTCACCCTCGGGACTGCCAGCAAATTACGCTGATTGGATCTCAAGGATCTAAGAGATTGCTGATGGCGAAACAGGGGGCAAAGAATGGCTGGGCCATTATTGGAAATGGACTTGTGTGCCATGTACATGGTTTTAAACAGGATCCTTTCCTGTATCGGCAGCCAATGGAGAGACCGAAGTGAGGCCTTCGCCGAGCTGCGCCTGGGAACGTTCATGAGTAACCGTGCTGCGCAGTTCTGCACAGATTGCAATATTTGAATAGATCCTGCTGGGGCCCCAAGATAAACGGCATTTGCATAATCCAGCCGGTAGAGGATCAACGACTGGACCAGCACGCGTCTGGCCTCAAATGGAAGAAAGTCAGGACCTTCCTGAGGACCCTGAGCAGACCAAAGCAGGTCGCAGCAACTTTTTTTGCCTGCACTTGAAATCCCAAGGTGGAGTCCAGCAAGACCCCAAGGCTTTTAATTTGGGTCTTTGGGGTGGGAGGAGGGCCCAGGCAGTTTGGCCACCAGGGGTCTAGGTTAATGGGAGCTTTATATCCTAGCAGCATGATGTCGGTTTTGGAACCATTTAGCTTCAAGAATGAGGCAGTCATCCAGTCCAAAACCTTAGTAAGACAGGGGGTCAGGTGGTTAATCCCCTGGTCTAAGGTGTCATCCTTGGCCAGTGCGACAAACCGCTGCGTATCATCGGCGTAGGTGACAAGCTGTATTCCCCAGGGAAGCACCACCTCAGCAAGGGGTCTCATGTAGATGTTAAACATGGTGGGGCTGAGTGAGGATCCCTGGGGAACGCTGTGAAGCAGTGGACGTTGTTCCGATGACACCTCATCCTCACAGACGGAGAAGAATCTCTCCAACAAAAAGGACTGGAGCCATCTGAGGGCCATTCCGGAAACTCCTGCCCGATCCCCAAAGTTGACGTAAACCATCGAAGTTCGTCCCAAACAGCATGGGAACAGCACGACAACAACAAGCACATGGACTCACTAAAGACTAAAATATGTTTTTTTAAAATAAGTACAAAAGAATTACGGAATTACATTATATGCAGAAGGAATGTACTCTGGGAAAGGTAGTTCCCAGAGTACATTCCTGGTCGGGTGGGTGTGTGTAGTTATACTGTCCTCGCCTACCTCCTCTAGCCCCTCTACGTTGACGAGGTTGCCAGTCAACTCCACTTGAGTTGCTATCGCTGTTGGAGCCTCTCCTTGAGGAATTTGCGCTGGAGTCCGAGAGGTAGCCTGTACCTGGGGGAATGCAATCCGCTTTCAGGTAAGGGTAGACCTTCTCCTTCTCAAAACGTTGGATGTCCTTCTGGAGTTTAGTTATTTTTTGTTTCATAAGGTATTCCTTATGTTCGGTCAATTCCTTATTTATTTCAGCTAGTTTAGTTTTGAAGCCAGGGTTGGGGACCGAGCTCTTGAGTGTACTTTCCAAAGTCTGGATACGCACTAGTAGATCATCTGCTGGATTGAAACAATGCCATTGTAAAGCCCGCATCATGAACTTCCAATTGACACAGTCAAAGGCCTTTTCGGCATCTAAAGTCAGGGCAGCCGTAGGAGTACTGGTAGAAAAGCCATATGTAAAATATCCATAAACAGCCTAGAGTTGTCAGTCATGTGTCTACTCTTGACAAAACCAGTCTGCTTGAGTCCAACCATATCGGGAATTAGAGGAGAAATCCTAATTGATAGAATCTTTGCAAAAAGCTTGCAAATCTAAATTAATAAGGGAAATGGGCCTATAATTGGCACAAAAGGAGGGGTCCTTATCCTTTTTAGGGATCAGAAAAATCAAAGCTTCTAGAAAGCTCCCTTTAGCATCATTTTGTGAGAGAAAAGACTGATATAAAGTAAGTAAGTGGGAAAATGAAAGATATGAAAAACAAGAGTAGAATTCAGAAGTACAGCCATCCAGACCCAGTGCTTTATCTTTAGGTAACAAACTAAGAGCAGACTTTAGTTCAGCAACCACACTAGGCTCTTCTAGAAAAAAAAGATCATGTACCTGTTGCTGTCTTGGCGGAAGAGAGTGAAAATAAGAATCTAGGGGCTTATTAGCAAGAACCTTGTTAAAATTATCGCTGTTTTAGCGGCAGGAAACTGCAGATAAAACGGCAGTAATGGGTTTGCTAATATGCGTTATAGAATTCCAATTGAAGCCCAGGTTAGATGTGCAGGACATCTTACCTGGGCTTGTATTGAAATTCTATAACGCATATTAGAAAGCCCATTATCGCCGTTTTAGCGGCAGTTTCTTGCTAATATGCCCCCTAGTGAATTGTCAGTGAGAAAATGGTCAGGTGTATAAAGATTTGTATAAAAATCAGTAAAGCATTTCAAAATATCATTGTTTTTAAAAAGAGGATTCCCACATAAATTGAAAATCTAAACAATTTTAGACTTTTGAGATTTAACTTTCAAAAAGTTCCTAAGTAGTTTGACTGCCTTGTTGCTTCTCCCCAAAAACTTGGAATTGATTTTTAACAGCATACCGGCAGCCTCCTCGGTTGACATTTTATTAAACTCAAGTTTAGCATTCATTAAACGCTGTAACGCGGTATGGTTCTTAGTAGTGAAAAATTTGTTTTCTAGCTGTTTAACCCCTCCCATGCTCATGACGAGCTGAGCTCGTCATGAGTCACGGCGCTCCGCGGCTCATGACAAGCTCAGCTCGTCATTGGCCCGTGGAACACTCAGGTGCGGGGAGAATTCCCCTGCTGTGCTGAGAGTTCCACGGGAGCCGGGGCACGTGTGACGAGCTCAGCTTGTCATGAGCACAGTGGCGCCGGAGCTGAGCTCCTCATTAGCATGCGGGCGCTGTGTGCACCACCCTCCCCCCCAGCACAGCGGGGGAATTACCCCCACAGCGAAGGGGTTAATAGACTAAAGTAAAATAGAGGATTCCTTATTCGCTTTCTTCTTTTTAATTTAAACATAGGTAATTATAAGACCATGAGCGGAAGATTTGAAAGCATCCCAAACAGTGTAGAATGGGATATCCAGTGTAATGTTATTCTGAAAAATCTCTTTTATAAATTGTTCAAAATTCTGTCAAAACTCTTTATCCTTCAATAAGTTGTTGGGTTTAGAGGTCTCAGGCAATAAATCTAAATCTATTATAACTGGCGCATGGTCTGAAATTAAAATTGACGCAATTTCAGCATGTATAAGTGAAGCGACAAGAGGTGGTGAAAGGAATCGGTAATCAATTCTGGATTGGGATTTGTGCGTTGGTGAGAATAAAGTATATTCAAATATGTCCGGAGAGTATAATCGCCAAGCTTCCACTAATCTCCTGGAATGAATGAAAGGTGTAAATGTTTTCTGCATTTTGTTAGGAACATATTTAGCTTGAGACTTCCTATCCAAGAAAGGATCAACAATTTGATTAAGGTCACCACCAACTATTAAATTAGCATTAGAAGTGGAGCGCAATACATCTGACATCTGAGTGAAAAAGTGTACATCTATACCTGTTGGTCCACACATATTTAGTATACAAATAGGCATACAGTGTAGGGTAGCATAAATCAAGACCCATCTACGATCTACATATTTTTCCACTTTCTCAACCACCAAGGGAAGCGATTTATGGACCAAAATAATAACCCTATTTTTGTTGTTAGGGGCTGGGAAACAGAAAATATGACCAACTCAATTTATTTGTGCAAAGAGTTCAAATATTTATCGAGTAAGTGTGTTTACTGCAATAAAGCAACAATGCATTTAAAGCGAGCTAAATGGCTCAAAACTCTTTGCTTTTTGATAGGATTATGCAATCCCTTAACATTCCAAGAAATAACCCTAAGGGAGTTTCTTATTGTAATATTTTAACACATGTATTAAACCAATACAGCCAAAGAATGAATGAAACAAGAATCAAACTCTCTAAGAATATATAGCACAGAAAATGATCTAAGCCTATAAATCGATGAAAACTGTAAAACATAGTGAAATACATTACAAAAATAAAAAGAGATGCAATAGAGAAAGGAGAAGGAGAGAAAGGAAAAGGAACAAAATCTCTGATAGAAATATTGAAGATGACAAAAAGCCAAATAGCTTTAGACATGAGGAGAATGGAAACACATACATTGTTGAAAGAATATAGTGAGGAGGTGGGGAAGCACAAAACTGAAGACAGGCAACAAGCAAACATTTATAAAAAATGAATGACAACAGCATTGGAGACATTCATTACTATGAAAAAGAAGCGGAGAGAGTGGAGAGAAGTAAACACATTTCTGCCAATCAGATAACTAAGATAAAAAAAATACATAAACAACAATAGAGATGCATTATACATAAAAGATCAGCAAAAACAACTTACCAGATATGAGGAAAATGAGAAACAATAGGCGTAGGAAGGGAGGTATATGATGGGCAACACATCTGACCAATGGAGGAAGTCGGGAGCAGACAACATATGAATGTAAAAGGAAATAATAGATGATATTATTAAAAAACTAGACCAGTTAACTGAAGAGAACAACCATAAAAAACAATATTAACATTGAACATGCTGCCATTATATCATCATATTTAAAAACTAGAAATAAGAGATATACTGAATGAATTTTCAGAAAAGAGGATGAAGATCAAGGCTCATAGCAGAGAATCATCCAATAAACAAAGAGTTCAGGCTTTCCCAAGCTTCATTACTTCACCCTTGTGCTGGAGAATAAATTTCCTCAGGTCAACAGGGCAATCAAAAGAAAATGTTTTGTCTTTATGAGTGACTTTAAATAAACATGGATGAACCAATCCATAGCTTGCGTTCATGTAAATTTGGCCAGAAAGATAAAAACTCCTTCCGGCGAGCGGCAGGTGCTCGTGACACATCTTGAGAAAAAAATACCTTCTGAACAGATTATAATTTTTTTTCTTTGCTTAGCTGCAGATAACACCATCAGAAACTCAGTATATTTTAGAAAAAGAACACTTATTCCTCTAGGCCTGTCAGAACGTGAGACATTTGAAGGTCTAGAGCCAATACGATGAGCATGCTGCAAGTTAAGGTATGTTCCTTCTTGGGGTGTGGCCGAGCCGCCGACCGCGATGGCCGCGTAGGCTTGGAGGTCCACCACTAACTTCCTCTCCTAAGCCTGTCATGGTGGCACAGATGGCAACTTTGCACTCCAAGACACCGTGGGAGGTGTAGGAGGTGACGGTGCAGCTCCTACAAGTAGAGACAGCCTGCTCGCTGCTCATGGCGCAGATTGGCGCTGACATGCTCTGCTGGAGCGGCGTGGCCTGATGTCATGAGGGAAGCTGGGGCTCCGATTTGTGCACTGGTCTGAGCCGGAGTGTGGGATTGCGGACTGGCCGGAAGATGGGACCGGGTGTTGGGCGTATAAGGTGAGCGGCTGCGGTGGGGGTAAGAGGCTACTCACTACAATGGCGGGATGTAGGCATTCCCCGGAAGCCCTGCGGTGACAGGGGCCACAGGTGGGTTTGGGAATCAACCGTCTGGCCGTGTACTGCATTGCTCGCTTGAGCTTTCCCCCTCTTAGTTGTGACAACCCCCCACCCTCCCCTACCCGCATAGTGGCTGATCCTGCTCTGTGACTGCAGGGCCCGCCTTTTTCAATCCAATCCACATCCGCCCTGGTGCACACGGCGGGCTGTATGGAAGGGGTTGGGCCCATATGCACTCTGGGAAACCAAGCAGGAGTGAAGTTTTGACTGCAGGGACAAGCGTGCTGACAGGCACCACCATGAATTGCACTGATGGCGTGTTCCTGAGTGCCCGCAAACTGTGATTGCAGTGCTTGGAGGCTTCTGGCTGTGGGCTTGTATTTCTTCCTGGCCAGTCCCACTCTGCCGAGCTTCTGATGATGCCCTGATTTGCTCTCCTGCCTTCCTGCTTGCCCTCCAGGTGGTCTGCCAATCGCTGCACCTGAGTTTCACTCGCTGCCCGACCTGTGTCAGTCAGTGCCCACCCCGCCTCCCTCACAGTTCTTGAATTTCACATGCTGCTCAGCCTGCATCCTTCAGTGCTTGGATTGGCTCATCAACTGCCCTGGAGTCTTGCTCACTGCTCAGCCTATGCCTTTCAGTGCAGGACTTGGCTCATCACTGCTTAGCCTGTCTTACCAATTGCCCAGCTTGCGTCATTCAGTGTCCATCCCAGCTCAATCTCTGCTCCTGAGTCTCGCTTACTGTTCGGTCTGCATACTTCGGTGCCCATTCTAGCTCACTCACTGCTGGTATTCCTTGGGATTGTAGCACAATGACGCAGTGGGGTATGGAGCACAAGGACCCCAAGCAAAGCACATTATCATTTAAACCATCTGGCCCGGCACTGCGGTGCAGCAGCCCACTATGGCAGAGGGTGAAGAGTTGCATTCAGCGGAGGTGGCTGGGCCTGACGGTTTGTTGGTGGAGCTGCAGGCATGCTTCAAAGCTTTAGACACCGGATTCAACGCCCTCAATAGGCGACTAGATTCCATGGGGCCCAACTGGACCAACACGAAGGGCGGCTAACGGTGGTGGAGAGTAGGCTGTCCAACTTCGAGGACGGCGCGGCCCGGACCGCCAAGAAATATGAGAGGATGGAGAAGCTCCTTAAGTCAGTCACCATTAAGAATGAGGACCTAGTAGCTTGGGGGCAGAGAAACAACATCTGCATTATGGGGGTTCCCGAATCTACAAACACGGGGCAGCTGGACCGCTTTGTGGAAACGCTCCTGACGGATCTCTTTGTCATTCACCACCACCTTTGTCATTGAGCGTGCACATTGCATCTTGGGACAGCGACCAAATCCCGGGTGCTAACCAAGGGCGATCATAGCCGGCCTTCTTAACTTTAGGGATAGGGATACTGCCCTACGTTTGGCTCACAAGAAGGGCCAGCTTTATTGGCAGGGTTCGAGTATATCCCTGTACCCTGACTTCACTGCCATGGTCCAAGATGCGCACAGGAAATACACGGGGTTAAAGTGGCCATGCGTGAGATGGGATTACGATACGGAATGTTGTATCCGGCACGGCTGAATGTGGATGTTGATGGACGATCTTGGGTGTTTGACTCCCCCCACGATGCTCAGGAGTTTTGTCAGAAGTACTCCAATGCCGTGAAGAGAAAGGCACTGCATCACCACAGCAGTCACAGGACATTCCGGACTCCGGAGCAAGTGCGGACCTTTTTACCACTTGCTAGAATCTTGTCACCTGTTCCCAGCATTGCAGTACGATGCTGTCACATTCATAATTCTTGAGCTGCACCACACGGACTCGTACCGGAGGCACGGATGTGGATGTATAAATATGCAAGTATACATAAACTTTGTGCCAATAATACAAATAATGGCGGGGTGTTGCCACACCCCAAATTCAGATGCACATATCTAAGTTTATGTGGGATTACAGTATATTTTGTTTTTGTTCGTCTGCTTTCTTTATCATGTCTATAAGGAATCGGGACTTCCCCCCAGGTTTTGGTGAGGGGATGGGTGTTGGGAGGGGGAAGCTGGGTTTATATGCTCGTGTTTGTAGTTTGTTTTTACTGCATTGTCAAAGTGTCAGTAGATCGAAAGTACTGGACATAGATCATGGCTGATAAGGTTGTTGCAGAGGCCAATGTGGTACTGATGTCTTGGAATATTAGGGGATTGAACAATATCCCTAAGAGCAAACAGTTGATCAACTATATGCAATGCTATCAAGTGGATATAGCCTTTCGACAAGAGACCCACCTTGCCGCAAACGTTAAGACATCATTGACATCGAGCTTGGGCACACATAAATATTTAGCAGGATAAAGTTCCTACGCCATAGGGGTTGCAGTGTTAATTCATAAGCAGTAGCCTGTTTGGGCGGAGGAGGTCTATAAGTTTGCGGGGGGTCGTTATGTGCTGGTTAAGGGCTATGTGCTTGAACATTCTGTGCTATCTGTCAATATACATGCCCCGAATGTATACGACCCCGAGTTTGTTGGCATTATTCACAATTACATAGTTCGCATGGGGACAGGCAGCACCTACCTGGGAGGAGATTTTAACCTGTTGCTTGAGCCAGAACTCGATAGTACAGCGCATGCAGCGGCCACAAAGCTGAGGGCGTGGCGGGTTGTGTTGGACATTATAGAACAGTTTGGCCTGGTGGATACATGGAGGTATTACTGTGCAAACAGTGAGGGGTACACTCATTATTCCACACCCCATGATACTTGGACGCAGTTGGACTATTGGTGCTTGTCTGCTGGAGTGGTGGTGTGGGTTAAAGTGGTTTCTCATCTGCCGCTCACATTATCGGACCACTCCCCTGTGTTGGTTAAACTATGGATCCCTAGAGCGGGGGGCTGGTGCGTCCTTGGTGGTTCCTGGACATGGCTCTGAGGGATGCTGTCTTTGCAACTGAACTGGGAGAGGCGATATTAGAATACTTTTTGATTAATGTCGGGTCAGTGGACTCTAAGGCCACCCTATAGGAGGCATTTAAGGCCTATGCAAGAGGGTTGTGCATTTCAGAAAACGCAGGGGTGCCTAGGGTTCTGCTATGTACGATTGCGCAGATAGAGGCGCAGCTCAATGAATTGGATTGTAGTGCAGCCAACTCTGGCCCCCCTGATATGCACAAACGCACGGCATTGCTGACGGAATTCCGCAAGGCTGCAGAACGGGAGGCACATTTTTGGGGTAAATACGCCGTTGCTAGGCAGTATGGGGAGGGTGAAAGGCCTGGAAGAACATTGGCCAGACTGATGCAGCAAGCCTGCAGTCCAACCTACATAGCCGATCTCAATGGGGAAGATGGTGAGCAAGTCACTGGCAAAGTGGGGGTATTGTGGGAGGTACTTAAATATTACATAACCTTATATACCTCCAGGACACTGACCTCCCTGTAGATTATAGGGATTACCTCGATGAGGTCTCCCTTGTCTGGATGGACAAGGCTCACCAGGAATTCTTTGCAGAGCCCTTTACAGAAGACAAGGTAATGGAGGCCATTAACATGCTAGATGGCTCCAAAGCACTAGGCTTGGATGGCTTTACGGGCTGTTTTTATAAATATAAAAAATATAGAGATCTCCTAGTGCCTCATCTAATTTATATGTATCAGAAAGCTATTGAAAAGGAGGTACTTCCACCCACCCTGAGAGAAGGCGTTATAATATTATTGCCCAAACCAGGAAAGTATGTATTGAAATGTAGTTCATATTGGCCCCTGTCGCTCCTGAAATTTAATAATAAGATTCTAGCTAAAATATTAGCAACAAGGCTTGCGTTGATAGTGGAGAAACTGATCTCACCAGCGCAGTTGGGATTCATTCCCCACCAATCCACGGCTATAAACAAGTGCACGCTATTCTCCATCCTAAATAGGATCTCACTGACCGTCCCAATGGCGGCTGTACTGCTCGACACTGAGAAGGCATTCGATTCACTTGAGTGGCCCTTCCTTTATGCCACCATCGGGAGATTGGGGGTGCCGGAGCAGTTTCTGGCAGTGGTTTGGCTATTATACACATTGCCCATGGCGCATATTAGTTTGAATGGTACATAACCAAAGAGTTTCCACTTACTCGGGGTACGCAACAGGGTTGCCCTCTGTCCCCCCGCCTCTTTGCAATTGCGCTTGACCCACTGGTATGCCAGTTGTTGGAGAGGCATAGTCATCGGGGTTGCAATTTAACACTGGGCCCTTGTTTCTCACCCTCTATGCCGATTATATTATTCTTTATGTACGGCCCCTCGACGACAACCTTACACCGCTACTCCGGGAAGTCAGGAGGTACGGCACAAATTCCGAGGTGCTCCAATTGACTGAGGCAACCAGTGCTAGAATGAGTGATTACACGCTGACTTGGTGCGATGACTCGGTGAAGTACCTAAGAGTCCACATCCATAGGGATAGGGATCGTATGCTTCAGTTGAACTATGGCCCGGTAGTTGAAAGGTTAGAGCGAAATATTGACCGCTGGTTGCAGCTGCCCTTATCAATGGCCGGAAGGATAGGTATAATCAAAATGGGTGTATTGCCACAATTCTTGTACCTCTTTTTAAATATTCCCATACCACTGTACAACAGTTTTTTCTCTAATCTACGCACATTGCTAACATGATTTGTGTGAGGGGGTAAACAGGCCTGCAATAGCTGGGACACTTTAGTACTGCCATATGAGGGGAGGGGTTTGGTGTACTGAATCTACAGATGTTCCATCTGGTTGCACAAGCAAGTTATGTCCGACACTGGTACTGTGCAGACATTCGGATCCCGTATTATAGACCCGAGGCTGACTTGGTGCTCACGGATCCTCTTAATACTCTGCTACCATGAGAGTTTCCTCGGAATCCGCAAGAAATCCAAACAGTGTCTACTACCAGCTGGGCATGGCACAAGCTAATGCATGTGACTGGTGCACAGGTATTATATTCCCCAGTGCTACCACTTGCGGGAAAAAGTTGTATTCTCTTCCTGCAGGAGGCGTTGGTGAAGCACACATTACCCCCAGGTCCCTTACGTCCTCCCCCCATTCATTACTAAGGCGAGATAGCCATCTCCTGACAGAAAAAAGATCAGAAGAATGCTGGGACACTAACCCTGCCCCTCCCACGGGAGTACATAAGGGGTACTTACCCAGCATTCCTCCTGTTCTTTTTTTCTGTCTGTCGACCGAATGGTCAAGGATGCTGGTGCTGCTTCTGCTGGGCTGGGGTTGCATGCACTTCTCTTCCCCTACGTCCGGCTGCCTGGCTTTGCGGGCGCGGAGGGTTGTTGCTCTGCCTCTTGGCCTGCGGGGCTTGCTGGGAGGCAAGGTTCCCGGCTGGATTCCTGATTACCGGCCCTGTGCGGTTGGTGCGCCACCTCCTGGTAGCTGTGGCCAGGCCGGGTGGAAGTCGTGCTGCACTTGCTCCCTTGGATTCTGGCTGGATGTTGGAGTGGGGACCTTGTTTCTGTTGGTGTTTTGGCCCCCACTCCGGGTGAGTACCGCGTAGCGGTGTTTCTCTACTTTGTACTTTGAGATGTGTTGTGCACTGCCCAGGCCTCGCTGACCTGCGGAACTATTGCCCGGGCTCGGATCTTTGGCCCTGTTTCCGCTTTTGTCAGTCTGTGGGGCTCCCTCAGTTCGGCGTCAGGTCAGGTACAAAGACTGTGGTGAGTGTTAATTTACAGAGACCTTGCCTGACCCTCGCAAGCTTTGATCTTTTTCGGTGTGGGGGCAGTTTCATGACGATTCACTCCTGCTGGTGTTTTTCAGGCATGGTGGTGGTGAGATTACTGTACTCCTGCATCTGGGCAGGTTGATGCAGTCGCATTCCATCTTCTGGGCCTTACACGGGGTTGCTTGTCTCCCTGGTCGGCTGGATGTTGGTTTGTGGGATGTGGCTTGTTGCTTGCACGCACTACGGGCTCCTCTCTCACTGGGCTGCCTTGCATGGATGCTCTGGTGTGTGTTTTCAGTTACGAGGGGGGGGGGGGTGCTTGTTTATGGTTGCCTCTCCTCCTGTATGGTGCGGTTCTCCTCCACTGTGGCTCGGTTCCTTTTGATGGCTGTCCGTTTGTTGGCTAGTAGTCTTCGTGCAGTGGCCAGGTTGGCTTTTCTTGGCCCATGTGTCCAGTGTTTTTTTTGTCTTGGCCCCCAGTGTTGCCAGTCTGTGGGTGCCTGGTCTCTTCTGCTCTCAGCCCTGGCCTTGGCATTCCCTGTGTTTCTGGGGTGGTGCTCTGGGTACTGGTTCCTCATTCTGGCTTTTGTAAGTCTCTGCCCGTTGCTTTTCCTGGAGGGTGTGCCTTTGGCTGTAGTACTGGTTGTTGTCTCTGTCTTCCTGTTGCTGTCCTGACTCTCGTGCTTCCATTCCTTGTCACCTTTGCCTGTGATTCTGCCTGGCTTTTCTTGACACGCTGGTTTATGCTGCGTTTTTGCCCTGGTTGTCTGCTGGCCCTTACGTTCGGGCTGGGTGCTGGGGTTCATTGGCTGTGTCCCGTGCCTCGGGGTTGCTGGTCCTGGCCTCCTGTGTTTTGCCTGTGGCCTTTGCTCCCTGAAGACTGCTTCTCTCCTGGTTGGGGTCACCCGCTTGGGTTTCCGGTTGAGGTTGTTTCCTTCTTTCTGCTTCCCCGGGCTGCTGGTTCTTGGCGGGCACTGTGGTCTTGGTCTGGCCTCCTTTCTGGGTCTGTCTCCCTTGCTGGGATGCTTTGGGGGGTCCTGGATGGCCCTCTCTGGTCCCCGCTGCGGCATGGGGTTCTGGACGCTTCGCCTACTTCAGTGCCTTGGTTGCTTCTGGCTTCCCCTGGGGTGTCTTGTGTTTGACCTTTGGCCTTTCCTCCCTGCTTCCTCTGGTCTCGTCTGGTGTCAGCGGAGCTTCTGGGTGGGCGATGTTTGATGCCTGGATGGATTTCCCAGGTACTGCTGGCCTCTGCTGGGTCTCTTCTGGCCTGCGGTGTTCTTCTCTGGCTTGATTCCCTGACGTGGGGGTTGCTTGTCCCTGTCCTTTCTGGTGGTTCTTTTTGCCGGGGTTCTGCCTCTGCTTTTCCCTGTACTCTTGCTGTTCCGGGGGCCATGATTCGGTCTCTCCTTGTCTGCAGGCTTGCAGCTGCTTCTATTTGGCCTTCAGCGGGGCCTCCTTTTGGTTGCCTGTTGCCTTTGGCCTTCCTCCCTGTTGGCTTCTGTTCTTGGCTGGTCTGCTGATTTCCGTTTGGTACGACCTGCTCGGGGTTGCCTGGTTGCGCTCTTGCTGTGGTCCTGGCTGCTTGATGGGGCTGTGTTGGGGGCTCATTGTGTGGCCTGCCACTTATTTTGCTGGTGTCTTTTCTGCCTGTGAGGTGGCTGGTCCCTTTGCTATCGGGTCTAGGTCCTTGCGGGTGTGGTGTGCTCCTGCCGTTGTGGTCTCTTGGCTCTGGCTGTTCCTATTTGGGTCTGTCACCCACTTCTGTTTCCCCCTACTCTTTGGATTTCGCTTGGGCGACGCCGGGGCTGATTGCTCTCTGACCTGTGCTCTGCTGGGGCCTTCCCTTCGTTGGCCTTCCTCCGCTTGTGGGTTGGGCTTTTGGGTCCTTCTGGTTGAGTGGGTTGCTTGGCTTCGCTTTGGTTTCCTTGCTGCTATATCCTCAGTTGCTGTTTTCTCCCCTGGGGGTTTAAACCCTGCTCGGGCCATTCTGGGCAATGCGGTTTGTTTTTTCATGCTTTCCGTCCTGGCTTCTGTTGCTGCTGTGGTCGGGATGTTTCTTTTTTTGTTGGTGTTACCTCTTCCCTGATAGGTGGGGTTTCTGGGCTGTGTTGTTTGAGCCTGTCCTGCTCCTTCAGGGCCTTTATTGGTTGTTGGCCCTCGGTCTTTGCTGGCCTATGCAATGTTTTCCTCTGCCTTTTGCTTGGACTGTTTGGGGATGTCTCTGCCTGGCCAGTCTCTGGTTGGGCTTGTCTGATGCTGGTGTTGGGTCCCTTGGGGTTCCCTTTCTCTGGTCTTGGGTTCTCTGGGTTGTTTGCCCGTTCCGTTGTACTCCTTCTCTGGTGTTCGGAGTGTGGCCTCTTTGGCCTGTGGCTTCCTGCTCCGATTTCTGCTGGTTTGCAGTTGGGGTGTTCTGCTGGGGCTGTGTTCTTGGGTTCCTGTGCTTCCTCCTGTTACCTTTTCTTCTTTGTTTTCCCAGGTCTCATTGTCCTGGTAGGTTGCTCTTGTCGGTTCCTGCTGCTCGGCCTTCTTGGCAGTACTGGTTCCCTTGGTGCCTTGTTTCCTGGTCAGTTTTTCATCCTGTGGGGTTCTGGTCACTGCTGGGTCTGCTCCCTTCTGGCTCTTGGGGCCTGGTTGGTTGGCTTCCAGATGTTTGTTCCTCTTTCCCCGGTGCCTTGGCTTTCCCTCTTTCCCTGTCCGTGGTCTCTGTTTTGCCTTGAGTGCTTGGTCCGCGTGGGCTGTCAGCTGGTGCTGGCCCTTTTTTTCATGGGGCCTGGTGCTCTACTGTGAGGTTACTGGAGTTTTCCTTTGGTCTCTCTGGGGCCGGGTCGTTTGCTTCCCTTCTCTTCTGGTTTGGTCCTGCCTTTTCTGGGCTTCTCAACCTTTTTTTTCCCAGGGGAGACTTTGGTGATTTTGTTGGGGCTTCGTGTGTCTCTGGCCCCCTTGTCTGCCGGGTTTTTGTTTTATTTCTGGGGCCTGCGCTCGACTGGCGTGAGTTCTCTGTGCCTGGGTGGGGCTCCTGTTGCCTGGATCTGGCTTGCTGGCCTGGTGGCTCTTGGCCTTCCTCTTTGGGTGGCCTCCTCACCGTTTTTTTCTTTCTTGCCTTGTTTGACTTGTGTGCTCTCCCCTTCTCTGGTTAGCTGTGGGGTGTTCCAGCTGTGGGCTGGTTGGCCTCTGTGGTTGTCGGGCCTGTCTTCTGGCTGTTCTCCCGTTGTTTTGTTGGGTGCGCCCCGGCTTGGTGGGGCGCCCTCATGTCTGGGTGCTCTTCCTGGGGTTTTCGCCGGTTCTGCCTTTTGCTTCCTGCAGTGGCTGCCTTGGTGTGGTTTCCTGGGTTGGCTTCTGTGTTGTTTGGGAAGGCCGGCTTTAATGCTTTGGTATTCTCCACTAAGTAATGAATGGGACGAGGACATAAGGGACCAGGGGGTAATGCTCTATTACCGGTAATCTTCATTACTCCGGGTCCTGTTGTCCTCATCCCATTCATACGCCCCACCCTCCCTCCCGGAAGGCCTGCCTTCCTGTTGTGGGCTTGGTTGTTCAGGCGAATGCTGGGTAAGTACCTCTTATGTTCTCCCGGTGGGAGGGGCAGGGTTAGTGTCCCAGCATTCTTCTGATTTTTTTTCCGTCGGGAGATGGTTATCTCCACTTAGTAATGAATGGTACGTGGACAACGAGAACCAGAGTAATGAAGATTACCGGTAAGTAGTTGAGCATTGTCCAAGTTCCACTTGCTCACGTTCGGCGATTTGGTCTCCGGGGGGCAAATTTTTTCATGTACTGAAGATCCCCACTCGTGAACTGCTACCACAATGGATCATTTTGTGCTCTTGAGAGTGCAGAGGGTGCTGCACGCATGCCTGGATAGTTACCCCTTAAAACCCCCTGACTTTTCCATTCTGACTGGGGTTATCCGGGGCGGGAATGGGAGTCATTTGGTGGCACGGATGTACAAGGAGGCAGTGGCTTTGCTCCAGTGCCGTGATACAAGTGTACAGGCGGCGTGGGAGCAGGATCTGGGCTATCCTTTGACAGATGTGCAGTGGGGTAGGTGCTGCGCACAAACACGCTGGGTGTCTCCAAACCACCGGCATAAATTGTTGCTTTTTAAATTTCTGTGGAGGGTATATGTGACCCCTGGTAAACTGCTTCGTATGGACCCCTCTCGTCCAGACAAGCGTCCGAGATGTCGCTCTCTGGATGCTGAGTTTGCACACATGACTTGGACTTGCATTAGAATAGAGGGCTATTGGAGATTGATATTTATCTAAGATGGTGGGGGTCGAGATTGCGCCGTCGCCCTTGGCACTGTTGGAGTACGTTCACGATCGTCCCAAATCCCAGCACTGATTTATTGCTATAGAGGCTCTTAGTGGTCCTGCACCCAGCACCCACACTCAATGCATGGCTTCATAGTATGACAAACTGTAATACCACGAGCGACACATATGCGCAGTTGCAGCCACCGGCCTCCTGACCTGTGATATCTGGCAAACGCTTCAAACTTACCTGTTAGCTGAACAGTATAGTAACACACCCCCACACAGGAACAGACTGCACCCACTGGATCTGTAGTCACTTAAGGCCCAATTTGTAATAAATGTACCAAATGTGCCAATGTCATTGTATTAAATATTTAGTTATCCTGATTGTAACACTCGGGTTCGGAGCGGTACATAGAGACTGTTTGGGCCTCAATATGACAACCTTGTGTCACTGCACTGTAATGCAATGCCACTATTCTTCTTTTATTCTTGGTTGTTACTTTTTTGAAAAATTCAATAAAATAAATAAATAAATAATGTGTTTTCCTTTTTTAAGATCCACCAGCTTGGGGATGTGTACCCCAAGAAAGGCAAGCATGTCCGGCCCCTCTGCACCCTCTGGAATGGCATAATTTTGAAGATTATTATGAATATTCCAGTTTTCCAAGTACTTAGTCTGCTGCTTCAAGATCGCTATCTCTTTAGATATACTATCAATTTTGTCAGCAGCATCCTGCACATCACTGATCCGTTGTTCAGCATGAGACACCCTGGACTCCGGTGTAGACTCCTTTTCCTCCATACGTGGGAGTGTAACATTAGTCTCCATGACAAAAGGTTTCAAAAGTATGATTTTTTCCACAAGATCCTCCAAGGTCAAAGGTAGAGGAGACTTTGTAGGAGAACCAGGATCCTTTTTCTGCCTTTTGGTGGAAGCAGTTGTATCTTTGCGAGAAGCAGACATGACTGTAGATGAGTTAGCAGCCTTTGAAGTAGAGGCGGGAGAGGACTCTATAGGCATGCACCACACAAAAATTGATATTCACAATATATCCGCAAGTCCAAAATATCAGGTAAGGCCCAAAAAGCTGAAGCACAAACCAAATATATTATTATATAAGTTGCATCCAAAATAACTGAAGGAGGCTAGCTTGTATGTTATCCATAGACATACAGGGCCAGATGTAGCAAGCGAAATAGCGATCGCAAATGCTGAAATTCACAGAAGATCAGCGTTTGCGATTGCAATTTAGCTGTGTGCTATGTTGGTAGGCAAATACCTACTTGCAAAATAAAGAATCGCAAAATTTGCGATTCCTCATTTAGCACAAGCATTTAGAGAACCGCAATTTGCGATTCCCTAAATGCTATGTTAGTAGACTTTGCTAATTGCGATAATGCCTAAGGAATCGCAAATTACCACCAACTTCAAGTTGGTGGTAAGTTGCGATTTCCTTTAAAAAAACACTTTTTTTGCTTTTTCAAAGTGCCTTGTGGCAAGTGCCATGTGGCACAAATACATGCCCTTAGGGCATGTATGTCCACATGTGCACACATGCACAATTCAGGGGTACAACAGGGTGTCCTTTTGGAACCTTTGTAATTGCGTGAGCAATGTGTGAGTACCTACTGGGAACTCGCAAATTGAGCACGCAATTCCCATTCATTTCTATGGGCCTGTTGGCCCATTGGAATGAATGGGAAGCCATTTCTTATTTGTGACTCGCAATTTGCGAATCGCAAATAAGGAATGTGTAGGAATCCCAAAAATTATTGCGATTCCTACCTACATGGCATTTTGCGAGTCCTTAATAGCGATTCCCTAAAAATCGCTATTAAGGACTTGCTAAACTGCTCTTACCTACATCTGGCTCACAATGTGTAGAGACAAATTGATATGTAAAAAGCTATCTGTAGTCTGCTGACGAAGATTAAAAAATATTCATAAATAATATGGACTATAAGCCAGGCACGACCGGTTATATTACTTTAGTGCACTTTTAAAAGCACAGATAACAGGCAAAAAGCACAATGTCCAAAGGCCTGCAGTATGAATACCTCACAGGAATCACATATTTATGCCAATAAAGAGTCAAATATCTGGTGCATTAGTTAGCATCCAGCTAACAGAATGTGGGTAGTAAAAAAGACATCAAAAGTAGGTTTCAGGGCCATACACTGCTGCCACGGTCGTAAAAGCCACACGACATTCAGCACCGCCCAGCAAGCAAAGCCGTCTCCGATGCGTTCTGATGAGGACAAAATGGCAGCTGTGACTGCCGGCTCTGAGGTCCACGACGTGGGGGAAAAACAGCCTTAAAAGTCCTCAAAAAGGAGAAATACCTCATCTTTCCACGTTCGCACACTTGTTTCTTAATTAATGCAGCATTTTCCGTGGATGCGGCCGTCTGTAGAATGAAGAAGCCTCCGACACGGAGTGGAGATTTAACAACCACGGCCATCTTACGGGTGGTTTGGTCACACCCCCGATGAAGAAGCTTTTAAGCCCCCTCAATGAGTGCATAGAAATTCCAGAAATCACACAGAAAGACACAGAGGATATTCTGAAATCTTAGAAGTCACACTTCCCTCATGACCCTGCCTCCCGACATTATGCTATAAGGTGGGAAAGCAGTGATTACCATGCCCACAGACATGTTTAATGGCTCACTTAACTCAGCGACTGTTTCATCAACATGAAAACACACCATTGTTAAGCCACTATTAAAAATCAGCCGATCCACTAAAATGTGAAAATTACCATCCAATTTCCATCCTTCCAGTACCCAGCAAAATTTAGGAAAAGTTTGTTAATAAGAATATCTCTTGTTATATTTGGAAACAAATGACATATTACACCCTTCTCAGACCAGTTTTAGATCAAGTAGTATCACTGAAATGGCCCTGCTTGCAGCCACAAGGAGCTTAAAGCTATTTTAGATCAAGGTGGGTCCGCGGACCTGATGCTTTTGGATCTTAGTGTGGCCTTCAACACCATCTCCCACTCACTGCTAGTTAAAAGGTTAGAGGAAATAGGTATAGCCAATGCAACACTGAAATGGTTTACCTCCTTTCATCAAAACAGAACTTCCAAGTCTGCAAGGAAGACACACCATCAGAAATTCACGCTCTAAAATTGTGAGGTCCCACGTGGCTCCTCACTGAGCCCCTACTTGTTTAATCTGTTTGTCCTTGTGTTGCAGAAATCATCAAGGGCCACTGTTTCTCCTAGATATCTTATGCTGAGGAAGGATACACAGATTATCATTGTCATCTCCTAACCAACATATAGGATGGCCATCTACCTTAACAACTGCCTTAACTCCTTCGCTACTAGGCCGTTTCCCCCCTGTGCTAAGCCTTTTTTTTGGCTATTTGCGGTAGTTTGCGCTTAGGCCCCTGTAACTTTTTGACCACATAAGGTATCCACGACAAATTTGCGCCTTTTTTTCCAACATCATGGGGATTCAATATGTACCCAGGTTTTGTGGATTCCCTTGGAGGGGACCCAGAAATTAGCCAAAATACAGCTATATTTTGTTTTTTGGGCGAAAAAAGGGCTACAAATGAAAGCGTCTGGTTATTTCCTGCAAATGGTATCAAAAAAAGGGTTGTGGTGCTGAAATCACCATCCTCACAGCTTTCAGAGACAGCCAGACTTTTGTTAGAAAACCAACATTTGTTACACAGTTTTGGCATTTTTCTGAGACATTGCATATTTTTGCTATTTATTGTGCTTTCAACCTCCTTCCAGTTAATGGTAGAAATAGGTATAAAAGCAATAATGGATCCAGAAAATATATACATTTTGGAAAAGTAGACAAAATTCTGAATTCAGCAAGGGATCATTTGTGTAGATCCTTCAAGGTTTCTTTATAGAAAATAACAGTTAAATATAGGAAAAACTGAAAATTAGTTGAAAAAAACAGCCTTTTGTGTCAACGTTTTCATATGTAACTTCTTCTAATTATGACAACTCTTTGAAAGCAATATACCGTTACATCCTCTGGACCTTTCTGGTTGTGGGGATATATAGGACTTACGGGTTCACCAAGAACCCGATGAACCCAGAGCCAAAAACTGATCAGAGATGCCATGGTTTTATATTAGGTACCGGGTATATAGCAATTATTCTGGGAAAATGTACACATGGAAATATTTGTATGGTAGACACCTATGTATTTCTGAAATGGGAACAAAATATAGAGTTTAGAAACAGTAGATATTTACACATTTCCGAAATTGGGAATAATCATACTAGCATGAGAATAATCGATCATTTTTCAAAATTACTTCTTTTTTACACATTGTCTTTCATTTGGAAGGCAGAAATGCATCGTAAGTCAATAGGTAATAACAGTTGCTTAACAAATCTGAATTACCATAAGTCTCCCGATAAAAATGGTGAATGTATGACATAATATCGACCACAAAAATATCGCAATACAAAAATATCGCAACAAAAATATCGAGGACAATAATATCGGGATCCTATCTTCATAAAGGTAAGTACAAAAATATCGAAAAAATAATATCGTAGTACAAAAATATCGAAATTAAAAATATCGTTTTTTTAAATGTATTAATAATAATGTAAAAATAATGTTAAAAGACATATAATTTAACAAATATTAATAAAAACATTAAAACATAATTAAAAAATTAAAAGTAATACATATACATTTAAATAAATTAAAATTTTAATAATTTAATGTAATTTTATTTTTTTTAATTTCATTTAATTGATTTAAATTAAATTTAAATTTATTTTATTTTGACCTTTTACGCCTGTACCCCAAAAACCCCAAACTGACCCTGAACCCTAAAAATACCCCTTTACCCAAAAACTGAAAACTGACCCTGAACCCCAAAAATACCCCTTTACCCAAGAACTGAAAACTGACCCTGAACCCTAAAAATACCCCTTTACCCAAGAACTGAAAACTGACCCTGCACCCCAAAAATACCCCTTTACCCAAGAACTGAAAACTGACCCAGAACCCTAAAAATACTCCTTTACCCAAAATTAATTAACATTATTTAATTACCAATTAATTATTAATTAACAATAACAATAAAGTAAATATATTAGCACATTAGCTATAATTAATTTAATTTACTAATTAATATTAATTTTTCCCAAATAATTAATTAACAATATTTTTTTAATATATATTAAAAAATTAATCTAATTAATGTAAATAACGAATTAATAATAATTAATTACCAATTAATTATTAATTAAAAATATGTACAAAATTATATTAATTAAGTAACTAATTAATATTAATTAATTACCAATTAATTATTAAATAAAAATATGTACACATTTATATTAATTAATTAACTAATTAATATTAATTAATTACCAATTAATTATTATTTAAAAATATTTACAAACATATATTAATTAATTAACTAATTAATATTAATTAATTACCAATTAATTATTCATTAAAAATATTTACAAACATATATTAATTAATTAATTATGATTAAATTACTTCCCACCCTATTCCCCTATAAACCCACAACCCGCTCTAATACTAAAATGCAAAATGTTAACAAAATTACTAATTTTCAAACATACATTTCTAAACATATTTAGCAAACATATAAACAACAAAATAAAATACATAACACTAAACAACAAAATTTCGATATTACTAACATACATACCTTAATCTCGATTTTCTGTCTGTCGATATTATGGCACATCGATATTCTATACCATCGATATTAAAACATCGATATTATTGTATATCGATATTTTAATTTCGATATTTTGTCTGACTACCAAAAATGGTATCTCACTTGTGTGGGTAGGCTTAGTGCCCACGACAAGAAACGGCTGACAAATCAACGTGAACACACCACATTTTCACAATGAAAATATACCCTTTTTTTTGGAAAGTGCCTAGCTGTAGTCAGGGGAATACAGGATGGGGTAACTTGACTGGCTCACACCAGGTTCTGTTACCCAGAATCCCTTGCAAACCTAAGAAATTGTCAAATAAACAAATTTTCTCACATTTCTGTGGTGGAAAGTTCTGGAATCTGCGTGGATCCAAAAATTTCAGCCCACCCGTGTTTCTTTCGAGAAAAATGGTAACTCACTTGTGTGGGTAGGCCTACTTCCCGCGACAGGAAATGGCGCAAATCACAACGTGGACACACCACAATTTCACAGTGAAAAATTACCCTTTTTTGGCAAAGTACCTAGCTGTAGTTTTTTAACCCTAGCTCTGCCGGCACCCAGGAGAATTCAGGATGAGGTGACTTGCCTACCTCTCACCAGGTTCTGTTACCAAGAATCCCTTGCAAACCTAAAAAATTGTCCAAAAAAACACATTTTCTATACATTTCTGTGGTGGAAAGTTCTAGAATCGGCGTCGATCCAGAAATTTCCACCCACCCCACATCCTCCAAAGTCTTCTGTCTGAGAAAAACGGTACCTCACTTGTGTGGGTAGGCCTAGTGCACACGACAGGAAACGGGGCAAAACCCAACGTGGACACACCACAATTTCACAGTGAAAAATGACCTTTTTTTGGCAAAGTGCCTAGCTGTAGTTTTTGAACCCTAGCTCTGCCGGCACTTAGGGAAACCTAGCAAACTTATGCATTTTTGAAAACGAGAGACCCCGAGGAATACAGGATAGGGTGATTTGACTGCCTCTCACCAGGGTCTGTTGCCCAGAATCCCTTGCAAACCTAAAAAAGTGTCCAAAAAAAAGACACATTTTCATCACATTTCTGTGGTGAAAAGTTCTGTAATCTATGTGGATCCACAAATTTCCACTCACTAGGCATTCCCCAAAGTCTCCTGAGACAAATGATACCTCACTTGCATGGGTGGGTCAAGGACCTGTGACAGGCAAGGGCCAAAACCTATTGAGGAGACATCAAAATGACCTATCAAGTCAAGTCAAAGTATGCTTTATTCGAGATTTCACTCATAAAAGCAAGAACATTCTAAATTTAAAAGTACAATTAAATTTACAATCGATTATATTAAAAACTAAAGCATAATATTTACAGTTTATGACTCGATATACAGTTCCAATTTTGAAAGTTTTCATACAATACAAAATTAGCCATTTTTTAAAAATAATAAAAAAAAGTTAAAAACACCTAGATATAACAAATTTGTAATAAGAACATAGATAAAACATGCTGACAGTTTATCCAGACAGAGAATAGTCAACTGACTAGCAGTCTGTCTAATCGACCATGCCCATCCAAGATATTTAGCAGTGGCTATTGATATCCATATCACAGTGCTAGTGCATATAATACGCAAGGCAACTGTACTACTGGTTGTCCCTAAATTCTTGCACATCGGTTTTAACCATACGCGTCTTGGGTCCGAATAGGCTGTACAAGAAAATAAAAAATGGCTTGTTGTTTCTTTGGTGGAACCACAAGCAGGGCAACTATCACTGGACCCACCTTCCCATTTAGCTGTCAAAAATCTGAGGGGGAGTGAACCTGCTCTCAATTGGAAAAGAAGTTTTCTATCACCAGTTCTAGTTATGATATCCCAGTAGGGTTCCAAAGAAGGATACAACTTAGCCTCTAAGAATCCTTCAGTCATAGATCCTGTACTAGAGCTACTCCAACCCCGGGAGGCTACCTTTTCCCAATACATTTCTTTTAAAGCACTTTTAGTAGGGAATGTTGCTCCAGCTGGGTCTGTCCAAAGCGAACTCATTCCAAGCTCAATCAAAATTGCTTTCAACGATTTGAGCCACACGATTTTATGGAATATATCCACTTTAATGATATCTAAAAACCCCTCAGCATAATGGGAAAGCTCAGGCGTGGTCCAGAGCCTTCTCCAGTACAGAATCGGTCGAAGCCTGGCCAAATCTGTAACCGCTTTTCTGCCCAGATCGTACCTAAGGGGCAGCAAGGGAGTACTTTTAGGGACACCAGTTATTGCCCGGAAGAACTTATTTTCCGAAATTTGTAGGGCAGCCACCTTCTCGAAACCCCATAGCTCAGCACCGTATAGTGCGGAGCCAAGAGCCTTTGCTTCATATACCCCTAGAGCAGGCTTTACAGGTTTCGTCAGGGACTTTCTATGCCCGGAACTAATAGCACCTGATAGTTGCCTGTGCCTCAATGCAGCAATATCTATATGTTGGCACCATCTGCTCTTATTTGAGATGTGGATACCCAGATACGTAAAAGTGTTCACCACCTCTAGAGGACGACCATTCATGATAATTTTAGATTCAAAACTGCGGTGGGGATTAAAAATCATAAGTTTTGATTTGGTCACATTGACCTCAAGGCCGTGCTCCCCGTTGAATAGATCAAAGATAGACAGTGCACGCTGTAAGCCACTTGGGGTCTTTGATAGGATAAGCGTGTCGTCTGCGAACATTAAAATAGGTATTTTTATACCAGCTAATGAAGGAGCGTCCAACTTCGCAGATAACATGCGGAATACGACACCGTTAATGAACAGTGTAAAGAGTGTGGGAGCCATTGAGCAGCCTTGCCAGACGCCCCGCTCAAAATGGGAAATCCGCTGTCACCATGCCCTGCCCCCCCACTGAATTCTGGCAAAGGTTACTTCATGGAGCCGCATTATCAGTGTCAATAAATCATCTGGTACACCCGGGTTCTTGAGAACAGACCACAGCTTCGACCGTGGTACTAGGTCGAAGGCAGCCCGTAAGTCGACAAAAGCCCCATATAGGCTACCCTCGCCCAGCACCACGGTCCTCCATTGCAGCAAGTTAAAGCGGAAAACCTGATCCACGGTACTTGTGGACATACGGAATCCCGCTTGAAACGGTGACAGAGCGTCATTATCCTCAGCCCAGTCAAGAAGCCTGTTCACAATCACACGCCCTACTATCTTTTGAATGGTATCAATAAGGCTTATCGGCCTGTAGTTGCTGGGCTGGGATCGGTCACCTTTCTTAAACACTGGTATAATTACTGCTCCCTGCCAGGATGTCAGTACTTCAGCACCCTTAGCAATATTGTTAATAAGAAGGTAAATGTACTTACACCAACGTTCTTTGTCATTAATAAAGACGTCGGCAGGAACACCGTCTATGCCAGGGGCGCGCCCGCTATTCACGGAGCTCAAAGCCACCAGAATTTCTTGAAGACTGAAGGAATTATCATTGAAGTGGGTTTGACGTATGTCCGCTGGAGATGTAACCAGTTTTGCCTCGGCATACTGTGTTCTAAAGAATTTTACCCACTCTTCTTCCGGAACATTGTTATTTGGGGGTTCAGGTATCCCCTCACCACCCCACTTAACAATGCTCCAAAACAGTCTAGAATCTTTCTTGTCACTAGCGCTTTTTAATTCGGACCAGTGATGCTCATCCCAGGCTTTCTTTGCGTTCGCTATACTAGCCTTATAATCCTTTCTAGCAGATTGGATAGCCATGGTCTCCCTACCCTTTAAAGCGGTACCTAGGGCATTTCGTGCATCCCTGCAATGGGCATTGTACCATTTTGCATTCTTAGGGATTCTCTCACCCTTGCCCTTCACAGGCTTCAAGAAGTGGTTTTTAATTGCGCAAAAGAGAGTATCATGAATTTCAACCAGGCTACTCAACCCAGAACTAGAAGAATTAATATGTTCCATGGCTAATATCGCTTTATCAGCTTCAATGTTGATGTTAGCAATGGCCTGTTGGTTGGTCGCAACGTTTACCCATCTCAACCTACGCATATCGTTTGCGGGGACAATTAAGGGTGGAACAAGGGCAGTAGGGCCTCTGGGCCCGTTGGAAGGTGACCACCATTTATGCTTTGTACACAGAGGGTTGTGGTCACTCTCGGTCCTCCACACAACCTCCATGTCACATACCAACGGCCATAGTTTCAAGCTACAGAGTACATAACCTATTCTGCTCTTATGCCACCCATTGTCAAATGTCATAGACCCATTTTTGTCACTTAATTTCCTTCCGTTTAGTGCTCTTAAACCTTTTTCAAAACATAAGGCATTCATACTAATCACATCCTCGGTCCAGCGTGCAACTGGTTTCAACTCTAGTTTTGGGACTCTCCAATGCCAATCCTCTTCATCCCCAAGGAAATCGTCGTCTGTGGCTAAGGGTTCAAATGTTTGATTAAAGTCACCTGCAATGACAATATTATTATCTTGAGAGTAAGTATCAAGGAGGGAACCCAAGGGCGCTAAAACCTCTGACCTCCCGCCCTTGCTACTCCTGACATAGACATTGTAGATGTCCAGTGATCCCAAAATGTCTGAATTCATTCTGATTAGTTGAATGTCTCTGTGGCTGGTCTCTGTTACCTTAACATCTAATTTTAGGGACTGACAACCCCAAATGGTTAGACCACCCATTGGTCTCCCCTTTGGACCTTTTAATGCAGGCACAGAGTAGTTCAAGTATCCCTGCGCAAAGGATGGTTCACATAACCAAGTCTCCTGAAATATACATAGATCAAAAGAGTTAACAAATCGAAGCCACTCTCCAGAGTCCAGTTTAGAGCACAAGCCTGCATGTTCCATGAAAACAATTTTCCCCACATTGTCCACGATACCATCCAGGTCCTTCAATAGAGGGTTGGCATAGTTATCCTCTGACAATTCTTGTGCAGTTACATTTAGCAAACCTTTGTAACAGTTAACATCAATGTCATCTAGGGGCATTCTCAAAGTTAGGGCTTGCTATAGATGCAACAACACACACTTCAGACTCAGTCATCGCGGTGGAATCGGACGGTAGCTCGGTGTATTTATACTCCTTACTGTTTACTAGAGAAATTGTGTCACCTGCTAATCTTCCTTGGGTCATGGAAGTAACATTTGTGAAGCCAATTCCCTCGTCTATAGGAATGTATGTTTTGTTTAGCTCAGCCGGATCATTAAGCACAACACTGCCAGCCCTCTCAAGTCAATCACATTCATTCAAGTCTGACAGTGCCGCAAATCTATTTTCAAGGCTGATTCCCCATTCGCTGGGTTGTACACTCCCTACCCCACTTGTTTGTCACCGAGTTCCACTTTGTCCTTAATATGCTTGGATTCACTGTACCACCCCTACGGTAGAAAAATCCAGAGTTAGCGGAATAATCTTCAGTGCTCCTACGTTGTGGGTGAAATATGTTTCTTAAGGCATCAGGGAGTACTTCTGGACTTAGAAAATGCAGAACTACGCAATCTCCTTTAAGTTTTTTCACACTGTTCCCTATCCAGTCCACCCTTCTTGCCATAGTAATTTCCCCAGCTAGCTGCTGTTTACCCCTTGGAGATATCATCATGTTATTACATAGCCAGTGGAATGCTTTACTGATCAAGGAAGAAGTAGATTCCACTTGACCTGGTTTTAGGGGAGGTACATTGGCCAGGACCAGAACAAGAGGGGAGGCCTCTACAATGAGTTGAACCGGGCCTTTCTCTATACCCATCCCTGTGGATTTTGATGGAAAGTCTTCATTGACTGCTACCTGAGCATCTTTGGCTACTGGGTGCTGAATAGGGGGTGGGTCTGACGTCACTTTATCCCTACCCCCTGTCCCATCCCCACGAATATTCGCAGTTGATTCAACTCTATTTAAGACTAGAGTTGGTATGTTACCCACCTCCTCCACTGTCTTATTTATCAGTCCCCTAGCCTATTTACCTCAGCTGTTAGCTGGTCAATTTTGGCTACCAATGGTTTAATTATAAATTTAATCTTGGAATCGATCATACTCACTAGCTTTTTAATCCGTTCATCCTCTAATATCTCCTTCCCAACTTGCTCCCCATTAGCCTCTAATGTAGCCATATTTTTAGGTGGAGAGGCTGTTCTTTTCCTGCTAGAGCGTAACCCACCACGTTTACTCTGGCCCTTTCTACATGCTCTGACAGCTCTCGTTGCAGGCACAGACACAGGGGAGGGGGAATTATCTTCTATCGTGTTTGACTGGTCAGCTGGATCATTGACCAGATTAACAACAGTAGATATGTTTAGATCAAGATTGACATCAGGGGGAAACTCAATATCTGGAGCATCACTGCAATGCACCTGTATCGGGGCTTCTACCATAGTGGGTTCTAGCAGAGAGCTCTGTATGGGGATAATAGGTGGTGAACTCAAGCCCAGTGATATCCTTCTTGTGCTATTAATTTTACTTACAACCTGCACCAGGTAATTGTCCATAGTATTAGATACAGAAGAAGACCTTTGCTTGGACATGTTGCACACAGTGAGATGGTAGTGAGCTAGCACTGGTAACCCTGAGGCAGGAAATAAATAGAGCTTGACAGTGAAATAGAAACACAAAGGTTCCAAAAGAATGTTGACAAAGATAAGTCTTACTAGAGGGATACCAGAAATGGACCACGGCAGCAACAAACAAGGATCCTGGCCCGGCCCAGTCACGGTCAGTCTCGGACTGTCTCAGACTGTCCGCCCTTTGTCCGGGCTTCGCCTGACGCGTCCCGCGCGCGTCCTCGCGGGACGAGGGACCTGACGCAGCTTTATGCACCTCCTGGCGCGATCAGTGGTGGCGTGGGCGTTTGCCCCAAGAGATCCTGGGGGTTGTAGGCAGTCATTGGACCGGCGGAGCAAAGCCCGGCCGGTCGTTCGTGATGCTGGGGGCGGAGCCAAGCCCGGCCGTGAGTGAAGAAACAGTGGGCGCAGCAAGCGACAACAATCAGCCCCAGAGTCAGTTACAGCGTCGGTGGACTTCAGGGGACTCGGCCCCTGACGTAGCTTTATGCGCCTCCTGGCGCGATCAGTGGTGGCGTGGGCGTTTGCCCCAAGGGATCCTGGGGGTTGTAGGCAGTCGTTGGACCGGCGGAGCAAAGCCCGGCCGGTCGTTCGTGATGCTGGGGGCGGAGCCAAGCCCGGCCGCGAGTGAAGAAACAGTGGGCGCAGCAAGCGACAACAATCAGCCCCAGAGTCAGTTACAGCGTCGGTGACCTACCACAAACCAACCATCTAGGGAAACCTACCAAACCCACACATTTCTGGAAACTAGACACCCTGCGGAGTCTAGCTAGGTATGGCTTGCATGGGTCCTCTAACGTTTTCCTACTCACAATCCCCTGCAAACCTCAAATTTAGCAGAAAAAAAACACTTTTTTCTGAAATTTCTATGTGAAATTTCCTCCTACCCAGCGTTCCCCAAGGACTTCCGATAAAAATTATACATCACTCGCGTGGGCAGGCCAAGTACCCATGACAGGCAATGGCCCAAAACCTATTGAGGCGACATCAAAATTACCTATCACAAAACAACTTGGTTTTGCAAGGGGGTCCCATGAGTTTTTGGCCCAGGGCTCATCGGCCATCTATGGAAACCTACCAAACTCGCACATTTCTGATAACTAGACAGCGAACTATGGCTTGCGTGGGTACCCTAAAGTTTTCCTACCCAGAATCCCCTGCAAACATCAAATTTAGCTGAGAGAATCCCTTTTTTCTGAAATTTCTGTGTGGGAAAGTTCCGGAATTTATGTAGATCCACATATTTCCAACCCAGCATTTCCCAAGGTCTCCCGATACAAATGGTACCTCACTTGTGTGGGTGAGTCAAGTACCCTCGACAAGCAAGGGCCCAAAACCTATTGAGGCAACATCAAAATTACCTATCACAGCCTGTGCTGCCCAGGGTGGATTTCGGGGGGGTTGCCCCGATATACCCCCAAGGGGGGCAGAAAAATTGGCTATTTTTGGGGGGTGGGGGCATTGGTATTCCCATTCCGGGCAGTCCCAACCTCCACGCATAGAAAAAAGCCAGCGTAATCGTTGGCATGTAGGGGGCATTTTGCCCCCCCCGTGGGGCAGATTGGGGGCTACGGCCCCCATCTACCCCCCCGGGAGGCAGAAAGGCTGTACTACTTGTAGGTGGGGGTGGGGACATTGACATGGCAGTTTTGGGCAGCCCCCACCCTAATTTAAAATGTTTCCAAAAAATCCCTGGCGTTGAGTGGGCTTTTTACCCCCCGGGGGGCATATTGGGGGCTACTGCCCCATCTGCCCCCCCAGGGGGGGGCAGGAAGGGTGTAATTTTTGTAGTGAGGGGATGAGGTCATGGCCATGTCCGTTTTGGCCAGCCCTCACCCTAATTCAAATTTGCCCCAAAAAAATTCCTTAGTGACTAGTGGGCTTTTTACCCCCGGGGGTGCAACTAGTGGGCGAATGCCCCTATCTGCCCCCCAGAGGGGGGTCAGAAAGTTCACCAGATGCCAGGGATTTTTTTTCCGGCTAATTTAATTAGGATGAGGGCTGCCCAAAATGGGCATGCCATTTCGGCTAATTTAATTAGGATGAGGGCTGCCCAAAATGGGCATGCCAATGCCCCCAACCTAAATAACATTTGCCCCAAAAAATCCCTGTTGTCTAGTGGGCTTCTTGCCCCCCGGGGGCAGATTGGGGGCTACTGCCCCATCTACCCCCCAGGGGGGACAGGAAGGCTGTATTTTTGCAGGGGTGGGGGTGGGGCATGGGCATGCCCGTTTTGGGGGCCCCCACCCTAATTCAAATTTGCCCCAAAAAAATCCCTGGTGTCTAGTGGGCTTTTTACCCCCCCTGGCCGGGCAGATTGGGGCTAATGCCCCCATATGCCCCCCGGGGGGGCAGAAAGTCCACTAGATGCCAGGGAGTTTTGCGCAAATTTTAATTAGGGTGGGGGCTGCCCAAAACGGGCATGCCAATGCCCCCACCCTAATTAAAATATGCCCAAAAATTCCCTGGTGTCTACTGGCTGTCATTTTTGCAGGGCGTGGAGGCATGTGCATGCCCATTTTGGGCAGCCTCCACCACAAATTATAATTTAAAACAAAAAATCCCTGGTATGTAGTGGAATTTTTGGCCCCCCGGTGGCAGATTTTGGGCTATTGCCCCCGGGGGGGGGGCAGAAAGGCTGTCAATTTGTGGCAAGGGGGGTGTCGGGGCATTGGCATGCCCATATTGGGCAGCCCCCACCCCTAATGTGGGCCCATATTGGACAGCCCCCACCCCTAATTATTATGAAAGACAAATCCTTGGTATCTAGTGGCTTTCTGCCCCACCAGGGGGGCATATTGGGGGCTACTACCCCATCTGCCCCCATGGCTTGCCAGTTCAGGCTAGGCTGTTCTCATAAGGCACAGGGCCAATTCTGATTTGAATAAAGCTGTGTCTGACCTGGGGTGGCGAAGTGAGCTAAAGAATGATAATGGATTAAACCCATATCTGTGACAGGGGGTGAGTGTCTGATAAGTTTCAGCTCTCCGTCCATCATCATCTTGTGTTTGCTTTGTTCGCCCTAAGTTAGCAGGGTGTGCCCAGATGTGGGACCCTTGCTCACTGTGACACTGGATTCAAGCTAGCCCTGCTGATGAGGGGTGTTTCCCTGAAACCAGTCCCAGGATGCTTGTTTCCGGTCCAGGGTAGACATGGCTTGGCAGTTCAAGCTGGACTGTTTCCATTAGGCACAGGGCCAAGACTGATTTGCATATAGCGGTATCTGAACTGGGGTGACAAAGTGAGATAAAGAATGATGATGGATTCAACTCAGAGCTGTGACTGGGGGTGAGTGTCTGAAATGTTTCTGCTCTCTGTCCATCATTTTCATAATCTCCTTGTGTTTGCTTAGATTGGATAGCAGCAGGAGTTTGAAATTAAATAGGGAGAATACAGAAGTGATGGTGGTGGGAAACAACCCCCAGGTGGATGGAATTGAACTGGCCTAATTCTCTTGGCAGTCTACGTAAGATTAGGTTGAAGGCCTTTTTTTGGAGCAAGATGAGACCCCAGAGTTGAATGTGAGTGGTCTGAAGAAGTCCTCCTTCTGCCCTGGCAGTGCCAGTATGCCAGATGAGATCATACTTTTTGAAAACCAAATTCTGCGGAATATAGACAAATTGAATAAGAAAAACCTCTTGTATAAATCCAATTTAACAAACAAGAACATACTGCTTTAAAAATTCTAGCAAGTAACGCCTTAACGGTAATAAAACCTTCCGACAAGGGAGGGGGAATTGTCCTGTGGGACCGCGATGAATATGACAACAAGATCTTGAAACAATTGAGTAAGCCATCACATTATCGTAAAATCCAAGATAGTCCTGCAGCTATGCTGAAAGCAAAACATTTGTATTTGACTACACAGGCACTTGAATGTGGATACTTATGTAAAAAAGAATATGACTATTTGAATATCACCATGCAAAAAGTGCCTACTTTATATGCACTCCCTAAAGTACATAAAAAGGGTGAAAAACCACCTGGGCGTCCTATTATTGCAGCATGTGGTTCAATACTGGAGCCTCTTACAAAATACATAGACACCTTCTTGAAGCCATTTGTGAGTGCCACACAAGCATATGTGAGAGACTATGGATTTTATCCACAAGATTGAACACTCTGTGTTTGATGGAGACCACCAGTTGTTGGTCTCCTTCAACATCGAGGGTTTACACACCAATATTCCACAGGACGGGGCGCTGTTGGCGATGGAAATGGTCCTTGAACAAAGGGTTTGGCCCCATCAGGTTCTCACCAAATTTCTATTGAAATTGGCTAGAACCTGTTTGAAAAGTAGCTTTTTTCATATAGAAGTGAGTTGTTTTTGCAAATAAAAGGCATGGCAATGGGGTGCTGCTTTGCCCCAGAGATAGCGAACCTCGTGATGGACCAGTTTGAAAGAAAGTATATCTTCGATGGGGTGGCCCCATTTCGACATCATTTGTTGGGGTGGGTATGCTTCATCGACAATATATTTCTAATATGGCATGGAAATGAAGAAGAGCCTGAGTGGTTCCATTCATGGCTGAACTCATGTACCCCAGGTCTGAAGTTTACTAAAAACATGTAGTAATGTCAGAATTAACTTCTCGGACATATGGATTTTTGATAATATTGGTAAACTAAAGGTTAGTCTTTACACTAAACCGACAGATAGGAATAACCTCCTTGAATTTACGAGTGGACACACGAGGAGCCTCAAAAAAAATTTGCCCTATGGGCAATTTTTACGGATTCGCCGTAATTGTTCTATTAAGGGCAACTATTTTGACAACGCGGAAATCCTTCTAAAGAAACTCTGAGCAAGAAGTTATCCGAGGAAATTAGTGCGGTCTGCCCTTAAAAGAGCTCGGTATACCCCACTCGAAATCTTGCTCACTCCTAAAATCAAGGGGATGCAGCAAAAATGACATGTGTTTTGACCTTTAATCCGAAATCTAATAAAGTTAAACCAATAATCTCGAGAAATTGTAGATTGATTGAACATCTCAACATTCCGAAACCATTTTTTTGCCTTTAAGAAATGTAGGAATCTGAAACAACGTCTTGTCAGAGCAAGCAGGGAACCACTGGTCAAAAAAGACACCAGAAGTCTGCTGGGCTTGTCGGCATTGGTCGGACACTTCCAGTGTACAAACTGTGCCACATGCTCAAGCACTATAGATTCTAAATCGGTTGTAATCAATAACAAGACCTACACTATGCAGCCCTTTTCTAATTGAAACACCAAAAATGTGGTGTATGTGGTGACTTGCCCGTGTGGGCAATCATATATTGGCCAGACCACTCAGGCGGTAAAAATGAGTAATTGCTAACATAAATCACGTATAAGATGCAGGACCCCAGGAGCACCACTGGTGCAACACTGCAATGAGTATGGGCACAGTGAAGATGATTTGGTCTGGTCTGTATTAGTGGTGATCAAAGCAAGTAACAAGGGAGAACTTGAGACCAAGTTGAACTGTATGGAAGCACGGTTGATAGAAAGATACCATGCTGCTGTATATGGTTTGAATGACAGAGATGAACTATGGGCATTAATCTAGATACATTGACTATTAGAAGTAGTGTATTTAGCCTATGGATTGTAACCCCGCTATAGGATGCACAGGAGGTGGGGCGGTACAGTTGTGTATAGGTACACTATGGATATTGACATTTAGTATATACTTTATGTTAAAAAATTTGGAGATGTAGAGATAATTATGCTGAATTTATATATGATTACCGTTTATTAGATATATTGTTTGAATGCAAGTTTTTATCTAACTTTTCACATGTATTGCCTTTTATTACTGACAATTCAGATAGAGAATATACATGTTAAATGACTTGAGAAGGTAAATCCGGATTTGAACATGCAGTGCAGCTGAACATCATGCTGATTATTTGGTTTTTGGATACCTTTGGGCTCCCAAGACTCGGGAAGGGGGCATCAATATAGTGTTGGACTTACTGATGTGGATGCTCGCTACAGGATGGAGCCCTTGATGCATTTTACTATAGGACTTGTTTATTTTATTATTTCCTTAGGATTGAAGTGGTCTTACTACCTGGGTGTTTGCGGGTATTAGTTCCTCGGAACAACCTTACAGTCCGTGAGTAGGAGAGTGAAATTCTCACTCGAGGAATTGGAGTGATTATAATTTTTATCGGTTTTAGTTTGGATTTGGGTGTCTTTCCTCCGGGTGTAGTGGTTTGGTGCACTCAGTATTAATAGCCTGGTCTCCTCTGGCACTAACTGACTTAGAGTGGGTGAGTGCGAACTTGGTTGCTTGTCTGGCTATACTACCCTTTTTCACCTATAATCACCTGACCTTCTGGGCACTGCATGTTCACTGATGGGATAGTTTAGATACGGTAGAATAACATGTATAGTTATGTTTTTCCTATTACAATTATAGATATGTTGATACCCTTGTCCTGATGAGGCCGAAAGGAATCATTGGCTGAAACGCGACCGCGACTGCGTCAACATATTTGAGGAGTCCCATTATTTTGATTTTTGCTGAAAGGGAAAGTGCCTATAGAATAACTTGATTAGAGGTGTGATTCCTCTGGCGCAATAGGGATTTCCTCAGAGTGTACTACTCGGAGTAAGGAGTGTACATTCCGATTGTTTTGATCTCAGTAGGGTTTTTTTAAGTATAGGTGAAATTTGCGAATTCGCGGTACGTGAATACGCGCGAAAGCGAATTCGTGGCAAAACATTGTTTGCGTGTTCGCTGGGCTTTTTGCGTGTTCGCGGGGCTTTTTGCGTGTTTGCGGGGCTTTTTGCGTGTTCGCGGGATTTTTTCAGCGCGGCTACCGCGAGGTTACCTATGCGGTCCTACATGGGCCAGTTGCGTGCTCGCGTTGTGCAATTGCGTGTTCGCGTCCGTTTTTGGGTGCTCACGGACAAAAAGTTTCGCGACCAAGCAAAGAAATCCACAAGCTTGCGAATTGTGACTTTTTTGACAAATTCGCGTGATTCGCGGAACGCGAATTTGTCAAAAATTTGCAAATTCCGCGAGCGGAACGGATTTTACGCCCATGTTTAGTTTTTTTGTATTCTTTGTATATGTAGAATATGTTGTATATATTGCGTATATGCATTGTATCTTATATATGATTGGGATTTTCAGGGGTTGTTCATGTCCAGTACATATTATGTTTAAACATGAGGAAATTTTGATTTGATTTGTTTGTGCTCAGCCCCGTCATATGACACGTTTATTAGTTGAAAATATGAATATGTAGATTTTCTAAAAAACAATTGAAACATCAGGGTAATTAATTGTACCTTGAATGAAAATAAAAGATTGATCGGCCCCTCTGTACCTTCTTCTTCTTTAAACACATCATTGCCCAGATATAGGAGGGTGATTTGGGCATACCCCTCCTTTGTTTGAACCCGGACTGTTCCCATGAGGCACAAGGCCAAGACTGATTTGCATATAGCGGTGTCTGAGCTGGGGTGGCGAAGTGAGATAAAGAATGATGATGGATTCAACTCAGAGCTGGGGGTGAGTGTCTGAAAAGTTTCAGCTCTCCGTCCATCATGTCCATCATTTCCTTGTGTTTGTTTAGATTGGATAGCAGCAGGAGTTAGAAATTAAATGGGGAGAATAGAGAGGTGATGGTGGTGGGAAACAACCCCCAAGGTGGATGGAATTGAAGTGGCATAATTCTCTTGGCGGTCAACCCACCCCTAAATCGGAGGTCAAAAGTCTGGGACTCTGGCTTAACAATAAGCTTTCAAGGACAACTCATGTAACAACACTGGTGGCAACATGCTTCGGCATGCATCGGACTCTGAGAAAGTTATGAGATGCCTACCTGAACCTTCAAGCAGGATAGTTGTGCAAGGCCTAGTCATATCACAATTTGATTATGGGAACTCCCTGTACCTGAGAAATCCCAAATCGGTTATAAAAAGACTCATGGATACTCAGAATGCCGAAGCGTGCACAGTGTTGAAAATACCTAATCGCCACTCCGCAACAGCGGCCCTGGCAAGCCTGCACTTGAAAGGATTCATTTCAAACCTCTTTGTTTGTCCCATCGAGCGATGCATAAAAAGTGTCCCAGACTGATCCAAAGACTAGTTTACTCCTTACACACCCATCAGAAAGCTGCGGTCAGCCAGCCAGACACTTTTTGTTGTAAGAAGGATTATGAAAACTAGGAATGGAGGACGGTCCTTCACTTTCCTAGTTCCCAAGCTCTGGAATGCTCTCCCACAGCAAGTAAGGTGAAAGGAGACAGAACTAATATTCTAGACACTGCTATAAAAATCTCTTTTTTAGCCTTCATGATCAGCACTCACAACCAATTCGCTGTCTTTGGGCTGGAAGAACTTCCTGGGTAGCCATGCACTTTAGAAATTCTCAAAGAATAGAATAGAATAAGAAAGAGGAGAATAGAAAGTATTGCTACAATGATAATACATGGCAAAACTGTGTTTGTAAGCGCCAATTTAAGATGTTATAGTTAAATCAACAATATTTCTGTTGCCAGATAACAGTGCTGGGTGGTAAAGCCCCACCTCAACACACTGTCATGAGAAAATTGTCCTCAAAAACATTATATTAAGTGAAGCAATGAAATTATCCCAGAATTTCGGTGGAGAAAAAATTGCCCAGTCAAATGGGGCCTTATTTATGAAAGCCTTGCGCCATCGGTGCGTCACTTTTTCCCATGTTAAAAGTGACGCACCGGCGGCGCAAGGCCTTCATAAATAAGGCCCATGGTCTTTTGATGCAACACCATTGTTGACTGTCATCACAATGCCTTTCAGCAATTCCGATTGCTGTGACAGGTGGCAAATGGCTGTCAGAATCTTGCCTGCAGGAAATGTGCCAGCAGCAATATGTGCATGGGTGAAGTTCTGTACAAGGAGCAAAATTACCTCAAGCGCGCTGTGGTGAGAGGACATTTCAAGTCTCATCACTGAATTATTTGTGGGGCCCAGTGTTGAGGCTGTGCATTGCTTGTGGGGTGCTCTTATTTGTTAGGCTGATGTCCTGTTAGAAAACACCTAGGAATGGCCACACACCCCCAGACCATTCGAACATGCATAAAAGCGATTTGTTTTATTTGGTCTAGCATTAACTAACTAACTAGCTTCGGGCACCCCGAATGCCAGCGCCCTTGCCCCCATGACCCAGAAAGCAGGGAACAAGACATACAATTTGGTAGACCAATTAGCACAGACAATGTGCAATAATATCACTTCATCACATGAAGAAATGAAGAAATGTAACAACACTATCATACCCTCTATTTTTTTGTGGACCGTTTATTCAACCGAAGGGGTGGTGCAAACTTTGTTACAAATTCTAGCATGGAATTATTATTGTGCTCTCAGTTTTCTGTGTATTTGGCATTTGTGCCGGGGCACCCATAGCAATGATATCGCTGGTGGACATGTATTTATTTACTCAGCATGACTTATCATTTGGAGTCTGCATAAACAAATCATACATTCAGTGCGATCATCTTGCTTGTCTTCCACTGCAAAGCAGCAGTGATTGATTAAAGTGATGCATGAGCATACATTTAAACACGAATGAATGCCTTTGTAAACGTTCAATCATATCTGGCAAGCAACAAAGCACTTACTATTGAACACAAACATTTGATAGAGTGGAGATTCATTTCATGTGTTGGGGTGCATCAGAATCTCCATTAGAGCGCACCCGCACATAATCATTTTCTGTAGTAAAGTGAAGTGTTAGAATTGTGAAATGTATTAACATGAAAACATGATGTATTTTAGGACACTGAAGTGTAGCATGGGGAATCAACTTAGAAGATGAATGTAACAGGCAGAAAACATTAAGACCTGGTGTTGTGCAACTGACAACTATTCATGTATTAGATGTGCATATTAATCATGTGATATTATTATTAGGTAAATGCATTAGTTGAAATTGCATTAATGTAATGTGAATTTGTAAGGCTTATGTGATGTCTTCTTATGTCAGCTGAAATGTATATGCCTGAAATGGAGGTTACTGACAGCTCTCATTTTTGAATTAACAGTTTTAATTCCATGGGTGCAGTGAAATCTGTTATTTTCTAACTTTTTGTGTTGCAGGTGAAAGAAGCGCTCAGGTTAGATATAATGATGTCTTTACTTTATTAGTCAGGCCAGGAGAGAAGAAATTGCAATCATATGGTTTGAGTCGATAAAGGAAAGCCACTGTGCTTCAAACAGGAGAATGAATGGGGACCAAGGACAAATTGTAACAAGAGAAGTACAGCGCCAACATCATGGAAAAACACCTTCATAACTGTGCCCAGCATGGATGGCGTGATGCAAAGTGCACCATTGGAGTGCTACCTGTGAATAACTGGATGTTGGAATTAGGGATAGCGCGCCAGTTGTTCCTTGCCTTCAGAGAGAGAGCTCTGTCTTTGGTAGCTTTATTCTACTTGACCCATTAATTGTGGAGAGACTTTATAGGAAGACTCCACATGCTGAAACCTTTTATCCTTCCTTCTGAAAATGCCTATTTAGGGAGATCTCCTTAGTTAGAGTAGGGACAGATTAATGCTTTCCACTCACCAACCCTTGATGTAGGAGAACTTGGACTCATGCTTTCTGATCTTCTGTATCTTACTTGTTGAATTAATTGTGTTGTTTATGCTGCACCGTCTAAACTGAAGGCACAGATTTGTCTTCATGCTAATTCCTATGTATTTCTACACTTCAATACCCCGGTTTTGAGGTGTCTTTATGTTCAGTTATATTTGGCTTTGGGTTAAATTAACTAAGCTTCGGTAGTTGTCCATCGGTTATTATGTATCCTAGAGAGTTATTGACTAATATTTTATAATAGCTTTTCTCTCCTTCACACTCTCATGCTGTGAAATAAAGCCATCGGGGAGTGACTCTAGAACAGATCTAGAACTTATGGGCCTGGCCCTTTCAGTTGGTAGCCGTGTAGGATGTTTTGCACATGAAGTAAGAGGAGAATCTAGTAGTAGTCTAGAACAAGTGGAAGCTGGAACCCTAAAGCCCTGAGCTAGAACCCAATGATCGAGAACGGAAGGCGATGGAATCTGGCGGAGTCTGATGGAGTTTGATGGTGCAATGCAGTCAGCGGTGGAAGGAGGAGTGAGTATTAATAAGGTGTGTTAGATTGCGGGAATGATTTGATTGTGTGATGTCTTGCAGAGTTGGAGTGATAGTGGAGTGAATGTGGTTTCAGGCCGGATGAGGTACAAGGATTGAGATTTGAGTTGCAGGTCCAGATGTGGCCTAGGACTCCAGGATAATAAAAGGTATAGAAGACACCGAGATTGTGATTGACTGACAGAAGAACTGAAGAGTTGTCATCTGACATCATCAGCAATTCCACCTAATACAGGGAACTTTGTGTTAATGGGATGCATGGGCATCGTCTAGTGAACCTTCCCTACAGGGGTGAACTGTATTGATTTGCGTGAAAAGAATGGCCTGGAAATAAATCTTTTGAAAACAAGTGTGATGGTATCATTTGTAATCGTTCTTCTAAGAAAAATCAAAAATGGCTCATTCTGGGAAACAGAATTCATGAGGTTAAACTCTACGTATACCTAGGAGGGAAAATAAATGTAAGCGGCTCCTTTGGCTCCCAGAAGAAAGTGATAAGGGCGAAAGCAGCAATTAATTATGGCTTCTCATCATTGGCCAGATCCATTCAAGGCCATGATCTGAAGCACATGGAATCAGTTATGAAAGCTAAATTGTTGCCAACCCTCACATACGAATCGAAGATAATGCTAGATGATGAGGCTCTTCTGCTAGACAAATTGATGATAAGAGCCTATAAACAAACCTCCAGGCTCCCTAGGTCGGCCTCTCTTGCACAGCTCTGGTTAGAATTCTTACTTACAAATCAGACACTTGCAAGGCTGGCGGCATTCATAAAACGTTGTCATATCCTGTGAGTAGCAGTGGAAAACACCCTGGCTAATTTAGTCTCGACAGAATCAAGTTACAATGGGGTAATGGCTCTCACAAGAAATATCTAGAAAACAACATTGGCGCGCTTGAATTGGGTGACCTATGGACCCCTAATACCCCTGGGCAAACTTTCCAGAAATTAGTAAATAAATAATAATAAATCAACTAAACTGCAAAGCTGGATGCCAGACATGGAAAGCCTGTCTAGACGTTGTCATGGGTGGCTGGTGTGGAAATCATTTTCCATTCTAAGAGAATCATCCGTGTTGGCAGCACCCTTCCACCGAAAGGTCAAACAGTCATTTCTTGTCTTAAGATTCGGAGAAATACCCATTCTAGCACTCATGCCAAAAATTAAGATGGCTGGTCTAAGTGAAGATCCGTCCTGCTGTCTATGCCACCAAGGAAATTAAACATTGCTCTACATCTGGCCTGTATTGATGGTTTAACGAAGATCTCTATGAAGTTGCAAATTCCTTGAAAGGGGAATTAGGTTGTAAGGCTGTACTGGTTGAGTCTATGGACCCATGCAACACATTGCTGAATATTAGACTAACCGAGTTGTTGGAATATTTTTCAAAAAGATGATCAGTTTATAGGTTGGGCGATGAGTAATCTTGACGAGGTTCCCAATTCTAACTTTAAAACATGATTAATCAGTAGCCTCAAAGGCAAACTTAGCATGAGCAGATAATCTTCAAGGACGGGTTGCTAGGGATTGCTATAATTAGCTGTTCCCTATCCCGTTAAGCTCAGGCAACTATTTTGTTTATCCTGGTCTTTAATGATGGGAAGTCTTGCACACTTGCACTTTTACAGGCGGAGCCATAGCCCATCTGGCATTGTATATATACCAGCCTCAGTCCTGAACATAAGCACTTTAAATACCTGTATTAATGTACTTAAGGGAACTTCAGCCGTCCATATGGCAATCTTGCACTTTAAGCACTAGGAAAAAGACCAGTCCCTTATTAGCCACTTGTATACAATGTATTTCTGTATTTGGCACCTCTACTTAAATACCTATGAAGGAAAGTTGAAGAAAGTGAAGGTCTTGTGGTAAGATGCTCATTGTTCATTATAGCTGTATGACAAATCTCTTTTTTAATCCTTTTTGTATGTATTTTTGAACTCTATGTACTGTATGATATTGTTCATAGTTTTAATTGACTGATAAACCATTATATTATTATTATGATTTGGGTGATCCAGGCTGGTCGAGGGTCACAGTGTGTAAAGGTACTTGAGTGGTTGAATTCTATCAATCGTTTTAGATGCCAGACAATTAAAGATTTAAGATGACTGTGAGGGAATGTGCATGAAGAAATTGTGAAGGAGAGTGAGCTGCTGAGAGGAGTGAGCGTGACATCATAGTGTATTGCTCTAATGATAGGTCAATTGGTGTAACATCTTGCTGGGATTGGTTGGTAGTCACCGGGAAGTTTGTAATTGAAAAAGATTATTCCATCGTGACCTATTGATGGGTAAATTACAATTGGAGTCATGTGATGTTTCCTGGTGTTGCAGGATCTTTTCAGGGGTGATGAAGGGGTTGTTACACGTGTAGGGGAACAGGCATCACCTGAGGATACTCCAGTACATTATGTGGTGACAAAGTTTGGGCTCCACACTATAATTTGGCTCCAAATTGGCACAAGATCATGATAAAGGAGGGTGAATTGTCATTTCCTTGCTTTGCTTCATTTCGGTTGGATGTATTGAATGAGATCAATGGAGCAATGTTTGCTCTGCCACCTTTGCCTAGACCCACACAGTTCAAAGTGTTAGATGCATGGATGTGTGCAGCTCATGCTAAGCAAAGAGTGAAATAACAAGGGAGAATAAGGAAAACTGTGTGGGCATATCAGGATGTACAGTGGGATGCACAACTTAAAAGGTGGAGTGTGGACACTATTGAGGGAAAAAGGTTGTACGCGGTGCTGGTAGGAGATGGAGGATCCCAGGATAAGACCGGGAGGCCAAACAGAGGAGACAGTAGTGACAACAAAGACAGAATATTTGATGGGTTTTTAACTGAGCTTCCTCCACCTTACAGCCTGCAATTGTGTGCAGAAGCTCGAGACCTAGAAAGTGCTGAGAAGGTGGAGAGTGTAGTAGCTCAGGTGGGTCCTGATCAAGGAGTTGTGGGAACGATATCAGAAGGAGTGTCCTCCGTAGGAGATATGGAACAGAATGGAGTTAATTCACAGTTGACGGAAGCTCTTACAGTACCGGTTATCATTGGTCCTGTTGTCCCTTTTTAGGACATGAGCTCAGTGTAGAGCCTTAGTCAGAGACATCCTATACATGCTGAAGAGACTGGATTGTGAAGAGCAGGGAGCACAAAGGGAAATTGTCCTTCTCTGGAATCTAGTACCTCTTTTAGCAGCTACAGCTGATTCTTCTGGAATTTGTATTCGATCCAGTACTTTACAGTCTATACCCATGGGAAGCACTAGTTCAGATCTGTGGATGTGGGTAAATCCTGCAAGAGGACCAAGGGGTGCAACTTTAGAAGCATGCACAAGCCAGAGAGCCTCTGGAAGTCAGCATGTCCTAGACTTTGCATACTTAGAGTCCTGGCTGAGAGACCATAATAACAGTAACAAGAGTCTGGGTAGTACGGCGAGTCAGGGTACCATTAAAGCTGGAGTGGATGTGGTGAGGCTAAAGTGGATGAGATCCTTAAGGGGAAATCTGCCTTTAGACAGAATAGAGACCTTTGAGCCAGATGACCTGTTGTTTTTAGTGAAAGGACATCACCCGAAGGGCAAGACAAGGACATGAAAAGTGTTTGAAGTTGGCTCAGAGGTATGGAGTAGACATTTCATGAACCAAAACATTACAGAGAAATCATACGCTTACTTACAGTGACTAGGAACTAAAGGAATAGAGAATGATGGTGGTGAAGATGAACATTCAAGAACTGGTAACAGGAATAAGGTTCTGGAGTATGCTGGATACGTGGAAGTAGAGATGGTCAAAGAAGAAGAGTGTAAGAAATGCAACAAGAGAGACAAAACCTCCAGGAGAAACACAGGGAGTAGAGGCATATCCGTTATGGGAATTAACTAGCATAGGGTATGTGCATGTTCCCTGGAATAGGAGTGACCTTGCTGCTTTCACAAATGATTTTCCCAGGCTTCAGGAGAAACCTGCGGAGTGTTATAGGCAAGTTGATCACTTTGTTGCAATCTTGAAAGTGTTGTGGATTGATTTAAATGCGTAAGAATGACGCGAAAGTGGTGCAGGGGGCTTGTAAATAAGCCCTCTTGTTTGAAATTGTGGTTCCTAGTGATCTATGGTCTGCTTGTAAGATAGTTATTGAATGGCCTGCTGCTGAGCCAGAGGGGGACCGAGTAACACAGGAGCCTTCGTCTTTGATTATGAAGAAGTACTTCAGGTAACCACATGGTTGCAGTCCAAGATAGGCTCTCAAGACAATGATTGGGTTAAGATAGGTCGAACGACCTAGTAACTTAAAGAGTCATTAAGTGCTTACTATGAACGGCTGTTGCAAGCCTTTAAGCAGTACCGTGGGCTAGATACACTCGACCCTAAAGACATGGGACAATCAGCCTCATGATGCAACATCACCTAATTTGTTGGCAAAACAAGTCTGTGGACGAAATTCTATGGTACTCCAAATACTGCAGTGATCAGGTGGACTCTAAACATAGGAGGATTATGGGGAAATTGCAAATGCAAAACGCACAGAAGGTAGAGCTAGAGCAGCTGCAGGCTATAGTGGGAACTGTAGCCCGTGGTCAAGGGAATGTTCCAGGAGGTGTCTAAGCTACCTCTGAGAATAACTCGGGGCAACTAAACCCACCATTATATGCCCTTAATTGAAGCGCTGGACGTATTTGATCCAGACCCACCCTTATGACAGTGCCTGTATACTTGGCGCAGTCTTAGAGGTAGACCAGAGTGGACCACATGTTGAAGCAGACGTACAGGGTCATCCGATTACATTCTTGATTGATACTGGTACTACCTGTTCTACAGTGAGATCTGAAGTATCCCCAAACCAAGCCCTCCTGGGAAAATCAATGCAAGTTGTAGGATTTTTAAACCAAAGAATGACAAGCCCTTTGACAGAAGAGGTGATGGTGAAATTAGGAACATTTCAGGGTCACCATCAGTTCATGGAGTGTGACTCAAGTCCAGTCTGTTTGTTAGGACGTGAGCTTTTGTGTAAATGTAATTGTACTATCTACTACAGACCAAAGGGAATCGAGTTGCAAACTAATGATGAAGACATTGCTTTCAAGTTGGCTAATCAGAATTATTGCACAGCCATGTTCCCTTTACTGATGGTGGAAGACATGCCACTGAACTTGAGAGTTCATGGGACTTCTCAGGGGAGTAAATTGGACTGTTCAGTTCAGTTCAATTTTTTTATTCTGAAAGTTCACCCTTCCATAAAAGTAAATGCATATAAAACAATCATAATTCTATCCACATAGGTACATTATCACATTAATGTAAATCTGATCAAAACTTATCTGTACATAACACTAAACATTAAAAAAGGAGATATCAGCAAATCATTATCAAAATAAAGTACAACATACCCTCAAAGCATGTCTTAAGCATGTCTTAAAAATGACCCTACATGTAAACATGTTTCACTATCAGACAGTTGAAAAATTGTTGAAGATATTGCTCCACTCTGTCTAATGTCTGGATATCTCCTTTTAAAAAGTGGAAGCAAAAATGTCCTTGTATATAATTCATAAAATTTACAAAACAGTAAAAAATGTAACATGGTTTGGCCTGACTCATTAATCACGGGCAGGGGATAGCAGCAAGATTTGGTTAAAACCCAGAGGGAAAACACAGTAAATATTTAATCATATCAGCTCAAAACCTAAATAGCAGGGAACACTCCCATCTCCCACAAGACTATTCTAAATAGACAGGTAATAACACGGAAATGTTCTGAGGCAAATATGCAGGTATCAATGGTTTCCCTACTAGACTATTAAAACCGGTTTCATAGGCTAGGTTATAAAAAGTTGAAGCTACTTCCCTTTTATTAAAAGTAGGACATGAATCTCTCATTGTAGAAATTTGCTCCATGCTGAGAAATTGGACTGATTCGAGGAGTTCAACTAGTCCGCATTCAGGTCAAGCTAAATGCAAAGTTTCCTAGAACTCCTCAGTACAACCTGACCCCAGAAACAGTGGCAGGGAATACACCTGTAACTGAGTTCATTATTGTGCAGTGGGGCATCCTAAAAGAGATCATGAGAAGTCCGCGCAATTCTCCTATCATGGGATTGTAGAAGCCGAGTGGGGGATATTGGGGAAGATCAACAATATAGTGGTTCTGTGTTTTCCCGTGGCACCGAATCCATCTGTGATCTTGCTCCAGATTCCTTGTAAGGCTGAGTGGTTCGTAGTGATTGACCTCTGCCAAGCATTTGTTCCATGCAATTGCATGAGGAGAGCCAATTTTTATTTGCTTTCCATCTGGAGACTCATGTCTTAACATGGTGTTATATCCCTATTCAATCAGGTCTTGAAGAAGAACCTTGAGTGCTTGACTCTTCCCCAAAACTCAGTGTTAGTCCAGTACATCGACAACCTCCTCATTGTGCATGAGGCTTGTAGCGATGATACTGTTACCTTACAGAACAATCTGGCTGTTAATGGGCATAAGGTGTCTCCAAGTAAGGTTCAGTACTGTCTAAACAATATACAGGATTTGGGTCATTGAATTGAAAAAGGCAAGAGGATGGTGTCTCCAGAACGAGGGAAGGCGATCATGAAAATAAATCTGCTCAGTACCCAAAAAGGGGTCAAGATGTTCATGGGAATGGTTGGATATTGCCGACAGTGCATTCCTAATTTCTCCTTGATGGCGAAGCCTTTGCAGATGCTGACCCACAAGGATGTGTGTGATCCGGTACCTTGGGACAATGACTGTCTGCTTGCCTTCCTGGAGTTGAGAGAGGGCCTGTGTTGCGCTCCAGCTTTAGGAATGCCTGATTACAACAAGTCATTCTCATTACTCTGCCATGAACAAGAAAATTGTGCTCTTTCTGAACTCACACAGATACCTAGAGTGCCCCTAGACCAGTAGCCTATTTCTCAGCTACATTAGATCCTGTAGCTTCAGCATTGCCCAGATGTCTCAAATCCATTGCTGCAACTAGTGTCAGTATTGAACGATGTGAAAGCATAGTGATGAGTCACCCTCTTACAGTATATGGACCACACTCAGTTGAGCTCCTGATGACGAGAACCAAAAAACATCAACATTTGACAAATATTAGGCTGACAAGATATGAGCAAGTGTTGCTCGCTGCAGAGAATGTTACCCTGACGCATTGTTCTGTGCTAAATCCTGTACCTTGTTTCCTGTTTCAAATATTGAAGGGGAAGAATGTAAAGACCATGACTGTTTAGATGGCACTGAGCTTTGCACAAAACCGATACCTGACGTTGTCGATGAGCTATTGTCTGATTCCGATCAAGTCCTTTTTTTGATGGTTCATGCTGTAGGAGACAATGAAGGTAATTTAAGAGCAGCTTTTGATGTCTGTACTATTTCAGGAGTGGTAGCATCTGCACCAGTGGCCATAATCACTGCCCTGACCCATGCATGTTGAGTTCCTGAGCAGAACTGAGTCACCATTATACCAAAAGCCAGTATGGTTTTGGTGTGGTTCATGACTTTGGACAGTTATTCCCTCAGAGAGGATTCCTAACATCATCAGGTTTTCCGAACAGGAATGGGGAATATGTGAGTCAAATGTTGGAAGCTTTGCAACGGCCAAGAAAAGTGGATGTCATTAGATGCTCAGCCAATGGAAGGGGAGATGACTTTGTTACTACAGGGAATAGGTACGCAGAGGAAGTTGCTTGTTTCTGTGCTCTTCCTGCATGTGTTTTCAATGGGGAATATACTGGTGAGAGTTCAGAGAAGACTGAACTCAGCATGGTGCTAGCAGCTGTTGCTTACACCTGGGATAAAGTAAGATGATTGCAAATGGAGGCCACAGACAAGGAACAAGTGGGTTGATCAGATCAGGCTGTGAGAAAAAGGAAGATGACTTTTGGGTGTCAGATGATGGTAGGGCAGTATTACCTGATTGTTTGTTACATCCAATAGCAAAGCAGATTCATGAGGCAGCTCATAGAGGAAGGGATGCAAAGGTGAGATCATTTAGGAAGATTTGGTTCAATCCGAGGTTTTGAGTAATTGCCGAAGCTGGGTGTCATAAGTTTGTTAAGTGCCAACAAATGAATGCTGGGAAGAAGACTGTTTTTGCCTTGAGTCAAATTGGAAAATCAGGGGGTCCTTTCAATCAGATACAAATGGATTTTGTGTGGAATGGGTTGAGATACATTCTGGTAGTTGTGTGCCTCTTTTCCCGATGGGTTGAAGCTTACCCAACTAGAAGTTGTGGAAGTTTCACCGTAGCAAGTTGTTGAGGGAACTAATTTCTAGATTCGGATTTCAGGCTATCGGATAAAGGCACGCACTTTCTCAATTAAATCATGAAGTTGCTGTGCACTGCCTTGAGCGTGAATCAGAGACTGCATTGTAGTTACAAGCCAGAAGTATCGGAAATGGTGGAGCAGATCAACTGCAAATTGAAATCGAGCTTGCAAAGGCGTGTGCCTTGACATCTCTGAAGTGGCCTGATGCATTGCCTTTGATGCTAATGAGTCTGCGCAGCATTCCTGACAGGAGAACTGTGTTGTCGCCTCATGAGATACTAATGGGAAGAGCAATGTGTATGCCAGCTGTGCCTACTGCTACACTGGTGGACACTATAGATGATTTGGTCCTTGACTACAGTCAAGGATTGGCTGACATAGTTGTTCTGTGTCTCATCAGGTTGAAGCAGAGACCTCACAGGCTTCAAAAGATCTCTGCCATGACTTGAAACCAGGGGACTGGGTTCTCATTAGAAAACATGTGAGGAAAAACCGTCTTGACTCTTGGTGGCATGGACCATGCCAAGTGATACTGGTTACAAACACTGCTGTGAAGTGTTGCGGAGTACCAAACTGTGCCCATGCCTCATGCACCCGAGTCATAGGTCTCTCTGATGGAAACAGCGTCTCTCCCAGAAGAATTTCCAGCCATGACCATGGGCTCAATGGAGGGAACAAGCCAAGCTGGAGAGATACCTAAAGAGGCTGGATACACACCTGATCGATCAAGCTACACAAGACCCTGGTATAGACTTTGAGGGAGACGGTAATGTGGCGAGCGGTACAGAGTCTGACTCAGCGGAAGGGACGGTGTGACAAGTGGTCGTCAGTAGTCGAGAAAGAGAGATGCTGTGATGAACCTGGCCTGTGAAAAAGAGGAGGAGGAATCTGAGACTTGCATCTTTATAGAGAACATGCACCAATAGATGAATCTTCAGAGTGTGATCAAAGTGAAGCTTAGCAAACTACACATGGTGCGAGAAGGTCCAGGAGAGCTTGAGTGCAGTATCAGAGATATTCCTCTCCCCAGTGGACTCATCTGTTTACAAATGCCGGGGAGAGCGAGGTCTGACATTTCAGTACTGATTGTCGAGCTCTTGTAGAGAGTTTCTGGAATTGAAGCTAATTAACTTCTGTCATTCACTTAACTTTCCCACCAAGGTTGAGTGGTTTATGGACTCTTATTCTAGAAGACATTGAATTCCTAAGCTTTGGAGCCCCACAGTCTCCTCAAGAGATTGCAGACAATGAGTCATTGAGGAGATTGGCTCTAAGGGATGTAAAGTGAATTTTGAACTGTAAATAAGTGTGTGAAGGAAAATAACTTAGACCAGAGTGGAAAAATAATATTATTAGGGACTTCCATTTATAAGAAGAAAGAGGGCTAGGGAAGTCTTCAAAGCTGTGTAAATACTGTACAAAAGACTGTTGAAAAGAATGTTCCTAGGTTTCAAGAAAAGGGTTGCTCAAGGACATTGTTACACGTGAAGAAGAGGTAGACAAACGAGACTCTATGTGTTGCTAATCTTGCGACCTGTAATGCAAGCTAACTTTGAAAATGGAGTCTGGAAATTCGAATCGCAGAAACAAATAAATTATAGTTACACTCATTGTAGGAGTAATAATAGGAATGGCTGTAGTCATCACTGAGTAAATTTTAAGTGCACACAAAGGTGAGGAACATGGAGTGGGGGTACATGGGACATCCACAACTACCACTGCTGCCTTCAAAAAGGGCACATTAGGAGCTGAGAAAGGCTTAATCGAGCAAATTATTTGCTTTCTTCATGTATCCAAAGGTGGTTACACGTTAAATGCTTATGCTAAGTTGGTGTATGAGTATGTCAACACTATGGAGGTGAGAGATTGTTCTGTGTGCATGCAAGTATCTGTTTTGGTTGCCGACACCAAGATATTCGCCAAAATATTTGCCAACCGATTAGCCCAGTTGGTACCTCTGGTGGTTTTCCCAGAACAAGTTGGGTTTGTTTGTAACCTGACTTTTAATCTAAGAAAAATATTTGAAACTATTCCAAGACTCAAGTCAAGTCAGCTTTATTCGGAGTAATATTACAGCCATAAAAGTGTTCGACAAATACAATACACTAATCAATTAAATAAGAGTAAAATAATTTCAAATCTTTACAATGCTAAAATTATCAAAAATGTATGTCTTTCATATAATCAGATTAAAAAGACGCATTCTTAAAATTCCATTTGAGCAGAAAAATACATTATATACCTTTAAAATATCGTTAAATTCAGTCATTAGGAACTTCATATAATAAGGCATCCAGATAAGACAGTTTGGGCAAGATGTAGGTAAATCATATTTACCGACTCTTAAATACCGAATTTTACCGATTCGGTATTTAAGAGTCGGTAAATATGAAGGGGGGACATGTAGGACAATCCAGATGTTTTTTTACTGCCAGTGATTCCCTGAGTACCCTATCTTCCCCTTTGCTGAGGGATAATTCCCAGATAATTGAGGTTCCTTCACAAGCGCATGGTTCTCCCCGTCTGGCACCTCATAGAGTGCTTTCTCCCACTGTGGTTGTCGCAAATAAGAAGAGTGGTGCATCTGCCCCGACGTTGGGGTCTGATGGATCTGGTGGTACCTTGGGCCATGTGCCTCGGGAAGCACCCGGTAATGCGGGCCCTTTAGGAAATATTAAGGGGGCTCTTAGGTCTAGTGGGAGTCCTATTAGGAAGTCAAAGTCAATAGAAAGGCAGGCTAAAAAAATCAAATTTAATGCACCCTCTAAACCGGTCCCTAAAAATAAGGCAGGCGCTCATTTATTGAATATTACAGTCAATCAGGATATGTTGGAGGCCTGTAAATCCACCATGAACTGTATGTTGAATGATAGGCTGGGTCCTATTGTAGACAAATTGAATGACATCGGGAAGATCTTGGTGGAACAAAACAAGCACTTAGAGTCCTTACACATACACAATTCAGTGCCTTTAAATCTGAATACAGTCACTATGACACCATGCCCTATTCCTCCAGCTGTAGAAGTAGCAGTAGGCAACCCACCAAATAGTACCCAACACTGTAGCGCCAATATGGTTGCAAATGGTAGTGATTTTGACAAATGTCCCGCCTCTGCCCGATGATCACAGGAACATTTTACACAACTTAGAAATAAGGTAACCTATTGGCTATCTAGTAATATTTCCCTGGGTCCAATGGTGGAAAGTAATATCATTATGGCACGCCGAGTGGGGTGGATAGGGAGCTTGAGGAAGCACGAAGGGGGCGACTGTATTATTGTGAACTTTAACAGCAGTTACTTTGTGGATAGAATACTTCGGGATGTCTACCTCAATTCCCCCCATTGTGATAATGGCATAAAGGCGCTCCCTCTGGGTTTCTTCTATAAGGTCGACCATAGAAGTCGGCTGCACTCAAATTCTCTATTTAATGGTCCGGCCCAAAGTTCTTCTGTGGTGTTGAGGGCGGGCCCTTCTTTACAATTTGGAGATGTAGGGTGACCTGTCGGGCACCAGTCGGTTTCCCGGTTGGAGCTCTCGAATAGTTTGTCAGCCCTCTCCAGGTTGGAAGAGTGTGACTGACTACTTTGGAGGCCTGAGGCAGCAGGAGAATTATCCCAATGGCAGGAGGACCATTTCCCAACCATCCAAGATACTGTGCCTGGTGGTACGGAGGAGTTAAGGAGTTTTATCCCCCAACAGCAGGCAACCCTACTGGTGGGAGCAACCGTAAAGCAGACTAATTCGGAAACATACAACGTTTTGTCGTGGAATGTTGCAGGTTTAGCAGGGAAAATTCAGGACCCTATGTGGTTGGGGTTTATCAGGCAGTTTTCTGTGGTTTGTCTACAGGAGACATGGCTGATGGACTGCAACCTATCGCTGGAGGTTTACAAAGCCTTTTTTGTCCCTGCATTACCGTCAGTGCACGGTAGAGCGAGTGGTGGCCTGGCCATATTTATAGCATTGGCAGTAACCTGCAAGATCCAGCAACTCCCTTTTTCCAACAAAGATATCCAAGCAATCATCCTGAAAAGAGGAAAGAATATCCTGGGAATTATCAATTTTTACAATACCATGGCTTCACAGGGGGAGTGTAAAATTGCCCAGTTAAGCACCCTTCTAAGGAAGATGCGTGGTTCAGTTACAAACAGCCTTATGGTAATGGGATATTTTAACATCCACCCTTGTGGTGACCCGGCAACCACCTGTATGAAAGTGCTAGGGTGTGCAAGGATGCAGGGCTTTCACTTTGAGCACTCTGCACAAGGGGATGCCCTTAGCTGTTTGCTTAACCTTTTTGACTTGCTTCCCTTAATGGCTCTTTCTACTCCGTCTAGTAAACAGCTTGTACCCTCGTCATCGGCAAGACTTGTGAAGGTACCAAGATTTAGGAAAGTCAGGTCAGGGGGTAGATCTTTTGGGGTGGCAGCGGTGAGACTGTGGAACAGACTCCCCTGGGAGATCAGGCAAATCAGGGAACTCCTTCCCTTCAGGAAAAGTTTAAAAACCTGGCTGTTCCCCAAAAATTAGTTGGGCTGACCCTGTATCTGAGTCACCTCTGCCTTTGAGTTGCTTAGCGCCAGGATGCCTGCAAGGTGAGAGTGCGCTCTATAAAGGAAGCTCGCGTAGTGCCTCTGCCAAAAAAACCTGGGGCAGATGCGAAATGCATGAAAAACTTTAGACCCATATCGCAGATCCCCTTCCTTGCTAAAGTGTTGGAGCAGCAGGTACTTCCTTGCCTTTCGGACCATCTGGAAAGGAACAGCCTGCTGGAATACAATCAATCGGGATTCCGTGCGAATCACAGCACGGAACTGGTTATGCTATCCATTCTAGATGAGCTCAGGAGTAGGGCGGACAGAAAGATGCCTGGCGCCCTGGTGTTGCTAGACCTCTCCGCGGCGTTTGACACCGTGTGTCATAAACAACTATTGTCGCGGTTGAGAGATTCTGGCATCCAGGGCAAAGCTCTTACCTGGTTTGCCTCCTTCCTGTCAGGAAGAACACAGAGAGTGCAGCTGGGGGAATTAGTCTCCACAGCAACGGTAACATCGTGCGGAGTGCCGCAGGGGTCAGCCTTGTCACCGCTGCTATTTAACATATACTTACAACCACTGATTGCCCTCCTGAATCAAATGGATTGTCAGGTATATAACTATGCTGATGACACCCAAATCCTCATCCAATTGGATGAGGTCCCTGGGGTGTCCACAAGGTTGCAAAACATCCTTAAGCATATCACTAACTGGATGTCACTAAATTCTCTAAAAATTAACCCTGACAAGACTGAGTTTCTACCTATTACTTTGGCGGGCAACCCTTGGCATGATGGGTTTTGGCCCTTAGAACTCGGTCCTCCCCCAGTACCTGCAGCGATGTTTAAGAGTCTAGGTATCCATGTGGATGATAAGCTATCCATGCGGAAGCAAGTTAGTATGGTGGTCGGAACTTGTGTGGGACTATTACGTCAACTTAGGAAAATCGCACCACTCTTGTCATTTTCAACCTTGAGACAGGCGGTTTCCGCAATGATACTCTCAAGGTTGGATTATGGCAATTCGCTTTACATAGGATTGCCCCAAAAACTTCTCAACAAACTCCAAGTGGTGATGAACGACGCCGCTCGGCTCATCTTTAAGAAACCTAGGAACTCGCACGCATCCCCACTTTTACGCCAGCTACATTGGCTGCCGGTGAGACAGAGAGTGCTCTTTAAAGGGCTATGCATTGCTCATAAGTCACTTTATGGTAAGGCCCCAGGATACATCAAGACCCGTCTAACTCCATACATACCGGGCAGGGCATTAAGATCTGCTGATGCCTCTCGTCTCACCCAACCACGCGCCAGATTAGTTACGGTGGGCGGACGTGCGATATCAAATACTCTCCCTGCAGTATGGAACAACTTGCCGACCGATTTGCGGAGGGAGTCTAATTTGATGGCCTTCCGCAAGAAGCTAAAAACTTTGCTATGTCAGGATGCCTGGGTGGGGTTGTAAGGCCGGCTGTAATATTTGAAATCGGTCTGTTTGTGCTCAATTAGGACTCTAGCGATGCTACCTGGACAAGGGCTTAGAGACCCCAGGGTATAACGCGCTATATAAATTGAATAAAATAAATAATAAACAAATAAATAAATACATAAATAAATAAATGTAAAGGCCGGTAAAAGGGCTTCTTCATTGATCATATTTTGATCTCAGCTGGTTTACAGAGTAATATACAAAGGTTTGCAATTATAGATAGTGCATTTAGTAATCATAATCCCATATGTGCACTTCTGGAGGCGGGGCCGCTGTCGAGTCAAGACAGGGTTTCGGTGACGGGTAGGATGAGATCCACAGATGGAAGGCGTAGAATAAAAGGGTCACATGTCGCCCCATATTTATTTTACAGTGAGATGAAAGCTAAATGCGCAGCTGAGATTGCATCCTGTGTGTCTCCCGACACCTGTCCTGGGGGAGTCCGTAATGCATTTAATGGTATTATCTCCAAGGTAGGGATATTGTTAAGTGCCCCTTCCCACAGGCCATCCCCCTCTGAACCTAGATGGTTTCATGCCTCCTGTTCTAAGGCTGCAAGACTCTTAAAGGAAGCTTTAAAAACTATACCGGGAGACCAAACTTTGATCAGTGCCCAACGTCTCAAATATAAGCAGGCACTGGCTTTTAGGAAGGAAGAATTGAAGGAGAAAACCAGCCGAGAACTACTGGAGCCTAGTACCCTAGCAAGTAGTTCTAGATTTTGGGGCATTATTAACAGCCCCCTATTCGAGTAGTCAAGGGACAGAGAAAACGGCACAAACATAACCGAGGATGAATTGGTGGCTCATTTTACAACTATCTTTAAGGGTGTGATGTCATCTGAACCACCCCGACCTAGGAATAATAAGTATGCCCCGATAATATTTGACCAGAAAGAGGTGGTATTACAGGGCTATTTGGAAATAAGGTCCGGATGGTATCCCTCCTGACCTTTTTAAATCTAACCCTCATATTTGGGCACCGGTCCTGGCGGCCGTGATTAACGCGGTGGCCAGGGTTGGTTGCCCATAGTCCTGGGGCATTTCAACAATTGTACCGGTTTTCAAGAAGGGGGACCGTAATAGCACCTTGTGCTATAGACCGATCTCCCTCCTTGATTCGGTGGTTAAGGTTGTTGGTGGGGTAATCCTGAAAAGATTGGCCTCCTGGGCGGAGAAGAATGCGTTAATCGCAGATATTCAATATGGGTTCCGCTCAGGGCACTCAACTTTAACCCAATGCCTTAATCTATACCTGATCCTGGGGGAGTATACAATTGCCCATCAGGGTACGTTCTACATGGCCTTCATAGATTTATCCTCCACTTTTGACTGTGTCAATCGGGGGAAATTGTGGCAATACATGAGGGCCATGGGGGTGGAGGAACACTTGGTGGGATTCCTCGAGGATCTGCATAGTGTTACTAAGGCTAACATTAGATATGCTGAGGATCTCTGTGTTACTAGGGACTTTAACATCGAGAGGGGTGTTCGGCAGGGATGCATTTTGGCCCCGATTTTATTCAATATATATATAAATGATTTACACAAGACACTGGTAAATACAGTGGCTGATTTTCCTTATGTGGGTCATCGGGCTTTGCCCGTCCTCCTTTAAGCAGACAACGCTGTTCTCATTGCAAGAACAGCAAAGGGCTTGCAGACCCTTCTTAACACCTTTCAGAGTTTTATGGCGGATCGCGACCTAGATATTAATAACTCTAAATCTTATATTATGCAGCTCAGGATCTGTCTGAAGCAGGAGTATCCATTTAAAGTGGGCAAAGAGAAGGTGCCTCTGACAACAACATTTTCCTATCTGGGTGTCTTGTTGGATGATAAATTGAATTGGGGACCTCTTATTCAGCGGACCAAGGGGGAGGTTATAAGGGCCAATACAGCAATCTTCATCTTTGCACCAAAATGGGCAAGCACCCAGTGGCGGCAATGATGAAGGTATATCAGTCGAAAAGTGTTCCCATTATGAGTTATGGGAGTGGTCTATGGGGGTATGCTACAACTGATGCCTTACAGGTGGTGGAGGACAATTTTTTAAAACGCCTCCTTGGAGTGCCAAGGGGTACATCCAACCTGGCGGTCCACGAAGAGGTGGGGCTGCCTTATATCAGCGATAACTTGGCTAAGCACCCCTTGTTGCTCTGGCTTAATTGCTGGTTGAATGATAACCTAGCCCTTAACCATCAGATTCTAAGGGATATTTTAAGTCTGGATTTCATGCTGCGAATTCTGTGGCTAAAATATATTAAGGGCTGTTTTGAAGAGCTGGGGCGGTCTGACTTATTTTTAAAACCTGATCATATTACCGTGGAGGATGTGAGTTTTGTCAAGAAGACTGTTATGACAATTAAAAACTTGGACAGAGATCACATCGAACTAGGAAAACATAGTGTTTGTAAATATGTGATGCTCAAAACCATTCCCTCTATGGAACCGTATCTTTTGTGGCCTTTGTCTACACATGAGCGGTTTTTATTGGTCAGGTTTTGTTTGGATTATTTTCATTTGCTTTTAGCTGTTCCAAGGGGGAGCTGTAGGGGACCGGTGCTAGTATCCTGTGGCTGCTATGGATTGTCTCCACAGGAGTTGCGGCACTTCATGTTTTTTGTAATTTTTACACTGTTCCTTTTAATCCCACTTTTAAAGAAGTAGAATTTTATTCAGGTCTGCCCTGCCCTATTTTATTTACAATTGTTGAAACCGGATTGTATTCCTTTTGTAGTAGGCTTTTTAAAGTCTGCCTTGCATTCTAGAATCTGTATGGAGAACTGATAGTCACTGTATGATACGTTATCCTTATTTCCTGCTTTTGTATTTTGTATAATAAGGCTTTCCTGTTTTCAGTTTCTATTTTTGGTAAATTCTGGTGGGGGTTTTTCAGTGTTTGCAAGTGATTTCAATATGTTAAAAATACAGTAGTTATCAGTGGTTACACATTTTTGCGTCATTAAACACAACAGAAACAGTGTTTTTCCGGTATTTATGCAACGTTTTGCATTTTTTATTGTTTGCTTTCTGCACTGATAGCGCATGGTATATACCCACTGTACGTATAGTTTATATGAGATCCAAATAGATTTTTGCAAATTAAACTTATTGAAGTACACCATACAATACTTATTTAGTGAGCCTTGGTCATGAGTGCTCGCTCTTTCCTTACTATGTAAACTTCCGTGAAAAGGCCCTATCAACATTGGCTCTTGAGAAGGGCAATGCCAAAACAGCCAGTACACAATTTGTTAAGCCTGGCCACTAACATAGCTTTCCAAGCCAATACTGGTGCACTTGAAGAGTGCGATTCTCAAGGCAGGGTCTGCAACAATTGCATTGAGCTGGGTGCTTATGCCCACAGAATTATTGAAGCGGTCAAAAATGAAGCAGCACTTTTGAAACTACAGAGGAAATTCCTCTTTACGGAAGGGATCTATAATTTTTTTATTATATCCACTACAGCAGTTATGTTTTCCTGTAAAAATCAAAGAATGCAGTAGAGTGTACTTTTTTCACATCACTATTAATATGCGACCAAAGATCCTCACATTTCTAGCCTTTGGCATCATCACTCAGCAAAAATTCTGTAAATGTTTGCCACATGGATAATATAGCATTCATAGCCCCTTGGACTGAGAACCATCAGCACAGTTGGGATGACTCTTTCTTTGAGGCCACACAAAGCATGAAATGATAAATATCTGCATTTTAGTTCATGTGCATAAGAAAACAGTGCACCAAAATGATCTAAAAGTCAACAGCATTCCTTATTAAGTCTGTAGATTATAAAGATACTTTCAGCATACCATCTAACAACTGGCAAGGATCTCTTACAGGAAAGCACTTCAGCTCAGGTATCAATTTTGACAGGTCATCACACAAAATGTTCATAAACATAGCAGGAATCACTGCAAATACGAACAATATCACTCCAATCTTTGTTGAACTTGGAAATAACCTTTTTTTGCAGAGCATTCCAAGTGACACCGCGTTTCAAAGTCTGGTGTCAAGTTTTCACCACTATTCGAGATGCTTGGTGATAGTGCTCTCTTTTCTCATATACTTGTCACTGTACCCTGCATTGAATATTTTAAAGCCTGAGGTGTTGGCAATTCACCAACTATCAGTACTGACTCACTAGAAACTGGGGTCTGATGCATTAAGGATTTTTACTCACTCTCTGTGGGTAAATGTGATAACACATTAGGAAAGATTTTTATGAAACCAGTCATTTTACCGATCAGTAAAAGAATCAAACACAGCTAAAATATCAAATATGATTTTGATATTTCCTGATTCTCTACAGTTTATAAAATAAGTAAACAAAACCTAAAACATGCTTCTAAATCCTGCATCTTTAGACCAAAGACAACAATACTGCAAAAATCAAAAGGAAGAAAACAATATTTTAGTGATATCCCTAAACAACAAAACTCAAGCAGAATAATGTTAGCCCAGTCTTTCTTACTGCTAGCTTATATAACTAAGTTACATTGTATTGGCCCCTTTAGGAAGAAAAAAATGACTCACTCTCTTTTTCCTTTCTTTGAATGGCATTTAGTTTGTGGTTGTGCACGTGTTTTTTCAGTGTTTATATGTTTTCACTGGTGAGGGCTATTTCTCTTTCAGTGGGGTTTTATCAGTTATTTTTGGTTTAAACCTAAAACCGGACAGCCTATGTATAATGTATGCTTGTGTACTGTTTATCCGCCATAATGATGTGTCAGATGTAGATATTTTAACTTCACTGTATTCTATTGGATTAAATATTATTTTTTAATGATATGAATTGTATTAAAAAAATTGTTTTAGATGCTGTGTAACTTTTATGGCTTTATCCATAAAGCCGACTAAAGTATTTTGACTTTGACTTTGAATAGAATCGCCTATATATGGTACAGACAACACTTTATGCACTATAAAATTAGCTGTTGACGTTGGGACTGCCAACACTCTCTTTAGGAATGTATTTTCTTTAATGTATAAGGGCAGGAAGTTCGCCCTCCAACATATAGCTGCCCCCTAGCAGGTTCCTGTCACACATTTACTTCTATATAAGGTAAGAATTTACCTGATGGGCTTATTTCCTAATTTAGCTGAGAATCTGTAGATGCTCTTGACAAATCTTAGCATTTTTAATTCACACGATTTAATATGTGTATCCCAGATACCTTTTCTGTTAAAAAGTAAACCCAAATAGCAGAAGGTTGGGACACTGCTTATCTCAATTCCTCCCACATGATGTGTTTTCTGCTTCAATTTGTTATTACCACATGTCATGACAAAAGTTTTACTGCGGTTTAACTGGAGATTTTTATCAGACATGCATTTATGAAAAATTTCTATTAAGAGTTGTAGCCCATTTGCTGTCCTCGACAGCAATACCGCGTCATCTTCGTAGAGTAGTACTGGAGTTATGCGTGTTCCAATTTTAGGGGCATCTACATTTTGTTTTTGTAAAAAGATATCCACGTTATTAATGTATAGGGAAAAAAGGTGTATTCCCCTAGTGACCCTAAAATCCTTGGTACATTTCCCCATTTTTCCAAACCGTACTCTACAGGTTAATAGGGCATACATTTGGGATAGGTATATTATAATGTCAATGGGAGCTCCTAGCTCTTTCAGGGTTTCACACAATTCAGCGTGATTGACGAGGTCAAACGCACTGGTGAGATCCACAAAGCATAAATGTAACACTCCATCCTTACCTATGGTATACTTTCCTATTAATAACTCAAGGTTTAAGCACTGTTCCACTGTTCCACTGTACCTATACCGCTCCTTAACCCATACTGGGCATCAGAGAGGATGTCGTTTTCATCAGCCCATTGTTCTAGTCTTCCCAACAGTATTCTCCCCATGAGTTTAGAGGTGCAGTCCATGTGGGAATTGGTTCGGTAACAGTTCGCCTTCCCCGTCCACCTTTTTAAATATTGGAACAATAATACTTTCCACCCAGGAGGCTGGCAATACCCCCTAGAGCAGCATTAAAAACATTTACTAAGATGGGGGTCCAAAAATCAAAGGTACCCCATCCGGGCCGTCTGCTTTTCCATTCCTACTTTTTTGTAGGGGTGATTTGTTCACCCCCGGTGTGATTACTGGTGTGTGTACTGGGTCTACTTCAATAAAATGTTTCTTCTTGATGGTCATCACGAAGACTGTCTCAGGTTTAAAAATACACTCAAAATGTGCGATTCAGTCTTCAGGGGGGACTGCATATTCAATTTTTGTTATTCAGTTTTCTTTAAAATAGGAGTGGTCAATTGTCTTCCAGAATAATGTTGCATTTCTTGTTTTCAGCAGCCTATACTAAATTCAGCCAGGCATCCTCACGCATTTTGTTTATTATTTTGATTAGGGTACATTTATAATCTTTCCTCATGGAGCTAATTTTTTCTCTATCTATTTTTTCCTTCGGGTAAAGGATTGTGATTTTAAAGAAAGCACTGTACCTTTTTAATTAACTCGCTTGCTAAAAGTTGCACATCTACCTTATTATTGTCCAGCGTTTCCAGTCCGTCACGGCTCATTGTGCCGCTTGTACAGAGAAACGCTGTAGACCACACCCCCTTCACACACACTCCACCCCCACTTCCGGCTGGCGGGAGCCGTGAAAGGATTTAAACAAGAAGCCCCCCCCAGATGCGCAGCGGACGCGCCCAGAGGGCGAGGTGCCGGCGTGCCAAAGGCAAGCCCGTCTGCGACCGTCCGTGAGCGAACAGGGCCGGGGACCGCTCCTTATGCCCATTTTTGCCAATATTCCAGGAGGGAATTACTTTTCTATTGAAATAACTACTGTATCAACGACATCACCCGCTCTTCTTTAAAGAAAGAGAGTATTTTAGCCCCTAGACTCACTTTTCTGGAAATTGACATCAAAATGTACCCATCGCCCAGCTCACCCTTATCTGCTGTCCCTGAAATACAAGTTATCCAGAAGCCAAAAAGCCTCAAGGTTCATTATTTGAGCACTCGATCTATGGTGAGACACCAGCTGGAAATTTTTCAGCTCTTCTAACAGAAACGTGGTTGACTGATGAATCCGTCCCCGATATCTTGGCCGCAATTTTGGACAAGTACTACATTCTGCAGGCTAATCGCCCTTCTGCAAAAACCAGCGGAGGGGTGACTGCTATAATACATCATGATTATCATTTTACCTCCTTGGTAATCAATGGCCCACCCTTAGTTGATAGTTTAGTTTTAAAATTTGAATCCCCCAGTTTCCTTTTATTTGTGCACTGTTTTATAGATGCCTCAGCATATGCCTTCATTTCCTCAAGTGTTGGGTGAAATGATATATCATTTTGTCATAAGTAACGCCAGAATTCTGATAATTGGGGATTTTAATTATTGGCCCAATGACGCTGGAGAGTGTCCCAGCTCAAAGGCACTGACTGAGCTTTTAACCGGGATGAATTGTATCCAGCTCATTAAGGCTGCAACACACATAAAAGGCCATGTCCTCGATCAGATATGGACATCCAATTTGGAGATTTTAATAATGTGTTCTCTTAGTGCTACCTGCCCTTCAAAATCATTAAACTTAAAGAACGTGCTGTCTAGAAATTGGCGACATATGAATATGGACCAATTTAGATCGCTGTTAATAGATACAGCTCCATCTGCACTTGAGGCATTTCAGACCCAGGCAGAGAGCATTAAGACTTTGCTCGAGTGGGTCAGTGATTGTACAGCCCCTCTTAAGAAAGTTACCATTTTAAGACCCCATGATTCCCAACGTTGATTCTCCGATGATCTAAAAAATGAGAAACTTATTTTAAGACAGACAGAACGCGTTTGGAGACACCATTATCTTCCTGACAAGAAAGCTATATACGTAGTTCTCCAGAAACAATACAAAAAGGAGATTATTCGAGCCAAGGAAGGCTATTTTTTAAATAAAATTCTTAATTCATCTAACAAACCCAAATACATTTTTTCTATTGTGGATGAGCTCTCTAAACCCGACAGGATCATGCTGAAGCCAGTCCCGACACATAGGGGCCGATTAGGATGGCGGACGGACTTGCGTCCGTCCGCCACCCCTGAGTAGGAGGGACCGTCCGCAGGGGCAGCGGCGGTCCCTCCATGGCAATTAGGATGTGACCGCCACCCTGGCGGTCACATCCTGTATGTTTTACATTGCGGCGGCTGCTGCTTGAAGCAGCACCCGCCGCAATGTAAAAAACTACAGCTGTGCATTTGCATGCACAAAGCGGCAGGCACCGCGCGGTGCCTGCCGCTTCGTGCACGCAAAGGCAGGGGTACCCCCCATGTGCACCCCCCACGCAACCTTCACCTAGGGGGCCCGCAACGGGCCCCCAAAGTGATTGTCCGTATGCTTTTCCACGGCGGAAAACCCGCCGCGGAAAAGCATTACTTTCCCTGCATCCTAATATGGCTGGCGGTGTCTGATAGACACCGCCAGCCATGTTAGTGCTTTTCCGCCGTGGTCGCCTTCCGACCGCGGCGGAAAAGCGGCGGACAGATTGTGAGACCCACCAGCCATCCTGATTTGGCGGTGGGTCTTTCAGGCCTCCTCGGTGGATTTCCCGCATACTCCGGGCCGGCGGTGGCTTCCGCCGGCCCGGAGTATGCGGGAAATCCGCCATCATAATGACCCCCATAGTCTTTGTGACTCCCTGAATTCCTTTTTTATTGAAGAAATCGCAGTCATTAAAGCCAGTATTCCCCCTTCTAGTCCCTCTACTTATGACTCAAACACTTATCAAAATGAAAACCAGTTAGATCACATTCCCTTCATTTTGAAGGAGACCTTTCTAGATCTAATGAAAAAGGTTGATTCTGGTTCCCCTACGGACAGTTGTCCCCCACACATTCTTCGAGAAGCTTTTTCTACCTGTCCTGACCCCCCTCTTTCGCTTCTTAATAATTCACTTAATCTTGGTATTGTTCCTGATGAATTAAAAAATGTGGAAATTATTCCCATTTTGAAAAACCGGGTGCAGATCCATCTGTCCTGAGTAATTACCGCCCCATCTCCCTCCTGCCCTAACTGGGCAAAGTCCTTGAGGCATATGTGGCCAATTGCCTTAGTTCATTTATCGAACACCATCAGATCTTGGATTCCCATCAGGCAGGTTTTAGACCTGTCCATTCTACGGAATCTATTATACTTACTGTTATGGATGAACTAAGAAGAGGATCTGATAATGGAACCCCCCGGGCCCAGGTCCTTTTGGATTTATCAGCAGCCTGCGACACGGTCGATCATAACATTCTGATTGACCGTGTCAGAAGTGCGGGATTCAGGGGCTGGCATTGAGTTGGATTTCCTCTTTCCTCAGCAACCGCTTTCAAGCAGTGCCACTGGCTAATTTCTCTTCCAACAAAAGGGAACTGACCCGTGGGGTCCCTCAGGGCTCCTCTCTTTCTCCCCTCCTTTTTAATTTGTACCTGCTCCCGTTAATTCGATCCCTGCGGGAAAAAAAGGGTTCGAACTTTCAACTATGCTGACAACCTCCAATTGGTGTTTGAAATCGATTTGTCAGCATTGTCAGTTACCCACTTTCAATTCACCATGATTTTTTATTAGGGATTCGATGAATTATAACCAACTTAAGCTCAACCCTGATAAAACAGAGCTGATTCAAGTCAAAGTCAGTCAAAGTTATGTTTATCTAGACCATAGTCTTTAAACAATGCAAAGAAATAATTGTGGGTTAAAACATTCTATGGCACTATTCATACAAAATTCACAAAATGGGTATATAGATTTAAAAAAAAGGGGCACCAATAAAAACATCACTTCTTTGGGCAGCCCTGCCCATTAAAAATGATATACACTTAAGATCAACATTTTCTCTTATAAAAGCTATATAAATCATTTATTTATAAAATTTCAAAAAATTGTTACTCATATGTTTTTAGGAATCTTTGTACTACCTTTATATAGTTCCCTAGAGCGATTGCAATTTCAATAGTAGGCATTTCTGTAAGAAAGTTGTCCGCCTAGGCCCGCGTTCTTATATTATATTTTAAAAATATTGGACGAAGACATAGTTTACGCTGCTTAGGAATAATTATACAGTCTAACAGGATGTGCACTAAGTCACCTTTTGTAACCAGCCAGCACTTACAACACCCTTTGTGGTCCAACATTTCTGATTTTAATTCTTGGTTTACCAACCACGGGTTAATACCAATTCGCATTCTTAATATCTCCTGTCTATACCAATGGTTTGGTAAGATATCCAGGTATGGGAACCAGTTTCATTAGACCAAGAATCCATCATATACTGTACAGATTTTTTCTTAGCCAGGTATTCTATGTCAGTTCTTCTAGACACTTCTGGCCCGTGACACTTCAAATCACTTTTAGTGCAATCTACTCGAAGGGATTCTTGGCAGACAACCACCTTTATACACTCACAGACCTGCACCATTTTCTTCCTACTTGCTTTTGCCCATTTTAGATTACTAGATTGAATCTCTTTTCTACACCATTGTGCTACTTTCTGGCCTTTCTCATTTTCCAGTCGTTTCCAGAATCTAATCACTGCTATTTAGGATTGAACCCCCCAGTTCTTATTGCTTGAATCATTGATGAACGTGGCAGGGACAACAGAGTTTTCAGGCATTTTCCTTTCTCCAGGTCCCAGACACCTTTACCGCTCAAATTAAGGACTTCTGCACCATAGAGTACTCGTGGAGGTATCATTGCACTGAATGCCTTTAACAAAGGTCGATGAGACATATCCCCGTAGTCGTGCTTAAAAATTTTCAGTCCAGAAATCGATATAAGGGCTTTCGCTTTCTGAGTTTCAAGATGCGTGTGCCACTTTAGGGACTTATCAAACCACATCCCTAGGTAGCGATATTCATTAACAGATTCCAATTTGAGGTCACCTAAAAACCAATTAAACTTAATTACTGTTTTTTTCCGAAACATAACATTTTCGTCTTGTCCGAGTTTACTGTTAACATTTTCCTTGCACAATATTGACTAAGGGCCATATGTATCAAGCTAACTAGCATTCGCAAAGGCCGAAATTCTGCGAATTTCGGCCTTTGCGAATGCTAATTAGATAAATGGTATGTATCAAACATGTTTGATGCAAAATAAGGAATTGCAAAATTTGCTATTCCTTATTTTGCGATTGCACTTAAGGAATCGCAAGTTTTGCGATTCCTTAAATGCAATGTATCAAAAAAAAATATTAAAAAATTGCCATTAAGGATTCACAAATTACCACCAACTTCTAGTTGGTGGTAAGTTGCGAATTCTTTTCAAAAAGCTTTTTTACAAAAAACACAGGTGCCATATGACGCCCATACATGCCCTTCGGGCATGTATGTGCACCATATGCCCCCAAATGTCTTTTTCAGGGGTGCAGCAGGGTGTTCTTGAGACACCCCTGCACCCTTGAAAAAATTCCTAATTTGCGATTAGCAAATTGCTAATCGCAAATTGCACTTTCATTCCTATGGACCTCCTGGCCCATGGAAATGAATGGGTAATTTGCGATTAGCAATTTGCTAATCGCAAATTAGGAATGCTAAGGAATCGCTATTGAAAAGCGATTTTGTACATACATACCGTTTTGCATTTCCTAAATAGCGATTCCTTAAAATTCGCTATTTAGGAAATGCAAAATAGTTTGATGATGCATATGGCCCTAAAAGATTTCAACTTTCTTTGGAGGCCCAATTCAGTCTGGTCTAATATTACCAGGTCGTCCGCGTATAGTAAACAGGGCACCTTTTTAGCATCCATTCTTGGACTTGCACTACCTTCAACTTCTAGACAGGCAGGTAAATCAGATAGAAATATAGCGAAAAGCTGGGGGGCAAGACGCAGCCCTGTCTCAGGCCATTTTCCATAGGTATTTTTGGCATCACCGACCCCTCAGTATCCTTAATTACTTGTGCCAATTACCTCGGTGTAGTTCTTTTATTATAGTCAGCAGGTCTTTAGGTATGTTTTTATTTATAAGAGTTTCCCAAAGACAGTTCCGATCTACTGAATCAAACGCTGCACGAATTCAACGAAACAACAGCAAAGCTAACCATTTTGTTCCGTCGACTTTCGTGCTATTGCCCATAGGGCAAAGCAATGATCTATCATGGAGTGCGCTTCTCTGAAGCCCCCCTGTTCAGTAGGTAGGATTGAGAACTCCTCAACCCAATCATTTAGCCTATTCAGCCCTATTTTTGAGAATACCTTTTCTCCTATATCTAGAAGATTGATCAGCCTATAGTTTTGTGGCGCATCCATGCTACCTTTTTTATGGATTGGCCTAATTACATCACCCTTTCGATTCATTGGCATTCTACCTTCTACTAATATTATTTGGAACAGTTGGGAAAGGAATCTCGCCCACCACTTTATCTGTGACTTTAGTATTATTGCTGGGAGATTGTCTGGTCCTGCTGCTCGGGTTAATTTCAGATTCCTTATTGTACTTTCTACATTCTGTTCTGTAAAATCTGATTTAAATTTTTCCATTAGTGCCTGCCAATGGTGGGGCTCTGCGACTCCGGGATCATCTCGAGGTCCATACAGTTCCTTCAAATACTTCTCCCAAGCTGCCTCGCTAATGACACATTTCATTACTCCTGCTGAGGGAACGAATGCTGCTTTTACCAACTTCCAAAATTGTCATAGATTTTTTGCTTCAATTGATTCTAGCAGATTTGCCCAGCATTTCTCTTTATACGACCTTTTTGCGTCAGTAACCATCTTTTTAAACTCGCTTTTCAACCTATTAAGATAACTTTTCCTCTCTCGATTGAACTTTCTCCTTAAGCTTTTTGATACTGTCCTTATCTCCCTTTTTTAATTTGCTAGTTGATGGAAAACCATTTCAGTCGGCTGACGGGGATTGTTGCACCTTTTCTTTTATCTTTTTTTTAATTCTATCCGGATACACTGTACTACTTGGTCTATCTTCTTCTCTTACCATTACTCCCAGAATCCCCCAGTTAAACCTTATGCTGAAAGGTCTTTATTTTTCCAGATACTCTACCATCAATCTTGTTGTCGCTCACTTGGGGTAGTCAACTTCTTGTGGGATCACTTTCTCTCTATGTTCCCTCCTTCCCCCATATACATTCAGTTGCAACGGATTGTGATCGCTGCCTTCACTTTGGGGTATCTTAAATCCCTGTACTAGTGGAAGATTCCAAGCTGGCATAAATACATAGTCAATTGGGCAGTTTTGTGAGCCTATTTTAAATGTCTTCTTTGTGGGGAAATCTGTTTTGAATCTGCCATTCAGGCAGAAGAGACCCTTCGTCCCTAGAAAATTTACCAATTCTCTGTCCTGTTTCGAGGATTCACAAGCTGGGAATCTGGCATGATTAATTCCATAGGCATCTAGCAATTCCCTGGGCCAAAGTTCGACCTTCTTTGAATTCAACTTATGGTTAAAATCCCCCAAAATGAAAAACACGTCTAAAACATGCTTTTCACATAAAGAGTCTATATCCTCTTTGACATTCCACATCTCAATTCCATACTCTGCCACATCCTCCCAATGCATATATACATTTATAACAATTACATTTTCATATTTCTTGTCCTGAGTCAGGAGAGCTAATCTACATGCCAATAACCATTTACATTTCACTTTTAACAAAATAGCATTTCTTATTACTTTTGTCGATACGAGGGTCATAATCCCCCCCCGACGGACGTCCAAACCTTTTTTTCTTGGCCGGTCGGTTTATTTGTAGGTAACCTTCGAAAGTAGGGGTTTCGTTGCATAACCTAGTTTCTTGCAAACAGGCAATTTCCATATTATTTACTAATTTATTTATATGCTCTTGTTTTATTTAATTTCCTAAGCCACTTATATTCCATGATAAGAGACGTAGGTTATGCGGCACCCCCTCTTCCTATTCCACCTCACTTAAACCACCAACTTCATCCATTACCTCCATATACTTCTTGGAGGGGCCTCCAAGGCTACTTCTTTGACTCCAGTTACCCCAGGAGTCATCATTTACTGAATTGTTTACCAAAATGGTCAAGATACTACCCTCTTCTTCATTATCCCTCAGTAACCTCACCTGTCTCCTACCAAGGCCTGCATGGCACTTTAGGAAGCTACTTCCTGATTGGGCGTTTCCCTTTAGTTCACTCTCTGGGATTAACCTTATTCCCTCTTGGAGTATCTCGCTTGCCGCTTTCCCAATGGCCATTTTTACCGGGTCAGAGTAGAGTAGTACTCTTGTTATTTCCTTACCATTTGTATTTTCTATGAGGCCCACCTGTCTCAGATCCTTTGAGCCAATCCCACTCAGAGACTTGGACATTTGGAGAAAGAAAGCAGGATTTGAGCCCTATTTAATGGGTTCATTTTCCTCAACTTCTTCCCCGTTTGTCCGGATTGCTCCGGTTCAAGGTACAACCATTTGTTAGTCCCAACCTCTAGTCCTTTCTTGGGGGCTTCTAGGTTTCACTGTCTACCATTTACCCATCCAGTGAGCCCCATTTTACTTTCTATTTCTGCTTTACCTTGAAGATGTGGTACTTCTCCTGGGTTATAATACCTCTGAGAATTACTGGTCTGTCCCTCTAGGGATGGATTTACTATCTGTTTTACGGTTTGGTATTTGGTAACTTCTTTCTTAGGCCCTTACTGCTCTGACTCTTTACTAGTACAATTGGGGCATTTCTTTTATCCTCAACTATCGGAGTCTTAGTGGGTACAAATGTCAGGGCGGAGGCATTTAAACTTAACTCTTCCCTTTCCTTCCTTTTTCCCTTTGTTGCTGTTTTAGTTACCCTCTTCCTACTTGTCCTACCTTTAGTATGGCCCCTTGCATATTCCCCTCTTCTTTTTATCAGCATTGGGCATTTAGATATATATACGTTGTCTGGGGATTTTACTGACTCTCTATCTATATTTTGTTCTGTGGGCTAGGGGGCAACTATCAGTCTTAACATATGCAGCATTTGCCCTTTAAATACAACTTTTGCGATTTCAAGACCCCATTATTCAACATTGTTACTTCTAGAATCCTCTGAAGGGTTTTCTGTAGCATCAATAATAAGTCCATCATTGAGGAGGAGGGTGATAGTGAAATGTCCAAGTCCTGGAGGCAGTTTCTCTCAGGGGCTGCTAGGCTTCCTGTTCTTGATGAATTCTGCTGGTTTAAGATTTTTAGCCCATTTAGATGTTGTGTTAATCGGTTGGGTGAGTCACCCCAAGCGTAGCTTGGTCCTTGGCTTTCATTTCCCAATAACCCTGCGTTCTCCAGTTCCGATGCATGCATTGAGAATAGTTTTGGAGATGATGATAGTCGCGGTGCTGCTATTTGTTCGTTTTGGCTCAGAAGGGAGTGGTTTATTAAAAAGGATTCCGCCGTTGCCTCCTCTGGAGATATTCCCGTACCATTCTCAGTCCGATGCTCTTCCTCAATTTCCACGTATACTGCATGTTGCTCTGAACTTTTATAATGTTTCCCTAAAAATTCCTTTATAGATTTAGTTGCTGGGGAGCTGCCTTTCAGGTTAGATGCTGAGGTACAAACATTTTGGGCTTGTAAGGATTTTTTGGTGGCTTTTTTATTTTTTCTCTTCTTGGGTGCCCCTTTACTATTCTCCTCAGGGGAAGCCCGGCTTTCCTGCCTTTCTTCCAAAGTCCTAGACCCCCCTGGTAACCCACTCCTCCCTGTGCTTGCCTCCAAAGACTCCTTGCATGATTTTTGCTTCCTCTTCGGAGCCATCGTCCTTTAATTCAGAGCTACTCCCCTTTGTTGGACACTTTTGGCTCTGGTATTACAGTATGGGGCGTAATCCTAACTTCACCCGCTGCAATTGCCCCCAGATAACACCGATTAACGGTTGGTGGATAATTAGAGGGGCAATGGGGTACTGCAGTTATTCTCTCATTCACACACTCACTTACCTCTGTTGTGCCATTTGCCCGCTGAGCCTGTCAAGCTGTATTTAAAATTCTCTTTGTATATCTTTGCTCTCTGGTCTGATGGCCTCCCCCTTTCCACTTTCCATTTATTACCAGCCGGCATCTGCCACAGCCTTGGGGAGCTGCCACTCAGAGCTCAGCTCCACTCCACTAGCCCCTCCCTCTTCTGGGGGTTCTCCGGGTTCTTTTCCCACTCGCCACAGGCGTGGAGATCCTCTCTTTTCTCTGGATCAACTCGGCTCCTCCCCTCTCCTCCGGAGCAGAAGTCCGCAGGAGCACACCAGGTGCCCAGCTGCGCCTCAACTGCAGCGCGACAGCCCACCGCTGATCAACTGTGTCCGGCTTACTAGAATCAGGTGGTGCGGTAAGACTTCGGGAGGACTCCGGGTGGTATCCTGGTGCGCTGCCTTGATGTACTCGGCGATCCGCGATCTGGACTCCGCACTCCTGTGCGTTCGGTTTGGCTCTCTTGGCTCATGGCTGATGGCTGGCTGGCTAACTTACGATTAGGTAGCTGGTAACAACAGAGGAGTTGGTACCGACTGTTCCCAACACCATTTCAAAAAGTTAGCTGATTCTCACAGGTGGCTCCTCTTACTCATCGCACACTAACTTCTGGCCAACTTCCCTAGGCAACCCTCTGGAGCCGGCAGACTCTCTAAAAAGCCTAGGCATCATGATTTCTAACGATCTGTCAATAAATGCCCAGATAAGCTCAGTAGTCTCTGCTAGCGTCTTCCAATTACCGAGAATAAGGAAGATCAGTAGAAATCTGTCTAGGGAGGCTCTGACCTTGGTTATTCTAGCACTGGTGATTTCCCGATTGGATTATGCCAACTCTCTATACTGTGGCATTCCGGCCTACCAACTCAGACGTCTCCAGTTGGTTCAAAACCAATCCGCCAGACTCATTTTCCATCCACTTAAATGGCAGCATGTGACCCCTATAATGAAAAACTTACACTGGCTTCCTATAGCCAAAATTTGTGTCTTCAAGTTGGGATGCACCATTTATAAAGCTCTTCTCGGCAGCAGCCCTGCTTTAATTTCGGCCAGAATTCAAAGATATATTCCCGCCCGGGCCCTGCGCTCCTTTCACCAAAACTGGATGATTATTCCCCCTTTTAAACGCAAAAAGTTTGGAGGCCTTCGTTTTATTGTTATAGGCCCTCAGTTTTGGAACTCTCTCCCTTTGGAGATCAGATTGATGCTAACTTACAGACAGTTCAGAAAGATGCTTAAGGCCTATCTGTTTGCTCAAGCCTACAAAACTTAATTTCAGATTTCCATAATCCTTCTTTCTGCCTTACTAGCGCCATGAAAGCAATTGGTAAACGTGCGATTTACAAGAATTTTTAACATAACATAACATCTCGTGGTGTTATCTTTAATGCTGTTTTCAGTTCCCTATTCAACCTGGAGCATTCCCGGTTAAACCATCTAGGATTATTTTCATGGGTCGGTTTTTTCGTTTGGACTGTTAAGTCCTCACTAATTCGTACCATGATATTATTAAAAGCACTTATGATTAATTGATCTGTTAAGGAGCTGTCCATACAGCTGTCAATATCTTTTTGTAGGTTTACTATTAGTTAATCCATAAGAGCTGTTGGATTTACCCCGGACCATTTAATACTGACTCTATTAGTTCCCTTTGACTTAATGTCTGTATTTGATGCTTTGCCCCTAGGTTGCTGAGTCAGACAAAACCTTAGTGTGAGGATAAGTGGATGGTGGTCACTAAGCAAGCTTGGGCGGATTACACATTTTTCTATTCAACCCATAAATTTAACTGACACAATAAAGTGGTCAATGCATGAAGCTGATCTTTATCCCCACATAAGTATATAACGATGTTTCTCCATCTGAGTTTTCCAAGTCCAGAAACATTAGATTCTAATTATGGGTAATATTATTAATTTCTTCCCCATATGTACCATGCTTAAAGTGTTGTAAACTGTCCCCAAACCAATCATGGAGTCCACATTTCACACCTGATACAATATCAAAAGTTTCAATGCTAAAATCACCCGCCCATATCAGTAAATATTCCCCTCCGAGTTCATTTAAAAATTGATCATGGTCTTTTTCTAATGCCTTAATGATTCTTGATCTAGTACCATCGAAAATGTTGTTATACAAATTAATCAATCCTATAGACTGTTTCCCTTCTGAATATAAATAAATCAATTGATAATACTGTGACTTATTATTGACTTTTTTAAAAATCAGGGGTGAAGTAAGGCAATTAAAGTTGCTAAACCACCTTTTGGTCTCCCCATTCTAGATGGGGTTGCGTTTGTACATATAACCTGAAAGCTGTTGATGTAAAAAGGTTCAGTAGTCCAGGTTTCCTGGATCATAACCACTGCACTGCCCTGTACAATTTGTAGCCATTCTTGGTCATTTTTCTTATTTTTGATTCCTTCCACATTCCATGACATTATATTAAGGGACTCGTGACTTGATATACTTGCTACTTCTTCCTCCAGATCTTCAGGGGAGATAATTGTTGTCGGGTTCCCTGTATTATCTACAAGTTCGCTTTTTGCCTCCCTATAAGTCTTTGCATAACACTCCCCATCCTGAGTATCTGCAGTATGGATATAATCCTATTTTCTCTTAAACAGTCTACCCATGTTCTCAGCGAGCCAATCTATAATACTACATCCTCTAAGGGTTTCATATCTGTTATAAGTTGAGACAGTTGGTACTTCTTTATTCACCTCGCGGGGTTTGGGTTTCTAAGTATAGGTTTATAGGAGAAACCATTATATGGAACAGCCATTATATGGTCATTCATGTTATGATTTAAAGATATCAGGCTATTCAACAGGACCGATTAAAGAAAAAGGCGTGACCCTGTTGGGTAATGGGTCTTACCCAACAGAACCACCATTGTATTTAACTATTCAACAGGACCTCCATCGAGTCCCCTACCAATTTCCTGCTACGGAAGTTTACTACAATACAATCACCTGGACAATCTTTTCTAGAGCTACCCACCCAATTCACTCTTCTCAGCATGATTATGTTGCATTTCAAAACATTAATACCAACATTTGTTTTGGCAGGAGGCCAAAGTATCCCTCTATTTTTAAGAGAATCGAATGTTTCACCGTTTTTTTCTTCCAAACTGTATACATTTTTTAGAACAATGACATATGGGTTGCCTCAGGAGGAAGGTGCAGTGTCTTTTCTTGAGTGTTAACGCATTGTCTAGGCCCCCCCCGTGTATGTCGTTTTTTGGGATCCATTCCTGTATCTGAGGGTGTGAGTTCTGTAGGGAATCTTTGCTCCTTTGTAGCTCGCAGGATACTGCTATCCTTTACAATTGGTTTAGGGCAAACCATAAGTTGTACAATTGCCCCAATGGTTATTTGGGTATCATGGGTTTCTGTTAGCTTGAACTGCGGGTTACTACTCATGATAGTGTTACACTTTTTTTGAAGGGTCTAGATCCATAATGAAGTCCTTTATAGAACTCATGTCCTTCTGAACCTGTTTTATCTCGGTCATCAAGCGCCGTTCAATACTACCCATCTTGGAATGCAGATTGTTAAATAGAAGATCCAGGTTAGATTTGCCTGGGCTTTATCTGTTGTGTTAGTTTCTCCCTTTTTAGGCCCAGATAATGTATCCCCTTTTAGGGCATTTGGCTTTGTTTTTGGCCATACATCCTTACTTTCTATAAGGCCATTCTTCCTTTTCAATTTTGTAAGCTGTTTTGCCTTTTTTGATGGTGGTGAGAATAAGTCTATATCATTAGATAGCACCGAGCTCTCCAGAGTAGATGTCAGGATGCATGGATTATCTATGTTTGTAACTATGTCCATGTTCAGATCTCTGTTCGCTACTGGCTCTGCTTCTATCACTGTGAGCACTGAGGTGGATTTATACCCTTCAGCCTGCTTGGACATGGTATCTTTGTGGGTCTCTACTATCACCTCCTTAAGGGCTGCTTCTAGTGCGGTTTTGGTAGCAGCTTGTTTGTCTCCCACAAGGAGTATCTCGCTATCTATCATGCCCACTGCTGAATTTAGGTATTTTGTAATCAGAGTATTATTTATGCTTTGGCTTTTTGCAAGTTGGGATAGTTTCCTTTTACCCATCTTTATCTTAGTTTGTGATTAGGGAAGGCGCAGATAGGAGAAAACAACACAGATGGTCATCTTACCAGGATCTGTAGTGGGCACGTTTCTTTTGCAATACCAAGAGAGGTGGCCCTGCCTGGCCTCTTCCGTTTCGCTGACGGGCTCAGATGGGCCCGCCCAAGGCCCAGACTTCACCCGGCTGCATCCCGCGCTGCGGGAGGGCCACAGTGTTTAAATAGTGCCTCTGGGAACATTGTCCTTGTCACGGGTGGACAACCGTTCACCTCACGGCGCAAGCGGAGGCTGCTTGTCAATGCCCCATAGTCAAGAAAGTGTCCCGTGCTGGGGATGGGCAGATGTGTTTAAATAGCGCCTCCCGGTGTGTTGTCCTCGTCACGGGTGTGCAGGGGCCTCTGGGATTTGTAGTCTGGTTGGCAAGCTTTTTCCCTTACGGCCAAAGCTGAGGTTGTACAGCCGTTCACCTCATGGCAGCAGCGGAGGCTGCTTGTCAATGCACCAGAGTCAAGAGAGTGTCCCGAGCTGCAGGCGGGCCGCTGTGTTTAAATAGTGCCTCCCGGCACGTTGTCCTCATCACGAGTGGGCAGGCACGTCTGGGAGTTGTAGTTTGGTTGTAGGGCCATTCCCCTCACGGCCACAGCTGAAGTTGGAAGGCCGTTCACCTCACGGCAGCAGTGGAGGCTGCTTGTCAATGCCCCAGAGTCAATAGAGCGTCCCCAATAACTGGTACGGGAGGTCAAACTGGCTCACAGACCACAGAGGGGGCTGCAGTGGCCCAGACCTCATTTTAACTTGCAAGTGCCTGGGTGCCAATCTTCATCAAACCAGATGTCAAAGTGGGGCAATATTTGTAGATGCCAATGTCGATGTTTAGTGGACATTCATGAAGGGGGTACTGAGGCGAATTGGAGTTGGTGAGGTCTTTCTAAATCTAATCACAATACTGCATATGTATTTGATACCCTGCGAGCACTGTTGATTAGGCTAGCTTGGACTGTGAAGCAACCGAGGTTTAGATGGGGGACTCTAACCTTGCCTTACTCTGCGGTGGGCCTAGGAGCCCTGATCACGAGTTGTATTACCCACTACAAATGCGTGACGAAAATTATTAGAGACTCAAGCGGGTGCTCACATTATTCACCACTAATGCCACTAGACTGGTGCTCTTGGTTCCCAGCTGGAAGGGAAAAGGATGTGCTTTGTACACTGAAATTGCCGGGTATACTCAAGTTGGGCAATTTTGTCCAAGATGAGCTTGTAAGCAGGTGGGACGACTTGACTAAAGAGAGGCCTGCGCTCTCATCATTCAATCAATCAATGATAGCATTTGTAAAGCGCACTACATACCTGTGAGGGTCTCAAGGCACTGGGAGGGGCTGCTTCTGTTCGAAGAGCCAGGTCTTGAGGAGCCTCCTGAAGGTTAGAATGTCTTCGGTCTGCCATAGGCGGATGGGGAGGGTGTTCCACATCTTTGTGGCGAGGTGGGAGAATTGTCTGCCACCGGCTGTCGGGGGACGGTGGCGAGGGCGTGGTCTGCGGAGCGGAGATGGCGGGCGGGGGTGTAGAGGCTGAGTCATCTGTTGAGGTACACTGGTCCGGTGTTGTGGAGTGCCTTGTGTGCGTGGGTGAGGAGCTTGAAGGTTATCCTCTTGTTGATAGGGAGCCAGTGCAGGTCTTTCAAGTGGGGTGTTATGTGGCTGCGGTGGGAGATGTCGAGGAGCAGGCGTGCTGAGGCGTTCTGGATGCGTTGGAGTCGTTTCAGGAGTTTGGCCGGGGCTCCTGCGTAGAGTGCGTTGCCGTAGTCCAGTCTGCTGCTGACAAGGGCCTGGGTGACCGTCCTTCTAGTTTCGGTGGGGATCCACTTGAAGATCCTGCGAAACATGCGGAGGGTGTTGAAGCTGGTGGAGGAGACTACATTGACCTGCTTTGTCATGGAGAGGGTGGAGTCTAGGATGACCCCTAGGTTTCGTGCATGGTTGGTGGGTGTAGGGGGTGCTCCCAGTGCTGTCGGCCACCAGGAGTCGTCCCAGGCTGAGGGGGTGGAGCCGAGGATGAGGACCTCTGTCTTGTCCGAGTTCAGCTTCAGTCGGCTGTTCCTCATCCAGTCGGCGATGGCCTTCATCCCTTCGTGGAGGTTGTTTTTGGCGGTGTGGGGGTCCTTGGTGAGCAAGAGGATCAGCTGGGTGTCGTCGGCGTAGGAGATGATGTTTAGGTCATGCTGTCGGGCGACGTGGGCAAGAGGTGCCATGTAGACTTTGAACAACGTTGGGCTGAGAGATGAGCCTTGGGGTATGCCGTAGATGATCACGGTGGCTTCGGAGCGGATGGGGGGGAAGCGAACGCTCTGGGTTCTCCCGGAGAGGAAGGAGGTGGTCCAGTCCAGGGCCTTCTCTTGGATTCCGGCATTGTGGAGGCGTGCTCTTAGTGTGCGGTGGCAGACTGTGCCGAAAGCGGCTGACAGGTCCAGGAGGATGAGGACTGCGGTTTCTCTGTTGTTGAGCATGTTCCTGATGTCATCGGTGGTGGCGATGAGGGCAGCTTCGGTGCTGTGGTCGCTGCGGAACCCTGACTGGGATGGGTCCAGGATGTTGTTCTCTTCGAGAAAGCTGGTCTTTTGTATGTTGACAGCCTTTTCAATGACCTTCGCCGGGAACGGGAGCAGGGAGATGGGTCGGAAGTTCTTGAGGTCCATGGAGTCCACCTTGGGTTTCTTTAGTAGGGCGTTGTTCTCTGCATGCTTCCAGCTCTTCGGGAAGGTCGCTGTCTCAAAGGAGATGTTGATGGTTTTCCGGAGGTAGGGTGCAATGGTGCTGATGGCTTTGTTGTACATGTGGTGTGGGCAGGGGTCTTCCGGGGATCCGGAGTGGACGGTGTTCATAACCTTGATGGTGTCGTTGTCGTTGATGTTGGTCCAGGCACGAAGGCAGTTGATGCGGGTGGTGGTCGTGGGAGTGGGGCTGTGGGCTGTTGCTGGGGTGGTGACGGCATCGAAGGTGTCATGGATGTCTGTGATCTTGTGATGGAAGAAGGTGGCCAGCGAGTCACACAGGTCTTGTGACGGTGGAATGTCGTTGGTGTTTTAGCTGCGGTTGGAGAGTTCCTTTACGATGCTGAAGACCTCTTTGCTGTTGTGTGCATTGTTGTCTAGGTGGTCTCTGAAGGCGGTCCTTTTGGCAGATCTGATGAGTTGGTGGTGTCAGCGGGTGGCGTTACTGTGGGCTGTGTAGCTTTCCGGTGTTGTTTCGCGGGTCCAGTTTTTTTCTAGTTTTCGGCAGGTTTGCTTGGAGGCCTGGAGGTTTTCAGTGAACCAGCTGACTCTCTTGCTGGTTTGGGTGTTTGGGGGTTTCTTGAGCGGGGCGAGGGTGTTGGCGCAGTCGTTGATCCATTGTCTGAGGCTGTGGGCTGCAGCATCTGAGTCGGTTGGGTCTGCGGGTGGGTTCTGGGCGACAAGGCGGCAGTTAGCTGGTCCTCGGTGATCTTGCCCCAGCTGCGGCGAGGCATCTGCTGGGTGTGGTGGTGTGTGGTGGGTTTCCGGGAGGTGAAGTGGATGCAGCGGTGGTCGGTCCAGTGGAGTTCGGTGGTGCGGTCAAAGAAGACGTGGCTGCTCGCTGAGAAGATGGGGTCAAGCGTGTGGCCAGCGGAGTGTGTGGTTGCTGTGACGAGATGTCTGAGTCCGAGGTTGCCGAGGTTGTCGATCAGGGTGGAGGAGTTGGCGTCGTTGTTGTTATCGAGGTGGAAGTTCATGTCCCCGAGGAGGATGTAGTCCGTGGAGGCGAGGGCGTGTGTGCTGTCAAGGTCGGTGACGGGGTCGCAGAACTGCGGTCTGGGTCCTGGGGGTCTGTAGATGAGGGTACTCTGAGGGTAGTGTTGGGGTCGGTGTGGATCTGGAAGTGCAGGTGTTCGGCGGTGCTGAGTGTGTCGTCAGCGTGTGTTGAGATTTTGAGAGTATTTCTGTGGACAATCGCAATTTCTCCTCCTATTCCGTTGGTGCGGTCCTTGCGGGTGATCTTGTAGCCTTCCGGGATGGCTATGGCGATGTCAGGTGCTGAGGAGGGGGTCAGCCAGGTCTCCGTCAGGAAGGCGACGTCTGGGGTGTTGGTGTTGAGTAGATCCCAGAGTTCGAAGGCGTGTTTCCGGGCGAAGCGGGTGTTGAGCAGGATACATCTGAGGAAGTTGGTTTCCATGTTGGGTGGGTTGGCGGGCAGGATGCTTGTGAAGCTGCAGTTCCGGCAGGAGAAGGGTCCTTGGGTGCGTTTCGGGGCGGCCAGGCAGCAGGTGCGAGATCGTCCGGAATTGAGTGTGTGGAGAGGGCTGGAGTCGTAGCAGATGCGGATGTCGTGGTGTGTGCGGGGTCCATAGTTCCTGGCACTGGGCACGGTCCAGGCGCGGACGGGCTTGCCTTAGGCCTGCCATTAGCGTGCCAACTTGGTCTCGGGTCATGCAAAAACAGCTTGTTCACCACGGTTGTTAGTGAATAGCAAGAGTCTTGGAAACTCCATTGATCTACATTTTGCAAATATCTTAATAGTGGAAAACGAAAAGGACTACTTCTTTGAGTTTAGAGCTAAAGTTATACTGACACCGAGACCAATTATTGTTTGTTTCTGTGGGAGTGAATGTTTTTTGGTGAATGAACGGCCAAGTATGTGTGAAGTGTGTAAGTGCTAATTTTACACAGTGTTATTTGTTTTTGTATATATTTTGTATAAAATATTTTTGTATTTCCATGCACAAAAAATTTTTTGTTTAAAAAGTGGAGAAAACAAAAAAGAAGCATTAAAAATTCATATGTTGCAATCCTTTAAGCAAGTTGTATATGTTAAATTCATAACAACCTTTTCTTTCAGCTTGTCAGCTTTCAATTGAATTTCTCAGCACTGGCGTTTGTTTTGTTTAATCATTCTAATTTGGCTCAGCCTTGCTGAGTTGTGAGTCAAGGCCCTTTGTGTTTTTTGCCATTAGCGTGCCAGCGGCGTGGCCGCGCAGGGTCTGGCATATATGGGGAGGTGGGAGGGAGGAGCAGCTGGGAGGCGGGAGAAGCAAATGGGCAGTGGTCAGTCAGAGGGGCGGGCCGCAGGGGACACAGCGACAGGGGAGACGAGTGGCACAGAAGGCAAACATGGGGCACAGGAGGGGGAAAACAGTGGCACAGAAGGCAAACACGGGGCACAACGAGGGGGTAAACAGTGGCACAGAAGGCAAAAAAACGGGTCACAAGGAGTAGGAAAACAGTGGCACAGAAGGCAATAAAAACGGGGCACCAAAATGGAAGAAACACACTTACCAGCGAGACCACAGCAGCGGCAGGGGCACACAGGCAGAGCTGTGCAGAGGGGGAGCGACCTACCTGGAGGGGTTAAGGATCGCTCTCCTCACCGTGCAGCGGCCGGCCTATAAGGGGAGGTGGGATGCGGGAGTAGCGAATGGGCAGTGGCCAGTCAAGGGGGTGGGGCCACAGGGGACACAGCGGCTCAGGAAACGAGTGGCACAGAAGGCAAACACGGGGCACAAGGAGGGAGAAAACAGTGGCACAGAAGGCAAAACATGGGGCACAAGAGGGGGCAAAATAGTGGCACAGAAGGCAAAAAAAACTGGGCACAAGAGGGGGCAAAACAGTGGCACAGAAGGCAAAAAACGGGGCTCAATGAGGGGGTGAACAGTGGCACAGAAGGCAAAACACAGGGCACAACGAGGGGGTAAACAGTGACACAGAAGGCAGAAAATGGGGCACAACGAGGGGGTAAACAGTGGCACAGAAGGCAAAACACGGGGCACAAGGAGGGAGAAAACAGTGGCACAGAAGGCAAAACACGGGGAACAAGAGGGGGCAAAACAGTGGCACAGAAGGAAAAAAAACGGGGCACTAGAGGGGGCAAGACAGTGGCACAGAAGGCAAAAAAACGGGTCACAAGAGGGGGAAAACAGTGGCACAGATGGCAAAACACGGGGCACAACGAGGGGGTAAACAGTGGCAAAGAAGGCAACAAACGGGTCACAAGGAGGAGGAAAACAGTGGCACAGAAGGCAATAAAAACGGGGCACCAAAACAGAAGAAACACACTTACCAGCGAGACCTCAGCAGTGGCAGGGGCACACAGGCAGAGCTGTGCAGAGGGGGAGCGACCTACCTGGAGGGGACCAGTTTCAGTATCTCAAAGTTAGACATACTTGGCATGACTTACTTGGTGGTGACATGAAGGAGCCAGTGGCAATGTCTCTGCTTACGCATATTATACACGCAGATTCCCCAGCGAAGTTGACAACCATACTTTATTCACTCTCGCAAGAACCCAGAAAAACACAATTCCTTAAGGCCTGTCAAGAATGACAGAGAGATCTAGATCTGATTATAGATGATAAGAGCTGGAAGTACTGCTGTGAGGTTACAAAGCATATATCTTTGAATGGTAGACACCGGTGAATACACTTTAAGTATATCAGTCGAGTTTAATATACTCCCAACAGACTGTTTCGCTACAGGCTGTGAGAGACTGCCTGATGCAATCGTTGTGCGGAGCAGGAAGCTGGGTTCATTCACGCGGCATGACAGTGTCCCGATATTTTGCCATTTTCCCAGGGACCACTGCCTGCCCCTAAAACATATTTTCATCAACATTTGCAAAGGGGAAGTGGTCCCCTGCAGACCCCTTCCCATTTGCGAGTGCATTACCACCCTCGTGAAGATAAATTGCGAGTGTTTTGCGACCGCAATTGTGGTTGCAAAACATTCTTACAAAGGGTAGCAAGTCGCAATTAGGAAGGAACGCCCTTGGAACACCCCTTCCTAATTGCAAGTCGCAAATCCTATTTAGCAAGTCGCAAATAAATTGCGATTTGCTAAATAGGGTTTGTACTTGGCCCTGTAGGGTTTTACATGTGCAAATTGGTCGCAAACCCGTTTGCGCATGCATAAATGGGTCATTCATCTGGCCCTTTATCAGCAATACATGATTGGGAAAGAAACAGGTGAACCTAAAGGCGGGAACAACAGAGCTGGAGCACTAAGGGGAAGTACCTGATACACTGCATTAGCTGCTTTCCATGGTTGCAAAGCTTAATTTGTGCCAAAAGTTACCACCACCAGAGACACTGTTTGTCCCTCCTGTATTCTAATTGACTCCAGACCAATACCATGATTAACGCACCTATAACACATGCCGTAATCAATGCACAATAATGATGTCTCGCCTTGTTTGTTTTTGTATGTCACTTTATTCCATTCTTACCTGGAACATTCACTGTATCATTTCTGAAAAACATCTGTACAAGTCAATAAATGAAATAAAAAAGTAATACATAAAAAAATTACCTGTTTCAGTTGGGAAGGGGATTCACTATCACCACTTACCCTTGACATATGGTATTAGTTGCAGTTTACTAGCATGTTCTATGTAAAAGGTCATAACGAGGGTTCCATGTTTAAATATCGATAACAAAAATATAGTTAACAAAAATATAGATGTAAAAATATCGATTACAAAAATATCGACTTCCTATACTTAAACAGGTAAGTACAATAATATCGACTCAAAAATATAGATGTAAAAAATATAGATGTAAAAAATATTGACTTTAAAAACATAATATAACTTAAATTAAATAATTAAATAATATTAATATTATTAACAAAATAAATTAAATTACATTTATATTTTAACTATTTATAACAAATAAACTACATTTAATCAATATAAACACAATAAATGTGTACATATACATATATTTTCTTAAATACATTTTATTATTATCTTTATTTAATTTATAAACTTTAATAATTATATAAAAATAAAATAAACACATATATAAAACATGTTGATCACAAAGAATGTAGCAGCGGACCCTACGGCGCTGCACCTAAAATCCAGTTCCAGACTAGTCTTTAAAGCTTTGTGCTGCCAACCCCAACGTCAGCTGCTGTTTGACGTCGCTGTGCTCTCCAGATCAAAAGGATACTTTGCTCGATTTTTTGTGGCGGCGCACCAAAAAGAAGTCCAAAGAGATAGTTGGTTATATATGTAGAAAAGTTCTTTATTTATTTTTATCCATTCTTTTAAAATACATGTCACCAGGCACTTTACAAAAAAGGGTCAGCCAACGCGTTTCACTCCCTTCCAGGGAGTTTCTTCAGGACTGGTGTGAGGGGCAGTGTAGCCTCCCCCACTTATATCTGACGTTTCCGGTGTCGAAATTTTTTATTTTTTTTTAACTAAGGAAGTCGAGTCACTTCCTCTTCCTGACCGTATGTAGAGGTTCTGTCGTCGTGAACCTGCACGAGTTACTGTGGTCGTTTCACCTTAGCGGCATGGATGGTCCCAAAAATTTCTTTTCGACACCGTAAACGTCGAGCAACATATATAAAACATTTTGAATAAAATAAAATATTCTAAATGTAATTAACACATTAAAGTATTAAAAAATAATACATGCATTTAATAACAAAATAAAAACATTAGTAGTTAAAACATTTGATAACGAAGAGGTAAAAGTTACTATTCACAATCCAGTGAGTGCAACAGTAGGGAAAGCGCTGGATAGCGTAGGGGTAAAAATTACTATTTCTACTCCAGAGGGTGCAACAGTAGGGAAAGCGTTGGATAGCGTTGGGGTAAAAATTACTATTCCCACTCCAAAGGGTGCAACAGTAGGGAAAGCGTTGGATAGCGTAGGGGTAAAAATTACTATTTCCACTCCAGAGAGTGAAACAGTAGGGAAAGCGTTGGGGTAAAAATTACTATTCCCACTCCAAAGAGTGCAACAGTAGGGAAAGCGTTGGATAGCGTAGGCGTAAAAATTACTATTCCCACTCCAGTGAGTGCAACTGTAGGGAAATCGCTGGATAGCGTATGGGTCAAAATTACTATTCCCACTCCAAAGGGTGCAACAGTAGGGAAAGCGTTGGATAGCGTAGGGGTAAAAATTACTATTCCCACTCCAGTGAGTGCAAAAGTATGGAAAGCGCTGGATAGCGTAGGGATAAAAATTACTATTCCCACTCCAGAGGGTGCAACAGTAGGGAAAGCGTTGGATAGCGTAGGGGTAAAAATTACGATTCCCACTCCAAAGGGTGCAACAGTAGGGAAAGCGCTGGATAGCGTAGGGGTAAAAATTACTATTCCCACTACAGAGAGTGCAAAAGGAGGGAAAGCGTTGGATAGCGTAGGGGTAAAAATTACAAGTCCCACTCCAGAGAGTGCAACAGTAGGGAAAGCGTTGGATAGCGTAGGGGTAAAAATTACTATTCCCACTCCAGTGAGTGCAAAAGTATGGAAAGCGCTGGATAGCATAGGGGTAAAAATTACTATTCCCACTCCAGAGGGTGCAACAGTAGGGAAAGCGTTGGATAGCGTAGGGGTAAAAATTACTATTCCCACTCCAGTGATTGCAACAGTAGGGGAAAGCGCTGGATAGCGTATGGGTAAAAATTACTATTCCCACTCCAGAGGGTGCAACAGTAGGGAAATCGTTGGATAGCGTAGGGGTAAAAATTACTATTCCTACTCCAAAGGGTGCTACAGTAGGGAAAGCGTTGGATAGCGTAGGGGTAAAAATTACTATTCCCACTCCAGAGAGTGCAACAATAGGGAAAGCATTGGATAGCGTAGGGGTGAAAAATACTATTCCCACTCCAGAGAGTGCAACAGTAGGGAAAGCGCTCTATAGCGTAGGGGTAAAAATGAATATTCCCACTCCAGTAAGTGCAATAGTAGGGAAAGCACTGGAACCCAAAACAATAAAAAAAATATCAAAGTTTTTATTACATTTAATTTCAAATATAAACATAATTAATATATACATTTAAATATATTATTATGAACAAAGATAATAAAAAATAATTAATTACACATTATTTAACACTATAATATTCACCACACACACCTAAAATTAATTACACAATTACATTTAATATTTACTAAATAATTAATAAAAATTAATGTTTTTTATTAATTAATTATTTAATTAATAACCAGCTTTCACACCATATACATTTATAAACACCACAACACAAACCTAAGATTAATTGCACGTTTACAATTAATAATTACTAATTAATTAATGGTAATTAATTTAGAAAGTATTTAATAATTAATCAATAAAATATTTATTACTTACCACCCTTCACACCATTTACACATATAAACTCCACAAAAGACACCTAAAATTAATTAAACTATTAACAGAATTAATTATTAATTGACTAATTGAAATTAATTAACAACTAATTATTAAACAAATATTAATAAATTAACACAATAATTATTCAATTAATTTTATATAATTAAATTACTTCCCACCCTATTCCCCTATAAACCCACCACCCGCTACGGAACTAATAACACAAAATTAAACATAAAATACATTAATAACTAATACAATTCCAAAACATATAATAAAATGACAATCAATTCTCATTAAACACACTAAAATACATAACATTATTAATAAATCATTATTTTTGTAATCTATATTTTTGTAAACGATAATTATTACAACTATATTATTGTTATCGATATTACTTACCTGTCAGTCGATATTCTGGTCAAACTATATTTTTGTTGTCGATATTTCTTCCACTCGATATTTCTGCGGAGATATTAATGTCACACGATATTTCTCCGTCGATATTCCTACTCTGCACCCATAACGAGTACTACTTCTCAAATTATTATGTGGTACATTCAGAAATACAAGTCTATAAACATCTGAACAAATATGATTATCATAAGCAAATTCAAAAAATGTAGCATTATTTAGCACCCACAGTAACATTGGATACTGTTTACAGGCATAGACATAACCTAACTTGCATATTAATAGATATAGAAAATGTTATGTTATGTTATGTTAAAAAAACTTGTACAGCGCACGGTCACCAGGCGGTTTCATGGTGCTCAAAATGGAAGGGTGAGAAACAGGTGCATGAGTTACTCATGGGTTTGTTGGAAGAGATGAGTCTTGAGCAACTTCCGGAAGAAGGCATAGCTGGAGCTAAGTCTGAGGTTGCTCGGAAGAGAGTTCCACAACTTGGGGGCTAGGAAGGAGAAACACTGACCGCCGTGTTTTTTCCGTTTGAACTGCAGGATGACAAGCAGGTTGTAGGAGGAAGAACGCAGATCTCGCAGGGGGGCATAGCGCTGGATTCTAGACGCAATGAATGCTGGGGCTAGATCAGATAAGGCCTTAAAGATGGTGCATCCGAGTTTAAACAAGCAGCGCTTAGCTACTGGGAGCCAATGAAGGTTCCTCAGTAGAGGCGAGACGTGTTGGTGTTTAGGCTGATGGAAGACTAATCTAGCTGCCCGGTTTTGCACCAGCTGTAGCCGATGCAGTTGGTAGGCAGGGATCCCAACATAGAGGGTATTGGCATAGTCAATCCGGGAAGTAATTAAAGCCATAATGACGAGGATGAGCACCTCTGTAGTGAGAAACCTGCAGATTTTACGAATCCTGTGAAGATGAAAAAAGCAGGAGGAGGTAACTGCATTTATTTGAGGCTTCATTGACAAGTCACTACAGATAATTACGCCAAGACTTTTCCCCGAATTGACAGGGTTGGGAGGGGAGCCAAGGGAGGAAGGCCAAAAGTTGGTGTTCCAGGGGTTGGCTGACCCATCCAACAGAACCAGCTCCGTCTTATCGGGGTTAAGCATCAGCTGGCTATGATACATCCACTCAGCGATTAGAGAGCATGGTGGATTGAAAGTTGGCACGGGAGGAAGGGGCAGAGTCGATAGGGAAAACCAGCTGAAGGTCATTAGCATAGTTAAAGATGGTAACCGGGTTACGACAGAAGGAGGCTATGAGGGGCTGCATGTAAAGGTTAAACAAGAGCGCGACAGGGCAGAGCCCTGTGGAACTCCACAGGTAAGGGAAAAGTGAGATGCTGAGTAGGTGGACAGGTGGACCGCCTGGGTGGGCTGGTGCAAGAAAGATCTAATCCACGTCAGAGCCATGCCCTGAATGCCAGCGTTACTGACACGGTCGACCGTGTCAAAGGCTGCAGACAGGTCCAATAGTACAAGGGCCTGGAAGATGTTCTTGTCGGCACCTTTCCTTAGTGTGTCCATTACAGCCACGATGACAGCTTCGGTGGAGTGAGCCGGCCGGAAGCCAGCCTGCTGGGCATCCAGAAAAGAAGATTCCTCAATGAACGCACCGAGGCAGCCAGTAACATGGGCCTCCAAAATCTTCCCGAGATAGGGAAGGAGGGAGATAGGCCGAAAATTGCTCAATACCGAGGGGTCGGCATTCAATTTCTTTAGGATGGGGACCAAAACAGCACGTTTGAATGAGTCAGGGACGGTGCCTGTGGCAAAAGAGTTATTAAGCAATTCAAGCGGGGGATCCGGACAAACTAAAAAAACCTCCTTGAGGATCTGTGGGGGGCAGCAATCGTTGGGTGAGCCCGAGCTCACTTTGTTCAACAGGGATACAAAGTCAGTTGTGGAAATCGGGGGAATGACATCCTGCCAGGAAGAATTCACAGGAGGTAAGGCCGGGGGGGAGGGAGAGGAAGGAAAGGGAATATTATTTTTAATAGTTACAATTTTATTAATAAAGTAGGAATTGAGGGAATCGCAGAGAGCCTGTGTAGGCAGAGGTTGGGCAGTTACTCGGTCCGGTGAAGTAAGCTCATTAACAATGGAAAAGATCTCCATGGCTTTAGAGGCTGAGTCAGTAATTTTCTGGGAAAAATAGGTAGTCTTGGCAAGCAGGATGGAATTTTTGTAAAGTTTCAGCAAGACAACATAGGCAGATTTAAGGCCAATTTGTCCTTTTTTAGCCGCTCTGTAAACCACTGTTGGGCGTCATGCGGACTTTTCGTTTTTATGACCTTCAGTGGGGCAACTTTGTTACTGGCGGACACCAGCCAGTGCTCAAGATGGAGAGCCTGGCAGTCAACTGGAGACTGGCCACTGGGGGCGGTGGCAGCAAGTATGGAATGGAATTCGGCCAGGTTGGCTCTTTTCCAATTACGGGTTGTGAGATTGCTGATCGGAGTGGGGGGGATAAGCGGTACGTTTTTCAGGGAAAAATAAATAAAGCAATGATCAGACCAGGAGCAAGGGGAGACTACGGGGGGAGAGATGTCGAAATCAGAGGTCCAAACTTGGTCCAAAATATGGCCTTTACTGTGTGTCGCTACTTTAATATGTTGGCAGCAGTTCATACCGAACAAAAGGTCAGAGAACTCTTCCGAGAGACGGCTTTCTCGGGAGTCTGAAGGCCAATAATTAAAATCACCAATAATTATAATCTTGGCGTGATTAATAACCAATTGGGAGATTAAATCCCCAAACTGTTGGGGGAAGAGAGGCATGTAATCCGGGGGTCGGTACACAAGAACACAGATAAAGGAAAACCTGGGGGAAGAGAATTTAAGGATGAGGCTATCGACCTTTGGGAGTGTGACACTTTCAAGAGTCGTAAACTTGTGCTGTAGGCGGATGATAGCTGCGACCCCCCCTCCAGCTTTCCCAGTGGGCCTGTTGGCTTGCAGTATATAATAGCCAGCAGGAATAGCAGCGAGAATGTCTGGGGCAGAGTCGTCTGACAACCACGTTTCAGATAGAAGGAGAATATCCGTCTTATTGTCCTCCAACAGCTGAAAAATCTCAAGTTGGTGCTTCACCAACGAACGAGTATTGAGATAGATCACCACAAGAGAATCCATCCCAGGGGACTTGGTCCTTAGGGAAGGTGAAGGGGGTTCACTTAAATGCACCGGGATACTAGATGCATGAGGACTTGGTAAGAGTCTCCGGGGGAGATAAATTCCACAGTCCCGAGCAGCGGAGATCAGAGGGCGTATAAGTGACCAGACGGACATTCTCTCTGGCCCCTGGTCACAGTTGGGCACGGATGGGCGCAGACGGGCCTGCCTTAGGTGCGCCTTCGGTGCGCCATCGGCGCGCCCGCTGCGCCTGTGCTTGGTCTCCATGTTAAATAGATCAAGTGAGGAGAACAACTAGCACGCTAACCTGCGTGGAGAGTGTGGCAGGCAGGAAGTGGTGTGGGGCGTGTTGCTCGCAAGGAGACCCTCCGCTCGATAGGCACACAGCCGCAGCGGAACGGGGTCAGGAGCAAGAAGAGCAGCAAGTAAGTTTAGTTTTAGGCAAGTTTTAAAATAGCGTCGAAATCAGCACAGTGTCTTAAAATCACACTTAAACGAAATAATATCAGAAAAACAGAAGTGCTGAGGAGGCTAAGCGCTATGTGCACTTCGAGCAGCCTGATCGCCGCTATCGTCACAGGGAACACAAAGCCCACCCCTAAAAATAGCCTTGAGATCGGCAACAACTAGCACGCTAACCTGCGAGGAGAGTGTGGCAGGCAGGAAGTGGTGTGGGGCGTGTTGCTTGCAAGGAGACCCTCCGCTCAATAGGCACACAGCCGCGGCGGAACGGGGTCAGGAGCAAGAAGAGCAGCAAGTAAGTTTAGTTTTAGGCAAGTTTTAAAATAGCGTCGAAATCAGCAAAGTGTCTTAAAATCACACTTAAACGAAATAATAACAGAAAAACTGAAGTACTGAGGAGGCTAAGCGCTATGTGCACTTCGAGCTGCCTGATCGCCGCTATCGTCACAGGGAACACAAAGCCCACCCCTAAAAATAGCCTTGAGATCGGCAACAACTAGCACGCTAACCTGCGAGGAGAGTGTGGCAGGCAGGAAGTGGTGTGGGGCGTGTTGCTCGCAAGGAGACCCTCCGCTCAATAGGCACACAGCCGCGGCGGAACGGGGTCAGGAGCAAGAAGAGCAGCAAGTAAGTTTAGTTTTAGGCAAGTTTTAAAATAGCGTCGAAATCAGCAAAGTGTCTTAAAATCACACTTAAACGAAATAATAACAGAAAAACAGAAGTACTGAGGAGGCTAAGCGCTATGTGCACTTCGAACAGCCTGATCGCCGCTATCGTCACAGGGAACACAAAGCCCACCCCTAAAAATAGCCTTGAGATCGGCAACAACTAGCAAGCTAACCTGCGAGGAGAGTGTGGCAGGCAGGAAGTGGTGTGGGGCGTGTTGCTCGCAAGGAGACCTTCCGCTCGATAGGCACACAGCCGCGGCGGAACGGGGTCAGGAGCAAGAAGAGCAGCAAGTAGTTTTAGGCAAGTTTTAAAATAGCGTCGAAATCAGCAAAGTGTCTTAAAATCACACTTAAACGAAATAATAACAGAAAAACAGAAGTACTGAGGAGGCTAAGCGCTATGTGCACTTCGAGCAGCCTGATCGCCGCTATCGTCAAGAAAAGAAATTCAAAGATCAAGTAGAAGATAAAGGTATGGAGTTAGTTGTTAAGTCTGATAACAACAGCAATAATTCAGAGTGGACCAAGGAGTAGTTAGCTCACAAGGCTAAGGAAAGTTCTGGACCTATAGCTTTAGATTGGGAACAATAAGGAAAGCTTTGCATCCCTAATGATATGGTATTTGTGGGACAAAGTGTGTGTGATCATATCTTCCTAGAAAATGGTCCTTGGAAGAGGTTTCCGTAAGAGTCGGTTAGTAGGTACCACCATGTGTTTTTATTGTGTGCTGAAATTATGCATATGTTCGGCTTCCATGCAAATGAAATGATACGTGTTATGTGGCAGTCGTGTGCCTGAGGATATATCATGTGGAGGATTTGGAAAGAAAATCGAACAGTATGAAAAAACGTGGAATAAGTGCTTGCGAAGTTAGGGGAGATATATTTGGAGCAATGATACCTAGTCTAGAGACGGTATTGAATGACATCAAGATTAGAAGGTTGTTGACTATTGTGGATAAGTTGCCTGTCAACACAGCTCAGTATTTGATGCTCATAGATTGAGAAGTAGTTTCGATAAGGCCGATGGTAATGCAAAACCGGTCTGTTGTATGATGAAGGTCCGTCGCTGTTGCACTTATATACCTGATAGAACTAAAGATTTGAAAGGATATATTGATAACATCACTGATATACATCATGAGATACAAGATCTGGCAGCTGAAGGACATTGGGATAAGACTGGAAAAAGATTTGGTGCAGTTGGAAGTTGGTTTGCAAACTTTAAAAGTAGAATTTTTGGATACATCCTGAAACCAATAATATTTGTTGTTATCTGTATTATTATCTTGCTAAGAATGATAAGGGCACACAAGTGGCATAAGGTGAGGCAAGAGGTGAAATCCTGAAGGGAAAGGGTGAGAAGGGTGGAAAGACTGCAGGAGAGTCCTTACGAGAATTTGAAGTGATTGGAGGAGATTAGCTAAAACATCTGTTTAGATCGGTCAACTAGGCAGGGATTTTGGAGTGTTTTGTGATGACTCAGAGTAATCAGAGGGGGGTACTGATAGAGTGGAGATGTATTTCATTTGTAGGGGGTATCGTAATCTCCTATAGAGCGCACCCACATAAAATCATTTGTTGTATTAACATGAAGTGTTAGAATTGTGAGATGTATTAACATGGAAATGTGATGTATTTTAGGCCACTGAAAAGTAGCATAGAGATTCAACGTAGAAAATGAATGTACCAAGCAGAATACTTTAACATGAAAAAAGTGTGTTGTGCAACTGACAACTATTCATGTATTGCTTGTGCATATTAATCATGTCATTTCATTATTAGGTAAATGCAAGCTGAACTTTGTAGGCCTGAAATGCAGGTCCATGACAGCTCTCCCTCTTGAATTACCAGTTTGAATTTCTTGTGTGCTGTGGAATCTGTTCATTCCTTTGGTTTATGCTGCAGGTGAAAGAAGCGCTCTCGTTAGATAGAATGATGTCTTTGTTTTATAAGTTAGGCCAGGATTGAAGTAGTTACAATCATGTGGCTTGAGTCGATAAAGGAAGGTCGTTGTGCTCACACAGGAGAAGGCCTGGGAACCAAGGACAAATTGGAAAAATACCTTCAACGCTGTGCCCAGGGTGGATGGCGTGATCCGAAGTGCTACATGGGAATGCTATCTGTGAATAACTGAATGTTGGAATTAGGGATAGAGCATCACTTTTTCTTTTATTCAGAGAGGGAGCCTCCTAGAAGGAGCTTTTTCTTTGGTAGCTTTATGCTACTTGACCCATTGATTGTGGAGAGATGACTTAGGAAGACTCCACATACTGGCACCTTTTATCCTTCTTTCTAAAAATGCTTTTTAGGGATGTCACCTTAGTGTTAGAGTCGGGACAGATTAATGCTTTCCACTCACCAACCCTTATTGCAGGAAAACTTGAACTCATTCTTTCTGATCTTATGTATCTTACTCCTTGAATCAATTGTATTGTTTATGCTGCACAATCTAAACTGAATGCGCAGATTTCGCTTCATGCTACTTACAATGTATTTTATACCCTGGTATTAAGGTTTCTTCATGTCCAGTTATCTCTGGCTTTAAAATAAATTAACCGCTTCCATGCCGCGCCGATTCTGCCCCTGTGCTGGACATTCCAGAACAGGGTGCGGTCGTGACGGAACCGTTCCGTCATCAGCACAGCTCAGCCGTGACTGATGACGGAACGGTTCCGTCACAAGCATCGAAGGGGTTAACTAACCTTCAGTATTTGTCTGTGGGTTATTATGAATCCTAGAGAGTTAGTGACTAATTGATTATATTTTCTAACATTTTGTCTACCCTTTACACTGTTGTGAAAAAGAACTATTAGAGTGTGACTCTATTACAGGGCTAGAACTTATGGGCCTAGCCCTTTCACATTTTATAACAAATAGATACAATCTTATGCTATCATCATTCATATATGAAACTCTTTAAGACAGTATTATAGATAATGAATTGGCGATTCTGTGAAAGAAAGTGTACCCTTGGGCATCTAGGGATATCAGAGGTGAGTGATCATGTTCTGATTTTGTCTCTTTTCTTCATCCTCCTCCTGACAGAGTGGGCGCTACACAAAACCCAATAGTCATTGTAGATAGTACAATACACAGAAACTAAAAAAAACCTGAGAAGTATCTTGATCTCAAAATATTAAGTAGTAGCTAGGGTTTTAAATGACAAAACTGACAATATTTAAAAACAAAAAGGGAGGTTTGTTTCGTTGGTACATTTAAAAAAATATTGCTGATTTTTGAGTTCACATTTACAAACCATTACTGCTGCTAAATTATGATCCTTGTCCAATCACTTTTCTGAAAATCCTTTCTTTAGGCTTCGAGGTTTTACCTAAACATTTCAGTTTGTCACAAATCCAAGCATTGCCATTTTTTTGTAAAGGTCAGTTTTGATTTATTCATACTTTGCATATTCATTGCTGATGAAAATGTCGTTTATGCACCAACAAAATGGCGCAGAGTAACTGTGCGACATGTCAACCTGTCAAAATGAAAGGTGTAAAAGAAATTAGGTTTTGGAAACATTGCTTAAAGGCATATTACTGCTTATAAATAGTGCTGAAATTAATGTTCTCTCTTGGCATTGAATGTAACACTTAGGGTAGTTATGCAAGACCCAGCAAGCTGTGTTGTAGCTATAATGGCTTTCTTTTTCCAACAGAATAGTGTGGTGCAGGATACACTCTGGTTAGGAGAGTGGGCCTTAATCCTCGGAATTACAATTGGATAGATTACAGAGCGCTGACCATCTAATATTATTATGGCTAGCTTCTTAGCCCATTTGCGGTTAGTTAGCTAAACACTGAATTATTGTTTTTCTTTATTAACCACAATCCATCAGTACATCATAAGTGCACACTATGACAAAGTTTGATCTTGAAAATAAAGAGCATTTTTTTCCCATTCGGAGGGTTGCTTCTGTTCCTTTATTTTTCCTTTCTTTTGTGCTTGTTTCTTCATAAATTGAGAAGCAAGACAGCAAAACTGTTTTGCACCCCATCTTTGTACGTAGTCCTGGTGCGTTTTCAAGGCTCTGGCTCATCAGAGAAGTCCTCCTTTCCTGAGTACTGCGTGGCTGTACAATTTAGGGATATATGTGCAAAAAAAGTTTGTGGACGCTAATGGGCAGATGCCCGTTTGTGATTGCAAAAAAAGCATCTTGGTTTTTATGAATCCCAAATAGCGATTCAGTAAAACGTAACTGATTTATAATTTGGAATTGGTAATACATACCGATTTGGTATTTGGATAGGGCTACCCTTTCAACTATCGAACTGTAGTGGTATGTATTAATGTTTTGAGACTGAATTATGATTACAAAATATTGGGGTGCTTATTTACAAGCCCACTATACCTTCTGTGCCACACTTTTTTGGTGTGTGCCTGCCCGTATCTGCAAGGGCACGTAAAAGCACCATGTGTGGCTTTTCGTGGCCATGTAAATATGTCCCCTTTCACGCATTACTCTTTGTGAAAGGGGCATTCCATGGGTGTTGCTATAGGTGTCCCAAACAACATTTTTGGAACCTTATGTATTTCCATATTTACAAGGTTTTGTGTACCTGGGAAGGCGTCAGAGTCCTATGCCTCCCCATGGAAAGTGTAAGGGAGGCACAACGAGGGGAAATACCTTCATTCCTTCTTGTTTTTCTATTTTATATGTGTGCTGTATTCTGCAGCACACATTCACATCACAACACGCCTCCTGTGACCGGGACTGTGTAATTATGCATCCCATCACGCATGTTATCTCTATACTCCACATCTACAATGAATAATACAACCCCAAAAAACATGGTCGTCGCAGATGGTAAGTTAGACTCCTATCCCTCCACCCATGCAATGTTGGGGCCCTGGAAGTGTGGAGACCTCGAACAGTGAAGGCGTGCAGTCTGGGATACGCCGCTCGCGCTAGGGCGCACAAAGTGAGAAGCCGACTGCTCGGACCCACGAGCAACTAGCGGATGGCGTGTGCATTGGAAGGCTCAAAGAGACACGCAGTCGGGTGCAAAAAAATGGGAGGCTGAGGTGCTGGGAGACTGTGGGGATTTCACCTGGAAGCTGCAGACTGGAAGAGGTGTTCTTGATGGCACACTGGCATCATTGTAAGAGCACGGATGTGCAGGCTGCAAGGCGCGCTGTACTGCCTGACTTGCGCCCTTCTCCCTATGAAATATTGATGCCCTGGTATTGTGCTGACCGTGAGTGGTGTACCAGTGCAGACTGGAGCTCTACTGCTGGACTTGGGGCATACGACTTGAGGGGCCACCTGCATACTTTGGTATGATGCCCGGTGGAGCTAGGGGCCACCTGCATACTTTGGTATGATGCCCGGTGGAGCTACCTCGCCAGCTATGGGGGAGATTGACTCTGGGCTCCCTCCTTTGACTACCACCTACCCAGCCGGACTTCGGGCTAATGCTCCCGCATCTCTCCTGACCTTACTTTCCCCCTCTTCCTTCCCGCAACCCTCCCCCTCTCCGCTCCTACTCTTTCCAGCTTCTGTCCTCTGCCCTCACATGCCCTTTGTCCCCACCTTGTTTTTCTGTGAACCTCTTCCCTCGCCACTTGAGACTGAACTATTTTGTCTGATGCCCGATGGAGCCTCCTGGTTTAGTTATAGGGGAGATGGGCCATGGATTCCCTCCTTGGTAGTCACCTACCCGGTCGGTCTTTAGACAGACTTCCTTACGTCTCCACGGTTGTCTCTTTCCTTATCCTCTCTTTCCCTCCTCCCCTACCCCCCACTACTCTCTCTCTCCTTTCTCTCCTCCCCTAATGTATTGCTGATTGTTTGAGATATTGTTTACTTGTTGATCTTTTTCTGGTATATTGTTGAACCACATTGTTGCACTTCCTTTCGTCTCTCCTGTCGTCTCCTACCGCATCCTCCCTCTATTTATGTCTCTCCTTCCCTCCTCTCTCAATGTATTGAGACTGAACTATTTTGTCTGATGCCCGGTTTAGCTATAGGGGAGATGGGCCGTGGATTCCCTCCTTGGTCATCACCTACCCAGTCGGTCTTTAGGCAGACTTCTTTTCGTCTCTCCTTATTGTCTCTTCCCTAGCTCCTATCCCCTCTCCCCTGAATCTCTCCCCTTGCCTGCTACTCAGCCTACCCTCTGTCCTTTGTTCCCTTTGACTAAGCACTCCTCCTCCCCTTGTTGGGGAAAGATCCAATATTTATACTCTGGAGTCTCAGTGAACCCGCTGAGTGAGTCCACTGCACCAAGGGAGCCACTCACACTTTAGGTATGCTATGGTACCCCTTGCCAAAGCACTCCCTCTCCCCTTTTTGGGGAAGGATCCAGTGTGTAGGCCTTGGAGTCTAAGAGACCCCTCTGAGAGAGTCCACTGCGTAAAGGGAGCCTCTCGCAACAGAGATAGGGAAGTGATACCACTTCCCCTGGGATCACAGCTTACTGGACTTTGGACGTTGCCTTGACTCGTCTACCGGTTTGTGTCCCCGTCACCCTTCCCCTCCTCTCCCCATGCTGTGTCTCTCACCCTCCTCTCCTCTTTACCACCTTCATTATCTGTCTACTTCCCCTGCTCCAACCCCCCTCCCCTGAATCTCTCACCTTACGTATTTGTGCTTATTGTTTATCTCGACCCTACAAGTAACTATGCTGCCATGCTCTAAGAACTGTGTAACCTTTGTAACGAGGTAACCTGTAACTATGATCTGACGCTCATGTAAAGCGCTCTGATACCTCCAGGTCTAGCCAGCGCTATATAAAACTTTTAAAATAAATAAATAAAAATAGCGCAACTACTCCACGAATGACGATACACGAGAAAGCAGGGGCAAATCTACAGACAAATTTGGAGGGATGGGGTGACTAGTTCCAGCAATGTAGAGGCAATTTGCAGGAGGATACCTCAGAAATGTAGCCCCAAATGGGGTGGTTGGCGGAGCTAACATTCCCAGCAATACTTATCCAAAGATGGGGGGTAAAATTCCCAGTAATGCTGAGCCAATTGGGGGGTGGAGGTAATACTCACAGCAATGTTTACCCAATTGGAGGTTGGGGGTCTAACACCCCCAGCAATGTTGAGCCAAAGGGGGGATACTCTGAGCAATGTTTACCCAAATTGTGATGTGGGGGCTCAGAGACAATGGTTGGGGGGTTAACACTCCCAGCAATGTTGATCCAAATGGGGTGGTAATACTCCTGGCAATGTTGAGCCAATTGGGGTGTGGAGGGCAAATACTTCCAGCAATATAAAGCCAAATGTGGGGGTTAGGGGTGCTAACACTCTCAGCAATGTTGGGCCAAAGGGGGGGGAATACTCCCAGCAATGTTTACGCAAATTGAGGGTTGGGGGGCTAACGCTCCCAGCAATTTAGAGACAATTGGGGGCTTAGGGGGGTTCTAACACTCCCAGCAATGTCCCCTTGAGAAATGTAATTGATGCTCATGCAAAGGGCCTCAATTTCTCTGGGTGGAGTCTAAGCAGCAGAAAACATTTAAAAAAACCTAAGGGTACTTGGCAGGAAATTCATTCTCCCACTGGGGCAGCAAATGTAAGTGTCAAGTTTAAGGATTGGGCAGAGTGGAGATTATGGTGCTCTAGGCACTGTTGAAAAAACAACAAAGCCTCCTCATGTACTAAATGGTCCCTTAAATCCCCATGAAATAATCAGGTACTGCTGAGCAAAGATGACAGACCAGCCACCCACAGCAGCCCAAGTACTGTATGTGTGTGTGGGGAATCTGTCATAGCCTGGCCTGACACACATGATGGGGAGGCTGAAGCCCATTGAGCCTTATGTGCGTTTATTTCCATCAGAAAGTGTTCTGTATAGGCTTGGATTGCCAATGTGGCCAATTGGTATTTGTTCGATGTGCAAGTTTACCAGGGTCACCTGTGAGCCTGTCTTTTTGGTGCCTTATGAAAACCACAGGAGACTGACTTACTTACAAAGTTCCCACCAGACCACTGCAATATGGTGCTAGTATATTGTCCGCTACCCAGCTGTGCTGTAAATTGAGGCTGGGGGCCAGCCTTTGGGGCATATTCACCTTTGCGCACTACCACTCCATGCACTGACAGAATCAGTATTATCTCCCCCACCCACCCATCACTGTCAAGTCATGGCAGGTGCATGGATTTTGCATAGTATGTATGGGTATCACAGGGAGGCAAGTTTAATATGGCCAGTCTAACCTACCCCCCACCCCCTCGAGCAGCAGCAGTGTTCTATCTTGAAACCTCCCTAGCCAGGAAAATGCACAGGGATGATCATGGAATGTGTGCCAATTACTTTTAGAGTGCACAAGAATCATTGAAATCCCAATCCGACCCTGGTCCCATAGCATATTGTGTCTATCAAATGAGGGAATGTCATAATCAGGTAGGTACAATCAGACCACTAAATACTAGGAGAAACACACATTTAATGTTGAAACAGAAATGCCCATAGCCACATTTATGTATGTATCGCAAAGTGAATATATGAGTCCACCACAACACACAATAAAACATTGCAGGGCAACAGAAATTGACGCATCGATTATGGGTCTCTCAAAACACTTTATGTGGTCCTAGAGAGACACAGTCACCTGTGTGTGAAGTACAAGCTCATAGGCATCATCAAGACTGGGCAGGAGGCTGTCCAATGCATGAGTGGTCAATGTGGCAGGGTGCAGATTTACTATGAGTATCTCTTGTACCAGCCAACGGGGTGTTGATCACTGCATGAAACATCTACCATGCATTCAGGGTAGGGGTGAATGTATAGGCCACAACAACACACTTTGAAAGAATCATGTATGGTTGCCTAACTACTGTGCATCTGTGGAAGGTGATCCTATTCATCACCATCTGCTGTGTTGTTTTTAAGCAACAGAGGGGGCAGGACACGAGTTGCCCTGACGTACCCCACTCTATGTTCATCACAGCTTGTCATGTTTCATAGTAAAAGCAACACAGTTGCTCAATCAGATGGGTGTGGTGTGTTTGAGCATCTGTCAGCATGGCTGCCATCACAGCCTGCAACTGAACCACAGACTTTTTATGACATAGAGCTAGCTCTGTCACAGCAAAGCCCGGAGGATATTGGCCCAGACAACATATAAGTCCCCAGACCCAGCCACTCAGTCATGATTTCAGTGAGCCACACTCCAATAACCCAGAAGTTGCTGTGTCCCAGTCATCTGTGGAGACAAAATCAATCAGGAATGAGAAAAATGCATGGGCAGACAACAATGTAGGATGCAGTCACCATGTGTGGACTGGGGGTGCTGCACCCAACACCCAATGTGTATGTGTCTACAGTCATCTCCTGAGAATGTCCTTCTCACCAATTCTGCATCGAGCTCATCAGGCTGTAGTCTGTGCTACTAACAAATAATTCCATTCTGAATGTGCAGATTGTGTACTGCAGAGCAGTAAGAGTACTCATGAGTCTCAGGATGTAGGATCCACTAACAGTGTTGGAGTGACCAGTGCACAGAACATTGTGCAAGCTGAGCTGCCACTAATGGAGAGTGTGGTAAAGGAAAGATAACAAGTCCACTTAGTAGTTAAGATCCTTTATTCAGGTTCCTTCCAGGTTAGACAGACAGGTTAAGATTGTAGGTATACAGAGAGAACCCCACCAGGAGCTCGCTGTTGGCAGCTCAGCCTCAGATGACCAACTGCCACAATAGGTAATAGAGAGGCACAGTGAGCTAGAGAGAGAGACCCTGGCATTCTATGATGTCATAGGAATAACAGTACTATCTAGCCAGAGAGGAACAGTGAGGAGAACATTTACCACACATCCTCTCTCTTTATGGAGTAATAGCAGAACAAAGGAATAATCAGCAACAATACCTAATATACCCCAAACAGCAAGGAAGTACACAAATTCAAAGAACCAAAAGTAGTAGTGTACAACAAAAGATGACTTTAGCATGAGGTATTATTAGGAGAGAAGAGAACAAAGAATCAGCATTATGACATAATATGACATAATATGCCACATCCCCTTCCCTTAACAAAAGAGTTAGGATTTGAAACAAAACTAAGACTACCCTTAACACTACCCTTGATGAAGATATGCCGACACTAGATGTATGATAAAAATACAACTCACAATCTCACCTATATGAAGCCCTGGCCAGTAGCTACAAGCAGGTAGACTCAGACAAAACACAGTGTACAAACAATCTCCACCATAGAACATACTACGGGCATGGACTACCCAAAAAAAACCCCACATAACCTCCCCTGAAAAGGGTACACCACAGAGTAAACAAAATATCTCCGGGAAAAGGGGCATGGACTAGCCATTAATACTTATAGACCATACTACGGGCATGGACTACCCAAAAAACACATAACCTCCCCTGAAAAGGGTACACCGCAGAGTAAACAAAATATCTCTGGGAAAAGGGGCATGGACTAGCCATAAATACTTATGGAACATACTATGGGCATGGACTACCCATCAACATCCCCAAACAACCAACCATTGGCATGGACTACCACAGACACCAACGTCCCTAGACGAGGGTACAGCGCATAGTAAAGACTATAACCCTGGGACAAAAGATGGGTATGGACTACCCACAAATACCAGCATCCCCAGACTAGGGTACACCGCAGGATAAACACTATAACCCAGGGACAAGGGCATGCACCATTCGTAAATACTCAACAATGAGTAGGAGAACACACACCTTGTGAACTGGTATGGGCATGGACTACCCAAATGACACTACTTCACCAATAACCGAACAACACCAAGCTTCAAATAGGATACACCACGAGATGCATCATAACCCAAATAAACAGATAATGACTCCTAAAAGAACGATACACCGTAAAGTTAACAGATGCATACTGACCATACATACACACGATAGAGCAAACATAGAAGAGACCTCCACATAGTTAAACATCAAAGCAAACGAATATGCCTAGAACAGTATACAATCATCACAAACACTACTAAGTAAAGTACTTCATAACACAACATTAAATAATGTCAGCTCCGGTGAGCGACCTCTCACCCGGGTTCTGTGTATACTGCTCTCTGTTGACGGTCCTGAGCTCCCTGTAGTTCCCATGGACTTTCGTCAGATAAATAGTGTGTAGTCAAATCCATGGGTAAAATGTCTACGTCTCCGTTGCTCCACACTCCTTTCGAAAGAGGCATCATGGTGAAGAGAATGTAGCGATCTTAAATATACACAGGTGTGTATATCACCGAAAGAAGAAGTAAACACCCGAAGCCTCATGCGGAGTGGCAGCTGTTACTATAGCGACACCAACAAACACAAGATGGCTGCCACGTCAGTCGTAGCAGCGTAAGGAGCGTGAGAGAGACGTGTCTCCAAAGGACGGCGTCACAGACGTGACAGAGCATGAAGAGAACCTCGCTTCACCAACTCCCCGTAGCATTCCAGGGACGTCATCAGATGGACGGCAGACAGAAAGGAGAGAAAATCACAGCAGACCAACCGTCACCCAACGGACATCGGGATACAAGACGGTGAGTGAAGGAGCACAGCAGGGCAAAACTTGGGAGACAGACGCTGAGGCCGTCCAGGCTTTACACACATTCACCTTACAACGAACAGACTCTCCCCCCAGACTTATGTATACATCGCACTGTTCACGAAGACAATGTATGCAGGTGAAATTGATCAACACGTCTTGCTCTTCACCAAGGCTTCAGGTTTCTCCCGACAGAGCCGTGACATGCACACACAGGGCAGTCTCAAACAGATCCGGGACAGCTGGAGAAACTCCCCAAACATGCCACACTGTCCGGACGGTGGGAGGCACGAAGGCTCAAGCTGAAGCGGCGCTGTATCTATGCGCTGGTGAAGGCTTCCGATGCTTAAAAATAACTAGAAATATTCACAGTATTTGTCTCTGATGCAGCCAATCGAGTATTTTACTTAAATTGCCAGATTCTGTCGACGCTTGATTCTTCCCTCACTGTACGAAGGCTAGACGCAATAAAACACACCACAGGCCTCGGGGAAGAATAGTGCTGGAAGACTTTCAGCTGACAGAGGCAAGGTGACAGCAGGCACAATAAAACGAAGGCTCAGGTTGCAGACTGCAGGATTACTAGACCCAAGCACGAATTAAGGTAAAGACATGCGCCCAGGGTGCAGGCTGTCCAGGTGGCACAGGACACTGGTGGGGTCAGCTGGGCGTTACCTTTTGTGTAGATTTGATTTTCATAAAGTCCTTAGTTCCTTTCTTTTGTTTCTTTTGTTGAAGTAGCTTCTTTAGCGCAGACGAAGGTTCACCCTCAAGAAAACGTCGCCAAAAATGTGGTAAAGGAAAGATAACAAGTCCACTTAGTAGTTAAGATCCTTTATTCAGGTTCCTTCCAGGTTAGACAGACAGGTTAAGATTGTAGGTAGACAGAGAGAACCCCACCAGGAGCTCGCTGTTGGCAGCTCAGCCTCAGATGACCAACTGCCACAATAGGTAATAGAGAGGCACAGTGAGCTAGAGAGAGAGACCCTGGCATTCTATGATGTCATAGGAATAACAGTACTATCTAGCCAGAGAGGAACAGTGAGGAGAACATTTACCACAGAGAGGATGCTTGGGGGTGGAGGGGCTTAACCTGTGGCTCTCTGGCACAATTCACATAGCCATCCTCAGGCCAGGGGACATGGGTAAACCATTGGAGCTTGAGAGAATGATGGATATGTGCTTGCTTTGTCCATATTCGGTAATGAAACACTGCACCTTAACATTTTCAAACGTCAAGGAGACCCTCTATAAAGACCTATTCGCCCTCAGGCTCTGTGCACTTTTCAATGCAGTAAATGGAACCTCGTATGTACCCACACAAGTACTACCATTGTCAAACCAGATTAAAGTATATTGACAATGCAAACACTTAAGGAACTGGGTGTAATGTTCCTATGCTCCATGTGTGTTTTGTGACAGTGCAATGAGTACATCTCCCTTGGTGTCCACATACCTCTGACATTCCAAGTCAGAATGCCATTAGTTCCCATGTGTGTCTAGTCTACTGGGAAGTGTGTGGATGCATTTCTGGAGTACCCTGGCCCCAGGTGGCCCAACAACACACATCCTTGACTATTCACTTGTGGAGGCTCTAGCTTGTCCAAGCAGAATCTCACAATCTCATACTCGTGCTGCCCTTCATACATCCACACCTACATTCACTGCACCACTTTTCATCACTCACATAGATGACATGTATACAATGTACTGTACTCCCCACCTCCTCAGTAGAATTTAAAAGTAACAGGTCAAATGGACAACTCTCATCTCCAGTTTCACCCTCAGTAATGTCTCGGTCTGCACTCAAATCACTATGTGCAGCATCACAGCCAACTCTGACATGCACAATTAACATATCACCACATCTCTCAACAAGCCACTTACATTGCTTTATGAATATGTACCCAATCATTTGCATATCACCATTCATCCCCCCACATTGCTTCAGTTCAACAGTTAGTCATTTCCATAACAAAATGCATCCACAGATTCAAATACAACATACATCAACTGGACAACACCTCACATTTCACCATACAGCACCCTAAATTTCACAACTGGTGTATACCCTTGACATACAGTTATCCACTTTGTTTACACGACAAGTTTAACCTAGTCTCACTATGGCCCTGTTACACCCACATCTGTGTCCCATGCTCCATACCTCCATTGACTACTGCACATTAACAACTATCCTCACTCAATGACACTAACCTGTTACAGTCATCTCTCACCGTAGTGTCACAAAGTACAGTTCTCATCTCCTGCCAGACTCCAAACTTGTCTAGCTGGTTCTACCCCATTACATCTATTTATTTCTAGCATATCTTGCACATGATTTAACCAGTCTTACAAGCTCACACACTTTGACTCACACCCCCGCATTTCAAACCACTCACTTTGGAACAATGGGAAAACTTCATGTTTCTCACACAAAAACTACCTCTGAACTGCACTCCTACCTTACACTCTCTTAAAAATCAATATTTGTCCTGCACCCATTATGTATGAGTCTCCACTCCAATCCCAAAAAGGGAACACAAGTCTCTCTCACCTCTACCCTTGTTTAAGCCAGCTTAGCACATGCAACATGAATATTGCTAAACACATCATTAGCTAGGTCTCATATTCTAAAATCCACTTTCTCCCCCGTGTCCCAACTAAGAGCATGGGTGTGACACTGTCTCCTGTGGTATCTGCACAGCAGACGGGCACACAACACTTCTGTGCACTCGCAGTCCACTTGGCTTAACACATGTGGCTCAGGGCAATCCCATACACTGTAGTGTAGTTCCTATATTCCCAATAGGCTCTGCGCATTGGAAAAATATTTCCTATAGATTTGACGTAGGACTGAGGTCTACTAGGTCTCTATCGAATATACTAGACTTAATTGTGAGTGCCAGCTAGCTCAGAGATCACTAGAAACTTTCTCGAATACAAAAGAAGGGATTAGTTTCTGATAACCGCATAAACATGACAACTTTGTTTCCCAAGAATAAGAAATGTATCTCTAGAGTCGCGGAAACAATAGATAGTTATTTCACTCAGTCAACCGTGCATGCTTCGTTTCACCAGAGGTGCAGAGAAATAGAGAGACGGGCGTTTTCAATAAAAGGAATTTATTGAACAGTCTTCTTTCTCATGCAGAGGAAATGAACTGCTACAATTGTTATACTGGTTGCAAAGTACAATGCGTACAGTACCAAGAGTATTATAAAATAATACTGTAAAAGCATGATATGGTTTCTAAGCCATAAAATACATTGAATACATACATTAATAAATAAAGACTAAAAGTACTCAACTGGTGGTTCTAAAATACGCCTACCCCGGTGTATCTAACCTAGGTCTAGTACAAGGGAAGAAGTAAGTGAGGTGTAGCTTAGTTTCAGTATTCTTTTGCCCAGAATCGAATTCAAGAATTCTCTAAAGGTCTAATCAGCTCCGTACCATGGTTTAAAATGAAGGAGGTCTGGTATCTCTCTCTCAGGACTCGATTTCCCAACAACCCGCAAGGGTAGGTTGGAAACACTGGAGCTGGATTTCTCAGCAAGAGAAAAGACAGCGTCTCTCTCAGTGCATCTGCTGGAGGGTCGGCTTCCTTCCGCACTTGCTGTAGCAGGTCGTCGGGCAAGTAGATATTCGAACTGCTCCAAACCACCGTGTCCTTGCTTGGGCAAGTGTGGGCATATTTATACCTTGAAGGCACCTAGTTTGACTTAAGGTGGGACATAATAACGTCATCAAAGACTCAGTTCTTTCAAAACTCCATGAGTTCTTGGATAAATCAATATTCAAGCAAAGGGAAAACCCTGACTGCTGAAATCTGTTTTTTCCAAAAAATCGTTGTGGATTTTTGGAACTAGTGGAAGTAGCCGTGCCGTATTTAGACTGCATAGGCTAAGTCTAAATATGGTTATGATTTCTATGCCTATACAAGGAAAGGGTGATTAAACCAATATATGGGCATGAATTGGGAAAATTACACTAGGGTCCTAAATTCATATACAACAACAGATAACAGCACTCGTAGTTCTGCTCTGTGTGATCTGGAACAGCACTAAGTAATATCTCAAAACAATTCCATTGTCAGTCATGAACATATGACAACCTACACACAAATCAATGCTCAACTACAAATGATGTGTGTTTGAAACCATAAAAGCCAAGCTTTGATAACAAAACAATTGTCAGTTAAATATTGTACAAAATACCTCACCACAACCATTTCCAAATCTTCACAATTGGCACTGACTCACCCCTGTTGAGCATTGCCTACATTTTTGCAATTGCATCATGCATGTCAGACTTTAGTTGTGAGTGTGTAACATACGAGTTACAAAAGTCCATCCAGGCAGGGGCTGGTTGCAGTCACATCCATAGTCGCCGCCAGCCGATAGGAGTGCTGCATCTTTTTCTGTTTACCCGCCATTTTTAGATACATCCGCCCTTCTAACAGGAGGTCTATTCCAGCCTAACTTCACATGCACCTTAAGCTCTATTCAAGAGAAGAGCTTATAAATCTAACAAAGCACTCCCATGGAGCGCTTTGCAAACAAGTACTATTCCTGGAGGAGAATCCCACCCAATGGCAGTGTGATAGCTGTCATTTTAAGTGGATTGATAAACTACCCTCAGATAAATTTAAATAGTGGGGACCCTCTACAAACACCCCTCCCAAAAGCATGTACCCAGACAGAAGCAACAACACTGTAAGCACCATGACAAAGCTTCAGTTTATATACCTTAATATGCTCTCTATATCCAAGCACACACCAGATCCAATGGGATCTCTTGGACTCTACTAGGCCAGACATATTCTTTATTACAGATACCTGGTTAACGCAGTCTTCCTCGCGTGCCATAGCCTTAGAACTGCCACAAGGCTACACCATAACTAAATGTGACAGACAACATAAAGGCGGGGGGGTAGCCATAGCAACAAAAATTCCTCTAAGAATAGATACGTTTGACTCCTGTTCCTCACCAAGGCAGGATATTCTAATCTTTCAACTAAAGGCATCAAATGGTATAACTTGGAAGGGTGCCATTGTCTACCGTCCACCGGACGGTAGAAAGGACTTCAGCGCCACGTTTTTAGAACATTTAGCACCCTATATCTTGGCGACAGATCATTTTCTGCTGCTAGGAGATTTTAACTTTCATATAGATATCCAAACAGTACCTGACACTACCCAACCTTAACCAGAAATGGAGTCTTTTGGTCTCCACCAACTGGTATCTGGCCCCACCCATAGAGGAGGGCACACACTAGATTTATTCTTTGCTGAGGCGGGGATCGTATCAGTAGACACTCCCATAGAGCATATATGGACTGACCGTCTCTATTAATTTTAATTTAGAGCCCAAGTTCGACAAAGTGAATCACAGCCATGGCCCTAAGTTCAAAAGACACTGGAGGAAGGTGATGCCCTCCACACTTCTTCCGGTCTTCAGTCCTCCATCTATTATAGATCACAACAATATTAATCTGTCCCTGACAGCCTCTGAAAGCTTCACTCATACAGGCCTTTGACTCCATTGTGCCGCCAACAAAACCTAAGTCTCGAGGAGAACATCCCCCGGCTCTCTGGTATTCTGAGGCGTTAAGGAAGGAGAAAGCCATAGTAAGGAGACTGGAACGGATATGGAGGAAGGACAAAACTAATGAGGGCAAACTTGCCTATAAAATTGCTCTGAGAATGTATCTCAAACATTGTAATCTGGCCAGAAGAAACCATATTGCAGAGATAATCAACTCTGCAAAAAACTCATAAAGGGAGTTGTTCATAATCCTCAAAGAATTTATAAACCCTAAGAGTGGCAATCAAACGATTCCGACATCCCAATTGCACTGTGATAATCTTTAAGCCTACTTTACACAAAAAATCAACATCATCTATAACATATTCTCAAGTCCAGTAGGTTCCATCACACAGAAATCTCAAAGTAGTTCTGTCTGTCTGCATGTTGGAAAGCTTTAGCCCAATACCTAAGGATCAGACCCTAGCCCGAATAAACTTGATAAATTTAGGATCCCTGAGAGACCCAGCACCTCCTTACATGATTACTATTTTAGCATCTATTTTGTGCACTCCACTCACAGATCTTTGCAATCCCTCCCTAAAATTGACTAGTATACCCTGCAAATGGAAGGCAGCATACATCAAGGCCCTTCTAAAAAGAGCTACAGCAGACCCCCAGATTTTTGCAAACTATAGACCCATCTCCCTCTTCCCTTTTTTCTTCAAAATCTTAGAATCCATTCTAAATGCCCAATTATCATCATATATGGGGGCATATTTACAATAAGTGGCGCATCCCTGCATATCAGCAGGGATGCGCCACTTATTGTGCGCCATGCCTACGCTAACATGGTTGCGCTGCATTTACAATGCAGCGCACCATGGGGCAAAAATGGCACAGATGTGTCACGCATCTGTGCCGTAAAAGTGTCGCATTGCTGGAGTTGCGTCGCAAGCACAACGCAGCTCCAGCAATGCTCGGGGGGCCCTATTCTTCCAATGCTGCGTCAATCCTTACGCCTGCTTCAAGCAGGCGCAGGGTTTTGACGCAGCATGGATCCCAAAATGACTGAGTGAAATCTTGTAGATTTCACTCAGCCACTTTCAGGAGGCGTTAGTGTGCCAGAACGCCCCCCCCCCCCCCCTGTGCAGGAATGCCTCCTTCTGGCGCAGATCTTTACAACGTGACGCATCTCCCAGATGCGTCACGTTGTAAATACCACGCACCATGGCGCATCTTTTGCGCCACCGCTGCGTCACAAATGTGACGCAACGGCGGCGCAAAAGCGGCGCAAGGGGCTTGTAAATATACCCCTTGGAATCTAATCATCTACTCGATTGTTCCCAATCTGGCTTTCGCGCCTCACACAGTACAGCGGCTGCACTAGTGGAGGTCTCAGACACCATCAAACTAGCATTAGATAAGGAATCGGCGACCATGTTAGTTCTTTTAGACCTTGCAGCTACACTCAATCCCATCTCCCATCAGATCTTAGTGCATAGACATTAGGAGTTTGTTATCAGAGGCAAAGCACTGGAATGGCTGGTCAATTTTCTATCAGAACGTATAAACCAGGTCCAGTTGGGCAAGTATACATCAGCTCTGTCATCTATTGACAAGGGGGTGCCACAGGGTTCAATTTTGAGCCCAATACTGTTCAATGTATATATGGCCCCCTTGGCACAACTCATTAGATCTCATGGTTTTGAAACCATTTCCTATGCTTAGGATACACATTTGATCATCACCATTGACCATGACCTCATCAGGACCAAACCGAGATTTAAACACTGCTTGCTGAGGTTAGTTTTTACCCTACTGATGATGTGTTGTGGATGTCCAAGAACTGTCTTCAAATGAACATGACCAAAACAGAGATTCTTCTGCTCAGGAAGGCACAGACAGCTTGGGCAGAGGTCTGGTGGCCTCCTGACCTAGGCTCTCCATCTATCCCCCAATAAATGTGCAAGGAATCTGTGAATAATGATGGATGACAAGCTCTTCGTGAAGGAGCATATCAAAACAGTGTCTGGTACCTGTCTTGGCATTCTGCGAACCCTTTAAAAGGTTTTTTATTGGACTCCTCTGCAAGCTAGGAAGACAATAGTACAAGCACTAATAATGAGCCGTCTGGATTATGGCAATGCCCTCCTGGTGGGAAGTGGTGCAGGCCTTTTGGCCAGGCTCCAGGTGGTGCAGAATTCAGCTGTCAGATTGATACTAAATCACTCCACCTCTGAGCCCTCTCTATATTCACTTCAGTGGCTCCCGATAACAAAAATGTGCCCTCTACAAACTTCTCTGCCTGGTATGTAAGACCCTGCAGGGGAAGGGCCCTCTCTATTTGAGGCAGAAACTACAACAATATATTCCGGTGCAGCATCTCAGGTCGAGTGATCGACTACTATGCCCAAATCGCATCAGAACAATGAGGCAGAGAGGCAGTGCCTTCTCATTCTGGGCCCCCTACCATTGGAATAGGCTGCCTTTATTTAAGCATTTATGGACTTCACCACATTAAAAAAACTTTTGAAAAACTGGCTTTTTTCTCAGTAGTCGAATTTCCCTTTACTCCCACATTGCAATGGCTCCTAGAGATCCTTGTATGGATGATTTGTGGGCCTAACAAATGTAACTAACAATAATAATAATAATAGCACTCAGAACTGATGTGGCCACATTCAGTGATGATGCCAATGCATTGTGTACGCTGTGCGGGAAGTGACCACAAGTAAAATGGGTGGAAAACTACGCTATGCTCACGGAGTGTGCGTTGTTTGCTCTACTACGCGCTACGCAAATGACACGTAGCGGGCATTTTTTGCTCACTCGCAGTCCTCAACGTCAAGTTGGCGACTGCGAGCGAGCAAAATCAACATCCTGGCGAGACTTTTTCCTCATCCACGATCGGCAACATCAAGTTGCCGATCGCGAGCGTGGAAAATAAACCTCCCGGCTCGATTCTCAATGCGGGAAGGTCAGGTTTCTCATTGCGAGTGGTCGCATGTGCTCACGAGTGCTCGCAATGAGAAACTACCAGTCGGTGTTGAGAAAGCTGCCACTCGAGGACAAATCTACTTGAGCAGCAGAAAACGACCACTTGCACTGTGCTTGATGCCGTTTGCAAAGACTGCACAGTGTGGACAAGCATCCGGCACTGTGCAATCATTGCGAACAGCATTTCCGTACCGCACTATGCAGTTCACATAGCTACGCGTAACGTGCGTAGTGCGAAGTGCACTTTGCATAGCTATGCATGGCGCTACTACGCAAACTACGCCCAGGGTTAGATGAAATTCAAGGCAACATCAAAAATATGACATTCCAGTCCATGAACTAAAGGTGTGCTTCTGCCAAACACATTCCTATCAAAGCACATTCCTATGTTTCCTAGGTGATGGGTGTTGTGTGTTCATTTTGCATCATCTTGATGAACTGTGGATGCAAAGCCAAACGAGGGGTCTGTCCACCTGTAGCTCATAACAGTGACAGGACACTAAAGGCAGTGCTCTATTGCTGTGCTCTGTAGTCACTGGAATTTTTGAGGACCTGGCCAGATGACCATGAGCAGCATCACCATGGACTGGCACTTCATCCACCTTGAACTAAACCACTCTACACTATGACTGTTTTCAATAACTGAGGTTTAGACTGTTTGCATGAACTGAGCCAAGAAAGGGATTGGCCTACAGTGTCATGCTACCTGTGGCAAGGCTGTCATTGCCACTAGTCTACCAAATCTAGAGACGACACAGACATGGTCCACCACTAACCAGTCATATGAAAGGTTTGTACCATTAGTTTGTGTACATGGGTGTGTGTCCAAAGTCACTACCATGTAGTCAAACTCCATATGTATCCAAGTGTATTGATGAAATAGGTGTCTTTCTGCGCATTACAAACATAAGCAGCATGCTTCTCCTAAACTGTTGTACTTTGCCACACTTACACTATGTTGACAACTGAAAGCATGAACCATGTGGAATTGTGTTTTCATAAAAAAGCTTTTTGACTTCATGTGACACTCATAGACAAAACCACTGGTAACATTGACATACAGCCAAAGAAGGCACAAAAATCGAGAATACATCCTGACAAAGTGATGGACTCAATGTATCATGTGCAATCCACAACATACTAACCTCACTGTGTTCTTACATCACATATTCCACATGAATGTCAGTTCAATAGAAATCAATTTTGAGGACACAGAAATATTAAAAAATAAATATAAAATGCTTTATTCAGCAAAACTAAATTCTGAACAGTGATGCGAGAAAGGCCAATAAAAGTCAATGGCTTTGAGGTCTTAAATGTCATGGCCTTCACTGCTTGCCTGCACTTCTCCTGCAAAAGAACACCTCCCACAGGAGGAGCATCTAGAGGCATGCTTTCTCGAAAGGGCAAAAACTAGGGGGGACAGGTTTGGGTTTTGGAGGGATTGAATCTGGAGAGTGCAAGGGGTCCACTGCAGTAGTAGGGCTAGATTGAGGGGATGGTAGGTTCACTGCAGCAGTTTGCTCAATCAATCAATCAATCAAGAGTTTACTAAGCGCAACTACTCACCCCTAAGGGTCGCAAGGTGCTGAGGGAGAGGGGGTGCAGACTCCATTCCATCATGGAGGGAGCTATGTTGAAGAGCCAGGTCTTGAGGTTTTTCGCAAAGATGGGGAGGGATGTTGTCTGTCTGAGGAGGAGCGGAAGGGCGTTCCAGGCTCTGGCCACGAGGAAGGTGAAGATGCGGCCTCCCGATCCGTACCTGATGGTAAGTCACTGGCACTGTGCACCCTCAAATCTAAGAATAAATGGTCATTTAATTGGTGAGGTTTCAATGGGGATAATAAATGCATAAAAAAATATTTTAAAAAGACTGCATTCCATGACTTGATTAAAGAAAGTAACTAACCTCCGGCGTCTGGCGCTCGGGGTATCCATAGACTTTTCCCTTCTAGTTCATGACAATGTGGATCTATGTCGGGGCCTGCCGCCTCCAGACACATCTAGCTTTGGGCATGAAGGCTTACAGCGTGCCTTTGAATACGCTGTAAAATAATGGAAAGAGGAAAGCCTCTGTAAGTAGGTAGACGTGTGTTGTGTCTGTCACAACATGATAGAAATGCTGGGAGAAAAGTTTTACCTCAAGCCTTCTAAGCATCCGAATGTAAATCTGGAAGCAGACCGGATGCCTCTAATCACTTCCCTTTTATAAATTCCTTTGCTGGCAAAAAACATAACAATAACGTCCTTGTGTGAGGATGCTACGTGAAGTGCATGGCTGCCCTCTGGTTGGGATCTACTGAAAATTCATTCCTCTGTGAAGCCTAGGGAGTCAGGCTAAACTCCCGGGTGAAAAACGGGTACGAGTACAAAAACCTCTCTGAGTTTAAAAACCAGTATTGTGCTGAACTTTCGGGCCATGGTTGAAATACCATGACAGGCTATAATAGCCGCCAAAAGGGCTTGGGAAGAATCCCATTGGGAACGCCTCAGAGATGCAAGCCAAACTAAGAATGGTAACTTTTTCTGGGCATTAGTCAGAAGATCGATTGGCTGTGACTCGAATCAAATTCCAAATCATATTACAGATAGTGAATGGTTTGAACATTTTGCTAAACTCTATGGTGGGAATGAACTGCCCGGAGCCCCAGGGCATTTGAGCGGTGCTCTGGATGTTGGTTCCCGGCAGCTCGTTATCACTAGCGTTGACAAAAAAGAGGTCCTTACGGCAATAGCTAAAATAGTATCTGCTAAAGCCCCAGGGCAGGACGGTGTGCCAGGTGACCTTTTTAAAGCCAATCCTGACGGTTGGGCCATTTATTTTACTACTCTGATAAATGCACTGCTAGCAGGTTCACCTGTTTCTAATTCATGGAAGGCGGCCGAGGTGATCCCTATCTACAAGAAGGGCCCTAGGGAGGACCCTGCCAACTACCGCCCAATTAGTCTTATAGACGCAGGGCAGAAATTGGTTGGCACGGTTCTCCTGGAGAGGATCCTCTCGTGGGCAGAGGAGAATAAAATCATCTCTCCTTTTCATGCAGGCTTCAGGGCATGCACAGGTACGGTTGACCAAGCATTTAGGTTGTTACTCCTTCACTGGAAGGTGGTTACCATTGGCAAAGGCGGTCTTTATTTGGCATTTATTGACTTAAAGACCGCCTTTGACCTGGTCCCCCGAGACCGCCTGTGGTTAATCTTGGAGGAGATGGGGATCCCCCTACCAATCCTAAATCTTTTGGCCCGCATGCATGATGGCACCTAAGCCCGTATTAGATGGGGATCCCAAGGGCAAAAAAATGATAGAATTCCTGTGAATTGAGGGGTATGCCAGGGCTGCGTGTTAGCCCCAACACTTTTTTCGTTATTTGTGAATGGTGTGGTTTCTTTTTTGCTTGAAATAAACGCAGATGCTCCGGTTCTGGCGGGTGACAAAGTGCCCACCCTGCTTTTTGCAGACGATATGTTGCTGGTTTCAAAAACCCCCGTAGGTCTGCAAAAGTTGTTGAACCGCTTCTGTTTGTTTTGTAAGCTTAGGGGCTTTGTCATAAATACTTCGAAAACTAAGCTCCTTTATTTTAACCCAAGTAAGTCTTCCAGATCCACCCTCTCCCTTGATGGAGAGTCACTGGAACGCGTAAAAGAATTTGACTACTTGGGAATTAGAATTTCGCAAAATTTAAAGTGGCAACCTCACATTGATAAAAAGGTTTTAAATCATAAAAGGGTAGTTGGTGCATTAGGGCGAGAACATCGAATATCCATCTTTTATGTTATGTTATGTTATGTTAAGCTATGTTAAGTTATGTTATGTTATGTTTAAGCCCATTGCTCCTGCCTTGGATATCTATGCTGCATAAGCCGTGGGATGCGCCCTCTATGGTGCAGAGCTGTGGGGTTTCGATTGCATTAACGCCCTGATCACCTTTGAGAATAAGTTCCTTAGGGAGCTGGTATCCCTTCCAAGGGGCACTCCCATTAAACAATTATTGAGTGATTTGGGTCGCCGCTCCATTCAGGACCTAGCCAGGTTACGCCCTCTCTTATACTGGGCTAGGCTATGGCGGACCCCAGAGCTCTCAAAGTACTTAGATGGCTTGAAAGAGGTCATGAATCTTAATAGTGCTCATAAAATTAGCTGGATTTGCAATATAAAGAAGCTTTTGCACGAATCTGGCTTGCCAATTGATTGGGAGCTCGGCGTTCCTTTATCCAAGGCCGAAACTAAGCGAGTCTACTGGAATTGGGTTGACGACCAAGATCTAAGGGACCCAAACCAAGGCAGGTTGACTGAAGCGTTTAAACAGCACAAACCTGAGCCTCGCTTGGAGCCTTACTTGGATTTTATTAAGAAACCAAGAGACAGATCCCTTTTTATTCAGTTTAGGTTGGGAAATCTTCCCCTCCATGATTATACCTGTAAGTGGAAGCCCCCGTACCAAACTTCATCTGACTGCCCAATTTGTGAAGGTGTCACTGAAAATATCGCCCACGTCTTCTTTGTATGCCCAGCCTATGCAAAACCCAGACAGAAATGGCTTAAACCTGTGTGTTTATTGCTTGGAACCAGGGATTATTCCTCAGCACTTAGAATACTCAAGGCTGACACTAGTACAAGCTTAGTGTGTGGGGTTGCCAATTTCTGAGCTGGGCTTGGCTGATTAGATCAAAGGCTACTAGATGACCTTAGTTTTAGCTGAATTTTTTTAATATTCACAAAGCTGCTAATGTTTAATATGCCTTTTAAACTATTTTTTGTAATACGAATGGTTTTATTGTAATCTACTTTTTAAAATGTAATGCCTATGAATTGTGGTTTTTATATTTTGTATGTGCTTTTATGATATCTTGCATATCGAAATAAAGCTTTGATGATGATGATGATGATGATGATGTGAAATACCATTTACACAGGCGGTACAAAGGATTCCAGATGGTCTCATTTGTGTTGAGCTCTTATCATAAAAAAACGGATCGGTATGTTAAAAGTACGAGTGCTTATTGTGTTCCTAGTTGAAATTCTACAATTACAGCACAGCATAGTCAACTTCTGTACCACATATAGACATGTCGATCCTCCGATACATGTTATGTAGGTACACATTTTACGCATGTGGTAATGGTCACATAATGATAGGTTAAATTTGGCGATTACATAATTTCTACAATAATCATAGCATATACCACTTATGTATCAGCTTATGTATCACCTATGGACATGTAAAACATTTGAACAGTTAGATACATGTTGTGTAGACATGCGTTAACGGAATAATCCACACATCCATATTTAGCAGTTACATTTATGTTGTGTTGTTATACATAACAAGGCATGGAATCATCGTTCTCATATATTCCATGTCTGGTGATGACAAATAACAGATCCCTGTTAAGAATCTATAATCAGCCTACATCATACTCAACAGAGCAAGCCCCCTTCAACAGAGTCTAGCAAATTAATCCATTTACATTCGCAGAGGTTCATGGTTGCTGATAGTGAACCCCCTCTGGGATTTGGCAGTATTTTCTCAAGTACCCACCATTCTAAGTTATTGCTAGAGTGTTCTTTCTCACTAAAGTCTTCAACTAGCTGTACACCCTGTACCCTACAACAAATACGTGAACAGTGTTGAAGGATACGTGTCTTTACTTTCTGTTTCTTCTGTCTCACATACACTTTTAGACAGGAACATTTGATCAAATATATTACGTCCTGGCTAATACAATTCGTGTGATGGTGTAAGTTGAATTTCTTGCCATTGTGTACAAATTCTTTTTGCTCCACAGTGACCTCACATGCTTTGCAACGTCTGCATTTAAAATGCCCCTGGAGAGGTGGCAACATCAAAAGGGAACGTGTATCAGGAATTGGCTCATCCCTAAAGAATGAGCTTACCACATAGTCTCTGATGTTCCTCCCTCTCTTAAATGTGAAAAGAGGTTTTTCTGCGTAACCTATTTCATCCGAAATTAGGTGCCAATTCTGATGCCTTATTCTCTTGATGTCATTGCTCCTATTACTGAAAGTTGAGACACAGACAATCCGGTCTGTATCAGTGGTTTTGTTACAATCGCTTTGTAGGAGATCTCTTAAGAAGACTGGGAGGGTAGTCTCGTTCTAACAATCTCAGTGAGAGAGAGTCTGACTCTCTGAAGAAATCTGACCTCCATGTGCAGTTCCTGCGGAGTTGCAAGTACTGCCTGTAAGGCAGATTGTCTCTTAGGTTCCTTGGGTGATAGTTCTTATAGCCCAATAAGGTGTTTCTATCTAGTGATTTATTTATTTATGAAGCTTGTAAAGCGCTCGGCTACCCCCAACGGGGGTGTCACGGTGCTAAAGACCGCAGACTAGGAAAGAACGAAGCACTTTAAGAGGTGGTGAACAACCAAGTTTTCAGTTTGCTTCGGAATAGTGATTCAGAAGAAATAAACCTAAGGTCCAATGGGAGGCTGTTCCAGAGTTTCGCTGTCACTACACCAAACGCTCTGCCACCCATTCTAGAATGGCGAAAGCGAGGGACGACCAGTAGACGCAAGTTGTTCGACCTCAAGGATCTGACCGATTGGGATAATATAAGTCTCTTTCTTAAGTATCCCGGGTCCACCCCGTTGAGGGCCCGAAAAGCAAGAGTCAGAACCTTGAATTGAATGTGACGGGCAATAGGAAGCCAATGTAGCTTCTTACGATAGGAAGCGACGGAATGCCGGTAAGGGATGTTGCCAATCAGTCTCGCTGCCGCATTTTGAACGATCTGCATACGTTCAATTTGGTATAAGGGGGCACCGGTGTAGAGACTGATGGCATAATCCAAGTGAGAGGTGATAAGAGTGAGGATGATGGTTCTACGGGCATCCAGCGGGAGGTATGGGAAAATCTTCCTAATTATACGTAGTTTCCCAAAGCACGCTGCCGTGACCTTGTTAATTTGAGCCTTGCAGGAGAGAGCGTCATCAAACTGAAAGCCCAAATTACGTACTGTTTGGACTGGAATGGGGGGAGGATTAAGCACAGTCGGCCACCACAGAGTGGCAGATAGCGAAGTTTTCTGATTAAAGAATAGGACCTCAGTCTTATCAGTATTCAGTCTTAGATGATTGGAGGTCATCCAGGAGCATATATTGCTGAGACAATGGCGGAAGCTCGCAAAACTGGAGTCAGAGTGATCTCTAAATGAAAACACCAGCTGAGTATCATCAGCGTAAGAGATCACTCTGATCCCCCAGGATTCCACCATCTTTGCCAAAGGAGCAAGATACACATTAAAAAACAGGGGGCTTAGAGCAGAGCCCTGAGGGACGCCGCAGAGAAGGGTTTTACCCTCTGATTCAAAAGGTCTGAGAAGGACCTTCTGGGTCCGTCCTTTAAGAAATGAGCTAATCCAGGTCAGAACCGTACCACCCATTCCAGTCAGACCCAGCCGATCCAGTAGTATCTCATGGGATACCGTATCGAAAGCAGCGGATAGGTCGAGGAGGACTAACATGGCCTCCTCGCCCCTATCCACACACTCTCGGATCGTCTCCGAGACCTCTAAAAGAGCGGTCTCGGTACTGAAGCCCGTTCTAAATCCCGACTGTGAATCATGTAGCAATAAGTTGGTCTCTAAATATTCCGCCAGTTGCTTCTGAACAGCCTTTTCTAGGATTTTAGCCGTTTAGGGAGAAGGGAGATGGGACGGTAGTTACTAAATTGCACCGGATCCGCGTCCGCTTTTTTCAAAATAGGAACCACCAGTGCCTCCTTTCAAACCATAGGGAAATGGCCTGTGCACAGTGATGTGTTCCAAATCGAGAGGAGCGGACTGATCAATAGAGGTGCCAGATTACCCATCACTTTAGCATGGACCAGGTCTAAAGGGGAACCAGATTTGCACTGGGAAAACAGATTCAATGCAGACTCGATAGTAAGCTCCTTGAAGGACATCAATGACACTTTCTCCGGGTCCCTATCACTGGAAATAGGGGGGGCCAGAGCAGAAGGGAAAGAAGATGTAATATTGCTAATTTTATCTTGAAAGTAGTCAGATAGTCCATTACATAAGGCCTGACTAGAAGTGCTCCGGGGCACCATCGCAGGGGGATTGACAAAATCCTTTACAATACTAAAGAGAGTTTTAGCAGAATTATCTGCGTTCTTGATTTGTAAGGCATAGAAGTCTCTCATGGTAGATCGTTTTAGTTTTTGAAAATTTTTTAAAGCAATCTTGTAACTAATTTTAGACTTCGCATCATAGGTCTGCCGCCATTTGCGTTCTAACTTTTTACAGCGGCTCGTTTCCTCACGCAGAGCAGGAGAGAATCAAGGAGCGGACGGTCGGGATCTGGTGGAGGTAATAGGTAGTAAAGGAGCAATAACGTCAATGGCATGAGAAAGGGAGGAATTAAATATAGCCACTCTTTCGTCCAGGTCATTAGACAGAGGATCTGGTTGGTAAGAGAATACCGGGTCCAAAGCCGCACAAGTGACTTTGTGCCATTTTCTCCCGTACTCCCTGCCGGGTGCTACAGGACTAGGTAATGAGGGAAGGGTTAGGTCAAAAGGGAGACCATGTGAGTGGAAGGGAAGAATGTGCTGTAATACCAGGATGGTTCGAAAAAATTAAATCAAGAGTATGGCCCGCTATGTGAGTCGGGCCGTGAAATAGTTGGGTTAGAGTCAAACCCTGCAAAGTTTCTAAAAAATAAGTGGCCTGAGTGCAACGAGAGTTTTCAACATGAAGATTAAAATCGCCAAGCACTATAAAGTGCTTATGTTTAACAGACAGGTCCGCTATCATATGTAATAAAAGCATTAATGAGGAGGCTAAAGCGTTGGGGGGATTATACACTAATATACCCGCCACAATCACTGTCGCGGAATCTTGGATGGTAAAGTACATGGCTTCAATGAGCCCAATTTTCGTAAGTTTCCTGACCGTCACATTAAAATGAGATTTCAAAATGATAGCAAGACCTCCCCCAGTTTTTGCACCCTCTCGATTGATACCCATCAAATGATAGCCAGATGGAATGGCTAGGTGTATATCAGGTTTAGAAGCGTCTTTTATCCAGGTCTCGGTGAGAAATAGGATATCCCAGGCGTGAGAAGCAAGTGACATCCAAATCTCACTAGCATGACGAGGTAGAGAGCGACAGTTGACCAAGGCAGCCTTCAGCGTCAAAGAATGATTAGACCGCTTGGTCACATTCGGGAGATGAGAGGCGCGTTTCCCCCAAGAGTTTAGGATAAAATCACAGTGTGGGCAATTAAAAGGGTGCCCCTCAAGGATACAAGGGCAGCACCGGGAGGCCGGCTCACACATACCTGGTCTAAACTGTAAAAGCTGGCTTCTAGACCATCTAATATGACTAACCTCAGAGCGACGGGCAGGGGGACTGGCACTGGTCACGGGCCAGTCGCGGACGGGCGCAGATGGGCTTGCCTTAGGCGCGCCTTAGGCACGCCACCGGCGCGCCTTAGGCATGCCACCGGCGCGCCCGCTGCGCGGACGGGAAGTCCATCTGTTTTTATACATTGAGAGGAGGGTGGGAGGCGTCGAAGAGCTGGACCGCTACCCTGCCTTCCCCTAAGATGGCGGCTCTCCCTCTGCGTCCCGGCGTCAGCGCCTCAATCGGCTGCGTCGGTGGGGAAATATGTGCAGGGAGCCTTGGAGCGACGTTAGTCTCGCGTGCAAGGATCGAGTCAGTTGGTAAGTAAAAAAGCACAATATAAAATATACACAATATTTAAAAGCAGTGTTACCAGACAAAATGCACTAAATAACAGAGGGAAAATAGAGAGAGCCCCCGGCTTCCGCCTCAGGGGAAAGTAAGCGTTGGTTGATTACCTCTTTAGTGTTCTGTATAGTTCATTATTCTCACTTTGTACAGTCAAGTCTAGAAATTGACCTTCTCTTTACAGTAGGGCATGGTCATCTTGATATCCTCATATTTGCCGTTTAACCAGATACAGAACTCTTCTAAGGTATCTGAATTGCCAGTCCATATCATGAGGACATCATCGATATACCTCTTCCACAGAGTAATATTCTCTGTGAAAGGGTTATCGGAATTGTAGATGTTTTTGTCCTCGTAGAAATCCATGTATAGATTGGCTATATCCGGGGCGAAGCCTGCCCCCATGGCAACTCCCTTTATCTGGTAGAAGTAGTCTTTTTGAAATACGAAGAAATTCTTCGTCATGGCCACCTCAAGCAAACCGATAATTAAATCGGTAGGGACCCTGTGTGGCCTCTCTCTACACTCTAAGTCTTTATGTGCTATGGTTAGGGCTTCTCTTTGTGGGATACTCGTATATACCAAGGCCACATCCATTGTGACCAGTATCTGTTTTTCTTTGTCATGGGGGAAGTCTTCTACCCAATTGATTACCTCCATCATATCACAGATGTAGGATCTAGTCTTAGGGACCCAGGGTTGCAGAAATATGTCCACAGACGGGCACAGGGGTTCCAAGACTGAGCCACATCTGGACACAGTGGGTCTCCCTGGTGATTTGTCTTTATCTTTATCTTTATTTACTTTGGGTAGTGTATAGATCATGGGGACACGGGGCTCCTTCTGATTCAGCTAACCATATTCCAGTTGGCTAAGGTATCCCTCTTCCAAGCATTGGCGGGTCAATCTATGTATAAGTTTGGAAACTTCTCTGGTCGGATCTCCCCTGATCCTCTGGTAGTTCTCGGCCACATGCAGCTGTGTCTGGATCTCTGTTATGTAGTCCTCCCTATCTTGGACCACAATAGAACCCCCCTTGTCAGCTGGTTTGACCACTACTGATGTTGTGTTGTATATATTTACAGTTTAAGAACATCATATAGCCCCACTTGTTCAAAGGTCAGAATTTTGTTTTACAACAAGTGCGTAGGTGGTGCGAATGTGGAAGGTGTACGTAAGGGAGTAGCTGCGGACCTGTTGATACATGTTGGGCTCGAGTGGCTCGAGTGTTTGTAAAAATAGTGCTAAAAATAGTGCACTCCTGTCTACCCCACAGAGATCTGCCTCAGGAGGTCGATGGCCTCCACACTGAGTGCAGCAGGGGAGACAGGGGCAGAGGGTGAGGTGCCTGGCACAAAGGAGACACCTATCCTTCTAGGGAAATGGCCACAGATGCTGCTTCCTGGAGCAGATGGGAGGGTGGAGACATTAGGGGTAGTGCTGGACTCAGATGTAGAGGAGTCAGTCCCTGGGTCATCCACCACCACAAGGGACTCATCACTGGAGCATGAATCATCTTGAGATCCAATGGATGTTGTGTCAGACCTGCCCTCAGTGTGGCTCCCCTCACCATCCACGCCACTGGGTCTCTCCTCCTCAGACTCAGCACTGGACCCAGTCAAGTGAGCTGCTTCCCCATTGTCCATGGAACTACCTTCTCCACTGGCTAGTGCTAATACTGTGAGAAAACATGAAAAAGATACACATAAGTCACCCATATGTACTTGACACATAGGTATCATCACAAACCTTCACAGATCAACCAAAAACATTGTTTCGAATTGTGTCATGACATTTTGATATTGTTCCTGTACATGGCCCTTGTCAGTATGCCAGTTAACTATTGTTCACCCACACATAATGTTATATGCAACATTGGGTGTATCAATATCAGTTTCCACAACCAGAATGTCAAGTACTTTACTATGTAGCAGGTGATGTATTGTATTTTCCTCCTTACCGTCTTGTGTCATGACCTACATGTCTCATGTCATGCAAGGGAGTTTATGCCTCACAATGGAAATAGGATTCACACAATTCAATTGATAGATGGTATCCATTCTGCAATCCCTAATCATCTAATTGGGAAACATTGACTCTGATGTTACAGGTCATATACATTTATTGTCATACATCAAGCTGGCATAGTCATTGTATTAGTCATGCCACACAGATTATAGTGATTGTGCTAAATTGTCGTGTAACTTCGGTCCTTTACTGTCAGGTCACACATCTGACTCCTATTGTGGAGACACCAAGGCAGTAGGCATAGCTAGGGTAAGAGGCACCTGGCCCACAATCTTGTGTCATCTATGCACAGTGTTATGAAGAAGATTCTGAATGTAGTGCACATGGAGATAGTTCACCAGTTTCAGATGTGAACAATGGTCAACACGCTTCCAAGTCCGTTGACTGATTCTCCACAATGCTTCAGTTGGAACACTATGCCACTGAGCAATCTGGGTGCATTGTCTGTACATACCATTAGTAATGAACTTGTATTCTTTCAGAGTCCAGTCAACACTGTGTACCAATCCTATCTTAACTGCAGACGTCACCATTTGTTGAGGCCACGTCTAAATGTTCCTCACTTCTTTTAGACATAATGCACACTTTGTACAGCTTACATTGCTCTTCTTTACCATCTCGGTTTGGGTAACTTACAACAATACACCAAAATGATGCACATTTCACATCTCTGAATCATACAGTGATGCATGAAAAACATGGTTTACAAAGTCTTTAACTATGATGACTCAAGAGCATTTATACACATGTGAACCATTGTGAATGTGTGTCTAACATCATACCTTACAATTGCAGCCCTCTTTCCACCAGTGACCACCTGTGTTTGACACTGAATGGCGTGCGTTGTCACCATTACAGAGTCAGACACATGGACTCACCAGTTTGCATGTAGAGAATAGAATCTTATACCCAATCATGTGAAAGGCTAGTGTGACAGGTGACCTGAGTTAGCAAACCTATAATTGTCCCATGGAAGCACAGGATACCATAAGGAAATACAGTTTCAACAGGCCAATAATTGAACAGTTGTCTGAGCAGTTGTCACCTCATTTGAAGCCTGGTCTCATCTATCCAACTTCACTGACCCCCAAGGTGAAGGTTATGGCACGGGTTCATTCCAGTACACAGTGGCAACATCTGGTGGAATTCCCCAAGCAATGTTCAGCCAAGTCCTTCGAGATATGTTGGAGGCATTGCTCTGTTACCTATGGACTAGTAGATAAAGTTCCCGATACCTGGGGAGCTGTCAGACATCAAGGGGGAATTCTATGCCTTGGGATGGATACCCCATGTCATTGGCTCTATTGATGGCACCCACGTTGCATTGACTCCACCACAGGCAAATGAGCAAGTGTATCGGAACAGAAAACATTACCACTCTATCAATGTCCAAGTGGTATATTCGGCTGACATGTCCATCTCTCACGTTTGTGCACTTTTCCCTGGCTCTGCACATGATGCATATATCCTGCGAAATAGCGTCACCCCCATTTGATGTCTCAGCTGCAATGTGACCAGGCATGAGTAGGTGCTGTTTCATGTATATGTTGTGGTGTGTGCTAATTGTATGTCAGATAGAAATGTGTTGTAAGACAACTGAAGTCTTTTCTGCATTCAATGTAGGAGACTCTGCATACCCCATCCAGCCCTGGTTGCTGACACCAATGCGCAACCTTTTCACCCTAGCAGAAGTGTGGTTTAATGCGGCCCATGGTATGACCTGGCGAGTCATGAAGCGGACTTTTGGGATACTGGAGACCCGATTTTCGCTGTCTGGATTGAACAGGAAGAGCACTCCAATATTCTACATTGAAGGTGTGCCAAATTAGCACAGCTTGCTCCACAACCTGGCAATACGGTAGGCAATACCTCTCATACTGGACGACGGAGACCACCAGCCACCAGCGAGGGAGGATCCTGGACAGGGACATGATGACAGTGGTGATGATGGCTTGGATTTAAGACAACAGCTTATCCACAACTTTTTCACATGAGTGTAAATATGCAATGAGAGGAGGGGAAAACCCCCAATTGTTTCTTTGTGTGTTGCTAATGTACTATGTGTATGCTGCGAGTCTATGATAATTGTCCTGAGGTTTTTACTGAAATGGTTCAATTACATTTGCAGGTTAACATGTGCAGTGCTTCCGTGAATCCTAGCTAGTGTTCACAATGAGATTATCGTGCTTTAGATGACAGATTTTGAAAAATTTAACTACCTTATTCCAAGGTAACTGACTCTTTTCTATGTTTCTCCTTACCAGGCTACTTTGCTATGTCAATTGCAGAGTTGTGACCTCACCAGACCCATGATGGTGTGACATACTCCATCATTGAACTGTTGATGAAATGCCTGGCACGCACTTCCTTCTGATCGGATGGTCATTACTTTTAGCTTGGGAGCATTTTGTCACTGTGTGATGTGATCTGTCTTTGGGTTAATGCGCCCGAATGTATCTGGAGAATAAACCTGTGCTCCACATTGAGGTGTGCCATGTCTGTTTTCACACATCCAAAGATTTTATTTTAAAAATGTACCACAATGAGCAGGTTTGCTGACAATGATTGTTAATTGTGCTGGCAAATGGTGATAGTTTTGTAGACAATAGACTTGAATTGAATCTGTACCATGTACTCAGGGTTGTGTGATAACCTGGTTGTGTCTATCTATCATGCTGCCACCAGGTGCATCTACTCACAAGCAGTTGGCAAACATTCCTAGTGAGTTGTTACCAATATTGTAGACACTTTCTTCTTTGTGATTTTGTGCATCATGTCAATGTGTACACTTGGGATTGAAAGTCACTGCATAAGGAAGTATTTTTTGAGAAAAGAGATTTATTGTTGTGCATGACTGTGGGAGATCATTCCACACAATGGTGGAGTGCTCACAATAAAAAAATCTTAAAGTGAAGATAGGAGTTGGGAGTGTTTGTAGATGAAGTCTTCAAAAGTACCCCACAGTTATTAGAGTCCAAAGTCCAACTTAGACCCTCCATCCAATGTGGGACAATTTGGTGACAGTCAACAAAGTGAACACTTTACACACAGTGAAGCATATCAGGGGCACATTGTCACTTCCTAGGTGTGATGCATAGCCATCTGTCTCTCAAGGATTCTTCCTTGGATGACTCTTCCCACGCTTTGCGGGGTGGATCCTCTGCTGCAGGCAACTAGTGTACTGGTGACTCTCTATTGAACTCCACGTCTCTCCCTGTGGTTTGTGCAGATGTTGAGGCACCAGATGTTGTGGGTGCCCAGAGAGATGAGGTTATGTGGTCTGAAATCCGGCGGAGGCTGCTACCAATGTCCCTCAGCTCCCCAGTATGATTGTTAATTTTGTTGTTGAATGCGTCCAGGCGTTGGTTCTGCCCTGCCTTCAGCTGCTCCATGTTGCAGAGGATCCCAATGACCTGGCCCATCTCTGCCTGGTAAGCCTGGTAGTTGTGGATCACACTGCAGAGGTTTGGGTGATTGTTAGACTTGGAAACATTGGCATAAGTCTCAATTCTATTTTGCATGTTTTTGCTGAGTTTTGCTGGTCTATATTCTTTGGGCACTTTGCCACTACTGTGCAGTGTCAAAGTGCAAGTGCTCCATATTGTAAATTGTAGTTTTTGATTAGTGGTTCCATGATTGATTATTTGATTTACTTGTCAGTCCCTAGTACAGTGCACCATGTGTGCCCAGGGCCTATAAATCAAATGCTGCTGGTGAACTTGCAGTGCTGATTGTGTCACCCACAGAAGCAGCTTGTAAAATGTGGCTCAGGCATGAAATTGCAGAGCCTTTGTGCAGTCTGGGGCTGCCATGTCGATTTGGCAAGTGCACACACTTGCCAGTCCCTAAACCTTCCCTTTTCTACATGTTAGTCACCCCTAAGCTAGGTCCAAAGTACCCCTGTGGGCAGAGTGCATTGTATGTGAAAGGTAAGACACGCCCTGATGTGTGTGGAATGTCCTGATAGTGAATTACAGCCGATTTCATTTTTCACTATTGCAAGGCTATCTGTTCCCATAGGCCAGAATGCACAGTTTGATTATAACATCTTATAACCATAACTGACCCAGGGAACAAGATAGGAACATAAAGGGTAGTATGTCTGAATGGTAAAGTGTATCTTTTACTGGGGGTGATTTTAACAATCTGTGTTTGAAAATACCACTTTTATAAAGTAGGTGTTTTCTAGCATAACCATCCAGTATGCCTCTGCTAGGTTTGTGTATTGCATGTAAGGCTTGTGAGTGACATGAACTGGGAGAGGGCTGCAGCTCCTACAGTCTAATGAGTCAGGGCTGGGCTGAATGGGACCTAGGTTGAATTTAGAGTAGTGGGGAGATTTCCTTTCACCTGCCTGGGACAAGTCTGCTTTCTCTCACACAAGGAAGGGAAGAGGGTCAATCAGCTACTCTACCACCCCGAACCCGCTGGAGTCTACATATTACACACATAGAGGGGTGGAGAGGACACGACCACAAAGAGAGAAGAAAGCAAGCACAATAGTGTGTTTTGAAAAACTGCCCTCACTCAAACACACATGTGTGTGACATGCTTCATCATCGGGTCTGCTTACAAAACGCCCTGGCGTAGCCACGCACAGGGCAGAGCATAGGGAGGGGAACACAAAACACAAATGCAAAAACACGTTCAAGAGTGACAACAGTGCTCACACCAGAAAGTGTGTGCCCAAGACTGGGTACAGAAATAGAACAAGGTGTAGTCAAAATGATAAATTTAAAACTGGCTCATGGATACCTGTTATGCCTTTGTTGTGGGGACAATACTTTTATATAGGGATACTACATATGTTACAGGATCTTGACTTCTTCTCTTAACACCACCATCCTACATTCAATTTTTAATCCTGACCTTGGAACCTATGAATAAAGGCATAACAGGTATCCATGAGCCAGTTTTAACTTTATCATTTTGACTGCATCTTGTTCTATTTCTGTACCCAGTCTTAGGCATACACTTTCTGGTGTGAACACTGTTGTCACTCTTGTACTTGTTTTTGTCTTTGTGTTTTGTGTTCCCCCTCCCTATGCTCCACCCTGTGCGTGGCTACGCCAGAGCGTTTTGTAAGCAGACCCGATGATGAAGCATGTCACACACATTTGTATGTGAGTGACGGCAGTTTTTCAAAACACACTATTGTGCCACTGCTTGCTTTCTTCTCTCTTTGTGGCCGTGTCCTCTATACAGGTCTGCTTTCAACAATGCTGTCTCCACCTCTTGCCTGGAAGCTGCACCAGTGAAGACAGACTTAGTTTTGGCTGGTGCAGACACTCCCTACCTCAGGACAAATGATTTATGTGTATAAAAAGGGGGACCCAGACCTCAGAACTTTAGATCACTTCTGGGAAATCAAGAGGAATCTTTGCCAAGGAGAAGAACTCGAGAAGCTGAAGGAGGATTACTGCCCCTGTGCTGTTTGCTGTTTGGGATTGGCTGGCAGTGGTTGCTTGCTGCCAAGGAAAGGAGAAAAAGGATGTGCAGTTTGCTTTGTCACCTGTTTGAAGAAAAGATCTGCAAGGGCTTGAGACTGAGCTAGCCTCCTGTCTGAAGTCTCAGGGGCGCAAAGACTTCCCCACCTGCTCCCCTGAATGTCCTTGCTGGTAATTACATCCTGCAAAGATGTGCTTGCTGCTGTTTAGGACCTCTAGAGACTGTTTGTTGTTGGGAGCTGGATGATCGGCGCAACGAGGAAGAAGCGTGTAGCATCCGCACCGATTTCCGATGCATTGCCGATTCACGGAAAAGACCCGTGCCGCATCCGCACCAAGTCTCGAAGCATTGCCGAGCCCTGCAGAGGAAGCACACCACATGCAAACCGAGTCCCGATGCATCGATAAGAAGATCATCGCAGCACCTGCCATGTGGCTGCAAACGTTCAAGCATCGTCCGGATCATCGCATCGCATCAAGCCGCCATTTTTATCGCATCACACCTGATTGTCGCCACGCATGGAGGTGCCATCTTGTTGCATCGTAACCGGAAAGCAATATGAAACTGACGCATCCCCTCCTCTCCGGTAAGGAACAGACATATTGCCTCCCCTGTGGGCAGTAAGGAACAGGTGCGCCCCCTCCCCTGAAGCAGGGAACTGACGCATTGCCTTCCCTGTGACCCTTTTGTTTGTTTTGCGTGACACATCTAAGGTACTTTGCTGACAAAGTGTTGCATTTACAACTTGCATTGAACTGAACTATTTCTACCATTGAATAGGCTATTATTGATACTGTATTGTGGATCTTTGTAGTTTGGTTTTGTTTAGATAAAAGTTACTTATTTTTCTAAACTGGTGTGGTGTCTATTTGTAGTGTTTTTACTGTGTTACTGTATGTGTTCACAAATGCTTTACACACTGCCTCTGAGATAAACCAAACTACCAAGGTGGTGAGCAGGGTGTTTTTTTAGGAGTGTATCCCCCTTATCCTGACTAGAAGCAAGGGTTTCTATTTGGACAAAGGTGCAAAACATTGCCAACTAGAGACCCCCATTTCTAAAATTGGTGGTCAGCGGTGAGGATTTGAACTTGCATTTGTGATTTACACATGGTGATTGGTCTACACTACTAGTGAGTGCAGACAATTACACGACCACAAACATTTTGGTAGAACCTTTTCTGTGGAACTTCTAGTTTTTTGGAGAACTGCCAATTTTTCCACGTGAGCAAAGTAGCATCCATTGCATCTGTGGATATTGAGTTTGAAGAAGATAGGGTCGATACCTACACTGTGCCGCACCTTAAAGCTGTTTGCAAGACATTTAAAATCTCTATAGGAGGCATCACCAGGAAAGAGGAATACCAAAAGGTGCTGAGGGCCTGGTTGGAATTTTGGAATGCCAGTGAGCATCCTGAAGAGCCTAGGGAGGAGGCAGAGAATTTAGATTGGCAGCTGAAGGGGCCATTGGGCCTAACTTGGGGGAAAGTGTCTTTCAGGGTGGGCAGCAGTGTTTCTTCAAAGGACTCGCCCCCAGAGGAGCTGGAGGGCAGGCAGAAAAGCAGAGTGCATAAGATGGAGCTAACCAAGCTCAAAGTGGGTAGTCAGAATGACATAGAGAATAAGAAATTGCAGTTAGAAATTAAGAGGTTAGCCATGGAAGAGAAGAAGATGCTTTTAGAGCATGAGAGTGTGGTGAGGGAGCTGAAAGCTAAGAGCTTAGAGATCAGTCCCTCTGGTGACAGCACACCGTCAGTGCCTGTAGAAAGTAAAGTATATATTCCCAAAGGGGTTATTAAGGACTTTATGAAGCATGAGGACAATGGGCAGTGGTTTAAGGTCTATGAGGTAGCGATGAAGTGCCACCGGGTCCCTGAGAGAGATTGCGGAGCGGGGTTTTGGAACTGCTTTATGGGTGAAGGAAGGGAAACCTTACTAGATCTACCCACTGAGGATCAGCTGTCCTATGCCCCCATGAAGGAAGCCTTGGTAGCCAGGTATGGATTGACCACAGAGCTTTATAGGCAGAAATTTAGGAATTGCAAGAAGCTGGAGTCTAGTACCTGGGTAGAGTATGTGTCTTTTTTGCAGAGCATTGCATGATTGGGTAAAGGGTAGCAAAGTGAATGATTTTCAGGCGCTCTATGATTTGGTTGCATGGGAGCACTTGTCCAGTAATTGTTTTCCAGACATACGCTAGCACCTGATTGACAGACAGCTTATTGTGGAGGCGGACCGCTGGGTCAGTACCAGGGTCCACAAGGGTCATGTGAGAGACTTTGCCAAATGTGGGCCAGGTCCCCAGCAGAAGAGTAGGGGGGACAACGGTAAATAGAAGAATTTCCAGAATGGGCCCCAAAGTAATCCCCAAGGGAACAAGGGAAAGTTCCAAGCCTCCCACTAAGAAAATACCATAGGTCCCCCCAGGTGAGACTGTGCATAAGGGTCCCAAGACCTGTTTTAGCTGTGGTCAGGTGGATCACTTCCGGGGGATCCCAAGTGTCCCAAGCCAGTTACCACTGTACTCACTGGTGCACCACCCCAGTAAATGGCTAGTGTAGCCTTGGGGGAGGAGTTGGATGCCCAAGGTGGGTGGGGTGCCGCAGAGATGCCCCTAGTATCTTTAGGAGACAGTCAGATGTTCCATAGGACTCAACTGCCTGATAACACTAAGAAATACAGGCAGTGAGTGACCATCAATGGCCATAGAGTGGAGGCTCTGAGAGACACCGGAGCCAGTGTGACAGCTTGTCGGCTGGTGTCTGAAGAGCAGGTGGTCACCAATGCATTCTCCCCTGTAATTGCTGCTGACAATTCAGAGAGCCACTGCAAGGTGGCACAGGTTCCCTTTGAGTGGGGGGGGGGCAGCCATGCCTGTTGACTGTCTTCTAGGCAATGATTTGGATAGCTCCCCTTGGACGAAGGTGGAGGGAGGTCTCATTTGGAGATGTTGGGTCTGCCTGAGTGAGCGTGTGTAACCACTCGGTCAATGGCAGCCAATAAGGGTGTTTAAGAGGACCTGGAGCCTAACAAAGTGGCTCAGGTACCTGCCTTAAAAAGAAGAGGCAGGGGCGTGTGAAACTGGCCCCCAAAGTTCCCCTGGTCCAGGAGGAGGCCAACCATGAGGGGGATGCCATGGAGCCTACAGGGGAACAAGTGGCTGAACTGGGGAACCTGCCTGAGCTGACCCATTGGTAGCAGAAAGGAGGCCCCTCCAGGGAAGAGTTCTGTGGGGAGCAGAAAAAATGCCCTTCTCCTGTGGGTTTGCGGAAACAGGCTGCAAACCTGGCAGCAGGCGATCAGTCTGGATCACATTGGAGTTACTGGGAGAATGGTCTCCTGTATAGTGAGCATAAGGTTGCTGAGCCTGGGTCAGCCCGTGTGCTGTGGGACCCTAGCGCTTCAGAGCCTTCCTACTGGGTCTGGCTCATGATGTGCCTTTAGCAGGATATTTGGTGAAAGACAAGACCTTTGAAAGGCTTTTATTGGCCCCAAATGCGCAAGAGTTCAGATACTCATTGCAGGACCTGTCAGACTTGGCAGGCAAGTGGCAAGAGTGGGAGGCAGCACAAGGCTCCTCTCCAACCTTTTCCTGTAGTCAGCACCCTCTTTGAAAGGGTGGACATTGACATTGTGGGCCCTCTGGATCCCAAGACAGCCATGGGTAACAGATTCATCCTGGTCTTGGTGGACCATGCCACCGGGTACCTGGAAGCCATCCCTCTCCGGACTTTGATGGCCTCTGTGGTGGGTTGTGCGTTGATGGGGATTTTCTGTCATGTGGGGTTCCCCAAAGAGGTGGTGTCAGACCGTGATACCAACTTCATATCTAAGTGTATGAAGTCCCTGTGGCAGGAGTGCAGCAAAACCTATAAGTTCACCACTCCTTCCCACCTCCAAGGTAATGGGCTGGTTGAGAGAATCAACTGGACCCTGAAGGGAATGGTTATGGGTCTTGAGGGACCCAAGAGGTGTAAGTTGGATGCCCTCTTGCCATGCGTTCTGTTTGCTTACAGAGAGATGCAAAAGAAGTCCTTAAGGTTCAGTCCCTTTGAACTACTGTATGGGCACCCTGTAAGAGGACCTCTGAGTTTGATGAAAGAAGGCTGGGAGAAAGCTCTCAGTAAACCTCCCCAGGATGTATATAGCTACATCTTGGCCTTCAGAAACCAGACTAGGCATTTCAGACAACTCCCTCAGGCGAATCTAGAAGCCAGCCAGGAGGAGGTGAAACGTTGGTATGATCAGAATGCCACTCTGATTGAGTTTCAGCCTGGACAGAAAGTTTGGGTCATGGCCCCAGAAGAGCCTTGTGTGATCCAGGATAAGCGGACCGGACCATTTGAGGTGGTGGAGCACAAATGTAACGTCCCCTACTGGGTGGACTTGCAGTCTCCTAGGAACCCTTTGCGGGTCCTGCATGGGAACCGCCTGAACCCCCACTTGGAGAGGTCCGAAGTGGGCATGCTCTTAGCAGCATATGCTGGGATACAAGAAGAGACTGAGCCTCTTCCTGACCTCCTGTCTGCAAAGGAGCAAGATGGGTCAGTGGATGGTGGGAGCCTCTCTACCACCTTCACCCCTGATCAGCAGTGTGACTGTCGCCAACTGTTGGGACGGTTTCCTGACCTGTTCTCCGTGATCCCAGGTGTCACTCAGTGGCGTGTCCATGATGTGGACACTGGGGACAGTCCTTCAGTAAAACATAAGAGTTACAGAGTGACTGACAGGGTCAGAGCTTGCATCAAGGTGGAGGTCTCCAAGATGTTAACGCCAGGGGTGATTGAGCCCTTAGACAGTCCTTGGGCCAACCCAGTTGTCTTGGTCCCAAAGGCTGCTGCACCCGTTGCCACACCAGAACTCTGGTTCTGTGTGGACTACCGAGGGCTCAATTCAGTCACCAGTAATGACGCTCACCCCATCCCCAGAGCTGGTGAGCTCATCGATCAGTTGGGGGCAACCTGGTACCTCAGTACAATTGACTTAACGTCTGGGTACTAGCAGATCATGTTAACTCATGGGGCAAGAGAGAGGTCAGCATTCTGCACACCAGATGAGCACTACTAATTCCGGGTGATGCCCTTTGAGATGAATAATGCCCCTGCCACCTTTTAGAGGTTGGTCAACCAGGTGTTGGCTGGGCTGGAGAATTTCAGTGACGCCTACCTGGATGAAATTGCAGTGTTCAGTGCCACTTAGGAGGAACATCTGCACCATCTCTGGGAAGTGTTGAAGGAGGGCAATGCTCATGATCAAGGCGAGTGAGTGCCAGATAGGGCAGGGTTCAGTGGTGTACTTGGGACACCAGGTTGAGAGCGGCCAGGTGGTGCCCCTACAGCCCAAGATTGACATCATTCTGGCTTGGAAACCCCCCAAGACCCAGACATAGGTGAGAGCCTTTTTAGGACTCACAGGGTATTATAGGAGATTTGTCAAAGGGTATGGCAGCATTGTTGCACCCTTGACAGAGCTGACTTCCAGGAAGCAGCCCAAGAAAGTGAACTGAACTGATGCCTGCCAGGAAGCTTTTGATGCCCTGAAATCTGCCAGTGCATCAGGCGCCCGACTTCTCAAAGGAATTCATTGTGCAGACAGATGCTTCAGAGCATGGTGTGGGGGCTGTGCTTTCACAGATGAATGAGGACGGCCTAGACCAACCTCTAGCTTTCATTAGTAGGGGGTTACATCCACGTGACAAAGGTGGAGTGCGATTGAGAGTGAGGCATTTGCTGTGGTCTGGGCACTGAGGAAATTGAGACCATACTTGTTTGGGACTCACTTCCAGGTTCAGACAGACCACAGGTCCCTCAGATGGTTGATGCAGATGAGGGGTGAGAATCCAAAGCTGTTGAGGAGGTCCATTTCCCTAAAGAGGGTGGACTTCAACGGTGGACCGCCCTTGTTTAGAAAACACCGATCCTGATGGTCTGTCCAGATTTTTCTGCCTTAGTGAAGAGAACTCCCAAGTGGGTTGGTAGTTCTCCCCACATTTCAGCTGGAGGGGACATGTGTTAGTCTTGGCACCATTGGCGTGAGTCTCCCTTCCATTTTCCACTGTTGCCTCCCATGTTTTTGCTGGGTTTTGCTCGTCTAGATGCTTTGGGCACTTTGCAACTGCTGTTCAGTGCCAAAGTGCAAGTGCTCCCTATTATAAATTGTTGTTATGGATTAGTGATTCCATGATTGGTTGTTTGATTTACTTGTCAGTCCCTAGTACAGTGCACCATGTCTGCCCAGGGCTTGTAAATCAAATGCTGATGGTGGGCTTGCAGCACTGATTGTGCAATCCACAGAAGCAGTTTGTCAAATGTGGCTCAGGACTGCAGTTGCAGAGCCTGTGTGCAGTCTGGGACTGTCATGTCAACTTGGCAAGTGCACACACTTGCTAGTCCCTGAATTTTTCCTTTTCTACATGTTAGTCACCTCTAAGGTAGGCCTGCAGGTACCCCTGTGGGCATGGTGCATTGTATGTGAAAGGAAGGACATTCCTTGATGTGTGTGGCATGTCCAGATAGTGAAGTACAGCTAATTTTGTTTTTCACTATTGAAAGGCTATCTGTTCCTATAGGCCAGAATGGGCAGTTTGATTATACCATCTTATAACCATAACTGACCCAGGGAACAAGGTAGGAAATTAAAGTTTAGTATGTCTGAACTCAGAATGTTAAAGGGCATCTTTTAGTGTGGGTGATTTTAACATTCTGTGTTTGAAAATACCCCTTTTAGAAAGTAGGTATTTTCTTGCCTAACCATCTAGTATGCCTCAGCTAGGTTTGTGTATTGCATGTCTGGCGTGTGAGAGACAGGAGCTGGGAGAGGGCTGCGGCTCCAGCAGTCTGATGAGTCAGGGCTGGGATGAGTGGGACCTGGGTTGAATTTAGAGTAGGGGGCAGACTTCCTTTCACCTGCCTGATCCAGGTCTGCTTTAAACAATGCTGTCTCTACCTCCTGCCAGGAAGCTGCACCAGTGAGGACAGAACAGATTTTGGCTGGGTACAGACACTCTCTGCCTTCAGAGACAAAGGATTTGTGTGTATAAAAAGGGGGACCCAGATCCCAGAACTTTAGATCACTTCTGGGAAATCAAGAGAAACCATTGCCAAGGAGAATAACCGGAGTAAGCTGAAGGAGGATTGCTGCCCCTATGCTGTTTGCTGTTTGGGGTGGGCCTGTTGTGGTTTCTTGCTGCCAAGGAAAGGAGAAAAAGGACTTTGCTGTTAGCTTGTCACCTGCTTGAAGAGAAGATGTACAAGGGCTTGAAACTGAGCTTGCCCCCTGTCTGAAGTCTTAGGGACTTCACCACCAGCTCCCCTGAATTTCTTTGCTGGAAATTCCAACCTTCAAATAGGTGTCTGCTGCTGTTTAGGACCTCTAGAGACTGTTTGTTGTTAGGAGCTGGAAGATCAACGCAATGAGGATGAAGCGGGTCTCATCTGCACCAATTCCCAAAGCATTGCCGAGCCCTGGAGAAGAAGCACGCCACATCCATACCGAGTCCCGATGCATCACTGAGAAGATCGTCGCAGCACCTGCCGTGCGGCTGCAAATGTTCTCGCATCACCCGGATCGTCACATCGCATCAAGCCGCCATTTTTGTAGCATCCACCGGATCATCCCCACACATCGAGGCGCCATCTTGTCGCATCGTAAACGGAACGCAGTAAGAAACTGACACATCCCCTCTGCTCCGGTAAGGAACAGATGTATTGCCTCTCCTGTGTGCACGAAGGAACAGGTGCGCCGCCTCCCCTGAAGCAGGGAACTGACGCATTGCCTTCCCTGTGACCCTTTTGTTGGTTTTGTGTGACACATCTAAGGTAATTTGTTGAAAAAGTGTTGCATTTACAACTTGCATTGAACTGAACTATTTCTACCATTGAAGAGCCTATTATTGATACTGTATTGTGGATCTTTGTAGTTTGGTCTTGTTTAGATAAAGGTTACTTATTTTTCTAAACTGGTGTGGTGTTCATTTGTAGTGTTTTCACTGTGTTACTGTATGTGTTCACAAAAGCTTTACACACTTCCTCTGAGATAAGCCTGTCTGCTCATGCCAAGCTACCAAGGGGTTGAGTAGGGGTTATTTTAGGAGTGTATCCCCCTTATCCTGACTAGAAGCAAGAACCATTGCCAACTAGAGACCCCCATTTCTTACAGTGATCTTTCTCAGCATCACAAGCTGCATGATGGTGAAGTTCCCCACGACCCCTTCCACCATCCCTACCCACCCAAGCTGGGCCAGTTGATTCTGGCAAAGTCAACATTGAGCCTCGTTCCATGTTGACACAGGTGTTGTTGTCTGCCAACTCCAAAATGCCCTGTGTTGCTGTGCTGTCAGTGGTGGCTCGGGCTGCTGTGTCCGTCAGTGTAGGGGTCAGCTGGGTGTTGTCAGCTGAGGTGGGAGTTGTCACAGACGATCCTGCTGTAGCCGCTGGTGTTGCTGTCTGGTGACCCAAACCCGATGTCCCAGGTCATTCCTCGTCGTCTGAGGATGGTTGAGAGACATCTACGCCGGTGAGCTCCAGATCAACCAGAGTCTGGGACTGGCTGTCCTGATTAGCTTCCTTGGTGTTGCCAGTTTGCCCTGCGGCTACAGAAATAACACAATGATTGATATGAATGTCCACTGCCACTCAATACTCATTTCATGGGGTACTGAACTTAATGATGAGTTAATGTACATAGATTATTGTTAGAACTGGTCCTTTCAAGCAGGGGGACACAGCACACTGCAAAGTCCCTTAGCCTCTCCTCGGTTAAAGCAGTAAACTGCAGGCCAGCCCCAGAACATACAGCAAGGTTCAGTCCTTTCTGTCAGTCTCTTCAGCTGTTTCTTCCTTGGCAGATGTTCCTCTTGACCACAAAGTATTTTCAATTCTTTTCAGTCTTAAACAGTTCCATTCCAATGTTCAGGGGCTTCAGATCTCATAGTTATAACCCAAAATGTCTTTGACGTCTTTGTGCTCAGGGGGCCACTGACCCCTAGCCAAACCAGTCCTGGGTGTCTCCCTGCCAGTGACACCTTCTTCCTTTGATTAGTGGGGGTCTGGATCCTCAATCACTCAGAGGGAGATGAGCCATTGGTTTATGGTGGCAGCCCAGGCCTATTCACCTCCAGGGGCTACTCCTCCCCCTACACTCTGATGCAGGTCAGTCTGTTGCTATCTCACCTCCTCCCTTGGGTCAAGGCATTCCCCAGATACTATAACATGTAAATCCAGACAGTCAATCCACAACCAGGCAGAGACACACAGAAATGTTAGAACACAAAAAAGCCACTTCTAAAAGTGTGGTTTATAAACACACAATGCAAAAACTACCTTCACAAAAAGATGTTTTAAAACTGGAGTTCAGACATACTAAACTTCACCTCTCCATCTTAGGCCTATGGGAAGATAGGCTGGAAACATATTACACAGCCTCTCCTTTCTGTCCTATGGGCAAGATGGCCTTTCAACAGTGAAAAACGAAATAGAGAGTATTTCACTGCCAGGACATGGTGCACACCTAATTACATGTCCTACCTGTCACACACACTGCACTCTGTCCAGGGGGGTACCTTGGACCTACTATAGGGGTATCTGATGTGCATAAAAAGGGAAGGGTAAGGCCTGGCAAGTGGGTGCATTTGTCAGGACACTTAGGCAGTTTAACAAACTGCGCGCAGGCACTGAAGTGGCAGGCCTGAGTTCTCTCTTTAAGGCTACTTGTGTGGCACAATTAGTGCTGCAGGCCCACTAGTAGCATTTGCATTACCAGCCCTGGCACACGTAGTGCACTTTACTAGGGACTTTATTAGTAAAACAAATATACCAATTATGGAGAACCAATTTCCATTACACTTTACACAGGGAGCACTTGCACTTTGCACTGATCAGCAGTGGCAAAGTGCCCAAAGCATCTAAGCCAGTATAACAAAATTCATCACAGCAGCAACAATAGAGAAGGTAGAGGCAAAAAGTCAGGGGTAATCTCACCAAGGAATGCCAGGACTAACACTTGTCCCCAATAGCCGAAAAGTGGGGGGAACTACCCACCCTCATGGGAGTTCTCATCACTAAGGCAGAAACATCTGGACAGACCATTAGCATTGGCATGTTCTGTTCCAGGTCGGTGTTCCACTGTGAAGTCCATTCCCTGTAGGGAGATGAACCACCTCAACAGTTTTGGGTTCTCACCCCTCATCTGCATCAATCATCTGAGGGTCCTGTGGTCTGTCTGAACCAGGAACTGAGTCCCAAACAAGTAAGGCCTCAGCTTCCTCAGCAACCAGACCACAGCAAAAGCTTCCCTTTCAATTGCACTCCACCTCTGTTCCCTGGGAAGTAGCCTCCTGCTAAGAAAAGCTATGGGTTAGTCCAAGCCCTTGTCATTCAATTGGAAGAGTGCTGCTCCCATACCATGCTCTGAAGCATCTGTCTGCACCACAAATTCTTTGGAGATATCCGGCGCCTTGAGCACGGGCGCCGTGCACATGGCAGTTTTCAGGGCATCAAAAGCGGTCTCGCAAGCATCAGTCCAGATCACCTTCTTGGGCTGTTTTTTTAAAGTCAGTTCTGTCAAGGGGGCAACAATGGTGCCATACCCCTTCACAAACGACTGTAATACCCACTGAGTCCTAAAAAGGCCCTCCCTTCTGACTGGGTCTTGGGGGGTTCCTAAGCCAGAATGGTATCAATATTTGACTTTAGGGGCACCACCTGGCCACTCCTTACCTGGTGTCCTAAGTGCAGCACAGAACCCTGCCCTATCTGGCACTTACTTGCAATGATAGTTAGGCCTGCCCTCTGCAAGGCCTTCAACACTTCAGAGAGCTGTTTTCAAATGTTCCTCCCAACTGGAGCTGAACACAGCAATGTTGTCCAGGTAGGCGGCACTGAATTCCTGCAGCCCACTCAGCACCTGGTTAACCAGTCTCTAGAAGGTGGCAGGGGCGTTCTTTAACCCAAAGGGCATAACCCTGAACTGGTAGTGCCCCTCTAGCATTGAGAACGCTGACCTCTCTTTGGCCCCCTCGGTCAAGGCAATCTGCCAGATCCCAGACGTACCCAGACGTCAAGTCAAAGGTACTGAGGTACAGGGCAGCTCCCAGCAAATCCACAAGCTCATCAGCTCTGGGGCTGGAGTGAGCATCAGTCTTGGTGACTGCATTGAGCCCATGGTAATCCACACAGAACTGGAGTTCTGTGGTGGCATCAGGCGCAGCAGCTTTTGGCACATTTGTGGTATTGGGTTTCGTCAGGTCTACATACTCTGCAAAAAACTCTCGAACACCATAGAATAGAAGTTGGCACGGAAACTGGAAATGCAAAAGACAAGTTTATTAGGACCCCATGGGGTGGTGGTACATTCCTACAGCACCCTTCGGTAATGCAAGAAGTATCACCCCGAACATCGGTGCGCGACCACAGTTTAACAGCAATAAAAAGGGTAGGCGGTATACCTTGAACAGTTTAGGTACATATAAGGGCATTTTTGGAACACAGCCAACGTGTGGGAGGAGTCTAGTATCACTGGTCAGTTTTGGAGAACATTCCTGAGAGGTGACCATCACTAATCTAAATGTACGAGTACGCATGCGTGAGCTTGACCAGTGCTAAAAATAGCCTGTTGCTGGGCAAGTTGAACGGTCATTGGTATAAAGAAAGGACAAAAGGGCATGCTGACCACAAGGCTGCATGTTCATACAAAATGGAAGCCAGGAAAATACAAAATGGCCCCCGCAAGTTTTGTCAAGTTAAACACGAAAGTTCGTGTAGCTGGGCTAAATGCTAACCTAGTCACTGCCAAATTACGACAGACGGCCATTTTAGCATTTAGCTGAAGCTACCTCATAATGGAAGTAATCTGGATATTCATCGTCAATATTAATCATCATTATATTCCCTATTTCTTTGCTAATTATTTGCTCTTTTTTGGCAATAACTCGTTTGGACGGATTGCTGGCTGTAATACATACAGAACATAAGGTAGGGCCACATTGAATACATAAACAAAGGAAGAAGAGTATTCCAATATTCATACATAGGATCTTTAATAGTTTTCAACCCCAGGTACTAAGCAGAGTCCAGAACCAATTAGAGAAAGTCCATGTACCATTGTCGGGATGAATTTCAGCAGCAATTTTGTGCAACTTAGAAATGGCATCATACACAGAAGGCGAATTATCTGGGACGTACACACAACAAATACTACCGATAATGCGGCATGCACCTTCACGATCAGCTAATACTACATCTAAAACCATTCTGTTCTGAAGCGTTACAATTCTGGTAACTTGGAGTTCCTCAGTCAAGTTCCCTAAGGCAGAAGCAGTTTCATTAGCAACAGCTTCCACAACACATGTTAGCCGTCTTATTTTCCTACTGTTTAGGGCAGCACCAACAAAGGAAAACAGGCCTAAATTAAAATATTGCTGAAAGAGGTGTCAGTTTGGTCTACATTTTCAATCTCTAACGTTCTCTTAACCCTATTTAAGATAAAATCATGATATAATACAAAATCATTATGGTACATAGGCGGGGCAATAAATACAGGGGGTAGTACAAAAGAAATGTAACAAGTTCCTAACCACCCAATGGGGAGACGGTGGTATCCCTTATTTCCACAAATAAAATAAGTATTTTGTGAGGCTACAAAGGCAATACCACTTGGTGTATCAAATGTGAGAGTAGTATTACATTCACTCTTCCCTACCGGAATTGTACCTTTATTTCTTACACACAAATCAGCTTTGGTATCAATGACTGTAATGACATGTAAACTAGACATATTTTTAATTCTTTGATTAGTGAAAATACGAGGTGTGGATACATTGTCCGGTCGATATTCTTCCCATTCAAACTTAGTTCCTCCTGCCTGCGGATAACCATCTCTATCATTATAACAAACTTTATTTAATCGAAAAAGTAGTCCACCTTTTGTTGGCCATCTCAAAGTAAAAAGAAGAGTGTACCAAGCATTACAGGAACCATTATGAGAGAACGGAAGAGGAATAAGTGGAGTTCCTCCTTTCTTCTGATGTCCAGGCAACATTCCACATACCCAACAGTTCGAAGTGTTCGTCATATTATGGGTATGATGTAGAATTTGAATGAAACTGGTATTTAAGTAAGTCTGTCTATGTCTCTCTTCATGATAAGGCAGAGTAAAATGGAAATGTTCAGATGGGATTGGAGTGGTAGGCAGTAAGTATTCTCGAGCAGGAAGCAATCGTTCTACGACCCAAGCTATTACTGCTATTACCACTATAGTCGCAACAAAAAGCACTGCACCAAGAATTCTTCTGTTTCTCATTGTCGTAGGTGCCATAATGTAAAGAACAAACGTTTCAAAACAAAGCTAAAAAATAAAAATGAGTGCTGAGATCCGAGGTAGCTGCTGGTTTCTTCTCCGAGATTCAAGACGGGTGTCGCTACACTGGACAGAACTGATCCCACCCCCTTGATATTCTCGGCTTCCGTTTTCGCAAACCTCAGAACGGTAACTCAACCAGTCTCCCAAAAAAAAAATTACTTCCTTGGACGTAGGTTATACTTCGCTACACCAGAAACAGTGTGGTCCGGGAAGGCTCCCTCCGACTCGTAAGGCGTAGTAGCTGGGCTCTTCTCTGCATCCAAGATGTCTCGATAATCAGACAGCACCGCAGGATTCACCAGGTCCGTAGAGACACGACGACAGTGAGTGGAATGTACCCACCGCTTCTTATTCGTGACTCGCACAGCCGTCCGAGTTGCCAGCAACACTTGTTCAGGGCCATGCCACCTTGGCTCCAAACTGCTGGACCTCTCGAACGCTCGAATCATTACATGATCCCCAGGACGGAGATCATGAGCCTCTCCAAAGGAATTGTCGGTGAGCGCTTCTCGAACCTGTTGATGAATAGAAAGTAAATCATTTGTTAATCGTGCCAAATAATCGTTCATCATTATACAAGGCACATCATGTATTAAACGAGGCTTAGGGACTCCCCATATATTCATAGGCCTTCCAAACACCACTTCATAAGGTGTGAGGCCAGATCGGGAATGTGGTACTGATCTAATAGACAGTAATGCCAAAGGCAAAGCGTCCGGCCATTTCGAAGACGTAGATGCCACGATCTATGCTAGCTTCAGCTTCAGAGTTGCATTAGATCTCTCTACCAGACCTGCTGACTGCGGGTGAAACACAGCGTGGAATTTTTGTTTAATTCCCAATCCTTTCAGGACATACTCCACTACTTTCCCAACAAAATGAGGACCATTATCATTCCACAAAAATTTACAAACACCATAGCATGGGAAGTACTCTTTGAGTAACACCTTAGCTGTTGTCAACGCAGTATTATCCTTCGTGGGGTAGGCCTCGATCCATTTACTGAAGGCACACACCACCACTAAGATATACTTCAAGTTATTACAATGCTCAAGCTGGATGTAATCCATCTGTAGTACTTCAAATGGTGCAGTAGGTGGAACGAACCCTCCTTTAGGAGTGTAAGTCCCTTTAGCAGGATTGTACTGTAAGTATATCAGACAGGTCTGCACTACTCTCTTAGCCGTGCTGGCAATCTCAGGATGCTCCCAAACTCGTGTAAGCAATTTAGTAATTGCGAGAGCTCCAACATGTGCCAGCCCATGTGTCATTTGAACCATTGCTTGCAAATAAGCGGCAGGCAATTTCCATCTCTCCATATCTTTGCTACGCCAACAACCCTCATCATCCTGTTGCCCAGGTTGCAAGTTCTGCTTCAGATGCTGATTTTTGTATATCCAATATTTCCTCTCTAGCATCATGCCATCACTCAGCCTGTGATTTTATCACATACATAGGAGAGACATTTCGTAACATAGCAGTCTCTCTCGCTATGCGATCTGCAAAAGCGTTTCCTTGTCCGATTTTGTCTGTCGCCTTCTTATGCGCACTACATTTGACTATCGCCACTTTCTTTGGACATAATAGTGCATTCAGGAGCTCACGTACTAGTTTTCCATGCATAATATGCACTCCATGTGAGGTCAGGAACCCTCGTTCCTTCCAGAGTAGGCCAAAATCGTGCACTACTCCAAAAGCGTAATGACTATCAGTGTAGATATTCACACATAATCCAGCACTTAACTCACATGCTTTCGTTAAGGCTATCAATTCAGCTGCTCGGGCCGAATTCTGCGGTATTCATGCTGTTTCTACCACTGTCTTAAGTGTCGTGATCGCATAGGCTGCGGAAGTCGTACCATCTGGCAGCTTTAAGCATGATCCATCAACCCACAGTTCCCCGTCTACATCTGGAAATGGCGTATCCTGTAAATCGATACAACCCTTTGTTTGTTCTTCGGTCAGAAAAACACAATCATGATGTTCTTCCTTCTGGGTCTCAGCAACAGGATATGGCAATAAAGTTGCAGGGTTCAAAGTGGCGCACCTCTTCAGTGTAATATGTGGTGCCAACAGCGTTAACTCGTATCCTGTTAAACGAGCGTTAGTTAGATGCTGCGTTTTCGTTTGGTTCAATAAAGCATCTACCGCGTGGGGAACTAACACCAACAATTTGCATGACAAAACTATCCCCTCACTCTGCCGTATGGCCACAGCTGTTGCTGCAACTGCTCGAAAGTACCCAGGCAATTCTCGAGCCACAGGGTCGAGGACTGCTGAAAAGTACGCACAAGGTCTCTGTTTGTCTCCTTGTGTCTGTACTAGGACTGACAATGCGCACCCATCCTTCTTGTGTACATATAATGTAAAGATCTTTGTATAATCTGGTGTACCTAACACTGGTGCAGAACAAAGGGCTTGTCTCAATTGTTCAAAAGCATTCTGACATTCATCTGTCCATTCAAGGGGAATTGGTGTAGTTTTGGACAGCAACGCTAACAAGGGTTTTATAATGTGCGAAAATCCTAGTATCCACTGTCTACAAAAGGACGTCAAACCTATGAAAGCACGAACATCTTTCTGAGTGCAAGGGACTGGTGTATCTAAAATCGCTTGAATTCGATCTGATGTCAATGCGCGCCCCTCCTTAGACAAAAGATGACCGAGGTAGGTCACCTTTGGTCTACAATATTGCAACTTCTTCCTCGAGACCTTGTGATTATTCTTGGCAAGGAAAGAAAGTAGGGAGAGAGTACTCTCCTCACATTGTTCCTGTGTATCTGCTGCAAGTAAAATGTCATCAACATATTGAATAAGAGCCACCCCAGACTGTAAGTTAAAAAAGAATCAAGCTGTCTTTTTAAAGCCTGGCTATAAATGCGAGGACTTTCTGTGTAACCTTGAGGAACTCGACAAAATCTAGATGATTTGTTATTTAATGTGAAGCCGAACAAATATCGACTATCGGGATGAATGGGAATCGAGAAGAAAGCATTCTTCAAGTCAATAACAGTGAATGTAGTGGATGTAGGTGGAATCAAGGTAAGTAAGGTGGTAATGTCAGACACCACCGGATACTGGGGTACCACTATCTTATTAATTTCCCTCAAATCAATAATGAAACAATAGATCTTAGTGTCTGTGTCTTTCTTGAGGATCGGAAGAATTGGGCTGTTACAAACATTGTAGGGGACTTCCTCCACCACCCCTGCCTCAATCAAGTCATTTACGATATGTGTCAAAGCAATTTCACCTTCTCTGGATATTTTATACTGTGGTACGCGAGGCAAAGACACTCCCTCCTTTACAGTAATACGTACGGGAGGAATAATCATTTGACCCACATCAGTATCGTAGGTGGCCCATAAAGTGCTTGGAAAAGAAGCTAACGCATCGGCCTCTTGCATGAGGCACAATCTCTCAACCTCTGGGTAGTTCTCATTCAAAATAACCCGTACCCCTTCAGGGGCACAGCGTATAGTTGCTCGAAAATGTTGAAGCATATCAAGTCCCACAATATTATCTGGCGTGTTTGAAGATAACAAAAACGGGCATGGGGCAGTAAATTTATCAATGTGAAATGTAAGGGGTTGAGACAATGGGCTAATAGAAGGTGTTCCATCGAACCCTATTGATGTAATCGTTTCAACAGACAGGGGAGCCCTTGGAACCAAGTGTTTGGACAGGGCGCTACGAGTAGCTCCTGTATCGACCAGAAACTGATCAGTAGAACCCAAAACATGTGCTGATATATATGGACCCCTTTGATCAACTGGTACCTCAACCGATTCCACACCCCATGCTACGCAATCCTATGCATAATTATTATCCTGAGACTCGAAAGACTCACCCTCAGCTATCTGATCTTGATTCCGTTGATCAAAAGTATTATGATCAACCTGACCACGACCCCTCGCTTCAAACCTACCACGATCACTCGCTCCACCTCTCGGTCCTGAATAACTATTCCGAGACCTTCCACTCCCTCGACCACGCTGATTACGCTGTTCTCGAAGCACCGGACAATCTGAAGCCTAATGTCCAAACTGTTTACAGTATGCACACTGATCCTCAGAAATATTGGAACGGGTGGAAGACGTACCATACGATCCTCGTCTACCCCTATCATTCCCTCTCGGCTGTGTAGCGTAAACCTGAGCCAACATCACCTTCGTTTTCAAATCCTTCGCTTTCTTATCACTACTTTCCTTAGCCTCCAATGCCTGTCGTTCATAATACTGAGCCATAGTCAATAAATAAGCAGGGGTTGCCGTGGTCCATGAACTTTCACTAGTCTTTAAACGTCGTGCAATCTCCGGTAGGAGATTAGCCACATAATTATCAACGAACAAATGCCTGCCCGTATCCTCTGTTAATAATTGACCACTGTAACCGTGAAATGCTTCCTCGAAACGTGAAAAGAAGTCAGAGACCAATTCATCCGGCTTCTGTTTACAAGAAGCCAACATTGTCCAATCAATTTTCTTAGGGGGAACAAGCGTTTTTAATTTATTCAAAATAGCCTCCGGGAGGTCCAAAATCAATCGGCATGGCTTACACGCAGGTTGCCTATCTAAATCAGCTCGAGCTAAATCCTTCCAATCGGCACCCAAAACCGCTCGATCATCAAACTTACGAATCGCCCTCCACATATCAGGAGGCAGTATCAACCCAAAGAAAAGATCAATATCAACTAATGTCATAACACATGAAGAAATAGCCCCTTTCACACCTTCATAGAAAGCTGCTGGATTTTTGCGGGGGTCAGGCAAAGCATTCTTAAGCGCCATAACATCTGTTCTATTCCAAGGCGTATGAACCCAATTATATATAAAATATCCCTTCGCATCTTTAGATATCCTATCATCATCTGTGCCGTGCCCTTTAGGAGGAACATACAAAGGCGCAGCTTCTCGCATAGGCATAAGGCATAGGCATTAGTGGAGTAGTGTGGCTCACTGGTTAGAGGCGGCAGGCCTGAGAGCAGAAGTCAGCCCGGGACCAGGGTTCAATTCCTGACGCGGCAGGGTCGTGGACCTTGGTCAGCGGACTCGATAATTCTCGCTTCGGTGCTTACTCTAATCAGGGGTTCCACTCGGCAACTCTGGGCATTAGCTTGCCTAATCTCCACAACGGCCCCACCAATTCCGGGGATGCCTGGCTCCACCTTGGGGACTCCCAGCAAGGGACCATCCCACAGGGAAAGCCAGGACGGGTTCCCCAGAGTTATACAGCGCCGGGACGCCCCGTTGCTGGGGCAGCTGTGCGCTTTACAAGTATACTACATTTACATTTACATAACATGAACTGTAGCACTCTTATCTGTTTCAAAGATAGGACACTGTTTGGATACTTCCGTCGCTCCAGACACAGACGAACCCGATGCCTTTTTCAATGCCCGTAGTCGTGACGCTTCATCCCGTAGCTGAACCAAACGCTTAAACATCCGCATCTGCAAGGACAAAAATACCTTTACGTAAATTATCACGACCCACTGATATATCCTTAGGTTCTAACTCAGGTGAGTATTTTCTAAACCTTTCAACTACTTCGTCTCCAAAATGATCCAGAAAATACAATCGTTCTTTTTCAGACCACTTACGCATAAGATCATCAATCTCTGAAACAGTCATAGTATTAATATTAAGTTTACGAGCAAACCGGCGTAATTCCGCGGTTCGATCAGCACTTAGCCTGGTACGAGCATCTCTCTGATCATCCTCATCCGAGTCCTCATCCGGGGCCGTAGGCGAAGCATACGGAGGAGGGCAACGATCTAATAATGCAAAATCATCTAATTCATTAGTAAGGACTGGATAAAGAGAACGTCGAATAGGAAACTGACAATTAGCCTGCAAATTACGTCCTCAAGTCTCCCTCTCTTTCTGTTCCTGCAATTCTTTTTCCTGCAACTATAAAGCTTTGTCACGAGCAGCCTTTCGCTGCTCCTTGTCCGCCAAGGCTTGTTCACGCTTCATTCGTTCACGCACCGCTTTCGCCCACATACGCACACAATCAAACATATCCTGTCTAGACCTGCGCTGAAACAAACACTGCTCCACATATTGAACCTTTCGCAAATCAAACGACCCATGTAGTGGCCATTGCAACTCACAATCAGTTTTTGTATATTTATGCCACAACGTACTATACATTATGGGAGGAAGGCCAAATTTTATGTACATTTCACGATTAGGTGTCCCCTTTCGGGGAGCCGGCTGGGATTCATTTAATCGATAACTGGTACCATTTCCAAGACAGCAAATTCCTCGAAGTGTGCTGAGAACAGGCATGTCAAAATTTCGCGAAAACACGATATTACATAAAATGGCACTTAAATATGTTTTACACACGGTGTGCCGTTCAAACAAATACAAAGTTAGAGAAATATCTCTACATGCCTGTCTATGTGAGGTGCACTCCACATATAACTCAAATCATAGGTCCAAATGTCAGCTAACTCAAACAAATCAAAAAGCCACGGTAAGTGTCAATAGACTACCTTACCAATCACAAGCTTACCAAATATTCTCAAACGACCAGGTTCCAACTGCCAAGTTCCTTAATCGAATCAGCCAAACGGGCACTGCACGACAACCCAACCGATCAGGATCTCAGTCGAGGACCGGCGCCACCTGGAAGGTCGGGTCAGAAGGAAAGGAAGAAACACCGTGGGTGCCAAGACTCGGGTCACTCAGTGGCAGCGTACGCGTCCATGGCGAGTTTCCAATCCTTCGTCACGACCTCTCCTTCCAGCATCCGAGTCGCCGATGAGTCCCTTCGTGGTCGCCAATTTGTGGTATTGGGTTTCGTCAGGTCTACATACTCTGCAAAAAACTCTTGAACACCATAGAATAGAAGTTGGCACGGAAACTGGAAATGCAAAAGACAAGTTTATTAGGACCCCATGGGGTGGTGGTACATTCCTACAGCACCCTTCGGTAATGCAAGAAGTATCACCCCGAACATCGGTGCGCGACCTCTTTTATACAGTTTAACAGCAATAAAAAGGTTAGGCGGTATACCTTGAACAGTTTAGGTACATATAAGGGCATTTTTGGAACACAGCCAACGTGTGGGAGGAGTCTAGTATCACTGGTCAGTTTTGGAGAACATTCCTGAGAGGTGACATCACTAATCTAAATGTACGAGTACGCATGCGTGAGCTTGACCAGTGCTAAAAATAGCCTGTTGCTGGGCAAGTTGAATGGTCATTGGTATAAAGAAAGGACAAAAGGGCATGCTGACCACAAGGCTGCATGTTCATACAAAATGGAAGCCAGGAAAATACAAAATGGCCTCCGCAAGTTTTGTCAAGTTAAACACGAACGTTCGTGTAGCTGGGCTAAATGCTAACCTAGTCACTGCCAAAATACGACACAAGGACCACTGGGCTATCCCAGGAGCTGCTGGATGGCTCAATCACCCCTAGTGCCAGCATCTTGGAAACTTCTGCCTTGATGCTGGCCCTGACCTTATCAGCTACTCTGTAAAATGTTTGTTTTATAGGCAGGCTGTCTCCAGTGTCCACATCAGGGACGCACCAATGGGTGACTCCTGGGGTCAGGGAGAACAGGGAGGTGAACTGACCCAATACCTGGTGACAGTCCCTCAGCTGTTACGGGGTCAGGGTAGGCGAGAGGTTCTCCCCATCCACTGAACCATCCTTCTCCTTGGCTGACAGGAGGTCAGGAAGAGGTTCACTCTCCTCTTCCACCCCGTCATCTGTAGCCAAGAGCATGGTCACTTCAGACCTCTCAAAGTGTGGTTTGAGGCAGTTCACATGCAGGACCCACAAAGGGTTTCCAGGAGACTGTGAGTCAACCAGGTAGGTCACTTTGCTCCTGCGCTCCTCCACCTCATAAGGCTCAGACTACTTGTCCTGGAACTCACAAGGCTCCACTGGTGCCATCACCCACACTTTGTTCCCAGGTTGAAACTCAACCAGAGTGGCATTCTTGTCGTACCACCGTTTCATTTCTTCCTGGCTGTATTCCAGATTCACCTGAGCGACTTGCCTGAAATGCCTAGTTTGGTACCTGAAGGCCAGCATGTAGCTATATACATCATGGGTGTGGTAGCACGCCCCAGCCAGGCCTACTAGTGCAAGGGATTCACCCTTCTCTGCTTAGAGTCCTTAGATCAATAATAAGAAGTTGGCACAGAAACTGGAATAGAAAAGACAGAATTTATTGAACCTCATGAGGTGGAAGTACATTCACACTACACCCTTCTGTATAGTATGTGGTAGCACACTGACTAGAAGGAGCTTGGTCCTTTTATACCCACACAGAGGCTGAAATGAAGGCGGTACAAGCACAGCGTGTTGGTTTCAAATACATATACGGTCATACAGAGAATGTGCTAGCAACAAGTGGGAAGGGCTGACAGTTAGCTAATTCTGGTGGACACATCTTGACAGTTACACATTGGAGACAGCTGCATGCTCAACTGAGCATGTGTAAAGCAGAAGAGGATAACTATATCTTGTCTCTTGGCAGATTTCAAGAGCAGTTAACAGGAAGGTAGGACAGAGCACATGGCAAACAAAATGGACGACAGAAAGAAAAAAAATGGATTCGGTAAAACGGAAAAGATAGTCTCTAAATACAAGATGTTCTGCTAATGCTTAACCTAATCATTGCTAAATTACGACATGGGGGGGTTTACTAGCTGCCTTCTCCCAGCCCTATCTCACCAAACTAAAGGGTCCTCTTACAGAGGAATTCTGTGGCATCTCTCTGTAAGCAAACATTAATGCTGGTATAGAGATAGTGTAATGGTTTCATTGGCATATTTACAAACCCCTTGCGTAATGCATATTCTTGTCTGGATGCCAATTTTATTACTCTGCATGCATTTTCTGCTTGCACCCATGTCAAACATTGCGCAAGGAGCTTGTAAATATGCCTCTCTTTTTTGAATATTCTATCTCAATTTATGCCATTAGTAAAATCCTTTACGCATCTCTCAAGGCATTTCATATTCTTGTCCGTGTGCCAATTTTATCACTCTGCATGCATTTACTGCTAATACCCATGTTAAACATTGTGCAAGGGGCTTGTAAATATGCTCCTCTTCATCTTATATTCCATCTCAATTGATGCCATTAGTGAAATCCTTTATGCATCTTCCACACCATTTCATATTGTTTTCTATCTGCTATTCCTATCCCTCTCCATATAGTCACTGCTTGCACCCATGTTAAAGGTTGCGCAAGGCGCTTGAAAAAAAGGAGCATATTTACAAGCCAAATTAAACTATTAGCACTATCTCTGTACCAGCATTGAATTCAAGCATGAGAAAATTTAAAAATAAGTCTACCCTGTATGCTAAAAGATTCAAATTGTGAGCACACACAGCTAACATTATGGAAAAAGATGAAAATATAATTCCTTAATTCACTTACACACTCAGTGTGTTCCTTGTCAAAAAACTTAAAGCCAGACATTTCAACAAAAAACATTTAGTATGGTAAATCGTTTTAGACACAGAAAGTGAGATGAGACACACACACAAACAGACAGATGGTGTAGGCAGAGATTGAGATGACACACACATACAAACTGAGAGATGGTGGAAGGAGAGAGTGAGATGAGGCATGCAAAGAGGGAGATGGTGCAGGCAGAGAGTGATATGAGACACACAAAGAGAGATGTGAACTAGTGTTTATATTGTTTAGTTAATGTAATTGCTATGTGCTATGTTGGTAGTGGTCTATAATATGTCATATTTTTCTTTTCAACAGATTGTAAATATCTACAGAGTCATAATAGATTATGCCTACCAAAAACCGCAAACAAAGACTTTATAAGCAAGCTTTATCAATCAAGAGGACTCAATTAGAAGATTCATCCAGAAGACAATCTTCAGAGAAAAGAAAAAATGCTCCTGGTAATGCACCTGTGCTTCCTGTTGCTTCAGAAGAATTGCTGGGAGTAGAGCCCTGCTCCTCTGATGATCTTTTTATTACAGCTTTACTCCAATTGTTTGGGTGTATATTCCGGACATGGCATTCCATTGTATAAGTTCCAAAGCTGTACTGTTTCTGTGGATTCCCTCTTGAAAGTACTGTGTGACAGATTTTACATGTGACAAAAGGCGCATTTACCTTATTCTCTCTTTCTGGGTTTTTAAAAAAATTCCGTACTATGGACACTCTCTGTGTTCTAGGGGTTTTAGGAACAAACTCTTCTGAAGATGAAGTAGAAGAATCCTCAAGTTCCTTGTGTTCAGAATGCTCCTGTCCAAAGGCTATTAGTTTCTGGCAACAAATGCATTGCATCATCAAATTGTTAAGTTCAGGTTGGATATTTGCAACAATTGATGCTTGCATTGGTGGTGCTGTTGCTTCAGAAGAAGTGCTGGGAGCAGAGCCCTGCTCCTCTGATCTTTTCATTACAGCTTTACTCCAATTGTTTGGGTGTATATTCCGGACATGGCGTTCCATGCTATAAGTTCCAAAGCTCTGCTTCTTCTGTGGATCCCCTCTTGATAGTACTGTGTCACAGATTTTACATGTGACAAAAGGCACATTTACCTTTTTCTATTTTTCTGGGTATTTAAAAAATTTCCGTACTATGGACTCTCTCTCTGTTCTAGGGGTTTCTCAGGTTCCTGCTGTTTAGCCATTTCAGTAGATTTTTCAAGAGCAAGTGCTGATGAAATAGGGTCTTGCTTCCTCGAAAGCCAAAGAAGAATGATGAAGATGGGAAGGGGCTTTCAAGAATTAGAGTAGGAAGTATTATAAACCAATAAAATCTTTTGTTATAAGGTTACATGGTTGGACGTAAGCTTACGGAGTGTTTACGGAGCGTTTACGGAGTGCTGACGTAAGCCTATGTTGCGTTTACGTTTTATTTACGGAGCGCTTACGTCATCTTATGATGTGCTTACGTAGTACGCACCCTTGTGACATTTATAATTGTTTAAATAAAGTTATATATGTTGTTTAAATATTTAAAATAAACATGTTCTTTATTATCTCAGTTAATATGTTCCTTTATATTGTATAATGAATATGTAGATATAATGATTTAGCACCCTCGTGATATTTATAATTGTTTAAATAAAGTTATATATGATGTTTAAAAGTTTAAAATAAACATGTTCTTTATTATCCCAGGTAATGTGTTCCTTTATATTGCTCAATGAATACGTAGATATAACGATTTAAAGTTTATAAAACTTTCGGAGGTAAATAATGAATTCCTGTGTACATGCATATCTGTGCATGTACATTTGTGCCACGTGGCACACATACATGTCGTAAGACCATGTATGTGTGTGACATGGCACACAAGTCAGAATCAGGGGTGCAACAGGCTGTCAAAGTGACAACCTGTCCCCCTTGTCAATTCGGTAATATTACCGATTCGGTATTTACTGATTCGGTAATTGCCTTTGATTCCTATTGGCCTCAAGACTTATAGGAATCAATGGCATTTACCAAATCGGTAAATACCGATTCAGTAAAATGACTGAATTATACAGATTCGGTAATTTCAAAAGAGAAATTACCTACATTCAAATTACCTACTCTTAAATATTGAAGTGATATGATTTGGTATTTATGAGTAGGTAAATCGAGATTACGTACATTTGGCCTATTGAGTTGTAACATATTTATATACATGTGTTACATTTCAGTGCTTTGGAAGTAGTACAGTATACTATAGGTAAACACCTAATAGGTTTATGCTGTACCACATTCTTATAGTTTTGCACTTTGACATTCACTATGACAAACTTTTACATACAAACATAGAAATTTAGGGGCATATTACCAACCAATAGAGATAATTTTTGTCTCTAACTTGTTTAGAGACAAAAATTATCGCCGCAAATCGGCGATTTTTATCGCAGATAAACCTTGCTATTAGCAAGGTTTATCGCAAATGCGATAAAAAACGGCCGCAATGCATGAATATCGCTGAAAAGTCCGCGATATTCATGCATTATCGAGCAAATGCTCTTAGCCATGTTATCCACCTCCCATTGGATAACATGGCTAAGAACTGCTCCTGGGCAAGTGTTAGCTTTTGGAGATATTCGCGCTTAGCGCGAATATCTCCAAAAGTTGGTAATAGGAGATAGCGATGTTAGCGACTGTTTTCAGTCGCTAACATCTTGGCACGCCCACTTTGCATGTCATTAGTGATAAATATCACTGACATGCAAAGCGGGGCCCAAGATGGTCACTATCTCCTATTAGCTGTCGCTAACTGGTATTAGCGACAGCTTGGTAATAGGGAGATCATTTTATCTCCGCTTTCTTGGCTTTTAAAGCCAAAAAAGCGGAGATAAAGCCCCTTGATAATATGCCCCTTAGTTCTTTCTTTAACCAGTAGAGGTAGTTCTAAAAAGAACTGTTTTTTTTGCTGTTTTTGTTTTGCTTGAAAAACGATGTAAAAAAATAAACTTTTTAAGGCAGATCATTGTTCAACCGGAACAAATTCTGAAAAATAAAGAAAAAAATTATGGGATGCACCTGTGCTTCCTGTTTTTTTGCAGGATAACTTGAATGGACTCTTGTCCAAAGGCTATTAGTTTCTGACAACTAATGCATTGCGTCATCAAATTCTTAAGTTCTGGTTGGATACTTGCAATCGTTGATGCTTGCATTGGTGGTGCTGTTGATTGAGATGAAGTGCTGGGAGTAGAGCCCTGCTCCTCTGATGATCTTTTCATTACAGCTTTACACCAATTGTTTGGGTGTATGTTCTTGATATGGCGTTCCATGCTAAAAGTTCCAAAGCTGTACTTCTTCTGTGGATCCCCTCTGGAAAGTACTGTGTCACAGATTTTACATGTGACAAAAGGCGCATTTACCTTTTTCTGTCCATCTGGGAATTAAAAAATATTTCCAAACTATGGACTCTTTCGGTGATCTAGGGGTTTCAGGAACAAACTCTTCTGAAGATGAACTGGAAGAATTCTCAAGTTCCTGGTGTTCAGAATGTTCAGGTTCCTCACGTTCTGAATGCTCAGGTTGCTGCTTTTCAGACATTTCAATAGATTTTTCAGGAACAAAGTGCTGATGAAAAAAAGGTGTTTCATCCTCGAAAGCCAAAGAAGAATGATGAAGATGGGAGGGGTCTTTCAAGAATTGGAGTAGGAAGTATTATAAACCAATAGAATCTTTTGTTCTGAGGTCACATGGTTGGACGTAAGCTTACGAAGCGTTTACGGAGCGTTTACGGAGCGCTTACGTAACCTTACGTTGCGTTTACGTATTATTTACGGAGCCCTTACGTCTTCTTATGATGCGCTTACGTAGTATGCACCCTCGCGAGATTTATAATTGCTTTAATAAAGTTATATACGGTCTGTAAAAGTTTAAATTAACATGTTCTTTATTATCCCAGATAATGTGTACCTTTACATTGTGCAATGAATACGTAGATATAACGATTTAAAGTTTATAAAACTTTCGGGGGTAAGAGCTCGAAGCTTTTACGTTGCGCGGACAGAGCTCTTACGTTGCGTGCATGTGCGACGTACCCTCGCGAGATTTATTACTACTTCAAAAAATAATATACTGTTGTTAAAAGTGTAAAAAAACATTTTCTACATTAAAGCAGATATTGTGTACCTTTAAAATGTACGTTAAAAACGTAGATATTATGTTTTAGAAATGTAAAAAATTTGTAGGGGTAAGAGCTTGGAGCGTTTTTGGTGTGCTTACGGAGCGCTCACGGAGCGCGGACCCTGTATTCATATAAAAAAAAAACTTGAAAATAAAAATTATATATATATTATATTAAATATATATATTCACTGAAAAAAACATAGGTTTCAAGCCTTACATAGTTAGGTATTAGCATTTAAAAAAACGTGCAAATTCACTGAAAAAACCATAGGTTTCAGGTCATATATAGTTAGGAATTAGCATTTAAAAAACCATTGAAATTGCTCCTATATAGTTAGTTGTACTAACTATATTTCGCGCACCCGCAATCCACTGCTGATGATGTCACATATTACATCATTCATGACATGGTCAGTGACATCACTGATGACATCACTGATGACATCTCAAATGACATCACTGATGACATCACTGATGACATCTCAATTGACATCACTGATCAGATCACTGATGATATCATTCATGTGATATTACGATGCACTTCTTCACACTCTAATATAACCTTTGATACACCCAGTGTTAAACACAGACTACCATTCTTGAAACCATTGACACACCAATACCAGTTACTACATACGCACACACTGATTGCTAGGTCTATACACACATCCAATCATTTACCGATACAGTCACTCATACATACAGTCACTCATCAATACAACACTATCATCTGCACTCAAACAGCTATACAGACACTCACACTCTGCCACTCATCCATGGAGTTACTCACACATCAAGTCAGTCATGCAAAGAATCAATCACACTTTCATTTCCTCAACTATACAGTTATACACACAACACCTTACTTATTCAAACATATACTAACACATACTTACTTTGTTATACAATTACTGATACAAGTACACAATGATCCATACAGCCACTCGCACAATCAGTGGCTCTTTTCTTAAATTTTACCTCTTTCCTCACAGCGCTCGCTCGCGCTCCTCTGGCCACGCCCACTGCAATCAGCCACGCTCACCTGAGCTTCTTAAGGAGCTGACTACTAGCTCAGTGTAATTGGACTGGACAACTCCCCTGCCTTCCGCGGGAGTCATAGACCCGAGCAAACCCTCATTTTAAAATTTTACTTCTATCTTCACAGCGCTCGCTCGCGCTCATTTTAACTTTAGCTTACCTGCCCTCAGGGACTCTCCCTGCCTCTGTCTGCGCCGCGCAGCCCAAGGTGACGCTGCAGCGGCCATAGGAACTCCAGCTCGCCGCCTCCAGCGGCCGCTCCCCGGCCACGCCCACTGCAACTGGCCACGCCCCCTAGTATTGCCATAAAGCATGTGCTTCTACCGTACGCGCAGCGGACGGGCGCAGCGGGCGCGCCGTTTGCGCGCCGAAGGCGCGCCTAAGGCAAGCCCGTCTGCGCCCGTCCGCGCCCAGACGGGCCCAGGGCCCCGAAATGCTGCCCAATTCATGGTATACACCCCTCTAGCACTTAGAACCCTTCAGCAGCCTCCCTGCGCTCTCCTATCAACAACCTGGGACCGCTTGGCATCTCTCGGCATCGCGGCCGACTTGGCCTCTCCCAGACTCACCCGTGCACCTGAGTTGCTCCTTGCGCCGCCGGTAACTTGTATCCGTATATTGTATCTCAACACCCGGTCTCTTCCCCAACACCACACTGATATCTTCCTCTTGCTGACCGCGGAAAATCCAGACATCCTGCTGCTCACTGAGACCTGGCTGTCCGACCTATCCCTCCCTGACATCTTGGCTGCCTTACCCCCTAATTATTACTTGCTGAACGCCAACCGGCCTCACGGCCGTCGTGGCGGAAGGGTTGCAGCAATTATTCGCAAAGACCTATCTCTTATTAAGTCCTTTTCTTTATGCCTCCCTGATGTTGAAAATTTGGTAATCAGCCTGCCTACTGAAGCGGGGGCTTTGACCCTTATCGTCTTATACCGCCCCCCCCACCCCGATGCCATCGTTTCCCGTCACCCTCTGTGAGCAGCTTGCTGCCCTTATGACTTCCTCAGCTCGTGTTGCCATATATGGCGACTTTAACTACTGGTTCAACCATGCTGATGCTGGTCCCCATGCCACCGAACTGTTTGAAGAACTCTCTAGTCTTAACCTGACGCAGCACGTCACCTCCCCCACCCACACTGGGGGCAACATCTTAGATCACATTTGGACTCAAGGTATATCACTTCTCGGCCCGATTATCTCCCCCTGTGTCTGGTCAGACCATTCACTGATTGAGTCATCCATTCTCATAAAGGGCCTGGCCAGGCCTCCCTCCCGGCTTGGAGGGTCCGCTCGGAACTGGAAAACTCTCGACTCGCCTGCCTTTCTTTCCCTACTTGCTAAAACCCAGCCTCTACTCCCCGAGTCCCTGGACATCAATACTATGGATGCCAACATTTCACACTGGTTAACGACGGCCAGCGACACTTTGCTCCCCTCACCTGCTTCTTCCGCACTCATCCTAATAAATCCCATAAATGGTATAATTCCATCTTAAAGCAACAACACCTGGAGCTGCGCCGATTGGAGCGCAGATGGCGGCGCCATTACCTCGGCCCCGATAGGGAAGCCTATGTGTCTGCGCGCAAAGCCTACAAAGTTGCAATCATCACCACCAAAACTTCCTTCATCTCCAACAGGATCTTAACAGCTCCCAATAGATCTAAGGAGATATTCAAAGTCCTTGGCGAACTGACATCGGACGCCAGGACACTCCCGAATCCACCTCCTTCCTTGGAATCCTGCACTGCTTTAAACTCCTTTTTTACCGATAAAATCACTGCCATTAAGAATTCCATTCCCCATTCACTCCCTCCTGCTATATCAGTCCCCTTCCCTGCCAACACACCCACCTTCTCTCAGTTTCCTGCGCTCGACCCGGAATCACTTGCTAGACTGTCCACTCGTGTGAAATCTGGATCCCCCAAGGACTGCTGCCCTCCTTTCGTGCTCCGTGATATTTGCCATACCCTTCCCCACTGTATCCTCCCCTTGCTCAACTCTTCTCTCAATTCAGGCACAGTTCCCAGCTCATTCAAAGAGGCCACACTGGTGCCCCTTTTAAAAAAGCCCGGCGCCGATCCAGCAGCCCTGGCTAATTATCGCCCCATCTCCCTCCTACCTTTCCTCTCCAAAATCCTTGAGGCTCATGTCACGACCTGTCTCTCGCACTTTATCGAGGAATCCAACTACCTGGCACCTAACCAGGCCGGGTTCAGACCAGCTCACTCCACTGAGGCCGTGATCCTCGCTGTGCTGGATAATCTCAGACGCAGCGAGGATAGAGGACAACCCCAGGCATTAGTCTTACTCGATCTTTCGGCGGCTTTCGACACGGTGGACCATAACATCTTAATCCACCGTGTCGAATCCGCCGGAATCTGTGGGGCTGCTCTGTCTTGGATTAAATCCTTCCTCGAGGAGAGGTCCCAGGCAGTAAGCATGGGTCCCTTCTGTGCCACCAGTGTTCCCTCGTCCTGCGGAGTCCCTCAAGGATCATCTTTGTCTCCCCTTCTTTTTAATTTGTACCTTCAACCCCTTCTTCACTCCCTGGGTAAATGGGATATCACCGTGTTTAATTACGCGGATGATTTACAAATTATTTTTCCCCTCACTTCCCCCGATGCTGTCACTAATTTTCAGACTGCCATGACACATATCCAGCTTTGGATGAACCAAAACCAACTCAAGCTCAATCCGGGCAAGACTGAGCTCCTCCTTCCGGGGAGAAGTGCCCATTTCTGGGGCCCTCAGTACTGGCCGATTGAGCTCGGAACACCACCTTCTCCTGCTGGATGTGTCAAGAGCCTCGGAGTCTTGATTGACTCCGGGCTCACCCTCAAGGCACAGGTGAGCGCAGTAACATCTTCCTGCATGTTCCAACTTTACAGGATTCGGAAAGTCGCTCACCTCCTTTCACCTGAAGCCTTGTTGCAAGTCCTAATAGCCCTGGTGATGTCCCGGCTGGACTTCTCGAATTCAATCTACTACGGTCTCCCTAAATCTTTGTTATCGAGGCTGCAGATCGTCCAAAACCAGGCCGCCCGGCTGGTCTTTAAAATCCCCAAATGGCAGTCGGCCCAACCTTTACTACGCCATCTTCATTGGTTACCAGTGAACGAAAGAATCACTTTCAAGGTTCACTGTCTGATCTTTAAAGCTCTCACTGGTCCCGCCCCTGCTTTCCTCAAGGCCCTTATCACTCCTTATCGTCCCCCTCGCACCCTGAGGTCTACCCACCTCTCTCTCCTTGCTGTCCCCCGTTTCAAACTCTCGAGATCAGGTGGCCGCAGCTTTTCTTGTTTAGCTCCTAGGCTGTGGAACTCCCTCCCTCTCACACTTAAGTCATCTTGTTCCCTCCTCTCTTTCAGGAAATCCCTAAAAACAACACTTTTCCCCCACTAAATTCCTATGTTCCCCTGCTTCCTCCCCTTCTTTCCCAATCCAATTAGCGCCAGGAAACCTCTGGTGACAGAGCGCTTAAGAAATCTGTTATAACATAACATAACATAACATTATGTATAGTCATTTATATATGCCAGCTACCCACACACACACTCAGGGGCCGATTATGATGGAGTAGAGTAGGGGGGAACGTCCGCATGGGCAGCGGCGTTCCCCCCGTGAAGATTAGGATGTGACCGCCAGGGTGGTGGTCACATCCTCTATCCTTAACATTGCGGCGGGTGCAGCTTCAAGCTGCACCCGCCGCAATGTTAAAAATGCATACTTTGCATTTGTATGCAGAAAGCGGCAGGCACCGCGCGGTGCCTGCCGATCTCTGCATACAAATGCAGGGGGGTACCATAGTTACCCCCCATGTGCACCCGCCACCCCCCCTTCACCTAGGGGGCCCGCAACGGGCCCCCGCAGTGAAGTACCACATGCTTTTCCACGGCGGAAAATCCGCCGCGGAAAAGCATCTTTTCAGGCATTTCCTAATATGGTGGACGGTGTCTGAGAGACACCGCCACCATATTAGAGCTTTTCCGCCGCGGGACCGCGGCGGAAAAGCTGCGTACGGACTTCCCAACCCCCCTGCCATCCTAATCTGGCGGGGGGTCTTGTGAATCACCACAGCGGTGAATCCGCATCCTCGGGGCCAGCGGTGGCTTCCGCCGGCCCCGAGGATGCGGATTCACCGCAATCATAATAGGCCCCTATGTCTCCCATACAAACACTCGGGCAACCAATCAATAACACATATAGCCACTCATATAGCTACTGATCAACACATGCAGTTGCTTACACAACAACAAACATACTGATGCACACATTCAGACAGTTTAGTCACTAACCCATGCATTCAGTAAGACACATTTAATCATTCACTCATACAATCAGTCATGTACCTACTAAATCCTTCATCCAGACACTTATACATCCAGTCATTCTTCAATATGTATAACATATTTAAACTTTACAGAAACACACAGTCCCTGGATGATGTCATCAGTGATGTCATTTGAGATGTCATCAGTGATGTCATCAGTGATGTCACTGACCATGTCATGAATGATGTAATATGTGACATCATCAGCAGTGGATTGCGGGTGCGCGAAATATAGTTAGTACAACTAACTATATAGGAGCAATTTCAATGGTTTTTTAAATGCTAATTCCTAAATATATATGACCTGAAACCTAAGTTTTTTTCAGTGAATATATATATATATATGTATATATATATATATATATATATATTCACTGAAAAAACCATAGGTTATAGACCATATATAGTTAGGAATTAGCATTTAGAAAACCTTATTTTACTCACACAAAACCATTGAAATTCCATATATAGTTAGTTGCACTAACTATATATCGCGCACCCGCAATCCACTGCTGATGATGTCACATATTACATCATTCATGACATGATCAGTGACATCACTGATGACATCACTGATGACATCTCAAATGACATCACTGATGACATCACTGATGACATCTCATTTGACATTACTGATCACATCACTGATGACATCATTCATGTGATGATACAATGAACCTCTTCAGACTCTAATATAACCTTAGATACACTCAGTGTAAACAGACACTCACAGACTGTCACTCATCCATGGAGTTACTCACACACCTAGTCAGTCTTGCAAAGAATCAATCACACCTCGATTTCCTCAACTATATAGTTATACACACCTTACTTATTGGAACATATAATAACACATATTTACTCTGTTATACAATCCCTGATACAAGTTCACAATAATCCATACAGCCACTCACACATTCACTGGCTCTTATGCACAGTTATTTATATATGTCAACTATCACATGTACTGTGTTTTACATATGTACTTACTTTGACATGTAGCACTGAGATATCCATTCACTCACCAATACACTCATGCACACAGTCAACCGCCCATACAGATGTTTCCACATGCACTTTTGAACCCATACATCTAGTGAATCAACTGCTCACACATCTATGCACAGAGTCATACACCTCCCAGACACCCACACACACACTCAGTCTCCCATACAAATACTTGGGCAACTAATCAATAACCCATATAGTTAGTCATATAGCTAATGATCAACACATGCATCAGATTACAAAACAACAGACACAATGATGCACAATTTAAAACAGTTTAGTCACTAACCCATGCACTCAGTGAGACACATTTAATCACTCACTTATACAGTCAGTCATGCACCTACTAAATCCTTCATCCAGACACTTATACATCCACTCATTCTTCAATATGTAAGACATATTTTAACTTTACAGAAGCATACAGTCACTGGATGTTGTCATCAGTGATGTCATCAGTGATGTCATTTGAGATGTCATCAGTGATGTCATCAGTGATGTCACTGACCATGTCATGAATGATGTAATATGTGACATCATCAGCAGTGGATTGCGGGTGCGCGATATATAGTTAGTGCAACTAACTATATATGGAATTTCAATGGTTTTGTGTGAGTAAAATAAGGTTTTCTAAATGCTAATTCCTAACTATATATGGTCTATAACCTATGGTTTTTTCAGTGAATTTTCAAGGTTTTGTAAATGCTAATTCCTAACTATATATGGTCTATAACCTATGGTTTTTTCTGTGAATTTCATTGGTTTTTTAACAGCTAATATCTGTAGCTGTAAAATGTATTCTTCTTTAAATCCAAAAATATATTTTATATGTTTATGAATAATTTTTTTTTAAAATATTTTTTTTTCTTCGTTCCCGCTTCGCGAATCGGGAAGCTTCCCGTTAGCTGACCTTGATGCCGCGAAATAGACCGCGAGCCGGTAAACGTTTCTTTACCGCAAGTGCCGCGTTAGAAAACAACATCGTGACGCCTCCCGTCCGCATGACGTTCCACGTTGTCGCGTGATACGTCATATGACGTGCTACATTAGCGAACTGGTACGCGAAGCGAGTGCCAAAGCGCAGGTTTCTGGAAGCAAACCGGGAGGCCCTGCAAAGCGCTTAACGTAAACACAGCAAGTCATGTGACTTGGTAATAACACTTTTCATTGGTTCATTTCACTTTTGGTTTCCTAATGATGGAAGACTAGGTCATATAATCTAAAATGAACACTTTTGATTGGTTGAGAACTCTTGTTTTTCCCAAATGATGAAAATCCCTCCTTCTTTCCTCACTCTGACTTTCATCATTGTGAGAGAAAGACCCTTTGTGATCACTGAGCAATGGCTTCTTTAGTAGCTTCAGCTGGTGCTTCCCCACCACCTCCACCACATCCAAGGAAGAGTGGACCACCTGCTCAAGTTGTAATTCAACAAGAAGAAGAAGAAGAGGAACAGGAGGACGAGCACGAAGAGAGGCAGTTTTTGCCTGAGCAGCCCAAGACGTCTCACCGGAAAGAAAACTTCATTTGGCAATTTTTTAAAATTCCCAAAGGTCAGAAAAAAGTAAATGCAAGATACGTAACTTGCCTTATATGTCAAGATAGACTGTCCAGAGGGACCGACAAAAAATACAGTTTCGGAAACTACACAATGCATCGCCATATGACTAGGTGGCATCCTAACAACTACAGTGCTGCACAGTTTCGGAACGACCTAGATAATCTCCCTATTATGGCCAGAAGATCTGTTGTACCGGAAGTAACGGGACCAGAGGGCAGGGAGATGGTGCCAAATATACAAATGAGATTTGGTGAAGTAAAACACACCTGCGTATTTTGCGATGGATTCATTTCCTACGGAGAAAGAAGCATCACTCTGATCAACAGAGCTATTGACTATCATATGCAAGTTTGTCCGAAACGCCCAAAATAATAAATACTTCTTTTTTTTGTTTTGTTGCTCCTGTTGAGCCCTTTACAATGAATCGTTTTCATTGCCCCCTCCAAGAAAAACCCCAAAAAATATAAAACTGTTCCGAAAAATTCAAAAACAGTAAAAAAATGTTCAGAAAAATAAAAAAAAAAGTTCTTTTCAGAACTACCTCCCCGTTATTAAAAAATTGGTACAATATTTGGAACTGTGCCAACCTCTATTTCTCTTAGTTCGCTTCCTAGTTCGCTCGCTGGTACGCGAACTGGAAGCGAACCAAAAACAGTAAGTATAAGGGAAGGAAACACACACTTATGTTAAAAGAAAGACAGCTATAGGGGAGTAAACTAGAGATACTATTACCCATAATCCACTACTGATGATGTCACATATTACATCATTCATGACATGCTCAGTGACATCATCAGCAGAGGATTGCGGGTTTTTTGGCAACATGCCTTATCCACGGTTTAATAACGCTGCCTTTTGCTTTATATAAGTTTTCAAATTGTATGAAATATATACCAATAGGTCTTTATGAACCTTTAGGTAGTGCTTTTGTTCATGAGGTCTGGTCGCTTCCATACACATACAGATGTTTCAAAGATGATCAAGAAGTTTATCTGAATGGAGAGGAATGCACTGAGACGCCAGATCATTCACTAATGTGTAGGCACATACAGTTACACGATTCATGCAACAAACACCGACCAAATATGGCTTGCGTGTTGCAAGGCACGCCAGTTCCTGCTATCATCCCCACGTTCAAGTTGTTGGAAAATGGTAGTTATTTGATGCTCAATAATGAAGATTGTTCTGAGTTAATTAAAAGTATTCCTTTTATCGTAACAGTAAGTGAACGGGTTATTTGCTGCAGAAATGTTCTATTTCCTCCCACACATGAACATAGGGAGTTTTCAATCTGGCCACAAATACCAACCTTGGGACACGTTTCAACGGCATGACAAGAATAAGAGCTCTTTTGTCTCAGAGAGAGGTGGCCTTGAGTTCGGCCCGTGAAACTTTCGTACTTCACATAGCGAACACCCGTACACAGGTTTGCCTTTCAATTTCAGCAACATGTTTCCGACTATCTTTAACGCATCCTCCACAAAATCCCTGGCACACTTTTTTAAAGTTGTTACCAGTGGTCTCGTGACTTCATTTGAGAAAATCTTTGGAGTCATCCCTGCTCCCTTTCATTGTATTTTCTGCACTCTGGTTCGTGGATTGGCATTTTTACTTGCATTACCAGCGGACGCTCTTGTGCTTTTTTACATTTTTAAATATGGATGTCCCTCCTATGCAACCTCCGACCCTGCAGCTGCTGACACTGTTCCGCAATCGCATGCTAGAATATTATGGCACAATGCCGTTGGCGATATTAAGCACGGCATATGGATTATCTTTTCGGTTCTCCTACTTCACCTGTGTCCAGCCTGTATTTCACTGCCTGACCTGTGATTTCGATTGGGCCATTGATTTGTGTCTCTGCGGACCGGTTTCTCCTGACGTCGACTTTAATCAGCTGATGACTCCTATCATTACTCACGAGTTGATTTGTCCTGGCGAAAGGATTATGGCTGTGGCATTGATGCATGGACTACTTGGTCCCTGGAATTTACTGGCGGCAGCACAGTCTTTCTTGGAACACAGCTTTCTTGAAAACCCACCGAGCTGTCCTCTGATGGTGATAGAGGATCCGGTGCTGGGAGAGCACGTATGTTCTTTTCCGCTTTTAAATTGGATGGCTGAACTGTTTTCGGATGAAGACGGTGACTTCCTATTGGAGGCTGTTGCAGCTTATTTTGCATACACAGTTATGTCATAGACCTTTTTCATGTTTGATATGCTGAGTACTAGCATTTCATTGACAATTCATTGACTTATTTGTCAAGTTTTTATTATTTACCTTGCCTATTGCCTTAAGACTCGATAAAGTACTTGGCTGTTTTATTTTTCTTTAGCATTGAATTTTCCTAGTTTTTAATGCTTTACCTTGCGGACCGTCCACATATAAACTTGCAATCTGCTCTCATGAGATGGCACTTCTATTATCTTATTCAGTTCGTTTCCGGATCATGAGGAGGTGTCATCTAGGTCCTGGATATCTTTACACCGTGTTAAGTTAGCATGGGCTCATTACCGGTTTAAACGCCATTTTTCCTTTTTTGCAACTTCTGCACACGACACTTAGTTGTTGCTTTAGCTTTCCACCTAGTAGTTCATCGTGGTTTACATGAGAATAATATGTTATTGGTCTACTATCTGCTTTACTTGTTAAACTATATCTGTACAGCGAGTGCTAAAGTTTCAAGAACAACACGATACAGAATTGTTATGAGGTCTGATCTCCACGACTTCATACTCATAACATAAGTGCAACTTCTGCCAATTCTGGGCATGAGGCGGGTTTTATATTGCTTTGCCGAACACACATACACAACAGTTGATGCGGTTCACATGAAGAGAGAGCTGGTGTATGCTGATGTGATTCCTTCAAATCTAAGACACTAAAGTATGGACACGCCCTAAACCAACACAAAGAGACCTTCTTAGCAAATAATATAATATGTGTATTAGGGAGGGTGAGATATAAGCAGCCGCGGGCCGTGGAGGGAGTTACGATGGGGCAGGGAGGCGGGGAGGGGGAGAAGCAGGGTGGAGCCCTCTCTACCTTGCCCCTCCCCCTCCCCGCCTCCCTGCCCCACCGTAACTCCCTCCACGGCCCGCGGCTGCTTATAAGTGTTGCTAACTCTTATTCATTTACAGCATGTTAACATACTGTCACCATTCGCTTTTTATGTACTAGTAACTATGCTGGTAATTTTGCTACTGATAATATGTGTACTTGTATTCTCCACCCTGCTTCTCCCCCTCCCCGCCTCCCTGCCTCACCGTAACTCCCTCCACGGCCCGCGGCTGCTTATAAGTGTTGCTAACTCTTATTCATTTACAGCATGTTAACATACTATCACCATTCACTTTTTATGTACTAGTAACTATGCTGGTAATTTTGCTACTGATAATATGTGTACTTTTATTATCTAAGGTACTACGCCTGAGAAGACGGCATTAGTAAATAAACATTTCAAATACACATCTGTTCTTCTTAACTCCATGTTCTGGTTTCTAAGAAATCTATAACGACCGACTGTTCATGAGTTCCACGTATCCTGAGGTACTATAAGTTCATATTCTGGATTGTCTAAACATTGAGAGTTTGTTATATCCAATGTGACACTGTACCTAGCTTGCTAAATAGTTTTTGATTACTAACGTGAGTTTTGGGACACCCTAATTCGCCGAGGTTCCAATCCTCTGTCCACAGTTCTGTGTGAGAACAGAAACCCTGCGACAGGGGCACCCCCGACCCTTGCTGGAGCTTCATCACACTTGCGATACAACTCCAGCAATGCGCCACCTTTACGGCACAGATACATCACGCATCTGTGCTGTTTTTGCCCCATGATGCGCCGCATTGTAAATGCAGCACACCATAGGTGACGGAACAGCGGCACAGAATGACTAACACATCCCTGGTGATGCGCCAGTCATCATAAATCTATCCCTATGCTTCTTATCTTGTTAGAGATGAACCGCCATATGTATCATCAAAGTTATTTGCATTTCCTAAATAGCGAACTTTAAGGAATAAATAGCGATTCTTTACCATTCCTAGTTTGCGATGAGCTATTTGCTAATTAGCCGAATGTAGCCCAATGAAGCCCAATGTAGCCCAATGTAGCCCAAAGATGGCCGCCAGACACACAAAAAAACAAATGTAGCCCAAATATCAGCCAGATGTAGCCCAACTATAGCCCAGTGACAGAATGACCAATCAGCTTCGCAAACCTCCGTTACGCGAAGCGGAGCGCTGTTACAGATATATATCTTTTTTTGAACGTTAATTTCTCAAAATCCACTGGAGCACATATATTGAGACCTAGCAAAGGCACATCGGGCTACCAGTCCCTAATATTTTGCCAAGTTTCGTGCAAATCCATTCAGCCGTTCAATTATTATTATTTTTTTTTTTTTTTGCCCCGCGGGGCCCTTTTAAAACCTCCACATCAAACCTAGGGGGTCAGCGAGGATCTACTATGCCCCCTTATAGTTATTTCCCCCTTTGTTTTGACCTCCTCTTGTCTCTCGATCCTACCGAGAGACAAGATGGCGGCCGCTACGGACTGTTTGGAATGTTGACAGACGCCGGAGAACCAATCAGCTTCGCTTCACAAAGCTCCGTTGCGCGAAAAGTCCGCGAACCAGAGCGCTAACCGGTCCGCTGTTACAGATATATATCTTTTTTTAAACGTTAATTTCTCAAAATCCACTGGAGCACATATATTGAGACCTACAAAAGGCACATCGGGCTACCAGTCCCTACAATTTTGCCAAGTTTCGTGCAAATCCATTCAGCCGTTCGGGCTAAAAGTGAGGCCAACCGCCCTATGGAAAACTCAATGTTAAAAACACGTTTTGGGACCCCCCTTTTTTCTCGGCCCCCACTGGACGAACCCCCCCCAAATTTTCAAGGGCTGCTCAGAAACAAAATGTGCCATTTTCCTGAAAATTTCAGCCAATTCCGTCCACAAACGCCAATGTTATTAGACATAGAATTTTCAAAAAACCCATAGAGAAAAAATCCTAACTATATATACCTACTGGCGACCGCCAGTAGGTAATATATATATATATATATATTGCAACAATTTTCCCCGCAGAGGAAGGTGGAGCCGCACACGATAACCTGATGTTTGCCAATGGTCTTTTATTTTTCAATTACATTTTCAGAACGACATTGCACAAGACGAGTTTCGTTCTCCTTTGAACTTCTTCAGTTGTGGAACACCGTTCTTCTGGTAAAGCCGATTTGTTTCCACAGGTACACAGTAATTTAAATTATTTATCAAGCCTCCAGTGGTCAATTTTTGGCAGGTCACTTCCTGTTACTAAGCATGATGGTACCTGTAGTGCAAACGGTTCCCAGATTCCTTTAACAAAAGTTTTAATACCCTCCAGTGGGTGCGGTGTTGTTCCAATGTCGTGATTATTTACTCTTTACTTTTCGGAATGTTATCCGGCAACAGGTTTCCCCAATTCAGCCCCTCTTTTTGTTGGCACGTTGGGTCCAAAACCGGGTCCAGTACCCGGGAGCACCATATCCTCCTGGGCCGTGTTCACGGAGCAACAGTGGGGTTCAATTCGGAGGGTATTTGGCGCTCAGGATGGCAGCGCAGTCTCCTTCGGCGGAACCAAGCCGATTTTGTATTGCAACAATTTTCCCCGCAGAGGAAGGTGGAGCCGCACACGATAACCTGATGTTTGCCAATGGTCTTTTTTTTTTCAATTACATTTTCAGAACGACATTGCACAAGACGCGTTTCGTTCTCCTTTGAACTTCTTCAGTTGTGGAACACCGTTCTTCTGGTAAAGCCGATTTGTTTCCACAGGTACACAGTAATTTAAATTATTTATCAAGCCTCCAGTGGTCAATTTTTGGCAGGTCACTTCCTGTTACTAAGCATGATGGTACCTGTAGTGCAAACGGTTCCCAGATTCCTTTAACAAAAGTTGTTATACCCTCCAGTGGGTGCGGTGTTGTTCCAATGTCGTGATTATTTATTCTTTACTTTTTGGAATGTTATCCGGCAACAGGTTTCCCCAATTCAGCCCCTCTTTTTGTTGGCACGTTGGGTCCAAAACCGGGTCCAGTACCCGGGAGCACCATATCCTCCTGGGCCGTGTTCACGGAGCAACAGTGGGGTTCAATTCGGAGGGTATTTGGCGCTCAGGATGGCAGCGCAGTCTCCTTCGGCGGAACCAAGCCGATTTTCTATTGCAACAATTTTCCCCGCAGAGGAAGGTTGAGCCGCACACGATAACCTGATGTTTGCCAATGGTCTTTTATTTTTCAATTACATTTTCAGAACGACATTGCACAAGACGCGTTTCGTTCTCCTTTGAACTTCTTCAGTTGTGGAACACCGTTCTTCTGGTAAAGCCGATTTGTTTCCACAGGTACACAGTAATTTAAATTATTTATCAAGCCTCCAGTGGTCAATTTTTGGCAGGTCACTTCCTGTTACTAAGCATGATGGTACCTGTAGTGCAAACGGTTCCCAGATTCCTTTAACAAAAGTTTTTATACCCTCCAGTGGGTGCGGTGTTGTTCCAATGTCGTGATTATTTATTCTTTACTTTTTGGAATGTTATCCGGCAACAGGTTTCCCCAATTCAGCCCCTCTTTTTGTTGGCACGTTGGGTCCAAAACCGGGTCCAGTACCCGGGAGCACCATATCCTCCTGGGCCGTGTTCACGGAGCAACAGTGGGATTCAATTCAGAGGGTATTTGGCGCTCAGGATGGCAGCGCAGTCTCCTTCGGCGGAACCAAGCCGATTTTGTATTGCAACAATTTTCCCCGCAGAGGAAGGTGGAGCCGCACACGATAACCTGATGTTTGCCAATGGTCTTTTATTTTTCAATTACATTTTCAGAACGACATTGCACAAGACGCGTTTCGTTCTCCTTTGAACTTCTTCAGTTGTGGAACACCGTTCTTCTGGTAAAGCCGATTTGTTTCCACAGGTACACAGTAATTTAAATTATTTATCAAGCCTCCACTGGTCAATTTTTGGCAGGTCACTTCCTGTTACTAAGCATGATGGTACCTGTAGTGCAAACGGTTCCCAGATTCCTTTAACAAAAGTTTTTATACCCTCCAGTGGGTGCGGTGTTGTTCCAATGTCGTGATTATTTATACTTTACTTTTTGGAATGTTATCCGGCAACAGGTTTCCCCAATTCAGCCCCTCTTTTTGTTGGCACGTTGGGTCCAAAACCGGGTCCAGTACCCGGGGGCACCATATCCTCCTGGGCCGTGTTCACGGAGCAACAGTGGGGTTCAATTCGGAGGGTATTTGGCGCTCAGGATGGCAGCGCAGTCTCCTTCGGCGGAACCAAGCCGATTTTCTATTGCAACAATTTTCCCCGCAGAGGAAGGTGGAGCCGCACACGATAACCTGATGTTTGCCAATGGTCTTTTATTTTTCAATTACATTTTCAGAACGACATTGCACAAGACGCGTTTCGTTCTCCTTTGAACTTCTTCAGTTGTGGAACACCGTTCTTCTGGTACAGCCGATTTGTTTCCACAGGTACACAGTAATTTAAATTATTTATCAAGCCTCCAGTGGTCAATTTTTGGCAGGTCACTTCCTGTTACTAAGCATGATGGTACCTGTAGTGCAAACGGTTCCCAGATTCCTTTAACAAAAGTTGTTATACCCTCCAGTGGGTGCGGTGTTGTTCCAATGTCGTGATTATTTATTCTTTACTTTTTGGAATGTTATCCGGCAACAGGTTTCCCCAATTCAGCCCCTCTTTTTGTTGGCACGTTGGGTCCAAAACCGGGTCCAGTACCCGGGAGCACCATATCCTCCTGGGCCGTGTTCACGGAGCAACAGTGGGGTTCAATTCGGAGGGTATTTGGCGCTCAGGATGGCAGCGCAGTCTCCTTCGGCGGAACCAAGCCGATTTTCTATTGCAACAATTTTCCCCGCAGAGGAAGGTGGAGCCGCACACGATAACCTGATGTTTGCCAATGGTCTTTTATTTTTTAATTACATTTTCAGAACGACATTGCACAAGACGCGTTTCGTTCTCCTTTGAACTTCTTCAGTTGTGGAACACCGTTCTTCTGGTAAAGCCGATTTGTTTCCACAGGTACACAGTAATTTAAATTATTTATCAAGCCTCCAGTGGTCAATTTTTGGCAGGTCACTTCCTGTTACTAAGCATGATGGTACCTGTAGTGCAAACGGTTCCCAGATTCCTTTAACAAAAGTTTTTATACCCTCCAGTGGGTGCGGTGTTGTTCCAATGTCGTGATTATTTATTCTTTACTTTTTGGAATGTTATCCGGCAACAGGTTTCCCCAATTCAGCCCCTCTTTTTGTTGGCACGTTGGGTCCAAAACCGGGTCCAGTACCCGGGAGCACCATATCCTCCTGGGCCGTGTTCACGGAGCAACAGTGGGGTTCAATTCAGAGGGTATTTGGCGCTCAGGATGGCAGCGCAGTCTCCTTCGGCGGAACCAACCCGATTTTGTATTGCAACAATTTTCCCCGCAGAGGAAGGTGGAGCCGCACACGATAACCTGATGTTTGCCAATGGTCTTTTATTTTTCAATTACATTTTCAGAACGACATTGCACAAGACGCGTTTCGTTCTCCTTTGAACTTCTTCAGTTGTGGAACACCGTTCTTCTGGTAAAGCCGATTTGTTTCCACAGGTACACAGTAATTTAAATTATTTATCAAGCCTCCACTGGTCAATTTTTGGCAGGTCACTTCCTGTTACTAAGCATGATGGTACCTGTAGTGCAAACGGTTCCCAGATTCCTTTAACAAAAGTTTTTATACCCTCCAGTGGGTGCGGTGTTGTTCCAATGTCGTGATTATTTATTCTTTACTTTTTGGAATGTTATCCGGCAACAGTTTTCCCCAATTCAGCCCCTCTTTTTGTTGGCACGTTGGGTCCAAAACCGGGTCCAGTACCCGGGGGCACCATATCCTCCTGGGCCGTGTTCACGGAGCAACAGTGGGGTTCAATTCGGAGGGTATTTGGCGCTCAGGATGGCAGCGCAGTCTCCTTCGGCGGAACCAAGCCGATTTTCTATTGCAACAATTTTCCCCGCAGAGGAAGGTGGAGCCGCACACGATAACCTGATGTTTGCCAATGGTCTTTTATTTTTCAATTACATTTTCAGAACGACATTGCACAAGACGCGTTTCGTTCTCCTTTGAACTTCTTCAGTTGTGGAACACCGTTCTTCTGGTACAGCCGATTTGTTTCCACAGGTACACAGTAATTTAAATTATTTATCAAGCCTCCAGTGGTCAATTTTTGGCAGGTCACTTCCTGTTACTAAGCATGATGGTACCTGTAGTGCAAACGGTTCCCAGATTCCTTTAACAAAAGTTTTTATACCCTCCAGTGGGTGCGGTGTTGTTCCAATGTCGTGATTATTTATTCTTTACTTTTTGGAATGTTATCCGGCAACAGGTTTCCCCAATTCAGCCCCTCTTTTTGTTGGCACGTTGGGTCCAAAACGGGGTCCAGTACCCGGGAGCACCATATCCTCCTGGGCCGTGTTCACGGAGCAACAGTGGGGTTCAATTCGGAGGGTATTTGGCGCTCAGGATGGCAGCGCAGTCTCCTTCGGCGGAACCAAGCCGATTTTGTATTGCAACAATTTTCCCCGCAGAGGAAGGTGGAGCCGCACACGATAACCTGATGTTTGCCAATGGTCTTTTATTTTTCAATTACATTTTCAGAACGACATTGCACAAGACGCGTTTCGTTCTCCTTTGAACTTCTTCAGTTGTGGAACACCGTTCTTCTGGTAAAGCCGATTTGTTTCCACAGGTACACAGTAATTTAAATTATTTATCAAGCCTCCAGTGGTCAATTTTTGGCAGGTCACTTCCTGTTACTAAGCATGATGGTACCTGTAGTGCTAACGGTTCCCAGATTCCTTTAACAAAAGTTTTTATACCCTCCAGTGGGTGCGGTGTTGTTCCAATGTCGTGATTATTTATTCTTTACTTTTTGGAATGTTATCCGGCAACAGGTTTCCCCAATTCAGCCCCTCTTTTTGTTGGCACGTTGGGTCCAAAACCGGGTCCAGTACCCGGGAGCACCATATCCTCCTGGGCCGTGTTCACGGAGCAACAGTGGGGTTCAATTCGGAGGGTATTTGGCGCTCAGGATGGCAGCGCAGTCTCCTTCGGCGGAACCAAGCCGATTTTGTATTGCAACAATTTTCCCCGCAGAGGAAGGTGGAGCCGCACACGATAACCTGATGTTTGCCAATGGTCTTTTATTTTTCAATTACATTTTCAGAACGACATTGCACAAGACGCGTTTCGTTCTCCTTTGAACTTCTTCAGTTGTGGAACACCGTTCTTCTGGTAAAGCTGATTTGTTTCCACAGGTACACAGTAATTTAAATTATTTATCAAGCCTCCAGTGGTCAATTTTTGGCAGGTCACTTCCTGTTACTAAGCATGATGGTACCTGTAGTGCAAACGGTTCCCAGATTCCTTTAACAAAAGTTTTTATACCCTCCAGTGGGTGCGGTGTTGTTCCAATGTCGTGATTATTTATTCTTTACTTTTTGGAATGTTATCTGGCAACAGGTTTCCCCAATTCAGCCCCTCTTTTTGTTGGCACGTTGGGTCCAAAACCGGGTCCAGTACCCGGGAGCACCATATCCTCCTGGGCCGTGTTCACGGAGCAACAGTGGGGTTCAATTCGGAGGGTATTTGGCGCTCAGGTTGGCAGCGCAGTCTCCTTCGGCGGAACCAAGCCGATTTTGTATTGCAACAATTTTCCCCGCAGAGGAAGGTGGAGCCGCACACGATAACCTGATGTTTGCCAATGGTCTTTTATTTTTCAATTACATTTTCAGAACGACATTGCACAAGACGCGTTTCGTTCTCCTTTGAACTTCTTCAGTTGTGGAACACCGTTCTTCTGGTAAAGCCGATTTGTTTCCACAGGTACACAGTAATTTAAATTATTTATCAAGCCTCCAGTGGTCAATTTTTGGCAGGTCACTTCCTGTTACTAAGCATGATGGTACCTGTAGTGCAAACGGTTCCCGGATTCCTTTAACAAAAGTTTTTATACCCTCCAGTGGGTGCGGTATTGTTCCAATGTCGTGATTATTTATTCTTTACTTTTTGGAATGTTATCCGGCAACAGGTTTCCCCAATTCAGCCCCTCTTTTTGTTGGCACGTTGGGTCCAAAACCGGGTCCAGTACCCAGGAGCACCATATCCTCCTGGGCCGTGTTCACGGAGCAACAGTGGGGTTCAATTCGGAGGGTATATATATATTTGAGAAAGGGATTATTATGGAATTGGAGAAACTAGAAAAATCTGTTAAACATATATGTGGCAATCTCACCCCCAAACACTACAAAGCAGTGAAAGAACTGCAAGAAAATTGAAATATTGTCATTAAAAAATCCAACATGGGTGGGAATGTCGTGATATGGCCAAGACAGATGTATCTCAATGAAGGAAAGAGACAATTGGATGATACTGAAAGCTACACAGTCAGCAACAGATTGTGTTATGATAAGAGTAATAAGGTGTAAAATCTCACTTGCTGAAATGGAAACATGAGAAACTGCTATCTGAGATGAGAATAATTATCTAAACTGTGAATATCTCAAACTTGCGGCAATGTACTTGTTGCCCAAGATACATAAAGATAGCCACATTCCACCAGTGCGACCTATTGTGTCATCGATAGGGAGTGCATATGAAAATACATCAAAATATATTGATTATTTTCTGCGCACATTTGTACAAGCACTTCCGTCTTATGTACAAGATAATAGAGATTTTCTGAGACTACTTCAAAATGTACGTTGGGATGATGGTATGTTACTAATGACACTTGATGTAAATAGCTGAAACACTTGCATACCACACAACTTAGGGCGGAAGGTCAATTACATTTTTCTGAAACAGCTGGATTTATCCTATCTCATCCATACTGGAATGCTGTTGAGTATGATGCGCACATGCTTGTCTAAAAACTACTTCTTGTTCGATCATGTCATCTATTGGCAAACCCAGGCAACGGGCTGTGGGAACCTGCTTCACCGCCAGCTACACAGGTCTGTACCTTGGCTTGTGGGAGGAGCAGGTGGCTAGTAACATCATAGCCTTCACCCACAAGGTCATCCTCTAGACAAGGTATAAAGACGATGTTTTCTGCATTTGGAGGGGGACGGAAGAAGTTGCTCAGTTTGTAATCAAATTGAATGACAATCAATGTAATTTAAACTTCAACAGTACAGTACACAGGGAAACTGTTGAATTCCTGGATGTGGAGGTCAAGTTACTGGGTGACAAATTAGAAAGCAAACTGTTTCATAAAGTAACTGCTGCAAACAGTTTGCTACATGCCAAAAGTTGTCATCCAAAGAACCTGAGTAATAGTATACCGTACGGTGAGCTCCTAAGAGCTAAAAGAAACTATAGCTCAGAACAGACCTTCCAACAAGAAATGCTAACCATAAAGAGTAGATTTCTTGAAAGTGTTTATTCCAGTAAAAGTCATTAATCAAGCATGCACAAAAGTAATAACAATTAATAGAGCAGACACATTAAAAAAGCAAACAGAAGAATTGAATGTGCATGAAACCTTAAGATTCATAACTTTGTATATTAACCAGTCATGGGAGATCAAGAAGTGTTTGAAGAAATATTGGCATGTTTTAAACACAGAATCAACACTAAAAAAACATGTTGGTGGGCAACCAAAATAACGTTTAGAAAATGCACTGCCTTAACACCTTCGACGCTCATGACGAGCTCAGCTCGTCATGAGCCACGGTGCTCCTGTGCTCATGACAAGCTGAGCTCATCTTGAGCGTTGGAACGCTCTCACGCTGGGCTAATTCCCCTGCTGTGCGAGCGTTTTACAGGAACGAGTGTGATCATGACGAGCTCAGCTCGTCATGAGCACACAACCACCGTGGCTCATGACGAGCTGAGCTTGTCATGAGCAGGGGGGCGCTGTGCACGCACCCCCTCCCCCCAGTCCCATACAAGGTTTCTTTACATGTAATTCATGTAAGGCCTGTAAAAAGACCATACACCATGAAGAGATTAAGTTGTCCAAAGATCACAAACCCTTCATTATCTTTTTTTAAATTTTTTATAAAAATGTTATTAACAACATGAGGAAATGACAATAGACAAATAAATAGCATCGATAGTGACAAAAACAAACACATTTCAAAAGCTCAATTATATAAATAGCCCAAGGTCTTTTTAGCTATACAGTAATATCCTATAAATTTCGAATCAATGATCCCCAGATTTTTTTTAAATTTACATAGTGAAAGAGTCCCTCTCGTTTTAGCCAGTGCATATTCCCTATCATATGTTTCTTTAACCAATCCCCACCACTCCAAAGCTACCGGTGGGCCCAGTGTGATCGAGACCTGAGCTATTGTCTAGCACAAGCCAATAAGAGGGTAATGAAATCTTTCTGACTAGAATTCTTATTCTGCCCGGCATCATTCCATCTAATACTGTGAATGATATTGACCTCCCAAGTTTCTGGGACAAGATTTGAGCAACCCTCCGCCAGAACTCTGATAGTTCAGGACAAAGAAAAAACATATGTAAGTCACATTTTGGGCACTTTGTTGCTAGCAGAGTTGTTAGAAGACCATTTTGCTATCCTTTCGGGTGTGTATTATAATGAACATATTGTTCTATACTGTTGCAGCCTTAAATTGGATGAATGTACAAACCCGCTGATACTGCTGAGAGCTGACGAGATAGTGTTAGCCGTAATAGAAATCCCTATTCTTTGACTCCAGTGCTCAGCTAAACTTGCACAATCATCCTCCTTATAAGTATGAAAGCTTTTATACCCGATACTCATCAATGATTTATCATTTACAGCATATAAGCAGATCCATATGTCAGAATCCAAAACATTGATAAGATTCAGACTGCGTATAAGATAATCTCGAATCTGAGAGTACTTAAACTGAATGCTTTCTGGAAGTTTATATAGGATCTTCAATCTTTCAAATGTTATAAACCCACTGTAATCATACAGATCCCCAAGAAGTTTGATACCAGAACTAGACGATCGCTTACCCACCACATCATGAAAAATTTCTGGAAGGCCTGGATTATCCCACAGGGGGAGTTTAGCATGATCGAACAGTGTGTTGCATTTAGTCAGAATAGTACGCCAGATGATTACACTGTCAGGCGCAGTTTTAAATTTGACCCTCTTATAGTAGTTTGGATCGTTAGTTCTGAAAAAAACATATTGTAATCTTTCTCTAGCATAAATTCATGAATGAAAACATTATTCCTAAGATTTATTAGACTGCGAAGATGACCAAGCAAGGCTGACCAAAAGTATAATTTGAAATCTGGAAAGTCCAGGCCTCCCTGATTAAATGGGAGCTTTAATAGATCGATTGCTTCACGTGCTTTTTTATAGCCCCAGATAAACTGCTAAAAATCCCATCTAGACGCTTAAAAAAGGAGTTATTCACTAGTAGAGGGATGGAACGGAACAAGTAAAGAAATTTGGGCACAATCTTCATTTTTATTAAATTTATCCACCCACTAATACCCATACACACCTTGTGCCACGTTTTTAGTGTTTTAACTGTTTCTTTCAACAATGCCTCGTAATTTAAAGCAACTATCTTATCTATTTTAGCAGACACTCTAACCCCTAAATAGGTAACAACACTACAAACTTCCTGTACTGAAGCCGGAGGTTTATAATTCAGCAGTACTTGAGTTTTGTTGGTATTTAGGGGCCCATTAGGATCTCGAGCGGATCGCCACCGCCCGCATGGCGGTGGCCAACCGCCCGTGATCTGACCCTGCCCGCCACCCATTTCCTCCCCGCCATATTACTATGGCGGGGGACCGCGGTGGAGGATAGACCGTCCTCCGCTTTTCCACCCGGTCAACGGGTTGACCGAGCTGAAAAGGGTTAAATAAGGTGGTGGTGTCTGTCAGACACCGCCAGCCATAATAACATGGGTGCGGAAAGATGCTTTCCATGGCAGTATTGCCGCCACGTAAAGGCATGCGGAAATAGACTGCGGGAGCCTGTTCCGAGCCACCAGGTACTCCGGGGGTGGGGGTGCACATGGGGGATACCTATGGTACCCCCCTGCAGTTCCATGCACAACATGACAGGCACCGTGCGTTACCTGCCATGTTGTACATGGAAGTGCACAACATGCCTTCATGGCATTGTGGCGGGCGGTGCTAAGTGCACCACCCGCCACAATGACAGGAATACAGGATCCGCCCGCCACTGTGGCGGGCTCATCCTATTTGCCCCCACGGAACCCCCACCCTTATTGCGGGCGGTCCTGTTTCCCGATAGAGTGCCGCCATCCTAATGACCCCCTTAGTCCGTAGCCGGATATAGCCCCAAAACGGCCTATTTGAGGTTGATTTTGCAAGGCCAAAACAAATGGCTCCATGGACAATGCAAATAATAAAGGTGATAAAGGGCACCCTTGACGAGTGCCACGAGAGATTAAAAAAATGAGAGATTGCAATCTAGCATATATGATTTTGGCGCTAGGATGGTCGTATAGAGCTTGTACCCATTGTAAAAACTGGCATTTGAAGCCGAATGCTGATAGCGTAGCCCAGAGAAAGTCCCACCCCACTCGGTCAAAAGCTTTTTCAGCGTCTAATAATATCATACCGAGTGGGGATGACTTAGTCCTGGCAACATCAAATGCTGTCACCGCCATGTTTACATTAGCCGTGGTATCCCTTCCTAAGATGAACCCATGTTGCGGAGGGGACACCAAGCCAAACATTATTGGGGCCAGATGGGTCGCCAAGATTTTAGCAAATATTTTTGCGTCCGTGTTTATAAGTGATATTGATCGGTATGACCCACATTCTTCTGCTGGTTTATCTGTGTAATGTTCCATGAACCAGGGGCCTTTCCTCCTGCTCTGATGAATCTAACTACCTGCCTGAAGAGTGGAAGTAGCTCGTCCATACATGTCTTATATAGTTCCTGGGTTATAGAGTCTTCTCCTGATACTTTACCCGACGGCAAGGCTACAATTGCAAGTTTAATTTCTGCCATCGTAATGTCCCCTATTAGTGAGTCAGATATTTCATTGTCCATACGTTTTAGTGGGCTAGCTTGCAAGTATCTATGTATATCACCCAGTTCAAGCTGATTCTCTGGGGTATAAAGTTCTCGATAGTAGTTGGCAAATTGCTCTAATATCTGATTTGGGTGATCAAAGACCGAGTTATTAGGCCCCTTAATTACCATTCTAAGGGTTTTCGCCTTATCATCTGCTACCTTGTATGCCAGGATCTTCCCTATTTTTTCCCTGCTCTAATTTTGGGATAGTCAATATTTATTTAATTTAGCAACACTATTTTCCCTAAATGTGTTTTTTAGTATAGACTTTAAGTTGATCAAAGTGTATCACAAATCCTCTACACTTGTCGAACCCTGGAGCAGCGCCTCAGCAATTTGATTCTCGACTGTGAGTATATTTGCAATAGATTTTCTGTTTTCTTCTCACGTTCGTCATTCTCTCTCCAGATAAATTTCTGGGAGAACCCCCTGATAGTGGCCTTACACGCATCCCATACTACAGGCGGTGAAGCAGAATCAATGTTTATTTCCAAGAATTCCTTCAAATGTTCCTTAATCTCCAATAAAAAATCTGCGTCTAAAAATAGATATCTGGGGAACGAGTAGAGCCAAGGTCTCTTCCTCTCCGGTGATATTTTAAAAGAGAGGAGAATGGGGTTGTGGTCAGAGGTAACCCATGGGCAGATCTCCATAATGCTTGATTCTAAGATTTTGTCTGACACCCAGGCCATATCTATAAATGAGCATAGTTTTTGCGTGGCTGAATAGTAAGTATACCCTGCTACATTTGGGTGTAAAACCCGCCACACATCCCTTATAGCATGTATTCGGCCCATTTCCCTGATTGCAGCCCGTGTCTTCTGCATTCTCTGAAAGGCCCCATGCCTAGTAGTGTTGATATCATAATTAATGATGCAATTAAAATCCCCCATTACCACCCGTTCACCTTCCCAGCTCAGCAACTCTATGTTTACCCGGTCTATAACTGAGGAGTCCTCTATATTTGGACCATATATAAGGTATATTTACAGCCTTCTATTCCTAGTTGTGCTTTGGCCCATCTGCCCCCTTTATCTGAAGCTAGTTTACTAATATCAGCTCTAAATCGCTTATGTTTTAAAATTGCTACTCCTCGTATTGAAGCGTTTAAGTCCGAACTAACAACTACATCGTACCCTAGTTGCTTTAATAAACCTGGCTCTTTATCCAGTATCCACTATATTTAGTGAGACACTATAAATTGGTCAAGTAAACAGTCAATTACACTGCTACTAAATCCTCCATCCAAATATTTATTTTTATATATCCACTCATTCTTCAATGCAAATTGCTATATATATAATGCATATTTAAATAACGAAGCAAACCACATTCACTGGATGATGTCATCAGTGATGTCATCAGTAATGTCATTTGAGATGTCATCAGTGATGTCACTGACCATGTCATGAATGATGTAATATGTGACATCATCTGCAGTGGCTTGCGGGTGCGCGAAATATAGTTAGTACAACTAACTATATAGGAGCAATTTCAATGGTTTTGTATGAGTGAAATGTCCTGCTAACTATAACACCCCTAAAACTTATAGTTTTTTGAGTGAATTTTAAAGGTTTTTTAAAAGCTAATTCCTAACTATATAAGGCCTGAAACCTATGGTTTTTTCAGTGAATTTCAAAGGTTTTTTAAATGCTAATTCCTAAATATATAAGGCCTGAAACCTATGTTTTTTTCAGTGAATTTCAAAGTTTTTTTAATGCTAATTCCTAACTATATAAGACCTGAAAGCCCACAGGAATCTCCAGTATGCGCCAGGGGACTGCATTGCAGCGAGGTGTAATGAAGCCACGCCCCTTTTTACACCTCTCTGCAACGCAGCCCCCGTGCATGTTTGAAGAGGGAGAACTAATTCCCCTTGCATACTGGGGGCTCCTGGGGGCCAACTAGCCCACCTTGAACCTCCAGTATGCACCAGGGGGCTGCATTGCAGAGGTGTAATGAGGCTATGCCCCTTGTTACACCTCTCTGCAACGCAGCCCCCTGGCGCGTTTGCAGTGGGGGAACTAATTCCCCTTGCATACTGGGGGTCCTTGGAGGCCAACTAGCTCACCAGGAGCCTCCAGTATGCGCCAGGGGGCTGCATTGCAGAGAGGTGTAATGAGGCCCCTCCCTTTTTTACACCTCTCTGCAATGCAGCCCCTGTGCATGTTTGAAGAGGGGGAACTAATTCCCCTTGCATACTGGGGGTCCCTGGGGGCCAACTAGCCCATCTGGAACCTCCAGTATGCGCCAAATTCCGAACGATTGAAAATGACTTTTCTTGAGAAACATTTGGATTTGGATTATCATGTCCTATACTTTCGAATTTTTGAAAGACTGACTTTGAGGATGCTATAAATTACTCAAGTGTGCCCGAATTGTGTGGGTAAAATTGATACCTAGTCACTCTGAATAAGAATGTACTTACGTCTCGTCTAACATTTGGAAGAAATATCTAGTTATATGACAACAGGATACCGACATAACTTGAAGGAAATAAGAACGCCCTGAAGAAGTTCTGTTGTACAGAACGAAACACGTCAGCTGGCTGTGGTACATAAACTTAAGGAAAATAAAAGCATTTGAATATACACCAAGATTCAACGCTTCAATAAGGACTCTAAGTGATATGATTTGATTGGACTTATTGTGCAAGTGGTGCTGTGCCAAACTTTGGAATATTCTCCACTACTCTCTACTACTTACTCTCTACTACTCCACTACTCTCTAATACTCACTCTCTACTACTCATTCTCTACTACTCTACTACTCTCTACTACTCTCTCTCTACTACTCACTCCCTACTACTCACTATCTACTACTCTCTACTACTCACTCTCTACTACTCTCTACTCTCTACTACTCACTCTCTACTACTCTCTCTCTACTACTCACTCTTTACTGCTCACTATCTACTACTCTCTACTACTCACTCTCTACTTCTCACTCTCTACTACTCTCTACTACTCACTCTCTACTACTCTCTCTCTACTACTCTCTACTACTCACTCTCTACTACTCACTCTCTACTACTGTCTCTCTACTACTCTCTACTACTCACTCTACTACTCACTCTCTACTACTCTCTACTATTCTCTCTCTCTGCTACTCACTCTCTACTACTCTCTACTACTCACTCTTTACTACTCTCTACTACTCACTTTCTCCTGCTCTATACTACTCACTCTCTACTACTCACTCTCTACTACTAACTCTACTATTCACTCTACTACTCTCTACTACTCACTTTCTGCTACTCTCTCTACTGCTCTCTACTACTCTCTACTACTCACTCTCTACTCTATTACTCACTCTCTTCTCTCTACCTCTCTCTACTTCTCTCTCTACTAGTCTCTACCTCTCTACCTCTACCTCTCTACCTCAACACCTCTCTACCTCTCTCTACACGCACACATATATATATGCATATATATATGCATATGCATTTATGTATGTGTATATATGTATATACATACATATATAAACATATATAATCTGCATATCTATATAAATACAAATATAAATGAATGCATACATGTACATATATGCATACATATGCATGTTATTTACATGAAAGTTTTAAAAACACTAAGCAAAGCAAAGCTAAAAAGACACCTCATTACAAACAGAATGTCTTTAACTTAAACGAGGGTGAGATCTATTGCATTTCAATGCTTGTTTACTTTGGTTCCATCAAGAAGGCATTCAGATGTGTCACACATTTGCCATAAATTCTGAATGTTAGCACTCTAGTTGCTCATTAGATCACTGTAGTAAAGCTACTGCTGACCAGGGAAGTCTGCTGCTAATCACACGTTCTATGGCAAAATGAACCCCCTCATTTTGTTCCTTTTTAAATTAAATGTTTTCAGACTTACCACTTCATTCCAATCAAGATGGCTTCTGGTGTGCCATACTTTTGTCATAGGCAAGACTGTTAGCGCTCTAGTTGTTCTTTAGAACACTCTGGGCTATACTTAGGCTACATCTGGGTGATATTTGGGCTACATTTGGACTCTTTTGTCTCTGGTGGCCATCTTGGGAGACTGCATGTCAGAATTTTTTAATGAAATAGAAGAGGATTTGGGAAGTCACTCAAAAGGTGCCCTAATTCTTCTTTCTGCAGCACTAATCATACTTTCCTCATTTTGTTCCTTTTTAAAATAAATGTTTTAAGAGTTATCACTTTATTCCAATCAAGATGGCTTCAGGTGTGCCATACCTTTGTAATAAGTAGGACTGTTAGCGCTCTAGTTGTTCTTTAGAACACTCTAGGATGCTGCAATAGAACACAAAGGAATCAACTCACAGTCTCTGTCCTTGTTGGATGTACATGTTTTACTGAGAATGTCAGACTTCATGCTCATATGACTGAGAAAGATAATGTGAATTTACAGAAATATGCTTTCAGTTTAGCTTATAGATCCCCTTCCAAACCACTGTGGGAAAAGCATGAGATAATAGTTTTCTTTCAAACATGATTCATGATATCCCATCAGAAGGCGTTTTCACATGGTAAAATCACCTTAGAACACACCACAATTTCTAAAATGAGTATGGTACTGTAAAGTAAACACAAGGTAATTGCTTCAAGGTGTTACTTTATTTGTAGTAAATACGACACACCGGGCAGCGATCCGGTCACCAGCTCAAACTCATTGACAGCTGCAACTGTCACTTCAACTGGATTAACTGTCAGATAAGCCAACACGCCTTCTGACGTAAAGTATGCTAATGGGGTCGCGCGGCAGGGACGGGAACATGCAAGGGACAATAATAAGAGGGAAGGGTACCTACGCCACTCGCATGCAAATGTAGCGTCGCGCGGCAGGGACGGGGACAAGGAACGATGAATGCAGATTAGGAAAAGTGCCAACGTAACACATCTCCTTCCTTAGGAAGAGAAAGAAAAGAAATTAGAAACATATATAACAGTTGTGAACCGAGGATCTAATACTACAAGAGTCTGTTCATAATGCGGCCAAGTCTTCACGGATAAATGGTTATTCCTCGTAGTCATAATCTGCGTTTAATCCAAACACAAACATGTGGTTCTCACCAATTACCAATTCACAAGTAGTTGTCACTGCTAAGGGGTTAGTTTGCTCCGTGTGGGCCAACCAAGTTTAAACATTCCCCAACATGGATGAATGAACTACACAAAAGGATGCGGTTGAGTCAACTGATAACCCTAACTTGTGCTCCAGCGCAATTCCAAAATACAAATAGTCACTCCCTAAGTATCCATCCAGGTGTGGGCATTGCATGGATTTGGATGCCTTGTTATTCCCTTTCTCTAATTCCTCAGTGTGCCTCTAGCCACTGCAATCCGTTTCACTATTGTGCTCTAGTCCACAATTACATGTTCCACTTCTCCACCTAGGTGTGTGACAAACGCCTTAGGATCCTTTTTCTTGGGAAATTTCCTGAACCATGTTACGCTGTGTCTACACCTACTCATATGACCAGTTTCCTTCTCATCATCCTGATCAGCGTTGGGTCTAACATCAGTTCTCTTGTTGTATTCTGTACCAGAGCCACTTGTAAATCCTACGGTACTAGCTTCAACAAAAACCAGTCTTTCTTCCGATTCCTTCAAGCGAGTTCTACTGGAGAATTTGGTTGAGTCTTCTGTGTCTCCGAACACATATTCTCTCCTGCCTTCTATAAGCAACCTGTTCCTTCCTAACGGAACTTTGAAATGCGAACATGGTGCGTTATTGTGCGCCTCCTCACTTTCCATATCAGACACTTCACTATATAACCAGTCCAAGTACTCTCCTTGCTTGTTACACTTTGATTTACTCAGACTCAGGCCATCTACTCCTACTAGGTCAATGTCATAAGCCCATTCCTCCCTTGTCATTGGGTTGGACTTAGCCAGTGCAGTAGAGCGCCACACTTTCTCATCTTTGAGGCGAGTAGACTTACAAAGGGCCTCCTCTGCCCTCGTGGTTAGTGTTTCCACACCTGTTCCCTTATAAACCAATTCTTTTATTTCCACAACATCATCCTCACTGGTCTTATCACTGAAACTTTTACATATATTTTCTTCAACATCTTTTCCCAAGGATGTTTTTAGATTCCTTTTGAATTTGTCAACTGCTGCTTCTCTTATCCACTCATTCCTCTTAACAGCCCTTGTCCATCCGACATACTATAGATGGTAGTGTTCTCACCCTTAACTTCTCCAACTTTGTAAATTGTCTACTCTTCTCTATTGTCGGTCTACTCGTGGGGTTTGTACTTGTGGGATTTTGTGCCAATCCTAATTTCACTTGTTCGTCCCATCCTAGTACAGAGAACTCTTCTTCTGAAATATAAACTTTACTCCATGTACTTCTCTTCATGTAACTCAATTTCATCTCTCTACATCCAGTCAAGATAATGTTTTCACCAGTGTATGTTTCCAGGGCCGTGTCTGCCTCTTCCAAATCATTCCCTAGAGTTACAGCCAATTTATTCTTCCATATACTTTTGCTTACTACTGTATAATGTGACCGAGAGTCAACGTTAATGTCAATATCTACTCCACCCATATTGATGGTATACTCATGTTTAGTTTCATTTCTGTTCACTACCAATTTGATATCTCCATCTTCTCTGTAAATCATGTTCTTTTGTGCATAGCCATTCATAACTTGCTTATAATGTTCATCTAAAACGTGTATGACATTCTCAAAAACATTCCTGTCTGTTCCCTTATAGATTTCTTTTTTTAAGTGATAGTACACCTTCCGTACTCCGGCTCCTAAATTGTGTAACAATATTCCTACCTTCTCCTCTGGTTTTAAAGGTTCTTCCTCCTCGTCAAAAATGGATATGTAATTGTTAAAATATTCCTTCCACTCCTCCCATTCTGCACTATAAGCACCATCTCCTTTCATAAATGGCTCAAGTGGCGGTAAATTATACATCATGTTTTTTTCCATATTAAACTCGCAATATGAAGCACAGTTCACAATCTTCTCACTTAGCTGATTTTGTTCATTATCCTCAAAATTTTACTTAGGAGTAGGTGCTCAGACTTTTCACTTAAATAGAATGCATTTTTTTTCCATTAAAGGTTTCCTTCCATCTTCCTTATATTTATTGTGTTGTTTGTAAAGTCACCAAAAGGTTACCATTCTTATTTACTCTTTTTCGTCTAGCACGCTTTAAATGTTATTTATCAGCTGTACCACTCGAATTAATTATTACCAGGAATTCTAATATAAAGATGCAATTACGGCACTCAACAGTAAGGGTGCGCCTCTACGAGATGTGCGCCGCTCTCCCTTTGGCGCCACAAAGCTGAGGGAAGTACTACGCACGTTGAGCGCCGCCAGAAACTTCTAGCCTTATCCACCTCACGTTCCTGATTCCGCTGCTTAAAGGTAAAATAATTATACTTTTTTTTTTTTAAATGTAGTGTATTTAAGTTTCTTCGCTTCGCGCTGAGGAGGGTCAGACTTTTTTCATTCAGGTGGTTTACACATACGAGGGGTTCCGCCGCTCTAAAAACGCCTCACTTTCACTAAAACACAGCTAAATTGTCATCCGCTGCTCAATTCTTAAGAGTTACATACATTCACGCATAGACACTGTGGAGAATCTGGATGGTACGTCTGCGCCGCCTCCGAAAGCGAGTGGACTACCTGGAGCGATTGGCAGAGAAGCAACAGCGCCAGCTCCGGGACCTCCGCAAAGAGGTGCGGGACCTGTCCACAGGACTCAGAGGACACCGCCGGAGGAAGTGACTTATCCTTGCCCCTTTTTTAAAGACTGTTTGGGGGGTGGGAATTGGGCGTTGGGGAAAGGGACTTGAAGGACATTTGGACATTAGTTGGGGTTAGGTAGGGGGGTGGGTTGGGTTAGTTTTTTTTGTTAGGGGAAATATATTCATTTATTTTACATACTTAAACATAGTATACGCGTTCATATTATTTTGTGTGGTGGTGGTCGGGGGTTACTGTACGTTTGCTTTCTTCAAACTTACCAGCATGAATTATCTAAACGTCCAAACATGTTCAAAAGTGCCACTAACAGAGTTAGTAAATTCAATTGCCCTAGTAGAACTTTACTAGTACTACTGTCAGTCTCTCCTCTCCTCCGAGTCCTAGCCCATTATTCTAACTCCCCAAAATGCTTATCTCACCTGTGATTCGTGTTTGAGAATAGGGCTAGGCACAGGGCTGGCTGCATGGCAAATGGCGATTAAGGTTGGGTCTTGATTTGAATCCTGGCTGGTTGAAATATCATCGTTGTGCTGGTTGTAGTAGTGTTACACACTGGCAGTAGCAGCATATTAAAAAAAAGGAAATGAAACATTGAATGGCCTGAGCATAGTATTAGAAACAATACGATAGTACGGTAGAGAACCGTGCCATAAATTGTAGCCTAAGCAGTGCTAAAGTATTCAAAAGATAAGTACTAGTTGCGTCACTTGGAGTATGGCTACTATAAGAAATTGTATTAAGGCAAAGGACACAGCAACGTAAGCATTAAGCATTCAAATCGTCACGTGTAGGAGGAGGATGTTGATGATCAATCCACGATGGTGCAATGAAATTCTGATTATAATGATTTTTCTGTTGCTTTGACCTTATCCTCCCCAGCAAGTGTGTGGAATTTATTGTTGTCATTTAGTCACACCTCGATGAAAAACCACACAGCCCGGGGTAAGAGGGTTAGGGTTTGAAAATTTGATCGGAGTGGGGTTTTTTGGGAAAGTTTTGTGGAGAGAGGAAAAAAAACAGCATGGACAAACAGCAAATGAAGAAAAACAAATCTTTGGATTCGAAGATATCCATAAATCTTTTAAAGGACATAAAGGAAGTGCACTATTGCATGCATGAAGTTTTTTGCTAAATGGATGGTTAGGTTACTGAAAAGTAGTAATTACTACAACTTACAAGTAACTATGAAGAAACAATTTTACAGTACAGGACTGCAGTAATAATTATAATTACGCAATTTCACTTGCCTCTCTGCCCTCAGAGAGAATAAACACTTATAGTTATTAATACATTAAATTAGTTTTAAAAATAGCAAAGAAACTTATCAAATAGCTGGAGGGATGAATTTGAAGCAGAGAGCAAACAAACGCATAGAGTCACACCCGTAGAAGTTCAAGTTCACAACAATAACATTTAAAAGATAAGGAGAAGTTAAGAGGATTCTGTAACTGTATGCTGTAGTTGTCCTGTTGAATTTGTCAAGTTGCATGCATCCAGCCATTCCTCTTATTCGCGGTACTCCTCCATTCCATCTGACGCTCCGTCGATCAATCTTGGTGACCTGACACACTGTCCACTGCCTGCCTGATGCGGAATTGCGGATCGCTAATGGTAAGCCTGAGTTAATCGTTTGTTCGATGGCACAGGGTAAAAGCCGGCCTGTAATTGTTGATGGAAAAACAGGAAGTGATATTAAAACACCAGGGTGAAAAAAATATAAGGTACGCTGTGTAGTGCAAAAATAACACTTTCAGTTTCAGAGGTGACAGTATTACATATAATCATCATTTCGAAAGTGCGTACTCTGAGTCTCCTTTTCAAGGATAGTAATTAGTAAGTATGGGCGATTTCTGCCTGTCGTGCCAAAATGCTCCCTGCAACTAGGCCCAAACCCCCCTTTTCCACCATGGATTTTCTTCAAACCACTTGCAATCAAAATTAGACTTTCCCAGCAGTGCTCCCAGACCCATAAACCCACCACCCAAAATCCAGAACACCCCCAAGCAGCCCCCCAAAAACATGCAATACTGCTAAAAAAAAACTTTTCCACATGGATTTTCTTCAAACCACTTGCAATCAAAATTAGACCTTCCCAGCAGTGGTCCTAGACCCATAAACCAACCCCCAAAAATCTAGAACCCCCCCAAGCAGACCTCCAAAAACATGCAATACTGCTAGGCCTCAGTTTAAATCGTGCCATAACGCTGTCTGCAACTAGGCCCAAACCCCCCTTTTCCACCATGGATTTTCTTGAAATAACTTGCAATAAGAATTAGACCTTACCAGCAGTGCTCCTAGACCCATAAACCCACCCCCAAAAATCTAGAACCCCCCCAAGCAGCCCCCCAAAAACATGCAATGCTGCTAGGCCTCAGTTTAAATTGTGCCATAACGCTGTCTGCAACTAGGCCCAAACCCCCCTTTTCCACCATGGATTTTCTTCAAAACACTTGCAATCAAAATTAGACCTTCCCAGCAGTGCTCCCAGACCCATAAACCCACCCCCCAAATTCTAGAACACCCCAAGCAGCCCGCAAAAACATGCAACACTGCTAAAAAAAAAAACTTTTCCACCATGGATTTTCTTCAAACCACTTGCAATCAAAATAAGACCTTCCCAGCAGTGCTCTTAGACCCCTCAACTCACCCCGAAAATCGAGAACCCCCCAAGCAGCCCCCCAAAAACATGCAATACTGCTAGGCCTCAGTTTAAATCGTGCCATAACGCTGTCTGCAACTAGGCCCAAACCCCCCTTTTCCACCATGGATTTTCTTCAAACCACTTGCAATCAAAATTAGACCTTCCCAGCAGTGCTCCTAGACCCATAAGCCCACCCCCAAAAATCTAGAACCCCCCCAAGCAGCCCCCAAAAACATGCAATACTGCTAGGCCTCAGTTTAAATCGTGCCATAACGCTGTCTGCAACTAGGCCCAAACCCCCTTTTCCACCATGGATTTTCTTCAAACCACTTGCAATCAAAGTTACACCTTCCCAGCAGTGCTCCCAGACCCATAAACCCACCCCCAAAAATCTAGAACCCCCCCAAGCAGCCCCCCAAAAACATGCGATACTGCTAGGCCTCAGTTTAAATCGTGCCATAACGCTGTCTGCAACTAGGCCCAAAACCCCCTTTTCCACCATGGATTTTCTTCAAACAACTTGCAATCAGAATTAGACCTTCCCAGCAGTGCTCCTAGACCCATAACCCCCCCCCCAAAATCTAGAACCCCCCCAAGCATTCCCCTAAAAACATGTAATACTGCTAGGTCTCAGTTTAAATCGTGCCATAACGCTGTCTGCAACTAGGCCCAAACCCCCCTTTTCCACCATGGATTTTCTTCAAACCACTTGCAATCAAAATTAGACCTTCCCAGCAGTGCTCCCAGACCCATAAACCCACCCCCCAAATTCTAGAACACCCCCATGCATCCCCCCAAAAACATGCAATACTGCTAAAAATAAAATACTTTTCCACCATGGATTTTCTTCAAACCACTTGCAATCAAAATTACACCTTCCCAGCAGGGCTCCCAGGCCCCTCAACCCACCCCCAAAAAGGCAGAACACCCCTAAACAGCCCCCCAAAAACATGCAATACTGGTATCCCCAAAATATGGCAAATCACGATGTTAACAAAAAATTGCTGTTTTCAGCACTTCCACTACTTCGATCCTCTTGAAACTTACCAGGACACTTGTTCCAGCGATTCCCAAGAATCTCAGCAAGGCCGAAGAAAATCGATCCAACGGAAGGTGCACGACTAGTTTTCACCCAAACACACGCGCCTGCAAAACACCAAAAAAGGCCAAAAAAGGCCAATTCTGGACCAAAAAACGCCAAACCCCCCTAAAACCTTGCCAACATCATTATGAACGAGCCTGCATCGGCCCCTGAGCCCTAGACTCCGCGGGAATCCTACCAAATTAAACCCAAAAACCCTAGTAAACCGCACTGAACCCTAAACCCTAGATATACGTTGTCAGTGTCAAAGAGCCTAGGTATGCTACATCAGGTTGCTTCACTCAGTGGTGCCTGCCTTGAGTTGACCGTCTGCGTGGCCCTGCCGCAAGCATGGGCCAAAAGTCTGTTACGCTCGCAAAAGATGCTCGTATGTGCTGGTATGTAATGTCGATGTAGGAGTATCAGTATATTTAATAGTGTTCTATTGATCTTTGTTAGCATGTATGAGTGAATCTATAGGTAAGTGTTTAGATGTGTGTGTAGATGTAGTAATCACTGAGTGGGTTTTTAGAAACTTGTATTAGTGACAATGGTTTCCAATATGGAACTCCATATTGTATAATGAGTGTTGAAAGGTTATACTAGTGTAAGATGAGGTGTATCAGATTGTCACATGGGTGATGTCATCAGTGATGTCATTTGAGATGTCATCAGTGATGTCATCAGTGATGTCACTGACCATGTCATGAATGATGTAATATGTGACATCATCAGCAGTGGTTTGCGAGCGAGCGAGTTATAGTTAGTACAACTAACTATAACGGAGGAATTTCAAAGGTTTTGTACGAGTGAAATGTCCAGCTAACTATAACACACCCAAAACCTATGTTTTTTTCAGTGAATTTCTAATGTTTTTTAAATGCTTATTCCTAACAATTACATGTCTGAAACCTATGGTTTTTTCAGTGAATATGTGTATATATATCAAAGAGCAGGCTTCTTCATTTCTTCAAGCACGAGCCACGCCAAACCAGAATCGTAAAGTATTATTTATTTATTTAATGGGCAAAAAGATGTGTTTCGAGCTATCCAGCTCTTGGTCACGTGACCACAGTTCAAAGTTTGTGGTGTATATAAAAGGTGAAACATAAAGAAAAGACTCTGGATTTTCATCATCATCCAGCTTAATCATGAGTGTTCCTATACATTAAATTATTATTATTATTATTTTTTTTTTTTAATCCTCATTTGCCTGACCCACTCTTATTTAGCCTCCAACTGCCAACCACTTGAACAAGGTGCATGGTTTCCTATGCACCCTATACACCATTCCATGGGACTCGGCAAGAGATGGCCCGAAGAGTATCGTGGGAAAAGACTCCAAACTCAATGTTTTATTCAGATGAACTAGCCATTCGGTGCCAACTGGGGGGGCCTAGTTCTTGGAGTTTCAAGGCATAATCATAGGACCGGGGAAAAAAAAAAAAAAAAAAAAAAAACCCCGGTTATTGTCTCCAACGTACCAGCATGTCCCAAAAAAAACGGCTACGTTCGTCACCTGATCTCCTCAAATCCGTTTTAGAGGTTGCGTAGAGGGATGACAGCCAGTTTGCGTGAGTTGGTGCTGAATTTTCAATCCAGACCTTGCATATCTCTCTTCTTGCAAGCAATATGGCGAAAAAAAGAAATGTCCTTGCGTGCCCTTTTATGTTGTTGTCCCAGCCAAAAATGATCAAGGAAAGTGTGATGGAAATCGAGGTATTGAGAATGGAGTCCAAAGTTATTTTAACTTCATTCCAAAACTGTAATATGTTGGGACATTCCTTGAACATATGTATATCTGAGGCTGCAATATGGCCACATTTATTACATTTCTTCCCTGGGATGAATTTAGATAGATACATTAAATTATGTACATGTAATACTTACAGTTGCATCACTGAACATATTCAAGAGTCACACTAAGTGCATAAACAATCAATAGCATGTTTACCAAGAAAGCAACTAATAACATTATTGTGCCTGGGTTTAGTACCCATTTGTGATATACTTATAGTATGTTTGACAAGAAACAGACCTTTAACAAATGTGCCTGGGTATAGTACCCCATGACAATATACTCTTTCATCTTTAAGTGCTCAAATAAGGTCTCACACTCCGTGTAGAAATTTAGAACATGGCATTAATTAAGTACCGAGCCCAAACTATTTAATAAAATAAGTGCTCTCTGTATTTTAAGTGCATGCAAAGCGAACAAACAAATGCAGATTGAAAGAGAGTATTGGTCTGTCTTAAGACTAACTATGATATGTCTCTCATTAAATCCATCAAAGGAGAGTGTGGATGTGTAAACAAACACGTAACAATCCGTGATCGTAGCTCTTAATGGTAGTAGGTGATCCACACTCTCCATCAGGTCCAATCTATATGAAGGCAAACAGAGACATAGAAGGTTAGTTATATCTTCACCAAAGATTTACTAGATGAGATCAATTGTAATAATTATGTTGTTCACTATCAAGTTTCCTACCCCTATTGAATAGAAAATCACATTCATAGAACATGTTTGGGAATCAATTAATTCAATTGAGTCAAAGCATAGCTTTAAAGCAGACATCAACTGTAGACAAACATGCTTTCAAATGTCAAAGATTATAACGAAATCGGTATGCACATAGTAAAAAATAACATCACAAAGTGAGGATGAGTGATAAACAGAAATACATAAGTCCAAATTAAAAACCTATTTAGAAGTTCCTTAAATGTACACTGGGAGGTATTCTAGTAATAAAGTTTAGAGATGCACATGCATCTCTTCATCAGTATTCATCCCAAACAGAACAACACAGCTAGCTTGCATGATGAATTTTGATTCTGATCTGCGAAGGGCCAAGACCCTGTTGCCAGCCCTGGGGCTTTTTGGGATCGTATCTAGTGCGAATTACTTTGCCTTGGTCCAGTCACTCTCATGATTTTGAAAGAAATGTCTAGCTGTACAGTAACTGAAGTCTTTATTGATGTTTCTCCAATGTTCTAGTATACTCTTCTTTACCAGGAAGGTGGTTTAGCCTATGTACCACTTAGCACAAGGGCATGTGATAACATAGACAACAAACTCTGTGATGCATTGTATGTTTTCTCCGTATACACCATTTCCTGTTGGTTCTGTGTAGTGTTACCTCCCTCACATTCTCACTGTGACTACACGCTTTGCATTTTCCACATTTATGGAATACTCACTTCTTGTCTAGCCAAGTCAGTTAATGGTGTTCAAAGTGGCTCCTCACTATTCTATCTTTGATAGATTGGCCTTTCCTATATGTTATGGCTGTATGTGGGCCTAGATTTTCTTTGAGTGATTTGTTTTGTAGAGGAAAATCCCATCTCTTTCTGACTATCTGGCTGAACTGATGTGATTTGGAGTTGTATGTTGTAATGAGTCTAATGGTAGAATCAGATGTTGTTTGGTTACCTTTAGTTGTGTTGTTCAAAGTCTCCATTCTATCTATTGCCTCTGCTTGTTTTTTGCTCATTTTAAGCATCTTCAGTGGATAACCTCTGGCTCGAAATATTTTTATCATTTTATTCTTGTTTTTCTTAAAGCTCCTTCTGAGCTACAATTTCTCTTAGCTCGGAAGAACTCTCCAAACGGGATGCTCCACCTGAAGTTAGGTGGGTGGCAACTTGCAGCGTGTAACACTGAGTTTCCAGCTGTCCTTTTCCTGAATAAGTCAGTCTCAAGTTTATTCCCATTTGCCGTTAATCTGATATCTAGGAAATCTACACTATCTTGACTGTGCTGCATGGTACATTTTAAATTCACTGAATTCTCATTCAGTTTTTTAACAAAATCAAGTAAATCTCCCTCTGTGCCTTCCCAGACAAAAAAGATGTTGTCAATAAATCTAAGCCAGATATTGACTTTGTTGGTCCAATGTTATAGGGATTCACTCCAGAGCACCTGCTTCTCACACCAGCCTACCAAGAGAATGGCATAGCTTGGAGCGAAGCAGGTGTCCATCCAAGTTCAAAACTCCATCAAAAGTAAAAACTTTCTCAACAAGACAAATTTCGATCATTTGTAATAACATCCTTGTGTGGGCCAATAGGTGTATACTACAAGTTATGAAAACATGTGCACATGCTTTCAATCCATCATTATGTCTGATGCTTGTATATAGACTCTCAACGTGTAGACATACAAGCCAGTAATGTTTGTCCCAGAGTATGTTCTCAATGTTCTGGAGAAAGTCTTTAGTGTCTCTACTGTATGACAAAAGTCTCTCACATAGTCTGCTAAAAAATAATCCACATACATGGACACATTCTCCAGCGGACTATTTTTTGATGATACTACCGGCCTCCCTGGTGGCTGTTAAGGGTCTTTATGTACCTTAGGGAGGAGGTAGAAAGTTGGTATGGTAGGTGTCTCATTTTTAAGGAATTTGTGTTCATCCCGATTCAGTAGGTTTACATTTGTTCACCTCGTAAGGAGGTCAAAGAATCTGACCTGCAGATTAGCAAGGTAGGATTTATCAACTCTAGTGTAACACGTTGTATTGTTTAACTGCCTCCTAGCTTTTTGAATGAAGCCTTTCTTCTCCCATAAAACAATGTTCCCGCCTTTATCAGATGGCTTAATAATCGTGTTGACATCATTTTGGAGAGTTTTTATTGCCTCCCTTTGGGCTTTGGTAAGATTGGGTCTAAAGGTTTGTTTCTTCAGGAGATGAAAAATATCCTGATTGACTAAATCGTGAGAGACATCTATGTTATCTCTGGGAATCTGGCAGGTTATTGTTAGGAATTATCATTAAAAAAAAACTTAGAAATTCACTGAAAAAACATAGGTTTCAGGGGTGTTATAGTTAGCTGGGCATCACTCACACAAAACCATTGAAATTCCTCCGTTATAGTTAGTTGTACTAAGTATACTAAGTATAACTCGCGCGCCCGCAATCCACTGCTGATGATGTCACATATTACATCATTCAAGATATGGTCAGTGACATCACCGATGACATCACTGATGACATCTCAAATTAGATCACTGATGACATCATCCAGTGAGTATGGTTTGGTTTGTTATTTATATAATTATTATATATATAAGAATCTACATTGTAGACTGAGTGGATGTAGAAGTGTCTGGATGGAGGATTTAGTACTACTGTGATTGACTGTAAAAGTGTGTAATTTAAAGTGTCTCACTAAATATATGGGATAGTGATTTAACTGTTTGAATATTTGTTTCACTCTGTGTCTTGTTGTTGTGTCTTGTTGTGTAAACTACTGCATACGTTGGTTACTAGGTATGTGAAACTCTATATTAGTTTTTAATTAGTTAAGAGAGTATTTGTATGAGAGAGTAAATGTGTATGTATGGAAGGTGTCTAACTGTCTAAAGATATGTAAATAGTTGATTAAGTGCATTTATGAGGTTAAGAATGTATGTGAAAACAGTTGTTATGGGTGAGTGAATCTCTTCATGGGTGTGTTGATGAGTAAATACACTTCTCAATGATATATGTCCAACAAAGTAGAAATATAAAAGGCAATGTATGTGACAGTTGTTGTATATAAATAAGTATACATAAGACTCAGTGATTGTATGAGTGACTGTATCGAAAACTGTATACTTGTAATAGTGATTTTATAACACACTAAGTATGAGTTATTATCTATATGAATAAATAAAGTGGTGTTTATATAAATGTGTAGCTTAGTAAATGTAAGTATGATCAATTGTTTGCATAAGTGGGTAGGGTGACTACATAAGTGAATAGGGTGTGTGCTGGTGTGTAATGTCGATGTAGGTGTTTAAGTATATTTAATAGAGTTCTATTAATCTTTGTTATCATGTATGAGTGAATCTATAGGCAAGTGTTTAGATGTGTGTGTAGATCTAGGAATCACTGAGTGGGTTTTTACAAAGTTGTATTGGTGTGTCAATGCATTCAAATATGATACTCTGTATTTTACAGTGAGTGATCAAAGGTTATACTAGTGTATGATGAGGTGTATCTGATTGTCATGTGCATGATGTCATCAGTGATATCATTTGAGATGTCATGAGTGATGTCACTGACCTTGTCATGAATGATATAATATGTGACATCATCAGCAGTGGATTGCGGGCGCACGAGTTATACTTAGTACAAATAACTATAACGGAGGAATTTCAATGGTTTTGTATGAGTGAAATGTCCAGCTAACTATAGTACACCTGAAACCTATGTTTTTTTCATTGAATTTCTAAGTTTTTTTATGATAATTCCTAACTATAACCTGACTGAAACCTATGTTTTTTTCAGTGAATTTCTATGGTTTTTAAATGCTAATTACTAACTATAACCTGCCTGAAACCTATGTTTTTTCAGTGAATTTCAAGGTTTTTTAAATGAGAACATTTAACTACAATATCCCTATAACCTATAGTGTTTGTTAAGTAATATTTAAAAACACGTGCATACTTTTTATAGTAAAAACAAACTTAACAGTAGTGTTTTATAACTTATAATTATACCTCCTGTTTTTATGGTATTTATTTTTTGGATATTTCCATCTATATTTATCCATATTTTAAAAAAAATAATTGTATGTGTATTTACCCATATATAGTTCGGGTTTTGTAAAACAATAAATCTGAAATTAGTATATTTCCACATTAATTTTACTGATAAATATGCACTTATGGCTGACAGACAAACTGTTTTCACTCATGTAAACACTTTTAGATGATAAACTATACACGACCTTCATATTAAAATGTGCAAGTTTTCTTATACGAGGATATATATTGCTCTTTAAGGATCTTTACTAAAAGTCTTTTATTGTTTTTACCCTTTTACTTTTAGAACAACAGACCTATTGGCCTACTACTCATCATTGACTGCATTCACAAACGCTCAAAAAATAACCCAATATCCACACTTTAAAATAAATACAGAGAGGAAAATAAATACTTTTCTGTCTGTATTTATCTGTAAAAGTCAGTAAAAACATAAATCAATGAGCCCTACTTATAATTTAAGAATATTTTCAACTTAATTAGCAGTAATTTACATATAAGTGTGGTAAAAGTATGACGCAGCACCTATACACCTGACTTTCAAAAACAGTGTTCACAGTTCGATTCCAAAGTCCATCAGCATCTTAGGACACCACTATCTCACTGTAGCTAACACTTTGCTTAATCTTCCCAACGCCCCAAGCACCAGCACACCTTTCTGTGGGTAGCTTTTCGCTTTACAAATGCTGGCATTTTTTTTTGTTAAAAAGCATAGTGATAACAAATATTAATATGGTTTTTTTCTACTATTGTAAACAATATGTTTCTTTAATGTCTTCTATTTAGATGTTTTTAATCATGATTATGCAAAGGACACAGTTTACCGGGTAACACTTTTTAAACTCTCCAACGTATGTAGATAATAATGACCTTATACGTGTAACTATGGAAATCGAAACCTTTACAGCTTCACAGTTTGTAAATTTTCCCAACACGTGCACAAGTAAAACAGTTAAAACGTCAGCACGTGCAAACTGTAAAACAGGACATCTACATTGGTGGAGCCGACTCTTCCTTCCATAGACTACTAAACAACCAAAAACTATATCAACCACACCTATTGTGCATTTACAATCAACGTCACCACCATCCAGTTGTTAGTGTGTTTTCCTCTAGGGATCATATACTGTTAATATGTATATTATAATATTAACAGTTATGCTGTTCTTAGTGGAGTTCATGACCCGTCGGCACAAAGAGTAAAGATATATAAGCAAGTCGCCAGCTTCTGGTTTTTAGTCTGTTCCCCCCTTTTGATCATATACTGTGAATATATATATTATAATTTTCACAATCATCATCTCAGAGGAGTTTATGACCGGTCGCCACGAAGATCAAACTTTTTGACCTCCTGGAGAAAAGTAGCTCAGAAAATAATTACAGCTCGAATATATTTCGTTATGGATGTTCTGTTAAATAGATTACTTTATTTTCCTTTTCTTTTTACTGTAACAATGGTATCAATCATTATATTGTAATAGATTGTCCTATTGTTACAGAAGAGGAATAGGAGATTTTTCTGCGCCATCGGTAATACAGCTTATGAAACATTAGAATGTACTTGATCAGATATTGTTTTCAGGGAACATATTTTACAAAATTGCAGAATAAAAAATATAGCTTTCATACATACTTTGTTACTTTAACTATTTCATAAACCCTACATTTCTGAATGTTATTTTCTAATTTCTATTCTTCTCATTTGCGGTTCCTATTCACCTCCCCCTAAATAATATATAGGACCAGTTCTGTATATTATAATAGTACTATCCTATATATTCTTAAGTGAGTATGTGATTTGTTAGCGGAACAGTGTGCGACCTCTAAGCACTACGACAGAACGTTCCTGAATTCTACAGAATACAAATTTGAAAAATAATCGTGCATACATTTCCATGTAATATGAAGTTACTTGTATTTAACAGTTTTTTACTTGTTCTCCTGACCTCAGATAATGTTGTGCAGGAGTGTTTGTTGTAGCACTTCTATTCTACTTTATCTAAAAGTAACTGATGCCCTCTTACATTATCAAGAATATGGGGCAACACTTTTACAAACTATCGCAGAAAAAAGGAGGGTATGGCCACTCTTAACTGATATTTTATTAAATTCCATTTGTAATTGTCACCCCTTTCATATATACAGCGTCAGATTCTGAAGTAAGTTTATTTGTATTTGCTAAATAAAAACAGTTTCAAACTTAGACTGAAATGTTTGCTACGTAACCACACTTCCCCATCACAAAAGTAAACAACACATTATAAGTAAATAGTGCTCCTGGGAAGTATCCCACCTGCAATGCTTGATAAAAAAACACCGCAAGACACTGTCATTTTTCTTCCGTGAATTGTACACCAAACGGCAATTATGTAAATGGCCCTTAAAACATATAAAAACAATTTTTACTTTCAGAATCCCTGTCCACCACCTTGTGACTACTGTACGGAGTTAATAATGTTCCTAACCTCCCCTCTACTACTTTCTTTTCCCATACTCCTTTGGAAGTACGTCACAAAATCACTGACAACAGTGAACCGTTCCCACCTTATAAGGAGCACACTTGTGCTGGAAACACTTTAGCCAATAAAATGTCCATGTTGTTCCGCAGAGGAGGAAGGAATGACTGCCAGAACTTCTACTTTTAATGCTTTATAGCCAATGAACATTAACCTTCGTAAGGTCCAGCTTGGAACAGGTTACCCAATGAAATGTCCCTAATACTCTGCGAAGAGGGAAGGAATCGCTGACAACTCTTCCACTTTCAACAGTTTACAGCCAATCAACATTAAGCTTGAGAAAGTCCTCCTTGGAGCACGTCAGCAAACCAGATGTCCCTCCTATTCCACACAGCGGAAGTGAATGGCTGGCAATACTTCTACTTTCAATAGTTTCCAACCAACCAACATAAAGCTCAGTAAAGTCCTCCTTACAACATGTAAGCCAATTAGATGTCCTTGCTACTCTCCAGAGCAGAAGTGAATTGCAGAAAATACTTCTACTTTCAATAGTTCGCACCCAATGAACGTTAAGCGTGTTGTTGGAACACCTTAACCAATGAAATGTTAAATTTGTTCCATGCAAACATACAGAATACGCCGTCCTACATATTAATACATTTCCTGTAACAAAGTGACTATATCCGTAACAAAAGTGAACACTGCCTGATAAATAAACATTATTCCACGTTATATTAAAGAAAAGCTGCAATAAGCTGCATTGTTGTTTTCCCGATATCATTTCCACAGTCTACTGCACCCCCCTCCCAACATGAGTGAAGCCCTAAGACTGTGGGGGCCCCAGCAAACCCCTGCTATTAATTTAATTTTATTTTCCACTGACTTCTTCTACGACTAACGTTTCCTATGGAAAAAATGTAAAACTCATTCACAGTAACTGTTTTGATTACCAACATTGTGTGTTGAACTTCTGACCTCTATGCTCACTTAACTGTTCCATGAACTGTTACTATGGTAACAGGCAGTAAGCAGTTTGGGGGTAGGGTTGAAAAGTACTGCCTGTACAGAAACTGTTATATTTACCTGGGATACTTTACATAACAGAAAGGAAAGCAAATTAAGACAGAACACTGTGTAGCAGATTCACAAGCCACTGAGCCACTTTCGCGTCGCTTTTCCAATCTTAAAAATGATGCAACAGTAACGCAATGAACTTGTAAATCTACCCCTATGCACATTACGAGCAAAAGAAGTACACAACTCTTTCAATTTTTTATCGATCACAATTGCAAAAGACAGTGTTGCTTCACGCTTCACAATGCACCTCAGTAAATACTTCATGCCTATTTAAATGGGACACGGGATTGTCGACATTACAAAACTTAGGGGCATATTTACAAACATGGCGTTAAAATTGTCGTCGCTTTAACAGCAGCAAACTACAACAAAAACGGCGAAAATGGACTACAAATCCTTTGCTATCTTACCGGAAGATTTTTTCAACATTGCTGTTTGCTATGCACGAGAGAGAGCTAACCCCGGGGCTATGAAATAAATTGTGCCTACCCCCAGGACAATGCTGTTTCCTATGAGAGGGTGGGAGTGTCGCGGCTCCCGCCCTCCCATAGCAAAGTTGGCTTGGATTTTGAAAGAGAGAGCAGGGAAATCTGTTCTCGCTTTCAAAATCCAAACTAGATTGCTTTTCCACATGCATGTAAGCATCTCCCCATGTGGAAAAGCAATGCCGGCTCCCGAAGGACGCGGGGAGCCGGAGGGGCCGTGAGGGCATATTCGTTCCCCCCACGGTCCCCAACATTTTTTATAAGACCCGGGCGAAGGGGTCCCTGGGGATATTAGAAATTACTTATAGGGGCTATTTTTTTACAGTTAAATTAGAAGTCGTGCACCCAGCACAGCGCTCAGTGTGGCCCCCTGGTGTGCATGCGCTGAATGCACGACTCATAATCTGTAGGGTGCACGACTCCAGCGCCTTTCGTGCACAACTTCTACGCGTTTGGGAGCTGGGATTGCTTTTCCACATGGGGAGCTACTAACACGCAGCTCCCCATGTGGAAAATCAATCTGGTTTAGATTTTGAAATAGAGAACGATTTCCTTGCTATGGGAGGGTGGGATGGGCACCCTGGGACACTGCAGGAGCTAGCCCTCCCACAATACATTATGGCCCGGTGAGTGGTGGTCCCCGGGGCTTTGGAGACTGTGTAACCCCCAACCATTTTTGACCTCCTGGAGAAAAGTAGCTCAGAAAATAATTACAGCTCGAATATATTTCGTTATGGATGTTCTGTTAAATAGATTACTTTATTTTCCTTTTCTTTTTACTGTAACAATGGTATCAATCATTATATTGTAATAGATTGTCCTATTGTTACAGAAGAGGAATAGGAGATTTTTCTGCGCCATCGGTAATACAGCTTATGAAACATTAGAATGTACTTGATCAGATATTGTTTTCAGGGAACATATTTTACAAAATTGCAGAATAAAAAATATAGCTTTCATACATACTTTGTTACTTTAACTATTTCATAAACCCTACATTTCTGAATGTTATTTTCTAATTTCTATTCTTCTCATTTGCGGTTCCTATTCACCTCCCCCTAAATAATATATAGGACCAGTTCTGTATATTATAATAGTACTATCCTATATATTCTTAAGTGAGTATGTGATTTGTTAGCGGAACAGTGTGCGACCTCTAAGCACTACGACAGAACGTTCCTGAATTCTACAGAATACAAATTTGAAAAATAATCGTGCATACATTTCCATGTAATATGAAGTTACTTGTATTTAACTGTTTTTTACTTGTTCTCCTGACCTCAGATAATGTTGTGCAGGAGTGTTTGTTGTAGCACTTCTATTCTACTTTATCTAAAAGTAACTGATGCCCTCTTACATTATCAAGAATATGGGGCAACACTTTTACAAACTATCGCAGAAAAAAGGAGGGTATGGCCACTCTTAACTGATATTTTATTAAATTCCATTTGTAATTGTCACCCCTTTCATATATACAGCGTCAGATTCTGAAGTAAGTTTATTTGTATTTGCTAAATAAAAACAGTTTCAAACTTAGACTGAAATGTTTGCTACGTAACCACACTTCCCCATCACAAAAGTAAACAACACATTATAAGTAAATAGTGCTCCTGGGAAGTATCCCACCTGCAATGCTTGATAAAAAAACACCGCAAGACACTGTCATTTTTCTTCCGTGAATTGTACACCAAACGGCAATTATGTAAATGGCCCTTAAAACATATAAAAACAATTTTTACTTTCAGAATCCCTGTCCACCACCTTGTGACTACTGTACGGAGTTAATAATGTTCCTAACCTCCCCTCTACTACTTTCTTTTCCCATACTCCTTTGGAAGTACGTCACAAAATCACTGACAACAGTGAACCGTTCCCACCTTATAAGGAGCACACTTGTGCTGGAAACACTTTAGCCAATAAAATGTCCATGTTGTTCCGCAGAGGAGGAAGGAATGACTGCCAGAACTTCTACTTTTAATGCTTTATAGCCAATGAACATTAACCTTCGTAAGGTCCAGCTTGGAACAGGTTACCCAATGAAATGTCCCTAATACTCTGCGAAGAGGGAAGGAATCGCTGACAACTCTTCCACTTTCAACAGTTTACAGCCAATCAACATTAAGCTTGGGAAAGTCCTCCTTGGAGCACGTCAGCAAACCAGATGTCCCTCCTATTCCACACAGCGGAAGTGAATGGCTGGCAATACTTCTACTTTCAATAGTTTCCAACCAACCAACATAAAGCTCAGTAAAGTCCTCCTTACAACATGTAAGCCAATTAGATGTCCTTGCTACTCTCCAGAGCAGAAGTGAATTGCAGAAAATACTTCTACTTTCAATAGTTCGCACCCAATGAACGTTAAGCGTGTTGTTGGAACACCTTAACCAATGAAATGTTAAATTTGTTCCATGCAAACATACAGAATACGCCGTCCTACATATTAATACATTTCCTGTAACAAAGTGACTATATCCGTAACAAAAGAGAACACTGCCTGATAAATAAACATTATTCCACGTTATATTAAAGAAAAGCTGCAATAAGCTGCATTGTTGTTTTCCCGATATCATTTCCACAGTCTACTGCACCCCCCTCCCAACATGAGTGAAGCCCTAAGACTGTGGGGGCCCCAGCAAACCCCTGCTATTAATTTAATTTTATTTTCCACTGACTTCTTCTACGACTAACGTTTCCTATGGAAAAAATTTAAAACTCATTCACAGTAACTGTTTTGATTACCAACATTGTGTGTTGAACTTCTGACCTCTATGCTCACTTAACTGTTCCATGAACTGTTACTATGGTAACAGGCAGTAAGCAGTTTGGGGGTAGGGTTGAAAAGTACTGCCTGTACAGAAACTGTTATATTTACCTGGGATACTTTACATAACAGAAAGGAAAGCAAATTAAGACAGAACACTGTGTAGCAGATTCACAAGCCACTGAGCCACTTTCGCGTCGCTTTTCCAATCTTAAAAATGATGCAACAGTAACGCAATGAACTTGTAAATCTACCCCTATGCACATTACGAGCAAAAGAAGTACACAACTCTTTCAATTTTTTATCGATCACAATTGCAAAAGACAGTGTTGCTTCACGCTTCACAATGCACCTCAGTAAATACTTCATGCCTATTTAAATGGGACACGGGATTGTCGACATTACAAAACTTAGGGGCATATTTACAAACATGGCGTTAAAATTGTCGTCGCTTTAACAGCAGCAAACTACAACAAAAACGGCGAAAATGGACTACAAATCCTTTGCTATCTTACCGGAAGATTTTTTCAACATTGCTGTTTGCTATGCACGAGAGAGATCTAACCCCGGGGCTATGAAATAAATTGTGCCTACCCCCAGGACAATGCTGTTTCCTATGAGAGGGTGGGAGTGTCGCGGCTCCCGCCCTCCCATAGCAAAGTTGGCTTGGATTTTGAAAGAGAGAGCAGGGAAATCTGTTCTCGCTTTCAAAATCCAAACTAGATTGCTTTTCCACATGCATGTAAGCATCTCCCCATGTGGAAAAGCAATGCCGGCTCCCGAAGGACGCGGGGAGCCGGAGGGGCCGTGAGGGCATATTCGTTCCCCCCACGGTCCCCAACATTTTTTATAAGACCCGGGCGAAGGGGTCCCTGGGGATATTAGAAATTACTTATAGGGGCTATTTTTTTACAGTTAAATTAGAAGTCGTGCACCCAGCACAGCGCTCAGTGTGGCCCCCTGGTGTGCATGCGCTGAATGCACGACTCATAATCTGTAGGGTGCACGACTCCAGCGCCTTTCGTGCACAACTTCTACGCGTTTGGGAGCTGGGATTGCTTTTCCACATGGGGAGCTACTAACACGCAGCTCCCCATGTGGAAAATCAATCTGGTTTAGATTTTGAAATAGAGAACGATTTCCTTGCTATGGGAGGGTGGGATGGGCACCCTGGGACACTGCAGGAGCTAGCCCTCCCACAATACATTATGGCCCGGTGAGTGGTGGTCCCCGGGGCTTTGGAGACTGTGTAACCCCCAACCATTTTTGTAGCTCCGGGGGGTGATGGGGCTCTCAAATGCTCCAGGAGGGGGGCCACACAGTCCCCCTCCCACAATACATTAAGCCCTGGGGGGTGTTGGTCACCGGGGCTTTGGGGACCTTGACCCCTCTACCCTCCATTTTTTTCAGTAGCCTTGGGGGGTGACGATCCCCGGGGCTGGGGGCCCCCTCTGAGTCCGCGTACCCTACATCCACCTGCAGGGTCTTTCTTAAAAAAAATTGGTGGGCCCTGGGTGTCCTTCTGGGACCCCCTCAGCAGGTCTAGAGGGTAAAAGTATTTCTACCTTGCCCCCTTTCTACGTTTTGCACACCTATTCCACTGACTTCTTCAGCCTCGCTTCTACCAAGGCACAAAATCGCTGCCAACAGTTCCTAGATTCGAATGTTGACAACCACTTGACAGCCAATTATAATTCAGCGCGTGATCGGAAGGGTGCGCTTATGGTGCGCTCATGGTGCGCGGATCCACCGAGGCCATAGATATATAAATGCTTTTAACTGTAATTTTCTCAGGAACTACTGAACAGATTGACACCGTTTAAGAAAAAGACACAAATCTGAACTGAGGACTACACCTTTGCCAAATTTTACGTAATTCCGTTGAGCAGTTCGGGATGTAGCTGTGGCAAAAGGTCCTATGGGGAATTGCATGGGGAAAACGTGTTTTGGACCCCCTTTTTCTCGGCCCCCGCTTGATGAATCACTGTGAAACTTTCAGGAGAGGAGCAGAACACAGCTGACTGATAATTTCGCAAAGATTCACTAACTGGCGCAACAAAAGTTATTCCAAATAGAATGTTGCGGATTTCCTATGGAAAATAGGTCCTAACTATGCATACTGGCAATCGCCAGTAGAAAAAAAATATATATATATATATATATATAAATATTCACTGAAAAAAACCATAGGTTTTACACGTTATAGTTAGGAAGTAGCATTTAGAAAACCTATGAAATTCACTGAAAAAACCATAGGTTTTACACACGTTATAGTTAGGAAGTAGCATTTACAAAACCTATGAAATTCACTGAAAAAACCATAGGTGTGACACCAGTTATAGTTAGCTGGAAATTTTACTGATATAAAACCAATGAAATTCCACGTTATAGTTATTTGGACTCACTATACCTAGCGCGTGTAATGCACTGCTGATGATGTCACATATTACATCACTCATGACATCACTGATGACACCATCCAGTGAATGTGTGTCTTTCTGAAAAATAAATATGTGTTATATATGTATATATTATTGAATATCTTAGTGAATACATATATTACTGAGTAATGCTTAAATATTTAAATATATGTATTAGTGTTTCACTTTGTGTATAAGTGGCTGCATGGGTTGATGAGTAGGTACATGTGTATGTATATAGGTTATTAGATGTTTTTCTTAGTATCAGTATGAGTGTTTGCATGGTTTGGTGGGGGTATTACTTACTACATAGATGCAAGAATGACTGAGTCTCTGTTTGTATGTGTTTTGAAGACAGCATATGTGAAGGACTGTATGGGTGGATTAGTGTGTATATGTCTGTGTTAGTGAGTGAATGACTGTATTATTAGTGTCTTTATCAGTAACTACATATGTTTTAATGTAGTATATGTGAATATTGATGTATATCAGTGAGTATATGTGAGAGTGAGGGATTGTAAGAGTTCCTGTTGAAATTAGTATGTGTTTCTCTAAGTGATTTTTTAAGAGAGTAAGTATGTGTAAGTTTCCTTAGAAGTAAAGTGGTAGTGTGTGTATAGCTGTTTATGCAAATAAATGGATGTTCAATAGTTTATTTGCATGTGTGAGTATGTGTGTGAATAACTTTTGGATGACTGTCGGTGTGTAACAGGATGTGTAGGTGTATCACTACATGTGATTAGTGAATATATGTATGAGTGACTATATACAACTGTTGGTGAATTAGTGCATGTGTATATAGATGGTGGAATTATTGAATTGGTTGTTGTAACTGGTATGGGTATCTCCATTTTTTTGAAAATGTTAGTTTCTATTTTTGAATATGTGTTTCAAGGGTTAGATTACAGTGAAAGGAGGTCTGTCACTGTGTCACAAGGATGGTGTCATCAGTGATGTCATGAGTGATGTAATATGTGACGTCATCAGCAGTGCATTACACGCGCAAGTTATAGTGAGTCCAAATACCGATTACGTGGAATTTCATTGGTTTTATATCAGTAAAATTTCCAGCTAACTATAACTGGTGTCAAACCTATGGTTTTTTCAGTCAATTTCATAGGTTTTGTAAATGCTACTTCCTAACTATAACGTGTGTAAAACCTATGGTTTTTTCAGTGAATTTCATAGGTTTTGTAAATGCTACTTCCTAACTATAACGTGTGTAAAACCTATGGTTTTTTCAGTGAATTTCATTGGTTTTTAAAATGCTAATTCAGAAATATCTCGTGTATACAACCTATACTTTTGTCAATAAAGTTCTGGCAATATTTTTTTCGGAAACAAGCCATTTTCTTCACTGTTCAAGTTGCATAGAGACTCTTTGTAAAACGATACAGAATTAGAAAGTCTGTACCTTGCCTTTTTTTGAACGCATTAAAATTTGTCTGTAAATAAAAATAGCCTTTCTAAACTTTCGTGCGCGACCCGGTGTGCACACTCTCGGCAACAGTTCTCAATAAAATGGATATCGCATTTCCAGGCTCACGTGCGCAACCGTGTGCGCGCACCCACCTATATATTTCGTGAAAACTTTGCAATCTGAACTTATTGAATTTCTTCATAGACCCATCAAAGAACTTATAGTACGTCAAAGAGACTAAACCTAGGCTTCTTTTTTATTATTATGAACATTTTTATTAAATGGAGCCGAATGTCTTTTTAAACTTTCGTGCGTGACCGATTGTACACACCTTTGTATTTTTTTAAAAAATATAAAAGATTTTATAGTTTAACAATTGTATGCTTGAATCGAGCTCAGAAGATATATAAAATCCGGATGTGTTTGGATTTACTCCTTTTCACGTTTTGAAACTTCGCTGAATTAGACCGCTACTTCCAAATGACGTACGTGACCAGATACTATCACCGCGTAAACGTCCTGAGACGCGCATGTGAAGTCATGTGACTTGAAAACAACACTTCCAATTGGTTCTTAGTAGTTTCTATTCTGCAATTTACACGGAGCACTCCACCCACTTCCCTCACTATCTTTTCTACTCTCAAAAGAGAACAACGTTCAACATCTTTTGAAAGACTTTGCTGAAATGGCTGCCGTTCCGCATTCATCTTCCGAATCTGAAGAAAATGAGCGACTACCTTTAAAAAGAAAAAAAGAATCTTTTATTTGGCAATTTTTCACTTATCCTGAAGAACAAAAGAAAGTGAATGCGCCAAAAGTTACCTGCACGATATGCAAATCGGTTCTCTCAAGAGGAAATCCAACAAAAAAATATTCCTTTTCCATATATACCATGGTGCGGCATGTCGAACAAGTGCACCCTGTGGAATTTGCATAGGCATTGACAAGAGCCCTGGCCACGCTATTACCATCAGAGGTGGCCAGCACATCTTCTGGTGGACGACCTGTATCTCCATCGAGTGCTGTGATGGACTTGAGACCCTATCTTGCAAAGGTGCACATGAAATGCAACGAGTGTGGAGAAATTCTTCTGTACGGAGAGCAGAGCCTCATTCTTATTAAACTAAAAATTGACAGTCATAAATGCCCCGAGAAAAGATAAATTTCTTCATTTCATTTTGATCCTGTGTCACAACTGAAAATGTTCTTGCAAGTTTAAAAAATCGAAAACAACATAACACTTGTTTAGAAAAAAAAAAAAAGTTCTTTTCAGAACTAACTCATTGTACCAAAAAGAGCTCCAGGATCATATTATAAAGTGGGTTTATCTCCGCCTTTTTGGCTTTCGTTCGTGCGCGACCGTGTGCGCGCACCCGCCTATATATTTCGTGAAAACTTTGCAATTGCAACTTATTAAATTTCTTCATAGACCCATCAATGAACTTATACTACGTCAAAGAGACTAAACCTAGGCTTCTTTTTTATTATTATGAAAATTTTCATTAAATGGAGCCCAATGTCTTTTTAAACTTTCCTGCGTGACCGAATGTACACACCTTGGTATTTTTAAAAAAAATATAAAAGGTTTTATACTTTAACAATTGTATGCTTGAATCGAGCTCAGAAGATATATAAAATCCGGATGTGTTTAGATTTACTCCTTTTCACGTTTTGAAACTTCGCTGATTTAGACCTCTACTTCCAAATGACGTACGTGACCAGATACTGTCACCGCGTACACATCCTTAGACGCGCATGTGAAGTCATGTGACTTGAAAACAACACTTCCAATTGGTTCTTAGTAGTTTCTATTCTGCAATTTACACGGAGCACTCCACCCACTTCCCTCACTATCTTTTCTACTCTCAAAAGAGAACAACGTTCAACATCTTTCGGAAGATTTTCTTTTCACGCGATAATGTGAAATACTGAGATTATTACAGGATTTTCTAACAGATATGTGTTCCCATTGATGTTGAAGCACTAACACCGTGGAAAATTCCACGGACATCTCTACCCTGTTATCTGCAATTGTGAGCATCAAAAGGAGCAGCGCTACGCCCCTGTGAGAGGCCTCACTCCCACTGCTGCAACGGCTTGGCAGTCCTCCAGATGCACAGGAACAGCCCCTCCGATCCATTGAAGTTCTGTGTCGGTCTCAATACCACTTACAAAATGAAAATAAGCACTGAAGAATATTCAAGTATGTAGTACTCCTCCTGCTACAGCATACAAAATGCATTCTATTACCTATAAAAAAGTCAAACACCCACGCTACAATCATATAGAACACTTCCTCTAAAGAAGCCTGTGAATAACTTTAAAACATCAGGTTAACCTTTTTTTACTCTCTCATCATTATTAAAGATAAGTATTTACAATGCTATATTAAACAATGCCATGGTTCTTGCTTTTTAATTTTAAAAATCTTGCAATCTTTCACAAACCCAATACTCATGGCTTCTTTTTCGTGACAAAAATCTTGCAATATTACATACCTACATAGAATAACAGAAAAAACATAACACTACAAAGGCCGAACACTCTACTAAACGCGGATTTGTAACCTATGGGGCAGATTTATGTTAACTACTTCATACCCAGATATGCACCAGTTAATGTGCACCACAGTATGCTAGTGCTCCGTTACCCATGGTGTGCCACATTTGAAATGTGGCGCACCATGGTACAAAAACACCATACATGCAGAACACATCTGTGCTCAAAAAGTAATACATTGCTAGAGTTGCATCGCAAGTGTGATGCAGCTCCAGCAAGGCTCACCAATGCACTATATTCACAATACTGCGTCAATACCTACGCCTGCTTCAAGCACATGCACAGTTTTGAAACAGCATAGGTCTGAAAGTCACTGAGTGAAATATCATGCATTACAGTCAGCCACTTTCAAGACGCATTCCTTCAGAGGAACACTTCCTTATTGTGCAGGGCTTTAGAATGTGACATATCTCCTAGATCCATAACGTTGTAAATATGGTACATTATTTCCACTGTCATTGTATTAAATAAACTGACGAAATTGTGGCGCAAAGAGACGCAACGTCAACATAAAGCTGCTACAATGTGTTTTAAAGTGCCCTTTAAATTACAACCAACACTCTCTTTGAAGAGACCCCTCATGTTTTTTTAACACCTGTTAAGTCCTTCCATGCTCATGACAGAGCCGCTCCATCACGAGCATTGCCTCAGCTGTCCTCAGAATAGACCAGTTTTGTCATGGGCTTGCCGCTGTGCTTGCACAGCACTAATATTGTACCTCCATGACACGTTCTATTGACTAAGCAGAGCCATGACAGAACCACTGTATCATGAACAGATCTCAACCATGGCTCATGAAGGAGTACCTCTATCATGAGCATAGAAGTACCACTCAGCCCCCCGGCCCCCTAATGCTGAGGCAGAATTGCCACTGCAGCAAAGGACTTAAACTCCTGGAAAGAACAACATGTAACATTTAATATCATTTCCCACCAATGTTTTCATATATCAGTGTTGCTGAACTCACTCAGTAAAATGTCGCTCATTTCATTAAATCACTTTTAAAGCATGCCTTATAACAATGCACCCAATCCTATGTGGAAGTGCTTATATTAAACATGACATTGCTTTAAGCAGGATAGACAAAGAAATAACACAGTGATGTAAAAGTTTCTTTATTTTTTATACTTACCTAAAAAATAGTAAAAAAGTAAAGTCAATTTTTTTTAAAAACGTAGTACCTGTGGAAGAAAAGTAAAAATAAGATTATAATGTACATTTCATAAAATAAAAAAAAGTAGGAGTCAATAAGAGAGAGGCAGAGAAAACTCTCGGATGTTATTAGTTGTACTTACCTTATAAATATAATATCTGTGGAAGACAGTAAAAAAATATGTTTTAATACATATTTCTAAATTCAATGTAACAAAATAACTCAAACAACATATTAAATGGTTTATTTTTGCTGTCCTCAGAATACATTGATTTTCACTATAAACAGTGATTTCAATATTAATCATCATATAACAGCGGGGGAAAAAAACACAATCAAAATGATTGTGTTTAAAAAACCCATCCAAAATCTCCATACATATTATAAATACCTGAAAAAAACATATCTTAAATGTTTTTCTAAAATTCGCAATTTCTTGAGTAAGCACACTACATCTTCCACAGTTACAAACTAATTAAACTATACAACCTATTTTTAAATATATCTCAAAAAAACACCGTGCAAGTATCTCCTATAAAAATCTATCTTAACTATACATTTTCTTCTCTCATACCTTTCCGCGTGGCCAAATTGTATAAGTTAACTCATTATCTTTTAAATACCTCTCCCAAAAACTTGCGTCCATATATGTTCTAAAATAATTATCTAAAGTACTCATTTTCTTCTCTCATATTTTTCCACATGGCCAAATACTATGAGTTAAGTAGTTTTTTTCTAAAATTTCTTAATCTTAATCTTATCTATTCTTTTGTGAACCTTTACAGTAACAATGTGTAACATGTTTTATACCATCAAACATTAACTAAATTTCTACCTGATGTTATCACTATACCAAACACAAATTTCATTTATAGATTTGTAGACCCTCAGTCACATGATATTTGTAAACAAGAAAGTTTCATATCTTTACAGTATTAATCTTCCTACAGCAAGTTATTCTACTGAAATTTGGGTTCCAAAAATAGCAGATAGGAGTTAGTTAAGGCAAAAGGCAAACGTTTCTTAAAAGTCAATTGGGTATCATTGCAAAGCGTCCAGCCACTTCCACACTTCAAATAAGCTGTATAATGTCCTGATGATGTGGAAGGCCCTTCATGAAAAATGATGGCTACAGTTAAAAATGTTCTTCTAGAAATAGATACTTGAGTAGTCACAAAATTTTTAATTAAAGTTGACAATTTACTCCCATCAGCTCTGCATCGTTGAAACATTAATATTACATATTGTCCATATCTATGGATAAATAAAGTTGATAACATTTCAGACTTACATTGAGAACAGACCATGTTCTGATGCGCATCTTTTACTAGTTTATTAAAAGACACTTCTTTACAGTCTGGTAATGTTAAATATATAAATCTTTCACTGTGTATATCAGTACTACTTGAAAAAGAGCAATTATCACACTTATGTTCCCATTTATAAGAAAGGCCAAAAAGATTATCAATATCTACACCTTCATCTTCCAAAACTGTAAACATATACATAATAAATTCCTGACAATCTTGCTGAATATTCTGTGAAAATTGATTTACTCCTGCACATATGTCTAAAACATTCCTTAGTTCTGAAACACTTCCTACTTCACTTTCACCACTACTACATTTTTCAAATATAGAATTTAAGGAATAGCAAAATGTTTGCTCTTGATTTTCTACAATCTGTTCCTTAACATTTTTTTAGAAAAAAAACAACATTAACTACTACATTTGCATAACAGTTGACACCAGACCTGTTTTCAAACTTAAATCCAACAATCTGTTCAATACTAACCGTTTTCTTATGCCTACCAACAACAGCTACATCTTTTTTTCGTAGTTTCTCAACTACTTCAGCACATTTCTCCTCATTTTTCCTTTTCTGACCAACCATACGCCTTTCAATTAAAGGATATTGAGGTAAACTTGGAGCATATTCTCTTCTTAACCTATTATACTCCTTCACACAATTTAAATCTGCACTAATCTTTGTCTCATCATAATCAATTAAATAAAGTCCACATAAAGTTCTAACTCGCGATAAAGCAACATATGCCATACCCTCTTTGAATACAGTGCTTCCAATATTTACCAAAGCACAATCTACACTTAAACCTTGAGATTTGTGAATAGTCACTGCATATGCCAAACAAATTGGAAATTGCTTCCGACGGACATATAAGTCTTTCACAAGCAAAAAACGATTTGAACAGCGACTAATTTTCTGAACTTCCTCAATTCCATCAAATTTTATTCTTAAAAATTCAATCTCATCTCTATTTGTATAATTGACAAAACCAACAACATTACCCATTGCTCCATTTACCAATCCTCTTTCTACATGTAAATTTCTCCTTAAAATTATCCGACAATTTAAACATACATACAGATTTTTCTCTAAACCAGCAGTTTTAGATATACTTTTTTGAAGAGAATCCAATTTTAACTTCAACTTTTCAGACAAAACAATAGTACTACCTTCATGCTCTATTCTATCTTTAGCTTCCAGTTTCCTAATTTCTTGATTTTCTAAATTCAACATTTTCTCATTAAAAACTGAACATTCTTTCACAGTTGGCATCAAGCATATCACTGATTTATCTGCTACCTCTTTACTATATATTTTCTCAGGTACATTATCTTCATTAGGAAACAGCTTGGAAAGTAATCGTGTTCGTAGAGTGTGTTTCGCATCTTCAGTTAGTTTTCCAATCCTTATATCTTGAAGAATATTTCCATATTTAGTATCCTTTGCCTGTCACATATTTTGAATCAGTTCAGTATATTTGAAATGTGACCATATATTAACATTTCCAATACTGCCCAGGCACTTTCTAGTCTCCTCATGCGTAACAGTTTCAAATACAGGTTGTCCTTTCACTGGAGTTAGTTGGAGTAGATCTCCAAAAACTATGACATGTTTACCTCCAAATAACACATCATACTCTGTCTTAAGTATCTGTTGCATTCTTAAATGCACAAAAGCAAGCATTAAATTAGATACCATGCTTACTTCATCAATAATAAGAAGTTTCATTTTTTTAAGCACTCTAGAAACTTCAAAACAAGCTTCTCCAGATAGCTTGTGATATTGTAATTTATTTTCATGTTCAACTGGCAGCATCAGTAAACGATGTAAAGTAATACCTTTAATATTATGTGCTGCCAATCGAGTTGGAGCAGTAACAACACACGACAGTGTTGACTGAGTTCTTTGCTGTAAATATGTAGTAATTCCTTTAATTAGGAAACTTTTACCAGTTCCAGCTTCTCCACTTACATATAATCGAATAGGTTGAAATGACATCCATGAGCAATCTTTTCTCTCATGACGAAAGCCATGCTCAATGTGCTCTGTCACTTCATCATATATCCGTCTTTGCTCAACATTAAATTGCTTCTTTAATTCTTCTAAGTTGATTGCTTCCTCTTGACCTTGCTGCATTGCTCTTTCCACCTCATCCATGGCGGTGGCTGCTTCATTTTGGATAATTGGTTGTCCCAGTGGATCTTGACTTAATGAAGCCGAACTTTGACTATCTTGTGAACTATCTCTAGCAATCTCCGCTGCAATTGTCGCTTCTTGCTCTATTTCATCATTCAACATTTTGAGATAATTACTAAAAACAGGACATTCAATACTACTTTTAGAAGCGTTGAATGAATCTTCATAACTATCAAACTCCCCAAGTAGTTCCTCTTCTCTACGCCATGGTTTAAAGAGTTGCAAAAGAGCAAAATAGTAAACTTCTCTTTTGTCAGGTGTTTCGCAACTCAGTTTCCGATGATTAATCAAGTGTCCTTTTCTTTGTTTCACCAGACATCCTTCTTGTCCAATTACAGCGTATACACCTTTATCAATGTTCTCTGTAACATTCCTTTTAAAAGTGTAGTTTTGAAGTATTTCATACAGACAAATGTTTTCTAGAAGAGTACTTCTATTTGGATAGTATGTATCCAACATATTTGTTTTCAGAATGTCTGTACTGTTTGGTTCTTTCTGGGCTAAATATTCAATTTCTTGCACAGGTTTTAGAACACGGTTTCGTGTTTCTGCAAGACTCAAACTCACCCAGAGAATAGTCCTTGATTTAGCATAAAGACTTGCTGATGATAATCGGTCACAACATTCATATGCTCTAATTTCTCGATGAGACAACATCTTCAAACTGTACGTATACAATTTCTTGCTTAGGCTCTTTTCATGAGAAATGTCTTCCCACATCTCCTTCAGTTCCGTCTTTTCAGATTTTGTGATGTAAGACGTTACATATCGAGCCACAGCAATAGAGTTGTCTGCAACATATTGTATGTCCATGTTAGCATTCCACATGGACAAAATGAATGGGTTATAGTCATTTATATATTTGGATTCTTCACCTCATCTTAAATTGTACGTATTTGTAGGTGACCTTCTTCTGATGTTATGTCGCAAAGATGACATCAAATTGTTGACTCTTCCTTTTGAAAGTACCGGTCGTGCAAATCCAAAACGACATTTGGTGTAGAATGTACGCTTTGATTTGAATTTTTGCCGACAATATTTTCCACAACGATGACTTTGAAAGCGTAACACTTTTCCTCTTAAGTCCTTATCAGTTGTACTATTAGGTATGTCACAAGTGGCATACTGTTCAATAAAAGACAGTACAGTCTCATCCGAGTCTCTTCCAAATTTAGGAGCATCCTTGATCCATAACAGCATATGAATATGAGGAGCACCTCTTGCTTGGTATTCTTTTCTCCAAAAGAAATCCAGTACTTCACCAAGAGGCGGATTTTTCTTGTTTGTAAGAAAAGACATCATAGCTTCAAATCTATGATTAAAATATCTGCAAACATTAACCGGATCTAACGAACACAGTTCTCTGGGTGTCTTGTAGTTTATATTTTCTGTGTTTGCATTCGCCTCCTGAAGAAATTCAAGTAAATCTTCCCAAGCATACTCTGCACAGCTTAGAGTTAAAAACCATGTTGGTGCTCCTAAGTTTCTAAGCATGCACTTCAAATCTCCATGACGACGGTACCAATACTCATTAGTACCACGCTGACAAGCCATTAAATTAATTAGATGTGAATCCAAAACACTATCTTTCTGTTGCACTTTATCCATAAATTCCTTTACTGAAATATTATACAGATGAACTCCACTTTTTAAGATATGGTTTACTGCATAAGAGAGACCAGATAAGTCACTCTCAAACAGAGGATGAAACAAATATGGAATGCATTGGCGAAACCTCGGATCTTCTGCAATATAATCTTGTTGTCCGGTATTCAGATGCAGGAATCTGCATAGGTCGATCATCATATCGTGTACCTTCACCTGTAGGGAATAACTGTGGGAAACAACGACCTTCCAAACTTTCTTCCCACACACTAATAGGATTTCCTTTCGCCTTTTTCATCTGAAATAATTCAATAGCATTCCCTATTGCTTCTTTGGAATGCAGTGGATGAACACTGTAATGTTCATAAATTTCTTCACTTCTGGATATGTCAACTTTTTCAATTTGTCCAATAGACAAATAACTCTCCTCTTCTTCACTTACATCTTCTTCTTCTACGTATACATCTTTATAGTACTTATTGTTTTGAACTAAATACAACGTTGCCTTTTTGACTTTTCTAACATCCACTAAATCTTGCCAGATTTTCTTACTCTTTGTAGGTACACCATTAACTAGAATAACTAGAGGTTCCTCTTCTACATTTTCAACACCAATTGTTTCCATATTTTTTTTTAAATCAAGTGGCAAATATACAGCTCTACCCTTTAATCCTCTTTGTAAATCTGAAGGATTTAATTTACCAGTCTTAGGCTCCATACGAACAATAGCCCGAAAAGGATGTACACATTGGATCAGAATAGTCTCATAAGTATTTAAATCCATCAATTCTGATGGAATATTTATCAACTCTAGATTATTATGAACAGCTCTAGCAGGCATTTTATTTTCATTTAATTTATTATAACAATATTTACAAATACGTTGCTCAAAACCCAAATCAAAATAATTTTCCACCAACAAATAAGTTGCAAAATCTTTCCATTGACCATTACTTTCATCTTCACTTTTTAAATATAAATCAACTAACCTAGTTTGACTTTTGTAATGAATGCGTCGACAACAGACACAAGAAAAATTTGGTTTCTCACCTGCAATTACCTTAAACTTTATTATTTCCTGTTCAAAATTTTCAATATTAACATGTCCAACATTTTCTAACACATTTCCTTCTATAATTATATCAGTTTCTGCATTATCTTCCTCTGGACCAAAATAACTTACCTCAATTTCTGCACAAATCTTCTTAACATCTAATTCACATCCATGCAAAAGAGCACTATTTAACTGTTTAAGTTTAAGTGCTGGACTTTTTGCATAATACAACTTTCTCACTAATTTTCTCATTTTAGTATGATGCACTGCTAACATCCTGAAGTGATGAAACACACTCTGGCATATTTTTTTAGAAAGACAAGCCAGAGAATGACCTTGCAGACCTATTTTTTCTCGCACTCTGCAATGATCTAATTCTTGCATCATAACAATTTTTTTTCTAAGACTTTCTTTAGTGTACTTACGTAAGAAATTGCGAAAGAAATCAATTGAATCCTGTCGTACACTACAAATGCTACTACAATTCCAACTGTAAACAGGAACATTAGGACGTCCCCCTGAAGCTTCTCCAGCCATCACCTCTTCTGCATTTCTAACCACAATTTTCTCTTTCTCAATTACACATCCCTCCTTTACCTCATATCCTCGACCACTGGTGTCAACTGCATGCAACAAATCGTTACTTTGAAAGTAACTCTCTTCATTAAAAAATGGTTCAGAAGTTGAAGTATGCATCCACTTCCCAGAAAACACTTTACAAAAATTACTCCTATTTATGTGTCTCTTCCATTTACTTTTAGCTTTTAAAACTCGTATTGCCTTATTTAGCGTATTTATTCTATTCAGTACTAAAATAAATAATTTTCTTTTTTGTCTCAAACGCGCGCTCAACAATACCCTCTATATATTGTTTCTTCTTAAGAAAAGCAGATCTTCTTTTAGAAACTTTCTCCTTTTGTAATAAATTCGAAACTACTCTGTTGTAAAACATACGCTTCCTGATTTGGCTAAATTGATTCATCCGAGTTTTACTGTACAGATTTTCCTGTCTGCTGATTCCAGAAACATTTTTATCTTTGGTTCCATGTCTCCTTCTCGATACTGGTATACTTTTTTCCTTGTGGACTTCAATACTAACATTTTTCCTTCCACATATTGCTCTCAAAAACTTTTTGGTTTGCTTACCAGAAGCACTCTTCTTTTTATTCGTCCTATGTTCTTTTGATACTTCTTCAATTCCTTTCTTCTTCAAATTGTAAGTCCGTTTATTGAGCTTTCTTTTTTCAGTTCTGGTCGGCATCTTAATTTAAGATTTTGATGAAATTCTCAATCTGTAACACACAAACATAACAAATATTATAGTTGACTACTAGCATATAACATACAAATTTAAACCACAGATTCATTTTCTAAGTAGAATAAAGAAAATAACAGAAAGTCTCTGAACAGAGTAGGAAATCCTGTAGTAAATGTTGGTTCTTAATTTTATCACACTCCATATCTGTTTTAACATTATACACAGTTTTTAATTCTAATTTTTAAAGCATACAAACAGTACACTTTTTTCAAGAACTATGGGTCATCGTAGATGTTTTAACCTTTTTTACTACAATCTCTTTTACACTTCATGAGAACATGTCTTATCACTCTCATAAACCACATCATCGATGAATAGGACAAGAAAACTGTCTTCAAGAATGCTTTACTATCAAAAAAATCTTTATTCATTGAAAAGTTCATAATCTAGTAGAACTTCCAGCATTATATCATCAGTAACTTCTTCAAGTCCAAAGTCCTCATCCCCTTCTACCATCTCTAAGTAAGCTGAGTCTAAAGACATGTCCATAAAATCATTATTTTCATCTATTTCCTCTTCAAAGACTGCATCTAAAATGTCCTCCATCACTTCGTTAATGATTTCAAAATTAATTTGTTTCTCTTCTGAGGAATTCTCCATAACTAGACTCAGTTTATTCTTCTGTATCCTTTTAAAAAAATATACAGACTAAATTATATCTTTTTTCATAAATGTATAAATTAAAAGTACCTTTACTAATTTTTAAACTACATATATTTTTATAATTTCTAACTTATTAACTGTATATATATTAAGATACCACGTTCCGCTTGTTTTGAAATGAAATTGGCAATATAACCCTAAACATTAACACTGATCTTTTTTTTCCATTAAATAATTACTGTTCTTAAAAGACATTTTACGGTAACATTTCTTTTTAGATTTTCTAGATATCACAAATATTGATTAACTGTAGAATAAATTTTTAGAGACCCATTTTTTCAGTTCACCAGTACAAAGAGCTATGTAAACTATATGCACTCTGAAGAGAAGGCTCACACTATACAAACCATAGCATTCACTTAACGGATTACTACTTTCCACAGAGACAGTTCCTTTTATGTTTCAACAGCATACTCACCATGTAAATGTCATAGCATATACAAAATGTCATACTAAGCATGAAGAACAACCTCATAATAAACCTCTGCATGAATATGTAAAACAATACCTATACATAGTATAATCACAGATATGCAGGAAAGATACCCATCACACCTAGAACCATATCATAATACCTCTCTGTAAATAAAGGAGAAAGACTGCCAAACATAATGCAACAAAATTTCAAAAATCATGAGCACTTCACAAGATTTAAGTAATGGAAACATGAAATAATTATACCCCAATGATCCATAAATCTGAACTCCATCAAAAACAACACATGCACCAAGCCCATTAAAAGATAATTTCAACTGTCAGTGGAGAATATCTCAAAATACATATCTAGTATAAGCAGATACAACCCATGTGAATAATTCAAAATAAAATCATATTTCAAAATGAAATTTTACAAACATTTAAAAAAATCTTCTTTATTATTTTCATGTGCACCCAAAAAAATTGCCTATGCAAAAATACCAACTCACCTGAAAAAAAGAATATAATTCCTCAAATTGTGTAATTCAGAAGGCAGGTTGTTGCTTTTCACCACCAAACACTGTAAAAAAGAAAATAATACAATTTAATTAACTTATTACAGACTTATTTCTTACACAACATAGAGCCATTATAGCAAAGAACAAGCATAACAGATAAATTCCCCAAGATTCTCTATCATTACAATAAGATACAAAATGTCTCATTTATGAAACCATTGCGCCACAGATATGTCACTTTTTCCCCATGTTAAAACTGATGCACCAGCGACACAAGGCCTTCATAACTAAAAGCCCATGTGACGGAGAACAAGTGCATAGACAGAAAATACAGGGCCAACCTTGGGCATATGCAAGCAGTACACCTGCACAGGACCACCAAACCCCAGGAGCCACCATATTAATATATATCCTTAATATAATAATCCTCTAAGGATGCATACATATTTGTGTAGCGGCCCATGGCAGGAATTTGGCGTGCTCTGGCTCTGTTCCACTTCCAAACACCTTGATCCACCCCCCCCCTATTCAGTGGGCTGCACGCTCCGCCCCGCCCAAACCCCCTGTTACAGAGCCCCCTACCTACGCTCCCTGCCCAGGGCTGCCATGACCCTATACCCGCCCCTGGAAAATGTATAAGACACAGCAACAGTAAAAATCAAAGAATAGGCAACATGCAGAAAAACTGCACAGTAGATAAAGAAACATATGTTTAAGATAACCCCATTGAAAAACATGTAGTAATTTTTTTAATCTGCCATGCATCTGGCCCTCCAGGACGCTTTGGAAACTCCTGCTTTAAACCTTTACATTTCATTTTCACCACACCCACGTTTTGTAAAAACCCATGTAACGGACAACAACTGCATACACAGAAAATGCAGAGCTGGCCTTAGGCATATGCAAGCTGTACACCTGCACTGGATCACCAAACCCCAGGGGCCACCATGCCAATATATATCCTTAATATAATAATTCTCTGACAATAGATACATGTTTTTGTGTTGGCCCATGCCAAGAATTACGCATCCTCTGGCTCTGTTCCACTTCCAAACACCCTGACCCCCCCTCTTCACTGGGCTCCTAAACATGTATTTAGTCGTCCACATGCAGGCACTTTCAATTACATGACTTATTTAAGTGGAATCCCTGTAATGTTGCATATCTTTCCAAAAATACACCAGTGCTTATTATTATAACGATTTTTTTTCATTCTTCATCAGTGATATTATTTTTTACATATAATGAAAATCACTATGACTTTTTAAACGACAAAGCTTACGCGGTAAAAATCACTCTGCATTTGCTTCCCTTTAAGAATGTAGTTTATCTACCCCACGCATTTGAACCTTGATGTTTCCATCTGGCAGCAAATTCCGGCCTTGAATCACAAGACATGAACAACAGCCTTATTGTCACAAAAAGAAGTTAGCGTAGCATCTGTTCGCGAACATATCTTTCACTTAGCTAATATTCACAGACAACACCATTCCTTATAAAAGAGTGGCCTTCCTTTACAATTTACTGAGGTGACTCCCTTAATTTTAAACGCATCCTCCACTTCAAGACAGGCTATTTTTTTTATAACTACTAAGCAATGGTTTAGTGACCGGACTGCCAAAAATTATATCAAGTCATTCTGCTACTCTTCACTCCATGCTCTGCGACCTATTTCTGTGGACTTCCTGTTGAACTGCCAGTGCTGCGACGTTTGTGTTCCCATCTCGTTTATTTCAAAATGCATGTCCCTCCTGTCTTCGCAAACAAGCCGGAACACTTAGAACTATTTCGCCAGAAGATGCTTGACTACTATGGCATCTTAGCACTCTCGACTCTGAATACTTCATATCGATTATCATTTCGATATTCCTATTTCACCTGTGTACAGCCTGTATTTCATTGCCTGAGCTGTGATTTCATGTGGACCCTGGACCTATGTCTCTGCAACTTGGTACCTCCTGAAGTGAATTACAATAATCTCATGAATTCGTTAATTGATCATGAACAGCTATGTTGCAACGGAGGGATTATGGCCTTTGCAGCGATACAAGGAGTTCTAGGTCATTGGAATATATTCGCAGCGGCGCAAGATTTCCTGACAGACAGCTACATTGAAAACCCACCGAGCTGTCCTCTGATGGTACTAGAGGCTCCGATAATAACAGATCATGAATGCTGCTTTCCTCTTTTCAATTGGATGGCTGACATGTTTTCGGATCATAAAAGTGACTTCCTGTTAGAAGCAGTTGCTGCCTACTTCGCCTATACAATACTTGGATGACTGTTATACAAGCCATTGACGTCCACATTTCGTTTTGCCTCCCTATCTTTTTCACGTTTTCTTGGATATTTTCTTAACATGAACAGACCTATTGGCTTTACTAACAGTGGACATTATGATTTCCTGCTGGTTAAATTTTGATCTTTTCTGTGGACTAAATTTTTTTTCTTCAGCTACTCGATTTTGAACTTTATTTTTTATTAAAGTCTAATCTCAACAATTCTATTGTATATCTTATCTTATGTTCTTTCAAACGTACTCGAAGCAAAACTCGGTAATATATGCTACATGTGCCCTAATTAATGTGTAAATATAGAATGAGTTTTTTATAACTGTAAACGCCATTTTGCATTTGAACTGCTTATTTCCGCCTCACACACCTCTGCTCCTTTAATTTTCCATAAACTAAAATATTTTTTAATACATAAGAGAAAAATATGTTCTTTCAATAATATTTCCATTGTTTTTGGTACTGTACTTCAAATGCAATACTGCAACCTTCAAAAGATATCTCAATACAGTAGTTCTTCTCAACACTGATTTGCGAACGATCCAACACATTACATACATGCACCTCTCGCCATTTTGTCGGTTTTGGCGCATTTTTTTTCCCTTACACAATAGCATAACAGAAACGTGATAGTGCTTCGCATGCAGAGAGCTCATTGATAAAGACATATTGTCTAACCACTAGCATTTTCATGTATCGTTCCTAAACTGAAAGGCCAGAGACCTTCTTCCGTTTATTAACATATAATGAGCCTTATTTATGAAGGCCTTGCGCCGCCGGTGTGTCACTTTTTCCCATGTTAAAAGTGACGCACCGGCGGCGCAAGGCCTTCATAAATCAGCCCCAATATACTTCCTCATAAGAGTGTATAATTAATTTTGCTAAACCATATTCATTTTTCATCAACTATACCGTTTGTATTTTATGTACTAGTGGCTATACCGATTACTTTGTTTTTTGCAATGTCTGTACTCGTATTAGATAAGAAACTTGCCTTGAAAACAGTGCATTTCTGAATAAACATTTCAAATATACACGTTCTCTCTTTTAATCCATAATCTCAACTAAAATGATTGTATATTGAAACAGTATTCATGTGTTCCACGTAACTTCAGCTGTACTAACTTAATATTTTCTTTTGTCGACCTGATTTACTCATACTAGAACCCACAGGCCTATAACAGCCCGTGAACCCTTTCTTAGTAGGTCGCGCACCATGCAGACAGTTGTACCTCTGTAAAAAAATAATTTATTACTCTTACCAAGCACTACCGCAGTTCAGCTTCTCTCAGTGTTAATCACTGCTCCCACGCTTCTACAGACCAGACGCGATGTCGTATTTCACTCCTTATCACGCTTTAATCTCCACAATAACAAACACTTCTCCGCCAGCCACCAGAGAACAGAGTGCAGATGCAGAGGCACTAAGAGGTGAAATACAACATACCCTCTGCTCTATGGAAACAACCGAGCGGTAATTGTGAAAGAAAACATTCACTAGCGCTTCAAAAAAGCATTTCAATTATATAAATAGTTTTTTCAAAACGTTCCAACTACTTTGATGAGACTATCTGTGTGTGCCTCCACAGCAAAGTTCCTCAACCCGGACTGAAGGCAGACACAGACAGACACACACACAATAAGATAACACAGGGCAACGGAGACGGAAAACAGAAGGGAGATGAAGATGCAGTCAAACAGCAGGAGTGAGAGAGATATTTTTATACTCCGTTTGGTACCTCAATTTACGAACACATTTACTGCACAAATCTGTGTACAACCTCATGGTCAGAACTTTTCATTTTATTTTACTCGACCACCTCCCCCTCTCACCCCAGCAGTGCAAGCCGCGGCCACAAACTACAATGTAATTTTGTCGTCTGTCAGAAAGTTTAAGAATTCATTAAGCATTACCACTTTTTCAAGACGATATCACATGTAATGTACCAACTTTTCATTTTATTTTACTCGACCACCTGCCCTTCACACCCTACGCCCACCATCGCAGGCCGCGGCCACAAACCGGTATCACATGAAATTTACCATTTCTCTCTCTATCTGCATTATCTGTCTCTCTGCTAATATCATTTTTTCACTTCATAAACAACTTCTCTCATTATATATAAAGGCTTCAAAATCACACAAATAATTACTCTTTATATTAAACATATTTTAAACTTCATATTTCACATTTAAATTAAAAATAGTTTTAGAAATACAACACATTATGACAGCCAAAAATGAGTTTAGTTTCAAACTATGAGGAAAATCAATCATTGTTTGTGAGTAAACCATATTTTACGGTACATGACAAAACAAACAGTTACAGACTTACCTTTACCAATGCTTTGTACGATGTACAACAGTGACAGTCACAAAATAGATATTCGTTTGACGGAAGTCTCAATTATGCTGCTATCACTGCAACCAAAATTCAATGGCACAGATATCCAGTCAATACAGACTCATATATGTCTCTTCAGCCAATCATATTTCCTCCCGCAAAATTTTGTATTCAAATTTACATTTCAGTTGGTAATCCCTCACAATATTTTCAATGTCACATAAAAGTCACCCATCACCCACTGCCATCTCTGGCTGTTTCCATGGTAACACCTCATTCTGCACCTGGCTGAAGGCACAGGTCAAAAGTTCATATCTCAACTTTCTACAGCAAACTAACAACACTGTTTTCCCTCCAGAAACACCTGCCTATCCACAGCTCTGTTACATGTCATTTTTTTCACACCCAATACTACTTTTTCTTTTACATAACATTAACATGCAACGTAGTCTTCAATCCTCACGTATTAGAATCAACCAATCATTTTTCGTTTTTCAACCACACCAAGCTTCATCCATTTTTTTATCCTGACTTTCAGCTTCTAACTGCCATTCCACTTCCAGAACCCATTGGAGTACGAGTGCATCTGCCTTGAAAATGAAGGTTTGGCTTTTAGGACACAGCTATATTCACTGGAGTGGAAAATATGCAGCAAGCAGACGAATTTCCAACCTTGATTTACCAAATGTGCAGATAACGTGGATTGGGCAAAGAGGATTAAGATGTCACCAATTAATACCATTGGTGAAAACTTTTATGCATCTCCCAGAACCAGACCTTATAATTGTGCACTGTGGTGGGAACGATCTAGGCACATTTACTGGGGTAGGTCTGGAAATGCTTCTAAAAGACACCTTTCGACAATTGATGACACTTTTTCCTCGAACTGCCTTGGTATATTCCAATATATGCCAAAGACAGAAATGGAATTGGTCCAATTAACATTGTGCACAAATTGAGAAAGCAAGGAGACATGTTAATAAATCTGTTTCTGCTTTCCTCAGAGATTATAGCATGGGTTCTATTTACCACAACAACTTGCGTTACCACATGCAAGACATCTATAGGACAGATGGTGTTCATTTCACGGATGAGGGAAACAGAATCTTCCTCTGCAACATCAGACTCTGCATCGGTACTTACTTATAAATGCAGAAAAACCTCAATTAACACAAGGGCTCTTTTCAGAGCCACCTTATATCAAAGCACTCAAACTTCTGATTTATCTCCATTTTCACACTCTTGTAAATAGGTGTGCGCGCCCGAGTGCGCGCACCCCGCAACTTTAAAAAAAAAATATATATATATATTTTCGCGTTTAAGGGCCTTACTGCACACCCTGAGAGAACCTACGCAGCAAAACAATCTCTACCTTCTCCCCTTTCCATGTTCCAACGCTTTGAAATGACAATATATTTACTCGCAGTGACAAAATGGCGGTCAACACTTCCTGATTTCCTTCGAATCGAACGTTAACAGACGTCACTCAGCAAAAAAAAATTCCGCTCGCGCGCAGTCGCTTGAATGCGCGCACCCGTGCGCGCTTATAGATATATAATTGACTTTAACTTTAATTTTCTCAGCAACTACTGAACAGATTTACACCATTCCAAGAAAAGCGTAATCTGCGAGCGGGACTCTACAGTTTTGCCAAATTTCTTATAAATCCATTCAGCCGTTCGACCTGTAGCCGTGTCTAAACGTCCTATGGAAAATAACATGGAGAAAACACGTTTTGGGACCCCCCTTTTATCTCAGCCCCCACTTCACCATTCCCCCCCAAACTTTCAGGGAAGGAGCGCAGCGGACCGAGCCATCTTCTTTGAGAAATTCGCAAAGATTCATCCACCAGGGCCAAAGTTAATCCAAATAGAATGTTGAGGATTTCCTATGGAAACTAGGTCCTAACTATAACTACCTACTGGCGACCGGCAGTAAGTAATATATATATTTCTACGACGTCAAACTTTCATACTGTTTGAAATAGAAAAGGCACACGCGAAGGGTCTAAAGCAAGAATGCTTTATTGGTGCATTTTGACAGACGCATTTCGCCTCACGGCTTTCTCAATGACAAATTGTAAGTGCAACTTCGTAGTCATTTTAAAACCACCACAGGTCATAGATGTTACTAGACATAAAAGACGGACTTCTGCATTTCATGATGTTAAAAATCCATGGCAGCCATCTTGTAATGTATTTCAAACAGATTTTGTTTATCAAATTATATAAAGTGCTTGTGCAAAAAATTAAAATAATAATCATAATGATCATAATACCAATAGCAGATAAATTCATATAGTGTTTTGCTACAATCATCCAGCATTAGGGAAGAAAAATATATATATATATAAATATACTTAATCATGATAGTAATATCAAAATTTCCTAGTGCTCTTTCCATAATTGTGCCCTGAATGGGCATAAGCCTCGTCCAGCTTATATTTTCCATTTTCTAATCTCCTAGCACAGATACAGTCTAGATAGGAGAAAGGATTAGATGGAGAGGAGAAAAATGGAAGTGGAGAGAGAAGACCAGATATATATAAAAAAAAAAAAAATATATATATATATATATATATTACCTACTGGCGGTCGCCAGTAGGTATATATAGTTAGGATTTTTTCTCTATGGGTTTTTTGAAAATTCTATGTCTAATAACTTTGGCGTTTGTGGACGGAATTGGCTGAAATTTTCAGGAAAATGGCACATTTTGTTTCTGAGCAGCCCTTGAAAATTTGGGGGGGGTTCGTCCAGTGGGGGCCGAGAAAAAAGGGGGGTCCCAAAACGTGTTTTTAACATTGAGTTTTCCATAGGGCGGTTGGCCTCACTTTTAGCCCGAACGGCTGAATGGATTTGCACGAAACTTGGCAAAATTGTAGGGACTGGTAGCCCGATGTGCCTTTTGTAGGTCTCAATATATGTGCTCCAGTGGATTTTGAGAAATTAACGTTTAAAAAAAGATATATATCTGTAACAGCGGACCGGTTAGCGCTCTGGTTCGCGGACTTTTCGCGCAACGGAGCTTTGTGAAGCGAAGCTGATTGGTTCTCCGGCGTCTGTCAACATTCCAAACAGTCCGTAGCGGCCGCCATCTTGTCTCTCGGTAGGATCGAGAGACAAGAGGAGGTCAAAACAAAGGGGGAAATAACTATAAGGGGGCATAGTAGATCCTCGCTGACCCCCTAGGTTTGATGTGGAGGTTTTAAAAGGGCCCCGCGGGGCAAAAAAAAAACAAAATAATAATAATCGAACGGCTGAATGGATTTGCACGAAACTTGGCAAAATATTAGGGACTGGTAGCCCGATGTGCCTTTGCTAGGTCTCAATATATGTGCTCCAGTGGATTTTGAGAAATTAACGTTGAAAAAAAGATATATATCTGTAACAGCGCTCCGCTTCGCGTACTTTTCGCGTTACAGAGCTTTGCGAAGCTGATTGGTTCTCCGGCGTCTGTCAACATTCCAAACAGTCCGTAGCGGCCGCCATCTTGTCCCTCGGTAGGATTGAGAGACAAGAGGAGGCCAAAGCGAAGGGGGAAATGACCATAAGGGGGCATAGTAGATCATTCCTGACCTCTTAGGTTTGATGTACCATTTTGCCAAGTTTGGTGTAATTCCGTTCAGCCATTCAGGCTGTAGACGTATGTAAATGTCCTATGGAAAATTGCATGGGGAAAACACATTTGAAAGTGTTGAAATTTAGAACCAATTAAAATGTTACTTTGGTTTTGTATTTGTGTGTGATGAAAGTTAATTGGTTATGTATATATGTCAAATGAGAGGAAACCACAGCCATTTTGTGATACTACTGTCTGAGGTACATTTGTGAGGAACTTTTGGTGGTGAATTTCTGGTGTTTGATTTACACAGTACTAACACTTCTGCTACTTTTAAAAAGGTGAGTTGTTAATTTGTAAGGGGAACTATGTTGTACACTTGAAGATAATTTGAAAAATGTTTTCTGTTATTTATTTGCAGTCCTTCTGTTATACTAAATACTTGATGAAGTTAGTTTTATATTATGTATTACTAAAAACGATAAATGAAAGTGATTATTTTTTTCTGCAATTTACAGCAAGCAATTTCAAAATAAAATGGCTCACAATGAAGAGACCGTGGCAATTTCTTTTGAATTGTCCACTACATTGATTGAAATTGAGAGCACCAATAATGAAATATTGTCACAAGGAGGACATGACTTGTATGATTCCATTAGATTGATTGAAATGGACAGCACCAAGAATGAAATATTGTCACAAGGAGATGACTTGAATGATTCCACTACATTGATTGAAATTGAGAGCACCAATAATGAAATATTGTCACAAGGAGGAGATGGCTTGTATGATTCCATTAGATTGATTGAAATGGACAGCACCAATAATGAAATATTGTCACAAGGAGGAGATGACTTGAATGATTCCACTACATTGATTGAAATTGAGAGCACCAATAATGAAATATTGTCACGAGGAGATGACTTGAATGATTCCACTACATTGATTGAAATGGACAGCACCAATAATGAAATATTGTCAGAAGGAGGAGATGACTTGAATGATTTTTTTGATCAATCTCTTGATGGCGAATTTATCGAGTGTTTGGAGACCATAGAGTTACAAGAATCATCATTGCAGACTTTTAATGAGGAGATTCCAGATGAGATGATTGAAGAGGAAATTACTGATGAGGACATGTTACTAGTTGTTTCAAATTTAGAAAATTCTGAAGAATAAATTTATATTTAGAAATCAAAAATTGTTTGAGACATTATTTATTTTTATTTTTAATTTATGAGGTTGTAGCGAAGTGATTGTAGTATAAAATGAGACTTATAGTATAGAGTGCAACATTTTTATGTTACATGGTAAGTTTACTCATATTTACTTCCCTTCTGCCACTATATTATCTCCAATGTGTATTTGACATGTCTTCTTCATCTCCGGCCTCCTTTCTCTCACTGTGTGTCTCCGATGCATCTTATCGCTGGTATTTTGTGTAATTACAGAAGAGAGTAAAATAAAATAGTTCGGAACGTGAAAAGGGGGCAAAGTAGAGTACTCCTCACCCCCTAGGCCTTTTTAGGCGGTCCCAAAAGGATCAGTTTCTGCTTTCCTGAGAGATTATGGTATGAGTTCCATATACCACAATAACTTGCATTACAACATGCAAGATATCTATCTCCTATTATCAACTTTTGGAGATATTCGCGCTAAGCGCGAATATCTCCAAAAAGTAACACCTGCCCTGAGCAGTTCTTAGCCATGTTATCCAATGGGAGGTGGATAACATGGCTAAGAGTATTAGCTCGGTAATGCATGAATATCGCTGACTTTTTAGCGATATTCATGCATTGCGGCCGTTTATTATCGCATTTGCGATAAACCTTGATAATAGTAAGGTTTATCTTCGATAATTTCTGACGATGCTTAGTGGTAAAAAATTGGTTGGTAAGCATCGTTAGCGATAAATATCGCTTAACTTTGGTAATATGCCCCAACGTCTGTTAACGTTCGATTCGAAGGAAATGAGGAAGTGTTGAAAAACATTGTCTGCGCCATCTTGCCTTTTTTGAAATGCCACACTTTTGTCGTGCACGGCAGCCATTTTAGATGTCTTGACCAGACCCACTCTCTGCACGCTGTCGATTCGTAGCATGGCTCCTCACCCTCGTAAGCATCTCCCCCAGGCACTGGTCACCACCGCTCTCTGTCTTATGCATGGGCAATAAACCTTCCCCCATCTGCGCTGCTCTTCCCTGAGAATCACACTCTGTGCCCGCCCGACACCTCCCTTTCGCCCTATTCACTACCGCACCCTCTGACACTCCTCTTCCTCTGTGTCCGAATGTCCAGGCCGGTCCTAGGCTATCAGCTAGCCCTGCAGATGTAGTTTATGGCCCCAGCTGTAAAGAATCACCCCTCTTCAAAGGAGTTATAGTAGATCAAGGCCCACACCCGATGTGATCCGTCACAGCACACGCGTTCCTACTATCTGAAAACCATCCTGTATTGTGATTGGGGAGGGGACCGAGCCTGAAGCGGAAGATTCCAGGAATGACTCTTTGTACATCAAAGTTTTTACAATTATGTGTCACATTAAAAATATATAGCACTCCAACAAAGTAGTAGGAATATAAAACTTTAATAACATATAAATATATACAACAAAACAAAAACAGTAAAAACATTTAAACAACGAAGAGACCGTGGCAATTTCTTTTTAATTATCCAATAGATTTATTGAAATTGACAGCACCAATAATGAAATATTCTTGTCAGTAGCGGTCTGTTGTGCGAATAGTTCCAAGGCAGCAGAACGCGCTGAAATCTAGATGGCACGAAAGTGATGTCTAGTAAGTTGCCGCCCAGCAAAAAACGGCGTGGGGCGCCGCGGGGGTGAGTGAGTCCAGTAGGCACCACAGCTATTCTTACCGGCATTGCAGAATTACTGCTGGGGACAATGCCTGTGCTGTAGCAGGGTCACAGCAGAAACAAAAAGGATTCTGTTGAAGATGTTGTTGGTTTTGAATTTGAAAACAGTTCTGGTGTCAACTGCTATGCTAATGTAGTGGTTAATGTTTTGTTTTCTCTAGAAAATGTAAAAGAGGGGGAGGCAGTCCAAAGTTCCGTTAAAAGGGCAAAGGAAAGGATCGGTGGTTTGAACTATCAGTCAAAAAGGGGAGGGGGTGCAATAATTTTTCCTACCGGGTCACACTGTGCTTTCACCGGAAGTGAGGTCTGCAGGATTGTAGTAATTCAAAGTGAGGCTGGCGCCAGCATGGGAGCGCCGACGTCCCGCGGATACAGTTTCGTCACTCCACGGGCGATCATGGCAGTCATTCCCCATCGGGGGTCGGAGACTCCCGCGGCTCCTCTAGAATCTTCAAGGTCGTGGAGGACTACGGTGGTGGAGTCAACCAGTGACCGGGCCATTTCTTTATGTTGGGCCCGCTCTTGCCAGGTCGACCGCCATTTTGAGAGTTCGGCAGCTACCGGCGATCGCGGGGTCACATGAGCGGACGGGCTCCACCCTGCCGGGCGAGACGTTGCAGCATGGCCACAGTGGAAGAACCGTTATCTAGGTCGTTCCGAAACTGTGCAGCACTGTAGTTGTTAGGATGCCACCGCCTGGAGCGCTGAGGGTGCAGCTGGGAAGCCTCCACCTGGGGAGGCGGGAGAGGCCTGTTCGCACCGTCTCTCCCTCCCAGTGCACCCCACGGCGTCTCGCTTGAGATTTGTTATGGCCGGACCAGGCGATGAGGACGAGGGGGGGGTCGGAGGCATGTGCAAGACATCCCCCTCCAGTGTTGTCGCAGCCATTATAAAAGAAAGAAGTGTCCCGTCCGTCTTCGGGCCGGGCTTCCGGTGGATGTCGGCCGGACGCCCCTGGCTCTGGCCCCATGAACGGGTTTCTTGGTTTATCGGCTGCAGCCGGATCCCGTCGGCCTCGGCCCCCCGACCGTTGGTGGTCGGACCGGAAGAGCATGTGGCGGGACTACCTGCAACTCTCAAGGGCCACCGCGGCCGGACTGGGAGAGAGAGGGGAGGGTCGAGGAGACATTCCCCCCCCCTGCAACTGTTCAGCGTTGTAAAGGCAATCCCCTGGCCGGGTCCCGCTGGTCTCGGCCTCTCCTCCGGCTACACCCTACGTTAGGATCTCCTGGCCGAGGCGTGGCAGCAGGACCTGCCTTATATGGGCTGCTCCCGGCTGGGCGTAGCCGGAACCCTGCCCCACCTTGGAAGTTTCCAGAGTGGGGGTGGATGTTCTACTGACTTGCATTTTCCCTAGTCTATCGATTTTTTTGGCGTGGCAGGCGGTGGGACAGCGAGGGGTGATTTGGTTTCTCTTACTGTTTTTCTGGTCTCTCACCACTGGCATATTTTAACGTTTTCTTGTTTCTAGGACATTAATAGGTTTTATCATTACGTTATGTTATCGTTTCTTTGTTCGTTGTTTAATAAAAGTTCATGTTCATCAGTGGCCTACTGATTTTCGTTTTCCTATTTTTTTCTTTCCAGGTTGTTTCATGGTAAAGTTTCTGTTAACAGGATACAGTGATCACTTCGTTATTATTGCATATGTCCTTTTCACTAGGGGTGCTCTCTGGTCGGGCCAGATGACGTATCTCTAGTAAATGGTCCGGGTGAAAAAGGTGCATCAATCAGTGGGGAGTAGATAGGCATGACAGATTACAACGGGGGAGAACGGTCCGCATTACGTACCCTTTCACTACTTGCAAAGATTTTCCTACGTTTATTTGCAAACAGGGAATACCTCCAAAAAGAACTAATTCCCAAACAGTCAATGTTCGGACAATCAATCAATCAATGAGGAATGAAATAGGTACGACGTGTTAAAGGCTTGCGTTACCTACCCTTCACTATCTGCAAAGGGAGATAGAATATTCCTATTCTTCCTCGTTTGCAGGTAGAGAAGATCGTTAAGAGAATTAACTTCGAACAATTCAATGCTCGATTGAAACAATCAACAAGGGGTACTGTGAACACAAATGAACGCCGCTTATATACATACGCATTGCTATTTTCAACAGGTTGTTCCTAATGTTTCTATTTTAGCGAGGTCAAAAGAGATCCCATTAGTGGCCTACTGATTTTGCTCGATTCCTTTTGTTTTTTTACACGATTTTTCGCTATCTGCAAAGACTAAACAGAGTATTGCGACTCTGTGCTTGTTTGTAAATAGAGAATGAACCAAAGAGAACAATCAATCAAATGGAGAGAGAAGCAGGCACGACGGATTACAAAGGGGGAAAGGGCTGCGTTAACTACCCTTCACTATCTGCAAAGAGAGAGTACTCCTAATAGAAATGAGGGGTGGGGGTCAGCAATCAAAGCAGATCAGTGTGCATAAACACGAAAAAAAAAATTCTTACCACGTACTTGACATTCGACAGCTTATGATATTTGCTATTAAAAAACCATTGAAATTCACTGAAAAAACCATAGGTTATAGACCATATATAGTTAGGAATTAGCATTTACAAAACCTTGAAAATTCACTGAAAAAACCATAGGTTATAGACCATATATAGTTAGGAATTAGCATTTAAAAAACCTTATTTTACTCACACAAAACCATTGAAATTCCATATATAGTTAGTTGCACTAACTATATATTGCGCACCCGCAATCCACTGCTGATGATGTCACATATTACATCATTCATGACATGGTCAGTGACATCACTGATGACATCACTGATGACATCTCAAATGACATCACTGATGACATCACTGATGACAACATCCAGTGACTATGTTTCTGTAAAGTTAAAATATGTCTTACATATTGAAGAATGAGTGGATGTATAAGTGTCTGGACGAAGGATTTAGTAGGTGCATGACTGAATGTATGAGTGAGTGATTAAATGTGTCTCACTGAGTGCATGGGTTAGTGACTAAACTGTCTTAATTTGTGCATCATTATGTCTGTTGTTCTGTAAACTGCTGCATGTGTTGATCAGTAGCTATATGAGTAACTATATGGGTTATTGATTGATTGCCCAAGTATTTGCATGGGAGACTGAGTGTGTGTGTGGCTGGATGGGAGGTGTGTGACTCTGTACAGATCAATGTGTACTTGTATCAATGATTGTATAAGAGAGTAAGTATGTGTTAGTATATGGTTGAAAACGTAAGGTGCTCTATGTTTAACTGTATAGAGTAGAAAATGGAAGTGTGATTGATTCTTTACAGGACTGACTAGGTGTGTGAGTAACTCCATGGATGAGTGGCAGAGTGTGAGTGTCTGTATAGGTGTATGAGTGCATATGATTGTGTTGTAAACATGAGTGATTGTATGTATGAATGATTGTATGGGTGAATGAGTGAATGTGTGTGTAGACGTAGGAATCAGTGAGTACGTATGTAGTAACTATGATTGGTGTGTCAATGGTTTCAAAAATTATACTCTGTTTTTAACACTGGGTGAAACAGAGGTTATATTAAAATGTGAGGAGATGCATTGTATTGTCACATGAATGATATCATCAGTGATGTGATCATTGATGTCAAGTGAGATGTCATCAGTGATGTCATTTGAGATGTCATCAGTGATGTCATCAGTGATGTCACTGACCATGTCATGAATGATGTAATATGTGACATCATCAGCAGTGGATTGCGGGTGCGCAATATATAGTTAGTGCAACTAACTATATATGGAATTTCAATGGTTTTGTGTGAGTAAAATAAGGTTTTTTAAATGCTAATTCCTAACTATATATGGTCTATAACCTATGGTTTTTTCAGTGAATATATATATATATATATATATATATAGGAGAAGAATATAGAAAAAAATATCTAGAAAAAGAGAAATGACTCAAGATATTTTTATCTAAATCATATTGCTAATACTTAACGTCAGGCTGATTTTATTCTAGGTGTGTCCACAGTTCTTCATCATTGTTGAGTCCCACCGGGGTCATGCTTTGTAATTCAATAATATAGCGGGATTCCATTGCCCTTAATTTTCTGACTCTGTCTCAACCCATCTCATGTTTATCCAATCTGTCAATACAAAAGAATTGCAGGAGATCCCTGTTGCTCTGGTGGTGTGCTTCAAAATGACGGGCAACAGGGTACGCCGGATCTTTATTGGTGGTGGCGCGCATATGTTCTAGTATACCCTTTTTGGTTGGGTTTATTGTACTGCCTGTATATCGTTTTTTACACGGGCAAATTAGACAGTAAATTGTAAAGTCAGAATTACAATTGAGGAACTGTTTGCTCGCTCTGACAGGCCTAGGGTCCCCTGGTCTGCCTTCAAAGGTGGTCATTTTACTACTGTACTTGCACGCTTTGCAATTCCTACAAGGAAAAAAGCCATTGATTCCCAGTTTGTTTTTTACTACTGTGGACTGACTAAAATGGCTGTGGATTAATTGATCCCCAATAGACGGGCATCTCCTGTAGGTAATTGGTGGGCGGTCTGGGAGATGATGTTTAAGCACACTGTCCGTCTGGAGGATATGCCGATTCTTTTTAAAGATCTGGACAATATTTGCTGATTTCTCATTATATTTTGTAATCATGCGTGCAGGAGTATCAGTGAGGACTGTGTTCTTATTTTTTGGAATCAAAAGGTCTCTTCTTTCAATTTTTTGGACCTTGATTTCTGCCAGTTTTAAATCTCCCCTTGTGTACCCTCTTTCTTTGAAGCGTTGTAACGCTTCATCTTTGGCTAGAGTGTAACTTGCTTTTTTGGTACAATTGCGCTTAAGGCGCAATAGTTCCCCATAGGGTATACTTTAATTAAGCTTTTGGGGTAGTGGCTTCCTGCGTGGAGAACAGCATTCCCTGCCGTAGGTTTTCTAAAAAGACGTGTCAACAGAGTGTTATTCTCAATGTAGACCTGTAGGTCAAGATAATTAACTGCGGTGTTGCTGTATATACCAGGTTGAGATTGTTGTTGTTAAGAGCAGCAACATATTCCTCGGCCGAGGAACGAGTACCGCGCCAGATAATAAAAAGGTCATCTATGTATCGTGACCATAGTATGATCTTGTCTAACCAAAGGTCATTTGTGTCCCCCCAGGCTACTATCTGGGGGCAAAAAAAATAATATAATAATAATAATATATATATATATATATATATATATATATATATATATATATATATATATATATATATATATATATATATATATATATATGTATTACCTACTGGCGGTCGCCAGTAGGTAGTTATAGTTAGGACCTAGCTACCATAGGAAATACGCAACATTCTATTGGGAATAACTCTGGCGCCGGTTGAGGACTCTGCGTGTAATTTTCTCTGCTCCTTCCCTGACAGTTTCGGGGGGATTCGTGAAGTGGGGGTTGAGAAAAAAGGGGGTCCCAAAACGTGTTTTCCCCATGTTAATTTCCATAGGACGGTCTGACAAGTCTACAGCCCGAACCGCTGAAGGGAATTACGCAAAATTGTAGGGACTGGTACGCAGATGTGCCTTTGCTATATTTGGTGAAAATTGCTCCAGTGGTTTTTTTGAAAATTAACTTCAAAAACACATATATATCTATCGGCGCGCTCCGAGCGCTCACCGGTACGCGTACCAGGAAGCGCACCCGGCGCGCTACGGGAGTGCGCGAGCGGAAAGCTGATTGGCTGTCGGGTGTCTGTCAACATTCTAAACAGTCCGGAGAGTCTGCCATCTTGTGTCTGGGTAGAATCGAGACACAAGAGGTGAAAAAGAAAGGGGGAAATAATTAAAAGGGGGCAGAGTAGACACCCCCTGACCCCCTAGGTTTTCTGAGGGGGGTCTAGAAGAACCCTGAAGGGCAAAAAAACTTTTTTATTTTTTTTTATTTTCGCGGGGTAAGCGCTGGGTCTGTTCCCATGTGCGCCCTCCGTTAAGCATACCCTGAGCGCACCACAGGGAAAAAACAGTGTAAAAAATTATAGTAAAAATATAATTTAGAGTGCTTAGAGGTAGGGTAGCTCTGAAAAGAGCTGTTGTGTTATGTGGGTGTTTTTTGTACCTACAAGTAGGTACCAATGCAGAGTCTTACATTCAAGAGGAAAACTCTATTCTCCTCATCTGTAAAATGCACACCATCTCTCCTATAGATGTCTTGCATGTTGTCACGCAAGTTGTTGTGGTAAATGGAACCCATACAATAGTCTCTGAGGAAAGCAGAAACAGATTTATTCACATGTTTCCTTCCTTTCTCAATCTGTGGACAAAATTGGTTGGACCAGTTCCATTTTTGCCTTTGGCATATATCAGAAAATACCAAGGCAGTTTTGGGAAAAAGTGACATCAATTGCCCAAAGATGTCCTTTAAAAGCATTTCCAGACCTACCCCAGTCAAAATGCCCAGGTCATTGCCACCACAGTGCACAATTATGAGGTCAGGGTGTGGTAGATGCATAAAGGATTTTACCAATGGTATCAATTGGTGACTTCTCAATCCTCTCTGTCCAATCCATACAATGTCCACATTTGGTAAATCAAGGTTGTAAATACCTCTGTTAGCTGCGTATTTTTGACTCCAGTGGACAAAGCTGTGACCCACAAACCAGACTTTTGGCATCTTGAAGGTAGATGTGCTTGTATTCAGATGAGTTGTGGAAATGAAATGGCAGTTTGAAAGTAGGAGTTATGTAAAAAGTGGTTAAGATTCAGTGCACTTGAAAAACAAAAAATGATTGGTGCTTTCTAAAAATTCAGCACTGAAAATTAGGGTGCATGCTTTTTTTTTAAAGAAGTCATTTCAATGGTTGAGGAAAAGTCATTTCAAGAAACATTGCACATGATTGGCTGGTACATTGAGTGGTCAAACACCCATGCTGCATTTTTTTGCAACATAGTATGATGAACTTCTGAACTGTGTGCTGCGTGAGGAGGGAGTTACCATGGTAACAGGGGAATGAGCACTGGGTGGATGGGTGAATGTTATGTGACTTTCAAAGTGTTCAAAAGTACAACCAATTAAAATGTGCAGTTTCTTACTCCACTTCATTAACTCCTTCTCTTTTTTCCTCTGTCCTCTTTGTTCTACACTCCCCTTCCCTCAATCTCTCTCTGTTAGACTCATTCTCTCCGTCCCCTTAGTCTCTCACTCCTCTTCTGTCACGCTCACTGCCTATAACTCAGCCATACTCCTACACTCACCTTCTTTCAGACCTTTTCCTTTACTTTCCTTCCTCTCTCTTCCCTTCCTTCACTCCTTCACTCTTTTCCCTTCCCTTAATCCCCTTACTCCACTTCAGTAACTCCTTCTCTCAATCCCTCTGTCCTCTAACTTACTCACTCCCCTTCTCTCACTCTCTCTCTGTTACCCCCATTCTCTCCGTCCTCTTAGTCTCTCAGTCCTCTTCTATCACACTCACTACCTATAACGGAGCCATACTCCCACACTCACCTTCTTTCAGACCTTCTCCTTTACTTTCTTTCCTCTCTCTTCCCTTCCTTCACTCCTTCACTGTTTTCCCTTCCCTTACTCTCCTTACTCCACTTCACTAATTCCTTCTCTTACTCCTCTGTCCTCTTACTTCTACACTCCCCTTCCCTCATTCTCTCTCTGTTAGCCTCATTCTCTCCGTCCCTTTAGTCTCTCACTCCTCTTGTGTCACGCTCACTCCCTATAACTCAGCCATACTCCCACACTCACCTTCTTTCAAACCTTCTCCTTTACTTCCCTTCCTCTCTCTTCCCTTCCTTCGCTCCTTCACTCTTTTCCCTTTCCTTACTTTCCTTACTCCACTTCAATAACTCCTTCTCTTACTCCCTCTGTCCTCTTAGTTCTACACTCCCCTTCCCTCATTCTCTCTGTTAGTCTCATTGTCTCTGTCCTCTTAGTCTCTCACTCCTCTTCTATCACGCTCACTGCCTATAACTCAGCCATACTCCCAGACTCACCTTCTTTCAGACTTTCTCCTTTACTTTTCTTCCTCTCTCTTCCCTTCTTTCACTCCTTCACTCTTTTCCCTTCCCTTACTTTCCTTACTCCACTTTACTAACTCATTCTCTTACTCCCTCTGTCCTCTTAGTTCTACACTCCCCTTCTCTCATTCTCTCTCTGTTACCCTCATTCTCTCCGTCCCCTTAGTCTCTCACTCCTCTTCTGTCATGCACACTCCACATAACTCAGCCATACTCCTACACTCACCTTCTTTCAGACCTTTTCCTTTACTTTCCTTCCTACTCCTTCACTCTTTTCCCTTCCCTTACTCCCCTTACTCCACTTCACTAATTCCTTCTCTTACTCCCTCTGTCCTCTTACTTCTACAGTCCCCTTCCCTCATTCTCTCTCTGTTACACCCATTCTCTCCGTCCCTTTAGTCTCTCACTCCTCTTCTATCACACTCACTCCCTATAACTGAGCCATACTCCCACACTCACCTTCTTTCAGACCTTCTCCTTTACTTTCCTTCCTCTCTCTTCCCATCCTTCTCTCACTCTCTCTCTGTTACCCTCATTTTCTCTGTCCCCTTAGTCTCTCACTCATCTTCTGTCACTCTCACTCCCTATAACTCAGCCATACTCCCACACTCACCTTCTTTCAGACCTTCTCCCTTACTTTCCTTCCTCTCTCTTCCCATCCTTCTCTCACTCTCTCTCTGTTACCCTCATTTTCTCGGTCCCCTTAGTCTCTCACTCCTCTTCTGTCACGCTCACTCCCTATAACTCAGCCATACTCCCACACTCACCTTCTTTCAGACCTTCTCCTTTACTTTCCTTCCTCTCTCTTCCCAGCCTTCTCTTACTCTCTCTCTCTGTTACCCTCATTTTCTCTGTCCCCTTAGTCTCTCACTCCTCTTCTGTCACGCTCACTCCCTTTAACTCAGCCATACTCCCACACTCACCTTCTTTCAGACCTTTTCCTTTACTTTACTTCCTCTCTTCCCATCCTTCGCTCCTTCACTGTTTTCCCTTCCCTTACTCTCCTTTCTCCACTTCACTAATTCCTTCTCTTACTCCCTCTATCCTCTTACTTCTACACTCCCCTTCCCTCATTCTCTCTCTGTTAGCCTCATTCTCTCTGACCCCTTAGTCTGTCACTCCTCTTCTATCACGCTCACTCCCTATAACACAGCCACACTCCCTCACTTATGTTTCTTTCCTCCCTCACTCAGTCCTCTACTCTCACTTTTTCTTTCACTTTCTCTTCACTCCCTTACCTACCTTGTCTCACACTCACTTGCCTTTATCCAGTCTGTATCTCCACTCTTTCCTCAACATCACTGCTCTTTTCTTACCCTTCCACACCCCCGTTCCTTTTCTACATTTTTTTCACTTATCCTCATTCCCCATGTTCACTCTCCTTCTCCTCACTCACCTCCCACACTCACCTTCTTTCAGTCCCCCTACTTCACTTCCCTTCCCCTCTCGTACCTTTCTTTGCTTTCCCACTCATTTTCCTTTCCTCTCTCACTGCACTCCACTTCAGTTACTCTTTTTGATTTCTTTGAGAATACAGCTATTATTTGAGAATTGGAGGTAGTTCTAAAAATAACTTTTTTTTTTCTTTTTTCGTTTTTTTCTCAACAAAAACAAAAACAGGGAATGTCAAACTGCTCAACAGGAGCAAAAAAAAAGAGTCAAAATTAGGGGTGGGGACGGCAGCGGTTGTTTTCTCCTGTTCGGACAATGTTCATAATACTTTGTTCACCGTAACAAAGTAGTTCGTCACAGTCTTTACATTTGATGGTGATGCCATCAAAAACAGGCTGAATATTAGGTATCAGCTGTTCAGGTCGCCCCCTCACCGATGATGCAGTTGGTCCTCCAGTCGAAGTCGAAGCACCATCCCTTGGAGCATCTCGTGCCAGAGCTCTGACATTCTCCCGGGCATAGTTCTGGGGGTGCCTCCTCTGAACGTGCCGAATCATGGTCGAATTTCCAAAACTGTATTTTCTTGTAGGGTCACCCCGTGAAAGGACAGTATTGCACATTTTGCACTCCACCTTTGGAGCATTCACTTTTTTTTTATCTGCTGGTATTGTGAAAAACTTCCAAATGAAGTGCTCCTTTACCCTAGGCTGAGGAGCCTCTTCTTCTATGAACCCATCCGAGTCCTCACTGCTACTGGTGGGTCTAGCAGCCATTATAATCCCAAAAAGGTTGAGCAGAAAAAACACAGGTCTTGCTGTCACAAAAGTGAAAGAAGAAGTAAAGGAAATGGGTGAGGTTTTCAATCTTTGTAAAAATAACTGTTAGCAACCAATGAAAAGTGTTAATTTAAGGTCACATGACTTGACGCGCTTACGCTGCGCGCACCGGAGAGCTTCCAGGGGCGCTTACGCAGCACGAACGTGGGCGCTTCCGTGGGCGCTTATGCGGGGCGCCTAAATGACGTTTTGCTAGCTTTACGGTAATGCAAAATCATTTCCATTCTGAAAATCAAAAATACTACTTTTATGAGTCTAGTACTGAATGGCTTGCATTATTATTTAGTTTTCATACATATTTTTTTTACGAATGCAGAAATGGCGCTCTCGCTGCGCTCTCGGGTGAGCTTACCAGTGCGCGCCCCCTTAGCGCTCCAAGACAAAATGATATGGGTAAGCTTACCCGTGCATGCACACTGAGCGCTCCAAGACAAAATTATACGGGTAAGCTTACCGGTGCGCACACCCTGAGCGCCCCAGGAAAAAATGATGAAAAAATAACATTGAAAAAATATTTGTTTTTTTTTAAATTAATAATAATTAATAGTTATAAAAAACAGCTAATAAAAAAAACACTAAAAATCGTAGGTTACAAACTCGATATACAAAGGAATTAGCTTTTAAAAAACCTTTGAAATTCACTGAAAAAACCAGAGGTTTCACAATCGTTATAGTTAGGAATTAGCATTTAAAAAACCTATGAAATTCACTGAAAAAACCATAGGTTTCACATTTGTTATAGTTAGGAATTAGCATTTAAAAAACCTTTAAAATTAACTGAAAAAACCATAGGTTTCACACCCATGATAGTTAGCTGAACATTTTACTCATACAAAACCATTGAAATTCCCACGTTATAGTTAGTTGGACTCACTATAACTCGCGCGCCCGCAATCCACTGCTGATGATGTCACATATTAAATCATTCATGACATGGTCAGTGACATCACTGATGACATCACAACTGACATCACTGATGACATCACTGATGACATCTCAAATGACATCACTGATGACATCATTCATGTGACAATACGATGCACCTCCTCACACTCTAATCTAACCTTTGATACATCCAGTGTTAAATACAGACTACCATTCCAGAAACCATTGACACACCAATACCAGTTACTACATACGCACTCACTGATTCCTAAGTCTACACACATATCCACCCATTCACACATACAATCACTCATACATACAGTCAATCATCAATACAACACTATTATATGCACTCATACACCTATACAGACACTCACACACTGCCACTCATTCATAGAGTTACTCACACACCTAGTTAGTCATGGAAAGAATCAATCACACTCCCATTTCCTCATTTATACAGTTATACACACAAAACCTTACTTATTCAAACATAGATTAACACATACTTACTCTCTTTTACAATCACTGAACTACACATTGATCCATACAGTCACTTACGCAATCACAGGCTCCCATGTATAGTCATTTATATATGCCAACTCTCACATGCAGTGTGTTTTATATATGTACTTACTTGGACATGTAGCACTGAGATATCCATTCACTCACCAACACACCCATGCACACAGTCAACCGCCCATACAGCTCTTTGCACATGCACTCTTGAACCCATATACCAAGTGAATCAACTGCTCACACATCTATGCACAGAGTCACGCACCTCCCAGCCACCCACAAACACACTCACCCTCACATACAAATACTTGGGCAACCAATCAATAACCCATATAGACACTCATATAGCTACTGATCAACACATGCAGCAGCTTACACAACAACAGACATACTGATGCACACCTTCAAACAGATTATTCACTAACCTATGCATTCAGTAAGACACATTTAATCACTCACTCATACAGTCAGTCACGCACCTACTAAATCCTTCATCCTGTCACTCATACATCCACTCATTCTTCAATATATAAAACATATTTTTACTTTTCAGAAACACACATTCACTGGATGATGTCATCAGTGATATCATCAGTGATGTCATTTGAGATGTCATCAGTGATGTCATCAGTGATGTCATTTAAGATGTCATCAGTGATGTCATCAGTGATGTCATTTGAGATGTCATCAGTGATGTCATCAGTGATGTCACTGACCATGTCATGAAGGATGTAATATGTGACATCATCAGCAGTGGATTGCGTGCGCGCTAGTTATAGTTAGTCCAACTAACTATAACGTAAGAATTTCAAAAGGTTTTGTATGACGAAAATGTTCAGCTAACTATAACTGGTGTGAAACCTATGGTTTTTTCAGTGAATATATATGTATATATAGATATTTTACCTACTGGCGGTCCCGCCGTAGAACGCCGCCACATGAGGCAAGGGTGAGGCGACTGCGTTGTTTTGCAACACTCAGCTGAGGGATATATATGGCGACCGCCAGTAGGTAGTTATAGTTAGGACCTTGTTCCCATAGGAAATCCGCAACGTTCTATTTGGAATAACTTTGGCGCCAGTCGACGAATCTTCGCGAAATTCTCTAAGAAGATGGGGGGGCTCGGCTCCGCTCCTATCCTGAAAGCTTTCGGGTGATTCGTCAAGCGTGGGCAGAGAAAAAAGGGAGGTCCCAAAACATGTTTTCCCCATGCAATTTTCCATAGGGACCATTAGCTGCGGCTACAGCCCGAACTGCTGAACGGAATTACACCAAATATGCAAAAAGGTAGAGTTTGGTTCACAGATCACGCTTTTTGTTAAATGGTGTAAATCCGTGCCCTAGTTCCTGAGAAAATCAAAAGTAAAATCATAGATATATCTTATGCAGGAGGATCATGCGCGTACCTTTACGAGCACGAGATGCATGCTAATTGGCTGTCAACTGTCTGTCAACACTCCAAACCAGGAAGTGTTGGCAGCAATCTTGTGTTTCGGTAGAACCGAGGCACAAGAAAAAAAAAGAAAGGCGAAAAGTGCAAAAAGAGGGCAGGGTAGAAACACCCTGACGCTCTAGGCCTGCTCAGGGGGTACTACAAGGACCCCCAAGGCCCAAAAATATATATGTATTTTTTTAAATCGCGGAATCGCGTAGGATACGCGTATCCCATCAATAAAAAAAAAAAACGAAGCCCCGTTTTTTTTTTAAATATATGTGGGGGGCTCACGGGCCCTCCGCCGCAGCCCTGGGGACCGCCACCCCCTGGGGCTGTGGTTGAATATATGCGGCGGCACACAGCCCCTCCACAGCAAATGTAAATGTGTGGGGGGGCTGAAAGGCCCCCCAAGCCCCCGGGTCCACCACCTCCCCGGGGCACTAAATATTGAAAGTAAGGGAAGATTATAATTTTTTTTCGGTACAATTTGGATAGGCGTACCCAGCGCGGTCCTTAGCGTGACCTCCAGTGTGCATGCGTTGGGAACGCGTATCCTACCACGTATGCTGCGCGTATCCAAGCCAGAAAAAGAAAAATAATTTTCAGATATCTATCAAGCTTATGTGTTTAGATGTTGGGTGGCTCTAAAAAGAGCCTTTGTGTTTATTGGTAAGTACCTATGCAGAGTCTAACGTTGTTGAGTAGGACTCTGTTACCCTCATCTGTAAAATGTACACCATCTCTTCTATAGATGCCGTCCATATCACAACGCAGATTGTTGTTGAAAATGGACCCCATTCTATAATCTCTAAGATATGCAGAAACAGCTTTATTGACATGTTTCCTAGCGTTTTCAATCTGTGGACAATATTGGTTGGACCAGTTCCATTTCTGCCTTTGGAGGGAAAGGTGACATCAATTCTCCAAAGGTGTCCTTCATAAGCATTTCCAGACCTACCCCAGGCAAAGTGCCTAGGTCATTGCCACCACAGTGCACTATGATGAGGTCAGGGTGTTGGAGATACAAAAATTATTTCACCAACGTCAACAATTGGTGGCACTTTAATCCTCTCTGTCCAATCCATTTAATGTCTACATTTGGCAAAGCTAGGTCTTTTTCAATACGTCTGCTTTCAGCATACCTTTTGCACCAGAAAATATAGCTGTGTCCCACAATCCATAATCTAAGCATTTTGAAGGAAGGCCTAGATGCACTCAGAAGGTGTTTGTATATGAAATGGTAGTCTGTGAAGTAAGGTTTTTCTATGATGGTGGGTGAGTTGCAGTTTTGAAAAAAAGGAGAGAAATGGTTGGTTGTATGAGAACATTATATACTAAAAAGTAGGGTGCAAGTTTCTATTTTTTTAAAGTATGTTTCTTATTGATTAAGAAGAACTGTTTGAAAGAAACATAGGATAAGGTGGTATTTTGAGAAGTCAAGCACACTGCTGTTTGGTTTAGTAACATTCTGTGGTGAACTTTTGACCTGTGTTTCAGTTGACTGTTGCATGGCCTGTTACTATGGTAACAGCAGAAAGCAAATTGGAGGTAGGGTTCAAAGTTATGTGAGTTGGAAAGGGTTCAAATGTTCAAGCAATAGCAATGTGTGTTTGATTTTGAATGAATGTGGGGTTTGTTATTTACATGTATATGTGTGTAGATTGAGTGTGTAGATATTTGCCATAGGACCTCCTGACCCCCTAGGCCTGCTCAGGGGGTCCTACAAGGACCCCAAAGGCCCCAAAAATGTTTTCGTTTAAGAAATCGTAGGATGCACGTAGGATACCCGTATCCCGTGAATTAAACCAGAAGCTCGCTTTAGTTGTAATTATCTCCCGGGGGGCTAAGTCGCGGGGGCAAAGTGTTTATTGTAGTGGGGGGCCAGAGGGGCCCCCCAGCCCTGGGGACCGCCAACCCCGGGGCTTGTTTTTTTTATAAAATAAAAAACCTGTGTGGGCGGTTCTAGGCCCCCCACACGCCCCGGGCGTCCACCACCTCCACGGGGCACAACATTTAAAAATTGGGACCCCCCAGCCACGGTAATCACCACCTACCCGGGGCTTTTTTTATGGTAAAATTAGGATGCAGGTACCCAGCGCGGCACTCAGCGCGACCTCTGGTGTGCAAGCGTTGGGTACACGTATCCTACCATGTATGCTGCGCGATTTCTAAGGCGTCGGGTACGCGTATCCAAGCAAGAAAAAAGATACAAAAATAACCATTTTTTCAGATATCTTTCAAGCTTATGTGTTTAGATGTTGGTCGGTTCTGAAAAGAGTCTTTGTGTTTATTGGTACCTATAAGTAAGTACCTATGCAGAGTCTAAAGTTGTTGAGGAGGAGTGTTTAACAGTGTGCTGAACTTTTGACCTCTGTGGTCAGTTGAGTTTTGCATGATCTGGTACTATGGTAAGAGCAGAAAGCAAATTGGGGGTAGGGTTCAAAGTTGTGTCAGTTTGAAAGGGTTCAAATGTTCAACCAATAGAAATGTGTGTTTGCTTTTGAATGAATTAATGTGGGAAGCAATTTGATTTGTGATTTACATGTATATATGTGTAGATTGAGAGGGAAAGTTTGACATTTTTTGGTTTTGCTAAGAACAGTGAAGTACAGAGGTTCTGTATTAGAAAATCTGGTGTGTGACTGACATTCTTCCTAATCTACAAATCAATTTGAAAGGTGAGTTGTTAACTTGTAAGGGGATGTATGTGCTGCATTTTGTTTTTAATAAGAGTAATGTGTTTATCCTGCTAAAGTGCAAGGAGTAGTTTAGTTGTGTAGAATCACATTTTGAGTTTGTCTGTATTTGGATAACCATTGTGATAAAAGCATTTTGTAAGTTAATGTGTTTCATGAGTCAGCTTTGTACAGTAAAGTGCAGTACTAAAAAATGTAGAATGTGTGCAGTCACTTTTCCAGTTCTAGAGTAGTTAATAGTGTTGCTTGTTTAGGGTTGTGCACTGAAATGTAGTAGTTATATACATAGAATATGTGCAGTCACTTCACCGTTTCTGGACTAGTGAATGTGTTTTTGTAAAATGGAAGGTATAATATTTTTTGTCTAGAGTCACACTGTGAGTCTGAGTGCATTTAGGAATCATCTGAGACAATCATTTTTGTATGTTTTGTGTTTGCAAACACCCAACTGCTTAAAAACCTATCCTTTTTTGTAGTTTTGATAGAATTAGAAACCAGTTATTTGTTTTTTATTTGCAAAATGAGTCATGGTTGTACACTAAAATGCAGTATGCACTTTTCTGTAATGTGTGCAGTCATTTTAGCCCTTCCATTTTTTTTAAATATCTTTATTATTCAACAAGTCAGCAAAATAACAAACAATCTTTCAATAATTCAATGATTCAATCCAATAATAATAGGCAGGAGTAGAAATTAATATATAAAGAAAGATAAGGAAAAAACATTAAAGCACAAAAATAATATAGAAACTAAAATAGAGAAAGAGACTTAATATACATAAGTAATTATACTAAATTCCTAATCAAAAACATTCCGATATAAGCCCCCAGACTGAATTACGTTTTTCATGGGCTTTTAAGCCCCTAGAATTTACCAATATGTGTTCCATTGAATATATTTCCTTCAACAGCAACAACCAATCACTAATATTAGGATGATATAAACTAATCCAAACTCTAGCGATGACCAATCTAGCCACCACACACAGAATCAGTAATAACCGGTTTTGTTGATGACTAAACATACTAGGTCCTAGCATAATATCCCTTGCATTTGTAGAAAATTCGATCCCTAAATTATGAGAGCAGACTTGGCCTATCTGTTGCCAAAAATCTTTCAATTTAGGACACTCCAATAACATATGCAATAAACTTGCAGCATGAAGATCACATTTGGGGCATTTCATACGTGTACTTGGTGAACCTACAGGAACCTATTTAGCTATTTTCTCTGGTGTAAAATACAAGCTGCAAATAGTGCGAAACTGCTGCATTTGTAAATTAGTGGCATGCACAGACTTCTTTACAATATGTAAACTTTGCTCTACGTCCTTTTCCAAGACCTCCTCCCCAAGTGTCATGCTCCATTCATGAGCTAATTTGTTACAATTCCTCTTTCTATTACTGGTAAGGATCTTGTACATTCGACTGATCTTAAATTTAGCAATGTCTTGATATAATAGGTCCCATATATCCGACTCAACAATATTAGTCAATTTTAAATGTGTCACCAAGAAGCTCTTAATTTGTAGATATTTAAAAAACATATGACTGGGTAAGTTAAACAAAATGTATAGTTTCTCAAATGAGGCAAACCCACCATGAACAAATAAATCACCCAATGAATGAATACCAAAATCCGCCCATTGTCGTAATACATTATCATGAAAAATATCTGGGAGCATTGGATTCCCCCACAGCGGGAGTTTATCGTGATAGTAGGATTGGCCACAGCTGTTAAAAAAAGTTTTCCATATAGAAATAGTATCCCGCACAGTCTTGAATTTTACCCGCTTAAAGTAATTAGGATCGGTAGTCTTATATATATACATCTTACTATTTTCTGCCAAAAAGAGTTGATGAAAAAAGGTAGAGCGAGAATAAATAAGTAAACTCTGGAAACTAACTGTAAAAGAAGCCCAAAAGTACATTTTAAAATCTGGGAAATCTATGCCCCCTTGTTCAAACGGACACTTCAATAGAGCCATGGCTCTAGGTGCTGTCCTATAACCCCATAGGAAGCTGCTAAAGAGACCATCCAACCTTTTAAAAAACTGTTAGGAACATGTAAAGGAATACATCTAAAGAGATATAAAAATCTTGGCAATATCTTCATTTTAATTATGTTGGCGCGGCCAATGATACCGACCGGAAGATTATGCCATTTTTTTTAACTGGATAGCTGTTTCTTTAATCAATAACTCATAGTTTAATTAAATTATTTGGCTAACCTGCGCTGTTATAACAGCTATCGTGCTTACCCCGCTTAGGCTATCCCCCGTGTTAAAATTTACCACCACCTGTGTTTTGTGTGCATTTAGCTTATATCCAGCTACCTTTCCAAATCTATCTACTTCTTTTTCTATTTCTGACATTGTCCTTACTGGATTGGAGGAAAATATAGCTAAATCATCTGCATAAGCTGTTACCCTTAATGTGTTTGTGCCTTGCCTTAATGGGATGATTTGAAGATTAGCTTGTAACGGAAAAATAAAAGGTTCAATATAAAGTACAAATAAAAAGGGAGAGAGTGGGCACCCTTGTCAAGTACCACGAGATATAGAGAATATTTCGGATTATGTACCTAAATACATTAGTTTGGCTCGAGGATTACCATATAGAGCTAGAACCCATAGTTCAAATCTTCCCCCTAAACCTGCCATCTCCAATACTACCCATAAAAACTTCCAATCAACCCGATCAAAGGCCTTTTGTGCATCTAAAAGCAACATACCCAGATGAATCCCTCTTTTTTCGGCTGGATCTAAAGCAGAAATGGCAGTATTTATATGGGACGTAGTCTCTCTACCCTGAATAAAGCCATGTTGGTGGATTGATACAAGCTCAGTCATTGCAGGTGCCAAACGAGTAGCTAATATTTTGGCTAAAATTTGGCATCTGAGTTAATAAGTGAAATGGGCCTATAGGAGCCACACTCAGTAGGAGACTTATCTTTCTTTAAAAAGGAGACTATTCGGGCCAAATTCCAAGATTCTGGTACTACTCCATTTTGACCAATATATTGTATTAAATCCCTGAATGGTTTAATTAGATGCTCCTTAAAAACTTTATCTTTATATAATTCCAAAGGGATCGTGTCATCCCCAGTAGCTTTACCCGAAGGAAGTGCAGATATTGCCAATATTATTTCCTCACAGCTAATATCGTTACACATACTAACTATATCTTCTTCTCTCAATGTTGGCAAGTGTATGTTCTGAAAATACTGTTGTATATCTTGGTCATTATCAAAGGTCTCAGAAGTATATAGTTTCTTATACTTATAGTAAGCAAAAAATTGTTCTAAAATACCCTTCGGTTCCGCGTATATAGTCACATTTGCTGATTTAATTGCCTTAATATAGGTTTTAGCGTTATCATTGGCTACCTTATGTGCGAGGACCTTTCCCATATGTTCCCCAAACTCATATTGTGTAGCACGATATTTATTAAATCTATTCACCATACTTTCTCTTAGTGCCTTTTTAGCTAATACCCTTTGATCTATTAATTTGCGTAACAGCACTTCTTGATTAGGTGAAGCAGACCCAACTGCATTTATATGGGCCTCTTCAGCCTGTGTCAGAAGCAAAATATATTGTTGCTATTGGACTTGCTTTTTTAAATTTTGTTGCAATATGAATTGTAATGTCAGACCACGAACCACCGCTTTCCATGTATCCCATATTACAATAGGTGTAGAGGTGTCCTTATTTTCCTGAAAGAAGAGTTTAAGCTGCTTGTTGATAGTCTCTACATAAGACTCGTCAGTAAGTAAGTATTTTGGGAAGGTGAACATTTTAAGGTTCATTTCTACAGGTGTAGCTTGAAAATATAACATAAGGGGATTATGGTCAGAAGTTATACGCGGACATACAATCATCTCATCTGTAATAGCAATGCCGTTTGAATCCCACGCCATATCAATTCTTGAATATGACTGATGCGGAGATGAGTAATAAGTAAAACCTGCAGTGTTAGGGTGTAAATATCTCCACAAATCAGTCACTAGATGCAATCTCCCCATTTCTATTATAGCTGATCTTGACATTTTCATTCTACGACCAGATGTCTGTCTGCTAGTATCTATATTGTAGTCAGTAACACAATTCAAGTCTCCCATAATCATTTTTTCACCTTCCCAATTTAAAAGTTCCATTTTCAGTGAATCATAAAACAGTGGTTCATCTAGATTAGGTCCATATGCAGCGCCTATAACATACTTTTTAGCTTTTATTTCAACCTGGCCAGTGCCCATTTTCCAGCTCAGTCCGTTAAAGTCTTTAAAGGGACGCAGTGAAATCCCTTTTGTTTTAGAATAGCCACCCTAACGAAGGAACACGATTGTGAAGTGCATATAATTGTTTCATAGCCGAGCTGACCTAATAACTTCCGATCCTTACAAGCTAGATGTGTTTCAGTTAGTACTACAAGATGCGGGTTATATGTTTTCAATTCCTTGCGTACCAACTGCCTCTAGAGTTTACTATTTAAGCCAGAAACATTCCAAATAATACATTTAATTTTACTCATCATAAAAATATTTGTTTTCCTGTTTAATGTAGCCCATCGTTCTGCTAAATGTATCTCTCTCCTGCCTTATTGTAATTATCTCTTTTTTTGTTAGCTGTCTTGTTGAAAATTTTTTCCCCAATTTTTCCCCCGTCCAACCCCACCCTACATTCAAGACCCCACCCCAGTACCTTGGGAGAGGAATTACCCCCCTAGCAAAAAGCTGCCTAGCAAGCAGCCAAAGGGAGACAGCGCAACCCCTAAACAGCCCCCTCACCCAAAAGCCTCTACCACCCTGCTAGTAAGAACATACTATTGATTAGCCTCTTCACATCAATTCTACGACAAGCTACAAATATACATCAATTTAGTGTTTCCCACACTTCTCCTGTTGCCATGTATTAAGTGCCTTCTTAGCCTCTTCAATGGCTGAAAAGAAATAAGTGTGACCTCCTCTAAGTACTTTTAGTCATGCTGGCTCCTGTAGGAAGACTTGTGCATTCAGGGATTTCATAGACTCTATTATTTGCCACATAGACCAGTGCCTATCCATCGTAGCCTTGCATAAATCTGAACGTACAAAAAAAGTTACGTTATCAATTGTTATAGGCGAGCTAGGACGGGCCTTAAGGTATACAGCCTGATGTAACATAAAATTGCCAAAATAAATTAACATAGGCCTTGGAAATTTAGATCCCTGCCTCTGTGGCCCAAGAGGTAATCTATGTGCCCACTGTATCTGACTGTTCCAATCCCAATCAGCCAGATCTGGGAAAGCTTTCTGTAATAACAGCACAAGATAAGCTCGAGGGTCGGAGCCCTCTTTTCCTCCTGGGACACCAAATAGTCTCAAATTCTGTCTTCTCTGGCAATTTTACAGATCTTCCACCTTAAGTTGGAGTTCTTTAATAGAAGTATCATGGGTCTGTGTTAAATCTGCTGTTTGTAGCACAGCCTCCTCAGTTTCCGCGATACGTTGCTGAAGGTCTGTTATATCGCTTACCAAAGAGTCAACTTTGGCTGTGGCAGATTGGAGAGCCTGTTGAATACCTGCATTATCCATCCTAAGTTGTGAGTAATGTTCCTGTGCTTCTTGCCTCTGATCCTTTAAAGCTTGAGCTAATTATGGTTCAAGACAAGTTCTCGTACTTAAGGCAGCTTCGTCATCAGCCCCAGGAGGAACTGAAGCTGAAACATTATCAGTTAACTTTACTTGGGCAGGGGCAGTGGGATTTATTGTACCCATCACAGAAGGGGGAGACAGACTGAAAACAACGGAAGTTCATTCTGTGTCTTTCCCTATCACACCTTCGCCCTGAGGTGCGTCTGTCAAAGTGACCCCAGAGAGTCTTAAGACCAGTGACTTAACACCACCCTTCGTTTGCACCCACCGGCGAAGGGAAGTATCATTAAGAATTTCCTTGTTGCCTGACACGATACCATGTTGGGCCACTTTAGTTAGTGCATTCTTGTTAGTTCCCCTCATATGTTTGCCATTAATTATTACATTATTTTGCTTGGCCCCTGATCTGGGTGTGTTCTTTATATTTGACTCTAGAGCCTTCCGATCTCCCTTTTGATTTAAAGTTTGATGAGCCTCCCCCTCTTCTGATGAGCTCAAGCTCAATGAATTCTGTATAGCATTAGGCTCATTTGCAATACTGGACTCGGCAACATTTTCTGTTAAGCTCAAGCTATCAGCACCATCCTCAACTTCCTTTGTCATGCTGGTCTGAGGTCCTGTTTCTAGCACAGCATTTTCATTATTCAAATTCAAAGTCTCGTTATCCCCAAGATCTAACCCAACTGCTCCCTGCTCCACAGTTTCCACATCATCCGGTGCTCCATAGCCTAATTGAATGCTAGACTGCTGGCCGGGTATAGCCCCCATCGGCAGCGCCGCAATATCCTGATTCAAGCCAGTATCTGTAATAACTTTAGATGAAAATAACTCCGCTGCTTTCCCTGAGCGGATCAACTGGAGAATACGTTTACCAAACTTCAAGTTGTCTGCCCTAAGTCTCATGTTCAGAGTCAACTGTTCTGTCGTCCCGTCCTCATTCCAAACTATTCCACCACTGCAACGGGGGTCAGGGGCTTCCCTACCCGTGTAGTACAAGCCGGTAACTTCGGCGGGGCCATTCTAAGCTCACTGCTTCTGCGTGCCGACCAGGACAACCAGGACTCCCAGCCGACTCCCGAGCACAGCAAACAAAACTGCCATAATCTATTGCTTTGCCTGAAGACTCCAATGCAAACGGCTAGCGTGAGCATGAGTCACTCTTCTACCAGCAGGTATGCGTGAAACTTTGTTGCGGATTTGTTAAAAGTTTATTCTTAAAGTCCTAAAAGTCTGACCGCTAGAGAGAAAGCTGCGGCACCCACCAACAAAAGACTTCTAATCCTCGTGTCCCCGTACTCCGGCATAGCAGTAGGGCGCAGTATAGCAAAGCGGTATAACTTTAAGATCCAGACTGGAGCTCCTTTTCGAGAACAATGTTAACTTGTTAGCTCGCTAGCTCGTTAGCATTTCCTCAGTTTTTTCTCATATTTCTCTGTTTAGCGTGTTTTTATCCAGCAGGGGTAGTGATTCCGAAGGAAGATAGCATCTCAGAAGAGGCTGTGGCAGTGCTTTTTTCGGGCTTTAGCGGGAGCTGCCTAGAGTACCTGACATCCCGGCGGCAATAATAGTGTTGATTGTCTAGAATCAGACTTGTGTTTCAAATCTACAATTCCCCAGTCATTATACATACACTGCTGCAAACACTTTGGGGCAGATTTACAGGCCCCTTGCACCTCTTTGCGGTTGTATTGTGTCACTTTTTTAATGTAATTTTGGTGCCAATAATGCAGCAAATTGCTTATGTATTTGCAAAATTAGTTTCTAGACTAGTAAATGTGTTTTTGTAAAATGCAAGGTTTAATATTTTTTGTCTAGAATCACACTGTGAGTCTGTGTGCATTTAGGAATCATTCTGAGAGAAGCATTTTTATACGTTTTGAATTTGCAGACACATAACTGCTTGCTTTCGTATTTGAAAAATGAGTTATGGTTGTACACTAAAATGCAGTATTTACATTTCTGGAATGTGTGCAGTCATTTTAGCACTTTCACATTCTATTGCATCACTTTTGCACTGTTGTAGTGACCCATTCAGCAGTATGTACTAATCCATTCACTGTCCTAAAACTGTAGCACATATAAATTCAGCCAGGGACTCTCCTTGCAGAACTGTAATCATTCAGTCAGTACCCAAGTACTCATGCAGCGAAGTAGGCCTTAGGGCATGGACTGCTTCAAACCCTTATACAGTATGCATGCAGTCTTGTATCCACCTGCACACTTGTCTTTCACACCTTCAATTCCCCAGTCTGTATCCTTACACTTTCACCAAGCACTCTGTCACTGCTGTTGCACTGTTGTAGGGACCAATTCAGCAGTACGAGCTAATCCATCACTGTGCTAAAACTCAAGCACTTATAAATTCAGTCAGGCACTCTCCATGCAGCACTGTAATCATTCAGCAGTATGTACTAGTTCATTTACTGCGCTAAAACTCAAGCATTATATATTCACTTAGGCACTTGTTTGATCAGAAATGGACCTGGGGCCCACAGGTAAGAGCAAAGAGGTTGGCTGTCATTAGATCATCATCAGCACTCCTGGGCTTTGCTGGTAGGCTAGGGGCTAGGCCTATGGAAGCTCTGTTAAAAATCTATAAGAGTAAATCTGTGGCCATTGCGCTATATGGTTCCGCATTGTGGGGTTATGTAAACTTGGAACCAATCCAGAGAGCTGAGAATAGATTCATCAGAACCTTGCTTTCTGTACCACAGTCGACCCCAACCTACTCCATCCATAAAGAAGTGGGCCTACATTTCTTGTCTGACATGCTGAGCATGGCCCCTCTGACCTTTTGGTTAAAAACGTGGATGAACGAAGAACTCCCATTAAATCATAAGATCATGTCTGACGTTCTGTCCCTGGACAAATCTAACAAGATCCCCTGGTTGGCCTATCTGGCTAAGGCATTTTCAGACCTGGGACGTCCAGAGATTTTTTCCTCCCCCGAGAACATCAAGGTACATGACATCGATTTTGTAAAAAAGTCCTTTATGGGAAGGAAGGAAGCATGCCGTGAAGAATGTGAACTGGCGAAACCGTCAGTGAGGGAACATTGCCTACTTGTTAACTCATTTTCACTAGCACCTTACCTTGGTTTTGTTACAATTCCCTTCCATAGGTTCCTTTTAACTAAGTTTAGATTTAATTTGTTACATTTTTATTTAGGCTCTTTTAAAAGTTGGCAGAAGCCGGAACTAGCCTTGCCCTGTAGCTGCGACCAGTTCTCTGTACAAGATACAATGCATTTTGTCATGTTTTGTGGGTTGTATTTAGAGCCAAGAAAAAAGATACTTGTTGCCCATTCTTAAAGAGGCTGGCTTCACTCAAGTGAGACCGGCCCTGCTCTTTTTACAATTACTGCTCAATCCCCACATTACTTTTTGTATAGCTAATTTTCTGGTAGCCGCTTCAAGGGTGAAAGCTGTCTGCCTAGATTCGCCTTAAAGCAAATGTTTTACTATATATACTCATTTTTGAATGTAATACTTTTTAACTGTCTGTAATACTTTTTAATTGCTTGTTTGTATCTACCGTTTTTTAAGAAAAAGAGAAAAAAAAAACCTTGTATGAAATGTTTTTAACTTTTCCCCCTCTTTGTATGGCTTTTAAATAAGTCGAATAAAGATAGTCTGACTGACTGACTGACACTTAGGCACTCTCCTTACAGAACTCTCATCATTCAGTCAGTACCCAAGTACTCATGCAGCAAAGTAGGCCTTAGCACATGGACTGCTTCAAACACGTATGCACTATGCATACAGTCTTCTATTCATCTGTACACTTGTCTTTCACATTTTCCATTCCCCTGTCTGTATCTTTACACTTCCACCAAACACTCTGTCACTGCTGTTGCACTGTTGTAGTGACCCATTCAGTAGTATGTACTAATCCATTCACTGTGCCAGAACTGAAGCACTTATAAATTCAATCAAACACTCTCCATGCAGAATTGTAATCATTCAGTCAGTACCCAAGTACTGATGCAGCGAAGTAGGCCTTAGGACATGGACTGCTTCAATCCTCTATGCACTATGCATGCAGTATTCTATCCACCTGCACACTTGTCTTTCACATGTTCAATTCCCCAGTCTGTATCCTTACACTTCCAGCAAACAGTCTGTCCTTGCCCTTGCACTGTTGTAGTGACCCATTCAGCGGTATGTACTAATCATTCAGTGCGCTAAAACTCAAGCACCCTTAGATTAACTCATCAATTCTCCTTACAGTACTGTAATCATTCACTCAGTACCCAAGTACTCATGTAGCAAAGTAGGCCCTAGGACAAGGACCGCTTCAAACCCCTATGCTGTATGCATGCAGTTGTCTATCCACGTGCACACTTGTCTTTCACATCTTCAATTCCCCGGTTAGTATCCATGATGTTGAAGCAAATACTCTGTGTCTTCCCTTGTACTGCCATAGTGATGCATTCAGCACCATGTACTAATCAATTCACTGCTCCAAAACCCAACCACTTATACATTCATTCAGGTACTTTTCTTTCAGATGTAGTTCATGAAACTCCTATGCAGTATGTATGCACTTCTGTTATCAGTTATACAATTGTTTTTTATACTTAGTCATTGTAGATTGTATTTGTTTAGTCATAGAATAGTGTATTTAATAGATTTATTTTCATAACATTATATATATTTTTTATAACAGATTCCATTCTTCAACACTAAAAGAAATTCATCATGCCTTCAAAAAGTGAAAGAGGAAAGAACATAAAAAAGCTTATCATTTCAAAAGAAGTCATCCACAAGATTTACCTGTACAACAATGTGTGGTGAAAAAGAAAAAAACTCCTGGTAAGAGAACAAAGGATTTTCTAAAAAAAACTATCAAACACTAGGAATAGTGTGGAGAATGTGAAATATAAAAAGAATGTATCTGCAAAAAAAAAAGAAAAACAATATAAAAAACATAAATGATGGGAAATCATGTTCTAAAGAAACACTGTATAGTAAAAGGAGGAAGAATCAATTTCAGGAATTTAGAAAAAGAATGTTTTACAATAGAGTTGTCTTAAACTTAATAAAGGATATGAAGAAATGTAAAAGAAAATCAGCATTTTATAAGAATAAGAAACATATTGAAAGTATTGTTGAGAAGGCATTTAAATGAAAAAGGAAATTATTTATTTTAATAATCAATAGAAGTCGATCTCCACATAAACCAATCCATTTAATAAACGCCAAAAGTAGGTGGAGAAGACTAATTAACAGAACTAATGTTTCTGATTTTTTTTGGGGTGAATGGAAACACAGTTCAAGTTCTGAGCCTTTTTTTAATGAAGAGAGTTATCTTCAGAGTAATGATTTGTTGCATGCATTTGACACCAGTGGACGAGCTTATGAGGTTAGAAATGGTTGTTCCATTGAGAAAGAGAACATTGTTCCCAGAAATGCAGAGGAGGTGTTAGCTAATGAAGTTTTAGGGAGACGTCCTAAAACTCCAGTGTACACTTGGAATTGCAGTAGTCTTTGTAGTGTACGACATGAATCTATTGATTTTTTACGCAATTTCTGATGTAAGTATACTAAAAAAAGTGTTAAACAAAAGACTAAGATGTTGCAAGGAGTAGACCCTTGCAGAGCGAGAGAAAATACTGGTTTGCAAGGTCATTCTCTGTCTTGCCTTTCTAGAAAAGTATGTCAAAGTGTTTTGCACCATTTCAGGATGTTAGCAGTACATCATACTCAAATGAAGAAATTAGTCAGAACATTGTACTATGCACAAAGTGAAGCACTAATGTTAAAAAAGTTGAACAGTGCTCTTTTACGTGGATCAGTATCAGATGTAATGAACGTTTCTGAAGAAATTTAGTTTAGTTACTTTGGTCCTGAGCAAGACAGTGCAGAAACTGATACATTAATAGAAGGAAATGTGGAAGAGAATGTACAACATTCTGGTACAAAAAATTTTGAGCAAGAAATTACGAAGTTTAAGGTGATTTCAGGTGAAAGGCCAAATTATTCTTGTATTTGTTGTCGACAAACTCATTATAAAAATCAGACTAGGACTGTTGATCTGTATTTAAAAAGTGAAAGTGAAAATAATAATGAGTGGAAGGAATTTGCAACTTATTTGTTGGTAGAGAATAGTTTTCATTTTGGTTCTGATCAACATATTTGTAAATATTGTTATAACACATTAGACAAGAACAAAATGCCTGCTAGAGCTGTGCATAATAATATTGAATTGATAAATATTCCTTCTGAACTGATGGATTTAAATACCTATGAGTCTATTCTTATTCAATGTGTGCATCCATTTCAGGCTATTGTTCTTATGGAGCATAAGACAGGGAAATTGCCTCCTTCAGATTTACAGAGAGGATTAAAGGGAAGAGCTGTATATTTGCCTCTAGATTTAAAGAAAAATATTGAAACAATTGGTGTAGATAATGTAGAAGATGAACCTCTAGTTAGTCTAGTTAATGGTGTTCCTACTAAGAGTAAGAAAATATGGCAAGAATTAGTGGATGTTAGGAAAGTGAAAAAGGCAACGTTGTATCTGGTAAAAAACTAATCAGTACTATAAAAATGTGTGTGTGGGAGATGAAGAAATAACTTTAGAAGAAGATACTGACTCGTCAACTGGACAAATTGAAAAAGTGGATCTGTCCAGAACTGAAGAAATCTATGAACATTACAGTGTTCATCCACTTCATTCCAAAGAAGTTATGGGGAATACTGTTGAGTTATTCCAAATGAAGGAAGCAAAGGGAAGTCCCATGAGTGTATGGGAAGAAAGCTTGGAAGCTCGTTGTTTCCCTCAGTTGTTCCTCAGGAAAAGGAGGACGATATGATGAACGAGCTGTGCAGATTCCTGCATCTGAATACCGGTCATCAAGATTAAGCATGGGCGCAAAATCCGTTCCGCTTGCGGATTTTGCGAATGTTCGGTAAATTCGCGATCCGCGAACTCCCGCGAATTTCCCGCGAATTCACAAATCCGCGAGCGGCGGATTCCTGGGGCAAAAGTTGAAGCCTGGCTGGCCTGTTGTAACTATTTTACGATGGCGCCGGCAAGCTGCCAGGGCCATCCTAATATAGTTACTAAGTTAGCTTCAACAGGAAGCTCTAATAGATCAAATAAAGCAGGTGCTCGAGCACCTGCTTTATTTTATCTATCAGAGCTTCCTGTTGAAGCTAATTTAGTAACTATTTTAGGATGGCGCTGGCAGCTTGCCGGCGCCATCGTAAAATATTTACAACATGCCCTTCCTGTGACCAGGAGCTTCTGTCAGGTGTGCCTTCTTCCCAAATCTACCGTCGAAAATCAGCTGTGATGCTGGATAGAGGCCTTTGCATCCTTGACTTTCACGAGCGCAAACCTCGTGCTGTTCCTGTGGCCAGGAAGCTGAAGGGACCCCTGCACCCCTCGGGGCGATTGCGTAGTAACACACACATGGTCGCTGAAACTAGTTGAAGCTAAAATGCAGTGACTCATTCATCTGCCCAAAAAAAATCGTGAGCGTCGTCGAGGCAGGTGTGCCTTCTTCCCAAATCTACCGTCGAAAATCAGCTGTGATGCTGGATAGAGGCCTTTGCATCCTTGACTTTCACGAGCGCAATCCTCGTGCTGTTCCTGTGGCCAGGAAGCTGAAGGGACCCCTGCACCCCTCGGGGCGATTGCATAGTAACACACACATGGTCGCTGAAACTAGTTGAAGCTCAAATGCAGTGACTCATTCATCTGCCCAAAAAAAATCGTGAGCGTCGTCGAGGCAGGTGTGCCTTCTTCCCAAATCTACCGTCGAAAATCAGCTGTGATGCTGGATAGAGGCCTTTGCATCCTTGACTTTCACGAGCGCAATCCTCGTGCTGTTCCTGTGGTCAGGAAGCTGAAGGGACCCCTACACCCCTCGGGGCGATTGCATAGTAACACACACATGGTCGCTGAAACTAGTTGAAGCTCAAATGCAGTGACTCATTCATCTGCCCAAAAAAAATCGTGAGCGTCGTCGAGGCAGGTGTGCCTTCTTCCCAAATCTACCGTCGAAAATCAGCTGTGATGCTGGATAGAGGCCTTTCCATCCTTGACTTTCACGAGCGCAATCCTCGTGCTGTTCCTGTGGCCAGGAAGCTGAAGGGACCCCTGCACCCCTCGGGGCGATTGCATAGTAACACGCACATGGTCGCTGAAACTAGTTGTAGCTCAAATGCAGTGACTCATTCATCTGCCCAAAAGCAATCGTGAGCGTCGTCGAGGCAGGTGTGCCTTCTTCCCAAATCTACCGTCGGAAATCAGCTGTGCATGTGCACTCGCATGGAAGCCCCCCCACACACTCGCAGTGTGCACCGTCTTCCCGCCATTGACCCACTATGATGGACAGCTCACCCAAGGGACCCCTTCGCCCCTCGGGGCGATTGCATAGTAACACACACATGGTCGCTGAAACTAGTTGAAGCTCAAATGCAGTGACTCATTCAGCAGGGCGGATCCGCGGATCCGCAAATCCGCAAATCCGGCGATTTTGCGGATCCACGATCCGCAAATCCGCAAAATCCGTGGATCGTGGATCCGCAAAATCCGCCCATGCTTAATCAAGATTGTATACAGAAGATCCAAGATTTTGACAATGTATTCCGTATATGTTTCATCTTTTGTTTGAGAGTGACTTGTCTGGAGTTTCTTATGCAGTCAACCATATATTGAAAACATGTGTACATCTGCAAAAAATTTCGGCAAAGGAATTTATGGATAAAGTACACCAGAAAGATAATGTTGTAGAATCTCAGCTGATTAATCTCATGGCATGTCCGCGTTGTACTAATGAGTACTAGTTCCGTCGTCATGGAAAACGTAAATGTATGCTAAGGAACTTAGGAACTTTTACAAGGTTCCTTACTCTAAACTGTGCTGAATATGCTTGGGATGATTTATTTCAATTTCTTCGAGAGGCAAATCCAAATATAGTAAATAGTGAATACAAGACACCTGGAGAATTGTGCTCTTTGGATCCAGTTAATGTATGCAGATATTTTAATCATAGATTTAAAGCTATGATGTCTTTTATCTCCAATAAAAAAAATCCTCCTCTTTGAGACGTTGTGGATTTCTTTTGGAGAAAGGAGTATCAAGAGGTGCTCCTCGCATACATATGCTAATATGGATCAACGATGCCCCCAAATTCGGAACAGATTCGGATGATACTACGTTGTCTTTTATTGAAGAATATGCTACATGTGCTATGCCCAAAAGCACAGAAGAAAAGAACTTAAGACAACAAGTCTTACGATTCCAAAGCCATTGTTGTGGGAAATACTATACTGAATGTATGTGAGTGGACAAGCTGGAACAGGAAAAAGTTTCTTAATTAAAGTAATCACCAGTTATCTACAGAAAACAACTGAGTTTCATTTGTCTTGTGTTGTAACTGCTCCAACTGGGTTGGTAGCACACAACATTAAAGGAATTACATTGCATCGTTTTCTTAAGCTGCCTATAGAGCATGAAAACAAATTGGAATATCACAAGCTATCTGGAGAAGCTTGTTGTGAAGTTTCAAGAGTGCTTAAGAAAATTAAACTTCTTATTATTGATGAGGTAACCATGGTCTCAAACCTTATGCTTGCTTTTGTTCATTTATGAATGCAGCAAATTCTTAAAACAGACTATGATGTGTTGTTTGGAGGAAAATATGTCATAGTTTTTGGAGATCTACTACAACTTACTCCTGTGAAAGGACAACCAGTATTTAAAACACTTGCGCATGAAGATACCAGAAAGTCTTTGGGTAGCATTGGAAATGTTAACATTTGGTCATATTTTGAATATAAGGAACTTATTACAAATATGCGACAGGAAACTGATGCTGATTATGGAACTATTCTTCAAGATATAAGAATTGGAAAAGTGACTGAACATGGCAAACAAGCTTTACAGAGACGATTACTTTCCAATTTGTTTCCAAATGAAAATATCGTTCCTGAGAAAATATATATGAGAATTGCAGAAAACAAATCTGTAATCTGCTTAATGCCAACACTGCGTGAATGTTCTATATTCAATGAATACATTTTAAAGTTGGAAAATGTAGAAATTATAAAATTGGAAGTTATTGATAAAATAGAGCATGAAGGAATCACTATTATTTTGACAGAAAAGTTGAGAAGAAAATTGGATTCTTTAGAGAAATCGATATCTAAAACTGCTGGTTTAGAAAAGAATCTATATGCATGTATAAACTGTCAGGTAATTTAACGACGTAATTTGAATGTGGAAAAAGGTTTAGTAAATGGAGCAATGGGTAATGTTGTTTATTTTGTTAATTATCTAAAGATGGTTTTGAATTTTTGAAAATCAAATTTGATCAAATTGAAGAAGTACAACAATTTAGTCGTTGTTCAGCTCGGTTTTTGCATGTAAAAGATTTGTAAGTTCGCAGAAAACAATTTCCTGTTTCTTTGGCGTATGCAGTGACCATTCATAAATCTCAAAGTTTAAGTATAGATAGTGCTTTGGTGAATATTGGAAGTACCATGTTTACAGAGGGTATGACACTGCAGGGGGGTACCATAGGTACCCCCCATGTGCACCCCCCAGCCCCCCTTCACCCTGGGGGCCCACAACGGGCCCCAAAAGCAAAGACCGTATGCCTTTCCACGGCAGCAATGCCGCCGTGGAAAGGCATTGGACCGCCAGCATCTTAATATGGTTGCCACCATATGTGAGCACTTTTTCCGCCAGTCGCCTTGTCGTCCAGCGCAGATCCCCAGGCCATCCTAATGTGGCGGGGGGTCATTTCAGGGAGAATGGCAGACGGATTGCCCCCACCAGCCCTGCGGAGGCAATCCGTCCGCTATCATAATCGACCCCCTAGTTAGAGGAGCAACTCAAAACATGGAGTGTAGCCAATGTAAATCAGAAATGTCATCAAGATTATTTATACAAAGATATGGACAGTATGTAATTTTAATAATGCACCGTTGTACAGCTGATGGAAGAAAATTGGAAACATTAATTAAAAATGTTGTGTAACTACTCAAGTATCAATATCAGGAAGAACTTTTGTAGCTGTAGCAATTATTTTCCATGTTGGTCCTTCTACAACATCTGGACATTACACTGCTTACTTAAAATGTGATAAAGGTTGGATACATTGAAATGATGGTCAATTGTTTTTTTATACAACGTTTGCCTAAAGAATTACCAAATTCTTACCTAATATTCTTAAAGCCATCATTTTAGGAACAGCATTATTTACAGTGTATGAAAATTAATAATAATGTTTTGTTATTTTATCATTGTTTGAGTTGTTTCATATTTAGGTAAGACATTGCTCTTAAAAAAAACATTTAACATGGGTTTTATTTCTATTTTTTAGAATTTTATTGAGAATGTTGAATGTTTTTTTTAAGATACTCTTGTTGATTGTCTTTTGTTTTTGCCCGCTTTTATGTGATGAGTACAATTGAAATCACTGTTTCTAGTGAAATTCAATATATTCTGAGAACAGAAAAAAGGCAAATTGAATGTTTTACTAATTATTTTGTGTTGTAAAATATATATTGTAACGGATTTTTTCTTGTCTTCCACAGATGCTAATTTTATAATATATAGTTTTTTTTTATTATTCATTACGTTTAAGGTAAGTATAAGTAACTATAAAAAATGGTCAATGGGCTGTGCTTCTACACAGCTGAAGAAACAAGAGATGGACGGAGTACATATGTGTGCAAAGATGGTTTGTATCTTTTAAAGATATATGATAAAGTTAATATGCATACTGAGTGTCCCTGGGGACCCACTATCTCAGAAGATATATTCAAAAAGTGACAGAGAGTTTATTACAGAGATATATAAAATGGGACATGGCTTCAGAACAGCTCTCTGCAATGCACCTGTATGGTATTGAATAGAAAGACATGGTTGGCTAGTAGAGACCAGGGACTTTCAGGATTAAAAGAGACCAAATTGCTCAACACTCTATCATATTTACATATTTACAAGGACAGGATAAGCTACTGTGTGTAGCTTTTCTTCTCTATGTAAATATGTCCTTATCATACACAATACTTTGTTGAAGGGGCATTCTATAGGTGTTCCTGTGAGTATTTTGGACATATATAAGCAATGACTAGTTTCTAATTTTGTTAAAAGTTGAGCATTGGATAGGTCTTTAAGGATTGATGTGTGTGAAAACACATGAACTATTCAAAAACTAGTGTCAGAATGGTACCTAAATACACACAGATTCACAGTGTTATTTTAGACAAGCAACAGTATCCCTTGCATTTTACTAAAACACATTTACTAGTTTGGAAGGGGTAAGGTGAATAGACATATTCTACATTTTTTAGTACTGCATTTTAGTATAGAGTGACTGGTTTTGAATTCTACGAAAACTTAAGAACAGGATATCTTTATAAGCAATCATATTTATATAACCTTATGAACTAAGTTCTACTGTTGCAATGTTATTAGACAACTGTATTTACATAATATTTTGTTGGGCCAAATTAGTTGGTAAACCTACTTTTGTATTATGTACTAAGAAAACTGTTAAAGTGATGTGTTTATGTTTTTGTGCTAGGACCTAGAACATAACAGATTTGTTATGGATAAAGAGGGTTATATTACAGAAGAGTCATTGAAAATGAGCAACAGTTTATTTGAACTACAAAATCAAACCATAACAGGCAGTCAGACTGATTCAGAGGACATCAGTACTGCAGATGTCACCTGTGAATTTGAAAATGAAAGCAATCATGCTGATTTTTGGAAGCACAGGATGACGTAGAGTTACTAGGAGCTATAGACTCTGAAATGGCAAACCAGCAGTATGATCTGGAAGAAGTACCAGATGAAATCTTTAAGAAGCTGTGCTAAAATATGAGGTGTCTGTAGAATAATTTCACTGTTAAATAATAATAAATTCTGGACTATATAAAGAGATGCTGTGTATCTTTTTTATGTAAATCAAAAAGTGTGAACCCACCTTCCTGGGTTCAGAGACCTGCCTTGTGTTAGGGCTCTTCTAAAAATAAAGAGTGGAGCCTCAAAAAATTATAGAGAGAAAAAAATGTTTCTTTCTTGAGTCCCCTCACTCACCGGAGTTTCCTCACAGTGACATGCTTCATCATTGGGGCCATCCCAATTCTCTACGAAAAGGGGCGTGCTGCGACTGGCGAATTACGTAGGAGCACTTAGTTGTGAAGGACTATGTGTAGTGCAAAAAATGAAGTGAAGTGGAGTGGTGAATGGGAGTTAAAAATACCGTGCTAGTGGGCCTCAATAGTTTATTCTGCTCCTAGGTTGGTATGCTTAAAAGTGGGGTTTATACTGAAATCCGACCAGCTATGAAGGTAGGGTCAGTATATGGTCAGCATGTTTCATGCCACCCCATGCGTTTCTTCAGGAGCATACAGGGTCCAGCCCTGTATTGCCACTCCCAAAACCTGAAATCAAGGTTATGTAACTAATAAGTGATACAAAAATAATGCACACGCAACCACAGCTCAAAATAGACATGCGTAGTACAGAATACATACACTTGTGCCTATTGACGTATGTTTTGCTCAATGGCGAACATTTGCAGGTGCCTAATAGCTCATCATGGTCTCAGATGGGGGCGGTGTCGCTTCTATGGAAGCATTGTTCCTGAATAGCCACACCGTGAGTCCTTACCTAGCTTCTTCCCCGTCGGACCGCATCTCCTAGGAGATGCAGTCTATCTGTGGGAAATTTATATGGAGCCCTGGCAGTCCCAGGCGTGCGATGAGATTTATGACCTTACCTCTCGAGAGAGGGGGCCTTGCAGTACCTGATTTTGCCTTATATTTTGTGACATGCTTTTTATTGAAAATGCGGGTGTTAATCACTGGGGAGGGAGTGGCTAATAATGCTTCGGCACCTACAATTTTTGAAATTCTTATAGACCCAATTGCTAAACAATGCCTGTTTATATAGAATTGGATGGTAGTTATTTTAAATGCACACGATTTAAAGTACTGATTAGTGCGCTTAAAGTTTGGAAAACTATTCGAAAATTAAAGACACTTGGGAAAATCTCATATTATACTCCCCTGAATGCACTTAAATATTTGCCTGGAATATTTGGGGATAATGTTTCTCAAAATGGGAGGAAGAAAGGTATTAGGCAATTAGGGGACTTGTATTCTCCTGACGGTTTTTGTAAAACATTTGATGAATTAGCTTTACAATACGGTGTTCACAGAGCACAGTTTTTTAAAATGTTTTGCAAATTAGGGACTTTTTATTTCGAATCAAGGTTAATATGGGACCTGATGATGTTATATAGGGGGTTAGACGACAGCTTAAAATTGGAGCTCTATATCAGATTTTGATTGCTGGAAGGCCAGATGATCTTGATAGGCATAATAGGAAATGGATTGAAGGACTGGGAGAATCAGATATTTTGATTAGGGAACTCATTTGTATGTCTAGAGAATTATTGATGTCCGCGAATTTGAAAATTCCGTTTTTTAAGACTTTATTTGATTTATATTAAACCCCTGCACGGATGGCTAAGTGGGGGAGCGGGGACGAGGGGAAAAGCTTTTGATGCGGGGAGGGCGATGCAGACAGTATTCATGTTTTTTTTTAAATGTGATAAATTACATAGATATATCACAGATATAGAAACGTTTTTGTCATTGGTTATAAAGTTTCCTCTGACCATTACTCCTGCTATGATGTTATTGGGAAAGATGCCTACAAATAGTTCTCTGAATATTCTTAATCAACATCGATATTTGCTCTTTTTCTCTATGACTATAGCTCGTATTTGCATTCCAGCCGAGAGGCTGCAGAAAGACTCTCCAAAATTTGAAGTATGGAGAGCTCAAATGTATAATTTGTATAAATTGGAATGGGGGCTATTGTCTGTTAAAGGTCTTAGGAAGTGACAGATTGGTATAAATATTTTGGGGGCTTTTCGTGAATATTAGGAGGATTGATTCGAAATGATTGAATGGTATATTGGCTATTTGTGTATCTCTGGATTACTGGTCTAAGCTGCCTTTTACTTACTTATTTATGCACAGATGTATTATGCATGCAGTCTTCTGTCCACCTGAACACTTGTCTTTTACATCTTCAATTCCCCAGTCTGTATCCTTACACTTTCACCAAGCACTCTTTCACTGCTGTTGCACTGTTGTAGTGACCCATTCATCAGTATGTACTAATCCATTCACTGCGCTAAAACTCAAACAGTTATAAATTCACCCAGGCACTCTCCTTGTAATACTGGAATCATTCAGTCAGTACCCAAGTACTCATGCAGTGAAGTTGGCCTTAGCACATGGAATTATTCAAACACCAACCCCCTAGGCATGCAGTCTTCTAACATTCTACACACTTGTCTTTCACACCTTCAATTTCCTAGTCTGTATCCTTACACTTACAGCAAACACTCTGTCACTGCCTTTCCACTCTTGTAGTGACCCATTCAGCAGTATGTACTAATCCATTCACTGTGCTAAAACGTAAGCACTTATAGATTCACTCAGACACTCTCCTTACAGTACTCTAATCATTCAGTCAGTAGCCAGTACTCATGCAGCGAAGTAGACCTTAGGACATGGACTGCTTCAAACACCTATGCACTATGCATGCAGTCTTCTATCCACCTGCACACTTGTGTTTCACACCTTCAATTCCCCAGTCTGTATCCTTACACTTCCAGCAAACACTCTGTCACTGCTCTTGTACTGTTGTAGTGACCCATTCAGCAGTATGTACTAATCCATTCACTGTGCTAAAATTCAAGCACTTATAGATTCAGTCAGACACTCTCCTTACAGTACTCTAATCATTCAGTCAGTACCCAGTACTCAGGCAGCGAAGTGCACCATAGTTCATGGACTGCTTCAAATCCCTATGCTGTATGCATGCAGTCTTCTATCCACCTACACACTTGTCTTTCACATCTTCAATTCCCCAGTCCATATCCTTACACTTCCACCAAACACTCTATCACTGCTTTTGCACTATTGTAGTGATCCATTCACAGTATGTACTACTCCATTCACTGTGTTAAAGCTCACGCACTTACAAATTGAGTCAGGCATTCTGCTTGCAGAACTGTAATCATTCAGTCAGTACCCAGGTACTAATACAGCAAAGTAGGCCTTAGGACATGGACTGCTCCGAACCTCTATTCACTATGCATGCAGTGTTCTATCCACCTGCACACTTGTCTTTCACATCTTCAATTCCCCAGTCGGTATCCTTACACTTCCAGCAAACACTGTCACTGCTATTGTACTGTTGTAGTGACCCATTCAGCAGTATGTACTGATCCATTTACTGCACTAAGACTCAAGCACTTATATATTCACTTAGGCACTCTCCTTACAGTACTCTAATCATTCAGTCAGTACCCAAGTACTCATGCAGCGAAGTAGGCCTTAGGACATGGACTGCTTCAAACCCCTATGCACTATACATGCAGTCTTCGAGCCACCTGTACACTTGTCTTTCACATCTTCAATTATCCACTCTGTATCATTACATTTCCACCAAACACTCTGTCACTGCTGTTGCACTATTGTAGTGACCCATTCAGCATTATGTACTAATCCATTCACTGGATAAAACTGAAGCACTTATTAATTCAGTTAGGCACTCTCCTTGCAGAACTGTAATCATTCAGTCAGTACCCAAGTACTCATGCAGCGAAGTAGGCCTTAGGACATGGACTGCTTCAATCCCCTATACACTATCCATGCAGTTTTCTATCCACCTTCACATTTGTCTTTCACACCTTCAATTCCCCAGTCTGTATCCTTACACTTTCACAAAGCAATCTGTCACTGCTGTTGCACTGTTGTAGTGACCCATTCATCAGTATGTACTAATCCATTCACTGTGCTAAAACTCAAGTACTTATAAATTCACTCAGTCACTCTCCTTACAGAACTGTAATCATTCAGTCAGTACCCAAGTACTGATGCAGCGAAGTAGGTCTTAGGACATGGACTGCTTCAAACCCCTATGCACTATGCATGCAGTTTTCTATCCACCTGCACACTTGTCTTTCACATCTTCAATTCACCAGTCTGTGTTCTTATACTTCCAGCAAACACTTTGCAATGCTGTTGCACTGTTGTAGTGATCCATTCAGCAGTATGTACTAGTCCATTCAATGCGCTAAAAATGTAGCCTTCTATCCACCTGCACACTTGTCTTTCACACCTTCAATTCCCCAGTCTGTATCCTTACACTTCCAGCAAACACTCTGTCACTGCCCTTGCTCTCTTGTAGTGACCCATTCAGCAGTATGCACTAATCTATTCACTGTGCTAAAGCTCAAGCACTCATAGATCCACTCACACACTCTCCTTACAGTACTCTAATCATTCAGTCAGTAGCCAGTACTCATGCAGCGAGGTAGGCCTTAGGACATGGACTGCTTCAAACAACTATGTACTATGCTTTCAGTCTTCTATCCACCTACACACTGTCACTCCCTTTGTACTCTTCTAGTAATCCATTCACTCACCATGTACTAATCCATTCACTGCGCCAAAACACAAACACTTATACATTCCCCCAGGCAGTTTCACCAGCAGTGCAGAGGGAAGCATAGACTTGTAACATATTTATTTACAAATGTTGCTCCAGAAGTACTACAGTACACTGCAATTAAACACCTTATAGAGTTATGGTGTAGCACCTCCTTATAGCTCTGCACTTATACATTCACCATACACTGCCATTGTATTCTTTCATTCAATTATGCACTACGCATTCATTCAAGTCAAAGTCAAGATTTATTGCATAATTAATAAAAATTATTACAAATTTCACATGATAAAATAAAATGCAAAGTTAATAACATTTTCTTGAGTTATTACTTCTCAAGATCTAATGAAGTTAAAACGATACAGTTTAAAAAGAAGTAGGGAAGTAAAACTTCCTCGGATGCTCCACAGTCTGTCTCAGGATCTTTAATTCTAGTCTCAATTTGGCCCTCCGCCACGATGTTCCCCCAGATTGTCCTAAGCATTTTCTCGCCTCGTCCAGATATTTGACTCCACGGCAAAACAATGGAAGCTCCTCCCAACCAGCTTGTAACTGCGTGTCTGCATGTTCGAATATTCAGCTCGTTAAAAATGGATTTCAAATAACGTCGTCTGTGTCGTATCAGTGCCGGGCATACACAAAAAAGATGGGCTAGAGTTTCGGTTTTGTACCCGCAGAGGCGACATTCATTCAAAAAAACTTTTACACACTATCATACTAATATAGCTCTATTTTTGATTAGTGAAGTTAGTTCTAAAAATAACTTTTTTGTGTGTTTTTTGTTGTTTTGTATTTTTTGGGTTTTTCTGAACAATTTTTTTTTTTTAACAAAACAGTCTGGAACAAATAAACAAAAAAAATTAAGAGTGGGAGCAACGGTCCTCTTGTTTGCGCCTGCAAAGTAAGTCTAGGGATTGTTCTCCATAGCAAAGAGTCTCTTTGCAAAATTTGCACAAAATAATCAAATCTCCAAAAACAGGACGGATGTCCGGATGAGGACTTGATGCTCCTGCAGATGTGCTGGGTACAGCTGGTGGAGTCTCATCCCGAAGTCTAATGCATGCAGCACGAGCATAGTTGCGGGGATGTTGGTTTTTAACATGCTTAACCTTGCTGGCAGTCCCAAAAGAGTAGTGCTTGTTAGGTTTGCCTCTGGACAGCACTGCCGAACACACCTTGCATGTCACCTTTGCCGCATTCACTTTTTTCTCTCCATCAGGAAAGGAAAAAATCTTCCAAATGAGTGCCTCTTTTCTTTTGGGGACTGGATCTTCTGCAAAAAAATGATCATCAGAAGAGTGTTCTGAAAGATCTTCATCTTGCTGTGCAGCCATATTGGAGCTCTGCAAAAAACATCTGCTTCACAAAAAGGTCAAAGAAGAATGATTAAAATGGGTGGGGTCCTTCAACAGTTAGAATAGGAAATATTATGAACCAATCAAATCTCTTGTTTTCAAGTCACATTGGGTATGCGTAGGCTGCTCCTATGATGCGCGTATGTACGATGTACCCCGCAATTCGCGTAATTGCTTTTAAAAGTAATATACGCTTATTAAAATTAAATGAATACTATTTTCATGATTACCTCAGATAATGTCTTGCCTTGTTATAGTTAGCTGGACATTTCACTCATACAAAACCATTGAAATTCCCCCGTTATAGTTAGTTCAGCCAACTATAACTCACGCGCCTGCAATCCGCTGCTGAGGCGTCACATATTACATCACTCATGACATGGTCAGTGACATCACTTATGATATCACTCATGACATCTCCACTGACATCACTGATGACATCACTGATGACATCATCCAGTGAATGTGTGTCTTTCTGAAAAATAAATATTTTTTATATATGTATATCTAAAGGTCGATGGAAGAATAAATGGGTAAATAAGTGTCTAAATGGATGTTTTTTTTGTAAAATTGATGGTATAACTGACCTATTAAGTGTAAATTAGTGAATACATGTATTTGCAAGTAATGTTTAAATATTTAAATATCTGTATCAGTGTCTCACTGTGTGTATTAGAGGCTGCATGGGTTGGTGAGTAGCTACATGAGTGTGTATATGCACCAGGGCCGGACAGGCTACCGGGCAGTTGTGTGTGCTGCCGAGCAGGGGGATGATTTATCCGTAGTATGGGTGTATTTCGTTGATGGGGACCTGCATGCCCTTTGAAAAAAAAAGCGAAACGATTTTCGTTTTGCACGCACAGGTCCCTATCAACGAAAGCATCCCCCTGCTCGGCAGCACACACAACTGCCCGGTAGCCAGTCCGGCCCTGATATGCACATACTTGCCAATGTTATGAGTACTTCTCTTTTTCTCAGTGAACATGCGTCTCTCTTAATATGGAATAATAGGGATACTTTTCATAATTGTCTGTGAAACATAAAGTTCTATTTCAAAAACCTGTGCAAATACTCCGTTTAAAAACCTGGCTTTGCTTGTCATGAAAAAACAGTAACTAACATACCTGCGATGGCGGAACACTATTTCTGTAAAACAGGTTTTACTTCAAACACGTGTGAATTGGCTGTGTTGAAAAAATTCAACATCTCCATTAATTCAGAACCTTTTATTTTGTGGTCTTTCAAATGAGGAAAGATATTGTTAATCATGCCTCTAAACGGTAAATCGCCGGTTTGCCAACCAACGTTCAATTATCGTCCGTTCCACAGTATTTCTCTATTCCTGCGGAGGCATGAATTGGAATGAAGGACTTATTGTGAAACCGCACGTCTTTCAATATGCGTGTTTATTATTATATGCGGTAATTAAAAATTTGCAAACATTCGTGACAAGAATTTTCAATTCTATTAAGGACACAGAGGCGAGGATTATGCTTTCTCGATTTCTTTACTACAAACAGCAGCCAATAGGAACACAGTAAAGAAACGAAAAAATACAGCTCCCATGAGCACTTAGGTAACCATAGAGAACATATCCCTATATAAAGAACCATAGAGGGCAAGACTTCCTCTTTCTTTGGTCAGTAAAGTAAACAAATAAGTCAATGAAAAGTCAATTCACGTGGAACCGAAGAACAGCCTGGAGGAAACATCCGTAGGCAACAGGAGAACGATCATCAGGCGACCTTCCAAGGAAACCAAGGAGCAGACGACTGGAGTAGGCAGAACTCCACAGGTCAGAGAATCCAAAACGGAACCAAGGCAGGAGAAAACTGAAGGATCTCACTTCTGGTCAGAACCTAAAAGAAAACCAGAGCCGTAATACACCATCCCGGTACCATAAGGTTAAATACAAAGGGTAGGGAAACAGTGCAAGAAAACATGTCACAATGCCATAGCAATGAGTAAATACATGACACATGCAGTAAACTACATTTGGGTGGGATAATCCTCGCCTCCGTGTCCTTAATAGAATTGAAAATTCTTGTCACAAATGTTTGCAAATTTTTAATTCTATGGCAGGACAGGAGGCTCAGATTATGCTTGTTCAAAGCTGGTTCACCACCACAGAAGCAACATCCACAATGGGTTTGAAATAATACGTTTTAAACACAGTATCGGAAGACCAATCAGCGGCCTTCATAATGTCCGTCAAACTCACACCAACAGTAAAAGCCTTAGAGGCCATGGCACCCCGAGCGGAATGAGCTCCAAAAATGGAGACATCAATTCCAGCCTCAGACATAAGCCAACGTACCCAACGGGCCAGGGTAGCCGGCGCCACAGGCTTAAAAGGCTTCTGCAAAGCAATCAGCAACTGACCAGACAAATCTGTGCGAAAAGGAGCAGTACTTACCTCATAATCCTTTATGCATTGGACCACACATAACTGTGGGTTCTGAGGAAAAGCAGGATATGTCACAGAAGACATGTTACTCTTGGTGCGCCGGGAAACTGTAAAAGTGACCCCGTCCGGAGAAAACGAACGCCCCGCGAGGTCCAACGCTTGCACATCCAAAATGCGTTTACAAGACACCAAACAAAGTAGCATCGTCAGCTTCGCTGAAAGTTGTTTACGAGACAAGGAAGTGTTGGGAGGCCAAGCCTCCAGAAAACGTAAGACAATGGATACATCCCAAAGGGCCACATACTTTGGACAAGGCGGTTTTACCAGCCGAATGCCACAAAGTAATTTAGAAATCAAGGGATGCTCTCCAATAGGCTTCCCGTCAAAAAAATTGTGGCCCGCAGAAACAGCGGAGCGAAAAGAATGAACTGTCCTATAAGCAGAACCAGAAGACGCTATGAAAGCAAGAAAATTAACTACTAAAGTAACATCCACTGAAGCGGGATCCAAGTTCCGTTCAGAACACCAACAACTCTATCGTCGCCAAGCTGATGCATAACGCTTGTGGGTGTTGGGGGCCCAAGCCTCACCGATAAATCGTGTAGCGTCTCCAGATAAGCCAGGGACTTTCCAGCGTTTCCCGAAAGGCGCCACGCAACCATCCGGAGCTGACCCGACAGAACCAGAGGATGTGGGCGGAGAAGAGGATCTAACAATAAGTTCCACTTCTGTGGAAGCAGGAACGGCGTCGAGCAACTCATCTCCAGAAGATCCGGAAACCACGCCTGAGCCCTCCAAAGAGGAGCTATCAGAATGACCTCCGACTGGAAGTGCTTTGTTCGTGCCAAGACTCGCGGAATCATCGCGAATGGGGGAAACGCATAGCAAAGCTGAGGGGGCCAAGGCTGGAGAAAGGCATCCGTGGCCAGAGCCTCCGGATCCGGACGCCAGCTGTAAAACCTGGTCAACTGGGCATTGAGGCGAGAGGCGAAAAGATCGATCCAAGGCCGACCCCAGAGGCGAGACAGGTGCCGAAACACACGGGGATGAAGCCGCCAATCGCTGAAATCCTGCAGATGGCAAGAGTTCCAATCGGCCACCTGATTCTGGCGACCCGGGAGATACTCTGCAATAAGAGTGATCTTCCTCTGAAGGCAGAAGTGCCAGAAGTCCTTCGCAATCTCGGCCAAGAGCTTCGACCTCATCCCTCTTAATTTGTTCACATATCTCACCGCAGAGATGTTGTCCATGCGGAGCAGAATGCAACAGCAGGTGGCCTGAGGAGCAAGGCTGCGGATCGCAAAAGATCCCGCCAGGAGCTCCAGACAATTGATGTGAAGACTCAGTTCGTCCTGTGACCAACGGCTGCCCGTCGTCACAGACCCGCACCGGGCTCCCCAGCCCCAAAGACATCCCACTCCAGCACCACATTCGGAGTTGAGCCGAACAGGGCTTTCCCGTTACAAGCCTCCATGTGGTTGAGCCACCACATCATCTCCGACTTTGCGTCTGGGGACAGAGGAACCAGATCGGAATAGCGAAGACCCTTCTGCAAGTGTCTGATCTTGAGACGTTGCAGGGCCCGATAGTGCAAGGGACCCGGAAAGATCGCTTGAATGGATGAAGCCAACAGTCCGACAATCCGAGCGATCGATCGTAAGGAGACACTCTGTTTGGACAACAGTAACGTCAACTCTCTCTTGATAGACCTGACTTTCTGGGAGGGCAAGAGCAGTTGACAAGAGACCGAGTCGACTAGGAAACCCAGGAACTCGATCGACTGAGAGGGATGTAAAAGAGACTTTTGAGGATTCACTAGAAACCCTAGAGACTGCAACAGTTCGACCGTCCATGCCAAATGGGTCTGCAGTTGGACAGGACACTGAGCCATCAACAAAATGTCATCTAGATATACGATCAGACGCACCCCGCGCACCCTCAGCGATTCCATCACAGGTCTCAGGAGCTTCGTGAAGCACCACGGAGCGGACGAGAGACCGAACGGGAGAACCGCGTACTCGAACCACGTCCCTAACCATTGGAATTGAAGGTAACGGCGATGAGGCGGGAAGATGGGGATGGACAAGTAAGCGTCCTTCAAATCTAGGCGAACCATCCAGTCGCCCTTGCGAAGGAGATCCCTGAGAAGATGGATGCCCTCCATCTTGAAGTGGCTATAGACCATTCCGTTGTTGAACTCTTTGAGGTTGAGCACCAGGCGAGAACCTCCCCCCTTCTTCTCCACCAGGAACACATTGCTGACGAAGCCCTGCGGGTGCAGAGAAGACCCCACAATGGCTCTCTTTGTCAGAAGGGACTCGATTTCCGGGGAGATGACGGCCTGATCTCGTTGGGAAAAAACAAGGGGAGAAGGGGCGAGAGGTTGATGGGGAGGATGGTAAAACTCTATGTGGTAACCTTGAACAGTCTGTAACACCCAAGCATCGCTGGAGATTGTACGCCAATTGGGGAGGAAATATTGCACCCTTCCCCCCAGGACAACTGAATCGTAAGGAATTAGGCTCACCTGTGTTTGCGAAATCTTGACGTCCTCCCTGTTGTCCGCCATAACCGCCTTTAGAGGCCTGCCCACGGCCTTTGCGGGAGGGGTAGAAATTGGCTTTGGAACCGGAATAGGAAGACTGCTGACCTCTACCTTGTTGGGACTGAGTGCCACGTTGTTGGCCTGAACCACGGCCGAACGAACGTCCCTGGGAGCGTCCGGCCCTGCCGAAAACCGGGCGGAACGCCCTGCGTAGCTGAGATTGCGCCTTATCCAGGCCACTAAATGTAGAGACGAACTTCATCAGCTCCTTAAGGAACCTGGGTAAGGGGCCCAGATTCCGAAGAAGCCAGTTCAGTTAAACGTGGGTCCATTTTAAGAAGAATGGAACGATGACGCTCCGTTGAAAGGGCACAATTCGCATAGCCCAACTGGCAAATAGCCCGTTGGGCCCAACCAATCAGCTCATCCGGGTCGATGCCAGAAGCAGACCCTTGTGCCTGGTATCCTAAGTCCAGTATCTTAGTGAGCGGACCAAGGAGATCTAACAATTTATCCTGGCATAGACGCCAGGACCTATCAATGCCCTTCTTGGGATATTTTGTGAACTTCCGAAGGTAGGTAAGGATGGTGGGATCCACCTCAGGAGTCTCAGCGAGTTTGTCTGCCAAATCCGGGCGAGGACATTCGGACCGCAGACGAGAACGCACCTTCTGGTCAAAGGAGTCACGAATATGGGCTTGGACGTACTCTGCGACTTCAGGAGCAGGGAGCCAAGACTTCGAACTAGGGTGGATTATGTCAGTAGGCTCAAAGGTAAGCACCGGAGGATGCGCCGATGCGTCAACAAAATGCTCCTTCCTCGATTTCTTAGCAGGAGGAGCAGAGGGACCAGAAGAGGAGGACGAGGAAGAGGCCTCATCAGTATCTGGGATAGAGGGCGTAGGCCTTTTAGAACTCTTGGAGCTTGACAAAGATTTGGCCAATTTAACAAAGTCTGATGTGTGTGGATTCCCAGGGGACTTAGAAGAGCGCTTAGCGGACGCAAAAGAAGGAATCCATCCCTGTTCCTGCGCATAGTCCGTCAGGTGACGCTTCAATGGCCCAATGGCACGGACTAGAGCAGTATTAACAGAATGTTGCACCCCTTGATCAAGTGCATCGACCAAATTGTATTCAAAGGAGTCCTCAGGCTCCGCGTCGTAAGAATAAGAGTCATCTTCCTCATAACCAGCCATGATAACAAATGCGAGGCTGAAAAAGGATAGCCAGACAAGAAGCCCACACAGAAAAAGGGAACAGGACACAGAAGTGACCCAGTCAGGGGGAGTGACAACCCCTCTGCAAGCCAACAATGGAGAGCTACACACTCCCCACGCAAAGAAGTTGAAAGTGGAGGGACAGGCTTGCAGAAAGCCACTCTAGGCAAAAGCCTCTACAAATTATCCAACCCCAACTCGATATAAGCAAGGGTGTCAAGCGGGGAGCACAGCGGCAGACAGTGGGCACAGGCTGAGAATAACGCCGCCTCTAGCGTGTCAGGGAATCCGTGAGGTACACGGAAAAGTAAACAAATGGGCTGTCGCGCATGCGCAGACGCCCGCCTGCCGGCAAATGCGGAAATAGAGTGGCGCGCGACTGAAACGCGCGACCGCTCTTGTCCCCAGTCCCACTCCACCAGCGACGTGGGCTCCAAAGCGCCCGAGTCTAAAGAGAGGCGACCCCGCGCTCCCAAACAAAGACGGCGAACAGGCAAGCCGAGAGAAACACAGCGCAACGAGCGCAGCAGCGGCAATGCGGACGCCGAAGACGGCGAAAGTACACAACGCCGCAAGCAGGCAAGCTGAATGTTGGCGCACAAGGCAAATACAAAGCATGCAATGCTATAAGCACATGAATGAAAGATAACGAAGGTAAAATGACTTAACTGGCTGCGAAGCAGCAAAGAAAGAGGAAGTCTTGCCCTCTATGGTTCTTTATATAGGGATATGTTCTCTATGGTTACCTAAGTGCTCATGGGAGCTGTAGTTTTTCGTTTCTTTACTGTGTTCCTATTGGCTGCTGTTTGTAGTAAAGAAATCGAGAAAGCATAATCTGAGCCTCCTGTCCTGCCATAGAATTCTGAAGCGGCAATTTTAACATAACGCTCACCTTCCGATAGCAACTACGCTGTTATCTCTCCTAGCTCACCCAGACATTCTGACGAAAGTGCGTGCAATCGCTGCCTTCCGAATCCATATCTGGGGGCGCTCGTTTTGCTGGGACTTGTAGTACCTGTGTTAGTTACGTCAGTATTACAATATTAAATCGTACTTCATTCCTAGATTGCCCATGTACAACCTACCGCATCGGAAAGGATTTTATGAGGACTCTAAAATTAATGTATACAAGTCCTTTTGTGCCACGCACAAGACAAATTAGAACCATATACGGAAATCACCCCTGTGTGCCGCTGGGAGTTGTGGTTTATAACTAAATCATCTACCCTGTCAAACCCCATTTGTCCTTGTTGAACTGACATCAATGGTGCGGGCTAGACGCTTCTGCATTCTCTGTGGTTTAAAAAATTCTTAACATTTTGTCTATCATGAAAAGCAAAAACCACAAGCTTATTTAACTTGGTAATGCTTGCTGGTCACATATTCAATTGTATCATCACATTGATCACTAGATACTTTGCATTTATTTATTCAATGACGATCCAAGTTGTTATTAAATGCACAGAAATAATGACTGTTGCATGGTGTTATATAAAGTTGATGACGGACTTGCGTCAGATCCTCGAAATTTCTGACATTTCGTTCAATCCTGTCTGGACACTGTTAAATCGCATAATCAAGTAGGCTTCTTTTTGTAACAGAAGAGACTCTACATCTGCCACACTCTTAGATATACTTAATGCCATCAGCACGGTCCATTTAAAGTCTCTTTCAGAATGTTCCACTTTCACAAAATGCTCTACCATTGGAGCAGTTAACACCTTTTTTTAATCCTGGACCTGTGTTGTGTTATTCTCTGGTTAATCTGTTGATTCGTTTTGCCTATGTACAGTTTAGCACACGGGCATATTATCGAATACACAACGTTCTTGGCTTTACAATTAGTGAACGTCATGTGCTTCCATTTAACCTCTCTGTGTATGAACTCAGTACCCTCTATCGTGGAGTCACAAGCAACACAATTCCCGCATTTATAGTGACCCACTACAGGTTTCAGTCCCCATTGGCTGCGCAAATCGTTTTTGGCTTCTTTTTGAAATATGTCAGACCTAACTATCTCTTGGCCTATATTCCTGTTCTTCCTCATTGTGAATAAAGGTCTGGGGAAAGGACATTCCAAATTTTCAATAAATGCCAATTTTTTAGCACTATTTGTTTAAATTTATTTGTGTCCGATCCAAATGTTGAAACACATACCAACCTCTCTAATGGTGGTTTTATCTTTTTTTGAAGCAATGTTTCCCTTGATGTAAACCACGCACGCTTCTTTGCGTGTTTTAGCATTTTTTTCGGATATCCTCTGGCTGACATCTAATCACAAAAGTTGCTTGCGTATTGGTCAAAGTCTTCCTTCGTCGCATTCGTCTAAATTGTTCCACAAAGGAAGACAAATTCTACCCACCCCTCTAAAGCTTCTCATGTGAATGGGAAGCAGAATTTTCAATAATTCTCTTTTAGAATCATATTTGCATCCTCACAGTCACAATCTTAAACCCCATTGACCTTTCAGGAGATATGTCAGAGATTCAGAACACCATTTCTGGATCTGTTTGCTTCCCCAGACACAATCAAGACCCCAGATTTTGCTCAACAAATCAAGAGGTAGAATATTGGTGTGGATGCCTTAACAGAATATTGCCCCCAAGAAGTTATTTATGCTTTACATCATTTTCCACTGATTCCAAAGGTTTTAGCTCACCTGAAAGGGATTCACCAGGATCCAGGAGGGCATTGTTCCTTCGCCTGTAAAGCATGTCAGTTTCCACTACTGAAAGAATCGCATATAACCATACCTTCAGTGTCATCTGGAAGGGAAGACCTTGACAACACCATCACCATCAGTCTGGAAGTGGTGAGGTGAGATTAGAAAGAAAATAGTTGCCTTACAATATAGCAGAAGCCATTCAAAATGCTCATAACGTCTCAATGATATAGTCCAATTCAAGATATTGGGGTCCCGTTAAAAAATGTACAGAATAATCCACTTCTCCTTTACAATGTCAGCATGCCAGTTTTTATCTGTCTTGCAGTTGCTATAGGATGGGTATCACACAATTTGGATATCCCAACTGTAAGAGTTCAGTGAATGTCGAAATAGCAATTCAAGATGCTTGGGACAATCTTAAAAAAGGAGATATTTTGGTTAGCCAATTGTTAAAGAGTTTTATTTCAATCTGTCTTATGTCTTGCCCTATACTTCCATACAGGATTTGTGCTGATTCTAAAAACCTTACAGGCTCATCCCTAAGATACTTATATTCTTTTGATTTGACATTCTTAACATTGCAAGTGTTCTTTTTTGCAAGAGATACTCAGCCCATAGATTTTTTGAAAACTTATTTTGTTGAGATTTGCCCACTTACATGCCACACTTACCTCCCCATCCTCTTCCTCGCTCTTTTGAGTCAACGTAGTCCCAGTGGTTGTTCCTTTTACTTAACAGAGCCATAGCCACTCATAGTTTTTCCTCCAAACACAAAAAGAAACATGCAGTGTGATCGTACAAGTCACATTCAACATCAAACAAATAACTCCTAATAGCCCAGCTAGAGATGGGGAGATGTTGGCCATATAAGGCGATTGTTACACCAGCATATCAGAGTGATCCTACATAAGGTAGAGGGGTACATCTATATTACCAGGATCAGAAGTTCTAGTTCTATATGTGTTGATCTGTTTTATTATCACCCGTAAGCCAGCTACAGTTGCAGCAGGGATCGCACTACATTGGACAATGCATTAGATAGTCCTTGCATAACAAAGCACTATATGGTTAGTTGTGGAGAGATGTAGTCATGACCATAGCGAACGTGTAACCTTTACTTGACTGGAACTGTAACCAGAAATATTTAGCATATCTTAATTCTTCTAAAACATGTATTTTGTATGCTGATGTGCTTACTTTTCAAACTTGGCAAGAAAAAGAAAATCACCAATAAACAGATGTTTAAAAAAAGAATAAGGCAATGGTAACCGGGTGGGTGTCTGTAGTGGGGTCACTTTGTCTGAAGCCATTACTTGTGGTGGGTATCAGATGGAAGCCCAAGGCAGTGGGTGGTTTAATACCTAATTTGCAGTCATATCATCCACGTGTGCTCTCACGAAGTGTCCCTATCGTCCACCTGATGTTTTATAATCCCTTATGGTTAATGCAATTCAGTATGTGGTTCTAGAACTCAACCCATCCCCCTAGCCGTGGACTCCTGTTAACTTCTAGTGGTAGTGCAGCTCTATCGTACCTAGCCCATCTACTGAGTTCTGCTAGACATCCCCGTATATTAGGGCCTTTGGCAGCTTTCCAGGCTGTTGTTATATGGCATCTGGAGAGTCTGATGAGCACCAAATCTATGAATCTAGTTGTGACCGCTTCCGTCCCTCATCTTGTGAACCATTCTAGTGGACATACTTACAGGGTCTTGGTAATCTGGCTTCTTGGTGTTATCATAATTATATCTGTCATTCCAGCCCAGTAGGGCTGGAGAGCAGGGCACTCCCACACCATATTCATACATGCAGCATTGTCCCCCGGCATCTAGGGCAGCTCACACTCGAATTGTCATGCTTCAGATTCACTTTTTTGGGTGTAATGCATGCTCTGAGGAGGTAATAATTTTGGATTTGTTTGAAGTGTTCATTGCGTGATAATGTATGTATGTATGTATGCATCAGTGGAATCAGTGCTGGCTGACGGAAGAGGAGGAGCGGAGCTGTAGAGCAGAGCGGAGTGGAGCGAGCGAGTGAGCGGAGAGGTCGCAGTGGACTTGGCGTTCTGCGTTCGGTGTTGCGTTGCCAGCAGCCGGAATATCATCCGCCACCTCCCCTGTTACGGAGCCCCGAGCTTGGAGGCTGAGCTGAGCCTGAGCCCCTGCTGTGGAGACAGCGCCGCAGGGCCTACGAAAAATCTGCTATGGACTTGGCGGGTTTGGCGTTCGGCGGGAGGCTCGAGGCCAACCGAGGACAACCGAGCCCAGCTACTCTCCAGTCTGCCGGCCATAAGTGCCCACCTTCCCTCAGGTGCGAGTGCCCAGGGGGGGTCAAGCACCGCGCTCTGCCCTGCGCCACCCGCCCTAAGAAGAAGTGGGGTAGGGAGGAGAGCATTGGAGGCAGATAGACCCTTTACCTCACCCCCCCCCGCCCCTTAGCTACAACGCTGCCCAGGCCAGTAATTTGATTCTTGGCCCCGCAGGACCATTCTCCCTAAACAGAGGCAAAAAGAGGCAGTGGCAGATAGAAGCTAAGAAGTTAAGAAGCCTACCATTTGCCCGCCAATCACACATCAATCAATGTCAGCCAGCGGACAAACGCCTCACAAACAGGGACACAAAAATGTCTTACAGCAGCAATTACTGTATTAGCCTGCTGCGGTCTGTGAAGGCCTTCCATCATAAGACAGCTTCAAAAACTGTAACAGCCTATCTCAGCATCAATATTAAAAGCACACACAAAAAAAGGGGGATAAAACCTGGACCGCAGGGGAGCACAGGAGGAGGAATCACGTATTTGCTGTCAAGCCACAGAGCCTCAGAGCCGCAGAGCCACCAAGGTTGCCGAGCCCTCGGCTATCACCAGGCTATTGAATGCTCCCACTCCCGCATAAGATCCCCGCATCACCCGACTCACCCGACTTTTCACCTGACCACAGGTTTACCGCTACCCGCTAGCCCCCACCCGCCTCCCGCCAGCCCCCGACGGCTGCTGGTCGCCGTGCCTACCCCATTGCCTCTGCTTCGCCTCGTCTCAGCTCGGAGGTTTTGGTGGTATCGGCGATTGTGGGCTGGGCACACAGGAAGCGGGCAGACAAGCAGGGGGGGCGGTGTAGGTCCGTAGTGGGGCCCTGGAGAAGCGCGAGCGTGGGTGAGTGGAATAGCCTCACCTGTCTGAAGATCCTGAGGTGCGGTGTGCGGAGAGGAGAGGAGGAGAGAAGAAGAGGAGGTGAGGAGGAGGTGAGGAGCCGGTGTGATCTGTGGATATGAGATCAGGCCGTCAACGTGGGGCTCTGCCTAAACAGAAAAAACGACAAAAGCCAGAAGAGCTTATGGACGTTGCAACCCAAATCAAGCGGGGTCAAGAAAATGATAATGAAGGAGGTCCTGGTGTTTGTGCTCCGTTAAGGGATACAACTGGGTATACAACTGAGCCAGCTGAGGCAGCGACATCGGTCTTTAGAAAGGAGCATTTAAATGACCAGACTCAATTGGTGGTTGCCCCCGCTACTCCAGGTCAAGACTGTAAGAATTTGCCACACGTCCCTCATGTTATTCAGCCATCTATTAAGAGCTTTTTCTTTAAGTATCAACAAAAGCAGTCTCAAAAACAACAAAGAAAAAACAATCATAATATCAATTGAGGTTCTGTTGATATCTGTGATACCCACCCCTTACCTTCCGTACCTTCCGTGCCATTGGGTAAAAAAGGTGCTCACCCATGTGTATTAATAGAGTCCTCATTAGAAATAGATGAGCAAAAGGAGGATGTAATTTGCCACAATAAGATCATTTCTGATAAGGGTAAAAAGGGGAATAGTCTTGAAAGTGTTGAAAGTGTTGAAATAGCAGGGATATCATCTGAGTTAAAACTCTCCTTTCCGTCTCCTGGTCATATTGGGGTAAAAGCTCAAATTCACAAAGCTCAAATTCACTCGCATATATCTGTAGTATGCTGCACGGAGTCTACTGGGGTCGTCAGTAGTTAGGACGCGTTCTGCAATCAGACAGCCGGAAGGCAAAAAGAGCAAGGTTCAGTCATTGATATTTCCTCAGGTTTAGAACAGAACACAAGTGAGCAGGTTTTTGTATTAGATAGGGCACTATCAACCGCCGACCCAGTATCTAGCCCAAATGGTCATTCCAACAAAAATGGTAGTGTAAGACCCCTTAACCTGGACCAGTCAAGTATAACTCTGGAGAATAGTTTTTTCTTGAATAAATCATTATTGGTTCCAGGTGTGGTTAATGGTGAAAAAGATCCCATTGTTAATGATCAAAGAAAATCCATTAGTACAGACTCAAACGATCGGTTGAACTCATTGGATCTTTCTTTGCTAACCAAATTTGATGGGAATTTTCAGGTAAGATCAGGGCAAATAGGAAAAAAACTGGTCGTGAGGGTGGATTATGGGACAGTCTACTTCATACTATGGACTCAATTACTAATGCCCTTAACTTCCACTCAGACAAATTAGACATGCAGGAGGACATTTTAAATACACTGGCATCACATGTAGTTGGAATAGATGAAAAGCTACACCATCTCTCTGATCTGATTTCTAAAGTACAAAAGGACAAAGAAGGTCAACTAATAACCTGTACCTGTGCTCAACTGATTGACAAAATCTCAGATTTACCGTCTATTGTTAGTTCTTTGGTACAGGAGGTAAAATTGTTGTCTGTTAGAAAGGTTCAATGTATCGAAGAGGGTATCAATTGTCTTGGTAAACAAAATATTATTAATGACCCTACTGATGGGGGGGGGTCTACTATAGATAAATTAGACTTTTCACACAAAGGCAGAAACAGCGCAATTAAAGATGGTACAAACAAGTCGCATTTGTTGCCTGATGAATTGACAAGTAAGAGCCCCGAGGGAATTAAATCGCCAAAGGTTATCATCAAAAATTAGAAAGCCAAAAAGATCCCAGAAATTGGCCAAGTTTCGGGTGCAAAAGCTAACCCTGGGATCTTATCAAAAAGGGCGAGAAAAAGGTTGAAGAAAAATCATAACAAAATCCTTCATGTAATTGAACTCCCCAGAGAGGAAGCAACCATAAACCCTAAAAATATCAAAGAATCCGAAAGAGAGGAAGCAACTACAAACCCTAAAAATATCAAAGAATCCGGAAAAAAAGCCCTATTTCCAATATTTAGACTTGTAGACGTACCTGAAGCTAATTTAAAGGATAAACAAAATGGCCGTTCCACTAATAACCTAGCGCAGGGTGAGGCCTATGCTAGCATGTGGCCCGAGGTTTCCCAAACCAGAGACTCCAAGCCTGATCAACAATATGTTGAAATGGTGTAAAAACATGGAGAGCAAACCACCCCCAATTGGGAAATTGTAAACTCTATAAATCCACATGGCTCGGGAAATAAAACTCACGCTGCTCCCTCATGCATTCTAGCCCAAAAATCAATTGAGCTGTCTGCCTCACGTCAGCAGGCAGTGCCCGTATTGGACCCTGTCGTTGTGAGGAAGTCCTCGGTTGTTTCTAGAGTTAAGGATGAAAAAGAAAGTAGAGACAGTCGGGTTGAAAAGAGGAAAGTAGTTTTTTGCCCTCAGTACACCACGAGAGGTTCCTATGATATTCTGAATCGCGGAAATATTCTGAAGTTATTTAATGCAATTCCAGATCTGAAGGACGTAACATTGGAAGATCTGGAATCTGTGGAGTTTAAGACCGATTGCAACATCGAAACATCTGTTACTACTTGGCGAAGTGAGGAAATTGTCAGCAAAATAATTTCCATTGTTGATACATTTGACAAATGGGGCATCAAAGTCAGGAATATTTGTAGAAGTCATTACCCAACTCTGTTCATTCCTGTTAAATCTCCTTGTAGTATGACCCAAATAAAGAGCAGACAAAAGCTAGCGCAGGGTTCACCTGTCAGAGTACTGAAAGGTGCTTCAGGTCCATCAACCAAGCTGAACTTGCTTCGTGGTATTAGGATCAGGAGCTGTCAGTCAGGCTCACAAGTATGTGAAGGACTAAGGACTACCCGCAACCCAATTGAGGATTGGAGTTGGCTTCCTTCAATTCTATCAAAGGCTAATTCTGCAAAGAATGATTGATGTCAACCTTTCCCTGTAAAAACATTAAAACTTTTGAAATTCTGTTCTTGGAACACTAATGGTTTTAAAACACTTCTTGAGGACTCGAATTTAATGAGTTTTCTGATGTCCTTTGATATTTTAATACTACAGAAGACTTGGCTCATGTGTAGTGAACCTATTATCGGCTATTTCGAATACTTGAATGTGGCAACTCGTGAGGCCTCTATAGGTCATCCTAGTGGAGGCCTCTCCATATATGTTTCCCTAAACCTTGATGTAAAACACTTTCAGATAGCTCTTCAAGTAAAATGGATATTGTGTGTTAAATTAATTGCCAAACAATCAATTATTTTTCTAAATGTTTAATTGAGTTCAAAGAAAAAGAACAGGTCTACACAACTCGTACAGTTATGTGAAATGGTGAAAGTGTTATACTATGACCATTTGGACTCGATGATCATCATTACCGGGGATTTTACCATGCACCTTATTTCATATAAAAAGGGATCACACCATCAAATAGTTTATTAGAATGGGCCAACTGTGAGTTCATAAAATTTAACTTAAATATCCTCAAAGACGCTGATAATACACCAACATTCAGCAAAAGGGTTAGTCCTTCCATAATTGATTACAGCATAATTTCGGAAAAACTTGTGAAGGCAGTCCAAAGCTATCAGGTAGTACCAAGGATCGAGAGCGACCATAATCCTCAAGTTATTACTCTTGCTTTTGCCTTTGATTATCTGCCAGAGTCGAGAGTAATCAAAACAGTGCCTTCCGCCTTCAATCTAAAAAGATTTATATGGAATGATAAAATTAAAAAAGATATCTTAGAAGTGCTGGCCTGTCCAATTGTAGATCTACAAGATGTGATTTCAGAGGGTAATTCCATGGTAGACTTTGGCCTTGTTAATGTACCGCGCTTTTGACTAATTTCCCTAACCTAAAAGCTTCAGGTGGTAAGACGTTAATTCCCAGGAATCCAGGATGGTTTTCCCATCGCTTACAATACCTTAAAAGTAATCTTAACAAAACAATAAGATCAATATATAGGAAAGCTAACAGATCTTCATACGTTGTGGTAGCTCAACAAAGTAGAAAATTAAAAAATTTTTATAGGAATGAAATCTGGAAGAATAAACAAGCACATTATGAAACTATTTGGTCCAAATTACATCATGCCTGCAAATCGAAAGATCCGAGGCTTCTCTGTAGTATTATTAACAATTTAGAAAACGGAAATAATAGAAGCAATAGCGCAAATATTGACTAATCAACTTGGGAGACGTTTTTCAATAATTTTTAAAGTGTTAATTTAGGCCCTCAGTGTAGTGGTGGTAAAACTACTTTTACTCGCAATAACTGTCCAGAGATAATAGTAATATCGGGGCAAGATCAAATACGCACCCCGGATATTGAGTCATGGACGGTAGATAAAGTAAAAAAAGTGATAAATAAGATTCGATCAAACGGTGCGCCAGGTCCCAACGGAATGCCAAACGCCATCTTTAAAGCTACTTTAAAGGATTGGCCAGAGGTCCTTACGCTCCTGTTTAATGATGTACTCAGAACCGGTAAAATTCCTATTTCTTGGCAGGGAAGCATCATACAACCAATTTATAAAAGTGGCCCCCAAGATAACCCAGCAAACTATAGACTAATAGCCCTAACAGATGTTGATGCCAAAATATTTGCAAGCTGCCTTCTAGAGGAACTGGAATCATGGGCTTCAAGAGAAGATCTGATACCAAATTTACAAACTGGTTTTAGAAAGGGCGAATCCACTTATACAAACTTGGTTTTATTAACTCTATTAGGCGAAACAGCTAAATTCAGGAAACAAAAATTGTATATATGTTTTATTGATTTAAATGCCGCCTTTGACTCTGTGCCCCAAGACTTATTATGGCCAAAGTTAGGTGATTGGGGGATATCTGATACACTTTTAAAAATTATCAAAATATTATACTCCGATACTTGGGTCCAGATCAAAGTAGGCGATGGTAGACATACAACTTGTCGACTTGAAACCAATATCGGGTTGAAACAAGGTTGTGTTTTGCCCCCTTGCCTTTTTAATCTTTTTATGTCTGACCTTCCAGCCCATTTTAAAGACATTAATGCTCATTCACCCTCTGTGATGGGTAAAGAGATCAGAAACTTACAATATGCTGATGACACTATTTTACTAAGCCAGACAGTTATAGGTCTTAAAAGTGTTAATCTATATGTTAAAGGAAATGGTCTAAAAATGTACACAACAAAAACAAAAATAATGACCACGGGAAAAGGTAACTTAGGAGTAAAAGAATGGAATATCAACGGTCTGGTTATTGAGTGTGTAGAACCTTACAAATACTTGGGGATTACATTTGATCATAATTTATCTTTTAGGAAACATTTTAATAACCTTGAAACTAAAGGATCATCTCTCACATTTGCCTTTAGAAAACTGAGAGATAAATTACTATGCCCGAACTATGATCATTTGTTAAAAGTCAAGAAAGCGAAGTTAATTCCCTCTTTGGACTACGGTTCTATTATTTTTCGGGGCAAAGATGCGAAATTACTAGACGATATTGAAATCGGTCTTTAGAATCCCAAAACACATTACCCGTGCGAATGTTAGACTCGCATTTGGATAGAAGAAACAGTGTCTAGTCAGACAATCTGCATTTTTAAAGTCCTTACTGTTTTTATCCAGATCCGAGGAAGGTTCTTTGGCTAAGCTGTATTGGCTTGAGATCCAAAGAGGGGCCCATTTGAAAAGCTGGCAAACCTATTTAGATGAATGTTTACACACCTTTGAATGTCCGGAACTATTGGATGAAACAAGGAGTAAAATGGTTTACAAGAAAACAATTAATCAATCAGCAGCCCTTTTGTCTTGTATAATGGACAAAGATGAACTAAGGGAAAAAAACAACTTTTGTCAATTGCTAACTCTTTTATTAAACTGTATCCCCAACCGTATTTGCTATTTCAATTAAAACCTCTAATTAAGAATACATTTATGTTGTTAAGATTTCGGAGATACCCAACCAGAGATGGAATCCCAAAATAGGAAAAAAGTGGCCATCTAATGTCTGTAGATTATGTGGCAAGAATGAAGAAACCTTACAGCACAGAGTAACTTTGTGCCCAAAACTGCTTGCGGAACGAAAGATGATTTTAAAGCCGATTTTTACGGAAATGGGAGTAGGAACCTGCAGAAGTGCAATTATTGTATGTTTAAGAGGTATTACAGCTACTTTAATTCATCAGTTTGTTAAGTATATCCTTATAGCTGAAACAAAACTATGTCAGGAAGACATCCCTGTTATGAAAGTTAACTACAATGTTGATGGCATAATATTTTTAAATGTTTTTAGGGACCGCTGGGCTATGTTAAAGCACGTTTAAGCATAATTTTTACAATTGTACCACCTCACTTTAACGTTTCCACCCTATAGTGGATTATACCTTCTTTATGGATAATAGCTACTGCTAGCACTTGCCACTTTAATGTAATCCTCGGTGTTACCTGATTAATAGTAACAGTATTTGCTTTAGTAAGTACAAGTCAAGGTTCAACCTGCCCCGCTCCTCGTGGCTGAAGAATCAAGCTTCACCTTCTTCACCTGAAATCACCCGACATCGGTGGGCATCCACCTATCGTCTTCCTGGTCACTGGCAAGTGACCCAGACTCTGTCTCCTCTGCTTTCAGGTTCTTCTCATCTTCGATCCAGGCTTGCATCACACCGGACAGTTTCCACTTGGACGCCAGCAGCTCTTTGCAGCAGATCACCATTGAAAACGACGACGAAATCCAACACGAAAAGACACCTATGCACCCGGCTTCCCTAGCAGAGGTAACTTGAGTTCTCCAGTGCTGCCATGGGTGTTGACTCTAAAACCTCCTAGTTCTAAAGGGGTTTACTCCAAGTCCTCTTCTAAGTGTCCTTGATCTTTAAAATTCCAACGGCGACTTTCCCTATTGAAGTTAATGGTGATTGGTGGCTGTGTTTAGACACTGCACCCGTCCCCCGTGGGTCCCCTGCGTCACTACCTTGGATGGTACCTGGTGGCCCCAGCGATTCTAAAGGCTCTAGGCCTTGTATCTATGCAAGTCTTGGTTCTTATACCACTTTCTTAATATATGGTTTGGTATGCCCCTAGGGCTCACCGTATATTGTGCTAATTTACTGTGTTAATAAGTTTACTGAATGTACTTTTGCCTCTAGCCTCATAAAGAGACTAGAGGGATGTGTTTAGAATAAATACATATATTTTATATACATACCTGGTGTGGTTCTCCTTTCATTTGATCATTCACGAGATTATTGACTGGTAAAATAAGATGCTTTACATTCCTCCAAGACTCTCCACAGCCACCAATAAGATAGCTTTCTATAAAGGTTGTCTGTAACCTACCATCAATAAGGGTCGTTTGGACTGGTGCAAGGTGCCCACTAGAATAGTGGACAGCATATGCCAGGCCAACTTCTCACACTTCTCTTCCCGTAATTACCTGAGGAGTACCTGTGTAGTAAATAAGCGCTGAGAAAATTGGCAGAGACGGCTGACTCATCGCTGCCGAAGTCATCCGGTGTGTACAAACCTTTTTTTGTTAATCATAATTGTTTTCCTGAAATGTTACACATGTTCTGCAAGCTTTTTAAGAACAGCCGTGCAACCTGCCTGAAGAATGTCCAGGCAGCGTTTTAAAAGTAAGGGTGAAACCAAATATATTTAGTGCCACCGAGGCTAAGCCAAAGCTAGGTAGTGCTATCGTGGGTCATTGTGGCTGCTCCCACGTCACATCATTTAATTTCCTGTGTTTTTTTAATGAGTAACCCTCAGTGTCACTTAAAATACATCTCGCCAGCGTTAAGCCAAATCAAATCTGTAGGGCAGGTTGTACCTGACCTGACGATTACATTTAGTGAGCGTACAGACTTCAGTGTTCCTAATAATTAATGACAGAACTTTCTCAAAACTCAAGCTGACTTGAACGTATCTTACGGCCTTGATGATTTAAAGCAGAAGAGAACTTCATATCCGAAGGAACAAGATGTTACAGTCCTTCGGATTAAGGTTAAAGGGAGAACAGAGCGCGAGGACACAAGGGACACCCTGTTCTGCTAAGCAAACGTAGTGAAAGCCGAGCAGCACCGTCCCAAATATGAAGCTGCTGTGATCTTGGTAATTAAATGGAAAAACACACGCTCACAACATGCAAGTATTCTGGTGTCCCCGTGCCCAGCCGGGGACGCAACTACACCTGACTTTTTCGTGGGAGGGAGGGTTAATTTATAAGTCAGTAGGCCCGAGCAATCATTTCAAGTAATGATAGTGGAAATATCTTTATAACCAATGTGAGGGATATATATGTGCCAAACTGCAGTTTAAACATATTGGACACACACAATCTTACTATGGGTGACAGACTGGAGTCTGTATTTATCCCTAAATTCCTCACTTAGGCTTAGTAGTTAGATGGCGGGCCTACTTGCTGAGAACATATTGTTGATGTTGGGGGGTGGGGGCGGGGATTCGGGGGGTTGATCCATTTACTGCATATGGAAATTTCGATTTGTGATGTGTTTATTTTGCTGTGGTAAGATATTATTCATTATTTGACTTTGAGATATTGTCAGATTAAGTATGAGTCAAAGTCAGGAGAGTTTACATACTTAAGTAGGATTTATTTATTATCTGCTTAACAGTAAAACTTGAAATTGCAGGAGCGATTGTTATCACAGGTAATGGAGGGTACAAGTAGAGTTCAAGTAAAAGGTGTGGGGGTACTGCAGTTTTAATCCACTGCTGTTTTAAAATAACCCAATGTGGAAATCACTGCTGCTTCTGTGCCTCAGCCATACTAGAATTTGTTTTGGATAGCTGAAAGCAGAATATTTTCTTTGAATGTAGGTATATGTGTTGAGGCAGATCTTTCAATCGTTCTATCTTTTTGACTAGAAACAGTCTGGTATTGCTCAGTGGTTTGTAGGATCTCTTGGCTAAAAGCCTATTTGGTTTAAAGAGGATTTTAAGTTATGCAATTAGAGTTCCTTTAAAGAAATACCTATATTCATTGATTTTGTCTGCTCTGACTGGATTGCTGCAGAGCTAGTCATTGACATGGTCTGAAGGCTGTTCTGCTGACCCACAGGATTTTGCAACATTCAGACCAAGTGCCATGTCTGTAACCATGCTGTCTCATCCTAAAAGTGAGCAAGGTTGGAGACACGTGATGCTGAAACACATAGAGACCTGTATTATGGTGAGGCTGTACCTAGTAGATCTCACTGAACTGAGCACAACCATAAGTGAACCTTCCCCGAAGCCTTGATTAATGTCTCACAAAAGTACCCTAGTGTGGACCTGCTTAAACTCACAAGAGAAGGAACTTGAGAAAGAGAGAAGAGGAAGACAGTAACAACAGTATCCCAAGGTGCTGTAGCCTATGTGCTAGTGCATATTGTTGTATCTGCGGCAGTATAGCATTTAAAACGTGTGTATTAAAGTACGTTTCTTACACAAATAAAACACTGGGTTGGACAAACGAGCATTTCTCTGCTGGGTGCTCTGAGTTCCGAGTTTCCATACCCCTACATTACCTCCCTGAGAAGTGTGTGAATGGTCCAAAGTGCTACTACTAAGAGTCAAACGCTGAAGGGGTTGTACATAGCCCAGTTTGGGAAGCCAAAGTAGGACAGGCTCTGAGATATCCAAGGTAAAGCACCCCGACCCCCATGGCTGAGGGTGTAGCAGCTGCTTGAACTGCATCTAACACGTGCTCTCTTCAGAAAGGATATGCATTCAGTGACCACCTATACACTCTATGTCACCTATACAATCAGTGTCATCCACTTAATACTAAGTTTTCAATGTGTATGAAGGGTTTAATGGGTTCAGATAGAAATGGTGCAAGGGCATTACATGCATTGAAGGAAAAGAATGAAAACAAAGATTTTCTGAATGAATGTAATACTGTTTTAAGAACCACTTCACAACTTCTGAATAATCATCAGTACTCCACAACACATGACACAAGTCCATGTGTTATTCTTGAGGCGTTAATGTGCTTTAGTTAATGGATAGTGCTACTGAGTGACTTTTTACGCACCATTTTGAATCTGTTTCAATACTTCTGAGATGTACATTTTAGGTCTGGCTATCGCCAAACCCTGCGTGTTCAACAGAAAAAAGCTTTAAGAAATATAGCTGTCAGAGAGACTTTGGCTCCCACATGTTTACATTGGTTACAGCATTTGACCAGGCAAAATTTGTAAGGAAGAGTGCAGTGCTTGTTTCACTTCTACTGAATCCTGAGTGTGTTGCCTCACCTAACATGGCTACCCCAGTAAAACGCAACAACGTGACAGTGTGAAAGAAGAAGACCCCATCCTCGGTGATGAGATAGTATTGGCTAAGAAAGTTGCTCTGTGAGCAAGCAGCAGAATAACTGGTAGAAGTATTAGTGAATGGAGTTTCCCAACAAAGGATTTGCCCCATCCAAAATAGTTGCTATGTCCAGCTTGGTGACTCAGCGGCATCTGAGCCTATTTGCTTTTTCTTCCCCATTTGCATTAGTGACATTCACCTATTGCCCAGCCTTCCTTGCACTCCAGAAGTGCTGCTCATTGCAGCATTAGTCTGCAGGCCGATGTCACATGCCAGTCCCTTAAACACCAATCAAAACCCCTCACTTCACTCTCATCAACTTCGCTGGCTCCTCCATGGACTGTTGCTACCATCTCACACACCAGCTGCAGCCTCAGCACACTCTCCCTCCGATACCAGCACCTGTGGAGCACTATTGCTATGCAGTCCAACAGGGCCTATATGTTGGGCTACACCATGGCTTCAGAAGCAACAAAAACAGCATGTCTGGTTGCAGGTGACCACTCCACCTTTCATCACAGTGGCTGTTATGCAGGCCAATTGGGCTCAGTGCAGAACCAACAAGTACCTTTTGAGCCATACATTCTTCACCACTCCCAATTGGCTGCTCACCCACAGTCTAAGACTGATCCCAGCTCCCAAACCAGCCCCCACAGTCCCAGCTCAGTCTTCTTTCCCATTCCATCCAACAGTCTCAGAACACTCTCCCCTCTTGCCTTGCACCTGTGGTTTGATGCAACTGAATAAGCGTCTAGTACTGCAGGAAGGACAGATAGTCTGTGACTGCATTTATTAGACATGTTTGCATGTTCACAAGTGTTCTGTAGTTTAATGTATGGTACGTCAGAGTTGTGGTCTAGAAGTGCTAAGTGTGGAGAAGAGTGTAATTGCAGGGTGAACACTGTGAGTGTATGGTGAAAGGAATGCCCGTTTAAGTGCAGGGTGAGAGGTGTGAGTGCTGGGTGAGTGGTGTGCCTGTGAGAGAACCTAGTGTCCAGTGTGCTCTTGTGAATGGATGGGAAGAGTAAAAAGTGAGCCTGTATAAGCAGCGGATGACTCATGAACCTGTGTGAGCATAGTGTGAGCTGTGTGAATGCAGGATGATGTATTCCCTAGACACTCTAAGTAATTCACCGTATCCCTGGAAGTTGGCAAGTGGGGATTCAGGTGTAGTTCGAACTATGATTATTGAAGCTGATCCTGCAACAAAATGTCAACCTTTCGGACATGCCCAATCTGGTTTCCGCAGCAGTCACAGCACTGAGACTGCCCTGATCAAAGCCGATGACGACATCAGAACTCTCCACAACTGAGGAGAAACAGCAGCCTTGATTCTGCTTGACCTCTTGGCAGCCTTTGATACCGTATCCCACCACACATTCATTGAAAGACTCTGCAAATCGGCATCCAAGGGACACGCTCAGATGGATCTCTTCCTTATTTACCAGAAGAGCACAGAGAATCTGCCTACCACCTTTCACCTCTGAACCCAATGATATCATCTGCAGTGTCCCCCAGAGCTTATCCCTCAGCCCAACTCTCTTCAACTCATACATTACCCGACTGGCCAACTGCTAGACTTGGCATCTTTTTCTTGGGTTCCCCTGATATTTTGCCTCTAAGCCTTGTATTTTTGATGCTGTGCTGACTTTCGTTTGCTGGCTTAGATGGTTTGGGCACTTTGCCATTGCTTATCAGTGTTAAAGTGCAAGTGCTCCCTTGGGAAATTGTTATTACAATTGGTTCTCCCTGATTGGCATATTTGATTTGCTGGTAAGTTCCTAGTAAAGTGCACTGAGTCTGCCAGGACCTGTAAATCAAATGCTACTAGTGGGGATGCAGCACTGATTATGCTACCCACATGGGGAGGCGTAATTGAATCACCTGTGGCTGCTCACGGCCGGGCTTTGCTCCGCTGTTTATCCTCGGCCGGGCTTGGCTCCGCTGTTTGTCCCTTGCTGTGGGTGCTCCTGGCCGGGCTTGGCTCCGCCGGGGGATGCAACTACATCTCCCAGCGGCCCCATCGCGGCAAGGACGCCGCCGCCGCATTCAGGAAGCGCTGGGAGGCGCATAAAGGAGTCCACGACGCCGAGTCCTGTGGGAGGCGTAATTGAATCACCTGTGGCTGCTCACGGCCGGGCTTTGCTCCGCTGTTTATCCTCGGCCGGGCTTGGCTCCTCTGTTTGTCCCTTGCTGTGGGTGCTCCTGGCCGGGCTTGGCTCCGCCGGGGGATGCAACTACATCTCCCAGCGGCCCCATCGCGGCAAGGACGCCGCCGCCGCATTCAGGAAGCGCTGGGAGGCGCATACAGGAGTCCACGACGCCGAGTCCTGTGGGAGGCGTAATTGAATCACCTGTGGCTGCTCACGGCCGGGCTTTGCTCCGCTGTTTATCCTCGGCCGGGCTTGGCTCCGCTGTTTGTCCCTTGCTGTGGGTGCTCCTGGCCGGGCTTGGCTCCGCCGGGGGACGCAACTACATCCCCCAGCAGCCCCATCGCGGCAAGGACGCCGCCGCCGCATTCAGGAAGCGCCGGGAGGCGCATAAAGGGGACCACGACCCCTCGTCCCGCGGGACGTGCCCGGGTGCGCCCGGGAGCAGCCCGGGACAAGGGCGGGACCGTCTGTGGCCGTCCGGGGCAGGAGGAGGCAGGGCAGGGCCACGACCCCTGGCAGTTTGGCCTTCGGATTCAATCATCTTGTAGTGAGTGCCTAATATCTCGTTTACTCATTCTTTTATATTGATCTTGTTTATTGAGTAAATGGCAAAATTGCGCTCTGCCAAAACTCCTGCCCTAGTCGGGACTTTGGACAATTATATGGTAAAGATGGTCACAAAGATAAATTTTGATCGTCGTCTGTCGCTCAGCCGGATTAGCCCCCCTGCCTTGCCCACAGTCGACCTTCTTGCTGTAGACAACATTGACATTGATAATGTGAATGAGGGCGTCCCATCTGTTTCTCCCCTTGTAGTATTAGATTTTGACACTGCTTCTACTTCGGCGGACATTCTTGATAACAATTATGTACTGTCATCTACTTCCACTGCTGTTCCATCCTTGACCCGCCGCCCAGTTAGGGCTTGTAGAAGATTGATTAATAAGCGTGGGGGGCAACGTAAAACCAAGAAAACTGCAACCTCTCAGCCTGCTCGGGCGGAGGTAATGAATGATGATAGTACTGAGGGGGGTTACGAAGCTGTGAATAATGACCATCTTCAGCTACTCGTAGACATGCTGACCACTAAAATGGAGTTAATGATTAAACCCCTAATAGCAAAAGTAGATATGGCGACAAAAGAGGTAGCCAGATTAAGCACACTCCTATCTCCACCAGCTCAAGCGATCACTGAAAATAGTACAAATGTAAAGCAGAGTGATACTTCTGAGGGTGCTGTAGCAAACAGGAAGGGGGTTGATCACAAACTAGACCAAGTCTCTAAGGAGGTTTCTAGACTTGGGTGCCTCTTATCCACACATTTGTCACGGACTAAACTGCCTCAGATCATTGGACCTGGAACAGCTGCCACGGCAGCGGTCTCTGGCTTAAATAGCGGCAAGGGGGTCAAAGGTACATCCACGGGTCAACCTGTTATTTGTGTAAGTTCTGCCCAACTTCTGTCAAAGCCTGATACCATAGCTCCTACCTTACAGAAGAAAATACCCGCTAATAAGACAGGCAATAATAGTTTGGGGGGATAATGGGGAGGAAAAAACCTGTAGTTAATTTACCCCCTGATTGTGCACCATACACAGTGGTCTTAACAAATGTCCCTCAAGTAGACCCAAATTCTTTTGAAGCACGGGATGAGTTGACCAGCTCTCTAGGCAATAAAGTCATTGCTTGGCTAAATAAATACTGTGGGTTTCCCACCGCTTTTTGCAATGACATACTGTCAGAGCGCAGGGTTGAATGGATTGGCACCTCAAGAAAATCATGCAGAGGCGATTGTGTTATTGTAAATTTAAGACACCCGCAGCACGTCGCAACTGTTTTGTTAAGGGCGGCCTCCTTACCGGTCACCGAGGACAATATAAGTGTGCGCCCGTTGGGGTATTTTTATAACCATCTGAACAGGACTCCTACTCCTAATTCTTATGTTGGTCATCAGACCCCTACTTACCCCTCAAACAGGCAGGCCTTTTTCCCTGGGATGTCCCAAGAACACCAACCATCTGTGAATATGGACTCATATTGCTATAATCTGTGTAGGCCTAATTCACAATCACTCCCAATTTTGCCCTTGTTTAACAGGTTTGCCCCTCTATCATCTTTCAGTGAAAACGATTGACTGTCTACCAATGAGGGTTCCTTAAATGAATACTGTCGGATAATGACCTGGAACATTGCCGGTATTAGGGCCAAGGTAGGGATTGACGAATGGACTAAACTATTGAAGACCTTTGATATTCTTGCATTCCAGGAAACTTGGGACTTAACGAACAGTTTCTCTTTGGATGGATATACACATTTTTCTGTACCTGCTACTAGAGGAGGGGCAGGCAGTCCAAGGGGGGGCTTGTTAATTTTGTTTAAATCGTCTTTAAAAGGGGTGTTAACACAACACAATTCCGGCTCCCAAAACTGTTTGATTGTCGAATTTAATCCTCCCTCTTTTTCAAATATTTTGTTTATTAATTTCTATAATTCTAGTCCTAACGATGACACTAGGCAGAACTTAGATATCATTGAATCTTTTTTGTCAGTCTATAGAACCAAGGTAAAAGAGTTTGAAGTTATTTTTTTAGGTGATTTTAACAATCATCCCTGCAATCAGTCATGCACAGATCCCTCAGAAGAGGGGCCTTCGCACTCATTATTACCACACTTTGAGCATTCTACTAGGGGGGAGACCCTTGAATCTTACTTGAATGCTTGGAATCTGTATGAATCTAGTTGTGGGGAATTTGATAGTAGAACTCCTACCTTTAAAGGTAATGGCAACGGTACTGTAATTGATTATATATTTATGTCTTGTCGAGTTTTAGAGAGGGTGGTTCACTATGGTACTATGGTCTCAGTATTTAGCGACCATAACCCTGTAGTAGTGGAGATGTTGTCTAGTGTATTTTTGAACCAGAGTGGGTTAGGGGGGAATAGAAGTCAAGATGTGGTGTTAAAGGACCAGGGTCGCAGATTGAAGTGGTCTTCTGTTGTTCCTGAGGATGTTCTTCACGCTGTCCTTGATAGCACTGAAAATGATGTGCTGACATGTTTAGATACAAGGGCATCAAATCCTCAAGTTATGTCTGCCTTCGGTAACATCTGTAAAACCATTGACATCAGCCTGACAAATAAGAAAAAACAGTCTAAGCCTAGGGAGAAAAAATGGTTTGATCATGCTTGTTCAAGAGCTCACACTGTTCTGCTTAAGGCCCTTAAAGCTGTCCCTAAAGACCGCCCACTAATAACTACATTAAGATCTTTATATAAAAAAGCCTTAGAAAACAGGAAGAAGGAGATTAGGGAAACTGCTTGGTCACAACTGTCTGATCTTGAGATTGCTAAAAATAGTGCTGACTTCTGGAGGGTAGTCAATCAGCCATTCTTTTCAGATAAGGATCAAGCTTCCCTTGAATTAAATATCCCGGATTGTGATTGGATTGATCACTTTGAGGCAATATATTCGAGTAACCTAGTTGAAGATCTGTCAGAAGGTCTTTCTTTTTCTCAGGAGGTGCAGGGCGTTGTTTTTGAGGTCTCTGAGGTGGAGAAGGCCATCGATCAGACCCTAAAAAACAAAGCCCCCAGGCCGGATGGAGTCCCTGCTGGCTTCTTTAAAATGGACCCAAAGCTTTGGTCGAGGGTGTTGTGTGGTGTTTTTAATGCCATAACTAGATACAGTATCCCGGCATCCTGGAAGGAGTCTGTAATTATTCCCGTATTTAAGAAGGGAAGTAGGGTAGATCCGGCATGTTATCGCCCGATATCTCTTATCGATTCATCAGTTAAAATTTTGGGCAGGGTCATCCTACTTAGACTCCAGACATGGCTTGACGATAGAGGGGTCTTATCCAACCTGCAGTACAGTTTTAGAACTAAACGGGGTACCATGGACCAGTGCCTTAATCTGCAGATGTTAGTGGATAAATACACCAGGGCAAAAGATGGGTCGTTATATTTACGGTTCATGGATTTATCTTCGGCCTTTGATCTCGTGAACCATACTAAATTGTGGCACATTCTTGCAGATCTGGGTCTTGATCGAGCACTTGTAAATCTTCTTGCCGATCTTCACTCAGACCACCAGGCTTCCGTCAGGGTTGATCCGGGGGGCGACGTACTAGACATTTCAAGTCCAAAACAGGGGTGAGACAGGGGTGCATTTTGGCACCCCTGCTCTTCTCAGTTTATATCAATGCCCTTGAATCCGAGTTAAAGACGGCAACACTGGACATACCGCGTATAGGGGAGACTCGTGTCCCTGTCCTCCTGTACGCAGATGACGCGGTGCTTTTGTCCCGCACAGGACTGGGACTTCAGCGGTTACTAGACGCATTTGGGCTTTTTATGACCTCATTAGATCTTAAAATAAATGCCAAAAAATCACAAATTATGATGGTGGGTAAAGGCTCACGCTGCAAGAAAGTTAAAACCTTCTATTGTAGCAAAGCAGAAATGCAAAGAGTATCGACATTCCCGTATTTAGGAGTCACGTTTGAAGATAAGGGGAGTTGGTGCCCCCAAATAAGAAACAGAAATAGTGCCCTAGTAAGAACATCTTCTGCCATTTTGAGTTTCAGCAGAAGGCTGGGGGCTAGGCCAGTCCCAGCCCTTATGACCATCTACAACGCCAAGTGCGTGTCTGTTGCAACCTATGGCTGCTCATTACGGGGATATGGATCGATAGACTGTCTTCAGGCTTCTGAAAACAAATTTCTTACATCAGTCTTGTCTCTACCTCAGTCCACACCATCTTATTCGGTTCATTCTGAATTGGGGGCCGATTTTTTAGCTGACAAAATTTGAGTGGCCCCTTTAATCATGTGGCTCAAAATTTGGCTTAATAGTGAACTATCTTTAAATCAGGCCATTTTGAAAGACTGTCTTTTACTTGACAACGTCCATAAAATCAAGTGGTTAACCTACGTTAAAAATGGCTTTAGCGCTCTGGGTCGACCTAACCTCTTTTCCTCACCGGAGTCTATATCCCGGACTGATATTGTTAGGACCAAAAGTGATATGCTCAAGAGGCTGTCATTATTAAGAGAGGAAAATGAGCTGATAAAACCTTTGGTTAGAGCACACATTTTGGTCGCAACCTTTCCAGGCCCTGAATTTTATCTTACCCTGGTTAACCGCCCCTTTCATAGGTTTTTATTAACTCGTTTCCGCTTCAATATGATTCACCTGATATTAGGTCAGTATACAACTTGGTGTAAACCTGATGAATTTCCACCTTGTTCTTGTGATAGCCTCTCTATCCAAGATACTATACATTTCACCATGTTCTGTGGTCACTTTACAGTGGAAAGGAGGAAGTATCTTGTGCCAATCTTAAAAAAGGCAGGGTTTCTGCAAGTAAGACCAGCACTTCTTTATTTGCAGCTGTTAAATCATCCCAGCATTGTCTTTCACGTAGCTAACTATTTGGTGTGTGCGGTGCGCACCAAGAAAAGACTCATGGAGAATGAGAGATTGGCAATATTGTTGTGAAGTTTTGCACCTAGCACTTTATTAATTAAATACTACCATATATCAGGAACTAGGTTGATGGCGGTATGATGATGATTTTCAAATATTTTTTGACATATCTTTTTATGAATCTAGTGATGATTTTACATTTTATTTATTCTTTTCCTTTGTCTTTTATTAAACTATGATATGCGGTTTTTAAATTTAAAGATGTTTATTTTTAACATTGTATAATGTGTGTATTTGTTCATGTACCGTGCCTTTTTTATATTGATTTATCGAAGAAAGATTTTTGACTGACTGACTGACTGGCTACCCACATGAGTAGCCCTGTAAATGTACCTCAGACCTGCCACTGCAGTTTCTGTGCACGGTTTTGAACTGTCATGTCAACCTGGCAAGTCCACCCACTTGCCAGTCCCTAACCTTCCCATTTCTTATATAGAAGACACCCCTCAGGTAGTCCCAAGGAACCCCCATGGGCAGGGTGGAGTGTATGTGAAAGCTAGGACATGTACGGAAAGGGAATTGATAGTGTGTGACATGTCCTGATAGTGAAGTACTGCTAATTTCATTTTTAACTACTGAAATTCTATATGTCTCACAGGATAGCATGGGAGATACGTTGTAACATCTTACAAGTATAGCTTCCCATTGGGACAAGACAGAGGAATAAAGTTTAGGCTCTCTGAATGAACCCAGAATTTAATAACACATCTTTTAGTAAAGATAGTTTTTAAATTGTGTTTGAAAATGCCACTTTTAGAAAGTAGGCATTTTCTTGGAAAACCATTTTGTGTGTCTCTGCCTGTTTGTTGATTGGCTGTCTGGCTTTGGAGTGACAGGGCCTATGGATGTGCATTCACTGTAGACAGCCACTGGGGGGGGGGGGGGGTTGAGGTGTGCCTGGACCTTCCTGGATAACACAGAGCTGTGCTGAACAGACCATGGCTAGATTTAAGGGAGTGGAAAGAGTTTTCCTTGCACCTAAATAGGGACTGTCTCTCTTGCACAATGGTGTCTCCACCCCCTGTGGTCATACTGCACCAGTGAGGACAGAACTGGTTTGGTCTGGGCTCAGAGACCCTTGCACAAAGAAGAACAAAGGCAAATTTGGGTTTAAGTAGTGGACCTTAATCCCCAGAACTTAACATCACTTCTGGACTCAAGAGGTACCTTTGTCAAGGAGAAGAGCTGGAGAGCTGTGAGGAGGAGTACTGCCCCTTTGCTGTGTCCTGAGTGGGGTTGGCCTGCAGTTGCTGCTTCTGCCAAGAAAAGGGCAAAGACTGGAACTTTGCTGTGAACCTACTTGAAGAAGAATCTCCAAGGGTCTTTGTGTGTTGGCCTCCTGTTCTTATGTCTCGGGGACACATTGACTTCACCCACAGCTCCCATGAACCCTATTGCCGAGAGTTCTGACCTGTCAGGTGGTACCTGTTCCAGTTTTGGGCCTCTAGAGGTTGTTCCTGCTTTTGGGAGCTGGAAAAAACTGAAGAGATGCAAGAGAAAAAATCTCCTACGCCATCTGTGATGCAGCTGTGATGCGGGAACCTGTACAGAGGCCAAAGGCACAGCTCGTGAAGTGCACAACGCACTGCCCAACATGCACCACAGATCCCACACCCATTGGCACCTGCCGATATCAGCATTACCGACACCAGCACTCGCACCTACATCCTGTTATCATGGTGCCTATAACCGCAGAGGCTGACTCCACGAACTCGATGACTTTGCATCGCCTCACTGGGACTGATGCCTCACTGCCGATGCAACAGAGTTCCCCTACCCTGAATTCTGCATGTCACCTCCTCATGGACACAACACCACGCCTCCCCGGTGGCAGCCTGGGAGCCAGCCTCATCTCAGTACCGATGCCTCACCTCCACAACGCCGTGCTTCATCATTGACTTCGCTATCCGAAGGTACTGTTTGTTTGGGGCTTCCATGTGTCTCCATGCCCGACGCCGCACACCTCATGGTCAGGACAGTATTTTATATTTATTGCTGTCACAATGTCATAATAGCCCCAGGTGGAGCTATTTGTTTTCTACAAGCTTTATTTTGGAAATAACAGTTTTGAAGTGCTATTTTACTGCACTTATGTTGGATATTTGTCATTTTGGTCTTGTTGAGTTTAGACAAAGATACTTTATTTTACTAAACCTGTGTGGTGTCCATTGTGGTGTTATTACTCTTTTACGATGTGTTTTGAGTACAAATACTTTACACACTGCCATTGGGATAGGTAAGCTTGCCTGGCCATGCCACACTACCAAAGAAATGAGTAGTGGTTATCTAGAGAGTATATCCCCCTTTCTGTGACTAGAAGCATGGTCCCTATGTGGGCAAAGGTACCTACCTCTGCCAACTAGAGACCCCCATTTCTGACACCATCAATGTCGGATCTCACAGTCTCAACATAATATCCTACGCAGATGACGGCTTACTCATGATCTCCCTGACCAAAAAACGTATCACCACCAGGACCAGCTTCCTCAGATGCGTGATAAGCTTTGCCGACTGCATCAACAATAACTGCCAAAAGCTGAACCTGGACAACATGGAATTACTGATCTTTGGCAACAACAGCAACACCTAGAGTGACTCCTGGTGGCCCTCAAACCTGGGACCCACACCCATATCCCCCAACCAAGCCAGAAACCTTGCACTCATCATTGATTACAAGCTCACTATGAAGTCACAGATCAATGCTTTCACCTCTGCCTGCTTCTTTACTCCGTCCATGCTACAAAAGATCTTCAAATGGCTACCCCCGCACACTAGACACTCCATGACACTGGCCCTCATCATCAGCCAACTGGACTATGGCAACACTCTCTAGGTAGGAATTGCCACAAACCTCAAACAAAGACTTTAGACCATACAGAACACCGCGGCCAGGCTCGTCCTCACCTCCACTGATGAACCCACATCACACCCCACCTTAGGCAACTCCACTGGCTCCCCATACAGAAGAGATGTCAATTCAAGCTGCTGATCCATTCACATGATGCTCTACAATAACCAACGCTTGAACTTCCACCTACTGATGAGAAGATTATGCTCAACCTCCTTATCTACATGCCCCGCATCCACCAAAGCAGAAGTGGAGGATGCCCCTTTCCCTACATAACAGGAAAGACCTGGAAAAGTCTTCCTTTGCAGCTCCGGAGCATCACCTCTCTTCCAAAATTCTAAAGGACCTTCAAGTCCAGACTGTTTGAATGAGCTTCTGGGAATTGCAAGAGCCTGGATACCCTATTAGATAATTAGCAATGCTATATAGATCTTGACTGATTGATTGAAATTATGCACCATAAAACCAGGAAACCTGGTTTCAAAAACGATTTGCCAGCTAGACAAATGTAATATAGATTGGGCCCTGTAGAAAAATGTCACTTTTATATGTTTTAATAGCAGTGACGGCTCGCATAGGACGTGCTGCTGGGTGGTGAGGTGGGATGAGCAGCGTTGGGGGTAGTAAAATCGGACACACAACGGAACAAGGACCTCCATTCCGTCGTTTGTCCAAGTTTACTACTCCCCACACTGCTCTTCCCCAGCCCCATCACCCCACAGCACGCTCTATGCGGGCCGTCACTGGTTAATAGACTGAAATGTTGCTCCATATTTTATAAAAATCTAAGCGGGCTTCACATGACAGCCTACTTGCCTCTTGATTCACTACTAGCCAGGGCCACTGGAAATATGTGACTGAGGAGGTCACAAAATTATGCAGCAGTGTTGACTAATCTATGAATAAAAAAAGGCAAATTATACAGCGTAGTGCGGCACATTTTGTAATAGTATCATTTCATTATTTTGGCATTTTCACATATGTAAACTAGTCTCTGAAACATTTCATGTATATTTAATACCAATGTAACATCTAATTACAGTATTAAGCAACTGAAATATGACCATTCAACCTTTTTGAAAGGCCTTCCAGACATAGGAAAATATATTGCAATGTTTTTAGTTCATTTTGATCCATTTGAGCAAAAAAAAAAATTTGGGTCAAAGTCGACAGATTATGCAGCAGACAGAAGATTATGTGGCAAATGCAGCAAGTCCAATATTATTCGAAAAGCGCTTAAATTGCTGATAAATGTCAGTCAATGTTGAAAACTCATTTTAGTGCATTTAGTGCATTTAAGTGAAACACTTAGGCCCTATTTATGATGCTGGTTGGATGAGTGATTGACCGACAAAGTTGCATTAAAGGGACTGGCAGACAGGTAGTCGGCAGTCCTGACCGCCGAATTAGGATCCAACCGCCTTGGAGGTGGTCAGAAACATGCCTTTTGGCTTTGAGGCTTAGTACAAGCGGCCAGGAAAAGGGTGGCAGCACAAGCCCCAAAGCCAAAAGGCATGTGTTTCCGGTCCAGGGAAGATATGGCTTGGCTGTTTGGGATGGACTGTTCCCATGAGGCACAGGGCCAAGACTGATTTGCATATAGCTGTGTCTGAACTGGGGTGGCGAACTAAGCTAAAGAATTGCTTGTTTACGGTTCAGGGAAGATATGGCTTGGCAGTTCGGACTGGACTGATCCCATGAGGCACAGGGTCAAGACTGATTTGCATATAGCTGTATCTGAACTGGGGTGGCAAAGTGATCTAAAGATCAATGATTCCAGAAACTGGTCCCAGGATGCTTGTATCTGTTCCAGGGAAGACATGGCTTGGCAGTTCGGGCTGGACTGTTCCCATGAGGCACAGGGTCAAGACTGATTTGCATATAGCTGTGTCTGAACTGGGGTGACGAAGTGAGCTAAAGAACGATGATCGATTCAACCAGAGCTGTGACTGGTGGTGAGTGTCTGAAAAGATTCAGCGCTCTGTCCATTTTCTCCTTGTGTTTGCTATGTTTTTAAACATCCCTGCACCTCATGGGACATGGTTGTTTGTGGGGCACCTATGGTGCCCCCTGGCCTCATTGCGGAGGCACAGAGGGATCGGGTCCCTGCTAGGTGCCCCCAAAGTCCCTTAATGACAGCCTTTCAATGGCTGTTGGACTGCCATTGAAACACCGTCTGAAAGGGCCATTGTAATCCCCTGTAATCCCTTTGGCAGTGCCTAAGCAGGCACCGCCCTCATTGTAGGGATTACATTCAGACCGCTGGGCTGAGGGGCTCCTTGAGATGTCAGCTCACCATGTGCCTTCGCTGTGAGTCCCACCAACATCATATTGAGCCCCATAGTTCCAAGTTAAAGGTAATATACTTTTTGAAATATGAGCCTTTGGTACATTTTAAATGGTTGATTATATACCATTTGGAGGTTCTCAGGTCCTGTTTTGGAGCTTAGAGGAAAACCAGGCTAGTTTCTGGGCACTTTATATGAATGTGCTGATTACCCACGTTTGTTTTGAAAATAAAAACCTTTCATTCTTTCTCCCACTTTTGCTGCAACAGTCCATGACAAGAGTGGGGACTGCAGGAGGGCCGGTAGCACACACATACCCATGAACTGATAAATGGTCTTTTGAAGACCTGCGGAGCACTTTGGATGAGGTCTTGTCGGAGTCTTCAGCCCCTGCCCAGCCTCAGCCTATGACAGCTAACAAACTTGCTGTGTACTCCACAGCCCAGCTTACTGGAGACAATGGGGGAAGGGCTAAAGCCCTTTCAGGCTTCTAGTTGTTACACGTCTGTGTGCAGCAAATTAAAGTCAGACCTATCAACTTTGGTGCTGTGTCTATGAAAGGTGGCAGCACAACTCAACTCCTGTTTTGAATATGTCTCTCCATTCAAATGCCGAGAAGAGTGGCACACATGTTTGTAGTTGCCTGAAAAGTATGATGAGAATTGCAAGAACATCAAGGACCACATGGCTAGGGTAAAAAATTCCACATACTCGTCTCAAACCTACCAAACCCAAAACCCACGGGGACATAAAAAGGAAAGTACTGATGGCACTCAACCCGACTAGAGGCCTGTATTCAAAAAGTGAAATATTCTGCACTACAGCGGCAATGATATAATGGAAAAGAACATTGAAACCACTATGTCCCAGCCCAACTGATGGCGCTCATCTGCAAATAGTCGAAGCATGTCCATTTGGCTGTGTTTGGTCTCATAAACTGGGTGACGGTCAAACTATCATTCAGGGCACCAAAGGAGATGTAAACAGTTTGGTAGAATGTTTCTTTGAACATGCTCTTGTGTCACGTAGCTGCTGATTGGTTAAAAAGTGTTCACTGACTACATTTACATGGCGATCTAACTGAAGTGGCCCTTGATACTCATCTAAGGTAAATACTGGGTAGGTTTACAAAGTGTTGAATACCACACTATTTATTCAGAGGGACTCAAATACAGCAAGGGCACACGTTCTAAAACATAAATGGGAGGACTAACCAAGTTAGGCAGCACGTAAGTGACATTATGGTGCTTGTCATCAGTGTTTATCATCGAACGTGATATCACAGAAGGTGGCATCATAGGAAGTGACATCATAAGAAGCGACAACAGATCTTAAGACCTCGCAAATATGTTTAGCAGGTCTATCATGAGTACATTAGAGTGCATTATAATATTTAACAAGTGAGATTGTGCCCAAAAAGTGACTCCACCTTGATGCAAAATCTGGGCCTCAATTCATACATTAATGTTTTTCAATCCTGCCACAAAGAAATTGGGAACAAGGAGAAAAAAGGCAGTAAATATGTTCTGCTTCTTTGGTTGCAAAGTCCTCCTTTTTAAATATATTATGGCGTTAAGGGAACCTGCTGCAGAGATCTCTGCTTGTCAGCTAAGGGGCTAATTTAGATCTCAGTCAATGGGTTACTTTGTCACAGCGGTGATGGACTTCCCGTCCACCGAAATATAGATTCCATTAATTCCTATGGGAATTATACTTTGGCATACAAGATATCCATCGCCGTTGTGATGAAGTAACCCATCCGCAGAGATCTAAATCAGGTTAAACATCTCAGGGGATGATATTTAATGGTATGATAACACTGAAAGGTAACATATTTGCTGAGGGACCAATATTTTGTCTAGTCCCAAGTTTGAATCCAAGTAGCATAGAGGGTTTATATTTCATCTGCAACTGCTTTTAACACTGATCTTTTTTATCTATAAGTTCCTAGAAGAGATCATTACACATACTCAGGGCGTGTAAATTATATACTACTAGTGGGCCTGCAACACTGATTGTGCCACCCACGCAAGTAGCACTTTAAAATGTGTTCCAGGCTTGCTATTGCACCCTGAATGCAGTGTTACTCTGCCATGCTGACTTGCAATTTAAAACCTCTTTCCAACCATTAAACCCCCTGTTTGTTACGTATAAGTCACCCCTATGGTAGGCCCTAGGTTGACCATAGGGCTAGGGTGCTGTGTTATAAAAAGGTAGGACATGTACTTTTACGATTTGCATGCACTGGTAGTGAAAATACGCACATTCTTTTTTCACTATTGTGAGGCCTTCCCTTGTCATAGGTTAACATTGGAAATTCATAACACAACCTCCACTTTAATCCAGTGTGCTCGCAAGTTTATCTTGTATTTTATTTTATGTGCTTTTTTTAATCAAATATATGTTTATTTTATCTCTATCTCTTCGTCTGCAGTACAAAATAAATCACATTGTGTACAACATGCAATACAATTGACAATAAACAGTACTGAATAGACATGAATAAATATTCAAAAAGAAAATCAAATTATAATAAATAAATTCAAAACAGCTTTTTGGACAAAATCCAAACTTTCTTCTCGTGTGTGAGATTGTACAGCGTCCAACTCACTTTTCAACTAACTACATCTAATGTATTTCCCCTCTGGGGATGAAGGTACTTCTCTATGAATCCTTCCTTATTGTTAGCCTAACCAATTTTTTCTCATTTTTTCAATTGTACAACTATCAAGTATCCACACAGCATTGGGGGTGATTGTCTGAAAAGCTTTAGTGCTCCGTCCATCATCTCCTTGTGTTTGCTTTGTGCTTCCAAATTTGGCAGGGTATGCTCAGACGTGGGTCCCTTGCTCAATTTGTCACTGGATTTAAGCTTGCCTCGCTGATGAGGAGTGTTACCCCGAAACTGGTCCCAGGATGCTTGTTTCCGGTCCGTGCTGGGCAGTTTGGTCTGCACTGTTCCCATTAGGCACAGGGTCAAGACTGATTTGCAAATTGCTGGGTCAGAACTGTGGTGGCAAAGGTAGCTACAGAACGATGATTGATGCAACCCAGGTCTGTGACTGGGGGTGAGTGACTGAAAAGTTTCAGCACTCCGTCTATCATCTCCTTGTATTTGCTGACCACCTGAGACCACCAGCTCAAATTAAACACTGTTGAAGAGTCAGGGTATTAATGAGTGAATGAATGGTTATTTTGTAGAGCTCAGCTACTCAGAGAGTGCCCTGGCTGTTGGCATCCAGAGATGGTGAAAGAGTGGCATCGTTCAACAGGTATCCTCCGGTCCCTACAATTTGAATAGATAATGTAACACCCAGTATCTGGATGCTTTCCAGCTTTAGCACATTCCATGCACAGAATGCAGAGATGATCTGCATTCATCTACGTGCAGTGATTAGTTGTCATTATATGCAAAATGTCTTGTTCGCAGTGCAATATGTCCCATCCAATATGTCCCATAATCCTCCCACACACACTCAAACACTAACACGCACAATTACTGCTTGAATCTGCAATCTAGATGCTAGCACTGCCCCTTCTACAATAAAGGCATGTCATAATTTGCCTTTATGTCTGTGGCATAAAAACAAAAAACAAGCAGACTATTCCTCTTGAGGCTTCCCTCAGTGTCACCGGCAAAGTGTGTTTAAGGTGTTAGGTTGGACCAAGGAGTGATGCATTTGAGAGACCAGCACAGGTACACATCAGGGAGCAAGAACCACAAGGGATACTGTCTTGTCCAGTAGAGTAGCCAGAAAATTCAAATGCCTCCCAATATGAATCAAAGCTCTTATGACACCAAGCAAGCAAAGCAAGTCATCATGACCCTCCCCAGAGGAGATCTCTTGTCTCTTTCATCCAAGGATCTATCCATTCATCCCTTTCATCCTTCCACCCACTTGCTGATATTTACCATTTCATGTTTACAGTGCATCCAACCATTCTTTTATTCATCATTCAGTCTTTCAACATTCCGTCCATCAACCGATCTCCAAACGTATCCGATAATCCTATCTATCTTTCTATCTATCTATCTATCTATCTATCTATCTATCTATCTATCTATCTATCTATCTATCTATCTATCTATCTATCTATCTATCTATCTATCTATCTATCTATCTATCTATCTATCTATCTATCTATCTATCTATCTATCTATCTATCTATCTATCTATCTATCAATCTATCTATCTATCTATCTATCTATCTATCTATCTACCCTTTCACCGGTCCATCTTTCCATCTACCCTTTCACTCATCCATCCATTACTTCAGTCACCCACCCACCCATCCACCCACCCACTCGTCTATCCATCTATCCCTTTGCTAATCCATCCATCCACTCTTTTACTCCATCCATCATTTCACTCTATCCTTCCTCCCTTGCACTCATCCATCTACCCATGTACCCAGCCATCAATCATTTCACTAATCCATCCACAATTCACCCAACCATATCTACTCATCCATCCAACATTCCGTCCATCAACCGATCTCCAAACGTATCCGATAATCCTATCTATCTATCTATCTATCTATCTATCTATCTATCTATCTATCTATCTATCTATCTATCTATCTATCTATCTATCTATCTATCTATCTATCTATCTATCTATCTATCTATCTATCTATCTATCTATCTATCTATCTATCTATCTATCTATCTATCTATCTATCTATCTATCTATCTATCTATCTATCTATCTACCCTTTCACCGGTCCATCTTTCCATCTACCCTTTCACTCATCCATCCATTACTTCAGTCACCCACCCACCCATCCACCCACCCACCCGTCTATCCATCTATCCCTTTGCTAATCCATCCATCCACTCTTTTACTCCATCCATCATTTCACTCTATCCTTCCTCCCTTGCACTCATCCATCTACCCATGTACCCAGCCATCAATCATTTCACTAATCCATCCACAATTCACCCAACCATATCTACTCATCCATCCATCCATTTACCTTTTCACTCACTCACTCACTCATTTATCCATTCTTTCACTCAATCTTCCATCCACCCATCCACCCTTCATTTTACTGATTCAGTCATTCTTTCATTCAACCTACCATCCACCCTTCCATCCATCCATCCACCCTTCCTTTTACTCATACATCCATTTTTCACACATCCACCCTTTTATCCATCCTTCTATCCATCCCCTTTCGCTCATCCATTCTTTCACTCATCTCACTTTCACCATCCTTTCTCTCATCTACTCACTTCACTCATCTCACTTTCACCATCCTTTCTCTCATCTATCCATCATTTTACTTATTCTTCCATCCATTCAACCATCCATCATCCCTCTCTCTCCATTCAATCAGTCTAGCCAGACTTTTACTCAAATTACCCATCCAGCATTTCACTCACTCATCCAACTATCCTTGCTCTCATCATCCATTCATCTATCCTTTCACTTATCATCCATCCATTCACAATTCCATCCATCCACCCTCCATTTCATTCATCTATCCATTATTTCATTTACCCATCCATCCACCCACTCTTTCTTTCATTCATCCATTCCGTCACTCATTCATCCTTATAGCCATCCTTTCACTCATTCACCCATCCATCCACCCATTTACCCTTTTACTCTCCCACCCATCCACTCTCACTCACATACCCATTCTTTCATCCATCCATCTATTCTTTCAGTCACTCACCAATCCACTCACCCTTTCACTCACACACCCATCCATCCACCCTTTCTCCTGCACACTCCTCTATCCATACTTCCAGTAACTCACACATCCATCCACCCTTTCACTCACACACCTATCCATACTTTCAGTCACTGAGGCACCCACCCACCCTTCTCCATTGTTTATTAGGCTTTATCTGCAGAGTTGCAGACAGAAGAGGCCCATCAACAACTCCATCCCTGCTGTAGCTACTAAAGTGGAGGTTCACAACACCTCTGTTTCAGGCTCACATAGCACCCAACCTCTGAGGCATCGTTCCTCAGGAAAGTGAAGCTCCCAACGAAGCATCTCCCAGGCCCCTTTGTCTCAGTAACCCTCCTCTTCACCCTATGATGGTGGAAGTATTAGGATACTCTCCATAAGGATAACCCTACAATTAGGCCTCTATGTTGCTACCACTCAACTTATTGAGGCTCCCATGGAAACATCTACTAGGCGCCTCTTCCTGTTCAAGGCCCCTCAAAGTCTAGCAATGCCACAATCCCCGCACCCACGGGGCCGCAGCACAGAGAAGTAAGAGTAACACCATATTAATTTAAACTGTAAGTAATTGATGTTTGTAGGAGATACGTATTGCTTTTTAAAGGATGAGATGTACAGCACGTCTTGCATTCACTCTCAGAACTTCCACTGAATTGATGTGACAGATCTCGCTTTCGTTCTGTGGTATTTTCTTTCAAAAATAGATGAGTAGTACAAATGTTACCTACACAGAAGCCACTCAAAAGAATTATTTTAAATTATTTAACACAGAGTGGTAATATTAACATGCGCTAAGTGTATTGTCCAATCACCTATCTTCAAAAAATAGTATTATGTTTGGTGCCTTGATGTGAGTATCTCCCTTTAGACAGTGTGCCCTCAAATCACAAGTTCAGCTCTCAGCCTCTGGGATGACCACAGAGAGTCCAAACACCAGGGCTGTTTCCAAGCAGGAAATATTCAGAATACCTCTTCCAGCTCACTTTTTTGTGAAAAAAGAAAAATGGTGTACCAAGCATTCTGGTGATTTAAGAGCGCCAAAGTGTAGGTACCACCAGTCATTCTGAATAGCAGCTCTTACTGTTCTCCATATGCTTTGTTACTCCTTCTACAACAATTCCACCTCTCATTTCACTGAACATCATTTATTATTTACCCTTTTCACAGACTCTGCTGCTTGTGCAACTCTGGGCAACAGCTAACACCTCTCATTCTCTTGTGCCTATCATTCGTACACTCACTCACACATTCGTCCTACAGTTGACATGTTCCTGCATTCATCCACTCAAGCAACCTCTAAATCATATACACAAACATCTAAGTCAATGAAGAAGTGTTTTTATTAAAAAACCTGGTTGCTTTGTCAATATTTGTTTTTCTGTATTAAAGAAGGTAAAGCGAGTTAGGATTGAAATAGCAATGAACCAAGATACATTTTTCCTCAATATTTCAGAAAAATCATAAACAAATATCAAGTTGTTTCTGACATTTTCCTGATGCTGGAGAAATATCTGAGTTCTACTAAATTTCATCTTTCTCCCCTGCCTCTCTGAAGCAGCAATAGTCTTATGCAAACCAAAATCGTAGTAATGATCATGGAAGGTCCTCACCCCATCTGTAGCTCTCTAAGATGGCCCAGTTGTGTCAGTACTAACCTGCTCCTTCAAATTCTATCAAACCCTGCTTGCATATATTGATTAGGTCCATTCCTTTTCTATACAGGTCAGCAAGGGCTGTGTTAAATGCTTCCTTATATGCTAAGGTTAGATAATGTCATGCCTCTTCTTCCTCTGGACCGCTAAGAAGCTGTTTTCAAACCCACCATTATATCTAATTTGGACTATATGAATTTCATTACAAGACCGGAGAATAACATTATGCGTATTGGGGCACATGCATCAAGGTAGGCTTTTGCGATTCCTAATTTGCGAATATTAAGGAATCGCAATTAAGGAATCGCAAAAGCCTATGCATGCAGGAATCGCAAAAAAATAGCGATTCTTAAACATTCTTTTAATTGCGACTGCAGATTGCGAGCCTCATTCATTCCTATGCACCTACAGGTCCATAGGAATGAATGGGAATTGCATGTGCAGTTTGCGGGTACCAAATAGGTACTCGCAAATTGCACATGCAATTTAAAGGGTGCCAAAAGGACACCCTGTTGCTCCCCTGAAATGGTATTGTGCATCCATGTTGCGCACACACATGCCCCAAGGGCATGTGTGTGTGTAACATGAACCTTTGAAAAATGTAATTTAATGCATTTTTCAAAGTTTTTGCACTTTACTGACTAGTTAAATTTTTCGGTAATTTTCAGCCCCAAATAGCGAAATCGCTATTTCAAAGTGCTTCTAGCATTGCATTTAATGATTCGCAAATTGAGATTCCTTAAATGCAATCGCAATCTGGGAAATTACAAAAAATTGCAATTACCGAAATTGCACATCCCAAAAACTTTTATGCATCGCAAAAGGCCATTTTGCGATCGCAAATGGCTGATTTTTGCGAATTGCACTGTTTATGATCACAACATCCCTTGATGCATGTGCCCCATAATCTTTTATTTGCCACTCCTGAGCAGCTCATTTAAAAAACTTCAACCAAAACAATCCAGAACTGGAAATTTAGATCCAATAAATGTCTCCTGCACAGAACAATCAGCCACTTTAAAATGCTGTTCCTGATCAGATAAGTACATGTTTACTTATGGTTTAATATATCTGTTTTAATTGTGTATGCATAATCGATATTCAAGGATGCTTGAATGTGAGTTTGTAAGGGACATTTCTAATTTATAGAAACAGAATGTGTGGATGTTAATACATGTTTTAAGTAGCACATGGAAATTTTATTAGTACATTAGGGGCCAGATATATGACCCTCCCGTTTCTGGCCGCAAAAAAGGGTAATAGTATGTACAAATTCTATTTTGTGAGTCCCTGACTCCCCAAATAGCATTTGCGATTCTCGCTATTAGGAAGGGGCGTCCCTTCCTAATAGCGAGTCAACATTCTATGTACTAGTGTTTTGCGACCGCATTTGCGGCCGCAAAACACTCGCAGTTTACCACCTACTTCAAGTAGGTGGTAAACCACTCGCAAAGGGGAAGGAGTCTCAAGGGAACCCCTTCCCCTTTGTGAGTATGTTGTAAAAAAATGTTTAAGAGCAAGCAGCGGTCCCAGAGACCACTGACTTCCCTTAAAGAAATAAAACTGAATATTTTAATATATATTTTTTTTAATGCATCTCGTTTTCCTCTATTAAAAAGCAGTCCCTGTCATCCCTAGGAGGGCTGTCATTATTAATGAGCCTCGCAATTTGCGACCCCATTGGGAATTGCAAACAGTGTGAAATACACAGTACATCGGAAATTGCACCAGGCAAATTGCTACTTGCAAAAGAGTTGCAACTTGTGATACGCCATTTTCTTGGTTCTACATCTGGCCTGTTTGTTAACTTATTGACTTTTGATAAGCGTTAAAGTGTTAAGCTTGTTTTGCAAAGAAAATAATCGCAGGCTTACTGTTTCAGTTTCCTGCTGTATTAGCGTTCGCGTGCAAGCCGTTTCAGCACCGCGTGTGCTGTGGGGTAAGCAAGCAGTTTTGTGTGGCTCGCGCGTCTGTTTTTCTAGTCTCTTAGCTAGCATGTTGACTCGGAAAGGCACCATCCGGGAGATGGCATGACTAGCAGTGAGGACAGACCATCATTGCTGATGTGGATTGGCCCCCAAACTCTCACGAGAGAGAGGCAGCCAGGTTAGAATGGGCATATTAAGATAAAAAATATAGAGAATACAAGAGCATTAAGGCGAGTGCATTTAAATAAAAAATAAAAAAACAAGCAACTGTTTGCTTAGAGAGCACAGTAGGATCAGTGAGAAGAGCAGTTCATTTTGAGATCAGTGAATTATAGGAGGAGTATATTAAGGAATTTTTTATTAGGAGTGTTAGCATTGTTATTTCTTTTGAAGTAAGTATGGCTACAGAGGAAGCTAGTGTTAGTCAGCCGGTAGTTGAGGGTAGAGTAAGTGAGGAGAGTTAGAGGAGACTGATACAGTTTGAGATGAAAAGTTCTATAGGAGAAGTGGTTGAGATTGTTATGGACAAGAAATGGAAAGAGAATAGAACTGAGGAGGATTGTTGGTACTTTTTCGGAGGACGAAGATGAAAGAAAGGAGAAAGACCAACAAAAAGGGCTAGCACATGGATAAAAGGTGGAAAGATGGATTTAACTCCATAAAGAAGAGTGGTGCCCTTGGCGGCACACTAAGGAAAGGTGTCCTTGGCGGCACACAGGATTACCCTGATGAGGAGTATAATATGGAACAGGATGAAACAAATGAGGGGAGGAGTGAGAAGTATTACGATGAATATGTTTTGGATGTGGATCATGAGGATGACCTAAATGACGATCCTAGGAATGATCAAGCCTCTACCTCTAAGGCAGTATTAAAGGATACACTAGGAGAAGGAATGTTTAACCCTTGTAATTTGAGGCTCCCTAGAAGTACGGACTGGTGGCCACTAGATCACGGCTAAGTTCATCAAACATTGGGGCAGGCAACCCTTAGAAAGAGAAGTGAGAAGTGTTTTGAGAGCTGACAGCTCTTGGCTTCAGATTGCCAGTAAGGTCTGCCATACCCCAAATCTGGACCCTGACTTAATACCTTACTTATTTAAGTTAGGGAAGGATCCAAGGAAAGGTCTAGAGCGTTCATTGAAACAGTATCAGGATTTTTTATTAGATGTACTAGCGAAAATTATGGACATGGCGGAAGAGGCATACATAAATGGAGAGCAGGTTGACTTATGCTGCATATCTGTTGGAGGTGTGTTTTGAGGTTCAGGACATAGTCTGGGATAGGTTTGGTTCCTTCTGATTCCTCTTCCCACTCCTCCCTCACCATGTCTAATAGGGTATGTGGTTGTTGGCCATACAGCAATGCAAAGGGGGAGTACTCCGTGCTTTTCTGGGGCTTACACCATATAGCAAAAAGTGCGAGGGGTAACATGCTTTTCTAATGTCGTTTTAAGGGTGACATTATACCTCTCCACTAATCTGGCCGCCTGGCTGGGTGCTGCCCTGCTGTACTGATTTGCTTGATATTCAGTTATAGGCATACCTGCTTCATTAGCTTGGTTATGAAGGGAGTTCCCTGGTTGGTTATGATCTCCCTGAGGAAACCAACCCGGGAAAATAGGTTTATCATTTCTTGTCGTAAGGCTACAGCCTCAGAAAAGTGAGAGGCGTAGTCTACTAACACCAGCACATGCCTACAACCACTTCAGGAGGGAAGCAAGGGTCCGATTATGTCCTCTTTGCAATACCTATGAATCTGCTGGTAAATAGCTGGCCAAAAGAATCTTTCAAAGATCGTTTTCTCTGTCTTCTCCTCCCTGAAGTGCCCCCTTAATAGATGGCTATGAGCGAGGAACATCACATTCTCTCTATATTGTTGGGGTACCAGTCATTGATGACATTGGCATTTTCCCCCTTTTCTATACACCAACCCCTGTTACAGGATGAAACAAATGAGGGGAGGAGTGGGAAGTATTATGATGAATATGTTTTGGATGTGGATCATGAGGATGACCTAAATGACGATCCTAGGAATGATCAAGCCTCTACCTCTAAGGCAGTATTAAAGGATACACTAGGAGAAGGAATGTTTAACCCTTGTAATTTGAGGCTCCCTAGAAGTACGGACTGGTGGCCACTAGATCACAGCTAAGTTCATCAAACATTGGGGCAGGCAACCCTTAGAAAGAGAAGTGAGAAGTGTTTTGAGAGCTGAGAGCTCTTGGCTTCAGATTGACAGTAAGGTCTGCCATACCCCAAATCTAGACCCTGACTTAATACCTTACTTATTTAAGTTAGGGAAGGATCCAAGGAAAGGTCTAGAGCGTTCATTGAAACAGTATCAGGATTTTTTATTAGATGTACTAGCGAAAATTATGGACATGGCGGAAGAGGCATACATAAATGGAGAGCAGGTTGACCTGCAATTGTGGCGTGGATGGAGCCAGACGGCGATGATGTTCTTGGGCAACACCAACTCTGGATTATTGTCAGAGGAAGATAGTTTTGATGAAGATCAACCCAAAACAGGGAGATATAGGGAATAAGGAGCCTAGTGAGGACCCTAAAGACTTACTTTTTGTAGAAGGATTTGATAAAAGTCTGGGGAAACATGTTTCTACCTATACAGCACTGGATAAGGCACAGATGAATATGAGAAGGGTATTTGGAGGTATTTTTGGTTGGGCTAGTAGAAGGGCACCTTATGGTAGCAGAGGCTTTCAGAGGTCCCAATACAGTTTTAGTAACAGAGGAACAGGAAGGGGTTTTCAAGGTTCCTCAAACTTCTTCCCTCATAGAGGAAGATTCCCCAGGACAAGAGTTGGAAGAGGAAGAAGTCAGTCGGGACAAGGATCTTGAGGTGAGAATGCAGATACGTTCTGGCTCTTCCCCAGCAAAGGTAGGAGGACGTTAAGATTATAAAGGATCATTGAGTTTTAAATGTAGTTCATGGGTTCAAAATAGAATTTGTACAAAGACCAGATCAGTTAGTGGAGCCAAAAGAATTGTTTCTAAGTGAAGATCAAGTAGAGATTGTGAATTTACGGGCGAAGACCTTCTTCAGTACCTGTTCTTAACATCTGTGTTCCCCGCAAAACTTCCATTTATCAATATCTGCAGAGTCTCTTTTGGATTTTCACTGTAAACACTTACTCTTCAAGAGCCTATGTTTGCCTAATAGTCTTAGTTAAAAGAAAGATACTATCTGTCTGCAAATGCATCTACTCCCATACAAATCTACTTGATCACATTGCTGAATTTCTGGCAATCGGTTTATATTCCCCAAGGTTTGCAAATCATATTTTGTGGTTGATCTTTTCCTGTTCTGGCCGCCAAACATTGGAAACAACTCCTTCTGACACTACGCCAGCAATCTACTGTTCTCCTTGTTTAAAACAAGCATCGGCAAAGCAAATAGGTCTCGCCTATGCAAAATATATTGCCTTTGTCAATTTTATTTACATGTTGCTCAGCAGTTGAGTAAAAGTTAGAAAAAACAAATCACTATGAAACAGCCAGAATTGACTGCAATATAGTGTTTTTTCCTCTTTAAGCCTTGGACAGCGGCCTGAGCTGCAGTGCAACATGTAAAAAAAACAACAGCACTGGGATGTTTTGGGCACACTGACAACAAATTTAGACCTTCATGCTAATTTGCGAGTTGCGCAGTGTAGCTCAAGCTTCATTGATTGTTTCAGTGCTGCTCAGAGCCCTACTGTAAGCACGCCTCACACACTGGCCTTCAGCAGGCCTGGCATCATATTTGATGGCGTTTCCAGAATAAATATTAGTGCACATTATTTTGTGTGTGCATGCATGTTGGACATAGCCCTCCTCAGGGGAACTTACCCAAACAAGTTTTGCTTTTTCCCCAGTGTGAGAGAGACGGGTGGAAGAAGAATCTAGGAGGCTGGATTGGTGGATCGATTTGACAAGATTTTATTGAAGGGGCAGAAACCAAAATCTAAACATAAAGGCAGGGTCTTCTTTTCTTCTCTTCTCCTCTCTTTGTTCGTGGTCTTCCTCTGATAAGGTTCGTCCTTTTCTTGACTGGACACCCCAGGAGGCTCATTAAAGAGAAAAGAGAAGGTGGCAGTAAGTTTTACTCTTCATGTGTCTTACTTTCAGGACTGGGCCCTTCACCATCCCAGGAAGAGGGTGGTACTCATACAACAAAGAGAGGAAGTGCCAAAAGGAATAAGAAGGAGCACAAGATATACGAAATATGCCAGCACTAAAGTCGTCTCATTCACTGTTTAGGCAGCCCCTTCTCTTCAGGGTACTGAGATTTGACTTAGGATCTGGTGCATTGGGGTAAATGAATGGAGGGCAGGGAAGTCAAACATCGGGATATCTCCCCTTTCTATCTACCAGCTCTCACAGGGGTTAAGTGCTTGAAAATGATGTGCTTGGGGTGTGGGCAGAGCTCGTGTAGGAAGAGTGAACGTGATACACGGTGCAGGGCTCAGGTGAAAATATTAGAAAACTTTGTGCAGCCCATAGTGTCTCCCTTTCCCCAGTTCCCTCGCGTCACTCCCGATTCACATCCTGCAATGGCTGCAACTCTTCTGAATTGTGATGGCTTACAGGCGTCCTCCCGGGGTATCAACCCGTCCTCGGACCAGGTCTCCAAACCTCTGTCTTCTTCCAGGTCTTGAGGTGTGGCGTTCTCTGGGTCCTCCTCCTCATCGGACAGGTCGCTCTCTCTTTGCACTGGGACAGGATGTCGTGTTAAGGCATCTTCTCCCCCACAGCAGTCTGGCTTCTCTTCTCATTGGGAATCTAGCGCGCTTCCTTGGTCTCCAGGACCTCCTCACACGTGGTTGGCCCCACCTCTCTTGTTTCCCATTGGCCCAAGTTTCCAGATGGGCGGACTCGCTCCTGTATGGAAGAGGCATCGGGAAAATTAACCCTTGTTCCCCCGGCCTCTCAGGAACATCGTTCTTAATTACAGGACACATAGGCGGTAAAGGAAGGAGGAAGATGGTGGATATCAAGTCTGCTCCCTCACATCCCTCTTCCCTAACTTTCTTGCCACCAAGAAAAGAGTCGAGGGGCTAGCAAGATAAGTAGTATGCATTAGATTGTTCTTTCCCTTTTCGATGACAGGTGTTTAAATAAAAAGGTTGCAGACTCAAAAACCAGCTCATGATTCTGTTGATGTGTCCTTAGTTACGTAACAGCCATTCTAATGGGGCATGGTCGGTATATAAGGTGAATTCTCGACCTTCCAGATAATAATGGATGGTTTTGATTGCCCATTTGATAGCTAAAAGCTAAGGCCTCTTTATCAATCACTGAATACCTTTTTTCTCGGGAAGTAATTTTTAGCTTATGTACAATATAGGTCTCTCTTGTCCTTGGGGATCTGTTTGAGACAGAACAGCACCCAGTCCATGTTCTGAGGCATCTGTTCGTAGGACGATAGGTTTCCTATAATCTGGGCTGAGTAATATTGGTTTCGAGGTAAGGGCAGTGTTTAGGTGTTGGAAGGCATGCCTGAGTACACAAGAGCGGTGTCATAACTCTGCTTCTGTTTTCATATTCTTTTGTAGGAGGATGTTAAAGGGAGCTGCCATTTGGGAGAAGTCGGGTATGAATCTTCTGTATTAGCCCAGGATACCTAGGAAGGTTCTAAGGCCTTCTTGGTCTGGGGAAAGGGAAGGTTGGCTATAGCTGTTACTTTTTCCTCCTGTGATCTTATTAGTCCTTCCCCTAGGAGGTAACCCAGGTTTTTTACAGATCTGGCTACTAACCGGGTTTTGGAAGGGTTAATGGTTAAGCCGCTTTCTTTAAGTGTTTCGACAACCTTGGTTAAGTGGTCAAGATGTTGTTCCCAGGTAGTGCTATGAATGCCAATATCATCTATATATGCCGCAGGATATTCAGCACAGGGTCTGAGCACTGTCTTCATTAATCTCTGAAAGAAAGCGGGGGCCAGTGTAATTCAAAGGAGAGTACGGTGAAATGGTTCAGACCCCCTGGGGTTGAGAAATCAGTCTTCTCCCTGTCTTGTTTCTTTAGGGGCACTTGCCAATAACACTTACACCGGTCTAAGGTGCTAACAGGCTTTCCCCAGTCTCTCGATCATTTCATTGACCCGCGGTAGCGGATAGGAGTCGAATTGCAAGATCTTATTTACCTCCTAAAAGTCAATGCAAAACCTGATGGACCCATCAGTGTTTTGGTACCAACACGATGGGAGAGTTCCATTCGCTGTTTGACAGTTCTATTACCCCCATGCGGAGCATTTGCTTTGCCTCATCTTCAACAGTCCGTATACGGGACTCCGGGAGGCAGTAGGGTTTAATTTTATATTCTTTCCTGGTTGAGTCGTGATGGCATGTTCGATCAAGGGGGTTTTCCCTGGAGTCAAGGAAAATAGCATCTGAAGAGGCCATAACCTGTAATTCAGAGTTTGTTTCTGGTCTTCAGGCAGGCTCGGGTCTATGCTTTGATGATATAAAGGCATGGGGCTTCTAGCATGATTCACCCTTTTGGGTATCGCCCCTTCCCATTTCTTTAACAGATTTATGTGAAAAATCGGGGTATTAGCTTTCCTCTCGGGGTCCATCTGAAGGTGATAGGTTACAGGGGTTACTATCTCTGTGAAATGGAAGGGGCCCTGCCATTGCCCCGGAGTTTGTGATCGGAGGTAGGCATCATTATCAAAACATAATCGTCAACCTTCAGTGTACTCTCTTTGGTCTTTTTGTCATATTGGAGTTTCTGGGATCCTTGTGCTTGCTCTACATGTGCTTTACATATGCTGCATATCTGTTGGAGGTGTGTTTTGAGGTTCAGGACATAGTCTGGGATAGGTATGGTTCCTTCGGATTCCTCTTCCCACTCCTCCCTCACCATGTCTAATAGGGTATGTGGTTGTTGGCCATACAGCAATGCAAAGGGGGAGTACTCCGTGCTTTTCTGGGACTTACACCATATAGCAAAAAGTGCGAGGGGTAACATGCTTTTTTAATGTCGTTTTAAGGGTGACATTATACCTCTCCACTAATCTGGCCGTCTGGCTGGGTGCTGCCCGCTGTACTGATTTGCTTGATATTCAGTTATAGGCATACCTGCTTCATTAGCTTGGTTATGAAGGGAGTTCCCTGGTCGGTTATGATCTCCCTGAGGAAACCCACCCGGGAAAATAGGTTTATCATTTCTTGTCGTAAGGCTACGGCCTCAGAAAAGTGAGAGGCGTAGTCTACTAACACCAGCACATGGCTACAACCACTTCAGGAGGGAAGCAAGGGTCCGATTATGTCCTCTTTGCAATACCTATGAATCTGCTGGAAATACCTGGCCAAAAGAATCTTTGAAAGATCGTTTTCTCTGTCTTCTCCTCCCTGAAGTGCCCCCTTGATAGATGGCTATGAGCGAGGCACATCACATTCTCTCTATATTGTTGGAGTACCGGTCATTGATGACATTGGCATTTTCCCCCTTTTCTATACTCCAACCCCTGTTTGATGAAAAATGGGGACCTACTTGCTCAGAGTCTTCGGTATCGCTGGCCCTATTCCATGCTTCTCCTAGGATGGGATCTTCCCTCTGGGAAGCAAAGAATCCCCTGTCATACTGCCATGAGGGTTCTTCTTTTGTTTGGGTCAGCGCGACCCTTGTCCAGTCTCTCTTCTCTCATTTCTTTTAATCCCGCTTTCTCTGGGTTTCCCAGGTAGTAAGGCAAGACTAGGCACTTGGGAAAAAGGGGTGGTGTGGCATCATTCATCACTGTCGGCCCACATCTCCGGTACCAACATTGACATATAAGAATAGTCTGTTCCAAAAACCAGGGGCTCTGGTAATCTGGGCATCAAACCCACACGCAGGGGAACAGGCTTGAAGGAGGTTCCATGTTGTACCTGTATGTCTGTGGTAGGGTACCGCTTGTTATCGCTGTGTACTCATTGGGTGTTAACCACTCCAGTGGTTTGGGCAACCCCTCCAGGGATAGCTGTGGGCTGTATCACGCTCTGTAGACAACCTGTGTCAACCAGGGCTTGTCTGTTTTCACCATTTACTCTTACTATGCAATAGTAAGGTTTTTTTTTTCCAGTGGGAGTACAGTAGGATGAACGGGTTAGACCAACCTCCATGGGTTCCTCTTTTTGGGGGCACACGGGCGATATGGCCAAAGGCTCCACAGTTAAAACACTGAGAACCCGGGTGGGGCGGTGGTCGGATTGGGACGGTTAAAGGGCTGGTCAACAATGTCACTGTATCCAGTTTACGGGGACCAGGCAGTTTGGTTTCCCTAACAGGGTCCCCACCAGATGGTCTCCAATGATGTTCTTCCCACCCCCGTTAAAGCTCCTGTGCTTGGATGAAGGTGCTAGCTACCTCCACAGCCCTTTCCAAAATTAATTGTGTGTGTTGCTGAACCCACTTCTGTACATGGGGATACAAGGAAGTCCGATACTGCTCGAGATAGATTATTTCTTCTTTGGAGGAGGTTAGGGGTTTCAACCACCGGAGGGCCAGGTCATAAACACGGTAGGAGAGTGCTTAAGGGGTCTCTTGGGGCCCCTCTTTTAGTTCCCTAGCCTCTCAGGAACATCGTTCTTAATTACAGGACACATCGACGGTAAAGGAAGGAGGTAGATATCGAGTCTGCCCCCTCACACCCAGTCTTTGCTGACTCTTCTTTTGAACTTAGAAATCTGGCACCTTCCCCCTTTACTGCAGAGGGAAGGTGGGGCACCAGCCTTGCCCTCATTAGGCAGGGGATGCTTATGCCAAAGGTTTAGGTGCCATACCTCCATGCACCCTGTAAACAGGGTAGGCACATACCCGGGGAGGGTACAGTATTGTCTAATAGTGGATTGTAATACTGAGTGTGCCACTCACTGGGTAGCCTGTCAACCATGTTTTGGGCCTGTAAGAGCAGGCCGGTGGTGCACCATTGTGCCCCTGCATAGGTTGGCATCACTTCTGCCTCAGCCGACCCTGAGTTGGTCGTCCCATACCATGAGGGCACCCCCTTAAGGAAGCACTGAAGGGTGCAGAGGGTGGTGGCAGGCTGAAGGCCGGGCAGGTACATAGGGATGTCAGGGCAAAGTAGAAGAACGTTCGCCTTTTTTAGACAGGCTAGGAAGAGATACTGGCTCGATATTCTGAAACATGGGCCAGTTTGTCAACGCAGACTGGGGAGTGCGCATTTACACCTCCGGGTGTGTGCACTGGCCCTCATACTGTTTCAAATACGTGTCCCACCTGCCATTGCAGGCTTGAGGATATGCCCTGCACCTATAGCATTTTGGATAGGTGCCCAGCCCACCATTGTGGGTTAGTGAGGTCATACCTGCATCCATGGTGTCTCACACCAGGGTAATGGCTGGCCGTCACAGTCCGGGTGTGCGCAATTGCATCCATAAAGACGCAAGGGCAACCCATGTCCGGCAGGTCCGGGAAAGGTGGTGTGTGTACACCTGCACCCAAAGTACTAGGGCCTAGTATGCCCATGTGCCCAATCTGTCATTGATTATCAGTGTGTGCACACTAGCATCTATCATGAGTAACCTCATGAGTAGCATGCATTGCAGACCGCTGTATGTGCACACCCACACCGATGGTGCTGTGATTGAGTGTGTCACCATGCCATCGCAGGCTGGTGATCTGCACTGACACCCATATAGTTAAACCCATGTCCAGAATGCCATTGCAGACTAGGGCATGTGCACTTGCACCCCTGGGTACTTTCTGTCCAACCTGCCAGCGCACGTCTGAGTGCACGGTAGCGCATGTGCGGCAAGGTAGTGAGGAATACCTGTGCATGCTTTCACTACCTATGAGGCTTGCTCTTCCCATAGTTTAACATGGGAAAGTATTGACATCATTTCGGGCTGTAATAGCAGATTGTAGTGGAACAGCCTCAAGATGATTCCTATCAATGGATTTCCCATGCCAAACCCTTTCCAATGGTAAAGGGGGTTTGGCTTAACTCGGTTAGAAATGTCACTCATAGAATAAGGAAAGTTCTATGCTTTAAGAGTCATATGTGCCAGGGAGTCTTGCTCTGGTGGACACCAGAGGTAGGGGGAGCACCTCTGTTCATTCCTCAGCAACTGTCATAAACCATGGACATCCCTTTAGAATGACTAGACCTCTACCATTTGAAGGCCAGATGGGCTAAATCAGAGAGAGATTTTGACCCTTAGCATCTTGGGGCCAGATCATGACCTCACTAAAGATTAAGATTTGCCTTCCATGGCCCCATGGCAGACAGGCCTACAATTTAGGGGAGACATATATGGTTCATAGGTAAACCCCTTAACCGCCCCTAACTTCAAAGACACACAACAGTATAACTACGGGTGCCATCCTCCAGCATAAGTGTGAGATACGCTTGTGGGGACACGGGGCTGGAGAACCCAAACTGCGTGGTGAACATTGCTAGAGGACTCTGTTATGCACCTGGAGGATAACTGCCCTTGAAGGGGACCGTGTGCCTTTTCTGACTAGTGGCTGGCTGGGCTGAAGACCTGCTGAACTGTGGCGTCCTCAAGTGTGCTCCCAAAGGCCCCTCAGTGGCCCTACTGTTCTCTCGGAGATCTCGGAGACATAAAAGATCTCCCATGAGGACCCTAAGCCATCTACTGTATCCCATTGGGTAGCGCAGTGTGAGTAAGGAATTAAGACTTGTGTATGGAGACTGGATTGTGTAGTGCAGAGCCCCAGAAATCATGCCTGCATCAAAGGCGTCTGGTGCCTTTATCGCAGGGATCCTGGCACTCATAAGCATCTAGTTGGTAGTGAGCGCATTGACCGGTTGTGGACCCATATATGGCCCATTTTGCAGATCGTGCCACACATCTCTTGTGTGACACGCTGACTGCATGCTCATTATGTGCAGTGTCCTATTCACAGGGTGTGACCCTCAGAGGTAATGGTGTACCCGTAGAAGTGCCTCATTCTGCCTCATGTGTCTCTGCTGAACTTGCCTCCTTTCCAGGGAGGTACCGAATTGGAACTCTTCATTGAGGGGGACCATAATTGCCTGCTGCATTCTATCTCAACGTGCACCGGTCATTGTTCCTCATTTTCAGGGAGGTGCAGAATTGAAACTCTTCATTGTATGCGACCTGATTTGCCAGATGTAACCCATCTTAATGTGCACTGTCATTGTGTCTCATTTCCAGAAAGGCATGGAATTTGCAATTCTTCATTTTGGAGACCTGAAGTGTCTGGTCTGACTCACACCATCATGCATAGGATACTGTGCCCGAATTGCCTTGGCACGACCTTGATCATTGTGTACCGATCGGGGTGCCTCCTATTATTGAGAGGCTCCAGTGTATTTATTCCCATTCAGTGGTTGTTCCCTTATGATCCTCATCGTGGGTGACCAACTGCCTCTTCCACACCTGGCCTCTCCCAAAGACATCTTGGTGCCAGGTAGCAGTGAGAGACATTGGCTGGGTTGAAGGAACACTTCCGAGACAGTTCAGAAGTGGGTCATTAGACTGCGTGACTCCATAGTGTTTTGAGACACATGGGTGAGCTTCCTGAGTGGCTGCTAAACTTCCCTTGTTCAAGTCTACCTCCTAAATAAAACTTGCTACATATCCCCAACTATTTCCAGAAAATCCAGATTAAGTGTGACTTCGGCCACGTATGGCCTATATCCGGGTGCCTGGGCTGATTATCTTCCGTCCAGGAGTATAGGATATCTGTGTTAACCAGAGGGTCGAGAAAGGCTGGGGCCACAGAGTCTGCACGGTGTGAGCCATTTAACTGCAGGGTACCATTAGGGTGCTGAGTGTGTATCTGTGTTAGAGTGTTCCATACGGTCTCGGCTGATAACTGTCACACCGTGTAGCAGTGCAGAGCGAGTGAATGTGAGTGGGAGTTATAGTCTGTGGACTGTCTGTAGTTCACAACACTGGGTGACAGTGCTGCATTATACATTGATTTAATGTCAAAAGCACAAAACACTAAAAATTAGGTTAACCCACGTGGCTCCAGCCCATGGTGCTTATAAATAGTGTTCTCATATCATGTACGTACATATCTTTGATATCGTTGTTAACCAGAATGTACCCTATCATTATAATTTAGGATTGCCAGGGTGGGCCTGGGTTGGACAGGGTGTAGCACTGCATAGGGGTGCTCTCTCTCTGTGAGGTGTTAGAATAGAAATTGGTATGCATACAATTGATATTATAACAATACAAGTGGGCCTAGTACTACTAGGAATATTTTCATACGTGTTTTATGCTCAAAAGTATATTATGTTCAAGTTATCATGGTTAAATATATGTTGAATATAAACCTTATTTACATACATCCTGTGTGAAGTCTCTGTTTTGATGCTTAGTGTATTTATCGCAAGTGGCTGCTGTGCCTTTGCCTAACACATTGCTTCAGAGGAAAGCCTGACTGCTCAGTGCCAAACTACCCTAGGGTGAGCACAGGATATACAGTAAGTGTAATCACCCACCATTGACAGGAGCCGTAGATTCTGCCAGGCTGGGGCATCCCTTCAGTTAACCAGCAACTGCTGGTTCCAAAAGCGCACCTATGTTTTTGTGGGGGGTATTTATGGGACACGTGTGCGTGTTTCTGCAAATGTGGGGGTATTTCTGTGATGTGTAGTGAGTGTGTGTGTGTCTGTGACCTATGTGCATATGCATTATTTATGTGTAAATGGTATGTATGTGAGTTCCACACAAGTAATGCAGGAATTGCACTGTGCTGTGTAAGTGGCACATGTACATGTCCATGCTATGTAGTGGATGTGTGTCCTCTCTTGTTTGAATTTGATATATAATTGTGTTGTGGTTATGCATGTGTATATGATATGTGGTGATCTTTCTTTTTTGCGTCATGCATGTATGAGCAGTGGGCGTAAAATACTTGCAATGTGTGATTATTATGTGATGTGGGAGAGGATGTGGTTTTGAGTCCAGAGCTGCTGCCTTTGTACCAAGGGGACCAGGTTTGAGACTTGCATCAGCTCATCAACAGCAACATCCTGTGATTCTGCACAGATTACTTCATCTACTCATGTCGAAGAAATGCACAATTAATGTGACATTCTATAATGAGTAGATGAAGTGATTTGTGTAGACTCACAGGATGTTGATGAGCTGATGCCCGGGCTTCAACCTGGTTCCCCTGTTCCAAGTCGGGGCACTGTAAAGCACTCCAATACCTTCGGTTTGAATACGTATTGGGTGTGTGTCCTGTCTTGTTTGATTTTGATATGTTTTTTCTTTGGTTATGGGTGTGTACTTGTAATATATGTATGCATGTTGTGATATTATCCCCGTATGATCTATGTGGTATCTGTCCTCTGTGACGCGGTTGAGATTTGCTTACATTTTCCTATGTGACATGACTGTGTTATGTGACATCTGACGAGTGCAGATGATATGTGCTGATCTTGCTTTTTTGTGTCATGCATGTGTGAGTGCTTGAGTGGAGGGCATGAAATAGGTGCGATTGCTACGTGATGTGGGAGATGTGGGAGAGGGCGTTTTTTGTCTCATGCATGTGTGAGTGCGTGAGTGGGGGGCGTGAAATAGGTGCGATTGCTACGTGATGTGGGAGATGTTGAGAGAGGGCGTTGCTTTACTATCTGCTGACTTTGGAGCAGGAGAATCAGGTTTGAGTCTTGGTGTCAACTCATTGTGTATATACCTAGTGCTCATGTAAAGCATTCCAATACCTTCGATTTGTGTTTGTGATACATAAAACTGCAAAAAAGTGTGTGTGATTACTGCATATATGTTTCATTTGTATTTGATGTGCAGGCTATCCATTTTGCCCTTGGCATATAATTTTTGTAAACCCGGGTGTTACCGAAAACTCTGTGCCCTGCACCGGAGCGGAGTTCTTTTCGTGTTTGCGTGCTCAAAATTAATTTTTGCACACCCGGAAGCGACTAACCGGGATGCCTGTCAACGCCGACGAGATTTACCATCCATTCGAGAGATTTGGTAGCTGGCATCACGCTCCCACAAGAGTGTGCGAAGTTTTGTGAAGATCGAAATCCCGAACACGCTACATTTGCAATGTGGAGAAGAATATCACTTGCGCAGCATCAAAACCTTCCCGAAATGATGATTTGGATTAAAAAAACTTCTGAGATTGACATTTGGCAGTACTTTTTTGTACAAGGAGTCATTTTTCTTTTTTTACCTTTGTTTTAAGAGGAAGGAAGTGCCCCAGTGTCTCTGACTTCCTGTTCCTGTCCAACAGGCTCCTCCCAGTGCTTTGTCCATCTCCTCTTCAATCTTCATTTGGACTTGGAGCTGGAAGCGTCCCTTTTTGTGTCTGCTGCATCATACATCATTAGATTTGAGGACTTTTGGATTTGAGATTTCACAAGTAAGTTGGAAAATTGATGTTGTTGGTTTGGTACATTGCACCTTCATTTTTTTGTACTTTGCATTGTTTTTTTTAAATGTATTGTGGTGGGTGACCTGTAGTTTTAGTAGGGGCCTAGTTGTTTCTTTGTATGCAATTTTTCTTCTAGTTTTCTTTTATAAAGAAAACATGTTGTAAAGTTCCCTACATTTTCTCCAACTTTTGAAATCAATTTCTGATACTTATTTAATTCACTAGTCTGCCAATAGTCCTTTCAGCCAGTAGGCCCAAAGATACTCTTGGGTACATGAAACAAGTGTTTCTGTGGTGTCTGTTGATTTTAAACATCACGTAGGGCATGGATGGCATTGAATTGAAATCCAGGCAAGAGAGTACTGCAACGAAAAAATATGTGTTGAGCCCAACAACATCTGACGTTAAGAAGTCACCTGCATCAGTGGCACCAGAATAGAAAAAAATCCAGCTTACCATTCTCAGCATGTTTAGGTTGGAAGGAAAGTACGAACGCAACCACCCAAAGGCAGGTTTGTACAATACGAAGCTGGCTAAAATGTTAGCGCTGGACCTCCTCCCTTTTTCTTTTGTGGAAGGGGTGGGTTTTCATGAATGTGTGCCTTCCATTTGCCCAAAATGGAAGGTTCACAACCTGTCTTGTTTCGCCAGAGTTGCTGTTCTAGCACTACATCACAACATGCTGGAATTGCTTTGCAGCAGAGTGCTGTTCACACTATCCACCTGCCAACAGGCATGTGGACCAGATGCCAAGCCACTGACTACATGTGCATCACTGCACACTGGAGCTCTTTTGTGGGGGTTAGAGAAAAGATATCTGCAGCAGGTGTTGTTGACACTGGTGAGATTTTTAATGCCACTCAGAAACATGCAACTGTAGCCATGTGCGCCATGGAGAAATCTCACACTGCTGCAAACATTTTGGAAGACTTTGACAGCAAGGTCTTTGAATGGATGTGCCCAAGAGGGCTTAACATGATTTTGGTTGCCACAGACAATGACAGTAATATAGGTAAGGCCATGTCCGATGGTAGGTATTTCAGGGTCCTGTGTTTGGCGAACTGCATTAACATCATTCTTCAAGACTTTCTGAAAAAAGAAGACCGAGTCAGCAACTTACTGATCACCTGCAGAAGAATCTGCACACATTTCAGCCATTCTTTCAAAGCCCAAAGCAGCTGAGGATCATTCAACCTGAGCATAGAATGGCAGTAAAATCACTCATCTAGGAGGTGCCAACACATTGGAACTCAACTTATTATATGCTTGAACGTCCAGTACAGACCAATCAATGAATATGTCAAGCAATGAGGGGATGCTACTGTGAAAACCGTGATCATTGAGATGGGCCAATGGGGCCTAGGTAAATGCCTGACAGAGATGCTACTTCCTTTCAAGCTCTTTACACAAGAAATCAGCAAGGTGGACTGTGCTATAGGCCAACCTATCCCATTGTTGCACATGCTACAGGAAAAGCTGAAGGGGGTGTCTGCAATGTACGCAGGTATGGAGGAACAAAGAAGCATATGAGTTGGTGGAGAGCTTAACCCTTCACTTATCGGAAAAGAGGCATTGTGTCATCCAACCATTACATTTCTGCCACAATTCTGGACCCATCGTGCAAACAAGTACTGAACACATTGATTCCTTTTTTAGAAGGGGATGTTGCCAAGTACAAAACCTGGACAGCTGCAGAAGCCAGTCGCTTAGAACAAGAAAGGCTGGGAATTACAGGCCTGCTAATCCAGGACACAAGTACCGCGGTACAGCCAGTGTCAAGTTCAGCTTCAGAGCCTGAGGGCAGGGCGCTCACAGCAGTCAAACCACCAACAACTCCAAGAACAACATCAACAAGAACAAGAACAGGTCCATCAGCCCCACCAACATCGGCACAGGAATGGTTTCTATAGAAAGGGCTTGTTGGGTACAGTGTTGAGGCAAAGGCAAAAAAGGCCGAGCAAAGGGGAATAAACCCGAGCATTGAGTGGATGGTCCAGGCCTATCTGGATGACCCAACAGAGGTCTTCTCGATCAAAACCCATTGCTATATTGGTATGGGAAAATGCACCAATGACCAGTGCTCAGCAAGTTGTCAATAAACAATCTGACTTGAGCTGCTGCAAGTATCTCTTCTGAGCATATTTTCAGTGCTTCTGGTGCCGTTCTAACAGTGAGAAGGACCAGTCTCTCACTCCAAACTGTGGAGAGGTTAACCATGATCAAAATTATTCAGCACTTTATACCACCGGATTACACCATACCTGAAGTAGCACAGCAGGAAGATGATGACGGCGACTTAGGTCATGGAAGTAGTGAGTAAGACTACCTACTTCTGGGTGGCCCACCGGAGTTTGAGGACTATCTCTACTTCCCTGACTACAACTAGGCTTTCAAAGTATTACTTTTTTTCTTGCTTAGTTACGTTTATTATTTGTGTGTGTCTCTGTCTTTCTGATTCGAATCACAACAAATCCATCTCCACCATCTTAGTCTTTTATTGCTGGATTAGAGTTGCAACTGTGAGCAGTCAGTGAAGAAGTAAGTCCACGTCTCTGAGTCCTGCTCTACTCTATTCCTGAGTCCAGACTCACCCTAAGTCCATTTCCCTCAAGCCAGACATTGGATGGATAATACTAGTACAAGAAATGTCATGTGTGCCTGCCCTGTTGAATCCATCCAAAGAACCTGACTATAGCTATCCTCCTTTCCAAGACGAGACGGACTGCCCCGTAAGAACAGGTAAATGATGGCAAGCATTGGACACTCACTCTAAGTGATTGTTGTTTGTGTTGTTGTTGTGCATGATCTCTACTAGTATTTAATCTACACACAAAAAAGTGACTAAAATCAATGTGTACCTTCTCGTTGTTCAATAACAACATTGTACTACTGCAGGCCAATACATTGCATGTTTGTTTTTGGACTCACTCAGTACATGTCAAGATGTTGTTCCTTGGGACTTGCACGATGATAGAAGGACCCACCTCCAGGCAGCTCCAACTCTGAATTGTCGTAATGACACAGAGTATTAGAGTGGCCAGGTGAGGGGAAGGGTGTTGGGAAAGGAACAACGGGGAAGGAGCTCTGTAAAACAAATATAGCATGCGTCAACTAAAAAGAACTGTAAACATAAGTGGTATGCTTCACATTGTATGTATATATATATATATATATATTCACCTGAGTTTCTCTACTGTATTATTCAGCATAGTAAAAGAGGACCAGCTAAGGATAGAAACACAAGGTCATTAGTTCACTTGAGGCATCTCTTTTCAGAAAAGACTACAATTACTTCAAAAGAAACCCAACTAATACCCACCATGCGTCCTTTTCTTTTAGTTCGATCACAAATGTTTAATTGTACAATTTCTGATTCTTGCAGTCTCAATGATAATGTAGTAATGCTGGACCAGCCACGTAACTTTGTACAAAAATGGCTTTAAGATTGATGTTCAAGATTTGTCCCATAGGAATAGATTCCTAACATTCAATCCTTAAAAGGTCAAAGTAATGTGCCCATTATGTTGTCATCAAAAAAATTAACAAGTATGTGTTCAAAGACTCAATTGGAACATTCTCTCGATATCCAGTTAATGATGCTCTTACCCTGATTCAGACGAGCAGTCAGAACATCACCTTGACACCCACAACCCCTCCAATCTTCCTACCGGAGCTTTTGTTGTCAGCCTGATTGTTCGTTACAGTTTTCCTGAAGCCGTCAGGTTAAGCGCGATGCTCCGAGAGCCATCGGGAAATTTCAACAGCTGATCCTGTCAAGACGCGGCAACAAGGGGAATAGTGAGCTGCTCTGTGCGGGCGTGGCTCCCTTATATAGGAGGGATCTTCCCTTGGAAGCTACAGGTGTGCCAGCACACTCGCGGGGGGTGGAACAACATCAGGAAAAGGGGCATTACTGGCAACAGGGCATTTGAAAGAAAAGGCTTGCATATTTACAAATGTTCATAATCTGTGCATAAGGAAACATAGCTGCTGCATTTCTGGCATTAAGGCTAGCATAAAACATAAGAATTGTGTTTCAGATATCATACAGATCTAGTGAATCATTGTAACACGTAGTTGACACTTTGAGCATATAAATGGGCACAGACAAGAAAACCAATAAAACACTAAGGGCTCCGTGCTTGATAGCAGAACTACCAAAAGCGCGCCCTGGAAGTGACACCATGCATCTTGCCATACAGTGAGCGCGAGCATCTGCCCGTGCCCCTAGTGCCGCAGCCCATAGCCATGACAGTACACTACAGAGTTGGACACAATGATGACCATACCATACTCATAGTCAGTTAGTAGGATCAGACATGATTGATGGAATAACTCGAGGCGTTTCATGAAGTGGCCCAAAAGGCAAACAAGACAACAACAACCACACCAGACCTAAATGTCTGTGTATTGGTGGAGGCGAGTGTATTGGTATGACTGACAGCGGTGCATTGATTTAGTTACTTAATTTGGGAAATGCTATGTTGCTGTGTATGACTGCTCAGTGCTGTCTGGCTCAAAATCTAAGCTCAGTGGGTGTTGGGTGGGCTCTGCGGGCCTACTCTATCCTGTTGTTGTAGGGTAATGCTGGAAACAGAGTAGACATGATTTAGCCATGCCACCTCTGAAAGTGTTCTTGTTGTACTCCTCCTTAATTTATGCATTTTTACTTTTCTCCTTGTTTTGTCAATATCCCTTTTGTTTTCCCATGTACACTTATAGGCTGGCCTTTACCCTGTGCTATATTGGGAAAAACAACTCACACTTACCTTACCAATCCGCATCCACCGGGCAGGCAGTGGCACCCAAGATTGACAGACGGAGCGTCCATGAAAGGAAGGACCAAAGGACCAAGAGGAATGCCGAGATGCAACTCCCAATTTGACCATAACATATAGTATCATCTTTTATTTTTCATTTGATTTATTTTTCTCTTCAGTCATTACAACTGTGTGTTGTTGTTAATTATGTTTCCTTATATATTTGACCCCTACAACCATTTTTTAATTTTCTTTGCTAGTTTTAAAAGGAAGCCTGGTACAACAGAACACATGATGTATGTAATTTGGATCTCACAACACTCTCTGGGGGCATACAGGCAAGGCAATTAAATAATAATAATACTTAATAATATACTGCTGCCCTGTACTACTATCCTAGTCCTACTCATCATCATCAAGTCATCATCATCATGCATGCATTTCCTTTTTCTCCCTTAACAGATTTATGATGGTTGTCTGCCAAGATTGTGTGTCTTCCATGTTGTAGTTTTTGTCTTTGTCAAACCTTTCCCTCAAATACCCCTTCCCAAACATTTATCAAACCCTAACCTTCTTCCATGGGCTCTGTGATTTATAATATTGAGGTGTGACTAAATTAAATTTACACCAATAATTGATCACACACTTGCTGGGGCGGAAGTGGTGAAAGCAATACTAACTCAAGGCAGGGCGAGGATCTTCTTTTGCTACAAGATATATATATATATATAAAGGCTACGGGACTGATTACTAGACTCACACAAGTTCAGGGCGCTGTAGAAGGTGGATTACGAGCCGAAATGCATTCGCCACCGCTTACTGTTGTTGCCAGGAAATAAAGTGTTCCTCAGAAACCCCCTCCGGCCTCCGCCGTTTCTCTTTTGAGGATGGAGTCTTGTGCATATTTTCCGCGCTATGCCAGTAGCTCGGATCGGATGGCCCTGCTGTTAAAGAGACCCGGACTTCACTGGCACCACACTGCTCCACAGTGTTTTCTACACTCGAGAGATCGAGAGTTCCGGTGTCCGCCGAGTGGACTGGAGGACTAGAGCGGAGAGAGGTATTTTACCTCCGCTAGGACGTTGTGTGCTGCATGGCTGTCCCCGCTCATCTGTCTGCCCTATCTACACGGCTGCAGCAGCCCGAGGGGACCTGAGAGGACACTGTCTTTTTCTGGGAACTTGGGACTGAGTCACGCTGTCCCAGCAAGCATTCTGACACTACAGCCAGCGACACCTATCATTTTTTGGCCCCCCACACCACCGACCCAGATGCATTATCATAATGCATACTGGGAGTTGGAGTTTGCACATTCAAAACGAACCCTGATAGGTGAGCGGACAGTTAGGGGAGGAGCTACGTGTCGTCACCAACACTTCAGGTGAAAAAAGGCTACGGGACTGATTACTGGACTCACACAAGTGCAGGGCGCTGAAGAAGGCGGATTACGAGCCGAAATGCATTCGCCACCACTTACTGTTGTTGCCAGGAAATAAAGTGTTCCTCAGAAACCCCCCCTGGCCTCCGCCGTTTCTCTTTTGAGGATGGAGTCTTGTGCATATTGTCCGCGCTATGCCAGTAGTTCGGATCGGATGGCCCTGCTGTTAAAGAGACCCGGACTTTACTGGCACCGCACTGCTCCACAGTGTTTTCTACACTCGAGGGATCGAGAGTTCTGGTGTCCGCCGAGTGGACTGGAGGACTAGAGCGGAGAGAGGTATTTTACCTCTGCTAGGACGTTGTGTGCTGCATGGCTGTCCCCGCTCATCTGTCTGCCCTATCTACACGGCCGCAGCAGCCCGAGGGGACCTGAGAGGACACTGTCTTTTTCTGGGAACTTGGGACTGAGTCACGCTGTCCCAGCAAGCATTCTGACACTACAGCCAGCGCCACCTATCATTTTTTGGCCCCCCACACCACCGACCCAGATGCATTATCATAATGCATACTGGGAGTTGGAGTTTGCACATTCAAAACGAACCCTGATAGGTGAGCGGACAGTTAGGGGAGGAGCTACGTCTCGTCACCAACACTTCAGGTGAAAAAAGGCTACGGGACTGATTACTGGACTCACACAAGTGCAGGGCGATGAAGAAGGCGGATTACGAGCCGAAATGCATTCGCCACCACTTACTGTTGTTGCCAGGAAATAAAGTGTTCCTCAGAAACCCCCTCTGGCCTCCGCCGTTTCTCTTTTGAGGATGGAGTCTTGTGCATATTGTCCGCGCTATGCCAGTAGCTCGGATCGGATGGCCCTGCTGTTAAAGAGACCCGGACTTTACTGGCACCGCACTGCTCCACAGTGTTTTCTACACTCGAGGGATCGAGAGTTCTGGTGTCCGCCGAGTGGACTGGAGGACTAGAGCGGAGAGAGGTATTTTACCTCCCCTAGGATGTTGTGTGCTGCATGGCTGTCCCCGCTCATCTGTCTGCCCTATCTACACGGCCGCAGCAGCCCGAGGGGACCTGAGAGGACACTGTCTTTTTCTGGGAACTTGGGACTGAGTCACGCTGTCCCAGCAAGCATTCTGACACTACAGCCAGCGCCACCTATCATTTTTTGGCCCCCCACACCACCGACCCAGATGCATAAGCATATTGCATACTGGGAGTTGGAGTATGCGCATTCAAAATGAACCAGGACAGTTAGGGGAGGAGCTACGTGTCGTCACCAACACTTCAGGTGAAAAAAGGCTACAGGACTGATTACTGGACTCACACAAGTGCAGGGTGCTGAAGAAGGCGGATTACGAGCCGAAATGCATTTGCCACCAATTACTGTTGTTGCCAGGAAATAAAGTGTTCCTCAGAAACCCCCTCTGGCCTCCGCCGTTTCTCTTTTGAGGATGGAGTCTTGTGCATATATATATATTTTTTTTTTTCGTGTCTGCTAAAGACAGCCTGCTAGAGAAAACCTCGACGTATATCAACAGTTTCATCGCTCCATTCGTTAAAGACCTCAGCTCATACCTGAAGGACACGAAGGACTTTTTGAGAATTATACAGGGTGTCAAGTGGGAGGAGGACATGATCCTAATAACTTTGGACATTGCCAGCCTATACACTTCAATCAGGCATGAAGATGGCCTGTTAGCAGTGAAGAGTTTCCTGGACAATAGACCTCTCAAATATCGAAGCCACAACACCATGTTGTTGGAATTGACCAATTTCTGTTTAAGGAATAATATTTTCTTATTTTTGGGCAAACTATATCTACAACTCCAGGGGACCGCGATGGGCACGTACTTCGCCCCCAGCTACGCGAATCTATTCGTGGGCTGGTGGGAGAAGCACGTGGCCTGGGCGGGGGACAACGACAGGGGGATGAACAATATCGTCCTGTGGACCCGCTACATCGATGATTTATTCTTGGTGTGGCGGGGCTCACAGGATGAGGCTGAGAAATACATTACTGCATTAAACAATAATGATCTGAATCTCAGTTTCACCAGTAGCATGAGTAGGAGTGAGGTCTTCTACTTGGACCTCCGGGTCTATGTGGAAGATGGTGTGATTCAGACTGCAGTTTATCGGAAACCTACTGCGGGTAACACAATTCTGCACTCCCATAGCTACCATCCCCGTAGTGTAATCAACAACATTCCCCTGGGGGAGTTTTTGCGGATGAAACGCAACTGCTCGACCCAACAGGAATTTGAGAAGGCGAAGGGCCAATCAAGAAAGAGATTTCTAGACAGAGGGTACAGCAAAGGGATTCTTGACCAAGCCGAGATCAGAAGCAATTCAGTGGGGAGAGAAGGCCTACTAATAGACAAATCCAAATCTGCAGATTCGAAAATTAGAATGATCACTGACTATTCAGAGAAGTCACCAGAGGTTTTTAATATTATGAAAAAGAACTGGAAAATATTGAAGACAGACTCTGTAATAGGAAAATCCCTATCTGATTACCCGCTCATCTCATATAGAAAAGGAAACTCCTTCAAGGACCATCTAGTTGATAGCCACTATGAAAGCAGGAAAAAGAAAAAAACGACTGTTT